>NC_046220.1:9587286-14387286 GCF_011004875.1 Balearica regulorum gibbericeps
GACTGTGGCATCAGCGAGCAATGGACTGTGACCTCACGTCCCTCGCTGCTTATCTTGGGGCGCCGGCAGAGGCCGGCCCAGCCTGGCTCGTGCCTGGACTCCTGCCGAGCGCGCGTGCGAGGTCTGGAGGGTCGAGCGAGGCTTCTCCCGGTGCTGGGTGGTGCTTTGGGGGCTGCCGTCGGCAGCTCTCGGTGCCCGTCCCGGAGCCGTCCCCTGTGTTTCCCCGGCCCTGCCTGGTTCAGGCAGCCGGGCACCGTGTGGGGTGCTTGCAGCAGCGGAGGTGAGCCGTGCGGGGAAACGTCCCCCCGGGGTGGCCGTGGGGCGGGCGATGGGGCTCGGGGAGCCGGGAGGGTGTCCTTCTCAAGGGGCCTGGGCATCTCTTCCTCCCTTCCTCTCCTCCCTGGGACACCGAGTGACCGCAGCCTCTCCCTCATTCGCAGCACACAACACCCTTTGGCAGCGCCGGTGCCAGCGAGGGCGAGCAGCTCCTCATCTTCAGTTCTCCCCGTCCTGCCGTGGAGCACAAACATGGCCACAGAGGAGGAGTGGAGCTGCCCCATCTGCCACGAAGCTGGAGATGACATCTCCTACACGCTTCCCTGTTGGCACCAGTTCTGCCTGGGCTGCATCCTGCGGTGGACACTTGAGAAACCAGAGTGCCCGCTCTGCAGAAGACCAATCGAGATTGTCAGGTTTTCCGTGCGGGGAGAAAACGACTACCTACAGTGTGACATCACACCTCTCGAAGAGTCATCAGATGCCAGCAGCCAGTCAGGAGGAGCTCCTAGCCACCCGGCTGAAAACAACCCCCCTGTGGCATCCCCTCCATCTTCTCCACAGGGGACAGTGTCGCCAGCGGAGCAGGGCGATGAAGGGCAGGAGCCCGTGGGTGGCCTCCTGCCCGAGGTCTGGGCAGAACTTTTCCAAAGGAGACGGCATCTCCTCCATCCCGTGATGCGCTGGCTGCGCCGGGAGCTGAGGGCAATCTACAGGGCCGAGTGGTGGATGGCGGAGAGTGCACAGAGCAGCATCCTGCACGCCCTCTGCGTCTATGGTCCGGATGGGGCCGTCATGGTCCAGACCCTGCAGCCTGTCCTTGGGGAACATGCAGCACCACTGGTCCATGGCGTCATCACCATCATTGCGTGCCAGTGCAGTGAGGAGGTCCAAAGGCTGCTGCGATCCTATCCTGCTGGGGAGGAGGACAACAGCCCTGTGACCAGCTCCAGCTCCACCAGCTCCAGCTCCACCAGCTCCAGCTCCACCAGCTCCTTGGAGGGGACTCCTGAACCCCACCTGGCATCCTCCAGCAGCCCTGAAAGCTCCGACAGGGAGGAGGAAGCTGGCACATTCGTCCGCAGGGGTCCTGGCCGCCCCCCATCTGCGCCCGTCCCTGCAGAGCAGGAGCAGCCCCAGGAGCAGCCGGGGGAGGTGGCGCTGGCAGCAGGTCCCTCTGACCAGGCCTGCAGCCGCAGCCCCCCCGCTCCTGGCCGGAGCAGGGACCCGCTCGTCTGGGGGGGCCCCAGCGCCCCCCAAAGAGGAGGGCCCACGGCCCCCAGGACTCTCCCCAGCCCTGCAAGAGGCCACCCCGCCGGCGCCACTAGCAGGGCTCCTTCAACATTGGAGTCAAGGGAAACAAGTTCCTATTCCACTGACACCGTCTCTGGCTGCTGCTTTCTCCCCCTTCTCCTGGCGCCTTTCCCTGCCCGCCATGCCCCACTGCTGGCCAAGGGCCCCCAGACCCCCCAGGGCCGTGCTGACAGCACCTCTGCCCGCAGCAAACCCTGCAATGCAAGAGGTTCTGGACGTGTTCTGGCCTCTGCTGTCATTTCTAAGTTTGGATTCCTCAACTTAGAGCAGAAATTTTTCTGTGAATTACTTTTCACCCTGATCATCTCAGTCCATTTTCTATTGCTCTGGTCCTCAAAGCCGCGCAATTCTTCCTTGATTCCAACGCTCGCCTTGAGAACGGCTGGATGTCCCATTGTGACATCATCCTGTGGCAGAGGCTGACATCAGCGAGCAGTGGACTGTGGCATCAGCGAGCAATGGACTGTGACCTCACGTCCCTCGCTGCTTATCTTGGGGCGCCGGCAGAGGCCGGCCCAGCCTGGCTCGTGCCTGGACTCCTGCCGAGCGCGCGTGCGAGGTCTGGAGGGTCGAGCGAGGCTTCTCCCGGTGCTGGGTGGTGCTTTGGGGGCTGCCGTCGGCAGCTCTCGGTGCCCGTCCCGGAGCCGTCCCCTGTGTTTCCCCTGGCCCTGCCTGGTTCAGGCAGCCGGGCACCGTGTGGGGTGCTTGCAGCAGCGGAGGTGAGCCGTGCGGGGAAACGTCCCCCCGGGGTGGCCGTGGGGCGGGCGATGGGGCTCAGGGAGCCGGGAGGGTGTCCTTCTCGAGGGGCCTGGGCATCTCTTCCTCCCTTCCTCTCCTCCCTGGGACACCGAGTGACCGCAGCCTCTCCCTCATTTCGCAGCACACAACACCCTTTGGCAGCGCCGGTGCCAGCGAGGGCGAGCAGCTCCTCATCTTCAGTTCTCCCCGTCCTGCCGTGGAGCACAAACATGGCCACAGAGGAGGAGTGGAGCTGCCCCATCTGCCACGAAGCTGGAGATGACATCTCCTACACGCTTCCCTGTTGGCACCAGTTCTGCCTGGGCTGCATCCTGCGGTGGACACTTGAGAAACCAGAGTGCCCGCTCTGCAGAAGACCAATCGAGATTGTCAGGTTTTCCGTGCGGGGAGAAAACGACTACCTACAGTGTGACATCACACCTCTCGAAGAGTCATCAGATGCCAGCAGCCAGTCAGGAGGAGCTCCTAGCCACCCGGCTGAAAACAACCCCCCTGTGGCATCCCCTCCATCTTCTCCACAGGGGACAGTGTCGCCAGCGGAGCAGGGCGATGAAGGGCAGGAGCCCGTGGGTGGCCTCCTGCCCGAGGTCTGGGCAGAACTTTTCCAAAGGAGACGGCATCTCCTCCATCCCGTGATGCGCTGGCTGCGCCGGGAGCTGAGGGCAATCTACAGGGCCGAGTGGTGGATGGCGGAGAGTGCACAGAGCAGCATGCCTGCACACCCTCTGCGTCTATGGTCCGGATGGGGCCGTCATGGTCCAGACCCTGCAGCCTGTCCTTGGGGAACATGCAGCACCCCTGGTCCATGGCGTCATCACCATCATTGCGTGCCAGTGCAGTGAGGAGGTCCAAAGGCTGCTGCGATCCTATCCTGCTGGGGAGGAGGACAACAGCCCTGCGACCAGCTCCAGCTCCAACAGCTCCAGCTCCACCAGCTCCTTGGAGGGGACTCCTGAACCCCACCTGGCATCCTCCAGCAGCCCTGAAAGCTCCGACAGGGAGGAGGAAAGCTGGCACATTCGTCCGCAGGGGGTCCTGGCCGCCCCCCATCTGCGCCCGTCCCTGCAGAGCAGGAGCAGCCCCAGGAGCAGCCTGGGGAGGTGGCGCTGGCAGCAGGTCCCTCTGACCAGGCCTGCAGCCGCAGCCCCTCCTGCTCCTTGCCGGAGCAGGGACCGCTCGTCTGGGGGGCCCCGGCGCCCCCCAAAGAGGAGGGCCCACGGCCCCCAGGACTCTCCCCAGCCCTGCAAGAGGCCGCCCCGCCGGCGCCACTAGCAGGGCTCCTTCAACATTGGAGTCAAGGGAAACAAGTTCCTATTCCACTGACACCGTCTCTGGCTGCTGCTTTCTCCCCCTTCTCCTGGCGCCTTTCCCTGCCCGCCATGCCCCACTGCTGGCCAAGGGCCCCCAGACCCCCCAGGGCCGTGCTGACAGCACCTCTGCCCGCAGCAAACCCTGCAATGCAAGAGGTTCTGGACGCGTTCTGGCCTCTGCTGTCATTTCTAAGTTTGGATTCCTCAACTTAGAGCAGAAATTTTTCTGTGAATTACTTTTCACCCTGATCATCTCAGTCCATTTTCTATTGCTCTGGTCCTCAAAGCCGCGCAATTCTTCCTTGATTCCAACGCTCGCCTTGAGAACGGCTGGATGTCCATTGTGACATCATCCTGTGGCAGAGGCTGACATCAGCGAGCAGTGGACCGTGGCATCAGCGAGCAATGGACTGTGACCTCACGTCCCTCGCTGCTTATCTTGGGGTGCCGGCAGAGGCCGGCCCAGCCTGGCTCGTGCCTGGACTCCTGCTGAGCGCGCGTGCGAGGTCTGGAGGGTCGAGCGAGGCTTCTCCCGGTGCTGGGTGGTGCTTTGGGGGCTGCCGTCGGCAGCTCTCGGTGCCCGTCCCGGAGCCGTCCCCTGTGTTTCCCCGGCCCTGCCTGGTTCAGGCAGCCGGGCACCGTGTGGGGTGCTTGCAGCAGCGGAGGTGAGCCGTGCGGGGAAACGTCCCCCCCCGGGGTGGCCGTGGGGCGGGCGATGGGGCTCAGGGAGCCGGGAGGGTGTCCTTCTCGAGGGGCCTGGGCATCTCTTCCTCCCTTCCTCTCCTCCCTGGGACACCGAGTGACCGCAGCCTCTCCCTCATTTCGCAGCACACAACACCCTTTGGCAGCGCCGGTGCCAGCGAGGGCGAACAGCTCCTCATCTTCAGTTCTCCCCGTCCTGCCGTGGAGCACAAACATGGCCACAGAGGAGGAGTGGAGCTGCCCCATCTGCCACGAAGCTGGAGGTGACATCTCCTACACGCTTCCCTGTTGGCACCAGTTTCTGCCTGGGCTGCATCCTGCGGTGGACACTTGAGAAACCAGAGTGCCCGCTCTGCAGAAGACCAATCGAGATTGTCAGGTTTTCCGTGCGGGGAGAAAACGACTACCTACAGTGTGACATCACACCTCTCGAAGAGTCATCAGATGCCAGCAGCCAGTCAGGAGGAGCTCCTAGCCACCCGGCTGAAAACAACCCCCCTGTGGCATCCCCTCCATCTTCTCCACAGGGGACAGTGTCGCCAGCGGAGCAGGGCGATGAAGGGCAGGAGCCCGTGGGTGGCCTCCTGCCCGAGGTCTGGGCAGAACTTTTCCAAAGGAGACGGCATCTCCTCCATCCCGTGATGCGCTGGCTGCGCCGGGAGCTGAGGGCAATCTACAGGGCCGAGTGGTGGATGGCGGAGAGTGCACAGAGCAGCATCCTGCACACCCTCTGCGTCTATGGTCCGGATGGGGCCGTCATGGTCCAGACCCTGCAGCCTGTCCTTGGGGAACATGCAGCACCCCTGGTCCATGGCGTCATCACCATCATTGCGTGCCAGTGCAGTGAGGAGGTCCAAAGGCTGCTGCGATCCTATCCTGCTGGGGAGGAGGACAACAGCCCTGCGACCAGCTCCAGCTCCACCAGCTCCAGCTCCACCAGCTCCAGCTCCACCAGCTCCTTGGAGGGGACTCCTGAACCCCACCTGGCATCCTCCAGCAGCCCTGAAAGCTCCGACAGGGAGGAGGAAGCTGGCACATTCGTCCGCAGGGGTCCTGGCCGCCCCCATCTGCGCCCGTCCCTGCAGAGCAGGAGCAGCCCCAGGAGCAGCCGGGGGAGGTGGCGCTGGCAGCAGGTCCCTCTGACCAGGCCTGCAGCCGCAGCCCCCCCGCTCCTGGCCGGAGCAGGGACCGCTCGTCTGGGGGGCCCCGGCGCCCCCCAAAGAGGAGGGCCCACGGCCCCCAGGACTCTCCCCAGCCCTGCAAGAGGCCGTCCCGCCGGCGCCACTAGCAGGGCTCCTTCAACATTGGAGTCAAGGGAAACAAGTTCCTATTCCACTGACACCGTCTCTGGCTGCTGCTTTCTCCCCCTTCTCCTGGCGCCTTTCCCTGCCCGCCATGCCCCACTGCTGGCCAAGGGCCCCCAGACCCCCCAGGGCCGTGCTGACAGCACCTCTGCCCGCAGCAAACCCTGCAATGCAAGAGGTTCTGGACGTGTTCTGGCCTCTGCTGTCATTTCTAAGTTTGGATTCCTCAACTTAGAGCAGAAATTTTTCTGTGAATTACTTTTCACCCTGATCATCTCAGTCCATTTTCTATTGCTCTGGTCCTCAAAGCCGCGCAATTCTTCCTTGATTCCAACGCTCGCCTTGAGAACGGCTGGATGTCCCATTGTGACATCATCCTGTGGCAGAGGCTGACATCAGCGAGCAGTGGACTGTGGCATCAGCGAGCAATGGACTGTGACCTCACGTCCCTCGCTGCTTATCTTGGGGCGCCGGCAGAGGCCGGCCCAGCCTGGCTCGTGCCTGGACTCCTGCTGAGCACGCGTGCGAGGTCTGGAGGGTCGAGCGAGGCTTCTCCCGGTGCTGGGTGGTGCTTTGGGGGCTGCCGTCGGCAGCTCTCGGTGCCCGTCCCGGAGCCGTCCCCTGTGTTTCCCCGGCCCTGCCTGGTTCAGGCAGCCGGGCACCGTGTGGGGTGCTTGCAGCAGCGGAGGTGAGCCGTGGCGGGGAAACGTCCCCCCGGGGTGGCCGTGGGGCGGGCGATGGGGCTCAGGGGAGCCGGGAGGGTGTCCTTCTCGAGGGGCCTGGGCATCTCTTCCTCCCTTCCTCTCCTCCCTGGGACACCGAGTGACCGCAGCCTCTCCCTCATTCACAGCACACAACACCCTTTGGCAGCGCCGGTGCCAGCGAGGGCGAGCAGCTCCTCATCTTCAGTTCTCCCCGTCCTGCCGTGGAGCACAAACATGGCCACAGAGGAGGAGTGGAGCTGCCCCATCTGCCACGAAGCTGGAGATGACATCTCCTACACGCTTCCCTGTTGGCACCAGTTCTGCCTGGGCTGCATCCTGCGGTGGACACTTGAGAAACCAGAGTGCCCGCTCTGCAGAAGACCAATCGAGATTGTCAGGTTTTCCGTGCGGGGAGAAAACGACTACCTACAGTGTGACATCACACGTCTCGAAGAGTCATCAGATGCCAGCAGCCAGTCAGGAGGAGCTCCTAGCCACCCGGCTGAAAACAACCCCCCTGTGGCATCCCCTCCATCTTCTCCACAGGGGACAGTGTCGCCAGCGGAGCAGGGCGATGAAGGGCAGGAGCCCGTGGGTGGCCTCCTGCCCGAGGTCTGGGCAGAACTTTTCCAAAGGAGACGGCATCTCCTCCATCCCGTGATGCGCTGGCTGCGCCGGGAGCTGAGGGCAATCTACAGGGCCGAGTGGTGGATGGCGGAGAGTGCACAGAGCAGCATCCTGCACACCCTCTGCGTCTATGGTCCGGATGGGGCCGTCATGGTCCAGACCCTGCAGCCTGTCCTTGGGGAACATGCAGCACCGCTGGTCCATGGCGTCATCACCATCATTGCGTGCCAGTGCAGTGAGGAGGTCCAAAGGCTGCTGCGATCCTATCCTGCTGGGGAGGAGGAAGAACAGCCCTGCGACCAGCTCCAGCTCCACCAGCTCCAGCTCCACCAGCTCCAGCTCCACCAGCTCCTTGGAGGGGACTCCTGAACCCCACCTGGCATCCTCCAGCAGCCCTGAAAGCTCCGACAGGGAGGAGGAAGCTGGCACATTCGTCCGCGGGGGGTCCTGGCCGCCCCCCATCTGCGCCCGTCCCTGCAGAGCAGGAGCAGCCCCAGGAGCAGCCGGGGGAGGTGGCGCTGGCAGCAGGTCCCTCTGACCAGGCCTGCAGCCGCAGCCCCCCCGCTCCTGGCCGGAGCAGGGACCGCTCGTCTGGGGGGCCCCGGCGCCCCCCAAAGAGGAGGGCCCACGGCCCCCAGGACTCTCCCCAGCCCTGCAAGAGGCCGCCCCGCCGGCGCCACTAGCAGGGCTCCTTCAACATTGGAGTCAAGGGAAACAAGTTCCTATTCCACTGACACCGTCTCTGGCTGCTGCTTTCTCCCCCTTCTCCTGGCGCCTTTCCCTGCCCGCCATGCCCCACTGCTGGCCAAGGGCCCTCAGACCCCCCAGGGCCGTGCTGACAGCACCTCTGCCCGCAGCAAACCCTGCAATGCAAGAGGTTCTGGACGTGTTCTGGCCTCTGCTGTCATTTCTAAGTTTGGATTCCTCAACTTAGAGCAGAAATTTTTCTGTGAATTACTTTTCACCCTGATCATCTCAGTCCATTTTCTATTGCTCTGGTCCTCAAAGCCGCGCAATTCTTCCTTGATTCCAAAGCTCGCCTTGAGAACGGCTGGATGTCCCATTGTGACATCATCCTGTGGCAGAGGCTGACATCAGCGAGCAGTGGACCGTGGCATCAGCGAGCAATGGACTGTGACCTCACGTCCCTCGCTGCTTATCTTGGGGTGCCGGCAGAGGCCGGCCCAGCCTGGCTCGTGCCTGGACTCCTGCCGAGCGCACGTGCGAGGTCTGGAGGGTCGAGCGAGGCTTCTCCCGGTGCTGGGTGGTGCTTTGGGGGCTGCCGTCGGCAGCTCTCGGTGCCCGTCCCGGAGCCGTCCCCTGTGTTTCCCCGGCCCTGCCTGGTTCAGGCAGCCGGGCACCGTGTGGGGTGCTTGCAGCAGCGGAGGTGAGCCGTGCGGGGAAACGTCCCCCCGGGGTGGCCGTGGGGCGGGCGATGGGGCTCAGGGAGCCGGGAGGGTGTCCTTCTCAAGGGGCCTGGGCATCTCTTCCTCCCTTCCTCTCCTCCCTGGGACACCGAGTGACCGCAGCCTCTCCCTCATTCGCAGCACACAACACCCTTTGGCAGCGCCGGTGCCAGCGAGGGCGAGCAGCTCCTCATCTTCAGTTCTCCCCGTCCTGCCGTGGAGCACAAACATGGCCACAGAGGAGGAGTGGAGCTGCCCCATCTGCCACGAAGCTGGAGATGACATCTCCTACACGCTTCCCTGTTGGCACCAGTTCTGCCTGGGCTGCATCCTGCGGTGGACACTTGAGAAACCAGAGTGCCCGCTCTGCAGAAGACCAATCGAGATTGTCAGGTTTTCCGTGCGGGGAGAAAACGACTACCTACAGTGTGACATCACACCTCTCGAAGAGTCATCAGATGCCAGCAGCCAGTCAGGAGGAGCTCCTAGCCACCCGGCTGAAAACAACCCCCCTGTGGCATCCCCTCCATCTTCTCCACAGGGGACAGTGTCGCCAGCGGAGCAGGGCGATGAAGGGCAGGAGCCCGTGGGTGGCCTCCTGCCCGAGGTCTGGGCAGAACTTTTCCAAAGGAGACGGCATCTCCTCCATCCCGTGATGCGCTGGCTGCGCCGGGAGCTGAGGGCAATCTACAGGGCCGAGTGGTGGATGGCGGAGAGTGCACAGAGCAGCATCCTGCACACCCTCTGCGTCTATGGTCCGGATGGGGCCGTCATGGTCCAGACCCTGCAGCCTGTCCTTGGGGAACATGCAGCACCCCTGGTCCATGGCGTCATCACCATCATTGCGTGCCAGTGCAGTGAGGAGGTCCAAAGGCTGCTGCGATCCTATCCTGCTGGGGAGGAGGACAACAGCCCTGCGACCAGCTCCAGCTCCACCAGCTCCAGCTCCACCAGCTCCAGCTCCACCAGCTCCTTGGAGGGGACTCCTGAACCCCACCTGGCATCCTCCAGCAGCCCTGAAAGCTCCGACAGGGAGGAGGAAGCTGGCACATTCGTCCGCAGGGGTCCTGGCCGCCCCCCATCTGCGCCCGTCCCTGCAGAGCAGGAGCAGCCCCAGGAGCAGCCGGGGGAGGTGGCGCTGGCAGCAGGTCCCTCTGACCAGGCCTGCAGCCGCAGCCCCCCCGCTCCTGGCCGGAGCAGGGACCGCTCGTCTGGGGGGCCCCGGCGCCCCCCAAAGAGGAGGGCCCACGGCCCCCAGGACTCTCCCCAGCCCTGCAAGAGGCCGCCCCGCCGGCGCCACTAGCAGGGCTCCTTCAACATTGGAGTCAAGGGAAACAAGTTCCTATTCCACTGACACCGTCTCTGGCTGCTGCTTTCTCCCCCTTCTCCTGGCGCCTTTCCCTGCCCGCCATGCCCCACTGCTGGCCAAGGGCCCCCAGACCCCCCAGGGCCGTGCTGACAGCACCTCTGCCCGCAGCAAACCCTGCAATGCAAGAGGTTCTGGACGCGTTCTGGCCTCTGCTGTCATTTCTAAGTTTGGATTCCTCAACTTAGAGCAGAAATTTTTCTGTGAATTACTTTTCACCCTGATCATCTCAGTCCATTTTCTATTGCTCTGGTCCTCAAAGCCGCGCAATTCTTCCTTGATTCCAACGCTCGCCTTGAGAACGGCTGGATGTCCCATTGTGACATCATCCTGTGGCAGAGGCTGACATCAGCGAGCAGTGGACCGTGGCATCAGCGAGCAATGGACTGTGACCTCACGTCCCTCGCTGCTTATCTTGGGGTGCCGGCAGAGGCCGGCCCAGCCTGGCTCGTGCCTGGACTCCTGCCGAGCGCACGTGCGAGGTCTGGAGGGTCGAGCGAGGCTTCTCCCGGTGCTGGGTGGTGCTTTGGGGGCTGCCGTCGGCAGCTCTCGGTGCCCGTCCCGGAGCCGTCCCCTGTGTTTCCCCGGCCCTGCCTGGTTCAGGCAGCCGGGCACCGTGTGGGGTGCTTGCAGCAGCGGAGGTGAGCCGTGCGGGGAAACGTCCCCCCGGGGTGGCCGTGGGGCGGGCGATGGGGCTCAGGGAGCCGGGAGGGTGTCCTTCTCGAGGGGCCTGGGCATCTCTTCCTCCCTTCCTCTCCTCCCTGGGACACCGAGTGACCGCAGCCTCTCCCTCATTCGCAGCACACAACACCCTTTGGCAGCGCCGGTGCCAGCGAGGGCGAACAGCTCCTCATCTTCAGTTCTCCCCGTCCTGCCGTGGAGCACAAACATGGCCACAGAGGAGGAGTGGAGCTGCCCCATCTGCCACGAAGCTGGAGGTGACATCTCCTACACGCTTCCCTGTTGGCACCAGTTCTGCCTGGGCTGCATCCTGCGGTGGACACTTGAGAAACCAGAGTGCCCGCTCTGCAGAAGACCAATCGAGATTGTCAGGTTTTCCGTGCGGGGAGAAAACGACTACCTACAGTGTGACATCACACCTCTCGAAGAGTCATCAGATGCCAGCAGCCAGTCAGGAGGAGCTCCTAGCCACCCGGCTGAAAACAACCCCCCTGTGGCATCCCCTCCATCTTCTCCACAGGGGACAGTGTCGCCAGCGGAGCAGGGCGATGAAGGGCAGGAGCCCGTGGGTGGCCTCCTGCCCGAGGTCTGGGCAGAACTTTTCCAAAGGAGACGGCATCTCCTCCATCCCGTGATGCGCTGGCTGCGCCGGGAGCTGAGGGCAATCTACAGGGCCGAGTGGTGGATGGCGGAGAGTGCACAGAGCAGCATCCTGCACACCCTCTGCGTCTATGGTCCGGATGGGGCCGTCATGGTCCAGACCCTGCAGCCTGTCCTTGGGGAACATGCAGCACCCCTGGTCCATGGCGTCATCACCATCATTGCGTGCCAGTGCAGTGAGGAGGTCCAAAGGCTGCTGCGATCCTATCCTGCTGGGGAGGAGGACAACAGCCCTGCGACCAGCTCCAGCTCCACCAGCTCCAGCTCCACCAGCTCCTTGGAGGGGACTCCTGAACCCCACCTGGCATCCTCCAGCAGCCCTGAAAGCTCCGACAGGGAGGAGGAAGCTGGCACATTCGTCCGCGGGGGTCCTGGCCGCCCCCCATCTGCGCCCGTCCCTGCAGAGCAGGAGCAGCCCCAGGAGCAGCCGGGGGAGGTGGCGCTGGCAGCAGGTCCCTCTGACCAGGCCTGCAGCCGCAGCCCCCCTGCTCCTGGCCGGAGCAGGGACCGCTCGTCTGGGGGGCCCCGGCGCCCCCCAAAGAGGAGGGCCCACGGCCCCCAGGACTCTCCCCAGCCCTGCAAGAGGCCGCCCCGCCGGCGCCACTAGCAGGGCTCCTTAAACATTGGAGTCAAGGGAAACAAGTTCCTATTCCACTGACACCGTCTCTGGCTGCTGCTTTCTCCCCCTTCTCCTGGCGCCTTTCCCTGCCCGCCATGCCCCACTGCTGGCCAAGGGCCCCCAGACCCCCCAGGGCCGTGCTGACAGCACCTCTGCCCGCAGCAAACCCTGCAATGCAAGAGGTTCTGGACGCGTTCTGGCCTCTGCTGTCATTTCTAAGTTTGGATTCCTCAACTTAGAGCAGAAATTTTTCTGTGAATTACTTTTCACCCTGATCATCTCAGTCCATTTTCTATTGCTCTGGTCCTCAAAGCCGCGCAATTCTTCCTTGATTCCAACGCTCGCCTTGAGAACGGCTGAATGTCCCATTGTGACATCATCCTGTGGCAGAGGCTGACATCAGCAAGCAGTGGACTGTGGCATCAGCGAGCAATGGACTGTGACCTCACGTCCCTCGCTGCTTATCTTGGGGCGCCGGCAGAGGCCGGCCCAGCCTGGCTCGTGCCTGGACTCCTGCCGAGCGCGCGTGCGAGGTCTGGAGGGTCGAGCGAGGCTTCTCCCGGTGCTGGGTGGTGCTTTGGGGGCTGCCGTCGGCAGCTCTCGGTGCCCGTCCCGGAGCCGTCCCCTGTGTTTCCCCGGCCCTGCCTGGTTCAGGCAGCCGGGCACCGTGTGGGGTGCTTGCAGCAGCGGAGGTGAGCCGTGCGGGGAAACGTCCCCCCGGGGTGGCCGTGGGGCGGGCGATGGGGCTCGGGGAGCCGGGAAGGTGTCCTTCTCAAGGGGCCTGGGCATCTCTTCCTCCCTTCCTCTCCTCCCTGGGACACCGAGTGACCGCAGCCTCTCCCTCATTCGCAGCACACAACACCCTTTGGCAGCGCCGGTGCCAGCGAGGGCGAGCAGCTCCTCATCTTCAGTTCTCCCCGTCCTGCCGTGGAGCACAAACATGGCCACAGAGGAGGAGTGGAGCTGCCCCATCTGCCACGAAGCTGGAGATGACATCTCCTACACGCTTCCCTGTTGGCACCAGTTCTGCCTGGGCTGCATCCTGCGGTGGACACTTGAGAAACCAGAGTGCCCGCTCTGCAGAAGACCAATAGAGATTGTCAGGTTTTCCGTGCGGGGAGAAAACGACTACCTACAGTGTGACATCACACCTCTCGAAGAGTCATCAGATGCCAGCAGCCAGTCAGGAGGAGCTCCTAGCCACCCGGCTGAAAACAACCCCCCTGTGGCATCCCCTCCATCTTCTCCACAGGGGACAGTGTCGCCAGCGGAGCAGGGCGATGAAGGGCAGGAGCCCGTGGGTGGCCTCCTGCCCGAGGTCTGGGCAGAACTTTTCCAAAGGAGACGGCATCTCCTCCATCCCGTGATGCGCTGGCTGCGCCGGGAGCTGAGGGCAATCTACAGGGCCGAGTGGTGGATGGCGGAGAGTGCACAGAGCAGCATCCTGCACGCCCTCTGCGTCTATGGTCCGGATGGGGCCGTCATGGTCCAGACCCTGCAGCCTGTCCTTGGGGAACATGCAGCACCACTGGTCCATGGCGTCATCACCATCATTGCGTGCCAGTGCAGTGAGGAGGTCCAAAGGCTGCTGCGATCCTATCCTGCTGGGGAGGAGGACAACAGCCCTGTGACCAGCTCCAGCTCCACCAGCTCCAGCTCCACCAGCTCCAGCTCCACCAGCTCCTTGGAGGGGACTCCTGAACCCCACCTGGCATCCTCCAGCAGCCCTGAAAGCTCCGACAGGGAGGAGGAAGCTGGCACATTCGTCCGCAGGGGTCCTGGCCGCCCCCCATCTGCGCCCGTCCCTGCAGAGCAGGAGCAGCCCCAGGAGCAGCCGGGGGAGGTGGCGCTGGCAGCAGGTCCCTCTGACCAGGCCTGCAGCCGCAGCCCCCCCGCTCCTGGCCGGAGCAGGGACCGCTCGTCTGGGGGGCCCCAGCGCCCCCCAAAGAGGAGGGCCCACGGCCCCCAGGACTCTCCCCAGCCCTGCAAGAGGCCACCCCGCCGGCGCCACTAGCAGGGCTCCTTCAACATTGGAGTCAAGGGAAACAAGTTCCTATTCCACTGACACCGTCTCTGGCTGCTGCTTTCTCCCCCTTCTCCTGGCGCCTTTCCCTGCCCGCCATGCCCCACTGCTGGCCAAGGGCCCCCAGACCCCCCAGGGCCGTGCTGACAGCACCTCTGCCCGCAGCAAACCCTGCAATGCAAGAGGTTCTGGACGTGTTCTGGCCTCTGCTGTCATTTCTAAGTTTGGATTCCTCAACTTAGAGCAGAAATTTTTCTGTGAATTACTTTTCACCCTGATCATCTCAGTCCATTTTCTATTGCTCTGGTCCTCAAAGCCGCGCAATTCTTCCTTGATTCCAACGCTCGCCTTGAGAACGGCTGGATGTCCCATTGTGACATCATCCTGTGGCAGAGGCTGACATCAGCGAGCAGTGGACTGTGGCATCAGCGAGCAATGGACTGTGACCTCACGTCCCTCGCTGCTTATCTTGGGGCGCCGGCAGAGGCCGGCCCAGCCTGGCTCGTGCCTGGACTCCTGCCGAGCGCGCGTGCGAGGTCTGGAGGGTCGAGCGAGGCTTCTCCCGGTGCTGGGTGGTGCTTTGGGGGCTGCCGTCGGCAGCTCTCGGTGCCCGTCCCGGAGCCGTCCCCTGTGTTTCCCCGGCCCTGCCTGGTTCAGGCAGCCGGGCACCGTGTGGGGTGCTTGCAGCAGCGGAGGTGAGCCGTGCGGGGAAACGTCCCCCCGGGGTGGCCGTGGGGCGGGCGATGGGGCTCAGGGAGCCGGGAGGGTGTCCTTCTCGAGGGGCCTGGGCATCTCTTCCTCCCTTCCTCTCCTCCCTGGGACACCGAGTGACCGCAGCCTCTCCCTCATTCGCAGCACACAACACCCTTTGGCAGCGCCGGTGCCAGCGAGGGCGAGCAGCTCCTCATCTTCAGTTCTCCCCGTCCTGCCGTGGAGCACAAACATGGCCACAGAGGAGGAGTGGAGCTGCCCCATCTGCCACGAAGCTGGAGATGACATCTCCTACACGCTTCCCTGTTGGCACCAGTTCTGCCTGGGCTGCATCCTGCGGTGGACACTTGAGAAACCAGAGTGCCCGCTCTGCAGAAGACCAATCGAGATTGTCAGGTTTTCCGTGCGGGGAGAAAACGACTACCTACAGTGTGACATCACACCTCTCGAAGAGTCATCAGATGCCAGCAGCCAGTCAGGAGGAGCTCCTAGCCACCCGGCTGAAAACAACCCCCCTGTGGCATCCCCTCCATCTTCTCCACAGGGGACAGTGTCGCCAGCGGAGCAGGGCGATGAAGGGCAGGAGCCCGTGGGTGGCCTCCTGCCCGAGGTCTGGGCAGAACTTTTCCAAAGGAGACGGCATCTCCTCCATCCCGTGATGCGCTGGCTGCGCCGGGAGCTGAGGGCAATCTACAGGGCCGAGTGGTGGATGGCGGAGAGTGCACAGAGCAGCATGCTGCACACCCTCTGCGTCTATGGTCCGGATGGGGCCGTCATGGTCCAGACCCTGCAGCCTGTCCTTGGGGAACATGCAGCACCCCTGGTCCATGGCGTCATCACCATCATTGCGTGCCAGTGCAGTGAGGAGGTCCAAAGGCTGCTGCGATCCTATCCTGCTGGGGAGGAGGACAACAGCCCTGCGACCAGCTCCAGCTCCAACAGCTCCAGCTCCACCAGCTCCTTGGAGGGGACTCCTGAACCCCACCTGGCATCCTCCAGCAGCCCTGAAAGCTCCGACAGGGAGGAGGAAGCTGGCACATTCGTCCGCGGGGGTCCTGGCCGCCCCCCATCTGCGCCCGTCCCTGCAGAGCAGGAGCAGCCCCAGGAGCAGCCGGGGGAGGTGGCGCTGGCAGCAGGTCCCTCTGACCAGGCCTGCAGCCGCAGCCCCCCTGCTCCTGGCCGGAGCAGGGACCGCTCGTCTGGGGGGCCCCGGCGCCCCCCAAAGAGGAGGGCCCACGGCCCCCAGGACTCTCCCCAGCCCTGCAAGAGGCCGCCCCGCCGGCGCCACTAGCAGGGCTCCTTCAACATTGGAGTCAAGGGAAACAAGTTCCTATTCCACTGACACCGTCTCTGGCTGCTGCTTTCTCCCCCTTCTCCTGGCGCCTTTCCCTGCCCGCCATGCCCCACTGCTGGCCAAGGGCCCCCAGACCCCCCAGGGCCGTGCTGACAGCACCTCTGCCCGCAGCAAACCCTGCAATGCAAGAGGTTCTGGACGCGTTCTGGCCTCTGCTGTCATTTCTAAGTTTGGATTCCTCAACTTAGAGCAGAAATTTTTCTGTGAATTACTTTTCACCCTGATCATCTCAGTCCATTTTCTATTGCTCTGGTCCTCAAAGCCGCGCAATTCTTCCTTGATTCCAACGCTCGCCTTGAGAACGGCTGGATGTCCCATTGTGACATCATCCTGTGGCAGAGGCTGACATCAGCGAGCAGTGGACCGTGGCATCAGCGAGCAATGGACTGTGACCTCACGTCCCTCGCTGCTTATCTTGGGGTGCCGGCAGAGGCCGGCCCAGCCTGGCTCGTGCCTGGACTCCTGCTGAGCGCGCGTGCGAGGTCTGGAGGGTCGAGCGAGGCTTCTCCCGGTGCTGGGTGGTGCTTTGGGGGCTGCCGTCGGCAGCTCTCGGTGCCCGTCCCGGAGCCGTCCCCTGTGTTTCCCCGGCCCTGCCTGGTTCAGGCAGCCGGGCACCGTGTGGGGTGCTTGCAGCAGCGGAGGTGAGCCGTGCGGGGAAACGTCCCCCCGGGGTGGCCGTGGGGCGGGCGATGGGGCTCAGGGAGCCGGGAGGGTGTCCTTCTCGAGGGGCCTGGGCATCTCTTCCTCCCTTCCTCTCCTCCCTGGGACACCGAGTGACCGCAGCCTCTCCCTCATTCGCAGCACACAACACCCTTTGGCAGCGCCGGTGCCAGCGAGGGCGAACAGCTCCTCATCTTCAGTTCTCCCCGTCCTGCCGTGGAGCACAAACATGGCCACAGAGGAGGAGTGGAGCTGCCCCATCTGCCACGAAGCTGGAGGTGACATCTCCTACACGCTTCCCTGTTGGCACCAGTTCTGCCTGGGCTGCATCCTGCGGTGGACACTTGAGAAACCAGAGTGCCCGCTCTGCAGAAGACCAATCGAGATTGTCAGGTTTTCCGTGCGGGGAGAAAACGACTACCTACAGTGTGACATCACACCTCTCGAAGAGTCATCAGATGCCAGCAGCCAGTCAGGAGGAGCTCCTAGCCACCCGGCTGAAAACAACCCCCCTGTGGCATCCCCTCCATCTTCTCCACAGGGGACAGTGTCGCCAGCGGAGCAGGGCGATGAAGGGCAGGAGCCCGTGGGTGGCCTCCTGCCCGAGGTCTGGGCAGAACTTTTCCAAAGGAGACGGCATCTCCTCCATCCCGTGATGCGCTGGCTGCGCCGGGAGCTGAGGGCAATCTACAGGGCCGAGTGGTGGATGGCGGAGAGTGCACAGAGCAGCATCCTGCACACCCTCTGCGTCTATGGTCCGGATGGGGCCGTCATGGTCCAGACCCTGCAGCCTGTCCTTGGGGAACATGCAGCACCCCTGGTCCATGGCGTCATCACCATCATTGCGTGCCAGTGCAGTGAGGAGGTCCAAAGGCTGCTGCGATCCTATCCTGCTGGGGAGGAGGACAACAGCCCTGCGACCAGCTCCAGCTCCACCAGCTCCAGCTCCACCAGCTCCAGCTCCACCAGCTCCTTGGAGGGGACTCCTGAACCCCACCTGGCATCCTCCAGCAGCCCTGAAAGCTCCGACAGGGAGGAGGAAGCTGGCACATTCGTCCGCAGGGGTCCTGGCCGCCCCCATCTGCGCCCGTCCCTGCAGAGCAGGAGCAGCCCCAGGAGCAGCCGGGGGAGGTGGCGCTGGCAGCAGGTCCCTCTGACCAGGCCTGCAGCCGCAGCCCCCCCGCTCCTGGCCGGAGCAGGGACCGCTCGTCTGGGGGGCCCCGGCGCCCCCCAAAGAGGAGGGCCCACGGCCCCCAGGACTCTCCCCAGCCCTGCAAGAGGCCGCCCCGCCGGCGCCACTAGCAGGGCTCCTTCAACATTGGAGTCAAGGGAAACAAGTTCCTATTCCACTGACACCGTCTCTGGCTGCTGCTTTCTCCCCCTTCTCCTGGCGCCTTTCCCTGCCCGCCATGCCCCACTGCTGGCCAAGGGCCCTCAGACCCCCCAGGGCCGTGCTGACAGCACCTCTGCCCGCAGCAAACCCTGCAATGCAAGAGGTTCTGGACGTGTTCTGGCCTCTGCTGTCATTTCTAAGTTTGGATTCCTCAACTTAGAGCAGAAATTTTTCTGTGAATTACTTTTCACCCTGATCATCTCAGTCCATTTTCTATTGCTCTGGTCCTCAAAGCCGCGCAATTCTTCCTTGATTCCAAAGCTCGCCTTGAGAACGGCTGGATGTCCCATTGTGACATCATCCTGTGGCAGAGGCTGACATCAGCGAGCAGTGGACCGTGGCATCAGCGAGCAATGGACTGTGACCTCACGTCCCTCGCTGCTTATCTTGGGGCGCCGGCAGAGGCCGGCCCAGCCTGGCTCGTGCCTGGACTCCTGCTGAGCGCGCGTGCGAGGTCTGGAGGGTCGAGCGAGGCTTCTCCCGGTGCTGGGTGGTGCTTTGGGGGCTGCCGTCGGCAGCTCTCGGTGCCCGTCCCGGAGCCGTCCCCTGTGTTTCCCCGGCCCTGCCTGGTTCAGGCAGCCGGGCACCGTGTGGGGTGCTTGCAGCAGCGGAGGTGAGCCGTGCGGGGAAACGTCCCCCCGGGGTGGCCGTGGGGCGGGCGATGGGGCTCGGGGAGCCGGGAGGGTGTCCTTCTCGAGGGGCCTGGGCATCTCTTCCTCCCTTCCTCTCCTCCCTGGGACACCGAGTGACCGCAGCCTCTCCCTCATTCGCAGCACACAACACCCTTTGGCAGCGCCGGTGCCAGCGAGGGCGAGCAGCTCCTCATCTTCAGTTCTCCCCGTCCTGCCGTGGAGCACAAACATGGCCACAGAGGAGGAGTGGAGCTGCCCCATCTGCCACGAAGCTGGAGATGACATCTCCTACACGCTTCCCTGTTGGCACCAGTTCTGCCTGGGCTGCATCCTGCGGTGGACACTTGAGAAACCAGAGTGCCCGCTCTGCAGAAGACCAATCAAGATTGTCAGGTTTTCCGTGCGGGGAGAAAACGACTACCTACAGTGTGACATCACACCTCTCGAAGAGTCATCAGATGCCAGCAGCCAGTCAGGAGGAGCTCCTAGCCACCCGGCTGAAAACAACCCCCCTGTGGCATCCCCTCCATCTTCTCCACAGGGGACAGTGTCGCCAGCGGAGCAGGGCGATGAAGGGCAGGAGCCCGTGGGTGGCCTCCTGCCCGAGGTCTGGGCAGAACTTTTCCAAAGGAGACGGCATCTCCTCCATCCCGTGATGCGCTGGCTGCGCCGGGAGCTGAGGGCAATCTACAGGGCCGAGTGGTGGATGGCGGAGAGTGCACAGAGCAGCATCCTGCACACCCTCTGCGTCTATGGTCCGGATGGGGCCGTCATGGTCCAGACCCTGCAGCCTGTCCTTGGGGAACATGCAGCACCGCTGGTCCATGGCGTCATCACCATCATTGCGTGCCAGTGCAGTGAGGAGGTCCAAAGGCTGCTGCGATCCTATCCTGCTGGGGAGGAGGACAACAGCCCTGCGACCAGCTCCAGCTCCACCAGCTCCAGCTCCACCAGCTCCAGCTCCACCAGCTCCTTGGAGGGGACTCCTGAACCCCACCTGGCATCCTCCAGCAGCCCTGAAAGCTCCGACAGGGAGGAGGAAGCTGGCACATTCGTCCGCAGGGGTCCTGGCCGCCCCCCATCTGCGCCCGTCCCTGCAGAGCAGGAGCAGCCCCAGGAGCAGCCGGGGGAGGTGGCGCTGGCAGCAGGTCCCTCTGACCAGGCCTGCAGCCGCAGCCCCCCCGCTCCTGGCCGGAGCAGGGACCGCTCGTCTGGGGGGCCCCGGCGCCCCCCAAAGAGGAGGGCCCACGGCCCCCAGGACTCTCCCCAGCCCTGCAAGAGGCCGCCCCGCCGGTGCCACTAGCAGGGCTCCTTCAACATTGGAGTCAAGGGAAACAAGTTCCTATTCCACTGACACCGTCTCTGGCTGCTGCTTTCTCCCCCTTCTCCTGGCGCCTTTCCCTGCCCGCCATGCCCCACTGCTGGCCAAGGGCCCTCAGACCCCCCAGGGCCGTGCTGACAGCACCTCTGCCCGCAGCAAACCCTGCAATGCAAGAGGTTCTGGACGCGTTCTGGCCTCTGCTGTCATTTCTAAGTTTGGATTCCTCAACTTAGAGCAGAAATTTTTCTGTGAATTACTTTTCACCCTGATCATCTCAGTCCATTTTCTATTGCTCTGGTCCTCAAAGCCGCGCAATTCTTCCTTGATTCCAAAGCTCGCCTTGAGAACGGCTGGATGTCCCATTGTGACATCATCCTGTGGCAGAGGCTGACATCAGCGAGCAGTGGACCGTGGCATCAGCGAGCAATGGACTGTGACCTCACGTCCCTCGCTGCTTATCTTGGGGCGCCGGCAGAGGCCGGCCCAGCCTGGCTCGTGCCTGGACTCCTGCTGAGCGCGCGTGCGAGGTCTGGAGGGTCGAGCGAGGCTTCTCCCGGTGCTGGGTGGTGCTTTGGGGGCTGCCGTCGGCAGCTCTCGGTGCCCGTCCCGGAGCCGTCCCCTGTGTTTCCCCGGCCCTGCCTGGTTCAGGCAGCCGGGCACCGTGTGGGGTGCTTGCAGCAGCGGAGGTGAGCCGTGCGGGGAAACGTCCCCCCGGGGTGGCCGTGGGGCGGGCGATGGGGCTCGGGGAGCCGGGAGGGTGTCCTTCTCGAGGGGCCTGGGCATCTCTTCCTCCCTTCCTCTCCTCCCTGGGACACCGAGTGACCGCAGCCTCTCCCTCATTCGCAGCACACAACACCCTTTGGCAGCGCCGGTGCCAGCGAGGGCGAGCAGCTCCTCATCTTCAGTTCTCCCCGTCCTGCCGTGGAGCACAAACATGGCCACAGAGGAGGAGTGGAGCTGCCCCATCTGCCACGAAGCTGGAGATGACATCTCCTACACGCTTCCCTGTTGGCACCAGTTCTGCCTGGGCTGCATCCTGCGGTGGACACTTGAGAAACCAGAGTGCCCGCTCTGCAGAAGACCAATCGAGATTGTCAGGTTTTCCGTGCGGGGAGAAAACGACTACCTACAGTGTGACATCACACCTCTCGAAGAGTCATCAGATGCCAGCAGCCAGTCAGGAGGAGCTCCTAGCCACCCGGCTGAAAACAACCCCCCTGTGGCATCCCCTCCATCTTCTCCACAGGGGACAGTGTCGCCAGCGGAGCAGGGCGATGAAGGGCAGGAGCCCGTGGGTGGCCTCCTGCCCGAGGTCTGGGCAGAACTTTTCCAAAGGAGACGGCATCTCCTCCATCCCGTGATGCGCTGGCTGCGCCGGGAGCTGAGGGCAATCTACAGGGCCGAGTGGTGCATGGCGGAGAGTGCACAGAGCAGCATCCTGCACGGCCTGTGCGTCTATGGTCCGGATGGGGCCGTCATGGTCCAGAGCCTGCAGCCTGTCCTTGGGGAACATGCAGCACCGCTGGTCCATGGCGTCATCACCATCATTGCGTGCCAGTGCAGTGAGGAGGTCCAAAGGCTGCTGTGATCCCATCCTGCTGGGGAGGAGGACAACAGCCCTGCGACCAGCTCCAGCTCCACCAGCTCCAGCTCCACCAGCTCCAGCTCCACCAGCTCCAGTTCCACCAGCTCCTTGGAGGGGACTCCTGAACCCCACCTGGCATCCTCCAGCAGCCCTGAAAGCTCCGACAGGGAGGAGGAAGCTGGCACATTCGTCCGCGGGGGTCCTGGCCGCCCCCCATCTGCGCCCGTCCCTGCAGAGCAGGAGCAGCCCCAGGAGCAGCCGGGGGAGGTGGCGCTGGCAGCAGGTCCCTCTGACCAGGCCTGCAGCCGCAGCCCCCCCGCTCCTGGCCGGAGCAGGGACCGCTCGTCTGGGGGGCCCCGGCGCCCCCCAAAGAGGAGGGCCCACGGCCCCCAGGACTCTCCCCAGCCCTGCAAGAGGCCGCCCCGCCGGCGCCACTAGCAGGGCTCCTTCAACATTGGAGTCAAGGGAAACAAGTTCCTATTCCACTGACACCGTCTCTGGCTGCTGCTTTCTCCCCCTTCTCCTGGTGCCTTTCCCTGCCCGCCATGCCCCACTGCTGGCCAAGGGCCCCCAGACCCCCCAGGGCCGTGCTGACAGCACCTCTGCCCGCAGCAAACCCTGCAATGCAAGAGGTTCTGGACGTGTTCTGGCCTCTGCTGTCATTTCTAAGTTTGGATTCCTCAACTTAGAGCAGAAATTTTTCTGTGAATTACTTTTCACCCTGATCATCTCAGTCCATTTTCTATTGCTCTGGTCCTCAAAGCCGCGCAATTCTTCCTTGATTCCAAAGCTCGCCTTGAGAACGGCGGGATGTCCCATTGTGACATCATCCTGTGGCAGAGGCTGACATCAGCGAGCAGTGGACCGTGGCATCAGCGAGCAATGGACTGTGACCTCACGTCCCTCGCTGCTTATCTTGGGGCGCCGGCAGAGGCCGGCCCAGCCTGGCTCGTGCCTGGACTCCTGCTGAGCGTGCGTGCGAGGTCTGGAGGGTCGAGCGAGGCTTCTCCCGGTGCTGGGTGGTGCTTTGGGGGCTGCCGTCGGCAGCTCTCGGTGCCCGTCCCGGAGCCGTCCCCTGTGTTTCCCCGGCCCTGCCTGGTTCAGGCAGCCGGGCACCGTGTGGGGTGCTTGCAGCAGCGGAGGTGAGCCGTGCGGGGAAACGTCCCCCCGGGGTGGCCGTGGGGTGGGCGATGGGGCTCGGGGAGCCGGGAGGGTGTCCTTCTCGAGGGGCCTGGGCATCTCTTCCTCCCTTCCTCTCCTCCCTGGGACACCGAGTGACCGCAGCCTCTCCCTCATTCGCAGCACACAACACCCTTTGGCAGCGCCGGTGCCAGCGAGGGCGAGCAGCTCCTCATCTTCAGTTCTCCCCGTCCTGCCGTGGAGCACAAACATGGCCACAGAGGAGGAGTGGAGCTGCCCCATCTGCCACGAAGCTGGAGATGACATCTCCTACACGCTTCCCTGTTGGCACCAGTTCTGCCTGGGCTGCATCCTGTGGTGGACACTTGAGAAACCAGAGTGCCCGCTCTGCAGAAGACCAATCGAGATTGTCAGGTTTTCCGTGCGGGGAGAAAACGACTACCTACAGTGTGACATCACACCTCTCGAAGAGTCATCAGATGCCAGCAGCCAGTCAGGAGGAGCTCCTAGCCACCCGGCTGAAAACAACCCCCCTGTGGCATCCCCTCCATCTTCTCCACAGGGGACAGTGTCGCCAGCAGAGCAGGGCGATGAAGGGCAGGAGCCCGTGGGTGGCCTCCTGCCCGAGGTCTGGGCAGAACTTTTCCAAAGGAGACGGCATCTCCTCCATCCCGTGATGCGCTGGCTGCGCCAGGAGCTGAGGGCAATCTACAGGGCCGAGTGGTGGATGGCGGAGAGTGCACAGAGCAGCATCCTGCACACCCTCTGCGTCTATGGTCCGGATGGGGCCGTCATGGTCCAGACCCTGCAGCCTGTCCTTGGGGAACATGCAGCACCGCTGGTCCATGGCGTCATCACCATCATTGCGTGCCAGTGCAGTGAGGAGGTCCAAAGGCTGCTGTGATCCCATCCTGCTGGGGAGGAGGACAACAGCCCTGCGACCAGCTCCAGCTCCACCAGCTCCAGCTCCACCAGCTCCAGTTCCACCAGCTCCTTGGAGGGGACTCCTGAACCCCACCTGGCATCCTCCAGCAGCCCTGAAAGCTCCGACAGGGAGGAGGAAGCTGGCACATTCGTCCGCGGGGGTCCTGGCCGCCCCCCATCTGCGCCCGTCCCTGCAGAGCAGGAGCAGCCCCAGGAGCAGCCGGGGGAGGTGGCGCTGGCAGCAGGTCCCTCTGACCAGGCCTGCAGCCGCAGCCCCCCCGCTCCTGGCCGGAGCAGGGACCGCTCGTCTGGGGGGCCCCGGCGCCCCCCAAAGAGGAGGGCCCACGGCCCCCAGGACTCTCCCCAGCCCTGCAAGAGGCCGCCCCGCCGGCGCTACTAGCAGGGCTCCTTCAACATTGGAGTCAAGGGAAACAAGTTCCTATTCCACTGACACCGTCTCTGGCTGCTGCTTTCTCCCCCTTCTCCTGGCGCCTTTCCCTGCCCGCCATGCCCCACTGCTGGCCAAGGGCCCCCAGACCCCCCAGGGCCGTGCTGACAGCACCTCTGCCCGCAGCAAACCCTGCAATGCAAGAGGTCCTGGAAAAGCACCAGGGTGATGCTTATAGAGCAGTAACGAATGAAAGAGTCACCAGGCATTCTTCAAGCAAGAACGAGAAATCTCTGGCAATGCCTAACACAACTCCTGAATAACGCATTGCTGAAAGAATGTATGGTTTGCTGACGGGGAATCAGAGGAAACATACAACCTGAAGACCACTCTTTTTGATAGAAAACGTAGTTTCCTCAGAAATACGCTTCATCTGGAGGAAAAGGGGATTCTGTTGGATATTAAAATCTTCTGGAACTTCCAAACAAATGTTTCATTTTGGGTGGAAAAAAACTTAGTCTAGGTCTTCCAGTATTGCTGTAGGGTTAGGCAGTGTGGGACATTTGTGAGGGAGAGCTAACACTTTCATGAAGCTTGGCGATGGGTCTGACAGGTGGACGCACTTATGTCACCCTGAAGTTAAGCGTTTCAGTACTTTTCAAAGAAACTCAATTAGAAATTGTCATTTTGACCATATAATGTCATGCTCAGCATACAAAGCCGGGGGAAGAAGAAGGAAGGGGGGGAACACATTCAGAGCGATGGCATCTGTCTTCCCAAGTCACCATTACACACAATGGAGCCCTGCTTTCCTGGAGATGGCTGAACACCTGCCTGTTCATGGGAAGTGCTGAATGAATTCCTGGTTTTGCTTTGCTTGTGTGCGCAGCTTTTGCTTTACCTATTAAACTGTTTTGGGGTGGGTTTTTTTGTTGTTTTTTTTTTTTTTTTTTAAGGGAGCCAGAAGTGTTTTGGTTACATGCATGAATTTCATCAGGAGAATGGTTTCTTTTACCTTATTGCTTTCCCTTTTTCCTCTTTGCAAACACTACCACTGACAGCCTTAATTTTTTTTGTTTGTGACAACTAAAGATTCGACGAGTGCAAACCATGACACCTACAAGACCTCAGCAGAATATCACCATCTTCCAGTCAATTGGTTATCATTACATTTTGAGGCATGTCCTTTAGCCATTGTGTTATAATCTATTTTAAACAATCCCTGAACATATATGATGGTTTTCTAGATTGTGGCACTTTGTCATGGATTTTGCTGTTATTTCCTAACGAAACTAGGAAAAAATATTAGCATCTTCCACTGTTATTCTCCCTCTGCAGGGCAACTCTCAGTCTTTACAGTGAATAGTACTCTCTTCTTTTATTATCATGGAGAGATTTGTTGGTTCATTTCCTTTCCTCAGCCTGAATCCATGTCATCACTATAGCCTTGCAGTTACAGTGAGAAAGATGTACACAACATTATTTGTGTTTTGCCAGATACCTGATTATCTGGCAATATCCTTAGATGCCTGTTATTAAGGATAAATCTAGCTGAATCACACTCTGTTCTTGTGATAGTGACACAAATATTGTACAAAAGGCACACATTCTTCTTACTGCTTTTTCCTGGCACTCGTACGGAAGACTTTTAGCTCAGTCTTACCCAGTCCATTTCTAAAGTATTCCAACTTTGTATCTACTGACATGGCTCTACCATTTGAGAAATATTCAAATATATTTTTCCTATGTAAAGGTAATTTTGAGTGGCCAGTTTCAGGGGTGTTATAAACATTTATTAGTTCTGAAATATCGATGGAAGACACAAGTTATTTTCTCATATCTTCCTTTGCCTTTGTTTCTGTAGAAATCCATGCAATTGTTTTATATGCATTTTTACTACCTATTTTAAGCAGGATTTATGCTTACAAATCTGCCAACCCAAACTCAATTTTATTTCTCTTTTGTCCTACTAAGAATAGCGGAGCAGTTCAGCACTCTTACATGGCCACAGCTATTTCTGGCATGATGTTCTGGAGGACGCATGCTTGTGGGAAAAAATTATGTGAGAAGGTAAAGGCAAGTATAAAATTCTCCATCACCATCAAGTCTTGGGAAAAAAAAACAAACCAACCAAACAACAACAACAAAAAAAAAAACCCGCACTGAAACAGTTCCACCTCAACCTGTTAAGTTTTCATGCTTCTGATTTTTTTAGCTGTCAGTGAATTATATGTCTTTTAATTTCCCTTTTCAGTACTCAACAGACTCTGCATACTTAAAGGACACTTTCACATTGTCCATGAAGTTATATGATCCTAGCTATAGATATCAAGATTTTCCTTTGCTTCAGCTCATGACAAATATTAGGAATCATTGCTGTGTTAACAAAACGTAAAATGAGAAGTGGAACAAGTAATGGATAAAACAGTCAAAGCTATACAAACAGGTATTTCCGTATCTGATTTTGGAAATAAGAAATCATTGATCCATACTGATTAAGGATTTATTCATAAAAAAAAAAAAAAAAAAAAAGGTGTATATAGAGAATTGTTGTTTATATATTGCTGTGTTTACAGCTAAGGCATGCCTGCAATATTCTATGAAATGCAGATACTTTATTTTCTTTCATGAGCTAGTGTATATGGATGATACAATTGCGTTATATAAAGCCCAACTTTTCAAACGTGCATACCTTTCCTTAAAATACTAATGCAGAATAGTATGTAGTGGGAGGGGCAGGATTTACTGAGGAATTGGTAAAGGATGTGGCTGCAGATTTTTCAAATATTTATTAATAGGCTCTTTTGTGGCACCCATTACCATAGTAACAGAATATCTCATGCAGTCAAGCCTCATTCTTCACTTTTCTGAAGGTAAACAGATGGGAACTGAGGTGCACAGATGAAAAGACTAAAAACCCAAGGTCAGAAGTGGATTTGTGTACCAGACGCAGTACTAAAATCTAGATCTCTGGAGTCCTACTCCATCGTTTTAACACAAACTCATCTATCCTGTCAGACAAAATAATTGATTAATTATCCACCATATAAATTAGTATTAATGTTTTTCATTCTTTAGTGTTTTCCAAATAATCTCAACTTCACTGATTCATCTAAATCAGGTAAAATGAAGAAGCAGCTTCTGTTATTTAAAATATTTTGAGAGAATTTTTTTAAAAAGTTTTCTCAGATCCCAAATGAGGAATCCTGCAGCAGCGTGAGCATGCAGAACATGCACTGGATAAAACTGGAAGTGTCTCAAGAAGTTCTGTCTCTGGGTAATGTGGAGTCGTCCTTTGTTAAAAACAGAATGTCTAATTCACATGAGTATCGTAAGCAAAAATTATCTAAAGTCACAGAAGAACAGGTATGGTGCCAATAAATTCACAAACCACGCCTCTTTTCTAATGATTGGATTTTCTTAAAATTAATCCCTACTGGGAAAGCTCAGCATCTTGTGCTGATGAGTATTACAGGATTCAGCAGCTGCTCCCTTTGTTTGCACAATGTTTGAAGCAGGCCAGAGGATGACGTTCCTCTGAGGCTAAATCAGGGCAAATAAAGTAGATGTGTTAGCATTCCAGCACTGACCAGATGACACCCAGAGTGTCTTTCCCTTGTAAGGGGTGTAGCAGACCGCTATTCTATGCAGTTTGTCTCGACATTGCGGTCGCACCACCATTACCCTGCACTAACGGCCTGCCTCACCCTGCACTAACGGCCTGCCTCAGAGGGCACTGCTCCCCCCCCCCCCCCCCCCCCCCCGCCGCGGTCTGCGGACGAGCGCCACCACGCGCATGCGCGAGAGCCAGGGCGCGAAAAGGCTTCCCGAGGAGGCAACGGGTACCGCACGTGCCGCACGAACGGCACGTACGCAGCCGCGATCTGCGCACGAGCGTGGGACCTTATATAAAGGAGCGCACGCGCTCCGGCAAGCGGCCGGGTTTTTCTCCTTTTTTGTCGTCTGTTTTCCGGGACCTGCTTCGACAAAACCTGCGACGCTTGGGCACCATAGAGGGAGCTAACGGAACATCACTGGGCTCGGAGTGGTGATAATTAGACTCGTCCCCGACTTGGTCCCTTCCCCCCTCTCTCTCTCTACCTATCTCACCACCTCTCTTTTTCTTTACCTCCTTCTCTCTCTCTCTCTCCCCCTCTTTGCCCTTCCCCGCTCTCCCGGTTGTCTTTTCATATACAGTCCTTATCCCCCTGTTTATAAAAAATAAAGCTGAAAGGTTGTACGGCATCTGACCTCGTTTGTGTCTTAATCTCGCTCTTGGGATGGTATCGAACGCTCCCTGATACCGGACTGGGACAAGGGGTTTACTAGCAATCCCAACTCCGTGAGCTAAACCTCAGCCTAAGGCTTGCTTTTTCAGCACAGTTGCTTGTTAGCTTTAGTCCAAAGTTTCCCTCAGCTCTACTCCCACGGGGCAAAAGGAGTTGTGCTGCATGTAAATTAGTCCTTAATGGCTCCCCACACTGCTTCCATTAAGCTGACATTACCACTTATTACAACAGTTAAAGTATTATCACAATTTAGTTTTGCACTTCCATCTTCATTTAAACAGTCTGAATTAGCAGAAATACTGTTACATTAGTTTTCTCCTCTGCTTGTGAATGAGGGCACTGAAACCATCCCTCTGAACAGGGTAACCTGTACGTGTGACCAAACACACAGCACGTTTCAATTGTGGTGATCAAACTTCTAAGCCCAGTGTATTTTCTGCTTAATTTCTGTGGGATTTTAGGAGTTGCTCTTCAAAAGTGGTAAGCCTCCCTCTGCTCGTATTGTGAAGTTCTAATTTCTGCCAACTTTTCAGCACATTTGGAAATTAGGCTCTTGATTTAAACAGGTATTCTGCTGTGTAGTCTTACGGTTTTGCTCTGATACTAAAAAGGAAACATGAAACATACTAGCATTTGGATTACATTCAGACTGAACACTATAAAATCTTTATTGTAGAATACCCACTAAAGGAAAAATGAAAAGGCAGTCAGTGGACTGATAACAAAATTCTTGCAAATTTCTCCTGCATTTATCAGAGAATTAGGTCTTTTTAATTAGGTCACAGAACAAATTCACTCATACTGATAACTTGATTCATACAAACCTATTGATTTCAAAGAAACCCATGAACATACATTAACTGGAAATGTGAATACTCACTTCTGTGAGGTCTATAATGTTAGAGATTCATTGTTCACCATATTAACAAAATTAACCTTTTGGCTATTTATTTTTTCTTATAGTCACCTCTTTTATACTCTTAGTAACATTAGATAGTTTCTGGCAACGTGAACCACAAACTGATAGGGCATTGTAGAAGATTCCTGGGTCTTCACTAAGCATTCACAATTTCCAGGGCACCGCTTCCCTGCCTTTAATGTCTCATTATACCTCAGTGCCTGCAATAAAGGGAAGAATTTTTTACACCTGTAGCCTGGAATTGCAGGTGGTTCTCACTTCCCTGTCCAGAAAATATAAGTGCTTTGATCTCAGATCAAAATAAATGGAGGGGAGAGTCAGGTTTGGAACAGGTATAGAAAAAAGAAATAGATTATTTTTCTTTTTTCAGATAAGGTGAAAAATTGTACATACTGTATAAAAGGTCGTAGAAAGATCAGGCACTCTTGACTTTCAAGATGGGATTTGCCAGTCTTTTAAGATTATTTTCTTAAGGCCAGACACTGAACCTAATCAGTTGGAAAAATCAAAACCATGGGAATAGTTTGGGCAATATTATCAACAATTCTGTCACAGTGCTTTTTGCCTAAAAGTTCTGACTGTCCTCTGATTAGAGTAATTGTAGGAGATGGAAGCAATCATATCATGCCTGTTCCTTCCCAGGAGTAATCTATGAAGCAGTGCTTACAAATCTATACCAGAAACTTGCTAGGCAGTCACAGAGCAGGGAATATGTATTTCTGCTACACTTGTGCAGCTGAAGATGTTTCTGTGGAGCTGATCTTAGTCAATGCTCACCTCAGATATGAGACCCTGTAGTCAGTCTCCAATAAGGCAGTACGATTAAGATTCTGCAAGAATTAAGTTAGTATATACATAGAGACCATGGAGCCTGAGGAAAGCCAGCAGCTGTTGGGGGATTTAATTTTTTCTGTGCCATTATTTTGACTTTCTATTTTATTTCCATCTATTATTTCAATAGTGAAAACTTCTGGCAGATGCTTAGTTATGAGGTTTGTTCTCAGAAGACTTTCACTTAGCTGATCTTTTGCCGATTAAGCTGATCCTTCTCTTGAAACAATGATACAGCCTTACCCATCAAACCAAACATCTCTCGATTGCCACGTGTACTCCTGCCACTTTTACTCTCAACTTACCATCAACAGAGCTTCTAATGTTCTTCTAATATGACAGTAGTTAATACATACAACAAATTTTTCATGTCCAGATAGCCTTGAAGAAGTGAATATTTCTTTAAAATTCCATTGTGGTGATAATATTATTATGGATTTAGGCAGAAGGTTTTCCAAACTATACCTGCTCAACAGGCACTGTTTCCTACAGCAGAAACAATGCTGCAGCATGTAGGTTATGTAGGATTTGGCAATAGCACAATAAACAGCAGAGCAGTGTTAATTTCTCAGGACCTACTGGCATTAAAAATGAGTGTGAGCATCTAAAGACAATTTGCCATTTTTCAAACTGTCAAAGTAAAGGATGGGAGGTAGATGTCCTATAAGCAGAGTAACTCAAATAAATCAGTGAGTCCTGCAGAACATTAACACTCCTGAAAAAAACCCACCACATTCAAACGTTTCTCACATGTTCACATTGTCCAGAATATTTCTTCTCTTGTTCTCTCAGAAACAAAGCCAGACAGTTATGGTATGCAGACTTTTCCTCAAATGCAGGAAATACTAAAAATCCCAAAGATTACTTGATGGCAGGGATGGAAAATAGTTTTGAATTTATTCTGTCATCAAAACTACCCTCCCAGCATATTCTCACAAGCCATCCTACAGAGACACAGCAAGGATACACTCCCTGCAGTTAGCCTACGTTACCACATTCTTCCCAGGACAGTGGAAGGACTGAAAGTGGTTTGTAATGTGGAGAGTGACTATATTAAAAATGCTAAGTAATTCAAATTACATGGAAAAAGACCCTTATCTTCCTGAATTCCTCTGATGATCAGGAATTGCTCACATAATTCTTCAGGCAACTAAATGAAGCCAAACAGGCTTTCTGTGTGTTTTTGTTGTAATGATTGCCTTCTAAAACAAATCTCATCTTGCTTTTCTTAGGGTGTCACAAACACTGGTATTGCATCTAGTAGAACAACATTGCAGGCATTAAACTACAAACAGTGGTAGAGGGTTGAAATATGAACCCAAACATTAAGGGAAAAAGTTGCAAATCCTCACACAATCAAGCTGAAAGTGAGAGGCCTGAAACTAGAGGGAAGTACTTTGAGGAAAACCATGGAGGTATTAAAGGTGACTTTGATCCTGAGACTCCAGACTGGCTTCACATGAGAGTTACACAAAAATTAGGAGCAGTATTTCTCAGGTCCCTCCACACTGAGGAACAATTGGTACACCTGGGATGAAAGGAAATAGTAAAACTTCTATTAGGATACGATCCAAATCTCTCCGAGGATAGTGCAAGACTGTAGAACAGGAGCTAGGATCCTGAGCATCCCAGCCAATCTGATGTTTATGCACCAAAACGTCTGCTCATTGTGCCTGAAAATGGGCCCGTTCCACCCCGAGAAGGGAAAGAAGGAACCATCACCCATCCTGATTGGAAGGACAGAAAATGGATCTTGAATGGAAAAAAAAGTTCTGGCTTTCCAAGGCCCTGCTTTTCAGCCATAAAGAGTCTTCACCAGCTATGTTCCCTTGCACTGAGTTAGCTGAATGAATATTACTTAATATATTTATTTGGACTTAGGAATTTATCCATTACTAAAGCGCATTTGCACACCTACATTTAAAACATAACTTTTAAACAACTCTTTCCATTTAAATTATGCTATCAAATATGATTGGATAAAAAGAATTCTATGAACTTCTAGTCCTCAACTTCTCTCCTTTAAGGGAAAAAAGCTTCTCTAAATAGCCTTATAAAATAATAAATAAAAAAACTTATAACACTTTGTATTAAATTACAGTTTTGAAAATACAATAAGTTAGTTTTTATAATCCATACTACTAACAGCATATACTCATTTATTGGATTAAAATGTACCATACAATATCTTATTATGATTTGGACCCTCTTTGCCTGTAAATAACATGGATAATCAACATACACACACACAAGAACTCTGATCAGCAGACCTGCAAAAATCAGGGTGCAAATGATTCTCCTGTCTCTGAATCTCATCCAGCTTTTCTGTATCCTGGTCTGTATAAAAATAAGGGGTTTCAGCAGGTCGAGGGAGGTGATTCTCTCCCTCTACTCCACTCTCAGGAGACCCCACCCGCAGTACTGCATCCAGCTCTGGGGGCCCCAGGACAAGACAGACATGGAGCTGTTGGAGAGAGTCCAGAGGAGGCCACAAAGATGATCAGAGGGCTGGAGCACCTCTCCTATGAGGACAGGCTGAGACACTTGGGGTTGTTCAGCCTGGAGAAGAGACGGCTCCGGGGAGACCTTACAGCAGCTTTCCAGTACCTAAAGGAGCCTATAGGAAAGATGGAGAGGGACTGTTTACAAGGGCATGGAGTGATAGGACAAGGGACAATGGCTTTAAACTGAAGGAGGAGAGATTTATATTAGATATTAGGAAGAAATTCTTTACAGTGAGGGTGGTGAGGCACTGGCACAGGTTGCCCAGAGAAGCTGTGGATGCCCCATCCCTGGAAGTGTTCAAGGCCAGGTTGGATGGGGCTTTGGGCAATGTGGTCTAGTGGAGGGTGTCTCTGCCCGTGGCAGGGGGGTTGGAACTAGATGATCTTTAAGGATCCCTTCTAACCCAAACCTTTCCATGATTCTATGGTTCTGTCTCAGTTCTTCTAGTGATAATAACCAACATTTCCTGATGATCCCATTGTCTGCGCCACTTATGCCAAGTTTTCCTAGTCCAAATCCTGGAGCATCACATAATCATATGAATGCTCAGATTTCACTCAAATGGATAAAATATATTCAGGTTCTTAGTTTTATAGTCATCGTAACTGGACTACAAATCTGACAGACAAGTTTATATATAGCATCTCAACAGTGCCACATTTTAAGATGTTTTAATGTATATATAATAAGTTCCATGTTTTTACTGTGGCTAACAGCAAGCTGAAACTTCACAAAGCAGACCTGTGAGGTTGTTTTTACTTAACAAGGGAACGGAGAGCCTTCCGGACCTTGTACTCTTTGAAAAACAGTGGTCAAGAAGCGCAAAACAGGTAACATACTCCAGAGACTCAAGGGAATCATCTGCCATCTAGCGTTCTCCGGTGGGGAGGAGGGCCACCCCCCCAAAGGTGGCAGTGATGAAGGAACATGTACTGGGCCTCAGCTCAGCCTCAGCTGCTCCTACGTCCTTGTTAGTCAGTCAGGTTCAGATGTCTCAACACTCCCACTGACAGTGGGGCATAACCCCGAAATACAAGCAATAACCAAATTGCCCTTGTTATTATTCACCTTCCTTTAAGCTCTTTGTTGTGCATTTTGGATACTGATGGGAGAGGAGTTCCTGAACGTGTAAAATGCATGCTCTGACCATCTGTTCTTCCCAAGCTGTGAATCTTCTAGTTCAGTTCAGTAAACTGTTTCCTGATGGAGCTGTCTGTATTTGCAGTGAAGATGAGGAAATCTGTGCAGAAGAAAAGGAACAAACTCAAAAAAACTGTAACACTTTTTCACCCTTTAGCAAGACAGGGGAAATATTTATTTATTTATTTTTAACATATAGGCAAAACTTTCCATGCTGTTCTATTAACTAAGGGTTGACTATATTGATGCTTCTTTTTTATCATTTTTTACAGCCTTTTGGTGATGAAAGTTACTGCAGATATCTTTTTTGTCAGTATAACCCTGCTATTGTTTTAAGTCTAGTATTTAGATTTGTGTAGGGAACACGTGTAGGAAGGTGCTTTATGAGAAGCAGAAGACAATTACAATTATAACACTGCAACAGCCTAATACAGATGTATGCCCATCTGTTTTAGCAAGTCCAAAGGACAGTGGGTGCTGGACTTCCCATGAGATTGAAAGGACAAACAAAAATGATTTAAGTAGAAAGAAACAACGAATGCTTTAGGAAATCTAGAATACATGGCATATGAAGCAATCATTTCAAACAAGGTAAACACCAAATAAATGAGAAATTGATCACTAAGCCAATCTTCTCTTATTGTAACTATTGCAAAACACAGTCATAATTTTCAGGTAAGTACAGTGGAACTAATATATTTTGTAATGGAGATATTTTATGCTTTCCCTGAAGAGGCATCAAGTGAGTAATAATATTTCTACTGCATTTAGTGGTGATTTCAGTTCTAAAGAAAATGTTGTTTCATTGTAAACAGGTTAATAAGACTGTGCATACAAGGTGTTTTTATGTTTAGATTATAGATAAGATAATATTAGAACCATGTTGTTGCTTGACGTGGCTCAGCCCCAGCCGGCAGCTGAGCACCATGCACTGCTCGCTCAGCCCTCCCCTGGTGGGATGGGGAGGAGAACGGAAAAACAACGGCAAAGCCTTGAGGGTTGGGACAAGGACAGGTTACTGGGACAGCAAGGGAGAGGGGAACAATCAACAGCAGTACTGATAACAGATATTCACAGTGGGTGATAACAGAAAACAATTTACGGATCCCATGACCAACCGGATGCTCAGCCCTGAGCCATGCCGAACCCACCCCTGCCCAACTGGCCCCCTTTTATGGTGAGCATGACATCACATGGCATGGAATAGCCCCTGGCCAGCTTGGGTCACCTGTCCTGGCTCCTTGGGAAATTAACTCTATCCTTGCCAGAACCAGGACATCATTGGTATAAACCATTCGGTTTTCAGATAGTTTTGAAGATGTGTTTGGAAACCAAATATTACACAAGGCCGGTTTAAATACACTGTGGTACTGCAATTCTGTAACGAGACCTACCCAGATGGACACATGCTTGTCAGTGCTGGACTCCCACTGAAACACAGGATTGGTTCACATAAAAACAAAGCTTTCAAAAGAGACAATGCTCACAAAGAGAGGTATTAACAGAAAAAATGAGTTGAACAAAATAGACAAACTTTCTAGTATACAAGCTATCAGGTACAAAAACAAAAAGCAGCAAACCTCAGTCTAAACAGGGGATTGGAATAACTGTTTAAAGCTCAAGATATTGATGCTAATAAATTGAACATATTACAAGAAATTAAACAATACAAAATGCCAGTGTTGCAAATTTGAACTTTGTCTGAAAATTGTTGTATTGATTTCAGACCAGAGGAAAAGAACTTTTCTCCGTGGTTCATCCATTTTTTCCTAGCTCTTTCAAATGGTCTTATAAAATTATTGTCTTTTTCCTTGTTCTTCCATGGTTAGACAACGATATACTACAAAAACATCAGATCACCTAAGCAAGTACTTCCCCTTTTTTAGTATTTATGTAAGGATGGTTATTGCTCTCCACTAGCTTCATAACCTAAATCAGATTGACCATGCTGCAGAATGCTAAGCATTTGTAAGTCATGGTAAGAGCCCAGCAACCAAATACCGCTGCTTTATCATGCTAAGATGTTTTATGTTCTCTCCTTTCTCAGGGGCATTCTCACATCCTTCTCCCTGTAATAGAAGATCAGATTGTCTGGCACAAATAGAATTAAGATCTAAATCTCAGAATGAGATAACAACCTTGCATTCTAGTTTGCCTAAAATAGATGCATTTTATTGCAACTTCCATCATTTGCTGTGCTGTCTGTGGAAAAAAAAAATATCTTTTACATACTGTCATCAAAACAATTTTGTCATAGAAGAAAGACGAGCTAACTCCAATAAATTTGTCTAATTCTTAAATAATTTGTTTGCTCTGATTTTAACAACAGTAGTTCTGCATGCTAGCCTTACAGAAGCACACAGGAGGCCTCAGCTAATGACAGGGAGTCCTGGCTGTGTTTCAGACATCTTAATTTGTGGAGTTTACTTACTGGAGTGCAGTGTTTTACCAAACATCCCCAGAGCCTGTATTTGTTCCTATAAACAGCAGACATTCAGAGGAAAAGGCTTGTGCTCCTTCTCACCCATTTATCTCTGCACACAAAAATGCCCTGATGAGAATTATACCTTTCTCTCCTTCAACATAAGCTAAAAGACTGAGCGTAACCTACAGGGACAATGATGGGAGTGGAGACTCAGCATGGGGGATGTCTGGGGTGAAACTGAGCCTGGGAAAGCGGGAGAAGTGCTTAAATGTTTGTCTTTTCGTTTGTCTTTGCTTCTCAGTGCCTAAATCAGTAATCAAGTGTTTATGTTAACTGACAATAAATTCAGTTAAACTCCCCCTGCCATGTCTGTTTTGCCTGAGGCAGGGCCACCTAGTTTTGGCCATCTGAAGTTTAGTGACATTCTCCAATATCCTTCCCCGTCTTAGTTTCATTCTTCCCCCCTCCCCTCCTAAAAGATAGATCCTCACAGTAAAAACCACTGTTTTCATATAGTTCTTAACACAGTGAGATCCTTACCATCTTGTAAATGCAGGCAAGAGACAGGGGTGCTTTTTAAATGCTCAGTGGTATCTGGGCACCCTCACTAATTTCACCAATGAGAAAAAGAGTATGGCTTTAAGTTGCTTGTATAATACAGATTAATGCATATTCAAAGCTGGTTGAATGCTGTACGTTTGATATCTGCAGGAGGAGAACAATAAACATGAAATAGTAGATCTGATTCTGTCAGGCTACATAGTTCTGGGTGTGTAGCACCAACAGAAAGAGTGTCAGAACTAATACCTTTGATAGTCCGGCCCTGTCAGAACATGTCTAAATGCCATGAGTACTCCAGAGCTGCATCTCAAAAAAACCCCCCACTGTTTCAAAAACACCTGCAGAAAGTGTGGTAAATAGAGTTGACAACAGCCAACCAGCCAGGAATTTCCTGTAATGCTTAAACTGCAGATGTAAGTCCATCTATGCTGGTACTATTGCTAGATATTCTCATTAGAATGAAATGTTTAAATTTTAAATTAATTTAAAATTTACTGTGGACCTCAGTTTTGTCAGAGGTTAGTTACTGCATTCTCATAAAGTGCAAGAAGTCCATGGAAATTTGTTTTCATTCAATGTGTTACTCTCTATATTTTAGCATTTCACTTTAAAATATTAGTCTTCAAGTACGATGGGATCTTGAAACCTGATGAACTTTTTTCGTTGACTCCAGAAGCCTCATTGCCTGGACAACTATTCACACACTTAAATATGACATATTTTAGAAGTAAGATCTTCAGAATTCATTTCCCCAGCTCCCTGTTTTCCTAAAGAGAATAAATAATATTCTGTCCTGTTTCAATCAAGACCAAGAATGATTTACATTCACTTATCCCATTTAATGTCTTTATTCTGTGTGATACTAACGTAGGGAATGAATGAAAATCTAAGAGTGAAATAAATAAATGCTTTTCATAAAGGGCAGCTATATTCATCCGGAGACAAGGAGCTGTTATTTGGCTGATCAAGTAGTGAGTCTGACACCATATCTAGAAGAGATGCTTCTAGGAAAGTAAAATACTATTTATTATGCCATAGAGTAATGGCCACGTTCTCTCTCCCTAAAATGTCCTCCTTTCTTTTTTATTCAGGAGAGAATTGAATCTTGCTGCCTGCAATGTATGTCTTTCTTTTATACTCAGAAAAGATTTAAACTGGTTTGTGTGTGAAGATGAATTCAAAGGAGAGACAGATTATAGAAGTAAGATTCTCCAACTTTTTTTTTTGTTGTTCTCTTGTGCCTTTAGCCTGCAACCTATAGTATGCAGACAGGTAAAATTCCTGGCAGGTGAATGCCTGGCAAGCAGTTGGATGCATAAGGTGGTAGGCCTTTATTCCTAGCTTTGACAGAGTAAACCCTGTTTTGGTTTTTTCCTGTCTTCACCTGTGTCTTTTGCAAATATCTGCACTTTGGCTTAAGTCTAGAATAGTTCAGGCTCCCTGGATAAGAAGACATTCTTTACTGAAGGGCATAGCAAACATATGAGGCAAGGGTTTGAGTCTGTCAAATGTGCAGATCCCTGCTACCTCTCTTGAGAGGAGCTGCAAGATCCAGATACACAAGGTGGTATTCCTGGACAAGAAGAGGAAAATAAGTCTTCCACTGATAAGACAGAAGGTTTTCCCGCAAGCAGAAGGGTGCAGGAGAGCGTGCCTGAACCCCAGAGCCCTGCACAGTTTGTCTGTCTCTTTCTGTCACATGTTCATACATATGTCTTTACAAGGCAAATCTTGCTCTGCTTGCTTCCAAGCAATCAATTCTGGTCAACAGTTCCATGTTGTGTCTTCAGAAACTCATATTCCAATATCTTTATCTAATCATGAACTTCCTCCTCATATAAACCTCTTAAAGCTTGTGTGCCACCTAAACACACAGGCTCACAGCCACTCATCTGGACAAGAAGTATCAGCTCTCATTGCTTGCTAATAGAAAATCCAGTCTATCTCAGGATAAGCAAACAGAGCTTAGTGGATCCAGAAGAGAAGAACTTAAAGCAGAAAAAGCATTTTTAGAAAAAGCATTTTTAGACTGAAGGGAGCACAACCAAGATATGACTGTTACTGGGTTTTTTACACTCACACTTGTACTCCCAGACTGCTGAAATCACCTGTCAAACACACAGAGCCTTTTCCCACAGCAGCAGTGGCAGGAAACATCAGCACAGGAGAAATCTAATCAGCACCTGCACTTGGCTATGTCTGGCAAGTCCCCACCTGTCCCATGGGAGCAGACAGTGGCACCATCAGAAGACTTTGATCTGGAACTGACCATGTTGCTGTTTTCTTCTCTGGATGACGCTTCTCTTCTGAAGATGAAATAGGCCAGGGAGGGACTGTTCAGTATAGCTTCCACACACACATTTTTTGGTTTATAAAAATAACTCCATATATGGCATGTTTGTATTAGAAGTAATCCCTTAGTTTGGAAAATAATTGGTAAGCTTAATTTGCAAAATGAATGTGTATTTGATATGCAGAATTATATGCACTTACAAATAATTTATATAATAGCACTGAGTGCAGAACTATTTTTTCCTCGTCTCTAATGGCTCTTTTCCAGGTTTTCAAATGTCTCCGTACTGATTTTGACTGTGATGAAGTTAATTTCCTTCATAGTAGCTCCTATTATGCTATGTTTTGGATTTTTGACCAAAACAATGTCGATAACACACCAATTTGTAGCTCTTGTTGAGCAGTGCTTACAGAGCATCAAGGACTTCTCTGTTTCTTACCTCCCCCCACCAGCAAGTAGGTGGAGAGTGGGCAAGAATTTGGGAGGGGACACAGCTGGAATGGCTTCACCCAACTGACCAAAGGGATATCCCACACCAGATGATGTCATGCTCAGCAACAAAAGCTGAGGGAAGAAGAAGGAAGTGGGGGAAACATTCGGAGTGATGGCGTTTGTCTTCCCAAGTCACTGTTACACGTGATGGAGCCCTGCTGTCTTGGAGACGGCTGAACACCTCCCTGCCCATGGGCAGTGGGGAATGAATTCCTTGTCTTGCTTTGCTTGTGTGCACTGCTTTTGGGTTTTTGAATTGTCTTTATCTCAACCCACGAGTTTTCTCACTTTTGCCCTTCTGATACTCTTCCCCATCTCACCGGGGTGCAGTGGGCAAGCAGCTGTGTGGGACTTAGCTGCCTACCACAGCTGAACCACAACAGGCTTGCTGCAACAGCACACTTATCTTCTTATAATAGTTCATTATTTTTGATGGTCGGTATACATCATATGAACATATCTGGAAAATTTCTTATTATTGATAAGCTCAGGAAGTTCTTGATTCGTATTTTCTTTCCTGCTAGAAGTACACTGAAACTCTGTTCTACTCTTGTTTTCTAAAAATAGATAAACTGGAGAGAGAGAAAAAAAGATTTTTATATTCATATTATTTATACAAAGCAGTAGAATCACCATATACAGTCTGTGTGTTGAAGCTACCTCTTCCTCTCTGTTTTCCCTTGACTAACTGACACAGTGATTCAGGACATTGTTTTGAGTATTTTGGGTATTTTGAGATATTTGTGATATTTTTGGTTTGTGGGTGGGTTGTTTGGGGGTGTTTTTTTTCATTTATAATATTGAATTTATAAATACCAAATTTTTCCAAAGAGCTGGCAGGACAGTAATTTTTCAAGTGCTCATCATGCATTTCCAAAGTCCTCAAAGATAATGACCACATTAGCATTACCTGAACTACTCACAGATTAGCTCAGCAGCTGAAGTGTTTTGAAGTCTGACACATATTTTAAAAAAATAAAATTCAATGGCTGTACATGGCCTCTTTCAAGCAAGTCTTCCAATCTGATATTGATAGTCTGCATCCTTTAGACCCTCCTTTTACAATTTGTTGCTCAAGCCAAACCAATAATAGACAAAGCACAAAATAATGTGGGGCAGAAAGTCCATACTATTTAAAGCCTGAGAGTAGTACTCCAAAATCATATCTAAACTACCTTAGGCAAGTGACAATATCCAGAATGAGATCTAATTATTACTGAAAGTTCTTCCCTTAATCAAAATTCTGTTCTTCTGCCACAGTCCTCACGGGAATATTTCACCATGAATTTTAGTCCTCACTACAGCTACTCAGGCAACAAATGCTGTTTCCCCTTGGAAAGGATGCAGTGCAGCCTAGATGGTCATAGATGGTAAGGATTTCTTATGCTTGAGGTGCCTGGGCCCTCGCACGTCCTTGGCACATTTCCTTAGCTCATCTCAACTGGAGGAGGATAGCGATTCTGGCAGACCTAGGAAGCACGGTCAGGAGACAGGGTGACAGTTTTAGCCCCCTGCCTGTCTCCACTTTATGTAAAATGACAGAATACCGGTGCTTTCAGCAAAAGGCAAGCACTATTACTATAGAACAAAAATATTTCCCAGAGTCACAAAGAAAATCTGTGGAAAACTGAAGATGTGAGCAACATCTCTAGCATCTTAGTAGGAAGAAATCCTGTCTGTATCCTGATAGATCCAGGTACAGCAATCAGGAGTGTAAAATTTTGTAGATGTAGAGATTCACGTATCAGATGTCAGACTAAAAGCTTCTTTTATTTTTGCTTTGTCAATAAATAGATTTTTAAGAGCATTTAAATAGCCGAGGATAATATGCCAAAAAGCCAAAGAGCTGCAAAATTAAATGTAATGTATGCCATTAAAATATAACTGAGGCAAATACATTAAGGTGGCAATAATATTTATTGATTTTTTTTTGTTGCTAAAGCAAGAGAAAAAAAGAGAAAATTCAAGCAGCCAAAGAGCAAGCAATTAAGGATGTGAAAGCAGGGGCTTAAAGTACTGGGTCAGCAAGTAAGGTAGTGATGCCACCAACTGATGTTTCAGGTCATGTCTGGACTATCTGCTGCTATAGCATGTAGTGTTTCTGATACTGTGATTGGGTATTGAGCAGGTACCCTAGCAGGCTGTAACCACCTACCTCGCAGCAGGACTAAAACGTAGTGTCTTAGTCAAACAGGCTGTGTCTAGAGGCATTATGCCAACATCAGCTGGCCCAAATCCGTAAAATGCATCTACATGATTTTATTCCAAGCAGACAGTAAAATGAACATATTTCTCCACTGAACACAGACAGTTTCATTATTTTATCCCATATTGGGAAGTATGTCAACCATATATCATTTGCCCATATATCATTTTGGGGCCGGGGGGGGGGGGGGGGGGAAGAAAAAGAAAAGAAAAAAAAGAAAGGGGAAGTGGTGGGGGGGAGGGGAAAAGAGAGGTAAGTTGTGTTTTGTGTATTTAATTTATCTCCTGGGATAAAAGAAGGGAAAAGGTATAAGATATTCTCAGCATATTTTCTATTCCATTTTCCAATGTATATTTTTTCAGACATACTTGTAATGAAACCTTTTCTAAACTTTGAAGACAAAAGTAAAAAACTTACAATGACATGAGCCAAGCTGAGCAGATGTCTGGAGACTGACACGCTGTCAGGAGAAAGCTGGGAGAACAGATCCCAGATCTTCAGGAACTGATTTGGTGTTAAACGGGATCTGGTCTGATCCCAAAACCCCTTCTGTGTAATAATAAAACTGAAGAAATTGTTACAAAAGTAAGCATTGAAAGCTACATTAAGTATAATATTTTATCCTTCTAGGTCACCAGAGCTCCACAGGCAAACTACTATTTTGTCAGCATCTTTCATCTCATGAAGTCTCAAACAAGTGTATAATAATTGAAGGTTTAATATGATTTGTGCAGGACAAAACATCGCATGAACAAAGTTCATAGAGATATTCAATCAAGGCTAGGGAATGTACAAAGGGAAATTTTAGTCAGGGATGAGCAGCGCTAGTGTAACCTGAAACGGTGTCCACAGATGGCAAACCTTCACTGAGAAGCCAACCCCAATGCACAACAGATACTACTGCTCTCATACAGGATCATTACAGACTCAGAAATGCTCCGGATGCAAAGGGAGAAAAATTCCTCTACAGCCAGTGCCTTGAGGTGGCTGATTTCCTCTGAGGCTTCAGTTGATTGATCCTTTTCTTGAGAAAAGCAGAAATCATTCTCATCTCTGTCCCCACACAGGAAACCTCATTTTTCATCAAGGATTGCAAAGTGCTGAGAGGTATAATAGAGATGTACAAATAATTCGTTTCTTGGTTCAGCAGCAAGAAAAAATAAGTCCAAATGAGTAAACAGAGAAAGAGGCAGAAAAAGTTGCATGCTAAATGAACTCCACACACACCTCTTATTTTTAAGTTCAGTTTCACACCAAGTAAATTATTTTTTTCATTCCAAAACTGATGTGTGTTTTCAGGGCAGTTACCACAATTTTTTGCTTCCTTGTTTTCTTTTGAGTATAACAAACTTTATATACTCTCCTCCTACACTATGAAGTCCAGAACAAAGGTGGCCACCTAAGTGTTGGTGAGCAGGTTTCAAAACCCGTGGTTTGAATCCAATTGATTCAAAAGATGGCTACTCTGCAAATTTCTATTACTCTGGTCCTCAAAGCTGCACAATTCTTCCTTGATTCCAAAGCTCGCCTTGAGAACGGCTGGATGTCCCATTGTGACATCATCCTGTGGCAGAGGCTGACATCAGCGAGCAGTGGACTGTGGCATCAGCGAGCAATGGACTGTGACCTCACGTCCCTCGCTGCTTATCTTGGGGCGCCGGCAGAGGCCGGCCCAGCCTGGCTCGTGCCTGGACTCCTGCTGAGCGCGCGTGCGAGGTCTGGAGGGTCGAGCGAGGCTTCTCCCGGTGCTGGGTGGTGCTTTGGGGGCTGCCGTCGGCAGCTCTCGGTGCCCGTCCCGGAGCCGTCCCCTGTGTTTCCCCGGCCCTGCCTGGTTCAGGCAGCCGGGCACCGTGTGGGGTGCTTGCAGCAGCGGAGGTGAGCCGTGCCGGGAAACATCCCCCCGGGGTGGCCGTGGGGCGGGCGATGGGGCTCAGGGAGCCGGGAGGGTGTCCTTCTCGAGGGGCCTGGGCATCTCTTCCTCCCTTCCTCTCCTCCCTGGGACACCGAGTGACCGCAGCCTCTCCCTCATTCGCAGCACACAACACCCTTTGGCAGCGCCGGTGCCAGCGAGGGCGAGCAGCTCCTCATCTTCAGTTCTCCCCGTCCTGCCGTGGAGCACAAACATGGCCACAGAGGAGGAGTGGAGCTGCCCCATCTGCCACGAAGCTGGAGATGACATCTCCTACACGCTTCCCTGTTGGCACCAGTTCTGCCTGGGCTGCATCCTGCGGTGGACACTTGAGAAACCAGAGTGCCCGCTCTGCAGAAGACCAGTCGAGATGGTCAGGTTTTCCGTGCGGGGAGAAAACGACTACCTACAGTGTGACATCACACCTCTCGAAGAGTCATCAGATGCCAGCAGCCAGTCAGGAGGAGCTCCTAGCCACCCGGCTGAAAACAACCCCCCTGTGGCATCCCCTCCATCTTCTCCACAGGGGACAGTGTCGCCAGCGGAGCAGGGCGATGAAGGGCAGGAGCCCGTGGGTGGCCTCCTGCCCAAGGTCTGGGCAGAACTTTTCCAAAGGAGACGGCATCTCCTCCATCCCGTGATGCGCTGGCTGCGCCGGGAGCTGAGGGCAATCTACAGGGCCGAGTGGTGGATGGCGGAGAGTGCACAGAGCAGCATCCTGCACACCCTCTGCGTCTATGGTCCGGATGGGGCCGTCATGGTCCAGACCCTGCAGCCTGTCCTTGGGGAACACGCAGCACCACTGGTCCATGGCGTCATCACCATCATTGCGTGCCAGTGCAGTGAGGAGGTCCAAAGGCTGCTGCGATCCTATCCTGCTGGGGAGGAGGACAACAGCCCTGCGACCAGCTCCAGCTCCACCAGCTCCAGCTCCACCAGCTCCAGCTCCACCAGCTCCAGCTCCACCAGCTCCTTGGAGGGGACGCCTGAACCCCACCTGGCATCCTCCAGCAGCCCTGAAAGCTCCGACAGGGAGGAGGAAGCTGGCACATTCGTCCGCGGGGGTCCTGGCCGCCCCCCATCTGCGCCCGTCCCTGCAGAGCAGGAGCAGCCCCAGGAGCAGCCGGGGGAGGTGGCGCTGGCAGCAGGTCCCTCTGACCAGGCCTGCAGCCGCAGCCCCCCCGCTCCTGGCCGGAGCAGGGACCGCTCGTCTGGGGGGCCCCGGCGCCCCCCAAAGAGGAGGGCCCACGGCCCCCAGGACTCTCCCCAGCCCTGCAAGAGGCCGCCCCGCCGGCGCCACTAGCAGGGCTCCTTCAACATTGGAGTCAAGGGAAACAAGTTCCTATTCCACTGACACCGTCTCTGGCTGCTGCTTTCTCCCCCTTCTCCTGGCGCCTTTCCCTGCCCGCCATGCCCCACTGCTGGCCAAGGGCCCCCAGACCCCCCAGGGCCGTGCTGACAGCACCTCTGCCCGCAGCAAACCCTGCAATGCAAGAGGTTCTGGACGTGTTCTGGCCTCTGCTGTCATTTCTAAGTTTGGATTCCTCAACTTAGAGCAGAAATTTTTCTGTGAATTACTTTTCACCCTGATCATCTCAGTCCATTTTCTATTGCTCTGGTCCTCAAAGCCGCGCAATTCTTCCTTGATTCCAACGCTCGCCTTGAGAACGGCTGGATGTCCCATTGTGACATCATCCTGTGGCAGAGGCTGACATCAGCGAGCAGTGGACTGTGGCATCAGCGAGCAATGGACTGTGACCTCACGTCCCTCGCTGCTTATCTTGGGGCGCCGGCAGAGGCCGGCCCAGCCTGGCTCGTGCCTGGACTCCTGCTGAGCGCGCGTGCGAGGTCTGGAGGGTCGAGCGAGGCTTCTCCCGGTGCTGGGTGGTGCTTTGGGGGCTGCCGTCGGCAGCTCTCGGTGCCCGTCCCGGAGCCGTCCCCTGTGTTTCCCCGGCCCTGCCTGGTTCAGGCAGCCGGGCACCGTGTGGGGTGCTTGCAGCAGCGGAGGTGAGCCGTGCGGGGAAACGTCCCCCCGGGGTGGCCGTGGGGCGGGCGATGGGGCTCAGGGAGCCGGGAGGGTGTCCTTCTCAAGGGCCCTGGGCATCTCTTCCTCCCTTCCTCTCCTCCCTGGGACAGCGAGTGATCGCAGCCTCTCCCTCATTCGCAGCACACAACACCCTTTGGCAGCGCCGGTGCCAGCGAGGGCGAGCAGCTCCTCATCTTCAGTTCTCCCCGTCCTGCCGTGGAGCACAAACATGGCCACAGAGGAGGAGTGGAGCTGCCCCATCTGCCACGAAGCTGGAGATGACATCTCCTACACGCTTCCCTGTTGGCACCAGTTCTGCCTGGGCTGCATCCTGCGGTGGACACTTGAGAAACCAGAGTGCCCGCTCTGCAGAAGACCAATCGAGATGGTCAGGTTTTCCGTGCGGGGAGAAAACGACTACCTACAGTGTGACATCACACCTCTCGAAGAGTCATCAGATGCCAGCAGCCAGTCAGGAGGAGCTCCTAGCCACCCGGCTGAAAACAACCCCCCTGTGGCATCCCCTCCATCTTCTCCACAGGGGACAGTGTCGCCAGCGGAGCAGGGCGATGAAGGGCAGGAGCCCGTGGGTGGCCTCCTGCCCGAGGTCTGGGCAGAACTTTTCCAAAGGAGACGGCATCTCCTCCATCCCGTGATGCGCTGGCTGCGCCGGGAGCTGAGGGCAATCTACAGGGCCGAGTGGTGGATGGCGGAGAGTGCACAGAGCAGCATCCTGCACACCCTCTGCGTCTATGGTCCGGATGGGGCCGTCATGGTCCAGACCCTGCAGCCTGTCCTTGGGGAACACGCAGCACCACTGGTCCATGGCGTCATCACCATCATTGCGTGCCAGTGCAGTGAGGAGGTCCAAAGGCTGCTGCGATCCCATCCTGCTGGGGAGGAGGAGAACAGCCCTGCGACCAGCTCCAGCTCCACCAGCTCCAGCTCCACCAGCTCCAGCTCCACCAGCTCCTTGGAGGGGACTCCTGAACCCCACCTGGCATCCTCCAGCAGCCCTGAAAGCTCCGACAGGGAGGAGGAAGCTGGCACATTCGTCCACAGGGGTCCTGGCCGCCCCCCATCTGCGCCCGTCCCTGCAGAGCAGGAGCAGCCCCAGGAGCAGCCGGGGGAGGTGGCGCTGGCAGCAGGTCCCTCTGACCAGGCCTGCAGCCGCAGCCCCCCCGCTCCTGGCCGGAGCAGGGACCGCTCGTCTGGGGGGCCCCGGCGCCCCCCAAAGAGGAGGGCCCACGGCCCCCAGGACTCTCCCCAGCCCTGCAAGAGGCCGCCCCGCCGGCGCCACTAGCAGGGCTCCTTCAACATTGGAGTCAAGGGAAACAAGTTCCTATTCCACTGACACCGTCTCTGGCTGCTGCTTTCTCCCCCTTCTCCTGGCGCCTTTCCCTGCCCGCCATGCCCCACTGCTGGCCAAGGGCCCCAGACCCCCCAGGGCCGTGCTGACAGCACCTCTGCCCGCAGCAAACCCTGCAATGCAAGAGGTTCTGGACGTGTTCTGGCCTCTGCTGTCATTTCTAAGTTTGGATTCCTCAACTTAGAGCAGAAATTTTTCTGTGAATTACTTTTCACCCTGATCATCTCAGTCCATTTTCTATTGCTCTGGTCCTCAAAGCCGCGCAATTCTTCCTTGATTCCAACGCTCGCCTTGAGAACGGCTGGATGTCCCATTGTGACATCATCCTGTGGCAGAGGCTGACATCAGCGAGCAGTGGACTGTGGCATCAGCGAGCAATGGACTGTGACCTCACGTCCCTCGCTGCTTATCTTGGGGCGCCGGCAGAGGCCGGCCCAGCCTGGCTCGTGCCTGGACTCCTGCTGAGCGCGCGTGCGAGGTCTGGAGGGTCGAGCGAGGCTTCTCCCGGTGCTGGGTGGTGCTTTGGGGGCTGCCGTCGGCAGCTCTCGGTGCCCGTCCCGGAGCCGTCCCCTGTGTTTCCCCGGCCCTGCCTGGTTCAGGCAGCTGGGCACCGTGTGGGGTGCTTGCAGCAGCGGAGGTGAGCCGTGCGGGGAAACGTCCCCCCGGGGTGGCCGTGGGGCGGGCGATGGGGCTCAGGGAGCCGGGAGGGTGTCCTTCTCGAGGGGCCTGGGCATCTCTTCCTCCCTTCCTCTCCTCCCTGGGACACCGAGTGACCGCAGCCTCTCCCTCATTCGCAGCACACAACACCCTTTGGCAGCGCCGGTGCCAGCGAGGGCGAGCAGCTCCTCATCTTCAGTTCTCCCCGTCCTGCCGTGGAGCACAAACATGGCCACAGAGGAGGAGTGGAGCTGCCCCATCTGCCACGAAGCTGGAGATGACATCTCCTACACGCTTCCCTGTTGGCACCAGTTCTGCCTGGGCTGCATCCTGCGGTGGACACTTGAGAAACCAGAGTGCCCGCTCTGCAGAAGACCAATCGAGATTGTCAGGTTTTCCGTGCGGGGAGAAAACGACTACCTACAGTGTGACATCACACCTCTCGAAGAGTCATCAGATGCCAGCAGCCAGTCAGGAGGAGCTCCTAGCCACCCGGCTGAAAACAACCCCCCTGTGGCATCCCCTCCATCTTCTCCACAGGGGACAGTGTCGCCAGCGGAGCAGGGCGATGAAGGGCAGGAGCCCGTGGGTGGCCTCCTGCCCGAGGTCTGGGCAGAACTTTTCCAAAGGAGACGGCATCTCCTCCATCCCGTGATGCGCTGGCTGCGCCGGGAGCTGAGGGCAATCTGCAGGGCCGAGTGGTGGATGGCGGAGAGTGCACAGAGCAGCATCCTGCACACCCTCTGCGTCTATGGTCCGGATGGGGCCGTCATGGTCCAGACCCTGCAGCCTGTCCTTGGGGAACACGCAGCACCACTGGTCCATGGCGTCATCACCATCATTGCGTGCCAGTGCAGTGAGGAGGTCCAAAGGCTGCTGCGATCCCATCCTGCTGGGGAGGAGGACAACAGCCCTGCGACCAGCTCCAGCTCCACCAGCTCCAGCTCCACCAGCTCCAGCTCCACCAGCTCCTTGGAGGGGACTCCTGAACCCCACCTGGCATCCTCCAGCAGCCCTGAAAGCTCCGACAGGGAGGAGGAAGCTGGCACATTCGTCCACAGGGGTCCTGGCCGCCCCCCATCTGCGCCCGTCCCTGCAGAGCAGGAGCAGCCCCAGGAGCAGCCGGGGGAGGTGGCGCTGGCAGCAGGTCCCTCTGACCAGGCCTGCAGCCGCAGCCCCCCCGCTCCTGGCCGGAGCAGGGACCGCTCGTCTGGGGGGCCCCGGCGCCCCCCAAAGAGGAGGGCCCACGGCCCCCAGGACTCTCCCCAGCCCTGCAAGAGGCCGCCCCGCCGGCGCCACTAGCAGGGCTCCTTCAACATTGGAGTCAAGGGAAACAAGTTCCTATTCCACTGACACCGTCTCTGGCTGCTGCTTTCTCCCCCTTCTCCTGGCGCCTTTCCCTGCCCGCCATGCCCCACTGCTGGCCAAGGGCCCCCAGACCCCCCAGGGCCGTGCTGACAGCACCTCTGCCCGCAGCAAACCCTGCAATGCAAGAGGTTCTGGACGTGTTCTGGCCTCTGCTGTCATTTCTAAGTTTGGATTCCTCACCTTAGAGCAGAAATTTTTCTGTGAATTACTTTTCACCCTGATCATCTCAGTCCATTTTCTATTGCTCTGGTCCTCAAAGCCGCGCAATTCTTCCTTGATTCCAACGCTCGCCTTGAGAACGGCTGGATGTCCCATTGTGACATCATCCTGTGGCAGAGGCTGACATCAGCGAGCAGTGGACTGTGGCATCAGCGAGCAATGGACTGTGACCTCACGTCCCTCGCTGCTTATCTTGGGGCGCCGGCAGAGGCCGGCCCAGCCTGGCTCGTGCCTGGACTCCTGCTGAGCGCGCGTGCGAGGTCTGGAGGGTCGAGCGAGGCTTCTCCCGGTGCTGGGTGGTGCTTTGGGGGCTGCCGTCGGCAGCTCTCGGTGCCCGTCCCGGAGCCGTCCCCTGTGTTTCCCCGGCCCTGCCTGGTTCAGGCAGCTGGGCACCGTGTGGGGTGCTTGCAGCAGCGGAGGTGAGCCGTGCGGGGAAACGTCCCCCCGGGGTGGCCGTGGGGCGGGCGATGGGGCTCAGGGAGCCGGGAGGGTGTCCTTCTCGAGGGGCCTGGGCATCTCTTCCTCCCTTCCTCTCCTCCCTGGGACACCGAGTGACCGCAGCCTCTCCCTCATTCGCAGCACACAACACCCTTTGGCAGCGCCGGTGCCAGCGAGGGCGAGCAGCTCCTCATCTTCAGTTCTCCCCGTCCTGCCGTGGAGCACAAACATGGCCACAGAGGAGGAGTGGAGCTGCCCCATCTGCCACGAAGCTGGAGATGACATCTCCTACACGCTTCCCTGTTGGCACCAGTTCTGCCTGGGCTGCATCCTGCGGTGGACACTTGAGAAACCAGAGTGCCCGCTCTGCAGAAGACCAATCGAGATTGTCAGGTTTTCCGTGCGGGGAGAAAACGACTACCTACAGTGTGACATCACACCTCTCGAAGAGTCATCAGATGCCAGCAGCCAGTCAGGAGGAGCTCCTAGCCACCCGGCTGAAAACAACCCCCCTGTGGCATCCCCTCCATCTTCTCCACAGGGGACAGTGTCGCCAGCGGAGCAGGGCGATGAAGGGCAGGAGCCCGTGGGTGGCCTCCTGCCCGAGGTCTGGGCAGAACTTTTCCAAAGGAGACGGCATCTCCTCCATCCCGTGATGCGCTGGCTGCGCCGGGAGCTGAGGGCAATCTGCAGGGCCGAGTGGTGGATGGCGGAGAGTGCACAGAGCAGCATCCTGCACACCCTCTGCGTCTATGGTCCGGATGGGGCCGTCATGGTCCAGACCCTGCAGCCTGTCCTTGGGGAACACGCAGCACCACTGGTCCATGGCGTCATCACCATCATTGCGTGCCAGTGCAGTGAGGAGGTCCAAAGGCTGCTGCGATCCCATCCTGCTGGGGAGGAGGAGAACAGCCCTGCGACCAGCTCCAGCTCCACCAGCTCCAGCTCCACCAGCTCCAGCTCCACCAGCTCCTTGGAGGGGACTCCTGAACCCCACCTGGCATCCTCCAGCAGCCCTGAAAGCTCCGACAGGGAGGAGGAAGCTGGCACATTCGTCCACAGGGGTCCTGGCCGCCCCCCATCTGCGCCCGTCCCTGCAGAGCAGGAGCAGCCCCAGGAGCAGCCGGGGGAGGTGGCGCTGGCAGCAGGTCCCTCTGACCAGGCCTGCAGCCGCAGCCCCCCCGCTCCTGGCCGGAGCAGGGACCGCTCGTCTGGGGGGCCCCGGCGCCCCCCAAAGAGGAGGGCCCACGGCCCCCAGGACTCTCCCCAGCCCTGCAAGAGGCCGCCCCGCCGGCGCCACTAGCAGGGCTCCTTCAAAATTGGAGTCAAGGGAAACAAGTTCCTATTCCACTGACACCGTCTCTGGCTGCTGCTTTCTCCCCCTTCTCCTGGCGCCTTTCCCTGCCCGCCATGCCCCACTGCTGGCCAAGGGCCCCCAGACCCCCCAGGGCCGTGCTGACAGCACCTCTGCCCGCAGCAAACCCTGCAATGCAAGAGGTTCTGGACGTGTTCTGGCCTCTGCTGTCATTTCTAAGTTTGGATTCCTCAACTTAGAGCAGAAATTTTTCTGTGAATTACTTTTCACCCTGATCATCTCAGTCCATTTTCTATTGCTCTGGTCCTCAAAGCCGCGCAATTCTTCCTTGATTCCAACGCTCGCCTTGAGAACGGCTGGATGTCCCATTGTGACATCATCCTGTGGCAGAGGCTGACATCAGCGAGCAGTGGACTGTGGCATCAGCGAGCAATGGACTGTGACCTCACGTCCCTCGCTGCTTATCTTGGGGCGCCGGCAGAGGCCGGCCCAGCCTGGCTCGTGCCTGGACTCCTGCTGAGCGCGCGTGCGAGGTCTGGAGGGTCGAGCGAGGCTTCTCCCGGTGCTGGGTGGTGCTTTGGGGGCTGCCGTCGGCAGCTCTCGGTGCCCGTCCCGGAGCCGTCCCCTGTGTTTCCCCGGCCCTGCCTGGTTCAGGCAGCCGGGCACCGTGTGGGGTGCTTGCAGCAGCGGAGGTGAGCCGTGCGGGGAAACGTCCCCCCGGGGTGGCCGTGGGGCGGGCGATGGGGCTCAGGGAGCCGGGAGGGTGTCCTTCTCAAGGGGCCTGGGCATCTCTTCCTCCCTTCCTCTCCTCCCTGGGACAGCGAGTGACCGCAGCCTCTCCCTCATTCGCAGCACACAACACCCTTTGGCAGCGCCGGTGCCAGCGAGGGCGAGCAGCTCCTCATCTTCAGTTCTCCCCGTCCTGCCGTGGAGCACAAACATGGCCACAGAGGAGGAGTGGAGCTGCCCCATCTGCCACGAAGCTGGAGATGACATCTCCTACACGCTTCCCTGTTGGCACCAGTTCTGCCTGGGCTGCATCCTGCGGTGGACACTTGAGAAACCAGAGTGCCCGCTCTGCAGAAGACCAATCGAGATTGTCAGGTTTTCCGTGCGGGGAGAAAACGACTACCTACAGTGTGACATCACACCTCTCGAAGAGTCATCAGATGCCAGCAGCCAGTCAGGAGGAGCTCCTAGCCACCCGGCTGAAAACAACCCCCCTGTGGCATCCCCTCCATCTTCTCCACAGGGGACAGTGTCGCCAGCGGAGCAGGGCGATGAAGGGCAGGAGCCCGTGGGTGGCCTCCTGCCCGAGGTCTGGGCAGAACTTTTCCAAAGGAGACGGCATCTCCTCCATCCCGTGATGCGCTGGCTGCGCCGGGAGCTGAGGGCAATCTACAGGGCCGAGTGGTGGATGGCGGAGAGTGCACAGAGCAGCATCCTGCACACCCTCTGCGTCTATGGTCCGGATGGGGCCGTCATGGTCCAGACCCTGCAGCCTGTCCTTGGGGAACACGCAGCACCACTGGTCCATGGCGTCATCACCATCATTGCGTGCCAGTGCAGTGAGGAGGTCCAAAGGCTGCTGCGATCCCATCCTGCTGGGGAGGAGGAGAACAGCCCTGCGACCAGCTCCAGCTCCACCAGCTCCAGCTCCACCAGCTCCAGCTCCACCAGCTCCTTGGAGGGGACTCCTGAACCCCACCTGGCATCCTCCAGCAGCCCTGAAAGCTCCGACAGGGAGGAGGAAGCTGGCACATTCGTCCACAGGGGTCCTGGCCGCCCCCCATCTGCGCCCGTCCCTGCAGAGCAGGAGCAGCCCCAGGAGCAGCCGGGGGAGGTGGCGCTGGCAGCAGGTCCCTCTGACCAGGCCTGCAGCCGCAGCCCCCCCGCTCCTGGCCGGAGCAGGGACCGCTCGTCTGGGGGGCCCCGGCGCCCCCCAAAGAGGAGGGCCCACGGCCCCCAGGACCCTCCCCAGCCCTGCAAGAGGCCGCCCCGCCGGCGCCACTAGCAGGGCTCCTTCAACATTGGAGTCAAGGGAAACAAGTTCCTATTCCACTGACACCGTCTCTGGCTGCTGCTTTCTCCCCCTTCTCCTGGCGCCTTTCCCTGCCCGCCATGCCCCACTGCTGGCCAAGGGCCCCCAGACCCCCCAGGGCCGTGCTGACAGCACCTCTGCCCGCAGCAAACCCTGCAATGCAAGAGGTTCTGGACGTGTTCTGGCCTCTGCTGTCATTTCTAAGTTTGGATTCCTCAACTTAGAGCAGAAATTTTTCTGTGAATTACTTTTCACCCTGATCATCTCAGTCCATTTTCTATTGCTCTGGTCCTCAAAGCCGCGCAATTCTTCCTTGATTCCAAAGCTCGCCTTGAGAACGGCTGGATGTCCCATTGTGACATCATCCTGTGGCAGAGGCTGACATCAGCGAGCAGTGGACTGTGGCATCAGCGAGCAATGGACTGTGACCTCACGTCCCTCGCTGCTTATCTTGGGGCGCTGGCAGAGGCTGGCCCAGCCTGGCTCGTGCCTGGACTCCTGCTGAGCGTGCGTGCGAGGTCTGGAGGGTCGAGCAAGGCTTCTCCCGGTGCTGGGTGGTGCTTTGGGGGCTGCCGTCGGCAGCTCTCGGTGCCCGTCCCGGAGCCGTCCCCTGTGTTTCCCCGGCCCTGCCTGGTTCAGGCAGCCGGGCACCGTGTGGGGTGCTTGCAGCAGCGGAGGTGAGCCGTGCGGGGAAACGTCCCCCCGGGGTGGCCGTGGGGCGGGCGATGGGGCTCAGGGAGCCGGGAGGGTGTCCTTCTCGAGGGGCCTGGGCATCTCTTCCTCCCTTCCTCTCCTCCCTGGGACACCGAGTGACCGCAGCCTCTCCCTCATTCGCAGCACACAACACCCTTTGGCAGCGCCGGTGCCAGCGAGGGCGAGCAGCTCCTCATCTTCAGTTCTCCCCGTCCTGCCGTGGAGCACAAACATGGCCACAGAGGAGGAGTGGAGCTGCCCCATCTGCCACGAAGCTGGAGGTGACATCTCCTACACGCTTCCCTGTTGGCACCAGTTCTGCCTGGGCTGCATCCTGCGGTGGACACTTGAGAAACCAGAGTGCCCGCTCTGCAGAAGACCAATCGAGATGGTCAGGTTTTCCGTGCGGGGAGAAAACGACTACCTACAGTGTGACATCACACCTCTCGAAGAGTCATCAGATGCCAGCAGCCAGTCAGGAGGAGCTCCTAGCCACCCGGCTGAAAACAACCCCCCTGTGGCATCCCCTCCATCTTCTCCACAGGGGACAGTGTCGCCAGCGGAGCAGGGCGATGAAGGGCAGGAGCCCGTGGGTGGCCTCCTGCCCGAGGTCTGGGCAGAACTTTTCCAAAGGAGACGGCATCTCCTCCATCCCGTGATGCGCTGGCTGCGCCGGGAGCTGAGGGCAATCTACAGGGCCGAGTGGTGGATGGCGGAGAGTGCACAGAGCAGCATCCTGCACACCCTCTGTGTCTATGGTCCGGATGGGGCCGTCATGGTCCAGACCCTGCAGCCTGTCCTTGGGGAACATGCAGCACCACTGGTCCATGGCGTCATCACCATCATTGCGTGCCAGTGCAGTGAGGAGGTCCAAAGGCTGCTGCGATCCTATCCTGCTGGGGAGGAGGAGAACAGCCCTGCGACCAGCTCCAGCTCCACCAGCTCCAGCTCCACCAGCTCCAGCTCCACCAGCTCCTTGGAGGGGACTCCTGAACCCCACCTGGCATCCTCCAGCAGCCCTGAAAGCTCCGACAGGGAGGAGGAAGCTGGCACATTCGTCCGCAGGGGTCCTGGCCGCCCCCCATCTGCGCCCGTCCCTGCAGAGCAGGAGCAGCCCCAGGAGCAGCCGGGGGAGGTGGCGCTGGCAGCAGGTCCCTCTGACCAGGCCTGCAGCCGCAGCCCCCCCGCTCCTGGCCGGAGCAGGGACCGCTCGTCTGGGGGGCCCCGGCGCCCCCCAAAGAGGAGGGCCCACGGCCCCCAGGACTCTCCCCAGCCCTGCAAGAGGCCGCCCCGCCGGCGCCACTAGCAGGGCTCCTTCAACATTGGAGTCAAGGGAAACAAGTTCCTATTCCACTGACACCGTCTCTGGCTGCTGCTTTCTCCCCCTTCTCCTGGCGCCTTTCCCTGCCCGCCATGCCCCACTGCTGGCCAAGGGCCCCCAGACCCCCCAGGGCCGTGCTGACAGCACCTCTGCCCGCAGCAAACCCTGCAGTGCAAGAGGTTCTGGACGTGTTCTGGCCTCTGCTGTCATTTCTAAGTTTGGATTCCTCAACTTAGAGCAGAAATTTTTCTGTGAATTACTTTTCACCCTGATCATCTCAGTCCATTTTCTATTGCTCTGGTCCTCAAAGCCGCGCAATTCTTCCTTGATTCCAACGCTCGCCTTGAGAACGGCTGGATGTCCCATTGTGACATCATCCTGTGGCAGAGGCTGACATCAGCGAGCAGTGGACTGTGGCATCAGCGAGCAATGGACTGTGACCTCACGTCCCTCGCTGCTTATCTTGGGGCGCTGGCAGAGGCTGGCCCAGCCTGGCTCGTGCCTGGACTCCTGCTGAGCGTGCGTGCGAGGTCTGGAGGGTCGAGCAAGGCTTCTCCCGGTGCTGGGTGGTGCTTTGGGGGCTGCCGTCGGCAGCTCTCGGTGCCCGTCCCGGAGCCGTCCCCTGTGTTTCCCCGGCCCTGCCTGGTTCAGGCAGCCGGGCACCGTGTGGGGTGCTTGCAGCAGCGGAGGTGAGCCGTGCGGGGAAACGTCCCCCCGGGGTGGCCGTGGGGCGGGCGATGGGGCTCAGGGAGCCGGGAGGGTGTCCTTCTCGAGGGGCCTGGGCATCTCTTCCTCCCTTCCTCTCCTCCCTGGGACACCGAGTGACCGCAGCCTCTCCCTCATTCGCAGCACACAACACCCTTTGGCAGCGCCGGTGCCAGCGAGGGCGAGCAGCTCCTCATCTTCAGTTCTCCCCGTCCTGCCGTGGAGCACAAACATGGCCACAGAGGAGGAGTGGAGCTGCCCCATCTGCCACGAAGCTGGAGATGACATCTCCTACACGCTTCCCTGTTGGCACCAGTTCTGCCTGGGCTGCATCCTGCGGTGGACACTTGAGAAACCAGAGTGCCCGCTCTGCAGAAGACCAATCGAGATTGTCAGGTTTTCCGTGCGGGGAGAAAACGACTACCTACAGTGTGACATCACACCTCTCGAAGAGTCATCAGATGCCAGCAGCCAGTCAGGAGGAGCTCCTAGCCACCCGGCTGAAAACAACCCCCCTGTGGCATCCCCTCCATCTTCTCCACAGGGGCCAGTGTCGCCAGCGGAGCAGGGCGATGAAGGGCAGGAGCCCGTGGGTGGCCTCCTGCCCGAGGTCTGGGCAGAACTTTTCCAAAGGAGACGGCATCTCCTCCATCCCGTGATGCGCTGGCTGCGCCGGGAGCTGAGGGCAATCTACAGGGCCGAGTGGTGGATGGCGGAGAGTGCACAGAGCAGCATCCTGCACACCCTCTGCGTCTATGGTCCGGATGGGGCCGTCATGGTCCAGACCCTGCAGCCTGTCCTTGGGGAACACGCAGCACCACTGGTCCATGGCGTCATCACCATCATTGCGTGCCAGTGCAGTGAGGAGGTCCAAAGGCTGCTGCGATCCCATCCTGCTGGGGAGGAGGAGAACAGCCCTGCGACCAGCTCCAGCTCCACCAGCTCCAGCTCCACCAGCTCCAGCTCCACCAGCTCCTTGGAGGGGACTCCTGAACCCCACCTGGCATCCTCCAGCAGCCCTGAAAGCTCCGACAGGGAGGAGGAAGCTGGCACATTCGTCCGCAGGGGTCCTGGCCGCCCCCCATCTGCGCCCGTCCCTGCAGAGCAGGAGCAGCCCCAGGAGCAGCCGGGGGAGGTGGCGCTGGCAGCAGGTCCCTCTGACCAGGCCTGCAGCCGCAGCCCCCCCGCTCCTGGCCGGAGCAGGGACCGCTCGTCTGGGGGGCCCCGGCGCCCCCCAAAGAGGAGGGCCCACGGCCCCCAGGACTCTCCCCAGCCCTGCAAGAGGCCGCCCCGCCGGCGCCACTAGCAGGGCTCCTTCAACATTGGAGTCAAGGGAAACAAGTTCCTATTCCACTGACACCGTCTCTGGCTGCTGCTTTCTCCCCCTTCTCCTGGCGCCTTTCCCTGCCCGCCATGCCCCACTGCTGGCCAAGGGCCCCAGACCCCCCAGGGCCGTGCTGACAGCACCTCTGCCCGCAGCAAACCCTGCAATGCAAGAGGTTCTGGACGTGTTCTGGCCTCTGCTGTCATTTCTAAGTTTGGATTCCTCAACTTAGAGCAGAAATTTTTCTGTGAATTACTTTTCACCCTGATCATCTCAGTCCATTTTCTATTGCTCTGGTCCTCAAAGCCGCGCAATTCTTCCTTGATTCCAACGCTCGCCTTGAGAACGGCTGGATGTCCCATTGTGACATCATCCTGTGGCAGAGGCTGACATCAGCGAGCAGTGGACTGTGGCATCAGCGAGCAATGGACTGTGACCTCACGTCCCTCGCTGCTTATCTTGGGGCGCCGGCAGAGGCCGGCCCAGCCTGGCTCGTGCCTGGACTCCTGCTGAGCGCGCGTGCGAGGTCTGGAGGGTCGAGCGAGGCTTCTCCCGGTGCTGGGTGGTGCTTTGGGGGCTGCCGTCGGCAGCTCTCGGTGCCCGTCCCGGAGCCGTCCCCTGTGTTTCCCCGGCCCTGCCTGGTTCAGGCAGCCGGGCACCGTGTGGGGTGCTTGCAGCAGCGGAGGTGAGCCGTGCGGGGAAACGTCCCCCCGGGGTGGCCGTGGGGCGGGCGATGGGGCTCAGGGAGCCGGGAGGGTGTCCTTCTCAAGGGGCCTGGGCATCTCTTCCTCCCTTCCTCTCCTCCCTGGGACAGCGAGTGACCGCAGCCTCTCCCTCATTCGCAGCACACAACACCCTTTGGCAGCGCCGGTGCCAGCGAGGGCGAGCAGCTCCTCATCTTCAGTTCTCCCCGTCCTGCCGTGGAGCACAAACATGGCCACAGAGGAGGAGTGGAGCTGCCCCATCTGCCACGAAGCTGGAGATGACATCTCCTACACGCTTCCCTGTTGGCACCAGTTCTGCCTGGGCTGCATCCTGCGGTGGACACTTGAGAAACCAGAGTGCCCGCTCTGCAGAAGACCAATCGAGATTGTCAGGTTTTCCGTGCGGGGAGAAAACGACTACCTACAGTGTGACATCACACCTCTCGAAGAGTCATCAGATGCCAGCAGCCAGTCAGGAGGAGCTCCTAGCCACCCGGCTGAAAACAACCCCCCTGTGGCATCCCCTCCATCTTCTCCACAGGGGACAGTGTCGCCAGCGGAGCAGGGCGATGAAGGGCAGGAGCCCGTGGGTGGCCTCCTGCCCGAGGTCTGGGCAGAACTTTTCCAAAGGAGACGGCATCTCCTCCATCCCGTGATGCGCTGGCTGCGCCGGGAGCTGAGGGCAATCTACAGGGCCGAGTGGTGGATGGCGGAGAGTGCACAGAGCAGCATCCTGCACACCCTCTGTGTCTATGGTCCGGATGGGGCCGTCATGGTCCAGACCCTGCAGCCTGTCCTTGGGGAACATGCAGCACCACTGGTCCATGGCGTCATCACCATCATTGCGTGCCAGTGCAGTGAGGAGGTCCAAAGGCTGCTGCGATCCTATCCTGCTGGGGAGGAGGAGAACAGCCCTGCGACCAGCTCCAGCTCCACCAGCTCCAGCTCCACCAGCTCCAGCTCCACCAGCTCCTTGGAGGGGACTCCTGAACCCCACCTGGCATCCTCCAGCAGCCCTGAAAGCTCCGACAGGGAGGAGGAAGCTGGCACATTCGTCCGCAGGGGTCCTGGCCGCCCCCCATCTGCGCCCGTCCCTGCAGAGCAGGAGCAGCCCCAGGAGCAGCCGGGGGAGGTGGCGCTGGCAGCAGGTCCCTCTGACCAGGCCTGCAGCCGCAGCCCCCCCGCTCCTGGCCGGAGCAGGGACCGCTCGTCTGGGGGGCCCCGGCGCCCCCCAAAGAGGAGGGCCCACGGCCCCCAGGACTCTCCCCAGCCCTGCAAGAGGCCGCCCCGCCGGCGCCACTAGCAGGGCTCCTTCAACATTGGAGTCAAGGGAAACAAGTTCCTATTCCACTGACACCGTCTCTGGCTGCTGCTTTCTCCCCCTTCTCCTGGCGCCTTTCCCTGCCCGCCATGCCCCACTGCTGGCCAAGGGCCCCCAGACCCCCCAGGGCCGTGCTGACAGCACCTCTGCCCGCAGCAAACCCTGCAGTGCAAGAGGTTCTGGACGTGTTCTGGCCTCTGCTGTCATTTCTAAGTTTGGATTCCTCAACTTAGAGCAGAAATTTTTCTGTGAATTACTTTTCACCCTGATCATCTCAGTCCATTTTCTATTGCTCTGGTCCTCAAAGCCGCGCAATTCTTCCTTGATTCCAACGCTCGCCTTGAGAACGGCTGGATGTCCCATTGTGACATCATCCTGTGGCAGAGGCTGACATCAGCGAGCAGTGGACTGTGGCATCAGCGAGCAATGGACTGTGACCTCACGTCCCTCGCTGCTTATCTTGGGGCGCTGGCAGAGGCTGGCCCAGCCTGGCTCGTGCCTGGACTCCTGCTGAGCGTGCGTGCGAGGTCTGGAGGGTCGAGCAAGGCTTCTCCCGGTGCTGGGTGGTGCTTTGGGGGCTGCCGTCGGCAGCTCTCGGTGCCCGTCCCGGAGCCGTCCCCTGTGTTTCCCCGGCCCTGCCTGGTTCAGGCAGCCGGGCACCGTGTGGGGTGCTTGCAGCAGCGGAGGTGAGCCGTGCGGGGAAACGTCCCCCCGGGGTGGCCGTGGGGCGGGCGATGGGGCTCAGGGAGCCGGGAGGGTGTCCTTCTCGAGGGGCCTGGGCATCTCTTCCTCCCTTCCTCTCCTCCCTGGGACACCGAGTGACCGCAGCCTCTCCCTCATTCGCAGCACACAACACCCTTTGGCAGCGCCGGTGCCAGCGAGGGCGAGCAGCTCCTCATCTTCAGTTCTCCCCGTCCTGCCGTGGAGCACAAACATGGCCACAGAGGAGGAGTGGAGCTGCCCCATCTGCCACGAAGCTGGAGATGACATCTCCTACACGCTTCCCTGTTGGCACCAGTTCTGCCTGGGCTGCATCCTGCGGTGGACACTTGAGAAACCAGAGTGCCCGCTCTGCAGAAGACCAATCGAGATTGTCAGGTTTTCCGTGCGGGGAGAAAACGACTACCTACAGTGTGACATCACACCTCTCGAAGAGTCATCAGATGCCAGCAGCCAGTCAGGAGGAGCTCCTAGCCACCCGGCTGAAAACAACCCCCCTGTGGCATCCCCTCCATCTTCTCCACAGGGGCCAGTGTCGCCAGCGGAGCAGGGCGATGAAGGGCAGGAGCCCGTGGGTGGCCTCCTGCCCGAGGTCTGGGCAGAACTTTTCCAAAGGAGACGGCATCTCCTCCATCCCGTGATGCGCTGGCTGCGCCGGGAGCTGAGGGCAATCTACAGGGCCGAGTGGTGGATGGCGGAGAGTGCACAGAGCAGCATCCTGCACACCCTCTGCGTCTATGGTCCGGATGGGGCCGTCATGGTCCAGACCCTGCAGCCTGTCCTTGGGGAACACGCAGCACCACTGGTCCATGGCGTCATCACCATCATTGCGTGCCAGTGCAGTGAGGAGGTCCAAAGGCTGCTGCGATCCCATCCTGCTGGGGAGGAGGAGAACAGCCCTGCGACCAGCTCCAGCTCCACCAGCTCCAGCTCCACCAGCTCCAGCTCCACCAGCTCCTTGGAGGGGACTCCTGAACCCCACCTGGCATCCTCCAGCAGCCCTGAAAGCTCCGACAGGGAGGAGGAAGCTGGCACATTCGTCCGCAGGGGTCCTGGCCGCCCCCCATCTGCGCCCGTCCCTGCAGAGCAGGAGCAGCCCCAGGAGCAGCCGGGGGAGGTGGCGCTGGCAGCAGGTCCCTCTGACCAGGCCTGCAGCCGCAGCCCCCCCGCTCCTGGCCGGAGCAGGGACCGCTCGTCTGGGGGGCCCCGGCGCCCCCCAAAGAGGAGGGCCCACGGCCCCCAGGACTCTCCCCAGCCCTGCAAGAGGCCGCCCCGCCGGCGCCACTAGCAGGGCTCCTTCAACATTGGAGTCAAGGGAAACAAGTTCCTATTCCACTGACACCGTCTCTGGCTGCTGCTTTCTCCCCCTTCTCCTGGCGCCTTTCCCTGCCCGCCATGCCCCACTGCTGGCCAAGGGCCCCAGACCCCCAAGGGCCGTGCTGACAGCACCTCTGCCCGCAGCAAACCCTGCAATGCAAGAGGTTCTGGACGTGTTCTGGCCTCTGCTGTCATTTCTAAGTTTGGATTCCTCAACTTAGAGCAGAAATTTTTCTGTGAATTACTTTTCACCCTGATCATCTCAGTCCATTTTCTATTGCTCTGGTCCTCAAAGCCGCGCAATTCTTCCTTGATTCCAACGCTCGCCTTGAGAACGGCTGGATGTCCCATTGTGACATCATCCTGTGGCAGAGGCTGACATCAGCGAGCAGTGGACTGTGGCATCAGCGAGCAATGGACTGTGACCTCACGTCCCTCGCTGCTTATCTTGGGGCGCCGGCAGAGGCCGGCCCAGCCTGGCTCGTGCCTGGACTCCTGCTGAGCGCGCGTGCAAGGTCTGGAGGGTCGAGCGAGGCTTCTCCCGGTGCTGGGTGGTGCTTTGGGGGCTGCCGTCGGCAGCTCTCGGTGCCCGTCCCGGAGCCGTCCCCTGTGTTTCCCCGGCCCTGCCTGGTTCAGGCAGCCGGGCACCGTGTGGGGTGCTTGCAGCAGCGGAGGTGAGCCGTGCGGGGAAACGTCCCCCCGGGGTGGCTGTGGGGCGGGCGATGGGGCTCAGGGAGCCGGGAGGGTGTCCTTCTCGAGGGGCCTGGGCATCTCTTCCTCCCTTCCTCTCCTCCCTGGGACACCGAGTGACCGCAGCCTCTCCCTCATTCGCAGCACACAACACCCTTTGGCAGCGCCGGTGCCAGCGAGGGCGAGCAGCTCCTCATCTTCAGTTCTCCCCGTCCTGCCGTGGAGCACAAACATGGCCACAGAGGAGGAGTGGAGCTGCCCCATCTGCCACGAAGCTGGAGATGACATCTCCTACACGCTTCCCTGTTGGCACCAGTTCTGCCTGGGCTGCATCCTGCGGTGGACACTTGAGAAACCAGAGTGCCCGCTCTGCAGAAGACCAATCGAGATTGTCAGGTTTTCCGTGCGGGGAGAAAACGACTACCTACAGTGTGACATCACACCTCTCGAAGAGTCATCAGATGCCAGCAGCCAGTCAGGAGGAGCTCCTAGCCACCCGGCTGAAAACAACCCCCCTGTGGCATCCCCTCCATCTTCTCCACAGGGGCCAGTGTCGCCAGCGGAGCAGGGCGATGAAGGGCAGGAGCCCGTGGGTGGCCTCCTGCCCGAGGTCTGGGCAGAACTTTTCCAAAGGAGACGGCATCTCCTCCATCCCGTGATGCGCTGGCTGCGCCGGGAGCTGAGGGCAATCTACAGGGCCGAGTGGTGGATGGCGGAGAGTGCACAGAGCAGCATCCTGCACACCCTCTGCGTCTATGGTCCGGATGGGGCCGTCATGGTCCAGACCCTGCAGCCTGTCCTTGGGGAACACGCAGCACCACTGGTCCATGGCGTCATCACCATCATTGCGTGCCAGTGCAGTGAGGAGGTCCAAAGGCTGCTGCGATCCCATCCTGCTGGGGAGGAGGAGAACAGCCCTGCGACCAGCTCCAGCTCCACCAGCTCCAGCTCCACCAGCTCCAGCTCCACCAGCTCCTTGGAGGGGACTCCTGAACCCCACCTGGCATCCTCCAGCAGCCCTGAAAGCTCCGACAGGGAGGAGGAAGCTGGCACATTCGTCCGCAGGGGTCCTGGCCGCCCCCCATCTGCGCCCGTCCCTGCAGAGCAGGAGCAGCCCCAGGAGCAGCCGGGGGAGGTGGCGCTGGCAGCAGGTCCCTCTGACCAGGCCTGCAGCCGCAGCCCCCCCGCTCCTGGCCGGAGCAGGGACCGCTCGTCTGGGGGGCCCCGGCGCCCCCCAAAGAGGAGGGCCCACGGCCCCCAGGACTCTCCCCAGCCCTGCAAGAGGCCGCCCCGCCGGCGCCACTAGCAGGGCTCCTTCAACATTGGAGTCAAGGGAAACAAGTTCCTATTCCACTGACACCGTCTCTGGCTGCTGCTTTCTCCCCCTTCTCCTGGCGCCTTTCCCTGCCCGCCATGCCCCACTGCTGGCCAAGGGCCCCAGACCCCCCAGGGCCGTGCTGACAGCACCTCTGCCCGCAGCAAACCCTGCAATGCAAGAGGTTCTGGACGTGTTCTGGCCTCTGCTGTCATTTCTAAGTTTGGATTCCTCAACTTAGAGCAGAAATTTTTCTGTGAATTACTTTTCACCCTGATCATCTCAGTCCATTTTCTATTGCTCTGGTCCTCAAAGCCGCGCAATTCTTCCTTGATTCCAACGCTCGCCTTGAGAACGGCTGGATGTCCCATTGTGACATCATCCTGTGGCAGAGGCTGACATCAGCGAGCAGTGGACTGTGGCATCAGCGAGCAATGGACTGTGACCTCACGTCCCTCGCTGCTTATCTTGGGGCGCCGGCAGAGGCCGGCCCAGCCTGGCTCGTGCCTGGACTCCTGCCGAGCGCGCGTGCGAGGTCTGGAGGGTCGAGCGAGGCTTCTCCCGGTGCTGGGTGGTGCTTTGGGGGCTGCCGTCGGCAGCTCTCGGTGCCCGTCCCGGAGCCGTCCCCTGTGTTTCCCCGGCCCTGCCTGGTTCAGGCAGCCGGGCACCGTGTGGGGTGCTTGCAGCAGCGGAGGTGAGCCGTGCGGGGAAACGTCCCCCCGGGGTGGCCGTGGGGCGGGCGATGGGGCTCAGGGAGCCGGGAGGGTGTCCTTCTCAAGGGGCCTGGGCATCTCTTCCTCCCTTCCTCTCCTCCCTGGGACAGCGAGTGACCGCAGCCTCTCCCTCATTCGCAGCACACAACACCCTTTGGCAGCGCCGGTGCCAGCGAGGGCGAGCAGCTCCTCATCTTCAGTTCTCCCCGTCCTGCCGTGGAGCACAAACATGGCCACAGAGGAGGAGTGGAGCTGCCCCATCTGCCACGAAGCTGGAGATGACATCTCCTACACGCTTCCCTGTTGGCACCAGTTCTGCCTGGGCTGCATCCTGCGGTGGACACTTGAGAAACCAGAGTGCCCGCTCTGCAGAAGACCAATCGAGATTGTCAGGTTTTCCGTGCGGGGAGAAAACGACTACCTACAGTGTGACATCACACCTCTCGAAGAGTCATCAGATGCCAGCAGCCAGTCAGGAGGAGCTCCTAGCCACCCGGCTGAAAACAACCCCCCTGTGGCATCCCCTCCATCTTCTCCACAGGGGACAGTGTCGCCAGCGGAGCAGGGCGATGAAGGGCAGGAGCCCGTGGGTGGCCTCCTGCCCGAGGTCTGGGCAGAACTTTTCCAAAGGAGACGGCATCTCCTCCATCCCGTGATGCGCTGGCTGCGCCGGGAGCTGAGGGCAATCTACAGGGCCGAGTGGTGGATGGCGGAGAGTGCACAGAGCAGCATCCTGCACACCCTCTGTGTCTATGGTCCGGATGGGGCCGTCATGGTCCAGACCCTGCAGCCTGTCCTTGGGGAACATGCAGCACCACTGGTCCATGGCGTCATCACCATCATTGCGTGCCAGTGCAGTGAGGAGGTCCAAAGGCTGCTGCGATCCTATCCTGCTGGGGAGGAGGAGAACAGCCCTGCGACCAGCTCCAGCTCCACCAGCTCCAGCTCCACCAGCTCCAGCTCCACCAGCTCCTTGGAGGGGACTCCTGAACCCCACCTGGCATCCTCCAGCAGCCCTGAAAGCTCCGACAGGGAGGAGGAAGCTGGCACATTCGTCCGCAGGGGTCCTGGCCGCCCCCCATCTGCGCCCGTCCCTGCAGAGCAGGAGCAGCCCCAGGAGCAGCCGGGGGAGGTGGCGCTGGCAGCAGGTCCCTCTGACCAGGCCTGCAGCCGCAGCCCCCCCGCTCCTGGCCGGAGCAGGGACCGCTCGTCTGGGGGGCCCCGGCGCCCCCCAAAGAGGAGGGCCCACGGCCCCCAGGACTCTCCCCAGCCCTGCAAGAGGCCGCCCCGCCGGCGCCACTAGCAGGGCTCCTTCAACATTGGAGTCAAGGGAAACAAGTTCCTATTCCACTGACACCGTCTCTGGCTGCTGCTTTCTCCCCCTTCTCCTGGCGCCTTTCCCTGCCCGCCATGCCCCACTGCTGGCCAAGGGCCCCCAGACCCCCCAGGGCCGTGCTGACAGCACCTCTGCCCGCAGCAAACCCTGCAGTGCAAGAGGTTCTGGACGTGTTCTGGCCTCTGCTGTCATTTCTAAGTTTGGATTCCTCAACTTAGAGCAGAAATTTTTCTGTGAATTACTTTTCACCCTGATCATCTCAGTCCATTTTCTATTGCTCTGGTCCTCAAAGCCGCGCAATTCTTCCTTGATTCCAACGCTCGCCTTGAGAACGGCTGGATGTCCCATTGTGACATCATCCTGTGGCAGAGGCTGACATCAGCGAGCAGTGGACTGTGGCATCAGCGAGCAATGGACTGTGACCTCACGTCCCTCGCTGCTTATCTTGGGGCGCTGGCAGAGGCTGGCCCAGCCTGGCTCGTGCCTGGACTCCTGCTGAGCGTGCGTGCGAGGTCTGGAGGGTCGAGCAAGGCTTCTCCCGGTGCTGGGTGGTGCTTTGGGGGCTGCCGTCGGCAGCTCTCGGTGCCCGTCCCGGAGCCGTCCCCTGTGTTTCCCCGGCCCTGCCTGGTTCAGGCAGCCGGGCACCGTGTGGGGTGCTTGCAGCAGCGGAGGTGAGCCGTGCGGGGAAACGTCCCCCCGGGGTGGCCGTGGGGCGGGCGATGGGGCTCAGGGAGCCGGGAGGGTGTCCTTCTCGAGGGGCCTGGGCATCTCTTCCTCCCTTCCTCTCCTCCCTGGGACACCGAGTGACCGCAGCCTCTCCCTCATTCGCAGCACACAACACCCTTTGGCAGCGCCGGTGCCAGCGAGGGCGAGCAGCTCCTCATCTTCAGTTCTCCCCGTCCTGCCGTGGAGCACAAACATGGCCACAGAGGAGGAGTGGAGCTGCCCCATCTGCCACGAAGCTGGAGATGACATCTCCTACACGCTTCCCTGTTGGCACCAGTTCTGCCTGGGCTGCATCCTGCGGTGGACACTTGAGAAACCAGAGTGCCCGCTCTGCAGAAGACCAATCGAGATTGTCAGGTTTTCCGTGCGGGGAGAAAACGACTACCTACAGTGTGACATCACACCTCTCGAAGAGTCATCAGATGCCAGCAGCCAGTCAGGAGGAGCTCCTAGCCACCCGGCTGAAAACAACCCCCCTGTGGCATCCCCTCCATCTTCTCCACAGGGGCCAGTGTCGCCAGCGGAGCAGGGCGATGAAGGGCAGGAGCCCGTGGGTGGCCTCCTGCCCGAGGTCTGGGCAGAACTTTTCCAAAGGAGACGGCATCTCCTCCATCCCGTGATGCGCTGGCTGCGCCGGGAGCTGAGGGCAATCTACAGGGCCGAGTGGTGGATGGCGGAGAGTGCACAGAGCAGCATCCTGCACACCCTCTGCGTCTATGGTCCGGATGGGGCCGTCATGGTCCAGACCCTGCAGCCTGTCCTTGGGGAACACGCAGCACCACTGGTCCATGGCGTCATCACCATCATTGCGTGCCAGTGCAGTGAGGAGGTCCAAAGGCTGCTGCGATCCCATCCTGCTGGGGAGGAGGAGAACAGCCCTGCGACCAGCTCCAGCTCCACCAGCTCCAGCTCCACCAGCTCCAGCTCCACCAGCTCCTTGGAGGGGACTCCTGAACCCCACCTGGCATCCTCCAGCAGCCCTGAAAGCTCCGACAGGGAGGAGGAAGCTGGCACATTCGTCCGCAGGGGTCCTGGCCGCCCCCCATCTGCGCCCGTCCCTGCAGAGCAGGAGCAGCCCCAGGAGCAGCCGGGGGAGGTGGCGCTGGCAGCAGGTCCCTCTGACCAGGCCTGCAGCCGCAGCCCCCCCGCTCCTGGCCGGAGCAGGGACCGCTCGTCTGGGGGGCCCCGGCGCCCCCCAAAGAGGAGGGCCCACGGCCCCCAGGACTCTCCCCAGCCCTGCAAGAGGCCGCCCCGCCGGCGCCACTAGCAGGGCTCCTTCAACATTGGAGTCAAGGGAAACAAGTTCCTATTCCACTGACACCGTCTCTGGCTGCTGCTTTCTCCCCCTTCTCCTGGCGCCTTTCCCTGCCCGCCATGCCCCACTGCTGGCCAAGGGCCCCAGACCCCCCAGGGCCGTGCTGACAGCACCTCTGCCCGCAGCAAACCCTGCAATGCAAGAGGTTCTGGACGTGTTCTGGCCTCTGCTGTCATTTCTAAGTTTGGATTCCTCAACTTAGAGCAGAAATTTTTCTGTGAATTACTTTTCACCCTGATCATCTCAGTCCATTTTCTATTGCTCTGGTCCTCAAAGCCGCGCAATTCTTCCTTGATTCCAACGCTCGCCTTGAGAACGGCTGGATGTCCCATTGTGACATCATCCTGTGGCAGAGGCTGACATCAGCGAGCAGTGGACTGTGGCATCAGCGAGCAATGGACTGTGACCTCACGTCCCTCGCTGCTTATCTTGGGGCGCCGGCAGAGGCCGGCCCAGCCTGGCTCGTGCCTGGACTCCTGCTGAGCGCGCGTGCAAGGTCTGGAGGGTCGAGCGAGGCTTCTCCCGGTGCTGGGTGGTGCTTTGGGGGCTGCCGTCGGCAGCTCTCGGTGCCCGTCCCGGAGCCGTCCCCTGTGTTTCCCCGGCCCTGCCTGGTTCAGGCAGCCGGGCACCGTGTGGGGTGCTTGCAGCAGCGGAGGTGAGCCGTGCGGGGAAACGTCCCCCCGGGGTGGCTGTGGGGCGGGCGATGGGGCTCAGGGAGCCGGGAGGGTGTCCTTCTCGAGGGGCCTGGGCATCTCTTCCTCCCTTCCTCTCCTCCCTGGGACACCGAGTGACCGCAGCCTCTCCCTCATTCGCAGCACACAACACCCTTTGGCAGCGCCGGTGCCAGCGAGGGCGAGCAGCTCCTCATCTTCAGTTCTCCCCGTCCTGCCGTGGAGCACAAACATGGCCACAGAGGAGGAGTGGAGCTGCCCCATCTGCCACGAAGCTGGAGATGACATCTCCTACACGCTTCCCTGTTGGCACCAGTTCTGCCTGGGCTGCATCCTGCGGTGGACACTTGAGAAACCAGAGTGCCCGCTCTGCAGAAGACCAATCGAGATGGTCAGGTTTTCCGTGCGGGGAGAAAACGACTACCTACAGTGTGACATCACACCTCTCGAAGAGTCATCAGATGCCAGCAGCCAGTCAGGAGGAGCTCCTAGCCACCCGGCTGAAAACAACCCCCCTGTGGCATCCCCTCCATCTTCTCCACAGGGGACAGTGTCGCCAGCGGAGCAGGGCGATGAAGGGCAGGAGCCCGTGGGTGGCCTCCTGCCCGAGGTCTGGGCAGAACTTTTCCAAAGGAGACGGCATCTCCTCCATCCCGTGATGCGCTGGCTGCGCCGGGAGCTGAGGGCAATCTACAGGGCCGAGTGGTGGATGGCGGAGAGTGCACAGAGCAGCATCCTGCACACCCTCTGCGTCTATGGTCCGGATGGGGCCGTCATGGTCCAGACCCTGCAGCCTGTCCTTGGGGAACACGCAGCACCACTGGTCCATGGCGTCATCACCATCATTGCGTGCCAGTGCAGTGAGGAGGTCCAAAGGCTGCTGCGATCCCATCCTGCTGGGGAGGAGGAGAACAGCCCTGCGACCAGCTCCAGCTCCACCAGCTCCAGCTCCACCAGCTCCAGCTCCACCAGCTCCTTGGAGGGGACTCCTGAACCCCACCTGGCATCCTCCAGCAGCCCTGAAAGCTCCGACAGGGAGGAGGAAGCTGGCACATTCGTCCGCAGGGGTCCTGGCCGCCCCCCATCTGCGCCCGTCCCTGCAGAGCAGGAGCAGCCCCAGGAGCAGCCGGGGGAGGTGGCGCTGGCAGCAGGTCCCTCTGACCAGGCCTGCAGCCGCAGCCCCCCCGCTCCTGGCCGGAGCAGGGACCGCTCGTCTGGGGGGCCCCGGCGCCCCCCAAAGAGGAGGGCCCACGGCCCCCAGGACTCTCCCCAGCCCTGCAAGAGGCCGCCCCGCCGGCGCCACTAGCAGGGCTCCTTCAACATTGGAGTCAAGGGAAACAAGTTCCTATTCCACTGACACCGTCTCTGGCTGCTGCTTTCTCCCCCTTCTCCTGGCGCCTTTCCCTGCCCGCCATGCCCCACTGCTGGCCAAGGGCCCCAGACCCCCCAGGGCCGTGCTGACAGCACCTCTGCCCGCAGCAAACCCTGCAATGCAAGAGGTTCTGGACGTGTTCTGGCCTCTGCTGTCATTTCTAAGTTTGGATTCCTCACCTTAGAGCAGAAATTTTTCTGTGAATTACTTTTCACCCTGATCATCTCAGTCCATTTTCTATTGCTCTGGTCCTCAAAGCCGCGCAATTCTTCCTTGATTCCAACGCTCGCCTTGAGAACGGCTGGATGTCCCATTGTGACATCATCCTGTGGCAGAGGCTGACATCAGCGAGCAGTGGACTGTGGCATCAGCGAGCAATGGACTGTGACCTCACGTCCCTCGCTGCTTATCTTGGGGCGCCGGCAGAGGCCGGCCCAGCCTGGCTCGTGCCTGGACTCCTGCTGAGCGCGCGTGCGAGGTCTGGAGGGTCGAGCGAGGCTTCTCCCGGTGCTGGGTGGTGCTTTGGGGGCTGCCGTCGGCAGCTCTCGGTGCCCGTCCCGGAGCCGTCCCCTGTGTTTCCCCGGCCCTGCCTGGTTCAGGCAGCCGGGCACCGTGTGGGGTGCTTGCAGCAGCGGAGGTGAGCCGTGCGGGGAAACGTCCCCCCGGGGTGGCCGTGGGGCGGGCGATGGGGCTCAGGGAGCCGGGAGGGTGTCCTTCTCGAGGGGCCTGGGCATCTCTTCCTCCCTTCCTCTCCTCCCTGGGACACCGAGTGACCGCAGCCTCTCCCTCATTCGCAGCACACAACACCCTTTGGCAGCGCCGGTGCCAGCGAGGGGGAGCAGCTCCTCATCTTCAGTTCTCCCCGTCCTGCCGTGGAGCACAAACATGGCCACAGAGGAGGAGTGGAGCTGCCCCATCTGCCACGAAGCTGGAGATGACATCTCCTACACGCTTCCCTGTTGGCACCAGTTCTGCCTGGGCTGCATCCTGCGGTGGACACTTGAGAAACCAGAGTGCCCGCTCTGCAGAAGACCAATCGAGATTGTCAGGTTTTCCGTGCGGGGAGAAAACGACTACCTACAGTGTGACATCACACCTCTCGAAGAGTCATCAGATGCCAGCAGCCAGTCAGGAGGAGCTCCTAGCCACCCGGCTGAAAACAACCCCCCTGTGGCATCCCCTCCATCTTCTCCACAGGGGCCAGTGTCGCCAGCGGAGCAGGGCGATGAAGGGCAGGAGCCCGTGGGTGGCCTCCTGCCCGAGGTCTGGGCAGAACTTTTCCAAAGGAGACGGCATCTCCTCCATCCCGTGATGCGCTGGCTGCGCCGGGAGCTGAGGGCAATCTACAGGGCCGAGTGGTGGATGGCGGAGAGTGCACAGAGCAGCATCCTGCACACCCTCTGCGTCTATGGTCCGGATGGGGCCGTCATGGTCCAGACCCTGCAGCCTGTCCTTGGGGAACACGCAGCACCACTGGTCCATGGCGTCATCACCATCATTGCGTGCCAGTGCAGTGAGGAGGTCCAAAGGCTGCTGCGATCCCATCCTGCTGGGGAGGAGGAGAACAGCCCTGCGACCAGCTCCAGCTCCACCAGCTCCAGCTCCACCAGCTCCAGCTCCACCAGCTCCTTGGAGGGGACTCCTGAACCCCACCTGGCATCCTCCAGCAGCCCTGAAAGCTCCGACAGGGAGGAGGAAGCTGGCACATTCGTCCGCAGGGGTCCTGGCCGCCCCCCATCTGCGCCCGTCCCTGCAGAGCAGGAGCAGCCCCAGGAGCAGCCGGGGGAGGTGGCGCTGGCAGCAGGTCCCTCTGACCAGGCCTGCAGCCGCAGCCCCCCCGCTCCTGGCCGGAGCAGGGACCGCTCGTCTGGGGGGCCCCAGCGCCCCCCAAAGAGGAGGGCCCACGGCCCCCAGGACTCTCCCCAGCCCTGCAAGAGGCCGCCCCGCCGGCGCCACTAGCAGGGCTCCTTCAACATTGGAGTCAAGGGAAACAAGTTCCTATTCCACTGACACCGTCTCTGGCTGCTGCTTTCTCCCCCTTCTCCTGGCGCCTTTCCCTGCCCGCCATGCCCCACTGCTGGCCAAGGGCCCCAGACCCCCCAGGGCCGTGCTGACAGCACCTCTGCCCGCAGCAAACCCTGCAATGCAAGAGGTTCTGGACGTGTTCTGGCCTCTGCTGTCATTTCTAAGTTTGGATTCCTCAACTTAGAGCAGAAATTTTTCTGTGAATTACTTTTCACCCTGATCATCTCAGTCCATTTTCTATTGCTCTGGTCCTCAAAGCCGCGCAATTCTTCCTTGATTCCAACGCTCGCCTTGAGAACGGCTGGATGTCCCATTGTGATATCATCCTGTGGCAGAGGCTGACATCAGCGAGCAGTGGACTGTGGCATCAGCGAGCAATGGACTGTGACCTCACGTCCCTCGCTGCTTATCTTGGGGCGCCGGCAGAGGCCGGCCCAGCCTGGCTCGTGCCTGGACTCCTGCTGAGCGCGCGTGCGAGGTCTGGAGGGTCGAGCGAGGCTTCTCCCGGTGCTGGGTGGTGCTTTGGGGGCTGCCGTCGGCAGCTCTCGGTGCCCGTCCCGGAGCCGTCCCCTGTGTTTCCCCGGCCCTGCCTGGTTCAGGCAGCCGGGCACCGTGTGGGGTGCTTGCAGCAGCGGAGGTGAGCCGTGCGGGGAAACGTCCCCCCGGGGTGGCTGTGGGGCGGGCGATGGGGCTCAGGGAGCCGGGAGGGTGTCCTTCTCGAGGGGCCTGGGCATCTCTTCCTCCCTTCCTCTCCTCCCTGGGACACCGAGTGACCGCAGCCTCTCCCTCATTCGCAGCACACAACACCCTTTGGCAGCGCCGGTGCCAGCGAGGGCGAGCAGCTCCTCATCTTCAGTTCTCCCCGTCCTGCCGTGGAGCACAAACATGGCCACAGAGGAGGAGTGGAGCTGCCCCATCTGCCACGAAGCTGGAGATGACATCTCCTACACGCTTCCCTGTTGGCACCAGTTCTGCCTGGGCTGCATCCTGCGGTGGACACTTGAGAAACCAGAGTGCCCGCTCTGCAGAAGACCAATCGAGATTGTCAGGTTTTCCGTGCGGGGAGAAAACGACTACCTACAGTGTGACATCACACCTCTCGAAGAGTCATCAGATGCCAGCAGCCAGTCAGGAGGAGCTCCTAGCCACCCGGCTGAAAACAACCCCCCTGTGGCATCCCCTCCATCTTCTCCACAGGGGACAGTGTCGCCAGCGGAGCAGGGCGATGAAGGGCAGGAGCCCGTGGGTGGCCTCCTGCCCGAGGTCTGGGCAGAACTTTTCCAAAGGAGACGGCATCTCCTCCATCCCGTGATGCGCTGGCTGCGCCGGGAGCTGAGGGCAATCTACAGGGCCGAGTGGTGGATGGCGGAGAGTGCACAGAGCAGCATCCTGCACACCCTCTGCGTCTATGGTCCGGATGGGGCCGTCATGGTCCAGACCCTGCAGCCTGTCCTTGGGGAACACGCAGCACCACTGGTCCATGGCGTCATCACCATCATTGCGTGCCAGTGCAGTGAGGAGGTCCAAAGGCTGCTGCGATCCCATCCTGCTGGGGAGGAGGAGAACAGCCCTGCGACCAGCTCCAGCTCCACCAGCTCCAGCTCCACCAGCTCCAGCTCCACCAGCTCCTTGGAGGGGACTCCTGAACCCCACCTGGCATCCTCCAGCAGCCCTGAAAGCTCCGACAGGGAGGAGGAAGCTGGCACATTCGTCCGCAGGGGTCCTGGCCGCCCCCCATCTGCGCCCGTCCCTGCAGAGCAGGAGCAGCCCCAGGAGCAGCCGGGGGAGGTGGCGCTGGCAGCAGGTCCCTCTGACCAGGCCTGCAGCCGCAGCCCCCCCCGCTCCTGGCCGGAGCAGGGACCGCTCGTCTGGGGGGCCCCGGCGCCCCCCAAAGAGGAGGGCCCACGGCCCCCAGGACTCTCCCCAGCCCTGCAAGAGGCCGCCCCGCCGGCGCCACTAGCAGGGCTCCTTCAACATTGGAGTCAAGGGAAACAAGTTCCTATTCCACTGACACCGTCTCTGGCTGCTGCTTTCTCCCCCTTCTCCTGGCGCCTTTCCCTGCCCGCCATGCCCCACTGCTGGCCAAGGGCCCCCAGACCCCCCAGGGCCGTGCTGACAGCACCTCTGCCCGCAGCAAACCCTCCAATGCAAGAGGTTCTGGACGTGTTCTGGCCTCTGCTGTCATTTCTAAGTTTGGATTCCTCACCTTAGAGCAGAAATTTTTCTGTGAATTACTTTTCACCCTGATCATCTCAGTCCATTTTCTATTGCTCTGGTCCTCAAAGCCGCGCAATTCTTCCTTGATTCCAAAGCTCGCCTTGAGAACGGCTGGATGTCCCATTGTGACATCATCCTGTGGCAGAGGCTGACATCAGCGAGCAGTGGACTGTGGCATCAGCGAGCAATGGACTGTGACCTCACGTCCCTCGCTGCTTATCTTGGGGCGCCGGCAGAGGCCGGCCCAGCCTGGCTCGTGCCTGGACTCCTGCTGAGCGCGCGTGCGAGGTCTGGAGGGTCGAGCGAGGCTTCTCCCGGTGCTGGGTGGTGCTTTGGGGGCTGCCGTCGGCAGCTCTCGGTGCCCGTCCCGGAGCCGTCCCCTGTGTTTCCCCGGCCCTGCCTGGTTCAGGCAGCCGGGCACCGTGTGGGGTGCTTGCAGCAGCGGAGGTGAGCCGTGCGGGGAAACGTCCCCCCGGGGTGGCCGTGGGGCGGGCGATGGGGCTCAGGGAGCCGGGAGGGTGTCCTTCTCGAGGGGCCTGGGCATCTCTTCCTCCCTTCCTCTCCTCCCTGGGACACCGAGTGACCGCAGCCTCTCCCTCATTCGCAGCACACAACACCCTTTGGCAGCGCCGGTGCCAGCGAGGGCGAGCAGCTCCTCATCTTCAGTTCTCCCCGTCCTGCCGTGGAGCACAAACATGGCCACAGAGGAGGAGTGGAGCTGCCCCATCTGCCACGAAGCTGGAGATGACATCTCCTACACGCTTCCCTGTTGGCACCAGTTCTGCCTGGGCTGCATCCTGCGGTGGACACTTGAGAAACCAGAGTGCCCGCTCTGCAGAAGACCAATCGAGATGGTCAGGTTTTCCGTGCGGGGAGAAAACGACTACCTACAGTGTGACATCACACCTCTCGAAGAGTCATCAGATGCCAGCAGCCAGTCAGGAGGAGCTCCTAGCCACCCGGCTGAAAACAACCCCCCTGTGGCATCCCCTCCATCTTCTCCACAGGGGACAGTGTCGCCAGCGGAGCAGGGCGATGAAGGGCAGGAGCCCGTGGGTGGCCTCCTGCCCGAGGTCTGGGCAGAACTTTTCCAAAGGAGACGGCATCTCCTCCATCCCGTGATGCGCTGGCTGCGCCGGGAGCTGAGGGCAATCTACAGGGCCGAGTGGTGGATGGCGGAGAGTGCACAGAGCAGCATCCTGCACGGCCTGTGCGTCTATGGTCCGGATGGGGCCGTCATGGTCCAGACCCTGCAGCCTGTCCTTGGGGAACATGCAGCACCGCTGGTCCATGGCGTCATCACCATCATTGCGTGCCAGTGCAGTGAGGAGGTCCAAAGGCTGCTGCGATCCCATCCTGCTGGGGAGGAGGACAACAGCCCTGCGACCAGCTCCAGCTCCACCAGCTCCAGCTCCACCAGCTCCAGCTCCACCAGCTCCTTGGAGGGGACTCCTGAACCCCACCTGGCATCCTCCAGCAGCCCTGAAAGCTCCGACAGGGAGGAGGAAGCTGGCACATTCGTCCGCAGGGGTCCTGGCCGCCCCCCATCTGCGCCCGTCCCTGCAGAGCAGGAGCAGCCCCAGGAGCAGCCGGGGGAGGTGGCGCTGGCAGCAGGTCCCTCTGACCAGGCCTGCAGCCGCAGCCCCCCCGCTCCTGGCCGGAGCAGGGACCGCTCGTCTGGGGGGCCCCGGCGCCCCCCAAAGAGGAGGGCCCACGGCCCCCAGGACTCTCCCCAGCCCTGCAAGAGGCCGCCCCGCCGGCGCCACTAGCAGGGCTCCTTCAACATTGGAGTCAAGGGAAACAAGTTCCTATTCCACTGACACCGTCTCTGGCTGCTGCTTTCTCCCCCTTCTCCTGGCGCCTTTCCCTGCCCGCCATGCCCCACTGCTGGCCAAGGGCCCCCAGACCCCCCAGGGCCGTGCTGACAGCACCTCTGCCCGCAGCAAACCCTGCAATGCAAGAGGTTCTGGACGTGTTCTGGCCTCTGCTGTCATTTCTAAGTTTGGATTCCTCACCTTAGAGCAGAAATTTTTCTGTGAATTACTTTTCACCCTGATCATCTCAGTCCATTTTCTATTGCTCTGGTCCTCAAAGCCGCGCAATTCTTCCTTGATTCCAACGCTCGCCTTGAGAACGGCTGGATGTCCCATTGTGACATCATCCTGTGGCAGAGGCTGACATCAGCGAGCAGTGGACTGTGGCATCAGCGAGCAATGGACTGTGACCTCACGTCCCTCGCTGCTTATCTTGGGGCGCCGGCAGAGGCCGGCCCAGCCTGGCTCGTGCCTGGACTCCTGCTGAGCGCGCGTGCGAGGTCTGGAGGGTCGAGCGAGGCTTCTCCCGGTGCTGGGTGGTGCTTTGGGGGCTGCCGTCGGCAGCTCTCGGTGCCCGTCCCGGAGCCGTCCCCTGTGTTTCCCTGGCCCTGCCTGGTTGAGGCAGCCGGGCACCGTGTGGGGTGCTTGCAGCAGCGGAGGTGAGCCGTGCGGGGAAACGTCCCCCCGGGGTGGCCGTGGGGCGGGCGATGGGGCTCGGGGAGCCGGGAGGGTGTCCTTCTCGAGGGGCCTGGGCATCTCTTCCTCCCTTCCTCTCCTCCCTGGGACACCGAGTGACCGCAGCCTCTCCCTCTTTTGCAGCACACAACACCCTTTGGCAGCGCCGGTGCCAGCGAGGGCGAGCAGCTCCTCATCTTCAGTTCTCCCCGTCCTGCCGTGGAGCACAAACATGGCCACAGAGGAGGAGTGGAGCTGCCCCATCTGCCACGAAGCTGGAGATGACATCTCCTACACGCTTCCCTGTTGGCACCAGTTCTGCCTGGGCTGCATCCTGCGGTGGACACTTGAGAAACCAGAGTGCCCGCTCTGCAGAAGACCAATCAAGATTGTCAGGTTTTCCGTGCGGGGAGAAAACGACTACCTACAGTGTGACATCACACCTCTCGAAGAGTCATCAGATGCCAGCAGCCAGTCAGGAGGAGCTCCTAGCCACCCGGCTGAAAACAACCCCCCTGTGGCATCCCCTCCATCTTCTCCACAGGGGACAGTGTCGCCAGCGGAGCAGGGCGATGAAGGGCAGGAGCCCGTGGGTGGCCTCCTGCCCGAGGTCTGGGCAGAACTTTTCCAAAGGAGACGGCATCTCCTCCATCCCGTGATGCGCTGGCTGCGCCGGGAGCTGAGGGCAATCTACAGGGCCGAGTGGTGGATGGCGGAGAGTGCACAGAGCAGCATCCTGCACGCCCTCTGCGTCTATGGTCCGGATGGGGCCGTCATGGTCCAGACCCTGCAGCCTGTCCTTGGGGAACATGCAGCACCCCTGGTCCATGGCGTCATCACCATCATTGCGTGCCAGTGCAGTGAGGAGGTCCAAAGGCTGCTGCGATCCCATCCTGCTGGGGAGGAGGACAACAGCCCTGCGACCAGCTCCAGCTCCACCAGCTCCAGCTCCACCAGCTCCAGCTCCACCAGCTCCTTGGAGGGGACTCCTGAACCCCACCTGGCATCCTCCAGCAGCCCTGAAAGCTCCGACAGGGAGGAGGAAGCTGGCACATTCGTCCGCGGGGGTCCTGGCCGCCCCCCATCTGCGCCCGTCCCTGCAGAGCAGGAGCAGCCCCAGGAGCAGCCGGGGGAGGTGGCGCTGGCAGCAGGTCCCTCTGACCAGGCCTGCAGCCGCAGCCCCCCCGCTCCTGGCCGGAGCAGGGACCGCTCGTCTGGGGGGCCCCGGCGCCCCCCAAAGAGGAGGGCCCACGGCCCCCAGGACTCTCCCCAGCCCTGCAAGAGGCCGCCCCGCCGGCGCCACTAGCAGGGCTCCTTCAACATTGGAGTCAAGGGAAACAAGTTCCTGTTCCACTGACACCGTCTCTGGCTGCTGCTTTCTCCCCCTTCTCCTGGCGCCTTTCCCTGCCCGCCATGCCCCACTGCTGGCCAAGGGCCCCCAGACCCCCCAGGGCCGTGCTGACAGCACCTCTGCCCGCAGCAAACCCTGCAATGCAAGAGGTTCTGGACGTGTTCTGGCCTCTGCTGTCATTTCTAAGTTTGGATTCCTCACCTTAGAGCAGAAATTTTTCTGTGAATTACTTTTCACCCTGATCATCTCAGTCCATTTTCTATTGCTCTGGTCCTCAAAGCCGCGCAATTCTTCCTTGATTCCAACGCTCGCCTTGAGAACGGCTGGATGTCCCATTGTGACATCATCCTGTGGCAGAGGCTGACATCAGCGAGCAGTGGACTGTGGCATCAGCGAGCAATGGACTGTGACCTCACGTCCCTCGCTGCTTATCTTGGGGCGCCGGCAGAGGCCGGCCCAGCCTGGCTCGTGCCTGGACTCCTGCTGAGCGCGCGTGCGAGGTCTGGAGGGTCGAGCGAGGCTTCTCCCGGTGCTGGGTGGTGCTTTGGGGGCTGCCGTCGGCAGCTCTCGGTGCCCGTCCCGGAGCCGTCCCCTGTGTTTCCCCGGCCCTGCCTGGTTCAGGCAGCCGGGCACCGTGTGAGGTGCTTGCAGCAGCGGAGGTGAGCCGTGCGGGGAAACGTCCCCCCGGGGTGGCCGTGGGGCGGGCGATGGGGCTCAGGGAGCCGGGAGGGTGTCCTTCTCGAGGGGCCTGGGCATCTCTTCCTCCCTTCCTCTCCTCCCTGGGACACCGAGTGACCGCAGCCTCTCCCTCATTCGCAGCACACAACACCCTTTGGCAGCGCCGGTGCCAGCGAGGGCGAGCAGCTCCTCATCTTCAGTTCTCCCCGTCCTGCCGTGGAGCACAAACATGGCCACAGAGGAGGAGTGGAGCTGCCCCATCTGCCACGAAGCTGGAGATGACATCTCCTACACGCTTCCCTGTTGGCACCAGTTCTGCCTGGGCTGCATCCTGCGGTGGACACTTGAGAAACCAGAGTGCCCGCTCTGCAGAAGACCAATCGAGATTGTCAGGTTTTCCGTGCGGGGAGAAAACGACTACCTACAGTGTGACATCACACCTCTCGAAGAGTCATCAGATGCCAGCAGCCAGTCAGGAGGAGCTCCTAGCCACCCGGCTGAAAACAACCCCCCTGTGGCATCCCCTCCATCTTCTCCACAGGGGACAGTGTCGCCAGCGGAGCAGGGCGATGAAGGGCAGGAGCCCGTGGGTGGCCTCCTGCCCGAGGTCTGGGCAGAACTTTTCCAAAGGAGACGGCATCTCCTCCATCCCGTGATGCGCTGGCTGCGCCGGGAGCTGAGGGCAATCTACAGGGCCGAGTGGTGGATGGCGGAGAGTGCACAGAGCAGCATCCTGCACACCCTCTGCGTCTATGGTCCGGATGGGGCCGTCATGGTCCAGAGCCTGCAGCCTGTCCTTGGGGAACATGCAGCACCGCTGGTCCATGGCGTCATCACCATCATTGCGTGCCAGTGCAGTGAGGAGGTCCAAAGGCTGCTGCGATCCCATCCTGCTGGGGAGGAGGACAACAGCCCTGCGACCAGCTCCAGCTCCACCAGCTCCAGCTCCACCAGCTCCAGCTCCACCAGCTCCTTGGAGGGGACTCCTGAACCCCACCTGGCATCCTCCAGCAGCCCTGAAAGCTCCGACAGGGAGGAGGAAGCTGGCACATTCGTCCGCGGGGGTCCTGGCCGCCCCCCATCTGCGCCCGTCCCTGCAGAGCAGGAGCAGCCCCAGGAGCAGCCGGGGGAGGTGGCGCTGGCAGCAGGTCCCTCTGACCAGGCCTGCAGCCGCAGCCCCCCCGCTCCTGGCCGGAGCAGGGACCGCTCGTCTGGGGGGCCCCGGCGCCCCCCAAAGAGGAGGGCCCACGGCCCCCAGGACTCTCCCCAGCCCTGCAAGAGGCCGCCCCGCCGGCGCCACTAGCAGGGCTCCTTCAACATTGGAGTCAAGGGAAACAAGTTCCTGTTCCACTGACACCGTCTCTGGCTGCTGCTTTCTCCCCCTTCTCCTGGCGCCTTTCCCTGCCCGCCATGCCCCACTGCTGGCCAAGGGCCCCCAGACCCCCCAGGGCCGTGCTGACAGCACCTCTGCCCGCAGCAAACCCTGCAATGCAAGAGGTTCTGGACGTGTTCTGGCCTCTGCTGTCATTTCTAAGTTTGGATTCCTCACCTTAGAGCAGAAATTTTTCTGTGAATTACTTTTCACCCTGATCATCTCAGTCCATTTTCTATTGCTCTGGTCCTCAAAGCCGCGCAATTCTTCCTTGATTCCAACGCTCGCCTTGAGAACGGCTGGATGTCCCATTGTGACATCATCCTGTGGCAGAGGCTGACATCAGCGAGCAGTGGACTGTGGCATCAGCGAGCAATGGACTGTGACCTCACGTCCCTCGCTGCTTATCTTGGGGCGCCGGCAGAGGCCGGCCCAGCCTGGCTCGTGCCTGGACTCCTGCTGAGCGCGCGTGCGAGGTCTGGAGGGTCGAGCGAGGCTTCTCCCGGTGCTGGGTGGTGCTTTGGGGGCTGCCGTCGGCAGCTCTCGGTGCCCGTCCCGCAGCCGTCCCCTGTGTTTCCCCGGCCCTGCCTGGTTCAGGCAGCCGGGCACCGTGTGGGGTGCTTGCAGCAGCGGAGGTGAGCCGTGCGGGGAAACGTCCCCCCGGGGTGGCCGTGGGGCGGGCGATGGGGCTCAGGGAGCCGGGAGGGTGTCCTTCTCGAGGGGCCTGGGCATCTCTTCCTCCCTTCCTCTCCTCCCTGGGACACCGAGTGACCGCAGCCTCTCCCTCATTCGCAGCACACAACACCCTTTGGCAGCGCCGGTGCCAGCGAGGGCGAGCAGCTCCTCATCTTCAGTTCTCCCCGTCCTGCCGTGGAGCACAAACATGGCCACAGAGGAGGAGTGGAGCTGCCCCATCTGCCACGAAGCTGGAGATGACATCTCCTACACGCTTCCCTGTTGGCACCAGTTCTGCCTGGGCTGCATCCTGCGGTGGACACTTGAGAAACCAGAGTGCCCGCTCTGCAGAAGACCAATCGAGATTGTCAGGTTTTCCGTGCGGGGAGAAAACGACTACCTACAGTGTGACATCACACCTCTCGAAGAGTCATCAGATGCCAGCAGCCAGTCAGGAGGAGCTCCTAGCCACCCGGCTGAAAACAACCCCCCTGTGGCATCCCCTCCATCTTCTCCACAGGGGACAGTGTCGCCAGCGGAGCAGGGCGATGAAGGGCAGGAGCCCGTGGGTGGCCTCCTGCCCGAGGTCTGGGCAGAACTTTTCCAAAGGAGACGGCATCTCCTCCATCCCGTGATGCGCTGGCTGCGCCGGGAGCTGAGGGCAATCTACAGGGCCGAGTGGTGGATGGCGGAGAGTGCACAGAGCAGCATCCTGCACACCCTCTGCGTCTATGGTCCGGATGGGGCCGTCATGGTCCAGACCCTGCAGCCTGTCCTTGGGGAACATGCAGCACCACTGGTCCATGGCGTCATCACCATCATTGCGTGCCAGTGCAGTAAGGAGGTCCAAAGGCTGCTGCGATCCTATCCTGCTGGGGAGGAGGACAACAGCCCTGCGACCAGCTCCAGCTCCACCAGCTCCAGCTCCACCAGCTCCAGTTCCACCAGCTCCTTGGAGGGGACTCCTGAACCCCACCTGGCATCCTCCAGCAGCCCTGAAAGCTCCGACAGGGAGGAGGAAGCTGGCACATTCGTCCGCAGGGGTCCTGGCCGCCCCCCATCTGCGCCCGTCCCTGCAGAGCAGGAGCAGCCCCAGGAGCAGCCGGGGGAGGTGGCGCTGGCAGCAGGTCCCTCTGACCAGGCCTGCAGCCGCAGCCCCCCCGCTCCTGGCCGGAGCAGGGACCGCTCGTCTGGGGGGCCCCGGCGCCCCCCAAAGAGGAGGGCCCACGGCCCCCAGGACTCTCCCCAGCCCTGCAAGAGGCCGCCCCGCCGGCGCCACTAGCAGGGCTCCTTCAACATTGGAGTCAAGGGAAACAAGTTCCTATTCCACTGACACCGTCTCTAGCTGCTGCTTTCTCCCCCTTCTCCTGGCGCCTTTCCCTGCCCGCCATGCCCCACTGCTGGCCAAGGGCCCCCAGACCCCCCAGGGCCGTGCTGACAGCACCTCTGCCCGCAGCAAACCCTGCAATGCAAGAGGTTCTGGAAAAGCACCAGGGTGATGCTTATAGAGCAGTAACGAATGAAAGAGTCACCAGGCATTCTTCAAGCAAGAACAAGAAATCTCTGACAATGCCTAACACAACTCCTGAATAACGCATTGCTGAAAGAATGTATGGTTTGCCGATGCGGAATCAGAGGAAACATACAACCTGAAGACCAAGTAGAGTTCATTTAATTTGGCGGGGTGAGATGAGAGGGGGGGAGGGAGAAAGACATATGCATTAATTCAAAAATGAGTATTATCAAAGGAGGGCAGGGAGAAAGAGAAAGGGATGGCAAATTAGGGACAGACACAGGAGGTAACACCAGAAGTGCTGTTCATGTGAACAGTAATAACACATATGGGTCTTGCAGGTATGTTTAAAATGAATGAACAAACAAACAAACAAAGTGAATGAATAAACAAACAAAAGCAAACCAACCAACCAACCAACCAACCAAAAAAAACCCCTCAGTCCTAGAAAAAAAAATATATTGTGTTGCGGTGCTTTAACCTTGTCTAGTGGCCTGGTGCCCCCCAAAGCCGCTCTGTCTCTGCCCTCCTCAGCTGGGCAGGGGGTGGGGGGGGAAATATAACGAAAGGCTCCTGGGTCGAGATAACGGCAGGGAGAGATCACTCACCAGTTACTGTCACAGGCAAAACAGACTCGACTCAGAACACACTCATCTAATTTATTACCAAGCAAAACAGAGTAATGAGAAAGAAACCCAAATCTTAAAACACCTTCCGCCCATCCCCTCCCTTCTTCTTGGGAGACTTTAACTTCACTCCCCATTTCTCTCCCTCCTCCCCGCCAGCGGCACAGGGGGACGGGGAATGGGGGTTGTGGTCAGTTCCTCCTTCCTCCTCAGGGGGAGGACTCCTCACACTCTGCCCCTGCTCCAGCCTGGGGGCCCTCCCACAAGAGACAGTCCTCCACCAACTGCTCCAACGGGAGTCCTTCCCACGGGCTGCAGTTCTTCACCAACTGCTCCAGCGTGGGTCCCTCCCACCAGGTGCAGACCTTCAGGAACAGACTGCTCCAGCGTGGGTCCCCCACAGGGTCACAAGTCCTGCCAGCAAACCTGCTCCGGCGTGGGCTCCTCTCTCCATGGGGCCACAGGGTCTGCCAGGAGCTTGCTCCAGTGTGGGCTTCCCACAGGGTCACAGCCTGGTTTTCTTGGTAGTAGCACCAGCATTAGTGATGAACCCCACAGAAAATATGGAGAGATCTTGATATCAAGTATCTTTTAAGCATGTAGGAACCCGCAAGCCCAAGCCTATCAACTTGAATTTAACAGGCATATTCATCTGTTTATATTTGAGCAAAATAAGCCTTCAAGGCAAGGTTCTGCTCTTCTTTATTTTGTTACTCAAATAGAAAAAAATTGTTTTTACATCCACTTTACATTATTCTCCAAAATATCCAAAAGTCCTTTGGTAGTTCTTTCTGCCATCTTTACATTTGATGATTAAGAGATAACAAGTGCACAAATATTCCAGCCACAACTGGTAACAAAGAAAAGTCTTCAACTCAGGTCTCCAAAGGACAAGAGAGTGTTCCAGACCTTAGCTTATAATCATCTTAGATTGTGTGTTCGCTGTCCAGAAATAAATGGGAAAGAAAGATGATCTTTATCTTCCACATTTGAAAAAGGATTTCCATTTCCCCTCATTCCCATTAGGATTTTATCTGTCTGTCAGCTTGGCAATGAAGATGTCTCATGCAAATCTGTTTGAGGAAAATAAATCTGTTGAATATGTGGGGGTTTCTGTGGTTTGTGTGAGGGTTTTTTCCATGCCTAAGAGAGAGGGCTATCAAAGTGATTAAGGAATATTCATTTCAGTATGGTCTCACATGTTTAGCAACTACCTGCATAACTGTGCCAAAAACTCTTCTGTTAGATCTAACCATTCTCTGTTAATAAATAATTCATACTATCATAGAGAAAGCAATGTTCCTCTCTGGTAGTTTGAGCACTTACCCAGGAGGAGCCTAGATCCAGCAGTGTGAGCAATGAGAAAGTCCACCCTGAAGCTGAGAAGTTCATACAAATGGGACCAAACATAATACATTTCCATGAGAGAAATGGTATCAATGAAACAGTCCTGGACAGCACTATTGAGAACAGCAATGTGCTTGTGGAAACATTCCCAAACAATGCTGTAGGCAATTTCACATACTCAAGCATAAGTAATTGCCTTTCAAGTTGATCAAAACTCAGACACCAAGTATATACTGCATTCCATTAATTGTTGTTCCTATTCTTTTTCTTTCTCTGCACCATATTAGTTTATACATCAGCATTACAATCGTTCCCTAAAGGTAGACAGCTTACACTCCAGCTCACAATGTTTCATCAGCAATGTGCTTCTCTGCTCAATTTTATTGGCATCTGACTGCCTCTTTGTCAAACTTCTGTGCACATTTGTGATTGTTTGAAGTTTGTTATTTTATTTGATTACTTCAAGGTTTTGAGCCCTAGGGATAATCCTCTTGAAAACTGTTTGTGTAATGACAATCTCACTTCATTGTATTAAATGTCAGAAACTACATTTAAAACAGCATTAGCCATATGACACTCACACAGAGACTTGCAAGTTGGTAAATGTTACAAAGGTGCATAGTACAGGGAAGAAGGATCCCGCAGTCACACACTCAGGAATGTTCTTGCTGAAACAATATAGTGTTTTGCAGTGCTTGGTATCAGAGATATCCAGCTTCTCTAAATATGTAAGGTACTTAAGCAAATAACTGTACAATCCTGCAAGGTTCCATGTCCACATTCTGCACTAATATATAATTCCTATCACTAGAACTTCAGGCTCATCATAAAGTGCATAAGGGACAGACCTGACTAAGGTTCCCATATGACTTCTTCCAATATAAGTGGTTACTGACTTCTACTTCCATGTAAACAGTTTTTAACAAATAAATTATGCTCCTTGTTGCACACAGTTACTTAATTTAATTCATAGGATAGATGTGCACTCCCTGCATTTTGTTTCCACACCTACATCACTTTGGAAGAAGGGTGTTCTTGGAGAGATCTGGGTGCTGATCTCATTAAGCTACCATGTAGAGACAAAACTGACTAGGGATTGTTGGAATAACTGACCCAATATTGTATTAGTCAAAGCTTGAACTTGGTCATAGCATTCATCAATGGTGACACAATCCAACCTTTCAACAGAACAATAAAAAAAAGCCTTGACTTATGACACCGAAGTGAGTATCTGCATCAGTTGCAGAGTCAATTGTATCATAAAAATTAAAATTATTTCACACAGTATCAAGTGATGACTTTTTCTCAACAGCACAAACTTAACTGTGATTCAGCACAGAGCCCACAAGGCATTCACTGTGCTGCAAAGTCTGTAAGAGAGAATGCCTCTATAACTTCTGCTCAGTGTACTGACCAAATTCCTACCATATGAGATTCCTGCTATTAACTCCAAGCACCAAGATGTATTGTTTCCCAATTACTTCCTTTTTGTGTAATACAATGCAAAGTATTTTATTAACAATCAACTGAATGGGATTTGTGCAGGAGCTATTGGTAGGGTCATGTAGGAATCAGATGAGAGAGACATTTCTTGATTCCAAGAAACATGCATTTGATTTGGTTTTCATCTGTTGTTACCTTGTGCTCCTCAAACAAACAGTGCAATTCAGCTATTGATGTTTTACTGAGATCAGCTATGAATGAGGATGGTGGTTTGTCTCAATAATTCTGTTTAATTGACTGATAAATCCTCAAGTGACAAAAGCAAATATGCACAAACATAAATCCTGGGGTTTAGTAGCAAACTTCCATCTATTACTGCTAGACTTGGCTTTACTCTTCAATCTGTACACATAACTCCAGGTAAGTTTTTGATTGATTTCTCAACATATGACGGAAAATAAGGCTTAGTAATGCTTATAGTTGAGAAAGCAGAACCACACACAACTATTATGGAATCACTGGTGAGGAATAAGATCACATACCTTCCAACTCTCAGAAACTGATTTCCTTTTGATTGAATAAATGGAGATATAACTAATGGTTTTGCGTATCTTTTCTACAGTAGATGCCTTCCTAACAGTTCTTTTGCCAGCTTAACACTGGAGGACTCCACACTAGTGCCATAGTGGCCAGCTACCAGGAGTTATGTTGGTCACATGGCATCCTAGAAAGATGAGAACAAAAGTTTCAGAAGAGGCCGGTGGGTAGGGAATCTCCTGTGGTACACACTATCTGACTTAACTAGTTCAAAATGACTCAGTTGAGAATTAAGGATTTTCAACCAGAAGGGCTAAACCACCATTCTATGAAGAGGTTAATATGAGCTATTCTACTGTTTCCTGACATGTTCCTAGTCTGCCTTCATTCCAACAAATGATTAAACTCTCCATGGCAGAAGAACTGAGCTCTAGCCCAGAATTTTAGCAGTTGAGTTTTTAAAATTTGTTTTGTTTAAGAAATCATTAAAAATGCAAGGCGAATTCTTGTTTTGCTTCCTTAGAAAAGCATAGCTAAGGAAAGTGATTTAAAGGAGGATTTGGTTAATGGTAGCTGACAGACTGAATTCAAGTGCTGTCTGTCATTCAGGTCATACAGTATGTTTATGTTGATTGAGCTTTTGTAACTAGAAAACACTCATCAAAAAACTACTAAGAAGATTAGAGAGGAAGGAAAATAAATATAGACATTTTTTATGATTAGAAGGTACCAGGACTTCTGATAAAACAACTTACATGTGTCTTCATCAAGGCCAAGAACTAAAGGTAGAAGAAAGCTTTGTCCACATCAAGACAAACTTTATCCTCTTATGTGGAATGTATGGCAGAAAGTCAAAAAGTACCTTTGACTGATGTTATTTGTATCACCTAACACAATTCAAGCATGGAAAGCATATCCAAAGGATATAAGAATCAGGAAAATAAAGTTGCTTTATGTACAAAAAATAGCCTGTATCAGTGATATGGCAACATTATTTGTCTTTTCTTTTTCCTTTCTTACTCTCTCCCCTTTTGTTTTTCCCAATCCAGACAGAAATTAACTTGATCTTTGAAATCCCAGTGTGACATATTCATGGGAAACCAATTTACACAGAGTAGCAAACAAAAAGTCAAAGAGAAAATGGCATGCAACCAGTAAGCCTCACTTTTTAATAAGAAAATTGCAGCTATACATGAAGCAGGTATAAATCAATCTCAAGAACATTTCTACTTCTGTAAATGACTCAACACTTACGAGCATTTATAAAACACTGCTACAACTTTGTCTTAGTGCATTGTTGTCAATAGTGGACTGGAAATTAATTGCTGTTTTGACACAAGGAAAGAGGAAAACAACACATATTAAGATGGATATGCAGGTTAGCATTAAAATGTCAGAGCCTATTAATAGACATGTCAAACAGTTGCATTTATTCAGACAGCAAGCATTGTGACATCTGCTTAATGAAGTTTATCCCTTGTATCGCTCATTACATTATAACCATATTGTGCCTTCACCTCACAGTAGCCAGTGTTTCCTGGCTGGCGTGGCTCATTTGCAGAAAAGAACACACACCATTATCATGTGGTTACTCTCACACCATGAAAAAGAAATGTTGTATTGCTTATGATCAATAATCTCAAAAGCATCATAAATTCAAAACTATAACTTAGTGGAGTTTCTTTATAAAAGTGTTTTAAATCAATGCTTGAGCCAATCCCAAATACAACTTTCAGTCTGTATTGGACAGAAAATTGTCTGGAATCAGTATCCAATACCACGTTCATGTGGTGACTGTAATGACTTCAAAAATTAAGCTGGGTATTTGTAGATGGAGAAATGAAGAATGACCTGCCAGCCAAAAATAGCAACATTTTTGGCAGAGTGGCTAGATCGCATCTTTTAGTGTGATTTCATAATCATGTTTTGGTCGATAACTTGAGATTCTGAAATTATTTTGCTAAATTAAGAAAAAAACCTCACAGTGTCATACTACAAGGTACGGAACATGGTGTTCAGATGTGGATTGTTTTTGTCTGTTCCAGCTTGTCTATTTTTTCCCCTTCCATTAACTATCTTAACTTTTTAATACCTACCTGATTTAAAGGGTGTTTGAAAAGTCTCTCATTGAGAGCTGAATGAGGAAGCATGGGACAAGTTTAGTATGGGATTCAGGGGGAAAAAAATAGTGAAAGGACAGAAGGACAAGAAAGATTGCTAAGTTCGTGAGTTGACAAAGTGATTCAGCAAAGAAAAAAAAAATAAAACAAAACCCAAAATACTAATTGGCAATAGTGAAATGAAAAAAGCAGTCCAGAATTTCAGAGGTTAATTCATAGCTTCTAGGTCCAATGTGAAAAAACCCCACAGCCTAGTTACTAGACATAGCCCTGCACATTTCTTTATTTTTTTAACATTAGGTATTTAATTAAAACAACTCCTGTAGAACCTTAGAAGATTCTGCTTTGCCCTAGCTACTGAAATGCATGCAAAATCTTACTCTTTTAGCAAACAGCACTAAACATATTGCAGATACAATGACAATATGAATAATTTCTAACAGCTCCTCCAAAATAAAACAGTAAAGACTGTTTTAATGTTTCCCTTGTTGCATATAATACCAAGAGACAGTGAAAAAGAATATATTTACATGAAGTATATTTCACTTTCAGAACTATCTGTCCTTTAACTTAGAACTGACAAATATTCACCTGTAGAAAAAACACTAAAACTGCTGTTTCAAAGTTGTTAAAATTTCTATTCAAAAGTTACAATACAGTGTAGGAAAAAAGAAAGATATGGAGTGGCAAGAAGATTTAAACATGAATGTTATCAGACTTGTGAATTGAATGCTGTTCCTTAGGCATGATTTTTAAAGTGGAAAGGAGAAATTTTTAGGAAACAATCTTAGATTGAAATCATATACCACAGTTTAACATTAAATGATTTTTTCTTTCCATCCTGTTAATTTTTAAACCCATTTTTGGCTCAAAAACTGAACTGTAAAATCCTTTATTTGCCCTATGGTGTTTGGAACTGAAATTAAATTCCACCAGTACCATAGAAAATTGGGAAACAATTATGTTGCTAGACACAAGGAAAGTGTACTTCTTGTTAAGTTTCAGTATCCTTAAAACACACCTAAGTGTGACTTCTCATTCTTTGCCAGAGTACTACAAAAAAGACTATGCAACCATAAGAACACTAGACATCTGATTAAACATCCTAATTATTGTTAAAAGGACTTTCTACTTTTCAGCCACCTGCTTCCACATCTCTTCTAGAACACAGCTCAAGAGTATTTATGTATTGCTCTAAAAAAAGCTCATAACTCACAGAGCTGAGAGAAGGTTATGTTTAAAAAGAAGATTTTAGGGATGAAGTAGCATATATACACATGGGAAACAAAAGACATGAAACACGAAGGAAGGTACCATTTCTTTTCTGAACTCCTGTGTTCTCATTTTCGTCTATTCATTGAAAAGTTTGTTCTAATGAAATTATTTTAGGAGTGATGTTACACCATGTTTAAAGAAAGACAAGCAGTGTCACACCAAGGTGGAACATTCATAAATCAAGCACTGTTTTAAGGTATTTAATATTAATTTGGAGGAGATTTTCTAGGTAGTGCATTTAAACTCTTTTGAGAAAGCCAACATATACAAGAACACATCACAGTCCGTCTTTAAACCAAGCGCTCAATCCAAAAAACTGTTTCAGAATCTCATGAATATTTATAACCATGATACCAGTGCCAGCATTTTCTTCACCTTAGATAGGTTTATTCTTTTCTCAATATTGGCCTTCCTACTCTTCTTTTCTTTCGCTTTTCTTCAATGTATGAGGAACAGTACTTCCCATTCTCAGCCTTTTTTTGACAAGGTTGAGCAAGCTTACTGTGAACACATGGGTGGTTGATTAATGACAAATGGTAAAATATCTATTAGATCCTCAATAAAATAATAGACACAGAGTTTTGCATGAGATCATGATGAATTTCTAAAGATCCTTTTCATTTTAAACATATCCAATTATTTCATATAAGGATTAGATCAATCCACTACTTTAAACCAGAAAATTGATTTGTTGAACTAATTTTTAGTGGGAATAAAATCAGACCACTGAGATGATACTCTATTCTATAGCAACCCATCTGCCCATATCAACTTCAAAAAATCAGTAGAAACCTTGTAAATGAGATGCTCTCAATGGAAAACTGAACCTTTAACAAACTCAGAAGAGATAATGAGTGGCATTCTAATTCTACAGGTCTGTCTTGGAGAAACAGGTAAAGTCTTTGGTCTGCATGTATAAATGGCAGTGGTAAGAAGAACTTCTCAAGGATCTCTCCTTGAAATACTTATTTTCAAAGTTATATGTATCAGCTGATCCCTTCACTTTGATGGAGATGATGATTAGATCTGGATGATGTGCAGTGAAAGAATCTTTGTTACAAAGTCTTCACTTGAAGTAGATTAAGAAATTTACTTGTAGTTATTTACTCTGTTGTTTCAGTCTGGTTTATCCATATGCAAGACAACTGAGGGAAGTTTTATCTTATGACTTAAAAAGAAAAACATCTTATATAAAAGGAAGCGTATGTGTTACACCTTTTTTCAGAGTATATAAGGGATTTTTAAGTGGGTTGGAAAAAATTACTGTACAAGAAAACTGCAATTCCAAAAGACTTACCAAATAATCTGAATTAATGCCAGCTTCCTGTTGTTATTTTCTTCTAGAAGAAGAAAAAAAAAAAAAAGAAAAAAAAAAGTAAACAAACAAAACCCCACCTAAACAAACACATTAACACATCCTTTTTTAATACCAACTTTGAGTGAGTCAGCACAAGTATCACGTATTATAAACACCCAGATCACTTAATCCCAGATCTTGACCCTCTGTCTAATCTTTAGTGAATCAGGGTGGGTAGCAAAGCGCACAGGTGGACACACAGATAAAAGACCTCCAGAACAACAAAACAGGGCTTAAAATCTGAATGGTATGCATGCAAACACCCATGGCTGGAGAAAAAAGGAGTGTGGTGTACATTCACAGATCTGCAGCATCACTCAGGTCACAGAAACATGATAGGATATCTTGCGTGAGCAGAATGTTGTGATGGATGTGCATAAGCCCTTCAAACACGGAGGCAGCAACAACGAGAGGGTGACCCACTATGTGAAGGAGCAGTTGGAGGTCCTCTATAGGATGTGCAACAGGTGAGCCAAAGCAAGTGGTTTAGAGTCAGAGAAGAGGGCAGGAAAAGGGGTGACACTCAGGGGGCTGTTACCAACCACCTGGGGGGGAGGAAGCAGATAATGCTTCTTTAAGCAGTGCGATGAAGCCTCTGATCACTGCCCCTGGTTCTCCTGCGGATCTTCAACCTCCCTGACATCTGCTGCAAGGGAAACATGACAGGACAGGAGCCATCCAAGAGATTTCTGAATGGTGTCAGGGATAAGACAGATGCTAGATGGACCAGTCAGGGGTGATGTAGCCCTGGATCTGCTGCTTACAAACAAGGAGGAAGTGGTCAAAGCAGTGATAATCAACAGCAACCTTGACTGTAGGGAGCCTGAAATAGAGGTGTTCAAAGATCCTGTGGGGATTGTGGAAGGCAAGTAGCTGAGTACAGATCCAGGACCTCAGGTGCGCAGTGTAAAGCTTGCTCAGAAAACTCACCAGGTGGGGTCCCATGGGAGGCAGCTCTGAAAGGCAAAGGAGCTCAGGAAAGTTAGCAGGCTTTTAAGGATGGCATCCTCCAGGCACATGAACAGTCCATCCTGATGCTCAGGAAAACAAGTAAACACATTAAGACATCTGGCTCATGGTAGAGCCCAGTTCACAAAGGCACAGAAGGAAGCAGGGACAGGTTAGAAAGAGGGAATTCTCATTACCCAAAAATGAAGGAATAGTGTCAGGAAAGCCACAGCTCAGCTGAAGACTTGCAGTGCATATCAAGGGCAACAATAAGTTTCTCTGACTACATTAGTAATAAAAGGGTGAACAAGGAAAATGCGTGCCCATTGCTGAAAGGGGTGGGTGTTTCAGTGACAGTAGACAGAGGCAGGGATGAGCTACCCCAACCTCTGTGTTTAATGAAAGGGTTCAAGGGGGAGGAGAAGGACCAGAGGTGGATGAAGATCGACTCAGGCATTACTTCTGAGAACTCAACCCACACAAGTCCATGTGTCTCAATAGGCCATACCCACTGTGCTGAAGTCTGGCTGATGTCTTTACAATGACATTCTCTATCATCTTTGAAAGATGGGAGAGGTTTCCAAAGACCAGAGAAGGGCAGTTAGTCATAACCACCTTCAAAAAAGGCAAAACAGATGATCCAAAGAACTACAGGCCAGTCGGTCTCACACTGATCCTTGGTAAAATCATGGACTGAGTCCTCTTGAGGCAGATTTCTAGGTACATGAAGGAGTAGAAGCAGACTGAGAACAGTCAGTGTAAATTTACCAAAGGTGAATTATGCTTGTACAATGAGATGGAAGGAGAGCAGTGGATATTATTTACCCCGACTTTAGCAGGGCTGTCAACACTGCCAAATAATACACTGTCTTGTGCCTAAATTAGGATGTTACAGTCCGAATGAGTGGAAAACCAGACAGGTGAAAAACTGACTGGATGAATGAGGCCTACAGGGTAGCAGCTAATGGGCTGTATTTACCTGCGAACCAGTAACAAGTACAGATCGCCGGGCTCTGTACTGAGTCCTTTCCTGTTTAACATCTCTGTCAGTGACCTGTAATGGGGGAAGAGCTTGTGGACATCGCAGATAACACCAAGATGGAGGACCAGTAGATGCGTGTGAGGGCAGGGACTGGAGTGGTGTGAGCAGGGCCCAGGGCAAGGAGCCAGGAGCAGGCAAGGGACATGCCCTGTGCTCAGCACCCGTCTGGCCTCATCCAGGTACCACATCTTGTCTGGACTCCTGGACAGAACAGGTATCAAGCAACCAGAAAGCATCAGAGGAGGCCACCAGTATCGCAGACATGGAGCAGTAGCCATGCAAGGAGGGGGCTGCAGGCTCAGGGCTGGTTCAGCCTGGAGCAGAAGTGGCTTTGGGGCACCTAATAGCACCCTGCCACCCATGGGGCAGGGATCGAGGGAGCAGGGATGGGCTCTTCACAATGGTACCTGGCAGAAGGGCAAGAGACAGCAACAGCATCTGAAATCAGAGACACTCAGGCTGAACATAAGGAGAAACCTTTCTGCCACGAGGACCAGCACGCAGTAAAACAGGTTGTTCAACCTGAGAGTTTTTCAAGGGGTGATTAGACAAAACCTTGAACAACCTGGTTTCATCGGCACCAGTGTCTGACTGTCCTTTGAGAAGGTGGTTGAAAGACAACCTTCCCAAGGAGCCTTCTAACCTGAATTATGCTTTGATCCTGTGACTATATAGAGTAAGCATCTCATCAACACAATATAGAAAAGGCTTAACTGAGTAACTTCAGTGATTTCCCTCCAAAAAAGAGTAAGCCAACTGCTAATTGTTTATCCTCTCTAGGAAATCTGCATATCAAGAGCCTACTATTTCACTTCTCATCAAATAAAACCACAGGTTTTTTAGGCAAATCCTGAGAACGGAGGTGTGAACATAATCTTCCATAATTACAGTGAAGACAATGAAGTCTCCAACTTACTCTCAGCTGATGTTACTGAAATGGCAGTAGTACTAAGCTTGCTTTTTGGTAAGACTAAGACAGAACTTGTGGGTAAGGGGAAGCTTTAATGAATTCAGGTAATTAACAATGAAAAAGGCTGTGAGAGGCTGGAGAGGTTAAATTTGCAAGAGCTAGATTTGAATTCAGATATTTTCCACAGCTTGAAAGAAGTTTCTCATTCAATAATTTTCTTTTAGTCTTCAGATCTGTCACTGTATTTAGAAATAAACAAGAGTTATTGTACAATATTTCCCCAAGACTTCACTAAGCTTCACTAAGTAGGCAAGTACAATAATTAATGTAATGGGAAATTACTTTTATTATGGATGTGGAGGATGCTATATTTTTCCTATTGTAAAAAAAAGCAGATCCAAGTAAACTCCTGAAAGACATATGCCTCACAGACTCTGTTCTCCCTTGTTCTGATCCAAGAATCATAAAAGTGCCTTCCTCCTCAGATTGAGTTATTTCTATGTCTCTATTTGGTTTTGTGTGCAAAACTGGAGACAAAACTCCTCTTGCTGCAGCCCAGTAAACATGAGTTTTGGCATGACTAAGTTTTGTACTGCCTGGGCAGGATCTCGCGACACCTCTGGCCTTGTGTTGACCTGCTCTGTTTTAGCTTTTTTTAGGTGAGACAGAGGCTGTCAAGCAGTCAGGCACCTATGAACTAGATTTGGTTTAGTTATTACTTGGTTTATAATGATAACAAGTAGTTGTTCTGTGTGGACTGAACTGTCCATGACTGTAGACTAAAATGTCATGTGGCAGAGTGCAGAGACAGGACCAGAGGGCCCAACATTTAAGTACAGATCACAGTGGTCACCAGAGGGGTACAGCCTCATGTTTTTCAGGTAAAGCCAGTTTTGTAAATAACAAACAGAAAGAGAAAAATTGAACAACTAGGAATCAACAGAAAAAGATAGAAATGAAACCAGCCAACCCCCCCCCAGAAAAAAAAAAATTCCAAGCAGGTTTTGCTAAGAAACTGATAAAAATAAACCAAGTGGAGCCAAGACTGAGAAAGAAGTCTCCATTGTGAATGCACAGTGAGGAACCTAGGATGCTGACAACTTACCACAACGCCCACTTTACAGTTCCCCCACTTCACATTTTACCCATGGATATCTGTATGCTGGGGAGCATTTGAAGGGAAAGCAAACCATCAGAGAAAAGGGCCAAATTCTAAGAGAGTTCCTATTATCGTGGCTTTTAACCATACTGTTGTTATTGAGATTTGTTTTCTATTAAATAGATAATTTAGACTTCAAATGTCAATATTTTCACTTGAGCCTTGCTGTATTGTCCTTCCAGCAGATATGGGGGTTATTAAAGTCCCCCATGAGGACCAGGGCCTGTGAACATGAGGCTTCTTACAGCTATTTGAAGATCCCATGTGCTTCTTCTACCTGATTAAGAGGTCTACAACAGCATTCACATTGGTGTGCCCCATAACCTTCACCCCAAAGCTCTCAACTGATTCCTGACCCATCCCAAGGCAGAGGTTCACGTGGTTCAGCTGCTCTCTCACTTCCCCTTGTTGGCTTACCAGACTGTCCTTCCTAAGAAGCCTGTATCACTCCATCATAGGATTTCAGTCATGTCAGCTTTCACCTCATGTCCCTGTGATCTCAGTGAGGTCAAGGCCCTGTAACTGCACAAAGACTTCTCACTTCTGTTCATTCACCATGTTGGGTGCATTTGTGCAGGGACATTTCAGACAGACACTCCAAGCATGCTGTTTCCCCAGAAGATGCTTGAAAGACTTCTCCATAAGGCTATTCTGCAGGTACTTCCTTCTTTAAGTTCCTGTGCTTGAAGGGATCCCACTTCAGCTCTGTTTTGTTGATCACTATGTCTTTTTTATTACCATCAATCTCAACGCTTGGCTCACCCATTCTATCCCCAAATTCCTCACATGTCCTTTATGGAATCACTCCCCCTCCTGTTATTTCTAGTTCAAGGCTCTCTTCTGCCAGTTAGCCAGACTGTTGGCAAAGATATTCCACAGCAGGCAAAACAGCACAAATACTACATTTGACTTTTAGTTTCATTCAAAGGCATCTTAAGTTTATGCATTCAGAGACCATCTTGCGCCAATGCATCTAAATGCATGCTTTGTCACCTTTAGCTGCCACAGAGCCGCATATAAGTTGCTAAAACTTCAATAACATGCTTGGAGGTGAAATTATTTGCTATGGGGGTTTAGCCTCCAAAATTTTTACAAAGGCAGAATTCAGTTAAGTAATAGGAAATTTCCAAACAACACAAATCTTTAAGATTAAATTACATACATGGAAAACTTGCAGGTGTTGAATCTTTTAGCCAAGCATGCCCATTCCATGTTACAATACTTGGAAACACAATAACAGCAGCAGGAACAACAACAGTAATAATATTCCTGAGCAGGAAAAGAGAGAGGAGAAAAGAAAGGATGAGCTGGCTGAAAATGCATGGGCATGTGTTTGGCAACATCTTCCCTCCCCATTCATTGATGCATTTGGAAATATGTTTCCTGGCCAAAATTATAATGAAGAAAAGGTAGAGAAGTAATGGCAACTGAAGAGCTGCTGAGTTAAAGAATAATGCATGTCTCAGGACTTAATTTTCCCTATTCTGTGAGTCCAGAACTCCTCTGGACTTCTTTTTCTTTCATTACTACCAATAAAACCAGAATGTTTTAGGGGAAGAACCGTGCACACAGTGAGTTCTTACAAAGGTATCCATGGTTATCTGGAAAAACAAAATGAGACAGCAAAGTATAATAAACATTCTGTTAAATTTAAACAAACAGAGAGATAATTCGATTTCTTCTGGAGAACAAATACTGTTGTCCTATAAACATGTCCCACATTCAGATAGGAGATATATATCTTTACCACAGTGTCACTTTGCACCTCAATCCCTTTGTAAGGTTTTTGCAAAATGCAGCATTTTTCTCAGAGAAATATGAAAAGTAGGATTGAAGAAAAAGAAGTTAACATTTCTGGATTTCTTTCCCACTTCTCTCATAAAGCTTGTAAAATTTACTTTCATGTAGTAGAATACCCTAGATTGTTTAACTGCTTTTTGAAAAAAAGTATTCCACCCTTCTTATGAGATGTCTGTGCTTTAAGTTTGTTGCATGAACATGTAGTCTAACAGGTTGTCAGCAGCTAGCGGCTTAAAACAAGAGTGAAAAGGGGGACTTAGCTGCAGCTCTGTTACAGGCATCATCCAGGGAACAAGCTGGGTCATCATGTATGCCATGTCTGCTAGGAGCTGGACACACACATCATGCCAAATTTTATTGCACATCACTTCTCCTAGGCTGCCGCATCACCTGGCTAGCTGCAAGGGCTAGAAGGATCCTGATAATATCCTCCACAGTTATGGTTATGTCTTCCTCCATCCAGACTATTCTTACGTTTCTTCATGAACTGTAATTCACATAGTAATAGAAAGTACTCTCCTATTTGGGTGAAGGAAATGTATTCCAGCAAATAATACATTTGCAAAAAGAAATGCAAACTTTGCCTGAAATGACATCTACACAAAATGTCATTGTACTCTTCTAAAAAAAAAAAAAAAAAAAAGTTTCCACTTATTAAGCTCTCAGTTCAAGGAAGAATTAAACTCTATTGCTAAGTTTTAGCCTGTGAATGTTTGGGGTTTTTTTCAGCTGGAAGAAATGGTATGTTTGAACCAAAAATGTGCTTTTAATTCACCTACTAAACTAATCATGGGGAAAAATAGATATCTCTAAGGATTTTCTTTTGTTATTCCTTGACATAATAACATAATTAGAGTCACCTCATGCTTGTAATTTCCTAGTCAAGTAATGCAGGGAATAATTACTCTAGAAATACAAACTCTGAGTCTCCAGTTTCTTTGCCAGTAATTCCCTGACAGGGAAAAGAAAATAATGCATTTACCAATAGCCCAAGATCAGGCAATATGGTAGTGTCAGACTGTTTTAGTTTGCCAGGATGACAGCCTTTTTAAAATACTGCTGATTGCATAGTAATGATTTCTCATTAAAGAGGCCATAATTCAGAACAATGTCTCTGTCTTAAGATTTTCCTGTTTAATTCATTCGCTAGACCTATTAAATATAATTTGAATATTGTTCTACACTGTCTCTAATGGAAGGTGTTGACTCCATCTTGGTAGACGGGGAAAAATTCAGTAATTTGAGTTGTATAGTCTTGGATAGTGAAAACTTATTGCTGCAGAGGGGCTGAGGAGAGCTGTCAGAGTACAGAGCGTTTGCAGGTTGGAAGGCACAACTGCTTGTGCTCAAAATATTGGGTATACTGAAATTGTCCCATGAGTACTCACTGTTTTCTACTATTTATCTCAAAATACCTGTTTGGATATACTAAATTTAAGTCACTGGAAGTGCCAGAGGGATTGTAGTTTTCCCTAGCAGAAACAAAAGCAAAAAATAGGAGAGGTACTCAGGTTAAATCTCCAAAAAGGCTAAAATCCTAAATACAAATCAGGATGCCTAATAAGGTTTAACAGTTATATACCCATTTGGAAAAACAAACAAAAACAACAAACAAAAAAAAAGTTCCTTACTCCCTGCACGTAAGTGTAGTAGTCTTGGCAGGGCCAATTATCACCAACTTTAGGATCCAGCTGGACATGGACCGGCTTTGTCACTTCTTTAGTTTACCTTCCCTGAAAGGCTTTTTAATCACATCTACCAGCATATGGAAAGGGCACTAGTAGCATTTCCCTTCATTAAAAGATAGAAAGACATAAAACTAACAGTAACATCAGAAATGTGATTATTTTCAGCTGAACTGGGTTTAGACCTGAGCAGATCCCAGTCCATTTCTCCAGTCTATCCAGAAAGCTGTCAAAAGCCTTAACTACATACACCTTGAGGTGGAGACAGTCTTCTAACCTCCAGTTAAGGTTGCCCAGGATTACTGACTGAGAGAGAGCAGGAGTTGCTGCAACACTGAAACCACACAGGTGTCAATGGAGTTGAAATATGTGATGTATCATGAATTGAAATGTGTTCAATCCCCTGCTCCCACATCTGCTCATGATGTTCCTTTAAGTGTCTGCAGTTGAATACTTCAAGTACCTTGAGATTTATTTGGGAAAGACACAGAAAAGACACATGTAGTAAAAACAAAAACAAAAACAAAAAAACCCCAAACCAAACCAACCAAACAAACAAAAAAAACCTCCACCCACAAACAAACAAAACCAAAAAAAAAAAAAATCCCACAAACAAAAAAAACCCCAAAGCAGGATCAAACTAAAACCATTTTCACCATTTTCAAGCAGATGTTCTAAACACAAAACTCAATAGGGGGTATTGCAAAGAAGCTAAAGACTGATTTTTTTGTTCCAATAAAAATAAAAGTACTGTTAAATTTGTATTTTATTCACAATATTTTATTCAGTGCTACATTTTATTCAACATATTGTATTTTTTTATTCATCAGTATATTTTCATTCTATTAACTGGGATATATTTTATTCAGCAGCAGTTGTTTGCAAATCTTTCTCTGTTGTAGGGTGAGGGTTGCCAGACGAGCTTCATGCAGCTGAAATTGCTAAGCTCCTCTATTCAGTAACTGTGTTCAGCTAAATACCAAGTAAATAGGATATAATTATTCTATTTTGACAAAATTATGAAACTGAAGAGCATATAAGAAATCTCTATATACTGCATGAGTTGTTTTCCTGATTTGGTCTACAAGTCTATAACCACTGAGGCTGAAATTGAAAGACAGACCTTTGCTAACTCTGACCTCTTCAATATTTAAGCAATATTATATTTTGCCCATACAGAGCAGTTGAAAAGACAACAGAAAAAAAGACGATGGTAAAAATTTTACTGTGGAAGAAGCAGTACAGTAGCTATGTGCTTGGAGACCACTACCTGAACAACATTAAAACCTATTAATAGAAAAAGGCAAATAAACACGATTTTCACAAGAAAGTTTTCATTAATGAAATTGAAACAAGCTTCTTGATGTAATCCTACACCTTTTAAATTAATATTCTCAAACTTAAAAGTTATGGGCTACAGGTCAATTCTTCTGACCAAGTATGAACTATGCTTACAAAATACCTTTCTTTTCTTAAAATATGTATGTCAACAACAGCAAGCAGGATTAAACTGGGAGGAGTGACCGACACACCGGAAGACTGTGTTGTCATTCAGCGAGATCTGGACAGGCTAAAGAGTTGGGCAGAGAGGAACCAAATGAAGTTCAACAAGGGCAAGTGTAGGGTCCTGTACCTGGGGAGGAATAACCCCAAGCACCAATGCAGGTTAGGGGTTGACCTACTGAGAAGCAGCTCTGCAGAGAAGTCTGGTATCATCAGAGGGCAACTACAGCATGCAGCCACTTTTTAAATTGATATGGGTCTTTTCTCCAAAAACTATTCCCAATATTCTTGAATGATTAAAAAGCCTGAAGGTAATACAACAAAAGGGTCTGGTTTGGGGTTTTTTTGTGAGCATCATAAGTATTGGCAAGATACTGAAAAGGTATTTTTCTTCTGAATACACAGGTTAATATTTTCCCTTACAATATAGATAGATTCTGGCTCTAACACAGTATGGAGATGCTTTTGTTCCTTGAGTTTAAGTGCTGGTACACATGACACATTTTGAAAAGTGAAATGTGAATCTCACGCTTGAATGGCACTGATGGAGACTTCTTCATGGTTAGCAAAGAACAGAGAATTACAAACCTCCCTATTCGGCTGGCCAGTGCAAAATTCCTGTGAAGTCTTTGCCTGTGAGATGAGAGTTGCTGTACATCCTCTGTAAGAAATCTTGATGGGGACACACTCATCTAATTCTGGTTAATGACCAGAGGACTAATCTGGAAAGGACTTCCAGATTTCATCTAGAAATGCCCCCTGGTCATGTCACTAGACTAGATGAAATATGCACTTCTCTCTAAGTTTATTTTTATTTGTCTTTTACATCAGGCATTTCTCCAGATTTAATTATTCTCTTTTTTTTAATTGTTAGGGAACAAAAACCCAAAAAATTATTATTCCTTTGTGAGACTGTTGTTATACTTAGAAGAAAGACCTTGTTAACCAAGTCTGTAAACACAGAAAGAGGGAAAACAGCATAAAAATCTTTTACAACAGTACGTATAAACAGGACTGCTGAACTGAGTAATTCCTAATTAGACCACCAAACATGATCTTGGCTTCTGTTTTTATCCTGATAACCTTAGCCTCTCTGAGATTTTTTTGGAGGAGCCTGTTCAGTCAAATATTACTATGCCCTTTGTTCTCACTCTGAAATTGTCCCTAATGTAGTTAGTGAAGAATTACCTAGCAGTGAAGGTTTGTAAAATTAAAGCTTGAAGTAAAATGCTGTAGCTATTAAACTATTAATAACTCAAAAAAACAGGCAAAAACTTTGCCTGATTCAAGAAAAATTCTTAGCAGACGTGTTAGATTAGAGTAGTAGTTTGTAACCTGTTCTTTGCTACATTCGGCTTTGAGTCACGGGATAGATGTTTCTTTACTTTTTGATGAGCCATGAAATGACAATGAACTTGTACAGTGCTTCTCATTCAGGAAAAAAAAAAAAGATTAAGTAATTCATCCTTGTTTCAAAATAATTCTCCCTGGTTTATAGTGATGAAAACAGGAACTGTGCAGACCCTGAGAGAATTTTGCGTTAGTCCTCCTTCTCAAAAGATTTCTTTCCTTCACTTCTATAGTACTTTCCACCAAAATAACTGTTCATTTGGAAGCACAGGATCTGTGTTTGTGCTGCGCCTTTTGCTCTGCAAGGGCATAACCACTGCTCATCAGGCCCTCTGAACACTGAAAACCTAGAAGAGTAGGTGACGCAGTTCTCAGGGACAGTAAAACCCCTTTTTCACCTCCAAAGGCAACTTCTTCAAGAAGAATTGCCAAGATAATTCCTTAAATCAAAGGAAATGTGAACTGTTGCCATACAAAGGACGGCCAAAGCAAATTAAAATCTTTTCAGAAAAGGGGGAACTTTGTCATGGAAGTCCATCTGTCTGGATAACTTAGGGATGGACATTGTCTTTGCTCTGAATTCCTCAGTATTTTCTTCTCCAAATTTCTGTGACATGAATAAGCAACTCTAGTTGCTTTATCATTAATTTAAGCTCTGGATCTTAGGAGACCATAAATTATGTTTGTAACTAAGCAGTGAATGGTACTTAAGTTTCCCAAATCTTCTACAAACCAGAAAGGACCCTGACAGTTCCTTCCCTTCGTGTTCCTTCCCTTCGTGTTTCATGAAAGGAGGTGAATGTGACTATCGCATTATAAAACTTACACATTTAAGAAAAATACTTAAGAAAACATGAGTAACACTTAGAATAAAATACACGAAACCAGCAAAACATCGGAAGTGAAACAGGACAGCCCACACAATAAAAAGAAACAACTAGACAGAAAAGCAATGTAGAGGAAAAAAGACATTTCTGATATATGTACATGTGTTTATAAGCTAAAACAGAAAAAGAAGGGCAGATAATAAGGAACTAAGATTATTAAATTGAACTGTGCATGAGACATGCATATCACAGTAAACAGGGTTAGAAAGATTAAGCTTGGAGTTGCATTATAGTAGGATACATTTACCAAGGTCTCTGATCTACTCTAGTACCAACACTGAGAAGAAAAGGAGAAAGGTCTAGTTTCTGAAAGTCATTTAGCCTCCTTGGAGCATTATCTGAAGTTTTAAAAAGCTAAAAGCCTCAGAGAATCTTGGCCTACAACATCCATAAATGGTTCCATAATGTATCATCTGCATGTCTCTGTTATCTTCAGAGTCAATGAAATTGACAATGAAGGTATGGAAATTAGGAATGTAAACACAAATTTTAGCTCTCTTACTCTAAGAACACCTTAACAATGCTTTAGAAAGTGATCGCTAGAATTCTCACCATGTTAATTTACTTTACATTTCAATAGACACTGATAGAAGAAATGTTGCTTTAATTTTTCCCAAAGGTGTATGTTGCAATATCACTGTATAAGTACATATAAAACTTACTTAAGTCATGCTGTCTTTCCAAGGATATTCCACTACCAAACTGACATACATAGACATCCTTTTCTCTTTATAGGCTCCTAAGTGACGCTCTAATTAACAGAAAAATTATGTAAATCACACATAAACTTACTTACATTGTTTAAATTAATCCTCATTCTCATTAAAGAAGCTATTGAATGAGAACTTGACAGGATCACTAAGCGAAGGGAACCATGGAAGGGAAACATCCATGATTAGCGCTGATCATTTTGCCAGATTTTATAAACAGTTTATATTTAAAAAGAAGCATCAATAAGTTTGAACATAAGCAATAATATTTATTAGTTTCTAGAAGGAAAGCTGAGGTTTTGTATCTGGTAACCTGCACATCAGAAATACTTGTTAATGGTTCAGGGAAAATTAAATACATAACTGCAGGGTTTTAATCAATCATTTTTTACCAGATCTTCACCTTTTTGTTGAAAGACACAAAGATTCATCCAAAAAGAATATCATATTATTCAAAAGGAACCTTACTAGCACATCTGCAACTAAACCATACTCTTTGACTTTCAAAGGTGCTTAAAGTTAGAGTAAGAAGAAAAAGAAGTCTCATTGATTAGTATAATCATAAAGATCAGTTTATGAGAGATGGAACCGATCAGTTTATGAGAGATGGAGCCCCATATATTTATGGGCAAACTTTCTCCAACAGGTAAGACAATGGCAGAGCTGAATTACAAGCATATTTATCAACTAGGACATACAAACTCTCACAGTTTTTAAAAAAGAATTTTCATAAATAGACCAGTGTTAGAAAGATTCTTAAAGCCATGGTAACTTCCAGAGATAAAGGAGTCAGCCTGAACCAGTTGGAAACAAGAAAAGAAAAAGGAGAAAATAGAATCTTTGTGGCAGTATGTCAATATGCAATAGCTATAATAAAATCAGTGTGCCTTTCCAATGGATTTGGAAGTACTCTAGAACTGGGCTACAACTACTTCGTTTTATTCATTGAGAAACTAAGGTAGAGAGGGGAAGGAGGAAGGTGTGGACACACTTAACGACAAGTCCAACGTGGCATCCACTTGATGTAAAAACTACATTGATGAGTGCATAACTTAAAACAGTGAACTCTTCCAAGGTCAGCCCACATAAGATCAAAAAAAATTTTTCTTCTTGATCAAAGCAGCAGTGAAAGCAGAAGAGAAACTTTAATGCACAAATATTACCAAAGAATGTGGCAACTTTTTATTTCAAACAAAGTCAATAGCATTTCGATCGTTTGCTTTTTTTGAATATGCATTGCCTGTGTGCACTGTTTTCATTATTCTTCTTGGAACTATACAAAAGAAAGTAAGTTTGGAATAACTGCATATAACATCGGGGGAAGAAAAAAGTAGCCCTAAACAATGAAAACTTCGTGCTGTTCTCTGTTCCTAATATGCATCTGCTTTTGTCATTGTTGAGCTCCTTCAGACTAACTTTATGCTATTTCATGAGTTCAGGGATAAAGTTACAGTCTCTGTTCACAGAGTCCATTTGATGGCCTGCATGTTTATTTGAATATAGTGTTAGCTTTGGGCATGCTATTCATAGGAACTGTTTTAAACTCCAACCCTATGCAGTAATGGGGGTACAAATGGTGAAAAATCCCTCAGCCCACATAAACCCATAGCTAACAAACCACACAACATGGTCTTTATAACTAGAATGTGCCTTGCCTTAGAAATATTCATCAATGTGTGTGACTAAACACCCACACACAGGACTTAAAACCATATACATGAAGGCAAAGACAGATGTGCAGACTTGTAGCTGCTCTCAATATTGTATTATTGCTCATTCTCCTTCCGTTTAAATTAAAAGGTCAAGCAAGTCACTTCCTAGGGCAGTTGCTGGCACATGGCTTCCCAGAGTAATTACCACTAATAATCTTTTGCACAGCCTGTAGAGATTCCTAATGAGCATTTATATAAGCACAGAACAGATTAAGCAGTTCATAAATTATGGAAGCATAAAGACCACCATCTAATTACTGGGGCAGTGAAAATGCTACAGACACTTGTGAAGGATGGCCCAGCCTCCTGAGCTCTGAGGCCCAAGGCACTGTAAAGTAGCCACATGATGCATCAAATGAGACAAGAACATGCTTAATAGAGGTCCTTTGAGAAAGGCCCCCAATTAAACAAGATAACCCTGCTATGCCAGCTGGTATTTTATAGTATGCACAATTATGTTTAAATCCCACTTTGTCTGCTAGGCAAAGCATATTGACAGACTCAATTCAAAACTGAAATGAAAAGTGTCTCTGCTGTTTAGGAAAGGTTAGGAAAACGCATACATCCTACATGCAATTACAAAATAAGACACATGCAAGGGCTGGTCAGCCTTTGGGTGGCTGCTTATTTGCATTTCGATAGGTGTTTGCATTTCAGCGGAGGTAGCTCTCAAGACCTGATTTGTACCATGGAGATCAATGAGTAGAGAGCTCTTTCTGCTAATGGTGGAACCACCTAGCTACATACTCCATTTTGCTCATGGTTTGTGTCAAGCAGGGTACAAACCCCATCATCTTGTGATAAATATTTTGGGACACGCAATGAAGTGTGAGTAAAATGAGGAACAAGTTTCCTGTGAAGTACATGGTTACCACTCAGCCTTACACAGTGTTATATCATAGCCAAGGGAAAAAAAATAAAAATAAATAAAGTCCTGTAAATATTTCCACTGTAAATATTTCCAAGTGGAAGAAGAGGAGGAAGACAGGAAGCAAAGAAAATAACAAGCCCTCTCAGCTGAACTGTGGAAGTTAACTTTGTACCCCAGCATTGTTAGAGGACATTCGGTGTCATTTGTGCAAGCAGCTGAAAACATAAACACTGAATGATTTGAGGGCCACAATCTTGGTAAGCATAGAGGCAGTTCAATAAAGTAACATGATGAAGGTTTCTCAGGGCAAATAGGATGCCTGAAAGTAGTAAATAGGTATCATTCTGATTTGATATCAAAAAATAAGGTGAGATTATAATTGTATCATTACTTTCCTTTCTTCCCATGAAAAGATTGATATTTGTGAGAAAATATTTTTCAATACTACAATAGACGGTAATTAGCAATTTAATATCCTTTCCAGACCTAAGAAAAGGAAAGGTAGATGAGTTATTGAGTAATAACTTGTGAAGGAATATTGGTTTGGATGGTAATGTGAATTTATCAAGGGAAAGGGTTGAAAATAGAACCATTAAGGGAGGTCTGGAGAACGAGACAGAGAAGAGATTATTAAGTTATATAAAATAATAATTTTGAATAAAAATTCATACACTGTTGAGTGTATTTATTTCTATATTTAGAGCTCTGCTGTGAGGCCAAGCACTGTGCATGTGGGATGGTCATACTACCACGCAGGACAGAGGAGACAGAGCTAAGGAACCGGAATCAGATTAATTCAGGGAGGAATCTCCACAAAGTGACACAAACTCATGAGAAACTGAAAGAGACAGCTTTTGGGGGGAACAATATAATGGTGGAAAGAAACAGCTATATAGTGATAGCTTAATTTCTCAACAAGAAAAATGAGGAGATATGACAGGACCAAATGAAGGCCCTAGAATAGATGTCACAGTTTCTCTGTGGTGAAAGTAATCAGACACTACGATGTCAGCAGGCCCAGCAGCAGCAGAAATACTCCAGTAAATGCAAACATTAGAGGAAACATCCCCAGGCAGCAGGAAGCCAGCAAGTAGAAACAAACTTCAAGGTTTCCACAACTACTAATGGAAACAGATGCATTATTAGTTAGCAAAAAATGCATTGTTAATTAGCAAAGATGCATCATTAGCAAAGAAAGCTCATAGAGTTAAAAGCAGAACTAAAAGCAAATGAAGACAGAAAGGGCTGCTGCACATTACTGTACAGCATACAGTGTGTGCGTGTGTGTGCGTGTGTGTGTGTGCATGTATCAGATTCTCTGAGTGATTTTTGGTTTACACTGTTTCTTGCATGAGGGAAAACTGATAGCTAGGTGGTTAGTAAAGGTGTTATCATGGCAGCCCACATTCGCTGTGGAGCAATGCATGCGCATTGGGCTGCAGAGAATTAGCTTTACGCCAGAAAAGAACGTATTTGAGCTCATGGTCTTGAAATGCTCATGATACATTGAAGTTAGCTGAAGTATCTTGCAACTAAAACAGGGCTGAAGTTTGCCTGATCTGTGGTTAAGTGAAATAGCAGATTTACATTTTTAGTAAGGTATATCATCCTTTGACATTTTATGCCACTTAATGAACAACAATAAGGCTGATCATTGATTACTAGTCTCACAAAATTTTGTTTTTCTCAAATCCTGGCTTTCAGATGACATGAGTCTCTGCAGAATCTCTGCATTCATTTTCATAAATAAGCAAGTTCAGTGTAAGGATATGCAGAGGAAAGCTTTGTATTTGATGTAAATGCAAACAGCATAGAAGGTACATAAAGACCTTCCTTTCCTCCCCCCCCCATCCCCTCAGCTTTTCAATCTCTTTTTTTTTTTCACCTGATCTCATTATTTTGTAGATTGTGATAATAAACAATGAACATTTTGAACTGATGTTACTGTAAAATGAAAGGATTGGGAAGAAAACATGTCAGGGTCTGCTGATTCCTCCTTTCTCCTCTGCTGATTTCTCAATATTTTCAGTTCTGCTTAAACTCTTTCAGAGCAGCCCTTGTTATTTATGCAGAGCAGTCTACTAAAGGAAATGGACTGAAATTGGAAGCCTATGACACTCGATAAATTGTAAGGGCACTAAGCCGTACACCTACACCTAAACCTATACCTATATTATATCTATATTAGTTTGCCATAAGCCAAAACAACAACAAAAACCTAAAAACATTCTAAAACAGTGTAAGCAACAACAGTTTAAGGACTTTTGTAATACCATGATGCCATATAAGCATTTTATATAAGCAAGCAACGTGATCATCAGAGGAGCAAACAAAGACAAGTGAGTTTTAAAGGTTTTATTTAGTACTTAGGCCAATACTTAGGTGGTATGAGAAAATATGTAAACAGGAACTCAATCATAGAATCTGTAAGAGAAAAAACAGAAACCAAGTTGCAAGGGACCAAAAATAGGCAGGACATACTGCCTAACATGAAGGATACTTCAGCATGTGAAGGATGGCTGCCAAACTTACAGCAAGATAAGCACCATCAGGAGCAAATGCTTCCCTTTTGGGAAGGGGCAAGTAGTATCCAGGTAGGGTTTTGACATCTCTTGTTGGGGAGCATTCAAGCCCAATCACCTCAAGTTCATCCTCAGGCACAAAGATGTGGCATCAGTTCCTTGTTATTGCACACTCACAGCTGATTTACGATATGATTGTTAAAGACTATTAATTTGCATACATAGTTAAAAGTCGTGGAAACCATTGAACCATGGACTAACCATTTCCACAAAGGGTGTTGCTAATGAAACATCAGCCTGGTAATGTTTTGTTTTAAAGCTTAAAAGTGGTTTGATTTGTCCATCTACTAAACCATAGCAATGATCTCTAATTCTCTTCTCAATTTAGATTACTTTTCGGGGGGGGGGGGGGGGGGGGGGGGGGGGGGGGGCGGGGGGCAGGGGGTGCTGGGAAAGACAGACAAAGGAAAGAAACCTTTTGAAATAAAGTTACACATATAGTTTCTCCATAACCCCGGCTCAACTGGTGTGGCCTGGATCATGTCCTCTGCTGACAGCTGTGGGCTACAGTTCCACAGGTAAGTTATTCTGCAGCAATTATTGACGTCAGCTTCTCAATTAAAAAATCTTTCAACATCTGTTTGGAAACAAATATTTTCCTTTTAATCAAGCTGACAGATACAGAAAATAATGTCATCTGTTCTAAGGAAGGAACTTACACATATCACTTTTTTGCTTAGGACATGAGGGAGCCAGGAACTGGATGCTCTTCTGTGAAGCACAGTTAAGCCCAACTAAGTATATAGGTTGTAGCTACAGTTCTCTTATAAAATAAATTCAACATCTTTCTTAAATCAGTATGATTTAAAGTGCTAATTTTCTGCTTTTAAAGCTTGAATTTCAGACCTTCCTTTTCCTAGCAGTGGTGTATTCTGTGTAAACTAAGCTGGCCAAATAAAAGCAATTATTCAGATAATGTAACTGAAAATGTAAAATATATTGCATAAATTATATGAAAAGTTGACCACACATTTTAGCTAGGAATAACTGAATGTCATCTGTTAATGTCAAGTGAAGACACCATATTAAAACCAGGTTTGTTTTAATATTAGCAAAGATCTGTAATTCAGTATTGACTGGGAAACGAGCACATATAGAGAAGGTTATCATTAAATGCTTCACAAATGCCTTTGCTATAATTAACATTAGCATGCTGTTCCCATTACCAAGTCCAGGGAGTTCATGTAATGTTTTCTACTTGCAAAGGCAAGTAGTTAACAATCTGCACAGTGATCACTGTAATGAGAGATCAGAAAGAATAACACCAGGAAGGTTAATGAAATACTGCTGCTGAAGCAAAGCTGCCCAGCAGGTTAACAGAGGCACTGCACTTAGAGCTCATGCAACAGCAATGCACTATGATGTCACCATGTAAGAGTATAAATGGTGGAAATCTGCCTTTCCACTAGGACAATCCACAAAGTCTCTCATTTTCTTTCTGTTCCACCTGGAAGAGGGACGTCGCTGTATCAGTGACTATTTCCGCAGGCCTCCACACCACTGCTATAGCCATGACAATAAATCCCCTTGAACTTCACCAGAAGAAACTGTTATGTCAATTTGAGAAAATTGGAAGGAAAGAATGATGTCCAACTTCTTCACTAGCGGTATCAAATTTCATAAACACAAGAAGAAAGCAGTTAAAGATACTTTCTTTCTCAAGCAAGGAAAGCAATGCAAGCAGATGTAGTCTTTGTTGTAGTTCGCAGTACATAAAGACTTGGTCTCTGCTCCTAAATCCCATTAACACTTTCTGCAGAAAACTTATTTCTCTGCATCTACAGTGGTGTGAATAAGGCGGCACAAGTCCTAGCATAAGCCTTGTGAGTGTAAAGGTCTGAAGATGGTTATAAACGTTCCTAGCTAAATGTACTTCTGCAAATCTGTTATCAGCTCTGCATTTACAGGCATCATTGACAAAATTTGAGGTTTTGCCAGGTAGGTACAAAAGCTGTAGAGAGAGCGGTCCTCTTCCGAAATCCATTAGTCCTCTCTCTCCAATGAATGTTTCTGATTTGCTTTTCCTCAGAGCACAGCTTTTCTGCATCCAAACACCACTTTGTGAGGAATCAGAGCTCCATGGCTGGTCCCAGCACTCTCTCATTGCAGATTGACAGAGGCAAAATAAAACACCATGCTTGATGTTCCTTGAAGAGCTACACTCACGTGGAGATACATGCTTCACTGAAGACACTCCTTAGTGACTGACCGTGAGAAACTGTCCAATGGCCTTCTTGGTAGAAAGTTTATTCATTATAGGAAAAAGAGAAAAAATTTAGAGTGAAAAATAATGAGTTTTTGCAAGATAAAAATGCAGCAAAAATAATAAAGTCATGATCCGAGAGGGTAAAAGAGCACTTCCAATATCACATGCAACTAAGCCAGACATGTCTGGCAAGTGGTCTTACTACTGCCTCCAAATCTTTCGTTAGTTGTTTGCTCAGACCTTGGCAACAGCATAGGTCATTTATTGAGTGTCGCGCTGCACAAATGCTCTGCTGCTACTGCAGTGCTACTCATATTCAGCCTGCGTGTAATGCAGAGCCCAAACCAGCCTCACAGAAGTCCAAAATATGTCCTCTTCACGACTGGCAGCCCAAGAAGTGCAACGTACATGGACACTCTAGAAACACAGGACAAATGTGGTGAAGGAAATGGCAAAAGGGAATAAAGTGTATGGTAAGAAGGAACAAGGAAAAAGTTGTGTCAAATCTTGAGATGTTAAAAAAAAATAGGAAGAAAGCAACAAAAAAGCCCTGTCTTGCATATGATGCAAAGGTACAGCTAGAAATCAGTTTAAAATCTGAGACCTGGTATGGTTTTTTATGCTGTAGTGCAATACATTCCCATGCAAGCTTGTCTCTGAAGGCTACTGTAGTGCAAAGGGGACTTTTTCTCTGTCATATGTGGGAGCTGATTGACCAGTGTCCTGACACAGAACGAAATCAATTGGTCTCAGTAACACAGTTGATGACTCTGCTTCTGAAATGTCCTTGTGGTAGGCAACAGCAGCAGGGAAGGGAAAAGAAGCAGTAAAAGTTTCATTCTCAAATGAACATGAGGGTTATGAGACTTCAGGAGAGGTCACACTACCAATTGGGAGGAACCACTTTGGAGAAGCTGTTCTGTTTCCTTCTGTTTTGACCACAGCGAGAAGGTAAAGAGAGTTGGTAAGAGCTCACCAGTTGAATTCAAAGGCTAAAGTTAGGTCAGATGGAAAGACAGTCACATGTACTGACTACTTGGTTCACTGACTAATTATCCGGGGGCTAATACTCTCCCTGATACAAAGACAAAATATTCTCCTTGGAATCTTTAACGGAGCTCAATTTCAATTGTTTTTTCTCCTGCTTTATGTAGGAAATGTCATTCTGCTAAGCAGTTTGCATACAGCAAAACAAAATGTGAAAGAAATGCACACACCCCCAAAAAAAAATCTAACTAAGAGGTACTTTTCCAGGCCAAAGAAAATGTATGTAATTCATCTCTATTTCACAAAGTGTGCATATGCCTAATTGGAAAAACTCAATTAGCTGCACATTAACATCCAAACATTACTTATGCCAACTTACGTTGTCTCCATGCTGGCCTTGGTTCAACTCATTTTTTAGGGACTGCCTGTAAACAGGCACCTTCAAAGAAAAGCATTTTGCTTGACTACAGTTCCCTCTCTTTTTAATGCTTTTTTCCCTTTCTTCTCTTGCTTTTTTTTTTTCTTTTATACTCACTAGTATCGCTCTGTGCTGAGGACATTAGCTTTCAACTTTTTGCCTACTTTATCTTCCATCAGCAATGCATGTTTGTTGCTGCTAGGCTGGCTGTTGCGACTAATCTATATTCTGGTGTGCTTATTCTCATCCAGCGCACATCCCTCTGCTGCCCGCTGACTTCAGTCTGCATTTGGCTGTCTCAAAGAGTTGGTCCCCAGCACATGCTCTAATGACTGCTTTTTGCTTCAGCTCTTCCTGTTTCTGATGCCGCTTCACTTACATGTAATTTACTTTACAGTTATTTGCTAAAGTTATACCTTAACCCATTCATTGGGTTAAGGACATTGTCAATGTCCTCACATGCTTCTTGTTCAGTGGATTTGCTTCTTTATTCTGTTTTTCAGTCCTTACTGGTATATGTACACTCCTTTAACTAATTACATTTCTCCCCTCTCAAAGGTATCTCCATTTGCCTCTTCCAGCAGTAAGTTTTCTCTTTCCTTGCTGAATAGATCTTGACATGAGTCTAATATTTGTCTAATTATTTTCTCTTTGTCTAAATGAAAAGTTCTGTTTGCTAAGCAATAGTTGTCTCAATATTAAAAACTCAGAACAATTAAGATTTACAATTTTAGTCAGTGATAGCTAGTGTATAAGTTAAAAGAAGGTGCTTTTAGTTCTGCTAATAAGCAGTGACAGGGTGTCCAGCTTTATTGATGTTTCATTCCTTACAAAATATAATTTAATCCAAGTGTTGCCTGATTTAGCAGCACTGTAATTCTACAGACCAGAGAAAATTTACCCGACGGAGAAATTAGGACATCACTGTGTCTTGGGCTCTCTAGATGTGTTCCCTGGAGTGGTTCTTATTGTAATGTCTGAAGATATACGTAAGCGCAATAATGAGCACTGCTGGAACTGAGCCTCAAACTCCTTTTTTGTCTAAAAAGAAAAAATGGCATAACTTGACCTTCCTAGTCTGAAATCAGAAGCAAGCTTGGTAGGTGTCTCTCCTGCAGCTGAGCTTCTGTTTATGCCAGCCCAAATATACCACTAGCTGTAAACTCCAAACTGACTAATTGGACCCTACTGTTACAATTAAATGAGAATAGAAAAAACATGACAGGATTCCTGTTCAAATAGCCTCTAAATTTTCCCTTTGCTCAGAAATAGCAAGGTCCTACCTTCCCCTTCCCCTAAGCTTGTTTCTTTAACCATTTCTGAGATACTTCTCAAAAGCTTTAAGAAATTTAGTCGTATTTTGACTCTTCTCACATGCCAACAGTCTGGATCAGAGAATAAAAAGCAAATATCAGAAATTTCTGTCTCTCCAGACAGAAAACTCCCCACAGGCAAAGAAAGACCAGTGTCACTCTCAGGTGCCAGTATCTGGCAGGAAGGTTAACTTGCACGCACCTTATCCACACGCATGGCTGGGCATCAGCCACCCTCAGTACTTAGCAAGGAATTTGGAGTTAATTTTTAAGTGTAAGGAGCTTAGAGCAGCTCAAATCCAAGGAGACAAATGCTGCACATGTTGTGTGTCCATGGCCTCCAGGGAAGGAGCTCTCAGCACTGGGAGAGCAAAAAGATATCTCTGGTTGGTGGTGTCATCAGAGCACAAAGAGACTGACCAGGTTGAGGTCACCAGCTCTCCTGGAGGAGGACGGCTCATGCAGCAGGGTCCAGGCCCAGGGCAGAGGACTTCCCCGAGTCCTGGGAAGCGATGCGAGGATAGTGCCCAAGGGTAAGACTTCAGACTCCAACGTTGTGGCTGAATGCAGTAAGCCTGCAATAATTCTCTATTCCTGGAAGTTACTCAGTGGCCTACTCCATTACAAACCAGATGTTGTATTATTGTATCTTATCAACACTAAACTGACCAGGAACTCAGAACAGCTGAGGAAATGGTTGGCAGATTGCTATGTCCATGGGGAATCCTAACTTAAAAGGCCTTTAATGTTGACACTTTGGTGGCTCTTAGGTGTCTCTGCCTATATTTCCTGCAGCTCAGGAATGACCTTTTTGTCTCACTGTTATTTCCCAGCTGTTTTCTTCACCTTATTCTAATTTTAATGCAGACCATTGTTTCTCATAAGGGCAGTGAACTTGAGCAAATACTTACTTATTCAGGAGACAGTACTTCATATCCTTTTGCAATTCTTTCCCATGCCATGTGATGAAGACGGCATAAACCACATCTGTCTGTGATGTGTTTGCTCCAGAAACAATCTTCAGAATGAGCAGAAACTACGATCAGAAAAATGTATTGCTATAGAAAATATATTACAGTTTCTTACATTACACAAACAGGGTGCTTTCTCTGGGGATGAGAAAACTGGTTCTCAATTAACCTTCTCCCCACCCTTCCTTTCTTCCCAGGCTCAACTTCACTCCCAGCTTCTCTACCTTCTCCTACAGGGGGACAGGGAATGGAGGTTGCAGTCAGTTAACGATATGTTGTCTCTGCCACTCCTTCCTCCTCACGCTCTTCCCCTGCTCCAGTGTGAGGTCCCACCCATGGGATACAGTCCTTCATGAATTCTCTAACATGGGTCTTTCCCACGGGCTACAGTTCTTCACAAACTGCTCCAGCGTGCGTCCTTTCATGTGTGTAGTTCTTCAGGAACACACTGCTCCAGCGTGGGTTCCTCACGGGGTCATAAGTCCTGCCAGAAAACCCACTCCTGAGTGGGCTCCTCTCCATGGGCCTCAGCTCCTTAAAGGAGCCTGCTCCAGTGTGGGCTCTTCATGGGCTGCAGCTTCCTTCAGGGTACATCCACCTGCTCCAGCGTGGGGTCCTCCATGGGCTGCAGGTGGATAGCTGCTCCACCATAGACCTCCATGAGCTGCAGGGGGACAGTCTGCCTCACCATGGTCTTCTCCAGGGGCTGCAGGGGAATCTCTTCTCCTGTGCCTGGAGCACCTCCTCTCCCTCCTTCTTCACTGACCTTGGTATCTGTAGGGTGGTTTTTCTCACATCTTCTCACTCCTCTCTCACAGCTGTTGCACTGCATTTTTTTACCCTTCAATATGTTAACACAGAGGTGCTAGCACTGTTGCTGATGGGCTCAACTTTGGCCAATGGTTGGTCCTTCTTGGAGGTGGCTGGAATTGGCTCTGTCCAACACAGAGCAGCTTCTGCTGTCTTCTCACAGAAGGCACCCCTGCAGCCACCTCACCCCAAAAAACGTTGCCATGTGAACCAAATTTATGATGTTAATAAAAAAGCTTTTGAAAATAAACTCACAGTAAAACTATAATTTAGTTACAGTATGGGTTCAGGTGCCTTATTTTTATAATTCTCTTACTTGTTGTGTTTGCGAAAGAAAAGGAAAAATCCAAAAAGCAATGTTTTTCTGGAATTCTATTACCCCAGTGGATGTAGAAGACAGTTGTAGCTTTACAGAGTCTCTTCCCCTGTGAGGTTTCAGACTCTGAAGTATGGTGATTAATAAAACAATAATGAATCATTTCTTCTGAAAGTAGTTTTTTCTAAAATCTTACCCATAGAAGTATCTCATTCAATTTCATTTTTCAGTCAGTGTCACCCCACCTCTTTCCAGCCTTTGTCATTTCTCAGTAAAAAGAAGAAAAAGCATGCAATGAGCATTACTTAAAAACTCTCCTTTCTACAGGAGGTGCTGCAAATTTTAGTCACTCCACCAATCTATAGATACACCCATCATTTCTCAGGGAGCACCAGAATAAACATTAAGTAGCACCATATTGGTACAATTAGCATATAATACTGGATTTTGAGCACAAAGAAAGTAATTTTCTTTGAAGTACATCACATGACTCAGTTGTGACTCAATTTAAAATGTAAACTATCTTGAATACCTGGAATGTGATTTAATCTATTATGACTGGTCACCTAGAATATTTTCCTCTTTTCTTACTTTTATTAAATTAAATTAGAATGTTCTCTCTGCAGAGAACTTTCTGGGAAGCTCGCAACATCTGCTGTTGCCACTCAGTATTTTGGATATAAGCCTTATATTTTCCTTAAGAGCAATCTGTATTTTTCTTGGAAATAATGAAATAATAATGAAAAAAAAAAAAGCAACAATTTTAGGGTATAACTGGCTGAATTTTACCATCTAATCTTTCTTTTCTTAGAAAACACCATTTTGGAATCTTAAAACAATACAAGGACATGTTGTGTTTGACTGCATTTCAATGCTAAGAAAAAATTTTTAAAAGATTTTTGTATCAGGTACTTTGACTTCAACAGAACATTACTTAATGATGATTTTGGTGATGATGATAATGATGAAGTAATATGTATTGTTTAACTTTTGGAACTGGTGATGTCAGGAAAAGAGGGGTTTGGGGTTTTTTTTTCAGAATTAAATTTTTTGATTGACCTGAAAGAAGTTCTGAAATATTTTATTCTATAAAAAGTTCTATTTATTAATTTTATTTTAATTTAACACCATTTAATTTAATTCAAAGCCAGTCTAGATCAGAATGACACAAGGGTATTTCTGCACAAAGAGATGCTCTTGGACCCATGTTGTTCCTGGGGTGCACTTGCTATCTCTCACTACACTGTTTCACAACCCTCCAACTCAGAATTCACATCACTTTTAGCATTATTATTTATTTATTTATTTATTATCATGTGAGTTTTCCAACTTTCTTCATAGAACTCAGGTATCTGAAGTCCCTGCCCACTGTAAGCAAAGGGATTTCAACCTAGCCCAGTGTCACTGGGTCAGGAAAAGCAGTCAGGGTACAGAGATCATAGTATGTAGGATAGTATATATGAATACATATACTGAAAATGAAGAATTGCAATGGTATGTGTTTGCTGGGTCAAATATATTTGATCAGGAATCAGCACCTTAGGGAAGATCTCTGCTAATGCTTAGCAGGACAGTTGAACTTTTCACCTGGAGGCCAACCAACATCCTAGAATTACATTTTCTGCAGGCATCCTGGAACTAAATACTGAGCCAGCTCTATGGTGAGAAGAAATACAGGAGCATAAAGATAGCTCTAGAGTCATATGCTCCACCACATACTGTCTTGAGAAGACTTATGTTCCAGAGTTTGGAAAAGTTTATTTAGCTCGACAGGCACATTGTCCACTCCAGTTTTCTTTATTTGTAGCAACAGCAGTAATACTAGCAGTAGCCATAATAATTACATAAATATAAAATAAAAATAAATATAAGGATAAAAGTGAAAACCTGTCTGTTAACTGAGACAGAGGAAATGGATGTTTGTAAAACTTTCTTTCATGAAAGAAAAAGAAACATCACTGAAACTGTGTGCTATAACCAAGGCTCGTTATGAAGAAAAAAAAGTGTGTTTTATAAAAGGAAGCACAAGTAAGATAAATACAAGAAGTACCAGTTCCAGGTACCTCATCCTGAAAGCAACAGATTCAGTAGGATAGCACCTGCTCCATCTAGAGAAGAAATTCAAAGTGGCAAATACAAATCAATGAATTTTGGCCAGTATATTGTCTTCCAAGGGTAGCAGAGCCAGAACAAACACTTTGATCCTTCTCTGGCAATTTTATTAATCTTGTTTGTCAGGATACAACTTTCCAGGTCACACCATCTGTTTAGAAACACAGACTCATGGGATGGTTTGGGCTGAAGGGGACCTTTAAAGCCCATCTAGTTCCAATCCCCCTGCCATGGGCAGGGACACCCTCCACTAGACCACATTGCCCAAAGCCTCATCCAACCTGGTCTTAAACACTTCCAGGGAGGGGGCATCCACAACCTCTTTGGGCAACATATGCCAGTGCCTCACCACCCTCACAGTAAAGAATTTCTTTCTAACATCTAATCTAAATCGACCCTCCTTCAGCTTAAACCCATTACCCCTTGTCCTGTCACTACACCCCCTGATAAACAGTCCCTGACAAGCTTTCCTGTAGGCCCCTTCAGAAACTGGTAAGCTGCAATTAGATCTCCCTGGAGCCGCCTTTTCTCCAGGCTGAACAATCCCAACTCTCTCAGCCTGTCCTCATAGGAGAGATGCTCCAGCCCTCTGATCAGCTTCGTGTCCCTCCTCTGGACTCGGTCCAACAGCTCCATGTCTCTCCTGTACTGGGCCCCCTAGAGCTGGATGCAGTACTCCAGGTGGGGTCTCACAAGAGCAGAGTAGAGGGGCAGGATCACCTCCCTCGACCTGCTGGTCACGCCTCTTTTGATGCAGCCCAGGGCACGGTTGGCTTTCTGGGCTGCAAGCGCACACTGCCGGCTCATGTTGAGCTTCTCATCAATCAATACCCCCAAGTCCTTCTCATCAGGGCTGCTTTCAATCCATTCCTTGCCCAGCCTATAGTCGTGCTTCGGATTGCGCTGACCCACCTGCAGGACCTTGCACTTGGCCTTGTTGAACTTCATGTGGTTTGCAGGGGCCCACCTCTCCAGCCTGTCCAGGTCCCTCTGGATGGCATCCCTTCCCTCCAGCGTGTCGACCACACCACACAGCTTGGTGTTGTCGGCAAACTTGCTGAGGGTGCATTCAATCCTACTGTCCATGTCGCCAACAAAGACGTTGAACAGTGCCGGTCCCAGTACCAACCCCTGAGGAACACCACTCGTCACCATTCTCCACTTGGACATTGAGCCGTTGACCACAACTCTTTGAGTGTGACCATCCAGCCAATTCCTTATCCACTGAGTGGTCCATCCTTCAAATCCATGTCTCTCCAATTTAGACACAAGGATGTCGTGCAGGACAGTGTCAAATGCCTTGCACAAGTCCAGGTAGATGGTGTCAGTTGCCCTTCCCTTATCCACCAACGCTTTAACCCCATCATAGAAGGCCACCAAGTTTGTGAGGCACCATTTGCCCTTAGGGAAGCTGTGTTGGCTGTCACCAATCACCTCCTTGTTTTCCACGTGCCTGAGCATAGTCTCCAGGAGGGTCTGGTCCATAGTCTTGCCAGGCACGGAGGTGAGACTGACCAGCCTGTAGTTCCCTGGGTCTTCCTTTTTTCCATTCTTAAAAATGGGGGTTATGTTCCCTGTTTTCCAGTCGGCGGGAACTTCACCGGACTGCCAGGACTTCTCAAATATGATGGCGAGTGGCCTGGCCACTTCATCCGCCAGTTCCCTCAAGACCCACGGATGCAACTCATCAGGTCCCATGGACTTGTGCACCTTCAGGTTCCTTAGATATTCTTGAACCTAATCTTCTCCTACAGTGGGCAGTTCTGCATTCTCCCAGTCCCTGCCTTCTGCGACCTGGGCAATGTGGCTCAAGCATTTGCCAGTGAAGACGGAGGCAAAGAAGTCGTTGAGTACCTCAGGCTTCTCCATATCCGGGGTAACCAGGTTACCCGTTTCATTCTGGAGGGGACCCACATTTTCCCTCATCCTCCTCTTATCACTAACATACCTATAGAAGCTTTTCTTTTTGTCCTTGACATCCCTGGCCACACTAATTTCTATCAGGGCTCTGGCTTTCCTAACCTGCTCCCTGGCTGCTCTGACAGTTTCTCTGTATTCTTCCCACGCTACCTGCCCTTGCTTCCACCCTCTGTAGGCTTCTTTTTTTTTGTTTGACTTTGCCCAGGAGCTCCTTGTTCATCCACGGGGGCCTCTTGGTGGATTTGCTTGACTTCCTCTTTGTTGGGATGTATCGTTCCTGAGCTTGGAGGAGGTGACCCTTGAATATTAGCCAGCTGTCTTGGGCCCCTCTTCCTTCCAGGGCTTTGTCCCATGGTATTGTACCAAGCAGTTCCCTGAAGAGGCCAAAGTCTGCTCTGCTGAAGTCCAGGGTAGTGAGCTTGCTGAGTGCACTAATTTCCGCTTAGTCTTTCACCCAAATCTCATTGCAGCTACATACACATAATTTCAGAGGGTTCAGTAGCACTGTTACATATTTTTTCTAGTCCGTGAACCTCATTAATAGCTACCTCTCTCATTAGTTTTCATGCATATTTATTTTGGTTCATAATGACTTACTCTTTCCTGTTGTATTTATCTACTTCCCTAACCCAAATCAATTAACATCATGTTCACTTTGTAAAGTGATCAAATATTTTAAATCTGCATTCATTGCACTGAAAGTCTTCCATTCTTTGTGCTTTCTGTTGAATTGTTTATGTTTTATGTTGAAGTAAGAAATAGAAAGGTTGCATAAAAAGGAATTAAAATGAAAGCAAAAACTCTAGGTACCTGGAGAACATTCTTATCAGTATTACAGATATTCAGAAATTGAAAGAAAGAACCCAAGTCCAGTTCTCAGTTCAGGAGCTATGACCAACTGGTAACTGTAACGCCCAAGACTTAGTGAAATAAGTAAATGTAAGCTAAAAGTTGACAGGCAGAAAAGAACTGTGTTACTGTAAAATACTAAAAAGCTGCTGACACTTCATAAAAAACTTAGATGTCTTCATTTAAAAAAAAATCTTGCTTATGCTAACATGTTTTAAATTTTTCTCAATGCCTTCTACCCAGCCAGTGTCCACCACATCCCCACAATACTACATTTAATTAACTGCAACAATCAAAGATAAAGAGTGTATGAGCTTGTTCATAAAACTCAGCCTTCTGAAAGACTGAGTTCTATTAAAGACTTCATCAGCTCTTTCTGATGAAATCTCTTTCTTCCATTAATTCCCAGTTCTCATAAATACTACACAAATTCATCCCTAATGCAGGGCCTTGTACTGACTGTCAGTTGTTCTCATGGTGAATGTGTTTCTTTATACTGTGCTTGCTTGATTTGATTCTGAATTCTGCCTACTAATTTGTTCTACTTTTCTCCTAACTTTCAGACTTCTCAGTCATAATTACAATGTTACAATACAATGCTCCTGACAACTGCCTCCTTTTCCCCAATTTCAGATGTCTTGTCAAAGATTAGTTCTGAATCTTTCACTTCACCTTTATTGCCTCAGATTCAAATGACAGCTGATCTCTTATCAGCCTTGAAAAATTGTAAAACCAGCTCTTCAAGATGAAATCAATTACAAACCACTCTGTACTTCCAACCGTCTTTTTGTAGCCTCTCCATCACATATTCCACATTTTGAGTTCAGAGAACAGTTAATGTACTATGACAATGAAGCTTCAAAGTTGGGTTTCTCTCTGTTTTAACCTATAGCTAATAGAACAGCAAATGCTTCAACTGACTTTCTACTGTTATCCAGAAAAACACAGACAGAAATGGTATTTGATATTCCTTCCAATGACCTCTCTGCTTCTATTGAGTTAGCCTAGATGCACTGCTCTATCTATCTAGTGCATTTTAGTCTGTTAAGGACATTAATATATTTCACTTTTACATTTCTACTATGCAATGCTCAGGAATCACTATAAGGCACCAGCTGATGGACATGTATTTTATTTGTCTCTAACCCAGCTGTGTTTTTTCAGCTACACACTGTGTTCTTCCTTTACTTCCTGTGGAACTCTTAAAATACTCAACAAAGTAATTACAGATGTAATTTGATTAATCAAAAGCTTAGCAGGTCTTGAGGGCTGAGGCTGAAGAGTCATAAGCCATAACAAAATTAAATGAGGAGTCACCAGGATCTCATCAGAAAATGCCTCTTGTTGCTGAAGGAGCTGCCAAAGAGTAGAGGTTTCCAGAGGGCAAGAGTGAGAGAGGCAAATTTCACTGAATTCATTAGGATCCATTATGGAAAAAATTGAAAGATTATTGACCAAATTTAGGATTCCTAGGTAAAGCAGTTAAATGATGTAGAAAATAGGAGCAGTGCAGTCTGTTTGAGAGGGGAGACCAGGTCAAACACCAGGAAAATAATGAGCTCAGGAACAGATGTTCAGCTGGAGTTCAGGAGAGTCAGACCCACAACCTGGCTCCTTTCACAGAGGCCTTTGCCAAACCCTTCTACATTCGTTTCCATGTTAGAAAGATAGAACTTTGGATGTATTTCTTCCACGTCATTCTACGCCCACTTTCTTTAGAAACAGAGACTTAGAATAACAATAACAAATACAAAACTTGCCTCTTCTGGTAAACCAAACACCACAAGAAAGAGTCTCTTGCTCTGCTTCAGTATGGTCCCTTTTTTGCCTGCAGGAATTGTTTCAGCTCACAATTCAATTGGGCCTGGTGGGAAGTAAAAATTACTGGTAGACAGATGTATTTCAGTAAATGCATGCTTGGTTTTGCATCTGAAAATTAGTGTAAAAGGAAATAATTGCTACAAAACCGGTTCTCAAAAGCTAGATAGATTGATGGATAAATAGATAGATAGATAGATAGATAGATAGATAGATAGATAGATAAACAGATAGATATAAATTGTTGTTCCTTATGTCTCAAAAAATATTACATACAAATTTAATACAATCTTATATTAACCCTAGGAAGCTTGTCCAGTAGAAACTGAAATAAAAGAAATACATATATTAGTTGTATATATAATCAAGATAGAGATCCAATGGCTATATCTAAAAGAAAGCAACATAAAACTCTTTCAATAGCATGTCATTTACACATATTCATGAAGCAAAATAAGCACTATTTCAGGAAAGTAGTGAAGTAGTGATTAGACTTTGGGCAAACAAACATTTGTGCTACTATGTAGATAGGAAAACTACAACTGGTAGAGGTCTGCATTATTTAAATAGTTTATCTACTTTGTTTCCCCAGCTATTAGGTTCTTGTCCATACCCTCCCCAAAATTTGTTAATCTTACACCATTGAAGGCAATGGAGTTCAACTGAACTCTCTGTGGGGAGAACCTGTCATTAAGCCACAACCCATGACTCAGAATTATTTCTGAATTTCTTTTGTTTATTCAGCGATCTACTTTTCTAATACATTTTCTTTAACTGATTTAAGATTCTTTTTTCAAGTCATTTTTGTGCTCCTCAAACTGTATCAGTTGATCAGTAAGACTTTTATTCTACTGAAAAGGTAAATTAAAAAAATAAATCTAAGTAAAATACTTCAACTAACCAACCATTTAAATTAAAACATGACATTATGTGTGCAAGCTTCAAATCTGAAAGGTCAAATGAGCAGGTAGTTGAACGCCTAATGCAGCAACAGCTTGTCCACACACTTGAACAAATTCCAAAATAGTTGTTTTGTCATCATTACCCATGCATATAAGCAAACATAAATATGTAAAAGAGACAGCTGCAGCGTATCACAAGGAAAATATTCCTCGCCACTTCCCCTTTGTCCTTCATGTGAGCATTCTAAGGCACCACAGCTTTGATCTGGTGAGCAAAACTAATGCCATATGTAACTAATAGTGCTTACTGAAGTAATGACAAATTAATTCCCTGTTTAGAGCTCTGGAATTGATTTTCTTCTTCCTGGCTTGTGAAGAAAGATTCATTAGTTGAGAGAGCAGCAATAGTAGCAGTAAAGTCAATAGCATGTGACAGAGAAGGTGTATTGAAGCGATGATTTAGCAAGTTCAGACTATGAAATGGATTATTTGAATCAGAAAGAGCTCAAATGCAGTTTGGATTTCATGGTTGTGCAGGAACATACAAGGAATGGAAAAAAAATTCCTTGCTAATAATAAGTGAGAGTGGAATGTGTCCTGGGCTCCACTCTTCCCCTCAAAGGTAAGGGCTGGAGCAATCACTCTGGGCTGGAGGCAGAGTGGTGTTGGCCAGCTGTCCACCAATCCATCAACACTTCTTACTGTGGGCAGAGAGAGCATGGTAGGACTCTCAGATGGGTCACTCGCTGTGGATACAGAGCGCTTGTTTTCTTGGAGTTCTTGAGCACACCCCCCCACATGCACAGAGGTAGTATCCAAGCTGTAAATAACTGCCAATGATTCTGTGAATTAGGTCCAAACACAAGCAGATCTTTTTTTAGCTATTGTGCCACTTTCATGGACATTGACATTTCAATAATAAAAACAGAAAGAGAAAACATCTGTCCCTTTGATGATTGTAAATGGTGGCAGAGACTCTGGTCATGCTAACAAAACATTGGCAGTTCCCCTTCAAGCCTTGTAGTATCTGTACCTTAACACAAATGGACTAACTGCTCTTGGCAATCAATATGTTGGAAGTGGTTAATACAAATATATTGAAATACCAGAAGACTCTTGCCCTACCAGACAATACACAGTCTATCCTCTGGGCTTTCACATTATCAGCGTATATGTATTTTGTCAGAAATTGCTGGAAGACCTAATTTAAACCTCATCTTGTTATTTTTTAGTAACCTAAGGAAGGGAAAGTAAGTTGAAAAATGTTGGGGAGAAAATACCTGTAAGCGATACCAAACAAAAAGCTCTAACCCAGCCCTGTCTGGGATTGTCAGATTAGTTTTCCTTACTCCCGAGAAGCAAGCTGTAATCCAACATGTTGCACTGCAGAATGTCTGTAGGTGTTCCCTGGGAAAACTGCTGACAACTAGTTCAGCTAAAGTAAAACGTTCAAAGGGACATTTTTCTCTGTTACCGGTTTTATTTGCTGGTATTACCGTTCTCTCTTTTATGTATAAGTGATATAGAGTATTACAGAAAAAAAATCCAAAGATGTAAATGTGTCTTGGTTCTTTCCTCTGATGCTGTTCTAGCTGTGCTTAGTGAAATATTACATCGCTTTTTTTTAATGAGTAAACGACTCCTTATTTTCTGTGTCCCATGCAATTCCACAGGTAACACAACTCTCTCAGTGTGCACTTGTTCTTATATATGAGCATCTATAAAACAGATACAGGAACACTGCTTCCAGCTGTGGATGTTCTTCATGGTACAAATACGAGGAAGTCAGTTAAATCAAATGCCAGTCTGCCAACACATTTAGTTACAAAGAGTGCTACAAAAGCTGCAGCTTACAGCAGAAAAATCAATGGAGCGTGTGTTCAAATGTTTACAGTTAACCGCATGCTAAAATAGTATGCAGAATTGTGATTGTATTTACTAGAGACAGATATGGAGTTCGGCATGCATGCTAAATAACTCCATTGGCACATAGGAGAGAAATACTAATCACATTGAATACAGAGTCAGTTCACATTCCTCACTCCAGGATAGGACAATATGGTCCTGGATGGATGGACAACCAGCCAGACAAAAAAATTTGATTGGGAGAGAGAGTCTACAGGGTAGTAGTTACTGAGTTGTACCTGGAGGCTGGCAACAAGTCGGGTACAGCAGTGGTCTATCCTGGGATGTGTCTTGTTTAACATATTCACTAATGGCACGGGCAATGTGAAGGAGAGCCATCATGACATTTGCAGATGATGCTAAACTGGGAGTCCAGTCAATATGTGCAAGAGCAGGGCTGCCATCCACAGGGACCAGACCAGGAGGGAGGAATGAGCTAAAAAGGATCACATCAAATGCAGCAAGAACAAAAGCCCAGAGCAAGAACAGGGATTATACCGTCTGCTCAGCACTTGTCAGACCATAACTGGGTCCCGTGTCCAGTTTTGAGCCCCACAAGTTATGACAGCCATCAACACAACAGGGCAAGTGAAGTGAAGGCCACCAAGAGAGTGGGGCTGGAGCACTCACCCTGCAAGGTGAGGCTGGGGGACCTGGACCAGAGATGGCTTTAGGGCACCTGAAAGCACCTTGGTGCCTACAGAGGGGGGATTGAGGGGATGAGGCCCGGCCCTTCACCAAGGTGCCTAGTAGGAGAACAAGAGAGAGTGGCATCAGCCATCAGCTGAAACTAGAGAGGTCTGAGATAGAGATAAGGGAACTGTTTTTCTCATCAAGGACAAGGGGTGGTGAGTGGGGGCCAGGAGAAGTTTTGCCACCTTGGAGGTTTTCAAGATTCAACTGCCTAAAGCCCGAAGCAACTTGGTCTGACCCCATGTATGACTTTGCTTTGAGCAGGAGGCTGAAGGAGAGACCTCCTGAGGTGCCTTCCAACCTGAATTATTCCTCAATTCTATGATTTTCCCTGATTAGTGACTATATCGCTGTTTGGCCCTATTTTTTCACTGATCCTTAAGCTTTAACTAGTATATGACAGTCTGTTGCACCTAATTTTCCACAGGTCTGTCAGACTGTGGGTCATAGGATCTATCTTGTCTGTGAAACATTCGTTTGAAATTCTTTATATGTAAATTGTGGTCCATCTCCTAGAATCCGCTCTCTAGCAGCACCGTGTCTGGTGAGCAGTGCCTTGCTGAGATTCACAGCAATGCTGGCTGACAGGTTGTTTCCCTGGCATTTCCAAGAGAAATTACTCTAATGATCAGCACTCAAGACATAATGGTTTCCCTGATTTCGGAAAACTTAGCCATGATCTTCTTGGGTGCACTTGTAGGAATTCAAGGGCATTCGCATTCAGACAATTGTTTGCATCTACCTGTTATTTCACTTGATGCTGTAACAAGGTGCCTTTCATAAGTCACAAAAGGGCTTAGAAGCTCCAATCTCATTTCCTTAGAATGATTTTTTTCCCCTTATTTTTACATTTTTTTCCAATTTCAACTTTCATCAGTTCTCTAAAAGTTTTCTATAATCAAGATGTTCATTGTATGGTCACCCTGTGTGTCTCTTGCTCTCTCTAGTGCATCAGTAAGCATTAGATTGTGTTTGTCATCTTCAGCAACTTATCAGTCCTCAACGTATCTCAAATCTCGAGGATGATTTTTGCTCTAGATGTTTGTTCACTTTCAGTCCATATCTTTGTAGTTGTAAAAACAGATATTGATGTTTGGGTAATATTTGGAAAATAGAGAATTTATGACAGAACTGCTGAATCATTTCTTTTTTTTGAGACATAGAATTATGTGGGTGACCTGGGGTGGGGGAAGAAGAGCTTAGAGGATCACATGTTAACTTCCATGGTGTATTCTATCACAAGCAATAGCTGATCAGGGGCCATGTCATAGGGATAGAACTTGCAGAGAGTTACCTCCAGCTGTGCAAGCATATTTATGTCTTCTTGGCTGGTCTGTAGGGACTCCAGATTGGGAATCTATAGATACACAATTTGTTGTTTATTTACACCCTTTATGATAGCTTTTGTCAACTCACTTTTAACTTTTACAAGATATATTGTCTTGATTTAGGTTGTACACGTCTCTGGGGATCCTCAGCAGGAGACAATAAATTAGCCAGGGTTTTTTTTCTAAAAGGCTCTCAAAATTTGCGCTGATCACAGCAGCTCAAACACATAAAGACTGACCAGGAAGAAACGGTTTATTAGGCCGCTCCTAAAGGCAGTTAATGGCCTACTAATATAGTGCAAGAAAAACTGCCAGCTGGGGGGATTAAATTACTTTTGGTGGTAAAAGAAAAAAATAACTATGATAACACAGTCTGTGCTATTGTGTGATAACATGGTGTGGACCAGCATACATTACAGGTAATGCCATGTCTTTATTTAGCATCATGACAGGCTGCTGCTTTATAACCTTCAATACACTCGTCTGGGCAATGTCTCTGACATAATGCCACGGTGATATCCCCAGTTTACAGACAGCCTCAGGGACTATGGCCCATCCCAACCAAACCACACGTCTGGCACCTGAGGGCAGGTCACCCACACGTTTTGGAGCCTGTACGCTTGTGGTGGGATCACCTCTGAGAAGGGCCAAGCGCCCGCCCACCACATGCTCACCCCCCTTCCTCATCAGGACAGGGAGAAGATGGGGTGAGAAAGCTCATGGGTTGAAGTGAAGGCAGGGAGATTGTGAAACTGGCTAGACATGGGGAAAGTTTATTTAATTTATTGTCAGTTAAATTAGATTTAGGCAGTGAGAAACAAAGACAAGCATTAAAACATGTTTTCTACCTCTTCCATAAAAGGAAATTTTGGATTATGTTTTCTTAATCTTATGCACAGTACTTCTGAATTGTTCTGTATCCTCCAGGAAGGTATCGACTATTGATTGAAAAATATAAGGGGATTATGCTATTTATTCTCTTATAACGCATATTTGCACTAAGCTGTATCTTAAACAATAAGCAAAAGGGTTGTTTTTCTTTAGTCATGCAGTGTGGAATACATAGTGAGGAAAGAGCCATATACTAAGCTGTACGAACAAATGGTCTTAATGGTACACTGTCAGGCTGGTTTTGGCTGAGATATAGAGTTAATTTTCTTCATAGTAGCTGTACAGGGCTGTGTTTTAGATTTGTGCTGACAACAGTGTTGGTAACACAGGGATGTTTCCGTTCCTGCTGAGCAGTGCTCACACAGAGCCAAGGCCTTTTCTGCTCCTCACACCACCCCACCAGCGAGTGGGCTGGGGGTGCACAAGGAGTTGGGAGGGGACACAGCCGGGACAGCTGACCCCAATGACCACAGGGATATTCCATACCATGTGATGTCATGCTCAGCATATAAAGGTGGGGAAGAAGAAGGAAGGGGGGAGTGTTCGGCCTGACAATGTTTGTCTTCCCAAGTCACTGTTATGCATTATTACGTGCTATTACACTATTTCTAAGCTATGAATGTGACTACTTCTCTTATTACAGTTAAATTTCAATTATCTATTCTGCATGCACTGTTTGGCTTCTTTTTTCAGCTCAAAATCCCTGCAGAAATCAGACATGCCCTGTAAGGTGATAGCACATCAACTTTCTGGCCCGTTCAGTCCCTGTGGTCAGGATGGGGTGTTATTTGGGCTCTCCTGTCTTCCTACATTGTCTCTCTGAGCTCCTTTGTGGGTGTGCATATGAGTTTATATCATATAACCTAACAGGGTCACATGGGGACTTAGTGTTAAATGATGTGGAGACAGTGATTTAAAAGCAAGGGGGAAAAAAGGTCTATTTTTTCCTGTTATGAATGGAAAAGTGTTTATAGTTCAAGACAGAATTTAAAATAAAAATAACAAGAGACACCAAGCACAGATCATTAGTAGATTTGCTTTTTAGTCTACATTTTAAAGACTTTGCTGCAGGAGGGATTTTGCATTGCATCTCCCCAGACTGGGGAAAAAAAGATGTCAATCAAAATAATATGCTGCAATTGTTCAATCTAGTTGCATCTTTTGTTTTAGCTATGGGAAACTGTATACAACATAAAGAATAGAAAGGAGAAAAGAAGACTTTGAGATAAACTTTAGAAACATACTGATTTTGCAAAGAACGAACTCAAAACAAATTCGGGGGGAAAAGTGCAAAGAAATGTCATGAAATACCTAAATAAAAATGTTACATAATGCAATATGCTAAAAGCTATTATTCAACAAATATGAGTTTTATAAAATTTAAATTGTGAAAATACACTTATTTACACTAACTGAAAATACATCCACAGACACTTTAGAAATTTCAAAGCCTTGCCTTTTCTTATAAATAATTTCTTAATATGTATCTATCTATCTATCTATCTTTTTAATTTGTCTGTTTGTTTTTCCAAAAGAGAGATAAAACCATCACATTCAGTAATAAGGAAATTTGAATAGTTTTATGGAAAAGAGCAAAACTACTGACATTTAGAGAAGTGGATAAAACAGTAAAAATCTTTTTAATTAACGTCAACAGGTTTTGGATTAGATTCACTGATCAAATTATTGCAATGGATTTAGAACAAAAGTAGGAGGACAGATAGAAACAGGTATTTCTAACCCACTTCTACGAAGAGAAAAGAAGAAAAAAAAACGGAAACAAGGCATACAGAATTAAGTTGAGAATGGAGATTAGATAATCATTGGTGAATTGATATCTCTTTCTTCAGAGAATATGAATAAATCTTATTCATACAGTGAAGTCTCTGCTCGTGATCTGTGCTGTGCTGCAAGTACAAAGCTTTACTACAGAGCTTTGTAAGAAGCAAAAATATTACAGGGTATTGTTGTGATTTATACAGGATTTATGATGTCAGGCCACTCATGACTGCATCACAAAAAAGACCTTCATCAACAGCCCAGTTCTGGCTGGGACTTTGTCCAAATACAGATTAAATAATCCACTCTCCACAGCCTCATTCCTAGTCAATACTTTGAATTCCCAGGAGAGCTGAAGAAGAAGTGGTTATATTTTTCACAAAATGGATTCCCTCCTGTCTCCTTTCTCAGAATTGCTAGCAACACAACAAAAAAAAACCAAAAAAACCCCCCCAAAAAACCAAACAAACAAAAAACCAGGTAATTTGATGTGTATCTGTTTGGGAGACAACATGGTCTCCTTTGTCCCTAGTGTGGATATTCTATCATCATTCTCATCTTCCTAATGATAACACCTTCTCAGTCTGTGCCAATGTTTCTCAGTAACCTGGGAATATACAGCAAAAAGCCTTCAAAAGTCCAAACTGCAGAGGTGTGTTGCCAATACCTCAGCCCCCTCAAGGCTAGAACACAGAAAAATGGGAAAGAGGTCTGAAAACCACTTCAGGAAAAGAAAAGATCACAGTGTCACAGAATCTCAAATAGACATTGACAGCAGAGGAAAAGAAGGGATACATTTTGTGTGGAGGTAATAAAACACAGGCCATACAGGATGGGAGCAAATATTAGTGCAGATAATATCTGAGGCAAAATTCATCTCCTCAAGATTTCAAAACACATAGATCAACAGATACATCTTCCAATATATGAACTAGCAAAATGTTGGAGTTATAAAATACTTATTTAAACATATATTATTATTATTATTATTCATACATTATTCGGAGGTCTGAGTTTTAAAGGCTAAATTTCCAGAGAGCTGAATTCTAGGAACATGATGGATTGGATTTTTTTCCCCTTTGTAAGCACCAAAACCACTTTTCAAAGGCTAGGCAACAAAGCTCACCAAAAAAAAACCCCACACCATATACTGCTAAGAGAGCCTTCTGTACTCACCCAAGCAGGACCAAACAATATTACACTAATAAATATTTTCAAGTTGCTGTGATTGGGAACTAATGGTCTGAAACCTGGAATTAGCTTCTGATATTATTTCATATCATTCACATTACAGAGCTCCTGGCTGTATTATTTTTCTGATAATGATAAGATGTGCTACCATGTGGCCTGCCATAGGTATTTGAAAGACAATTTTCAGCTTTCATCCAAAGAAAGGTTCCCCAGTCCAGGACGTGACAGATGATAACACGATTACCTCACCTAGCATTTGGATGGCTGAGGACAGGCAGGATGCCAGTCGTGCAGCCCAGCAGAGGCTGACGTGACATTCATGAAGGAATCACGGCACCAGCACAATGGGGGGAAACAGACAAGACAGCTTTTCCTAATCTTGTCGATTTTAGAGTTTGGAATTAAAATGAGCTCAGAAAGCTAAAACAGTTTGTGTAAGGCTCCTGGAAAGAGCTGTGTCTGATTCTCATCATCAAGGGAACTATTTCTCCGAAATATGGACTGAGTGCAGCCAAAATGGCCTCATTGCTCTCTGCTCCATATGGATAGACAGTTTCAACCCAAAGTCATCAATGTGCATTGTCATCTGTCTCCTCTGAGGTCATACCATGACAGTGATGAACAAACAAAACTAGGTGAAATAAGACACACCCCACAAACCTTAAAGCTCTTTTTAAAGGCTTAAGTATCATACCCAAACAGGTACCTAGTTCAAAGACGTGTGGTGTCCTTCAATGACTTTACCTTTGCAGATCACTAAGTCCTGATCTTACCTACGGATGCCATGGATCCTCCAGATGTCACAGACACTATGCCATACTCCAAAAAAAAAGCTAGAGTGGCTTATATACAACTTACACTTTTGGGACAGATATTATTAGAAAAGGCTCTATGGCTTGTATTAGTCTGGACTTCAGACAACATGGTCATAATGCTCATTTCTGTGGTCAGCTCCCCCAAATCAGAGTCAAAAACCACCCACGAGTTCCTTTAAATACACATTTAGAAGTCTAGTTATTGCAACATACAGTTCATCAATGGCACGTCACTGACTTTTTTTTTCTGGATATCCTCATAGTGGACATAAATGAAAAGCTTGTAGCCAACACTGCCTTTCTGCCTTCTTCCTGGAGTGGCAATGGTACACCTCTGTGTGAGGAAGATGAATTAATGAAATTATCATGAACCAGACAGCTCCATGCATCTGATGTGGTGTTTGTACTGCTCACACATTTTAGCTACATTCTTAAAGACACATTTCTCCTTTGGGGGAGTGACTGATACCTTGATTGTACTTCACGCAGACTTGTTTTCTAAGGCAGAGAGAGAGGGAAGAAAGGGGAGGATTTCTTTGTCACCTGAGCTTTTAAAAAGTATGCAGAAGAGAAATGCCTAAAGGCAAACTCAAAAAAACATAAAAATGTTGCAAGCTACTGTCCCACCAAATCCATACCATCTTACTTCATGCTGCAAGTAGGAACAGCAACTGGCAAGTACAGAGATAAAGTCTGTTTACAAGAAAGTCTACCAGTGTTTACCAGACAGTTGTAAATGTAATCTCATTAACAAACCCTAGAAACCCGCCCTGCAGGGTACCACTTACAGCCGTGGCAATCAGCTTAGCCGTGAGAAGTTCTGGTTACCCAGGGTGCAGAAACATCAGGATGTGACAGCAGCCATGATGGTAGTAAATACATTGGTGGAAAACAAGGAAAGAGTGTGGCTGAATTCCAGAAACCTGGGAGAGAAATATCTTCTAAAAATTGAGGCAATCAGAGATATACAAGAAAAAAAGCTCATCGGAATTGGTCATAAATTTAAAAAAACACTGATGGTCCTACACTGTGTTGAAGACTGCTGCTACATAGCAAAAGTTCTGCTCTACCCACCCGCCTGCCAAGCACGGCATGCCTTTCCCCCTGAGGGGAAGGCTTGTGTTCTCACAAGTCTCTGTAACACAGTGGATCAAGCAGGGGACATGTTCTCATCAATCTGTGATCCTTTGGGAACAAGGCTACTTAGGGATGATGCAGTGTCCCTGCCCCTTTTTCCATGTAATCAGACCTCACATGGTAGTTCTCACAACATGCATTATGATACGTTTATAGTGTCACTGTGTCACAGACATGACATACAAGTCATGTTTGCTATGACAAATGTCTATGAAGATACCAAGAACCAGAAGCACAATGACTTGTACTGTGCAAAATGCAACTTTTGTTGACTTTTTTAACTGACTGTTCTTTTAGCTGTGTAAAGGTAAGTCATTTCTGAGTAGCAGTGTACCCTCAAACTGACCTGAAAATAAGCTACTGGGTGAATGACTGGATGGATGGATGGATGGATGGATGGATAAGTAAATGAATAGAATGTTTTCTCCATCCCTATCAGCATTTTTCCAGCACACTTGAGTCCTATAGACCGTAATATATCATCTAAAGAGACATCTGCCAAAATGCAGAAGGAAGGAAGAAAAATGGAGAGAGATATTATTCTGTATTTTAAAAGAAAGGGATTTTTCTTTGGTGCCATTAACTGGTGCAGTTCTATTGATTTCTTTACATCAGCTGAAAAACTGGTTTTAAAAAGGAAAAGACTAGTGAGAGATTTATAAAAAAACCCATACTTGTTGAAATGCATGTCACACCATGAACAATTGATATGGCCAGAAAAACTGCTGCCAGGCTTTCCAAATATAGAGTAGCCAAACATCAGAGGACATTTAACCTCAGGCAATTTTTTTATTTATGGATGGAGTAGTCACAGTGTCGCTCTGGAAACTAATCTTCACTTCAATCTGTATTCTGTGTTTGAATTAAGACATTTAAAACCCCTGAACTAGCTAATCTATAATTTACCCTGTTCCAGGTTTTCCACTTCCCAGGTTCAAGAATTGAAATGTAAGTAGCAAATGCATGTGGATAAGGACTTGACACTTTGATAATATCCATGCAGGAAATTTTAGATGTGTGGTCATGTTTTCTCTCTGGAAAAGTGCAAGTTGAATGAGCACCAAGACAGAAAGACAAGGGAGGTTGAGAGGAGCTTTGCAGGCTTGCAAAGAAAGAAGCAGGGACATATTTGTACACCACATTATGAAGAAGCAAAATGTGAACCTCACACCTTGATGTCCATAACAGGCAAGGCTGCTTGGTTTAGACAAAAGTGCCAGTAGGGATGACAGAAACGTGAAGGAACAACCTTAACTGCCAGCAAAGGTGGTGATGGTATATGTCCTGACTTACACAACACTCTGTCCCTGACAGGACTGGCTTCTGCTGCAGGTCCATTTGTCATGGTCAGAGTTACAGCAGAGAACACTGTTTGAATGGTCTCAATGACATTTTGGCTCTGCTTGAAGTCAGTGGCCAAAATGCTATGAGACCCAAAAGGTTGATACTCACCTTCAAAGTATAAACTGTCTATAAACTATTTATAAAATACAACTCAAAAAATCCTCAAATTGTTGGACTGCCTTTAGTGTTTTGACTGCCATGTGTAAGTGACATTAATAAAAGTGTCCTGGATCCAGCTGATGGAAGGAATATAAATGTGTCATAGTGTTTCTGCCAACAAAAGGAATGAGACTTGATTGTCCCGCTCTGAAATAAACAAAGCATAACTACACTGTCATCATTTTTTTTCCTGAAATGTAGAAATCACAATGAATCAGCAGTTTGGTTTCTATAGAACAATCTTGGAATTTCAAATGTTTGTTACCTTTAAATCAATAGTGTTTAGCATTTTGATCAATATTTCAAATTGTTTTGTTGAAATAACGACTCTTTCTGCTGCATTCATTAGTATCAAGCCATTTGGCTGGTTAAGGCTTATTTCTGTTAGTGGTTTTGCTTTAGTTGTGAATTTTCTGTATTTGCACCTGTGATGTCTTACTCTAATTTAGTTAACTATTGTCCCTTCTTATTTATAAATCTGTTTTTCTATTTATTTATCAGCCTTATGATCAGAAAAATAATGGATAAATATTCACTTACAACGAACAGAGTATAAACATAAAACCATTCTTAACGATACTTCTTAATAAATGACTTTGTAAGGGTATAAAGCAGTACAGCAAGTAATTTTAAGAGTGAAATATGAGGCAAGTCATAACATAAGCTGCATTGTACATCCTATCTATTTTACTGTATATATTTGATTATGTGCAGCCTGTACACTGAAATGATGTCATTACAGGTTGCAAAGTCAGCCTCTGAGAATCTGAAAGCCTACTGAAATTTGTGCATTGAGAGTTAAGAATTGATATTTACATGGTCGCTATATGTGTTTTCCACAAGATCTCTTTTTTCCTTCTGAGAATCAATGGCCATGTTTGGGAGATTAATAAAATGTCCAGAAAAAAAGACAGTCATGAAAATTTAGAAAGCTGTTTTTTTCTTCTACACAGATGCATTTTTCACTAATAGTAAAATTGGATATATAATGTTCTTGCTTTTTACAAGAAAAACACTGAAAAAATACATCTCACTGTTTAACCTCATGAAATCATGATAATCAGAATTGCTCACAGTCACCATTGCCAGAACTGCATAGAGAGCTGATGGCAGTAGGCCATTGCCATACCTTTCTGGAGCAGAAATGGAGTGGGAAGGGGCATCTTACCAGTGGGTTTTACAGATATGCCTGACAGCAAGACCAGAAAGTGTTGGGAATCCCAGGTCTGAGTACAGAGCCAAAGAGCAGATAGAAAAGAATTTTCCAGAACAAAAAGTTCCATACTTTTAAGCAAAAATTAAGTCTTACAATGGAAACTACAATGTAAATTTAAAAACTGATAGAGCTGTTAGCTGCACAATAATCATAGTGGAGCCCTAACCCAGAACAGAGGTCCACAAAGGCCCTGAACAAATAGACAGAAAGAGAAATACACAATATTCAAAGCTGTTATCTTTTAATGAAAAAGAGAAGAGAAGAGAAGAGAAGAGAAGAGAAGAGAAGAGAAGAGAAGAGAAGAGAAGAGAAGAGAAGAGAAGAGAAGACATCATACAGAAGTGCACTTTTTTCAGAGATCTTTTCTAAACATGACAGGAGAAATTTATTATTTCCTTTCTATTTTTCAGCAAAACTGTATATTTCCCACTTGAATTTCCTCTTGAGTATCAGCGAGTCATTGTCAAATATCCTCTGTGCATGTGACTCAGAATTTTTTCACAGCCACAGTCCACGCTCAGCCTGAAATAATTTGTTCTTCTAAATCATATGGACTTGAGCTTAAAACCACTACCATAGCTCCATGTATATAGAGGAAAGACTTCCAATTCCCACTTACTACAATGGCAAGCCCTGAAAAGCAATGCAAATTTCACATCCTGTTTATCCCACCTGGTGAATCACAGACTCTGAGCACATACATCATCGCTGTGTTCTGTGATGCAGGGATTACGGACAGATGGACAGAACCTGTACCTAAACATGACAATTTGCAGAAAACATTGCACCAGCAAAGACAGACTGAGGCTCAGACATTAAGGGAAGTGTCTAACCTCTTTTCCCACATCCGCAAGATTAAGGTGGAAGAATACATGAGTCAGTTCAATTAAAACTGATACATCATCAAACAGCCATGTGAGGCAATATTTTCAGCCAAAATCTTTCAGAAAAGTGCTTTGTGAAGTCTGACCTTTTAGTTCCTTGAGGAGAAAGGCCAAAAATGACAAAAGGAAGAAATAATCAATCTAAACATTTATAGATTTTTTTTCAGTTTTCCAAGTCATACCGGTGTTTTATTTTACCAATGCCCTACTAATTTTTTTCCCTGTATTTTCCTATAGTTAGTTCAAAGATTTTTTTTCCCCGAATATATTTGGTCAAATATTTGGAAGTTTACATTCCAAAATTTCCACCCTTTTCCCACATGACAAGAATATATCTTTTCCCCAAAAGATTTTGGGAGTGAAGTGTCACACCCTCAGTCTCTAACTTTAGGTGGAGAGGCTTCTGTTGATATTTTTTTCTTATGGAAGGCCACCACAGGATCTAGCACAAGCTCTCCATTTGCCTTGGGCTTTGGGAAAACAAGAGTTTTCTGTCTGAACCATGCTCACAACTCACTGAACACTTCTCAGCAGCAGCTGTTGGCACTGCAAGTGAAAGAAGTCATCCTGTCTTCTCCAGGATCCTACCCTTATCCCCATATGCTTCTCCCATATTGCTGCTGACACAACAGCAGTTTTCTCTCTAGTTCTTATGAGCAGGTATTGAGAAAGAAGTGGAAGGACTGCTGTATTTCACTGGGAGTCTCACCTGCTGGTGAGCTCCCCACAGGGAAGACTATGACTATAGATCATACAAAATAGACACTACATACTGAAGACTGTACTTTCCTCTAGTCTTCATAACCGGATTACATGCTTCTGTCAGTCATCTGCACATACTGCTTTAATCAATGCATTATTTCTATATGCCCATTTAAACAGTACATCCACACTTCTTGGAACTAAAGTCTGATCTCACAGGTGTGTGCATTCCTATATCAGAGTTTGGTTTGCCACATACGCTCCACTTTTTATGGACTTCAAACACAGTTCTGCTTGAAAAACTGGCTGCAGAAAAATGTGCCTTTCTCTCCAGGAGACCCTCGGAGCATACCTAGTTCAATAAATGGCAGGAATGCCATGAATGACAATGATTTATGGCTACTTACATTACTTTTGCAAAGTTGCACATAGCTGAAACAGAACATACAAACTGCCATGTTTTTTCCCACATTGTCAAGATAATTTTTCCCTTATTTCTTATCAGTAGATACCTTCACAGGGCAAGTAAAGGCAAAGGGTACTGCTGATGAGATCATCATTTGCCTTGTAAAATTTGTGTCACTAGCAGCAGGAGGCAAACAAATCTTGGGTGAGTCTCAAGAGAGAGTTTTGGGAGCTGACAAAAACCCCAACAATAAGTAATCAATTATTTTTTCTTACTTTTAAAAGAGTACATTTCATATGATGACACGAAAACAATGCAGTAAAGTGGGAAAAGTAAAACATGCATCTCTTATGACTTGAATTTTGTACCTAAGGAACGCTGGGAAGTAAATAATCGTCCTGTTATATGCATTTGTCTATACATTAAACATTCAGAAAGTTTCATGAGAAATGTTGTGCCCTTCTGGTAATACCTTTGCATCAGTTTTCTCATCAGATGACCTGCCCCCTTTCTATGGTAAGAATTTTAATGTGATATTTTAAAATGAGTGGGGTAAACTATGTCATATAAGGGTTAAAGTGGAATAAGGGGAGTTTCACAAATTAATCCTTACCAAGGGACCTAGAAAGGATGTGCTTAATTCCTGCTTCTCAGAGTGCAGTCAACAGGGACAGAGTCTAGCAAGGTGAGTCTAGACCTTCATATATCCCCCACCTCCCTTAGGACACTGGAGTATGTTGAAGATCTGACCCAATTCCAATGAAATGAATGAACATACTTCAGCAGCTTCAACAGACTTTGGATCAGATCTTATGTGAATTTTTCTGTTCTTCTGCAACTTTATGAATCAGTGGCATAGTCAAGAGAAAATGAAGGTAAACAAAATTGACCCCCTTCTAATCTGGATAATATACATTCTGCCACACTCCCACAGCCAGGCCAGCAAGACCAGCAATGGGTCGATCACGCTATAACATCACTAGTGCATGAAGAGTAGTTTTGGAGCAAAAGGCATGCAGGTTTTTCATGCCACCTGCTCTGCATTCTGTTGTAAGCTGCTATGGTTAACAGACCCGGCAGTGAGCATTTGGCATTCAGGCATATAACTAAACTGTGTTACTGTGGAGACAAGGGTTGTGCATGGCCAGGAGCATAAATCCAAATGTAGATGCTATTGGCACATGTAAAAACAGCCTTCATTTAGCAGATAAGGCTGGGCAACAGAAAGGGGAAAAGTTCATCTTTCATATTTCTCTGGAGAAGACCCAGCACAGGAATCCAAAAATTGTTGTTCTTCTAAAATGAAAAAAAGGGGGGGTGGGGAACCTTAGTCATAAAGAAAATAGAGTTTGCCTAAAGCCATCATTCACTACTTATGTTTGCCAAGAATCCATTACTATGTAAGGTATTGATAAATGTCCCTATCTTTCCCTTCATTTTAGGAAAGACAGCCCAGCTAAATGCACTGTGTCATTAAAAAAACTGGCGTTTTATTATATGCTTTCACCTAAACAGCAGCATAGAAGAAAATAACCCTAACACACAAAAAACCCCAAACCACACAATGAAAGGAGGTTACTCTGAAAATATGATTTGCAAGCAAATCATTCTTTCACCCTGCTTCTGCCACAGATTATGGGAAAATATTTGCTCTGGGTATTTTTAAGGGTGAGATCATATAATTTTGGTTTCTGCATGGAAAGAGAAAATAGGAAGGTGAGCTATATGCGAGCAAAAAAGTGCTGATGTATGGAATATCTTCCTGAGTCCTCTGAGGATATAAGGAGTTTGGCATCCACAGTGAAATCCAGTCACCCTCAAGACCTAGTTCATGTGAATGAAATAAAGCAATTTCTCATTTATAATAAAAAATATTCCAGGAAGATACTTAGTTCAAAGAGTTGCCCTGCAAAATTAGTTAAACTCCACCAAAACTTGTACCTAGTTATTAGAGGAAAGAACTGAAATACAGGAAAGAGTTGTTGGAAGTATCTGATGGGTGCACGTGTACTATTGCTTGTCCCAAGAGTTCTTGGATATACAAGTTAATAGATATAAATTGATGATTTTTAAGAGTAAATTTTTATCAAGCTACTACAAGCTACAAGTTTATCATCATAACTATTTGCTTTTGCTTTTTCACTAAAGACTCAATATCCTTATTACTGTATGGGGACAAAAAAAAGGGGGAAAAGAAAAAGAAAACCATCTTTATATCTTTTCAGCCTTTTTTTTTTGTTATTGTTTGTCACTGCTTTTTTTGCTGTTGCTGGTTGTCAAATGCATTGGGGTTTTTTTAGACTAAAAATTACACTTTCCTGATGGCTTTAATCATAATGCCTCTCAGATCAATCATACGTGATCTTTTGTAATCGCGTTTGTTCTGGTAGTGAGAAAGGACAAATAAAACCATCCTCACAGGGCAACTAAGAATTTCCACAATGTGAGGGTGTGACTGATGCAGGAGCATACCCAGAAGATGTTGATGTCTGAAACAGTTGTAACTCAAAATGGAGTCTCATTTAAACCCCAAACTCATGAAACATTAGAAAGTGCTATGGACTTATTGTGCCTATAACCACATTTTTCTTTGCAAAAAGCAAAAACCTGGCCAGATAGATACAAGAAAGGATGTTCTGAGACATAAAACTGCAAAAGAAAATGAGGCCTCTTATCTCAGCAGCCCAGGAAAACAAGAAGCTTGCCCTGGTAAAGAGGATGAAGGACAGAGAAAGCAAAGGTAACGAAGGACAGTTTTGCTACTTTTTTTCCTTTAGAGCCATTTTTGCAACACCAGTAAGATGAAAGTTTAGAAACGTGCATATCACATGAAAGGGTAATGGCTTATAGCATATCAGATTTATATAACCGTTTTAATCCTGATGGATTGCAGGGTATTTTTTTCACCTCCATACTTGATTCTAGCAGCTCCTCGCATCAAGGAACGAAGCCTGGCAGGCTGTCTCCATCTGGTTCAGAGCACAGCAGCCCCTGCCCAGCAACACGAGTCACACTACAAACATCAACTCAGTCATCTGCACTCTCTGTCTGCCACGTCTAGCTAGCACACAGAGGCCAGGTCACGGTTTTGTTAGCAATATTCAGAGCCCTCTGAAGTACTACCCACAGCTACTCTGAGATCACCTCTCCCTCCACAACCACGGCGTCTCAAAAGACCATAATTTTCTGCTACTGTAAAAATGTCAATCAGAAGAACAATGTAGCATTGAAGAGGCGAAGACAAAAATGAGATGTTAGAATTTTTTGCCTTAAGTATTAAAAACAGTTATTTACCACAGAGAGCTCTGATCTAAGCATGAACATCCAATCTGCCTTTCCATTGGGACAGATAATATGTCTGGGGAGCCTGGCAGGATTCGCACCATCACTTCTCCCACTGGAGAAGAGCATCCCATTTCCTGAGGTACGACACTGCAGCTTCACAAGACAGAAACAGAAGCACAAAATAAAGACAGGAAATTTATTCAAAATTTATAGGGTGGAAACAGTCATGGACTAATGAAAGACTATGTTTTATTGCTCTTGAATTAACCATCTTTAATGTCTCATGGGATGATTGGGTACAATGAAAGTCATGGACATTCTTGAAGTCAGACTATCTTTTCATTTAGTGTTTTTGCAATGTGTCTAGGCCAATTTCCAGGGCTCAGAATTGCTGCTGTCATGCAAATAAATAATAATTTTGAAAGCAGTTTGGAAGATTTCAATACTTCCAGTAGGTCATAGGATAATTTTTACAATTTTTTTTTAAACCAATGGTAAAACTTTTTACAAATGGTTTTGACATCTAAGGCAGCAGACATGAAGGGAGTAAACTTTATTCTGTCCCTTTCTACCTAAGTAAAGAGCAGATAGACTCCCTACCACTACCTCCAGGAGCAGCTGAATTGCTATTGAAATGAATTAGAGAAATAAGAAGCTGCATAATTTAGCAAATTAGTATTAAGCGGGATGCTATATTTTGTGGTAGACAGCCAAAATAGCAAGGCTACAGCAGTTTGTATCCTACCATCTTTAAAACATGTCAAGGTAATTGCCATTGCAACACCTAATATGATTAACATGAAGCACAGCCTCATTGTGCCTGGAGCATTAAAAATACACGTGGTGAGAGACCTGAATTTTTCTATGAAATTTGATATCCTGCAAGATCTTTTTTTATCTTGCATTTTTAAAAAAGATTAAATAGTATCAGGCATAAACTGGCTAAATAAACTTTTCTGTAGGTGTGAGAAAGAGCCAGTGCTGCTATTGCTTGATACGGTACATTGCTAGGCATTTGGGAGAAGCTGCCTAGCTCATATGATGGTGATCTCTTTCTCAGAGATGTTGGCTTGTAATTACTGTGTTCAACACTGCAGTGTCACCTTTTCTGTTTTCCTGCCACTGATGTTGATTTCTGCCGTGATATTTATGCATGTTTAACAGCAGACAGAAACAAGATTCAAATAAAGAATAATTTTTAATTATTATTATTATTGTTTCTATTACTACTAATACTGCTTCTGTTGCTACTCTTATTATTAAACAGACATTATCAAACAGAAACCAGCCAGGCTAGCACCAGGAACAGGTGAGAGAGCTGCTCTTACTTGCAGATACTTCACAGTATTTGGGGACAGGTGAGGTGAAGACTGAAGAGGAAAAGAGATCATTTTGAAATAAGACTTTTCCAAACTGATAGGCTTATCTGCAACAGTGTCTGATGTTGTGGACGTGGTCTTCAAGAACTTGCTCTGCACACCATTTAGCCATTGCACAAATTGTGCTTGCCTGCTTCTGTGATGGTAATGAATTTGCACTTGTTTGTCTGTCAGAAAAAGAATGCTTGGAGCAGCAGAATTTTCCTGGTTTAGAGACTGATCTAAAATCCACTAAAATGAAAATACATGTAAGTATTCAGTATTCCCTTCAGTAAGCAGGGAATCTAACACTTAAAGACTATTTTGTAGTCAGTATGAGGCTCCAAAAAGCACAGATATCTACCTGTGTGTTCACATTTTGAAGATTTGTTTCCAGGTGGAATTTTTATTTAATTATTTTCTCTCTGCTTTTGTAATTTTGCAAATAGAACATTCTGCTCTGGTTGACAGAAATGATACCTCTCTTGTGCACACAGGAAAATAAGTCATTTGAAAGGATGGGAAACAGTAAAATCCTGAGAGGATTCCCTATCTCAATACATGTATAACTCCAGTAACTCATTAACTATATCTGTCCTTTGCCAATATCGTGTTTGCAGCTGAATATGTTGTATTTCTACTGTACATATGGACAGTGGGATCGAGTGCACCCTCAGCAAGTTTGTCAATCACACCAAGCTGTGTAGTGCAGTCGACGTGCTGGAGGGAAGGGATGTCATCCAGAGGTGAGAGGTGGGCCTGTGCAAACCACATGAAGTTCAACAAGACCAAGTGCAAGGTCCTGCACGTGGGTCAGGGCAATCCCAATCACAAACACAGGGTTGGCGGAGAATGGATCAAGAGCAGCCCTGAGGAGAAGGACTTGGAGGTGCTGGTAGATGAGAAGCTCAACATGAGCCGGCAGTGTGCGCCTGCAGCCCAGAAAGTCAACCGTGTCCTGGGCTGCATCAAAAGAGGCGTGACCAGCAGGTTGAGGGAGGTGATCCTGCCCCTCTACTCCACTCTGGTGAGACCCCATCTGGAGTACTGCATCCAGCTCTGGGGGCCCCAGTACAGGAGAGACATGGATCTGTTGGAGTCCAGAGGAGGGCCATGAAGATGATCAGAGTGCTGGAGGACCTCTCCTATGAGGACAGGCTGAGAGAGTTGGGGTTGTTCAGCCTGGAGGAGAGAAGACTCCAGGAAGACCTTCTAGCAGCCTTCCAGTACCTGAGGGGGCCTACAGGAAAGCTGGAGAGTGACTGTTTACAAGGGCATGGAGTGACAGGACAAGGGACAATGGCTTTAAACTGAAAGAGGGTAGATTTAGATTAGATGTTAGGAAGAAATTCTTCACTCTGAGGTTGATGAGGCAGTGGCACAGGCTGTCCAGAGAGGCTGTGGATGCCCCATCCCTGGAAGTGTTCAAGGCCAGGTTGGATGGGGCTTTGGGCAACCTGGTCTAGTGGAGGGTGTCCCTGCCCATGGCAGGTGGGTTGGAACTAGATGGGCTTTAAAGTCCCTTCCAACCCAGGCCATTCTATGATTCTATGATAACAACAATTAAGATCACTCCATAGGCAAATAATCTTAGCAAATTTCTCTGCTGTTGGCAAAACTATAGTAGAATTCTTTTTGTTATGAGGTGGAGTACAGTGTTTGGTTGACTGCATTATGTCTAACAGTAAGAAGTTTCTTAAATACAGTGTTTGATAGGGCTCATTTGTATTACAGGACAAAGTAAAGTTTAAGATTTTCTAGTTCCCCTGTTCTATTAAACCCACTTTAGTATCCTGTTGAAATGCTCATTTTCTTAACAATTCTCAAAAATAACAGCAATACACCATTTCTGATGTTACAGTCCAAGATGAGATTGTTGTCAGTTACAAACAACACAGACAGAGGTGGATCTCTGAGAAAGAACAATCCCTGTCCTGGTGTTTGCAGGATGTAGGATTTTGGTCCCTGTGCACAAATGTTAGCTCCCTGAACCCAGTCAGCCAAACTCTAGGGTTTGAGGGAAGAGGAGGGAGAATACCCTAGGTCCCAAAAGCACCTAATAAACTAAAAGCTTAAAACAAAAATAAAAATTACAGCACAATAAAAATCCACTGGTGAATAGGGTGCTGCAATAGGCTGGTGGTGGCAGTCAAGCCAAGAAAGGAAATGCTCCACATCATTTGTTTCAGGTCTTAACTGCTTTCTTGGGTGAATTAATGTCAAGGAAGTTAGTTTGCTACTTATGAGAAATAAGCTTGAGTTCCCTTTTTTGTGAAGAGGTGGTATTCTTAGATGTAAGGCATATTATTATGTCCTAGATAAAGTACATTAATTTCATCACCTTTCTGATTACTTCTGCCCAGCAAAAGAAAAATTCTGCAAGACCTTTCTTCTAACACAAATTGCTACTGTCAGCATTGTCCACAGAAATAGAAATGGACAATTTGTTCAAGGTGGGAAACAAAAAAGAGCATCTGGAACTGCTCTCAACTGGAAGAAATAAATTACTAGTAACATTATAAACATTATTCCAGCGGAATGTCTTCTCATTCACAAAACATTATGCCTCCTTTTAAAGTAGACTGTTCTGAAAACCAACCTCGGCTTTTATTTACAACAGTTGCAAAACAATATGCAGTGATATTTATCATCACGGGACACCCCTTGTGTAAGAAAAAATCTACTATTAGGCATTCACTTTCTCTGTCTTCCCTTTTCTAAAGTAAATGCACACTCTCCCACCCTCTCCCAAGCATTAGCCCAAGTTTGAGACCTTCTTCAGAGAAACGTGTTTCTGCCTTTCACCGAAACTCTCAGCTCAGTCCTTGTGTAACAATATGATTATGCCTGACAGCTTATGTACTAAGAAAGACGAAAAGAGACAGGCAAAAATTTCCACTCCCTGTGTTCTAAGTCTTCTGCACTAGTTAAGGTCTGCAAGGCTGCCTCAGCAGGGTGAGTCACGCAGTTGCTATGGCAGCCTTGCATCTCATCCTTGCCTTTCATGAGAAATGGTATGGCAGAAAATCCACTCAGGGCAACGTCTATCAGTGATGCTGATGGTGCATCACAGAAGTTTTACTAGCTCTTCCTCCCTTTTCCCTTACACCAGCATACCCGTGTACAGAACCAGACATATGTGATTGTGTGAGGACCCTGTGGTGGTTCTATTACAGTGACTGTATTGTCTTCATGCGGCAAGGTTTTGGCAGCCATGGGGTTGCAGGGGTGGTTTCTGTGAGAAGACACTAAGAGCTTCCCCCATGTCCAATAGAGCCAATGCCAGCCAGCTCCAAGATGGACGCACTGCTGGCCAAGTCTGAGCCCATCAGTGATGGTGGTAACATCTCTGGGATAACAGCATTAAGAAAAGGTAAAAAATGCTCTGCAGCAGCTGGGAGACAGGAGTGAGAAGATGTGAGAGAAGCAACTCTGCAGCCACCAAGGTCTGAGGGGAGGAGGTGGTCCAGGCGCTAGAGCAGAGACTCCCCTGTAGCTCTTGGAGAAGACCATGATGAAGCAGGCTGTCCTTTTGAAGCCCATGGAGGTCCATGGTGGAGCAGATATCCACCTGCAGCCCGTGGAGGACCCCACACTGGAGCAGGTGGATGTGTCCTGAAGGAAGCTGTGACCCTGTGAGAAGTCTGCACTGGAGCAGGCTCTTGGCAGGACCTATGACCCTGTGGGGGACCCACGCTGGAGCAGTCAGTTCCTGAAGAACTGCAGCCCAAGGGAAAGACCCATGTTGGAGAAGCTCATGGAGGGACTGTTTCCAATGGGTGGATCTCCACTCTGGAGCAAGCGAAGAGTGTGAGGAAGAAGAGGCAGCAGAGAAAACATGCGATAAACTGACCACCACCCTCATTCCCTGTCCTTCTGAGCTGCTCGCAGTGAGGAGGTAGGGAAATTGAGAGTGAAGTTGTTGAGCTTGAGAAGAAGGGAAGGGTGGGGGGAAGTGTTTTAAGATTGTTCTTATTTCTCATTGTCTTATTCTGTTTGATTGATAATAAATTAAATTGATTTCCCCAAGTTGAGTCTGTTTTGCCTGTGACAGTAATTACTGAGTAATTCCCCCATCCCCTATCTCAAACCACAAGCTTTTTATCATATTTTCTCCACCTGTCTTGCTGAGGAGGGGGTGGATAGCTGGTGGTCTGCCCAGGTTGACCCACCACACATAGAATAACATATAAAGCAAATAATCTGACAGATTATTCATCACATGGGGAGAGTCCCCTTGCCAGGAACGAAGGAATAGGGAGGTCACAGGATGCATTCTTGATGAGCACCAGAAGATCTTGGGACAAAAAAATTCCCCTTCTATGTACTTCCTTCTTAACCTAATCAGACCCTCACTTCAGATATTTTTAACACATTTGGGGGAAAATAACATCTTTACTTCTTGTTTGCACAGTATCTCACTCAATCAAGCTGAGTCTTGTATCGATATCCTGTCCATTGAAGGAATAAAAAACTTTATTCCAGTAAAACTGCTGTAGAGGAGTGAGACACAAATGACTGCTATGTTAGGACTGAAAAGTACCAAAAGAGGTGTCAGACAACTCATGCAATGCCATGGGCAGTGCTCACTCCACCAAGTTTTCAGCTTTATAAAGATTAAATTCCAGTACAAGCTTATACACTTTAAGAATTTAAAGCAAAGCAGAGAGAAGAATAGAGGTGGAGATGAAGGAAAAACTTTATAGTGCTCAGCCAGTGGAAAAACTTTATGAGATATCAGTCTCCTTCATTGCCAGAGACAAGTCCTTAAGTTGGCTCAGCAGGAGAAATACAGACCCTCAAGCTATTTTACCAGTATCAAGCCAGAGGCTAATACAGTTCTGGATTTTATAAAGCTGAATTTCCCTTGTATGTTGCTTTATATAATAGTAAAGTAGATTAAACTAGTGTGTAAACTACATTATACTTACTTCTTTACTCAAGAAGATTAAAAAATATCACATAGAAACTTATTTCAGCAACTAAATTAAAAAGCTGAAGACTGGCAAAATCTCCAGGTTCAGCTGGCAGTAGATATTAATAATGAAGAGGTACTGCATGTCATTTGAATTCAACTCTGTGATACGCTTATATCTGTAGGTGAACCAGTTTTGCAGAACGACAGACAATTTCTAGAAAAAGGCTTTAGGTTTGCCATTGTGACATATAAAAATTAATATACCAGTGGTGAACATAATTATCTAATCCCCAATTGTCTGGGTATTTTGTTTGGTTGATACTTAACAAACCCTCTATTTTCACTTTCCCTGAAAAGTAATTTTTGACTCTACAGGGCACTCAAGTGATGTCTTCAAAAAAAGCCAGGCTTGGTCTGCTCAGGATAGCTGAGAGGAACTCCATCATAAATTATTTCAGAACTTGATTTATGCTATTAAACTGCTTTAAAATGTAAGAGACTTTGTCCCTTAGAAATTGAGTCTTATCTACCTCCACTCCTGCAGTTTGCATGACAGCACGTCCCTCACCAGCTCCACCTTTTTTCGTCTCTCAGGACACAGATGGGCCTCATGGAAGCCAGGCTGGTGATGAGACAGTAAATCCTGCAGCAGCTGTGAAAGACCAATATGTAAGGCGAGATCATACAGGTCAGAAGGTGGGAACAGTTAACTGCTGAAATTTGGTTACAGAATCTCTATTAAGGTGTAGTTTAGATTACAAAAGCAACCTGGCAAAAAATTTGTGCATACAGCAACTAAAATGTCTAGGATCAAAGCTAGAGCTCGTAGCTCGTAGCTCAACTCAGCCACTGACATGTCAATATGATGATGAATGTGAAGTAATGATGGGAGGGGGAAGGGAAAGGAGAAGAAAAAGAGGAAGGGAAAGGGGAAGAGGAAGGGGAAGGAGGTGAAGAAGGGCAAAGAACAACTGAGGCTGAAGCTCTGTTTCAACTTTTCATGCTATCCAGATTTTGTAAATGCATCTGCTCATAGAATATGTTTGGTAGGTAAGGGTATGTAAGACGCACTAGACATCTATCTTGGATGAAAGTGTTATTAATAGCAAAGCTTCATGCAGCAAATGATCCATGTAGGCTGATCTCTCCACTGCCTGCAGCACTCCAGAAATGTCAGTGAAGCCTCCATAGGTGTGGGGGTGAGTCAGACCAGACAACTGGATCTGAGCATGACGACTCTCTCCTGACCTGTTCTGGTGACAAACGCATATTTGAGAATTTATGGTATAAAATGGGATTTGTTTCATAACCTTTTAACCATGCAAAATGGGAATAAATATAGTTAGAGACCAGAAACAATGTGTAATGCATTGTATTTTCAGCCTGAGGTGTGAAAACTGTTTGCAGCATGATAAAAACAATTTTAAGATGTGTCAAGAAGTAGTAGATTAAAGTCACATTTAGATCTTAAACACTGATCCGCTTGCAACAAACCAAGTGATTCTTTATTTTTTTCAAGGACTCCTCTCTTTTAATCTCCAATAACCATGATATTAGCAGGCGTTACCAGCAGTTTATTATTACATTCTCCAACTGTTATTTTCTTCAGTACCTCTAAAATATTTCACTTATTTCACAATGAAATTGTGTCAAAGACTACTACCACTATGAATATTCTTGCATGCAATGTAAATAAGCACCTTTCTTCCCAGCATAACTATTTGCATGAAGATGCACAATGCTATGTAATAATGCAATATTTGAACATGTTGAGACAATGGAAAAATACATGGCCACTTGAAGAATTTCTTCAGCCAGTGGAAAAAATGCACAAACCAAATTTAAAAATGGATGGTAGTTTAGTTTATGCCAGTGATTTTATACTTATTGACTGTAAAGTACACACAAGAAAAAAATCTGTTGCTATAATGTATAGGTAGAATTGATGAGGAAACTTCATAGCTTAGGCAGGCCCTTGACAAAGCCCATTGCAGTCTTTGGAAATGCTCTCATTTACATCATAGTTGTTCAAATGAGACCAGGAATGCTATTGCTATTGATACATCTTTGATAGAAACATATTGTTCTGGATGGCTCAAGAGTGTCAATGTTTTCTCTTAAGAGGGAGTGTTTAGGATGAGGCCCAGCAAGTTGCATGTAACTCTGCTCAAATGCTTTTCTACTAAGCAGGATTTAAAGAGAAAAATAGTTTTAAATTAAAATATTTGTTTTATTTTTATTTAAAAAGTGGCCAAAAGCCAGCAAGCACGGATTTAAAGTCCTCTATGGTCCTTCCAATTGGAATTATTCTATAATTCCACATCCAGAGACTGCGTCATGAGAAAATTCACACCAAAAAAAGAGAGAAAATATGGCAAAACAGATGTGTGGATTCTCTGGGAGCCTGATTAGATGCCCTAAATCACCCCTGTCTAAGTACATCTTCAGCAAAAATAATTTGTTAAAAATTCAACACCCTCCATGAAAGACAGATTACACTTCCCTTTCTCCCTTCATTCAGCCTTGCTGTGTAAATGGATATGTCCTTATAACAGAGAATTTTTGCCCTTCAGCATGTTCCTTTTCCACTCTAAATATTATGAACTACCATAAATCATAAATGTCACCATAAATGAAAATAAAACTGCCTTCATGAACTCAGCATTATCAAAGTCTTCCCTCCTCCTGCTGCCCACATCTCATAAAATGTCTGAACCATTTCCTTTCTGTCCAAACTCAGTCTGAGATCATAAGGTGTCAGAAATACAGGAGAGAGTGCAAATTGTGGATACCACCTGTGTTGGGTTTGCGTGGCAAGGTTTTGGTAGCAGGGGGTGGGGGGGTTACAGGGGTGGATCCTGTGAGAAGCTGCTAGAAGCTTCCCCTGTGTCTGACAGAGCCAATGCCAGCCGGCTACAAGATGGACCCGCCGCTGGCCAAGGCCAAGCCAATCAGCGCCTCTTAAACATATTTAAGAAGGAAAAGAAAACAGTTAGAGAGAGCTTTTGCAGCCAGAGAGAGGAGTGAGAAGATGTAAGAAACTCTGCAGACACCAAGGTCAGTGCAGAAGGAGGGGCAGGAGGTGCTCCAGGCACCAGAGCAGAGATTTCCCTGCAGCCCGTGGTGAAGACCATGGTGAGGCAGGCTGTCCCCCTGCAGCCCATGGAAGAAGGATGAGGGGGTGTAGAGATTCCATCTGCACCCCATGGAGGACCCCACGCTGGAGCAGGTGGAGACACCTGAAGGAGGCTGTGGCCCCATGGGAAGCCCAGGCTGGAGCAAGCTCCTGGCAGGACCTGTGGCCCCGTGGAGAGAGGAGCCCACGCCAGAGCAGGTTTGCTGGCAGGACTTGTGACCCCGTGGGGGACCCACGCTGGAGCAGTTGGGGGAGGACTGTCTCCTGTGGGAGGGCCCCCAGGCTGGAGCAGGGGCAGAGTGTGAGGAATCCTCCCCCTGAGGATGAAGAAGCAGCAGAAACAATGCGTGATGAACTGACTGTAACCCACATTCCCTGTCCCCCTGTGCCGCTGAGGCGGGGAGGAGGTTGAAGCTGGGAGTGAAGTTGAGCCCGGGAAGATGGGAGGGGTGGGGGGAGGTGTTTTAAGATTTTATTTTGTTTCTCATTCCTCTACTCTGTTTTGCTTGGTAATAAATTAGATGAATTTCCTAAGTTCATTCTGTTTTGCCCATGACGATAATTAGTGAGTGATCTCTCCCACAAGCTCGACCCACAAGCTTTTCGTTATACTTTTTCTCCCCTGTCTAGCGAATGAGGGCAGTGATAGAGCGGCTCTGGTGGGCACCTGGCCCCCAGCCAGGGTCAACCCACCACACCACCATAGGTAGGAAGATTGTGCAATGGTTCCTAAGGATCACTAAATTCTGATTTTTGCCATTTTTTATACTCATGGATGACCTGGGAGGACACTGTGCCTCCAGAACACAGAAGTTTCATTGCAACGTTTGTGTTCCGTGTGGCTCAAATGAAGGAAAATAAAAATTGGTTTTTACACACTGAAATAAAAATTGTGATTTATAGACTGAAATTCAGTTTCTGGGTTTGCAGCATTACTTGCTTTGGAAACTAGAATCAAAGCCTTAAATCCCTAGCAGAAGTTGACTAGCAGCCAACACAGAGACTTGAGCATGGCCCAGATATGCTTGCAGCATGCTAGTCCAAGGCAAAGTCACCTTTTTATTGCAGATTGAGTCTCTATGTATTATTGTCTTCACAATTGACTGGGATAAGACATGGTAATCCAGCCAGAAATGGTGGATACGTAAATTTTAACAGCTACTTAATTCTCCAGAGTGAGGAATAATGCCAGCCCAAAAGGTAATGTTGAAAAGTATTCTTGGTAATGGAGATGACCAGGCTGTCCTTTCACAGTGAGGGTCTTTAAATGAGATCTTCACACTTTATCCTACTGACAAAGGGGAGCTGCATGCCTTCCACAAAATGTGTTGTCCAGCTCTTTGAAATGTTCCCGCTTACAACCAGCATCATTTTCTACTGCTCACACCAGCTGCTTTCCAAGCAGGACATAATTTTGTGTAGACAGCCTGAAAACTTAGTGGCAGCAATGATTGCATCAGTGGAGAGTAAAATACACAGTTGAGTGTTATCAGGTTGCCATCAGAAGCTGCATTCACAGTCCATTATCTTTTCCAGTTGTCTCCTGCAGATGTGGAGAAAGCACCAAGAAAACACTGATCCTGGCAGAGAAAGGGGAAGGAGGAAAGGCGGTAGCTGGCCTCTGTGCTCTTGGGACCAATGACAGCCATCCAGAATAGGACCTCCACTGTGTCATGGAGATACAGTGATAAACCCAGCAGTCCTCTGCATGAGAGTGGAGCGATCCATGAATATGAGCATGGAAATGTGACTCATGTAAAATGAAGAGGAAATTGTCCTTTGGTATTTACAAAGCCATACAACTAATGACAAAGAGGACACAACAGCTCTGGGTCCCCCTACACTTCGTTGGAGGTTTGCTGCAGTCATTTGTGTTATCTGGAGACAGGTTTGTATTTGAAGAGACTTTCAGGGTTATACAGTAGCTGTTTGTGACTTTTCCAGTCCAAGTCCCACAACAGATGTTAGAACAGACTACTTGCAAGCACAATGTTGGTTAACCCACCTGTGAGCCTGCTGAGAGAAGTATATTCGTGTTATTGGAGTGTCTTCCATATACTACACAGATAATGAGTTATATTTGGTTTGCATTTTGAATATGCAATGTTCATACACAATGATATATGCAGAAATACTAGCTTTAAATCCTAATTCCCTTTTAGTGCAATGATATGTAATCAATCAGAAATATTTAAGAAGTCATATTAGCTTCAGGCTTGATAGTGTGGGCTGCATAAAGTAGGGGATGAATAATTGTAACTCTTTAATAAATTCCACTCTTTCCAGTTGCAGTTTGTCCTTTATCAACCCTGTTGCACAGAAATCACTTATTTACAGGAGATGCTAAGTGAAATTCCTTAATACAGATGAGAATTGTGTAATTCAGGCTGATTAAAGGGAGAGTTTTCTGTTGCGTGAAAAGACAATTTAAATGACCTGTTTGTTGTACACCTTGGAGGAGGCTTTGCAGTTAAGAATGAAAAGGAAAACAAATTCTTTTAAGGAATATCTTGAAAGAGCTCATTGTATTATCAAAAGCAGCTACACCAATATTGATCTCCATAATTATACATGCACTACAACTTGTGTGACTTAATCTGGCCTGTGATTTTGAGCAGTAATTCTAAAAACCTCATAAATATTTTGCTATACGGTAAAGAATTAAGGAGAGCAGAAATGCCAACATGTCTCAACAACCTTCTGGGTATGGCAGGGCCATTTCCTTTGTGGTCCCTTAGCTCTAGCCTAAGGTCTGCTGTGCAAACACTTAGGTCTACATTGAATCTCACATACTTCTTTTCTCTAACACCAACATAGGTGCAAACCTGGTATAAAATCCTCCAAGCCTCACACTGATTTACACTGACACTACTTTACAGCGTTCCAGCATGAAATTTACTTTACCTGCTACTTCAACTCCCTCTGCATTACCAAAGCCGAGAGACGTTTTCTCAGTGGAAGTGAAATTAATGCCTTGCTATCCAGATATGGTAGCAATTTACACTTGTCCTGCTAGGTAGAGGAGAAGCAAATTTGTTCATATTAACCATTGCAGTTAAATCTTGGGTTAGAGACCAAACAGAAAATGTTAATTTAAGAAGTAATTTTGTCTGAAGTTTTTTAACATGAGGACAAACTGTGGTCTGCTGACAAGAGTGATACTGTCCTTGTGAGTACAAAACTCCCTTGAGCGATGAACAGACTGTCGTCACAGAGGTCACATCTGCAGAATGAAAACCTACTGTGCCATTAATTTGATGTAAACTAAACATAAGTGACACAGTTCTTCATCCTCAGCAAGGACTTGCCATTGCAAAGACGTTATTAACATACAGAGCTCTTGTTTACAACTGTTGTTAAAATGTCAGTTAGACAAATCAGTCAACCAACCTCCTTTATCCTTCTTTGCCTTTTGCTGTTGCTGCTGAGCTGCTGATGAGAAATGAAGAGACAGTCGTTCAGGGTAAACAAAGGAGACTTTCTGATAGGTAGAAACTTCCTCTTTTCTTTTGTTTTCCAATGACAACAGAGGTTTTTGTCTTGGATCTGTGTCAACAGCTGAAGACATGCTGAGAAGTTGTGTTTGGTCATCACGATCAGGATCTGAACACCACAGATTTTTACTGCTCCAAAATCCAGAGGCCTTAGGCAGCGACATGACCTTCTGTATGAATACAGAGCAAAAGGAGTTTCTGGAATAATAAAAGGAGTTTCTGTGATAATAAACACAATATTTTATTATGCTTACATAGATAAGGAGACATAAAATCTTATAAAGCATATAGAACTGATGTAAAGCCAATTAGAAATAAATATTTTACTGTAATAAACAATGAGAATTGCAGATCACAGGAAAAGAGGTTTCTGGTGGAAGGAGCACTGACCTTAAATGTAGGACCAGTTCTTGAGGTTTGATTTGTTCCCGCTTTCTTCTACAAAGAAGACCTGGTGTTCCAGACCTGAACTGGGTGCCAGAAGTTTGAGAATAGGGTGTGATAACAGCACCAGAGAATTTTCTCTATATATAAAAGGCACTCCTGCAGAGCTTTCCTTTGACTTCAACGGGAAGTGGAAGTCCTGTTTTGCTAATAATTAGTTTGTTCTATCAGTGTTTTGGAGAGAGCAAGAAAAAAACCCAAACCTCTATATTAAGATAAAGTGTATCACAGAAGGCTAAAAATTCACCAAGGCAAGAGACATCAACATAATTTAAACTGTTATTCCCTCATGAAGTCCATTACATGTCGATTTAAACAAGCACCAACAGAGTAAGTATTTCCTTGCTCTGGTCTTTTCACTTATCATTAAGGAAATGTTATGCAGTTTTATTCCCAGCAAGATTTTAAATTCTTCAGAAGTCAAAACTTAATTCAAGTCAGGTTTATAAACATTGTGCCTTCCAGACTTCTAAAATCTCATATTCTTTTGTATTTACTTGTAGTGCAGTTTGTTCCTTGACAAGAAGAAAAGGCTAGATATGGACTAATCCTTTACTTGTCAGGAAACAGTATTTAACAGAAAAGGGGAAAAAAGGCCTTTGAACAAAGCTTTACTTACAAAAATACTAGCTGCTGCAGCAAATACTTGACAAAAAAGTTTGGACTGTCATTTTCTATGTTATTCAGTGTGCATGAAATAGTGTTATTAAGGCTGTGTTGTCAAGACTATATGAAAATCCACACTACATTGTGAATCTCTGACTAAATATTGTTATTTATGTTTCTCCTTAACAGTGAAAGTTGTGGCAGGTTCTAAGAACTCTGCTAAATTACTTTAGTGCTTTGATGATGCCTGTGCACATACGACATTCAAAAACCATTAACTCAGTGTTTGGCACTTGAAGGAAAACTTTTGACTAAATTTTTCTCTTTCTTTTAAAACTCACAGTTGTTGGTTGATATCAAGAGCTAGAAAGCTGAAGGATATAGGAAAGGGGACAAGAGTATATATGGTAGCAAACAAATGTATTGTCAGAAAATGTCCTTCAGATAAAATCAGAATTTCCAGGGATTCTATCCTCCACTTTAAAATTCTCTGCCAATTCCATCATATTGCTTGGTGTCAGAGCTAAAATAGCCTCTCCTTTGTAGATTCAGTCATACAAGATATAAACAATGAACCCACTCCAAGAATTCTATGAACATTCTTTCAATCTTGTTATTCTGGTATCTGAGAATATTAAATCCTTCATCACCTACCAATTCTGTCAAGCAAATAAATATAACACATATTTAAAAGCATAAGAATGAGCATTGTTCATGCTTTCCTTCTGACTAGTGATACACTAGTGTTCCTTCTTGTTCTGCTTGCTTCTTATATTTCTGGATTAGTATACTGATTTCTCAAATATTTAGAAGGGGTCCCATTATTCTTGTCCCTATGGCAACTCAAAAGCTTCCCCATTTTTCTGCCCAGATATTAAATCCGTCACCAGGCATTGCCTTTGCCTTTGCCTTTCCTTCTCCCTTTCCTTTTCCCCTTCCCTTTTCACTCATATTGTCTCTCATTTTCACATACAGAGGCTTTTATCATCTGCCCCCTTCAAAAGTAATTTACAGCACCTTCATTAATCCTCTAAGGTTATGTCTGAAGGTGTTCTTTCTGTTCTCTGTGAGGTATCTTCACACCATCCTTCCCTCGCAGGACGCTATTGCTTGGTGACAGGGACTGTCACAGCACTGCCAACACCATCTGCAAAGCCAGAGCTCCAGAATTTGTCAGTGCTGGCCTGAGACACTACCCTTAAAGCAGAAATATCAGTAGGAGCATATGTTCTTTACCTCCCTGTGCTCACAAATCCCTTCTGTGGTGCTCAGGGTCACTGGGCAGTACTACCAGAGGAGGGAGCAGATGTGGCACACCTTCAGGGACACCTTGGGCTGGGACTTGGGGCAGTAACACCCTACCCTTGACCAATGGTCAGTTCTGCAGACAGATGTCTCCACTCCCCCTCATAAGACTCTTTACTTTGGGAGGCGTATCTGTTCACCTGTAGGCATTTGTAGCCCTAAAGGGGGCCAAAGACAAGACCCTCTTTTCCTGATAAAGTAGATGACGGTTCCTCTGCCCATGGGGGGGGGGGGGGGGGGGGGGGAATGGTTTGACCTAACTAGTTTCGAAGCACGTACTTTGCAAGAGAATTACTTTCCCACACATGCTGTGCTCTCCCTCTTTTACTGCCAACAAAATCCCAGTGCTTGATGCATACAGCCCCAGGATATTTTCATGAATAACTGACAAAAAGCACAGTCAGCCTCCTGAGAAAAGCAAAGTGTGTTTTCTAATATAACCAAATAGCTTGACTTTTGAATGTTTTACACTTGCAACTGAGGCCCTGTAAGCAATACTAATTATTGTCAGTAGATGAAGTACTTATGATCAAAGACTGAAAAATTTACATGCAATTTCCATATGGATAACTGTCATAAAAAAGAATGGAAGTTTGGAGAGTGTGTTATTATAATGTGGTTATGTTCAAGGTATGACACATACATATATATATATATATAAAAGTTTCCTATATATTTTTTTCTTTTTTAAATATATAGTTCTAAGAATCTATAAAACTCTTTGGCATAAAAGATCAAAGATTCAGTGTTAAAGACCTGTCTAGCTTCCTGGACCTCCATTCTGGCCATCCAGGGCCGTATGGTACTGCTCCAAAAGCCATTCTTCAGCCAACATTACAGATGCAGGCTCAAGGGCACCAGCCTGCCCTCTTTTTGTGTCATTAGCAATATAAAAGAGCAGCCTTTTCTTTCACTTCCCAAATGTCAAAAAATATGTATTTTTGTATGCAAAATAGAATCACTCTTGCTGACGTTAGTAATATTTCACAGGGCCAAAGCTGATTAAGATTTCTGCAGTTTTACAAAATAGCAAAGTAAATGCCACAGAGAATGTATTAAGGATGGAGGTTTGGTTACCCCCCCAAAAATACTATCTTTTTGAAGTATTGAGTGAATCACAGCTTGATCCAGAGTCCAGTAATGCTACCTTACCCTGTCAATGAGCCATCTGGCAAATGCAGAGCATGTTAAACCCAAATCTGGGTCTATTGCACATTTTTATGCCTATTCGTGTCCAAAACAACAGCAGCACAAGCTGCAGCATGTGTTGCTGCTACCAAGAGTTCTAGCTGCTGTGTGTTTCTGCCATACAGCTAAAGGGAGAAGCACACTGTTTTAACAGAAAATGCAAACTTGACACATTCTGTGCCAGTCCTCCTTGAGAAGTAGTGCTAGCTTGGCTGTGGAAAAACCTCCTGGAGACTTCTCCCTTCTTCCATGGCTGCTCCAGGCTGGTAAAGGGACAGAACACTGCTGGGGAACACAGATCTCCATTCTCCTCAAAGACCTGCATGCTGCCAGGCAGCCTGTGACACTGTGCCTGCTGTTCCTGCCTTTACAGAGCTGATGGTCAAGCAGAAAAAGTGTTCATCTGAGAGAGCTTCTCAACTTAGCGTTAACCGTGTAAGCCCTTGAGGGAGACATCCAAGAGGGTAATGGAGGCAGCAACCAGTGATATTTTAGTCTTTCATTGCCTGTGTTTACGTTTCATATCTTCTGTGTCCCAAGTATTGCCAGGGGTAGTAAAAAAGAGTAATAAAGAGAACCCCACTATAAGATTAGGAGAAGAGAAATTGCAAAGCCGATTTGGAGAATGGTTTGGGAGATCGTTCATACCTAGTCTGAATGCACAGGAAATACATGTTATTCAACAGTAGCAGGATTAATGAATCCCACATCCCTCCAGTCTCATGTTATCACTCTCCCTTATCTTCTGTGTCCTATACCTGCAGCCCAGTAAATATGATGCTTTGGCATTATTTTGTATTGGCCTAACGCTGCAGAGTTTTAAGACTTCGGGTTATATCTAGCCTAAGCTATAATAGCGTGCCTAGCCGTGATGGCAGCTAGCTCGCAAGCAGATAAGCATGGCCTCAGTTTGATGTGGCTTCTCTTTGGCTTATGGTGACAGCAGGTAGTTATTTTGTGTGGACTGAACCATCCATGACTGTACAGTAAAATGTGGTGTGGCAGAGGGCAGAGGCAGGATGCTGCCAGAGGTCCCAGCCTTCAGGCACAGATCACAGCAGTCATCAAGGGTTATTAAGGCATGCAGGACTCAGGCTGGTCTAGTGAAGACAGTGCTAGAGACAACAAAGGAAACAGAAAAGCTGAAAAACTGGGAACCAATGAGGAAAAGGAGCATGTAGGTAGACTTTGCTAGGAAAACTCATTAAAATAAACTCAGGCGGACCCAAGGCCAAGAGGGAAAATGTTATCAAGATCAGTTTCTTCCTCCTCCCAACAAAGTGGAGGAAACCCCCATCACGACCATCAGACCCCCCCTAGCAAGAAACTCAGGAGACTGATGACTCCCCGTACCAATCCTCCCCACCCCCTCAGACTGCAGCTCTAAACCATGGGACTTAGGGAACCATTTGAAGGGCAAGCAGAGGATTGACAGGTGCTGTGAAGGGTTTCTGTATTCAGTTCTAACTGCATTATTGAGGCTTTTCAGTATTAATTCATGCCATGGGTGTTGTGACTGGCAAGAGAGCACTCCAGATATAACATTATCATTCTGTGTTATTACAGATTGTGCACATACACACATCCCAAACTCAGGACATTTTCTCAGTCACTTCTTTTTTCTTTTTGATATTAATGAAGTTGAGGGGTTTAATGGTGATTTATTTGATTTAGTCACTTTCTAATAGGCATACTGAAGTAAAAGGTAGGCAATAAACTTTGAATCAATACCATAATTATATAATAGGCTTCCAAATGAAGTCAATTAATATCTACTGTTTTCTACTCCTGTTGTTTGCACTGAAATTTGACTTGCCCTCCATTTATTCCAAAAAAGAGATTTTCCAAAGCTCCATAACATTTATCAAAGTTTAGCAATTATTTCATTTTAAGCCAAACTATCTGCTCTTTGAGACCAAAATATATATTCCTGCTGAACAAAAAAACCCTGATATGTGCATTTTAGATCACATGAGATCTAAATTCTTAGTAAAAAGACATCTCATTTTCATTTATCATTTTCTGACTGCACTGTGACCTATTCAAAAGCATCATGTAAATGCTAGTTAGCACACTATAATGGATCATTCATGGACTTAGAGACTGCTAAGAGGATTGTAAAACATGTATACATCATCACCAGTGGTTAATGACAATCTTAAGCTTAACATTTTCTTGTCACATCAGTTGAGCAACAACATCAATTCTGTTCCCGTTGATCCAGGAACTGTTAAAACCAGCATAAAATGTATGATTAATAAATAGGCGTCCTCATCATTGTTCTGGTGATTATGAACAGAAAATCATGTCCTGGGGGAACTAGAAGTGGTGTAGGCTGTACAGTGGAGCACACTGGATGTTCGGATGACAGAGGCACTAGAAATACCTGAGAAGAGCTGGTTCCATTCCTATGTATATCCATGTTCCCTCAAATCTATCAACAAGAAGCACTTTGCTCCTATTTACAGCACAGCTGAGTGTGCATCCCTTTCATACTACCTATGAAATAGCATGAATCCAGGAAGGGAATATCTGAATGGTCCCCAAATCTGAAGAAAAAAATGACCAAATTTTCCTTTATCCTTTTTATCTCAATATTATTGCCCCTTTATAAGAAGCTATGTATTTTCTCTTCCTCATCAGTGGCCATTCTCATTTGTTTATTCTCTGTATGCCAACACATAACCATTTACTTGGAGCTCTTACTCTACACCTTCAGGTTCCTGACATTGGTTGTTTTTTTAGAGGGTAGGTTAGCTATTTTTTTAACATGCAAGTTGCACTTTATTCCCAACATTTTTCCTGGAGACCTGAATATAGCACTGGATATGAGGTCTCAGAAAGTACCTCAGCATTCTGTGATGCATTGCTTTCAAGGAGTATGTCCAAGGTTGCCAGCTTTTCATTAGATAGAAGCTCAAAACACTTGGAAGGTAATCCTGAAGTCTGAAACTGAAAAATTATGAGGGCTGACCCTTTGTTCAACCCTCCAGGTAAATACAAGCACAGGAACAGAATAACTGGTGGCTCCAACTCAAACTGCAGCTGTCATCAACCTGAACCTGGAGTGCTTACATCAACTTCCCTTCCACGGGAATTTGGATAGAAAAATAAAGATCAGCTTCTTTTATTTGGTGTTACTTACTTGTTGAGCCTGGAAGCACAGACACCAAAGAAAATTAATATAATGACATATCAATTTCATCCTATAGAGGTTGTATTTATGTATACTTCATGTGTCAATACTGATTGAGTAGCTCTGCTTTCATGTTATCTAAAGGGAGATATATCTGTATGGAAGAAATACTCTTGGAAAAACTGGACATAGAGTCGATTAACATATTATTTAATTAATGTTAGGACTGTTAAGACATCATTTTGACTATATTACAGAAAAGATAACCAAATACAGAAAAAAACAAAGGAGATTTTACACCAGTTTAGCTATTTCATGCTGTACGCCTGGTAGTAAGTTGAGACATTTTAATGTCTTGCAACATTATATTTTACAGTGACAGCACAGATTTCACATAAAGTAACAGCTAAAATATTTTCCAAAAATGGCCCAAGTACAATTTTACTATCGTAAAATCATACAAATTAAGGGATATATTTTTTAAAAGTAGCTCATTACAAAACAATTTATTGGATTCTGGTGTTGTCAAGGATACCAGTATTTCAGGTAAATGCCTTCCATATGCAAGCCCTGATTTTGCTGTAAAAGGAAATAATCACAGACACTGAGCTATATTTATATAATTTGCTCCTATGATAAACAGAATGTCAGTTTAAACCTCAGAAGCTTTTGTAATCATACCATGTACCCAAGAATACAGCTAATTTTTAGATCTGCCTTGCCTTCACGGTGGTCTGAATTCTATCTAGCAGCTGAAGGAGAATGCTACGTTATGAATAAAAATTGATGTCTGAGTCTGTGTACAGCATATTGACTGCTGACAAACCTTAAGGCTTCCATTCATCATTAAAAAGGTAGCACTGATGACCAATATTCTGCTTTATGCATCCTCACAACTTATTTGCTAGAAGTCTGACTGTCCAAGAGAAGTTTTGTTACTTACCAACCAAAAACTTTAATGTTAAACAAGAACTAGCAGCAAAACTTCTTTTGAGCAATTAAATATTGGGAATTCCCAAATGCTCATATTTGGGGAACTGATAGTAATTCTGACTTTAGCTATGTCAATTCACACTGAATCCAGTGCAGCTTGACTAACAGATACCAAAAATTTGTGGAAGAGCATGTAAGTCATAAAGCAGCCCAAGGAGCCAAGGGAAATTTTCCCTGAAATCTCAAATGTGACTCACAGTAGGTTGAAAGACAAGTCAATTCTGAAAGGTGAGCACTGCTGAGATTATGGTTACATCCACAGGTTTAACCAAAAATGAGGTTTGACATGCTTTTTCTATATTCAGGTACTCCTCATCTCTTCTCCTCATTGCATCTGCACTACTGTTAACACAGCTGTGTGCTGAGCAAGGCAAGGAACTGATTTAACTGAAAAATAATCTGTAAAAAATGAATAGTGAACATGACTGTCTTTAATCATAGAATCATAGAACAGCCCAAGTTGGAAGGGATATCAAAAGATCATCTGATCCAACTTGTAATGGAAAAGGGAGCCTAGATGAGATTATCTAACACCTTATCCAATTGCATCTTGAAAACCTTCAGCAATGGGGACTCTACCACATACCTGGGGAGGTTGTTCCAGTGAATGCTTGTTCTTACTGTAAAAAAAATTCTTTCTCATGTTGACATGAAACCCCTTCCAATGCACCGTGTGTTTGTTGCCCCTTGTCTTCTCCATGTGGGTCCTTATGAAGAGAGATCCTCCAGCCTCTTTGTAGCTGCCCTATTCATATTGAAATATTGTGATGACCCCCCCTCGTCCCCCTCGAGCATTCTTTTTTTCAGGGAGAAAAGACCTAACTCCTTCAGTCTTCCCTCACAGGGCAGGTTCTCCAGCCCTTTGATCATCTTCATGGCCCCGCTTGGGTCCTCTCTAATGATGACAGCAAATCACTGCAGGGAGAACCATCCATCCACTTTCAGTGGAAGCACAAACTTATGCTCAATTAATGTGGCTTGGCTGGTACTGGAACATACAGTTCAGGGGATATTTAGAGGACATGAAAATGGGAATGGAAAAGGAAATAGAAAGAGAAGGGGAAAAAAGGAAAAGGAAAAGGAAGAGGAAGAGGAAGAGAAGAGAAGAGAAGAGAAGAGAAGAGAAGAGAAGAGAAGAGAAGAGAAGAGAAGAGAAGAGAAGAGAAGAGAAGAGAAAAAGAAAAGAAAAGAAAAAGAAAAGGAAAAGAAAAGAAAAGAAAAGAAAAGAAAAGAAAAGAAAAGAAAAGAAAAGAAAAGAAAAGAAAAGAAAAGAAAAGAAAAGAAAAGAAAAGAAAAGAAAAGAAAAGAAAAGAAAAGAAAAGAAAAGAAAAGAAAAGAAAAGAAAAGAAAAGAGAAAAGAGAAAAGGCAAAGAGGAAGAACCATGGTTATGATCCATAATGTTATGTTTTAGAAGTCTACTAAAACCTTGTGACATTAAGCACCATCACAGCTGGCATCACAGAAGCAGTAGCAATATTTCTGCAACATGAACTTAATTTATGTGTTAGCTCTGTTCTCCAGTGTTCGGAGTCATTCAGATGTATTGGCTTGTTTGTAAATCATCCAGTTTTCCTTCTCTCTAAAAGCGACTGATTACAGGACATGGGGGTGTCGTTTTCCCTTGAACAAAAACAGAATCAGCTTCTTCTTGACTGAGCTGATGGAGTGGGGAAGGGATCTGCTCAAAAATGATATATGGCTAGAAGACCTCCATCACTCTCTTTAATTGTATCACAGTCTGAGAGTGTAATTCTACTGCAATGCTTGGACAATGTGCTTACAAACTAATGACCTTTCTTTATCAGTGCTTAAATCTGAACATAACTTATGTTACCCTTATACAAACAATTTAAACAGAAAGGCTGTTTAAACTATATGTCTTCTATAATCTCAGCTTAATTGTTTTCTTACCAGAATGCCAGGGATATTGCCCTTGTCTAAAATAAAAACAAACACACACACAAAAGATTATCTGTTGTCTCTCTACACAAAGATGTAGAAATCTTCCCTGTTTCAGAAGTAAAGAATTTTTACATCTCTCTCTTCATAGATTTTTGAGAAGTGAAATGAAAATACAGATACATAGTAATTTGGGGGCTCAAGTCATTGGATCCTGACCCCACAAATGCTCATCTATACAACCTAGTACATAATTTCATATCTGAACTAGCAACTATGGCAGAACTTCCCAAGGGACATTCTACTTCTTAATGCCATTCGTGCTTTTAAATCCTGAAAGGCTACCACCTTTATGATATTACAACAAATATAAATCTTTCCATGACTGTTTATTATATATGGGTAGGAAAAGAGGCAATATCATTTTACTTTTTGTATAAATTATGTGGATTAAGGTCAGCACTGAAGACAAGCTTGATGAATATTTTGACATTACTGAATCAAAACTGGAGTACTTTGTTGCCGTATCTTGAAAAACAGAAATTTCTGTGAATGACATTTACCCATCTGTTTAAATAAGACCCTAAAAGTCAAACTCCTCCCCAATACATATTATAAATGTAAGTGAAAACTGATAGAACAATATCATTGTTGGGGCAAGAGAAGGATCTGTGTTTGCTTGAAGAAAAAGAGCATGCCCTAAACATTTTACACCAAGAGAAGTTCACAGCTTGGGCTTACCTCTTGAAAATATTATTTCAGCTTTTGTTGTGTTGGTCACAACACCCCATGCCATGATTTTGAAATGGATACTCTTGTTCTGAGCATGGAGCTAAGGCTCATATTACTCAAAAGAAATTATAAACACAGCAATTTTACAAAACAGCATGTCCTTTTTTATTTTTAGCTGAGCTAAACAGAAATATTGTGATGAAAAGGGGAAAAAAGCTCTATAGTTTGCACACAGTCCGTTAATTATGTTGTACAGTCATTTATAATTTGATTACAGGAACACTATAATTTTCATTGGCACAATTAAAATGGCACAGCACAAATTCTATAAGACATTTTGGAATCAGGATATGGAAGTCCTCCAGCAACCACTGAGCTAGGTTTTGATTTCATTGATGCTGTAGTGATTTGTACCAGCTGAGTTTCTAGCTCATTGTCTTTTGTAACATAGTTGTGTCTGCAATTTCCATTTTAATTAATTCAATCTTAAAGAGTTTCCTTGATATGCCTTTCTGCAAAATTCAGCTGCTAATCAACTATAATGCAATGTTATCACTTTCACTACTGGATTTCTGGGAATCTTGCACAGTTCTAATAAAGCTATACTTAAATATTCATCCCAGATGTTTTAACAACCTTCTTTCTTTAAAGGAAGAACCCAACAATACTGAACAAGTACTAATCACTGTTTTGAAAATATATTAATGAACATAGATATGTATTGTATGAGTTTGATAATGATCGTTAGCCTATCCTATCTTTTGTGATACAAAGCAATTCCAATTCTTTGCATATTTCTTACATCTTTTCAAATGCAAATATAATAGGAATATTCTTCCCTTTCATCACAACCATAGTGAAAAAAGAGATAGTAAATAACTGTAAGTTTCTTGCTCTAATAAAAATATCAAACAGAAACACCAGATTGAAATTCTGTATTTTATTACTAAATTGCATCAGAAGCAAGACAACGGAGAAGGTTTAAAATACGTGGCCATTACTACAAGACCAGGGGCATCTATGTGCACGCTGCTCTGTATTTCGTTCTTAGGGTCCAGTCTCCAAGACATATTAATTCGACAGTCTTGCAATTTAGAGACATGCTTCAGATTTGTATGTTGTTTAGCAGTTTTGTAAAGTTCAGCCTGATAAGCTGCACATCATGGTTCCAGCTCCTCAGGGCATTTTGGTATGTGCTAACGCACAGCACGTGAATAAATCCACTGAAACAAACAGCAGTGTTGACACACTTGAGTTTACAGACCTCCTGTAGCACCAGGCTGAACTGGGCCTCTGAAATCACTCACCACATCTGGTTTTGCCATTCCCTTTCTGTTACAGAGAGAAGGCAAAATAAAATATGTCTTTTAGACCGTTTCCTCTGACAGACATACACCGTGTTTTAATTGGCAAAGATTCTTCTCTATCACCTCCCTGGGTGCTTATGAAGGAAGGATAGTGGGTTTTGTCTGGCTCATTTACTAAAGATGTGTTTCTTCTGTTGCATTGTGCAGTGTTGTTTGATTGCAGGGACTGTTCCTGGCATTGTACCCCAAAGGCCAGAACTTACTTTAGAAATAAAAGAAATAATTATTTATTTCTGGAAATAGGAAAAAAATGAAACTCTAAGAAAAAAAGGGTTCACCTGGGCCATTACGTATAAAAGATTGTGACAGGTGACAGCAGTTGATGAATGAGTTGTCTGATATGAGTTGGGTAATGGTGTGCATCCTTTCTAGCTAATAAAAGATAATTTATAAAACTCAAGGACATTTTAATTCTTTTGGTCTAGTGGCATTTGCCAGTCTTTTTAATTTTTATTTACACAATACTCAAGAAACTGCCTCTGAGCTTGAAAAATGGGGAAATTACTAATGAGAATGAGACATTCGGTCTCAGTTTGTGTGAAGATCCTGCTGCAACTCTTACCTGAGCTGGAAACATCAGCTGTCCTCAGCCTTGCTCAAGCCAAGCTTTGATTCAGTAAAGGACAGCTTTACAGCTTTTTCTAACATTCCTCCTCCCTTCCCACTGATATTCCCTTGGATAACTTGCTGTTTCAGACATGAAAGTAAAGCATTTTAAAGAATAAAGATGATTCTGGGAGTGGTGATGGAGGAAATATGTGTATACTGTCCATACATTACAATCTAGCAAAAAAATGTATCTTCTGGCAAATGCTACCACCCTGTAGAGACTGTTGAGACAAGGATAAAGGTGTAAAGCATTGTCAGTACACTCATGTTGATGATGGTCCTCAAAAGGCAAAATAACTGTGAAAACATCAAATTTAGCAGCATAACAACCTTGCAGGCATCTATGCACCCAGTCAGTAGAAGGCTAGTTAATAAAACCCATGAAGTCTGGATAGACAGTGAGAATAGGCCAGCAGTGTCTCACACTGGCATGCAGATGTATGGTATGCGTTGTCGGGATGCTCGCTAGTGACTGAAGAAGATCCCACATTCACAAGGCTCAGTGGATTTTTGATTAAGATAAGTATTTTTACAAAAATAAGCCGTTGTTCAGGCTGATTTCCTGGTATGTTCCCTGATCTTTGCTGTACACATCTCAATTCACACTTTTGAATTCTACGCAAAAAGTGTTTTCTTCTGCTTCTTTTGAACTAGAGGTAAATTCTTCTCTTTTACACTGATGCGAATCCAGATTAATGGCACCAGCTTCACTTAATTTCTTGTGTTTAAGGCAAGAGTTCTATAAAATGGTACTAGATGTTTGTATAAATAAAAATGGTTAATAAAACCTTTCCTTTGTTTGTGCGCATGTGTAATCACTTTACCTTTAAAAAGCGATGGAGAATTATACTGATCCTAAGATCAAAGTGACATGTGCACAGGAAATGAGCTAGCAAAGCTGAAAAATCATATATAAGGTAGAATTCTCTGAGCACATAATATGAAATATTAAATAAAATAATTAATGTCAGAACATTTACCATTTTCAGTCCACTAAGACAAGAGAAAGAAACATAAACTCGATTAAATGCTCTATATATCAAACAGCCCAGAACAAGAGAGGATGAGTGTGTGTATGCAGTGGCCTGAAGCTGAGGCTGGGGGAAAGAAATGTTTTAAAATGTGCAAGAAAGAAAGAGACACTGACAAAGAATTAAACACTGGATCTCATCTGGCACAGATACCAAGACTCATCAAAGACAAGGAAATTTTGGTCCTAAAATCTGTCTCTAATGAGAAAATACAGCAGAAATACAGGATGAGCAGAAAGACTTTGTTAACTCTCTGCAAGGCCGTTGGAAGCTATACAAAACAACAGTCTAAAAGGTTAGCTTATGCTGTTCACTGCATTATACAGCTATTCATAGGTATTTGCTTGCTGATTTAAGTGATTGCCTGTAGGAACTATACCTTCAAACACTAGGACCTCAGAAAATTCAAGACATCTACCATGTTTCATCTCTACCTACCTCACCCACAAGGCCAAGGAGAGCAGCCTCCACAAAGGCAAAGAGAAATAGGAAACAGATCGACTTGAAACAATTACAAACTCCATGCAGCATTTTTGCAAATGCTCTTTGGATCCTGCCTGAGACCAGCAGACAACACAATACTATGATGTAAGGGATTCCTTGAGGACATTTTGGGATCAGTTTTCCTCAAGCAGAAAAGACTTTTCTGCCTTTTCCTCCCCAGACCCACTAGATTGAAAGAGCTGGCGTTATTCAAACAGCTTAGGGATCCTAGAAGGAGGATTTTGCAAAATAATTTGCAAAGATGTAAAGGGCAGCTAACAGGAAGAGAAGAATCTTTGCAACTTCTGTGATGAACAGGGCAGGACATAAGCTTCAACAGATGAGTTTTAGGTTCAACATTAGGAAACATTTACTAACAGTCATAATAATCAAGTGCTCATACAGATTTTCCTGGGTCTCCATTGGTCCAAAGTGTGACTTGTTCAAAGTGATATGATATCGGCTGGCTGTTTACTGTTAGTCAGCAACAGTTCCTAGCTCACTTTTCTAGTTTCTCCTCTACTCTCTTTCCTAATCCCCCTAATTCTAATGTCTAAATCCACTAATTCTTCACATATTCACCAGTCTAAAGTTCAGGGCACTGCTTTCATCCCCTAAATTGAATGTCCATTGGCCAGATAAAATCATCAGTGGCATTAGGTGATACTGCAGGCACTTCATTCTGTAGAACAGAACAGAACAGAACAGAATATTCCTGTTGGAAGGGGCCTACAATGATCATCTAGTCCAACTGCCTGACCCCTTCAGGGCTGACCAAAAGTTAAAGCATGTTGTTGAGGGCATTGTCCAAACGCCTCTCGAACACTGACAGGCTTGGGGCATCGACCACCTCTCTAGGAAGCCTGTTCCAGTGTTTGATACCCCTCTCAGTAAAGAAATGCTTCCTAATGTCCAGCCTGAACCTCCCCTGATGCAGCTTTGAACCATTACCACGCATCTGATCACTGGATCTCAGGGAGGAGAGCTTAGCACCTTCCTCTCCACTTCCCCTCCTCAGGAAGCTGCAGAGAGCTTTTTCTCTAATCTAGACAAGCTCAAAGTCCTTAGCTAATCCTCACAGAACATGCCTTCCAGCCCTTTCACCAGTTTCATTGCTCTGCTCTGGATGCATTCAAGGACCTTCATGTCCTTCCTAAATGGTGGGGCCCAGCACTGCACACAACACTCCAGGCGAGGCCACACCAAGGCTGAACACAATGGGAAAATTCCCCCCCACCTTTTGACTGGCAGGTGATGCTGTGTTTGATGCACCCCAGGATGTGGTTTGCCCTCTTGGCTGCCAGGACACACTGAGCTGCTGTTCACCAGCACCTCCAAACCCCTTTATGCAGGGCTGCTCTCCAGCTGCTCCTCTGCCAGTTGTCACTATGGATTTGCCTGGTGATCACTGAACTCTTGGTTGAACCTTGCTGTGCTCAGGAGACTTGGTCTGCTCTCCTTGGACTGCCTCCTGGTTGATGAGGACACCTCTGCTCTGCCAGCCTTACGCTCACCGTAGGCTCACAATAGATGTGGATGTTTCATGGATATTTCATAATTTTATGTGACAGAAGAGTATGATTTATTCTGTAAGCCTTAAGCATGAGAGACTGGAGGTCCTTCTGGAAGCAGTTCTGGTCAGGCCCATTTACTTACCCCCTGTGTCACCATCAAAGGTTGTTATATCTGTCCTGCAGTCCAAACACTTGCTAACCCACACAGCTGAGCTAAGTGTACATCAGCTAGTCTGGTCACTGCTCTGGCTCAGTGGGACAGACCACAGACAGGGCAAGACTCTCTATAATTCTTAAACAACTTGCCATTGCTCTCTGGATTGCACTGTAGATATAACCTCCATTCATCTCTAGGAAAGCCGAATGATAAATGGATCTCTGTCTTCTATGGCGAAGTCCCATCTGCAGTAGCTGACTCCTTACTCAAGCAGAAAAATATATATGAACACTCAGGAGCTGAAAACTGAAGTGAAAAACATTCTGAAAAGCTCAGACTCTATGCAAGAAATCTATTAAATATTGAAACATATCCACAGAAATGTGATTTTTTTCTTCACTTGGAAATATTGTGCTATGTGCTGCCCATTATCCAACTGGTTGTAGTAGGTGGTGCTAATGATTTTAGGCTTGTACCACGGTTTTTTAATTTAGGGAAGAATATTTCAGACCTATGTTGTTCTATGACCTCTGTCATCAAGCATCCGTTCTGTGTATTTATGCTGTAAATTGTCATGAGCAGAGACTGTGCTCATGCTATGATGCTTGACAGCCCAGCTGGTTCCTAAATGTGGCTCCTCTATGCTACGACTGCTAGAAAATAAAAATCATTGTTATTTATTTTTAACTGGTTTTATTCCCATAGTAATGTGAGGGAAAATAAAATACAGGTACAGGTATAAGAAGGCAAAACAGCATTAAGAGAAATGGCAAAATGGAAACACCACTGAAAACTGAAGGGAAGGGTGCTCAGTTCCTCTCTTCCTCTCTACCCTCCTGTCTCTGCACTGCCTCTTTCAGCTACCTCGCCCTTCACTCTGCCCCAAAGTTATAGAGATCCCATTTCTGCCAGTGAACTGAGTCTGGAGCACCCTTTTCCTGCACAGAGCATCAGGACAGTCACCCAGATGGCCACCTCCATCAGCAGGGCGAGGACAGGTCCAGCCAGAGGGAAGGCAGACAAGTCACTGAAGAGGCACTGGGAGAAGTCCTGGCAGACGGTTCCCCTTTCTGACACTTTCACCTCTCTGGCATGGCTGACGGGAAGGGACTATGTAAATATATGCCACTGCTCAGCCTGCAGATCTTCTTGAATTTAAAAGGAGTTTTATTATCGGTTTAAATAGGTAAAGATTTAAGGCAGTGCTGAGAGGTCTGACAGTCCCACCACTCTTTTGTACGTAAGTCCTGTTAAGTCTCTTTTCAGACTCTTGCAGACAGCTCAATGCCTCCATTTAAAATGTTTCCTTTCAGAAAGAGGCAATTTTTATATTGCAGGGTACAGAAGGGAGAGGAGAGCACCTTGGCATTTATCCTGAATCTACTATTGCTGACTGCCACGCAGGATCAAATACAGCAAGAGAATAACCAATGCCCTGGATTATGCTGAACTTTCACTGCATTCACACAGCTTTTTCAAAAATGACCAGTGCAGCAGATTCAGATTATTCTGCTCATATGGGTATGCAGGGTATAAGACACTGGGAAATGCAAATGAAGTATTACTTACTATAATTAACAATATTTTGCTCACTGGCTGTGATGAAACATCCTGTTGCTTTCAAACCCGCCACCCTCCCGCACACATTCCCTCCCTAGACAGTCTTCTCCTATCCTATTGGCCTTTTAAATGGTAAGGTCTTTAAAATGGGGACATCACATTATTTTGTGTATCTCCATTGCTTCTGGTCCCATAGATATGGTTCTGGCAATCTGTCCGTGCTACAATATACATACAGTAATAAACTGAGGTTGTATTTCTATAATATGGATTATTTCTAAATTGCTGTAACACAATCATTATTATGAGCCAAGCTGTGCCAGAGCATGACACAGTCCAGAATTTTGAGCTTCTCTGGCCTATCTAGTAGTTTTCCAACTCACTTGAAAATTCTTCCTCCTGCAAAGGCAAAAATTATGTAGTATATAAATATTTTTATAGTCAAAATCCATAAAGTCATTAATCTACAGGAAGGTTTTAACTCATAGATAATCTTTGGCCACAGTAAATACATGAAAAACTGCTGATGCAGATCTAGTCTGGGAAGACACACTACGACCCCAGAAGATTTTTTTATACTTACAATGAACGTTTCAGCACTGGATCCAAACTCTTCTGTTGTCTAGAGGAAATGAGGAGAAGACTGAATTTGAAATCAACCTTCATGTCTTGGGATTTTTTGCATTTATAGGTAGAACTCCTCTCCAGAAATCTACATCAAAATGCTCCCAACAGTCTGCACTGAAGTTTCTGTAGTATAAGCCAGAAATTTGCTCTTGCAAATGCCAATGATTAGTTCCTCAAAATCTTTTTATTAGACGCTATGCTTGTGAGATGATATAGGAGAGAAATAATTTTTAATGACAATAAAACAACAATATAAGCAAGTTTAAGGTTTCAGCAAAGCTACCCATTGCTTTGATTTCTCACAGGTGATTATAATTCTGCTGGTGCCAGCCAGTTATCTCCGTAACTATGACAGGTTACACGGTAGCAGAAGCATGAGCACTCTCAAAACACTGCTGTGGTGTGTGATGGGATGCAACCAGTTCATTACTACAGAAGCAGTTCTCTACCATGACAGGGCATGCAACCACAGTTTTTTACTAGGATACGGTTATTCTCTATCCACTTTTATTTTGCATTACCTACCAGATTTTGCACAAACTACAAAGGGAGTTAGCCAAAATTCCTTCACATTAGCTTTAAATTAGCTACATTTAAGCAACTGAATCTTGATACTCCTTATTTCATGGTCCATTTTTCATCAAAATTAAATAGAGTTTTCACAGAAGTAAAATGTAAGAATCATCATATTGCAATAATAAGCAACTTCTACATTTGAAGTATGGAAATCGCATAGATGAGTGCTTGACAACTAAAAAGTCCTCCTACGTCTTTAGCAGACAGTGAGAATACAGAAGATACCGTTGATTTTTTTCCTAAAAAAAAAAAAAAAAAGAAAAAAGAACTTGTTATTACAATTCACATCTTTCACATTCTTGAAATCTGATGTCACCAATACTGTCACAAAATGCAGAGACTAAATTGTCATCCTAAGGAAAAAAAAAAAAATTAGCAAACATAGCTGCAAACCATCACCCAGGGTTTCATTGACTGAAAGGGCAGAATAGTGTGGCTCTGCCTTTGCGGCTTCTATCTGTGAATTAATGTTACTCAGCAAGCTGATAGAGCACCTTGTGGATTTATCTGCTTGACATTTTTTCAGTAAAACCCATGGAATCAGGGAATTCAAAAGTTTTTGCAAGAAAGTATCCAAATTAATGGATTTCCAATGTCAACATTGATTAACAATCTATACCAGTATTTTCTAAGTGGTAAACCCAGGCTTTGTAGTCCAAAACTACTATCTCTAAAATGTGATTTATTTGGGGAGTTTGTATTTTGATAAACAGATCAAATTTGGTCTTAAGAGTAGGCACATCCAAAGCATAAGAAAATGGTACAGCAAAACTATTTTTGATTTTACTGAGGACTGTTAAAATTTTGCCTTCAGGGGTCTAATTTGGAATGGAAAAAAAAATATATATCTGGGATTTTCCTGGGACATGTTTTTGTTTCTATGACTCTTACCAGTCCCTCCAAGTTCATAGCCTTGACGGAAGGATTTGCCTTGTACTCCCTATAAACAATCCGAACTCGGGAGCTGCAGATGAATGCAGTACGAAGTTAATCAGGTCATCTCTGGTTGCTCTGAAATATATCTCTCCATGCCAAGGAATGCCCAAGCCTGGATGGATAAACTAGTGGGAATACATGCAGGATGGATCATGGAAAAAGAAATCTTGGCCAGTTGTGCATCGTGAGAATTCAAGTTTTTGCTGCAGGTGCTCCACTTTATTTTTCAGAGCATCTGCACAGCTTCACCTCCAGCTCTTCCTCTCTCCTCCACATCACCTCATGGCAATGGCAATTCCTGATTCACCCTCCCCTCAATTCCCCTACCACCTCCACTGAAGCAGTGAAGGAAAATAGCTTCAGGGAGGCAACAGAGAAACACAGAAAGAAAGACACAAGTGTTCAGTATCAAGTCCAGACCCTGACATTTATTGTCAGTGCCTGACAACAATCACAGCACAGGAAACACATTTAGCAAATAATTAGCATTAGCGCTTCTTATACTGATTTCCTCTTTTAGGCAAGTTGCAGAAGGATAATGTCCACTTTATACACAAGTGCTTTTCCTCATCATTTCCATACTGGTTTTAGATTTATATATTGAAGCTCCTCCACTGGCATATTTCTGAATAGGCTCTGCTGCTTTAATTAGAAATAAAAGCATTCATCAAATAGAGAGAATGTGGGCATCGCAGCTTCTTGACCTGGCTTATTTCTTAACCTGCGGACTTGAAAGGGAATCTTGAATGGCCATGTCTTGTGGCCTGCAACATTTTCATTTGCTGTTGCCAAAGATAACTCATTATTAAAATACTACTGGGAAACATTAACCAACAACCCTGCATATCCCTTTTCTAAGGTGACTACAACAAATCATATTACTGCATGACTTTGGGAAATGAGCCCGTAAGGAAGTTTTGAATGGTCTCCTGAATTTCAGTCGTTGGCCCGCCTGTTCAGAGCAATCTGGTTCCTGAAATATGGTTGTGGTAATGGGATGTTGCTGGAAGGACCGGGCCACACTCAGGACTGTTGGAGGCATTCTCCAGACCCTTTCCCTCCTCTTGTCTGATTGCAGTTTCTCCTTCAAAGTAAAGATGATAGGGATGGGCAAGAGAAAATATGAAGTTATTTCATCCTCTCTCTATGTCTCCCCCCACCCCAACAGCTTTCCATCAGACTCTGACAATCCTTTTCTAAGTATTTCAGACTGGCAGTCCGCTCACTTCTCCAGTGTGAAACAGGGTTAAAGCTAATAATTTCAATGCATTCTTGAATAATGAATTATTCATTAATTCTTGCAATTAATACTAATTGGTCTCAAAGGATTTGATTTGGTTTATTACCAAACATAAACTTTCCAAGGCACCTCACTGTGCTCATACTATGCTTTTGTGCAGTTTCTTTAACTTGTTGTCTGAGCATATGGCATTCAGTAGGTGTTTTAAACTTTTTTTTTTTTTTTAAAGTAGATGACAGCAGTGTTGTCTATAGGTACAGGCTATATCTAAAATGTTCTTTCTGTGCACATTTTCACAAATCCTTCTTCCTGCTTCTGAAAATACATATTTGAATCTGAATGCGTAAATGACTTGCTGTCTCTATCAAACCATTTTTAAAGGAATATATTAGAGAGAGAAACTGAACTGTCTCTCACTAGGTATAAATGTCCAGGTTAATCATGGCAAGTCTCAATAGCCTAACTTGACTCTGTGTAATGAGATAGGTCTTTTCACCAGATCAGCTAGTGTGAATCAATTCATTTCCAAAAAAAAAAAAAAACCAAAAGTGCTACTTTTCTTCTGAACCTAGAGTTCCTCCCTGTACACAATACATTGCCGTTTTTATTATTTTACAAAATATGCACTATTACATCATAATCACTGACACTGAAAAGAAGACAAATAAGTAACTTGATACAACAGCACCTTCTCATTGACGCTCATAGATCTAACAAGTTCTAAATTTACCCAAAGATGGATGTTTTCCTTTGTTCCTTCTGTAGTCAATGGAGAGAAACAGAATACAGAAAAATCCTACTTAATTGTGTGTGTTCATAAAGACTGCTTGGAGATACTGATTTTTCTCCATTAGCTGTAGAGAAAAGCCAGGAAAAATAGTTTTCTCTAGGATGAAAGTAGCATTTTGTTTTTCTCCTAATATGCTTATATAAAATACAAAAAAGTTGAAAAATACAAGCTGAATTAGTGCAGAATAATAATGCTGAACAAACCACTCAAGCACAACACAGTCCTGCAAAGGGAGCAGGAAACAAGCATCCAGATATTTATTTCTTCTGGATTAAAGAAGGGATTAAACTTGCCTGTAAAATAAATCCTGAGGTTTTACTATCCTAGAATTCCTGCTCAATACCACCTCTCATATCAAAGGGATGTATTTCTGATCGGAAAAGATTTTTTACTAAGGAAGAGTCAATGATACTATTCTCAGTAAAGACAGAGAATGATGGTATTCAGAAAACCTTCCTTCCACATTCCTGTCCTTTGAGTTTCCAATTATATGTCTTAGTCTTACACACAGTGTGGAAGCTTTTATTGCTTGCTATTTCCTGTTGGCACCACACCACCAGCAGAGTCAAACATTCTCTCCTCCACAAAGCTGTTTACTGAATTCCAGGTAGTCACCTACCTAAAGGCAACATAAAGCTCAGTAGCAGCCCTCACTCTGCTGCCTCTTCAAGCCAATGCAGACTGAAAACGTTTGTTCACTACAGCAATTTCAGAGAATGGATTTTCCATTGTACAAAGCAAATAGCTCTAAGCATTTCCAACCTTTGTTTGGACTAGTCTGCCTTTCCTCATCATCTGTAGGGCAAAAAAGTCAAGAAAGGAGTAGTATGTGGTATTCTGTAGAAAGAGAAGAGAATCATTCCTCTGTGGTTTCCCATACCCCCATGGCATTAATTTATCCCATGCTCAAAAACTGCCTTCTGAGATCTTTTTGGTCACGTATCAGACAAAAGCAAACCCTTCTCTCAGCACTGCTGAGACCAGTTCGGTGCTCTAAAACAGACCAGTTATATCTTAGGACGTACTCTGCTTTACTCTGGTCTCCCACATTCTCACATTTATACTGGATGGATTTAAGTCTGTCTGGAATGTCCAGTTCTGGAAATTTCATCTGAGCTTAGTAAACATGAAAGCACTTCTAGTAAGCTTAATCCAGAGAGAAGAACATTCTCAGAAATGAGATTGTGAGAAATCACACGATTCTTTCTTCCACAGCTCAGAAACTGAATGCACCTACAAGAAAAGAAACTGTACAATGAACTGTCAAGGCAAATAATGGTGCAAATGAGGATAAGAGATACCACAAAGTCATCTAGTTTCCTGAGGACCTTGTCTTTTCTACATAGATCAATACAGTCAGTTGAATGTGAAAAGGCATATTAAGGGCACAGTGATATAATCTCCCGTAGCCTTCCCTGCCTTAGGTATGGTACTGGCAGTGCCCCACACTTCCCATGGGCTGCATTACAGGGATTCATTTGCTGCTACAAGGCAATGTTACAGGGCAAACTGTTGCATAATTACAGCAACTAGTATTTGTCCTGGTATGTCTTTTTCTCAGGCTATTGATTTCATCATAGTCCGGGAACATAAGATGATGTATAATACTCCAAACTAATTTAATCTTACTTCTGTGGCACAGACTGTGGTTGCCAATGTCATTAATTCCAGCATGTCTCAGTTAAAGCTTAAGGAACTGAGAGGATCCAGGGGAAAGAATTGTAAAAAGAAATACTTAACTACAGGAGGGAAAGCGTAAAGGCAGGGATGATCAGCCATTGGATTGGAATCACCAGCACTGCAAGGGCTCCCAAACTTGAAATCATGCACCACTAAATGGAGGCTTCACCAGTGCCTCCATTATTAAGAAAGCAACACTAGTGTCAGAGAATATTCTGAAACTCACTGAATGTGCTCCTCTTCTGGAAACTGACTTGGCCTTTCTTTCTCTAAGCATTTCAGAAAGTAAGACTCCTACCAAACCCAGCTCCTACTTGCTTGCACCTTGCTATCCACTTACTTGCACCTTGCTATATCCGCACTACAGGATATACTGGATGTATTATCAGCATGTCAACAGCAGGCTTGTGCCTGGCTCTAAAGCACAGGGCAACTGGTTCAAAGAAATCCAGAATTAAAGGCATGTGAAAAACTCACACATTTAAAGAGTGAATGTTCATGAAGAAGCCAGTGAAAACCATTTATATAATATTCCTAATTTCTTTTAAAACATGGTTTAAAAAAAAAATCACTTTATTACAAAATCACTGAAAAAAGTACACAAAATTAATCTATTTAAATGAATACACTCTGTGGTATTTCATGATACAGGAAAATAATATCAAACATCTGTACTACTAAACATGACAATTTTTTTACTTTTGCTGATGCAAAATTTTCTTTCCTGTTGGTAGCCAACAAGGTTATCATTAATGCAGTATATAGGATATATACTAAATTGCGGTATATTTTTTATAGTCAAAGTTTCTTAAGACATAATAGATATGAAGAATAGATACCTATTTTCTTTATAAACCTTGTGTCCTGGTTCTGGCAAGGATAGAGTTAATTTCCCAAGGAGCCAGGACAGGTGAGCCAAGCGGGCCGGGGGCTATTCCATACCATGTGACGTCATGCTCACCATAAAAGGGGACCAGTCGGGCAGGGGCGGGTTCGGCGTGTCCGCGTGGCTCCGGGACGGGTCGAGCGTCCGGTCGGTCGGTCGTCGGATCGGTAAAATCGTTCTCTGTTATCACCATTGTTACTATTTGTTATCAGCGCTGTTGTTGATTGTTCTCCCTCTCCCTTGCTGTCCCAGTAAACTGCCCTTATCCCAACCCTCCAGGCTTTGCCGTTGTTTTTCCGTTCTCCTCCCCATCCCGCCGGGGGAGGGGTGAGCGAGCGGCTGGGGCTAAACCACGTCACCTTGTGTATCATAAGTTTGGTGGGAAAGGGACCTTTTCCCTAAACCTACAGCATATATATGCTTTTTATTTTTTTAATTGTTGTGATGATATTTACATGTTAAAAACAAGAGATCTTAATGGAAAAAATCTGAGCAATGTTAATTTGCATTACAAAGCAAAAAAAAAAAAAAAAAGGGAAAGTGATGCTATACTGGTAATGAAAGATATCAAAAGAGTTAACCAAAGAGGTTTGCTGAAAGTAAATTTTCAATCCATACCAAAAGTTAAGTATCTGTGTTGTCTGTGTGACTCTGAAACAAACTGTAACTGACAATGTTCATTTCCTGTAAGAAATAACATAGCAGCTTGAAGGATAAGGCTCTTGGCCACCAGAGTGTTTGATTAAGGGTTTTAGTTTGGGGGGAGTGGAGGTTGAGCATGAAATTATTTAAAGTCATTGCACTCCCTTATTAAATACGATCCTTCATGATAAAACAAAGAGAAAGGCAGGTGTTGTACAGAAAGAATATGGTGAAATGAATGAAAAAGTTGAAGTTGACAACTACACAAACATCACTAGAAGTCTGTCCTCAGAAACCTCCTGCACTATAAAACAATCCAAAAAGACAGTATTTTACCATTCTGGGCATTTTTAAATAGTTCCCATATTTTCTTGCTGTTCAAACTATTTCTTTGATGAAACATTTGGAAAACACTTTGAAAAAGCAATTATATATGTGTTTTTCAATGTCCAGTGGACTTTTGGAGAAGGACCTGAGTTTCCATCTATAAATGAGCCAGAATAAAATCCTAGTAAGATTTGGATTTCAAGTCAACCTTTGCTACACATTTTCCTCAATAATTTAAATCTACATTGAAAAAGAAGTCTTGCAAAAAAGTCGTTCAGATTCGGATGGCACGTTCAAATACATGGCCCAATGTCTCCACTGCTGCAGATGTTTCTGCTGTTGTAATCCTGCTGAAGAAAAAAACATTTCTGAACTAATGCATGATTGATTGTCAATCTGAGTGGCAATAACACTGAATAATTAACATGCCTCCTAATAGGAAATTACTTAATTTCGCCCATCTAAATGCATATTGTCTATACATTGATATAATCTGAAAAAAACTTATCTCCCCAGGCTCAGTGATAAACAAAATAGCATCTCAGATCTGGAAGCTATTTTACAGTAGAATCATGCTCAAGTCTTCTTAAATATCAGTTGGGGAAAAAAAGCAGAAACAGAATGAAAAAGCCGCAAAACAGCATGGGAACTCTACTCTCTTTTGTCCTGAGAGTATAAAAAATAATGTTGTTTTCAAAGCAAAAGAGCAACCATATGTGCACATGATATATAATGACATATGCATCAAATAGAAACATATCTATACATGTGACTTGCATATGTGTATATAAAAATATTTCTGTATGTAAACATATTTAGTAACGTATGCATATACATTTATGTATTTAAACATGTTTAGACACATATAAATGCACATTTATATTATAATTATCGATACCTAGATTTTTATATACTGGGACAATTTAGACATCTATGTATGATTGTATATTATTATTCCTTACAAATATCTATGTCTGTATATAGTAAGTATATATACATTTACAACTACATACATATACAACTACAGCAAAAATTCTCCGAGTAATATTCTGCTGTAGAATAAACTTTGGTGTCCAGTTTATGTTCCCAGTTTGATACTGAGTGTGAGAGTGATTCTCTCAGGTAGCTGTGAACATCCACTGTATTGCATCCAAATGGAGCACAGTATCGACACATGTGGATTGAAACAAACCTCTATAAAGACAGCTAAAAGAAAATGCTATTGGTGCAACATTTAAAGCATTTGCTTTTATGATGTGCAGGCAGTGCTAAACCATTTGAAAACCAACTGCTGTATCCTTGAGTGGTTTCTCAAGTAGAAAAAACTGCTGAGCCTCACAAAGCTGGGTAGGGCATGATGCAAAGGGAACATCAGATTCTTTCCATTTGCCAGAAGACAATTACCAGTTTGTTTTCTGTACGAACTGAACACACAGAATGCCAGTACTAGTGATCTACGTGTTAATCCAGCAAAGATACCACCCAGGAATCAGCACGTTCACAGAGGGGAAACATGGATGGGGAACACAGCATTTTCTCAGTGCGTATAGGCAGAAGTCTTAGCATTTAACCTCAACACAGACCACAGAAGCAGCAAAGTCTTTTTCATTGGTAGCCATTGCTTACACTGCAATTCAAGTTTTCTGGTGGAATAAAAAATACAAATTGCACTGCATCTTGGAAACTGGTCTCTGGAAGAAGATATTGCAGAACTCCTTTTTTCCTCAACTACCTCTGAAGTCCAGTTCTCAAGCAGACACTTCATGAAAAAATATTCTCAAAAATATTCTACGTTTGAAAATGAACTGCAGAAAGTATCAACGGAACCGATACAGACACCAGCAGCCTCAAAAGTGATTAATAAGAAACCCAAATGTTTCACTCGTGTGAGCTTAACAGATTGAACTGCATCCTCAGATGTGGTGGCTTAGCCATGGCAAACAGCCAAACACCCACCCAGACGCTCACTTACACCCGCCTTCTCAGTGGGATGAGACAAGTGTGAGTTGAAATAAAGACTGAGTCATTGCTTATCATTTACCGTCTTGGGCAAGACACATTTGACTTGAGGAAATTAATTTTTTGCCAAATAGATCTGAGCATTGAGAAATGAAAACAAACATTGCAAGAGGTTTTCTGCCTTAAATACATCTTGGAAGAGGCTCCTCATCCATGGCTGAGAGGCTGAGCTGTGTCTTGCACAGGTGTCCGTTGGAGCTGGCTGGAATCAGCTGGAACTGGCCATGACCATCCTGGACCAGCCCCTGGCCTCCTTCCACAAAGACCACCCCTGCAGTCCCACTGCTACCAAAACCTTCCCATGTGCACCCAATACAACATTTTATTGTCCATCAAATGTAGACAACAGCCAAGTCATAATCTCGATCTGCACCTGTTATCTCAGGACAGGCAAGTACTTATTCCTTTTTCTAGGCCATCTCAAGATCATCTCCAACGCTATTTTTCTGTCTCCAGATTCCATCAGTTTTATGCAAGCCTGAGTGGTCTGTGAGTCACTTTGTAGGTAGCTTAATCTTCTGCAAGAAAGGGCAATTGGCAACATTCCATTTTTCCCAAAGTGCTGAAAAAATGCTATCAAATATTCAGTATACTTCTGTCACACCTTCCAATTCCTCTCCTGCTTTTTTGTCTTTTTTTTTTCCTTATAAGCTTCTTTCCCCTCCTAATTTCTATCATTACTTCCAGCATCTTCCTCACACTTTTGTTATATCCATTTATAAAAAATCAAGTGTTAAATTAATCCAGGATCTAAGCAATATTTACCATACTGTTTGCCATTGTAGTCTATTCATTCCCCTTACAATTTTTGCTCATCAATCAGTCACTATTTTGCAATGAACAAAGGTTTTCACCACCTGGCCTTGACTGCTATCCACAACTTCATGTAGATTCTTTATGTAGATATAAGGAAGCAATTTAGATGTAAGGAAAAAATTCTTCTCTGTGAGGGTGGTGAGGCACTGGAACAGGTTGCCCAGAGAAGCTGTGGACGCCCCATCCCTGGAAGTGTTCAAGGCCAGGCTGGATGGGGCTTTGGGCAACGTGGAGGGTGTCCCTGCCCATGGCAGGGGGGGTGGAACTGGATGATCTTTGAGGTCCCTTCCAACCCAAACCATTCTGTGCTTCTGTGATTCTATCATTATACTTCATTCTACTATTCATCACATAATATATCATATTAGTGCATATTATGTTGCACTAAATTTACCAGTGCTGAATTACACTGGTGATGCAGTTATCCAGCGACCATACTATGCCCTCTGTCTTGGTTTTGTCTTGTCTTTGTGTGTTGGGTTTACATGGCAAGGTTTGGGGGGGGGGGGGGGGGGGGGGGCGCAGAGCTACAGGGGTGGCTTTTGTGAGGAGCCGCTAGAAGCTTCCCCTGTGTCTGACAGAGCCAATGCCAGCCGGCTCCAAGACAGACCCGCCCCTGGCCAAGGCCAAGCCAGTCAGCGCCTCTGTGATGACATATTTAAGAAGGAAAACAAGAGTTGGGGGAAGCTTTTGCAGCCAGAGAGAGGAGTGAGAAGATGTAAGAAACGCTGCAGACACCAAGGTCAGTGCAGAAGGAGGGGGAGGAGGTGCTCCAGGTGCCAGAGCAGAGATTCCCCTGCAGCCTGTGGTGAAGACCATGGTGAGGCAGGCTGTCCCCCTGCAGCCCATAGAGGAAGGATGAGGGGGTGTAGAGATTCCACCTGCACCCCATGGAGGACCCCACGCCAGAGCAGGTGGAGACACCTGAAGGAAGCTGTGTCCCTGTGGGAAGCCCAGGCTGGAGCAAGTTCCTGGCCAGACCGGTGGACCTGTGGAGAGGGGACCCCACGCCGGAGCAGGTTTGCTGACAGGACTTGTGACCCCGTGGGGGACCCACACTGGAGCAGTCTGTTCCTGAAGGTCTGCACCCCATGGAAGAGACCCACGCTGGAGCAGTTCTTGAAGGACTGTAGCCTGTGGGAGAGACTCCATGTTGGAGCAGGGGAATGATGAGAGGAGTCCTCCCCCTGAGGATGAAGAAGTGGCAGAAACAACGTGTGATGAACTGACCATAACCCCCATTCCCTGTCCCCTGTGCCGCTGGGGGGGGCGGAAGTTGAAGCCGGGAGTGACGTTGAGCCTGGGAAGATGGGAGGGGTATGGGGAGGTGTTTTAAGATTTGATTTTATTTCTCATTCCTCTACTCTGTTTTGCTTAGTAATAAGTTAGATTAATTCCCTCTCTAAGTTCAGTCTGTTTTGTTCGTGACCATAATTAGTGAATGATCTCTCTCTGTCCTTATCTCAACCCAAGCCTTTTGTTATACTTCTCCTCCCCGTCACGCTGGGGTAGGGGTGAGCGAGCAGCCACGTGGTACCCTGCTGCCAGCTGGGCCTAAACCACGACACTTTGACAATCTAAAGAATGTATAGAAGCTGCCATCTTGCTGTTTGCTGCTTTTTTGTTGTTGTTTTTTGGGGGGGGGATTGGGATGAGGGAGAGTATTAATGGATTCAGGAAGATCTGACGCAGGCTTCAGCAGTAGCCGCTGTTGAACTTTAACCAAGCTAAAAAGCAGTCATTTACGTTCCTGCTTTGTTTCATGTCTCTTAGTTTTGAATCTGTAAAAGCACTCTACATCTCACCTATAACTATACGTCTTGTTAAACAGACTCTTATGGAAGACTCTGCCAGAAGCTTTGGAAATTGCAAATAACCATGCCAGCTTGTTTCCTTTCTCCTCACCATTGTTCTAATTACAGTAATAAATTACAAGTGAATTCCTGTTGAAGAACATGCAAGTCCATGTGGCTTGAATGACAAATTTTGAATGAGATGAGGAGTCAGTAAATTATTTCAGAGAAAAGTTTCAATTTCTGAAGATTTTCTGAATTACACTTTAATTTTCTTGATAGTTTCAGCCAAAAAAAAAAAAAAGGAAAGGTTTTGGGGTTTTTTTTTTACCTCCAAACTATCAGGTGGAGTTACAAAGAGCTTTTAAGTTTTGGCCTGCAGAGACCACAACAATATGGCCTCAACTACAACCACACAAGAAACGTGTCTAGTCTGGTCATTTTCTAGTTCCTCCTTGCTGGATGCCTAGATTGCAGCATCCTCATTTCTGCCCCCTGTAAGACAGGGAAAACAAAAGCATTAATCAGAACACAGGGGAAAAATTTACCTTGTGTTTTTTTATAAGAATCAGGAAGAATTTTTAGAAATCATGTCAGTTGCTGCATTATGTATGTAATGAAGCCCACATTTTCATGCAGTACCTCTTGAAAATTAAGGATATTTTTTCAAAAATGTCATTCTCCAAAGCTGGGAACAAATATGTTTTATCATGATACCTAAAAGTACTGGTTTATTGTATGTATTTGTTAATTTCAAACATTTCCCAGACATTATACACATCTAAATACATTCAATTTGCATTAGCTAATAGGAACTAAGGGTGAACTTGCCTGTGAAGTATAAATTCACAGACTATTAAAGGAAAGAACAATTAACTCATTTGTTATTGTAAACACTGGGCAAGACTGAAAAAACTTTCTTAAATAGCCATTTTTGAAGAAAATACAAAAATACTATTCAGTTTCATATTTCTCACAAACGTTCAGAGTTTCTAGTTTCTTCTTTTGGGGGGAAATATGTTTCTTTGTAACTGCCGGTTAGAAGGTCAGTTTTACTCCAAAATGAAACAGAAAAAGAGTATAAATATTAACTAAGGAATTAAACATGTAATCTAATTGAGTGTCATGAAAAGCACTTCACCTAAGATACGTTGAGGAGAATACTTTTTTTTTAAAATAGAATCACAACAATCTTTGATGATAAGAACCTAATCAAAAATAACTGATACCACTTTTTTATAATCAAATGCATCAATGAGTCGACTTCACAGAAGTTGATGTGGAGAGAGCATAAATATAGTTTAATCTAGCAGTTAGGAATATATCATACTGAAATGCAGGAAAGATCAAAGCATAGTAGTAGCTGCTAGCTAGGCTGTTTAGAAAACTGTAAATGGATGGGTGGAGAGTCTTTTCTCATTATGAGTAAAGAGGCAAGAATCTGCTGAATGAATCCTACACGAGCATGCACTTCAAAGTTGAAATAACATAAAGAGAAAAAAAAATCTTTTAGCAAACTACAATGCCTAGACCTCACATGAGCAGGGTTGGAGCAAGTAGGTGAGATCCATGGCAGGCCACTTGTGAAAGACAAAGGAGCTAAGGAAAGCTGACAGACTATTAAGAAGGGCATCCTCCAGGAATAAGAATGGTCGACCGTGATTTGAAGACAGACAAGCAGGTCTGTCAGGACTTGGCTAAAAGGGACAGCATGCCACAACTCCAGCTTAAGAATGCAGCATTCAGGGTGGGAGCAGGAACAGAGTGCAAAGGAGGAATTTAGAAAAGTTGCCTGGGCATGTAGGGCTGGTGTCATTCAAGCCAAAGCTCAGCTGGAGTTAAGAGGTTCAAGGGATGTCAATGGCAACAAGAAGAGCTTCTGTAATTGCATTAGTAATAAAAGGGTGACCAAGGAAAATGTGGTCCCATTGCTGAAAGGGTTGGGTGATTTAGTGACAGCAGACACCCGTGTGACTGAACTACCCTGACCTAAAAGGGTTCAAGGAGAAGGACCAGCAGTGGATGAGTGTTGAGCCAGGGATCACTTGTGAGAACTCAACCCACACAAATTGATGTGTCCCAACAGGCCATACCCACTGTGCTGAGATCTGGCTGACATCCTTGTAACAGTGCTATTGTCTTTGAAAGATCAAGGAGGTTGGGACAGATTCTCAAAGACCAGAGAAGGGCAATTAATCACACATACCTTAAAAAAAGGCCAAAGGAATGATCTGAAGGTCAGTCATCTTCATGTTGACTCTTCGTAAAATCATGGATTGAGTCCTCTTGGAACACATTTCTGGGCACATGAAAGAGTAGAAGGTGAATGGGAACAGTCAGCATGGACTTACAAAGGGTAAATCATGCCCAACACAACTGATTACCTCCTGTGATAAAATGACTGGATTAGTGGATGACAGGGGAACAGTGCACTTGACTTGGCCGAGGCTGTCAACATTTTACGCCACAATCTGTCTGTATCCAAGTTTTGAGATTACAGTTTAGCAACGAGTGGTCTACTGCGGGGTGTATTGTGGGACATGTTCATTTAGCATCTCTCAGTGACCTACAGGACATAATGCAGGGCACTTGATCATCAACTTTGAAGATGACGTCAAGTTTCAAGGACCAGTCAATACACATGAGGGGAGGGCTATATCCCAGATGGGCTGGATGGTGGGGTGGGGGGAAAGGCCAACAGGGTCCCCATAAAATTCAGGCAGGAGCAATGGGCAGCCCTGCCCTGGGAATGCAGACTCCTGGCAGCAATCCTGATGGCGACTGGAGAAAGGTCCTCTGCTTATCATGCATCAGGGCTTGTCTGTTTGCTGTTTGGGGTCCCAGACAGAAGATGCATCGATAAAGCGAGGAGTTCAGGGGAGGCCACCAGGACAGTGGGGCCAGGACAGCACTCACCCTGTGAGGAGGGTCTGCAGGGCTGGGGCTGATCCAGCCTGGAGCACAGACAGCATCAGAACACCTAGCAGGAGAATGGATCAAGGAGACGGGGACAGGCTCTTTGCAGAGCTGCCTGGTGAGACGGTGTGGTTCAAACAGTAATGGAGTCTGACAACATGTTGTAAAATGAAGCTTTATTGAGGAAGTAGGAAAAATGAGCAACAACATACCCATGTGGCAACTCACCCAATCCCTGACAACAAACACAGAATCATAAGCGATGCCATGGCTCCAGTGGACTCCTAAGGACACTTGGTGTCTGGGTCATCTAGCCACAACAGCCAATCATGCAAGTGCCTTTTGAATGTCACCATCTGGAGGAAAAAAAACCAACAACTTTCTGCTCATGAAGACAGCCAGGTAGTTGAGCAGGTTGCCCAGAGAGATTCTATCATCTCCATCTTCGGAGGTTTTCAAGAATCAGGTGGAAAAAGCCCTGAGCATCCCAGTCTGATCTCACTCCTGACCCTGCTTTGGGCAGGAGATTGTATTTGCAACTGCCTGAGATACCTTCCAGCCTGAATTATCTCTGTGATCCTAACATGAAATATTCTTCCCCATTCATATGAGGGAAATGCAAAGGATATATGAGGAGGAACATCCCTAGCAGCACCAAAACAGAGTTAGCACATGAACATCCATGTTTCTGATATTTCATCTGTTCTGGATATATCTGTTAAGAATAAAAGTAACTCCAAAGGTTTACACCTATTTCGTATCCCCTCGGAGAGGGGATCAATTCTAATGAGCTGACCAAGGAAACACATAGCTGAAGTCCATAGAAAAAGTAGTGAATGTTTGAAAAATGACCATGCAATTATTTACAAAGTTAGTAAGAATGAGCTTAAGTAAATGCAAAATGTATTACAAATAAGGAAAAATCTAGGTTCTAGGATAGGCTGGACTGTTTTGGAAGAAACCTCTGCTTCACCAGTGGAAATTCATCTACACCTAAACAGTCATTGAGTCAACGTAGATGACACTGAATTACAAATGACCTTCTGTTTCAAGTGAAATCTCTGTATTTTCCTATTTTAAGCAAAATATTTTGAAATTTTTAATATGACAGTTTGCAATTTCCTACATTATTTTCATTATAATATCTTTAGACTGAATTGAAAGCTTTTCCATTCTTTTGATCAGACTATTTTGCTGAAACTATGACAGGTAATTGAATTCTTTTTTTTCTTGCTAATTCTTTCAGCACAGACAAGAACTGAAAAGACTGAAAAGTGTGCTCTAGTGAGAAGCCCATCTTGAAACTTTTTATGCTTTCCTAAGGGGCCAGGACTTATTTCCTAAGAACTGATCTGAATCTTGCAAATGACAAAACAGGACTGAGCAGCAACACCATTTAGTAATGCAATACAGTAGTAGTACCAGTAATATGTAACTTCATCATTATTCAGGTTTTATTTCTGCTAATTTCTCCTTTAGAATGGCATGAAAAATATCTGCTGATGAAAATATGTACCAGCTTGAACAATAGAATTCTGCCTACAGAGCAAGCTGGAAGACCGTGGTCAGGAGCACACACTCTGAATTGTCCTAGTCATATGCCTCATCTCAGAATCTGTTACATTCATTTAAAAACACAACTTTTGTGATACTGGTGCTCTCTTCATTTTATTCCATAAAATATAGTATAGTTCCAATGTATCTTTTCAAGAAAAGCCCTGGTAATTTAGAGGCTTGTTCTCACTTCAAAAATTATTAGGCCCACTTCTGTCCCACAAAATATCTTATTTTAATTGGATTTGGAGCCTCTAGCTCTCTAGCTATCCTAAACACATGGATCTGAGCTTTAGACTTCTTGTGTGCAAATAAAGTTTAGCCTTAAAGTCACTGTCTCACTGACAATTCTTCAAAAATATTTCGACTTTGTAGGACCTTGCAATTCATAAATGAAAATAATTACTTCGCAGAGCGTTACTTGAATTTTTCAAGTACATCTAATAATTGCAAAGTGTTAAATTATGCATCAAGTTTCACAGTTGAATACCTTGATGTTTTCAAGACTTCAGGTCAGTTTTCAAAACACTTTCAAAGCTTTGCCTTGTTTATATAGTGTGTTGGGTTTACATGGCAAGGTTTTGGTAGCAGGTGGGGGCTATAGGGGTGGCTTCTGTGAGGAGCTGCTAGAAGCTTCCACTGTGTCTGATAGAGCCAATGCCAGCTGGCTTCAAGACAGGCCCGCCCCTGGCCAAGGCCAAGCCAATCAGTGCCTCTGTGATAACATATTTAAGAAGGGAAGAAAAAAAAAAACCACAGTTGGGGGAAGTTTTTGCAGCTGGAGGGAGAAGTGGGAAGATGTAAGAAACTGTAGACACCAAGGTCAGTGAAGAAGGAGGTGGAGGAGGAGCTCCAGGTGCCAGAGCAGGCATCCCCCTGTAGCCTGTGGTGAAGACCATGGTGAAGCAGGCTGTCCCCCTGCAGCCCGTGGAGGAAGGATGAGGGGGTGTAGAGATTCCACCTGCAGCCCGTGGAGGACCCCACGCCAGAGCAGGTGGAGACACCTGAAGGAGGCTGTGGCCCGTGGGAAGCCCAGGCTGGAGCAAGTCCCTGGCTAGACCGGTAGACCCGTGGAGAGGGGACCCCACGCCAGAGCAGGTTTGCTGGCAGGACTTGTGACCCCGTGGGGGACCCACGCTGGAGCAGTCTGCTCCTGAAGGTCTGCACCCCATGGGAGGGACCCACACTGGAGCAGTTTGTGAAGGACTGTAGCCCGTGGGGGAGACTCCATGTTGGAGCAGGGGAACGTTGAGAGGAGTCCTCCCCCTGAGGACAAGCGGCAGAAACAACGTGCGCTGCACTGACCGCAACCCCTATTCCCCCCCCCCCCCCCCGTGTCGCTGAGAGGGGGGGTGGAGGTTGAAGCCGGGAGTGAAGTTGAGCCTGGGAAGATGGGAGGGGTGGGGGGAGGTGTTTTAAGACTTGATGTTATTTTCTCATTGTTCTGTTTTGTTTAGTAATAAATTAGAGGAATCTCCTTTCTAAGTTGTCTGTTTTGCTTGTGACCATAATTAGTGAGTGATCTCTCCCTGTCCTTATCTCCACCCAAACCTTTTGTTATATTTCTTCTCCCCATCACTGTGGGGGAGGAGTGAGCGAGTGGCCGCAATGTACCTTGCTGCCGGCTGGGCCTAAACCACAACACCCCTGCAATCAGTCCCTGCAGATACAGTATGCAGCAGGCATATACTTTGAACAAACTGTAAGCGTTCATTGTGGACCATCTTTTCTGATGGCCTTTGTTACATCATTGGAGAACTAGCTGATTATCCAGTTGCTTCACTGGGAACATTTAAAGTATCTGCAGTGAGAAGCCTGGCTGTGAAAATGCAATCGCCAAAAACTCTGCTGGAAACACAGCAGAGAAGCATCTCATAGCTTCATTTGCAAAAAGATGCTTTATTGACACTAAGACAATCTCAGTGCTAAGGGGAATTCCAGACTCTTGGCCTTAGTTCTAATTATTGCAGGAAGAGAAGGAGACTGAATACCCTTTCAAGGAGCTGCCAGCCTTCAAGATTTGCCAAACAAGCATCAGCATCACTTGACAAAGTTCCTTGTTGCCAGACACCTCTAGAGAAGCCATGGTCAGTTAACTTGTTCATCATTAGTGAGTGTCCCTAACTGGAACGGTTTACTGTTAGGGTCTGAGTACCTATTTTGTTAAAATCTTTTATGAAGATAAATCTGTCCCTATGGTAAGTTATTTACTGACACAGAAGGGCTCTATGGGAAAGATCAGTTATTTAGCTCTGGAAGAGATCACCGGGATCTCTTCCAGAAGAGAAGGCAACAGCACAGATCCCTTCTTGTTCCAAAGTGGGCATTCGGCCCCATCCTTTTCACAGCCCAGTCAGGGTCCAGTTGCAGGGTACACTCACAACAACTCAGCTGCAGCCCTGCCTTGTAATAGATTTCAGGCCAGTCCTAGAAAGCACCTCCAAATTCCTGCTCCTTCAAGTGGAAATAGGACATAACACAGAATTTAACTTAGAATCTAACGTGGAAGGCACACGAACAAACAGGAGGCTGAGCTAAAACAGGAAATCTGAGATCTCTTTTGAATTATTTACACATATACTACCCTCCTGTCTTGTTGCCTTGGGAGTGGGGAGAAATCTCCATGCAGGAGGTTAAAACACCTCATGGAGGCAGTGAGCTGTAAGGAAGACTCAAATTTCAAGATGTTGTCGCTTTAGGCCTTGGTTTTATATAGACTAGCTGGTCTCAAACAATTAGGCATGGTCCCTTGCAGGAAATCAGCAAGAAATCTGCCAGTGTACAGGACCTCTAGAGATGAGCTCAGGAACAGAAGACTCCCTTTCACTACTAACTTCATGGCAGAAACTCTCCCCTTGTCCCTACACTTTCCAGAAGCACAGAAGGCTGTTTCAGTATAATGTCATGCTATTTGGGTTAGCAATTTCCTAAGATAGGCAGAGACATTAATCAGCTCACTATGGAAATTCATCAAGGGAAGAATGATAAAAAGCAAAATGGGGCATGTTTTGTTTTCCTTCTCCTGTGATGGAGCTAGAAAAGAAATCTCAACAGGCAGCTACTCCAGGAGGTATTTTGAAACAGCGAAGAAACAATCGCTACATGGCAAGAGAAACCTGTAAGCAGATCAGCATTCCAGCCTGGCAGGCAGGCATGGCAGAGTGAAAAATAAAAACTAAGTGAGGAAGCCTTGCAGCTGAACAACATGAAAGGGCACACTCAAGAGGATTAGACCCAAAAGAATCACTCTGCCATGATTCTGATCCAATCTGTGGAAGATAAACCGTAAGAAAACTTTTGTTCCCCCCAACCAAGCAATGCCTCATCTGACAATATGTTAAAAATAACAAAAAGGCCTATCTGAAACTCACTGCCAGAATAACCATAGACAAAACGATGTCCTTTGTTTTTCATAGCGACCTTTCCTGGTGCATCCAACTTCCTACAGAGCAAGCAAGACCCCATATGGTAGAAAACCATCAGCTATCAATAGCAAAGGAAAGAAAATGGAGCGTAAGCAGCCTTATGGTTATTCTAGAAGAAGGTTATTCTAGATGCCTCCAATGACATAATTTGTAGTGAATAGGGTAGTGAGTGTAATCACCACTGCATTTTGCCAGAGGGAATTAGACCAACTTCAATGCTTGTATCTGTCTTATCAAATAGGCTCTATCACTAGTAATAGTTAATAGGGGCTCTTCGTTAACTCAGGCAGTCAAGCACTGTTTTATCAGAAGGAAAACTTGCAATACATTCACTTAGCACACTATACAATAAGGTTAGAGGATGTGCATAGTATCTGTGGTATAAACAAGCAAAAGGATTTCAAAGTTATGAATAGAAAAGTGTTTCTTCTTTGCATATAGAACAGACTTTTTATAAAGGGAATGAAAACATTTTCCCCATCCTGCAAGAATTCTTGACATTTTCACTGGCTTGAATCATGTTGAAATTTCACACCTTCAAAAAAGGTTAAAAAGAAAAAAATCTTGATCAAATGAAATAAAAGGGAGTTAATTAAATACTTTGATTCAATAATTCTGAAGACTTGGTATATTTCATCTATAGTATTTGCTATAGATCATGTATCAACTCCAAATATGCATTTGTTCTGCATATTCTGAAAGCTGTTCTTTAACTGAAATTACAATTTTTACACTTTTTTTGGGTAATGGTAATCTCATTGAAAGGACCATTATGCCCAATCACTTTGTGTTTTAATGACTCAAGTATTTTCCTCTGAAAAAGTAATTTGAAAAATATTCAGCCAGCTGTGCTTCTATTGATGTGATGGAAGGATACCTTTTTGCAAGGCTGATCTTCTGAAACATTCATCCCACAATCCAAGAATTTTGAAAGAAATCTTATATATCAAGTAAAATGGGAGGAAATTTAAGTACCTTCTTCATGGCACAGGCCTTACAATTACCTTGTCATATCTTGGCACCATTAGAGATATAGTTTAAAATCTCAGTATTATCAGTACCTAAAAAATATTTTGATTTACAGAGGCACATATTTTGTCTGGTTGCACGTCTTTGTATTGTTAGCAGTCTCTAGGATACAGCTTCATTTACTAAAATGTGGATATAGCACATCTAGTGAGTCCTGCAAGAGTTCTGAAATCAAATGCCATTCACAACATAATTGCCCAATTATTTCTTTGAATAGCTGATTGCATTTGATAGATGTGCATTGTGTTTGAAAATAGCCATAGTACAAATACATTGAGGAATATTGCATTAATGGTGTGATTATGTTACTGAAAAAGGCAGGGTCAAGTAGCTCTGAGCCATTCAATTTTGACAGAAACATGTTGGGATTATTCCACATCACCTACACTCTGAAGTAGCATTGCCCTGTTTGCTTTTTCTGACTCAGTTCTTCAGGATTTTTTATCTGTGTCCTTTCAACTTCCTTCTCATTTTCTTCAAAACTCAAAAAGGAAGACACTACAGTATAAATTACTCCATTTTTGTCCTCAGATATTTCTTTCTTCCTCTCAATAATAATTACCCACACAACATAGAAATGCCTTCATAGCATGGTAAAAAAAAAAAAAAAATCAAAAGAAGACAGTTTAATCTAGCAAGTCTTTAAAACTCCATCCTTCTCCTGAGATTTAGGAAAAAAATGAATGCAGCTGTTAACTTTGTTTCTAGAGTTTGCTGTAAATTGAAGTTGTGTTCTAGGAAAAGAGCCTACTCAAAACAGATTTTTAATGTTCTTCTATGTCGTTGATTAATATATCGTTAGGTATTTTCCTTAATCCATGTGTAAAACACTAAATAATTGAAATATTAATCACCCAAACAATTGAAATAGCAGACTTGCATGAATAATCATGTTTTGTAGGCTTTTTTCTCAGTTCATTGATCAAATACTTTTTAAAAATAAATTGACTAATAAAAAAGAAAGCCCATAAGCATAAGAAAATGAGAATTTTTTTTTTTCTTCTGGCTTTTGAAGTTTCACATCTACTCTGACCGTGATCAATATCTCCCTGGTTTTTCTGGTTCCTTCCATAGGGAGAGGAGTTACACAAATGTGCACATAGCTAAGACAGTTAATGGCCAATTAGAACAGGCATATCAAAGGTTAATTCCACATGAGAACTAGGGAAATGTGTTCTAGTTTTGCAAATCTTTGAATTAATAAAATGCCCAAGCTATGCTTAGGCAAGAAAAGAAACAAAAAAGTGAGGAGATGACTAGAGGATCCCTAGAAGTCTGCTAATTAATGATCCTTTATTCTCAGAAGCATCCATAGTTTAAACATACATTTGAGTAAGCAATAATAGAAGATAATAATAAAAGAGCTGTAGATCCACCCATCAATCTTGTATATAGCCTCTGACTAAAGGATCTTAGGAAACCTGTGGAAATATATAGGGGATTATGGAAAGAAATATGACTGGCTAACCAGATCCAGACTATAGACATTTTGCACTGAATAGTTATAATTAAGGCCTTTGTAGACCATGTAAGGTTGGAGGCTCTCAAACTTCAAGTTTATACACTAGAAAGGTATCCAGAAATTAGGACATTTACCTAATCTGGACAATTGCCTTGAGTCTAATTTGATTGTCAATGCTGAAAAACTTCTTTTCTCTGGAACCTTAAATATTCAAGAATCACACAAATTTCTGTTTTAAACAGAATAGGCAGGTTTGGACAGCATGGACACTTACAGAGCTCTTGTAAATGTTACTCGTATTTCCTAGCTTAAGCAAGATTAACCATACAGGAAGCCAGGATCCACACCTGGGTTTAGTATTTCTGATCACAGGGCTAACATCTCCTGAGTCAACAAGCTGGACTCAGAGGACAGAATCACAAACAAAAGCACAGGAATACAGGGCAAGGGAACACCTTTAAGGCTCAGAAGTGCTTGTCTTTTGAACAGGAGCCTTGCATTTCCTTTTAACCAAAATGTTTCAACTCCTCCAACTTTGAAATCTGAGAGAAGCTTTAAAATAAATAGAGGAAATCTCTCTTTCTGAAGGTTGTAATTTTGCTAGTAATAGGTATCTTTTTGTCACAGCCTCATGCCTGTGAATTATCAGCTTTTTTACACCTGTAAAAAAGACACCTGAGCACTTAGCAATGCTACACCTGAGGGATGAGCTTGTTTTTTTCCTCCACACCATTAATTAAGACGTAGAAGAAGAAAAGTACATAGTGTTTTGCAAAATACAAAATGTGCTTCTAAGAGATGCTAAAATAATTTTCATGATCAAATGATACATATCCATAGAGGCATTGATGATTTTAAAGTAAAAGGCAACAGGCAAAATTTAAGCACGCACTCTCCTTCCTATTTGGAAATCAAAGGTAAAATTCTCCGTGATATAAGCGAGGACAAGATCAGGCCAACAGCAAGTGCTTTTGAAAATTGTGTCTTACTGACTATGTGACTATGCCATACAGAAATGGTACCTAGTAAATTCCTTGGCAAAGCACTAGATAAGTAATAGAGGGGTAGGAAAAGAAAAATAATCTGTGAACAGCTAGAGAACCAAAGGGTTTCACATCTTCGAAGCCCGACATCAGGAGTGACTTTCATGTGCAGAACTCCGACATGCACCTTTCTGTCATTTTTCGCCATCCAGGCAAGTACCTTTTGCATGAGCCGCAGTGGGCTGAAACACGCCTTGCAAAAGTGCCTGCTGCCAGCTGTTTTGTGCACTGCAGTCTGCAGCACAAACTGTACATGCGCCACCGGTTCCTTGCTCTGTTCTCATCACTTGTTCTCGTTCAAAGAAATGGCAGGGGGCGGGGGGGGAGGTTACCAGAGCAAAAGTGACATCTGTCTGATGTATTCCCCCCACCCTCTACTGATCAGCAGCAGACAGGGCACAGTTTATCCCCACTTCGTAATATCCCGGACCAGCACCACCTGTCCCCTTCACAAGACTGAGCCACAGCAGTGAGTTACCCCTTAGCTAGCAAGCTTACCAGTCATGGACCACATGTGGAGACTGTTACTTTTGCTAGATTGCTCCTTGCACAACAAATCAGTTTACTTACTTGATGCAACTCTTCAAGGAGAAATATACCATCCTTAATGAGAAAAAGGCTCTGGCCCTCTATGAGCAACAGCCTGATCTTTTATGAAAGATTGGCCTCCTCCTCAACTTCTGGTAAAGTGCTGTGCTTTCAGTTTATGAATTTGTGTATTTTGTATTGATTCTGCCTCATTCTGATTGCCAATAATTTTATCATCTCCTTCATTTTATTATCATTGTAGCTTATGTGATCTCATTTATTTTTACTATTCCTATTACTTTCCTCTCAATTTATCTGTTGCTGTGCTAAATAAAAATCACAAAAATATTGAGGTATTAAATTTCTGTAAAGGAATGACAAGGGATTAATATTCCACAGTTTGATAAAATCATACAGATGTCCACTAAAGATAATACACTTGTGCATAAAAAGCAATATATTCACTATAAATTGAATGATAAAAATGAACATTCATGAAACACACACATCTGCCAGATGTAGGGAAAAATATTTATGCAATCAAAGCAATAAATATCATTTATCATTCCTGAATACTAAAAGGAATTCAGTATACAGAATACTAAGTCCCGTCATTCATGATGATTAATCCTTTTCCTCTTCCTCTCTCAGCCTCCCCCAGTTCTCTCCACATCCTTGTGAATTTAACTAGAAAAAAGAGTGTATCTTCCATGTACATAAATGAATATTATAGCATGTGCAATATGATGCAATCATAACAATAATACATCTCACAAGTCAGATTTCAGAGGGACAGCAATATAATTGTCCATAAGTTTAAATTTACGTGTATCTCAATTAGCCACACTCTCCTACATAAATAAGACTCCAGTAATTTTAAAGGCTTTCTACTAAATCCTAGTTCCTCAAGTATCAATGAAAATTAACAGCACAAAATGCTCTTGCCAGGTCTGAAAGGGCAGTTTAGGAGCCGCAGAGTTTTACATCTAACTGCCAGCCTTTACTATGTCTAACTAGGCAAAGCTGACAAGTCTTTTTCTAAATCTGCTTTTTGCCAGGATTTTGTTCCTACTGAATTCAATGTGTTTTGCCACTGACTTCATTAGGAGAGGATGATGCCTTAACTAATTTTTCCTTCTGATACAACACAACTAATCACAAGGCCATTCATTAATTTTCTTGGACATAGCGCGAAACACAGATCAACACACATTAGGACGTGGGATTATGAATTTGTTGTCAATCTCTGTTGTAAAAGCTAGAATATGTGTACACTTTCCCATTTCCAAGGAAGCTCCTTTATCTGCACAAAAAGGCATGATTAATAGTAGAAATGATGTTTTAGTAGCCTTGATCAAAAGCAGTGTATTGAAGACATGGCACCATGAGATGATGAGGTTAGACAAAATAAAAACCCTGAGGCCAAGGCTGGGGCATCATAAAGGAAACTCTCATCTTATGGGTTTAAGTCTTTTAATAGAGGAGGGAAAAAAATCTGTCTATATGGTACCGCAAGCACCTTGGCCGTTTTCTCCAGTACAGCAGATGCCAATCTTGCCTGCATAAAAAAACAGAAAGTAATTCCTTTGGTTTTGCAGTCTTTCTTCACCAGACTTGGAAAATAACTGCTGAATATATTTGCAATGGGACCAGCATGACTTCTGCTAGTCTCTGTATCAGGAAGTCAGACAAAAATGCCAAGAGGCTTTAATGTTCAGACGCTGGACACAGTTGTGTTAGTGTTTCCCATACGTATAAATTTTCCATAGAGTATCACAGTCATGTACGCACATCTGCAGGACCTAGCAAAAATAACCACCTCCCTGACTTGCCTGTGAAATATTTGCTGGTAGAAGGATTCAGCGCTATTACTCAGAGCTAGTAAATGAGATGCAGAACTATGTTTCCTATATAAGGATATCCTAGATGAACATGTGCATAGCTTTAAGTATCACTGGGTATGGTTCAGAAAATCTGTAGTCATCAATACCAAGGACAATAATTACAGAATTGCAAATACTACCCTTTGGAAGATCCACAGCAACCTGCAAAATGTTTCAGTGAGGCACGGTTATGGCAAGCTCCTCAAGAAGATCCTTGAATGCACAGTGTGAAAGTGTTCCTCTCCCACTGAAAGCAACTGGTTCTTCCTGGGAACTAATGATAGCAGCACCTGTCCCTTTGGTGAGCAGGCAGCACAGGAAAGTGTTTCAGTAGCACAGTCATATGTGAATGTGAGCACAGACTCTGACCTCCACTGATGCCACAGAGATCTAGGAGCAGTCCAGTGAAAATCTTCAAGCTACTTCAGAAATATTGCAGGGTAGCAGCAGAACCTGGCTGAGGGGTCAGTGAAATTCCACATAAACGAAAGTTTCTTGCGGTGTACTGCTTTTTTAATGAGAAACTGACACAAGCATGGTTAGTCTGCCAGGGTACATGGATGCCTCATGTAAAAAGGAAGACTGACCTGTGTAAGGAAAACATTGTTAAGAATTCCTACTGAAACCTGTAAGCAAACCTGAAAGGCAACACTGTAGAACTAGAAAATGATGCTTTGGCTAAACACTAATGAGGTATTCAGCAGCTGTGAGGTACTTTCTACCTGAATTGCAACCAAATGTCTGGGAGACATCAGGAAGGCCATAAACAAGAGGCAGAAGTAACATTAACATGAAGAAGTGTGGAAAGGAGTGCTTAGCTGCCGAGCAAGTCTGAAGTTACTCATACGAAGGACAAGCCCACCACAAAACACTTCATAGAAAGCACACTATGCTCCCCAATGGCTGCAACAGCCACTGCCACCAGGCTATGCTAAAGCCCTGTGACTTGACTGAAGGCTGAACAGTCATTAATTTCGCCTAGTACCCCCTGCTGAGTAATGGGAAGGCAAGTAATCTCTGCGCAGGAGGAGGAGGATCAGCCATGAGCCACTCTTACTTGTCACCTCATGTCATACGTGTACGCAGTGCAAATCAAGCATGGCAACACTGTTAGATTGTAAACTTTTAATGCAGCACCAGCAAAAAAGCGTGTAAGCAAAATCCTGTGCCTGGGAAGGGGAGCGAGCATTGTGAGTTGTACAAGGGAAGAGGAAGTGTAATTGCTGCTGCTGGCATTAGCACGGCAGCACTTGGATTTTCTGTCAGTGGATTCAGAATGGGGCTGGTGGAGAATTTCCCAGAATTACTGGGGGCTAGGGAAGGAGAGAAATGTGGCAAGTGCACATATTCCTTGAAAAAATGAGGATTGCCCACTGTAAAACAAGGAAACTTAAAAAGTGGTCCAAATGTGCAAAAATAACGAATGCTGGGGGAGAAATACATCATGTATATCTGGCATCTCCCTTCTCCCTGCATCTGCCTGTAGGAAAAAGAGATGCTGAGTGGAAAAAAACCCAAACCTATCAGAGTTTACTTTTTATACGAGATGTAGGTTTCCATGCCATAATGCCACCAAAGACCTAACCACATCCAGAAACTAATAGCTAAAAAGAAACAAGTAGTAAAGCTCATTGTCAAGGGTTAAAGCCACATCCAGCTACTATGGCTTTTCAAAACTGTAATGTCACTCTGCAAGAAAATATTCTGGACTACAATAAGCACTAATATGGAAATCTTGTATTCCAGTTACTCATTTTTAAATAGTTGTGTCATAAATAGAAGTTCATCACTTCTGTTTTCTTCTTTAGAGAAGGATACCTGATTATTCAGAAAGACTACAAAAGGTTCCCGGGCTCCGTTTTAGGGCCAGTTCTTTTTAATGTTTTCATAAACAACTTGGATGTAGGACTAGAAGGCACTGTGAGTGAGTTTGCAGATGACACCAAATTGGGAGGAGCTGTTGATTCCATCAAGGGTGAAGAGGCCTTGCAGAGAGATCTGGACAGATTGGAGACCTGGGCAATCACCAACCACATGAGGTTTAACAAGGGCAAGCGCTGGATTCTGCACCTGGGAAGGGGCAACCCTGGCTATACATACAGACTGGGTGATGAGACACTGGAGACCAGCCATGCTGAAAGGGACTCAGGGGTCTTGGTCGACAGCAAGTTGAACATCAGTCAACAGTGTACCCAGGCTGCCAGGAAGGCCAACTGTATCCTGAGGTGTACCAAGCACGGCATTGCCAGCCGGTCTAGGGAAGTGATTGTCCTACTCTACACTGCGCTGGTGCGGCCTCTCCTCGAGTACTGCGTGCAGTTTTGGGCGCCACAGTACAAAAAGGACATAAAACTATTGGAGAGTGTCCAAAGGAGGGCAACAAAGATGGTGAAGGGCCTAGAGGGGAAGACGTATGAAGAGAGGCTGAAGTCCCTTGGTTTGTTCAACCTGGAGAAGAGGAGACTGAGGGGAGATGTCATTGCGGCCTACAGCTTCCTCGCAAGGGGGAGCGAAGGGGCAGGCGCTGATCTCCTCCCTCTGGTGACCAGTGACAGAACCCGAGGGAATGGAATGAAGCTGCGACAGGGGAGGTTGAGGTTGGATATCAGGAAAAGGTTCTTCACTGAGAGGGTGGTCAGGCACTGGAACAGGCTCCCCAGGGAAGTGGTCACAGCACCGAGCTTGACTGAGTTCAAGAAGCATCTGGACAATGCTCTCAGTCATATGCTCTGATTCAGCTGGTCCTGTGTGGAGCCAGGAGTTGGACTCTATGATTCTTATGAGTCCCTTCCAACTCAGGATATTCTATGATTCTATGATTTTCACCAAAAGCACTGTTCAGAAAACTCTTTGAATGTTCAAACATCTAGTGGGATAGAAACATAATCTGAATAATAAACCAACTCTTAGCAAATGGATCAGATTTAATATTCAGTTGTCAGTTCTTCCCACTGCCACTTCAATTTCTGAACTGCACCATGACTGATTGTACACTTTTCAAGGGCAAAGTTTTAGAAGGCTGACCTCCAGGACCAAAATTTTGAGCAACACTCTCAGTTTCCTCTGGGGGATATTTTTGTAGTTCACTTACTCATATAACAGACATCAGGATACTCTCCACCCCAGTACTAATTATTGCCACTTCAGCAGGATCAGTTGAATTATAACTTCCAAAGGTTGTCTTCTGAAAACTCAGCAGCTGGCAGTACAACTCGAAAGAAAAGAAAAAAAATAAAATAAAATCTCTTTTTAAACCAGGCTTTGCTGTCCTATGCTCTCAAAGGTGCAAAGCATTGCAAGAGCAAGGGTGAAAACAGAATTCTAGTATACTAAAAATTGTTTCCTTGTTTCCTCAACTCTAGGAGCTCTAGCCAGTGCTCCTACCTGAGGGGGAAAGGCATAGTCAGGCATGAGACAGCTCTGCCTTTGCGTGAGTCCTTCCAGTCTCTGGCAGACTTTTTGCCGCTCCACTGGCCTTCCTTAAAAGCAGTAGTATCGTCTCAGCGTGGTGAAACTAGCCAAAGCTGAGGTGGCTTCACTCCTTATGCCTTCCAACCTGTGCTCCAGAGATTATTGGAAAACTTCCATCTTTTCCACGTGATTCCTTTCAGGAGCTTTTCACAGCCTTTTCTGTTTAATTCTGTGCTGCCAAGTGAACTATAGTCATTGCCTGACTTGTAACACAGGTGGTTTAAGTGATGGTTGCACAGGTTGAAGGGTAGGAGGGCTAGATCGTGGAAGGATTCTGCAACGTCCCTCTAAAACTTACTTCAAGTTTTCTGGCCTTCACCTTCAGGTGCTGAGAATTTAAAGAGGTTTCATGCTCCATGAAGAGAGAACAGAATTAACCATGTACTTCAACACCTCCCTTTTAGTGTGTACGTGTACGTGCACACACACACAAACACACGCGTGCACACACGCACAAGCATGGAGTATATCTTGGCTTGTGCAATGCTAGTAAAAATCTGCTGTTTATTAAGGCATCTCTGAGTCAAAATTATAACACTAATGGATTATTTTTGTTGGCTTTGTACCATGCTTGGCATTGATCTGCGCCTGTAATAAAGCATAAAATGTGGGACTGTATCACATATTTTCATCTCTTCTAATGGAGAAAATTCCACTATGCATTAAACATTCTTGTAGGCCCTTCTTTATTTTTATTTTTATTTAGTGTAAACTATATGTTTTTTTAGTCTGACCTCTTGGAAGAAAAGCTCCTCACCTTTTTTTTTCTGAAAAAGAAAAATATTAGGGAGAAGGAAAGGGAGGAAAAGGGGGAAGTGAGGGAAAAATGTTTGCACCTTTTACAAGATAATAGAATTGAAATTAATTTTTAATTTAGCAGAGCTCTGGGTCTTCAGGGAAATTTGTCTAAAATGACCTGTAAGTTTCATGGGGACAACTGCTTAGCTTGTGTTCTGAATGTACTGCAAACTGATCAGCACAGAGTGCTGCATGTACACTATGGGACAAGAGTCCTAGCCTCATCACTGTCTCTTTCTTTCTGCTATATTACCTCCCTGATGGACAAATCCTGATCCCTCTCAATCCTGATGTTGGTGCAAATCCAAATGCATTTCATTTTATTCAGAGAAAATCCTCCAGACCTACACTTCTGTGACTGGATGCAGAATTTGGTTTTGTCATACACTCACTTTTGGAGGTTGAGTCCATCATGTTTAAAAAAGCTGGGAGGAGGATTTCTGAGTCTAGTTCAAGGTTATACTGACAGCCAGAATATTACTGTGAGCATTTTGCAGCCTGTTAATTGTCCTGTTAAACAGTTTGCAGAGGTCTTACAAATGAAACATCAGACACTCTTGCTTATCTGGCTACGACAGTCCTTTACTTTTTTAATCACTCTATGTGTTAAAGGATGGGGTTTTTTTCCTATAGTGGTATATACCAGAGTCAAATATAACTAAAGTCAGCAAGGCAGGATCCTGAGGTCACTAATACATATTACCTAATTGGATAGGGTGGGATGAGATCTTATAAGATACCTAAAACTTCTTTCCCACCCAGAACGAGTAAACACATTTCAAACTGGTGATGGTGAACCAACCGATGGACATCCAGAAGAAGCTTTTCTCTGCAAAATGTAGTCTCTAGTGAATGGCTGAAGAAGCAGTAGTAGTTCTGTCTAGAGGGAGAAGAACCAGAGATACAAGTCTACCAATATGCAGAAGATAGCTTCTGATAAGAAAGTAATAAACTTCATTGAAGAGTATAGCTTATTGGAAAAGAAATCAGGAACTAAACTTGAGTAAGGAAGGTCTAGGAAAGACATTAAGGAGAAATCTAAGGTATAATTGCCTAGAGAGCCTGTGGGATTGCTGTTTCTGAAGGAAAGTGAGGAGTCTTACTGGATGATGTCTCAAAACATCCTCTGGCCTCCTTTTTGACGATTGCAGTTTGTGAAGGCGCTATCTTTTTCTGTAGAATCAAAATCACAGCCAGTTACAAGAGCCTTCCATAAGGCTCAGTAATCAGTAGCTTGGGTTTTTTTCTGCAAAATATAGATAGTTCTGCTTATTAGTAAAAAGTGGTGTAAAACTTCTGTCCCACCTCACAATTTCATTGCAGGCCAAAAAGTTAGAAAAGAAATCTATAATCTATAGCACTTGGCATCTCATTTGGCTCTGCAAAATAACTCATTTGGAGAAGATGCACCTCTGTCTTCAACTATTTCACACCCTAAGGCCGAAAAGGCCGGAGAAGTAGATCAATGGTTTCAAGCAACAAACCCATTCTGTAAATCCACTAGGAGACCCAAGCTATACAGACACAAACCAAACACAAAAACCTCAGTCTTTCTGAATAAAAATCCTTTCCGTTTAACTCCACTGAGAAGAGGATGCAATGAGCTGGTGACGAGTTAGTACAAGCTTGTGTGAGTTCATTATTCTTCTATTACACGAAGCTAGCTGGGAGCCCACAGGTGCAGGACCCTGTGGGGATCTCACTGGAGATCATGTACACTGCTTCTCAGAAGAGGCCATTAACTGGAGTATGCTGCCAACCAGGTCAGCTACCTGGCCTTTGGGTCCTGTTCTGCCTTGCTTTCCATACAGATGGAAATACATCCAGGATGCAAACAGAAAAAGTGAGGAACAGCTGACAATGCTGGACACATTTCAAATGTCTGCATCGTATTTCTAGCAAAGGGAGCAGAATATCATCTCCTGGGAGGGCCTGACAGAGGAACACTATTGCTTTCTCATTCTCAAAACTCAAGAGCAGCTTAGATATCTGCATGGAACACTGATGGCCAGCACTGTGTTGACATGGCAATCTTCAATGCTTATAAATATCTAAAGGGCAGGTGTCAAGAGCTGCCCAGTGACAGGACAAGGGGCAATGGGCACAAACTGGAACACAGGAGGTTCCATCTGAACATGAGGAAAAACTTCTTTACTGTGAGGGTGACCGAGCACTGGAACAGGCTGCCCAGAGAGGTTGTGGAGTCTCCTTCTCTGGAGATACTCAACCTGCCTAGATGCAGTCATGTGCAACATGGTCTAGGTGATCCTGCTTTAGCAGGGGGGTTGGCCTAGATGATCTCCAGAGGTCCCTTCCAACCCCTACCATTCTGTGATTCTACCAAGAACAAGGTTTCTGCAAACCATGAAAATTTGGGACCTCACCTCAAAACTGAAACTTCTGAAAAAACAAAGGCAAAGCCCAAAGAAAATGCAGATCTAGTAAGCATGGAAATCTAAATTTATAGGCTACTTCTAAATTTAGCTAATAGTGTATGCTCACCAAGATGCCAATCTGGGCTTTGTGTCAGAGAGGAAGACGACTTCTGGAAGAAGCTGATAAAAGCCCAGGTCTTCCTCGGCTTTTACATGTTGGAGGATGCACCCTGATGCAGGAAGAGCCCCAGCATCCTATTATACAGCAATGATTATGTTCAGCCCTAATTCATTTCAAGGCAAGTGCATTTAAATACCCTGAAACCTAAGCTGTGTAGCAACTTTTGGTAGATACTCTCTCTTTTTATTTTATAACTATATTCCTCCCTGTACCCACTCTGGGTGACAGAGCATCATTTACTGTCTATGAATGAAAAATTTGTCTGGGCCCAGTCACTACAGAGGAAGCTCTTCAGAAACCACAGCACTGCTCTCACTGTGCAGCCTTTTTCATGCACTCAAAAAAACCATGATGCAGAGACATGGAAGGAGAATGTGTGCTATCGACATGTTGACAGGAGGGAACAAAAGGAGCAATTTATCTGCACAGTTAATTTTCTGGCCAACAGAAAAAGCATGAATTTCTGTTAACTGCTCATGCTCCTGATCCTAGTGCATTATACCGCTGTTCATTTATTGGTTGAAGGCCCTTTTAAGAGACAAGGGTGACAGAATTGCAATGAATCTGTGAAAGTCTTGAGCAGATCCATCAGTCATTGTCTCAGACTTCAACTAGGTTATTTACTTTGTTCAGTTCAGCAATGATGAGTAACATGTTCATTTGTGCCTGTCATCATATGCCCAAGACACTTGTCATGCTGTAAAAACACCAACTTTAAGTAGCAATCTCCTGTGCGATCTCATCCGACCTGTTCCCTCGTGCATTTATGCCTTTCTTCTTTTTTTCCTCAAATGTTTTGAAATGAACACAAATTAGAAATATAATAAAACTGGCAGTTCAAAACATGGTTACTGTTCTTAAAACATAAATAAGATTAATAAGATGATGTTTCAGCAAATGTATTTTGTTGCTTAGAGCACCAGTTAGAAGTAATTCCTTCATAATTTCTCATGTCAAGAAATCAGTTCAGCAAAAACTACTTTCAGCTGACAATTCTGAAACAGGAGATCAGAAATTACACCCTAAATTCAAAGTCCAATAATAGTAAAAAGATAGATTTATGTGGAGCTGATCCAAAAGTTTTGGCTGTATACATTTTTGTTGTTGAAAATGCCATTTAGGAGCAAGAAGTAATATTTTTTATTAGACCAAATGACTGTAAATATAAATAAATAAATAAATACAAGAGATTTCACTTTTTTACTGTCAAACAAGAAAGGCAAGGAGCAGGCTAACTGGACCTGTAACCTTGTATGTTTTATTCTAGCTATCAGGAGTGAATCTTTTGAAAGATAATTTTCTTTCTGCAAGCTTTGCCTCTTAAAGTTCTCATAGCTTTGTTACTTTATGCCCTCCTTAACAAAGCTGCAAAGGGAAAATCTCAATGGATTAAATGCTCTATTTTGCCTCCACATCAATATTTCATTAAGGAATTACACTTAGTATTTTCCACTCCTCCTGCTCATCATGCATGGACAGACAAGCAGGAGCAGCACAGTACTCATAACCCACAATGATGCGCATCAAATAACACTAAGGTTAGCTAGTTCTTGCAAGCCCAAGCAGCTATTATTCCTCACTTGTTTCCCATTATACTTGGCCTTCCCACTCTCCCCACCTACACAGCATTAAAAATGCAACACTTAGAAATATGGCTGTGAGATCTGTGGATTTCCCAGCAGCATATTTTGAGCAGTTGGCATTTGACATCACCAGCACTGAAATAATTGCCTCTTCCATAGCACTTTTCTCTGTAAATCCCAAAGTCCTCAAGGACACATGGCCCTCCGAGGTTTTTGGGTGAGGAAAATGAGGCACCAGTGGAAACAAGATTTGGCAGCTCAGGCATTGTTGAAGTTGGGGGCGAAACGCAGCTCTCCCACCTCCTGCCCCTGCACTCTCCACTGTGTCTTGGCTCCTTCTGGGCACAGCGAAGGTGTCTTCTCCTTCCTGAGGCGGAGCCTCGCTGGAATAATTGGCGTACAAATTAGGAACACCCCTGCACACCAGCGTGACTTGCAAGAACTGGAAACCATCCTTTCTCCAAAACAGCAGTTTTGGTAAAGACTAGATGAGATCGAGACACCTCTCCTCAAGACATTCCCTGCCTACAACAGGCAGAAAACCCTCCGGGTACCGACTGTATTTTTCCTCTTTGTTCCATCTCCAGCAGCATGCTGAGCAAGGGAACTCTCCTCTGGGATTTCAGAGTCAGGCACAAAGAGTCCTTGTTCCTTCTGATCATACCCACCCACACAGCACATAAATCTTTCTCCTGCTCTCTTCCAGGGCTGCCAGCCTGGCCCTGCTGCTGGGACACCCCAGTTCAGGCCAGCAGGCAGGGGCAAAGCACTGGCAGACATTACTTAACAATAGAAATATCAGCAACAATGGCAGTCACTCATGGAACACCTCGAATGGAGCAAACGTGTAAAGTTTTATCATTCCTCATCCTATGTGACCGCTACTTGAGAAAAAGCTGTCACAGGCACAGCCCACTGCCTATTGCCCTAAAAATGCACAGCCCTCAAACTAGGAAGCTCTTAGCCACCAGCATATTGCAGCTATCGACTGAAATTGTCTCCACACGCAGACTACTTTCCAGCAATGCCCTGTGCATTGCAGAGAATATGTAAATCTCAAGCCTGTCATTACTGAGGGGCAAACCCACAGCTACAGAACTGTCCCTCAGGGAGCTAGGACAGCTTGCCATGGTTAAGATCAGTGCATATTTGTGTTATCAAACCTGGGAAAATATCAGCTGTTGCAATGAAGAAATACTGGTTGCTGGGAAAAGAGCAGTTTCCTTCCAAAGGTGTGCTGTTTCTAATGTGCTTTCTAATGCACTCTGCACCGGTGCAGGAGCTCGTGCCTCTGGCTGCCACAACGAGAGCTACCTGGAGGCTGAATGTTGAGCAGGCTGGGTAGCACAGCTGCCCCACTCATCCCAAAAAGGGATTGTTAGCATCACCAACTATTGCAATTTCTACTGTAAAAGGGCATGTGTAATGAAGCTAACCATTTATACTTGGCAGCATTGTCATTAATTGAAGTTCTGTTACCAGTTGCAATTGTTTGCAATAATACACTTGACCAAGTACAAAGGGCTGCAGGAATTAATAAGAAGCAGCTGTGAAAGATGCAAAGTAAATTGTGGAAATCCAGGCTGCCGTCACATCCCAGTGAGCTACAGGTAGGTGTTCATCACTTGCTGGCAGACTGAAGCTTTGCACGGCTCCCTTTTGAACACACAGTGACTGTTGCCACACTGAAATTACAGAAAATTATTCTTTCTGTGAAGCAACTTAGGAAAAAAGAAATGAACTACCAAAAGGTACACAATTGAACATGTGGTGTGAATCAATGACATGATCCATGCACGGTTAAAATCAAGCTTGGATGCTGCTGAGCATCTGTATGCACTTGTGGAAAGAGACGTACTCTCCTGAAGATATTTAAGTCCCATCTGAATAAGATTTGTCAATGCAAAAGATGTCGTGTGGAAATGGTACTATTTTATGGAGCAAACAGACACCTGTGAAGAACTGGACACAACCTAATGCTTAATGGTCTAGGTCTTCTTGAAAGAGCCTTCTAGCACCATGAACTAAGCCAGTGCTGCAAATGAGAGGACAAAAGTGCTCAATTTCAGGGAAAAGAAAAAAGTAAAGGCAGGTCTTAACACAAAGCTGGTAAAAACACTCACACACAGAGCAAAATACTTTTTAATTATTCCGTATGTTACTTGACCAAATTTTAAACTGCAGTTTTTATTTTAAAATGTTCATGCTTTCCAGCATGACTTCTTTACTACACCTGACACTGAAGCATGAGATCTGGTCACACAGGTGACAGCTGGTGCCAGATCAAGGTAGCGGCCTTTGAACAGTGCATAGATGTTCTCCTCCTTCTGTAACTTCATTAGAGGTTGTCTTCAAAGCAGCAGTCACACCTTTTCCAACATTCCCAGGAATATTTAAAAAACTGAGAACTCAAGTAAAATTATCTTTCTCCCCTTTCTGCAAGCTGGAGAACAGCTCTCAAGACAACATATTTTACTCCAAGTTTGTTTTGTTTCCTTGTCATCATTCCTCCTATGAGAAGGTGATCCCTGAACTCTTGGCTGCATGTGACATAGATATAACTGTCTACATAACACCACTGCAATTAAAGGAATGCTAATTTATACCATGAGTCCATATGTTTATGCCAAGGGTTGGATTTGTTACTTAATCCAAGAAAATGCATCTGAGATTTTTTTTCAATGCTATGCAAAGATCCCTGATTAGCTTTCAATACTGTGAAATGAAAACTAAAGCAAGATACTTTGTTCTGTATTTTGTGCTAGTGTTTAATCTCAGCAGGATATCTGTTCCATAAAAGCTTTCAAAGGCATACAAATTAATTATATGTATCACAGAAACCATCACAATTTCCATATCTAATTAGCACAATGTGGCAACATTCACAGTGATATGCTGTTCACCATAATCTTCTTCACAAGACCTTATTTTCTGTTTTCAAAGTAACAAGGAAGACAGACAATTTCACGTTCTACACATCAAACCATAAGCATTTATCAAGGTGTCAGTAGAGAGTAACACTTCTAGGTTGTCAATATTTAATCTGCAGTAAAATTAAATCATAGGCCGTTAGACCCAGATCGTTAAGAGTTCAGTGCAGATGCAGAACTGGATGTCAGGAAGCTTCTAAATGAAGCATATGCAATCTTCTGCCCCTTTGACCACGGAAACACCACACAGTATCTGCATGTGCACGCTACATATGCACAAAATCACCCTGCAGCACACCTTCTTATTTTTAAGAACAGGCTGCATCAGCACTATTACTGCTGAGAAATCACCACATTGCACTTCTGGATGGGCACCCTGGACCCACCTGCTGATGTGACAGAGTCCAGCACATGATCAAAGAGCTGTCATTAGCTTTCAGTGATGGGATAATTTCCAAGAGCTCTCTGTCCATAGCAACTTTGCATAACTGATAGTAAAAAAAATATCTGCTATCCAAGGAGCTCTACCCCTTGCTTCTCTCTCTCATTTGTGGAGATATGCCCAAGCCATCAAAAGGTGAAAATGAAAGGATTTCTGATCCTCTGTTGGCAACCTGATGTGGAAACCATGCTTTTCATTAAATGACTGTGAAAATGTCATGACACAGTGCAACCCTGTTCTTCCTCCATCCTCTTCCCTTCCAAAGCAGGACCACAACTATTTCTGATTTTTTATACACTCTCAGCAATCAGCAGTGTGGAAATAACAGTCATGTGCCAGGTTAGAAGAACTTCTTCCACTTCAAAATACTCTCCATGCTTTCTAAAGGTTAATGAACTTGGCTTGGAGAGGAGCATTTAAAAATAAAATCCGCCCTTGGACAAACAAACAGCAGCCATGCCTTGAGTCCCCTTTTGTACAGCTCAAATGTGAGACAAACCTCAGGCCTGAAGCCAGCTGCCTTCTGCCAGCCTTCATCCCCCCCACCACTCCAGCCAGTAATGGCTAAAATACTAACAGTTACCTTCACGGGCAATTTTCCCAGCCTGCAGCCAAGCAAAAGGTTTTGCTTTCTCCACACATTCTTTGCAAATAAGCAAAAGCATTTCTGTTTTTATAAAAACAAGGAGCTTGGGGTAGAAAGTAACTGTGTATGACCTGCCCTTATCTACCGTTAGGTTATTCCAAAAGCACTTCTTGGGAAGTGAATACTATTCTGGGTGAGCAAGGTAGTGACACAGCAGAAAGAACAAGGTATGGGGAATTTAAATTCCATAGTTTTAAACATGAGCCTGTACTGCTTTGGAATTTCTGTAGGACTATATAATAATTTTACAGTTTAAAAAGCCTTAAAAATACGGAGAACACTAATAGTACAAGGTGAACTTCACGTAAGTAGAGTATGCTCACACAGGTCTTTCTTTAAGGCAAGTCATCCATATCTTGTTTTAAATCAGATTGAAAATGGAGATAACACCTGTGTTACTCCTACTTACGGGCTACTCGCAGGCTTTCTGTGCTTGCCCGGAGTTTGCGTGGTTTTAAGTGGAGCTCACAGAGACTGACACAAGCGTCAAACCAACATATTTCTGCTCATCCCACAGTTGCTCTGCTGAGAGGACATGGAAAGCCAGAGGACATGTCCAAGCCAAAAGTAACAGCTGGGTTAGATGTCAGGAGAGGAAGGGAGCTCTTCGGAAATAGAACAGAATATCAGAAATAATAAGATGCAGAACACCATAAGAACAATAGAAGAAAAAAACACCATTGAAGAAAACGGGAAAGAAAGATGACGCGACAACTGTATACAGGAGTAATGGAAAGACTTACCAGCTTTAAAAGCTGCTGCATGCATAACCTACCCATCCCATCACCAATGTAAAGCAATGGTGTGAGTTTATTTAAATACAGGCTGAACAGAAAATCATAGTTTTCCAATGTGCCCAGAACCCCAAGTATCCTCACCATTAATGAGCATAGTGGGATGGTGAGTGCACCTCAAAGCCTGGCAAATTTTGTCCAGTGGTTCAGTTGAAAAGCAACGAGAAGAAGGAAGCAGCAGACACTGGCTTCTAGTCCTATTAAGTCAATGAGACCACACTGTCTTTCACTTTTCAGAGTCAAGTAAATCTGGTAAACGCCTTATTCCTTAACAGGAGGACAGAGAATGGAAACCAAAGGAATAAAACCCCAAACAGATGTTCAAAGTATCGAGAAGGCGAAATGGGAATTTATAAAGAAATGGTGCTCTGTTATTACCGTCATGTAAGTATGCTAGTGGAAAAAGTATTTATTAAAGAAAAAGACTGTAAAAAAAAATCAAACCACCTATGCAGACCCAATTAAGACAATTTTTGAAGTAATTCTCAGTAGCGCAAACACAACAACTGGGAATCGTGCTGCAGCTTTAACATAACAAAAAAGAGTATGAAAAGTCCACATGTGAATCTGTGGGAAAAAATAAGGAACAGATATGAAACTGAAAATTACTACTGAAATTCTATAGGTGTGTTTTTAAATTTAATGCTGGGGACCTGTGGACACCTCTGTCCATGCTTAGCTTTGTCCAAGAGAGAGATTTCTTTGTAAAACCACTGACACAAGTGCAGTCCTCCACTGCTGGAGTATGGGGAATTTTGCCTTTGAGTTGAGCAGACACTGTAAGCTGAAGCTGGATCTCTTCCTCACCCGTCCTGTCTTCAAGCCCTGCGGGCACACAGTGACCCTCAGCACACGGTGATGGCCGTGGCTGTTTATCATGAGGAGGTAGCTGCACTGCTTGGCTCCCAGGATAGGAATGAAATCCCATGGAAAAAGGTGGTAATGCCATATTGAGGTTTCTCCACAAACAGCCAGCTATTCACCCGCGGAGCAGGTTTCTGGAAGACCACCCGCGTCGGTTCCCCAGGACCACCCGTGTCCAGCCCCAGCTCAGGCTCTCCTTGTTGTGTCCCAGCTGCAACACACGTTGTCCCTCTGGCACTGGCACATCTGAATTGGAGGTGAAGCAAGCTGGAAGCAGGACAGATACAGCGCTTCAGCCACATAACCCTCCAGCCAAGGCAGAGAGCAACTGCCTTTCTTTGGTCTGTCCACCTGTAGGCAACCAAGGCTCAGGACCATTGACTTCCAGAATTATTGCTGTTTTGTTGAATAATAGCTCTATTTCAAATACCCTACTATCACTCCTTGCTTTTGAAAAAAGCTGAAGACGTCTTTCTAGAGGATTAGCAATATGTTAATTGCTCTATAGAAAGAATTAAGTCTGTACACTCACAGGATGTCTATGCTCAGGGGAAAAAACTGAAAAAAGGGGAAAAGTCTTAGGCTACATTTAAAAAGATACTTAAATGCCATAACTGATTTTCTGTGATCATTATTAGCAGGTCACAGAGGATAATAAAATAATAGAGCTTACGTTAAACTTGAGTAGCAGTACAAGGGAACATTCTGTTTGCCTGGAATTCATCGATTTGGTAATAAACCCCCACACACACTGGAAGGAGACTTGAGATGGCAATAGAAAAAATACGATAATCCCCTGAAGAACCTGTGAGAGATACACTTTCTGACTGCTGAATCAGGGCTTAGGGGCAAGCTATGAGAGCCGACTCATGAGGAAGGTGGTGTGAACCGCACCAGGAGGAGAAAACATCACAGGTGGAGGTGACAGAAATGCCAGCTGTACTGCTCGCAATGAGAGACTAAGACTTTTTCTGGTGGTTTCAGAATTGTATTTTATTCTCTCATTATTCAGTTCCTAGCAGGTGCCTCCAAGTCCCCTTGGGGGCTGGTGTGTGCCCCAGCTGCTGGCCCAGCCCTGGTTTCGCCGGCTTCTGGGGCAACCTAGTGTTGCCGGCGGTATGGCCTCTTGTGGGCTGGAGAGTCCTGGGAGCCGCTGGTCCTCCTCTTCGGGGGGTGCCGCGGCCGCCCGGGTGAGCAGTCCCTGCGCTGGCCAGCAGCGGAGGGACCTGCCACCGCCTGCCCCAGCTCCTCAGGGGGCTCCTCCTGCGCGCTGGGGTTGGGGGCAGGAGTGGGCCCCGGGGAGGCGGCAGGCCCAGGGCTGGCCGCAGGGCTGTCCTCCTGCTCCTCGGCAGCGTGGGGCTCCAGGAGCTGCAGGTGCCGCAGGATCTGCTCGCGGCACCGGTCTGCAACAACGTCGATGAACTGGCGCACAAAGCTCACCGTCTGCTGTTGCAGGAAGGGCTGCAGGTCCTGGACCAAGGCCGCCTCGTCCAGCCCGCAGCGGCACAGATTCATTATGAGGGTGCCCTGTGCCGCAGCCACCTCCCACCAGTGGGCCCCGTCCATCACCCGGTTCAGCCAGGGCAGCAGGGGCTCCAGCACCTCCAAGGAGTCCTGGAAGAAGGCTGCCCAGACTTCAGGCTGGAAGCCAGCCACGCCAGGCCTGGGCACCGGGTCTGCAGCCCCCTGCTCTTCCTGGTTGACGGTGTCTGATGGATCCGACGGGTCTGGAAGAACCATCTCCAAGAAATCGTCCTCCGACCGCACGGAGAAAAGGATGGTGCTGGCAGTCTGCCTGCACAGGGGGCATGACAATTTCCTACTTGCCCACCGCACGATGCAGCCCAGGCAGAACTTGTGGAGGCAGGGGGTCACACAAGCCACGTCATCTGGAGCATCCTGGCAGATGGGGCAGCTCCACTCTGCCTCCGGGGCCATGTTTGCTTGTCGCAGCAGGCTGGCGAGAGCTGAGGACAAGGAGCTGCTGCCCCTCGCTGACATCATGTCCTGCAAAAGGGAGAGAGGCCACGGTCACTCACTGTCCCAGGGAGGGAGGGAGAGAGGAGGAAGAGATGCCCAGGCCCCTCGAGAAGGACACCCTCCTGGCTCCCCGAGCCCCATCGCCCGTCCCACGGCCACCCCGGGGGGACGTTTCCCCGCACGGCTCACCTCCGCTGCTGCGAGCACCCCACACGGTGCCCAGCTGCCTGAACCAGGCAGGGCCGGGGAAACACAGGGGACGGCTCCGGGACGGGCACCGAGAGCTGCCGACGGCAGCCCCCAAAGCACCACCCAGCACCGGGAGAAGCCTCGCTCGACCCTCCAGACCTCGCACGCGCGCTCGGCAGGAGTCCAGGCACGAGCCAGGCTGGGCCAGCCTCTGCCGGCGCCCCAAGATAAGCAGCAAGGGACGTGAGGTCACAGTCCATCGCCTGCTGACGTCACAGCAGGCCGTCTGCTTCTGCGGTTCTTGCTCAGGTAGCGCTCTGGCTGGCACTGGCACTTGTGCAGATGAAAACTGTAATTGTTCCCATGTTCCTTCAACTTAGAATCTAGCCACTCTTCTACGGGTTGAAAATGTTTGATTTTAAGCAGAAGTTGTCTAGAGATGACTTAGCTGAAGTAGGACAGAGGAGAAGAAGCCATCAGTAATCTTTCACTACCTAAGAAGCCATATTAGGAAGTTCAAAAGCAAAGGCAGATTTTGCACAGAAAATGCCCTGGGTATGGCAGAAGCACAAATCTCACTTCAGAGATTGGTGGCAAGTTGTTCACTACAGGAACCTGATGCCCAAAATTATTTTCTCTTTTTTTTTTTTCCTACTCATCATCCTGTGTTTTTTCAGTCCATTTTAATTCCACATTATCAGCTTGGGATGAAATGTGGGGAAAAGGGAGAGTACAATTTTACCAGTGGGAGGGGTATATGTATAAATTAGTGAGAGGGTGAGGTGAGTCTTTTTTGATTAGACAATGTACTCAAGCATACAGAAAAGCTTGCAGATGACTGTAACAAATGGCAAGTCCAATCTTCAAAACACCAAAAATTTAAAAGTTGCAGGTAATTCACAGGCCTGCGCCATTTTGTCTTTAATCCAGTATGATCTTCCCTCAGACGGTTCTCTAAAACACTATTCAGTGAAGATTTCTTTTGAAAGACGTGTAAAATCGGCCCTTCCTTTCTCTGGGAGCAGGACTATCCATGACCACCTGTGGTACTTACGATTTCTGAGGAACTTTACTATGTTTTTAAACAGAATTTCTATTAACAAGGACAATATGTTGCTGACAGCAATTTGTTTTTATTCTCATAATATACCTAAAAGAAAACTCTGCATACAGATAAATTCTCATTATTACAAGATGAAAAGATATGCAAGCTCTATAGTGGTAAAGCATTTGAGAAGAAATCCCACAGGCACAAGTTTCAGCTTCATTTTGAGCTTTCAAATGCCTTTAACAGGAAACCAGTCATACAAAAGGTGCCTGGCTTGTTTGGCTGGGGAAGACATAAGAAATTGGTGATCTTACTCATACCACTTCTTAGCATGAGCTAAAAACAGTGCCTGACTTTGCTCAGGACAGCTTCTTTTTTTTTTACGTTTTTCAACAAGCTGAAATGGTTACCCCATGCTTCTACAACTTGAGATGGTCTCTTATATGTTCCCCAGGTAAATTTTCATCATGGTGAAAATGGAGTAAAATAAACATGCTGACCACTGAATCAGAGTTGCTGAATAGGTGCTGTCCTTCAGCAATGTTCTGCTACAATATCCATTCCTACAGGACATGTCTACCATACATTCAGCATTTGACATTTTTCCAATTCATATAATCAACTACACTTCTCTCCAGTCCTCTTCTGTATTGATCTACACCATCTGATTTATAACCAAACCTCACAAAATCAAGAACCACTGTGTAATTTACACTCCATGCCATGATTATCCTGACCAAAACCAATGATGATATTTTACTAGTTTTGCTATGGAGGTATGCTGTGGATGCATGTCTTCAAGAGCATCAGGGACAGAGAAAGTTTTATGCATTACTGATTTACAAAAGCTGGTAATCCTAAAATGAGAGTTACATGGCATATACCTAGATCTTGAAGAGAAGCTCCACTTGAGTAAGTAATTGCTAGAATTAGCTAATTCCGTACTAACTTTGCTTCTTTTTCTAAGCAGATGTACCCATCAAGGGAAGTTCTTTCCTATTTATCCTCATGACCAAGTAATTTTATGATGTCTAGTACATTAATCAGCCCTGATAGTTTAAGGGTATGTTTGAGGCACAGTAAGGATTCTGCTGAGATCAGGAAAGTCATTTCACTAGCCCAAAGTCAATTGCCAAACTGTCAAACCAGAGTCTGTCTGAAGTTTTGTTTGTGTAACAACTTTCTCTTGGGAAATGACACTAAGTATTTTGTGCCAGGAAGTCTTAAAACAAATGTAGTATGTTGCGCTGCCCTGGAAGTCCTGTTTGAACTTTTCGAAGTAACTAGATTACCTAGGATATACCCAAATCGTCTGTGAGTAAGCCCTGATAAAATACCAAGTTAACTTCAATCCTGGTGTCACATCTCTAAACCTCAGAAACGCATTTGCACATTACTTCTGTAAGCTGTTATGAAACAAAGTATTTATGTATATGCCTTTCAAGCGAGGCAGTAAACATAGCAATGGCACTTGCACTCATATTTAGCTCTGCTCAACTAGAATCAAGAATGCAGTGTTGAATTAGGATTTTGAATTTAATGTACAATCCTTCTGTGGCTGGCTCTCAGCAGTGGGACATGTTTCCCAGAGAGAGACTGCATGATCTTCCACTCCAGCAGTCAATGGCCTACCTTTGAATACTAGTGGAAGTATTGTGAAGACCCCTGACAGAACGCAGACAACTAATCATTATTATAATAAATACTGTCAAAAGTGTGTCTTTTATGAAGTACTACTACCCATTACAAGAGTAACTGCTCATGTTTTATTTAAAAGCAAACAAATTATTTGCATAAAACTTAAATAAAATTGAAGTATGAGTTCAGTTCACCCCTTGGCACATTTAATTTATGCTGGGTAGGTGTGTGGGTTGTTTCCCTCCCTGGCTGTTTTAAAGAACTTTGAAATGCGCAGATCGAGTGCTGATTATTGGAGTGAGGCATGTTTCCTTGTGTTATTGATGAAAAAGTGCAGCTGGTGTTGACCTTAAAATATTTGAAGGTAAACTGAAATACTTCCAGCTCTTTCTTACAAAAATACCACAGTACTCCATTGCAATAACAGATCAAATAGCATGCTGAGCAACTAAATAACTACATTAGCGTACCGTGCTTGCTGCAGCAAAAAGGCTTCAGGTATGGAAACTATTACAGAAAAATTCTCTTCTCTTTTGCTGAAATATAGTGTATAGCACTGTATGTTTTCACCAGCGAGCAGCATTTTGTCATTCCGCACAGTATCACTGCACACTGCACATGGCTGTAAGCACACAAACCAGAACTGCAAGGGTATTTTCCTTTTTTGCACCAGTTCATAGCCTTCCTCTTTCCATGTGTCATGATTATTTTTGTCAGGCATTGAAATGTAAGTGGTTTCTTAGTGCCCTAAGGCAGCTAAGGCATTTAAGGAAAAGACTGGATATACTTTTAAACTCAGAAACTTTCACATACACTTTGCTATTCGTTGAGCTGCCTTGCAGAACCAGTGAAAGCCCACAGAAATATGACAAACAACTCCTTGGCAATAAAGATAGTGACAGGGACCAGCTTCCTTCATGCCTGAGATCCTGACACAAATCCATAGAGTAGATTTGGTGCCATGGGATTCTCATAGCACCAGTGTCAAGAACTGCTTTCCTGCAGAAAATAAGGTAATTAAGAAATTCCTATTGGAGAGAGACTCCGCGTAAAATACCTCTTCAAAAATTTAACATTTTCACCATGTTTTCCCTTGAGGGTTTTTTGACATACTCTCATGTAGGGCTGTCAAGAAAAACTTACTGATCCCTTTGATAAGGGGATTCAGGAGAAAAAAATTCTACCCTACAAATCAGTCCTACATGTTTTACAGCTCTGGTTCCAGGGGAAAAAAAAATTGTTCCCATCAATGCAACTACAGAATTCCTTAATACAAGATTTGATTTGTCACTAGCTAGTATTTGGAAGGGATGTGTTAATATACAGATCAAGACATCTCAGAAAATTACCTGCATTGTGAGATAAAGGTAGAATGAAGAGACAAAACAAACCCAATGTGAAATGGGATTTCAGATTAAGAATCTGCTGAAATAATCTCCAATATAAACCTGAACAGGAAATTTCTTAGCAAAGACTGAAGGAAAAAAAAGTCTTACTAGTACTGCAAAGTTTATGCCTGGCACTCCCATGCTCAAATTAGGGAAAACTCTTAATGTTTTCCCATGGAACCGAGAAGTAACAAAAGTTGCCATCCTGCATGAGAATAAATGTATGATCTTTAAAATTTTTCATTTAAAAAGTAAAAGCAATTTGTCTACAATAAAAATGTCATTAGGTCTGGAAAAAAATTACTGCGTTTTCTTCTCATATCCCGAACACTAAAGAAAGTCAAAGCTCTTTCAAAACAGACCAGCTTTGAGGTTTTCCTCTTATCAAACAAAATATCCCATCAGTAAAGGAAGGACTCAATCTTCAGTCCTTCCCCTCCCAGAATCAAACAACCCAGCAGAATTTGGAGATAGGGGACTAGCATTGTGCTAGTTTGTAACAGGAAGAAGGTATGGTGGTGTTGCTGGCAATCTCCACTTTGGATCAGCCTGAGGCTAGGATGAAACTCCTTCCAAATAAAAAAAAACACTTGTCTTCTTGTAAAAAGAGTTGTTTTATATGAATAGACATTTTTCATCAAAAATGTTTCTAAAAACTCCCAGTCAGTTTTAAGCTCTAGTCAGCTTTAATAACAGGCTGGTGAATTGCTGTGTCCTGCAGGATGCAGTCTTCAAACTGCAGTACTGCAGCAGAAAGCAAAGCAGAACAGCTAAAGAAATAATCCAAAGAGAAACCCCCAAATTCTCTCAATGTTTTATGGAGATGGTTGATCTGCACTGCAGAAGTCAGTTATCAGTGGTTCCCCTTCTGCTCATTATTTTTACAAGATGCCTGTTGCTCAGCTCGCTGGACACTTCCATAGTGGATGCTTGTCCTGGCTTGCCTACTGCGTACGGTTCTTGGAACAGAAGTGTATGATATTACTGGAGCAGTATGGGTACTGAAAACTTAGCTTTAATTTCACTTATTTATAAGTAGTGATAGACTTGTAAGTAGATACTTTAATTTATAACAGATAAATAGCAAGTAACTGAAAAGGAAACAGTGTAAATAACAGATCTATCTTTGGAGCTGGCCCTCATTCAGTCAGAGAGCTGGACTGGGTTAGATGAGCTCCAGAAGTGCCATTCAGCCTTAAGTATTTTTTGATTCTATGATAAATCTCAAGCTACTAATAATTAAGCTGCTTTCTTAGCATATAACTGTGGGTTCTCTGGTGTACAATAACAGATTTCAAAACTAAGTTTTCCTCAGTAAAATGCCTAAGCACTTGCCAAAATCAAAATAGAAACATTTGCTGAAAATTAGGGTAAGGGTATTTTTACATTGCATAAATGAGAGACTTAGAGCTTATGCCCTAAGCTATCCTGTTGCCATTGTTAAACCTGAGTCCTGGACATAACTACTCACTGAAGCCAAAGACTAAATCCAATCCACAAATTTAAAATCAGAGCATAGAAATCTCATCTCAAGCATGAATATGATGTGCAATGGACTAAATTAGGTCAAGGTCACACAATTTAAGACACCATAGATTCAAACTGTTTCTGAAAACAGTTTTTCTACCCCTCTCCTTCCTCCTCTTTCCCCTGCACCAACATTTGCACAGCACATCTTGCTGACCTGCTAGAACCTGGTTAATAATTTCTTTTTTACTTTTATTCTTTTTTAAATGAGGTTTATTTTTTTGCCTGATGATTTCTCTGATCTATCTCAGCACATTCTCATGAACGTTGAATAGAAGAAAAATGGAAGCTGTAGAAATGAGTTCCCAAGTCAAACAGGAAACAGGACTCATCTACTGTGTAGTCACAGCACCAGGCTGGTGTCCTGTCCATGTGCTCTCCCTCCACGGTTTTGTGCTTCTCTGACAGGAACATGAGCAGGACACCACTAACTCCTCTACCCCACTCCTATTCAAAACCCCTCCTTGAAGTTTTAACTTCTGTGTTGCCATGTAACTGAAAATGAGCAATAACAGTGCTTGTAAATGAGAGTGAGAGTGAGTATGTGCTAATGAATTCTGGATTAAAGTTACCCTTTTTCCTCTGTTGTACCCAGCCAAGGCTGGCTACATAACTTGCTCACCCTATGAACTCAGTGCCCAGCCTACTAAGGTAGCAATTAGCTGAAGACCAGGTGATGGAAGAGTAATAAATAAATCGCTGGTAAGTAGTTCAGCCAGTATTAGGCCTCTAAGGGAAAAGAAAGGAAATCAGACAGCAGTCCAGGTACAGAGTTTAACTGTGCCTGAGAAGTGCTGGCTGGGAGAGATGGAGGCTGCTTCATGTGCAGCACTGGCCTCTGCAGCTGCCGCAGCATCAGAGGTGTCAGGAGTTGCATCGTCTCCTTTGCAGGCTGGATGTGAACAGCAGAGTCAAGGGAGGCAGAGCTGGGGTCTAGGGGTTTCTAGGAGAGTCTGTTCTCTTATCTGCAACTACAAATCATCCTTCTCCACTCTCCTCCTTAATTATTCCTTCCTTGGACTTCAGTGATAGGTTAGGAATAGACTTCACAGTGCACTGAGTAATTAGGAGGAAGCACAGGGTCACTAAGAGGTGATCTGAAATACTCTAGCATGCCCTTTATAAAGTTCTGTGGTGTGCCTGGGACAAACTCCAGAGATATTATTAGGCACCAGCAGCTGAAGAGGGCGAAAAACAACTCCCCAAAACAAGAATTAAGAAAGAAGCATGAAGGCATTAAAAATAAGCATGCTGTAGCTTCTGCTACCAACCAACCCAGTCAACTATACACCAACGTGCAGGCTGCTATTGGAAGTTCACTAAAGATCACAATCAAGGAAAGGAAATTCTGCGCTAAAAGTAAGCTTAAAATGATAATAATCCTGAATTTCTGCTGAAGAGGTTTAGAGAAATGAATAGTGAGCAGACCTAGCCACTACATGTTCAGACATTAGATAAAGCTAATTCCTTCGACAAGGCACTTTGCCAGCTCTGATTCATTTGCAGCCAGGTTCAGCCATTTTGGAGTAATTAGGGCCATTTCAGAATACCCCTATTCCACTGTTGCGGCTGCCTGTTGGAACAGGCAGCAGCTGAGCATCTTGCAGAGCAGGTGATAAAAGAAGACAAGTTCAAGTGAAGTGGGTTCTGCTGGTGACATATGCCATTAAAACCCAGAGAACTGCTCTGAGGGAAGAGTGGCATTTGAATACCTCAGGCAGACCTGGAACAGAGTTAACTACTGTCAGGGGAAGAGGTGCCACCACTTAGAGCTGGCAGGAGAACTTAAGAGGAGGTTGTTAAGTGAATGTTATTGAGTAAAGAATTATGGTTAAGAATTCTGAATCTTTCAATAAAAGCAGATCTGTATTTTCAGCACAGCAGGATGTTTTGGGAGGAAAAACATTTGAGTGGTATTTCATGAAGAACCTGATCTTCTTTTCTTTGTTACAAAAGGTTTGTAAGAACTATTTGCCCAGCCACAGGTTAGCTCTAGTTTAACATACCTAGACATCTGCCACCTCGTAACTGTCCCACTCAGAAAAATAATGGAAAAAACCGAGAAGCGGAGCAATCAAGTTTTAGCAAATTACTCTCTTTTCCCTCACTGCTTCTTTTCCCTCTTCTCCTTGTCCCTGATAGCAGCAAAGATCTTTATATTCTCAGAGCTGCTGCTCAGCGTATCCTGACCTACAGTGTGCTGTTGAGAGTTTTGGTATAAGTCATTTAAAAACTTAAATTAGAGATTATGATGAAGCATGAGTATTCCCAGCTCATAAATTCTGGAGAGATTTGTTGGGGTGGTTGTTGGGTTTTTTTTAAACTTTCTTCTTTAATTAATCTACTTATGTGCCATTTTCCTCAGACATAATGACAGAACTGTGTTTATTATAGATAAACAGGACTTATGACAAAGCTGAACAGAATGCAAAGCAAAAGTGTCATCAGGTACAGCATGACCAGTTTCAACTTTATGTTTAAAACAGCTTGTATAACAGTGTAGCAAATAGACACATTTCTACACCTAAAAATGCTTTGGAAGTGTAGCAATGCTTTTCATCATGGTTTTCTCATACTTGTCACAAAAGTGTACACTGTTTGGGAAAGGAAACATTCTAGGGTATTCTGACCTGTCATTAATTTTACCAACTTCTAAAATTCCTCAGTTCCTTCACTTCAAGAACAAGCTGTTTACTTCATCAACTCAGAGCTTATCTTGAAGGAAAAAAAAAAAATAAAAATCCCCGTAATTTCTAACTCAGAATTATTGGTTTCACATCTTTCGTAGCAGTTGTACCAAAACATCCTAAGGAAGTAAAAGAGCAACAGAATTAGCTAGAAGGACACAGAAAAGGAGAGGGGCAGAAGTAACAAAAGGGGATTTTCACAAAACAAAACAAAAGACAGAAAAGTGCAAAAATTCACAGGAGTTCTGGACAGTTCCCATGGAGGGCCTAGTATACAGCAAGGTCATGCTGAACATAGGACAAAGTAGTTGCCAACACAGCAGAAGTCAGTCAGATGACGAGATGAAGGAGAAAGGTGTTTGCAGAACATATTTGAATCAAGTACCTGGAGAGTCTTTAAGCTGAAGATGGGGCTGGGGAAATTTTGCTAAATAACTATTCTTCAACACATTGAATTCTGATTCTTGGCTCTTTGGATCCCAAGATCTTCATGTGCACATGATCAAGTCCTTGTGCCTAAGAGTAGGAAATAGAGGGATGACTTAGACACAAGGTACTTAAGTGTTTTGTACCTTTACATGGTTTTCAAAAGAATGAGCAAACTGCAGGCATGGTGTTAAAACATTTTTCATGCTCTGACAACCCACGTAAGCAAACAGCAGTTACAATCCCCAGAACATACTTTGCTTACTCAACATATAGAAAACATGAGAAATGAAGTATTGTGTTTTGCATGATGTCTGTGAACCACGTACTTCCAAAGACAACCTGGTATGCTAAGCTCCAGAGAGGACACCAATACATAATACAAAACAATCCCAGAGGTTCTTAAAGGAACAGGCAAGTGAATGATACGTGCTCAGAAATCAACAGAGAAAATCTAGAAAAACAATTGTTTAGCAAGCAACACAGAGGGCTTGTAGAAAATCCTTGGAGTCTAGAGGCTGTGCCAAACTTCACAACAGCAGGAAGGCCACAGGGTATGAGAAGAGAACTTTGAAAAGGAGGAGACCAGCCCACTGCCACCATCAAAGGGCCTCTGGGAGAGTTCAGGAGGAAAAGCCTGCTTCCTCTTGGACTAGGGCAGGCCACAGGAGCGTTGCTCACTCACACGAAGGTCTGAACAGATTTGCTTCTGCAGCTCAATCCTTAGGAGAAGATGTCACAAGCACTACGAATCTGCTCTGAAGTTTTCCCAGGGAATAGCTGTTTGGCCCCTTGGTTCAGTTTTTCTGTTTATCACGAGATGGGTGATATGTACAATCTGCTTGTTTTTGCTGTGGGTTATGCCACTTTCTGAAGGCAGGGCAAAACAGAACCCTTCACAAAGAGAATATACCTTCTTCCCTTTTCTTAGGGAGCAACAGAACCTGTTCAGGGCAAACACCACACTGCAAAAAAGTGTGGCCATCACATGAGAAAGTCGACACAGCCCTTGGAACCTGCAGGTCACGTAAATAAAGCATAACACTGTGAGAGACCATGAACATACAGCCAGGCCTCACAGATGAAGCAAAAGCCATCTCCCTTGGACTGCATTCAAACTCTCAGGGTTGTCTACAGCTCTACAGGCCTGACTCCAAACGTGGAAGCAAGAGACTGTCCTAAAGACACAGTGGGAAAGAATGAGTGGGTGGAAATTGCTTTTGGTTTTGTTCTGACTTAATTATTTAACAGTTTTCTTTATTCACAAAGTTTTCTTTATTTACACTTCATTCAGATTTAAAGAGTGTTGGGTCTTTTGGTTGAGTTCATTAGGGGAGAAGATCTAGACAGATCTATCTCAAAACTGCCGCTAACCTGAAGTCTCACCACAAATTTCTTCTGACAACTGAATCCAGTTCCTCCAGGTACCCAGACCTGAGAAGGATCTGGTATCTAGTTTCGTAGAGGCCTTCATCAGGTCAGCTACTGGTTTTGCTAGGGCAGTGAGGATGCAAATGTTGATATACTTCTTTTGGAGTTCATTTTCCAAAACTCAGTTTCCTCATCTAAATGAAAACAATGATACTTAACAATTACACAGAACTCAAAACTCTAGAATGGAGGAAGAATGTGATTTTCTGTTTTCTCTGTAATGCAATAAAACTCAACTGCCCATGCTTGGCTAAATGGATTGTAAAACACTCATTCTCAAATGCAAAATTTGGATATTGCCTTGCTAGCTGAATTCATACCCACAGATATTCAAGTGTTCTTTCTCCTCCCAAACATAATATTAAACCCCAGCTCACACCCACAAATTAGAGCTATAGTGAATTCAGCAACCCCAAACAATAATTGCACAGAATCAACTGATGATGGGTATTTGCATCAGGGGAAAAAAGTATTCTACCAAAAGGTTTTGTGGCATCCATTAGGTGAGCTATCTTTATATAATTCCTTGGTTTTAACTGTCTATTAAACATTTCTAAATGTATGAACTTTAATTCTCCTTCAAATCTTACATTTATAACTTTACTTCTAATGGACTTGTTGAATGAGTTCAGAGTTTTGAGTGTTCTGAAAAGGTTCAACTAAAACTTTTATTTTAAATAAACATAGGTGATACACTGCAAGTATGCACTTTGTTTTCTTCAAATTACAGTATTTGTTTCAATATATTATGAACTAGACTTTTTTTCCTTGCTGTGCTATTTCTGTTCGTCTTTTATGGATATAGCTGATTGATTAAACTTTAATAACTTAAGGATTGTGTTTACATTCTCGCTGTTGAGCCTTTATGTTTGATACATTTCACATTTGAATTTACTTCCAGTCTGCAGAGAAATGGAATGTGTGCTTTGGAATTATCTTCTAGCATTTTCCATGCTCTTTACATTTGCATTGCCACCTCTAGTTATTAAGAGCTTTTAAAAAGAGGGATTGTATGTTTCTCAATTGCAGGAATGATAAAATCTTTGGTTTATTGCTCTTTGGAAGAGCATTTTTCCTACTCTATGAGCTCTGTCCTAAACTATTCCTTTAGTCCAGAAGAAAAGGATAATTATATTAACACTGAGCTGACAATGTGCAGATACTTCTCTGCTCTTTTCCAAACAATTCAACAAATAATCAGTGTCTCAAGGCCACTAACAGCCACCTGACAACTGGTCAAGTCAGCACTTCTTACAGATCAAAATTTTCCATATAGCTCAAATCAAAGCTGAGACTTTCAATACTGCCTACAGGGTTTTCATTTTCAGACACAGGCATTCATTCAGTCAGCTAAATATTTCTGGATAAACTAGTAGGGACTGATTCCTAGCATTCCGACGTGCACCTCCATTTCTCCTGCCTGTATGGACAGCCAGAGAAGCTGTGGAGTAACCTGCTCCTCAGGGAAGAGCCTCTTTTGCCTGTAATGTTGATGTTCAAACACCATGGCTGTATTTTCAATTGCTCCGTGCTCAGCAGCTTCTAGTCCAGTCCCTGAGAGCCACACATGTGGGTTATGTGGCACAGGTCCCTCTTTTCAGAGTAGTTTGCTAAGTCTGTGTAAGGACATCTGAACTACATAGATCGGGGAAATGCTGAGGGCCTTCCCAATCACACCCTTATCACAAGGGATTTCTCTACCATCCCCACTGCTAACAGCTTCAATATGTAAAGATCATTTGTCAAATACTTGGTCATATTGTAGCCCAGGCAGCTAATGTGTGACTGTGTTTATAGATTAATAGATTTTGGGGGGACCACGGGAATTAAGTATATTACCTCAGATTTCTTTCATCTCAGAAGTCATCCACTTCTGGCATGATCCCAGAAGTAGCTCATGATTGATGAAGCCAGAAGCAGAAGCAGCCAGGCTTTTTCACCTAAACTAACATTTTGGAAACACACACATATTAGTAGAGCATAGCTACCTGAAACTTTGGTTGGTTGCTGCGATGTTTTATGTCCTAGTGACCAGAGAGCCCTATACAGAGCTAGGCAGAAATGATCTTATCTCTGAATGAAAGCTAGAAGTAGGAAACATCACTTCAGGAGAATCAGTTACAGCATCTACATATTCTGTTCATGAAATCACAATTGGCTGAAGGAAGAAAGTGAAAACTGAGGAGTTACCACAGGAAGACGAAGAATCTCCTTTCTTCTACTTCCTCATTAGCCTCACACAGCTCACTAGCTCCAGGCTGTAGCTTGTCACCTTTGAACTACTTTTTTTTTAAGATGGCTACCATCTGAAAAATGGCTTCTGGACACAGACAGCTCAATCTCTGCATGCTCAATAGTTTCCATAGCAACAGGCAAGTCCATGGCAGAACTCAACAGACCAATTAGAAAGTAATTAGTTATTGCATATCTGGGATATTTCCACTGACAGAGGGCTTCAAAAGAAAAGGTGGATTCCTCTCAATTACCCACCTTTCAGAAAGGCCTCATGGGAAACCATAAACAGAAAAAAAGAGCTTTGGATTCTGAGTTTCCAGACAGTTTTACATCTCAAACTTAGGCAAAGGGAAAAACAAGTGTTCACACAAACACAAAATCCCACCATCTTAAAAACTGTCACTAAAACAGATCCAGAAAAGGCTGAGTGTTGTGCAAAAATGAGGAATGAACCACCTTTCGGTTAATCCTGAAAGCAGTATACATGTTCGTACTCCAACTATGGCATGTGAACAATGGCAAGATGCTAAACACTCCATCAAGGAACTGGAGAACAGACTCTTTTTTCCCCATAGTCCTAACAGTAACAGAAATGAAATTAAAAAAAAAAAAAAAGGGGGAGGAGTGGAAGAGATGGAAATGAAATCTTAGTCTGACAGCCACTCACTACTGACATAAATTGAAGCAGGCTGAATTCTTTGTCTCTACTCCCCATCTAACCAGTAGCAACAGCATGCATTCAGTCTCTGACTAGATTTTCTGATCTGGCCAGGCAACTTGCTGTGCATATGTACAGTACCTCATTGCCAGACATAGGGCTGGCTGATGACTGAGACAACACAAGGATGTTGCTAATAATTTGCAGAAAAGCTTTTCAGATACATTATTTTAAGCATTTTAAAATGATCTAAAGGTGCATGCTCTGAGGCACAAGCATCTGACAAAGACTTCTTCCTCATGTGTGCAAAAGCTGGTCAGATCAAGTGTAAGGACAGAGGAGCATTTTGCAAAATAAATCCTAAAACCAGATATCTTAGAACAAGGATGGTCTGGGAAGATCTTCAAATCAGCTAAGCAGCTGTGAAACTGTAAAAAAGTCAGGAAGGAGCATGACAAGTAACACTTGGAAAAAACAGGGTAAGATTAATTTTTCCCTGTGGTTTCTAAACCTCATTACAACAAAGAGCATAAACGTTCACAGCGAGAGAAAGACCTGCTCCATTGCCTTGGTTTGTGAAATGGGGATTTCCAAGCCTGGAGGAAAGGGTGTCTCGATTCAGCAGAGACAACTGCTGCTGCAATTTGAGTGGTCTTTCAGAAAGACCATGGAAAAGGCAGCAATTTCTGGTGTGCTTTCTCAAAGATTGTTCCCTGCTTATTTACACCAAACATACACACAAAGTCCTCTGGAGACCTACTAGAAAAGTGGAAATTTCCTTATTTCAAACAAAATTCTAAATCCTAGTGAATCTGCAATTAATATTCTCTGTTAAATTTGTCAGACACTAAAAGGGATCGAAACAAATTAACACTTGCTTTCTCTATCAATTTCTGTATTTTAAAATACTCTTTTATAGGTCAGACAAAAGGTATTTTTCTCCTCTGAGCTTAAACCTGTACTGCTAAGCTGTTCTGTCCCTCCATTCCTCTTAGGATATGTCACTTTTGTCTTTTTGTCAACCAGTTAGATCATGCTAACACAAAGGAAATAATTTCTTTCACAGTGAACTCTCACATCACCACTGTCCTGAGTAGGTACTGATGAAGATCCTATTGCCTGAATATTCTTTATCAATGAACTCTTAAATCGCTAGCTACCTTGCCATATGACTGCCAAATAACCTTGGAAGATAAAATAATAAAGATAGATAAACAATGTCACTGAAAGCAGGCTGTTAACTCCAAGTTGCTCTTTAAGAGTGATTATTTATCACTAAATCACAGGAAAATATTAAAACGTTACTGAATCAATAGGATATCAGTGCAATAAGAATTTGAAGCTATAGGAAATGTAGATTTTGATCATTTAGCATGCCAAGTGCAATCTCACCACTGCCATCTTTTTTCAAATTTTTAGTTCACATTGGCTAGGGAAAAAATCCTCTTCAAAGACATTTATGAATTGCACTATGAGCTTAAATATTTCTCCCCAATAATATCTTCTCATATATTACTTGAAGCAGAGCATTTACACCACTGGCATCAGCTACTAATTACTTGTTTGCCCTGTGGCAGTGCATCAAGGAATTGAAGCTGTCATTGATTCATTCAGCTCCATTCAAACCTGACTAAAATTGCAGTGCATGCCCCAAAGGCTGTACAGTCTAAATCATGAGGGTTTTTTCCATTAATTTCAGTGATCTTTGCAGAAGATTCTTGCACTTCTTTTCAGACAAAATAGGATTTTACCACCACAAGGCAAGATTCTGATTGACCAAAATGACTGGAGAGAGCAAGAGGAATTAAGGGTTTAATTCATCTTAACATTTTATCCCCACCATGCATTTCAAAGGGATATTCTGCACACTTATGATTGTTGCTTTATAGACAGTTATTATTGAGTGATGCAGCAGCAGTAAAGTGATCTCATGAAAACCAGGACTGGTACCATAAGACACGAAACACTGCAGATACAAAGGCTGTCCCACCCTACAAGGAAAAAATCATGTTGAGAAACAAAACTTAATCAAAAACTTGCACACAACAATATGCAAAGGGAAACAAGATTTGGGGAATGGAGCACAGCAGTTAGGGTAGCAATGTCATTTCAGACCATTAGTCTGCAAGGACAGAGGTCCAGCACTGAAACAGTGTTCTCTTCCCAAACGTAAAAATGCCTGAAATGTTGAATAACTGATAAAAGAACTAAGAGAGAGAAACTTCAGTAAATTAAAAGTGCAAAAGGTACATATTAGCAGTTGCTTTTTAGAAAACCATAGATGTTGCCCTGGAAGAGGGGGAGAGCAGGTAAAAGATTCCCATTGCATCAGTGTGCTCAGAAAATCTGAAGGAGGAGGGGATACAAACAGCACAGTCTTGGTATCTTCTGAAAAGGGCTAGTGGCTCAGACAAGCTGCAGGGTTTCATGTCTTTGATGCTGGTTTAACAGCAGTCCTAGTGTAAGTACTAATTGAATTTCCAAATTTCCAATAAGTTAAATTAAATTTCCAAACTTCCAACTTATTTCCAGTAGGTACTAATTAAATTTCCAAATTTCTCAGTGTGAGGCTCTGATAACAAGTGAATGTCGCAAACACCCGTCTTGACATGGGCAGGGACGGGCTGATGATGACCAGGGAGTGTTGAACAAGAACGGAGCCTGCAGAGGCAGGATAACGTCTGGTGAGACCACTCCTCTATTCCTGAAACACGTAAACAATGACCATCTGTGCTCTGTGCACCATGTGCCTATGACAGATCACCACTCGCTTGGTCAGCCCTGAAGGGGGGGGGGGGCAGTGAGTCCCCAGGACCCCCACAACCCACCGATCAATTTCTAGAACATTTCTGAACATTCCTGAGCACATACTGCGCCTGCTCAGTGATGACAGACCCCCGCCTATGGGGTGGGCACATTGGGTTATAAAAAGTGGAAACATAAGTTTTCGGCGCGCGCCCACCACCTGAAGACTACAACTATGAGCAGAGAACATCGCTGGATCCAAGGGTGGTGATATCTTTTCTCTCTCTCTCTCTCTTCTTTCTCTCTTTCTTTCCCTCTCTATCACTGTCTTTGTCTCTAACTTAATTTTTGGCACATTAGGGTAATATCATCACGTTTTGCTAAACCCTTACCTTTCATAGTTCTGCTAAATTTTGAGCATTGTTATGACCTTTGCCAAGCCTCTATCTTTTGTAGTTCCACTGAGTTTTAAGTAAATTTATGATTGGTTTGAACCTTTAAAGTAATTGTCGTCACTTCTCATTACCGGGCAGAGAATTAAAAAGTTAACCTCACCCTCACCCCCGGAGTGGGACGGGACACTCAGAGATCTTGCTAAGTAATGCTCACTGTGAGGAAACCATTAATATACCCAGCTCTGTTCTCCAGCCCAGAAAAGATAGACTATCTGCTGAAATGACTGATGATACAATAGCCTCCAACAGACACAGTGAATTGCTATGCTTGTACATGAAAACCATCCTGTAACACTGAAGAGGGCACTGCCTCCCTCTCTGAGCTCTGGCTTCAGCTTCCCTCAGTGAGGGCTGAGTGAAAATAGCATTTAGTCCTGCTTAGGACCTTCTTTCTCTTCACAGCCCAGTAAACTGAAAATAATTCTTTTTCACTTGAATCTTACTTTCTATAGATAATGCATGACACAGGCACCAGAGGCATGCCAGCATTAAGTGATGTATTTCTACAAAGCAGTTCAGAGCTGTGGATGAACGTTTCTCACAGCTCATTAATGAAATGCTGACAATTTCATTGACTGCTCCCTCTTTTCCCAGACAAGGCTGTAACGTCACCTGTGTAAATCGCAAGAGCAGGCTCTGCCCTGACTCAGCAACAGGAGGTATGTGTTCCCACAGACAACCTGACTTTGCCTCTTGCCTTGTCCACCTATTTTTTGAGTTATGCCACATCGTCCTTGCAGGGAACTACTGGCAGTTTTCTTCTGGCTGGACTTTCAGGGGCTGCAGAGAAGCCTCCTGTCAGGTGCACTGGCAGTGACAGGTAGCATATGTCATAGAAGTTATGGGTAACATTAATCAAAAAGTCAGCCAATGGTAGACCTACCACAGAAACTGTTATCCCAGTTACTGCAGGAACTGGGATATAGGTTTCTTCCAGGCTGGCCACATTCTCTATGACACACAGACCCCAAAACAGTTATTTTCATTAGATTTGCCCAATAAATGCAGGAAAGACTTCCCTACAATGCCCAATCTCTTGGTTAGCAATCAAGTCATTACAGTAAAATGCCCAATTCAGAATGACCATCTAGCATCTATTTCTTATAACATGGCAATCACTTGAGGGGGACTGCAGAACCTTATATGTCTTATGGCAGTTTCAACTTTCAAGTAAATATGATCCTAAAATACCAGAGTGATAAAAAATACTGCTGAGGGAAACACAAAGAAGTCACCATGTCATAGTATGTAGTCATCACTTTGTGCAATGTTCACTGACTTGTACAAAATGATGAAACTTTATTCCCTTGTGAGAAGTTAAAGTGGTACATGCTTATTTATAGCACATAGACAAAAAAAAAAAGAAAACCTATCAATCTGTACAGTTCAACTTCCATCTCATTTTTCAGTCATTCTGAATATTTTTGGTTACAGAGAACAAAAATAGATTGCAAACTAATTAACTCATTGACTTGATTCTCCCATTCAAAATGTTGCCATCTTTTGGAAATAGCAGAGGACACAAAGGGTCATCCCTTATTACAGAACTCAGTGTACTCCACATATTTCGAGTTGCACTTTGGTTGCTTTGGGTGGCTTTTTCTTTTACAAAAAAATCCCTATAAATGCCACACATAAAAATGATCTTCAGTTCCACAAAGTTTATGCTCATTTTATGCAAATATTTTATACTCTATTAAATAAAACATGAGCTCATACTGTACCTACTGCAATAAGCACTTCATTAAACACATTCTTGGTCATATTTAATGTAGTAGAAATTGTTTGCTAAAGGACCAGGTCAGTTAGCATCCACTGGCTTAAATTTTGCAATTCCCCACTAGCCAGGCTGGGCAAACATGTATTGAGTTTGCCTGGAAAGGTTCTGGTAGTGGAGGGACTACAGGGGTGGCTTCTCCAAGAAGCTGCTAGAAGCTTCCCCCATGTCTGACAGAGCCAATGCCAGATGGCTCCAAGATGGACTTGCCACTGGTCAAGGCCGAGCCCATCAGTGACAGTGGTAGCACCTCTGGGATAATGTAGATAAGGAGGGGGGGTGTGTGTGTGAAACACCAGGACCAATTGCAGCCAGAGAGAGAAGTGAGAAGATGTGAGAGGAACAACTCTGCAGACACCAAGGTCAGTGCAGAAGGAGGGGGAGGAGGTGCTCCAGGCGCCGGAGCAGAGATTTCCCTGCAGCGCATGGTGAAGACCATGGTGAAGCAGGCTGTCCCCCTGCAGCCCATGGAGGAAGGATGAGGGGGTGTAGAGATTCCACCTGCAGCCCGTGGAGGACCCCACGCCGGAGCAGGTGGAAACACCTGAAGGAGGCTGTGGCCTGTGGGAAGCCCAGGCTGGAACAAGTCCCTGGCCGGACCAGTAGCCCCGTGGAGAGGAGCCCACGCCAGAGCAGGTTTGCTGGCAGGACTTGTGACCCCGTGGGGGACCCACGCTGGAGCAGTCTGCTCCTGAAGGTCTGCAGCCCGTGGGAAGGACCCACGCTGGAGCAGTTGGTGAAGAACTGCAGCCCGTGGGAAGGACTCATGTTGGAGCAGTTGGTGGAGGACTGTCTCCCGTGGGAGGGGCCCCAGGCTGGAGCAGGGGCCAAGTGTGAGGAGTCCTCCGCCTGAGCAGGAAGGAGCAGTAGAGACACCGTGTGAGGAACTGACCACAACCCCCATTCCTTGTCCCCCTGCACTACTCCCGAGGAATCTTTTTTCTCGAACTGCAGCTCTTCAATTCTGTGAGGAAGGAGTGGATATTCATAGGTGTGTCAGTAGTCTAGCCAAAGCAGAGGCCTGTCTCACCTACAAATCACAGATGTACTAGTCAGGATAAAATTAATATTATCTTGCCTTGAACTTGAACATATGTGTACTAAAATGGTGTAACAATAGCATGTAAGTGTTTTGTAATACTGTGAGCCAGGCATAATTTTAGATAAGGATGTGAGCAGTGTGATCACGCAAAAGGCAAAAGTGGATAAAGTTACAAAATAAGGATGAGTGGGAAGACAAAAGAAATAAGCAAAACAGTGAGCAGAAGTGACAGACTCATCCCCATTGAGGAAAGGGAGAGCAACAGCGTAAATACAGGCATGAGGTAGGAGAAGCTGAGAAGAAAGACAACAAATGCAGTTTAGTTATGATTTTTCTCACTGAGGATCTCTCAAGCCCGCTCACCTTGACCAGAGGACAAGCAACCACCAGGGACTCCAGCCACATGAACTCACTATATAGCATCAGCTCCATGATGCTGCAAAACCCACAGTTAATTTAGAATACAATTGTTTAAGTTAATAGTTTTGTGTTATGTATGGGTATCGATTAATGTTGTGTAAGAACTACCCATCAGCACCAAATGCATTCTTACTGAATGAATTCAATAAAGTTTAAAACTGGCCTGATTTGTCAGTCTTCTAAACACTACCATCACAGCAATCCCTAATTCCCTGAGTTAGATAGATAGATATAGATATATACACATATATTTTGTTGCAACTGCAAAAGTATAAATAGGAATAAGTATTTTAGAGTGGGTACAGGATCCTCCAAGAAAGGAACCAAGTCTACACATACTTGTAGCAAACGTAGAAAATTCTAAATTTAAGCCAGACATGTTGAAGTGGGTAATGCCTTAATATTACTAGGACATTATCAACAATTTATTTTATATGGTGAGCCATAATTTTATTTTAAAAATCTGCTTGAAAATCATGTTTCATTTCTGACTTGTCAGTTGATTTGCTTCTTCATACCAAAGCTGTCAGGCAACCTTACATACAGAAAAACAACTGCTGATTCAAAGAGCGAAGATGATAAAAGCAAAACAGCTACTCTATTTATAGGTTTGTGACCTTTCCACCAGTTGTTGCTCAGACCAAACTGGCATAAATATTTTGATTCCAAAATAAAATTAAGCCATAAAGAATTGTATGAAAAGGAGACGATTACCTGTATCTTGGGGGAAAAAAAAAAAAAAAAAAAAAGAAAAAATGAGAAGATAGTTTCTAGAAAGGGTGGGAAATGAGGAAAATGACAACAAGAGGAATATGAAGCAAGTTTGTAGCAGTGCTCTTAGCTGAGGTATTGAAATAAATGTTGCATAGGAAAAACCACTGCTGGCAAAGGTGAGTAGCAAACCTTCACCAATGGTCATACCCAGAAAAGGACACATCCCCTCCAATGACAGGGAGTTCCCTTTGGGGCCACCAGATCCAGCACCATGGCAAGCTGTGAGACAGGGGACTCACAGCTTTGAAAGTCTCCTTTGAGGATCACAGCACTCTCATGGATTTCTGATCACACGCATGGTTTAAAAGAGTCGTTAATGATATGGATAATTGAGACAGGAATTCAATGGTGTGCGGTCCCCAGTTTGAAGTGTCTTTGTTTCCATGCAGTGCCTCATGCAAAGCCTAATTTGTCTGAACAGTGCCATATGCTAAAGAAGACCAGTTGTCCTCCTCCTCCCAATAGACCTTGACTCTGTGCTCCTTGTAATAATGAACAGTTTTCTCTAGTGCCTAAATACAATGAAACAGTGATCCTTCAATTATTACATACAATTATACAGTACTGTTGATGTAAAATGATCCATAAAAGCAAACAAACCAGACACAAACCTCCTAAGACCCCAGACTGTTAAAATTGGACAGGAAAGCTGCAGCTTCCAGGTATATGCCTTTTCTAATAATTTGGCATCCAAGACAGAATTAGACTGCAAGTAAGTGATTATTTAAAGACTTATGCCAGTCTTTCTGCAATAAATGCACTTGCATATTTCCTTCCAACTGATCAGTTATCTAGCTACAAGAAAAAACAAACCAACCCAAACCTGAAACACCTTGAAAACAGGGCTTGAAGTAAGGAGGGATATAATTTTCAGAAACTGAGGTTTCAGGAGGTAAGCCTCAATGCTTTTACTCACATTTAACAAATCCAAATGCAGTGTGAACTTCATTGGCCAATTAAAGTCTAAAATAAAAGTTACTCTGAACTGGGCTTTGTCATCTTTCACATTACAGTTAGATCAAAGGTTTTTTCTGTATGTTGTTTTAGTCCCATGGCATTTTTTCAGGACATGTAATTCTCCTATGAATCTTCTGAAGTCTCTTCTGTTCCAGCCTTTACATCAGCTTACATTCTATCATTCAAGTATGACCATCTCTCAGAAAAAAGAATTGTGACAATATTTCTCCCTCAGATTCATTTCTCACTTACTTGAAATACTGACCACCAGAGACTTTGAAGTTGGTAGGCTGATTTACTGCAGTTTAGGATTTGGCCCTATTGGTAATGACAGGGTGCAGTCAGTGAAGCTGTTACAGACAGAACACACTGATTTCTGTATGTCCCACTCCATAAATCAAGCAGTAACTCTACCTTTTCTCATTTCAGATGCCATTAGAAATAACCATTTGTACCTAAGGTCTCTCACTGTCCAGGAACCTAACCTATCTGGATTGTCCCATGTTTTCACAGGAAACTCTTTGGAGGCTCAGGTCGTGCCTGTTTCTCCATCTCCCATGCAGCTGAGCAGCCCTGAGCCCCAAGCCAACATCTGACCTGGAGGCTGTTCCTCACCAGCAGAATGGTGACAGAATGGCATAGCTTTACCTTAACCACACTGACAAGTTATAAACCACAGCAAGCTTCCAATTCCCCTCATCTCCAACAGAGAAATTATTTTCTGTCGATGAATTTCACTCAGCATTCAGTTTGCACACTTTATATTTTGGCAAGCGATGCTCGTTCTGGCACAGTCTCACCGTGTGAATACATATTCCTTTTTAAGCAAAGCCTTAGCTTAGAACAATATATAACATGTAGTGCATGTAACCTATTAGGTGAAGTTTCAGAGCCTTTTTAATAAAAGCTGGAGTTTCTCCTTAAACTGTCCTCTTTACAAAGCCTGGTGTGGGAGGAGAAATGCTCTACAACTGTATACTTCAGTAAGAGGTAACAACAGTTCTTCCTTAACCTTTTTCATCCTTCAGTTTCCTGCTTGACAAACAAGTATAATATACACTCACAAATCTGACCAAATAATGGAGGAAATAATTTAATTTATTATCAACACCAAATGCTGTATTTGTTAATGCTATGTAAACTGCTCTTAACATTGGCAAACCCCACCCCTATGAAATAGGGTTAGCAAATACTTACTACCTGCTTTTATATGTCTCAATCCATTTCATAATGGGGAGCTCTAAACTTTACTATTATTCGACACAGAAGCAGGAAGTAAGTAATACACACCAAACATCTGTACACACCCCAAAGTAGATGTTTGAGCTTGTGAAACCACTGTCACTAAAATCCTTATGTTCAGATTTGACAACAGCAACAAAAACTGAGTAGCTACAATGCAAATATGACCAGTTATGTAATACCCCATATGCTATTAATACATGTGACCTATATGAACCTCAATTAATTTTCTCCATAAACAATTTAATATTACCTTGTATTAGTAATCTACATCAGACAAATATTCTGGACCCATTGTTGTGTTGTACTTGAACCTAATGGAAGCTAGGCAAGTCCTGGAGCAATTAAACTCTCCACTTTGTTACCAAGTCAGACTCATTGAGAATCTTTAATAGGGTATTTTTCTAAGTGGTATTTTATTGGCAATAAAACTTTCAAGCTATAACTGATATATTAGTTAGTATTTTCTTCTCATTTGTTCTTTGTTCAATCATTATGAGTTCAAACAACAAAAACATTACCTCTAATCCTTTACATGCACACTCAGAAACTAAAATATGCAGCCTCAGATCTCAGAATACTAGCAGCTCTGCAGAAGAGGTTAGATTTCATAGAAACCCCAGGGAGTTAAGTGAAAGTCATGTAGGAAAGCATTAAAAGTAACTACATACCAATGCAAATAGCTTAAAAAGAAATACAGATGAGTTAGAAAGCTTTGCATGAACAGAGGCTATATGTAAAGAGGTGTTTCCAACTCATAGTAGGGTAATGGTAATAAGTACAGTAATTTTTTCAAGAAAACCAGATTAGGTCAAAAGACCTTCCTCTAAAACCAGCCATTCTGGCAGGTGGTCCACCCAAAGGAGGTGCTTCAGACAAGGAAAGTGCACTTTTCTGGGTACTCAGTGGAGACAGGTAAGCAATTCCCAGAAGGGTGACCACAGTGCAGAAAATAGCAGCACCTGTCTGCTGGCTGCTTCACAGCTCTGAACACGGAGTGTGTTCAGAAGAACTAGTGTGATCCAAAAGGCCATACTTTCAAAGAGACTTGGCATCTGTGGCATTCAAAATATGGTGTTCCCATCAAGTGCTTAAATACTGTTGAAAAACAGGATCTGCAGTGAAAACAGAACTTAACAAATATTAAATGATTTTTACTTTGTTTTTACTTTCAGCTTCAATTTAAAAGCATAGGTAGAAGCTCCAGATAAACATTGTAGGATCTTTCTGAACTGAAGTGTGTTTTGCAAACTCACAGCCAACGTAACACCTTCATGCTAACAGGAATGGGGACATTGATCAAGGAGCATACAGTGGGGTTGAACAAACAAGAGGAATGCAAACTGCCATCACACCCTTCCTGCCAGAGCTGGCTAGAAAATTTCATGGAACCTGCTGTATCAGAAAATTCAGTTTGCTAAGAATCAAACCGTTTCCTGGGAATGCTCTGATTTTCATCAGACATTGTGAGCATATTGAGCCCATTTTGTATCACAACAAAGCATTTCACTCTGAATGCTCTGACAACAGATCTGAACCAGGCATTTAAATGTTTTGGTAAGGCCATTTTGAGTTTCTTGACCCTTGAAATCATTGAATTTTAGAACTTCCACTCCGCAACACATTTTAAGCTTGCTTGTATTCCAGATACTGATGACAAAGGACTCTTTCAAATTTCAGAAACTGCTATATGCTCTGCAGCCTGCCTGCTTTTTTCTCAAAAGATTGGTTTACTAATGGAGGAATGGGACACCAGCCCATTAAAAAAGATGCTTACATGTGGCATTATTCCATTACAAGCACACTATCTTGGTGCTTTAATAAAGGGAATTTTATATGTGCTAGCTTTGCCACTGACAGCAGAAGCAGCCCATGAGGCCCTAAGTAATTTATTAGGAACAGAAGGGGTTTGCAGGTTTACTCCAACATTGCAGTAAGCGACACTCAAAATCCATTTTGTATGAGCAACCTATGCTGGCAACATCAAGTATCTTCTTGCTCAATATAAACAGGGACCTTACAGTTTTATTTCATCTGCATCTATCTAATGCATCACTTGAATTATAAAATGGTTTCACTTATACTCAGAGTGTTTCACTTACAGCTCAGTATTAAACAAACTGTGACTACCAGCAAAGTAAGAGTAATTTAGAATCCACCTGTGAAATGAATGAGTAAAACAAGAGGTTTAGCTTGGCTACAACCTCCTCTAAACCACTATGGCCACAACAGCTAGACAGCTCTCTCTCCACCCACCACCCCGCCAGCTCCATTTGACATTTGATTAGCTCACCATCCTTATAAACTCAGAGATCGCAACACCCGGGCAGAGAGTCTCATTTGTCATGGGATCTAGAAACTGCCAATGCTAAACAGGCATGTCTCCTTGCTCTACAGATTGGTACTGAGGAATGGAGACATTTTACCTGGCATATGGTGGCCAAGCTTAGCCTGGCTGACAGCCAGATTCATTAGATAAGAGCAGGAGGTCATCAAGAATCTGTCCCACTGGTCTCCAGCTGCAGTGGGGAATGAACAGGAGTCAGGAAGGAAATCTCAAACCTTGTGACTTCGCTAGTGTATCTTTTTAAGCATCTTCTTCATCTATTGCTTTCTCCACACACCCCCATGTGGCTAGCATCGTTCATTGCAGGATGGGTTAAGCTAGGAAATTTAACTTCACAGCTGAGACAGTGTAACAATGCATGCTCAGTAATAGAAGCTCCACTTTTAGGAGCATATTAAATACCCACCGAGGAGCCTCTGTTTGGATGCTCAGTGTCATAACACCAAGTCTGAGAAAAAAATAATGCTATCAGGAAGTCAATAACTGGAGCTGACCAAAGCTGGTGATTTTGTACTTCGTACTGATTTCCTCTGTTTTCCATCCACTTTTCTTCCCTCTCCCTTTCCTCTCCCTTCTCTTCCTCTCTTCCCTTCTCTTCTTCCCCCCTTTCCACTTCCCCCTCCCCACCACCTTACCTTACCTTTCCTGCTCACTCCTTCCTTCCTTCCTTCCTTCCTTCCTTCCTTCCTTCCTTCCTGCCTGCCTGCCTGCCTGCCTGCCTGCCTGCCTTCCCCTCCCCTGGGTGGTTTATGGGGTGGGCTCGCTTTAATCTCTCTACTGAAACCAGTTCAGCAGAACAGGTTCCCTTAATTGTGACAGAACACTTTCTCCAGCTATAAGGAACTTACCTACAAGGAGGTTAAAGTCTTCTTATTCCTCTACAGATGTAACTGACTTATATGAATTGCAGTCTGCTTTTGACCAGAAAAGGATTTTTTGACATTGTTTTGCATTTTCATTTTACTCTATAAATGGAAATTATCTTACAGGTTCACAAAGAGAAGAAAAAGTAATTTATATTAAAAAAAGGCATCTCAGGGAAAGCATGAATAATTTATCATTGTAAGAAAAGTGTAAGTTTTTCTACAGGGTCAAAGGTTACTGTTGAGCTAAATATTTTAAAGCTGTACATATATTTTCTACTACATTGTCTCCTGATGTTAATACACCTAGCTCTTCCATACTAAAATAAATTACTCTTCTTCAATAACCCACTAAACATGACAGCAGATACAAATCTTGCTAGAAAAGGGAAGTTGGAAATACAGTGTTGAGTCACAGGGATTTAGTTTATTCAACACCAAAACATCAATATTCTATGATATTCTATTAATATAGAATCATAGAAACATTTAGGTTGGAAAAGACCCTTAAGATCATCGAGTCCAACCATAAACCTAACACTGCCAAGTCCACCGCTAGACCATGTCCCTAAGAACCACATCTACAATTGTTAGTGACTGCACTTTTGGAATAGATTATTCAGATCACCTGTAAAGACATCCATAGTCAATCTGTTGCAGAGTATGTGAGGTGGGGAAAAATCTGTTTGATATGGTGCTTTGGATACTACCTAGCAAATAACCTGTATATGCAACAACAAATACATTTGATTTTTTTAATTAACTATAAGACAATTGTGAAGATACACGCTATGAATATTGCCTGGCAGTTTGGTGTACATCATAAAATAATCGAGTTTAGGATTCCATAACAATGTGTGCAACACTGAAAATCTAATACTTCAAATCCCGTTTCACATATGACTGAATGCTGAAAGAAGGTACGGAAATACTTAGCTAATGCTATGCTGTAATAGCCAGTGTAATAATATCATCTGCAGGGTTTAAGCTTTTAAAAAGAACCTAAAATCTCTTTTAAAACTGAATTTCCTAGTTTCATGTTAGAAATGCTTTTCCAACCATTGAAGTAAAGGGATCATGAAAATAGAGTTTAAAACATAGAGCACTGACATATTCCTTCATATCACAGTTTAGAGGAGTAAAAATTGGTGATTAAACATGAAAAAGTGTAATGCCAGAATATTAAAAAATCTTCTTAATCTGCAGGATTTAGCAGGTGATTGATATTCCTTTTTTATGGGGAAAAATACAAATGAGTGAACAATGAACCTTTCAGTGACTGCAACCAATCATTAATCTGATTTTTGCTCTCAACCAAATGAGGGAAATTTTACAATATGTTGTAATAATCTTCTCAGCTGCTCAGTTATTATTCAGCGGGAAAAAGACTCTGTGCAACTACTCCAGATTTACAGAAAGACACCAGCTATTAGACATGTCTTCTATTTCAGTAATTTTGAGAGCTGCAATCAGTCCACCAAGACTTTTTTTTTTTCATACAGGTATATAATTCTACTTATATGCAACACTTTTTTTCATCCAAATAAATGCTGGACCAGACTTTTCTCTTTACTTTTTTTTTTTTTTTTTTTTTCAATAGATATATTCTAACTCCCCAAGGAAAATGAAAGAGTGCAAAACTGGATTCATTAAGATGAGACCTTCCAGTCAACTCACTGGGTCTGGCTAGGAGAAAGTTCCATATCATAAAATGTTTAATGTGTCAGCAATTAGTTTGTTTCACATTTGAATGAAATCCAGAATTTTAGATCATATCTAAAGCAAATTCATCAGAAACAGGCAGGCACAGCTGAAAGATTTTTCATTGTTGATACAATCAAGTTTAAACTGAAAAGTCATTATTTTCAGACTGTGATTCAAGAAATAAATGAGCCAGCTTACATATCCCAACAATTGAAACACATTCTCAACAGCAGCCATTCTCTACGTAACCTGTTCCCCACACACTGCTACGTTTAGATCATTATCAAGATTACAGTAACATCTTGCAATGCTTTCATGATGCCAGAAAATTATTAGATGAAGAATGATCAATGTGCTAATGAGAATAAGTTAAAGAGGTGGGAAAGGTTGGTTTATTTCACAAAGGTCTGGAGGTTTTATTGAAAAACATGCTACCTTCATGGAGTCATTCCCCTGTAACCCATATGGTTAACAAAACAAAGCACTTTTAGAGTATCCTTAGTGCACAATGACTGTACAACATGGTTACTGCTTCTACTATAACAAAGAACATCAGTAAAGCAAAATCTAAGAAGGTAATACAGAAAGCCTGGAAGAAAAATTGTTATCATGCTGTGAAAAAGTGCTGTGAAATGGTGAAGATAGTATCTGTAGTTGAAAGTGTGTAGGACTGTGCAAAGACAATGTATCTGGCAAAAAAGGAAAAATATTCTTATTTATGAATAAATCATCATCTCAATGAGTTAAAAATTATAAATAGGAAAAACTAGAGAGAATTCTTTGGATTTAGAAGCAAGATTTATAAAAACTTTAGTTCATAAAAAGGGTGGGTATTTATAAGCCTTTCAAACCATCACTACAAGGAGTCTAAAGAGAACTTAATCTATATTTATATACCAAAATAAATTAAAACTTCATATTATTTATACTGTTTTCCTTCAAGATTAAGTTTTAAACAAATGTAGAAAAGTAGGCGCTATAAATTTATCGAAAGAAAACTCCAAATAAAACAAGAAAAACACATATCCTTTTTAAAAGCCTTGATGCTGTCCATAATTAGCAAACATTTTAAGGGCAGATTCATGTTTCTAATAATTATAACAACAAATAACTATTCCTATTTCTCTTCACAGTATCCAGAACATAAGATATGTTCACCTCCCAGTGCTAGGTCAATAGCCATTCATGTTACTGGACATGTGACATAGGAACTAACAGAAGAGACAGAAAAGTATGTTTATGGCACAGGTCCTTTTGGCATGCTAGTCAGCACTATCATCCTTCCACAGCTGCATACAGTCACTTGGATTGCTGGTGTGCCACATGACACCTAATTCTGTCCTTTTCTAGTATTCATTAGTGTCCAGTGTAACCTCAGTTTTATCTCATCTGCTTATTCAATGACTCAGTGTTACTTTAGAGATTTTGTACTTGTTCATAATTCATTTCAATTAATGCCAGCCTTTTCACTGCCAGCAGTCCAGTTCCAAAAGAACTTCTCCTCACATCAGTTTTTTCCTTCAGCTGGCTGTTTTTTCCTAGAAGAGATCTGTTCTGATCATCCTTAATTCTGACTGCTTTACGCCACTGTCCATAAATAGCAATCCCTCCAGGGCAAACACTTCGGGTCATGGCTCTAGTGGACATAAATCTCCATGGTTCTATTGACTTGAGTGTAACTACTGAGATTTACATCTGCTCAGTGTGTGTATACAAATTTCAGTGCTCTTTAAATACCATCTAAGAGCAAGGATCTGTATTCATCAAAATTTGTGGCAACAACTAATTCGTGAGGAGTCAAGTTTTAAACAGATGTCTGCTTTATTAGAAGTAAAACAACTTGTCTGAAATATCTATGGTCTATTCTCAGCTGAGCTGACTATTCATGACATCAACTGACTTTTATGACATGAGGGAGAATTTTCACGTAAAAAAAATATATATATTAACCATATTAGATATATATTAGATATTAACTATATAATATCAAAGAAATGGCACACATCAATATATCATGCTGATATACTTTAATTTTTAGTTTGAAATAGATTAAAATTCGCAAAATGTATTAAATATGATTAAGAAAATATTTTTTCTAAGAGAATTTTTATCCCAATTGAAAAAAAAAAAGCCAGCAATTAATTTTTAGGGTGTATCTGCTTCTGGTGAATATCACAGATACTTGAATTGCAGTCATATCTTATCCACTCCTGAAGGAAGATACATTTTTTTTCCCTTCAGACTGAGACACAGAAGAATCTGAATTATTTGGATGTCAATGTAGATATGTCAGTTTAAGCAAACTGCTTAAGGAGCAGAGGAGTGAAGAAGTAATATTAAAATAGGCCTGTCTGTAATTTGAGAGGTGCAAAATAAAATATTGAGACTAGCTTTCTTATATATCAATCCATCTCCTATCAGATTACATACTTTAAAAGGCCGAATAGATCTGGGGAAAACAAACCAACCAAAAAGACAAACCACCATATTATCTAGCTAAATTTGAGAAGTAGAGCTATAAACAGTTAAAGAAATACAGAAAGGTTGTTTAAATGCCAAGAACTAAGAAAGAAAAAATTCTTAGCGTGAGTAATGATAAAATAGTTAATGACAGACTCATAGATGTCACAGAAAATCAATGAAAATGAAACTGTAATTTCCATGGTGAGTCTTCTGGGCTATGGGGAGAATCTTTGTTTGACTGAAGTCTTGCTTCAGTGCCTCCAGCACTGAAAGTTAAAATGGTATAAATTGAATCTATTCGGTATGCCTTTTCATTTTGAGCCTTTAGGTTAAGCTGCCTTCAAGGACCTGTTTCTCCTTGGAAACACTGAGGTTTCCCAATGGCTTCCATGGCTGGAATCCAAAGCACTTAGAAGTAGGTACCCTAGAATATTATTGTCTTGTATACAATTATCCTATATTGAGTGTTACATTTTAACTGACATAATTGTCTTGTGGGAATTTATGTTAGCCCGACCTGTTACTAGAATGCATTTCCTGCATTATTATATTAGTTTATGCCAAGAGGTTTGTCTATGAATTCAGGCAGAAAGGAGAACTGCTGTTCAAGACAGCCCCATCACTTTACAGCCACTTGTCAAGAGCCAAAGACAGAAGTGGTAGTTGCCATTTCCTGCTGATTCGTAAAACTTGCTCAGCAAGAACTGGAAAAGCTTCAGAAAAACAAAGGACAACAATTCACAAGGCATCTCTCCTGGCAAAAAGCATTTTAAATAGGTGCTGAAAAATCAGACTGAGGTAATGTAAAACAAGTCCCCTGCTTTAGATATTGTTATGAGCTAAAAAGACTTAAAATAGCTATGTAAACCAGTGCTTTAAAATAAGCATGAATTTGAAGATTCAAAAAAATATTCTTTTCCTAATGTTTCATTGAAATAAGGCATTCCATAAAGCCATATAAATTTCAAAAGACTCTGTTGTGGCAGGTTGGTAAAAGCTGCTCTTGTGGATTAACCCCCATAGCACCTAGGCCCCACATAGCACCTCGCTAATTCTCCCACAGCAGAATGACGGAGAGAATCAGAAGGTAAAAGTGGAAAAACACGTAGATTGGCATAAAGACCTTTTAAATAGGTAAAGCAAAAGCCGTGCACAGAAGCAAACCAAAATAAGGAATTCCTTCACTCTGGCATCATGCGTAACAGTTACTTGGGAAGACAAACACTGTAACTCTGAGCATCCCCCCTTCCTCCTTCTTTCCCCCAGCTTTTATTGCTCAGAATGACATCATGTGGTATGGGATATCCCTGTGGTCAGCGGGGGTCAGCTGTCCTGGCTGTATCCTCTCCCAAATTCTTGTGCACCCCCAGCCTACTCACTGACAGGGTAGATTGAAACACAGAGAAGGCCATGATGCTATGTAAGTACTGCTCAGCAATAACTAAAATATCAGTGTGTTAACAAGACTGTTTTGGTCACAAATCCAACACGTAGCCCCATATGAGCTACTATGAAGGAAACTGACTCTGTCTCAGGCAAAACCAGTAAACCTGTGTAGACTGTTTAGGAAGCATAAGCACATTTGTAAGCCAATCTTTTCAAACAAAAAATGGACACTACTGCCTTAGAAAGATTGTGGATTTGTGCCAACATTAAATAAATTTCAAGTCCTCAAAAAGTTTTCATGAAACCAGAATCACCACTTTTGAGACAGCTGTGTTTCAAATCCCATTCTTTTGGATACTTTGCTCCTCTTGCTAATGAAATTACTATTTTTTAAACAATCTTTTTTGTTACAAAGACTCCAGAGAAGCTATAAGTACCCATAGTCTGTGAAATAAAAAGGACAGGAATAGTCAGGAATGTCAGGAATGTATAGAAAGTTAGGCCTGTCCTGCCACGAGGCAAAAAACACCCTAGAGTCATAAAAAATGAAAAAACAACTTTGAAAAGAACAGGAAAGGGACCAGGGTGAAGTTAGCCTTAAAGGTAGGAATGTGAGGTACTTAAAATAGGATTTTGCAGAGCTTAAAAAGTAAATAACCAGAAAACCTCTAAAACATAAATAATCTGAGCTGCCCAAATGCACAGTAGAAATTGGTATAACCTACCACAAGAAATTCAGGCAATTTAAAGACTTGCAACTATTTCAAGCAATGAGAGAGAAAAGATAAACTTGAAGGACTTACTGACATACAAAGTCTTTTGAGCTTTGTATGTGTGGCTGGTGGGATCTCACTGGTAGCGCTGGCACTGCCTGTTTTCAGCACCTTGTCCCCAGCCTATCACAGATGCCATGTCAGCCAATGACCACCACACTGCTGTGAAACAGCTGTTCACAATTTTTAAAGGTATCTTTCAGTTGTTGAGCAGTGTGGTGTGAGAATTAAAAGAAGAGATACTACTTTGGTGCTCGGAAATAGCATGGCAATTGCTAGCTTGAACTCCTCTTTCTGTCACACAAAGAACCTCTCTATTGACATTATGAACTTTCATAAAGTAGTCCATTAGTTCTTCAGTTCGTAATGAATGTTTTTTTCTCACAGAGACATCTATCTTAATAGCCCTAATTGACTTAATCAGAAGTACACTTTACCTTTGGTGAAAATACAATGTGTTTTGTTAATGCAAAGCAAAGCTGATCAAAACTGAGCTTCTTTTGTCAGTTTATGCTTATTCTTTTTGTTTGTATTTAACATCCCATATAATTACAACAGATTCAATAGCCATACAAAGCTCAGATTTCCACGACAGATTCATTTAAATGTGTGCTAAGAATTACACAGTGTTATTCACTAGAGGCTTGAATTTAACACAAGCTGCACAAAACTTCCTTGCCTTCCTTCGTGTTTCCCCTCCACTGTTTGTGGTTATTCTTCATCTAAAGGAGCAGAACCATAACCAAGACTGTATTTGCTGAGTCTGCTTTAAGAGAAGACTTCTACATTAGGAGCAAGCAAGTATGAAACATCATGTATTAAATATATTGAACTGGAGGGCAAGAGACTCAGTGTTGCAGACTTCTATGGTCGTAACTTTCAGTACAGAGATGTCCTCTGTCATACCTCCAGTCAGCCGTAGCCCCATTGCTGGATGAACAAAGAACCAGACTTTACATAAACAACATACTCAAGGAATTCCCTTAAACTGCTGTTGGACTTGTTAAACGCATATCACCTATCTCCTTTGCAAAATTAAAAAAAAAAAAAAAAAAAAAAAGCAGGACTATAATTGTGATGCGATGATATGGCACTATCTTAAAATAACATGCATTGGAAAAGCAAATTAATGTGGCACAAGTCACTGCAATTCTGATGTTTTCCAACTTTTCATTGTTTGACCTAGTAGCAAAAGGCAGGTTTCTCAGTACAGATTATTGAATGCTGTTTCCATTAATGACAGGGGATTTGTGTGCTTTCCAAAAAAAAAACTTCAAAATTTAGATAGTGACAAGTCCCAACATCTTTCACTTACTTGTGTTTAAACCTGATTATGCATGCAACATGTGAAATTCATCTGATAACAAAAGGATGCTGCTCAGTAACTGGGAGCAGGAGAAGTCTCCCAGATGAAGAAAAACAGGGCGTTGAGTTCACATCCCAGATCTAAAGAATCCTTCTCTGTACTTAAGAAGGAGTACATCCCCCATATCATTCTCATTCCCGCCGAACAGTATCTGGAATATCCCAGTAGATGTACATTACTATCATTACTACAATTTCTGCCGTTAGGTTACTTCTGTGTCAGTCTTACATAGAAGGCCCATTAAAATTTTCCCATCCTAGCTAGACTCAAGTGGAGTGTCACAGCACAAACAGAAGGCATCTATCTGGCCCAAAAGCCCTCATCCTGTCTTAACAATGGAGGTAATGCTCAAAGTAAATAAATGCACAAGAAACTAATGCCCTATGCAGTCAGCAGCTGTCATTACAAACACATCCACATCAAACAGATGCTGAGAGTCCCAGCTCAGAACAGGAGTTTGACAACCTAAAATGATCTTGTTTTTCTGTGATCTAATTTTTTACAGCATGTAAAATACTCTTTTTCCTCTCATCCTGGACACCAACCCACACAGCCACACATGCAATTCTCTTGTCCTCAATTCCACAAGAGATGTGAACATTGCCTGATCTTCCACTAGTTCAAATTTCTGTTTGCATCAAAATCACTAAGGCCATGCAAATACATTTTTGGTTCATCCACTGACATACTTAAGTTTACTGCAGGAAATATTAAGTGAGTGGCTGACACATAGAGCACAAACACGCCTTCACACTGTTTGGTCAATTATACATATACACAACCCACAAGACAGAACAACATTTCTAAGTTTGAAAAGTTAAGGAGTCTTAAGTTCAGATATGCTTCCAATCCTACCTCTGCAACCCATTTCTGCCCTTTACAGCTGTCATTGATAGAAAATTTGTCAGCCCTTCTTTAGCGCCTATAATAAGATAATGAAAAAAGGTGAAGCTGGGGCATGATGCCAAAAACACTGAAAGTCTCCCATGAGTCCAACATCTCACATAATTTCTCCACTGTTTCCTCAATTTGTATTATTTTAAACAGCTGATTATGGCTTCATTTTTGTGTTGTCTAAGTCCTCACTACCTCAGTTTGAATCACTCACTTTACTCCTGATTTACCCATGTGCAACTGGAACAGAATTTCCCCACATGTACCTTTGACTTCCTAACCAATTCAAAACAAAATAAAACCAAAAAATCTACATGCTAATGAAAAGTCAAGCAGTTTTCATGATCAAGAGGATATGCTAATTTAACCAAAATCTTTGGGCTGCGGCTAAAGGCAATCTTCACAAATGCAATCACAGTATCCTTGCCTGTGGCTGGAAACAAAACCAGTTTTCAAGTTTCTTTAAATAAAACAGTAAATTAAAAGCTAACAGAACTCCAGCCACATATCCTGTATTCCTCCATCTCCAGGCTCTTCTTAGTTTCAAGCCTCTCATCCTCCATTCTTTTCCTTTCTGGGATTTGATACCCTCTAGCTTCTTACACAAAGAGCTACTTCTGCCTCAGGAACCCTCCTGAGCCATCAGTCAGCTGCCTGAGGAAACCCCCAAGTTTCTTGCTGAATTTAGTCTCCTCTAGTTTTTCTCAAGCCATCCAATCCCCAAGGCTCCCTTTTCCTCCAGCAAATAAATCTGCCCCTTTGGAAGTTACACCAGGAAACAAATCTCCCCTCTGCCAGAAGCTTTGTCCCCTTTAGCATTGTCTGTCTTTTAACTGCATGCCCCAGGCTTCAGTCCTGAATCCAAGTTCTTCAAGATGGTTTTCTATAGACATTTACAAGACAGAAATAGAAAGCATGTAATCCAACAGCCATTTTTGTAATATTGCCCTTTCAGAATGAAGACAGTTTGTAATTAAACTAACTGGAGCTTGACTCATCAGTCAAACCAGCTAGGGAAAAACTGTGTTACTTCACTGACATGTATCTCTGCCACGGATCAGCACAAAGGTACATAAACTGTCAAGTTAAGTGTGAAGCGCATGAGGCTCTCAAATAAATTCACTCTCATGAAATGAGTCCACACAAGCAATATATATCAGAGTCTCATTTCCATCTACAAAGTTAATTGGGAGGGGGGGGGGGGGGGGGAGGGGGCTTGCTTTCTTAACAGGCATAAGGCTTACTTCTTTGTGTAAATGCAATTTAGCATCTTTTAAGATGCAACAGAATAGCTCATCTTCTTCAGCTGGTATGAAATGTGTACAAGGCTGGAAGTGACTAGTCCATGGTCCTGCTGTCTACATAAGAAAACTTCGGATACTGACCTGGCTGACAAAAGCACACAGGAAACAGTTACTTCAAGTGAGGAAAATTTAAATTGCCCATCATCACATACATCTTCTAACAGAGAAGTGTATTAACCACTAGAAGAACTACCTAGGTGGAATGACCATGGAGAATATCCCATTGCCTGATCTTATAAAAAAAAGAGAGCAGGTATTTTTCTGTAACATATCATAGAATCATAGAATGATTTGGGTTAGAAGGGACGTCAAAGAACATCTAGCTCCAACCCCCCTTCCACAGGCAGGGACACCCTCCACTAGACCAGGTTGCCCAAAGCCCCATCCAGCCTGGCCTTGAACACTTCCAGGGAGGGGACATCCACAACTTCTCTGAGCAACCTGTTCCAGTGCCTCACCACTCTAACAGTAAAGAATTTCTTCCTAATATCTAATATAAATATCCTTTCCTTCATCTTAAGGCCACTACCCCTCGTCATGTCATTCCATGCCCTTGTAAGCAGTCTGTCTCCAGCTTTCCTGTAGGCCCCTGTAGGTACTGGAAGGCTGCTGTAAATTCTCCCTGGAGCCTTCTCTTCTCCAGGCTGAACAACCCCAACTCTCTCAGCCTGTTCTCACAGGAGGGGTGCTCCAGCCCTCTGATCAGCTTCATGGCCTCCTCTGGACTCACTCCAACAGCTCCATGTCTCTCCTGTACTGAGGACCCCAGAGCTGGACGCAGTACTGCGGGTGGGGTCTCCTGAGAGTGGAGTAGAGGGAGAGAATCACCTCCCTCGACCTGCTGGTCATGCTGTTTTTGACGCAGCCCAGGATGCAGTTGGCATTCTGGGCTGTGAGTGGACATTGCCAGCTCATGTTCCAGTTCCAGTAAAGGTCATCAGACTTGACACAGGAATCGGTGAAACTCTGAAGTTTATTTTACATGGGAAGCCAGATGTGATAATCACATAATGGCTCCTTCTGGCCCTAAAATCTACAAATCTATTGAAGTCCACAGAATAATGCCAACTCATATCCAGCTTCCAATGTGAATTTGATGAAAACAGTCCTATAGTGGTGCTGCTCTTTGTTAGCTGTAACGACCTTTGTAGTATGTTCATCATTCAGTAGATAACAAATACAAACTCAGCTGCTCAAGTGATGGCACAGGGAGATTAGTCAAGTAACATTTTAAAAGGGCTGGCTCAGAAAAAAATATGTGCTATTCTAAAACAAGATATGGCAACATTAAAAAGAGCATAGAGCCTGACAGAAGGGGCAAGAACTATTTAAGGAGAAGACACATCAGAAAAAAAAACATATTTTCTTGTTCCCCTTAAAATGGGTATCCAAGGTGTCAGAAGACCACTTTACAGATGGAGGAAACCCCTGCAAAAGTCCTCCAGCACACCACACTATGATGTGTTGAGGAGGTTGGAAACCTCACTTCAAGATGTGTGAGCAACACATGGTAGAACATTTAGCACAGCAAGGGAGACCCCTGTTCTCCTTGACACTGAAGCTGCCCAAACCCCAGGCCGCTGTTTTAAAGAAAGCAGAGTGCAGAAGTGTGATATTTGAATAAACTTTAATTTCTCCAGATTCTGCCAGATCATAATACAACACAAATTCACGAGTTCCTGCAATAAAATAACATGCAACTGCAGGCAGGTTTTAACCTGTATGTGCTGAATAGAAAGCACTACAAATAAAAATAGCATTCAGAGATGCATTGCTACAGGAGGTACTTAATTTTTGTGACACCTGATGGTGCCTTTAACACTACTCATGTTCATGAAGTGTACATAAAAGGAACTAGTTGTAAAGTAGATTCATGGTAGCGTGACTTCAGTCAGCTTTGAATGACACATTGGAGCATTGTTAAATGCAAATAACTCTCATAACATGTACTCTTAAAATGTAAAATAAAAACTACAAGCCTCTGTATAGTGCAAAGTAATTATATTGCAACCTTCTTTTGCTTAAAGTCACTGCTACACCTGACATTCTCAAAACTACCTTGACCCTCCTTTGCTCCTAGCAAGAAAGATTCCCCTCTCACCCTTTTATTCTTAATGACACCGTAAGAAATACTGCTCTGCTGCCACTTTGTTTATACTTGAGCCACATAATTATCTTTTTCCTAATAGCTACTGAGCCTTTATTATGCCAGTAACAGAGCTCAATAACCTTTAGGATAGCTTCAGTGATCCTGACCTGTTCTCTGTAAGCACTCTGACGCAAACACACACAATATTTAAAAGTTATTTCATTTCTCCTCTCTTTCAGCCATGTGACAGCTCTGCATATAAAACCCTGTCCTGTGCACACACTGTACTCACTTCCTGAAAAAGAAGGAAACACAAGAGTTGCTTCTTCTCCAAACTGCTGGAAGCTCTTGTCTTGTAACTGTGCACACCTTTGAATGACTCAGAGGGAATATCTTCCCACAGTAATTTTACATATAATGATAAAATCCATCAGTTGAATGACAATATTTTGACTTATCTGTTGCAAAGGTCATAAATGAGGATTTTAGTGATGTGAAGTATAACATTTGGGCTTACGGGCATCAAAAGGTGCCTTTAATTGATGAAGTACTTATGAAGTACCTAGCATTACTTACTGGAAATGCTTTAATTTATAGGCTGACATAAAATCCAGCTGCCTAATGAGGTTACAACAACAGCTATTCTCTCACAGATACTATTGCTGTTGGCCCGTGTCTGCAGATTGAGCTGTAGGGTTTGCAGTCTCTTATTCATCTCTTCTGATGGAAAATCAGAGCTAAACTCTGACCTTATCTTCATACACGCTCTCTTGAATCTGAGTGGTGCCCAGGTTAACTAGAAAAACAGCTAATAGCCAGGTAATGTAACAAGAAGAGACTATCTGACGATGCAAGGTATTAAAACATTGTCATGTCCCAAACCACTGGGAAGGCAGGAGTAAAGGGTACTTACTTGGGCCTCCAATTTCAGTTCTAAATCACAGGTAACAGTGCAGAAGGTCTCACAGGACATGTTCTACAAACGAGGCTCTGTCAACAGCTGATAGTAAATTTAAGACTGTGGAGGGTTCACTTTGGTGAAAGGCCAAACTCCCATCCAGCCCTGCCAGTCACTCTTCAGCGGGATGGGAAAAAAAACAGAAAACCTGTTGTTCAAAATAAAGGCAGGGAGATTGCTTGCCAGTTACTGTTGCAGGCAACTCAAATTTGACTTGGTGAAAATCAATTTAATTTACTGCCAGTGAAAACAGACTTGGGTAGTAAGAAACAAAGACAAACCTCAAACCAGCACCATTCCCTCCCTGGGACCTCCCCAAGGCCCAACTTCCCCCCCCCTACACCCAGAGCACTGCAGGGGACGGGCTATGCTCAGCACTTGGGGCTTTCTCCGGCTGCTCCTTTCCCCTCATGCTGTCTCCTGCCCCAGCACGGGCTCTCCACAGGCAGCAGGGCAGATCTGCTCCAGCCCCGAGCACTGCTCAGCACCAGCTGCCCCTCCTTGTTCTTCCCCCCTCCTGTCCCTCGTTTTTTCCTCACTCTTCTGCTCATCTGGCAGTTTTGCCCTTTCTTACGTATGTTTTGGCAGCCACAGGCATGGCTGTGCTGTGCTTGGCTGTTCATAGCCCATCCTTGGAGCAGCAGGAACTGGCTGGAACTGGCTGGAATTGGCTGGAACCAGAAGTGGCCATCCCAGGGCAGCTCAGGCCTCCTCCCCCAGAGCTCCCCCTGACATAGGCACCAGTGCCATGGGGAAAAGCCAGAAACCATTGGGGGGGGGGGGCGGAGGTGAAGGGCAACTTCTTGCAGTTCTGCGCTTATGTGGGCGATAGAAAAAGAGCGTATTGACCACCCAGCAACCAGCCAGCTCCCCACAGCTGTCACCGCCACCTCTCCAGAGAGTATCTCCGTGAATGGTAGGGCAGGACAGGTGAGCGTCCCGGTCTGTACATGGGTCAGCCAGAAGCAGTAAGACATTGTAGCTGTTGTGTGGGATCACAACACACATGTGCAAAGTACAGCATAAATTGCGGCAGAGATTTTCGAAAGCACCTTTGGCATCTTGAAGCCCATCCTCTCTGCAACACCACCTTCCCTAAATGTATCATTTCAGCAAATTAGTCAGAGATTCCTGTGAATTTGAATATGTGTGGGCAGGCAGGAACCTGGTGAGCCCATTGGCTTTTGGAGGCAAGTGGAGTCATATCTGGGACTTGGCACCTACCAACGCTGCCATGGACATCCAGTTGTCGTGGTTTAACCCAAGATGGCAACTGAGCACCACACAGCCGCTCGCTTACTCTACCCCAATGGGATGGGGGAGAGAATTGGAAGGGTAACAGTGAGAAAACTGATGGGTTGAGATAAGAACAGTTTAAAAAATAAAATAAAATAAAATAAAATAAAATAAAATAAAATAAAATAAAATAAAATAAAATAAAATAAAATAAAATAAAATAAAATAAAATAATGTAATGAAAAGGAAAATAACAAAAGAAAAATAAAACCCAAGAAAAAGTGATGCAAATAAAGAACAATCGCTCACCACCTGCCGACTGATGCCCAGCCTGTCCCCAAGCAGCCGTCACCACTGCCGGGCCAACTGCCCCGAGCTTTATATGCTGAGCATGATGTCCTATGGTATGGAATATCCCTTTGGCCAGCTTGGGTCAGCTGTCCTGGCTGTGCCCTCTCCTAACCTCTGGTGCACCTCCAGCCTACTCACTGGCAGGGCATAAAAAGCCGAAAAGTCCTTGACTGAGTGTAAGCACTACTTAGCAACAACTAAAACACCAGTGTGCTATCAATATTAATCTCATCCTAAATCCAAAACACGGCACTGTACCAGCTACTAGGAAGAAAATCAACTCTATCCAAGCCAAAAACAGAACATCAGTAAAGGACATGTACACTTGCAGAAGCCTAATGAAAACTCATCAATTAGAATTATTATTGACAAAAAAAAAAAAAAAAAAAACAAAAAACCTCCTTTTTACGTACATGACATAATGGCAAATATGCAAAACATCTGCAGGCAGCAGGAAGAAATACCTCCAAGAAACTGTCTGAGAAGGATTCTCCAGGGGACAGGGACCTTATTCGTGTGTTGATGACCTCATCTTACCTCTGTAGCTGTACACCTGACCCTGTGCCTGACTCCTGCAGGCACCTATGGTACAGCCAAATCTGCTCTTTGCTGATTCTACTCAGTGGCCAGCATCCTCTCTGATCAGTTCTTCTCATTATGGGGACTAACAGTCTTTCTGTTCTGTGGGTAAGTCTTACGTCATCAGAGCCATGCAGACTACTTTGATAGGACTTTCCCGTTCATCCAGCAAATCTGAACTCAGCTTCTTGGACAGAGCAATTCAGAAGTCATCACTGTAAGAAGTAAAAACAATGCTATGAATCATGCTAACCCGTGGTGACACAAAAGGGTGGCATTTTGGAAAATATCACTGCTTCCTGTTCAAGCTGAAGAAATGTCCCATGCCTAGAGTTGTCCAGTTGTCTTCTGAGCACTTCTTTGGTGAGGCTTGTGACAGCTTGGTGACTCCTGTGGCAGGATCCTGGTTTGTGGAAGGAGCAGAGGAAGCGTACCAGAGACTCAGGGTGCTCCTATCAATTCCTCCGTGCTCCCCACAGGAATTCCTTTTCTACTGAGCGAGTCTGAGCCATAGTTTAGACTCCAGCTCAAAAATTAAGCCTACATCCTTAAAATTCTTCTATCATTGCAGGAGAAAAACAGATATAAGAACTCAGTAGGATTTTATCTGCAGAATGGATGAAATACAGAGAGCTAAAGCAGTAAAAGGCTTCTTCTAGCTGGCTGAGGATCTGCAGAGTGACAATATGCAATCTGTAAAAGGTACTGACAAACTGCAAAACAATTACTTAGCATTAAAACCATTCAGATGCTAAATGCATGTCACTTGCTAAAGAGCAGAGACTGGGAGAAAAGAGAAGAATCAAGGCTCAGCAAGACCCCCTTTCCCCTTGACTCAACACGAAGGAAGCATTTTATTGTACTGAAGACCAAACTCTGTTTTATATTCAGCTACCAAATCTGGGGCAGGCAATAGTCTCAATAAAGTTTGGGGGTGAAAAGATTTTTCCATCTGGGGATGCTGAGTGGTCCTGTTTGAGGAGGAACAGAAAAGAGATAGAAACAAAAATGCGTAAGGGCATTATACAGAAATCCTTGAATCAAGGACAATAAAAACAGGTAATTTTTTTTTTTTTTTTTTTTTGGTACCATAATGCAAGAGAAGAAAAACAGTGATTTTTAAGGATTTAAGACAGGGGAACAACAGAGACTGAGTGGCTTAGATTGACTAAATCAGAATGGTTGGGGATGGGAGTCAGGTATTCGGACAGATTAGCAGGCTAAAAAATATCTTGCTTTAGAGGGAGTGGAACAGAATTAATGAAATGGATGAGAACAGACACATTTCCCTGTAACTTAAATGCTTCCAACTCCCTTCAGCCTATTTCTAGTATATGCTGTCCAAGGAAAATCTCTATGTCACCGATTGCATGGGCAGCAACAACAGCATTTCCCTGCCTCCCCTGATTCTCCAATTCCTAGCCACTGGCAAATAGTGCTTTGTGCTGTGTGCAACAACTGAGATGTTTTCATTTTCTGTCTCCTGTGAATAGAGAAATCTCCCTGAAAATTAATGTGCAGATACATGTTCATTTCATGTAACAATATCCATTTATTGTGAGTGCCACAAAGTTCATTTGTATTGTGAAATTGAGAATTTCCAAGTTACAGAGTAGGCTGCAGACATTATAGTTGTTCTTTTTTTTCCCAAAAAGTCCACTTTTCAGAAAGTTTCCAGGAGCTTTTTTTTCAAATTCTGTTTTATTTTTACATGCAAACACTTAGCAATCATCTTTTTGCTCTTAATTTTGCTGCATCTTTTATATGTTCTCTTCCCATCCTATTCTCCCATCAAGAAATCTTGGTCTTTCCTGTGTTTGGATTATTTCTGAAACTGGAGGAAGTTTTTGTTACCAAATACCACTTCATTTTTACTTCCCATTCACCTGTTTTTCCCCCTTTCCTTGCTCAACTACGCTACACTCCATTTTTCTCCATCCCTCCCAGGCTGTCAAAGCTATTTCACACTGTTGCTGTTCACTACAGGAACACCATCTACATCTTCTAGAGCAGCGAAGTAGGGAATGTTCATTTTACAAAAATAGGTAATAAACATGGTGTCCAAAGAGATATACCTGTCCCTCCTTTGATGTTCAGAAGTTTGTCGGGGTAGAAGAAGTTGGTCACCTGGGAACCTGTATTCTGAAATTATTTAGTAAGCACAGTAATGCAGCAAGGGGAAAGAAATTTAAAACTAAAGCTGACTGACTATTCAATTATTGATCCTATTGATCCATAAAGAATTTAGCCTCTGCTTTGTTTAGCAAATAGTTTGCAAACTTGTTGTCCCGTCCCACTCAGGGGGCGAGGGTGAGGTTAACTTTCTAATTCTCTGCGCGGTAATGAGAAGTAAAGACAATTACTTCAGAGGTTCAAACCAATCATAAATTTACTTAAAATTCAGCGGAACTACACAAGATAGAGGTTTGGCAAAGGTCATAACAATGCTCAAAATTTAGCAGAACTATGAAAGGTAAGCGTTTAGTAAAATGTGTGACAATATTACCCTAATGTGCCAAAAATTAAGGTTACAAAGAGAGTGATAGAGAGGAAAAGAAAGAGAGAAAGAAGAGAGAGAGAGAGAGAAAAGATATCACCACCCTTGGATCCAGCGATGTTCTCTGCTCATAGTTGTAGTCTTCAGGTGGTGGGCGCGCGCCGAAAACTTCTGTTTCCACTTTTTATAACCCGATGTGCCCGCCCCATAGGCGGGGGTCTGTCATCACTGAGCAGGCGCAGTATGTGCTCAGGAATGTTCAGAAATGTTCTAGAAATTGATCGGTGAGTTGAGGGGGTCCTGGGGACTCACTGCCCCCCCCACTTCAGGGCTGACCAAGCGAGTGGTGATCTGTCACAGGCACATGGTGCACAGAGCACAGATGGTCATTGTTTACGTGTTTCAGGAATAGAGGAGTGGTCTCACCAGACGTTATCCTGCCTCTGCAGGCTCCGTCCTTGTTCAACACTCCCTGGTCATCATCAGCCCATCCCTGTCCATGTCAAGACGGGTGTTTGTGACATTCACTTCTTATCAGAGCCTTACACCACCCCGTGGCTCAAACAGACGTCTTGATTTCTTCTTGGATGTCATCTTCTAGGGTGGTGATTCTCACATAGCGAACAGAGGGAGAAAGGAGAGAAGAAAAGGAAGAGGTGGCATGGGTAATCATACAGCGAACAATAGCTATGCCAATGATTAAAAATATGAAACCAACAACTAATGTTAGTCCTATTTTCATTAACCATGCCCCCGATCCTGTGAGTCCCATGGATCATAGGATGGATTGTAACCAAGAGTTCGGAGTCTCACCATCAAACCAGTCTTTTGGTTGCATGGATTGAAAAAGTTCCGCTGTCTGGTCTGTTATCTCCTTCATTTTTGTTCGAGCCTCCTCTATTGAGATAGTAGCATTGTGTATGGTGATGCAGCATTCTCCATCGGTGAGATTTAACATTCCACATACTCCTTGTTCTTTAAGCAATATCATATCTAGGGCTAGACGATTCTGAAGGGTCATCTTTGATACCTGTTGAACTGTAAGTTTAATTCTCCAAAAGCATATCATGTCCAGTTACTTAAAAGATGTACCTGCCAGGTAATATTTTCTAGGACAAACTGGTGTCATTTTAAGGTTACATAAGGGGTAAAAATATTCTCGAACGTTAATGCAGTTAGTTGTCCAGCAGTATAATAATTGGGAGTTTGGACTCCATTAATCGCCCACTCAGGACGAACATTTGGATTATTTTCCACTTCTCTACGCGATCACCAGGAAGGTACTATAAAGTTAAAAACACAAGATGGACACAAAGAAGGGATAGCTAATCCACACCTAAGGCCAGCATGATATTCCAGTGTTAAGTAAGAGTAAAATTTTCCATTGGAACATCCCCATGCTAGTCCCAACAGAGCTGGATATATGCTAGTTTTACAGGTATATTGATCCATATAATTTACAGCATATATAATAGTTTTGGTGTTTAAGGGGGTCCCTCGTAGGGGATAATGAGTAAAGGGTACTCCACACCGTTCTTGTTTAAAAAAATTGTGACTTCTGGGAAGAGTGATGTTACAAGTTTTGTCACTATTTTGCCATCCCTTTGATGGATATCCCCAACATGTGCACATATCTCGAATTAGAGTTCTGAGACTATCAATAAACCAAGTTTCAGGAGGATCTCCTGGTCCTGAATCACAAGTGATTGTCTTAGAACAATTAAAAAGGGGGTTTTCAACTTCCCTGATAGGTGGATCAAATTTGGGCTCTACAAAAACTTCTCCCACTTTGTTTCCTGACCAAGCCCACATCAAATTATTTCTATCTCAAGAGGTTATATGAGTTTTATTCGGGAGTAGGATACACCATTCTGGATCCCACCGAGTAGAATAGTTTGCTTCATAGAAATCAGGCTTTGTCAATGGATCAAACAGAGGATCCCATGGATAATAATAACAGGAGGTTTTCTTGGTGAATTTTTTGAAAGTGACATTTCCAGCAGGTATGTTCCCTTTGGCGCTAGCAAATAATGAGTTTGATCCATCTATCAGAGAAGGAATAGAGACATTAAATGATGGTCTAGTAGCTTTGCACACCACTGTTGAATATAATTTTGCATTTTTGGCTTGTTTTGGAGGTTTACTCCAAACGTCATATATATATCAGACCTTATCATTGGCTGTTGTCGAAAATGCACCCAGTTATTCCTGACGGTCCAGTTGGGTGACAGGAATGTTACAGACGTGGCATCAGTCATATTAAAGATAAACGACAGATTTACAGGTAACATAAAAAACCTTAAACCTTCTTCGGCCGATCTAGGTAAAGTAAGACACAGACCTTTATTTTGGTAACCCCACATTCTAACAAAACCTTGAACTAATTCCCAAGCCAGATTTGGGGTATTTTGGCTTGTGATTTCTGTAACACATAGGGAGAAAAAAAAAACACAGGACCAGAACCACAATTGTCGGTGTTGAGCAGAACTGACAATCATGGTTTGGCTGTGTACCTCTCTGTATCACACAGATTACGAGTACAAATTCCCAAAAATAGCACCAGCTTCAGCTTTTCTGAGGTAGAGGATGTTTCTGGTAGTTACACCTGTAAGAAAGAACAAAGGAAAAGATCCCAATTCTTTTAAATCGGTGGTTAAAAGGATGGGACAATCCATCTGGTATTAATCTTGTGTTCCTTTTCACGGGCATCAGCAGCTATCCATGAATAGGTGTTCAGTGGAGTTTTAAGGGTCAGAGGCATCTCCCCCACTGTTGGGAGGTCCACCAGAACAGGTTGTCCTGGATAGTGTAAGGGTTTTACAGGATCCTTTTTCTCCCTCTTTCCAGGGAGCAAGGAGGGGGGTGTTGGACAGAAAGCAGTAAGTTTAGGGCATCCATTTATCCCCCATCGGCCATTTACTCTGGCAATGGCATCCGGGAGTCCTGCAGACCACCCAGCGTCGTGAGGCCTCAGGATGCGTTTTAGGAGTCCATTGGTCCTTTCTACTATCCCGTTAGCTTGGGGATAGTAGGGGGTATGGAACGTCCACTGGATTCCCTCAGTTTTTGCCCACTCCTGGACCACCCCGGCAGTAAAGTGGTTGCCGTTGTCCGATTGAATCGATTTAGGTTTAGGTAAAAAGCTAAACCACAACTTTAACCCTTTCATTGTATTTTCCCCAGTCGCCCATGCTACTGCTTTGGCCTGAACAAGTCCTGATATTACTTCTACTCCAACAAGCACATATTGTTTCCCTTTTGATTTCTTGAAAGGTCCTATGTAATTGACCTGCCAGGTTTCCCATAGTCCTTTCCTATCTCTCAGATGGAGTGGGGGATCTTGTAAGGGGTGTTTTTCCAGCCTGGTACGGCATAGGCCGCAGGCTGAAATTACTGTGTTACAGAGTTTTCGGGTAACAGGCCATCCTCTGCTCCCAGCCTCCTTAAGAAGATCTTTGACTCCTGAGTGACCACATTTCACGTGTAACCATTCCAATAAGCGTTCCCATTTCTCCTCTCTCTTCCACCAGCACAGCCAGGTGGGTGAGTGAGTCTACCTGATTGTTCAGAATGTGCCCTGGCTGATCTCCCCCTTGGTGGGCGGCTATCCGCCCCACCAATACGGGCTTTTGTTTGGCCACATCTAATATTTCCTCCCACTTTTCCTTTTGCCATACGGGCACCCGGTTTACTTCCCACTGGTTTTGTTCCCAGAAGGAGAGCCACTCAGTGCATCCCTTGAATACGGCATAAGAATCAGTGTAGATGTGTACGGGTTCAATACTGTCTGTCTCTCTCATTATCACACTCCAAACTGCTATCAGTTCTCCCACCTGAGCACTTCCTTCTCCTTCTGTTACAATTTGTTCCCCAGAATCAACGTGTAGAGCAACTGCTTGGTATTTCCATGTTTTCCCCTCTCTCCTTGAAGAGGCATCAGTAAACCACACATTTTTCAGGTGGGATTCAAATGAGGGTGCTTCCTTTATGTAGGAAGAAGGAGTTTCCTCATCTGAGGGAGTGGATGATTTTTCCTGGATTTGAAGCATTTTGGGTGCTCCCTCCTGCACTTGATAAGTGTGACTGTAACGCTCCAGCTGGGCATACCATTTCCTGACCGTTTCCCGTTGTGCAACTCCCACAGGGGGTGGGGTGCCCGCCAGTACGGGTTTTAGGACCTTAAAGGGCCCTCGCGGGATTATGGATTGTTGTCGTATAATTCTTTCAGCCTCCTGCAAGGCTAGACTGACCACAAAAAGACCCTTTTCCCAGACAGAGTATCGTTTTTCTGCATCTTTAAAGCTGCGTGAATAAAACCCAATGGTGCGGGTCGGACCCTCCGGTCCATGCTGCCACATGTGTATAGACACCCCATGAATTGCAAAACCCCATTCAATTTGGAGTGGATCTGCCGGGTGTATTGGACCCAAAGCTTGATGTGCTCCTGCTTCAAACACTAGTAATTTTAGGGCTTCCTCATGAACAGGAGTCCAATCCCAGGTAGCTATTTTGCATGTTAACTCATACAGGGGACGAGCTGTGATAGAAAAATCCGGAATATGTTTCCTCCAGAATACCAGCAAGCCTAGGATATGTTGCAGTTCCTTTTTGTTCTCTGGGATTTTTATCTGTTCTAAAGTAACCAAGGTTTCGGGGGGAATACACATCGTTCCTCCTTTCTACCATATACCTAAGAACTTCACCTCAGGGGAGGGGAGTTGTATCTTTTCTGCTGGAACCTGAAGTTCTAAACTTTTCAGGTAAGTGATTATTTTCTTTTGGGTTTGTCCCACTGCAGTGGCGTCGGACCCCCCCCACCAATATATCGTCAATGTATTGGTAGGTTTTAACTCCCTCCTCAGGGGTGATTTGTGATAGTGCTTGTGCCAGGGCGTGGTGTGCCAAGGTAGGCGAGTGCCGATATCCTTGGGGCAAACGAGTAAAGGTGTGTTGTATACCTTCCCATGTAAATGCAAATCTATCTCTATCACCTTCCTGTAAAGGAACCATGAAAAACATGTCTTTTACATCAATGGTGGCTAAAATTTTGTGAGACTGTTCCTGTATGGCGACGATCAGTTCGGCTATATTGGGCACGGCTGCTGTCGGGGGACTAGTGCCGGCGTTTAAGCGTCGATAATCGATCGTTAGCCGCCACTTACCATTCGGTTTGCGAACTGGCCACACTGGAGAGTTATAAGGGGAGTGAGTTTGAATAATTACCCCCTGCTCCTGCAGCTCTCTTATCACCGGAGCGATTCCCTCCCTGGCTCCCAGCGGTAAGGGATAGGGTTTCACACTCACGATTTTAGACGGGGGAAGGGTAGGAGCAGTTTGCAAAAGCCTTATCAGGGTTGCCGGAGTCCCGAACTTCCACTCTCTCCCTGCTGAGTCTGTCCAGGACTTCCCTTTCAATAAATCCAATCCCAGAATATTTGTGGGGAGCACTCCCAATACCATAGTGGTCTCAGTGGGGGTGGTGTCTCCCGGCAGCCAGCACTTTACTCGGGCTGTAGGTTGGGGTTTGGAATATCCGAACACATCGGTAACCCAAATCTGTTTTTTATCAGGGACAATTCCACTCCGGTCTGCGGTATCAGCATTTAAAGCAGACATTTGGGCCCCTGTGTCTACCAGAAAAGTGACCAGAGTCTTAAAGGGACCAAGGGGAAAAGTTACCAGTAGATCCCCCTGCTCGTTTTCAGTGAGCCTTCTGAAATGCACCCACCGGCCATCCCCCGGCTCACTCACTAGCGACGGCGCAGGAAGTTTCCCGACTTTGGAGGGCTGGTGAGCCCCTCCACGGGAGCCGTAGGAACGGCTGATCTCTGAGGTACAGGGACTGTGGAGACGTTTTCTTTACCCGACCGACCTCTATCGGTTTCCACATTTTTACAAGCAGCTGCAAATTGGGGAGGGGTAAGCCATCCATTAATTCTCGGGCAATACCCTTGTCTCGACCTTCCTTCCACAACTGATTCCTTGAGGCCCCCCCACAAAGCTTCTATCTCAGGGAGGGGAGTATTTTCTCCTCTGTCTCGGTCCTATGGACCGCCGCTTGTGCCTTCCCTTCCTTTCCAACATACCCCACACGCCTGCCATAGTTGATCAGTTCCCGTGCAATTTTCCCCCAGGTAAGACCCGGCCCGCCCGGAGGTCCCATGGCTGCAGTGGCTCTTAGTCGGTCTTGAATTTGCACAGCATAAACCTTCAGTGAATCAGGTAACCCTTTAATCAAGGGAGTCATCCTATCCGGATTGGCAAACAACAGCATCGGGGAAGGCTGACGGGGAACTAGGCGCCTGTCATGCATTAGTTGGAGGCAAGCCGCCTTCTGTACACTTTCTGTAAGCTGGTTTACCCCAGGGGTGGGGATAGCAATAGGATCTCCTCTTTCCAAGGGGTCTAACCCTCCAGCCCAATACGCCACCCTTTGGGTCAGGGACCAAGGTTCCTGCTCGTCATCTGCAGTCAAAAATACACCAGGACCCCAGTATCCCTGAGCCTCTTCCTCCGAAAGCCTTATTCTGTCTCCGCCTGTCAGGGAGACCCTCCACACATATTCGGTCTCAGTTTCCTTAGCCTGCCTACTATACTTTTCCTGTAGTTTTGCTAATTCAGTAACGGTATAAGGTATTTCTTTAGTGGTAACAGCAGGTTCTGTATTTTCACCATCATGCATGACTTCAGTTTTAATAAGTGGCCGGAGCTTGAGAGTAGGGTCGGGTTCTGTAACAGCCCTGAGCTCCTCCCATGGATAGTGAGGGGCAACCTCCCTCTCAATGAGGTCTGCTTCTTTTGATAAGCTAGAAAATCCTGGTTCGCTGTCAAGGTCCCCAGGGAGCTGCAGCTTCAGCTCTCTTTCCCTCACAAAAGCATCTCGTAGGCTACCCTTCAAGTTTTCTGTGATTCTTTTCTCATCTGCTAACGCTTTTTCGGCTAGTTGCCGTCTCACCCGTTCCATTTCCAGTTCTGCCTGTAGTTTTTTAACCAGTTCCTGAAGGGACTCATTTGCCTCCCGCTCAGCTTGTGTGACAATCTATTTGTCCTTCTGGGCAGCTATCAATGCGGCTCCCAAGACACCACAAACCACACCCTTTCCCTTTCCAGGCTTAAACTTATTTTCTTTTGCCAAGCCTCTTATCTGTTCTGCTACAGTTGTTGGGGACTGCCAGTGTCCCTCAGCCCAGCTATGCCCTTTCACGGTTGGGCAAGCTTTATAGCTCTTCAACAAATCCAACAGTGGGGAGCAGTCAAGATCAGGCTTATCCTGGGTTGCCATGACCTGCTGCCGGAGATTTCGGCTTCAACCGAATATCAGTTCTCCTTTCTACAGCACTCCCGCTGATATCCCTTTTATGTAACCTCTTTACCGCTTCTTACAGAGAATCCTGCCGACTACGCCAATTTAATGTCCCGTCCCACTCAGGGGGTGAGGGTGAGGTTAACTTTCTAATTCTCTGCGCGGTAATGAGAAGTAACGACAATTACTTCAGAGGTTCAAACCAACTATACATTTACTTAAAATTCAGCGGAACTACACAAGATAGAGGTTTGGCAAAGGTCATAACAATGCTCAAAATTTAGCAGAACTATGAAAGGTAAGCGTTTAGTAAAATGTGTGACAATATTACCCTAATGTGCCAAAAATTAAGGTTACAAAGAGAGTGATAGAGAGGAAAAGAAAGAGAGAAAGAAAAGAGAGAGAGAAAAAAGATATCACCACCCTTGGATCCAGCGATGTTCTCTGCTCATAGTTGTAGTCTTCAGGTGGTGGGCGTGCGCCGAAAACTTCTGTTTCCACTTTTTATAACCCGATGTGCCCGCCCCATAGGCAGGGGTCTGTCATCACTGAGCAGGCGCAGTATGTGCTCAGGAATGTTCAGAAATGTTCTAGAAATTGATCGGTGAGTTGTGGGGGTCCAGGGGACTCACTGCCCCCCCCCACTTCAGGGCTGACCAAGCGAGTGGTGATCTGTCACAGGCACATGGTGCACAGAGCACAGATGGTCATTGTTTACGTGTTTCAGGAATAGAGGAGTGGTCTCACCAGACGTTATCCTGCCTCTGCAGGCTCCGTCCTTGTTCAACACTCCCTGGTCATCATCAGCCTGTCCCTGCCCATGTCAAGACGGGTGTTTGCGACATTCACTTGTTATCAGAGCCTCACACTTGTCCATTCCTCTTCTGTGCAATGTGTTTCTTATTTGAATGGTCTGGGAAGTGGTTTTTTTTCAGAAAAAATGCTTATCTATGGTTTTTTTCCTTCATCATTTGATTTTGGTGTAGCATGGTTCATACTCTTGGTTCAGGCAGCAGTGGTGACCTCATGCCTGGAAAATTTTAAATGGAATTGTGTTAATGGAGACAGAGGGAATATACACAAAAAAATTGTTAAGACATTCTTGTGAAAATTATCAGTCATAATGAAAAATACCAGCCTACTGAGTTCTCTCACATTTTTCACAAGTACTAAGCAGTGTTTTATATACTTTTCAATAATATGTGTTGGGTTTCAGATCCTCCTGTGAGTCCACTCCTATGGACTCATGGAGTCACTGCAGTTGGAAGAGGCAAGGGAAAGTCTCCATCTCACACCTCTGTCAGCACTGAATTCAGACTGAGACCTCAGGATCATGTAACATCCAGTCATGTCTTGAAAACCTCCCAGGACAGAGATCTTACAGCCTCCTTGGGCCCCTGCTCCTCTGCCAGACTGCCACATATTGTGGTTTTTTCTTTCATATTTCAAATCAGAATCTCCCCTCTTTCAGATTATAACCATTGCTGCTTAGCACAAATCAAACCCAATCAGATTTCCTAAGCATCAGGTATATAAAACTCAAGAAGAGAATTCACTACTTAGTGGACTTTCTTAAAGCTTTGGTTGGCCATTCAACAGACTTTGATCCTTATCTCATTCCTAGGTGTTCTTAAGGGACTTGAGATTCTTGAAAAGTCTGGTTTGAGTCTGGTTTGTGTTTTGTTCTTTACAGGCAACATTTAGGACACTAGATCACAGAAGTCTCAGTTGAGACTATTTAGATATGGAACACATGTGAATTCCCCTCCTTTCTGGCCATTGTAAGAAGCTAATTTTACAAAGACCTAATAAGGAAAAAGACCTCACATAATAGTGACTTCTTTCAGAATATTTCTCATTATTTTATTTCATTACCCTAAGCCACAACCTGGCACTTGCCTGTTGCTGTCTCTTCTTCCCAAAAGTGTGCATGCACACAGAGAACAAGCCCACACATCCACAAGCCTTTCCGTAGATAAAATAAATGAGCAGCAGAGAGGAAGAGCAAGTAAATCACTTTTGTGATACAATTGACTTAACTGGAAAGTTTTTGATTAACCGATGCATGGAACATTTGTAGTTATTTGCTTCTTTCATAAAAGGGATTTTTTAAAAAAATATTTTCACTTTTTTACAGAAACTTCTTACCGAACACAATAATTTAACAATGCATTCCATGAACATGGGAATTTGCCACCTAGCAAGAAATACTTTTTTACAAACTTCAGAATAGTTTTTATTTCACTGTTCTTCATGATGCCTTTCTAAAATTAATTCCTGCAAACCAGTAAATGGCTGTGTCTTAAAAGGCATTACATCTTCTAAATACCTCTCTCCCTTCCTAACGGAGGCAGTGTTTCTGTAGGTCAGGATGTAATAAGCAAAGGGTTAGTGCAGCACTGTACTGTAGTGTCACTTCCTAACCCAATTGCCCATAAGTAACCTAAATTAACATTGAACCACTAAAGAATAGTCCCGTGTTGCATCAATTTTTAACACAAGTAATTTGATCTTGTATTAATGACAACAGTAAGTAATGTAATGTATTTCTTGTTAGGAAAGGAACAATCACTGCAATTTTTCTTGAATTCAGCAAGGATCTTGTCCTACAGAACAGAATTGTAAGCAAGTTGGGGGACAAAATAGAGGGTTAGGTGAATGCAAAACTAGGAGAAAACATGCATTCAGACTTCATGTATTAAAGAAACAATCAATCAAGTGAAATTCCGGAGAACTTTCTCATTCAGTATTTGCATTAGTGACTCAAACTATGGACCATATTAAATTTGCAGGAGGCACTAAGCTAGAAAATCTCAGTAACATCAGAAAATAAGACTAACAGTTCAAAAAGCTTCTGATTAGTTGGGACAAAACAGTGCTGAATACAAAAGAAACAGTGTGATAAACACAAGGGTAAAGTTCTTTGTGTAGGTAGAGATAATCAACTGCATAAGGAAGGGGAAGACCTAGGAAATGTACTTATTACATAAAAAATGGAAAAAATCAGGGTCATTTAGTCTAGAGAAGAGATCTTAAAGCATGGAAAAGTTGCTCCAGAGTTGTGGATAGTAAGCAATTATCTTAAACTCCATCATGATTTTAGTCAAGACTTAAAGAAAATCTTTCTAACTGGAAGGAAAGAGAAGCATTGGAAGAGTCTACCAGAAGACAAACTCTTACAGTTAAAACTGCATCAAGTGAAAAGGTTAAAGGGCATGTTTTACAAATACCTTCTAGAAATAACAACTGTATAGTTGATCCTGCCTGGAGGCAGCAGACTAGACTAATAATTTTTTTAAAGGCTTCCAGCTTTATCTTTTCTGTTTCCTTGGTAGTTTGGCTTGTAGCAAAAGAGAGGTTGATTGGGGTTTGGTGGTTTTGTGGGTTATTTTTCTCTTGAACTTCTTGGATAATTAGCTTTTATTCTGGAACAAGAGAGTCATCTTGTCTCACGGCTTTGCTCTTCTTGTTAATGATGTTTACCTAATTATTAGCTGGAAAAGTAGAAGCTGACAATGTACTCTGAGACTAATTGACACAGAAGTCCCCTGCATGACTGGGAAAATAAGCACAGGCTGGTCATAGCTTGTAAATTAGCCCCTTGCTGCAGTGCTCCAGCAGCAAACAAGAGAAATAATTACAGTTTGTGAAATAACAGTTACTTTGCTATTCCTTCTGTCAGGAAGCTGGAAGTCTATTTTATAAGCCTGTTATTACAACTCCTAGGTCAGCTTATCTCAGTGCAGACTGAGCCCCCATTCCCTTGCAGCTCCCAGCACATAGGCAGAGCCACATCTCTGGTTGGATGCAGGCTCTGAAAAGCTGTCTTAAAGCCATAAAGAATTTTTTTCACTAGTTAACATATTGTTTCCCCCAGCCCAGGAGAATGTCTCACATCAAGGCTTTGGTGACTATGCCCATTAAAACAATACGGCACATTTATCTGTTTAGTCTGTTTTCCCTTTCTTAGTCACTCTTCTACACTTTTCTTGTCTATGCCCACTATTCACAGGGCTTTTGTTTTAATCCTGTCAGGCTGTATTCTGCTTAAGCTATATGTATGTTTATCATACAGCTATGTCAGAACTGTTTGTCGTTAATGAACATGGTAAAAGGTTGACATCCCTCATATAGCATGATGTATAAAAATGAGCTACGTAATTGTGGCATCAACTGTATGCTTTGTGCAGCTTTAAGATTGTTTCAATTCCTCCTAATCCAAATTAATTTCTAAAACTTGTAAAACTAGAATTATCCCTCAGCTAAATCTTAACACAGTGCTGTTTCTAAGCAAGCAGTACCTTTTCCCTTCCTTTTTTCTGTTTTATACGATGAGAAAGGCCACGTAAAAATTAGTTTCTTTTTATGACAAACACCAGAACACTGACTTAATAAAGTTCAGACTCAGTCAATCTTATTCAATGAAATTGCAGCATATTTGTACAGTGCATCTTATAGTTAGTAGGATCTCAAATAATAATAATGTGTATTCCCAAGTGTGCAACACTGGGAATATATGCAACAGTGATTTAAGAACACACTGAATTAAAGCTCTGTAAAGGCAGGCATCAGAAATCCGTAAAGCTTTCATGTCACGGGACCACAATTTATCCAACTTTTGACAATATATCATAGTCCTAGGGAAGTCATTACAGGCTCTTGCACATAAAAGACTCATGTAAAAAAAAACACGGAGAGCTCTCGGGTGCCGTGAGCCCTCACTTCTGGCCATCTAGCCATCTTAAAAGGTTATTTTCTCAAGCCTATGCTGAAATCATGAATAGAAACAGAGCAGAAACCCTGCCCTGTAAAAGCTCATGACAGGGAGCTGGATCATGACAGGCATACCAGATGTCAGCATCACTTAGTAAAGCTGGCTTAAGGCTATTAATAAGAGCAATTCCTGCACCACAGGAAGCACATAAACTTCTAATATTGTCTTTACTCTGGGAAATAGGCTCCTGATGAGGAAGAACAAAAGCAATTATACCTTCAAGCAACCCCTGTTATCTTTGATGTGATGAAAGCCACCTTATTTTTTCCAAAGAAGGTATAAGTAGCCAAGATCCACACAGAGAAAGGTTAAAATATTTAGAAAATGCCCTGAAGAGAAACACTGCATTCTTCTCTTCCACCACATAAGGATGAGAAATATCATGTCATTCATTTGCTTTAGATCATTTACAGTGCAAATTCATTAATCTGAACTTCTCAGGGTGCAAGAGACTCAACCAAGAGCAATTTACTTTTTTTTTTTTTAAACTCTTTATCTGTTTTTGTGAATTAACTTGTCCTTTATGAACATACTTTATGCAGAGGACCACAGATGGAGGAACATGTTCAGCTATGTAGTTTTATTAAATTTTAAAATAAAATGTTCTTCATTTTCATGGCTTCTCTATCCTGCTCAGTTCAACCTAATAGAAACTACACGATCACTGCTATTTGACCTTCTAATTGCTTTATTAAAAACTGGATTAATAATGAGCTCATGAATTATAGTCTGCCAAAGATATAACATCTTTTCTCAATCTTTAAAAGGGAAGATAACATAAGGCCTCTCCAGAACCAAAAAATTACAGATTCTGAACAAGAGGAAAAAATTTATAGTTATTATTACTGAAAAACTCAAAATTATTCAGCCAGCTTTTTAGCTAAGAATACTTTCATTGGCTTGTGAAACTAGAAAGAACATATTTAAAATATAAAATTAAGATGGTCTGCATACTTTCTGCAGTCAAATAATTTTTTGAGCGATGAAAGTACTACTTTCTTCACCATTATTATCTTGCATAGTACAGATTAATAGACTTTAAATCTGAACGACTAAGTTCTTGCCATAGGTTCCCAAGGGAGGATATACGCAGTTACCTACCAAAAAAAAAAAAAAAAAGAGGAAAAAAAAAGCTTTCTGTGATTGACTGCTGTGATCTACTTCATCTCCCTCTACACAGATCTCCTATGATCTTGATCCACCACTCACCAATTGTTTTATGGTGATCATTAGAGTCACGCTTATCAAAGCCACTCTCAGGCTCTTACTAGAGCTGGATGGCTAACACACAAATCCAGTAAAGAAGGAAAGAAGTTATAACAGGAAAAGGCTTTCCTTCAAGTTCATGCAGTGAAGGATTGTAGACACAGGCAGTTAACACGATGAGGATATCTGAGGAGTGTTAATCTGCTCACAACAATGTATGAATTGTATACCAGTCAGCAATGGTCCCTGAAAGAAAGAAATTAATACCCGGGCTTTAAGTTCAGTCTTTAAACAATTATTTCACAATTGCCTAGATGGAATTGCTGCCAATTGGAGCATCCTGAAGGTAGCTGGCCCCTAATCCTGCAAGAAAATCAAATTTCATACTTATTTACCTAGTAGTTACTCAGTGGACTGGCATAGGTCCTCTTCAAACAACGCCCTGAATTCAGGCATTGTTGAGGCTGGGAGGGTGGGAGGGGGACATCCTACATATTGAGGAATGGTGACTACTGCGACGCAATAATCAGTGGAGCTTGGCAAAGCCCCGATTCACTGAACTCATTTGCATTGAAGGTCCAGTATTAATTTTCAGCAAAACTATACCCCATATCCGAGTTTCTAGTTTATTTCATAAACTTTCCCAATCCTGAAGGCAATGTCTTCTGCAAAATACTTCCTTTATATATGGCAGAGATTTTTATCTGAGCTTACTTTTTAAAAAATATATACTGTTAAGAGCAATAGTGGATGCTGTAAGTAATATCATCACATTCTTTCAGTCACTTCTATGTTAGTCAAGCTCCCACTTTTCCAAACAGAAATTTCCCTTTTTCCTGACCTGCTCTTTTTTAAAGTTGTGTTGAATGGGGAAAAGGTGGAAGAAAGACATGAAAAATTCTGCAGCTTTTGATGGCACCTTTTTTTTTTCTTTCAGTAAGAGAGCATCTTCCATTTCTATGGATAGATCAACAATCAAACTGGTAAGTGTCTGAGATATTAACCCAGAATTTAGTAAGTAACCCAGGGAAAACAGATTATTTACTTAGATGATGCGTGCACACTACATGCTCTTTAATTTCTAGATTTCTCATTTTCTTTCTGCTTTTTAGTTGCACAAGAAGACATAGTTATTGCTGCATGTAAAGCCCTGGTGCCATTGACTTTCAACCTGCCATTATGCAAATCTAGTACTCAATATTGCAATTATCTGCATGATATAAACGAGCATATATTAAGCTTATATGTGTAGCATTTCCAATGTTTAATATTTTTCTCTCAAAGAGAAATCAGTCTCTTATAGTCTCTTACATAATCGTCCTGTTTTCGGCTGGAAGGGGACACAGCCAGGACAGGTAACCCAAACTACCCAAAGGAGTATTCCATACCATATGACACCATACATGCTCAGTATATTAAGGGAGCTGGCCAAGGAGGAGGGGTCATTGCTCAGGGATGGCCTATGCATCAGGATTCAGGGCAGTGAGCAAATTGCATTGTGTATCACCCACTTTGTATATTCTTTTGTAAGTGTTGTTATTTTTCCTTTCCTTTGCTGTCCCAGTAAACTGTCCTTATCTCAACCCACAAGTTTTACCTTTTTCTTCCACTTCTCCTCTCCATCCTACTGAGGGGGAGAAGGGTGAGCAAGTGGCCATGTGGTGCTGAGCTGCCAGCCTGGGATAAACTGTGACAATAATGAAAAATAATTTAACTGCTCAATTGTGGAATAGTATTTCTAGCAGAAGAAGTGACTTTCTCAAATGTTTACAAACTACTTGGTTTTGAAATGGGAGTTTTTCTTTGCTATCCAAATTTTAATCTTGGGGAAACTGTGTATAGTATTCCTGAGGGACTGTGTCTTTGTAGTGTTCTCTAAAAGCACAAAGAAAATAAATAGTAATTATATTGGTTCTGTATGAGAAAAGTCAAAATTATTTCCGACAAAATAATCTGTATTGTAATCTAGCTATTACAACTGTTAATACAAAAATTCCAGCAGATTGGCAAATTTATGTTAGTCTTGAAAAAAAAAATTATGCTTTTGCAATGCTACAGCAATTTTTACTGTAAAGCTGTTTTAGAGTTTCATCCAATTTGTGTAATCTTGATTTAGGAGTGCAGTTCTAGGTCAAAGAAGACTGACAGTATCCAAGCAACAAGTGATTAATTAAATGATACTTTTCAAGTTGTCATATTTAAGAAGAAGGTGTACCTAGCAAAAGTAAAGAGGGTGAAAACACAGCAGCTCAACCCCAAATCTAGATATAGTCACATTCCATTCAAACATACAGTATTTTTCTGGAAAAATGTTGAAAGCTTAAAGCATAGCCTGTCAGCAAAGCACTATACTGTCTTCACCATTTATCTGTGAGGGAGATTATTTACATGCACCTCACATAATGTAATCCTTCTTCTTAGATCTTGTTCTAGTATGCTTCTTGCCATAGGGGGGAAAAAGGGAAAGAAAGCATTAGTTATGAATGACTTTGCTCTCACTGGAGCAGCACTCCATTACAATCCTTGAGAAAACGCTCAAGTTAATGTGTTTTTATGACTCAAGACACCATAATGCTACAGCTTTGCAATCATGAAAGCAATAGCTGAATGCTATTTATTTAGTGCCACTGACTCTATTAACTGTTTTCTTCTTTTTGTTTTTCTGGGTATTTTACAAAGGTTTTGACAGCGTAGACCAGCAAGTTTCCCAAAATATTCAGAGCAGGTAAAGGGATCATCAGGACAGCTTAAAGGTACAGCCCATCCTGATCTGAAGGAAGAAATATGAAGAGTGAAAAGGCAAAAGAGTTTTCATTGTTATTCAAATTCTGATGTCACTTGTTGAAATTATCATTATGAAATCATCTGCTTATCTGCCCTGTGCATTTATGACAAGCATCTAGCAATGCATCTGTCCAGATTTGCTGAATATACTAATTTGTTACTTAATGTGGGCAAACATATTCTGCCCATCCAAAAAAATATTAAACCAAAGTAATGTAGGATTTAATTTATCTTCATTGAATATATTCTCATTTTAGCTTTTGTCTCACCTGAATTCTGTAAGAGAGGAGTCCTCTTAATCTCAGAAATATCCTTCTACAGGAACTTGCTTGGTTCTGGATATGATTTTGTTCCTATTTGAAATGAAAATATTTTCTTAAATTTCCGATGACCTGAAACTTCCACAGATCATTTCTGATGGAAATACCAGCACAGAGCATTTCTGTTTCTGCAGCTGTATACTTTCTAAGATTCTAGAAGTGTGGAAAGATTGGGAAACCTTCAGAAGCTATTAATTTTTTTAACACTGAATCAAGCAAGTCTATGGAAAAATAAGAGGGTGAAATGAACTCATCTTTCAGTTCTATATCTTTTGTGTTTTAGCCACATACCCTACCATTTGAGTTAAATGCTACAAGGAGAATAAAAGGATTCATCAACATGGACTCTCCCTACCCCATCTTCCAGCTCTTCTGTTAGAATGTAGATCTCTTGCAAGCACATCCACAAAACTGAAATAGCCTTGGTTTTGCACAACCATTCATTTGAGTGCTACTACCTCCGCATATATTCTTCACTTCTCACTCAGCCAGTTTATTGAAGTTGATGGCACTTGACAAAATAATTTTGGTCACTCTTGTTTTCTTGGAAAGTAATTTACAAATCTAGAGGAAAAAAAGTGCTTGGTTTAACTGGCACACCAGAAGTTTAAGCAGCTGAATGCTTTGAGTTCAGAGACAGCATCTGTTTGCAATAAAAAGAAGGTTCAAGGCAAAATCAGTTCATGTCTATCACATCATGCAGAACCTAGGAATTAAGCCCAAGGAAGAAAAGTCACACACCGAACCCCTGAAGTAATTCAGAAAGAAGGACAAAGAAAGATCAGTGGGAGAAGCAAAGAACGTTTTTCTGTGTGACCGAGTGCTCAGTTAATACCTACATTATGTATTACTTCGTGTTCTTTCAGCACTTGCCCAGCTACAGTAACATCTAAGGGTGTCGATGCTAATGCCTAGGAAGAAATCCTTTCACATACAAATTTGTACAGCTGAAATCTTAAAACCCCTGCAGCTTACAGCAGAACAAGTAAGGGAACTACTGTACTTATATCATTTAACTTGAATGCTCGAGTAAGAACCATTTCCTACTTTGACACCAGTTATCTCTGTGACTGGAAACTGACGTTCTCATCTGAATGAAACAGTACATAACACTTTGACAGTTTTGTGGTGCAATATGATTTACTTTTTTGAGCTTACTTTTTACCCCTCTTCAAAAAGTAAAACCAACCCTGGTTTTTATCATGGTATAACTTTCAGAGTTCACAGTCTTGGCCAAAAAAAATATTAATTAAAATTATTATTTTCCTTAAGAAGAATTAGATCTCTCATAGATAAGGTCTTGACCTTCTGAGAGTGACTGTTACTTACACTGTTTATTAGAATGCAATTAAGCTGTAAACAGCATTCCAGTAAAAGCTGGTATTTTTCTCTCTATGTCATGGTGCCAACTCTCAAATATATTGGCAAATAACTGTAATACAAATCTGAATCTTTTATTCTGCATAATTTTTAATAGGAAAGAAGAGTACTAGGACTGTAAAAGTGCTTTGTTTATGCAAATAAACATAGGTATTCGCAATCTTTGGATCTTGCAGGTATTCTCTCATTTGAAAGTTATAATGTGATATCACAATATTGTATCTAGTTAGGCAAAATGTAGTTGTACTCTTGAACTTATAACCATCTCCCCACTACACAAAAATCCCTTAAAGTCATTTTAACTGACACACTTTTCAAGTGTTTCAATAAATAATAGCTATCCGCTTCAGCCAGCACATAATTAGGGGGCAAGGGAGAATTTCATGCACCTCTCAACTAATCTCCCACACAAATTCTGAGCAGTCTTCTTTTGCTGAGAACCCTTCCAGCTGACAAGTAACACTTTAACTCCTCCTGCCAACGTGCCTTTGGCTTCTGCTCACAAACAAGGAATCACAGTGTTACCTCTCTCCTCTTACTGGGAAGATTTTTGGTTTCTTTCTCCTATTCTTTTCCTCTCTTTCCTGAAAATCTCTGGGCAAAGTTCTTTTCAGTAACTTCCTGATTTTTTGATATGTCCTTAATCAATTTCTTTAAGGAAATTGCAACTTGCTTGTCACCAGACTTAAATGCTACATAGTAGGCAAGTATTTATCTAAGGGATTTTCCCTGTGACCAGAGGGACATAAAATTTTACTGTGAGCTGTGTATTCTAGTCCTTTGAAAATTTAGTCCTATATGCAAGTTAAGGCAAATTAAAGCTTCACATTGAAAATGGATATTGTATTCTGACACACGTACTTGGACAGTTGCCTTCATGAGACAGAATTCATGGCTGTACACAGACACATTTACCAATAACATGGCACTAACAAAAATCAAATGATACAAAGCAGGCCAGAATTATGTGATTTTAAAGGAAATTTAAGCGGAGATTAAAAGCCATTTGCTGAAACATTTCACAATAGTACTGTAATTTTAATAAGTGATATTTCCATATATCAGGAAAAATCTGTCTATCTGAAATGTCCTGTAACAGATTAAAATACTCCAGTCAGGAGACTGACTAAAGCTATTTTTAAAGATAAGGGAGTACAATGGACAACAGTTTTCTTCTATTCCCTACCTCACTCAAAAGATAGGCTTCCTTCACTTGTTTTTGGAAACCTGTCAGACATTATTTAGCATAGACATTTCAAATTATTTGTAATCAGTTTTTACCCTTAAAATAAGTCTTTATAAAACAAGGATAGACTCATACAGTGTTTACACTAAGAAAGGACAATTTACACAGTGAAAAAAGTGAGGTTTTTAGTTTTGAGGCTAAAAGAGTCTCAGAGCATTAAAAGAAACCAGTCACTTGACACTGCAAAAATTGTTAACAATTATACAGGAAAGTTACTGAACCTGTATTCTAAAATCATTTAAGATCTGGTTAAAGTAACAGTTTTTAAAGAACATCAGAGGTGTGCTTGTTCCTGCCTCAGTGAAATCAGACAGAATAGATTAATGTGAGACAATGTGTTGGTAGGTAACAATCACTATTTTCTAGGATTCAACAAAAAACAGGATTATCATCGTTCTAACTATGCATTTATGGTGTCTAAGTAGATTGCCAAAATACAAGATATCCAAGTACTCAAACTGGAAATACAGCCACATTTCCAGTTTTCTTTTTAAAAAGTTTTTCAGACATGTGACTTCCATTAGACATATACAGAACCAAGAGTAAAGGAGGTGCAAAGTAACCCGTCCAGGGCTTTAAGGAAGAAAACACCTCTTCATTTATACCAGTCTTGCCCCTACATTCATGTGAGAGAAGAAATACCCGATTAGAAGAAAACAGTGCTCTCAAAGGAAAAGGAGCACAAAAAAGGAGATTTTAGGAGCTAAAACTGTTTGCTACCTAAGCGGTGTCAGAAAGGCCTGTTCCTCATGCCATTCTGCATACCTCTGTGAGGAGATAGGCACCTCATCCAGTTTGAATGAAAGGTCTAACTGCAGTGGACTGAGGTATAACTCCTGCTTTTGTGAGCTCAGCAACAGGAGGAGTCAGAAAAAAAATACTTATACAGAAAGACTACACGGAAAGACGGTTATGACAACGAAGACCTATCTCCTTTTCAAGAAGACAGACTACATGCAAATGTACTTCTTTGTCCTAGGAAAAATTCTACTGTGAAAATGCACTAGGCCGACAAACTACGTGTATGCACCTATGTAGATCCATCCAGCTGACTTTCTCCAACCTCCTTTGTAACTTATCCAACAAAAGGAGAGAACTGTCAGAGATAGTGCATTTCTACTGGTTTTCTACAATGGGCAATGAGCAGATGTGAGAACCCTAATAACTCCTCTAATGGGGGAAGCAGGAGGAAACCACAAGCCATCTCTCTTCAGACACTACAGAGACCTCATAGAAGTGCACACCTGTAGCATTGGTATTTGGGAAGCCAGCTTTCCTTAATATCACTATTTGCTCTTAAAGCTGTTAATACTCTCTTTTGTCCCTACAGACTGGGAGGAGTGAAGAAGTTGAGCAGTTGTTATCTGCAGGTACACCAGCTGCAGATAACAGTCTTCTATCAACCCTGCTATCTAGCTGGTTTCAACTTCCCACAAATATGCAGCAGGACACTAGCCTATGCAATCCTCATTTTCTAGACAAAGGGGTGTAGCAGGTAATCCATCCCTGCTTCTGTGTATTCAGAAAAACAAAACAAAGTATTTTCCTCCCACAAACAGCTCAAACTCTTGAGCTTTGTTACCTGACAAAAGCTACCGTTCACATTATTAAGACTTCTCTGGAGACTCATAGGATGGGGGGGGGGAACCAAACAAAAAAAAAACCACAAACAAACAATCCAAATATAAATTGAAAGCAAAAACAGTTCCCTATGCTGGAGACCTATGCAGACCTACTTTTCACAGTGTAGGCTATGTGAAGGAAAATCATATAATAGTATAGGAAAAGAGAAATGGCTGGAAGAAGAAAATAAAAGTTTTTAAAAATACTAATTCTTCCTACTGGTAAACGTATGTAATTCTTGTCATCTGCTGGTAGAAGTTCTTTCCCATTGTCCTATACCATGTATATTTCTGCAATCTAACATATTATAATTTTTGTTTGTTTCTTTTCAGTTAGGCTTGGGTAGTATGAGAATTTAAGTACTCGTCACAGGAAAAAATTATTTTAAATTGATGAAAAAATTTCAAGCTCGAAGTTCCTGAGTTGATGAAAATTTTAATGCCACAACTTTCTGAACCTAAACCACTTGATTTTGTGCTTACTGTTATCCATAGTTTCTGTGTGCTTTTGAGGAAGTGGCAGCTTCTACGCTGATGTCCCACTCTATAAGGACCACTTCTAATAGCCACCTTCCTAACAAATGAATTGTCTCATGTTAAAGGCTGACACAGAACTTAGGGGTGACCTCAATTTACTCAAACTAATTGATCTTTTTTTAATGGATTCATGTTTAAACTTAGCATTCAAAATATTCTAGGTAACTGGTCTAAGACGCAACTGACTCTCACTTTGCTTAATCTAAGTACCCTTACTAATAATCACAAATAATGATAACTCAGGAAATCTGTCTTCTTTGGGCGGACTCAAAGGTGTGAATAACTTTAGCTGATCTTTCTTTCTAAGTAGTAAAAAGAGGTGCCATATGTGTGTTCCTAAAATCCAGAAGGTCACTTACTGAATAAATACAAGGTAACTTCTATTAGCAAAGGCCAAATGTAAAGATGATGCAGTTGACAGGATGAGACCTGGGATGGAGATGACCAGAAATCATTCCATCCTCCCACACCCCTTTCTTTTTCTGAGATCAGCTAGGTTACTCAAAGTACTTCAAGCTCAAATTACCGTCTGTTAATGGCATCCACATGAATGCCTTTGGGAAAATGACAGTGATAATGTCAGATTCGGTTGTCCTGGAAATGTCCTTCAGTTTCACACTAAATGAGAAACTGTAAAAAGTAAACCATAGTACTAGCAAGTTTAAAAGGCAAAACAATGTAGTCTAGCAGAAGGAAAATTCAGGCTTTACAAACATCTGTGTCTCCCTGAAGTTTGTTTTTAATAGCTTCTCGAAAAGACTAAGTTCTCTTACTAATCTGAAAATCAATCTTTAAGAAGCCATTAAGAGAAAAGGTGGATAATTTGGGCTTAGTTAATTACAAACTCTCCTGGCTGTGTTCAGGATAGGTTTGTGTACAGTTGTATGAATACCTAAGTATTCTGGGGAGGTGGAGGAACTTAGGTCTGCTTAAAATTAAAGGTCTTGGAAGGAGGCTATTTAAACCAGGATGGGCAACACAGTGAGAGATGTAACTGCTACAAGACACAAAAGCCTTTGAATAGCAGTATTCTCAGCTTGAAGTATAGGACATAAATTTGTGCTGACCTGCCAACAGTATGGTGTGGTCTCCCCACTACTCTCTAGAGGTAATACGAAAGGGCATAGCAGTAAAAGAAAAGCAAAGAAGCTACTGAGTTCTATAGGAATTCAGTGCTATCTAATGGCATGTTACATGTACAGATGAGTAAACCTCTTCATAAACCTGTGATTAAAACCTTTCAGCCTTCCTTTCTTTTAAATCGAGTTAAAAAAAACTTAATCCTGAACTATCTCTCTTCTCTCAGCCAACAAACACAAATTTTATGTTTGACCTGAGAAACATGTTAGCTAGCCAGTGAGGAATTTTCAGTGAGTTATGAGCATAATTAAAAGCTCATCTCAAATACTGTGAAAACTTTTAGTTTTATGACTGCTATGTCATAAAGATATATAAGACCCATCATTACCTATAATATCTGAGCCATAAAGACTTCTGTATGTGCAAACTGAGGAGTTTAGTGCCTCGTAGTTCTTAACTGGTTGGAAAAGTAAAACATGGGGGATCCAAGTATAAGTACGTACAGAATATTTTAGTTAAACTTGTAACATTTTGACTCAGGATGAGAATGTCTTAGGGGAATTAAATCTCAGTGATGACTATAAGGAAATGAGTGTATACAGTAGAAGAAAGGAGTCAGTAAATAATATTAAAATTTAACATAGCAAGAAACATTCTTGGTAAGAGTCATAAGTCTAGTATTTCAACATAGCTGGGACAGATAGAAGTGGCAATTGTACTTGTCACTTGCTTCTTCAGCCTTTCCTTTTTCATATATGTCAGAATAAAGCCTTAATTTGACCAATGCAGTTGTGGCTCATTTACAGTAAAGAAGCTGTGATCTTTGTTGTCAGAAGGATGCCTTTAACTGGATGTGTCAACACCCTCCCTCTTGAGGGTTGCTATTGGTGAGAACTAGCAATTCAGGGTGCACAAAGGACATGGGCCACTTCAGTCTCATCATGCCTTAAACCACAACTGCTTTGTGTCATATTCATTCCCTCCCACCAGCAGCAAGTGATGAATTCCTTCTGGAAACAGGACATTGTAGATGCAACTTCAAATGGTCCATCATAGACATTGCAGGTACTACTCCTTTACGAAGGACCTTGTGAGAATACTGAGAAGGCATTTACTGGCACACTTGCACTCTCCTTTGATGACTTTGAAGGCATTGAAGTAAAGACAATGCAAACAGCTTTATAATGTCATCACTTTTAATGGCATCAAGTTTAGAAACATTTCCCTTGCTACTCCTTCCCTGACTTCAACATGTTCTCTACTGAGCATGAGGAAAATTTTTCTAAAGTGGACATTACTGATAAAACTGGTGAATATACCAGTGATCTGCTGCATCAGTTGTATCTTTCAAAAAACTTTTTAAAAGATAGAATATATCTTTGATCAATAGTATCACAGGAGATGATCTTGCCCTCCCCTCCTTGTTATCCATAAGTTTCTGGAGAAACCTACAATAGTTGATGGATATCTCTACTTGGCAACATAAATTCTATTAAGTTTGCCAGAACCAAGCATCCATAAGGTCTGACTTAATTTGTCACAAACTTCCCTCAACAGAGAACACCTTTGTATGCCATACATATTTTTCTAATCAAGCAGAATGTGCACATGTAGACATTTCTGTACATAGACTAGCTCAGCTGTAACTTGAACATATTCACATTAGGCTGTAAATCTGCAGTATATAGACAAGATACTTAAATGTTCTTCTTTTGGGAGGAGGTGGTCAAAGAGGGAAAAATACAGATGGTGCTTTCAGGAATTTGTCCATCATCAGCCATATGTTGATAGTGTCAAGTGATAGTCACTTCTTACAAGCTGACTAGTAGAATGAATGTAATTTGCTGCACATTCCGATCTCAGAGAATGGACTGAAGACCTCCTATTTGCCTCTCCAAACCCTAGTTTGATGGATCCAAGGAGCTGGAGATGAACCTTCAAGATAGCAAGAAGCAGCAAAAACAGCTGTGTCTTGAATAGAGTAGGGAACAGCCTGAAAGAAGCAAAGACCTGGAATCTGCCAAGCCAGAGGAACATCACCAAGCACTACAACTTGATGCTGTCCTAATGGATAAGCATCACTGAAGTCATACCATGATGCTGCTGGGCAGAACATTAGGTACTGTGTTTCTGATTTCCTAACACTCTTTACAGCATATAGAGTCTTGCACTCTGGCAGCAGTTTGTAATATTATGCAGTTCTTGGAGGACATCTGTCTTGGCCTGATGTGTGGCATCCATAGTCTCCCAGCTGACATCCAAGAACAGGTGCATCAGCTCAAAGACCACACTGAAGATGTCCATGCCTCCTTCTCTGCTGCCACATCCTTCCAGAACCTTTCTAGCAATGATTTCTGCTAGAGCAGAGACAGAACAGTAGGAGGGAAGAGTTTCACCACTAGTGCGTGTAGTTCAAGGAAGATCACATATCCAGTTTTGACATGTTTTTCCTCTGTACTAAAGCTTTTTCAGCATGAAAAGCTTTTATATGTGATGTAACACCTATTTGTATCCTGCCTAGCTAAACAGGCTAAACACTTGCTGTCAGTCGACACAACACTAACCATCCAAAATGAGATTAATCTAATCTCTCTGTTGCAAATGACCTATTGATTTTTTTGAGAGATTCCCTGACTTACCTTAAAACACACTAATTTTAAAATGTTCTAGACAACAGTCTTGCTTCAGAGTAAATACCTGTTGCATTCTCAAATCATTGCCTGCCACAGCAGCTCCATTACCTCTTGAGGCAAGGCTGCAGATCTTAAAAAATACAGCCAAGTTTCTGCTGGCTCCTGAGATAACAGGATGACCACCTCTAATCAACCCGTAATGTGTCCTCAGTGTCATTGTTCAAAAAACTGGCAGCCTTAGGCTATTTACCCTGTTACATTGTCTTGGTTTAGATCAAACGCATTCACTACTAACACCACTAACCCCCCTCCCCCCCTGCCCTGCCACCAACACCAAGATCAGAACTGGGGAGAAAGTAAGTAAAACTTGTGGCAGAAAAGACAATGGTATTTCTACCACTGCTTTCCCTCTTGCTTGCAATTGCAGCTGAGTTAGCAATATGCGTATGAACTTGAATTTTTATGTAATTCTCTTTACTTCTCCCCGTTGATTTTCCTTAGAGCCTTCTGTAAACTTTCTTAACAAAGAGAACTCTTTGCATGGTACAGTTTATCTAAGACTTGCAGTATAAGGGGGAATATTACCATTTGTCTGCTGAGGTATTGTTCCAGCAGGAACAGTGCACACCTGTGGGTCCTATACCCCATTGTGGGAGAGGTTTGCATCTCTCCTCTTTAAGGAGTACAGCTTTCAAAGAATAACGGCTGAGACAAAAGACTGGCAGGTCTGCTTATTGTCTCTTTATTTTTCATTTAAAAAGAAGGTTTCACTGTAAACTAAAGTTGTCTTTTACTCCATTGTTTGAACCTTGGTCCATTTCTGATTTCTTCTCACTTGTCATTTGTGCTGTTTGACCTTATCTCTTATGCCCTTCGAAACAACAAGGTTAATGTGATGCATTTCAGTTAATACTTCGGTTATGCTGCCACAGATTCAATGCCTGTCTTCTGCAAAGTCAGTCATACTTCTGAATGTAGTAGCCTCACATGATTGCATAATACAAAGTATATCTATGCTGAGAACAACTCTTTTCCCAAACATCCGTCCATAATGGATTATGTTATGTTCTACTTTCAGCTTCAGACAGAAGCTATCCTAGCTGAGCACAGAAATATTAACTTTGCTGTTTTTAGTGGCTGCTGACTGCTTAAACAGAAACTTTTCTCAGTCAGCTTCTGTGCAATCACCAGCTGTCAAAAAGGGTTGGTTGTTCTCCCTATCTTGCCCTATATTGTTCTTACGTGCATGTATACATACAATGTCCCTGAGACTAAGTTACAGTACTAAAGTAAAAACAAGTTCTGATCCTGAGAGAAAGAATAGTAATAATCTCCAGTATGCCTATCTCCAACACATGTGCTATGACAAATCCTATGACTGAACACAAAAACCCTTCCCCAAGTTGGGCTCTTTCTCTTTTGTAATCACTGTCTTTATTGCAATGTTCATAGCTGCAGCATGTCTAAAGAACACTGAAAAAACACTTTACTGTTGTGAAAACTGCACACAAAATGCTTTTGATAACTGAAATGATGTCTTGGAAATGGTTGGCATTCATCCTTGTTCCATTCCTTTAAGTGCAGTGTATCCATGAAAATGTTATGATGTACTGATAACTACATGGGAGCATCTAGTCCTGCAATAAAGAACTCCAGAAATTCATGTCATGAATTCTTCTTGGGAAAAAAAAAAAACAATTTTTTTTTTTGTTATACATAACTTTGGTCTGATATTACTGTCAGTCCTTTTACCCAGATATGAATTGTTACAGCCAGGGGACACAGACTTTTTTTTAAATAATAGTGAAGCTTGCACTGTCAGATATTGGTTATGAAGTGTCAGACTGTTAATTGATACCCTTTATATGTATGGAAGCTATTCTGGTTTTAATCAGAAGATCATCATCTTCCTATGAACTCTTCTCTGTCATCTTATCTGCAATCCGTAGCTGACTTTCCAAAATTAGGAATAGTAGCAGTGTTACACCAAGCTAGGTGCAGAGCCATTGGTTTCATTTGTGGCACAGGTCAGCACTACAGTTTATCATAAAACTGCAAGACAAATGGATCCAACAGAAAACAACTTCTAAATTTGTATCATTTTTTTATTTCGGGTTGTTTATTGCGGGCGGGGGGGGTGTGTGAACTGATGGATGTTGCCTCATTTTTTGACTTGTAAACTTGATTGATCAAGAATCTATTTTTAATAATCTCCAGTTTTGATCCTGTTATGCGTCATCTCTAAAATGAAGATAAGAAAATTTTAATGTGTTGAAAGTCCTGGAAGCTAGACACTTTAGTATTTCATGATACCCAGACTACTCTGACAAAGCATGGTAAAGGAGTCTAAGGGAATCACTTCTATTTTCAGAGAGAGGCTATAGAAGGTGTAAAATGAATTTCTTTCCACAGACCCCAAGTCCTTGGGCTCCTCAACCCAGACCACATCCTAATTTGAAGAGAGAGCTCCAGATGCAGGTTTGTGCTCACCACTTCCTCAAGCAATTCTACATTTCCTTTAGGATACCTGAAAAAAGTCTTTTCCACCATAACCTAGAGCCTTTCACAGCATCTGTCTAGGTACTACAGGAGACCCTGAAGAGATCTGCTAAGCTTTGTCCAGCGTGAGGGGCAAGTTGAGAGATTGTCATGGTTTAACCGCAGCTCAGCACCACACAGCCACTCGCGCACACCCTGCAGTAGGACAGGAGATAATCAGAAGGGTAAAAGAGAAAACTTGTGGGTTGAGATAGACAGTTTAATAGGTAAAGCAAAAGCCGTGCACACAAGCAAAGCAAAACAAAGAATTCATTCCCTACTTCCCAGGCAGGCATTCAGCGATCTCCAGGAAAGCAGGGCTCCACCTAACAGTTACTTGGGAAGATAAATGCCATAATTTTGAACATCCTCTGCTTCCTTCTTCTTCCCCCAGCTTTATATGCTGACCATGATGTCGTATGGTATGGAATATCCCTTTGGCCAGTTTGGGTCAGTTGTACCAGCTATGCCCCCACCCAACTTCTTGTGCACCCCCTGCCTACTTGCTGGTGGGGCGGTGTGAGGAGCAGAAAAGGCTTTGTCCCTACGTAAGCACTGCTCAGCAATAACAAAAGCTTCTCTATATTATCAACACTGTTTTCAGCACAAATCCAAAGCATAGCGCCACACCAGCTACTCTGGAGAAAATTAACTCTATCCTAGCCAAAACCAATACAGAGAACCAGCATCTCTAACAGCATGGGTTCAGGGAGCAAGAAGTGGCTGAGAGTATCTTCCTGCAACGGTACAAAGGCTGAAGGGGAGTCCACTCCTATCACCTTCATAGAAATCTCTTGAAAAGCAGGCATAGCCATGTTAATGTTACGTTCTCTAAAGCTATGGAAAGCAGCAGTGTGCTTCTGTAAAACTACCAGCAGTTCAAAAACAGTCAATTATCAATATCTATCAATAAATAAGACCTACAATGTGATCTTTCTTTGGACACCTGCCCAAGTGAAAGTTGTATTCCTGATTTCTACGCATGAATTAGTAGCATGGCTTGCACCTTCTTCTGTCTCTAACTGGCAGGAAAGACCAAATTCAGACAAAAACAAACAGATTTGTTTTTTTCAATTGAGAAACAAAAATCCAATCTTTTTTCTTGTTCATGTTTTATAAGTATAAGTAAGGTTTATTCCATTTGTGAAGATCTCCGTCCTTCTTTATATCTGACATCTATCCATGAATACTATGTTTTGAAATATGCAGTACCTTAGCAGAATAACAGATTATGGTACTTTCAATTGGGCCATCGTATTCTCAGGAGCAATTCAACACCACAGAAATTCAGATACATTCTTACATTCAGCAAAATACTAGCTGCTTCTAGAAACCTACAGACTTTTTAGCCTTTACTAAAGGGAACAATATCCGCTTAAAAATCACATTGTCAGGCACAGTTATGTTAATTCTAACACCTAACATCAAAAACCCTTTAAGTGTTCTTTGTTTACATCTGCTTCCATGTGTCCAAACAGTGCCAAAACCAGTAGGATTTTGGCAGTGACAGCCACATCTGGAAAGCATCACATCATATACATAATATTCATGAAGTCAAAATTTCATCCCAAGGACGGTCAAAGTCCAGAATTCATAATGAATAGGAGAACAGAGTTGTTCCAGATAATGGGCTGGAAAAATGAAGAGCCAGATCTTCAAAAGCACATAGCCTTCAAAAATAAAAGAATGATTTTCTAAAAATACTTATTACTTAAATAGCTGCAGTTTGCAAAAGTTTGGCTCAAACAATTCAGAATATTTTTGGAATGTTATGGAAGACAATTGAAGTATGGCAAAACATCTTGGTTCATGAAGCACCAAAACATAATCCTGGGGAAATCAAGACCTGAGGTGAAAAATAACTCTTTTTTTTTTTTGAAAAAAGAAAGAAAAAGCATCACCCACCAAATGCTACATGGCCCATTCAAATTAACCATTCCTTTGCAAAAATTTCTTGATGGAGTTTTAAAAAAAATGTAGCACATACTTTGTTCCACATATTCCTTCCTACAAGTGGCATGGTTCAAGTGACTCACGCCTGCATCTCCCACAGCATCTCCCACAGCATTACTTAATCAAGCGTGTACTTGCAACTCTATAAATTCATGCTTTGAGATCACGAGCTAATGACTTTAGTCCAACATGTCAGTATTCTAGATACGGATATCCCTTCAGTCTTGGGAGGAAACAGAATAAATTGACATGAGTCAAAGTTTATGGAATATATGTATAGAAGACAATGACAGGGTGAAAGGGAAGGAGGGTTTAGTAATCATGTGCTGAAGAGAAGCAGGACAGGAAAATTTTTTGAAAGAAGCAACAGCTCATACTATGTAGTGCAGTCTTTGTAACAGTGAGGTGGGGGGCTAAGTTAAACTGAATGGATGCTGGGAATTTTGGGCACCTCTGCAAAGGCTTCCAGAGTCCTCAGAGTGATAGGTCCTACTCTGTGGAGCTTTTGCTATCCTCCGCCCTCACTGGATTTTTAAGGAGTTGGCCAGCAGGATTAGATTTTAATATGGGATTTGGTGACTATAGTTTTACCTATTGCATTTCTCGCTAGCTTAGGAAACCATTTTTTCTATATCATAAGTACCTACTTATTACCAGACTTTAAAGTATAATGGCATAAAAAACTTTGCTCCTCATGTTATAAGTAGGTAAGCACTGGAGTAAAACAAATATGCTGAAGAATGAAGCTGTATTTTTTAGCAATTGTAATTTGGATCAGCTCCACTGACCTCAGTGGCCATGTGTTCGTGGTGAATGTGACACAGAGAAGTCTCTCTCCCTTTATACTCTCTGTAGATCCTTCATGGATTAGGTACATTTGATGCTTAAACACCACAAGGTCTCTAATAAAAACATTCTTGAGATGCTGGGTTAGGATAACAGCCCCTAGAGGTGATACAGAAAATGGTGCAGTGACTTTTGAGTTCCTCCTAGCGAGTTCTGTTGCAGGAGTTTACGCATTCATTTTCACTTGTAAAGAGCACAAACACCTTTCACCAATTCATCTAGGTAAGCTAAATGCCCTAGGGAAAATCTCTACATCACTAGGACCTTGACTAGATTAGGAGTATTTTATTTTAGCCTAAGTGAATGACCTTGTTATATGATTGCCAGTTAATTTATCTGCATTAAAAGGGTTAAAAATGCTCATCCTTCAGTCTAAAATTAACTGCGAGGAAAAAAAAAGGGTAAGTATCTCAATTCTTATCAAAGTGCTTTACTGCAAAAGAGATGCAAGAGTGCAGAAAGACTCTAGGCAGTGATTTCATGTGGTCCTGATTATAGGCATGGATCCCCCTCTTATTGTTATTATCCCTGCCCCCGGTACAACAGTGTCTCCCTCCCACTCCCTCATATCAGCTCATCCTGCTGTAGTACAGCCATCACTCTAAAAGCTGGCAGGAGACATAGTTTTCCACTGACATCAGTTAAGGACAAAGTAAGTCAGGTCTGCAAGCACAGTTTTTAAGAGAGTTAGTGGAGTAAAACTGTACCAAAAAACCCCTCTCCTGAGCATTCCCCTGTGGCAGTAGAGGAAATTCACTTTCAACTCACCTAGATCATTGTGTCTGAAAATCCCTCCCCACCCAGTTTCAACACATCCTCCTGAAACTGCTCCCAGAAATGCCAAACCACTGTGCTGAGAGATAAAGAAGCAATTGGATAAATGTTTTGATCTTTTTAGCTGATTGAAACTGTGGATCATGAAAAAATTCCACTAATAGACTTGGCCATCCTGAAAACAATCACTCTCTACACCATGGACTTGCTGGGTTAACATCCACAGTTTTCCCTTCCCCAAGCCATCCTTGATTATTGATGTTCTAGTATTATTTATTGACTTTGCTCTGAAAATGGTGCTCTTTGAAAGAGGACAGAGGAGATAGCTGGAGGAAGAAAACTCTTAAATTGCTACTGCAAATCTGTGAGGAATCATCCCTTAGGGTCCTTAAGGCTTCAGCATTGTGGTGCGAAGTGACTTGGTGAATCGATGTAACCTGAAAGAAAGCATTGCTTTTTCTCTCCTGGAAGGTTTGGCTTCCTGTCTCAGAAATATCTTATTTCAAATCCACTCCAGAAAAAAAATCTTTCTATACAAACCTGGCCTTGGTGTCCTAACAGGAAACAATTCTGGCCTAAGCTGTTGTGCTATTTCAGTCAACTTTAGCACTTATTCTCAAGAAGTATTTTTACTCTTCAGTTCTGAGGAGAGCACTCATGAACACATCAACCACCAGACCATGAATAAATTCAATCAGTACTAAAGTGCCATTCTAACATATATGTGCGTGCAATTCATCCTTTTCACAGGTGGTCAGGCCAAGCAATTAGCTTAACAAAGACATCACAGGAAACCAATGAAGAGCTTGATACCAGCTGGATGTAAGCTTATCAGGGACTAATTGGGCCCAGCATGCTAAATAACTCCATTGACTTAACAGTGTGACATCAGAGATGAACTTGGTTCATGGCCAAGAAGAGAGAAGGGCAGAAAGAAGGAAAGGGAAGAGAAGTTCAGAAGTCATTAGAATAATTCAGTACATTATACAGAAACATTTTCTCTGGCAAACAAATAAGATCCCAACATGTTGAAGTGCAATTCCTTGCGCATCTAGATGCATTGCATATGACAGTTTATAGGTCATATATAGAAGAATGCTTTCAAAAGCAAATATGAAACAAATATGACCAGGGTAAAATGGGGAAAAGAGTTGCATGAAATAGCAGCCAATAAGTCTATTAGAATTTCTTACAATTATTTTCACGCCATGGCGCACACAATTTCCTAGTCCATTAAAGGTATTTCCTACAACACATAATTTTCACAACTTTTTTTTTTTTTCCCAAAATATATTTTTTCATAGAAATATGCAATGATTCATTAGTTAACTGTTGCCTTCTCTCTTTTTAATACAGAGATGCCATTTATAAGATTAAAGATTATAGATTCTGGGTTGCTTTTTTGCTGAATTTAGAGCTACCACAAGGTGCCAGGACAGAGAAGATTCTTGTCCCCTGGGTCCCTGTGTGCAGAAAAAGATACGACAAAGGCAACTACCCCTTGGCAAGACTTCACTCCTTTCTGTGTACAGCAACAAGGTTTAAAATTCTTGAACTGAAAGGCATACAGCAAAGATGGTGAGATGTTACATTTTTATCTGTCAGATTCTCCTATCTTTCACATGGATGTACAACAGCAACGACGTTCCTTATTTCTAAGTCATTACAAACTGCAATGTTTGTTCTATTCAGGACCAACACGTGGTATGTTACTCATAGGCAAAATCCCTAGCAAATGCAAAGTTTATGGAGTTACACTACAGAAAATCAATTTCACTTTTACCAGTGAAATATGGTAAAAAGCATGTATTGAGATGCACACTAATGTGCATGCCTTCCAACTATGTGAAGGCATTCATTTTTTTAAGAAAGTGACTTAAACAGATTTTTTTAAATTAAGATTTGCTTGAATTCCAAACTTGTTTGCTTGCTTGCTTGCTTGCTTGTTTGTTTTAAAAAAGAAAGGCTCAAGTAAAAAAGAAACTTGTTTTGGAATATTTTTAATACAAGTAGAACACTAGATTTATAAAATCATAGAAGGATGCAATAATCCTGCAACACTGAAGTTAAGCACTAACGTGAAAAGCAAAGAAACAAAATCCTCCAACTTGCTATGAATGCAAAGAACTTCCTTGCAATAGTTTTCCAACTTCCTAGAAGAAGAACCTTGTAAACATAACACAGTATTCTGCAATTAACACGTATCAGTTTCTACTGTTGATGCATTGTATACTCAGTGGAACTAAGACTGAAAAAATAACTCAGTATTCAGTAGAACACTTTTATGAGGATTGAAAAACTAGTTTTCAATTATACTTCTAACTCCTGTTTGACCTATCCTTGTGGAACCACCTTGCCCTGAGATATTTAGAAAGTTTTGTTCCAGAATTCCTCATGTACCACTTAAGGCAGTCACTGATGATGTGCGGCACCTTGGATCCAATCCTGCTGAACCAGGCAAAAGAGGATTTGAACTGACTCTCACATCCCAGGAGACTGTGTACCTGTTATGCTGTGACACTTCTGCCTCTGCCTTAAAGAAGGTCACTTAAGCACCTTCTTATTAATTTAGCCCAGTGATTCAGTTATTGCTCAAAATTATACAGATGATTATTTGTCAAAAAACTGTATATAAAACATTCAGCAAAATATTTGCCATGGGTTAGTTTTATTAAAATAAAGAATCAAGACCTTCACTAGGAGGCTTATTTTTAATATTCAGACCCTAATGCTATCTGATGTTAATGTTATGGCAAGTAACTGAAAGGGAAGTAAAAGACTAGCCTGAGTTTCCCGGCTTGATGTCTGTGGTAATTGTAAAACCAAGATGAACAGCATATTTCCAGAGTTACACTCTTATTATAATATTCTGGACAATCAGATTTCCTTGGGTAAATACTGAGGTAAAAAGCAAAATTGGGATAGACAATACAATAATATTGTGTATATTGCAAATACAAACAAAATATAACTTGTCTCAGTCTGTAAGGTAAGATTTTGCTTGTCTTTTCCTAAACGTGCGCTTTCATTTCTGTTGGCAAGATTCATCTAACTCTTTTTGGCTACGTATGGATTGTTCTGAATAGGTAACCTCAATTTACTATTATTTACTGGAATTCAATAGCCATTTTAAGATGGCATCTGCAACAAGGGCCTTATTAACACTGTTCCAGATATCTACAACTTCTAAAGTAAGAAACCAAAATGTGTGTTTGAGCAAGTAGGACAGAGCCCCTAGGGCAGAAAAACTCTCTAACTCTGAGCACAGTATTCAACCCATAGGCCACAGACTTGTCTCATTAAAAGTTAAAATTACTTGGCATTGTTTCAATTCTTTTCTTGCCAGAAGGCGATACAGCTGGCATGAGCGGTGATACGATGTGCACACAACTGTTGTCTTCGCAGGTCACAAGAGAAAGGCCTGCTGTTAAACCAGTATTAATCTGTACTTGGGCTGAGGCAGAGAGTAGACAGAGCCAGGGAGAAAATCCTCACTGCCCTGGAAGACTTACAAGCATACAGGATGCATTAATACACACATACAGAGACAGACATATTAACAGAGATAATAATAGGCTGGACACTAATTTGAGGGAGAGAAACCTCTCTCCCTCAAATATTCAGGCATAGACGGTCTACAGTCCTCTTATACTCTTGAGCCAGTATATCACAGAGACACTCAACCCTGTCCGTGAAACAGTGAAGAAAAGAGTAGCATACCTAAAAGAACTACTATTGCGGTACTCAGGAGCAAAACAGAGCTCCCTCTCTCTGCTTTTTAAAGCTTAAAATGAAATTAAACTTAAAGAATGAAGGAAAGACAACAGTTATAATTAAACGTGTGCTCTTTCTCCAAGCCAAGTGTGCTAAAGTATGGCCCCCACACCACATATTATGAGAAAGTATTGCATGCAAGACCCAGAGGTGATAAAGGTATGCAGAAGCACTGTGAAGTTTGAGTGTGAAGAGCGCAAAGTGGAAAGGGCTCTCCAAAAGCACACTACATACATTACTGTGCAGAAAAATCACAGAAGAAATTAATCTAAAGCTCCAGCTATTCTAAATCTCCATGGCACTGTTGACTTCAGTAAGAGTAATCTGGTATTCATTGATGGTGGACTGGGTTCAAAGAACAAATGCAAGAAAAGCTTTATCCAGGAAGAGAAATTTGAAATTCACCTAAGCGTGAAACAGAGAAATAACCTATAAGGAAGAAACAGAAGAGAGGAGTGAAAAGGAAGTACCCGTTAAACCAGCAATGTTTCCCACTGTCCCCCAAACACACACAAACTGGAGAGGGTCCCTGTCCAGCTTCTGAAACAGGCACTGGTTTTCCTGGCAGAAAAGCCTTGGTTTTAAACCATTGATTATAGAAACGTCTGGTAATGAAAGACTGAAAGAAAGGAAGGGAGGAAGGGAAGGAGTGGCAAAGGAGGCAAGGAGGAAGGGAGGAAGATGAGAAGGATGTAAGAAGACCAAAGGAAGGAAGGAATAAAGAACCAGCATAAAGGGAAAGAGCCGAGGGTCCTGTGCAAAGAGAAAGAACTTCGCAAAGAATGCATTTTTCAAACTAGACCAGAGTATCTACACAAGGAAAGCTTGACTTCAGCATGTGGAGAAACAATGCCATTTGTACTTGTAGAGAGTGAAAATCATCTCTGCACAAAGATATTACACGTTTTCCCATACTTTTACAACTACTTTCATGACCTGCAAGTTTGGTGGGTCTTGAGCAGTCACCACATAGGAAGCAGGAAATGTTGTTATTTCAGAATACATCTGGAAAACTATAGAAGAGGAAGAGCTTACCCATCTGTACAAACTATGGGAAAAGTTACCTTATTAAGCATACCACTCGGAGCTCAGCAGAACATGTACTTCAGTGGAAATGAAACCTTGTACAAGCACAGAATCCTAAACAGAGCTCTGCTTCTCCAGCAAAATCAGAGAAAGTGCTGCATAGGTAAGAGCCTTCCCTTCTCCCCTCCTCTTGTTCCCCATATGGTGAAAAATGTGGCTGTCTATATAGCACACAGAGTCTTCAAGTAGAAAGAAAAAAATTAAGACACAGGAACCACCTTGGAAAAATACCATTTCTTCTATTTCAAGGACTGTGATTTGAAGGGAGTCATAGCTCTCTTCTGCTAAGTTTATAGAGCAAGACAGTGATTTCACTATCTGAATGTAGGGGAAAAGACAGTAGCCTGTTCTACCCATTTCTGCCCCAATCCAGGGAGAAGGGGTATAGACCTCTTTTCTGCACTTTCAGCACCACCAGGAGAAGGATTAGCTGGGGCTGACAGACACACCAAGTTGTCCAGTGGACTCAGTCCCACTGGTACACCCTCTGCAGCTGGCGCACAGTGATGTGCAGAGGAGAGCGACTGACACCGGCAGCAGGCATCCTACAGGCGTTCACTTATTGGACCTCTGCTCAGCTGGTGCCTCTCTACAGCATGACATTTGGCAGAGACATAATGTACCCTTCCAGAGCACTCAGAGTGCACTCCCTTCCTCACCCTCCTTTGGCTTTCAAGAGCCATTATGTAGCTCAAAGTGTTTTGTGAATGCAGCTTCCTTTACATCTGCTGGTGATGCAAAAACATCAACACAACCACAAAATCCTCTTTAATGTGGATTGCAGCAGCAGCAGCCAGCAACTGTTTCACCCTGTCAGAGCAAGGAGCATTATGAAGATGCAAAGCATTAGCAAAAGAAATCAGAGTGGGAGGGGAGTAGAAGAGAATAAAAAAGATCTTGGTTGCCTCAAGGGCAAAGGTATGCTGGGGTCACAAGAAAACCAAGCAGGTTAGTAGTAATCGAGGATTTTGAAATGCTGGAGGTTAAATTCTCATGATAAAGCCATAGCTTAAACTTTCAGTTAATGACTTCCTGCACAAAGATTTTGTGTTTTCTTAACATCTTCTTCTGAGGTATCCAGTGCTTTGCACAGTGAGAAATGGGATACTGAATGATAGTCTCTTCTGACAAATACTATGTTCATGTCCTTCTGTAAAAAGAGAACAGTTTTCCTGAGGGAGTTCCTCTCTGGTCTGTAGAAAGAAAAATTGAAATTTTCAAACCTCAGTAAAAAAGGAAAAAATCGGCATATAAAAATGCCCTTGAAATGAAGAATAAAAAGACACAACAACAAATTCTGCAAGTTAAAGATATAGCAAGTGAAAACAGATATGGCATGTGAGAATAAGCAACATGAAGGAGTCTTCATCTTGTGAAGTCTGTAGGTGAATGCTGGGTAACTTTCTGCTTCAAAGCAACAGAAACATACTAAAGACGATGACACTGCAATCACTTCTTTAAAAAAGAAAGGAAAAAAAAGAAAAACATTCAAACAGCTATTACATTTTGAAATTGTGTTAGCTGGGCAACTTTATTCTTCAACACATGATAGGTAGAGCATACCAGATGTCTAGTAAGACTTTTGAAAGGTCGAGAGCAAATGACAAATGCTTTATGTTCCCATTCTTAACATCTGGAAAGTATAATTCCAGAAACATGAATGTTAAAAGTCATTATACCTTGAAAGGATTGCAATTTTATATAGATCTGTGAGCAATTTCATCATTTACTCAAAGTCCTGTCCTTTTAGGTATACCTTTCGAATGATCCTCAGTCTCCAGATGGTTCTATAAGGCGTATTTCTCACCACCTTAATAGTGCAGCAGTAGTGACATTCTGGAGCCTCATTTGCCATAGATCGCAGTCATGCTGCTTTAGGTTTAAGCAAAGCAGAGGGTGCAGTCATGGGGCAGACCTCAGTGCTGTGAAACTTCCTGATAAAGCAAGCTGCCAGTCAAAGTAATGATGGTTACCACATAGACTCCTAAAGATGTCCTGTCACATAGTGTTGACTCCACTTTCAGCTGACCTAACACCACACAAAACAGGAAGATATGTCAGCATTTTTTGATCCTGCCCTGTTTTCACCAGGAAAATTGTCACTGATTTCATTTTAACCACTGGACCAAAACAAATACAACACAAATATCACCTGGAGCAGAATGGGGCTGTTTCTTACAGAAATCCTGGTTGTCAGTTAGGCTTCTGGTATTGGTTTCTCAAGTGGTTTAAAGCTGAGGCTGCTCTGCAGATTCCCTGAAGAGTTTCCTTGTCAGTGTCATTATTCTTTATTACTTGGAAGGCAGATTAGACAAAATCCAGCGCATCTGTTATCTCACCATTTTGATAGTTTAAGATTAATGGCTGTGATAATAGCCTGCAGTGCAAGTCAAGGCAAGAAATTTTGGAGAGTTCAGTGTCTTCCATAAATCCACATATGGCTGCTTTTCTGATGTAATGAATGCAAATGTTGCACACAGCTAGGATGAAGTTATGGAGTCCTTGGAGACCCATCCATCCTCAGCTTTCAGCTGGAATGGCAGCTTTTGCAGAAGTGCTGATGGGACTCCAGACTCCACAAAATGTGAAGGGGAAAGGGAAAGTTTTGCTGCATTTGAAATCTCTCTAGTCTTTCCTTGGAGAGAAGAAAGAGCTCCACCAAATCTCTGCCCTATCAAAAGAGCTCATTTCTTTGTAGGTAAGTGGCATTCTCAAAAGATAGAGCAGCATAGCAGTTGGGTGTAGGGGCAGCAGACCGTGATTAGGGGCACCCAGCTGGAGATCACTAGATGAAGACCAGGTACCTCCCCAAGTTACCAGAGTAGACAGCTGTATGCCTTTTGGTGAGGGAAGGAGAAAAGGGAACTGGAGAAAGGTTTCATTTTCAGCTCTGACCAGGTAGCGCCTCACCAGTCTGAGATCCAGGTTTGGTCAAGCATGCAAACCAAATGCATCTCTTTGTCCTACACAAGTAAGTCAGGAAGATTCAGGCCAGTCAGAGCAGTTTGGTGCCCCCAGTCAGGTTGCATTTTAATACAGTTTTAAGGCAGTGCTTCATGGAATTATTTGGAAGATCTGCCCAAGATCAGCTGATCAGCAGATCTAGCACCTACTGCTCCCCTGTGGCACCTGACAGAACACAAGGGCTTCCTCAATTATATTATTCCTTGAGATCTAAATAGAAAAACAGTTCTTAGCTTAATCACTGAGCAGAGCTTAAGAAAAGCATATGGTCTTCATACATTGCCTTTTAACATAGTCCTTTATTTTTGTTCTCTGTGTTTAAACATGGTATAATGTTTGAGATAGAAAGTGGTCAGAAGAATGAGTTGTTAATGCAGAAGTAGTTGAATGAGGAATTATTACACAACTTTGCCATGTCTTCTAAGTACAGTAGGCAGCTTAACACAAATTCAATACAAAAAGTCTCAACTGTCTAAGCACACTGTCTCTGAAACCAAAACAAAAATAAAGACAAATAGAGAAGATTTTGGATGATGGGTCTTACTAAATATATTCCATCAGAATATAAGCAAACAAAATCTCTATAAACAGTGCACCAGTTGCAAGGTCAAAATTAATAACATCATCTAGAAACAAGGTCCAATCTATTAACATTAATTCTTTTTTTTTTTTTTTTAATTGGGTGTTTTCAACTTTTTTCACATAGCAAAAGTAGTACTCCTCCTTTATCCTCAGACCCTGAACTCAACCCTTTTACCTTATTTTAAGAAGCTAAACCACAAAGCATACATACAGTGAGGATAATTATTCCCAGCAGTAGTTCTGGCAAGAGCAGGTTACAAAGTGTTCATTCTGGTTTTGGCCATCTATTCAGTTAGACAGATAAACAGACTATGAAAATTCTATTATATATACATGCTCATTCTAGTGATTTCCTAGATTAGTTCTTTTGACATCTGCTTAAAACAAAGATAAGTTTCTACTCATTAGAACCCTGGGGACGGATCATTTATGATTAGGCTTTGGATTATTTTTTAAGCTTTTTAAGATTCCCACATGGAAAGAAATAAAATCAAATTACTTAAATGTGTGCCCTTCCAATCTGGTGAGACTGCTAGCTTACATACATGATGAAACTCCTATCTATATATACCGGTAGAACTAATCTTACAGGATATAATATATCTTTTATAACTGAAAGACAAAAGACTGTTTCTAAAAATGACAGCTGTGAAGTGAAGAAAGAACAGGAATGTAGGAACATGAAGACAGCTACCTTGTCCATCATAATCTTAATATCCCTTGATTTAAATGTGTTTGCATATGTAAATCCAAGATATCACAGAAAGAACAAGATTATCCCTTATGATCATGCAGACCAGTAGCTACTGTAAAAAAATAAATCCCCAGGCAGGTTTCCCTATTTGCTTTCAATCAAGTGCAGCATTCAGTAGCCTATTGATTTCAAGACAAGAATATGGTTTCGGTCCTAAATTTTGGAGGCACCAGTTATTCATTTTTCAGGCACGCTCAGTATGTTCTTGCTTTCACACAGGTGATTCCCTCTCTAAAAGAAATGAAATCAGAATGAAACCATAAACCATTACCTTAATCTTGCAATTAGGTCAGCTACTGCATGCTTAACTGTCTGTACAAAATTTGCATTGGACCCCGGCACAGAGGATGTTGTGCCGGATTTCATACTGGCAGAAGGTCAGAGCTTTTGGATGCAGGGGCAGAGTCACCCTCGGCTCCTGAGAGGGCTTTATTTTGTGAAGGTCACTAGTAGGGCTGCAATTCTTCCAGTCGTACCTGCTGGTGTCTTTGAGCCAGCTGCTTTGGGAGCTGGTGTCTGCCAGACATGCCGGCACAAGTCTGTGCTTGGAAAACTCAGTTTGTTTTTGCACTGCCTCTAATACTCTGTATTAAGCTAGGCTTGTAGCAGTACCCAGTATTAACCGCTACCAGTACTTAGTATTACTTTAAGCAAAGCCACAGCTGTGCACTTGTACTCAAAGAGAGTGGAAGAAAAACCATTACTCGTAGGAATTATTTAGTATCTTCCTTATATTGTCAGCAGACCCTTACAGCTCCTTCCAAGATATCTTTTGGGAAAGCATGAACGCTTTTTTCTGCCACTGATCAATGTCCTGTTTGTGTAGCAGTCCCTGCCTCAGCAGAATTCATTCATAATTTCCTAAAATCATATAGATCATGGATATCTCTTAAGTCCTTTACAAGCTAAGAAAGGGACACATTCCTTTCATCATTATAGTACAGATTTATGGCACCTGATTCTTCAAAAAGTACATCTAGGATAAAAACGAGGCTCTGAAATTGAGTTACTGATTTAGGAGAATAATAAAATATCCGGGTATATTTCTGCATATACCAAATGGAGCACAGTACTGTACTCCCGAGACCAACAATTTTCTTCTGCTCTCTGAAGCATAGATCCATGCCCAGCCCTTCACTTTTCCTTATGACTCCCTACATCTATATCCCCTTTTTTCCAAATGTGTGTTGAGTTTGTCATGCAAGTAGACTTGCCACATGACATTTCCACCATGCTACACAGGACCAGTGAAAGTCCTCTGCAGCACCTTAGTCTGTGTTGCAGTAACAGAGCTGCAAGGTCCTTCCTTGCCCCTCTTCCAGCAGAGAACAGGAGTGCTGGTCTTGCACGCAGTTGCACAAGGCTGAAGGCCATAGGAAGGGTCTCTCAGTGCAGTGCTCAGAACATGTTGATTCCAGTACACAGAAAATGAGAAGGAAAGGCCTCTTCCAGTCCTGTGTTCCTATCCCCAGGTACAGCCCTTAGCTGACCTCTCTGGCCCTTTCACATACCATTGCAGGATGCAGGTTTCACGTGGGAAAGATGGATTTCATTTGAACTGTCTTTGGCCTCCCCAGCTGGGACACAGGCTACCTTACATAGGTTATTGACTTATACCCTTCTGTCATTACAGTTATACAAGCGCAGCTTTTCATTTACAGATACACAGATACACAAATGGGTGTGTGCATAAGGGAACCATATTTACAAAACCAACTGCAGTATGTACCTACTTCAGCATAGAACATGTCAGAACGATCTGTTTCTCAAATGATTTCAGGCACTAACTCACGTGGTTCCACTCCAGAGTTAATGCAGCTCAGCAGAGGTAGGAGCACATCCACTGAGGACTGGGAACTCATATAATGCCTTCATAACAACAACTCTAAAAGGAATTTTCACTTTCAGTTGCATCTTCCAGGTTGTGCTCATTTAACCCTCACATTTAATGTCATCTGCAGCAGTCAGTATATGATCATTGCTTCACCATCAGTGTTATTAACAGCCATTTTGTTAATGCACATCCAGTGCTTCCCGTAGTCAAGTTCAGCTGGGAGAAAAATAAGCAATCAGGCCAAAAGAAGCAAAAGAGTCCACTGTATTAAAAGATCACTTTGAATTTTCTATTCTAATTCTTTCACTGTCACAACCAGCTGGAATTTTGTCTAATTTTCTCATAGTGACTTATTTAGATTTTAGATTTTCAGTCACAGTAAAATGTATCAACTAACCGCTGTTCTCTTCATTAGAAGTACATTTGGGGCAGTAAAAGAAGTAACTGCTAGACTTTTGGCTGATGCTTCTTTTTTCTGCCACACCCATCTTAAGTTACTCAACCCCCTTCCACATACCCACTATTTAAACTAGTGAAGAAACACTTACCTTTTATTAAAACTCTCAAGAGAAGTGCTTGCTTTTCTTAAAAAAATGAAGAGATTGATGAGATAAGTCAACTCCTCCTTTTTTTTTTGTTTTGACAAAAAGCTAGGAAAATCGGAAGTTTGACTAAAGCTTCATAGCTTTCAAGTATGAAAAAATATAATCTGTGAAGAAAAAAAACAGAGAAAAACTGCTAAAAAATAAAAAATCAGCAAAAAAAAAATGCTACTACAGAACATCTGCAGATGAACTACAGAAAAGAATGAGGATTTGTTACCATTTCATTTTTGAGTCTCCTTTCCCCCTCAACTACAACTTTCAAAATCCCTGAACCTTATGTCACAATGTCCCTTGCTGTAGTAATAAATGTCTCTGTATGACCTTGTAAATGGAATCATTTACGAAAATGTGTTTCTCTGCTTCTCAGCTACTCTGCAACCTACTTCCTCAGTCTGAGTCATAACAGCAAAGATTGGAATTAATAAATCCTGATCCTTAATACTATTTTACCTTTAAACAGCCTATCTTGCAGACATTGCTATGTCTGAATTTGTTGTGAACAGAGGGCTTTGGTATTCTTAATTATGTAACTACATTTGCTTTAGCTTCATTGGAATTAAGGAGAGTATCTCAAGAAGACAAGGAAATACTCTGGGGTCTTGGCACATAATTTAGCAAAGGACACGTAAAAAACAAGTGCTGGTCTTATGCAAACCATGAGAGCAGTCTAGATCAATGTCAGCTCAGGATTATGAACTTTAGGAGTAACTGCTGGATAGACATGCCCTTAGACAAAGGTGAAAATCTACTACTGTTCATCTAGACAGCTGTGCTCTGGTCTTCATGGTGGCTATATACCCTTTCTACAGTTAGGCCGTAAACATAGGCAATGTTTCTCAATTCATGAATTCCTGTAAGACTCACAGTAGGAAGGAAAACATCAAACAGTGATCCACAAAATTACCATAGAACAACAAAATCGTACACCCCCCTAAGCATAAGCAAGCTGGCAAATTGTTGGGAAAATAATTTTTAAAAATTCAGTATCATTTTTCTTTGGTTGGAAATGAGAACCATGATGGCAGCACCACACCAATTGCTCCTTATGTATTTAAATAAAAAATTGAGTATCCTAGGATTCTAAAAGATCCAAACACTTCTCTGCAAAATAAAAGTAGAGGATTATAATTATTAGTAGAAGCAAAATTGAATTCTCATCTTTCCAGGTAGCTCCCTATGGTATGGAGACCATCCATATAAAAATGTCCTTCCAAAACCTTCCATGATGGTTTACACACTTCTCTGAGGCTACAGAAGACCTCTGGGTAGGAAAAAGGTGCAGAGACTGGTGAGATCATTTCAGTATCTCTAGACATTACCACCTTCCCAGTGTGATTCCAGGTACTCCCCCAGAAGGTGTAGCAAGATCTTGTACATCTGTCATCACAAAGTGTAAAGGTGTAAAGATACATGAGCTCCTCACTGCCTGGAGTGTCGGAAAGGTTGCTTAACTCCTCAAAAGGAACACAGACACAAAAGATTTTGTTTTTAAGAAGGTTGCCAAGAGACAAAATTCCTCTTTTTCACACACTATGCCTATTTAACAAACCAGAAGAAAGATCTTTTAGATCTGCTTTTAGAAGAAGATGAAAGTAGCAAAGGCCTGATTTAACTAATAAAAGGTCAAATGCTTCCTCTGTCAATGTGGTATAACTCTGGAGTTCTCATGAAATCAGACCTTTAGCCTGGAAATTTCATACAGGACACAGCAGAAACCATTTGTGAAACCATGTCTCTTCACTGTCACCACCAAGTAAATTAAGAGGATGGAACAATCTCACACATAAAGAGATCCAAGGTCTGAAAGTTTTTCAACCAGATGAACCAAATAACACTCTTCTATTACAACAGGAGCCCTACAGTTCATGTTGTTTAACACTTCTGATTAATAGGCAATAAAAAAATAAATTAAAAACTACTAAAAGACTCAATGGAAAAAGAAAGAGCCTCTCCAGTCCGCTATGTGTCCTGAAGGATCTTAGGGGAAGTCATTCCCCTATAGCAGAGTAGGGTGAACCTTCATAAAGTAGCTTCTACTTTCTCCTGTGGGAGAACCTTCCTTCCTCATTTTTTTTTAATGAAGAAAAACAACATTTTCCCTGTGTTTTCTCTCTATCTAGGCCTAAAATCCCACACACTGTACATGAAAATGCCAGCACATTTGTACTGTAAGCTCCATGCTTAGGAATATTCTCTGAATTTATGATGTTTGAGTCATGAAAAGATAAACATAGAATCAGTGAAAAAGTAGGGCTGGAAGGGATTTCAGAGAAGTCACCCAATTAAATCCCTTTGCCCCAAGACAAGAACATCTTTCAGGGTTTTAAATCCATGTATTAATTGTCATCTATTAAACTAGACTTGTAAACCACTTGTAAACTACCATAAAGAAAAAGTAAAGCTTCTGCGTGTAAGGCCTGCAGATACTGCAGGGTAGGGTTCATAAACAGTACAGCTGCCAAAAGATTGGATACACATTGCCTTGACAGGCCATTGGTGAAGAAAAGCAAGAATACCAAAAATTTGATGGATACTAAACCCTTTTTACAGGCTGTCTTGCTTACTGCCTACATTGTAGACATCAGCAATTTCCTAATGAAAAAATAAATTTATTTTTAAGGCTATATCTATCACTTTTATCTGTCTACATTTTCATTACATTATTACTACTTCTGTACACCTCTTCTATCTGTTTCTAGCTCCCTGCATACACACTAGTTACAGGAAAATATTCTTAAGCATATAGAATCATAGAATGGTTTGGGTTGGAAGGGACCTCAAAGATCATCTAGTTCCAACCCCCCTGCTGTGGGCAGGGACACCCTCAACTAGACCATGTTGCTGAAAGCCTCATCCAACCTGGTCTTAAACACTGCCAAGGATGGGGCATCCACAACCTCTCTGGGCAACCTGTTCCAGTACCTCACCACCCTCACAGTAAAGAATTTCTTTCTAACACCTAATCTAAATCGACCCTCCTTCAGCTTAAACCCTTGTCTTGTCACTACACTCCTTGATAAACAGTCCCTCTCCATCTTTCCTGTAGGCCACCTTCAGAAACTGGTAAGCTGCAATTAGATCTCCCCGGAGCCGCCTTTTCTCCAGGCTGAACAATCCCAACTCTCTCAGCCTGTCCTCATAGGAGAGGTGCTCCATCTCTCCAATCAGCTACATGGCCCTCCTCTGGACTCTCTCCATCAGCTCCATGTCTCTCCTGTACTGGGGCCCCCAGAGCTGGACGCAGTACTCCAGGTGGGGTCTCACCAGACTGGAGTAGAGGGGCAGGATCACCTCCCTCGACCTGCTGGTCACACCTCTTTTGATGCAGCTCAGGGCACGGTTGGCTTTCTGGGCTGCAAGCGCACACTGCCAGCTCATGTTGAGCTTCTCATCAATCAATACCCCCAAGTCCTTCTCCTCAGGGTTGCTTTCAACCCATTCCTCACCCAGCCTATAGTTGTGCTTGGGATTGCACCGACCCACGTGCAGGACCTTGCACTTGGCCTTGTAGAACTTCATGCGGTTTGCAGGGGCCCACCTCTCCAGCCTGTCCAGGTCCCTCTGGATGGCATCCCTTCCCTCCAGCGTGTTGACCACACCACACAGCTTGGTGTCATCGGCAAACGTGCTGAGGGTGCACTCGATCCCACTGTCCATGTTGCCGACAAAGATGTTGAACAGTGCCGGTCCCAGTACCGACCCCTGAGGAACACAACTCATCGCTGTTCTCCACTTGGACATTGAGCCGTTGACCACAACTCTTTGAGTGCAACCATCCAGCCAATTCCTTATCCACTGAGTGGTCCATCCATCGAATCCATGTCTCTCCAATTTAAAGACAAGGATGTTGTGCGGGACAGTGTCAAATGCCTTGCACAAGTCCAGGTAGATGATGTCAGTTGCCCTTCCCTTATCCATGGACACTGTAACCCCATCACAGAAGGCCACCAAGTTTGTCAGGCACGATTTGCTCTTAGTGAAACTGTGTTGGCTGTCACCAATCACCTCCTTATTTTCCACGTGCCTGAGCATAGTCTGCAGAAGGGTCTGCTCCATGATCTTGCCAGGCACGGAGGTGAGACTGACCGGCCTGTCTGGGTCCCTCAGTCTTCCTTTTTTCCCTTCTTAAACATGTGGGTTATGTTTTCCCTCTTCCAGTCGGCGGGAACTTCACCAGACTGCCAGGACTTCTCAAATATGATGGCGAGTGGCCAGTTCCCTCAAGACCCGCGGATGCAACTCATCAAGTCCCATGGACTTGTGCACCTTCAGGTTCCTTAGATATTCTTGAACCTAATCTTCTCCTACAATGGGCGGTTCTGCATTCTCCCAGTCCCTGCCTTCTGTGACCTGGGCAGTGTGGCTCAAGCATTTGCCAGTGCAGACTGAGGCAAAGAAGTCATTGAGTACCTCAGCCTTCTCCATATCTGGGGTAACCAGGTCACCTGTTTCATTCAGGAGGGGACCCACATTTCCCCTCATCCTCATCACTAACATACCTATAGAAGCTTTTGTTGTTGTCCTTGACATCCCTGGCCAGACTAATTTCTGTCAGGGCTTTGGCTTTATATATATAACCGATACACCCTGTCTCCAGAAAAACTAGATGACCTCTTCAAATTAGTGACTTTTAAAAGGATAGAGGCAATGGATCTGTACATTCAGCTTCTACTTCCCTGATCCCTAGCAGCCTGCAGGAGAGGATTATTGTTTCAGGGTTGTCCCTCCTTTCTTTCTCCTGAGGAATAATTTGCTGCATCCTAAATCACCTCTAAAAGATATTAATCTTATTTCCTCTTAAAGCATTCAAAAAAAGAGATTCTTTAACTTGCCTTGCTAGCTTCTTTTATTGATCATCTATCCTTAGTGTAAAAAGTTTTACCTAATGTCTCACCAGGTCTTTTTTTTCTCTTTAGCTGGAAGTTACTTTTCACTTTCCCCCTGTAGAGGTCATGCAGAATGGTTTACTGCCATCCCTTATGCAAGTATTTTAGTTCTGGAAAACAGCTACTGTTCATCTCCCTTCAACCTTGTATGTCTAAGATGAACACAGCTAATTCAGTCAACCTTCCCTCATAGGCCCCATTTCATAAATCTCTTATCATTCCTGGTGTTCCCTCCTGCACTCTCTCCAGTTTGTAACCAACATTCCTCCAGTCCTCTACTTACACTAGGACACAGTGCCCCCACCCCAGCCTCACCAGTGCCCAGGAGAGAGGAATCGTCTCCTCCCACATCCGACATCTGATGTTCCTTTTAATAGATATTTTTATTATAGGTGCCTTCGCCTCCTCCCTCCTTCCAACAGCTCAGCTGATGCAGAGTCAGTCTGTGTTCTACTGCATCTCTGTTACATACCTTGTCTTTGTTCACTTGATTTTTTTATTTTTATTTTTTTTTTTTTTCCTGAAACATAGTACGTTGCATTTGCGCTTACTGGATTTCAGGACATCACTTGCAGCATCTTCCCAATGTAAGGCAGCAATAGGTCCATAGGCCATAAGTCTGTATCATGTTCTACTCTGCAGTTTATGTGAATGTCTCATAGCACTGTGTCAGGAATCAATACACCACATCTTCTGTTTCTCTCATGTGCAGCAAACTAGGTACCCAGTCAGGAAAAAGTGTTAGATTAGACCTAGATTATAATTAGTGGGACAATTTGAGGGCTTCAGCCACAGCCCATGGATGTCTGCAGAGGGTTTTACTGTGAGCATAGTACCAGGTATGTCCGTTACTGGCTTGCTTGCTGGAGGGGTTTTGGTTTGTTCATTTGTTTATGATTCATATATGATCAACTCATATTATTCTGCTGTTGAATTCAGAAAAAGGAGACATTCTTCTCTTCTGGGACTCAAAAGCAAAGCTCCAGACAAAACTGCAGATTGGTCCCCAGGAGTAGGAATTTCAGTCCTTATGGGATCTCTCTCTTCCTCCTACCTCTGTAAAATCTTACTGTTGCTGTCAGTAGCAACCTGTAGCTCATGTTGCTACTGATATACATCAAGTTCAACTAGTACCTTTCCACCTTTGGGTTGTGTGTCCTTCCCGCTCAGATGGTAATATAAACCTATATTATCATGCGAGCGTACTGTAAGGCTCTGATAACAAGTGAATGTCACAAACACCCGTCTTGACATGGACAGGGATGGGCTGATGATGACCAGGGAGTGTTGAACAAGAACGGAGCCTGCAGAGGCAGGATAACGTCTGGTGAGACCACTCCTCTATTCCTGAAACACGTAAACAATGACCATCTGTGCTCTGTGCACCATGTGCCTATGACAGATCACCACTCGCTTGGTCAGCCCTGAAGGGGGGGGGCAGTGGGACCCCCAAGACCTCCACAACCCACGACTAATTTCTAGAACATTTCTGAACATTCCTGAGCACATACTGTGCCTGCTCAGTGATGACAGACCCCCGCCTATGGGGCAGGCACATCGGGTTATAAAAAGTGGAAACGTAAGTTTTCGGCGCGCGCCCACCACCTGAAGACTACAACTATGAGCAGAGAACATCGCTGGATCCAAGGGTGGTGATATCTTTTTTCTCTCTCTCTTTTCTTTCTCTCTTTCTTTCCCTCTCTATCACTCTCTTTGTCTCTAACTTAATTTTCGGCACATTAGGGTAATATCATCACATGTTTTGCTAAACCCTTACCTTTCATAGTTCTGCTAAATTTTGAGCATTGTTATGACTTTTGCCAAGCCTCTATCTTTTGTAGTTCCACTGAGTTTTAAGTAAATTTATGATTGGTTTGAACGTTTAAAGTAATTGTCGTCACTTCTCATTACCGCGCAGAGAATTAAAAAGTTAACCTCACCCCCGGAGTGGGACAGGACACATACACACAGCCATGCATGTAAAATCAAAAGTGAAGACAAAATAGAGATAGGGAGAAAATGATCAAAGATATTGTTAACTAGTGCAGCTTCCTGAATTATACCACTGAGAGTAAAAACCACCTTGCCAAGTGTCCAGCAAGTGTCTGAAACACCCTCTGGCTTGTAGCAATTCTCCTAGGACCAGAATTTAAAATCCACAGCACCTGAGCAATAACATCCTGATCTTTCACCACCACCGTCAACTAAAGAAGAGAAGTGTCTGGAGTATATTGGATCAGTTGATAGCACTTTCAGAGACAGGTAGTCAAACACTCATCCTGCAGCATCTGTATGTTGCTCTAAGTGCAGGACAAGAAGGTAAATAAATGTGCGATCCAGTGACTAGTAGGAATCAGTGGTCTTTTACAGAGTGAGTGCTCCTGCATTACAGAAACATAAAGAGGCTTGGTCTCTGTCCCACACCTGCCTGAGAGGAAGTTTTCTGTTCATCCCTGTCTCCTCCCAATCCTCTTGATTTCAATCATTTTAGCACAGTCCCCAGCCTCAGCAGTCTCAGAGCACAAAAACGCAGTTGCCACAGAAGTGGGTTTCTGTGCTTCTCTGTGGCTTCCATCATTTTGATTCAATTACACTTTGGTGCACAGATAAGAAGTATCAGCAGGAATTGGCTTCTAATTCTGTCACTTATGACAGAACTGCGATTTGCTGCATTGTGTGCACCAAGCAGCCTTGCTTTATTGCAGATCTTTTTTATGATGATCTAGGACAAGCTTTATCAACAAAACAACTAAATTCCTGTTCTCTCATCTTTCTTTATGATCTGAAAGAAAATTGGCACTTGATATGTCTAAAATAAGTTCCATAATGGCAGCAAAACTGCTTAAATACATTCAGTGTGCTGAAAATATCAGATAAATGGCAGGCTTGGCTCATGTTAACAAGCTTTGCACTTTTTGTATTCTTTTCATTTGTGACAAAATTCAGCACTTACCAGCCATTAAGGTTGCATTGTGCAAGTCAAAAATGCAGACAGATATTCTGAGAGAATTTTAATCATATAATCACTGTACAAGACATTCAGATACTGTATGCTCAGATTATTTTTTTATTTTTTTCTCCTCTTAACAAAACATGCACATAGACAAAATCAAGAATTCTAAGAGACAAGATTTTATTTATGTTCATCAAAACAGCTGGTTTGAAGATGGCAGGATTGATGGCATTATCAGGGACGATACCAACTAAAAAGGTCATATCCTGAGCAGCGTGAAATGATATACATGATGGGATGTTTTCAAACTCCAGAAGCCTACAAATGATGCCAGAGGTGACTAGAGCAACTATATTACAGCAGTCTGTACAAACAGGCACTAGATATGCCACTCTTTGATTGCTGACATTCAGAACAAAACCTGCCTGAAGACAACATGGCAATCGTCCCTCCTTGTAGTTTTCTGGTTACCTGCTTATTCACACAGTCAGAGTGATGGTACATCAGCACCTCCTTCCTAAGGACCTGTGTCAGGGGGCAGTAATTCACTATTCCAGGGCAGTGCACAAGGCAAACAACAAAATAGGACCTTCAAAAGAGCTCACACAGTCTAAATACAAGGAAAACAACAGGAGGGGGAGCTGCGGGAGGACAGGAGGAGGCATGCACGAGGTTGCTCAGCACAACTCCTGAGCGTCCTGGCTGCCTACCACTCAGCAAACTATTAAATTCTTTAATATAGCACCCATAAAAACCATGAGAAAGGAGGGGAGTGCAAGGTGAGTAGAAAAATGCCATGTCTCCTGCCAGCCATCTTCAGTCATGTACGATTTTTTCTTTACGAAGAGCAAAGCTTCGTCTCTGTTTTAATCAGTTCATCACCTTATGGAAAACATGGAGGTAGCATCCTTGGATGCAGAATGAAAGGATGTAAATGAAAAAAAAACAGGTTCATGACTTCACATTGGCTATAGTTTGGGCTGTCCCACTTCAAGTTATCTGTGGGTTTCGAGGCCTGCCAGTTCAAGATGGAGTTATTTCTGAAAATTGGATTTCTGAAAATCAGAAACTAGAAGAACACTTTTCTCATGCCAACTGTATCTGAAATGCAACCCAAACAGAATGTAATTTTAGGTTTGGTGAAATGTAAGAGGAAAAAAAGAGAATCTTCCTCATGGTGTGAATTTTCAGGCTTCAGGAATTGGAAAGAATAGATCCCTCTCCAAAAAAAGCAAACCAAAAAAACTCTCAAAGTCCACAACTAAAAGTTTTTCTCAATAAGCAAAACCAACCAACACCAGAAAGCTCACAAGATAGGCTATTTTCATATCCTTTTCAGGTCAATGAAAAAATGTAGATAAGCTGCAGAAAATTCTTGATTTTCAGAGCTCTCAATCTCTTCCTCTAAAGGAGGGAGCCCAGATATTTAAAAATTCTCAGAGAATAGGTAACTCATGCAGCTTTTCTTCAGAGCACTTAAAAGAGCAGTCACTTTATCAAACTGGGAGCAAAGCTCCTCAGAAAGGCTTTCTAGCAAAGCTTTGCTGCTTGCTGAGCCCAAATATGTGGCTTTCACAACCTGGCACCTGCAACAAAAGCAAGAGCCAACTTATGTTATCAAAACAACATTTATGAGACAAACACCTGCTGAGGATCAGAGAGATAGAAAACCAGAACTATTGGATCCTGGTTCTGGCTGTGAGTTTTCTGGGTTTCAGGATTATTATTCTGTAATGGTGCTTTCCATCCTGACATCTGAGTATTTATTAATCTTAATTAATCAATCACTACAACATCCTAATACTATGACAGGCAAGTATTATGAGATTCTGAAAAATTAAAAATTAAGTAGAAGTGATGAGAAATTCCTTTTCCGCTATGATTTCACAAGATATCTTTGTTTCCTGGGTTGACATGAGCAGTAAGACAAAGAGACATACTTTGTCTTTCTTAAGAATACATTTTTTTGGATGTCTGTCATAGCACTGCAGCATATCTTTATAAGACTGTTTTTAGCCAATGGCATGGGTTATATCAGGTGTTAGTTTCATCTTCATTTTCTTTAAACTGGATGATTTTTTACCATAAGGATTCCTAAGAAGTCTGTTCACATTATAACAAATGTCAGTGAACATCCACGCGTCACTCCTCATTTGCTCAGGCTATTGGCCTCTGGCTATCTCAGCTCTTGACTTATTAGCCACATGAAAATATATGCTCCCATTCCTAATGCATTTCTAGAAAGACATCTGTCTGACATTTCTGGTTAACAATCTCACATCTCATTCAGTAGCTTCATGAAAATCATGGGAATTACAGAAGGAAGGTTTTTCTCATGGAGGGTATATTTAAACCCTCCTACTTTAATTCAGAACAAGCCCAAAGAAAGGCAGAAGTAGCCAATATTTACAAAACATACCTGAAAGAAACACTCTGCCTTTTTTGAGTCTATAGTCAGAAGGGTAAGAAAACAGATGGAATAAACGTATGTGTTAACTTCTAATTTCATTCAAGATTCAAGGTGCTCCAAAACAAGGGAAACAAACTGTGCCATATTTTTTAATTCTTGTTTTGTCTGAAAATCCTGGTTTAAGAACCAGGTTGAAAGAATACATGAAATTCTAACTTGCACGAAAAGCTGTGCTGTATATTCACAGTCCAGCTTTTCCACTTGAGTCAAGCATGTGTGGGGCATTTATTTAAAGCAGACTCCAAAAACTGAGATTCTTCTATTCTCTCTTTGCCTCAGCATGAAATCTGAATGAACTGGCACATCAGTGGTCAGAAGTTAGTAAACTTAATCAAAGCATCTGCCCTGAAAAGTTTCCAGCAGATACTGTCAGAAGACTTTCAAAATCACCATGGCCTTAATAAGCTTTGCCAGTTGACCTGGAAAGAGCAGGTCAATCACACTCTTTGCTTTTCTTGACTCCTCAGTGTCTTTAATTTTCCAGTCACAAAGGCACATGGTCACACTCCTCTTGTTTTCCTTCAGTAATGCCATTGACAGCAATCTCTGGCTCACATCCAGTCTAAAATTTGACCTTTCACAACATGCAAAATGTAACACATAACTTTTGCTGTTTTGTCTTTGAATGGCAGAATTTCTTGTTTTCTGTTGTACTCTTTCATGTATTGCCAACACACTGTATTTCAACCGATCATGACTGAGTATAATGAGTTGCTGTTTTCCTATTAGATTTGTAATGAACACAGAAAAGTCTTCTTCAGTCCCAGTTCATGTGGATACAGTGGTTGTAGGAAAATATTTTGAAGTGTAAGAAAGGCATTTGATGCTAAGAATAGATGTCCCAGAGAATCAGATTTTAAATTTTAAAAATTTTAAATAATTTTAAATAATTATGATTTTAATTATAAAAATAATTTATTTTTAATTTTGTTTTACTGGGCTCACCATAAAGAAAAAGGGGGAAAAAACTGTATACAAAATTGAAGTCCAAATCTGGATGTGATTGAGGTTGGTTCATAGTCAACTTTTGCTTTGATTTCTGATTTCTAAGTAAAACTCTGTCACAAGTGCTGTCACCATATGCTTCCAATCGCTCAACCGAAACTGAACTCAGAATTACCCACACATGCATGATGCACAGAAAATCCTCCAGTTCAGAGGCTTCTGTAAACTTTGAACAAATTGTATTTCATTTACATTTGAACATATTTTCCCTGTATATCCTGGATTCACCTGCCTCCACAAAGGGAGATGTTTGACTAGCAGTGGCACAATGGCAAGGCAGGCAGAGTGGCACAGCCCCCTTTTCTACTAGCCCTGGGTCAGATGATGGAGCAGGGTCATGTCAGGGGACATCAGATGCAGAAACATACGAGGTTCACCAGCACATCACAGAAATACATACGTCTCCTCTCCAAATCCTTACAGCTGCCCATGTGAGGGTCAAGAGTCTGAGGGAAGGCATGAGATTTCAGCACTGTGGCAAGCAACCATGAGTTACTGTCTCCTTATTCTTCCCCTCTTCTCTTTCCGCTTTCTACTAGTAAAGCCACATCTGTGACCAATGATAATTTGCAAAGCCACACTTTTACTTGTCCTTTCTGAGAGCAAATTGTGACCATCTTTTGTCAACCACCAAACAACAATCTTTTTCATGGCCAGGAGAAAAGTCAGACCCATATGGTTAAAATATTGGATAGGAACTGGATTTCACATTGAGCAGTTGGCTTTCATGTAGATGATCTGCGTAACTGTGAGGAATTCACTTATTTACTAACCATGAAGTTCTCATCTGCTAGACGCATCAGAAACAAATATGTACAGGTTATTTCAGGCCCCACATGTTTAGATTTTACAAAATCTAATTAGCATAATGGTATGCTATTCAAGCAAGGACCATAATTCGGACAGAAGGAAAAGAAATACACTGATTTTATTTTAATAATAAAGCTGGTTTGTCCCTGGAACTGTGCAAGATGCAAACAACATTTAATTATTGTGGGTCCAAAAGTACACTTTTTCTTGGAGAGGAAATGAAATTATTAGGTTAGCTTCATTACTCACGAATGAAAAAGAAACAAGAAAAGTAACACTGAAAGTATGAGAAAATTTTCAAAATACTTGTTTTAATACTGCAGAATGTCATTAACTTATGAAGCCAGGTTTTTCCTGGCATGAATGGTATGCTACTTATATGATACATCAGTTAAACCAGAGTGGTATGTCAGTTACTTAGTTGTCTGGTATTCCATGCTTTCTTTGCAACACTGCTGGTGTTGACAGTTACAAAATCTGAACTCTCTCCTTGCTTTCCCATTCAGGGATCTATATGGAGCTGCTAGGAGAAGTCTTTGGCAGTTCCTCACTAAGACCACTTTGTCCCTTTTGTTACGAATTCCCTTACTTGGCCTGTCCAGTTCCACCGATGCCCCAGGATGTGGGGAAGCTCTGCCACCAGTGTGTTTTCTCTCCATGCAGCCTTCTGTTCTTTCCGTGCTGCAGTGAAGAACAGCAGTCACAGCACCGCAGTTGACTTTCAAGAAGATGGGACCAAATGAGATGTCTTTGCCCCGTGACAGATGCTTGCACAGTAGGTGTGCCTCAGACCACAGAATCCCCAGGACTCCATTCAATTCAGTGCTACCTTCTCCAGCTGACAGCATCAGAGATGGGTTTTATGCAGCTCAGTTCTTCAATCTTCTCACCTGCAGACTATTCCTATACTCTGCAGGGTGCAAGGCTGCGGCACTAACAAGGACTCATGTTTGCATGTGGTTATGCCTTTCTCATCTAAAAAAATCTTTCCTTCCTTCCTTGCTCTGTGTGGTGTAGAGAAGGTATCTTATGACTGAGAGCTTTTGTGTATACTCTTAAACCTTGTTAAGCAAGCCTGCTGCTTGTTAAGAGCTGACCAGACAAAAGTTTGGCATTAAAACAGTACACTTGAAGACAGCAGAGATTTTCTTAGATGGGCTAATATTTGTCTGCTTTGCAAATTACGATCCTGGTCAATTGTTCCTAGGCAAGGACAGGAATATTTAGTAGCAATTTTACTAAGCCTGGAGTATCTGGGACACTTTAAAATACATTTGGCTGGTTATTGGAGGAATATTTGGTAGCAATTTTATCAAGCCTGGAGTATCTAGGGTGGTTTAAAATACATTTGGCTGGCTATTGGCTGCCTGGCCCAACCAGCACCTCAGGAAAAAATGTAGTGAATCATCGTTTCAGTCAATGCATTCAGATGTAATCTTACTCTGTAATGTCCTTGCATATTTAGTAAGCACAACCTAATGAATTTAAACTTCTGCCACAAAAATATGTGGAATTGTCCCATCACATTCCAAGACAGTTTTAATTATTATTATTAATTGCATCTCTTCCCCCAAACTACTATGAGCCCTGTCATAAAATACTGCAATTCACTGATCTTTGCACCTCTTGAATATCCTGGCTTTTGGAGGCAGAACCTAGGTCTAGGCAGCACTGAACACAGAAGGCTGCTGTGGCCAGAGCTTCCAACATGCAGGCCAGTGCCCACTTACCACCTTCATGAGGTCATGATAGAAAGCCTCCAATTAGCCCATAAAGCCATCCTGTTTTCGCAGTGCTCTCAAGTAATACGGGGCAATAAACCTGCATGTAAGGGAGAGGTGGCCCATGTTCCCAAAAATAATTATATGGCACCAGGCAGTGCTGGAAGATTAGGAGCGAGACAAGCAAAACCTGTTATAATAACTTACCGTTCATTTTTAATACAGGACATGCTAATCTTAAAAAGATGTTTAGTCCTCTGAAACAAACTGCTCTGAGTCCCTCCCAAACTGAATGTGTTATGGTAGCTATCATTACCATGATATTAGTAATGTTTTTCAAGCCCTTTTTCTCATCTTTGTTTAAATACTTGAATTCTCTTGAATCTCACACAAAGCACAAAATATACAGTTTCCCCCATGAAATATTCATGTTAAGGGTTAGAAGACACCAAAAAACTCCTAAACAATTGTAGAGGAGAGATTATAAACCTGGATTTATAATCACATTCTAACTGACACAAGGAAAAATAAATTGGTCAGTAGAGAAACAACAAAGCCTCTCAAAGGAAAGGGGCCAAATCTTCAGCTAATATAAATTGCAGCTTCATTAAAGTCAATGGAGCTATGCCTGTGTACACCAGCAGAAAATACAGGTCTGGATCTCTGCTTCTACTAGTGGGGACCATATGGTAAGCCTTCACATGACTGAGTCCTCTTCATAAATGAACGATTGTGTTTAGCTAACTTTGTACGTATGAGTTTCCTGTCTGTGACTTGAGTAACTGCCATGAATAATTCATGATGGAAAATTACAGATTTACAGTGCTTTTCCATCATTTTACCATCAGGTTTGTATTCAGCACACTCAGATAGTAGTATTTCTAGAGACTCAAGTTAGGCAAGGCAACATACTTCTCATGTAAGAAGTAATTGGGTAACACCTGATGTCTGCAATGCCTTTCTCACAGTTGTGCTTGTATTTGCATGAATTTTGGGAACACAGTAAAGGACAAAAGGCTGAGAATGAAGATGGGTATGTCAGAAACAGCTAACATTCATGAGACCTTTTGTGTGCAGAGATATTCAGCAAAGTACCTGCAGAGCCTTTAGTTGCAGCACTAGGACAGACAGCTGTGAAGGATACCAAGGTGTGACCCCCCTGCCCAGATACCTACCAGCCTTGATGGAAGTTGAAATAACAAAGTCCAGAGCCTGACCAGAGTTCATGATCCCCTTCCTAGCATGAAGAGACATAGCATGTCAGCAGCAGAGACCCAGGACCAGATCTGCTGTTCCATCCTTAATTGCTTTATTCCATTCTATTGGCACATAGCAGTCATTAAATCCACTGTAGGTGCAATTTGATTAACGTGCAGTTTTTAGCATGGTGAATACAATATATTATCACCTAAATTATCTGAGAGACATTTTTCACCTGCCCAGTCACCCATTCAAGATCACCTACAACACAGGGCAAACCACAGCACTGCCCAGAGAGCTTCCTCTTTGCAATAGAATCATTTATTTCACTCAGTTAATTACAGCAGACAATGTGATTCTTAGTGTACTGGCTTTTCGACAAAATGCACAAGTGCTCTTCCTCCATCTTTAACTGCAGAGCATGCCATCCTTCTGGTATCCATGACTTTTCCCCCTTTTGTACTGTTACCACAGGTATCCATAAACCCCATCTCTGGCTACAAAAAGTCAGTATGCTTATCCTGAATTTTCAACTGCAGCCATTTTGCTGCTTGTCTGTTGGCAAAAATCTAGATTTACCAGTGTGCTGTATTCCTTGAAAGTGTTAATCTTATTATTGGTTTTGTTGGTTTGTTTTTGGTTTTTTTTTTTTTTTCTTTTCTCTCTCCTAAGATGTTGGCCTTTTCAGCAAAGGTCCAATACTTCAAAATCAATTAGTAATTTTGAACTCTCCGTTTTAGTGTTCCCGTATCAGATGCATCAATACTACCTCATTTTCTGACAGACCTCAGTATTCAGTCTTGGAAAACCGGACCTTCAGGATAAGCAGTCACTAATCAAAGAATCATAGAACCATAGAATCGTAGAATCATAAAATCTTGGAATCATAGAATCACAGAATGGTTTGGGTTGGAGGGGACCTTAAAGACCATCTAGTTCCGCATCCCCCTGCCATGGGCAGGGACACCATCCACTAGACCAGGTTGCCCAAAGCCCCATCCAACCTGGCCTTGAACACTTTCAGGGACGGACCATCCACAGCTACTCTGGGCAGCCTGGTCCAGTGCCTCACCACCCTCATAGAGAAGAATTTTTTCCTTATATCTAATTTAAATTTACCCTCTTTTAGTTTAAACCCATTATCCATTGTCCTATCACTCCATGCCCTTGTCAACGGTCCCTCTCCAGCTTTCTTGTAGGCCCCTTTAGAAGGAAAGGCTGCTGTAAGGTCTCTTTGGAGCCTTCTCTTCTCCAGGTTGAGCAACCCCAGCTCTCTCAGTCTGTCTTCATAGGAGAGGTGCTCCAGCCCTCTGATCATCTTCGTGTCCCTTCCTCTGAATTCACTCCAACAGCTCCATGTCCTGCTTATATTGGGGACCCCAGAGCTGGACACAGAGGTGGGGTCTCGCGAGACTGGAGTAGAGGGGCAGAATCACTTCCCTCAACCTGCTGGTCATGCTGCTTTTGATGAAGCCCAGGACACAGCTGGCTTTCTGGGCTGTGAGCATACATTGCTGGCTCATGTTGAGCTTCTCATCAACCAACAGTTAATGAGATCCATCAACCTCAGTTCCTATTTTACTCCCTAGCCCCTCAGACACAAGTGTCTTAGAAAGAGAGGGGGAGGGGGAGGTAGAGAGACAGAGACTGGATTTGTTTCTTTAATGATATATTAATTTACTCATCAAAGAAAAAAAAGAGGTGAATCAAGACACAGGAGAAAAAACAAGTAGCAGCAATGAACCGTGAGTCAGACTATACTGAGCCTGCGAGGAATAACTATCTGGAACTGGGGCTCTACTAAATCTAATCCATCACAGATTGATGAAGAACACCCTTATTATTGCCTACAGGAATTTTTCTGAAAGGATTTCAATCCAGAATTTAGGTTTGAGAAGGAGGAGGAAGTTGGTGAGTCATAAGGTTTTAATAAATCAACTTTGGCTGTGTATTTGCAAGATGATCTTACTTTCTCTTGACCTGAATTAATGAAAGAAACTGAACTGTCCTTGACAACAGCCCGTTAGGACTCTAAGATATATCTTTTCATTTAAGATCTTTAAAAATTGCCATCTATTTTGCATTATTTAGACAAATTAAACTAATGTAGACTATTCCTTTTCAAAAATAACCTGCAGAGCCCTTTTTATGTGTGGGTCTGTATACTGGAGAGCCTGGAGTACCAACCATCAGGAAAAGAGTGTCTGCCTGAGTCTGACCTTGAAGGAAGAGCTGATGGTAAGAGATCACCATCCTTTCCCTCCCTTTGCAAATATTCCACAAGGCAAAATATGAGAGAGGAAAACAGATGTCAGGAGAGACATGGATACTAGAAAAATTCTGTGCAATAGCTGGGAAGATTTCGTCCCCAACAGACCTAGGAAATCACCAACTGGCAGATCATCTCCAGAAGAATTAGTCAGAAACTGGGAGTGTGTTTGAAGCAGATGCACTGAATAGACAGACTCCTATTTTCAGCTGTCAAATCAGGACCCAATGTAGTGGAAACAAGGATGCCCACAATAAACTCAAATGAGACCTTTTCAGAACAGTGCAAAGGGCTGATGAAGGAAATGGAAAATAGGGAGAAATGGAAGAGATTTGGGATTTGTCCTACAAGCTGGAGTTGTTGTGAGAACAATGAAGGAATGAACTTTCTTCAAAATTTTCAAGAAGAAAGAAATTGATAGTGATTATCTGTGAAGGCACTATAGCAACTTATGGACCAAAACTCATGGTGAATAATATACTCTTAAACCACTTTATGATTCTTTTTGAAGGACCTAGTCTTTCTCAACTACCTTTATTAACATACTTGTCAAAAAGTGAATGTAAATGATAAATGTTCTCCTAAAGGAGCTTCAAGTTTATGAGATCCAGGTAAAGCACAATTAAAGGACCCTTACAATATTTTGTTTGCATCTTAGTATCAAAAGACCTTGACAAAATTAGATCTTCAGGTAATTACAATAGGCCATACGAAGAACTTTTTTTTGACTATGGACATCCTAAGTAGCAAACTCCATCTTCAAAGCAAGTTCAGGTCTTCCCACAAAAATGTCTGACTCAATAGATTAAAAAGACTTAATCATAGAAGCATAAATTAGTCTCTCTTATTCAGAAAGTCATATTCAGAAGGAAGTTATGTTCAGAATCTGTCATATTTAAATAAAATTAGTTTATTAGTTTCCATCACCTGATTCCTTTATAGTGTTGAACTAGCAGAAGCTAAATAGAGCGTTATGATGATTTCCACAACAACAGATGGATGAAATTTCTACTTAGAAGGATCCATCATCCTGTTAAAGGGAGGAAGTAGGAATCCATATCCAGTTCATTCATAATTCCCAAAAGAACTGAGCTCTTTGTATTGCCAGAATTGGCCAGCCACTTCATTCACTGTTGGTGCCTCTTTGTCTTTCCAGTCCAATATGGCCAATGATTTGGCATACGCTGGTGATGTATTCTGTACAAACCTCCACCACATGGATGGAGTACATTGGACTTCATTGGGATCTGTGGGTAACTGCACATTGTCTGGGTCATAATAAATCATCTCCCACATGGGTAATTCCCTCAGGTACTGGATACCTGTTTCCATGGTGGTCCACTTGCCTGGGTGACATACATCATCTTCGCTGAAGGGATACCTTTCCCTCATGCTTGAAAGAAGTCACCTCCGGAGGCTGAGGGCTTGTGTCTTTTTCCCAATAACCTTGTCAATGCCCCCTTCCTTAGACAGGGATCCCAGCTGCTTGGCCTCCCTACCCTCTAATTCCAGGCTACTGTCCCCGCTATCCTAGCATCGGAGCAGCCAGGTGACAAGTCGCTCACCTAATCGATGACTGAAATCTTTTCGCATCTCTCGCAGCTCACTCGGGGACAGGGATCGGGTGATTACCTCTGGTTGTGCCTCCTCCTCCTGTTCTTCTGATGGCCCTGTTTCATCATCCTTTACTAAACAAGTTGACTTTCATGGCCATTTTTTCTTATGTATAGGGGTGACTGATACCGGTATGGGTTGGTTCTCTGGTTCAGCTGCAGTGCTTATTGCCAGGGTTTGAGTAGCTGCAGTGCTTTTCCTGGGCGTTGGAGTCCTCTGCAGGAGGACTTTGGCGGCTCTGTCCCTGTGGTGGGTTGACCCTGACTGGAGGCCAGGTGCCACCAGAGCCACTCTATCACTGCCCCTTCTTAACTAGACAGCGGAGAAAAAGTATAACAAGAGGCTTGTGGGTTGAGATAAGGACACGGAGAGATCACTGACTAATTATCGTTGGGAGCAAAACAGATTGAACTTAGAGAGGGAATTCATCTAATTAATTACCAAGCAAAAAAGAGTTGAGGAATGAGAAATAAAATCAAATCTTAAAACACCTCCCCCCATCCCTCCCATCTTCCCGGGCTCAACTTCACTCCCAGCTTCAACCTCCTCCCCCACCAGCGGCACAGGGGGACAGGGAATGGAGGTTACGGTCAGTTCATCACGCGGTGTTTCTGCAGCTTCTTCCTCCTCAGGGGGGGACTCCTCACACTCAGCCCCTGCTCTAGCCTGGGGGCCCTCCCACAGGAGACAGTCCTCCACCAACTGCTCCAACGTGAGTCTCTCCCACGGGTTACAGTTCTTCACCAACTTCTCCAGCATGGGTCCCTCCCACGGGGTGCAGACCTTCAGGAACAGACTGCTCCAGCGTGGGTCCCCCACGGGGTCACAAGTCCTGCCAGCAAACCTGCTCTGGTGTGGGCTCCCCTCTCCGTGGGGCCACAGGTCCTGCCAGGAGCTTGCTCCAGTGTGGGCTTCCCACGGGGTCACAGCCTCCTTCAGTGCCTCCACCTGCTCCAGCGTGGGGTCCTCCACAGGCTGCAGGTGGAATCTCTACACCCCCTCATCCTTCCTCCATGGGCTGCAGGGCGACAGCCTGCTTCACCATGGTCTTCACCACAGGCTGCAGGGGGATCTCTGCTCCGGCGCCTGGAGCACCTCCTCCCCCTCCTTCTGCACTGACCTTGGTGTCTGCAGAGTTTCTTACATCTTCTCACTCCTCTCTCTGGCTGCAAAAGCGCTCTCTAACTGGTTTTTCCCTTCTTAAATATGTTATCACAGAGGCGCTGATTGGCTTGGCCTTGGCCAGCGGCGGGTCCGTCTTGGAGCCGGCTGGCATTGGCTCTGTCAGATACAGGGGCAGCTTCTAGCAGCTTCTCACAGAAGCCACCCCTGTAGCCCCCCCCCCGCTACCAAAACCTTGCCACACAAACCCAATACAGTCCCCTCCCAGCTTCTTCAGTGCCCTCCGCCTTCTCGTTAGCAGGGCAGTATGAGAAGCCGAAAAGTCCTTGACTGCTTGGTAACAACTAAAAGAATCAATGTGCTATCAACATTGTTCTCATCCTAAATCCAAAACACAGCACTACACCAACTGTCAGAAAGAAAATTAACGCTATCCCTGCCGAAACCAGGACACCTATTTCATGTCCCATAAAAGCTAAATTTACTCAAATAACAAAGGCGAGCCTAGCTTGCAAAAGAAGTCAAACTTACACAATACGTACGTTCAGGAGACTTGTACTTCCAGTACTGAGAAAGTCTAATCTACCTGTCAAACTGTAATGCTTCCAGGACTATCTATGCATGTGGTTAGAAAAGGACTAAAGTATTAAGCAATCTCATATAGGTTGGACAGACATAGAACATTAAACAAATATATAGGTTTTATGTAAAAACTATGTCTTGGGCATTCACAGGTTTTCTTTTCTCCTTGAAAGTGGAATCAGACCCACTATCAGAGAGTCAGATGGGTAACATCTGCCCATCATTTCCCAGGAACCTGCCTCCAGCCACCAGGGCCTTCCCAAACCAACAAAGAGCAACTGGCTATCAATCAGCCAGCTACCTCGGTGCTTCTGGGTGCATCCGTCCACTCCCATGGACCAAGGGAGTCATTCATCTCTTGGTTTTGCTGTCTTTCGCCAGGAACTAAAAACCCTGGTCTTCTCATGGTCACTGTCACCAAGGCTGCCCTCCACCTATACTTCCTTGCCTTGCTAAAGTCAAAGAATATGACATCCACTGCTCCTTCCTGATCACTAGAGCCAAACACCTCAGCAAAAAAAGGCAGTCAGGGTTATCTGGCACTATTTGCTTCATATTTCCAAACTTGCTGTTGCCCACAACTATTTGTTGCCTTCAAGCGTGGGGAAAAATATCAGTATTCCAGCTTTCTTGAATGGTAATGTCCTTGCCTTTTTTTCCTCACTTCTTTGTATTTAATTTCCTTTTTGATTATAAACCAGTGTCTTCTCAGTATTTCACCTTTATTCTTGAACGTGTGTGAGGAATTCCATTTTTAGGTGCTGAATGCCATCTCTCAGCTACACTGAAGGTAACTCCAAGAGAGAATGCACAGGTCTTCTTTAAAAGTGAAATGTTCAGGTTTGGAAAATAAAAAGGTAAAAAAAGTCTTCTAATATAAGACCACTACAAACCTTTCATAACTGGGAGCTCCTTCCATAAAGTGCCAGAAATGAAATAGGATAAATTTCAGTAAAAAAAAAAAAACCAAACCACAAGTCTTTCTAGGCCCCAACACACGCACGCACACGCACACGCACACGCACGCACACACTTCTCAGTACTAAGTCCCAGAAGCTCTGGTGTTTTAAAATATTCATCTGTTAGGAAATTCCAGAAGTTAGTATCGACATTCTTCATCTGGATGTCTGAAAGTTGACTTTTAAGTAAAAATCTCTTAACTGTTGGAAAGGATGCTATCAATTTCAGAAGTTGTTGCAGAAAGATGTAAAGTTCTCTCAGGGTTTAAGTACTTAACGGTAAATTCAAAGTGCTGCCTCTTCACACTCCCAGGAGTGTAAATTTTGATTCTAATCTCTAAGCTCAAGGTTTTCTGGTCTTATGACAAACTCTACATGCATAAAGTAAGTGGAATGTATAGATCAGTGTAATGTTAGCATTTGCAGCTCTTCTGTTGCTACTAAAACACTGTCCTTATAAATCATACTACTGCAGAGTCATCATTCCTCTAATTAATTGGCCTATTAAATAGGCCTGCACAGATGAAACAACTCAGTATCCACTGTTGCCTCTCTACAATGAGGGAGAATATCTTGGTAATGCCACTACTAACACATCTGGCATTGGCCAGTATCATGAAACTGAAGCAGAAAAATGTGTACTGGGTATACTGGAAAACTGTTACGCAGAATCTCAGTTCAGTCTTTGTAAGCATGTATGGGTGATAGTCACTCAGGATGTAAGAGCTGCGTTAAGAACCTCAGGCACCTTTGTGAATTCAGTCCTCAGCCCCATGAATGATCCAGCACAAGGAGTTCCCCCTCTAGCAGTCCCTCCTCAAAACTAACAAGGAGTGGGAGAAACGCATTCAACCGATGGAATTTTTCCATTGCAGAAAAGGCTGCTGTGATGTGAAGATCATTAAGTAAAAAGAGAAGCAGAGGGGCAATGAGAAGAAAAGGAAAACTACTGGAGTCTTAAAGAAGACTCTTAGATAGCATGGGGAAAATTGCTTATATAAGCCTAACCATGTCCCTGAATAGGCTAGAAATAAATAATATTTACATCAGGAATCCATTCTTTTGACATTTTGTAAGTCAATAGGCTTGAGATTGATTTTGCCCATGTGTCTTTTATGTCTAACACAATCTGTTAGTAGACTAAAAATATATTTTGTATGGTGTATTTCAGACACAAAAATACTCCAGAACTTATCAGGCATACTTCACACAGCTGCAAAAATTCAGTGAGCACATACTCATCTGTGCAACTTCACTCTCGTGCCACTTGGAGTAGAATTAGTAGAATTAGTAACTTTCCTAGGGTTTGCAGAGTGGCAGAAAGTTGAAACAAGTGTTCCAGGCAAGATAGAAAAAGAAATATCACTCCAAGGGGGGAGTACTTGAAGGAGGCAGAAGATTTTAAGGCAAAGTGCTGAAAGATCTTTTAAGGCAAAGTACAGACAATAACAGAACAAGTGCAGAAGGAGAAAGAAACAGAAGAGATGGAAACAACAGGGTGACAAGCTCAGCTACAGCAAGTCTCTATTGTGTTTTGAAAATGCATACAGACATTCTTAAGTGAGGAAATATTTGACCACCACCACCCGCCAAGGTGCTACTGAGTTCATCAGACCTGAGGCAGAAGTAAGGTGATGTTCTGAAATGCCTATGAAACCAGTGCACTGTGATTGGTTGGTTGATTGACTTACTTCGGTTATATCACTGATCTTATTTGCATCACTGAACGCCAAAATCTACATGTCATGCTCAGACACCTAGATGGAAAGAACTCTGTGAACCCAGAAGATGACCTTAGCAGCAGAAGATAAAAGTACAACCACCAGCAGAGAGCAAACCCGATCTATTGTATTTCTATGTGAAGTGTTCAAAAAAGCATGGATCAGGGGATGAGTAAGATTTTCATTCTTTCAGGTTTTTGTCTTGCCTTCCTTTGAGGAAGTGTCAAGTGGAACTTAATAAGAGTAAAACCAAAAAGATTCTATAGAAATTAAACAAGTTCTGTAAAACTGGCTTTGGAATACTCGTGGGATTTTAACATAACCTTTCTTTGGGCCACACAAGCACATATCAAGACACCAGACTGATTCAATCAGACAACTGTGCATTCACCAGGGAGTCAACACCAGCTACTCCATGGCACTCCCTTAAGGAAGCCATTACAATTAGAAAACTACTGTTCTAAGAGCAACTTTTCCTTTAACTGCCATAATAGTTTTGGTTCAAGGTCATGAGGGTTTACATCATCCCCAAACTCTTGCCTTTTAAATTCTTTATCCACATTAATGTGAATCTTCAAATGAGATAGCAGTCTTCAGCAGAATCAACGAACATTTAACCCTGCATGTCAATAAAAAGGCATGGCAGCTCTCTGTAGTCCTGCTTCCCTCTACCACCCAGGCCAGGCAACCTCCCTCTGCACACCTTGGGTCCTCTCCTTCCCTCATGCCAGGGTTTCTTCAGGAGAATACACAGGGTGAGGCACAGTGAGCACCCACCTCATCCTCTGCTGCGAGAGCCCTGTCTTCCTCCAAAATGCCATCTATTATCCATGATGTTACTGTCCGCCCTACGAAAACCTGCAGTAAGAATACTGTTGGCTTCTAAAGTTTTTAAGAATCTTCTGAATACCTAACTAAAGATTATTATCTTTTCTAAACTTCTGTACTTCACACAGGCATAAAATATATTCCCATTTTACATATAACTGTTGACTTAATTAGAAAGCTGTCGTTTATCTAACAGAGAAAAATAGCAGTTAAAGCATTTCTAACTCATGTGGCTTTCTGTTCACTCATTAGCTGTACACATTTTTCACCTGTATTTTTCATTATTCACAGTAAGTCTATTTTTACAAGAGTATTTTGACAACTTTTTAACTGCAAATGCTTGCTGATTTTCTGGCAGTCCTCTGCAGAATTTTTAACAGGATATGCTTCCCTGGCATGGTACCAGCAGAATTCAATGTTTGCTCTTCCAGCAGTTTAGCTTGGCATATGAATATCTTTTTAGGGGGGCTCTAATGGTTTAAATTACCCAGTCCTCAGCAGGTGCTGTTAACTTCTGCAACTACATTGACCTCAGTGGAGTAACAGCAAATAACATGTTGTGAACTTTCCCCACTTTGATTACCATTCTACCAAGACCCTGCTGTTATTACTAGTTAGTTGGTTTGATCGAAAGGCCTTCTGCTGAGATAATACGATGTGTTTGGTGTGATTAAATCATTACTACACTCATATGCTTATTCATCCTACACTTGATGACTTTGTGCTGGAATAGTCAAAGGGGGACCAATTTCTACAGAATGCCTATTGGCTTTAGACTCATAAACTCACAACATATGATTCATCTGTATCCAAGCTAACTTCAAACACAAGTTAATGAACTTAACCAAAGCATCTGACCTGAAAAGCTTCCAGCAGATACTGTCAGAAGGCTTCCTAAATCACCATGGCCTTAATAAGCTTTGCCAGTTGACCTGGGAAGAGCAGGTCAATCACACTCTTTGCTTTTCTTGACTCTTCAGTGTCTTTAATTTTCCAGTCACAAAGGCACATGGTCACACTCTCCTCTTGGTTTCCTCCAAGTAACACCGTTGACTGCAATCTCTGGCTAGAATTGACCAGTCTAGAATTTGACCTTTCACAACACAGAAAATGCAACAAGCAATTTGTTCTACAAATGTAGCTCTTCCTTTGTTTAAAATACTGTCAACATATACATTGTTTTACCTATTCACAAATTTGTATTATAATTCTACTGTTTAACACAAGAGTAATAACACAGACATCTCAATCTCAAATCATGTGGCTTCGCTCCTATTCCAAATTTGCTACAGGTTTCACAGAAAAATAAAAGGATTGAGCAAGGAATATATAGCATTGATATATATAAAAATGTGATTTTTTTTTTTTAAAATTACTTATTTAAACCAGTCTGGAGAACTGCATAAAAGCACACATATTTTAGTAGGAATAGTGCTTATTTTAGATTAAGATCGTTTCCCTGGGTGTCTCGCATGACTATAACTAAACCAGTTGCTATATTAGGCTAAAGAGATTCAACTTTTTCCTGTAGACAGGTTTAGCCCCTTGACAAACTTGCAGTGTTCCATATCAGCTGTGGGCTGTTAACAAGGCAGCGATAGCACATCCAGCCCAATATTTTTGAGGCATTTTTAATTATTATTAGTCATCAGTGAATAATTCATAGCAGCCTTAGTAAGCCTTGTTTCTTTTTTTTGTTCTGCAATCAGCCTATGCTTCTTTCTGGAATATTTGTTGCTCCCCAAATTATTTGTCAAAGGCAGTCTCAGCTTGTAGATTTATCAAAAGCAGCTTTTTGCAAGTAGTTGATAGACAGAATTCAAATGCAGATAGGTTTCATCAGGCACACAGTGCTCAGGACAACTTTCTTATTCTATTTATTGCAAAATTACAACAGTAAGACACGGATTTGAGTTAGAACTCATTCATTTAATTAATCAGGAAGGGATTTATTTGGGGGACGAAGGGAATTTTAGCTTCTTTATTCTTCTCACTTTAACAACACATGATGCAATCATGCAGCTTCCAACCAAACAATATAGTTTAGGACTCTTATCAGCCCTGAACTGATGAAATATTTATTTTTTTACAAATATATTCAAAGTCCATTGTCCTTAGAGAATTTCCTTTTCCTAATTTGTCAGGATATCTGCAGAAACAAAGCAAACCCAGGACAAAAATATTAAATTTATATGTGAAAGTAATTTTAGGGGACAAAACCCACAGAATTCACTCATTTGGAGTAGCTGAACTCTGTTACACACAACTGAATCCACTCCTGTAAACAAACCAGTGGCTTAATCAAAACCAGAAAGGTTTCTTCAAAATACCATCTGCAGAAACCACCTACTATTTTTGGTAGGTTAGGATCATACCAATTTATCATTAGGCTGTTCAATATTGGATTTCCTTTGCTTACTTTTCTCCACTCCAAAATACTTATAATCCCTTACTAGACAGAAATTTTCTCTAAGTCACATCAGAGAATTTTTTTATTTCAGTGGGTACATTTTTGGTTTTGTCTTCTCCTTTTGTTCCACTCCTAGCCAAACCAAGTAATTATGTACTCCCAACTTAAGAGTTGCACGAGATATCCCCCATGGCTGGGTAATGTTTTGGAACATTGAAGTAATACATGGGGCTAAGCTACAGTTCTGCTTTCCTCCCTACATATTTATTCAGGTTTAGTTCATGAATATTTTGTGTGCATGTTGCAAGCAACTCAGTTTCCTATTGAAGATGACCCCTCCATGGCAAAAATGACTCTGAGCCTCTAGAACATCTTTCCTGTTTATATTGAAATTCTTCAGCTAAAATAATATCTCCCCAAGTGATGTTCCCAAAGACTTTCCTGTTGTCTGCAGAAAAAGACTCAGGTAGGAGACAATGAGCACTTTAAAACTGATCTGCATTCCAAACAGCCTCTAAAATTTTAATTTCTCCTCAGCCTTTGTCAGCCATAAAAATACTCCTGCCATTAAAGTTAGAAGCAGCCAATGCCCAGGTTGCCAGCTGTTAATGTCACTGACATACTGTCAGAAATGTCCCGCTTGCTCACGTTGCGTAGTGCCTAACTCCACCAGTACTCTCACTGAGGTCAATTTGCTGGGGGCAAGCAGTGCACAGATTCAGCAGTGGCAGCATTTGGCCTTTGGCGGTGGGTCTGAATTTTATTATCAAAACTGAGTAAAGGACAGAGCATACTTTTTCTTGTCTAGAAGCAAGTGAGAGAAGCACCTAAGTTCAGGGTGCCAGTACCCTCTGCAATTTCTTCTTAATTCCTACAGGAATGTGTTGTTTATAGCAGATTACCTCTCTCTCTGCCAGCTCACTTACAGGAGCTGCTCCGCTGTGGAAATAACCAGGACAAGAAAACTGCTTTCTTCTGGAGGCCTTTCACCTAACCTGTCTATGGTCATATTAACCCAACCAACTTTTACCATAAAAATCCTTTGAAAATACAGAAGGCAAAAAGGCAAGCTATCTGAATATCCTCATTTAATAATTTACCTTTCAAATGCATCAGGCTGCCTTACTTTTCAATACTTCTAATAAAAAGCGAAAATGCATTTTTTGCCATAGCTTTTTGTCGAGGGGTAGGAATGCACGAAGCTTCAGTCACAAAAAAAAATATTGAAGTCATGTTCAACATGTTACGATTATGTCTCCAATTTGGATGCTTTGAGGTCTTTCCTGGAAATTTACACAGCAGTGGATAGCCACACCATCTGTCAGGGTTACAGCTGACATTTGCTTATTCTCCAGGCTTACAAACAAGAGAGAAAAACCTTGACTTTCTTCCTCTTCATGACAGAGCTCTTACCTAGGTGTTTAAAGCAGCTTGTCAAAAGGATGCTTCAAGAATCGCTAGTGGTGCAAGAGAGGTGCTCTGTTTTCTCAGAGATGTTTCCCTCTCAGTAACACCTTTCTGTCTCCCTGGGATGGGCTAGAGCAGTGCTGGAGTCTGTATTTGATAGCAAGAAACTGAAACTCAGTAAGGACTCATGGCGTATATAACGGAGCTGGAAAGCACATCACAATTTCAAAGCCCAGGACTACATCATAAACTCTCAGCTAACTTTACTCTTTCTTTTCATAGAATATACCCATCCACTGCTATCCAGCACCATGTTAAAACTACTTGAGCTTGCTCCAAGACAGCTAATTTGTACAATGCCAATAATTTGATGCTGGCATTAGCACTTGGGAATTTCATGAGTGTGTTCTTAAAGAGAACTTGTGTTATTTTTAAAAATAGACTTTATAAGTATCAGACTTCATTTTTATTGTGCAGATGTGTAAATTCTTTGGTTCTTAGGTTGCTTCTGGAGCATAACAAAAACCATTTGTCATATGTACATGTCTGATTTAACTATTGGTTCTTCTGTACTACCTTACCAGGACAGCGTCCAGCATCACATTATTTAAAGGCTCTCTGGAACAAAAGGCACACATCCAGTTCATCTATTTCCTTCTAAAACCATGACCTTGGGTGAATGCCATTCTCACTTGTACTTTATCTCATGTGTCAGCATTTTACAGGCATTTCCCTTCTGCCAACATAATCTCCTATGTGAGCCTAATCCTGCCAAATTTCAGTGTTATTTAGCCTTTTAAGACATTTACTTGTTTCACACATTTTTTCTGGTATCATTTTGAAGGGGGCTTAGTTGTAATTTAGACTATATTGCAGCTTATACCCTGCCTGGGTAGCCTGTTCTTGAGCTAAGATGCATAAGAACAAACTGCTGAATACTTCCTTGGTATAGAAGAGCCTTATCTCCATTCATGCACATGCCCTTATCAGGGTATTTGACTCAGAAAGATAGATTGGATCACACCGCTGACACCTAGGACATCTCTTACTGAAGCAAAGAGTGAGCGAGGTGTGTGATCTCTCCCAGGGCTTCCCCGAGTCATTAGCTCAGCACCATGCCTAGGCACAACGGAGTAGGTTTTGGTTGTTTTTTTGTCAGTATGGAATATCTTAAGGGACATTTCAACAAGAAGCATCTTTAAAGGAAGCAATTATTTGTTACACACTCACACCACACACACACACACATATGCATGCCAGTGAGCTAATACTGTGCAGAAAAAGGAAGTTATTAGAGAGACCAGCAGCCTCATGCTGAATATTACAACTATGTAGGGCTCAATCAACAGGTACGGGTACAGGTACCACTCCTGCCCACGGCTAGGAAGCATGCTGTGCCAACACAGACCCTGAGGAGGTTTTTCCTTCTGATGAAAGCTAGGGAGGGAGCTCTGCATGAGGCCTGGATCCTCAGAGGGATTTACGTCTCTTTCAGGGTGGCATCCCTCAGGTGCATCCCTGATAAGCTGCATCATCTGTGCAGCTTCAGGCTTGCCCAAAGGCAGGAGTGAGCCCACGGGCTTTCAGGAACGCAGTTGTCATGACTGCAGCTGGCAAGCTGACTCCTGCCCAACTCAGCTTTGCTTGTACCAGAAATCCTTATTAAAGCCAATAATTTGGGAAAGGTCATCCCACCTGCTTTGAGTAAGGGTTTGCAAAACCAGTTCTTTAAACAGCAAAGAGAAGGGTTAAGCCTACGCTGCCTCTGTGCTCCTCAGAGGAGATGAGGCAGTTTGCCAATTTCGCAGCCTTTAGTAAACTTGACAGAATTGTTTAGCTGGACAAATTGGGTGAATTATCTCTTACACAGATGCTGTTGTGGCCTTTACTTAGTTTGCTTATTCAGTCTTTTCCCGGTTTTTTACACCACTCTTGTAATTTAACTTTCATAAGCACCCACAATTTCTCACTCTTCCCCCTCCCGTTTTACCCCCACCTGTAAGTCAGAGGGAGCAGGAGGGAACAAACAGTAAAACATGTGTGATCTGGCCAGGATCATATGCTGTGGGGGTGCCCTCCTAACGTGGTGGAAATTGAAGACTTTGCCTGAAAGTTAAACAGTCTTTATTCATCTTTATTGAGCATTTACACCAAGTGGCCTTTTGAAGCCAACCAAAACAGTGCAAAGGTTGTACACAGCCTATAATAATTTTATATTTGCCGCAGAAGTGTGGGGGAAATGATATAATGCAGTGGGCATAACAATGTTAGCAAAGCAGTATTGATATTTTCTTCAGAACTATGGGTTTGCTCTATGAGAAGGTGCTTGTCTGGCCTCTCTACTCAAATAACATTGATGTTGGTAACAATTTTGACACTGACTTCAAATAGTTTCTTCTCTTTTTTCTTTTCCTGCCTCCCAAAATTTTCATAAGTGCTCAACTGTCATCTGGAATAAAGAGTCAAATATGTACAGGGAAAGTTGCATTAAATCCAGCCTGGTCCTACAAAAGTCCATGGAATGGCATCCTGTTTTCATGGGGGATGTCATAAGCAGCACCATGGTAAAGGATCTCCTACTGCCTGGGAGAAAAATTGGGGAAGGGAGTGCCTGCCTGCCTTTTGGCAACAAGTCAGAAAAAAAAATAATCAATGTACTTACAGAAATAACATACAAACACATGTTCACATCACCCTTGGAAGCACTTCCATGCTCTCTGTTCAGGGTCTGCCAGCTCAGGGAAGCTGGCCTCCAGTGGGGATGACTTTTCTTCCTCAACAACTCTCTGCAGATACTGGAATAAAACATTTCTGGCATATAACTGGTGCTTTTTGACAGAGGTTAAAGGTCCGTGGCCAGATGTCTCCTGTATCTTCAGGTCTGGAGTAGCCTAACAGCTCTTTCCTGAGCAGTTGTTCGAGTCCATGACTCCAGACAAAGACTTTAAATTTAACCAACACCTGGATTGCCAGACAACCATCACCCTAAACTGAGGGTCTTCTAAAGCCTCTCCTCCTCATGATGCTGTAAGTAGTGCTGGGCCTGCTCCTATCTACAGGAGTTGTTTTCATCACTGTCATATTAACTGCGAAGGAACAATACAGGAGATGTGACAACAGAACAGAAAAGAGTTAAACTTAAAAACAACTACAGGCAGTGGCAGAAACTTCAGGTAGTTATAGCCAGAGGCTTAGTACTCAACTGAGTCATTATGGCACTTCTCTACTAGTTGTAGCTCTGCCCAGGATTAATGTATCTCAAAGGTTAGAGCACTATAAAAGGACCATCAATGAGAAAAACATGACTAAGTGTCAAACTCAAAATATATGGCATGAACAAAATATGTGGTAAGTGGGGATGTCATAAAGGTTTTATAGCTACTTGTTTGGGAAGATATACACCACCACGTCAGACGAGGAGCAATAAAAACAATAGATCGGATCGCTCACATTAACAGAGAGAACAGTGCTTTCACCTGTGACTAAACTCTTCCTTCCTCATTCTGGCAATGGAAATGGGTCTCACAGTGAGACTATATTCATTCCTACATCAGGCACCTTTATACAGTTTCAAGTGGTGGAAAGAAGCTGTGACTGAATACTAGTCACTTTGTTTTTTCTGTTTATAGGTACCTGGAATGTCTTGAGATCTTCCCATGGCAGCTTCAGTTTCAGAGAGGAGACTACCAAAATGAGAGGGGTTGGTGGGCTGTGTGCCACTCTCCGGCAATATCACAAGATCTCCTGCCTGCTCTTTCCTAAAGGGACCAAAGATGTAAAATGGTTCACTGCATGTTTCCCTCGCTGACTCTTTGAGCATCCTCTGACAGTATCAGAGTTTGTCTGGATTTATATTGCCAGAAGAAACAAAATGGGAGTTTTGTTTAGGGAGTAAGAACTGTTTTGGCCTCTTTTCTGAGATGGTCAAGTAGCATGTAGCTCTCACTGGTGAAAATCAATTTGACTTCAAAGTGATCCTTTGGATTCGACACCAGGCCTGCCCACAGCGGGATATTTGCAGGCATAAGTCTGGAGTAGCCAATGCACTGTAGATTCACACCAGATGAGCACTACAGCAACACAAGATTTTTCAAACAAAATACCCTACTTAACATTCTTAATACAGCTTTAGATATCTGAAAGTATTTGCAAATTTCTTCTGGCTGGAAAAAGAATGTGGAGGACAGAAAGTAAGGAACAACCAGATGACTGTTTTTTTCCTTGAAACAGCAACTCAAATTAAAACCATAGCATTTTGAAATGTTTGAAACTGCATTTAGATAAATTGGGGGATTTAAATATAAGCAAAAGCTTATTCCTATTCCACTATTTCTAAGTTTTTATTCCTGAATGGTTTATTTTTCCCTAATTCTCATTTTTCAAAATAATTATGAAAGGAAAAAATATTTTCATTCCAGGCTGACCCAAAATAAATCCCTCACCCTCTCCAAGGCTAAAGAGACAGCGTGTGGTACCCTGCATCTCAGCTAGTGACTCAGGCATTTTGAAAAATGCGAGAGGCTAAAAAAAGGGGCAGATGAACATGAATTTAAGCGATCATGCTCTGGGAAGCCCAAGGAGCTTCTTCCTCAGAGCAAAGGGAGCAAAGCAACGCAGACATGAATGGGAGGACAGCGATAACCTACTTCTAAATAAGCTGAGTTGCTCAGAGGGAACAAGCCTTTCAGAAGGTTGCTGTGAAACACACAGCACAATTGTTCTGCAGCCCAGAAAGCAAACAAACCAACCCTACTTCAAAGAAATTACGATGAGCCAAGCAAGTGGAAAGAGCAGCAAAAGAAATATGAGTAGTGATTTTAATCACATTTCCTTACTGCATTTTTCATCGTTGAAGGGTTTTCACCAGCTTTAACTGTGACGCTCAGCCACCAATCAAGGATGAATAGTTTCTGTGGTCACCATTGCCCAGCAATCAATGCCACCAGCATCACTGTACTCATGGTTACCCAAGGTGACAACTGATTCAGAGGAGGTCCATCTATTTGCCCAGGTCTGCCTGGTCTTATTTCAGTTGAATATCTAACACAGGAGAAGAGTTGAGTGGACATTCCTATTCATGAGAAAGGGAAAAGGAGGGAGAAGAGTAGAAGGCAGACAGACTTTTGAAGGTGAAAAAAGTCAAGAATCTGTCAAAAAGTATATTCTGCAGGCAGCCTTGGAAGAGGAATGGCAGTGCTGCTAAAAAGCAGGGTGCAATTGACACTCAGCAGTCTTCAATTCCTTTATTAGACTAAACCAACTGTGCTTTTTTCCACGTGTATTTATGCAAATAAAGCAGAAAAATTAATGACACAACTTTCCAAATGTTACATGTATAGACTTTGGTGGGGTTTATATCCTTTTGCAGATCACTTTCTGAGAATATTCCAGCCTCTTACAGAGCAGGCCTTAAGGATTTAAATAGGTGGAGATAGTAAAAGATTTACTTTTATTAATCAACTTCTTGTGTAATTTTCAGAGCTGTTTCAATAATGTTCGATTACATTTTCTGAAACATTCGCTTTTTTAAACTAGTGTCACCTGTGCCCTAAAGCCAGAGAAAGATCTGCTCCTATAATGAAGCTTCAAATAAATGACAATTGAGGATTGTGTGTTAAGACACGGAAGAGTAGCTGTTTCTTGTAAAAATAAATCCCACATGAAAACCAGCAATTACCTAACTGCACAGCAGAGAAGTTACAAGCTTACCAGTTTTTTTCCAAGCCTGACAAAAAGAATGCAAATGCCTCTGGAGTTGTACAGATCTCAAGTGAGCTCATTCTCACAACCTGAAAGCTAATTCCTGTAGTTTTGGGAGGTAAAAAATATTTTTTTCTCTGCACTGTGTGAAATTTGCTATATTCAAAGCAAATTCTTCCAGGCAAACATTCCTTGTTGCTAATAGAGGAGACTTTGAATAGCTGCGTTAATGTGATCCATTCCTTCAAAAAAAAAAAAAAAAAAAAAGGAAAAGTGACAGGAGGAACCTGGACTGATCAGGGAGGAAGACACCAAGAAATAAAAATGTGATTATGAGAAGAAAAAAAGAAGAAAAGGGGAAACAGTAAATTGTTATTAACTCTTAAACATAGTATTAGCTCACCTTTACACATAGCAGCTGGAGTAGTCAGTCTTGGTCTACAGACCACCACTCTGCCATTCCTAGTTTTCCACCTAGGAACCAATTTCACAACTTCATATCAATTTAGAGAGAGCAGATTGAGACAAACACCAGCTTTGCAGGTCTTTTGGAAGATGGTAACAGCAGGTAGGTATGATGAGGTGCTGACCTGATGGAAATAAGGACGTAAGAGAGAGAAATATCATCACAGCTGCACAAGACCTTGGTAAGACCTCTTGGTAAGACTTTGAAGACTGTGTACACCTCTGGTGACCTCTAGATGAATTTAAATCAGAAAGCATGCAGTTCAGCTTCTCTCATACAGCATGATGAAAAGTGTTTCCTTCTACCCAGATTTTGTGCACACCAAATGAAAAAAAAGGGAGAATATGATGTTTCCTCATAAATAGCTCTGAAGATAAATCTCAAAGAAAGGGGAAAGACAGTTAACGTTCAGAGAAGAGCTCTTTAAGTTAAATAATAAGGTTAGCACTAGGTCAGGGTAAACTGCTCGAGAAGTTACCAAAAGATTTCTAACCACTCCTGAAACTCTCCTTCCATGCAGGACAGCAGACAGCAGAAAACCTTTACACTGCATTCAAACAGGGCTGAATCAGGCAGGGAAAGATGTCAGGAGTCCTACAGGCAGAAAATATATTCAAGTCTCCGGGCATCCCCCCGTGTCGGCAGGCAGCCCGCACCTCGCTGCCGGGCAGAGCCGTGAGGTTACTTCCCCTCTGAAGGACAACGGTGGCTGTGGGAGAGGGCTTCCTCTAAGCTCCTGGAGCTCCATCACGGAGCAGAGACGCAACGCTGAGCGTGTCAGTGCCCCAATCAGGGTATTGAAGTCTGAGACCTAGGCTTAGCATGGCTCCCGACGGCCCAGGATTAAACCCAAATACTGGAACTGACACAAGGACCGGACTTCCCACAGCCCCTTGCAGACAGGCACACAATCGCGCGTCTGCTCTGCCCTATTTTCTCCCAGGATAAGGGCGTTCTATCATAAAAGCAATTTTAGAAAGCGTCCATGGCTTGCTGAGCAGGGACCTCAGCTCCCATATGTCGAAAAATGATTCGGTTTGAAGCAACAGCGCATGAGAACGGCATCGAGCGCAGCCGGCGCTGGCCTTACCGACGCGCACGCTGTCAGCGGCGAGGGACGCAGTTACCCCCCGACGAGGGGGCGAGGGGACCCCCGCGCCGGCCTGCAGCCCCTCCGGGGATGGACCAGCCCGGGGTCTCTTCTCCGCGCCGGAAAACTGTTTCACTTCTCCGGCGCTGTTAGGAAGAAGAGCCCCGCCACAAACCCCGGCAGAGGTTTCCGCCGGGACTGTCCCGGGACGCTTCCCCAGGGGGAGCAAGCAAGCGGCGCGGAAGGAGCGGGCCATCCCGCCTAAACCCTCCTTCCTCCCCGGGGCGGCCCGCGGGGGCGGCGGCGACTACAAGTCCCGGCTGCCCGGGGAGGAGCCGGTGCGGGGTTGCCGCTCGCCGTCCCTCCCGGTGGGAGCGCAGCGCAGCCCAGCGACGGCCCACAGCCCCGCCGGCAGCGGCCGCCCGGCAACTTTTCTCGCCTCCGGAGCCGGGCAGGGGAGTGCACCGAGGGCCGCGGAGGGGAGGCGGGCTGCGGGGGGCTGCAAAAGGGAGCTTCGCAGGGGAGTCGGGCAGGGAGCTGCGGAGGAGAGCATTGCGAGGGAGCCAGGGACGGGAGTGCGGTGCAGCGGGGGAGTGGGGGGGGCTGCGGAGGGGAGCCGGGTGAGGGAGTCCTGCAAAAGGAGCCGGGCAGGGGAGCGCACGGTGGGCTCGGAAAGAGGAGCCGAGGAGGGCAGGTTTGCAAGGGACCCGGGCTGCGGAGGGGAGCCGGGCAGGGCAACCTCGCGGCAGAGCTTCTCGCTCCGTCTGGGGCAGCCGGGCAGAGCGAGCGCCCGAACGGAGGAGCCGGGCAGGGGCGCCTTGCCGGTGGCTGCGGGGCTGGGCGGAGGGCGGTGCGGGGTGCCGCCCCGGGGCCGGGCCGCTCCAGCCCCTCGGGTCCGTGGGGGGAGGGCCGGGGGCCGAGCCCCCCCATCCACCCCCGGGGCGTGGGAGCGGCGGCCCCATGGGCGGTGGCGGGGGCGGCTCTGCGCGGGGGCCGCCCGCCGCGGCTGATGCCGCTGCCGGCCGCCCGCGGGGCGGCTGAGGCGGGCGGCTGGGCCGGGGCCGGGGGAGGCGGCGGGCGGCTCCCGGCCATGTGGCGGCCGGGGGTGCGCGGGCTCCTGGGCCGGGCGTGCCTGCTGCTGCTGCCCTGCGCCCTGGTGCTGGCGGCGGTGCCCGGCTCCGCGTCCCACCCGCAGCCCTGCCAGATCCTGCGGCGCATCGGGCACACCGTCAGGGTGGGGGCCACCCACCTGCAGCCCCGCGCTACCGCCTGGCCCGGGGAGGCGGCGGGCGGGCGGCGGGCGGGCGGCAGCCCCGAGGAGGGGAGCGCCCCGCGGCCTCCCCCCTCGCCCTCACCGCGGGACGCGCTGCTGCTGGCCGTGGCGAACCTCAACGGTGTGGCCGGGCTACTGCCCTACAACCTGTCCCTGGAGGTGGTGATGGCGATCGAGGCTGGGTTGGGCGACCTGCCCCTCTTCCCCTTCTCTTCCACCAGCGCCTCCTGGAGCAACGACCCCGTCTCCTTCCTGCAGAGCCTCTGCCACACCGTGGTGGTGCAGGGGGTCTCCGCCATCCTCGCCTTTCCGCAGAGCCGCGGGGAGATGCTGGAGCTGGACTTCATCTCGTCGGCGCTGCGCATCCCCGTGGTCAGCATCGTGCTGGGCGAGTTCCCCCGGCGGAGCCCGGTAAGGCGCCGGGGGGGCGCGGGGCGGCGGGCAGGGTTCCCCCCGCCCCGGGCAGGGCTGCGCGATGCCCCCGCGCAGGCGGCACCCGCCCCGCACACACCCCACACCCCCCCCCCCCCAAGTTCCCTGCGGGGCAGGGTCGGGGTCCGGTTGGCGGCTGGGCACGGGCGTGGGAGCCGGGCAGCGGTCGGGGTGGGGAGGGACACTGCCCGAGCCCTGCCCGGGGAGAAGCGCTCTGGCTCTGGGGCCGCCGGAATCGCTTTTCTGGTCATTCCCTCTTCTTGCATTCGTTCCCATGTCAGCCCTGGGGTGGAAGGGGACGAGCATCGCCTCTATGGAAAGGCAGAGCTCGGTGTGAAAAGCTAAGTTGTGAGCCCGAAGTCATATGCCGTGTTAAGTTGTAGAGTTGAGAGGAGAAGGGGGGTCCAGGACATGCACTGGTGAGAAGCTGGTCTTCTGGAGGTCCTTATCTTGGCTTTTGGAGAAGGACACACTTCCCAGATCAAAAGAAGGTTGTTGGGGGGGGGGGGGAAAGAAGGCTGAAACCAGCATTCAGGGTGTTTATTTCTGGTCTAGATGCTGTGCTCTGTTTGTGTGTGGGCACTGTAAGTTGTTCACCAGATGACACTTTTCAGGGAAGTTGTTCAGTGTGAGTTGGCTTTGCATTGAGCTATCTAAAGCATTAGGATTTTTTTGACTCATAGTTCATGCACCGCTGCTAGATCAGCTTTTTGCTAAATCTAATTGCCTAACTAGTAGAAACTGAAGTCTATGTCTGTGTTTGATTATGTAGCTAAAATAGTAGAAACAAAATTCATTGTGTTTGACTGTCTTATGCACCAATAGTAGTAGTGTAGCTAAGCTTTGTATCATACAGAGATGGCAACTTAGTGTTACACATTCTGGAAAAAGTCAGTAGTTCAACATTTTGTGAATGTGTGTTTGATGCCACTAATAAGAGTTGGAAGAAAATGCTCTATTCTGTGTGTCCCATGCAAGGGAAGTCATGAGTAAAATGGCAGAAGCTGCCATTTAAGTAGCCAGGAGAAATAGGTTTTTTTATATAAAAAGAGATAGCTCAACTTTGCTCTCAAAGTGTAATTAGAAAGAAAGATTACCAACTGAATTTGCTTTGCAAAAGCAAATATAAAACCCAGTGTGGCTCGCTGGTAGACTTCTGTATTTTTTTCTGTTAGATTGTGACAGAAAATGTAGGAAAAGAGTCTGTGCTAGGCAGCTCCTAGTCTGTAATTGAAGGTGTGACTGCTGTATGCTGGTCCGAACTCAGCTAGTTTTCTCTACCTCAGCAAAACCCATGTAACTCAGGTTTCTGTAGATCTATGCAGAAACTCAAGGATAATCAGTGTCACTGAATGCCACTATCGATGCATGTTTGGTGCCAACAGCTTCCGAGTTTGCTCAGTTACATCTCCCAGCCTTGCAGCTACACTTGCAGTTGCACTGGAATCAATAGCCAAAGCTCCCTGAGGACCAGATCCTGAACCCAGCATCTCTCTGCTCTGTCTCTTAAAATCAGAATTATTTTCTCTTCTATCTTAGAGATGGGTCTAAGTTCATCCCAAGCTGCCTGAGGACACAAAATGAGTTAAACACATATAGCACAAGGTTAGAGTCATTGCTCCGTTCCACAGACTTCAAAGCTCCAGCTTAACTTTGAAATTGTTCTCTGTGGGGAGCCAACTGGATCAATCTATCCAAATCAGGATTTTGTTTTTAAGCAGACTTTTAAGTGTCTTTGTCTTCAGTGACAGTGAAACCAATGCCTGACATTGAACCTGTGCTGAAATAGAGTCTGGGGTTTTTTTCAGCTGAGCTAAAAAAAAAAATCACTCTCCAAGGCTCTATGGATTTTAAAAAAATCTCAGCCTTACTCAAAGGCCAGCAGGTAATGCACATATATTAGTCTTTCAGGATTGGCTTGGAGGGCCTGACATCTTTCTGAACACTCTTTTTTCATACCTTCATGTAATAAACACCATTTTAAGGCTAACTCTGGAGGCAGCTCCAGCAGCCTTACCTCACATACTTCCTCGAGTTACAGGATTTCCAATAGCATCTTGGACTCAGGAGACTCCAGAGATGTTGGCCTTGGCAGCCTTGTTGTGTTATTACCTGCTGCAGGCAGGGATTTTTTGTCACTCTCAGTCCCATGCCAGCACTAGCATGAAATGAACAAATCGTAGACCTCCCACCTTCCTGGCTTAACAGCCCCAGAGCCACAGACTGGCCACTTCTACTGACTGGCATTTTAGAGGGTGCAAGTATAAATGACACCTTTGTAGGCCAGACAGATTTTTCTAATAATAGGCCCACCATGCAGTTTTTCAAAGAAGAAAAGTCAGGAAGAAAAGACCAAGATCTAACCCTGAAATGTGAAGCGTTGGCCTCCCTGGAGTTACCCTTCTTGCTGATACTTTGACAGAAATGTACACATACAGTGCTTGCACTGCTGCTGAATGTTAACATTATTATTTCATACAGAAGCTTATAATAAGCAGATATTTATTGTAATTGTTGATCTTTGAGAAAATCTTCCCTAACATGACAAAAAGCAATACTTAAAGCGAAAAGGAGGATAAGGATCCAGAACTGAATACGTTTCTGTAATACTGGCTGTTGCCTCCGTGACATCTGATGATACACTTCAAACATGTAACATCAGGAGGAGATCCACAGTGTCACAGCTGGATAGCTAGTCGGCTGCATACCTACAGTGTTTTCAAAGGTTTTGTGGTTGCTCGAGCATCTTTAAAAGTCTGTTTGTCACTAAATTCTACTCTGCTGAAGTTAAAAAAAAAAAAGAGAGTAGTCTTCCCTTGCAACAATTAATAATCACAAGACACCAACCATCACATGGTGTGGTACAGTGGTACAGCATTCGTTCTCTCAGAAGCAACAGCTTTTGCCAGAGGTTCAACACACATGGCTTCAAGGGATGCTACACAGAGTAAAGTGTGACATACTTTTTTTCATTTTCATTTGTGTATGTGATTTAATGACTAACATATACTGACAGTAAATCCAGACACTGTTGTGACCTGAAAAAAGCTGTTTACTTTTCTAAGTTTATTGGCACGCCAGTAAATTCTCACACTCTCACTAAGCAAAAGTGACAATTTATCAATGTCATTCAGTGAGCAAAAAAACCACTGGATTTCTTTACTACTAACATGAATGCAGATTGCACCGAAGCTTTGACAGATCATTATTTTGGAGGCAGCAGTTCACAAGCACTGATGCCATTGAGGCAAGGCTTGTCATGTTACGTATGTTTGTATGAAGAAACACACTTCATTTTTTCATTCCAAGATTGCCAACATCAGTAATAATTTTCCCAAGGACAGAACAGGGAACAGATCCAGGGAACATGAATGATAAATAAATACAGTGATACCATTTCTAGTACTACAGTTCAGAGCTGAGAGTTTGGGAAGAATAGTCCATAATATCCATTTTATAGGTGATACTATCAGAAACACAGGGGAGATCATGTTTGCCGAAGCGTTCTCTGAACTTCAGAACTCAGGGAGTATTTTCAGTGAGTTTCAGATAAATCAGTAGCTCTGATGTCTTTCAACATGAAAAGGAATCTTCTCAGAGCAATGAAACAGAATAAAGTAAATCTGAATCATCAGTCCCTGCATAGCCAGTCTGTGCTTTATCTGGTTTCCTGAGGAACTGGAATTGCTGGCACTGCTGATTACCGCTGTGCCTTCAGAGAGGGTCAGAAGAATAAATAAATCAAGTCAGGGTTTTAGGTTAAACAGTAAATTTCCTGGTGAAGGAGCAAGTTCAGCCTCAGAACAGATGCTGTAAATAGAAACTGACCGTTAAAATTTAATTTTTTATTTATTTTTAAAGGAATTAAGGTTTCTTTTGAAAACATCTTTATAGTTTATACATATCAAACCACCCTGGGTGGGGAATTATACATCTTTCCCTGCTGGAAATAGTCAGGAATACCACTGTGTGTACAGTAGCCTTAGAATTCATTCTGACATGTAGACACTGGCTATGCAGAGCACCAGCAAAGGCAGGTAGAAATTACAGCGAGGGAATGGAGATGTAGAAAAGCTTCTGTCCGACAAAATGCCCAAAGACACTTTTTTCTTTCTTCAAGCCAGAACTGCATTTTTGCAGAAAAGTATTTTTGATTGGCAAAAAAAAATAAATATTTGAAAATCTCATTTTCCAGGAGAGACTGCAAAACGTGCTTAGCTGCAGGCTCCTGTAATTCAAATTATCATTGGTAATCTGACTTAGACCAAATTTTGAAGCTTGTACTAGTTACTGCATAGATGAGGAATATGTATTCAGTCTGTCCCTGTGATCACCAATACTCCTCACCTCATGCTGCATAAATACTATGGCACGTACCGTTTGTGCACTTCAAGAGGGTTTATGAGAGGTTCCTTGAGGGAAAAAAGGATGGAAATTGAAAGGACGTGCAAACAAATGTTCAGCTGCTTCTCTTTCAGCCAAAGGTCTCTGTGCAGTTTTGCTCATAGTGAGCTTTTGAAACTTGCACAATTTAGGCCACAGATCCACTATAAAGTGATAGTCTTTTTACATTGCCAGCTAATGTAAAAAAGCTTTGTGTAACTAACAGTTTTTCTCCATAGCCAGGTATCCTGAAGAGTCATTAATTCTCCTAAACACAGATTTCAGACATGACTGATGTTTTGCTGGCAACGTTGTGGTCCTAGCATCATGCAAGAGATCTCATTGTAACAGCCCTCTTAAAAAGCAATTATAATTGATCCAATCTCCCGCCTCTCCTATGCTTTTGCCCGATATCATACATTGTCCTCAGGTTGTTACTTTGAGAATAGTTTTACTTGTGCTCCTGTGCTGTGTTGAACATCGTCGGCTGTGAGATGTGACAACACAGTTTTCATAGTTCACTGTGCTGTCAGCTGAAGCCAATCTATCTGTTAACTTTAAGTTGATATATGTGTTGAAAGGAGAGTCCTTGTTTATATTCTTGTCCATGGCCAGAAAGCCCTCAAGTTTTGTGAAGGTGATGTTGGCATAACATTTGGAAGTTGTATTGGCAGCTCTGTATTTTGCGGTTTTTCACTTTGTTTAATGTTCAGGGTCTGTTTATGTTGCACACTTCATAATACAAGAAGTCATCCTTGTCCCCTAAACCGTCAGAGTCATGATAAACACCATGTAAAACACTACTAGAGGCATCCAGTCATGTAAAACAACACTGCAGCCTGCCTGCCCATAGGGACTTCTTTTAGTTCCTCTATCAGCAAGCTTTGCATACTCAGAGGCATGGGACAATGAAAAGAAAGAAAAGAACTAGTCTCTTTATTCCAGTTACAGTGTTTAAGGAGGATTCAGCTCATCATGACTGCAAAAGATCCTTTTTCAGAATGCAGAAAAGGGGTGAGGGTAATTTTACTTTCACCTCTCTCCTCTGGATCCTTAATTTTAACATCCCATTGAGACAGAAGGAGCTGGTACTCCGCTGAGGTGAACTTTCAGGGCTATCTCCAACCCCTCTCCTCTGGAAGAAGGCCCCTCAGAAACACATTGAATTCGCTATCCTGCCACTGGGATTTTGAAATTAAGGGGTCTTGCAGCTTAGAATATTTTATCATGGTATGTGGTAAATATATACGACACTTCAAAGTATGAGAATGTATTATTTTTCCAAGTGTTTTATTTATGGAGGAGCAAATTTTGGAGGTGAAAAAGTGTGTCCAAGCATATTAGCTACCTATTGATCTAAGACTTTGAAAACTGGATAGCGCAGCATTATTTGAAATACTTACACCAGTGATTCTTCATTTGAGTGGCTTCAAGTCAACAGTGAGCAATCTATACTAAATACAGCAAGGGGTTATTACCCAGATTTAGAATGTGCACTGAGTCTATAATTATTTAAGGTATCTGACTCTGGGAATCCTTAGATAAAATTATGCCAATGATCACTTTGTTCTTGAAGTACATCCAGTTCTGTCAAGTTTTATCAAATCACTTAGTCAAATCTATAAATTCTGTTGTATGTTCAGCTAAGTTACATCAATTCCATTTGAAGAGGTTGGTGAAGAGTTAAGATTTGGGAAAGGGGTGGAGGAAAGGATTCTTGTAGTTAAATACTATACCAGTAGACGTTTCCTACATGAATGAAAACCAAATGTCTATATTGAATTGATATGAAAACTCCAAAGATACCTGCTTTGTAGTTTGATGTGTATTTCTTTAATAGTCTCTTTTGTCACTTTACTCACGATATGATACTAGATTCTGGAGAAAATATCAGAGCTGGCTACTAACAACATTTTCTCATTCCTCATCCTGTGCTGCTTTTGTGATGCAGAAAAAGCTGAGTTAACATCAAATTCAATACCATACATGTTTTCTTCTGTGTTTTTTGCTATTCTGGGTATCCACAAATAATGTCTTCCTCATTGCATAGTCTAGAAGAGGTCTTTCGTAATACACTGCACAAGCTCATGTTAATAATGACTGATTAAACTATGACAAGGTTAAATTGTTAATTACTCCTTTACTGAAAGACGTGTATTATTAGAAGAACCAGCAAAGAATACTTAGCTGTGTTCACTAAGTAAAAATGAAAAACTTGGCCAAAAAAGACAAATTCAAAGACAATTTGCTAGCAAATACTATATGAATACAAAAGTTATGGTACCAAGCAGATTATTAACAAAGAAAAGACTCTCTAGAAATGTAAGTTGGGGTGTTCAGTATAACTTGCCCCAAGAATTTGTCCACAAAAGTCAGAGAAAGCACCCCATTGTTTTACTAAAACACATGGCAGACCTAGGTAAGCAGAGCTATGGAAATTAGAAAACAGCCAAGGATCCTGTCATGCTATATGTTATTCAATTCAGTGCTCACAATTAAGTTCAAAGCTATTTACAAATTTACATCTAGGGTATATTTAATGAGTTATTTATTATTTAAACCCATGAAATACTGAAAACTCACATAATTAGAACTTTAGGCTATGTTGGATTTAGTTACAGTTTTAAGTCATCAAATAAAATGTTTATCTTGTGTTCTGTTCTTTTCCTCTGTGGATTTCCATGTAATTTTTTTTTTAATGTGAAAGAAATCCAGGCATAGCATGGCTAGAATTTATGTATTTATTGTAATTAGCAGAAAAATGGAAAAAGCACAGTTTATTTTTCAATTCTATATTTGTCTTTTGAAGAAGAATCAGGCTATAAATCCATGTTTCTGTAGATGTTACTGAAGAGCTTTCAAAGAGGGGAAGGGATCATCTTTTCAGTTTGGTTGAACAAGAGAGTATGAATCTCACTGCAATACCAACAGCTATGCATTGCACAGTTTATTCTGAATAGCTGAAAGGAGCCAGAGAAAAGAGAGGGAAGAAAACAAGAAAAGGAAGCAAGAAAACTAGAAACATAAATGTCATTGACATGGGAAAAAAACAGGAGAAAATAAACTGAATTGAGAAAAAAAGGAAGAGGTGCTCTTCTCTGTCTCTTTACTTTTTGTGATTCCAGAAGCATAAAAACAAGGGAACTGAATTTTACATGAAAGCACTGTACAAAGAGCTGGGATCATCAAGCACAAAGCAAAACAGCTTGCCCAAGTCAGTGTTGAATTAGCAGGGCTGTCTTGATCCCTGGCTAAGGACAGTTACTTCCAGTGTGTAATGCTTCCCCAAAACATTGTGCAGACCTCCTGGGGAACTGCTAAGCCAACATCTAGGAAGCAGTGAAAGGAGCAGGGATTAGATGTTTATTACTGCTGCCTGGGGAGCTTCTTGCAAAGGGTGTGAGGCCTCAGTGTGGGTTGGTGTAATTAGTGGAAACCTGTTTTCCTCCTTAGTGCTACAGGCAGAGATGCACCTGGGTGTCTCAGGACGCAGTCCCACCTGATGCTCTGGCACTGGGTGTCGGACGTCATCTGGTCAGCATTTCAGAGCACCAGGAGACAGACAAGATCACTTGGATACACACAGCATCATAGCAATAAGTACCCAAAATGGATTTCCTAAGGAACGGGAGCAAGCTCAGACACAACTGCTTTGGGATTGCAGCATTGAACATCAGCAACTGTTCTTTACTTTGGGTCTGGCCCTGAAGGTCTCCCCGTTTTCCCAAACACCCCATCGATCAGCCAAATTAGTTCTCACCACCATGGGGAGAGGATGTGCAGATGGTGGAAGTAACAGCAGAACTGGGAGAAAGATTTAAGCTTGAGTAGGCAGCAATGTTAGATGATTCATTTATTAAGGGAGTCACACTCAAGCAAAGCCATTTGTGCAAGGGACTCCTCGTCAGTGTGACTCAGAAGTTCACAATCTGTCCTCAAGTGCTTCACAGCTGTCACATCAAAAGCTACTAACATTAGTCTTGGTAACTATGGACAGCTACATGAAGAACTGAGAAGGGACTTGACAGTGTGGCATACCACAAACCACAATAAACCACAGTAATTGTTATGTGCCACCTTTGCAGGGCATTGCAACCAAACATTTATGTGCAGCTGGCCTTGGGACTTGGTTTTGGCTGTAGACAGGGTTTCAAAACATCTCTGCACAGGCTTGATGTTCACCACTCAGTCCTGAGCTTACTGTATCCTTTCCCTACAGCGTAGTACAATACAGCCATTCACGAGCATCTTGCATCCCTGTACCATATATATATACCCTGTACATATATATATATGTACAGTTGTCATGGAAAGCAGCCATCCCTGTCTCTGCAAGGCGTGTGAGTGCATCATCAGCAAGTTGAGAGGTGATGCTGAACCTCTGGGATGCACCATGCTGCACAGAGTCTCCCTTGCAATGGACTGCACCCTCGTGGGAGTGGTGAGCTGGGAGAGCCCTCAGGAGCTGACTGGAAGGTTTCCACTTGGCACTGGTTTGAAAAGATCTGGTGTGCAGCATGCTGGCTAATTCACATTTATCTGAAATGTTTCAGTCACCTGAATCTGCAAGGCTGCAGGCAGCAGATGGGGAGGTGGAGAAGGAGGGGGAGAAGAGTGAACGTGAATACAGGTGCACCCTCAGCTGCCAATAAAGCACAGTAAACAGGGAAATTACTGTGATCGTTTGATTGTTATTATTATATAGGAGAAATCAAATGTTAGGGAATTCAGAAGCAGGCACCATTTTTTCCTCTGCTTGCTACAGTATTTTTATTACTTTTCCTTCATCAGCTTTCATCTGTGATGATAGTTGCCAAAGCCTGTTTTACAATGTGGAAAGTATTTGAAACACATTATAAAAATCTATGAATATGCTGCACAGGCATATTTTAAACTCTTAGTATTTCCCTAAAGGCATACTATTCCACTTGCAGCTTTTTTAAGACTGTGAAGGAAATGATTGCCCATGCTGTTCATAAGACATTTCACAAGGCTTTCTAACTTAAGACAGAGTTAAAAGATGAGGTAGATCTTCAAGCATAAACTGAGATTTTAAAAATGAAGTTTTACATTTGTTGCAAGAAAAGAACTATCAGACATAGCAATTAATAGCCAGAAAGAGCAGCTGTATTATGCAGCAGGCTTTCTCAATGATGCTACTGATAAAGCAGTCACATTACATTCATCTTAATAGCATACTCACTCAAACTGGCTTAAAAAGAACTTTTTTTTGCAAATCAGATGAAAAGTCACAGTTTGATAATTTTCCGGTGCTATTTTAGGTGAAAGCATAATTATTTCTCACTTTCTCAGCATTTAAGACTCATATATATCAGTTAAACAGCTCTCTAGGAGAAGAGTTGTTTTTAAGAATTTACTGTACTCAACGTGAGTGTCAGAATGTGGGAAAAATCGATGTAGCGTTTACTTGGAGCTGATAACTGTCCTCTTTTGAGTGTGTGCTGGAACTGTTTTAGCTGTGATTTACATTTTCTTGGTACACTAATACTGTGGAGTTGATTTTACCCCCTCATTAGAAGGGCAACAAGGTGAAAGAGTTACGTGCCTGGGTTTCCTCTGCTTAAATTACATGTGATAGGTGATAAACTAGAGAGCTCCAAGGGGACAAATATATACCCAGTAACACACTTGATGCAAACGTAGGTAAATAGTTAAAGGAAAAAAAGGATTGGTTATTTTTAGATTAAGCTCTGAGACATGAAAACTTCAGATGTCATGTTGCACTTGCCGAACAGGAGTTGTTCTTATTTCCAAAGTACAAAATCAATCAACACTTTGAAGGAAGGCTCTGCTCTTCTGCCATCTCTCTTTCCCCAGTCATCTGGCAAGCACACAACCTGCACCAGACATGTTTAGTCATGTTTCCTTGTTCTAGGACTGCAGAAGGAGGTGGTGTGGTACTGTATGACCCCCACTGCCCCCCTTTGTTGCCGTTTCTGCAAAACCGGTTGCAGTGCCTGGTGTGGCAGGCAAATGATCTGCTGGTGTTACCTGGTACCTTCTGACCACACGGAAGGGCAGCTCATGTCAAACTCCCACTGCTATCCATAAAGCTGTCGGCTGCAGAGCTAATGGGGAGAAAATGATAAAACGTGGCATCAGTCTTTGTTCCTCAGAGATTTGGGGGAGAAAAAACCCAACTTTAATCACCTCTTTAAAAGTTCATATCACAATGTGTCAGTATAGAAGTACACTGGATAGACTGGTATGGCAAACAATAATCTTATGGCTTCTGATTGGGAATCTCACGTCAGCAGCCAACACAAGGAAGCCAAAATGATGATTATTCAGTCACCCTTATGATCATCTTTTTATACACATGAATTATTTACATAGTGCAGGGTACTTACACACTTGTCAATCAAAACCTGTTTTTTTCATTCAGTTGTACCCCTAAGATCTCTTTAGAGCATGTAATCCTAATGGCATTTATTTCACATTCGTTATGGCATTTTTTCTTTAATGTTATCTTTCGTTGTATAAATAGAAAATCCTTCAGTACAAAATACTTTGGGAAAGGAATCCTTCACACTGAGAATTTCTTTTGAGAGAGAGAGATGGATGATTGTTCTGTTTTGAATATTGATGTCCAGAATCCCCAGGAACCCTCAAATTTTACTCAGCTACACCATTTTCTACCTACTCTTCCATTTTTAGTGTGGGATGTTCATTTCACCCATTCTTAATCTTGCCCATTGGTCTTTGTTCTGAGGTTCTGTCTTTCATTGTAGGATAATACAGATCCTAAATTAACAGAGTCTTGACTCCAGAAAAAGACCGCAAGGCTCTATTGTGATACAAATGATCAGCAACATAAATTGCTCGTCACTCAGTGCTCATCACATTCTCTGAAGAGCACCAAAAATAAGACACTTATTTATAAATAGCTCAGCCTGCTAGATTCCAGTGAAACTGAATTTTGTGTCTTCCCACGATTTTCACAATGCATATAAATATGTAACATGTAGTTATATGGAAGTTAGCTGTGTTGCGATGTCCTCCTTGGGCATTCACATACCTTACAGCAAAAGAATAAATTGCAAATTGAGACCTGTGGTGGGATGCAGCGTACCACACTTAGCAGAAGAGAAGTGCTTTGCTGGACACAGAATGGGAGCTTGTTGCCCAGATCATACTGCTCTTGTATTCCTCCCCACAAGTGTACTTTAAGAGGAAAACTAAGTGAGAATTCACAGTGAATAATACATCTGATAATCACAGACATTTTTTTCTGCCTGAAAACCACCTGAAATTTCTGGAACAAGCACGAACAATATAAGCATTAGGAATAACTGCTTCCCAGAGCCTTCCAAAAAATGTATCAAAGGGCTTCCTTTTACTTCATTGCCTTTGAATAGGGGCCAGCTTGAGAGATGGTTTTGGTCATTTGACTAAGCCACATGATTTTTTTTTTTTTTCCTTCCAATCTGATAAATACAGGAATTGGAGATACACATGAAAGCTGGAACTTGCAAATACTGCAAGTGTTCGGTTTCGCTGTTCATTTTCTATATGCATTTGTCCTAGTGTAATTTGATTACTGGAATGTTCATGAAAAGCAAATGTTGAGGAGAACAAGAACATCCGAAGCATATAATTTCATTCATGTGAGTATCTATGTGTTGTTTCTGATGCAATTGCCACCATTAAAAAAAAAAAAGCACAATATATTCAGATTTCCTCTTCATTTAAGTGTGGTATGGCTTTGCTTAGGATGAGGAACTAGTCCAACAGGATCTGTGGCTTGTTGCTGTGATATTAAAACTAGAGTCATAAGGGAACTTAACACTTCTATCAACTTTCACCTTTAATTTTACCTGCCTTAGCCTTATTTTCACCAGAGAGTTCCCTTTACTTAAAAATCTATAGAAATCCATTCGCTAAGATCAAGGATAATGCAGACAATTCATCTTTTTTTGGATCTGTATTATGCCAGCACTATGAGAGCAAATGCATGTCTTCTAAGAGGCATACAAAATAATTACAATCTTATTAGAGAATAATAAGCAGCAAAATGGCTTATTGTTGTCAGTAAGAGGGGGAGAAATGAGTGTACAGTCTGACCATTGAACAGGGGAGTCAAATGGGAAATTCAGTCTTCTCCAACACACTTAAAATCATATGGGAAAATACATATGGGCTGAGTACTGGAATAGTTTCTGCTCCACCAGTCCAGGCATGGAGAAGTCCAGCTGAATTTCCTTGCTTTGTCAGAAGTTTCCTCTGGAAGGTTAAAAGTTGTCCACGGCTGTCAAAATCAGCAGCAACCCATCACCTGTCTGTAAACGACATGCCGAGTCTGCGTGCACGTTTGACCACTGCCCAGCGCAATGACAATGTGGTCGCCATTGGAGCTGTTGTGCAGTGCTGCGGCATCCATCCTTTCTAAGAGCATTAGCTGTGAAAGGAGGAGACTGCCAACCCAGACAGCACGTTCCCCGCTCTGCACGAAATCTTATTTTGCAGAGGACTTTATTTGACCTGAGCAGCATTCCCAGTCACACGCTGTGGGCCAGGAGATCGACGCTGCACTCCTGGTGGGGTGATTGCCCTTGCCTTCGCCATGGGCTTGAAGGATGTTCCAGCAACCTTCACACCTGTTTGCCTGATCCTCCCTGCCCCCAGTTTAACAGTCCGCATGTGTGTCAATCCATATGCTCAAGTGTAAAAGTGTAAAATCTTCAGTCATTTTAAGAGTGGTCTCCAAACAAATGTCGCTTGCCTTTCAGAAGAGAAAAGCAAACCTTTCACAGAAGGTCCTGCTTCCTGTGAGCGTTTCACTCTCCCTTTTATTCACACAGCTGGCTGCCTGTTCCACTCCAGTTTATTAAGAATATATCCTGGTGTTCTTTGTGGTACTACCAAGGGTTTCAAGCTGGGAATTTTACACAATATTTCAGTTCCTTTGCTCAGATGGTGCAGTGCAGCCTCTGTGTTGATGCAAAATATCAAAGCAATATTATGACAAAATGCAGACCTTACAGCTTTTCACCTTCCTTAGTTTCATCCCAGGTCACTGAAATGTGTAGAAATAAAATTTGCCTTTTGGAAAACTAACCAAGACTTGCATTTATGTGCATCATGTAAACAGAGAAAACTAAAATGGGGAAAGGAAAAAACAAAAGTTTCTGTTTCTTCAGGAGATACGCATTTTTTGTGATATTTTTATTATAGGTTCTCTGTCCCCAAAGCAGTACCGTTTCCTGCAGAGAGAGACAGCAGTTTTGATAGTATGTTCTTGCCAAACTCATGGGAGCAGTGGTCTGTCATCCCTTCCTTTCAGGTTGTCTGGGGGAATTAGATACTCCTCTGCAACACTTCCCCTTTTTCAGAGAGTTAAAAAGAATCACGGCACCAAAAATAGTCGCTCTGAATTCCTCGTCCCCAGGCTTGGTTCACCAGACTCTGCAGAGTCACCGTGAATTATTTGCATGGAGACGAATAGACGCAAACATCTTGCTGAGATTAGTGAGACATGACGCTTTCGTATTTTATCACAAGCGCTTATCCATGTTAAACTCCCAGGGTGTGCTTCATTTTCACTGGTTCTTACCCTCTCCTTTAGAAGGATACAATCACCCACTCAAGAAGCAGAAATAGTGCATGACTAACTATGTCACAGAACAAATGATTAACACTAAGTAGTTTGTGCTAGCTGTTTGCAAACAATCCACGTGCCAACAATTATGCTGAAGCAATTTTGTGAATACCTAACTCAATGTATTTTGCATAACTCGAGGCTCGCTCCCGAATCATTAAATTCATAACTTCTGTCTTGTGCGTTAAATTCGTAACTGTCATTCTTTCTTCTGGTCCATAGAACCGGTAGCGCTAGACTTGACTGTAATATTAGTCTATAACGCTGGACTGGCAAAGGCTGTAGGAAGGATGCTGCCTCCGATGAACAAGGTGCTGTTCAAAACGAGTTATAGCTGCTGTGCTTTAAGAGTTTGTGAGCCACGAAGTGCAGAGGAGGGCAGTCATATGCAGGCAGAACCATTAATACATCTGATGCTTTCGGATTTGCAGCTACGCAAATAAAGATGCTGTTTGCTCCAGCTGCACCCAGCCTACCCGCAGAGAGTTTGGTCTGGCTGCCCAAGTGCGTCAAAACGCTTGTAGAGTTCATTATCAGGAGCTGAGGGCCTCGTCATCAGCTGAAATCACTCATCAGCTGTCCGCTGACGTCACAGTTAAAGAGCTGACCTAGAGAGAGCATAGCATCCATCGCATCATCACATGGGCTGAGGCAGGAAGAGCTGAGCTGTGAGAAAGAAAATGTCTCGTATGTCAGTAGGAAGCTCAAGCACAAATGAAAGTTTATTGATACATTTGGTTCAGAGTATTTGAGAGCCTTTTGAGTCACAGACATGTGCAGCTCTATCAGATCCTAAAGCACAAGGCTCTTAAAAAATAAATAACCAACATACTTGGGTAATTGGTGCTTTGCAGTGAGTAGTGGTTTTCATCTGTCACAGACTTGCACAAATGCTGCATAACTTTAAGGAGGAGATACATTATTTTATAAGATAGGGACACTGAGGTAGTGGAAATTTAAAATAGTTGAAGCAGGAAAGGTAGAACCAGCGTTGAAAACTAGATTCGTAAAGGCCTTTCCCCTCCTTTCCATGCTGCAAAGCATTCTTCCCATCAATAACATCCAGCCTGTTAAATTGTTGCTGTTACTTTCATTATCTTCTCATAAATGAAGCCAACCCCTATTAACCTGCCACAACAGTTTTTTCCCTTTCCCCCTCAAGAAACGTAAAGTAGCAGTATAAATAAGTTTTTGCATAAATAGGTAGGATGAAGAACTTTATTTACAATGAAGTAAATTGGGTATTTAATTCCATCACAACAGTTTGTCCAGCTACTCCTCACTATTTTTTTCTGCAAGGGTGAAAAGTGTGTTGAACTCCCCCACCACCAAAGGTTTTGCTAGTAGAGCAGTATGGCAAATTATTCTTGTCCATATGCAACTGAGTTCCTCATTAACAATGGAAGATCTTGTATTTCTTTGATGCAGTATGGATTTCCATTTTTTTATTTTTCAGTGCTATGCGGTTTATGCGTCTCTCCAGCCTCAGCAGCAGCTGCGGTGGTGGCCTGTGCTGCAGGACTTGCCCCTGGGCAGCGCATTGACACCAGCAGCACAACAAAAAGGGAGGGAAGGCTGTAAGGCAAAAAGCTCTCTCTTTACAGCAGAGCTGCTGCAGTCATCAGGGTCCACTGCCGCTGGTAGTGATTTGTCCATATGGTGCTTTTATGCAATTGTAGCGGGAAAAGGATCTACAGGGGGGAGGCTGACGAGCTTCTTCCGACAGGGTGATGCTGGGACCAACTTGCCACAGGCAGAGCCAGAGGAGGAGAGAAATACATGTATTTGGCCAGTGCCAGCATCTTGTGAGTAGTGCTAGCTTCCAGCGAATGATGGTGTCAGACAGCAATACGAATCTTCAGTACAGCAAGATGGTGCCATCAAGCATGGCATGCTGTTTTTCTGAGTGTGCATGGTCACATATTTATCTCCAGTCTGTGCCCACTATCACATACTACATACATATGGATGGACACGTAGCTTAAAGCCTATGAAGAATCAGTTACCACTGCTCCAGTGAGTCCAAACTCAGTACAAAGGGGGGATTAATAAGTATCATTCATATTTTATAGTAATTTACAAGCTCTGTGCAATAACATCATTGTTGATCTAAATGTACAGTGCTAGGTGCAGAGTAAAAGAAAACCTGGTAGCAGTAATCTATGCAAATATTTGTGCATAGTAGACAGGTGATGGTATTGTGTATTTTTTGTCAAGCATTTAGACGAGAGCAGAAGATTGAATCACAACTAGGAGCTGTAAATGTTCACCCGATGATCTTGCACATTATAAATCAAAGGATGAACAGGCATGGGTGGTGATTTTTGATATGTTCTCCCAACCCTCAATGCAATATTTGCTGTAAACCACTTTCTGTTTTGTGAAGTACTGACTATAGTAAGGTCTCGTTTCATGACTTTGTACCCAGGACTTTTTTTGGATAATTAGTAATTTGCTTATCCACTTAAAACTAATGAGGAAATCACAGTATCCAAATGCTTGCAGACATGGGGCCCTGATGAGGCAAGTATCAGTGAGATGGGTAACTAGTCTGGAAGGGCAAACCAGTGCACTGCGAGTAGTGTAATGGTACAAATGCCCAAATTATGTACTAATAACCCATAAAATAAATGGCTGGCTGTTACTTTGCACATTCTTTTATCTATTGAGGCAGCTGTGTCTAGCACTGGAAGGAACAGAAGATTTGAGCCCTACATTCTGCTTCTGGCAAAACCTTGGTATATTCTCCAAAACATGTGATTTGACCTTCCCCCCCCACCCCACCCTTTTCCCCCTCTAATCCCTCCCTGTGTAAAAGCATGTGAAGTATTTATCTTGCTGTAAGCCTTAGATGGGTAGAGAGCCACTTCACAAAGGAGCGAGAAGCCTGTCCTTACCAGGGTCGTGATCTGCACCCCTGGGGCGCTGCGGAGGAGGTTCTCCCCATTTTACAGAGAGGGGTTTGCTCGCAAAGACACAAGGCAGGGATTTCAAAACAGATTGCTGAGCTTCTATATTCGACAGCCAGCCAGGGCCCCTTCATCCTCCTCCTCCTCCTTCTCCTCCTCCTCCTCCTCCTCCTCCTCCTCCTCTCTCTGTGTGCCTTGGTAACAGGCTCTGCGCAGTCACACACTTTTGTGGGTAGTTGCTATATGCTTTATTGGAAACTCAAATGCTTCTGCTTTTGGGGGTGGGGATTACAGGATCATGCCTTCTTCTGTGTTTTGCATGCCCAGAAAAGCAATTTGCAAACACAGCCACAAAACTTCTAAATTGTACAGTTGTCTTTTGGGATTTGGTTTTGGTTATATTTTTCTTTAATGACAATGAATTATTTCAAGATTGAGAAGAAAAATAGGGAGCAGTGATTAAAAAAATTACACTGAATATAAGTCACTAGGTTTTGCTGCATTTTCAAAAGTCAGATTCTTATCTTTTATTGAAAGATAGTAACTCTGCAGCCAAGAAGCTAACAAACATCACACCTCCTAGTTTATTTATTTTTTCCTCCTGCAGTAACTGATGATGTTGAGCGGCACTTATCCTTGAAGTATTTCTTAGGCAAACAACTGCCTCCTGCTGAGGAAAGTAGCTTCACTGCATGGCATAATTAGTGAAAGGTGCCCAGCAAGGCAAGGATGCCTGTGCAGGATGAGACCCTCCTATCCCAGCTGGTGGGGCACCATCAAGGACTTTGGGTGGGCAGCAAGCGGCATTTCACAGACTCTCAGGGTGGCATGTCCCAGTGGCCTGTCCCTTCTGTGAGCTCCCTGCCCCACTACATGCAGGGTGTATTTGTTTTTAAAAGAGATGTTTGATTTATTTTTTTTTCCCCTACTCACCCCCTGCCCTGAGAACCAATTGTAACTCTTCTTTCTAATTTCCCATCTTTCTAATTAAATCCTTGGTGTATTAAATAAGAAACCTCAAGTGGAGATGTTTAAATGCTGTTCCTGATTTTAAGCCAAGCAAGTACACACAAGAATTCACCTTAGAGCCATGATTTAAATGTCTAGCCTCAGAAAGATGAACTAGTAACTTAATCTACCTTGGCCTTATTTAATAGAGTTAAGAGATCAGTCTTTGCAAGCTTAATTCTCAGCTTTCTTTTCATACGAAAAATCGATGTAGAGCAAAATGCACCTGTAGGTAAAATTAATTCTGTGAAACATGCCCAGAGCAAGGCCCAGCAGAAGAGGATGTGATGAGGCTTTCTGAGGAATGGGACACAGGTCAGAATTAATTTCTCCCACTGTATTTTGCCACATGCAGCTATCATGTCCATGACTGCTCCGTGCATAACTGCATGCAGCACAACCCGTGGGCATTTCTTTGACTGGCAGGGACCCAGAGAGATGAAGAGGCTAATTTGGTCGCTGGTCATTGAACTTACGGAGCAGAACCAGTGCCCTGCAAGGAGCGCGGGGAGTCCCACAGCAGCCAGGGCTGTCCCTGCGTGCCACATCCTGAACGTTGTTTTACAGCATCGGCTCAGGACGAACAGGGAAGGTTTCTTTGTTGGATTGCCTCTTCCTTCCACATTTGTCTACCCGATCGAATGACCTAGTTTCACTCTGCTGAGCTGCGAACACCAGATAGGGTCGCACAGCCTGTTGGTAGGTACATAATCATTTGTAAAAATAATGAGACGCAGGGGCACAGCTTCTGAGGGTATGGGGAATGCAAATGCTCAGGCAGAGTTGAAGGCACTTTCAAGCTATGCTGGAATTGGACTGCTGAGTGAAAACAGTGCTCCAGATTTTATCCCTTGCTGCAGGTGTTAATGGTGAATAAAATCTAATTGGATTAAATACTGTATGGGTACACCGGGTGTGTATCAGAAAGGACAATAGCTGCTTTTGTAAAATGGGATCAAACTTCTTTTACCTACATAATATGAATCAGTCTTCTCCATACCCTCTCTCCTTAAATTCTACATTTTCTTCCAGAATTAAGTTCTTTTTGTTCAGCCAGAATTTTGTTCATGCCTAAAAAGGTAGGTAATACAGAAAGCGTACTCATAACCTGTTGTGCTTGTGAAAAAGTAGCATTTTCTAGTGATACACTGCAACATGTGCATCTTGCTGACAGGAAAGTGGGTGCTGCTGTAACAGGGCAAGGATGGGAATGCCGTTGCAAGAGCCCTTTATGCTGAGGAGCCTGGCAGGGGTGACATGCCAAAGAGCCCAATGTGGAGCAATGCTTGGCAATGGGCATTGTAATTGGTTGCCAAATTCTCTGTCAACTCTTGCACTGTGTTAATGGTAGTTCTCAGGAGTGAGACATCAGAGCAAACACCACGTGCAATGAACATGAGCTTTAGAAACGCGTTCTATATGTGAAGCCAAGAATTTATTGTTAGTCTGAATTCCTAGCAGTCTAAGCACAGTAGTATTATTGGTCCCAATGATGCTAACACTTATAAGAAAGTTATCCAAGTACTACAGCTCATTCTCAGTAGTGATACGGTTCAAATTGTCATACACATACTTCCTGTATCTCTTTTCTCAGGTGTTGGGCTCACCCTTCCATGCACCTCTGGGTCCCAATGTCAGCATCACAAATCTTTAGAGAGACAGATCAAGTGTGTGTGTGTTTTCAGGTGGTGAGGCTTGTTAGTGGCAAGTTGTCTGTGTCCCAAGATCTCTAAAGGGAGGAATATTATGTTGATAGCAGGAGTTTCTTCCTCCTATGGGTTTTGGTCCCTTTTATATGTTTGCTAATACTGTCTGCATGTCTGCTGTATTTGCTTGCCCATTCCTCATTTGTCTGCAGTTCCACCATATATCCACATTTGCAGTATCTGGTACATATTACATTTTGGATACTTTTTCTTTTGTTCTCCCTAACCCAAGTTTTACTCCGCTACCAAAGGGCAATCTCCTAGTGACCAGTAGCTGACCATCGGTGAGTTGTGACATTTAGCCCTGGCACCTCTGGTGTCGTCCTGTGCTTGCAGTGTTAAGGCTTGTGCTGTCATCTTGTGATAGTGCTTTCTGGGGATCCTTGATACAACCCTGTTTGTTTTTTTCAGCAGCCTTTGAACTATGATTTCTTGATAATCCAAGTAACATTTTATTACTGCAGCCTGATCATACCTATATCCTTAATCTAGGGTTGTTAGTAATCACTTTAAGATTGTAATAAGAGTTCTTCCATTAGTAGACACACAAACAGAGTGCTCTGGTAGCTACTTATATAATTTTCTTCAAGTTAAAACAACACCACTGGTGTGTTATCAGAATTTATTTTCAACAGGGTCTTCCTGCATCGCACCTCAGATGTTAGGAGGGTGAGGACAAAGGAGACAGGTGTCAGCAAGCCTAAAGTGCATGCACTGTCTGCTCCCAGGTGCTGCCACAGTTTTGGCTCTGCTCCTATCAAAAGGTGAATTGCTACCTGCCCTAATGAACCAAAAACTGAGGGAAAAAAACCTTCCCCTGTGTACTACCAGAATAACACTGTGGTGGGTTGACCCTGGCTGAGGGCCAGGTGCCCACCAGAGCCGCTCTATCACTGCCCTCATTCGCTAGACAGGGGAGAAAAAGTATAACGAAAAGCTTGTGGGTCGAGATAAGGACAGGGAGAGATCATTCTCTAATTATCGTCACAAGCAAGACAGACTGAAGTTAGAAAAGAGATTCATCTAATTTATTACTAAGTAAAACAGGAGGAATGAGAAATAAAACCAAATCTTAAAACACCTCCCCCCACCCCTCCCATCTTCCCGGGCTCAACTTCACTCCCGGCTTCAACCTCCGCCCCCCACAGCGGCACAGGGGGACGGGGAGTGGGGGTTACGGTCAGTTCATCACGCAGTGTTTCTGCCGCTTCTTCATCCTCAGGGGGAGGACTCCTCTCATCGTTCCCCTGCTCCAGCATGGGGTCCCTCTCACGGGAGACAGTCCTTCACGACCTTCTCCAACGTGAGTCTCTCCCATGGGCTGCAGTTCTTCACGAACGGCTCCAGTGTGGGTCTCTTCCATGGGGTGCAGACCTTCAGGAACAGACTGCTCCCGCGTGGGTCCCCCACGGGGTCACAAGTCCTGTCAGCAAACCTGCTCTGGCGTGGGCTCCTCTCTCCATAGATCCACAGGTCCTGCCAGGAGCCTGCTCCAGCGTGGGCTTCCCACGGGGTCACAGCCTCCTTCAGGTGCCTCCACCTGCTCCGGCGTGGGGTCCTCCACGGGCTGCAGGTGGAATCTCTACACCCCCTCATCCTTCCTCCATGGGCTGCAGGGGGACAGCCTGCCTCACCATGGTCTTCACCACGGGCTGCAGGGGAATCTCTGCTCTGGCACCTGGAGCACCTCCTTGCCCTCCTTCTGCACTGACCTTGGTGTCTGCAGAGTTTCTTACATCTTCTCACTCCTCTCTCTGGCTGCAAAAGCGCTCTCTAACTGGTTTTTCCCTTCTTAAATATGTTATCACAGAGGCGCTGATTGGCTTGGCCTTGGCCAGCAGCAGGTCCGTCTTGGAGCCGGCTGGCATTGGCTCTATCAGACACAGGGGAAGCTTCTAGCAGCTTCTCACAGAAGCCACCCCTGTAGTCCCCCCCGCTACCAAAACCTTGCCATGCAAAACCAACACAAACATACATGGGAAAACTCAGACTGCTTGTTTTGGAGTCGCTTTAAAACAGAGCTGTTCTGACTGATGGCCAGGATGTGAAAAGCACCAATGTTTGTGAGGTGCTTCTAAACAGAAAAGCACACTACAGTCTGCTGAAGAGCTTTCAGTTAATTGAATGCCACATCTCCTTAAGGGAAGAATTAAATTCTGCTAAATGCTGTTTTCCAATCATTCAAGCTTACAGTGCCATTCAGAAGAACCCTGAAAAGTTATACTTCTGTGGAACAGCCACTGTCTTTTGCATCCTTTACAAGTGTGGGACAACCTGTAATGGGGTAGCTAGAGGATGAATGCCCAATGAGAAATCCTGCTCACAAACATGACAGTCTAGATGCGGCCAGCTGTAAGGAAATGTGTTACTGGGAAATGGCATTAGAAACAAAGCCTGGGGTAGAGCTAGCCAAAGTCTCCTTGCTCTATCTGGCAGGTGCTGACTTACTTGTGACAACCTGATTCCATAACAGTGTTGAGCTTCTAGAAAATAATACCATGCAGTAACAATTTGTCCATTGTGGCTAATATTCACACTTCATACCTCCTGGCATCTTTTATCCAAACATTTGCAAGGGCTTTGCAGATGTCAATTACAATCCTGTAGCACTTGGGAGCAAGAGTCACAGACATAGGCCACCTCTGTCTTCCATTTGAAGTGTACCACGGAGCAGAGGTGGTACACCTCTAGAGTTTTGCATTGCCATTTTAGTGATGCAGGAAAGCCTATCATGGAGAATTAATGCAGGTCCCCCTGATCTATTTGTATTAGCAACCATCTGTCTTTTTTTAAGTATAATGACAAATTTTAGGGAAGGAAAAACTATTTTGGTTCTTGGCATCTGTATGAAATATTCTTTATCAAACTTTAAATCATAGTCTCATAGAATATCAAGTTGGGAGGGACTTCAAGGATCGTCTGGTCCAACCTTTCTTGACAAAAGCTCCATCTAGACCAGATGGCCAGGCACCCCATCCAGGTGAATCTTAAAAGTGTCCAATGTTGGGGAATCCACCACTTCCCTGGGGAGATTATTCCAATTATTCTCATTGTGGAAAATGTTCCTCTAGAGTCCAATCGGAATGTCCCCAGGAGTAACTTGCACCCATTACCCCTAGTCTTTTCCAGGTGACTCCTTGTAAAAAGGGAGTCTCCATCTTCTTTGTAGCCACCCTTTAAGTCCTGAAACATGGTGATAAGGTCACCCCTAAGCCTTCTTTTCTCAAGGCTGAACAAACCCAGTTCTCTCAGCCTTTCCTCACATGGCAAACTTCCCATCCTTTGATCATCTTTGTGGTCCTTCTCTGGACCCCCTCCAACCTGTCCACATCTTTTTTGTATAGTGGGGACCAAAGCTGAACACAGTATTCCAGGTGTGACCTGACAAGCACCATGGATTTTCTTTTTTTCTCCTGCAGCGAAGAACACCTTGAAGTTTTTGAAGTAGTTTTACTTCATATGAAGAAAAATAATGGTTCTTACTTTCCAAGAACAGCTGAAAGTTCGTATTTTATATTGCCTTTTGACCTTGTAGAGAGCTATACATATTCAGATCAGTATGGAGTATTTGTACGTAGGCATTAGAGATGCTAAGCAACCTCATGTCATGACTGTCTGGTCTAATGAGAGAAATCATTTTCAGGACAAACTAAGTCAAGACTTAAATTAATCTAACTCTTGTGGTTTTGTGGTTTTTAAAATCAACAGTCAGTGCCTTGTTAGGATCTGCTTATAAGTGTGGCCTGGATGGATGCCAGGCTTCTTTTGCTGCAGGAATCAGGACAGCTCTGGTAGTCTCAGCTAGCTTTTCTCTCTCAGAAGCTTTTAAACCGTCTGCAAAAAAAACCTTTTAGTGTGGGGACCTACCCTGTTTCAAATTACAGTCCTGGTCAAATAGGTGTGTTTGTGGAGACAGATGCACAAAAAAGAGGAATTCATGAAGTCATCCTCCTCTTTTTGGGTCAAAGCATATTTTCTTCCCCAAAGAACTAAAAGACAGGTTGTTCTCCTGTCTAAGTAGCAGAAGAAACATAAGACTGGTATTTTTAATCATACTGATGATGCTGCTTAAACAGGTGCTTAATTGTTTTGCTGGATGAAGGTCTAGAAGCTGAATCCAGTGCTTGCTGATGTCCATGACAAGGTGTTGGGGATTTAACTGGGACCAGGAGAGAGCCCAGGAGCAGCACAACACCTGGGCCCAGCTCCCAGTGCTCTTCACCAGGGAGCGGAGGGATGCGTGCCTGCTCTGCGCACTGCTTGTATCTCTCCGTAAGCTGCAGAATGAACTTTTGAGAAGAAAACCTGGACGCTTCACCCTCTGCTGTGGGAACTCACAGGTGCATGGCCTCTTGGCCACGGTCTCCCCCGTGGACAGAGCAGGTTTCTCACTGTAGCCTGGAGGTGGACATGCTGGAGCACACTTTTTCTCTTTGGCTGCTGGCCGGACCATGCGGTGACTGGGATGCAGGACAGTGGACAGCTCAGTGGCTCGTGGGGCAGGGTGGCAGGACCTCTCCATCCAAAGTCCTTCCCGTGCTCTGTCAGCTGACAACACAACATCCTCCTTGAAGCATTGCAGTTTCAGCAGCAAGGCAGATATTAAAAAAAATAAAATAACATTTCATTGCATCTTTTTTCATGGCACGAAAGGAAGAAGCAATAGGTGTGCCTGTTGCCTTTAGGGAACTGGGTTTTAAGCATAAATTTTTTAATTTCAACCATGGAAGAAAGAGCTTCCCAGTTTTTGAAGCTGCGGCATCAGCTTGCTGACAGCTGCCATTTAGCTCTGTTTGTAAAGCTGTGAGTCCCCACAGTTGCACTGTAAGCCAGAAGGCTTTTTTTTTTTTCCTTCAGTGGAGCTTTCTCTGATATAATTCTATAGCCTGTTTCTCTTTTGTGTTTCTTATTGTAAATACGTATTTGAGCACTGCCTTTGCCCCCGAGAGGCAGAGGGGAATAATATTTTCTGTGTATTATTTACTTTTACGCAGTTATCAAAAGAATATTCATATACCTGCTTTTAACTCTGCTAATGAAGCTATCATAATGTCAAATAAAATGTCACCATGACCATGCCTAATTAGCATTACAAGTTTGGTTGAAGAGATAAATGGCCAGATCCTTCAGGGTGAAAGTCAGTCCAGCTCCAGGCATTCGTGCTCACAAGACTTTACGATGGGTCTGCAGACTACTGAAATGGAGGCTTGAAAAATACTGCATTAATGAAATGCAAATCATGTTTCAGTTGTTAAATGAACCTGCTATATCTCAGGTGTCTCAGGCAATGAAACTGTAAAACTGCTCTGGTTGGGATGCGAAAAGGAAATAAGTAGTTACAGCCTCTGCTGATGTACATGAGCGAAACACATCGGGCCATGTAAAGCTTAATATTCCGTGAATGGCTTGGTCCAAAGCCCACTGAAAGTGGAAAGGCTGTTGGTAGCTGATCTGAAGGTGATTAGTCAGAAATTAAGGATCCTAGGCCTGTTCTTTACCCAGTAAAAACTGAAGTCAGTTGATCATGGCTGGTTTATAAAACAAGCTAATGATGTGCAATAAAAAATTAAGCTCTCACAGACATAGAAAATGTTTTTGCTTGTAACGCTATGTAAATGCAAACACATTATTAAAAACATCACAACATTATGCAAGTGAGTTTTAATTCTCTGTGTAATTTGAAGAAAAAGTCATATGTAAGTCATATCATCTTTAATGACAGCTTAAAGTAAAATTTAAACAAAGTAATTGAATATCCATATGTGCTTTAATTGACAGTTTAACTGAAACAGTCAAACTTTACTAATTTCTGAAGTGAGGTAATGAAAGAGTTTGCCTAAGATCTTTAATAAGGATGGATGGGCACAGTTCAACACACTGATACTATCTCATAAATATTCTGTTCCATGATAAGTACAACGTTATACACATCTAAACTATCATTGAAGTTGTCGAAAGCCTTTGCTATGAAAGTATGCAGTCTCAGTGATTGCTACTGAATGACTGAATAAACAATTTTTGGAAGTTCCTCATTAAAAAGCAGTAATTATTTTAAAGAACAACAAATCAAAAAAAAATATGTAAAAGCATTAAGAAAAAAGGCTGTATACTGATTCAGGACCTATATATTTAACTGCATCCTACAAATGACAAATAAACCTTTCAAAATAAAATTAAGGTATTAAATCCAAACATCTCCAAATATCTCTGCATCCTTTCCTAAAAGAACAGATCGGAACAGAACAGAACAGAATAAGGTGGGACAAGACAGGACAGGACTAGAATAGACTAGACTAGAATAATATTTTCAGTTGGAAGGACCTACAGTGATCACCTAGTCCAACTGCCTGACTCCTTCAGGGCTGACCAAAAGTTAAAGTATGTGGTTAAGGCCATTCTCCAGATGCCTCTTGAACACTGACAGGTATGTAAAACCAGTAAAGTCAACCAGCCACCGACTAGATGAGGCCAGAGAGAGTTCTTGGTTGAGCAGTGAAGCACTGTGGGCCATCAAGGATCCCCTTCATGAGTCCTAGTACAAAACAAGCATTAATTACTGTTCCTCCCGAACATCTACAGAGGTGTTTGCATGGTGGGCTGATAATTAACTGAAAGTTAAGCAGAAGACAAAAGCCTGGAGACTGAATTTTATGTATATTATTGTATTGGAAAATTTCTGAAGACAAGTTTGCAGTCCCAATACACTTAATAAAGAAAAGAGACTGTTTTTCAGGGCTGAACGTTTATGTTTCAAGCACATTAACAGGGAATTTAGCAAGTAATAAATCACAGTGGTGTTAAGTGCTCACGTAGATGCACCTGTGGGCTTTTAAAACTGACAGCTGAAGCACAGATGGTTTCACACCATCACACAAGAAATACTTTTAAATGCAGGCTTAGTCTATGCCAGGTTATCCCAAATTCTTCTCCATTCAGTGAAGGAGCAGTGTCTCAAGACAAGAACAGTCTGTTGGACCACATTGACACGTCCAAGTGTGTTGCACAAAATGACCAATGCTAGAGCTCCTGAGGACTAAGCCTGTAGCTGCAGTGCTCTAGAAGAGTCCAGCCCTGCAGCTGAGAATGCCAAGACAGATGGAAATTGCCTTCACCTGCACTGCTGAGTAAAATTATGTCTAGATTTCTGGCCCTGAGGCAGAGTTTCACTTTCTGTGGACTATGTGTGCTTGGTGCTATGTTTACTCTGGGCCCACTGTAATGCCCAGTGACCCTAAGGTATAACTTTTACCTTTTCTGTATCTTTATCAGTTTAAAGTTTTTTTAATACTGGAAGAATTGTGCTGTGGACAAGCAGAATCAGTCTTCCATATGTGAAACTGTGCATATGCACTGGGTTTATCATGAGGACATAGAGGTCTTCAAAGATCTAAACCTGCTGGGTAAAATCGAGAGCCAGTCTTATCCATACTGCCTACTGGGAGTGATCCCCAAAATGTGGTAGAACCCAAACTGCCAGTGCATGGTATGAGAACGCTAATTGACTTGTGCCAAAACCAGACCAGACTGAGCAGTACAAATGCTCAAGTTTTTGTTTCCTGGGGCTGTTTTATTGAACAGTATGGACACAGCTGTTATTGCCAACTTCTATCGCTCATCAGCACATGGTTGTTTTTCTGTATCCAGTAGATTTATTTTTTTTGTATACCTGGGCCTATACCATAATAGCTATAGTACTATGCTTGGGATGTTGTGCTTCTGAATGTACTGAAGACATTTGCTCTTCTTCATACAGGTATGGTCAGGTTGTGTGATATCATTTATATATGCAAAATGGTCTATGTATACTGAATAACTCATTTCTTCTTTGACACTCAAAGTAACAAAGCCAATACACTTGCAAAGTTTTGCTGATTGGAGGCAGATCATCGTGTAAAAAGTCTTCATACTTTTACTTGATCTTGAAAAGAGAGGACACAAGAAACATCCTTTCAACTCCCATCTGTTTGCAGTGAAATACAAACTGGAGTTAATTTACCTGATCATCTCATAACCTCAGAAAAAAAAGGTTGTAGATACTCAGTTTGCAGAGACTAATTTATTCAAATCAGCTTCCCAAACCCAGATATTATGCACAATGCTTTTTTTTTTTCTTCTTCCCCTGAACTAATCATATATTTTAATTAGTGGGCAATGTTTTCCAGCATTCACAGAGTCTGCACAGCCTAGCTTCTTGTGTGTTGAGTAGCTTGTCCTTTATCAAAGAGTCAATCCTCTTGTGTCTTATTGGCAGTACATGATGTGCATTCATTGTGGACAGTGATCTATTTAATTAGCTGACTCATGTGTCTGTGTTAAAAAGGCCACAGGTACCAAAACACAGAGATAACAAAAAAGGCTGAGAGCATCTTCAATTGCAGTATTCTCTTTATCAAGCTCTGAATTTAAATGATCTGCTCTGGAAAACAGATGATGAGTTCATATAGCTAGAAATTAACACAATGAAAGCTTGCTGCTTATAAATGGTTTTCAGCTCTTCAGTTTTTTTTCCTCATTCCAGCCCTTAAATCTGCATCAGAGAACCCAGGGTTTTATTTTAGCAAAACTAGTGCAAATTGAGTGATTATCGTATTATTTGAAATTCAGAATGACATTTCTAAGATCCATACAAACTGGAGTCTATAATGAATAGTAAAATACTATTAAAAATCAAAATGATAGCATTTTATGCCAACTTTAAACATGGTAAAGGTTTGATCCCTCTTACATATAACACATGTTAACTACTGAAAAGATAAGAGAATGAAAAACAGACCTTAAGAGCTTAGTAACTTAATGGATACAAAGATAAAATTCAGGTACCTGTGTAGGAAAGATATAGTTTGAGGGGGCCTGAATACAGACAAGCATTGACATAAAGTCACAACAAAGATCTCACATACCAAAAGATGCACTGAAACAGGCATCATAACTCACATTTTTTGAACAGTGTCGTGGCTGGAACCAAATGCCCATGTAAAGTAAAATAATTTTTGTAGCAAAGCTACACTGAAGACTAAGTTCTCAGCTGAACCCAAAAGTTGGAACAGTACTTAATATGTTAGCTGAAGGCCTGACAGAAACATTTTGGTAGAGCAGAGAATTATTTCATAGCAAAATCCCAGAAATTGCTTGGATTTTTTTTTTCTTCTTCTTTATTAAATCTGGAGATTAAATTTAGCTTTATTTTTGGGGCCAGGGAAGGAGGAAAAATAAAAGTAAGGGAAAAGTATTTGTGGATCACATCCTTCTTCCTTTTCTGGAAAAGATAAAGCCAAGGGCAATGATGTTGGGAAATGTAACAGGTTAAGTTCTGTTATGTCATCAATGACGTGGTAAAAATGAATATGGAATGCTTATTTATTGAATATTTTCCAGCTCAGAAATCACAGTCTGCATTATCTTAGCTTCTTGTGTGTTCAGTAACTTGTTCTTTACCAAAGAATCAATCTTCTCATGTTTTATTGGCAGTGCATGATATGCATTGATTGTAGACTGTGATCTGTTTAATTAGGTTACTCATGTGTCTCTGTAAAAAAAAAGTACAAATAGAATTAAGTAAATACAAACTATTGGAAACAGACTCATTAATGACTACTGAAGTTGACTCAAACTCTAGCAGAGGAAGCCCATGAATCACAGTCCATTTAAGCTGGGTGGGTGTAAGTTTCCCTATTTCTCACACAGTTCTCTTCCTTGACAGGTGATTACTTGGAACTAAATGAGTGAATAAAAGTTAAGCAAACTCATTAATTCTGGGTCCAGCATATTTCTGATCAGTATCCTTCATGTTTTTAACTACAGAATCCCCTTCACCTGCAGATGAGTTTAGAAAACTCACTGAGTTCTGATGCTGATGTCACTTTCTCGATCCTTGCAATGAACAACTGGTATAATTTCAGCCTGATGCTATGCCAGGAGGAGTGGAACATCACAGATTTTCTCTTCCTCACGCAACAGAGCTCCAAGTTCCACCTGGGATCCATTATAAACATCACAGCAAACCTCACTTCAACCAGTGACCTTCTGAACTACTTACAATTTTACCTGGAGAGCATCAAAGACACAACGTCTACCATGGTGATGTTTGGATGCGACATGGAAAAGACACGGAGGATTTTTGAAATAACCACCCAGTTTGGTGTGATGCCTCCAGAACTTCACTGGATTATTGGGGATTCACAGAATGTGGAAGAACTGAAGACAGAAGGTTTGCCACTTGGTCTCATCGCTCATGGCAAGACAACACAGTCAGTCTTTGAGCATTACGTACAGGATGCAATGGAGCTGGTAGCAAGAGCTGTAGCAGCTGCCACCATGATTCAACCTGAACTAGCTCTTATTCCAAGTACTATGAATTGCATGGACACAGATGAAAGGAATATCACTTCAGGACAGTATTTGTCAAAGTAAGTTTTTCCTTTTTTTTTTTTTCTTTATAGCTAATATTTGTGGTATACAAGAAAAAATAGTTTTCCTCCCCCCCTCCTCACCATTCTCAGTGGCTTAGCTATCATGCTGTTAACGTTTCCTAATACACACATTTTTTTCAGGATTTCCTCCTGCTTCATTACTTTGGGGCAAATAATGAAACTTAAACTTAGCCACAGAGGGAGATTAAGCCAGTTGCAGAAGAAGGCATTGTTCTACTGAAGTGGAGATCACATAGTAAACATAGGCTAGGTTAAACTATACTCCAAAAGTATCTTGTATTTATGTTTATGCCTGTAAGAGGGAAAAATCAGGGCTAGGGTCAAATCCTCTGAGGTTCTGAGATACCTAAGAGAATAGAAAACACAATAAAAATATTTGTGCTACCTAACCAACCAGGGAGTATAAAAGCAGATGTGTAGCCCTTGCTAGTATGCTTCCATGGAAAAGAAACAAAAAAGAGTCACCTTGACCACCTCAGAGGCCACTGCTGCTGGTGAGAGCACTCAAAACTACAAAGTTCTCTCTCTGTTGCTTGGTGCGGAAGGCTCCTCTTTCAGCTTCTGCTGAAACTATTCCTGTAGACCACTACACGTGACTATACTGAAGTTATTCCTGAAACCACTTGGGAATTCATGTCTAGAAATATTCTGGTTTTTAACATATGAGAGGAAAAATTGCATGGTTCCATTTGAAAACAAACAAAAAGGTCCATGCTAGGTATGTGAATTCATCAGCTGGGTTACATCCAGTGACTGTTGCATGTTTTTCCCCCATTACACCTGGTTTTCAGCCTACAGATTTTGTTGGATGGATAAAAGTTCTTGAAGCATCTGAGGTATCTTCACAGTAATGTGGTAACAGCACTGCTCAAAACAACCATTTGAGATCCAAAGAGTTTCTTAGTCAGCACTTGTCCATCTTAGGGGCCAAAATACCCTGTTTCCAAAGAGTGAAAAAAGGCTTCGGAATAAATCCTTCACTGGCTTGCACTATCCCCACTGACCTGTGCTACTACTTTTGTCTCATTATTCTGGCTATTTTAACTAGATCATAGCTAAGTAAAAGTAAAACTCAGAAAGATGCTTCTTAAAGTAACAAATATTTGAGGACAGTAGTTTTATGAACAGACTTTTTGAGGGTTAAGGAAGGGACAAAGAAATAGGAAAGCAAAATTAAAGCTCTTAAATGTATTCCTGCAAAATATTTCTTCATCATTGCTTTCTACAGAAAGCTATTAGCTCTCATGAACAGTGACTGCTGTAGAGCTTTTGTTATTTTATTATTTTGGGACACAATATGCAATTTCACATCTATGAGATTTCTTGTTCCTTCATCTCAGTAAAGATACTGTGGAAAAGAAAAAAGGATCATATGCTTATCCTGTATTTCCCTAGGCATCTATTTATGGATCCTGTTACAGGCAAAATTACAGGTTAGATAAACCCTTGCCCTGAATCACTGCAGCTGTTTTTGTAGTGTATAAGTGAGACAGTTACCTGATGGCCAATACTGATGCATTTGAGTTAACAGCATAATTATTAACTCTGAGCAGTACCAATAATATCTAGGGCGTGGAGAACCGATGGGTGGCTTAACTGTGACTGACCTCATCCATTGCACGAATGCTTTTAGGCAAGTGGTGTGCCTCCAGAGATGAAACTTGTATCTGGTGCTTAATCGAGTGTTTACTAATGTGGGCATTTTTCTGTCTAAATGAACCCATCTGTCTTGATATGTAGCCCTGGAGCTGCGGTGGGCAGGAATGGAGAAGGGACAGTGGCACAGAACTTTGCCTCCCTTACCTGCAGCGTCTAGTTCAACAGCAGTCCCCCAAGCCGCCACAGCTGAGCTTTCATTACCAACACTGCTCTCATACGTTGGCCATGCAGACATTTAAATGCCACCCAGGAGCAGTATAATGATTGTGAACAAGACCAAGATCTGGTCCATGGCAAAGCATGCTTTCAGCTATATGGATATGGATATAGATGTACAAACCCCTGAAGATTATACTGTTGTAAGTCTCCATCCTTCATTCCTCGTACAATGAGATTGATTCCCTGATCTATTCCTTCCTGCTCATGGGAGCATCCTTGTTGATGGAGCAAGGCATTAAAATTTCAAAATCTCATTTTGTCTTATAGCTTTAATTAGTCTTACAGTTTTAACTAGTCTTACAGCTTTAACTCTGCTTCTTGGGTAATTTCACCAGCCTGCTATTTGCTTGCCCATTTTAGTTCTTGCCTCCAGTAAACTTTCCAAGAAAGATGTGGAATGACCAAGCCATCAAGCTTGAAAGAAAATGAAAACATTTAATTAAATCATTCTGAAATGTACTACAAAGATATCACTGATGCAGTATGGTAGTACTGCTAAAGCTGTAATGAGCAATTCTTACAACAAAGCACATGAAAAACAAATAAAGCTGAATTGAGCAAATGACATGCTTTGGACTCATTGGTCAAACTGAAGAGATGCTAGTAAAATTTTGATACAGCTATCACAGCCAGTCAGTGTGATCATCAGCTCACACATATTGACGTAACATCAAGGAAATTCGTTCAGCTGTCAGACTTGAGGATCTGGCCCTTCATCTGAAATTTGTACACATTATCTTTCCGTGCCAATCTGTCAGTAGCCCTACTGAAAAGATATTGCTCAGATTTTGCCAGTGTGTCTATGCAATACTCAGCACATGTAATTCCCAGAGATTCACACTAGAGATTACTGGCTTAAGTAATGCAGTCAAATCCTCTTATGTACTTCCTAAAGTTATTGAGTAAGGCAGTTTTTCCGTGAAGTCCCTGGTATGAGTTTCACTAGAGCTGCGTACAGTGTATGCAAATGATTAGCAGCCATAGCCACTCGTGTATAAAACAAAGTGTCGTTAAAATGTATCTCCGACAGGGTTCCCCTCATTTATTTTGATTAATGTCCTGTCACTACCAAAAATATAGAACATGCAAATCAGCTGCAAAAGTAAGCCACTAACTCCATGAGGTAGCAAAGTTATACATTTAAATGCTGATAAATCTCTCAGGTAACAACTTCTAACACAATTCAACCACAGGACAGGTACAGAGGGCTCGATTCACCCTCATGGGCACACTTATTTCTACAGTGAAAGTCAGAGAACACAGTGCATAAATTCCACTGTTCTCATTCTACCTGCAGAAAATAAATCTAAGGCATTATTCCGTAGTTTCATCTACTCCCAAAGCACCTGGTCTGCAGCATTCTGATATCCAAGTTGTGCTGTAGTAGCAACATGGGGCCAAATTCATCAGAACATTGCTAGCATATTCCATCTGAGGACTTGTCTCCCTCAATTTTGGCATTTTGTGAACTGTTAATACTATTTTCAACACTTAAAACATTCTTTTAAAATTTTGAACATACAGACCCATCTACACATGCCATGGTTTTACGGTTATCGCCATAGCGATGGCTTCAGCATATGAGCCCAGCAAGACTTGTAAAGAAGAAGTTGTGCAATTTTTTACAAAGACTGAGGAGAAGAGATAAAAAACAGATAAGTTTATGGGCACATAAACCTTTGTTTAGGGCTTAAGATTGCCCTGCCCTATAAAGTTAGTCTTGGTAGTGTTTACATACACAAACATGCAAGTACACCATCAAATATGAAACATGAGGTAGGAGGAAAGGACTAGTCAAACAGTGTCAGACACCACTGATTAATGAAGTTACAGTATCATTTAGCTAACACTAGACTAAGTGGTAAAGGATATTAAAAATGAGAACCATGTTTATGTATCTCTTATATGCATTTATAAACACCTATGTGCCTTTTGAAGTATAATTTTCAGGCCCAATCAATTGCTTTTGACAGTATTGGCTGTATCATCTTTCTCCAAACTCAACCTACTCAAAATAGACTGCATGAGAACAATTTTGAAGTTGTCTCAGAGAAGGCTGTCACACACACAACCACACTCAAACTATATTATTTAGTTTTCCAAATTTACCCTTTGCTGAGGGCAAAAACTTATCTGATCTTGAGACATATACAGTCCAGTGTTTCAACTGCTGAAACTCCATCAAAAGCTGTCAAAACAAAGGGTAGAGTCTGGGCAGAAGTATGCATGCACACACACTTGCTGTGGATTTATCCTTTTCAAATCAATTTAAGGTTATTTTTTATCCACTCTAACTATTGATAAACAATTAGCACTACTTAAAGTTTATGTCTTGCTTATTGAGGTTGGAATGGCAGCTATAGCCTTTATACTTCTTTCAATACTTGCTTTCATCCAATTTCCAGAACTAATGTGAGGTGTTATATTCTACTATGACAGCTAAATAGTCTGTCTTCTGAATACCTCTTAGTGGAAAATATGTGCCTAACTTACCTTACACCACATTAGCAGCAATTTAACTGAGTTGTTTTCAATACAATCACCATACCAAGACTTACATAGTCTTAGTAAAGTCCCTCTACAGCCTCTGCAAAATGTATAGCAGCTTTCTTATTAACAGAGTGCAGTTCAGCTGGTCATGGTGTTTACATTAAATAGGATTTTCTCCTTACAACACTTATTTCCTGCTCAGTTCCCTGCTCCTTTATCTGTGTCATTTTAGCTTCTTTGATAATGACTTACCAGGGAGGACAACTACTAGTAAATGTTGCCAGCCAATACAAAGGAAGTTCTTAACTTTATTGTGAATATATGGGATAGTAAAAGCCCAAAAATCTCAATGCAAAATGTGCAGTGCAAAAGTGGCACACTTCATGAGATCTGCTACAATGTCAAAATTTCACTTTTAAGAACATTACTTTTGCAGACACTTTAATAAACCTTTTTTTTGGGGGGGGAAGAATTAAAACTGACTCCTCTAGGGCAACCAGCTTTCACTGAGTCCCCTTCTTCACTCTGAAGTGGCTAACAGTGATTTACCAATGCTAAATTTGCATTTTTGAATCTGGATTGGTTCACTTCAGAGTGCTTGAAAGCTGTTGACAGCACTTCAGTAGCCTCTCTTATGTAAGCTAGATCTTACTGAGATTATAGGATTTTTCTTGGAAGGACATTAATACATAATTTCCACTCTTCCATTTTTGTACATAATTTTATCTAGGAAACTGACTACAGATCTGGTGAGTTCAGCTTAGAAATAATCTATGTTTCATTAATTTATGAGGCACAGGTAACTGAAAAAATTGGTGTTCTCTCACTCATTTTTTCTAATAAGTAAAAAAGAGTATCTTTCCTGAAGAGTTTTCATTTGCATTAGATAAGATACATAGGAGAGCATTCCCAAGTACTTTAATCATAAATTAAGTGGCTTGTTTGTTGTGCCATAGGAAAGATATTAATGATCCAGGTGTTCAACATCCCCAGTCTATTCTCTTAAATGTAAATTCATGGTGCCTGCATATGCTTTAGCATGATGACTTCACTTGTCTGCTTATGATTACTCTGCTTTCTCCCACCAACAGGTTTTTAGCCAATACAACTTTTGATGGTCTCAGTGGCCACATTAAGGTGAAAGGCTCCTCCATTGTCAGCTCAGAAAACAACTTCTTCATCTGGAATCTGCAGCACGACCCAGTTGGGAACCCAATGTGGACTCGTCTGGGGAGCTGGCAAGAAGGAAAGATAATAATGGACTATGGGATATGGCCAGAACAGGCCCAGAGACATAAAAATCACATGCAACATCCCACCCGGCTGCACCTCAGAGTGGTAACTCTCATTGAGCATCCATTTGTCTTTACAAGAGATGTAGATGATGAAGGTCTTTGCCCAGCAGGGCAGCTGTGCCTGGATCCTTTGACCAATGATTCAGCCGTGCTGGATAACCTGTTTGAAACCCTTCAAGGAGGGAATGACACTGTTCCCATTGAGCTGAAGAAGTGCTGCTATGGCTACTGCATTGACCTACTGGAGAAGCTAGCTGAGGATATGAATTTTGATTTTGACTTGTACATTGTTGGTGATGGCAAATACGGAGCCTGGAAGAATGGCCACTGGACAGGGCTGGTGGGAGACCTTCTTGCTGGCACAGCTCACATGGCAGTGACATCATTTAGCATTAATACTGCCCGCAGCCAAGTGATTGATTTCACAAGCCCTTTCTTTTCAACCAGCTTGGGGATCTTGGTGAGAACCAAAGACACAGCAGCTCCTATTGGAGCCTTTATGTGGCCACTTCACTGGACAATGTGGCTGGGGATATTTGTTGCTCTCCACATCACAGCTATATTCCTCACCTTATATGAGTGGAAAAGTCCTTTTGGGATGACCCCCAAAGGAAGGAATAGGAACAAAGTCTTCTCTTTCTCCTCTGCCCTGAACGTCTGCTATGCGATCTTGTTTGGAAGAACAGCTGCCATCAAACCCCCCAAGTGCTGGACTGGAAGGTTTTTAATGAATCTCTGGGCTATTTTCTGTCTGTTTTGTTTGTCCACATATACAGCCAACCTAGCTGCTGTCATGGTGGGAGAGAAGATCTATGAAGAGCTTTCTGGAATACATGACCCAAAGGTAAATTTGTCTATTGTTATTAACCCTGCTTCTTCTTCTTCCCATAATTTGCTGCATAATTTGTGGTTTCTAATAAAATCAGAAACTGCAAAACAGCAGTTGCACTTCAATTAGTTACCACCTGATGGCACTTCAACAGGAAAGTTCAGTGAGAGGGGATCTTAAAACATCCATTGAAGGGTTGGGGTGGGATTTCAAAGGTTAAGGGTGAGGAGGAAGGTGAAATATTGTGGTGTTGCCCACTGCAGAGAAGAAAAGTGGCTTCTACATGCAGATTAAGGGTTTGATTTCAGTTCTGAAGTCCCTTTGGCTGTAATTGATTGATTAGATGATTTGAGTAATCCTGAGATCTGCTTGGAAAAAACAACCACAAAGCATGAAGAAAAAAACACTGATGTTCTAGGTAGGATTTTGCAAGTATTTCATAGGCCATAATTGTACTTACAAAGGCGTTACTGGCAAAATTCCCCACAAATGCTAAATCAAATGCAGTAGAACAGAAATCTTTTGAAAAATCTTGCCTTTTGCATCAAAACAGTGGAATTCACTTTACAAGTAGTCAAACACTTGATTTGCAATGTAGTTTCTGCTGGGGAACTGTCATGGGAGTAGATGAATTATGTTGTAGACAATCCATCTGCAAATAGCTCGGACTTCCTAGTACTTTGTGGTAAGGCAAGGAAAAATGTAGAAGCAGGAGTGCCGCCACCCACTCTCTCCCCAACTCCCAAGGCAGGATGAAGGGATCTTCAGTTGCCACTAAGTAATGATCATGAAAACATTTGTGCACAAAGGTTTGTAGAGGGAGTACATGGCTGCAGCTGTCACAAGAGCAGGCATCCTTTTCACCTTACAGTCACTGCAGGGGACAGGGTGAAACCATCCACCAATTTGTCTCAGGTGACTGAACTGATACGACATTGTGCCACAGGAAAAAGTCATTGTAAGAACTCAAGAACTGAACATTTATTTTGCTTTCATAACTTGTGTAAATAAAGATTACTTATGTCCCTCCAGACAGCAAAGGCCAAGCTCCATCTGTTATGTTAGTAAAATCTTGCATTCAGACTAATGACCATACAGTTTTGACGTTGTGAGTATGACTTCTGATTCACTTCCTCCAACCTTATCCTGATTGTTTCTACCAAAAAGATTTTAAACAAAGAAAAATACTTTTTATGGTTGGCCCGAGGCATTCTAAAATTGATTTATGGCTTAAAGCAAATTGGTACTAATAATCTGCCCTTCCCCTTCCAGAAAAAAATGTCACAAATACTACATAAATAACTTCATCAATTTAAGCTGCAGAAGTCCAGGAATCATGTATTTGTTTTATTCAAAGCATTCTAAATAAGCGAATGAGAGCTTTGGACTGAATTTCCTCAGCTCCAAGCATCTTTGTTGCAGTCATTGTGGGGTAAGCCATAATATTAGCTTGAAAATGAGGTTGGTCCTCTACTTTTTGCACGGGCATCACCTAATCCATCAAATCACATCAGATTACATCCTATTTTTCTGCATCATTATTGTGACTGCACACGGAGTTCCTAAGACAGGTGTTGGGAAATTTCTGCAATTGCAAGAAAATGAGATTATTCTAAAGCTGCGCTGTAAAGCTTGGCTGTTGAGTTACAAAATTGAGTGCAGAGTATTGAAGCCTATCAGGTGCTGCAAACACAAGTGTTAGTCCCGAACAGAAACATTGATGACTCATGGTTAATAACTTCAGTGATCCCATTGAATCACTGGCATTAATGGCCTTTCCTAGACAGGCACTTCCCTGCTTCATGGACTAGATCTAAGCTTCTGAGTAGTTACTAGTTTCCAATGTGGAATTAAGACAAGGCAGATTTTATGGAAGAGGATTGCCTGCCATTACATGAACTACAAAATAGTTTCATATATTTCATTCATGCATTTGCCTCCAAAGTCTTAGTCTGTAAAAGTAGTCATAATAGCAAATGTACTGTTTTAAACCTTTTCTTACGCAAAGCCTGAGCAGTGCCCATTCAAAGTTCTCTCTAAGACTTAAAGCTTAGGTTTAGGAAATGTTTAGGGCACAACAATTGCAGAGGTACATGCACCACTTTTTAGTTAGTTACTTAAAGCATTTTTTACGTGATTTAAAGATTTTATGGGGTGTTTTTCCAGATCTGCTTACCTCTTTTCTTTCAGTGGTGCGGACTCATTTCAAAAAGAAGACAGTAGGATGCAGAAATAATCTTTTAATATTTTAGTATACTTTTAAACATTCTCCTGCTGCTCTCGGGATACATATGCCCTTGTACTGTGCTTTTTAAATGTATTTAAAAAACAAAGCCCAAAATAGAGGAGCAACATTCTTGAGGTGATGTAAGCCATATCATTTCTTCAGGCTGGCAGCCACAAACAGCAAATCCCATCTGAGACTGCAAACAGTCAGAGGGACGGCAAGTTGGGAAAAATTGAAAGGTTTTTTTCAAGATTAGAAACCTGATGTCTAAAGTCAGTATTGCCAGGAATATCTATTCTCTTTTCTGGTTAAAAAAAGAAAAGATTAGATATTGCCTCAATAAATAACATCTGCCTTTCTACAAAAATCCATGTTACAACAGTGATGTTTAATTGACAAAGTGGTACAGTGTTTTAGCAGTTGCTCATTGCAGCTCAGCAAGGGAAGCATGGTCCTCCCATATTGTTGAAGTCTCAAAGGTACAACATTTTCATCAGAAATCAAAAGAAAATGAGTTGTGGAACAACCACTAATCACCAGGTAAAGTGGAATACAGAATTAGAGATACCTCAGTTGGATCTTTAAATGCACTAATGATGTAGAAGTAGAAGTAAGGGAATATCATCCTGCTGCTGAAAGTGAGGCGAGACAAACCAGAGCAGAAGGCAAGCAATGGGAGGCAGGAGAATTAAGTTCCTGGAATATGTCTTGAGTTTTGGAAACTTAGTATGTCTTTTCCATGTAAGAATCTTAACAAGGGTGGGTGGCTAAAGCCAAACATCTGGAGTGTCCATTAAAGCTCGCTGTTCCCTTTGCTAGGTCACATTTCAGGTGACTTCTTATGGTAGGAGCTATAACGTAGCCAGTAAGTTGCAGAAATACTACAGCAACGTCCTGCCACCCTAAAATCTCACTCTTCTAAGACAATGGGCAATTTTGGGCCACAGCTGCCCTGTCTCCCTTATTTTCTAATCTTAGACATTTTAGACCATCATGTCCTGCCAGTGGAAACTGACAGACACAGCTTTTGGGGAAGAAACTGACTTGAACATGTTCAGTCTGCTATTTGAGCACGAGAGGATATGTGCCATTTACACAGATGAAAGATGCAGCAGTGTCCTGATTCCTGCTTAGGAAGCTCTCTCAGTACACAGCAAAGAAGTTTAAAAGCTTGTTTGCAGATAGAAGAGATAAAGACGGATGAAAAACATTGTATTTGGATCATTTTATACTGCTTTTATCCCTTCTCTCATCTGAATCCCAGAGTCTTATTCCACTTTTTCTCCTAGTGTCACATCTTTGGATGCACAAATAATTACAACATTCTTCTTTGTCAGAGTGCTTGGCAGACCAGGTACACTGTTATATGAGTTGACTACAAGGTCAGTTACTCAGCTTACAGGCATGAAAACCAGCAGCCTGCCTTTGAGTTGGTCTGATCATTTGTCCTACCTACCTGTAATGGCCTGGAAAGAGATGGCTTGATTCCTGACATCTCCCAAACCTGCTTATCACCTTGTTTATTGTATAGTTCCCTACTCCCTTGGTGATGACATCATACTCAGTTGGAAAAGCCACCACCCAATGCACATTTTCACAGTAGCAAGACTAGGTTGCAATAGGTAACTCCTTAAAACAGAGCTGGTTCTAGAGGAGCACGTAGGTATGCAGATGGGGACATTTAAGTCTGGGACAGCTGGCCACTGTCCTCTTTGTCCTGGTTGACAGGGGATGATTGCATAGCAGATCTACAGCAGCAAGCTGAGTACACAACCTCATGGGCACAGGCTGGACAGAGAACAGGCACATTGATAAGTAAGGGGCTCTGGGTACAAAAAGGAGAAGATGCTGCCATTCTGCTTCTGAAGCATGCATCTTTATGGCTGATGTCTCTTTTAGCCGGCCTTGTGACAAATCCAGATATTTATGTGTCAGTTTCCAGTATGGTTTCCATAAAGCGGTACTAGCTGCATGTGGGTAAGCTAGGTCCCAGTGCCCACACGCAGGGAAAAGAAGAAATTATCTGTCAGTACATAGCAATATCAGTACATTCCTTTGCCCAGCAAGCCTGCAAGTAAGCCCCAGACACAGTAAAACTCTTCATTATCAAATTCAAAAATAGGGTCTTTTATTACAGGATCTCCCCAGGGAGCGGGTGGCAAGGGGACTTGAAGCAGGGACTTTGCTTTCAGGCTTCTAATGCAAGACACACGTTGGAGATGGACCATGAAGTCAGGAGTGTGTTGAGTAGTTCAGATTATGTGAGGCAAAATAATTGTCGAAGCCCAGAGGACAGAAGAAACATTTCAAACATGCCAAGAAGAAAGCATGCAACAGGAGAAGCTGAGGAACTGGACAGATTTTCCATAAGGAGGTCCGATGCCTTGCCTTTCTTTCTGCTAGAAGTGTCATTCTTTCAACAATATAATGAGCTTTTCAGATGCTATCTGACCATTGCCACTTCTGTGACAGCTGTCAGCTTTTCTTTGCCATCTTTAGGATACATTTAAGTAGCTATGCCTGTTAATTTACTGTGGTTATATTTTTACTTCTCTGGATTATTTCATCCTCAAAACACTCTTTGACAATGGCAAAGTTCCTTTCCACATTGTATTTTGACAGAAAATATCAAACCTATTGAGATTCATTTACAAAAAAGGGCTAGACTTGTGAATCCCACCATCAGCAATTTCATTGTGTTATCTCACCTAACTTTACATGTCTGCAGTGGAGACATTACGTATGATTTACTCAGTCTAATATGCTTTTACTATTAGTTCGGAGACGTAGGCATATTGGGCTGCTGTTGAAGACACATCGGAGCGAGATCACGCAAATCATTCCCCAAAAGCGCCTGGTTCTCTCCGTCATGCATGATGGTGTACTAGCATGGCCAGCATGGACGTCGCAAAACATCATAGATGCCCCAAGAAATACACTGCAGACCTCTACAATCACTCTGACGAGCTCCACCCAGCAAGTCCCTTCAACAGCCTTAGTGCACTTTGGGATAGTCCTCAGAAATACACGCTTCTTTTCCAATCCATTGTCTGAACACTTGCTGTTATGAGCTGTCGATCTTTTTATTACAAAAGTAAGCACTTTGAGTAATCCAGACAAGATATTTCTGAGATTCTGTTACTCGGGTATTCAATATGTACAATCACCCAGATTTTTGTTTCTAGATTTAAATTATGAAATGTAAGGGTGCGAGCTCTCATTTCTGATTTATGAAAATCTCAGTTAATTTAGATGCCTTATGGCCATTATTGTACCAGTTAACACCCTCCATTACATGTATTAAAACAGTCCAGAAATACCAACTGGCAAATAACTACAGATGAGGTTTAGCAATACCAAACCATAAAAAAGGAGAGCTCCAGCCACTTTATAGGCCTTTTTCATTGTTAGAGGCACGATTCAAATACCCCTGCATTTAATGATATTTTCCCTCAAGCTCAGCAAGCTTTAGAATGAGGCCATAACTGTTTTGTGTTTATTGATAAATTTTCCTCCTGAAAAAAAGGAAGCCTTTTAGGAATTACACTGGAGAAAATGCTCTTAAAGACTGCCATGGTCTTTCACTGCAGCAGCCTAAGATGAATCACTATAAGGAGTGCCACTTGTGCTGCTATGTATTAAATATATAATGAAATAGCATGTATTTAAATGTGCATTAAATGCATTACTTTTTATAGCAAAAAAACAAGCAACCAACTAGTGGAGTTAACAGAAATCTTATTGCTCCTATGGGGTTTAGTATCTGTACAAGATTGCAGGATTCTTTTCTTTTTACAATTAAAAGAAGTTGGCTGCAAAATGTATACAGCATACATTTCTGTCATTGGACACAGAAAGGTCATGACTCACAGCATCACAGCCTGTTAATTAATAAATGGTGCTCTTCTGAGTATTAAGGAGTCAGTGGAGGATTTGAACTCAGGAGGACTTTAAGTGTCACACAGACCAAAGGGAAAAAATCTCAGACAAAGGAGAAATTACCAAACTCCATTCAGAATAAAGAACAGGCTTTGCAAAGCAATCTCATACAAGAATGAAAGACACCTGTAATTTATGGAGGTGAAATCTTGGCTTCTTTAGCTTCCCCATCACCTCATTAAAGCTTTCTTGCGAAGTTACAGCTTTGGAGGCTCAGATTATGTCTGGTTCGGATTTTTATCATTCTGATATCTAGTTTATCAGATAATGCACTGCACTGTTCTCCAAATCAAGTTTCCTTTCCCATTGAGATCTGCTTTCTATGCCTTCTTGCTAACAATTATCCTTTCGGTATCTTTACATATTAACCCCTACTGCCTCAGGTCTTCACCAATGTAGAATGCCTTGTACTGTTACTTACTGTCTTGACCACTTTTTACCTCACCATGCTAATTGTTTGGTCCAAGGAATGGGGTAGGGGTGGAAGAGACGAAGTCCTGCTGTCTTAATTCCATGTGATGTAGGTCATGAAGGTTGTTCTTTCAGCACCAGAAGGAATTAACATGTTTTATCTGTCTTCATGTCAGTTTCTCACTCTCAAGCTGTGGTATACCTATATGTGATGTTGTTTAAAAAAAAAAAAGAAAGCCCACCACCAGAAACAGCAACTGTACCATAGATGGCACTCAGACCCTTGCAAGAAATAATGCAAGCAGAGAAATATGAGGATAAGACGTTCCTGAAGTAACTGGCAAAGAGGAGCAGAGAACAGAGAAGGTTGATCTTGTCACCTGGCAGATGGAAGATCATCGTACAGCTGACTTAGCAGCATTGAGGATATTTATGATTGTTCACAAAAGTCACAGCCATTGTGATCTATAAGCAGAGACCTGGATACTAGCCTGGCTCACCTTCCCAGTGATAGAAGTCCTCAGTCAGCTCCCGCACTAATCTCCTGGAATTCAGGGATGACAAGGGGTCAAGCTCTCTAGAAAAAAAGTAGTTTTCATTGAGTACAATAAGATTTGACTGAACACCAGGTAAGGTCACATACTGTTGTCTGTATTTCACTGTGCAAGAGGTGAAGGCATTCAAGTGAGCCCATGGTTTTTCTGTTACACTTTGTGCTTCGCACGTGCCTCACTGTTCCAAGATGAAAAAACCAAAAATTTAGTTCCAATGTTGGATCTGTCAGTAACAAAGGACTCCTTCTGATTTACCTTCATCTCATGCTTTTGAACCAAAAGTCAATAGCAGATAACATATTTAAGAAATTAGGGCTGCGCTGGTAGACAGTTCATGATCTGCAGTTGGAAATCTCTTTGTCCCAGTAACTGGTGACCCATTGGCAACATGAAACTGTTGTCTGTTCCTTTCCTGGAAACCAGAGAGCACTAGCCTTGCCTGACAAGTTTAGACAGTGTCACCACAGGGGGTTATGTGCAGCCCTGGTACCTGTGGGACAATTGCCATATGGCCAGCAGCAGGAGGACTGACAGTGTTGCCCTAATCAACCAGCAACAGCTGCAGCAGGAGAAATTTGTAAGAAAATGGATTTTAAAGATGATCAATTTGAAGGTGAGAAAGCTACTTACACTTTAAGCTACTGTCATATTAGGTTTCCTCCTCCAGCCCTCAGCTGATTGTAGAGAACTGTGATAGCTTTTCAGCGTCAGACCTGGGACTTGGGACAGAAGAACAAGAGGGATTATTTAACCAGAAATCTTCCATGTCTCTTTGGTAGTTTGAGCATCTATTCAGCCAAACAGCTCTCCTTCCCTTGCTTCTAATTTGAAAAGGACTTCACCTGCCTTAGAGCAGCGTTAGCCCTGTTTTACAGGTAGAAAGCAGAACATCGTCGATGAAGTGGCTCAGTCTGGGCCATTTTTACAGCTGCTTTGTGCTGCTGAAGTACAAATGGAAACAGTGCCTGTTGGGAATGACATTCTTGTTTTTTTCTTCAGTCTATCCATTTTTCCTACAATAATTTACACTTAATATCTTACAGTTCTGAGCTCTCCTGGAATAAATTCCAGCTCAAAGATTCCTCTGTCCAGAAAACTTTTTAAAGTGCTGTTAAGAAACAAGGATAAACATGCTATTAAGTTCATATTCACCAGAGTTGTCACATGGGAACTGTCAGTACAGGCTTTATATGTTTAAAGTCACAATTTCTTTTCATGTATGCTCTTGTTGCAATGCAAGAAAATAAACTGGCAGTACTGGACTCTGCATTTGTTTCTAGATTGGAACTGCTTAATGACTTCAATGCAGCTGTAAAGATTTATGCCAACTAATGATCAAGATGAGTTGGATTCAAAGTGACAGAATTTTTTAAAAATCTGACATTATGCTGGCAAGCCAAGGATCAGCTCCACTGACACTTTTAGCAACAGAGAAGGGAGAGTGAGCTTTCAAATGTATTCTGCATACACCATCTCCTGGAGGCCCTGGGAACATCTCCACTTTCCAAGCCTGAACACATGGGACAGTTTCTGTACAAAGCCTCCACTTCCAGAAGTTCAGCTGTGAATTTTCATCTGCTAAAATTTGAAATTCATGTGCTTCACTGTGAATAATTTTATTTTCTTTCATCTCCCTCAGCACCCCATAAATATTCACTAGTTAGTTTTCACAAACTCTTGCAGATAAGTAGGGGAAAGCCCATGAACAAAGTTCTACATTGTTTGGGGTTCTTTTAAATTTTATTTGTTCTGTTCTTTTTTCCCTGAAACTTTGCTTAGCATTAGCAATTGCATTTCTTTTATCACTGGGTCATGAGAGATCTCTTAGCAGCTAGACAACCACTTAAATGTATTGGTTGCATAAGGTAAGATAAAATGGTATTGCTTCATACACTGAAGACAGAAGACTCACTGCAAAACAGCAGATCTCTAAAAGCATGACAGTTCTTCACAGCAGAGCAGACCTCTTAATGCCGCACCCCTCCAGTGGTGAGCAACTTAGACTGAACAGTTTTTCCAGATTCAGCAGTGGTTCCCTGGCAGAGATCATGCTGGCACTAACAGCAATTCTGTTGATATACGAGATGTCCATTAAATACTACACTTGGTGTTGTACCAGGTAACCAGCACTATCATGGGCCAGAGCTACTGAAACCTTTTCATAATAATTTTTCCTCAGAAGTTGCAGGAAAAGTTAGGAAAGTGTCTTCAGCCATGTTCCTCCTTTGTATATCCTTTTAAAATTAAAAAGTAGTATTGTAGGTGGTGGTAAAAGCTGAATCCATGTTAACTCTGCCTCTGTCACTGCAGGGTGCAGTCACTGGCACTGCACTCCACTGTATACTGGGTTGCCCTTTTCTCATTGCCGTCAAAGAATAATTCATGGAGTTGAATTTTGGAAAGGAGAGGCTAACTGAATAAATGATGAAATAATTCTAATGATTTGAGATGCTGATTAGAAATTGAGTTCCTGAAGCATTTTTCCTGCAGCCAGCTATCAAGATGCACAGAATAGTCTTGAATCAGATTCAGTGAGGCATTAGTGCACCCCATCGATCAAGTATTGGGAAAGCATTTCCTAGGTTTCAGTCACTTATGGGTTCATTGCTTATAGAAAATAATATCCATAATTTCACTTCCCAACACACTTTCCTACACACTGCAAAAATACACAACAACCAAATGTGATGCAAACCTCAAAATTATAGTAGACATAACAACCAGGGTGCCAAATGGGGAAAAGTGTTTGAGCCAAATCTTCTAGCTTTGCAGAACTGAAAGGTCATACAAAAGCCAGACCCTGCTAGAAAGACCTCAAAACCCAACAGCCCAACTTTGGAGTATGCCAAGTTTAACTGCTGGCAGCATCTCTTGCATTTGCAGTTTTAAATCCTAAGTTGCATAGGATGTTTCTATGCCCGAGTCTTTTCAAGTCCGAGCCTAGGTGTTCCTAGCTTAGCTGATGGCATTGAATGCAATGACACTGTATTACACAAACTGGAATGTGCAAAGTAATGCAATATCCCTGACACTTAGGATTGTATTTTCCTATTTCTGCTCCTGTGGTTTTATCACATGGGTTTTTTCATGCATAATTGACACCCCAAGTCATAGATGTATACCCACACCCAATTCTTCTCAACATCTTCCCAAATAAAACAAGTTCTCCACATCCCACTCAGCAGATGTTTTAACAACAGAAGACAGAGCCAAAAAGATCTAGAAGTGAGGTGCCAAGCCAAGGGAACTAGTAGCTGCAGTATTTGCTTTCGGCAGTAAGCAGCACAAACATCATTTGTCTAGTAGTAGCACAATGCTACAGAAGGTACAGAAGACTCTGAGAAGTCCCAAAGCTTTTCCTGGCACTGTCAGAGAAGCTTGGTGTTCTGTAGGGCTCTTGACTTTCCTTAAACACTACATAACCTCCCTGTCTCAGAGCTCAAGTGACCCAACAACCATTTTACCTCCTCAGCACTTGGAGACATTCACATTAACCCTTGTTTTCTCACGCAGTGTGAGAAAATACTAGCCCTTGTTTGTTTTCCTACCCATGGTACATTTTCTTAGTGAGACTCGTTCTTGAAAACACTGGCAAGCCCATGCATCCCACAGTAGATAATGTCCTTAGAGGTCACAGGGACAGCATTGGTACCCCAATTCCAGAAAACATACTCACTTCCAAAGTTCTTTAGCCTTTCTCCTGCACCTTCAACGTGCACTTCTCAGCAGCATTTCCTAGTTCTCCCTCCCAAAACTTCTGTCTTCACAGAAGGTGCATTATCTTCCTGAACCGTCTGTCCCTGACCTGTGCAGCAAAGTCCTCTGGTCTTGGCATTCCACAGCCCTGAACCTGTGAAGTCAGAGTGCTGGTTCAAGACAAGTGCTCAGCCTCCCCTGCCACTATGTCCCCCTGCTGTGAGGGGTCTCATGACCATCTCTTGAGTTTGCCCCACGTACTGACCTAGATCCTACTGGGAGATCACCATGTGTCTCACAACTTCATGTGCAACAGCTTTCTCACAGCAAACTGGATAAATGGTTCTAAAAATTTGGGATGCACCAAAGTAGTATGGCCATTCATGGTATACACCAGTGCTTCAAATACAAAACTCAGTTTACTAATATGAAATCCCTGTTCTCCAGTATTTGAGCTGCAAAAATGACATTGTTAGCTGCTAGAGCCTTCCCATTTTTTGGGAGAGCCACTAACCAGCAACACTAAATAGCTTTTTAACTCCTGAAAAACATTGGCTTTTAACTACTCCATTGATGCATTCATAGACACACGGTTATATTGCCCAGGCCATTGGAGCTCCCCTGCTTCTCCCACTCAGCAGCTCGGCCAATGCAGTTTGCAGTTCACTGCTGTGGCCTTGCTAGTTAACATTCAAAGGGCTAACCATTAGCGAGCCTCACACACAGCAGTAATGCTTAGCCCCTGTGCACTGGGGAGAGGCTGCTTGGGAGTACAGGGTTAGCCTACTGGCTGAGCAGCAATTATATTCAGGAGCAATGACCCTTTTGAAAAAATGAGTGATTTCCTTTGCTCCCAGGTCTTCAAAAGGGAGGTCTGGCAGTTCAAGAGATGACTAAAGAGGGATATATCATCCATACCTATAACTATCTTTACATCTTGTTCAATGAGTTGTCAAGCCAGGACTTCATTGTCCTCTGAAAGCCACTCTCTAGATCAAAACAAACCTTGTTCTTTCGAATTCTTACAGCCATAGATGTCTGATTTTGGAGGGACCTTGTAAGCTTATGTAAGCTGAGTGCCAAGAAAGCTCATGTCTGGAGATGGATCTGCAGCTATTGCATTCATTAATTTTTAATCATACTCAAATCACCTGCAAATCTCCAGGTACTCTATGGATACAAAAAGTGTCAACGATTCCTAGTGCCCATTACCTGCTTTGTGACAGTTTTTCACCTTTCATACTGACCAAGCTTTGAATGAAAACACTGCATTAAAGTATACACAGAAGTGTCACCTCCACATACTAGAAATGCCTATAATTTCTATAGGCATATATTTCACAGCTCTTTCTTCTCAATAAGTTAGCTTTTATATTTGCTATTACTGATAAAAAGCAAGTAACTGTCTCCCCCAAATCACTAGTTTAAAAAAATACGTAATTTATACTTGATTCTTCAAATTGTGATTTTTAAAATGCTGATTTTTCAGAGTTCATGATTTCTCTGAAGCCCTAGGGTTTAGGATTCTGTTACTGGATTAAAGAAAACAGACTCTTTCAATACAGGACTCTTAAAATACAAGAAACACAAAAGAAACAGAGCACAAGAAACAGAAAAGAGAAATATGAAAAGAGATAACTAATAAGGGAAGACTCACAGGAAGACTGTGAGACTTACTTACCCTGTTGGGACGCAGGTGTTTGTGGTTTCCATATTTTCACAGAATCTTCCCAGGAGAGGACTACAAAAAGTAAAAAAGTAGCAGTGACAACTAATGAGTCTGGTTTCCATCCCGAAGTTTTTATCTTCTGCTGAAGCAAGTGCCCTTAGCAGTCTTAGCAGATTAGCAGTAAAGTTAGTGCAGGTAGTCCATTATCTGCTTTTGGCAGCATTTTGTGTTGTTAATACACTACTCATATAGCTGCAAGTAAACCTTTTCCTCCTGTGGATAAGCAGCAGTAAGAAGAAAATAGAAGTCCCAAAAGACATAGAGGATTAAAACACTATTAAGATTTATCCTTCATAAAAGGAGTCAAGAGTCATCAAACACAAAGTTGCAGAAACATAATTATGGTTAAGAAAAAGCATAGATTACCAGAAGCAGGAAGAGCATGGGATGCAAAGGATCACTGCATAACTTCCCTACATAGACTTTCCAAGACTTCCCACCAGACATATGGTGTTGCTAGAGACAGGATATTAAGCCAGATGGATTTCTGATCTAATACATATTCCAATGTTGTCATCATTTGTGGTGAAATTTGACAATGTGCCCAACACAAAGCAAAGTGTGGACAGTCCTCAGTAAAGTATTTACGACAGAAAATTGCATGAAGGTGCAGTTTACTCTCTCTTTGGTACTAGCCTTTCTCATAGAGGCTTAAATATTTAGCTAGATGTAGACATTGGTGACAGTCTGAGTGAGGGATACCTTCCAGTGAAGTCAGGTATCAGCAGTCTTTATCTGCAGATCATATGTGGCACTGCAGTTGGCATCACTAGGTGGGAGACAAATATCACAACAAACACCTAAGTTGACTTGGCAGGTGGCAATACGGTTCAGTGTTAAGACTCGGTGGGGGTTTTTTGTCTCTTCACTGAAACTACCAAGAAATAAAAAGCCCAAAACATAGGACTGACTGTGGCAACTAGCTTCTTGGGACATGGAGTGCTGATTCTTTAAGGAAGTCCACTCCAAGCTGATTCTTTAAGGAAGTCATCTTCAATGTCTCAAGACTAGAACTAGATTTGGGTTGACAGCGTTGTGCTGGAAGTCTCCATGATGTATTGTCACAGCATTGCTCTCTGTTATTTATGGCTTGAATAAGCACTTGAATGGTGCTTCCACACTTCCACACTTCCAGGCAAGAACATTTCCCTCTGCACCCACAGTCCTTCTGGCACAGCATGCACTCTGGTCGGCTCCAGATGGAGGCACACCCTGCATTGCTTCTCCCATGATCATCCACACCAGAACACCTCAAAAAACACGCAAGCTGCTCTGAAGACCGTGAGCTTCCTGGGAAGCAAATAAAGCATGACTACTTCAGCCTTAGCTTTATTTGGCTTCCTGTGCTCTGAAAGTTTGATCTTTTAGAGTCTGGTACCTTGCTGAAAGCTTTCCAATTACTGTGGTCTTGGCAACACTTGACCATCTCAAGGAACTGCTCAGCGTGGTAGAGGACACTGCCTGACACCTCCACTGCAATTTGAGAATTTCCCCTTGAGTCATTAAACGCTCCAAAGACAAACAGGGTACTTCAGAAACAGGGGTCTGTGAAACTTGTGAACATCCAAACTACTCAGGGCTTTAACACAGAAGGTGGAGCCCGTTGTGAAAAGGAAGGGGCACAGAACTGCAAAAAAGTGTCTGTGTGTGTATAGCCTGGTACTTGAGCTTACAGCTGGGGCCACGCTGAGGGGTATTCTTCCTTCTCACTGCCAGGGGAGACTTTTTGGTCCACAGCGCCTCAGTCCTTAGTTTCTCTGTGGAAAATTGCAGCAAAGACAGCAGTGGTCTGTGGTATGGTGTCTAGGCTTCTAGAAATGAAATGGTGGGAATATCTTTCGGCAGAAGACTAAAGGTCATCCTTAAGGAGTCAGTAAAAGAGATTCTGCCAAAACAAATCCAGACTGTGGGTCCTTCGTTGGCTACCCGGAGTCCCAGAAAGTGGATCCTAGCAAGCCTAGAGGCTTCTCATGACAGTGCCTGAAACATTGACTGGTTTAAAGGCAAATAATACAACTATACACGTAGATCTGGGGGTTCGAGGTGACTTGAGGGAAACATTTAAAGAAAATCTTGAGGGCACACAAACAGACTAATCAGTCACCTGGTAAGACTTCAAACTTTTTCTGTGATGTGGAAAGCTGACTGCAGGAAAACATCAGAGGCAGGTCTATGAATGCTGAGAATTTTTGACAAATTGTTCCCACAATAAGACCAAGATACCAGATGTGAAGGAGGCAAATGACTCTGCTAATCTGTAATTTCATCTCCTCAGCTCCACCACCCATCCCAAGGGTTTCGGTTTGGGACCGTGCGAGAAAGCAGTGCAGAAGACTATGTGAGGCAAAGCTTCCCAGAGATGCATGAGTACATGCGACGGTACAATGTCCCTGCAACCCCGGATGGAGTAGCATATCTAAAGTAAGCCTCTGCATGCAACAGCAGATCTGGCCCCTTGAACAGAATGCAAAGCAGTGAGGCATTGATGGGTTTCCCACTCTCAGCGTCACTTATCCCACAAAACAGTTGTTGAAGAGAGTGTGGCAGATGATAGAGAAGAGAGCATGTAATCACCTGGAAGGAGTGATACTTGGAGAGCAAGCTAGCGTAGCACCAGCTGGAGTGTTTCCAGGGGATGCAGCGCTTCACACTAACTGCTAGGCTGCTGTCAAGCATGGGTAACGCATACATCCTGGCAGGTTTCTGTGCTTGGGAGCCCTTCATCAGGCAGTGAGAAACACTGAGAAAAAAACATCAGTCCAAGCAAAAGCTGTGAATGAGGTTCCTCAGCATCTTCAGCATTCTGGGAGGAGAGAAACTTTAAAGTATTTATCACTAAAATGAATAAAAGCAGCATTAGACTGGTAAAAAGTAATAAACACCAAATCTTGCTTTAGGGAATCATGTCATCACTGTGTTTCAGAGACATTTGTGCCTGACAGTCTGGGGTCACACAATTGTTTCACTCTGCCAGGAAACAGAAGAGGTGATAATAAGCCTGAAATAATTAATTCATTTTACACATAGAAGTTGCATAACAGATGGCCTGAGAATTTTGAACCAGAAGTTGTTTCTTGTTTACGTATTTTTCCCAGAGCCATCCTAATGATAATTAAGACACGTGGCAGTTCCTTTGGGTTAAACTGGAATCAATCCATCAAAATCAATGAAGTAATGTAACTTCACATCAGGAGAACACCTGGACCTCTAAAGTGACAAGAGTGGAAGGTGCAGTTCCTGGATCAGATGAGAACAGGCACTGCAACTGTTCTCTTATATCTTCATTTTATGCAAGCGTACTATTCATAAATGATTATGTTAGTAAAATTCAGTCCTCTGTGTTCATGAAGACTGAATGTAGAGAAAAGCTGATCTCAGTGAAGGAAATTAATTTACCTCATATTCAAGGAGAAAGGAGGAGATACACCTTTGTAGGAGTTATCCTCCTGCATTTTTGCACTAATGAGAAATCAGGACAGCACTAGTATTTTATCAAATTTTTTTTTCCAATAAAGCTTTGTGCTACCTTACAATTGAGTCAAAGTCTAACACTGTTGTGGTTTAATCTGGCCAGCAGCTAAAACAACCACACAGCTGTTCGCTCACTGCCCCTCTCTCAGTGGGATGAAGGAGAGAATTGAAAAGGAAAAAAGAACCATAAACAACTTTTGATAAAGATAGTTTAACAGGACAGAAAAGGAAAATGATAATAATGATGATGATGACAATAATAATAATAACACCACCACCAATAATAATAGCATATACAAATCAAGTGATGAACAGCACAATTTCTCACCACCTGAAGTCGATGCTCCGCAACACCCCAAGCTATCCTGCCTCCTGGCCAACCCCCCAGTTATATACTGAGCATGTCGTCATATCGTATGGAATATCCCTTTGGTCAGTTGGGGTCAGCTGTCCCAGCTGTGTCCCCTCCCAGCTTCTTGTGCACCCCCAGCCTACTCACTGGGGTATAGTGCTAAACACAGCACTATACCAGCTGCTAGGAAAAAAATTAACTCTACCCCTGCCAAAATCAGGACAAACATATTGTAGTATTTTCCATCTTTCAGATCAGTAGTACTTCATGAGAGCAAAATAAGTCCTACCCCTGCTGCTCTACTCTAGATGCACAAAGTTTGTATTTCATGCACAATTCCTTTCTTCAAAACAAAAATCAATTTTGCATTTAAAATAGAAGCTCCTGGTCTATGTTTTCATTCAGTAATCTTCCAAAGAACTGCATAGATAAACATCCAGTGGCCATCACTGAGTCACAGACTGTGAAGTGATTCTGTTTCTGACTTTGATGTTGAATACAGACATGATCCAGAGAAACTCGATGCCTTCATCATGGATAAAGCACTCTTAGATTACGAAGTATCAATAGATGCCGACTGCAAGCTTCTAACTGTGGGAAAACCCTTTGCCATTGAAGGTAATAATCAGTTTTACAACATACTGATGTATTTCTCATGTGTTGCATTTGCTTTATTGTGATTTGGTATTCTTCATGGAAGTATGCAGGTGAAACTGTGGACCCCTTGAAGATTATAGCAGAATTCTTGGTCATTAAGCAGAACCAAGGTTTCACCCTTTTTTGTGGTTTTTGAACTTTCAGATCACTTGTGCCATCTGTGGCCATGATCTATATAGGAATTATTCAAAGTGCTGAGACAGTCCATCTCCAAACAAGTAAGTGGCACCATCCATTTCACTGCTTACAGTGAAATAAAGTAGTTCCTGAGGTGAGGCTTGCTTTTCGTAGGCTCACTTTCATTACACATGCTCAAAACTCAGTGGAACAGGTTCAAAATGCCCTGGTGTATTAGCAAGGACAGATTGGAAGGCAGCCTGGAAGCAAGGCTTGTCTGCAGCTGCCTCCAGCACGGGTGAACACATTATCAGCTATTAGACTTCAGGAATCATTTTTGTGATGGATGGCCAATGAAAATGATTGAAGCTCCCTCTTTCCTCCCTTGCAAGGGCGATCACTCTGGCCGCTCCCATTGCACATTAAAACAACCTCCTTCAGAAATGTTCAAACCTGATTGAAGAAGGCAATATGCTAAATGCAGGCCAGAAGAAGCTGAGCATTTTAATCATTTCAGCTAAAAGTCACCAGCACTAGGCATTTTGTAGAATGCTCCTTTTTGCTATACCTCATCAGTGTCTCCCTTTTGAATTCACACCAGAGGCCTGAAAGCAATCCATTTTCTTCTTTTCTGTTTGTTATCGAGGAGGATAAATGCACAGAGAGCTGTTCAGGCAGTAGCAGTATTTGTGTGTGCGCGTGTGCAACCTGATAAATCTTCCATTTCAGAAAGGTCAACTCTACTGAAGTAAACCATCAGCTTCCACAGCTTTGAATCAAGTAAAGCAATTTTCAATACAGAAAAAACAAATAACCCCCAAAGTATATGTTTTTACATAACTAGACTGCATATCACCTAATTACAAAACACTTAAACATGCTGGAAATGTGGTATTCATGAACACCAGCTATGCCTTCTCTAAAACCATTCCTTCGATGTTAGCAAATATATTCAGGTGGAAATACAGGCACAATGTATGAAAATCAGCAGCAAGAGAGACTATTGTGTTGCAGGTACACATATCACCATACCACTCTGCATTGTTAAAAAGCAAATCACTGTGATGGCAAATTTACCACTCATGTACATTTATGGAGCATTTTTTTGTTTCTTCCTGTGTTGTTGTTTGTTGTGGTTTTTTTTTTAAAGGAGACAGTCTGAAATTCTGAATTCTGACCTGAAAAACAAAAATCCACAGTGGACTAGAAAGATAACTCTGCAGGCAATTGGCAGGACATCTCTGCATGTAACTGCATGTCTTCCAGGCATGAATTGTATTTGTTTTTCTAAAGCCAAAACCCAGATTCTGCAAATTGAAAGACTTTATTTGGAGTTACTGTATCCATTTTCAGTTATGCTAAATCCTTTACCAGCACTTTAATGTGGTAAAAGACCACACAGTGGCTAAAAACTGTATCTATTACTATCTGGAACTCCATATTACTGTCAGAGCAGAACTGCACAAATGGAAAACATACCCCCTGGGCTTTAAATTGCTATGTGACAACAATACATACCGCTCCCATATACCTTTACACGCACACAGCTTCTTATAAGAAAATACGTAGGAAGAAGAGAATCTGTCACATCTGACACCACAATCACATCCACTAATCTAAAACTGTAAAGGGATCACAGAATGGTTTACTTGACATTAAATCCCTTTTGCACTGGTAAAAAAAGAAGAACCCATGGCAAGGGCATGCAAAAGGCCATGTTTCTAGAGATAAGACAGATTTATTCACCCATCTGTACCTCCATCTTAAATTTTGGAACCTCCAATTTTACATACTACTTTTGTGGCCTTAATAATTTTCAATTTGCATATCTTGTTTGTATTGGGCTACTTTATTTTGCACAGCAAAACATTTCATCTCAGCATTCTCAGTCCATGGTAAGCCAGCATCCAGGTTTGATCTGGCTTGCTGAAACAGAATGCCAACTTGATCTGTCATGCTGGTAGTTGATAGCTGAAATGGACATATTTTAGCAAAAAGCAAACAGGGAAGAGAGAGATGATCGTATTGATTTTCCTTCTAGGATATGGTATTGGTCTTCCCCCCAACTCTCCACTTACTTCAAACATCTCTGAACTGATCAGCCAGTACAAGTCCCATGGTTTCATGGATGTTCTGCATGACAAATGGTACAAGGTTGTTCCATGTGGGAAAAGAAGCTTTGCTGTCACAGAGGTAAGCCATGAACTTGGGTCACATAAATGAGGATTGGCACAAGTTGCCAACTATTTCCCCTTGTTCACAATGTGCAGTAGATGACAGAGATGAGCTGCAGCTGAAGGGAAGCATTAGGCTTCAAAAGTAAGAGATGCTAAGCCCAGCAGTGTTCAGATCAGAGCACAAAAGACAAACATTAGTAAGACTGTGCTGCTAAGTTAGTGCATGAATCAGAAAGCACTTCTGGAGGCAAACAGAACGTTGCATTAAAAAATGATCTGGCACACTGCACAACAAATTTATCTGATTCCACTCAATTATGTGCATCACCATCTACAGGATCTGTCGGTGATTCTGGACCATCTTAATGGGAGTGATACCTAAAATAGCTAACACAGAGACCACCAAGAGCAAAAGAAGAGGAGAGAGTGGGAATTTAGTATATTCCAAATTTTAAATATAACACTGACCACTTCCTAATATGGGTGGCAGCTACTGGTACCAAAGATAGGATTTCAGCCTAGAAACGGTCCACTAAGATACCATGCTAAGAACAGAAGAGAAGCAGGTCTCATGTCTAAGTAGAACTACAGGAAATGGAAGTAAATCTCCATGGGTTTACGTCCTGGTATCAAATCAGAGGAGTGATGCCAGCTCATGACTCCTGAAGACGTAGGCCATTATGAGAAAAAGACTCCTTTTATCAGAATAGCAGTTTTTCATCAAGTTCCCTAGACTGTCAAGTAAAAAAAGATTAAGTACTGAGGAATCACAAGATCCAGCATGCCTGAAGCTTAGAGTATACAATTTTATCTCAAGGTGTTCCAAAAGAATTAGGTTACATGTTCTCAGTGGTATAAGACACGTAGCTGCAAGTATGCTATCTCCTCCGCAGAGTATTCAGCCCAATATCAAACCAACTCTGTGTTCTTTGAGGAAGTGGTAGCATGGCCATTCTCCCCTAAAAGAGAAGCCCAGTTTCCTAGGGCTCTGACTCCTGCCCTTCTGTAGTCACCTGAGCATTTTGTCTGCAAACCTCTCACTGCTGACTAAATCACTAGAAAACTAGCATTTTTTTAGAGATTAGACCAAAAAACCCCACCAACTTTGACTGCTTTAATATATAGATTGTTGGGGTTTTTCTGCATCATTTATTACTTTTTTAACTTTTCATTAAGATTGTGTCAATATGAAATTAATTATATTTTAACATCACACATTCATAGAAGAAAATTAAATTTATTTTTATTCAACTTGTTCAATACCACTTTTTTCTTTTTTTATGTGATTAATTCAACACAAGGAAGCACAGTTAAACAAAAGTGTGTATTCATTGCTATTTCTCATCTGGCTTATCTGAAGATTATATTATCATCTAACAAGACAGGTATCTGGGGAATTGTCTTTTTAATGTAGCTGACATATCTGTTCCTGACAAGCACTTCATTCAATGACCTTTTGTTACTCTACATTTTAACACAATCTTTTGAATTAAACCTCAGGAAAATTACCAGACAGTAATGGTTATAATTACCACAACTGTCTTAAAACTGAAAACTCTTGTAGCACTGAGGAATTACCTTCTTAGTAATTTCTCAGTGATGAGACATAAGGAGCTTTCTCTGATCATGAGAATCTTGCTCCAGTAGCTGTGTCCAGGGCTGTATTCTCTGTATTCCTAGAGAAATAGCTAAGACACGGAATCAATTCTAAACGTCTTCCAGTTAAAAAAGTATGGGTTTATTTAGTACTGATTTTCTCTCAGAATATATATTTCCTCCATTAATCCAGTGTTCTCTAGAGAGGGATGCATACAGCCCCTGGGGGTGCCTGAGACAATCCACTGGGTTGCAGGAATAAAACTTCAGAAATACATGCATACATATGTATATAAATTATAAATGAGTATACATATATGGGGGTGCATGCTCAAGAAGTTACTGATAGAGGAGCACAAACAAAAAAAGTTTGGAGACCAATGCTGTAAGCCTTAGCATCTCAAGACTGTCTCTAGAAACAGGAATTTTTTTTCTGCCATATCAAATACAGTAATAGAGAAAATAAGCCCTGGCTGGGCAAACTGCAGAAGGCATATTATAAAACCAATTGGATTTGTCTTTTTGTGAAGAAAAGCAATCATGAGCAAAGATAGAATAAACCTTGCATTCAAACTGAAGAGAAAAAAATCTGATAGGCTGCATGTACTTTTTACAGTTACTCTTCTGAAAACCCTTTGCAATTAAAAAATACAAGAAAAGACCATACCATTTCCTGCACAGCTATTGCTAGTACATTATCTCTGAGGCAAACACAGTTCTTTCACTACCCTAGATTTTCATTGACTCCTTCATATTCAGTGATAGAATACTGAGAGTGACTGGTTTCCAGGTAAGCCTTAAACTTCTCTGTGTTCATGGCATGAAGAAACAATGACATGGTTGAAGTACTGAAAGATTCTTCAAGGCCTGCCAACAAAGGGAGAGAAGATGAGAAAGAAGCTGCTCCAGTTTGAAAAAAATTTCTGATTTTGTCCTGTGAATAGTCCCATGGACTTCCTTTTTTCTCAGTGTTGAATAGGTTTTAAGCATGGGGTTTTAAGGGAGGTTTTAAGCACGGGGTCACAGCTGGAAGATATCCTGTGCTGTGAAGTAATTGAGTATTTCAAGTGTAACCTCTATGTGATGGCCAGAAAGGAAGGCAGGTCCAGCTGCTCTGGGGCTGGTTATCTGACTGTAGTCCTTATTTGATCTCCAATTGTGCTAACCAAACATGCATAACTGAGTTTTTCTCCAGAGGCCAAGGTCCAACAAGCTGGTTCAGGTAACTGAACTGAAGGACTCTAAAAAGTCACTCAAAGAGTTTGTCTTTGAACTAATCCTCATGTACTCAAAGGCCTTATGCAATCAGAAAGAGTGAGAAGAAACAAAAGACCATTTGTAGGTCTGTGCTGTTGTGGGGTAAGCTCTGCTAAGACCAGACTTTCCCTTTCCTGAATTATTCTACATTGGCTGCATCTCCCATGAGCATCCTCTCCTCTTCATCCACTCCTTTTGGCCAAGAACTGGCAGATTTTAGAAGCTACAATTTCAGTGGACACTCTCTAAAACATAGCTTTACGTCATTACGTCAAGAAGCATGGGAATTATTCTTGGTCTTATCTTTATTCCAGTTTGTATCCTTTGCTCCTGTACAGCCCAGAAATCTGTTATTTAACTCCCTGCCGTCAGTCACGGGAACATTCAACAGATTCACTGAAGGGTGGACAACGTTCAACACAGAAGCAGATAATTCATTTTCAAAAAGTCTCAGCTTCTAAGCAGGTAGTCATTCACATGGATTATATACCAAACTAAGACCCAGCAATTGCCTTTTGATAGCTAGAGTAAGGCTTTGTATTTTTCTATGTCTTTTTGATAAATTTTGTCTGTGACACACTGCACCTCTTGATCAAGAGTAATGACCCACAAATGGGAATAAGCATAGGTGAAATATTGATCAGGGCAGCCTTTGAATGGATGAAATATCCATCTTCCTTTTTTGTCATTACCTCTTTAGGCTGTACCTGATTCTTATCTACCGGCCATTCCTGCTCACTGAGGTTAATTTTTCTTTAGATTTGTTTTAAGATTCATCTTTCTACTCATCATTTTATTCTAATCTTACACTGGAAAATTATATTTCCTGTGGCAGAACTCACTGCTAGCTCTTTCCATTTCTCTCTATCTGGCAGCACTTTGCTCATTCTAAATTGCATTTGAAAACAAAGTTGTCTTGGAAAGGCATGATTCAGACTGAGACTGGAAAATTTGCAGTGACTCCTCAAGCTCAGAAACCAAATAAAGATGAGTTTGAAAGTGCAGAGGCCCACTTGACCACAATGCTTGACTCCACCATTTTGTATGAAACTCTTCAGCAAAAGCACTTGCCCAAGGCATCTTACTCTGGCCAGCACCTATTGGATCATTCATGGGGGATGCAGCTAACTCAAACTTGGAACAAATTACTGCAATGAATTGCATCTTACCCTCTCCACCACAAGTAATTGTTGGTAGCAGTGGCTGTTCATATTGATTGCCAGTTACTAGCAATATCCCTTGAGTACTCTTGATTTAAAATTGTCATACTCTAGTCTCAAAGGAATTTCTTTGTTGTAAATTTGCTAAGTCTTTACATAAGGCAGAGCATAGGTCAGGAGGGAGGTGGGATTGGCAGAGTTATATTTGCACATATTACATCTGGACATAATCAATGTCATTCATTTTCAATTTGAATACAATACACTTAGCCCTTCCTCTACCCTGCTGTTATTAATGCCACTTCAGCAGGAGCCAGGCTCCTAGGACTTTCCCCTCCAGCACATTAGCTCCATCCAAGCTCAGGAGAGTCTGCAAATTCTTTCTTTCTGTGACATTTTTGGGAACCAAAATACAGTGACTGGGCAGTTTTGCAACTTTCTGCTCATGGTAGCGAAACAGCTGTGGCACTAAGCCACTATGACTGCAGGCAGGGTGGATAGATAGCCTGAACAGGCAAGTTGCCTGTCAATTAGCAGTGGTTTTCACTGCTCAGATCAGGCAGTAATGATCAGGGCAGGGTGCATAGGAGATGAATTGGCACATCACAGTGTTTCAAGACAGTATGAAAGAGAAGGGTCCCTCCTGGTCCAGGGAAAGCTCCTTTGGGAAAAGCTAACTATGCATACGGAGTGTTTCATAGCATTTAAGCTACATTTTTAAAGTGTTATTGTTGAAACTGTATCTTCTATTTCACTCGAAAGGCTTTTTGTATTCTGCATTTGCAATTGTCATAGGACAGCTGAAGCTCTAGAACTTAAAGACTGATTTGCACATAGACTGGCAGTTCAGTCAGATAACAACCAATACATGGAATAAAAAAATTATATATTGTTAGGTAACAGTATCTCAACTATTAATACCAACAACTTACTGATGCTTCACACAAACGGTATCTAATCTGACATTTACAATAGCAATATATGCAAGCACACAAACAACGCCAGCCCAAACTGACCCTGTTACTGCAGACCCACCACTTTCCATGGGTGGTGAAACTGGGGAAGGCACAGTGCCGTGCCCCTCCTGCCAGTGCCTGAGGGAGAGGTCCACGGTGGTAATGGTGGGGTTCAGTCATTGACGGTGGGCTTCCTTCTAATCCAGACCAGGCACATGGCGAAGACAAGGTCCTTTCATCCTCTCTTCTTCTCACATCAGTGGTGAGTTCTGCTGATGGCTCTTCTCTGGAGTCTTTGAAGGAACTTGCTGAAAGTCTACCTGCTGTGGCTTGTACCTGATTGGTGATCTTGGCTTCGGCATCACCCGTGATGTAAAATCAGACAGTGCCTCATTCATCTTGCCATGATTTTACCCACTTGTCATCCAGCAAATTCTGCCTTTCTGCTCTAAGTTTAACTTAGTCTCTTGAAAGGTCAAAAGTTAGTTTCTTTTTTTGTTACACCAATCACCTGACAACTCAACAGTCAGTTTTCTAGCCATTACCTTGAAGTGGTGTTTTATATGCTTGTCTCTGGTGCACTGCAGGTGTCAAGGGAATGCCATGTAGACCCCTCGACAAGGGGAATGAAGTGTCCTGTGCTCATAAATAAAAGCTGCCTGTCAGTCACCTTTCACAGTACCTTGTTACCAGCGCGTGAAAAACAAACACAAAGAAAAGGAACAAAGGTTTTACTGCCAAGATGATTTGCTCATTCTGCACATATGTTCTCTGGGGAGGAGAGCTCGCCCTTGCTCACTGGAGGACTGGGAACATTATGAAGAAGGGTGTCACAAAATGACAGACTTAAAGGGGTCATCTCAATGTGGGAAGAGGCAGTGGCATCTGGACTTACCCTGGGGAGAAAAATACTTTCTACAGTGGTCCTGAAGAAACGAGCGTGTGAGTGTTGAGTCTGACAGGAGTCAGAAGAAGCATGTTTTGAGTCTCCTGGAAATGAGTAACAGATTTTGATTCACCTGTTGAAACTGAAAAAAAAAAAGTTCACTATCTGAGGAGATAAAGCTGTTCTTCCCAATTCACCAGCCTGTGATATCATGGAAGCAAACATCTTCTCAGTACCTAATTCAGATGATATGTGTATTCTTTTTCTTCCCACTATGGACAGGCCTCGGAAAATGGATGAGTTGAAAGAACAAGATTTATTACAAAAGGGAGTATTTTTCCAGATCTGTGCAAAACTCCTAACAACAAGAGGGGAAACGGACTTGTGTTGCTAATGCGAGACAAAGATTTACAGTATCTTAAAATTTGCCACTTGAAACCCTAAAGCTACGGTCACAGGCCTTTGCTAAGGATAATCTCCCTAAAGAGATTAAATATATATTACTTCAAAGCTGCCACTTCTTTGAGAGCATAGAAAGCCATAAGAACAAATAATAAATAAATAAATAACAGTCTCTGCAGCTACAAGAAATGCCACAATCTGGAGAGAGGCACAGGTTTTAATACTGCTTAGTTACCTAAATACAAGCATCAGCATCCATAAGATTTTGCAAACCTACTGAGATGCCCAACTGAGTTTAGAAATCTGCCCCTTATATCCATTTATCCCTAGCAAAGCTGGAAATAATTCCTTTTTCACAGAGGTGCTGCAAAATTTAACTTCCTGATCTTAGCAAAACTTTTTAAAATCCTTGCAGGGAAAATGCTATCAAAAAGAATAGCTTCTTAACCCTGTTTAGTGTTTGGGTTCAGCAGTGTGTAGCATCAAGACCTGTGCTGTGCTGCCAATCTGTAAAGTAGCCACAAAAATTTCTAGAGGCTTCTAAATAGTCAAAGCAGGACCACAGGCATATTTGATGGCTCATCTACTGCTCTCAGTACAACCAGGGAGAGTAAAGCATTTGCAGTCTCTTGTAGTATGGAGTAAAGCAGGAGTTTTACCCGGGAAATCCAATAATGAAATCACTCAGTGCTGTTTTTTGTCTCTGCTCCCCCCTTCAAAGAGAATATAAATATCAAATATCTCTTTTCTCTACATCCTTCCTTCTCTTCAGGGCCCAAAGAAAAAGCATGTAACTACAGAGGAGACAGCAGGAAATTTTAGGTAGCTATTGTAGATATGGATTGATAAACCAGAAGAGTCTTTCAAAGGATATATAAAAAAGCAGATACCTCCACTTCTGTTCTTGTATTTGTGGGTTTTCAGAAACTGCCAGTTTCCCAATTTGCAAGTGGCAAATAGTTTAGAGGCTGTTGCTAGTGTAGTACTTAGCACCCATTCGCTGTAATCATCAGAGGATTGACTATGGTTGCTTATTGCTTCAGGACCACCGCATGGGCATAATTGAGTTCCTTCTCCTAAAATGCAGGGAGCTACCTCCTACATTTATGATTACAAATTTGGAGCAAGGACTGTATTTTTATCCTGGGTTAACAGAGAATACACCACATTATGGGGTTTTATTCCTAAAAAAAAAAAAAAAAAAAGAAAAGAAGGCAGTGCAGTGGAGAAAGTCATTAGCTGATTTTCTCTTGCCAGCAAAGACCTAACACACACACACACACCTGACCCCTACCACTTCAGCAGAGAGGAAAGCAGTGATACGGAGAATCCAGTTTACTGCTGCTACTACACAGTCTACAAAATAAGTAGTAGAGCTTGCTGCTCTCATATTGGTCAGCATGAAGCTATGAAAATGAGAGGTGCCTCTATTAGATGGTTTCCTTTATTATTTAATATGCATGTGTCTATGTGTGTCTACAGTAATTATGAACAGCTGATAAATTGCCTTTTTACAATGGTATGTAAATGTGCTGATATTGCTATAAATAATCACTCCATACACTGTAAGACACACTGTGCTAATTATTTCTCCCCTACCTTGATTCCCCACTTAATTTAGTCTCAAAAATTTCCCTCTGCTATGCAGCCTTTATCAGGCAGCTCTTTCAATGCATTATCTTCTTTATTGCTAGATGAAATATTATTGATGCTTTGTTTTGGCATTTCTTTTCCCAGGAAATGATGTCTTGTTTGGGACCATTTCAAAAGCTATCCATTACAAGTGAAAAATGCATCTGAGATGCCAGTGCTGGAATTTCTTTCACCTGTTTCCAGGGAAAGTAGAAAACTGTTCTGCAGACCTGACAGGACAGTGAGCCAGACCCTCATCAGCATAAATCAGAGCAGATTTGCTGAAGACAGGGAGTTATTTTTCAAGTAAGGAGCTGGCCAAGTGTTCTCTCTGCAGCAGTACTGGAGTGGCATCAAACACCGACCTCAGGCTGGAGGAGACATCTCACGCGTTCAGGAATCCCCGCTGCAATTGCTCCCATGTCTCCTTTTTTTATTATTATTTTGAATGGCTAGAGTTTTATCTTATACCATTAAACCTAGTTCATATTCTCAGAGCAATATAAATGCTTCTTACCATACAGCCACCTAACACTAGCAGATCAGGCCTCCTTACTGATTTCCCCTACCTTTGGGGACTTTGCATTACTTTTCAAGTAGCTAAGTAAAAGGACTTTCACCCAGCTGGTTCACTGGTTCCTGCCACCAAGGGAGTTTAGGGCAATGCCCACCCGTAGACTGTTATTCTGTATGACACCAAACTGCAGTAGTCTGGGAGTGTATACAGATAGGCATGTTTTTCAGATGACTGAGTAAATCTAATCCTTTTTAATTATTATTGTATTTCTCATTCAATTTATTCTTATATCTACGGTTAACTCTACATCTCTAAGGAAGTTGTTTTATACTTGCCCTTGAACATCTTTTTGGGAAGCAAGTGATTTGCATTAATGCTTCTTGGAGAATTAGCAAAAGCACGTTTAAGTGATAGAGGAGCCCACGAGGAGAGGTGCCATGCTGGACCTTATTCTCAGCAATAAGGAGGGCCTGATAGGGGACGTGAAGCTCAAGGGCAGCCTTGGCTGCAGTGATCATGAAATGGTGGAATTCAGGATCCTCAGGGCAGTGAGGAGGGCACGCAGCAAGCTCACTACCCTGGACTTCAGCAGAGCAGACTTTGGCCTCTTCAGGGATGTGCTTGGTAGAATACCATGGGACAAAGCCCTGGAGGGAGGACGGGCCCAAGACAGCTGGCTAATATTCAAGGGTCACCTCCTCCAAGCTCAGGAGCGATGCATCCCAACAAAGGGAAAGTCAAGCAAAAACACCAAGAGGCCCCCGTGGATGAACAAGGAGCTCCTGGGCAAAGTCAAACAAAAAAAAGGAAGCCTACAGAGAGTGGGAGCAAGGGCAGGTAGCGTGGGAAGAATACAGAGAAACTGTCCGAGCAGCCAGGGAGCGGGTTAGGAAAACCAAAGCCCTGATAGAAATTAGTCTGACCAGGGATGTCAAGGACAACAAGAAAAGCTTCTATAGTTATGTTAGTGATAAAAGGAGGATGAGGGAAAATGTGGGTCCCCTCCGGAATGAAACGGGTGACCTGGTTACCCCGGATATGGAGAAGGCTGAGGTACTCAATGACTTCTTTGCCTCAGTCTGCACTGGCAAATGCTTGAGCCACACTGCCCTGGTCACAGAAGGCAGGGACTGGGAGAATGCAGAACCGCCCACTGTAGGAGAAGATCATGTTGGAGAATATCTAAGGAACCTGAAGGTGCACAAGTCCATGGGACCTGATGAGTTGCATCTGCGGGTCTTGAGGGAACTGGTGGATGAAGTGTCCAGGCTACTCTCCATCATATTTGAGAAGTCCTGGCAGTCTGGTGAAGTTCCTGCCGACTGGAAGAGGGAAAACATAACCCCCATTTTTAAGAAGGGAAAAAAGGAAGACCCAGGGACCCAGACAGGCCGGTCAGTCTCACCTCCGTGCCTGGCAAGATGATGGAGCAGACCCTCCTGGAGACTGTGCTCAGGCACATGGAAAATAAGGAGGTGATTGGTGACAGCCAACATGGCTTCACTAAGGGCAAATCGTGCCTGACAAACTTGGTGGCCTTCTATGATGGGGTTACAGCATCTGTGGATAAGGGAAGGGCAACTGACATCATCTACCTGGACTTGTGCAAGGCATTTGACACTGTCCCGCATGACATCCTTGTCTCTAAATTGGAGAGACATGGATTTGAAGGATGGACCACTCGGTGGATAAGGAATTGGCTGGATGGTCACACTCAAAGAGTTGTGGTCAACGGCTCAATGTCCAAGTGGAGAATGGTGACGAGTGGCGTTCCTCAGGGGTCGGTACTGGGACCGGCACTGTTCAACATCTTTGTCGGCAACATGGACAGTGGGATCGAGTGCACCCTCAGCAAGTTTGCCAATGACACCAAACTGTGTGGTGTGGTCGACACGCTGGAGGGAAGGGATGCCATCCAGAGGGACCTGGACAGGCTGGAGAGGTGGGCCCGTGCGAACCGCGTGAAGTTCAACAAAGCCAAGTGCAAGGTCCTGCACGTGGGTTGGTGCAATCTCAAGCACGACTATAGGCTGGGCAAGGAATGGATTGAAAGCAGCCCTGAGGAGAAGGACTTGGGGGTATTGATTGATGAGAAGCTCAACATGAGCTGGCGATGTGCGCTTGCAGCCCAGAAAGCCAGCCGTGTCCTGGGCTGCATCAAAAGAGGCGTGACCAGCAGGTCGAGGGAGGTGATCCTGCCCCTCTACTCCAGTCTGGTGAGACCCCACCTGGAGTACTGCGTCCAGCTCTGGGGGCCCCAGTACAGGAGAGACATGGAGCTGTTGGAGTGAGTCCAGAGGAGGCCACGTAGCTGATTGGAGAGATGGAGCACCTCTCCTATGAGGACAGGCTGAGAGAGTTGGGGTTGTTCAGCCTGGAGAAAAGGCGGCTCCGGGGAGATCTAATTGCGGCCTTCCAGTACCTAAAGGGGCCTACAGGAAAGATGGAGAGGGACTGTTTATCAAGGAGTGTAGTGACAGGACAAGGGTTTAAGCTGAAGGAGGGTCGATTTAGATTAGATGTAAGGAAGAAATTCTTCACTGTGAGGGTGGTGAGGTACTGGAACAGGTTGCCCAGGGAGATTGTGGAGGCCCCATCCCTGGAAGTGTTTAAGATGAGGTTGGATGGGGCTTTGGGCAACCTGGTCTAGTGGAGGGTGTCCCTGCCCATGGCAGGGGGGGTTGGAATTAGATGATCTTTAAGGTCCCTTCCAACCCAAACCATTAAAAAAAACCAAACCAAACCAAACACAAACAAACAAACAAAAAAACCCACCCTGATATGTTCAGCTAGTATGGATAGCAGTCTTTTTGCTTTTTACAGATTCTTATATGTGCTGAATGCAGAGATGAGCCATACTGAGGTCTTAGCTCTAAAGACCTCTGAGAAAAAGGTCAGACGTGGGGCCTCATTCATTCTGCTTTTATCTACCTGGGCTAAAAGTTGGGCTTCACTGATAATTAAAACAAACAGGCCAGGTAACACAGATCTCCAGTCCGACACTTTGGGATTTCAGTGGTTTAAAGAGTTACCACCTGTGATTTTTGTGTCACCTTCCTGTTTCCCTAACTGAAAGGATAAAGTATGGGACAACAGGCTCTTTCCAACAAGAAATTCCAATGCTAGAAGGGAAGTTTTGCTTTTAGGTTGAATTAATACACTCTTAGCATCAGAAAACCCTCATGCCAAGAGTCTTTGACACCCTTCTACTCCAGAATCACTCAACTGTGGTTTTCCACTTTTCTTTCCAGGCTGCAGTAAGTTGCTTTAGAAATTGCTTTTACCACCCCCATTATACCCTTCAACACCCTTGAAGTGTTTATTCACTGATACAAAAATTCTCTTCCCAAAATTCTACTCAGTGCACTTCAGGGCAAGCAGGTTGATTTTGGCAGAGAACCCCCAAAATAAGACTTCATTGCCAGTGCCACATGCAAAAGTTCTCACTCTGCTAGACTGATGGAGCTCTGTTCTTGCTAAAACCTGTGATGTGCTATCTCATATCATTGTGTTTTAAAGAAGAGAAATCAAATATGAAAACTAGAAGAGAGAGGTACTGTTCACAATCACCCAACAGAAGTACACAAATGGACCTTCAAGCCTTCAACTTCAATGGACTCATCACTAATCAACTCTTTTGCTTAAAATGACCTCATAACAAGATTTTTTCAAACATTCTGTGATCTATCTTTTAACTAAATCCAATTTCTTTTATGGATTACACAGCTATAGTCATAACAAAGCACAACCACCACCACCACCCTCCCTCCAAACTAACAACAAACTGAAGGAACACATAGGTCAATTATCCAGGGTGATAGCATCCCAGATATCATTTCCTGATACACAACCTTACCCAAGCAATTTTCTGCTCCTTCTTCTCCTGACATGGGAAATAACATTCTTTAATAGAAAGGCTCAAGTAGAACTTGTATTCTTGGAAATATTTCCAAAGTAGTCTGTGGGCAGTAATTATTAGCAAGCGTTTTTAGTTATTGATAAACTCATAACTGAGTTAGAGAGTCATGAGAATAAAGGTACTAAGATTATACACAACATGCAAATCTAACCCACCCATTGGAGTGCAGGTGTTTGTGGTACAGATTGGTGCTGTACATGGTTTCTTGGTCTTCAAACATGATTAATGCCAATAAGAGATTCAAATTAATTAAAGGCTTCCTAATCTACATGAAAAGGGTAGGTCAGCAGAAGAAGGGAGAGTGTTCCTGTTTTCCATAATTGCAGTTGGGATTCCTAACTAATACAATTTCAGTCCTGTTAATGTAGGGAGTGGAGATGTGCCATGTTTGTGCTACTACTTCAAAACATTTTCTCCATGACCTTCCATCAAGGGTAAAGCAAAAAAAGGGAAAATTAATGATCAATTCCCAGAAAATATGAACAGTTGGTCTTAGCTCACTGCTGATGAAGAACTTGCTCTACAGTTCATTGACTAGATTCTGTCAAGCAGTATTTGCTTTTACAAATGCTGGATTCTTGTATGTGTTTGACACTTAATCTCATTAGGGAAACAGTATGAGGAAAAAAATTCCCTGGCCTTTGGCTGGTTCTCATTCCCATGACAGGTTCCTTGCTCTGATCGAACACCGATCTTTCTGCAGCACAGAAAGGCTTTGTTGTGAACAGCATCCAGACTATCCTGCAGTATTTCACCACTTTGTATTCAGTCAGACCACATTTCCAAATAAGAAAACAGAAGAATCTATTGAAATACACAAAGCCTGCTTCATTAACTTCCCCTTTTGATTTTATTCACAGACACTGCAAATGGGCATCAAGCATTTTTCTGGGCTCTTTGTGATGTTGTGCATTGGGTTTGGCTTGTCCATTCTCACTACCATTGGGGAACACATTGTGTACAGACTGGTCCTACCACGAATCAAGAAGAAATCCAAGATGAAGTACTGGCTCCATACAAGTCAGGTAGGTATTCAGAATGAACCCTTTGAAAGTCATGTGGCCTATTAAGAAAGTCTGGACAAGAACAAGGTGTAAAAGATTGTAAAAGCACTGATGATTGGCATGTGAAGTGTGACAGCAGCTACTGGAATGTGAAGAATTCATTAGATGGAATGAGAAGCACAGAGGAAACAGTTCAAACATTCGTAATTGTGAAGCCTATAGAAGGCACCTTTCCCTTTGCACTTGTAACCTCACAAGTGGTTTTGTACACCAGAAGCAATGGTGTTATTATCCTGAACTGGCTAACCAGAACATTTTATGTCACTATTACAGGTTCCCAAACTTTTGATGCATGCAGGACGTGCTGGGTAACCTCCTTCATTATTCTAGGAAAAAAATAATGAAAGAAAATTGCTCTAGGTGTTTGCTGTAAAGGAAGAGGTTACTTGCAGAAAAAGGCACAAAAAGGAAGAGCTTCTATTGCTTTAAAGCAGCACAGTGAAAGAGATCCTTTAGAAAATAACAAAGTTTGCCAAGATTCACTTTTTTCCTGAGGAATTCTAACACAAAGGATTGTTTGCAAACTATCAACCTTTCAGATTGCCCTTCCTTGGGAAACTATGGGAAAATAAATCTGTTGTAATGACAAAGCATAGACATTGCTTGTATCCTTGAATGTGCAAAATAATTTATGCGCAAGTCCACCACACAAAGCCCAAATTGTTTACTATTTATGGAGCTATTCTTAATCTTGCTTTTACTAATTTATTTTCTTCTTTTCCCTCTAGAGATTACATCGTGCTCTGAACAGTTCATTTATTGAGGACAAATGCCAGCCTAAGAAAAAACGAGTAGAAAAGAGGTAGGAAGACTTGCATGCTTTAAAACACAAACTACAAAAATTACTTTGAAATTAAATATGTTGTGTCTGGATATCTACTTATGGATCTAATACACACCAAAGATAATAGAACCAAAATGAAGGAAACAAGATAAAGGTGACAAGGGATGGAGGCAGAAATTAATTAATTGTTTCTAATAGAAAGTATTAAATCTAGAAATTTTGTTCTTTCATGATTTTGCATGCAAGTAATAAAAGCACCCCCATTCTAAAGATAGGTTTTGCAGTTTTTAAAGTCTGCTGCCGTTGTTTTTAGGTAGTTAATTACTTACATACTAAAGCACTGGCAGATAACTAGGGCTCTGTGAGATAGCTTCACAGTGAATGAGGTCAGGCAGTATATTTGTTAGAAACTTTTTCAGCTTTCTTATTTTATAGAATGAGAAATAAAAGCTGAGAAGAGGCAAATGCAGTCCTTTCAGAAACCTTTGTCTCAAACAACTCCTGTTGGAGACAAAAAGTAGGTAACAACCTTGCCTTGTTTTCATAGCCTATGTCTTCTGAAGAGGAGACAATCTTAATCTATAGCTACCAGGAACACAAGGCATTTTATTAAAACTATACATTTGCTCAGTAACTCGAAATTATTAGTGCACTTTTTAAAGACATAGGTAGCAGTATTACTTTTCTACAGACAAGTTGAGCCACAGACTACAGAAAAAAAATATCTTCCAGCTGTTGCTAGGTATTTGCCATGACTGAAACCCACATATGTTAATGTATGTTGTGATTAGTTTGTCATTCCTGCACTAATGGCAGCAAATGTAAGAGGTAAACATCTATAAGCTTCTAGACTGCCTGTATACAAACAAGTATACACAAGCATATGCAGATAATTTCCTCTGTTCGTTCCTTCATCTTCTTGCCACACAAAACCCCATGGTGTGGCACCTCCTTGCACACAGCAACTCATCACTTTTGATCTTTGAACAGCAGTACCAGAGCTGACTGGTGCAAAGCATTTCCTCCTCCTACACCCTCCTTGCTGGGTGGTAGCATTCACACTCCCACAGCCTGAGGCACTAACTCAGCCAGAGGGAGAGTCTTCCAGCGGAGGGGGGGGGTCCCTGTATCTTTTATGATACAAAAAGCACCAGCTGAATTATTTGGCAGATATTGAGCAGTGCAAAAAAATTTCATAATGCAAGGAGATGGCCATAGGGCCCACAGAGAATGGCTTAGAAAAAGAACACCACAAATATTCTTTCAACATTGAAAGTGAAGATGTGCTACTGCCCAAAAACTTCTGCCCACACAGCATCCAGCCCATTTGTGTGTGCACACACACCCACCTGCCGTCCTTTCTCTTCTCACGGTCTGAGCTGCTGCTTGCACAGAATTATGGTGAATTTAACTCAAGACACCTAGTAACATAGTGCCCAGCTTGTCACAAATACTGATGTGGCAAGGTACAACCCATGGCTCTCGAATGAATTTTATTCCTGCTGGGGACTGTGGAATTATTAAAAGCACCAAGATATAGAAAAGAGGTGGAAAGGATATGCATTATGCTACTGCTACTTTCCTCAGGGAAGAAAATCCACTGTTTTATTCAGGTTGTTACTTTCTAAAAACTAGGATAGCTGCTCGGCATCAGTGGCCAAATTGTGAAGGGTTTAATTTACTTGTCAAAACTTGAGTGTTGACTGTGGACTCTGGCCTTTGTTAAAACTGCCTGCCCAGACCCCCAGACAGAAGCACCACTGCCAGCACCAGCAGAAGCTACGTCAGTTACTAACACATCAAAAAGCTGTGTTTTGATTTGTGAGAGGAAAGAAAAACGTATCAGAAATAATGGCTTAATGATATCACTCTGAGAAATAGGCCAGGTTGGATGGGGCTTTGGGCAACCTGGTCTAGTGGAGGGTGTCCCTGCCCATGGCAGGGGGTTGGAACTAGATGATCTTTGAGGTCCCTTCTCAACCCAAACCATTCTGTAATTCCACGATTTACAAAACAAGTGGCTACAGCACCTCTGAGACGTGTACTTCTGCTCCAAGGCAAGTTGGTCACACTGGCTGCCCAGGCCCCTGGGGTCTGCAGAGCTATACAACAGGGAGACAGCTTTGGGCACCACAGCCCCTTGTCAGTAGTTCCGTTCTTTGCTAGATTACCGTTTTTGTCTAAACTGCTGTGTGGAAACGTAGCGTGGTGGCTGCCTGCTCTTGGCCCTGGAAATGCTTTGCCAGTTTCTACTTGCCCAGGCTAATCCTATTCGTCGTCTGAAACATGCTTAAGAGGAACTTGTTTGTTTTCATCTCTTCAGGTGATTAACATAATTGCATCACAAAACATACATCCAGTTTAGCACAAGATTTCAGAGTCTTCCTGTCTTTTATTTTGAAATATGATCAAATCACTGATCTACAAAAAAATAAACAACCCTTCATATACGTCCTCGCTGGGTTTCCCTGAGCCCTCCAGAGTGTGATCCAGGCTGGGGCTGCCTCTCCTGCCTAAAGCCTCCCCTTCCCCATCTCTGCCATCTTTTTGAAAACATTCTTGATCGCCGCCACCTCTAAAGAAATTTCCACTTTCCAACTTCCTTCTCTGCAGACAGGTGAGAAAAGTATCTAATCCCAGCTCCGACTCCTCCTGAAACCAACTGTTTTCAGCAATTCTGATCCTGAAATGTTAATCTTCTTCCCTAACCTGCCGACTGATAGCCCACACTAATGGGTATTTTGTCCAAGGACACTCACAGAAGACCTCTATGATGGAGCAGTTTTAAGAGCAACTACTTCAGAGTTTCAGCCTCAGTTTATAAAATGAATGCACACAGGTCTATCCAAAAGGTAAAGCAGGTAGGAAAGCCAAGCTCCTCTCCTGCAATGGCAAACCATGCTTCCTTATGTTCCACTTGGAATAGCGGAGGCCACAGGGTGCTCCTTTATTTGGGAAGAAACCCTGGGAAATGCCCCGATTTGGGAGGACTGCAGTGAAGTTCCCAAGAAAGAGGGAAAGATTCTCTGGAATCAAAATATTTTGGAAAGACTTTTCTGCAGGAAAACTGAAGCATTTGAAAAAGTTCCCAAATGGGAATTTCTCCCCCAACACAAAAACTCCAAATTCTATTTATTCTGTCAGGAAGCTCGTGTCTGTACAATGCAAGGTGTGGATACACCACAGCATCTTGTCCATCCCCCAAAGCACAAGCAGCTACTCAACAAGACTTCAGGTCAAAAGGGCACAATTTCCCCTTCATCTCTCCACACCAACTCTAGGCACCCTCTTTCCTCCTCCTCGGGAGCAAATGCCCAAGCTCCCACAGGGTACTAACACACAAAGAACTAACACTGTAACGAACTTAGGACATTGCAACCAGAAAAGCTTTCAGAAAGCTTTGGAGGAGGACTCACATTTTCCTGAGCTGGAGTTGAGAGGACAGTAATTTCACAAGTAACAAAAAAAAGTTTTGGGGAAAATTAATTTCATAACAAGTTCTAGTCTCTGATATGGTTTAATCACAAAAATTTGGCCATTTGTGTTCATGATTTGAGCTTCTCAAGAAAAAAAAATTCCAAGGATAAAGGAATAATATTTCTATGTAATTCATAACAGGAGCATCACATTTTTCCAGTAAAATGGCTCACAGAGGACGGTTGCATACACACAAGAGCAGGGTCTGATTTCATATTAACTCTCACATCTCTGTTCAGGTCCCACATAGGGAACAGCCAGCATGCTGTGTGGAATACAGCCAATCTGGGCAACTGTAACCGGAAAAAATATGTCTGCACCCAAGAAGAGCAAAATGAGGTAATGCTCCAAGACATCCCTCTGCCACAGTTGAGGACAGAGACTCCAGCTTCTCTAACAACCAATGGGAAAGCAGAGTCTCTCAATATTGCTAGAACCTCAGTGATGCAAGAGCTTACGGAGCTGGAGAAGCAGATCGAAATCATCAAGCAGGAGCTGCAGCTCGCCATGGACAGGAAATCGGAGCTGGAAGAGTATCAGAGGACAAACAGGACTGCAGAGCCCTAGGCCAGCATACCTGGGCCCCTTCCCCTTTTCTTCCTTTTTCCTCTTCCTCTGTAAAATTTGTAACACACTTTTGTAATGCCAGAAAGAGGTGAGAAAATAAAGCAGGCAATATGCTCTTCATGAGAGCAGAATTGCAGCAGCCCACAGCCACTGCCACCCTCCTGAGTCCTCCTCCTTTCATAACAAGTTTCTCATTCTCCTGGCAAACATCAGCCATTTCTAAGGACTGGAGAAACAAGGAACATCCAAACAGCTAGAGTTCCTGATTCCTCCACTTGACAGTACAGTGAGGTTCCACTTTTTTAGCCCTTTCTGTGCATTAATTTAAAAAAAAAAAAAAAGGAAATTTAAACTGCTCATTGGAAGCATGTTCCTTGTTGGTATGTTTTTGTTGTGATACCTACGGGTCTAGTCTCCGTTCATGCTAAGGCTCCTTATGGTTGCCTCATTACACCAGGTGCTAGTTCTGTGTTGGCAATCCCTTCCCTCCTGGCACAGGCTGTGGTTTCATAAGACAAATTCTTGGTGGCAATCCCAGTACACACCCTTCCCTCAGCTCTGTCAGCACAAATGCAGATGTTGCTGCTCCGTGACTGTGATAAAGCAATTTGCCCAGCTTAAAAATAACTTGGCAAAACCAAACTATCACCTCTGTCTGCTTCTGAGCCCAGGTTTGGCTTCCACTCCCACCCAGAGAGAAGCCATGCAAACAGCTGCACTGGCAGATGTGAGGGGATGGGTTCATGGTGGCACAGAGCAAGGATGAGGGGAAGGGAGGAGTGGCAGTACTGTAAATCAGAATTTACCACCAAAGGTAAAGTGAAACTACTACCAATGTGAAACTACTCCTTTAATATTCTCTGTCTTCAGTTGACAGTAAGGTTCTTTCTCACAGCCAAAATGACATAAAGAGGCTCTGGTCCGTGATTTATTGATGCCAAGCTCTCACCAAAGTCAAAGGGAGTCACCAAAGCCTCCCTGTGGACCAGGGCTCACTGTGACAGAGAATGAGAGTTGTGGTTCCAAAGGTTCCAGTGTACTGAGTGGAGCTCCCTCCCACCTGGATGATGAGTAAGGGAAAGGAAGGGTAAGCTGTTCAGCATCTGAATAAATACTGCATCAACCCAACTGACTCTGTTATTTAAACAGGATTTCCATGAATTTTTAAACACCACTTCCCAACACATCACATATTACAGAGAAAAAGAACATTTGTGACAGTGTCAGAATTAACTCTGGTCTCCCAGATATGTCACCAAACTAATTTTTACCCTCCTGTGTCTCCAGCCACCTGCGTGAATGTTGCCAGGTCTGATGTTGCCACCAGGCATGGTTTAAAGGCTACAGGCAGATCTGAAACTGTATTTTGGGGTTTGACAAAGGCATTCTACCTTTTTGCACCTTTAACCTTTGAAAAATGAAAAGCTGATAGCAGTGATAACCAGACTATGGCTTCTTTCAATACAGTCAGTAACAAAGGAAACAGTAATTAGGACGTAAAATGGGAAAGTGGGATCCAGAACCCTGCACATCAGGTAGGTCTGAAAGACCTAGGACATCCCTTCTTTCCCAGCTCCTGACAAGCCAGATGACTAGGGGCAAGTCACTTAGGCTGCCCAATTTTATATGTTTATCAACAGTTTATGTCCTTATCTCTACATGTATAAGCCCAGAAAGAGTAATTTTTTAAATCAAAAATGCTAAAGATACCTTAAACAAAAAAGTATGTTTTAGTTCAAAGTTCCAATCCAAACACCCAGTCTTTCAACAATTCACTCTTCATCTAAAAAAAAAAAAAAACCACCAAATAATTAATGTTAAGCAAAAATCTTTATCTCTGGTGGATGCCTTAGGGGCTACTCCTATGCCAAACGTAGACAATGGATTAGTCCAAATTAGTGCAGCACCAACCAGAAGCCTTTTGGGAAAAGGTCCCAGTTGTTACCCAACAAAGACACATTTTAGCATGTTAGTTTCCTATTCAACTATTGTTCCAGCCTGACCCCATAAGAGACATAAAAAAAAAGATTGCCATAGCTTTCCATGGGATGGGGAGTATCACATCAATGCCTGCAGACTAGTCAATGGGGGCAGGACTGGCTATGAGAATGGCTATGCACTGGAGACTATAGATAAGGCTTTTTCTTTGCAATAAACTACTCTGACACTGAATTTAGACAGATTTTTGATAAAGAATAGCTGTCACCCATTCTTTCACCCCAGAATACTTCTAGGATAATTTTTTCATTATTTCCACTCATTTTGGCAAGTCAAGAGAGACCATCTAAAATTTTCACTGTTTCCCAATGTTCAAATTATAAGCAGAGAGAAATTTAATGAACTGCAAGGACTTCCCAAGCTTAAAATAAAGTATTATTTAAAAATAAGAAAATATATTTTTCTTGGTGAAGAAAGAAAAATAGGAGCTTCCACAATTCATCTGTGAAACAAATCCAGACTGTTTCAAGTGTTTGTTTCCTACTGTGACCAGAGTGAACCCAACACTGCCAGTATACACACAAAAGTTTCAAGCTTGATTTTCAGTAGAACAGGGATGTGACTTAATGACTGGGAAAGGGTGAAGAGGCTTTGCACTTCTACAAGGGAATTAAACATTAATTTGGATTGTTGTTCACAGCTGTGAAAGGAAGTCTGCTGTTACACCAAAGCTGTCTGAAGATCCAGACAGTGTTTATTGGTGACTCAGGTCCTGGTATTAATGAGTGGGCATTTGTACCACAAAATCTTCCATTAGCATTAGTACTCCTAACACACCATTCTTTCTCCAACTTGACATCACAAACCATAATCCAGGGAGCAACTTCCATTGAAAGCAGAGGGGGTTCTGCTTTAATTTCTTCTACACACATTTTAACAACTTAAGCCACACCACAAACTCTCAGCATCCCAGCTTCCCCTTACAAAGACAGACAGAGTCATGTGTTCCTTCTCAGTTTTCAGGACTCATAATCACCTACAAGGTTTAATTCATATTTTCTGAATGTTTTCAGCACGCTAAAAATAATAATGCATACTGTAAGACAGTCTGTGATTAATTGCTTTCAACTTTACTGATGTTTACATTATTTCCTAAAGCAAACACAGGAAGGCAATACAGATTTTATGATTCAGGGAAAGGACACAGATGAGACAAACCTCTGACAGTTCTACCTTCCAAGAAAATTTTTACAGGAAAAACATTATGCCCCATGAAGAAATGTTGTGAATAGATGACATTGCATTTTAATTTTAGGCACAGACTTGAAGTACAGGCTTGCAATACAAAGAGCACAGAGACTATAACCTATGCCATGTCCTTCCACAAAATTCCCAGCGGCCATGACAAAAATGACTGCAAAAATAATCGAGCATCTTGGCCCTTCTGTTGTGTCAAGAATAAGGTAGTGAAGATACTGCCAAAAGGACAAAGGTTGTTTTAGTTAACTATTTCTTGAAAGCAGAGGGAAGAAGCAATCCATCCCTCTACTTTACAAGCCTGAAGCTTGTGAAAAATGTTTCCATTAACTGGACAAACAGGAGCACAGGCAGATACTACCAGAGGCAAGAAAACCAGAAAAATAACTGAGACAACAGCTTTTATTAGATTTTGTGCATTACAAGATTAATCTTTGTGGCAAAGTTGCAACAAAGTAATCCCTACAAATTCTTTTCTGGAAACTAAGGACAATGACAGCAATGCCTCAACCTAGGGAAGTATGTCCACATCAACCAGGGTTCATTAATGGAATGCTGCTTTCAAAGATTCTCCAACATCTCACCTTTTTCCTCTTCTGGATACTAAAATATGTGTTTGCTTATGGGGATAGGGAGGATGTTTACTAATGCACCAGCCTTCACAGATTCTTGCCGTGACTCAGGAAGATACATGTCTAAGGAGTCACTCCACTGAAGTCTAGAGATGTACCTGTTTATTCATTATATGGGCCTTTAACTGGGAAACTATTCACTCTCAGAAACACCACCATACCTTGAGGGGATTTAATAATTAACATCCAAAGCTAACTCCTCAAATAAAGGCCTTATTTATCTCTGCTGCACCACAGACAGCTTCCATCCCATCAAGGCAGCACTTCAGTCAGATGTTCCCAACTTGACAGTGTGAAAGTGATGGATAAGAAATGTACTCTCGGACAAAAAGCATCTACAAAAACTGAAGGCAAGAATAAAAGAAATGGGACAAGAATGGAACCAAGATCCAGAATCTGTTTCTTTCCATACCCTAGCCACACTTCCCATAAGAGACTACGGATCAGCTGACAGAAGCACTGACTGCCCAAAGGTGACAATCACAGAAAGTGAGGGAGGCTGGCTGGTCCGCATAAGAGGCAACTTTCTGTCACTCCAATGGAAAGAATCAACCAATGTAGATCCTATGGAAGTCGTTGGCACCAAAGGCAGCATTACACTTGGGGCACTTACGCTGCCGGGTGTCATAGCGTGTTTTCACACACTCGAAACAGAAGACATGAAAGCACTTTGTGAGCACAGCGTCCTTTTTGCGCATGTTACAGCATGGGCAGGTCAGGCGGGCCTGCAAGACAGAAACATTACAGTGAGGGCACACTGCATTGCACTAGGTATGCAATGCACTAGGTAAAAGATGACTGAAGATGAAGGTCCTTCCATTTCTCATAAGGAGAGGGTGGTTTCTTCAATAGCAGAGTACAGACAAGAGATGTCAAATACTGAAAACATGACTACACAGCCTTTTGAATACAGAGTTAACAAAGTAAGTTGATAGAGACAGCTAATCACCTTGTAATCCTTGATTTCTTCCATCAATATCTCATCACAGTTGGGAACCATGTCAGGCTTCTTAGTGGTCTCTAGCTTCCTGCGTAACCTAGAAATGTCTTCCTGCATAAAAACAAGAGACCAAATAAATGAGTTGTATATTCTCTGACACAGCTTCTTCAGGGATCAAAGAGAACTAGCACCTGGCCAACAGTGCACCTGGCCAAGTAACTCCACTCATATTTTCATACTCAACAACAGATTACATTGTCACCTCGTGCCACATGTAATGTCCGTTATCAGCGGACAAAATCTGAAAGAGCCAAGACCTGATGAAGCTGAAATCAAAGTGAAACTGGATCCCCAAAAAAGTAGTGTAGTTGAAACCAACTCCAAGATCAATGTACAAGGAGACAGACATCAAAGCAGACAGATACTGAAGGATTGTACAAGAGCTATATACCTCAGCCCTTTTGAAGTTGAACATCTCTTTCTCTCTAGTTACTCTGTTTTCCACAATCTCATCCTGGAAGTCATGTAACTTCTTCTGAGCCAGCTCTAGCTGTGCTTTCAGATCATCCGCAAGTTGGGCTGCATCCATGGCCTGAAAAAGAAAACCAGTATAGAAGCACCAAACGTGGAAAAAGAGCTGATTGCCACTGCCTGGCAATCTAAGACTGCTCACAGAATACTCCTCAGGCTGCTGGAGATCTATTTTTTTCAATCTAATTTTGCTACTTCCAAATAGAATAACTGGAATTACTCCTTAAACATTACTTCAACAGCAAAATATCTTATTATTAACAAGTTCTAATAATTTAACTTCAGCATTCCTCTTCAGTAGAGACAACCCCTGTCAAAGTGCAATGCATGTCACTTAGAAAAATACTAATGACCACACAATTGTCTTTTTCAAGTACTTTCAGCCTTCCACCTTCTGCATTTCCTCTACTAAATTGTTTAGGGGCAGTTCTATAGCTAACTACACAGAACTGCAATTATAAGTGTTTATTTTTGAATAATTTTTTCTTTTCACCAGTTCTCCTATCACTTTCTAACTGTCCCTGTACCAATGAATCTATTAGCCAAGTTCCCTCAATTCCACAGATTGTGATATTAAGCACAAATGATTATGCTGAATTCCCATCTCCTTTTCACAATGATATTTCTGCTTTCCTGTCTGTTTTAATGTCATTGCTGCATTTCTACCAAAGATTTAACAACAAAGGCACATCAACCATGAAACTTAGCCTTACTTCACTCATTACAGACCTACTTTATTGATCTTAGACATCTGTTAAGGTCTTAACATTCTCCAGCCATATTTTCCTTTTACTTACCCCATCTTTCCTATAAAAGCTTTGACCCCAGTTAATTTCACCTGGCTGCTGCCTCTTCTTTCATAATAGGTTTCCTTTTAAAGGCGTCTTACTTCAGGTCCCTAATCCTACTTTCACAGAAACACCTATGACCTGCTCCACCTTATCAAAGGAAACATCAGTCTACAATTCTTTAATCAGAATGCTCTTCAGGACCTCTCAGCCTTCTGGTATACTACTCCAAAATCGGGGAATATCTGGCTCCGTAATACCAGTGAGAGCTAAGAGCCTTCTACGCTTCCCACAAGACAACAATTCCATCTTACAATCCAAGAGGAAATCAAGCAATCACTCACCTTGCGTTTGTTCATCTCCAGGGCCTGTGTTCGGAGACCTAGTTCCTTCTCGCCTGTTCCAATACTGCTTTGCAGTAAGTGTTCCTTCTCCTCCAGCTTACGTACAACCTGCAGCTGGGCATCCACCTTGGAAAGGGAAAGAGGAGGTACAGAAGGACTAAAATACATGCTCTGCAGGTCTTCAGAGCTGCTATTGAAGCTGCATCCTAAAACTATCCCTGCCTCCCCGTTACTAAGGAGTACCTCTTCAGCTTGCCTTTTTCTCCTTGAACATTAGCAGTCTAAGAGCTGTAACCAGACCTCTCCAGTAAACACTTTAAAACTTGGCAGTCAAATACTTGCAACAGACATTTTTTTGAAGGTGGCTTAGAGAATTGCTGCAAAGCAGTGAACAGTTCCACCTTGGTTCCAAGGATGGCAGAATATATATGTAAAAGTACCATTACAACAGGAAAATAACTTCCCACTTTCCTTCTCCCTCCTTGCTCTCCATAGCAATGAGCCTGTAGGACATTTATACTCATAAAGCAGGTCCCTTTGAAGTCTGATGCAGCATACCTATATTGATTAGGGTAATATTCCCTCCTGTACTGATTTTGGCAGGAATACAGTTAATTCTCTTCATAGCAGCTCATATAGTGCTGTATTGTGGATTAGGGATCAAACAGCATCAATAACACACTACTGGTTTAGCTACTGCTGAACAGTACTTACACAGCATCGAGACTACCTGTGTCTCATACTGCCCGCTAGCAAGTAGGCTGGGGGTGCACAAGAAGCTGGAAGGGGACACAGCTGGGACAGCTGACCCCAACTGACCACAGGGATATTCCATACAATATGGCATCACATTCAGCAATAAAAGCTGGTGGAAAGGAGGAAGCAAGGGGATGTTCAGAGTTTGTCTTCCCAATTAACCGTTACACATGATGAAGGCGTGCTTTCCTGGAGATGGCTGAACTCCTGCCTGCTGATGAGAAGTGGTGAATGAATTCCTTGTTTTGCTTTGCCTGTGCACACAACTTTCCTTTAAATATTGAAACTGTCTTTATCTCAACTCCCCAGTTTTCTCACTTTTGCCTTTCTGATTCTCTCCCCGATGCCACTGTGGGGGAGCAAGCAAGTGGCTGTGTGGAGCTCAGCTGCCGACCAGAGTTAACCAACAACACCTCTACCTTCCCACATCATTTCTGTTGCCTTCTCTGCTTCTCCACATTACCTGTGTCTTCAGTGTCAAAACTTGGTCTGCCAGCTCCTCCTTCTCCTCTTTCAGCAACTTATGGATCTGGTTGGACTTGATGCGTTCTGACATCAGTTTGAAGTTGGCATCATCCTTCTCCCGCAGCTGCTGCATCAGGCGGATGTTCTGTTCCTGCATGTCTTCAAAGGCTTGGCCTGTGACATCCATTTCTGACAGCAGAGCCTCCTCCTCCTGGAAAAGAATCACAGGCTCTGGCAAAACTGTCTCCTGTACCCCCTACAATGGCCCTGAGCATTTTACTTAGGGACACCAAACGTAGCACAGATGAAAGATGCCTCAATATCAGAGAACAGTATCTTCCCAGCAACCAGAAAAAAGTGGTCCCTGGAAGTCTGCACCATAGCAGAGATGTCCTGAATTAGAAGGTGTAAAAAAAAAAAAAAAAAACAGTCCTCTCCACAAGCGTTCACAGACAGTGGCAAAATCAGCTGTGGCACAGTCGTTGCCAGAGCTAGGTTGAAACCACCTCCCAGCTTCAGGCAGCTAGCGGAATAGCTGTCATATACGCTAGGCCAAGAATTCTACATGTGGACAACTCAACAGTTTCTTACTAACTGGCTGCCAAGACCCTTAAACTCACATAGGCCACTTCAACATTAAAGGAGTAAGTGGCAAGATAGAACAGTTCTGTACTATAAGGAAAAGAATCTGAATTCTAAAAAAGTATATGTCAAGTCACTGGCTGCCTCTCCCTTACTGAGGTGGTCCTGCTATCTCAACATTAGATTAAGCCCTTTTTTTGTGGAAGAAGGTATGTCATGGTACCACACACAATTGTATGAACTGTGCAGATAATACTTTTAAAAAGAAATTGTCAACCTCCTCCCCTAGAGGCTGATCAAGCTATCTCTCCTCTGTGCTCTTCACATAGGCCACAAACGATTATAATTAACATTCCCCACCACCCCTGCCTGAACTTTGTGACACCCTGGTGTAGCAGGGGGGTTTTGTTTGTTGTTGGGTTTTGGCTGGTTAGGTTTTTGCCCTTTGGTAAACACAGACAAAACTCACATCTCTGCCTCAGAGACAGAAATTCCTTCTCTCAGGTAATCTTCCTGGCTGTAACCTGAAGGCAATTCCTTTCCAGATGCTCCAGCCAAGACAGAACTTGTCAGAAAGTTCTTACCTGCTTAGCCATGGCTAGTTTCTTCTGTAAATACTCAATTTGTTCCTCCACTGCTCGGATCTTGCGGAGGGCATCTTCATCAGCCATCTTTTTACTCTCCTTTTTCTCCTTGTCTTCCAATTCTTTCACCCTCTGCCTCAGTTCTTCCAGCTACAGCAAGGACAAAACAGAAGTGATACTAAACACAAGAATGTGGCCTGAACATTGTTAAGAGCCTGTTTTCCCCACAATTCTCTGAAACACTAAAGAAACTGTCTCCAAACCATGGGAAAAGCAAACCCATCTCATCTTGACAGGACAGTGTATTACTGGCAGATGGACCATTAAGATGGGGTGTAAGCCCAAGATCTTGATTTCGAACCTTTGAAAACTCCCTAGCATCTCTTTTATCAGAGTAGAAACATTAGTATCTTGCAGTTGCATACATAAGGGTATGTGGACAGACAGCGTCTGCTCCTCTAAGGGTGCATGGTCAAGGACCTTTTTAAGTATGAAAAGAATAAGAAAAGGAGGAAGCCATAAACAAAATATACAGAGACACAAACCTGACAGCCAAATGGTAAGGGAGGCAGTGATGAGAACAAAACCTGGGCAGTCACACTAATTGATGTGAGTATGTCAAGAGTGTAGGAATGTTTATTCTAGCAAGGCTATCTGACTTTGGACTCTGTAAATTTGGAAATCAGGAGCAGGAGGGGGGAGGCAGGAAAGGAGGAAACCAGGAACAAAATATACAGAGAGACAGATCTGACAAAAATACGGAGACAAAGACAAGAAACAAACCTCCCCAGTCACAATAGCTGATAGGCTACCAAGAAACTACAGGCACCACTTCCAGGAAGATCAACCTGGACTTTGCAACCGGTAAGACTGTAAACGGGGGGTGGATCCTGGACTGGGAGGGCTATGGGAACTGATAGAGCTGTAGTACAAACTTATGAGGGATGTGCAGGGGACGAGAGCAAGGATGAACAAATTTGGGTTGCACAGGGAAGAGTATAAAAGGAGCTGGTCACATGTAAAATGAGGGCACTCGGTACACACTTGTCTGGCTTAGCCTTGAGCATGATCACCACAGCCTGTCCTATCTTCTTATTAAATATTTTCTTAAATATCTCTGTGTAATCTAACTCTCTAACCCATGTGTACATGTGCTGCATGCATGGAGTACTAGCTACAGGTGAGACCTGTATGTGAAGACAGCAGGAGGCCCTGGGATCACAGGGGTACCAGACAGAAGGGCCATGCTGGTACTTGAGGGATCTGCAAATGTGTGTGTGCCTGTCAACACAGAGAGTGTTGTGTGTGTGCCGGCACTAGCGACCTTCTACCTCTATCAGCTGAAGAGGAGAAAGGGGACTTGTGTATGCTTGTTTTGTGTGAGTCCTATACGTGCGTGCTGTTGAAGGCAGCACCTTGTCTGTGGCAGTCTGACCAGCGTGTCAGTGTCCTCTGTGCATGTACATCTCTGGGACATGTGCTCAGCTTTGCTACTGGTTGGATCTGCAACTGAGAAAGCAGTAGCCATGTCCCTCAGCCTGGGTAAAGGCATCATCCCTTCCCTGAGGAGGGTATCCCAAAATCTCCCTGGTCATCTCCAGAACAATCCAACCTCTCTTCTAAATGACAAAGACAACAAGAGAAACAATCTCCAGTTTTGAAGACAAAAACACCACAGTTCAAGTGCAGAGTATCTGAAAAGAAGTTTTAAGTAACACACTAAAGAGAAATTAAATTTACCTCAGCCTTTGCCTTCTTTTCAGCTGCCATCAGCTGCACTTTGTCTCTCTGCTCTTTGGGGGCAGAGCGGTACATATCTAGCAACAGCTTCATCTCCTTCTGGCTCTCCTGGGCCTTCCTGGAGACAGGGAGATAGACAAATGTGACAACACAGCAGGAAAGTTATGCTGTTACATATCCAGCATGAGCGTCAAAGCAATACTCTCTCCATCTCCCACATGGCATGCATATGGAGTTGTCCTTGGCTCATCTTACCGTGGTAATGTAGAATAGCCAAAGAGTATGGGGTAGAAGCTGAAAAGAAACATGTTCAGGCACATATAGGTTGAAAAGCCGAGAGAAGTGGGGTGGGAAGGAAATATGTACCCTAACAGTAAGCAACAATTATCCATCTTTGCTTTGGTTCTGATCCAAGACAGGGAAGACCACTGTGCCCTCATTAATAAAGCTGCCACTGTAAAGCTTTACTCAATTGTTCCGACAACAAATAAAGATTATTTGACCCACACTATGAAGTAACTGGTTTGGTAATTCATGCTTTAGGTTGTCATGGGAGAAATGTTACTACATTGTCCAAATCACAATCAGATAAAGGTGCCAGAAACCTCTCACTTCAGTGAAGCTAATCTCGTAAGAGTGAGCTACAAGTCACCTTACACAAACAGCCCAGTTTGGGCACTACTCAAGCAGAAAAGGCAGGGACAACTCTTACTTGAGCTCAGCCTTCAGCTGCTTGATCACTTCAGCCTCCTTCTTTCTTCCATCTTCATGTTTTCCTTTTTCCTTCTCTTTGGACTCTCTCTCCTTCTCAGATTCCTTCTGCTTCTGCTTTTCCCGCTCTCGTTCTTTTTCCTTTTCTTTCTCTTTCTCTCGCTCTCTCTCTTTCTCTTTTTCCTTCTCTCGTTCCCTCTCTCTCTCCCGTCTCTCTCGCTCCCTTTCCTCTTCATCTCGCCTGGCCTTCATTTCATTAACATCTTCAGAAGCAGTCTTGGGGACAGACACTTGGGCAGAAGAATCATCAGGCTCCTGCTTGACCTCTTGAGGTTCCTCCTTTGTGTCTTCAGTGCTGGACTGGGACTGTAAGAGAGCACTACCACTGCGAGAACGGATCTGTTGTGGAACAGTAAGAAAGAAGACACAGAACAAAACAAACCATTACGTTCTTAGCCAGAAATCTACCTTATCCCCCTTCCCTTGTCTTCCCAGATCCATGCTTGCATGCCCCCTCCATAAGTGCTACTACTTTGCATGGAGTACTCACTATACAGCTACAAAGGAAGACCATTCATTTGGTAAGTGGAAGCAGTAAAGCGTAGAGCTCCATCAAGAACTACATTGCATCCTGCATGCCATATCAGAAAAGCTGATATTGCAGGCAAGGGTGACAGCATTCCCTCTTCTCCTAAGCACTTTTGGCTCTCTTCTGGTATTTCCTGCTCTGATACCTTGCTCAAGTCAGATTGGGCCTCTCTCAGTTTGCGCTTGTATCTTAACACCTCTCCCTTCAGCTGGTGGTTGTGATTTTGGAGGCTGCTGATGAGATGACGCATCTCTCGATTAATTGGGCCTACAAAAACAGAAACAGAACTGTAACAAACCACACTTTTGCTGACCTTCTGCAAAGACTTTCATGGAGATTGTCGCTGCCACTTGACTTGTTCTCTAAGAACCAAAATAAAACTCTTATCATTCTGCCACACAACAGAGCAATACAACTTATTTGCAGAAAAGTAGTCATAGCAGTTTTACATGCAACCGTAAGTCCTTGCAAATTCCCAGTCCTAACTTCCTTTCAACATTACTTTTTTCCCCACATTCCTAAGGTAAATGTGTCATGCTACAAAAAAATCTTTATGATTTAAATTCTACTTTAGAAAGAATTTATTTCCTCTGATGAAATTTGAAAATTACTGTTTTCCTATCCAGGTTGTCCTTCCAGACTTGTAAATGAATCCTTCCTCAAAGTAATTTTTAATAATGCAAAATACTCTGTCATAAACCAAATTATTAGCAAAATTTATGTATTTTGCAGCATCTAAAAGGAAGTTAGATAACATGGAACTGACCTCCCACAAAGCACGTGAAGAAGTTTGGTTTTTGAGAGAGACCTCCCAGAACAAGTATTTAACAATAACAAAGAATCAAAGCAGTGCTCTAATGGGCAACGGCGGGAGGAGGGGGTTGTTTGTATTTAAGCACAGCAGAAAAACTCCATACCTGCTTGTTCATTGGCAGCAAGTGTCTGTTCAAACTCTATCCTCAACATCTCATATTCTTTGCGGACTTGTGCCAGGGTGTCCTCTAGCTGAATCACTTCTGTGCGTAGTTTCTTGTGAAGGCTGACCTCGTCCCTCTGAGGAGTAAGAAGGGGACAGAACTTGGTGCTGTGACCCTGGAGTATCTCTCACCTCATCAACATGAAGTACCAGAACAGATGAATTATTGCCAAAAACATAAATTCCCTGAGCATTCCCACAGCCACCCAGACCCAGCAGTGATGGTCAACAGGATGACAACGTTCCCTAGTCTGATGGAGCAGAGGTGCTACCTCGATTAGTTCCACCTGGCGCTGGTGTGTGGTGCGGGTGCCATGAAGCAAAGTGCGGGCCTCATCAAGATGTGCCTTCAGCTGGAGACTCTCATTATACAAAACAGAAAATTGGGACTGCATGCAGCGATATTCTGGGGTCTCCTTCACAGCCTCTTCCACTGCTCGTCGCAGCTCAACCTAATCAGGACACAAGAAAATGCCACAGAAAGAAAAACCTATCTCCTTGTCTTTGGTATCTATTTTGCAAGGTAGGAGAAGCACTAGGCTGTTTCTCTTGCATAGTCACATGACAAGAGGTTTTGATTCTCAGGTTCTGCAGCAACAGTTTCTCTCAAAGATATGAGCTTGGAAAATATGATATTCCTTTTCAATGAATTTACTGTAAAACCACGATCACCTAAAATCAGTAAAGATGGACACACAGAAAAGTATGATAGAAAACTAGAGAAAATACAACTGCAAGTAGGCATTATGTTAGCTTTCTACCAGTAAGAGAAATAATGACCGAAAGAGAAATGAGAGAAAACAGAAATACAAAGTGTAAATTTTCCTACAAAAAATTGTTAGCAAATTATTGTGACCAGCAGACATGTATATACACAGATACAGCTTAACACTAATTAAAAGAAAAAGAAACTTGTAAGCCAAATGATGTTTCTCTCAAAACAAACTCATATGGATAAAGAGAATTTAAAGGTGCCTCAAGACAGTTTCTGAAATGTCATATCTGAAACTCAGGTTATCAGCTCAGACATTTCTTATAACAGGCTAACAGATCTATTTATCACTAAAATAAAATTTAGATTATTCTCTGTATTATATACGTATCTACTATGGAGTCACAGCTTTTTGTGTTACCACCTTTAAGACCTGAGAAACTCATACACTGTTTCCTATCTGTCCATTCTGCCACACTGGGAAAGATTTAAGTTCATTGACTTTTTCAAGAGCCTAGCTCTCCTCCACAAGTCCCCTGATATTTTCAGTTCTCTGATTCCAGTCACACGGGGTGGGGGGAAGGTGTAAGAGGGCTCACCTCTTGATGTGAGCCCTCACATCACAAGAGGTGATGATGTGAGATTAGTTTTAACTAGACTTTATTAAAATGTACTGAATGGATCAGAATGGAAACAGGAAACAAGAAAACCACTACAACTTGCAAACATGACCACATGGTGTCACCAATGCACTGAACTGCAAGTGTAAGACACACCAACTTGCTAAGTTGTACCCTGCACAAAATATAACGCAGCTAAAGAGCAAGCACAGAATAGTAATGAGGTTTTCTGGAGACCCAGTACAGCAAGACAGAGAGCAACCAACCACACAGAACACCTTCATCCTCAAACAGGTTCAGATGTCTCACCTTGAGTTTTTCATTCTGTGTTGTTACTTCCTGAAGATCGTGGCGTAGTTCCTCCAACTCATTGAGGCGATTCCCAGCAAGCTCTTTATTCTCTTCCAGCTCTGCATTCATTTCCTCAAACTGTTGGGGATAAACTGCTTGTAAATTCTACTGTTAATGTATCTATTGAGGGTATTAATTAATTAACTGTTTATACAGTAACAGAAATTACAGACTTAACAGTCAGGTAACATTACCAAGGGAGACAGAGTCTACTTCCATCAGGTCTGTTTCATAAGTAGGAAACTTGTACAGACACAATGGCTTGACCAGAGTCACCCAGATTTGTGGCAAAGGAGGTATCTAAATTCTGTTCCAATCTATGGCCCTACACACAAGCTCTCCCTGACTTTATTCCTCCCCTTGACCACAACCAAGCCCCTGACATTACCTTGCGGGCATTAATGGTGATCGTGCCCCCATAGAGGCTGCTCCCAGCTCCATATACCTTGTAGCCTTTGGAATTTACCTGCAAAAAAGGTGATAGATTTCATCAATACCTGATTAAATGCCAAGACCCCTCATATAGCATACTCAGGACCAAAGATGGTACGCTACTGATTCTCACTTCTCACAGCAAAGTATCGTAAGATCATGTCACACATCTCAAAACTACACCCGTGTCTCTGGTTCTCAAAGAGGTTGGTGCTTACCCGTTCCAGAACATCTGCTAAGTGCCGGTTGAGTCTCTGCTCCCTCTTGCGTATCTTGTCAATATCCCACTGAAGGTCATCAATCATAGTCTCCAGAACAGACACACGAGATTCTGCTGTCTCCACTCTCTCTTGCAGCTTGGAGAACTGCAATCAAAACAGTATTTCAGCCACCATATTGCACAGAACCAATATTTTCTGAGACTGCTCAATACTCATTTTTCTCTTTTTCGTCATACCCTGGATTCCTGTGCTTTCCACCCATCTTTTGCTGTGGTGACAGACTACTCAATGAGCTGTCCTGAATTTTAGACTGGCTGAATCCCAACACAGTAACGAAAGTAACACAAAACTGAAAATGGAAAAAGGGCAAGAAGTTGGTAATACACGGCAGAGTACAGAGGCAGCCACCTCATCTTATTCCACGGCACTTTTGTTGTTGTTGTTAAAAACTTTTCAATCCATATGTTCATCTACTCTACAGACTACTGAAGTGCTCAGTGGTCTAACATCAAGCAAGGCCAGCGTTAACACAGTTATTAAAGGAACTGAAACCTCTGAAATAAATACCACCAATAAAGCGAATCCCTTAATGACTGGGATCATCTTGTAATTTATGTTGTTACACTTTCATACATGACCCCGAGAAACCAAGGAATTTGAAGCGACAGGGATGTCACACAATCACCTTAGCATCACCTTACTACTTCCTCGGCTCTGTTTTAAAATTCAATCCATACAACTCATTGGTCTGGTTATACTCTTTCACTCAGTGATGTAACAAGCAAAGCAACCTGAACCACACAGAAAATCTCTGTACAGTTCTCCAGAACAACAACCCTTTCCATAACCTTTGTTCAGAAGGCAACTTTCAAATCTTGTTGCTCCTGTCCCTCTCCAAGGTAATAACTTGCTTTCTAAACTATGGTAACCACAAATTATTCTAAGAAGGACCCCAAAGCAGAGTTCTTTCTCTCTCCTTTTTATACCTCCTGAGACATGATTCGGTGCTTCTCCTGAAGAACATCAGCCAGTTCCTGCAGTCGTCCGTTTTCATGTGAGAGGTAGGTATTAAGCTCCAGCACTGCTTCTTCCATCAATGAAATATCTGAAAGGTGCATAAAAAAAAAAGGAGATGAACAGAAATCAAGGAAGACTCTTTTTAATTTTTAAACAGCAAAGAGAAAAAAAGAAAACAGAAAAAGAAATTCTGGTTTTAACTTCTACTTACTACATCTCTCCAGCAGGTGGTTCCTGAGGGTCTAACCTCCAGCCACACAGAGCTTTGACTTGCATTCACTAAGCAAAAGGCTCTGCATTTTAACATACTACACATTCCCAATTGTCAAAGTTACTGTCCCCTAATGTCAGAGATCATTCAGTATCAGCAACACAGAATATGGCCTTGTAATCCAGTGACACCCTAATGCAGGTCAAATTCATGTGTAAACCTGCTACAACAGGTGGCTTAAGCTAATATACCAGATGACAATTACAGCAACTGAGTACAGGCTCACATTGCACTAATGCCAATGCTAGTATGGAGTTTAAGATTGCCAACCAAGGATAGTAACGCTTCCCTACACCAATGCTAGACCTGCCAGAACTCCTTGACCAGAGCATATAAAACACTATGGAAAGAAGGCAAACCAAGGATGAGTTGATATGCCACCTAAATTTTCATTCAAAAGATTAAAATTCTAACCTTAAGCTAATGAAGTTTTTCAGTCGTCTGAGTGTAAATTGAATCTACTACATTAATTTTCAGACGCTAGTGGTTCAGCTTTCATCTACAGAACTCTGCTTTGTGTTCAAAACTGACAGCTACACTAGGCATACCAGTATAATACTAGACATTGGATGGTTACCATTTTGCTCAAAACTCGGAGGAAACCGAGAAGCTTATTATTCCTACACCTTTTACTACGCTGCAAGTGAAAAGGAGTCCAATATATCAGTTTACAATACTGATTTCACTTCCTCGCTTGTAAGCATGAAGCATTTTACCCAGTGCCTGAGGACAACTGGGTGACAAGGTTCAACTGTAATCTGTAACTTTTCAGGTACACAAACTCACTACAGGCAGAAACAAGCCTTTCCTTAGCCCAACACACTGGGCAGTTTTCAGCATTCAAATTTTGAGGCAGTTATAATGCACTTCTGACATATAGTACTAGTCTTTAGAGGTTTTGGTTATTGACAGTCTGGAAAGCTAAGCCAACTTATTTTGGAAAATAAATGACCACAAGAAGGTCTAAGCCTTAATGCTTACAATGCAGAATCACATCTAAGCTGGGGGTAGATGGGGATCCTTGAGTATCAGCCACCTTGGTCATACCTCCACTATTCAGCTTGTGGGACAGCACATCCACTTTCTCTTGCAGCTTGTCATACATTGTCACAATCTGGGCAACAGCACGGCGGGAGGATTCTACACGCTCTTGCAGCTGAGATTCTATCTCCTCACTAGTGCTGCTGGCTAGAGTGGCTAGGAAGGAGAATGCTGGCTCCAATCCTTCACCTGAGAACAGAAAGAGGTGCAAAAAGTAAAAATGCTCTGTCAGACAACGTATCGCCAGTCTTCACAATCAGAGAGCCTCTGTCACCCTTCAAAGAAGGACATCAACATTGCCCACAGCTGAAATCCATCTTTTCCACTGTCCCCAGCCAGATGTCTCACCTCGCTCCCTCTCATCTTTGCGCTCTTGATTACTGTCCGAGTCTGGTTCAGGCTCCGGTACAACCAGCGCTTTTCTTTCAGACAAAAGGTCTCCAAGACCTTGGTCCAGGTCAAAGCGTTTAAGGATGATGCGGATATTTTCATCAAACTGAATGACAGGACAAGCAAGACAAAGAATGGATGTGAATAAAAGGAGTGCAGGGAACAGAAGAAGAGACAAGACAACAATGTATATAAAATCAAAGTGTATCACTAACCTGATTCCAGTATCGATTGATAATCAGCAGAGACGCATCATCAGTGGCCTGCCGACGCTCCAGCTTCTCAATGTGCTCCCGTAGCTCATCTTCAATGGCTTGCCGCTGGTCCAGCATCTCTGCTAGTTTCCGGTTCTTGGTCTGTAGGGTCCGGATGTCCATCTCCTCCTGCACAGGAGCACAAGTCAGGGCATGTTCCACACAAGCAAGATCACTGGGCTCATACAGAAGGCAAAGAAATGTTTATGTTTCCAGATTTAAAACAAAAGCCAGAGGTTGGGTGGGGTGGTGCAAGAAAGACACACCGTTGAAGAAACGCCACCAAGCTTAATGGTCTCCACTGTGGTCCCTGAATCTTCAACCCCTGCCTTCTTTTCTGGAGGTGCAGATGGGCCAGGCTCTCCAGCTGTCCGTTTATTGCCAATCCCAGACATGGTGGCTGAAGCATATAGAATCCCACCTTCTCAAAGTTCTTCCTGAACATTAAGGAACACTATTAAAAGAAAAAAAAAAAAACCAAACCAAACCCAAACACAAAAAAACCCACCAGCAAACAAACCCACACACAATCAACTCAATTTAGGGTTTCTAACATACATCCATCATGGTAACATAATAACAGCGCGTTGATGGGAAAAAAATCCACTGCTTGTAATGTTCAATGGAAGCAATGTACCTTATCACACTCTTTGGGGAAAAAAAATCTTCATGCAGGTTCAGTCTCTGCTTTTCTGATCTGTCTCTGTATTAACAAAAATGATTGGGGTTAGACTTTAACAAGTAACTGAGACTGTGTATACATGGCACCAGTTCACTTCATATCAACCAAATTGTTCTTATTATATCAACATTCAAACTCAGTTAAAACCAAGGGCAGCAACACCTTGAAGATGAGCCCTGTAAGAACTTATCTAGAGATCTTACAAATCCTATGGAACTGAACAGTGATTCCAAGCCAAGGTTTGCAAAGACCCATTTGAAGAGTTATCCTGTGTATCAAGAGAGACACAGACATGTTTGAAGGGTAGTTATGCACAAGTTAATGCAATCTGAAAAGCTCTAGACTACTAGTTACAGAATCAGAGAATAGTTGAGGCTGGAAGGGATGTCTGGATATCACCTGCTCAGTGGTCCCGAATAAAGCAGAGTCAGCCAGCGCAGGTTGCCAAGGGCCTTGTCCTGTCAGCTTTTGAGACTCTCTGGAGATAGGAACTCGGTATTGTCTCTGGGTAACCTATCCCAGTATTCGAAGACCCTCAGCAGTAAAAGTTTTTTCTTAGTCTGAACTGTATTTCTTGCAGTTCCCTAAAATATTATTTAGCAAAACAACAAATATCTCCTTAAAGGGCTTCCAAAACAAATATAGCAGCTAGTGATGGAAAACAAAACCAATCAGATCTTCATGAGACGTAAGCAGCATTCTTCTCCCATATTCCCTGATGCTGTGCCAAATCAATCTGCAGATCTCTACCTCTAATCTAAATGAAACCCAGCAGTAATAAAATGCAGACCATACAAGTAAGATTTATATTGTTCCATTTAAATCTATAGTGATATTTACAGTTAAGCTAAGAGTTACAAACTGAACCTGCCAGTTCTTATGTATTTGCTTTACTTGAGCAGTTCTACTGAAAATAATAAGGCTACTATGTTTTTTAAGATTAAGCTGGGCCACTGCTTTGCCAAATCTTAACATTTAACCAGCATTTTAGCTTGGCATTGCCCTTCACCATATGCAAAATAATATAAAGATTATTTCTAAATGAGTTACTGAAACAGCACATATATTGTTCCTGGAACCTATTAGCATGAGTATTAAATACATCTCAAAATTAAAAAATAAACAAAGACAACTTGCACTTAATCATTTTCCTCCTTTTAGCAACAGAATTCAGTGGGCATTGATTTTAGCTAGAATGACTAGGCCATTGGAGGGGGTAGGAGGAGCAGCTGTCACTAAAAACATTTGCTACCTATCATCAGTCCAGTGAGCCACCAGTGACTATTTGCCTTTCACATTTTTTGTCCACAGACAAAATACTTCTTCCATTGCTTCCCGACACCATCCATCACAGCTCTAGCTCCCCCTCTCCCCACTACTGACCTCCTCACCTACTGTATGCCAGGACCTGACCCACTAAGTTTTCATGACCTCATCAAGGATTGACTGTCCTCCCTATCAGGGACTCAGCTTCATCTTAATCCCCTTCTTATGGTTAAAACCCTCACATGGAGGCCAAAATACACCTCTAGCTGGCACTCCCCATGCCTACCACTGGCCAAAAGTCATCTACTCTGACCACCATCAATCACATGCAGAGAGCAAACTTCCCCAGGCCCAATACTTAGCCATTCATCTACCACTCGTGCCCACCAACAGCATTCGAGCCATCTTCCACGCTTGTGGCACCTCTCATCAAGAAGCCTTTCAAAGCTCACCATTCAGCTTCCTACACCCACCAGCCACTCTCTACGCTTTCATTTTTTGTTCATAAAATCTACAGTCCTTTGGAGCTCCCCAAAAACCTGTCACGGACACCCATTTCAAATCCCAGGCATCTCCCCCAGAGGCACCACCTCATACAGGCTACATAAAACTCTGCATTGCCCACTAGACTCCTCTCCACTCAGAGCAAGAAACCCACTCCAAACTGCCACTGGCTGCCCAAACACACATAAGGAGCCACGTCCCTGATGCCCACAAACATTCAGTGACCTGCCCTAACACCTGCTCCTGTATTCCACGCCCGGTGGGGACCCCCTCGTTCCTGCCACTGGCCCCACACACACCTCAGCGCCTCCCACACCACCGACCACCGCCCGTGCCCAAAGCCGCCACCCCCACTGCACGCATCCGGGCGCTCCGGCACTGCTCCCCAGGCACCGAGAGCCCCGCACCCGCTGCTGCCTCCTGCGTACCTCAGGGCACTCCCACACCTACCGCCCCTTAGGGCCATCCCTTCCTTCACGGGTGTGCAGCCCCTCCGCTCCCGCCCCTCCCCTGCCCCCGCACCCCCTCCACCCCCGCACCTCACCTCCCGGCCCGCCCCCTCCCAACCACCCGGCCCGGCCGCACCACAGACCCCCATACCCGCCCCAAAAACAGCAGCCGCCTCCACCGCCACCTTCCTCCCACCCACCGGAACCTGCTACGGCCGCCGGCGGTCCAATCCCGCGTGTGGCTGAACAGACGTCACGCAGCACCGCTCCTCCGCCGGCGCTGATCGGCAGCCGCCCCTTCCGGCGGCCATTTCGCCCTCATCCGTCATGGACGCTCATCGCCCTCCCACTTGCCCTCGCTCGACATGGCCGCCGTTGCCATGGTGCCGCGGAAGTGCCTGACGCCAGCGCCCTTACCCGTAAGAGAGATGGCTGCCGCCGCCCTTACCCGTACGAGAGATGGGTGCCGCCGCTCAGGCAGCCGCGGGACGCCGTGCTGTCTCACCACACGCTCCTCCGGGCCTCGGGAGGGCGCCGGGGGCTGGGCCTCCCGCCGGGGGCGGCCACCGGGCGAGCGGTCGCCTGACGACAGCCCCGTCCTCCGGAGGGGGTGTATCCTACCGACACCCACGTTCCCCGCGCAGTACTCCGTGGGTATATATAAAGTGTACGTCAACTTTTGTCATGCAGATATTTAGATATAGCGCGCAGACCTAGTTCCAACGAAGATTGAGGTAATATTTTTAGATAATGCAAGTTTAAAGTACAGTTTTAATATTTTAGGTTTAATATCTTCATCCTTGCCCATCTTTGTAGAAAAACATGAAAACACGTAACAAACATCATCGGACTGTCAGGGTTCCGCTTTATTTATCAGTTTAAACTAGATTTGTTTCTCTGAAGCAGCTGCAAGCTTTTTGTGCAGATGCTGGGGTTTCCGCAGCCGCTGTCTCTGCCGGAGAAGCCCAAAGAAGGTACGGTCCCCAGTTGGAAATCACAGTATAATGGGCTGCAACGCCCAAGAGCAATAGCCTAGCCTGGTAACGCACTACAAGACTTCAGGCTGAATTAACATCTGAATTCCTGAAGGAAAAGCAAAGCTTCCTCTAGGATTTTTTTTTTTTTTTTTCCCCTCCTTCCCCCTGCAGCTGCCGGAAAGAGCTTGGTGAGCCAGTGAGCTGCTGCGGCTTTGTGAGCAAATGTGAAAGCAGCTGGGATGGGGAAGTTGACCAGCTTGGTTGAAATCTGTATCTACACAGTACTGGGGCACAAAATAAACTTCACGAAAGAGAACTGGAAAGGTGAGTACCTCGGGGGATTTTTTAAAAAGTTGCATTCAAACCTCTCCTAGTTTAAAAAAAAAACAACCAACCCCCAAACATATGCTAATGCATTTTCTGCCCACAGCATTTCCTTGCTTCTGGAGACCCCTTAGCTGAGTAAGAAACGGTTGGTATGTCATTGATTCTCAGTGCACCCAGTCCTTGACCAAAATGTCTGAAACCAAAAAGAGCTCTCTTGTTAAATTGAATGTACTCCAAATCAGGTATTGAAGTCAGAATAGCTTTCAGGCCTTGTGTTTTCCCTGCCTTTGCTTTATACTTGGCTTTTTTTCCCTCTACATACTTTTTCTCAGGTGTTGATCCCATGCAGACATGCTTTACATCATCACAGCAAAACTGTAACTGAAATGGGGACAATCACAACCTTTTATTTAATTTCATGTCTGTATCTTTATGCACCTCGGCACTTCCTCCACAGAAAAGAAAAACCTATTTCCTGCAAAGCACTCTCCTGCTCTGTACATTGTTTTCCATATCTGTGTTAATTCCCATGCTTTAGATAAGTATTCAGACTGATCTTTGAGCTGCTTTTTTATGCACTGCATACTGCAGTGTTTGGGCCTGCCCTAGAACAGGGCTTAAAAGGGAAAGTTCTTGCAGCCAGCTAGATTGTAATGCTAAAAAAAGAGATGGCTGTGTTTCAAGATATCTGTGTAGCTTGCCACACAGCATGCAAACTCGAGACATAAAGATTGCCGCCCTCCTTCTCCTCCTCCCCTCCATTACCACTCTGATTTTACATAATTCCTGACAGCATTTCCTCTGAGCGCTGAGACATTTGCTCCCCTCCAGTAGAAGGTGTCATTCCCCTCAGCGGTGTTTGTAGATTAACTGTCACATCCTCGTGAATTGTTATGCACAGACAATACATCAGATGTGGAAAAAAATACAAGCATAAAGATGAGCGCTAAGGAGAGAGAATGTTAATACTTGTATTAATACTTGAGGTACTTTTGCGAAGAAACTGGGAGGGCTGAGCAATCCAATGTCACTGAAGAGGAACTCCAGATGATGTCCTGCAGCAATCTGCAATTATGTAGAGTTTTCTAGGAATGTGACAGGTAGGGTTGCTTCTCCTTGAAACTAGCAGGTTCAACCACAGTCCTTCATTTGCAATTGCTGTAAGGGAGAGTTAAGGACATACTTCATTCAAAACTATAGCTGCTTATGAATTTGAATGACGGAAGCAGAGAGGTTCTTGGAAAGGATGTGCACTAGTTTTAGCATGAGCAGAGGGGAGGCTGATAGGAGGAAACAGACCAAAGAGTAAATGAAGTTGTGTCAAGAACAGCCTACAGAGGAGACAATTTTGACCTCATAGTGTTGCCGTGCTAAGGCTCTGACCGCAAAAGGACACTCAGATTGGCTCCTTGTGTAAACAAGACTGGCACAGTCTTGTGACCACAGTTGTGCAGAGCCTCACCCATTACCTGTTCATCTCTATTCCAAATCAAAAGGACCTACAAAGACTCAAATATTGGCTCTACCTCAAGCTGTAAGAGTAGTAGCATCGTATACCAAAGTTTGTTTTGAAAGCCCAACGCACTGGCTTGAGATGTGTCCTCTTCAGTGAGGCAGGATGTTGAGACACTATTGGGAACTGCTCACACGTTACCCACATGTGTCTGAACAGGCAGCATGCAGATGCATAGTAAATTTGGAAGTTTGGCACACCCAGGATGGTACTTAAAATGATCTTTCATCCAGTAGAACTGTGCTGCTTCCAAGAGGAAAGGCCGCATGGGAGATGGTGTGATAGCTGATCTCGCTAAACCTGTTAGTGAAACTCGCTTATGGCTAGCAGAAGGCTCTGCCCTGCAGGGCAGAGAGAAATCCTCTCCTTTGCTCTAAGGGTTATGTGCCCTGGAATCTGCTGAGGAAATACCAGAACAGATTTATTCCAAAGATGGGAATGGAAGAGCTTTGACCAGTCAGCTCCTGATGCTGTCAGTGGCAGATGGAGAAGGGTATTGCAGGTTGCATACACAAGGAAAGAGGTTGCAGAAACAGCCTTCAGGACTCGGGCCTCACAAGAAGCAACTAGCCTAATATAATAAGCTAAAAAAATGCCATCTTCAGGTGACTGTGAAGAGGTATAGCAAAATACTATCCATAACACTCACTGCCCTAAAAGAGCTAACCAGACCCCAGAATTAAATAGAGCAAAGCCCTTGCCATAAATAATTCTTTGGAAAAAGTATCTTTTTGTGTCAGTGTGGTGGGTTGACCCTGGCTGGAAGCCAGGTGCCCCCCAAAGCTGCTCTGTCACTGCCCTCCTCAGCTGGGCAGGGGAGAGAAAATATAAGGAAAGGTTCCTGGGTCGAGATAAGGGCAGGGAGACATCACTCACCAGTTACTGTCACAGGAAAAACAGACTCAACTCAGAAAAAAGTACGAATCAAAACAGAGCAGAGCAATGAGAAATAAACCCAAACCTTAAAACACCTCCCCCCACCCCTCCCTGCTTCCCAGGCCCAACTTCACTCCCCATTTCTCTCCCTCCTCCCCCCCAGTGGCACAGGGGGACGGGGAATGGGGGTTGTGGTCAGTTCCTCACACGCTGTCTCTGCTGCTCCTTCCTCCTCAGGGGGAGGACTCCTCACGCTCTGCCCCTGCTCCAGCCTGGGGGCCCTCCCACGGGAGACAGTCCTCCACCAACTTCTCCAACGTGAGTCCTTCCCACAGGCTGCAGTTCTTCACCAACTTCTCCAGTGTGGGTCCCTCCCATGGGGCGCAGACCTTCAGGAACAGACTGCTCCAGTGTGGGTCCCCCATGGGGTCACAAGTCCTGCCAGCAAACCTGCTCTGGCATGGGCTCCTCTCTCCGTGGGGCCACAGGTCCTGCCAGGAGCCTGCTCCAGTGTGGGCTTCCCACGGGGCCACAGCCTCCTTCAGGTGCCTCCACCTGCTCCAGCATGGGGTCCTCCATGGGCTGCAGGTGGAATCTCTAGTCCTCACCATCCTTCCTCCATGGGCTGCAGGGGTGTCACCGAAATTCGGGAATGAAAGAAAACTCCTTAACACTAATTTAGCATTAAGAAGCAGGCACTTCCTTTATTGCAGCGCTGGGTGTCAGGAGGATAGTTCCTCAAATCAGGCACACCTAATGCTGGTTCTCTTGTCATATTTATACAGAAATGTTACAAAGATTACAAAGTGGTACACTCCCCGTTCCAATAATTGGTTCATATTTCTTCACCTAGTATGCAAACTAGAACGCATGCTCAGTTCTGTTCTCCGCCTCTATCTTTTGAGTAGGTGGTATAATTTGGGTAGGGGGCTTATGGGTCAGTCGTCGTGGGGACCCTGGCACAATTACCTTTCCCCTAGTTTCTCAGTATTTCGGTGTTGGTAATTGTTTGCTATATGCCTCAGAAAGATAAGGATGTTGCTGGAGGCAATTAATGTCCTCCCTTTCTGCAAAGTATGTATATAAGGACCTTGAAGTGTCTTGTAGCTCCTCCTTTTTCTCATGATGTGTAGCAGGTGCTCATTCTAAGAATTGTTAGCCTTCTACCTGAAGTAATAATGAATAGTTTCTTATCACATATAATACAAGTAGGCCTTCATTACAGGCCTTTCTTCTTGGCTACATTTTCTTATTATGTATAATATAAGCAGGCCTTCGTTACAGGCCTTTCTTTTTGGCTACAGGGGGACAGCCTGCCTCACCATGGTCTTCTCCATGAGCTGCAAGGGAATCTCTGCTCTGGCACCTGGTGCACCTCCTCCGCCTCCTTCTGCACTGACTTTGGTGTCTGCAGAGTTCTTCTTCTCACATCTTCTCACTCCTCTCTCTGGCTGCAAAAACTGCTCCTAGGGTTTTTTTTCCTTCTTAATACGTTATCCCAGAGGTGCTACCACTGTTGCTGATGGGCTCAGCCTTGGCCAGCAGTGAGTCCGTTTTGGAGCCAGCTGGCATTGGCTCTGTTGGACATGGGGGAAGCTCCTAGCAGCTTCTCGCAGAAGCCACCCCTGTAGGCCCCCCGCTACCAAAACCTTGCCATGCAAACTCCATAAAGTTGGCACACAAGTCAGCCTTTCACTCTGAGCATATTGAGAGCAGCCCTAAGGAGAAGGACTTGGGGGCGTTGGTGGACAAGAAGCTCAACATGAGCTGGCAGCGTGCGCTCACAGCCCAGAAAGCCAACTGTGTCCTGGGCTGCATCAAAAGAGGCGTGACCGGCAGGTCGAGGGAGGGGATTCTGCCCCTCTACTTTGCTCTGGTGAGACCCCACCTGGCATACTGCATCCAGCTCTGGGGGCCCCAGTACAAGAAAGACATGGAGCTGTTGGACAAAGTCCAGAGGAGGGTGACAAAAATGATGACAGGGCTGGAGCACCTCTCCTATGAGGACAGGCTGAGAGACTTGGAGTTGTTCAGCCTGGAGAAGACAAGGCTCCAGGAAGACCTTATAGCAGCCTTGCCATATCTGAAGGACCCTACAGGAAAGCTGGAGAGGGACTGTTTACAAGGGCATGGAGTGATAGGATAAGTGGTAATGGCCTTAAGGTGCAGGAGGGCAGATTAAATTAGATATTAGGAAGTGCTGCACTTTATAGGAAAGACAAGCCAGCAAGGCGACATGGTGGAGTTGCTCTGTATGTGAGAGAGCAACTCGAATGTACTGAGCTCCACATAGGGGTGGATGAAGAACGAGTTGAGAACTTACGGGTATGGATTAAGGGGCAGGCCAATATGGGTGACACTGTTGTGGGTGTTTACTACAGGCCACCTAATCAGGATGAGGAAGTCGATGAGGCCTTCTACAGACAGCTGGAAGTAGCCTCAAGGTGACAGGCCCTGGTCCTCCTGGGGCACTTGAACCACCCTGACATTTGCTGGAAAGAACATAGTCCAAGAGGCTTCTGCAGAGCACTGATGATAACTTTTTGACACAGGTGATAGAGGAGCCCATGAGGAGAGGGGTGCTGCTAGACCTTGTACTAACAAACAAAGAAGGACTGGTTGAGGATGTGAAGGCTGGGGGCAGTCTTTGCTGCAGTGACCATGAGACAGTGGAATTCAGAATCCTGCATGGAAGGAGCAGGGCAGTAAGTAGGATTACAACCCTGGACTTCAGGAAAGCTAACTTTGGCCTTTTCAAAGATCTGCTTGGGAGAATCCCATGGGTTAAAGTTCTAGAAGGTAAGGGGGCCCAAGAGAGCTGGTCAGTATTCAAATGACTTCCTCTGAGCTCAAGATCAGTGCATCTCAAAGAATAGGAAATCAAGCAAAGGAGGAAGGACACCTGCGTGGATGAGCAAGGAGCTCCTGGAAAAACTCAAAGGGAAGAAGGAAGTTTACTAAATGTGGACAAAGGGACTGGCCACTTGGGAGGAATATAGGGATGTAGTCAGAGAATGTAGGGATGCAACAAGGAAGGCTAAGGCCCAGTTGGAATTAAAACTGGCAAGGAATGTGAAGAACAAGAAGGGCTTTTTCACATACATTAGCAGCAAAAGGAAGACTAGAGAAAATGTGGGCCCACCAGTGAATGAGGTGGGTGCCTTCATAATGCAGGATACAGATAAGGTGAAATTACTGAATGCCGTCTTTGCTTCAGTCTTTACTGCTAAGGTTGGCCCTCAGGAAACCCAAACCATGGAGGTAGGAGAGAAAGTCTGTCAAAAGAAAGACTTTCCCTTGGCCAAGGAGGATCGGGTTAGAGAACATCTAGGCAAATGGAGAGAACATCCACAAATCCATGGACCCTGATGAGATGCACCCATGAGTGATCAGGCAGCTGGCGGATATTAATGATAGGCCACTCTCAATTATTTTTGAAAGGTCATGGAGAACAGGAGAGGTGCCTGAGGACTGGAGGAAAGGCAATGTCACTCCAGTCTTCAAAAAGGGCAAGAAGGAGGACCCAGGAAAGTACTACAGGCCAGTCAGCCTCACCTCCATCCCTAGAGATGTGATGGAACAACTTATTCTGGGGGTTATCATAAAGCATGTGGAGGAGAAGAAGGTTATCAGGAGTGGTCAACATGGATTCACCAAGAGGAAGTCATGCCTGACCAATCTGATAGCCTTCTATGATGGCATGACCAGTTGGGTGGATGAAGGGAGAGCAGTGGATGTTGTATACCTTGACTTGAGCAAGGCTTTTGACACCGTCTCCCATAACATCCTCATAGGCAAGCTTAGGAAGTGTGGGTTGGATGAGTGAACAATGAGGTGGGTTGAGAACTGGCGCAGAGTCTGCCTGGAGCTACCGGTGTGCCCCAGGGGTCAGTGCTTGGCCTGTTCTTATTCAACATATTCATCAATGACCTGGACAAGGGGACAGAGCGTACCCTCAGCAAGTTTGCTGATGATACTAAACTGGGAGGAGTGGCCAACACACCAGAAGGCTGTGCTGCCATTCAGCGAGATCTGGACAGAATAGAGAGTTGGGCAAAGAGGAACTGCATGAAATTCAGTAAGGGCAAGTGTAGGGTCATGCACCTAGGGAAGAACAACCCCAGGCGCCAGTACAAGTTAGGGCTTGGCCTGCTGGGAAGGAGTACTGCAGAGAAGGACCTGGGAGTCCTGGTTGACAACAAGCTCTCCACGAACCAGCAGTGTGCCCTCATGGCCAAGAAGGCAAATGGTATCCTGGGGTGCATTAAGAAGACCGTGGCCAGCAGGTCATGGGAGGTTATCCTCCCCCTCTACTCTGCCCTGGTGATGCCACATCTGGAATATTGTGTCCAGTTCTGGGCTTCTCAGTTCAAGACAGGGAACTACTGGAGAGAGTCCAGCGGAGGGCTACAAAGATGATTAGGGGACTGGAGCATCTCTCACATGAGGAAAGGCTGAGAGAGCTGGGTCTGTTTAGTCTGGAGAAGACTGAGAGAGGGTCTTACTAAATATCTAAAGGGTGGATGTCTAGAGGAAGGAAGGGGCCAGACTCTTCTCAGTGGTGCCCAGTGAGAGGACAAGGAGCAATGGGCACAAACCTGGAACACAGAAAGTTCCTTCTGAACATGAGAAAAAACTTTACTGTGAGGGTGACCGAGCACTGGAACAAGTTGCCCAGTGGAGTCTCCTTCTCTGGAGATATGCAAAAGCCACCTGGATGCAATCCTGTGCAACATGCTCTAAGTGATCCTGCTCTAGCAGAGGGGTTGGCCTAGATGATCTCCAGAGGTCCCTTCCAACCCCTACTAATCTGTGAATCTGTGAAAGTAATTCTTCTCTGCGAGTGTGGTGAGGCACTGGCATAGGTAGCCCAGAAAAGCTGTGGATGCCCCATCCCTGGAAGTGTTCAAGGCCAGGCTGGATGGGGCTTTGGGCAACCTGGTCTAGTGGAGCGTGTCCCTGCCCATGGCAGTTGGAACCAGATGACCTTTGAGGTCCCTTCCAACCCAAACCATTCTATGATTCTATGATCTTAGTTCATCCTACAATGTACTAGAACACGTAGGACACCCATCTGGGAAGGGAGATATTTTGCCCAGGTCTAGGAATGAAATTCCATTCCCATCTGACCAGAACTGACTTGGACAGCAATATTTAAGTGGCTTTTATATTCTGCACAGAAATTCTCACTTTTTTTTTGGTCATGTTCATTCCCTAATTGTCTTCCTCTTGCAGAGAAACACTTGCTGCTATAAGCTAAATGGAAAATATAGGTGTGAATGCAAAAGATGATTAAGTGTTTTTATTTTATGGCAATAATGAGATCTGTAAAACATGCCTTACCTACCTCCCCTTCCTGTTTGGTAACTCACAAGGATCACCACCCCACCCCCACTTTTCCCAAATACGAGCTTTGTGTACAGTCTAACTATATGGTTCCAACAGTAGCTTTTGCAGAGCTCAGTAAGTCATAAATACAATATTCTGTAATAAGCTAAAGACTGTTTGCCTGCACCACCCACACTGCAAGTGTCTGAAGAACCAGACAGCCCTGGAGATACAAAAAAGTAAATACTGGAAGCAGCTCAATTAGAAGTCAAGACCATAGAGAAGAGGAGGGCTTTCTCACGCTCTTGACACCCAGAACATCCTGACAAGTAATCTAAAGAAAGAAGGAATGAAAGCCTCCAGTCAGTGAGTAACCCAGACTGAGAAGTCTCAGCAGGGATTACTGGCTACTGCCTTGTTGCCTCACTGTCCAGCTGCAGTAACGATCAGGAGAAATGAAAAGCCCAGCAAATGGAGGAGGAGCTTGAGTGTTTTCTTCCTATTTTTGTTGCTGGGCAGCATACCCCCTTAATTTGCTGTCTCTATGTGGAGGGTTCTTGCGTACAAATGATTCTGGAAACAGTGCTATGAAGTTTCCTCAAAATGGGCTTATGTCCACTAGCCATACTAGTAGATGCACTTAAATTTTAAAGAGCTGCTGTTCAGAAATCACTTCATAGTAGTCACTGACTTTTATGTCCTTCTTCGAGTAAGGGCGGTGCCCCTAGTTGGCCTCCCAGGACTTCTCTAACCTTAAACATTCACAAAAATTAATCTGAATGAATTAAAAATATGAACTAAAAGTGAACTGTTTTGTCTCTATATTACATCCTGTATAGACACTATTATGTAGAATGAAAAAAGGTTAAAATTTATTTTGCTTCTTCCACTTCCGAAGACCTTTCAGCTAAACTGAATTAAAACCTCTTAAATTTCAAATAATGCTGTCCCTTAGATATTTGAAGCAGTTTTAAAATAGTCATAATTTCATACAATTTTCCTTGAGAGTCTGTGGGTAGTTAAAACCTTGTGTGAGTGGTACCAAACTTTCAAGCTAGACAGGCCACTTTTCTCATGCCAGTTGCAGACCTTTATTCCAGGAAGTGCACACCTAAAATTTGCAGTGAAAGGGCAGAGAACTTACTAATACTCTGTGCTTCTCACACAGGCACAACATTTGTTAGTGAAATGTGCCCAGCAACCATACAAAATAACTTTATTCCATTCTGCAAGGGAAAATTAAAAGTTTTCCAGCAGTCCCTCAAGAATAATTCCTGTCTGACCCTCAGTTTGGAAATCCTGTGGTTTGCCTCTTTACCTCATTCTCCAGACTATTCTATGTTGTAACACAGAGCAAGTAACTGAGAGCCAGCATATTTTAATGGGTATTTTGGAGAGCCACTTGCCTCTATTTCTAAATAAAAACCCGTTGTCCCTCTCTTTGAAATACTCAGTTTGTGGTCTGCAAGAGTCAGAATGTTGAAGCAAGAAGGGTAGGAAGTTGGATCACCAGAGCACATGCAACAAAACTCAGTAAGATACATGCATTTCTCTGAGTGCCATCACACTTGCATTCCTTCTGAAATTCTGCCATCATTTAACACATCACCATGGTAGCTCACCCTGGTATTTTTTTGCTATCAACAGCCCTACCTAATGATTTGATTAGGGAAGCAAAGGAAGCACAGAAAAGCTTTGTGTGTGTGTCTGTGTGCAGTACTCCCTAAAAAGAACTGCACTACAGTTAGCAATAAGTATGTTTCTGTCATCTTCGGATGTGTGCAGCTTAGGTAGAAGAGATTACAGGAACAGTAATTAATAATATATCTACAAGATGAATTAATTATGGGTATAAGCCTGAAAAGTCTGGAATGCAGTTGCATATAGAAGGCTGTATAGAGGGAAAGTCTGGGAAATATATGAAGACTGCTTAGTCCTGAATAGATAACCAAATGCACAGACCAGGATGAAAAGGAGATCAAAATATTTCAGCCTTTTCAGAGAACATTAATGTACCCTAGACAGCTAAGCCGGCATGAATTCATCCCCTTTGGAGCTGTTTTCATCTCACTACAGTTGTCTAAAGTCAAATACAATAGCCCTGACATATGAGCTCACTGTCTCCAGTATACAGCAAAGGACTTTGAACACTTTATGTCCCCAGTGATCAATACCAAGTCTAAAAGAAAAACAGAGAAAACCACTTTATGTAGTTTGGCTATCATCAATATTGCATTGCTATTCAAAACAGCCATCAGAGATGTCTGCCGCTTTTTAAAAAGCAGGAAATATTTATTTATTTACTCTATGGATTTTTTTCCCTATAAATATGTAGCAAGGGAAGAAAAATAGGAAAAAAAGTTCTAGCAAGGGAAGAAAAATAGGAAAAAAAGCTTCTGAAGTGAACAGCAGACACCTACAAGGAGAAGATACCTATTGTGCAGCTGGTGGTGCAGGAATAACCAGATAATTATTATCATCAGGTAGCTGAACGTAAAGGAATGATGTCATTGCGGCACTGGAGAACTTCTCAGAGTGTTTGTAGAAGAGGCACAGCCTTTACAACTGATCAGGTTATACACATACTGGTACAACATGTGCTAAACATACTATGCATCCCTCCTGCTAAAATGCAATCACTTTGGATTTTTTTTTTTCCTAAGGACACCAAGCTTACAAAATCATTTCTATTTTTCTTCTTTATCTTTTTTTTTCTTCTTTTTTTTCTGGCTTGTCACAGCTTCCTCCCTGTCCCTAACAAATTTTGAACACACTTGTCAAATTTCATTGCAGACACCTGAAGGAGGTAAGTCTCTAATCTGCTTGCTGCTATATACTTCACACTGTTTTGTTGAGCAGAGGGACCCATATCTCCATCCCACTGAGTGAAAGCCTTCATCACACACTGAACAGGAACCTGTACTGTTTGCTGGCTGGATCAGCACATGTAGCTCAAAATCAACTAGAGTGTGCACACCCTCACACCCTCGCCTTCTGGTAAAACCAGGAAGCAGTAGGACTACTGTGTGGGAGGAAAGCTAAGGAATCGAGGGGGGCAAGGAATGCGAGACAGGAGCTAAGGATGTTTTAACAGTGATGCGCATGGCACAAATGACACAACTTTGTAAGAAACTAGGCTTCTCACTTCGGCAGCCTGTAAGAGCATAAATTTCTGCTCTGCTGCTTTCCGCATTGTGCAAGCATCTAAACATCACCTGCCTAGCTCGTCCTGCTCCTAACACTCATGTTTATGAAAAGCAGGAGGTGTACCTCATCTCAGGCAAAGCAAGAGAAAACATGAGCCCCATTCCTTTACACAAATGCTCGGTGCCGTAAGAGCTGTTACAGTAGATGGCAGGGGGACTGCTTTGGCAACAGAGAATACTTGGATCTGAGCGGCTAGGCTGAACCTCCTCCGCTTGGATACAATTCTCACTACATCATTTTTTTCTGATTGTAAAGTATTGTCCTATTATTGTACAGGCTGAAGAATTTCAGAAGTAACTATTGCTTCAGAACATTTCACGTTGCAGTTAGGTTACTGCATGAGTGGTTGTGTCCCCAAATGTTCATCTCTGCTCTCCAGACCCCTCCCTGCTGTGCTGACATCATCATTTAGTGTGGGGAACTGAAGAGATGATGTGATCTGGATAAGAAATAATCCATCATAAGAAAAGGTTTATTTTTCAGCCAGACCAGTCTCCCTTATGCTAGTGCACAGCAGGAGACGACACTGCGATGAGTAGTCAGGGATGACGGACTGTTGTTTAAACTGTGCCACTGCCCCAAAATCACTTGTGACTTTTCTCCCTCAGTCTTTCGGGGCTAATAGAAGCTATTTTAAAGAAATAAGCATTTAAGGATGAAAGTCAAGTGTTTCCTGAAAAGCAGGCAAGTGAGTGAAGTGAGAGCAGAGGAGACCATAAAGAAGAGCCCCTCACAAAATTACAATTAAGCCAAATATTTATTCCTGAAGAAAAGGCCTTCTGGCCCACTCCTTTTAATTTATTACCGCCAAGTTGTTCTGCTGGCTGAAACCCCATCTGAAATGTAATACTGGGTGCAATGTGACATGTGTTTCTGCTGATATCACTCAATAGTCACTCTCCTACACACGTACTGACACGGAAGTGGGGAAAAAAATATTTTTTGTTTCTCACAAATTCTGCAACTTTAATCCTGGGAAGAATGTGCTAATGGGCCTAATAATCTCTTTCCAACCTCCAGTACTCTCATGTACCCCTTTGCCTCTGTTCTTTTCCAGAATCCGTTGTGTTTACAGTGCATCAATATTATGAGGTGTGGGAACGTTTAAGTGGAAGGTAGAGTATGAATCATTGTCATTAAAAACTGGTAGAAAAAGAGGCAGAGGTGGTCAGCAAAGAAGGATTTTGGAAAGCAAATCACCTGAGAAACCATGCTTTCTCCTACTGTCTTTCCTTATTGTTTTCAGAGACTAACACGCATCTAGATAAATCTGTGGACTTTCCAGCGTGCCTCACCTTTTCCTAGGAGAACAAGGAACCCCACTGTGATGCACAATTGTATTATTATTATTATATTATTATTAATGAGCATTACTGTTCCTCTGCGTTTTCCCCATTCATCCACATTGTCTCTGCAATAAGAAGCTTTACTGAGGGACAGCTCTTGCCAGTTGTAAGAAGTAAGGATCATAGGCATGTATAACTGCACTCCTTTGTTCGTAATGCTTATTAGAGGGAATAATATCAATTGATATGTTAAAATTAAAAAACAAAAGCACATATCATATGAGAAGCTGCTAATTGCAGGAGCGGGATCTCGCAAAATTCTAGCTGTGCTTAATAGAATATAGTGTATTGCTGGAACAGTGTAAGGGATTTTTTCTTTTATTTCCTTGTTGGTGCTTGAAAATAATTTAGCCTAAATATATGCATTCACTTTTTCTGGAGCTGCAGGCACAAAACTAAGGAGTTCTTACAATTCCTTACAATGAAAGACAGAAAACTTTATCTGAGGCATATTTCAGATAACTGTAGTTAGAAACAATTTGTGTAATTAAGTATAATGGTCACAGGCAGAAATGTCTTGAGTGTAGAAGAACTGGGAAATGGAACACAGAGAAAAGGGGGAGGGGGAATGAACAGCTCAGAGGCACTGTTGGGTCAGTTTTGATAGGATTTTTGGATCCTGATCAGCTCGATACAAATTTTGGGGTCGCTGATGAGCTTCTCCACTTCAATGAATACATCTGTAATGAATTAATTATAGATTAATACAGTGAAAGCTTAGCATTTGTACACATCACAGCCGACATGCACATAACACAATCTGCTGGTAACTCTGAAGCACTGGCTTTCCACTTGAGCATGTCGGCAGCGATCTTTCTCTCCGCGAAGTAAGGCACCGTGATTCGGACAGCTGGCAAAGGGCTCGGCGCGGGGCGCAGAGCGGGAGTCCACTGGCTACCGACCAGGGAGGGCTGGGAGCCACGCAGAAGGAGCAAGACGGGGCAGTGCCGCAAAGGCGTGGCCGTAGGAGCCGCTAAATACACCTGACCCATGCCTGGAGCACATCTGAAATCCTGGCTAGGGGAGGGTGCTGGGGAGGTCTGTGCAGCCGTGGAGCACCGCTGGGCTCTGCAGCACCCGCCGGGCGGGCGTTTCGCTGATCCCCGTGGAGCGTTCGCGGACCAGAGAACAGGACGAAGGGACTCTGGCCGCGCTGCGGTCTCTGCCCCGGGAGCCCTTCTGGGGCTCGGGCAATTCGCCTTCCGCTTCTTCATCTCCTTTAACACACCTCCCCCCGCTCCGGTTTTCGGTCTCACTTCTGTCAGCTCCCCTTCCCCTCCTTCCGAGCATCTCCGTCCGTACTGGCGTAGTCACATGTTTAGGCTTTGATGCCTTTAATCCCACCCTCACCGCTCAAGAAGGAGGAGAAAAATTTGCGGGAGAGAAGTGAGCAACAAGCAGAGTGGCAAGATAAAACGAGAGCGGAGCTGCGTGCCCCCCCATCCCCCCCTCGCGGGGGCGGAGAGCCCGCGGTGCCGGCAGCGGGGCGAAGGCAGCGGAGGTGCCGAGCTCTCCCGCAGGCTGCCGGACGCCGTCTGAGCAAAGGGTAAATCTTTCGGCGTGGCTCGGGCTGTCCCGGGGGGGGCGAGGGCTGCTTCTCGCCTTTCCTGCGGGGAGTGCGAAGAGAAGGGGCCGTCCTCACCCGGCGGGGCTTCGGGGACCGCCCGGGGGAGGCGCTCCGCCGGCGTCGCGACAGCGGAGGGTGGCGGGGAACGTTTCGGTCCTGCCGGCGGCACCGAGCCTTGGGGGAGCTGGGCGACAGGAGGCACGAAGTTACTGACTCACAAGCAGTGAAGAAGGGCATGCTTTCCGGGAACCGGCTGGGCTTGGCTTTTGTAGCTGAGGCGCCCGAGGGAGGGAAGTAGAAAGCCTCCAGGAAACGAGGAAATGTTTTGTGCTTGCTCTGAGGATGTGACTTTACATGGTGGCAAGCAGAAGAGAGGGTGGCCAGAACCAGGAACACTTTTAAGGAAACAAGAAAAAAAGCCCCAGCCAGCTTCTGCCTTGTGCTTGGTGCCACCCAAAGGGGCCCTTGGCAGAGGTACAAGTATGGCCAGAACGTCTCTGGTCAGAAGTTCCAGGCACGGGGGTTGAGCACTGGGCACACTGAAATACCATCTGTTTCTCAGCTGGTTTGCAAGGAGGGCAGAGAATGGAGGGGGGGATCAGCTTTTCTTATCTAACGCCCCCTCCTCTTTGACCATCATCACTGAGGTAACTGCAATTAATCCCAGTGCTTTAAGGGTCACCTTGTGCTACCTGGCAGCTCTCCCAAAGGGAAAGAGGAGCACCTAAGAAACCTATGGGCTGAAATCACTGACATTTAAAATCATAGGCTGTGGAGGAAATTTGCAGCTGTGCTGATGGTGCAGCAAAACATGAAACTATACCCGTGTGCACTACAGGTTCATAGGCTGGCTTGCTCATACAGTTGCTGAGAAATTTGTGTACAAACAATGGGCTGCCATAAAGGCACACCAGGTTCACCAAGCATTTGCAAGCACAAAGCCCAGGAGAAATACCCTCCTGCACATGTCAAATCTGCTACTTTCTTGTCTGTCCAACAATACTAATTATATAACAGACTCTTTTTCAGCCACTGTATTTATCCCATTTTTTTTCCCTTGGGGCTAAACAGATCACCGGTATCCCCCAGAACCAGGGCATCCCATTTACTGTGCCTTTCTATGCAGAACAACTAGTCTGTTTCATACCTGGAGGGGGAGAGGGAAGGAAGACTGTATTCCTCAGACACAAGTGGTGAACACAGGGGAAAAGTCAGCAGTTCTGCTTAACATTATTAGACAGCATCTCTTAAAAGAGGAATACTCTTTATCAATATGACTAATCATTTTTTCTTTCAAACAGAGTTTAGAATCAGAATATTCTGTCTGTGGCCTGGTAAAGTTCTCCATTTTTAGTGTTACATAGCCCTGTGCCACCTGGAAACTTACAGCCATATCATCGAGGCCTGTAACTCCTTTGGCCTTTGCTCACGAAAGTAATATTCTATTTCTTTATTACTGTGTTTTATTCTTTACAATCATAAATGAACAACAGTAAAGCTGCAACATCTTCTGTGTTTAGCAGCCATCACCATATCTATTTCCTTTTCTTTCCCTCTCCCCCCATGCATATACCCACACCCCCAGCCCTGCTGTCACAGGTGAATTATTAAGAGCAGTCATCATTGTGGGGTTAACAAAAAGGTTTTATTAATGATTAAACTGTTCAAATTATAATTAATTATAATTAAGTGATAAATGATTAAGCAATAATAGTGATTTAACAATGATTAACAGTATTTAATTGATAACTAAGTTGTAATGAAATGGTAATTGGTGATCTAATTGATGATTTCAACAATGATTTAAATGATAAAGACAGTGGTCAAACACTCTGCTACTTACTGCATTTCTAATACTGAAGCTATAGCTGGAGATACAAACGTCACTAGCACACAGTATACTTCTAGGCCTGATGTAGAATGTGCTTACCTCATTATAGATACCAGATGCCGGGTAAGGGGTCTCTCAGCCTGGAACAGTAACCATGAGGACCATCCTTCCTCAAGAGGAGATGACCGCCACGCAGCCCGCTGCCATGCAGGAGAGCTCACTGAGCTCGGGAGGGCTGCAGATATCTACAGCATAAAGCGATTGACTTGTAGTCAGCCCCTGCATTGGTGTATGTACAGGAGTGCAGCTGTAGCAGTTGTAGTTTTTTCTAGTCCCAGCTCAGGCTGGTACTCTTAGCTCCTGATAAGACATGGCCTAGGCTCCTTAGTTCCCGAGACTGGCGTAGCACAGTTCTCATGGTTTGCACAGGAGGGCTGGTTTCAGTCGGTGATGCCTGAATTCACTTGGGAGTGGGTGCACCTGTCACACCTACCCAAATCACTTAGGGAGCTAATTTAATCTGCTCTTTGCTATTTCAGAGACTGTGAAATGGCTGGTTTCCTAGCAAGCGCCGAGGGCACAGTACAGAAATACAGAAATTGAAGGGCTAAAGCAGAAGGAGCTATTCCACAATAGCTACACTGGGATACCTCATTCCTGCTGCTCTGGAACAGCTCCTTCTGGACAAACTTCTCCAAGACCAAGAATTCTTCTCCCTTGTCCATTCAGATTGCTTTGACTTGCAAAGAGCTGGTATTACTTCAGCATACCATATTTAGTAGCTGTTTTTTTCAATAGCTATTCTAGATAATTTACCTGTGTGGTGGGTTGACCCTGGCTGAGGGCCAGGTGCCCACCAGAGCCGCTCTATCACTGCCCTCTTTCATTAGACAGGGGAGAAAAGGTACAATGAAAAAAAAAACGTACGGGTCGAGATAAGGACAGGGAGAGATCATTCTCTAATTATCATCACGAGCAAAACAGACCGAACTTAGAGAGGGAATTCATCTTATTTATTACTAAGCAAAACAGAGTAGAGGAGTGAGAAATAAAACTAAACCTTAAAAACACCTCCCCCCACCCCTCCCATCTTCCCGGGCTCAACTTCACTCCCGGCTTCAACCTCCGCCCCCCCCAGCGGCACAGGGGGACGGGGAATGGGGGTTACGGTCAGTTCATCACGCGGTGTTTCTGCCGCTTCTTCATCCTCAGGGGGAGGACTCCTCTCATCATTCCCCTGCTCCAGCATGGAGTCCCTCTCACGGGAGACAGTCCTTCACGGCCTTCTCCAACGTGAGTCTCCTCCACGGGGTGCAGACCTTCAGGAGCAAACTGCTCCAGCGTGGGTCCCCCACGGGGTCACGAGTCCTGCCAGCAAACCTGCTCTGGCGTGGGCTCCTCTCTCCACGGATCCACAGGTCCTGCCAGGAGCTTGTTCCAGCCTGGGCTTCCCACAGGGTCACAGCCTCCTTCAGGTGCCTCCACCTGCTCCGGCGTGGGGTCCTCCACGGGCTGCAGGTGGAATCTCTACACCCCCTCATCCTCCCTCCATGGGCTGCAGGGGAACAGCCTGCTTCACCATGGTCTTCACCACGGGCTGCAGGGGGATCTTGCTCCGGCACCTGGAGCACCTCCTCCCCCTCCTTCTTCACTGACCTTGGTGTCTGCAGATGTTCTTACATCTTCTCCCTCCTCTCTCTGGCTGCAAAAGCTCTCTAACTGTTTTTCTCTTTCTTAAATATGTTATCACAGAGGCGCTGATTGGCTTGGCCTTGGCCAGCGGCGGGTCCGTCTTGTAGCCGGCTGGCATTGGCTCTGTCAGACACAGGGGAAGCTTCTAGCAGCTTCTCACAGAAGCCACCCCTGTAGCCCCCCAGCTACCAAAACCTTGCCACGCAAAACCAACACACCTGTGTGGATTACCAGTATGGTTAAACTATAAAATACCAGTTGTTCCTTACAACAAAACCAGGCTGATTTGTTACATATCTGGGAAGAACAGATTCCCTCCTATCTTTTATATTCTTATGCTGAAGATCCACTAAGGTAGAAATTGCTTCTCGCTGTATTTGTGTATAGTATCTTGCATGCAGGGGCCCTGGTCTTATTTTAGCAAAAGACTGTGCCACAAGGAATTAAAATACAAATTATCTATAGCACCTCTGGTAAGTCAATGCACATTTAGCTTTGACATTCCAAGAGCAGACAGCAAAAGGTAATAGCTGGTGCCATTATTAAAAAAATTACATTAGACAAAGCTGCTGCTTTTTTTAACAAACAGGGATGTAAATTTTATACTAAAGCAGAAGTTGGCTCAAACCAAGCGATGTAAGATTTTTGGCAGGCTCCAGGCAGATCTCTGTGAAAATATGCAGCAGCTTTTATACAGATCATTATCAAATTCTCTAACAACATATCTTTTTTTTACCACTGGCACAACAGAAAATGTAAAATCAGACAGATACAGATTGTGTAAGTAATTGTAAAGCCACATAAACCTTTGCTGTCATCTTCTAACAGACACCTCACAAAATTCCTTGCCTTAAGTCTCTGTTAAGCTATTATCTTGCAGAACTGTCTTCTCCAGGCTGCTTTCCACTCCCATGTGATCTGAATACTCACCTTGCTGCTTGATAGCAAAAGGGAATTGCTTTCCCATGACATTGCATAGCGGGGAGGCAGCCAGGTGAAAGTCAGCAGGTGGTGAGAATGGGCTCCCTTCAGATTTATGTGGCAGAGGAAAATTAATATACATGAGAAGCAAGACAGAAGTTGAGGAAATAACTGTGATTAATACATATTCAGTTTCTAGCCTGTTTCACTGGTGGCATAGTTTTACTTTCTTAGTTCAAGGGAAATGAATAAAGTGTTTTCCAGCTGCCATGCCCACGTACCTTGCCTTTTAATTCAGTTGCTTTCAAACTGGGGTCCCTGGATTTCTAGGGATTTATGAACAACCTGTAAAAAGTTAAATACAGTTAAATCAGAAAAGCAGGCCAGCCTATCAGTAAATTTAAATTCAAGATGCAATTCTGCAGTTTTTGGAGTTTCCTAACTGGACAGGGTTTCTCCTTGTGTAACTGTGCATTTCCACTGTTGTTACAGTGCTTAAATTCTGTCTCCTTGGACAGAAAAAGTTTTTATGTTCATTGACAGGCTTTGAGGAATGGCAGATCAAAACAGATGGCCATGCCATTGATTTCTGCCTCTTACACCACGTAAGTCCTGCAAAGGACCAAGGCCAAACCCTCTCCACCTCCCTAGCCACTTATGCTTCAAGCTATGATTAACTTGTTAGACCATAGCAGTGTTATGCCTTTAGTATATAGACCATGAGAAACAAAAGTCAAGTACTGAGAGATCAAGTGCATCACCAGCAGCGCTGGTCTTTGCCACAGCAGGAGGCGTTTTAAGTGAAAGTTAAATGAAACAGCCTGGCTTATTTGACATTCATTTTCTAGAAGCAACATAATGACAACTGCCTTAAGCAGTGCTTGAAGGAGAAGAGGTAAGAGATGTATTTCGTACCTGCTAGTAAAATTCAATCAAAGAACAACTGCTGAGCTCTTACCATTAGGATTCTGCTGAATGGTTTTAGAAGCACAGCTCTTGCCAGGATGGTTTGTATTTTCTAGGGAGCCCAACTCCCAGTTTGGCACCTAAGTGGAACATTCAGATCTGTGAGTGCTTGGCTTCTGCTGGACAGCACTGTTTTCAAGGCGATCCTGAACACGTTGCAGAAATACTATCTGGCACCTGACCTACTAAAAGCTGTCAGAAAACAAGAGGAATTGCAGATGAGAAAAGCTGGCCATCTGGTCCAGTAACAGGAATCATCGGCTCATGGTAGCAACCTCAGATTTCGGAAGCTGAGGATATCTGTACACAACAGTCAGCTGTCAGAATGCATATATGAAACAGAAGGAGATCTGTGTGGCTCTTTATGACTTTGTGACGCTTGCATCATTTTCCTCAGATTCAAGCAGGACTGTTTGCTTGTGCACTGACAATATCACAGCCAAGACAAAGCTCTTGTCTCTGCCAGAGAGTGTTACTTAGTAGAGGAGCTTGGTCCTGAGGTTGCAGCTTATCCACACGTTAGGCTGGGGTGCGGGAGTGTTTTTCGCACAAAGGTTTCAACTTGGGATGCTGCTGTTGGATCAACACGCAAGTCAAAACCTCAACTCGTGTCAACACCGTTACTCCTACCACCATTATGGCTGAGGTGGGGATGTAACAGCTGGCCTTGCATGACATTTTCCAGGAGCCTGCCTTTGTTTCCCAGAGAGATGACTCTCTGGCTTCTGAGCACATGACCTCATCCAGCAGGTTTTATGTTAGGAAAGGAAAGGCTTTTCCCATTGACACTGAAAAGAAGTGTAGTTAGGCAAAAAGGAATAATTTAATATTGTAATGATGAAGCAATAATTACAGCCTTGTCTCACAGAGCAGGCAGTAGGAGACAGAGGTGCCCTCTCTTAAATTAGCTACCCAGGAGCCTCCTAAAATTTTGCAGCTTTAAAACACATAGGAAGGTTTGTTCCAGGAATGCCTGCCCATAGGAATACCTCTGCAGAGAGCAGTTTGGAGCAGACAGAAAATCAGCTTGCTCTTTTAAAGCATTAGCACAGCAGACAGTTTTCTGTACCCCAAAGAGGATGTTAATCATTTTTCCACTCTTCGTCAGAGCAGAGGTAACTTCTTCCTGAACAGTGTAATTCAGCCAAGTAATTAAGGAACTAATGAAGATGGGAATGTAGATTTGTAACCAGGTGTTTCTGGAAGGAATCTTCATTATGAGGATCTAAGTAAAGAAACAAGCCAAATGTATAGCTTTGTATCGCTACAGCTTCTAAATGTGTTTAAGCAATGGCTCGGTTCTACACAGAACATAGATAAAAGCAGCCTTCACTGCAGGTATTTACATGATTGCAAAGTAGTTACTATTCAGGATTCATACAGGTTTTTTTAAAGCACTATAAAATCCAATTCTGGTTCTCGATTTTCTCAAACTTCATTTTTCTGTCAGAAATGCCACTTAAATACTTAAGAACAATCAAGATTTTTTTTTCTCCCTAAAAAAGGAAAAAAATTGAAGTGACAGTACCAATAGCTTCTGAAAGTCAGAACCATCCTAATGACTAGAAAACAGCCTGACCAGAAACTCTGGATTCAAGTCCTGCAGATAAGATCAAACTTGACCTCTGCAGAAGCAAGAAATTTCTATTTAAATTTGTAACTCCTGGGTTCCCAGTGTTACAGCCAAAAAGTGTGGAGGTCAGTGTCTCCCCTCTTTTCTAGATCCTTCAGCCTGTTTTTGGCATGAACTGAAGTATTTGACCCACTAATAAGTTCCTGACCATTTTTAGCCTCGATGGTTACCCCACCACCCAGTGAAAACAGCCTTTTCCTCTGCAGATAAACTGATAAAGAGCGTGGCAGTTGGTGTGAGTGCTAACAGATATGGACAGAAGCAAAACTGCCTGTTTGGTGGTTGTTTTCCTCGAGGCGTTCTGTGTTGCAAAACCAGAAGAAGAACTCTAAGATCTTGGGTCGTCTTACTGATGAGGTGAAGCCATGGTAAGTCAGAAACGCTTGTGAACGCGACACTGACATGCACGGCTGCATTCCAGCCCTGTGTGCTTTTTCAGAGGTAGCCACTTCCTTGTAGGAAGCGAGGGCATCCCTCCCGAGAGGGTGGTGATTACCTTACCGTACCTTATCTAACCTACCCGACCGTGTACCGGGAGCTGGGACACCAGTAGGTGGGGTCCCAGCACAACTCCCCGCAGGCAGGGCAGGTGCAGAACCGACCGCGGGCTGTGGGCTCAGGCAGCCCACCACAGGGACCTGGGGAGCTCCTTCTCCTGGTGCAGCCTGGCCCTTGAACAGCAGGGGCTGCAGGAGGGCGAGGCCTCAGGCAAGCTTCCCTTTGAGTCACCGTCGTGAGGCCGCAGCCCCACGCTTCTGCTGCCGCAGGGAAGGCGCGAGACCCGTTGCTCCCTCTTCAGCAGAAGATGGCGTGAGGGAAGAGGCCTCTTGCTTTGGTGGGGATTATTAATCCTTCAGCGTATGTCCCGAGAGCTACAAACCTCACTGCAGGCTCATGGTTTTTGTAGCTCAGATCTTCAGCATAGCTGGCGGATGGAAAGTAAGTTTCTTTACTCCCTGAGAACTAAACTACCTTCTAGCTTTTTTTCCATCTCCTTTTCCCAGTGTGGTCCTCACTTTCAAGTTTGGAGGCTGACTCAGTAACAGTGCAAACAATGCTGCTTGCATCAAGAGGAGGCTCAAAAGTATGCCAGTGTGAGCTGTAGAATATGATTCTGCGTTTCTGTGTTCCCTTTATGCTTGTGACCGGTTAGCAGAACATGACAAAAAGGAAAGTCCTGGATTTTGGATGAGGAAGTGCATTTAAATGCCAGGTCTTTGCCTTTGATGGACTTCAGGTTTTCATGTCCCGAGCCATCATGGCTTGGATCTGGCAGCTGAAATGCAGCCATCGCCTTTAAGGCCTTTACAAGGTCCACTGATGCAATACAATGCAGTGTCAGGATAGTGTGATCAGAAAGGAGAAAAAGCAACAACCAACCACTATATGGGAAGATGCTGCAGATTCGTCTACATCAGTGTAAATTTGTTATTGCTGCTTAATTACACTTAATCTTTGAAGTCTAGTGTTTTTGTGAATCATAAGATAGCACAACACTGATGCCACAGTCTATCGAACAGTGGTTTGAGTTCTCACAGCATGAAATGACTGGTCTCTAACAAATACTTGGGATAACTCCTGTATATTTTCCATTAATCTTAGTAAAAGGCCTTTCATGTAAGATTTTCAGATTCCCATATGGCAATAAGAAGCAGTGCTCTTGATGGTAAATACAGCAAATCTGTGACTACAGTAATGAAGGCAGTTTAGAAGTAGTCCCAGATTTAGACCCTGCTCAGTGTCCTCTGAGCCATTTCTTCTACATGGTCCGTTCTTCTGAGACAAAGAAGAAAAGCCACAGCCTGGATTTCTCTCCATTCACACATCATTGCTTTGGCTGCTTCAGATGACAGGGCAGAGAAGGAAAAAGGGTAACATTTTGGTATGGGAGCACCATTTGATGATCAGAACTTGCTGAAGGCAGAAGGTTAAAAGTGGGAGATATGAACTCAGTTCATAACGGAGGGAGTGGGAATAAAAGGGAGTGTCAAACAGCAGATTAAAAAGGGAAATTACTGGCACAAAATACATCCAGACAACCTAATTGCCCTGATTTTGTGCAAGCTTCTGACAGCCAGCCTGTTAGGTGTTCATGGCAGCCCAGAGAAACAGAACAGAAAAGCCAAATATGGCAAAATTTAATTTTTGCGAAGGTGAATGTTTGCTTAAAGGCATATCATTTTAAATTACAAATTTTTAAATTACAAATATGACTCAATGACTCAATTGCAATTAGTTAATCTTGCTGTGACTGCATTTCAGAGTCTAGAGAGGAGGATACATCTGAGAGAGACAAACACACACACATTACACTTAGCATGCATGTGCCCTTAGTGAAGTAAACTAGTATCTTTGTTATCTTACTTCACACTCTGGGGAGTAAAGTGAAAAAGCATGCGTTTGGAAGTGTGTCAGCAACAGAAGGAAAGCATGTGTCATTCCACAGAGGGAAAAGTTTGTCTCTCAAATGTGTGCTAGGCTAAGATACAAGAGATCTTGATTTGGTTCTTGGCTATGACCCAAGTCTTGCTATGCCACTGTGACCATATACTGGTGTCTAAGTTCTCTACCTCTAACAGGGATTTTCACACATCCTGCATCCATGTTGCCTGTTTGTTATGTGTCTGAAGCATAGTAACAAAACACAACAAAGTCCTACATAGCTAAGTCAGATCAGAGCACCTACATGCTGAAAAGGCCTTAGGGGCTCCTTGCTGGGAACTAAGTTTGGCTTGTCTTTCCTCAGCCTCCCATGACAATTGTGTGATGCCCTCACCACAAGGGACTCCTCAGGGGCCTTTTATTTTGGCTTACTCGGTGAGTAGCCCTCGGCTTTCCATTTTCTGAAATCACAGTCTTCCCACTCTGACAATTCCTGTTTCATTAACCATCTTTTTTCTTCTCTCTAGGCTTGGACAAACTGCAGGTTTGGCAGCCACTGTCCCAGTGGTACCTTGCAATCCTGGAAGGATGCATCAGAAGTGAAGGAATGAGGGCATGAACAGAGCAGGGGTGCCCTCCTTCTGCAGCAGCCATGTTACACCAAGCCTGGCAGCTCTGTGGGAGGTGGTGCCGTTGGTCCAGTCCTTTCACCCATCTCCTCACACTGACTTTGGTGACATTCGGTGTGCTTGCACCTTTGATTTGCCATCGGCTCCTCTACTCTTATTTCTATCTGCGGCGCTGGCACCTGAACCCCATGAGCCAGGAGTTCCTGGAGCAGAACCAGCAGGAGGGCCAGGCTGCCCTCCATTACTTTGAGAAGCTGCAGACACCAAATGCCTCTGAGGTCTCTGGCAGTGACACCTTCCAGCCCTTGCTGCTCGTCACCATTATCACTGTGCAGAGGCGGAATGATTTCCACTATGTCTTGCAAGTGGCCTCCCGCTTCCATCACCTCCTCCAGACATGTGGTGCACGTTGCCAGAGCCACCGCATCCTCATCTGTAATGTGGAGTCAGACCCCAGCAGTCATAAGGATGTCAGGCTGCTGAGCAGCTTCTTTCCTATGGTCAGTCGTGATAAAACTGGGGAGAACCCTGACCCCAGAGTGAACCAGTTTGAGAAGGAGAAACAGGACTATGTCTTCTGCCTCGAGCAGTCGCTGTTGGCGTACAACCCAGAATACATCCTCATAGTGGAAGATGATGCTGTGCCAGAGGAGGAGATATTCACAGTCTTGCAGCACCTCTTGTTGGCCCGGTTCTCCAAACCATACCTCAGAGACGCACTCTACTTCAAGCTTTACCATCCCGAGAGGCTTCAGCGCTACTTTAACCCTGAACCCATGAGAATCCTCGAGTGGCTAGGTCTGGGCATGTTTCTGGGGCCCACACTGAACGGTGTGTATTCCTGGGCAATGGGGCGCCCCAGCCTCAGCTGGCCCATTGTCTTGTTCTTTGCTTTGTACAGCATGGCTCTGTCAGAGCTGGTGGGACGGCATTACATACTGGAGCTGCGCCGGCTGGCCCCCACACTGTATAACATCGTTCCAGTCACCGAGTGCTGCACACCTGCCATGCTCTTCTCCGCTCCGTCTGCCCGCCGTGCCTTAGGTTACCTGAAGGGGCTGCACTGCCGCCAGGGTTTTGCTAAGGATATTGCCCTTTACTCACTGCTGCGTACTAAGGGGGAGAACGCCTATGTGGTGGAACCCAACCTGGTCCGGCATGTGGGAATGTATTCCAGCCTTCGCCTAAATGACAATCCGAAACTGTTATGATTTGTTCATGTCTTTCCAGACACAAAGCCCAGAGAACGTGCCAGTGGACAGAGAGACAGTGCGCAAACTCAGATGTTGTGCTGCTCATGCTGGGCATCCTGTGCCTCCAGGTGGACAAAGAATAACTCTCTTTAAAAAAAAAAGTGTCTTTAAAAATAAATCCATGTACATGCAGACCCTATTTAATATATACTTGGAACTAAAGACTGTGTACCATGTGGGAGGGGAATGAAGGGTTCCAGCTGAGGGCTGCGGGTTTCCTACTCTCCTTAATCATTCTTAGGGAAAAGCTGTCACACTGGTAATAATGGCTATGCTGCCTTACATTGGTTACAGAAATCCTCACCTTAGGGCAACAGAAATGTTGGCCAAAGTGAACGTTTGAAATTTAAGCTAGTGAGGAAGAAAAGCCCTTATTTTTCCATCCTTACTAAGGTCTGATCTCTGTCCTCTGTCTGTTTCAAAGCTGTGGTTTTGAGCAGACCTTGCAAAAGCAGCAGTGGTTTATGTGAATTTTCCCACAAATTTCACCTAGATTGCTCAAATTTTACTAAGCCTCTATTTGTTATTGTCTCCCCTTACAGATCCTATCTGCACCTCCACCCTTCGCACTCCTTTTTCTTGCAACAGAGGCTCTTAAAGCTTCCGCTGTCTCGTTAAAGGTCACTCTGAAGGTAGGAATAGGAAAACAGAGCAACAGCCATTGATGTTACACAGCCAGGTCACAAATGCATGTTTTCATTGATACATTACAGACATAAACAACACAGGATGACTGCCACATTGGTTGGTATCATCACTAGTTGTAGTGGATCCAGGTCATTAAAAGAAGCCTTATCAGTTGCTGATTGGACTTAGACATTCAACATGAATTTACCTTGACTTTCTATCAGCAGAGGCAAAGGGAGGATTACATCAGGTGCTCTTGTTGTGCAGGACCCTTGCTTCATTTTGGAGCTGTAATTCACAACTCAGCCTAGTGGTTCTTTCACTGCTCCTGGCAGCAAGCAAAATACCCACAGGAAACAAAGCTAGCTCTTCATAAAAACAAGCAACAAGAGGGGTCACTCTGATAGTGACCCATTAACTTAATGTGTGCTGGTGGTTACACATTTGGGATAGGTACTTTGTACCACAGCTGTGGGCACAGTTAAACATAAAACCATGCAGATGGCAGAATCAAAACAGGCACCAAAATCTTTGTCTAATGAAAAGCCCACCTTGACTTTCATGGCTTTGAATCAAACTCACTTAGATGTGGAGCTTGGTTGAACTATTTCTGAAACCATATTCCTAGCTTTGGAATGAACCAAGTGCAGTACTTCTGTTGAGTTTTTGTCAGTGGGGGTTGGTTTGGGGTTTTTTTCGGTGAAGGAGAGCTCTACTCTGAATTTCCTTTCCCTCAGTCTCTCCCAGGTGATGTATGCCTTAAGCTTTTAACAAGTCCGGTTGTAGATGGGAAAGGCATAAAACTTGTGAGGGATGAAACCAAAGAAAGTTGCAAACCTCCAGCTGTAAGCGTGTGACGGGTATCAATTACACAACACACATGCATAATGCAAGTTAGCTGATTAGAAACGCTTCACAACATGGAGCAGTCCTTTGCTCTCTCAGTACTGAGAAACTTTTATAATACCTTTGGAAATCAGATGCGAGTAAAAACTGTGGATTCCCCACCATTCCAAAGGCAAAGCACTTCTCCTGTCAGAGGACATAGGAAAAATTGTACAGGATTTATTCCCAGCTGCTGAAAACCCCAAAGGTACCAGAGTGGTCACAGAGTGGCAGGTGGGCAAACCTATTCTCAGGCTTTCCTATAATACAGTTAAGATGGCAGCATATGAGTGTCGTTGTATATCCCGCTAAGTGCCTGTGTGTGTGAGGAAATATAATTTGTTTATACATCTTCAGCTGTGAATGTTTTAGGGCAACATGCTTTTCCTTCACTCTTTCTATCTTTGTACTATACAAATCCAGGACAATGGCCTCTTCTTTTCATGAGGGCCCATTCATATTCATTCTTGAAAGAAAATCTCACAGCAAGGTACAATCAATGAGACAAGGAAAGGAAAAAGGAGGAAAAGAAAGAAACCTTAGAAAAGAAACCAACTAACTATATGCAGTTAATAAATGTTTTGATATGGGAAATGATTTATCTGTCTGTCTCAAAATTATTTTCCTTTTTTTCCCAGTAGTACTTTATTTGTTGTCCCAGAAGTCCAGGGGAGGTCAATAGTTTCACTGAGCTTCATAGCTGAAAATTGAGAATATGAATTTGAGGCATTCCTTCTAAACTAGAAGACAATTTTCAGGGCATATCAGACAAGAGAAGTTGACTGGGAGACCAAACTATGCAGAGGGCCTACAACTCAAACCTGCCACTGAGAGAGTTTCAGATAAACCCATTGAGAATGGACTCCATTGTACAAGGAGCAGGTTAATAAATTCTTCAGGTCCTTCTGGAATAATTTCCTTAAGTTCCAAATTCACCTTTACAACAGAGGCACTTCTTTTACTGAGCCTGCTGGGGGCTCTTTCTGAGTTACTCGAGTACTTGCTCAGTGACCCCCATGCCAATGAGGCATCTCAGGCAAGCGTTCCTTCTTCAGCTGCCTCTGAACTTTCACAGGTAGATTGATTTTTGTTTCTGTTTTCTGTGCCATTTTTATTAGAAATGACAAGTCAGAGAAGTGCACTTTGCCTTGTAAAATGGGAGGTTACTGTGAGTTCTTAATTCCTGCTGGATTTTGTTTCAAACACACAAGCCTCTTCCCTTTCTCTTCTGTCAGGGGAGTGGAGCTGAGTTACCATATCTCAGGCTACATAAATTCAAGGCCTAGCATTAACTCCTGGAAATGCGGCCTTAAGAGTTTGGGTTTATTCACATTAAAACAAACTTAGTGACTATTTTTGAAACAATCAATCTGGATTTATTGGGTGTTGGTTCATTCTCAATAGTTCAGAGACTATTTTTCAATGCAGCAACTACTGCTTGCACAAGAAGATTCTTTCTTGATGGGCCAGACAGGAGGACTCAAAGCATTATTGTCCAAGACAATTCAGGGGAAGTTATTCAATTAAACAAAAACTACCATTGTTCTCAAGGCATGGCCAACATAAGCATGATTCTGGCCGAACACAAAGCATAAATTGACAGGTCTCTATTAGATTAGAAGCCCACGATTTTCTAACTACAGTAGGTATCAATATCTTAGTGAGAAGAGAGAAGGAAAAAGCCTTTCTCTTAGTTTGTGAGGAGCTGTGAATCACCAGACTCGGTATTTCAACAGCAGTTCGGCTGGATGCAGGGTGAATTACTTTTTTTCTGAAGATATTTACAAGCAAACTGTCTACAAATAAACCACCTTTCTGTTAAAACTCTGTTGTCTCTTCTTTCTGTTCATTGTCCTGACTGGCAGATTCATCTCTTTCCTTACTGTATTTGACTAAGAAAGATACTTCTGTGTTCATGCATCTGTATGGATGTAATAATTTGGATCCTACAACAATTCAGGTTGAAAAGGACCTCTGAAGGTCCTTGGTCCAATTCCCCACTCAAAGCAGGTCTTACTACACCAGGTTGCTCAGGCCTTCTCCAATCAAGTACAGAGGCATTTAATGACGACATGAGATAAAATTAAGCTTTAACTGCTGGGATTTAACCCTAGCTTACTTTTCTATAGAAAGGCTATATATTTCAGAAAATAAAAAAAGTAATTTTCTGTGGGAGACAGTTGTAGTGACAAAGGCACTGGCAGTTTTCCCCCCTAAGTTAGAGTTTCTTTTTGTGTATTTCCGCACCAGCTTTATAGATGTTCTATCCAAATTCAGCAGATGACAGGGTCCAACATATGGTTCTGAATAATCTTCAGCACAACATACATCTGCCAAAAATGCATATAGAATTAGGTACTCCATGGTCTGTGCTCCTTCACTGCATGTGCCTCTGTTGCTAGAGTAACTTAATCTCCACAAACTATCTGTCCTGACAGCTCATGTTTTGAGAGAATCCTCCCCATCTGCCACTTTATTTGTCTACCTGTAGGCTAAGAGTCAGCAATATCAATGTCCATTTCCATGACTTTGTTCTGCATGACAAGCTATGAATGCCACGTTCCCAGCTATGGAACCAGGGCTGATTTTTAAATGTTGACAAAGAAAAATAGTGTTACATTTTCTTGTCCTGTTAGTAAGCCTGTGGCCAGCTATGCATTCCTCAGTGCCTACTTTCTCTTTGACTTTCAGCCATGGGGTCCAGTGTTCCTCCAGCACTGCAGAAACCACATCTACAATGGGCTTTTCAGCAAACTAGTCCACTTCAGACATCTGTTGTATTTTGCAAATTGCATGCCAATGTAACATGCAGCACCTAGGTGTGCTTTTTTGGGGGATTAAGTGCTGCTTAGAAAAACAGGTAATAAACAGTTAAGTGTCTGCCATTATAGCAGCAAGTTGTTTGCCTACTTGCTTTTTTAAAAACAAAATGTCAACAGAACGGCACAGAGACCAGTGTCATTACTGCATTTATCTTCATGTCTTATTACAGCTATTTTTCACAGCCCAGAAATGTTGCCACTGGCAGCTTGATTTAAAGTTGTATCCTTGTTTGCTATTCCCACTATTGAAATTATTACAGAGATTTGGGTTTTGATAACAGTAATGTTATGTGATTGCCTGTTTTTCATTCCAAGTCATGGTGTTTGTTGCAGCCCAGTTTTAAGATGCAAAGAAAGGAGGGCTAGCAAACCCTCCCTATGCAATCTGCTCAGTGCTCTTTGTGGGCCTGAGTCTGTTCTGCTCAGCACCCTCCATACCCTCCCTGACGTACGTGTCTGCAGACACTGCTGTGGAGCCAGAAATACAGGTGATTTTTTTTCAGTGGGGTTAAAGGCCAGGCTTTCTGCTTTGGGGGTGAGGGCTGTAGGTGAATGGGGAAAACATACCATTTAATAAACATTGCTTCTGATTAGATAGGGATGAACAAGCTGGACTTTGAGACAGTTAAGCAAGACTGCAGAGTACAGAAAACAGGAAACATCCAGCATGGTGTGGAGAGGTGAGGAGGAGGCAGACTCCACACAGCTCAAGTCTGCTCAGATTAGACTTTAACCCCATCATGCAGGCAGTACTCTTTTGGGGCACACAGAGCCAGGTGTTTTTCATGTGGATGCGTATTATACTCAGACATTCTTCCAACTTCCAGTGGTGTTTTCCATTCCATTTCAAACTCTTTTACCTGACCACATGCAAAAGCATTGAGAAGATTAATAGTACTTCATTTACTGAAATGCAGCGGGAAGCTTTAACTTTTTCATTTTTCTCCTGGTGACCGTGTAATCTCTGAAATGGCTTCATCCATTTCTTTCTTTTTTCATCTGTCTTTCTCAGATGTACTACAGTTTGTCTCTCTTCACATTTACTTATTATTTGCATTTAAAATGCTAGTTAATATGAGTAATTAAAGGCAAAATCAGTATCAGAATGATACTGCTAGAATCACACAGAAAAAACATAATCATCAACCTGAAGAAGTGTAAGCAATTGTAAAATTTTTACTCGTTGCCTTTAAACCAAGCTTTCCATTGATTTTGAAGTACTTCGTGCAGCAACAGTCTTGACTCAGAACTTCAGTGCAGAACTGACAGATGCTTTGACAACAAGGTTCGATATAATGACGACAGCAATTAAATTATCTTTTACTACGAAAATCCAGTAGTGGCATTGTCAAACTCAAGAAAGCAAACCCACAAATTAAGACTTAAATAGTAACGCAAGCCACCTGTAAAGACAGTTTTGAGTGGTCTTTAAAATTTTTAAATGTATACTTCTGTCAACTTTTGTATGGTAATTTCAGATGGAAAAATCAACATCAGCAAAATCGCCAAACCATTCAAATACAAAATTCACTTTTGCTGTGCCACATTTGTGAAAGAAAATGCTAATGTTTTAACATTATCCATCTCTTTTATAGCTGACCACCATTTTCCGTTTCCAGGCTATAAAAGACACAACAATAAACATCTAAGCTCTTTTACTACTTACGCATCTCATTTGCAGTGATGTTTCAAACAGAAATTTGAGCTATAAAGATTTTTATATTGCAAGACTGTTTATATCAGCTTCCTCATTAACATAAAAAAGCCATAATCCATGCAGAAAAACTTCAATCACTGTATTTAGTTAGATATGTATTTAAGCAATCAATTCTCACACCCAAAACTCTCAAAAATAGTAATCCTTCCTCTATTAAACATTTTTCTCATCACTAAAAAAGTGGATCAGGAATCACTGCAATAGTCTGTCAAATTATTTTTAAGAATACAAATAACTGAGAGTTCTTGTTCTTTAGCTCAGCTGCCCTCCCTTCCCATTCTCTCTGTCTTTATCCTCAGCCTGGGATCTTTGCAGATCGCCTTTCCCATGCCAGAGGCAGAAGGGGATGAGGAACCCTGGGAAGGCAGAGAAGAGCTGGTGTTTCCTCAGGAGCTGAACTCCCACAGGAAACCTGACGCATGGTCAGCCCTACAAACTGCAGAAGACAAACCCCATGTACCACTAAGGTGGGTGGCAATGCAAACAACAGTGGATGCTACAAAAAGGCATTGGTTTCATGGCATTAGCGAGCCATTTTTGTCACAAAGTTGTTATCTGTACCCTTAGCATTCATCTGCATGATCTCTGCCTCTCTTTGCCTCTTATTTCCTTGAAGTCCCCAAATCTGATTCCTGTCCTGTGTCCTTATTCCTCTGAACATACCTTCCACCAGGGTCAGTGTTCCTCACACTCCATGTCCACCAAAGGTGTCCCAGTCTTCCTGTATTGTGACGCCTGTATCAAAGTCATGCTGTCGATGGCCACAAAGTCAAAGTAATGCCTAGGTGTAGCCACCTTTACCAAGGGTGCTCACACCTGCAGCCAGCCACTTGCTAGCTACAGCCCTATGGCTGCATCACGTTACTCTGAAAAAGGCTTAAACAAAAAAGCAACCATTCCAAAATTAGCTGGGTCACAGGAAAGCTGAGATAGTTGGCAATTCTATGAGTTCAAACAGTAACTCAATGAGACAGGTTTATAACTTGGATAATACACCAATTTTGCCATACAATAATTAGTGCAGGCAACGATTTGATATTTTTTATGGGGCAGGTTAGTTTGGTTAAATGCAAGTACACTGCATTCCCCTCGCAAGGCAAGCTTATTCCACTTACCATTTAAGGATACATGATACCACTATAACCTAATTTTTAGAGGTGTAAGTATCCCCAAACTATGATAACATACCTGTGATGATGAAAATATATACTCTTTTCCAGTGTCATTTTAATATCACTCTACTACTAATTTCTTCACAGCATGGTCAGTATCATGGGTCTGCATGTTAAGAGTACTGGACCTTAGAGTGACATTATCTAGCATGGTTGCTCATTCCATATTCTAGCCTGAAAAGGCTACCATTCCTAAATTAAATGAAAAAGTTAACCATCATGTCCATTCACTTTTTTTTCTCCTCAGTCCTCGGAATCTCTGCTAGGATCTGTAATCCTGGTGCTTTAAGTGCTGGATACTGGCTCAGAAGGACTAGAAAGGCACATATAGCCATTATTACCCACTTGGAAATACATATGTATACTTCTGAAAGAGCTAAGAACACAAGGTGGGCTGCAGGGGATTATCTAAAGTGGTTTCTAAATGTCAGACACTATTTTTTTCAAGAAAACTCTCCCAGCTTTTCTCTAATAGCCTGTCAGATCATATCAAAGATGACACTGGGAAAGAAATACTTCCAAGTGCTTTCCTACCTGTGACAGCTTCTAACCAAACCAGGAATGACAGCACTCAAACTCTGATTTTTTCTGTGGCCCTGAAGACAACCGTCAGTATGAAATCTTCTTGGTCTCAAGAGGGTCTTAGATAATGTATTTCATTAAAAATATTTTTAATCCATACTAGATGCCTCTGTGGTGGATAAACTTTAATACACATGGGGTTCATCTTTCTGCTAGGATGGAAGAAACAGAATATAAAGCAAACACTGTAAAGCAGGGAAGGCTTTGTGTCCATGTTATGTGCCACAGCATTCTTCAGCAAAAAGGTATGGATCAGGAAGGAGAACGTTAAAGAAAACAACACAAGCACAAAACTTTCATTTGGACCATATCCTCAGCTTTTTCAGACGTTTCTCTGCTGTCTGTGACAGAGTGCTACCACTTGCAGCATGTAAGCTGTTAAGATTTCCTACAGGCACTGACCTTGCAGCTCTAGAAGAGACAGGCTCAAGGAGGAAGTGCCCTAATGAAGACAGTGTTGCTCAGCGAAAGGAGAAATCAGGTGTCTCACCGTGTCCATGTAAAGGTTAAAGGTGTCACTACATGAGACAAATAAATGGAGAAACTACGTCATTCTTCACGCAAACAGTGGGTCTTTGTGGTAAAGACATGCTAATGTCCAAGGTCGAAGAGCATGCTGTTGCTGAGAGTATGATGTTTGCCTAACAGACCCTACGCTGTGCTTCCCTCCTGGAGTACTGACCTGCAGTATGGGGGAAAAAAAAATAAAAATCAAGTCTATCATCTACCTGGATTTGGTGCACAGCTGTAGTGTGATTTCATATAAACTGCAATGCTGATATAATGTTTATAGAGCATTAGCATTTTTCACAGGAAAATTTTGCTACGCAACTTAGCAAAGTTTGTATGTCATTGTAATATGGGTAGGTGTTTCAATGGGATTTTGGTAGAAAATTTGGCTTGCACTTGTGCACCTCAATGTGGGCATATTTCTTCTGATAACCGTAATTCTCACACATACATTGCATTAAAGGGAATCAGAACTTGCAGTTTCATTAACCCTGACACTGAAGCATTGCATTTTGCCTTTCCATATACTAACTGGAAAAGGAAAATACGTTTCTGTGCCAAATTTTCAAGTGAGGAAAAATCAATGTAACATGTAGGAGGCCACTGAAATGATACTAACTCATGTCAATTAAGGATCTGTTGCATTGTTTCTGCATTTTGTTTTCTACTCTTCTTTCCTGCACTGTGTAGTTTTCCTAAGCATAAGCTTCCAGAAGATCTAACCCTAAATGGAAAGTTATGCCCAAGATGCCTGTAAACAATTTCCATGGTTCCTCTTGTAGTTCTTTTCAGTCTGTTTTAGAAAAAGGAGGAACAATTTTAAATAACTGGAAAATGTCTCAGTTTCACTGCATCATGAACGGCCTTATATAGACAGGGGAGGGGAAAGGGGAGGAACACCAAGAGTGAGACCAGGTCCCATTAGTGTGTGTGGTTGTGGTCTGACAGCCAATGACCAACCTTGAGCAATGACACCTCCCCAACCAGCCTGGGGAGGAGGGAGAATGAAGGAGTAGAGGGGAAAAAAAACAAACAAACCACCTGTCAAGAAATTTATAAAAGTTAGCGATTAGAAGGACCAGGTCTCTTTGCTTGCAACCACCTCACCAGAAGCTTGTAGCAGCAGAGGCACTGTCCGCAAACACGTAAGTATAATCATTTCATTTCTAAACTGTAAATGTGGTACGTATATCAGCAGCTGAGACACAATGTGTTTATCTAAAGTGGGCTTGGGGAGTTGTTTTTGGTTTTGTTTTTATTTTTTTGTTCCAGGAACAGCTTGCAAGAAATAAGCACTCAGCCATTCTGCAGTGATCTTCCAATGTGACCCATTTGCTGCTAACACTGGCTTTCTAACTTAGCTTAGTCACTCAGAACTCCTGGAGTAAGTGAATCCTTAGTCTAAGGGGACTAGAGCAATAACATACCTGCATTGCTTTCTAGTGCTTTGTTTTGTTTGTGTTTGTTTATGCTTGTGGAGTACATAAATTTATGTTTTGCAAGCAGAAGAGAGAATGACTGGAGAATGCAGCTGGTCCTGACAAACACCAGTGCTGACAGAAGTGTAATTATGTGTGTTCGTTGCGCAGCTTCTTCTGAAGTATTGGTGCAGTAGTGTGGATGAGATTCTTCGGCAGGGGGGTGGTAAGGTAGTCTGCAGCACAGGAGACAACTGCTTTTGCATTAGGCTGTAACCTTTCAAGTTGTGAACAGCCAGCTTCAGGAAATTGCTGAACAAACTCAAATCTTCATTGAGTCTATGATCCTCCATCACTTTCTCAACTATCCCATGTGCCTGGCACCCAAAACTATGTAGCCCACCTGAAACCCTCACCACCACTTCCCCCAGCCTCCCCTGCTGGCATTACAAGACTTGAATTCTTGTGCAAGTCTGACAGCATTTTTTTACCTTTTCTGAGAAAACCACAGACCTGAGAGGCAGCTTCACCCTAATGACCACACTTACTTCCAAGAAACCAGTTTCTTGCCACCACAGCCATCTCTAGCCATCGTGAGCGCTCCAGGAGTGCTCTGCACTGACTGCAGAGGCCAGGTCCCTGAGTACATAACCTCCTTTCATACTTGCTAGAGATATGAAATGGGGTACATCTGCTCAGGGCTTGCTCATTTGCTCAGAGCAGTAGCCTTTGGTCTGAGGCTAACATGGGAATCAGGACAGGGCACTGCAGGTCTCATCCACTTGAGATACGAAGTTGAAGCAAGGTCCCTAGACAGAGCATGAAGACGGAAAACTCCCTTGTTCTCACCCTCATAAAAGAGACTAAAAACAACCAGGCAATTTACCATCATATATGCCCCACAGGACCTATCAAGATGGTGAAATTAGTACATCAATCAAAAAATCTGCTGCTTTTTCTAGATGACAGAAGTCTGAATATCTCTTTTTGTCCCATATCCTTGACTCACTTTTTAGAACCCAGAAATGAAACATTTTGCTCTGTTAAAACTGTCACTCTCACTGCAAAGATAAAAGGAGCAATGTCCTGTTCTTCCCTCAGAGCTCCTTCATACACACAGGAGGCACCACTTCCACTTCAGCTCCCTAAAGCAAGTACTCACACAGAGTCACAGGGTAATTCAGGCTGAAAGGGACGTTAGGATGTCTGTAGTCCAACCTGCTCAAAGCAGGGTTAGATACAGGGTCAGATCAGGCTGCTCATGGCTTTGTTCAGGTGGGTGTTAACAACCTCCAAGGACAGAGCACAGCTTCTCTGTCAACCTGCTCCACCACTTGGCTGTCCCAATAGTGAAAAAAATGTCTTCTTATCCAGTCTGAATCTCTCTAGTTTCTGCTTATGCCTGTTGTCTCTCACTCTCCCGTCACATGCCGCTGTGAAGAGCCCGGCTCTGCCTCTTTGATCACCACTCTGTAGGTATTGGGGGTTGCTGAGATGTGCCCCCGAAGCCATCTCTGCTTGAGGCTGAACTAGACCCAGCTCTGCAGCCTCTCTCTCGCAGAGCAAGTCCTTCAGCTCACGACCTTCTCGGTGGCATCCGCTGAACTCACTCCAGTTTGTCAATGTCTTTCCTGTACTGCAGGGGCCCAACACTGGATGCAGTACCCAGATGTGATCTAAAGAGTGCTGAGCAGAGGGGGATAATCCCTGTCCTCCCTTGGCTCTCTGGGCCAGACCCCTGCTCACACAGGATGCTGCTGGCCATCGTTGCTGGCCCCTGTTCAGGTCTCTGCCTGATGGGGCCCTGGGCCTTCTCCAACGAGCTGTTCCCCTGTCCCACCAGCGCTGGTGGGATCACTGCCAGGGCTCTGCCCTGCAGGCAATGGCTGGGCATTTGTCTTGGCTGAACTTCACGGTGCTCCTGTTGGTCTCTTCCCACCCCCCATCCAGGCTCTTCTGGAAGGCTGCCCAGCAATCAAGCGTATCGACTAGTCCTGCCAGCTTGGTGTCATCTGCAGGCTAGATTAGAATGTGCTCCATCAGCAGGACGGGGCCAGGCTTGCCCAGCTGTTCATACCTATCAGTTTGCCCAATGCCCAAGTAACCAGATGTACTTAGAAGTAGCTTTTCAACAGAGCTCCACAGAGAAGTGAGGGCAATAAATAGATATATCCACTGCAATGAGAATATAAGGTACATAACTTATTATGTGTCTGTCTCTCCTAAGCATACAAGTGTAAATGAGTAGTAAATCCAGTCAGGTTAACGCTGTGCGTACATGTGACGGGCTAAATTTTTGAATACTTTTCATTTTCCCTATCATCAACTGTATTTATCTATCTATATATGGAACTTTTGCTTCTTCAGACCTGCTCTTTGGAAGCAGAATGTCTTGTGTGCACAGTGCAACAACATGTACATCTGGTTTGTATTGCTAACTGTCAGAGATTATGTTGAAGGGCTGTCTTTACTAGTAACTGAACAGGAAAAGCTACATGCGTGGAATACAAAACATGTTTTGAGAGTTTGGTCCTGCACTTTTGGAACCAATTTTATAAAAGAAGGCAATGAAGACACCCAAGAGAAAAACCTGCAGAATCTAATCCAATCTTTTCCCATCTGCAAACCAGGACTCAGGTGAGATTTTCTGTAAGATTAGAAGATGCCAGTCACTTGAGGTTGGTTGGAAAGAAAAGATGCCAACGAAGTATTAATGTTTCTAAGATGATCTGAAGTGGAAAGTAAGAGTTTATTCCTTCTGCCGTTCGTCTTGCTTCTGCCCTTTGGTTCTCACTATTAATATTAACAGGATGCAGTGCTTGTGCTGATATCCATGAAGATATTTCCCCTGCAGTCCTCCATTACAGTAGCTGAGAAAAACTTGAGACTTCAGCAGTACAATATTTACTTTTACAACTGTGCTGTCCCCTTTTCTCCCACCCCCACCTCCTGCCAGTCACACGCTGGGGGCTGAACAAAGAACTTTGTTTGCTTAAGGAGCTGTTGAAGCCTGACAAACACTCAAGGTAGCCGTAAAGCTGGGGGTTTTGTGCATTCTGTGCAGTTTTATTCTTTTGGTTTTTTCTTCAACTTCTAAAAAATGTTATGTAAGCAGTTACCACAAAGAGAATACATTGTATTTATACAATGTCAAATCAATGCAAAATTACTTGAGCTTGTGACACTATGATACTAGCCCACAGCCTAAAATGGGTAAATAAAAATAAAATTTCTTTAAAAACTTCATTGGTGGGACAACTCCTAGATACTGGTATTGAGAAGACAGTTCCTTCAAGCTTTTTCCTGCCTGGAAAAGTTGTCAAATTAAACAAATAAAGCAGAATAAAAAGGCAAATAATAGGCTTTGTTCTTGGAAGCATGAAATGAGCTGTGCAGCTTTGGCAGCCTGGGCACCATTTTTTTTCCTCAGGACCTGTAAGATGACATATCCAGCTCTTTAAGCGGGGGGACATTAATGTTTCTGTGGATGTGCTGGGAGCTTACTCTTTACAAGGCAGCTGTATGAAGTGTTACTGAAGTGTAAGCCTTCTCCGCTCCTCTTTAAATGCTCAGAGCAGTAACTTACAGCAGAGACATCCTTTCTGAATCCAACGGGGAAGATCCTCAGAGATTATGGTCCTCATGAAAGAATCACAGAAAAATAAAGTCCTAAATCAAGGGTACCTGATTGGACATTAGAGCTATCATTAGCTTTACAACTGCACTTTTGCACTCATTTCTTCACCATTTCAGTTAGAAACACTGTGCATTTTATTTGTCCTTGTAACTCAGCAGGGTAGCTGGGAACTACTCACCATGGCCTTACAGATCATTTTGGGGAGCCTTTTGGCAAATCTCCACCTAATCCTCTCACACACAATTAGATACTTGCATGGAAACTGGAAATAATCTGCTGTCTTCCAATTCATGATTGTGGAACTACACTGTATTGTTTCAGTCTCTCAGAGTACTCACTTGGATCAGCATTACCCACTGAAAACTCCTATTTCCGTATTTCGGCATTTTGCTTTGAAGGCTGGTTTTGGGTGATAACTGTCTTTTTGTTATCTTCATGCAAACACTGGAAACAAGTAAGATACAACAGACATTAGTCTCATTGCTTACTACATTGCTGGAGAGAAAGTATACCCGTAACAACATAACTAGAATAACTGATGATCTTGTAATTCAGCTAGCTGGATTAAAGATTATCTGGATACAGATAGTTGTGCTGTAGCATACCTCCAAACTGCAACTCTGAAATCCCATTACTGATGTAGCAATTCATTAGTTTTGACCTTGGACAAGATCATATTCTTGCCAGATCACAATTTTCCACTCTTTTCCACAGAGACTGTGAACTACTGAAGTGATTCCTCATAATTTTGCATATTAATTTATTTAACAGTGCTATGGTTTTGACTGAAGTGCTTACAACACAAACTATTATTACAGTAATCATAATAACAAGCCTGTTTCCTATTTCTAAGAGACATATCAGACACAGAAAGCAGGTGAGAGATAAGGCAGATTACAGGCAAACTTAATTAGCTGTGCAGTATAAACCATAGCTCTGCAAGTTCTTTTAGGTGGGCCGAACAGGGTAAGAGCTGGGAGTAATGGAGTTGTGGTCACCACTGTAGAAGGATGCTTCCCAGAGCTCTGCCACAGCCTGGCATACAGAGAGAGGAGTGCAGGAAAGCCTGCTTTTGCAGGAGCACAGCAAGGCCTTTCAGCGTTTGGAAAAGGAGGGAACCCTCCCTCATTTGCCACAGTCTTCATCACGCACTCCTTCAAACTCTCCCTAAACTCACTGTTGATAAGTTGCATAGGATGAATTCTAGTTTCAAACAACTCACGAAAAGGTAAAGCAGGCAACTGGACACTGCATCTGACTGGTCTGTACTGGTAGACACCTCCATTTGAATCTTGCACAGTAACATTACCAATACCAAAATACCTTCCACTATAAATCAGAGATGCAGATTTATAGCTGTCACAGTACCGTGATAGTACTGCTGCCAGAACCCTGGTCCTTTCTGCCCATTACACCCTTCAGCAATGAGGGCAAGACAAGCATCCCCTGGCAATTAATACCTGCGTGCAGGGAAAGAGGATGGAGGACTTGGCTGTGTACATGCTTACATGGGGAGACGTATTTGCTGGCCACCTCTGGCATGTGGTGAAAGGGGAAATGACATGTTCTCACTCCCCTCTAAGGCTAAGTTTGAGAATAGAAAATGCGGACACTGCCCAGAGGCCTACCCCTCTGGAGGAAAACTTGTTATTGGAGATCTTTTGTGCTGTTTTTAATGATTCATCTCATGGATTTACCACCAGCTGATAAAACATTGGATGTTGCCTTAGCTATGGCACATGATAAACAAAGGGAAGACAGTCTTTATTTCTCAGGCTCACAGGCTTATACACATAGGGAAGTAACTTGGACTACTCAGATGATCTCAGAAACTGTAATTTAATGCCATATAATCAAAACTTTAATAAGATCAAGCATTTTGTCACAACAAGACAGAACCTGGATTTCAGGTGCTGGGTGTCTGCAGGTGGTAAGCCTCTGCTACAGCTGAAAAGATAGAAATGGGTGGTGAATCCTTCTGAACCCCCAGGTGTTACATAAAGCAATGTGCTATAGTTCTGAAAGCAGACATGGGGATGAGAAAATTACAGACCAAAGCAGGAGGGTGGGGATGGAAAATCAACTAGACAAAGTAGCAAATACTGCCACACTGGCCAAGGCATGGGAGAGGGGCATTGTTAGGAAAAGCGTAAAGGTAAGCAATGTGATAATTGGCTTTCTTCTGATCGGGACCAAAAAGTCGTACATGCTTTGCAAAGAGTTTGCAGAGTCTGCAATTAGCATACTTGTTAGCTTGGTGCACGTTTTTATGACAGACTGACCTTCCTTTAGTCTCTGAGCAAATCCATGTAAAACACAGCGTCTTTCCCACTTTGGTTCTAGAAAGATGTGTTAGGATGTGGCTCCTGCATTTCTCTCTTCTGATTTGCCAGACACACCAAGCCAAGAAGAACTCGAATGGATTTCTGGGCACATGCCTATAACATGGACCAGAGAAGCATGGAGAGCCCTCCAACGGAGATACCTGAGTGGTGTCTCTGGTCCACAGTTTGTGTATACAGTCTCCCTCAGCTTCTAACCGTAATTGTCTTCCACAGGTAAGTCAAGATGACCCACCAATTCCCAGCGCTGTCTCCAGAGCAGAAGAAAGCTCTTTCAGACATTGCTCAGCGGATTGTGGCTTCAGGAAAGGGGATCTTAGCTGCAGATGAATCAGTGGGTGAGTTCTGGATATCAATCAATTAGTAGGACCCAGGACTTTTCCTCTTAACTTTGCTTCATCTTTGAAATCAGTGGAGTAAATGAAAAACACTCAAAAACTGTTGACTGAGCAGGAACAACTCAGCCAGGCAGAGCTGTGTCTATAGCAACAAAAGCTGACAAACTATGGAGTGAGAAAGGAAGCTCTGAACTGGAGCCCTGGTTCATTACTACATACAGGGACCAGGAGGCCAGTCAAGCCTAACACCTCTCTGTCTGACCTTTGTCCACCTCGCTAGGTACCATGGGGAACAGGCTGCAGAGGATCAACGTGGAGAACACAGAGGAGAATCGCCGGGCTTTTAGAGAGATCCTCTTCTCTTCAGATGCTTCCATCAACCAGAGCATTGGGGGAGTGATCCTCTTCCATGAGACCCTCTATCAGAAAGACAGCAATGGAAAGCCATTTCCAGCTCTCATCAAAGAAAAAGGCATTGTGGTGGGAATAAAGGTATCTGTACATGCCTGGCTAGGAGCATAATCAAAACCCCATTTCCAGTGAAACCCATGGGGCTGCACTCTTTCTTGCCACTTTTTTTTCTTTTTTGTGTTTGGTTTTAAAATCACTAGAGGATCTCTGCCACCATTCTCTGCATTGCTTTTGTATAACTAACATTTGCATTTGATGCAGGAACTTTTCATCCACTAACTCCCATATACTCACCATTCACTGCAATTAAATCCCTGCATGCAGTAACCTAAATCTAGTCTTTTCTGCATCTAACAGAGCTCTCGAGCCACTCCCTGCAGCCATCTACACATTGCCCCTTCCTCTTACCCAATTCACTCCTTTTCTTCCCGTTAGCTCCAACATTTCCCTCCTTTGCACCCTTAGTGTGTTCAGCCCTGTATTTTACTCACGGTCAGCCTGCAAAGACAGACTAGCCGTGGGTAAGAAGATGACACTGATCTCCATCTCTCTGTAACCCTTCCTGTTTTTCTGGCCTCCACAGCTGGATAAAGGCACAGCCCCCCTAGCAGGAACAAATGGAGAAACCACCATCCAAGGTAAGGAGACATCTAAGGAGCCTATGCTATGACTGCTGCAGCAAAAGCCATGGGGTGACTCACCTGAGTTGCAGCCTTGGCTGGTGTCATGGTACTTTTCAGAGCTATGTCCTGAAGAACTGCTCTCATGAAGCACTGTTCTTTCATCTGCAGGGCTGGATGGACTGGCTGAGCGCTGTGCCCAGTACAAGAAGGACGGTGCCGACTTTGGCAAGTGGCGTGCAGTGCTGAAGATCACCAGCACAACACCCTCTCAACTTGCCATCCAAGAGAATGCCAATGCATTGGCACGCTATGCCAGCATCTGCCAGCAGGTATGTATCCTCCAGCAACCTTTCCTAAGATGCTGTTGCCCCTTCTCACTGTTCCCTGTGATAACATGCTAGGTAAGGATCCACTTGAAAGGTGGATCTCTGCAAGGGTTTTGGAGAAGATGAGGAAGAAGGGCAGTGCAGCAAGAAGGAATCCCACCAAAGTCAGGGTAGACTGCCAGGACAGGTTTTCTTCCACATCCCTAAAGACTTCCCCACTTTTCTTTTCTTAGCATGGCTTGGTGCCCATTGTGGAGCCAGAAATCTTGCCTGATGGAGACCATGATCTCCAGCGCTGTCAGTATGTCACAGAAAAGGTAAGAGATTCCTGACCAGCTAATCTTATGCAGAGTTTGTGTTCACAAATCTCAAAGAGTTTTGACCAAAAATGTACTTCGTAACTGCATCATGAAAGTGAGTTGCTCATCAAATAATGAGTTAATACCAAATGTAAGAGTAGAATCCATGCTTTTGGATTTCCATTCAAACTGCCAATATAAGCATTCTTAACCTCAGAAGGATGGACTGGGACCAAAAAACACTTAACCCTCTTTCAGTACATCAGTTTGCAAGGACAAATCAAGTAAATATGAAGCGTGGTATCTGGGTCATCTCAAGAGCAGTGGTGTCTCCAGGGCTACAACCCTTGTGATAAATTTCATGAGAAAGCAAAATTCAATTTGATGCTCTCACCTTCCCAAGGAATAAGCTGTCTTTCCACAGCAAGTTGAGGTGAAGGTTTGAGCAGAGCTCTGTATTCAATCCTCCTGTTTTCAGGTTCTGGCTGCTGTCTACAAGGCCTTGAATGATCATCATGTGTACCTGGAAGGGACACTGCTGAAACCCAACATGGTGACAGCTGGACATTCCTGCCCCAAGAAGTACACCCCTCAGGATGTAGCCGTAGCAACTGTCACTACTCTTCTCCGCACCGTTCCTGCTGCTGTTCCCGGTGATTCCCGATTCATTCCTATATGTCCATTCACACTGTGACTCTTGCTGGCTTTGCTCCTACATCTGATGCGCTTGCTTCTCTGGCACATAAAGCTCAGGGATTGCAGTGGCTGGAGCACTCTGTTTCTAAGCCTCAAAACCTCTTTCTTGCAGGAATCTGCTTCCTGTCTGGAGGTCAGAGTGAAGAGGAGGCTTCTGTCAACCTGAACGCCATGAATCAGTCCCCTCTGCCTAAACCTTGGAAACTGACGTTTTCATATGGGAGAGCCCTGCAAGCCTCTGCCCTGGCAGCATGGGTGGGCAAAAGCGAGAACAAGAAGGCTGCACAGGAGGCCTTCCGCAAGCGGGCACAGGTAGGAGGCTTCCCCCCACCCCCAGCACAGAGAGGAGCTGCTTACCATGAAGGAAGACACGTTGTCAGCTTCCTAAGGCTCCTCTTGTTCCTGCCCCTCCTGGTGTTTCACATTTACCAGGATATTACTCTGTGATTTGGGCTTGCTTGGTTACTCCTGCTGTCTTTCTACATCTGCCTTTCTTACTCCAAGCTAACTGGTTTCCCCTCTTTTTTCTTTCTTTTTCAGATTAACAGTTTGGCTTGCAAAGGACAGTATGTCATGTCTGGGAAGACTGACACAGCTGCCATGCAGTCACTTTTCACTGCCAGCTACACCTACTGAAAGTGCAGTAACCTTCCTTCATCTTGACTCTCTTCACAAGTTGGAAGATGTTCAGAAATGAAAGAAAAACAAAGAAATCTAATTTCCCTTGCCCTAAACAGAGCTGGAGATAAAATGTATTAGCTTCCTCTCCACCCTTCGATCCCACAGTTTACTGAGGGAATATTACTGTTTCACCTGCACATTCCAAGGAAAGGGAATTCCTTCCATACAGCATACAACAGCTGCCAATGAATGAACTCACTCTCCCTCTGGTTTAAGCTTAGCCCCCAGAATAGTAGGCAGATGAAGTAGTTCCCTAGCAATTCAAATACATACCCTTGCCCATTACCACATTTTGCAGCCAAAATCCTGAATTACAAAACCTGATTGTGTCTTCAATCATGGGAATAAAACAGTAATTGAAAACTAATCTCTATCTCACAATTCTTTACTCCATATAAACTTTACAGTCTCTTTCCACATCTATGGTTTTCAGTAGCCTATGCAAAGATTAAGTCACAAAGTGTTACTGCTGGTGAGCTTCGGAAACCCTGAGGAGATCAAAGGGAGATAATCCAGTAGTGATACAGCTGGAGATGTTAATCCTGCTGACTGAAGTCTCACAGACACTGAGAAAACCTGAGAGATGTATATGATGACCAGCGCACTGGACTCAGGCCACAGATAAATAACACTACCTTCAGAAGCTTCTCGTCCCTCTGAAGAATCATAGCTGACGTGATGAGGCTGCTATACACTGAGTTAGGGATGCACAGGTTGAGTTAGTGCTGTGCAAAGACTATTTTTCCAAAGTGCTTTTACAGTGGCATTTTCCATAGTATTCACATAAAACACGCAGACAGGCATCTTGGCTTACCCTGTTGGCACAGCTTGAATAATTAGGCTGATGTTGAAGGCCCACAGTTTGACCTTTGGTATGTTGCTATGTACCTGTTAGAGATGTAAGCGTTGCTAGCTAAAGCACAGTTAGGCAGATGTTATGAAAAATAGCAGACCTAAGGTTATACAAGAACATTCACCCAGCAACACGCTACACCAATCAGCTAGTGACACCCTGGAACAGCCCAGCAACCAGCAGAGACCACATAGCCCAGAAGACACCCCTGCCCTCCCTTCAGGGGCTCCTGGGACCCAGCCTGCGCGCCTGGAGCCACCCCGCTCTGCAGGCTCCTCCTCCCAGCCACAGGTACCCACTGCTCCTGCCAGCAAAGAAAGGGAAAACAGGGAAAATCGCTCTTTCACACCGCCAAACTCCTTCATGTGGATCCAATCATTGCATAATTAAGGCATGCATGCAGTCTGTCCTCAACCATGAACGAAAAGCAAGTGACTTGCCAAAAAACACTACAGAAGCCGTGACCAGAGTCAGGAACACCACGTCTTTTCTGGTTTGGTTGTGGTCCTGTAAGTCTCCACCCACCTGACTACAAATAAACCTCAGCTCCTGATGAGAAGCATCCTACTGATCTACTGGTCCAGGTAGATCTCTTCTCTTAAAATTGAGAGTGGAAAAAATGTTCCTCCAAACTGGCAAAAGAAACCCTTTCATGCTTCATAAAACTAAAGCTGTAGCTTTATTAATTCCTGCTCCTTTGCAGGAGCTCTGTCACATGTGGTGTGCCTGACGCAGCTGGTGGCTGTGCCCGGGCTCCTTATGTTTCTCTTTGACAGAGGCGTTTGTGACCGGAGCAAGCAGACGTCTGCAGAATGTACTACCATGAATCAAAACAGGGCAGATTAAGTGTTATTTCTCACTTAAAAACAAAAACAACAACAACAAAAGAAGAACATACTTTTAAAAAATAGGGAAGTGTTATTCTCATGTAACTGTGTGCCCAGGTTAGAAATGTGGCCTACAGAAGAATCTCCCTGAGAAAACGGCCTGGCTGACAGCACCAGCAACCATCACACCCCAAAGACGTGATGAAAACCTCCAGAGACAGCTGCCAAGAGTTTCCGACTGGCAAAAATAGACAGCGATCGCTAAAGTCGCAGCAGGTGACGACATATGTCCCTACCTTATGTTGTTTTAGTCCCACACGCTCTGTTGCCAAACCTCCTTCCCACGCCTGCTGGCACGGCCTTGTGCCGTGCCCGCCCTGGAGGTGCGTGGGGCAAGTGAGGCGATGGTCGCCCCCGCCCCCCCCCCCCCCCCCAGGCTGAGGGGGCGGCGGCCGGCGGGGACGGTTCGGGGCTGACCGGTACCAGCCGCGGCCCCCTCAGCCGTGGCGCGGTAGGACTACAATTCCCGTCAGGCACTGCGGGAGGGGGCGGAAATGCGTCACTCTCCCGCCGGCTGCCGGGAAGAAGCTTTGGCGTCCCCTGGCCATGGCGGCGGTTTCCGCGCTGCGGATGGCGGGCCGGCGGCTGGGCCTCGGCGCTCCGGCAAGCAGGGCGTTTTGGGGCGGCCTAAGGTAACGGCGGGGGACCGCCCTGTGTTTTGGGGGCGACTGCCGGGGGCGGGCAGGCGCTGGCGGGTTTCGACCCCTCTCCCCGCTGCCTGCCTATGCTGGGCCTGCGACCGGCCGGGGGTCTGGGCAGGCCCCCGCTGGGGACGGTGCTGTGCCGCGGCCGGGACACTCGCTTGTCATTCAGACCGGCCGTCCTCAGTGCTTGGTGTTCGTGCACCATTCGAGAGCGTGCTAGGTCGCGTCACCTTGCAGGCGGGTGTGACGGTGCAGTCAGGGTCTTTAATGCTCTTACCTGCTTGGTAAGGAAGCTTGCTGGCGTGGGGAAAGAGATGTTTCGGGGCAACACTACAATGGGAGTGAAAAATAGTCGTTTCTGTGTAACTTCTTAAGTGAAACCATACTTGTGTTGTTGACTAAGTTGTGGCGTATGAGCAAGTCAAATAACTTGAGTTAGGCTTCAATTTTGCGGTTAAAAATAGTCCACCTATTTTTTTATCTATGGGCACTATTTTTTTTCTATAGTAGTGGCTATTTTCTGTTACCCTTTTTTCACAGCATATTAGAAAATGGAGTTGTAACTGGGAAAATAAGTCACTAATCTGCTTAAATTCTGTTTACACCCAGACCAATAAAATAAGCTAGGCATGTGATTGCTATGTGGCAAGCCGCATTTGGGGGAATGGTAAAGGTCTGGCCTGTGGGCTTTTGTTCTTGCATGCATAACAAACCTGCTGTGTCCACGGGATGTGTAAACTGTCTATGGGCTAGATTGAGTCCAATATTAAAAGATTCTGAATAGAAATGTGCTCTTACTCAGGCTTAAGTAGCCCAGAGACTGAAAATACTTCTGTCTGGTGTTAACAGGAAGGAGGAAAAAGAAGTAGAAGCAGACAAAGTAGTTCATCAAGAGAAGAGTGAACCCAGCCTGATCTGTCCCCCACCACGCAGCAGGAACTACCTTCCTCCAGAGAATATACAGAGCTGCCTTGAGTCTTATGTCAAGGAGATTTTTGGACCCTCGCTTCCTGATAACTGGCAGCAGACACCTCTCAAAGAAAACAGGTTAAAGTATCGCCTCCTGGCTCAGCTGGCAGCAGAACTTGGTCATGCTGTCCCCAATTCACAGCTCCACCTGATGCGCAGTGCTGAGGATGTCCTGAATTTCTATAGCACTCCTGTGAAGGATGTGTCCAAGTTTGATGAACTGTGTGCTGCAGAGCTACCCCCAAACCTGAAGATCATCTGGGAGCAGTGAGTTGCACCATGAAGCGTTGCTTTGCTTTGCTTGTCTTCTTCAGGCAGGACTGCAGAGCAGAAGAGCCCTTTCATTGTAGTATTGACCAAATGTATAAATATCACTAATAAAAGTTCATTTAATTGTCTTCAGGTTTCATTGCTTCTGTTTCTTACATACAGAAAAAAGAGCAGAAGTTCTCCCTGTGAAACAGCAATGCAGTGTGGTCAGTAACTGCACTAATGTATGCATTCTGGCCTTTACCATGCGGCTCAGCAGTTACAGGGTCCAGTGGGGATAAACAGGGGCAACCAACTCCCCAGCTTCTTCCTTGCACCTCGTAAATACTTGCCTGGTTCCGAGCTGTGTAAAGGGCTTTTGCCAGTGCAGTTGGGCCATGTCAGGCATGCTGTGTGGCTCAGCCACTGAGACTAGTGAGACCAGCAAACTGGGCAAGGAGAGGGGACGTAAGCCAGGATCTTTTTTCTTTTCCTTTTTTTTTTTTTCCTTGAGGTTGACAAGAAGAACCTGTCAACAGCTATGTTTCTAAAAGCCATCACAGGTGCTGTCTTGAATAAAACCACTTGTTCTGCTTGAAATTTCTACATGGAGATAGTGCCAAGTGGAATTCTGAAATCTAACTCGCTAATGGTGAACTCTCCAACAGCCCTGTAAAAATAGCCGCCATGAAGGAAGGTTGTAAAATTCTTCCATGTCTCTCAAAGGACCCCGTTCTTATATTTGTAACTTCTGTCGTTCCTTCTAATAGCTACTAGTTATTTTTTCTTATATGTTAGCTATATGTTAGTTTTACTGTAGCTATGGAAAAACATGTAATAGCTATATGTTAGTTTCTCTTCCCATGTAATTGATGACGTGGGTTTGCTTTTAATCAGAGAAGTGAAGCAGTGAAGTTAGGAGGACAAAATAAATGCAACAGTCCTAGAAATGTATGGCACTTTGTGAATGTTTCCTACAGAACGTGTTATTTACAATGAGGTTAGGTCCTGTATGTGTGATATTTATGGGAATGATCCAGAAGTATCCTGGTTATACCACTTGCTTTCCTGAACCCTAGCTCCCCTGGTTTCTTTTAGCGTACAAATACCTGAAGCACGCTTAGAAACTGCTGCTTTTGTGTGTTACAGTGCTCAGTTTCTTTATTCAGTGAACTACTCAAGTGCTGCTTTCTTCTCATAGCTCTGAAGAAACTTAAGAAACCTGTTCGTTTCTCCTTTCGAGTCCTGGGGAATTACAGCATGTAATTACCAGAATTACTGCTGTGTGCTGAGTGAACATGAGGGACTTGGGATTGTTTCACTGGCCACTGTGGAAGGTGTCTGTTCACAAATCCCCTCCCTGTAGCTTATGCAAGAACACAGTGTGATAAATAGCTAAATCGGTGACATTTTGTCTGCTTCAGAGGCTGTTTGGGAGCAAGGAACTGGAAGTATTTTTTTTCATGAAATTATGTCTTCTTTCCATCAAAGGAGAGGTACTTGCACGTCCTTGTTTTATCTTAGTACTCATCATCTAAAAAAACCCCACTTTCAGTGGAAGTTGCACTTTCTGCTCATCCCTCCCGTTCTCTCCCAGTATGTAACTTTTCATAGCTTATGTAATGTGATCAGAATCATAGAATCACAGAATGGTTTGGGTTGGAAGGGACCTTAAAGATCATCTAGTTCCAAGCCCCCCTGCCACAGGCAGGGACACCCTCCACCAGACCACGTTGCCCAAAGCCCCATCCAACCTGGTCTTAAACACTTCCAGGGAGGGGGCATCCACAACCTCTCTGGGCAACCTGTTCCAGTGCCTCACCACCCTCACTGTAAAGAATTTCTAACATCTAATCTAAATCGACCCTCCTTCAGCTTAAACCCATTACCCCTTGTCCTGTCACTACACTCCCTGATAAACAGTCCCTCTCCATCTTTCCTGTAGGCCCCTTTAGGTACTGGAAGGCCGCAATTAGATCTCCCCGGAGCCACCTTTTCTCCAGGCTGAACAATCCCAACTCTCTCAGCCTGTCCTCGTAGGAGAGGTGCTCCAGCCCTCTGATCAGCTTCACGGCCCTCCTCTGGACTCTCTCCAACAGCTCCATGTCTCTCCTGTACTGGGGCCCCCAGAGCTGGATGCAGTACTCCAGGTGGGGTCTCACCAGAGTGGAGTAGAGGGGCAGGATCACCTCCCTCAACCTGCTGGTCGCACCTCTTTTGATGCAGCCCAGGACACGGTTGGCTTTCTGGGCTGCAAGTGCACACTGCCGGCTCATGTTGAGCTTCTCATCAATCAATACCCCCAAGTCCTTCTCCTCAGGGCTGCTTTCAATCCATTCCTTGCCCAGCCTATAGTCGTGCTTGGGATTGCACCGACCCACGTGCAGGACCTTGCACTTGGCCTTATTGAACTTCATGCGGTTCGCATGGGCCCACCTCTCCAGCCTGTCCAGGTCCCTCTGGATGGCATCCCTTCCCTCCAGCGTGTCGACCACACCACACAGCTTGGTGTCGTTGGCAAACTTGCTGAGGGTGCACTCGATTCCACTGTCCATGTTGCCGACAAAGATGTTAAACAGTGCCGGTCCCAGTACTGACCCCTGAGGAACGCCACTCATCACCGTTCTCCACTTGGACATTGAGCCATTGACCACAACTCTTTGAGTGTGACCATCCAGCCAATTCCTTATCCACCGAGTGGTCTCTCCAATTTAGAGACAAGATGTCGTGCGGGACAGTGTCAAATGCCTTGCACAAGTCCAGGTAGATGATGTCAGTTGCCCTTCCCTTATCCATGGACGCTGTAACCCCATCATAGAAGGCCACCAAGTTTGTCAGGCACGATTTGCCCCTAGTGAGGCCGTGTTGGCTGTCACCAATCACCTCCTTATTTTCCATTTGCCTGAGCATAGTCTCCAGGAGGAGAGTGAAAAACAGAAGATTGAAAAATAGGAGGATAGGCAACAAAGGAGCATGACAACAGCCTCGTCCCATGTTTTGCTGTGTCCAAGTTGAGTCAAATTACCATTTCCCTAACCTCAGATACTTTGGTCCAAACCTCCTGCTTCCATCAGCACACCTGTGCAAGAAGCTGCAGGGACTAACATACAAGGTAGGAAAATCAGACGTGGGTGTTTGAGATGTGAAACTTCTGCTTCCAATGAACTATAAAAGCAGAAGTCTGAGATGAGATCAAAGTCTTGCACAGAACACCTGTGCCATGGAAGGACTAAGACTTCTAGGTACTTAAATGCTTTTTTTTTTTTTTTTTTTTAATCCTTGGGCTTTCAAAAGTACCTAGTTTCCATTGAATCCAATTATAAATAAAGCAAGCCCAGCCCATTCATTTGCAGGAGGGCTGATCGTCATTTGTTTTAGGCATAACCAGTAGAGAGGATCAAAAGAAAGTGTAAAGAAGCCAGGTTAGGGGAGGGTATTTGTTAGCAGAGACTGGATGCCAGACAGGGTGCACAGGGACCTCTGTGAATGACAGAAAGCTGCGGTATGCTGCAAAGAGGCTCCTGCATGTGTACAACTGGCTGAGGGAGGCTGTCCTGCATTGGCAAAAGTCTGCCCGTTCAAGTTTGGGGGAGGATGAACGTTTTATTTCTAATGCTGACTGACCTCCGGTTTCAATCAGGTGTGTCAGTTTTCCCACCATACACGTACTTGATTAAGATGGGGGCAAGTGGTTTTCCTGACCCCCAAGAGTAATGTTGCAGAGCATTTGCACAGCCAAGAGGCACAATCCCCCTAAGCAGGGGTCAGACACTGCTGCCAGTCCCATTGTGTAGGCCAGGTTCATACCTGAAGTGCACAAACATAAGAAGGACACAGAGCTGTTGGAGCAAGTCCAGAGGAGGCTACAAAGATGATCAGAGGGCTGGAGCACCTCTCCTATAAGGACAGGTTCAGAGAGTTGGGATTGTTCAGCCTGGAGAAGAGAAGGCTCCGGGGACACCTTACAGCAGCCTTCCAGTACCTAAAGGAGCCTATAGGAAAGATGGAGAGGGACTGTTTACAAGGGCATGGAGTGATAGGACAAGGGGTAATGGGTTTAAGCTGAAAGAAGGTCCATTTAGATTACACGTTAGGAAGAAATTCTTCACTGTGAGGATGGTGAGGCACTGGAACAGGCTGCCCAGAGAGGTTGTGGAGGCCCCCTCCCTGGAAGTGTTTAAGACCAGGGTGGATGAGGCTTTGGGCAACCTGGTCTAGTGGAGGGTGTCTCTGCCTGTGGCGGGGGGGTTGGAACTACATGATCTTTGAGATCCCTTCCAACCCAAACCATTCCATGATTCTATGATTCAGTGAAACCACACATAGCCCAAGGGCCATACATCCCTCTTAAGAGATGATCCAACTGCAGCATGTTTATTTTACGCAGTTGGTCATAACACTGGACCACAAAAAACACTGTTAGCTGCCTAAGCTCACTGTACACAGCACATAGAGAATGATGTGCCTCAGAACAGGAACAAAAAAAAAAAATAATCCAAAGGCTACCTAAAGACTGATTTTTCACTGGGTCACAGATTCCAGGAGGTGGACACACATTGGTCCTGAAGGGAAAGGTACCTGGAAAAAGCAAATATAGTTAGGTTTAGGCTTCCTGTGCAGGGGGTTATCTGTCAACTGGAAAAGGCTGAGGGAACTATAAATCTAAAATGGTAGCAAACACATAGAGCTAGCCAAGAGGAAATGTGGTGAATGTGTGTGATAGGTCTAGCTTCACCTAATCCGTCATCCAGATCTTAGGTATTTGCAAACAAGCCCTCCCCTGTGGATCTGCAGCTAACTGCAGAGCTCTCCTGGCTGTAGGCATCCTTACGTACCATGTCAGAGAAGAGAGCAGGGCTCGTGCTTATTTCAAAGTGGAGAGAGATGCCTCTTGCCATGCTGCACTAGAACTGGAAGGATAAAGGAATCCTTCAGGAAGTGGAAAATTGAGATTCAAAACCTTCTTCATCCTGGGGGATGGGGAAGAAACTCAAAACCACATCTTCCACCTTCAGAAAGACTACCCAGACCATCATGCTAGAGCATAAGAGGAGGACAACATAACTACCAGTTCTGTGGAAGCTACTGACCAAGAACACAAGATTTGTGTTGTAGTAACAGCACACTTGGGAAGAACACAACCCCAGGAACTACAGCTGCAAAAATGAGGCTGCAGAATATCTATATCTGTATCATCTATATCTATATCTATATCTATATCTATATCTATATAAATCTTTGAATTCAATCCCTTCCTAACCCTTTGCAGTATGAGTGGACTGCTGACTGGGTGTCTTGAATGGAGTATTCATTGCTGATAAGCTTTCCTAACGTCATTATTTTCCTAACACAGCAGTACAAGGACCAGTTCCACAGCCAAATTTATTCAGCAGAAATTTTGCCTGTGGAATTTGGATCAAAGTTGTAGTGAGGGACCCAGAACACTATTGATGGTTCCTCATGGGCACAGAAAGCCTGCATGGCTCAAGCCTGATCCTCATATTCCTAAGACTGAAGCAGACATCAGTAGAATCAGAAGAAAATACCAAGCTTGAAGAAACACTACAAACCAGACACAAACAGACATCCCAAGTTTTCTTTGTGTCACAGACAAATGACAGAGACCAAGCTACACGTTTTGGTTTTTTGATAATTTTTTTTTTGCATCTGTTTTGGAAAAAATATACAAAAAAAGCCAAGAAGAACCAACATGGAAATGTGAGGTAAACATTCCAGTAAAAGTACAGACAGAGGCTCCATTCTTTAAAGGAGACACACAGCAGTTATCACCATGCTAGAAGAATGAGATGCAGGAAAACCCTAGAAACAGTGAAAAGTCACGTAATGAAGCCTTTGCCCCAGTTCTAGCCATTGTAAATGGGCCTGGTTTTGTTCTTCCCCCCACCCCTCACCCCACTGAATTGTCTTTTTATTCATTAAACAAAGTTGTTAAATTGTGAAATAGCAGTTTTGATATAAATTCTGTACGTCAGAATTTATAAAAATGCAGACTGCTACTACAGACTCTGTCAGGTTTTGGTTTGGTTTGGGGTTTCTTTTTGTTTATTTGTTTGGTTTTTGACTTGCCAAAGCCCCTCAGTCAAAACTACACTGCTGGGGCAAAATTGGCTTCTTGGTCCTGCCAATCTGAATGCCAAGTAATGCCACCCCTCTGTAGAAGTGGTGTCACTTTTCCTTTGCACCAGCGTTACTAGTTACCCCACAAATCTATGATGAAGTTATGAAACACTCACAGCACAGCCTCAGCTCCGCAGTGGTGGCTGTATATCCCCATAGTCAATTCCTGAAGCCAGGTTTCACTGGGAGCTTTAGCTGGGCCTCGGGGAGGAACAGAGATCTAGGGAGATGATATAGTCAGCTCACATGCTATCAGCTACTACTATAACTTCTCATGTCCAGTCTGTCTATATTGCAGACTGAGTACATTGTTTTAGTTATTCTTCAATAACTAGCACAATCACCCACACCAGAACAATCAGGCTTTGATTCAGTAAGATGCTTAAGGATGTACTTCAAGTCTGCCAAGTAGTCAGCAAACTGTGTGGCTAACTGAAGTCCATAATGCTAAGGAATACTTAAGTAGCTCACTGAATCAAGGATGGATGTTTATTATTTGTTGATAGTATAATTCAGGTTAGATTTCTGATCACCATTAATTTAATCTGAGTTAAATATATGCAATTCCTTCAGATCTATGCTGAGCTTACTCAGATCAGAATCTGACCCACTGGTAGAAGCACTTCTCATCGTAAGAAAAGGTAAAAGTGATTTTTTTTTTCCCCAAGATATATAAATTCTAAAATGAAAAAAAAAAATTGTGTACAAATATCACATAACAACATCAACAATTCCATAGATTTAGTTCCTCAGTGCACACTTGAAACAAGAAAAGGGTTTTTTCGTTTTTTTCCATTTTGCTTTTAAAGTCTGGCATAATATTAAAGCTGACAAAAAATCAGGGCAAGCTACATCACTTCCTCATACAAAAAAAGTACAAAACATTAGCCTCTAAACTAGACATAACATAATACTGGTCATCACAGTTAGACATTTAATAACTGTGTGTCTTGGAGTATTGTACTGGAGGGTAATAAAAATAGCTTCTGTTGCCAGTCTTCCATCTCAGGTTACTTCAGTCATAGAGGCAGAGTGATTCTGCAAAGAGGAAAAGGCAAACACATGAACATTTGTATACATTTTGGCATTTTAGTGTGTAAAACGAATGAGAAAAACCTTCACTAATAAAATCTGTTGCCTGGCTAATGTAGGGCAAAATGATTGAGCTCCCTGCAAATGTGCTGCCTTCTATCCCAAGCTCGTGGTGGGAAACGCTGAACTCAAGCCCTGCTTCTGGGCTAGGAACACTCTCGCTAACAGGCATGAAAAAGAAGGGGCCACTTCTTCAATGGGGACTTTCAAACTGGACTGGACCCTGTCCAGAAGGACATGTCAGTACAGGCTCAAGCACTTCATACAGTCATGTAACTAACACAGTGGGTCTGTCCTCAGTCCTGAAGAGCCTAAAGACCATGGTTTGACTTCATGTGATGTGTGCATGTAGATCCTACACAGTTTGATCTTAAGGAACATATAGATCTTAAAACCATACACAGATGGGGTCATTATGCCAAAACACATGCAGACACAGATATATAGCAACACAGAAGTCCTCTTCAGGTGGAAACAGTGTTGATGTAACCTTCTTGGAAGCCACTGTCCAGGACTTCAGTGGCAGTACTGAGTCGTTCTTGGATCATGTTGCATCTGCAGGGTTTGTGTGGGTGCAAGGCAAAAGAAGAGTGCGAATGGATGCAGGAATCTGCACAGAGGACAATACACCTCCTATATCTGAAGAAACAGTAATGAGTAGCCACTCCCAAGGACTTGTTTATAATAGCTTCAGAGTAGGATCACTTTTTTCCCAATCTACTTCTGCATGGTAGATGTATGGTCATTCAGAGACCGATACCCTGAATCAGAGAAAATGATCTTGTTGATTATAGCGGACATCAGCAATTAAGGCCTAGTCCCTACTTGTACTTCACAGTCCAGAAGCTATAAATAGCTGATCGGACAATTTTTTTCTCACAGTCTATGAGTATTTTAACCTGTTCAGCCCTTTTGTCATATACGGTGCAATGTGGATATGTAAGTAGCACTTAGTTTCTGGACTGCAAGACCACCAAAAGAACAGTTAATCCACACAGTTCTGCAGGTTTAGTTGAAAGTCTTCCAGCAAATCTCTGCCTAATCAAAAGTGACTTTTCAATTAGGCAAAATATTTTCAGGTGTTAGAAACAGTGTCTTTTCCATTTTTTTAAATCCTATTTTCAGTTTATTTGTCAAAGGGTTTAACAAAAGTTACTACTGATCCTGCCACGCAACTTATACAAAGGAACAACAAAGAACAAATAAATTACACCAGGGCATTTCAGATAACTGATAAACTCCAGTTTCTCCTTGTTCCCTGAGAATTCCTGGCAGGTGTCATTTGCTTGCCTGTTTTGAAAGGACTGGGTATGATTCAGTTATGCCGACATAAGCCATTTGAAGTTAGTAGTTAACCAGAAACACCATCAATGATGATGCTCCCGCTAGCCTATTTTTTTGCAAACTTGAAAGAATGCTATTAACTTCTCTTCTGATGACTTAGAGATAAAAAAACAGTATGTGATTTCTTCTTCTACTGAACAGTAGTGAGGATAAAAAACTAATCTCTATAATATTTTTCTGGACAGCATAGTTTATCCTCAGCATTACGAAAGTTAGAGTAAATCCCAAGACATCCCAAAAGCATTCCAAAATGTAATTAGAATTATCTTCACTTTTCCCTCAGTTTTCTGTTGTTCTAAGCAAAACTTTTTTATGACAAACAACAGGCAGAGGCATGTGAAATCCTACTGCTTTAGCTTTGCCTGTGCACAGGGGAAGAAGATCTACAGTATTAGGTAGTTTAAGGGATAAATGCCTTAAAACAAACTCTCCCTGATGCAAATTCACAACTAGTGAATTTTTTTGCTCTGCCATAACAGAAAATGTGCTCGACAATGGTCTGGGTGAGAAGATTTACAGTACCTGTGCACTCAATGTCTCCAGAGGACTTTCCACTCTTGGAAAAGCCATTAGCGGCATTCCTCGTGGGTCTTCAGGCTTCGGTTTAGAAGGAGCTCCGTGAATGCCTTTAAAGTTATGGACAACACATATCCCCTGTGTAATGCAGAAAAAAAAAGTGAGGTCAGCATGTTCTGTCCCCAGGAAAAACTCACAGGAATTACTACCAGGGGCCTCTCAACTGCCAGATTTTGCAAAGAACTTAACCTGGGTTTTGGTTCAAGGCATCATCTATGTCAGCCATGTGCTACAGTGTGTTTACTGACATAGGTGGGCATGGTGGACTACCTTGGTAAATGGGTTAATCTGGCCTCTAATTTGAGGTGATGAACCATTCTCAGCCTTTTTATATTTTCTACAGTGGAGATTCCCATGTCTGCTTTATCATCACAGAAACATGGACTACCCTGATGATGCATTTTATTGGCCAAATATTCCCTTCAGACTCTGATTGTCAATTCCGAACAGTGAAAACAGCTCACTGGATGGCTCAATTTCCCTCACATCTGGATGACATCAAGCTCATTTAGCACTATTCCTGCATACTTCCACACAACTGCTGTGGTGTTTATCCTACAAGTCCTTCACTTGTTCATGACCAGACTTACTCCACCTGTATGGTAATGCTAATAAGATTAAACACAGATGGCAGATTGGGGCTTGGGAACATGGTGGAAAAAAGGATATTCAGGTGCTCACACATCTGCTGTCAGATTGATTCCCGAAGGCAGCTTCTTGCTGGCTCTTCCTCTTCGCTGCTCTTTAGACCTGGGCAAGGAACAGGCTGCAGCCTGGGTGAGTCTTGTGCCGGCAGCAATAATTTCAGAGCACCTCTCCCCTCCAGGCTCTGGAGAGACTCCTTCTACCACTCTGCAACTGAACTTGTGACATTTGCAGAGTGGCAGAAGGTCTGCAGGGCCAAAATGTGGCTTGGAGCAGGCTGTCACTGCTAGAAACAGGTACTGCGAGCACATAGATTGTCTTGACCAGATATATGGGGTGACTGCCTCTTATATTGCATGGGCTAGATTTAAACTGCCTTTCCCTGTGAGAATCAGACAAACTACTTAGATGAAAGCCAAAGAGATTCAGGTCAGAGGTTACAGACATCATTTTATGTAAAGGGAACTCAGGAATAAATGATATGTGAAGGTTTGGTGTGTTTATTTAAGTACAGGATAGAAAAATAATCAGTGACAGGACAATCTAGATTTAAGAGATATTTGAAACCCCGCTCTCCTGACTGCAGGGATAAAGTGTCTGATGCTATGCAGTGGACAGGTTTGAAGCATATTTTGCTTAAATGGAACCAGGCACATTGCTTGGTAATAGTGAAAATCACATTGACTGTTGTGTGGGTAAATCCTCAGCAAGAGACTCCTCACCAAACAAAACACTTAAACTGCACAGCCAACATGAGAGCACATAACATTTGAAGTCCAGAGAGCTGCTGTTCCCAGGTTCTGTGGGAAGGCCTTTGACACATTTTAATACATTTGGTTATCCTACGAGATGGTGAACAATTTCAATTCAAGTCCAAATGCTGCAAAGGGAGGTAGTTTTGTCTCCCAGGGAGTTTGTCCTGACCTTCCTTTCTATTGCACTTCTTTTTTTGGTCTGAAACAAAGTGGGGAACCAAGATCACTGCTTAGAGCTCCAGACAACACCCCGTATCCTACATTTCTGCCAGATACCAGGCAGACAGTAGGGTTTTGCAGCACAGGAGTGTCAGAGACGAAGTCTCAAGCATGCCCCCTTTTTGACATTAGTTGAAATCTACGTCATCTTTAAAGCATTTTCCAGGACAGGTCAAGTAAAAACATGTACAGTAATCAAAATAATCTTGAAATATACACAATGCACAAATGTCATAATATGAGCCTTATTAATTAGTATTAATTAGTATCAACCTGATTTCACATTAGGATTTTCTCTGATGATACTTTTAATTAGGTGGGGCTAGAATTAGGTCTTAGCAACTGGATTAATCAGCTGCAACAGGCCAACAGAGAATTTTTTTTTTTTTTTTTTTACTGAGGTATTTTTAAAAGGAATATGGAAGGACTGATGGGCTTACCAGAAACAAAGCTACAGCTGTCCCCAAGATGAAGCCTGCAATCACGTCCGAACAGTGGTTTCGATACTCAGAAACTCGGTTTAGCCCAGTAAGGAACGCAGCACATAGGGTACCCAGACACAGCACTGGTTTGGCTAGCCTGCTACTCTTTGTTTTAATTGTGCTTGTGATGTACATCTGAAACAAAGAAGAAAGCCAAAAATGAAAAGAGCCTCTGCTAAAATACATCTTTTTTCCACCCAGACAAATCCGAAATCAGCAAGGATGTGAAAAAAACCCATGATTCATTAAAAAAAGCATTGGGAAATGGAGGAAGAGGTCTAAGGTAATTCAGAGAACACTTTTAAGAGAACAAAATAAATACTGTTAAATGCTGTTTCAGGATGTCAAATATCCCATCAACTGCATTTACATAGTGGACTTCTTCTGAGCTGGTATGTACTGGCTCAGTTTTACAGACTTCCTAACGTGCAAGTACTTGCTCATATGCTAGCAAACATACACTCTGAATGTACATGGCTAAATGTTTGCAAAGGGAGTAAAGAATTTTGTTTATACTCCTGCAGAAACTGTAATGTGCACATGATGGAGTGCCTAGCATCCATATGAACTTGCTGTTCCAGTTTCCTAAGTGGTGTTAAGTTTAAGAAACAGAGAACATGAAGAGAAACCATTCCGGACATTTTCTCTGTAAGATGAAATGAAAGAATATGAGAGGGATTTCTTTCAAAACAAAGTTGATTCTGAAAAATGTAATTCCAGAACATGACATTTCACTGTTGTCTGAATATTTTTTAATGTACCCCACATGTTTTTCACAGTTTGTATTTTATTTTTAAATGCATTTTGACAGAGAGAGTAAAACCGTGTGGGTCACCATTAGCAGCCAGTCATTAATTCCAGAGCCACAAAATGATGAAGGTCAAGTAAAGCAAGCCCGATGGCAAAACAATTCAATAAAATCCTTGTCACCAAGAAAGTATGGATGCCTGCTTGATTTCCAAAGCTTTGATAAACAAAGAAAATACATAAAATACATTTGCCAGAAATGTCTCCAGATGACACACTGCCTCCCATACAAACCTTGTTTTTCTCTGGGATGATTTCATTTCTGGGGAAGGGCACTGCTGAGCACTTTGCCATGGGTGGCACTGAAATCAGAGCGGGACTCTGCAGGATGGTGGAGACCCAAGAGTCCGTTCTCCTTTGTGGCTGCTGCAGCAGCTGAGGACACCGTGCTGGCTCACACTGCCCATCTTGCCCTGGCCAAGACTACAATGGCTGGCTGGGGTGAAGCTGCCTTGGGATTTTCCTGTGCCTGTGCTGAAGGAAGTCTGTGGAGGTTTGGCTTGGTGCTTCCAATTGCAACTACCATCACAGCTTGCTTCACACTCCATGATCTATTTGGCAACCATGGGCAATTATTTTACTGTATTTTAATGCCTGTCCCTTTCTTTATGACCCAAGTATACAGAGGTCACTATGGTCTGGCACACAGTTCTGGGATCAAGAAATAGAAATCATATCTATTCTCAAGGTCACTCTGTTCATTACCTTTCATATATTCCTTTATTCTGCTGTATTGCATATATTTTTTACTCTTTCTCCCTGTCTGTATTTCTTATCCCTTCTCCCTGACTAGGCTATCAAATGTCCCTACAGCTGGCTTCTCCTCGCTGGCTGATATTAAAAATATTAGCCCTAAACCCATTACAACACATAACTGACTTTGGGCTCATACCTAGGCAAAAATATACTTCCACCAGCCAAGAAACTGCAGTACTAGACTTCTAGCAGCTGAATTTGCCAGATCTCTGCTTGGGGAAGTGAAGTCTTCCACCCTTAAATGTGCTGCTGAGCACATACTTTAAAGGTGCATTCAATTTATGAACTTGAACATTATGGTGTGTAATAGCACTGGAAATGGGATAAAGCTACTGGAGAGGTTCCTGCTTGCTTTGTTTTTCCAACCTGACTGCAGCACATGCCTTGAAGTGACAGATGGAACTGAGCACTAGGTGGCAATCTTGCCCCAGTCTTTCCTGGTGGGTTGAGCTGCACCTGACTGTCGCCGAAACTCACGTTAAGCTTCTTCTTTAGAAACAAAAGAAAAAATATCATTGAAGTGCCACTGTGTGAATAATTACTGCCCATCCTTTCACCCTATATATGTCTTTTAGCAGGGCCAATTCAGACAAGGAATAGGGAGCCACATTGCTTTCCTATTCCACACCAAAGCACTACTGCAGTTTACAGCATCCAAAGGAAAAGCATCACATCTTTAAAGTAACAATGCAGTCCTGCTGCGACAACTGCAAACCCTACCTACAGAGAGCAACCCACGCATGCTTGTTTTCTTACAGGGATAAGATGAAGCAGGATCTTTGGGTTACCCACATGGGAGAGCTCTCCTTATTACAGATGGGAAGTATCTAATGCATTTGAAGTTTCACACATCTCAGCAGAAAAATGTAAACTTGTAGTAAAGAGAACATTTTTAGAAATGAGGGTAATTAACCATGTGAACAGATTGCCAAGAGAAATCTGCTGAACCCTCATGAGGAGGGATTAAAACAAGACAAACTGTTTTCCTAGAAGGTATGCTCCAGTTCATCCATAAATCACACACTGAGCTCAGAAATAACTAGGACAGCTTCTCCATTCTGGTCAGACTTCCTGATCACTGCAGTTTGATCTTTATTGTCCTGGTCCCTAAAGCCAAGATATATTTTAAGATTCTCACAATGTGTTTACCCTTTCACTTAGAGCATGTTTTCAAAGCCTTGTGTAAAAGCCAAAAATCTCAGTGAAAGTCACTTACATTTGATTTCCTACACACAGCAGGTGCTTTTAAAATTTCTCACAATGCTATTTATAGGGTAAATTTATGTACAAAATTCTAAATGTCAAACCTAGTTATTTGATGGGTGGGAGAAGAAGCAAAGAAGTTAATATAAAAAGATGTGAAGAAAATAGAATAAATCATATTAAAAATAAACTACCTATGATTTAACTATATAAATTACCTGTTCAGCTTCTTTGCTGTGCTTTTATCAGTATACTCAAGCAATGTATTTAGAAATGTGCACTGTGTGATAGTAGCACACATCCTGTGTATATGTGTTCCTCTCCTATTTTTTTCAGACTGACAAAAGCACAGACAGTCAGGGAGGCTTTTTAATTTGCAAGTTTAAAATAGACATACATATATATATATATGCAAATATGTGCTTATATATATTTATAATGTATGTTATATTTATGATGAGAAAGGCAGAGTGGAAGAAGTTTGCCTTGTCCTTTCAGCAGAAAATGGGGAGATTTATGATAGTTTATTTTCCTTGGGAAGTTCAAAATTTCATACCAATACTAGAAAATTCTGTGTCCTACAAACTTTACAGACAATCTTTTCCTTTATCACAGAGATTTCTACAGAATGAGAGAAGCAGAGCCTTTGACAATGATGGGTATTGCAGAACATGATGCAGTCTCTTAGATGCTCAGTGCAGCTGGTCAAAGTGCCAAGGCCTTGAATTTCATAGATTAGTCTGTTAGGTGTTAATGCAGAAATGAAATAAATTGTTGGTGTAGTCACAGTGACCTGGGTTGCAGAAGGGATTTGCTGTAGTCTTCTCTGCTACTCAGAATTTCCCAAATGTTGGAATTTTCATCTCAAGGTATATGGTATCACTCTATTCTAATCAAGAAGCAACGTGCCCAGGCGTAAATGACAGATGCAGGCTGTGATCCAGTGTGATGAGGTAGAGTCTTCTAGCCAGATGGAGGTGACAGAAAGCATTACTTGTGGATGCTGCTAGGCAAGAGCTTAGCTGAAGAATCCTAAAAACGCTACTAAACAGTCAATCTAAGTGATTAGTTGTATCTTTCAACCAGAGAGACCCTGCTGTGACTGTAAAAAAATTCTCCTTGCTTGCACTCCAGAGGCAAACAGGATGATCAGCAAGGATCAGCAAGGTTATCTTACCTTCTCTCTACAATAAGAGGACCTCCAGTTGTGCTGGTGAAACACTTTAATTTTCCATGCTATGGTTGAACACTACCATGCCCTTGTCATTGACTCTTCCATGACCTTTCTCAGAAGTGCATGGAGTAAGAGTTGTTGAAAGATGATGTAACTAGGATATCCCTATGCAACATAACATCTGGGTTTTTTTGGTTTTGCCAGAAATGTTAATGAATTAAGGAGTATTTCTAGCCTATCATTTTCCCTTGGGAAACTCACTTGGAAGCATGTGTTTCTAACTGTACAGCAGCATGTACTATGTACACTATGCAGTGACTGCCATCTCTTCCTGCCATACTTCTGGGAGACTAATAAAACTTCATTAGGTGCCATTCTAATTTTTGTGTAAGCATGGAAGCCATGACTGCTGGCTGTTTTCCCTTTCCCCTACTTTAGGCATACAAGATCCACCTCTGCTTGCAAGGTGATGGTTTGGGTTTTCCTCAGCTTCTTTGGCAGATGACAAGAAAAAGCCTAGTTGATTAAACATAAACCCCAGATTATAAAAAAAACCCCCACAAACAAAACACAAAGCCAATCCAATCACAGTAGAGTACTGTCACTAGCAGACTGATGAACAAATCGGTACAGAGGCATCTGCAGAGGATACTCGAGGTTCAGTGATGGGAGGAGACTCCCAGATCTCAACAGACATTTATACAATGAAAGACAATGTCTGTGCTGATTCTATTCTCCCGCATCCTCATGTTCAACCAGTTTTATTTTTCTTGCTCCATGACTCAAATCTTCAGCTTTATGCAAAACACAGCTATTACTAACCTAATACCCTGTGTTTTATGTTCAGCAGCCCACATTATCACACATATTAGAATCAACAATTCTCAAAAAATTGCACAAAGCACAATTATTAATCAAAGCTAGATTTGAACACTGCATTTCTTGTGTAATGGTCATGTTAATCCCAGCTGCCAGGCAGAGAAAAGACAAGTGACAATACCTTTAGTGCTAGAGCATGTCTTCAGGCAGAGAACTGGGCTAAAATTGGACTGTAGGCTGAAATGCCTTAAGGGCAGACTTTTATGACCTTGCAGCTCAGAAATAACTCCATGTCCTGGCTGCACCTGGTATCTCCCTGTGTGGGGAGAAGTGCAGGCCCATCACAGGTACTCTTGAAAGACGAGGGCTCAGAAGCACTGAACTACTGGGGACTTAAGCTCAGGAAGAAAAAGCACAATTCCCCCTCAGTTGTAGAAATCAGCCTGTTTGCAGAAAACTTGCCTTCCTAGGAAACAAGGGAGGTTGGACAGGGAAAGTCCATGAAAGGATGTAACTAGCTTTGGGCAGAACCAGGACCAAGTCTGATCCTGGAGTTTCCATCTAAGAATTTATCATGATGAAAACAGCTGCTACAGCAATGTTGAGGTTATGGGGAACTATATTTCATACATGGTTGCTTATTGTTCATAAGTAATGCATGCAAAATTTTATGGGCTTTCCAAACACTTCTCAACAAATCCTTATCAAAGGAGTTACCAATTTATATCTCTGTCATTATTCATGCAACATTCAGTGCAAACAGATGGATATTGAAACAGCAGTGGGTGGTCTCTTCGTTTTATAGTAATAATGTGTTTCATTAATCTGCTACAAGATCAGGGTAAAATACTTAGCAAATACCCTGTCATTAATAAGTTCAAGGCTTTTCTGAAATCATGATGACCTGTGAGTAAGCTTCTCAGGTCAATTTTCAAACATTACAGACACTTTAGCCAAAGCGGAGCAGCCGATCTGTTTCACTAGACTTTTAAAAAGAGACAATTTCCTTCCTGACAGTAGAGCAGTGTTACCTTGTCAAGATGTCAATAGGGGTCCACTTCTCTATGATAACAGCAAAATTCTGTCCCTTACTTCTATTACAACCTTCTTTGCATGGGGAGTTCAGGTCCTAAGCAAGGGGAGCAAAATCCAACCTAGTTCAGCCTCTCACTGAAATGGCATAATTTACATTTTATTTGTTCACTAACCCATGGCGTGCGAACAAAAGAAATAGTAGTGATCCAAGAGCCATTCAAGCATCAAGTTAATTTTAATGTTCATGAGACAGGGGCAGGGAGAAGAAGAGGTTGAACGCATACTCAAAGGCCTCTCAGAAAATCAGCAGCAAAGACGAGATCAGGACCTCATACCTCCACATCATACAGTGCCTCAAAAGCAATGAGCATTTGATTTGCTTATAATAGGACTGGTAAAACAGAGACAGAAGGAGATTTCCCCCTACAGATAAAAATGAAAGCCCTCCCCAAAACAACCCTCTCTTTCTTCAAAAAATGATTTTAAGAAAAATGGCCCCAATCTAGAGGCACATACAGAAATCTCTCAAACAAGTCAACAAACATCACTGGCACTCACCGTGGCATATAAAGCTGAGTAAATGCTCAAAGCAGCATGTTTAGATGGAAAGGATCTCCTTGCATTTTCAATCACCTCCACATCCCCAGTGCAGATGTTGCCGTTGTTTATGAACTGGTGGTGGGCCCGACAGTCATTTCCAGTGTAGTTGGGTTTACACACAGTCAGGAAGTAGGGAGCCAAGTTCCCAGTCACAACCTGGCCAGCGTTTACAAATATGTCAGTGGCAAAAAGTCCAAATGCAAACACTCCTATGAGAAAAGGTTAAAAATAATAATTATTCAAACAGGTTTAAAAAAACTTTGGTGCCTGAAAGAAGGACACATAATGAGAGGTAAGGGACAAAACCCTGAGTCACTACCCAGAAAAGCCCCTGCTGACTCAGCACAGTCCTGCATCAAAGGCATGACACAGAAGACTGTGCTCAACTCTGACAGGCACTCCAGAAGGACTCAGAAACAGGCTGAAAACAGTAAGTATGTGCCCATACTATTCCTGTAAAGATTCCACTATGACAAAGGCTCACAGCCTGCAGTTGTGTCATGTGCCCAAGTTGTTAAAAACATTTATGCATTTCTACCACATCTGGGCCAAAAAATGGTAATATAGCAGCTCTGAACCTGAAAGAGCAGTGTAGTGCTGAGACATAATACTGCATTTATCTTAACATGACTATCTAGTGTCACATACCTTTTGAATTTTGACTATTCACCATCCTGATGCTGGAAAATTAAGATCCTAATCTAGTAATATTCGCAGGTCCTTTGGGAAAAAGGAAACATGCTAATGCTATGCTCTGGAAGACATTTCCACACAGCTGCAGTTCACCTTATGTCACTGGGAGCACATACCCAAAAATGCTATAGCAGAAAGCATTCACTTGAACCCAGGAACATTTCCAGGGTTGTGGAACATCCCTTGCTTGATACTGCAGTTGTCACATCCACCACTGACTCCCTATGAGTATTACCTGCTACAGCTGCTATGAACATATATGAGTATCTTTTACTTGCATATACTGCCTACATATCAGAGGAACAGAACAGCAGGTTTGCAGAAATGCCAAACCCTAATGTTCCAAAAGACTAAATCAGGTCTCCTTTCCCCCTTCTCATCACTAAGGTGGATTAAAGTGTCACAAAAATTTAGAACAGATAAATATTTACTTTTGGTGTGGGAATGTTGAGGGTCATATTTTTGCTTTCTCCCTCCTGTATCTCTGTAAGCAAAAGTAATTTAAATTATAAGTTATCTGAGATTGCTGTCTTTAAATATGACCAAGAGCTGGAGTCCCAGGTAAAACATCTTAGGAGAGCTGTGATAAAATCTTAAGAGCTGGCATCACCATGGTTGTAACAACTTCACTGGTTATCTGTACTGAGCTTAAAAAAAAAAAAGGAAAAAAGAAAAAAAGACTGCTATAGTCTGAGAAACAAATAATATCAGGGAGTCATCAATATAATGCAGCAGAAAATGCTTTACATCAGATTAACAAGAATCAAGGATTGTCCTGCAGATATTGTCACCCACCGTGCAGCTAACAGAAAGCAGAAGGGCTACAGCTCACAGAGTTAATTCCTTCTAGACATTCAGGACCTGTCTACACACAGGACTCTTGTATAGACAGTAATATAAAGTAAAGTAAACCCCATAACTAAAAATGGATTCAAGTGGCAAGTGGGGCTTGGCAGTGCCACTCACTCATGGAGATGGTGTGGTGTGACTGATACAGCTGTGCTGTAACACAAATCCCTCACTGGGGCACTGATGAGAAGAGCCCTCTCCTTGGGTAGCAGCCTGGAGCAGCTGCAGGAGAGCAGAGTAGTTTGTCCTCGCCACACTCCCCCAAGGTTAGGAAGGAGCCTTACCACAGTGAAGATGATTTGGGGGACTGAGTTTATTACTATTCATTATATAAGTCTATTATTATTCATTATTAATGAAAGAGATGTGTGATCATGGATTTAAAAAGCCCATAGGAGGTAGCCTTCCCTTGGTTCTAGACTGCAGGACTAGCCCCTGTCATTTCACTGGCATGACAGTCTTCCCCGCATTTATCCTGCAAAGTATCTGTCTTTAAAAGGGAAATGGAGAGAGCACTGACACTGCTCCTTTATTTCCTTATCCCTCTGCTAATATTTTAAATCCACTGGTTTTCACAGCCAGCAGCAACTCCTCATCTACATTAGCCAGTGCGCAAGCAAGAAAAAGGCACATGAAAAAGGCAGTAGGAATCTCTTCAGCCTGGTGAAACAGCGAGTTATGCCAGAGATTAATCTTGTTTTATATACAGCTCTTTGGCCAAATTCTTAGATTTTTTTTGGCACAGTTTGCTTTAAATGGCATCTTTTTGATGTGCTGTGCAAATCACAGGCAATGCAGTGATGATTATTATCAGCACTTTACAATACTTAGAGCAAATCTAACAGCCAGGCAAATACTGCAGTCTGGCCCATGGTCTTTATTGTGTAAGTACAAGTCAAGAATCAAGGTGTTTCAGAAAAAGCTCATGGGCTTCACAAAGTTATTTCAATCTTGAGCCAGTGCATAGGTACCAAGGCGGTCCAGTGTTTTTCTCAAAAAGAAAAAAGAAATTTCAACACCTGCATTTTGTCAATATTTGGTAGCACTGAAAGTGCTGAGGGCTGCAGTACTCCGCAGAGCAGCAGAACAAGCCATGGTTGAAACCTTTATCATGCTCTGACTGTGATGCATATTGACCACTGTAATTCCCCCCTTGCAGTTGTGCCAAACTGTGCCTTATGAAAATCATAGCTATGTGCAGCAATGAATTTGGCTAGCAGGAATTTAACCCTTGCAGACTGATTACACATCACTGAATCTCTGGAGACTTTGAGATAGGGTTGGCTGTAATGGATTTAAAGGCTCTAATACCAGTGAGCCTGGGTAGTGGTGGAGAGTCCCCTGATGGTTTTTGTACCTCAGGAATCCATCTGTTCAATGGATTTGTTCAATGACCTACAGCAGCTAAACTAACTGACCAGAGCACGAGAATGCAGTGACGTGATTGCCAGAGTTTTAGAGGCAGGCAAATTGCTGCTGAAAGGCTTCATGGGAAGGGCAACTAGCCCTAGCTCTTCAGGGTTGCATAACTGAAGTCCATGATATAATGCCACAGAGAGAGAATTGGAGAACATGTACCACTTCCAGACTTTGATGCTTAGATGTAATGGGAGGTGATGTCATCCTGCTAAGGAGCAAGCATTTTATCTCACTGGGCTCACTCTGGCCTAGAACACCTGGGAGTGAACTTTAGTCCAGAACTTGGCATATGCTGAGAAAAGATGTAAACAGTGCAAGCCACATGGGAAGAAGACCTACATCATCTACAGTTGTTTACTAGCAGAAAGGATGGACAAGGGTTAATTTCACTTACTTAAAGCCACTCCTTCCCTTCGTGCACTCGTGTCACACAGTCTGGCTGCACAAAGAGGCCTTAAAGCAGGAGCTTTTCCTTCTGGAAAGGCTTTTGTGACTTTTTGTCAGTGTCCTGGCTCTCAGCTGTGTTTGTGTGCATCAGAAACAGCCAGCAAGACTGGGCTAGGCAAACCAGTAAGCAGAATGTAACTGGGAGAGAGACTAATTTAGGCCAGAGATAGTGGGTAGGTTATACTCCCTGCTACTCTTTAGCAGGCCCAGAGTCCAAGAAGAAGGAACTGAGCATCAGACTTGAACATATCTTTACCCCCAGTGAGAAAGACCTTAGACAAACTAAATGTGCAAACAAAACAAACAAACAAACAAAAACCCAACAAGGAAAGTCCTGTTCAAGAACGCTGAGGACAGACAATATGAACTTTAAACTGTCCCAGCTCCATCTCACCTGAACTAACACTTGCCTTGGCAGAAGAATGTAAATCTTCAGCAACTTCAATTTTGAATGCTTCAGTTTTAATTTCTCCACTTACACCTCCCCCTAAACTGCTGCCAAAAAGCCCTCCAAGCATGAAGCCATAATTTCTGGGCTCTCACAGGCTACTCTAATGGTCTTTCTGCTACCAAGCTCTCTGTGTGGCTGTTCATCAGTGTTGCCACCTCCAGCTCTGTCTATTGCTTCTGCTAACAGAGACTTCTGCCCTGAAGAAAAATCCAGCTCTCCTCGCTCTCTGTAACCTCAGTACAACCCTGTCTTCTCCCTGCAGCTCATGCTCAAGCTCTCTCTTCTTTCACCCAGAACCTCTCTAACATCAGTGACTGCAGCTGCTTGTTGACTCCATGGAAACTCTATTACAGACATTTAAAATGCCACTGAGTTAAAACAAATAAAACCCCAAAGAAACAAAACACCAGCTAAAAAAAAAAAAAAAACCAACAAAAAAACCCTGGAAGTTGCAGAAGAGCAGCTGAAAAGACATCGGGAAGAGAGAAGTGAGAAGGTAGTGGGTGGAAATGAGAGTGAGGAGGTAGAAGACTTTATTAGAGAAAAAACATGAAACCCTTAAGTAAAGCAACAAAAGGAACAATGCATTTAAGGGCTCGTGAGACATCCAGAAGCTGTGCTCTTGGGTAACATACCATCATGTCTTCTACCAAGTGCATTTATTTAGGCATTCCTCTCTCTCCCAGTGCCCATTCAGTTGTCTGGATTTGTCACACTCAACCTAATTTGCTTGGAAAACGTTCACATTACACATGCACACTCACACTTCCCTTACCCCTTTCCCACCCCTATGTTTTTTGAAAAAAGATTAGTGTTTCAGTGGAGGGAGTCCCTGGAAGGACTCATGGCTCTATGGAAACGCTGATCCTCAGCCCAGCCCTGAAGGTTTTGCTCTAATGGTCCTGTGCATCCAATAAAGACACACATTTACAGTCCTGTGACTCAGATTCTGCTAAACCACCCTTCATCATTATATCTTAAAGAGTGTTGTTAAAGATCCGTATCATTAATCTATTTTACAACTGGAGGGATAGGGGGTGCAGGGAAATTTATTGTGTGTTGCCATGGCATCAGGAACAGGCCCAACAGCAAGCTTCTCCCAAGCACTCATTATCTGATCCCAGGATTGGCTTTGATCTCCCAGTGAAGACCCCACAAAGCCCACTGCTCCAGACATCTACTGCCTCTTGTATGTGCCTGCTTAACCTGTGAGTGTCCCGCCTGGATACTGTTCCCTGAAGACGTTAAGGAAGACATATGGTCTAGGCAGGCAAGAAGAAATTCAGTTCCCAGTGCACAAGTACTCTGGAGCCTCAAGACTCCTGCCCGTGGACACATGGGACTTTCTGCTTTCTCACTGCTTCACAAGTATCAGTTTTCATGTAGACAACAGCCAGCTCAGAGCCTGGCATAAAAGGGAACAGTAAGATTTAATTTGTCCCCAACACAGTGACCTGTTTCTCATCATGGAGGTTCTTCAGTGATAAGAAGGGAGACCTAGAGTAATTTAAGCTGCTGCAGCAGTTTAGGTTAGAGGCGGCACACCCAAATATAGCTTGAGCCCTGCTGAAAGGCAACTAAATAATTACAGAACGTGCATTGTTTCACAGTGAACTTGAGATCCAAGGCAGACAGAAGGATAAGGTCAGGCAAACTATGTCCTGCAGCTGACTAGGGGACTGACATCAGAGCTCTGGGGTATATCTATCCTATTACAATAAAGTCAATGTGCGTATAAATCTTGTAAACCTTTATTTGCTGAACTAAAGCCTTAATTTGGTGAAATAAAGCCCTAATTTCATTATTTGGCTGCCTACTGTGAGGTGTCACCATGCTTTAAATTAAGTAGTCAGAGGAAGCTGATCTGCGCCATTTGTTAACTGCAAATTATACAGCTCCAAAGTAAAAGCCACGGGTAATAAATTCATGAAGCACATTACATTTCTAAATATATGGACTGGAGAGAGGCTACTTGCATGTTATCAGGGCTTTGCAGGTATACAACTTAATCACACGGATTAGAAACCTAATATAATGAAATACAACACAATACACACTCTAGTCACCCTGCCAAACTAAGTCAGAGAGGTCTGAATCCATGATCCTGGGGGTATGATAGCAGCTCTATATAAACAGACTAAATCCTTGACTGAAACCATTCACTAAATAACGCTAAAATAATTTATAACCTCTATTTGCAATACAAAAAATGAAATAGAACACAGAAGCAAATACAAGATGGCAAGATGTTAACGAAGTACTGAATGGCAAATTACGAGAAGAAAGGCTGAATAAAAATATAAAAGGCTGTGTGTACCCAAGTTGGGAGACAGGGAGAAGAGGTAGAGGCTTAAGAAACAACTACTCTTCCACCCTGGTTCCTCAAAGGTCCAGCACGTAAACAGTGAATTTTTGGCAGCAGAAATTCGTAATAAAAATGCTGGGAGTGATGGGGAGAGAAGGGAGGACAGATGATGTGACTAAAGAACAGCAGTGCACCAATATTTTAGACAGAAAAAACTGCTTCAAAGCAATTGCACACCACTTGTTTGGCCTGAAAATCTTCAAAATAAATGTCTGTAGAAGCATCTATAAAAGGTAAAGAGGAAGATGGAACAAATTGCAACATATATCAAAGTCTGATGTTTCCAAGCTAAGCAAGCTTTTTTTTTCACTGAAAAAGGAATTCATATTCTAAATACAGGGAACATAGCAGGTTTCACCTATCTAGGCTGCAGTAAAGGACTTGAGGTACACAGATGCAAGCTGAGAGGAAGCCCTTCATCACAAAAGCAAATGTCTACCAACATGCAATGTCCAAGTGGAGACCAGTGACAAGTGGCATTCCACTGGGGTCAGTATTGGGACCAGCGCCATTTAACATCTTTGTTGGTGACATGGACAGTGGGATCGAGTGCACCCTCAGCAAGTTTGCCGACAACACCAAGTTGTGTGGTGTGGTTGACACGCTGGAGGGAAGGGATGCCATCCAGAGGGACCTGGACAGGCTGGAGAGGTGGGCCCGTGTGAACTGCATGAAGTTCAACAAGGCCAAGGGCAAGGTCCTGCAAGGGGGTTGGGGCAATCCCAAGCACAACTACAGGCTGGATGGGGAATGGACCGAGAGCAGCCCCGAGGAGAAGGACTTGTTGGTTGTGAAAAGGTGGACATGAGCCCGGCAGTGCGCGCTTGCAGCCCAGAAAGCCAACCATGTCCTGGGCTGCATCAAAAGAAGTATGACCAGCAGGTCGAGGGAGGTGATCCTGCCTCTATACTCCAGTCTTGTGAGACCCCACCTGGAGTACTGCATCCAGCTCTGGGGGCCCCAGTACAGGAGAGACATGGAGCTGTTGGACCAAGTCCAGAGGAGGGACATGAAGCTGATCATAGGGCTGGAGCACCTCTCCTATGAGGACAGGCTGAGAGAGTTGGGATTGTTCAGCCTGGAGAAGAGAAGGCTCTGGGGAGACCTTATAGCAGCCTTCCAGTACCTAAAGGGGCCTACAAGAAAGCTGGAGAGGGACTGTTTACAAGGGCATGGAGTCATAGGACAAGGGATAATGGCTTTAAGGTAAAAGAGGGTAGATTTAGATTAGATATAAGGAAAAAAATCTTTACTGCAAGGTGAGGCACTGGCACAGGTTGCCCAGAGAAGCTGTGGATGCCCCCTCACTGGAAGTGTTCAAGGCCAGGTTAGATGAGGCTTTGGGCAACCTGGTCTAGTGGAGGGTGTCCCTGCCCATGGCAGGGGGGTTGGAACTAGATGGTCTTCAAGGTCCCTTCCAACCCAAACAATTCTATGATTCTATGAATCCAGACTGGTTGCTAGGATATCTTGGAAGGTAACTTACATAATCAGCTCTGTAACTTAGGGCCCTCATGTTTAGCAATAGAAGATGCACACAGGGAAATCCATGTATGAGCAACCTGGTAGTCTCTACAAAGCCTGGATGTAAGAGCATCCAGGTAGCCTCTTTCTGGAGTAAGCAGCTGGATGGAGCCAACATCCCTGATGACCCAGTGTGGGCTACAGCTGCTCAGTCCACATCATATTTTCAAAGCACAGGCGGAATGTCAATGAAAAATGTGTGGTTACTTTTAGTTCCTTTTATAAATTATTTCAGCCACTTTTCAACCAACTCTGCTTCTCTCACTTTACTGCAGAGGCAGGGAGAAGGTTTCAGAAGAAAAGCAGTCAGTGTAGTTTAAGATTGGTCAAACACTTTAAGTCATTTCTAACAATGTTAACTTCATTTTTTTCTCAGGAAAACAAATATAGCTGCAACCCCAAGACTGATTTCTCTATCAGGTTTCCTATCCTACTATTCTCTGAGAGTCTACTGTATCATCATACCCCTCTTCTTTTCCACCAGAAGAGAAATAATAGCATGAATGTTTGAGAATAAAGCTAACTATAAGAAAACATATAGAGCAAGTGCTTAACCTCCATGTCTAAGCTCTTTTAGTGCTGACCCCACAGGCGAAAGTATTTGATTAGGACTTTGCAACATGCTGAATGTGCTGGAACAGTCAAACAGCCCTAAGTGGCCCACTGGACTCCAGTACCCTGCTTCTCTCTTAATGGCAGTTTACTATATATCAATATATCCCAGAGGTTATCTGAAGTTCAAAGGTATTTTACTTTTAACGACATTCCCATGTCTTTTAGTTTGATAAGCAGCACACAGGCCAGGCCTGAGTAATGAACCACAGGTGGTTCGTCTCCGCCCCCACTTCGGGAGAAGGCAAAAACTTATTTCACTTCCTAACTTGCATGCATAAAGCAGGAGGCGCAGAGAGAGGAAAAGAAGAAAGAAAACCATGGCTTTTCTTCCTTTGCAGCATATATTTGCTGCTGCTGAAAACCTTAACACAGGATAAGTCTTTTCACTCCATGCTCTGAGCAAATATCCCTGCCTGCAGCCGGGGCTGTGCTCCATGGAAGCAATACAACCCTTGCTAAAGTCACAGAAGACATTTTTCTTCCAGATAAAGCTCAAAGATTCAGTAGCAACAGGGAAGAACTGATCCAGGTATTTTCAGCTTTTTATTCTTTTGCTTCTTTTAACTCTGACTGTGAATTCAGAGCCAGCTCTCTGTAAGATGCAGTGTGTAAGGATGCTTTATCTCTAAGAGTGTGCAAGGAAGGAGGTGCCATGATGCTCTGTGGGCAGAGCCCCTCCTGGTCAGTAAGGAGCCATATTTACCACTGGCACATGCCAGCAGTGAGACAAGCCATCCCGTCCCACGGAACTTGGGACTTCTCATGAACAACTAAGAAGGAGGGGAGCCAGAACCCCTTGCGCATGCAGTTCAGAGCTGCCCTCTTCTTACTCTCCTGCTACAAGCAAGTAGTAAGTGAGCTAACAGCCCTCCTTATCTCTAAACACCGAGGGGTGCTGTTTGGGCAGCCTTAAATAGCTATGAACTGGGAAGCCTTTGGAGGATGACATTATCAGTGCCACAGTTGAAATGCAAGTTGCAGTGCTGTTTTTCTTCCTGCTCCAAAAGAACCATGGGACGGTCCCCTCAGTAAGGTCTCGTAGGCAGTTTTTCCACTAATCAACACTGTGAAAAAGGCATTTTTCATAAACACTTCGCAAGCACCATATAAAGCAACCTCCAAATGGTTTAGTGATGGAACTTCTTCACTCCTTTCTCAATGATTAACTCATTGAAAGCTCTAACAAAAAACAAATACAATAAAAATAAGAACATTATTTTGAAGTGGGCTCTGGGCTTTTTCACACTGTACTCAGCTGAACATTATGTGGCAGAGCTATGGATGTTAAAATTAGCGCTGAAAAGAAAAATGCCAGAGATGGACTGGTGAGGACCAATTTGTAAGTAAAATGGGTAGCTTACACAGAATAGCAATGATGGAATTATTCGTATAAGGATTTGATTGGCATAACCTCTCTTCAAGGGTCCAGAAGAAGCATTAAGCTCAGCAGAATAGGATATAAACCAGCTCCAGACAGCATGATATGGCACATTTGGAAAGTTACCTTGCAAATCCCGAGGGTGACTATCCCGCTAAGGTGGAAGACGCCTGCAAAGATTTCACAGCTTAATTAATTTTGTAGTGTAGATTACTAGGATGTTTCATTCTGTTTTGGTGCAAACAGGGACTAAACTTGCAGTGCTTAATATGCTTACCTATAAAACGTATTATTCTTCGAAGCAGTGGGTTCAGGTAACAGCATTCTCCAGTCAAAATAGTTTTCTCTTGAATAATTAGGGTTTCTCGGGTTGACTTTATGAAATACATGGATATCTCACCAATAAAAATCTGCCAGGAAAGGGAAAGAAACAGAAGGTTAAAGGTGACATGAGCAAACGTTAAAACATAAGTATCTGGTTCCAGCTCGCAGAAACTACTACACAGCAGTGTGTCTTTGGGACATTGCACCTCCACAGCAAGGCTACGTTTATTCACTTGAGACGAACTGACATAGACCCAATTCTCAGCCAAAAAAATGATCTGTCATTCTCGCACTCAGTGGCAAGACACACCAAGTATTAGACCTTCTTATACTAACTCCTGGGATTCAGAGAGCAAACAGAGCTTTATGATTACTGTGCATCACAGAAGCTCCCATTTTTACTGTAATTGGCATGGAATTTGTCAAGTCCTGCTATTAACATTTAAAACTTACTGACAGTATAGACTTCATGGCTGGAAGACTCCTGTCCATCCAGGAAGTGGAAAGTAACGCTGCAAATTTCCATCCCAACATTTTACCAGCAAGCCTCAGCAATACTGGATGCTTCCTGCATCCACCACACCTTCTCCAACTTATATTCGTCTAAGTCTGCAAGATACAGATCACAGACCTCTTGCCAACTTTGAAAAGAAATTTAGATGAAGGACATCCCTGAATGGAAATTGATCTGAAGTCACAAAACCTTTGGGGAGGTCAGTGAGAGTTCTGGACAACTACATCATATTTGTACTAATGAAGTAAAAAGTGTCAGTGTATGAGTGCAGCACAGCCAATCACCTCTACTGCTACATTGCTAGCATGGTGCCTGCCATAGCCTGGCTTGGTGTCTCAGAAAATGCCTGGGACAAGTCCCACAAGGAAAGCTGCGTGCAGCCACTGCTATTTACACAGAAGGAGTTTAGCCATTTAGCCGCAGATTGAAAGTGCCAGCTAGTCTGAGGGCCAGATGATGACCTCTGGCCTGTTTGATTTACTAAATGTCCTGTTTTAGTTATTAAAACATTGAAATTCAAGTCTCCAGGGATCTCTTGATCTTGATGTTAGCTGTGCTTATGTATTACTTATATTCTTGTGATCAGAACATTCATGCTTTCTATAAAAATGATAGCTGCTTCCCATAGAAGTAGAATCACTATTTCCTAAGCACTCAGAATTAATTTAAATCTGTTCAACAGATGTCTATCTGCCCTAGCTAAAGCTAGAGAGAATTTGATCACAGGCTTTAGAGGCAGTGATGGTCCACCCACAGCAGGCAGTTCTGAAAAGTCCTACCTATCATGTTTTGTCAGCAGGCTTCAGAAGTGGAAACTGGGAGCTTTTCAGAAAGACAGAATTTGTAATGCAAGTCTTTAGAAAAATAGAAAAAGTTTAAAAAGCCAGCCTGGAGTGGAAGAAATTAGATTTTAAAAGGGGAGCACTCAAAAGAATTAATTTAATACATTTTTATAAGACATACAAGAAGAATCCACAGTGTTAGGGAGTGGTCACAGAAATGCATAACAAAAGTGGGTGTGCACAGACACCCAGAGTTAGTACAAATATCGAGGAACTAGGCTTAGTTCACTTTGACTGCTGGAATGGTATGTTGTTTCAAGGGCAACAATTTATCCTTATTAAGCCAGATGAGCATCCTTATTGATTATTGACATTCAAGCCAAGTATGCTCAACCTCTTTATAATTCTAACCGCTGATGGTGAGAGATGTGGAATTGTAAAATGTATGTCAATAATGGCATCTAGGGGTGGGAGCCAATGCATGGGAGCCACATTGAAGTACTGCCTTTATCCTGTTTCACTCCATCTGCTCTTAACAGAATTGGCAAGCAGTTCAATAAGCTCAGTTCACTAACTATGGGGCTGGGAATTAAGAAAAAGACCATCTGCATGAAAGCACTTTAAAAGTGACACTCTGTTTCAAACCGTTTATTATTCGAATTATGATAATGTTCAGAAGTTTGAATTAATGCTTTGGCTCTCTTTCTGCCTGGGGCTGTATGTACACATTGAAAGACGATTCACACCCTGAGAAAATTCTACTCTGTGAAGACAGGGGTTAGTGGACTTTGAAAAACCCAAACTTTTCAAATAAGAGAGGCTTAGATATAAAACATACTAATATTCCTCCTTTAACAATACATCCATTTTTAAGGTTCCTTTGAATCAGAATTAATATCTTCCTGCTTCAATTCCCATCTTTATTTCTATAAATTCAGCTGTCTGGCATACTCCTAGCAACTCCCATGTGGATAGATTATTTCCACTTAGATTTAGGAGTAAATTTTGCCAGGCTATAAATCTGTTCAATTCCATTCCACTGATTTAAGCAGAGATATCCCAGTTTTCCTATAGCATAACAGAACAATATGTCATTTTTTTTAAGTGAACAATGCCTTTGTTTTAATACAGAGTTTAGGTGTATAGTAATAATGCTGTATTTCTGAGGCGATGTAAGATGATGTGACATAACTGGACTATTCTTGTGATGCCATCTCCAGCACAGAACTCAGTTGCCTGATTTTGAGGATTTTGTTTCCTTGTATGTTTGATGTTGGCTTTGGAAAGTGTCTTGCTGTTCTCTAAAAATTCAGTGGGGGCCTGGGCACATAATTCTGATAGGTAATCTAGCTGTGAAAATTGAATGTGGTCTGAATAGCTCCTCAAAAACTGATATATTTTTTCCTCCAGGCATTTCTGAAAGTCAAGTAACTCTGCTGATTCTCATGATTTAAAGCCCGATGATTCTGCATGAGCCACATGCCAGCCAAGTTGTCCAGCTGGCCACCCAAAATCAATCACTGACACTGTTAAGTACCTTAGCTTCTGCCACAAGAGAATCAGCACCCCAGGAATTAGTACAACTCAGTTCTAAATGTGAAACCTAAATACACAGATATGGGTGGAAAAAGAAAACAGCAAGCAAACTACTTATTTTATTTCTTTGGGAAAACAAAGTAAGGCTAATGAGCTGTTGCATCACACTAGCTTAATTAGACAATACAAAAAGCAAGAAAATTGCATTGGAAGTTGAGGGACTGAAAGCACAGGTGATCTGCACTCTGAGGTGATGTAGGCAACAGGGAAGCAAAGGTAGTGCCACTGGATGTAATTTTGGTCTCAGTTTCCTGAATGCAATAGCAGCTCAACTACACAGAGGTTATGTAGCTTGGACACTCTTGCTCACATTTCTTTTCATATTACTATTAGGTAAAAATACTATGATAATGCCCCAAACCCCCAGTATGAATTAGAAATACCTACCTGGCAGTCATTTTTCCTCTGCAGCTTTCAACCTATCCATTGAGAAAACTTCCTCAATTTGCCCTGCCTTCACATTACTGGCAGTGTCACCAGATACTTGCTCCTCAACATTCAGCTCTCAAAAACCTCTACTGCATGTGTTTTGCTTATTTCCTGGCTCTTCCTGAGCAGAGACGGATAAAATGATCTGTCAACAGCCTTTTGTTCATGACAGATTTGGAAATTGTAGTCCTTCAACTTGTGAACTGACATTTTCAGACAGTGAAATACCACATCTTCTCCTTTCAAGTTCTCAGCACAACATGAGCACTCAATATTCCCTGCACTACCAACAGTTTGATAATTTAATTATCAATTAAATCAACAAAACAATGTAACTATTGCTTTGCATGGACATGGAATTTTTTTTTTTTAATAAGATTTTCTGATAAGCTCACAGTACCCTTGCAAAATGATTTTTTGCACAACTGCATTCTAAAAATAGATTGGGGTAAACATCAACAAGAGCTGTTTCTGTGAGGATAAACTAAGATAAACCATCCCGGAATGAATCTGGGTTACAACCAGGAGGCTGCAGAAGAGTGGCACTCTGGAGCAGCACTCCTGCAGGAACTGCACAACGGGGTGAGAGGCTGGGGCAGCCTTGAAGAGTTACATTCAATTTAGACAGGTAACTATTGATGATGCTAACCGCCAAGGATGTGTCCAGCTTTAACTAGCTTCTCTCATTCAGAACGTTCGCTTTGTGCCTCAATTCAAATCCTCTAGCAAAGCTGAAGGCTGCACCCTTGCCACGCTATGACTTACCTCTCCTCCAGCACCCAAAATCTTGCTCCTCAGTCATGTTTCTCCAAATTCCAGTGCGTGTAGTGTGCCACAATCCGGTTCCTCCTATGTATAAACTGGCTTGCTACCAGTCACACTGCCCTAGTCTTGCCTCCTTTCTTCCTCGTCTCCCCTTGAAAACTCACTACAGATTTACTGCAACTTAGTCAAACTGCTCCCCCCTCTCCTCCGACAGGGTCTGGCATGACTGCCTCCATGCAGTTCGGCATGGCTGCTGGCAGTGGCTGCATCGCAACAGCTCTCCGGCCTCTCATTCACTCACTCATTCAGGGCGACAAATGGGAAAACACTGTTTTCTTTTTTTTTTTTTTTTTCCATACTTTCAGTGAACACTGAAACCCAGTGAAGGGGTTGTGTGAAAGTTGCCACAGTTTCCATGTCAGCTGCAATTTCACACAGGAGCAGCATCAGCCGGGGCATACAGAAGAGATGTAGGAAGCACAGTTGTGCCCACAGCCTGGGACCGCCCAAAGTTTCCCTGTGAAACAACATCCTTCTGCTGCTTTCCACAAAAAAGTACAACAGATGACACTTCTGATCACAGCAAGACGATGGAGATGCCATATTGGGAAGAATTATGTGAAATAGACAGGATCTGTCTGTCTTTTCTATGCATTGTTTACATTATTCTGATTTCTGGGAGTTTTTAAATCCTTCAACTTGTTAACTCTAACAGCATCCTTGTGACAGAGTCAATTCTGGTTAACACCACTTTATATGTAGAAACTGCATCCAGAGATAAGCTGTTAACACACAAAAATCTCTGGCAGCAAACAAAACTGAACCTGGGTCTTGGGACACCATCAGTCTCCATTCTGAGCAGGTTTCAGCGAGCTGTATGACATTTTCTGAATCCTCTGTAAGAATATGTGTGTGTGTGCATTTTTAATGTCACAAATAGAAAGAACTAAATTAATCAAGTCTGCAGCATTCAAACAGCAGTCAAGGGGAGAGGCAGATACAAGCAAAGCACTGGCTGTGAGACAAGCTATGTGCTGACCACTCAAAAACAGAGAATATAAGCAAGTGAGGGTTATGGGGCTCTCGACCCGAATCACCCAGCTTCAAAACGACTCCATACAACTTTCCCCAGGAAAAAGCGGCCTGTCCACCAACAGGCGACCTTCACAAAGTTCTCCATCAGCACTGGCTTGCATTGGGCCAAAAGCAATTCTGCCCTTTTGCATCACAGTGTATCATCTGAGGACTGCATTAGCACAGCTGCCTGTGGGTAGAGAGACACTCTTCAGGCTCTACATGGGAGCTCATGGCTCCATTCATCTGTCATTAGTTAAATAGCAGAAGATTTTCTCTAGCATTAAAAATGCAAAGACACAGAATCACACAGTGATTTAGCCGGGAAGGGGCCCCAGAGGCCTTCAGTCCAAGCCCTACTCAAAGCAGGGCCAGCACAGACCACAGCCTTGAGCAGTCGTAGTACAAATGTCTTCAAGAACAGAGATCCCACAGCCCCGAGGGAGGCATTGTTTCAGTGTTTGACTACTGCCATTGTGAAAAGATTTTTCCTAATATTTAATCAGTTTCTCTTCTTGCAGCTTGTGTCCATTGCAGGGTTGTCTCTTGTGCTTTGAACAGTCTATCTATCTCCATCTTTCCTACAGTCCCCACTGAGAATATGGCTCATATTGACTTTCACTTAGTGTTGTTATTTCCTAAATTCCTTACATCTCCCTCATAGTTAGCCTTAGACCCTGAGGGCTGCTGATCTGCTATAGTCCCTGCTACCTACAGGGCCAAATATTGACACTGCACAGCTGAGACTCCGTAGTCGCACCCGGGCAGCAAACACTAAGCAACATTCATGTTGAGAAAAGACACCTTGGGAGGCAAGCAGTGACCAAGGTCTGCCTTGGCACGCTCTCCAAGACACACAGTATTTCTGCTGTGATCTGCAGCCAGGACCCTGACCCAAGCTTGCCTGGCAGGGCAGAGGTTTTCCATGATAACACCAGTGCCATTGCTGCTCATGAGGGCTAGAGATCAGCTGAGAGTTTTCTCATTCTCTGATCTTTACCATCACCACCTAGACAGGTTGTCTCCAGCCCACAGGAGTCAATGCTCTATTTTGTATAACTATAAGAGGAAATGAACCAATGCCTTCAGCTGAACATTGCGGAGCCAGCTCACCCATAATCTTCTGAGGACAAAACCTTAATCTGCATTCAATAAATTATCTCATTCTGGGTTTTTTCTGTTGTTGTTGTTCAATGAAAATAACAGCAAAGGTAAAAGTCCTTTTCTAAACAAAGAAAATTACTTTCTTCTGTCCAAGTCAAATGGGCTGAAATGCACAATTTGGATTCTAGCCTGCCCAAACCCACAATTGTCTTATCACTGTGTTCAGAAAACCAATCTACTATGGTAAAACTGTCTAAAAGAATTATACTGAAGTTCTAATCAAGAGAAGAAATTTCCCACAGCTCTGCATTGTTCCTCAGAAACTGGCATGTGACCAGGACCACTATAAAGTCCTGGAGACACTGGCGGTAGAAGTGCCTGAAAGTGTTACACGAAGCACTGTGTCTGCGAGAGAAGCTGTGGAAGCCCCATCCCTGGCAGTGTTCAAGGCCAGGTTGGATGGGGCTTTGGGCAACCTGGGCTAGTGGAGGGTGTCCCTGCCCATGGCAGGGGGGTTGGAACTAGATGGACTTTAAGGTCAAGCCTAGCCAAAGGCCCTGGAGTGGAGATCCCCTCTCTGGGACCAAGCTGAAATGGAGGCCACCCCTGAAAGCCAGGACCACACAAGTGACATGTGGTACATCTTGGAAAAAGGGATGTATCCTTCCTTAACGAGGAGTCAGGGACACTCCAGGTGTTGACACTGAGCTCTCCTCCTCACTGCTACCCAGCTTGCCATGCCAGCACAGGGGTGAAGCATTGCAGGTAGGAGACGGTCATAGGAATCTCTGCTTCCTTGCAGCACCATCACCAGCAGAGCTTAGGGATTTCTGCCTGAAAAAGGTGGGAAGAAGCTTCTGTAACAGAGCTCTGGAGCTGCGTTAGCCACTCTTGGTTTTCTCGGCATCTGCTGCTAAGCAGCCACAGGGAAATTGGCCAACATAGGCAGAAAATCTGTTTTCTCTTCTGGAAATAAATCTAGAAAATGACATAGCTGTACTAAGCCAAAGTCATGAAGCAAGGTGACAGAGAGAATAGGAAAACCGTGTAGAAGAATGATGTTTCCGAAGCTTAGGAGGTAAGTGCAAATTGTTGAGAGAAGTTTGAACAGTCTCCTCCTGCTTCAATTTAATTAACATCTTCTAACTAATAATATCAGACCAGTTTGCTTTGACTGATTCCAACATTACCTGAAAATAAACACTTCTTTGCACAAATTAATAGCACTGGTCAGTTACCAATTACATGTAGGCTGCCACTTCCTCCCTGGAAATGGAAGGAAAGAAACTGAAGATTGTGTGAAAACGGTAGTGGCACTTTGTATTCTACTCCAAGGAAACAAAGAACGGTGCCCTTGAAGCTTTCTGCTGCTGTTCAGTATTCATTTCAGTGAGCTGGCTCTGTTCCTAAGCCTCTCTGCTTCTCTGGGGTGGGCAGACAGATCACAATGGATGGAGCAGCACAGGCAGCAGCTCTGAACTCTGGAAGGATTGTTTAGTGCCAGCTGCTGAACTGGCTCATTTGCAGTAACCTCGTAACAGGGAAAGCTAGTCTTGAGAGGCACTAATGAATGTGGTAGAGTCATCCCAGAATATTTTTAAGGAAACAGCTTCAAAATTTTATGTTTGCGCAAAGCAACTCGTTCCACTTTAAACATAGTTTTCATAAAGTTCTCATACTGGCAAACATTAAAAGAATTATTATTTTTTACCCCTCCCCACGCCAATATTTTGGAATTGACAGTGCATTGAAATATTACACTTTTTCCCAGGCGCTGCATAACATGCTGCTGTGGGACACGTCACACATTCACCAGACCTGTGACCATGGAACTCAAGCTCTGGTGCTTAATCAAGCTGCTCTTAATTTTTACATTCCCTATCACTGGTAAACCAGCTCACTAAAATACCTACAGTATACTTGCCTCCAGAAAGAGGTTTACATTCTAAGAGCTCCAACTCTGAAAACCCCCCACAATTAATCTCTGGCTAATTTCACCCTTCCTGAAGTACCTAAATGAAGGGCTGTCTGTGTAAAGCTCTGTAATGCAAAGGTCAGCTATTCAAATGTGCAGATATGTTGCTGTAGGCCACCTGAAGCCCAAGACAAAAGCAGTTTTTGGAAAGTTGGGAAATTTTGATCCTTCAAAATGTGATGGACGCAAAGACTGAAGTTTTGTGCTAGGCCACAGAGACAAATACCATCCTTCTCATTCCCCTTCCCCTCCTTGAGAGACTGGCTGGTAGGTACAGTACCTAACTGCTTGCCATGACTGTCAACTATAGTGCACTCCTGTCTGCAAAAATTAAAACCGTAGCTTCTACTTTACCATGAGACGAGCTGAAAGCATTCCTATACCAATCTCAGCATGCCAACAGGAACACTGGAAATTTAGCAGTTGTTCAATAACCAACCACCAACAATGTCAGCACAACTGAAATCAGCCTGCAAGATGGAGAAAGTCTCTGAGAAAAAAAAAGATGTTAGAAACAACTGGCATGAGATGAAGATGAAATCATGCATATCTTGTGAAGCAATTTGTGGCACCAGAACCTACAGATAACTATAAGTTCAAGCCAAAACAGAAAGGATTCCAGGAATCTTCCTTTTCTATCAGTGCTGACTGCAAAATTTACTACTTGAGTCTGAGTGTGTATGTTTCAGGAGATAAATCACTAAATCTGAAATAAAATGGCCAGTTGTTTCTTTACAAAGAAGAACAAATTTTTCCTTATGTAGGTATAATTTATTACTAAATTTGCCATAACCTAACTAACTATTTTTTGCTGAAAAGATGCTAATATCACCACACTCAGAAAATTAAAAATTAATAAGGCAGATGAAAGCCTTTGACCTATCCTCAGAGGAACATTTGGGAGAAAAATACATTTCACAGAATGAAGTCAGGCATACATGATTTTCATTTATTTAACAGCATCATCATGAGATTCAGGCATCTCCCCTTGCAAGAAACACTCATTATCAGAGACTAAGAGGTTATCAGTAGGAGCATTAAAAGACTTTTGTAATTCTGATGTATGATGATTAACTACCCAGTGTAGCAGAAAAAAATGGTTAAACTGAGTCAACAACATCACATGTTTTAAGGACAACAAATAAAACTGCAGAAAAAGAGGCCACTCTCATTTATTTTTCCACTAAAAGTGCAGGGAAATGCACATACAGCGGTACAAATCCACAACAGCACTTCTGAGAAGTGTTGTCAGGAAAGAAATAAAATACATGCATCCATTTTCCCCATGGCCACTGTCATAGCCAAATGACTAAGACACAAAAATATTCCATTAAATTCACAAAGATGCTCCCTTTTGGCTTGCAAACATTTTAACACCTCACAGCTATGCTGAAATCAGGGCTTTGAGTCCTCTCCAGAACTGTGCTCACAGGACTGCACTTGAACACTGCTTCTGTCTCAGGTGAGGGAGCTTGTACTGACTCCTAGACTATTTTCCACAGCTTCAGAAACACTGTTAACTAGGACCATGAGTGCTCCCTCATTGCTGCTGGGTTCCACCCCTGCTAAACATAATCACTCCCTTCACACCATGAGGTGTCAGGACAGTGGCAATATGCAGGCAACATAGAGAGAGCAGATTGCTACTGTAAATCCTTTTAGCCAAACCAACTAATTTGCTGTCAGAAAGTGAAGCAACGAGTGTCTTGCAGAGGAGAAAGAAGTAATTGTTAAGGAGGGACTGGCACTACCTTTGACTTAAGTAATTTCTTCCCAGTGGAGCTTCAGGTTGTCAGTGATTGTTCCTGAGAGCAAAGTGTAGACAGGGAAGCCACAGCTTAGCCAACAGCGAATGCATGCGAAGCTCCCTCCCACAAAGCACAGCTGTGTGGGTTCTTTTGTTTGTGGGGGGTTTTTTTGGTTTTGGGTTTGGTGGTTTTGTTTGGGGTTTTTTTTTGAGAGGGAGTACAATCATCACAGTATAAATAGAAATGGCTGCACTTGCTCCTTTCACAATCCCTGGGAGATTCAACTGATCAAACATCTCTTCCCAGACTTTGACAGTCGGAATGACAGGCAGCACCCATTTGGGTACCGGATGATAGCTGAGGATACTCACACCCTGAGTGGTCTGACCAGCAGTGCCATGCAATGACAGAGTTTAGGGAGACTCTGAGCTCACTTTCTGTCTCATTTACTAGCTTTCTATTAATGATTGTTGCCAAGACTCCGTCTGCAGAGTCAGCTAACAGCTAAAGCAGAAGTCTGAAATGAGCCTGCGAGGAGAGAAAAGTCTCTCAGAAAAAGATGGGAGTGAGAAATAAAGTGAAATTACTCATATAAAAACATTGTGCTGAGCACCAGTCAGGACGGAAAAAGATCCCTCTGACATATGTTCTGGTTGAAGATTAGCCCAATATGAAGGAATAATACATTAAACAATGTATTAACACAATACAATAATACAAATAATGCAAATAATGCATTAAATAATGCATTAATACATACTACATTAAAAATGGAAAGAAGACTGTTTTCCCAGGAAGGTTTGACCTATTGTCTCCTTGAGGTGGTACGTAGAGATCACAATGAAGAATGGTGCAAAGACCCCTGTGCGGTCCCTGACTTTTCTAGCTGAAGCAGTATAGCCAGTGTAACGGCACAGCATAACCCAAGAAGCAGAGATGATTAGCTTATATCCAGCACTGGATCAAATCATCTAGGGCGATTGCTGTACTTCTGGACCATTTCTGCACAGCTTGCATTGTATGGGATAGTCACACCAGCTCCACACAGTACTAAACTGAAGGTCTCTGCAGCACCCAAAAACTTTATTTGACATTCACTGCAGTCTTTTTTATTCCTTGTGTTTAACAGGGACTATAAGAAACTACAAAACCAGCATTGTTCATTTCTCGAAGAAGACTCCAATTCAGCTTTTCATAAATGACAGTAACTAGGAAAACCTTCTTAGGTCACTGAAAAGAAAGAAAATGCTGATCCAGTGCAGCAAAACCTGAAAGGTTTGTATCAAACTTTGCCAGAGCAAGGATTTAAACAGAAGATCCAAATAAAGAGCAACATTCTTATTACCACTTGCCCACCCAATGCCATATTGCTGAATAAAGGGATAAACCTCCCACTAACTTCATTGTTACAGCATCAAGGCATGGTAGTGACACTCAATCTCCCTTTACAAGCACTGCCTGTAAAGTTACTTCCCTAAACAATGGCACTATGTTTATGGGAGGAAGTTGGAGAAATGTAGTATTTATTTTTTCATTTGCAAATCATTGTCACTGCAGCACAAAGTAAAATGGAAGTCTTAAAATTCAACTGAGTTTCAATACAGAAAATAACACTTACTGCAGAGGATTTTCATAAACTCATGATGTGATCCATGATCAACCCCCCTACTTTTCTGCAGAAAGTGTCCAGTACCAAAAACTATACCCTCTTCTGCAGATCCCCTTCACATTTCTTTCAATGTTCTGTGTTACATTGTTTCATGTATTAAAATTACTGCAGACCAAAAGGTAAAATGGACTGTGGTGCAGCATTCACCTTTCACAAGTAAATACATCGTGTACAGCCTTAATCAACTTTTGAAAGGGATGCAAAACAAAGTTAATATAAGAAAGAAATACTAAAGATAAAGAATAAAGAGAATTAAATAAAACAAAACAAAGTACGTAAAGACACAGTCTGATAGGAATTTATCCATGTAATTACAAATGTACCAAAGCTGGCTGTTTGTGAAATTTACAACTTTCTGCACAGAAAATGGAAAAGGGCCAAAGTTTTGCTAATCAGTGACTGCAATAATCTGCTTGGAATTATATGTATTCAGCTAACTGAATATTTTCATTTGCTCAGAACAGCTACATTGCAGTTTACTGGTTGGATAGTAAAGAAAATCAGGTAAAAAAAAAAAAGTTAAGTGGATGTGACTGCCAAAAATGAAGATATTATAAATAAAAAGGAAATAGCATTCATATTTTTATTTGTATTGAGCATCTTTCTGCTCATCTAAGCCTTTTAAAGCCCTTCAACATTCCTTTTAATATAGCATCAAATAATCCTGGACGTACTGCATGTCCGACCCAGGTTTTACTTCAGCTTTATCCTGTTTTCTTATTTCTAGTAATACATCACCTTTGCATTGGAGCGTCTCTGGAGCCCAGGCAATTCACAACTAATCACTGAAGTGAGCAAGCTATTGTTAAAGGCTTAACAAGCTCTACCCCTCAATCTTGCGTTGTGATTACCTCAGAATAATTACTTCTGGAGATAACTGATGAAGATCATATTAGGCTAAGGCAAAACAGAGACCCAGCTAAGTGTAAATCAATTACAGCTGAAAAGAGGAGAGGGGACAAAGATATTACAGGACTATTGCTATTATTTATGGAGCAGTTGTGGAGAATTCAAATAATTTCTTATACTTACAATAGCTGTCGGAGTTGAAGCCAGCACACAGTAGAGCACAAGAGGTGAAATGAAGCTCTCATCCTCTGTTCCAGGGTACGGTTTCATCAAATTGCCATCCTGACAGAAGAAACCTTGGATATGCACCTGAAAAGTATCGGTGCACTCGAAGTAGTAGGCGAGCAGAACGGTCCCAGCCATGATGACAAGCTGAAAATACAGCATGGTCACACAGAGACATTAGTTGCTTTTTTAACAGATGCAGCTATGCCTTTGAGCTACGCTAGTCCTGCAGACCATCCTCCCTTTATCGTCACCCTGACAGCCTTTGCAATAATGGTGTGTGAGTGTGTGTGTGTGTTTCTGTGCGTTGGCTTTGCAACATCTGTTACATAAACGTTTTGGCAATGAACGTCTGGGATAGGAGTGGGTCCCTAACGCGGCTGGTAGAGGGACGGGAGCTTTGACAGCTACTTTATCAAAGGGCATGTGAGTGTCAACGGCAGCAACGATCAATGAAAGCCAGCAGGATGAGGGGCAGTGCTGCAGGAGCCAACACTGACAAGCTAAAACCTGCGCACAGCAGTAGGGAGATGGAAAGTATTATTACAAAGGATAAAGGAACGTAAAGCCAAAATGCTTCCCTGCTGCAGCTGTAAGGCTACGCTGGGGAATGTGCCAATCCAGAACAGCTCTCTGTGTCCCAGATGAAGACTCATCCAGAGGGAAATCTGCTTCCTGCCACTCACCTTTCCTTGCAGCTGCTGCTTATGAGTAAAGCTTTAGAAGTTTACTCAGAAATCCTGACTCCCCAGACAACTGGTTGGGGCTACTATGCCCCACGCCATCACAACTGCTTTTGAAAAAGACTCTGGCTTGAGTTTGGAACTTCATCTTTACTTATATAAACTGCAAGGACCCTTTCTTCTCTCTTTTTGTGGTAGTTTATTGCTGGCTAAATGGATTGATTGGAAATCCTCAGCTATCAACTTTTTTTGTACATATACACAGTTACTATGCATGGGCTATTGTCATTGTCTGTGTCAGCTTCCTGCGCTGCTTTCACAACTCATCTCAAAACAATCTCATGAAGGTTGTCAGTAATTTCACCTCATGAAATTAAGTGGATATACCAATTCATCTTTCTTGTTCCCTCTCTGCCAGACCACAAAGGAAATCTCACATCACAATCCTCATAATTTACAAAAATAGCAATATTGATTTGGAAATTATGACAATTACAGGATCTGATTCAGAATACTTTATAGAGAGACTAGTGCCTCCTGCCACTATTACAAGAGTTATCATATATATAAGATATATATTATCTTGCCACACCATAGATAATAATAATAATCATAGAATCATAGAATCACAGAATGGTTTGGGTTGGAAGGGACCTCAAAGCCCATCTAGTTCCAACCCCCCTGCCATGGGCAGGGACACCCTCCACTAGCCCACGTTGCCCAAAGCCCCATCCAACCTGGCCTTGAACACTGCCAGGGAGGGGGCAGCCACAGCTTCTCTGGGCAACCTGTGCTAGTGCCTCACCACTCTAACAGTAAAGAAATAATAATTATTATTATTATTAATAATAATAAAGTGAAATAACAAACTCCAAAGTGGCTTATTTTTAGTAGTTTGCCTTCAAGATTTCTGCATCAAAACTGTGTTGCTGTGAGATTATTCTAAGAATAGACCTTTAAAAAATAATTTTGGCAACTCTGTCTCAAAGATACACTTATAAGCCATGCATGCATTACTTTGGCCTAATCTTGCACATATGCTCTGACACACAAGACAGCCATTAAAGTTATCATATATTTGAGTGGGTGTTGGACTAAAATTAGAAAAAAAACATGAAATCAGAGAAATCACTGATGAAAGTATCACAGAATCATAGAATCATAGAATGCTCTGGGTTGGAAGGGACCTTGAAGACCATCTAGTTCCAAGCCCCCTGCCATGGGCAGGGACACCCTCCACTAGACCACATTGCCCAAAGCCCCATCCAACCTGGCCTTGAACAATGCCAGGGATGGGGCATCCACAGCTTCTCTGGGCAACCTGTGCCAGGGCCTCACCACCCTCACTGTAAAGAATTTCTTCCTCATGTCCAATCTAAATCTACCCTCTTTCATTTTAAAGCCATTACCCCTTGTCCTATCAGCTTTAGATGGAACTGCTAGAGTATTCAATTTCTTAGATGTGTAGCTGAAAAAGTACTTACTTTTTTCAACTTTCTTTGCTTATCCTGATGTTTTCAAGACCCCATACCTGCCCCAAAGGAATTTTTTTTTTTAACAAACATAAAGCAAGATATTATTATTTGTGTATTCCCCAGAGACCTTTACACCATCCTGGATGAGTCAGTGGGATTCCCTATAAACAAACACAGTCCTATAATTAAGGACTTAGAAGACCTGAATTTAACTCCTTGAGCAGCTAGATTTCCTGATCAACCTTGGGCAGCTCAGTGTTATAAATTATCATCAGAGGAAGGCAATAACACTATCAGTACTCTACCTGACATGCCTAGATAAATACATTCAGAATTACAGTATGCCTGGATATAGAGGTATTTAAGCTCAGTTCCAGCACCTCATACGGCCAGGGCTGTCAGGAGCAATCTGACCCACCCTTCCGATCCCAAACAAACCTCCAGACATACTTTAGGTTGCCAGCCTCAGCCAGCATACACAGGGGAGAGAACAGGAAATGGTACAATATAGAGAGCTAGTTTTTCCCCTGTTACTGGGAAAGGGAGAAAGCAGGTACTGAACTTAAGACCTTCTTTAGGTGTCATATGGAAAAAAACACTTTTCAAAAAATGTGGTCTTTTGATACAGGAGGAAAATTTCACTTATCCGAAATGTGCTCTCTAGCCAGTGGTTGCACAACTCACTTTGATCTTCCCTGTGCGAAATGCTGCCTCAGTGCTGCATGAAAACCCTTCCTGCACATAAAATGCAGCTCTAGTCCGACATGTCAATACTGACCTGCAACACCACAGATACCTCAATAATGAACCCAAACCTGGTTACACGTCAGCTTCTGTGTTTTGTTCTTTTGAGAAAGAAAAAACATATCATCTGCAAAAAGAGATCTGAATTGTGAAAAGATCAGATCCCGTTGCTGATGCCCACCATCTCAGGGAAGAAATTAGACCTCCACATCAACAGACCACAATCTGAGACCACAGTCCCATGGAGACAAAGGATGATGTGAGGTACAGAAGTGATACTCCAGCTATTACCATCAACGTAAGCAAAATTTTTGCTGCTTATACAGTCAGTGAAGACCTGACCACATCTGTGTGGCATGTTCCTGTAACTCATGTTAAGTATTCACCGCCCTAAGCGGCTTCTCAGCAAAATGCAAACAGAAACATGGAGAACTTATTTTCTTTTTCCCTTCCCTTCCCCTTGGTAACTATTTTGTATGTATTTATTGTGGCATGAGTGACAGTTCGGTCGTTTGTGCAGGGGAAATTCTAACTGCAACTGCTCAGCAGTGGTAATTTGTGACCAAAGAATGATCTGGCATGGTGGGCACAAAGACCCAACTGCAACAAGGGGACAAAGTGGCTGGAAGCAGGGGTGCCAGTGACAGAAGGACTCCCTGCAAGGGACTGAAGTTTCCCTTGGTGATGAGATAAGAAACAGCTGCAGCATTGTTTTGTAGCTGTGTTGGAATGGGAGCGCTCAGGGGCCCCAGTTCAGAGCTGGGCCAGGGCTGAGGTCACCCATGCAACCGCCCTCGGGATCAGTGCTGGTGCAAGTGTACGCAAGGAATCGGCTCCTGATGCATCTTTGTAGACTCCCTGTAGAACTGCTTATGGCAGTAGAACGCTGCTCAATGCATTGTTTGTTTGTTTTTTAATATTTAATCATAAATGTGTGTTTAATTTCCCTTGACAGGTACCGTAAAAATTCCCAAACATTTGTTTTGATTTACTGGTCACAGATGCCTTAACTTCAGTCTCCTAACCTTTTTTGATTTCTAAAGCTAGGACCTAAAATGAGAAATGTACAAATGTAGAAATCCCTGATTTTTGTAGCCATAGTAGCAGATAACAACTTTGCCTTTTCTCCCTATTTTCAGGTTTACAGTCATTGAAGGCAGCAGTGAAGAAGAGCAGGTAGGCTGACTTAAAGATAAAAACACCCAGTTACACAATTCAGAAAACACAATGCAGTTTAACAGTGACATTTTGCAGGGTTTATTTATCCTTATCAACTCATTTCCTTGAGTTTACTTGGGAAAAATTAAAAATGCTCAATAATTCACTTTAGAAAAGCAGCCAATGAATAGAAGTGTCTAAGGTGCTTAATGGCCTCCATTACCACAGCATTTAACCATGTCATAATCCTTAATATTTATCATCACTACTCCACTGTAAGATAAGAAAATGCTCTTATCACCATTTTACAGGGAGGGGACAAAGCAGAGGAGATAAAATAACTGCCCTTAGGTCACACTAGAGCCTGTGGCACAGCCAAGATTTACTTTTCTTCTAGACCAGATTTTTCTGGATTAGTCCATAATCTGCACATGAAAAAAACTCAATGATACATGCTTAGGTCCTGATTCTGCAGAAGCTCATTCATGATAGTGTTAAGGAAACACATTATGTGTTTGATTCAGCCCCATTTAAAAACTCCTCCTTGATTTTAGATCAAGCTTGACAGGCTGGACTCAAACAACTAGTGTATGTTTTTTTCCTGAAAGCCAGCCATTTAAATGAATTAATTCTGTAGCGCTTAACACCTGCCTCTCCCCGCACCATTAAACTCTGCACTGCTATACAAGCCCACACTGATTCTGTCCTTGCAGATCTTCCTAATACTGCACACTCTTACTCCTCTTTAAATTGTGGGAGTTCTCTGCAATAAAAAAATCACCTTCTTAAATGTCCAAGAAGTATGAAGCAAGTTTTGCAATCTTCTCTGGGCAATTGGTAATTGTTTGGTGCAGATGCTAATCAGGAATTAGTGTAAGATTGTGTCCTGAGGATAAAGAAAGAGAATATTCAAAGTAAGCAGTACAATTCAGTTGCACTAATACCAGGGCTACTGGGGTACATCCAGAAGTTCTCCCCTTCACCTTAATACTCTGACAGCATAACTCACAGACCACTGCACATCAAAAACAAAATTATTACAATTCCAGATAGTGGGACTGAAGTCCCAGACTGCATACACTCTCTTCATTCAGTGCAAAGCACTTCCCAGTTCCCTTAACAACAATGAGAATTTTTTTTTTTTTTTTTTTTTTACTTTTACCCACAGAAAAGAGGCCCCTGTTTTACAAACAAGAAAGCAAGAGGCCAGCTCGACTTGGAAAGGGACATAAAGCTGTAAAAAAGGAGATATTAATGTTAAAAGACAGTAGACACAGTGGGAGGCAGAGTTTTTGATCAGCCTGTACTGAAGATCTCCCCAGAGTTCTCAATAGAGGAGCAAGAAATTGAGGGAGAAAAGGAAGAGGCTGTAAAAATTTCTCATGTGCTCTCTAGACATATAAATTCTATGTCCTGTAAGACAGGCATACGGCCACTGCAAAAATCTCCTTTTGCTGTGTGTTTTGTCACTCATATAACTCATAATGCAAATCCATATAAATGAACTTGTAAACCTCCAAGTACTGCTGGTATTTATACATAAATAGGTAAATTGTTTCACCTTATCAGCCTTCCCACATGCTACTGATAATACATCTTACAGTGACTTTAATGTGCATGACTGATAATTGGAAAATTGTCCTTGCACACAAACGAAAAAATTAAAGACTACACTTTTATTCCTTCTAAAAGAAACCAAACCAGTATTTTGCATGAAGCGTTCCTTAGTGGATAGTCAGTGAGATAGCTATTGATACCCTTGCTCAGTTCATTTGTTTCCAGCAAGCTGGGTTTAAGTTCATGAACTGAAACTGTCACAATTTCATGAGTAGAGCACCACAAACCTGCATGAGTGTTTTCAACTCTCGACACACATGCTGTGGCTCACAGTTCCACCTATTTTTATCAGATTTCCACCTCCCCCTCTGAATAAACTATAGTGATCAATTGTTATGCAAAGCCTTAAAAATTTTGGCGTTTTTTTGAACTAGGTGATGAGAGCATGACTCTTGGAACAGACACACTGGAGCATCTAACAGCGTATATGTGTCATGAGAACAGACAGGTTAGGTACGTATAGGACTCCTAAGTTACTGCTGCAAGGAACTGTTAAGATGTCTTTGCTCTCTACTAGATAATATTTAGAAATAGTAATATAGACTGTTTTGCCCAGGGATGGGTCTGGGTCTTCCTCTGTGAAGGAAGCCAGGCTGGTTTTCCTTGGAGATGGGAACTCTAGTCTCACCACTGCAGAAGAGAGAGTAACAGCAAATCGGAAGAAATCACATGGACTGCTTCTTCTTTCTACCTTTCTAAAAGCAGATCAAGCCTCTATTAAAAATTACTGAGGCTGTTACCTGAAGTATCCTGAGCAGGGTGAGGCCTCAGACACTCATGCTGGTTCAGGGATCAAGAATTTTTTTGTAAGTGGTGTCTGTATTTATTTGTGGCCAGCAGATATCCACTTATTAAATCATCCTTAACCTGATACAGATTTCTTACTTCTAGTGTTTGTACCTGACATAAATAGAGAAAGAAAACATCTCATTAATTAAATTTTGTTTTCTTAAATAATCAAACTTTCTTCAAATACTGGCAGAAGAATTACAGACTCCTGGAAAATACTCATTTTGCATCACTACATGATAATTTTACTTAAAAGGATTACTTTAACAAGTTTTTCACAGTATGTCTCTGGAATTTTTTTCAGGCCTCCAGAAACTGCCTATGTTGAAAACCCAACTTTAACTTCTTAAGAAGGGTCTACATTTTCACATTGTGTAGTGGTCAGGTAGTAAGGAAAACATTAAACACCCCCTCAGACAAGCCTATTACAAATAACAAAGAAGATGGAGACAACGATTAATTAGAAGTCCATCTGATCCAGATGTGCTAGTAGCTAAAAGGCCTATTTTTACACTGAGGTACATATCTTCCGTTACCATTAATGGGAGTTAGCAGTGTGAATTCTTCAGGGATCAACAAAAATTTCAGTTTCTACAGCAGTTTGTACATCTGTACATCTGTTCTGTACTACTTTATCACAAGTGACATGCCCTAGAAGTTTTCACCTTCATACTTCTGTAGCATATCCAGGTCTGTAGAAAAAGGAAGAGCGTATCAGGCAGTAAAGGCTCTTACAGTCTCTGACTGCAGTGAATTAATGTTGTTAATGGATGGTAAGGATCTGGCTGACTGCATAATCTTTTAGGTTGCCAAGGGATTGGATGCAGAAAATAATCTACTTCTTATGAAAATATATAAAAAAAACCAAACAGCTAGACGAATGTGTAATGAACAAATACTTCACCTGGAGACAGTGAGAAAAATAACCTATATTGGACTTCCACTTAATGGTAAAATAATTCCAAGTGAATAGTTTCATTATGCTGAATAATCACGTATTTTACACCGTCAGAATAAATACAAAAAACAAAGATCTTTCTAAGCTGTCCATCTTCTGAAGTGTTTTCTCTCCCTCACCTGATACAACTGACTTCTTTGCAACCTGATTCTGAAGTTTCCCTAAGCAACTGTGGCGCACGGAAGTCATGGTCTGTTCCTAGGGCATGCCACAGGACGTGGTTTAGTTACGGGAGTTTTTAAGTCCAGTCAGCGTGGTGACACAAGCTGGAGAGCAGCTTGGAGGCAGAGAGGGGTTATTAGCACACACAGGCTTTTGAAGCTGGGGCTGTGTAGAAATCAGAGCGGTCTCTGCAGAGCTTCTTACAAGTCCATTTTAAGAACTACCATTCAGTTACCATTTCAGTAATTAAGTTGGGACTAGGTGTAGTTTATAAGGCTGAAGAATACACTCTCAGACAAAAGAGGACTTTACATCTTCCTAAGGCACTTGTTTCAGGACAAGAAGTATTATGATAGTAGCATGGCCTCTAAAAATACTGATACCTGGTTAAAAACTGTTTCAGCTTCTTTTTTATGTAATAGTCCTTGAAGAATTTCTATGTGCTACACTACAGAAACTTAACATTACCTAAGAGCTCCTCCATATAAAGAAGCCAGATTTCTCCAGCTCTGGCCGTGTAGTTAAAGCAGTACAGTCCTCCTAATAGCAGCAGAGACATAAAGGCATAACAATGCTGCAACCAGTACAGCTTTTTCATATGTAGAAAATCAAATAAATAACTGTATGAGGCACCTTGATTATCACGTGCAACACAAGCCACTCTACAAACTGCTCCATCTCTCTCAGTTTAAAGCAATGGTTTTCAACCTTTTAATTTGTAGATCCTTACACTTTACCAATGATGTAATAAATTTAAGCCTACTTTCTGTGACCCAACCCACACGCTGAAACTGTCAGCTTGAAGGGAGGAGGGACGCCTACCCACACGCTGTGCTGTGTATTATAACAGTGTAATAGTTTTTATATAGCCAAGGTCTGAGTATAAAAATGAACCAAGGCCAAAGCATCAGAGACAAATATCTTTGCATTTGCTCTGATACCCAAGTAGAATAGGAAAAAAAAGGAGATTCTGGGTCCAGTTTGTTGGAAGCAGTGTTTGTTACAAAACTGATGCAGAGCTGGTGGATTTCTAAACTCCTGTTGCAGGGGTTCATTAGAAGCTATAATCCTCTGATACTGCTATTAATTAAAAAGACATTTTTCTCCTGGTATCTGTCTTTTTAAAGTTGCTAATGCTCCATATAAACATAAAAACCTAAGCTGCATATGACATCCACTATTATTTTGGTTTTCCATTAGAGATGGATTTGCTTGGAATAGCTTTTGTTTCTGCCTCCTCCATTCTTTTTGGACCTGTAAGCAGATGGGAGGAAGACCATCTTCATATCCCTAGGATGCTGGTAACGGTGACGCTAACTTGCCTGTTTAAGAGCCACCAAAGGAAAGCATGTATGTTGTAGGCCTGATTGACTGCCCTCTTTGCTCGTATGTCCAGCTAAGTGTAAAGCACGTACTGTCCAACTGGTCCTGCCTTCCTCTTAATTCCTCATGTTAATGACTTGAGTACAAGAAGCTGTAGACATCTATGTAACTCAAGGTCTGCACTTCCATCTGTTTTGTAGCCATTTAAACCACAGGCTGATGCATGATATGCATCAGATTGTGTAACAGATGCACAGAAGTTAGAGGTCAGGCAGCATTCCTAGTTCTGTTTTCATGGTAAGGCTGCGACACCATTGAACAGTGCTCTGCAGTCTCCTCTCACTGATAAAAATCAGTGCTTTCATGCTACAAAATTTGCCGGCCTTTTCCCACACATCTTCTCTATTAACATTTCAATATTACGACTGACCTGGTTTCAGCTGGGACAGAGTTAATTGTCTTCATAGTAGCTGGTACAGGGCTGTGTTTTGGATTTGTGCTGACAACAGTGTTGGTAACACAGGGATGTTTCCGTTCCTGCTGATCAGTGCTCACACAGAGCCAAGGCCTTTTCTGCTCCTCACACCACCCCACCAGCGAGTGGGCTGGGGGTGCACAAGGAGTTGGGAGGGGACACAGCCGGGACAGCTGACCCCAACTGACCACAGGGATATCCCATGCCATGTGATGTCATGCTCAGCCTATACAGGGCTGGGGGAAGAGGCAGGAGGGGGGTGATGTCCGAAGCAATGGCGTTTGTCTTCCCAAGTCACCATTACGCATGATGAAGCCCTGCTTTCCTGGAGATAGCTGAACGCCTGCCCGCCCATGGGACATGGTGAATGAATTCCCTGTTTTGCTTTGCTCGCATGCACAGCTTTTGCTTTACCTATTAAACTGTCTTTACCTCAACCCATGAGTTTTCTCATTTTTCACTCTTCCGATTCTCTCCCCAATCCTATTGGCTGGGGCGAGCGAGTGGCTGCAGAGTGCTCAGTTGCCAGCTGGGGTTAAACCATGACAATGACGTGTGTGTAAAAGTGTACCATATGCACGATGCTGCTGTATGAAATGCCCACATGGCTATGAGCTGCAACGGTCTCTGCATTCATAAGGCAGTATCTGTGTGAACTATTGATGACTGGGAGCAGAGCTGGCATGGGCAGGTACCAGTTTCCCTGCAGAATGCCTGACCTTTGCCTGGGACCCTGCACATAGGGAGGACAGGAGGGCACCAGCAGTGCCTCTGCCCCACCCCTGCGCAGCTTTCACCCAGGGCTGTGTGGTGCAATACTCCGTCTTGTAACAGCTTGACCCTGCTCTCACTGCATTCATCGCTGATGAGCCTGGGCTGCCTGGGACAGCCTCTTTACCTGAGCTCTGCCTGGGAAAGGCTAACCTCACTCCTCTTTGATGCTTGAAAGGGACAACACAGGTCTCCTCACTCTCTTCAGAGGGAACGACACACGGGGGTGGATGTCCCTGCAAGCTTTAGGTGGTCAGCCAACGATGTGGACAATTGCGCAAGATTTTATACACCTCAGAGAGGCAGGGAGATGAATGGACAAAGAGGAAAAATTCAGCAGCACAGGTGTTGGAAACTGGAAAAAACACAGTCATGCCTTTTAATCATTACCAGCAAAGGAAAAGCATTTCACCCATGGCTTAAAGAGGTAGGAAATGAATCCCCAGCTCTCTCATGGAATCAGGTAATACCTGTGTTGCCATACGCAAGACAGTCTCTACAAAAATCAATACTCATGATATCTTTTCTTTAGGTATAAAATAGATAATAAATGTTGTGAAAAGGCCTATCATTTAGCTCCCTCTAGTATAACCCTGAATAGCAATACATCTGTCCAACTTCTTGCAATTTCACTATTTTGACAAGCTATATTTCATTATAATAATCTGCTTTCTTTAAAAAATTTTAAAGATTCCTTCTCTCCTTTAAGATTTGGTTCCTACGCAGTCATGCCATATCATTTTGTCCCTTTTTAGTAAACAAACAGTCAAAAGTATTCATATGTGACAATTTTACAAGAACTTTTTTGTTACTGCTTTTGTGACAGCACAAGCCTTGTTATGGAGAAGACTTGAAAGAAATGTGATTTATTTCAGATTACAATAGTTATGATGAGATATAGTTGGATTTTTTTTTTTTTTTAATTTAAGCAAAGTATTGATGTACAGTACTATTAAATACTGAGCTTGATCCAAAGTAGACTTTTGAAGGCTTATCAGCAGGGGGCATTAATGCAACATTAAATTCCAAATGCCAAACTACCACACAACCATGCAGAGCCTGTAGTGTTTTATGGTTTTAATATGCTTGGTTTCTCCCCTACATTTTTCACAAGATCATCTCATTTTTTAAAGTAGATCTGGAATTCCAGGCCATTTGCTGACAGTAGCAATTTGTTTAATAACCTATTGCGGGCTTCATCCTGACTTTAAAAAAGAAGTCTTTGTCCCTGATTTATGTAGTTTAAAAGAGGAGAGGCTGATTTTATGATCAGTAAATTTGCAGCCAGCAATTTCAAAGGGGATTATCTCCAGCAGGAAGAATAGGTGGGTTTAAAACTCATGGAGGATATTTGGTCACGAGAATCAGTTGCTCTCTGACATCAGATCATGCACATTTGAGGAAATGACTGACAACACCTCACTTCCCTACAGTTGCACTCTGACAGGAGCTACTGACCTGGAGAAGACAGGTATTTCCAGGAGGCAATTTTTAAATAGCACCATTTTTCCCTCAAAGTGCCCATTTCACCCTCCACTGACTATAAGGGAAAAGCAACCACACCGACAATTTAAATTATCCATTACGAAGAATGAATCTAGGTGTTAACGTCAATACGATTTTATCTTGTGTTAGTTTTCCTACACTAACAAACAACAGCAAGAATACACTTTTTTTTTTAAACCTTATTTAAGACAATTCTCAAAGCTCCTCTGTCAGAAAGGCAATCTAGCAGTGAGCTGGTGACTGACGGGGTCAAAGACAGATGAAGAGAAGAGATAACTGGAAGACACAACTGGTGCGTTGACTGCTCCTTGGTCTTTTATTCAGGGTTGATCCTTACTCCTGGCACACCGTGATCTTGTTTTTACTTTGTTCACTGTTAACATAAAAGTTACTCAGCCTGGCCTGATCTTCCTGCATTAAAATCTGTGTGTCATTTACAGTGATCCACAGTTTGTCCTTATGTGTAGCATAAAGAGCCATTAATTTAACATTTTGACAGGAATTACATTCCTTGGGCTAGCACTGTAAATTTTTTTCTCCACAATAAAAGGCTGGAAATTTAATTAATATTTTTAAACTAAAGTTGAGATTGCATATCATTACATGACTGCAGGTGTGGAATTCTTAAGAAAAATGAAGAATAGTTTTAAATACACAGTAACATTGGGACTTTAAGCACCATTGAGAATGTGGATCATTAAGCTGTTTGTCTGCTACAGCAGCAAACCACTCTCTAAAATGACTTAGGTCTTGCTTTCAGGTCCAGACCCTCTAGCTTTGGCTCCAGTATCTGGGACATCATGGTATGTCCCACACTTTTTCTGTCTCTCAAATACACATCCTCTAGTTCACTTAATATATTTTCCTCAGGTACGTGCAGACTGCTGCCTTTGTTATGGCAACAATCAGTTAGGCAACAGTAAAACAAAAGGTGTTCTTCAAAAAGCTAATAATAAAGGCCTTCTGAACTTCCTGTGAAATTGGCAGCTATCTTCTGTGTGTGAAAACTAAGATTCCTCACTCAGTAAAACTTGATGCTTATACTATAATGTTCCTTTAAGACTTCAAAAACGTGGAGTAATTTTGGGTCTGATAGTCTCCCTGATAAATTTCAGGATGAGGTTTATACAAGCAAGCGGAGAACAGAATTAAACTTCCATCTGTCAATAGGGAGAATGTATCAAGTTTTTTTAATACACTTTTTTGGTACATGAAGAATGTTATCACTATTACCAAATGTTATTAAAACCTCCAAGCCCCAAATATAGTATGTATCTTCCCTCAAGTAGGTCCCATGAGGCCCTTCAACAGGTGGTATTAATGCTCTATCCAGTTCCAAATGGCACACAGCCAGGAAACTGCTGCTTCCAGCACTTAACACCTTAAAATGATCAACAAACTATGACAGAGAGTAAGTAATTTTCTTAGGAGAAAAAGGCTGCATTAAAATGGCATCTGTTCTGAATGACTTTTTTTAGCAACAGAAGCAGAGCATAGATATATTTTGACTACTCTGATATTAAATTAGAAGAAATCAAGGGCTTCCCCTTCCCTTCCCCTTCCTCTTTCCCTTCCCCTTCCCTCTCCTCTCTCCCCATCAAGGCATCTGCAGCATCAGCATTTTACAATGAAGAGAGCATCACTGAACTTTTTAGTGTCCAGCCATGTACCAGCACCAAGAATAACCTCCAATGACAAGAACAGGTGATTTTTTTAAATCACTCTGGATCTCCCTAATGGTCTGTTCCAGCCTCAGAAAGATCTGAATTCATGAAACTTGTTGGAATACTTCAATATTGCAATATAACAATAAAATAAAAGTCTTGTAAAACTCAGAACAACTCAAAAAAGTTTAATAAGAATTTGGTGTTGAATTTTGTCCTTCTAACTTGAAACAAGATGTGTCCTTCTATGAAAGGGCTTTTTTGAGTTTGATTCTTTTTGACAGCAGTTCTTAACCTGGACTACACTGACACAAATAATCTAGTGCATTAGAAATATTATAAAACCTTGTCATAATTTACTATCTGCCTAATTTCAGCAAGCAGAACACAAAAGTGCACCTTGTTTAGTTTTAAAGTACCACAGTCATTCCATGCAAAATGCTGATTTCACTGGTGCGCACACACGTTTTATGTGCATAAGGCTGTGTGCTTCAGAAGTGTCCAATCCAAGGACTGCCCTGGAAAGTTGAAATGCCGCCCTTGGCTAAAACAACTTCCAAGTTGCCGTACAACCCTGACAATGGTTCACTGACTGATGGTATTTCACTGTACAAATGGCTCATAAAAGCTGTTAAATCTGTCATGCACTCTAAAGGCATTTTACTCTAACGACTATTTTCACTTATATAGAAGCTGTCAGGAAAATCTGTTCCTCAAATGACAAGAAGCAACAGATCCTGACAAGACACAGGATTCTGGCACAACAGACTAATATATCTTTTCAGTATACTTTTCATGATTGGTCTTCAATGTGGCATCTTCTTGTGGCATCTTTAAGCAAAGCTGTTCACAGGTGCAGAGGTATATTTTGATTTCTGATGTGTCCTTGTAAGTAGAAAAGCAAGCATCTTTCTAAAAATTGAAGGGACTGACAGTGGGACAATCAGCCAAAAAGTAGAACTAGGATAAAGCAAAATACAAAAGGATCAAAGATCTGAAAAAAGTGAAAACCAAACCACACCAAAACACAATCCTTACTTTCCCTGTGCTTGTTTTCAGACCATAAACTTAAATGTTAATGATGGATTGGGTGACATTTTTAGCAAAACATTTGAGGAAAGTCCAAGGGAAAACATAGTCAAAAGGCGACTTTTGCCCACCCTGACATCTAGACAAATGCCTAAGTGTGCTACAGCAGAATAGCCTTCTACATAGCAGTGCATACTCCACTCCCAATGAATAGTCGCTTATTCTTGTCCTCCGTGCATCTTTCTTTTTCTGAAGGTCATTCCCAGCCTGTTACTTGGAAGAAAGGAGCTACTTTCTTTCAGGCAGCTGCCATGGGGCCCACAGGCCATTGCCTCATCCACACATTACTCTTCCAGGAAGACCAAAGAAGCTACAAAAAAGCTCCCCATCAGGCTGACAGATCTAAAAGCTGCTGGGATCATATCTGGCCAAAAGAAAGGCAAGCTGTTTTCCACTCCCCAGCATCCCTGCCTTGCAGGTTCAGGGAAGCACCTCTCCAGGGAGGGACACCTTACAATAAAGTCATAGAGTAACTCTGCGTGGTTAGGAAGAGCAGCTCGTCAGAGAGCCCATCCTCTCACCTTCCTCACACTGAGAATACTTTCCAAATCTGCTCTCTCCTCAGACATTTTTGCCCATACTTTCATCTCTTTTGTTTTTTTCTGGTCATCAATCTGCCTGCTAGGAGAGAATCTCAATCAGAAACCAATCCTGTGAGGTTTTTAAAAGATGCCACTTTCAGCAATGCAAATATGAGTAGAAAGGAAGCCTAACTCCAAAGCAAATCAGTACATACACCCACATTTTTGTTTTAGTGAACATTGCAGGTAGACTGGCAAGTTGGAGAGCTGTGAGGTTTTGAAGAGCAGCAACAACTTCTACTTTGTTCTTAGACTGAACAGAACTATTGTCCTACAATACTTCTCAAACCAGAAAATCCAATGGTAAATGTAAAGCCTCAGAGAAGCCAAACACCTAGACACTGTACATTCTTGGGCCCCCTTCTGCTGCCTTTGAAACAAATGGTCATGTTGCCATTGATTTTGAAAGGTGTTAACAGCTGGCCCTTTCTCTGAAAGCTTCATTAACTATGGAAGTGCTCTGGGTAGGTGTTTGGGGTTAGAAATGGGCAAATAATTCCCCAGCAGTAAATGCAGAGACAAGAGGCTGCAGTCAGACCCTTTGCCACAGCTGTCTATTTGCAGCAGGGGCTCTCCCTCCACCAGACTGGTGGTAACTCCACAAGCCACCTGGACACATACCAAAAAGGAACACATTTTATTGTTCTTTTGCTGTGCTCAAACTACTGTTCTGTTAGGAACATTTTGATAGGCGTTCAGATCTCTAGTCTCCTTGCAGTCAGAGAGTGCTTACTCATGTGTGCCTGGACTGTTCCTTCCCTTCATAAATGAAGCTCTGAGAGTTTCATCAATTACAACAAATGACAATTTTAAATTCTTCGCCCTGCTGCCTAGTTCTTAATTTATTATTAATTATTTTTTGCAGCAGTCTCTCTAATATTCTCCTCTCTTTCCTACAGAGGCATGGCACTCTAACACATTTTAAGCTTCTATTTAATCCCCCCTCCTTTTCCCATATACATGAAAACACTTTATCACATTTTTAAATGACTAATGCTTTAATATTCCTATTCTGCTATCTGCTGAGGAAAAGAAGAAAGGAAAAGGCTGAGTAATTGTGCTTCAGAGACAGCAGCTTTACAGATGACTGCATTTATTTATTACTAAAGTATATTTTTAAATATTGTGCCAGTGCAATGGAGCTATAACTTGATAAATGTTTAGTTCTAAGAAAAAACTACTCTCTAAAGCTATGAAAAAATCTGTTGATAGTTCAAGGCCATTAAAGAAAGAAAAGACTTACAAAGAAGAGAAGATGTGAGTATTCAACTAGCTGCCACTGAAATGCATCCAGGTTTTCTCACACAAATCTGAGACAGTCATATCTCAGACTGAAGCAAAAGTCAGGATAAAAGACTTCATATGCAGATGCTGAGTTCTTAAACCTAGTCAAAGGAATCACTGTAGACAAGTCACTCTGTGCCTCAGTTTCCCCACCTGTAAAACTGAAATACAGCTCCCCTTATAACCCAAGTTATCCTAGTTATATCAGCATCAAGGACATCTGGTGAATGAAAGAACAATTACATGGAGCCACAAGCTACCACAACGTTTGAACAAGGTGCCAGGCTGTCATCTGTAGTTCGTCAATTGCTGGGGTTGGCATGCACCTCTGGAGACCACCTAGCCCAACCCTCTGGCTCAAAGCAGGGTCAGCTAAAGCAGGATGCCCAAGTCCACAACCAGTTGGGTTTTAGATATCTTCAAGGACAAAGATGCCACAACCTGTCTGCACCATCTGGTGTTCAATCACCCGTAAAAAAAGACAGCTTTTTGCTCTGTTAAATGCAAGTTCCTGTTTCAGTTCGTGCCCACTGCTTCTCATCCTTTCACTGGATACCATAGAAATGAGTCTCTCTTGCACTGGGGAGCCCACCATAGCTCTACAGATGTATCTCACCAGTAATGAGCAGAGGGGAAGGATGATCTCTGCTGACCTGCTGGCAATGATCCTCCTGATGCAACCCAGGAGGTTGTTGGCCTTCTTTGCCACAACGGCACATTCATGCCGAATACTCCCAATCACTTTCTTGTCCTTAATGTGTTTAGAAATGGTTTCCAGGATTAGTTGTTCCATTGCCTTACCAAGGACTGAGGGGAGGCTGACCAGCCTGTAGTTGCCTGGATCATCCTTCTTTCCTTTCTTGAAGACAGGAGTGACGTTTCTTTTCTTACAGTCCTCAAGAACCTCTCCCTATCACCAGGACCTTTGAAAGATACTCAAGACTGGTTTGCACTGATACCAGCAAACTCCCATGCGTGCATCCTGTTGGGGTCCATGGACTTGTGGGGGTCCAGTTTGTCTAAGTGTTCCCTAACCTGATCCTCCTCCACTTAGCATGGCTTCCTTCATCCAGATCTTCCCACTAGTCTAAAGGGGTTGGGATTCCTGCAGGCCAGTCTTCCTCTTCCACTGAGGCATGGAAGGCATTGAGTATCACCTCTCAAACTTTTCTGTGTCCTTTGTCACCAGGTTTCCTAACTCATTTAGGAGTGGGCTCAAATTTTCCCTAATCTTCCTTTTGCTGCTGATGTACCTGTAGAAATCTTGTTGTTGCCCTTCAAATTCCTTTCCTGTTCAACTCCATGTGGGCTTTGGCTTTCCTTACCACACTCCTGCACACTCAGACAGTGCCTTTGTATTCCTCCTGGGTCACCTGTCCCTGCTGCTGCCTCTTCTGTGCTTCTTTTTTGTGTCTTAGGTTAGTCAGGAACTTCTTGTTCATCCATGCTGCCTTTGCTTGATTTCCTTCTCATCAGAATGGATTAATCATGAGCTTAGAGGAAGTGATCCTTGAAATCAACTAGCTCTGCTTGATGCCTCTTCTCTGCAGTGCTGTGTCCCATGGGTTTCTTCCCAGCAGTTCCTCGAACAGGCCAAAGTCTGCTGTATTGAAATCTAGGTCTGTGATCCTACTTTTTGGCTTGCTCCCTCTTCTCATAACCCTAAACTCCACCATCTCATAGGCACTGCTGCCAAGGATGTCCCTGACCTTTGCATCCCTGACCTTCACATCACAGACAAATTCTAGCAGAGCATGCTACATCAGCAACTTGATCACCTGTGTCAGGAAGTTGTCATCAATGCATTCCAGAAACCTCCTGGATTGCTTGGGCTCTACCGTGTTGTCCCTCCACCAAATATCAAGGTGGCTGAAGTCCTGGATGAGGAGCAGGTTTGTGAAAGTGAGGTTTCTTCCAGTTGTCTGACCACCTCATCCACTGCTTCCTGATCAGACAGACAGTCTACAGCAGACATCCACAACAATGTCACCTATTTGCTCTATCAGCTAATTCTGACTCACAAGCTCTCTGCTGACTCATCATCCATTCCAAGGCAGATGTGTGATGTGTCCCAGCTGCTCCCTTATTTAAAGGGCAACTCTCCCTTCTTGCCGTCCCAGCCTGTCCTTCCTGAAAAAGCCTATCTGCGGTAGCCCTCCAGTAGTGTGAGCTATCCCACCACATCACTGTGACACCAAGGAAATCATAGTCCTGCAAATGCACACAGACCTCTAATTCCTCTCATTTCCTTCCCACAATCATTAGTGTACAGGCACTTCAGACAGTTTGATCAGGAATATTGTCAAACCCTGGTCTTAAATGTTGCCCAAACTCAGCAACTGTGAAAGGTGGTCTCAAGCTGAAACACTGAATTCAATAATAAAATGCCATTCACTGGACAAAGAACACCTGCCAACAAGCTATGCAAAGAAAATCTGTTAATGGTATGACCTGCACTGCCTGTCAAGAAACCAGCTATAAACATGAGCTTGCTTTGTTAAACGCTTTGTGCTGGGAACAGGCTGCTGATGGGTAGACTGGAGCGGCGTGCATTACCCAGAAATGGCTTGAGAGCTTTCCCTGTCCCTTACTTATGTGCCTATGCTTGGTGGGATCCCACTTCACTGCTCCTTTGTTGATTACTGTCCCTCCTGTTCCACAGCACATCATGCTGTGCCCTTTGCTCAGTCCCAGTCCTTCACTGGTCCTTCCAACCTGCTCCTTCACACCCTTACATAACTGTTGGTCATTATCTCCCTCCTCCATCACTATTAGTTTGCTGTCCTCTCCAGGTTGCCTATTGGCAAAGATGCTTTTGCTTCATTTGGTCAGGTTGATCCCCTTCCAAGCAGTCTTGATACTCAGAGAGGACCCCGTGGTCACAGAAGCCAAAACTTGCTGCTGACATCAGCTGTGCTACCAACTGTTCACGCACAGGATCCATCCAGTCCTCTTCCGGTCCTCATCCTCCTCCTCACTGGCAGTATCAAGGAGATCACTGACTGGCTTCCCATGCCCTTGACCATTGCATCCAGAGCCATGTAGTCAGGCTTGATATTTCCCAGGTCAGTACTGACAGTATCATTGGTGTCCAGGTGGAAGAGCAGCAGGGAGTAACAGTCTGAGGATTGAAACAGTCTTTCCACAACATCCTGAGCCCCCAGCAAGGAGCAAAATTCTCCAGACAGCAGGTCAGGTTGGCAGATGGGGGCCTTCATTCCCCACAAGTAGGGAGTCTCCCAGCATCATCACTCACCATTTCCTCTTGCTATGTGGTTCAGGTTCAGCTGGCTCAAATGCTTCACTGGACAGAGCTCTCAGCCGCAGAGCTGCCACAGCACCGAATCTATTTCATAGTTGCAGATCTGCATGTGGAGCAGGAGCCTTCCCCCCAGGGCCAGAAGTCACCAGCTTCCAGCCTTCACCATCATGGGAATTTCCACTTTCCAACCTGATATGCAGAGACTCTGCCTGTCCCCCTGCTGCAGTTGAAGGCTCAGGCTTTTGAAGCTGCAGGGTCTCAGAAAGGACCTAGTTGATCTCTTACTTGTGATCTCTGATGCTGTGCAGTCTGTTGACCTGCTCCCACAGCTCATGTACTTGGTGACACAGGTTGTCAATGAGAACAACCATCCTGATGGCCATTTCCCATTCTCCCAGTCGCACCAAGAAGCACCAGATGCCTCTGCAGCCTGAGACCTGCAAAGCTTCATCCTCCTTCTGCAGCTACATGTGCTGGTCAAGGCCTCCATTGTTACAGGGAAAATTGCTCCAGTGGCCGATGGAGACCAGACCCTGTGATGCATCACCATCATAACCGAGGACATGGGTGCTGGTGTGAGCAGAGTTGCCGATTCCCTTCTATGCTGTGCAAACAGCCGCATCTGAGAGCTGCGCTTTGGGCCAGGACTTACAGAGACGTCTGCCTCGTATCTGCTGGAAGAGTGCTTGACTCTTCTTGATCAGGACTCAAGATCTGCAAGCTCAGAGCTCCCTTTGATCAGAAGCAAGCTGGGAGAGCTTGCTAGAAGCTGCTGGAGCTTGCTAGCAGCCACAGGCTCATCTAGCTGTCCTCACTGGCACCCTAATGTTCCTCCAAGAGTTCCCAGGACTCCCCTGACCATCCCAGAAGTTGTTCCTGGAAGATGAAGAGGTTTCAAAGCAGAGCCCAGAAACTGCTGTGCAAACAGCTTTGTCTGGCACAGAGGCGCAGGTAAACAGGGAAGATTGCAGTCTTTTTAAGCATTAGATGTAGGAGACTTTAAATGAAGCTATCAATCAGGTGACAAACAAAAACATAGATGGCATAAGTAAGCTGTAAAACTCCCTGACATAGGAATTACAGGTGCTAGCAATTTACAAAGGCTCAAAAAGCAACTGTAAAAAAACCTGGAAAAAAATCTATCACAAGCTATTAAATACAGTGACACTCCCGCTCAGGAAGTACCAACACCTTGTCAGAGATAGTCACCACAGAACAGTCCTATTTTATACCCTCTCCTAGCTATCTCCTGCTTACCACAGATGTTCAGAGCCCTGCTGCCAAGACATGCTTTTGGTCTGGCTCACAACTGCCTTATATTCTAGTGGTGAAAGATGTCATCCTCCTGAGTCCAAGGGTCACTTGGGCTGGGGACAATGCAGCTCTTTTCCTCTCTCTTCTAATTCAGCTCAGTATCCTCTTAATAGCTGTGAAACACTTTGATGCCTTTAGACTGAAGGATCTCCAACGGTGCTACACAAACAAACCACAGTGTAATTAGCATTAATAGAGCAGTGCAGAGAAGGTTACAAGTCAATGGTCAGCATAGGCATGTGATCAGCCTTGCTGTCTATTTGATTTTCATAGGACAGCAGACAAGTGAAAATCCACAGGAAAAACAGTGCAGGACCCCTGTGTTGCAGGTCTTGCAGGTACCCCGTCCCCTCAGTGCATGTACAGTCTCCTGCCTCATTGCTCTTCTGCCTTTGCCTTGCAGCGCCTGAGTATAGAAATGCAGTACATGATTTTGCACTGGTGGTGTCTCACAGCTTCAGAGTTGCTGATGCTACTACTCTACATGCTAATCTAGATGCTATCAGAGCAGAGCATGCTGAAAAGCAAAATCTGCAAATTTAATTTCAAAATAAAAAAAATATTTCACTGGAAGATATCTTTCAACTTCAAAGCTTCCAGGCTACATGCTTCTTCTGAAATGTTATGTCTTCCAGATCTTTCTCTGACTCAACAGCCTATAAGACTATTTGTCAGTATCTCCAAGGAGCTGATATGCCTCGGACCATAAAATCTCTCAGAGCCACAGACCCTGCAAGCCCAACTGCCCAGTTTGCTTTCCCTGTTACCATCAAGAAACCAAGCCCCAAGACTTGCAGACAGACCCTCTTCTAGAAGCAGGAGCTGTGTCACACAAACCCAAACTGCAGGTCCCCAATCTTCCTGTTTGTTAGTCTTCAACATCTTGGAGAAGTCTTAAAAGTTACAATGCCTTGGCAGGCACAGACTTGGGTAAATTTATGGGTTTTGTATCGAGCTGTGCCACAATAGTATATTTTAAAAATCCAGGATCTCTAGTTGCCTCCTAAATGAGCTAGTGGAACAACATGGTATCTACTACTAGAGTTTCAGTGAATACACCAAATTAGAAATTACATTTAAAAACTCAGTTCCAAACAATGTTTTCTGATGGAAATTTCTTGGTATGCTCTGTGTTTTGGTATTTTGCATTCAAACACTCTTGCGCTGGACTGCTGTGTCGAGTAAAAGTCACCAGGTCCCTTGGTACCAAGGCAGTCCAGAATTCATCTTTCCAAAACCATCTGTAGAAGACAGAAAATTCAAATCTAGTCTTATTCTAACAACACTGACCTTCTTAGATGCTTTTTTCTGTTCACTGTTGCTTCCAGGTACAAAGGCTTTCCCTCTAAGTTGACAACCTTGGAGGTGGTTGGAGCTCTGTATCTTTGTCATTAACAGAACAGCATTCATTAAAATTCATAAAACTTGCCTGCACTTCCAGACTGACGTTACATAATAGAGTAGTGCAGGTTTACAGTCATTAGACATTGATGAATGCAGCAGTTACTGCCAAAAGAAACTATCTGCTGATATGAAGATTGCAGGTCTCTTAGACCAATCATAAGAATCAAATAGAGACAATGTTTTAAATTAAGTAGGAAACTATCAAAGACATTTTACTTCACCTAAATGGACAGAGTCTTAATTATAAGTATAATGTATTATAAAATCCATTTTATTTGCCTCCAACATTTTTCCAGCTGAACAGGAAGCTTTTAAAACAACAGTTACCTTACCACTTTGAATCTCATCTGCTGCTTGCAAGTCATGTTGTGTCTGAGCCAATTCTTTCATACAGCTCTTTATCACTGTTAGGCGGTCATATTAAAAAATTAATAATAGCCACTTCATTTTCCAGAACTTGTAATCGTCTTGCTACGTAATTGTGAATGCAGGGTAGGGAAGAAGGGAAAACTTGGGTTTTGAAAATTTTCATAAAATCCCTAAGTTCTAGTGTTCACTTTTGTCCCTTTCACTTAAAGAAACCATTCTCTTTTCAGTGTTGGTCCTGTCAAAACAAGTAGAAATAGAATAGTCTGTCTGAACCTGGATTTAACATTACTGATGTTCCTCAAGATTCTCTTTTAACTAGTCTCCACACACACAAAGGACAGTTTTATCTCCTTTGGGGTCTTATTAAACCAAGGTGCAGTAGCAGGAGGCATTAAGATGCACATGTGTTTTCCACAAGAAGCTAAATAGTGGATAGTATGGAGAAGAGTCCAATGGAAATTACTTCAGGATGCAGATGTTAGGAAGAAGCAGCACAGCAATACAGAACATTGATTTACAAAACAGACTGAGGTGGCAAGGCTTGGAATAGGAAGCTTTATCTAACATGTTGGGGTCTACAACAAGGAATGTGGACAAGGAAATCAACACACTGACTACTGGTAATCAACATGCATTTACATACAGGGCATGCAAATATCTTGGTGAAATTATTGCAAGAAAAGGGGCTGGGCAGACAAAACTGGTCTTAAGGTTCCAACTACACGTACCTCTAAAATTCAGGAGGATTTTTTACATGATTCATTCCTTTACTGTTTTCCTTTACCCATCCTCTTTTTTGTTGCATCCTACCTTCTCTTTTCACTGCCATTGGGCCTAGATTTTTTTCTCCTTCACATCACGTTACATCATTTTACTAGAAAGAATATTAGGATAAGTGTTTTTCCTATGAGGATACTCAAAAATTAAGCAGGTTGCCTAGTAAAGTAATAGGAAAACTCAGCTGGACAAGGCCCAGAAGAACTTAATCCAGTCGCCACTGTTCTGAGCTGTGCATGAAAGAGACCTCCTAGAGACCTCCAGAAAACCTTTCCCATTTAATTTATTCTGTGAGTCTACGACCTTTCTTTTAACTCAAATAAGTATAGATTTGGTTTGACTTGGTTGACCCTCGTTGCCTTTCTTGTCCAAACCATATCTATTCCGAGTTTTTTCCAAGTCCCAAACAACTTTTTCTCCTTTCTCTCTACAGAAAGACACTTGCAGTAAAAATGAAAAGCTTGAAACTCATAATGATAAACTAATGCTGGTGTGTATTCATTCAAAACCAATGCTGTATAAAGCGCTCTGTTCCCAGAATTTCATTAGTTTGAGAGTTTTAGTATGTTTCCTACCATTATAACAGAGCTGCACTGATTTCTGCTTTGGCTGGTTTAAATAAGATCATAAAGATCCCTCATGACTACTGATTTAACTGGCTCCAAGTCAAAGATTAGCACAACTATAAAACTAATAAAAATGTAATCTGCTATCCAATCTATTTGAAAGGTTAATTCACTCCCTTATAACTGGAATCATATTGGTCAGGCACTAATAAGAAACTAAATTACATTTATGACGTAGATTTACACAGTTTTGCTATAATTTTAGAAAAAATGCTGTATTTAGAGACTACAATAAATTAAATGGGAATTTGATCAATAGTTCCACTATGAAAAACAAAGTATCACAAACTATTTTGAGAAGAGATTTAAAGGCCAAATTTCATCCTCTCCACAAAGCATGCAAAACTCACAATGAGTTTTGAAAAATCAAGCAGATTGATATACATGGTTTAATCTACATAAAAGTGGTATTAATTCAATAATGCTGAACATCTGCACAAAATAATCACACACTAAATTTCTATGTTTTAATAAAGTATATGACAAGTATTGATGTATTATTATTATTATAGCTCCTTCCAGGTATGCAAAGTCTACACTCCAAATATAAGCCATTAAGTTGCAACAAACAATAGATTATTGATTTTTAGGATAGATATGCAGCATTTAATAGCTAGGAGAAGGAAATAAAGGGATAATTCAGCCATTACATGACCAAATGTAGCTTTCCTTTAAATTATAGAGCTCACCGTAATGAAGTCGTGACAAAACTGACAGTAACTCCAGTAATAATTACATCATTATTTCCAAGCTGCTTTATTCTTATTGCAGCATATTTTTGGTACACCCCATCAATAATTACTGTAGAATCATAAAAAGTTAATAAGGCTGTAGAATTATGAAAAGTTAATAAATGATTCAAACTTATTTTAAACTAGTAATAGCCTATCCCCCACGTGTCCTATTACATGGGTTCTCCCATTCATCTGCTCATGTGATCAGGTTGTCTAGGAAATGATATGAAAAAAAAGTGTATAGCAGGGTTTTGGGGTATGTTTAAAACGTTTGGGCAAAACAGCCTGTCTCTTTGCACTGACCCTCTGCAAACATGCAGAGTCTTTACTGTAAGGCTGCTAGAGACCACAGCCTACGACGGGACTCTAGGATGTCTAGTCTGATGCTGATCTTAATCCCAATGAGTACTATAAACACATCACCCAAAAGTGAGAGGATACAGACCGTTATGAACCACCATTTGGTTTCTTGAATTGTGTAACAACTCCTTAAAAATTGACTATGTGCTTAGTAAAATATTGATTAATCATTCATTCAACAACCACTTCTAAAAATCTATCTTCAGTAGAAATCTTGACCATTAAATCACTCTGTTTCAAGATGAAGATGCATCTTTATTCCTGACTAACTTAAAACTGGAGTGTTCCAAGAAGAGCTAATACAATTTATCATTGTATATTTATGCCAGAGTCACAGATAGCCTAAATCTTACCAAGCCTGAACTCCTGAATAAGAAGTATTGTTTCAGGCATGGCATTAAACTGAAAGATAATCTGTGAAGTCTAATTAACTTTAAAAATGAGAGTCAATCTCTAATCATTGTTGCAAATAATCATCTTCTGGAGTAATGATTTCATGTTTGCTAAGACCTGAATGCCCATTTAGCATCATGTGCACAAGATGTAACAACTTTCACAACACTGATTCCCAGCAATACCACTCTCTCACACATTTCCTGCAAATACATCTGCATATGGTCAGTTTTCATACAGTCTCTTCAACAGGCACACTGAGTTCACAGCTGTGAGCAAATATATGACATATGCAAAATTACTTGTGTGAGAGAGTATATGATCAGATCAGGAAGGTGGTCTGAGAACTACTTGTACTACATCCAACACCTCACAGAAATTCCTGGTGAAATACCCCACTGAAGTGCAGTATGACTGCAAGGAAATATATCAGAGAAAAAATGTTTACTGCTAAAATGCTGGGAGGTGGGGATGGCCTGAGGGGAAATAGCAAGATTCCCTTCAGACTGCCCCAGAAATCACAAAATAAATCATGAAATTTACGGTGCACCAGCCAAATGAGTTAGAAATATGGAAACATGCAGTATCATTTCTCCAGAAGGCTATATTTTATTTTATTTGTTGCCATGTTCTGCTGCATTCGTAACAGCTTTATTCATGTTGTGTTACTCAGGTGCTGGGAACTGAATTATCTGTTTGTGCTTTGGAGGAAGAAGATACCACAGTCTAGAAGCTATCTGCTTCCCACACTAGGGCACTCAAACGTTCTGTCAGCAGCTTGGGGAAGTTCCAAGTTCGTGCAATACCTTAGATTTGAAAGGAAGCACAAGACTTGGCAACTGATTCCTAAAGCTGGTCTTTAAACTTTGTTGGAATTTCTAGAGGCAGAAAATGTCAATATTCTTTAAAAGCTAAATTGCTTGGATGAATCTGTTCGCTCTAAGACTGATCTTGATGACTTCATCCTTGTAACATTACTAAAACAAAACCCTCATTTTCAATGTCTGGAGTGGCTGGTCAGGAGCCAGAAGCCTATTCCTTTGTAAGCCTGATGAAATTGGCCACAATGCTTAAAGAAGAGACCTATTTTACTTTTGAAAATTCTCCTGATGACAAAACCATTGTCAAAAAGTTTGAATGGGTTTGATATTGCAAAATATGCTTTTGGCATCTTGCTTTACTCTGACGTTTCTCAGATCTTTCCTACTGATCAGTTTTAGGAAGGCTTGTTTATTGTGTTTAGGGTTACTTAATATGGATTTGTGAGTCACTATTAATTCCTTTCCACACCTTTTTAAAAGTTTGTGTAACTTATGCAAATTAAATATCATGCTAAATAAATTCAGGCATATTCCTACAGACAAAAAAAAAAGTGTGTTCACATTCAGCAGTGATTTTCACTGATAGTATCACTCTGTACCCATAGGGAGAGAGTGGACCATTTTACATATTGTATCATATGTATTTTCACATTGCTATTTTAAGCCTCATTAAAGTTGCCTAGCCATTGCTGGAAACACCTTCCACTATGGCTTGTAGAGTTCTGCACATATAATACAGAAAACTGCCATGAATGGCACCCGGTTTTATAACCAATTTTCTTTAAATCTCTATACAATCAATTCTGATTACTAGTTTTTCTAGCAGTAATCTACTAAAGCAATGGGATTTTTTTTTAACTTACAAATTCAATCTCTATAACTGCTGCATAATTAAAAAACCCACAATTCTTTCTCTTACAAACTTGCTTATATAGGCTAAAATATTATAAATTGAAGTAGTTCTCAAAAGTGCCAGCTAGTTTCAAGGCACAGTGAAACAGTTAAAGCAGCATGTTCACATTTTTTTCTACTACCAAACACATTTTTTGTTACTCAAAGACAAAATATTTTTGGTATCTTTAATCTCTTCCTTGAAAACTGCACTGAATTAATTGGTGCAAACCCTCAGATGTTATTCAGGCTGTCAAAAGGATTATTTGTGATGGGAAATTTTAAGGATAAAGAGTGAGGACACAAAATAGGCTTCCCGTGTCTGCAAGCAACAGTACGATCCTTCTTTCATTTATGTTTTAAAGAAAAATGCAGTAAAGCAGCTAATCCTTCTTGTGCAATCCCTTAATGTTAACTTTAAAATGTCTTCAAGAAGCTAAGGAGTATCAAATAGTAATCTGCTTTTTACCTGAGTGCCCATTTTGGCCATGAGTTTTCTGTGCTTTTCACCTAACTGTGAAGCACCTACAAGGATTATTTAAAAAAAAAAAAAAAGTTTTATTTTATAGTCTGGTAATATGAAAGCTGCCTAGCAATTCAACAAAGCCAATCCAGCATTCAGGAGACACCTATTCACTGAGAGAGACTAAGCCAATTTTACAATATGGAGTTATCCAGTCATCTGGAACAATGGAGATACGTGGTGGAAAGACAAAGAAAGCAAACAATAAGGAACAACTGGCAAATAGGGAACATAAAGAGACATTTAGGAACAGCAACAATGAGAAACAGATACATGTGCTGAGTGAATAAAATAAGAAACAATGACTCGCAAGAAACAGAAATGACTGAAGCATGGGGATTATTCAGAAACATCACCCTGCTACAAGAGGAGCTCCTCCAAATTTGCACAGCATCTGTCACCATCAATTCACACAGTCCGTCTAACTAGAGGATCTAATGACAGGCAGTTTATACAACACCAGCACATGACATGTCCCTCAGGGCATCTTGTCCTCATGGCATCCCAGTGGAGCAGCATAGCACTACTGTTTGCATGGCACAGATGAAGGAACAAGGCACAGGGCTTTAAATAGCTATGTGCAAGACACCTATAGTAAGGGAAAGGACTGAGACAGCACTACAAACCACTGGAAAATCCTTCTTTTCTGCCTCAGCAGGAAACAAAATTAAAAAGCCCCACATAGTGGATACTGTATACTGCTACACAACAGAGTCACCGATCGTTGTGGCAACTATTCAGAAGTTAGTTCAACCTGGAATGCCTTTTTAGTTAATGTTTATATTAAAATCTGCCTGGAATTTTTTGGCATTTTCTAGCAGAACTGGACATCACCTTGCCAAAATTAAAACCTCTATTTTGAATGTCCAAAACTGTGATCCTATGTTCATGTGTCTTTTATGCATTTTAATATCATCATTAAAGTTCTAATGCGATCAGCATTTTTTTCTTATGAGACAAATGACTTTTTGCTAAAGACAGACAAATAGAAAGTTACTCCCAATGCATTCAATGTCTCATACAAATGTTGCTTTGAGGACCACAGCACACAGAAAAAGACATTTCACACTCCCCAAACAGTTCTCAAAATTAGAGGGCACCAGAGTGTAAAACCTTTTGAGTTTTCAGAACACCCCCAAAAAAATTAGAATTAAAAAAGTGCCAGATACATCATGAGTGTTCTAAATTCACTTATTTTTCATAGCTCCCTAAATCCTGTTGTGATGCTGATGACAAACAGGAGTTCAAGAGGCACTTGTTTCACTTATACAAATTATTTCAGTTTTGCAGAAATTGTCCTGCTAAAGACTAGTTCAGCTGTTGGCTTGATCACATGAAATACTGGTAGGAAAATACAGGCAGGCAGAGAAAGAAGAACACTTTCCTTCTGTGCTTCTGTAAGTTGAAACTTTTTTTTTAAAACTATGTTATTTGAAGATGATTCAATCTGTCCAAAACTAAAATAGCAAAAAGTAAAGGAAAATTTACCCCACTGATTGTAGAAACAGAAATCCCATGAGGCTGTAGTATACCTACAGTTCAAATCAAAGTTTGCATCAGAATAGATGTAAGACTAGAGCTTTGTATTCTGCAGCATTTTTCATTTTATTCATGGGGGGGAAGGGGAGAAGAGATTTATCTTACAAAATCTTCAGTTCTTTGCAATGCGCTATATATAGAGTTGTGAAGAAAAAACTGTTTCCACTCTGCCTGCAAAAGCTTTCCTGAGGGCAGAATAATGGATTTAGCATGGAAAAGAAGGATCTTCAGATCACAAAATTTGAAAGATGTCCAGTGTTTTAAGTTTTAATGGTGTTGCTTATTGGAGTCTGCCCCTACTACCTTGTCAATGTCAGGATTACAATAATCTACAATAAAGCACAATGTGGCAGATACATCAGTCATATTAAAGTCACATGGTATTCAGTAACTCTTTAATCAGTTTAAGGCAATTTAATTAAATCTGGTGCCAGAAAATGGCAGTGTTTTCATGTGCAAAGACACACCTCAGATGCATCTGACTCCTTTAGAAGTAACTGTACTTGGAAATAAATCCTCAGATAACTCACACCCTGAAAAAACTCAAGCCTTCAAACCAGGACTTGCAGTGTGAGAAAGAGGAGGAAAAAGTAAGTAGAAAGTGCTACATCAGCAGAAATTCTAGAATAAATGTCTCCTGTAATTTATCTAGAGAGCCATTATAGTTATAACTGCTGTTGACTCAGAAGAGATGAGAAGGTTTTCTTTGGAGGAAAAAGAAGTGTTGCTTGCTTATTGCTTCTTTAAAAACTACCATTCAAACAGACACAATGGCTTAAAAGTTGTTCGCATGCTTTCCCCATGAAGTCACATATAGTCGTGGGGATGCTGATGACTCGCAGTGTGTTAACCATCCTTCCAAAATCTATTAGAAAATGCAATTACCACACCGCATTACACTTCCTGTCACTAATGGTAAGCATCAAATACGCTGCAAAAGCAAGTATAATCACTCTGACCCACCAAATTCAAAGCCAGGCTGTACTCAGCTCCCCTACAACCCCTGGCATGAGTTTTGTGCTAGAAAGCTAACACCCAAAATGGGATGAAGAAAGAGAGAGAAAAATCACAGTGCATGGAAAGCACTGCTAGATCAAGACTTCAGGGCAGCTCACCAGTTCCCTAGGAGCAGAACTGGGATTCTCCCACTTCTACACCTTCCATTGCCCTAGATCTGAGGGAGCTTAGTTGTTTTGACAATTTATTCCCTGCCTGCAAAAAACTGGGCCACTGTGTACAAAACACGCCTCTGCCAATTGTGATTTTACCTTTCCCCACCTTCAACCAGTAGACATGTGGATGTTATGTGGAAGGATGTAACATAGCACTCCTTGGACCAAACCTTGCAAAGCAGAGTTGCAAAATAATGAGACAGCTGTGCTGAAGCATCATTAAAGATGTTTCTGACAGCACTTTGTCATGCATGTCGCAGCAGCTGAAGGAGGGAGGAGATGGTCCACAAATAGTTTTGGCAATAAATGCCACCATAAGCCAAAAGTACGTGAAAAAGGAAGAATATGTTAGAAACTTTTTCCTGGCATCCCAGATGCTGCTTCTCCTGCTTTCTCTCATGCTTGCCTACAATCCGTGAGACCACCTTAGTGATCATTCCTGGCCATCAACAATTCCTCAAACAGGCTGCTGTGCACTGTTTGCATTTGCTGGGATAGATCCAGGGCATACCAACAGCTAGGAGCTCTATAGCCTTTCCTGCATGCTATGGGTCCATCAATGACTCCAAAGAGCTCTGTAAGCTACTGAAGTAGGGCATCCCGCCCTCTGCACTTCTGTTTAACAACTGTCAGCAGCTAGCAGCATCAGTCCTCATGGACCAGGTACTCAACAGTCTGCACGCTGCTCAAAGCAGTGCCACGTGTCAGCAGAATGAAGAACAAAATTGGTCTCATCTTGTTGCAACCTCTTACATGTAAACCAAGGCTCTCCACAGTGAGAGCCTCCTGAAGGCTGCGTTCACTGATGCTGGCTGCCAACAGTGCTGCAAAGGGGGACAGGGAAAAGGAGAATATTAGTGTCCTGTAGTTCTTAATTAATTGCCTATGTATTCAACAAAGTGTAATATACCAAATCTTCATTGACATCTGGTGACAAATGCCAGACTGTAATGATACCTCTTATAATACAATAAAGAACCATCTAGAAAGGTGCCTGCATTATTTGGGAGAGTGACTCAGATTTGATAAGTGGCTAAAAATTAGTTTAATGATTCCCTATTTAGCCTTTAAATCTATTCATAATGTGACATTGAGTTTCCAATTAGGGAAATGTTGATTTAACATTTCTGTCATTACAGATTAGACATCACATGCTATCTCTATATTATTAAAAAGTTCCTATTTTGAACATAAAAAGGAATTTGTAGAGTCAGCAGAGGGTTTAAATTTTTATAATGAGCCATTCATCTTCAGGTCAGGTTTCATAAAGTAAGTTCAGTGTGAGGAAAATGAAATGGGAAAAAATGGAAATGTGGAAAACCGCTAAAATTATAAGTGTCACATTTGTACAGACTGAAGCATAATTGTATTTAAAATGTCCAAACAGTTTGTGACACCTCGTTCCACCACTGCCATCATAACTTCTTTGAATGCACACTGCATACTGGGCAGTTAGCAAATATCTACTGTCAGGGCATCTGACATGACAATCAAGGCTCACCATTGTTTTCTTAAAAGCAAATACCTCAAAACTTTTAATCACAGGAACACATTTCATGGAAGACAGTGGGGGAGGCAGCCCATTCTGGGGAACAGGCCTGTGATAATATTTAACTACCATCTCTTTTTCCTATTCATGATCACCTCACGTGTTTGCCGCTAGATTGTTTTCTCATGGAAAAACGTTATCAGGGAAGCAGGCAACATGTTTTTAGCTGTCCTGCATGCACCTTTAGCAACTGCAGACAGATGTCCTACAGCTAATAAATTCTCATGGTTCCTTCAAAACTACAAAAATAGGGCCCATCCTAACCCAAGCAATCCAGTGCAGGGCTTGGTATCTGGGGTAGCTCATCTAAAAATAACTTCCTTTAGTCTCAGAATCATGGCAGTAGGAAAAGAAAAACACCTACAGTGTGCCTTAAGATTTACAGGGACTTTTCAGACTGAATGGCTACTATCAATCATCTCTGCACTCCCAGCAGGAAATTAGATTTCCTGTTGTTTAATGCTACAACGCTTGACATAGGTCTGTGAATTTGTAGTTCCAGTAGTGCTACATTAAAAAGCTACACTGTGAACAAAGAGAGGAAGAAATAACATGTTTTCATCAAATGTAGCAGAGAACACCTTTTCAGACACTACATCTCTGCTTTTGACTTATTTTTAATTTAAAATTGTGTTTTAATCAGCAAGGCAAGTATATGAAAGGACAAGGAAAGCACACTTAAGGGGCGAAAAATTCTTTTCCTCCAGTAAGATTTATTCTTGTATTCATGTCAGTCTTGTCTACAGCAAGGACAATTTATATCTCTGTCATAGGTTGACAACCAGGCTCATCATTCATACATTTACAGGACTAAAAATCTTCAGAGCTGCTTGTTTCAATGAATAAATTTGAGACATCTCATTCCTGATGGTGTTTATTTGGTTTCTTCTGAGCTTATTGCTGTTTTTTCCTCATTTTTAATCTTTCTTTCTCTACCTGACAGGACAAAGTAGTGACCCGTTTCCTCAGTCAGAATAGCCCTTCAGTTTCCCCTTGGAGCAGAGACAGAGATTCTCCAGGGAACTGGACATTATATCAGTGACAAATCCCTGTAAAACATTGCAAGTCACAGCCACCTTGCCATACTGGCATCTGAAGGCCCATTCAAGTCAAAAGGAAAACTACTACTTACATTAGATTAAGCACCCAGGGATCATCTGGCTGTGTTTTGGGGACTAAGCTGGTAGTACAGAAAGAAGAGAGTGCATATAAGGGAACCGTATCTCCTGGCTGGAGAAGACGCTATGAAAAGGGGACTCCAGGTGAATAAGGGTTAGACAGGTCCTGGATACCACTGCGCACTTTTCCCGTGTCCCGAGGGAAAGGTCAGCGCTCAGGAGTTCTGGAAAGCAACCATTCACAGTGCCCATTACACCTGCTGCTGCAGCACCCTCAAACCTTTTCAAGATTTCAGTGGAAAGGGGGTAAGTCTTACACAACACCCAGCATTACAATTAGTCTTTTGACTGTTCTTAGTGCTTCTCTTGTGGAAGAGCACAAACTACCTCATAATTTGGACCAAAGAGTGAGTATTGCATCCAAGCTACATCAGAGAGGTGGCTCTGAAGATAATCAGTCACAGACAGTTATCTCCTTTTCAACATCTAAATTTGATGGAAGCTTTCAACCTCCGTGGAAACCCAGAGTTGACCGCCTTGCCAAGAAAACCATCCCAGCCTTATATGCACCAGTTAAACATTCATCGATCGTAATGATTTTGGCCAGTCTAGCAGTGTTAGGGGAAGTAAAAGAAGCACCACAAAAAAGCAATGTATACAGAGTAAAATAATAACCCAATTTAAAACCAACTACCCTTAACAAAGATGTGGAGCCATAGTCCATGTGGGAACGACCACTCCTGCAACTCTACTGCTAGTCAATTTACAGCCCTTGTGCTAACCAAGCTCCTTCATCACACTTAAAGGATGGGTGCGCTTCATCTAAATTTTATGTTTCACCTGAACTGAAAAGAGAGCTGAGCGCTGCCTTCTAAGCCTATGAACCATTAGACTGTGAGATCAGACATTTCCTTAAACAAAGTCTAGCCCTTGCGCAGCAGCAAGATGGATACAGTTCTGAGGAGAAATGGGGGATGTGAGCAATCACCTGTTGCTGACCCACACCTGCAGCTACTGCCCATTCTCTACCAAATACCACAGGACTAGCTAGCAAATCGGGTACAGGCAAGTCTTGAAAATACAGCATCTTGTTGTTCTTGTATGCTTGTACCTAAGATCTGGCTAACTCATGTAGGACTGTTTTCAGGGGAAATTGATAGCACTGAATATGAAGATGGATATTAATCTTATCAAGTAAGAAAGCATTCTTCCTTATAAACAGAATGGCCAACAAATGACTTAATTCCTGCAGGGCAGAGCTGCCTCCTGTGTAGGCTTGGCAACTGAATGCTGCACTCACCTCAACAAAGATGAAGCAGGGGATAATGGAATAACTTCTCTGGGTATTGTTTCCTAAAGCCATTTCTCATCACACTTCTTGGGGAGGCGCTGTTCAAAACTTTATTATCCTGAAAAAGAAAAGACAAAGGTATTTCAGTATGTTTCACTTTTTTGCAAACTCCACATTTAACACAACAAAGTTCATAACATGGAGCACTGATATATTGGACCAGGGATATAGACTAAAATGAACATCAAGGTCTAACTTGTGGTCATACAAAATAACCTGAGAAGGCACTCCCTTTGCAGAACAAAAGCAAGAGACAGACGCAGGCTACAAGATACATCATCTACAGAACAAAGAGTGATAAGGAGTACAACTGTTTTCCTTAATTCCCCTTAAATCCACTCCCAAGCAAAGGCTTCGTCTCCAGGATTGTAAGATCACATTTTCAGCCCGCTGTCCTGCCTACACTGTGTTTTAAATCAAGAGGTTTTGGTAACTGAACTTGTACTTTAAAAGACACACTTATACTACATTAATTGTACACATGATCAAAAATGTTTGTCTGCATGAAGTGTGACTTGCTCAAAATGACAGCATGTCTTAGGCACAAAAAAACCCCTAACAAGCAAATACAATAAAAATGGAATGAAGGACTAGGCCCTTGTTGCAGAGCCCTTCTAGCCTGCTATAAATTTGTACATTAACTCACAAAACCCTACGTACTTAGCATTACTTTGGGCTACTGGCTATTCTAATTAACATAACCTTATAACGCTCTGTGCTAAGACGCCTAATTGCTTTACAGTACAAAAAAGTAGGAAAGAACAGAACACTAACACGGACAATTTTTTACTGAGAGTGCATGTGCTTTTCTCCATGCATGAGGTAACACATCAAGAAGCTAAGTCTGGCTTAAATGATTTTAGAGAGAGGAATAAGTTAGCAGGGAAGAGGGGGCTGGAAAAGCAGCATGCAACTCAGGGCTGCCAGGTGCATGCTTGCATAGGGCGTGAGACACAGAAGAGAATGGAAATTCTTTGCTATCAATTTTAACGTGAGTACATCAAGCGAGAGCACAGATTTAGGTGGGCCTGAGCTCACTTCCAAAACTCACACAGAAACCCTGCCCTGATCATAAGCATCTCCATAGGCCAGGGCCAGGGGAGAGGAAGGAGGTGAAAGCTAGTGTATTTTCCAGAAGATGCTTTGCACAATGTCTTCCCCTCGGCTTTTTGACCTCACTGGCATCTGGGTGGCAATTCAGGTCTTGACATATGGAGCCCGTGAGGTTCACGAAGGGGTCAGTGCTTTCTCAGCAGGGTTACTGGAAGGAATACTATTACCACAGCACTGAGTTCAGCAGAGGTTACGAAGCCTGACTGAGGAGCTGGATCAGCTGCCAGTGCTTGCCACCTGTACCATGATGCAGGCTCCTCTCTTGCCACCTACAATCTATTTAATGTACTTTTTATCTCAGCTCTTCATAATTTGACCTAGAGCTGTAAAAATACACAATGTATATGATGGTTTCGGTAATACGGTTCTAGGCACAGCACAGCTTATAGTGACTCCAGTGAAGCCACATCCTGTACCAGAATGGCTTCTCGACTATCAACCATTAAAAAATGCAGTTTCAGGTCAAACAAAATAGTCAGGAAATGTTACCTGTGACATGATTCAGACACTCCCATCTTACACTGTACCCCAGTTCTGAAATACAAATATTCTGAATTTTCAAAATGCCTGTTTTTCCAAACATAATTCAACTTTACTTAGGAGATAGAATGGGTTTTATCCTAGAGGTTACTGTCATGGTTTAAAAAAAAAAAAAAAAAAAAAAAAAAAGGACAAGCTAATCAAACTCCATTTGTACTGTGGAAAACATTTCCAATCATCCATGTTTTAACAACATTTTTCATACCGCCAGCTCTTGTGCCATGTGGCTCTTCCTTTAATTTGGCAAACACATGGTGCCTGGGAGAATAGCAGGTTAAAGAGTTAGAGCAGCTTACAGAGCATTATGCTATTAAACTCTTTTTGTATCCTGCAGATACACTGTCAGCATCTTTTTTGCAAATCCTGTTTTTCAAAAGGCTTAGTGCAAAGATGTTAATACCTCAGCACCTTCACAAATGCTTTGCCAGATCAACCTTAGAAATAACAAAGATTTTTCATAACACTGTCCTGTAACTTCAAGCCGTGCCTTCACTTCCAACTACTGTGACTGCTGTGTGTTCCTAACCAAAGCATAGGGCTGCAAGGCAACCCAAAAATTTAAGAAACATTCTCAACAGATGACTGAAAGCAACTGCACAGACTAGCAAAGAAGCCGAGGGTTCTTAGTATCATATAAAATTGCCTAATTTAATGCTATGGTCATTTAATGCTGATGTCATAAATATGTATCACTTTGTCTGTTCTTTAAAGCTTACTGTGCACCACTGGTTTAAAAAACTGCATTGCATATGGGAAAGCATTTTACATGTCAGCTTCTCTCCTATGTGATGACACATCTGTGTCAGACATAAGTAGTAAGAGACCAAACAGTTGCCTGATCAGGCCAGCTAATTCCCAGCTTGTGGCAAAAATCTCAGCTAGCCTATGCTTGTCAAGCAGGTCTTTTCATCAGCTCACTTGACACAAGAGTAAAGAGGAGGAAGAGCATGATCTTGGTAGGAGCACCATCTTTTGTCCTTCTCCAGCTGACAATGAGTCCTCTATGGACACAGACAGCAAAACACAGATTACAGCAATCCCTAGATGCTTTAGTCTGCAGAGCAGTCAGAGATAACCCATTTTTGCCCAAAGAATTGGGGAGTCATAATAAGATGTAAAACAAGTGTTTAGTGACAGTCCTGTTTTATAATCCAGGACGATCTCTTCACGTGGAACAAATTTTCATAGTACAAAAGCCTCTGACCAAAGCAAAAGGAAATAACAGCCACAGTATTAGAATCTGGTATTGCCTTCTCAATTTTTTATTTTTATCAATTTGACTCAATTGTTAAGGAACTCATGTTAGCAAAATTGTAACAGGCTTTTTAGGTCCCCCTAGCTGTGACCTTTTAAGGTCTGGTACGTGAGCATTGCATGAGAGTAGAATTGGTCAGACTTTTCTAACTAATTAAGGACCACTGTAGAGGAAACATTAACAATCTAGAGCTCCGGTATTATGAGGTGCTTCTACTCTTTAAATGATATATATAATTGTATAATACAACATTTGTGAATTAATTAGCATTAATCAGTTCTCATCTTGCTCAATTTACCCCACATGCATTTTCAGAAAGCCCCTGAACTACAGCGTAGGAGGTTATTGTCTGACATCTCCTGGGAGAACAAGCAGTGACATAGAATATAAGTAAGTGAACTGAAAATTAACTGAAAAGGACAGCAAAGAAAAAAAGAATTCAAGCTGAAGAGATTTTCTTGCCGCAGGAATCCATCCAGGGGAAAAAAGAAGAACGAGAGTCAAAGAGTGGAGAAAAGAAGAATGTTCTAAAAAAAGGCATTTTCTTACAGGTTACTAACCAGCAGAAGAATTTCTAAAAGCCCCATTCAGGTATGTTCTAAAGCTTTTTATGTGAGCACGTGGCAGACAGCAAAAAGGACATATCTAGGACAAACTAGCATTTGCTGAGCCTTTATAGCATAGCTCCTGCAGCAGACACAGTACAGCTGATTATTGTTCTGTGTTATCAGTGCTCAAACCAATTAATTGCTTGCCCACTCCTCAGGAGACATAAGGGGTCACCCTTATGTTTTTTAAACTATGTTCTGCATAGGTGAGGACAGAAGATGAACATCATGGCTTTACATATTGCTGCAGTGGATATCTGGGCACCTGTAGAAAATACTAAAATCAACAATACAGAAAAGCTAACAGGCACTGTTTATCACAGTTTTCAACCTATGTTTCATTAGCTTAGGGACCGCCAGCCTGAAATGCAGTAACTGCTGTGCAGACTAAGGCAGCAGCATAGCCACTGGCACACGTGGGACATCACTGCAGAATTCCAAATCTGCTCAGACCAGAGGTGAGGAGGACACCACTGATCATTTGGTACTTGGATGTGATGCAAGCACAAAAAAATTTGGTTTCCCTTTCCTCTTCATCTAGACAGTTTCATTGTCTTTTCAGGAGAAGCTAATATTTTGTTTCAAAATAAAATGTAAATGTTATATTAGGAGGAACACAACTCTGGTATTTCTTTAACAATGTTACAGACATTGTTAATGTCTTAAATGAAAACATTTCCCCATTTGTAAATCAGTTTAACCTTGCATTAGCGATTTGCAACTTCTGTTGGCAATTGGCTTAAAATTATGAAGGTCTTTATTCTCATTACAATAAGAACTCTGTTTACAAGTTTTAAAAAAAAAATCACTAAAACTTCTGCACCAGTCCATCAAGGATCAATTTGCCCAACTGAAACATGAAATTGCGTATGTCAAAACCCCATTCAATTAAGAAAACAAATTCAAAGTAATGTCACTGCTGAAGATGATTATCCAAGCTTTTGCAGAGAACTGTATCATTAAAATCATTATTTATTACATTAGTTCTTACAGTTCTCATTCTAAAGCAGAGTCCTCTATTTCCTGTGGGGGAAACAGAGCCAGAAAGGGTTGAAGCAATTTGCCAGACATCACACAATGACTCAATGTCCAGGCTGAAGAAAGACATATTATTCTCTGACTCCTGTCAAGTGCTCTATCCACTTGGCTATACAATCTCTACACTTGAAATGTAGTTGCTAGTTCCTGCACAAGAAATACACGGTTCTGATTGTACATTTAAGTAATAGAGGTTTCCCTTAACTTGCTACTGAAACCACAACAGAAGGCGCATCACAACTGCACAAGCACTGATCAAACACACACCAACACATGACAGCCTTGCATGCTCTCTATGCAACTTCACCCCTGGCATGTCCAAAAGCACTTCATTATTCCAGTGCAATCCTGGCATGAACATGAATGTAATTTTGAATAGGTTGCAACAGGATAATTGAGGGTTAAAATGTCTTTCCCAAAGCTCTTTTACACAGAAACCTAACCAATGCATACAAAAAAGCCTAAGGAATCAAAGGTGAGATTTTCCTGCAAAAGGCAGTCATGGCTATTTAATGTTTTCCTGCCTAAGTACAGACATTTTTAGTGTTTTCAAAGTAATCAGAAACACTGAGGTGGTGGCGAGGTGGTGGCATGAATCATTGCAAAATCCAAATTGTGTGAGGAGAAGTCAAATCACATTGTAGCATAAAGACCTGTTTGTGATTTGGTTTGTCTGCATCCAAACATAACACAGACTGCTTGGTGTTACTGCATAAAAATAGTAGAACTAAGAAAATAGCACCTACCACTAGAATGCACCAGACAACTGGTACTCAATTTGTTGTCTCAATGGGCCAGAACACACTGATTTTGACCTACAAATGAGAAAGTTATCCTTTGGATCAGGTTGCACTTCATCTATGGAAAAGTGCATGCACACAATGGAGCTTGGGAAAGAGGGAAGACACTTCCTTAGCTCTGGCTTCCCATCATCAAAGAACTCTTTAGCCCACCCACCGTGAACTGAGAGGTAAAGAGCTACCAATGCCACAGCCACCAGGCCAGTAACACTGTGTCTGACCGATGACACTGTCCAAATCTTGACTAACGTATTTGAGTCTTACTTGATTTTTAGTTGTTAACTGAGAAATTGTCTAGTAGCTGATCATAAACAAATACGTGCTCTAAGTTTCAAGACTTGCGGGGTGTCTGCCTCCCAGAGGACTGCTGTATCAGCAGCACAACTTCCTACTTCGCAAGAACATTGCAAAGAGGAGCTGAACAGGTGAAGCAGGAGCTCAGTTTACTGGATCTAGATTTCACCACAGAATAAAATCTATTACAAACTTTCCTAACAGCATGAATGCCTGGTTTCTATTTAACCTATGGCCATTCAAAGAAATCGGCCTGTCAGTGAAAGTGCTTCTCTCATGTGTCTCCACTGACTCAATGAGAAGAAACTAATCACGTATCACTAATGACAGTGAGTAAAAGAACAAAACCCCACCAATACACTAAACCCACACATGTTCACCATCACAATAAACAATTTCGCAGCATTTTAGTATTAAGACAGAAAAACACTTTGTCTGATGAGAGTTCTGACCCTTTTCTGCTAGCAGAGGTCACATTTTAACATTTCTGCACTCATACTAGCAAACCATTTTATGGCAAACAATGATAAAATAGTTCATAATACAGTAATATAGTTCACAGCGTATCTGAACCTTGGTACAAACCCCACCTTATTATGAAGAAAGCTACATGAATAGCTATTTGGATTTCTAAACTACCAATCTCTTAAAAATGTGTTGCTGAATCCCTGCTGGTAAAGCAGGATTTGATCCACAGAAGAAAGTAATGCCAGAGCTTTTAAGAATTCAGTTAAGGAGTTTTCCCCTGCTACTAGCTTCATGTGGAAAATTGTCCTATGACTGGATGATAAGCAGCAGTATAAAATCTATAGACAGGCAGACTGATAAGGGATCTGTACCACTTCTATCTTCAAGAAAGTTCAAGTGCTATGTCAGCACAGCAGAGGCCACATAACACCTTCTCACTGCAGAGAGGCAAAGGAAATCCCAATGCCACAGCTGCTAGTGATTAAATTAACATTGATGCCACTTGGCCAGAATTTCACAGATGTTGTCTAAGTAGAACCCAAAACATAACTGTATAAATAGCAAGTATATGCACGCTAATATCCAGGAAACCAAACAAAATGGCCACAAACCTTATTTTGAACTATCTCACACCTGCAAACCTTTCCTTGTCCTGTAGGTTGGAAAGTGTCATCATGGTTGTTTTGTTTCATTTGGCAAGGCATTGAATTCCTTGCAAAAATATTCAGTATTTCACTTAGTGTTGTTTTGAATGATACCCACTAAAATGTGGTGTCACATCAGCAAAGCCATATGAATAAAAAGTTGAACCTGATATAGTTGATAACGCTTCTTTCTTTCTTGAAAAGGATTAGCACCGTATGATAAATAAAGTAAGCATCTGACAACAAAATTCATTAAGAAATTCTTAAAAAAACCTAACAAGCAGTGCCTGCAAAAAAACCCAAAACCCAAACCACTGAATTTATCCATGCGATTAACAAGATTGATCCTGTTCCCTTCATTTAACTCAAAAAAGCTAATTGTTCTAGCTCTCATTTCATCCCTTCAAATTTCAAAGTGAATCTAAATGAAATAGTTGTGCATTATTGTGTTGGCAAAAAAAACCCAAAAAACCCGAAGAGACTATTCTGGGCCTTTACTCATGCACCTGAAGGCACATCATCTTGACTTAGACTAACTAATTTGCCTTGTGAACTTCTCTGAACAAATGCAAGAGGCAACTGGTCATTTCTTTTACTCATAACTCGTTAAGACTTCATGTATCTTTAAGGACATAAACTGGCAGGTGTCATCAGCTATAAAGTAACAGTTCATAGCCATAAGGGACTCTGAATTCCATAGATTAGTAATATGATTAATGAAAATATACTAGTCTATAGTTCCAAAAGTAGCATATTCTAGATCCAGAACTGCAACCAATCACATTAATTAATCATGGGCTTGAGACATGGGTACCCTGTTTAGCTCTACGCTAAATCACCAGTCTTGAAATATTGTATAGAGGTCTAATTTCACTGCCTCATTTGCCCAGCCTACAAAGAAAATGGTCAAGACCCTTTTTTATTTACAGCTGACAGTCTTGCAAGGCTCAGGCTGGAAACCAAATATTAAAGTGTGACCTCCCTGATATTTGGGATACTATCATGAAGGGCTTGTGACTGAAGTTTACCCTTTGAAAACAATTCCATTGCATTTGGAGCCTCTCCATGCAAAATACCAAGAGGCACTGAGGAAACTCCAGACAGTTTCAACAGGAAAAAAACCAGAGCTGCCTTCTCCGCAGCCTCTCATCACAAGTAACAGGACAAAGACACTGAAGAGAAAGAACAAAAGAATATCTCAAGTTTTTTAACACCAGGTTGTGGAATACAGAGGCTAACAATGCAACAATGCAGAGGAGAGGAAACTTGGATGAGCTACAGAAAAACTGCTACAGGAAGGAGGGCAGATGAGGAAAACAGACCACAAGTTTTGCCTGTGATAGGAAAACAGAAGACTGAAAAAATTTTGTCCACTCTAATAAAGGGATATCAATACAACAGATTCTAGAAAACACTTCTCCTTTCTCCTCCCAAATTTATCAGGGTTTTCCAGAAGAAATTTTAATATTAATTAAAATAATTTTATTTTAAAATTAATTTTAAAATTATTAAAATAATTAATTTTAATATAAGAAAAAAATTGTTCAAAGACATTTCCCTCATTCAGAAGAAAACTTTACTCCAGAAAACAGCTAGTGTTGTGGGCTTTTTTTCTTTTCAAATCATCCTTAGTCAACAGTCTTATTGAAATCTATTGAGCTACTAAAACTAAAATTGATTTTTCTTATGTGTCAGCAAGAATACAAAGTAATGGTTTTTTATTTGTAATAGGGTTTCACAGCTATGCACAGAAAGAATTTTGGGAATCCTGATATTAAGAACATATTTCAAAAATATATGTTGCACAGTCTTTTTGTGTGCCATCCCTGCTGAGCCAAAGTCCAAGCAAGCCATTGATTCACGCATTACAGTGCAATCATTAAGTTATGCCCTTTTTACTTGCAGAGGAGCTGAGCAGTTACAATCTCACTGTAACTGGCCAGCAGGATTTCCTTGATGCCATGAGTGGCTTGCACTGGAACAGATCTAGCGCAACCTGTCCTAGCACCAATCTGCCCCTCGAACTGCTACCTGGCACTGCCATGCATCTGCTCCCCGCCAGTTCCCAAGGGGGTACACCCAACCCAGCTGACAGAGATAAAGAAAAGTCTATGGGATGCTCTGACTGATAACTGAACCGAGCGAAAAAATGAATGGCCCTTTCACACCTCTCATTGCTGAGCAGGCAATGGTATATACAGTGACAAAGGACAAGAAAAGGCTGAGGTACTTAATGCCACCTTTGCCTCAGTCTTTAATAGTAAGACACCAGTTGTTCTCTGGGTACCCAGCCCCCTGAGCTGGAAGACAGAGATGGGGAGCAGAATGAAGCCCCCATAATCCCAGGGGAAATGGTTAGTGACCTGCTACACCACTTAGACACACACAAGTCAATGGGGCTGGATGGGATAGACCCAAGAGTACTGAGGGAGCTGGCAAAAGCGCTCACCAAGCCACTTTCCATCATTTACCAGCAGTCCTGGCTAACCGGGGAGGTCCCAGTTGACTGCAGGTTAGCCTGTGTGACACCCATCTACAAGAAGCGCCGGAAGGAGGATCTGGGGAACTACACACCTGTCAGTCTGACCTTGGTGCCAGGGAAGGTTATGGAGCAGATCATCTTGAGTGCCATTGTTCAGCACATACAGGATAACCAGGTGATCAGGCCCAGTCAGCATGGGTTCATGAAAGGCAGGTCCTGTTTGACCAACCTGATCTTCTATGACAAGGTGACCTGCTTAGTGGACGAGGGAAAGGCTGTGGATGTTGTCTACCTGGACTTTAGTAAAGCCTTTGACACCATTTCCCACAAGATTCTCTGGGAGAAACTGGCTGCTCACAGCTTGGACAGGCATACTCTTTGCTGGGTAAAAACCTGGCTGGATGTGGTGAATGGAGTTAAAACCAGTTGGTGGCCAGCCACAAGTGGTGTTCCCCAGGGCTCAGTACTGGGGCCAGTTCTCTTCAATATCTTTATCAATGACCTTAACAGGGGGATCGAGTGCACCCTCAGTAAGTTTGCAGATGACACCAAATTGGGTGGGAGTGTTGATCTGCGTGAGGGTAGGAAGGCTTTATAGAGGGGTCTGGACAGGCTGGATTGATGGGCCAAGGCCTACTGTATGAGGTTCAACAAGGCCCAGTGCCGGGTCCTGCACTTGGGTTACAACAGCCCCAGGCAACGCTACAGGCTTGGGGAAGAGTGGCTGGCAAGCTGCCCAGCAGAAGAGGACCTGGGGGTGTTGGTCAACAGCCGGCTGAATATGAGCCAGCAGTGTGCCCAGGTGGCCAAGAAGGCCAACAGCATCCTGGCTTGTATCAGAACTGGTGTGGCCAGCAGGACTAGGGCAGTGATCGTCTCCCCTGTACTTGGGGCACTGGTGAGGCCACACCTCGAGTACTGTGTTCAGTTTTGGGTCCCTCACTACAAGAAAGACACTGAGGTGCTGGAGCATGTCCAGAGAAGGGCAATGAAGCTGGTGAAGGGTCTTGAGCACAAGTCTTATCAGGAGCAGCTGAGGGAGTTGAGGTTGTTAAGTCTGGAGAAAAGGAGTCTGAGGGGAGACCTTCTTGCTCTCTACAACCACCTGAAAGGAGGCTGTAGCCAGATGGGAGTTGGTCTCTTCTCCCAAGTAACAAGTGATAGAACAAGAGGACATGGCCTCAACTTGTGCCAGGGGAGGTTTAGATTGCATATTAGGAAAAACTTCTTTACAAAAGGGTTGCCAAGCACTGGAACAGGCTGCCCAGGGAAGTAGTTAAGTCACCATCCCTGGAGGTATTTAAAAGACGGGTAGACATGGTGCTTAGGGACATGGTTTAGTGGTGGACTTGGCAGTGTTAGGTTAACAGTTGACTTCATGATCTTAAAGGTGTTTTCCAAGCAAAACGATTCTATGATTCTATAGTCTTCTCCTTTATCTGGAGGAGAAGGAAGAGGCTTGTGCAAAATGCCAGCTACTCTCAGGCTGCAAGTGGGGATCTCTAAGGAAATTTCCAGACCTCTCTCCTCCCACTTTCCTGCTACAACAACTTAGGAAGCCAACATTTTTGAAGAGTCACAGTGTAAAGATAAAACTGAGGGAATATTGAGATGAACATGGGAATGAACAGAGTACAGCTGTGTTAGATAGGGTGAGGGGAGACAAACTGAGTAATATGTTTCTATTTATTTCCAAGTTTTTTCCAGGGGATGAATGCTGCATTGAAAATTTCAACTCAAAATCATGGTGAGCCAAACACTAGGCATGCAATTGACCCCAGCCAGTGGACTCCACACAGAATAACATGCATTCATTTTGTCCCCTCAGGGCCAAGCAAGCAAAACTATGTGAGTATTGACTATAAGCTGTAATATTATGAGAGTAAACAAGCAACAGCCTCACCACACTTCGGCCTTTGGTGATGAGATCCAGAGGCACAATTTTTGCTACATTTTTGCTTTCCTCTTTTTATCTCTGTGTCCATTATGTGGCCAAGGGAAGCAAGTATAACCCCTACAGGCTGAATACTGTAAGTTGTCCACTTCTAAGGATGGTATTGTACTACAGCTCACACACTTGATGTGGGTCTCAGAAACACAACCTGGATGGAAAGTCAAGAATTTAAGAATTTACTGTTAGACCACCTGACACCTTAGCAGTCTAATAAAATAACTGGGTTTGGTCTAGATGTATGTTAACATTTAAAAAATAAAAATAAAAAATTAAATTCAGCAAACTATAACAAAAACGTTTCAACCCAGTTAAAAATCTTTTACAGACTTTGTAATACCTCTCCCTTCTCTGTGGTGTTAGGCTCATCATAGAGCCCTCCCTGAGTCCTATGGCTGATGGCTTTAGTCTGGGATGAGAGAGGGTTACAGCAAGCTGTCAATGTCCTGAGCTTTTCTCTGAGAGGAAGGCATCAATGCTGATGGTGAGAGCTTATGCCTATTCAATCTAGGATCCAACTGGGCTTATTTTTATACATTTTCTAACATACCTTACATCTTGCTTGTTCTACACTCCTCTGCAATTCCATGTCACATTCAGCTTTGCTATATGTGGTATCCTTCACACATTGTTTCTTTGCTGTCTTTGTGAAGCCTAAAATCAGCTTGACCCACCCCATGGCTGCCTTCCTTTAGAGACCAGTAACTGACCATTGGTGGGTTGGTTGGTTGTAGCTCCGTTGGCTCAGGTACCACCTTGTGCCCACAGTTTTAAGGCCTCTGCTATCACCCCATGTCTGTTCTCCTCCATGCTGCATTTTTATCCTAGGTTCAGACAGTTCATTTTACACAGAATAGTGACTTGTTAGTTCTACCTATTAGGTAGAAAAATTATGAAAATTATTATAAAAATAGACACTACATTATACAATCACATAAAAGTATGCTAAAGCTAAAACTGATTAGATAACAGCTACTGCTTTGTTAGAAAATTACTGTTACTGTTAAAAAGACCAGAACAAAGCTGCAGGCAGCCCAAGACAAGCCCTGACAACGCAGATCTGACAAAACCTTGTCCTGCAGAATTAGTTTAGAACTTGTGTTCTGTTACTAGAAAAGCCAATATACTATTTGTCTGGCTACAAGGCCACAACCCTGGCTTTTGACAGACTGCAAAACAGAGGCTTTCACCTGTGAATCCAGTAAGGCTGTTGCAAACCCTTCTATGGAGTTAAGCTCCTGGTTAGGATCAAGTACTGGTCTTCTCAGAGGTCTGTGCTCTTCCCTGTGTGATTTTGTCTCATGACACCTATCCAGGGCTCGGAGGACCTCACATGGCCATTGTTTGACCTGTTAAGCATTTGATTTTTAAGGCAAATACAGTCTGCACAATGGACAATTATAGCATACAAAGCCAAATTCTGAAAGTCCTGTAGCTGACACCATGATGTTACTTCTAAGAGTGTGATGTGATTAAAATCACATTCTTTAACAGAGTTTTCAGGAGATATACACCTATTATCAGGTAAATTGTATACAGAAAGTTAGTTTCTAATATTTTGTGGACTTATATGTGCATATGAGTGTATATGTGCATACAAATTCATATATACTCAAATAAAACTGGAGCCTACAAACTGCATGACAGATGATGACTGGAAATAAATGGAACAATTTCATAATTTAACTTCGTCAAAGTACAATTAAACAGTTATTTAGACACTCAAAGCTGACCTAGGCATATAAACATGCCTATCTTGCCCTGTGGTGTTTGCTGCCATCCTTCTAAGGAGACCGTTGGGAATACTGTGTTTTGTTTAATAGCCCTTCGTTGCCAATGCACAGCTCTCACCCTAAAATACTGCTATTCTAATTTTCCAAAATTACCTGATCAGCTCTTTAAAAATTAAAAAATCCTTTCCAGGAAATTGGTGTAGGACTGCGTAACATACACATACACAGCATTTCACATAACAGAGGAAACTAGTTCTTACCATCTGTTATTTTCTGCCCACCTGAGGGCCACTGATCTATACACTGCTTTTTTTGAAGCATCTCAAATACAGTATCAGACAAAGGTGCAGCCAGCACATTCACAACACTGTAAAGCTATACTTAAGCAATCTGTTAAAACTGTTTATCATGGGAAACAGTTCTAGACTTAGCTGATCTACAGTTGCTGCTTGTAGTGCTCAAAACATCACATTTTATAAATGCACAAACCTGCATTTCTCTAGATATGTATACATACACACTTACACACCTTTTTCTGATTACATACTGAAACACTGCATTCATATCTTACTAATCTATTAAGCATGATCACTATTAATAATAGGAAGTATATCTACTCTCACAAAGATGATATTTTTCTGGTTTGGAGATTAACAGAGTTTTAAATTTGATCCATTTTTCTGCTTCTATTAGTTTGTTCCTATTTTTTTCTTGTTGTCACCTCAGCCATGACAACTGACCTATAAGAAAACTATTGCATCATTCTGTTCACATATATGTATGTATGACAATACAAACAAAACAAAAACAGTGAAAGCAAGGCTAAGAAATGCCATGTTAACATCTGTATCATTGCAATGGATTACATATTCCTCTGTACTACGCAAGACGAAATAGCAAAGATTGCAGAGAGCATAAACTATTTTCATATTAATATCATTGGCACTTTCTCTGTTTGATTCTGCTGTTTTAGTCTAGTTGCTTTACCTCTGAAAACATTCAGATATTATTTGTAAATGTTTCTGCCTTTTCTTCCAAAACATTCTGGAAGGCATGCCAGAGGAGCCGTAGAGCCACAAATGCCACACTTCTTGCTTCTCTACATGCAAGGCTCACACCAGGACGGAGACTCCTGCTTTCACTGTGCATCACGCTCCACCCACACTCTTGCAAGCCCTCGGTTAGTGCATGTTTCAGACTAAACTGGTTTCAGTGCTTTGCCCACCACCTACTTTATAACTCCTTCCAGGCTCCTGCTCACACACAGTAAAGTGTGATCCCGCAGCTGCGCCTCAGCAATCACAGCACTCTGGTTCTTGTACCTCCATGCGCATCTCTTCCTTCCTTCTTTGCTCCTGCTACAACCAAGTCTTTAACCCCTCATTCTCTTCCACTATATGCTTCCTTAGAATAGCTGTCCTCACTGCAGATACCACAATCTGCAACTGACATCCAGTATTTTCAGTTGTATCAATAGACATAACAGTATACAGCATCTCCTAGGCACTTTAATTCCTGAGCAACTCTTACTTCTACCAGAACTGTAGGCTTTCCCCAGTCTCCACATTTTAACTTTGCGCAAGCCCCAGAAACACAAGAGATGACTGTAAGCTGAGACTGACAGGCTGGGGGCATCAAGTTCTATTTCTTTTTCTTGTACTGATCTCCGCCAAAAGGCCCAGTATGACACATACTGAAGCACTGCCCCACTGCTTCAATTCCCCCTGCAACCTTCACGCTAAGCAAAGGTACCTGCTGCAACCTTCTTCCCCCCGTGCACTTTTGTGCCTCTTTTTCCGAGAGTAGTGGGAAGTCACAGTTTGCAAAGGTAGCAGTTTGTACTGCCACTTTGTCTTTTCTAGCCCCAGGATTCTTCTTTCGCTTACAATAATTTATTTTCCTCCAAAACACTCCTATTTCTCTTACCAGGGTTCTGCCTCAGGACATGTAGTTCATGTATTCATAGGCACTAAAATTAGATGCCCTCCTGGGCAAGACCATTCACCACAGCTGTTCTATATGCAGCCTGGTCGACACACAGATGTTGTCCACAGCTATTTTTTAGAACGGCACTCTCTAAACTTTTGTGTTCACAAACTTGTATCAGTAAAAAAATTTTGAGCACACAGCCCCAATGTATGTAATTTATAAATCATATACATGTACTACTATACTAATACATTATGTAAATTATAAAACATACAGAAAAATAGAAATTAAAAAGGATGAGCTAAAGATGAAATAAACACTTCTAAAAATGTATTAATATTATAAAAATATTTTCTTTTACACCCTAATGGACTGTCTTATGCACCCCTTGCAGTGCGTGCACCCTGCTTTGGAGACCACTGGTTTAGAAGCCCACAGATAGAGCCTGACAGTCTCTTCTGACCTAAATATGCTTTTACTTGGCACATACTCTTTCCAGTGTAACTTTTCAGTTTTTGATATTCCTCTTAAAGCCTGAAGAAATCAATGCACCTCCTCAGAATGATGATTTGATAAGAAGCCATTCAGTGCACATATTTTTATTTAAAGGACCTAATTTTGCAGCCACGCCTGCTTAAAAGTTCTGGGGTCAGCTCAGTAGTTTTGTAACAACTTGACAAGTCTGTGATTGCACCTTTCCCTTTCTTCCCTTCTTCCTCAACCTTCTCATCTTACCGCATTAAAGGGTGCTCCAAAATTCACTCTGAAGATTCCCAGTATCTTGTTAACAGGAGCATTGTGACTTGTGACCCTCTGCTCCTCTGAGTGCAGTATGGGGTTGAACTAGGTCAAACCATAGGTGTCTGTCCACCCCATCACTCCTTTTGGAAGGTGCTTTAGTAACAGCTGTGATTAGACATTACATTGCCCCAGTGCCGCACTTTTTCACCTCAGCTTCACTACCTCAGAAGTCTGCACCCTTCTCTTTCAGGATTTGCACCTCCCACACCATTATTTAACCAATTTCAGCTAAGGCTGGGCTTCCACCTGCCTCCACCTTGCTCAGACTCTCACCTATTATTGTCAAACTTTATCAGCTTACACTGCATAGGTTGACACCTAACTAAACCCAAATTTGCCTAGGTTGAGTTCCAGCCAGATTAAGACAAGGAGGCAAAGACCATCTTTTCCCTCCTCTGTGATTTTCCTGTGATCCTTTATCACCTAAGTTGTCCAAAAATCTGTTATTACATTTTAAGTGACATACTTGTCAGGTTTGCAGGCACACGCATTACTCGGTCCTTAGTGATGCCCCAGCATGCAATGAAGGCCCCCAGCATGGCCTGCCCACTTTCTCCACCAACTTGATGAACTCTTGCCATCTCTGTGAGCCAAAGAAGTACACACCTTACATCACGAGTCATGAATTTATTGTTGGCCTAACTGAAATCTTAAAGCTAATGAAACTAATTCACGCTGTGGCTTGTCACTAGCAGTAGATACAATGGGGCACATTAGGAGCTGTAATAGGTCCTCTTTACTATTTCTTAACAAGTTTAAGCCAGTATTTCATAAATGTAGGCTCACTCTTTCAGCTGTTAATGTCACGTGTCAATTATTGATTCATAAATCCATCATGATCATAATTATTCAATATATGATGGGATTATAAGAGCCCCAAGTTTCTTGTTGGAGCTTCCAGTGGAGCTCCAATGTTGTACTGTCCCATCTAGAAAGCTAGGCGTCAATCATAAAACATGGCCACACCTTGGCTTAAAAGCCACCATTATGCATCTACTTACCCATGTATGTGGAGAAAGAAAGAACCAACACCGGTGTGACAACTGGCATCTTGGCCAACAGACCACGGACTGACCTTGATTCCTCCAAAACAAAAAGCTGCTTTAGCCTGTGTTCACTTCTCCCCAGGAAGTGCTGCAAAAGACATCCAAGCTTCGTAGATCAGGCACACAAGGGGCCTGTGAGACATTTTTTACTCATTTGGTCTCAGCAGCTCATAATTTAAAAATGGCCAAACACAGTCCAAATCACTGCCATCCACTGCCAGTGACAGATACCTCCACAGGGAGATGCTTCTGCTCCTCTTGCAATCGGATGCATTAATGATCTCTGCGGACAGCACAGCTGCCATAAAAATGGCCAAGGATGAATTTTTCAAAGCACGGCTGAGCTAACTGAAGGCAGGGAAAACACTATAAATAACAGAGTTCAGCAACAGCTAAGACTGTGTCTCAGTGTCACTAAAAATTCAGCTTTCAGTCTCCCACTACTTGGATCAAGGCTACCAGGGCTGGTGTCTCAATGCATTGTTCAGGTACTAAGCATAGCTATAACTGAGAATTATTAAAAGGAAGATCAGTGGTTAACTACATTTGCAGGCTGTGTTTTGAATCAAGTATTGCCTGTCCTCTTTCAGCTGCCAGAAAGCCATAGAAAAGCCAGATTGTGCATTCAGCAAATTCAGCAGAATCACAGTCACAGGCCCACTACCTTACCCAGATGAATTTACCGCTGCTTGGCAATCCACAGTGCACTGATCTGGTATTAATGAGTGTGCAACCACTCTCTCAGTGCTGACGAATATGAATTGGACCCAGAGGACCTCTCCTTGTACGCAGTAGCTGAACATTTTAACCTGCTCCTAGTGACAAAACTGGAATGTTTCCAAACTCCACCTCCCTGCACATCCTGGCACAAAGGAAAAAAATCAGCAGGAAATTGACAGAGAGATGGATGACAGTGGGGAGGTGGAGATCCACTGTAATGAGTTTGGTCCCATGGAGCAAAGCTCACAATAATAATGATTGGCATAAAAGAGTCCCAAGATAAGCAATACAACAATTATCGCCACAGGAGGTATTTGCTCCTAAGAGAATGACTGTGACAGCTAAACATAGCCAGCTTCCCCAAACAATGGGAACATATGATAGTGCTTTTCAAGTATTTTGGAAGTATAAAATACTTTACAGCTTTGTTCTCTTGGGAGTTACTTTCAAAAGGATCTTTTCATTTCAGGATCTGTTTGCGAAGAGGTATTCGAGCCCCAAGATGCAAAACAACAAGGTGTCTCCTCTAACAAAGGAATGGAAGTATTTATTGTGCTGGTGATAACAACAAGTAGCAGGACAGAATCTAAGAAAGAAAAGTTGTGTGATGTATCAGATTTAATACTTCACATATTTCTAGCAAGGAACACTTTGGAAAGATTTCAGCACATTTGCAACTGCTACATCTAGCCAATCATACCAAACAATGCATCACCAGAGCAATTGCTGCTAATACGCACAAGCTAATAGCCTTTTCCCATCTTTTTACATGAGTGATCAGGCATGTGGTGTGACATCTCTTCAGCTCTCAGTGGACATACAAATAAATAAACAACTGAAAAGTACCCATGTTCTCATCTCTCTTAGAAAGCTGAAAGGGTTACCAACCCTTTTGGCATACTGTTTCCACCATGGTAGTATCCACATAAATTACAATGCAAAATAAGCCTCACAGTCATTATAAGCTACCTGCAGATTCACTGTGCAAATCTAATACTTGACACTGCTTTTTCAAATGATGTCTGTTTCTCTCAGTGCTGATTTGTGAACACAGCAGGACTTACTTACAGAAAAAGAGAAAACCTTAAGGAGCTCCATGACTTTTGCGTGAATACTGGGGCAGTTTGTCCACTGCCTGTGGCTGCCAACATGTGGGTGAGATTTCATGAAGACATTGCAGTCAGAGAAAGAAAATTCATTCCACCATTCTCTATCACCAGGCAAGGTTTTATAAGAGACAGGAAAAGGCAACTTAATCTATATATCTCTCTGTCCAGAACTCTTCTTGGAGGAAGTCCTACCCTGTACAGTCTAGAAAGCAAGAGACAAGAATCAAACATTTTCTTATATATCATTGTTTTAGAAGGGCTCCTTACAGATCTTACACAATTTTAGTTCAGCATTCTCATGTGAAAACATCATTAAAAATCAACACAAGTGATACCAGCAGTAAGTGTTCCTTTGAACAAAACCTCAGCTTCTCAAGTTTGCAGTCTGAACCAGCCAGACATCAATGGTATGCACAACTTCATTCTTAGGCCACGTCTAAATTGTCCTCTGTGGTACCATCTATACAATCACAGCAATGAAAGTGAACTCTCACTGATACAAACATGCCAGAAAGATAACACAAGGTATAAAAATAAAGCCCTCTATATTGCCATAGCTGTGTTTCTGCCAGCACAGTTGAATTTGCTTGTCAAGGATTAAGCACACACAAGGGCAACTGGAATAAATTATCATTAATAGAAGTTTGGGGTTCTCTGAGTACTTTTTTTCCCCTGGAATAATCTAGCAGACTGTTGCCAGTCCAGGTAATCCACTCAAAATAATCAGAAAACAAATTAAGTTCTAGAAGCTTTTTTTAAAACATTCATGTGACTGCTAACAGAGAATCAGCCCTCTTCACTGTCACTAACTCAAATCAAATTAGGGGCACTCAGGGAAGTACAGGAACCAACTGCACATTTTTACTGAAGAGAGAAGTGAGTGGCTAAACCATGAGTGAGCTCCAGGTTAATACAGACTGATGGATTTAACAGTCATTTTGAACACTTGGGTCAGTTTGATTCTTCTGACACTAACATAATCTCTGCATGGATCAAAGGCAATTAGAGGACCGTCAGCAGTCAACATTTTCAGAAAAGTTAGTGTAGCAACAGAACAATTAGGATTTGTATGAGGAAAGTATGAATGGAAGTAAGTAAGTGAAAGGAAGAGGAAGGCAGACAGGGAATGTGCCAGAAGAAACAACAGAAGAAGCGTTAAAAAGAAAGGCATGCATTAATTGCCACAGAGCACTGCAAGCATGGTTTCACTGGAACAGAAAAGATAAGCTGCCAAGAGGGTGAAGAACATATCTGGAGACATAAAATACCCAGATGATAAGGAAAACATGAGAACTGTGAAATTCAAGGACTTTTCCTAAGACTTCTAAGAAGGTTGAAAAGGTGAAAAAAAAATTAATAGTAATGAGATGAAAGATCCAAACTGGCACCCACTGCTAAAGATCACAAAAGAGAAGTAGGTCTAAACCCCATTCACCATTGCCAGCCAAGCAGAGCTCCAGAGATGCAACAAGACTCAGCAGCCACCATGATAACTGGGTCCCCTGTCCAACTCACACCAGACCCGTGCTGTTTAATATACTAACAACATGACACAAACTTGCCTTAGTCAGTGGCCCACTACAGAGAAAGGGCTCTCCCATTAAACTAAGTTAAAACATACACAGTGCTAATAAAGTTCTAACATATATGTAACTCATCTACACAAATTTTGAATAAATTCACAAGCTTATGAGGAATTCAGTGAATACAGAACTATGAAAATAACAGGCAGCTTGGAGAATAAATTCAAAGAGGTAGAATTATAGAAATGAAGGAAGAAGCATAGACTATGATATTGCCATAACTAGTGACAGGCCACAGGTTTTGTATGAACTCTGCAAGGCCTCCAGTCTTGTCCGGCTTTGTCTTGGCCAGCCTGGAGCTTTGATTTATCTTGCATAGCTGTCCCAGCAAGTAACAGTCAGCTAATGGTTCCCCTGGTCCACTTGAGCTCAGCTCTGCGCAGTTGTGTGGTGCAATGCCTGTTACTACAACACTTTTCATGTACTTCTGCAACTAAGAGTCTTAACGTGAAACTATTTTGTGTAGAGCAAACTATCCATGAACCTAGAATAAAATCACAGAGGAGTACAGAGTTGCAGAATGACAGCAGAGACTTTGAAATCGCTCTCTACAACTACCTGAAAGGAGGCTGTAGCCAGATGGGAGTTGGTCTTGTCTCCCAAGTAACAAGTGACAGAACAAGAGGACATGGCCTCAAGTTGCACCAGGGGTGGGGGGGTGGGGGGTTAGACTGGGTATTAGGAAACATTTCTTCACAGCATTGGAACAGGCTGCCCAGGGAAGTAGTTAAGTCACCATCCCTGGAGGTATTGAAAAGACGTGTAGATGTGGTGCTTAGGGACATGGTTTAGTGGTGGACTTGGCAGTGCTAGGTTAACGGTTGGACTTGATCTTAAGGGTCTTTTCCAACCTAAACAATTCTATGATTCAGGCATAGGGTGATTCTGGAGGTGCCAGCGCTGTAAACAACCCAGCAGCAGTCCTGGGCCATTAAAGCAATGCAGCCCGGTTTATACGCATTACAAGGGAACAAAGGAGAAACATGACACATAGAATAAATTCAGACAAATGTCAAATTGCAGACCAATAAAAAAAGGGCAAGTATTGTCTGCGTTTGGAGAGGTATGAAAATAAAGCCAAGCAAGCCCAAGATGAAACCATAAACATCAGTGTCCACCTTTCAGCCAAGACCTGAGATGCTGATGGCTTACCATCATTTCCTCCTCTTGATAAAGACCGAAGCCACTAACCAAAGGACCCAGAGGGGCACTGGAAGGGCCAGTATAACACAGGGGAAGGGGCAGGTACTGGCGAGAGTATACGTAACTGTTTTACTTGACTTCTGAAAGGGAATTACTTAAAAAAACAGTTAATTTGGATTGCTAGCATCATTTCAACCAGAGTAATAACTGGTGCATGGTGACTACACTATTAAGACACAGATTAGAAAATAAACTTTAGGCTTTGCGTAGAAGGTATATTCCTGTACCCTGCATAAACTGCAGAGTAATAAAATCAAACAACTCATCAGATGAATTAAAAAAAAAATAATCTTACTAGTCTGAAATCACTTTTGCTTTTTAACTTTTCTTAATTCCTTCTGGAGTTACTACTAGTCACAGAACATTTCAGTAACTGGTGTGATAGGGGTTGGTAGTACCCAGGACCTTTTATCTTTTCCCATGATATCTTAACTTGTTCTCACCTCAGTAAGATTTTGTCTTTGATTTAAATGTCTTCTCTACTCCAGTGCATTTTCCACACCAATTTTCGCTTTAGTTGCTGTTACTGATTTTCCTCCTAAGTCATGAAACCTGATGATTATCCATAAATCAAAGTATTTTAGAACAACTTTGAAATGGGATAAAGTAAGCTGGATGCACTTTCAAGGATCTTTAGGTAAGAAATGACAAACTAGATAGAGGCATTCTAAAATAATGAGAAAGATGCTCATAAATGATGATATTCACTTGAAAATTATTCTTTTTAAGGTAACGCTCTTTGATTAATCTTTTCCTGATTTTTGAGCTTTTGGAAAGCACATCTTCCTACCATAAAGCTTTTTGTTGAAAGCATTGTGCATAGGACTTAAATAAAGAGCAAGAGAGAGATAGGGATTATGTAACACCTGGACACTTACGGCAAAGGCTTTGAGACAAGCATGAAGTATAATTCTGCAAACCCATTTTGCATAACGTTATCATCAACACAAGATGTTACATGCATGGCCCTTGGAGGCTAGAAGAATGGAAATGCTTGCATTTTCTTCCAGATGGTAATAGATCTCTGCCTGTCTTTCAGTGGATGCAACGCAGGAAGGCTTTTTGGTTTTAGGCATAATAGTGCAATCAGAAACGTTTTTATTGCTCAGCTGTTTTGACCAGCCCCACAGAGGAGTTCAGTGCTGGTGCATGCATAGAACAATGGCTGTTTAACGCCACTTTCACAAATGACATTTTGTTTTGAGAACTGCAGAAGACAGCTCAGGATATGAGCTGCCAAGAACAGGCTGCCTAGCTGATTTAAAACCACTGGAGCGAAACATGATTATTAGCTGTTTATCTCCATACAATCAAATGCCTTCATTCTCTCATCCACATTTACTAAAACGGCATCTGACTAACAAAACCTGCTGTCCTCCAGTTATGATGATAATCACAAAGGTCTAACTGGGAGGAGAGCTGTATGGGGGAATGTCAGTTCAACTTGCTAGTATGATACTGCAGTAGAACAAAAAATGGAAAGGAAGTCCCATTACCCAGGCAATCTTATAAAATTATCTTTTGTTTACGCACAGACCAACAAACCTATAGTGTGAAGGGACAATTACATAGTTAAAATCAATACAAGTTTTAGGGAACAGACGCCTTTGTTTCATCTTCAGTTTGGATAAGCTTTAATATGGTTTAAAACCTGCTGTTTTCTAAGCCAAAAGAAACAAAAGACACACAGAAATGAGCGTGTCACTATCACAGCTTTCACTGGCCTATACCAAAGAGAATTCTCAGGCTGAAGACACCAGTCTCTGTTCCTTGAGGTTATGAGCTAAACAGTGCTGTTCAAATAGTTGCCTCCTACACTGGCAGTGAAAAAAAAAGGTGACGGAAACCAACTGGTTGTCAATCTCAAACTTGCAGCAACTACATTTTCTTTGCATGCTTTCTTGTTTTTTTAGGTGCAAGCACAGCATATGTGTAAGTATAGGCTTGCACACTGTAGACTGCAAAATGTCCCCCCAAGGGCCACAAGGAAACCTCACCTAAAATTACATCAGGTAAAATAGTACCAAACATACTGCAATTACATAGCGCCATTAAAGTAACGAAGAATTTAACTCAGCAAAAGCATTCTTTTCAAAAGCAGAACTTTTCAACAGAAAGCTATTTGAACTTTTAAAACCATTTTTACTATCCTGAGCTGACAGAGAGCGTGCTTTGTGTGTGCTTGTCAGAGAAAAGAGGAGAGGAAAGAAGTCAGAGGCAGAAGGAACTAAAACCCCTGGAAGTATTTGTTTTCACAACAGTCATTTTAATTTTCAGCTTGAACATTTTTTATATTTAGTATGGGTAAAAGCTTTTTTAATTAGTAAAAAAAAAACCCAAAACCACCAAACCAAAACACCCTAACAAAAACCACCTGAAAGATTGAACAAGCTCTAACTTTCAAAATATGAGATTAAACATATAAGCAAAGTTTTCCTCTCTATCCTCCTTTTTCTCCCACTTTCCTCTTGAGGGTTTAAGCATGTAATCCATGGACCAACAGGGTTTTCTGAGTACATCTAATAGCATTTTTTTCACATTTCCCTTAATCTCTTTTTGTTTAATTATTTAGGACTTCACAGGTTCTCAATAATAAGCACAAGCTCAGTAAACCTTCAGTTGGGTTGGTAAATGTGCCTTCTGTCTATATTTAGCATTAATATTTTATGATTCCTATTCACTTCAGTTCTAGCAAGCAGAGGGAGGGCTGTTAAAATAAAAACAAATAAACTCTAGGATCACCTTCTAAAAGGGTAAGTTGTTCTGCAAAGGCAGTTTTAACCAATGGAGAAGTTCTGGCTGGTATTTGTAAGGCTCTTGCCTTGCCTCAAAAGTCAGTGAAAAAGACTGCTTCTTTCAGCTGTTGTGCATCATGGCAAACACAGAAAACAACTCATCCTTCCCCAAGCATAGTATATTCCCCCTTGCTATTCCCTGACGAGTGAAATGCAGGCTCTATTCCTCTGGGACCAGGTTTTAATTCCATGCTTGTTCTACTCCTGTTACAGTTCTCCTTGGAGAATTTGATTTGTAACTGCAAGTTAAATGCTTTAACAAAAACAAACAAAGCCAAAACAAAGAAAAAACCCTCCACATTTGCCATACATCCTGGTCTTTCTAAATACTCTTTGCACTGATATAAAGATCTGGTATTTATTCCTATTAACACTATTCCTGTCTCACTCAAAAACACACTTCCTACCCCTCTTCTAGCTTTTCCTCACTCCCTGTCTCCCTTCCTCCCACCCCTCCATCCCTTCATCTTTCCTTAGTTTCTTCAGACTGAACAAGCAAGGTACCAGTGTGCCCCACATCAACGCAGTCCCTAGATTTTGCATGTACAAAAGAAACAATAAAAGCCCAACCCCCTTTGCCCATCCACCCTCTTTGATAGAGGCATGACCCCAGGTGGCTGCCACCCCTGCCTTGCAGAAATGGTTATTGATGAGCTAAAACCCAAAGCAGTCCCCAAGAGCTGGGGATAAGGTTGTTTCCCTCATTTTTCAGTGCTGCAGTTAGCAGCATTCTGATTTCAGATTTCTGAATCAGGGAGACTTGATACATCTGTTAGACTCATGTTTTGGAAAATGCTCTCCAACACTGGAAACCAGAAACCCGTTAGAAACAGTTGCTGCCCATTTCTGACGATAAACTGTCAGGAAACACATCTGCGTATTTGATAGCATATCTATCCTAGAATATTGGGTTTTTTTAGAACTCAAAACGTATTAGGCCTAATTCTACCTTGGTTACACTCAAAGCCAAATTACCATCAGATTCAGTAACAGCCAAGCATTGCATCGTTTTCCAACTTAAGGGTTTGCAGCAAGATAAAAAGACATCCAAATACACTTCTCATATGAATAACCATTGTGTTAAACAGACTCTTTTTTTTTTTTTTTGCATTATGCAGGTTTCTATTGCATAAAGGCGTGAACGTGTCACCTTGAGGGCACATTCACAGTGGCGGTGATAAGCTTACTCCACGCTGCAAGGAACCCAGATTCCCATTGCACTGCAATTGATAACAACCATTTTAACATCTACTATGATCCTTACTGTCAGCAACAGGGAACTGAAGACCTTTTTAAAGAGGCAGTCTTGTGCATACACTGAACTCCCCCTCCCCAGAAGACAGAAACAAAAAGCAGACTTGCTAGTAAGCAAACACATCCTCAAGATTAGTATTTTGAAAACTAGAATGTGCGAACCTCTAAAGCCAATCTCTCACATATGATTCTTGTTTTCTGAAGCCACGCTGTAAATCCCAGGAGTCCATTTAGCCAGGGTAGCATAAAACAAATGCTGGGGCATGTGGTATGAACAGACGGGCACTGAGGCAATGCCAGGAGAACCTGCAGGAGCTCAGCATCACTTCAGCTCTGATCCTCAGAATGAAAAACAGCCTCTTTCAAGCTAAGAAAGGCCTCTGCTGCCAGGCCTTAGGCCAGATCAGACTTGTAATCAAAGAATAATCTTAAAAACAGGGTTTTCTCTGTAACAGAGAAAACTGCAAAACTTGCAGGAAAGTGCAACTAGAACCTACTAGTCCTTCATTTTCTCATATTTTCCTTATCATTATTGTTAGATGCTCCAAGGAAAAGTTATTTACACATAGAAAGGTTGGATTCTTTACACTCAGTGGAATGAGAAGTTATCTGATTTGGTCTCAGAGAGGCATAATATCTTTCTTCGATGAACTACCAATGATGAAGACGGTTTTAGCAGGAATAAAGGGTAAGACTTTCCAATTTAAGCTGAGAAAAAATTACTTGAGGTTAGTAATATTTGCTCAGTCTCAGGAGTAACTAAAACAGCAAAAAAACAATTAGCAACAAAGGAATTAAAATGTTAAGGTGTGTTTTACAGCAGTTTTCAGAAAATCAGTACAGAGGCTCACTTGTTTAATTAACTATATAATGTCAGATACTACTAAGCAATGGAAATGAGATTAAAGAAACTCTTAATAGATTCCTAGGCTTCAGCCTCACTTTTAAGAACTCCTGCATACAGTCAAGCTCCCATGTGCTTCTTTGGATAATGTAAATGGTCTTTACTTCTGCTCTCTTTTTCTCCATGTTTCTATGCACAACTTCTTAATTAAGAAGTCCTTCAAACACAACAACATTCTCATTATAAAAAGGCAGGGTGCTTTTTTGAAGTGTTTGCCATCACAATGAAGAATTAAAGAGTAGTAATCCAGGATTCTGTTGGAGTGTCGTTTCCAAATGTCATTAATTTGCCTGTCATCAGCAATGGCATTTTTTTCCTACTACTTTCTTTTCATTACCATGTAATCATTTTTCAAACGTCACTCTGTCAGTACTAATGATTTCTGCACCTAGTGAATTCAGACAGTGCAAAAGTATTTCTCTGAAGAAGGCAGAAAACCTTGAGTTAGTATCAAATGCAGAGACTGAGTTCCAGAAATCTCAGCCCTACCGGCTTTATACAGAGCACAATCCTGCAAAGTATAAAACTTGCTCTCAGTTTATATTATCACTTTTAACCATCACATTGTTCACTGAAGCCAAAGGCACAACTTAATCTTTCTGTGTGAACAGCAGTATCACTGCAGCCTCTGCCCCATAGTCGTAATTCAGACCTGCATTACACAACTGTACAATGAGCGAGGTGACATCTGCAGTTATTCTGTGTTTACACCAATGCACTGAAGGAACAGGACATGATATTTTATAAGCAACTGCACCTGTAATGGCACCAATGGTGCAAAGATATTAGGTATTATCTATGGTAAAGTAGGCCTTTATACACACTGTAGCACATTAATGAAAGCAGCATGAGCTTTCTTTGATAAAGAGCTGCCATCCCAAGTTGTACAGCATGCTAGAGGAGTCCAATAATACAAAGTAATTTGAAGTGTCACTGAGCAAGTTTTGTCTGTCTTTCCCTTGATTTTTGCTGGGAGTGTGCTAAATCCTGCTTGCTATGTTGCTGGTCTCTGACACTCCTGAGGATATAGTGACTGCTACAGCTTATTTCAGACTTCATATCAATCTTTAAACAGCAAAAGTTTTCCATATATGGGAGATGTTCCCAAAGATCCTTAAGGTAGTATTAGCCTTCTCATGCAAGCTCATTTAAAGCAGAGGTTGCATCATTCTGGAAGTTTTCAGTATAAAATCCAGCATGGAAGTTAGGTATGTTCATGGGAATATAGTAAATGTTCAATAAGATCAGCTCTTACCCATATGTTCCAAGCATTTAGCCTGCAATAAAACAAAAAAACCCCCAACAAACAAGAAAGAAAGAAAGAAAGAAAGAAAGAAAGAAAGAAAGAAAGAGAAAGAAAGAGAAAAAGAAAGAAAGAGAAAAAGAAAGAAAGAAAGAAAGAAAGAAAGAAAGAAAGAAAGAAAGAAAGAAAGAAAGAAAGAAAGAAAGAAAGAAAGAAAGAAAGAAAGAAAGAAAGAAAGAAAGAAAGAAAGAAAGAAAGAAAGAAAGAAAGAAAGAAAGAAAGAAAACCCAACCCAAACTTCTTGAAGTCAGCATTAAAACTTATTTTGCAAAAGCATTCAATTTATTAGGGAAACGAGAAAACCAATCCATAAAATCTTGTTTCTAAAATGGAAAAAAAAATCCCTGAAACAAATGAAGACCAAAAGCAGAAATAATGTACATCTCCAGGAGGGTCAATCTGCAAAACTTCTCTGCTTCACCATATAATTAGAAATTTGCAAGGACCTTCAGGAAGAAGAAGCTACTTCATAACTAAAAAGCAAACAAAGAAGTGCTAGAGTAGATTAAGTGTTTCAGGTGAAGTGTTTCTCTCCTAATTTTACAATCAGGAGAGAAGCAAAATCCTGATGGTCAGAACATTTCCATAGGAAGTGCAGCCTCCTAAAGGTTATGAAAGACCTGTCCCAAACCTATTGTGTTGTCTCCAGTCCAGAAGGATCCCAGGGACATAACGCAACATCAGACACTGGCTGCCCTCGTCCTGTGTATTGCACACAAGTGGGGCTGGACAGACCACTTGGGAATGCAGGTCTCGGTGCCTGCAAATAACTGGGTGAGAACATGAGTAAATGTAAACTATAAGAGAATGAATGCAAGTAAAATCAACTTAGAGATTTTGTAAATAAATACACCCTTTCTTTTCTGTAAGATCTCCCAAAGAGTTTTGTTACACTTATTTCCAACAAAAATGGTATTCACATGCTTATATGTTGAATTGCCAGCTTGGGGATGGCAACTGGATGAACTCAGTGCTCCTCTTTACCTGTGCCTACTCTGGTACAAAGTTCTAGTTAATCTTTACTTTCTAACAGTTTGTATAGCTCAAGTACTGTCCAGAAGGCATTCCAAACAAAGAAAAAGGTGGGGAAGAAAGAATTTGGAACAGGCTTTCATGAAATTTTACACAATTTTTCATCTGAAATTTGAAAGCTTGCCATTTTTTTGCTGGTGTGGAAAAAATATTTACATTTGGGGCATTTTTTATCAATGTTGCAAAAAATGTCTTTCACTTGCCAACTTTTTGTTTAATCTTTTCCACGTTTATTGTGCATTCATTCCTTAAATCACAGCTGTCTAGTAAAGTGAAAAAGGTAACAGTAGAAAAAATACAATAAATATAGTGACTGGAAAAAAATCCCCACCAAAAATCAAAACAGATTGAATGTCATTCCAAGTTTGTTCTTATTTCAGGAGAAATTACAAAGGTTTCAAACAAACTGAGATTCTTCATATATTACTGTAAAAATGAATATGTTAGCTGCCATTCCATCCCATGTGTTCTTATCACTGACTTGCTTCTGACAGTTGTAACTAAGCAGACATTAGAAAATAATAATAGTTTCATACATATCTCTGTAGAACAATGAAGATGTAAGATTTTTCACCCAAAAGATTCACTTATCACCTTAAGACAACTTCAGATGTGGTTGTTAGGCAACCAAATGACAACCAATATCACAATTCTTTCAAATAGCCATCTTCATTTATAGCCACATAGTGCCTACTGCCCTCCCCTCCTAAATAGGATATAGAAGGTGTAATACGCAAGTTTGTATTTGTCAGGTACAAGAACTTCTTACAGGTGGAAAAGAGAAAAAGAAATCTTGACTTCTGGCAGCTATGCTTTCAGTCAGCTCACCAGCTTAGGAACCACTGGACACAGTAATTAGATGCAGTAGAGTCCATCAATCTTTATTGTTTTCTATAAAAATCAGAGCAACTGCACAAGTACACTCACATACCTAGTAAATTGCTCCTGAGTACAGCAACATGCTGACCTCTTCTACTTTTTTAAGCCACTTCATTCTGAAACATTATATAATTGTTTCCAAGTGGAATTTCTGAACAACAAATCTCTTCTTTTCTATTAGTTATGCAATTGCAATTAGAATGCAAACAAAGTCTTTTTCAGGTCAGAAACAGATGCTGACATTTTGAAAAGGATGCCATTGATTGTACAGGTCATTACACAACAGACATTTCCTGAGCCTGCTGAAATCAGTTCGAAAAATAGCTATCACAAGAGAGTTTACTATATTCAGTACAACAATGCTGTAGAAAATACCTGTCAGCTGATGACACTGTACTTAATCAAGGTATCAACCACATCCAGCAAAATCCTAAATACAGCGCTTCCACAAAGAACTGTTTCTGGCAGTGTGGAGCTTCCCAGAAATGCCTCTTGCTAACAATGCAAGAAACTTGGCAATAAACATGGAAATGCTGTAGTTACCAACTTTAGAATACAAAGAATTAATCTTTTTAGATATTCAATAGCTAGAACCTGCACCTCCCAGCTTCAGTACAAGGCTCAAACCTCAGATGTGGGATGACATTAAAGGCACATTACTCTGAATTAAATGTAACTCCTTACCACTCCTCATCTGGGTAACGTAAGACTGAACTTAAAAGATGGGATCCCATATGAAAATGTGTACACAAAGCAAATTTTGCTATTAATTCTTATGAGTGACTGCAAGATTCTCACATCTTTAGGGAGGTTAGGAAGGACGACTTTTTTTTTAAGTTGCATTGAAAATCAAAGGGCCTGAAAATATTATCTGAGTCAGCATTTTACTCTATATATTAATATTTCCAACAAAGAGCTGTCAGCCTGAGATCTCTATGTATTTTTGTTCTGTTTATATTCACTTTTGAATTACTCAAGGAAGTTTCTTCACATTATGGTATTTGCATCCAATGTTTGTGTAATAGCATTGTTCCATATCGTGATTTCCCACCCTTTCTACACTACAAGATTCTCTATCTCAAATCAGGATTCCTTTTTCCTCTTAATAGCACAACAGAGGTAAGACAGCTAGGTTTCTCTAATATCCATGCCCTAGATCAAGAAACAGAACTGCCGATACAGATACTGTATATCCTGGCAAACCAGTAAACTTGTGTTTTCATTCTGCATTGGAAATTGCGTACCTTTTCCAAGATATAATTTTCTTAAAATAGCCCATTTTCAGGTCCAGAAGTTCAGGATTATGTTTTCACTCACAGAGACTTTTTTCTCTCTTGATTCCTAGTCAGAAGAAACTGACTGTAAAATATATCTTGATAAAAGCTTAACTGATGCCAATGTATCTCATGAAATGTTTTGGATTTAATGGAACGGGGTTCTTAACAGCTCCACTGGAAGCATTTTTGTTTCGACAAGCAGAGAGGCAGCCTTAGCTTTCCTGAGAGGAGATGCCTTTTCCACTCATGAAAGAAAAGCCAGTGGAATTTACTGAATATCACAATGTTCAGATTTCCATGTTCCCTTACAATACAAAGAAGTGGCTATTTATTTAGAAAAACAGCTCTACATTTGACAAAGGAAAATGAGCAATCCATCAGCTCTACATGTTTAATACTTGATGAAGAAACTCTTGAACACATTTATTTACCACTCCCTCTTGTTACTGTAGGGCCTCTGTTCTCTGACTTGTTTGGCATGAAACAGTTGAGGTGGCACATTTTCTATAACACATTCAAATAAAAACCAACCCAACTAGCGAACAACATAACCAAGTATCTCCACGTTTACACCTGTTTATGCTGCTCATCCAGCAACAGCAACCTCTGGGAGTCCCTGCCTGCCTTGAATCCTGCTGTCTCTGCAATTGCTGGACACTTGCTGCTGCTAAGGAAGCAAATTAATGAACAAGGCTTTCACCTCCGCATGTAGAGGTCAGTGCTCTCAAAATCAGAGCTATATGTTTCTTCTAAAAGGCTTGCTCTTTCCATGCATTTGAGACATCAGAGCAGGACTCTGGAAAGACAGTATCTGTTTTATACCCAGTGCTACACAGGCAGACAGGTGACTGACTTCAGGGAAGCCACTTAATCTCTGAGCTTTGTGACATTTTATTTCCATAATTCGGCATTTGTAATTCTAAAAAAAAACCTTGTCCAAAGAATTCTGTGAGCTAGATACTACACTATTATCTCTCAGACAAAAAAGGAAAAGCACATTACAACAGCTAGGCTACAGCTACTCAAGTCCCATAAAGCTGACTGAAGTGCAGCGGAGCGGTTGTTTGTGTCTTGGCATACTAAAAACTGTAAAACTCTTTTTCTTTACTACAGATCTCTTAGAGGATGGTAAGATGCTTTTTTTCCCAAGCTATTTCAGTAGAAAATTCAGAGTAGTCAACAACATTATTGCAGCACAAGGCTTCTTGTGACCTATTACAGGGGTTACATTGCTGCAAAAAGAACAACAGAGAAAGCAAGTCCTTCGCAGCCCTGCTTATGTGACTGCTCCTGTCTTGTCTGACACACTGGAGACAACCGCCAAAGTTAAAAGGGTAAGTTGTGACAGCATGAAGGGAAATTCTCACTCAAGCTGAAAAAATTCATAACATACTGAGAAGAAACATGGATATGCAGCATATATTCTTTATTGTACCAGCCTTTAAATTGCAGCTAGAATTATTTAATTTTTTTAAAATACATAGACTCTCTTCTTTCCAAAATGCCTGAAAAAAACTTCTGGGGGGAAAAAAAACCCCACCACCGCAAAAAAACAACCAACCAACCCCAAAGAAAACCCCACCATACACAGCTACTCCCTCTTTCTCTGCTCCAGTTAAGTGTACCCCTCTACTTGGATCAGAAACTTGTTTGTCCAACTCATGGAACAGCATCATTTTCTGTATGTTTCTCCTCAGTTACACAACCAGAGCTCATCTTTCTACTTGTCCAAACTATTGAACTAAAGGCAAGTGACAGTGCAGGACAGGTGACACTGGCATCAAGGTGTGAAATGCTAATTTCACTGTATTCCTAAATTATTGTAAATACTCAAGTCCTAGCTGGTAATGGCCAGACTGTGACATCCTGAGTAAAACTGGACTCCACAGGAAATCTTGGAACCACTTACTGAGTAAGGTACTGCTGAAAGTGACTAAGAGACATAATATCAACTCATTTGCTCAAATCAGTTGGGACCCATTTTCTTACAGATACTTTCCCATGTGTTTAAACAAAACTCAGTTCCTTCACGCTCTGTGAAAGTTGTATTTCTGTATTCTCCATCAAACAAAGGAAAATAAATCTTTGCAAAGTGTGCACTAGATAAGGACACTGCCTACTCACATGAACAGTTATTTTGCAACCAAAAGAGTTCAGATTAACTGTGACCAACAATTGCTGTACTGAAGCTAGAGAATGCTGCTTCTCACAAAGTACATCCAGATCATGCTCTATGCTGGTTCATTTTCAAATGTCAGCAACTTTTTGCATTCTAAAAAAAAAGTAATCCTGTAATTGGTAAAGAATGTAAAGCCCCATTCTAGTTAAAAGCAAAAACAAACCATTTGCCCCTAAACTACTGAACTGACAAAGTGAAACTGCTGATTTTTAATGAAGGTAGTCTAGCCTGTCCTGTTTCATATCATGGCCCTATTAAGCCACCAGTTCATTCACTGGTGTAAGACATGGGTTTTTTCTTTCTACACAGACCCATTAGTAATAATAGACCTCCTTTTAATTTTTTTCCATTAAGGCATTTCAAAGACAGTCTGCAATGAGCTTATCATCTGCAAATGTTTTTGTACAATTTAAAACCATGAACTGTACTATTATATTCAAATAACAACACATATTAAATTTCATTTGGCATCTGGGAAAATAAAATGAAAGGATGAGTTTTGAAGCATAAACAGGATAAATAGATAGGATTCCACTTCATCATATTGAATAATTACATCCTGGCACAGTGCCCAAAGCATATTCATCATGAAGAGACTACAGTGTACAGCACACTGCCAAAGTCTAACTTCCTCAGACAAAGGCTAGATGACTCTGACAAATAGAAGTCTTACAGATTTGCTTACTATTGCTGCATTATAGATTCCAGGAAATTCACTGAACTGCAATTCATCATTTTAGTTCATTAACAAGGTCCATAAATATAAAAGCTGTTAATTATACCTGCATTGTGTAAGTGTTCACATTGCACTGATTGATTTCCTTACATCTCCCAGCTTGCAATAGGTTCCCCTTCAGGGCTGCTCCTCAGCCTGGTTTAAGGACTGAAGAAGGCTGTCATCACAACAGCCCCAGGCAACGCTACAGGCTTGGGGAAGAGTGGCTGACAAGCTGCCCAGCAGAAGAGGACCTGGGGGTGTTGGTCAACAGCCGGCTGAATATGAGCCAGCAGTGTGCCCAGGTGGCCAAGAAGGCCAACAGCATCCTGGCTTGTATCAGAACTGGTGTGGCCAGCAGGACTAGGGCAGTGATCATCTCCCCTGTACTTGGGGCACTGGTGAGGCCACACCTCGAGTACTGTGTTCAGTTTTGGGTCCCTCACTACAAGAAGGACATTGAGGTGCTGGAGCATGTCCAGAGAAGGGCAATGAAGCTGGTGAAGGGTCTTGAGCACAAGTCTTACCAGGAGCGGCTGAGGGAACTGGGGCTGTTTAGCCTGGAGAAAAGGAGTCTGAGGGGAGACCTGATCGCTCTCTACAACTACCTGAAAGGAGGCTGTAGCTAGATGGGAGTTGGTCTCTTCTCCCAAGCAGCAAGCAATAGGACAAGAGGAAATGGCTTCAACTTGTGCCAGGGGAGGTTTAGATTGCATATTAGGAAACATTTCTTCACAGCATTGGAACAGGCTGCCCAGGGAAGTAGTTAAGTCACCATCCCTGGACATCTTTAAAAGACATGTAGATGCGGTGCTTAGGGACATGGTTTAGTGGTCCGTTTTGCAGTGTTAGGTTAACAGCTGGACTTGATGATCTTTTCCAACCTAAACGATTCTATGATTCTGTGATTCAATGATTGTTTGCACTGTATGGAAACGTAGTATTGTCCCCATCATGCTGCTGCTGTGAGGCTGGGCCATCTGTGCAGCTTACAAAGAATTTACACTTAGCAGACCTCTGTCTTCTTCTGGTTTTTGCTTTGGAAATATGCTTTACGTCTGGCATTGTCTAAACTGCTTTATTCTGGTCTAAAAGAAGCATTCCCAAAACTCTACAGTCTACCTTATTAATAAAAACTAAAAAACACCAGGCACCTAATTCACACATCATAAAAGAAAACAATTCAGTTTGTGGTTGCAAGAGCCGCATTGTCAGTCCTGCAGCAGATGCCATTGTTGGCTGCATTTGCTTGCCCTGCAGAGTTGCCAAAGAGGATATGAAGTCAAATTTGTCATTTTCAAAATGAAATTTTTTTTTTTTTCTCAGAACAGGCATTCTGCTGTATGTTATCTTTCTGCCATATCATTTATCCACCCCATCAAAGGTGTTTTACCCAACTATCAGGTAATTCCCACGGAAGTACCATTCACAAGTTCCAGTGTACTATGCCCAAATGAAACATACAGAATTTATAACCTACCCAGGGATATTGCATTAGAATATGCTTTCCACCAAATCAATGGGATAAGGTTCTCCATATCTTAAAATGAAGGTAACATAATCTACATGGATTTTTTTTCTTATTGAAGTGAAACATGAAAGACTAAGTTAACCATACACAAAATCCTCTTTTCTCCTCTTTTGCATTTAAACAGCCCTGGCTTGTTGTTACACTGATTAAACCTGAGTATGAGAAGCAACCCCAAATTAAAATCCCTTCCTTCCCCAATGCAGAAGCAGGACTGAAAGTGCTAGGTTAACGGTTGGACTTGATGATCTTAAGGCTCTTTTCCAACCTAAATGATTTTATGATACTACCCGAGGCAGTTACCAAGGTATTGGCACTGGCCTGCACGAACCCACACCTGAGGCCAAAAGCCAACAAGGAGTGGGCATGAGGACAAGGGGCTTGCACTACATTCCGTGGGGGACACGGTTAGCACAGGGGAGCGTGTTTTGACATGTACCTTCCCCTTGTGGTACTTGAGGCAAACCAGTGCCATCAAGCTGCAAGGGACACAACAGGGCAGCTGGGGCTGGAATCAAGGGCTGGAGAAAGCCACAAAATAGGATTTCCTTTGGTGGAGGTGAGGACAAATCTTACGCCTATGAATGATTCATTTCTTCATAGACCTTGGAGAGATTTCTTGTCTAAGTCCTGTCCTGAGAGGGAGCAGGCAGAGGTGATCTGTTCCTCAGTTGTTTCATTTCCAAAGGGAAGATGAAAAAAAGCATTTCAGTCTAGTACCATAAACCCAGCCTGCCTCTTTCTCAATCACAAGCAATTTCTTCTTTAGGGAGGTCCACAAAGCATGTAGCTTTTCCCATGCTTCTTACTGATGCTCAAGGACGTTTTCACTGTGATTGCTCATTCTAAGTTTAGCACTGTAAGCATTTCTGAAAATTATATGGCTAGCTTGGACAAAATGAGGGTCTCGAAGTCAATACACAGAAAGCTCAGAACTGTTAATTCGTATTACAAAAACTGCAAACACAAAAGATTAAGGCCATTGTCAGTTGAAAATCCTACTCTATCTTGGCTAATCTAGTTACTTGCCTGGAAAAATACTTAAACTACAAGTGCGATCTTATGCTAGTTGCACTGTATGTCTTCCATGATACAGAGTAAGAAGATTTTCTTTACAAGAAAACAAGGAGGAGACACAATAGAGGCATACCTCTCTGAAGAACCAGAAGACATAGCCGTGGAACCATTCTCCCCTAAGACAGTTCAAAAGTTTGTCCCCCTTACTAATTCTTTATATGACAAACCTGAACAAGAAGAAAACGCTTTTCATCTCTTAAGGCAAAGCGAAGAGAGAAGTCAAGATTTCACCCGTCCAAGACACAGCAATTAACTGGACATTTGCATTACTTTGCTCTTCTTTTGATGGGACCTGAACTGAAAACTGAATCAATTACAGTCAGTTTCTGTTCTGACACGAGACAAGATGGACAGGTCTGATACTGGGCTTTTTACAGGCAGCCTAAGATCAGGCAACTATCTACATGTAGCCATAGCAGGACTGTAACTCACTCTTTCCAGGTCACAATATACCTTTCAATTACTGTACAAAACACCCACTAAAACCAATGACAGCTTCACAAAAATACCTGGAGTTATACCTGGATCTCTTAGCACATATACCGAAGGCTGAGGCTCTGTTTGGTTCAGTTTAGAACAATCTCCAATACATTTTAGTGTTCACTGAAAGGAAAAAAAGAGAATTTATTAAAGATAACACAGATTTTTTAAAAAGTATTTTCAGCAAGGGCAGACTGATCTTAAAACTGGTTTTACATTAATGCCCTTTTATGGAGGATTTGAAAGTACTCTGTGGGGTTTTTTTCTGTTGAAGTCTGAACAAAAGCAATACAATGGGAATACTATGCTTTACATGCTATGTATATGAACTTGTGCATTTCTCAAAGCGAGAAATTTCTCTTCCGCAGGTAAACAAAGCTAGAAATAAGAAAAGCTAATACTCTAATGAAGAACACATCAAATTACTATTAGTGATCATAATAAAAATAGTTCTCTACCACCTTGAAAACACAGTAACGCTTGTTCCTAACCTGGCATTATGCATTACTCCTTCCTGATAGAAAAAAACTCAAACCACTACAAGACTGAGTATCTAACTGTAATGGCAGTTGACTGTAACTGTCTTTCCTGTTGTCATTCAGCAATCATGTCAGGTCTTACCATTCTTTCATAGAAATTCTCAACTCCATTACAGCATTGTTGAAAGGACTGAAACATGAACACAAAGAGACCTTTTAATGTGCTGGTCTCCAAATATAACTATAAAACTAAAAAAAAAGTTTTGACATCCCGCTTTGATTTCACCTTCTCAGATGCCAAAACTTCACATGCAGTCAAGCTTTCTTTTAACAACTGAGGGGTAGGGACAGGTGCCCAACTTCACATTTGAACGCAAGCAAAGTTTGAAGATAAAGAGTGACCCACTTAAAGCATGTTCCACTTTAGATTTGAGAAGGCATTACCCCAGTCTGACAGCAGGGGATCTGTTTTGAAATTTGTAATTGCTTTATCTTTAGCTCAGCAAGGGGAATGAGATGAAAGGGATTAGAGACGTGATCTGTGATTGAGACCAGAATAAGTTACCATTTTCTAGCAACTTAAGAAGACAGCAATGTCCTATTGCTATTCCTTTACATGATCACTGCAATTTGCAGCAGTTCTGTTCTTCTTTGTTTCACAGTGAAAATGTTTCTATTATCATTGTGTTTAAATGAGGTTTGCTGAACGATGTTTAGTAGTCCCATTTCAACCCTCTCGTGATTGAAGTAGTATATTATTGCCATCAGCTGTCAAGAAACTTTCTATCCCTTTTGGAAACGTACACTTTGATAAAGGCGGTTAGCGGATTTGTGTGAATGTCTGCAAGCTGAAACTGCATATTCCGAAGGGTTACACACTAGCAATACAGAGTATGACAGCAGGCTCGTAGGTGACTACGCAAACAGGCGCCTGGCAGAAAACTCACACCCTCGCTAGGATTACATACTGCTTCTACTGTCACCTGCAAGCTCTGAGACACTGTCTGCAATTGACATTGCAAAAGGACACACTGCAATATCGCCAAAGGGTAAATGGGAGAGACCACAGAGCCTCCATTTAGACATGCATCACTGCCTGAAACAAGATCTATTTACAGGCCTCCTGTGGGTGCACGGTAACGCTGTCATTACAGCATCTGTCTGGTGTTCTCTAGCACAGATAAGAGTACAGAGCTTGCCCTCTAACCAGGGCTCAATGGCAGATCTGGGGTGGGGGGCAAAAATTAATTGCTTTGAGCAAGTACGTCTTTAAAAAGTCACTGCTTGCTTTGTGTATAACACTGCATTATAAAAAGGCAACATCTGTATTTAAAAGTCTTTTCTGATTTCAGAGTATTTTTCTTGTTAGTTGGATTCTTACAAGAACACCTAGAAGAAGGGTTCTTCTTCTTTAAAAAAAAAAAAGCAAGAGAAAAAGAATCAGGAACATCTAAATCATGAATCAGCTACACAAGGGTAATTTCCCAGATGCTAGGAGCTTGCTGAAGGAGATTTCACTGAGGGAGATACATCTGGTCAATGTGGCCAGCCCGTTCCTGAGAGTCACCTCATGATGAGAATAATTTGGGAACTGCTGCCTGTGATCATGAACCGTTTGGGAAAAGGAACCGTATTTTGCCTCCATAGTCCCAGCATTTACAGAATCCTTAACCACTTTTGAGGAAGAGTTTCACATAAATCAGTAACAACAAGCCTTTTTTTCCCTGAAGACCCGGACAGCCTTTATGTACGTTTTTCAGGGCAGACACTGGTCAGAAGTTTTGGGTTCAAAGGCTGGGGCAGATGACCAAGATCAGCCACCCTGACTTTCCTCACGCAGCTGAGGAGAGAACTGTATCCTCTGGGTCTTGCATAATGATTCAGCAGTTTTTTGCTTCCGTTAAATTATTTTTTCCTACTGCTAAGGAAAATTTGAAATCAGACTTTTACAATACCCCTAAGAATGAAAGATATACATATTTATTTAGAGGCTTAAAGGTTCTTCCTTTGCAGAGCATTGTGGTGAGTTAGCCTTGGCCAAGGGCCACAATCCCATCCAGCCTCTCAATCCCTTCCCCTCCTCAGCAGGACAGGGGAGAAAATAGGATGAGAAACATCTTGGGTCGAGGCAAAGACAAGGAGATTGATTACCAGTTACTGTGGTGGGCAAAACAGACTTGGGGGGGGTGGGGAATAAAGGCCAGGTTGGATGGGGCTTTGGGCAACCCGGGTGTGTTGGTTTTGCGTGGCAAGGTTTTGGTAGCGGGGGGGGCTACAGGGGTGGCTTCTGTGAGAAGCTGCTAGAAGCTTCCCCTGTGTCTGACAGAGCCAATGCCAGCCAGCTCCAAGATGGACCTGCCGCTGGCCAAGGCCAAGCCAATCAGCGCCTCTGTGATAACATATTTAAAAAGGGAAAAAAACAGTTAGAGAGCTTTTGCAGCTGGAGAGAGGAGTGAGAAGATATAAGAACATCTGCAGACACCAAGGTCAGTGCAGAAGGAGGGCAAGGAGGTGCTCCAGGCGCCGGAGCAAGATTCCCCTGCAGCCCGTGGTGAAGACCATGGTGAGGCAGGCTGTCCCCCTGCAGCCCACGGAGGAAGGATGAGGGGGTGTAGAGATTCCACCTGCAGCCCGTGGAGGACCCCATGCCGGAGCAGGTGGAGGCACCTGAAGGAGGCTGTGACCCCGTGGGAAGCCCACGCTGGAGCAAGCTCCTGGCAGGACCTGTGGATCCATGGAGAGAGGAGCCCACGCCAGAGCAGGTTTGCTGACAGGACTTGTGACCCCGTGGGGGACCCACGCTGGAGCAGTTTGCTCCTGAAGGTCTGCACCCCGTGGAGGAGACTCACGTTGGAGAAGGTCGTGAAGGACTGTCTCCCGTGAGAGGGACCCCACGCTGGAGCGGGGGAACGATGAGAGGAGTCCTCCCCCTGAGGATGAAGAAGCGGCAGAAACACCGCGTGAGGAACTGACCATAACCCCCACTCCCCGTCCCCCTGTGCCGCTGAGGGGGCAGAGGTTGAAGCCGGGAGTGAAGTTGAGCCCGGGAAGATGGGAGGGGTGGGGGGAGGTGTTTTTTAAGATTTGATTTTATTTCTCATTCCTCTACTCTGTTTTGCTTAGTAATAAATAAGATGAATTCCCTCTCTAAGTTCGGTCTGTTTTGCTCGTGATGATAATTAGAAAATGATCTCTCCCTGTCCTTATCTCAACCCGTAAGTTTTCTTTCATTGTACCTTTTCTCCCCTGTCTAATGAATGAGGGCAGTGATAGAGCGGCTCTGGTGGGCACCTGGCCCTCAGCCAGGGTCAACCCACCACACCGGACTAGTGGAGGTTGTCCCTGCCCATGGCAGGGGGGTTGGAACTAAATGATCTTTGAGGTCCCTTCCAACCCAAACCATTCTGTGATTCTATGACGGATTTACCTAGACTCAGGTAGTGAGAAACAAAGGCAACCAAACCAACACCTTCCCCCCTACACACACACCCTGAGAGCAGCACAGGGCGGTCAGAACATAGCGGTTTCTCTCTGCTGCTCCTTCCTGCTCACACTTTTCCCCTGCTCTGGTCTCTCCCTCCTGCAGTACCTGTCAGGAAAACTGCCCCGGCGCAGGGTCTCCGCAGGAAGCAGGGCAGATCTGCTCTGGCCCCAGGATGCTGCTCGGCACCGCCTGCCCTACCTTGCTCTTCCCCCTCCTGTCCCTTGCTCTTTTTTTCCTTGCTCCTCTGCTCCTTCAGCATTTTCACCTTTTCTTCCATATGTTTTGGCAGCCACACGTGTGACTGAGGGGCCACGCTGGTCATGGCCGGTTCCAGATGGCTCCAAGGACCCCCCGCTAGGCCTTGGAGCTGGCTGGAGCTGGCCATGACCAGCCCCGGGCATCCCCCAGCAGAGACACTGACATTGATCTCTCTTCAGCAGAGATCCTGAAACTGAGCTGAGACTGACACAGATTATTTAGATATTACAAAGTATGTGATTGAGGGAAAGAGGGGAAGGGAAAAAAATCAAGTTGACTGTTGCAAGATTTGTTTGCAAGGGGCATTAGTGTATTTTTGTCAGCTAAACCACGTAGCTATTTGCACTCAGGTCAGATCTCAGTAGGAAGGGAGGAACCAGCAGTTCCTGACCTACTCACTCCCTGGCCTTGGATTTCAAGGGCATTGATTCATGGCCACCCTCCCTGCCAGGGTTCAGGGGAGAGGAGGGCAGGCAGCCCGCCCCAGCCTTGTCACCCTTCTCCCATTCCCCATCCACTGGTCCCAGGAAATCTTTCCAAAAGCTGCAAATAGGACAGGCTGACAACCTCCTTGCTTTTTTCTAGTTCAGCGAGATGGAAGAAATAGCACTACCCTTGAATAAGGAGAAACAGGTGACATGTCTTCAAGGCACAGAGAGGGCAATAATTTTCTTTCCGTTGATGCTGAAGACATAACATGCTGAGTTTCAGCCATATTCAACATGAGGAAAAAAACCAAAAGACAACTACAAAGTTATGTCTCTGTAGTTAAAGAAGAGACATTTCCTTCCACTGCACTGCTGTTGGATTTGACATAAACAATGCTGGCATGCACAGGCAGGTAAACAGGAGCTGCAGATTTGCAGGATAAGGTAGAACTGGCCAAAATAAGGGCTGCAGCCTCTGAGGCAGCTGCTCTGCCTGACCTGTACCCAAGGAGGCTTGTGATGCGAGTGCTGCCCTAATAAAGACTGCAGAGGAGCCTGGAACTTCTGCTTTTGACCTCATTCATTGACTTCAAGGGAATCAGGGTGTCCTATTCAGGATTCATATTGCAACAGGCTGCATTCTTACCGCCTAACAAGCACTTGAAATGAATTAACACTGTGGCTGTATTCACAAAAGATTCTCGTGCAGTATTAAAGGCAAGATGATTTGCAATACAAGCACATGGAGTGCCTGGACTGATCCCAATAGTAAGACTGAGACTGAACAACTAGTGTGTTTGGGTCGACCTGAAGAACTCTTCATTCAAACCATATCCAATTTTCAGCCACAGCTAGGGATAATGAATATAAATAAAATGTCTCTCAGTGTTAACTCTCAAAGGAAAGGCAGTTAAAACTAACAGAAGGTGATAGCACTCTCCTTGGTTTTCCTAGTACTGCCATTTACAAAGGTTGTAATTCAAGAAACAAACATTGCTTTAATGCACCTATTTAAGTCCAGTGATACCGTCACAAGTTTAAAGCTAGGATGTCTGCATTTTTGTTTGTTCATTTTAGTTTGTTAATATATCGCTAGCATCTCCAAACACCACAGTATTTTATGCTCTTACTTGGCAGTGAATACCTTTTGTTAGAGATCTTTCTTTTGACAATACTGCACTGGCTATTGCATTTACCGTGCAGGGATTTCAGATCTCTCTCTCTCTCTCCACTTATTGCTATGATGTCTGAGCACTTGGTTCAGCCTTCCCTTACAAATGGTTAAGAATCAGTCAGTCTAATATGGCAGTGACAATGCTTCCCTATTGTGACAATACTTCTCTATATAGGATTTTCTGCAGCACTAGGCTTAAACTCTTAGTTCACTGGCATCCATACAAATTGTACCATCAGTTGCTATGCAAGGAAAATTAGGCCAAGGCTGGGCGCTTCAGAAAACCTTGCGTGCAAAGCTCCCTGCACGTGTTCAACTGACAGTGCTGTGAGTAACAACACATACCCCAAAGCATTCTTTGCCACTGTTCAGATGAAATAATACCTCCATGACTATAGGCAGGCTTTTGCACACTCACATGGCTGTGAGTCTGCAACAGAGCTTCTAAACAGATTTCAGATCTCATAATTTAATTCGAAAGGCCTGGCTTTAAACACACGTGATTTATAGTCTTTCAGACATACTGATGTTTGAATAACAGACAAGAAAACTTTTTTGTTACCCTGTTACTATTAGAAATGCAAACCAGAAACTGGTTGGACATAAAACCAGAATAACCAGTGCTCCATTCTGGGGGTTTGGCCTTTGGCTGTAAATCAGGCTGGCCCCAAATCATTTGGGATTTGTTTGTGAAGAGGTCACATCAGAAGTGATTACATACTCCTGGTTGTGGATTGTAAGGACTGGCCTTTTGCGTTCTGAAGAGCAAGGTGAGGATGGCAGTTAGATCTGCATTGTACTCAAGATCCAGGCATAAGCACACAAAACACCAGAAAACAAAACCACTTTCATACATGCAACACATTAAACTTGCTTCTCCACAAAACCTTAGGGTCACTGCACCTAAGGAGAGGTGACTGAGATAGGCAGCTTCACAATTCTATGATGGACACTTTGGTCTCCCAGACCTCCCTGGGCAGTGCTGTCCTCCTTCCTTCCCTGCCCAGGACAGGGGAAACAGCATGCCCTCTGCCACAAGACCAAAGACGTCCAGTTGCTGCTAATCCTGCTGTGCCACCACGCAACCACCACACAAAAACATGCAAGGTTGCTCTTCTTAACCTAGATCCCAGCTAAGAACAGAGACAGGTCCTTTGCCCACATGTCAGGCCATTTACAAGCTGTTTGCCTCTTCTGCCACTGGAAATGTTAGTGGCTACTGATCACACGCTCATGGCTCCTTAACAGCAAGTTAACATAAGCATCTTGTGAGCAGGAGGTGCTTGCTTCCTTTCCAGGGTTAAAACCCTCTGTTGACAGCCTTCCTTCCCTGTCTGCAGCAAGCAAACCCTCAGAAGAGGGACAAAACATTAAGTCCATATCCTCATTAGTATTTCTTAACATAGAGCAAAAGGTTTCCCACAGAACTTTTTAGTCGTGATTAATGCTGTGAAGACATGGTAGGCAAAGTTTGGCCAGGCAAAAAAAAAGCACAAAACATTTTTCATGGATGTCACCTCCAATTCGAAGACAAATTTGCTTCAGCTGTTTCCCTGTCTCTCCCTGCTCATGTGGCTCTCTCCCTAGTGAATTAAAGCCTACTAAAAATATACTTGCTTTTCTCCTTTGTATACAGAAATCACATCCAACTTGGGAAGTCCTTGGACTGAAATGGTTGGAGGTGAAAGAATGTTACAAAGAAGCACATATATGTGCCATTTCAAGGCAGCGTGGTACCCTATCCTGGATGCCTTGCTACCTTACATGGATGCAGTCTGGCTAAGAAACCTGGACCACCAAGAAAATGAGTGCAAATCTAGATGGAAATTGTTTTTCAGATCGACACTTTTTAAATAACAGAATGCCTTCTAAAGAAAGTAAAATACTATCTTCCAAAAAGCTATTATACAAAAAATAATTTTTACATTAGAAAGGCTGACTTTGTACTTCTGAATAGTCTAGAATACTCATCAGTGTTTATTAAAAAAAGCTTGCACGTAGTATTTTCACTTCAAGAGCAGAGCAAGTGTTTTTCACATATGTGGTTTCCGGAAGCAAGAAGCAGAGGAACAAGAAGAAAGAGTAAGACACAGCAGTAGCATCAACAAAAGCAAAGTCGTCAGATCAGCCGGCAGAAGTAGTTAGCTTTCATCTGCATTTTCTGTGGGGGATGTTATCTATTTGCTAGGATAGAAGAAAATGATCAGGCAAGAGAAAATCCAACTTCCAATACGTGCTTTCAGTCTATGCATGCAGCCATCAGTGGCATTCTCAGCTGATGATGACACTTTTAAGCTCACCTTCTGCCAAATGTGTTGCAACTACCTTGCAATTTCACATACACTACAGTACTTAAAAGTCTGGCTTCTTTTTAAAGCTACAGCTATTGGATTCATGTGTTACTATTAAGAAGGTGAAATTAAGCAAGTTCTCTAACTCATAGTAGCAGATAACAGACTACTCAATAACAGAAGCCCTGGAGAATGTGAAACAGAAAGCCAGAGAAAATCGAGCTGAGAAAAAAAGGACTCTGTGCTAACTCTAAGTTCCCAGAGCAAAATCTAGCAGCAATAAGCTGCAAAATCTTACTGCTAACAAGTCTACCCAGATAAAATTAGTAACTGCATCTTCTTTATTGTTTGTAGAGTATGAAGACTTTCTCCCCTCCATGTGTCCTCATGACTGTTTGCAAGCTAAGATAGTGGTAGCAACTCCTTTTTCCAGAGGCCAAAACCTATGAAGATAGCTCTCAACTGCCATTGAAGGACTAGGACACCCACAACTTACCAAGGTCAGAGGCAGACTTGTAGCAGAGACTGTGTTTCTGAAGTTGTAGGGCATTATTTTGATCACTACATCTATTCTTCCTTCCCCTAAACAGATACCAATTACTGTTCCCTGAGATCTCCTTTCCGTTCAACCAAGCCAAGTATGAACAAGGGAATGGAGGGGCACTACAAGGAACAGTTTTCTGCTTAACTAGTCTCTGTACAGTGTCACAGGTCCATCTGGACACAAATGGAACAGTAAACACAGACTAGGCTACCTTTACATTATGCAAGTCACCAGAGCGTGTAGCCTTTTTTCACGTCTCATTTTCTTTGCAACTAAGAATATAGTTTTAGGGAGTCCTTAAATAAGGTTTTAGACCGAAAAACACCCAAAAACAAACCCAAGAAGTTGAAGGAAATAACAGCAGCTAAAAAAGCACCCTACCATTTATGTGTAATTTATGTTTGGTTTTGATAAATCCATGCAGCCAAGACTCTGAGCATATGCTTGGAAGCCAATGGGAATTTACCTACGCTAGGCTTCAAGAGATAAACATGACAAGTTAGGGACTCTTAAAAATGTAATATATTTCATCATAAACATAATGCAGAATACATAATAGCAATGAAATTCAACCCTGCTGGGAACAGAAAGCAACCCCAATCCAGCCAATGATGTAAACCAAATTTCAGCAGCAGAGCTCTGGAATGGAGACTACAAAACAGCTGGACCCCACAATAAGGCACTTAGGTGGATCTAATGTGTCTGATGGATGATTAGAAGAATAAAGAGGACAACAGGACAGAGACTAAGATACTGAATCTCAAAAATGGAATTTGTATTGAGACAGAGAATAGCCTGAGTGCACACCTCCACTGTCAGGCATTCACTGAGTGAAGGAACCAGCGCATCAAATACCAGGCCCCAGATGGCATCTTCTCACCCAGTGCCCTGTGTGACTCAGTGGTCTAATCTCAATCACCTTAAGTCTGACTGGAACAAATCCTTGCTTTCCTCTCCATTTGGTTTTCCTAGCTTATCTTCTTATACAGCAGAAGGCTTCATCTGATGTTAATGCTTGTATTTCACATTGAAACACAAGATTTTCTTTCACCTCTTGCCAGCTGGCTCTACAATCACGCCACCCAGCAACAAACAACACTTTTAGTTTAAACCACTCCTTTAACTCTGTGTGCTACAGAAGATGGCTGAACATGGAGCTGCGGCTTTTAGAAAGACACTGAATTTCTGACAGGCATACTTCTAAATGACACTCAAAGATTAAGTTACATTCAAATACAAGATTTTATTATTATCTATATACTTAGAAGTGAGTGCCTTGCTGCATATTTCTGTCTTGCTCAGTCAACACAGAAACTTCCAAAATAATTAGCCAAATGAACAACCTCATGCAAAAAATAAAATATTTAAAGAACTGATTAAATCAAGCAGTTATTCCTTGGAGACTGACGAGAAAGTGGATAGCAGGTCATTTACCCTGTGCCATAAGCCTGGCTCGCAAACCCTCTTACTCCCTGTCACCAAAGTATTACATACCCGATTTCTTCTTCTTCATAAACCTGTTACAGCCAGGTACAGCTCTTGGATCCTCAGGGCTGTACTATCTACTGGTTAAACTGGCAGAGCTTCAATGAAGCCAGGGCTTTGTTCATGACTGAGATTTGGGCCTTTATCAATTACCTGAAAAATTTCAAATCCTTGCCAAGGAACAAAATTAGCTACATCTCCTTTCAATGGTTTTAATCACGGATGCAGCAACCACCTGCTTTTCTACATGCTAGCTTGCAAAGCAATTCCAGTCATGAAGCTTGCCAAAGAGGAGTAAACATTTCTTTTAGAGTTAAGAAAGCATAATGGATTAGACTGTGATACAGTCCAAGGTATGCTGAAGTGTAAGCCAAATGTTGGTCTCTAACATCCAGTGGTGCCATCACTGTCAAACAAGAAAGTTGGCCAGAAATGGCACTCAGATGACCTTCAAGGGCTGCTGTATCCCATTGCTGACTGATGAAATCATGATACAGTGTGCAACAAAATTCCCCTCCAGATGACTGGCTCCTGCATTTGCCATGCTCTTGGGGATGTCCTCTCTGTAAGTCTCTGGGGTCTAATTCTTGACTTTGACATTTCAAAACTTGTGCTTAGCTATGATGCAGCCTGGTGGTTTCCCATTCTTACGAACACCTCCATTTCCTGGGCAGATGCATTGAGCAGCTCTAGGAAGCAGCTGCAGCTGTGAACAGCTTTGAGCAGTGTCCTCTAACTAGCTGTCCTGCCTGATGAGCAGGGCCAGAGACCTAGGGGTATGCTCACAGCACACTGAAGCTGCAAGGGGAGCTGAGAAAGGGTTTTGGAGATACGGCTGCTCTGTGTTTCCACCTCAAATCACACATTGCATGCTGACTTTGCTTGTGATGGTCTGTATTCAAGGCAGTGTCAGGCAGGTGAAGTGAGTGTCAGCTCTCCCACCTCCCAGACGAAGGCTCCTACCACCGCCCTATGGTGGATACTCAACTCAATGGCAGTGCCACAAAAAAGGTCACTGTTGGGGTTCAACCATCAGCTTTTCATTAGTGTTACTGCCTCTCCAGGGAAATGTAACTACAGTGTTCCCAAGCTCGCGTGACTTTGTGTGGCACCGCATGGCTTTGCACAGAACCATCAGCTGCAGGTACTGCAAGCTGTCTGCACATCAACCAACCCCACAACTTCAGACCTCCAACATGTACCTGAATCAGATCTGAGGTACCTCCTGGGATGCGACCAAAACCACCCAAGCAGCAGGGTGAATACTCTTTCATTTTGAGCCTTCTGCTACTACTGTAAGTGGCCAATTCCACCTGAGCTGGCTGCTGGAAGCTGGTGTAAAACAGGAGGCTTTGTCTCTCAGGAGGCTTTCTCAGGACAGTGGTCACAGGGGAACAGAGCACAGTAATATCAAGTAGAAGGAGAGGAGGACAGTAAAAACCACTCCTATATATTAATCCTGCTCTTTGCTGTATGCTGAGCTTACCCAAGCACAGAGAAATTAATAGAAACTGTAACTGAGAAACATAGAACTCTGAAAAACTGCATTTCTAAAACCAATAATCTCCTCTCTCAGCTTCTGGCTGGCTGCAGGAATACTTCCTGTGAAATGTTTTTAGGGCTGATGAAAAGGGTGAAGAAGCACTGCTACTGTTCACAGAGAGATTGCTGTACATCACTGGTGTCACTTTTCCTCTTTTGGGTTTAGGGAAGTGAAGCGCACCCAGACTTTGCTTTGCCTGACTCCTATAGACCACCCCACTGTGACTATGGTGAAATAAACAGAAATGTTTCACCGCCTGAGACAGATATGTTGTAGACATTAGCTTTGCTATCATTCTAAAAGAAAAACAATGCAAATAAATTTATACTGTGAAGCCAGAAGGACAGAAGAGGTTAGCTTTGATGCCTTTCCAGAGCGAGTTAAAGTAAGAGGGTAGAAGGTAAGAGCAGTGAGAGGGTTCAGCGTGAGGTTGTAACAGAGACAAAACGAATCCCATGGCACAGGCAAGTGAAATCCATTAGAGAATGCAGAGGGCTAAGTTCTGCTCTTCCTTAACAAGACTTCAAATAGATTACACAGATGCAAGTGTCAGCAGAGCATGGCCCTGCGTGTCCAGCTGGGCTTGCACGTAGTTGTGCTTGGAGAAGGTAGATCTTGATTGGCAGCGGAAAACAACATTCACAGAGCTAGCCCTCGTGGGGCTGCTGGAGAAAGGTCAAGGAGCAGGCTTTCAGACAAAAAAGGAAAACGCATCCTCACAAGGAACAGCAGAGATGATAAAAAAACTTGAGCATCAAGATATTCTCCCACCTTTTATCCAAAGATCACAGGCCTTGGAGAGGAGAAGCAATTTAACTGCCACTGGTTAATACTTACACTTGAAGCATGTGTTCATGTGAAGAGCAGTGTGAGAATCATGTCCACTAATGTAAAACATCCTTATGATAAAAAAGGAAATCTGCTACTTCGGAACACACCCTTGTGTTACAGAAAATCTGTCAGGGAAAATTGCTTGGCATATGATCAAATTTCACATAATACCCATTTTTTCCTAAATTTCAATTTTTACCATTTCTTCCTTTTCATCATGCACAGAAGGGAACTGCATTTCAGCTGAATGGATTGGGTTTAAAAATACGTGCATTAAAAGAATTCTAAAATTGGTGCACTTTTTTTTCATTTTTCATTTTGACCATGGTAACTGTCCTTTCCTCAAAACCTATTTTTCAAAACCATTACAAAAAGGAGTATAGCTTCTTTTTAAAATAAAAAGACAAAGCAATTGACCTTAAAAATGTTTTTCCCCTACAGTTTTGAGAAAGAAAACATCTATAATTGGCATATCTCATTAACAAACTCAGCTATGCCATCATAGTAACAAGTGGGTAGCAAAGTGAGACTAACATTTTAATTAAGTACTTTTCAATCCTAGCCTAATTTTCTTTGTATTATGTGAACCTTTGATGGTTAGAGAAGCCTGTTGAAAGGCAAAAGGCATACTAAAACCACCTTTCCTCAGCCAAATCTCTCTCAGTTACATGCCCACTGCTTTTGTTTAGAGCATTTTAACTCTTAGGCAGTGTTTCCCTTTACATCCACATCTAGCTAAAATATACCACTTGTAGCAACCCATCTCAAGGGCCTGGCTTCTTCAAGCTCAGAAAGACTATATTATGATTGATCTCCCCAGGTACCCTCTTCAGGATGATGCTGATTAGGCAGGTAGTTACTGGAAATGTGAGTAGCTTGGGCTCCTGATCTGTATCCACTCACCAGCAGCAAAGCTGCACTTTCAATCACAGATATTAGGACTGGTATAAAGGTATCAGAGCAGTCACATATCACACTCACTGTCCCACCTGAACAGCAGCAGCCTCCAGGTACTCAGCGGGCAGTAGCAGACTGCAGGATAATAAACTTACCTGGTTTCTTCCTAGTCCCTGGACAGACAGGTAAAGGCTCATACCTAAATGCATCAAAGAACCCATCCTTGCCATTTCTGTCAAGCTAATTTATATCGTCACCATTTGCTTTCTGGCCAAATCACCAAGAAGTGAAACTTATCAAAGAAGTCTCTTGGTACTAGCAGCTCTTCAATGTAAAGGTACATTTGAGCAAGCTCTTTTTTTGTGTTAGAGAACCTAATTTGATTTGATAGTCTTTCTGTTAGGTTGTGAGATTGGGAGACAAGGCTAGCAAAGCAGAGTGGAAGGTAACAGGAAAAAAAAGTTGAGCATATACTGAGGGCTGACTCAAAACAGCCAAACACACATATGGCTGGAAGAGAAATGCGTTAATAAACCGGAGTTCATTGCATGTCAGCATGCGCAGCATTAAGTGCTTATAAACAAACACAAGAACTGTACTGTGAAACTGTCTCCTGGAAAACATTTGAAATCAAGGAGAGAAAGTCAATTTATTTATTTATTTATTTTAGGCATTAGCCATTTTTATGAAAGCAAGATAAAACTTAACTTCTGGGGGGGGGGGGTGTTACAGCACTTGCAAATACTGGGTCAAGCCTTGATCCCACTGAATCAGTAGAAGCTTTGCCATTAAGTTCAAGAGAATTAAAGACTTATCAAACTCTATGAAAAACACTGCAACAGAGAAATCTCTTGCAGCATTGATTCTCCAAAATGTGAATGAGTTGACATCAAAAGACCTGGCATTTATATTGAAATGCGGATACCCATAGATTTCAGTTTGCAATTTATTTTTTGTTTCTGTTTCATTTTCAAGGCTCTAACGATGGCCAAGATAGGAGTTGAGACTTCATTAGCAGAATGAAGATTTCTAAAAAACGAACAATTTTTAAGTAAAATACAGCTATTAGAGTTTGAGTGCCTGCATCAATCACTGCTTATCCTGAGTAAACCAGAAATGAGATAAAAAGTCAAATCACTTTTCCATTTGGCTTAATTTTACTCCACTCAATCCACCTCATGCTGTGTATGTAGTATATAAAACAGGCTACCTGCACAGGGTTATATTTCACCTGTCACATGGCATATGCATCCTCTGCTAGAAACCTGTGTAACTCCACTGGCTGCAACAAACCAGGCTATTGTCAACAGATCAGTACCATGAACTCTACCTTCATGCATAGACGGAAAGAGGAAAGAAACATACGCTTCTCTGGAAGATACTTGTAAAGCTTAGATGCCTTTTTAGAGGATGTTCTTGAGACAAGACATACATTACACTGTTTAAAAGACCAGTGAATGAAACTCCTTGCCTGTTTGCACAGGTCAAATCAAGTGCATGTTCCAAGTGCAGAAGGAGAGGAGAGGAGAGGAGAGGAGAGGAGAGGAGAGGAGAGGAGAGGAGAGGAGAGGAGAGGAGAGGAGAGGAGAGGAGAGCTGTGCTGTAGACAGTAGGAGTAAGAAGCTGCATAGCCTTAACCCTGAAATAACAGCTCTGCAGTATAGGACTGGTTTAGAGATAGGACATTCTGTGTTAATGTATGCATGAGCGCAGACCCCAGGATCAAGTGGGGGATCCCAGCTTCTGCTCAATCTGGAAGGAATAAAGAAAACAGGATGGCAACAGAGACCAAGCCCCATTCCCATAAGACTTGCCAACAACAACTGATGCTCACAGAACCACTACCATTTGCACCATTTCATTCCCTTCCTTGTCCACCTCCACTTCATATCATTATCACCTGCCTTCTGCCTTCCCAGTGAAGTCTAGCTATATCTATGGTAACTTATATTCGTCACACATGGATACGCTGTACATACATACACTAAATGTGAAGTTTTGCACAACTTTCAGGGTAACAGCTACACCCTCCCAGCACCTCAGCATTTGTTTGCAAGCCGTCACTGCTCAACTGTTCAGCTACTGTTTACAGCAAACTGATAAAACAGGGCATGAACTGCTTCTGCTACACTAATGCAGAGGGAGAGAGAAGTTCTGAAAAATAGTTTCTAATTCCCGTCTGTCACTCACCTGAACTGAAATATTTCCATTACCTCCTGAGCTCCACAACTGATCAGCAAAACCTTCCAGCAGAATTGTTTGAAAGCTTAAAAGCAAATAATTTTAAAAAGCACCAATCTTGAATCACTGATGATTTGACCAAAACTTTGAGTCTCTCACTGAGGCCGTTAAGGTTTAAAACAAACTCAAAACTGCAATTACTACCAAGAATGGCAAGACTTACACTTGCAAGTAATCTCCGTTTACTTTCCTGATATATTCCAGTTACTGAGAAAGTCTCAGTTTCCTCCTTCTCTCTTCATCATAGGTAGATGAAATCAAAACTGTAAGAGACAAAAGTAATTAAGGATTGAGAAGACCAGTATATCAAGGACAGCCAAGGCTGGACACCCAAGCAAGGTCAAAGAACACCAGACTTCTCAGGAAGCCAAGCTGGGAACAAACCTGAAAAGGATCTGACTCTTGCCAGCCAGGCTGTTGAAGGCTTTGCCGCTGGATACTTACAAGTAAACAAACCCCAGAAGAGTTGCACAACACAGAATCACACCAAAGCAGTCATACAAAGCAGAAAAAGCTTGAGGTTAAGGTACATGAAAAGTTGTTGAGGAGGATGAAGGAGATGAATGTGCCTGGACTGAGTCCTGAGATGGACACCTCATGTATCTGGCTTCAGGGCAAAGGGCATGGAAAGAGGAGAAAAAAATGGCTTTGTCTATTAGAAGAGAATGGAGAGATGACAAGGGACAAAGCACCGCACAGAGAAAATGCACTGGCCTCAAGTCTAGGAGGACTTGGGTATCCTGACCTCCTATTATCCCTCTTTCTCTCTGCCCATGGAGCCATTTGATGCTGTTCAAAACCTATTTAGGTACTGACCGTACCTCTTCACTGAGGCACAGAATGCAAAAGTCTCAAAATGTGCTTCCCTGTCCTGTGATTTGGTGAGATTTACTTGAAATGGTCACTGTGCTCTCTGTTCTGATTAACATACTATTTACTGCCTGACTCATTCACTTCTCTTCACAAAACAGCGTAGATTTTATTCCTGCCTATTTCCCTTGTTGAATGCTTTATAATAAATACTTTTTTTAACTTTTTTTTTTTTTAAATTACCTGCATCATCAACTGGCTTCTGCTGAAGATCACTGAGCTAAATCAAATTCTACAAGTAGTAATACTCAGTATTTTGCTATGGCTTTCTGTCCCTACCTTGAATAACAAGGAAGAGGAATGGCATGTTTAAAATGATTGCTCTCTATTGTTCCAGTAAGATTTTTAAAAATCATTCCACATCACATCACTACAAATAGCAAGTGTGCTCTCCACGCACTCCATGGTAACATTTAGTATGAAACCTGTTAATGGGATTTAAAGCTGAACATCTGTTTTTCTAGCCCTCTGTACCAGGGCAAACATCTTGGAATCAGGAATCAGCATGATCTCAGCAGGAATTTAGGAGTCAGAGAAACACATATCAAAAGAATAATGAAAAGTAGCCTCTACTCAACAAATCATTCTGTTCTTTCAACATTACCATTTCTAAGAAGTCCTCCTGTCTTTGGGACTCGTTCACACTTATAAGCATATTTTCCTGCCCCATAAAAGAAGTAATGCAACCAAACATCTGCTCTCTGGTACGTGTATTTTAGATCTGTGAAGCCACTTCACTGAGTTATTCAGCCAAGAACCCCATGAATAACTTTGGACCAGATTAAGTCATCTTTAAGGCCTGTAAGATACATCCATCAGATTAAGTCTCTGACAGCAGCAGAAACTGCCTCTACTGTATAAATGAAGCCAGGGGAGGAATTCTTCTTAAGATAAATGAAGCCTTACCATTATAAAAGCATGGCAACATTAATAATTTAAGAAAGTGTTATGAAGATGTTAGTTTCTCAAGAAGAAATGACTAAGGAAGACAGGTTGTATGTCGGGCAAGGTGAGTTCTGGTAGGCAAATGAAAACTTGCAGGAAAAATCCAGTGTGTTCTAAAACACTAGTCAAGTAGCTATTTCTAGCATCAAAAAATAACTTCTTAAAATACTTAAAAAAAAATAAATTGCAAATTTAGTCAGAAATTTCCTTCCTGGTAATGCTGAAGTCCCCACTGGAAAACTTCAGTCACTGGGTGTATATCATCATCATCACTACCATATTCTGAGGAAAGCAGCATATTCTCCTCTTTGGCTGTCAATCTCTCTTTGCAATGCTGCATCAGCCAGAGACCAAAGAGAAAGTGCTGTCCAAAGAGGACACTCACATTGTGGACTAACGTCTTCAGCTACTGCCAGGGGTGTGGCAATGAGCAACACAATCATTTTCAAAGCAAGTATCTCCCACAGCCCAGTTCAACAGTATGTTAGGGTAATGATGATCTGTGCATTGATGGTATCCTGGACATGGATGAGAAATACAAATTTCAAAGTCATGTGCTGAAGGAACAACGTATTCCTTCTTTTGTCCTAACTCCAGATCACCAAGAATGGTACTAACATCCATCTCTAAGTCAACTTTGTCTAACCTAAGACAGAAAACAGTTTATGTGAAATAGTAATTATTACTATCAATATTATTTTCAAATAACATCAATTATCTGATAATAATGTTTTTTTCAACACGGAAAGAATGTTTATAAGGCTGCTGGACTGAAAGATATTACAGGATGAGCTCCTTCTCAAAATGGATTAGTTGATCTCGTAAGAGCTTTGCTTTTCCTTTGAGCACCTAGTGGTGTTGATTCCAAAGACATGAGCATTTGATTGGATAAATGACTGCAGATTAATTGCAGATCATTATGTACTGGAAACTATGGACTATCATGCCAGGAAATGCAGAGCTATCAGTATTGAAAAAATGTCAGCAAGCTTATTTACCATTTCCTTGGCCTATATATTCCTATTTAGAGAACAAAGCCAGCAGGAGCACAAGATCAATGCTATTTACTCATTTTTTGCCATTCCAGCCAGGGTCTCTTTCTGTTACTCTTTGTTTAGCCTGCCATTAATGTTTCTTCATGCAAATAGCTTATTCATGACTCTTGTGGTGATCAGAAATGAGAACTGATGTCATGCTTAGGCAACAAGATTGTTAGAGGTTTAAAACAAAAGAGCATCTCAGTCTTTTATTTCAAGATCGGTTACCAGAGAGGCAGGAAAATCTGCCTTTGGTGGTCTGTTTTCTGTAGGGACAAATGCAGTCAGATCTTGGGGAGGGGTCTGGGGGTGTGCTTTTGGTCAACAACTCCAGCAGGTATTTTCAAAATTGAACTCTGGGTAAATAAAAGAAGTTTTTTTTACAAAAAGAAGCTGCAAAACATGAAGAGACAAAACAATAGTACAAAGCAAACAAAGTATTTCATTCATGTCATCTGAAATGACATGTGTTTTCTTCTTGTAAGCAAGAAAAACAGCTTATGGCTTTGGTGAACCCAAAACAATTTCCGTCCTGGTTCTCTGCTGTCCTACTTTACCTCTTATTTCCATCAGAGAACCACAAACTCAAGAAAATCTCAATAAGAATCCAATTAATGAACACAGATGTGTACACAAACAGAATTTGTAGACAGAGGGGACCTTCACTTGATCCTTAATCTCTTTTTGTTACTTGAAGTTCCACATCCCTTCTCTTACTCCAGATAGCCAAAGTCAAAAGTAGAATCTTTTCTGCCAAACTCAAGAAACTAACACAACACAGAAACCAATACACAGCACAGCACCATGAGGGCTGCTGTGAGAAGAATTAACTCCATCTCAGCCAGACCCAATGCAACAGATAAACCCTCACACTCAACTGGAAATAAACAAACAAAAACCAACCAACCAAATAAAAAACCTAATGCAACTCAAAATGGTGGATCATTTTATGTTTGCAATTTTAAGTAAACATAAAACAAACCCTCCAAAAAACAGCTCTACAGCAAAAAAATTGTATGCATAATTTCTGCTCAATGTTTTGGGCCAAAACTTTTCAGAACTGAGTAGTTTTTGGCAGAAATCTGTATGTTCCAGAATTTTATTTTGCTATGGAAACTGCATAAGAGAAACAAAGTCATAGACCAGCCAGTTCTAGTCAAAATCTCCTCCTTTTTCATACAGATCACACAAGTGAATGATTGGCATATAGTACTTGAACAGCTTCTCTTTAAAGATCATTCCTTGTGGCACAGACACTGCTTTTCTTGCTGAACACCTGTGAATTAGTTATATTATGCATCTGCCTTGCATAATCTGTTAGCTGATGCAAGTCATACACAGTCCAGCTCCTCCATGAGCTGAACTCAGTGACAGCCCTCGGGTGGGCCAGGTGCTGTTTTGCTTATCTGAATTCCATCTCCTCTAGGACAGGTGGCAGGTCAGATTAATGTGGCCTTACGCTATCTCTGCATTGTCATTACAGCCTCTGTAGAAAGCTCAAGTTAGGTATCACCAAACCTCTCATTTTCTTTCCATTCAGTCACCTCTGTCCTTATCTAACCTAAGATATCTGAAAATTTCCAAGATGTTTCTCAGATATTGGGTCACTGGCTTCATGCGCAAGGGCATGCATGAGAGCAGAAGCAGATGTACTGTATGTGACAACCCCACATAAACAATGGGCCCTCTCCATTCACTGCTGTAGCGGTGCCTGAAGTGATTATGTACCAACGATTTTTCTCTTGTATTTTTGGCAGCCTCACAGTAGCAATGTGGTTGCAGTGCACAACCCATGACCCACCTCTAGTTTTCCCAGTACCAGAGGCTGCTGCAAAGGGCTGCCCTCTGTCTGATGCTCATCGGCACAGAAAACCAACCTGCAACTGTGTGGCCAGGACACTGCTTAATGTCTGCATTTGGAGTACGCAGCCCCGTGCAGCCAGCGAGAAGTAGGGTCTCAATGAAGCTGGGTGTATCTTGAACAGTATTGCATTTTTCTGTTATTTTATTTGCTGAAAGACATTACTTGCTCCTGATAGCTTTCTTGACTGACAAACTGTGTTACATCTTCTCATGTCTTTCCAAATAACATTCACTGTATCCTCCACATAACCGAGACTAATTTGTCTGAGTGATGCAAGGATGTGAAACCTTCATCAATTTGTGGCTTATACTTGCACTGGGGAGACCTGAAATTCCCTTGACTCAGAGCAGTCTTAGAAGCCTAACACTGGAGACTGTTGTCTTCCGATTGACCTGATCCTCATCTGCAGAAACATACCAACTATCACCACATATTTCTTCCCCTTTCTACCAGCAATTCAAATCCCTGACTACCTCAGTTGCAAAGATGACCCACTGCCAATTAGTTTTTCACATGGAGTTCTTTAAAATCTGTTCCACTTTCAGCTTGGTAGGCTACAGCCAATGGCTCTGCAACCTAGCAAAGGTTTTGAGCTACCTGATACATCTCTAAGTCACATCAAAATATGTGCAAACACTCCTGTTCCACACACACACGTGTATGTTCCCTCCTCTGTCGACAGCGTTGCCATCAGAACTGTGTTATTCTGACAGGTTACTGGGTGTGTTTCATTGGCATTGTAAGCAAGCTTCGAGCACAAAGGGGAGTGATTTAGGTGTTTTAGGGAAGAAAAGGCACACTTCTACAATGATTCTTCATTCTTCCAATGCCCTTCCTTTCTCCCATAAATGGTTCTCATGGGATGCTCCAAAAATCCCAGCTGTGTTTTATGAAATTATATTTTTCAAGTTTCTTGTTGAACATCTCAGTCAATTTAAAAACAAATAGCTAATACAAAGTGACTTTCTTTTCAGTTCATGCGTTATTAAACACCCCCCTCCATGCACAAGAAATGAAAGAAGGGCTGGAATAAGTAAGAAAACTAAGTTACTATAGAAGAGCTACCAGTAATTACTCAGCAAATACAATAAGTTATTATATATGTGGAAATTAAACATACTTCATTTTGTTGTCACCGAGTATTTCACAAGCGTGGGTGACAGAAACATGCAGCAGAATACAAATGTGATACAACTGCCTTTTGCAGTATGTGTGTTTCCATCAAAGTTGGATTTTTTTCTCCTCCTCCTCTCCTTTTGATTGATTTAAACTGATGGATGGTGAAGCAGGATTCTGAATTCACTGGTGCCTCAGCAAAGCCATAAAAAGCAGCACAAGAAACATCTATGAAAATTCACGCTGAAATCTCATGCTCCCGTTTGAGTTACTGAGCAGGGCAACTCTTCCAAGAGGGTCCAACCCTCAGCTTCTCTAGAAACTCATTAGCTTTGACAAACTCTAAGCAGGCATTCAGGTCACTCAGATGAGACTACGCCAGGGACATCAGGCATGAGATTCAGACATGTTTCTTGAGATTTATACAGCATCTGTCCTCAGAGTGACTTAGGAATGAGGCTCAGTTTTGCAATTCTGCTGAGTTCAATTTTAAAATCAGTTCCACCTTCTAGACAAAAATAGTAGACTTAGAGCCATTAAAAGAGCCAGGGTCTCACAGACAATTGCCATGAATTCTGCAAACCTCCTTGTCATCACTAATAACAGCCATTAACTCTAAATGTTGCTCCTCCATAGGATAACTTTTCTGCGCAAAGAATCAGCCCCTCCACTTGCTAAAGCACAACAAAGAGAAAATAAAAATCAAAGCAGGGGTGCATTGTCAAGGCTATTTAAACAAATGGCTTAAAGGAGTAAAGGATGTGTGGAAACCTGACCACCTTGTAGTGTCATGAGTAAAAGTGACACCTTTAAAACAAGAAAAGCAGAAACCTAACTCCAAATGCAAAGGATGTCCAACCCCATGGGTAACTTTAAACCTCTAACTGGCAGATACAATTCTGTTAGTTGGCAATGTACAGCATGCCTTTACGTTTCTGCTGGTCCTGGTAAATCAATGATTAGCACATTTGTGCACATGGATCTGCTGTGAAGCTAATTCTCATTCTGGTTAAGACGAGAGAATAACTCAGCATGAATCCTTCAGAAAAACAGATCAAAACACTGTCTTATACATATAAGCGCATTCTGTCCCTGCTCCCCCGCCTGCGGCCACCCCTTTCCAACTAATTATGTCCTCAATCACTCCCATATGATTTTCACTATAACCAGAAAGGTTGGCAGCTGCACAAGACACACCAGACGCTGTCATGGGATGTCCTGCACCCCACACTAGCAAAAGTTTGACCCTTTTGAAATAGATAGAACACAGAAACCCACTTGGGTAAGGAAAGTTATCTTGTATTTCGAGAGGATGGACAGACTGTGATCCACTTGCTTATTAGAGAAAAAAAAAAGTAGATTACCATTACAAAGATTACCATATGAACGATGCTACCCTCCATTCCTTACAAATGGGTGGGATTGCCCCCATCACTGTTACAGATGATTCAGGCAGTTACAGACTGTAAGGAGGTCTGACTGTTCACGACAGACAAGCTGTATAGTGCTGTTCTGACTGTGCACAGGGTACAGGCTACCAATGCAGCCGGTTTTCCAAAAAGGGAGAAAATGGATACATCTTAGATTAGATGTTAGAAAGAAATTCTTTACTGTGAGGGTGGTGAGGCACTGGAACAGGTTACCCAGAGAAGCTGTGGATGCCCCATCCCTGGAAGTGCTCAAGGCCAGGTTGGATGGGGCTTTGGGCAACCTGGTCTGGTGGAAGGTGTCCCTGCCCATGGCAGGGGGGGGTGGAACTAGATGGGCTTTGAGGTCCATTCCAACCCAAACCATTCTGTGATTCTGTGATTCTATGAATGTTGATTCCATATCTGACAACCCAGCTAATGATTACTCAGCGTAGCTACTGATTCTGTAGCCTCCCTTTTTCAACGCTTGTTCATGCCATCCAATAGACATTGATGGTAGCATGATTTTAACAAAAACATGAGATTTTTCAGATCAGGGTATCCATCGTGAACAACAATGCAGCTCACAACTGTCCTCTCAGCTGCTGCCAAGCAAGCATTTCTGAAAAGCAGCATTGAAAAGCAAGTTCCACCCTGGATATGCAAACCCAGCAAACAATGCCTAAATAGGTAAGAGAGGATATGTGAGCAAGCTGCTGCACCAATTTTGCACGTTAGTAGCAATAAACATGTTGGCTGCTAGTTTTGTGTTTATGCCCCATCCAAACATTCACCTGTTAAAAACCCCAAAAGCTTTGGGTGTTATTCAGAGAACAACTGGGTTTTCAGATAGATGTTTGCACCCAGTCTTTTCTGTCTGTGATCAGGTAAAAAAAAAAAAGAGAAAGCAAAATCCAAAAAGAGAAAAAACATGGTCTGTGAAGAGTATTGGCCTAAATCTGCAGAACTGAATATAAGATCAAGCCAGACTATCTGAAAAGCATGGATTTCCTCCCAAGCTGGGAAATTCAAAGCAACAACTAGCACAGTTTTGTCCAGTAAGTCTACATATTCTGAAACAAGTTCACATCCACTATCAAAGGAGAAATAGCACTGAGTAACATCCTTGTTGATACATGTGGGTTTAGCATGTTTTTCAGCATCACTGGTTTTCCACCCAGAGTGAGCATAAACCAACATTGATATATGCCACGTGAGAGCTAACAATGAAAGTTGGAGAGGAAGAAATACAAATAAGGGTAGATAGTAGGCAGCTGTTGTCATATCTCCCAATACTTGACAGATCCTCAGCTGATTTAAATTTTGTCCTTTTTCCTCCCCTGTGTCAAGCCTCCAAAGCAGGTTCTCCTCCTGTACAGTACATTCAAACTTACCTGTGGACAAATGCAGAAAATACTTCTCCTAAGATCTTACCTGTCTTTATTTTCAGAAGGAGACCCCCCAAAAATCATACCTGAGAGTAGTGAGGGGACTTAAAAAAGAGGGAGGTCCACAGCAATGTCCTCAGACTAAAATGTATGTTAAAATTCAAAGGCTGAGGACAGTCACGCTGAGTAGCCTCTGCCTCAGAGAACCCCTTCCGCAGTAACTCCTCTGGAAACCTTCTTTCCCAAATAAAGCACATGACCGTATTATACAAAACTGATAGTTTTTTTAAAAAAATCCTTCCTTGTGTCCAAGCAGAAACAGGCAGAAATCTGAGCACAGAGCCAGGACCTGTTTTTCCTCACCATACTATCTCATTTGCAAGAGGGAGATTGTCACTTTAAGTCCTTGCTCTGTTCCAGGTGTTCCCCCACAAAGACCACATCACATGCAGGACCAGTACCATTACTCTTGCTCATTTATTTCTTAAGGACTCACTCAGAGGGATCAAAAGAACTATTGTACAACCTCAGATTTCAGCTAGGAAATGTCATCTCGCTACCTGCAAGCTGTAAATGACAGCTGATGAAAATGCCTGCATTTTTTCCTTTTGATACCACCTAGGTTTTTTAGAGATGCAAAAAGACTCACGGCCAGGTCTCTCAAAACAGCCAGACCCAACAGGGACGTCGCATATAGTGATATTTTTGCATCTCTGTTCCAAAGTGTCTTTTCCCTGCATGCAGTATATCCATCACACCCTACCGCAGCACGCAGTCTTCTCCCAAACTGCCAACCAACTCTGTAGCACTGCGAGAGACGGGGAGAAGAGCACTGTCGGGGAATAGAGTAGCAGAAACATGGTGTCTGCCTCCACAGACAGCCGCCTCTCCGGGGGCTGCTCGTGGGAATCACCGCTCTGTCCCCACTATCGGGTGAAGACAACCCACTCGGATTCACTAGAGACGCGGTCGGACGGTACCACGGGCTGCCCCGGCAGCAAGCTGGGGCGAGGGAGAGGTGTTCGCTTCCCCAGGGACCCTACCCAGACACCAGCGAGGTGCCAGCCCGCACAGCTCCCCCGAGGTGGGGAGCCGAGGAGGCGGTGATGGACCCCTCTTTTCAGGGGGAGGTTCCCGCGTGGAAGGGGCGCGTCCGCAGCACCGCGGCGGGGGCAGGGGCCGCCCGGCACCTTCTCGTGGAAAAGCTGCCCTCCGTAAAGGAACCGCGGTCACCGCGCCGCTGCCTCCGAGCGCGCTCCTCGCCCCAGCGGGCCACCCCGCGTCCCCCCGCTCGCCACGTGGCGACCGGCGAGCCCGCACCGGCCCCGCACGGCCCCTGGCTGGTGCCGGCTCCCCGGGCTCCGGCCCCGCACTGCTTCCAGGGCATCCCAGGCATGCTGAAGGTGCAGAAGACAAACCCGTCAGCTCCCGCATCCCAGCCCGTCTCGGCTGGCAGAAACGGGGAGGGAGGGGAGCAGAAAGCAGCCGCGTCCCCCTGACTCCCGCAGCCCAAACACTCCCGGGGCCGTGCCGGGCTCCTGCCGCCTGCCCGAGCACCCCCACCCCGGGACACGGTGCCGCACGGGCGGGCCGGAGGTACCTCCCAGCAGCGGGCTCCCACCCGCCTCCCGCCGCCCCCCTGCCCCGGCCCTCCGCACCCCGCGGGGCCGCACGGGCAGCCCCCGCAGCGCCCTCCCGCACCCGCCCAGCCCGGCTCACCCCGCGGTGCGGCGCGGCTGCTCCGCTACGGGCGGCGGTCTCCATGCGGACGGGCGGGCAGCGCCCGCCAGCCGGGCATCGTGGTTCGCCCTCCCTCCTCGGCGCGGTGGAGAGGGGCGGGGGACGTCCTCCCTTTTCCTCCTCCTTCTTCTTTTTCGCCCCCTCCCGCCCCCTTTCCCCCCCCCTAACGATGCCCTAAAGAAGATAACTGCCGCGGGTCCTTCCCCATCGCCCGCCTTTCTTTCTCTGCCTCCCCGTGCGGCGGACCTGGCTTCCAGCCCCCCGCCGCGGCCGCGGAGCGGAGGGAGGGGACGGGGGCCGGCCGGGGAGGGGCGGGCGGAGCGGAGCGGAGCGGAGGGGAAGGGAGGGGAGGGAGCGGGATCCCCCTGGGCACGGCCGCGGCTCCTCCCGCCCGGCCCAACGCTGCCGTGCCCCCGGCTGGCCCCGGCACCCTCCTTTGTGCTGGAGTCACCGGGCCCCGGAGCTTTTTCCCCGTTCCCACACGCTGCAGGAGCGGGCAGCAACTCGACCCCCCACCCCGGAGATATGTCTACCTGTCATTCGGCAATTGCCGGGCAGAAGCTGGACGCCGTCCGGTGGGCCCCCTCTTGCCGGTCCTCCCCTGGTCCCCGCTGTGGTGACCATGCAGCTCCAGTGGCTTCAGCCAGCATCACCACAGGCTGCACTGCACACCCCCAAAGAAGAGGCGAGGCAGGAGGAGAACAAACCCAGGGAGCAAAGTAAACACACCAAGGGATGAGATCTGGGTGACCTGTAATAGTATTGGTGCCCCCAAGCCCCAGGGGCGGTTTGGGCTAGAGGACCCTCACAGCCTGGAGTACAGGCCATGCCAATGGCAGCAGGGCAGGATCCAGGCCCTGGCATCGCTGGCATGCCTCCTTCCTCCATGCCTCGTCATACACGTGCATGGCACCGGGCAGGGCTGCTGACCAAGACCGTTGCACAGCGTTGTGCGCTCCTACTCAAAACCCATGCATTGTCCCATCCTCCTGAGCAGCTCCTGCTGTGCGGGAGCTGCCGGGACGCTCTGAACTCAGGGTACCTGACATAACCTGTCCTCAACTATCACTTAGGGGCTCAGTGAGAACACCAGGAGAGTAGCTTGTGCTTCCTCTGCATTAGGCTCAAATTTTCCACCGAGTCACAGATGTGTTATTAGAAGTGAGAATGGTACCTCCCCAGCTAGTAATATGCGAGCCAAATTCCTAGTTGGCAGGGCAAAGAAAAGGTGACCCAGGAGTTATTCTACTGCAAATGAGTGCAGAGTCCTGGCTTCCCACAAGCATGTGAAGTCCTCTTGTCAATATGCTGTTAAGTGTAAAATGAAAAAAAATAGCATCCACAAGCTAGAGTAAATAATGAAAACACAATTTTTATCAGTTGCCAAGGTAGCTGCAGAAGCATTTCTGGGTACTTCACTACCACCCCCACCCCCCCACTTGGAAGATGGGGAGCACAGTGCCACGCAGCAGTGAGGGGACTTGCCCAAAATCACCAGAAAGCCCAGAGTGTTTGTGTCTCACCAGCATGCATCATGGGCCACATGGACTGCGGGGCACAAGCTGACAAGTAAAGTTATCCACGTAAGGCTAGGAAGTGTTAAGTGTTCTTTGCTGCAATGCAGAGGAAAACATTTGTGTATCCAGAGCCCTTTTCGTTTGTAAGACATCGGGAGCACAGGCACAGCACACTGAAGACGTCTCAGTTGTGGGAGAGAGGTATTTCTGCTCATTTAAGGAGTGCAGCAGCATGGGCAGCACTGATCAAACTGATCATACTCAAAGACCAATAGTTACCCAACAAATCAATCAAGTTAATTTGAAGAATGACTGCTTGGAAACTAATATGAAAATGTCTTCTTTGCAGCTTTGCATCCGTGCAGTTTCATTGTTTCATGTCTTTCAGTAAGAGAAATGGCGTCTGCCATTGTTGGTGGATGTGGAGGAGGCAGAGGGAAGCTAAAATACTAACGTGCCTTTCTGCTGTTTCGCTACTTTGCACCATGAGCAAGCCTAGTTGAAGCAGAGCTGGAACGCCGGATTTGTTTTTCCTCCTGCGTCTTGGTCATATGGATTTCTGACCTGCTTGTCATTTCAGGGAAGCTCAGCAGGGCATGAGGTTTTCTTTCCTAGTGTGGGTGTTGTATGGCTTGCGTGGAGCTACGGCAGTAGCAACAAGGGCTATTTTTAGCCTAAAGTAGGCCAGGCAGTTCCAGAAGACATACTAATAGGAGGAACATTTGAGAACAAAACAAGCAAACAAAAGAGAAAACAAACTGAGAAATGTAAACAAGAATCATCTTTTACCAGAAGCACTTGCTAAATAGTGATCATGTAGAAACTGCATCCCATGTCTCAGGAGATATGACCCCACCCTACAAAACCCAAACAAATGCAACCTTTCAACAGTACGTATTGCCTTCAGAACAACCAAAGTACCTTGGTTTAGTGCCATACATCTGGGCTGGGATTTTTAGAGATGCCTAATTCAGCAGTTTTCAGTATGCATTCATTCCCCAGAAAAAGCATACCTACCCTGATAATTTAAACAGATATTTGTCTCCTTATTAGAGTTTGGCACACATCTATGTTTTGAATCAGGGTGTAGCTGGTACCCAAAGTGCATCAAAATTGGTTGCCCAACTTGCTGGGAGAACAACTGCCTGCATTTGTTAGTGAAATCTTGTGGGCAAGGTGCTTCTTTCTATGTGCAGCTCTCTACAATAAGCAGAAAAAAGGCAGTTATATGTACTATAGAAGAAAGATTATTTTTTTACTGCTAAAAGCAACAACTTTTAGTTTCCAATCAATGATAATTCAGTGGGGGGGGGCATGGATGTCTGTCAGCTCCTTCATCCAGTACTGAAGTTGGAAGAATAGATTACAATAATTCAGTAGTCTGTAAATCTTCATGGAAGAATGAATGTAATGACATTGACCACAACCACATGTGTACTTCCCTCATGGACTCACATAGCTAATTTTTTACTGATTTTTTTTAAGGTCCTGGTAGTAGTTTCTCCTCTTTCCAGAAGAAGTCTGAATAAGACATCTCACATTCTGACTCTTCTTAAAGAGTGAATCATTCCATTGAAGCCTATTGCAGGACACATTCAAAGCTGTTTGCTTACCTGAGTGTTTGGGTAGATCCAATACGGAACTCCAAACCAATCTGCTAGTTATCATCTGTTAATAGATTTGCCCCAATACTCTCTTCAGTGTGCAAAAGGATAGGCTTTTTGCAAAGCTTTTTGAACCCAGTTAGACTTTTTAAGTTTTTCACTGACCAGAACAGCTGCATCTAATTCATGACCACACCTATCTGCGCACAGAGCGGGAAGATGACAACGTACATATGCACAAACCAGACTGCATCTGTAGGATTTGAGTGTAAGACATGGAGATGCAAAGTTTGCAACCAATACAACAAAAAGTAATTTTAGGACTTATTTGGGGATTTTTTTAGCTCAGTACATTCTGTCTAAGAACACTGCACTTAATCATCTTTGCTAAGTGCTTGTCAAGCAGCAGTCACAGGTTACCAATCCTAGGCATGCCCAAAACAATGCAGGCTGCAACTCGGCAAAGCACCTAAAGCAAAGCAGGTGCCCACTGATGGCAGGTCAGGCAACGGTTAGGTAATTTGTCAGTCAGATGTCACTCTGGAAAGCTGAGTCTGCTACAGAGCTGCCAGTGAATTCAAGCTTGGGAGATTCCTTTTCACTATGGTTTCTTTTCTCCTGCTATCTTGAAATGACATTACGCACCCCTCATCACTAGCCAGAGACATAACCGTACCAGTTTTTATGGTGCCAGGTGTTTTTCTTGCTGAAAATTCAGTGCATTTATTTATCAGTATGTCAGTTGTCATAGCCTCAATAGCAGGGCACACTGCTGTAGTACTACTGTCTCGTAAAATCTAGATTTACACAGCTTCCTTAGATCACAGATTGAAAATCTAAGATCTGATGGGGCCTCAGCATTTAAGAACGTTTTTGGAAACTCCACACCAGGTGTTGGCCAGACTGCAGAGGTGCCATAAGTGTGTCTTCACGGCAGTCAGCTGAGAGGCTTCCCATCTCAGCTGTGTGCCAAATACGCCTGAGTCGAGCACTGGCCCAAGCAAGCCCCTCATGACTAATTGTGAGTGATCTGTCAAATTGCCAAACTCGTGAAACAGGTCAGGACCACTTTTTGCTGGACACTGTCTGACTGAAAAGCTCTCGACCGCTACCGTCTGCACTGGTGTGCTGCACAGGCAGAAGACCTTGGGTGAAGAGAAAGCAGCAGAGAGGCATCAAGGGTTTCCTCTCACTCTTTGCAGACTAGGCACTGCATAGCTAATTAGTTGCAGGGAAATGCACCATCTGTTTCACCAGTGTAAGATAACAGTATTCCACTTCAGCTTCAGGGAAGACCAGTTTCATAAACAACACCATACCCAAACCACCCGTAAGACAGACTCTTTTGGCCACAGGGAGGTATGACTGGAGCTGCTATTTCACATTAAACACTTGGTAGGCTAAATGCAAAGACCAGTTTCTTATCTGAGAACAAAGGATTCAAGCATAAAGTACAAGTCGAAGCCCACAGAGAGGGAATAAATGAAATTCTAACATGTTACATTGTTACTACATGTATGAAAATCTTTTAGCTGCTGGTGATGCAGAAGAAGTCTTCAACATGCAGAAGATTTATGGGGAACGGGAACAAAGCAACCTGGCAAGAGGGGTGTGAATACAATAAGCAACACACCCTGCAACGTTGCCATCCAAATTATTCACTCTTTCAGGCGTGGGGAACCAGCTTTCTGCTTTTCAACATCAGATTGATGCTTTCTAGCAAAAAAACCCTCTATATGTATATATGCACACACATACAAGGCTGCTGATTGGGTGTGATACACCTAAGTTTGGGAAAAACATCTCATAGCTTTATGATAGCAAATTACACTTGCATAATGAGGTGTACTGACAGGCAAGCTCAAGCAGAGTGGGTGTAGGCAGGTAGTACGCTTCAGCAGTAACTTAGAAAGTTATTTCCTTAGCACATGTGAGGAGTTTATATGCCTCAAATGTTTGGGGTTTTTTTTAGTTTTCTTAAATTTTCTGGCATCTTCTCATTAACAAGACAGAAGATACCATCTCCATATGGGTAACAGCATATTCCTAATTACTATACAGGAGGAGTTTAACAAACCAGAATTTCCACCTAAATGGAGATGCCCTGTATTTTTTCTGGTATGGGCTGAAGACCAGCACTCCATACAAACAGTCCTCAATGTCTGAGAGCAAGATGTATACTGTAACCCAGTTCTCTCCATTGACCTTTATCTGCTGGCTTAAAACCCCAAACCAGGACACACCCTCTATTTGGACAGTGTTTGAACTCAAATTTTACATTGCTTAAACCGATTTTTTTGGCCTGTGTTCACTTCTAGATATTTTTATCTTGTCAACTTGTTTTTGGTGGTCAGCATCATTAACGGCACCATGTAAGTTCTGCCCTAACACGCAGATCAATGGGATTGCTCCTGTGAGAGTCACTAGCAGTTGGCACATTCAGAAAAATAGTTATAGCAATGGGAAAAAGTGCCCCACACATTTGTGTAAGATACAAAGATACGCAGATTTATGTCATTAACTCCCCTTCCTCATAATTTTGTGAGCATTTCTGGCCATTGAGCTCCTATGCCAGAACAGCTGTGCAATTCCCCTCACCAGAGTCCTTGTCCATGTGAGCTGGGACATGCCACACAAGCTCCGCGGGTTTGCTGTGCACCTCAGAAGGCACCTGCCCTCTGTTCAGCCAGGAGTAGGTGACAAAGACCAAGCCACCAGAGAAAGCAAAGTAAGTAATCCACAAATACCTGTTTTCCATTTCAGGGCTAAGAACTATGTCGGGTATAGCTACTCAGATGTCTTAAGAATAAACTCTGCTTTTCCGCACAGGATTTGAAAGACTCAAAAAAAATTTACAGGCAGTTTCAGAAATATATAGTGCTTTCTTTTTTGCAGGTGTAGTTTTCAAATTGATGCTGGGTACTTCACTTGCTTGGGGCCTTAATGAGGCCAGTTGATGTAGAGACAAAAAATCATTTGACAAGAATAAGGCCAAGGAATTCACCTGTATGACAGCCCTGAAGACTAAAACTATTTCAGTACAGCTAGAAAATCTCACCAATTAATTGCTCAGCCATGAGCTAAAAAAATTTAGTGAAGTTCTAGTTTTGCTGAGATGCTGTACATTATTTTCTTTAAGCTTTCTGAACATCATCCGTTGTACTGAAGACCAGTGAATTTAACCTCCTAAATGAGATAACTTCTGCTAGACCTAATGCCCTGAACAGTTGGCGGGGCAGGAGAAAAGCCTTACAGGCTCTTCATATTCTTAGGCATGAGAATTTAGGGAAGTTCAAACAAGTAAAAATGTAAGAGGCATTAGCAAAATAAGCACATATATGCTTTCAGAACAACTGTATCAAATCTGGGGAGACTACATCATCTGCCTAGCTCACAAGTAAGTAAATGAGTCAGTGTAGCATGCAGATGTTTACTCTCCAGTTCAGTGTTTAGACTTCAGAAATGTGGGCACCTCTGTAAAAGCTTCAGAAAGGGTCTGGTCAAGCCTTTTTTTTTTTAATTTTTTTGAGTAAGGATCAGTCTCAAAGCACAAGCAAGGCTCAACACTCTAACAAATGAGGCTCCTCCTAATTTTCTGTGAGTAGGTCTGCTCTGCAGTGGTTCAGGTTTGTTTGAGTTGCAGATCTCAGAAAAAGGAGGGGTTGTCCTACACAAAGATGTACCAACTTAGCTAAATTGGTAACCCTGCTGTTTATATATTTTCATATCAATTCACTGTAATTTAGCTTGCCTGTCTTATTTCGCTGAATTAGATTTTAGCTTCTAGTTTCTAAGCAAGCTATGCAAGATTTTGCCTGGTATATCTTTACATCAGTTTTTTCATTCTTGTACAAATGTGTCGAACTGCACTTTCCCTTCAGGTGACATTCATACTCAGCGGGATCCTATTTTAGTACTCAAAGCTAGCCATTCCCTTTCCATCACTTTGCTTGCTTTTGAATACTGTTTTTTAAAGTGTATTCCATTTTTGGAGGTTGAGCAGCCCCTGTGCCAAAAGGTAGCCAACTAATTTTGATACATCAATGAAATTTTAAAACAAAGGGCCCTAATCTTACACAAGATGTAGTTTGTACTTTGGTGGGTTTTACTTGATGATATTGGTTCATACTGCAATTGCACCTGAAGTTAAGGTCCAGCAGCACACACAAGTTGAGCACGTCTTTCTGATCATTAAATCCATCAATGTATCCTTGGACCTCTTCATCCTAGAGAGAAAGCACAATCCACAGCTCTTCTAAGTGAATTTTAGTCTGATGTCCAAGGATGAGCATTTGAGCCCACTCACTGAGCTGTTTAGACTCATGTTACAAGACCTGCAGTAAAAATCACTGACGAGAGCACTGACTGGGCTCTGGCCTGAGGTTAACCAAACTGAACAGGACATGGAAGAATGTTGGACATGACATTAGAAAACTGTTGGACATCATAACGAATAACAGTGTGAGACACTGACAGAAATGACAGAGGTGCCACGAAAGATGGCCACATCTCACAGGTGGCTAAGGGGGAGTTGTACGAGACATGGCCAAACTCCACAGTTAACTGTGGGGAGTGCTAAGGACCTTACGGGAAATACAGTCTTGAAAAGCTACCATCGCCGGGTAACTGTATCACATCAGACAAACATTACCTAGGTAACAGTATAAAAAATACCAAATTTAGTGTCTGTTAGGAAAAAGTAATTTGAGGTGGGTTGTTGATTTGGGAGGAGACTGAGGTGAACATAGAAGGTACGAGGGTGGTGAAATGGAGGGTTAAGAAATGGGAAAAGGGATAATAAGGTCTGCAGATGATGTGAGTATGGCTTCTTCAGGAGCAGCCATCAGGCAGCCCTGCACTTGGGCACGGCAGCTGGAGCAAGACAGTGAATAAAACCCGTAGCTGCACCTTCACCATACAAGGGGGGCCTGGTCTCAGCCTCAGGAGGACTGGGTGGGAGCACTCCACCCCTGTACCTGGGTGGATCACTGTAACACCATGCGGGTGCCCATTCCAGGTGTGGCAGCACTGGGGGCTGTGCATTGCTCCCTGGCAGAGCTCCCACCTGCCTGTCCTTCCTCTGCTCTCTGATGCTGCTCCAGGGAAGGGCCAAGAGATTTACACTTCTGCTGTCCCACCATCCATGTCCTTGCCTCCTAACCCATTTTCAGTGCCTGCTGTTTCATGGTACTGGGTCCAAGCTGCCAGTCATTTGCAGCAAGGATGAAGCACAAGGACTAGAAGCAGATTTGGAAAGCCTGACCTTCCAATGTTAGGGTCACAAACAGTTGTTAGGTATATCAGCTAGTGTCCATTACTCTTTTCTTTTTCCCCAGTGTAGGAGTAATTTTAAAAGCCCTTTAGCAAGGAAATCACTTGCTGCCCATTTAAAATGAGTTGTCTTTATATCAGCTGAGGACTTGATCTCCTCCTGCCCACTCTACCTGTTTCCTGCACAGGAGCTTCCCCCTCTGTACTCATCCGCTTACTCACGACTCTGCAGCAGAGCTCAAATGTGGCTGTGGTGCCTCTGAGCAGGAAGCTTTACATCAGATCAAATGACAAGGTGAATTTCTTTGTTTCTGTGTGCTCAGCCTAACAACAGGATTAACATGCAATAATAAAGTGCCTGAAGTTTAAAACTAATTTGAAGTTTATAGGACAGCTTTCTAGAAAGTAGGTTATTAAGAAGGGATGTAATTACTGAGTTTAATTACACTGTCATCTGTCATTTTTGTTAAGTCCAATGACATCCGTGAGCAGCAGCTGAGAATCATGTACAGAAGTTGTAATGGTAATTTTGGTGGGTCAGGAACCTGGGATCTGAACTCATCTGGCAGTTGGATAATGCTTACGTAAAAGAGATTGTGTGGTTTGGTGGGAAAATGTGGTGTCACACACACAAGAGCATTCAGGGTAAGTGCTTCATTTTACAAGGCTTGATATTAACCTGCTCGCTCTTCTGGCTAAGCAGATTTTCCCTCAGGCATGAGGAATGGAGCTCCAGAAAGGCTGCTTGTGAAGTCTGGGGGTTTAACCACTGGAAATGCAGCCTGGAACAATAACTTCTTTAGAAGGTACCATTTGAGAATAACCTCATTTTGTCAGCAGGTGCTCATCACAACAGGAGAGTAGAAAAGCCAGCCTCAGTGCTTCCTTCCTGCTTCAAGAAATTATCTATGAGTGATCACTGAACTGGCACTGAATTATTATTGTATTTAAAAAAAAAAAAATTGCAAGGAAGGAAAGGAACAGAAGAGGAATTCCTACACACCATCCCAGATTTGCTGCCCATTGTATTGCTATCTGCAGCTGTGATACCTAGATTTGGGAGGGTTGTAATCCAGATCGTGCACTGTATTAGTGCAAGCCAGCCACACAACCCCTACAGCAATACAGCCAGTCTTGCTCAGGCTTAGAGCCAGGTACAAGGGTATTTCCTGACTGAGCAGAGCAATGTTTGGGGTCCTCACAGCACAGGGATCCCACACGACTGACCACATCTGTGTCTGAAAATAATTGTGATAACTGTGAAAGTGACTTACTGGAAATCTATAGTTTCTTCTTTCTCGTCCTTTCAAAGAAAATTGTGCATCTTTGGTGGGGAAAAAAAAATTAATTCTGGGTTTTGTAGTACTTAATTTTCTGTAGAAATTAAAGACAACAGAATGTACTGTGTAACAAGAAGGATGGCTGCTCAAGAAATGAGTCAAGAAATGAGGAAGGTCTGACTCTGGCCTTATTCAGCAGCTCTTATTAGATAAGGGATATGCATTTCACAGTCTCCCCTTTATGGGAAAAAGTGGACCAGTCCAGCTCATCACCAAGCAGGGATTCCATGTCACCCTGAACAACAGTATGATGATGAATCATAGAATCATAGAATAGTTTGGGTTAAAAGGGACCTTTAAAGGTCATCTAGTCCAACCCTCCTGCGATGTCCAGGGACATCTTCAACTAGATCAGGTTACTCAGAGCCTTGTCCAACCTGACCTTGAATGTTTCCAGGGATGGGGCATCTACCACCTCCCTGGGCAACCTGTGCCAGTGCCTCACCACCCTCATTGTAAAAAATTTCTTCCTAACATCTAATCTAAATCTCCTCTCCTTCAGCTTAAGACCATTACCCCTTGTCCTATCACTACACTCCCAGATAAACAGTCACTCTCCAGATTTCTCTTCGGCCCCTTTAGGTACTGGAAGGCTGCTGTAAAGTCTCCCTGGAGCCTTCTCTTCTCCAGGCTGAACAACCCCAACTCTCTCAGCTGGTCTTCATAGGAGAGGTGCTCCAGCCCTCTGATCTTCTTTGTGCCCCTCCTCTGGACCTGGTCCAACAAGTCCATGTTTTTCCACGAATGGAGTCTTAAAAAAAACCAAAACAAACAAAGCATTTACATACTCATATCAATTGTATAGAGGTGACAAGCCATTGCCAGTCAAATCAAAGCCCAGGCAGAGTAAGAAATGCCATTGCAGTTACAGAACACTTTGGATGGCAGCTGACGATGACCTACTGCCCTGTGGAGGTGGCTAATGCAGTCTAAGTATCAAGAAGAGGGTAAATTGTAAAGCCTTGACAAATAGGTTTAGCTATCAACCAACAGAGAAAATGTATTTCATAACAGTCCCAAAGTATGAGCATGAAGCAAGAAAGACTTTTGCCCTCTGAGAAGAGCTTCACATGTAAGGCTAGATTTTTTGTGATGCATTTGATCGTACTGTGTCTTGCCAAGGTGTGCATTTAAGAACAAGGAGGATAGGCCATTAATTTGATTAGAGCGAGTTCCAGGGGTATTTCCAAAGTGTGACCAGATGTTCCTGCATTATTCATGCCAGTAATTCTGTTGGTTTAAGAAGGTGATCCACAATGTTTGGGAGGAAAGAGAGGAGAAAACAAAGAGAATTTGGCTCCACTGAAGTTTGGTTCCTCAGTTAAAAAATGCTTCCTCTGTGAAAAATACAGCGACTATGTACTACTGTCCCTGCCACTTGTCTTTGATCAATGTGGGGGTAAAAGACAGATGAGGGAGGGTAGAGAAAAACCTGCACATTTTTCATCACCTTCTTGAGCCCTGCTAGATTTAATACAAGATATAGGAGCATCAAGTAGCACAGAACAGGATTTTTAATAGGTACAAACACTTTTACTTTGAATTGACGTCATTAGATTTAGAATACCTAGAAGAGTTTAGAAATATTGGGAAAAACATTTAGTTTATGTAATTATTATATACATGTGATTCCTTTCTCTGTTCTCAAGAGAATCATGCTTAGCTCTCCAAGCACCATGATGCTACATCCTTGTGTTTCACATGCAGGCACAGTTCATTTTGAGATCAACTGCTATTGTGCTCTTGAAGGGGCAGATGCACAATCTGGTCCAGAGGAATTGTTTCCCTGTACATGGGCAGATGTGTCACAAGGGTGTGTAGAATCTCCTGTGATAGCTCAGAGATACAACAGAAGCAGGGTCCTACAGACCTGTCACAAGTAGTGGTGATTCATCCTTGACAATCAGATATTTAACACCCTCTACTCAACAGTCTGAGCAGAGCAGCTGTTTCTGAACATCGACTCTTATGGCAGTTTCAGGACACACACCAAAACTGGATACCCTAGTGCTTTATAATACCACTGGTTTTGAAAAGAAAGTGTCTTCTTTAGGTCATTGCAATCAGATTTGTCTGTGGATCTTCCAGAGACCATGACAATGACCAGGTATCTCATGACTGTAGGAATCAAGGACACCAGAATCAGTAGAGGACTTGAGATTATCAGATCAAAGGATCAACACAAGCCCTACACCTACAAGATATATAATCATTTGCATAGGAATTGTTCTCTGTCACCAGAAAACCAGGATCCAATCAAGACATGGGAATGGATTTCAAACCTTGATATGCCTGGATGTCTTTGGTAGTTTCTGACTGGGAGATGAAAGCCAGGGCCTTGGGAGGGTTGAAAGAAAATATCAGCTGTTCAAAGAGACACTGGAGTGGTGTTTCTGAGCAATATCAAGGGGGATAAAGAGTTAAGTAGTTAATTTTGTCCCTAAATCAGTTCGTGTCCTAAAATAGAATGGATATTAAACATCAATTAAAAAACAAAAAAGGAAAATAGAACAAAAAAAAAAAGTTAATATACGTAGTGTCCACGGACTAATGACTCTTCAGATACAGTTCCCAGAAGTGGGGCTTGCTTTGAAAAGGCAGCACAACCCAGTTTGTCTAATGACAAGCTCAATTCACATAGCTCCTCGAAGATCAATTTGGAATTGATTAATATAAAGAATTTGGATACTGAGGTTGTTGTATACAATCCTAGGCCAAGTAATGATTGGATTTATTCACCCGCTTTAGAGAGGTTCTGATTACTAATAAAAGAAGAGGAAATGAAGAGACAGGGAATGAGAGAGAAAATGCAGAGGATTAACTGTTCATGGAGCAGAGTAGAAGCAGGTAGTTACTAATGCAGTTCCAGCCCTTTTGTCCATCCCAGACCTTACAGAAGGGAAGTTGAGCTTTTACCATGAGCCAGAATAGCGTAGCCTTTATACAAGCAGCAGGAGCTTCCTGGACATTGGGCAGCTCACTGGCACCTAAAGATTTTCTCCAGCTGTTCTACTGTGTAGCTACAAGGTCTCCTAGGAGCACCAAGTTAGTGCCAAATACCTGCCTTCTAAAACGAGGAGAGGATGAGGAAGGAAAGGTGACAGGCGGGAACACACCACCTGAGCTGCTTCAGGACAAGTGCCTCTGATTCTCTCCTATGGAGCATTAACACCTGCCACTGAGATGAGCCCTCAGCAGTGGCTTGACAGCACCAATGAATTCTGGAAGGCAAGATGAGCCTTAGCACAGAGACTTCTATTCACCCAATTTCCCTTTTCTGTCTCCGCTGTCCCCCTGTGCCAGCTCTAGCAGGGATCTCCATGCTAAAGAGGACCAAGGATTCTCCATACCACCTCTCCATCTCTCCACCATGAGCTTCTGGACATACATTAGGCTGAATCCAAACCTGAAATTCATCTTTGTGTAACAAAACATGGGAATTGAGAGTGGCAGAAGCCCACACTCCACTCGCTTTAGAAATGGGAAGACTGCAGCTATTGCAGAAGATTCCTGCTTCAACTAGGCTGTGGCACTGTCTCCCAGAAAGACAAACGGATGCCTCTCTGACTCCTGCAGCCTAGAAGAAAACTTGAATGCCTGCTCGAGATGTGAATATCTCAATAGCAAACCGGCAACTGTTTAACAAATAAGACATTTCTACGATCCACTGCCTTTGTAATCGTGCCCCAATGGGACACTCACCACCTTCTTCTGACATCGAAGGACAGCAAGGCAGGCAGGAAAGAAAGTTCATTGCAAGAGTTTCCTGCTAACAAAAAGAAAGTAAACAGCACTAGCTTGATTACACCTTAATACTACAGAAAATTAATTTTGTAATCGTCTGACTCAGAGCTGTTCAAGGCGGGTAAGCAAATTTGCAATTGTATTATTTTATCTCAAGAATATCCTGCCACTTTCCTACAACCATTTTTGCCTGGAAGGAATAATGAAGGTCTTCCTGTCCCCGTGTACTTAATTACTCGCTGCAGGGTGAGATACTGAACACAGTGAAACAGAGAAGTTGGGTCTGTTTTTAGGATGTGAGTGCCTAGGATTTTCACTAGGAAATCACACTGTTATTCAGCAATAAGACCTGTCAGTCATGCCGTGTCTTTCTGCACCTCTCCAGAACACTTAGGAGGCAGCACTGCTTACCAGGTAGTACTTGCCCTGCATTAACTTTTGAGAGGGAAATAAAGAATTTAATTTCTGCTGGTGGCAGAAAATGAAGCAAAGGCATGAATCTGGACTTGGAATGCTTCTATGTCTGCTTCTCTTCAAACCTTCTGAGTTTGTATGTGCTGACTCTCCCCACAAAATGGAGTTATTTGTGAGATTCAGATCTAGAATTTGTTACAAAGGCAAGGAATTAAATTTTTCCTTCACAAAATCTGGTGTTGGAGGATTGGAATTTCCGTGGTTTTAAGAGAAAAAAGATGTTACCCAGCTTGGTGGGACGGATGATTTTCTCTGCCTACCAGCAGATGATCTTAGTTAACACCGATCTAAACAGAAATGGAATCTGAATCACAGCAACGGCTTTCTTTTCTTTGTAAACTCTTAAGCTGGAACTATTTAAAAAGTGAGGGTTTTGTAATCCCTTGATGTCTTTTTAAGTCTGGGTACCTCAAATGCTATTTGAAATTGCTGAGTACGGAAAGATGCTCTGGTGAAAACAGAATGATTAATATATCATTTGTTTGCACTGTGCAAGTGACTTGAATGATAAAAGCAAATGCAGACTGTAAGGTGTGTTGTCAAAGGCTGAAATAAAACCACAACATTGTTTTGAAGTCAGTGAAGTCACCCTTCTGGGTTTTGATCAGTTTTGGCAATTTTGCCCATCTATTTACTTGCTTGAAATGAAAGGTAATGATAAATTCATAAGATTGCTCCTTGTACAATGAATACTCGATTCTTTCTTGAACATTTGCCCTTCCAAGTCTCAACATTCATTACAGTTACCAGTATTATTCCCATCCTACAAATATGGAGGAAAAATCCTGAACACAAAGAGACACAGGAATTTGCTCAATGTCATCCTATGCACGTAGCAGACACGTTCCCCTGCCCCAGGCAACTCTTAGAGCCCCCAGCACATGAGAATCACTACTGAACATTTAATTCACTGTCCCTGAAATAGACAGATTCAGGAAAGAGGATTTATCATTGATAATTTATTTCTGTTAAAAGATCTAGAGTTGAAGGGACCGAGAAAGCAGTTATTAAGCTGTTTCAGTGAAGTGATTTGAGGGTTCAAATAATGCTGAACGTAGTATGCAAACCAGGACCCACCTGTCAAAGGAAAATCAAATGTAAAGAAGAGTTCAAAGAAAGCCCATGTCTTAATTCGTATTACTTATGGAAATGCAACTACATTGGTGTAGGCAAGGCAGGTTTGCTATAGACGTGTGCTCAAAAGGCACTCGCAGAGCACTCTTTTCTACCTCATCCTGTTCTTCCTTCCCCTACACCCCAACAGGGATTCAACCTAAATGAGTCATGGATTGACTAACTTATGTGAATGCCAAACACTTCATCTCCTATTCTACAAAGTGTTGGTTAATATTTACAGGGATTGAGGACTATGAAGTTCTTTGATATGGAGCATATGTATTCCCACAAATATAGGGGAGGAATGGAGGGGAAGAGATTGTCAAAGTTCACAAAGACATCAGATTGTGATGGGCCTTGTGAAGACATTAGATGGTGAAGGAGCTAGTTATTTACAAAAGGAACTCAGTCATTTTAATGAAGACATTTCATGAAAGTTTAATATTGTCTTATGTTGCACATCTTAAATCTCAGGCTCTTGAAACAAGATGATTACATGTGAATCTCTACTTTCCTTTTTCATCCAACATTGCTATTAAAACATTAACCCTCGCAACTGAAAGGGAAAGTAGAAAGCTTTCACATGTAGAGCTTCAAAACTCTAGACTGCGGAGGGACTGTTTACAAGGGCATGGAGTGATAGGACAAGGGGTAATGGGTTTAAAATGAGAATAAATTTAAATTAGATATTAGGAAGAAATTCTTTACTGTGAGGGTGGTGAGGCACTAGAACAGGCTGCCCAGAGAAGCTGTAGATGCCCCTTCCCTGGAAGTATCCAAGGCCAGGTTGGATGGGGCTTTGGGGAACCTGGTCTAATGGAAGGTGTCCTTGCCTGCAGCAGGGAGGTTGGAACTAGATGGTCTTTGAGGTCCCTTCCATCCCAAACCATACTGTGATTCTATGATTCTGTGATTCTATTATTCTATGACTTCTGCAAGCTTCTTGATTTTAGAAAGTTTTGCTTCATCTTTGAAAGTGCTGACACTAGGTTTCAGTTGGAGCCCTGACTAACCTGATAAATTATGAAGCTTATCAGAGTTGTGGGGATTTTTTTCTCCAAAAAAATAATAAATGAAGCATGCAGACAGCGAGCGTAAGTGTTACAGTGCCTCAGCCAGGCAACAGGAGCACGACTTTCACCAAAGCAGGAAAGCTCTGTCTTCCATTCTTTGTCTCACCCTCAGACCTTTTCCATTCCACAACCCCATGGGTATCCCCACCTTCCTTGCATTTCTAATGTGATGTGTGTTGGGGTTTTTGATATTACTCTTCGCCTTTCCATTTTCCACTCTGTTCATGCACAGGGGTTGTTTTCCTCTGTTCTCTGCCATTCAAAGAGCAGATATTATTCTGCCTAATACTCTGCCTGCCACATCTTACTGCTTAATGCCCCATCACGCCCTAGTTGGAGTAATTTGTGCTGCAGCATCTTGGAAATTTTCACATGCATATTTTCATATCCACTGCCAAATTACTGTTTTCCCTTTCTCATCACCTTTGGTCTCAGCCCTCCTCAGTTATGCAGATGGAGATGGGGAAGAGTTGTATAATTAAACACTAACGTGACAGCATATACATTTGTCAGTTGGTGAGGTGTGCCATGGACATGTGCCTTAGCACACAGGCTGTTCTCAGCAACAGCTGCTGAGTACAAGTCTTAGATTATCAGTACTACAGACTGCTTTGAAAGATATCAGTAAATGCTGAAATGGTAGTAAAAGCAATTTGAGGTGTGGGAAGCTAAAAGTAATCCAACTGATATGTTTAGTTCAATTCCCTGCTTTGCCATCAGCTTCATGTGCCTTCCTCTAAATACCTGGTTGCTCTAGCCCAGTGTGCCTATAACCTATCTGCCCTCAAGGGCAAGCGGGTTCATGAATTGCCAGGAGGAAGAGCAGCTCAAGATCCATTAAGGAACAAAAGGAGACTGCGATTCTTCACATCTTGGGGTACTCCTAACATCCAAGGTAGAGTATAAGGTTGGAAAGATAGGGGTATAGGTACTACGTCATGCTTTATTTTGCGAGACAGATGGTCATACCATCCCTGTCTCTAAAAGGATGGTCCAGGGAGGCCCTCTTGATTAGAGGTGGGAACATCCTGGCAGCACTGAAATCCTCTTATGAATCTAGCCCTCACTCAGAGCTAGTAGCTAAGAGCTACTGGAGCTGGTAGCTCATGATAGTAGTGAAGAACTGGAAGCTCCTCAGGTAGTGTAGCCATAATAACCAGTTACAGAACATCCATCACCAACAGGCCCTAATCCTTTGGGATGAGCCAAGAGGACTTCCAACAGTATACTCCGTAGCAGTCTGTAATGCCTAGCAGGTCTGGGGGAGTTTTAAATCACAGAGGTTACTTGATGTTTTGATCTCTAGGGGTTGGAAGCCGGATACATGATGCAGTTTGCAATAATTCTATGAGCACCTGGCACAAGTACCAATATCTTCTGCAGAAAGCCCTTATTTAGCAAACATACGTATCTTGTCACAATTTCCACATGAGAAATACGTGCAGGTATTGAACCCTGTCGGCCTGCAGAGCTGCCTAAAACTGAACAGTCCCATTTTAGTTACTAATGCATGCAGAGACATGCGGATGGGTACGTAGTGCGGCTGGACGGGTCCCCTGTTGTAAGGCAGCTTTAAATGAGAACAGTGTGCAAAATGGGGCTATTTCTGCTGGCCTCGGGAGGAAAGAAGTCTTGTCCTTTAGCTCTATGAGCCATGTAATACTGGAAGTTTGCAGAGTGACATTTCTTTCCCTCCTGCAGAAAAACGCCCACAAGACCTCAGAACAGCTCTGCTACCTATAAATTGCAAGTATCCATTTTTTATCTGCTATTCAAATAAAACAGCTAAAAAAAGATTGCTATGTATTTTGCTCTGCAGCCTCCCCAGATAAACCACAATTTCCACTGCTCCCCAGTATGGAGCATTTGCAATGTTTTCTTTACTTACTCCTTGAGAACATAATATGCTTTGGTATGAAGCTGCTCATGCTTTTCAGGACCAACCTCTCTCTCCATGTTTCTCAATTAACAAGTACTTCCTGTCACGTTTTGAAATTTAGGGCTTGCTTCTAAGCCAGTAGTTTTGACTTACCTTCTTTCTAAAAGTACATTTGAAGAAGATTTAAACTTTAAAACACTTTGTGGCAGAACTCCTCCCCTGCAACTATTTTCTTCCAATGAGAAACAGTTTACTTTTCATTTTGGCCAGCATCAGGTTATCCACTTTGCTCTCCTAAGCAACACTGGCTGCAGAGTTGAGCCAGAGTTGACTTCATTTCTGCAGAAAAGGAAATGCGTGGATGGACCTCACTATCCTCTTGCAGAGCAAGTCCAGACGCACAGTTTGTTGGCTAGCTCAGGGGCTCGTCAGCATTGTGCAGGTGCTTACAAAATCATGGGAGTCCTGGAGCGGATCTTCAGCATCCCATAGTGGGAATACTTCATTAGAGAGACCAGAGCTCACTAACCTCATGATCAGCTCCTCAGGGACAATGTGCAGGACATGGGAGCCCAGGGCCATTTTCTGGGGCTGGACCCCAGCTGCACTTTGGTCAGATGGACGTTCAGGCCCCTTCCCTGTATTCTAATTTCTGTGTAAGGGAGATAAGCTAAAGAGGTAAGCAGGGAGCTGTGATGGACTCCAGAGGGGCCCATATCGTTGCTGATGCTCCATCAGAGAACTGACTGCACAGGGCAGCACAGCTTCTCTGAGGCCATCAGGAAGGACACGGTTTGTTTTGCTTTTAGCTATTTTCCCAGCTAATACAGAAAAGTGTCTGTATTATGAGAGCTCTATATTAAGGTGTTGAAGGGAAAAAAAAAAAGCATATGTTGAGGCGCCTTAAGATAGAATGGAAATGCTTATGGCACTGGAAAAGAGAAGTTCCAGAGTCAGGAGGCATTATACCATTGTAAGGATATACAGAGGAGAAGCTAAGAACTAAATGAAGAAACTCTGGCTATGAAACATTTCCTAGATGGCTACATACCTGCTTAGGGACAGGTCTGAGAAGGAAACAGTTTTCTTCGTAAGAGGTATCAGGCCAAAGTAACTGCCAGCGCTAGGTGTTTAAAGGCACTTTCCAGCTCAGCCCAGACTCTTCCCTTTGAACATTCAGCATCATTTCTCCAAGGAAAATAAATTCACCATCTCAAATCTCCCTCACCAGCCCACTCAGTGGACAGCTGCCCTCTCAACCATATCCTGCTCCACTCTTTGTTTTTCACAGCTCTCTCCCCAAAAGACCTCCTCACAACTCACCTCCTCTCCCAGGAGGACTGGATGATCTTCCCCCCTCCGTTTAGTTGTTCACCCTGGCTGGAAGAAAAGCAATTATCATTATCCCTGACTGGGCCAAGCCTGATGGTTCTTCCTGGGCCAGTTGTTTTGTGATGGGTCTTGTCTGCAAACACCACAGGGCTTCCCGGCCATAAGATAATCTCTGCTCAGAAAGGGAAATGGCACGTGCTTCAAAGAACAGGCATGAGGCTGAAGCATATGATCCCCAAGTAGTCATGGAAAAAACAGAAACTATCATAAATACATCTGATCTGTAAGGATAATGTCTTGTGATTTAAAAACAGGCAAGAAACAGTGCAGATGTTATTTTCATGTAGTATTTGTTGTTTTCTAACTACAGGTAGAAAATCCCTCATCTTGGCTTTTTCATGTGTATCATCCCCTTATGGCAGAATTGCCTTTCTGCTGTCGCTTGGATGTTTTTGATTTGCTGAATGGACATTTTCTTATACAATTGCCTTTTTCTGTTTTCATAATTAATTTGTTGCCACAGGCTAGACTAAGTAGGGACAGGTTTTGAATGTTTGGCACTTAGCTTTGACCTAGCAAGCTACCTGAAAATATGCACCATATGAAATTCCAAAGTAGTACCTCTGAATTAGAGTTAACATGGCTATAGTAGAACAAAAATTTCATGCCCTTATTGGTCCTAAGCATATGTTTCTTCCAGTCAGTGTTGATTAGTCTACTCTGGAAAGAAGATGATGACATGAATATTTCCGTCCTATATAGATTAAAGCAAAGATTTTTAGAAGCAATTGGAGATTTTGTTTGCAGAGTATGAAACAGTGTAAAGGGACTGCTTTCTTTTTCTTATAATTAAAAAAAAACCAAACCACCAGGCTCTGGAAAACCAGGTCCTTTTGAAATAAAAAGACTGACATCACAAATGACTTCTGAAAAAGGTGATCTGACCGTGCTAGCAATACCAGAGCTGGAATCTCGAGCTGTTTATAACAACATTATTGGTTTTGCTCTGCAGTTCACATTCATAAAGTCCATTTTTATTGACTCTGCACAGTTTGTCAATCAGCAAATGAGATCATTCTATAATTCCATACCAGACAAACAGTTCCCTCATAAATGTTTTTATAAAGTACTTTTACAAGCAAATATTTTTTCCTGCAAACAAGAAGAAAATGCCACAGTACTTTAGCAACTGCAGAGCAGATTGGAAGGGTCGTTTCCCGGACAGAGGATGCCAAGACTGAGAGCAAGGCAAGGGGACTTGCTTCTACAGTTGTTTCTCTTCTTCTGATATGTCCCATTGTAAGAGAAAATGAAAACTAACTCTATAAGCAGCAAGGATCTCAGGTTCACAGTAGCAGTAAGGATACCACTCAGCCAATGTGGGGCTGTAAGTGCATTGTCAACCCAGCATAAGTAATTTTAGTATTGTTTATGGCAACACAGAAGCTAACCAGTGCTTGCTTCATTGCTGTGTCAAGGTACCTAGCAAATTACTAGGCTGTAGGACCAGTGATAAATTACATTGTGGTTTCGACAGCTGCAGAAGAAGAGTGAGGTGATGGTCTGTTTCTGGGTTGAGTTGTTGTACCAGTACAGAGTTGTAACCATATACTGCCAAATTTAAACAAACATGGCTGATTGCATCTGCTATTGCCATGTTTCAGCTGTCCTACTCAGAGGTTGCAGTCTATATAAGCTGACCAGGTTTTGGCAGGGATAGAGTTAATTTCCTTCCTAGCAGCAGGTGTAGGTCTGTGTTTTGGATTTAGGATGAGAATAATGTTGACAACACACTGATGTTTTCAGTTGTTGCCAAGCAGTCAAGGACTTTTGAGCTTCTCGTACTGCCCTGCCAAGGAGAAGGCTGGGGCTGCACAAGAAGCTGGGAGGGGACACAGCCAGGACAGCTGACCCCGACTGGCCAAAGGGGTATTCCATACCACATGATGTCATGCTCAGTATGTAACTGGGGGGGTGGACTGGTAGGCAGAGCAGCTCGGGACTTGCAGAGCATCAGTTTTGGGTGGTGAGAAAATGTGCTGTTCATCACTTGTATTATTATTATTGTTTTGTTTTGTTTTATCCTATTAAAATGTCTTTATCTCATGAGGTTTTTTCCTGGATTTTTTTTTTCCTTTTCCATTTTCAATTCTTTCCCCCATCCCACTGGCAGTGGCGGGGAGTGAGTGAACAGCTGTTTGGTTGTTTTAGCTGCCTGCCAGGTTAAACCACAACATAAGCTATTAAAGATCACTACATCTATACTTCATGTAATCACAGATTTATTCCTGGCTGGGTAACTCCACTGCATGTTTTCCTCTCCTTTAACACTGACCTTGTGTTGTTCTTGTTGGTCTCTCATGATCACTGTGTCATCACCACTGCTAAAGGAGAGCAGCTGGATGACTTCAGCACTTCCTTTTTTATCCCTGTCCTAAAAGAAGGAAGAAAAATACATGCCTTTGAGGGTTTATTCCCTTACTAGTCTTCAGTTGTGCATATTCTCCCAGAGCAAGAAGAAAGTGGTGAGTCATGAACAGGTCTTAACAGAAGGGAGAGGGGAGAGTGAACTCAGGGGAGGAGAGAAGAGTGTGATTGCAGGAATCATCTAAGTAGGCAAACATCTATGAAGGTTTGGAGATACCAGAAAATGGAGCTAGAAGTATGGGTAGGGTAGAAGGAAAGACACATTTTGTATGAAAGGGTGTGCAAAGTGCAGAGCTCAGCAGAGTCGTGCAGAAAAAGCCATGTATGTTTGTGGCTGAGGGTGCAAGAGTACATCAATAGAGGTATTTGTAGCAGTTGTGGAGAGTTGTGTTAAAAGTTCCAATCACTGCAGGGGTGGAAGTGGAAAGAGAAGAACTAATGGGCTTCAGTGCTCTCAGTCTCTTCCAATGTTTATGGCACTGTCATCTCAAAAGTGGCAAAAGCTCCTGTAATAGGCATGGAAATCATTGTATACCTATGTGAGGAAGAATTGCACAGGTACCTTCAGAGACGGTTTGGATTGTACCTCTGCCTGGTATTTGCAGGTTTCTGAGCTGAGCATAACAATAAGTTATAAGTAACTAAACAACTGGATATATTATCAATTTAATTTACATCGACTGTGACTTTCTCGATCTCAGAACCCATCATAAAGCAGAGGGAGCTACACTGATTTATAGTGGCTAAAGATTTGACCTAGGAATTCAGCCCTGCTGGTACCTTTCTATTGATCACACTTCAGAGAGAGTCCCAGAAACTGAAGACAAGTCACTCCTGGGCTGTTTGAAGCAGGATTTGCTAACCTTCTCAAACCTATCATTACAAGGCCCTATTTTTTGTTGATACGGCTGTATCTGGGGTACATGTTTGATATGCTTCCCTTTGCTTTTAGACTAAAACATACTCAAATTTCCATCAGTTTTCCTGGTCTTCTTCTTTTTTATGCTCTACACAGAAGTGAGACAGCTTGAACACTTTTTTCACTTCCCACTGATCTATGTGAGATCACATAGGATTGTTGGTCAAGGTGCAGAAATACCAGTAGCCTATGACTTTTTGTGTGCTTTTTCTAACCCTTACTGCTTCTTGCCAAGGAGTATTCATCAATCAATGATGAGTTATATATCCTGGACTACCGACTTATTAGTGCAGACACACTTGGTTTTCTCACTCAGTATGTTAGGAACAACCATTTTTGGAAATGAGACAGAGAAGCCGTATAGTAAATTTCTGGTGTCCTCATTTTAATGGATACAACTGTGCGGCATCCCTGCTACTGCAGTGGAAAGGAGATACTAAACTTAGGTTTGGGTGTTTGAGGTTTATTATTTGAACAATAGCACAAGAAAAGGTTAATTTCTTTTGATTTTCCAATTTGTAATTAAAAAAACAAAATCTGTCATCTGGTCAATTACTGAGTCTCTTTGTCTGCATTTCATCAGCTAGTTCTTGTGTAACAGCATGGAAGTGTATGCATGGATGCAGCGTGCCTGTGTAGCTCAAGCATGTGCCGAGAGGCAAGCAGGCAGGTACTGCTTTACCCATGAAGAGCCAGTTTTGCATAGGAGTTCATCCTCATTCTGCTGAAGTCAGAGAATGACATATCCTTCATGTAAAAATTCAGGTAGCAGCAGACGTGCCTGACATGTGAGTTGCAGTATGGCTAAAAGCACCTGAGCTCACACTACTTATGTTTTCAGTGAGAAAATAACCGTTTTCCTAAAGCTGTGATTACAGCAACATGTCAATTTTATCCAGACATTGCTTTTTCCAGTTCATTTTGTGATCATGGGTCTGTTCTGCTTACCTGCCATTTTTCATCTGATACCCAGATTATCAACTATTTTGAAAGGAAAATGCCCATACCATCTCTCTGATCAGCATTCAGCACAATAAGACCCTGTTTGAGCTAGGAATCCTGCATGCATCTAGACAAATACTTGACCTTGAAGCCAGATGGGAAAAGGGCATTGTCAGTTAGGCCAGGGACGATACATATATCTGGAATTAATACATGTATATCTCTGGCTTCCCTCAAGATAGCTTACAGCAGGAGAGAGGTAAAGTGTAGATGAAAGCCATCACAGATGTGAATTTCCCTGTAATGAGCTGGAGTGCCTCATAATGTCTGAGTGCTAAGATCAAAGCTCCACTGCAATCTAACCCTGTGCTTCATTAGGCCAACACTAAACTCGTGCTAAAGAGGGACAACAAAAGTGCTAAACTGTGTGGCTTTTGACCAAGAACCATTACCTGGCTTTCTTCCCTAATTGGTATGATTAACTGTGACAAACAACATGCACCTATAGGTGTAGGAAGTGCTAATGAACACCACACCAGCACCACAATTGTGGTGACAATGTAAGCTCAGGTGCTGGTGTGTCAGAGAGAGGGAAGCTGTTGACGTTGATGAGACTTTGTGCTAGGCCTGTTGAACAAAAAGCACCTGTAATCAACCGATGACCTTGTTGGACTGTTTTCCCTTTAGCTGACCTTGACCCAGCTAACGATGTGAATGCCAGCCTGGAGAAGGCTTATTCTTTTCTCTGCTCCTGCTCAGTCCTTTGAAGGGTCAAAGTTGCAGAGGGTGGCGTGTGGGCAGAAAACTGCATCTGCAGCTCAGTGAAGTCAGTGGAGAGACAGTCAGCCTTTTCATGGCTGTCAGATCAAGTTGTCAGCTCAGCTTTGCTTTGCCTGCAAGATGTGCTTAGCCAGCTAAAACACCAGTGAAAAAGTCTTCTGCCTGTAGCCCATGTTCTAATCTCCACAAGAAGGGCATTCTGTGGTCTGACAGTAGACAGTGGTCTCAATGCAGGCTATCTGGACAGGCCTGGTATTTAGACATCAGATCTGGTAGTCCCTTCTAGCTTGAAGCTCTGAAACTGGGGTATTGAATTGTCGGTCTGTTTGGAGTCTGATAATGCTCTGGTGGAGAGACCAAGAGAGCTTCTGCACAGGCTGACCACTGCCAGTTGTATGGACTGCTGCCACAGCCCTTCCGGAGCCTTGTCCCTAGAGATTTGGGGGTTCACTGGCATGTGACTCATGCGACAGCAAACACCCTCGGTATGTATATGTATATTCATGGCACAATATCTACAATCTAAGTCTGTCCATTCCTTTTCTAGAATAGCCAAATACAAGTTTGTGGGGTTTTTTTTACTCCTGAGAGTCCCGAAGCTCCTCATGGTTTCTTTGTGTTATGCGCACTGCCATTCCCGATTCCCAGTGGTTATGGTGTATCAGTTAATAGCACAGAAGGGAAGGAAAATGTTGACTGTGGCACACGTGGGGTTTTTTGTCCACATGGTAGAGCTTCAGGGCCCTTCAAGGCAGTCCAGAGGGACACAGAATAGATGCTGTGCTCCTCTGAAAAGCCACTACACTGTCGTGGTAGAAGATCCTAACTATCTGTGTTGGGAAGAGCAGAGTGACACTGGAGCTGCTAAAGCAGAAAGCTGGTGCCAGCAGCCAGAAAAATCACCACCTTTTTCGGGTGCCTCTTGTTTCAGGAAGATGTCGGCAGCTTGTGCACAAAGAGGTGAACCACCCAAGCAGTCAGTCCTTGTTATTCTGGCTGCTGTCATGACATGTCAGCAGGATGTGACTTCCAGTTGCATTTCAGGGGAACATTGCCTCGGCCAAGCCACCTAGTCATCCCTGAGCACATTTGACTGGAGGAAAGCTGGCATGTTTATAGGGTAAATGTGGGTTTTATTTCAGGCATACCCTGATGGAAAAGTCATGTCTCTTGTGTCTCAGTTGTGTGACAGTCACCTGGGGTGCCCTGAGAGGTGAACTGGAGAAGCCAGTGTCCAGCTTTGCAATGAATGCTCTTTAAAAGCCTTGGCTTTCAAGCCTTCACCCAAGTATCACACATGAATTCTCTATGCATTTTTTCTTGAGCACCAATGGACTTTGTAAAGCAGAAAGAAGCAATTAGAAATCTCTCTGTGATGTACTTATGCTTATCCAAACTAATCTTAAACTAATCTTGAATTTTACACTCTGCAGCATCGCAAAAGCCACCAAAAAGAAATAAGAGTTACAGATCAGAGGCTTCTGTTTCCTCAAATCTCACATTGTTAGAACTGGGTACAGGGAGGACGGGAGAGATCTATACCCATTAACAGCACATTAAATTATCCCATTAGGCTGAAGTGTAGAAACGTGACCTGTTACACTTCTACTTTTATTATGGCCATCCGTAAGCCTGGAAGGATGATATGTGAGCTGCAGAAATACCAGCCTACGAGCTGTAGCAAATGATCACAAATAAAGGGGCTTCTGAAAAGCTAAGAAAGCTCTTAATGACAGCTTCTTCTCTCAGCAGGGGTCAGGCTCCTGTTTGGATGTCAACAGCATAACTGAGCACTCTGAACAGTGGCTTTTTTTGGTGTTGATCTTCAGGCGGCATTATCCACCATTATCCAGCCATTATCCCCTTATCAAGGCTGCTATTTTTGTATGGTGTTGATCAATAATCACCACGAAGGCTCCTCTCTACTGTGATTTAGGAAGGAATCACCAAAGGACTGCAGCACAGCTTCTGCCTCCTGCCAAGATGCAAAGGCATGAAAACTTGGCATCAGCTGTGTGTGGCAGGATAAATGCCTTCCATTAGTCCTAACATGAAAAGAAAGGGAGACTCCTAAAGCTTTCTAGGTCATCCTTGTGCCCAGTTCCTATTACTAGGAATGGAAGAAAGGGTATTTGAATGCTTTATTTGGCACTGAAAATCTTGACAAATAAGCATTTCAACCTTAGAAGGCATGTCTGAACATCTTCCAATTATACTGCAGCAGTAAGTCTAATTAATTGCTGTTATTCCATGTCGTTTCATAAAGACAGGTCACAGCTTCTACATCCCCCATACTTCTGAAGCACTGCTTTTCAAGGATCTTACCTTAAAAGAAATTTCACGGAAAAAAGTAAACCTTCCCAAAGCTATTTAATCTATACAATTTATTCTCTAAGTGCTGTAGCAACATCAATTAGTGCAGTCTAGCTTTTGTTGCTGTTACTGAGGTACGCTTGTTCTTGGAAAAGTAAAAGCCTTTCTGCAGTTGAAGACAGCTGGTGTTTTGTTTGTATTGTTAAAATAGCACCTAAAGGTTCCATGTGGAACTCCTGGCCCTGGTTTGTTCTGATCTGTGTTCCTTTAAGCAGGATGGGAAATAGTTTTTCTAGCTTGTGAACATTCCTGAGAGGACAAATGTTTTTCCCTGTTCTGCATCAGGTTGTAATTGAGTTATTTGTAATTTCCATTTAAAAATTCTTATTTTTTTATTTGGACTAGACATTAACTTCCAGAAGTTGATTCTTTTTATATATTTCTCTGCTATGATACAGGCAAGGTCAGCAAACAGAAATCATTCCTCACAAAGGTACTCTTCCACAGTAATCATGTCATAGATCATCCTCCTGGGGAGGGAGCCTAGAGATGAAATTGAGAGGAGTTTAGAACAGGAAAAAGGTATTCCAAATGTTGCAGAAGCCAACATTTATGTCCATCACTGCTGTGCTTTGCTGGTTGGTAATTATCAGAGTAAATACTTTTTTTTAGCTGGAAAGCACACCCTGTCAAAAAATCATAGAATCTTTAAGGTTGGAAAAGATCTCTAGGATCATGAAGTCCAACCATCAGCCCACCACCGCCATGTCTACTAAACCATGTCCCAAAGTGCCACGTTTACATGTTTTTTGAACACCTCTAGGGATGGTGACTCCACCACCTCTCTGGGCAGCCTGTTCCAATGCCTGACCACTCTTTCGGTGAAGAAATTCTTCCTAATATCCAATCTAAACTTCCCCTGGCACAGCTTGAGGTCATTTCCTCTTGTCCTATTGCTAGTTACTTGGGAGAAGAGACCAACCTCCACTTGGCTACAGCCTCCTTTCAGGTAGTTGTAGAAAGCGAGAAGGTCTCCCCTCAGACTCCTTTTCTCCAGGCTGAACAACCCCAGCTCCCTCAGTGGCTCCTGATAAGACTTGTGCTCAAGATCCTTCACCAGCTTTGTTGCCCTTCTCTGGACACGCTCCAGCACCTCAATGTCCTTCTTGTAGTGAGGGGCCCAAAACTGAACACAGTGCTCGAGGTGTAGCCTCACCAGTGCTGAGTACAGGGGCACAATCAAAACTTTACCAGAAAAATGACTTTGATATGTACCTCAGACCCTCCACAGCTGAAAGTTCTTAAAGTCTTTTGGGGTTGTGTTCCAGTTCAAAAAGATTGCCCATTTTAGAAAGTAAATGAATTTGTACAATAAAGATCTGTGGTTTTGTTTGGAGTTTTAAAAAGTCAAAATCAGCCTCAATTTTTTAACTAGCCCTTTTTTAAAAATTTTTTTTTCTGTCCAGATAATCCGTTTGCAAAAACCCTCAAACTAAACCAAATAAAAAAATTTTAAGATTAATTTTAAACCTGATTTAGAAAGAAGAACATTTCAAATTCTTTAGTACAATGAATGCAATGAACACCAGATGTCCAGTTGTAATTGCTGCCCTCTCGTTCTTCCCACATTCCTCCTCTGCGATTTATAGAATTTCTCATTTGTGTCTTCCCCTGACAGCAACTGTATGTCTCCTCACCAGGGGTTGTACTTCCCTGGGTTTCTGGTACAACAGAAGCCCAAGACTAGCATCCTCAGATACTACTCATCCTTGTGTTTGACAGGTAGCCTGAAGCTGTGGAGACCTGGGCTCACCTCTTTCCTGAGCCACTCAGCAAACGCACTACAGCATGTCAGTGACGGGGCCACACGAGCATTGGACGCTCTGCAATATAACAGTGAAACTTGTCCATACATCTCAGACAAGGGGTGACAGACAAGGAGGAACAAGGCTTACTGTGCCAGTCACTGAAGTCAGTTGCAAATCTTCAGTTAGGTTCAGCAGTGCTATAAGGAGCCGGGACAGACCTCATAACATTGGTATGTATACATAAGAAAGGTGACGAGACAACTTACCACCCCACGATGTAATGGGGAAGTACCTTCTCAGAATGACACCTCCCACGATGCAAGCAAAGAACACCCAGAGGTCTATGTACATAGCAGGATTCGCCCCAACTATGTAGCACATTGCAGCAGCATGGCAGTTTATCTCTTTCCCACATCAGTTTTAACTTCTTAATTTCTGTGGCCACGCAAGCTTTGAGAGTCGCCCTGAGGAAACATGCCCTGCAGATGCGTATCTGAAGGAGTGGGTGGAAAGAACAAATCTTGGCTATAACCTCAAATTCAGCCAACCTTGAGCTATAACCTCAAATTTCAATTGTCTCAATCAGAATGGGCTCTCTAATTGCCAAGCTTTTAAAAACTCGGGGCACACTACAGCCATCAAGATAAACTCTATAAAGTGAGGTTCACAGAAATCTGTCCTTGGCTTGGGCCCTGCTCCTTCTTCAGTGACAATGACCAAGGGCTGGTGCCTGCAGCTCCAGGTGGAGGAAGTCTGCGTGTTCCTCTCCTTATCTCAGTGAGCGACTGCGTACGTACTTGTGGTGAATGTTAAACACACACTTCCCTACGCTTGCTTCCTGAAAACATAAATTCTGCAAACTGCAGCATAAGCATTCTTCCGACTTCTCCTGATGATTACTTTAATGGATACCAAGAGCTGGAGAAGCAATGTAGCCTGCACAATTTATTGCTGTAGCTAATGACAGAAAGCGTATACGTGCAGTATGTTACAAAGAAAGAAACGTATGCAAGTGCACATGTGTACAAAGCATCCCTAAATCCTCCTTCTCATGAAAGCTCCAAATGAAATTTCCTGAAATACTTCTAATCAAGTCTTTGAAAAAGCAATCCAATATTAATATAGTTAGTATCCTCCCAAAGTAACCTTTTAAGGGCAGATTAAAAGTATTTGGCTAGGTGTCAGCACTTATGTTTAAATACTCTGAACATTCTGAGCCACAAAGTCTAAATTCCTTTAAACAAAATGGAAATGTAATATTCTAATTGCTCAGAATAGGAAAGAAGGGAGGTTCACCAATGGGTTGATACAAAAGAATCAGCATTAGCAATGTCAATCAGAAATCATTTGTCTCTGTTGTTCCTGGCTCATGCACAGGATTCTAAGGTTACCAAGCCTACCTCCTACTGAAAATGACAAAACCTAAGTGATCGGCTGTTGTGGTTTAACCCAGCCTGCAGCTAAAACAACCACACAGCTGTTCATTCACTGTCCCCCTCCTAGAGGGACAGGGAAGAGAACTGAAAAAGAAAAAAAAAGGTAAAACTCCTGGGTTCAGATAAAGACAGTTTAATAAGACAGAAAAGGAAGATGATAATGATAATAATGATACTGCTGATACTACTACTACTACTACTGATAATAATATACAAAACAAGTGATGAACAGCACAATTTCTCACCACCCAAAGCTGATGCTCAGCTAGTTCCCAAGATGCCCCGCCTCCTGGCCAACCCCCAGTTATATACTGAGCATGACGTCACATGGTATGGAATATCCCTTTGGTCAGTTTGGGTCGGCTGTCTTCTCTGTGTCCTCTCCCAGCTTCTTGGTCGCCCCCAGCCTTCTCATTGGTGGGGTGGGATGAGAAGCTGAAAAGTCCTTGACCGCTTGGCAACAACTAAAAACATCAGTGTGTTATCAACATTGTTCTCATCCTAAATCCCAAACACAGCACTATGCCCACTACTAGGATGAAAATAAACTCTGTCCCTGCCAAAACCAGGATGTGGGCAAATACCCATTTCATCCTTCTGCATTTTTTCACTGTGTTGGGTTTGCGTGGCAAGGTTTTGGGGGGGGGGGGGGGGGGGGCTACAGGGGTGGCTTCTGTGAGAAGCTGCTAGAAGCTTCCCCTGTGTGTCTGATAGAGCCAATGCCAGCCGGCTACAAGACGGACCCGCCGCTGGCCAAGGCCAAGCCAATCAGCGCCTCTGTGATAACATATTTAAGAAGGGGAAAAAACAGTTAGAGAGCTTTTGCAGCTGGAGAGAGGAGTGAGAAGATGTAAGAAACTCTGCAGACACCAAGGTCAGTGAAGAAGGAGGGAGAGGAGGTGCTCCAGGCACTGGAGCAGAGATTCCCCTGCAGCCCGTGGTGAAGACCATGGTGAGGCAGGCTGTCCCCCTGCAGCCCATGGAGGTCCATGGTGGAGCAGATAGCCACCTGCAGCCCATTGAGGACCCCACACTGGAGCAGGTGGAGACACCTGAAGGAGGCTGTGACCCCGTGGGAAGCCCACGCTGGAGCAGGCTCCTGGCCGGACCTGTGGATCCGTGGAGAGAGGAGCCCATGCCAGAGCAGGTTTGCTGGCAGGACTTGTGACCCTGTGGGGGACCCACGCTGGAGCAGTCTGTTCCTGAAGGTCTGCACCCCGTGGGAGGGACCCACGCTGGAGAAGTTGGTGAAGAACTGCAGCCTGTGGGAAGGACTCCCACTGGAGCAGTTGGTGGAGGACTGTCTCCTGTGGGAGGGCCCCCAGGCTGGAGCAGGGGCCGAGTGTGAGGAGTCCTCCCTCTGAGGATGAAGAAGCGGCAGAAACAACGTGTGATAAACTGACCATAACCCCCATTCCCTGTCCCCCTGTGCCGCTGGAGGGGACGGAGGTTGAAGCCAGGAGTGAAGTTGAGCCCGGGAAGATGGGAGGGGTGGGGGGAGATGTTTTAAGATTTGATTTTATTTCTCATTCCTGTACTCTGTTTTGGTTAGTAATAAATAAGATGAATTCCCTCTCTAAGTTCAGTCTGTTTTGCTCGTGATGATAATTAGTGAATGATCTCTCCCTGTCCTTATCTTGACCCACAAGCTTTTTGTTATACCTTTTCTCCCCTGTCTAGTGAACAAGGGCAGTGATAGAGCGGCTCTGGTGGGCACCTGGCCCTCAGCCAGGGTCAACCCACCATATTGACCACAGCCTGATGTTCTTTAATTCGCTTTTAAATTAAACATTTGCTTCCCTGATATCAACATGTAGAATTAGTCAAATTAATTAGTCAAATTAGCAACATGCAAAATCATCACACTAAGATATAGAAGCAGTTTATGGGCCAGATCCAAAGTTCAATTAACTTAATTACTGCCTTAGCATTTGCTTCAGCGTGCCTCAGTCCATCCCTGCACTCGGTTTAGGACCACTTTCCCTCTGGGCTTTGGCACTGCCTCACTGGCTCACAGCTGCACAAAAAGGAGGGTCCCAGCCTCGGGTGATGTGTGCTGAGCATTTCCAAAGGAGCTGCAAGAGGTATTCCTCCGTGTCCACGGATGAACCCACTGGAGAAGTGTTTGGGAAGGCGATCAGTGCTGGCAAAGGGAGGTGGCCACTCCTGGTGGCCCATGGTGGCTTCCTGGCCAAATTCTGCTTGCCTCATTGAGGGGAGAGGACCTGGGAAGCCACTTCTGCTGTGCAGGCTCTCCCTCTGCCACAGCACCGCTCACCAGGGCAGGGTTGGGTCAGAAACCCCTCACACATTGCCCAGACTCATCCAGCTGTTCCAGGGAATCCTGCCCACTTCCAACAGCCCTTGTTGGGGGACTGCAGTAATCGCATTATTGTTCAAGAAACAATGAATTTATGTGACTGTATTTGGAGCTCCCCCAAAACACAGTTAAGTCTCTTTGAACTTCAGAGGGTTTTCAGCTTTCAGGCTTTGTACCCAAGCGGCTCACTCACGTCCTGGAGCAAAAAAAGGACATACGCTCCTATTTTCCAGTTAACAGTCTCAATATGGCTAAAACCAGCAAGTAACACCTTCCAATTGCTGGATCTCCACCTGAGTTTGTGGCTGGCTGGTTGCACAGCTGGGAGGGCGGCTTGGTTGAGGCTTCGCTTTGTTACAGCAAACCACAGAGCTGCAGTCAGCGTGCTCCAAGGACTGCAGTGTAAGGGTAGCAAATGTGAAAGAAAATTGCCAGTCAGGGGAGCAGGATTACAAATATGAGCAGAAAAGGTAACTGCATCTTGGGAGAAAGGGAGGGGATCAATACAGTTACTCTACACTAATGAATTCCCCCCCACCGTCTGCTTTCTCCCCCCCCCCCTTCCAAACTCTTCATCTGTGTGCCCTTTTTTAGTTCTTTTCTCACTTTCCCTTCCATCTGTCTTCCTGGATCAAGTCAGTTTATTACGGAGAGAATTGTTACCATCAGTAAAGCAGCGCTTCAGCACATACTAATCCCCCCAAAAGACTGAAGCAGAAAGTAATGAAGGAACAGGTAAGGTGTTCAGGACAGCACAGTGCAGGCACGGACTAACACTGCGTGAAACCTTTTCCTGGAGGCAATGCCTTGGGAAACATGAAGCTCCTGTACACGCAGTCCATTGACAGGCTGGGGTGCAGAAAACCCACGTTGAGAAGTTCTGTCTGCTTCAGCTGCTGTGGCTGCACAAAGTCCTGCTGCCCTTCCCGTATGTCTCCTCCTTCACGGAAATCAGGAAACTGCTTTTGGCAGAGAAAACAGACATTGCCCATCCTCTTTAAAGCTGGGGTCAGATGTTTTTTTCAGACATGCAGGGTGGATTGTCAAATGGATCTTGGCTTCAAAAGATGCAAATAAATTCTTAAGACAATGTCAGAAGCAAAGTCACCCCTCAATAGGTGACTCGGTACTTTTGAAAACCAAGGGCCTTTTTCTGCTGGAGTCAAGTGCATTCAGATACAAATTGCTCAAAATTTGTATTTCCCAGACAAGTCTGTCTTCTGCTGTACCAGGTGTCATGTGTGAATCATACAACAACATTCAGACCCTGCCAGAAATTTCTTACAAGATAAAAGATCAGTCTTAGCAGAACAATGATGAGACTGAAGATGATGAGGGGCAGGTGTGGGGTGGCACAAATGTAATAGGATGTGTCCCAAATCTGTCAGATCAGGCCTCCTTCCCCTTGATAATAAACACAAGCTGCACTGATCTATACCAGCAGCTCATCCACATCAAAGGAAGCATTCAGCTTCTTTGTGCAGTTGGAGGACCAAGTGTGCTTCTGATGGCATTGATTTCCAGCCCTGACATGAGTGAAAAAACTGGAAAGCCAAGGGAGGAGCAAGTGCTGGGTCCCTAACCATGGAAAAAGCAGCTCTCCTTGCCAGCTACTTACACTGAAATATAACAGAGAAAGTTTGCTTTGAGAGAAAACCTTTGCAAGTTACTTGCCTGCAACAGTTTACTCCTTGTAAACCTACTGCAACTGTAAAGTAGACTACACAGAAGCCATTTCAGAAAGGCAGACTGCTCGTCTGAGTTATAAATGGCTTACGGCCAGTTGCACAAGGAAGCAGGAACTGGGGGAACGGTTGATGAACCCAAGCTTCTAGTCTGAGTCTCCGAGAAGAGAAAAAAAGATGTCATGAGCAATTAGAATGCCTGACTGGAACCATAGAAATGGTGAGAGTGGAAGAAAAGATGCTCCACCACAGTTTCCTTATCTTTCCCCTACTATTGGCAATTTCTTTAACCTCAGCCAGTGGAAATCAGTATTTTCTATTGCTGTCAGCTGAGCAAGGTCAGTTGAAAACAAGTAAGAAACTGGCTCTGTCATGTAAGGAAAGGGAAAGGACCTGGAAAGTGGGTGTCTGACGTCTTTTTGAAATGACTGCACTCATCTTTGTCCTGAGGTTGTTCACAGCATCAACCAGCACTCTACTTTTGTTTGGAAGCAGGTTTCAAAATGAATGACAGGGTAACTGCTCCCTGGCAGAGAGCTTATTCTAACACAAGTCTGTGCTATAAAGTCCAAGGACATACTGGTGTTTTCCCATAGGTAATAAACATCAGCAATTTGGAGATGTGTTACTGGTGCCAGAGTGAAGAAAAGGTGCAAGAGCCTGGCAGTTCAGTACCAGCCACAGGTTTGACAGCTGTCTGTGAAAGAAGGTAATGAAGGATATATTTTTTCCATGGTTGAGTCTAAGCCCACCAAGATGCTCTAAATTCTTGACCAGCAGACACTGGGGCTGGCACTGCAGACAAGAGACTTTACTGGCCACAGAAATCCCACTGTAGTGAATGGGAAAATGGAACAAATGGGAAAATGGATAATGCTAATGCTACCCTGTGACTACCTGCAAGATCGAGGCTCACTATCTGCACAGAGCAGCTTTAAATCTCTGATCGATCTGCTGTGTCCTTGCCACCTTTCTATGCCCTTGCTGATCAAGGGGAGCGCAGTCATTTTAACACCCCAGCGCACTCTCATTGAAAATCTATGGCAATGGTTACGGGTCAGCGGGCTGACAGAGCAGGCATCTCACATCGCACCATGGATCTTGCTGGTGGCACTTCTGTCGGTCCAGGAGGAGGGCGTTCTGTCAGGTGCCTGAGGTGGGCGTTGCGGAACCTGCCTCCTGCTGAAGGCAGCAAAAATTGCACGCACAACGGCTTCACTGGAGGCAGCATACATGCCTCGTGCACAGCTGGAAGAGAGACATTTCTGTGGTGTATTGGTATAAACTCAGACCTTCAGCAAGTCTCAGTGGAGTGGAAGGAAACAGTCTGATTCATTTTGCTTCCCCCCAGGGCCACACTTTTTATACATACAAACAAAACATGTGCAAGCAACTTTTTGTAATGGACCGACATTTATTTCCAACCACAACAGGCTTGCAAGCGATGCTGAGCTAAGAATAGGCATTATAATAGAAAAATACCACAGAGTCTCAGGGCTGACTCCAAAACGCAAGTCACATCCCTGTGGAGGGAATTTCCGAAGTCCACAGAAGTTAGGGTCACCTGGCAAACACCTCTATTAACATGTGGACTGAAAGGCATCTGCCTTTCACAGCAATTTCCATTTGCTGCAGAGCCAGTCTGCAGAACAGCCGAAACATCCATATGCCACAGGTGCATTGTTGTTTCCTTCCCCAAATCCATCTCCAAGGGGCTGCCGACAAACCTGAAACTATGCAACAGCAGTGCATTCTTTTTTTCGCAGACGCCACTCCCAAATCCTTCTGTGGAGACTTGCATCGTTTTGCAGCATCTGTCTTTCAACTGTTCAAGCTGAACTGTCTTTGGGACAGTGAAAGCTTCATATTTTTGTTCAAGAAGCATCAACACATTAGTGCGAAGACCTTAGCTGGCAGAGCACAGGTTTCTTTGTACTGAAGTTCATGGAACAACAGCAGCTTTACTGCTGGTGGACCCCTATATTCCCCATGTCCGACCTCTCTCTAGAAACAAGTGCAATTCCCGTGCAGTGGAGAGGAGACAGACCTCACCAGGCTCTCTACCCAACTGCTCACACTGGGTGACCCTGTAAAGTCCAGCCCAATGTGCAGCACTGAGCTGGCTGTAGGGGTTATGGCAGAATCCTGGTAGGAAAAAGACTGCAGGGTTTTTTCCCTCTTCCTCTGGTCTTGATGAGTTTGCTAGCACCTCCACGGAGCAGGGAGGAGGTCATACTCCTCTGTAACATGAGAATCACGCATGTAGTGTCCTCTCAGGGTTGGCTCTTCCCAGACCTTTTCCCAGATGCAACTTGTCAGTGCTTTCTCCTGAGGGTTTGATTTTGCAATCAGTTTATTTGCATATGAATATCTATCCTTACCTTGAAGAGCTACAGGTCCCCTACTGTAATTATCATTGTTAGGACGAATTAAGGAGAATGCTGGGCCATTCCCTGCGATGGTCCCTAACACGTTACAGTACCACTCCCTGCGGGATGGGATTGCTGTAGACCTTGGTATCAGTGTTTTGCCAAGGGCAGAGTAATAAATCACGGTGGGGAGAAGCCCCCAGGGACACACAGCAAGGGATGCCTGTGCTTTCGCCACTGCTGGGACAGGTCGCAGGCCAGCTGCGTGGAGCTCTACAGGGACCAGCTATCTGAGCATACACCCTGCTTCCCAGGCAGGTTTGCGCAGCCAGCGGTGAGCTGCTGTGGTTGCATGAATATTGAGGGACCAGCAGATGCAGCTTTGCTGTTGCGGGAGGCAGGGGGGCACAGCATGCCGGCAGGTGTGAGCTGGAGCTGCAGACCCGTGCTTACCCCCCTTGTCATTGGTGTCTGGCTGCTGCCCGCAGGGACCATCTGCATGGATGTCGCTGCTTTGCCGCAGAGGCAGGGCTGCAAAGGTACCCGAAGGCCAGCTCTGCCTCACGTGCAAATTGTGTCCTGAGTTACAGCCTCTGCTGGGGAATCGAGCAGCACCTTTTTACTATATAGCTATTAACAGATCCCAGCTGAGTCTTCTTGGAATTTCAGTTGCTGCATTTATTTTTAAGAAATTGAATGTTTGATATTCTGCCCAGCACAAAATGCTGGCAGAATGCATCAGATGCATCAGAATGCATCTATTTAATCCTTGCGGTGAACTGAGTTATCCCTCACAACAAGAGATGGGACATGACAGTTACAATGGATGGTGAGCAAGAACGACTGCTCCCTTTCTCTGAAATGGAAAAGTTTTCAAACTACCATTGCTATCAGCATCTGAAGAAGGTATCCATTTTCACGCATTCTCTTCAGCATCCATTTATTTTAAAAAAAAGGAAAAAACCTCCAGTTCTTTGTTTAGTATTTAAAAAAAAAAAGAATTTTTGTGCCAGGTGAGACATTCAAATTCCATTCTGTAGAATTTTAAAAAGGACAGATCATCTAACTGTAAAGTTGAGGGCAGCCTTCTATAAATCTCACGCACATCCATGTTTGAAGGCTATGGGTTACCATGGTTACCATGACACTGCTAGTCTTATTTATAGCCCTGCGCTATATATATTGCTTTCCAGAAGGAATAAAAGGAATAGCTGACTGTGAAGGAATCTGGGAACTGCACATTAAAAAACAGACGGGGGGCGGGGGGGGGGGAATGTAATTAAAGAGGGTCTGCTGAGGTTGGATGTTGGCTTCTGCAGTGCCAGTGGGAGAAGGGCTGGGGACAGACAGTGGCAACCTCCGATGTCAGCACCCTCCAATGCTGCGCCCCAGAGACAGGCAGCTGCAGAGTCTGCAGCAAAGCGGGACACGTTCCCCACCTCTCCCAAGAGAATGCATTAGGCTTTTCTTCCTCTCTGAAGCAGGCTGTAACATACATGCACGTAGTCATATAGATATATATGTATGTATGTATATCTATAATGTGTTATGAAGAATGTACATTGTGTTAGGGAAAAAAAGATCAAGTCAGTGGCAACATTTACACAGGGACTGTCTTGTAACAGGGGATAAGGACAAGGCTGGAGGTCTGTGGAGAGGAGAGAGAAAGGGAGTTGGAGGTAGATAGAAAAGGGAGGGAGGGAGGGAGGGAGGGAGGGAGGAAGGAAGGAAGGAAGGAAGGAAGGAAGGAAGGAAGGAAGGAAGGAAGGAAGGAAGGAAGGAAGGAAGGAAGGAAGGAAGGAAGGAAGGAAGGAAGGAAGGAAGATGGGTTGGAGGGAGTGAAGAAGATAAGAGACAGATGAAAGGATGAATTTTTAATAGAAGGCTTCCCCAGCTTTTAATCTAATTCCACTTCCAGGAGCCAGGCTACTGCCCAGGTCAGCTGTTAGCCCCAAGGGCCATTTCAGCTGCCCAAGGGTAGATCAATACCATAAATAGAAAATGTAAAGGTAAAATTCTTTAAAATGGGAAACAACCACCTTGACAGCTGACATGCAAACCAACAAGAAAAAAGAAAATTTATGAAAAATAACTGACATGAGGGGCTTAAATGACGTCTTCTGAAAAAAAATTCAGGATGATAGTATGTGTACTATTGCAAGCAAAAATTCTGAGGAGGGAAGGTCTGCTCAGACTACAGTGGAGCTGAAACCTCTTTGGGAAGCAGCTGAAAATGAGTCCAGATTACCTTTCATAAGAGCACACACTACAGTTTCAAGGCCGTTGCTTTAATGGTGAGTGTTTTGCTGATTAAAGACCGATGGGAATGAGTAGAAACTGATGCCCATAGAAAAAAATGGCTAAAGTCTGACCTAAACAAGAAAGGTGAGGCACTCTGTGACTCTGCTATTGACATTGAGATGTCCCTTTCACTAACTGTATGGACCTTAACTGGCATTTGTTTTGACAAAACGTTCATTTAAAATATCTTAAAATACATTATTTAAATTTATTTTCAAAAATTCAGTTATAATACCTTCTGCTTAGCTGCTTGTGGAACGGTAAAGATAGGCAATCCAAAGCTCTTAGACCATTTTGACGGAGAAAACCAAGCAAGCAGACAAGCAAACTTCCTCATGAACAGGCATTTACTAAGGCAACCCCTGCTCTGGAAACACAGGTATACTTGGAAATCCCTTGCCACTTCATTTTCAGACCCCTCTTCCTCTTTGATGACACCTACAGGCTGAGATTGAATTTAGTCCATTATTGGGAGTACAGGCAGGTTTAGTTAGAGAGTAAGGAAAAAACCACCCCAAAACAACACAAAAAGGGGAAAAGAGCATGAAGAAGGGACCAAACCAGAATTAGTTTTTGTTCTCCTCGCTCATTTCAAAGTGATTTTTCCAAAAAGCAAAATATTTTCCCTCTTAAGTCACAGAAGGCAGAAACTGAATGTCCCAAGAAAATACTGCAGATGCATTGTAATCGAGCTTCATTGTGAATTATAATGTCACGGCTGAGCCTCTACAGAGATTTTGCCCCTCAGCAGCTATTTATGCCAGTCCTGTACAGAAGCAGTCGTCACAATATCAATATACTTTTGCTGTTGTCTGCAAATTCCTAGATGGCTTAATGCCACTGCGATCTTTTGTACTATATTTTTCTTTGTATTGATTAAATGTAAATTATTGAGGAAAGTAACTGAGGAAACTCCCAGGCAGCAGAGATGACGGTCCCTGTAACTAGAGGCTGTCTGCCATTGAATGTGATACTTCTGACCTGATAATTTGACATAATACTTATAATCCAGGATACTCCTCTAGGAGTCTATTATTTAGGATCTAGTTTGTTTAAATGCCCAGCCAGGCACTCTAGAGAGGGAGTGGGAAAATCCATCTGCCAAAAAGAGAACACATAAATCTTGAGGTGGCAGCAACAAGAACAATGTTTGCATTCAGTTGTATCTGTGGAAGAAAAGAGAGGAGGGGAAATCATTGAAGTTGGAATTAGAATAGCTTCACACCAGTCTAAGTTGATTTTTTTCTTTAATTTTTATTTTTACAGGGAAACCCTAGGGGAAGTAATATTCCAATAGGATTCTATGGAAAAGCGATTCCTGTAGCAACTGTTCTAAAACATAGTGACTATTTGATAATGAATAGTGTTTTGCTTTATGTTTTGAGTTGTATATGTGTGAGTCCTAATCTCCACAATTCTGATTATAAAAGAAAGTGGACTTTTTATGGAATCCTTGAGGGTGCGAGGTGCCACCTCTTCAGGAACTTGGCCAGCAAAACACTGACCCCAACTCTGCAAACATGGATCATGCCTCTCCTCCTGTGGCATAGGGTTTTTTCCTTTCACTCTGTTGTAACCCTCTGACCTTTTAAACTTGTCCATGAAAACATGCATATTAAAAAATCAGGTACTGCTAGGCATGCTAGGTGTGCCCCTCCACTCCACTCTTGTAACACCCCACCTGGAGTACTGCATCCACCTCTGGGGGCCCCAGTACAAGAAAGACATTGAGGTGTTGAAGCAAGTCCAGAGGAGGGCCACAGAGATGATCAGAGTGCTGGAGCACCTCTCCTATGAGGACAGGCTGAGAGAGCTGGGGTTGTTCAGCCTGGAGAAGAGAAGGCTCCGGGGAGGCCTAATTGCGGCCTTCCAGTACCTAAAGAGGCCTACAGGAAAGATGGTGAGGGACTGTTTATCAGGGGGTTTAGTGACAGGGCAAGGGTTAATGGCTTTAAACTAAAAGAGGGTAGATTTAGATTAGATATTAGGAAGAAATTCTTTACTGTGAAGGCGGTGAGGCACCACCCAGAGAAGCTGTGGCTGCCACCTCCGTGGACGTGTTTAAGACCAGGTTGGATGAGGCTTTGGGCAATGTGGTCTAGTGGAGGGTGTCCCTGCCCATGCAGGGGTGGTTGGAACTAGATGGTCTTTGAGGTCCCTTCCAACCCAGAGCATTCTATGATTCTATGATTCCATGATGCTATAATTCTATGATTCTATGATCTGGGATGCTGGATCACCTCTAGCAGTGGGAGGCCATTAGCCAGTAAGGTTGAAATTGTGTTTCCGTTCCATTTGTTGCTGCATTTAGAACAAACAGAAGTGACAATGCAGATGTAACCAGCTGTTAACAGTAATGTCACAGCCTACAGACTTCAGGTGCTTGCTACCCTGTTGCTCAGACCTGAATTTAGAGGTTGGAAGCAGCAAAACAGAGACAGGCTTAGCTATGTGAGTAAGCAATTCTTGGGTTAGAACGATTTAGGAAGGTATCGCTTTCTGGAAAATCTGAGGTGTTAAGTTAGGGTCTGAAATGACATTTCATTAGATATTTTGGCCTGATAGTGAAAAGCTATTAATAAAATTTGTGACTTTTACCTTCTAGAATGAACAGCAGTGTTCAGTGCCCATACAATAAAACTTCCACTAAAATCTCGATGATGATCAACACAGACTTAATTATCAGATTGCTGAGATGTCTTTTAATGCTCCTATTGATTCTGATCAGGAGTAAGAGGAGGCAGCTTTCAGATGCAAAAGTTCAAATGCAAAAAGAGAATGTGGTGGATGTGCTTAAGTTTTATAACAAAATACCTGTAGGGTATTTAACCTATAACATGAATGCTTTTACATTTTCTTGCTTTGGACCCAGAAGAATCTTTGTATATTACTATATTCTTCTCAGTACTACATGCCAAGAAAGTAACTTTGCCTTCTCATTGTTCTTCTCAGGTATCTTCCCATCTATACCTGGGTATCGAGCGCTCAGCTTTCCTGGACCATCTCTGTTTTGCATCTCCAAAGGTTTCCACTTGGTCCTCAGAGTGGGGCATTCAGGATAAGTTGAACAGAAAGCTGGTCTGGCTGCTTGCCAATCAAACATTTTTAACAAAGCGTAACACAGTGCAAACAGTGAACATCTGTCACAGTCAACTCCAAGACTGAAAAAACAAGCAGGAGTGCACCATTTCAAATAATAGGAAAGCAATCGCATAGTAAAACAATTGCATATTACCAGGAAATCTAAAATGTTAAGCTTCTCAAATACTGTTAAAAGCAGACAATAGTGTCTGAAGCAAACAGCTAAAATGGTTTAAAATGATGTAGATAACACAAGAACAGTACCAGAAAATGTCAAAGAGGCTGAAAGAAAAAGAAGCACATTTCTCACCTCCTAGAAGCTGTGGGAAAGTACATGTTTAAATAGAAATCTTTGCAATTAGCGGTTCCAGGGCACAGTGACTCTTCTTGTAGGTCCTGATGTTTTTCTTTTAAGTGTTCCTCAAAGTGGTACTTCACTCTGGCAGAACTGCTGCTGTTCTCTGTATTTGCCATCACCCCTTTCACAAATGTCAACTCTTTAGCATTATCTACATATTCAGCAGTATTTGGAATTTTACAGTATTTGTAAGCTTTCTTTGTCAGAACAAGTGAATGAGATTATCCAATATCATTTACTTATACAGTGGTCCTCTTCCATTTTTAGTCAATCTCCCTTCCAGTCTCCTTGGCAGGCAGTCTTTTTGATCATTAGAAGCTGATATTGGGCACCCAAAGTGGCTTCAGCCTGCCTTCTATCTGCCAGGCAGCGCTCAGAGACTGATCTAACCTTTGGTGAAAATTAGAGTAGCCTTGGGGCATGCAAGTTTATGTTGCCAGGAAGGGTTCCCTGCGGACTTCCTGAAGATTCCCAGGTCCCCATTGTGCTCCAGCTCTGCATCTGATGAACATAACACTCCCTCCGTGACACGCCCTGCCAAAATTCTCCAAAGTGTCCTTTCTGTGGCCTAGAAGGAATTATATATATCCATTTCTCTACAGGCAGCAGGAATATCCTGTAAAACATATGACTAGGTAACTTGCGTTAGAAAATTAGTTATACGTTGATAATCTTAAATTTCCTGAAGTGTTTTTTCCTGCTACCTTTTTGAATATATCTAGAAATTATTAATAGTCAGCACCATAATAAGGTTGATGGCTAGATACAGGGAATTTGACAGACCTGTTTTGATTGGTAACAAAAGCCAAATTCTGTATTTTAACTGGGGGAAAAGAAGAGGACAGCTTGGAAACTTTCCAAATTTTGGGAAAAGACTGAGAATAATTATGAATTTGGGTCACCCCTAGGAAGAATGGGTGACTGACACACCATATATTAGACTGGGGAAGTGCAGGCACCCCATGTATGATGCAGCTCTGGTCTCATATCTCTGCTGGTACAGTGATTTGCTGCAAATTGACTTTCCTGACAGTGTTAATCCCTGCAAGCTGCCTTTCTCACATTACCAGGTATCATTTTCTTTTTGTCTTCTGAGGCAATTTCTGCTTCTCACTCCCTTGCGTATAAACTTGAACAGGAGCTTTGCAGTGCAAATACCTGACTAATGAAAACTCGGGTACTTCCATGAAACCGTGACACCACAAACAACTAAGCAAGAAAAGAAAATTTTGCAGTATTATTTGTTATTATAAAATAATGATATCAACTTGTTAGGCAACAACATGATCAAAGGGCCTAGTTAGCAGTAGAAGTAGTTGCTTTCTGGTTGTCTAAGAACAGGCTGTGTCTGCTGTGCCCTATAAAGAGTAATTACAAATAGCATGATTTTAACTTCCAGTCTCCTGAGAGATCATTGAAAGTAAGGTTGTACGGTGCCTTACCCTTGACAAAAAAAGTGCGTGTTTTAAGTAGGGAGCATTAGACACCAATTGTGCCCCCCGCTAAGGTCAGTGAGAAGTGGAGCCAATTCATTATGCAGGTTGGTTTGAGTTGTCAGGAAACAATGAGTGCAGTCCTCAGTTTTACTCTCAAGATTTACTCAATACAGCTGATGCTGTGAACGTGCAACTACCAGCCAGCAGAAAGGCTGCCGTAGATGCTGTAGGTGACAGTCAGGTATGCAGAAGAGAGAGAAGACAAGAAGGTGCTTTCCTAAGCAAGTAGCTTAATTCTTTATGTGGCTTAATTCTATTAGGAGCATCAGTGACTTAAGGTGACAGTGTAAAGTACTTCACCATATTTATTAAATGGAGACACTGAAATTTTTTGGTATTAAGTGGAGTGGTAAACAACTGAGGAAGGGAAACAAGTAAGTCCACTTTTGCAACACCTCATTACCTGGTCTTTTGCCTGTGACCCATAGAGTACAACCTGTGCTGCTGCTAGTATCTGACAGTTGTGCAGTTGGCAGAGGCAGAATCACCTTTGTGTGCTGTGTGTCTCACACTTTCGGAAAAAAAATGCTACCATATAGTGCATCCCTAAGTGGACATATTAGATCACATCAGCAAATCAAATTCTGATTCATTGAACTATATGAAGTAGAGAAGGAAGTGGGGAAGAGAACAGTGGAGTTATTCCCTTATGAGATATTGGTTGAAACTAATTTATGCTACTAGGAAAGGAGGGAACTTGACTGTGGTCTCAAAGCTAGAAAAGCCAAAAGTTGGGGAAATCTGGGTGTTTATCAGACTCTAGGATGATATTAATAATCAAACATTTTCAAGCAAGAAGATTGCATCTTCCTTGCACTCTCTAAATTTTAGTTCAGCATCCTCTTAACTAGCCTGTGCTTCTATAACTCACGGCTTCTGTGAGGATAAGGCATCTTTCTTACCCTCTGTAATGTGTCGAGGTATGGTTTCGATGAAAAGGTGCACATCTGAATCCCTGACTTGTTTCTGACTTACTTCCCTGCTTACTGATTTATGTATTCTCCAGTCCTACAACTGGGTCTTCCCAGTTTCTCAGGCATAGAAGTTTCCATGGTAACCTCATGAGCGAAGGTAAAACTGTGGTGGAAATCAGCATTAAGCCAACAAGTCACGGATGCGCAGAAAAACTGCTCAGGACCAGTTACGAATATTCTGTTGCAGATCCTGTCTGATGCATTCGTGGCTTTCTGAGCTGTACTTGCACCTTGTTTCCTTTTCCCTGTTGGCCTGCCTCTTCCTCTCTCCAGACCTAATGTAGCACCCCAACTACATTGTTAGGACATAACAATAAGATTGAACGAAAGCTAACTGAATAGCTCTGTGGCATATTTTGGAGGATGGCAGCAGTGCAGATATAAAACCAGTTCTGCAGCTAGGCAGGATTATCAAAATCAGGGTGTCTACAACCACTTCTGCAGACAAGTCAGATTATGGGTTTAGGAAGTGCGTAACCCTGTGCCATAAACTCAACTTTTTCCCATGTTGCTAGGCTTACTCTGCTAGCTCAGGCAAAGTCACCACATTCAAAGCTCACCCTGGTACTCTTCATCGTCTCCAGTCACAGTTTGAGGACAGGTGTTTTGTCCTCTTGCCTCTTTCTAGAAAGCACCTGAACTGTGCACTCGTGCTGGTGCAGAAGTGCTTGTGTGTGAAGAGGGCAGGAGAGAAGGAAACAGCAGCAGCCCAAGTGATCATCCACTCTTGGCAGATAGCCATGAACTTTGAAAATTTTCTTCTTCCCATAGCCCTGTCAGAGCTTGAGGGGAGCAAGCATGTGGATTTGAAGCTGTACTTCCTTGTGCTTCTGCTCCTAAGAATCGCTGCAGGCCAGGCACGCATCCTGCCCAGCATGGAAAGATTTCCCTGGTTGAGCTTTCTGTTACTGAATGAAGTTTTTTGAAGAATGCTCTGGGCACCCAAAGGGATGGTAGAATTTATTAAAACAAGAAAACAGACTGTCCAAGTGAAACATACTAGTATCTCCCTCCCCAGCAAAACCTGACACAGCAACACCATCAATAGCAAACTGACAAGAAATCAATAATTAGTGACCCAAATCACAGTGCCAAGCAGACTTATTTGTTCAACTACTAGCAGGAAGGCTAAGTTGTGAAGGGAGCTGCTGCCTCTTTCCAAAATATGCCTTTTCACACTTCAATTCAAAGTGGTACTTGCACAATGGGTACTGATGGAGGTGATTGCTTTTTCACAGGGACAACTGAGTTGCTCCTGATTCTGGCTTCCTACTGCTTGTTTGTGGCCAGTGAAAGCATGTGCAATCACTGGAAGAGGAACTGTGTTCAGACCTATTCCGATATTCATTCCCTCATGAAACTCAAGGGTATTTTCTACTAACAACACAAAGACTTTTACACTCCTTTTGATTTTATGAGGTCATTCAGCAGTGGTGTTTTCAGGGTTTCTTTTCAAAGATTTTTTTCTGCAGGTTTACTAATTCTCTTGCATGATCCGCTTAAACTCACAAATCTAGAGTAATCTCAAGAAAAAACATTACTTAAAGATGAATTTCTGGAACTCTAGGGGACACAAGGAGGCATGTAGCTCAGATTTATTTTAACTATTTATTCTTAGTTCTTTGTCTGTATGTTGTGCCAAAGGCAAGAGGACAACAAGATTGGGATGTCCCTGCAGGCTTGGAATATCCCCTTCCCTGCCCCTGCAAGGCTGGGTGCTAGTTAACAGCAGGCACACTAACAGGCACACCTGGTTTTCAAAGATCCCCTTTGTTGTGGGAGCAAGTTATGAGCTAAAGACGACCAGTTGTCCTGGTCTGGAACATACTTGTGTTGGTTTTGCGTGGCAAGGTTTTGGTAGCGGGGGGGCTACAGGGGTGGCTTCTGTGAGAAGCTGCTAGAAGCTTCCCCTGTGTCTGATAGAGCCAATGCCAGCAGGCTACAAGACGGACCCGCCGCTGGCCAAGGCCGAGCCAATCAGCGCCTCTGTGATAACATATTTAAGAAAGAGAAAAACAGTTAGAGGGCTTTTGCAGCCAGAGAGAGGAGTGCGAAGATGTAAGAACATCTGCAGACACCAAGGTCAGTGAAGAAGGAGAGGCAGGAGGTGCTCCAGGCGCCAGAGCAAGATTCCCCGGCAGCCCATGGTGAAGACCATGGTGAGGCAGGCTGTCCCCCTGCAGCCCATGGAGGGAGGATGAGGGGGTGTAGAGATTCCACCTGCAGCCCGTGGAGGACCCCACACTGGAGCAGGTGGAGGCACCTGAAGGAGACTGTGGCCCGTGGGAAGCCCAGGCTGGAGCAAGTTCCTGGCAGGACCTGTGGCCCCGTGGAGAGAGGAGCCCATGCCGGAGCAGGTTTGCTGGCAGGACTTGTGACCCTGTGGGGGACCCACGCTGGAGCAGTCTGTTCCTGAAGGTCTGCACCCCGTGGAGGAGACCCACGCTGGAGCAGTTGGTGAAGAACTGCAGCCCGTGGGAAAGACTCACGTTGGAGAAGGTCGTGAAGGACTGTCTCCCGTGAGAGGGACCCCACGCTGGAGCAGGGGAATGATGAAAGGAGTCCTCCCCCTGAGGATGAAGAAGCGGCAGAAACACCGCGTGATGAACTGACCGTAACCCCCACTCCCCGTCCCCCTGTGCCGCTGGGGGGGGGCGGAGGTTGAAGCCGGGAGTGAAGTTGAGCCCTGGAAGATGGGAGGGGTGGGGGGAGGTGTTTTAAGATTTGGTTTTATTTCTCATTCCTCTACTCTGTTTTGCCTAGTAATAAATAAGATGAATTCCCTCTCTAAGTTCAGTCTGTTTTGCTCGTGATGATAATTAGTGAATGATTTCTCCCTGTCCTTATCTTGACCCACAAGCTTTTTGTTGTACCTTTTCTCCCCTGTCTAATGAATGAGGGCAGTGATAGAGCGGCTCTGGTGGGCACCTGGCCCTCAGCCAGGGTCAACCCACCACAATACTGCAAGGAAAAAAAGCCTTTATGAAACTGTGAAAGAAGTACTTTGGCCCAATTTCTTAAAAAAATAGGGTTTCTTCAGGTGCACAAACTGGCTAATCAGCTCAGAAGAGGGATGGAGTGTTAATAACTTTCAAACCTACTCATCAATGGACCTGCTTCGTCTAGAATGGGAGAGGTCTGACAGCTGTCACATTCTGCCATATTCAGGAAAATATCTGACCACATGAGAGGGAGGCAGTGAGAAGGTCTTGCTGTGGTTAGTGGGGGAAAGTCTGGAACAGCAGCTCTAACAATAACGTATATATAGAGTGAAAGAAAATGGTGTCTGTGAGGCATTATCTGACTGCTTTGTTATTCATTGGTTCTGTCCTGCTGATATGTAATGCATTTGTTCTGCATTTGGTATTACCACAAAACCAACACAATGAAGAATCACTAATGCACAAAACTGAAAACTTGTGTCTCCATCTGCCAGGGATTATCCGCCAGAAAAGACAACTGGTTTTGCACGAAATGCTAGAATCGCAATTACTTCTGATAATAAGGGCTGGAAAAATCAGGCTGCATTTTGCTCCTCTGATGAGTGATGAGTTTCCCACTAGCACTGCCTGCTTGACCACAAGCTGCATTTTTGCAGCTTTTTTGGTCTGTACCCTTGAACAGTCTGGATAATTATCTGCAAAACATTGCGTGATGCAACCTGGAGAGTGCAAAGCAAGGATCTGATTTTAATTATTGTGAGAATACATCTATGCAGCTGACAGGATGACAGAGAAATACACGAAAAGATCTGACAGAGAAATGTCCCATTGACGTAGGCGTACATCAGCATACTCCTTTGTTTCTGTCAACGTTGGTAGGCTTTATTGTTGCATTAGGAATAGGTCTGTAACACACTTCAAGGAGCAGGCCAAAATGAATACTGCCTTTTCAGTTTGGTCTTAATTTATGTTTGTAAAAAGCAGGTGAAAGAGATTGTCATTCTGACTGTGTCATGTGTAGCAGCACTTGTATGAAGGCACAAGAGGGAAGGCAATGGAGAATTCTGCCCACAGATCTGAATTATTCTCCCTGGATGCAGTCATTGAACTCACTCTTTCCAGATTCAGTGTCTCATTGCTACCTGGTCATCTGAAGTAGTGTTTTGTCCTCTAAGACTCTCTGGCTTATTCCTAAAATTAGAAAAACAAAGCAGCCTGGTGAAGTTCTGCCTCCTCAGAATGTTTCTTGGTCTCCTCTGACATGCCCCAGCACTTAACATCAGCAGTGGGAAATGGTAAGTAGTTTGTCAGTGATGGCACAAAAGCTGCTTTACAGGATGTTTTGGGTTTTTTTTTCTCACCCCTTCTTGTAGAAGTGTGCTCTAATAAACTGTAAATAAATGTATAGCTAGAGTCTGCACTGAAGCTGCCTGAAGCTTGAAGCTGCTCATGGTATTAACAAATCGTTTTCCTGTTTCTTAATCAGTATTCGTCTAACCTTAACAGCCAATTAAGAGACCACATACTGCATCAATTTGCAGAATGCTTTTTCAGTGCTTGAATTAGCATGGCACACAGGAAATGGCTGATGAACAAGTTAATCCCTTGGCTATGCATTACATATATTTCTCCAGCTTTTTGTGGTCATCTCATTGCTTGGAAAGATACATGGGTCCGAAAGGAAAACCTTCCCTCTGAACCACAGCTCTGACTTCTATAGTTACTCTGAGCTTTAGCACCTGCAAGAGGAGGTCATATTCTGTGCCATGGCTACGTTGTTTGGAGCCTGCTTAAATTTCCCTGATAACTGGGGTGGGGAGCTTGATTTGCTGTATCAGAACAAACTGGGGTTGTTTGGGTTGCATGCCAGATTTCCCAGATAAAGTTAGCCAGATTTTGTACAGTGCTTATCGCTGTGCAAGCAAAACAAAATGGGGACTTGTCCCCAGGAGCTTGCAGTCTAAGACAGGTACAGGAACTGCGCTACAAACCAGTGAATAGTTCAATAAACAGTGGAATTAATAGTGCTTGGTTTCCTGAGGATTTCTCTCCAAGCTGATAGATGTTGATAGATACGGAGGATGATGTAAGTATTGGCAAAAGCTTTGTTTGCAATTAAGAATGTTTATAAAATTTTCTCACCACCTGGATCTTGCTTTATCATGTTATCCTGCATCCTTTTAGCAGGGACTGTGTGTTTTCTCACTCCTGCACAGCCACCTATTAATCACCTTTTTGGTTCTCCTGTCAAACTGAAATTGACAATGGATACAGAGGTGCTCAGGGAGCAATCTGCAGTCCTTATTTCTGTAGGAAATCTGGCTGGGGAAAGTAGAGTGGAAGTATAGGAGGTAAGTAGATATTTTTGAACTGGGAGCTATAATTGTGTTTTGAATTTTTTGCTATTCTCAGCTGCTTCTTTCTGGTCTCCAGGGGTATTCCATGTTTTCATCAGGCAGAGGCAATTGAAGGAAGCAAAATAAATTAGTCTGTGTTGAACTCTTTGCTGTTCTTGCACAGAAGAGTGTAAATAATCACAAGCAATTATTTTGATCTTGATGGGAATTTTCCTGGAAGTAGAACATTGGTTTAGTGTTGTGCAAATCAAGGGTATTAAAGTGAACAGCTGCATGAGATTACTTAGAGGAGTTAGGGTGAAAGGAGGGTGTCCTTAATGGGTAAGAACTATCTTATTGTTATTGTAAGGGATGGCACAAACCTGTGCACAAAGTCAAGAGCTGATCAGCCAGAGCCAGGATGTCAGAATCTGGGTATAAATCATGTCAGACAGAAAAGTCAAACACAAAACAAGCAAAACAAATGAGTGTGAAACAGGTGGGATTAAGCTGGAAATGACACTGATGGACTTGTTGAATGTAGCTTTGAGGAGGTGTATTCTTTACACATAAAATCCCCTGCAGTATGATGTCTGGAAACTTCCCCACCTTCCAGAGTAAGGAGCAGAATGCAGTTTGCACCAACAGCCAGCTGTACAACAGCCTGTTTTCACTGTGAAGGCTAAAACCGGGATAGCTTTTACAAAGCCAGAGAAGCCCATTCACACCCAGACATGTGAGCAGTATGGCTGAGAAGGAAGCCAGCTGTCCTTGCTATGCCAAAAGATTAGCCCGAGAAAACAACAGAGAGGCAATAAATGAGCAACCTTTAGTGAAAAAAAGGTTGGTAAACAAAATGCTAAATTGTTTGGCAATGCAATCTGATACTTATCAGGCTGGTGCAAGAGTAAAGCCCATCTCTAAAACTTCCTTGTTTTCCTCCTGGTTAAAGCTGGCTATATTTGCTACTGACAGAGCAGCATCATGCACAGCATTCTGGTCTCCTGATGTTAAATGATGACAAATCTGAAACACATTCAGGATTTGCATCGGAAAAGGAGATGAAAAACAAGGGGTTTATAGATTTTAGTTTGTGCATTCCTGCTGGGTGTGTGCTATATAAAGCTAGCTTAAAAAAAGAGCTAAACAAATATTAATTCCAAACTCCCCACTTGCTACTTGCAGAAGAAAATATAGCATAGATGCTGCTGTCAGCCTGCAAGTGTCAAGGCAAAAAGTGTGTCTACACACTAAGACAAAGCTGTACAAAATTGTTGTTTACTCATCCATTTTGTTTTTAAATTCATATTCTAAACCACTTTAACATTTTTACCCATCTTTATTGACCTTGAAGTTCTGTTATCATAAAAACAAATTATTGCAAAGCAAAAATCGGCTGTTGAACAGAACACAGCTTGCTAAGTTGCAAAATAAATTACTAGATAATTAAAAGCAGACTCTAACCAGATTGTTTGGAGCTCTTTCTTCACACAGGTGGTAGTAGCTGGGATATGAATGAGGGGTGAGGTGCTCCATACTGCCTTATTAGTATAATCTTGTTAGAATGAGTGTTGTTTTTTTTCTTTTCTTTTTTTTTTTTTTGACGGATATAGGTAACAGCAGGAGGAAACATTTAACTGCACAGACAAGGCTTAGGGATCTGCATCAGTACAGGAGTAAGCTTTTTCTTCATCATGATCTCTCTATGGTGTTTTCACTTCATCAGTCTTCGTAAAATGTCCCACACTAGATTGCAGGACCTGGCTCCTGTAATCTGTCTAATCCACTGGAAGGTAAGTATCTATCAGGAAAACAATTCATGGTTATTCCTGTGCGTCAGCAGTAGCTGGAGAAGCATTAATAATGCTCAGTCTGGGAACAGTCCATCACTTTTTCTAACAGAGACATCTTACATTTTATGCCTGCAACTTCTAGCAAGTGCTGGTGAGATGTTAACACCTTATGAACTCACACCATCAGAGTTTCAGGTGTAAAGCTGTGAAAGACCTGTACCAATCTGTCTTGAATGGGCAGCTGCTGCCAATTTTGCCATTCATGTGGCATCCTGGTGTTCTCAAGTTCCAGTGCTGGAGGGCTGGAGGAGTTTCACTTATTCACAGATTCACAGATGATTGGTAGGGGTTGGAAGGGACCACTAGAGATCATCTAGTCCAACACCCCTGCTAGAGCAGGATCACCTAGAGCAGGTTGCACAGGATCACATCCAGGTGGGTTTTGAATATCTCCAGAGAAGGAGACTCCACACCCTCTCTGGGAGCCTGTTCCAGTGCTCAGTCACCCTCAAAGTGAACAAGTTTTCCCTCATACACAGATGGAACTTCCCGTGTACCAGTTTGTGCCTGTTGCCCCTTATCCTGTCACTGGGCACCACTGAGAAGAGTCTGGCCCCTCCCTCTAGACGTTGACCCTTTAGATATTTAGAAGCATTAATAAGATCCCCTCTAAGTCTTCTCTTCTCTGGGCTAAACAGACCCAGCTCTCTCAGCCTTTCCTCCTGTGAGAGATGCTCCAGTCCCCTAATCATCTTTGTAGCCCTCCGCTGGACTCTCTCCAGTAGTTCCCTGTCTTGAACTGAGAAGCCCAGAACTGGACACAATATTCCAGATGTGGCATCACCAGGGCAGAGTAGAGGGGGAGGATAACCTCCCTCAACCTGCTGGCCACAGTCTTCTTACTGTACCCCAGGATACCATTGGCCTTCTTGGCCATGAGGGCACACTGCTGGCTCATGGAGAGCTTGTTGTTGACCAGGATTCCCAGGTCCTTCTCCACAGTGCTGCTTCCCAGCAGGTCAGCCCCTAACCTGTACTGGTGTCTGGGGTTTTTCTTCCCTAGGTGCAGGACCCTACACTTGCCTTTACTGAATTTCATATGGTTCCTCTTTGCCCAGTTCTCCAGTTTGTCCAGGTCTTGCTGAATGGCAGTGCAGCCTTCTGGTGTGTCAGCCACTCCTCCCAGCTTAATATCATCAGCGAATTTGCTGAGGGTACACTCTGTCCCCTTGTCCATTGATGAATATGTGGTGTTGGTTTCTTGTCCCAAGTTTCTAGCAAAAGGACAAGAGGAAATAGTCTCAAGTTGCATCAGGGGAGATTTAGATTGGGTATTAGGAAGAATTTCTTCACTGAAAGAGTGGTCAGGCATTGGAACAGGCTGCCAGGGAGGTGGTGGAGTCACCATCCCTGGAGGTGTTCAAAAAACATGTAGACATGGCACTTTGGGACATGGTTTAGTAGACATGGTGGTGTTGGGTCGATGGTTGGACTTGATGATCTTAGAGGTTTTTTCCAACCTTAAGATTCTAAGGTTCTACGATTCCACACTGAGTAAGACCAGACCAAGCACTGCCCCTTGGGGCACACCACTTGGAGCTATAGGTCTCCAACTAGACTCTGTGAGTTGATTGCCCTAACTATGACATCTTGAAGACTTCAGAGCTATGACCTTCTGATATGTATGCACCAAATGCATTCTGAAGTCTATGTACAGTATAAACCTCATTGTTGCACTGTGGTTTTCCATAAACTAAAACTGTCTGTTAGAGTTCTGTCATCTTCTGTGCTTTATTAATGGCTCACAAAGGGTGGTCCTGGGTCTGGGGTTTATCTTCTAGCTGGATAAAATTGAAGAGAAAACAGACTTGACAGCTCTCCAGTTGTTTGTTTGTTTGGTTGGTTTTTTCCCTTAGCAAACACAGAAGTAGTATTTTTGCATGGAGAATGTGATATACAGCCACTCCATCACACATGGTCATCTGATGTACTGTATATCTCCAGACAGTGGAGGCTGAGGCATCTTAATTCGGGCAACCAGAAACCCTGTATCTGAATGCGCGTAACTGCAACATGATAGCTCTTGTCAATATGCTCAGGTCTGCACTTGTCTTATTCCAGGCCTAGCAAACATGTGCTTTCATCAACCAAACCATGAGGCAACCTACTTCTCTGGCAGCCGCTTCAAATGCACCTCCAACAGTGTTTCACTAACCAGTATCACTATCTGAGAAACTTTGAGAGAAGCTACTGTAAAAGTCATGTAGATATTTGATAGAAAGGGGGTATGTGATAGTGAGGGAAATGTTAGATGAAGGGAATGCAAGTGGTACAAAGAAATTTGACATCTTTTAAATATACACAACATTCTCAGCACTGAGTACTGCATTCCACCACTTCAAACACAAGACTAAAAAGTAACAGTGTGTTTGGCCTCTGGCTCAGGTCCTTCATCTTTTACTTAATTTCAGTTAGCCTAGTTCCCAGGGTTTCAGCAGAGTTGTATCAATTTCTGTTTCTTGAGAATCTGCCCTACTACATTTGATCACATTCTCTGTTTTTGTGATTTATTTGGTATTTCATGTCTGAGGATTCTCAGTCTTCCGAGAAAGAGCAAGAGTACAAAGTACCTTAGAGAGTATCTCAAATTGTGCTGGGTGTTATTTTTAAGAGGAAAGAAGGACTTCAAGAAGCGTGGGAGAAAAGGAAAATTATTCTTTTTCAAGAGAAGCTGCTATTTTAATGCACTTTGGCCAGTGGCAGAGGCCAGAGTCTCTCCTGAGTAGACGAAGGAAGGAGACAGTTGTTCCAGGCCAAAATGCTCCTTCCCAGTCCATTTTAGAAAGCAGCAGATCATTAAAGGTGAGAAATTGGACAGTTATTGCATGTTAGCAATGGGCAAACCTTACTGAGTTCACAGGCTTGGGAAGGCATCCAAACTGCCTCTTCATTTTTCTGTCCTCACCACTATTCCCTTCTGAAACAGAAAAGATGATACCACTTTTAAAGATGGCAGAAGAGCCTGATCTTCCCTTTGTCTCTGATTGTAGCATGTATAGACCATAAAAATCTATTTATGTGGCCTCAGTGCTTTTTAGATGTCAGCTCCTCTGATGCAGGTCTTTTCCAGGCAGATTCTTTTTCTGTTATTCAATGCCAAACCAAAGGTATTCTGCATCACCTCAGTCTCCTTCAAACAGTTGTCCATTTTTGCACGCTCATTTCTATATGTTTAGCTGAAGGCCTGATCACTGAAGATGTGATGGAGAAGTGTGGCTCACCCTGTATCCCAGAAGAAGGAGAGCAGTGAAGGGAAGGAGCAGTGAAGTATAGAGCTTTTAAATCACCAGTATTTTTCTACACAATTCTATCATGATAAATTTCAAGGTTTTTGCAGGTTTATTGATATTTCTGGAGTAACCCGGTTAATTTCTGTGGAAACACCTCTTTTTCCCCCGCCATTTCCTACAAGGTGCACACACTGGTACCTCCCAGCTCGGGGAATGCAGGCTGAGCAGCATTTCTGGTGTGGATCACACTGGAGCGCCCACCATGGCCAAGCAAGCTCCTGCTGCTGCAGCCATTTCCTGCCTGAGCGGACCATGACCCTGGCAAAAGAGAGCATCTGAGAGTCGCGCAGAATCACCATGCTGCGCCGCTTGCCACAGGCTTCCCACGCAGGCCAGCTTCAATGGCGGGGTAACACTGTTGTGGACCCTGGCAGCTACTCAATGGCACGGTAATGCTGTCACAGACCCTGACAGCTATTCAATGGCGGGGTAACACTGTCAGGGTCCCTGACAGCTATTTCACAACTATGGCATCTTTTTAAACACCTGCTTGTCCTTCTTTCACAGGTTACACTAGAGGGACAACTACCACCATACAGGTGCGACCAAGGGCCCCTGCGCCTCACCCTGTGCCGTTTTGTGAGCTGGTGGCCATTAGCCGTGGGCAAGCTGGTCACATCCCACCCTTCTCCTTAAGAGGGGTCCTGGGTGCCCAGGGGCTGAAGAAGTTTCATGTGTGCACCGTGGTATTGAGTTAACAGCCCTGCTCTGCAGGGGTCCAGGCCAAAACGCAGCTTCAGCGGTAGCAACAGCTTCATTGCCTCATCACTGTGCTGAGGGTGCCTGAAGGACCCACCTGTCCCCACAGCATTGGGACGTGGTGGTTCATCTGTTTGCCAATGGTGCTCGACCTTGAGGGGCAACAACTCCTCAGCCAGGGCCCACCATGTCCCAGTGTCTTGATGCGGTGACTGTAAGACCGCCACATGTCCAGAGATAACATGGCGTGTTGTTCCTGTGAAGACATGTGTTGCAGTGCATATGTCCTTCTGGCTGTAAGTGATGTGTCGCTGACCACCGGCAGCTGTCAGGCAGCCTGTTCTTCAACACAGCGTGTGCTTCAGCAGGAGGCCTGAGTAAAGGCAAAGTCTGAGTAACAGAAAAGCTGAACCGTAAGCACCTAACAGTATGTCACCACAGGAAGAAATGCAACTGTGGATCAGTGGTCAAGACTGTGATGCAATGATGGCTTTGAAATGCTCTACATCTGTGTTGATATGAGTTTCATGTGGGTTTGGTGGTTTTTTGCTTTAACAAGTAATTTAATCTCTCTGTTTCTCTCCTTTAGCCTTTAAATATGGACTGAACATCTCCGTGATGCATGGGTGTTAATAAGGCACAGTTTGGCACACTTGTAAATCAAACGTGGAAAATGTCTGCAAGCATGGGAGTGAAAGAGCTGAGACCTAGGGGAGGGAAGTCTGTTGGACAGTGAATTTGCTGCTTCTGTGGCTGATGGGGAGGTGAGGGCAGGGAAGAGGTGCTGCTGCAGGATGGGGGAACCATCTCACGCCACTGCTTTGTGCATGCTCTGACCTTCTCTCTGTAGCAGCGTGGTGGCTGGGTTTCTGGTGTGCTGGCACAGGCAGAGCAGGCAGTAGGATTGTGGCCTTTTGCAGCCTCTTGAGGGTAGTGAGACCGTGTCAAAGCAATGACCCAAGGAGGCATCCGACTTCTGCGAAACTCCCCATTCTCTATTGCCCAAAGGCATTGCTCAGTCTGGTGAGATTTCTTCCCTCTTTCTTTTTCTTTCCCCCTGCCCCCCGTAATCAGATGATTAAGTGATTTAGACCAAGTAATAGCAATGATCACTAGCAAGAGTCAGAAAAGTAATTGCTATGCAAAACAAACAAACTTTCAGCAACAGTCCATTTTTAATATACTCTGCAACACGTTTAATAATGTAATTCTTTAGTGCATCTGAATGTTTAAATATACCTGCGAAGGAGAAAAGTCACTGGCTCATGCAAAATTGCTCTGAAGTACATCATTAATTTTGATACACTGAAAATTCAGCAGGCCTACATTGAGTTATAAAGTTGGGCTTTTTATGGGTGCAAATGGGAAACTTTTTTCTTTCATGCATGCAGATTTTATCTAAGGTGGTATCTCTTGGTTTAGTGCATATAAACTACTTGTCGTTTGGAGCGTATATGCATTTCTGACATTATCTCCCAAAGAGCAAAAGATTTTATTAATGCTGTGTGAGGTTCGAGGAGAAGCCTGAACATGGAAAAATTACAGATTTTAAAATAAATTGCTCATTTCCTTGTCTGTGAGTAAAATGCAAGTTTCCAGAACCTGGGCAGATGGCTTTTGTATTTTCAGAACCTGTCAGGTTTTTGCTTGGAAAGTGAAGAATTTGGCATTTTTTCTTGACCTTTCATATTTATCCCTGTTCCATTTTTCATGCTTGTGAGGCACCCCTGATATTATGAGGAAATATTAATTTCTTTCACAAGCTGCTTTGTGCCCTTCACGCAGTATTGAACTGTGTCCAGTCAAAGATCCACTGTGTATGAGACTTTACAGAAAGCATTTGTCCTCTGAGTAACTTACACAGCTGCAAGAATTTTTAGTTGGTGCTCTTTGCAATCAGCTATATAAATGTCAGCACAGCAAAATACAGAAAGTACATCAATACAGCACAAGATTATGTTACAGTCATGATGTGGACATAGCTCAGGCAAGCATGGCCAGAACAGTCTAAAGCAAGCTAAGCCATCTTCTTGTAAAAGCGAATTTGTGAAACATCAAATCCAGGCAAGCAGCTTGGTTTATACGTGGACTATTCACCTCTGCAGCTGTCTTCATGTTACATCTCTGTTGTTATCTGAATTAGCAAATTTTGAGCTAACTCAGGCATATCTTGCAGACAACATGCTTGGTCTTTGTCAGAAGCTTGCAGAAGCACAGCTGAAGGGTATCCAGGCTGTGGTATACGTGGCACCATCGCAACATGGACTGGTGGCAGCCAACCCGGTGCAGAGCCCAGCAGCAGGATGTGTCCCAATTTCTTGGCAGACTGACTGCATCTTGCTGGTGTGTTTAATGGTATTGGCATGCCCAGCCCTCGTCTGACCCTATGACCTTTTAACACCTTCAATCCAATGGTGCAGTTTATAGCATTTTATCTCAGGCCGCCATCTCCCAGGGCTTTGAAGAGCACAGTCTGTGGTGAGATTGCACCACAGTGAGGAAGCAGTGGCAACATCTCTCTCCCGTCCTGGTAACACTGTGGCTGAGATGAAGGGGATCAATTCAAGCATTCCCTCCAGTGGTGTTTCCTCTGTTGAGCAACACTTGTACTGAGCACTTGCTCTGCCTCCAGCCATTTCGCTCCCTCTTCTTGTTCTGGAGAGAGGGTGAGGTGAATCAGCCCCCTGCACTGCCCTGTATCTCCATCCCCATGAAGCCCATGGTATTTCTCTCAAATTTGGGAGGACTCAGTCACTCCCATCAGGTCAGAACTGAGATTGTGTTATAAGAATTTTGTCAAACCCAAGCAACATTGGGTGAGGATTACAAGCTGCTGTTAAGAAAGCAAGTTCGTAATTTGCCATTGCTCTCTGCTTTTGTGGTATTTGTACTGCTTCAGATGATGCAGGAGAGCTTCATTCTGCCTATTCTGTGGTGGGTGTGAGCAGCCGTGCAAGCTACAAGGAAGTGGCAGTGTAGCTCTCTATTCACAAAGCCCAACTTCATTGCAAACAGCCTATTTATTTATAATGGGTTTGTGTGGCAAGGTTTTGGTAGCGAGGGGGCCTACAGGGGTGGCTTCTGCGAGAAGCTGCTAGGAGCTTCCCCCATGATGGACCCACCGCTGGCCAAGGCAAAGCCCATCAGTGACAGTGGTAGCACCTCTGGGATCATAGAATCATAAAATTGGTTGATTCAACAATACACATTCAACATACAATCAGAGTATCAGGTTGGAAAGGACCTCAACGATCATCTGGTCCAACCTTTCTTGGCACAATAACAGAGTTAAGAATAACATAATAAGGATAACAGAGTTAAGAAGGGGAAAAAACAAACTAGGGGCAGCATTTGCAGCCAGAGAGAAGAGTGAGAAGATGTGAGAGGAACAACTCTGCAGACATGAAGGTCAGTGCAGATGGAGGTGGATGAGGTGCTCCAGGCACCAGAGCAGAGATTCCCCTGCAGCCCCTGGAGAAGACCATGGTGAGGCAGGCTGTCCTCCTGCAGCCCATGGAGGTCCATGGGGGAGCAGATAGCCACCTGCAGCCCGTGGAGGACCCCACACTGGAGCAGGTGGAGGCACCTGAAGGAGGCTGTGACCCCGTGGGAAGCCCACGCTGGAGCAAGCTCCTGGCAGGACCTGTGGATCCGTGGAGAGAGGAGCCCACGCCAGAGCAGGTTTGCTGGCAGGACTTGTGACCCCGTGGGGGACCCACGCTGGAGCAGTCTGCTCCTGAAGGTCTGCAGCCCGTGGGAGGGACCCACGCTGGAGCAGTTGGTGAAGAACTGCAGCCCGTGGGAAGGACTCCCGTTGGAGCAGTTGGTGGAGGACTGTCTCCCGTGGGAGGGCCCCCAGGCTGGAGCAGGGGCAGAGTGTGAGGAGTCCTCCCCCTGAGGAGGAAGGAGCGGCAGAGACAGCGTGTGAGGAACTGACCACAACCCCCATTGCCCGTCCCCCTGTGCCGCTGCAGGGGAGGAGGGAGAGAAATAGGGAGTGAAGTTGGGCCTGGGAAGCAGGGAGGGGTGGAGGGACAGGGTTTAAGGTTTGGGGTTATTTCTCATTACTCTGCTCTGTTTTGCTTGGTAATAAATCAGATGGGGGTTTTTCTAAGTCGAGTCTGTTTTTCCTGTGACAGTAACTGGTGATTGATCTCTCCCTGCCCTTATCTTGACCCAGGAGCCTTTCCTTATATTTTCTGTCTCCTGCCCAGCTGAGGAGGGCAGTAACAGAGCAGCTTTGGGGGCACCTGGCCACCAGCAAGGGTCAACCCAATACACTACTAAAGAAAAATGGGCTGACTAAATTAGACTCTTTCAGCGTGGACTAGGAAAAGTGGGAGTACATTTTAATGTCAAAGAAGAATGAAATCTTCCATGTGAAATTGCTATCTGCAGAGAAAGATAGAAATGATTAGGGCACTAAGTAAATCAACAGCAGTAGTAATGTCGCAGTGCAGTGAAATGTGACAATAACATTTCTGTTAATGTCACCACTGTAGAGCATTAGCAAGAAATAAGAAAAACTTAATAGAAGAATTAATAGAAAGCAACTTTTTTCCAAGGCAACGTACTTGATCTCTACTGCAAGACAATCTATTGCAGCTAGAAGCTGTATACTATAGGCAGGTGAAAAAAGGGCAGTGAATCATGATGGAGGGAAAATTGCCTTTCCATCTGGAGTTGTTAATTGAAGGAACTCTTTTGAAGCAAATACATTTTAAGCAAATATACAGTAAGGCACTTAGAATTAAAAGTAGATTTCCATTTTTTTTTTACCTTCTCAAACAATATGTTTCTGGTGGAGCCTGCAGAAATTATTACCATTGGTGAAATTAATGCAGCTGCTGTCCTCATATGTGTGTATGTATATGTATATATATATATATATATAAGGCTTCTTTCCTGTGAAATAGGTGTTTTTCTGTAAAATTCTGTGCTTTAAGGCATGACCACTGTACTCTCATCTGGGAAGCATAAGAGAAAACTTTTCCTTGAAATCTCTTTGCTGATATCACCAAAATGCCAAGCTTCTGATAAGGGTGGAAATGAAACAGCAAACCAGGGTGACCCATCACATGTGCTTTTGGAACTGACAGGCCCTGAATTATTCTTTGGAACTGCTGTGGACTTATGAAGAAGCCATAAGAAAACCAAGAACAAGTGTCTGTTTCCTACCCTGTCTCTTGGGGAAATTTTCTGAATGTCTCTCAGAGTCTTTCCTCATTTTCAGAGAGGAGATTGGATTCCGTCCATCTCAAAGCTCTTTCATCAGCACAGGAATGTGCTAGGTGAAACACCACACACCGAGGGACGGCCCAAGGCAATTTTCCTCACGATGTCAGCAAGGACTGAATCAGAGTCTGAAGATTTGAAACTATGGGACTGAGCAAAATTTTGGAGCCCATGAGATCTTACGCTGTCGTCCAAAAATTTGCTGTGCCCATATCTGATCCTGATGCTGTATGGAAACCTTGCTGTCCATAGGAGGTATTCCTAAATAGCTGTTAAATGCCATTTTCTCCACCCAGAAATTTGTGGAAATACTAATGGTTGTTTTGCAGCAACCAAAAAGGTAATTCTGTCAAAGGATGTGAGGGTTCTTGATTTTTAATTGCACAATCTAAAGCAATTACAGTGTCATAACAAACCCTGTTTGACAGCAGCTTTTTCTTTGTGGACTGCCTATCTCATTTTCAACAGGAAAGGAGGCAGTAGGTGGAGGAAAACTCTGCACCTGCTCCCCTGGTGTTTTGTTTGCCTGTCTGTCTTGTGCTGACAGGACAACTTGAAGAATAAAACTGATACTGCAGCATCTGTCGGTATCAACAGACAGCATGAGACTTGTATAAAACCAGGAACAATCTCATTTTATTCGATTACTTTTGATTTGTACGCCAGTGGTGTTTTCTGCATACATCTTGCTTCATTCTTCAAAACATCAAGATAAAATGAAGCATTTGACTGCAAAACTCTCTAATGATCTTGAAAACTATTAGCAAAAGGCAGACAGGCTGATAAAAGTTGTGGATTGATTAATTTTTTCCACAGAGGACCTTAACTTTCATTTGTGAACTACTAATTTATAGTGAAGCCTTTTCTTCTTCTTTTCCTCAGATGCTGTTAACTGAGGTTCACATTACTTTTGTTGAGGGCTATAATGAGTCAAAGGAGGCAAAAGAATCCAAGTCAAGACTGAAAGCAGAGAGGTTCTTTTGGGAGGCCATACCAGAGGAGTGGGAATGCCTATGTCCTGCAAAATCACTCCCAAAACACAATTAAACCATCCAGATTGCATCCTGCAGGACAAAATAGACTGTGTTTCCAGAAGACCTCCAAAGCTGATGAACAGAGGTGGGTTACTGGTTGCCAGCAGCCTGACCCAAAAACGTCATGTCAGGGAATGTGTGTCTCAGTCTTGAGAGAGTGAGGATGGAGACGGCAATGGAAGCAAACTCTTCCTCTAGGTCACACAGCAAATGGGTGGCACAGCTGTGACCTGAAGGCCTCGGTAAGGGAGCAGCATGCTTCTGAGATGGGAGAGTTGGTGTATAAGTCCATCAAAGACTTTGCATGCAGCAAGGTGATTCAGGATTTATACCAGTTCTAGCTATCAGTCCTAAAACAGTTTCATGAAAGATGAATAGAAGCTATTTTTTTTGGACAAATGGATGTCTTGGCCTACTTTGGACTGTTTTGGAGAGTCAGAATACCAGCAGATGATGTATTCTCAATAATTGAGCACACAGTTTTGCCTGTTGTTGTGTAGTCCTAGCATTTTATTCGCAGAAATGTGTGCTTGGTAATACTAATGTCACAGTCCAGAAAAAATGTATTAATGATTTTTGTGGCCTATGTAAAACTGAGTAACCCAAAGCTCATGTTGTTTGCACAAGAATAAGTAGGGAGTTTGATTTTGGCTTACTTGGGTGCAGAAACAGTATTGCTGAAGTGGGAGAATAATAGATGTGGGTGGTAGAATAGTTTAGCAGCACTAAATTATTCAGCAATGTTGATTCTGTTCTAGCAGCTTGTTAGCTGAAGGTGTTTGGAAAAATTACCATTCCTTCACAAAATTTGCCAGCATAGCATTTACCTGAGCAGACATCTTTGAAAAGATCATTGTTATTTTATGGACCCATTGAAGGTGGTTCCTGGTGGACTTATTCTTTCTGTGTAACAAGACAGCAGGGGAGAAGGAGGTATTTATTTATGTGCTTTATTGAAGGATCCAGATGTTTCACTGAATGTTGCCAAGTCAAAAATCCTGTGCTTAAAGCTGGATGTTATGATAAAAAAGCAATGATAGACTTATACACCATTGCAGCTTGATGGATGAATTAATTGACTGTAAGAGGTAGAATTGATTGAGTGATTCAGGTTGGAGAGGACCTCTGGAAGTCTCTGGTCTAATCCTCCTCTCAGAGCACGGCCATCTGATTCAGGTTGCCTAGGACCTCAGGCAGCTGAGTTCAAATATCTGCAAAGCTGAAAACTCCACAGCCTCTCCAGGCCCTCTTTCTGGTGTTTGACCACCTCCATGGTGAACAGAGATCTCCTGTTCTCCAGCTGGGATGGGTCTGGCTCTGCCTTCTTCATACCTTCCCTGGATGTAACTGGGGAAAGTTCAAAGTCATCCGAATGACTATCCCAATTAATAGATCTTCTGCATGTTTGACTTGTCTAGGTTTGCACTGAATACCTGTGCTTTACTGACTGTGGATTTGTATCTTTGCTCAAGTGTAAAAGGGGAAAAAACCCCCAATTTTCTAGAATTTCATCTGGAGATTCTGATCTTGTGAAACCAATGGTAAAAAAATTCAAAGTCTTAAACTTCAGGTGCATTTTTTTTCTATAGTCTGCCAAATTCTGTTAGCTAAAGCATGGCCAAAATGTCACACTATGTGTGAGAAAAGACAATGGAGTGACATTTGCCAGCTGCTGTGTAGGACACTGACTTTTGTATAGCTTGGAGAAAAAATGGAATATCAACTATCTGGGAGAAAAAAAGGAACATTTGATGGGTTAGGTAAGAGAGAGGCTATGAACAATCTCTTGTTTCAGTTAAATTTGTTTATAATCCTGGTTTACTCACTGGACATTCCGTAGTCTCACTAGCAATTCTCCTCTGTCATTGCTGCTGCTTAATGTTGCCCTTCATTCATGTCAAATGATAATTAAACTACTTTAAAATTGGAGTGACTGTTCATCTCAGCTGTGACACAGAGCAGCCTGTGGTTTTCTCTGCAGCAGGGACGCGGTGCATGGACAAGGGGGAATTGTTGAAATTGCTTTTCTTCAGTTTCCACTGGCAAGCAGGGATGTCCTTTTAAAAAAATATGTAAAAAATTATTGCTACAATAGCTGGGGAGACAACACCGCAGTTCATGATTTTTCTGGCTGCAGGTGCTTTGCAAGATATCTCCACAACATCAGGACTAGTGGTTGTATTAGGATGGAAACGGCACTGGTTAGTAGGAAGCTGTTTGATCTTTTATGCTTCTAGCAGCAGCCCTAAAGAGAGATGTATATTTAGCTCTTTCATTAACTTTGCCTTGATCGTGTTGTTTCACTACCTTAAAATGAATCATGTTTGACCCAGAAAGAAACAGGCTCCTGTCTTCAAAGGCTTGGCTGGTTGCATTTCAGGATCTGCACAAGATCCTTGGAATAGCTTGTGCCATGGGGCTCTTAGACTGAATGTAGAGTTTCACTTCATACAGCTGAGCAGGAGGCAGCTTACCATTTTGGAAAACTACAGAGCTAGCAGTACTGGGGTATTAATCCACCTGAAGTCCAGCAGCACAAAAGAAAAAAAATGCCTGTGAGAGAGAGACTGCCCAAATTGGCAGTGACACCAAAGAAATTGGTGAATGACCACAGCCAAGAAGTACCAAGTTTCTGCAAATCCACACCCGGGAAGCCCACCTTCTTTCTGTTTGGTCCCTGTACTAACTGATTTTTAAAATTAGTTCCTTCTTTCTTTGAGCAAACCAGTCCTTGCCTTCTTTGTACTTCATACAGTTTGAAACTGAGTTTTCACAAGCTGTGAAAAGCAAGTTCTAACTGAGATGAAAGCATTTTGAATGTTTTCTGAAGTCAGGGCTTTCTTCCCCCAAAATGACATTTTCTGTTGGAAATCATTTGTCAAGAGTCAAACAAATCCTCATCAAACAATTATAAACTTGCTTTCTTTTTCTTAGGAAGGACTGATGTTGTCATCAAGGTCTGGTAATTCCCATTAGCACATGAATGCCACAGCTTGAGTGTGAAATACACATATTGTATCATTTTTAAATTTCACAGCTCTAAACACACTTGTGTGTTTGGGTTTTTATTCATTCCCTGAGCTACATGCTGTGTGTTGCCACTAGCTTACGCCTCTCTGTAATGTGGTTTTACTGGTTATTAGATTTCTAAGAGCCTGTCATAAATTTAACACTTTTTTTTTTCTCTTCTAAATAGTGAACATTATTTGGACTGGTAACTGTTCTGACAGAATTGCAGGTATCTGGTAGTTAGTGATAGGAAATAAAGCGGCTTTGTTTAACCTGAGAGAGTCAGTGAAGAAAAACACATTCTAAGAGAAATGAGTGTTGTCTTTTTGCAAAACATTATTTTGTTTTGTGAGTAGAACTGATGAATAAACTGTCAGAACTCTTTCATGCCTTACCATGTGGTTCACAGCATAAGTAATTCTCTTAGAGGAGGAAGTATTCATGCACAGTTCTGGCATTTTAGAAGACTGGTGTTGTTTCCTGGTGAAAATCTCTGAAATGTCCTTGTCTGGATGATCCTTGCTGATTTTTAGCAGACAGCTCGAAAATGGCAAGTTTGCAAAACTTTCCTTTTGTGATTGCACGTAAAGTATCTCCTGGTGTGTTCCTCACTTCCTGGTAGTTTGCAAGGGTGCCCAGGACCCCTGAATGCCCCAGGACAGGTATTTCATTATGTCAGGAGTGGATAACAGGGAAAAGATGTTACTAGCAGAATGCCACTTTACCAGGACAGTTTGTGCAGGCAGACAGGCTGCTAGGGAGGAAAGGAGATGGTTGTTCTGTTGAGATTTGAAATGGCTGTAACCCAACATTGCCGATGTGGCCCACAACTGGATATCTGTTCCCCATCCAGGTGCAGAAGACGGTTTCAATTTTTTTTCCAATCATCTTCTTAGGAGCTGACAGAAGGACTCCTGCTGTTTCAGAAATGGGAAGCACTTACAATGGCATAGACAGACAGAAGAGGAAAACCACCATCTCGGAAATCCTAACAGTGTGTGACAGTGATTGGAATGAAAAATTGGTGGATGTTCAGTGCTATACAAATATCCTACCATGTTTTATCCCACTGCTGTCCACTCAAGTGCTAGCTTCTGAGACACAGAGATTTACCCACGAGGAACAATCATCCTTTCACCAGCTATAGCAGGTAAGGTCTTGCAGGCCAGTGCTTGGCTGTTACCAATGTGAGACCAACACTGTGCAATCTAAGATGGAGAGCCATGCATGCTTTTGCTAGTTGTTACAGGCACCTGATCCCTCTTGGAAGTAGAAGAGAGAGGAAACCTTGCTTCTTTATAGCTAATCATGCAATTAATGGCATCATTCCTACTAATCTCTTCTCCAAAACTGGCAAAAGTTATCCCACTTTAGTCTGGGAGGGGGAAAAAATTCGGAAGTAGTGTAAAATAGTGAAGATCAAAGTAATACATGTCATTCTTGTGTTTTTGAGCTGTCCATGCTACAACATGCAAAACACCCTGCATTCAAGAGGCTAGTTCTTTTGAAATTTGAATTTTTCTGGATTTGCAGTATCTAAAGTGAGTTAACTGCGTATTACCTGAATGTCATCTCTCTTACCTCCTCTTGTTTCAACATAAATCCATGAAGTCTGTCTCAGTTTCTGTGGGTGGATGTATTGCACTGCAGGTTTAAATGACAGGTTCATCCTCTCCTGACAAATCTTAACGGACAGGTTCTAAAAATATGTTCATATCTCAGAGTAACTAGAATCCAATTAGGTAAGTGAGAAAAACAGTTATTTACCACCCCGCCAGAATAAATGATTTTTTGGTAGATGGTGTGTGTCTGAGCAACATGACATTTGGCACTAGCCTGTCAGTTACATACAAACTTCTCGGCACAGTGGTAGCCAGCATAAGCTCTGCTTGGGCAAAACTTTGCCTGACCTCCACAGGCATATAAATAATGTTCTCTGGGACCTGTTCAGTTGCATCATTCAAAATGGAGGGATTCCTCCAGTTCCTGCTAGCTTGGCAAAACAAAGCTTCCTGCCTCAACATGCCACCAGACAGTGAACAAACCTTTCTCTTAAAAATGAGTTGTCAGTGGTATAGATTCACTATGCCAGGTACATAAGGAGTGTTCTTCAGAAAACAGGGTCACCAGTCACTTTTCATCCAGTGTTGAATCACTCATGAGATTTAGAGAACTGAGGTGACACTTTAGCTGCTTTACATCATTTGTGCAAACCTCTCTCTGGGGGCAAACATCTCAGTGGAGACCAGTGTCCTTTGGGATACTGATAGACTGGCTGGTGTAGCAGGACGGTAACTCACATTGCACAGGTCTACGACGGCCACAGGCTTTGGCATGGCATCTTAGTGGGTTAGCCAAAACAGTGGCTTCAAAGGCAGCCAAAGCTGAACTTTAATGATGGAGAGTATTGTAGCGTAGTTCAGTTACTCACTCTGGCTTAAATTCAGCAACAGCATGAGTAACTGCCCAGGTTTGATTCTTCAGTCAGAGTTTGCCAATTTGCCAGTTCCCAGCACATGCAGGACATGTTGTGGGAGTTTTCCTAGCAAAGCTTTTGTTTCTTTGCTTATCAACCTCATTTGTTTCTTTCCTGCTCGAAACTGCATTAGGACTCTACACTGAGTGTATTTAAAGGACTACATGAGAGTCAAGTTGTGAGTGAAGTGCAGTCACTGAACAGTGACAAGCAAAAACCACACGTTAAGCTGTAAGCGTACCTGGCAATTTTCACCAGAAGTGTACCGTGTGAACATATTATTCATTTGCAGCCACAAAGGATGTGGAGAGTATATTGGTAATTTTCAGTTTGCAAGGAGGCACAGCCAGCTTCTGTTTTGACACATCAGACTGCAAAATTTAACAAATTGGCAATGAGGTGGGTTTTTATCTAAGATTTCTACAGTAAGTTAATTAGCAATTATGATACACTGTTCTTGGACTCTGCTGATCTCAGAAGAAGTGAGAGGTGCTTTGTATGGTTTTGGGCCAGAGGAGTCTGTGCATTCTCTAAGAGTTACACATGCATCATCCAATTATGAGACATGTTTTAGACTACATCTACCGCTTAACTGTACCTCTGCAAAACCTGCTTTGATTAGATGCATCCTTTGGGCAAGCACAAGGTTTGGAGGTTCAAGTTGCTTGCCTTTGACTATAGAATTCATCAGAGAATGTGACATTCTCTCTATGAAAGAAAATTTTCTGTCACCTTACCCTTCTTGAATAGGACTAAACACATTTTTTAAAACTTTCAAAATGTATATTTAGACCATATGTAAAACAGCCTTCTCAAATGCAAGAAATCGAGAATTCTTGCACTGCTTTGTTTCGCACATGTGGTCCAAACTTGCCTAAAATGTAAGTTTCTGTATATAGCAGTACCATAAATAGCTCTTAGAAGAATTAAGTGTTTGGTTTGGGTAAATACATGGAGACAGTAAAGTATGAAATCTTAGGATAATAATTTACAAAGTTCAGACTCCTACACTTAAAATTCTGATGCATTCTGCTAAGCTAGTGACCAAGCTCCACTGCTGTCTACAGGAATGAATCTGACTCTACTCTCACATTATTCTTTGATGCCACTCTCAGTTCTTGTAAGAAACTGGAGATTCCTGTTCTGTGTTTAAGGACAGAATTATGTCCTAGAGCTGATGCTACAGTGGAGGTCTAAATGGTCATAGCATATGGTGAGGTGTAATACTGACATTGAAAGGTGTTTCTGGATTTTTGTTGGCATGTTGCATCAGGTGCTCTAGCTAAATACTGAATTAATTCTTCAAAGATGTATATTATAGTGTTGATATGACTCATTATCAGTCATCCAGTATTTTGGATGCAGTTTCAAGTTTTTTCTCCTATATGAAGCTACAACAGAGATTTTATGTCTAGCACCAAAAGAGGCTACTTTGGGATACTTCATGCTGGTAAAGGAAGGGAAACAGATACCCAATGATATATATATATAACATTGTAAGAATGTGAACCTTTTGAGGGGTAAGTTGTGCTTATAACATAAGCTGTGGATTAGCTTAAGAGTGTGGTAATAAATGAGTGCTTGCTTACTGGCAACAGGGTAGGTAAGGTGTAGCACTCTTAATGCCCAATAAATGCTCAGCTTGAGTGGTTTTTGCCTGAACTCATCCTGCTTCACAGCAGTATAAGCCAGACGAGGAAATGCAGTTCACGGTAATTAGGATACTTTCTGGGTGATTAAAGTGACTCTGCTTTTGACCTTTGGCTTTTCATGTTATCATACTGTCCACGGTGTGCTAATAATCTCACAAAAATTCATGGCTTGTCGTGTCTCATTGCTTAAGCAAGGTATGGCACACCATGCATTATAAGGCTTTTATTTTGTTCTGTGCTGTGAAACTGTAAACCCTGAAAGCTAAGCCCCAAGGTTAATGATAGCAAAGGAGCCCCAAGAGAGAATTTCCTCTAGACAGATGATGTTCTTTCTAAGTGAGGGAAAAACTGTCCAGTTCTGGTTCTGTGCATACCCACATCCTTCCTGCAGGTCTTCCAAGAGCACTTCTGACATTGCAGGTGGCTACCAACATGAGTTAGTTGTATCTGTGCTTGCCCATCCATGCTTACTTCTTTTTTTTTTTCCTTAGTAAGAAAAATAATTAAAATGCTCTAATAGTTGCATAAACTAATCACAGTCTGCATTTCTTTCCCAGACTTACTTGGTTTTCCCCCAAAACACTGAGCTTTCAGTGCTCATCTGTCCTGTTGGCAGAGGTGGGTTCAAACACAGAAAATAACAGGTCCAGAAGTCTTTAGAAAAGGCCAGATTTTGAGAATGATATCTTGGAAGCCAGAGAAGTAAGAGAGAAAACATGACCTGAAAAATCCAGAGGCAGGAATTCCCACTGATGGTGCTGATACATCTGAAAGCCTTACTGGGCAGCCCAGAAAAAATCGTTCAAGCACAGAATAAATCGTGAACTTTTCTGAGGCAGTTCACCTGCATTTCATTCTCTTAGGACCTGGTTGGTGCCATGGCAATGCGTGGTTGGGATTCTGAATTTTCTGGATGTTGTGGCTTGAGCCTGACCAGGAGCTAAGCACCCACACAGCTGCTCACTCACTCAGCCCTCTCCCACGAGAAGGGGAGAAAATGAAAGGCACAAAGACTCGTGCACTGAAATAAAGGCAGTTTAATAGGTGAAGCAAAAGCTGTGTACACCAGGAAAGCAAAGGAGAGATTTATTCACTAATTCCTATTGGCAGGCAGATGTTTAGCCACTTGCTGGAAAGTAGGGCCTCAGCACGTGTGACAGCTGCTTGGCAAGTGGAGCGCAAAGGCCATAACAATGAGTGTCACTGCTTCCTCCTCCTTTCCTTGACCTTTTATTGCTGATCATGACATTAGATGGTATGGAATATCTCTGCAGTCAATTCACATGAGTTGTCCCAGCTGTGTCACCTACCAGCTTCTTGCCCACAAGAGGACAAGATGGCAGTGTAAGGAGCAGAGAAATCCTTGACACTGAGCAAGCACTGCTCAGTAATAGTCAAAACATTAGCGTGCTGTCAAGGCTGTTTTAGTAACAAATCCAAAACACAGCACCTTATGGACTACTGTGAAGAAAATTAACTCTGTTCCAGCCAGACAATCTCCACCTCCTATTCCGTATCATTTGCATCATGCCCAGGTCCTCCACTATCCAACAGATCCTCATCAACTAGCAGCCCCTTTCCCATCCTTCGTTAAATACGGCTATATCATAGAATCATAGAATCATAAAATGGTTGGGATTGGAAGGGACCTCGAAGATCATTTAGTTCCAACCCCCCTGCTGCAAGCAGGGACATCATCCACTAGACCAGGTTGCCCAAAGCCCCATCCAACCTGGCCTTGAACACTTTCAGGGACGGGACATCCACAGCTTCTCTGGGCAGCCTGTTCCAGTTCCTCACCACCCTCATGGTAAAGAATTTATTTCTAACACCTAATCTAAATCTATCCTCTTTTAGTTTAAACCCATTACCCCTTGTCCTGTCACTACATTCCCTGATCAACAATCCCTCCCCATCTTTCCTGTAGGCCCCCATCAGGTACTGGAAGGCCGCAATTAGATCTCCCCAGAGCCTTCTCTTCTCCAGGCTGAACAATCCCAATTCTCTCAGCCTTCCTTTACTTATTTCCTTCCCTTACTTTATGAACCACCCTCACCAAATGTCCATAAATGTTCATTGAGTTAATTTAGTCCATGGCTTGGGCTCCATCTGTTACGGTGGTCACTCAGAATAGGAGAGGCAGCATGTTGTGTTGAGTTGTTTGGCTCCAAAGCCAGCTCAGCTTGGGTTACCACTGCACTTCTCAGTTTCTTGCAAGGCTTGTGCTCTGTTGGATTGGGTAGTTCCTGCTATAGTGCCTTCTTTAATGTACAGCTCAAATTATGAGATACCACAGTTTAAGCATGTATCGATCACACGGGGATAGATCTAGTTTCTCCTCCAGTTGTTTAAACTAGATAGGAAGAGGATTGGTCAAGCTATGATTGAAATTGTGGCAGGTACACCGAACTGCTACTTAGTGGTTGAAGTCTTTTGTCTTCAGAGGATAAAATACTCCCACAGTGGGCAAAGGAGTGTGTTTCTGGACCCAGGAATGGTCTTAGACTGGTCGTGCATTTTCATGAATAAAGAACTTAGTATGTGCATCCCTACAGAAATAAATTATCTCAAATGTCACATATATTATGTATGAAGCTAAGGTCAGTAAGTGGATACTAAAAACATTATAATGTTACAGTGCTCTAAAGGAGTTAAATTGCAATATCAGTGATAATTATATGAACTGATTGTTCAAGAATTTATTTTTCTGGTTTAAGAACCACAGCAAAAAAAAATCAATGTAGCTTGTGCACAATAAAAGAAAAAATAAATATGTAAAGCCATCAAAAAGGAAATTAATTTACTCTAGGATTTTTGTTTTCAATTTTATTCTTAATGAGTTAAAAAGAATCTTTGATAACTATATAATTTAAAGATAGTGTAATCTGGAGTTGTTAGAATGGTAAGTAGCATCTGAGGTACACAGCTAAGTGCTGTTAACTAGTCCTTCTGCTAATTTCAGTTATCAAACAAACAAAAAAATGTTTTAGCTTCTTTTATCTACAGAGTTTCTGAGTATATAAGAAAAAAATTTTCCAAAGGCAGAGATGATTTTACTAATTCAATCACTGACTAAGTATATGTTGAGTTTACAGCTAGGTTTGCGGATACTGCACGCAAACTTTTACCCTTAATTAGATTATTACCAGAAGTAGATAATGGTTTAACAGTCTGCTTCTCTTCATCTTATTAAGCATAACACAATATGGACTGGAAAAAATGTGGTTTCATTAATCCTATGTGGGGTCATACGATGACTTGAAGCAGTATGTGAATCTGTCTTCAGAGGAACACATTTAGGAAGTTCATGACAATCCTTTGATCCGTTCTGAAACATTCATATTTTCAATAGTTTTCAAAATGGGTTGTGCCACCCAAGCTACCCAGCTGCAAATGACAGCCACATAGAGTCCAGCTGTTCTTGCCTTCCAGTTGTCTTAATGAGGATGGAGAGGGTGGAGAACTGTTGTCATCAATTGCAATTGTACCCACAATTGCATTAGAATTTATGACAGACGTTTTTCAACATTTGAAGAAAATAACTGATTTTCTTTTTTAAGTTCAGTGAAGAGATTGGGACTGAAGGAACATAGTAGCTTAGTTCTAGTATTTCAGGTCTCTTGGATATTGATATAGTTTTGGGAATATGGAGTGACCGAGAAGACAATAGAAAGAAACGAGTCAAACAGCTCCACTAGCCTTTTTCTTGGAACAGACTGTCAACACTGCTAAACAAAATGCTTAATCATGGCTGCCAGACCACTTTTAGTCTTGTCCTAAAATGTTGATACAGTGTTAGGTCTTGTGATCTGTATTCTATTGATTTATGATGAGAGAGGATGTGTTTTTATTATAAGAGGATTTCTGTTCAAGGCATGATGAGCTCAGAGCATTTGCTAAAGGTTTCAGGCTCCGAGTTGAGGAAGACACTTCTGTAGTGCTTTTCTAATGAGGAGACAAATCTGACTGTGACCCATATAGAAAATTGAGATGCCAGCACTTATCTTTTGTAGTTGCTCTTGCAAATAAAAAGAACTTCATAATTTTTCTAGGAACAGACTCTTCCTTGAGCCTGCAGCACAATGCTCCTATGCAACTGCTTAGCTTTATAAAAGTGACCATGCTTTTCCAAAACTGCTTCTGAGTGGGCAAGCAAGCTTCTTACCATGAGCTCTTTGACCTGAGATTCACTGAATACAGGGATTGATCATTTTCTGCTGTCTGATGAACCTCATCTGCATACTGGGGTGCATATGAATTTGGGAAGAATATGGCTTTAGTAAAGTTGCTGCATGAGCCAATCTTGGAACAAATCACAGTTATAATTACCTTTATGTTTCTGCTGGTTTTGTTAAGATGAATGGCGATTGTGGAAGCCCTATCAAATGCCTCTGGGTCAAGATCAGAGGGGTCATCTCCAAGGGGGTTCTTACAGTAGGCATCTGCGACTGACCTCCAAACCAAGACAACAAAGCCAACGAAGCAATATTTGGGTCACTTAGGCAAGCTTTGGCTCAACGGAACCTGGTTCTTACGGGTGACTTCAACTACCTAGACATTTTTTGGAAGAACAATACAGCAGCTCACATGTCATCCATCAAGTTCCTGGAATGTGTAGAGGACTGCTTCCTCATCTAAATGTTAGATGTGTGTCCTGGTTTTGGCTAAGATAGAGTTAATTTTCACAAGAAGCCAGGACAGGTGGCCCAAACTGGCCAAAGGGGTATTCCATACCATATGATGTCATGCTCACCATAAAAGGGCTAGTTGAGGAGGGACGGTTCAGCGTGCAGCTCTGGGATGGTCTGAGTGTGGGCTGAGTGTCTAGTCAGTCATCAGGTCAGTAAATTGCCTTGTGTTATCACCTGTTTTGTATATTCTAAATACTGCTGCTGTTGTTATTTCCCTTTCCCTTTGCTGTCCCAGTAAACTGTCCTTACCCCAGCCCATGAGGTTTTGCCTCGTCTTCCCATTCCGCTCCCCATCCTGCCAGGGGAGGGGTGAGCGAGCAGCCACATGGTGCTCAGCTGCCAGCTGGGGCTAAACCATGACAATCTGCCAATCAGGAATGAGGCACACCTGGACCTGCTGTTCACAAACCAAGAAAGCCTGTTTTGTAATATCTCAGTTAGTGATAGCCTTCGCTGCAGTGATCACAACATTGTGGAGTTTGGGATCCTGCTGAGCACACTGAGGGTTAGTAGTAAAACAAAGGTTTTAGATTTTAGAAGAGCAAAGTGCAGCTTGCTTAGAGCTCAGTTAGGAGGGATTCTGTGGGAAGCTTCCATGAAGGATAAAGGAGCTAGCAAGTGCTGGGAATTTTTCAAGAACACTCTTCTGGAAGCACAAAAACAGTTCATCCTCTTTAAAAATAAGGGAAGTAGGCAGAGAAAGAGACCCCCTTGGCTTAACTGTGAGCTTCTGAGTCTCCTCAAAACGAAAAGCGAAGTGTACCAGAGATGGAAAAGTGGATAAATAGCGGATGAAAAGCATAGCCATCAACAATACTGAAAACGCAGAAGTTCTGAATACTTTCTTCACCTCTGTCTTTACCAGCACTTTTGGGCCCCAGGCCTTGGGAACCCAAATCCAGGTCGATGCAAACACAGACCTGCTGTTAGTGAATGAAGAGTTGCTGTGTGAAGTATTGCAGGAGCTTGACCCCCACAAATCGATGGGCCCTGACAATATCCACCTGAGGGTGTTAAGAAAGCTGGCTGGCATTGTTGCAAGGCCACTTTCCATAATCTTTGAGAAGTAAAGGAGATCGGGGGATGTCCCAGAAGACTGGAAGAAGGCTAATGTCACCCTCATCCTCAAGAAGGGCTTAAAGGAGGATCCAGGAAATTATAGGCCCATCAGTCTTACTTCAGTCCCTGGGAAAGTTATGGAATGAATCCTCCTGAGGGCTATCACAAGTCAAATGAAGCAAGTGATTGGGAAAAGCCAGCACAGATTCAACAAGGGCAAATTGTGCTTGACGAGCCTGATCGCCTTCTATGACAAAGTAACCTGCTTAGTTGATGTGGGGTGAGCAGTGGACATTGCCTACCTGGATTTCTCTAAGGCTTTCAATATGGTTCCCCACAGCCTTCTCCTAGAGAAACTGATGTGTTACAGTCCAGATAAGTGGTCTGTGCAGTGGGTGGGGAACTGGCTGACAGGCCACACCCAGATGGTGGTGGTAAATAGCTCTTTCTTGAACTGGCACTGTGTCACAAGTGGTGTCCCCCATGGATCTATACACAGCCCAACGCTGTTTAATATCTGCATAAATGATCTGGATGATGGGATCAAATGCACCCTGATGAAGTTTGCAGATACCAAACTGTGGTGGGTTGACCATGGCTGAGGGCCAGGTGCCCACCAGAGCCGCTCTATCACTCCCCTCCTTCATTAGACAGGGGAGAAAAGGTACAACGAAAAGCTTGTGGGTCGAGATAAGGACAGGGAGAGATCATTCTCTAATTATCATCATGGGTAAAACAGACTGAACTTAGAGAGGGAATTCATCTAATTTATTACTAAGCAAAACAGTAGAGGAATGAGAAATAAAATCAAATCTTATAACACCTGCCCCCACCCCTCCCATCTTCCAGGGCTCAACTTCACTCCCGGCTTCAACCTCCGCCCCCCCCCCCCCAGCAGCACAGGGGGACAGGGAATGGGGGTTGTGGTCAGTTCCTCACACGCTGTCTCTGCCGCTTCTTCATCCTCAGGGGGAGGACTCCTCTCATCATTTCCCTGCTCCAGCCTGGGGTCCCTCTCACGGGAGACAGTCCTCCACCAACTGCTCCAACGGGAGTCCTTCCCACAGGCTGCAGTTCTTCACCAACTTCTCTAGCGTGGGTCCCTCCCACGGGCTGCAGACCTTCAGGAGCAGACTGCTCCAGCGTGGGTCCCCCACGGGGTCACAAGTCCTGCCAGCAAACCTGATCTGGCGTGGGCTCCTCTCTCCATGGGGCCACAGGTCCTGCCAGGAGCTTGCTCCAGCGTGGGCTTCCCACAGGGTCACAGCCTCCTTCAGGTGCCTCCACCTGCTCCAGTGTGGGGTCCTCCACGGGCTGCAGGTGGAATCTCTACACCCCCTCATCCTTCCTCCATGGGCTGCAGGGGGACAGCCTGCCTCACCATGGTCTTCACCATGGGCTGCCGGGGAATCTTGCTCTGGCGCCTGGAGCACCTCCTGCCCCTCCTTCTGCACTGACCTTGGTGTCTGCAGATGTTCTTACATCTTCTCCCTCCTCTCTCTGGCTGCAAAAGCCCTCTAACTGTTTTTCTCTTTCTTAAATATGTTATCACAGAGGCGCTGATTGGCTCGGCCTTGGCCAACGGCGGGTCCGTCTTGTAGCCGGCTGGCATTGGCTCTGTCAGACACAGGGGAAGCTTCTAGCGGCTTCTCACAGAAGCCACCCCTGTAGCGCCCCCCCCCCCCCCCCCCCCCCCCCCGAAACCTTGCCACACAAACCCAACACACAAACTGAGTGGGGAAGTAGGCACTTCAGAAGGGAGGGACACCCCACAGGAAGACCTAGATAGGCTTGAAGAGTGGTCTAACAAAAACCTTATGAAGTTCAACAAGGACAAGTGTAAGGTCTTGCACCTGGGAAAACATAGTCCAGGAGTGCAGCACAGGCTGTGATCCACCTGGCTGGAGAGCAGCTCTGTGGAAAGGAACCTGGTGGTCCTGGTGAGCAGCAAGCTCAATATGAGTGAAGAGTGTGCTGCAGCAGCAAAGAAAGCCAACAGGATGCTGGGTTGCATCAACAACGGCATCACCAGCAGAGATAAGGAAGTCATTATCCTACTCTACTCAGTGCTTGTCAGGTCACGCCTGGAATACTGTGTTCAGTTTTGGTCCCCACTATACAAAAAAGATGTGGACAGGTTGGAGAGGGTCCAGAGAAGGGCCACAAAGATGATCAAAGGATGGGAAGTTTGCTATGTGAGGAAAGGCTGAGACAATTGGGTTTGTTCAGCCTTGAGAAAATAAGGCTTAGGGGTGACCTCATCACCATGTTCCAGTACTTAACGGATGGCTACAAAGAAGATGGAGACTCTCTTTTTACAAGGAGTCACCTGGAAAAGACTAGGGGTAGTGGGTGCAAGTTACTCCTGGGGACATTCCGATTGGGCTCTAGAGGAAAATTTTCCACAATGAGAACAATCAGCCATTGGAATAATTTCCCCAGGGAAGTGGTGGATTCCCCAACATTGGACACTTCTAAGATTCAGCTGGATGGGGTGCTGGGCCATCTTGTCTAGACAGTGCTTTTGTCTAGATGGAGCTTTTGCCAAGCAAGGTTGGACCAGACCATCCTTGAGGTCCCTTCCAACCTGGCATTCTATGATTCTATGATTTTGTTGCAAACACACTGGCACTCTTTAGGAATGCCATGTAATGATTAGATCTTGTATTTTATCTAAGCAAATGACAATAACCCCATTTTTTTTCTGCATGCAGGATCAGATCTTATTCTTCCCCTCTCTTATCTCCGCAAACTTCCCTGAGCTACAGCTATTCTTAAATACTTATGCTGCCCATGAGCTGAGTACCTCCACTCCTACCTTTTGAACTTTTGTTAGTCTGTTAGTGAAATTCAGAAAAGGCCAGGAAAAAGTGACTCCCTGGTATAAAAACTGAAAGTGCAGCTGGGAAATTATAACTGCTTGATAAAGACAAAGAAGTTGACATTTTTAGCCTTTTCAAGTCAAGATTTTGGCACAGGGCCTCATGCTCACTATATCATTTTATTAAAGCTGGCCTACTTATGTCAAGGGCTGTGCAAGATTTTCATTCCAGTTTTGTTCCATGAATATATTTCTAAACCTCATGCAAAATGAAAGATAGTTCCCTAATCATGTATTGGGGATTTTTTTTTCTTGGATCTGAGAGTTGGCCGTGTACATGGATGATAAGTGCTAAGCTATTTTTGGATAACAGGAAGGCTCTTTAGACAAGCTTTTAACATGGCTTTGGTGTGACTTGTGTCTGATCTGATAAATAAAAAAGATTTGTATGCCATTTGCTGACATTCTATTATAATTGACCTGGAATATAAAAGATTATCACTCTTGTATAAATCATACTACATTAGCAAGTAAATATTTGTATAGAAGCACACACACCTACAGAGTATAAATATCCCCCCATTGTTTTGCCAGTGAAAGAAATGAGAGAGCAGTATAGAGGAGTATTCTAAAAACAATGCATAAATTAAAGCAGTGTTTTATTAAAAACTACAAAATGTTTATTTAGGCAAAAATTAATAGCTGATGTGGAATTCTCCTGAGAAAGATAAAATAAACTCAGAGGAGGATATATAGAAATCTTATTCTTTTCTTTTGGTAGAAGTGGGTAAATTCTGTGGGGATTTTGGAACAAATGTCATCAGAAATGTAACTGTGTATAAGAGCATGTTACTTTAATGCCTGTTGTTCTAGCTCCACTCATGAAGGTAGGCTATCTTATTCTTCCCTGAAGCTTTGATTTGCAAAATACAGACACTTTAGGCAACAGGATTTTTGAACTGTAGTGATGTGCTCTAGAAGTATGTAGGTTCTGCCAAGAAAATTGAGGCTCCTCTCATTATGATAGATAAAATTACTACTCTTCAGTAATCCATCCTGCAGTTCCTGAAACTTGCCAGACAAAAATTTAAACCTTACTTATTTTATGCCTTGGTTAAATTCACCATCCAGCTTTGAGTAGCTGATTGATGCTGTCTGTTGTATTTCCTTCAAGTCCTAGTGGTAAAAGCTATGAATTTGTGTTTCCTAATCTTCTAAAGACTGTGATAAAACCTACTGTCTATACTTCAACATTTCTCTGAAGTCAATGATAAGCTGAATTTTAAAGTCAGATATACAGAATTCTAATGTGGCTCAGTCCAATTTCATATTTCTTAACACTTCCTAGAAGATAAAAGATACTCACCCTTTGCAACACAAATATGTGCATGATGTGGAAACAACTTATTAATGAGTCAGAGCTGAGAATGAAATGCAAACACCCCTGCTCTAATTGCTAAATGAAAGCTTCTCCTTACCACGCAAAACATACAGATGGAAAGGGAATTGTAGTAGTATCTCTCTGTATGGCGAACAAAATGCATCCAAGGTGCACAGGCTTTGGGTCAAACAATATCATTAGCTTTCTTTCATTGTGCTATTTGAGACTCAGACATGTTTCATGTAGGGAAAAAAGGCCACCCTCAGCATTACACTACCTCTTTTTAAAGCGTTACCTTTTTTCAAGCACATAATCAGAAGGCCAAATTACATAGCACTCAGCGTGCCCACTCCACTTAATTCATTCTTCAGAATAGATCAAATGGGATTGTCTTTAAAGAAAAAATGCTTACAATGGTTTCTCAAAACCTTCAATAGTTTTCAGTGTTTCTTGAGTCCAGCTGCAATAGTAATAGTATTAATAGTCAGCAATAAACAAAATGTCTCAGCTGTTTTTGCAGTGGGTGTTTTAAAAACTGTCAAATTCATGTACATGCTGTTAATCTCTTCCCCAAGCCCTTTTTCAGTTTTCTCTAATGGTTTCCCCTCCATTTCCTTCTGTCTTTTGGTAATGAGATGCAACTCAGGACTTTAAAAAAAACCGTTAAAGGTCACTAGACACCAAGTCAATTAAAAAAAGAGCCTTAGCATCCAAATACCACTGTATTAAAGACATTCTAATTAAATCTTACACAGTGTTTTGTATTGTACAAATGAAAACAGTGTAGGAATAAGAAAGAGATTAGCTATGAACCAACACCTGCATGGTCTCTGGGGAATAAGAGGCTTGCTGAGCCCCCACAGCCCCAAGAATCAGCAAGCTTGACCAGTAATCTCAGGCTGTAAATCATATCAACCCCGGCAAAAGTCATACGTTCATTTTGGGGCAGCTGTTTTGCCATGCTGTCCTTGGCCAGCTATGCTGTCTGACAAGGATTACTTGAATACCCTTTTTAAATCAGACTCTTCATTTAGATTATACTCCAACTTGCTGGAAAATGTTGAGCCAAAGGTTTTTCGATCAAATATAAACAAAAGTTCCATGAGCCCATGGTAAATCCAAAGTAGGATTATAGCTAAACATGATTTTCCTCAAGCAGATTTGGAATACAAAGTGAAGTAGGAGGAAACACTTTCCAGAATCTGAAAATGCAACTTGCAAACAGAAGAAAGCATTTATCCTTCTGTGATTCCCATACATGAGATTTCTGGTGCTAAATTACAGCCAGCATTAAATAAGCGATAGTGATAGTAAACTGGGGAAAATGAAGACAGTAAGAAGTTATATTTAATTTATCTCCTCTTTTGCTACTGAAGTAAATGGGAGCAGGGACAATGAATGACCTACCCGAGATTGCAGCTTTATTACCAAATTGCAATTTCTTTTCCCTTTGTTCAGCAACAATAAAAGCCATGTAAAGAATTTGGTTGGTTGCTCACTTAACGGAGGTTTACTGGCAAAGACAGTGGATAAGCTGTCATGTGTCCTATTGCCCAAGCCAAAACATAGTAACATTGTTACCTGAATTAACCCATTAGAAAATACGTAGAAGTTTGCCTAACGTTTTAAAGCAGAAATTTTAAAGACACTGCTGGGGATAAGTCTCCCAAGTCAAGGCAGACTGTCATAGAATCATAGAATCATAGTTTGGGTTGGAAGGAATCTTTAAAGGTCACTTTGTACCTAGTCCGCTCCCCCTGTAATGAGCAGGGACATCTTCAGCTAGATGAGGTTGCTCAGAGCCTTGTCCAACCCGACCTTGATCCCAGGGATGGGGCATCTACCACCTCTCTGGGCAACATGTGCAAGCGTTTCACCACCTTCATCACAAAAAATTTCTTCCTTATATATAGTCTGAATCTAGTCTCTTGTAGTTAAAAAACAGTATTACCCCTTGTTCTATTGCTACAGGCCCTTCTAAAAAGTCTGTCCCTGTCTTTCTTATAAGCCCCGTTTAGGTACTGGAAGGCTGCTATAAAGTCTCCCTGGAACCTTCTCTTCTCCAGGCTCCACAACCCAAAATCTCTCACCCTGTCTTCACAGCAGAGGTGCTCCATCCCTCTGATCATTTTTGTGGCCCTCCTCTAGACCTATTCCAACATGTCCATGTCTTTCCTGTGCTGAGGACCCCAGCGCTGGACACAGTACTCCAGGTGGGGTCTCACAAGAGTGGGGTAGAGAGAGAGAATCCCTTCCCTCAACCTGCTGGTCACCCTTCTTTTGATGAAGTCCAGGATATGGTTGGCTTTCTGGGCTGCAAGCACACATTGCCAGCTCATATTGACTATCTCATCAATCAACATCCCCAAGTCCTTCTCTGGAGAGCTGCTCTCAAGTCCATTCTCCACCTGGCCTGTATTTGTGCTTGGGATTGTCCCAAACCATGTGCAGGACCTTGCATTTGGCCTTGTTGAACTTCATGAGGTTCACATAGGCTCACTTCGTGAGCTTGTCCAGGTCCCTCTGGATGACATCCTGTCCCTCAAGAGGGTCAACTGCACCACTCAGCTTGGTGTCATCTGCAAACTTGCTGAGGGTGCACTCAATCCCACTATGTCATTGATGAAGATATTAAACAGTACTGATCCCAGTATGGACCCCTGAGGGACACCACTTGACACTGATCTCCATCTGGACATTGAGCTGTTGACCACTACCCTCTGGATGCGACCATCCAACCATCCTCATCTACTGAACAATCCATCCATCAAATCCATATCTCTCCAATTTAGAGAGAAGGATGTTGTGGGGGACCACGTCCAAGGCCTTACAGAAGTTCAGATAGATGACAGTGAAGGCATGTCGAGTTACTAGCTGAGCTGTTGGCTCCACAAAATAAAAGTTATTTATTTTAAATGGGCAGCATTAATGTTATCAGAAAAGAATGTGCCACTGGACTGTTAGTTCCTGTTGTTATCACTTCTTAGCTTACCATGTACTTGTAAATCAGCCATGTTTGCCAAGTGCTTCATCTGACACTGTTTCTTGCCTTGCAATTAGTAGATATTCTGAACTGCCTTTACTTTCTCTGTGATGTAAGTACCATGCAAACTTAGCCTACAACTTACTCAAAAATACACAGCCGCTGTGTTCCACAAATGTGAGGAGCTTCAGTGGTCCCTGAGGTAACAGAAGCTTTTGATGATGTTGATTTGACAGTGCAAGATAAAATGAAATATTTTGCCTGTTTGTGTTCATTTCAAAGAATGGATAATTCTCCTATCATTTAAACAGGAATTACACAGGAGATAATTAATTAAATGTTAATATATTTACTGTTGTTTTATAAATAAACCAGTATTGTTTTATGATCTTACTATTGTTATAGAAACATCGTACCAGAGAAGAGTTTGATCCACAGCTTTTTGGTTAAGCTCAGGTCTCTTAAAAAGCATTAGATTACAAGAATTACCTTATGAATTTGCAAACTGGTAATACCATCTTTTATGCGACTCCAAGGAGAACAGATCTTTTTTTAGTCTTGTGCTTCCCTTCAATTTTTCTAGGTGAAGATACATATTTAAAGTTAGAGCTTTTCTTGTACTTTCAGCTCAGTGCTACCGACACCACTTTTTCCCCACTAGAGGAGGGCTGAAGTTGACCAGGTTATATCTTTATCAGTTTATATCCATATCCAGCCAGCAGGAAGGATGTTGGACCTTCTTAACCATTCTTCTTTCCTGAAGAGAGTTAGTGCTACATATCTCCCAGGGTGTCAGGAATGCCAGCTCTGAACCATCATACTCGTTTCTAGCTAAGATGACTTTGTTCTTTTTTAAGATTCTGCCTGTGCCAGGAGTCAGACTGACCCTTCTTTTAGAATGTAAAAAAAATTCAATGCAGCAATACTCCTGTCTGGACTTCAAGTTGGTAGAGACCTGGGGCTCTGGATATGACTGTTGGTTTCATTTCTAGCTAGTGTATCCACCAGGCATGCAAATCAGCACTTGCCAACAGCCCTGTACAAGCAACTGTGCTTTTGTTGAAATGCGGTTTTTGTAATGTTCAGTTGTGGGGAGCAGTACTTTCAGACTACTCAGGAAATGCTAGGCTAATTAATCTGGTATTTTGTATTACCATGAACAACTGTCCTACATCATATCTGTGCAAGGGGCCCAAATGAGATTTCAGAAAATGTTTCTCTTGTAAAGGTTCTCTTCTAGTATAAACACTTTAATACTGGAATACATTTGCTCTTCTAATATCTGCCTTTCTTGTCAGCCAAGGGTCATTCATTTCCCTAGCCATGAATGCAGAACAGTTGCTCAGGCTTAGTTGAGCCTGATGAAGGTAATAAATTGCACGCATTTGGCCTATTTCTGACATATTAGTGACGACTACACTAGAGCTGTTCAGCTGCAGGAACCTGAGGTGTACCCACCCGTTTTGCCTTTACTTTCAACATAGGCTCATTTGCAAATGTGTTCCCATGTTTGTTTACAAATGCTATGCATAGACAGGACAATCAGTACGCAACAGATATGCGACGCATTTGCAAGTATTTTCTGACCTAAAGAGGTTACGTTGCACCTGCACCACAGTTTATTTCTCTGGTGCAGCTGAGGTCCTGTTCCCCAATACCTCAGGCTTCACTCCAGTGAAAGCAGAGATGGGCTTCCTTCCCACCTGAATCAGCATTTGTGCTGATGCAAAGGCAGGAGGCTTTGCAACCCAGAATAGTTTGAAATGGTCAGAATTACACACACACAAAGGAACTGGGCTACACTTCTGGATTCTTCAGTTTAGATACAGCCTTCCCCTGCAATTGTTTTATTTTTGTTACTTTGTGTTATTCATCATTTTAGTTCAGTAGAGGGCCCGTGCAGGAGCTGACAGCTCTTCTTTGATATGTCATATGTCATTGTTTATGGGCAGTTATGTCCCAGCCTACAAAATTAAAATAGAGAGGGGAATGCTTCAGGAGCTTTAAAATACTTTCCGCATTTATTGTTGAATCATGGGAGATTTCAGATGGAAAAGCCAGGGTTAGGAAACTACTAAAATAGGACAAACCACAATTTTAAGTCTAAAGCATCCCCAAACTTGATGCATAGACTTTTTTTTTTTTTTTTTTAACCAGAGTTGTGTAGTAGAAAGAATGAAGACTTTTGGTGGTTTCTGACAGTTGCAGGTACAAATGTAGATTTCAGTAAGAGGTTGCCTCTAACAGAAGAAAATGTTCAAAGTTAAGGCAGCTCTTCCTGCGTATCACACTGTATGATGTGTCAGAGTTACTGTGCACCTGCAGTGTGCCCATGCCTTCTGCATGCCCTGCAGGTACACAGACTGTAACAAGCAGAACAAGCAGACTGCTGGGTGATGGGAAGACCCAGCCTCTGATTAATTTTCTTTTCAACTGGATTAATCTTGATTGTATTCACTTCACTTTCTGCCACCAAGATAAGATCAGATAAGGACAGCTATCCTAGAGGCATTTTTGTGTCTTGCATGTGAGGCAACATTGAAATGTGACTAGCAGTGACTGAAACGACAATCTGTTCCAGCACCCACACGTGGAAGTCGCTCTGATGCTTGATTGTTCACAATTCGGCCCAAGTTTTGTACGTATACATAAACAATTTTCTTTTGCTAGATATTCACTTCATCTACTTTTTCTGCAAGCAAAGATTGTTGGTAATAGAGATCCATCTCCACTATCAAAAGCATAGAAAAGGTGTAATTAAAAGATTGTTGTTTCATTCTTCATCTAAATAACCTTCTCAAGATCTCTGCATCACCTAGAACTAGGATATAGCATCTCTGTTCTTTCTCCCTCCAACTGTAATTATTATTTTTGTTATGTTTATTATTATTATTATTGTGCTATTTATTACTTTTTAAAGAGTGATGCTTTATAACTTTTTTTTGAAGGAAAATAGAACATTTTGTCAAAAAAAAAAATAAATAGGACGAGAGGTATCACCAGCTTTTAGAAGAGTATTTCCTCACTGTGTATCCCAAAGGAGTTTTCTGCTAGGAGAAGACAGTTGCAGCGGCTCAGAAGTTAGGTTGTCTTCTTAAACTCTGGCTTGAGCAAACTAAAATCTTCTGTGTGCAGGATGCAGAGTGCTATAGGCAGCTGTGGACTCTTCTAGAAGAATTCAGTTTTGTACTGCCTAACTCCATTTTGAATCCTGTGGGATTAAGTTACTTCTTAGCTGGTACTGAACTGCTTTGCCAAGTAAGGAGGGAGCGCCGAACCAGGGCTCGAAGAAACTGCTGCAAGGCTGGACGTGAGGCTTCCCGTCCAGCTGCGGCAAGAGGGTTTCCCCCGTGCCTTCCCATCCCTGGTTTTCTTTCTCAGTCTTCTTCACAGGCTTTGGAACTCTTATCTCAACACAAATGCTTGCACTCATGTTAAACTCACTGTGGCATATGGTGCATAGGAATGTTTTTTAAAAAAAGAACAATAGAAATTTGGTTCCTCTTCAAAAGCTGTCTTGATTTATCCACCTGTCTAGACACTTTGTTCTGTTATGAATCAATCTGTGTTAGCAGCACCTATCTGTAGTCTAGCAATACTGCTTCAGAAGTGAAGTTGCAGCCTGTACGCTCCCTTATTTGTCCGAGGCTTCGTTTGACAGACTGGATGCAGCCATCTGAAGTGTGTTACATCTAAATTCAGTCTGACTAAAAGTTAGTTTCCATGCCTATAAACATCTAACTACTTGAGTTCACAGCACCTGAGTGTTGCCTCACAGAAACTCACGAAAGAGCTATTCTCAGCCTCAGGCTTCACAAAACTCACTTGGCTTCATGCTGTCAGAGACAGAAAACCTGATGGCATGAATAATGTCCACGTAGCTGTCGTTTGTCTCCATAGGGCTCCCTCATGGCCAGAGTCATGTGGCATTAGTAGCTGCTGCATGAATATAGGCATGAATCAAGTGGTATGTTCATGCAAGCAGTAAACCCTTTTCTCCAGACCTGGCTTGGCTTGTGTATGGGTTCCCTGAGTAAGGACTTCAATGCCTTTGGGCAAATATGGGCATTTGCACTCATTTCAGTTACTCTGCCAAAGCCTTTGAAATTCTTATGAGGCCGTGGGATAGCAGTGATCCTTAGGTAAATTAAAACAAGATGTTAAAACTCAGCAGAGCAGCGCTTCTTAGATACAGAAGTCTCGCAGAGTAGTGAGAAACGGTATATATTGTCGCTTAGACAGCAGGCAAGGGTAAGGGTTTGCTTCATAGTTCATCACTCGACTGCTGTCTTTCATTGACATAATACCAGCATTACTGAGGAGTTCAACCTGCCTCTGCAGTATAAGTCAGTCTAAACAATCTCTTGACAGATGCCAAGGGTGAAGTTGGTGGACATTAAGCTTACAGAAATAAAATAATCTATTTTCAAAGAAACAGTGAGAAAGTAAATCAAGAGGGAACATTTGCAATTTGTAATTTAGGAGCTAGGTCAGGGCAAGCAGGGATTTAATTTAATTCTTCCACTGTAAGTGTTAGATCAAAAAAGATGCTTCACTTGGTCCAAGATTAAAGATCTCATCTTCTAAGTAAGATTTAGGGTTTGCCAGTGGTAAAAGGGAGATCACCAATGGGAGCTGTCAGAGGATGGATGGAGACATACCCATGGGGTTTTTTTTGTTTTTCAGAAACGCGCCTGGCAGAATGAAAAAGAGTGACCCAGATTTTCAGGTGTGGATTGGCAGGTCAAACTGACTTAAATGCAGCACTGTGGTCTGCTTTCCTTCTCCATTTCTTCTGCTGACTCTGCCACACACTTGATGTGCAGCTTGTGGAGCTGGTGTGCCTGAGATGATGCCACTGACCTGTTCAGCAGACAGCCTGAAGGGCTCATCTCAGAGACAGACCACTGTCATTACTTGTGTACTTGCCTTACATCCACTTGTTCTGGAAAGCTGAATTTCAGCATTCTGTGAGTGGAAAGCAGAGCATCTGTATCCACAGCACTCCATTTAACTCACTTCGTGTTTACTGTAGAAAGAATCCCTGCCTATTAAGGCAATGCCTACAGCAGTAGTGGCACCAACAGAAAGTAGTGCCTGTTGAATGGCATAATGGCATGACATGGACACAAATTTAGCATGTCAGGTTCTCCCTTGTCTCTCACTGTAGCCCAATGGGCTTCTCTTCCTGTAACTGTACTGGTAGGTTACTGTGACATTTTCATTAAACACTCACCTTTGAGAGTCTATATAGCAACTGTGCCGTTGTTTCATCACACCTCCCAGCCCTTATAGCAAATTTCTGTAAGAAGATTTGATATTCATAATGACATACAGCAATATGTATAACTGTAACTTTAGTTACACGCACACTCTTTCATAAACATATATACACACATGTATTTATACATACATATATATATACACATTTGGGTGTGCATACACACATGCACATGTGTAAAACTGGCCTGGGGACTCCCATTTATGAACACATACACACACATTTTTATGGGCTGCTGGCTTTTCTTGCTGCATTTTATTTGACATTGAGTTTCACTGATAGGACGTGTGCAGACTCACTAAGAGGACTGTAGATGGCTGGGAGTAAAACTGTGGTACTCTTCTTCGGGAGGGTCCTTCATCTGTTCTCACTCTGCAGATTTTTATGGTTTTCAGTTAAGAACTGGTCATACCAAAGACCTTGGTAAAAACCTTTGTTGTAACAGTTGCTGTTACTTGCTAAATAGCAACCTTTTTAATAGGGTTTCCCACATTTTCATCTCAACAGAGCCCTGAAAAATTTCTGAAGTGTATTTTTGCATAGAAAAGGGGAAAAAAAAGAAACATACGAATCCTACTAAGAGCAAAGTAATTTTGCATGAAATATCTTGGTGTAGTGGTCTGTTCACCTCTTCCTCACTCAAAAGGAGAAGTTCAGGTATATCCTTTTATAAATCATGCAAGAATTTCTATTACTCTACACTCCATTGAACCAGTCACATAAATGCATCCAGTTTAACTTGCCTGTGTGACTGCATTCATTTCCCAGAAATTTTATGCAATTTCAGAGACACCGAGAAAAACTGCATCTTATTAGCTCTTTCTTTTTCAGGCTTTGTTCCTTTATTTACCTAGATGCACTGGGTTCTGCTTCATCATATACTGCATGAAACTGAAGTGATCTCAAATCACGCCAGAATGTCCTTTTCCAGCCTCCTATATTTTTTAGTGGTTTGAAGAGATCTCTGAATCGTTAAGAGATAATTCTGTTATCATTGACTCTCCTCCCCACTGAAGTAATTCTGAAATATTTCACCTACATGCTAAGGTAAAAAAGATCTGTGAAAGAAATACAAGTAATTTCTGTTTCTAAATGTCAGGGCTGAGTTCTGATAAGATGTGATGGGGACTACACGAGTTCTTAAATAAACAGATAAAGCTCCATACGGGTAATTCTCACTGGAAAACATTTTTCTTGTTATAATTTCATTCTCTTGAAAGCACTGATAAAAGATCCTCTGTGGAATATGCTGGGATGAATTAGTTCAGTAACTTTTCCTGTTTCATTAGGATGATTTACGCCTTCAACAAATGTCATGACATTAATGTTTTATGCAGAGCCAAGAAGAAATGACTGCTGGAAGAATCAACAGCCTTTCTAAAAGTCAGCACTTTTTGCCTGTCTTTATGAGACCACTGGTCACTCTGCAATATTAAGTGACAACGTTGCTGTGAGAATTATGTCGCTGCGTGATGTTTCGCTTGGGCATCTGGCCATTGCAGGAATGAAACTGCCAACAGATGCGACAGCAATCTCCATCACTTCGCTTGGGTATGGTTCAACCGTCCATTTCCATTTGGCAAATATTCCTCATAAGTCTCCCTCAGGGCAAGCAACCTTTAAATAATAATACTTTCCCTTTGAATTTGCTACAGTGATACCTGCTCTAGCATATTGTTTGTGCAGTAATATGCACCAACTGGCGATTCCCTCTTGCTTTCCACCATGCCTCTCCTCAGTCCCTCTCTGACAAAGTGGCAAGGACAGCCCCTTCCCATCTGCCACTCAGCTCAGATCTAGCCCCTTTCAAAACCAGTCTGGACTTACACTGTCAACAAATCCCCCTGCCCGTAGTGCTAAAAAGATTATGCCTTCCTCTTCTACCAGTTTGTACCACAAATTTTCAGATTTTCATCATAAATCTTTATTTCTGAGGAGCAATGAAAATGGAAAGAGTCGATTCACTCAGAGTTTACCAAAAAGTGTTGCTAATTTTAAACCCACAGTGAAAGGCTACCAAGCTGTATTTATTCATCACATTACAGACACAAAATTAGGAAGTTTTATTAAGCCTTGAACTGCAAAGGATTATCAACATGGAAACAAAGTTTTAATACATTGCAGCAAACTCTTTTCCTATTAAACAAATTCATTCAAGCCATTTCTGTTCCATACCTCCTGTTTTATATAAAGGACAACATATTGTGTGGTTGCTATAGATATTTAATCCAAAGTTTAGCAAAAACCTTTAATACACCCCTGTCCAAGCACCCTCTTTCTTTGCAACTTGTTTTAAACCTGCCAGTCACTTGTTTGTGGTGTGACTGTGGTGCCAACTGGCTCATCATCCTCTGCATGCCTGATAGTGATTGCTTCATTTGGAAGAAGCAGCCCTACAACCAAGTGCAACAAAATCAGAAGAAAATTAGTTTGCTTATGATTATTGTTGTTGTTACTATCCTCCTTCTTCTATCTCCCATGTCCAAATCAAACTGCCAGGGCTTTTTAAAGAGAATTTTATTCCACAAGTCCAGAAAATTGCCACGGGCAACAGGAAAACAAGCCTGGGGATCATCTTGCTCAGATGGTTTAAACAGAGCTGAGGTTGCTCCTGTTGAGTTCCCTGGAGGAACGAGAAACACACTGATGTGGTGGCAAATACACATGTAGCACTGTGGTCATGAATAAGGCAGCAACCAAAGGAAGATACAGAGTTTTAATTCTACTGCTGGTGTAACAAAGGCAATTGTTAAAATGAGAAGCCATGTTACAAAACATAAATCAAACCACCAAACCAGTCGAATCCTTTAACCAAGTATAGTCTCAAGCACTGCTCTTGTAAGCAATTCCCAGATGCCTTAGCTGCAGTCATGGGCCCCCACCCTCAAGGGTACACGTAAAGAGACTGCTAAGAGCTGCTAACTGGAAAGGTAGCTGGAAGGTTGGAGGTTCTCCTGTGCGTGGAGGGTACTACAGCTGGGAAGTGGGAAGGGCCTGTGCTTTAGTGATCCCATCTTCCATCTGCAGGAGCGGGAGGAGACCTCCTGCTGCCCAAGGGGTGATGCCTCAAGCAGCCCTCCTGGCCCCCTTGCAGGGAAGAGCTCTCTGGTGTGGGTGCAAGTGGGCAGCACGGCTGTGCAGACACTATCGTACCCTGTGCAAGTCTCCTGGCTTCCCCAAGCATTTTATTCTGTGCCTGTGAAATGGGGACCAAAGCAGTTCTAGGCCCTCACAGGCCAGTGAGAAGGCATGCATGCAATACAAAATGGGACCAGCGAACACCCAAAATACAGTAAAGCCTCCTACCAGTGCTGGAAATGTGGAGATGGGAGCAAATGATAAACCATTAAGTCCAATTGTATTTCTGGTGTGATTTTTTTCTGCATTTTATTGTTCACTGCTGTTTGGACAAACGCTCGTTACATCAGACAGTAGTTCTGCTTCTTGTGCCTAACTGAATATTTACAGTGGGAAAACTCTAAAAAAAAGTCATTCTCTTAAATCAAAGTGCCATGGGAAACCTGTGAAAGTGCTTTCAGTAAAAGCTTCCACTGACGGCGCATCTTCCAACCCTCATTGGTTTGGAATTCCTTGGTCATTTTTATGTTAAATGGCTGTTCCTTTATCCATGCCTCTCTCACCTCACCAATTAAGTAGCTATCTAGATGTATGCTCAGAGACCTGAGCTGTTATTTAAAGCAATAATGGAGCCTGCTTTTTTAATAATTCACTGCATAAATTTATCTTTTAAAAATCTCACTTCAGCCGATCACTTCTAGTTCAGTTGTTTCAAGATTGCCAATCCCAAGTTACTAAACATCGTGAACTAAGTACTCAACATCATGACTTCAAAAAAACTCGTATTTCTGTTCCTGCATGCCTCCAGGGTTTCAAGCTGCTGTTGTTGATATATTGAGTTTTACCTAGAGTTGTGAAGGCTAAAAACTTATCAGTGCTCTGGGGGAAAGTTGAGAGTGTAAAACAATGCCAGCCGCTGCAATGTTGAGAAAAAATATTTAAATATTAACTAGATATAAGAAATGGGAACACACAAATGTAATAGGGCACTACTGTTTGAAATGGAAAAGTAGAAAACAGTATTTCTGCTTGAAAGGGAGAAGAAAATATTGGCATTCAGAGTATATAGAGTCACTTGTGTGCACAGAACTCTTCTCAGAGACCTGTCTTTGCGTAAGAGCCTTGTCAGCTTCAAATGACAAATATTTTATGCATAAACCATATTTTTTCAGTTATAACTATTCTGGAACACCTTTGCATCTGAACAGAAACCCACAAAAAGAAAAAAAGGCAGTTTTTAGGAAATTTTCCAAGCCAAAAGTTCTTACACTTTTTTTATTCTTCAGAAGATTTTATTTAGGTGGAAAAGAATTGGAAAAGGAAATTAAGGAATTCCATCATGAAAAGTACTGCAAGACACTGATATATTATTGATTTCTTATGAGTGACGCTCCCTTTTCCCTACATTGCTTTCATATCTCTTTGCTGCATGTCACTCCCCTTATGCTGCATAGGCTGAACATGTTGGCCTCTTAGCTTTGCTGGTGTTTTCCACCAAGGAAATGCTGGCAAAGGCTAAGTTTGGCAGATTTAGACTTGTTGTGCTTTAACCCTAGCCAGTACTTAAGCACGAGGCAGCAGCTCACTCACCCCTCCCCACCCAAAGGGGATGGGGAGAGGAATGGAAAAAAAGCCCTCTTGGGTTGAGATAAAGACAATTTAATAGGATAAAAAAGGAAGAGAATAATAACTTGCTGGGGTGAGCTAGTGATCAGTGTGACCCACTTGCTCCACGTAGCATCAAATGCATGGTGTGTCGAGGGGACCCATTCTTTGAACATCCAGCCCAGTACCGGCAGTCGGGGTGCCAAGAGGAGCTGTGCTTCAGTACCAACCACCTCCAACGCAGCTTGAACCCCTTCCTATGCCGCCAGTGTCTCTTTTTCAGTTGGAATGTGGCGGGCCTTGGATCCTCTGTATCCCTGACTCCAAAACCCCAGGGGTCGACCTCGAGTCTCCCCTGGTGCTTTCTGCCAGAGACTCCAGGTAGGGCCATTCTCCCCGGCTGCGGTGTAGAGCACATTTTTGACATCTGGTCCTGCCCAGACTGGTCCAAAGGCTACGGCATGAACTATTTCCAGTTTAATTTGTTCAAAGGCTTGTTGTTGCTCAGGGCCCCATTTGAAATCGTTCTTCTTTCGGGTCACCTGGTAGAGAGGGCTTACAGTCAGACTGTAATTTGGAATATGGATTTGCCAGAAACCCACAATGCCTAGAGAAAGCTTGTGTTTCCCATTTGTTAGTCGGTGGAAACACAGCTTCTATTTTGTTGGTCACATCCGTTGGGATCCGACGATGCCGATCTTGCCATTTTATTTCTAAATGCTGGATCTCCTGTGCAGGTCCCTTGACCTTACTTTGTTTTATGGTGAAGCCAGCTCTCAGAAAGATTTGGACTATTTTCTTCCCTTTCTCAGAAACATCTTCTGCTGTGCTGCCGCATACAGTGATGTCGTCAATGTAGTGCAGGTGCTCCGCAGCCTCACCCTGTTCTAGTGCAGTCTGGATCAGCCCATGGCAAATGGTGGGGCTGTGTTTCCAGCCCTGGGGCAGCTGATTCCAGGTGTACTGGACGCCCTTCCAAGAGAAAGCAAACTGTGGCCTGCACTCTGCTGCCAAAGGAATTTAAAAAAACACATGATGGATGGGAATCAGGGAGTCTTGGTTGGTGTGACATTGCTGCTGGTGCACTGTTGTGATCATGATCGGCACCTGTTTTTCTTCGACCTTCAACAACTCCACAATAGAAGGGGTCCAGGGCTCCAAGGATGCTGCCTCCAGCTGGGCAGAGCTCGGGATGGCCCTCATGGCACTGGCACCTGGCGGGGGTACTGGGGGCTGCCGGTGGAGACCAGGGGTGATGCCCACTTGGGTCCCCATCAGACCTGAGACACAACCAGTTTCCCCTCTTGCCTGCTCTGCCCTCAGCATCTGCTGCCCTGCGGGTGTGCGGCTGCAGCAGGATTTCCTGTGGGAGGAGGCACTGCCAACATGGTCCTGGGGCTCCGGGGGCCCATGGCTGTGCCCCACAGCAGGCTGGTGCCACCCACGGTGGGGTGTGAGGGGCAGGGCAAGGCACCAGGAGAAGGGGGAGAAAGCAGCAGCCAGAGACGGTGTCAGGGAAACAGGAATTTATTTCCCTTTTGTTCAATTAAATGTGGAGGGAGCCCTGCTAGTGGCGCCGGCGGGGCGGCCTCTTGCAGGGCTGGGGAGAGTCCTGGGGGCCGTGGGCCCTCCTCTTTGGGGGGCGCCGGCGACCCCCAGACGCGCGGTCCCTGCTCCGGCCAGGAGCGGGGGGGCTGCGGCTGCAGGCCTGGTCAGAGGGACCTGCTGCCAGCGCCACCTCCCCCGGCTGCTCCTGGGGCTGCTCCTGCTCTGCAGGGACCAGCGCAGATGGGGGGCTGCCGGAACCCCTGCAGAGGGACATGATGGCTTCCTCCTCCCTGTCGGAGCTTGCAGGGCTGCTGGAGGAGGCCGGGTGGGGGTCGGGAGTCCCCCCCGGGGAGATGGTGGGGCTGGAGCTGGCTGCAGGGCTGTCGCCTTCCTCCCCGGCAGCGTAGGAGCGCAGCAGCCTGTGGGCCTCCTCACTGCACCGGTCCACGATGACATTGATGAGGCCGCGGACCAGCGGTGCTGTATGTTCCTCGAGGCCAGATTGCATCAGCTGGATCATGGGCTCTTCATTTAGCCCGTATATGCACAGGCCATACAACATCAGCTTTTCTGCTGCCATTGCCAGCCACCACTCTTCCTCGTATATTGCCTCCAGCTCCCGGCGCAGCCAGGGCAGCACAGGGTCCAGGAGATGCTCGTGTTGCTGGAAAAGTGCCGCCCAGACCTCGGGCAGGAGGCCACCCACAGTAGCCCTGGCCTCCATCTCTGCAGCTCCCTGCTCTTCCGTGAATGGCATCCCCTGCAGAGAGGACGGAGGGGATGCCACAGGGCTTTGGGGGCTGCTGTTGTCCAGGCTGCCGGGAGCTTGGCCTGCCTGGCTGCTGGCGACTGATGGCTGTGCAGGGGGCGTGATGACATGCTGTAGGTAGTCATCTTCTCCCCGCACAGAAAACTCGATCTTCTCCATCAGTGTTCTGCAGAGTGGGCAATTTGGTGTTGTTTGTGCCCACCGCATGATGCAGCCCAGGCAGAACTGGTGTTGGCATGGCTGCACAAAGGCACTGCTCTTCTGGACATCAGAGCAGATGGGGCAGCTCCTCTCTGCCTCCGTGGCCTTGTTTGTGCTCTGCAGTGAGCTGCGGAGAGCTGAGGATGAGGAGCCGCTCTCCCTCGCTGGCACCGGCGCTGCAAAAGGATGTCGCATACTGCAAAAGGGAGAGAGGCCGCGGTCACTCGCTGTCCTGGGGAGGAGAGGAAGGGAGGAAGAGATGCCCAGGCCCCTTGAGAAGGACACCCTCCCGGCTCCCCGAGCCCCATCGCCCACCCCACGGCCACCCCAGGGGGACGTTTCCCCGCACGGCTCACCTCCGCTGCTGCAAGCACCCCACACAGTGCCCGGCTGCCTGAACCAGGCAGGGCCGGGGAAACACAGGGGACGGCTGCGGGACGGGCACCGAGAGCTGCCGACGGCAGCCCCCAAAGCACCACCCAGCACCGGGAGAAGCCTCGCTCGACCCTCCAGACCTCGCACGTGCGCTCGGCAGGAGTCCAGGCACGAGCCAGGCTGGGCCAGCCTCTGCCAGCGCCCCAAGATAAGCAGCGAGGGACGTGAGGTCACAGTCCATTGCTCGCTGATGTCACAGTCCAATGCTCACAGACATCAGCCTCCACCATCCGGTGATGTCACAGTGGGTGTTCTGCCCCTGCGAGTGCACAGTGTCAGGAGAAAACAGCAAATATTGTTTCTTGTTTTCAACTTCCACATTTCCCTGTTGCTCTCTCTTGGTCACCTGCAACACGCACCCATGACCGTGCGTCTCATCCCCGCTCCTGATGCCTTGCAGAGGTCTCCTGCGAGCGGGAGCGTGGCGGGAGCAGTCAGCGTGGACTGCCCGCGGCTGGGTGACGCCTCCGCCAGCGGGCTGCCTGTCCCTGTGCAATGCCAGGATCTGCAGGGAGGACCTGGGTGGTCGGTGGCCAGCCTTGGGTGAGAGTCTCCCACCATGCTGGGTCGTGGCCCCCCACCGGCAGGGAGAAGCCTAAAGGGCCATTTTGCCCCAGTCCCATCCACTCCCGCTGGCACTCGCCCACAGTGCCAGCTCCCTCTCCGCTTACAAGTGTGCCGTGCTTCTGGTAGCTGCTGCTCCTGGCCGACTGTTGCGGTGGTGGTCCTCAAGAGCACCAGTAATGGGGCCTTATCCTCTAGATGCAGGAAGGAGTTGTAGTTGCTCTCCCTCCAGAGTACGGTAGAAAGGCAGCAGGTGCCCTGCTCAGGACTCCGGGAGCCAAGGATCGATCACCATTTGGGTCGTCCCGTCATCCGTTCTTGCCTCTAGCTTTTATAATCGCTTGAAGTCATTAGGCCAAGCACTTCTTTTTGCTTTTAGAAGAGCATTCCCTGTTAGTTTTAAGTTTGACTGCGTGACACTGAAGGGGGCTGTGTAGGTTGGCCACATGGGTCTGCCCGTTAAAATCTCATAAGGTGACAGCCCGTGTTTTCTATTCACAGTGCTTCTCCTTTACATCAACAGGAGAGGCAAACAGATCCAGACATTTCAGGCCAGTCTCTGTAAAAATTGTATGTCAGTTTGGTTTTAAAGTCTGAGTTTTCCCTCTCTACAGCCCCACTGGATTGGGGGTGATGGGCACAAGGACACTGTGGTTCTATTTGTAGGGCTGCACAATTTTTCTGCATTGCTTGCCCAGTGAAATTGTCCCCTTGTTGCTATCGCGCGGTAGGGGAATACTAAACTCAGGAATGACTTCTCTCTGCAATTTGTTTTTGCAAGAGTTGTTTCATCTTTACAAGGACAGGCGTCCATCCTGTGAGCAGATCTGAAATGACAAGAACATCCTCAAAATTACAGCATCTAGGCCTTGGAATAAACTAAATCTGCAAATTTACAAATAGTCCCCATGCCATACTTGTCTTCTCCTTCTCTCTTACATCCTTTGTTGAAAAGTTCTCCTAACCCTATGAAGACTCAAGCCTTTGAATGAACTGTGCTAGCAAGCTTCAGTCGTCTACACCTTCATTCCTGACCAAAGGAAGGCCCCTGCCTGATCGTTCAAGCTCCAGAACTATCTGAATAGATAAAAAAGTGTATGAATTATACAAATCCTAAACCTCTGTGGACTGTTTAAAAAGAAAAAAGAAATCATATTTAAAGTTCTTTCCCTTGCCTTTTCCAGAATCAGCTGTATCTTCAGATACGCTGACATTTTAACGGTGTAGTCCTTAGCTGAGTGACTTCATGAAAGCCGCCTGTTGCTCTCATCCCATTCCAAAACAATGTTGAGAATGGGCAGATATCGGAAAAAGAGGCGCATGAGCAAAATTTCAGGCAAACCCATCAGAAATGCGGAGCAAACCTATCCTGTCATGGAGCTGCAATCATCCTCCCTGTGCTGGTGTGGGCCACTGGCGGGGCCACCCGAGCAAGGGCAGGTCTGTCTGTTGTCCTTCTCGTTCTACTCCCAATGCCGCTTTGCCTGCAGTTTGCAAGGAGCTGTAAATCGCTGCAGCCAGGCTCACAGCAGGGTATTGTGTGCCTCCTTGGGTTGTTGCAGTACGGTTAGTGGGAAGTGATCAAGTGAGCTGTAGCTTGAAAGTCAGGTGGGAGAGAAGGGGGTTCTGTAAGCAATTGGAGAGTTTCCCTACCTCTCCTTTACCATCTTCTCAGGAAGAGCTCCTAGGGAGAGATCCCTGGGCACAGCACAGGAGTTTGAACAACCCCACCTTCCTCAGCCTTCAATAGCTCATCTCAGTCAGTGCTGGCTGCGCACGTAGTTTAGTTCCTATTCAGTATGAACTGAAACTTCTACAGCAAAGTTCCCGCTGCTTTGGTGAATGAGCCTGGTACCTCTGGATCTCTGGCAGGGGGGTCGGTCTGAATGTTGTCTCAGCTCTTTCCCTGCAGTGACCCCATTCAGTGCCGAGGATGGCACCAAAACCCTCACCTGACACGTGTCTGCCCAGATTGTTGTCTCCACATACGCAGCATATGCTGAACATGTTGGCCTCTCAGCTCTGCCAATTTCCTCCAAGAAAACACTGGCAAATGCTAAGTTTAGGAGATTTAGACTATAGTTAGTTTCAAATCATAAATCCATCTTTTGAGCTATAAAAGTGCATTTATCCTTGAGGGAAAAAGTCTTGAGGTCTTTTTTTGCTCTCCTTAGAGTAGTATTGCACTATGGATACCTCTGCCTGCATGAATGAGCACTGTGACAGAATAAGACAGGATTAAAATTGTGCATCGTTTTTGGAGGGAAAAAGGACACTTGGTCCATATGAAAAATCTGTAGACAGATGGTTTCTGTGGAAAACATTTTAAAAATCCCAGTTTATAGTAAAAATAGAAATATTTAGATTTTGCACTGCTATGTAATAACCTGTACACTGTTGCTTGAAGTAGCTACCAGCTTCTTTTGTGCCTGTTTCCAAGTGAGTGAATATGATAGTGCATGACTGGAATCATGCAGGGCATCAACAGGATTTTCAATCAAAAAAGCATTTGTGTACTCTTTAGCTATTCCACCTTTCTAAAGAGCTGGTAAATTTAAAAAAGATGATTCTGATGGGCGGTGATATGTTTTCCTACCTCTGAATGGAGTTCCGTGACTTCTACCCTTGGGAATCCATTGCTGTACTTTCCTAGTCATTCCTAGGGAGATTTTTTTTTTTTTTTTAAAGTAAAACTTCTTTTTAATGACTTCTTGAAGAACTTTTAAGAGATAAGATTAAACATGTCCTCTTTAGCTTCAGTGCACTAATTTGATTTGTGTTAGTTCTGTGCACCGAACTCTTTTCTGAGAGAGCTGTCTCTGCATAAGTGTGTGGTGAGGTTTAAATGATAAATATTTTGTACATAAAAGATAACTTTCTCCAAGTGGCATCATTCCAACTCTGTTTCAGTTTAAGGCCTCCAAACTACTTAAGTCTTGTGTCTGTGGGCTGCAGTATTCAGCTGTGTTACCTGTGGGGAAAGAAGCATGGTTGTTCAGTAGAGTGACTATTAAATCATCTAGACTTTAAGAGGATTATATATTCACACAAGCTTAAACATAACTGAGTGCCTTAGCATTTACATATACAGCTCCTAATTGAATTTTTGTCAGTAAACATTACAAACACAAACTCAAGAGCTATTTGACTTTCATTTATCTCAACGTGCATCCTCTGCAACAAGAGCATTTTGAGAAAATAGGTTTTTCTTTCAAGCAGAAAGTTAAACTATTTCAGATAAAGATCCATAAGTGGTAAAGAACTATTTACAAGTTTCTTGTGCTGGAAACTCCCCCTGGTCAGTTACAGCCTGTGTCTGGACTGCCTGCATTTAACCCCCACATGCTTCCCAGGACCTTCAAAAGTTCCTCATGAAAAAGCATGCAGGGCTGGGGTTTTTTTTTGTGGGTTTTTTTCAGAGCACAGTAAAGTATAATGCTGAGAAGCATATTTTTAAAGATGAGAAGCCAACACATGCATCTTTGGTGCTCACAATACTAGATATCCCATGCTGAGCTGTCCAGAATTACCAGATGGGTTTAAAAATGGGAAGAAGTATAGCTCTGTGCCTGGCTTGATCTACCATTAAAAATGGTAAATGTGTAAGTGACACCCAGGTTATACATATAAAGAAGGAGTTTAAGTAAAAAAATTCTTGGGTCAAAGAGAATTTTAAACAGTTCTGTCCAGAATATAAAGTAGGATTAGTATTTCCCCATTAATCTGGTTTCTGACAAATCATTTAGAGTCAGTTTCTGCAGGGAAACAATGACCAGTTGTCAGGTTTATGGGACCAGCCTATTCTGTTTCAATCTTTTAGACAAATAAACGCCCCTCAGCAAATGATTTGCAGATCTCCCACTGCCTCCAGCTACAGCATGAGGCACACTGCCTTCATCCGTCCCTTTCTCTAATGTGAAATACCACTTTGGATGGAGACCCTGCCACCAAAACCCAGTGAAAGCTGAGGAAATTGCAACTCCTCAGCAAGAGGCACAAGAAAATGCCTTAACTCTGGTAGAAATAGTATAATCTGAAAGACATTAAAATGCTGTCAGTTAAGAAACAGGTCAGACCTTGATTTCATAGCAACCAATCCTTTTATGCAGTAGTTTTAGAGAATACGCATCCCATTCCTGCTTCACTTCAAGCATGTTGGTGGGTCTGTTACTTCCCACTGAGTGGTCGTTTCCTTGATGTGGTGTGCACTATGCTACTTTCCAAAATCTAGGTGTATTGTTTCTGCCTAACAGTGACCCTCACTATGTAAATTGCTTTGTCTAGCTTTGTTTTCAAATTAGAAACCCAGGCAGATGGGTATAGGTGGTATTCAAGGACAAGAAGGGGGTGCCAGCTAAGTCTTGGCTTGCTGGTTGAGAGTGCCAGAAACTTCAATGTTGTGTTTGTGCATCACAGATGTAGATAGCACTGTGCCTTGTAATGGTAATTGGAAAAACATCACTCCCATTGTACTGCTCAGGTATGACCTTGAGTTTTCTTTTGATGGGAAGACAGAAAATTCATGTGTCTGATTCTGTCTTTCATTGCTGAAAGCACTCTTGTTAAACAAAGCATTCAGTGTCAAGACTGTACTGTCTTACTTGAGGATTGGAAGCACAGGTTGTGGTGTGACAAAAAGAGGTGCCTTTAATAGCGCTGTGTCCAAAATGGTCAAGTGATACTGGAGCCAGGCTGTTCCTCCTGCCATGTGTTTGGCTGTGCTCACAAATGGTCATTACTACCTTTTTGCTTGCATTGGGCTGTACAGGTATCATGCATGGATAGAGAAGGAGTCTAATGGACCAGTCACTACAGATCACCCAGTGTCCTCCTGCATGCCCTCTATATTCAGTCCTTCTGCTCCAGATAGATGGAGAGCAAGCCCAACCTAAGCTCTGTTCCAGCCTGGAAAAGTTCATGGGCCCTGAAACTGCGTAAACTGTGTTCACATGACAGACAAAACAGAGGAGCAAAGGTGGACCTGTATCTGAACCCTTCTACCTTAAATAAATTTAGGTGGAAATCTGAGAGCTTGACTAGGCTGAAAGACTGGCTTTGAAAGATTTGAATGCCTTGCAAAAGAAAGATGTTTGTCACTCCATGTGCCAGCTAAGATCAAGAAATGAGTACAGTAATGAAGGGTTGCATTATTTTTTACTTAAAAAGGTGATTGGCCTGGATTTATTTTTTATATGTTTTTAAGTAAGGCTCTGTGTAGCTATTTCATTTAGCTCTTAGCTTTTCTATTTCTGACAGTGACAGATTTCATCATGTTTTGTTCCTCTATGACAGGAATGAAGGATGCACAACTGCAGAAGTTTGAAAATGTAGGGAGGCAATAGCATGGAAGAAATATGGGCAATGCTGGATAAAAACTTCATTCTGAAACCAGGGATAAGCATATTTTTTTTGTTCTTTAAGGCAAAGTAATCTTCAGTCTTTGAAGTATTTAAGACCACCCTTTGCTGGCACAACATTAGCCCTAAAATAGCTTCTTGATCAAGAAAAAATGGAAATCGTCAGCTCGACAGCTTTCCCTGTCACACAATACATCATACAGCCCCAAAGTACTGAAGCTGTCTAAATGACTGAGACAATTGCAGGAAATGCAAGTGTTTGTTACTGCCCTCTTATCATGTGTCATTTTTACAAAATTATCAATATTGCTGCAGGGCCTAGTGACTGTCAGTATTGCTGCAACTCCACAGAGCTCAACTCTGGGCAGACCCAGGGTCTGGAGCCAGTTCTGCCACAGAGCTGCCGATGATCTTATTACACAGGAGAGAAGAGAAACGTAATGTGGGAAGCAAGGCTAAACTGACACATCCAGATGCTGACTGTGATTTCCAAACCTTTTAAATTCCTGCCATGCCACCCCACCCTTTTTCTGAAAACACCATAAAGGAAACCTGTTAGCTGGTGGTTGTGTGACTGTTCAGCTTCTGAACTCTCTTTCCGTGTTGTGTGTTATTAGAAGCATAGTGGAAAATGAAATAAGAAGCTCTATTCATCAGCACTTGCACTAGAGAGGTGTCTACCCACCTTGTTAGTGGGAAGATCAAGTCCAAATGCAAGATGGCGCTCTTGTGATACTTTACCTCACTGCGGTACTTTGAAGCCCTGAGCACAATATGTGCAACTTAACAATGAGTAAGGGGATGTTTTACACAGTTTCCTCTGCTGAAGAAGGCATGATGGCAAATCTGCTTCTCAGTGCCGGCCTTTTCTGTCTACCTGGTGATACTGTGCCTAGGTGGTATGTTTGGCCCTATCTGAGTTTGCCTGACTGTTGCTGTGAGGCTGTTCCTCATGAACATGCCTTATTTGAGAGGCTGTGATGAAATGCCATGAGCAGGGCAGGAGCAGCCTCCTAAGCTGCCTGTTGGCTGTTAATATCTGTTTTCCACTTAAGCCTGGGGTCCAACTGTCTGAGTGCTCCTTCTCCTCCACTCCTTGCCACTGTACACAAGTGTTGCCTTTTGCTGCATAGCCACAATTGCTTGAAGTGGCATCCACGTTGATGCTGCACCAGCTGCTCCAAGCCAGAAAGCTGCGAGTACCACAGTGCTGAGGTGAAAATCTGTACTGCCGAGTTAAGGAGCAAAGGTCTGAGTGAGCAGAAATTGAGCCCCGTCGCACACAATCATCCCGGTCCAATGCATCATCCCAATCCCTGTTCTCTCTTTTTTCTCTGGATCTTACAATATGGTGAGTCATGGAGGAATGACTGTGACTACATAAAGGCCTGGAGAGCCCCAAAAAATGAAAGTACCTTAAAGAGGGAGACAGGGAGTAGGTGAAGCTTGGATATTTGGAAATAATGTGAATTTTCTGAAAGTGATTTTCTGGACACTTATGATATCTACAGGACAGAGCTCTGTAAAAACCTATTCCTGCAGCCAGCTCCAGATCCAGTAATGTTCAAAGCGACATGAATCCTTTGCCCACTGATGAATGTGATTTGTCTCGTCCTGAGAATTTCTTCTTTGGAGCTGTGTCACTCAGCTGACTGTTCTGCATTGCTGCAATGCATTCCCCATGGAGTAGGCAAAAGCAGGCTCATTTTTCTTGACCGCCTCTGTTGAAGGTTTCTCTAAGATCGTGGTGCTTCAGTGGAACCCTTCAGGACTTTTCTTCCTCTTGCTTGCTTGCAAAACTCAACACTTTGTGTCACCAATACTTCTAGGAGTCATCTCGTGATAAAAGGCTTGAGAGATTTTTGAAGTGAAATTAATACATTTCCCCCCCAAGACACTCAGTTGCCATTAAAATAGAGAGATAGTTCGGTCGCCTTTTGGCAGAGTAGAAGTGTAGACCAAAAATCTGTACGTGGTTCTTGCCTCTTCAGGGTTTGGTCTCTGGATTGAAGCTTTTGCTTTTTGCAGGGATTTCTGCTTTAGGTATGAAACATATTTCTCATTTAAAAAGTTATTTCCTGTACCTCTAGTTTCTTTCCTGACAGATTCTAATGAAAGACATTTTGCTGAATTTCCCAAATAAACTAACCTTTAGAATTCTTAAAGTATATCAGTAGCATATCTACTTTTGAGTATTGTACAGTGGTGGATAACACTTAAAAAAATCCCAACCTTTAAAAATACATAAACCTTGCTTTGTAGGAGCTCTGCAGCTAGAGAGCTCTGTAGCAGTGCAGACCCTGTAGTACATTTTAAGGTTTCTATCTGTGCCATTGCTGCCTTTGAAGTTAGCTGGTAAAATAATATTTGTGTATGCTTCTGCTCCATCCTTATACACAAATGTGTTTTCCTGGGCCTTTTTTGCTAGCATATGCTTGCAAATCGTGAAGTTGTGTACATGCTGTAGAAGAAAATTAAGTCTTTTTCAAGACATGATATGATTGTCCAGCCTGGCACCTGGGAAGATAAACCATGGCCTAATTGTTCTTTACAAAAGCATTCAGGTTGAAAAATGAATTAAAAATGGATAGCCAGGACAGTCTTTTTGTTACTACTGGAACGAGATATGCCTGCCCATTCTGTTTTTCATGCATCCAGCCCAAGAGCATTGTCAAAATTTAAAAGCTGTAATGAACAGCATGTGAACTAGATGGACAGCTGCATTGGAAATTAAATTAGAGGAGAGGAACAGAGCATTTGATGAAGTGGTGCTATTGCTTGAGGCTCAAATATATCTTGGGAGAAAACTGGGCCAAGCATTCTGTATAGGTCTTTATTTCTGTGGGTGTCTGTTTTCAGGGACGATCGTTATTCACTAATGGGGAAGATTTTTTTGAAAGCCAAGAATGGAATAGGTACTCAGAATTTATGGAAATCCATAAAAGCGTGATTCCTAGACGACACCAATGCCTTTGAAGACTAGCTTTCATCTCCCCAGCTCTCTACTTGTAGCACTGATTTTTAACGCTTTAGAAAAAAAGAGTAGGTGAGAGTTAAGGCATCTTCACTAGGTACGCTCGTTAAGGTTTACTGTCATCTAGTATCTAGTGGTATGCATAAGTTCAACCAGAAGCCCTGTTTCTCATATTCCTAGTCCCAGATTCTTCTATTTCTTGTTCACTACTTTTGGAGTGCTTTCAGCATAATTTTCCTTCCTTAAGTAGTTTTTCATGGTTTGTTAAATCCTGACCTTTGGGTGTTAAGTTCGTGTCTGGCCATTAGATTCAATCTGCTCTTATGCAGAAATCAGGCTGATGCTACATTTACGGACCAGGGAGGGTGGGGTGAGGTCCAGCGCCTTCCCCTGAAGCACCCAGCACTGCCCTTTACAGAGACAGAGCTGCAGACACTGCGTGTTTGCAGTCAGGCCTGGTGCCCTGCATCCTGCTGCATGCTGAGGACTCTCTGCCTGGAGCTGTTCACTGCCCAATTTGCCATGCACATCAACCCCCTGCAAAGTCTCTGTGTGCTGTACACACCAGCCCCGTGCAAAACCCACCTGTGTAAGCAGGGAGGGGCACTCCTCTACCTCTCACATATTGAGAGGTTCGTGCTGTTTGCTAGTTACTGTGACACTTCTCATGACACCAGGCATAGCTAAAGGTAGAAACACAAATTTTACTTGTAAGAATTAATGCAGATACCAAAGAAGCTAGATCGGAAACAACCATATGGAAATAAAAGCCCTGCTACTGTCTGTGCACACTTACCAGCAGCTCCCGAAACAACAGGGAGGTCTCTCACTCTGTCCCCCACCTAACAGCCTGTCTTTATAGCAGTTTGTGGCTGGGGTCCAGCCTCTGAGTAGAAAATGCCTTTCCCTGACTTGAGTGTTTAATGAAGGAGGTCTTGACATAAAGACAATTGCACCCTTAAATGCCTAGCTCTTACCCAAGATTAAAAAGCTTCCTTCCTCTCAATTATTCCTGTGACTCATCGCTTCATTAAATGGACAGTTTAATGTTCCATTTAAGGGATTATTTAATTACTCTGTCCAGTCTAGAGACACTGCTTTCTCCTGAAGACAGCTGGGTAGAGCCTTCTGTCCAGAGGTATGCAGACTAGACAGTGGTCACCCTACTTAACTAAATTTTAGATTAATGATTAAACTATGCTGTGGCAAGCATTCCTTTTGAGTTGGACAAATACTGTTGTGTGCAGTGTTTGTACTTCGTATGACCATATAGCTGAAATCCACAAGGAAAAAGGAATGGAAATAGTGCAGTCCTGTTTAAGGTCAGAATTGATGATAACCAGTCTCTTTAGACTAGCAGAGATTTTGGGGTGAATGTGCTTGGCAGGGTTAGTCACAGTGCAGGTTGCATTTGTGTCTGATCCAGCTTGGAATTAGGCTGCTCTTGGAACCGGCACTTGCAACAGATCTTCCTGCTCCTTCAGAAGGAAGGAAAAAAGAAGGAAAAAGCGTGGTGGCCCTCATGTTCCTCGAAAGTATGACAGGGACTGAGTTCTTGCTGGAAAATGCTGTGCAAGAGACATGGCTCAGCACCACTGTGCAGTAGCAAACAGCTGTTACATGGGATTGGAAAGCAGGATTGTTCCTGCTGCTGCAGACTTCTCCATAGAATCACTACATACATACAGAAAGGCTGGAGGGAAATCAACAGGAGTGAAAACAGTTGTGTCCAGTCCCTGGAAGATGACAAATCCTACAGCGTTAGAAAAAGAAAGTACTTTCTGGCTGGAGGCATTGGTTTTGAAAAGCAAACCAGGGAGACTAAAACCCAGCAGATCTCTCACCAAAAATACCCCCACATGGGAACTTGGAAAGGCTCTGGAGAGACAAGATGACAGCTGGGTTGATAGCATTCTGGTTTCTACAGCTCTGCACCCTGGGGTCAAAAACCAGCTAAACCCAACCCAATGCAACGCAAACAATACGAACCATCATTGCACTTTCTTTTGGAGCTAGTGCTGGTAGGATTCAGCTTAGAAGATGACAACTATCAAAGTCCTCCTGGTATCGTAACTGTGGGATTTGAGGAGAATGTGAGTGCACAGGGTATATGGAAAGAGGTAACACCTGAGTACATGCCTCTTGTCAACTTCTGCAGCTTCCCAACCTCATTCTCTTTATCTCTTCTTCTCTGCTGATATTTCCGTATTTCTTCTCTCACTCCTTCTTTGTCCTGGAGTGGAGATGTTGTACAAAATGTCTCTGTTGGCCAAATGAGAAGTGAAATGACAACATGTGTCAGGTGAAAGCTGCTGGCTGGGATTAAACCATGACATTGGTGAAGCCTGTGGCTGGTACAAATCATTCTGTACCTGCCAAATACTGTTACCCCAAGGCTTGCCTGTGGCTCAAATGCCCTTGCCCATTGTCTCTGCGTCCATGAAAGCCCTCCCTTTAGAAACGCTGCCCTGGTTGATGTCAGACAGCAGAGAGAAACCAGAGCAGAGCAAAAGTGTTGGTGGCTGGCCAGATAGAGGGACTGGATGCAGGCTGAGGGCATCACACCTGAGACACAACCAGCTTCCCCTCCTGCCTGCTCTGCCCTCTGCATCTGCTGCCCTGCGGGTGTGCGGCTGCAGCAGGATTTCCTGTGGGAGGAGGCACTGCCAACATGGTCCTGGGGCTCCGGGGGCCCATGGCTGTGCCCCACAGCAGGCTGGTGCCACCCACGGTGGGGTGTGAGGGGCAGGGCAAGGCACCAGGAGAAGGGGAGAAAGCAGCAGCCAGAGACGGTGTCAGGGAAACAGGAATTTATTTCCCTTTTGTTCAATTAAATGTGGAGGGAGCCCTGCTAGTGGCGCCGGCGGGGCGGCCTCTTGCAGGGCTGGGGAGAGTCCTGGGGGCCGTGGGCCCTCCTCTTTGCGGGGCGCCGGCGACCCCCAGGCGAGCGGTCCCTGCTCCGGCCAGGAGCGGAGGGGCTGCGGCTGCAGGCCTGGTCAGAGGGACCTGCTGCCAGCGCCACCTCCCCCGGCTGCTCCTGGGGCTGCTCCTGCTCTGCAGGGACCGGCGCAGATGGGGGGCTGCCGGAACCCCTGCAGAGGGACATGATGGCTTCCTCCTCCCTGTCGGAGCTTGCAGGGCTGCTGGAGGAGGCCGGGTGGGGGTCGGGAGTCCCCCCCGGGGAGATGGTGGGGCTGGGGCTGGCTGCAGGGCTGTCGCCTTCCTCCCCGGCAGCGTAGGAGCGCAGCAGCCTGTGGGCCTCCTCACTGCACCGGTCCACGATGACATTGATGAGGCCGCGGACCAGCGGTGCTGTATGTTCCTCGAGGCCAGATTGCATCAGCTGGATCATGGGCTCTTCATTTAGCCCGTATATGCACAGGTCATACAACATCAGCTTTTCTGATGCCATTGCCAGCCACCACTCTTCCTCGTATATTGCCTCCAGCTCCCGGCGCAGCCAGGGCAGCACAGGGTCCAGGAGATGCTCGTGTTGCTGGAAAAGTGCCGCCCAGACCTCGGGCAGGAGGCCACCCACAGTAGCCCTGGCCTCCATCTCTGCAGCTCCCTGCTCTTCCGTGAATGGCATCCCCTGCAGAGAGGACGGAGGGGATGCCACAGGGCTTTGGGGGCTGCTGTTGTCCAGGCTGCCGGGAGCTTGGCCTGCCTGGCTGCTGGCGACTGATGGCTGTGCAGGGGGCGTGATGACATGCTGTAGGTAGTCATCTTCTCCCCGCACAGAAAACTCGATCTTCTCCATCAGTGTTCTGCAGAGTGGGCAATTTGGTGTTGTTTGTGCCCACCGCATGATGCAGCCCAGGCAGAACTGGTGTTGGCATGGCTGCACAAAGGCACTGCTCTTCTGGACATCAGAGCAGATGGGGCAGCTCCTCTCTGCCTCCGTGGCCATGTTTGTGCTCTGCAGTGAGCTGCGGAGAGCTGAGGATGAGGAGCCGCTCTCCCTCGCTGGCACTGGCGCTGCAAAAGGATGTCGCATACTGCAAAAGGGAGAGAGGCCACAGTCACTCGCTGTCCCAGGGAGGAGAGGAAGGGAGGAAGAGATGCCCAGGCCCCTCAAGAAGGACACCCTCCCGGCTCCCCGAGCCCCATCGCCCACCCCACGGCCACCCCAGGGGGTCGTTTCCCCGCACGGCTCACCTCCGCTGCTGCAAGCACCCCACACGGTGCCCGGCTGCCTGAACCAGGCAGGGCCGGGGAAACACAGGGGACGGCTCCGGGACGGGCACCGAGAGCTGCCGACAGCAGCCCCCAAAGCACCACCCAGCACCGGGAGAAGCCTCGCTCGACCCTCCAGACCTCGCACGTGCGCTCGGCAGGAGTCCAGGCACGAGCCAGGCTGGGCCAGCCTCTGCCGGCGCCCCAAGATAAGCAGCGAGGGACGTGAGGTCACAGTCCATCGCCTGCTGACATCACAGCAGGCCATCTGCTTCTGCGGTTCTTGCTCAGGTAGCGCTCTGGCTGGCGCTGGCACTCGTGCAGATGAAAACTGTAATTGTTCCCATGTTCCTTCAACTTAGAATCTAGCCACTCTTCTACGGGTTGAAAATGTTTGATTTTAAGCAGAAGTTGTCTAGAGATGACCTAGCTGAAGTAGGACAGAGGAGAAGAAGCCATCAGTAATCTTTCACTACCTAAGAAGCCATATTAGGAAGTTCAAAAGTAAATGCAGATTTTGCACAGAAAATGCCCTGGGTATGGCAGAAGCACAAATCTCACTTCAGAGATTGGTGGCAAGTTGTTCACTACAGGAACCTGATGCCCAAAATTATTTTCTCTTTTTTTTTCCTACTCATCATCCTGTGTTTTTTCAGTCCATTTTAATTCCACATTATCAGTTTGGGATGAAATGTGGGGAAAAGCGAGAGTACAATTTTACCAGCTGGAGGGGTATATGTATAAATTAGTGAGAGGGTGAGGTGAGTCTTTTTTGATTAGACAATGTACTCAAGCATACAGAAAAGCTTGCAGATGACTGTAACAAATGACAAGTCCAATCTTCAAAACACCAAAAATTTAAAAGTTGCAGGTAATTCACAGGCCTGCGCCATTTTGTCTTTAATCCAGTATGATCTTCCCTCAGACGGTTCTCTAAAACACTATTCAGTGGAGATTTCTTTTGAAAGACGTGTAAAATCGGCCCTTCCTTTCTATGGGAGCAGGACTATCCATGACCACCTGTGATACTTACGATTTCTGAGGAACTTTACTATGTTTTTAAACAGAATTTCTATTAACAAAGACAAACCTCAGGCCTGAAGCTGGCTGCCTTCTGCCAGACTATGCTAAAGCAAAGCGTAAGGAGTGGGGTCGAGCTGAGACCCTGCATCAAACCTTCAGCTAATGTCGTCATACAGCCACGGTCTGAAACGCTGTTGTTTCCTACAGCACGGGCTGAGAGTACTACAATAACGCTATGTAAATCTCACCTGCTCTTAGCTGATAATATAATTCTCCTTTAAGAGACTGAGTCACTGGGAGATCTAACGTAGTGGAGAAGACCGAAGCAACTTGTTTGACGGGATCTAACGAGAGGACGAAGATCCCTTTGCCTACTGGTGGAGCCTTGCCACAGGGCTCCCCTTTACACCACCACCACCACTCTCCCCCCACCCCAGCCAGTAATGGCTAAAATACTAACAGTTACCTTCACGGGCAATTTTCCCAGCCTGCAGCCAAGCAAAAGGTTTTGCTTTCTCCACACATTCTTTGCAAATAAGCAAAAGCATTTCTGTTTTTATAAAAACAAGGAGCTTGGGGTAGAAAGTAACTGTGTATGACCTGCCCTTATCTACCGTTAGGTTATTCCAAAAGCACTTCTTGGGAAGTGAATACTATTCTGGGTGAGCAAGGTAGTGACACAGCAGAAAGAACAAGGTATGGGGAATTTAAATTCCATAGTTTTAAACATGAGCCTGTACTGCTTTGGAATTTCTGTAGGACTATATAATAATTTTACAGTTTAAAAAGCCTTAAAAATACGGAGAACACTAATAGTACAAGGTGAACTTCACGTAAGTAGAGTATGCTCACACAGGTCTTTCTTTAAGGCAAGTCATCAATATCTTGTTTTAAATCAGATTGAAAATGGAGATAACACCTGTGTTACTCCTACTTACGGGCTACTCGCAGGCTTTCTGTGCTTGCCCGGAGTTTGCGTGGTTTTAAGTGGAGCTCACAGAGACTGACACAAGCGTCAAACCAACATATTTCTGCTCATCCCACAGTTGCTCTGCTGAGAGGACATGGAAAGCCAGAGGACATGTCCAAGCCAAAAGTAACAGCTGGGTTAGATGTCGGGAGAGGAAGGGAGCTCTTCGGAAATAGAACAGAATATCAGAAATAATAAGATGCAGAACACCATAAGAACAATAGAAGAAAAAAACACCATTGAAGAAAACGGGAAAGAAAGATGACGCGATAACTGTATACAGGAGTAATGGAAAGACTTACCAGCTTTAAAAGCTGCTGCATGCATAACCTACCCATCCCATCACCAATGTAAAGCAATGGTGTGAGTTTATTTAAATACAGGCTGAACAGAAAATCATAGTTTTCCAATGTGCCCAGAACCCCAAGTATCCTCACCATTAATGAGCATAGTGGGATGGTGAGTGCACCTCAAAGCCTGGCAAATTTTGTCCAGTGGTTCAGTTGAAAAGCAACGAGAAGAAGGAAGCAGCAGACACTGGCTTCTAGTCCTATTAAGTCAATGAGACCACACTGTCTTTCACTTTTCAGAGTCAAGTAAATCTGGTAAACGCCTTATTCCTTAACAGGAGGACAGAGAATGGAAACCAAAGGAATAAAACCCCAAACAGATGTTCAAAGTATCGAGAAGGCGAAATGGGAATTTATAAAGAAATGGTGCTCTGTTATTACCGTCATGTAAGTATGCTAGTGGAAAAAGTATTTATTAAAGAAAAAGACTGTAAAAAAAAATCAAACCACCTATGCAGACCCAATTAAGACAATTTTTGAAGTAATTCTCAGTAGCGCAAACACAACAACTGGGAATCGTGCTGCAGCTTTAACATAACAAAAAAGAGTATGAAAAGTCCACATGTGAATCTGTGGGAAAAAATAAGGAACAGATATGAAACTGAAAATTACTACTGAAATTCTATAGGTGTGTTTTTAAATTTAATGCTGGGGACCTGTGGACACCTCTGTCCATGCTTAGCTTTGTCCAAGAGAGAGATTTCTTTGTAAAACCACTGACACAAGTGCAGTCCTCCACTGCTGGAGTACGGGGAATTTTGCCTTTGAGTTGAGCAGACACTGTAAGCTGAAGCTGGATCTCTTCCTCACCCGTCCTGTCTTCAAGCCCTGCGGGCACACAGTGACCCTCAGCACACGGTGATGGCCGTGGCTGTTTATCATGAGGAGGTAGCTGCACTGCTTGGCTCCCAGGATAGGAATAAAATCCCATGGAAAAAGGTGGTAATGCCATATTGAGGTTTCTCCACAAACAGCCAGCTATTCACCCGCGGAGCAGGTTTCTGGAAGACCACCCGCGTCGGTTCCCCAGGACCACCCGTGTCCAGCCCCAGCTCAGGCTCTCCTTGTTGTGTCCCAGCTGCAACACACGTTGTCCCTCTGGCACTGGCACATCTGAATTGGAGGTGAAGCAAGCTGGAAGCAGGACAGATACAGCGCTTCAGCCACATAACCCTCCAGCCAAGGCAGAGAGCAACTGCCTTTCTTTGGTCTGTCCACCTGTAGGCAACCAAGGCTCAGGACCATTGACTTCCAGAATTATTGCTGTTTTGTTGAATAAAAGCTCTATTTCAAATACCCTACTATCACTCCTTGCTTTTGAAAAAAGCTGAAGACGTCTTTCTAGAGGATTAGCAATATGTTAATTGCTCTATAGAAAGAATTAAGTCTGCACACTCACAGGATGTCTATGCTCAGGGGAAAAAACTGAAAAAAGGGGAAAAGTCTTAGGCTACATTTAAAAAGATATTTAAATGCCATAACTGATTTTCTGTGATCATTATTAGCAGGTCACAGAGGATAATAAAATAATAGAGCTTACGTTAAACTTGAGTAGCAGTACAAGGGAACATTCTGTTTGCCTGGAATTCATCGATTTGGTAATAAACCCCCACACACACTGGAAGGAGACTTGAGATGGCAATAGAAAAAATACGATAATCCCCTGAAGAACCTGTGAGAGATACACTTTCTGACTGCTGAATCGGGGCTTAGGGGCAAGCTATGAGAGCCGACTCATGAGGAAGGTGGTGTGTACCGCACCAGGAGGAGAAAGCATCACAGGTGGAGGTGACAGAAATGCCAGCTGTACTGCTCGCAATGAGAGACTAAGACTTTTTCTGGTGGTTTCAGAATTGTATTTTATTCTCTCATTATTCAGTTCCTAGCAGGTGCCTCCAAGTCCCCTTGGGGGCTGGTGTGTGCCCCAGCTGCTGGCCCAGCCCTGGTTTCGCCGGCTTCTGGGGCAACCTAGTGTTGCCGGCGGTATGGCCTCTTGTGGGCTGGAGAGTCCTGGGAGCCGCTGGTCCTCCTCTTCGGGGGGTGCCGCGGCCGCCCGGGTGAGCAGTCCCTGCCCTGGCCAGCAGCGGAGGGACCTGCCACCGCCTGCCCCAGCTCCTCAGGGGGCTCCTCCTGCGCGCTGGGGTTGGGGGCAGGAGTGGGCCCCGGGGAGGCGGCAGGCCCAGGGCTGGCCGCAGGGCTGTCCTCCTGCTCCTCGGCAGCGTGGGGCTCCAGGAGCTGCAGGTGCCGCAGGATCTGCTCGCGGCACTGGTCTGCAACAACGTCGATGAACTGGCGCACAAAGCTCACCGTCTGCTGTTGCAGGAAGGGCTGCAGGTCCTGGACCAAGGCCGCCTCGTCCAGCCCGCAGCGGCACAGATTCATTATGAGGGTGCCCTGTGCCGCAGCCACCTCCCACCAGTGGGCCCCGTCCATCACCCGGTTCAGCCAGGGCAGCAGGGGCTCCAGCACCTCCAAGGAGTCCTGGAAGAAGGCTGCCCAGACTTCAGGCTGGAAGCCAGCCACGCCAGGCCTGGGCACCGGGTCTGCAGCCCCCTGCTCTTCCTGGTTGACGGTGTCTGATGGATCCGACGGGTCTGGAAGAACCATCTCCAAGAAATCGTCCTCCGACCGCACGGAGAAAAGGATGGTGCTGGCAGTCTGCCTGCACAGGGGGCATGACAATTTCCTACTTGCCCACCGCACGATGCAGCCCAGGCAGAACTTGTGGAGGCAGGGGGTCACACAAGCCACGTCATCTGGAGCATCCTGGCAGATGGGGCAGCTCCACTCTGCCTCCGGGGCCATGTTTGCTTGTCGCAGCATGCTGGCGAGAGCTGAGGACAAGGAGCTGCTGCCCCTCGCTGGCATCATGTGCTGCAAAAGGGAGAGAGGCCACGGTCACTCACTGTCCCAGGGAGGGAGGGAGAGAGGAGGAAGAGATGCCCAGGCCCCTTGAGAAGGACACCCTCCCGGCTCCCCGAGCCCCATCGCCCACCCCACGGCCACCCCGGGGGGTCGTTTCCCCGCACGGCTCACCTCCGCTGCTGCAAGCACCCCACACGGTGCCCGGCTGCCTGAACCAGGCAGGGCCGGGGAAACACAGGGGACGGCTCCGGGACGGGCACCGAGAGCTGCCGACAGCAGCCCCCAAAGCACCACCCAGCACCGGGAGAAGCCTCGCTCGACCCTCCAGACCTCGCACGTGCGCTCGGCAGGAGTCCAGGCACGAGCCAGGCTGGGCCAGCCTCTGCCGGCGCCCCAAGATAAGCAGCGAGGGACGTGAGGTCACAGTCCATCGCCTGCTGACATCACAGCAGGCCATCTGCTTCTGCGGTTCTTGCTCAGGTAGCGCTCTGGCTGGCGCTGGCACTCGTGCAGATGAAAACTGTAATTGTTCCCATGTTCCTTCAACTTAGAATCTAGCCACTCTTCTACGGGTTGAAAATGTTTGATTTTAAGCAGAAGTTGTCTAGAGATGACCTAGCTGAAGTAGGACAGAGGAGAAGAAGCCATCAGTAATCTTTCACTACCTAAGAAGCCATATTAGGAAGTTCAAAAGTAAATGCAGATTTTGCACAGAAAATGCCCTGGGTATGGCAGAAGCACAAATCTCACTTCAGAGATTGGTGGCAAGTTGTTCACTACAGGAACCTGATGCCCAAAATTATTTTCTCTTTTTTTTTCCTACTCATCATCCTGTGTTTTTTCAGTCCATTTTAATTCCACATTATCAGTTTGGGATGAAATGTGGGGAAAAGCGAGAGTACAATTTTACCAGCTGGAGGGGTATATGTATAAATTAGTGAGAGGGTGAGGTGAGTCTTTTTTGATTAGACAATGTACTCAAGCATACAGAAAAGCTTGCAGATGACTGTAACAAATGACAAGTCCAATCTTCAAAACACCAAAAATTTAAAAGTTGCAGGTAATTCACAGGCCTGCGCCATTTTGTCTTTAATCCAGTATGATCTTCCCTCAGACGGTTCTCTAAAACACTATTCAGTGGAGATTTCTTTTGAAAGACGTGTAAAATCGGCCCTTCCTTTCTATGGGAGCAGGACTATCCATGACCACCTGTGATACTTACGATTTCTGAGGAACTTTACTATGTTTTTAAACAGAATTTCTATTAACAAAGACAAACCTCAGGCCTGAAGCTGGCTGCCTTCTGCCAGACTATGCTAAAGCAAAGCGTAAGGAGTGGGGTCGAGCTGAGACCCTGCATCAAACCTTCAGCTAATGTCGTCATACAGCCACGGTCTGAAACGCTGTTGTTTCCTACAGCACGGGCTGAGAGTACTACAATAACGCTATGTAAATCTCACCTGCTCTTAGCTGATAATATAATTCTCCTTTAAGAGACTGAGTCACTGGGAGATCTAACGTAGTGGAGAAGACCGAAGCAACTTGTTTGACGGGATCTAACGAGAGGACGAAGATCCCTTTGCCTACTGGTGGAGCCTTGCCACAGGGCTCCCCTTTACACCACCACCACCACTCTCCCCCCACCCCAGCCAGTAATGGCTACAATACTAACAGTTACCTTCACGGGCAATTTTCCCAGCCTGCAGCCAAGCAAAAGGTTTTGCTTTCTCCACACATTCTTTGCAAATAAGCAAAAGCATTTCTGTTTTTATAAAAACAAGGAGCTTGGGGTAGAAAGTAACTGTGTATGACCTGCCCTTATCTACCGTTAGGTTATTCCAAAAGCACTTCTTGGGAAGTGAATACTATTCTGGGTGAGCAAGGTAGTGACACAGCAGAAAGAACAAGGTATGGGGAATTTAAATTCCATAGTTTTAAACATGAGCCTGTACTGCTTTGGAATTTCTGTAGGACTATATAATAATTTTACAGTTTAAAAAGCCTTAAAAATACGGAGAACACTAATAGTACAAGGTGAACTTCACGTAAGTAGAGTATGCTCACACAGGTCTTTCTTTAAGGCAAGTCATCAATATCTTGTTTTAAATCAGATTGAAAATGGAGATAACACCTGTGTTACTCCTACTTACGGGCTACTCGCAGGCTTTCTGTGCTTGCCCGGAGTTTGCGTGGTTTTAAGTGGAGCTCACAGAGACTGACACAAGCGTCAAACCAACATATTTCTGCTCATCCCACAGTTGCTCTGCTGAGAGGACATGGAAAGCCAGAGGACATGTCCAAGCCAAAAGTAACAGCTGGGTTAGATGTCGGGAGAGGAAGGGAGCTCTTCGGAAATAGAACAGAATATCAGAAATAATAAGATGCAGAACACCATAAGAACAATAGAAGAAAAAAACACCATTGAAGAAAACGGGAAAGAAAGATGACGCGATAACTGTATACAGGAGTAATGGAAAGACTTACCAGCTTTAAAAGCTGCTGCATGCATAACCTACCCATCCCATCACCAATGTAAAGCAATGGTGTGAGTTTATTTAAATACAGGCTGAACAGAAAATCATAGTTTTCCAATGTGCCCAGAACCCCAAGTATCCTCACCATTAATGAGCATAGTGGGATGGTGAGTGCACCTCAAAGCCTGGCAAATTTTGTCCAGTGGTTCAGTTGAAAAGCAACGAGAAGAAGGAAGCAGCAGACACTGGCTTCTAGTCCTATTAAGTCAATGAGACCACACTGTCTTTCACTTTTCAGAGTCAAGTAAATCTGGTAAACGCCTTATTCCTTAACAGGAGGACAGAGAATGGAAACCAAAGGAATAAAACCCCAAACAGATGTTCAAAGTATCGAGAAGGCGAAATGGGAATTTATAAAGAAATGGTGCTCTGTTATTACCGTCATGTAAGTATGCTAGTGGAAAAAGTATTTATTAAAGAAAAAGACTGTAAAAAAAAATCAAACCACCTATGCAGACCCAATTAAGACAATTTTTGAAGTAATTCTCAGTAGCGCAAACACAACAACTGGGAATCGTGCTGCAGCTTTAACATAACAAAAAAGAGTATGAAAAGTCCACATGTGAATCTGTGGGAAAAAATAAGGAACAGATATGAAACTGAAAATTACTACTGAAATTCTATAGGTGTGTTTTTAAATTTAATGCTGGGGACCTGTGGACACCTCTGTCCATGCTTAGCTTTGTCCAAGAGAGAGATTTCTTTGTAAAACCACTGACACAAGTGCAGTCCTCCACTGCTGGAGTACGGGGAATTTTGCCTTTGAGTTGAGCAGACACTGTAAGCTGAAGCTGGATCTCTTCCTCACCCGTCCTGTCTTCAAGCCCTGCGGGCACACAGTGACCCTCAGCACACGGTGATGGCCGTGGCTGTTTATCATGAGGAGGTAGCTGCACTGCTTGGCTCCCAGGATAGGAATAAAATCCCATGGAAAAAGGTGGTAATGCCATATTGAGGTTTCTCCACAAACAGCCAGCTATTCACCCGCGGAGCAGGTTTCTGGAAGACCACCCGCGTCGGTTCCCCAGGACCACCCGTGTCCAGCCCCAGCTCAGGCTCTCCTTGTTGTGTCCCAGCTGCAACACACGTTGTCCCTCTGGCACTGGCACATCTGAATTGGAGGTGAAGCAAGCTGGAAGCAGGACAGATACAGCGCTTCAGCCACATAACCCTCCAGCCAAGGCAGAGAGCAACTGCCTTTCTTTGGTCTGTCCACCTGTAGGCAACCAAGGCTCAGGACCATTGACTTCCAGAATTATTGCTGTTTTGTTGAATAAAAGCTCTATTTCAAATACCCTACTATCACTCCTTGCTTTTGAAAAAAGCTGAAGACGTCTTTCTAGAGGATTAGCAATATGTTAATTGCTCTATAGAAAGAATTAAGTCTGCACACTCACAGGATGTCTATGCTCAGGGGAAAAAACTGAAAAAAGGGGAAAAGTCTTAGGCTACATTTAAAAAGATATTTAAATGCCATAACTGATTTTCTGTGATCATTATTAGCAGGTCACAGAGGATAATAAAATAATAGAGCTTACGTTAAACTTGAGTAGCAGTACAAGGGAACATTCTGTTTGCCTGGAATTCATCGATTTGGTAATAAACCCCCACACACACTGGAAGGAGACTTGAGATGGCAATAGAAAAAATACGATAATCCCCTGAAGAACCTGTGAGAGATACACTTTCTGACTGCTGAATCGGGGCTTAGGGGCAAGCTATGAGAGCCGACTCATGAGGAAGGTGGTGTGTACCGCACCAGGAGGAGAAAGCATCACAGGTGGAGGTGACAGAAATGCCAGCTGTACTGCTCGCAATGAGAGACTAAGACTTTTTCTGGTGGTTTCAGAATTGTATTTTATTCTCTCATTATTCAGTTCCTAGCAGGTGCCTCCAAGTCCCCTTGGGGGCTGGTGTGTGCCCCAGCTGCTGGCCCAGCCCTGGTTTCGCCGGCTTCTGGGGCAACCTAGTGTTGCCGGCGGTATGGCCTCTTGTGGGCTGGAGAGTCCTGGGAGCCGCTGGTCCTCCTCTTCGGGGGGTGCCGCGGCCGCCCGGGTGAGCAGTCCCTGCCCTGGCCAGCAGCGGAGGGACCTGCCACCGCCTGCCCCAGCTCCTCAGGGGGCTCCTCCTGCGCGCTGGGGTTGGGGGCAGGAGTGGGCCCCGGGGAGGCGGCAGGCCCAGGGCTGGCCGCAGGGCTGTCCTCCTGCTCCTCGGCAGCGTGGGGCTCCAGGAGCTGCAGGTGCCGCAGGATCTGCTCGCGGCACTGGTCTGCAACAACGTCGATGAACTGGCGCACAAAGCTCACCGTCTGCTGTTGCAGGAAGGGCTGCAGGTCCTGGACCAAGGCCGCCTCGTCCAGCCCGCAGCGGCACAGATTCATTATGAGGGTGCCCTGTGCCGCAGCCACCTCCCACCAGTGGGCCCCGTCCATCACCCGGTTCAGCCAGGGCAGCAGGGGCTCCAGCACCTCCAAGGAGTCCTGGAAGAAGGCTGCCCAGACTTCAGGCTGGAAGCCAGCCACGCCAGGCCTGGGCACCGGGTCTGCAGCCCCCTGCTCTTCCTGGTTGACGGTGTCTGATGGATCCGACGGGTCTGGAAGAACCATCTCCAAGAAATCGTCCTCCGACCGCACGGAGAAAAGGATGGTGCTGGCAGTCTGCCTGCACAGGGGGCATGACAATTTCCTACTTGCCCACCGCACGATGCAGCCCAGGCAGAACTTGTGGAGGCAGGGGGTCACACAAGCCACGTCATCTGGAGCATCCTGGCAGATGGGGCAGCTCCACTCTGCCTCCGGGGCCATGTTTGCTTGTCGCAGCATGCTGGCGAGAGCTGAGGACAAGGAGCTGCTGCCCCTCGCTGGCATCATGTGCTGCAAAAGGGAGAGAGGCCACGGTCACTCACTGTCCCAGGGAGGGAGGGAGAGAGGAGGAAGAGATGCCCAGGCCCCTTGAGAAGGACACCCTCCCGGCTCCCCGAGCCCCATCGCCCACCCCACGGCCACCCCGGGGGGTCGTTTCCCCGCACGGCTCACCTCCGCTGCTGCAAGCACCCCACACGGTGCCCGGCTGCCTGAACCAGGCAGGGCCGGGGAAACACAGGGGACGGCTCCGGGACGGGCACCGAGAGCTGCCGACAGCAGCCCCCAAAGCACCACCCAGCACCGGGAGAAGCCTCGCTCGACCCTCCAGACCTCGCACGTGCGCTCGGCAGGAGTCCAGGCACGAGCCAGGCTGGGCCAGCCTCTGCCGGCGCCCCAAGATAAGCAGCGAGGGACGTGAGGTCACAGTCCATCGCCTGCTGACATCACAGCAGGCCATCTGCTTCTGCGGTTCTTGCTCAGGTAGCGCTCTGGCTGGCGCTGGCACTCGTGCAGATGAAAACTGTAATTGTTCCCATGTTCCTTCAACTTAGAATCTAGCCACTCTTCTACGGGTTGAAAATGTTTGATTTTAAGCAGAAGTTGTCTAGAGATGACCTAGCTGAAGTAGGACAGAGGAGAAGAAGCCATCAGTAATCTTTCACTACCTAAGAAGCCATATTAGGAAGTTCAAAAGTAAATGCAGATTTTGCACAGAAAATGCCCTGGGTATGGCAGAAGCACAAATCTCACTTCAGAGATTGGTGGCAAGTTGTTCACTACAGGAACCTGATGCCCAAAATTATTTTCTCTTTTTTTTTCCTACTCATCATCCTGTGTTTTTTCAGTCCATTTTAATTCCACATTATCAGTTTGGGATGAAATGTGGGGAAAAGCGAGAGTACAATTTTACCAGCTGGAGGGGTATATGTATAAATTAGTGAGAGGGTGAGGTGAGTCTTTTTTGATTAGACAATGTACTCAAGCATACAGAAAAGCTTGCAGATGACTGTAACAAATGACAAGTCCAATCTTCAAAACACCAAAAATTTAAAAGTTGCAGGTAATTCACAGGCCTGCGCCATTTTGTCTTTAATCCAGTATGATCTTCCCTCAGACGGTTCTCTAAAACACTATTCAGTGGAGATTTCTTTTGAAAGACGTGTAAAATCGGCCCTTCCTTTCTATGGGAGCAGGACTATCCATGACCACCTGTGATACTTACGATTTCTGAGGAACTTTACTATGTTTTTAAACAGAATTTCTATTAACAAAGACAAACCTCAGGCCTGAAGCTGGCTGCCTTCTGCCAGACTATGCTAAAGCAAAGCGTAAGGAGTGGGGTCGAGCTGAGACCCTGCATCAAACCTTCAGCTAATGTCGTCATACAGCCACGGTCTGAAACGCTGTTGTTTCCTACAGCACGGGCTGAGAGTACTACAATAACGCTATGTAAATCTCACCTGCTCTTAGCTGATAATATAATTCTCCTTTAAGAGACTGAGTCACTGGGAGATCTAACGTAGTGGAGAAGACCGAAGCAACTTGTTTGACGGGATCTAACGAGAGGACGAAGATCCCTTTGCCTACTGGTGGAGCCTTGCCACAGGGCTCCCCTTTACACCACCACCACCACTCTCCCCCCACCCCAGCCAGTAATGGCTACAATACTAACAGTTACCTTCACGGGCAATTTTCCCAGCCTGCAGCCAAGCAAAAGGTTTTGCTTTCTCCACACATTCTTTGCAAATAAGCAAAAGCATTTCTGTTTTTATAAAAACAAGGAGCTTGGGGTAGAAAGTAACTGTGTATGACCTGCCCTTATCTACCGTTAGGTTATTCCAAAAGCACTTCTTGGGAAGTGAATACTATTCTGGGTGAGCAAGGTAGTGACACAGCAGAAAGAACAAGGTATGGGGAATTTAAATTCCATAGTTTTAAACATGAGCCTGTACTGCTTTGGAATTTCTGTAGGACTATATAATAATTTTACAGTTTAAAAAGCCTTAAAAATACGGAGAACACTAATAGTACAAGGTGAACTTCACGTAAGTAGAGTATGCTCACACAGGTCTTTCTTTAAGGCAAGTCATCAATATCTTGTTTTAAATCAGATTGAAAATGGAGATAACACCTGTGTTACTCCTACTTACGGGCTACTCGCAGGCTTTCTGTGCTTGCCCGGAGTTTGCGTGGTTTTAAGTGGAGCTCACAGAGACTGACACAAGCGTCAAACCAACATATTTCTGCTCATCCCACAGTTGCTCTGCTGAGAGGACATGGAAAGCCAGAGGACATGTCCAAGCCAAAAGTAACAGCTGGGTTAGATGTCGGGAGAGGAAGGGAGCTCTTCGGAAATAGAACAGAATATCAGAAATAATAAGATGCAGAACACCATAAGAACAATAGAAGAAAAAAACACCATTGAAGAAAACGGGAAAGAAAGATGACGCGATAACTGTATACAGGAGTAATGGAAAGACTTACCAGCTTTAAAAGCTGCTGCATGCATAACCTACCCATCCCATCACCAATGTAAAGCAATGGTGTGAGTTTATTTAAATACAGGCTGAACAGAAAATCATAGTTTTCCAATGTGCCCAGAACCCCAAGTATCCTCACCATTAATGAGCATAGTGGGATGGTGAGTGCACCTCAAAGCCTGGCAAATTTTGTCCAGTGGTTCAGTTGAAAAGCAACGAGAAGAAGGAAGCAGCAGACACTGGCTTCTAGTCCTATTAAGTCAATGAGACCACACTGTCTTTCACTTTTCAGAGTCAAGTAAATCTGGTAAACGCCTTATTCCTTAACAGGAGGACAGAGAATGGAAACCAAAGGAATAAAACCCCAAACAGATGTTCAAAGTATCGAGAAGGCGAAATGGGAATTTATAAAGAAATGGTGCTCTGTTATTACCGTCATGTAAGTATGCTAGTGGAAAAAGTATTTATTAAAGAAAAAGACTGTAAAAAAAAATCAAACCACCTATGCAGACCCAATTAAGACAATTTTTGAAGTAATTCTCAGTAGCGCAAACACAACAACTGGGAATCGTGCTGCAGCTTTAACATAACAAAAAAGAGTATGAAAAGTCCACATGTGAATCTGTGGGAAAAAATAAGGAACAGATATGAAACTGAAAATTACTACTGAAATTCTATAGGTGTGTTTTTAAATTTAATGCTGGGGACCTGTGGACACCTCTGTCCATGCTTAGCTTTGTCCAAGAGAGAGATTTCTTTGTAAAACCACTGACACAAGTGCAGTCCTCCACTGCTGGAGTACGGGGAATTTTGCCTTTGAGTTGAGCAGACACTGTAAGCTGAAGCTGGATCTCTTCCTCACCCGTCCTGTCTTCAAGCCCTGCGGGCACACAGTGACCCTCAGCACACGGTGATGGCCGTGGCTGTTTATCATGAGGAGGTAGCTGCACTGCTTGGCTCCCAGGATAGGAATAAAATCCCATGGAAAAAGGTGGTAATGCCATATTGAGGTTTCTCCACAAACAGCCAGCTATTCACCCGCGGAGCAGGTTTCTGGAAGACCACCCGCGTCGGTTCCCCAGGACCACCCGTGTCCAGCCCCAGCTCAGGCTCTCCTTGTTGTGTCCCAGCTGCAACACACGTTGTCCCTCTGGCACTGGCACATCTGAATTGGAGGTGAAGCAAGCTGGAAGCAGGACAGATACAGCGCTTCAGCCACATAACCCTCCAGCCAAGGCAGAGAGCAACTGCCTTTCTTTGGTCTGTCCACCTGTAGGCAACCAAGGCTCAGGACCATTGACTTCCAGAATTATTGCTGTTTTGTTGAATAAAAGCTCTATTTCAAATACCCTACTATCACTCCTTGCTTTTGAAAAAAGCTGAAGACGTCTTTCTAGAGGATTAGCAATATGTTAATTGCTCTATAGAAAGAATTAAGTCTGCACACTCACAGGATGTCTATGCTCAGGGGAAAAAACTGAAAAAAGGGGAAAAGTCTTAGGCTACATTTAAAAAGATATTTAAATGCCATAACTGATTTTCTGTGATCATTATTAGCAGGTCACAGAGGATAATAAAATAATAGAGCTTACGTTAAACTTGAGTAGCAGTACAAGGGAACATTCTGTTTGCCTGGAATTCATCGATTTGGTAATAAACCCCCACACACACTGGAAGGAGACTTGAGATGGCAATAGAAAAAATACGATAATCCCCTGAAGAACCTGTGAGAGATACACTTTCTGACTGCTGAATCGGGGCTTAGGGGCAAGCTATGAGAGCCGACTCATGAGGAAGGTGGTGTGTACCGCACCAGGAGGAGAAAGCATCACAGGTGGAGGTGACAGAAATGCCAGCTGTACTGCTCGCAATGAGAGACTAAGACTTTTTCTGGTGGTTTCAGAATTGTATTTTATTCTCTCATTATTCAGTTCCTAGCAGGTGCCTCCAAGTCCCCTTGGGGGCTGGTGTGTGCCCCAGCTGCTGGCCCAGCCCTGGTTTCGCCGGCTTCTGGGGCAACCTAGTGTTGCCGGCGGTATGGCCTCTTGTGGGCTGGAGAGTCCTGGGAGCCGCTGGTCCTCCTCTTCGGGGGGTGCCGCGGCCGCCCGGGTGAGCAGTCCCTGCCCTGGCCAGCAGCGGAGGGACCTGCCACCGCCTGCCCCAGCTCCTCAGGGGGCTCCTCCTGCGCGCTGGGGTTGGGGGCAGGAGTGGGCCCCGGGGAGGCGGCAGGCCCAGGGCTGGCCGCAGGGCTGTCCTCCTGCTCCTCGGCAGCGTGGGGCTCCAGGAGCTGCAGGTGCCGCAGGATCTGCTCGCGGCACTGGTCTGCAACAACGTCGATGAACTGGCGCACAAAGCTCACCGTCTGCTGTTGCAGGAAGGGCTGCAGGTCCTGGACCAAGGCCGCCTCGTCCAGCCCGCAGCGGCACAGATTCATTATGAGGGTGCCCTGTGCCGCAGCCACCTCCCACCAGTGGGCCCCGTCCATCACCCGGTTCAGCCAGGGCAGCAGGGGCTCCAGCACCTCCAAGGAGTCCTGGAAGAAGGCTGCCCAGACTTCAGGCTGGAAGCCAGCCACGCCAGGCCTGGGCACCGGGTCTGCAGCCCCCTGCTCTTCCTGGTTGACGGTGTCTGATGGATCCGACGGGTCTGGAAGAACCATCTCCAAGAAATCGTCCTCCGACCGCACGGAGAAAAGGATGGTGCTGGCAGTCTGCCTGCACAGGGGGCATGACAATTTCCTACTTGCCCACCGCACGATGCAGCCCAGGCAGAACTTGTGGAGGCAGGGGGTCACACAAGCCACGTCATCTGGAGCATCCTGGCAGATGGGGCAGCTCCACTCTGCCTCCGGGGCCATGTTTGCTTGTCGCAGCATGCTGGCGAGAGCTGAGGACAAGGAGCTGCTGCCCCTCGCTGGCATCATGTGCTGCAAAAGGGAGAGAGGCCACGGTCACTCACTGTCCCAGGGAGGGAGGGAGAGAGGAGGAAGAGATGCCCAGGCCCCTTGAGAAGGACACCCTCCCGGCTCCCCGAGCCCCATCGCCCACCCCACGGCCACCCCGGGGGGTCGTTTCCCCGCACGGCTCACCTCCGCTGCTGCAAGCACCCCACACGGTGCCCGGCTGCCTGAACCAGGCAGGGCCGGGGAAACACAGGGGACGGCTCCGGGACGGGCACCGAGAGCTGCCGACAGCAGCCCCCAAAGCACCACCCAGCACCGGGAGAAGCCTCGCTCGACCCTCCAGACCTCGCACGTGCGCTCGGCAGGAGTCCAGGCACGAGCCAGGCTGGGCCAGCCTCTGCCGGCGCCCCAAGATAAGCAGCGAGGGACGTGAGGTCACAGTCCATCGCCTGCTGACATCACAGCAGGCCATCTGCTTCTGCGGTTCTTGCTCAGGTAGCGCTCTGGCTGGCGCTGGCACTCGTGCAGATGAAAACTGTAATTGTTCCCATGTTCCTTCAACTTAGAATCTAGCCACTCTTCTACGGGTTGAAAATGTTTGATTTTAAGCAGAAGTTGTCTAGAGATGACCTAGCTGAAGTAGGACAGAGGAGAAGAAGCCATCAGTAATCTTTCACTACCTAAGAAGCCATATTAGGAAGTTCAAAAGTAAATGCAGATTTTGCACAGAAAATGCCCTGGGTATGGCAGAAGCACAAATCTCACTTCAGAGATTGGTGGCAAGTTGTTCACTACAGGAACCTGATGCCCAAAATTATTTTCTCTTTTTTTTTCCTACTCATCATCCTGTGTTTTTTCAGTCCATTTTAATTCCACATTATCAGTTTGGGATGAAATGTGGGGAAAAGCGAGAGTACAATTTTACCAGCTGGAGGGGTATATGTATAAATTAGTGAGAGGGTGAGGTGAGTCTTTTTTGATTAGACAATGTACTCAAGCATACAGAAAAGCTTGCAGATGACTGTAACAAATGACAAGTCCAATCTTCAAAACACCAAAAATTTAAAAGTTGCAGGTAATTCACAGGCCTGCGCCATTTTGTCTTTAATCCAGTATGATCTTCCCTCAGACGGTTCTCTAAAACACTATTCAGTGGAGATTTCTTTTGAAAGACGTGTAAAATCGGCCCTTCCTTTCTATGGGAGCAGGACTATCCATGACCACCTGTGATACTTACGATTTCTGAGGAACTTTACTATGTTTTTAAACAGAATTTCTATTAACAAAGACAAACCTCAGGCCTGAAGCTGGCTGCCTTCTGCCAGACTATGCTAAAGCAAAGCGTAAGGAGTGGGGTCGAGCTGAGACCCTGCATCAAACCTTCAGCTAATGTCGTCATACAGCCACGGTCTGAAACGCTGTTGTTTCCTACAGCACGGGCTGAGAGTACTACAATAACGCTATGTAAATCTCACCTGCTCTTAGCTGATAATATAATTCTCCTTTAAGAGACTGAGTCACTGGGAGATCTAACGTAGTGGAGAAGACCGAAGCAACTTGTTTGACGGGATCTAACGAGAGGACGAAGATCCCTTTGCCTACTGGTGGAGCCTTGCCACAGGGCTCCCCTTTACACCACCACCACCACTCTCCCCCCACCCCAGCCAGTAATGGCTAAAATACTAACAGTTACCTTCACGGGCAATTTTCCCAGCCTGCAGCCAAGCAAAAGGTTTTGCTTTCTCCACACATTCTTTGCAAATAAGCAAAAGCATTTCTGTTTTTATAAAAACAAGGAGCTTGGGGTAGAAAGTAACTGTGTATGACCTGCCCTTATCTACCGTTAGGTTATTCCAAAAGCACTTCTTGGGAAGTGAATACTATTCTGGGTGAGCAAGGTAGTGACACAGCAGAAAGAACAAGGTATGGGGAATTTAAATTCCATAGTTTTAAACATGAGCCTGTACTGCTTTGGAATTTCTGTAGGACTATATAATAATTTTACAGTTTAAAAAGCCTTAAAAATACGGAGAACACTAATAGTACAAGGTGAACTTCACGTAAGTAGAGTATGCTCACACAGGTCTTTCTTTAAGGCAAGTCATCAATATCTTGTTTTAAATCAGATTGAAAATGGAGATAACACCTGTGTTACTCCTACTTACGGGCTACTCGCAGGCTTTCTGTGCTTGCCCGGAGTTTGCGTGGTTTTAAGTGGAGCTCACAGAGACTGACACAAGCGTCAAACCAACATATTTCTGCTCATCCCACAGTTGCTCTGCTGAGAGGACATGGAAAGCCAGAGGACATGTCCAAGCCAAAAGTAACAGCTGGGTTAGATGTCGGGAGAGGAAGGGAGCTCTTCGGAAATAGAACAGAATATCAGAAATAATAAGATGCAGAACACCATAAGAACAATAGAAGAAAAAAACACCATTGAAGAAAACGGGAAAGAAAGATGACGCGATAACTGTATACAGGAGTAATGGAAAGACTTACCAGCTTTAAAAGCTGCTGCATGCATAACCTACCCATCCCATCACCAATGTAAAGCAATGGTGTGAGTTTATTTAAATACAGGCTGAACAGAAAATCATAGTTTTCCAATGTGCCCAGAACCCCAAGTATCCTCACCATTAATGAGCATAGTGGGATGGTGAGTGCACCTCAAAGCCTGGCAAATTTTGTCCAGTGGTTCAGTTGAAAAGCAACGAGAAGAAGGAAGCAGCAGACACTGGCTTCTAGTCCTATTAAGTCAATGAGACCACACTGTCTTTCACTTTTCAGAGTCAAGTAAATCTGGTAAACGCCTTATTCCTTAACAGGAGGACAGAGAATGGAAACCAAAGGAATAAAACCCCAAACAGATGTTCAAAGTATCGAGAAGGCGAAATGGGAATTTATAAAGAAATGGTGCTCTGTTATTACCGTCATGTAAGTATGCTAGTGGAAAAAGTATTTATTAAAGAAAAAGACTGTAAAAAAAAATCAAACCACCTATGCAGACCCAATTAAGACAATTTTTGAAGTAATTCTCAGTAGCGCAAACACAACAACTGGGAATCGTGCTGCAGCTTTAACATAACAAAAAAGAGTATGAAAAGTCCACATGTGAATCTGTGGGAAAAAATAAGGAACAGATATGAAACTGAAAATTACTACTGAAATTCTATAGGTGTGTTTTTAAATTTAATGCTGGGGACCTGTGGACACCTCTGTCCATGCTTAGCTTTGTCCAAGAGAGAGATTTCTTTGTAAAACCACTGACACAAGTGCAGTCCTCCACTGCTGGAGTACGGGGAATTTTGCCTTTGAGTTGAGCAGACACTGTAAGCTGAAGCTGGATCTCTTCCTCACCCGTCCTGTCTTCAAGCCCTGCGGGCACACAGTGACCCTCAGCACACGGTGATGGCCGTGGCTGTTTATCATGAGGAGGTAGCTGCACTGCTTGGCTCCCAGGATAGGAATAAAATCCCATGGAAAAAGGTGGTAATGCCATATTGAGGTTTCTCCACAAACAGCCAGCTATTCACCCGCGGAGCAGGTTTCTGGAAGACCACCCGCGTCGGTTCCCCAGGACCACCCGTGTCCAGCCCCAGCTCAGGCTCTCCTTGTTGTGTCCCAGCTGCAACACACGTTGTCCCTCTGGCACTGGCACATCTGAATTGGAGGTGAAGCAAGCTGGAAGCAGGACAGATACAGCGCTTCAGCCACATAACCCTCCAGCCAAGGCAGAGAGCAACTGCCTTTCTTTGGTCTGTCCACCTGTAGGCAACCAAGGCTCAGGACCATTGACTTCCAGAATTATTGCTGTTTTGTTGAATAAAAGCTCTATTTCAAATACCCTACTATCACTCCTTGCTTTTGAAAAAAGCTGAAGACGTCTTTCTAGAGGATTAGCAATATGTTAATTGCTCTATAGAAAGAATTAAGTCTGCACACTCACAGGATGTCTATGCTCAGGGGAAAAAACTGAAAAAAGGGGAAAAGTCTTAGGCTACATTTAAAAAGATATTTAAATGCCATAACTGATTTTCTGTGATCATTATTAGCAGGTCACAGAGGATAATAAAATAATAGAGCTTACGTTAAACTTGAGTAGCAGTACAAGGGAACATTCTGTTTGCCTGGAATTCATCGATTTGGTAATAAACCCCCACACACACTGGAAGGAGACTTGAGATGGCAATAGAAAAAATACGATAATCCCCTGAAGAACCTGTGAGAGATACACTTTCTGACTGCTGAATCGGGGCTTAGGGGCAAGCTATGAGAGCCGACTCATGAGGAAGGTGGTGTGTACCGCACCAGGAGGAGAAAGCATCACAGGTGGAGGTGACAGAAATGCCAGCTGTACTGCTCGCAATGAGAGACTAAGACTTTTTCTGGTGGTTTCAGAATTGTATTTTATTCTCTCATTATTCAGTTCCTAGCAGGTGCCTCCAAGTCCCCTTGGGGGCTGGTGTGTGCCCCAGCTGCTGGCCCAGCCCTGGTTTCGCCGGCTTCTGGGGCAACCTAGTGTTGCCGGCGGTATGGCCTCTTGTGGGCTGGAGAGTCCTGGGAGCCGCTGGTCCTCCTCTTCGGGGGGTGCCGCGGCCGCCCGGGTGAGCAGTCCCTGCCCTGGCCAGCAGCGGAGGGACCTGCCACCGCCTGCCCCAGCTCCTCAGGGGGCTCCTCCTGCGCGCTGGGGTTGGGGGCAGGAGTGGGCCCCGGGGAGGCGGCAGGCCCAGGGCTGGCCGCAGGGCTGTCCTCCTGCTCCTCGGCAGCGTGGGGCTCCAGGAGCTGCAGGTGCCGCAGGATCTGCTCGCGGCACTGGTCTGCAACAACGTCGATGAACTGGCGCACAAAGCTCACCGTCTGCTGTTGCAGGAAGGGCTGCAGGTCCTGGACCAAGGCCGCCTCGTCCAGCCCGCAGCGGCACAGATTCATTATGAGGGTGCCCTGTGCCGCAGCCACCTCCCACCAGTGGGCCCCGTCCATCACCCGGTTCAGCCAGGGCAGCAGGGGCTCCAGCACCTCCAAGGAGTCCTGGAAGAAGGCTGCCCAGACTTCAGGCTGGAAGCCAGCCACGCCAGGCCTGGGCACCGGGTCTGCAGCCCCCTGCTCTTCCTGGTTGACGGTGTCTGATGGATCCGACGGGTCTGGAAGAACCATCTCCAAGAAATCGTCCTCCGACCGCACGGAGAAAAGGATGGTGCTGGCAGTCTGCCTGCACAGGGGGCATGACAATTTCCTACTTGCCCACCGCACGATGCAGCCCAGGCAGAACTTGTGGAGGCAGGGGGTCACACAAGCCACGTCATCTGGAGCATCCTGGCAGATGGGGCAGCTCCACTCTGCCTCCGGGGCCATGTTTGCTTGTCGCAGCATGCTGGCGAGAGCTGAGGACAAGGAGCTGCTGCCCCTCGCTGGCATCATGTGCTGCAAAAGGGAGAGAGGCCACGGTCACTCACTGTCCCAGGGAGGGAGGGAGAGAGGAGGAAGAGATGCCCAGGCCCCTTGAGAAGGACACCCTCCCGGCTCCCCGAGCCCCATCGCCCACCCCACGGCCACCCCGGGGGGTCGTTTCCCCGCACGGCTCACCTCCGCTGCTGCAAGCACCCCACACGGTGCCCGGCTGCCTGAACCAGGCAGGGCCGGGGAAACACAGGGGACGGCTCCGGGACGGGCACCGAGAGCTGCCGACAGCAGCCCCCAAAGCACCACCCAGCACCGGGAGAAGCCTCGCTCGACCCTCCAGACCTCGCACGTGCGCTCGGCAGGAGTCCAGGCACGAGCCAGGCTGGGCCAGCCTCTGCCGGCGCCCCAAGATAAGCAGCGAGGGACGTGAGGTCACAGTCCATCGCCTGCTGACATCACAGCAGGCCATCTGCTTCTGCGGTTCTTGCTCAGGTAGCGCTCTGGCTGGCGCTGGCACTCGTGCAGATGAAAACTGTAATTGTTCCCATGTTCCTTCAACTTAGAATCTAGCCACTCTTCTACGGGTTGAAAATGTTTGATTTTAAGCAGAAGTTGTCTAGAGATGACCTAGCTGAAGTAGGACAGAGGAGAAGAAGCCATCAGTAATCTTTCACTACCTAAGAAGCCATATTAGGAAGTTCAAAAGTAAATGCAGATTTTGCACAGAAAATGCCCTGGGTATGGCAGAAGCACAAATCTCACTTCAGAGATTGGTGGCAAGTTGTTCACTACAGGAACCTGATGCCCAAAATTATTTTCTCTTTTTTTTTCCTACTCATCATCCTGTGTTTTTTCAGTCCATTTTAATTCCACATTATCAGTTTGGGATGAAATGTGGGGAAAAGCGAGAGTACAATTTTACCAGCTGGAGGGGTATATGTATAAATTAGTGAGAGGGTGAGGTGAGTCTTTTTTGATTAGACAATGTACTCAAGCATACAGAAAAGCTTGCAGATGACTGTAACAAATGACAAGTCCAATCTTCAAAACACCAAAAATTTAAAAGTTGCAGGTAATTCACAGGCCTGCGCCATTTTGTCTTTAATCCAGTATGATCTTCCCTCAGACGGTTCTCTAAAACACTATTCAGTGGAGATTTCTTTTGAAAGACGTGTAAAATCGGCCCTTCCTTTCTATGGGAGCAGGACTATCCATGACCACCTGTGATACTTACGATTTCTGAGGAACTTTACTATGTTTTTAAACAGAATTTCTATTAACAAAGACAAACCTCAGGCCTGAAGCTGGCTGCCTTCTGCCAGACTATGCTAAAGCAAAGCGTAAGGAGTGGGGTCGAGCTGAGACCCTGCATCAAACCTTCAGCTAATGTCGTCATACAGCCACGGTCTGAAACGCTGTTGTTTCCTACAGCACGGGCTGAGAGTACTACAATAACGCTATGTAAATCTCACCTGCTCTTAGCTGATAATATAATTCTCCTTTAAGAGACTGAGTCACTGGGAGATCTAACGTAGTGGAGAAGACCGAAGCAACTTGTTTGACGGGATCTAACGAGAGGACGAAGATCCCTTTGCCTACTGGTGGAGCCTTGCCACAGGGCTCCCCTTTACACCACCACCACCACTCTCCCCCCACCCCAGCCAGTAATGGCTAAAATACTAACAGTTACCTTCACGGGCAATTTTCCCAGCCTGCAGCCAAGCAAAAGGTTTTGCTTTCTCCACACATTCTTTGCAAATAAGCAAAAGCATTTCTGTTTTTATAAAAACAAGGAGCTTGGGGTAGAAAGTAACTGTGTATGACCTGCCCTTATCTACCGTTAGGTTATTCCAAAAGCACTTCTTGGGAAGTGAATACTATTCTGGGTGAGCAAGGTAGTGACACAGCAGAAAGAACAAGGTATGGGGAATTTAAATTCCATAGTTTTAAACATGAGCCTGTACTGCTTTGGAATTTCTGTAGGACTATATAATAATTTTACAGTTTAAAAAGCCTTAAAAATACGGAGAACACTAATAGTACAAGGTGAACTTCACGTAAGTAGAGTATGCTCACACAGGTCTTTCTTTAAGGCAAGTCATCAATATCTTGTTTTAAATCAGATTGAAAATGGAGATAACACCTGTGTTACTCCTACTTACGGGCTACTCGCAGGCTTTCTGTGCTTGCCCGGAGTTTGCGTGGTTTTAAGTGGAGCTCACAGAGACTGACACAAGCGTCAAACCAACATATTTCTGCTCATCCCACAGTTGCTCTGCTGAGAGGACATGGAAAGCCAGAGGACATGTCCAAGCCAAAAGTAACAGCTGGGTTAGATGTCGGGAGAGGAAGGGAGCTCTTCGGAAATAGAACAGAATATCAGAAATAATAAGATGCAGAACACCATAAGAACAATAGAAGAAAAAAACACCATTGAAGAAAACGGGAAAGAAAGATGACGCGATAACTGTATACAGGAGTAATGGAAAGACTTACCAGCTTTAAAAGCTGCTGCATGCATAACCTACCCATCCCATCACCAATGTAAAGCAATGGTGTGAGTTTATTTAAATACAGGCTGAACAGAAAATCATAGTTTTCCAGTGTGCCCAGAACCCCAAGTATCCTCACCATTAATGAGCATAGTGGGATGGTGAGTGCACCTCAAAGCCTGGCAAATTTTGTCCAGTGGTTCAGTTGAAAAGCAACGAGAAGAAGGAAGCAGCAGACACTGGCTTCTAGTCCTATTAAGTCAATGAGACCACACTGTCTTTCACTTTTCAGAGTCAAGTAAATCTGGTAAACGCCTTATTCCTTAACAGGAGGACAGAGAATGGAAACCAAAGGAATAAAACCCCAAACAGATGTTCAAAGTATCGAGAAGGCGAAATGGGAATTTATAAAGAAATGGTGCTCTGTTATTACCGTCATGTAAGTATGCTAGTGGAAAAAGTATTTATTAAAGAAAAAGACTGTAAAAAAAAATCAAACCACCTATGCAGACCCAATTAAGACAATTTTTGAAGTAATTCTCAGTAGCGCAAACACAACAACTGGGAATCGTGCTGCAGCTTTAACATAACAAAAAAGAGTATGAAAAGTCCACATGTGAATCTGTGGGAAAAAATAAGGAACAGATATGAAACTGAAAATTACTACTGAAATTCTATAGGTGTGTTTTTAAATTTAATGCTGGGGACCTGTGGACACCTCTGTCCATGCTTAGCTTTGTCCAAGAGAGAGATTTCTTTGTAAAACCACTGACACAAGTGCAGTCCTCCACTGCTGGAGTACGGGGAATTTTGCCTTTGAGTTGAGCAGACACTGTAAGCTGAAGCTGGATCTCTTCCTCACCCGTCCTGTCTTCAAGCCCTGCGGGCACACAGTGACCCTCAGCACACGGTGATGGCCGTGGCTGTTTATCATGAGGAGGTAGCTGCACTGCTTGGCTCCCAGGATAGGAATAAAATCCCATGGAAAAAGGTGGTAATGCCATATTGAGGTTTCTCCACAAACAGCCAGCTATTCACCCGCGGAGCAGGTTTCTGGAAGACCACCCGCGTCGGTTCCCCAGGACCACCCGTGTCCAGCCCCAGCTCAGGCTCTCCTTGTTGTGTCCCAGCTGCAACACACGTTGTCCCTCTGGCACTGGCACATCTGAATTGGAGGTGAAGCAAGCTGGAAGCAGGACAGATACAGCGCTTCAGCCACATAACCCTCCAGCCAAGGCAGAGAGCAACTGCCTTTCTTTGGTCTGTCCACCTGTAGGCAACCAAGGCTCAGGACCATTGACTTCCAGAATTATTGCTGTTTTGTTGAATAAAAGCTCTATTTCAAATACCCTACTATCACTCCTTGCTTTTGAAAAAAGCTGAAGACGTCTTTCTAGAGGATTAGCAATATGTTAATTGCTCTATAGAAAGAATTAAGTCTGCACACTCACAGGATGTCTATGCTCAGGGGAAAAAACTGAAAAAAGGGGAAAAGTCTTAGGCTACATTTAAAAAGATATTTAAATGCCATAACTGATTTTCTGTGATCATTATTAGCAGGTCACAGAGGATAATAAAATAATAGAGCTTACGTTAAACTTGAGTAGCAGTACAAGGGAACATTCTGTTTGCCTGGAATTCATCGATTTGGTAATAAACCCCCACACACACTGGAAGGAGACTTGAGATGGCAATAGAAAAAATACGATAATCCCCTGAAGAACCTGTGAGAGATACACTTTCTGACTGCTGAATCGGGGCTTAGGGGCAAGCTATGAGAGCCGACTCATGAGGAAGGTGGTGTGTACCGCACCAGGAGGAGAAAGCATCACAGGTGGAGGTGACAGAAATGCCAGCTGTACTGCTCGCAATGAGAGACTAAGACTTTTTCTGGTGGTTTCAGAATTGTATTTTATTCTCTCATTATTCAGTTCCTAGCAGGTGCCTCCAAGTCCCCTTGGGGGCTGGTGTGTGCCCCAGCTGCTGGCCCAGCCCTGGTTTCGCCGGCTTCTGGGGCAACCTAGTGTTGCCGGCGGTATGGCCTCTTGTGGGCTGGAGAGTCCTGGGAGCCGCTGGTCCTCCTCTTCGGGGGGTGCCGCGGCCGCCCGGGTGAGCAGTCCCTGCCCTGGCCAGCAGCGGAGGGACCTGCCACCGCCTGCCCCAGCTCCTCAGGGGGCTCCTCCTGCGCGCTGGGGTTGGGGGCAGGAGTGGGCCCCGGGGAGGCGGCAGGCCCAGGGCTGGCCGCAGGGCTGTCCTCCTGCTCCTCGGCAGCGTGGGGCTCCAGGAGCTGCAGGTGCCGCAGGATCTGCTCGCGGCACTGGTCTGCAACAACGTCGATGAACTGGCGCACAAAGCTCACCGTCTGCTGTTGCAGGAAGGGCTGCAGGTCCTGGACCAAGGCCGCCTCGTCCAGCCCGCAGCGGCACAGATTCATTATGAGGGTGCCCTGTGCCGCAGCCACCTCCCACCAGTGGGCCCCGTCCATCACCCGGTTCAGCCAGGGCAGCAGGGGCTCCAGCACCTCCAAGGAGTCCTGGAAGAAGGCTGCCCAGACTTCAGGCTGGAAGCCAGCCACGCCAGGCCTGGGCACCGGGTCTGCAGCCCCCTGCTCTTCCTGGTTGACGGTGTCTGATGGATCCGACGGGTCTGGAAGAACCATCTCCAAGAAATCGTCCTCCGACCGCACGGAGAAAAGGATGGTGCTGGCAGTCTGCCTGCACAGGGGGCATGACAATTTCCTACTTGCCCACCGCACGATGCAGCCCAGGCAGAACTTGTGGAGGCAGGGGGTCACACAAGCCACGTCATCTGGAGCATCCTGGCAGATGGGGCAGCTCCACTCTGCCTCCGGGGCCATGTTTGCTTGTCGCAGCATGCTGGCGAGAGCTGAGGACAAGGAGCTGCTGCCCCTCGCTGGCATCATGTGCTGCAAAAGGGAGAGAGGCCACAGTCACTCACTGTCCCAGGGAGGGAGGGAGAGAGGAGGAAGAGATGCCCAGGCCCCTTGAGAAGGACACCCTCCCGGCTCCCCGAGCCCCATCGCCCACCCCACGGCCACCCCGGGGGGTCGTTTCCCCGCACAGCTCACCTCCGCTGCTGCAAGCACCCCACACGGTGCCCGGCTGCCTGAACCAGGCAGGGCCGGGGAAACACAGGGGACGGCTCCGGGACGGGCACCGAGAGCTGCCGACAGCAGCCCCCAAAGCACCACCCAGCACCGGGAGAAGCCTCGCTCGACCCTCCAGACCTCGCACGTGCGCTCGGCAGGAGTCCAGGCACGAGCCAGGCTGGGCCAGCCTCTGCCGGCGCCCCAAGATAAGCAGCGAGGGACGTGAGGTCACAGTCCATCGCCTGCTGACATCACAGCAGGCCATCTGCTTCTGCGGTTCTTGCTCAGGTAGCGCTCTGGCTGGCGCTGGCACTCGTGCAGATGAAAACTGTAATTGTTCCCATGTTCCTTCAACTTAGAATCTAGCCACTCTTCTACGGGTTGAAAATGTTTGATTTTAAGCAGAAGTTGTCTAGAGATGACCTAGCTGAAGTAGGACAGAGGAGAAGAAGCCATCAGTAATCTTTCACTACCTAAGAAGCCATATTAGGAAGTTCAAAAGTAAATGCAGATTTTGCACAGAAAATGCCCTGGGTATGGCAGAAGCACAAATCTCACTTCAGAGATTGGTGGCAAGTTGTTCACTACAGGAACCTGATGCCCAAAATTATTTTCTCTTTTTTTTTCCTACTCATCATCCTGTGTTTTTTCAGTCCATTTTAATTCCACATTATCAGTTTGGGATGAAATGTGGGGAAAAGCGAGAGTACAATTTTACCAGCTGGAGGGGTATATGTATAAATTAGTGAGAGGGTGAGGTGAGTCTTTTTTGATTAGACAATGTACTCAAGCATACAGAAAAGCTTGCAGATGACTGTAACAAATGACAAGTCCAATCTTCAAAACACCAAAAATTTAAAAGTTGCAGGTAATTCACAGGCCTGCGCCATTTTGTCTTTAATCCAGTATGATCTTCCCTCAGACGGTTCTCTAAAACACTATTCAGTGGAGATTTCTTTTGAAAGACGTGTAAAATCGGCCCTTCCTTTCTATGGGAGCAGGACTATCCATGACCACCTGTGATACTTACGATTTCTGAGGAACTTTACTATGTTTTTAAACAGAATTTCTATTAACAAAGACAAACCTCAGGCCTGAAGCTGGCTGCCTTCTGCCAGACTATGCTAAAGCAAAGCGTAAGGAGTGGGGTCGAGCTGAGACCCTGCATCAAACCTTCAGCTAATGTCGTCATACAGCCACGGTCTGAAACGCTGTTGTTTCCTACAGCACGGGCTGAGAGTACTACAATAACGCTATGTAAATCTCACCTGCTCTTAGCTGATAATATAATTCTCCTTTAAGAGACTGAGTCACTGGGAGATCTAACGTAGTGGAGAAGACCGAAGCAACTTGTTTGACGGGATCTAACGAGAGGACGAAGATCCCTTTGCCTACTGGTGGAGCCTTGCCACAGGGCTCCCCTTTACACCACCACCACCACTCTCCCCCCACCCCAGCCAGTAATGGCTAAAATACTAACAGTTACCTTCACGGGCAATTTTCCCAGCCTGCAGCCAAGCAAAAGGTTTTGCTTTCTCCACACATTCTTTGCAAATAAGCAAAAGCATTTCTGTTTTTATAAAAACAAGGAGCTTGGGGTAGAAAGTAACTGTGTATGACCTGCCCTTATCTACCGTTAGGTTATTCCAAAAGCACTTCTTGGGAAGTGAATACTATTCTGGGTGAGCAAGGTAGTGACACAGCAGAAAGAACAAGGTATGGGGAATTTAAATTCCATAGTTTTAAACATGAGCCTGTACTGCTTTGGAATTTCTGTAGGACTATATAATAATTTTACAGTTTAAAAAGCCTTAAAAATACGGAGAACACTAATAGTACAAGGTGAACTTCACGTAAGTAGAGTATGCTCACACAGGTCTTTCTTTAAGGCAAGTCATCAATATCTTGTTTTAAATCAGATTGAAAATGGAGATAACACCTGTGTTACTCCTACTTACGGGCTACTCGCAGGCTTTCTGTGCTTGCCCGGAGTTTGCGTGGTTTTAAGTGGAGCTCACAGAGACTGACACAAGCGTCAAACCAACATATTTCTGCTCATCCCACAGTTGCTCTGCTGAGAGGACATGGAAAGCCAGAGGACATGTCCAAGCCAAAAGTAACAGCTGGGTTAGATGTCGGGAGAGGAAGGGAGCTCTTCGGAAATAGAACAGAATATCAGAAATAATAAGATGCAGAACACCATAAGAACAATAGAAGAAAAAAACACCATTGAAGAAAACGGGAAAGAAAGATGACGCGATAACTGTATACAGGAGTAATGGAAAGACTTACCAGCTTTAAAAGCTGCTGCATGCATAACCTACCCATCCCATCACCAATGTAAAGCAATGGTGTGAGTTTATTTAAATACAGGCTGAACAGAAAATCATAGTTTTCCAGTGTGCCCAGAACCCCAAGTATCCTCACCATTAATGAGCATAGTGGGATGGTGAGTGCACCTCAAAGCCTGGCAAATTTTGTCCAGTGGTTCAGTTGAAAAGCAACGAGAAGAAGGAAGCAGCAGACACTGGCTTCTAGTCCTATTAAGTCAATGAGACCACACTGTCTTTCACTTTTCAGAGTCAAGTAAATCTGGTAAACGCCTTATTCCTTAACAGGAGGACAGAGAATGGAAACCAAAGGAATAAAACCCCAAACAGATGTTCAAAGTATCGAGAAGGCGAAATGGGAATTTATAAAGAAATGGTGCTCTGTTATTACCGTCATGTAAGTATGCTAGTGGAAAAAGTATTTATTAAAGAAAAAGACTGTAAAAAAAAATCAAACCACCTATGCAGACCCAATTAAGACAATTTTTGAAGTAATTCTCAGTAGCGCAAACACAACAACTGGGAATCGTGCTGCAGCTTTAACATAACAAAAAAGAGTATGAAAAGTCCACATGTGAATCTGTGGGAAAAAATAAGGAACAGATATGAAACTGAAAATTACTACTGAAATTCTATAGGTGTGTTTTTAAATTTAATGCTGGGGACCTGTGGACACCTCTGTCCATGCTTAGCTTTGTCCAAGAGAGAGATTTCTTTGTAAAACCACTGACACAAGTGCAGTCCTCCACTGCTGGAGTACGGGGAATTTTGCCTTTGAGTTGAGCAGACACTGTAAGCTGAAGCTGGATCTCTTCCTCACCCGTCCTGTCTTCAAGCCCTGCGGGCACACAGTGACCCTCAGCACACGGTGATGGCCGTGGCTGTTTATCATGAGGAGGTAGCTGCACTGCTTGGCTCCCAGGATAGGAATAAAATCCCATGGAAAAAGGTGGTAATGCCATATTGAGGTTTCTCCACAAACAGCCAGCTATTCACCCGCGGAGCAGGTTTCTGGAAGACCACCCGCGTCGGTTCCCCAGGACCACCCGTGTCCAGCCCCAGCTCAGGCTCTCCTTGTTGTGTCCCAGCTGCAACACACGTTGTCCCTCTGGCACTGGCACATCTGAATTGGAGGTGAAGCAAGCTGGAAGCAGGACAGATACAGCGCTTCAGCCACATAACCCTCCAGCCAAGGCAGAGAGCAACTGCCTTTCTTTGGTCTGTCCACCTGTAGGCAACCAAGGCTCAGGACCATTGACTTCCAGAATTATTGCTGTTTTGTTGAATAAAAGCTCTATTTCAAATACCCTACTATCACTCCTTGCTTTTGAAAAAAGCTGAAGACGTCTTTCTAGAGGATTAGCAATATGTTAATTGCTCTATAGAAAGAATTAAGTCTGCACACTCACAGGATGTCTATGCTCAGGGGAAAAAACTGAAAAAAGGGGAAAAGTCTTAGGCTACATTTAAAAAGATATTTAAATGCCATAACTGATTTTCTGTGATCATTATTAGCAGGTCACAGAGGATAATAAAATAATAGAGCTTACGTTAAACTTGAGTAGCAGTACAAGGGAACATTCTGTTTGCCTGGAATTCATCGATTTGGTAATAAACCCCCACACACACTGGAAGGAGACTTGAGATGGCAATAGAAAAAATACGATAATCCCCTGAAGAACCTGTGAGAGATACACTTTCTGACTGCTGAATCGGGGCTTAGGGGCAAGCTATGAGAGCCGACTCATGAGGAAGGTGGTGTGTACCGCACCAGGAGGAGAAAGCATCACAGGTGGAGGTGACAGAAATGCCAGCTGTACTGCTCGCAATGAGAGACTAAGACTTTTTCTGGTGGTTTCAGAATTGTATTTTATTCTCTCATTATTCAGTTCCTAGCAGGTGCCTCCAAGTCCCCTTGGGGGCTGGTGTGTGCCCCAGCTGCTGGCCCAGCCCTGGTTTCGCCGGCTTCTGGGGCAACCTAGTGTTGCCGGCGGTATGGCCTCTTGTGGGCTGGAGAGTCCTGGGAGCCGCTGGTCCTCCTCTTCGGGGGGTGCCGCGGCCGCCCGGGTGAGCAGTCCCTGCCCTGGCCAGCAGCGGAGGGACCTGCCACCGCCTGCCCCAGCTCCTCAGGGGGCTCCTCCTGCGCGCTGGGGTTGGGGGCAGGAGTGGGCCCCGGGGAGGCGGCAGGCCCAGGGCTGGCCGCAGGGCTGTCCTCCTGCTCCTCGGCAGCGTGGGGCTCCAGGAGCTGCAGGTGCCGCAGGATCTGCTCGCGGCACTGGTCTGCAACAACGTCGATGAACTGGCGCACAAAGCTCACCGTCTGCTGTTGCAGGAAGGGCTGCAGGTCCTGGACCAAGGCCGCCTCGTCCAGCCCGCAGCGGCACAGATTCATTATGAGGGTGCCCTGTGCCGCAGCCACCTCCCACCAGTGGGCCCCGTCCATCACCCGGTTCAGCCAGGGCAGCAGGGGCTCCAGCACCTCCAAGGAGTCCTGGAAGAAGGCTGCCCAGACTTCAGGCTGGAAGCCAGCCACGCCAGGCCTGGGCACCGGGTCTGCAGCCCCCTGCTCTTCCTGGTTGACGGTGTCTGATGGATCCGACGGGTCTGGAAGAACCATCTCCAAGAAATCGTCCTCCGACCGCACGGAGAAAAGGATGGTGCTGGCAGTCTGCCTGCACAGGGGGCATGACAATTTCCTACTTGCCCACCGCACGATGCAGCCCAGGCAGAACTTGTGGAGGCAGGGGGTCACACAAGCCACGTCATCTGGAGCATCCTGGCAGATGGGGCAGCTCCACTCTGCCTCCGGGGCCATGTTTGCTTGTCGCAGCATGCTGGCGAGAGCTGAGGACAAGGAGCTGCTGCCCCTCGCTGGCATCATGTGCTGCAAAAGGGAGAGAGGCCACGGTCACTCACTGTCCCAGGGAGGGAGGGAGAGAGGAGGAAGAGATGCCCAGGCCCCTCGAGAAGGACACCCTCCCGGCTCCCCGAGCCCCATCGCCCACCCCACGGCCACCCCGGGGGGACGTTTCCCCGCACGGCTCACCTCCGCTGCTGTGAGCACCCCACACGGTGCCCGGCTGCCTGAACCAGGCAGGGCCGGGGAAACACAGGGGACGGCTGCGGGACGGGCACCGAGAGCTGCCGACGGCAGCCCCCAAAGCACCACCCAGCACCGGGAGAAGCCTCGCTCGACCCTCCAGACCTCGCACGTGCGCTCGGCAGGAGTCCAGGCACGAGCCAGGCTGGGCCAGTCTCTGCCGGCGCCCCAAGATAAGCAGCGAGGGACGTGAGGTCACAGTCCATTGCTTGCTGACATCACAGCAGTCCACCACACAGTGATGTCACAGCAGGCCATCTGCCCCCACAGGTGCACAGCATCATCTAAAACTACAAAGTTCATGCTGGAGACCAGGGGGCACCCTTCCCCATGAGGACATTCAGGCAGTGGGGCAGGTTTCCTATTGCGGTTTTTGCTCCCTCTGTGCTTGGGGGTTTCAAGTCACAGCTAGACAAAGTCCTGAGCATCTCATTTGACCCCAGGGCTCACCTAACTTTGGGCAGGAGGCTGAGCCAGTGACCTCCCAAGGTCCTCAATCCACATCCATTTTGTGATGTTACTCTAATCCTGCAAGAAGAACCAAGTTAAAGATGGTCATCAGCACAGTCTATATAAACAAATTTACAGGAGAAAAAAAGAATATACCGGTTTTTGTTTTCATGTTCTCTATTTTCATGTCATCAGTTTAGCATCTGCTTGCTTTGCAAAATGTGAAGATTTGTATTCATACAGCCTTGTTCCACAGTATGGTGCCACACTCCTGGCAGTGCAGCAGAACAGATAAGCTAAAACTCAGATTGTCAAAGGACATCCCTCTGGATCAATGGATGAACTACTGTTTTGAGGGACATTTGCAGAAGAATAATCATCTAGACCCAAGGCTTTCTAATAGTCTGGGCAGTGAATTCTGCCCATTTAACTCTGTTGGTAAGAATAGTTCAAAGAAACTATTTTCATTGCGAAATACTTTATTGCACTTGTCTGTGTTTATGTTGTGCTCCACTCAGTGGTACGGAGAGAATGTTCCTCAGAAGCTTTTGGAAATAATTTCCTTAGTAATTTGTTTTCTGAGAGAGATCAACCTCTCCACAAGCAATGAGTGCTGAACTCTTGGGAACGTTTCTGCTGCACACTGCAGTCTCGTGACAGTCTGGCTCTGCAAGTTCACAACAAAACTAGGAACTTTTAATTTTTTTTCTGGGCTTGGGGAGTGTAGCATTGGATGCTCTTTGTGGAAGACAGTGTATCTGATCCATGACAATGTCAGAGAGAGGCTCAGGAGAAGGACTCTGTGAAGAAAGAAACAAATAAGCAAATAAATTGAAAACAAAGGAAGAAACAAGAAACCTTATTAGCAGTATTTTCTTACAGAGGTTTTTCTGCAGTATTTTTCATTCAATTAATTTAGTCATTTTACTCCTATTTTTTATGTTCCAAGCATGTAAAAATGTAATGTTATGATTAACCTCAAGCTCCAATTCTTCCCTATCTACCCTTTTCTCCAGTGAACTTTCAGTCAGATTTTTTTTTCGTCTTTCAAGAAAAGGAACTGTACATATAAAAGTCCTCTGTCACAGGGCATTAGACAGACCCATCTCTTGCTGTCTCAGAAGCACAGGGATACAAAGATTTTTTTCTGGACCCATTAATCATAAAATATTTGTGGATGCTGAGGGGTGAGAAAAACAATCAAATATTCAGCAGCATCTGTTTTCTATTTATTGGACACACACCTTCCAAGGAAATATGTAAGGCAATGACAAAAGGCATTTTTTTGCCCTAGGTCCATAATCACAGGGACAGCACCTTGGGGGGAGGACAGAGCTCGTACTTGTGTGACTCCTATCACATCCACTCCACTGAACTGTCATTTTGAAGCAACGCTTAGCTGCTGATGGTTTTATACAGATTCCTTAGTACGTATCTGGGCTCTAAAGCAGCTTTCTAGTCCCGCAGCTGGAGTGGCTGACATGAGCTCCTGAAGAGAATAAACATTTTTATTTTAAGATGCTAAAATAAAAATTTTAGCTCTGCAGGAAAAACATGAGAGGTGGGATTGTCATTTCCCAGGCACTTCTTAATTCTCCAAGTATTTTAACACTGAAAACGTTTCTGTGATAACTTCTCCTTCAGTTATCTGTACTCTGCCGTCTGCCCCCATCGCTGGAGGAGTGAGAAGGGGCAGCACGTGTGGTTGGGTCCTCTGGTGCTTTCTTATCCGACGGGAGAGTGGACAGTAAGTTGTAAGGCACTCAGCTTTCTTTGCACCTTTGATCAAATAACTGTGTTGGCGCTCTGCCCATCTGGTTTGAAAAAGCACAGTAGTATTTCATACCAGCTGATACTCACCAGGCTTTGGATGAGCCAGGCGCTTAAATACATCTGACGAGACGTTCACGAGTGGCCTTACTGCTTTCAAGATTTCCTACAACTGACACATGCTTAAGTGTGGGGCTGCATTGTGCCCTTGCACAAGCTACTGACTCCCAGGTTAGCCAGTTATATAACTTCATTGTCATGACTGGTAGAAGACAGATACCTTTGATTCTCCAGTGGGTGCAAGCTGTCTTTGGCACTGACAAGCTGTCTAGGCTGTAAAATTCCCCTGAGCATTGCTCTATTTTCTACTGACCTCTATTTCTTTTGAATGCAAAGTTGCCTGCGGCTTTGCCATATGTTCAGGTGGCTGCTGTTTTTATCTAAGAATCTTGTATGTGTATGTAAGTAGATGTATATAATGTATATGTATATGTGTATACTTGTTAGACTGTAGGAGACTATATGCATGTGCATCTTCTGCAACATCTCCCTTTTTGGCAGGAAAAAGGAAAAGGGGATAATGATGTTTTGTAAATAAACTCCTTTGTGTTTCAGCAGCCATGGGAAGGGCACAGCCTGCAAAGAAAGTATTCTTGCATTAAATAGAATGTGCTAGAATTTCATCCTACAGTCCTTAAGTTCTGTTTGGAGTCTGAAACTATTTTCTAATTGACTCACATGCAAAACAGGTTTTCCCAAAAGATTAGTTCCTGTTTCAGACTCTGAAAAGAGCTGGATTTTTTTGAAGTTCACATATTTTAGGCAGAAGAATGTATGGCCAGACTAGCCCAGGTCCTCAGAGATATCAAAGTATTTCTCATCTGCTTCAAAACCTGTATATGTACCCTTCTGTCAGAAAAGCTCCCACTCACTGGACGTCAGCTATCTCGAGCTTTTTTTAAAAGCTGGTCTCTTATTTCAGTGCCTACATAGAAATGAAGCTCTGCTGTGAGAGATGCCCTTCACTCATGCAGAGGTAGAAGTACCATTTTGTAAATTGGCTGTTTCTCTGCATATAAATGACTTCATCACAGTTTTGCAGCATGGTTTCCTATATTACTGAATAGTTAATAGCATTGTCTTCATTTTTTTGCCCTCAGTGCAAAGAAAACTCAAATCACAAACAGTAGGAAGCCTGACTATGAATTATCTCTCTTTTGAAAAGGAATTGGTAAAGTATACCTACTGAAAATGTGAGACCTTTGTGATTAATTCCTTGCAGAATCTATCTGAACCAAGGTAGATAAATAAATTACTTTGAAGAGCCATGAAATGTAGCTGGTCAGATATTCTGTTTAAGTGGATTTGCTTGCTATCTGTTTTTCCTCCTTCTCCATCCACACATAAGTACTCAGTAAAAAAGAGTGTGCTGGTGTGGTGGGTTGACCCTGGCTGGGGGCCAGGTGCCCACCAGAGCCGCTCTATCACTGCCCTCATTCGCTAGACAGGGGAGAAAAGGTACAATGAAAGAAAACTTACGGGTCGAGATAAGGACAGGGAGAGATCATTCTCTAATTATCATCACGAGCAAAACAGACCAAACTTAGAGAGGGAATTCATCTTATTTATTAGTAAGCAAAACAGAGTAGAGGAATGAGAAATAAAATCAAATCTTAAAAAACACCTCCCCCCACCCCTCCCATCTTCCCGGGCTCAACTTCACTCCCGGCTTCAACCTCCGCCCCCCACAGCGGCACAGGGGGACGGGGAGTGGGGGTTACGGTCAGTTCATCACGCGGTGTTTCTGCCGCTTCTTCATCCTCAGGGGGAGGACTCATCGTTCCCCCGCTCCAGCGTGGGGTCCCTCTCACGGGAGACAGTCCTTCACGACCTTCTCCAACGTGAGTCTCCTCCACGGGGTGCAGACCTTCAGGAGCAAACTGCTCCAGCGTGGGTCCCCCACGGGGTCACAAGTCCTGCCAGCAAACCTGCTCTGGCGTGGGCTCCTCTCTCCACGGATCCACAGGTCCTGCCAGGAGCTTGCTCCAGCGTGGGCTTCCCACGGGGTCACAGCCTCCTTCAGGTGTCTCCACCTGCTCCGGTGTGGGGTCCTCCACGGGCTGCAGGTGGAATCTCTACACCCCCTCATCCTTCCTCCATGGGCTGCAGGGGGACAGCCTGCTTCACCATGGTCTTCACCACGGGCTGCAGGGGAATCTTGCTCCGGCACCTGGAGCACCTCCTCCCCTCCTTCTTCACTGACCTTGGTGTCTGCAGAGTTTCTTATATCTTCTCACTCCTCTCTCTGGCTGCAAAAGCTCTCTCTAACTGTTTTTCTCTTTCTTAAATATGTTATCACAGAGGCGAGGGGTGGAATGTGTTGGTTTTGCGTGGCAAGGTTTTGGTAGCAGGGGGGCTACAGGGGTGGCTTCTGAGAGAAGCTGCTAGAAGCTTCCCCTGTGTCTGATAAAGCCAATGCCAGCCGGCTCCAAGATGGACCCGCCGCTGGCCAAGGCCAAGCGAATCAGCACCTCTGTGAGTGAGAAGATGTAAGAATATCTGCAGACACCAAGGTCAGTGAAGAAGGAGGGGGAGGAGGTGCTCCAGGCGCCAGAGCAAGATCCCCCTGCAGCCCGTGGTGAAGACCATGGTGAAGCAGGCTGTCCCCCTGCAGCCCATGGAGGAAGGATGAGGGGGTGTAGAGATTCCACCTGCAGCCCGTGGAGGACCCCACGCCGGAGCAGGTGGAGACACCTGAAGGAGGCTGTGACCCCGTGGGAAGCCCACGCTGGAGCAAGCTCCTGGCAGGACCTGTGGATCCGTGGAGAGAGGAGCCCACGCCAGAGCAGGTTTGCTGGCAGGACTTGTGACCCTGTGGGGGACCCACGCTGGAGCAGTCTGTTCCTGAAGGTCTGCACCCCGTGGAGGAGACTCACGTTGGAGAAGGTCGTGAAGGACTGTCTCCCGTGAGAGGGACCCCACGCTGGAGCGGGGGAACGATGAGTCCTCCCCCTGAGGATGAAGAAGCGGCAGAAACACCGCGTGATGAACTGACCGTAACCCCCACTCCCCGTCCCCCTGTGCCGCTGTGGGGGGCGGAGGTTGAAGCCGGGAGTGAAGTTGAGCCCGGGAAGATGGGAGGGGTGGGGGGAGGTGTTTTTTAAGATTTGATTTTATTTCTCATTCCTCTACTCTGTTTTGCTTACTAATAAATAAGATGAATTCCCTCTCTAAGTTTGGTCTGTTTTGCTCGTGATGATAATTAGAGAATGATCTCTCCCTGTCCTTATCTCGACCCGTAAGTTTTCTTTCATTGTACCTTTTCTCCCCTGTCTAGCGAATGAGGGCAGTGATAGAGCGGCTCTGGTGGGCACCTGGCCCCCAGCCAGGGTCAACCCACCACAGTCTTTTTTGGCGCCCAACCTGGGGCTTGACAGCGGCAGTTTAGTATAAAGAGTGGTACAGCTATAGTAGTTATTAAGTTGCAAGCTCCTGTGCAGGTCTCGGGGTTTGTTAGCTGTGCTGCTTATCTCTATTTTGCTAAACTTAGGAACATGCTGATACAAACAATGGCTGCTCTGTGCTTTGGCCTAGTGTTGATGATCTTAGTGTGCTGGGGTAGCTATTTTGTGGGGAGGATGAAGGAACTTGGGAGCATGCTAGTACAAACAATGGTTATGTGCATGGCTCTGGCATCGATGTTATCGCTGTGCTGGGGGAGCTATCTTGTTACCTTGTGGAGATGATGGGGGAATACATCTCTCTCTCTCTACCTGCTTTTGACGTGGATGGTTTCATTATGCAGGCTCCTAAGGTCCTTGTTCACCCTTATGTAAGCTCATTAATATTACTAATTAATACTGCTGGCATATTACGGGTGTTGTGGAGTTTGGTTTTGTCCTGGTTTAAGGGGAGACAACTTTTAAGTGAGGCAATACTGAAACGTGCCCTGAGGCAGCCAGTCCCTGGGTGGCAGGGTGCGTGGAAGGATTTGGGCAGGTTCCTAGGGCGATTATCACCTCCTATAGCCTGGGACTTCACACCTGAACAGACAAGCAATCCCAGCAAACTGACACGCCACCTGATAGAAGGGTGTCTTGCCTACCCCAATGAAAACCAACAGCTTCTAGCACCGTACTGGGGCCTGGCCTGGGCCTATCGAGACACAGTGCAGAACTCTCAGAGGACTGTGGTTGAGGAAGGCACCCAAACTGCGGCTGAGGACACCGTGGCTGAGATAGGGACGCAAACAGTAACAACTACAGTAATTGCCCCAGTAGTAAAAAAGAAACAGTGGACCAGGAGGTCAACAGGTCCCTATCATCGATTAGTAAGGGAAGAGGAAGAAGAGGAGGAGAGGTTTGAGCAGGAAGCTGGTCCTTCAGCAAAGAAGTGGGAGGAAGGAGTGAGAGAAATAAGACAAGAAGCAGAAACTACCCGGTCTCTGACCTCATCCGAACTTCGAGATATGCGGAAAGATTACAGCCGCCAGCCTGGTGAGCGGATTGCTGCCTGGCTGCTTCGATGCTGGGATAATGGGGCCGACAGTCAGCAATTGGAAGGCAGGGAAGCCCAACAGCTGGGATCCCTAGCTAGAAACTGAGGAATTGAGAGGGGAATTGGAAAAGAGACAGCAATTTGCAGTCTCTGGAGACGGCTGCTTTCAAGTGTGAGGGCAAGATACCCATTCAAGGAAGATCTTGTTAACTCCCCAGGAAAGTGGACCACCGCAGATGAAGGCATCCAGTACCTGAGAGAACTAGTGGTGTTGGAAGTCATCTATAGTGATCTAGATGATGAGGAGGTCTCCAAAGATCCAGATGATGTCCTGTGCACACAGGCCATGTGGAGGAAGGTGATTCAAAGTGCCCCAGCATCGTATTCTAACAGCTTGGCAGCAATGTATTTCCCAGATATGGACACACCAACTGTGGAGAAGGTGTCCGCTTGGCTTCAGAACTTTGAAGAAAACCTCTGTACCACCTCCTACTCCCTACGGGCCAGCATGTTGGCTGTCAGAGGTACCCCAAGAAATCAGTCATCTCCTGCTCCGGCGTGGGGTCCTCCACGGGCTGCAGGTGGAATCTCTACACCCCCTCATCCTTCCTCCATGGGCTGCAGGGGGACAGCCTGCTTCACCATGGTCTTCACCACGGGCTGCAGGGGAATCTTGCTCTGGCGCCTGGAGCACCTCCTCCCCCTCCTTCTGGACTGACCTTGGTGTCTGCAGATGTTCTTACATCTTCTCACTCCTCTCTCTGGCTGCAAAAGCGCTCTCTAACTGTTTTTCTCTTTCTTAAATATGTTATCACAGAGGCACTGATTGGCTTGGCCTTGGCCAGCGGCGGGTCCGTCTTGGAGCCGGCTGGCATTGGCTCTATCAGACACAGGGGAAGCTTCTAGCAGCTTCTCACAGAAGCCACCCCTGTAGCCCCCCCGCTACCAAAACCTTGCCATGCAAAACCAACACAGCTGGTTAAACTTAGTATGGCTCCACACCATAACAGCTTGATGGCAAAGGCAACCTCAAGTGTTTGTAATGACCCATTTTGCCTCCATTCTTCCTCAAAAGATATACTGATAGAATTATTCTAATGCTATCAGACTGGCTACTAACTGTTTAAAAAGTTAGCACTGGAACAAGTTGCCCAGAAAGTCTGTGGAGTCTCCATCCCTGGAGATACTGAAAAGCCATCTGGACCTAGTCCTGTGCAACTGGCTCTAGGTGTCCCTGCTTGAGCAGAGGGATTGGATCTGGTGACCTCCAGAGGTCCCTTCCAACCTCAGCCATTCTGTGACACTGTGAAAAAAGAATTGGTGGGTTTTTTAGGCCAAATCATTTGAGTGACCTTGGCTAGAGTATGGCCTGACAGTTCTCTTGACACAACTGGTGGTACAGGGCAACACCTAGTGTGAAGCAGCAACTCATGCATGCAAGAACTTCTTAGTCCAACATTGTTACTGAAGACATCAGTAAATGAATTGTAAAACTGCTGCCTCACCAGCATGCTCAGATGTTCAACCCAATTGTATTTAATTTCAGATAAATGTACAGGATGAAATAAATATAATGATGAATACATGTATGGCTGCTCTCATGGCTGTGGTTCAGGATTGCCAGAGGAGGTGGCTTAGCATACCTCCTGAAAAAGTACATAGTCTAGGAGCCAAACCATGACTGAGTTCTGAAAAATCTTGGTCGAAACCAGCAGTCTTGGGGAAGGAAACACTTGCAAAAAGTACCATTTCTTATAAGTCTGACCCTAGTTATGGTTCTAGTAGTCTTTTTGTCAAAGAATCAGGCTTTGGATCTAAAAATACTGCTTCCCAGAAGGCTTGATGAATGAAAGTTGAGTGCTGAGAGCATAGGCTGCACAAACAAACTAGGCACACCTGAATCATCCTCTAATCCTGAGGAGTTGTCACTATCATCAAACTGAGGCAGATAAATAAACAAACAAACAAGAATATGTGACATTACATTCATGTTGAGCCTTTGACTGAAGCTGGGTCAACCAGAAGCCCTTGGAGGTTACTGCTGTTTCTCTAAAGGCACGAGAGTCCTTATTTGGAGATCCAAGTTCCAACATCTCATCAGCACCTTTGTGCATTGCTTTCCTGCAGTGGGAATATCAGGTTTTGCTTGGCTGAGGACTGGATGTTGTCTCACCCCAGTTTGAGGTCCTTGATCACAACATCAAACTTTTCTCCTTGGAGCATTGGAGTTGTTGATTTTTTTTCCCTTTTAGCCCCAAATTGCTAACTTCAGATGCCTGGCCCTCACAGTGTCCCAGCAACCTTCCACTGTTCTCTTTCACCCCCACAACAAACCAGTGCATGTCAGTACCTGCCTCTGCTGTGATGAGACTACATATCTGGTTTCCACTGGATGCATTGCTCAGACACCTCCCTTCTTTCTGGACTACCTTGGGTAGTCTTTCTCAGACTTGATTTATTCTGTTGAACTGTCCACACTTCTTTAAAAAAATCCATGCATACACACATGGAGAAACAGAATCAGGGCTGCAGCTTACAAGATGGGCAGGTGCAAGGCACTCTTTGAGAATACACAAGTACACACGTCCAGTCTGCTTGTTAGCTTTAGACTTGGTTTTGCCATATTAAACTAGGGGAATTAAGATGTTGACTACAGTCACTGTAATCTGGGCCACCACAGAAAGTTGTCTTGCCTGCTAGTCTCCACCTCCCATTGACTCTGTGGAGCTAGCACAGACTTTTGAGAAGCTACATCTAAACTTACACCAAGTAAATGATCAGTTTTCAAATTAACCCCAAAAGCGTAGGCAAGAAGAGCTTGCAACAAGATTAGTTCCCTGATATGGTAGGAATCCCACTGCTAGCTCATGAAGGCTGGTGGAAAGGAACTAGAGTTAATGGCTGCAGAGATTTATGCTAGATTAAACCACAGCATGGTCTGATCTCAGAGCAGAGCCATCTTGCTATCCTTAAAACTGTGTTTGTTCAAGAGAATCTCTGGCTGTTATGCAGCACTGGGTGGCTGAGGACAAATTGCAAGTATACACATTAAAGATGTTCACTGAAAACAGAGAACATCACAATCTCACAGCCAAGGTCATGGCTGCAGATGGCAGGAAACACTGAAAGACCTCACTTCAGGAGGAAAAATCTGTCCATTATTGTTACTGCTGAAGAGTGGAAGGAGGGTCCCTGCAAACAACTGTGTACTGCAAAGCATGGTGCCCAGCAGGGTGACTGCAGAGGGGTCAGACTAAATTGGTTAATGAGCTATATAGGCAAGTGAGTTTGATCAGAGAGAGCTCATGTACTCAGCTGGACCCTCCCTCCTTTGGGAGGTGTGCCATAAATGGAGGAAATGGAAGTAGAAGGATATCACACCCTAGGAAGTTCTCAGGGTGTTGCAGTGAATTTTGGGAAAGACAGAAATGCATTTTGCAGGCTCTGCAAACCTTCCAAATAGCTAGGGGACTTCACAAGATGTCAAAGTCCTCAGGTCTGATGTACATCCTGAAGATGTTTGCATCTGTCTGGGAAACCACATGGCAGATATTTTCTCTCCAGGCTTAGTTGGTATTTGCATGTTTTACATCAGAGCAAAGGTCTCCATTTTGCCTCTGCTGTAGCGACCCTGGGTTGCCTTATGCCTGGCTACAATTTTTAATTGAAATCACCTAGGAAGAGACAAGGATTCTAGATCAGAAAGAGGACAAAAGGAAAAATCCCTTTAATCTCAGTTTAGGTGGCACTTGGAGATTTTGTAGTCAGTATCAGATTTGCACCTCTAACTTGCACAAACAACGTTCTCCATCTTTGTCTCAAGTGTTCAGCTCCTGACAAACAAAATTTTCAGAGTACTTGTGAAGATTGCTTTGTAGGTCCCCGTTAAAGCACTGAAAATTAGGCTACAAATCTTGTGACAAAACATTCCTGTTTTCTAGTGTGAAACTAAATATCTTTTCTCCTGTTACCTGCAGAAAGAAAGATTCATGAAAACGTTCAAGTACATCTTGTAAGGGATGTACAATAACCTTCCACAGAGACTTATTTGAGAGACTTTTGTAGGTGAACACTTCTCACAACTTCTTACAAACCTAACCTTTACATCTAGTTTAATTGCTACCCGAAATATTTTTCATTCGAGTTTTTAAAAATCCAAAAAGATTACCTTTTTTTTTTGGAAGGTATTACTTTCCTCCCTCCTCTTCTTTCCAGTGAATGCAACTTGAAGGGTATAAAGACTTATACCTCTTGTTTTTCACTTCCTTGAACTTTTCCCCCACTTTTCAGAAAATGTGTTGTTTCAAATTTTTTGCTTCTCCCCAGAAATAACAGAGTAGCCCCTCCCCCCCATGAAAGGAAAAGGAAAAGGAAGAGAGAACAAGAAAACAGTAGTACTCTGTGAGAATCTAAATCCTAAACATCATTCATACTATTCAACCAAGAACAGAAAGGGAAAAGTAAGAGCAGAAAATGGGAATAAAATGCCTGCTTTTGAGGAAGGGACTGAAGAGATTTTATGAGCAAAGTTTCCAGCATTTTTTAAAAATGACTTTTGTTTGCAGAGTATGCTGCCAAACTCCTTAACAATAGTTATTGTTGGGCTGTCTTCAGCCAATGTGTTCTGACATTTGTTTGAAATTTACACCATTTGATAGACAGAAGGGACCAATGTTCCTTAAGGCAAGGGAATTCCCTCCTTATCCCCAGCATGTTTGGTATGGGCAATACCTTTTTGCTTTTTGGCAGGCAGTATTGTGCCTCAGTCTTCAGGTCTCCACGCAGATCAATTTTCTAAGACAAAAGCACATAAGCCTTTCCTGGAGTTTTTCCTAAGTTATACAGAAGGAGTGGCAGTAGGTTTGAGCGTGATAGCTGCTGTGTTGATTTCCTCCCCCAGTTGTAAAGACCTTTCAAATACACGTATTATGCACATTAGCATATTGAAGCTTGAGGTTCACAGGCTGTTTCAGGCAACAAACCCATCTAAGGCTTGATGAACTAAAGCTGCACTGAAATACGCCTTTCAGATTACAGGCTATTTTGCAAAAAGGGCAAATGAGGCCTGCCTCCCTCATTTGACAGAATCTTTTTCTTCATTTCTGTGTAAACACTGGTGGGAAATGCATGAGGAAGACTTTTAATGAAATGTACAAAATGTTCATCATTTTCATAAAGTTTGTTGTATACTGCTGTGGCAATTGCATCTAAGAGGTTAAAAACACCAGTGTCCACTTATCTCTTATACAAACATTGTGGATGGAGATCTGCAAGCTTGATATGAGAAGCAGCTGAAGGAGGGAGTCTTCCAGCAGCAAGATGGCCCTGTTTTGGCTAGAGAATGTGGAATAAACAGATAGACGGTTTCTACAGAAAGTTTTGAAGGCCACGATGCCCAGAGTTAGACCTTTTGCTTCGTTATCCACGACATGAATATTAAAGTTGATACCCCTAAGAATGCTAATGAGCTAAAAGGAGCACATGCTAAACAGATGTGACTATAGTACTCGACTTTCCACCCAAGTCATGTTAAACGTCACCCCAGGGAGGGAGCAGCTAAGGTTGGGGTATAAAGGATATTGAGGAAGTTACCCCCAAGGCAGGAGAGAAGATATTGAAGACTCCGAAGAGGCAGTTGATGGGCGGTGCTCCTTCTCCTCCACCCAAGATAGTGACACCTTCTTGGTAAGTAATGGTGATCTCACCTTTTCAGTAAGAATACCCAGGACAGTAAGCTGCTAGAATTATAATTATAGTAATGTATTAGCGCTATTGCAGTGAGTGCATTTATCAATGGCAATTCCAAACTCTTTAAATCTGTTGCTTTAATAAACTTTCTATTAGTTTCAACTTTGCAAAACTGAGTCAGTGCAAGTCCTTTGGGGGCTCTGAGAGGCAAACATTGACTCTGATATGTGGCTATATATCTCATCCTTTAGACACAGACCACTCACCAAGTGTGGGACTAAGACTGGATCTAGCCACACTTAGGCTTCTCTCTGAGAAGGAGTTTAGAAAGAAAGGGAGTCCTTTCTGAAGCTTGTGACTCAACGGGACGGCCTCCCTCAGCCACACATCAGAATTTATCTTTTACGTGACAACTGCATATCACATTTTCCCTGATTTTATTCTTTTTGTAATATTTGGTAAATGCAGTAAATCCAAGAACTGTTACTGCAGACACTTGCCTTTTGCAGCTGTGTGTGTGTTTTTGTTAATTGGACGTATACCTGGTGGCTTGGGCAGCAGGCTCATGGCATAAATCAGATTTAGAAATCAAATCACTCGACCCATTCACATCATCAGATGTCATGATTGTGAGTGCGCTATTGGCAGTTTGATAGTACCAGACACATTTCTTGCTTTTGCTGGCTGAAAAAAAAAAAAAAGTTGCAAGCTTGCTGTATCTTGAAAAAGAAGGGATTTTCAGTCAGAGAGAGAGTGAGTTTCTAAGCCACCAGGTGCTTTCCAGTTCTGTTTAGCTGAAGAGTGGAATCTGACTTCTGAGAAGAAAAGGTAAATTGTGAATGAGTCTCGCTTGCTTTTGGTTACTTACTGTCCATTCTCTGTTCATCTCCAGTGCACTAAGCCACAGGGTTGGCAAAACTTAAGGAGGGAACTGAAATTCTGAAGAGAAGTTGTGAACAGCTGTAGCCTATGGAAGTCAGTCCCAGGTAGACTAAACTTCCTCTTACAGTAATTGTACAGCTTTGTCACAAGCAGAAAATAAACATGTTCTAAAAAACCCAGGGTGTAATTGTGCCCTCATTTTCATGGAAGTTTTACCACTCACTGCATCAAGGCCAGAAATTCTCCTGACAAACTCATTTCAATTATCACTGAAGTCGGAAAATTTCTTAACTCCCTCTGTGGAGTATGTCCAGAATGACTGGACCTATGGCTGAGAAGAAAACAATCTATGCAACTGTTCTTCTTAAATATTTCATTGTCTTCATGTTGAAATTGACTGTTTCTGAGGGAGTTAAGAGGGGATTTTGAACCACTGGCTGTACAGAGGCAGGCTGAGCTGCACCAAGGAGCTTGGAGTATGACATCTAATCAGGGATTGCATTGGTTATACAGAGGCTAAACCACTGTAGGATAAGCAGCTCAAGAGGTTTTTGTAAAGTTATATTAGTGAGGGTGGAAAAAGAACTGCTGGCAATCAGTACCTGTGGTGCACACAGTGTGCCAACCAGACTGCTGGCAGGCTGGAATATGAAGATCTCCTTCTGCTCTGTGAGAAAGTAGTGAATATTATTTTCACAGGAAGGTAAGTTGAAACAGTTGAGTCTTCTGCATGATTTCAAGTTACACTGCATGAAATGGTCCTGAGGGCATGACTCCAGATCCTGTTGTTCCAGGGAGTCTCTCCAGGCTTTTCTGCTGCTTCATTAAATGCTCTCATTGAACAACAGCAGATCTGTTTTTCATGGTATGGATGAGTCTCTGGCCAGCATAGCATTTGGCATAGCAGAACACAAGGTTGTGAGATTTACTTGTTTCCAAACTACATATACCAGGGTGTTTACGGTTTTTTTGGGTTTGTTTTTTTTTTCTTTTTTCCTCTTCAATATCAGATAGTCTGTCTGCTGAACTTACCTTAGCGGTTACCAGAAAATTTATATTAATTCACTCTTAATTTGCAATGTAGTTCTCCTAAATTTATGTGAAAGATTCATATGGATACCATGTTGTGGCAATATTCATACACTGAACCCCTGAAAGTGGCAGAACATAGTGCTTTTGAGTAAAATACATCATGAAAGCATGCCAACTACATGTTGTAATCCACCTGGTTAGGGCCCAGATGCCTAACTAATAGCATTACTATTAATACCATTTTGAAGACAGAAAAACAAACTACAGACCATTCTCAATTTTTGCAATATGTAAGGTGCATTTAAAAATTAACATCTCTGAAATTTGTCTCTCTGGAATTTCTGTTGCAGGTAAAAGAAAGCACATTACTAAGATACATGAAGAATGCAAAAATGCAAAGATGCAGGACACTGACATAAAGAGGTACAATCATATTAAGGACAACCCTGTTTCATCCCTACATTTCAGCCACAAATACCCATTTATAAGCAAAGCACATAGCATAGGACATACTCAGGGTTCTGTGGATAACAGTAACACTGAGAATGTCTGCTAAATCAGTAGAGCACAAAAGTGTATTGGCGACTTCAAACAAGCAATTTGTAAATGTTTGCTGTACTGTATGCACTTGCATATACTTAATTGGGCTTACTAGTACTTTCATTTCATTCAAATGGCCTGGGCCACTTGTAAATGTTATTGTACATTGCCACATTCAGATATTATTGTATTAAACTAATTTAAACACCAACTAAATAATCATGAGATTGACAGTGAGTTTTTTACCCTATACAATAGTTAGAAACAGTATATAATTCTCCTCAAATTAAATTGCACACTACTCTACTAAAAGCTCCTATAAAGAAAGGAATTTGCAAAGTATTTTGTCAAACTGCTAAGACTAACTAAAGGATAAAAATATTTCAGTAAAATATGGCTAAATCCTGTTTTTAATACCCAAATACACTTTGAATTTTACTAAATTTGAAGTAAGGATTTTCACTGAAAGGTGGTGTGGAAGCAGTTAAATTCACTCAATAACTAGATATGGCTGAAATGGATTGTTTCACTACCACTTTCATCACAGAAATGATAACTCAAGTTCAGAGTGCTTTACGACCACATGGAAGCATGTGATTACTAAGCTATGGCTTTGGGCATATTTTTTAGGTATTTTCTATTGCCAGAAAAAAATGAGAGCTAACCTCTCCAGATTCATGATCCCAGTGAGGATCCTTCATGGAGACAAAGCTCTGGAGTTCTTAACCACAGCATGTTTACATGGGGTTTCTCATGGGTAATGGATTTATCCTATGTAAGTTTATCTACACCTTGTCTCCACTTGCTCACAATAGCATCACTTTCTCTTTGTTATTTATGCCAAACTGATACCCCATTACACAAAAATGTCATCCTTTATAATCCAGTGAAAGGACATTTTCCTTTTTATTCCCTCTTAGTAATACATGCTTTTTTTTAGCGCAACAAACATGATGGTACTTTCAGAAATTAAAGACTGCCGTGACTGTTGAGGAATCCATGTTGTTCACTTTGGGCGTGAGCAGCATGTGAATATTTCAGCCAGTCATCTAATTTCAGCTGGGATATAATGTTTTGATCAGCATTAGCTATGGGTCAAAGACAACCCTGACAATGATTTCCACCTGCTTCTGCTGTTGCATTTCTGTGGATGGTAGGCCATTGCCTACATACAGTCCCTGGAAGTTTTGGCTTTATTTTTATTAAAGTATTCATAACTGTTCCAGTTAAAAGCTATTTATGTTATGTTGCTTGGTGCACATAGGTTCTTTAAGACACTGCTATAGAACTGCAGATGGTTAAAGACTGTATGCTATCCCTAAAATCAGCAGAGATTTAGGGATGGGATACAGTGCTACCAACCAGAAGCAATCCCCAGGGACAGAGGTGACTCTGGACCTTCAGTGTGGCCCATTTAACTTGTGCTGTCTTCCTCTCACCCTGGCTTCACTGTGTGAAGTTGCCTTCACCCCTCATGGCCCCTCTAAAACAATGTTAGTTGTCTGCCAGACCATGTTCCTGACCTGATCTATTGCTCGACCTCACAAGCATTTGGGACTATGTGAAAGAGAGAGATGGCATGTAGGTGGCTCCCACTGCCCTTGTCAGCAGCAGTTCTGATGCGATGGCCAGCTGATGGGTCTCCTCACCAAGGATTTGACTCCCCTGGAATAATGTAGCAAAACACCACAAGAAAACCTGTTCCCAGCTTCTCAGTTGTTTTATATCCTGGTCAGTAAAACCGGAGTGCGTAACAGTACTGCCCAGTTTAACTGTAATGTCTTTTGCAGCCTTGAAGTCTTACCTTCAATGTTAAGTATCTACAAAGACTATTTCCATTTCTGTGCCTGTCCAATGCACATACCTGTCATGTCAGCCCATCCTTGATTAGTTATGACTTTTTTCCTTCGCTGGATGGAGAGGGGGACATCTGGACGTAATAAAAAGACCGAAAACATCTAACTTCCCCTCAGCCTTATTCTGCGTGGGAAACTAAGACATCAGGACTGACTACTTCTGCCTGATACGCAGTCATCCTCCAGAAACCCCGATGTCTTTCCCACTCCCAGTTAACTCTCGGTTCGGTGAGTGTCTGCTGGGTATTTCCTTCCCGGCTCACGTGTTAATCTGATAAAGCTGGTCACCCCAGGCAATTCTGACTAAATAATAGCGATCCACTCATCACTTTGTGGGCAGTGACTAGCAGTTCAAGTGTTTCAGCACAGCACATAGCCAGCTATACTGGGATAAAAGCAGAAACAGCGACAAAATTTCTGGGGTTGTGCCATGAGAGAGGAAGGTTGAGTGCAACCAGTGACCACCAGATGTTAAAGTCATTGCTTAAACAGTTAAATTAGGTGACCTTCAGGACCCTATGGCACAAAATTTTCAGGGTCTTCAGCTGTTGTGTGTTTTGCGGTGTGGCTGCAGACATGATGAGACCCGCAGGTCTGGAGTGGGCTGGAAGAGCCATGTGGGCTTGTGCAGAGCATGTGCCTTCCTCCCACAGCCTGCCTGTGCTGGGCACCTCAGATGTGGGCCAGGACACTGGCTGGAGGGCATGGGCAAGCTCCTGGAAAGGATTACAGGCTACAGTGGTAAATATCTAGGTAAATAGAAACATATTCAGATAAATTTTTACTTGGGGAAAAATTCCTAGTCTCTAGGTGAGCATGTTCTTTACGCGAAAAAAAGGGTGAAATAATGAGATATTTTAAAAATGCTTGCATTTGTGCTCAATTAAGTTGTATGATGGAGGTTTAAAAAGAATGCATTTAGAAATTCTGTGTGCTGTTATTCACAAATTACTTCAAGAAGGTCCTGGTTATCTGATATTTAATTATTCAAAACTATACAATGAATTATTTCTATACAGGGTTTATGGACAGCTTATTCTCAGTCTTTAATATTCATACCAAGATTGGATCATTTTAATTGAATGCCTATAGCCTATGTCCTGCTGTATGCTTTTGTCCTTTGATTGTATAAATTCCTGCACTTGCACACTCAGAATTTATTTTCGTGATTTTTTTTAAAAAAAAGATTCTGTTTATTTGGAAACTTTTGCCAATGAACAAGTTCACTAGCATACCATAGAAAATAAAATAGGTAGTGTGCTAAGCTGACAAATTTACCTGAAAATTATCTTTTTTCCTATTCTAAGCAAATACTCCTAAGCATTTATATTTTAAAGGACTTCAGTCAAGACTTTTGTGGAATTAGGAAAGTAACATGATGAATGAGAAGAGGTTAGAACTCTGCTAGTGTGTTTTGTAGAGAAAAATCTTATAATTTTCAGATTGGATTTGTTTTTCAGTGGCCGCTGCTCAGAATCAGCTCCCCTGTGAGATGCAGAGTGCACAATTCAGTATGCGTAACAAAGCATCCAGCTTGCAATGTGTACGTATAACAGATTAAATGATAGATATTTAAGGTTCAGTGAGGGAACATCAAAGGCTTCACAAGATTCATTTGCTGTTGTTTGAATTAAAAAAACCCGACAAACACAGAAACACGGGTGGCTAGCCAGAGCAAAGACTGCCACAACTACAATGATAAATGCTCAGACTGTACCTTACAGAAGACCAAACAAAGAAGTAGAGGAATGAAGCAAACACGCTGGGTGACTCTTCCTCTCTCACTATTGTCATCTGTCCTGATTGCCCCATCTCCCAGCCAGTGTGCTGGCTCTGAGAGACACCAGCATAGAGAGAGCGTGGTGTGCATCCTCCCTCTCCCATTGCTGACATTGCCTTCTTGGTTTGTGCTCTCTCGGAAGCGCTCCCAATGCAGTGCAGAATCATTTGAAAATGTGTTTTGTTTGAGCCCAAGTATGTCTTTACTCTGGAGGGTGTGAAACTCTCAGGCCAAGGAGTGTAGTCATCTCTGGGCAACCACAGACTTGTTTTTCTTTTTTCCTGTCAAGGCATTTTGCTTCTGAACACCAGCTCTGGATTTGCCTGTTCTCACAAGATTCCTGTCTGTTTCTGCTGCTGCACACGGGAGCATTTTCCTAATGATAGTGTCTGTCTGATGAGGGAGACATATCATTGAGCAGCTGGTAACACAGGTTATGGTGCAGTGAGGTGCATGTGACCCCTCTCCAGAGCAGTCATGACATACAGGGCAGAGCATTTCTCGCCGCTGTCTGAAAAAGACCCACTGCTTTTGGAGGTGGGTCAGTATCCCCATCCTCCTCCCCAGCAAAGCAGAGCCTTTTCTGACTCTTGCAGTGCTCCCTTTCTGTGAGGTTGTCCTTAACACCCCACCTGGTGTCCAGCAGGCCATGGTGGACTTGAGACCATCGAGCTTCTGCACACAGAAAAGCAGGGTATTTTGCTTCAACCCCAAGCTTGTAGCCTGCTACGGCTTCTACAGGTGAGTCAGCCTCAGCCCAAAGCACAAACCAGTTTATGTCCACCTCAGGATGTGAAGGCTGTGAGAAGCATGTGAGTTATGGTGTGGTTCCCACAACAAATTTGCTGCCAGCTTGGGTAGCTCACTGCAAAATGGTCAGATGTTTGGTGGTAGGATATTCAGCCTGAATTTGAAGCTGTCCTGTGGGCTAGGTCAGCTTGTGATTCTTCTTTGCTTCCTTTCAGGAACCTGCTGGGAACCAGAGAGTTGTATCTTTACCCACATGGGAGTACTCCACGGAGGTGAAGACCTTTTTCTCCCCACAACAGCATCATGAAGTGATATTAGACATTTGCATGGTTTACTTGAGAGCGGACACTTGAAGAGATGTTGATCCACATGAGTTCTCCCTATTCTCTCTCCCCTTCGCCTCCCTCCCCAGTCAATAATTGCATAAATGTAGTTTTCATTCTTTATTCTGCAGGAATAGATTTACTCCTGTGTGCACTACAGAAATGCCTCTGATGATAGTGTCTGACTGTAACTTCTGCACAGGCAAATGCTTTTGGCTTCAGCCACTACAGCCTGGTTCAGTACCCACCAAATTACCGTATGCGGTACCACTTACTTCGATGGGCATCTGCTCAATCTCTGCTGAATTCCTCTTCTTCACTTTTCCAGTGATAGCTACTGAATTTATTCTGATCAACAGCAAGAAAAGAACTTTGTCCAGATAATCTTTTTCTGGGTTTCAAATAAATAGCCCAGCATTTTTAGCACATGAATAACAGATCATTCAGAGGAAAAATCGTGCCTTCTGGACACGTATTTCAAAATTTGCAGTGTGTTGTAGCTCTACAGACAGTCAAAAAGAAGTTATGGCTAAAGTTTTCATGCATGTTGAAACCTTTTACTTGCAGTTTTTATTTTTCTTGTAACTCTTCTGTCTTACTGATTTATTTTTTAACTTTTCTATGCCCTGATAAATGACTTTTCTTTCTTTGGAAGAAGTTTATTTTCAAATGCTTTCAACCTTCATTAAAAAATTGATTTTGTATCCAGATTATTCTGCTCATTGATTTCTGATTTTTCCAGCTCCCAAATTCTTATTAATTTTGTGTCATGTCAAAACAAAAAATTATTATACATTTTGAGGGATGTTGTATGAAATAAATGATACACACAGCTTAGCTGTTTGCTCAGTGGAAGTGGCAGCATTAGTTGTCTGTGGGCTTGTTTATGGAGGTAGCAACATTCCGCAGTAGCTGTAACAGATACTGTCTGCAAAGAGATTGAAAATGTATTTTTGTTCCACACACTGCAGTATGGGGCAACATGGAAGAGGGAGAGGAGGAAAACCCTTCCAATAAATGTGACCTTCAGTTGTTCTCTGTCCTTGCTTGTACTCTGCTGCTCTGTAATAATGCTGTCATTGGTGACAACCATCCCACTAGATGGTTTAAATTGTTCTCAGCTTTTTCTTGCTTTTTCTGTGTGCCATTTCCCTGAGGGGATTTCACTTGTAAAATTGTTTAATCAAAACTCAGATTCTCTCCTGATGTTGTGATAGTTTCATTCTCAGCTGGTGGTGCTGAAATTAATCTTTCCAGGGTAGCAGCCTTTTTGTTCAAGCTGCTCTTCCAGTGTGAAGCCACTGCATTTTTTCTTAGTACCCAAAAGACAGGGGGAAGTTTGGAATTTTTTCAGTCTTCCTTAAATGTCAGTGGGAAAATGTCCATTGCCCAATGTTAACCATCCTTGCTTCTCTCCTCACTTACTTGATCCTGTCCTATCAACCAAACCCCAAAGCTCCCTTCCCTCTGCTTGGAAATCTGAAAGACCTTGTATTTTATCCATTTCCATCAGGAGCAGCAAACAAACCTTGTGCTCAGGATCTCTGCATGACTGAAGTCCTACGTGGCTTTTGGACAAAGCAGTTCCTCCGCTCTTCCAGTTTGCTCTGCTTTCAAGAGGAGACACTTTTCTTTTTGAAAAATATTGGTTGGTTTGCTTTTACATCTGGGTAAATAAAGAATGAAGAATAAAAACTAGAGGCATAAAAATGACAGGCAAAAATGTTATTTTCTTTGTCTCTGGTCTGGTATATCGACATAAATTGGAAGGGAATCTCTTTCCTCAAATACTTCATTTCCAACCCCTGTTGCAGATACAGTCTACTAACTGACTGACCAGCTCTTTAAATTAGTATGCTGTCCCCTTTCTTTTATATGAATTAGTACGAGGACACACGTATCCTGCCTTTGCCAGCTGAATTGCACTGCCATGCATAGCTTGACGTGATATGACACTTCAGATGCATGAAATATTTCCATGTTTCTGACATGTCAGTGTGCCTCTGCATGACAGCACAGAACAAACCTGCCCAAAATACACTGTCTGACAAATTATCAGACAATTAACTCACTCCAAAATTACTAGTTGTTGCCCCTTGCTCTCTTGAATTATTCCTTCCCCTGTGAGGTAGCAGTGCCTTCACAGTGCTTTTTCTTTGTGCTGCAGTAGTTTGTGATGGCCTTCATGCAAATCACAGGATTCCCACCAGTGTTTCCCCCCGCCCTTCCACCAAAGTCACTGAGTGCACAAGTATACAGCTGAATATAGTATCCTTCCTCAAAATCAGTCACTCTCTCTGGATTCCTCCCCTCTTCAGCCATCATTCCTGCTTTCCCAGATCTTGCCTGGCTTAGGACTGTCTGCTGTGACACATTCATCTCTTCTCCGCTGCAGTCAGCTCTGACATGCTCTTGTCTTGTCTCTCAGCGAGACAAAGTTGTTTTGGTCAAGATCATGAAACACTGGGGTTTCAAAGGAATCTCAGCTTTCAGTGGCGTTTCCGGGGCTTTATTTAGGCGTCCTGCGCCATGCCACTGAGGGACCTAGGAACTAGGGACGGCTAGCCTGCAGCTGCTGCTCCAAAATGATGTGGAACTTGCGTCTGCCAGCTGGAGACGGGGATCTGGGGAAGCTGATGTATCACTGATGCCCAGCCTTGTGTAGTTGGATCAAAACATTAGAACTTGTAAGCACAACACAATTGTACTCTAGGGCTTCAGACATCAAAGGATCAGTCTTGCTTCTCTTTTTCCCAAATTCGAGGAAGCTGAATAGCTTCAGGAACAAAATAGCTCTGAAATTGTCTTGCTATGAGCAGGCATGGAGTCTAGTGCATGGTATCACCAAATAAGAGATCTCAAAATAAATCTTTCATCCTAAAGAGTGTTTGGACAGCTTTGTGGCTGATTAGTATATGTCATGAAATAAAACTGCATAAATTTTTTCATACAAGGTTTTACTTTCAAAAGTTTATCAACTCATGTTGATAATTGCTGTGTGCTGTAAGGATCTATTTTAAGACTGAACTAGTGAGGTTGCATGTTGCCTTTGCCAGTATTTCTATCAGCAGATTTTTTTTTATCCTGTTCTTTCACATTGCTTCAGACAGTCTGAGCACTTGCAGATGCCCAATACAAGTACAAGATCTGTGTTGCCAAATGAACTCATTGGGATGCCTTAAACTTCTCTGGATGCCAATACCGCAAAAAATGACAAAGACTAATGGGTACAGTGGAAAAATAAACATAGTTACCACTCTCTTGGTGAAGCTGTTGATGAGGACATATCACTTGAATCTTGGAAGCTGATTTTCTGACAGATACTCCCACACTTTGTGGGCAGAACTGTCACAGGCAGATCTAACTGAAGATTTTTTTTGAGAATAGTGAAATTTCGTTCCTTCCTTTCTTCTGAAATTATAAGTGTAACTAATATTTCATGTCAGATTTGCTAACCTTGGAAGTTAATGTCACATCTTCCCTTCTGTAAGACAAATAGCAATATCAGTCTCCCCAGATCTTTGCTAGTTTGGAGCACTGGTGAGCCTGGTCACTTTTCTGCTTGGCACAGTACAAGGATGAGAAAATCCCAGTACATCTGAGTAGACCGTTCCTGGGCAACAGGGGAATGAAGGTAGAGAATTTAAGAATGAGGAGATTTGGCAGCCTAACTCCTCCAAACTGTGTTGCAGATAAGGTGTCCAAATCTCTCTCACTTAAATTTCAAAGGCTGCCTAGACCTTCCTAGCATTTCAATATCAGTCTCTCAGAAATCATAATAGTTGGTATTTGTGAGTTTGTACTAATTGTCCAATGCGGCGAGTGGAAAGACACCATTAACTGACACTGCTTTGCATGACAAAGAGTCACTATGTGACGATATAACCCAAATATGTCACTATTGTTATGTGATTCATAAGAAACAATCATATCAAATTGACAATATCATCACAGCTGTTCTGAATTTCTCAGTTCTCATCTCTCCTTTGCCTTGAATTTATTTGTGGGGTTTTTTTTTGGGTTTTTGGTTGGGTTTTTTTTAAATAGTAGGAAGAAAAGTGTATCGAGTACTTGTTATTTTTGCTCAAAAGAGGATCAACATAGATAACTTTTGTTTGTTTTTATTTGAGCCCTATCATCACCCAGTGTATCAGTTGGAAAAGCATGAGCCATTTCTCTCAAGCTTTTTCTGTGAGAGAATATCAAATGTCTTTGGAAAAGAGATGAGAACAACGTTAAGAAACTGATGGATCATTTGGATTTGGGTGGAAAATCCGTTGCAATCATTTCTTCACAGAGATATCATATAGAGCCAGGGCATAGACTAGTGTAACAAGAACCGTAACTGTGTTTTTTTCACATATCAGGATGAGTTTTCCTGAAAGTGGAATGGAAGTTCAAAAATTTGCTAAGCATAAATTTATACACAGTGGAAATTCATCAACCTAAATTATGCAAAATTGCAAAATGATTGGCTTGTGTGACAAATATTTTGAAATTATGGCCTCAATAGTTTAAAAGAAAAAGAAAAACTTGTCATATTTGAAATAGTAGATTAAAGTTTTCAGAATTGAGAAGCTTTTGTCCGAAAGTCTTTCTAACCTACTAAACCACTTATTTTTAAGAATTCCTTATGTTAATACACACCCACCCACCCTCCCACTCCCATTTTAGCAAGGAAAGGTGAGCCGTTTCTGTCTTACTGTTGACGGGTACTTACTGACATTGAAACAAAATTGAGGAAGATTAAAAAAGAAATGATGGATGACCTGTAAATGAAGTTTAGATGAGTACAAAAGATAAAACCCCATCTGTACTGTTAATTGAATTTTGGAAACACTGGCTGAAGTTCAGGAAAACACCTGAAACTGACTGAAAACTTTCCACTGAATTGAGTGAAGCCAGGTGAATATCATAAGGTTGCAAAAGTAAGAAGGAAATTTTGAAAGTGGGAGCATTCTGAAAATTACAATAAACACTTGTTTCCAGTTGAGAACCAGAAAACACCAGGAAAAGCCTGAAACAGAATTTAGGAGGGATCTTAGTGCAACCTTCAAAAAGGTTGAAATGTGTTGGATGACGGTATCTGCAGATTCTAACTTCATTCGTCTGCAGTGAGTTTGATTAATACCATTAGAAGTAGCTGTTTAAGCAGCCTTCTGATGCTATGCAACAATAGGATCCCCATCACACACATGCTTTTCTTTGGTGCCTGTTTTCAAAATAAACTGAGAACATAAACTGCCTTCAGTAGCTATGTATCAATTTGTCATTTTAACCTTCACTATACTGTTTCGTATTCAAAATTCAGATTTTAATAGTGGGAATTAAATGCTAATCCAGAAGTATCTCAGATCTACGTAGATACATTTTGATTTCCAAACTGAGCCTTTGATATCAGTCTTTAGAATAGAAAGAAGACACCATTATAGGCTCAAATATTATTTAAAATGGTGGTTCGGAAAATACTATTTTTTAAGCAACCAGGCTTAAGTATCATGCTGATCTGGGTCTAAGCTAGAAAAAGACGATCTTGGGCTTGGAATTGATTTCTGCCAGAAACCTTGCTTCAGTTTCTGCTCAGATTAGGTCGTAAGCACACTTTTCAAAGGAAAGGGAGGTGGACCTAGGAATGTGCAGTGATTTGATCATTAACGGTGAAAAGTACTCTTTAAACACCATCTGTAATGTACATTTCTATTGAGCTGAGAGGAAGGTGTGAGAAAGCAAATTGAACCACTGTACTTGGTCTGGTTGGAATGGGCTTAATGTTCTTCCCAGCAGCCCACAGGGTGCTCTGCCAGGAATTCATGACTAAATCGGTGCTGGTAAGACGCTGGCATTTTGGCTATTGCTGGGCAGTGCTTGGACAGCATCAGGGCTTTCTCTGCTCCTCATGCTGCCTCTGCGAGCCAGCAGTCAGGTGGTGGGAAGAGGCTGGCAGGAGATGCTGCTGGGATGGATGACCCCAACTGGCCAAGGGATATTCCGTATCATTCCAACATCATGGCAGCAGTAAAGACTGGAGGCTGCTCCTGCCAAAGTAGCTTTTGCTCGGAGACTGGCTTGGCATCACTCTGCTGGTGGAAGGTGGTGAGTGATTGTGTTTGTGTCACTTTTAAAAAAAATAAATTCTTTCTTATTAAGTAGTCTATCCTAATCTTGGCCCATGAGATTTCACCCCCCATGAGCAAGCAGCTACATGGGTGCTTAGCTGCCAGTCTGGGTCAACCTACAGCTCGTAGATGACTGACCTGGCTTTTTTTTTTTTTTTTTTTTTTGTTTCCTCCTAAGCTTGAAAGCCACAAGAGGATAATTAAAACTTCAATTCTAGAAAAATAGCCCATCAAAAAAATTTACTGTATGTTTCCTAGAACCACCTAAACCCTATTAAGAGACACTTTAGGAAGTACATGAATTATGAATGGCTACCAACTTATTTTCTCTGAACAACAATCTATTTCTTTCATTATTGCTGTGTAATTTTAGCCTTTAGGTGAAAAAAATCATACTGTATTTATGCTACATATTGTACACTTACTATATGATAACATACTTTTACAAGGTCTAAAAAACTCTTCAAATGTATTAATTTAATTGTCTGTATCTTTCCAGGGAAGGGATGATCTCAGCAAAGCAGAGGGCTGTGAACCATTCCCAGTTGTACAGCATCCATTTTTCAAGCCAGAGAGTACGCTCATGTAAGTCTTGAACCAAAGATTTCAATTTGGTGTCTTTCACAATCAACCAGTGACTTATTACAAAAAAGGATTCCCTCAAAGTTTCTACTTCAAAAGTTTCAAGCACGGTAGTACATACCCTAAAAATAATTCTTGTTGAGCTACCATAGTTCAAGAAATATTTAAAAATGAATTACTGTGGAGCAGTTACATGGAAATAAAAGTAGGAGTGCTCTGGTGACTATTTTGCACATGAGTGGAGCATTGTGTGGATTTTCGTGCATGCAACAGGTCAGTACAATGTTCCCTAGGATTCTGTGGAAGCAGACAAAGCACATTAGCTCACTTAACCCACCTTCAGCTGCCCTCTAGCAGGATTCCCTATTCCTCTTGTGTCTTCTCAGGGTATACAAAAGTGTTCCCTTGGAAGGGGACGCAGCAGACAGGCCAGCCTGGCTGGTGGCAGGGTCACAGGCTGATGCCCTCTCCCTCCCGCTGCTCCTCAGCTGTCAGTCACCCATCCCTCTGCCACTCAGCAGCACGGGGGTGTCTGGTTCTCAAAGGAATATAGGGAAGTCAAGCACTCATATCCTGCTGCTTTAAGTTTCTGGCTTAAGTTATGTATACATTACTTATATGCATGTGTGTATTCCTTAAATAGAAAATACATATTGTGTGATGTGTTTAGCTGACGGGGTATTTTGTAATTTTGTAGGCACTTGCATGTTAGCGTGAAAAGCCACATGAGCACCCATTGTCAAGCTGTGCTGTGGGTAACATGATGCTAATTAAATAGAAGCAATATTTGTCATTCACCAGAAGAATCTCAACATTTCCATTTTCCCAGTGAAAGCAGCAGCAACAATGGTTGTGCTTCTCTTTCTTCACTTTCTTTACCCAAAGTAAAGCCAACAGATGTCCTCAAAGTGCTCCCATCAATGAGAACATCTCTATTAAAAACAGGGATATAACTTTGTTGCAGGCATGCTAAACTGGTAACAAGGCTGTACAGAAAAGTTTTAGGGTGAAATTTAAAAACCTCTTTTATTTGTCTTAGTAAGAATGACAACAATGTACTTTGGAATTAATAGATACTTCTTACTTTTATTAGTTGCAAAACACTGTTTTCTTTGCTGCATACAGGAGGCCTCCGCGGTGCTTTTTTCTTTTTTTCTTTTTTCTTTTTTTTTTCCATATAGGAATTTTCTTTGTGTTTTATAGTAAAGACTGATTTCAGTCCAAGTTAAAACCCAGGACTGGTCCAGTGACGCTGTGCTGCTTGTGCTGCATGTGACCTTGAAACTGCGAAACAGTGGCTCGGAGAAGCAGATGTGCAGGGAGGAGCAAAACATGCCTTAATGAGAACTGCAATCTTCCTTGTGCTCTTAATGGTTTTAGCTTTCCAATGATCAAGCATTATTGATTTTCCTTCTCTCCTTCCCTCGTGTTGAGACTGTTGTGTGACTCGCGGTGAGCTAAATGCTAAGCCATAGCATCAGCACAAATCCTTCTTCCAGCAAAGGCAAGGGGAACCATTCAGTATAAGGATTTTAGTCCCTTTACTGCTGCTGCTTTTTTGTTTGTTTGGTTTTTGTTTTTTGTTAAATATAAGTATCTCTAACAAAGTGGTTGCCTGCCAGCTGCAGCAAAGCAAACCAAATGATTCGTGCTCAGTCTTGCTGTGCTCCCTGGGCTCAGAAATAGCGCTGGGACTGTGGCAGCATCGCCCTGCATTATTCAATGTCAGGCACCCTTAGACTCGCGCATTTTAGTAATTCCTTTGGTCGGCCTTTCTTTGTGGTCTCCATGGCAACTGTTTCCATTGCCATTAGCATCTCTGGGGCCCAGCCTTGCTCACATGCGTCTCAGCTGCTCATCTCCTAACACAGTAATTAATAGCTGTGGTGTCACTGTATTTAGATGCCTTGGGCCCTCTGTATTATTTCTCTGCAAGACAAATGTCTTCATGGTGCCCCTGGCCAGCACTGGCTGCATTGCTGCCTTCCATGACTTCCTCCAGCTCGGTCTCTGCCACCCATGCCGTCTGGACCAAAGTGCCTCTGGATGCTGGTTACGGACCTCAGCCTTTGCACCAGTTGTCTGCCAGCTCCACTCCTGCACTTTCTGCAGCTTTTGTTGGAAACGAGCAAGGAGAGGCGTTGTGGAGGCTCCTTGGCAGAAGCGCAGCCCCACTGGCTCCAGTTTGAGCAATTAAGCCCAAACCCAGAAGTTTAGCCTCCCGGTCCTCAAGTTTCCTATCACAGACAATGCATGGTATCAATTACTCACAGTCCTACATTTTAAAATACACTCCAAGGCTATGATTGTGGAAGGAAGTGTGATTTTTAAATGCTTAAATACATGAATCTCTGAATAACATCCTATGCTGGCCACTGGAAGTACTGGAAGCACTTACCCACCACACAGCCCTGTAAAAAGAAGTTTTTAAGAAGAGTTCTACTGAAAAGAGAGATACAACATCTTGAAATCCCAAATTCTATAATTTTATTTGAGCAAAACTATTGGTCAGATTAAATATATGAAAAACAAAGCTTTTACAAGATTTCATGAGATGGTTACTAAGAAAATCACAAATTCTAAATTATGATAGTCTCTTGGTGCTCAACTGCAATCCCACAGGATGATGGAATATTCTTTGTTTTAAAGCAGAATCCCAAATAACCTGGAAAGGTTTCTTTTTCTTCCTTTTTTTTTTTTTTTTATTTTCTTTTTTTTTTCCTGCACAGATTTATTACACCAATTGCAAATTTCAAGTTTGGCTTGGATTATTTTAGAATGTCTGCTGGACCACAAGGTATACAGTGGAACACTACTTGAGAACTAAATTAAAATGTATGCTTTTGTGCAAAAATTATCACATTCTCTTTTTCATTCCTATGCTAAACAGATAGCAATTGAATCATGGATTAAAATTGCTTTTATCACTTCTTCGGATTTAAAAAAAAAAAAGCTAGTTTTTCTGTTTGGGTTTTTCTTTTTTTTTTCATTCTTGTCTTTTTGTTTTGTCCTCTTAATAGAGCTGTGGAGCATCAGTGCTAAATCTTGAGAATGTATCTTAAGGAGGAATGCACACATACCGCAGCTCTGGTTGAGAAATGTGCATGTGATACTATTTATTCCCAAAGCCTTTTCTTGTACCATTAAGCTCACAAGTATCTGATGCTTTAAACTCTGAAAAGGATGGAGAATCATTGTAGAAAACCTCCTCTTTTTATTTTTACCCACTCTGTAGCAGTAATCATTGGAGGGTTTGTTACTTTATGCTTTTTAGTAATCAGTATTGCAAATTGATGATGTCAGTGCCTAGGAGTAGGTGGAGGGTGCCATGTGGTCCAGAGGCCGCAACTGCTGCTGCAGTAGCTCTGATTTCCCCCCTTCCTCTTCCTCAGTTCCCAGATTAAAGCAAATGCAGTCTCTAGTCTGCAAGTGCTCTGACTTCTGAATGCTGCAGTGCCCACCCGAACAGTTATTAAAAAAAAAAAAAAAAAAAAGGCAGCATCTCAAAATCAAACAGATTGGAGAATTGTATTAACAGCAAATGAAACTACCTCATGAAAAAATGTATCATCTACTCTACAGGGTAAGGTAGATTTAAACAATCAGGGCTGGACCAAAGAGGCAGTCTAGATGCAGCAGAGGAAAGGCAGGTAGAAATATTCAGCTCTGTACTCTGCACAGCCCCAGCCTGACTCCCACTGGTCCTTGTTTTAATGCTGTTTCCATGTGCTTCACTGGGGCCCCTTGGTTGTTTCCCACGGAATTGCCGTTTGCAATGCGCCATCACTGAGGCTGCGCCTCACCGGCACTGTGAAAATGGCTGGGTCTGGAGGCCGGCTCCTTGCGATCACCGCCTCCTGGGCCAGAAACTGGTCTTCACCTCCAAACTCAGTTGTGTGCCATTTCTGTAGTGACAGAAGTCTCTGGACCGCTCCTGGCCTGGGCTGGCAGCATTTCAGCAGGGCTGCTCCTTGGAGCAGGGCAGACCTGTGCCAGGAAAGGCCCCAAACATTTGTCAGCACAGTATCACCCCCTAACGCTGTCAGCGCACCAGCACACGCACAGCCCCAAAGGACACTGAAGTATAGGACAGATGTGGCCAGCATGACAGCCAAAGCTAGTCCCTGGACTAAAAACATTATGACCCTGACATGCATGCTGCCTAGCATCCTGTGTCAGAGCAAGTGATATGGGTCCTTGTGTTCCTTGCAATGTACGTGATGAACTGCTGCCACCTCTCTTAGCCTTTGCAGTGTGTGCTCAGAACTCCTGCAGAATGGTTTGTCTCCATCTGACTCCCCTGATTTTCTAAAGTGCTAATTCAATTTTACATCTTTTGCTCTTCTTCCCAGAGAAAAACTATTGGTTTATTGAGAACTAGAAGGTATTAGGAAGATTTATTTTGTATGTTGGGTTTTTTTCTTAAGAAAAGAAAGGTTCCAGTGAAAACTCTTTACGCCTCAGCTTAGAGACTTAAAACTGTGTGTAGCAGTATTGTTTAATTCGCTTGCCAGACATGAAAGATCACATACATCTATTGTGGTACATGTGGACTCATGTGGCAAAGTCTGAATCAAATTTAGACTTCTCCTGCACTACAGTGCAATTGGATTCAGTGTCGCAGTTCGTTGCTCATCTGTATTTACAGAGTGAATTATAACAAATGCTCAGTGGTGAAATGACTGACAGTTACCGATCAGATTCAATTACCATTGAGTGAAGCAAAGAAAAATGGAAAAAATTGTCTAGGGATGTTTATCACCAATAGATCTTGCACAGCGTGGCCAAGAGAAGTGCAATGCACGCCTGGTTAGCGTGGGGTTGATGTAACAGCACGACACCTGGCTGCTTTTGCTCTCATAGTCCTCTTGCCGTTACAGGAATGCAGTGCACACCTAGTGTGAGAGCACTGCGCAAGGACAATTTTTGTTACGGCAGCTGATGCTGTAGCTTCCATGTGGGTACAGCAGGACAAACCTGTGGCTGGAGTCAATGGGCCTACAATAGTGTGTGCCTGTAGTCTGGCTACTTTGGAAGGTATTTATGCTAATTTCTGATTTCCAACTAGATCAGTGTTTCTGCTGGTGGCTGGCTTGCACGCGGTGGAAAAGCTTGTGACACAAAATATTTAAGTCAGCATATGAACTTGTCATCTTCCCCTGAAGATTTCTTTAAGGTGTATGTACTAAGCTATGTGAAGAAAAATGATGAAACAAAGAAACAAAAAAGCCCCAATCTTCAGTAAGTTAGAGTTATGGAAGTGCATTGCAGAGTTCAGATCTGTGTTTCATTTCACCCAGTCCAGCCTTGAAAATTCCACTTGACCCATTCTTCAGTAAGACGGATGAAGCATCACTGCCTTTTGAGGACCAGTAGGTTGATGAGGAGGTTCCTATGCAAAATGGCCATGAGGTCTGCTGTCAAAATGCATTTTTGTAAAACAAAAAAAGGTAAAGAAGAAAGAATAATGTGAAGTTTAATGAAAAAAAAAAAAATCCTGGAATGTTGGACCTAAAAATTTATTCTAAAAATGAGAGTGTAAGCAGGTATGGTATACCAGAAATCATTGCTTGCAGGTGTGGCTGAGCGTACAGTTTTAAATGTTAAGGCTGAACTTTCTGTGGTTCTTTTGTGGTCCTGAATGCTCTCTTGCATGAATCGAGTGTTCAGATCTCCTAAAATGCACAAGATCATCCAGAAAGCCCATCCTCAAAATCATGCAGTGTATTTTTTGTACAAGTATTTCCCAAAACATATCCAGTAGTAAAGATATCGAACCGATCCATTTTCAGATGTACTCCAAAAGTATGCAGAAAAAAGGGCTTGGATAGTGGATGTGTTAGCATCGTCTCCAGTTACCAGGCACTAAGTTTACGTTCTCAGGCAAGTGAAATCCAGCAGGTACCACATCTTGCCTGCTCACACGTCATGCATAATTTAGTTTCTAATTTAGTCTGGATTTAGTGGTGCTTTCACGTGCTGTTTGTTTCACCTTTATAATACCAAATCTCTTGTTTAAGGTAGAACATTTTATTTCCTGTTGATACCAATGCCTTCGTGTTTTCTTGCACCCCTCTGTATTCTGTGTCTCACCTTCTGTTTTAAATCATTGTGGTTACAAACCACAACCAATTTACAGCAGTAGGAGTGTAATTAAAAATAATAGCCATAGCAGCTGTTGAAAAAACAGTCTTCCCATATACCAGTTGACAGATCTTGCTATAATCTGAATGCAAAACATGCTTCTTTAAAGGCTTTTTCCAATATGAAAGGGAATGAAAACCCATTAATAACTATATTCTACTGCAAGGTTTTGAAAAATGAAGGTAAACTTTCCCCCCCACTCCGTCTCCTGGAAATTGCATCCCTGATGTCTGGGAATCTGTAAAATGCAGATGATTTATACCACCGACAGTCTCCAGATCCCTGAGAAACAGCAATGGAAAGCTTCACAAGAAAGTCTCTAGGGGTTTGGGCACAATCATCTACTGTGGAAGAATTGGACAGAAGGCTATTTACTGTGTAGTGTTTCTCAGACCATGGTAAACAGAAAGTTCAGGAATGAAAGGAAAGAAATATGAGTAAAAACAGGGGAAAGGCTGTCAGTTCAAGGTGAAATATTCTTGTTGTCCTCAAAATCCCTAGTTGAGGAAGACCAGGGCTGCAGAGAGAGTATTAACCCAAATTATTTTGAAATTGCTGGGGTTAATAAAAAGAAATCCTGAAATGCTTCAAGGAGTTGAAAAGGACATCTAAAACTTTTAAAATTTTTCAACCTTTTTCCTTCAGAAAATACTTCCTTTTCTACTCAAAATTGAAACTTTCTGCAGGGATATGTGGATTTTAGTTGGGATGTACTAGAAATAAGTGCCTTGGTGAAACTGAATATTTTGACATTTTTATTTGTAAAGGTATTCAATTTTTTATTATTATATACAAAATCAATTTTGGAATGAAACATAATAATTATTTAAATTAACCAGAAATTTTTGTTTTGAAAATTTGCTTTCTGGGTGGACAGAAAAGATGTAGATGAATCTATGCTACTACAATTTTTCCTGAAGCTAGATGGGAAAAAAATGAAACTAGAAACAAACAATTGAGATAAAGCACACCGCTAGTATTAAGTCCTTCCCCAGGGGTACTACTATGTCATTTACTTTTGTTTTGAATATTGCTTCGAAGTACTGATTCATGCCGTCAGCAGAATTTTAGGTTTGTCGGTAAAGATTTATGAGAGGCTACTAAGAGCATTTTCAGGCACCCTTTTAGTCAATCATCCATTAAGGGAAGACAGAGCTATTCACACAATTGCTCTGGCAGTTGCTCATATGGGGTGTACAAATCTAGCGTATGGGAATGCTGTTTTGCCACATCTGCTTTTCACCAGGCTAAAGGACAGTGTGCATGACAACAAACCCCAGGCTCCTTCCGTATGTGTACAGCATGCTGTGGAGGTTTTGTTGTTTGCTCCATAGAAATCGTTGAGCTGAGGTTCTTTGTTTGGACAGGGCACGAACTGTCTTTCTTGTGTTGGGCTATTTGATTTAGTTTTTAAACCTGGCACAATACGTACTCAAAGAAAAATTAACTTTCTTGGTAATTTGGGGAAAGGGAGACAATTCTAGAAGGATCTTTTGTAAAAGCAAAACCTCCTGTCCATATGAGATGAACTTTCATGGAGGGGTTCTGGCTGAAAGTTGAAACCTGAAAAGTTTCACGCTCCTGCTTTCCATGCCACTTCCATACACTAACTCTTAGATGCAGTACGGTCTTAAAGCTCCGCCTTAGCAATTGGAGTTAACAGTAAAGTTATACCAATAGTCATCATGTCCCATCTGCTGCTCTCAGTACAGTTGCTATATGTTCCCTTTCTATGAAGAAAATCTAGAGGGGGCAGGTTGGGGTACTTGGATTTCAGGGGGGGTGAGAAGGGAGAGTGGAGAAGCTGAGCCACGTTAGCCACATGGTATTTAGAGAGGGCTGTGTTGGCTGAGGGGTGGCCTTTGACATAACTCATAACAACGTAAGAGAGAGACAAAACAGGGAAGGTAAGGAAGTGGAAGTGAAGGATGGTCCACAGACGTTATTCATATTGCATCACAGATGCTTCTCACCTGCATCTCTGTACAGCCACCGTTGCCAGCACTGAAAATCTTGTAGCTCCACTCATGCCTGCCTTCCCTGCCTGCCCTTTGGTATGCCATCGCTCTCAGCAGTTGACATCTCTGTGGGGGTGCAGGATATGGAAACAGCAAAAAGTGGAGGACAGTCTCAAACCACAGACTGAGACACTAGATTTCTTTTTCCCTTTCAATTTCTTTCTCCCACAGGGCACATATGCCATATTTTCACAAAATGATCACACAAAAGCCAAAGCAAGACTCCAGAGAAACCCCCATGCAATTACTTCCCCACCATTAAAACACGGATGTCAGGCTATTTCTGTGTTTTCCGTGATGAAGCAGGAACTTGTGAAAGCTGTGTGTTTTCCCACAGAGCTTTTTATGGACCTGTGCAGGGAGAAGGAGATGTGCCTGCAGTGTGATGCTGGCCTGGCCGCCCTTCCCTCTCCTGCGTCACCCGGTTTATCCATCCTGCCGATACCGCTCTCCTGCTGCACTGCCTAGTGCTTCACCTTCTCCCATTCTAAAGGAGGTCAGAAATCAATCTTACAACTCTTTCCTTCTCTAACAAACCCTCTGTTAGTGAAATCTTGCCTAATTCTTTCAGCTGTAGTTGTCCAGAGTTCAATTTCTTCCTCCTGCTAGGTGCATTTATACTTTAGCAGCTCCTGTTTCTCCCCTGCAAAGAAGTGGATGGGTGTGAAAACCCTTCACAGACTCTGGGGCAAATAAAAACTTATAAAACTCCTTGTGTAGGATGCGGAGAGACCCCACTTGTGTTACCATGCTCCAGAATGTTAAGTTCTTCCACTGAATGTTTAGCTACATGATTCACCACCCTCTTCAGACCTTTTGTTCCCCTATATCACAGCCTCCCTCCCCAGGTAAAAGTGACACTGCTGGACAACCAGCAAGGTAACTTGCTTGTGTGCACGTTGTCCTGTGTTAATTATACAGCTTTAGGAATATCAGCCCTGAGTGTCCTGCTCTAGGATAGCTCTAATGGCATATAGATATTTACATCAATGTAATCTGCTGACTGGGAAACAGACAAAACTAAACCAGATCGTCAGGAGCCCATCCTAGTCAGTGCATTGCTAGTCACTTTTCTTCAGAAAAAGATCTTATTGCACACCCAGATAATGATGTTGGTCCATCTCTATGTCGGTCAAGTCTCAAAAAAAATATTATCCTAACAAAATAAATGAGTGAGCCTGATGTAATGAGAATACTTTCATCTAACAAGGTCCTGCAGGTGCATGCTTGTATTGGGTCTGGCTGGGATGGAGTTAACTTTCCCCACAGCAGCCCTCAGAATGCTGTGCTGTGTACTTCTAGTAGAATGGTGTTGATAACACCAGTGTTTTGCTGAGCAGTGCTGCCACACAGCAAAACCCTCCAACCCACCCCTGCCGAGGCCAGTAGTCTGGGGGTGGTCAAGTGGTTGGGAAGGCACACAGCCAGGACAGTTGACCCAAGCTGACCAAAGAGATATTACATACCATATGACTTCTTGCTCAGCAACAAAAGTCAAGAGAAGGGGGCAAGGGGTTCATTATTAAGGCGTTTCTCTTCGGAGGCAACTGTACATGTAGTGAGGCCCTGGTTCCCAGAAAGTGGCTGGACATCATCTGCTGATGGGAAGTAGAGAGCAAATCCTTTTGTTTTTCTTTGCTTTCACATGCAGCCTTTGCTTTGCTTTATTAAACTGCATTTGTCTCAAAGACCCATAAGTTTTTAATCTTATTTTCTCCTCCTGTCCTGCTGAGGAGGGGGAACGATAGAGCAGCTCGGTGGGCATGTGGCAGCCAGCCAAGGTCAACCCACCACAGCACTGAATTTCCTTTCAGCTGGTGCAAGTATTTTTCTTTCTCGTTCTGAACTAAAAGGCATCAGCAAAGCTGTTCTGAACTGCTGGGAAAACGTGACGTCTCAGCAGGCATTTCTGATAGCAGAGAAGAACGTGCACAAACCATGATGGTGAAGTAAGAAATGACAACAGTTTGAAATCATTAGCACCTTCATTACATTGTGCATTTTTGAAAGCAAAGATTGCTCCTGGTGATTCTTTTCCAACTATTTCTTAAGTGGCAAAATATGCTCTTAAAACATCTGGGGAATGTCAGATGTTCCTTCAGGCAGTGGTACTGCACACATGGAAAGTTTAAGGCCTGCAATAAAGCAGACAGAGCTATAAAGACTGTGTAACTGCACGATAGCAAAGGCATGAAGTGAACACTATCTTTAACTTGGTGAAATGCTGCAAGGAGGCTAAATTCTGTTCTGCGCTACACCTTGAACAGCTGTTTAGCCAGGTGAAAAGTAGATGTGTGTTTGTTGTGGTTTAACCCAGCAGCAGCTAAAACAACCACACAGCCATTTGCTTACTCTGGCCCCCCAGTGGGATGAGGTAGAGAATTGGGGAAAAAAAGGTAAACCTCGTGGGTTGAGATAAAGACAGTTCAATAGGACAGAAAAGGAAGATGAAGAAGATGATGATGATGATCCCTTCCCGTTGGCAAGCCAGTATGAGAATCTGAAAAGTCCTTGACTGCTTGGCAACAACTACAAATGTCAGTGAGTTATCAACATTATTCTCATCCTAAATCCAAAACATAGACCTATACCTGCTGCTAGGAAGGAAATTAACTTTATCCCTGCTGAAACCAGGAAAATGTGAAAAACTGTTCTAATTTACAGTAGAAGAGAAAAGAGTGAGAAAAAATCCCATCTTAAGGGTGTAACATTTGGATGCCTAGAGGCCACAGTGGAATGGTTCACGAACCTGGATTAAGGCTCAGCAGCAGCCTCTGAACTCCACCTGGATAATAAATGCAATGTTCAACTAACTTGAATAACAGCAAAATCTGCCGCTGACAGATATCATATGGGCATATTGATTTCCTTTTTCGTGGTTTTGTGTGTGCAAACCAAAGAAGAATACTCTTTATTATTTATTTCCATTTTAGCAGCGAAAAGCAGTTCTTGGGGTTCTGCCCATTATTTACAGTTTATATGTGCACAGCTCTGTCAGTCTTATGCCTCCTGTAAGAAATTGCTTTGTCTTGGAGGATACAGAGACCCCAGCAGTTGGGGTTATCTTCCCAGTTCATCTCAAAAGCCACATAAAAGCAGCAAACAAACAACTGCGCAGAGACTGTGCAAACACCACGCCAGCCCCTGAGCTCAGGGCATAATTGTGCTGCCTCTGGAAAGCACATCTGGCGGCAGCTGTACAGGCACAGCCTTGCTCAGCGGCAGGCACTCGCTCCTGCTAAACCGCTCCTGGGCCTCAGCAGAGCTTGTGGGTCCAGCAGCCGCAGAGAGGAGGCTGCTGAGCTGGTGACCAATGCTGAGCACAAACGCAGGCATCACCTCCGCTGTATTTTGCTTGTTGTGCTGGCAGCTGCTCCAAACTGGCTTCAGCAAATGCCTTGATTTTGAGTAGGATGAGTTTTTAAAGTTTTTTTATGGAAGAAGGGAAAGAGGGAGAAATGTGGAAGAGAAATGTAGTATTTTCCATAAACCAGGAGTGATCAAATAACTTGCCAGTTGCCTAACTTTTAAAATGTGGCTGGTCTACCTCTCCTGAGTAAATGTCCATGCTTACATAAATGCAGAATGACTTGCTAGAAATAGAATAATTTATTCCCTATCCTCAAGAGATATCCAAAATAGCTTTGCTATTTCTCTTCTGAAGTTTGCATTTCTAAGTGCTTAGGAAAAATTACTTCAACAGAACCACAATTTGATTTTAGTTAACCTTAGCTGTGTCGTGTGGTGGAAAACCAGTTACCTGCTTATATTTTGCTAAATCTGGATCTTTCGCCAACAAAAATAACTTCTCTTGCAAGTAGCAAATGGAGCCTTTTTTCTTCCTGAGAAGTCATTTAAGCATATCTTGTGTATTTGGGAGCACTGGACTAGATTAAACCTGATTTATCATGCGTTTGTACCTTGTGGTTAGTTGATGTTAGTTGTGGTTAGGAGACCAGGAAGGTTGAAGCTGCACTTGAAGCTTTTCTTGTGTTTGAAGCTTTTAAAAAATGGCTTCTCTCCCACACAGTTTGAATCCTGTGTATTTGTGGATGGGGGTGCACTGTCAGTGATCGACAGCGTGGCAGCAGTCAGCCACAGCGGCTCCTTCGTTCAGCTCTGCCTGTGCTGTACGTGCAGCTCCGTGCATACTGTTGCACAGGATGCCCATTCTTGCCTCAGTGTGGTACGAGGTGCAGGTTGTGCCTGAAATATCCTCAGGATGCAGGCCTGTGAAAAACTCTGGAGGAACAGTGAATCATTCTATCGAGTGTTAGTCCTGTTCCAAAGAACCACAGAGGTTGTGGGTAAATTTGTAAACCATCTGCCTGGCAAAAAATAATGTTGCCCTCCCTACTGGTCCTAGCATTGCACAGCAGATGCTAGCCATGTCATTCCACCGGTCAGGAAAATGCGTAATTGCTAGGGAGTTGTGCTACTTTCATGGGTGTGGTGGGTTGACCCTGGTTGGGGGCCAGGTGCCCACCAGAGCCGCTCTATCACTCACCTCCTCAGCAAGGCAGGGAGGGGAGAAAGGAAGATGGAGAAAAAATAATCCCAAACTCGTGGGTCGAGATAAAGGCAGTTTAATGTAGCTAAAGCAAAAAGCCACGCGCGGAAGCAAAGCAAAAAAAGCAAAGATTATTCTCTATTTCCCATCAGCAGGCGATGTCCGGCCACTTCCTGGGAAGTAGGGCTTCAGTAAGTGTGCCCCTTACTCCGGAAGACAAACATTGTAAAAAAAAAACAACGAATGCCCCCGCCCTGTTCCTCCCCCTGTTCTCAGTTTTTTACTGCTGAGCATGACATCATATGGTATGGAATATCCCTTTGGTCAGTTTGGGTCAGCTGTCCTAGCTGTGTCCCCTCCCAAGATCTTGCCCACCCCCAGCCTGCTGCTGGGGAAAAAGAAATGTTGGAAAGCCTTGATGTGTGCTGGCACTGCTCAGTATAGCCAAAACACTGGTGTGTTATCAACACCTTGCTAGCTACCAAGACACAGCACAGCACTGTGAGGGCTGCTGTGGGGAGAATTAACTCCATCTCAGCCAGACCCAATACAATGGGACAGGGTTCTGTACGTCCTGTAAAAGGGGTTTCTCTTTGGTATTCAGAGGCTAGCAAACTAAAATCAATCGTGATCTCTTCAATACCAAACAAAGCCGCCTTCTCAGAAACTGCAAGGTTAAGCTGAAGGCAATGTATGGATATTTTCTTCTTTTGCAATGTGGTATCTGCTGTCAAATTACCTGCCCTTGGCTGAGTTCAGGCTTCATTCAGACCATTGAAGATGATAGCAGGATTTCCATTGGCTTTGGTCTGCCTTAGACAAAAGACTGTACAAAGGAAACGTAAGAAGCTTATGAGCTAAAGCTGGGAAGCAATGCAGTAGACAAGGCACCAGATGTATATGAGCATTTGTGGTCCCTGTGATTCACAGTAATTCACAGCAGTAACATTCCCCTGTGTTTACTTTACTGATGTTTAAAACTAATGTAATTGTAGGTAACAACAAACATTTGCTTTTGCAATGGCAGCAGCTGATAAAATGTGATGGCATTTTATTAAGAATTCAGTCAGCAAGATTGTTTTGATTTGTTGTGTGAAATACATTAACTGAAATAAAAGCTGCAGTATCTCACAGGTTCAGGAATGCTGTTATGCTTATTTTTAGCAGGTTGGGGGGGCTGTGTGTTGTGGTGCCTTTTTTTGTTATTTTTGTTTGCTTATATTAACAAAAGTTGGTATATGGATGTCAGGAGAGGGATCATGCTGCAATGTACGTATTGGTAAAAGGGTATGTGCTTCAACCTGCAGCGAGTGCATTGCAATGTGCTTACGAATGGTCAATGCCTCAGGTCATTTTGTCTCAAAGCTTTAGGGCGATGTCAATTATTTTGGAAGAATGTGTGCTACTGTATCTGTTGTCTGCATTGACTTGTTTACTAACAGCCCTTCCAGGAACACCCTTACTTGCGCCATACCTGTTCCATACCTCAAGGCAGCTCTGTGGTTTTTAAGGTTTGGGACCTTGTTTCAGGATACTGTGCACCACAAGGTTGAAAATTATGTATTCTTATTCAGCAGAGAAGTTTTATCAAATTAGGAAGTTATGACAGCATGTGGGTTTTTCATGTCATTGTTATATGAAGGGAGAGAATAACTTTGAAAGAAGTCCTGGAACATGTTACTTTTTTTTTTTTTTTTTTTGTGAACTGAAACCAGTAGATTCTACAGGCTCTTAACCTAAAAACATCTGTGTGCCAGCACTTATCCTATAAGCTTTCTGTATGTCTGAGTCTTAAACTGAATGTATATTAAGATCATTTTAATTCCATATCATGAGCTTAAAGTCAGTTTTGGGTCCATACAATAACCAAGGTTATTGGTCATGTAGACGCAGTGGAACTCAGAGGAAGGAAAATTCCAAGCTATGTTAATGTGCTGTATCTCTAGATCCCCTTTACCATAGCATTTGTGTGCCTGTATAGACTGCGCTTGCTCTGGTTACAACAGTGTGAGAGCAGCACTTCATGCAGATGTTTTCCAAACTGTAGTAACTGACCACATTATTTAATAAGGGACACAGCAGCCTACTTTGGCTGCAACATAAACAGATGGCAACTTGTCAAGCTGGGACAACTTCACGTCTGCCCAAACACAAATATCTTGACTTGCAAAATGTGCAGAAACTCCCTACTCAGAAAGGTGACTTTTATGAAAACAATATAAGTTAGGAAATCTCTGTACCATATTGTCAAGAAACTGTTCTAAGTTAGAAGAGAGCCCATCCTGATACACTTTCTCGTGTTAGGTACTGTCTGCAATTTATACACCTCCTTGGAGGCAGGTATCTTACAAAAGCACTTCATTAATTCAAGGTGAACACATAGTTTTGTGTGCACACCAAAAATGTCACTGTTCAAGCATTTTCCGCACAAACATCTTTCCCAGTGCAGAAATGCAAGATATGCCTTTCTAGCAAAGAGGAAATATATTCTTTACTTCTGCTACTCCATTGTGAGAAAAAAGCTTTGAAGATAATCTGGGCAAGCAGCTTGCACTGGAGTTAAAAGGGAGGCCTCCAGATGAATTTAGCCTGTTAACTTGGCGTAAAACCAGACGTTTCATGTTCCCCTTGTTATTTTAACAAACCTAATTTTTGAGTCTGGCCTTTTTACAGCTGGGTGACTTGCAGCAATTGCAGCAGTTTTTCTTGTGCTGTCTGCAGAAACTGTGGAAGTTCTGTAAAAAGAGTTAGGTGAATTTGTTTTCAAGTGATCTGTAAAGAGCTAGTGCAGAAGTGACTGTGCGTGTGCCCATTACTGGTTTCTACAGGCTGACTTCTGCGTTCAAAGATAACTACCAGAAGCTGACCTGCTTGCAGGTGGCCTGAAGTAACCTTTACAGTTATGTGTAATCAGTGGTACAGACATGCCAAACCTCTGAACACCCACATTTGCATGCATGTACACACACACACACACACACACACACACTCACACTCTCTCTCACACTCTTGAGATGCTTCCAACTCATTTTGTATCTGTGGCTGTCCCTCAGCCTGGAAGAGCTCCTAGGGTCTTCCTGTACCAAACACAGAGTCATATCTGACTCTAGGATGTAGTAAGTGCAAAAAATAAATAGTTATGGGAAGAAACATGTCCTATATTGCGCATGCAAATAGCTTCCTAGCTGAAACTGAGGAAATATCTGTTTCCCCCCCACCCAACAGTCTCATTTCCAGAAGACATCTGAATGAGGCAAAATCACATTTGGACCAGTGCAGTGAAGACTTGGGGATAACGCAAACAGACAAATTGATATTTCATGCCAAGTTAAACTTAGACAGAGTGTATCAGCCAATTGTTGACATAGCATTAGTAATTGCTTTTCCACATTTATTGCAGGTTTCTAAATGGATGAAAAAATATTTTAAGCCTTGTAAAATATTTATTATTAGAAATGGCTTGTCCCAGAAAAATTAAAGTAATTTTCTTAGCTGGTATATACTGTTGTAGCTCTGCAGATACTAGTTAATGCCCGTTGTTCCTCCTCAGCAGCCACACAAGGAAAGGACACAGCTTGTAGGAGAAGAAAAGGCATGAGGTTCTGGAAGGAAGGTGCTGACAGCCAAGTCAATCTCATGTAATCTGGTGGGGTTTTTTCCACTCGGTGCAGCAATAACTTACTATGACAGTTTGTCACGTTAGCTTTTCATTTACGTAAAAGGGACCAGCTGTTGGTTTATTTCTCTGAAGGAGCCCATAATGGAATTGCTGAAATATTTAAGGCATAATTGCACAAAATGCTATTTCAGGCCTTAATATTGATGTGTGTCTGTCACTGAAAATTCCAAGATGTTTCCCAAATCAGAAGTGCGATGAAGATTTGTCAGGCTTGGGAAAGCTCCATTTCTCTTTAGATTTCTGCTCCAGTGACAGATATTGTAGGGATCCTTATGTCTAACAGTAATACCGGCTCTTGTCCTTTTCTTTCTAGCCATGACATTCTCTGCATCTCAGCTATAAATTCCATGACTGCTATAAGCTACGAGTGTTTCTCAGGCTTACTTAGCTTATAATCACTGAAATGCCATGCTGTTCTTCCCCATGCTTTTAATATTAAAATAAGACTAAAGTAAACTAGAAATAAACAAGATGGTGTCTTGTTATTAGAGGATAAAAGACTGTGTGGCAAGTGAGAATGTTAAATCAGTGAGAAACCTCATTTCTCAAAATGCAATATCTGGAACTCATGCCTGTGATAGAGCCATTTGTTGTTCAAACTCCCTTACATTGAGGGAAAATCACATTATACAGCAGTCTGTGTGCCATTGGCATATATTGTTGGGAGTAACGGCATGTGTATCGCTACGTGTATTGTACCATCAGTGTTTTGGGTCACTCTGTACTGTTCTACCCTCTTCTGATGAAAAAAAAACCTTGATAAAATATGCCAGCATGCCAGATTGAATTGTGTTCTGCATGTGACCCCCACAGGAAAGAAGGTCATGGGGCCATTCAAGTCTTATTTCTGCACCTTTTAATGAGATTCTGAAAGGGCTGGGGAGGAGGGAAAGACCATTTGTCACTTTGGAAACAAAAGAAGAGGCAGCAGAAACAGAATCTGAATACAAATGAGACATTTTTCCACTTGGGACAAGCTGATTTCCATATTAACTATTTTTTTCCATATTTGTACAAATGCATTTCCTTTGCTGTTTTGTATTTAGAACCAAAATGATGATAATGAGTCAAATTTGCACGTTTTCTAAAGAAATGCTGAGGATGAACCTACATAGATTAATTATGTTGCAGAGCATTTTAATGGTTATATCTTTAAACAAAGCTGAAATCCAGCAGACCTTATGACCTGTGATCAGTGTGTGCTTTGTCTCTTACTTTGTCATTGCACTGTGAAGAAAGGCAGATAAGGTGGGAAGAAAATATAAAAGTGTTTATATAAATCCCATTTATGACACTGCAATTATGCACAGTACGTTTCTGGAATGTAGATACAACTCATTATTCACATAAGGAACTTAATAGGGAAATCCAAACATATTGGTACAGTTTCATCTCCTTGGTAAAGCTGAGGTGCCACTGCAACTTTCTGAACTGCTCTGAGGGGTTTCCTGAGCATTGCTGATGGCGTCCGGTCTCTCCGTGGTTGATTCCAGGTGAAAATATTTTACCATTAAAGGAACATGTTGGAGGAGTGAATATGGCAGAAGAGCACCCAGGGGAGCAGATAATAATCATCTTCATTAATGACCCAGTGATGGGGCAGAGTGCACTTCAGCAAGTCTGCAGATGATACAGAATTGGGAGGAGTAGTTGCCACTTCATACCGCTCTTCAGAGGACCTCAACAGGCTGGAGAAATGAGCTGGCAGGAATCTTGTTAGGTTCACCAAAGGAAAATGCCTGTTCCTGCACCTGGGGAGGAAGCACCTCAGGCACCAGAATGTGCTGGGGGCCACCCACCTGGAAAGCGGCTTTGCAGAAAAGGAGCTGGGCATCCTGGTGGACACCAAGATGACCATGAGTCAGCAATGGACCCCTGCAGCCAGGAAGGCCAACGGTCTCCTGGGCTACCTTAGACAGAGCATAGCCAGCAGGTCAAGGGAGGTGATCTCTTTCCTCATCTCTGGTGAGGCCACATCTGGTGTGCTGTGTCCTGTTCTGGGATACCCAGTACAAAACAGACATGGGCTAACAGGAGCATGGCCAGTGATTGCCATGAAGATGATTAAGGAACTGGAGCTTCTTTCATATGGAAGAGCCTGAGACCGCTGGGCCTTTCAGCCTGGAGAAGAGAAGACTATGGGGGAATCTCATCCACTTATCTATAAATACCTAATGGGAGGAAGTAAAGAAGTTGGAGCCAGACTCTTCTCTGTGGTGTCCAGTGACAGAATGAGAGGTAACAAGCACAAATTAAAGTACAAGAAAATCAATTTAAACAGAAGAAAAAGCTGTTTTACTGTGAGGGTGGTTAAACACTAGAACAGATTGCCTCGAGAAGTTGTGGAGTCTCCATCCTTGGAGATATTCAAACCCTGACTGGATATGGTCCTCGGCGACCTGCTCTAGCGGGTCAGCCTCTGCGCAGGGCTTTGCACCAGCTGATCTCCAGGGGTGCCTTCCAACCCCCGCAGTTCTGTGTGATTATGTGATCAATTCAAACTACTCGGAAGCCTGGTCTTGATCCTAGTTTTCTGAAGGGAAACTCCTTGCCAGTGAGGGGTATGGTTTTACCATCTCTTTCTCAATCCTGCTTGGTGTGGTGCTTGCCAAGTGCCTAGCAAGCCTCAACCATGCCACAGTTGAGGTAGGTTTTTCATCTAAGCAAGTCTTATGAGTGGCTGATGAACTGGGACCTACATACTGAATGCTGATTCATTCATCCCTTGTTAAAAACTGTTTTCTTTCTAATCCAGTTTTAAGGCTGTCCTTTCCTCTCCAAAGCAGATGGAGGAGGGATCAGACCTCATCAGACTGCTCCAGGCATTCAGTAGTATGACCCAGACCTATCCTGCCTTGAAGAATCAGAGGTGGACCCAGAAGCATTAAGATTAATGTTTGGCCCTTGGTTTCCACCTTCCCTGCTGTTAGTTCCCGTGAATCCCCATAATACCAGATGTGTGGTCATTCACAACCCTCCCCCTGTCCCCTGGTACCTTCCTCCTCTTGTTGTCAGCTTTTTCCAATCATAAATCATAACGTAAGGAATTACAGAACTATATGAACAACCAGATTTTCTTCTCAGTCATGCAAATCTCAGCATTGTTTTATTTCCCCTTAAGCTCCTAGAGCTGTGGATTTGTTTTTATCCTTAGCAATTAAAACATCTTTCCCGAAGCAAACAAAAGGAAAATAATACAATAATAAAATGAGAATGCTCGCATCTGCCTGATGTTATCTTGGCAGCAGATGATGACAGATACATTAAACAATAAAAGACCTTCATTGAAATACAGACTTGGAGGGGAGGAGGTAATTCAAAGCAGGAAAAACAATCTCTCTGCTCACTGCGGTTTGATAATAATTATAGCAAAATTAATTACTTGCCCTTCACAGGAGCTGAGCAATTATACCACTTAGATCTTCTGAATTCTATATGTTTATTTATTGCTAAATTAATTAAATACAGATGGTTTATGACTTGGTTACCTTAGTGCAGTCACACTAAAAAAATCCTACTGGCACACAATTGAAGCATCTGAAAGTCCTGGATGGATGACACTGTGGTGGTGTTCACCACTAACCATCGCTATCTAAGCTCTCATCTGTCTACCTGGATTACAGGCTAACAGTGGGGAAAAATTCCATCTGTCTTCTTTTTACTCAGTGCTATAACTACTTCTGTAGCATCAGTGTTATAAAGCAATCTGAGAGAACTCCAGTGCTTCGATGTCTTCTGGCACCAACTCTCCAGCCAGGGTTAAGCTGTGACACTATGTTACCCACGGACATTACGAGAAGTATTGCAGGAACTGCACCAGTGTGGCACCACCAAAAAAAAAGAGGTTTCACTGTGGTGGATGCACCACACTGTTGTGCAAGGAGATTCTGGTATGGATAAAACCAGGGCTGAAACTGCTGAGTTTTTCAGGCGTTTTTGGCAGTGTTATCTGTAACGAGTTACAGAAGACATTGTAAGGGCTTGACAAACAGCAGAAGGCACCAAAACCTCAGATGTGAGCTGCAGTTCGCTTTGTTTTCAGAGAAAGGTGACACCCACGGATGTTAGAAGGGAAAACAATACTGCGAACATGAATAGGTTTTGAAAGTCATTAATATCCTCTTTTTTCACAGTGCAAAATTGTATCTGTGACCAAAACATTGCAAAACTATCCTTAAAAAGCCAAGGATGCTGACCAGTTCCTGTCTGGCAGTTCCTGTGGGTCAATTTTCCTTTTAGTTAGGACCAGCTTTATGTCCTGTGTTTTATCTCTTCCCTGCTCATTCACAAAGTATCTTTTTTAAACTTAATAGGAAACTGCAGTAGTCGGACATTTCGAGAGACTGCCTCCACTATTTCAAGAAGGGCTGTTTAATAGATTTCCTGCAGAAGCCATTGATCAGGTGGAGATTTGTGCTGAGGCAGCATCTCTATTTCATAAAAATGGAGCAAGTCCTTCTGCATATCTTAAAAGCAAGTATGTTCAGCTGGGCTTTAATTACCTCTGATAATCTCTCTAGCAAGCTGCAAGGGTTTTTAAATCTGTATCTGAGGGACTCGGAAGATTATGGTCTTTGCTAGTAACAGGTATTAGTGCACAGTTAGGGGATTGCAGTGCTTTTCAGTTTTCAATTTTCAGACTATTGCTATAATTACAAAAGCTTAGGCACACTGCAATAGCCTTGTACAGGGATCTCAAGAAAGTAGAGAGAACTAAAAGCAAAATCTGTTCTTCTTTCCCCTGTTGGGGTAGGTAGCCATACTGGGGTGACACTTGGTAAAGGGTTTCCAGCTCTTAAGTCTTCCAATCCATACAGATTGGGCACTCACATATCTGTATGGTTGATGCTGGTGGTTTTATAAGTGCATTAGCACCTGATTTTGATATCAATGTGCAAGTGTTTTGCATGCAGCGAGGCTGAACTGAGATTGCTACAGAAACTGAATGATGAGGCCCTTGAAAGCCAGGAAATGGCAGGCTTAGGGTTGGCCCTTAGTGTTAAAGAAAAATTCTACCAGACGTGAGTTACCCTAGGTATGCTTTATTGCAGCGCTGGATGCACGGGGGAAATAGCTCCACCCAACGTGCATGCCAGGTGATCACCAACATACAGGTTATATAGAATCAAAATATACATATTCATTATTTTTCCAAGAAAAGGCAGTCCTATGATAATCATTTCTTGGAATCCATTTCCATATTCTCCTCCCCATCACGCATGCTCAGTGATTTGAGTTGGTGGTCCTCAGGGGTCTCTGGTGGTCGTCAGTGGTCCCGCACCCGTGTTCGCTGGATGACCCTCTTCTTGCAGGCATGTGCAGTATCCTTGCTGTGGATACACTTGTCCCTTACAACTTACTTCCTAAGATTAATATTCCCGGGCCTATTGTCCGGTTGGGTAGGGACTGTACAAGGAACGTAGCAGCATTGTACATTGCCATGGTCAGTTAGCTATTACCTTGATTACAAACCCCTTTCCCACGATTATAGGCTTTAAAACAGTTCTAGGCCTTAAGCAGCTTTCTAGTTAATATAAGTTTTCTTATAGCTAAGCTTCTATATTTTTACACTTAGCAACAGCAAGTCAGCTCTGATAACCATGGCTCATGGACAGTCTCTGGGGGTGCTTTGACCCAGGCACTGGTACAGCAGGAAGGACTGGGCCTCAGACACTTTCCTTTCCCGAGCTCCCCCTGTAATCTTGCCATCCTCTGATGAGGGCAATGGCTGAGTGCAGTGATGGAGCATCCCATTTGGGTTTTTTGGTAGAACCACCCAATGGAGTCTATCATCTGCTTTTACATCAGTCAAGCCTGTCAATGCCTTGTCTTTACAGCTCCAAAGCCTCAATGGTCTCTGTGACACTGTCACAGCATCCTTCTATCTCTTCAACATTTACTGTCCCCTGTGGACACCAAAGGTAGTCTTTCAATGACTGATTTATTTGCCTTTTGATTTAGATACTGCTCTTTTGTCAGAGGTGGTAAGCTTTTCATCCCTTTGTGCTGTTACTGTCCATCTTTCTCTTGTCTGTTTTCTGGATTTCTAGATTTTTCTATTAACAGGTTTATAGTCACACAAAGAGGTGTATCTTATTCTGTTCTCTGAGGACAGAAAAGCCGCTAGCCCATGTCCATGTGTCTCATGCATCAATACCTGCGTGCATATAGACTTTCAGATGCTGAATCTTTCAAAGCCAGAAAGTTTCTACTGGCAGTAAAACACATCTTTGATTTCTGTTTCATTTTTCTAGGACCGAGGCTTCCCGAATTCTTTTGGTGATTAATATGGCTATAGTCTTATTTTGTCAACTGCATCAGTTAGGTCTCTTATTTACTTACAGAAATTACCCAGATTTTAACTGATTTTTCCTACAAATTAATAAAAAATGAGAAAATAATATTGTTTATAAAATAACTTACATTGGGCTGTCTTCTATACTTTGGGTGTTCATCTAAGAAAGGGGGAAAGTTTGTTCAGAAGAAAGTCTTTTTTTGTCATTTAATATGTTGGCATCCCAGTTTGCTAAAGACACCCAACCCAATTAAAACCATTCTGCGCCACTAAGCCCCCAAGAATACTGCTAAAAGGTATCATTTTCTCTCCAAAAGGGATTAAAGAGTGCTGGTTCCAGGGGAGAAAATTGTTAAACAATGGGTCAGAATTTGCCTCTGCCAATCGCTTCTATTCTTCTATTTCTCTTCCAGTTTTGTCCAACAGAAATTTCGCCAGCAATTGCCACTAGGGTGTATTGTGAATTTACATTTAGTGACACTGACTCTGGCTGCAGGAGCACCTAAGATGACTGGAGAATAGTTATGTTAAAAAGAGCAACAATTAAGAATTCATTATACTTCTACAGTCATGTGAATTTGTGGTGATAATGTACAATAAAAATTGGTGGTACTTTAGGCTTTCTGGATCACCTGCAAGGAAACAGATATTTCCCTTAAAAAAGAAATCACAGATGGGCGTCCTTGATTAAACTATTTACCACTTTTATCAAAAGCTTGAATTCATTGCAGGATATTTCTCATCTTTTTGCTTATTTTTTGAATGCAAAATCTATCTCTAGCTATATTTTCCATCTATTGATATGGGAGAAGTTACCATGCCCTAGAGAAGAGTTTAAGCAAATTCAGGCATTCTTATCTTTATAGTATCTGTCCTGAGCAAATTTACTTGTTTTCTGCCATTAGCTGCAGATAGAAACCTTCTGGTCACTTAAAAAGAAAGAATATATATTTTGCGTAAGTGCAGAGCAGTTTCTTTTTGTTTTCTTAATCTCAGAACATACATAACAGTGTCTGCACCTATCTATAACATGGTCTGAATGGGGAGGGAAAATATATGTGAATCAAAAGAACTGTATACAGACAGGCAGAACAGAACTCACAGCTGAGTTTTACAGTTTACATATCTAGCAGGAGAGGAAGTATTTATAATTGTTTAAACTCTTTAGACATTATGTATACTGGGTAATATTTAAGTCTCCCATGGGCACATTAAGAGCTGGGAATCAGAAACTACCTGAGTAAATGTACAACCTTCCATTTACTAAGAAGATACACTGTTTGATTTGGTGCTCACATGCTGTCTTACCATAGGGGTTTTTGTTCAGAACTAGGGGATGTATCAAATTAGGGTTGGTGCACTTGACACACTGGAGGGAAGGGATGTCATACAGAGGGACTTGGACAGGCTTGAGAGGTGGGCCTCTGTAAACTGCATGAAGTTCAACAAGGCCAAGGGCAAGGTCCTTGCGCACGGGTCGGGGCAATCCCAAGCACAAATACAGGCTGGGTGGGGAACGGATTGAGAGCAGCCCCGAGGAGAAGGACTTGGGGGTGCTGGTGGACGAGAAGCTCAACATGAGCCGGCAGTGTGCGTTTGCAACCCAGAAAGCCAACTGTGTCCTGGGCTGCATCAAAAGCAGCATGACCAGCAGGTCGAGGGAGGTGATCCTGCCCCTCTATTTGGCTCCTGTGAGACCCCACCTTTAGTACTGCTTCCAGCTCTGGGGGCCCCAGTACAAGACAGACATGGAGCTGTTGGAGAGAGTCCAGAGGAGGCCACAAAGCTGATCAGAGGGCTGGAGCACCTCTCCTATGAGGACAGGCTGAGAGAGTTGGGATCGTTCAGCCTGGAGAAGAGAAGGCTCCGGGGAGACCTTACAGCAGCCTTCCAGTACCTAAAGGGGCCTACAGGAAAGATGGAGAGGGACTGTTTATCAGGGAGTGTAGTGATAGGACAAGGGGCAATGGCTTTAAACTGAAAGAAGGTAGATTTAGATTAGATATAATGAAAAAATTCTTGACTGTGAGGGTGGTGAGGCACTGGCACAGGTTGCCCAGAGAGGTTGTGGATGCCCCCTCCCTGGAAGTGTTCAAGACCAGGTTGTATGGGGCTTTGGGCAACGTGGTCTAGTGGAGGGTGTCCCTGCCCATGGCAGGGGGGTTGGAACTAGATGGTCTTTGAGGTCCCTTCCAACCCAAACCATTCTGTAATTCTATGAAATTAGTGCTAACATAACAGTAAAAATATTTACTCAAAGGCCTAAATACTGGATAAAAGTGAACCTGATTGATAGTATGTTTCCATAGCTGACCAGAATCAGGCTAAGAAAATTTTTAAAAGAATGAGTATTTTGTTCAGATTTTCCTTAACTTTTGTTATGCAACATACTAAAATTATCTGTAACAAGCAATCACAAAGCCAGATTCTTAAGAAATCCAGCTGATACAAGTAACACAAGCACACATTTTACTAAATGGTCACTCTAGCAGTGAAGGAAAGTGCCAGCTTTAAATACATTCAGAGCACTGTGGCATTTATTTTTATTCAGGCTTTAAAAGCGAGGCTGCACAACCTATAGGTTTCACTGGTAGGTGACAGTGGATTCCAAAAGTTTCCCAAGTCAAGGAGAAAAATGTTTCCAGAACTGCAACAGAGCTGCTTTCAGAGTAAAAGACGTAACTGTGAGGTTGGAAAATGTTTTCTCTAGGAAGAGATTTATTCCACATTGCAGATCAAGCCCCAGTCCTCCAATACATACAAATTGTATGCAGCAAATTCCCACAGGAATCCAAGTCTATTATCCACCATCTGCCCTTGCCAAAAGTGCACTTTAAAAACTCAGAAACCCAGGGCAGGAGACAGTGCAGAGCATGACTTCAGGGTTTGGTGCTGTATTAATATAACTCGCTAGCGGTGCCCTCGGGAGCCTTGCGTACTCCTCAAGCTGTGGGCTGTCTCTTGATATAAGCAGCTAAGCAGGGCACAGTCCTGAACTCAGCTTGCAATCAGAGCATGAATAAGAAGAGAGATTATTATTATATATATATGATAGATTACAGACACGTACAATAAGTATTTCCCCCAAAGGAGGATGTTTTTCAGCTATACATCAGTTTTAGAAAGTTGATGAAGCTTCTGCTGAAACTTTGAAGCTATAAACCAAAACAAACTTCAGAGCACAGCACAGAATTATTCTCACTGGTAGCAAACAATCCGTTTGCATAAGAATGGCAACTCGTATGTCCACACTTAACATGGTGTGATGTTCAACTGGTTAATTTTCTTATATCTAAAAATAAAAGCAGGGCTCCTAGTAGAAGTGCTCTCTGGAGGGGTAACCTTGGCCAGTTGTCAAATGCCCATCCAGTCGCTCTCTCACTCCACCTCCTCAACAGGACAGGGGGAGAAAATAAGATGAAATAGCTCATAAGCTGACATAAAGACAGGGAAATAACTTACTTATCACTATCACAGGCAAAACAGACTTGACTGGGGGAAAAATAATTTATTGCCAATCAAAATAGATTTGGGTTGTGAGAAAAAAAGACAAAAGCCACCAAATTAATTTAATATATTGGTGTAAACCCCACCAATATTAAATTAATATTTATTATTTAATATCTTAATATCATTAATATCTATTTAATATATTAATTAATTAATTAATTAAATTTGTGCCTTTCAGAAGAATCTCCCTCTTTTTAGTGACTGCTCTGTGTTACAAGACTAGAGTCACAGAATCACAGAATCATGGAATGGTCTGGGTTGGAAGGGACCTCAAAGACCATCTAGTTCCAACTCCCCTGCCCTGGGCAGGGACACCCTCCACTAGACCACGTTGTCCAAAGCCCCATACAACCTGGTCTTGAACACTTCCAGGGATGGGGCATCCACAACCTCTCTGGGCAACCTGTGCCAGTGCCTCACCACCCTCACAGAGAAGAATTTCTTTCTAACATCTAATCTAAATCTACTTTCTTTCAGTTTAAAGCCATTACCCCTTGTTTTATCACTACACTCCTGGATAAACAGTCCCTCTCCATCTTTTCTGTAGGCCCCTTTAGGTACTGGAAGGCTGCTGTAAGGTCTCCCTGGAGCCTTCTCTTCTCCAGGCTGAACAATCCCAACTCTCTCAGCCTGTCCTCATAGGAGAGGTGCTCCAGCCCTCTGATCAGCTTCATGGCCCTCCTCTGGACTTACTTCAATAGCTCAGTGTCCTTCCTCTGTTTGGAGCCCTAGAGCTGAGTATAGGATAGGAGAGAAGAGAAGAGATGAGATGTGAAAGTCTGTTACAGTATTGACAGGGAAAACCTGACCAAGCACCACCTACTTTGTCATGGACTCACATTTAAGAAGGAACACAGCCGGGCCAAACACCTTCCCAGTTAACTGCAAGTGGCTGTACTTGCAGTGCCATCACTGCTGTGGCCACTCTGATGAGCCAGCTCAGCATCCTACTTGCCAAACTCAGTGTCAGAGAATGCTGGGTGAACACAAAATACAACAATCTATAATTGCCTTTTGAAGAAAACACCTGCTAGCACTGAGGACTAAACTTGGAAATTAAAATCAGAAAAGAAAGAAAGGGGGAAAAGGGGAGAGGGGAGAGGGAAGGAAGGAAGAAGAAGGGAGGGAAGAAGAAGGTAGAGAAAGAAAGAGGTAAAGAAAAAAAAATGGGAGGGAGGGAGAGAGAGCCAGAGAAACCAAACCCAGATCATATCACAGCTCCCTTGTTTTCCTGAAGTTTCCTTGTGAGAATTTCTGGAAATACCTTTATCCTTAAAGTTCAAAAAAATTATTTGCATTTCAATAGCTGCTCTCAGAAAATTAGACTAGCTGAGTCATCCCACCAAAAAAAACCCACAAACCAAAACCCCAAACCCTTTCTGAAACCTCAGTAATCCTCTGTATGGCAAATACAAAGCATATCTACCCTTTGAATGACTTAAAATTTGCATGTGCAGTTTATTGTCCCCAAGGTTAAGCAACAGAACAAAAAACCTGGCTGGATGGCCAGGTCCAAAGAGTTGTGGTGAATGGAGTTAAAACCAGTTGGTGGCCAGCCACAAGTGGTGTTCCCCAGGGCTCAGTACTGGGGCCAGTTCTCTTCAATATCTTTATCAATGATCTTAACAGGGGGATCGAGTGCACCCTCAGTAAGTTTGCAGATGACACCAAGTTGGGTGGCAGTGTTGATCTGCGTGAGGGTAGGAAGGCTTTACAGAGGGGTCTGGACAGGCTGGATCAATGGGCCAAGGCCAACTGTATGAGGTTCAACAAGGCCCAGTGCCAGGTCCTGCGCTTGGGTCACAACAACCCCAGGCAACGCTACAGGCTTGGGGAAGAGTGGCTGGCAAGCTGCCCAGCAGAAGAGGACCTGGGGGTGTTGGTCGACAGCTGGCTGAATATGAGCCAGCAGTGTGCCCAGGTGGCCAAGAAGGCCAACAGCATCCTGGCTTGTATCAGAACTGGTGTGGCCAGCAGGACTAGGGTAGTGATCATCTCCCCTGTACTTGGGGCACTGGTGAGGCCACACCTCGAGTACTGTGTTCAGTTTTGGGTCCCTCACTACAAGAAAGACACTGAGGTGCTGGAGCATGTCCAGAGAAGGGCAATGAAGCTGGTGAAGGGTCCAGAGCACAAGTCCTGTGAGGAGCGGCTGAGGGAACTGGGGTTGTTTAGCCTGGAGAAAAGGAGGCTGAGGGGAGACCTGATCGCTCTCTACAACTGCCTGAAAGGAGGCTGTAGCCAAGTGGGTGTTGGTCTCTTCTCCCAAGTAACAAGTGATAGGACAAGAGGAAATGGGCTCCAGTTGTGCCAGGGGAGGTTTAGATTGGATATTATGAAAAAATTTCTTTACCAAAAGGGTTGTCAAGCACTGGAACAGTGCTGTCCAGGGAAGTGGTGGAGTCCCCATCCCTGGAGGGATTTAAAAGACATGTAGATGTGGTGCTTACGGATATAGTTTAGTGGTGGACTTGGCAGTGCTAGGTTAATGATTGGACTTGATGATCTTAAAGGTCTTTCCCAACCAAAATGATTCTATCATTTTATGCCTGGAGGGTTTCAAGCCACATGTAGACAAAGTCCTGAGCACCTAGTCTGACCCCAAGGCTGACCGTGCTTTGGGCAGGAGGTTGACCAGAGATCTCCCAGCCTGAGCTATTCTGTGGTCCTATGGGATGGCAGTCACTTCTGTTACCCTGTCAGTACACGTTCCTAACTTGCTGCGTGAATGAGGGGCAAAGAATACAGAACCAAGGTGGCACTCTGAACACCAGAGAAACCACAGCCATTCAAAGAGGACCTGTGGGTAACGGGATAGTTGTACTGCAGGGGAGTTTCCTTACCATCCTTGGTTCAAGTCATATGCATCTGGGTGGGTCCTAGTACTGCAGAGAAACACTGCTCTGGAGCAGGTGTCTGGGTTATCTAGTTAACTTGTGTGCTGAGGAGAATGTTTGTCTTGTGTTATGGATTCATGCTTTTAATCCACATCAAATGGCAGTGTTTGAAAGGATGTCTTAACATTGTCTCTCCAAAATCCACTCATACTTCTAGTAGCAGTTAAGTTTCATATTTTTTGTAAGGAAGGCATACACACTCAATGATTTTACAACTGGGTGTATGTGTCTGTGCATGGTCTTGTCTGTGCAGGGGAAAAAACCAGGGTGTACAAACTTGCTTTAATGCTGAGAATAGATTAACACGCTTCCACCAAAGAGACCTTAAAGTAGCATGCAAATGGTTGAAAGGTTTCTTAAGAAAAAAAAAAAAAAAAAAAAAAAAAATATTTCTTTGTATTGAAAAAATACAAGGTCAGTGGAATTTTTTCTCCATGCAGTTGTTCACCTGCCTTTTGAATGACTGTAGACTTTGTCCACAAAGTCTTTAACGTGATTCCTCATTCCTCTAGGAATCCTGAGTACAGGAAGGATTAGTATATTGGATGAGGGCTAGGAGTCCTCTTTCTCATTTAGGTGTTGCTGCTTTTCTGAAAAGAATTTAATTTTTCCTTGCTTCGGTTTCTTCATCATTAAAACAGATGTAAATACAATGTCTCTCCTAATGCAGACTGATGGATGAAAAGTGATATGAAAGTGCGGTAAATTCTAGTTATTACAAGGGGAGGACTTTACAAGAGCTAATGTTGGCTGACTGGGATCAAGGAGATGAATTTGAAAGTAAGCAGAAACAGGAGTAATTTGAACTACAAAAGTGTGGAAGCACCTGACAGGTGAATTTCTGCCTTAGTATCAGGTATCAATTCTAGGCTGCTAAAATCTGGCACCACAGATCACCACTAAGTACTACAGGAAAAAAGAATTTAAGGTGGCTGGAGAGAGGGAGGTTTTATCATTGGATAATGGATATTTAGTGAACTGCTGCAATCAGAACTTAGATTTGGAAAGAAATACGTATTTCAATGAATTATGAGAGACTTGGGGGGTTTAGAATATTCATCTTTCTGCTCCAAGAAAAAAAAAAATAATGAAAACAGAATTACTGCGATGATGGGTCTGTCTGGTATGCTTGACTTTATATCAGGGGGGAAAGAGTGCTCAGCCACTGCTATTTTAAATATCTGTAGAAATCCTAATAGAAATGCTTAATAACTCTTTGTCTCATTTGAACAACTCTGGTTTTGAACCTAATGTCATGGTTTTACCCCAGCCGGCAGCTGAGCACCACGCAGCCGCTCGTTCACTCCCCCCCATCAGGATCGGGAAGAGAATCAGAAAAGTTAAAGTGAGAAAACTCGTGGGTTGAGATAAAGACAGTTTAACAGGACAGAAAAGGAAGATTGATGATGATGATGATGATGATAATAATAATAATATACAAACCAAGTGATACATAACCACTGACCGATGACCCTCCCCAGCCAACTCCCTCCAGTTTACATAATGAACATGACGTCATATGGTATGGAATATCTCTGTGGCTATTTTGGGTCAACTGTCCTAGCTGTGCCCACTCCCAGCTTCTTGTGTCGCTCATGTGGAAGGCTCATTCCTTCTTGCTGTCAGGGTCTGGGAAGCTGAAAAGTCCTTGACTTAATGTTAAACACTGCTTAGCAACAACTAAAACCTCAGTGTGTTATCAACATTATTTTCATACTAATGCCAAAACACAGCCCTATACCAGCTACTAGGATACTCATCACTGCCGCAGTGGCACTAACAGTTTTGCTTCAAAGGTGGCTGGAATTCAGTGAGCTACTTGAGTGTGTTCATGCTGCTCTGGCTGCAAGTTACCGCTATGAAGGACTCGTGGCTCATATCTTTCACGGAGGCTGCCAGAAATAACTCCATAGCAACTTTGGAAGTGATGGAACAGGTTGCAGACTTATTTAAAATAATAGAAAATCAATTTTACACATAGGGAAATTGAAGTAAGGGAAGTTGACAAGACCTGCTCAGGTCAGAGAGGCACTGACCATTGGACTGGGAACTTTTGGCCTCACATACATGGTAGTGCCTACAGTCAGGTCTTAACAGGACAATACTCTCCAGTCAGCAATGTGACGCACAGGACAATGAAGTTTTAGCCCCAGGTAAAGGGACCTCACCTTTATTTTCCCTCCCAGCCATCATCTATTTTTTTGGGAAGGTCAGATGGAAATTAGACTGTCACAGTTCCTCTGTTGTAAAGACCAGTAGCAGGTGATTCTCTGGCCTATGCCTGCTAACACAGTCTCTGATCACCCCTAGAATACACAGACCAAACTTATCCATCTTGTAACTCAATTTGTTTTCTCAAGGCTATCCTCTGAAACACTCTCTAGTTAGCTATTTTTGCCTTCAGTCTGCATAACTCAGTGAGGGTTTTTCATGCTTTTTATGCACTTGTAGCACAATGGGGGTTTTTTGTTTGATACCTTATTGCATTCAATTCAGCAAACATACTCCATAAAATGAAACCACATGGTAGATTCTAGAGCTGTCAGAAAAGACTACAGGCCTGCTTCAATAACAGTGATTTTCCAGAACTCAGGACAGAGAGAAATAATTATTATTAACAAGAAAGAAAGAAATTACTGTCATTTCTAAAATGACAGTAAAAATATGCTCCCTTTGACAACTGGATGTGTTTATATGCAACAGAAATACTGACTCAAGGCAGCAGTGTTGTGTGGCTTTGGACAGACTCCACTTGATCACCCTGTCAGTCTTCCACATGCCCTGTGCTGTCTCACAGTACCTACCTACCTCGTCCCCTGGGAAGGTGATGGAACAACTAATTCTGGAACCCATTTCCAGGCATGTGAAGGACAAGAAAGCCATCAGAGGTATTCAGCATGGGTTCACCAAGGAAAGGTCATGCTTAATCAACCTGCTAACCTTCTACAATGCCACAGCTGGTTTGGTAGATCAGGGGAGAGCGGTGGATATTGTCTGCCTTGACTTCAGTAAAACTTTCTACAATGTGTTCCATAACATACTCATAGACAAGCTATTGATGTATGGCATGAGCAGACAGTGAAGTGGATTGAAAACTGTCTGGATGGCTGAGCTCAGAGGGATGTGACCAGCTTAGTTGGACACCAATAACTAGTAGTGTACTCCAGGGGCCAATACTGGATCCAGTCCTGTTTGACATCTTCATTAATGATGTAGATGATGGGTCAGAGAGTACCGTCAGCAAGCTTACAGATGACTGGAAGAAATGTCTGGTAGACTAGAGGGTCATGCTGCCATAGAGAGGGACATCAACAGGCTGGAGAAATGGACCAACAAGAACCTCAGGCAGTTCAATGTGGGAAAGTACAAAGTCTTGCACCTGAGGAGGAACAGCCTCAGGCACCAAGACATGCTGGGGTAGCCCAGCTAGAAAGGACCTCTTCAGAGAAGGCCTTGCAGTTTTGGTGGACACCAGGTTGAACATAAGCCAATAATATGCCCTTGTCACAAAGAAGGCCAACAGTGTCCTCAGTTGCTTTATGAGTGTTGCCAGCACGTCAAGGGAGTTCCTCTCAGCACTGCTGAGACCATGCCTGGAGTATTGTGTCCAGTGCAGGACTCTGCCATAAAAGAAAGACATGGACATACTTGAGGGAGCCCAACAAAGGGCCACTGAGAGGATTAAGGGACTGGAGCACCTCTCCTATGAGGAAAGGTTGAGAGAGCTGGAACTGTTCAGCCTGGAGAAGAGCAGGCTCAGGAGGAACTGATGAATGTATATAAATATCTGATAGGGGGAGTTCAAAGAAGATAGAATCTAGCTCTTTTCAGTGATGCCCAGTGACAGGAAAAGAGGCAATGGCCACAAACTGAAGCACAGGAGATTCCCTCTGAACATCAGGAAACACTTTTTCACTGTGAGGGTGACCAAGCACTGACACAGGTTACCCAGAGAACTGGTGGAGTCTCCATCCTTTGAGATATTGAAAAGCTATCTGGACATGGTCCTGGGCAAGAGGCTCTGTGTCCCTGCTTGAGCAGGGGGATTGGACCAGATGACCTCCAGAGGTTCCTTCCAACAACAGCCACTCTGTGATTCTATCAGGAGTCCAGATCCTATTACTGCTTTTGCAGCTGTTCTCCGTAGTAAGTAATTTCGGTGCCTTAGTAAATACTAGTATTTCCTTTGTCAACATCATGGCTGAAAAGTAATATGTACACTATAGATAATTTAAAAGACACGGAACTAAGCCCCTAAACCTAGATCCAGCAGTTGGCTTCAGCAAGTGCATAACCTGAAGTACTATAGCAGTTGTGGGTAGTTAACATTCATCCTTTTTTAATCGAGGAAGCATTTAAAAACTGCAACTGTGCAATAGTAAAGAAACCCCTTGCTTTAATTTTTTTGATGTCTATTACACCTTTCTAACTGAGATGCCTACTTTTCTGTCAACAAAACCACAAGGATTTCAGTCCACAAACTAGTAAGCTCTATAAGATTAGATCAGTGCTACATCTGCCCTAGAATTCTGTTTCTGACAGTAGCAGAGGGGAAGCTATTTAGGCACAGCGTGTGACCCTGCCCACTGTCTGCAGTCCATTACCCTTTGATTCCCCAGGACCTATAACCGTGGAACTGGGAAAGAAGAAATACTTGCTTGCCAATCCTTTTGGTATCTGTTTATAGACCTGTTGCCTGTGAATTTGCCTAATCCTTCTTTGGATCAGCTGCTTCTCCTTGCTTTCACAGCCTCCTGGGATAACAGCTTCCAGAAGATTGATATGCCCTGTACAAAGTAGTATTTTCCCTTTATCTCTTTCAATTTGATCTCCTGCTGGTTTCATCGGGCTCCCCCTACTTCGCAAATTGCATTGACAGTGAAGAGGCGTTTGACATTTATGTCATCCAAGGTCCTTCCCTCCTTTCTTGAGCAGGAATACCGGAATACTGGGATGTGGCATTTATTTGACCTATCCTCCCTGCTCCGTAGTTAAAATTAGTTGCACGTTTGTTCTTGTTAGAGAACAGCCCTGGTAATAAAACCTCTTCAATTTACATGATGTAATGCACCGCTCCAGACCAAATCCTGTACAGCCTCTTCTCCTGTGGGCTCTAGGACTCGTTGTCTTAGGCAGCAGTGATTTATTGCACCCAGAGATGTTCCCTCTGCACTTCACTCTTGAGAAGTCATTGACCCAGTAGTAGGAATCTCCCTATTATTACCTGTCCAAAACTTGCAGCTTCAGAAGTCCTGCTTACCACTCTCCTTCCTGATCAAGGTCGTCAGTGGTACAACCTGAAAAAGACATTTTTATTTTTGGTTTGTGATTTCCACCCACAGGTCCTGTGATGCTGTTCTTTTCCATAATGCTTTGATACTGTTGCTGCTTCAGAGCCTTTCATGCAGAGTGCCGTTCTGCCCCCTGAACACCTTACTGCATCATTGCTATGAAACTAGCAGCCAGGTACATTGAATCCCATCAATCCGCCATATCCCAGCTCTCTGAGATGCCCATTGTATCAGAGTGCTCCTTGAAGGCAACTGTTTCAGCCCCTTAACTTCTTTTTCAAACTTCAGATATGGGCCTGCCAGCACCTGTAAGTTTTGCCCTTACCCCATGTAATTTTGCATGTGCCAGTCAACTGACATTAGCAGTCTAATTTGCTTTCCTTACTGATTGTGATTGCTCTTTTCATTTCTCTCTTGCTATTTCCCAAGGGACATTGCCCTCTAGATGTATCCACTTCTTAGATCACATCAGTCTGAACTAGGTTCCCTCCTGCACCTGTGTGCTTTCCCACAGGTTTTACTTTAAATAGTTCTCCAGGAGCCCTTGACTTTTCAGCGCCAGAAATCTCACTTCCTTATGATCAAAGTGCACCCTTCTCTTGTTCAGGCTCCTTTTGTCCAAGATGGCTTCCTAGTGCTTCATGGATTTAAGTCCTTCCTCTCTGCATCTCAGGCAAGCACTAAGATTCTGGATTTCTGTGTACCCCCAGCTTCACGTGTGGAATTGACAGTGCTTCACAGAATGCAAGATCTTGATCCTCAGCCACCGGCTTGACAGCCAAAACGTGGCCTCTTCCATTTACCTGCATAAATGGTATGAAGATGGACCAAAATAACAAGATCTGACCCTGGAGCCTCACATCTAGGTGTTGTTGCATGATGACTGCTGCTGTTGTGCTCAGCAGCAGGTTGTAATTTAGTTTCACAGGCCCGGTTACCCATGTCTAATATTAGAATTTCCTCCCAGCACCAGCTGCTTTTTCCTGTCCTTTCGTCTCTCTGCTGCCTCCAAGGTGCACTGTGATTAGGATGGGTCTCATCTAGGAAATTAGAGCAGTCCAAGGAGGGCATAATTTGCAGAGGACTGCTGCAAGAGAAAGACATTTGTCTTACAGGGCACCGATGCATTTTGCTCTCCTTGTTAATGCCTAGCCCTTGTGGAAGGGCTCAGAACAAAACCATTCTCTTTCCCTGGAAATGACGTGAGCTAGCAGCAGCCTACAAGTTCACCGCCTTGTAAAAAGAAAGGCTGAGGAACAATATAGCCACGTGGTCTGGCAAACACAGGTTGTAACAGGCTAAGCCAGGAAAGGATAGTATCTCTCTGTAATGATGCCTGAAAGCGTTGTGCTAAACACTCACCCCCTCTACCGTGCACCCTGAAGGAGAAGATGCTGCCCTACAGAGAGATGGGGGGAAGGGAGTCTGGGGTCAGTCTCTGTTCAGCCACTGTTTCCCTCCGTGCACTTGGCCTTGTGATAATCACAAGCCTTCAGAGGAAGATGATGCTGACTTCTGCTAATGAAATGAAGCCCCTGAACAATTGTGTGCGTTCAGTTCTTAAACGCTGCATTTGTTGTCCTGCCCGCACAGTGTGCCTTCTTCATGTCCGTTATCCCAATTAGACTGCATGTTCTTTGAGGCTGGATTTCTTTTTCTTCTCTATGTGGATGTACAGAAAAGGGGAAAGCGGAAAGCGCTCATCTCCCAACAGAAGTCTTACAGCCTAGCCACAGAGGAGGCAGAAGTAAGGGCGCTGCAGTTTTGAAACACCAGACTCAATATTAAAATGTACACCAGTTCTGGGGGGAAGGGCAAGAGAGCGCAAATGGAGCTTGACGTCAGAGGCACGTAAACATTGTGGGATCCTGTCTGTACTCAGAGTGCCTGGTAGGGCAGAGTAAGTGTTATTTATGTCTAGAAAATATGAAGATATACCCATAGTGCCCAGATGCTCATCCGCAGGAGTTTGCTATTAGGCTGTGTTATCTCAAAAATTTATGTGCGTAAGTAATTTAGTAACAATCTTTGCTCTTGCAAGTCACCTGATGTTGGTAGAAAAATCAGTAGAGGACTCTGCATCAGCCACTTGCTGCACTGCATTAATAATGTTAGAGACTGAGGATTCGGGCTTTCTTTCATACCTAAAAAGCAGTTTCCTGAAAAGAAGGGGTGAAGGGAAATCCTGACAGCCTTTGACCAGCCAAATCAGCAGAAAAGAAAGATACTGAAAATAAACCTTCCCAATCAATTTCCCAACACGTTCACCTCCCCTGCTCCCCATGGTTTTTGAAGAGCTGGAATTAATCAGCAGCTACCTGTTCTGTCCTAGGGCATCCCTGGGGTGCGGCACTGTCCTCAGATAGGTCTTCCACTGCCACCTGCTGTCCTTTAGAGGGTGTTTTAGCTTCCCCAGAACACCCATGTCTTGTCATGTGTGTGGTTACAGAAACTAAATTGCAATATTTTGACTGACACACGTCACAGACTTTCACTAAAAACATTATTTTCCAGTGCTTTTTAATTATCATGATTGTATTTTGAAATGCAAGCACTTTTCTTTCTAAGGTGGAATTTGTAAGGGGGTGGAAGTTCCCCTTGCTGCACAACTCCACTTAACAAGGTGTAACCCACTAAGGAGTGGGCCTAGGCATTTGTAAAAGTGATGAAATACAGCCTCATTTTCTGCCTGTGAATTTTCAGATTTTTTACAGCTGGTCTCTGCAGATTGCACTGCAGACCCATGCTGGGGGCAGAAGCCACCAAAGGCCATCCGCACCCCCAGAGAGGGAGCACCTCTTTTCCATGGGAGCAAGACAGGCACTCCTCAAGCCTCCCAAACCCGGCATACGAGCTCTTCTCCCTGCTCTGTCCCCTCTGTCCTCTCTCTCTTTCCTTTCCCCCTTCGCTTTCTTCCTACCTCACTTTTCCCCTTTCTCTTTGCCTTTCTTTCTCGCCTCTCCTTCCCCTTTCTTTCCGTCCCTGTTGAGACACTTCCTTGACACCCAGTGGTATTGTGTTCTCTCCCCAGACCAAAAAGCAGGAAAAATTTCTTCACCGAAAGGGTTGTCAAGCATTGGAACAGGCTGCCCAGGGAAGTGGTTCAGTCATTATCCCTGGAGGTATTTAAAAGACATGTAGATGTGGCACTTAGGGACATGGTTTAGTGGTTGGCATGGCAGTGCTAGGTTAATGGTTGGACTCAATGACCTTAAAGGTCTTTTCCAACCTAAATAATTCTATGATTCTATGATTCTAAGCTCTCTACAGGTTGAATTTCCAAATTTCTGAAGAATCAGGTAGGAAAGGGAAATGCACATTTGCAAAGGAGTAGCCTCATCTTACAGAGAGTTAAACCTGACAGAGACAACTAGTACAACCAAGTATTACAGGGCTCTATAAATAATGTGCCTAGTGGAAAAGCAAATCTCCTTGGACAAATGCATCCCAGTCTGCTTGTGAACCAGAGGTGGCTGGACAGAGCAACCCAGGGTCAGGCAGTCCAATTGCCAGTGGCACAAGACATCCTTGCCTCCAACGATGCTAAGTCCCTGATCCAAGGAGATATGTGACTGGGTTTTTCTTAACCTTTTCTTCCCCTAAGGATCCAGAACCCTTCTAGGGATCCTTAAAATATCCTGCCCGTAAGAACGACAACAATCCAGGCACAGAGATGGGTCAGGTGAGAGTTTTGGTGCCATCCTCAGCACTGAATGGGGTCACTGCAGGGAAAGAGCTGAGACAACATTCAGGTACCAGGCTCATTCACCAAAGCAGCGGGAACTTTGCTGTAGAAGTTTCAGTTCATACTGAGTAGGAACTAAACTACGTGCGCAGCCAGCACTGACTGAGATGAGCTATTGAAGGCTGAGGAAGGTGGGGTTGTTCAAACTCCTGTGCTGTGCCCAGGGATCTCTCCCTAGGAGCTCTTCCTGAGAAGATGGTAAAGGAGAGGTAGGGAAACTCTCCTATTGCTTACAGAACCCCCTTCTCTCCCACCTGACTTTCAAGCTACAGCTCACTTGATCACTTCCCACTAACCGTACTGCAACAACCCAAGGAGGCACACAATACCCTGCTGTGAGCCTGGCTGCAGCGATTTACAGCTCCTTGCAAACTGCAGGCAAAGCGGCATTGGGAGTAGAACGAGAAGGACAACAGACAGACCTGCCCTTGCTCGGGTGGCCCCGCCAGTGGCCCACACCAGCACAGGGAGGATGATTGCAGCTCCATGACAGGATAGGTTTGCTCCGCATTTCTGATGGGTTTGCCTGAAATTTTGCTCATGCGCCTCTTTTTCCGATATCTGCCCATTCTCAACATTGTTTTGGAATGGGATGAGAGCAACAGGCGGCTTTCATGAAGTCACTCAGCTAAGGACTACACCGTTAAAATGTCAGCGTATCTGAAGATACAGCTGATTCTGGAAAAGGCAAGGGAAAGAACTTTAAATATGATTTCTTTTTTCTTTTTAAACAGTCCACAGAGGTTTAGGATTTGTATAATTCATACACTTTTTTATCTATTCAGATAGTTCTGGAGCTTGAACGATCAGGCAGGGGCCTTCCTTTGGTCAGGAATGAAGGTGTAGACGACTGAAGCTTGCTAGCACAGTTCATTCAAAGGCTTGAGTCTTCATAGGGTTAGGAGAACTTTTCAACAAAGGATGTAAGAGAGAAGGAGAAGACAAGTATGGCATGGGGACTATTTGTAAATTTGCAGATTTAGTTTATTCCAAGGCCTAGATGCTGTAATTTTGAGGATGTTCTTGTCATTTCAGATCTGCTCACAGGATGGACGCCTGTCCTTGTAAAGATGAAACAACTCTTGCAAAAACAAATTGCAGAGAGAAGTCATTCCTGAGTTTAGTATTCCCCTACCGCGCGATAGCAACAAGGGGACAATTTCACTGGGCAAGCAATGCAGAAAAATTGTGCAGCCCTACAAATAGAACCACAGTGTCCTTGTGCCCATCACCCCCAATCCAGTGGGGCTGTAGAGAGGGAAAACTCAGACTTTAAAACCAAACTGACATACAATTTTTACAGAGACTGGCCTGAAATGTCTGGATCTGTTTGCCTCTCCTGTTGATGTAAAGGAGAAGCACTGTGAATAGAAAACACGGGCTGTCACCTTATGAGATTTTAACGGGCAGACCCATGTGGCCAACCTACACAGCCCCCTTCAGTGTCACGCAGTCAAACTTAAAACTAACAGGGAATGCTCTTCTAAAAGCAAAAAGAAGTGCTTGGCCTAATGACTTCAAGCGATTATAAAAGCTAGAGGCAAGAACGGATGACGGGACGACCCAAATGGTGATCGATCCTTGGCTCCCGGAGTCCTGAGCAGGGCACCTGCTGCCCTTCTACCGTACTCTGGAGGGAGAGCAACTACAACGCCTTCCTGCATCTAGAGGATAAGGCCCCATTACTGGTGCTCTTGAGGACCACCACCGCAACAGTCGGCCAGGAGCAGCAGCTACCAGAAGCACGGCACACTTGTAAGCGGAGAGGGAGCTGGCACTGTGGGCGAGTGCCAGCGGGAGCGGATGGGACTGGGGCAAAATGGCCCTTTAGGCTTCTCCCTGCCGGTGGGGGGCCACGACCCAGCATGGTGGGAGACTCTCACCCAAGGCTGGCCACCGACCACCCAGGTCCTCCCTGCAGATCCTGGCATTGCACAGGGACAGGCAGCCCGCTGGCGGAGGCGTCACCCAGCCGCGGGCAGTCCACGCTGACTGCTCCCGCCACGCTCCCGCTCGCAGGAGACCTCTGCAAGGCATCAGGAGCGGGGACGAGACGCACGGTCATGGGTGCGTGTTGCAGGTGACCAAGAGAGAGCAACAGGGAAATGTGGAAGTTGAAAACAAGAAACGATATTTGCTGTTTTCTCCTGACACTGTGCACTCGCAGGGGCAGAACACCCACTGTGACATCACCGGATGGTGGAGGCTGATGTCTGTGAGCATTGGACTGTGACATCAGCAAGCAATGGAATGTGACCTCACGTCCCTCGCTGCTTATCTTGGGGCGCCGGCAGAGGCTGGCCCAGCCTGGCTCGTGCCTGGACTCCTGCCGAGCGCGCGTGCGAGGTCTGGAGGGTCGAGCGAGGCTTCTCCCGGTGCTGGGTGGTGCTTTGGGGGCTGCCGTCGGCAGCTCTCGGTGCCCGTCCCGCAGCCGTCCCCTGTGTTTCCCCGGCCCTGCCTGGTTCAGGCAGCCGGGCACCGTGTGGGGTGCTTGCAGCAGCGGAGGTGAGCCGTGCGGGGAAACGTCCCCCCGGGGTGGCCGTGGGGTGGGCGATGGGGCTCGGGGAGCCGGGAGGGTGTCCTTCTCAAGGGGCCTGGGCATCTCTTCCTCCCTTCCTCTCCTCCCCGGGACAGCGAGTGACCGCAGCCTCTCTCCCTTTTGCAGTATGCGACATCCTTTTGCAGCGCCGGTGCCAGCGAGGGAGAGCGGCTCCTCATCCTCAGCTCTCCGCAGCTCACTGCAGAGCACAAACAAGGCCACGGAGGCAGAGAGGAGCTGCCCCATCTGCTCTGATGTCCAGAAGAGCAGTGCCTTTGTGCAGCCATGCCAACACCAGTTCTGCCTGGGCTGCATCATGCGGTGGGCACAAACAACACCAAATTGCCCACTCTGCAGAACACTGATGGAGAAGATCGAGTTTTCTGTGCGGGGAGAAGATGACTACCTACAGCATGTCATCACGCCCCCTGCACAGCCATCAGTCGCCAGCAGCCAGGCAGGCCAAGCTCCCGGCAGCCTGGACAACAGCAGCCCCCAAAGCCCTGTGGCATCCCCTCCGTCCTCTCTGCAGGGGATGCCATTCACGGAAGAGCAGGGAGCTGCAGAGATGGAGGCCAGGGCTACTGTGGGTGGCCTCCTGCCCGAGGTCTGGGCGGCACTTTTCCAGCAACACGAGCATCTCCTGGACCCTGTGCTGCCCTGGCTGCGCCGGGAGCTGGAGGCAATATACGAGGAAGAGTGGTGGCTGGCAATGGCAGCAGAAAAGCTGATGTTGTATGGCCTGTGCAGATACGGGCTAAATGAAGAGCCCATGATCCAGCTGATGCAATCTGGCCTCGAGGAACATACAGCACCGCTGGTCCGCAGCCTCATCAATGTCATCGTGGACCGGTGCAGTGAGGAGGCCCACAGGCTGCTGCGCTCCTACGCTGCCGGGGAGGAAGGCGACAGCCCTGCAGCCAGCCCCAGCCCCACCATCTCCCCGGGGGGGACTCCCGACCCCCACCCGGCCTCCTCCAGCAGCCCTGCAAGCTCCGACAGGGAGGAGGAAGCCTTCATGTCCCTCTGCAGGGGTTCCGGCAGCCCCCCATCTGCGCCGGTCCCTGCAGAGCAGGAGCAGCCCCAGGAGCAGCCGGGGGAGGTGGCGCTGGCAGCAGGTCCCTCTGACCAGGCCTGCAGCCGCAGCCCCTCCGCTCCTGGCCGGAGCAGGGACCGCTCGCCTGGGGGTCGCCGGCGCCCCCCAAAGAGGAGGGCCCACGGCCCCCAGGACTCTCCCCAGCCCTGCAAGAGGCCGCCCCGCCGGCGCCACTAGCAGGGCTCCCTCCACATTTAATTGAACAAAAGGGAAATAAATTCCTGTTTCCCTGACACCGTCTCTGGCTGCTGCTTTCTCCCCCTTCTCCTGGTGCCTTGCCCTGCCCCTCACACCCCACCGTGGGTGGCACCAGCCTGCTGTGGGGCACAGCCATGGGCCCCCGGAGCCCCAGGACCATGTTGGCAGTGCCTCCTCCCACAGGAAATCCTGCTGCAGCCGCACACCCGCAGGGCAGCAGATGCAGAGGGCAGAGCAGGCAGGAGGGAAAGCTGGTTGTGTCTCAGGTCTGATGGGGACCCAAGTGGGCATCACCCCTGGTCTCCACTGGCAGCCCCCAGTACCCCCGCCAGGTGCCAGTGCCATGAGGGCCATCCCGAGCTCTGCCCAGCTGGAGGCAGCATCCTCGGAGCCCTGGACCCCGCTGTTTGGTGTCAGCATGGGGACAGAGAGCAGGGGTGCCCCCACCCCAGCTGTGCCTGAGGGCCCTGGCAGAGGGTCCCTCTCCCAGCTGGGTACAGTGGCCTGCATGGCTACGGCGGAGCATTCCCATCACTGGCAGGAGGAGTGTGCAAACGGGGGCGGGGGGGGGAGGGGCTGGCAAAGCCCTTCTCCTGGGGATGGCTCACCAGCATGAAGCAGTGCTAAAAGGACACCAGAGTTCTTGTGAGGAAAAAGATTCTCGTGTCTCATTTTGCACGCTGAGCTTCCTATCCCCTTTCAAATCCATTTGGTCTGATCCTTTGTCAACATCTCTTCATTTCCGTGATGGGAATTCATCAGTCCTTTCAAAGCAGTTTTGCTTGAGAAAGAAAAGGTCTGACTTGCAGTTCACTCTTGTACTGCAGTCCTTAGGAAATCACTTGCTTCGGTCCTTACCCATGTACTGTCAGAAAATTGCAGGTGAAAGACCAAAGCCTGACCAGCTGTGAAGGTAGCCTGAAGAGAAGGCAAAATAATGAGAATTATTATTGTGTTGGTTTTGCGTGGCAAGGTTTTGGTAGTGGGGGGGCTACAGGGGTGGCTTCTGTGAGAAGCTGCTAGAAGCTTCCCCTGTGTCTGACAGAGCCAATGCCAGCCGGCTACAAGACGGACCCGCCGCTGGCCAAGGCCAAGCCAATCAGCGCCTCTGTGATAACATATTTAAGAAAGAGAAAAACAGTTAGAGAGCTTTTGCAGCCAGAGAGAGGAGTGAGAAGATGTAAGAAACTCTGCAGACACCAAGGTCAGTGAAGAAGGAGGGAGAGGAGGTGCTCCAGGTGCCGGAGCAAGATTCCCCTGCAGCCTGTGGTGAAGACCATGGTGAAGCAGGCTGTCCCCCTGCAGCCCATGGAGGAAGGATGAGGGGGTGTAGCGATTCCACCTGCAGCCCGTGGAGGACCCCCCCACGCCGGAGCAGGTGGAGACACCTGAAGGAGGCTGTGACCCCGTGGGAAGCCCACGCTGGAGCAAGCTCCTGGCAGGACCTGTGGATCCGTGGAGAGAGGAGCCCACGCCAGAGCAGGTTTGCTGGCAGGACTTGTGACCCCGTGGGGGACCCACGCTGGAGCAGTCTGTTCCTGAAGGTCTGCACCCCGTGGAGGAGACTCACGTTGGAGAAGGTTGTGAAGGACTGTCTCCCGTGGGAGGGCCCCCAGGCTGGAGCGGGGGAACAATGAGTCCTCCCCCTGAGGATGAAGAAGCGGCAGAAACACTGCGTGATGAACTGACCGTAACCCCCATTCCCCGTCCCCCTGTGCCGCTGGGGGGGGCGGAGGTTGAAGCCGGGAGTGAAGTTGAGCCCGGGAAGATGGGAGGGGTGGGGGGAGGTGTTTTTAAGATTTGGTTTTATTTCTCATTCCTCTACTCTGTTTTGCTTAGTAATAAATAAGATGAATTCCCTCTCTAAGTTCGGTCTGTTTTGCTCGTGATGATAATTAGAGAATGATCTCTCCCTGTCCTTATCTCGACCCGTAAGTTTTTTTTTTTCCATCGTACCTTTTCTCCCCTGTCTAATGAAAGAGGGGAGTGATAGAGCGGCTCTGGTGGGCACCTGGCCCTCAGCCAGGGTCAACCCACCACAGCAACCCAGGGTCAGGCAGTCCAATTGCCAGTGGCACAAGACATCCTTGCCTCCAACGATGCTAAGTCCCTGATCCAAGGAGATATGTGACTGGGTTTTTCTTAACCTTTTCTTCCCCTAAGGATCCAGAACCCTTCTAGGGATCCTTAAAATATCCTGCCCTTAAGAACGACAACAATCCAGGCACAGAGATGGGTCAGGTGAGAGTTTTGGTGCCATCCTCAGCACTGAATGGGGTCACTGCAGGGAAAGAGCTGAGACAACATTCAGGTACCAGGCTCATTCACCAAAGCAGCGGGAACTTTGCTGTAGAAGTTTCAGTTCATACTGAGTAGGAACTAAACTACGTGCGCAGCCAGCACTGACTGAGATGAGCTATTGAAGGCTGAGGAAGGTGGGGTTGTTCAAACTCCTGTGCTGTGCCCAGGGATCTCTCCCTAGGAGCTCTTCCTGAGAAGATGGTAAAGGAGAGGTAGGGAAACTCTCCTATTGCTTACAGAACCCCCTTCTCTCCCACCTGACTTTCAAGCTACAGCTCACTTGATCACTTCCCACTAACCGTACTGCAACAACCCAAGGAGGCACACAATACCCTGCTGTGAGCCTGGCTGCAGCGATTTACAGCTCCTTGCAAACTGCAGGCAAAGCGGCATTGGGAGTAGAACGAGAAGGACAACAGACAGACCTGCCCTTGCTCGGGTGGCCCCGCCAGTGGCCCACACCAGCACAGGGAGGATGATTGCAGCTCCATGACAGGATAGGTTTGCTCCGCATTTCTGATGGGTTTGCCTGAAATTTTGCTCATGCGCCTCTTTTTCCGATATCTGCCCATTCTCAACATTGTTTTGGAATGGGATGAGAGCAACAGGCGGCTTTCATGAAGTCACTCAGCTAAGGACTACACCGTTAAAATGTCAGCGTATCTGAAGATACAGCTGATTCTGGAAAAGGCAAGGGAAAGAACTTTAAATATGATTTCTTTTTTCTTTTTAAACAGTCCACAGAGGTTTAGGATTTGTATAATTCATACACTTTTTTATCTATTCAGATAGTTCTGGAGCTTGAACGATCAGGCAGGGGCCTTCCTTTGGTCAGGAATGAAGGTGTAGACGACTGAAGCTTGCTAGCACAGTTCATTCAAAGGCTTGAGTCTTCATAGGGTTAGGAGAACTTTTCAACAAAGGATGTAAGAGAGAAGGAGAAGACAAGTATGGCATGGGGACTATTTGTAAATTTGCAGATTTAGTTTATTCCAAGGCCTAGATGCTGTAATTTTGAGGATGTTCTTGTCATTTCAGATCTGCTCACAGGATGGACGCCTGTCCTTGTAAAGATGAAACAACTCTTGCAAAAACAAATTGCAGAGAGAAGTCATTCCTGAGTTTAGTATTCCCCTACCGCGCGATAGCAACAAGGGGACAATTTCACTGGGCAAGCAATGCAGAAAAATTGTGCAGCCCTACAAATAGAACCACAGTGTCCTTGTGCCCATCACCCCCAATCCAGTGGGGCTGTAGAGAGGGAAAACTCAGACTTTAAAACCAAACTGACATACAATTTTTACAGAGACTGGCCTGAAATGTCTGGATCTGTTTGCCTCTCCTGTTGATGTAAAGGAGAAGCACTGTGAATAGAAAACACGGGCTGTCACCTTATGAGATTTTAACGGGCAGATCCATGTGGCCAACCTACACAGCCCCCTTCAGTGTCACGCAGTCAAACTTAAAACTAACAGGGAATGCTCTTCTAAAAGCAAAAAGAAGTGCTTGGCCTAATGACTTCAAGCGATTATAAAAGCTAGAGGCAAGAACGGATGACGGGACGACCCAAATGGTGATCGATCCTTGGCTCCCGGAGTCCTGAGCAGGGCACCTGCTGCCCTTCTACCGTACTCTGGAGGGAGAGCAACTACAACGCCTTCCTGCATCTAGAGGATAAGGCCCCATTACTGGTGCTCTTGAGGACCACCACCGCAACAGTCGGCCAGGAGCAGCAGCTACCAGAAGCACGGCACACTTGTAAGCGGAGAGGGAGCTGGCACTGTGGGCGAGTGCCAGCGGGAGCGGATGGGACTGGGGCAAAATGGCCCTTTAGGCTTCTCCCTGCCGGTGGGGGGCCACGACCCAGCATGGTGGGAGACTCTCACCCAAGGCTGGCCACCGACCACCCAGGTCCTCCCTGCAGATCCTGGCATTGCACAGGGACAGGCAGCCCGCTGGCGGAGGCGTCACCCAGCCGCGGGCAGTCCACGCTGACTGCTCCCGCCACGCTCCCGCTCGCAGGAGACCTCTGCAAGGCATCAGGAGCGGGGACGAGACGCACGGTCATGGGTGCGTGTTGCAGGTGACCAAGAGAGAGCAACAGGGAAATGTGGAAGTTGAAAACAAGAAACGATATTTGCTGTTTTCTCCTGACACTGTGCACTCGCAGGGGCAGAACACCCACTGTGACATCACCGGATGGTGGAGGCTGATGTCTGTGAGCATTGGACTGTGACATCAGCAAGCAATGGAATGTGACCTCACGTCCCTCGCTGCTTATCTTGGGGCGCCGGCAGAGGCTGGCCCAGCCTGGCTCGTGCCTGGACTCCTGCCGAGCGCGCGTGCGAGGTCTGGAGGGTCGAGCGAGGCTTCTCCCGGTGCTGGGTGGTGCTTTGGGGGCTGCCGTCGGCAGCTCTCGGTGCCCGTCCCGCAGCCGTCCCCTGTGTTTCCCCGGCCCTGCCTGGTTCAGGCAGCCGGGCACTGTGTGGGGTGCTTGCAGCAGCGGAGGTGAGCCGTGCGGGGAAACGTCCCCCCGGGGTGGCCGTGGGGTGGGCGATGGGGCTCGGGGAGCCGGGAGGGTGTCCTTCTCAAGGGGCCTGGGCATCTCTTCCTCCCTTCCTCTCCTCCCTGGGACAGCGAGTGACCGCAGCCTCTCTCCCTTTTGCAGTATGCGACATCCTTTTGCAGCGCCGGTGCCAGCGAGGGAGAGCGGCTCCTCATCCTCAGCTCTCCGCAGCTCACTGCAGAGCACAAACAAGGCCACGGAGGCAGAGAGGAGCTGCCCCATCTGCTCTGATGTCCAGAAGAGCAGTGCCTTTGTGCAGCCATGCCAACACCAGTTCTGCCTGGGCTGCATCATGCGGTGGGCACAAACAACACCAAATTGCCCACTCTGCAGAACACTGATGGAGAAGATCGAGTTTTCTGTGCGGGGAGAAGATGACTACCTACAGCATGTCATCACGCCCCCTGCACAGCCATCAGTCGCCAGCAGCCAGGCAGGCCAAGCTCCCGGCAGCCTGGACAACAGCAGCCCCCAAAGCCCTGTGGCATCCCCTCCGTCCTCTCTGCAGGGGATGCCATTCACGGAAGAGCAGGGAGCTGCAGAGATGGAGGCCAGGGCTACTGTGGGTGGCCTCCTGCCCGAGGTCTGGGCGGCACTTTTCCAGCAACACGAGCATCTCCTGGACCCTGTGCTGCCCTGGCTGCGCCGGGAGCTGGAGGCAATATACGAGGAAGAGTGGTGGCTGGCAATGGCAGCAGAAAAGCTGATGTTGTATGGCCTGTGCAGATACGGGCTAAATGAAGAGCCCATGATCCAGCTGATGCAATCTGGCCTCGAGGAACATACAGCACCGCTGGTCCGCAGCCTCATCAATGTCATCGTGGACCGGTGCAGTGAGGAGGCCCACAGGCTGCTGCGCTCCTACGCTGCCGGGGAGGAAGGCGACAGCCCTGCAGCCAGCCCCAGCCCCACCATCTCCCCGGGGGGGACTCCCGACCCCCACCCGGCCTCCTCCAGCAGCCCTGCAAGCTCCGACAGGGAGGAGGAAGCCTTCATGTCCCTCTGCAGGGGTTCCGGCAGCCCCCCATCTGCGCCGGTCCCTGCAGAGCAGGAGCAGCCCCAGGAGCAGCCGGGGGAGGTGGCGCTGGCAGCAGGTCCCTCTGACCAGGCCTGCAGCCGCAGCCCCTCCGCTCCTGGCCGGAGCAGGGACCGCTCGCCTGGGGGTCGCCGGCGCCCCCCAAAGAGGAGGGCCCACGGCCCCCAGGACTCTCCCCAGCCCTGCAAGAGGCCGCCCCGCCGGCGCCACTAGCAGGGCTCCCTCCACATTTAATTGAACAAAAGGGAAATAAATTCCTGTTTCCCTGACACCGTCTCTGGCTGCTGCTTTCTCCCCCTTCTCCTGGTGCCTTGCCCTGCCCCTCACACCCCACCGTGGGTGGCACCAGCCTGCTGTGGGGCACAGCCATGGGCCCCCGGAGCCCCAGGGCCATGTTGGCAGTGCCTCCTCCCACAGGAAATCCTGCTGCAGCCGCACACCCGCAGGGCAGCAGATGCAGAGGGCAGAGCAGGCAGGAGGGAAAGCTGGTTGTGTCTCAGGTCTGATGGGGACCCAAGTGGGCATCACCCCTGGTCTCCACTGGCAGCCCCCAGTACCCCCGCCAGGTGCCAGTGCCATGAGGGCCATCCCGAGCTCTGCCCAGCTGGAGGCAGCATCCTCGGAGCCCTGGACCCCGCTGTTTGGTGTCAGCATGGGGACAGAGAGCAGGGGTGCCCCCACCCCAGCTGTGCCTGAGGGCCCTGGCAGAGGGTCCCTCTCCCAGCTGGGTACAGTGGCCTGCATGGCTACGGCGGAGCATTCCCATCACTGGCAGGAGGAGTGTGCAAACGGGGGCGGGGGGGGGGGGGGCTGGCAAAGCCCTTCTCCTGGGGATGGCTCACCAGCATGAAGCAGTGCTAAAAGGACACCAGAGTTCTTGTGAGGAAAAAGATTCTCGTGTCTCATTTTGCACGCTGAGCTTCCTATCCCCTTTCAAATCCATTTGGTCTGATCCTTTGTCAACATCTCTTCATTTCCGTGATGGGAATTCATCAGTCCTTTCAAAGCAGTTTTGCTTGAGAAAGAAAAGGTCTGACTTGCAGTTCACTCTTGTACTGCAGTCCTTAGGAAATCACTTGCTTCGGTCCTTACCCATGTACTGTCAGAAAATTGCAGGTGAAAGACCAAAGCCTGACCAGCTGTGAAGGTAGCCTGAAGAGAAGGCAAAATAATGAGAATTATTATTGTGTTGGTTTTGCGTGGCAAGGTTTTGGTAGTGGGGGGGCTACAGGGGTGGCTTCTGTGAGAAGCTGCTAGAAGCTTCCCCTGTGTCTGACAGAGCCAATGCCAGCCGGCTACAAGACGGACCCGCCGCTGGCCAAGGCCAAGCCAATCAGCGCCTCTGTGATAACATATTTAAGAAAGAGAAAAACAGTTAGAGAGCTTTTGCAGCCAGAGAGAGGAGTGAGAAGATGTAAGAAACTCTGCAGACACCAAGGTCAGTGAAGAAGGAGGGAGAGGAGGTGCTCCAGGTGCCGGAGCAAGATTCCCCTGCAGCCTGTGGTGAAGACCATGGTGAAGCAGGCTGTCCCCCTGCAGCCCATGGAGGAAGGATGAGGGGGTGTAGCGATTCCACCTGCAGCCCGTGGAGGACCCCCCCACGCCGGAGCAGGTGGAGACACCTGAAGGAGGCTGTGACCCCGTGGGAAGCCCACGCTGGAGCAAGCTCCTGGCAGGACCTGTGGATCCGTGGAGAGAGGAGCCCACGCCAGAGCAGGTTTGCTGGCAGGACTTGTGACCCCGTGGGGGACCCACGCTGGAGCAGTCTGTTCCTGAAGGTCTGCACCCCGTGGAGGAGACTCACGTTGGAGAAGGTCGTGAAGGACTGTCTCCCGTGGGAGGGCCCCCAGGCTGGAGCGGGGGAACAATGAGTCCTCCCCCTGAGGATGAAGAAGCGGCAGAAACACTGCGTGATGAACTGACCGTAACCCCCATTCCCCGTCCCCCTGTGCCGCTGGGGGGGGCGGAGGTTGAAGCCGGGAGTGAAGTTGAGCCCGGGAAGATGGGAGGGGTGGGGGGAGGTGTTTTTAAGATTTGGTTTTATTTCTCATTCCTCTACTCTGTTTTGCTTAGTAATAAATAAGATGAATTCCCTCTCTAAGTTCGGTCTGTTTTGCTCGTGATGATAATTAGAGAATGATCTCTCCCTGTCCTTATCTCGACCCGTAAGTTTTTTTTTTTCCATCGTACCTTTTCTCCCCTGTCTAATGAAAGAGGGGAGTGATAGAGCGGCTCTGGTGGGCACCTGGCCCTCAGCCAGGGTCAACCCACCACAGTCCTTATTGTGCTGGCAGACCTGATACCAGGTGGGTGAAACAAAAGGACCCTAACAAATCTGAAAATAGCTCAGCTGACAATCAGGGAGGGGATGGTGCAGAGAAAGGAAGAGGTAGAATCATCAAAGGAAGGAAAGGACTATGTGCAGAAGTTGACAGTAGCATAAGAATAGTTAATGGTTAAAATAATGAAAAAAACAAATTTAGGCTGATTACATTAAAAAAAAAATCTGCGGACCTTGAGTTCTGTTATTGTCAATAAAAGGAGTTGGGATGAGCTATAGCCTTGCCACCTCCAGCACTTGTCCCTGCACCCGACAGCGTGTGACCAGGTGCGAACCTCTCCAATGTAGGTGGATGTTTGTCCTGCTGGAGGTGTCTGTGCCTGTGCCGAGGCGTTCATGTTTGTACGTGAGTACAGACCTCAGTTTCAGGTGTCTCTGGAAGCAGTGAAGAAGCTAGGTGTGGGAGTGAGTGACCTGCCAAGGAACAGGCTGAATAATCCCCTGAATAGTTCCCCTGTTTCCAATGCTTCTCATGTTCCACAGCTACTGACAGCACCAGTTCTTCAGCGCTCGCATCTGGCATGCTAGTGTATTGGAGGAGCAAGTGTCACAGCCATTTTCCCTGCCGCAGATGGCCTGTGGATTTGTGGCAGTGTAATTGTGGGGAACTTTCACAAGAGGGTGCAGAGAGCTGGTATTTTCTACTGCTGGTTTCAGCAGCTGGCGTGTTACATGGCAGTAGGAATCATGGCAATGTACTCCTTTGCAGATGTCTGATTTCTTCTCTCTCAGGAAACAGCATTTAGAAGACTGCTTTATGACACAGATTCCTTCCTCCTTTGGCTATGTCTTTGCATTCAGAGGAGCCCAGCTACTTTCATAGGACGTGTGAGAACAGAGACACATATACAGAATGTGCCTGTTAATGTATGTCATCCCAGTACGGTGCAGAGAAGCAGTTCCCAGGGTGAACCCCTGTTTACCACTAGGGAGAAGCTTTGTCCACTTTCTGCCTGTGCCTCTGAGACACTTTGGCTTAGGAGAGGGGTGACCTGAAATCAGGAGGAAGGGATTGGTTTTGGCAGAGGAAAGACTTTGTCTCTATTTACACATGAACCCACCCTCACCCTCCCTTGGTGCCCTGAGCAGCATGGAAAACCACTTCTTATTGTGCTTTCAGGAATGCAGGAAGGATTGGATTCAGCGTAGGCAAGACCCAGGAGTCAGAGCTTCTTCCAGAGCTCTTTTGATTCTGCTTTCCCAGCTGAGGAACGGATGGATGCTCCGGTTTCAATGTCTCTGAGGACACTTCTTCAGTTTCTCTCATCTTGGCCACAACCAGCCTCTACTCTTTCAAGCAGCAGTCACACAGGGGCACAAACTCAAACGCACTGGCATCACCAGGTGGTGCCATAAAACACCCCCTATTTCCAGGTTGCAGCACGTCACTGTTTCCGTGCTCTTAATTCCTTCCCAAGACACCTCCAGCTCACAGCGTGTGCCTTTGCCAAACCATCGCTGCCCCACTCACCAGCAGCTGCACAGTGGAAAAAAAGGAGAACTGGAACAATCATGCTCCATCCTGCAGCTCTGATTTCCCAGATAAACATCAAAGCTTGCTGGAAAAAAGGTGAGCGAAGGCGTTTCCAGGGTATTATGGAAATTTATGCATTTCATAAGCACTGTACTTTGAGTGAGGGGGGTTGTGAGAAGCAGAAAAAGTCTGGCAACAGCAAAATACTTCAAAACATACTAAGCTGTGAATACTATTTAATTGTATAAAGTCAAAATTAAAATATTTTTTCAGTACAAAATGTCTTATCCATCCAAAATGGGTCTTTTAATAAGATTTGTCTTATAGGCAGTGTTGATGCTAGGGCAGTACAGTCCAGATAGGCCCACAGTAACATTTCACAATGTCAGGATCTCAGGAAACGGTTTCTGCGCGCCCGTGCTTTTCTCTCGGTTGCACAGCAGAGGGAAGCATAAAGCCCAAGATGTTATGAACATGCCCTTCCCTCATCCTTGAGAAACCACTGTGAAAACAGAAAAAACATCAGTTTATTAAGGACAGAACATTCTTCCACTGTACCACCTAGAGCCCCTAAAAATTGGGTGGCGAAATCTAATATGTGAGGCAAAACATATGTGTCATAAATGTGTGGCAAATTTGAGTCACTGGCAGTTAGTAAGCTTGATGGGTTTTGGTGTGGGTTTGGGTTTTTGGGGAGTTTTTTGTGCCTGTAGTGCTGCATCTTAGGTGAGAGTTTAATTGCATGTCACATGACTGATCTGATGCTGCGAGAGAATACCTGGTAAAGGAGTTTCGGCCTGCAATAATTTCTTCCTTTACTCCAATGCTGTGAGGATTTCCTTGCATCTTACTGCTGAGGAAATTGGTAATTAGAAGTCTGTCTGAATTCATCTGTACAAAGCCATTGAACACAGTCTTTTATACATAGGAACCTAACAGGTAAACTCAGTTATCAGCAGACATCACTAACATGATGCAAGAGGAGTCATCTTTGGGCAGTTTTCCATTCCATATTGGAAGAAAAGTTGATGCTTGGAGGATTGTCCAAGTGTAAAAATGATATAAAAGTTTAGGAAAAGAATGTTTTTTGTCAAGATGGAAGCTCCATCTTCTTTGTGTGATATATTAGTCATGACATTGGTTGAGACATGAACAGTGAGGTAATTCTTATTTCAAACAACAAGGTTGCAACTAGTAAGACCAGTCAGGAGAAATAGAATGAATATGATGGAAGTAGGACAAAAAAGAGCTTTTCTGACCAGAACAATTTTTTCATGTCCAAAAGTGTTCCGATCCAAAATCACCAGTAGAAATTAAAATATGAAGAAATACTTGTAAGTTGAAAATATGCTGAAGCAGACTTACCCCAGCATAAACACGGAAACTAATTTTGAACACTTCACTTTGTCTTATCCTTTATCTACTTTTGTTATAGAACCACTTCATGGTACTGACAACAATATTTTTGAAGGAGAAAAGTACTCATTTTGGAAATGTTTGAGCAAGATACTTCAACACTTTCAAATTCTGATGACTATTTGTAAATAGAAAGTGTATTAAAGCAGACTCTTTCTTATGAAAATTGTAGTTTAATGAGCCAAGTATGACCATTGAATGACTAAAATCAATAACCAGAACCCATCCCCAAAGTCTTGATTGTTTACATGAAATTATCCCTCATTACTCTGCAATGATAAAAACTGCAATAATGCAATCCCTTATTATCTGCATTGACAATACTGTGTTAGAATTAGCCTTTATGGTTCCACTGCCAGCTCCACTGCAGACCAGCCAGTTGGACTGAGACCTGGGTGGGTGTCATGAACGCAGAGCTCAGCCCAAAGATTCTTAGTCCCAGTTCCAGCCAGAAGAAATGACTTTTGAGCAGCTGAGAGTTCGAGATACCTGAGGCCAGGGGGCTCCCTGACCTGCGAGGTCTGTGGGGATGGTCAGTCCAACACAGCGCGTGAAGGCTTCTGGCCCTGGAGGTCAGTGTCAGCAGGACTGGCATTGCCCCTTGGGATGCTCGGGGGCTGGACACTAGCAGCGTGGGGGACAAAGACAGCTCCTGGCAAAGGGGATATTCTGCTCCGCACCTATAGGGGTGATGACTTACAGCAGGGAGTGTCCCTGGGGACACTGAATAACCCTCACAAAGAAAAACACTTTTCTCATGAGAAATTACCATTGTTCTTGTCATACATATGCTATCGTAACTATAACACTTGGTAAACCAGTACCACTGGTAGAGGGGCAGTTCTGAGCAGGGTATGCAGGGCTCCCCAGGGTGTTGTAGGTAAATTCAGAACGGTTTGTGCTTTGTATCTGTTTGTACATCTGGATGGAGTTAAGCTAGGAAGGTATGCTGGGTTTAGTTCTAGCCTATAAAAAACCCTTGGACTGCAATATATTCTTCCTTTGGCATCTCTTTGGTCTTTTTCCAACCCTGCAAAGTGCAGCCCAGGCCAGTCAGCAGATCACAGAAGACAGAAAGAAATGGCTGCAGGTTTTTTTCCTACCTCTACCATTTTTATACCTGGACACTGATAAATAGGCGTATTCGCATCGGGGCACATGCTTCTGTTCTGAAGGAAATATATGCTTCTGCAGGAACTTTTATTTGTCTTTTTCCCCGCTTCCTCCCCAGAATAAGGATAATTAGAAAATCCAGATCCCAGGTTGGAAGTTAAAATGAGACAGATGTGCTTCTTTCTTCTACTTTTTCCCAGATGACTCTTTGAGGAGTTTTTGCTCTCATATAACTACCAACATTGACTTGAAGAGTTGTTAAGTGCTTTGAATGAATCATGTAACGGGAAGCATTTAGTATTTAGAAGTATTTGTAAAACTTTATTTTTAACTGGTATACATCCCAAGGTTACAACGTTCACCGACTTAAGGAAATGTTACAGAATATGTCACTCCGAGCGCTCGGCAGAGAATTCATTTCTATTTTATATTTGCAGCACGATTGGTTACACATGCTCTTGTAGCTCCTGCCTAAAGTATTGAAATTGGAGGGTGAGATTCTGATTGAATAGTATTCTGAGTGGTATCCTAACAAAACAGATAAACTTTGTAGGTGAATTCATGTTTGCCATTGTTAACTGGAAACCAGCATCCCTCTTCAGCACTGCAGAGCCAGCACTGTTTTGGCAGGCTACAGAGGAGGCACCTGCTTCTCCTGCTTCCCTCAGAAAGGGGCTGACTAAGTCCAGGATCACAGCTGGGGCAGTCCTGGCTGGACAGAGCACTGTTACCAGTGGCAGGATACAGTGATGGAAAACCCATCCTTGAGATCCTAGAACCCATCCTTTGGATCCTGGGATTTAGCTAGTGGGACTAACATTTGTGAAAAAAAGAAACATATGCCTATTTGCAAACTCCAAGTGGATGGAGGGAAACCTCTGAGACTCCAAGTTACTGCACAGCCTGATCCTGTCCACACCTGGGGTGTCCCACTCAGCCAAGGAGGGCTAGCACAGGGGACTTGTGAGGAAATCACTAAAGGCTTTGTGATTTACTTACCTACCCTGTTCTGATGGCACTGAAAGGGGCAGGTGAAGGGCAGCCTGCTCTTCCCACATGAATAGTATGACTTAGCTATTTTTAAAACAGAAGACATCCCTTTGGTCCTTTGTCACATAGGTGTCAATCGTATCTCTTGTTACATGGGATACCCCCTTCTTTCCATCATGGTGAACTTCTCCAAGTGGTCTACATGAAACTTTGTTGCTTTGTGTCGCCCTTCTTCTGACCTCCCGTTCCAAAACATTCCTAGCCCTGAAGAAAAAATAAATAAATAAAAACCCCAGCCAACCACATTTCCTGGGATGTATTACAGAGGAAGGGAGCTATTTAATTACACGTGTGAAAAGAAGGGGAAAAAAGAAAGAAGGAGGGTACTACATAGAATAAAACCACTGAGAATGTATTCTCTATCATGGCAGAGCTCATAGGATTTGATGAGTGATTTATCTTGAAATTCAGGAAGGCACTGTGGATCAAAGGCTTCAGCCACACTTTCAAGGCAAAAACTGCCAAAATATCCTGCAGCACTGAAACATCATTTCTAAAGGACGTAGACAAGCAAAACCTTGTGTTTCTGTTGTTCAGAGATGCTGCATGCCTTCAAGTGTATCCCTCAGCATCTGCCAGTGGTTCTATTCCCATGGCACACATGTGCCTGCAGAGAAAGATGGTCCTAACTTGCACCACTGAGATGAACAGCACTTAGCCTATTGGTATGGACAGCAGCAAGGTCAGGGCTACCCTCACTTTTATTGCTTGCCTCGCCTTAGCAACTGTCAATACACTGTGTGAGCAGGGATGCCTGATACTCTATGCCCATACCAAATCTCTCTTCACATTTACCTCAGCAGCTCATTGACTTTCTGCAGAAGGTTTCTCAGAGATGCCATTAAATCCATCAAGTAAAATGGTCAGGTGGGTAATCTGGTGGATGATGGCTAACCTCGGAGAGACATCCAGAACCTTAAAATTAGGTGCTGCTAGACTACACAGCTGCCATTCATCACAACAGATCCAGAGCATTCGTGATCTCTTTGCCAGTGTGGATGCAAATCTAGGCGAGATCCATTGAAGCCAGGGATGTTTCAATGGCACGAGATAAATGACAGAGGATAACAAGGTCAGTATGCTTCTGGCAGATTCTTACCAAGCACAAAGAAGGGGATGATTTCCCTTTTTACCATTTCTCAGTTCACTGCAGAGTGGTCTAAAGATGTTCTTACAATACAAAGTCTAAAAGTGCTTCCAGTTGCAACTGTAAGTGATTTCTCTTTCTCTCTCTCTTCCTTCTTTCTCTTTCTTCCTTATTTTCTGGTTTTGTGCCATTCTTCACTGTGGTTTTTGAGCACTTTCCAGAGAAAACCAACCTGGAAGAGTAAAATTCCTTGTGGACATCATAATCTCTGTCTTTTCTAATTTATCTATTTTTAAAACAGCTCTGCCTTGGAGAAAGATTCTTCTCTTTATAAGAGCTGTGGCCAATATATATGGAAATGATAACAGATTTTGGGAATGTTATTCCAGTGATGAGGAAGAAACCAGATTAAATTTCAAGTCAGTATGACCTGAGTGACATCACTGGCATTTACGGCTCTGATCTTAACCAGGACCAAAGATCCTGTCACCACTGAGGAAAGCAAAAGGATTTCTCTGTTACCAGAGACACTTTTGATACCCTTAAGCTACAGGGTTTCTATATGCTACCCACACTACTGACAGCTGGGCAGTGCACATGCTGCCTTGATCTTCTCCTGTGTCTCCTAGCACAGTTTCATCAGGCATTCATGCATTGGGACCTTGATTTAACATATGAATAGGCTGTGGTTTTATAGAAAACCTTTTTGGAGAAATGTTCAAGAGCTGGTGGGAAAACCCCAGGAAACCACAGATAAAAAGTGATGGCTCCAAGACCTCTACAGCTGCAATGACAAGTGATAAGTAGTCCATAAGTAATTTTCCATTTCTGTGCTTCAGTTTTCCTACAACGAGCCTTCTACATTCTTGCAATTAATAGGCAGAAAATAATTTTCTGTGAAGATGACATATTTTGTAAATTACTTCAGTCCCCTCTTGTAGTTTTAGTCACACTTTTCTCCCTTAGAAACACTCTCCTTCACAGTACATATTTGCATCCTTTTTGTGCGTGTGTATAAGGCATCGGTTAGCAAAACAGGAATGGATTGCTTTGCCTGCATTCATCCAAGTGTGTATAACACGTATAAAGGACATCCACCTCTTGTGTGTCAGAAGTCAGTGTCTACAGTCCACAAAATACCGAGTGTGCCAAAAGAGCTGGGAGGTGTGAGCTTTCCATCAGAGGAAAGGTCCTCCAGCCAGTGCCAGGAGACAGGAAATTCATCTGGAGCGGGTACCTGCAATGGGTCTGTTTCAGTCAGAGATGAACCTTCCATAAAAGCTCAGAGCTGGCCACTGAAACCAGAGATAGTGCCAGCCTGGAGCAGAGATTTGCATCAAAACTTTGTCTTTAGTTCCACTATGGCAAATCTTATGTTATTTTATCAGCTTTTGACAGAGAAAGACTTCATGATGATCTTCCCTGCAGGCGTGGATTTTTCTTTCTCTTTTTTGCCCAGAAGGTAACTATGGCAACCCCAGGTAAAAACTTTATTATTTCAGTTATGTCAGGCTTCATCCCATAAAAAAGGAGAAAGTTACGTTGCTTCTGTTACATCACTTTACAGCATGGGATTTTTTAACAGGTCTTTCACATTTATGGTGTGACTCGGTTCTGGGTGCCTTTGAATTTCCATTACACAGGCACTGTGCAGTAGGACTCCAACGCAGCCTTGACATTCCCTCACATGGTGAAACTGGATGACAGGGCAGCAGCCACATGGGAAGAAGCAGGGAACTCTGTTTTTTATATTCTTGAAAGAAATGGAAATTGAGGACTTCAGTAGCTTTTGCTGTCTGTCTTTATGATTTCAAGAGCATGAATTTTAGTTTGTACTGCTTGCACACTTGGATAAACGCATCTTGATCTTGAACACCTAGAGATGGCCTGAAACCAGGGATCAGTTACCTCCCCAAGGTAAGGGGCCAAGGCTCTTTGGCTTTAACTTGCAGGTTGAGTTTTAGTTGCAACTGAACTATATGTTGAAAATAGTTATCAACTTGGACAGGTCCTATCACACTGGTCTTCTGCGGAAGACAACATACTACTCAGCTGTGGAACTGCCTGTGCCCGACTTACTGCATGGTGGAGAAGATGACGTCTCCATCCTACAAGGGTGAAGATACAGTTCTAAAGGGTCAGCAGGGACAAAAGCAAAGCAGAGAAAGCACAGGTTCCTCAGTGGCAGAGGAAAGTGCAAATCCGGGAGCAGCAAGTGAACTGAATAACTAAGCACAGAGAAAACCAGCAGGCTACATGCCATGCCTATTCCTTGGCAGACAGGATGGGACCGCAGTAATGAATATTTCTCAGCATGATGAAGGCTGCATTTCACATGGCACACATTATTAGTGCTCTGAATTGAGCTCACTGGCACTTGGGAGGGATGAAACTGGAGCTGAACTTTTCAGCTATGTGTAAGTGTCTCTAATGACAGTCCCTCCTGCAGAAAGACAATTGAACTGTGCTGCCAATGAGAGGTTTTCTACAAACCAAGGAAACTTATCAGCAATGGCAGTTATTACTGCTGCAAGGCAAAACTGATTGGATTTGAAGAAGGAAATGAGAGTTTGCAGGTTTTAGGCAACCATTGCAAAGCCAGACTCGCCTTGAATTTTGTCCCAAAGGGAGCAGTGTTTGCTTTTCTTACCGAGCCCAAAAGGGTGATGCAAGTCCTCCAGCTTACTAAAGCTGTGCACAGCTCACTTTGCTAAAATGCAGTTTGACCATCACTCAACCCAGATCATCACTCATGATATTCTGGTGGCTTAAAATCAGCCCATCAAACCATAAACTTCCAAAAGCAGCAGAATATGAAAGTTTTATAGTCAAGAGATCCCCAAACCATGGACTAATTTATTGATGAATGTACCTAGCTGATGATTCTCATCTGTGGAAAATGAAGGGTCTTAAGACAAGTTGTTCTAGTATTTTTCACAGCAGAACACCCCTGGAAAAGAGAATAGTGCAACCTTTCACACGTTAAACAAAGCCACCTGGCTTCAAAGAGTTTTTGATCTGTAGGCTACCATCAGAGAAAACCCAAGAGCAGGAAAATATTCCCATTCATCATCAACATCCCGCAGGAGTCTTGCTGCATTTTCTGCAGCACTATCTGGACCATGAATGCTCAGAATCTTTCAAAGCAGAGCGCTGAAATGAATTAACGGTGCTTTCAAATTGTTCCTTGGGATGTGCTATGCATACAGATCATGTGAATTCCTCATCTTTCTCTGGAGTCCTGAGTAATGGTCTGCTCTAGAATCTAGTTAATAAATCAGAGAAAACACAACTTCCATTGAACTTTGAACACAGTGGAACTGCCAGTGTGCAGGAGCAAAAGCGCCATATCACAGTTCTCCAGAGATCACATCAAGTAGAGACACAGTGGAAGAAATCTAGGACATAGTAAAAGTAATACAGTTGTCATCCTGGGAAAATGAAAATGCACAGGCTAATTCTGGCATTTCAGTTTATGGCATATCTTGCAATCTCACCAGCAAATAGGTCTCGTGTATCAGACTGGGAAGCAGATTGCTGTGATTTTCTAATCTAGTCATAATTCTTATGGAGGAATTTTAGAAAGCATTTTCTTTCTTGTGTATTGTACAATGAAGTGCACATCCACCCCAAACAATTTAACAGTGAGGTGCTGTTATATGTAGACATATTTCCAAATTTATAGCAGACTAGGGCTCTCATATTTTATAGTGATACCCATCAAATCAAGTTAAAGACAAAAGTATATCTTCCTTCCCTTTTCCACATCACTCAACAGAAAAAATGTTGGGTCAGGAGTTCCTGTCCTTTTTATTCATTCTGCTAGATTAAAAAAAAAAAAAAAAAAAAAAAAAAAAAAAAAAAAAGAAGAAGAAATTTAGTAACTCTGAAAGTTTTGGCATGAAGAAAAGGTAAAATCCTGCTGCTGATGGGAGTCTGATTCTTGACTGAAGACTTCTTTTGCAGGAACTTTGCCTTTCAAGGTGGAATCTCTTCAGTGTCCCTCTCCAGGCTGCTACATCCCCTACACACCAACAGCTGCATTACTCTTCTCTTTTCTGCTGTTTGAACCCCTGGAGTTTTCACAGGGATTGATGGGTCAACAGTGCTAAACACAGCATTTACAGCATTATCAAGGATAGTGCTTTCTTAAAATATGGGAAGAAGAGTGATACCATAAAATATGGGAAGAAGAGTGATACATAACACTGCCCAGGATCTGACCCCAAACCCAAAGAAAACATGCAAAGAAACTGCACAAATACATTGTTTTTTCTCTTGGATGCTGAGCACAAAAATCTCTGCTTGGATGTAATTAACAAATTCAGAGGGGTTTCACTTCCACTGCTTTGTGGACCAGACTTTCATTCTTAGCATCATCTCACATGTCTGAAAATAAAGGCTGTTAAAACTAATGGAATGAGCAAAGAGATTCACTTCAGCGTCTGCCTTGTGTTAGTAGTGATACAGGTTAAACCTGTGCAACAGAGCCCTGACTCCCATTCTTGCCTCCAGAGAAGTGGGCTTTGTTTGGCCCTAGCATGAATGAAGCAATGGAGTCAGCTAGGAACAATTTTCAAAAGAATGTCCACCTGTGAGGAATTACTCTTTTTAAACGACATTGAATAGGAGTAACAAGGACAAATATTTCAACTAACACCGTGTTTTTCTCAAAAGAAATTAGGGTAGAAGTGGCTAGGTTTTTCTTCTACCTGTCTCTTCTCATTAAGCTAAAATTTGCTGAGCGGCTATTTGAAATCTCAGTGATGTGTATATTTGAAACATATACTCAATGTTTAAAAATATATTAAAATATGCATTAAAATAAATATTCAAGTATATATAAAATATATGTAAATATACATTAAATACTTCTTTGAAGAAGTTACTCCTATTTTTAAGATTTGAATATATTTCTTCTGTCTAGATGCAGCTAAGAATTGTCAGTCAGAATTCAGGTTTTACTGAACTAATACTTAAAAAAATATTAAAACAGCATATATTTTTAATTGAGGTATTAGAAACTCCGGTAAGAGTTCCAGTAAGTAGCAGAAGTTTTCTGCAAACTGAAGAAATAATGTTTTCTTTTTTAAAGCTTCTGGAGCCAAAAGTGTTTTCCATTCTTTCTCCTGAGGTGGCATCACACTGGTAGAGCCACTGTGTCTCACGTCTCACAAGTAAAATGCAAACTTGATACCAAATATTCTCCATGAGAAAGTACAGGAAAATTCTGATGTGTATTTAGTGATTTAAGTCAGCATGTTTAAATGCAACACTTTTCAATGGAAGGTTTCATTTAACGGGTGCCTTGAAGCCTGCCAGACTCTGTTCTTGTCTTTGTGGGAAAATGTCTCAGAGCTGCTTTTCCCCAAAATCTCCTTGCCTTGCATTAAAGGAAAACAACCTCCTCCAGACACTTCTGGAGAGAAGTCCCTGTGCACAGAGGGGCTTCTGCCAGACCAAACTTTCCCCAGCCCTGTGCTGGCTGTGTGCACAGGGCATTTGGGTAAGATGGAGTTGGAGGTGACAGATCCCTTTCACGCCAGTTTCTGAGCTTTCAAACTTTTTTTCTAATTGGAGAGAAGACGGGCAGATTTTGAATATTGCACCATTCAGCCTGATTCAGTAAAAATTCAGTTTTCATTTCAGATCTATTTAGCTTCTCCGCTTGCTGAAAAACTTGGTCAAAGTTGATAAATTTCCATAAAATATTTCTCCTTTGAGAAAAGATGATAGACTGATGCATACGCCTTTCACATTAGGCACAGCTGCCTCAGAGCCAGCAGCATTCACGCCAGGAGCTGGAATGAGCAGTCCCCAGATTGCAGCTGCTCTGGGAGGATGAATAAAGAGAAGAGGTTGCTCAGACACTGGAGCTCTTAGCCAAGCGCAATTAACACCTTGACCTGCCGCCAGGAATGGACAGTGTAGACAGTGAATAGTCTGTTAAACGAGTAATTAGTGGAGAGGATACTCCGATCTTTTCTGCTGCAAGCCTCAAGTAGAAGAAGCCTCAGTAGTTCATGCTGGATTCAGACAACGACGTGGACCACCATGGTGACCCCTCCAAGCCAAGGAAGGCAGAGATCAGAGAAGGTTCTGCAATTAGCCACTGCCAGGCAGTGGTGCGGCTTCCCTGGCACTGTCAATCTATCAGCATGTTTCCTGATAGAAGGCCCAGAAGGAGCTTCAGACCCTGTTTCTGGATTCGCTTCCCTCCCACCCATCATTATTTGAAAGGAGCTTGCTTTTGGCTTCACAGCCAGATGTCTCAGACTCAGGACCTTGCTGGATATGGAGTGAAATGCCGTCCTCTGGGCTTGGTTTCCTTGCAAAGCAGAAAGTGCATGTGTGTTGATGGGTTCCAGGGTAAAACTGAAGTTTTCAGGCAAATCAGGAACAGAAGGAAGACCAGTGGTCCCTTCTTTCTCTTGCTCTCTCTTCCTCCTTCCTCCTTTTGCTCAAAGGAAAAATGGAAGGAGATGTAAGCAAGGTCTTTTGGGTTGCATCTGGGACTCTGTTAAAAAGTCAGGCTTTGAGGCTCTTGAAGAGGCCCTTCCTAAACCAATGGTGTCTCTGGTTCCTTTATCAGCTGCAAGGTGATTGTATGTTATCATGTCCCTTCCTCTCCTTTGATTTTCTTCACTCTAGAGCCCAGCTTTCATTCATGGCTGAGTCAGGTGTGTAGCATCAGTTCATCATCTTCCATCTTTGCAGCTTTTGGAGGGTTCAGAACATGGTCCGAGTCACGACAGGTGTCAAGAAACACTTTCTGAATACAAGGATGATGCCCCAACAAATTTGGAGCTCCTCCTGCAAAGTGTGGGTTCCCTTTTGCATTATTTGACCTGTACATGTTTGCCACCTTGGAGCCTGTGCCCTTCCCAGTTTCTCTGGTCAAGTCCCGCCCCTAAACAGCTGAAAACAGAAGCTCATGGTGGAAAGATCTGGGGAACATTAAATAATTTTGACTCTGGTTTGAACAAGTTCTGAGACAAACTCTGTAACCCAAGAGATAGGTCTGTTCAAACATATATGGTATAACAGTCAAACTTTTTTTTTTTTTTCTTTTCCCCCCATAGTGGTACAATAAAGAGTAGAACGGCTTCTGAGTAAGATTGCAGTGAGAAGTAATATTTTTCACAGCTTCTGCTGAAACAGAGGGGAGTCTTCCCACTGACGACCTTCCAGGTCTTAAAACCCTTACTGAAACCTGGATGGGATCCAAAGTCTGCCTGCAGGATTCACCTTCCTTTGGACAATATAGAGCATAATTGCTTTGTGTGACATTCTCCCTGGCACCTTCCCCATTCCTGTCAGAAGTCAGTGGCATTACCACCCTTCCAAACTAACATTTCATACATTTAAAACCTGGCATTGCTATTTCACTAACTTCAATCTTGGCCTATCTTTTCAGCAGATTGTTTTTACAGATCTGGAAAAGAAGTGTAATTTTTTGTTTCATTTCCCATCCATATAGTTGTGCATAAAAAAGGAAGCAGAGAAATGGTTTACTGTTTTAAGATACTTAACTTGCAGACCAAGTTTTGCAGCCACCCACAAGCTTGCATGGCAAACTCCACAACACTGAAACAATTATATCCCTTTGGGGTTTTGCCCTGTCCTTAGAAGGCTTTACATAGGTGACAACTGAACACAGGAGATTTTCCTTTTACTTCCTAGGCTAATTACAGCTGCTTCAAAGGAAGCAATAAGTGTCTCTGAATTTGTTAGTCCTTCTGCCATGGTTACTACTGTTGCTATTGATCTTGGGTACACAGTGACAATGATGGGAGTTAGAGAGGAGATTTTCAAGTCTGTTCAGTAAAGACCTTGATGTGCATCCCTGGAAGCCAGTGGTAAAATTCCCTTGCTGTAATGTCAGCTCAGAATGCTTCCAAAAATTACACTTGAAAAACCTCACATCAAATCCTGTCCTCACTTATCTCCAGTGACCGCAGTCAGAGCAAGTCCTGGACTCTAGAGCAGGCCAAGAGCTTGAAAAACTGTTCTTTGTGTTGCTGCCTTAGCCCTCCAGTACCCTACATGTTTATCATCCTGTTACAACACTGCTTCCCAGCATGGTGCAGACCATTTATTCAGGGAACAAAAATAGCCGTGAAAATGAGCCAACAACAATATAGGAGACACTACCCAGAGAGCTGCTATAGCTCAGAAAGTGTGTAAGACATTAAGCTTTAGATACTTGGTGCCTGTACTTAAATGGCTTTCGTTCCCACATGGAAACTACTTGTACGTAATTTCTAAGTCTCCATCTCACCAACCAAGAAAAACAGTCATTACATACATTAAGCTGGGGTGTTAGGCAATGGCTCTACAAGGTTCAGGTGCGGAGGGAACAAAAGGTAGTTCTCAAATGTAACTTAGAGGTATAGGTTTGTGTGATGTTTATATTTCCACCTTAATTTTGCAAGGGTGTATTTCTGTGTGGCATTCAGCCAGCTCTTACTGCAGGGGTAGTTAGGGAGTGTTTTGGAGAAGGCTCTTCTGCACCAGTGCAACCATGACTGAACTTCTGCTTTTTCACTGAAATCTTTGGTCATTGGTTTAAACATGTTTCTGTTTACTTTAATGACTCAGAATGGCTTTTTTTTTTTTTTTTTTGCAGACAACCATTTTTATTTGCACATAAATAAGGTTATTCATGTACAGACAAGAATATTCTTCAGTCACTTTTCCGAATTAATTTTTTTAGTATTTCAGTGAGCATAAAAAAATGGCATCCTCTCACCAAGAGGACAATCAAACATTGCACATGGCAAACAATGAATGGAAACATCTCATTCATTTCAATGGGAACTGCACTGGGTCAGAACGGTCAAAGGGTGCAAACCAACCAGAGGCTTCAATTGGTTCACAAGCTGCACATGGAGCTGTGCTTAGTGAATAAATTAATATAACTTGGAGCTGTTCACAAGAGAATTCAGAAACAGAAAAACTTGGATTACTCATGTAGCATTTGCATAAGGGATAACTCAGCTCTCAGCCATTGCAAAACCTTTACATGGTCTTCCTATGCTAGTTTCTATGCAGCAAGTCTGAAATTCAGACCGTATGTTAAAATGCTGTCAGGATACCACAGGCTTACATTATACAGAGATCCAGAAACAGGTAGGAAAATGAGAAGCATTAGCACAGATTGCCCTTGAATTTAATGCCGCTCCATGGGAAAACAAAATGTGCTCTTTCCCTGGTTGAACTATTTTTCAGTAAACCTTTAATAATTTCTAATGCACACAGTGCATTGAGTAGCTGCACTAAAATGAACTCTGCAGTTCCACTTCATTGCTTTTTCTGAGAGTTACATAGCAGTCCAATTCAAATAATGATTTTCTAGCTTTAACATACTTGAAACCTAATGTGCCCATGTAAATTCTAATTCTGAAGTGGTGTCGTGTCTCAGAATAATATTTCAGATCACTGCTAACGTGGCCGTGCCATGTGATTGACTCTGCAAACACTAAACCTTCAGGGTTTTGAGTCTGTATGAGCGACACTGTTTGTACATCCATCACTCTCCTCATGACAACCTTGGGCTATGTATTTGTTTTTCCTCAAGGAAGGCTTAGGATCTCATCCATTCTGAGATCCATCCAGCTGAGCTGAGCTGAGCTGAGTGAGTTGCCGAAAACAATACTGAGCACATGGCCAGGATGATTTGAAAGCATAATAAAGGAAAGATGGACAGCAATGGTAGAAAGGTCCGGACTGCATGCCTCCACCTCTGTTCCACAAGGACTTTACTGTGTTACTGCTGCCTCGTGAGGAAGAACTCTCTCTTGTCACCTTCTCTCTCCTCTGTGCTCTGTGCGGGTCCTTCACCAGAAGTTTGGATGATTGCCTTGCATCAGCAGAGACAAACCAGAAACAGGGTAAAGCAATAGGATGGTGTCCGACAGCACAAGAAGCCCCACCAAACTGCACCCTCTTAGCAAAAAAGAAATAACCAGGAATGAGTAGAATGATACATAAGGAACTGAACACGTGTGCTAGTTCTCAACTGAAACAGTACCTTCTTTACAGGATCCTGTGGTAGCATGAGCCTGCAGAGCAAGCCTTGCCACATGCTACGTTGATAAAAGCTTATGGGATATCGGTGACTGGCTGACTTTCATGCCTTCTCCTGTTGAAGAAAAACTAGCAGATATACTGCAGCTTAGTCCCATACATACTGACTGAGAGTCCTGTATTTAATCTGCTTTCCTGTCCTATCACATCCAAAAAATTTTCCTCTTTTTGCCCCCTAATGGCTTATAGAATGACTCACAGCTTTTTTGTGCACAGGGCTAAGACCACTTCTGCCCTTTATTTCTTGTTTACATGGGGGACAGTCTCCAATGACACTTCTGAATACATGTGGTTGTGCATATTTAATTTGGTGCATGGACTTTCTTGTCATGCAATAGCTAATAAACCTGAAGTACAAAAAAGACAGTCCTGAGAGCTGACACAAGAAAAGCCTGCCTTGAAACAAGCATACAATAATCTGCTGGGAATTGTTCACCCACGTGCATAGACCATAAAAGTTTCCACACAGCAATGAGATGAAAAATGTAGCCCAGGAGCAAGATCCCAAGAAGAAGTGGGGCGAGATTTGCAGTCATATGCACATCTAAGGTGCATCCATGATAACTGAACAAAGGCAAGAAATTCATCTTTATGGAAAGGCAAGCCATTCTCTTTCTTTTATCACCTGCACAGTCAGTCTTTATTGAAATCAAAGGGTAGAAAGAGGGTCTTGTTATCCCAAGAGCTTTGAGTAAAATTTAGTTCTCTGTTGCAGATTTCTTATACAGATTGGGATAAATTACTATGCCTCAGGGTCCCGTGGCCATGCAAGAGCAACAATGGCCCTACATTGTTAGGTTAATTATGAGGATACATACATTAAAGACATAGGTACCTAGATAATCAGGCAGGTTTTGCAATTCTTGAGCTATAGATTGCATACCATGTTTGAAGGAACTATCATAATGCTGTTATAATAACACAAATGCTACTTTTAACCAATACCCTGTCTACAGGAATGAGGGCTGAGTATTTTACTGATTAACTCTGTGAACTTACTGAGACTGCACCAGTGGAAACTCTCTCTCTTTGCCTAGAACGTAGCATAAAGTACATCGAACTTTGAAAAACAGAGATTTTTTTTGTCATTCTCTCTTTAGAATAAGATTGTTCTCACACAAAATGCCATTTATTAGGCAATCTGATAGCATCCATTTTGACATGTACAAACTTAAAAATCAGCTCCATTGCTACAAGATATTCACTCGAATACTGTTTTATGGAATGTCACTAGCTTAGTGAAGCGTACAAAACCATATTAGTTAAAAGGCCAACCAATAAACAAAACCAATTTGAAGTCATTGTACAATTGCTGTATAATGCTAGCAGGACTTTTTCTACCATTGTGCTGCTTTTTTCTGCCACTTGTTTTAGGACTCTATGCTATAGCAGGATGCTGACAGCAGCTTCTCAGATCTCTTCACCTCCATGCCCATCCCTGCACAAAGAGAAAGCCCTGGTTTTATTTTTTATTCAAGGCCCTGTTTGGGCTACTCCTTTGCCAAAAAATACCTGGTTACAATGTTGTTGGCAGCTCCAAATATGTGCTTATTCCTCAGTACCTACATGAGATTGCTTATTCCCACTCCAGAAGCATCTCCCTGGGTAGAAATAGGGCTCAAGCTGTGTGCAAGTGCAATGTACTGATGAATACACCCAAGTAGTTCCGGTATTGGCACATAGGAAATACATATCAATCACTGTGCTGAGGAAGATGAGGAATGCAGAAGACCTTATGTTTGGATTGGTCCAAAATATCTGGCCCAAGCACCTTTGTTATGGAAGAAAACAAAAATGATGGTGAGGGAGTGACAGAAGCTTTTGGATCTTCATTTCTTTTCTTCCAGTCTCCAGGAAATGTGTCTAGGCAAAGTGCTCTGTGACAAGTGGAACAGCTGAACTCTTGGGATGCAGGCATGGTTGAAGAAATCATGTGGCCTTTGGTCTGGGACAACAGTCTTGATGATGGTAAGGTTCCCTTGCAACCTTAAAACCCATTAAGTTTTTCACATTATCAACTTGTGAGCAAGTTTGCAGATGACACCAAATTGGGAGGAGCTGTTGATTCCATCAAGGGTGAAGAGGCCTTGCAGAGAGATCTGGACAGATTGGAGACCTGGGCAATCACCAACCACATGAGGTTTAACAAGGGCAAGCGCTGGATTCTGCACCTGGGAAGGGGCAACCCTGGCTATACATACAGACTGGGTGATGAGACGCTGGAGACCAGCCATGCTGAAAGGGACTCAGGGGTCTTGGTGGACAGCAAGTTGAACATCAGTCAACAGTGTACCCAGGCTGCCAGGAAGGCCAACCGCATCCTGGGGTGTATCAAGCACGGCATTGCCAGCCATTCTAGGGAAGTGATTGTCCCACTCTACACTGCGCTGGTGCGGCCTCACCTCGAGTACTGCGTGCAGTTTTGGGCGCCACAGTACAAAAAGGACATAAAACTATTGGAGAGTGTCCAAAGGAGGGCAACAAAGATGGTGAAGGGCCTAGAGGGGAAGACGTATGAGGAGAGGCTGAAGTCCCTTGGTTTGCTCAGCCTGGAGAAGAGCAGACTGAGAGGAGACCTCATTGCGGCCTACAACTTCCTCACAAGGGGGAGCGAAGGGGCAGGCGCTGATCTCCTCCCTGTGGTGACCAGTGACAGAACCTGAGGGAATGGAATGAAGCTGTGACAGGGGAGGTTGAGGTTGGATATCAGGAAAAGATTCTTCACTGAGAGGGTGGTCGGGCACTGGAACAGGCTGCCCAGGGAAGTGGTCACAGCACCGAGCTTGACTGAGTTCAGAAGCATCTGGACAATGCTCTCAGTCATATGCTCTGATTCGGCTGGTCCTGCGTGGAGCCAGGAGTTGGACTCAATGATCCTTATGGGTCCCTTCCAACTCAGGATATGCTATGAATACTTTACAGAATCTTGCTACATGGCCAATGGCAGTGCCTGCACTTGATCTCCTCAGGAAATAACCTAAAAAATAAGCTGCTGGCTATAGTCTGTTATAGTCACTGATGAGTTGTGAAATACCGGTCTGCATGCATTCAGTTAGCACACATGCACACCGATTCCTGCATGGGGAGGGAAACAAGATGACGAAATCCCAGCAACACCTATGAACTAGAAGCTAGAAATACTCAAATCTGCAAATAATGCATCAGATTTTAATAGGAAGCATAACTAATTGTGAAAGTACAGCTTATCTAGAGACTCATCAGACATCATAGGAAGATGAGTTTGTTAGAACATCTGCATAGGGAGAGTTCAAGTTGTGAGCGTGAACAGATTCTTAAATGCAGGCTGTACCTGAAATAGAAGTGATGGCCCTGATGTAGGAATTGAGATTATATGCAGTGTCCTGTACAGAGGTAAACTGAGAAGATAAACGTGGTTTTTTCAGTCCTGGGATATTCTCTGTTAGTTGAAGTGTCTGAGACCCAAATGTCCTCTAGCTCAGCTAGGGTTACCAAGCCTGATGCAGGTTCTGCTAAATGAAGATGTATGACAGAGGTGCAGAGATCAACACCAAAGACCTTTCTGGTACAAAAATGTGTTTAATCTATCTGTCTGTCTAACTCCAACTAATGAACAACTCTGACCACATGCTTTCAAACACTTGAGTGGGCCAGCTGTGTGCTGACTGCTCTAAAAGGTCCACAATTTTCAGACAAAGATGTGACAAGGAGCTGTAGGAAGAGTGAATGACAAAGGAACAGCAAAAAGGAGGAATATACAAAAGGATTTTTTTCTTCCATTGCTGAGCAATAAAGTGTTGAAATTAAAAGAAATTTTTCCCAAGGAAGATACTTAGAGCAAGTGAGGTAGTCATCTCTGACTAGATTGTGAGACTTCCTGTGGCTAATATCGTAACCAAAAAGTGCTTAAACTATACACCTACATAAAGGAAATATGAACTTGTCATACTGCAGAGACTTTTTTAGCAGTGTAATGCAGCTTAAGGTGTGGTCAGGAAGGAGAACCAGAGAAATGTGGGCAATAGTGAGGTCACAGGGGCTCATCTGATCTTGACAACTTTGAGCAGTATGCTGGTGAATGGGAGGGGAGAAATCACCTTCCCTCTGTTCGCAGACTGTCCATTCTCTTTTGAAATGTTGTGTCCAGATCTTGCAGCCACAGTTCAAGTAGGATGTCAGAAAATGAGTTACAGATCACAAAAGAGCTGCAAGAACAGAGATTTAGCAGATATGTCAGTCAAAGACTTGGGGAGGTAAAACTACTTTATGCAGAAGAGAAGATAGGTAGACCACCAAGTGCAAAAACTTGTAAAGAGAACAGAAATCTCTATCACTCAAAAGTATGACCCAAGAGCAGAAATAAGGCACACATTTTTGAGCGAGGTTAATGACTGACTGCAGCAACTTATCATTAACTCTTATGAGTTCTGAAAGCTATAAAAGAGAAGTAAAAATAAGAGAAATTTCATATAGACTTGGTGATCGTGTATGGAATTGGCCTGGGAAAGAGAAATGACTGCAAGATTATTAGTAGAGTTTAGGCACTAATACAGAAAAATCTAACGTAGAAGCAAATCCAGTACATTTTTGCTGTAGACTGATATGCTTGCTGTCAGAAGCTAATAACGGAGATGAAAGAGGAAGCAAATTTGGCTACAATTTAAAAGACTCCCTAGAGCACAGGGGAGCGGGGCTTTGCGAGGCAGAGCAGTGGTAGGAGACATTTAGACTTAATGAGCAGCAGAGGCAGTGGCATTCCGGCTGCAAGGCTGCACCCAGCCAGATGCCAACCTTTGCCTACATCTAAATGTTAATGGCCCTACTCCCTGTAGCACAGCTTGCAGAAAAAGCACTGAAACAGAAGGAAGGCAAAGTGTTTTGTCATTTTCCTCCAGACTTCTACCAACTCAGTGGATGGATAGAAGCAAAATAACAGCCTTGGCATTTGTCTTTGTCTAGTTCATATTATGGTTGCTGGCCTTAGCAGAACTTGAACTCGTTCAAGTTTACTTAGATTTTTTTGCAGAGATAAACTCAAGAAACAGCCTCAGAATAACCATTTACTGCTGCAAGTCACATAGGATGGGCTTGTGAGGTGGCTATGATTCAGCATCCAGCAACATATAAAATAAAAATGTAGCCCAGAATAGTTTAAACCTGTGAGGAAGAGAGGTCCTTTCTGGATACATCTGTGTCAGATAAACAGTGTGGGACACAAGAGCTCAGTGAAAGGTGAAATTAAAAGTATGTTTCCTTGTGACTTGCAGGTCTTGACGTTCCAGTGAGTGCATCAAAGTCCACCTGTGGGGCTAGTGGGGGTCAACAAGGAATTGTGGTGAGACAATGAGCTGTGGAAAACGTCCTGGTGCAAAAAATTGATTGCAAAAAGCTGGTGCAAAAAATTGATTGCAAAAAGCTGGTGCAAAAAATTGATGGCCAGGGCTGTTGGACAAGGAGCTCATTTTGACATGGCCAGAAAATGGAAATGTGCAATCCTGCCATTTAATGATCTTTTTTAATGGTATGGTGATCCAGAAGAAGCAGTATTTAGACAGACTGTGCAGTAAGTAAAAAGGGCATCGCTGCACCATGAGCAAGGCACTGTACATGGTCTCTTTTTCCAAAAATGAGTCTACAGAAATGTTCCTACATTCTTAATGTCAGTAATGATTTCTTCATCAACGGTATTGGTCCTGTAGAATTGACTTTATTCTAATTCCAACTATTCTGATAAGCAAAGCTTGCTGCTTTGCTTTTGGCAGTCTGAAAATCAAAGCTGTTTCTCAAGAAAATATGTTGCAACAGAAGTCCTTTTTTGAAATTGTCTTAGATTTTTCTACCAGATATTCTAGACAAAAAGGTCTGCTTAATTTAATTTTCAGTTACATTTGTTCTGCATTTTAGCTTTTTTTAAAAAAGCAAAATCCACTTCTCTCATTTTTAGTTTTGGTTTTCCAAAACTAAGGCCATTTCTGCTTCGCTATCATTTTGCACCTCTAAGAAACAAAAGAAGAGAACATAGGAACATCAATATCCTCCAAAAGCCTCTTCTTATTCTTCTGCTCCCCTTTTTTCTGTGGGAAGGAGTAAATAGAGGCAAGAAAATTGAAGAAAATAAAGTAAAATGAAAGCAAAAAGAAAAAAAATTCTTCAAATACGAAACAAAATTTACTAAAGCATTCATTTTGAAGCATAAAACCACTTTCTTTTTAAGTTGAAATATATTTTAAACAAACAAACAAACAAAAAAACCCCCAACCCCCACCAAAATAAATGTTTTCATGCTTTCCTAAAATAAAATCACATTTGGAAAGCATCTGGGGTGTTTTTGGAAAGTATTCTGGTAAAAAGTCCTGCTCTCTAGCAGTGGTAGCAGCAGCATTAATACCTCTGAAGGTCAATTATACTTCTGCAAACCTACTATCTCCAGGTCTTGCTATGCTGAGACTGGGGCGTATATGACCCCAGTGCCTTCAGTCAGTTTTCATAGATGTCCTTAACAGCCACTTATTTTTCTTGCTGGGGACCACAACTCATTTTTTGTAGCAATGTTGGTCCCATTGGGTCAACAGAGTTTGGTTTTGAGTATCATGAACTCCTGCATTCCCACTGACAGATATGCTGAGTAAGAACGATACTTAGGAATTTTACTTAGAGCAACATTTGTTGCTTCCTTACTTCAGCTTCCTTACTTTTTTTCCTCCTCTGCCTCCCTTGGTCTGGTTATTGGAGAGTTAGAAGTTGCTATGACTGCCTATAGGACACAGGAATGTCTATTTAGTCTTCTGTGTGGGCACAAGTACAATGGGAATTGCTCTAATTAGTCTCTCTGTAGCTGCCTGAGCTCATTCGCATGGTATGGTCTGGTTTTGATAAAAATCACAGTTTAGAAAACATTTGTTAATATTTTTGGTAAAATGTTCAAAGAGACATATTTTATGTGAAAAATAATTCCCTTTTCCTGTGTCAACAGTTTCAGTGAAAATAAATCTCTCTGTTAAAAAGACATTTTGGTGAAAACCTTTCTTCTCTTGCAAGTGTTTCATCAGCGCTCAGCACTTTCTCATGCTTGCTGAGATCAAATGACAAGGATGCTTTGGTTTGCACCTCCTGATAATGCAGTGGAGGATATTTGTCCCACGCTTGCCTGCCTGAAGTTAATAGGAGTACTGATGTCAATAGGACCTTGCTCTAAGCAATATGCATCACAAGGTGATGCTGGGGAAGAAATGGTGCTGTGCCATTAGTCTTGCACATCAACACTTACGGGAACAAAGCCCCTGTGTAGCCAGCAGTGACCACCAGCCCAAAGGCAGAGGATAGTCCCCGATGGTTCCTGCACCAGCTGTGGTTCAGCTCCTCCAAACAAAAAGCCTACCTCTGCCATGGCCTTGGCAGAAATAACTTTGGAGGGGCCAAAGATTATGTGATGGCTTGCAACCTCGCGGCTAAGCAAGCCTTTCAACAGGGAAGTGGCTTTTGTTGGTAACCAGACCCATGTTTTTGAGCAGTCTGATGGTTCCTGTGTGTCAGTATTGCCTTTGGTCCTTGGGTCACTGCTCTACCCCTGCTAGTGGAAAAGGTGGTGAGAAGGTAGGGTCTCACCTCCAGAGGAATGATGGGCATTGAGCCTCAAAAGGTGGTAAAAAGTACCATTCTCCCTCTACAGCCAACTTAACCAAAGAAGGTTAGGTTGGTCCACAGGCCTGCGCAGGATCAGTCCCTTTTGAAGGCCCAGATGTCATGTTCAGGACAAATCCATGCTGCTGCTGGGCTGCATTTGTTTTCTCATTGCAGCCTCTCTGTACAGAGGCAGGGTCTGTGGAAACTGCAAACAGAGAAGAAACTGAAAAATTCACCCCTCCTCCAGGTGCCACTTAGGGGCTCCTCAGAGCTCCAGCTGGTTCCTGCAGCTCCTCACAGTGCCCAGTGAGCACCGCTGGCAACCACTAACGAAGGGCTTGAAGTTAAAATGCAGCTGTTCTCCAGTAGCATTTTCACATTAAGGAAACAAGGCTTCCTTAGCCACTGGAAGGCCAGAGATATGTCTTATGTGTGTATTTTATGGTAAGGGAGATCACATTTTTAATTCACAGGTTTATCAGGGAACAGATTGATTTCTAACTCTATAAAAATGAGTTTTCTGAATTTAGAATATTTTCCTAGTGCTTTCCTTGCTGAAATTTTATTTTTATTATCATATTATACTTTTTAAGTATGAATTTGGTACTGAGTAAATAAACAATATTGATAAATTTCAAAATGAAATCATGCTATGAGATTCCCCAGAACACGCTCTTTTACAAAATTGGAATTGTTTGATATTTATTTTTATTCTCACTATGCAGTGTGCAACCTGGGGCATGCATATCACACTGCATCCATGCCCATTGCAGAACAGAGAACAAATGACTTCCACTGTGCTCAGATGAGATGGGAAATTTTTGAAGCAGGTCCAATTCTGCTCTCCTTTCTCCTCTTTTCCTTCTGAAAGTGCACAAATGAATACCTAAATATACAGCAAGTAATGAGAAATCTACATAGATACAGAGCTGAAGGACAGAACCGAACCCTCTTACAGCTTCCTGAACACACGGCAAATAAACCAGTCCCATGATTCAGTCACTGGCATGAAGCTACCCTGTTATTCCCTGACTCAAGATAAAACTGAAGTGGAACAAAACCACCTTGCTTCTCCTCTGGCAGGATGGCACAGATGCTTTCAGATCTCTGTTGAAGGCAGAAGATGTATCAGCCCCATCGCTTGAATAGGTGGCATCTGCCCCTGTCCCTCAGAGCTAGATCCTAATTGCGCAGATTAGGATTTCCCAGATTGCTTTACTATGCACAGTCCTTTCTCATCACATGTAAGATCTGTATTTAGATCTTACGAAGCTGTAGAGTATGATACAAAATCACTGCTTGAGGTCTATAGTCTATTGTATTTTTTTAGTCTAAGATAATGTGCTGAGATACGACAATACTGGGGACCTTGTAAGAGCCCCAACTGACAGATTTTTTTACTTAAGTTTAGGCATAAACCCTCATGTGATACCCACTGCCCTATTTTCATTGTTCAGGGTCTACTTTCTCTCTACCTCAGTATTTCTGTAGGCCTCTTTAACAAAGTGCTGACATCATTAATACCATGTTATTGTTGATTTCTTTCCACATTCAGAGAGTTGCATTGGGATGCTTTATGTTCCTTTTTCCCCACTTTGCTTTAGGTTCCTTCCCTTAAAAGCTACTTCAGCACCTCGGCGATTGACTAATCCTACAATCTTCTGAGCATCTCTTTTCACTGTGGGGTGCCATCCTAGAGACTTCTATGAATCTATTCACAGAACAATGTGCACAGTTGCTTCAGCAGTGACCCAAACACCTGCCTGGAGATAGAGTCAGTTATCAAGTGTGCACTGTTTTACTGGGAGATATTTTTGAAGATTTTGGATTTAACTTTTTTTTAAAAAAAAATTGTTTAGGAAGCTTTGGCATCATACTGTTACTTAAGAAGAAGAGGCAGGGAAACTAAAGCCTGCATTTTTTTGTAAGAATTAGTAACAAAATTGCCTCTGAATGTAAAGTGCTTCTTAAGACTTATCCTCACCGATTTCTGGGGCAGACACACCATATTTCAGAAATTATAGCAAATTGCACAGCCAAAGTCCATCTTGTTTCAATAAAACTCTTAAGCACATAGTCACTTTTAAAGCCAAGCCTGTGCATACATGCTTTGCTGATCAGTCAGCAATTTTGAATTTAATTTGGGTTTTGAGATCAGATGTTATATTCTGATACCATGCGAAGGGAGAGCGTTAGGAGGGCAGGAACAGTGGCAGCTGGAACAGCTGATAGGCATTTCAACACACGTACACACATAACATGTATTGTATGTGCCAGAAGCATATAACATGCTTAATATATGTGTGGTTGAGAAAGGTTTTCAGCTGATGGTCACGTCAGATGCAAACATATTGCAGATGGAAAAGTGGAAGGAGGCACTATGCATCTGTGTGACTTGTGCCATGGTACGGGGCATGGAGGGGGGGCTCCCCTGAGTGGTACCAATGGCAGAGGTAGAGAAGTGTTGGGCAAAATTGCACCTGGGAATTATAACCTGGGCACACTGCAGGATTTCACCAGAGGTAGCGTGTGTGAATGGCTAATCACATATACAACTTTTTTTTACTGAAGTTACCTGTACTGTCAGCATTTTCCTTTGTACAAGATTCAGCAGGGAGCTGGAATGTCTTTGGGTGTATTTCTGCCCTGTTCAACGCAGAGCTGGTGGTCTTTAGAGACGCTCAACATAACTGATAGTTTTCTGGAACTGGTGAAGCTGCAACGGAGCCAGAAGAGTCTGGGAAGTCCTGTGGAAAGTGGCACAGAACCAGCTATTGCAATCTTCAACCCATCACAGGCACATTATTTCTCTAAATTTCATTAATGTCTGATGTCATTGTTGTATTCCTCACTGTGAAAATTAATTTCAATCTAAAATGTTTTGGTTCTATGGTAACTGCTAGAAACTGGTAATGTCAGTGGAAAGACTCACAAGACTTTGTCTTTGCCTATAAATCTTTGGCTCCACCTTAGAATACAGCTTCCTAAAATGGATGGAAAAGGCTAGATTGTTCCCTCCAAGTTTTTGCCTTTACGTTTGTCCTCTGCCTCTGTGTCCGTACCTTTTCTGTCATGAGGTGAATGGAGGTTTAAATGCAGAATAGAATGGTGCCTGCATACTGGTGGCTTTTAGGAGCAGGTTAGACATGAGCAGTCAAGTTGGGAATGCTTTCAGTTTGTTTAGCTGACTCTGCTTTGCAGCAGAGGAATAGTCCTGCTAATCTCCAAGGTCCTTCTGCGAGCCCCCCCAAAGCATAAATGCTGTGCTTCCATGTTGCACATTTCCATCTGAATTCATATTTATTTCTACTGAGCACAGCAGTGTGTGCAATCAGCCACAGCCCTCCTTCGAGATGGGCTGCATGTTTAGTCTCTAGACCGTCGCCAAAGAAACATTATTAAGCAAAGCAGGCATTTGACACTCAGAATCTTCTGTCTTGAAGAGAGAAGGTCATTCCCTTGACCTCACTGAAGCCACTGATCTTTGGTCTCTGCTGTCAACCACTGCACACAGCTTTCTTTCTGCTGACAGGTGACTCGAGGACGTTTTAAAGCTGTAAGTCCACAGAAAGCGATGTAGGAAGAGGGATGTGCTTGTGCCTTGCAGTCCATCTCAGGTGCTAAAACAGGTGTTTGTTTCCCCAACCTTTGCAACAGCTGGATACATGAGCTCTTGTGTATTCTCATTATATTTGGCTCCAATTTTCAGCAATGCAGCATCACTGTCAAATGGAAAGAAAGACAGAGCAGTGACAGCTGTAATTGTCCACATGGCCAAGGGTGTGGAGTGTCTGGTTTGGGATGATTAATACATTTCATACCTAGGGAAACTGAGGCACAGAGAGGTGACATGGCTTGTGGAAGGACACCAGGCAGGCTACTGGTGGAGCACCTCAGAAATAACAAATCAGTGAGCCTGTGGGGACTGCTCCAAAAACCTGCCTTCCTCTGATCTCTGTCCTTAGACACACGGGTTGTCACCTCCAACCCCACGTCCTCCAGACATTCAGCCTCAAATTACAAAGGTTCTTTATGTTACAAGTGGAGTCCACTGAGGGTGTCCCTCTTGGCCTGAATAAGGGACATGGGGCACTTTGCGGATGTCTGCCATCAACTTCCCAACTGATGCTCGAGCCTTTGATTCCCCTTTCCTGCCAGAGCAGGTGTACAAAGTGCCTTCCCTCAGCCCGGCACCCAGCAGAAAAGTCTCTCCTACATGCTTCATCTGGAGCTGCGCTGGTCTGAATTTCTGGAAACCATGGGCCTGCTTCCTCCTAAATGGGTAAGAGACAAAGGGCAGCCACCCCACTGACCTCCACTTCTTTCCCTGGTACCCCCGGGTGATGAACCTAGGGCAGGTAAGGCAGCCGGACTTCCAGCTCTTCAGAGAAAACTCTCAGCCCCGGCATGTTTGCTCTTCTCTGCTTTGCTTCATGCAATATCCATCCCTGCACTTACTCATCATCTGGGCGCTGTTGACCAACCTCCTCACCGGGTGCATGCTGTGCTGTGCCCTCAGCTCACCCTGCTCCTGCCCCTCCTCTTCGCACAGCCTTTTTCAGTGGCATGACAGCAGGCACTTTTGGTAAGGGTGCGACCAACTGACCCATAAGGCACATTGTTCAGATCCTGCACAGCTCCCACAGCGATTTTCTTGCCAGTGTCATGCCGTGGCTCCTTTCAGAGGCAGAGAAGGCAGGCGCAGGCTGCGCGGGGTGGAAAGGGAGCAAACGGACACGGGAGCCAGAGGGCAGGGAATGGGGCGGCAGCGGAGCAGGAGGAGGCAGCCATCCATCCTCTCACAGTGTTTCCCTGGGCTGCTGGCCCCTTCATGCCTGCAAACAGGAGATTGCTCAGCCTGGACCACAGGTCGCTGCTCAGCTCAGCTGCTCTGCAAGCACCAACTTGCTGGCTTCAAAGAGACCGTCCTGGTGCCCCCTCCCCTGATGAAGCTGCAGGACTGTGCCCAAACATTCAGATAACAATATAATGTCTTCCCTAATGTTGAGCTGGAAAATAATTCAATTGGATCCCCAGATAGGGAATCAATTGTATTTGGAAATGACACAAAGGGCTGACCTTGCTTCTAAGCATCTATGGCTGCACTCAGCAGGTTTGATTGATGATGTGATTACTGTCCATACCAAATGGTCATAGAGTCATAAAATACTTGGCCAGCCACCCATCTCACCCCTCCAACCTTTCCAAAGACTAACCCAGCACTTTGTTGTAGCACAAAAACCCAAGAGATATGTCATGAATTCAAGTCAGCTCTGAAATGCATGGGAAACAGCCAAAGATTTCTTGATATGCAGGTAGGACAAATCGTTATTGAAACAGACAAACAAACAGAGCTATAATGGGAAATTTCTGTAAAGAAATTACAGATTATAAGGTATCCGTTGTTATATAAATAAACAGAAACAAATATATATGTGTACATTTGCATAAACAATACATATAAACACACATATGTACATATCTGTTCCTATATCACAGCTTTCATTTATGTACTTTCTGGCTGTCATCCCTCAAACTGTGTTTGAAAGAGAAAAAGAAAACTAGGAGTGTGTGGATGTTGTGTGTGGCACAGTATTTTGAAAACTGATTTTTGAAGCAGTTTCAAAAGAGCAAAGAAGGAGAAAATAAGACCAGAGTTCACCATGGCTCAGTAGAAGGAGGTGCAGAGCACTAGAGGCTTCAACAGAGCACAAGTGTGCCCCAGTTCTGGTGTCCTCTCACGAGCTCCGAGAAGATGCTGGGAGGTCAAGGTTTTAATACCTTTAGAAAGCTGGTCTTATCTGTTCTCTCCTGCAATTGCTCACACTTAAAATCTCTAACTTCTCCATCATGCCAGCATGTTGGGGAACATTCTGAAATGGAAAAGAAAACGTAAAACACTGTAAAAAAGGCACTTACTGAAGGTAGGGCACAGTTAATTACATTAGTCTCCAAGCTAATCCTGATGTGCAGTGCTCCAGAGCAAAAGAAATGTGCACACTTTTTGCCTTCCATGCTTCCTGCATAGACAGGACAAGGTCAGGGAGCAACTTTCTGGAATATCTTGAAAGAGAGTGGGGAGGTGACAGGGGCAGACAACTGAAGATGTCTACTCATGCCCTCTGGAGACAGCGGGTATCAGTGTCAGAGGAGCTGAGACAGTCTGTCACATCGACTTCTGCTAGTCTAGGAAAGCTCTTTGTCTGGAGCTATTCAGACTCTCCAAGTAGCTGGGAAAAATCTCTCTCTGGTCCTTTGGATGAGAAAGGTGATTTTACGAGTTTTGCAGTGTTTAATCAGATGGAGAGACACCCTTGCTGTTTCCCTCCAGGGACTTACTGCAAAAAGAATGTTAGATATGTGGAGTGTAACAAAGTAAAGTTAATCACTTACCTAATGACAGTTATTATAAGGATTAAACAATCATTTTCTATAAACTGGCTATAGATACTAATTATTGTTAATCAGCATCATTCTTAAAACTGTAGTTCATTGTGAAAGCTCTTGCAGGTTTATACTTTAGAAAGATGTATTCATCGTTGCTTTGAGAAACCCTATGGCTCCACTCACATGAATATTTTAGTTTAGTTTCTTTTTAGTTTATGGACATGGCGGCTTTACATGTAAATGCATGGATGCTTGAATACCGTATACAACCTCGTTGATAGTGGAACTCATTTACAGTGGGCCTAATTTGTCTTCAAATCTTGTTCAAACTTTTTTTGTCAGTTCATTAAAACAAACATGTCATAGATTGTGTTTTTCTCCAGGGTGACAGCAGAAGTTGCACTGGAAAACCAGCTCTGCCTCAGTGAATATCCACAAATTAAAATAATAAATTAGCCCTGAACAAACGTTGTAGGACCTAGAAGAAATCATTACATTAGCTGAAGTTTCATGTCCTAATGGCAGGCTAGCATCAGGCTGACTGGGAAGGACACCACTTCACTGTATTACCGACTGCGGGGTGATGGCAGCTCTGCTGGATGCCGTGAGCTGCTGTCCCAGCAAGGGGAAAGTCTCGTTCCCCACTTCAGACTGAGCAGCCAAGCTCCTCGCAGGGTTCTGCATGTATCGGGCCACGGAAAATTCAATGTTGGATACTGAATGTTGTCTCTGCTGTGGCAGGGTGCTCCCACCACACCTCACAAGGACAGGGGCTGCTCCCAAGCCCTCTCCCCTGCCCAAAACTCCTGCATTGCAGATCTAGAGGGAGGTGAGCAGGAGGGGTGAGTATGTGGGGATGAAAATGCCCACTGGATGTTTTTGGAGCCTCCAAAAGGTAGGTAGCCTCTTGCTCAGTGAGTCCTTTTGGGGTGTCCAAAGACACAAGGAAGGAGCAGGAGAAGCAGAGATGGTCCAAGGCTGTGGGCAGAGTCCACAGCAGGTTGATGCTCCCTCCATCTTCAGTTACATCTGCAGTGGTGGTTGCTGCCCCTCCCAGCCCACACAGTTTATTCTTGAGGGACAAATGGGGTGCATAGGAAACCTCTCCTGGAGGCACTAGTTTCCTGTCCTCCCCATCAGCTACACCACTTCTCTCTCCCCAGCAACAGACAGGAAAGCTCTGGCCTTTTCTCTCTCTTTTTGGACTAGAGAGAGGAAGCAGCTAATATGCAGATCTCTTTGAGCACAAACTGGATTTTGTCAAGTTCAGGAATTTGCATTTCCTCATCTCTAACACCAGACATTAAAAGTCCCTTGACCTTGCTGGGACATTGCACTGACAGGTGATACCCAAGATGCTCACGCAGAGCACACAGATAGTACCACTCACAGGGCTAAGGATAGGCAATTCTTATGAAAGACTATACACTACATAATTTAGGGCTTAAATACTGAACAGATACTTGTAACACAGCACTTCAAAGCATGCCCCTGAGGACACCACACTGGTGCTGTTTCTACAAGCCACGTATGCACAGTGTGCGCACAGTGCGATATCCTGCTCGTGGCTAGTCCTGCTGTATTTCCATTTGCTGGTCTGCAGTGTGTGTGCCTAACAGCTTGGAGTAGGTACCCACACATGAAGCCTGGGGCAGGAGTGATGTTACAGTTTCCAGGAAAGCGCGTTGCCCAATTGCCTCTCTTTCTGCCTGGAAGCAGCACTGAGGCATCCTTCGAGTTCACTCCTCACAGTCTCCAGAGAGGAGACTGAAATCAGGAGGGAGGAAAAGCCTGAATAAATGAAGAGGGCTGGGGGCTCCACCTCGCAAAACAGTTTCTGATACAGACAAGAGGAGAAGCAGCAAGTGTCGTCTCGCCCTGCCGCTCATACACATCCCGTGCGCAGGCTGAGGAGGAAATCCCTACCCTGGCAGTCAGGTAAGTATGGATGCTCTCTGTTCCCATGGCTGCCATCCCTCTTCCCCAGAATGTTTCCATGGCAACTGATCCAGCAGGCTTCATCCAGTAGTGCGAGGACCTGCCCGCTGTGCTTTATGGGCACTAGCTGGAGGCTCTCTGCCCCAGAGACATCCATCCCCTCCCGCGCTTTTGTCAGCAGAGCAGCAGCATGCGGCATGGAGCTGGGCTGGGCAGGTAGCCAGGTGTCACGTCCCTGGGACCGCACACAGGTAGCTTTGCTCTGACAGCGGGTTATTTCGGAGAGGCGTCCCCACTCAGCGCTGAGCTCCCCTCTCACTGGCCAGCACTCTCGGGGCTCCTTGCTTCGGGGTCCCGGCTGAAACCAGTGGGATATGAGACTTGGACTGCAAATCAGAACTGGCAGCAAGTCACTCCAGAAGGACAAGAGGGAGGGAAAAGTCTGATGGGAGGAGGACATGGGACTAAAATGTTTAATCCATCAGGCAATCCAGAGAGGCAGTGGAAACTCTAGCCTAGGAAAAGGGAGGAGCCATTGGAAGAAACAGTACCAAAAACTGAGCAAATGTTTCCTGAGCATCCCTGCATGGAGTGGAGGAGAAAGGCAGCTTTGTGAGCAGAAGAGGGATTAATGGGCAAGTGAGGGGATGAGCTGTGCACTTTCAGCCAACCTGCTGTCCCAGCACTGCCCCATCAGCAAGCGCTGGTTGCACACTGGCAGGGGAGTTGCTTTGCCTCAGGTCTCGCAGCAGGTCAGTGTGCATCCAGCCCAAACCTGCCCCACAGCACTGCCTTCACCTCGGCATGCAAAACAGGGAGGAAATATGGCTTAAAGGGAAAAGCACTAGGCAGAGTCAAGTGCCTCTTCTGCTGTTGGCCCCTTTGGTAAGCAAACTGCACAGACTGCCTGTGATTCAATCTCCATTTCCAGAACAGGAATGACAGTACATCCTTATTTCCCAGGGACACTGTGAGAGGAAAATGCATCTTGTAATCTGGGAGAATCATCACCCTGCAGTACCAAGGCTTGTTACACAAACCTTTTCATATGAAGCCTCAGTGCAGCCAAGAATTCTCTTGCCTCCTCAGCAGTCACAGCATGTGGAAATACAGGGAAGCATTTATTTTGAGAACTGACCTCCTTTTGCTGCTGGGTGCTGTGACAGTCTCTGGAAATGTAGTGAGGCAGAGCAGCACATGGAGGAGAGGACAAGGCGTCTGTAGAACAGCAAGTACAACCAGGCTATGGAAGTCACTACCACTGGGTGTCACTGTGCCCACGAGTTCAGCAAAACTGAAGACATAAGCATTTTCTTACATGCACAACAGAAGTTTCCAGGCTTTTGGAGAGCCATGGTCTGCTTTGGAAGCTTCTGGTTTGGAAGTCCAGTCAAGCCCTCAGGGGATTGCTTGTGGCAAATTGTTCTATACCTGCCTTCTTACACATCCCTTGCTTGTCCAGAGGGCTCTGGCCAGCAGCAGGATGATGGAACAGTGTTCTTGAACCTGGTGTCTGCTTCAGGTGTCTCTCCATTGTTCTGCAGCCTTTTTTTAAAATGCTGTCAGGATCAGGGAGGTCTAAGTGACCTCTTGTACATGCTCCATCTTCTTTCCCATCCCATGAAAAGGGCCTATGTCTTAATTATTGCCATTGTAATCAGGGGAAAGCTCAGTGCATCTACAACTTGCCATATTTTTGAAGGGCAGACTTTTGCAAGGTGCCAAGATCCCAAAAGTTTCTAGAGTGTTTTCTGAGACCAATTAAACCTGCTTAAATCCATTCAGGAGAAAAGCAATGAAACTGTCATCCAAAGTGAGGTAGTGTGTGGGGCAAAGGCTGGATTAGTAGTAGTGCCATGGCAAAACAGCTTTCTTTCAGTGCTGGGATTAAATATGCAGTCAGGCTGCTGTACTTGTGAAAAATGCCGTCTTTGCAAGCACTGCTCTTGTCCTTCTTTCCTCTCCTGGTGGATCCATCTGTGGCTCCTGCATTGGCACTTACTGGTGGGAACCAGTCATATACAACATAATCCACTCATTTCACCCCCCATCAGCGTCCTGCTCAGCAACCACCAACCATCCACCTTTTTATTCGTGATTCATCACCCTTCCTCCCACGCCTTCTCTTCATCCTTAAAACTGCTGAACCTGTTCCAGCATTTCCCTTCCATGTCAAGTTCCAGCCCTGGACCTCACTGGAGGCCAACTTTGCATGCAAGATGTTACCCCAATACCCCACACTTTTTTTTTCATTACTGGTGTAGCATGCTCCATTTCCACTCAACAACGGTAGTTCTCACACCAAACACCAACACCACCACTAAAATATTAGCACACGGCATGCGTTTCAGTGAGCATTAGCAGTATCACAGCTCCCTGCTGTACAGCAGAACTCAGAGGGGTTTTACATGCCGATGTACAAATTTCTTTTCCCCCAGTAATCAAGAGAAGGTTTTCAGTGTCCAAGTCCCACACGGCAGGCAGGATTGCTGCAGTTTTTGTGAGATGTGTGGCTCTGCAGCTAAGGCAGCTGTGCTGTCCTTCCCTGCTGCCCCCACCACCCAGCAGCTGGAGGTGCAGCCAAGGTGTGGGAGAGGAAACGCAGTGGCTCAAAAGTGGCTGGGGAAGAATAGAAAAAGGGCAATGAAAGACAGCAGCCATTTCAGAAATTGCATTACTTGTTTTCAAGATCGGTACTGAGGTAATGGTAAAACTGCACACATTTTAAATCTCTCCTTGAGCATAAGCATACGGAAAGTATTGTGGGATAAATTAACTTCATAAATTATGGTTTCTCTGTTTTCACTCAGTACTCCTTTCTCTTGATGATTAATACTCTACTTCTACTTCATTTCATGGGCTTTCTGCTTTGCCATACAGGAGACATGACAGCAATGAATCCCAAAGGGCTTAAATTCTTCTGCGAAAGGACTTTTGGGCTTCCCAGGTATCATCATGAACAGAAAGAAAACAAAGAGCTGCGCTTAGGCAGAAACAGATGGCCACGTTGTAAATGAAATAGCATCTGCTAATGCCTTTTCAGAGCTGGAACCTGTGCTTTGTTCCTTGCTCCTGGGCCAGGGTGGGTGAGGCAGTGAGCTGGACATGCGCATGGTGTTTCCACAGGAGACCTCGGCACTTGGCGATGAACCCAGCCGTGGGTTGGAAAGGGTCGGCAGATGCACTTTTCTCACTTGAGACAAGGTCCAGCTCTGAAGCGCATTGCCTTCAGGCTGCCTGAAATGTCTCCAGTTCCGATTTTGCTGCTGCACCATGCACAATTTTGCTCCTGCACCTTCCTGTCTCCCTTGTCAGGGTGTTTCTCATGCCTGTCCTTGCAGCAGCTTCGAGTCCTCTGAAGGGCACTGTCCGTATCTGCTTTGACAAGGAGTCTTTACTGTGATTTGTGCTACACCAGGGCTTACAGCCACTCAAGATCCTCCATCTAGAGCTGGTCAGAAAGCAGATTTCATGTACCATGAGAAGATGTCAAGATTTAAATGCTCTTATTGTAAAGGAGAGAAAAAAGGGCAAATTGATTACTTTTACTTAAATGATGTCCCAGGGAGATATGCTCAGCTTTGATCCTTCTCTCTTTCCTCTTTTCTCTTTTTTGCTTCTCCATCAAATAAGGTAAATATCACTTTGAATAATACAATAAAATTATCTGTAAGAAGTAACTTCAGCTTTGGATACAGGGGGTTTACAGGCATATTTGATGTACTTTTTGGTAAAACACATGCAAGTGCTGAAGAATATATTCCTGTGTTGAAGTGCTGCCCCCCGGGGGAAGGAAAAAAAAAAAAAGAAATCAGGCATCTGTGCTCAAATCCTTTCTAGCAATAACTTTGGCAATCGAGGTGAGCCCCAGTTTGTGTAGGAGCTGTCTTGCTGTTGAGCGGGGTTAGAATATGAAGGGAATGTTCAGTCTACCTTGGTTTAATGAAATCGCTTTAACTTCCTCACCCAGATGAAGGCTCAGCCCTTCTCCCATCAGAAACAGAAGACAGAAATGGATGGGGAGGGAGGGGGAGATGGAGTGTGGGATTTTCCCACTGCAGTCACAAGAAGGGCATATTTCTGTAGCCAGGGTAAGTCACACACAGAATTTGTCTGGAGACAGGAATAAATTTTTGAGGTTCCCCCTCACCCCCCAAACAGTTTCATATTTTCCATGCAGAAAGACAGGGTTAGGATATTTCCCTTTGGAGATCTATGAGTCTTTGAAATGGCTTCTTAAGTTTAAAATAGTTATAATGGCAGAATGAAAAAGAGGCAACTTACACTATTTCTTTTAATATGACAAATAGTACAGATTCCTTTTAATAACTAATTGCAGCATCAATGCTGTTCTTGACCAGTTCTGCCACATAAGGGTTTTCTCTATTAGCTTTCAAAACCATGTCATTCTGCACTCTCCTGTATATATCTGACTGTTTTGTGACCTTGTAAATGAGCCTCTTACTTGGTGTATGGATAATAACAATGGGCAGAGAGGCTGCTTGAATAACATGGCTTTTTGTGAATGTTACATATGATGAAGTAGAACTATACCTAGCTCACCTATTGCTCCTATCAGATGGCATTATTTTTACACCAGTCACTGAATTATCTGAGGTAGCAGAAATGAGGGTCGGTTATTTTTCTTTCACTTACCCCTGAATTTAATTTATCAGTCAGGCTCCAGAGTCTATCGGTCAGGCAAGTAAAAAATGTGTCATACAAAATTACTACTTTTGGCCTCAAATTTTATGCACCCAAGGTCTAAAAACAGCTAATTTTTAGCCCAAATTCATTTTTCTTTTTTCCTTTTCAGCTAAAAGCTCTAAACAGCCTATTTAAATTGCACAAAACCTTTCTACTTTATGTAGAAGCCTTAGTTACTTCAGCTGCCATGGACACATTCAGGTTTTCACCAGAAAGCTTGATAACTTAAAGGTTTTCTTCTATAATTCAAGATGTTAATTTTTAGTATCCTTCTCTCGTTACATTAAGCTTTAGCTATGTGCTAGATACCAACTCTACAGTTCCCTTGAAATGTGTCTCTTCTAGTCCCTTTTATCCAGGATGCCTGCTATTGGGATTGGCCTTTTAAACTATATGGCAAACTGTACCTTCAGTCCTTTTTCTAATGTATTTATGAGAAAGGGTTGAGGAAGGCGCTGGGTTTGTCTTCCTTCTTCACTTAAGTGGCAATCTGCTGAAAATGCACGGGCAAAAGCTAAGCAATGCAGAACAAAATCATCCTTTTAAACTCTTTACTTTGTATCTGTTGGTGTTGCTCTCTACTTCCAGTGTACTAAGAACATTTGGGTGAAAAGAAGCCATTGTTGAATATTTAAACTGCCACTTTCTTCAAGTAAGCTGTAAAATCTCATAACAAACAAGTCTGAGATTTCTAGGAATCTTTCAGCAAGACCTTAGACAATTCCTCCTAAACAGGGTTTGAGAGAAAAAGTAAAATAAGCAAGACACTTTAAAAAACTATTTAAATATTTTTTAGGCTTATGGAAAGGAAAATGGACTAATCTTTAAAAAAAAAAGTTACAAAAAAATAAAAAATATGCTTCAAAGCCTTGGCACCTTCAGTTGACATAAGGGCCTTCAATCTGTTGAAATGAGAATTTTTCTTAGTTGTTTCATACAGATAACAAGCTTTCCCCCACCACCACTTATGTTCCATGTACATTCTTGTTGGCTCCAGAATATTCTCTTGTCTCCATTAAGAGAGGAGAAAAAAGCAGTACAAATTCATTGTTATGTCACTTTATACCAATGACAAATGGATCTTTAAATGTATGACAGCAGAATTTGGCAAACTTTGAAGACAAAAAGAGAAGGAGGTCAGGGTTAATTTAAACACAGAATTTTAGCTTCTAACCACATTTGATCTTATCTTGAGAGAAATTACTTAATGGATTATTGCATGGAAATGGAAAGAGCTGGAAAAACCTTTAAAGTCATCTGACACAGCATTGAGTTTCCAGCATATTTTTGAGTGCTGTCTTGGAAAAAAAGGAAGCAGCTGCAATTTCAGCCATGAATTTCACAGGGAAAAAATATTTGTAAAGAGCTTTGTTGATGACGAATTGGAATTATCTCAGAAATAAGTTTACTGTGTACAAATCCCTTGCACATGGTACAGAGAGAGGGGTATTCTTCAGTAAATACAGCTAAACAAGCTTTGAATTTTCAGTGGGACATCGAAGAGAGAGCCAAGGCTGATTTTGTTGCATGTTGACCACGCCAGAATGCCCAGTGAATCTGCATCTTGCACACTCTTTCCTCCCTCTTTGGCTACCTGTGACACTAATTTTCATTCTCATGTGCTTGTTATTCACCCAGCGTTGTTCAGATCATGGTTGCGTGTTGAAGGCCGGTACACAGTTGTTGTGTAAGAAAGTCTCTAGGTTGTATTGGACTGCCTAACTCTTCCCTGCTGAAGACTGAGTGTCTGTGCTCTTTGCTGGTCTAGCAATTGTAGTCAATATCAAAATCTGGTAAAAGCTTCCCAGTCTCACACAGAAGGTGATGGCTCACTGACAAGTTATCTTTCAGCCAGTTGTAGTTCCTCAGAAGTAAAATATCCCAGAGGTGCATGTGCAATCTAGTATTCCTGAAAGAGTACAAGCATATATATGTCTGCAAAGGCATGTACTCTTTGTACTTTTCTAATGCAAAGACGACAACAAAGAGATACGGGGCAGTTTTACAGTGGCTGAACTTTTCTGTCCAAACCAGTACCCTATCATCCATTTCCACTTTCACCCTTTCTGTTTTCAGCAGTGTGGGACCTTTTGTGTGCAGGAGGGGTCAGGAGAGCTTTTCCCAGTTTTCTCCAGTTTAGCCTCAGTACACAGGCCAGTTCTGCAGGGAAGTGTGGAAATAGAGAAACCTTGACCAGGAGAGACGCTGGAGGCTCTGTCAATGCTTCTGGTCATTTTGTTCATTACTACACAGAAATTAAAACTTCTAAGTAAGTTGTTTGTTTTAGTGTGTTGAAAATTTAGACTAGATTCTGCACATGACTGTTAACACTTTAACAACACCGTGCATGGAATTAAACACCTATTCAGCAAGGGCAAAGTTATCACTTAGACCTTTGGCTGCAAACCTGGATCAAACTATGCAACTTTGTGATTCTGCCTGATTTTCCTCCTGGATATGACATTTCCACTCTGTACAGTCCTAAATACCTTCTAAACTTCTGTTTAAACCTATATGCCTGCTATATGTCAAAGCGTATCTGATGTCTTCCTAAGCGAGTAGTTTCTTTGGTATCTTTTTCTGTCTAAATAGTTACTTACTACTAGGTCAGGGAACTCCTCTGGGAAGAGACAACCTCATTAGCATTGGCTTTGGGTTGTGTCTGTTGCATAGAGTAACTCTGAGCTCAGCCCCCAAAATCCGCCACTTTTAGGTATGGTGGCAAACTGGCAAACTCCATGTCTCTCTGGCTCTCAGAAGTGCCCTGTGTCACTATAATCCTTTCAATGGGGTTTGCTATTCACATTACGTCTTGATGCTAAATCACTGTCTTATCCACTATAGCTGTATTGGTAAAATATTTTGCATGTTGGCTCCCACAGTACAAGGCAGAATTTTAAGGGATCTTTTGGGATAGTTTCTGCTGAATGGGGAGTGGGAGAAATACTGGCAGTGCAAAATCAAGGAAGTCAAATTCAAGAAACCACAAGAGAGAAAGAGGCTTTTAGTTGATCTGTTTAATTGTTTTCTGGGTATATTAACAGCCCATTCCTTATTCACTGGATATTCAACAAAAATAACATTTATTTTTTCACCCCTATGTCCCTTTTTATTCAAATGTCAGTGGTCAGAATAAATACGCCTAACATATCTTTTCATCAGCCTTCCAGTAAAATAAGACCAGGATCATGATTATTGATATTTTGAAAGTGTCAAATGGGGGGAAAAGTCAAAGCAATGTTCTAATAACTTTTTAGCCTGATAAATAAGGGAGAAGTTGTCCTTAAAGATCTTCTTACATTTGCATTATTAGTGATACAAATTACATGAGATAACAAAAGTCAAGAAGCCTGTTTCAACTTTTGTTTGAATTAGTCACTTCCAGAGTTTTCAACTTTTTTCTCAATTGTAATTTGTTACATTAGCCTTAATTTTCTTGAAGGTTGCTTCACATTTTGACTGCCTTTCAACTAGAGGGTTGTTTGCAAATTACTTAGTTTAATCAATGCCTGAATTGGTCTGGCCTTTCTTATTAACCCAGGAAACATGAGTTGCTGAACTGGGCAAACCATGCTCTAAGTGTGATTAGCAAATACAGTGCAGGGTCTGGTTTTGTTTTTATTAGAAAACATCAAAAACTGTTATCAAATCAAAACAATGGATTTTTTTCATCCATTTGATACTGTTATAAATCATACAGTATGAGACTGTCATGAGTTAGGGTATATTTATTTTGGATCTCTCCAAGTAAGCAGCAGTCCAAAGAAGAAGTCTGCTTTGAGTAAGCACTCTTTTTAACAAGAATACATACTTACCAAACTGTAATTGTGCAAAGTGTGTCTATACATGTTAGAGTGCACAGAGTATAATCTATGACATATAGGGAGGGGAAAAAAAAGGTGAGTTTTTTAAATGTTAATTTGCATAAAGAAAGAGACTTCCTGATGTAGACTACGTCTACCTTGGCATAAATACATAGATTTTTGCACTGTGTGCTGCTGATTTAATACCTCAGACAATGAAAAATTTCTTCCTGAATGTAAGAAGATAGGTAAGAAATTCTCAGCAGTCAAAGATTTTGTCTAATGAGGGCCTTACTAATTGGATAGTGTTCATTTTACATCTCCTAGGACCATATTGCAATTTTTTAGACTTCTGAATTTTTGATCTGGTATCATAATAACCACATCTGTCACATTTTTTTCAAGTACCATATCTCAGAATAACATCAAGCACTTTTCAATCAAGATGAATGCCTATGGGAAAACGTCATTGTTACTGACATTGCCTGTTATAAACAGTAATTAATTTATTTCAATTTTTAGTGAAAGCATCAAAAATCTTATTTTTTTTACCATGAATGCTCTGAAAACCTTGAAAATACCAGTTTTATTTTAAAAAATAAGAATTATACATGAATTAGGAGGAAAAAAGTTTTTAAATATCCCTATTTAAAATTTACTTAATTTTTTTAAAGTTTCATGGAATTAGATATTGGTATTCTTTACAGTCAGAAATTCAACTACCTACCAAACTGGAACAGTGTTTATCTTGATATTTCATGAGCACAACACACAAATGATTTCAAAGAAAAAAAACCCCAGCAACATAAAAAGCAAAATTCTTATCTTGCAATATAATAGTAACAGATGTAATTCAGGTAAAATGTGAATTTGAGGTAATAAAAAAAATTGATCAAGAAGCCTGCTGTCCTTTTTGAGTATTAAATCCAGAGGAAAAATAGTTTTACCTGCCACAATTTGCTTTACTCTCCTTTGCATTTCTTCCCCTAAGTCAGGTAGCCTGTACGGCCACGTACTCCTGTAAAACCCTCCGAGCTGTATAACCAGTGTCTCCATTTACTGTCTGTCCTTTGGGATAGAGAAGATCTTGGCTACTTCAAAGTGGTCTGCAAATCACTTCTGTTATGGAGAAAGCGTTGAGGTGTTGGAGAGGAGGGTGCACAGGTAACCAGGGTGGCCAGCCCTTGCCTTTCACTTAATTTACAAAGTTCGTTTGTGTGAAATCTGGTTGCATGCACTGGAACTGCCCCATCACATGGAGGCTCTCTGGTGTCTTCCTAAGCAGATATTCCTCCTTCTATCTCGGTTGAATACACATCCGATTCAACTATTCCCAGACATTGAGTCTAGAGTAGAGTTGCAAGTGGCGGGTGGTTTCAGCAGGCCATAGCTCTGGGGTTATTGATTAGTATCAGGGAAGTGACTTCAGTTTTCAGTGCAGCCATGGCAGGATGGCCAGCAAACAGCTTGTGCTGTGCATCTTCTCTGCGATACGGAGTATTTCAGCTTCCCCTGACATGGGTGGCAGGCAAGGTCAAAAAGCATTGGAGGACAAGGTGGGGCTGGGCTGGGAACACAGCATCAAACCTTTTTCCAGTTTATCGAATATAGAATCATAGAATCATTTAGGTTGGAAAAGACCTTCAAGATCATCGAGTCCAACCATAAACATATATGGTACTACATTTTAATTTCAATGTTCTAATTAATCACTGCTTTAACCTTGCTAAGACTTGGAGCATATGGGAGCTGTGTCGACACAGAGAGTGCAAAAATGAGCTATTTCTATTAGGTCTGTGCTTTACACTTGTCTGCACAGATGTAAGCAAGTCCACAACTGCAAGGCGTAAGGAAGAGCTTGGGATGTGAAGTAGGCCATTAACAAAGAAGCACATCTGCTGAGAGATCATGCCTTTATGAGGTGCATTTTATTTAAGGTAATCAGACAGAAAATCCAGAACCATCCTGCTTACAAAATTTGTACAACCCATGCCACTGAGAGGATGTGAAAATGTTTGTGAGCCAATTTAGAGAAAAAGCATTTTTAAATTAATACTTAAATTAAGGAATTGCATTTAATATATTTTATATATTATATTATGCTTTAAGGAATTATATTTAATAACTGTATTGTCAGCCACATAATTTAAGTACATATTTGTTATTCGATGGATTATTTACTGTTTGATAATGTCATTTTAAAAAAAAACTTTAAAAATAGAATTCTTTGCTTGACCATGTCCCACTAGCTCTTCTACTAGCAACTTTGCAGACCCCAAGGGCTAAAGGTTTTAAAAATGCACTTGCAGCAGGATTCCCCACTAGTGACCTGCTTGAAACTGGATTCCACACTTCCTATGAGTAAGACACCAGTTACGCTGAGCCTCAGCTGGACATCTGTATTACAGGATCAATATCACTTGAACAACCATTTCCCACAGAAGCAAAAATAAAACCTAGGCTGTGCTTAACTGGTGGAATGTGAGCAGTCCCACTGATAACGCTGGGGATAGCCCACAGTGCAGAGTTAATCGCATAGTTTGCTGGGCTGCTGCCTTTCCATGTTTCTGTCATGGTCCTTCATCTTCCCACAGTCAGAAATGAGCCTTTGCCTCTAGCCTCCTTATATATCACTCCTACCAGGAGTTCTGTGTCTGTCTAATTTAATGATAATGGGCAATGAACCTGACATTTTATATTGGTAAGAATAGTGAGTAAACCTAACATTCCAATTTTTTTTCCCCAAAGTAATTTTCCAAAACTCTTTTATTAAAAAAAAAAAAAAAAAGGATTAATGACATTGGGTAATCCAATATTGCTCTGGTACACTGTTAATTTTCTTTACCCAGTTACGTCAATTAAATGCAAGCCATTAGTGCAACTGCTCAGTTTGTTCTAATGAGGTATGTATTGATTTATAATGAAGATTATTTTTTTTCAAGATTAAATGTAGCTTGGGAAAAATGGTTGAAAACCTGACAGTACACACATTTCTGTTCCACTTAAGGAACATAATCACTTTTTCCCCTCCACGGCTGCTACAAATGTCTGCAATTATACAATGGGATGGTTAATTACAGTCGTGATTCAACAGCTGGGTCCGCATGGGATCTCTGCAGATACTCGAAGGTGAGGGTGCAGATCTGGCCTAATCGTACTGCATTTTAAGAACAGGCCAAACAGAGGATTGCTCTGAGGCTGTTCTCTGTGCATTTGAAATGCCTTGTTGTGAGAAACGCTCTTGTATCCCAGAGGTCTAGTCCATGTGCAGAGCAACATCTCCTTTAACTTCACAGTCTGTTACTGCTCTGCGTGCATAGATCATGATGCTGCATTACACAAAAAAATCATAAATATGGGAAAGCAGTTCTGTGTTGGCACAAGCACTTACCTCAAAACCTGGGGGTGAAGGGGACCCAAGGGAGTCTCGGAGTGCCTGCACACACAGACAGTGGTGTCTTGTCTTGTTTCTCAACAAGTCCATTTTCAAGGCAGGGCCAAGAGCTATAATTTCCATTTAGCAGGTCACAGTTGCTTTCCAGAGTCATTTTCAGGTCTATAGAACGGGCTTGAAGGTTTTATTTGAGCACATGTGGCATGGTTGGGATGTATTTCAGAAACACCTTCCAGCAGCCAAAGCCATTAAAAACATTCAACAACCTGTACCAAAACCTAGGTACATAGATGGGGAGAGTTTGAAGCTAAATTCACTTCCTGGTTAACTTGAGTTGCAGGCTTTGTAACAGATTAGGAACAAGGAATGTGGTCTCCTGGACATTAACAAGTCAGAAAAATCAGAGTCTTAAAAGAGATAGAGTTAAAATCATCACACCCTCAGTGTGTCCTGGGAAATGTGCACCTAAAGAGAGCCAGGGCATGGGGTCTCCACCAGGACCACCATCCTTACATAATGGAGGAAGCCCTAACTCAGGGAAGCATCCACAGCCTGAGCAGCACAGTCTCCTCTCCATCACTGAGACCCTTCCCAAGCGGAGCAGCCCCCCCCTCCCCTACTCCCACCGGAGCGAGAGACAGGTGTTTCCCACCCGACCAAACACACCCTGCTTCAGTGAGGAAAACCAGGCTTTGCTCCTTCACCAAAATACTCCATCACTCCAACACAGTGTGCCACAGAGGGGGCTGATTGCACTGGAACACTGGAGAAATTCCTCTTCTCCAATCAGCAAGGTAATTAATTTTTACTAACAGTCCTGCTCCTGCAATTACATAATACCTAACTACATTTCAGAGGTGAAATTGCTGACAACAATTGTCTGGTTTTTTTCTGCCATTTTGCATGAAAAAATGAAGAGGCACTCCAGACTTAAACTTTAGGCCCATTCCATCTTTGCTCCTGTCTCTTTGTACAAGGGAGCCTGCTAAAAATGCCTGTGGGATTCACTTTAAATCTTTCTTGAGGGTCTGCACACAGAGCAAAGATTTCTTGAGAGCCTTTCAAAGCAGCTCCACACCTGAGGAGCTCTATGACCTCCGAAATTGCAGAGAAAGGCAGTGAAAGCATGATGGGGGTAGTAAGGCTACAGCAATTTACATGCCAGTGAATTTCCAGCTCTGTGCAATTTCTGGAAGCAAAGCTGCAGAGACCTATTGTTCTTCTGCTAATGAAGGACTGACTTTTCCTGGGCTCCACCTTAAGCCTCGAATAGTCAACTTCAATTCTACAGTGCGTTGCGTACTTCAGATGCACCTTTGTATCTCCTGCTCCAGGAGTCCGAGCTCTTCCAGGTTCAGGTGCGTTTCAGTCATGGGTGTTAAGAGCAGTTGGCGATCATGACTAAGGAGGCATTTTAGAGCCAGGGCTTCGATCTGGAGGCAGGTATTCCTCAATTGGAAAATTGTACAAACGTCTGCATTTGCAGAAAAATAAGTCATGAGGGATGCAGGTGACACGAGTCCTACAGAAAGTTGGCTTGAAAATAAGCATGTGAAAAAAAATTAAAATGGTTTTCTTCAGTTGCAAAGCCACAAAAATCTGTACATCTCTTTTTTTCAAAGATTTTTTTTCCTTCCAAATGACCATATTTAGCAGTTTTCCTGGAGATAAAAGGTAAAATACTTGCAGTTTTCTCATAGAGCTCAGCACATCTATTGTTTGGCTTACTTTGCTGTGACTGAGATAGCATTTTTTCCTGTGATAAAGCATAAATGGAACTAATTTCCACTCAGCCGTGTTTGTATTTGTGCCTGAGCAGATCTTGACAAGTGGATCTGGAATTTAATGATGGTTTGGTTACCTTTATAGCATTTGAACAAATCAGGGCTTGTTTCATCCCCTCCCCACTGCCAGGAAACGAGAAAGCAAAACAAGCAAAGCCACCTAAGGCTTTCTTCCCCTCCAGAGTGGTATGTAATCCCATAATACTTGAGACACTGTAAACTGCTGAGTTTTTAATAGAAGCCTGCTTTAATGTCTTGTATAAAAAAATTACTCTGTATATGCTCAGAGGTTTCTGAGTCACGCTTTTCAACTGATAAATAGTTTACTATACTATACCTCACGGTATGGAGGATTTAATGCCCAATATTACAGACTTATGTAATTGGCATCTGACTTATAGAGAATCTCAAACAGCCCAAAAGTGTTATTTTAAACTCTGTTTGAGCTTAATAATTGAGCCAATACTCAATCAGTGCCAGACTTTATATGCGTCTGTCTGAACAGGCTGTCCACTCTGATGCTGACACACATGTATCCAACAAGCCAAATTTCACTCCTAAGAAATCACTAGAAGCAGGTAGCTATTTATAAATTTTGATTGCCAGAAAGAGCTATTATGATCATTTAGTCCAAATTTCTGTGCAGCATAAGATGTTGAACTTAAGTCATTTATGCATCATGTGTTGATTCATTTTGATCTATAGCAAACCCTTTAGAAATAGATACATAATTGAATGACTTCACTAAATGGGAATAAAAACAATAAAAGAGACTTGTTTTCCTTCACATATGTTGGGCCAGCTATCCCAGTGTGTAAGTGCTGGATTCGCAGTAGCAATTATAACTATTGTTTTCAAATTTTTTTATACTGTATGTTCCTGGACAAGGTAAAAGCTTTCTAGATATAATTCAATGGGGAAAAAAAATATATATTTTTAGCTCTTTATTTTGGTTTTTCTTTTTATTTTTCAAAAAAAAGAGAGGAAGGAAAACTACAACCCTTAAAAATAATGACTAATTTCAGGTGGGTGTGCAGTCTGAAATATGTGATAACTTGGAAAATATTTGAAGTCATAAAATAGGCTCAGCTTCATAATCATTCAAATGTAGACATTTTATACAGCATTCTATTTAACGTAAGGACTGTTTCAATATATACAGACATATAAATTGTGTATATCTCAAGAGTGTGACATTTTAAAGTTAAGTCAGTGCCAGCGAAAGCCATTAAACTGACAGCACCAGAGGCCAACAGTCTAAATTTACCTGGAGGTCTGGTGTAGATTGGACTAAGACCATGAGAAGCGCATTCTGAAAGGAATTCAAACCTGAGAAGATCTGGGGTGTGATGGGCTACTGCCAGAAACACAAGAAGCTAAAATAGTGTCCAAATTAAGTAACTGGAGACCTACTTCCTCCTTCTCCCTCCCTTCACCCTCTTCCCTTTCTGGAATCACCTGACAAACAGTGGCAATTTCTTTGATGAGGATCACATTGATATCTTTTGCCAGGGCTTCTGTGCCTTTTGAGGTAGAAGAGGCTTTTTCAGCACAGGTCTAGTCTTCTTCCCCTCCCAGAAGCCTTAATACAGTGTGCTGTATTATATGTATTTCCTTCATTCTCCCTCAACTATGAAAAACAGCCTCCCAGGGCATAAATCAGCATGTGTCAGCCATGACAGCAACCATCCAAAGAGTCCAGTCTTGCTTTTTTCTTCCTAAAAGTGTTATTCAATATGAGATAATTCCCTGCAGAGATTCCACCTATTGTCATCAACACTGATGACTCCAGCCCCCCTAAGGAGGAGCCTGTTCATCCATCTGTATGTAGGCTTCTGAAGCCCAGAGAACAGGACACCGTGAGGTTTTTTTCACCCTTTCTTTCACAGACTGAGGAATTGATTCTTCCTGTCTTTTCTCTCCATGTGTGCTGGTTTTGGCATCTGGAGTAGACATGACAGACCACTGGCCTAGGCAGTCTAGGGATCTAGCAATATCCAAGTATCTCCTCTTTAGTGCTTTGTGACAATGTAGTGATGCTTCCTTATATTTGGAAAGTGCATCCATTCAGCCTATAAGTAATGAATGGAGGTTTCCCAGATAGACTGGCTCAGAGGAGACAGGTCATGTCCTGGCACTCACCAATACTATGGAAGAAGCCTAACCAGAATATCTGAATGTGAAACACATCTTCCCCTCAAAACTAGAAACTGTGAGATGCCAACAGAAATTTGAAAATCATGGCTTCTGAAAGTTGTTGTGGTTTCAAGGGCAAACTGGAAGCTGAGGAGGAAGGTTTACCAGAAGTAGTGAGACTGCATCTGACCCAGGAACAACCTGAGCTGAAAGTATATGATGCCTGGGAGGCCGCTGTGGGAAATATCATTTGTTCCTGCCCTTATTTGCCCTCTTACTTAGGCCACCATTGAAAGGTATCAGAGTAGATGGACCCTCAGTCTGATGTATTCCAGCCACTCCTGCACTCCTGTGTTGTCACCTCTCATGGAATTGAAAATCAGACTGGGTAAGATGTAGGAAAGATGGAAGATTACATCAAAGAAGAGAGAAGCAGTCAAACTAGGTACATATACTTTGACCAAATGTAGTGTTCACATTTTCTTTGCTAAACTGTTTCAGCTTCCAATACTAATTCTGTCTTCAATATCCAGGTGGCTTCTATTTTGACCAGTAAAGTTAACTGTCTGTTGATATTTTCAGCTATATACTGGTATGCATATGTTCATAGATAAGACAGATACCATCCAGTCCTGTGGAGCACCTTGAGGCCCAACAGACCAGCATGTGCACAGTGTGCTGCTTTCCATGAAACCACAACATAGCTCAAGGTCTTTCCCTCTGATGTGTCTTATGCATTTTGCAGGAAAAAATAACTGATAATTATGATAATAATGTAATTATAATAATAACAATCTGTTTCATAGAGCAGGAGGAAAAAAATAATATTTATGTAATAAAATGCACCTGAACTCCAAGCTTGGCAAACACCAATATCTAGAGAAGCAAAGCTTTCATAGGAGGCCATACTCAATGATGGATATAGAAATGTGGAAATATATAAACCAACAGGCTAAGCTCTGTATTTTCCCTTTGCTTCCTTCTGAGTTGTCTTCAGTTTCTGCCTGATTCCTTTTATTGCCTGAACAGAAGAGGTGGATCTTGACATCTTTTGGACAGCTTGATCCAACCGGTCCTATCATCTCACCCACACAGTGGCCCAGAATAAACCTGCCTAACTTCATCCAGTTCTGTGAGGCTGTATCTTAATGAAGGACAGATGATCTAGTCTTCCAAGGTGTGTTCCACATTTTGTACTTCTTCTGGACACATGAAAAAGGGATGCACAAACAAAAGAACAGAGATCACTGACTGGTGATTGAACTCATCATTACACCAATGTCTGCAGACATCTCTCTTTGTAATAATACTTTCTTTGCTCTAAAGAGCCCAATTTAGATGTGTCTGACCAGCCAAAATAATGCCTATGAGAAAAGCAGGTTCTCCTTTTTCCTTTTAAAGGAATATCTTATCTTACAATTTGGTATTCAGGACTGGTGGTGCTGGGACAGCTGACAAAGCAGTTCCATGTTACAGCACTGTGTTGATGGGCTCTCCTGGGTGGAAACTGTGAGTACCCTGAAATCCCTTCCCTGCAGTTTATTTGTTCCTCCCCTGACCACCAGCACACCCTTCCCCAGCCCTCCCAGCCGGGGACAGGCCTCCTGCCCAGTGGCACTAAGGATGGCTCTCATCACCTCTGCTGCAACTGAAACACCGACATGACTTGTGCTATAGTCTTTCAGTCTGATCACCACACGAGAACTTGTGAAAGGACTTTTTTCTTTGAGTGGAATTTATGCCTGTCTCAAAGAGGCACTGGGGTGGTTAACCAGCATGGTTATCTAAAACAGCTTTACAGCTTCTGTATGTGCCCTCAGAAGTGAATCAAAGTGAAAGAGTCCTTTCCTTTCTACTTCATCCTAGCAGAAAAATAAATACTGGTATACTGAAGGAACTCATCTGTCCATAGGTTGTTTAGCAGGCAACCTTCCCCCACCCCTCCTCGCTTCCCCCTATTTGTCTAAGGGCTATCATCTCTTTGTGGAATTACTTCTACCGTCACTAATTGCTAAGCTTCAAGGACAATGTTTTTATAATTGGACATCAGCCAAAACAACAAGCGTATCTAAACCTCTCAACTGTGTACCTATTGCCAATTTTACTGCTGCTTAACCTCGAGGAATTCAGCTTTGCTTTGAAACAGTTCATTGTTTTGAGTCAGACTTTCTTCTAATTCCCTTTCATCATTCAAGGGAAAGTTCTGCCAACTCCATAGAGCTGGTGAAGGGCATAATTGTAATAGATTAATATATCTGATTTCCTCACTTACATGTACATTTTCACTCATCATGTCTCAAATTTTATGCTCTACAAGGTCAAGGTTGTCCAAATCTTTGAATTTAACACGCTATAAGGAATCTTAGCTCAGAATTAAAACCAGTTAAGGGACTAGGCGGTTATGAGAGAAAGGCTGGGATGCTGTGACCAGTGAAATCAGCAGGAGTCTTTCTTCTTGACTTTAATGGATGTTAGATTGGGCAATGGGTGGAAGCAAGCATAATTGCTTGAAAAGCCTGCGTCTGTCATCAGACATACATGCTCAGGCTGACAAGGAAGCCATGCTCAGATCTGCCGGTTCCCACTCCAGAGAAAACTTCCATTTTGTGAGAGAGCTTTAAATTCCACTGCTTTTAGTGTAAATGGGCAAAGGAAGACAAGGAAGAGATTAATATCCCCATGAAAACTCCTGAACTGTTTATCCAACTCAGAAAGCAAAGCAAACCGCGCACACAAATCCTTTCAAGGCTGTTTTACTTCAAGACATGATGTATTGGTACAATATGAAATCAGAGCAATTTTCAGACAATGATCTCTAAATATTTCTTTCCAAAGTCAGTGGGGGCAGAGACAGTTCAGAGCACCATACCATCAGGCCAGTTCGCCCTTCCTCGCATACATCCAATGTGAGATGAGACCTTTACTTCAATACGTCTCGTGAAAGATCTCCTTGGACAAACTGCCAGTGACGTTAGTATGATTGAAGCTTGGGTGAAGTTCCCAGAGGAATAATGCTTGCACACAAAAGTTTTCTGGCCCTCAAGGACAGTATGCCCCCAACAGCAAAGAATTCCTCCACTAATGTATTACAGCAGTCCTGTGTCCTTGCTCCTCTTCAAGGCCTTGGCTTCAACATAAGACATCATGCTCAAGCAGCTGTTTGTGCTTACAGACCCTTGACTGTACACAGAAGGATCTGCCCAGGCATGTTTGCAATTTAACTGTTGTGCTTTCTTGGCATGATGGGAAAGCAATACAGGTTTTTCCTGAGCATCTAGGAGAAACACGTATTCCACCTGAGACTGGCTCAATGTTATGGTAACCATCTCCATAGTATCTAAATGGCTTCTAAGATTAAAATCTTCCTCAGTTCAGAGCTCCTGGAACAGCACGTTCTCCTTCCTCATACTTTCTCTCACTGTGTGCTTTATTTCAGGCATTAAAACTAAGTGGAACAGGTCACAAACATATAGAACATCAGTTACATTTTCTCTTATAAAAATGGGAGAAATAACTTATCTTTTGATGGGCAAATGAAGAAATTGTCCCTGAAAAATGCTAAGGCTTCCCTGCTCCCAATATTCTTCTGAAATATGCTACAGTTGTAAACTTTTAGCGACTGCAGTTGTACTCTTTTACTGACATGAAGTAAATAAAAAGGGACGATTTGAATGCTTTACTAGTGACGCCTGTTAATTCTTTGAGCCAACAGATGTGCGAGCTGATTGTATTTACTGAAATTAATATTAACTATGCAAATCTTAAAACCCTGCTTCTTGTACCTGTTGCTTCTGTGTAACGAGCACATGAAAATCTGTAATACTCTGCAATTTTTTATGTTAAAAAGTCTAATTCAACAAGAGGAGTGTTTATTATTCCATAGGTATTTCTGCAGTGCATAGAAGAAACAAATTGGAAATAGCACTTTTCTTCTGTCTGTCTTCATGCATTTTATAGATGCTCTTATTAACATTGTCTTTATTCAAATATGATGAAATTGGTAGGAAGAGAGGATGAATTAGCCATACTCATGTAGTGGCAGGACCCGAATGCAAACACAGGGTACGTGATGTTCCTACAGTGCCCCCGACTGCTGTTCCTAGAGGTTAGTGATGCAAGAAGAAAATACACAAAGGCGGAAAAGAGGTGGAAAAAAAAAACCTGTGCCCATCACCCTCAACCTTAAGAAGAAAGTCTCAGTCTCATAATGCTACAAAGTTCACCAATAACATGATGTTGGGTCTGGGCTGGAAATAACCACCACTATTCCAGTTTGCAACAACCTCAACAACAACAAACCCGACAGAAAAACAGCATTATTAGTGTAACTATGCTAGCAGAAGGCATTTTTTGTCAGCTTACCTTCCTTTGTCCGAAAGCTATGCCTTGTTAGCAGAAAAATCTCCTGATGCCATGCCCTGTATTCCTACCAGGGGGCTGATAGTACAGCGAAGCAGGCTACTCATAGGAGGACAACCCTACAGCACAGGCAGGCCTTGTTCATGGCTGGTATGAAATGTCACCATGGAGAGTGGTGATTAGTGACAGACTTGGGGGAAGGAGGGGGGGGAGGAGGGGATACAGAGGGAGGTGGGAGAAAAAAGCTTTACGTGTTTTTTTCTAAAGTAAACTGATTGTGGTTCTAATTTAATTAGCTGATACGGGGGTTAATTCAAGTTTTAATTAGCAAAATGTTCCTACTAATTATAATTCACATTACCATGGAAGGCTGTTAATTGGTGTAATTGACAGTGTTATTAATGTCCATGACTGCTATGGAAAATGCTCTCCGTGGCTAATGGAAGTATCCTCTCCTTTAAACTGTTAATCATTATCTTCCGACTTGCCTTCCCACTGCCGTGGCAGCATTGTCCAAGCTCGCTTCTCTGCTTCACATCCACAAACTGGGTTGACGATGCATCCGCAATGGATGATGCATCGGCACGTGGGAGAGCCAAGACACAGTACAAATGACTCTGGCTGAAGCTGGACACAACAGGGGCATGAAGAGCCGGTGAGCAAGCCACCCGTGCAGCCGAAGGGCAGGCCAAGTCCAATTCTCACAGCAAGGCAAAACACCACAATATTTTTTCTCCAGCTAAGGCTCAGTCGTCTTAAAAACTCCTGGAGAATTTTTTCTGAAGCTCTAGTTGGCTGTTAACCCCAACGTGTTTTCAAAATCATCTGTGTAAGGCTGACCTTAACTCAGTCAGTTGCACTCCCAAGAGTTTGCAATGATTTGGACAATTCGGATCTGCTAAGACCTGTAATGCCTGGAACATGCTTCTCTTTTGCCCTATTTAGTTCAGTGTTTTCATACAAGTGAAAAAATGCAGAAACATAAATAGCACTATCCCCCTCGGGAGTACTTACACATACAAAATGTATTCCTCAAACCAAACATTTAATTGATGATCTATGTAGAAATTAACTAAAATATCCCATAGGTTCATTTGTATTCACAAAATACAGAATGCAAACATACAGAATAATTATTTTCTAAACACTGGTTTCAAATTTTAACAGAATTAGAGCCCTTGCTGTCTTCCTCATGCTAATAGTAAATACTAGAGGAGGGAGTACGTGTGTCTACAAATCTTTACATTTTTTCTCCTTCTTTTTAATATGGTCCTGATGACTTGGACCAGCCTTTTGAACATAAAAGAAAGTGGAGTTTTTAATCTTTTTCTAGTTTAATCCTTGATTATGAATATTCTTATTCAGTTCTTGCTACTAACAAACATTTGCATGTTTACTTCGTAAATTTTGTATTTAAAAATCCAAGTAAAGATCTAAATGAAGACTGCTGCAGTTCTCTATTCCTCTACCTGGCTAATGAGCACCTTTGAGTTATAGACAAAATAAGGGAAAACATAGCTGGAAATCATTCTAGTCTTCTGATTAGTAGAGTAAGCTTTGATCTAGAAATCTTGGAAGTTGAACTGGATTAAAATCTGCATCTTGACTGTAAACACCACAAAAGGAAGAAGGAATCAAATACCAGGCAAACTGTTCATGGGAAATAAACCTTAAGATGACCATTCCACCAAAGGGTATCTGTGCAAAAAACCCAAACACAGGAGTTGCACTCAGTTCTAATGACAGTAAAGTATTAGTGGACAAAAAAAAAAAAAAGAAATAATTTAAATTGCTCTCTCTTGGGAATACCCATTATTATCTGGAATGCAGTCTCTCATGGAGTTTCCTGTAAGAATACATCTTGTTCTTCACACGTTTTCCCTTTCCATTATTCTTTTGCGTTTGCCATGAAGAGTTTGGCGTTTGTCAGCCTTTCCACTGTAAAAGCTTTTTTCTCCAAGATAGATTCCTGGTGCCTAAGTGTGTGCTCCAGCCTAAACCTTGGCCAGCAGATTTGCAAGGTATGGATGGAGATCTGCATAGAGAGTGAATTTAAAAAAAAAAAAAAAAAAAAAAAAAAAGGTGTCTGTTTTCTCTATATAGTAAAAATAACTGAGAAATTTACAGAACAGATGCTCTGCTAGTGTAAATCAGCAGAACTCTTCCAGTCATAACCAGGAGGAGGTCTGACCCTGCAAGTTTCAGTTTTGTTGACTTACGTTATCAAAACCCTTGTTTTGCAGGTAACTTACTAGAGCTTCTACAATTAATCGGACTTGTTTAGAAGAATGAAAGGGTTGGGTAGGTTTTCATTCTGTAAAAGATGTGGTTTTAACTGGGAAAAAAATTAATCATCAGCCTTAATAATCTTTTAAATTAGAACTGCTCTGTTTTCTATGAAAACTTAGAGAAACAACAATTTTTCCTGAAATACAACTGAATTCACCTCAAAGTGCCCATTTCAAATTAAAAATCTAAAGCACAGAAGTGATGCACCTCAGAAATAATAGCTTGGATTCCTCCTCAGAGAGTTTTCGTACTCTTCTTGTAATGGGATGCTAGAACCTAGTTAGAAAGACTGACAGAGTGTGAACAGAAACAAAAAAAAAGTAAATAAAATAAACACAGGCCCCTTTCAACAAGAATGAGTCTAAACTCAAAGAGTTTTCAATATCTTTCCTATTAAAATTCCTATTTGTCAGTCAAGACACCTTCTAGACTCCTAAACGTTTTGGTTTGTTTTTTCTTCTGATAAATAGCTTGAAAGTAAGTTTCATCATTTTATATTGGACATACCACTGAGATAACCATGCAGTGACAATAAACACAGTCCTCTTTGTGCATACTCCAGCGAGCATCTGGGATTCATCTAGAATCTGTAGTTTGCATCAGGAGGTAACAGTGGTCCCTCCACATGACTCTAGTTTGGTCAGCATTTTGTTTTCATTTAAGTTGTACGTGTCAACATCTGTCATTTCTTTAATCACCAGAAGAAGAATTCAATTACTATTTCAGAAATGAACATTGACAAATAATTTTCTCTCAGGCTCAGCAAGAGAACAGGGGAAGCAAAGGCTGATGCGTCTCCTTGCCTGCAGAACAATGCAGCAGAGCCTCGTAGGGGTTTGTATAAACCATGTGGAAGGAGTTTATGAACTGTGCTTCAGAGTCAGTGATGGCAATAGCCTTGCCACATGGCAGTGGTGGCTAACAGGAGAGATTAGAGCCTTAGGGTTGAAAAGCTTTCCACATATGCTTTGCAACTGTCCCGGGTTGTGATCATTACTCTCTGCTTCTGGGTGAGTGGATGGGCTATAAACTAAACAGAAGGCCCATTAAATCATCATACGTGTGTGCTGCAGGGTAGACTAAAGAGTTCACAAGCCCCAATATTCACACAGTGGGAATCCATCCCTCCTTGTGTCGATGCACAAAATCAAAAACATACCTGAATGCAGTACATAATTCTCCAGGAGAATGTCTCTCTTATTCAGTATCTGTATGTTTCTGTATATGGGAAGCTGCTTTGGTTTTAGGCTACCAAATCTACTGTGGGGCCCTCTTATTTTTTTATCGATAACTGCTGTTTTCCAAAGAGGAACAAAGCCTCAATACTGTCTCATTTCTGACTTATCCCCTGAAACTACACAAGTCTGAATGGCTCAAAACCAGGTCAGGGTACCCTGCTGCAAGCTGATAGAGGTATTGTGGACCTAAAAATGACACCAGAGAGCCTCATGCAACATCTAGCCCCAGTTCTTTTTTTTTCCATGTGCTTGGTGCTCTGTGCAGATGTGTGCACTACCAGGTGTAGTTGGGCAGGTCATTGGGGTCCTGCTCCACAGAGGTTGGCATCAGAGGGGCATGGTGCTCCCTTTGTTCAGCATGGAAGCCCCAACACTCACAGCAAATCTGCGTTGTAAAACAACAAACACACCAAAGCCTCATGCTTGAGGTGCCATGTTGTTGAATGGAAATACCACATGGCAGTTAGTTACTCATTTTTAAAGCAAGTCAATTTTTCCATCCCTCTTCTGGGCTTTCACATGATTAATAATGCATGTCATTCCACCAGGCATTGTTTAAAAAAAAATGAAGTGAACAGTTAATTCTTTTGGTTTCCATGTTTTTATAGAAGTTCAGAATTCAACAGAATAGTTTCTGAGATACTACCTTTCAGAGAACTCTCGGCTGATAAGTTGTTTTTTGTTGAAACCACATCAGTCTCACCACTTCCCTAAATTGTCATTGAAACAGAAATAAAAGTAACTCTGGACCTTGCATGCAAAACTCCTTCATTATAAGACAATTGAAAGATGCAACTATATAATAAAATATGCACGTTCTATCTGCATATGAGCAGGAACACAAAGTGCCGTGTACCAATAATTCAGAAATTATGTCAAATGAAAACACCCAAAATGTGTGATGAAGCAACTGAGACAATGAAGACTGTCATTAATCACTGCATTTCAGGGCTGTTAAGATGCATCAGTGAAGTACCTTTTTGGAACAGCTACACAGTTATTCTAAACCGCTTTACTGGGTTTTAGACAACTGCTCTGCCAATCGACTGGCATGAAGTAAGTAGATATGATAGCAGTTCTTGGGCCAGCCACAAAATGCAATCATCTGGGAGGTAGCTTGGGCTGGGAAAGGATATGCACATAGGAAAGGAGCACAGAAAATGAGGTTACTGCAGCAAAGGTGGCACGTTCTTTATGGATTTGGTGAGCTGCCCCTTGAATTTCTCAGTTCTTTTTCATTTATTTCAGTCTTTTCTGAAGGATCAGGAAGTAGGGCATAGAAAAAGCAAGGCTGCAAATAAAGCTGAAATTCACTGCTGCTGCTGCTTCAGGCATCACCATCCTTAGCAGAGGCTGCAGGTATCTGCAGGTCAAGAGTTTCCTCCTCTCCTCTGCTATGCAATGCTGGGGCCTTAGACCAGGGTTATACATATCAGTGCTGATCCTCCCAGACAGGCTGGACCCAGGGTCAGTGCAGGAATGTGCAGAGTCGTCCCAGCCCAGGGGCCTTTGGGGAACACAGCTCTAGTACCTTATCTCTTTCTCTCAGGAGTCCGTGCTGAAAAGGATTCAAGATGGCGGGGGGAGGGGGGGGGGGGGAGTAATAATAAAATAGAAATAGATTAGAAAATAATTAAATTGAATAATATTAAATTTAAATAAATTGAATTAAAGTGGGGCTATTGTTCTTCTGAAAGGCAATTCAGAGACAGAATCGCCATGGCCATTCTGCAGGCATATGACGCCTTACTTTTGAGTGTAAGGCTCCTGTGAGGAGCCATGTGGGGTCAGGGAGCATAGTAACACAGTGAAATGAAAAAAAAAGGAAACTTTTTTAGAAAAGGAGGATATCAAAAAAGGCATTAGGAGTGCAGTCTTTTCTACCATTGTGATATTCTCCCCTCCAGAAAAGGACAAAATGTTTTGTTTTCATACTTTTTGCAGTTGACTGTCTTTCTTTGAAATACAACGGGCAAATTCTGCTTTCACGAGTAGCCATCAGAACAATGAAAACTAGTGGCATGTGATTTCTGTTCTTATAGCATTTAATATTTACCATTGTAGCTTGGAGCTGGGTTTGTACCAGACCTTTTAGAGAATTTAGATCTTAAAGAATTAAAGGTCATTAGATCTGTAATCATTTTAATGAGCTCACAGAATTAAAGGGAGCCAAAACTGAAAATAAATAATTGTAAGATGACTTTGATGCACAGTATCTACAAGCTGGAAACAAGGAATATTTATAAATAAGCTCTTTTTTGGCAGAACATTTGTCATTTTCCTTGCTATTAATCCCAAAACTGGGGGTATCATGGTTTAACCTGGCTGGCAGCTAAAACAACCACACAGCCCTTCACTCACTGTACCACCCAGTGGGATGGGGGAGAGAACCGGAAAGGGGAAAAAAAAGAAGTAAAACTTGTGAGTTGAGGTAAAGACAGAAAAGGAATGATGATGATGATGATGATGATGATGATGATGATGATGATGATGATGATGATGATGATAGAATACACAAAACAAGTGATGCACAGTGCAATTGCTCACCACCTGAAGCCAATGCTCAGCTCATTCCTGCCTCCTGACCAACACCCATTTATATACTGAGCGTGATGTCATACAGTATGGAATATCCCTGTGGCCAGCTGGGGTCAGCTGTCCCAGCTGTGTCCCCTCTCAGCTTCTTGTGCAGCCCCAGCTCACTCGCTGGCGGGGTGGTGTGAGAAACAGAAAAGTCCTTGACTGCTTGGCAACAGCTAAAAACATCAGTGTGTTATCAACATTATTATCATCCTAAATCCAAAACACAGACCTACACCTGCTGCTAGGAAGGAAATTAACTCTATTCCTGCCAAGACCAGGACGGGAGGGGGGTGGGTGGGTGTGTGTACAATGTTTTGTTACCCCTCCTGCAGTCTTTGCTGCAGCCCCAGTGATGTGTTTTTGGAACAGCCCAGTTTCCAGAGAAAGGAGTGTGAAGCTAGAAATTCAAATTAATACTTTACAGTAGGATTTGGTGAAAGACAGCCATGAGCTAGGATTAAACAAACTGTGAAATGTACATTTTCTCAGGTAAGGAGCACATCCATTCAGTCTGCTGAGAGTCTTGTGCAAGTGAACAAATTAATGATAAAATTCAAGGGCCAGGTCTTAGCCTGCATAAAAAACACTTTCCAGGGATACATCTGCTTCAAAACAGAAGCAGGTAGTAAATGAAAACTGCTGCCCACACCTAATGCTACGTATCCAAAACAATGTTTACATGCTTTGGAAAATATAAGACAAATCCTGAATTTTTTAATTTTGGTAGCAGCCATTTCTTGGACAAAATTTAAAGTGGATATCTTGGGCTGAGCTCTCACCAAGTCAGTGCAAGGAGTGCGTGTTAGCAGGACTGTGTTAAAATCAAGCCCTTGTCCTGGCAACACATCTTTTCCACAGCTTAAACCAACTGACCGCACATGGACTGGAGGAGTTTTGCCTGTGTAAACCAGTCATAGGGAAGCAGAAGATGATTTAAACATATTTTATCACAGTTTTGTTTTGGTCTTTTTTTTAAGAGACACAGGATTATAATTCAGCAGAGCTAACTTCCGCAACATTCACACACTAAATTGTACAGGTACTTTTGCCAAAATCAAGAAAAAAAATTCCAGATTCTAAAGTTGTGGGACGGGGTTTTGCTGGAAAATTTAAACTTTGAGAGAGAAAAATAATTGCTCGTCTTTCTGGACAAGAATTGCCAACAGAAAAAATCTTAAGAACAATCAAAATGTTGAAAATTTAAAGAAAAATTTATTTTCAAAGACATACATTCAAAAGGAAAGCTTTACAAAAACTCATGATTTTCCTCTTTTTTTTTTTCCCCCAAGTTTGATCAACTTTTTTCAAGTTTTTAGTTCTCAGAGGAAAGTACAGGTAAACCAGCCTTGCCCGGATTAGATTCAAGGCTGCCTCTGACCCATTTGCCTCTAACCATGAGCAACGTATTTTATTACGGAACCCTGTTGGTGTTTAGTGTTATTAGTAGCAAGAAGCATTGCTCATGTCTGCTCTGCAGATTGCCTGGTTTAAAAGAGGATGATGTAATGCAGCACAGGAACAACCAACTACTTTCCCTGTAGTAATTTTACCTGGTCCCTGTGAGAGGGCCACTTTCTAAGAAATAGTCTGTCCTCATCACCACTAACACCAGCTTTGAGCCTTTAATTTTATTTGCCTTGATGTTCCACTGGAAAGGTGGGTTCAATGCCTTCATTTCAGGACCGAGACCAGAGCAGTTGGCTTCCAAAGTGACATCTCAGCTAACCAGGAAATGGAGCTGGCTCAACATCTGGCTTTTATTTGCGGGTAGCTTTGCAGTGGAGACAGCAGCAGGGCTTTGATCTGCCACTGCTTAATTTTGCTTGGATTACTGAGGTCGCCATTAATGTCAGGGTGAATCCAACAACAGCCTTGCACTAAGGGCTTCCTGCTTGAAATTCTTCTGCCTTTACTGGACTTGTTGGCCACTAAACCATGGTAAATATTTATTTCTGTGGCTGGCATCAAGTTATCTGAGGTAGCCTCCCTGAGAGCTGGCGACAAATTTAAATGGCTAAAATTAAGAGTGGGAGTTACACCATCTCCTCCCATGAAGTTTCTGCATGCACAGAGTTGTGGAGGATGCTGGAGCACTTGTCAGTGGGTGTGGGATCCAGCTTATTCTCGCTTCGGTGCAGCTCTTCTTCATCCTGATGGATACTAGTGAACGCTCTCTTAAAATAGGGTGAATGAATGGTGCTTTGGGGGCAGTCCTTTAGCTGGAATAAACTGGCTGCTTCAAGCACTATCAAGCAGTAATTTCTGTGTTTAGTACCTGTTGATGGTGAATCTGGGCAGCCTTAAGTGCTTCGCCATAAGGTCTTTAGGCATCTGTTGATACATTGGGTTTCTTCTAGCATGTATGTAATCTAATTATCCACTACTGTTGAATTACATCTACAGACCCTTGTCTTAGAAAATTTAACTCTGTAGAATTAATTTTTTTTCTTTACCCAGTGGAAAGCAAACTGATAACTGGATTATTATTATTATTATTATTTAGCTATTTTTATTTACTTAAGTTGCTCTTAAACATGCATACATAGAAAACCTGAATGTTATCTGCTAGTCACAAAAGAAATGTTTGATCAAAATACAAACATACATATAACATATTTCTTTAATCACTCACCAGAATGCTTGTATCAGGTTTGTGTGGCAAGGTTTTGGTAGTGGGCAGGCTTCAAGGGTGGCTTCTGTGAGAAGCTGCTAGAAGCTTCCCCCATGTCTGACAGAGCCAATGCCAGCCGGCTCCAAGATGGACCTGCCGCTGGCCAAGGCAAAGCCCATCAGTGACAGTGGTAGCACCTCTGGGATCACAGAATCATAGAATCATAGAGTATCAGGTGGAAGGGACCTCAAGGATCATCTGGTCCAAATTTTCTTGGCACAATAACAGAGTTAAGAATTACATAATAAGGATAACAGAGTTGAGAAGGAAAAAACAAACTAGGGGCAGCATTTGCAGCCAGAGAGAAGAGTGAGAAGATATGAGAGGAACAACTCTGCAGCCACCAAAGTCAGCGCAGAAGGAGGTGGAGGAGGTGCTCCAGGCACCAGAGCAGAGATTCCCCTGCAGCCCCTGGAGAAGACCATGGTGAGGCAGGCTGTCCCCCTGCAGCCCATGGAGGAAGGATGAGGGGGTGTAGAGATTCCACCTGCAGCCTGTGGAGGACCCCACGCTGGAGCAGGTGGAGGCACCTGAAGGAGGCTGTGACCCTGTGGGAAGCCCACACTGGAGCAGGCTCCTGGCAGGCCCTGTGGCCCCATGGAGAGAGGAGCCCACACCAGAGCAGGTTTGCTGGCAGGACTTGTGACCCCGTGGGGGACCCACGCTGGAGCAGTCTGTTCCTGAAGGGCTGCACCCCATGGGAGGGACCCACGCTGGAGCAGTTGGTGGAGGACTGTCTCCCGTGGGAGGGCCCCCAGGCTGGAGCAGGGGCAGAGTGTGAGGAGTCCTCCCCCTGAAGAGGAAGGAGCGGCAGAGACAGCGTGTGAGGAACTGACCACAACCCCCATTCCCCATCCCCCTGTGCCACTGGCGGGGAGGAGGGAGAGAAATGGGGAGTGAAGTTGGGCCTGGGAAGCAGGGAGGGGTGGGGGGAGGTGTTTTAAGGTTTGGGTGTATTTCTCATTGCTCTACTTTGTTTTGCTTGGTAATAAATTAGATATTTTTTTTTTCTAAGTCGAGTCTGGTTTTCCCATGATGGTAACTGGTGAGTGATCTCTCCCTGCCCTTATCTCGACCCAGAAGCCTTTCCTTATATTTTCTCTCCCCTGCCCAGCTGAGGAGGCAGTGACAGAGCGTCTTTGGGGGGGCACCTGGCCACCAACCATGGTCAACCCACCACAATGCTTCTGATTTAAAAATGAGTGAGAAATGTGGAGCTAAGGAGCTAAGTGATGGGCGAGAACAGTTGAGGATGTTGGCAGTACTAACCATAGAATCGTAGAATCGTTTAGATTGAAAAAGACCCTTAAGCTCATTGAGTCCAATCATAAATGGAACGTGGCCCAGACCTCTCAGCATCACAGCACAATCCTTGGCCATAGAGAAGCATTTCCTGGACTGTCATGAGGAGGCGGCAAGGGGGAGGCCCTCAGAAGAGTTTTCCTTTGGTCTTTGGACCATAACAAGTCTTAGTCTGAGGGCATCCGAGGTTCTAGTAGCTGAGCAGGCTTCTTAGACTTCCACTGGGGGACAGCATATGGCAGACCAGTGATTAGGTAAGCATGAGCAGTGCCTTGTTTTCAGGGTCTAGCAGCAGCCTTAGCATTGAAACTTTCTTCTGTGGGCTGAAGGAGAATGGGTCCTGGCTTCCCTTTTCGGGCTGTGCTTCTGGGTGCAGATGGAGCCAGAACCATCACTTTCATATTGCTATGCAGTGACAGCTTTTATCAAAACCAAGCACTGAAAAGCTAGGAAATTAATAGTTATGGGCACAATAAATCTTAATGGAAACTTCATATAAGCATTTTGCTTTTATTGAGCGGTTAAGAAGTATATGTTTCATCACAGCAGACATGGAGCAATGGAGAGCAAGAAAGAATGGCTCACCAAATTATTAAATTAAAGGATAGGAAGGTTTTGGGCAAAATAATTTATTCTTATTTAGTTTATTTAGATTTATATAGGAGTTCAACAAAGACATCTAACCCAGTGCTCCAGGCACTTTTGTTCCATGTTAAGGAGAAAAGGAAACACAGCTGTCCTCCCTGAAACTAAAAGAAAAACATTATCAGTGCCCTGGTTCAGCAGCAGCTTAAAGTTGAGCACCAACTTAAGTGCTTTTCTGGGTCCATGGCAGAACTGGAGTGCTGATTTTCTAACTTGAGCAATGTTTATCTATCTATTTTCAAACTATTCTTTGAAAAGGAATTACTGCAGTCACAGTCTTTAAGTGCCTTTAAAAAAAAGTAAAAAAAAAAGTATTTGTCCATCACCATATCAGGCTTCAGAGAAGGATTTCATTGTATTTATTACCTTTGAAGTTGTTTTCACCTCATTTCATCGATTTATAATTTTTTTGCCAACAGAGGATGATAAGCATCCAGTAGCTTATTTTAACTTGCAACAGGCGCATGTCTGTGAGTGCACATCATCCAGGAAAAGCTTGTCCAGTCACTTGCACCTAATCAAGAAACAGAGCTAAATTTAACAAAACAAAAATGGAGTGGAGGGCAAAGACAGGCTGAGACTTTATCTGGCAGGCGAACTGAAGAGGTCTTTGGAACAGTTTCAGAAGGTTTCCATTAAGAGAGAATAGCAAGTACAGAAAGATTGTTCATCAACAGCTTTTGAAAGCATCATTGTAAAATGTATGGTCATGATAAATAATGGGGAAAGATTTGTGCAAAGGGAGTTTTAAGCAAAAATCTTACAACAAATGTTGCTGTGTAGGAACAGAGGCGAAACATTCAAGAATATCTCACTGTTGCAAACTTCCAGCTAACATGATTTAGCAGCGGTGTAACTGTCTCACAGTGGCTGGGAGCTGCCGCCAGACATTCAGTACTGTATATTTTTCTTCATGTTATTGAGAGTGAAAGGTTAGACAGAGACAGGGTTTATAAAGAGCAGACTTTGCTCCAAATATTTTGTTTAACCTTCATAAAATATCCCCAGCTTCAGTGCAGAATTCCAGGACTGGAGGAAGGAGAAAATATGAGGGATATTTGCCTTTCAGTAAGTACATTTATTCTGCCTTAATTAGAATTCCTCTCTTGCCAAATGACAAAAAAAGTTTTAATTTGGATGTAGCAAAACAGCAATAATGCCTGTCTTATCAAGGCAGGCGATCAGTGTGGTATAACAGACTATTCCAGGCTCTTGAGAGCTGAGGTAATGTTGTTATATGTGACTGCCCTGTAGCTCGACATATCCAGAAAAAGTTATCTGATTCTTTTATCACCTCACAGTCCGTGGCATTTGGGCACAGCAAGGTGCTGTCATCGGCTTTTGCACTTCAGCGAGCAAAGTCACTGTAAGTGTTAGTCAAAAACTGGGGGGAATGGTGAAGTTATTTTTATTCCACGGTTTTTCAAAAGGAGATTTTGAGTTGCTTACCCAGTAAAAACCATGGAGAGGGTCTTGTCTGTTGGTATGGTTCTGGTGCATTGACTTGCAGAAAATTAGGAGAGGGAAGATGAAAAGCACATGTTTTGTCTTCCAGCTTCGACCAGCATGTGAAAATTTGGAGGGAATGAAATGTCAAATTTAGAAAAAGTGTGTTTCTGTCTGGATGTGAGGTTTTCATTCTTGATAGCTGCAGAAAGAAGCAGCAACACAAAGAAGCAGCCCTTTTTTGCACTGGGAAGCTGTTTCACCCTCAACTCTCACTCTGTTCATTCGTACTCTCACCCTTCACCCATTCCCGGCAGAGAGGATTGCTTTTCTCCACATGGCTGTTGTACTCCTCCCCACGTCCAAAAGCAGGTGGTCCAGTCCCTCTGCTCTTGCTGCCATGTGGATGCTTGGGCCCATAGGTGCCTTCTCTAACCAGACTTTCTCACCCTTTGGGGTTTCCCCAGTCACTGGATGAGGAGGTGCACGGGGGATTGCAAAGCTGCTCATCAGCGATGGGACTCGTGTCCCACAGCAGACTGGGTGAGTACAGAAGTCACAAGACTTCAGCAAATGGAGGTCCTTGCAAACAACCAACAGCATTGTCTGAGGCTTGTAAATTGCTTATTGGTTCCTAGACGGAGCTACCACTGTGGTCTTGTAAAACAAAAAGCAAGGTTCAAAGACAGATCAGTCTGGTCTCGATTGTCTAGTGGTGTATGTCGTTTCAACAGTGTCCCACACCTGAGGAACTCATTGGCTACTGGAGGCAGTTTTAAACTTATCGGGGATGCTTACATTCTGCTGTATCGAGACGGAGATTTTTTTTTCCTTTTGAGATGGGTGTTTCTAACTTGACACTGAACATTTTCTGTAACAAAACAGATGGAATCACAGCGTTACTTCTGTTTCTTCATTTCTTGAGATCCTTGTCTATCCAGAAACAGCTAATTTACAGTGCCCGGAGAAAGAAAGATTGCTATTGCATTATTTATTCATGAAAATGGTGTAATGATAATATCCAGAGAATGAAGCAAATACTAAATTAAGGCACGGATTTTCTCCAAACTGTGCACTGTATAAATGCACAATTAGTGAGGATGTAGGAGGACTGCACAATAGATGAAAAGTGTCAGGGAGAGAGGAGAAACAAAGCAGACATTGCAAGGGAAAAATTATTGCTCCAGTCCTAAAAGTAGGCCACCATAAGGTTTAGGTTAAAACTTAAAACGTTCTGCTGTGCTCCTGCCATTTAAGAATAAAAGCTTCACAGTTGTATTGGTCATTTTGGTTGCTGTCCTCAGTGAAAGACTCACACAACTTCAACCCGTGTAAGCCTTGTGGTATGGCAAGGGGTCCACCCCAAGCCTGGGGAACATAAGAAGTCCTCATGTAGACTATGGACAGTTGATGTCCGACACCTCATCCATCTGCACTGCAAGGGACTAGAGGAAGCAGGGTTTGAATAATGGGAGAGACAATATCCCTTCCTTTATAAACCACTTCAGATTTGCAGGTTTATTTCTAAAAAATGACACCATACCATTCTTATTAATTAGAACTAATCTCCACCTGCTGGAGCTCACATTCTGCTCATAGTGTATCAGGAACAGCATAAGGATGGTGAGGCTTCCAGAAACAAGCTCAGTGTTCAAGCCCTACCTGCAGCCCCAGGCAGCTCACAGGCAGAGCAACCTCCAAGACCTCTCTGACTTGGAGATCCCTTTCCAGAACATTCAGCAGGTACTGCAGGAAACCTGTCTCCTGGGACACAAGCCTCAAAACACTTGTCAAAGCCCTGCACAATGTGAGGTCCATGGAAAATGACCAGAAAGAACACTTGCACAGTGCTGCAGGCAGATAAGAGGAGCACGTTGCCAATGTCCCTGCAGCAGTAGATGCTTTTTTGAGTATGTGGGCTGTGTCCTGTCCTGTTCTGAAGCACAGGACAGGAAAACCAGACAGTAGTCCTGGCTGAACTGAAGGATCAGGGGGATATTTCCTAGCCCCAAAGCAGTCTGTCAGCTTAATCCTAAATGAATGAGGAAGACGTGTCAAGAAGCTACATGAGAAATCTTTCTATCCGTAAGACTGTGGTAGGATCTTACACTCCTCCTCTCTGACTGTTCCCTGTGCTACAGAGGAGGGAAAAAACTCTTCTTATCCAGAAGCCAGGGTCTGGGCAGCAGGAGAGGAAAGAATGATTCGGGAGGGAAGGAGGGAGAATGAAAAGAGGAGGCAGCTCTCAGGCACTTAGTAGCAGAAAGCAGGAGTTGTGCTTTGTTGCAAATCTTCACCTTTCACCTCTTCCTCTTCATGCTCTTCTCTGCAGCAAGTGGAAGCTGTACCCTGTTTATTTTTGCTGGTCTGATTTATAAGGAGATGGCATATAGAAGTGGAAATCTTATTCCTCAAGCCAGAGGGAAGGATTTGAGGACTTAAATACACTGGAAAAACTATATATGGTAAAGGCTGAGGGATTTTTTCAAGACATTTTTAGTATCTTCTATGTTCTCATTATTATATGTATTTTTATTATATATATAGTATCAGACTACATATATATAGTGTCAGACTATATAATTATAGATAATATATATATTTATATACATATAGTATCAGACTGATGGTTGTTATTAGTGAGGCTTTTGGAGTGAGGAGGCACCTGGGCTGGGAGGTGTTGTCAGAGGACACGTTCCCCTCAGGGCCAGGTGAAGGCAGAAGGTGAGAAGGGTACGATACATGACAGGAACCCACCATTGCAACACCCACATGGTAAGTCAGACTAAACACGCCAGGATAGAAAAGCAGATGAAAGTGACAGAAAGAGAGTCTCAAAATTATTTAACTCAAAGAAACATTTTCCATTTTTGGAACAAAGCTTTCTAGACTTGGCTGTAGCCTTTAAAGATACACTATCTCAGAAGATTTTTTTTTTCCCTCTCTCATTTTTCATAGCAGTAGTCATGTGCATGGGCAGGGGGAAGGAAGGGGTAGTGATAAAAGAAAAAATGCATTCAATTTACCCTCAGGAAGGAATTTGATTATAAAGTAATGAAATGAACGTTACCCCTGAGCGATTTCCAGGCAAATTTTACAGATTAGCATTATTCCCTGTCAAAATGTTGGTGATTTTGTGTCTAAGCCTACAATAGGTGGAGACTGGGAGATATACTGGCGTGTGCTGCTCTTGCGACTTCACAAATCTAGCAATCTTCAAATTTATGTGGAGCTGCCTGCTTTTCATTTCATTTTTTTCATCCTGCTTGTATTTGGCAGTATTAGTTGGGGAGTGCATCCCCAGGGGAATCTCCCAAAGCGGTAAATGAAAGAAGCAAAGGGAAAAAAAATAAGATGGATTCTTCCTGTCTTGGGATTCTAGTGTTTTATGTCTTATATGCATTTCAACAGCCTTATTCCACCCTCAGCCTTCACATCACAGCTCAGTTTACCTTCCCCTCCACCCACAAAGCCTGTAAGACTGAATGTTTTATTTCCCTTTATAACATTTCCCTGCATTGCCCATGCCACTGATTTCTTCCCCTCTCTGGTGCTTCCATTTCTATTTTGGATGTTATTCATTGAACGAATCTGGCAACCGTTAAAATCAGATATCCATTGTCATAGGACCTACAAAGTGTGTAGTGAGAATTGGCCCGCTCCAAACAGCTTGCTATGGAGTGAGACAAGCAGAGACTGTATGAGGGGAAAAGACACACTAGTGTGCTCTACTGAGGGTGCACAATTGTTAAGAAAATAGCTCAGGGTCATCCGGAAAATTATAGCAAAGCCAGGAACGGAATTCATGTTTCCTTGTTCTTTACTAGAAACCCGGCCTTCCTTCTCCATATTAGCAATTTTCCACAAGCTGTCTCATAAAAGAAATGAAATGTATAATTTAAAAATACTTCAGGAACTAGATGTTTAGGGAATGTCTCCATGAGAATGACTTTTTTTTTTCCTGAAATACAACTGGAAATATTAAATTATATAGTGCTCATTAAACTTATTCTTTACAGGCCTTTTCTATAAGGTTAAAACCACTTCTTCTGAATCCACTACTGAGAAAGGCATGATTATGTGATTTTATACTTACATCAGAGAACACCAATTTGTGATTTATTTCCAGAACACTTGAGCATCTTTCAAAATAGAATAGAATAGTAATAGCCCTTCTTCTTAGCCACTCAGTGCTTTTTCCTCTTCAGAATAAGAAAAATTACTGATTTGATAGTGAGCTATAAGACTACTCATTTCTAAAGGCTGAGAAGTGATTATGCAGCAGTTTTGCCTGTGAATTTAAGCTTTGTCCTTTCCTGTCATACAGAGGATTTGAGACTGCAGCCAATGCTTAGTTAATGGTAAAGCAAGGATCTGCCTCTCTACATGTTTAAAGAAAACCACAATTTACAATAGACAGCCAATTTTCACTTGACATCATAAAGTAACTTGAGTTTTGTAAGGCTGGCTGCTTTCTTGGTATACTGAGCTGACATTTACAGTTCCACTTCTGTAAAGAAGCCCGCATTCCCTGCTATATTATCCTCATGTGCCCACGTAATCTGGTAAACTTTGCTTTTGTTTAAAAGCTAAAGGTCTTTCCCTGATCTCAAGACATACTGGCCAAAGAAAGAACTAACCTTGTCCCTCTCAACATGCTATGCTAATTCAGACAGATGCTTAGGGAATTGGTCAAATTTAGTGCCGACCTAGTTAGATCAACTTGAGTTCTGGCAGGAGAGTAAATGCATATGTGTTTTTAATTAATCCCCTGCCTAAATCAAGGGAAAGGATATTGCATTTTTCAGCAGAATTGCTCCACACAGTGCTGACTGCATATATTTAACAATTCTTACTCGTGTAACTGAGAAAAGCCATTGGAAATCTTCCAAACCTCATGTAGCTTTTGCCTAACTGAACTCCCCTCTACCTGGTGCAGAGCTGGGGCACTTGAGCTAGCAGCTGCAGGAGGAGATCAGTACCTGCAGTCCTGATGGCAGAGGCCTGTTCAACAAGGAACTTTGCATTTATAGAATCATAGAATCATTTATGTTGGAAAAGATCCTTAAGATCATCGAGTCCAACTGTTAACCTAACACTGCCAAGTCCAGCACTGAACCACGTCCCTAAGTGCCACATCTACGCACCTGCTAAATCCCTCCAGGGATGGTGACTCAACCACTTCCCTGGGCAGCATGTTCCAATGATTGACAACCCTTTTGATGAAGAAATTTTTCCTAATATTCAATCTAAAGCTCCCCTGGCACAACTTGATCCCATTTCCGCTTGTCCTATCACTTGTTACTTGGGAGAAGAGACCAACCCCCACCTGGCTACAACCTCCTCACAGGTAGCTGTAGAGAGTTGTAGAGGTCTCCCCTCAGCCTCCTCTTCTCCAGACTAAACAACCCCAGTTCCCTCAGCCGCTGCTCATAAGACTTGTGCTCTAGACCGTCACCAGCTTTGTTGTTCATTTACGGAGTATGTTTCCCCATGTACGGCCCCAGTGCAATCCAGCCCTTAACATTAAACATCATTAATAATTCCATCCCTTCCTGTCAAAGACATCAAGCATGCGCTTCATTTTCAAATAAGTCCTTGGTAGGAAACTAGGTATGTGTTAAAGTACGTCATCAAAATGGTCACCAGACAAGCTCATTATTTAGTGTTGGCAGAATGTATACATCACTTTACATCACTTTTTTTTCCACTATGCTTTGATGTCTAGCTTTTCAGTGAATCTTTTCCTTTCCTCCTTTTTTCCCTTCCCTTTTCCCTTTCCCTTTCCCATTTCCCTTTCCCTTTCCCATTTCCCCTTCTCTTTCTCCTTTCTCTTCCCTTTCCTTTCCTCTTCCCCTTTCCCTTTCTCTTTTCCTTCTTTCCCTATTGCTTTCTCTTCTTTCCCTTTCACTTTCTCTTCTTTCCCTTTTCCCTTTTCCCTTTTCCCTTTTCCCTTTTCCTTTTCCCTTTCCCTTCCCTTCCCTTCCCTTCCCTTCCCTTCCCTTCCCTTCCCTTCCCTTCCCTTCCCTTCCCTTCCCTTCCCTTCCCTTTCCCCTTTTTATTTTCTCCTACTCATTTCTTTGGAAGGATTTGGCCAGATTTTGGTTTCTCCAACCTCCCGATCTGTTTAGGAATAAAATGACTCTTTAAACATGAAGTCTTTCAGGCCTTTTGATTGGGCTAACCACAAAGGTCAGTTTTTCATTTATAATTTAAATTATTCCAGATGCTAGCACAAATGAGAATTGCAAAGAGATCAGTTTTGACATGCTCTTTAATACAACATGTGGTTACAATTTATAATCAAAAGTCACCTTTCCTAGGATAGCTTGGATTTTGGAGGTCAGAGCAGGTAAGATATTTATTTCTTGGCTAAGCCAGTGTGAAGTGCTAAGGGCTGATTTGCAGTGTTTTAAAGTATGCAAATCTGTATGTAGGAAGACAAAGAAACACAGTCATTAAAAAGGCAGGAGTCCTACCAGGGATGTTTTACCGAGCTCTCTCACTGCTGCAGAACAGACGTACAGAAGAAGGATTAAAGGAAAGACAACCTTGCCAGACTATGTGTAAGGAAAGCCTTTAAGAGTAGAAAAAGTGCTCCAAGGGACACTCCCTTTCTGCTAGGCAACGGACAGTGATCCAGACTGAACTATTGAAGTTACTTCATCTCCATAGTCTTTGCTTTGTCATTTTACCTTTACAAACCACTGTACAGGAAACAGTCCTTTCACCTCAGTCAGCATTCACTGAGGTGAGTAAGGCACAAACCAGTGACTCACCAAGTAGACCATCTCCCTGGTATTGCGCCTGTCCCTTGCACATGCTGGAACTGTTACAACTGAAAAATAGTCCATCTTCTTGACTGGGTTAGCTCTCTGATGGATCAACTCCTTGAACTGGCTTACTGCCCACTTGTACAGACTGGTGAAGGAGAAAACTCTGCCACATGTGGAAAGCCAGAGCAGCATGTGGCAGCAGCAGCTGTGGTTTAGACTGATTTCAATCTTGTTGTGAAAGCAACCCCTGGGTATGTATGGGTGGTGGTGTTTCAGGGCACTGCTGTAAAGACGAAAGCTTGCAATCAATATTCCTCAAATTTCTAGCCTTCTAGTGTTTTTCCAAAACCTACAACTTGCCAGAGCAGGAGACACTGCTTAAGATGTTTTTCTCAAGACTTTGACCACAAATCTTTGTAGCAAATTTTTTCTCATTTAATTTTTTTTTTTTTTCTCCCTCAACACAAAGAGATATATTCCTTGCAGGAGGTGGAGTTCAGTTATACAGTATAAAAGTATGGATTAATAGCTTAGATGCTGATGTGATTAAATTAAAGGTAATGCACAGCATATTATTTTTTCAGTGTATTTTTCCACTTTGTGCTGTATTGTTTCAGAAAGCGCTTGAGCAAGGAAGACTCTGCAAGAAGTGGTGAGAGAAATTACAGCTGATAAAAAGAATTTAAAAAAACAAACCCCAAAGAATAAAAAGAAAACTCATGGGTTTACATAACCAAGATGAATACAATTGGCTACATCAAGTAAGACAACTCTTCTCCCTCTCCATCCTTCAGTACTATTTCTGAAGCCATGAGCCCACAGAACAGTAGCCCTTTGCTCTCTTCCACAGCCTGCACTTATAGAGGTGGGAGCTTATTTGCAGAGTGACATACTTGAGGCCATACACAATGTGCCACACCAAAGGTTTAGCTTCTTCTATATCCTTCCAGCAGTCACTTTAAGTGGGTACCTGGGAAAGAACATGCACAGGCCAAGTATATATGACACCTCTCTTTAACATTCTGCCAGTCCCCAAGTATTTCCACTTCAGGGTGTTTCCTGCACTTGCATGTATTTCTGTGTATTTAGTTAACACCAGTGGCCCTTAGGCCATGTAAACTTCCACTCTGGCAGCATCCTTTGGCAAGAAGTTTCACAGACCTGTTGCCTGAATAATCATCTCCCACTGTCCGTTTTTAACCTGGTTCCCACTCTCTGAATTTGATGCCCTTGGTGCGTCTAGAACTGGATGACAGTGAACTTGATCAGTCCCTTTCTTGTATTCATGATTTTATAGACAGATGTCTACAATATCCCCTAAATTTCTCTCTTTTGCAGATTGAGGTGTCCCCACCTACTCAGCAGTTCCCTATACAGAAACCGTTCCTAAGCTTTGAACATCCTTGACTTACACTGCCTCCACTCCATTGTATCTGTTCTTGCACTACAGATTTACACACAGTATTCAAAGGGTGAGCAAAACGCTGATTTATTCAGTGGCACCATGATTTGTTCTGGTTTGTTCTCTGTTCCTTGCTAGCTTTTGGGTTGCCTTTTTTCGACCACTATTTCACACTGAGCTGACATTTTCTTGGCACTATCTCTCATAACCCTAAGACCTCTCTCCCAAGAAGTCATCATCCACTCAGAGGCCATTATTTTATGTGGAAACCTCAGATAATATTTCCCCTTGTAGAACACTTTATGTTTAATTTCCCTACACTGAATTTCATTTTGGTTTCTTACTCAATCACTCAGATCTTTCTGCAGCTCTTCACACTTGACACTTCTACTTGCTACCCTCAATGTCATCATAGAATCATAAAATGGTTTGGGTTGGAACGGACCTTAGAGATCATCTAGTTCCAGTATCCTGCAGCTCACCCTCTTTCCTTGGTTGTTTATGAACACTTTGACTAGCACAGATCCCTGCATGACTTCCAATAGTTTGACCTCGCATTTACTTGTTTATGCCAGAAGCTTCTTTACAACATGGCTGCATAGTAAGATTGTGAAATAATTGAACACACATTTATATGTATGCATACAGCTTGAAAAGTAAAAGGAAATGGCATTTTCCATTTTACAACAGTGGCAGCATGCTAGCTTTTAATGAGGTCAGATCCTTGAGTCAGACTTCCAGTTTGTGGTGTTCTTCAGCTTGCCCAGTTGTAATGACCTTTCTGTAGTTGAAATAATTATTTTAAAGCCTCTTGCCTTGTCGTAGTAATGAAAAGAGAAAGAAATAGGATTCCCATCCGACAAAAACCTCTCTGTTCCAGTCAAGTACAATAACTCCCCTTTCAACACAGTGTTTATAAACATGCTGAACAGGTACGTTTCTCAGCATTACATCAGGGAGGGAAAATATCCATGAGGAGGACCACCTTCTTCTACTTGTTCTTCTGAGGCTGACATTGCTCATTTGCAAAAGAACATGGGCAGGGCTGGGTCTTACAGCAGCACTTCTGGAAGAATAGGTAGTGATTTGATAGTGATCTTTCAGAAAAAGAGGCTGTACGGTACCAGAAACCTGAATATTGGCTGGAATGTGTTGTGCATTGGATGACATTTACTAATTTGCACAGAAGCCAGAAGCAAAATGAGAGTGCCGTATTATAGTTTCCCATGACAAACATCTAGCTTGCAGTAGCTGAGATTTCCTTTGTGCTGAGCAGCAGCCAAGCAGCCTGCTATGCAGCATTTTTCAGGTGGGGGCACCCAGAATGTAGATGGGGACTACTATCTAAAGGTCCTGATTTCTCATCATTGACACCCATTGACAGCTTCTCCTCTGATTTCTAAAGGATTTTAAAACATAGTGAATGCTACTGTGCTACTCAAATGGAACAAAAAGTGGTCAGCCTTCCTACTGGAGTATGAGATATGATCTTTGCGGGTTCATGGCACTTCCATGCACTGATCCTATGTGTGTCAACATTATTTTCATCGTATTTCTATTTCCTTGTTTTTCTGTAAGCTTTCACACACTTTTATCGCAGTCTGTGATGTTTGCAATGAGGGCACAAATCTCAGCTAACAAACACAGTCTCAGTGAATACTCAGTTTGGATCATTTATACCAAAAAGGTACCATAAAAATTACATAATGTGAGCAGAAAGTAGGAGTCCTTCACAAATTACATCATCCCTCTCTGTAAATTTGTACTAGACATAAAGCAAAGAGAAAATAATTTCTAGGGCACACCAAGGCTAATACAGGGAGATTAAATACAGTCAGCAAACCAAAACAGCATCTGGACTCAGTGGCTAATGGAACATTTCAGTATGGAGTTATAATGCAGCATAGTGCAGTAATGTTAGCTGATTTTTCACAGACTGATAGTTATACATCATTAAAGCTTTTTATGCCCTGATCAGCAACTCTGACTGCTGTTCCTCCTTGCAGACTAGGATCAGTCATGAATAAAATTGTTTTTAATGTCTTGACTAAAGGAGTACGTTTTCAAAAGATACAAAGAAAACCTAGAATTGAAAATACTAATTCTGCTATAGCCTTACTCTAGCCATGCGTGACACCACAACACAGCTATTCCTTCTTCCAAAAATAGCTCTCTTGAAAGGGGAAGCATTTCCTTTGGAATAAGAATCTACCAAGAAGGATTTTAAAACCTAAGCATTGTTTACTTGGTCGTTTCTCCTCTTGTGAGTCATGTCTCACAGCGGAGCCCAAGGCTCTGGCTGGACAACCACTGTTCAGAAAAGAAGTCAGATATGTGTTGCTGCATATTATCTTCATTAATTTATAATGTAGTATCACTCTGAGTCTACCTGTAGACTGCCACGGCAGATGTTGTAGAGATGCTATTCCCAGCTCTGTATAGGTCTTGTGATCAAACATCACTAAGATGGACTTGTGTCATATTTTTTCTTAAGGAGAAGAGCGTAAGATTGTTCCGTCCCTTATACAGACACTATCTTGTCTGTTCAGTAGCACCTCCATCCATTTAAGATGCCATCCCATTTATAGAACACTTCAATACTCCACACACTTTGCACATTCTTTCTTCACCCATATTTGGGCCAGCAAATTAATGCCAACAGTGCACTCCACCATGTCCCATGTAGTTAGGTGAAGAAATGATGCCAAGAAAATTAAGAAGGGGACTGCGGGATGCAATGTTGTTTTTCCAGAATGGAATGCAATCCCATGAGCATTATCATCTGCTGAACTGCAGTTTGCAGAGATTACAAAATTTCTGGGTTTTTTACATACCCATAAAGGTTAAAATAAAAAAGAAGTAGTGCCTCATGGTAATATATGAGGCTGCTGATTCTCTATTGATCTTACATAAATTGGGAGTAAAAGCTGTAAAATGAAGAAGTTGAGTTTCCCTTTGCTGAAGGTCAACACTGTTAGTCTAAAGCAATGCCGTCAATAATGTTTCAGTTTGCTGCAAGTAAGACAACATCACCCTAAAGAGGTGTAGTGCAGAAATGTCTTTCTCAGCAAAAGCCCCTTTGTGACAATAGTACTTTACAGTCAGACAGAGCCAAGTGGGAGATATTATAAAATTAACATTTTTCCCCATGCAGCCCAGAAGGTGCTTTTGTTCAACACAGAAACAAGTGTCATCAGGCCTCATGATAGTTACTGTTCTCCTTCAGGATCTCACATAGACTAGGTTTTGAAATGGTTCTTAAATCTCATAACGAGGAACATCGTACTGTTGTAGGATTCTCAATGTGAATACAGCAGCCTAATTTCATGTGGAGCGTAGGAAGGGGCACAAACAAGGTGGGTGTATTATACCCAGGCAGTGCTACCAGGGTAGTAGTGTGGCTCCAAATCCTCTGTAAGAGCTGCATCACACAGCCAGGCTGCAGGATGAATGCTGCCCTTCACCAAACAGACTCTCACAGGCTTGACATATGCCTATCTGTAATGGGATTACTTACCCCCTGTTAGGTAAGCAAAAAGCGAAAGGAAAGCTTTGCTGCTTCAGAGCCTGAATTCATTTGCTTACATACCCTAGACACAGCGTGATATGAAAACTCAGCACTTTGAAGAAGCTGCTCAAATGGAAATGCAAAGATCCCATGGCACTTTTTAAAAATATATATGTAGATAACCTGTGATTAAGAATTAGAGGAATATTTCCACTAATTGCAGAAGATTAAGAGAAGGCTGGGAAAGATGACCACAGGGATGGAGTCATCCTTTCTTACAAGGGATGGCGGTGCAGACTGAGATTTGTTAGCCTGGAAAGAGGTGAACTGGGGGAAGCATGGTAGAAATCTATGAAGCATGAATGGCTTGAAGAGTCATTTTTGGCTGAAGGGTGCTGTGGGTGCTAAAGGGTTACTGACATTCAAAGGGCAAGTGTACAAGCCTGGGGCAGCAAAGTCTAAGGAGGGTTATGTCCAGCTCAGAAATTCTCTGAGGCTCAAATGACTGGATACTGGGAGAACACTTGCAGGAAGCATCATATATATGATCGCCCTTTTAATGCATACTCTTTTCCCTACGGGCCTGCTATAGTCCACGAGGCAACAGCTCTTTGGTCTGACCCAGCACAGTTGTTTTCGCACCATATGACTTCCTTGGGGCTCTAACTTGAAAGCTTGTCCAGATGATCTGACTGTCCTTTCCTCCATCGACAAAATGGTTTCTTACATCAAGAGTGCTGTGGAGAATCAAGAATAAGAGTGGAAAGTAGCATGTATATTGCTTTTAATGTTGCAGCTACAAGACATGAAGTATTTAATTCTTTATTAGGCACTATGCCTTGGGATTGTTGTTACATTGAAAGCTGCAGAGAGAAGTGAATCTTACTTTACTAAAAATAGGTCAAGGAAACAGATTTTAACCTTTTAAATAATTGGATTCTATCCAGAATAATTATTTTTGCCATCAACATGAGGTTGAAGTGCAAAGAACTCAGGACATTCTTGCAAATTGAGCAATTTGCAGTTAAAATGGACTGTCTTCTCTTGACAATGCAGGAATTTATTTAATGGAAGAAGATAAATGTATTTGTTGGGAATAAACACTGGTGTACTGAATTAAATTTTTTTCAGGGATGACAGTGGATTTTGCGTGACTAACCTGAGACACCACAGAAGAGCTTCATTTCTAAAACACACTAAGCCTTCCTCAAATTGCTTGTTTCATTTCTGTGTGCCCTAAAATACTATTTTCACACCTATTATTTTTAATATAGCCTAACAGGCTTCTTTAAGAAGAAGAAGAAGATGACAAACTTTATTTCCTTTGGGAAAGATGGATGCCAGACTCACTTCTAGGAAATACGCCAAAAGAATACACTTCCTTCCCTGATTCCAAAGCATATGTTGTACTAACAATTATTTCAATGAGATTGATGGGCTAGAGCAATTAAGCACACAGACATTAGCATTCTGACCAAAAAGCTCTCTATTATGCATTCAATTTAAGAATTCCAGTACTAGTGTACTGATGATGCAGTAAACAGGTGTAAAAACCAAAATAATATTTTGCTTCTCAGAAGTAAGGAAACACCTGAATTCAGGAAAAAACTAATAAATGTCTCCAATATTTCACACATTTTTTCTTTTTTTTTTTTTATAAACTTATATTTTTAGACATCATGGTACCTAAGTTTTCCTAAGACCTTCCTCAATAGTTACTAATGGACAGTCAATTAAGTAATGATGTACTGTAGCAAAAAAATATCTTCAGGGTACAGCACAGGTAAGCAGTTCCGAAATGCATCAGACAGCATATGCAGATCAGAAAGTAGGAAAGCAGCATGAGGACTTGGCTAACATGATCATTGCTCACTTATATTTTTTGAGACCTCTAAAGGGACTTGATGTATTTAAGACTTGACTCTCTCACTAGTGCTTAGCCTTGTTATCCCTAACTGAGAAGCTGTTGTGCTCAACAAGAAACTATGTAACTGAATTTTCTTTTGATGTTTTAATGAAGATGATCTCATGGAAAAGGAGTGTGGATGGGAGGGGTAAGACATCTTTTGCAGAGAAGCACGTTTGCTACATCTTGCTTGGTAGTGCAACAATGATGTACCCAGATGTTGTAGCAGGGGTCGATCACCCTCCACCATCACAGCTGAGGGAAACTCCTGGAGCTAGAAAAAAAGGAGGTTCAGTTTTAAAAACTGGAACAGGAACTTTAGTTATCAGATGGCCAAACTGCACTGTCAAATGTCATCATCCAAAGTGTGTATCTTCCTATAAATGATGGGGAGGGATGCTTTTCACCGGTGTGACTGAAGACTCCATGCAGCAACACCTCCAGTGGGACAAGTAAGAGCAAGCCAAGTCACTGCTCCCCAACATAACATCAGCTGGCAACAGCGGCAAGATGGTGTTTCAACCCTTGAACTCCTTGCTGAATGCTGGTGAATTAATTGAAAGAAGTCTGAACCAGTGAGACAAATACAAAATAAAGCAAAACACCCTGAAGTACCCTGAAAAATCAATAAGCTTTTCCCAGGATACTGGCAAAAAGTCAAGTGTTTACATCTGATAAAGAGGTGTACATACAGGTTATAACCACAGTCCTGCTGATCTCCAGCCAGTCAGCCAGCCTCATCGGGGCACAATCGAAATCCCTCTGTGCAAACGCACATAGCATGGGGAATAAACAAGAGGAGTTGGAGACGTGCACACTCCTGTGGGGCTATGATCTTATTGGCATTACGGAGACATGGTGGTATGGCTCCTATGACTGGAGCGTTGGGATGGAGGGGTGCAGGCCTTTTAGGAAGGAGAAGCAGGGCAGACAAGGAGGAGGTGTCATCCTCTATGTCAATGACCGGCTGGAATGCATGGAGCTCCACCTGGGCATGGATGAAGAACCAACCGAGAGCTTATGGGTCAGGGAGCTTATGAAGGGAGGGCAGGGACAGGTGACATCATAGCAGGGGTCTGCTACAGGCCACCTGACCAGGGAGACCGAGTGGATGAGTAGTCCACTATAGAGTAGTGGCCCTCTATAGACAGATAGTAGCAGCCTATGTTCACAAGCCCTGGTCCTTACAGGTGACTTCAATCACCCTGACATCTGTTGGAGGGGCAACACAGCAGGGCACAAGCAATCCGGGAAAATCCTGGAATGTGTTGATGACAACTTCCTTCTCCAAGTGATAGAGTAGTCAACAAGGAGAGGTGCCATGCTGATCCTTGTTCTCACCAGGAAGGAGGGGCTGGTAGGGGACGTGAAGCTCAAGGACAGCCTTGGCTGCAGTGACCACAAAATGGTGGAGTTCAGGATCCTCAGAGCAGCGAGGAGGGTGCACAGCAAGCTCACTACACTGGACTTCAGCAGAGCAGACTTTGGCCTCTTCAGGGACCTGCATGGGACAAAGTTCTGGAGGGAAGAGGGGCCCAAGAAAGCTGGCTAGTGTTCAAGGTTCACCTCCTCCAAGCTCAGGAGTGATGCATTCCAACAAATAGGAAGTCAGGCAAAAAGACCAAGAGGCCCGCCTGGATGAACAAGGAGCTCCTGCACAAAGTCAAGCAGAAAAAGGAAGCCTACAGAGGGTGGAAGCAAGGACAGGTAGCCTGGGAAGAATACAGAGAAACTGTCCGAGCAGCCAGGGATCAGGTTAGGAAAGCCAAAGCCCTGATAGAATTAAATCTGGCCAGGGATGTTAAGGACAACAAGTAAAGTTTCCATAGCTATGTCAGTGCAAAACAGAAGATGGGGAAAAAGTGGGTCCCCTTCGGAATGAAACAGGCAACTTGGTTACCCAGGATATGGAGAAGGCTTAGGTACTCAACGAATTTTTTGCCTCAGTCTTCACCAGCAAGTGCCCGAGCCACACTGCCCACGTCACAGAAGGCAAAGGCAGGGACTGGAAGAATGAAGAACCACCCACTGTAGCAGAAGATCAGGTTCAAGACCATGCAAGGAACCTGAAGGTGCATAATCTGAGGGACTCCATGGGACCTGATGAGTTGCATCCATATATCCTGAGGGAACTAGCGGATGAAGTGGCCAAGCCGCTCTCCATTATATTTGAGAAGTTGTGGCAGCCCGGTGAAGTTCCCACTGACTGGAAAAAGGGAAACATAACCCCCGTTTTTAAAAAGGGGAAAAAGGAAGACCCAGGGAACTACAGGCCAGCCAGTCTCACCTCCACGCCTGGCAAGATCACGGAGCAGATCCCCCCAGAAACTGTGCGCAGGCACCTGGAAAATAAGGAGGTGATTGATGACAGCCAACATGGCTTTACTAGGGGCAAATTGTGCCTAACAAATTTGGTGACCTTCTATGATGGGGTTACAGAGTTGGTGGATAAGGGAAGGGCAACTGACATCATCTACCTAGACTTGTGCAAGGCATTTCACACCGTCCCACACAACATCCTTGTCTCTAAATTGGAGAGACATGGATTTGATGGATGGACCACTGGGTGGATAAGGAATTGGCTGGATGCTCGCACTCAAAGAATTGTGGTCAACAGTTCAATGTCCAAGTGGAGATCAGTGATGAGTGGCATTCCTCAGGGGTCGGCACTGGGACCGGCACTGTTCAACATCTTTGTCGGTGACATGGACAGTCGTATTGAGTGCACCCTCAGCAAGTTTGCCGATGACACCAGGCTGTGTGGTGTGGTCGACACACTGGAGGGAAGGGATGCCATCCAGAGGGACCTGGACAGGCTGGAGAGGTGGGCCCGTGTGAACTGCATGAAGTTCAACAAGGCCAAGGGCAAGGTCCTGCACGTGGGTCGGTGCAATTCCAAGCACAACTATAGGCTGGGTGGAGAATGGATTGAAAGCAGCCCCGAGGAGAAGGACTTCGGGGTGCTAGTGGATGAAAAGCTCAGCATGAGCCGGCAGTGTGCGCTTGCAGCCCAGAAAGCCAACCGTGTCCTGAGCTGCATCAAAAGAGGTGTGACCAGCAGGTCGAGGGAGGTGATCCTGCCCCTCTACTCCAGTCTCGTGAGACCTCACCTGCAGTACTGTGTCCAGCTCTGGGGTCCCCAGTACAAGACAGACATGGAGCTATTGGACCAAGTCCAGAGGAGGGCCACAAAGCTGATCAGAGGGCTGGAGCACCTCTCCTATGAGGACAGGCTGAGAGAGTTGGGATTGTTCAGCCTGGAGAAGAGAAGGCTCCAGGGAGATCTAATTGCGGCCTTTCAGTACCTGGAGGGGGCCTGCAGGAAAGATGGTGAGGGACTGTTTATCAGGGAATGTAGTGACAGGAGAAGGGGTAATGGGTTTAAACTAAAAGAGGATAGATTTAGATTAGATGTTATGAAGAAATTCTTCACTGTGAGGGTGGTGAGGCACTGGAACAGGTTGCCCAGAGAAGCTGTGGCTGCCCCCTCCCTGGAAGTGTTGAAGACCAGCTTGGATGGGGCTTTGGGCAACAATGTCTAGTGGAGGGTGTCCCTGCCCATGGCAAGGGGTTGGAACTAGATGATCTTTCAGGTCCCTTCCAACACAAACCATCCTATGATTCTATGATCTGAGGATGAGACACCTGGTCTCGGTAGATGCATCGACTTCACAATTTTTTCCAGGGATGCTAATATTCTGTCATTAAACAGGATTGGTAATTAATACAGAGGTTTCATTGTACTGATCTATCAGGCAGGGAGAAACATAATTGCATATTACATGGCATAGGCTGAAACAAGGTATTAAGAAAAAACTGTAGACTGCTAAAAGTGCCTTCCTTGAGCTGGATTAGTACTGCTAATGTTTCAGTCACTAGACCAGCCACCAAAATAGCATTAACTGTGTTTTTAGATACTGAATAGATTTTTGTTTGCTTTTCACTACAGGTATTAATATTCTTATTATCCCAAATCATCTTTAATCAGTCCTGATTGTCAAATGTTGGGCCAGATTTTTACTTAGAAAACTAGGAAATTTTTAGAGTTCCACTTGTTGTTTGACATATTTCTGAAACTGTTGGATGCTGTGCCCAGGGAAGAAGATGAGACGACTGCTCCAAATTTTAACATACCATAATAATGTCTTCTCACTTCTTTTAAAAAAGAGATCTTACCTTTGTCTTTTCAATGGCTGTAGGAAGGAGTTTGATTTATTGGGCAAAATAGATGCCTGTAACAATCACCTGATGCAATTAAGCTGTTTTGCTGTGGGATTGGCTTTTCTTGAGATGCATGTCTTTTAATGAAAAACGCTTGAGATGAGATGAGATGAGATGAGATGGTGATTTCAAGCAACAGGGTGCCTGACATAACTGGAGGTTAGGCACTTTCATGGATCCCAGTTTAGGCACATAAAAAGAAAGGGCAAAAGCCTGTTCCCTCATATTTGGCATTAGTTACATATGAATGCGCTGATAGCAAAGGCAATGTATCTTTCACACCACACCTTTCATTTTAGATTATACATAAACATTTACACAAGTTTCACATGCTTTTAGCATCTTCATCCAAAACATAATTTATACAAATCTACACACAAATTAAACCCATCAGTTAGCAATCTGAAGTAGTTAAGAAAATGGAGGTTTTCTGCTTTATTCTTTGAAGATTGAGGTAAAACTATCACTTCCTTCCCTTTCCCTTTCTTCTTACATTCCTTCTTCCTACCCTATCAAAAAACATTCAGGGGACAGCAGTGCTGGATAGACATGACTTAGCTTATGCAAATGTTCAAGCTATCATGAACATTCAATAAAATATACACTTTAAAGGGATTATGGCTGGATGGTCTTGCACTAGAACACGTTGCCAGCAGTGCTCTATTGGTAACAGATATGGTTGCTCTGCAAAATTGCTGTTCCAGCAAAAGCCCTTGTGTACTTCAGCTGATCTTACTTCACACAATGATACTTGTGCAAATTCTTCTAACCAAAACATAGTTTTTCCAGGTACAGCCATTAGCTCTAGAGTTTTCACTAGTACAGGTTTGTTGATGCAAGTATACTAACAAAACAGTACTCATGTGGGTTTGTTGTAGCATAGACTTTACAATGCTTTAGGACTTTGATCCTCAGCTGACAACATGTTGCATTCATTAAAACTCACATCAGACTTACTGACAGCTTGTTTGAAGGCTGCCCTTGGTAGGCTGCTGTTGCTCTTCATTCCCACTCTGACTGAGGTGTCACCTGAGCTGCAGCTGGAAGGTGGGATCGCAGCACAAGGAACAGGCCCAGAGCAGCTTTGTGTCAGCTGCCCTAAGTAGCAGCAGAACATCTGTGCAAATCATAGCCTGGATATTGAATTGGATGGCTAACCAACACTCCAGCTTGTACTGCAGAGGCCCTGTTACATTGTTATCCAAGTTAGACGGATTTAAGCTAGCATAGACAAGCTTTTCCCTTCAGCAGAGGAGCCATATCCTTAGACTGCACTTTGTTCAACATTTGCGCAGTGCCTGACATAATGCAAGTCTTTATCCATGGCCAGGCTGCTACTGGAATCCAAATAATGACAGCTTTTTATTTTTACTAGGTAATGGATGGCATCAGCTCTCCATACAAAGGCAGTGGAGTTCGGAGTTGATCACTTATTCTTCCCTTCCCCACCCTGCGCTCCCCTCCCCTCCTCTCCATTGCCCACTCCTCCTCTTCCCTTATTTTTCTTCCCCTTTGCAGCTTCCTGAAACACCAAAGGTTAGGGTGCAGTTTGGACTCCTTGACAATGAAGTCAATACTTTCATGCTGTATCTACAGTCCCTGCTGCATTTTTAGCAATATTGTACCACATTTACTCTCTCGCAGGGCTCAGTCTTCAGTTGAGTCACCAGCGGCACAAGGGAGTAATGGCTCTGTCGCAGGAACAAAACAACCTCTGTACAGTGCCCGCAGGAAATTCAATTGGTGTCTGTCCCTTTCTTCGTGGGGACACTTCGGAGGCACTATAATTGGCTTAGCTGGGGAGATAAGTGACAATTGTGGATGGGAGGAGGAAAAACAGGAGGAGAAAATCTCTCTACTTTTTATCTGTCTATTGAGAGGTCAGTGTCAGCCAAGAAGCACTTAAAAGAGATCTGCTCTTATCCGGCAAGAACAAGGGCACATGGAAAGATCTAGTCAAGAGAGAAAAAGCCAGCCACAAGGCTGCACGTACCTAGGGCTTTCTGTAACGTTCCCTGACGAGTGGCTTTCTGGCATACTCAGGGCTCTGGGAGACGAGACAGAACAAGTTCAAACCTTTGGGTTTCTACCAGCCACATGCATAGGTTCAGAGTCACAAACATTCACCTCTTCTGGGATCTTTGCCCACATTAAGTCAGCACAGCTCCACTGACTGCCTTGATCTCAAAAGCATGCGTGCCTGTTTCCTACAAGTCTTCCAGCATCACAGGCTGGCTTATGTGGACTGGGCAAATCTGACCTGATACGGCTTTGCCTGCTCTGCTTAAAGAAAAGTGCCTGTATGTATGATGGGAGACACTTCGGAGTCTAATTACTTGCAGGTTGATTCACATGGTACCAAACCATACAAAAATGAGAGAACTGCTGGAGCTCTGAGAGCCTCTCTGTTTCCTGGTTGTGTACAAAAGACACTGCAGCAAATTGTTTCGATTGGCATAATCAGATGAGTGAATCATAAAGCACACAAACAGCAATTCATCCCTCCGTGCAGCTTTTCCCTCTAATAGCATTGTAGTTAGTCAGCTCAGTAATGATATTTTCAATATAATTTTGCTTGCAGTCAGGTCCCTCTGCTCTTAATCCCACACTAACCAGAGAAGATAGTGTACTCTCACAGGTTTATTCCATAAAATAAAACAGTTCTGAACCTCTACAGAATTTAATCCCAGGTACAAAGATCAGAGTTCCCCTTACCAGATACATGCCCATCAGCAATGTCTGACCCAGGGTAACCCTGGAAATGAATGTTCAACTCATTTTCATAGACTAGACCAGTACAAATGCTGTTGAACAGGGCACGGGTGCTGAGCTGTTCATCAACAGGGCAGAATACCCACCAACCTGACTCTCAGTTTTTGTACGACCTGAGTAGGCTTAACAAAAAAGTTTCTGGTCAGAGGCCAAAGCTTCTTTTTGCACCTTTTTGACATCTGAGTTTTTAGTTGGTAGAGGTTTCATACATAGGCATATTGTAAAAAATGTTTTTCTCACTGTTGAGTTTCATTGCTTGATAGTGTAAATATAAAATACTAAATTCTGCAAACTCTGCTCCTCTTGCCTTCACAGGTATTTGCAGAGAAAACAGCAGCTTTTGGGACGACCTTCTGTGTTCAAAACTATGCAGCAAAAATTACAAGGCAGTAACTGGCAGCATAGGTATTATCTTCGAAGCATGCAAAGGTTAGGTGACGGTATTTGAGCTTCTGGATCATTCCTGAATACACAGTTTCGACACCAGTCAAGGGTGGCATTACCAAAGATCTGTTCTGAGTCAAATGTACAACACAGAACTCTCTAGCTTACCTCCTTGGCATTCTTAATTTGTAAATACTAAGGGATTAAGCAAAGCAAACCCCAGCATCCATATATTATTTTCTGAAAAATTTTCTTTGGTTTTCAGCCACCTCTTCCTACAACCTCTGGAAATCATTAGCGTTCTTGTTTTCTTATTACTACTGTAGATAATGATGCTGAAGATTAAAAAAAAATATGGGGTTTGTGGATAAAACATAGAGGAGGACATAAAGAAGTTTCCAATGTCAGCAGTTTGTGTCAGCCTGGAGCTTATTTTACACCACAAAAGGACTGCTTCAGGAGACTGGTGAAAGCTTTGCATGCCCTTAGCTAGACGCAAGCAGTCATGTATGTTACACACCAAATTGAGTCATACTTCAAGTCACTGGCCTGAACCAACCTTAATAACAGGCTTCGACCCGTCTGTTATATCTGCCTTGGCTAGTGGAGAATTTGTGTCCATTTCTATACTTTGATTCCTCTGACCTTTAGTTTAGCACTGATTTGATATCCCCAAGCTTGGTTCGGATTTGAGCGCTGGGTTTTTTTTCTGCGTGGTATCTGCCTACACAGCTTTTCTCTATACTTTTTTCTTAATTTGCTTGCCTTTGCCACCAGTCTTTTAAAAATCACTATACTTCAGTCTGGCTTTGTCTGCTCACCAGCTCCTGCTATTCAGTAGTTGACAGAAGGCATTTCCTAGAGATCATGTGTCTTCAATAAGAATGCTCTTGTGCTGACGGATTGCAAATGTGTTTTTCTGCAATATTCATTTAAGGGTCTGTCTTTATGGGTGTGCCTGCCAGTTCAATTAGTTGACCTTTTTTAGAAAGCCATGCACAAAACAGTGGGCTAATGGTTAAAACTAATTTGCTGAAAAGTTTGAATACTTACAGACAATGTTTCGTTTTTGTTATGGTTACAAGACAAATGGCACTTTGCAACCCTCTTTAGTCACTGTCAGTTGTCATCTGCAGATGACTAACTTTGCTATCAGCTCCTCATTCAACCCCAGTTGCTCCTCATTCAACCCCAGTAGCTGTCCGTATTACCTCTTGGGGACTGATTTTCAGACATGCCAGTGTACCGCTATCCAGCACCCTACCAAAACTTAGGTAGGATAAGTCTGTCTTCTGATGAAGGTGGTTGGTATGATGTAGTGACATGCACAGATACATCTGTTGCATCCATGACAACGTGTGTCTCACTGTAACTGAACAGATTGCGGAGTATCTGCATTTGTCTTAAGACAGAGAGGTGGACTACAGACATGTCCAAAGTACTTCCAGTCCTATCTTTGGCATTCATGAACAAGGCACCAATTGCACTTGCAAGCCCTTCTTGCAATGGAGATCTATTAGATCAGTTCCTGTAAGAGGGGAGAGTCAATGGGTACGCGACAGATGTCCAGTCTGTTCCTCCTCAGCTGGAGCAAGGCTACCTCCATGCGGCTTCCTTCAAGGAGAAAGAAAACAGATCTCAGTTCAATGGTCTTACTTTCTGAAAGTCATTCCACACTGGCATTCACACCCTCCTATTAGTTTTATAATTAACAAAGGTGCTCTGAACAACCATATTCACTTTGGAAAAGTGACTAAATCAGTTTTTGCCCTCTGGATGCCTATGTTAATTTAGGTCAGCACCTGCATAATGTAAACAGGTAGCTGAATAGAAACAGAAAAAGCAGCTGGAAAGGATTTATCTTAAAATATCTGATAATAATATCAGATAATATCAGGGATGGGACAGTAAACAGGCTTTGGTAAGAGAATGCAAATAGCAGAACCGACAAAGAAAAACGTCAGAGAAACTGTCTGTTTGCGGGCATCCGCAGGCACAGCTGTTAGACTGGCAGCAGTTTGATCTCTGCCTTATGGGGGGAAGAGATAGCCCATGTCTTTCTGGCACAGTTCACTGCTTTGTAAGTGAGTAAGCACCTCAATGTATATTGAAGAGCTTCAGCAAAGGCAGATGAGAGGAAAACTACTAAAAACCACTAGAAGCAGCAGCTAGCTGGAACCAACAAGCATCTGAAAAGGCAGCAAAACACAGTGTTTTCAGGCTTTGCTTTCCAAAACCTTTTAACTCCAGCAGAAAAGGATGGATGGTCCTCAGCCTTCTCAGGGGACAATGTTAAGCCTTCATCCCTGCTTCTGATGCACAGGGGTGCCACAGCCATGCCTGCTTCGCAGCCACAGCAAAATGGCTCTGCTCGGAGCTCCCCAGTGGTGCAGCCATTTTATTCAGACTTTTTTGCTGCTGTTGTTTGTGTTACACTCTGAGTCTTTAGTGAAGGCAAGACCAGCTGAGGCAGGGGCACAGCTTCAGCTATTTTCTCTGTATGTTGCATCTAAGCATGCAGGGCTTTTCCTGCAGGTCCGTAAACAGGGTGCAAGGAAGCTGTGCCACATCCCCTCCTGGATCACAAAGGGAAAAAAGGAGTGGGTGGAAGTCCTCACACCTCATGACCCCAAGTCAGCTGGAGGGTGGCAAAGCAGGACTGGTTTACCGTGGAGATCTCATGAGCAAGGTCTGCTCATTTTGTCATTGGTATTGACTACTGCCACAGCTTAAATAGATCTGGCTTGTCCAGCCATCAGCTCACAGAGGCCTCCACATAAGTTTTATGTTGTAGAGAGCATCTTTCCAGAAGACTCAATGTGCAACTTTATGAAATCTTAAAGACAGATTTAATGAATGACACTTAGCTTGTCCCACTACAGTAAAATGAACCCAAGAAGGGGACCCGATCTTAATTTTGTTGCTGAGAGTAGCCTGCAGAGCCTGAAATTCAAAGATACAATATCTGCTTTGTTACTCTATGAGCTTGCTGTAAAATATGCTGTAATCTTTGCCAGGGGTATGTTGTGCATTCCCTGGAGGTTTTTCAGCACTGAGGAACACTTCAGACTGCTTAACAGTTTGTTCAGGCTTTGCCTTATAAGGTCTTTTAACTCCAGCACAAGCGCATGACAACCCCTCCAAGTGTCAGCCTGTTGGGAACAGATCACAGCAACAGTTTTCTCTGCTCGGGGAGCCACGTTTGTCCTGTCTGCCTTGACCTGCTGCCCTTCTGGCCCCTGTCCTGACAGCTAGCATAAAAATGTGGCATTAGGGTAAAGGGTAGGGAAAGCAAAAGCTTAACTCTGCCCGTGTGTATGTCCTTGCTGCAAAGGTTGAATTACTGTAAATGCACCAAGGTATTTTTGTGTATTACATTGGCTTCAGTTACAGCTGTGAAGCCCTAGGAAGATTGGTGGTCTACCACTGATGCACATTTTTCAGCAGTAAGGCATGGGATCTGCTGCTTCGGGGGAGACATCCACTCTGTCAGCAAAGCTGAGGGAGCCATGAGTTAAAAGTTGCTCTCAGCTCACTCCTGCTCCATGGGGATATGTAGCTGCAATGGTAGCAGCAACTCTGTATCAGGGCAGCAGAAATATTTTCACTTTTTCTTTTCTCAGTTTGTATATGTCTTATTTTAGCAGCTCTGAAACATCATCAGATTAGGCCAAAGTATGAAATTGGAAATGCAAACCACTGAAAGCAGAATATGCTCTGCTTTGACTTAAAATAACCTCTCTGAAATCTGGCTGAGCTATAAGCCATGGGGAACAGTCTTTTGTGAAAATCCAGGAGGACTCTCAGCCTCTCCCACAGCTCCCAACAGCATTCCCATCACCACTCGGCTGGGCTGCACATCGGCAGAGACCGCACTGGGTTTTGCCAGTGTTTGGAGCTGTGGGGAGAAGGAGCCCTATGTGGGGGTGACACAGAGGGGGCACACCAGCCAGGAACAGACCTTGGACCTCTTGCACCCCAGTTCTATGTCAGAAGGCTATCCCATTCCTGCAGGCACTCTTTCAGCCCTCTCATACCCAAGAAAGCCTTCCATGGTTCAAAAACCTAGAAAGGTAGCACCTACAAGTGCAGCACCTTTTACTACACAGACTCAGCAGCTCAGTAAATCCAGACTGTATGGGGCAAAACATGCAAAAGAGACCCCGCACCAGAGGGTTGTGTGATTTCAGTGGGATTACCACTTGCAGGACATCTGTTCAAGGGCTCTGATTAGAAACCATGGCTTGTAACCTGCTCTGGGGGTGTAATGTACTGAGACATCACACTGCCTGTCATCCGCTTTGTCATAGCCAGTATTTGTCATCACACAGTGATTTAACCAGAGCCAAAAGATCACGACTTAATTAAGCATTAAAACTGAAATAACTGCAGTATCCGTGGACCTTAAGTTGCTCAGAGTTAGGTGTACAACAGGATGAGTTTTTCAGCGAAAGGAAAAAGAACCACCTCGGTTGCACACGGAGCTCCTTATATAGGTGGGCACATCCATATAAAAATTTAAGCTGCATCTGCTGATCTGCAGAACAAACTAAGCCACCTTTTAAAGCCTTTCAAGACAATTTTTATTTACAGTCCTCTCTTATGTGGGCACTGCCAAAAGGTTTTCCAGCTTCCTCTTGCAGCAATGATCCATTCGACTCTCTGGCTTTGTAGCTGCTGAAATTGCAGCTCACTCAAGGCAAACAAAAGCCAAGCTCATGCTTATTGTGGAATCTTACACAAAATTAACAGAGTAAAATACTTGCTCTGCTTCCCCTGAAACATCATTTTAATTTGACAGTGCACACCAGATCTCTGATCTAAAGGCAACCCCTGTTTTTCCAGCTATTTTTACATTATTAACTAATTTTTCTCAGTGCATTCTTTGTTTCTCTTCAAAGTATCAAGAATGTTTCTTTTGTTTTGCATCTTTCTTGCTCTCTGCCTCACTCCAGAAGATTATGAGCTAGACTTTGTTTCTGCAATAGTGGGTTTTCTGTGATGTTTGGGAAGACTGTGCTTATATCGATTGCAGGAATGATTCCCATTATAAAATTTCACAGCTGGTACACGTTCATCATGGGATGAGACAGGCAGGCTAGAATATTAAATCAGAACTCTGATAGCTGGATAACAGGTGCAGTGAAACCAAGGGGGAAAAAAAAGCTATTAAAAAGAAGTATTTTTTGGAGCTAATTTGTGGAACTCCTTGCCACAATATACTACTGACAATCAGAACTAACTATAAATCAGCAGAGAGCTGCAAACTTAGGTTGACAACAAGTGCAACATGGTTCAATAACAGGATATTTTGAAAGGAAAATCAGATCGAGACTTATTCTTCAAGCTCTGATTGTGACCTCTCAGGTAAAGCAGTATTAATTTGAAAGTACTAATAATTAAGATTTCAAATCATTTTTTAACTAAAAATAGAAATACATCACATCATTTGCAAGTTTATATCCCCACGTTTACTCCATACAAAAGTAAAAAACAGTGTAAAGTGCTTGTCTCAGAACATATCTTCAGAGAAAAAATCAAACCTTTTGAGAAATTCACCAAATAATAGGAATGTTCTTTGGTTTATCTTATTAAAATTAATGCATATCTTGTGTGCAAGCTAGATTTGATAAACTATCATTTTTTTTTGCCACTAACAATACTTCTTCTTAAACACTAAATGCTAACTTAATTTTTGTAGGTCCAGCTATTGCAATGCCAGATGTAATTTAACTAATTGTTATCCTTCCTCGGCAACCACACAGCAAGCAGTCCCAGTACTGAGGAGTTCGCATTAAAAGAATAAGAAAACAGCAGGCAAAGAAACACCGTCATGAAAGGAGAAGTGATTTGCAAGTTGCCAGGGCTTGATTAGTAACCACATCTACAGATGTCTGCTTATTGATCTACTCTACTAAATAAAATCATCTGATGTTGTTGAGGTTAGAGCTTGTTCTGTAAGTAGTGTTACTGATTTGGGGACATTTAAGTTTGTTATTCAAGTAGAATACTGGGGGCTTGAAATCGTTGCTTACACACCCCATGTGAAATAAGCTGCAAATGTTGTTACACTTCTACATCTTTCTATGGGTGTAATCAGAGGGAAAAAATGCTGAAATTCCTAGATAGATCTGAAATGTGAGAACTCAAAATACAACTTTAAAAGTCCCTTCTTTCATATGGTCCCAATTTTCTGAAAAGTGCCATCATCCTTAGACGGGACTCTCACATCAGCATGGAGACATGTGCATTCAGTATAGCTGAACTGGAGCTTAGCAATTAGTAATTTGGTAACTGGAAGATCTGTAGAAGATGTTGTTTAAAACAGACACGTCCAGGGCTCTTGTCACCTTATTGCCATCACACACCAGATACAATATTGGCATCTGCTGCAGACGTATGTAGGTTTACTCAGGCTAGAAGTATCCTGGGCACTAGAATCAACAAACAGTTTGTCTTTTGCCAAATCTCAACTGGAAGTATTTTATCAGTCTTTAAAAAATATTTGTTTCCACGATAGAAACAGTCTAACATGTGGAGAAAATTAAGTTACCTAAATAGATCTGATGCAGACAGACAGTACAGCACTCTCCATGCCTTTGATGACTGCCCAAACTGCAGATGTTGTATTGCCCAAAACATCAAAAGATTAAAATAAATCAGCCTTCTAAAGAAATTAAGGGAAAACATAGAGAAAGGGAGATATGTTTTCTTTTCTATGAGAAAAGAGTAGACGATCACATTGGGTAAAATCATGAAGAGATGGGGTTTTTTTCATTAGCTGTATCTCATTCTCTCTTTACAATTTTGTAAGCAAAGCAATGCTCCTCTACCATCCTTATGAAAGAGTCTCGGACTGTTACGGTGTGAAGTGTGGACAGTGGCAGAAGCAGACCTCAACTGATGGATTTTCTTCACCTTCATTAAATTGATTCAAACCTCCTAGGAGAAATCTGCAAGGCTGTAGTTCTGCACAAGAATTATTAAAGAAAAAAAAAAAAAAGTCTTATTTTGTTAAATTAACAACCTGGCATATCTTTTTCTTCTCTATTTATGCAGAGGGCCCTGCTACATGGTTACTATTATTTTAATTTATGATGAACTAGTACCTTAAGCACGTAACTACAGTAGCCTCTGTCGTGCTACCTGCCTGTTGTAAACCAGTCCCAGCCTCACAGGGAGCCTCTTTCTTTTCATTCCTGGCACACCTAGGAGTAACCTAGCTACAGGTGAACATCCCTTCAGATCTCTCTCAAAAGGTCTGAATTTACCATGAGGTTGAGGATACCTGCAGCCTTGCTCCACATTTTGTTATTCTCCAGTACAAGAGACATCAATCAGAGCAAGTTGGAGGAAGCTTAAGTACTAAATGAGGACATAACTAGAAGTTTTCAGGGTTAAAACATTCAGCCTATTTCCAAATATCTTTATTTAAAAGGTTGGGTGACTGCTTAGTGTTGAAACAATTATGTATTGTAGTCTCTTCCAGGTTCCAAAATTGGAATATATGCAGAAGCTTAAAATGTAGACATGTTGACAAGGATTTTCAAAGTAGTCTAGAGGATTAAGAATCATTTTCCACTAAAATTAGTGGAAGACAATGTCAATCATTTAGACTGCTTTGTAAATCAGCATTAAATTTCATCCTAGGAACTGCTGACTACTAGGTTTAATGAATACTGTCTCTTCTGAATGCTACTTACCAGACAAGGCATGTGTGCATTAGAGGTGCAAATATAAAGATGATTTCCTAATTAGCTGCATGCCAGAGATACCAGTTTAGTGGTAATCTCGAGTGAGGCTTGTATGTGGTATGCGATATAATGTAAAACAGTTCTCCAATTTATACTTTATAACATTAAAGTATAAAATAATACCATCAGAGTGATATGAATAGGAAGTCAGTGAGACGCACGTTTTCCTCAGGAAGCCTGATTCTGATTTTTCTCAGCATCTACTGCTGCTGTCCTTAGCATTAGTCTGTAAAAAGCATTTGCAATGGCCCTGAGCAAGGAACCACTGGGGGTGCCTTTCCCATGAAAGGGACATCACTGTGTGCTTGTGTGCCTTTGAGTTGACTTCCCTTAGAAGTGGGACCAGCAGCCTTTAAGATCCTTGGAAGAAATCACTTGCACATATGCAACACAGTGGCTTTGCGTAATACATACTGTGTGTTACGCTGGTTCAAGGCAAACTCTTGGCACTTTGTGGCTGCCTCAGGCTGTGAAAAGCTTAATGAATTCCCTAGCTAACAACAAAAGTTGGATGTACCAGTTTGGGCGTAGAGTGGTCCAAAATTCATATTAAACTTTCAGCATGGATCCAGAATATAGCCAGTTACTTTTTGTCTCTGATCCTCTTATGTGACTTTCTGCCACTTCTTGCCTGAAGCAGAAGCAAAAAGACCAAGAGATGATTTCTGTGCAAAAGGTTTCCAGTTTTTTCAGGTCAGAGGACCAAACATGGCATGCCACACAAAAATCTGTCATTAGGTGGTCCTTTTTTTAGGACTAGCACCACTAGCTAGGAAGCTGAAAGGCTACATGACAGGTCTCTGGAGAATTTCAGGAAAAGGGGCTGTGATAAGTAGAACTGACTCAGATCTGACTTGATTCTCTTTCAAAGTACTGTCAGACCCCTTATTTGAATGGATGGATTAACTCCTCTTCATCAAAGAGATCAAATCAAAATTCCAGCTCTTTCATTGCTATAATGCGTTGGAGTTGAGGTGGACTGATCTGAAACATCCGTTGTTAAAGTACAGCCTTGATGCAGACAAGCGGAAGACACCTCTCTGTGCAGGCCCCCCCCTGCAAAGGAGGAAGGCACGCGGTTCTAAATTTCCAGGTTATTTAGCCTTAGCTGAAAGCTTGTCATTAAGGAAAGCTGCCCTTGTAGACTGGAGTGGACTTCTTATTCTTTGCATTGGAAGTCCACTGCCGATCCTCTACTCCTTCTTTGAGGAGCCTGTTAGGATAGAACAGGAGGTAGTGGTTTTAAACTAAAAGAAGGTAGATGCAGACTAGATATAAGGAAGAAAGTTTTTACAATGAGGGTGGTGTCCACCACCCTGCCATCTTCAACTGGACCAGGTTGCCCAGAGAGGTGGTAGATGCCCCATCCCTGGAAACATTCAAGGTCAGGTTGGACGGGGCTCTGAGCAACCTGATCTAGTTGAAGATAGCAGGGCGGTTGGCCTAGATGACCTTTAAAGGTCTCTTCCAACCCAAACCATTCTACAATTCTATGTTACAGATAGGAGACCAAACTGAGAATGGACTAGAGAGTCTAGAGCCAAAAGGGTGTTTGAAAAGGAGGTATAAAGTTATCTTTTTGTCATATACGGGGGAATGGAAGCAAAGGTCACACAGTGATCAGAGCAGCACTAAATGCCAAATATTCAGATTCTGGCCTCAGTTACCTCGTGGGGCAGTAGTTTATTTTCACCTCTTCTTTAGCTTTTGCCAGTTGGACTGCAGGTAGCTTCTTTCTCTACTTTACTATCTCAATTCTAAAGCAAAATCCAGTGTACTAACATGAACCTCAGCAGTAAATATTTTGTGTTTTTTAAAAGATATAATTTCAGCTATGTACTATATGTGGAGGATGATCAGCAGACATAAGAACAGAAATAAATGCTGCTAAAAGCAGCTTTCCTGCTACAATCTGGGTTGTTTGAACAGAAAGGAGAGGGATGTCACAGGAACCAAGTTCTAGTTTTTAAACTTTTAAAGTTTAAAGTTTTAAAGTCTTAAAGTCAAAAAAAGTACATTTTTTTCCTCTTTCTCTTGGCAGATTCAAATAGCCAAGCCAGCTTTAAGAGGCAAGAGGGGCAAGAATCTCTCCCCTATCAGTATTAAAGTTGTCAGGATCCATGAAACCCAATGCCACAAACTGTTTCTAACACAAATCCTGGTGTACACATGAATCTCAGCTCATTAAGAACTACAGAGGGATGTGCAGCTAAGGGGTGGTGACCTATTTCAGTGGCATCATTATGCTGATTGATAGAATAGAAATTCAAGAAAAATTCCCTTTATAGTGAAGAGTTGTCCTCTTCACAGATATATTTCTGCCCTGCACTTTAGTGCTGGGGGCATTACTTGCTCTTGTCACCCCTCACTGCCCCAGCTGGATGCAAAGGGAAGCACTGAGAATAGAAAGCGGAAGGCAAGGACTAACCAGGATGTTCTTTTGTGTAACTTCAGAGACAGTAAAGGAAATTGGGAAAGATTGCCTTACATTTCTCCTCTGCAGGTCCTCCAATCCCCCTCTGCTCCCCCGGAGCCAGGCTAGGCTCCCACAGCAAGGCGTTAGCTGGGTAAGCGAGCTGCGGTGCCAGCAGCCGGCACTGAAATCCCAACAGGAGACAGGCTTCTTCCTCCACCTGGGAAGTTTCAAATAACCCCAGCTACCAGGAGAGGAAAGATGGGAGAAAGGTGAAATGTATACATCATTTCTTCTTGTTCTTCCCTACTTCAAGGAAAATCACTGGAAACAGGATCTCCTGGTTTACTGACCTGCAGGCTTTGACAGGGGGTGCTCTGTGGCTTGCTTCATTAATTACAGCCAAGGACTGAAGGTGCTGAATAAAGCTCAGGCTAACACGAGGCTGCTTAAGCATGGCAGGGGGGCTGGCAGGACAAGAGGTCTCAGGAGAGCCATTGCTTCTTGTCTCTGCCACCAGCAGAATCACTTACAAGCAAGTGTTTGTGGACAACAGACATTATTTGGCGAGGAGACCTCTGCTCTGAGGGCCCCTTCCACTCACAGTATCTGGTGGTCCGCGGAGATAAGGTGTCCTGCTGCTCGCGTGACCGTGTGGAGACCCCTCTGGTCAGAGGACTTCTCAGTGTGAGCTCCCCATGGCTGCAGAACAAAACCAAGCAAACATGGAAAAACCTAATAGGCTGCACTTTATTAATAAATGATGGCTTACCTATTCATAAGCCTGCTGTCTTGGGAAGGTTTAAAACAAAGCTCTGTGCTCGAGGTTTTTATTTCTCAAACAATGCCATCTCCTGCTATGCGTGCTTCGACTCTGTGTCTTGATAGCAAGTGGCAAAACTGAAACAGAAAAAGGTGGGAGGAAACAACTTCAGTTAAACAAAGTCTCTTATGAAGATTTTTTTCAATGAAGAAAGAATGATCTTGTGCACTTACGGAACTGGACTCAGAGGTATAGGCTGAGCTCTGCCACAGCCCCTTCTGTTCAACTTTAGGCATATTGCTTATGGTTTCCCCATCTGCACTTTCCAGGTGTGAAATGCTGTGGGAGGTAGAGGGGAGGTTTCCCAGCCTTGCTTGTCCTGTGGGTCTGGCTGGTTTTACATCAGCCCACGTCCCCTGTGGGCTGTGCCCATGAAATCCTGGTGAAGGGCTGTGGGGGATGAAGGAGGCGTACCGGTGCTAGCATCTGCCACCCAGCAGCAGAGGGGTGACGGCACATATTCGGATGTTCAGCCGCTTCTCACTTTCACCACTGCAAGTCATGAGTGGCAACAGACTGGGCACCCTCACCAGCCAGCCACCCAGAGGGGGCCTGGACACACAGCCCCCACCAAGCAGCCACCGCTTCCAGGATGAGCATGTCCAGGCAGGATGAGGACAACTGTCCCAGGGTGATGGCTCGCTGGGAGGTGGTCCCCATGCAGCTCACAGCAGTGAGGTTCCAGCTAGCCTGAGCACAACCCCTGGTGCTGCAGCCACTGAGCACCCCCAGCAAGCAGCCTGGGTACGGGAGACAGACGGACAGCAAGAGTGTTGTCTGACGGGGCTGAGAGCCCCAGTTGAAACTGCAGCTGGGGTAGCCTTTCCTAGAAATGTCAGATGGTGCCACTGCCAAAAATTTCAAAGGCTGTGTTGTGCGAGACACTGTGTTTAAGAGAGTCCAAAAAGTGAGCATGGATGATGGGCTCAGGAATCTAAAGGTTTTGATGAACTTTTTATTCCTGGCCTATTTTGATATAGCATCTAAGGCCAGTGTCTGGTAAGGAAGATAAAAACCAGATTAATAAACCTCAGAATTTCAACTTAGATGAAAATAATATGGTTCGAATATGCCCTAGGGAGGAATGCTCGACAATAGTGAGGATGCCAGAACAGAGTTAGTCCAGCACAATGCAACATGCTGGCATGTGGTAATTTTAAGATCCAGAAGTATCTCCTCTTAAACAATCTGAAATGCAAATGTGAAGCCTGTTTTCCTTCCTTGTTCTGTGTTTTCTTGACAACTGCTGCCAGGATCCAACCACTAACTTGTCACCACAAAAATATGTCGATGCATTTGCAATGGCTGAGGCGTTAATCCTGACCTTCATGTGTATGCGTGTGTCTTCCTTACACAGTCTTCAGGCCAAAATCCAGTTTGTTTGACTGATTCAGTCCTACAGACAGACAGGAGGATGGGAAATCAAGGGTTTTTCCCAGCAGACAAGATGCCCAGCATCATGCAAAAGGGTTCTGGTTCTATGCAGGGCAATGGCCAAAAAAAAAAAAAAAAAAAAGTAAAAAAAAAAAAGGTTTGTCAAAAACAAACACAGGTGAGTTAAAGTAGAACCTTTCCTAATCCAGTTCAGCTCCATCCAAGGACAAGAACATGATTTCCACCATACAAGTAGGCTATGTCATTGAAAGTTCAGGCTACACATAGCTCCGAGTGCTTTCAGGATCCTCTCCAGCATCAAGCAGGGGCTACAGATTGTTTCCTACACTCTTTTCCAAAGAAATGAAAATAAAAATCTGTTTTGCATGGAAATGGGATGCAATTCAATTAAGATGTAGCAGTTTTTGCTCTTTTAAAAATTACAGTGAAAAGAACAGCCTTTTAAATGACATTTGAAAAATAATAGGGACATTTTTCCTTTCTTCTTCATTTCTTTCTACAAAACAAATTATATTAAAATACTTCCTTCCTCTTGCTTGCCTACTATTCTAGAATCTTCTTGATCCTCCCTACACCCTAAACCCCTTCTTGTTTTCTTAGCATCTTCAAAATTTGGAAATACTACCCTGCCTTCCTGCTCTAAAAGTAAAACAAAACAAATACAAATCACTGAGGCTTAACACAATTTCCTATTTTTTTATTAAAATTCCTTACCAACATAGCAAAACATTCTGGAAACAAAAATCTTAACGAACATCAATAAAAAATGTGTAAAAATGGATTGGGTAGTTGTTTTGGTTTTTTTCATTTAAAGCTGCCTTCACTAACCAGAAGTCCATAGGGACTGTCCCCTGCAGACTCTGTCATGACCTAGTAAGTGACCTCATAGAGGTCATTTCACCTGAGTGTGCTCTGTGAACCACCTGAGTGAAGGATTCCCACCTCATTGCATCACAGGCTTCAAGCTATACAAAAGAAAGACACTGTATGGAAACTAGTGGCTATTACTATTGCATGACTTCCAGCCTTTCCTCTGCATTGCAAGTCACCAGCAAGAAACTGCTCTGCTGCTCGTGCATCATCTGTCATTCCTGTACAATTGTAAAAAGTCAGAAGGGTGGGCTGCTACAGCAGAGCTGATGCACTTTTGCTTCGCAAACTAAACTGAAGAGGGGTGCAGAGCCCTGCAGCACGGCTCACTGGGGCCAGGCACGGCCCAGCACTCACTGGGATGCACCCTGCTTACCCCTCACCTGCAACAAGCACTGCAGTAAAACGGGAGAGAGGATAAACATGGGGCAAATACGATGCCCAGCTCAGCTGCTATTACCGCACTTCATGAACTGTCGTGAGGTATCAGAAGCGAGACGTGCACCTGCACGTTTATATATGTGTACCCTGAATGCACTTAAATACATGTATAAATGCTTTGCTGAGTGGACGCCATGTGGAAGGAAAGAGGGGATGGCCTGATGTGGTGCATTTCACACACCACTTTGGCAGCACCTAACATGGCTACAGATCACGGAGTGAATAGGTTGCCCATCCCAGCCCCAGTTAGCACTGAGGCATACCCTTGCCTTTGCTGGATATAGCCTGTAGAATTCCTCCCCTGGGCAAGGCTTAAGAGCAAAACATGAGAAGGGTACTGAAGGGATTTAATTGCATAGCTTGCAAGTCTTAGCGGGAGTTGCCCATGTATGTTCTCAGTGCATATGTGGGAGTATAGATGTCTGGATCCTGTGTGACAGGATATTTCAAAACCAGCTGTAGTAATATAAGCAGCAGTATGTGGACCTTTATGTGGTGGTTGAAAACAAAAAAGAGAGGTTTTGAAGAAAAACAACAAGCTGAAAGGGACCAAATAAGCTACAGGACAGATGCAATCCAACAAATTACTTAAAGCTGGAAGACTGAAAGAGTATCCCTGTTTAAGCTGGAATTGTTGCATTTCCCCTAGCTGTGAGCCCACCCCAACACTCACTTAAAGATACTGCCTCACTTGGGATATGGCAATAAAACTTTGCCTTTTGGCCACAGAGACTACCAGAATTATATAATGTTCTGTGAGTTTTCTGTACAACAAAGGACCTCTTTCACAGAGGCAAAGCTAAGCAAGAAGTCGCTTTGACATGCTGTCACGAGACAAGGAGGCTGGGCACCACTACGGGAAATGGGACCAGGAGGTGGAAACATTTGAGAAAGGAGCTGCCTTGAAAGGCAGCCTGCAGCAAGTAGCACATCCCGGAGCTGGAAATGGGATGGCAGTGGAGGATGTCTGGGAGAGGGGACAGGGGTGCCAGCAGAGAGGTAAAACGCCAGGCTGGATGGCACATGAAAGGGCAGTCGCAGGGTGACCTCCAGACTGCTTTTGTCCAAGATGATGGAGTTTCCCTGTCTTGTCAGCATGGGGTTATTAAACCAAAATTATGCGCAGCAAAATGCATTTATGCAGGACAGCAGGATGCCGTGCTCAGCCCCTGCCCAGCCATCCATCGGTGCGGTGCCTGTCCTGGCTCGGGGGTGTTCCTCCACCGGGGCAGCCCTGAGCTCACCCTTGCAGCACCCTGGGGTGGGACTGGGCTGGAAGAGAGCGAGGGCCTTCTTTGCTATTTAGGAGAAAGCAAAACAGATGGGAGATCATATTAAAGAATCTGAGGAGGTTGCATGCAAAACCAAAGCCACACTTGAAATCAAGGGTACCTTCACAGTATTGGCTCAGGCCTCCCCTCCCTTCCCCACCTGCCTCCTTCCTTATTTGTAGCACACCTGGGGTCTTCAGTCAGGCTGTTTTAACGTACGGCTTTGTCACTTTCAAGTGTCTGATGTCAATACAGTGCTTTAATGTGCAATGCACGTGCAGGGTGCGCCTTCCCTCTTCCCCCCCGCCACACGCTCCTCACCGCTGCTCTCAAAGGCTGCCCTGCAGCAGCAGCCTTTTGCAGCATGCCGTGTTACCACTGCATTCACAAGTGGCTCTGCTGTTCTGTTCCCCAACCGCCCGTGCCCTCCCTCCTCCTGCCAGCCCTGTCCTTTCCCTTAGCCAAACCTGCTTGAAGCCGGGGCTGCAGCCGCTGCCTGTCTGCCCGCCGCAGCTCCCGCTCACCGTGCCATGTGCCACCGTTCTTCCCTCCCCACCGCGCTGCTCCCTAAGGACGCGCCGTGGCACAGCTGTCTGCCTCCTCTGCTGCAGTCATGCAGGTTTGGATTACTGTGCACACTACTGATGTCGAGCTCCTGTCGTGACCCAGCGCCCCATAGGAGGAGCAAATGAGCTGAGACGTCAACGCAAAAAATTATAGCCATGCGAGCTATCCCTGCGCTCAGCTGCTTGGAGAGTGCATACATGGCTTGTGTGACAGCAACAGCACACAGAAGCAGCAATGAAATGCAGTTAGTAATACAGCTGGGAGACAGGCAGCGAGGCAGGCACTGGTCCAGTGACTAAAATGATCCTACCGTGAGCCAGCCTGCAGTGCCTCCAAAAGTGGCTGACTACTACACAGGAGCTCGGCTTTCTTTGCAATTACTCCAGTTCCCTGGGGTGACTGCAGTGTGTGCTCTGTTTTGGTTTTGTTTGCCTTTTTGTTTCTTTTTTTACCCCCACCCATCTCCCTCTCTCTCCTCCCGTGTCCTTCTCTCCAGGATGGCGGAAGCAGAGTTGCACAAGGAAAGGCTCCAAGCCATAGCAGTAAGTCAGTTTCATTTTACTTGGTCTTTTGTCCGTAGCTGCGGGTTGCGGAGGGAAGGGGGGGAGTCCAGCACGGTGGCTGGGAAGCGCCTGGAGAGCCTGGCTTTCGCGAAGTTGTGCGTGGAGTTCCCCATTTGGGAAATGAGTGGTTAAAGTCTGCTTTGCAGGATTTGGCGGAGAAAGAGGGCTCTGAGGAAGAGCGTTGAGCTGACACGTGCAGAAAGAAAAATGTGAATGCACAGTGGCACGCTTAAAAGATTGATGATGGAGAAGAAAAGAAGGAGTAAGTGGGGAGGAGGGGAGATTGCGGGAGAAAATCAGTACTCTGGTGAAAAGATATTTTCTCACGGTGGGAGCGTTGGCTTAGCTGATTAAGAAATTAAACAAAATGATCTGCTGTAGGGTGGGTTTTAATGCAGAAAATAATTGTGATAGTACTAATTTTTAAGACAATTGAATACAAACACTGCATTATCAAAATTGTGTAATTATTTGATCTACTAGTTAAACTGCCACCTCAGCTCCACAGCTGAGCACATGCTTTCAGACAAATTCCCTGCAGAGTTGCATCCTGCCAGGGGTAAAGTCCAGGCAGGATTTTGCCCCATTTTAGTTAAAACTTTTGTTTTCACATTTAGTACCATAATTTGGAGTAAGCTATGGGCTCAGCCGGTGCAGATTTCAGAGGAACATGGGGAGTGACACCTGGTGAGGATATGGCCTGGGTGTTTAAAAACCACCATCATCCCGGCACGCAGAAAGTGCCAGCTCATCTTCTAGCACGGCACAAGCACCGTGTCAAAAGGCCTGTGTTTCCGTGGGCACTGCCAGTCTGCCAGCCCCACACAGCCTGCCCTTGTTCGAGTGACACCCAGCTCCTCTTCTTCCCCACGGCTGAGATGTCGATGCAGCTGTGCCGGTCCCAGTCGGATGGCACGGTCCGTGCCGGGGACCGCACACCTGGAGGTCTGAAGGGAAATGACAGAAGACAGCAGAGCCCGCATGGGTTTTACATTCCCTTCCCCGGTTCCCCCAGTGATCAACAGATGCTACGTTTTACTGTAGCCAGCAGAGATTACAGATTTCCTTTGTAGTAAGAGGAATGGCTGCTGCTGCTGCTGCTGCTGCTGCTGCTGCTGCTGTTCTAAGCTGTTTTCTTTAAAAGTCCACTATTCTGCTAATAGGTCCATGGAGATTTTAAATTACCAGATGTAAAACAAATAGATTGCTTTTTTTTCCCTCTCTAAAATATTTCCTGGAAAGGAGCAAATGGTATCATTTGATGGGGGGGATGCTATAACCGTTTAATTTTCAGGCAGCAGAAAGTAGATGCATATTTTTAAGCTGGTTCACAGTTTTCTGTCAGCATAGGCATTGCCAAATCTCCAAATGGAAACACCGTGAATGTTCCTCTGGAGGCAGTCCTCACCACTGCCTCTCCTTTGGGACTGCTGTGCAGCTGAACCGTACTGCAGAGCTGCTCCGCGCATTGCTGCTGTGTGTAGCTCTGAAAAACTTCCCCTCCACATTAAAAAAAATGGTTTAAATTATTGCTTCTTTTGACCACTATATAACAGAAAACCAAGCAGCACCCATTTCCACTCCACATGATGTGCTTGAACCTTTCACCAAAGTAAATCAGATGCTCTGCTTCTTAGTGCTTTGCATTTCACACCAGTAAGGCCATTATGGATGTAAAATTATTACCTGCTGTACTGCAGCTTTTTTATGCTGGTATGAGAGAAGGCCTTGAGAATCTGGATCTTCATTTTCTATATATATTTCTTTTTTGGTTTCTCTTTCTGGCAACAAATAAAAGATAGTATAGTAATGTATGCAGTGAAGTAGACTGAAAGAATTTTACTTCAGCATCAAAAAATTAAGCCTTATTTTAAGCTTGAATGTGGGTCCATGAACTGACTTGTTTGCTTGCCCACTCTGCTGAGCAACAGGTTTTCCATATAAGCTTGTTAGGTAACTTATCTCCTCTGCTTTGGGCTGCTGCAAATGTTTGTCAGAATGCAGAGAAGATTATTTCGAGTGTAAGCTTTGCTCCATCAGGATGAGTGACACGACACGAGTTAGGCATTTCTCTTCTGCCACCAGTTGGCTAAAATAAGGTCAAACCTTGAAAGCTGTGTGGCGTTTCTTAGAAGAAGAAAAAGGTGGCATTTCGGTTCAGCTTGGTGTTCCCTCTATTTTAACAAGCTGCAGTATCTCACTCAGATGAGCAGAAGCTTACACCAGCACTCTTCAATCAAGCCGGTTGAATGCTAGGCATGTAGAAAGAAATCCATTTATCACTGGGGCTTCTACACACTGTTGCTTGTACGTTTGTGCTTGCTGCCATAATCACCACAGCCCAGAAGAGAGGGCAAGTAAATTTTAAGCGTGCATCACTGAGTATTTAAGGGAAACAAAATACATTCATGGAAATATGAATATTTGCACCAGAAGGCTGATGCCTTTTGAAGAGTTTGATTTTGTACTTTGTTACTCTGACTAATCAAAGTTTTAATATATGCATGTCTGGCACAGAGGCAGGTGTCATGGGAAGAGGAAAAAAAGGCTCTAACTGTTAGGACATTAATCTAAACCTTGGTGAACATGAGTTAGCCACTTGTTTTGCCAGCAGCAAGTACTTAGCCTCTTTGTGCATTTATTTTCCATTGGTAAACTGTGAATAATAGACTTTGCCCTTGTCTCAGAGAGCTGTTAGGGGTGCATGGAAGACTGAGGAGAACTTGGATGCTATGGTTTACCAGGACAAGAAACAGTTAAATAAGCCTTTAAAAAATAGAATGTGTGATTCTAAAAGAGAAAAAGAAAAAAAAAAGACGAAGCTTTAAATGTATATGTTTTTAATCCACTATACATGCTTAAGCTGTGATTTTTAGATCTGTTTCTGAAGTTCCTAAAATTCACAAATGGACTATAGCAAGACTCAGAACACTGTGGCAGTCCAGTTTGAGAAGTGGGGAGGTGTGGGACAACTACTAAAAAGTGACCCCAGTTCTCTCTGCGTGGGAGGAAAACATAAACTCAGTGTCCTGGGGAGGTCCTACGAGGACCAGGAGTGATTGGTTTTCTGATCCTTGAGCAGAGGTCACATAACATCTCCCCACTTGGGTACCATGTATGCAGCAGACAGATACTGGTAAATTCTCTGTCATGCCACACTGCCCGTAACATCTGTTTGAGCCTGACTCTAAATCATGACAGCACTGACGTGCTGCCCCACCGCCGATGGAGCCAAGCGGTACCCACTCTGAACGCTGCAGGAAGATGCCTTGCAGGAAGCAAACAAGAGGTTAAAAGAGGAGGTCAGAAGCCATCTTCTCTCTAAGCTTGTTCCTATAGCACACTTCAGTGGGTGCATCTGCTCTTTTCCTGAAAGGGGGGGGGGGGGGGGGGGGGCAGCTGGTAAAATTTTGGGTGAAAAAGGAAACATTTTTGTGGCTTTAAAAAATACGCCTGCTGCAAGTTGCTCAGAAGTTTGGAATGTGAATAGTCCCGGAGGAAGCAGGCTCAGTGGCCAGGGGACAGGTGAGCCAAGTTGATTTATCACGTTTTGCGTAAATAAACTGTGTGCCTTGGCAATTTATTATATAGCCCCCTTCTCTATAACTGCAGAGATCACCATTATATAGTGATCTAAACATAGACAAGCATTTATGAAATGTAAATATTTTCCGTCGCTTAGCTAGCAGTCATAAAGTTGGGAAGTGGGTGCGTTGGGTACAAATGAACATGTGATGCAGTTAATGTGTGTCACCCATATGTCAGGTGAATTAAAGGCAATCATTGAGGGACAGGACTGAGGAGAAACCGTCCACTTGAGCAACAACCAGTGCAAGAACTGGAGGAGTGTTCAGGTTAAGGAGATGTCCAGCCTACAGATGCAAGTGGGAAGCTGCTAAAATGTACTGATTTCTCAGCAAGTAAAAACATCAGTAATGATGGTGACCACTTTTTCTATGAGATTATGAGTTTGTTGTGCTGGATCTAACATTATTTATGTGTCATCAGGTGTTCAACTTGGTATGGCAGGACACCGTTGTTTAAAAATAGCCCCCTTCTGTATCGTGGGGTATGCCTTAGATGGATTAAGGACTGGTTAACTGACAGGTCTCAAAAAGTTGCTGTTGGTGAGGGAGACTGCTGAGCAGAGCCATGTTCCTTGGCAGCAAAGGCAGGGGAGAGCTTGCAGGAAGCAGCTTTTCAAGGCTTGAAGGTGTTCTCTGTCAGTACTTTGATGTAAATGCAAAATCAAAATTGATAGTGTGCAGGTGACATAAAGAGTGGTGAAGAATAAATACAATGACAAAAAGCAGTCCTGCAGAGCAAGTTGGATTATTTGGTAAATGCGGTCCTCCATTTAAAGGAGTTCTTCACACCTATATAGAGCAGGTGTTAAGACAGGCCAGTGCAGGTCTGTGCATCCAGATATAAGAGAAAGATAGTACGAGTATAGTTTCAGTATCACAATTGCTGGTAACCTAAGCATTCCACATTTCTGGGTTGGGCACTCAGCAACTGCACTGAGCATCATGTGGTGTCCATAAATTTCAGAAAAATTAATGACAGAAAAGCCAATATCGCTTTTTCCCCCCATTCACTTATTGTCTATTACCCCACAAAATTAAAATTCATGACTAGTAGATCTTGTGCCCAAAATCATTTTACTGTCACACCTCTCCACGATTTTTGTAAGTCCTTCCACAGAACATTGTTTGTTAGAATATCTGGTGTTGGGGATCACATAGAAAGATGTGGCAAATTCATTTAATCAACAATTTACTATTGCTGTGATGACTTAATACACGAGTTTCCTATGCCTTCATTTAGAAAGTAATGTTTTTGTTCTTAAAGTTAAGCACATGATCAAATCTGTCTGAATTCAGTTGTTTTCAGACATAAAGCCTGCAGAAAAAAAAAGGCAGCAAGATATGGAAAGAGTAAGCAGGCTAGGACTTTTCTGCTTGGAAAATAGGTGAGTGAGAAGAATCTGCAGAAGTCTGTAAGGTCATGAGTGTTACCAAGAAAGAAGATAAGGAAATACTACTCACACCTTTTGGCACAGGTATTAGCAGGTGTCTAAGGAAGGCAGCAGTTGTGGACGAACCAAACCCAAAGAGATGTTCCTCCTACAATGAGTTGTTAAGCTGTAGAACCCCTCTCTCCAGGATGTGGTAGACATTCAAAGTGCACCTGTGCTTGAGGAGAACCCAGGCATGGTCAGGGAAGTGGAATCCGTGAAGGACTTTCTCATTAGATAGAAGTAATTTTTGAGTTGCAAATTACTAGAGGCTGGCAGAGAAGTTTTACATATATTTGCCATGCTCCTGAGGTCTTCTGCTGTAGGCACTGTGTTAGAATGGAGCACGGGCTAGATGGTCTCACACCAACCTGTGTAGTCAAACACGTTCCTGGAGTAACCATGTCTTTAACTGCTTTCACAAGTTTCGGCACTGAAGAAAGCCCCCCTCGCAATTCATTGTGAAGTTCATTTGAATATTGCTGCTACATAGTTAATCCAATTTTTCCATTCCCATTTTTCCCCTCCTTGTCCTGTTTGTAATTGTATTTACACCTCTGATTAATCACAACCATTGCTCAGCCATTTCATTCCTCAGCAGTCCTAACATCCAAATACCTGTAATGGAAAATTCCCACGTGGGTGTAGCTGTCCTCCTTTTATATTCTGAGCTGAAAGAACTTGAGGGCTAGTGAGACCTTAACAGATTTCCAGAGTACTCTATGGTGAGGAAGACCTGGTGGGGTTGGGAAGAGTCTGTATCCTGCTGCAAATATTTCCACGACTGGGTTTAGTATATGCAACCTAAAGATTATCACAAACTAAATCTAAATGAGATCTATATTTTGAGCATGATATGAACCCGTGAGGTTCCTGTGAAACCTCAGCCATGGGAGAGGAAAATCAGCCATGGGAGATGAAGTGTTATGTTTGCATTTGCTGTAAAGGATGAAGAGAGGTTTCCCTGCAACACAAGTCCTACCCTGGACTACAGCAATATCATGAGTCAGCTTCATGGCAGACCTTGCACAGAGAAACCCATGCGAGCACAGTTGTGTCTTGTCTTGACTTCTGGGGCATATAAAACGCTGGGAGTTCACACATAGTGTAAGAAATATTATGGCCTTTGCCCATTCTAAGCCAAAAGCCAAAGAAAAATGTCTACAACTATAACTGAAAACTAAAATTAATGTCTCGGGTTTTATCTGTATTGTTGCTTTAGGAATGTTTACATGACTGCAAAAGAAGCGGAAATATGATGAAAAAACATTGCTGTCAAGGTATCAGTGAAAACTAGGAACAAATAGAAACCAGAAACCAGCTTGCTCTTGAGAAATTTCTAGACAGTCTCCAAGCTTACCCAAACTCAACTGTTTAAATTTAGAATTGTTTCAACAGCACATTCCTAGCCTTAACACATCACAACATCTCTTGAGCACCAAGAAGGAGCTGAGATACTGGATTTCATTTTGTGCCTTTCAAATTACAGTTTGCAGAAGAAGTTGAAATGGGTGAAAAGTTTTTGTGATTTTGTCGTTGTTGTTAATTCTCTGGTAAAGTAAAATAGTTGTGGAAGATTCACATTTTTGGAAACTATTGAACAGCTCTAGCCTGGAGTGTAAGGACAGATGCCGCACACCATGGCACCAGTGGGGTAGTTTGTTCATGTGAAGTCAGAGGTGACACTTTGGGATTTACACGCTCTGCTAAAAGTGATGAATAGTTGTGTGACTGGGATGAGGGTAGGATGGGGCTGGAATGGGGTGCACAGTGATGCTCAGTCTCTCCTCAAGCACTCTTGGTCTTGCAGGAATCACTCCTTGTACCTAACTACTCACCTGCTTCGCAAATACTGTTTTGTCCTTGTACAGAATGAAGTGTACTCTTTCTTTCGCTGAATCCTTGCAAAGTACAGTGACCAGCAAGATGTTTGGTCTGCAGCGTGTGTTTGGGAAAGCACTGGATGGTACATGTGTAGTCAATTATGAGGACTCACAGCAGTAATATTTAGCCTCTGAGGCTCTTTGTGAGTGCGTCCCAAGGAACTTTGCAAAGTTTATTGTATTTGTTTATCAAAGGGGGAAATGAACCTCAGGCAAGGGATTTGTTTGCCTGTTTCACCAGCTAACCCAACAGAGCCGTGAATTCAACCCCACGCTTCCTTATTAATTAGGATGACGTTGAAATGTGATCTTAAACCTTGCCCTCTCTCAAATGGCCCATGAGCACGTGCTGAGGCACTGTTCAGACTGAGGACGCCTTTCAGGAGCAGGACTTGGGAGCACAGGGATGCTACACCTGCCTTTGTTCCTAATTTCCTTAGTGTAGAAAAGCCTTTTCTGTTGCAAATTCTGATCTGAGAAAGCCATGTGCATGCAAGGGTTAACATCACCCGACAAGTCCAGTGGCAATGAAATGGGCACGGCCTTTTGGCAATTGCACACCAGACCTGTGTAGCTCTTGACACACAGATGCTTTTTGTTACTTAGCTGACTTGCAGTGAGGTTAGGCGCTGGAGGCGTGTAAAGCTTTCTTCCTCTTTGCCAGTAAAAACAAATGCTCTCTGCACACGAAAAAAAGGCCAACAACCAATGCAGTTTGGGGAGCTCTTTTTGGAAGGAGACAGACCTACTCTCATCCATGGGTTGTTGCCCTTTCCAGATGGCGCAGAGCTCGGGTTGTTGATTTAGGCGGTGCTCTGATTATTTTAATTTGAGCTGCCAGCATCATTTGTCAAGATCCACAGACAAGAATTAGCAGGGTTCACAGACAATAGTTAGCCGGGTGGGGCTCGGCCCCTCTGCAATGCCTAATAATAGCAGCCACTGACAGTCGACTGAAGATTTGGGACAGCAGAGGTGTGCTCAGATTTTAAAAAATACGTGCCTTGAAAGAAAGCCCTCAGCTTACCAGCAGAGGTTTAAATAAAAGGTGCTTTCCAGTCTTTTGGGGACATGTCATACAATCATAGAATCATAGAATGTCCTCAGCTGGAAGGGACCCATAAGGATCATCGAGTCCAACTCCTGGCTCCACACAGGACCAGCCGAATCAGAGCATATGACTGAGAGCGTTGTCGAGGCGCTTCTGAACTCAGTCAAGCTCAGTGCTGTGACCACTTCCCTGGGGAGCCTGTTCCAGTGCCCGGCCACCCTCTCAGTGAAGAACCTTTTCCTGACATCCAACCTCAACCTCCCCTGTCACAGCTTCATTCCATCATTGTCAGCTTCTGTGCTTCAGCCATGTTCTTTTGCCATTCAGAGTTAGAAGCAGCACTGCAGTAACCTGGGCAGGTAATGGCTAAGGAGCCCCTGTTAAGAGGTTGAAAACTGCAGACAGAAATTAGAAGCCAGATTGCTTTGTAGTTTATTGCTAGAGGAGAAAGAGTTTAGCAGCCCGTAATGCTTGCTGCAGAGAGTCACACAGCTGCAGTCTCTTTATGGCAGCAGCAGGAGCTGAGATTACGCGGGAGCAGATAGCAGAGCTAAACGCAAGCGTCGAGCTATTAACGAGCTGAGTGCTGCACACTGCAGTGCCGGCACCAGACTGGTCTTTCCCAGTAGGCTTCCCAGAGGGAAAGGAGATGGAGTACACACACACGTATACACGCACACTTGTTAGCCTCTCGTGGAACAGGTCCGTGCTGCACCATGTGTCAGGTACTTGGAAAAAACTCCCGCTGACATCCATGGGTTTTTAAAGGATCCCTAGTCATCCAACTGTTTCCCGTTTGGAGCATAAAGCAAGCATTTGGCATCCAAGGTGTCACTAAATTTATGATAACTGCAGCACAGGAGACTGGATTGTCTCATACACTGGCTTTGGTACAAAATTACTATCTTGGATCTGTTGTCAAGTTCTGGCAGCCCTGTGCAGATAGTACAGTGTTTGGGAGTTAATCTCTTATCTATTTTGAATTCCTACCTACATTGACATAAAAAATAAGTCTTGGTTGTTAACCATGTATTTGTTCTTAATAAATATAAGCATATTAAATAAATATAAGCAGCACTTGCTGAACTTTAGAGAAGCAGCTCCAGCAGAAGCCTGATTCATTTCCCAGCATTTTAAGCTGCATTTTTCAGACCACTTCTTGTGGTAGGGATAACTGCTGAATTAGGAATGTACATAAACTCATCAGCATCATGGTGAACTTAGTAAATTTTCTGGTTAAGGAAGTAACTTCTAACCAGCCAGGAAAAAAAAAACCCTCTAGTTTTTAAAAAATGAAATAAAGAGCAGTTTAAATATAACATGTTTAAGAACTGTGTCTCTGTATCAGTAAGACACTAAGAAATATCAGTCCCTTGTGCTAAATTTACACTTGCTATTGCTGAAGTTTCAAAAAATACAAAATTTAGGCTGAACTTCTTATAGGATATCTGAAACTCATCTGTGAAATAGAGGCCTGCTCATACTTTTCATGCTCTTCATTATCAGCTTTCTGGTGTCCAGAGGAAAAATAATAGAATCTAAGTGGTTTACATGTATTTTTGTCCTTATCATATGTGACATTGCATACGATGCTGAGCAAAGGTTTTGATGAGATTGATGTGACAGTGAATAGTGCAGACCTCCTCCTCTGTGAATTTCTCAGCAATTCACAGGACTGAATGTCCCACAGAGGAGTTGTTCCAGAATCAATAAAGTTTCCAATACAGACAACTCTTTACATTAATGATGATTTTTTTTTTCCGGGCTTTTAAAAAAGTATAATAATTCATAATTAAGGAGACCAGGTGTCTTTTAAAGATTATTGCACTGCTAAGAAGGAGGGGATGGACAACGCTGCTGAACTGGAGAGAACTGGTAGGAGTTTCCTGTTCCAAGTCTGCCACAGATCTCGGGGTGCTGGGGAGAATTCCCCTCTGAATTTGGCCTCTGTCTCTCCAGAGAGTGCTGCACCATCCTTCCTTGCCTGAGTACTCACAGCCTATGAAAGCAGTCCTGAAAAGCAGATGTAAGGAAACAAGACTGGTATTTGGGTGGTCCAAGTACCTACAGCTCCACTTTGTACTTCATGTTGGTCTGTGACGTTGTAGGGCAAACCACCATCCTTGCTTATACATGTAAGAGAACAAAAATAGTCTAGGTACATAAAATTACCTCCTTTGTGAGCTGTAGACCACCAGTCCCTATACTCTTCTGCCGCAGTAGGACCCTGTCCTGCACCCAACCATGTTAATAGGACTTGTGCGGCTAGTTTCAGTGGTGAGCAGGAACAGATCCATACTATCCTCATGAGTGTTCACGCTATTTCTGACTCTTTAGCATCATAAAAAGCGCCAGATATGTGCCAGATCACACGTCTAAATCAGACTTTCCAGCACAACCAGTTATAAGGCTGAGGGTAAATAGGGGAAGTGGGATTCACTATTCCTCTAAACGTGAAGGGTGCATGCTTTGTCACTCATCACATACTCTTATCAGTAGTAGAGGCAGTTAGTGGTTAAACTCACCTATCGAAAGTTCCAACTTCCTTGTAAAATAATGACTAGATTTTAACACATGTTCACCCACAGGAGATAGCCAGTTTTGAGAACCTGGGTCTCTGAAGAGCCATTGACTTCTCTTGTATGTTGCCAAGAGTCCACATATTGAATAACCTTTGCTGGAATAAGCTTCCTATGCTGTACCTCTGCTTTGTAAGGAGGTGCTTTTTCAGTTGAACCTTCCTTCCAACAGAAGGTTTTGCTATTGCTATAAATGTTACCAATAGAAAAAAAAGATAGTAACAGCCTTATTTTCTCAGAAAAATGAAGGGGGGCGGGGAGGAGAAGAGTTATTTGCAGTTTCAGGGAAGTCATGTTTGCAGTTTCTTTGTTGATCCTGGAAGGTGTGAAACTGTGAAGGTTTAGCAAGCTGAAATTTCCCTAATGCTCTAGCCTAAAATCAAAGGGGATGAGACCCCCTCCCTTCAGCTAGCTGAAATAATGCTAGCAAGAAGCAAATCAAGACAACACTGTCATTGAATTTCATTGTCTTTCTCTTTGTCCAACCTAACTTGGTTTTGAGTTGCCTTTGCAAATCAATGCAAAACTTTGCACTGAAACTTTGGAGCAGATCCTTAGGACGTCTTTGGGGGCTGGACAACAAATCACACATAACCTGTAGGGCACATGAATTGTCGAAGGCCTCTAGGAAGCTCCACTTCAGGCAGGTGATTTTTTTGTGACTGCATTTTGAGCTGTGTGTGCAGAAGGCCTTTCACCATGCACTAAGGTAGGGCAACAGCTGCTCACAATATAGCACAGCCAAGATTTATCTTTCTCTATTTCTGTGGGTTTAGACAGTTCACATCATATTTAAGAAACTGGTCAGAAAGCTTTCACTGCTGATGTGCTGTTAATATTGCACTCCATTTCAAGCATGTTCTCCTTTTTAGGCAAATTTTTCAACTTAATAAAACCCCACTTAAACCACGAACAATGAGCAGTTGGTTTGCTTGTGGGTATATTGCTGAAGCATTGTATGTTTCCATGTGCAATCAGAATTCCAGATATTGGGTACATACTAAAATGCAAAGGTTGTGAAGCTGCTGACAACCTTTTACTGTGTTGTAGCAGAAATTATCTCCTAAGTTTTAAACCATTACAATTGTCAAGTTGACCTGTGAGTAAACAACTTAACTCCTCCTTTTTAGAGCAATTCTGCTCCCTTTAAGAACACAAAACAAAAAACCTATTTTGGCTAATTGAGAAATGTCAGCAGTGGTTTTGCTTGGTCCAAGATTTGGGATTTTTTACTGCATTGCTTTCGGAAAAGTGACTGTGTAAATGGCATTCAGTAATTCAAGTTGTATTGTCTTTCAAAGGTTATCATTACGTATTCCATCTACAAAATGTTGAAAGTGTTTTCTTTGGCTAAAAAGCACTGAAAGAATAATTACAATCCTTTCGGGCATGTCTACATCGTACAGTGAAGTACCTACATCTGTGCAAAGATGAACATCTGGCTTTTGGGTCTGCTAGGTATCCAAAACAAGTCCTCATTGTGGCAAATCAGATGTATATTGAAATGGATGTACAACAGATATCAAAGGTAATGGAAGCAAGCTGGTAACTTGCTCCAAGTTCAGCACAGAGCAGTTAGGATGAGTCCAGCTGTCTCTGCACAGTGCGGTGGTGTATGGCATCCATTAACTCCCCATCTGACTCAAAAATACTTGCCAAAGAGCCTTACTCAGTAAACTCAGCATGAAGTCTAAACTTCTGTTTCAGAAAGGAGGCGATGCAGTTGTTTATTGTTCTTCTTAGTGTCCTTATTCAGAAATTTTTTTCCAAACAACCACCATCACAAACTGGTTTTTTTTCAGTTGCTCAAATGAGGACTAGCTGTCTCGCACATTTCCCTGACATGAGTAAGAGCAAAATTGTCAAAAGTACTCACTAACTCTGAACACTCAGCACGAGACATTTTCAAAGCCTGCATTTTTCAGAAAATAGGTTGTTGTGTAATGCTTCATATATCCAGAATACCTCTTGTATTGATGTGAAAGACAATGTGAAACTTCAGTGTGTCTGATTTTGCATCTGCTAGACATCCAAAGCAAATCTGCATTGTGGGAAATCAAGTGTTTATTGAACTGCTTTAGCCTGAAGAGCCTTAGAGCATTTTATAGGGCAAAAATAGTTTTTCCTGAGGCAGCTGAGCAGTTTCACCAGTGGCAAATTGAACAACAGCACACAGTTTGTGATAGGGGAAAATTGTACCTGCTTACCCTTTTAACACTGATTGCATCATTGGTCTTTGTGCTTATAAAATTCAGTCAATCAATATTAATTTATTTGTTTCTCTCCTATGAAACATAGATAAAAGGAAAAAGGAGAGAAACCAAAACTATTCAGTAGTAAGGAATACAGGATATGCCACTGGATACCACAGTATTGGTCATGCAAAAAAACCCAAACCAAACCAAAACAACATAAAGAACAGCTCTAGAATAGATTTAGTTTTGGTTTTGACACTGAATCATCCTGTGGGATTTTCTGTGCCACTTAAACTTGTGTTCCCATCATCCCTTACAAAACGTGGATTGTGGTATTTATTGTTGCACAGAAACAACATGAAAACCATCTACTTGAAGTCTAAATGACTTCATTGGGACTTCAGGCACAAGTGTTTCCCAAAGCTTTATTACTTTGTCTCCACCAGTTGATGAAACTTGATGCTACAAGGGTGGCAAAGGAAAACACATTATGCACCTTCTGAATAGTTTTGAGGTAATTTTCTGTTTGGCAATGGAGAAGATGAATCTTTATTGTTTATTAATGGCATTAGAGCAGTGCCAGCTGAGGTCTACACTCTGTTATGCTAGCACAACAGCAAACACGTGCCCAACATCAGCCTCCAAAAGAGCAGAGACCACAGAAGATGAGAAATGAGCACAGAAAAGTGAAATCATTTACCCAAGGACATTCAGCAAGCTGAACCCTGCAGGTACCTCTTTTTACAGCCATATTAGCAGGCTACACACTGAACCCCACTGCTCATGTCCACATTAACTGCTTTGGTCAAAGGTTCCCACCATGCATTGAAACCCACAGTCCACTGAACTGCTTCTATTAGGGGTGCAGAAAGACCCTACGTGAGCACATGGGTCTTGTCTTACCTGTCTTCCCTGCAGGATGCTCTGACCCTTTGGTAGCCTAGCTTTCCACCACCTCCATAAACCATGCCAGCACGGTCTTCAGCAGCGCGTCTTCAGTAGAGCTTTCATGCATTTTGGTTAGCTGGCATCAATAGACTTGATCTTCCAACATGTGCTGCAGTGCTGCTCCTCAGCACTCTTGCATATATTCTGCGACTAGTGTGTGCAATCAATTAACCCATCGGTGTTCTTTTTAACTGCCTTCCTGCATGCAAGCAGCCTTACCAATAACGCACTTCTAGAGATCCTTCAGAGGTGTCTCAGGATCAGAATTAGCCTTGAATGTCTGTCTGCTGCTTTATTTCCGGAGAAGCAAAACAAGAATGTCCCTTCACAGTCTAGCATGACCTAAGAAATAAATAGGTTGCGTTTTCTTCTCTGCAGCACCACCACCCATGGACATAGCTTGATTTCTCTCCCTTTCTATTTTAATTCACAGACACATCCAAAGATACTGTCCCTGGGCAAGTAATAACCCTTAGAAAGAAAAAATCATTTACGCTGTGAGTAAAGAATGGCTTTAGGAAGGAGAAGCATAAATGGAAATATTTTCAGCTCTACAGAACTGTTCTGTCCAAGTCATTACAAATCACATAACCGTGGCATGTATTTTCAAAACCGTAGCAGTGGAATGGATCATTTTTGCCTCTGCCTTTCAAGCTGTGATCTTGGACAGGTGGTGGGAAATTCTGAGTTTTTTAAGGCTGTTAAGATTCAAAGAGGAAAAACAAAAAGGTGAAAGCATTGGCGTCAGTTTCCTAGCATGCCTCTTGGAAGGAAGAGAGCTTTTTCCACCACTGCCAGTTATCAGGACTGTCAGCCAACTAGTTGTTCAACAAAGATGCATCCTCACAACAAGCAATGGTAAAAGTCATATTTTATTAGTATGTATATCTTCACTGAATGCCAGTTGTTTAGCACAAGACTGCAGGAAAAATCATTATGGCAGACTTTGACTTGGCAAAAGTTACATAAGATGTATCAGAAAAGAAGATTTTTTTTCTGTATCTCTTTCCATTATACAGGCTTTCTTGTAAATGGGAGATAGAAGTATACTGCCACTCCTACTGAATGCTCCATGTGGGCCTAGACAGTTTCCTTAGAAAGGTATTTCTAAACATTCTCTCTTTTTAATGAATCCATGCAGATTTAATTTTTGGCCTCTACTTGACATATTATTATCAGGGACCAGAAGTTAAAATGTTTGTGAATGTGACTGAACTTGTTTCATTATCAAACTGACTTGATCAGATTTTTTTAACTTTCTTCATTGCTTCTGACATTGGTGTGCCTTTGAACTAAGCAATGTAGCAATCCTCTACTGTGCTCTAGCATGGCAAATGGCCATAGCGGAGACAAGTCAAGTCATCTCTTGCAAGTATTGCCTGATAGTTCGAGCGTATCAAAGATTGTCATATTTGGGTGGCAGTCAGGGCCCAGCTTGATTTGGCATAGAAAACACCAAGTAGCAACGTACAGTGGCCGAAAGATACTTTACTATGGAAAAATCCATTGTTCAGCACTATGTTGTGTTTCTCTTTAAGGTTTTTCTCCTTCCCCTTGATAAGAAAACTGAGGAGCTTGTACAGCTGCTGTTTCATCCTCGGCATGTGTGTACTTGCACATTTTTAATATCACTCCTTATTGTTTGTCATGTTTCTTTTCTTCCCCCCCCCCAACCTGGCTTGCAGTTTTTCTACAGAATGCAAACTCTTGACCAGATTTGCAGAAGAATTCAGGATGCAGAGTACAATAGGAAAGGGTTTCAATGAAGGATGCACCCTTGAAAATACACTGTGTTGTACCCTCCACCCTTACCATTTCTGTATGTGATGGGTTATATTTTCATAATACACCTCTAAATGTAGTGAACATGTCTACGATAAACTCCTGGTGGGTGGATCCCATCTGTTCACCATGCTATAAGAAAACATTTTAGAAATCTAAAGGAAAAGATAGTCATAAATGTACCCATCCTTACATTCTGTCCAGGCTTCTCGTTTCCTTGTCCCATTCGATGTCTGTCTATGCAAATGCCGAGACTCATCTCATTTCCCAAATCTTTTTTCACTCACAACTTAACCTTCCTGTTTCTCTTATCAGCACTTGAAAGTCTTGTCTTTCAGTGTTCCTTTTGAAGAGAGTAAATAAGATATATTCTTCTTGTACTTTCACTCCAATAACTTCCCCCCCTCCCACCCTCATAATCCAGTCTCTTCAGACCACTGTGTTTCTGGAGAATCAAATACAAGACGCACTTTAGATGAGAACCATCCATAGCCATTACCAGCTAAATCTTTTCTCATATCACACTTTAGAGGAAATTATTCCAGAGGGAAATTCTTGGCAAGCTCACTATTATAAATACTGCTTAAGGTAGTTATGCTTAAAGAAAATGAGAGGGGAGGAGAAGCTTGGCAGGAACTACTGTCTTCTACACCTTCAGATTGTAAACCGATGCAAAGGAATTGCGGAAAGGTCATGGACATTTGAAAAAGAAAACCATGTAAATCTGAGCAAGAGCTAAGTTTTAATTTTCATTCAGTCACTTCCTTGGCAACTCTATTGCTTTAAACTTATCATCCTTGTTTCCTGATGACAATGTGTTACTGACATCAGCACAAGTTGATGGCAAAGATATTACCGATTTAGAAAATAAACTGTCATCTAGCAGAAATGATCTGCCTTTGACAGTTTGATGCACACTGAAGTGCCCAGATGGAGCTGGGGAGTCATAACTTTACCACTATTTGGGGGAGCAAAAGGGATCACAAAGAGCCTACAGTGCAATAAAAGGGGGTGTTCATCCTTGCCGTTTTGCATGGGAGAATATGATTATGTGTTGGCTCCATAATGAAGTGGAGGTTTGGCTTGTAAAATCAAGATAATAAGAAAAAACTGCAATATTTTATATACTTTTTTTATTCTTTTCCACAGTTGGATCATACTTCCACCTTTTCCCTGCATTCATAAGGACTCCTAACTTCCTTTTTTATATGAAAGCTGAGATTCCCATGTAGTAACATAACTCTATTGCTAAGGTTTTAAGAAAAATAGGGGATTTTGTGAAACTTGCTATAAAATCACAAGAGCTGGCAAAACAAAGCAGCCATAATGTTGTTTGATATTCTGTGTATAGCCCACAGTGACATTCAAGACTTTTACTAGCAGATCTGCAGAGGATGTGATCTGCTTCTAGCAAGGAGAGGTTTAGTTGAGTATCAGAAACTTCCACTTTGACACCTAAACTGAGAACAAATGCAAAGTTAAGATGGAGAGCCTGCAGCTACAATCAAAAGAAGATTTCTTTCATGGTGACCATCCCTTAAAAAATAACTTTTGCAGAACAAAATACCACAATTGAGTTGCAGCAATGATGGAGGTTACATATGAGTAAGCATTGCTGTATGTCTGCACGTGGAAATCTGATAGTTGATATAACTGAATCTTAAGTTTTGTCCCTCATCTGAGGCTTCTTGGTATTGTTGTAGTGCAAATGGTAAAACCTCGTACTCATATACTTCACTGTTACCTCAAAGTAATCAAAAATTTTCTTACAAAACTCATTTCTCTTGCACATTGAATGAATGGTGAGAATGAGTCTGATTTTTAAAATTAGCAGTGCTCTGTTAAGCTAATACATCTGCACTCTGCTCCCTGCTCCCATTTATCATCTCATAGGAGGTTGAATGCACTCTTCTCTCTTGAAGTATTGATTTAGCATAACAAAGTATGACCTTGCTTGCACTCTGACTTGGAAAAGAGCTGTTGTGTACCATGTTGCATATGACATTCTTTACAGGGCTCTTCAGGGACGTCCTAGTGATGTGGAAGAACCAGAGAAATAATGGTTTCCTGCACCAAATCAGATAGCTTTGTGTATGCACAGACCTAACCCAGAGTAATGAGCATCTTTCACATATGGTGCAGGGAGAATTTTCTCCTTTCTAGCAAAGCACAGATGATTCTTCCCCATGAGATGCTGCCTCAGCTCCTCTGTCATCAAAGCATGGTTCAAATGTTGAGATAACTGGCACAGGAAGGTTTTCCAACTCTGCAGCCATGACAACACTGTGTGACACCTGCACATTCAGGAAGGGAGAAGGAGCTGGTGGGAATGAGTGTCTTGCTTCCTTATGTCCTGTTGAGAAGGCCTCTCTCCTTTCTGAAATCGGAATAAATTTCAGTCTAAATTCTGTTTGGGTTTTGCAAGGCCTGTTTCATTGCATTTAATGGGGCTCTGGGAAAGTGCAACATGCTCTCTATAAGAAATTTTGGTTAACTGGGTAACTGCTGTTTTCTGCAAACAGTAACCAGAATTTTTGAGGATCCTCTGGGCATCACTGTAATACAGAATGGTGAAATGGGGAGACAGAGACAACTTTCAATCAAGCAGTGTTTCAAAGCAATCCTGTAGAATATGGTGCCATCCATAGTCTGTAGGATGTGACAGGCATGGCAGTGGCAGGGCAGAGAGACGGGCAGAAATTGTAGTGTTTTGGTTTATCCAAGATAAACAAAAGTGAGGTGGTATACCAGAAGTGCTCAGACCTGAATTTTACTTGAACCATCAATGGTCAAAGAGGCTAAGACTCCTTTGTTTGGCAACATATCACTCAAGTAAGAGAGGAAGGTGTTAGGGTGGTCTTGTCTAACACTTCCAATTAGTACTGCCATCCTCAGTGTTCCTCTCCCTCACCAGAGTCAGGTAGCACTAGGTCTGTAGCATCAAGGTGGTAGGCACACGGTGTTGCAAGGTGTGCTTCGCAGCATTTGGGGACCGTTGGGCAGTAAGAGAAACCCACCCTTTTGTGTACGCATTTATATCCCCACCCACAAAGGTCTGTTAGCTCTCTGTTCCTACTGAAAGCAGCAGGCACCTAGCACTTAAATCTCCATGGGGAATGGAAAGCCTTGTTGCTTCCTATGAACTGTCTGTTGCACAGATGTGAGGCGACTGACTGCTCACCTACCCTGGGACTACTCAAGGTACAGCCTAAAAAAAACTTTAGCAACGCTTCTATTCTTCAGGCTGGCTACCAATGCAGAGCCAGGGTGGGCTGCCCCTTCAGTAAAAGCCATCGCTCTGCCAGTTTGCCAATGCAAACTGACTCTTGACTGAGGACTTGTGCCATCAGCAACCTTTTCTAGCCACCCATTAGCAAAAATTAGTATTTGCCGTTATCCCCAGCATGGCATTTCTGCAAGTACCAAAGAGTTTTGCCAAGTTGTAAGTGCTGAGTGTGGAGGTGTTGCAATGACATGCAATCATGGCATGTTGTCCCCATGTAAACACCAGGAACTGGTCCCCAGAAGATACTTCAGGTCCACTTGCAGCTCTGGGACGTGTTGGAGACTGAGGCACAGCAGAGCATGAAAGGATGCAACATGCAACATACAGTTCAGCGAATTTGACTGTTTGGGATTGTTTCTTTTTGTGATGATCCAGTTAAATCACTGCCATTCACAGCTGGCTGACTGGGTTTTAGAAGCCACCACAAGAAAATCTTTATTGGGAATGCACAAACAGCCAAGTGATCCATCAGAAAATGGAGAAGGGAGATGTTTCTATAAAGGAAGAATGTATAGAAGACAAGGTTTTCTAATTGAGTGGGAAAAAAATTAGTGCTATTTGTCCTTTCTGAGAATCCATGGAAAAGTGAATAAATTATTCTTTGCAGCTCCTTTTATTATTCTGTGCAGCTGCAGGAAAGGGCTGTATAATTTATGTGCGTTCTTGAACTAAAATGTGTGGTCTGGTGACTAGACATGGTAAGAGGGCAAGCATTCCTCTCGCTCCACAGGATTTCAAGGATTCTGACATCTCCTTTCACAAATAAAAATGAAAGACTTTATCCAAAAAGTAAAAGCTCATCTTTCCTTTTAATCAGATGAAATATTTTACTAGTAAAAAAAAAAATAATTTCTTTAGTTCTGATTAGTATTTGATTAGACATTGTGACAATATTAAATGTAAACATGGTTTGTGGAATAGCTTAAAAGTAAAAATGTTAATTTTTAATTCCTACAGTGGCCCCCACTTGAGTCATACTGTGTGGTCATTAATAGCTCTTCGTTGTCAGTCGATCTCCTAAGATGGCCACATAGCTAATTCTCCTGCTGTGCAAGTACCATATGGTGAAACACAAAATTGGGTTTGTGGGCTGCATGTCACCCACAGGCCAGTTTGTTTTGCAGGTCTGCTGTAGCAGGTCTCTCCTAAGGGTGACACAGACTCCAAAACATACAGTAAAAGTAGAATCATAGAATTGTTTTTGGTTGGAAAAAACCCTTAAGATCATCATGTCCAACTGTTAACCTAGCACTGCCAAGTCCACCACTAAACCATGTCCCTAAGCCATGCACCTACATGTCTACACACGTCTTTTAAATCCCTCCGGGGATGGTATGGTGGGTTGACGCTGGCTGGGGGCCAGGTGCCCACCAAAGCCGCTCTATCACTGCCCTTGTTCACTAGACAGGGGAGAAAAGGTGTAACGAAAAGCTTGTGGGTCGAGATAAGGACAGGGAGAGATCACTCACTAATTATCATCACGAGCAAACCAGACTGAACTTAGAGAGGAAATTCATCTAATTTATTACCAAGCAAAACAGAGTAGAGGAATGAGAAATAAAATCAAATCTTAAAACACCTCCGCCCACCCCTCCCATCTTCCCGGGCTCAACTTCACTCCTGGCTTCAACCTCTGCCCCCCCTCAGCTCCAGCATGGGGTCCCCCAACTTTTCTCATCACCCACCAAGTGCACCCTGGTCCCCCTACAGGCCACCAGGATCATAAGTGTGATCAGGCCTTTCACATGGTCTGGGGGGGCTGCCCGGTGGAAACTGGAGCAGCATTCTTTCTGGAAGAGTCCCTTTTTACAGCTATCTTGCCTTGTAGCTCACGTACTCGTGCCTCCAGCCAGGTGGAGGAAAGGGACAACAGGGTTTATTGGACTGTGTGGATCCGATGGCCTGGCACATCGGACCCACAGGAGTACAAAGCCCTAATGGACACTGGTTCACAGTGCACCCTAAAGCTATTAAGCTATGAAGGGGTGGAAGTGATATCTATTTCTGGTGTGACGGGGGGATCCCAACAGTTGACTCTGTTGGAGCTGAAGTAAGTCTAACGGGGAATGGGGGTTACCATCAGTTCATCACCTGTTGTTTCTGCCGCTTCTTCATCCTGAGGGGGAGGACTCCTCTCATCGTTCCCCTGTTCCAGCGTGGGGTCCCTCTCACGGGAGACAGTCCTTCACGAACTTCTCCAACGTGAGTCTCTCCCACAGGCTACAGTCCTTCACGAACTGCTCCAGCGTGGGTCCCTCCCACAGGGTGCAGACCTTCAGGAACAGACTGCTCCAGTGTGGGTCCCCCACGGGGTCACAAGTCCTGCCAGCAAACCTGCTCTGGTGTGGGCTCCTCTTTCCACGGGTCCACCAGTCTGGCCAGGAACTTGCTCCAGCCTGGGCTTCCCACAAGCCACAGCCTCCTTTGGGTGCCTCCACCTGCTCCGGCGTGGGGTCCTCCATGGGCTGCAGGTGGAATCTCTACACCCCCTCATCCTTCCTCCATGGGCTGCAGGGGGACAGCCTGCCTCACCATGGTCTTCACCACTGGCTGCAGGGGGATCTCTGCTGTGGTGCCTGGAGCACCTCCTCCCCTCCTTCTGCACTGACCTTGGTGTCTGCAGAGTTTCTTACGTCTTCTCACTCCTCTCTGCGGCTGCAAAAGCTCTCTCTAACTGTTTTTTTTCCTTCTTAAATATGTTATCACAGAGGAGCTGATGGGCTTGGCCTTGGCCGGCGGCGGGTCCGTCTTGTAGCCGGCTGGCATTGGCTCTGTCAGACACAGGGGAAGCTTCTAGCAGCTTCTCACAGAAGCCACCCCTGTAGCCCCCCCACTACCAAAACCTTGCCATGCAAACCCAACACAGATGGTGACTCAACCACTTCCTTGGGCAACATGTTCCAATGACTGACAACCCTTTCAGTGAAGAAATTTGTCATAATATGCAATCTAAACCTCCCCTGGCACAACTTGAGCCCATTTCCTCTTGTCCTATCACTTGTTACTTGGGAGAAGAGACCAACACCCACTTGGCTACAGCCTCCTTTCAGGCAGTTGTAGGGAGCGATCAGGTCTCCCCTCAGCCTCCTTTCCTCCAGGCTAAACAACCCCAGTTCCCTCAGCCGCTCCTCACAGGACTTGTGCTCTGGACCCTTCACCAGCTTCGTTGCCCTTCTCTGGACATGCTCCAGCACCTCAATGTCCTTCTTGTAGTGACTAGCCCAAAATTGAACACAGTGCTCAAGGGGCAACCTCACCAGTACATGGAGATGATCACTGCTCTAGTCCTGCTCGCCACAGTATTTCTGATACAAGCCAGGATGCTGTTGGCCTTCTTGGCCCCCTGGGCACACTGCTGGCTCATGTTCAGCTGGCTGTCAACTAACACCCCCAGGTCCTTTTCCGCCAGGCAGCTTTCCAGCCACTCTGCCCCAAGCCTGTAACGTTGCCTGGGGTTGTTGTGACCCAAGTGCAGGACCCGGCACTGAGCTTTGTTTAACCTCACACAGTTGGCCTCGGCCCATCGATCCAGCCTGTCCAGATCCCTCTGCAGAGTCTTCCTGCCCTCAAGCAGATCAACACTCCCGCCCAATTTGGTGTCATCTGCAAACTTACTGAGGGTGCACTCGATCCCCCTGTTAAGATCATTGATAAAGATATTGAAGAGAACTGGCCCCAGTACTGAGCCCTGGGGAACACCACTTGTGGCTGGCCACCAATGGTTTTCCTCCATTCATCACAGCGCTGCTCAATGAGATCCATCAGCTCTCGTGAAGAAGTGGCTAGCTATGAGTGATGGTTCAGTATGGCACAGAAACCCCATAATGTCCAATGTTTTGTATGCTAGTGACATTGGGGGTTGGAAATCATTGAATCGTAGAATCATAGAATATCCTGAGTTGGAAGGGACACATAAGGATCATCGAGTCCAACTCCTGGCTCCACACAGGACCAGCCGAATCAGAGCATATGACTGAGAGCATTGTCCAGATGCTTCTGAACTCAGTCAAGCTTAGTGCTGTGACCACTTCTCTGGGGAGCCTGTTCCAGTGCCCGACCACCCTCTCAGTGAAGAACCTTTTCCTGATATCCAACCTCAACCTCCCCTGTCGCAGCTTCATTCCATTCCCTCAGGTTCTGGCACTGGTCACCACAGGGAGGAGATCAGCACCTGCCCCTTCGCTCCCCCTCGTGAGGAAGTTGTAGGCCGCAATGAGGTCTCCTCTCAGTCTGCTCTTCTCCAGGCTGAACAAACCAAGGGACTTCAGCCTCTCCTCATACGTCTTCCCCTCTAGACCCTTCACCATCTTTGTTGCCCTCCTTTGGACACTCTCTTCAGAAACTGTCCCTTTCTAATGCAATTTTGCTTTCCTGTTAGGAACTGACAGCTGTTAAGAAAGCATGTTAGGCAGGTTAGAGAATCCAACCTTTTATAAATCCCAGACCATAATGAAGATGATAAAATTTGTTTAGTTGTTGATTTTTAATAAGATTAGACTGGAATGGCAATAGAGGAAAACTCAATTGTTTTAAAACTGCAGTATTCATTTAAAAATAGCAAACATGCCATTTTATGGTATCCAGGAGAGTGACGAATGCAAATGTACTTAGAGGATCTCTTCTTCATTTTGGCTAGCCAGAACCGGTGTGGCGTATGCCCCAAGCACCTCTGCTGCCAGGGCTGTTGACACACATGATGTCAGAGTGTGGTCGCTGGGTCATTTCAGAAGACTTCTGCAAGAAACCAGGAGCAAGCACCTATTACTAGCTCACCTGCTATTATTTTCTCATCATCACCTGGGCTGGTTGAATACACTGTCCAAACACTTAAAAGGGACAGTGAAGGGGGGAAAACAGCAAGCCCATACAATCCCCCTTTTGTACACTGGAAAGCCGTGCCGTGGACAGTAGTACATATGTGTGCTGTAAAGAAGACTCCAATCTTTCTTAGATACTGATTGAAGATCATATTCTTTGTGCTCAGACTGCATTGCAGAAGTGTTAGACTCTTTTTAAAATAATAATTAGAAAAATTTAATGCAGGCTTTTAAGATCTTTGTAGCTGAACCAAAATGGAGGAAATTCTTACACAAAAGTGGTGAGGCCAGCAGTGTGCTTGGCGGAACACAAAGAGACATTAGGGTTGGATTAGGATCAGCATTTTCAAGAATACCTTGTGTATTAGTCCTGTTATGCAAATAATACAACTAAAGTGTGTAGGAGCAGAGGCATATAGTCAGGTGCTCTGGACCCAGCTGCAGCCCTGAGGAAGTGACAACACCCAGGCACTGGACCACATTTTGGTAGAGGCTCCACAGTCAGTGGAGAAGAAAATCTGTTCCCTCCGTTTAAACCAATGTGGCTGACTTTGCACGGAAGCAGATGCCTCAGAGCAGAAACATTACCGCAGAGCACCGTAGCTTCTGGCAAGAAGGCAGTTACAAGCAGCTGGTGAGCAGTAATGTCCTGCACCAGTGAAGTCCTTTGGAAAGCAGATATGTGCTTGTGCCTTCTTTTGCTCTGAGACATAGATCCCAAGTGGCCATTGCTTTGAAAGGTGAGAATTGAGGTCCCCAGGCATATGAGTCCTGTACAAAATATATCTGGAATGTTCTTCATTTATTACCTGACTCTTTATGAAAATGTCTGATAAATCTTACTTTAAAAAATGAGATTTTTTCATAGACAACATTTGTTCCTAGATAACAAATTAAAAAGATAAAACAGACATGACATGCTTGATAACTATGAAGGGAAGAAATATGTTCTTTCATTGCTCTGGGGATGCTATCTCTGTGTATAAAAAGGAGTTCAAATGATTGCTAGAAGATGTGTGCATCCACCATCCTTCTTCATGAGTACCTTTACCCACCATGAAGTGAAGACTCCTCCAAATAACAAAACTTACCAAGAGAAAAGGAAGTGGACAGATTCAAATGTTATTTTGACTGGGAACATCTGGAAAACAGAAAATAATGTTCCACAGACTTGTCTTTTGATTGATTGCTGCAAATTATTTGCAAAGCTGAACCAGTGGAGGAAGCTTGATACAGAAGATGAAAAAATACCCTGTCTTTGTCATAGCTTCACTGGTTTGTTGCCATTATTAAGACCCGGGACTTAGGCTGAGAGCAAAAAGACCTTTGTGGTTATCATTATCTATAGAGAAACATGTCATGCACAGGTAGGTGTTAGGCAGCTTCTTTGCATGATATCCCTGCAAAAATTCATGGTTTTTTCAGCCTGCAGAGTAGTTCAAGCCTTTCTGCTTCCAGATGACTATCCCTAACACCACTATCTATATTGTCCATATATTCCCCTCCTGCAGAAACCTCCAGCTCTGTGTCAGTTAAATTCCTAGCCACAGAGAAATTATGTTAAAGAAATCAAATTATATGTTTTTATTTTTGAAGCAACTGAAAATAAATGGAGGTTTTATTATTCCAGAATCATTTCATTTAGTTTAAAAGGTCTGTTTTCAGGGAAGTCTCCAAGCCCGCCTGTGGTGGAAATCACAAGGTCTACCTGCAAAGTTTTGTTATCACATGTTGTGCTGCACACCCAGAAATAGCGGTGTGAAAGGCACAGAGGAAAAAGCCTTCCAGTTCATCTTTAAAGTATGTACTTAGTAGCACATGTGTAACTTCTTCCTGTAGGAAGATAAACCATGTATCTCCCTAATGAGCTTAGTGGGGCATTGAGATGCCTATCCTGCCTTTGGAAATGATCAGAAAGCAATTGCTTATCTTTTGAGTTAAACATGAGCTTCCCTTGGCACTACAAAGCTCTGAGTCAGATTTTGGGTTTGTGCCGTGTCTCCAGCACATGCCCACGACAGCGATCCCAAAGTTGTGTCTCCCTCCGGGCCCTCCCAGCAGAGATGGCAATGGCTCAGCTGCCTTAAGCGAACCCCTGGTTGACCTTAATGTGGGGAATGAATGTTCCTTGGAATAAACAGTTTGCAAAAGGAGGCTGCTAATAGTGAAACCTCAAAGGCTCTTGCACAACTTCAGAAGGAGGAAGCTGGTGCTTTTGACTTTTCCCAGCTTTGAGTCTTCTGGGAGGAATGCAACAAAGGAGCTGTTGACATCCGCACTCAGAGTGGCTCATGATGTACTCCTGGTGGGAAAAAAAATTACATTCTTGGGTTTCATAGCTGCACTTTTTGAAGCTTTTTATAGCTGGTAGAATTTGTCTTATGTGAGCCCAGTTAGAGAAAGACTACTGTATCACACCAGGAATAGTGCTAAAGGCTAAATAGCTCACAAGAGGAGCTTCCAGACTTCATCCTGACTCAAAAGTTTTAAATCCTCTGGTGCTTCTGTTGCAGAATATTTTTGTGCCTTGGGAGTAGTTACTGTTCAATAAATATTACCATTTTTCATCTGACATCTCAGACAACAAATCATGTGCATCGGGAGCTTGCTTTCAGGTTTGGTGCCACTGCAATTTATAGACCATGGCTCCATTTCGAGCAGCAGCTAGGCACCTATCTCCGGGAGGCCAGAGGGACTCACACAGATGCACAAGAGTTTCCTTAAGTGGGGCAGACAAACAGCAGAGTACGTGTTGTTAAAAGCTTTTGAACACATAATCATCACATCTTGTCCCAGTGAATTCTGGTTATTAGAGGCACTGACACAAATGTGTGGGCCGAGAGAGGGGCGCGAATGAAATCGGTGTGCAGCCTTCAGGAGGCTCATGCAATTATTCATCAGGTGGGAAGGGAAGGAGGTGGAGATGAAAAAAAGTAGAGAGCCAGGCTTTGCTGTCATGAGCTCAAGAAAATGACAGGAAGACTGGTCTCAAGCCCACTGAAGTCAAGGGGAAGCTTGCCATTAGTTCCAGCTTGCTTTACAGCAGGCTTTCATAGCCTCATCTTTGCTTCTGGTCAGTCCTCGAAATCAGGTTTTGGGGTTTTCCTCCAAGCCTTTCACCTGTGCATCCCTTGAAAGCAAAGCAATGGTCTGCCTGCCGTCTTCTGTCTCACAACACACAAGGCTGCAGGAACTAATGGATTTTTTATTATCATTTTTACGGGTATCGGAGAAAAGGGCCATTCAGTCCATCCAGTCTGTCGTACCATCCTGATGGTAACGAAAATATTAGTGCATTTCCCCAGTACCCTACCTTCTAGTGGAATATAGTGCAGCTGTAAACCAGCTGTGCTTCATTTGCACTCAGAAACAGAGCCCTTTTGTCTGCTTCAACTGTTATTTACCATCTTTTATTTCACCCTTCCTTCCTTCTCCTTCTCCCCCTACTTTTGGCTCTTTACAGGCAAAGTAGTTGCTGAAAGACAGGTTCACACTTTGAAACGTGCCGTTCACTGGGACTTAGCATCAATCTTAAGAATATTAAATGTAAGACAGCTTTCCCTATTTGTCATGTGCACTGAAGTGAAGAATGACTCCTGTTGAGTGGGTACAAAAGAGGGGTGCGTTGCTGCCCTGGATGCAGTTTCATTGGAAAGAATGGATTTCTCCCAGAGCTTTAAGCACTTGGCAGAGGTCCTGAGCTGTTGACGTAATGAAGCGAGTTTGCCAGTCAACCACAACTGCTCTGCAGACTCCACATTTAAAATCATTTCCACCAGCCACCTAGAGATGCTGCGTTGATCATTCAAGAGAGATGTCCTAGTTCTAGCATCTCCAGGGTATCTCCATTATTGCAGGGGGAAAAAAAAAGCAAACCACATTTCTCATTTTATCCCTAAAACAAGGACAAAGCTGAATCTGACAACAAACACCTTTTCTAAGACAAGATGCTGAAACGAAAGTATAGAGCCTTCAGATGCTAGTGAGAAGGTTTGGTGTGATGATCTCCATCAACACCATTTGGAGCACGGGTAGCAGCAGGCTGCTGCTCTCACTATATTCCAGCATAATTACCCCCACATTACAATGTCATTTTTGCTTAGAAAAACCCACAGGGTTTGATGCAAGTACTAATATGGCAGGAACAGGTGGACTATTTCTAATGCATAGATCAAAAGAAGATAATGACATACTATTTTCTGCTCCCCTAACCCAATGCATAGGGAGTTGCATTCATCCAACAGATTGCAGAATTAATCCACTTCTTAAATGACTCTTCAAGTACAGCATTATGGCCACAAATCCCAAATGAGATTTGGTGCAGCCCAAATTGCTGGTGTGCAGCTATGGTAAACAATGAAGTGACATATTTTGCAGTGGTTTAGGACACTTTTCCTCTGACCTCTGCAGTTTTGGCAGAGATGGAAGTAGTGTTGCAGGCTGCCAAGAGGCTGCTGGTTTGAGTGTTTTTTTAAGAGCCAAGTTTTTTGTTTCTTGGCCTAACAAATGCTGGGCTGGCAGTGATATTTTGGATGCTAATGCCATCCAGTGGCCCATAAAGAATACCATAGGGTACTTCAGTGTCCCCAGGCAACACTAAAGGCATTTTCAGCCAAAGTAGGGCCACACTGAAAATACATGCTCAAAAAAGTGAAAGCCTTGAATTTTTGAGAGGTCCTTTTATCATTATTAAGCACTATGAGCACAGGCCCATTTGCAAAATAGGGTTCAGTCCTTGGCTGTGTTTAGTTGCAGTTTGGTGCTCTCTGAACAAAGGTGGGTACTCAGAAGTCAGCACAGCTGTCTGATGTTGCAGACCGTTAGTCATTTTTCTCAGCATTTAAAGCAGATTATCAGGGAGTAATTCTGCTCATATGAAAATGGAAAAAAGCTGATACTGCAGTGTCTTGCATGTGGACAGTAGTTCTGCAATTTAGCAAAAGGACTTTTCTGGCACCTTCTATGTATCTGTTCAGGAACACATACGCATGCATCCACATATCAGAAGGAAACAAGGTGAAGTTTATTGGGCCAGCTGATACCACAGGGGGAAAAAAAGTAAACAAACAAACAAAAACCAAACCAACCAGAGAGACCTTATTCAGGTAAGGGAAAACAAAGTAGTAAACTTCAGGCTGTATATGAACCCTTGCACTGAGTTGCATTGTTCAGACAAATACCAAAAATTAATTTCAATGTAAGTAAGGTTACAAAGATGATGAGGTGACTTGAACACCTCTCGTATGAGGAAAGGCTGGGAGAGCTGGGTCTCTTTAGCCTGGAGAAGACAAGACTGAGAGGGCATCTCATCAATGCTTATAAATATCTAAAGGGTGGGTGTCAAGAGGAAGGGGCCAGACTCTTCTCAGTGGTGCCCAGTGCCAGGACAAGGGGCAATGGGCACAAACTCGAATACAAGAAGTTCCATCTCAACATGAGGGAAAACTTCTTCACGTTGAGGTTGACCGAGCACTGGAACAGGCTGCCCAGAGAGGTTGTGGAGTCTCCTCCTCTGGAGATATTCAAAACCTGCCTGGACGCGATCCTGTGCAACCTGTTCTAGGTGATCCTGCTCTAGCAGGGTGGGTCGGACTAGACGATCTCTACAGGTCCCTTCCAACCTCTACCAATCTATGATTCTGTGATTCTATGTAAAGGAATTATATTGTGGGCCATTAGGAAAATTGACAGGTGCTGAGAAATTTGCCATGTCTTGATCATTTATTCATTTGCTGTTCTTACATGCTCTTCTTCAAGGGCAATATGTGCTTTTCCATTGGAATTTTTCTTCTGTTAGTAAGTTTTATGAGGATAGGGGGTTATGTGAAGACTAGGAGCAGGGGTACGTTCAGGAAAAATCATGTTTTGAGATGTGAGCCATAGAATAGATTTTTGTAATCCAAGCTTATTTTCCAGTCTTTTTTATCTATACAGAAGTTTTTGCTCTTGAAAGTGCTTTTATATCCCCCATCTTACAGTTTCCAAAACTTGAAGGACCTCACACACAAAAGACTTAACACAAAATAGGTATCTATTATGCTGAGATTTTTTTGCCTGTGGAAGTTTTGAATCAGTCTTTGAGATGGCTGCTGAAAATTGCAGCTCACAAAATGCCTTCCAGGAGGAATGTGAGCCACATGATCTATAGACTACCCTGCTCTGACCATAGCTAGCTACAAGAAAACAAACAGTCATCTTCCAGTAAAGTACAGACCTGAGGCATAAACCCTGGCAATGGGATTAAAGTGAGGATACGCACAGCCTCAGAGTCTAGCCAGATCCCTTCATTATCTCACACAAACAGAATAAATTGTTGATAGCAAACAGAAAACATGCATTGCAAAGAACTTTGCCCTGCGCTGGCTTGGATGTGATGATTCTCGTGACATTAATATGAATAGACTGATTCACTATTTGTGTCCCTGCCTAGAAGATGGTATCTTTATCAAAACATATTTCCAGTTCTCAGAAGAGTGCTAAAAATAGTGGAAGTGCTAAACCAAAAGCAGGAAGCAGACTCTATGGATCGTCATTTTATACTCCAACCTAGTTAACTACATTGACTCCTAAAGAATAATAATGTGAGGAGGGACTCAGAAGAAATTATGCTTGTTGCTTTTATGCATGTATTATATTTGTTAAAGATGAAACACAATCCTATCTGCAAAGAACAGCAAAACATTGTGCAGCTGCAAAGGCAGACCAGAAAATAAATCATGACTCCAGGAATCAGAATTTCTTTTAAGTTTCTTATTTTAGGAGCTCAAATGCTCCCACTGATTCCCCTTTAGAGCTCAAATTCTCGGCACTGTTGATACCTCAGAGCATTTCCCTGCAGCCATGCTGCTGTGTGATGAAAAGAGTTGAGCATGTTTCCCAGCGGCTTTTCCCACCCTGTGCAACTTCCCAAGGCATGAATAGCTTGTGCAAAAAAAAGCAGAAGACCCCTCAAGTGCTTTCTCTTACCTTCAGTGTCACAACAGCCTAGCAAGGTATCATCTAAAGCTAAATGAACAGTTGTGCTATGGGGTATACTCCTGCTCCAGGGGAGTAACCTGAGGTCCAGCTGTTGCTACCAGCCACTGTGCCAGAATAATCTCCTGTAATTCATGCCTAGAAGACTAGGCAAAGGAGCCAGTAATAACAAAGTGTTGCATTGTGTTGCTTTGGATTCTCCCTTGGCTTTCTGCCATTGAAGTAGAAGCTCCTGAAGAAAAGGGGTAGATTGTGGGGACAAAATTATGTGTGGGTGGCAACCAAGATCCTGTTCTGTTCCAGCTGCCCATAACTTTTCTGCATAGTTGTTACAGTCAAATGATTATGTCCTTTGAAGAATTATGCTAAATAATTATCTTTATTTCACAAGCAAGGACCGTGAGAACCATGTTTAACCTGTTTTGGAGGAAGAGGCAGCATGTGTGGTTGTGTAGAATTGCTTGGAGCCAAAGAAATGTTCTAGGAAAGGTCTTGCTCTTTTCAATAGGGATGCTGAGCTGATGGTTACCACAGTACAGAGCAGACCAGATCTTGGACCTGAAGGCACCTGGTTAAAGAGCATTGTCTTCCTAACCTTTGGTTGAAAATCTTCTTTCTACAATGTGTACCTTCTATTCTGTTGTTCATAATTGTTTTCCTTCTTTCCACAAAAGTGCTCTGTTCCTTTGTGGACAATGGTGGTTTTGAGTGCTTTTTCTCACCAAAAAGGTAAGCAGGAAAAGGTTTATTTAAATTACTTTTCTCTCCCCCAGAGCAGAAACACAAGCCAAATTTTGTGTGGAGATATCTCCAGAAGGAGGTCCTAGATATTGTGATGCTTACAGCTTTTCTACCACCTGGCAAAAGTAAACTCAAAACTCTTGCTCTCTCCAGGCTCTCCTTTCAGGTGATGTTTAGTAACTAGCCTAAATTAGAAATTGTATTTTGTCCTACATAACAGTAGTGAGGGGAATGTGATCACAGAATCACAGAATGGTAGGCATTGGAAGGGACCTCTAGAGATCATCTAATCCAATCCCCCCTGCTAGACCAGGATCACCTAGACCAGGTTGCACAGGATCATGTCCAGGCAGGTTTTGAATATCTCCAGAGGAGGAGACTCCACAACCTCTCTGGGCAGCCTGTTCCAGTGCTCGGTCAACCTCAACGTGAAGAAGTTTTCCCTCATGTTGAGATGGAACTTCTTGTATTCGAGTTTGTGCCCATTGCCCCTTGTCCTGGCACTGGGCACCACTGAGAAGAGTCTGGCCCCTTCCTCTTGACACCCACCCTTTAGATATTTATAAGCATTGATGAGATGATCCCCTCTCAGTCTTCTCTTCTCCAGGCTAAAGAGACACAGCTCTCTCAGCCTTTCCTCAGAGGATTCTCAAGTCCCCTAATCATCCTCATAGCCCTCCGCTGAACTCTCTCCAATAGTTCCCTGTCTTTCTTGAACTGGGGTGCCCAGAACTGGACACAATATTCCAGATGTGGCCTCACCAGGGCAGAGTAGAGCAGGAGGATAACCTCCCTCAACCTGCTGGCCACAGTCTTCTCAATGCACCCCAGGTACCATTGGCCTTCTTGGCCACAAGGACACACTGCTGGTTCATGGAGAACTTGTTGTCCATCAGGACTCCCAGGTCCTTCTCTGCAGAGCTGGTTCCTAGCAGGTCAGCCCCTAATCTGTACTGGTGCTTGGGGTTGTTCTTCCCTAGGTGCAGGACCCAATACTTGCCCTTGTTGAACTTCATTAAGTTCCTCTCCACCCAACTCTCCACCCTGTCCCGGTCTCACTGAAAGGCAGCACAGCCTTCTGGCATGTCAGCCACTCCTCCCAGTTTAGTATCATCAGCAAACTTGTTGAGCGTACACCCTGTCTCCTCGTCCAGGTCATTGATGAATATGTTGAACAAGACCAGACCCAGTACTGACCCCTGGGGCACACCGCTAGCTACAGACCTCCAACTAGACTCAGCACCAGTTATCACAACCCTCTGAGCCCTGCCATTCAGCCAGTTCTCAACTGACCTCACTGGCCACTCCTCTAACCCACACCTCCTAAGCTTGCCTACAAGGATGTTATGGGAGACAGTGTCAAGAGCCTTGCTGAAATTGAGGTAGACAACATCCACTGCTCTCCCTTCATCTACCCAGCCAGTCATGTCATCATAGAAGGCTATCAGATTGGTCAGGCATGATTTCCCCTTGGTGAATCCATGCTGACCACTCCCATTAACCTTCTTTTCCTCCACATGCTTACAGCTGCCTCCCAGAATGAGCTGTTCCATCACCTGCGAGGGATGGAGGTGAGGCTGACTGGCCTGCAGTTCCCTGTGTCCTCCTTCTTGCCCTTTTTTGAAGACCAGAGTGACGTTGGCTTTCCTCTAGTCCTCAGGCACCTCTCCTGTTCTCCACGACCTTTCAGAGATGATTGAAGGCGGCAGTAACATCTGCCAGCTCCCTGAGCACTCATGGGTGCATCCTATTAGGGCCCATAGATTTGTGGATATCAGGATTGCCTAGATGTTCTCTAACCCGATCCTCCTTGACCAAGGTAAAGTCTTACTTTCTCTCCTACCTCTAGGGTCTGGGATTCCTGAGGGCCAGCCTTAGCAATAAAGACTGAAGCAAAGAAGGCATTCAGTAACCCCGCCTTCTCTGTGTCTTTCATCACCAGGGCACCCACCTCATTCAGCGGTGGGCCCACATTTTCCCTAGTCTTCCTTTTGCTGCTGATGTACTTGAAGAAGTCCTTCTTGTTGTCCTTGACATCCCTTGCCAGATTTAATTTCAAGTGGGCCTTAGCCTTCCTTGTTGCATCCCTGCGTACATTCCTGTATTCATCCCAAGTGGCCATTCCCTCTTTCCACATTCTGTAAACTTCCTTCTTCCCTTTTAAGTTTTTCTAGCAACTCTTTGCTCATCTGTGCAAGTCTCCTGCCTCCTTTGCTTGATTTCTTACTCACAGGGATGCACTGATCCTGAGCTTGGAGGAAGTGGTGTTTGAATATTGACCAGTTCTCTTGGGCCCTCCAACCTACCTGATTTAGGTTTCGCTTTCACTAGCAAAAGCCAGATGGAAGAAGGTTTCAGTTTTGTTTTTTTGGAGGATGGCAAGGGATCAGGTCTTTTTTTCCCACCAAGCCCAGATTGAGAAAGTGTGCACACTTGCAGATCAAACAATTTCTTATCTAGTGGAATCCAGCAATTTTGCCACTTCAGGCATAAATATGGTGAAAGAACTTGTGATATTAATGATTTTTACCAGCACACCCCATCCCCCATCCATGCTCATGGAACTCCATCTTTGTAAGCCGTTGTAGGCTGTCTGCTGGCAAAAAGGGGAGGCAGGTCTCCATTTCCCCATCCCTTCTTGGCAACAGGGAGTTTTGTACATTTGATGTTCAGGGAACTCTGGAAAGCACAGATAGTGTGGCTTGAACTGATCAATAGCACCTCGCCTTCAGGCTGCATCATTCACCTCGCAGAGCAACCTGCTCAGCAGTGAACTCATCGTGAACTGTCTTCATGCTGGAGCACTTCTGTAAATATGTCCCCGGTTGAGTGGAGGGATACCTAGGAAACTCGCAGCAATTCAGGGACAGAAGCTTGCAATTCAGTAGCGTCACTACTAGCAGTCTTGCCATGATCTGATTTTGGTGGCAGTGCACATGCTCTGTTAAGCAAAATGCAGCTTGCTGTAACAGCTTAGTCCTGTGCCCTCTTTTCTTTGTGGTATGTAGCCAGTCTTACAGCTTGCCATTTTTAACGTTTCAGTTGCTGTGACTGTAGTCTACAGACGGGAAAAATCTATTATTTCTAGGTGCTGCACAGAGGCGTGATTTTGCAAGCAAGCTGACCCTTGTCAAAAGTGGATCACAGATTATTTCAGTGGTACAGGCGGCAGATGCTTGCCAGATCAGTGATGTAGACTGTAAGGTTTATTCTGTTGCCCTGGAAGAGCATGCATTGCAGAAGTGCAAACAGTGACCTCCTTCTGTTCATATTAAAGACAATGGGTGAAACCATTTGAAAATCCCGGTGATAATATACTTAAAGTGCTACTGTTTTCTTTAACAGTTACTCGATTACTTATAGCTTGATAGGGTGTCAAACTAGTGTCCTTCAATGGATAAAAGCTTGATTCATATAAACAAGCTATAAGTCCTGAGCAGGTCTTTGTGGAAAAGCAGTTCTCCCTGCTTTTATGAACCACCATCTCAGGAACCTTTTCCTCTGACAGAAAACATCCTGATTTCATCCGTATCCATCTAGAGCTCTGCTGAATATAGTTAGGGTTTAATGACAAACACTGTGTGCTCTTTCTTGAGCTTCCACTGTGCTTGTACTCACATACTGAAACGTGACAGGAGGACAAGCTCGGGTACATTCTGGTTGTTTCTTGCTGGAGGAACACAATGCTACATCTCTGCAAGACACCTGTCCAAGGATCTGAGCCACAAAAAAATCACAAAATGCCAGGTTTTGATTCATCTGGGCTCAGGATTTGTGAATCCATTTAGTTTGCACAGGTTCCTTGTGCACAGTGGTTAGGTCTGTCTGGGAGACTGTTGCTGTCACAACATAATGACCCCAAGCAAGAACTAGTACCTCTTTATGTCAGATTTTGTACAAATACAGAACAGAGAGACTGGCTCTGCCACGAGGGGCTTGCAGACTACATAAAGTTTCCTGTCTCTGTTGGCAGAGCAGTTGGAAGCCCAATCAAGATAGCATGGATAGTGCTCTCTCTGCTATGGATTTAGAGATGCAAAGAAGCCACCAAAGAAACACCAGCGAGCGGCAGGAGTGGTTGAGGATGGAAGTAGTTTGCTCTTTTTTAAATGACCTTACGAAAAGTGAATGTTTTAACACTGTGCACACTGTCTGGAGCCCAAGCCTGGTTTGCCAAACTCTGTATGAGCAAAAATTAAAATATCTTTCTAACCTGACCTTACCAAAGCCTCTAAGTCCATTCCTTATTTAAACTATTTGGTCCCCTCCTTGTGTGGGGACTTGCAGCCAAGTATGATGCTGACTTGAGCTGTGGAAACTGGCTTTCCTACGGAGCTCAGCAGCTCCTGCCTATGCAGGACTAGTGGTCCACTAACATTCAGACCTCCATGAAAAACCTCCCCCAGATTCCTTCATTGTGAGGGATAACTGAATTGTGTATCATACAAGTGCTAATGCCCAGAGGACAGGGATTTTTCATCTCCTCTTCTGTACCTGGAAATAAATTCCCAGCACTTCTCCCAGACTCTCCTGTTGTTCCTGGCAAAGTGTTGGCTATGCCTTTCCTTAGTGGTCCATGGGTGCTGGTTTTACATCCCCTCCTGAAGGTGTCTGCAAAGACATGCAAGCTGGTTGTGTGCAGCATCTTGCCCAAGCCTGTAATTGTGTCCCATGTGGGCTCTGCAATGACCTAGCTTTTCAGGTTGTGACACAGCCATCGAACTGTAATTAGCTTTGTGTGGAAGATATAAGTAGTTCAGTGGAGAAACAGCAGTTTTTTTGAAAACATGAAGAATTTTAAAACATAGAGTGTTTCTCAACAAAGCTAGTTTTAGCTTAGTTTGAAATAAATAAAAATACAAGCTTTAATTCTTGCCTTACTCTGGCAAAAATGTTCCCATTAGGTAGGCGGGGAGCTGTTATTGTCCCTCTACCTCTCTCCTTTTTCCTTTTCCTCTAGCTGAAAAAAAAGAGACAATATGAGCACTGTACCAATGTAATAGAGTATCTCTGAGGAGGTTTACCAATAACATGCTCAGAAATTACATATCTGTGCTCCATAAGCCAGCAGAGCCAGCTCTGCTAAGGCAAAGCCAGCATTGCCTCAGAAGCTGTGGAGCAACCTGGCCACCAAGGGCTGACCCCATTAAATGTAGTTTATAGAGCAAGGTAGCTTTTTGCTCTCCAAATTTATCACCATGCTGTTAAACGCAGGGAATATGCATACATGATGCTGGTTAATTTAGTTTAGCACTAGCATGGAGCAAATATTGTGTTGAATTCAGTGACAAAGTGACCTTATGCTAGGGTATGAGAGGCAGGTGCTTGAATTTACGTGATGCTTTCCATTTCTCTTGGTCAACATTCTTCAACATGTTTTGCTTTTTGACCATGTTTCTTAAGGTCTTTCCACTTAAAAGGTCAGATATCTCCCTTGTGGATGTCCTTCAGGCTGAAGAGAGGCTGCAAGGAGAGGTGATGGGGTAGGCTCCTCAGAGCCTGCTGCTCTGCTGTGCTGGCTTCAACAGCGCAGCCAGCTTAGATCAGGCTTTCACTTCTTGTACAGACTTCTGCAGGAGATCAGAATGTAGAAACCACATACAATACTGCAACCTGCCCAACAGCTGTATTTTGCACCTTAATCCAGGAGCTGAGCAAAGAGAAATACACATTTCATACAGACCTGAATGAAAACAGGTCCTTCACCAGGGACTTCTACAGGGATGTGAAGAGCAACAGGTTGAAGAGAGCAGCAGATGATGGCTATTCACTGATTTTTTTGTTGCCTAAATCCCTGGTGGTGACTAAGCTACCCATTTTAAGATAAACTGATGGAGGGTAGATTTAGATTAGATGTTAGGAAGAAATTCTTCTCTGTGAGGGTGGTGAGGCACTGGCACAGGTTGCCCAGAGAGGTTGTGGAGGCCCCATCCCTGGAAGTGTTCAAGGCCAGGTTGGATGGGGCTTTGGGCAACGTGGTCTAGTGGAGGGTGTCCCTGCCCATGGCTGGGGGGGGTGGAACTAGATGGTCTTTGAGGTTCCTTCCAACACAAACCATTCTGTGATTCTATGAAAGCCTGAATGAAGGGTGATAAGCTTCCTGGTGCAGCCACAGAGAAGGATTTGACCTTTGAGGAAGCTTAGGTGTGCAAAATAGCGTGTCCCGTATGTCAGGATGGAGTAACGATAGGAGGAAGAAAGAATATGACTTTTGGGAGGGGACCCATCTGCATTTGCATCCTCTCCCTCCTTCAGCTTCTTGGGAGGAATTGCTGCAGAGATGCATTTTCAAGCTAACAGAAGAGCAAAACTGACAGAAATGCCCATGGAAGAAGGAGAGAAGCTGTTTTGAAATCTGAGGCTAGAGAATAATAAGACCTCCTCAGGGCAGAGGTCCCCAGAAGGCCCAGGCAAAGACAGAGGAGTTGCACAGGAGCAATTAAACAGTACCCATGTGGCATCTTGTGGGATTCAAGAGAAGAGTCTGTGTTGCTCTGACTGGAGGAGATGGGCAGGAACCAACATTCATCCCTGAAGCCTCTTCTGGTATCTGCATGTTTGTTGGTTTTGGGTTTTTTCACACTGTTTGCTGTTTAATAAGGCATTCAAATGGTTCACAGTTTTATAACCTGTCAGGTGTCTCAGCTAAGTGTGAAATTTGTCTAAGCTGCACAGGCTTTGTTGCTTCAACCCCCTTCCCAAGCACCTCTACAGACAAACCTGCACAAAACATGCAGTAGTCATATGGGTCACTGAGATGACCTTGAAGCTGTGAATTCCCAGGTGCACCTCACAGCAGGGATGCAAATCACAGAGAAATGCAGGCAGTTTTGTGAAGGGGGTTTGGAACCTTCGACCGCACAACAGAAATTTGCCCTTTTATAAACGGATCTGGATTCTGGAGCCAAGCATCAAAGCAGTCAGATCCAGACTATGTTTTCTTGCTGCACTGCCCCAGGTCTCCCCCCTCGGTGCAGCAGACTGACAGTGTGCACTCCTCTGCATCCTGCCTGAAGCCCCTGTGACCTGCAGCCGTGAGCACCCTGCCTGGAGGATCTGCAGCCACCCCGGCGCTGGAGAGCCAAGCGGGCCTGCATTGCAGGTTTCATGTGCTTACCCGTTCCTCTTTACTTAAGGCAACATGCTGGAGGGAAGCTGCTGTGGGGTCTGTTTGTGTTGCTGGGACCACGGTGGTCTCTGCCTCTCATGGTGCAGGCAGAAGGCTGGCAGATGAATTTGTTATGCAATCCGTACTGTAATGTCCCAGCTGTTCCTATTCATGAAGACAGTGTTGGGATGCCTGACCTAAAGGAATGACATAGCAGCAATACCTACCACATACTGCTAAGGTTCAGTGTTGAGGCATGTGATCCTACACCTGTCAGATTAAATAAGCTTTCCAGAAGTGAGCTGGTTGGAGATGAAGCCAGTTCTTTTATGTGCTGCATAGGCAAGATGCCAAGGCCAAAGCTGGGCAGGATTTTTAGCATACCTTGATCACACACTGAGCATGCTTTCTTGCCAAGCACATAGATGCATCCACCCTCTCAGTCACGACTGTGTTCATCATTTTTGGTCTCTGATCTCTCTATGGTATCATGTTGGAGTAATGTGACTCCCCCAATGAACTGGAGAGGAGGCAGGGACGGCATGTCCAGCAGCCCCATCGGGCCCTGGGACTCGGCAGGGAGTTTCTCCCTAACCGAAGAGTGGCACTGGTGCCCTCTCAGGCCTGTGTGGGTCTTCACAAGGGGCAAATGTATGGGATCTGCAAGGCAGGTCAAAAAGCAACCCCGCCCCTTACAGCCTCTTCAGAAAGAAAGGGAAACAGCCAGAACAGTCATTTTTGAAATGGTGTATCATCCCATTAGCATCACCAGTTTGAAAGGAAGCTGGCAGCTGGAAGGTGGCAAGTCTCAGGGTCTTGTGTCCCCCTGTGCTTGTAGGGAGGTTTCTCTCCTCCTTTCTTTTCGGTGTAAAACAAGGCAGTCTTTCCCTTCCTGAATGTAGGACTCAAACATACCAGCAACTACAACATATGTTAGCAGATCCCCAAGCATCAGACGACATGAATATCCTTAGCTCACAACCAATGTGAGACAAAAGCTTAAAGAAAGGGGTTTGAGCTAATAACTTTATCTCACAAATGACAAGAAGTGCTTTTCAGCAGCAGAGGAGCCCTGTACAGTACAGCTGCTGAGCACAGCCCTGCGACACCAGGAGACCGGCGTGGTGCTACGCCGGGCAGTGACGAAAGCCGCAGCATCAGCAGGCACGCTACCACACTCACAAGCAAAGGGAGGAAGCCTCCGTAAAAACGTTTTGATGTGAGGCACTGAGACTTTGAAATAAGTGGCTAATCCCGCCAGACTGTAAGGATTAAAACACAAAGCCCAGCTCTATGTATTAGTTCCTTTATTTGGGTCTTTTCTACCCTTACTTTGAAAATAACAAGCAAAAAGCTGGATGTGATTCAAGTACCAGAATTAGTGCCAGTGTCGTCCCTACAGGTCCTGGCCATTGCTCCGTGCTGACCAGCCACACCAGTTTGTTCCCTTTCCACCACAGAAAATCCCATTTCTTCTTCCCACTTAATATTCTGTGTTTGGGGGAAGTTTAAGTTGCTTGAAGTGGGGTTTGTCATATGTGCAATTAAACTGAATAAAGAGGGAAAACAAATTCTGCTGAAATCACAGTCTTGGTGATTCCAACCTAAATTCTCACCAAGTGAAAAATCATGTGTAAAGGTCCTCACCAGGCACTTGCTTAGGGGGAAACCAACATAAGGAATCACATCTTCATCTTGGATGACTTGACTGTTTTAAGTGATTTATTTTTCATTTCTTAATGCAAGAGTTAGAAATTCCTTAATGGTTGTTATGTTACTATCAGCACCTGCTTTGTAGGTCAAGATCAGCCTTATATAGGTGTTTTTCTGCACATTCAGCATCTTGCTGCAATCAGAGGTGTTTCCCCAAGCTTTACAACATCCTGTTTGGCAGCATGAAGAGATATTTAAGGAGTGCATGGGGCATGAGGGTAAAAAAGAGACATGCACTTTTCTTTGGAACTGTGGAAATGTGATTAAATTAAGCCCATACCAACCAAATCCTGACTTTCTCCTTTTCAGCAGCAAACAGTGAAAGGGTGTACATTGAACAGCATGGATTTAAACCAAGGCCAATTAGTGGCAACATAAGAGTAGGGAGAGTTTATGAACTGGTTTTCTACAAATAGTCTACTCAGTCTAAAGAAAAGTTGTATATTTTTATGAATGAAAACTTAGATCAAAGTCTGCTTAACATTCTTTAACCAAAATATATTTTTAAGAAAAATACAGAAAAATACAGTTGATTAAAAGTAGCTTCTTTCAGAATTTTTCTGATTTTCTAGAGAAAATAGAAGTTGTTTCAGAATTTGTTCTATGCAACATTATCTAGAAAATTCCACCTTATTTTCAGCAAGAAAAATAATTAGCTATATGAAAACATTGAATTTTTCATGTATTTCAGGATGCAGTAGAACAAGGTCAGTGCTAGGAAGCTATACACATGACCTTGGAGGTTAGCTGTAGTGTACACGAGGTAATGAAGTTCATCTGCCTTTCATTTATGACTATTATTAAGGATTATCCAAAATAATGGATAAATCTGTCTATTTCATGATTTATACTAATGTGCTCTGTGCAGTCTTTTGAACACTTTCCAGAAACAGTTGATGCGGTAGAGAAGGTTGCTACAGGACTCAGGTGGCCCTGAGCTCTTACCTGTTTTCAAGGTTAGTGTAAAATCTTGGAAGTTTTAGAAGAAATGCTGATGTGGAGTTAATAAGGGCTGGGAATTTGGCATTCATAGGACATCTGTTTGATTCACTGTCGCATCTCCCAGAAAAGATACTCAAACGCCAATGACCCGGGTCACCTCTCAGCAGCCACTTACGAGCCTGACACCCTTGATGAAATTGTAAATGCCTAGGAAATTGTGGCAACCGAAGGGAAGTAGCACCTGTGGGTCTCAGCCCATGTTCAGTTTCAGTTCAAACTTGGGAAGAAAGGAGGAAAGTCAACTAATCCTTTTTGAACTTCAAGAATTGTTATGGTGGTGACCCAGTCAAAAATGCACATGGGTTGTGTTGGACCTGAAGCACTGCTTCCAGTGACCCAGTAACATTCAGTGAAAGGAGGATATTGCAGGTTGCATCAAAATGGGGATGACTGCTCCATCAAAGTGGGAATTTCCTCGTAGGATATGAGAGGAGTCGTGTTTTCTCCTAAAATAATTTTACTTCATCGTCTCAATGAGACATTTTTCCATTGTGTCCCCTTTCAAAAATGCTAATGAGGGAGTTTTTCAAAAGGAAACTCCTTCCCGCAATCATCACTTTACATTAAGAGCTGCTATTCTGGGAGCAGTGCCATCCTTTTATTTGTTGTTTGAGATGCATGGTGATTTTAATTGAGCAGTCGTTGTCTGTGTACATCATGGGGGTTGCATTTGGTGACCAGGGAGCTATAATTATAAGCATGCAGGACAGCTGAAATTTTTGTTGCAACCCTTTAGTGGATTGCTGTCTTCACCAGAGAGGATCCTTTGTCCTCTTGGACAGCTTTGTCCTGCACAGTCTCAGGTATGACTGTGGCAGTGAGCTTGTGACATGTGAAATGTTCATGTTCAGAAGCCCTGAGCAGCAGGTAATCTTCCAGGGCTCCATGTGGACGAACTCCTCCTTTGGTGTCCCAAACACACAGGATGACTATTATGGTTCTCTTATTTGAACCCTGAGTTGTGGGCAGTGTGCATGTGGCTGTAGAGCTACTCTATTTGCTTTAGCAGGTCAGCATAGGAGAAACCCATCCTTCGACATCATGCAAGGGTAGCCTAAGTGTTAGATGAAACAGAGAAAATTAATTGTGCAAGTGTATTTTCGCCATCTGAGCAAGAACTGTTGTTCTGCGTGGAAGCGACAAAATCAGCAAGAAAGGGGGCTGCAGACCAGAGATGTTTGCTCCTTTAGCGGTTTGCTCCTGTATTGGTTGGTTACAGGGAGCTGTATCTCTTTCTTTCTTTCAAACCACCCTGTTCTTGTACATAAGCAACTAACTTCAACAATCACTACTAGACAAAATGGATGCAAGACTGCAATGAAAGCAGGTGTATTGCTGGCCTGAGGGGGTTTTCTTTCTTCATCCTTAGGGTTCAGCTCTCTGCAAGTGATTCTGCCTTCCCCTTAGCAGAAGCCTGTTCAATATATGAGAAACAAAGCATTTCCATAACTTCTGCTTACTCCTTCACCAGTGTCAGCCTCTGTGATTTAAGTCTATTCTGTGTCCAAAACCAACGTGCCAAGACATCTATTGCGTGCTGTGGCAAGCTGTCCATTTAGTGGGAATCAACCCTTGTGACAGCACTCTCCAGTTTAAACCAGTTTGAGAAGAGAGGAGGTAAAGGGCATACCTGATTATTAGTCTCTGTTCTCTCCTGTTTCCTGCTGTGTATACAACCGTGGAAAGCATAAGGCAGAGAGCTAAACTCAGCCCTTATCTTTCAGATGGGTTTCACCTGCTCACCTCTGGCAGTTGTCTGCTGTACCTGTGCAATTGGGAACTCCTGCTGTTCATTCCTACATAACCCATCTGCTTGGAGTGATGGAAATGGCCACAGCTTTGTCATAAGATACGCGGGTATGTGGAAGGTACATGGAAAGCATTGCAGAAGCCTCTTGTAGTCCTGCTGTCCCTGTATCCCACCTAGAACTTTCCAGCATACAATTTGCTTTGTTCTGGTATAGAGAGGGTCCAGTAAGATTAGCCACCAAGGTCCTAGGCACTTAGGACATTCAAAATCTGTGAATCTGTGCTTTAGGTCATAAGCGTCCTGTACAGGGAGACTGTAGAGTGAAAAAGGGTGGCAGTTTCTTAGATGCTACATGGGAGCACAGAGTGCAGTTTTGTCAAGTTCAGAAGCTGAATTCCAGTGTACAGACACAGAGAAATCGTTCCTGGCTCATATTTAAGTGAAACAAAGCTTAGTCAGGTGGCCACGGGTTTCAAGGGACTGGGTTGGAGACGGTCTTGCAGGAAAATGCCTAAAGGAGCAAAGTCAATAGCTTCATTTATGTGTTGTTGATAGTGTAAATGCAAAGAAAATGGATCTCAGAGACAGACCCTGGTTCTGCTGGGAGCAGAGTAGGAGAGGAGCTGCAGCAGGAGTAATTTCCCATCATCTGAAACAATGCATATTTCCCGGTGCACAGAACAGGAGACCTGACAAGCCTCCAGCTTGCAATTACAGAGGCTGTGTGGCTACCCATAACAAGAAGATTTTCACCGCGCAGCCATAGCAGTGCATATGGTGATCTAGCTTGATACACTTAGCAGGACAGTGGGCTCCGCCACCTTCTACTGGCAGCAGGTAATGAAAGCGGGCACTGATGATCCAAAAGAAGCAGGCATCTTGCCACCAGCCTTCAAGGCATGTTTATTCTGCCATAGCAGTGTCTCCAGTTCTGTGTCCTGCCTCTTCTGGTGCTGTGATTTATATTGTATGCTCTTTACAACAGCAGAAAACATTTACAACTACATTTTGCAAAGTGCTGTCAGTACTGAGATGCATCGTTGCCACTGCTAGGGATGGTTGCTGTCAAGAGAGTTTCCCACACTTCAAACACAACAAGAAAATAAAAGAATTGACCAGACTGGATTGAAGCAGGTGGGGAGGAAACAAAAGGGGGGGGGAGAATAATTAGCCTCCTGTCTTTCTTAATATTTTCTTTTCTGTGAACCATTACTGCTGAACCACAAAAGAGGACACAAATTTCCAGATTTGATTTCACTGCTGAGACCTGTGAAATCACCACAGTGAAGATGGTCATTTAAACTACCACTCTGAGGAAATTTTCAGTTTCCGTGAGGAGTGAGTTCTTGGGATTATGCTAACTGCAGGTTGAAATCGTTAGCAGAACCCAGATGCTCCTTTTCCCCCAGAGTTCTGGATGTCCCTGAACTGGCAACAGAAAAATGAAGTGTCAGCAGCTCTTTTGCTTGTTTATTTCTTTACTTGCTGCCCTAAAAAACTGCGAGCCTTAAATAAGCAGGGAATAATATCTGCCAACTGTGCAGAGTGGAGCAAATAACATCTTACTAAAGAAATGCACATGATTCTTTGAAGACAATTCTTTGTAACTGTTTTCCTTGCTTTGAAGCAGACAATATTTTTCCTCCACCTGGGCCATTTTTGAGTGCATTTTTTTTGCATTGGTGCTACATGCAGAAGCTTACCCTCTTCCATACACTCCTGTGTGGTGGGCTGGACACTTGCTTGGTGTGCAGGATGAATCCAATGGGGAACCTTTTCACTGAAACTACCGGTGGTAGCCCCTCTGGTATCATGCTGCCCATCTCCTAGAGGATCACAAGGTCCTCATTGGCATTTTTTTGGTTAAAAGTTGGGGATTTTTTTTTTCTTTTTCCCATCATGTTCTTCTGGATACCTGCTCCATGAGCCTTAGCCTGCTGTCAGATCTGGACATGCATTTTCCCAGTGAGAACAACTAAATAGCATTTAGTTTCTGCCCTGCTCTGTGGAGTGCTTTCTGCACGTGTCTGAGCTGGCTTTAAACCAAAGAAATCAGGTGCTTCTACCTGTGCGAGGAGAGCAGAGGGCTTTACCAAGGCTTTACTGCCCCAAGGATTTATACAGCTTTAGAGGCGCATTTTCCTCTGCAGACAGTTACAACTCTGTGAGCTGAATAATCTCTGTATCACTTCCCACACTGTGCAGGCAGATTTCTAAACAAGAACAAAAATGATTTTGTAATGGAAAATTGAAGTATTCTGTGACTGCAGTGTCACAGAGAAGCATTTTGGTGTAACTTGTTTTTTAGAAGGTCTTATGTTTGCTTTGGTGGTTTTTTTTTTTGGGAGGGGTGTTGGTTTGTGGTTGTTTGGGTTTTTTTGACTGGAACAGTTTGACAAGTCTGACACTAAAATGTAGGTTATTTTGATCAAATGTAGCACATGATTCAGACAAAAATCCTGCACCCCTTCTCTGATGAATGAAAAAATCAGTGGTGTTATCATGAGCGTGAGAGAAGGAAAAGCACACAAAAACTTAGCAAACACCGTCAAACCCATCTGTGACTCAGGGGCTTCCTGAACCAGATGTAATTTCTGTTTGTGTAGTAACCCTCACAGTATTCCTTCTCTCTGACTGTCCCCAAGCTCCTCTGGGACCCCCATCACCTTCTGGCACCCACAGCATCCTGAGACAGGGATTTCCACAGCAGACTAGTGCCTTGGCTTCAAACCTGCCCCATCCAGCTTCACCTGATGGCCCTTTTTTTCTTACAGGGGAAGACAGAGTGAGCAGTAGGTGCCCACTGGCTGTCTCCATGCCACCACTCATGATTTTACAGATCTCCATTTTGTCCTCCTGACACCTCTTTGTCTTCCAAGTGCATGGGGTTTTATCGATTATCTATTTGGCTTTTAGCAATGGGAAAGTGGCACTGGCCACCTTTAGTGCTAAGCAGCAATTACTTCCTTTCCTAAATCAAGTTTCTTGGCAAAGGAAATAAATTTATGGTTTCCATCTTGCACATCCACATGTGAATGCCTGAGTACAAATCTCATTTTTCATGGGACAGATTTCAGGATGTGAGTAACCTTGCTATTTGACCTATGTTCTTTTCCCATCATTTGAGTCTGTGAGTAAAAAAATCAAGTACTTTCACATTTTCCTAGTATTTTTTGGTGAAGGGGGGGAAGGTAAGCTTTGAGTCTTATTTTACTCATGGCTATCCCAAATATTCAGAGCAATCTTGGGTGTACCTCCCAAATGATACTCCTCTACCATTTTGGAAAGGTAGCCATCCGTGATGAGTATGTGTATTCTTAAAAAAGCAGCACACCTCAGATAGATGAAAATCTTTTCTTTTAAACCTACCACATTCACAATAAAACTGGCTTCAGTGCTTGTTTTCTCCATCTCTTTTCAACCTAGTTTCTATAATCCCTTTACTTCTTGGGAAAAAAACCCCCACAACACTTGGTGTCTACAGAATATCTTCAAGGTGTGCGTGCATGTTTGACACCCCAGCTGACAGTTTTCACTACCGCACTCAAAAGGTGCAGGAACTGTGCAAAATATCTTGCATATACCCGAGCATCCTCCTGGCTATCCTATCCTTCCCCGTATGGCTTGAGCTCCATGCATCCTGGCCTAGGGGAGGAGATCAGGGATGTTCTTGGGGGTTACTTATTGGAGGTGATTAGTGTTAACTGCTAGCTGAAGCAGTGATGGATTACTCTCTGCCTTGTAGGAAAAAAAAGAGGACACACATTTAACTGAAGCTATCCGGAGTGAACCTGTGTTTAAAGCAAGCATTTTATTTTCTTGGTGCCAGGACCCTTAGTAAATTAGTAACTTAGCAGGCATACTTGGAAAAAAATATCTGTAACTGGATGAACAGAGTAATGAGGAACATTTACTGGCTTCAACATAGAAAAGTGCCTTAACAAATTCTCAGGTGTAAGCATGTGCTTTACACCCCAGTGTTTTCAGTAAAGTCCTGAATCAGGAGCCTGCTTAAGTGGGGGCTGGCTTGATCTACTGCATGTCAAAAATCCTTGACATGCTGATTTTGGTGCGATTTTTGTCAGCCAGTCCAGTCTTCTATGACATTTTTTTCAGAACACACCCATATAAACCAGAAACACATCCTGTCACATCCTTCAGTGATTGGGAAAAACCTAAATTGAATGTCATCTAGTGACCTGAAGGTGAAACATCCTGATAGCTAATTACCAATGCTGTAATTCATGCAATCTTCAGAGAAAAAAAAAAAAACAAAACAAAACAAAAAACTTTTGCGGTCAGACTCCTCAGCCATATCTGTGGTGCAAAATCAGAGGGTAGAGGTGTGCAAACAGGCTGAATGAAAGCCAGAGAAATGGAAACATGAGCAATATTCCAATTTAACTCCACAGAAACCCACTAGTTAGTAAGTAGTTCAAGTATTTTAGTGCCTGCTGTGTTGCTGCCTACAGGGAAAATAAGTGCTTTCCGTTTCTCACAAAGAAAAGAAGTTTCCATGTATGTTTTATAAGGTTGTCCTGTCACATCCATTATACAGCATGACACCACCAGCCAGAGGAGGTACTGTGGTGATTTCCATCATGTATTTTAGCAAAAAAGGTTCTTTTGAGGGTAGAAAAAAAAAAAATATATATATATATATAAACCCCATATGTATGTATATACACAGATATAAATGTAGGTCAGTTAACTGTGAAGATGTAGGTGCCTTATGCTAGCCTATGGAGTGTCACATGTGGGGTGTTAATGCCTACATATGTGAAATCCAAACATTCAGTCATCTGGCCAGCTTGGCACAAACAGGGCAGAATTATTCTTATTCTGAGACTATTAGGTCATTAACTGGAACGGCTTTTAGAACTACTTTATTCCGGTCCATGGCTGACCAGCTATTTGAGGAAATAGCAAAGAACAAATTCTGGTTTTCAGTCTCAAAAGTACGCTGTTAATACTGCAGAATGAAGAAAATGGCAAAAGAGATCCCTGAACAATGTTGGGGATTTTTACCCCCTGAGCCATCCAATATCCTGTTCCATTCAAAAATGCAAAGAGGAGGTGGGGATTGGAGGAGTGATAGGAGGGATGATCCACAGACTATCCATTTTATACAAGGAAGGATTTTTAAAGGTGCATGCATAAATTTTGTATGTGTGCGTGTGCACAAATGCAAACTATCTTCTGCGTGCACAGAACAGTGATTTGTCAAGTTTCAGCTGAAGACCGGCACTATTTGTGACAGTTATCCAAAAATCCAATTTTCCTATTCCGAAACAACTTCAGCAGAATACTTTTGTTCAGCAGTAATATTCTTACATACTTCAGACAGCAGAGAGCGTGTGTAGATGTAGACATACACAATCAGCATGTAAGAGTGTGCAGTGTATTACAGAACTGCTTGACATATGCATCATTTGACTGCTTTGTCTCTTCTGGGTTCATTACTCCAGCCGTCCCATGACTGTTCTGATGTCTCACTGTTTGGCAGAAGTTGTCCAGACAGCAGACAGTTATCTAGCTCCATGTTTTGCTTTGTTTTGAGTGAGACTGGCATTAAAAAAAAAAAAAAAAAAAAAAAAGATTCCTGAGCTTCCTTGTAAATGTAATGCTTTCACTCAAAATGCCCTGGTTTGAGGTCCAGTATAAACACAATTAATTTCTGCATAGGCAGCATCTTATCATATGCCCCTTGAGGATGAGGCATGAAGGTTTGAAATCCCTGGAAAGCGGACAATTCCCAGAGCATCAGTAGGGCAGTCCCCCAGTAGAAATGGGACAGAAAAATTACTATGGGGATTTAAGGAATCCTCAAATGTCTTCAAGCCCAACCTTACAGCCACTGAAATATTTAAATAACAAAAACATGCTCTCACAAGTAGGGAATAAAAACTGTTGTTCCGGTAAAAACTGAGGCTGGTACCTTTATTTGACTGCCTCCATTTACTACTCAGTATTTCTGTCTTGGCTGCAAAAACTGAGACAAAAAATGAAAAACTTTTCTCATAAAACGAGAAAAGACCCTCAGGAGAGGGAACCTGATGGGGGCTGGGGATGGGTGAGGAGCAACACTGCACACAAGGTGCGGAAGACTGACGAAGGGCAAACAGCTGATCCTGCATAAGGAGGAAGGTGTTGCAGGGCAGAAAAGCAGGTGGTTCTCCTCTTGCAACACCTGAGACAGTCTGCTGCCTGCAGGAGGGAGCAGCCGGGGCATGGACCAGTGGCCATGTTCATGACTGTGAAAACCCTCAGCTGTGGAAGTGGTGGATGTGACCGTGCTGTCCTTGGGCCACTCGGTCAGCCCAGTTTCTGGGTACTGGTAAGCGCCAGCTGCTTGTGTGTGCTGGTGGCTTGAATTTTAAACAAAGCCAGCTGGGGGGTTATCCATCCCGTTTACTTTGCAGGTAAACCCCATGCGATCTGGCTGAAACACCTTCTCCCTGTTGAGCCCAGGGAAAGCCTTACCACCAACCTCACCGGGATAAAACACGGTCTGCAACCCGGCTCCCTTCCTCCGTGATGCCACCCACCACTGTCGTGTCGCCTTAGTGTCACACAATCACACCACGCAATCCATGTTTTTGGCCTGGAATTTCAAATGCAAAAGCACATCTTTGTCCCTTTAACTTCTCTCTCAGCTGTTATGTCTGTTTTCTCCCCTCCTCTGGGACTGTGCACTCTGTTGCTGCTCCGGCTGCCGGGAGCGAGCGAGGAAAATTTCTCTTGCTTGCAAACGACCGGCTAGTCTGAGGCTGGCGTCTTCCCACGACGCTGCTGTTTGCATAGCAGCAGGCAGAGGAGCAGGTGAGATGGGACTGGTGACATCTGTACAGATGCGTTTGACTGCTTACATGCTTTTATGAATCCGCTCCCCTTAAAGCCTCCGTTTCTCTGACGAGATCTCTCTCTCTCTCTCAAATTATTTTTCCAAGGAGAAAAGGAAAAGGCAGACAGAAATAGAAGGCAAGAGACAACAGCTTGAGGACCAGATACTTCAGCTGCAGCATTTCAAGGTAAGGGACTGATGCCAGAAACAATGGATTAACTAAATCTGTTCATTATTAGACATGCAGATCACACGTCTGAAAGCCTGGAAGAGCCCACTCCGACATGAAGCAGCTTTCACTGCTGGAGCCTATCTCTTGCAGTGATCGTGTCCTGCCTGCTTTGCATTCTGCGTGTTTCATGCACAGGACCATGTTGCAGGAGCATGGAGTCGGGAGGGTGTGAGCACAAGCAGCACAGCCGTGCTGTTATTATTAAACACTGTTATTTATTATACATAATGATAAGACACCAGTCGCTGTGGACTGGGTGTGCACTGCATGGCTTCACTGAGCACCTTCTGCCTGCAGAGCTGCGTTGGATTTTTCTGGTGCCTGTCATTAGGTTTTGTGCGTGTGTGCTGTGGGGGGGATGTTAGTTAGCATGCCTCTGTGTGTGTGTGTGTGTAAAGCTTTAATTGTAGGATGAAGTTATTAGGCATATGTGGCATAATAAAAGGGGCATGTATGCAGATGCAGGGAGGGTCTGATGCATATGTATGTGTGTACATGGGGAGGCACTTTGATATTTAACAGGGTGCTGAGCAGCCCCAGTCCCTGTTGGACTCCATGACAGCTGGAGATAGCTTCATTTGAAAGCCATCCTGGTTATTTCTATCATTTATCTTTCCTGTCAGTAGCAGAGTTTGTCTTTACATTTGTGCATAGCAGAGAAGAACAAAAATGTACATGTGATCTTTCTGTAACCAGTGCACATTTGTGGGTTAAATCTCATTAGATTAGTTCAGTAGGGGAGCCTGAGGAATCTCAGTGATCAAAATATCTCAGAAAGATGATCAGGACTCGACAGTTTGTCCTTGCAGTAATTGAACTGGGATGTGTTTTTAAAAAGGAGATATTTGGGTTGCTTGTGCATTAGTCTGTGTGTGAAGAGTGCACCTGTGTGGGGAGATGGTGCGCAGAATATCTTCTCTGCCCACACATGCACTCAAAGACCAGACTTCAAGTTATGCTACAGACAGGATCTTTCTCCTGCTTCTCCAAGCCCCTGCCATCATGTGCATAAACTGTTCCTCTTTTTCTAGTAAATATGATGTAGTTAAGCCCAAGTAATTGATTGCATCCTACACAATTGCTCCGTCAAGTTCACTGTAAATCTGTGGATGTCACTCATTGTCTTTGGTGTTATCAGTCAAAGATGTGATTGCATTTCTGTGGGGCAACAGGAGCTGCCATTTCGTTCAGGCTGCCGTTGACTACAGGCAAGGGAGAATTTCTCCTGACGACCGTAGGATGATGCAGCAGGGCAGTAAGATGCCTTTCCAGTGCCTTCATCATGCTTGCCTTTTCTCTTTTTGCTGCAAAGCTGAGGAATTCCTTTATCACATTAACTGTTTCCAAGCTAACTGAATTATACTTTTTCATTAAATTATTTAAGCAGAGCCTTTTGGAAAGCCAATTCTGGCAATTCTCTACTTCATCTGATTTATTTTGATATAGCTGTGGCTAAACTGAATTTTATCATCATCCACAGGGAAAAGTAAAAACCACTCAAGGTAGTGTAGTGGGGTCAGCCCCTCGGCTGGTGTACACTGGCACTGACTTTAGCCCTGCTACTGCTGATTGCCACTAGTGGAGGTTCAGTCTTGCTGCCCAGATTTCTTGAGTGACACACATGAAAATTAACTATTTCCCTTTATTATTTAGCTCACAGCCAGGAGCAAGAGCAGTAATCACACAGGAAGCTAAGGGGAGATCAGGGCACAGAAATTTAAAATGGCAGCTTTCTCAGCTAGAAGCACAGCCAAAGGTCTGCAGCTCTAGGCCTGAGGATGAGCATCAAGATATGATAGGGGCTTCTTTACCCCTCTGTTCAGTGGCATCCCTTGTCACCAGAGGAGAAGCGTGTTGCTTTTCCTGGCGTGATCACGGTGGCTGCTGCTCCAGGAGCTGCCTGTACCGCCTCTGTACCACCAGACAGCTGTCTGCTGGGACACCTAGATGAGGTGACAGCAGAGGTCTATCTGGGATTGCTGCATTCATCCTCATTGCTGCTAGGTCCTTCCTAAACAGAGGGAGGCCTCAAGCTCAAAAAAAAACCCAAAACCAAAACCAAAACCAAAAACAAACAAAAAAAAACCCCAAAAAATGAAAGAAAAGAAAAGAAAATAGAGACATTAGCTGAGGGAGCTTCCTCTGTGGAGACAGACCAAGCAAAATGCATTTCCTTTTGGTGCTTTGGTCAGTGTTAAGGTTGCTTAGTGAGGTGCTGACCAAAATGGCATTTGGCCTACCAGGCTGCTTTGTTCATTTGAAAAGCTGTGTATCCTCCACCCACCTCCCCAAGGCTCTCCCTCACCTCACCCTGTGTGCTCTGAGCAAGCCAGGGGCTCCGAGTCCACTCTGAATATAGTCCCCAGTCTGATATGGCTCTTCAGTCTGGCTCACACAGCCAAAAATAAGTGCAACCATTTTCCTTTAGAAGTGCTAGCTAGAATGCGGTTCATTTCCTGAATTATGTGGATTTCAACTAATTCTGTGCAAGACATAAATCCAGGGCAAAAAGACCAAGCTTGCCTAGGAAGCCCATGTGTGTACTCAGAATGCTCTGAAGTTGTTGATGTCAGTGCAGAGTATAAGAACTTCATATTAGTGTTCATTAAAATCTGCTGTGGAGGAACCTTTGAAAATAGTATCTGGGTTAATCCTGTGTCTGCAGTATCTGGGTTGATCCCACAGGCGTAACAGCTTGAGTTCACCCAAATACATTCATGCCAGGATTCAATCAGTTTGATTCATTTTTGTGCAATGCCAGAGTAATTTTCTTTTTGAAATACACTGTGTAAAATAGCATGTTTGGTTACCTAATAAAGGTTCTGGAAGCTACGGGAGGTCTGTTAATTTCAGATGATTTTATTCACATAGGAAAAATATCTTGTAGAAATAGCTTATTGGAAATGTTTATGCTGGATTACCTACAGTTTTCAAGTTGCTGATGCCAATTAGACCCCTGGCAAAATGACTTAACTCTACTACTGGTTCATTCATTTTTCCTGTGTTACTACCTGGCTGAAAATAAGGTAACGGCAGCGGCTGCCCCATTGTTTTAGGCAGAATAGCCCAGCAGACACCGGAGTCAGTAAATGTCAGCACTGAACGTGGACAAAGCTTTGGCAACGTGTTTTACAAAGGCTCCTGAGAATGAGGCCAATGGCTTTATGGCTGAGGACACCAGGACAAAAACGTAGCTCAGCTATTAATGGTCTGTGTGAGTTTCTGAGTTAATCAAGTGAAACCCTCCAAGTGTGCAAGTCTGGAGTAGCAGAGTGTCTACAGTAGTGTAGGCTCTGAAAACTGAATTCCCTCGTTGCTGACAGGGAAAGCCACAGCACCTCTTCCGTGAATGGCTGGAAAGTAGGGACGTTGGTGGGCACGGAGCATCCACGTGGCACTTCAGGGCTGTCGGGGCACTCCGTTGAAGGCAGGAGGTGTGATGGTCTATGTTACAATCAGATGCTTCATTGGAAAGGCCCTTGGTGTTGGAAAAGTTATAAAGGTGCTTTGAAGCCCCATTTTTTGAGGCTGAACATGCTGGTTTTCTCTAATAAGAGGCAATTTACAGCTCTTCTTACTTCCAACCTACTTTAAACTTTAATGCCAAAATAATACTTCTTCTTTCATATAACACAGGATGTGTTTTGTTTTAGAATAGATGGAGTTTAAACTTCATGTTTCGGCAGTTCATTGGCCATACTCTTACAAACAGGGCTTGCCGTGTCCATAAGAACTAGAAGTGTTACCAGCCTCTGTAGTTTGAAAGCAGAAAAATGGGCAAAATTCACCTTACGCAAACACACTGTCTGCAGTTTCCATCAACATGATGTGGCTTCTTGAGGAATATAATAGTTGGTTTTGGTTAGTTAGTTGCACTGGAGAGATAACCTACAAGCAACAGCTGCTTTTAAGAATTTGTTCAGCTAGACAGCAGTTGGGCGGGCCTGTTTTAATGGAGATGTTTACTATTCCAAATAAACTCTAGGGTAGAAGGATTTCTTCCAAAATCTGGCTGCCTCTGTAGTTAGTTGAACAGAATTTCTGTAATTGTTTACTGTAGCTCTGTTTGGTGGCGGCTGGTAATAAAATAAACATCACAAAACCTCCTAATTGAATGAAAAATTACTTCTCTGCTGTTACTTTAACTATTACAGTAAATCCATTTACCACAGTTATTTTATTTCTGGAGTGATATAAATATTAGGGACCTATTTCTGTTAACATCTGCTTCTAAAAGACTGCAGTTCATGAACACTTAATCTATAACATAATTACATCTTTACTCTGAAGGAAGGAAAAGCCTTTTTATGTTACAGAGATTTTGTTAGGGTATGGCTTTAGCTGAAGCTATCTTATCTATAAATAAATTTTAATTGTATTATTCCACAGTTACATTGCTATTTTCAGTTTATTCCAGTTTTAAAATAACTGCTGACAGAGAATATAAATAGATCAGTCAGTCTGTCTATCTGTCTGTCTATCTATCTGCAACAGCGTGGAAAAACAGAGATAACTTCTGTGATTGAAGGAATCTTTTTATTTCTTTATGTTGTATGCCTTTATGATTTTCATGTAAATTAACCCTTAAACTGAATGGCAACTCAGTTAAGCACAAAAAAAAAAAAGTTTGATGATGTCATGGACAGTCTCCATTCTCTACAGGGTCAGTGTAATAGCCCACAAAACCTATTCTTATTAACAGTCAAGCACTCTTTCCGGTATGCGATGCCTGGTGTGATAGTCCCAGGCTAACCCTCTGTTTTTAATGTACTGGAGCCCACCGCACCTCTCGAGACTGGAAGGTCCTGTCATCTCCATTTCCCAAACGCAGTTCTGGGGCATGGAGAGGTTAAGAGCTAATTTGGAGAGAAATTTCCAATTCCATTTCCAGAGCATAGGGGACCCCTGTTTGTACCATTCTGTGCATTAGCATCTTGGGGCTGACACCCACCTTACCCTGGGAAGCTCGCGTCCCACCAGGATTTAAGCTGAGAAGAGGCTCTATGCCTCTCTGCTAACTTGTTCTATGATCCAGAAGAGAAATTCAGATTCCTTAGGCCAGAAAGGGAGTGGGAGAGGGAATATGACTGCACAGCCTGAGGATTTAGGGCACTTGTGCTTTCTGAATTGTTTACAGAGCACAAAACCTTAGGATATCCTTGCTAGGAAGTAGCATTTGGAAATGAGAGATTTAAAAAGTCTTTGTATATTTTTGTTTTCAAGTAATCACAAAACAAAATATCTATCCCCGGATAAAATATTTTAGCCATAATAGAAGAGTTTCTCCAGGCCAGCTACACAATTTGACTACCCCAAAGAGATGAAAGATTTAGTCCTTTAACTCATGTTCCTTATGTGCTTGGATGTCATTGCCACGCAGATGAATGTACAGTAATTTTGGTGTAATCCCTCTGCAAGAATGCTCTTATTCAGGAAAAAGGTATTGCTGTGTGAGTTGTACTTGGAACTGCGGCAGAGTTATCCTGGGATGACCATGTAAGTAAGTGTCCCCATACAGGCAGGACTTCCTTGAAACCCATCAGAATTGGCACTCATCTTTCCACCAGTAAGAAGGTCCTTCGAGCAGGTCACTGCCACTCAGCAGTTTTTGATTTAGCTGGACTGTATCAAAGTAGCTCCAGGGTGTTTACAGCTCGCCTCAACCCCAGCCTCTCCTAATGGCCTGATATGTGCTCAAAAATGAATTCACATGACCTGAATCCAACTTTTTAAAACAATGAATATGAGAATTTTTATGACCAGAAAAGAAAGACATCACTGAAAAATAGCTTTTCTTTTTGCCTCTTTTGACTGATGTGTGTATGTGGGAAAGACTGATAAACTGAAGCTGAGGACAGACTGAATGTAGAGAGGAAATTATTCTTTCAGAAGATAATAGTAAAAGCAACTGTGGCTGTGTAGTAATGATGATAACTTGCAAAACTTGCATTCGTTTTGAGGGGAGAGGGTTGCCAGTTTTTGAAATGCCAGATTGTTAACTATTCCAAAAAGAGTTAATTTTTTTTCCCCTCAAAACCATGCTTTATTTCCTTTGAAAACATGGAGTGAGTACTCATAAGGAAAACAAAAGCATACCTAAATTTCTGGCTGCAGGAGGTAAAGGTGTGATCAAACGCTTTTCACGTGTGTATCTGTAAAAGAGAATCTTACTCAATTTTTCAGTCCAACCACACAAAGTCCAGCAACTTCAGTTAGCTTGAAGCTGTTTCTTACTCCAGCTCCAAAATTCCCTGGGAAACAGAGACATTCCCATGGATTCATAAGTAATTTATGTATGAGGGCACCCTGGAGGTCTCCTTGTGCCCCTGCCAACTGGAGCAGGTTGCTCCCATGCCCATCCTTGTCCCATTACGTTTGGACTCTTTCCTGGGATGGAGATCTCACGCTCCCCCCCAGGAAACCTGCTCCGAGGTCAGGCCACTGTCCTGAGGACCACTTGTGCACTCGTTGCAGCATCCCCTTTTGCAAGCTGTGTCCCCTCACTACCGGTGAAACTAGTCTGCACAGACCAGGGCTCCATGGCTGATGAATTATCTGAGCAAGAGAGACACAAACTTTGTGTCTTCTCATAGAGTCTTGACAATGTCTCTTGCTGTGGTGGGTTTCCTTGCAGCTGAAGGAGCTTGGGTTTTATTTCTTGTTCTTCGTCTTTGTATGGAAACAACTGTCTACTTGGTTTACAAAGTTAAATAAAATATGGGACCTGAACAATTTAAAAGCAATGCACACAAAATATTTACACTGGTGACCTTGCTAATGGATGGGAAGCTTACTCTGAGGACGTAAAACAATTGGCTCTTTTTTCCCCCAAAGCGTTCCTAATTGGGCCTCTATCTGCACAGCTGCAATGTCTGTTCCTGAGAGTTTTTAAACAGACAAAGCATGAAATCTTCATGAAGCACCTATAGGTATTATCACACCCATCCCTCCGGTAGCTGGCCACAGCCGTGCCTTCCCCATGCACCTGCAGCTCCGCTTGCACGCGGTTTACACTGCTGCCACGCTCTTGCATCCCCTTGCCTTGCCACGGGGGCACCCAGCTGAGATCTAGCCCTTCCCAAGGGAACACAAATCTTGCCAGCTCTCTCAGTCTTCCCTCACCCGTTTCTGCAGTGACATCGCACTGTTTAACGCATTCCTGTCTGATCTGTTGCTGTGCCAAGCACGTGCTTTGAGGAGGAGCAGTGACTGAGTAAATACTGAGGGGGGCTGAAGGGCTGTCACAGGTACCAGCTACAGCAAACAAACGAGGGAGGAAGATGATGTCTGCAAAGTCTTTTGGCTGCCACGATTCCAGGTGGTGCTTATCATAAAAGTGACCATTGTTTATTTTTATTTACTTATTTATTTATTTACTTATTTACTTTATTTACTCTTTATTTACTCATGTCCCCACATGCACCCCCGTTGCACCCCCAGCGCGGTGGATCACTGGTGCTGTAGCAAACCTCTGTCACCCCAGGAGCTATGGGGAAAAGAGACAGGCTGCTTGGGGACAGGCAGTACACTAGGCCCGTGGATTAGCAAACTGCCTTGGAGGCACCAGGAAACTTTCAAGCAGCTCTGAAATAAGAGTAAGGGTTTTATGGAAAGAGAAAACTCAAGCAAGTGACACAATGGCCTGTACCTGCGTGGCTGAGAAGAAACTCTGGAAGAGGTTAAGCCATTAGTCCCTGGTGACAAAAGGTTGTCAGTTACAGTGGGCACATATTAACAACACGCTTGATAAAAGTTAGTTAATATGTGTTTTAATATTCTGCATGATGAATACACATTAAGTGACTGCTGGAAAATATTTGCAACTCTTGGTCTAAATGTATTCTTAAAAAAAAAAAATTTTAAGACACCACTTCCTTATGGTATTTCTAAAAAATGTTTTGTTTGTTTCTTGAACAAAGAATAACAACAAACTTGCAGCTCTACAGGATATTTAATCTGCTTTATAAACATGCTATTTGGTCTTGGGTGACTAAGCTCCATCAGCTAACATACTTTTTTGTTGAATTATACTTATGTTAGCTATGACCTTGTGATTGAAGTCAAGACTACAATCAAGCTGCAAGCATGACTTAATTGCCTAATTTGGACAATGCTTGAGTCATATTCGTGTATCATGCAGACATGCTCCTTAGGCTAGAACAAGTGTCTTAGATGACTGGAAACGCACAGAAAGTTTTGCTTCTAAGCAAAACCAGATCATACCAGCAAGATGGAAATGGCTGCTTGTTCTGTTCCAGTGTTAGCCATGCTGTACAAGGCCACATCCATCTTGCAGCAGAGCCGAGTAAAATCTTTTGTGTTTGCCGAGGACCACACCCCTCCTCTGTTTTGCAAGCAGAGTCTCTCACACTGAAACGCCATGTAGGAAAATTGTGCATCAGTCTGGGCAAAGAGCTGGACTGTTTTGTTCACCCATCAGAAAATGAAAAATTACAGCATCGTGCAGGAATACATTTTGAGGAGCTGCTTATTTCGAGATTGACCTGCCTGTCATACTCCTTATGTCTACGGCCCTTCTCTGTATTTGCATATTTAAGGGCATCTAACATTAATGTGCCTGTTCACATTACAGCCAGGCAAGCAATTTTTTTTCCTCTTTTTTGGAAGGCAAGGGAAGGCCTGCTGGCAAAGGAACAAGTCTTTCTATAATCTAGGTACATGTCCCAGTAACCTCCTTGCTAACACTGGCAATTGTGCTGCACGCCAGCAGGCCAGACCCAACCTGCTGGGTAACCTGGGTTAGGGCCAGCTGGACGGCAGGGGAAGCTGCCTAAAAACATGGCAAGCAAGAGAGGCAGTGTTCGGAGCAGCCACGGGAACGGGTAGAGAGGAAAAGGGAGGCGTCCCAGAGCAGTTTTAGTGGTGGTCATTCTTGCACTTGTGTTCCTTGCAAACTCAGTTTGCTTGGGAGCATGCACAGGCAGAGCAGGCTCTGCTGCTCTGGAAGCCCTCCCTCCTGTAACTGCCTGGGCAGGGGGTTCCAGGTAGCTCCCAAATAGCAAAACCAAGCTCATCGCTGCTTCCAGAGCTCCAGATTTGCCTGGAAAATCCAGCCTTTTTGTACCAAGGGAGCTTTGTGAAATGCAGCGAGCAAATCTGAAATGCAGCCAGTTATGCTAGAGTCCTGATGGGAGTGTTTGGGGGTAATATCTGACTCTCACACTGCCAGGTGAAGGATTCTTATTTATTGCACTCTTTTAGTAGGGTATGGGCTGGTTATATGCAAAATTGAGAATTAGAGGAACCAATCTCCTGCATTCACCTTTTTTCCAGGACAGAAATACTGAATGCATGTAGGGAGAAAATAATTTCATAAAAATAAATAATTCCATCTCTAAATTGTTAATGTCTGGTGGTCTTCAAGCCTCAGAAACACATACTTTTGGCAAAACTTCAATTTGGCAAAAGTTTCAGTTAAAGTGCCTTAGCTATAGCACCACTGATTTCAGTGGAATTACACCAGGGATCATTATTGCCCATTTGGTAGGGCACAGAAGAGCATCATTACCCTGAGTAGTCCATATCCAGTAGTGTTTCTCAAGAGCAGGCACATTTTACTGGAGGAAGCTGTCTTGGGTCAGCTTTTGACTTTTGTTTCTCCTCAGAATTATCAGCTTCCTAGAAAATTACTCAGCAACCAGAGGAGTGCTCCATTTCAGCAAGCACTGCTCTCAAGAAGAGATAGTACTGATTGCCCCTCTAACCACTTGTAAATGCAAAAAAAAAAAAAAAAACCAAAAAAAAACCAACCCCAAAACTGCTTGAAGAAACTACCTCAAAAGGTAGCGGCACAGCAAGAATTGCTTTTGTATTTTTATAAAGAGTGAAATGACAAGTCTGGCAAATGCGTCAGCACCTCAGGTTAAGACACTGCAACACGTCAGGTGGGACTGGAAATGTGTTACTCTTTATTAGCAATGTTTATGGAAGTAGGTCCAAAATCAATGAGACTGATGAGTAGAATTAATCACCTTTCACAAGCAGGGAGTCCAGAGGTGGTATGTAATGGTACATGAAAATGATGCTAAAAAGATTTACTTGCTAAAATAAAATGTCCCCTTATATTTAAACTTGTGATGCAACGTGAAAGCAAGATGCAACATTGGAAGTAAAGATTTTCTTTTCAATACAACATTAATTCTACTCTGTGCATTTAAGGGGCTATGCATTATTTCCTTGCTAGCACTAAATGCAAACAACTTAAAGCCCTCAGGCTTTACTGTCCTGAAGCATGAAGCTGGAATAAATAGCACATAAGAGAGCTGTGGACCACATCTATGGCCATTACTGTGTCTACTGCATTCAAATATTTGGCATGATTTCTTTCTGTCCTGTCCAAGATCTGTTCGCTTATTTCTGTCCTCACCATAATCCGTTCACACAATGATGACTTGTTTTTTTTTCCTTTTTTGCATCATGGAGAAGTCACTCTGCTTTCCTACACTTAAACAAAATAAACATGGCGCTGCCGGTTATCTCTGCAATCTCACTTGTGTGCAGAGAGATGAAATCACCTGAGAGCAGTGGTGACCTAGAGCATTGCAAACTCAGTGCCCTTTCCACTTCAGTAACAGAGAGCCTTTTTAATGACATGATCTAATTTCTGCTGAAGGATTTAGCCCTGAAGAAACTGTACTCTTGCAGTAACTGAAGGAATACTTATACAAAACCGTACATAGCATAGTTGTTGTTGTACCAGTGAAGTGGTGCCTTCTGAAAAGTCTATTCACATTCCAGTATTGGAATGAGCTGTTACAAATAACTCTATTTTTACAATAGTATATCTGGCCACTCTTGGAGCTCTCTATGATTTTGACAATGTCTAATCATACAGCACAACTTTGGTGCATAAAGAAGCTCTGAGATGCAGTAGAGAGTTAAAGCTCATAACAAAGAAGGAGGAGCAATGCTGAAATACTACCTTGTGGCCATTTTAGTCACAGACTGTTAAGTAAAGCAAATGCACAACATTGTTAAGCAAGGGTAACTCATACAGCTAGCTATTTTGGGGCTCCATCCTCATGCACGCATTCTTCTTTTATCAGATTTGAGAAACACCTCCTATTCTTCCTGGGATAAGATTTTTTCAAGAAGCGTAACCCAAATTTTGCAGCTGTGGAGGACAGATGGCAGCGAAGCGTCCTTTGTTTCCAAGCCACATCTGGCTCTGGTTTGCATCTGGCTGGACTGCCTCGATGCTGGCTGCTGCACTGGACTGTCTCATACCCAGGACCTGTGCCCAAGTGCCCAGCGCAGCCCTACCTCCACCTTCCTATCGCAGGCTACCCACCCTTGGTCTCATCTTGCCTGCCAAAGCCTTTCCCCAGGGTTTCTGATAAAAATGCCCTGGGAACGGTTTACTCAGAGCAGGTGAGAGATTCTTCCCCCTACCCACTGCCTCAGCACCATGCCCGCTGTCTGGCAGGGGAGAAAATGTTTCCCAGACAGCAAGACAGTTGTGCGTGGTCCCCTGACGCGTGTCTGCCTGTTTGCCTATTGTATTCGCAGTGGGTGTGTAAATATATGTAACCTCAACAGCCTGGCAAATAGACCCTCTGAATTTTAAGAAATGCTTCTTATAAATGTTTCCATTTCTCAGAGTCTTCTTGTCTGGGTTCCTCCGTATAGTATTTAACAAACGCCTTAATTTTCATTTTAAAAAGGAGAGCCAAAAACATCAAAGCTACCAGCTTTCCTGTTTTAGATAAAATATGCTGACATTTCACCCAAGAGGGAGGATTTTTAGTAGATCATAGCATTCTTGTCTCTAAATATCTTTTAAAAATCCCATTGATGCTTTCCAGTTTCAAATTCATGCTATTAATAGGTCAAAAAGGGGGCTTCTGGGAGAAAGCAATCATGTGATTTTGTAGCTTAAATGTTTCACATAAACAAAGACCAAAACAAAAGCTGCAGGAAATATCTTATTTTTGGTCTACAGCAGTTGTACAGAAGGAATGGGCTTCTCCTTGTCTCAGCATCAGCATGGGGATTCTGTAAAAGCACATTGACAAAAGCCTGGATTTTATCTGTCCTCCTGTAGCAAATGAGGAGTGACTGTTAACTGACTGTCTTCAGTGCTGCCCAAGCAGCACTTTGCCAAAGGCTTTATTAGCACTGCTGGAACCATACCTAAAACAGGTTTAAAAAAAGAAAAGGATGCCTTCATTTTAGGAGTTTGGTCTTTAGGCACTTGGGGTTTTTTTCCAACTGAGTATCACTCAAGATTTCTGATCAGAGTCCTCAGCTGAGTATGACACGTGTAGCAACATAGTTCCGCATGCAACTGGCCACATTTCTTTTTAAAGAAGAGACAGCAATTTTCTAAAAGCAATCAACCTGGATCTAGCCCAGTAGATACCCACTGAATTGTGCTACTGAGAGCTTTTAAATGTCAAACCAGAGGCTGTTAAATGCTTAGCACCTCAGGACCTGTAAATCCATCTAGGACTGTCTCACTTTGTTCCTTGGTACATGTGTTGACTTGGGAGTCATCTGCTGAGAAGACATTTCAATAGCACATTGGACCTGAATGAGCTGATGAAACTTCTGGCCGGTAATCAGCTAGTTTGAACAGGGAAGCACAGGTCCCACCAGGAAATCTCACTACCAGCCCATGAAATGTGACAGGAAGCGCTAGTAGATGGTAGCGGCAGCAAAAGGAGCAGTACTGCAGAAGCCGTGGCAAGAGATAGTAATCCTGATGTTTTGTGAACTAACACCTTGGAGGCCACGAGCAGAGCTGAGTTCAGGCGGGTAAGGTACATCTCCAGCATCAGTGGTTCCAACCGTTGACTATGACTGCATGGTACTGGTGCTTCAGACATTTTCTGTCACGCAGAAGTCCCTAATTCATATCAAAATTACTTAAAACCCACCTAGAAATCCTTTAGTGCACAGCACAGTTAAAGTCAGTGAAAGCTGGAGTAATTTGTAGTCTGATTCGCTTGAGTGTTTTGTATTGCTTTCTGTCTGCTGCCTTATTAAAATCTAATTGCCTGATGTCAAATAGGTCATGGAGTGACAAGAATAGTTTGTGCATAGATACTATGTCTATATATACACTCAAAAACTAACAAGTAAGCCTTGTCTGTCATGTCAAAAATCCTTCTATTTTGGGCTGAGTTTGAAGCCTGCTTTTGGTGATGAATGTTTTTCCTTTACACATAGTTTGCACAAGTCAGATTCTATCGACTGGAATGGACGAACATGGCATTGAAAAGAATGATACTGCACATTTGGGCTGCCTCTGAAATGCAATTTCTTTGAACTGATGATTTCCTTATTTGCCCCTGTCTGCTGGAGAGGATACATCCACTCACAGCGGGTTCCTTGAACTAGCACTGCTAATCACTTCGCAGATTCAGAACCAAGGCTCCCCTTTTCTGGTCAATGCAAGGGGCTAGTTTGGTTGATCCCTGGCTGACCATTTTTTCCACCAGCTCCATTTCCTTTTTGCCAGGAGGCAGAGTCCTGTGTGGCTTTGGGCTCCTGATCTCCCTTTTGATCCGTGCTTGTCCTGTCTGTCAACTGATGTGCTGTATCCCTCTGGCAGGATTTGGCCCAAATAAGATGCACAGGCTGACGTACTGTTTAAAGGATTGCTTGCAACCAGTGCATCTCCACTGGTGAACTCCCCTGGGTAAGGTACAGGCACACCAGTGACTGGATGAGGTTGTAGCCATGTTTTTGGTGTAGAAAACACAGCAAAACTCCCAGGAATTCTTCTGTTTGGTGTAGGCTATTGCTGCTTTCTGTGACAGTGTGACTATGCCCTGAAATACCCATGGTTTCCAGAAGACTTTTGTTCATTTGTTTTAATTTGTGTCTGGCTAAGAGGTGATGTGTGTGCTTGTGTGAATGTATACATGTGTCTGTCTGTCTGTATTCCCGTAAATGTATGGAGACGCATCTGTGGTATAAATCAAAAAGAACATCTTTGATTAACTTAATAGCAGACTGACTTTATCCTTGATGAAACATATTGCATTTAGAGCACACTGCTCTTTTGTTTTTGAAGATTTAAGAAGTTTAGGATTTTAGTCCTTCCTTATTAGTTCACAAGAGATCCACACTTTTTTTCAAGGATTTCAATTCTTGCAGGACTGGCTAATTTGAATGATTTACGCTCTTCTTTTTATTAGGAACTAAAAATAACTTCATATTAAGACATCGATGGTAAATAAAGTGGATACTGTAAAACTGACACTCCTAAATCTGGAAGACCTGACATCCAGATAAGCAGCTGATGGATTGCCTGAAATCAACAGTCTAAAGCAGTAATCAGAAATTGAGTGGGGACAATCTAATATTCAGAAGCAGAGGCAGCTCCTTCTCAATCTTCAGATGGTTTTTGCTCAGTCTGTTCCTAAGGTTTGGGGTTTTTTACCTTACAGTCAAAAGCTCTTCGGGAAAAATGGCTGCTACAGGGAATTCCTGCTGGCTCTGCAGACGAGGAAGAAGCCAGAAGGAGGCAGTCAGAAGAGGATGAGCTGAAGGTGAAAAAGCTGGAAGAAAACATACACAGGTAGGGACAGTTTCCCTTTGTTTTGCCTAAGAACAGTCATTCCGATTAAGGCTAGAGACCTCCCTTGCTCATGTCCCCATCTGTGGCAGCAGCTGATAGCAGCTGCCCAGGGAAGAGTGCAAGAGGCAGGCACACATACAGCCAAATGTGCCCAGAATTTGTCTCCCAGATGTCCATGGTTTGCAAAGTAGAGCCATCACGGTGTCTTTGTGTTTAAGGGACTTTGATGTACTTCTCTCACAAGGGAGCTAAAAGGAGGGCTGAATTCCCCCTTCGGATGCACATGTATGACTCGGTGAACACTCAAGAGATTCTCCATTGCTTTACACCTCCTACAGCCAAAAGGAGTTCAAAGAGGGATGGCATTCTTTTGTACTCACTTTTCACTGGTGCCAATGACTTTTCAAAATGCAACAGCAGATGACACCAGCAGAACAAGTATCTACTGCTTTCAGAAGCAATGTTTGGGTGTTAGAATTAGTTCCTTTTATCAGTTTCCCATTGCAGTCTGAGTTGACATTTGTCCTCTTTTTTGTGTTTCCCTTTGTTTTGCTTCAAACAATGGGCTCTAAAGCTCATAAGGAAAATGCTTTTAACCCTTACAGAACAAATTCCAGAGCTGCTGCTTCTGTCATTTAGGCTATGTGAATTTAGAGGTTTTTCAACTGGCAGAAAATTGGCAAAAGTTGGTCAAATTTGGCACCACAGCTTTTACAAATGTGTGAACTGAGACATATAAGTGACAGAAAAAAGCTAATAGGACCAACAGTCCAAGGGTTGAGGTGTTAGCCTAGCAGCTGGTGAACTCAATTTGCCTTATGCCAGGTTTCTTGTGAAATTTATTGGAGAAATCACTGAAAATGCTTCTTTGGGGGTATACACAAGCAGACGACACTAAATGGCTTCTATGTGGAAGTAATAGATCAGCATGAATGTAATAGTTGTCTCATACTACTGGTCTCTGTCTTGTGATTCCTATTAATTAAAACTGATCTCAGAATGTGTATTGTTCTTTTACATCTGTGGTAACATAAGGCAAGAAAGCTTTTTTTAAAAAATTTCATTTGCTACCTGATGTTTTACTCCATAATTTAATGCAGTAGATGGAAAGAATACATAGACTGAATTTCAAAAATATGTACTGTAATACATATTTCATCTTGTGCTGAATACTGCAAGGTGATAAGTGCTCTGACCCCATCCAGCAAAACTTATCAGCATGTGCTTAATTTTAGCGATGTGAGTAACAGCACTGAAGGCAATGAAACGTGCTTTGCTTAATTGGTTCAAAGTGTAGGATGGAAATTTGTGTAAAACCTTTACCCCCATGGTTTGTTTTTTTAGATCCTTAACTGCAGCCATGAAATAAAATCTTTGAATATTTGGAAGCAAGAGAGCTGTGACCACCTATCTGTCAAATGACAGGTCAGCTGCTTGCTCCTGAGTTGAAAGGACATTTGTTTGACAGCCTCGCTAGCATGCTTAACCTCCCTGTTATCTTTCTAAGGGAACTCCAAAGACAGTAAAACATATTTTAGTTTAAATGAAAAAATATTACACCTGAAGTCTAGAGATAAGACAATAGAGGTTGAGGCCATTAGTCTAATTACAATTTGCATCCATAACAACATGACACATCCAGAGCCCATCAAGACAGGCTGAGAAGCTGAAGGGCTGTAGAAGGGGTAAGAAGAAGAGAGAAGATGTCGAGCACATCATCTGGAGGAGTGAAGTAGAATGAACTGAAAGGATTTGTTTGCTGCCTGTGCACCACATTTCCTCTCTGCATTCCCAGGAGAGAATCAGAGGGGAGAATTACAGAGGGACTGTTCCTATGTTCATGTTTGCAGGGGCCCAATGGTCTCTTGGAGGTGCACTGTGCACTATCCAATGGGACTCCTGTGAAACAGCCCAAATCCTCTCAATGAGGGTGACAGAGTGCAGACTAAACTGTTTCACCACACCAGGAGTATAGAAAACTACTGCAAGACCAGCCATAGAGTTGATACCAGGGAACTGTGTGACCACAGTGCCATGGATCTTGCATATCCATTAGAGTCACACATATTCATTAGAGTACGTGCAAGCACAGAGCAGCTGCAGTATCAAGATGTCTGTGAAAGAGTCTTGTGGCACACGTGCTGAGTTTGTCCCTATTGGAAAATATACAAAGTCTTTTACATTTGCTCTAGGAGCAAGGTGAAGCTTACTTGTGAAGGCCAATGTCCAACCTCTGCTGGCAGCCAGCACCAGAGCCCCCGTTTCAACAAGAGGGAACATGCAGTCATCCCCTTCCTCTTGCAGCAGAGCATCCCATTGTCATCTCAGGCAGCACCATTTCTTCTGCTCACACTGGAGTGCTCAGGAAGGTCCCTTTCTCATACCTCTGAGTTTACTACATGAACAGCCATGGCACAAGAGAAATACCAATCATTATTTGCAGGCCAGATGTAACTAGTAGGTCTGACAAGCTGAGTGAACTGTGAAACTTAGAAAACTGAAGGAGAAAGTGTTTGAGACCAGACTAATGTTCATAAATGAAGATGTGGGCTCATGTAGGTCTGTGCTGTGCAGAAAGGCAAATAGCTCTACCTTAGGGAAACAGCAGGGCTAGCTATGGGTTTGTAGATGGTCTTGAAGGCCTTGCACATAGCACAAATGCTTCAGTTGAGTATTGCTTTTTCTAATTCAATTTTAAGTGACTTTCCCACTAAAATCAGATGTTTTGCAAGATGTACACATGCTTGTAGTGTTTATTCTTAAGCTAGTGTAATCAGTTTTCCTTTGTGTGGGAGGTGTTTAATTTCAACTGGGGCAGCAAAAATGCAAGACTGCTGTTTATTTATTAGACTTCTATGTTATCATGATACAAGAAATCACATACTTCAGCTTGTAGCTTGCAAGGATATGTGCATATGAGTAAACGTAGACATGAGTAAGTGTAATGATTTAATGAGCTCCCTTGTCTGCAAAAGCATTTGGAAGAAGGATGTCTATATTAGTCAGCATTTCTGTACACTTAGTGCCAAGCAACTGAAAAAATATCTGCATCACAAAACCAGAAAAAATGCAGAACAGTCTATAGTAAAGAATGCAATACAAATAATTAAATGCTATCGTGCAATTATGCTGATAATTACCAACAAGTGGACACAAAAGTAAAAGGTGCACATACAAGTTAAAAGAACAGGGAGTGCAAGATTAAGACAAGATGCAGGCACATGAATGGTGTAACAGTAGATTATAGACAGAATGATCATTTGATAGCTGGGATTAGTTTAATATGGTTAGAGATTTTGAAATGTATGAATACTAGAAACAGTCTTTGTATCCAAAAATGTGAAGTGGAAATAAAAGAATAAGCAGCATTGAAGCAAGTTTGGTCCTGGACTGCCAGCATTCCTGCTTGCCTAAGTTGAGTCTTCAAAACAAGACCTATGCTGCCCCATGTAATAATCCTGTTATTGTCTCTTGCATTTCTTTTAAAAAGTGGTTGGTCCAGTGGACTTCATGGGAAGATCGGACCCCTTAGTCAACACTCATTGAGTCTTAAGTGGGCTGGAAACCTGTCAGTAGAGACAAGGATGAAGAGGCATTGCTGTATTATTAAATGAATGAAAAATATTTCCCTTCCCTTACACCTCTTCTCCAAATCACAGACCTGAAACTTATTTTTTGGGATAGCATTGATACAGATGTCCAGTGAACTTCCACAGACATGTTTGTGATAGAGTGTTGTAGGTGAAACAGGCACTGGAATGTGTTGCATGCCTCCCATGGTTATTTTTACCACATGACAGTCTGTTATTTTGCAGCAGTGAATGGAAAGTTGGCATTCAACATCTGGGTATTAACAGGCAGCATTCATAGAGCAGAGCCGCCCACCCACAGCCTGCTGTTCCCTCACAGAATTTGAAAGGCTCCCAAATTTATTTTGTTTTACTAGATTACATTATAATACATGCTGGCAGCCTGTGTTTACTGCAAAAGGTGAAGAGTTTTCATTGCTCTGAAACTTTCACATAGCATGCCAACATGAAATACTCTGTGACACCATATCACCCTACTTGATGACAGACACTGGCATGAGGTACCAGGACTGGACCTGTTGTGCTCCTGGAGAAAAGAAACCAATTGAGCTAAATCCTCAGTAAAGTGGCATATCTGTTCAGTAATCAACAGTGCATCTGTTTACATTAGATGAGAAGGTGCCCATAAATTCCAAGAAAAGACAAGGTATTGCTCTAGCAGAGCACTTTTTTGGACATGTGGACCAGGCAGACGGCTTAGAGCAGTGGATGCTGGATCCCGAAAAAGCACACACAGGGGACACTTATGGCACTGTGGCAGCTCTTGGGAGTGAAGCAATGTAGGACAGTGGCCAAGATGTACGTGTATCCCCTGTTCTTTACTCAGGGCTACTCAGCTGTCACCACATCCAGCTCCTAACGTTTGCAAAAGCCCTTTGGGGTTGTGGAGTGCTTCACCCTCATGCATGCTGGTCGTGGGCTGCAGCTGTGTCACCTCTCGGACAAGGCTTTTCCATGATGATGCAGTGTGAAGGGACAGTCCCCTGCCATGCATGTGGCAGGGACAAGTCTGTGCTCTGGACCATAGGTTATGAGCTCTTTCCTGGGACAAGCACGCGTCTTTGCTGGTTGCTGTTGTCTTGCTGATGTGGGCAGGTGGTAAATATAGGCAAAAACTCCCTCCCAGCAGCTCCCATCTCAGAGTGCTGCTCTTCTTCTATACTTACAAAACCTTGGAAAGTATTTCAAGGAAGTGGAAAGTATTTTAAGGAAGTGTTGAACTGAAAGATGTCTGTGAGAGGGACTGCAGGGCAAGCACAGCTTCCATCCAAGAAAAGCACTTAACATGTTGGACCAAAACCAAAGCTGAATGTAAGTTTACACAAGAGAGATGACCAATGATGGAGGAAGAGAGATGACACCACCTCACCCAAGTCGCTTTGGTTGTATCAGGTTCTTTGTTGTTCTACCGTGTTCAACCTATGTCTACTTATCAGCTACTAGGCAGAAGTCCTAATCTAGGTAGAAGCAGATCCAAAATGTATTAAAACTTCTCCAAACCTGGCAGAATTGTCCTCCTCTTGTTCCATTAGTGCAATTGAATCTTTCCAGATAAATGCTCAGATTTGAGTGTTGTCAGGGAGGCAGTGCTAGGCCCTGAGAAGAAAACTCTCACCAAGCTGATTTGATATGCAGAAAATAAGATCTTATTAATACTCTATCTTATTCAGAGACTATGAGTGCTTCACAGATCTCTGATGTTAGATGGGTTTTACACTAAAGTCTCTTTTCATTGCGGAGTCCAGCTAATAACAAGCTTGTCATGGCTGCTGCACCTTTAGCATTTTCTCTCCTCCCATGGTCCATTCTTTCATTTCTTTCTGATGCCAAGGTTTGTTTCCTGCTTCTTCTTCCCAGGATAAAAACTTAGCATGTCTCAGACTGGGAACTCTGGCTACAATTCAGTCTCTCTTGGGACCGTCACTAATAGTCTTTGCATGGCAGAGGGAGAGAGAGCACATAAGACAGATGTGAGTGCACTCCTTCAAAAGAAGGATCATCAAATGTCAGAAACAGCTGCTCAGACCTCCCCTAGAGCAGACAGTGCAAGCCAGGACCAGAGGTGCCATAAACCTCTGCTTAGCAAGGTCTCATCAATTTCCCTTCAGTCTTAGCCCCCAGAGACATACGAACAGTTGCTGGAGTGTATTGCTAGTGCAGAGAGCAGCGTGTCGTTCCAAGTGCATGGTCCACATGAGCAGGAGTGTTTTGCAACTTCCACATTGATGGCACCTGGAGAAAGTGATCAGGAGCATTGTTTATTCAATATTTGGGGGTTTTACCTAGAATGCCAGAGGCAGCTCTAGACAGGCCCTTGGTCTGCCTCCACATGCTGCCCATATGACCAGTTGCTTTGGGTGAGGTCTTTAAGAGTGAAATAGCAAAAATATCTCCTCATAGCCAGGCAGTCTCTCCAAATTCCGCTCACCTTATGAGGAAAGATCAAGCTTTCTGCACAGGAGCAGCTGTTTGTCCCGAAGCCTTCTGTCTGGTTCTCTGCTAAGGTTTATCAATATCGTATCTCATCTGCTGAAGCTCCACAGATTCCCATTTCGGCAGCCCCTAAGGACTGTGGTTTCCAAAACAGCACATCCTTCACCTCCCATAAAGCTTTTGCCAGGGTGCATTTCATATCTGATATACATTTCTTAGGAAAACAGACCAAAGCAAAACTAGACCAAAAGCCTCAACAACAGGAAATCTCAGATTTCCAAAAGAACCCGTGCTGCAGTGTGATTAGAGGATTCCTCAAGACTTGCAGGATGGTCTCAGAAAAGCAGTGAGTTAAGAGTTGCTGGGTGGCAATTGGTTTGAGGTTTTTGCATATGGTATAATATATTCAGATGTAGCACTTCTTTAAAAAAAAAACCAAAACACTTAAAAATAATAACAGAGCTTACTACCTCAGTTCTGAAACTCGACCCATACTTAAAATAGCAGAATGCCATGCCAGTGCTTTAACAGTAGCCTAAATGCTGGCGTTCTGGATTTAGGAGTAGCAATCTCCAGATCTTCCGCAACTCCTAGCTTGTAATTATTTAACGATTCCTATACATCTTATAAAGTGGGCAAAAGGATTGACTGAGCCCAGACTCCCTGCACTTCAGCTATGTCTGCTCTCTTCAGATATGTGTACCAGATATGGACCTTGATAAAAACACCCATTTGCCTAATTTGGGAGCAAGATATAGAAGAAATTCCAAAGCCCAGTCTTTACATAGCAAGGAATTTCCACCTCAAGTGCTTCTGACACTTCATCCATGTCAGTATGCTATAGATTAAGAGACATGTTCCTGAAGAAGAAGGGACACATAGGCTTAAATTCAGCTCTGGATAAAAGCAAGTTTTCAAGGACCCCTTTTTTAGGCAAGCTAAGACATGGTAAAGTAGCATCAGTTTCTAAATGGATCAAAACTTTTAATACTGTAGATAGCATGCTACAGCTTCTTGTGAAAGGGGTAGTTACCACCTCTGGGCCAGGTTCAGCAAGAAAAGTGTGATTTCAATCATTGCAGCCTTTCAATAACATGGAAAGGCTGGTTCTGCACAAGGCTGGGTTTCTGTAGCCGTACTAGATGAGACCCAGTGGCCGATTATCAAGTGCAAAACTTCAGAGCCTCCTTGGCTTTAACATTTCAAAGCTAAAAAATTCACATGACTCTCCATGTGATGCCTTTTGCAAGATGAGGAAAATATCTTCATAACACATGTATTTATCATATGTGTTGAATCACCACACTCCCTCTGTGTGCAAAGCCATCTAAGATCTCCACACTTTTAAACCTAGCAGAACTGACAGAGGTTTCCTGAAGCAGTAAGTTGTGGTATAACATGAAGAGTAGGAATTGTTGACTTCATTACATCTGAATTAAATCTTCATCATGGGCCAAATGGGATTGTTGCCTGGAGTAAAATAAAAAGGACTGGAAAGGAATGGTCCTTTCCTAGTTAGGCTTATCTTTGCTGGAGATGGCTGGTTGGTTAGGTTTCCTTGTACACTGGCCCTACCCCAGGGCAGTCCTGTTGAAACAGCTCCTTCCGTACAGTTAGTCCATAGAGCACATGGCGGCTGGAAAAAACAAAATTGTGGACATTCTGTAACAGAAAGACATGTTTGCGTGGAGGAGATACACATGCACAATTTTGAAAGAGATGGCAAACCTGGAGTGTGTTTACAAAGAGAACGCACAGAGTTAGACAACAGCCTGGGTTGATTTTATCGTGTCGGTGGTTTACAGTGATTATTTACTTTGTCTTCACCTTAAATCAGAGGACTTTCTTCCTCCCTTCCAAACCTCTCTTTGTGTGCTATGTCTGTGTCTGGCAAGGCCAGAACACGCAAGGTACACACCCACTCACACACATGTGCTCGCAGAGCTGGAGAAGACTGCTGCAGTTCTGGTCCTCAGCAGGTCCCTTCTCCCAAAGCCTCAGGTTTGTCCCGTGTAACTGCAGGAGTTCACCTACATCATCACCTCCTTTAGCCCTCCATGCAGTCAGTGAGGAAAGAGCATCACATCTGTGGCCTGCCTAAGCCCATCTCTCTGCCTTGAGTACAGGTCCCTCAGTTAAGTGCCTCAAGTGCAATGGGTGGAATCTAAGCCTCAATGTTACATCCTGCACGAGCACCCTCCGCTGGGCCTCTGGGCATTGCCATGACACAAGTAGTCATTAATAACTATTAATTGTGCATCTGGTGCATCATGTGTTTGTTATCCTGGGCGCTGCCCTGTCATTTTTGCTAGTAGTCAGCACTGACACGTATTTCTGCAGAGCTGGGCTAGGTCTGAGTAGGTAGAGGTATAGTTCGAGGAGGAGCAAGGTGCAGTGTCTGGAGCCACCCAGTGGGCATTGCAAGCCTTAGCCTCTTTTTTAAAAAGCTGCAGTCTGAAAAGCACGTCACCTTCCCTGCAGGGTTTTTTAACTGCTGCAGTATGTGAATTCTAAGGCAAAAAATAATGCAAACCCCAGCTGGTGGTCCACAGCAGACAAAGAAAGACTGGATGTGCAATCAGGAATCCAAACTGATAAGAAAGGGACAGCTGTTAGGGGTTTTATTGAGAAGCTGCAGTTGAAGAAAAAAGGAAGGTCCCTAGGAGGCACGTTCAAGAACAGAAAATAGTCTGGTGGCACATGTACCATGGTCTCACTATAGGAAAGCAAATTATTAGTAACAGGGAACCTCAGAGTGTTGGAAAAATGCTTGTAGCCATCCAGGAATATAACACATGAATGAGATGGTCATATCAACAACAAAGGACATTCAGAGCACTCAGATCAGCATGTTAAAAATGTAATACATACTCATGGCCATGTACAAATAGGAGCTTTGAAGGATGAAGTGACATACGACTCTATAGTGTAAGATACTGAGGAATCAGGTCCCATCACCAGATTGCTGTAAGAACTCAATCTAGAAAACTGACTTGATATGATGGATGTGCAGAGGGGCAATGAAACAGATGGGAGAGAGATAGGAAATAATAAGTGGAGACAGTGAGAGAAATTAAACGATGAATGCACATAGATTTAAACCATTTCAAAGTCTGACTTGCATGGCATCTGCTGTGACCTATTGTTATTGCCACAGGTGAAAAAGGACGCGACAGGGATGTCAAGAGTACTGCCAAGCAGTAGAGGAAAAAAAAAGGAAAATCAAAGACATTTTCCAAAACCAACAACATAAAGAATGACCTCTAGGCCAGGTAAAGCAGAGCTCTACCACAAATTCCTAAATAATCAACACCCACAGCTGCAGTTAGGACTCCTGAACTAACATCACCTTGTGAAGTTTGCTCGGTAAGGTTCAGCCAATCAAATGGAGTGGCTTATGACCTTAAAATGTCATTAATGCCTTAAAAAGAACATTTGGAGGGGGTGGTAAATTCCGATTTACAAGACGTTGCTTCTCACTGTACAGAGGGGACCTCACTGGTGCCACTTCAATATCCTGAGCGAATTTTTGTTCTTCAGAATTCTTCATGTTCTCCTCTTATTTTGTAGTGGCAAGACAAATAAGAAATAGATGCTTATTAACACAAATGGTCCATGCTTCTAGAGGAAGCAAGAAAGAACAGCCTTTCACTGAACAGTGATTCACACTATGACTAGACTTGTACTTCTTGCTAAGACTGTGAATCTGGCTCTTGGTTGTCACATCATTCTTATGTTTCAAAGCAGCATGATTTGAAAGCACAAAAGCAATATATATTTGGGTGGTGTGTACAAGTTATCCTGTGAAACTTATGCTTTAACTCTCTAATATGCACAACACAGAGACAGACAAGTTTAAAATGTTCAGCAGCATCTTCTGAGTGTAGGCTCTGGTGCCAATGAAGTACAAAATCCTTTAGCTAGCTCTGAACCTGTGTGCTGATTGCACTGCAGCTGTAGCAAGATGGAGCAGCTCTGTAAACACTCAGGTGGTTGACTGTGTGCTCCCATGGCTGCTGGTGGTGTCTAAGCTAGCTCAGGTATCTTACCTCTGTGTTTCGTAGCACTGAAAAGGGAGCAGACTTTTATGCTGCAGCACGTTTACATCAAAAGCAGAGGGCTGTTTGTAGCCCCAGTGGTTGTTGTAGTTTCCACTCATCTATAGGTAGCTGGTGCAGTACTGGCACAAGCTGCAGTATGGTCTACCTAGCCACTCAGCTGTCTAGCTTCAGCTGGTATCTACGTTGCTTCAGTCTCACACTTATCACTGCTTAAACAGTGCAAGCTCTAAGTGGGTAGGCTACATCCATCTGTCTTGAGATCATACTTCTGGTGGTGCTAAAGACATGATTTGAGGTCCCTCAGGCCTATGGAGTGACACAGCTACATAATTAAATGGGTAGCTTTTGCTGATAATTCCTGAGGGTGTTTTATTTTTTAATTCAGCTGTCAAATCCAGTTCCAAAATGATTCATAGAATCATAGAATCATAGAATGGTTTGAGTTCAAAGTGACCCTCCACTAGACCACGTTGCCCAAAGCCCCATCCAACCTGGCCTTGAACACTGCCAGGGATGGGGCATCCACAGCTTCTCTGGGCAGCCTGTGCCAGTGCCTCACCACCCTCACTGTAAAAGATTTCTTCCTAATATCTAATCTAAATCTCTCCTCCTTCAGCTTAAGGCCATTACCCCTTGTCCTGTCCCTACATGCCCTTGTAAACAGTCCCTCTCCAGATTTCTTGTAGGCCCCTTGAGGTACTGGTAAGCCACAATTAGATCTCCCTGGAGCCTTCTCTTCTCCAGGCTGAACAATCCCAACTCTCTCAGCCTGTCCTCACAGGAGAGGTGCTCCAGCCTTCTGATCAGCTTCGTGGCCTCCTCTGGACTCTCTCCAACAGCTCCATGTCTCTCCTGTACTGGGGGCCCCAGAGCTGGATGCAGTACTCCAGGTGGGGTCTCACCAGAGTGGAGTAGAGGGGCAGGATCCCTTCCCTCGACCTGCTGGTCATGCCTCTTTTGATGCAGCTCAGGACACGGTTGGCTTTCTGGGCTGCAAGCGCACACTGCTGGATCAAGCTGAGCTTTTCATCCACCAGCACCCCCAAGTCTTTCTCCTCAAGGCTGCTTTCAATCCATTCTCCACCCAGCCTATAGTTGTGCTTGGGATTGCCCTGACCCACGTGCAGGACCTTGCACTTGGCCTTGTTGAACTTCATGCAGTTCACACGGGCCCACCTCTCCAGCCTGTCAAGGTCCCTCTGGATGGCATCCCTTCCCTCCAGTGTGTCAACCACACCACACAGCCCGGTGTCATCGGCAAACTTGCTGAGGGTGCACTCGATCCCACTGTCCATATCGCCGACAAAGACGTTAAACAGTGCCAGTCCCAGTACCAACCCCTGAGGAATGCCACTCATCACTGATCTCCACTTGGACATTGAACTGTTGACCACAACTCTTTGAGTGCAACCATCCAGCCAATTCCTTCTCCACCGAGTGGTCTATCTGTCGAATCCATGTCTCTCCAATTTAGAGACAAGGATGTCATGCGGGACAGTGCCAGATGTTTTGCACGAGTCCAGGAAGGTGACATCACTTGCTCTTCCCTTATCTACCAACTCTGTAACCCCATCATAGAAGGCCACCACATTTGTCAGGCATGATGTGCCCTTAGTGAAGCCATGTTGGCTGTCACCAATCACCTCCTTATTTTCCAGGTGCCTGAGCATAGTTTCCAGGAGGGTCTGCTCCATGATCTTGCCAGGCACAGAGGTAAGACTGGCTGGCCTGTAGTTCCCTGGGTCTTCCTTTTTCCCCTTTTTAAAAATGGGGGTTGTGTTTCCCCTTTTCCAATCAGTGGGAACTTCACCGGGCTGCCACAACTTCTCAAATATGATGGAGAGCGGCCACTTCTTCCACCAGTTCCCTCAGGACCCGTGGATGCAACTCATCAGGTCCCATGGACTTGTGCACCTTCAGGTTCCTTAGGTGGTCTTGAACCTGATCTTCTCCTACAGTGGGCAGTTCTTCATTCTCCCAGTCCCTGCCTTTGCCTTCTTAGGCAGTGTGGCTAGAGGGCTTGCCGGTGAAGACTGAAGCAAAAAATTCATTGAGTACCTAAGCCTTCTCCATATCCTAGGTAACCAGGTCTCCTGTTTCCTTCCAGAAAGGGCCCAGGTTTTCCATACTCTTCCTTTTATCACTGAGGTACCTATAGAAGTTTTTCTTATTGCCCTTGATGTCGCTGGCCAGATTTAATTCTATCAGGGCTTTACTTTTCCTAACCTGATCCCTGGCTGCTCGGACAGTTTCTCTGTATTCCTCCCAGGCTACCTGTCTTTGCTTCCACCCTCTGTAGGCTTCCTTTTTCTGCTTGACTTTGTGCAGGAGCTCCTTGTTCATCCATGTGGACCTCTTGGTGGTTTTGCCTGACTTCCTCTTTGTTGGGATGTGTCACTCCTGAGCTTGGAGGAGGTGATCCTTGAATACTAACCAGCTTTCTGGGGCACCTCCTCCTTCCAGGACTTTGTCCGATGGTACTCTATCAAGCAGCTCCCTAAAAGGTCAACGTCTGCTGTCCTGAAGTCCAGGGTAGTAAGCTTGCTGTGCGCCCTCCTCACTGCCCTAAGGATCTTGAACTCCACTGTCCTTGAGCTTCACATTACCCACCAGCCCCTCCTTGTTGGCGAGAACAAGGTCCAGCTTCACATTACCCACCAGCCCCAGCCTTGTTGGCTCCTCTATCACTTGGAGAAGGAAGTTATCATCAACACATTCCAGGAATCTCTAGAATTGCTTATGCCCTCCCCTGTGAGAACCAGGATTTCTGAAGGTGAGGCTGCTCCTATCTGTTTATAGAGGGCCTCACCCACTTGGTCTGGCTGGTCAGGTGGCCTGTAGCAGACGCCCACTATAGAGTGACCTGTTCTGCCCTCCCTTTAATCCTGACCTGTAAGCTCTCAGTCAGCTCCTCATCCATCCCCAGGCGGAGCTCCATGCACTCCAGCTGGTCACTGACACCTCCTCCTCATCTGCCCTGCCTGTCCTTCCTAAAAGGCCTGTATCCTTCTATCCCAACACTCCAGTCATGGGAGCCATCCCACCACATCTCCATGATGCCAATGAGATCACAGCCCAGCAGGCATGTGCACATCTCTAACTCCTCTTGTTTATTCCCCATGATACATGCGATTGCATGCAGGCATTTCATTTGGGCCCTGATGAAGCTGACTTACTGGCTGGAGCGGCTGGAATTCCTTTGTGCTGCACTTCAGGTGCTCTCCTGCTGACCTGTGATCCTTCTCCCACCTCTGGGCATCTATTGCTGGCACTGCCATCAAACTGGCAGGAGTGGGATGGACTGAGGTTTCCCTCCCACAGCAACTTTAGTTTAAAACCTTCTTCACCAGCTTGGCAAGCCTATGACCGAAGATAATCTTCCCCTTCTCTGACAGAAAAGAACCCCATCAGCCCCCAGCTGACCAGGTTTTTCAGAGGAAGTCCCATGATCTAAGGGGACAAACCCCTGGCTGTGGCACCAGTTCTGTAACTATTTGTTGACTCACCAGATTCAACTGACCCTTTCAAACTTCTTCCCTTTGACCAGGAATGATGAAAAAACTACCTGTGCTCCAGAGTCCCTTACTGCTTCTGCCAGGGCTCTGTAATCCTTCTTGATGCTCCTCAAACTGCTCCGGGCTGTATTACTGGAGCCCGCATGAAACAACAGCAGCAGATAATAGTCAGTAGATTGTATGAGGCTTGTTAGTCTCTCCATGACATCCCTGATCTGAGCCCCCGGTAAGCAGCACTCCTCTCTAGAGAATGTGTCAGGTTGGCAGATGGTGCCTCTGTACCTCTCAGAAGAGAGTTGCCTACTACTGTCACCTGTTGCCTTTTCTTAGTTGTGCTGGTTGTTACATGGGGAGCAGGCTGGGCTGCCTTACTGAGCTCCAGCATCTCTCCTGATGTGGTGGGTCTATTAACTCTCTCTCAGCTGAAACCAGGACACCGCTGTTCACAAGGTACTCCCAGGAGCTTAAGATACCACTCAACCCAGGGAGAATGGTTTATATCTGTTTCCCTGGTAATCCAATTTTGATGCCATAGGATTTTCAGCTAAGACAATAAATAAGTAAAAAAGAAAGAGAGCCACAACAGCATTTTGACTTTAGGAAAAGTTGTAGCAGGAGAAAACAATGGAGTTGCCACAGGCTTTGCACATGTGCCATATTTATGTCCCAAAACATGCAACAGGAAGGCCTCATGCCTTTGAGCCCTTGCCCCATTGGGATTGCTTTTTTGGGAGAGCTGTGGTGTCCAGGAGCAGGGTGCAGCATGTGTCACTGTGCCAAGAACATGATGCTGCTCAGCTCTGTTTTCTTCCTGTGCAGTAACTGCACTTTCACTTAGGCATGACCTAAAACCTGCCAAAGGCTGTAAGTACCAATGAAGTCAGATGTAGCTTGTTATATCACAGGTATGATCACTGAAGGCCCGGTTTTTAGGCAGTGGGTAACATTAAGTAGTCTTCCAGGCAGGCAGCAGTGGCCAACACTCCCTCGTATCATCTCTTAGACGAGTAATTTCAGAGCAATCACCCTACAAACAAAAAAGTCATGTAATTCTCTGCTCTTTGCTACTTAACATCAGTTTGACAAATGTGGAGCATCAATCATACTGAAGCTATGTCATAGAAAAATCATCCTGTTTTCCCGTTGAGGCTATCAGAGAAAGTCTTTTATGGTTGTGTAGCATCAAGTGTCAGGTAAAGAGTCCAGCTTGGTCTGGACAACAGTCTCTGAAAATGATATAAATTTTCTAGAAGGATGGATTGAAAACAGCTTCCAGTAATAGAAGCCTGTTTCACACCAGGGTTTTGAGAACTTATTTTTTCTAAATTACCTTTTTTTTTCCTTATATATTGGTAGTACATAGTTTCCACCCAGAGCACTTAATTTATCAGGGATAGATACCACTTAAGGCAATGCAAAACCTCAGGTGTAACAAAGAGACACTCCGGTGTTACCACTGGTTTGTTAAATGCTTTCATTTCAAACTCACAGAGCATGAACAGAAAGCATTATCAATCCCCTACAGATCAGCCCAATGTCCACCACATAAGAAATGTGAAATTCCACACACACAAAAGAGGACTTGCTGTCTCTCATCACTGTGTCATTTTTCTAGCAGAAGAGACAGGCTTGAAATACCATATGCCAGACAAAAAAATGTTGCAGCAGATACAAGAGAGAAAGAACTTCAGAACTAAGCTCAAAATGAGAAATGACCTTCCCTTCCTCCATGCCCCAACTTTTCCCTCTCTTAAGTCTGGGAATGTAAAAGCTGACAAATGCTTTTATGTCTGCAAGCAATAAGCAACATACATGCAAGCCACATCCTGACATCCTGACTTGTGATGTCCAAGTCCACCAGGGATCCCAGGACCAAACAAATATCCTGCCTGCAGTGTAGGTTGCTACACACCACTTTTTTGAAGACTGCTTTGCACAGCATTTTGAGGGCAGTCATTTCACTCCTTGAGCATTTCAAACAAGAAAGGAGAACAGAACATCCATGCTTTCTCGAGTGCAAATGGAGGACAAGAGAGTACAATGTGGTTCTCAGGTAGTGAAAACACCTACTTAAATACAACCTGTGACAAATGAAGACATTTAGTGAACAGGATGGCTCTTACAGGTGTCTCCTTGGTGCAGACACCTGTGCTTCAGCAGGCCCCAGCAAGCACCACCAGACCTCCCTTGGGCACCTTGCTTTATGTGGCACAGGAGTACTGTTGGGTTTTCCCAACTAAATCACAAACTTGCTCGCTTCAGTGAAGCCCTTCTAGACTCGCCTCATTGCAAACAAGATAATACGGCTTTTCTTTTGGAAGATTACCAGATCAACAGTAGCCTTGTACAGGAATGAATGTGAAACAAAATGCCTGAAGCAAAGTAGCGTGTCTGATATTACTTCCTTATTTCCAGTACTTACTTTGTCATCTGTAGTGTCTGTAGGGGGTGACTGCAAAATTACCTGTCCCAAAAATGTCTTTTTTCTCATTAAGAGCGGTGGTATTTAATCATTTCACAGCTTCATTAAGTGGCTTGTCTTAACACTTACTGCATCAGTACAGACTGCAAAGATCATACTGGCATCATGAATAAGATGAGGAATATATTGGTATTTTTCCATCCTAGCAGCCCCTGCTGAGCCACCTCATCTCTCAAAGGAGAAGGCATTTGAAAAACCTGATGCAATGACCCATCATCTCTGAAAGATTATTCTTTCTTCATTAGTCTTTTCATGCTGCTGAGCTGAAAAGGATTCAGTGCTATAAAAGAAATAGTGATAGCTGGTGTTGCATTAGGAAAGAGGTAGATTGTGTTTAGTAATTTCTGGCTGAACTGCTTGTCATTGTATTAGATAGATACATAGCCTAAATGACTACGCATGAACAAAGCTGAAAATGGATTTTAAGTGGGCTTTTCACTCTTTTTTCAAAATACAAATTACCTTCTTTCAAAGAACAATCACTAAGGAAGTGGTATGTATTATGGAGATCTAAGCTTTTTCGTTCAAGTATTTTTTTAAATTCATGAAAACTTCTGCTGGATGGCACAAAACTTTTGAGATTCTCAGAAGCTGTAGTAGCCTGTAATATACCAATTTTGCCCCTAGGTATTCTGGGCAAATTAATCCTTACTCAATTCTTGGATTAATCTGATGTTCTGGTAAGGGAAGCTTTTCCTGACAGTAGCTAGACAGTAAAGCAGGACATGGAACATCTTGGTTTTACCTAAATTTCCTGGTTTATGATTTACTGGTGAAAAGTTCATGCTGTTCTACATACTGAGAACAGTTTGTAGAGCTGCATATTTCAGAAGGAATGATTATTTTCATCTGAACACATGTATTTTGGATATGGTCCAGTCTTATGTAATTCTTTGAAGGATTTTCTTTCCTTCACAGGAAAGTGTCTTTAAAATAAATAATAGTGTTTTGTGTCTACTGTGGGAGGAATGCTAGCTGGGAAATAGCCTAGAGCATACAAAGTGTGTTAATGTGTCCATTTGCCCCAGGGATGCTGAATCACGTTTTTGGTGAGACACTTCTGAGGGGGCTTGCATAATGAGGGATTTGGAAATTCCATTTTCTCCAGCTTTTCCTGGAGAGCAAGAGTCCAGTTTTTGCTGGATGAAAATTTACATTGAATAAAGAACTGAGAAACCTTTGCAGGCAGAGAAGAGAGCTTCCTAAGGAGAACCAAGGTGAAGTGATAAAGCATCACCTTCAAAATCACCAGAAGTGCTCCTGCAGCTCCCCTTGCTGCTGTTTTTATAGCTAGCTGCTCTGTAGTAGTTAGCTGCACTTCTGTTTTTCAGGGCCAGGCTGATTTCATGCATGGATATTGTTTGTGAGATGTCTGAAATACAGCCTCAGGAGCATGCACCAGTTATTCATTAGGAGATAAAATATTCATTGTCCCTCCTCTCTCCCCATCAGCCAGGACACTGAGAGGAAGGCAAGGAACAGAGAGGCTTTCCCCTCTTGCTGCAGTGGGGTGAATTTAGTTTCTTAGTTTGTAGAGTGAATTTTAAGGATTTATAGCTCTCAGGGCTATTAAAGTTGCCCAGTCTTTAAGAGCTCCCACAGCTTTCTCTCTCAATTTCTGTTCATATCCATCTTTTCCCCTCCTGCCAAGCCTCTAGTTTCTGTTTTATTTCATTGTTATATGCTTAAGAATTGGACAGCTTCCTCAACATTGCAATTCAAAGTGAGAAGCAGCTATTTTTTGCAGATTTCTCTCCTTTCACATCCCAGTAAGGTGACCTGCCTTACAGGCAGCCTTGAAGGCAGGCAGCTAGGTTTGTAAGCAACATTTGGGTTCCCACACTCCTATTTCACCACCAAAATCCCTTTTATCTCTGAACAGCAATGTGGTTTGGCTCAACAGCAAACCCCTCCTTTCCCTCTGAACCTCCTCACCTCTCCGCACCCATCAGTGGGGTGGTCTTCCCTGTCCCCCTGTCCCACCCTACCCACTTCTCCCCAGGACTGCAGGCAGGGATGCTCTTGCCCTTTCCAGCAGAGCGGGCACGGGGCAGTGCAAAAGGTTTTCCAGGCTTTAGTGGTAGCCTGTTTGCCTCCTTTCATCCCAGGGATCCCAAAGCAGGGGGACTTACAAACCCATGCCCTTGAGTGTTACTCGGCGGCATCGCAGACCCTTGTATCTGCCGGCTATGTCATCCATGCTCGCTGAGCAGGGACCACGACAGGCTTCAGGCACAGCGTGGGCATGGCTGGAGAGGGCTGGACTACACAGATTGATCCAGAAAACATGAATCGCAGGTGGTGTGGGGATGATTCTTTAATTAAAGAAGGGACCAGGGAATATCAAAATTACACCTCCTTTTTCAGCAGAGGTTTATTCTCTAACTCTTACTACTTCTGCTCTACGTTTCCCTCTTTTTCCCATTACCCTCCAAGGGAGATTATTTTTTAATTAAGTGGGAGGGTAGATTTGCAGAAGAGAGGGAAAGTCTTTGTTCTTCGTGTCCCAAATTGATTAGCATTCTTGTAGCTTCCTTGTTTGCTTATCTAAAAAGAAGCTGTGGTTTGACTGAGGAAATAATAGCTTTTGCATTTTAATTTTCTCCTAACCAAAACCTTCTAAGATTCTGGGACTCATTCACCATTCTCAAATTCATCTAACTAGTAACATCCCCTGACAGGTCCAGTAGAAGAAAGACTTGCAGAAAGAGCAAGTCATTAAAAAAACCCTGCTTATTTAAAAAAAAAAAAAAAGTCATAATCATATTGCACAGAGTAGCAGATCTTTGGAGCGTGAACTCATCTTTTTAGCTAACTTTGCAGAAGGAGGAAGTTCACAAACTGTGCGGCAGAGTGATTAGTCCATGACAAGACCCTCCCCAAGATGGGGAGGTTAGAGAGCCTCTAGGATAAGTATTGAAATTACAAAGTCTGTGACTTACAAATGAAAAAGCAAACTAAAAAGAATGGATTTGGGTTAGGCAAATTTCAGTAAACTTAAGAGAATTCATGACTGACAGCCTTGATGCACAGAGGAGTTATATAGGGTGAATGACCATAAAAGCACTAACTGGCCCACAAGAAAGGTAGGAGGTACAGTAAGAGACTCACTGTACTAAATCAGTGGCTTTTCTTTGGCTTTAAGTAAAGAAGAAAGTTCACAGAAAATGGACAATAGTTCATATTGCTAAGCATAACTTGAATAGAGTTGCAAAAGCATGTGAGGATAAAAACCAAAAAGGCAGAGGCATAATGTGTCCCCTACTGTAGTAGGAAATGATTCTGTGCCAGCGTTACTAATAGAGAGAAAGCAAAGGAAATATCTCCTGTTCCACAGAGAGGAAAGGCAGTAGATGACACTGAGATAAGAGCGGTTTTTTTGTGCGTCAGTCTTCACTGGAAAGGTGTGTTGCAATCAGATGGCAAACACAGTTACACAAGGTACATATCCAGAGCAGAATTGGGAAAAACAAGCTGGAGAGTACTGAGACAAATCAAACTGGTTTAAGATCATCTGAGCATGGTGAGATCCTTCCCCAAACTGGAGAACTGGCTGAAGGAGTGTCAGAGCCTTTTCCCTATGAGATCTTGACAAGGGCTGTTCATAGGAAGAGCAAATGTCATGCTTAACCTTACCAAGGGGACAAGGAAAAGAGGAGTTAGGGAATACCAACCAAACCTCAATTCTTAGACGAGTACTTGTGGTTGTATAGAAGAATACATAGTGAATTATAAACAACTTGAATTTATCAAAGAAGACCTATCAAGATACACAAGTTTTCTTGACAGGCAGCTAGCAGACCTTATAGCTCCAGGTCATTTGAGGATGCCAATTATCTTGACAGTAAGGAGACTTTGATACATTTATAACCAAGCAGTAGAAATATGCGTTGGACAAAACTTCTGTAAGGCAGATATAATACTGGGAAGAAACTATTCAGTCAAAATTGAAGGAAAAAGTTTTGATGGACTCTGCTGAGAGTCTGGTCTGAGATCATTTAATCTTCATATTAACACCTTAGGTGATGAGAAGGTGTAGAGGAGCTATTCATTAAACTCGAAGACAACATCAAACCTGGGGGCACACAGTGAAGAACAGTATGATGATGACAAATCAGAAATGGTCTTGCAAACGTAATAGAAGACAAGTGCAAAACTTCACCTTTAGGCAGGCATAACCAACTGTGCAGATAGGGTGGGCTGTGGCTGTCAGCCCAGTTCTCTCAAAGCATGTGGGAATTTGAATAAGAAGCTGGACATGAGTCAAGGATTTTGTGCTGTAAAGACACAGTGCTATGTAGGTAATGAGACATAAAAGAAACCTCCTCTGCTAATCATTAATAAGGCATCAGCTGGATTAATATGCGGTTGGAGTGCAGCACTGGAAGTACAGTGTGGACTGACAGAAAATCAGGAGGACAAAATGGTAGTGGTTAGGGTACATCATCTAGAAGGGAAGACTGCTCAGTCTAATGCAGAGAGTTGGTCTTCAAATATTTCATCAGCTGTTGCAAAGGAAAGGAATAATGTGTTCTTTGTGTTCACGGTACAAAGGACAACTACCAAGATTAAGTGTTGGCAATGAAAATTCATTAGGGGAAATCCTTCCAACGATCACGACAGTGAAACACTGGGGAGGCCATGGAGTGTCCATCATTTTGGGTCCCTGAGACGAGGTCAGAGACACAGTCATCAGGAGCAGTGCTAGTTCAGCCAACGCAGCCTGCCATCAAGGACCCCTTCTCCCAAGCCACTGGGGCTCAGCACTTGCATCCAGCCCTGTCCCAGACCTTGCTCCCTGTTTCTGATCACAAAGAGCCACAAACTGCAAGAGAAAACTAACTATTTAAGGAAAAGAAAAGTGAACAGGGACAGGATAATGTCTGCAACTAGTTTGAAAATGCCTATAAAGATGATGCAAATAAATTCCAAAGATAAGAGAAGTTGGATTAAAATGCCGGAAGACCAGACCTTTAAAAGAAAGTCAAGCACTTGTCCCTCAGACCTTTTCCAAGAGTGAGCACAGTGAAGCAATGGAGTAGGTTGCCAATTGCCACTCCCTGACAATTTTAGGAAGGGGCTTGACAGGAGTTTGTTGAGATACTTGAGGTAAGGGGGACAGCTGCACTATTTTCTATGTTTCTTTTCTCTTTTGGAGAAGGGGAGTGCTAAAAGTATATGGAAATGAAACAGAGAAGTGAGAGCAGGAACTGCTTTTTACTAGAGCAAATGACAGACTATGAAACCCAAACCAGGAAATTAAAAATCTGGGGGCAGGGCAACGCAAATTTTCTGCATTATAAACAATCAGATTGTTGCACTTGCTGATTCATCACAGTAGCATATTTTGCAAAATTCAAGGCAGGGTCTCCAGGGATTCACAGAGTGAATTACTTTTTAGGAAAAAATGTTGACTCTTACAGTGTAGGACAAAGCCAACTTCTTGCATTGCAGGTAGGGAAGAAACTTTCCTTCATGCAAGTCAACCCTGAATTTTTGGTACGTTTCCATGAAATATCTGGAAACAGCCACTGCCAGGCACAGAACTGGATGGACTACCAGTGCGAACCACTGGCCAGCTCCCCGTAAAACTGCTTGAAATCATGATGGAGTTTTCTTTCCATTCCTGTTCCACTTGGTAGCTGGCAAAATATTTCTGTGTTGGAGTTATTAGTTTCAGAATTCTTATTTGAAGACATAAATAAATCTGCTGGTTTGCATTCAGAGCTCCAGTTTGTTCTCCAAATAATTTTACATTGTTTCGTTAGTCTGAAACAGACTTGATTTTCATTCTTTGTTATTAGAGTAGGAATAGACATCTGTGAAGAGGAACAGAAGGCATAAATTTTAGACTGTGTGGACCCTAGAGGGCAGAATGATGAAAAGCTGAAGCTATAAATGAAATTGTAGCCTAAAGTGATAACTTGAATGGGTCAAAACTTAAAATTTCCGTCTTACAGAAAATTCCAAGACTTTGAAACTTCACCTTGTCTCAAATACAGTTGAAAAACAAGGTTATAAAAAATATTATGAAAGAGAGGAATTAATATTATTTATTTGACATCCTGGAAACATTTATTTTTATAAGACTGAAACATTATCAACATTGCCACATTAACACTTTTATTTGTTCACAGTTTAAATGGTAATGTAAAAAGCAGGTGTTTCTGCTTCACAGAAACAAAATATTGAGATAATCTCCTGTCAGATTATCATGAAATGGATACATTCCCATAAACATTTTACATTTAATTAAGTCAATGTTTTCCAAAGGAATAATACATCTCAGGGAAATCATCAACCACATGCCATTATTGTCTAGTGTTCTTTAACCCCACAAATGTCAAAATTGTCTATACTTCTAAACAAAGACAGAAAAATAATCTTTGGTCAGACAGTATAATATGTTTTTCAGAGTGAAAAAAAAAAACTGCTTAACACTGCATATGAACACTGTGTAATTGTTTAAGAGCTATTTATCACATTGTATCTGCCAGGAGAATTAAACAGATATATTTTCTATCCTAGCAGTTGCTACATACAAATGGGTCTTATGAGTATTGCACTTCCCTTAGGTAGTTTGTTATATCTCTTCATTTCATATCTTCCCAGATTTCTGCTAAGAAATGCCAAGAGCTTTTTCCAGTCTTGCTATTGATACAGCATGTCAAACGTCCGACGCAACAGGGAATTTATTAAGCTACTTTCCTAACCTATATGATATCAGTAATCTTGTCACAAGAAAATCACATTTCCCTTCCTTCATCCTGCTTTGCTGCTGTCACAGCGGCCACCCCGCAGCACCCCGCTGGGACCGAATCAGGCGTGCTGGGTGCCGTACACCTGCAGCGCCCAGCGGTCCTGCCCCCAGGCCTTTGTGGTTGATGTGGACGGGACTGGCACCTTGCAGAAGGGCACCCAGGAGGGCTGGGTGCTGGAGCTGGGAGGGGAGCCCAGCTCTCTGCCTGCTGCTGCTGGTCCCTCCGGCCAGGGACCACAATGCTTCTTACTTAGCTGGTTCCCTCTCCTTTTAGCAATAGGGTAGCTGTGATTCATTCCACCTTGCAGGGCAGAGGATGTGGAAATGCCTTCTTAACTCCTCTTCCTTCTTCCCCTTTGTCATCCCCTCACTAAGCTGCCTTCCAGGTCCCAAAACGCATATTTGGCATTCCTGACTTTGTGCTGCAGTAGCACTGTGGTCTCCAGCAGTAATGCTGGGGCAAGACTGCTCAGCAGCCACTGGAGCATTACAAGGCTTCCTGCCTCCAGAGGAGAAGTCTTCAATGGGCTTGTGTTCAGTAATGACTTCTGCTCCCTGCTCTGTCGTGTTCCAAAAGCAGATTTTATACATAGAACAGCTCTCCTGCTGTGCTTCATGTTAAGCGTGAGCTAAAGTGAGAACATGTGGTGTCCCAAACATGGACAGAGATGCAGATTTTCAAGGCTGCCAGGCGGATGTGTCCCACAGGCTCCATGCCAACAGGCAAACCAGGAATTAGGTTTCTACAAGGAGCACTGGGTGTTTAGCATGGTGGGATGGTGCCTGCCTTCTCTAGAGGCTCCTGTGACTTAAGTGCTACCAGGTCACCTTTCCTAAGAGTACAACTGCCTACCTCCCCCTTCCATGTCTTTATTTATTTCTGCATAGCAGTCTTCTGTCTAAACATTTCACCTCCCCATCAGCTTCTCACGTGAAGTTGAGAAGACCAAAATCCTAGAGCATTTCTTGTGTGGAAAACAGGTTCTTCTCACTACAACCCCTTCTGAGGACACGTGGAAAGGGCCAGCAGCAGCCTGGCCCCATATCTGCTTCTCAATGGAAATGTAATCATAATGTCACAAAGTACATGCTCTTTGTATGCACCTTTTATTTTTTTTTTAAACTACTAGAGACTAGGTCCTGACTGGAGTGTTCAAAATACAAATAGTTAACTAAAATACTGAGGCTTATATAACTCAGTTTCCCTGAAATAATGTCAAGATCCCACCCCAGAGAGTGGGCAGCTGACTGCAACCATTAGGAAGCATCCCTGGGAAGGCTCTGGTTTACCACAGAAAAGTATTTTTATGTCCCTCACATCCTCAGCTAAAACTGGAAGGAGGCTGTACAGGTCACCTACCGGTCAGTGTGGCGTGGGAACAGGCTGCAGTGATGCACAGAGCATCCAGGCTCACCCAAAAACAGTGCTGCTCCAGCCCAGGGGGAGAGCGGAGTGCCCTGCTGCCATACCCACTGCCTGTCTGCAGGCAATGATCACACCGGCAAGGCTTTGCTGCACCTAGCCCCACGTCAGGAGAGTGTTTCAGCATGTGCTTCTGCCAGGCTCAAACATATTTTAAATGTGTTCCTTCATCAAAATGTTTTTAACGAACCGAGACCAACACAAGGAATCCACAAATAAAATCAACTGAATCCAGATGCCTCCCAGAAGCCACCCATAATTACACCGGACTATTTCCTTTCTTAAAAATACTGTGACTAAATTCAAGGTAAGTCTGGTGGGAATCAAGGACCAGAATATCAACAAGCATTACACTCAAGTCTGTTCAGCAGACATCACAGCAGATATCCCCTCATTTTGGCAGACCTCTAGAAATTCATTATATTTAACATATTCCTTTAAAATTCTCATTAATAAACATTTCCTTCCATTCTTTGGGGAACCCCCTCGACCCCACTATGCAGCAGCCCTGCAGTAGGCTAGGGTTTCACATCACCGCTATAGCTTTCCTCTTACCATCTGGGGTTTTAACATGAGCTTTCTGCCTGCTGCGTGTCGTTTCCAGTGCTCTGCTCTTGCCACAGCCCAGGGTTTGACTCCTAGATGACTGTAGCCACTGGAGGGTTAAAAACAGATTGCCAGCTCACAGGCCAACTCCACATCTGGAACAGCTTCTTCCCTATTATAACATTTACAGCTGGAAGGTTCAATATCATATTTTGGACTTTATGATTAGTTTTGATGACAGCTATTTATAGCCTACTCCTTGCCATAGGACACCAATGCATGATTTGTCTAGCTGGTTTTAGACTAAGGAGATATAGGCAAGAACCAGAGGTGCAACACATGCAAAAAATCACCATTTTCATTGTATTTTCCAAGTGAAAGGCAGCATGCGAGAAGTCATCCCATGTGTGGTTGTCTTGATGTCTCGGTTGGTGGAAACGTTGCTTGCTTTAGGGTTTGTAACTTGCAGAAATCATGAGGATGACCCACTAGTTGGATATTAAAAAGGCTCTACTGGCCTGGTGTCATATATTCATCTGCACAGCAGATTGAGGGCAGTGATTTGCAGTCTTTTTTCTTTTGGTAATACGCAATGGTAGCTGGCATCTCACTAAGATTAGAGAAGATGACATCTGTTAATCAAGTAATTTCTATTTACATATTTCCAGAATACCCACAAAGGGATGGTTTAGGGCAAGAAGTTCAGTGAATGTAACCAATGGAAGATGAAACCATGGACTTTCTCTTTTTGCCACATTTTAAAGGAGAAAGTCTTGTTCTTTGCCAGGCAAAAGCTGATGCGTGCATAGACTGCAGGAGCCAGATTTAGAAGGATCAATGTCAAAAGTCATTTGTTCAAGGATGAAAATACATGGTACCAAAGACCATGTTTTATGCCTTCTTTTTTTCTGGTGTGATAAAAAGGTTGCTTGCATTTATTTATCTTACAATGAATACTAGCTAGAAGAATATTAAGGCAGCAGCTCTACGTAGAATAAAAATAAATTTGCATGAAATTACAGCAACAATGCCAGAGAGGTCTGCCTTCCTAAAATCTGCCACTAAGTTGTAATGTCCATGTGTGTCCATCCACTGAGGGATGTATGCTGCAGTCTCCCAGACAGTTTGTATCGGGTCTGGCTGAGATGGAGTTAATTCTCCCCACAGCAGCCCTCCTGGTGCTGTGCTGTTATACTCAGAACATTCATGGTGTTATACTCAGAAATGTGGGTATCCAGACTCTAAAGAAACAGAGCACTTTTTTCTGCTTAAGGAACTGACAGATCACCTGAAAGATTCAGCAATAAAACCTGGGAAACAAAAACGTGGAACAGCAAGAAAAGAACTTTGAGAACAAATCTGGATCTTATTTGCATGCAAATAATACTACTGTTATGTCATAGTTTCCAGACTTTAATCTAGAAACAAAATGTATCCATCCTCCACTGAAATAATCCAAAGATTTTTTTTTTTCTTAGCAGTTGTACAGAAGATGTCTTCTATTCATTAACATGCAATAATAGAAAGTTGCTTTCCTGTAACAAATCCTACCATAATTATAAGGATATAACAGTAATTTCTTAAATGAGGAAAAGCTCCATAAGAAATTTCTGGTCTCATGCCTTCACAGTTGCTTCAGGTTTTTGAAATATCAGCCTGATGTTCTTTTAAAGAATGATATAGCCTTTTTGTATGAGTTGGCATATCTGAAAGTCTCACATCTGTATAACATCCTTCCTAGATTGAGGACACTGTAAGGAGCAGGAAATGAGAATTTTGATTCAAGCCAAGCAACTGTTTTCCATAAATATGAAGAAAAGTGCCATGTGAGGTACACCAAAATCATCTGGTGAATTCAATGGAGAGAAAAGGTGTTTTCTAATGCAGAAATGTTATATTTTAACACTTTACCTTGCTGTTTCAAAATACCTGGTTTTGCTACAAAATTATGGTATTTCAGAAATAAATGTATGGAAGCATTACTTAAATAGTGCATAATCCATAAAAAAAAGCAAATAAGTGTTTTTAAACGAATTATAGGAAAAAGCTCTATTTTGTCTTTCTCCTGAAAAGCTTTCTATTTTTATGCAACACCTACCAATTTCCTCCTCCTCTACCCACTGGTGCTGTCCTGCATCTATTTCCTAATCTGCTAGTTTAGCAACCTAGACCCAGCAAAATCCAGCTGGGGCCAAAACTGGCATTGCAGTGTGGTCTGGTCTGTCTCCTATAGGCTGTGAAGTAGTGTTTGCTGTCACATTCAGTAACGTTAAACTCACGCAAGTCGTTATATTGTTACAGCATTTGGGATTTTTTTTAAACAAATGTAAATTTGAGGCCTATAAAATTATTTCTGTCCTTAAATTAGCTGTAGAGAAATTAGCCCTTGAAAAAAAGACTCTTCTGAAGATTCTACCCAAAGTCCATCACACACACACACACGAAAAAAAAAAAACCCAAGAAAGACAGCCCAGTGCTTAGGGCACTGAGCTGAGAAATAGGTAGATCTCCATTTCCCATCTACAATGTGATGAGGTTGCACTCAAAAACTTCTTATGGCGAGAAATAAGCACACTTCTTATGCAAAGCGAAGAATTTGTTGTTAAAGTAATCAAAATCCTACCAATTTAACAACAGAATTATTTGTAGTCTCAGTCAAAGTATTTTAGGAGGGGGAGAAGGAACAGTTTTACATAAAAAGTGTCCAGAATAATGGTTACAACTGTTATGCCTTCCTGGTACCTGCCCCTTTCTCTGCTCTTACAGTCAGTCTTCCATGACCCCTTTGGATCAGTCCTGGAGAGAGATAAAAGAAGTGGCAAGTCATCAGTGTTTCCAGCTCCTCATCAGGGCAAATATTATGTTGGTGCTGAGGGTTTCTTCCCTTTGCCAGGAGGAATGTGATACAGACACTGATGGTTTCCTTCTCTTCAATTTTAAGTCCACTTGAGGCAATTTGTATATATTTTCTAACACCCTTTATACCTTGGTCTTTTTTCATGGATCTGTAATTCCATGTTAGATCCAAACTAGCTTTATATGGAGTGCATTATATATGTTAGATACTTGTTCTTTGTCCTCTTCATTGCTCCTAATGCGGTTTTGTCCAGCTCTTGCTCTGCATGTCTTTCTCTGACCATTGCAAATTTGTTCATAGCCATGGGGTCTCCAGGGCCAGCCTGTGTCCCACCTCTTGTCATCCCACCTCATCCTCTTTGCAGCACCCTGTGTCCCTCTTTTCAGGTTTCAGCTGTTGCATTAAGCCCATCTTCCTCTGCACTAAATCACTACATTGGAGTCATAAGTATTTCTTTCTACAGAAAAAACTGCTTGGCACTGCTGTCTGAAAATCATAGCTACACCATATGATTATACAAACGTGCAGAATTAAGCCAAACGAGGCAAGTATAGACAGAGCCTGGCAAGTCCTAAGGGCCTTACAAAGCTATTACAAAGCTTGGGACCTGTTACTAGCAGTGGCAATACTGTATTTACTGGCCTGCGGGGCTACAAAGCTAATTATGTTTTGTTTCTCCTGTCCGTAGCCTGTGTAAATACACAGACGCAGATTGAAATATCAGATGCTTCCAGATATGCACAGTCATATTCACTGGGATTAACGACATGCTGAAAGCTAGTTTGATATCCTAACATTTGCAAGTCAAGACTTCCATGACAATTCAAGGGAATGTGAAACAGTTTGTTAGTATTATTATTACCAAGCTCCAGGGTTACAGCTGTTCCAGAGACAGGCTGGTGGACATGGAGTGTTCACCCTTGAGGCAGGTACAAGCAGGTCAAATAAGAGTCCAAGAGATGAGTGAGTGAATGCATTCATTCTGCTGAAGGTAGATAAATTAGTGGTCCGTTTTCTCACCTGGCTCCCAGCATTCGATGAGATTAAACTGACGCTTGCTAGATGAGGATCTTCCAACCTTTCCCTTCCAGTTTTCTGAGGTACCTCTAATGCAACAGGACAAACTTGCTTAAAAACACTTGTGTCTATGCTCAAAGTGTCACTGGGGAGTCAGAAGGCACTTGCTGGCACCTGAAATGTCCACATACCCTTCCACATCCACCTTCTCCGGTGTTGTACCCCTGTCTGAACAAGCATAGTTTGTACCAGAACAGCATGATGCTGGCTGTAGGTTTTGGAGTCGGCCGTGGGTTCAAGTATGTTTGAGGGCTCTTTGAACAGCCACAAAAAGCTACCAAAATCCCCAGATGTTATTATTACTCTCATCATCTGGCAGCTTCACAGGAGAGCAAGTGGGCAGCATGGCTGGTCGCATGTTCATCCCCAGGCACTCGATCTGGTCTGCTCAGAGGTAAAGTGTGGTGACAGGACATTGTGGGTGTAATGCTGTGTGTTGCAGCACTTTCCTTTCCAGGACTATCAGTCCAGCATCCTGCAAAATATAAGCATCAGTTCTCTTAGATCTTGAAATTATTAGCACACCACTTTCCCATTCCCTTGCCCCTCACCAGGTGTTTTTCAGGGAAACCACCACCTAATATTGAGGAACCAATGTCTCATTGCTCCTCACAAGGTTTTATCGTAGCCCCAACCTCTGCAGTGTCCTCTGGCTAAGCAGTTCCCCGTGTTATTACCAGCTCTGCAGCTGAGGACACAGTTCAGTGGAAACTTGCATACTGCCTACGCTGCCAGTGTAGCTGTATTTCTGACTTCTGTTGTGGTTGAACGCCAGCTGGTAACTGAGCACCACACAGCCAATTGCTTACCCCTACCCGCCCAGGGGAACGCGGGGGAGAATGGAAAAACAAGCCCATGGGTTGGGATAGAGACAGTGTAATAGGACAACAAAGCAAGGTGATGATGATGATGACGATGATGACAATGATGATGATATATTAAACAAGTGATGCACAAATGCAATTGCTCACCACATGTGGAAGAGGAAAAAAACCCCCGATGCCCAGTCTGTTTCCAAGCAGCAATCCCACCTCATGACTAGCTTCCCCAGTTATGTTTGGGCATGACATTATATGGCGGGGAACATCCCTCTGGCCAGCCTGGGTCAGCTCTCCTGCCTGTGCTCTCCCAGCTTCTTGTGCACCTGGCAGGGCGTGGGAAGCTGAAAAGTCCTGGACTTAGTGTAGACACTACAACTACCTAGCAACAACTAAAAACATCGGTGTTATTAGCATTATTCTCATCCTAAATCCAAAACTCAGCACTATGCCAGCTACTAGAAAGAGAATTAACTCTATCTCAGCCCAGACCAGGACAACTTCCCACAGAAACTCAGCACGCCAGGCTCCCTGGCATCCGCCCTGCCCTTTCTGCTGTCACCCTCTGCCCTCCTGCAGCAGTGTTCCTCCTTTCACCTTGCAGTCGACAACATTGCTAAAGCGTGTGTGTGGGTGTGTGTGGGTGTGTGTGGGTGTGTGTGGGTGTGTGTGGGTGTGTGTGGGGGGTGGGGGGGGTGGGGGGGGGTGGGGGGGGGGGGGGTGGGGGGGCGTGCTGGCAGCCCGTGCGTGAATTCTGGGGACAAGCAGGACAGAGTGCCGTGCAGAAAGCGAGCGGTTATGATGCCCGAGCTCACTAGATGGCCCCATACACTGCAGAGAAACTCTTCCTCGCCATCCCACCGCGTAAAATCTGTTTATGCATACAGTGGTAGGGATTTTTTTTATTATTCTTTTTCTGTTTTTGTAATAGCTGGACCTGGACCCCTCTTCCTGGATTCCTCACCGCTGTGGTAGACCTGTTTCTGTCCCTTGGGCAGTGGTGGTCTGCCTGCAGAGGAATCCTTGCCGATTACCAAAGCGAGCCACATAGCATGCAGCAGGAGCGGGAAGCAGAAAGGGAAGCCTAGTACGTGACCTTCATGATAATACTCTCTTTGTACAAACTGGTGCAGGAGCACAAGTGAAGGTTAGCATTTGGGGCCATTCTGAAGTGCTCCCTAGGTCCATAGAGGTATATTTAGCAGGTACATTTGAAGTTTTATTGCATTATTTTTATTACGGGACAAAACTCTGCTAAACAAGCATTTCCTGCACTGTGATATGTGACTCCACACAACCTGTTAAGGGAAGAGCCAAGGCTCAGCAAAGGAGAAATGTGTGAGGGATGGCTAACGGGAAATGAGAAAAGAGAAAATAGCTATGGACTGTGCAAGATGTACTAGACATTTAGCGCTCTATTAAAAAGTTGTGTCTATCTGCAGTATTTTCTTGGTCCCCCGGCCACAGCCTTTGAGAGCACTCCTGTCAAGCAGGAATTTATTACAATACTGATTTCAGGGATAGGAGTTTGAAACAGAAAGAGAGGAAAGGCTCAAAGTCATGGTCAAGTTACCAAAGTGCATCAGCAGTCTACAGCCCACCACCAGTCCTCTGCAACTCTAGGGTAAAACACAACTTCAGCCACCTTCCCAGAGGATTAAGTGACCACAGACAGGATACACCAAGTCGCCTATAGGCTTTCAGCTGACAGGTTAGCTGGACAAGCTACAACAGCTAAACTTGTGTTTCTGGGTGGAAATAATCGGTCCACGATTACCTACATCATGTGCATGGACATGATAAACTGAACATGGCTCTCCCCAGCTCTTGCTGGTGTGCTGTCAGAGAAAACCACTCCCCTCCTTTGTCCTGCATCATTTTGTGTTGCTGACTGTTGGATTTCTTCACATTTGCAATTGCACTGACCTGTTCAAAAGCAGCAGCACCCCTCTGCTTTCTTTCCCACCTGACTGTAACACCAGGAAAGCAGTGGTGAGGCAGTTTGCATGGTATGTTCAGAAATGGTTTCTACTTTCTCTCTCAACGGCACCCACCTGAGCCAGCATAAGCAGAAAAACTGCTGTGAAAACGTGATGGTGACAGCTGTGCCGCAGGGCCAGGCAGGAGGCATCCTCTGCGACACCAGCATGCCCACCGAGCTCTGTGTGGGACAGCAACCACCTCCTGGGCTGAGCCTTCGCATCGGTGATCGATGCATGACCAGCCTTTCCCAGGCAAGTAGATGTTCCTGTCATCTTTAGGTTCAAACTTCAAGACATCTAAAATTAGCCTGAACCAGGCAACTTACCTTTCCACATCTAAACTGTGGTCTGTGTCCTTCCACAAATCAATCTACGCGGAGTTTTCAGAGCTCAGCACTAGGTCGTTCCCAGAGTCCCTTGTTTCACAGATATGCAGCTTTTCAAGGACTTCTTGGCCTCAAGACTTTGGTACTTCCCAAAGAGGACATGACAGTAAAGAAGGCAGGAACAAGGAAATGCAGGACTTTCTACAAGAGGACTTTCTGGCCTTAATCCTACAAGACCCAAACACATAGCAGGAGGTGTGCAGTGGGGCAATAAGCAGAAATGAGAGCAGCCCTATAGCCAAAAGGCCGCAAGAGCATTCAGTTTGGGTTTGGATCACCGGGGAGAAGCCAAGGAGGCTTACAGGCAAAGCTGGTTTGGGCACAAAGCTGCATCTTTAGACTGTTCCTACTTAACCAGTGTTAACATAGCGTAAGGTGGCAAATACCAGCAGTTCTGTACCAACGTCACAAAATGCCTCTTTGTGGCTGATCACAACAGCTGAGATGACTACAAGAAGGCAAAAAATTAAAAAAAGTAAAGGAGATTGAAGAGAAATGGTGCCGTGGGTATTTCATGCTGCTAATGAAGCAAATGTTGTTAGAGTAGGGCATGACCAGCAAACCCACAGCTCCTGCAGGGACTGTCACACTGACAGGAGCATGCATGCTGGCTGCAGGGTGTACACCAACACCAGAGCTGAGAACCGCAGGCAGACCCAGGGAGTTCAGCCACAAATGAGGCCAATTACAAATGAGGGAGAAAGCATTTAGACCGTTGGTGGTGTCCATCTGGTGCTTAGTGACTAACCTGCCAGCACTTTGGCCAGTCATCCCAGCAGCCTGCTCTTCCAACTGCCTTCGTCTAGTAGTAGTGGCAATGCAGACAATGGCATTCCAGCTTCCACAATACTCTTGCTGCTTTCAGTTTCTATGCCTTATTTCAAATAAGGCCTTTTTAGTTTAATTTCATTTTTAGTTTGCCCATTCCAAAGCACTGGCACAACTTCCCTACTTTTGAGCTATCTTTGGCAGATTAATGTGGTTACTTTCTAAGTCTTGAGTCAGAGGGACACTTCAACATGTGCTTACATCCGAGGGTATCAGTTTGTCCATTCAAACCACTGGACCTACATACACACCTACAGTTTAATGCCTGTTTATCTGTCTTGTTTAAATTCAAGGTTTTGACTATCATCTACTGCCCAATAACTTCTACCATAAACATCCATAGATAAAGCCCCTTTAAAAAATAAAGCTGGAAAACTGTTCATAACTATACACCAATTGGCACGGAAACCACAGGAGAAGAACATTCACAAGTACCTACATCCTATTTTCAATCACTTTTAAGCTTTTTTGTAAATCCCTGAAGGTGCTTACTTGCATCTTTTGTAACTGGTCAGTAATTTTTTAACTACCCATGCCCTGAGGGTGTAGACATTTACCTGCATGAAGTAAACTGGAACATGGGACATTGCTTTCTCAATAATATGAGCATCTGTGAAGCCTTGCCCTTGGTCTCATGTTGTTGTGAAATTTTAGACAAAGCAAATGAAAATGTTCTGTCAGTGCTATAAACCTGGCCAGATTTTCACAATGGTCTCATGTTTATTATTACCTGTTCTTGCAAGAACTTATTTTACTTGAATGCCTTGTTCGAATACCAACATAAAAAACTTGGCAGGCACAGAAAGGAGACAAGCGTGTCAATCATACAGGTAAACCAAAGGATGTTCACAGGTTTGCCAAGACTCAGTTGAGATTTTCTCCAGGCCAGGATCCTTAAGCATTAAGATCACTGTGAGGCTCGAAACCAGGCAAAATAAACCATATAGACTTTAGGAAAGTCCTGCAGAACTCTACCTTTTTTTTTTTAGTTGCATAGCAGGAATTTCCAGAGATGTGACATGGCCCAGCTCCCCTTGCTACCCCATCCCTCAGTACCACTCTTCCAGGCGTAGGGACTGTTCACACAGGCAAGGGGACCCCTGGGAGGTTGTTTTGCAGAGTCATGGGATCCACTGAAACCACAGAAGGCAAACCAGCTCCTCACAATGAGCCAGCCCCTCCCTGGGATCCTAGCCAGGAACCCATCAGGCTACACTTGGCTTTCCTCAGCTTGCTGCAGAAAGAATAATGAACTGAGTGCAAAGTAATTTATTAGAAAGTATGGGGTTACCACACTGCTAGATGGCATTGAGGTACTCCTCCATGATATTTACCCTCAGAAATGCAGTCCTGTGCCACCTCTCTGTTGTGCCCTATGGCCAGATGCTGGCCAACCATTAAAACATAGACCCTAGCGTGCTTTTAAAGGTTCTCTTAAAAAGGAAAACAATCCCTTTCCTAACCCATCCTGGGCTGCAGGTGCTCTACTGGCTGATTTTTTGCTCCCCTGAACTGAATCAAAAAAAATGTGCGCTTTATCCTGACTTGGAAGCTCTGCAGCTCTTGGGAAGTCCAGGGGTCAAGAATTTCACCCGTCCGAAACCCACGCAGGCAGGAAGCCGTCAGCTGACTCCTACCACAAACATGCAGCACAATGTCAAGACAAACTTCAGCTTCTCACAATTAAAATCATGCCTCATTCCAACTTTCCATAAGGGCGACTTATGATCTGTCGTGGAAAATAAAAAGGAGGTCATTGTCATGTTACTAAACTCACTCTCCTTTCTTTTATTCACACTCCAGCACTGTGAAGGATAAGACAGCAATGATTCAGGTGTGGCTGATGTTAGGTAATGTGGAGCAAAGGGCTGGAAAAGTAAGCCCCGAGCAATCTCAGAGCAATTTTTCCCGCTCATTTCTTCATTCACACAGCTGTGTAGCTGGCTCTGTTCACCAGTACAGCTCAGAAACGACACTACGCTTCCAGGGATCCCTCTGCAGACTTACAGATGCTGTCTGAGCACAAATTCGATTTCTTCACAGCATGGGAAGTTGTCTTACACTGTAGATGAAAACCAAAGATGTACTCAAGATGACCTGAGCAGGTGATGGGGGTCTAGGAACTGGTTCGCTGTGATTTCCAGCTGAGACTGGAGAATGTGAATGCAGCACCCAGCTCTTCTCAGTCCTTCCCACTGCAGGCAGAAACTCATGAGATGCATCTGATGAAAGATAAAACATAATCGTGAAACTCAGAGAATTAAAAAATGAGATACAAGCATTGTCCCTGGGAAGCCTGGATAGTTACAGCTCCTCTGGTCCTCTAATGGTGTGATGGAGTTGGCCCATTGTAGGTGACCTCCTGTACTCCCGGCAAGAGAAAAGCAGGCTCTGGATGGCAGAGATAAAACTAGAGCAGTCAGTTTCTAGAGTGCAGTCAGTATTTCCTGAGCTTTCTACAGCTCTCAGTGAATCCCAGGATGCTGCGGACTGGCTGCTTCCACCCACTGACCTTCTGCTCCTCTTGAGGTGGTAAGCAATTTCTTCATCTAAAATTCATTCATCATTTTATGGTATGATTTCATTCTTGCCCGATTGCTCATGGCGAGTGGGAAAAGGCACTCTGCTTTGCTCACTGAGATGCAGTTACCACCACAGCCCCACCTTCCCTGCACTTGTGTGCCAGAAATTTGTGCTGGGACTCTGTGAAAGGATCGGCACAGAGCTCTCCATGTGCCCGACAGGACCGAAGGCCTCCCCAAAAACTGTTGCCAGAGGTAACAGCACCACCCACCAGCCCGGTGGACACTCAGAGAAAATGACAAGAACAATAGCAGGAAATGTCTAAGGGTGGAAACAACAAACTGAGCACAGCCCACGTTTCTGGGGGCTTCCTGATTGGCTTGATTTGCCTCGGCAGGAGCACTTCGGATAACCTTGGAGTTGTCCCACCAAAGAAAACCTTTCCCCCATGAAGCTGTGTTTGTTCCAATGCTTTCTGGGGCACAGGGATGCTTGCTGCCAAGCACAAATAAATAAACGAGCACAACACAAAAGCTCTAAGGTAGATTGGACAGATGAAGCAGGATCAGGATGCTGCCGTCATCATGCTCAGGGCGGCAGCAGCTCAGTGCATCCCTTATTGCTCCCAGTGGAGAGTCTGTCCCTTCTCACGGGACGTGTTCCTTTCCTTGTATCAGTCTTCACCGTGGAAAAATGGACTCTGAGTTCCTGTAAGTGAATGACAGCAGAGGACAGATTTGCAAAGCTCAAATCCAAGAAACTGTTTGCATCAAGAAACAAACAAAACAAGTTACAGCTCCTACTGGGTGTTCCCCTTCCTGCCCTGCTGCTCTTTTTCTGTCCCTGCTGTCCAAATCACTCTTGGCAAGCAGTGCAGGGGAATGCGTTTGTGTATTTGTGAGGGGCACATAATGTGGAGAATGTTTAAAGGGACCTAATAAAGCTCAGTGCCTGAGGCACGCTGTCTGTCAGCTGCACATACTCATCTCTTTTGCCAAGGGCCTCTGAGGGCACTTACAGGTTCAGGCAGTCATGACTAAAGCACAAAACAAAAGGCAAGGAAAAGTTTGTTAAAAAAGGTCCAAGAGAGACAGATCAGATCCCTGTAAGTTGCAGCTTTCCATGGTAGTAAGGCAGTTGTGCTTTAACAGCCACATGACAGCCAGGATACAGAGAAGGTGTCATCACACCAATTATAATACTTTTGTTTGGGTTTACACATTTTCAGTGTAACAGCCTGAATTCTCTGGGGGTCATTTTCATTTTTAGTATTATTCTCAGACTATATTCAATCAATCACAGCAGGTACCTCAGATCAGAGTGCTGGATGCTGGGCACCACTTCTTACACCAACAAACAGGCTTGTAAACACCATGGTCCTTGAAACAGCACAGTTCAAGCCACCACTGCAGAAAGCAAATAGATAATGCCTTGTTTGCACCAGAAGTCTGTTACAAAGTCCATGCAGTCATTAGCAGCAAATCTGAGTCAAGACAAACAAAAATCATAGAAACTTCACATGTACAGTGAGTATCTCTAATAATACCAGCTAACAGATCTACCAGGGTTAAGCATGGTCTGATGTATGACTGGACTGTATAGGACTGGCAAAATGTATTGGGTCAAGATAGGGAAATGAAGGGAAAAAGTGATTTTCTGGAGGCTAAAGAAGGGATAAAAGAGACAACTCTAGCCTATGATTGCTACTTTTGTCAATACTGGTTTTCTAGTAAATAACTGCAGCACCTTTTCAGTGATAAACAGATTGTCATACAAAGGAATCATTTGCATGTGCTCTTAAATTGCTAAAATTCACACATAATGGAGGCAGGGAGGGATTCAGAACATCCTAAATGGGAAATCTGCAAGGAGTGAAATCCTTGTTTGTGAGCAGTAGAGAACAAGCTGTCGTTGACTTTGGATGGAGCCAGTGCTCTGCCTTAGCAGAGGAAGAAGACTCAGCTGGACTCTGGTATGGAAACAACCTGTGCAGGAATTCAAGGAAGACAAGAAATACCAGTAAGGGGAAAAAAAGGAAAAAGGAAAAAAAAAAAAAAGAAAGGGGAAAAAAAAAAAGCGGCAACTTGTACCAGAAAAAAGCTTGTCTTTCACTCAGTGTGCACATATGTACACATATATGTATTAGAGCAAACCCACAAATTGGAGACTTTTCATGTGTGCTCTCAGGTATTCATGGTTAGGCTTGGGCTGTAATATATCTAACATATGTACTAACGACTAGTATATACTTTTCTTAAACATTCCTTTAATCTTCTCATTGACTTGAATGGACATTACGGTAGGCTGGTGATACTGTGCTTTTTGGTGCTGGTGTTTAGCTAGACACCTTGTGTGAACAGTAAGACCAGCGATATTGTAGTATAGCTCAGTGCATCATTTCAAATAACTTCAGAAGAAATACAACACTTGCAATGAGTCCCAGAGTGAAACTTTGGTGTACATTTTCATGGCAATAAAGAACTTCTGAATCTTATCAACACAGCCAGAAAATTAGAATTGTCCAGGATTTTTTTTCTACAGCTCTACTATTTATCTTAATGAAGATCTTGAGTTTGCTAAGAGCCATGTGGCACACCAGAGAAACAAGCAAATACTGATGTAACCACTGCTACATGGTATTACCATTCCAGGCAATCTAAGTAATAGGTAGATCAGAGGAAGAACAATATTTACATCAAAAATATTTATATCCTTGAGATGCAAAAAAAAAAAAAAAAAAAAAAAAATACCCAATCTTTGGCCCAAGATGAGTGGAAAGAATTGTCACTACAAACTAAGCAAGAGAGGAAATATGTAGTTCTGAAAAAAATTCAGAAGGAAGAAACCAGCAGCACACACTTTTGTCTACTGTATGTAGATTGGCTAGAGAAAGACTTTTTGTTAGGTCAGTTGCTAGCTCTGTAAAATGGCAGACTTTCTGCCAGGCTTTCTTTTTCCTCAGAAAGTTTGGGCATAGGTATCCTTGCTGGTGTTTGTACGGCACTGTCACAATGGCTTTTCTGAGCGTCCCTGTGGAAGGGCTGAGCAATGCACATCCCATGTCACAGCTTCACCCTGCGTAGCGAGAGCTGCAGATCAGCACAGCCCAGGGAGCGCTGCGCGCTGCATGGGTTCATGGCCCTTGCTTCATTGTCCCTCTGCATTCACTCTTCTCTGAGCAAAAGACCTGCAGACACAGATCAGGGAAAGATACAGGGGAAAAAATATTACCAATTGTCTCCAAAGCCCATGAGCTCTTTTCATTCTGGTGGACTCACAAACTTTTGCCCAGGCCTTTTTAAGTGAAAGTTCTCCTATACAGAGATTGAAAATTGCATACTATTGACAAGATGTCCATTGCTGGTAGCACAGTCAGGCATCCCTCAGCATCAATGGCTGCATTCATGCAGCCTGTATCATCATTTCCCAGTGGTTACAACAAGCAGAAATGCACCAGAAGGTGAGTGATAAGTTTTAGGGACTTACAGCTATATAAATCATACTGTATGTTATATATATATTGAATACATATATAAAATATGTTATATATAACACTGTGCAGTGTAAGCACACATAGACTCCCTCCTTTGAAGTGTGGCTGTTCCCATCAGCTGCAGCTGATGCTTAGAATTTCACCTTTCTATTACATTTATAGAAGTTATAAAGCTGCACCCATGCTTCACCCTGGAAGCTGGTTGCCCAAGCGTGTCCTGTAGGCATCTCAGGAACAGGAGTGCTACACTGGTGAGGAACAGATGAGCATCGCCAAGTCCCCAGACACTACTCTGGGTACCAGACTTGATGTCCTGATGTCCTGGAGCTCTGCTAGGCGCTCCTCTTGCACTGTCCCCTCTGAGCCTGCCCTTCACTGCAGTGGCCCATGGGTGACTGAGAGGGACAGGAGCGCTGCTCTCTGCAAGACTCGCTGTGCAAGACCCTCGTCAGCTCACTGGGAAGAGCAGACAGGAGCACAGACAGCATGTCCCCAGATCTTGCAGTGCAAGGGCAGCAGGCCAGAAGAGATGGTTGAGGGAAAAGCTGCAGTGACTTGAGGTCCAGGCAGAAGACAATGTGCCCACTCCAGCCCTAGCTAACGGTGCTGCCTTTAAACCCAGCCTCCCATGTGTTTCGATTTTCAGTGCAGCACTGCTTGTACTCTGAGCTTGCAGAAGTTTATTGCATTTCTGCCATGGCCCTTCCAGAAGCAACTGTAATTTTCAACAAGGATAGAAAATGAACAGGTGGTGCCTGTCTGAAACTTCTGCTGTGGACAGCCACTTAACCCAGAGGTTACAGAGCCCGCCTTGCAGCAGCTGGCTGCTAGGGTATCCTTCTGGCCATGCTGCTGCAACCCAAGGCGTTTAAATTTGGTGTCATGCTCTGCCCTGAGCTCCCCATGATCCTTAGCAGCTCATCTCTCAGCTGACATTGTAAATCAGGGACAAAAAGTGTATTCCCAGTCTGTACAAGGGCGGGTGAAATCTCTTCAGGGCAAATACTTTTAGTAATTTATATTTTTTTTTACTTCCCTTCATTGAAAAAGAAGGTGGAGGTAAAACTCACACTCTTTTCCAGGCTTCCTGTCTTCCCTGTAAATGCTGCTAGGTAACTGAACGTGTATCTCCAGTACACTGGTACGTATACAAATTGCACAAAACATCCTCCTTCCTTGGCAGCTTGCAGCATGGGTGCTGCATTCGTTTTGATCGTACATCTGCGCTAACCCTGGCAGCGCTGCAGTATCCAGCGCTGCTGCACTATGGAGGAACGAGCACTCAACAGTCATCCCCCGATTGCTCTCCCTCTATTTCTTGGACATCTCCCAAGATAAAAATAACACAGTCCACTGTACAGCTGAACTGCTGGCATCCGTTGCTAAGCCTAAATGAATTTTCATGTGCATAGCTGCAATGTGCCAGCAAGCTGTTTTTCACAGGGCTGGCCGCACCTGTGTTGCTTTTCTAGTCTCTAGGTGCGTGCTGCTGTGTATGCAGACTTTGTGCTGCGGGGGGGACTGCACGTGCGACCCTCCTTCAGCTGGACCACATCTTGCAACACATGCCCTCCAACCCCAGGTCCCACCACAATCATTGTGGCCTCTCTGGAGCCTATTCCCAGTGCTCAAAGTACCCACCAGTCCACTGAAACACACCTCAATGGTAGGAGCAAAGCAAAGCATGGGAGGGGGGAGGATTTCATGACAGCAAGCCACATGGGCACGTTTGTCCATCGTACTCTTGTGGGTCTGCTAGACTGTGTGTCCTCAGGCATCCTAGAGGCAACTCTCCGGGAGTTTGTCCTGCCAAGGTTATTTAAAGCTGTGGGAGAGCTAGCAAGTTGCTGCAGGGTTCAGTGTCTTCCCTGAGTCTTTGCACCTTCACCTTCCAATTACAAAGTGCAGCACAAGTGTCCTGTCTCATATGGCTATTTTATCTTCCTGCCTTTCTCCTGCCATGTCAGCAGGTACCAACCAGTGAACCACAGATGATGAGTCCCTATACTTGCAGTGTATGTCCCATGCGTTGTCTGGTGCGACTCCCCAGAGCTGTCTGTCTGGTTTTGTGCAGCCCGAGCATTTTATATCAGTTGTGGGTCACTTTGTTTATTTTAATGTTTTGGACACTGGACCAAGAGGCTCCAGAGGCAGGAAGCTCACTCTCTGGGCTGCGAGGAAAGGAGAAAGCGATAGCAATGGTGAAGAGGAGAGACAAAAGACAGCTTCACCAGGAGAAACCTAAATATCCATTTTCATCTCACAAGCCTGGGCAAAGAAATCAGGACATTTGTGCCGTTCGTTTTAAACACAAGTGCTCCAAGAGCTGGATAATTCAAAAGCCAGACTCTGGCAGAGCGGGTTAAGCTATCAGGGTCTTTACTGGGCTGGTCAGCGAAATAAAGGGACTGGGTAAGATCTGCCAGGTCCTAGTCAGGAGCACAGACAGGAGCTTTCAGATCCAAACACTCTGGTGTAAGCAGACAGGGAGAAGATAAGTGGACTCTTAGCTCTTTCACCTCTTTGGTCACTGGCCGGGGGACTGGGTTCAGACCAGGGCTTTTTTTTTTTTTTTTTTCTTTTTTTCCCTCCAGTTCTCAAAGGAGAGTCAAGCCATGTGCTCCATAAGGGCAAGCATCCAAGGCATAGTGATTGACTGATTTCCAGTCAGTGATGTGCCCTCTCCCAAAACAGTGGGAAGATTTTAAGGTTGCAGCCATACCAAGGAGACATCTCCTGTTTGAAGAAGACTGAAAGAACTTGGCCCTGGAAGGCTCACAGCTGTAAAAGTCCACAAGCAAGTGTGGGCTGTAAATGCTATGGGGGCAAGAAGTTGTGTGTTCAGGTGATAGGTGGAAATGATACTGGAATGAGATAACGTGCTTCTAAAAGAGAATAAAAGCAGGTCATGGAAAAAATTATTCCAGCTGAAGGAAGAGAGCGCTGTACTCCAGCTCACCCCAGAGAGTGCTGGAGGTCCCTGTGCTTGGGAGATTTAACGCTACATCAGGCAAACCACCAACAAAAATTCATACACAAACATAGTGTTGCTTTGGCAAGGAAAGGGACTCAATCGTACAACTTCTGCAATTCCAGGTCAAAGCCTTTGCGTTACCTTGACATTAAGCCTTCTACACCTGGCACAGGCAACATTTTACTAACTCAGGGTAATTATTGTTGGGTCTTACACCTCATCATGTTCAGCTCAAGAAATCCTGTGGCCAGTGCTTGACTTGCTGGCCTTGATTTGTCTAACCTAGCAGGGGTTATCCTGGGCCTAGACCAGGCAGATGCAAAATATCAATATATAGTTCTCTTTCTATGCATGTGTGTATATAAATTTACTTCAAACAGCAAAGGGAATTATAGACAGTTTTTCCTCTCTTCCCAAGTTCATCAGCTGATACTGGGATGCAACTTTTGCTTGGCGAAGGGAATGGTTTCCCTTCCTGTGTATTCAGGAAGATTCATATAGATTACCAGAGCAATTCATTCAGCATCATGCCTGAATTTCATTTCCAGGCATTGATTGGTGATAATGTATTCCTAGTCTTTCAAGTCACGGAGGGCTTGCCTTTTCAAAGATGCTAATTAAGTTTGCTGCTCTTGATTATCAGCTGCGCTCTGTAAACAACAGCCTTTTGGAAATCATAAGATGCGCACTGCCAGCTTTCCTCTTTGAGGGCAAGCCATTCAAAAAGAATGAGCTCTGCAGAAAGACTAAACTAAAAGGCATTGAATTACTCAGCTCTGGAATCTCATTTCAGATCCTGCAACAGACCTGAAATGAAGCAGGTTTTTGCCATCAGCACTGGTTGTGTGTCAATATACAAATGGTCCAACCGGCTTTGACACAACTGCCAATGTTTGCTAAGAAAACTAAGCCAATGTGAAACATAACCAAGTATTAGTCAGTGATTTCCCCCTCCCCTGCAACAGATGAAGGGCACCTTTCATGGCTGTGGCATGTAGATAAATGCTTCAGTTTCTTAGGCATGTTGGTTTATAGCCAGGTTGCTAGTACTTGGCAGTTAATATTGGTATAGGAAGCATGTCAAGGGCTGAGGTGTTGGACTGGGATTGGGGTACACTTCCTTGTATCTTCTCCAACTGTGCTGGTTTAAAGAGCCTAAATGCAAGACTTACACATCTTGCAGGGGGAACACTTTCCCCACCCTAATTCAAACCCACTCATTCCTTCCCTTGCAAGTTCATTTTCCAAAGTTATTCTGAACCTGGGTGAGCTAACAGGTACCCTGCTGCCCCAAAAAACCTTTACAGTGACCAAGAAGTGGAAAGGAGAGACCCATGGGCTGGAGCATTTTTGCCAGTGCTCTTTTGCACTGCAGGAAAAGGCAGATGACTCTGCTTGGAGAAGGGTGGACACTGCACATTAAGTTTCCACTTCTGTTTTTGCTATGTGGTCAAAAGCTTCATGAGGGCAAGATCCTTGAGATGGGCACAGAGTTTATGCAGAGATCAATTTCATCCCTACAGGCAAGCACAGTTACCCCTAAACTTGGTGTTTAACTTTCTGCTTAGTAAGCATTGGAGAGGTTTGTTGCAGGTCTCTGCTTGTGCATCTGCCATTTTAATACCAGCTGGAACACCTCAGGATGTCAGCTCTGAGAGACCAGGCACTAATTACTGATATACAGGCCCATGTCTTCTTTGTGCCTTTTATATCAGATTGATTTAGGGCGTCAGTCAAACAATGGCAAAAAATAATCAGTTTACAGCTGAGCTGTTCATAACTCCATGTATGCATCAGTCACCTTTTCCCTTTGAGTGTTTATTGTGATTAGGTCTTTCCTGTTTTCCTCTTAAGTTCTGAATACTTGTCTATTTTCCGTATTAGTGCTGATGAATGTTCTTTTTTCCACTGACTTCTGTATGCTGCAGACATAACTTCTATTACATATCTATGTTCGCTGCAGAAATGACATGAGTATTTCTCAGATGCAATCCAGCATGCAGAGCTAGTACAGGCTAAAGAAACTGGGCCATAAACCTGCAGCTCTTCTCCCTGTTCATAATGCTATTACCATCCCACCCCAAAAAACCAAAACACTGCTGAGCCAAATGTAGGTACCTCTAGAAATCATGTGTCTGCCAGAGTTAATTAGGTGGATAGAGGAGGCTGTTTTCTTCAGGTATAGTTCTGCTTACTTGGGATTTGTGTGCTCCTGTTGCAAAGCGGTGTGACTGCACCAGCTGTGTGAGTGCCCTGCAGGATGCTGCTCAGGGTCCCACTTGGGGTCAAGGTAAAGGCACTTTGTGCCAGAACAGCCTCTGCCTTTCAGCAGAGAGGACAATGACAGGCTCAGTCTGTGGGTTTCAACATCTTAGCATGGGAAACAGAGGAAATCCTTCACCTAGAGCAAGTGCATTCATCACCTTCAGGCTGGAGCACAAAACAGAGCCCTATATCCAAACATGATGTTTGCTGGGTACTGAGTGCTAAACATAAATGCACATGTATGCATACCACAGCCCCAAACCGCTCCTTCTGCCTCTTCACCTCTTAGATCCCCTTCTCAACTCCTCTTTTTGTCACCTAAATTAAAAAGTCTTCTGTGCTGCCTGACAGCTCCTTTGCTCCCTGATCCAGCATCTCTGCAGGAATGTTCATTTGCTGCTTCGCCTCTTGTCCTCTCTGAGCAGACCCAGACCCAGTTCCTGAGCCCTCGTGCCTGGCACAGGGGCACTGGGGGTACATGAGGAGCTCGCACCGCTCCTCTTTATCTAGTGAGGATGTATTGAGCTGTAGCCGTCTCAGAAACTGCACTGCCCACCTTGCCTACACTCGTGGCTGCCTGGTTGGGTCAAAATCCCACCAAACACACAGACCAGACTTCTGCTGCATCCTCTTCCCCTGCAGTACTGAATGGTTTTGGTCTGAATTTTGCAGGGCATGGTGTCTGATAGCTACAGATTATAAAAGAGAAAGCCTGTGAGTAGCCTTAAAATTATGGGGTTTTCCTCCATCATCAGAAATTTCAAGCCCAACTGGAAGAAGCCATGAGCATCCTGGTCTGATCTCATGGCTGACCCTGCTTTGAGCAGGAAGTTGGGCTAGAGACGTCCCAAGGACACCTCCAGCCTGAATTATCCTATGAGCCTGTCATCTTATGAACCAAGGAATTGCAGTGCTCCCAAATGACAGCAAAGTTCTGTCCAAGAGACAGCATCCTTTCTGCTGTTCCTAGTTTCTTCCCCTTCATAGTGGGACAGCACTGTTAACATGAGCAGGAGGGTCACCTGGCTTACATGGGCAGGTCTTCTCACCCCCCAAAAAATCCTGTTACACCCTCAGGTACTTATGGTAGCCATCTGTTAAAGAAAGCTAACAGCAGACTAACAGCAAGGCAGGCTTGGCTTTCTGAGCAGCGAAATCTTCACTGTTTATTTCTGTGATATTTGGGGAAACAGGGCTCTGTGTACATCCACTGAAAAAAACATGCCCATGCCAAAGCAACTCTGGACTCCTTCAGCCAGTTTTTCTCCTTACATAAACAGTTTATCAAATCCCAGTGATCAGATAACTGCTTGGGCCAGTAAGCAGCAATAATAACAGTCTGGTTTACTCCACTTCTACCTCATCTGGATCTCTGTTTTCTTATTTTTTTCCCTACAGCACTCTAGATATTGTAGTTGTTTATTTAACTGGCTTTATTGTTGTGGCAGCCTGAAATCTGCTAAGAAGCCAGGAACAAGGGAATTATAAGGTTTCCTTGCCAGGTGTCAAATGACAATTAAGGCACATCCTTTTTAAACTGGGCTAGAAGAAAAGGACATTATTCAGTATTTAACAGGTTTACACAGGAAGAATGTAAGCACTTTGTATATGTATGTACGTGTACATGTGCACTCTGAATGGATTTATTACTGTTTAAGCCATTACATAGCATGTTGGTCAAAACAGATGTGATATTAGTGCATCTCGTTTTGCAGACCAAATTTGCATGCCTGTGTTGTATCTTGTTACCAAAAAAGTAGGCAGTTCTCCTTATCACTCAGCAATTCTGATGATATGAAGCTCACTAAAAAAATAAACGGTGCAAAACAACATTCAGTTTGCAATATAATTTTAATTTTTGCATTGCTGACCCCTACGTAAAAAGGCAGCCCAAAGGAAGTGGTGAAGGCTCTAGGTCCAAATTTTCCAGTGAGGTTTGTGGTGCCCAGATGGTTTGCTGATGAATGTATACAACAGCTCACATGGAAACGGTGCCCTTGAGTATTTCTGTTACCTCATACCTCAGCAGCATTACCTCAGCCTTTAAGCTTGGAGATTATAGATGAGAGTGGTATAAAATTGAGCGAAAAGGTATAAAGCAACCTCCTGTGGATGGTAATGCTGTGTTTATGACCCCTGTGCTATGTAACAGGTACATTTTGGCTGAATGATCTGTATTTTTCCTACCGTGATTAGGAATTCAGACCCATTCTACAAAAGGCCTGGGAGACTCTCAGTCTGCCTCCACTGATTTCAGTGGGAAAAGGGAAATTTGCCCCTATGGGATGAGTTTGTATGCATTCTTACTCAGTGTCACATAGGAAATCTGTGTCCCTGCAAGCTTCACCCATGTTTCTAAATCCTGGCAGCTCCGTCTCCATCCCTTTTCTCTTTACTAAGCTGTTGTTAATACTGCTTCTAAAAGGAAGTGAAGACAGAATTCAGTAAAAAACACCTACCAAGATGTCTTGTCGAAATAGGGTAACCTAATGTTGCATCTGCGCAACTCGTTTTAATGGTGAGGGTAGGCTGGCAGGACTGAAACAGAAACTGGGGAAGTGACTCAGGAGGGGAGGATAAAAGAGACATAAACAAGTGAAAACAAAAGAGCAAGTAGCCAGAAAGTAAGAAAATGTAAATTAAATCAATGCTGGGTATGCATATGCAAGTGCACATGCGCATGCATTAGAAGCACACTTTCCCTGGAAGACCAAACAATTCATGACAAACCTCGTACGGTTTTGAGCTGGTGCACAAAAAATGCTGCACTTATCACCACCCCAAATTACAAGGAACCTACTTGCTTATAACCTTACTCACATCAAATGAGCAGCTTTACACCATGTATGCTCACAGTCTTTTCATTATCATAAATTATTAACTAATGTGCAATTCAGTTGAAGGAAGAAGGACTTCTTTCTTCCCCTGCATTTTGTTGTTGCTGACTTCCATGCATTCCCATTTTGCAGTCGTTTCCTGGATCATGCAACAAGCAAAATGTACCAGGCTACAGAATATGTCTCCTGAAAATGCTGCTTAGTGATTCGCTTGGGAGGAAAAGAAACATACCAGTAAACTCCGACTCACCCAGCTCCACAATGTAATTTTACCAGACAGCACAGCAGAATATTTCAAATATCTTTATCAGCAAGGTATAAATGTATATAGATCTACTAATCATTCCCAGGAATAGGGAAGGAAAAGAAGCCACTTTCCTCTTGACTTCTAAATTCATTAAGTAGGAGCATGGCAATGGCTGACCTCAATGACAAATGATTTTTTCACTTCACTAGACATTTTAAAATGGGAAGAAAAGTCAAGATGAAACAGTATTTTTTGAAAGCTTTCTCCCTGAATCACAACATGAGGGAGAATATTCATTCTGTATCAAATTGTTCCATTTCAGCAGAACAAAATATTTTGTTTCAAAATAATTTGCATTTTTAAAGGTTTTATGTTAATTTGGAAAAAACTTATTAAGTGGATTGCAGCAGTACTTTGCAACAGTTCACTTTAAAATCACAGCAGTTTAGCAATTTCAACTTGGAGATGATAGGGTTGCCTTTGAGAGAGAAAAACAGCGGTTCAGCAGATCACCACAAATTTGAGACTATTAAGTATTCACATACTTCAGGAGAGTAAAATCTGCCTTTTTCCATCTGCAACAACTTGAGGCTGTGACACTTTTGTCTCCCTCTAATGAAAAGCATTATCAACAAGTGCCACACATCCTTCATCCTTGCACAATTAGAAAGTGGGGAAAAATTTCCCAGGTGCATGCCTTAAGTTAGACCCCTGCATCTATATTTAGACACATGAATTTCACAAGCAACTCACGCTGTCAACCCCCTGAAAGCCGCAATCCCTCCCTCCCTCCTCCCTACCTGCTCGCTGTCACCTTCTCCTTGCCCTCTGCCTGGTGATCAAACAAGCATTAATGAATTCCTGTGCTGAGCAGGACTGGAAAAGAGCAAAAATATGTCCCTTTAGGGGACATTGATCCTAAATACCCTGATCCTTCCCTTGAGAAGTGGTGGCAAAAAAAAAAGGAGCAAGCAGCCATGGGTAAGGAAAGTACTGGACGACACCGATCTGTCACCTTCAAAGAAATATGGTCCAACAAGATATGAGCAACTACAGCTCTCTCTGAAGACAAAGGGAGTGTTAGGTAACTAACCCTGTTCAAAAGTGTTCATCTTAGTTCATATTACAGATATTTTAAAATTTTTGGTCAAAAGTGAGAAAATAAAGATGGTGGTATACATAAAAATAGAGAGAGAAAGAGGAAATATTCATGCACCTACATAAATCATATCAATAAAAGGAGGTTTGAGCTAAAGTAATGGAGAATCTAATTCTGATTAAAGTGTATCCTAAATCACAATCAACACATCTTAAGGACTGAGGCATCTAAAGGACTGAGTGCCATTAGGTCTCAACAAGAGAAACAACAGTGCCGAATGCTTCCTGCCTAGCAAAATAAGCTTATTTTCTGGGCAGCTTGTGTATTTTGTTACCTGAAGCTTCTGGTGTCCCCAGTATCATGCAGTAACAGTAGAAAGCATGGATGGATGTCCAATGCTTTTGGGTTCCCGAAGTGGTATTGTTGGGAGTGGGCTAAGTACTGGTTCAAGAGCAACTCCTAGCATGACTGGTTGACTGCCAGCTTGCAACAACTATTTGCAGTTTCATTGTCTGGAGTATGGAAGCATTAGAAGACATCTACTCCTCTAATTATTACTGCATATTTATGGTTATATCCCAAACTGTGATTTCTAAAATGAAAGTGCATATCTGAGAGATGTTATGGGAATTGGGGTGAAGGGATACCAAGATATATTTTTACTTAATCTGTATATGCTTTTTCAGAAGTGGATAAGAAGAGAATTAATGTTTTTCTTTTAAATAGATATGTCTGTTCCACAAATAATTCGTGTGCCCTTCTTGCTCCAGGAAAGCAATTGTGAATAACAAGAGTGAAAGTTGTCCCTGATGACATTTGAAATGCTAATTAATACCTAGGAGACTATGGCTCATTGAAACAATTTTTACATGTTTTATTTTTGTGTGTATGTGCATCTCTGTATGTCTTCCACAGGCTGGAAGAAGAAATACAGAAATTAGAAAGTGAGGAATCCCAAATATCTGCCAAAGAACAAATAATCTTGGAGAAGCTAAAGGAGACTGAGAAATCCTTCGACAACTTGCAAAAGGTATTTAAAAAAAAAAAAAAAAAAAAAAAAAAAACACGGGCATATATTGAAACCAAGGTAGAGTCTTAGCACTGTTTGAAAGCAGCAGTTACAATTCATGCACTTATGGGAAGATTGAGGGCAGTTGCAGAGCACTTAGCTCAAACCAGAATGAACAAGACCAGAAAAGATACAGAGGTGTCAGATCTGTTTTGGTTGGGTTATTTGGATTTCCCCTTCCCACTCCAGCTTTTTTTGCACAAGGATTTCAGATATTTCTCCCGATATTATCTGCAAGGAAACCATATGAAATTTCTGCCACACAAAAGATGTCAGCAGGATCCCAGAAGGCATCTCAAGCTTCCCTGCTCCCAGTGGTACTCAGGGATAGTGGCATTTGCCACAAATGCCATTTCCGAACATAACAGCCTGCAGCAAACAGCAGTGTTCTCCTTTCAGTTACACCATGTCCCTCTCCCTCAGCCTCTAATGGCACCTAAACCTGAGGAGACACATCCCCAGGTACCCCTTTAAAAATTACAAAGAACCATAAAAGCAAGCCTAGCATAAAAATCAAGACTTCATGCAAATTAAACTCAAAATATAAAAGGTTTAACGAAACATCTTTTTTTTTTTTCTTCACAGAGTTTCTCACACCAGGATGGTGGTAAGTGCCTTTTTATTATTGTATAGCTATGGGTTTAACAAGTTGTTACTATGGCTTTGTTGCAAAGGTTTACAGACTGGTGGTTCTTCTCTTCATTGTATGTTTCTGATTTATTGCTAGAGCCATTACCTCTTTCTTTGGTATTGCTATAGCGCAAGCACAAACGTCACTATTGTGGTGAGACAGTTTTCCTTTAGCAGAGCTCCACCTCTTCTTATGTGCACACAAGGGGAAAGAACATCACGGACTTAAACCAGACATCATACAACTTCTATGTTATTGACCCCTTTCACCACATTGATATTGATAGCCCTGCACTGCAGACTCCCTTTCACCTCTCTGTGGTCAATCTTCTCCATTGTATGCAGTCAAGCTCTGTTTGTGAACAGTTAAATACAATTCCTAATATACAGGAACAACTATTAAAATTAGATTACTTCACTGATGAACAATACTCGCTGTGTGATGATTCTTACAGAAAGAAAACCTCACATGGGTGAATGAAGATGTAATAATTCCTAGTTCATGAACTCAGTGTCACATTATGTGTGATTAGTCTAAATACTGAGCTATAAATTTAGGTGTCTGAGTGAGCAAATAATGTGGTTGGTTCCCAAGAAGCTAGAAAGACCTTTGTAGTGCCTCTCCAGGACCCTTAGGACCCATGAAGAATCATGCTGATCCATCTGCAGATAAATCTGTGCTCCAGACACTCATTCTCAGTACATGTCTTTGAACTGACAAGATGCAAAATACTGAGGTCATGACTATCTCCTCCAGCTGCTGACAAAGCCATGTCCAACTGTACTGTGAGTACAGATGAGGAATATGTAGGATGATCCTAATATTAAAGCGCTGGGACACAACTGAAGGTCAATATGTAGTATATGAGTTGCCATGGAGCTGTTTTGGGGAGTATCTTTTTTGAGGGAATTATTATGAGTTAGTAAGAGGTTTTTTTTTTTTTAACTCAAAGATCTAGTTCAGAAATTTTCACTTCTATTAGCAATGTAATCCAAGTTTATGTTAAATCTCATTGTCAAAACAAAAAACCCCGCAACAAAACAAAACAACAAAAAAAGAAATCCCATATAGGATGCTCTATGCTAAGAACTTACTCATCATTCCTCATGGAGCATTTGAAATTGTCTACCACAAAGTAAATAAAGATCCAGAATGGCAAATATTTTGTACCTATGCAGAGTTTCACCATGGTTGTTGGTAAGTTTCCAAAAGAGAAATGGTGTCTACAGGAATTAGCACCCAAAATGTGTAGGAGCTTTTATGACTCCTGCAAGATGCAGTCTGCCTTTTCATGTGTGTTGTGATAAAAGAGGAACCAAAGGAAGCCCCAGCTAGCAAATATGAAGCAGTAGTTTCCCTGAAGGTATTTTCTTGTTGCAAAGTAGTATTTCATTGGGTTCAAGAGCAGCCTCACTGTTCTCCAGGTTTTGCCTGCTTTCAGTGGATCCCTCCCTCACAGACTCAGCCAGAAGCAAGGACAGCTTGTGGTTTTTTGAAGGGTAACAGAAAACTACGAAATTATGCCAAAGAGAAGAGCGTCCCTCTGCAATAAATGTGCAAGCAGAAGGAGCAGGGGGTATAGCTAAGTTAACTGGTACCTCTTCTCTTCCAGACCACTTGCTTTATATATCTTGTCTCTTTGTCTCAGCAGCTGGTCCTTGTGGGCTGAGGTGGGCTCGGGTCATCCTCTAAGCAGTACCATACTCTGCTCCTTTAGGAATGACCAAGGCTGCAAGCTGTCCTGTTAGCTCTCCCACTGTGGGAACAATGTGACCGTACATCTTCACAAGGTGAAAGCTGAGCAGGTCCTCTGTTTCCTGCTTCCTGACAACAGCCTGTGAGGGTAGCTGATCACAGCAGGAAGAAAACGCCAACATAGATAGCTGCGATCACTTTGGTACCATAGATTTTTCCTTCCTTCAAAAACATGTAGGACTTGCTTTGTGGCAGCAGATCAGCCATCTGTCTTGGCTACCATCTGTAACACATGCTGCAGAGGAGAATGTAAGAGCCATTGGATAATACAGGAAGGCTGTGTACAACACAGACACAAACCGACATGTACCTGTTGGGGCAATTTCTTCAACTGCTGCCACATCCTGAAAGACTTCCATTCCATAAATCTCACATTAGTTTGCCCTGTGTCCATCCCTCCCTTTATTCTACACGCAATGATGGTACAGAAAATTATCTCATCACTGTGTCCCTGTGCATGTTTTTGTGTCATATATATGGTGGTGACAGATCTTTTGAGTGTGCAGAAAGCACCACTACGTGGAGCTCAGAGCCCAGAGGGGTCCAGGCAAAGGCTGCAAGGGGAGAGGAGAAGTGGTGGTGAGCATCAGTGGCCGATCAAGTGACTCTCTGTGTCCTTCCCACCCTTCCCAGAAAACAGCTGTGTTTGGCAATGAGCATTTCAGAGCTTGGAGTCATCCAGGCACAATAAACACAAACCCTATGTTTTCTGGGGTACAAACACACTTTGCCTTCATAGATCACCACACGTGAGAAAGCAGAGCAGAAATGCTGAGGCTGAGGGCTGTGGCCCTGCCACCTGCAGTTGTGCTTCTGCCAACTCCTTGGTGGCTTGTCACTGACAAGCTCTCCATTAAACAAGGGCTGAGGTGATGCTAGGAATGATATTTGTTGCTGCTTAGGTCAGCAGACAAAGCCAGGCATGCTGTAGTGCTATGCTGCATGCACATTGTGAACAAATGCCAGGGAGAGAGCTCTTACTCCATGTATGTGTATGTTTATGACTCAATGTATATATAAAATAAAAGCCACATTAAGATCTGATGTAACTCCCTTGACTGCTGAATTTGCCTCAGGTAAATTTGTCCTCTACAATCTTCAGCCATCCATATGCAAACTACATGCTGCTACTTCAGCCAACATACAGAACCCACAATTACAGTAATTCTACAGTTTGCACAAACCTCTATTTGAATTTGATATGTATTAGCATATATTTGGCAAAGATGTGGCTCTGGAAACCTGGCCTGGATTGTTTACTTCCCAGCACATTGCTTAGGGGCTTTTCTGGTTTTCTCTCCTCTGATCTTAATCAGCTGTGCAGCCCAACAGTAAAGCAGACGAGCATGTCCTCAGAGGAGTCAAGTACAGATCTTTGTAGAGTGCTTTCCACATGTCCTGTAAAAACTCATCAGTGATTTTTTTTTCATTTGTAGGGTTTTAAGTAACTTTTAAATTTGATCTGTATCTCTGGCTGCCACAATTACAGCACTGCTGGCCACCTGAGTAAATACACTCATCACTACCCTCTGACTGTGAGGTGTTAGCCAATTTCATATCCATCTCACAGACCGCTCATCCAACTGTATCTTGCCAGTTTGTGCAGGAGAAGGCTGTGGGAAACACTGTCAAATACTTTGCTGAAGTCCACGTAAACAACATCCACTGCTCTCCCCATGTCGACAGAAGATAGTATTTTGTTGTAGAAGATGATCAGGTTAGTCTGTCATGATTTGCCTTTGGTAAATCCATGATGGTTTTTCCCAATCACCTGTTTCATTTGGTTTGTAATAGTTCCTGGGAGGAATCATTCCGTCATTTTCCCAGGGAATGAAGTAAGACCAGTGGGCCTCTAGGTTCGTGGGTCCTCTTTTAGTCCCTTCCTGTAGATGGGTATGACATTTTCCCTCTTCCAGTCATCAGGGACATTCCCTGATCTCCATGACTTTCTAATATTATAGACAGTAGCCTTGCAACAATGTCAGCCACTTCTCTTAACACACTGGGGTGGATTCCGATCAGACCCAGGGATTTATGTGTGTTGAGCCCTTGCAAGACGCTGCGGAGCAGCCCTTCTTCCATTACTGGCAGATCAACACATGAGTTGTCATAGCTACTTGATCTTGTGATCTGGGGTCCAGCTACAGCAGTAAGGACAGAGGAAAAGAGAACATCTGCTTTGTCAGCATTGTTACTGACTATTTTCTTTGCCCTGTTTGGTAACGGGCCTATGTCTTCCCTGTGCTTCTGCTTACTGCTCTCAAATCTGAAGAATCCTTTCTTGTTGTACTTGACATCTTTGCCAATTTCAGTTCTATCTGAGCCTTAGCCTTCCTGACTGCATCTCTGCATGCCCTAGCAAGGTTCTTGTAGTCCTCAATGGCTATTTGGCTGCCTTTCCACAGCCACAATGCTTCTTCATTGCTTTTAATTATGCCTAAAAGCTCATTGTTAAACCAGGGTGGTCTTTTATTCAGCCTTTTTCCTTTCCCTTTGTAGAGGATGGACAGTTCTTGTGCTTTCAGCAGGCACTCTTGAATAACTGCCAGGACTCAGAAGCTCCTTTACCCTCCATGGATGCTTCCCATGGAATCTCTTGCAGCTGGGCTTTGAGCATACTGAAGTTGGCTTTTCTAAGATTTGGGGTCTTTGTCCTACTACTGGTCTTCAGTATGGTCAGCAGGATCTTAAACTCCATAATGTTGTGGTCACTGTGTCCGAGACTACCATTGGTAGTTATGTTGTCAAGTAAGTCTTCTCAGATAGCGAGCAGTTAATCTAGCAATGTGCTGCTCCTTGTCAGCATGTCCAGCATCTGTAGCAGGAAGCAGTCCTCAATGCATTCCAGGAACCTGATGGACAGCTTGTGCACCATTTGGGTTGTTTTCCAACAAATGTCTGGCTAATTGAAGCCACCCATGAGGACCAGTTTCTGTTGGCCTAAGGCTTCCTTGAACAGCCAAAGTAAGGTTTTCTCTGCTTCATCATCATGATTGGGAGGTCAGTAACAGATACCTAACATAAGATCCTCTTTGGTGATGTCCCTCTGATCTTATTCAAAGGCATTTATTCAATAGAACTAGCATGGTCTCCAGAGCTCTCCTCTAAACATTCAAATTTCTCTTTCACATAAAGTGCAACTCCACCTCCTCTTCTTCCCTTCTTATCTTTCTGACAGTGTTTGTAGCCATCCATTGTGGTCTTCCCATCACATGAGTTTTCCCACCAAGTTTCTGTGATTCCTATGACTTCTGTCAGACTGCGCATGGAGCTCTAGTTCCTCCTGCTTGTTGCCCAGATTACATACATTGGTATACATGCACTTGAGGTGGCTGAACTTGGTTCTTGCCTTTGGAAAGGGTTGGAGAGCATTCCTTACTGCTCTGGTCGGTGCACTCATCCACCCTGTTGCTTACAGATTTACAGGTGTCAGCTGTAGACCCTACCCACTAAGTTCCTTAGTTTAAAGCATGATTCACTGAATCAGAGCTAGGCTATTCAGCTTTTAGCAATGCTTCCTCCTTAAACCTCTGTTCATGTTCTTTCGAATGTGGTGGGAAGGTCATAATCTCTGTTCCCTCTGATGTAGCCCCATGGAGCCCCAGGGAGCTTTGCAGGTTGAACAGCCCTGCTGTGAGAGCTAGTATTTGCAGAAGACCTCAGGCACTAATTTTAGTGATAGTCAGACTTTTTAAAGATAATCCAGCCCTTGCAAAGTGAGTTCGTCTGACATTTGGCCACAAGCCTCTGCATGAGAGTTATTCTGAGCAGTTCTGAAGGTTTAGTTTTGTGTAAGCACCCTTGAAGGATTATCTGGCCCCATAGATTTTCCTGAGCACTTGTCTGTCTGGTAGTATGGAAAAGTGCCATAGTCCTAAAACACAGTTTGTTGTAAGTAGTACAAAATGCCACATGACATGTTTTATAGCATCCTTAGAGATTAATAACTCATCAAAGATTGAAATGAAGATATTGAATATAGTCAGTTCAAATGCTTTAATTCATGTTCTGTCTTCTCATGCAAACGAAATGCTAATTTGCATCTCATCAGCTCCTTGTAAAATCGATCTCTTATATCCTTTTTAAAGGTGCTAAACGAAACAGACCTCGTCGCCAGTGAGGTAAAGGGAAATGATCGTGTTCATTTTTTCTGGCATGGGGACAAGACAGGAACTGGCAGAATCATCCAAACCCCAACTTCTTCTAGTCAAATACCCCATTTCTGACACATAGCACCACCACTTGCTTCAGAAGAAAATACACGAGAATCCTACCCCCACCACAGCATTCCCTGCTCAGGACAATAAAGAGAGATTTTCAGGAACTCTGAAGCTAATTTTAAAATATTTTATTCTAAGTAACATCCAGAGAAGTTTCTAAACTGAGTCAATATTAACAACACCTAACACTTACCTAGGTATTGCCTCCTAATGCAGGAGGCAAAAAACCTTACTAAGGTCCACAGGTATGTACAGCATCAAAGCAAGAGTTTCACCATCAAGCTGTACAACTGATCTCGCTTACTGCTAGACATCAACAATGCTAGCTGCCAGGATGGACAGCTCAGTTCCCTGTACGGGCGCTGTGGAAAAACAAACACTTGTAACGTATTTTGCCTCCTGCAGTGCCCTGGGATGAGAACTGTACCCTAACCATGCCTATTTATTCCCACGGAGTGTGAAACAAGTAAGGTTGATTAGTTAAGTGGCACAAGTCTACATTGATTACACCCACGTGTGGACACACAGGTCTGTCACTCAAGTTGCTGGATGAGTGTGTACTGAAACGACTGTTCAAGCAGTACTCTCTATGTGGTGAATAATTACTAAATTTCTGCCATTTCCAGAACAAAAAGTGCCTTCTTATTCTGGCCCAGAAACAATCCCCACTTCTTTCTTCTGAGAAATTGCTTCAGTTTTCAATAATGGCGTGCTCATTTACTGGTGATATTTCCCAGAATAACACCAAGCATTGTACCAATTTCTCATCTGAGGCAAGAAACCCTGCAAAAGAAAGCAGCTGTTGCTGGCCATTGCTCAGTCAGCTGTCGCTTAAACAATTATTTCTCTACTGCTAAAAATAAATAAAAAAACTTAAGGAAACAGTATGCATTGAAAATATAAAAGCCCATTTGCCAAGACTGCATTTTCCATTGAAGTATGAAATAAAATAATATTTCCCTGGCCAAGGGTTTTTTTCAAATTCATCTGTTACAAACTGAACTTACATACTAACTTTCTGACTTTCTGGAAAGAATTTGCACTGTGCCTCTGTTCCATCCTCTTCTGACACAGGAAGGGGGGAAGGGGATCTTCTTACTTGCGTCATCTACAGTGCTCCATGGAGGCTTGGCATGTCTGCCTGGGGACTGTGGTTACTACCTTCCTGCACCCAGCAGCACCAGTGGCCACAGCAGGCTGTTACGGCGGTAAAACCATTTCACTAATGCCAGGCCCAATTTTCCTGCCAGAGGAACAGACTTTGGGATTAGAGGTGGCACATCATGTCTCTGCTAAGGATGCCACCAGGTGCAGGGTTTTTTTCTGGGATGGGTGTTAGCCCTTAGGGCATGTGATGAAAATATCTCCCTTCACCAAATGCAGTCAAGCAGCCTCCAACAGGACATTTCATTTTTTCTTCTTTCACCAGTTCACTTTTATGGTCTGCACTGGTCTTCCTATCTCAAGAGCTTATAACAAGAGGCACCACGGAAGGCATATTCTGCCTCCTATCCTGACACATGGACCAGACTGTACTGAGAGCTCGACAACTTAAATTATAACCAGCAAAGTACCTTTGGAGGAAAAAGTATGCTCTGTTTCACATCAGATAGGTTCTTATGGTTGAACAGAAATTCAATCGTTGCCATACAAAACTGAAAACATTTCCAGTTGATAGGAAAAAATGTGATTTTTTTAAATTTTTTTTTTCATTTTGGTTTGGCACTTGAACTGTAAGTCAGTTATTTGCACATCTCTCCTCTGAGCTCAGCTTTTAACTCAGTCACTGAATGCTACCAGAACGATATATATGGTATCTAGTTATATTTAACCCAGCCACAAAACATCTCCTGGTAAATATTTGTAGATTTCTTTAATGTCTCTTCTAAAGAACATATTTAGCTTATGCTAAACAACCATAAGCTCAAACATAAAACAAGTCAGTCCTTTAAGATAGGTTTCTTCCACTTCAGGGTTTGTTAATGAATGATGGCACTGCATAACTGGCAGGCGCTTAATATCTACTGAAGCTCACAACAAGCACCCTATTAGTATCTATATGTGATTTCATTATTAGCTAAATTAGCTAAATTTGAGAACAAAAAGCCAAATGCTGGTTCAATAATATTGGAAACAAGCAGTGCAAAAGAGCTGGCCTTTCATCCAATTCAGTCAACACTAGCATTTTTAGGCTTTTATATCTCTATTTGAAATGACATGTATTCTGGGTATCACGTTAGGTTTGTTCCTTACCTTCCCCCTCTCTCCCCCACCCCGTTTTAAAGGTCACGGACTTGATAAATCCAGAACCTCCTGACAAATAATTTCATGTGTTCAACTGACATAAGGTTTGAGTCATCTGGACCCATTCCCTCCTGCCTCAGCTAGTCTATTGAACACCAATCACACGACGGTGACTTTGCACTTTGTTTGCTTTGATCCAATTATCTAGTACAAAGCTCCAGTGACTATTGTCAGGGCTGACAACACTCTGCTGTCTAAGCAATGAAGCCACTGGGGCTCGTAGCACGAATCTAACTGTTTCCTGTTCTCTGACACCAGATGCAGTAAATTACATTTACTCCCAGATCCCTGAACTCCCAACCCTCTATTCACGAACAGCAGAGCCAGTTCCTGGGCGGGACGGAGCAAGCAGAGTAGCTGGTAAGTCTCAAGGAGCAAAGTATTATAATACCAGTCCAGTAGCCATGAACTTTTTTTGTTATATTACCTTAATGGGTCTGGTGTCCCGATATCGTTTAAATGCCAGGAAATGCCGCTTGATTTGTATTTTGTAAATAAGTCAAGGCTTTTTGAGCAGCAATGAGTACTCTCAAAAAAATAGTTGAACTACGTACAAGTAGCATAGGAAATCTGTCAAATTTTCTTACTTGGAAGCATTCAGTTCTTTCCATCTCTTCTGATAAAAATACATGGTATTTAGGCCAAGGTTTTGCCTCTTTCATTGTACCCATGCAACTCCCAATAAGGTGAATGAGAGACAGGCACCCGCAAGACCCCATATGTGATTCGAACTTTTATGTCATTTTATACTTATTTGTGTATCATTCATTCTTCTTGGGGAAAAGGTGGGGACAATTACATCACATTTTGTGCTTGGAGTCATATAGAGGATTTTTTAACACCTATTTTTCAGATTGAGTATGTGTCTTAAATGTAACAACATGATTGTTAAGAGCTGTATGTTTTTCTTATTTTCAAGATCCTTCTTTTCTAAACAATGTATTCCCTATCTCAAGACCAAATTGCTGGTAGCTACTTAAGAGGTGTCCCAAGGAGTGGGAATGAAAGGTGGCTTACTTGATGAACAGGTTAATAAGCATAGCAAAGCAATGTCTGCAGCTAAGACACTGTACACAGCTACAGGATATGTCATTTTGTTCAGAGGTCCTGTTGCAAGTCATTCCAAAAGCTTCCCTTCCACCAGTGCTTACCCTGATCTGTCTTAAAAGCAAGCTTTGCCCTGTGTGTTTTGTGCCATTTTGTCAACACCAAGAACACAATAATTTCTTTCATTTTTCAAGTGACCCAGAAGCGTTGTTCATGTAGTCCTCATAAGAGTATTACGTGTGTGCAATAGCTCAAAGCTCAAAGAAATGCACCAGTTCTCAAAGGTAGACTGTAAGCATTCCATCTTAAAAGAAGCTCAAAGTCTATTAAGATTTTTTTTCTTAAAGAACAGCCTCTGAATCCACATAACAGGCAGAAGCCAGATACTTTCGTCTCCACAGTGGGATCTTCTTGTCATGAAGCACTGCATCATGTTACACTGTAGTTAAAGCTCTTCAGAAAACTTGTACTTGTGAATACAGGCTGTCATCTTCAACTACTGCTTTCAGTTTCAAATCTGTTGTCAGATAGTTTTGCATTGTATTAATAGAGCACATTTTGCAGTAAATAAGCTCTGGTTAAATAAAGACATTTTAGAAATCAACATTAGTTCCATTTTCAGCTACTTTGACAAGCTGGGCTGCTAGGTTTTCCTGCAGAGAATGAACATTATTCATACAGGTAGATAAGCCAGGTTCTGTTATTTGCTTCTCCCATGGCAATGCATTTCACTAGTGAACAGCTTTCTAAGAAGCTCACATTTATTTATTTATTTATTTGCACAAGTAGCTTAAATGTCATCCCTGGGGCAGGTCATAAACAGCATGTTATGTCAAAATTTAAAAAACAGTGCTGCTGAAATGATAGTAGAAGAAATAAAATGTTGACAGTGGCAAATGTTCAAGCAAATTAGCCAAACATAAATTACAAAAGGACCACACCTGTTAACAAATCAGCCCGTAGGACAGAATCTTCCAAGCAGTGCTAGAACTTGTTGCCCAAAGTCGTCCTAATAAGTAGGGCATTGTTACTTATCAGTACTCCATACTATAGATAAAAAGATGTGTCTTGCAACTCTTCCTAAATATGGCCAGGTCCACGTGATTTAACTATCAGATTTTCCCTATCTACTTCTGAATTCAGGCCCATTATACAAGCCTTCTTTTAATAAACTCTACTGAATAAAATTTGTTCACCAAAACAGGGAGGGTCTGGCAGACTGCACCCTCTTCTGCACTAAAAATATGTGCGATAACATAGCACTCAACTATTTCACAGCCTATAATCAGCAGCCTTTACTGAAAAGTCATGCCCCAGATAAAAGTTTCATTTTTTTAAAAAGAAGAGAAGCACAGGAGCTCCAGGGGAGCTAAGGATGCTGCTTCTCACCAAGAAGATAGCAGGTGGCCAGTTGGTGAGCCAGCAGTGCCCTCTCTGCAGGGCTGTGGTGCTCAGGACAAATCAGGAACTTCTGCGCATCAGAGATGATATTCTGGATGTGCTGTGGCTCCCTCATAGTTCAGCTTTGCTTCAGTTCAGCTGGCTGCCACTCAAAAACCTGCCAGTGTGTCAGTTTCAGCATCTGCACCGTAGACTAGCCAATCCCTACTTTTAGCTCTGTAATGTTTGCAGTTGTTGAACAATATCTGCCTGAGCAGCCCTGGTGAGGTCAAGTGATGTTCAGAGGCCCCGGGGCCAAGCCAATAAATGAAATTCCTCTTCCTTTCCTCTTCCCCCCTCGCTCCCACCCAAGAAACTGCACCTAGAAGGGAGCAAATCCCAGAGGCTTAATGGTGACACCTGTGTCTTTTTGTTTCATTACCCCTTAAAAGTTGGTTTAAAGGCTTCAGGGCAGAGTTACTTGCATGAGATTTGAAGGACACTTGCCCACTAGCTCCTGGGCTGGAACAGTCCCAAGCAAGTGATCCATGCCAGCTGCTCTCTGAGCTGCACCATGGTGCAGTCTTCCACAGCTCCTCGGAGCAACCTACTCAAGGGCTTAACTGCTTCTGGCCATGGGGCGATAGTGTTTTTCCTTATTTCCAGCCTAAATCTCCCGTTTCAGTCCCTGCTGACTGCCCCTCAGTCTCCTGTTGCATACCTCAGAGCAGAACCCAGCTCTTACCCCCACAACCTCCTCCTGGCTGCAGTGGCTGTGGTGGGATGGGCAGGCGTGAAAACTCCAGCACAGGGAGGGGAATCACTTTGTGTGCTCAAGGCCATGACAGCTATGAACACAAAGCTCTCAAAGCAGTGGTAAAACACAGACCTTAGGGATATTTCCCTAGCTTGCAATGGGCAACATGAGATCCCTGCTTCTGCAGCCCTCTCCAGCCTTCAGCAGCACTTTGCTCTCAGAGGTAGCAATGCTCCTTCGCCCACGGCACCTCCATCCTCCCTCTCCATGCAGGTGTTGGTGCAGCATTGCACTTCACCTAACCAGTCCTGCCAGGGCCACATACAACATGTAGATGGGCAGACCCCCGTCTGGCTGGGCTGCCTACCAGACCACACCCCCAGGGGCCAGAGGACACCACTTCACAGGGGCCAGCATGCACCCACTCAGCAATACATGAATTTTCTGTCTAGAGCTATAGGAGGGGAGTCATGATGCACATCATGATAAACTTCCTATTGCTGATTAAATACTTTGCTTTAAGGATACATAAAAAAAAAATCTAATGTGTGTGAATAATAAGACTGAGAGAATATATTAAAGCAAGAGTAATTTTTTATATTAATGATTTTTTAAATACAAGCATACCAAGCTACATTGGTTCTTGGGGCAAGGATATTCTGTACTCGCTTGAAAATAAGTCAGGAAAAAAAGCCAACACATCAGTTTGTGGTGCCCCCAGGTACATTGAGGTTCATTGGTGGAAATGGTCACCGTAAGTTTCACAAACACTTGTCACTGCCTGTGGTAATTTGTAATTAAGTGTCTGTGGATGTCTGTCCGTGAGCCAAAATGTCTTCATCTGCATACAAGGAATGCTTAAACAGATGACCACTTCTGGAAAATCTGTGAGATCTTTGCACATTTTTCTTTGGAAAGCTGTCTAGTGAGATGCCATCATATCTCAAAAGGGGTGTTAGAGCGGTGTAGACTGCCTGTCTGTTCCTACTGTGTGGCCTCTACAATTTTCATCTTGTTACTGCATCCTTCTTAACTGCTAGAAAAGCTTCTTTGCTATCTAAAGCAGCATCCCTGACATGCATGTTTTCACCTGTTGTTTCATGAAGCTTTGAAAATCAGTTCATTATTGCCTTTTTCTTCAACTGTGGCAATGGTACTTAGGGCCTAATTCAAATAAATGAGGAAGCACTTCTTGTCCATTTTGTACATTCTCTGCAAGCAGAGGTCACTGTTGATGCCTTGGTGTGGAAGCTGAGACACCTGCCCTGCCATGCATCTGCAGGGGAAATTATCCCATTCCTGTGTGATTTTATTTTCTCACCTGTAGAACAGGGGTAGACAATGTTTCCTCACCTCTCTAAAATGTTTTGAACGCTACAGATGGAAGAGTTATGCAAGAACAAGCATTAATAATAAAACAGTCTGGGTGTTACTTGCAGCAAACAAAACTTGTTAGCAGCTAACTGGCAGTTTGATGGCAGGGAAAGAAAAGAGAGTAGAGAGGTTCCTGGAGATGAGTTTCTCTCTGAATTTTGAGGCAAGTTCAAAATGGAAAGGTCGAGGGCAACCTGCATGCTTTCACTTCCCTTTGTCTAAATTACACCTAACCCAAGTGCTCTTGGCGCTCCTCATTGATCCGAGACAGCTCCGCACGGCATGAGCTGGAAGACTAGGTCCTGTTTGCTGCAGGTATGCCTAGCCTCCAGCTGCACAAAAAGCTGTAGTGTAATAACTATCTCTGTCCACAGCATTGCGTCCCACCTCTAACGTAGAACACTTGGCCCTTTAGAAGCAGGAGGTAGAAAAAGGGGCACCGTAGTTTTCTTTGTCTGTTTGGCAATTAACCATTCACTGGCTTTTTTTGTTGTAACATGCACTTCCTCTCTTGTTTTCATTCAAGCTTTGTGCACCATGGAAATTAATGTGGAGAAAGACAAACATACAGGAGAGACCAAGATTGTCTCTGCTTCACCTGTTGGCCCAGATGAGGCCCATCAAAGAGGATTCAAAGTCTATGATGATGGTACCAAGGTAGTCTATGAGGTTCACTCTGGTGGCACAGTGGTAGAAAATGGAGTACATAAATTAAGCTCAAAGGACGTAGATGAACTTATGCAAAAAGCTGGACAATCAAGTGTAAAAGGAGGGTATGAAACAATGACTGTGTCAGACAGAAATATGGTAGCCGATGGAAACCTTAGCCATATGAAGGAGCAAATGCTCTTCAAGGAGGCAAAGCTGGAAATGGTACACAAACCCAGCAAAGGGCATGCTGCGAACCCTCAGCCCCAAGACAAACCCTGCGGTGGCGAAGCCCTTGAGGCCAGTGCAGATCAGCCGGTGACAATGATATTTATGGGCTACCAGAACATTGACGACGAAGAGGAGACGAAGAAAGTGCTGGGCTATGACGAGACCATCAAGGCAGAGCTGGTCCTGATTGATGAAGACGACGAGAAGTCTCTGCGGGAGAAGACAGTGACGGACGTCTCCACCATGGACGGGAACGCTGCTGAGCTGGTCTCTGGCAGGCCACTGTCGGATACGACAGAGCCCTCCTCTCCCGAGGGGAAGGAAGAGAGCCTGCCCTTGGAAGCTGCCCCAGGTACACAAAAGAAAAAGCGCTGTCAGTGCTGTATTGTCATGTGAACACCTTCTCCTTCCCCGCTCCGGGCAGCTCCTGCTCCATCACTTACCTAGACCTCACTGTACTTCTAACTGCAATACTGTGAACTGGAAGTGAATGCCTCCATTGCCTTGCAGTTGGGTTTGCTTTGCTTTCTAGTTCTTCAGGAAGAGGAGCGCATGGTTATTTTCCCATCAGATGTGCTACTTGGGGTTTGGGGAGGGGTTGCGGGGGGTTGCTTCTTTTTTTTGTGTTTTTTTTTGTTTCTTTTTTCCTTAATATTGCAGAGTGACAGATTAATCAGAAGTGGAACAAATGTTTTCATATTTATTTGATTTTTATATATATATTATATATATATAATGAAAACACTTTTTACATTTTTCTTTGGATATCTGGCAGGCTTGATCAGATTCCTAGGATTCTGTGGGAGTCTGAGTTTCACAGCAGCCAGATACAAGAGCCTTAAAAAATATTACTTCTTTTTTTTAAGAAAAATCACATTTAAACATTATTTTATATATCCTATTTTTTATTTCTTGGGGAAAGGCTTAGATCATTTTACTGTTTTAATTTGCTAAAACTCAGACAAGTCTTTCCCAAAAAGTTTGCATAGTTTTATTTTATAGTAATTTTCCAGTTTAGTTTGCAGCGTCAGAAAAACCCATCAGCCATTTCTGCTTATTGGTGATACCAAAAGTGGACCTTAATTATTCTTTCTAGAAAATGTATGAATGATGATTTTGCCTTATATAAATCTTCCAGATTACAGTATTGTATGCGTACTTCATCTCCCCAAATTACAGTTGAAATTAACTTGACATGAAAAAGATGCAGCTGTCACACCAACTGAAATAGAGTCACTGATCTAATTACTTGCCTTTCAGTAACTCTGCCAATGTTTATACATGAAGTTTTCCTGCTGAACTCCAGTAGATGAGAGATATTGCTTTCTATTTCCTTAGAATATAAATGAACTTCTCGCACAGTCTGACCCTGTTCCCGCTGGATTCAGTGACGAAATTCTCAGTGCTGGGAATGGGGGCAGGGACTGAGCTTTATTTTGTAATTCTTAGGGAAGTGTAATTTCTCACAGAGTGTACCTCCAGTGCACCGATGTAGTGACAGGTGATGGGTCTGATCCTGTGCTGCTCACCCACGTAAAACTCCTGTGGAGGTCCACCGGAGGTTTGTCAGAGCAGCTGCTTCGGGAGAAGATCCTACAGCCACAAGGCTAACATTTTCAAAAACTGCTGGTGGTTTTGGATGCTTCATTTTCCAGTGTGGGACACTTCAAAGAGGCCTGGTTTCCAGTAATTTTTTCTTCATCTGCCCTCTGAAAATCAGGTCTGTTAAAAACACCTCAAGGTGAAAATGTAAAAAGGCGAAGGCATCCAAAATGAGTAGATGTCTCTTTGTTTCTTGGTCCTTTGATTCAACTACAGTGAAAAAGCAGCCAGCTTTTTCATGGTGAGATATTATGAGCCTGATTCTTGTCTCACACCGTTTTTGCTTAAGTGTAGCTTCACTCACTCTAGTGGAGTTAGTCTGGATTTATAACTACAGAAGTGAGATTAAAAATCAGGATTTATGTTTTCTGATAGTGTTGAAAAGTACTGAAGATTATTTTGAAGTGTCTTTGAAATTATCAGACTTTAAAAATCAATAACAGCAACTGAAAAACAAAATGAAAAAGTTTAAAAAAAAAAGAAAGAAAGAAATCAACAAAAAGCCTCTTTTCAGTCTGAGGTGGTTCCTGTGATATTTCTGTTCTTTCTTGGATGGTGCTTTTACTGCATTAATTGTTAGTTCAGAGCATCCAATTAAACAGAGTTCTTGCTCTGTACTCTTTTCTTTCTGTGCCAGGAAAAAGGACACTTGTTCACAGTGGTGGTAATATGAGGCACACTGAAAACACACACACAAAAAATGTGAAAGGTAGTTCCTGCGTTAGGTCACTCAGCCGTCAGAATGGACCTGGTCAACGTAACTTCTCACCACTGCTCAGGTGACAGTCAGGAAAAAAAAAAGCAAGCAGAGAGTAGGAAGAGACAGTCACATCCATATCTCCATATCTTCTGCAGTGGCTGGATTTAATAGACTTCCACACACTCCCTCTGCCTCCCCTGGGGGCTTTTGGGTGGGAGAAGGACCAAATTCACCCACAGAAGCTCTGCACATCATCCTTTGACTCAGGCTTAGGTGGTTAAGTTTTATCAAAGAGGGGAATGGCCGCAGAGTCCTGCGTTGCAACAATAGGTCTGGTGGCTGTTTGTTGGAAACTAGCAACCTGTGTTTTGGGTTTTTGTGGTTGGGTTGCATTTTTGGGTTTTTTTGTGGTTTTTTTTCTTTTTTCCCAGAAATGCTAAGTATTTACAAATCTCAACACTTCTTAAAATGAGACCCTGAGTTTTCAACCCCAGGGTGGCCTGGCAAGGCTCTCCCCAGGCACATTTAGGACCCCAAAGCACTGCAATGCAAAGGGTGAAGCCCTTTCCATCTTGTCCCTTCCCCATGAGCGCTGCAGGAGCTGGGCGTGCTTTGCAACAGTTCTCTCGCTCTGGGGCCTGTTCACCTCACCAGTAACACTCAAAAACAAATCTTCCAACCATCTCCTCCTGGCCTGGCTGGTCATCTCGTCGCTAACCACCCTTTCCTCTCCAGCTGTGATGCCACCTTCGTGGCCACCCTGGCCTCTCGGCATCTTTCCAGCCCAATCTTTATTCCCTTGTGGCTCCTCTCCCCAATGGACATTTTTTCCCAAAGCCCTCTGCTCGGGAAATTTGGAGTGTCGTCTTTACCCTAACCCACTCTGTCCATGTATCTCTTCAGCCACGTACTCCTCTGTCAGATGACCTTCTGGTTCAGCACAGACTCAGCGTTTTGGGGATGACTCCCTCAGCGGCCAGCTTTGGGAGATGCTTGCTGAGGCTGGGACCAGTACATGTCTGAGACCACTGCACCATCTGAGGCACAATGTGGCAGGGAGATGGTGGCACGCGAGAGTCCAGAAGTGGCCCTTTAGTGGTTAGAAGTAGAGCACAAGCCTTAAACCTTAAACCTGCCAAATACCTACTGCTCAGTATTTGTAGCTAACATTGAGTGCCTAGGAAGGCCAGTGTTTTTTATGTGTTGATATGAACTCCATAGTTAATGGGCCCCAAAAGATCCAGAAAAGCTAAAGGTTTGTCTGTGTAGGGTTTGTCTTTACGGGTCAAAGGCAGTTCCATGTCTGAGGTCAGGAAAAACATGAAACGGGAGCAAATCAGTCTGAACTCGGAGGGCCTTAGCTACATCAGCTGACACACATTTACTCCAATCATCCTCCTCCGCAAGGGCAGCAGCCATGCCTGGGCATCGGCGTGTCCCTTCTAGCCATTAGCCTGCAGCCAAGTAACGCGGGAATTCGAATGCGTCAGCCTAGGCTGATGAATGTAAACTGGTTTTCCAGGGCTGCTTTGGGCTTCGAAGGGGTCGGTTTTCCCCTCGTCCTCGGATAGGAAGCTGCCTGTGAAAATTCATGCACAATCAGGCGTGAAGGAAGAGGTCCGCTCTACGGTCAAGCAGAGAGAGATTTTTGTAAGGATCATTATGGGAGGGGTTTTTTTGTATTGTTTTAAGCAAACTCCCTGTCTGTTCAACTTAAGCCATCACACATACATTTTCAACTTCAGCATGAGGGGATACAAAAAAGTAGTCAGAAACTGGTTCAGTGATAGCATTTTGCCACAACAAACTGCTCGCCTTAACTTTTCTAAGAAAAACAAAAAACAACTCTTTTCAGTGTATCTTTTCCTAGACTGGGAAAAAGTAACCTATGAAACTTTTTTATATTTTGTATTTTCTAAGTTTCTATGAATCCACTTTCCATGTTGTCCCTCATTTGCATTCAGGGACTGTTTCTTTTGCAAACCACTGCATTTTACTTCCATTCTTTCTTTTTTTTTTTTAACCAGAAGAAAAATACAAATCAAAAACCACAGCATTATGATTAGTGGCTAGGCAATCTCTTTAAATTATAAGAACATCAATACAGAAAGAAAAGAATTACAGGGTTGTTTTCTTTTTTTGATTTTCTGTGGCTGATGTACTGTATGGTATATGTTTACAGAACTCCTCTGGTCTGCCTTTGTGATGTTATCTAAATGAATGACAAAGTAGATATGATGTGCCATTTGACAGTTTGCCTTAGCACTCTTGGGTTTCCTTTTTCTTTTTGTATCTTTCTTTTCCTTATTTTTTCCAAAAAGTGCAGGCTGTATTCCAAAGCTGTATAAACACAACATTATCTTTCAATCCCCAGCAAGAGAAGTGTGCACAAGCCCTTCTCCATGAAGCGTACCTCTAACGGTGCAATAGAAGACCTCAGCCCTGCAAACAAAAACGCATATGCCTAATTCTGCCGTGTGTAGACCTATTTCAGTCAAGAGGACTACTCACAGGAGAAATGTGTGTAGGTGTCTGCCAGATCAGGGCATGAATGATTTACACAGGGTGTAGTTTGGGTGTTATTTGTGTACCTGTACCAATTTTATGCACTGCTGAGTTTGCCCAGGGTGGTGTGATCCTAGAGGCTAACTCTGAGCATTGCTACTTCTGCTGAGAAAAACACAAAACAAAATGGTGCTTAGCATCTGGTCGGATCAAGTCCTGAGTCAACATTGCTACCATGGCAGTGGTATTCATGAGCAAATATTAAGTGGGACTTCCCTGACAGCTAATATATTAGTCCCCTGTCATTCTACCTAAGTTCACTACTGATTAAAATGATAGAGATACAACAAATTAATCAGAGCAGAAAGATAGCGTAAAGAGTTGCTAGAGAAATAAAAGGTGTTCTACCTTTTGATTTAGTCCAACATCCAAATGGCATACTTGGAAAGTAATGGGGATATAATAGAAAACGTAGTATTTTACATTTGTGTATTTTTTTAAGGAATAAATATTTTTGTAATGAGATATGAATCCTAAACGGGGATTCAGTTTCTGAATATCATCCTACCCATAACATTGAGTCTTTGAACTTTTTCATACGTTTATGACAATGCCCAGCTTCTTGGGAACTTTTGTAGACCTAACCACAATTTTCTCCAGGAAGCAGCATCACAACACTTTTTAAAGAGTACAATTAGAAGAGTAGAATCCAATATACCTGCTATGAACACAGCTAAATAAATAAATTTGTTTGACAGAAAAAGGTGGACCTATGCTTTCTATAGCTAGACAAACTTCTTTATCTAGAAAGCCAACATGCTAGCCAATAGCTATCTACTTTCAGTAGAGAGGTATGGCTAAATAGGAGAACTATGTTTTTTCACTTTGTCATACTTTATCCAACATGAGATTTCAAAATGCAAGAGATGGTGCTACTGGAAAGAGTAGAACAAAATGATTTGGACAAAGTATTTTCCCACAGGCTGAGACGTGGCGTCTTTATTTTTTCTAAACTCACTCAGTTTCAACCAGTTCTCTCTGTCTGTTAGAAAGTTTAGGATTTGCTCAGATTATGTTTCATGAGCCTTCTGGGCAGCAGGAGTAAACTTTAGTTCTGAGCTTAATCAGAGGTCACAGGCTATGACAATATCCAGCAAAAATGTGGACTGTAATTTTTGTATGTAAAAGAGTAAGTTGTATAAAATGGCTGAATTTATTAAGTTTAGAGTATAAATGGATTGTCATCTAGTCCAAAGAGAATATAAATCCAACTTGTAATATAAATTTATAATAACAACTTAGCTTGTAAATAGTGACAAGGGTGCATGAAGTTCTTAAAAACGTCCCACTTGTACTTAAAATCAAAGCATTATAAAACTGAGCCTTTTTCCTCATGGGTTTGAAGAGTCTTGCAAAATCTATAGCTTTTTTCCTGTGGTAGTTCCACTTAGGCTGTTCAGCGGATTAAGAATAGGCCACTTTTAAGGGCAAAGTTGTGGAGAATTCTGAGCCCCTTCCTCCAGTTTGCAAAAGCTTCTCTTATTGTGAGAGTTTTTGCTTTTATTGTATTGCAAAGCTTTTCTGCAATTGTTTCCCAAATTCTTCACAAACAAGTATTTAGGGATTTGTTTTAAGAATTAATCTATTTAGAAATTGAAAAAAACAAACAAACAATAATTTTTAACAATTAGGTAAGTAACTCAAGTCCACCAGTTTGGGTATATTTTTACATTTTTAACTTAGTATGTTCGTGATTCATACCTGAATTTAGACCTTGCATATCTATTTGGTATATATCAACTTGCCCATGAGCATAAAATTAAGCACCCAAGCAGCCCTTTTTAGTTTAATGGGATGACCCAGATAAGTGAAATTTAAGCACATGCACAAATGCTTATAGGGTCTGGTCTTTAAACAATATGCTTTAAGCAAGGCTTATACTGCTTTAACTGTGTCTTCTCATTCCTTTAATTAGATAGTTATTTAAATGGTGTTGTGAAACTGGTGCACTTTTCTGCAGAGGGTTTTAGAGCATGGTCTCCTTGCTGACTGTGTTTGAAAGTACACAAACACCCCTCGGGAACTCTCAAAACTCCCAGTGCCTGAAGAGGGTGGGGGTGAATTTCATAGCTGCACAGAAACATAAAAGAGGCAGTGTAAGTGTTTCTTCCAAAATTTTCCCCCTGCACACCTCTGCTCTGGACTCTGCCTGTCTCCTATCTCTGTCCTTCCTCTCATTCTGGACACCATTGCTCAGCCCCTGTCTCTGCTTCCCTTCTTGTGGTCTCCTATGAGCAAAGATTGGGGGAAGAAAAGAGAGAGTGGAGTTAAAAACCTCACCTGAGGCCTGTTGGCATGAGTCGCAAGTAAAACAAAATGACGGTATCCTGTTCTCAGCGTTTGGGCATCTTCCTGCATTTTCCTAGATTCCCAGGGCAAATTTGATAGTAGAGAAGCGCTCGCTCTATCTGTTCAGCTGGTACCCCATGGGTTACCCAAACAGTGGGTTCCACTACAATCTTACTATTTAGGTAAATCTGCTCTCTTCCTATCCCTGTGGGAACGCACGAAGCCCCCCAAGCCAGTATGAGCTAGATATGCCCAAGTGCATAAAATATCAGCATCCAGAAGCCACTTACAGGAGCAGAAGGCAAGCCACCCCCTAATTGTCAGGTTGCTACTGGCAGGGTAAAGGAGCCAGGAGAAAATGTGGACTTCCCCACAGTCTGATCCAGCATGCAAAGGCATTCTCAGTAAAATTAGCTGCCAAGAAGCTACTGGTATCCCTCCAAGTTAATGTGCCGGTCAGAAAGAGGCAAACTCAAAAATAAAGAAGATTTTGTGCAACCATATAAAGTCCCAATTGAACAGGGCACTTAAGCTCCGCTAATCTTAAGCACTTGCTTGAAGTGTTACAAATACTTAAGCACCGTACTGGTTAGGGATAGCCTTGAGGATATGTTAAGATCGGCCAGTATCTATAATTAAGGTGCTTTACTGATGAGGGGCTCAAATTTTGTCCGTGTTATTTTGCAAGTATGGATGGAGGCACTGCTTAGGGGCAGATACAGGAGATAAATTAATTTGAAAGCTTTTTGCTTTTTCAGTGGCCACTGAATCTGAGTGCAGCAAAGGTAGCCAAGCAAGAGCAGGTCAGGAGGAAGGCAAAGAACACATTTCTGAAGGTTTCCTGCCCCTCCCCACTACATTCACTCCATAGACGAATGACTCTTTATAGGGGTTCAAGAAAATGTTGTGTAAAATGCAGCTTTTATGGTGAATGTAGGTTGTGGTTGAGATTTTTTTTAAGATTTAGTCTCCCACTTTCTTTGTGAGCTAATGTAAATAAAATCCCATTTTGTTGGGGAAAAACTGCTGTGCTAACACTGGATTAGAATTGCTGGGGATAGCTGCTGTACTTTGTAACCTGAAGTGTACTTTTTTGACTGTTATGTTTTCTTCTTCAGATTAAAAAACCGAGTACAAAACAAAAATAAAAAAAAAAAACAACCAAGAACACTGCCAGCAACAGCCATGCTGTAACTGTGGCTTTTCTCTTTTTTTTTTCCTCTGTACAGTGTTACTAGTAAATAAATCTGCCTTTTCACTGCGCCTACTTCTGTGTCTTTTTACTGTGTTTCTCTCTAACTACCCACTCTTGAAGATGCTGTGTGATCTCAAGGACATACCGCATGGAGATGCCTCTTTCACTAAAAGAATTAAAGTAGTAACTCCACAGATAATTTTCTTTTTTTCCTTTCCTTTCACTGCTGTGCCCTGCTACTCAGTTATTTTTATTAGATGCTTCAACGCCTATTAACTTATTGTACCTATTACTGTCTCATTTCTCTTTTCCCTTTCCTTCTCATGTGATACTTTGCCAAGCATATTGCGGACCCCATTGCTCTAGGATCACATGGCATCTTTTCATATTTGTAGAAAACAAAGGACTGGTTTTGGTCAGCAAGGCAGTATGTCCCAGGTCAACTTATTTCCGAATTGAGGAAAGTATTCTATACAGCATACATAATTTCCCAGAAATAATAACTAAAGAATTTAAGGACTGCCAAAATAAACAGTGTGCAGTTTTCTTCCAGGGCTTATCAAAGACAGTGACTTCTGTATTTCAGGACTGAATGAAGCTTGCCATAGTCTGACTTGTAGGGAAAAAAATAAAAAAAAAAGAAAAAGCCCTTGTGTAGTTTTTGCCCAAGATGTTATATTACCTGAGCTTAGAACAGTTACAGGATGGGTAACATAGCCAGGCAGCATAAGTCTTCTCAGAAATTTAAAAATTCAACTTAAACTCAGCCACTCAAGAAATTCACCACAAATTGCCCGTTGTTACGTAAGTACCCTCCCTCTGCTCCTTTCACCCGTTAGCCATACAGATAATTCTATACGCACACACACATACATATCTAAGCCTTCGCAATATGGTATGTTTTAGCGTCGCAGAAGGAAAAATGGCCATGTGCCCTGCTTTGCTGCTGTGTAATTTAGTCCTGAATATTTTGCAGTAGGTGGGGCTTCAAGTTGTTTTTTTTCTACTTGTGTTTGAGTGACAGAAAGTCCTAGAAGACTCCGTGAATGACTGGAGAACTGGTATGTTTCTGTCACCGAAGGACTAGAATTGATTCAGCTGAGAGAAGTGATCATAACTATTTAAATTTCTTTGGTTTTGCAAAGACCTTCCTAATTCGGAAGCTGTGTTAATATGGCAAAAGGAAGGATTGTGACCCTGAGCTAGCAGAAGTGTCTGTGTGAAGACCATGAAATAACAAGGGCACCATCGTGCGCAATTAATTTAGTGCTTGGACACTTGGATGCATCAGGTACATATTCTGTTTGTTTGTGCACACCATGGCCTGTGACATACTCTTATTTTCATTCCACCTCATTTTATTACATAGCCATGAGAAGGTTTTTAGCTGAAAACTCCTCCACTGCACAAAACTGAGTTATCCAAGAAAACACCAGTGCCAGACTAGACAATTTTGATATTGCTGTTGTTACTAAAGTTTCAGAAACAAAATATTTCCATGCATTTCCCCTTTGTAAATGTCTAGGACAAAAGTGAAATTTTGATTTATTTCTTTTTTCCCCACCCTCATAGCATGTAGGAAGAAACAAAATGGTTAGCAGCTGGTGAGATCGCGTGGCACTCCTCTGAAACTCTTCTGGAGGGGTTCCCTGGAGGCCAATGACTTAACAGAGTAAGGGCATATTCAGCATGTGGGAGGCCAGCCCTCTCAGGTTTTTCCTCTTTTTCCTTTGTTTTAATAGTTCTGTATCCTTCTGGTAAAAGAAGGAAGATAGGCACTTTGAGAGTTCAACACTCGAGGTGTTTTGGTAGTTTGTCTGGGGTTAGAAGTGGAATAGCTGATTTTCAGACAGCCCCTTACTTTCCCGCAGGACCTTCGGAACCTGCCCTTGGTCCCTTAGAACTAATACCAATTCAGCAACACTTTGTGCTTCACACTACAATATTTTTGAGGTTATAGGAAGAAACCTCTAAGGCTAATAACTGTAGGCATGAATAATAAAAAAGGGACAAGAAATTAATAACAATTTTTGCTGTCCCAAGACCTCCATTTGCATTCGCCTTCTGCTGCAAAAGGTGTGATCAGATGTCCATTGCACTGTGCACAGTCACATATGAATCCTTTGTAACTTCTCATGGGGGGAAAACACGCTGGTCCCTAAATGATTTTGCAAAACCTGGCACAATTGTGCAAAACTTCATCTACATTTACCCATGATAGAAAAACTACCTGCTGCATCATCACAAGTGTCTAGCTGACAGTAACCACCTTCTCAGATGAGACAAGGGAGCGGATATTTGCATAGGAGTAGAGTTTGCTATATCGGACTTGGAGGAGGGAACTTCCCATATAACCCAAAGGAGAATAGAGGGAATAATCAACTGGCAGAGAGAAACGCTGGCTCACTCCAAATGAGGGGCAGGGAGGAGTTGTGCAGCTGCACAGACACTGGCCTGCAAACCTAGGGACTCAGTTGCATCAGAAAGAAGGGAATCGACTCCTGCCTTTTATATGCAGCAGTTCCTCCCAGTGCAAGTAAAGCTCTCTGGACTCACTGAGCACTAGTAACGATGCTGGTCCAAGTCCTGGGGAACATTTCCAATTGCTGCTGCTCCGCGTGCTTCAGCATGACCTCACAAAAAGTCTTGCATCTTCAGATCTACAAAGGTATGTAGAGACGATGTTATCCCCTTGATTTAGAAGGGGAGTCTAGGTAACTAAATACTTCCGTGGGTCCAAGTTTTTTCATCTCAGTTTTACGTCTGTAATTCAGGATAATTAGCACTATCCTGCCTTGTGGGGCTGTGTTGATGCATCTGTTAGTGTCCATCACAAGACTTCAAGAATGCAGGGCATAATCTGGGTACACAGCATCACAAAATGTCCTCTTACTGTTACAGTTTTTGGAGAGGTTCTGCTTATAACTCCAATGCCAAACCAGAAAAAAATAGGCTACATTGCAATCAAAACTGGCCCTTCACAGAAGTCAGGCATTTTCTGGGAATGACAAGTTTGCCATGATTTAGGAAAAAAGGATGTAGCACTAGCATGTTTGGTTGCTTGTAGGTGGGAGAAGAAAGAGAGAAGAACAGGTTGAAGGGAAAAATGATGAATGCAAAACTGGGTCACTTTCTCATACATGACAAACCAGTTCAGCTTCCTTTTTGAGTATTTCCACAGTGTGTAATGCATCACTGGCTACAAGTTCCCTCTGGCTGTAGATGAGTCTGCTCCAGCATTGGCAGCAGCAATATGGTAGCTTTTGGGGGCAGGGGGTGAGTTGGTTAAGCTAATAACCCCTGCTAAGAAAGAAGCTATCAATTCACTTGAGCATAGCCCCATGCTAAAATGACTGTAGTGCTCTTTAGACAGCCTTGCATTGTGTTTTAATCTTATGGCTTAAAAGGAAGGATACTGTTTAATACCAACAGGAAGTCTTGATCATTGTATTTCACTGGAGTGTTGTACATATATGGTTCAGTTTAAAGCAAATGAGATAACTTAACCGTAGCAAGTTTTTAAACAGATTGTTGTGCTGCTCAGTTTTTGTTACATGGTAGGAGGTTTCTTCTTAACACATTGCACTAAGTTACAGAAGCATCTTTATTGCTGGAGAAATTGTCATAGACAAATTGGTGGTGAGACAGAATAACTCCTTCCTTCTGCTCACCAGCTTAAGCAATTTTGTATTAATAGGTATGGTTAAGTTACCGGGGAGGTGGGATAAAGTGATGAAGCTGCTTAAACACCATGTGCAGTTGCACACTGAGGACAGAACTGACATCTGGAAATTCTCCACTGCTGCTATTTCAGTCTTTATTTTTTGTTACAGAAGCTGGAGATCGTTAGGGGGTTAGTAAATCGGGAGAGTTAACCAAGATAGATAGTTTCCACTTACACCAACCTGGGCAGAAAACAGCCCTTAACCTAACATGACAGAAGTCATTCCCATTTTTGCTGCTATAATTTGTGCTGCAAATTTAGTATTATTTAAGGTCCTTTTTGGATGTCCAGTTGATGGAGTCAAGCAATATGGAGAGACCCTTTGCTATCATTTAAAAGAAACAAGAAGAGAAACAGTGGTTTTATGGGCTACGTGGCTGAGGATGAAATCTGGAAATACTTACTCTAGCTACATGTACAAGCCCTGCAGAGTTGTGATACTCTGGGTCCCCTTTTCTGTGGTATTTGGCTACAGATGCTATTCTTAAGCATTGTTGAATACTATGAGGAAATGATAATAAGATATATGGAGACACTACTGTTTATTTTCTTCACTTATTTTATATGTCAGTATTTACAATTGACAGAGCTAGAAATATTGTGATTATTTTGCTGATTTATCTTCACAATGTGCCAAACATTTGCAAATATAAACAAATCCAGGACCTACCACGGAGGCTGTAGCCTGCCTGTCTCCATTTGCTCTACTCATTACAACTGCTACAGAGGAAACATCAGGGCTGGAAGCTGTAGACAATGTCCAGAGTGTTTAAAAGCTGTAACTGAAAGTGGAAATAAAAGGAAAGTAACTCTTTTCTCTCATCCAGCATCAAGAAGGGTTCTCCTCTAATCCGTAGACTAAAAAGGATTAAATCCAGTCTGATGTCAAAAGTCAACTTTCACAGCTTAACAGCTGCAAATACTGCAAGCAGGGCCACCAAGCCCCTTAGAAAAAAAAAAAAAACATGTGCTTTCAGGATCAGGACCTTACACCCCCAGCCAGCCCAGTGAACTTGGAGTGCCTGGGTGGAAAGTCAGTGCCACAAAGCATTAGAAATAAGAAAAGTATTGAAATTACTTTGGAAAAAACCCTTTCTGATGCAATAATATTATTAAAGACAGGTCCCTGAGTGTCAGAGGGATTGCAGGCTGTAAATAACCAGTCCCAGAAAGAGAAAATCACAGAGGGGAGCACAGACTCTGATCCAGACACCAAAGAAAGCATGACCAGCTTGCTCTGAGGAAGTGCACTACCTGTCACCAGCAGCACTGGAGAAGCAATTGTTTTGTCTTTTATAAAGAAAAAAAATGGCACACAAGCAAGACCTTCTCTTCAGGAAGGGCTCTGCTGTTGGCAGAACTTCAAGTAGCAAATCTGCTTACAGCAGCAAGAGCCAAATATTGGTCAAGGTTCCAGCTATGCTGCCTGGGGTACCTGGCATGTACCAATATTACCCACTATAAAAGCACCTGACTCATGCACAAGTTCCAGCCTTAATTTTCCTCTTATCTGCTCAGTCATTTTCAACTACGTATAATTATGATACAAAAAGTATGGCCAGAAGAGATTATAGAAAAGCTAGTAAGTTTTTTTCAATAATAAGCAGTTAGGTTAGTGAATTATGGTGACACAGGTTGCTGAAAGCCATGTTGTACAACTAGGTGAGAAAAAAAACATCCAGTGAAAAATAAAGGATAGTTCCAGAGAACAGACCTTTAAAAGATAAGTTGGAGAAAAATGTGGCCCTTCTACTAGTCTTTGAATCCCCAGGAATGTCATTTGCCCTAACAGAAAAGAACAAGGCATGTGCTTGAATTTATTAACATGGGTAGTCATTTACTTCCATGGATCTGCTCGTGTCAACCCATTTCATGGGCTTGGAAGCCAACCATGTATGGTCCCTGCAGAGCATGGGTGGCTGGGATGGTGCTGGGCAGGGAAGGGAAGGAGGCAAAGATTATTGCTGCATGCTTTTCTGTCCGAAGGAGGCCAAGAACACTGTCAGCATTAGAGCAGAGTAAATAATATTGATTGGATTCACCGGTGAAAATGAACAATCAAAAGCAAAGCAGGGGATTTTACCATGCTGAACACAAAACTGAAACTTTCTGAATTGACCAGTTGTCTAAAAAACAAACTTGTTTTTTTCAAAATATGAAGTTTCAATGCCAGCTGGAGGCTTTAAAAAAAAAAAAACAAAAACAAAACCAAGCACAGCAAACAAAAAAATCCCCAATATCTCATTTGGAATACATTAAAAATATTGCTTTGACATTACCAGAACATTCCCTTCAACTTTTTCTATCCAAAAATTATTAGAGGAATTCAATGTGATTTCATCCTCTCAGAGCTCATTTTTTCCCAGAAACTCTGCTGTTCAAATTCAAGGGGAAAATTCACTTGGGTCTAGCCAGCACAGCACTCCTATCTGAAGCCTGGAGGGCTGACACTATGATTTCAAGTCAAGTGTGTGTGATAAGGAAGAGCTAGCCATGGGCAACAGACCCACAGCTGTACGTTGTCAGTACTGGACGATGCTCCTTTCTCTGCTTGCTGTATCCAGCTCTCTGATTTTTCTCTTCCCTCCCGCCTGCTGCCTCTTTCCCTTCAGCTGCACACATATTTGCACAGCACTCCGTTGATCCCGGCTGCACCGCATGGATGCCTGTGAAGTGGAGGGCGCTCTGATCCACCTTGATGCTATCACCAGAAAGGGAGACTCTGGTCTAACGTCCGTTGCCATGCCTATGAAGACTAGCACACTGTTTAACAGATGCCAAAGCATCTCAGGAATAAACAACTGACCAGCACCAATTGCTATTACTGGACTTATCCTCCCCTGGACACAAATCACCCTTCCCAGTGCCATGTGTGCGTCATGAAAAACCTAGGCAATACCGATGTCTGTAGGAAAAAAGGCTTCAAGCCAGATGTAATGTCCATTCCCAAAGCAAACCTTCCCTTTCTCAGTTCCACTGCATAAAGTAAGAAAAACTCAAATCAGGTAGCAGAGGTTGAGGCAAGAATATAAGATGTTTGTGCCAAAAAGATCTTAGTGAAAAAATGTCTTACAGATCCTCTAGCCCTGCAGAGAGGTCTCAGAGGTAAGAAGCAATCAGAGAGAGATTCTCCAGAGAGAAGAACGCAGCCTTAAAGCCAGAAACTCTTCGGATCTGGTCACGGCTCAGAGGCACTGGTCTCTGTATCCCTTACTCAAATCACCTGAGCTCTCTCCCTGAACATATCTGCTCTCTATTTTTTTCCAGTGAAGACACTGTGCATCTTATGACAGCAATGTGAGCATAAACTAGTATTTATAGGGTTTATCTCCAGTAGGCTGTAAAGCAGTTTTGGTGGTTTCTGCCTGTCTCAGTATGAATAATTAACACTGAATATAGCAGAGTTACCAAGACAAAGTTGCTAGCTCTGTTCAAGTAATTTTGTCCTTAAGAAGAAATCCTCTTTTAAATAAAATCTATAGTTTTGGTAGAGGTAAGCTGACACTCTCTGTCCATATAAACACATGGTGCAAGTGTCAATACTACTGCAAGATAATTCAAGGTCCATGTGTTGATTAGTCATATGAAGAGGTTAGATTAGAAAATTGCCCCTGGCACTGGCAAGGAACAGGATTCTCTCTCTATTGAAGCAAAGTGGCATCAGTACTCCCCAGCAGGCTGTAAGATGGGTGATTTTTTTGTAGTTCAACACACTTACATTACCCCTCTGGCTCTTGCCATGGGGGTCAGCAAAGACAGAAAAGTGCCTAGTTGGGCAAAGCATGGCAGACATACCCAACCTCATCTGAGTTGAAGGCAAGTCAGGCAAGGAGAAACCAGACCTACTGGTGGAAGGGAGTCCTGTGAGAGGAGGAAAGGGGCAATATTTGTAGCTTTTCTCTGCTCTGCAGGAGACAGGGAAGCATCAGGCAGCACAATAAATTGCAGATGCACAAAAAGCTGATTCTTCACAGCAGTAATGCCAAACATGAGGTCTGGGGTCCAGCCTGCTTGGCAGGTCCATCAGGGAGACCTGGTGCCATTCACAAATCAGGGTCTTTCTTTCCTGAGAGCAACGAACGCATCATCTAGTCTGCAATAAACAAAATGGCAACAGGCAAAAGTAAACTTGGGAAACACAGTGGAAAGCTTGCTTTTGATCATTTTTTGGTTTGTACTGCAGCTTATTGCAAGCCTTTCTTAGGTCAGAACCACCACAGCCCAAACACAGGTCTACTGTGGAGAGGAGCATAGGCCACAAATATCCAGAGCCAAGCCAACCCCAAACTTCAGGGCTTTCCACAAGGAGGAGAAACAGCCATATGATTTAGAGCTGGACCTAGGTCCAGGCTTCCCTAGAAAATGGGTGAGCCTGCACCTGTGGTTTGGTGCGGATCCATCCATGTCATTTGTGCCAGGCTGTGCTGTTCAGAGCATTATGTCTGCATCATACCTACTATTAACCAGACCTGTAGACAAAGATGAAGTGCCTCCACAACATTACATCAAACACAGAACACCAAACACAAATACATCATCCTGATCTAGATGAATTCCCAGACCTAAAGGTAAAAGCTCAACTTCAGCCAGAATAAAAATTATAGCATTCGGATCTCCAGATGTGAATTTCCCTCCCAATTTCTGTTTCGGTTTAAAAATAATCTCTCTGTGGAAAATCACCTTGTTGATTTTGTCTTGAAGGCTTCAATCAATCTCAAAGATTGCATTGGCTTTATGCTGGACTCAGCACTTGGTTGAGCTTGACCACAGACCTCACAGTCATGAATAATTTTATACTTGCAGAAATCCTGACTTGTGTATAACTGTGTGTGTGTTCATGTATTTGCAGACAACTTCCTCCTCTCCTGACACAACAAATACAGACTTGAGTTTATGAAAAAATATTTGATATTAATTCTAAACAGTTTATTCTTGTCTCAGTATTTGCCTTTGGGTTTTTCAAATTTGTCAAATCTCAAGCACACTTGAGACAGGAGCTTTTTTGATTGGCAATATATCACAAGTATCCTAGAATGTGGCAAGAATAGGGCAAAGGTGGAAAAGTTCTGATGTCTCATGTCAAAAAGTTGGCCTCAGACCCTGCATCTTACAAAATCTGGTAAACTTTGAGCCGCACAGTACTACCCTCTCTGGAGCAGCAGCTGGAGTCCTGGCTCCACTCCAATCAATGGGACTCTTGTTTCTGATTTCTTGGGACTAGGATGCACAATGAATCTATGTGTGTAAGTCTTTGCAGGCCTGGATCCTAAAAATTTCACAATCTAAGTAGTTGTCTATATGGAAGGATGTACTACTTTACATAAGCCATAAATTTAAATCAATATACTAGTATTACAAATATCTACTTTCCATGGAGGGACGTTAAGTTTAAAAGAAAAGTCTATTCTGCTGCCGTAAAGTCCTGAATACTCTGTAAAGCTTCCCAATGTAAAAAAAAAAAGCATTTCTAATTCTATGAATACAGTCAGTGTAGTGTATCCCTTTCCCCTAGTAAAGAGATATGAAAGTTCAGTCTGGACGTGAAATGTTTATGAAATATATATATAAAAAAAGAACTTCCAGCACAGCCGTGAGGGATTGCCTACTGAAGGTATGCAGAAAACTTTACTTGGCATTTGTTTACTTCTTAAAACTCTGCCTCTACAGACTTTTGCCTGTGTGACTTGTTGACCCACCTTCAAGATTTTGCAGTGACATCTGTGCATGCCTCGCTTTGAGAAGAGCAAGCTCAAATTCTAAAGCTGCTGAAAGTACAAATTGTCCAAAGAAAAGTTAGGATGACATTTGGATTAGTTCTTATTACCAGCAAAGCTGTGTGGTTTAGAACAAGTTCTTCTTTTAGAGTTCCTCTTTTTAATTTGCATTTGAATCAAAAATGTCATTTGTACAGTACTGTGAATGAATGTATCAGTAAGATAGAGGGCAACATAGTTATTTTTATTAGAAATAATATGTGTTTCCAGGAGAATGTAGTTTTTATTTTCAGATAAAATAATAAACATTTTGGTTACACATATGAGGCTTGGCTTGGCAGCTGACGTAGTGTAAAGTTAGACCTCCCTCAAGAATCAGAACTAGTTTAATGACAACTTAATACAGCTAATAACAAAGTGATAGCATCTTGCTTTATAGCATGGGTGCCTTGTGCAACTGACTGGGTGCACTTGATTTTACTAAAGTCCAGAAAATCTAAGTATTTGTGGAATACCTCTCATTATTTCCAGGCAGTAAATGAAACATTGAATGGAAGTGGTCTTTAACAATTAAAGTAAAAAAGATGCTGTACGCTATATTTTAACATTTAATATGTATTTTAAGACAAGGCAAAGTTATTATTCAAGTGTAAGGTAGATGGCTTCTCATCATACGAGCTAGTGCCTTATGACCGTTCTGCAGAATAGGAGTAGGGTTACTTTAAAATGCACTTCAAATCACTCCTGAATATTTACACTAAAATAAATCGTGTTCTTAAGTTTTTCTTAGGATTAGAAGGAAGATGAACTGGATTAAGTTCCTGTGGTCCTACAATATAGTTTGCAGGTAAAAAACTCCTAAGAAAGCAATAAAATAGTTCCATTTCGGCTCCCTGAAAGACCCAAAGAATGGTGGCACAGTGTATAAAGATAGCAGATGCCTGTCTCCAGAGACAGGCATACTAGGACATCCTACCTGAGTCTTACTGGGATTAGCGCTTGAAATTCTGCTGTCTCTGACTGAGGCTGGTTTCAGTGTATTTCTGACAAAAACTAACAGATCATGCAGCAACACCACATAAAAGCCATCCTTGTGATGTTGCCGTTTTAAGTTCCTGGACACAGTGCATGGGTATAGCATGGCTAATAACACTTTTACCCAGCCCCAGACACTACGATATCTGACCTCTCAACAGTTTTCAATGCAGTGAAATTTCACAGCATCGCATTAAGGCAGATGATGCTATCACTGTTGTATGAAAAATGAGGAACTGAGGAAGAAGGAAATGAAGTGGCTGCCTATGATGTGGGAGCCCAACCAGTTTCTCAGAAACAAACACTTTCTGATGCCGATGCAGCTCTTCACTGTTACCATGCATGGAAAAAATTTGATCTGCAGACAGACAGAAAAAGCTACCAGGCAGTTAACTCTGCTTCTCGGCTGCACAGAGCCTCATTAAAAACCCATACTAGGGTGCTTCTGTGCCCAGGGTGGGAAAAGTTATGGACCCAAAGCCTCCTGTATGTACAATTACATCCCCTCAGCTAACACTCTGCCTAGCAATGACCTCGCAACCATCATGAGGAAAGCACCTGCTGCCCCATCAGCGTGCGTCATTGGCATTGGGAGCTGTTAGGTATGGAGGCAAGTTCTTTTTATTTTATAGACCAGGCTGTATTGCAGAGTGTGCTTACACAGTGACAAAGAAAGATTACCTGCTATTGCTTTATGGCTGTCTCTGTTCTGTTGTGCTGATATAGGATGGGAGGGAAATGCCATGGCTTTGCACAGTAGAAGCATGACTGTTCCCATTAGAGAGGCATCTTTTACTGCTTCCTTGTACAAGCGGCATTCTGACAATGTTTTTGGAGGGCAGAAAAAACACAAGAACACAAATACTATGTCTTCCTTTTTCTTTTCTTTTTTTTTTTTTTTTTTTCAATTTTCTGCAACCTTCTGGTAACACAGTCTCAACTAATGCACAGTTTTCCAGTGAGGATTACCCGAGTCGCTGATTTTCAGCAGGAGCACCTTGACAGAGGCAGGCAGTGCAATCAATATGCCTTAAACCACAGTAGCCAGAGATATTATCACACAGCAGCAAATGCAAAGTAATATCCCACTTTACCAGGATAAGATCTACCTTTTCATTTTATAGCCACAATAAAATAAGAAATTACAAACCAGGAACTGTTTGGCAAACACTGATACATTAAAAAGGAAAAGGTGAGCAGCCCCCCGGTGAAGAGGAAGGGAGACCGTCCGGTACCCCTTTAGTCTCCCTGCATTGTTTCTCAGCTGAAGGCACCAATACAGAAGGGAAAAGCAGAAATGGTGAAATGCTAGCTTGCAATGCACATTCTCCAAATGTTTATTTAGAGAATAAATATACTTCCCATTACAATTCTAAGAAGAGTTGCAGTGATTCTTGTAGAAACCCAAAAATTAGAGACCTATCTCAGATTCAGAGAACAAGGATTCAAAGTCCCGTTCCGCTTAGGCTGCACTGAACAAGCCTCTGCTTGTGTCTCCATCTGTTTATTTCCATTGTATATATACAAAGCCTTAGGCCAGGCACTGTCTTTCAACTGTATTTGCATTATGCAGGAAACATCCCTGCTTATACAGCCTATTAGTTTTTAAAGTGTAGGTTTTAGGGTAGCACTGAACATTTCATATGACCATCACTGCTTCCAAACAACAACAAAAAAATCTGTCTGAATTCAATTATTCACCTCTTTCTGCTAAACACAGAGAAACAAATTCAGCCCTGATACAAACGTGAACACCTGATTGACTTCAGTGGCCATTCAGCTTAGCTGTGTCGAAGCTGAATTAGGCCTTGGGTCTCAAACTGTCTTGTCTGCTCTTGCCATCTGTCCTTCTTTGCTAACCTAATTCCTTATTAAATAGGGTGTCTGCAGTGAATGTGAACCTATTCTGCTGATCCTTTCTCTGCAACAAACATTGCTAGAGGCTAAAATTCCTGAAAGTTATGACTACTTTGACTGCCTCTGCTTCTGGATACTATGTGAGGTTCTTTTAAGGTGGCCTACAATTCAGACTGTGAATGTTTATATTCCTGAGCATTCAATCCCTTTGCAGTCATACCTTAGACATTCAGAATTACATAGTCATTTAGCAAACTATAACTTATAACAATACATGGATTCATTGTCTGTCCTCCTTAGAGGTCTCTGAACTGGTAGTGCTAAACAGCACTTCACATACCATGTAGATGATGATGGTGTTACACAGAACAAAAAAAAAAGAAAGGGGGGGAGGAGGAAGAAAGGGGGACACCGCCCCCAAAAAAACCCAAAACAAACAAAAAACCCCACCCAACCCCAGACAGATAAATATCTCCGTGTTAACAAACTGATGGACAATAGATCCAGAAAATATATTAAAAGGACAAGGCAACAATGTGTCCAGTGACATCCCTAATTTAGTGATTGGGGATAGTGGAGGAAGTACATGGTAAGGTCTGAAGATCCAGGCTGAGGGCAGACATTCTCCGTATAGGAAATCTCTTACTGCTGCTGTCGAAGACCATTGCTCTGGTCCAGTGGAGCATTTCTTGTGTTCTTGGAAAATATCTTTAACTAAGCTAGAAGACTTTCTGGTTTCCTCAGAAACAGAATGTGAAAAATACAACCAACCTACCTGCACAATTAAAATATATTAAGCATGACAACAGTTTTTTACCTGTTACTCAGTGCAGGTTGTGAAGAGAATATTTGAATAGCCTGAATAAAGGAAGAAGCAGCCATGAACTCAATTTAAAACCAGACTGAACTATTCAGAAATTGAGAGCTGCTGTGGATCAAGTAATTAGGTTGTCATTATAAAACAAAAAAAAACCCACAACCAACCAAACAAAAAACCTACCAAAAAAACACCTCTCATCCCCTCATCTATTAATTATGTCTCCACAATTTCATGTTCCAGGCAAGACTTCACATGAAAGCACAGTGGTTCTTTCAAAAAGAGGCTTCCTAATACATTTCTAATTTCTAGAAATTTCACAAGAAACTCAGCTTGCTAGATTTCAACAGGAAAGGTTTGAATGTGATCTTTGTTCATTTTCAGAGCTGATATCTCTCTACAGGGCAGGCTGCCTCTTTAAAATGTTACAGTTTAAAATCTTATAAAAGCAAGTAATAACTCTAGCACAGAAGCAATAAGTATTTGAATTACAGGTAATATGAAAGTTAATTGAAGCCCTGATGCAATTTTATGCTTTCTTCATGCTTTATTCCACTGGTATTATGGGCTTATTGTCAAGATGAGAGCTGTGAAAAATGTTTATTGGTACCCTGATACAGGCTTTTTTCTCAACAGGGTAGCTAATTCTCTTAGGAAGACACTTTACTGAATCAACACTCCTCACTGTTCATGCTAAGGAGGAGTGGAAGTAACCAAAGAAATAGGACAGACAAAGGGAGATGCACATACACTACAAAAGCTGCTTTTTAAAAGGACATCAGTTTTGTTTCTCACAGCTTTAGCATGCCCCCAGCTAGGCTCAGGGCTCAAGCTCTGCAAAAACTCCCCGGTCACATACACTGTCCATACATCAGCTTCCACTTTGGTGTAGCCTGCACAGATGGACCGCCTCATCAGGCAGGGAAACCTGTGACATCATGGGACTGCCTTGCACGTGAGTTCTGCCCCAGCAAATAATGAGGGTGCTGTAAGCTAAAATCACGAGGCTCTGAAAACCTGAATGCAAGCATAGCTGTCAAAGGCGAAGCATCAGCCTTAACTGTTCTTTGATGCACTGTGGAATGCAAATGCTTAAAGACATTCATTGCCTCAGGAATGTTTTTAATTTCAAATTTAGACAATGCACATCATGGGACAGATAAACAGCTGAGAGAGAACAAGAATAACTGAGCAGATAATTTCCACAAGTCTGCAGAAGTCAACCAGCACTTTCTTATTGACTTTGGATTGTGCCGTAGTTTTTCGTTCTACCCTTGAAGAGCCATGTTTAGCATACCACGGACACAAAAGTCAGAGTTTTTGCATTGCATCAGCAGGGCATGCTTTAAGGAGCACATGTTGTGACTTTGAAGAACTGAGAGAGCCAAGATCCTGTCCCCTTGGGAATACATGGCTGGCCTGTGCTCATTTAGGAATCACAGAGAAAGTACCTCTTTAATCTCCAGTCATGTTTATTTATGTGGAGGTTTTGTGGGGCTCCCAGGCAGAATCAGGATGCCATCTCTATATGAGTCTCCAAAGTGTGGGACAGCCTGGAAAGCTATACCCAGTTAGCCCATCTCTCTACCGCAGGACTCAAAAAATACTCATGAAATGTAGCTTGTTATAATTCTCATAATGCCCTAATGGGCATTAATGCCACCTAATGGCTGGAAGGTGATGGATGTGGCATCATTTGACACTGTACATTAACTTGTGATTTTTCCTTAAATATTAAACCTTTTAGGTGCAAAATATAGCCCAGTATCATGATACCAAAATTATAATTTATTTTCTTTTTAGTTTGTCTTTCACTTTCAAGGCACTTGATCTCTTCCTCTATAAGAGAGCCAAGCAATCCTTTATTGAACTCTTTCAGGCATATGGCTTGGATGAGACACATCACTGGAGTTTCGACCAGCAAGTCATACTTCCTTTGAACATTGTGGCTGGGAAACGAAACATTTCACTACCTATTTTAATTCTGGGGAGGTGATACGTGAATAACTGAGGAGGATATACCATGTCTGGATATTATGTTTGCCTGTCAGTTAGCTTTTTTGGGAAAACAAATAGTACTTTGAAAGCAAACACTATAATTTTTCCTAATTATATGTCATTTTCTAAGATTGCAAGCCTTATCCACAGAGGCCAGAGGCTGATGCATCTTCTCTAATTGAGCACTAACTTACTCTATAAGTAAGATCCAAAACTGATTACCATGCAGCACAGATAAGTTTAGGTGAAGACAGGTGCCTCCAACCTTAAATGTCTGGGTCTTCTCTCTGATGTCCTTTTGTTAAAAGTTAGATTATATTAACCTTACATCAAGCAGTGATTTTAATTTGACTATACAGTTACTAACCCTGTCCAGTGCTCTGGATCTCTTCTTGCAGATGATAGAACTATTCTCCACTTCAAGTGAATCAAATATCTGGCGTGAAAGGGTCTGCTCTGCTGGATTGTGTGGCTTTCCAGTAGTGTCATGGCTCATGCCATGATAACACCAGTTCACCTGCACCTTTCAACTGTCATGCACCTCTCTAGGGAAGAACAAGATTTGACTCTGCCGTTGCAGAATTGACAGGATTTGCACTAATGTGTGCGTCTAGTACAAATGCAGGGTTGCAGTGGGTTCTTTGATACCTGGCACATTACTCTTTACCACAATGGAAGGTAGTGAAAAGGTACTAATTAATACCATCTTCTGTCAAGCAAAACTGATGGTTTAAGCTTTGCAATAAAGTGTTGATACAAATTTGTCTGACAGAAAAATTACACATTTCTTCAAAGCAACTGACAGTACAATCTTAACTCAAAAGTATGCAAAAGTGGAGATCAAAGGTTAGGTCAGTCTAGACAGTTTTAGCTAGATCTGCCTCATTGCAGTTTGGCCCTTAACAGCTACAATCTAATCAGGCAGATAAGTCTATTCAGGGCCCTTGCTGTTGCCTTATCAAGGACTGAAATACTTCTTCAGGGTCTTATCCTTTAAAACCCCCTTATTTGTTTAACTCCTGAGTTAATTGTGAAAATCTGGCAATATGGCGTTTTTAGCAGCGTGGAAGAAGGCTTCTCAGAAAAAAACCTTATACCTATTTATTCCTAAATACAGTAGGTGGATGTGTGCAGTTCAATCATTTCTACTATGCATTCAGTAAGCCTGCCATTTTTGTCAGACCTCAAATGCAAACCAGATCCAAAATGTCACCCCTGAAGGAGACCATGAGGTGTGAGAAGAAAATTGACAGTGATAGGTCCTCTTATATGCACTCTATTACCTGCAGCTAAATGTCAGCAGAGTATGATTGTCCCTCCTACTCTGCAGTAATGCAATCTGACGCATACAAGGATTTACCCTGTTGAGCCAGACTGGTTGCTCACCACAGGGGAGAGCAGAATAGCATAATTGGAAGAGTCATCTGAAGACAAATTTGCTGAAAAATTGAGATTGCTTTCCTCCCATCCCTACTAGGTGCACTGCAAAGGCATGGCCATTTACTTCAGCAGTAATATCCACTAATGAGGAATGTCTTGCCTGCTGCTAAAAGACACTGAAAAGGGAATTAGGTTTAAGTGGATACATACCACTTTTGACTGTTGACATGCATCCATAGGATCTTCCACATATGCACGTAGCACTTCCAACTGTTGGTACATGCAGCTGCAGGTCTAACTCCAGGTAACAGAAGGCATCATAAAAATATGCCTCATCTGCATCAGTGTGGGCAAGATTAGCATGATGAAGACAAGAGATAAACTGTCTCACTTTGCAGTTAAGGAAATTGGACACAGCTCTTGCAGTCCTCTCTGTTGGCTCTGCTGAGAGGACTAGAAACTCATCTTTGTGGTATTTACAGACATGCATTTGGGGGGGCAAGAAATCCTCTAGGTGGATGCAGTGAGATGAGCACCACAAGCTATTTGTCTCCCTCACTGCATTACAGACATGCACTTGCAGCACTGTTTGTGTAACTGATGGTTTTTTTTCTCCTAGTAGAGAATGGTTATCAGTAGCAGATAATCTTCCTGCTACCTTCTGCTTTCTTTCTGCTATTGAGCTTAAGATGCCATGATTAAAAAGAATTTGCATGAGTGGCTTGTGCTTCCCTTCTTTATGGATTCATTGTTTGGCTGCACTGCTGACATACAGGAACTATAGGCAAAGCTAGGAGGCTATCTGCTTTTTTACTGATAGAACATCACACTTCCTAATTGTTATTTCCAAATAAGAGAAAGTATACCAAGGCAAATTATTACAAGAAAGAGAAACAAAATTCACAGGTTTTCCCTTCCTCATGCCTCCCAATTCATGTCAGAGTTTTAGCTTATTTCCTGCAGACTACTTCTCCTCCAAAAACTTCAGTGTTTCTCTGTCAATTTCATCCTAAACTGTTCAGTCTGAACAAGATTGCTGAGATTGGTAGCAATTTTCTAAGCAACATTGCAATCTCACTCTCTTAGAATAGCTTTAACCTCAGGGCTGGTCTATACTTAAGGTTTCATTGCAAAATATATGGAGATTATGGTTCTGAGGACTTTTTGCTTGCTTCACAGCAGAAAGGGTGAACTTCATAGCAGCTATTTTATGCTACTACAACTAGCCATTGAAAGGGTTTTGCCCACAAAGTTAAATCTGCAAGAAAACACATGCACAATCTGAATCAAGTTCATCACTGCTGGTCACCAGAAACTACATTGGTAGGTAGAAATTCCTCATTAAAATGAGTAAGGGACAAAGTTTGAGACTAGTGTTGCATTACCTTGTAGTGAATGGCTGAAGGTGTAGCTGTTCTCCCAAGCTGCCATCACTTCCCACATGACTGAAGCATGCAAAAACCATGTCAGGGTATTGCTAGCCTGGGCTAGTTCAAATCACTCCTGAAAACCTGACTAAGCTGAAGAGAGATAATGCATCTCAGTGATGGGGATCTGCAATGACTTTACTCTACCTGCAACCACCAATGCAAGTCTTCTTAGGTGTTTCCCAGAATGGTGCCAGACTACATCTGGAACTAAAACGTACATCTGAATTTTGGAGACTGAGCCTTTGACACCTAGTCTTAGTATAGATGCATGATCAGTCTTGCATGATCACAATTCAACCAACACCCTTTGAGAAATGACACCAGCCAAGGTTCCTTTTTAATGGCACATAAGTAGGTGTGACTTCTCTCCTACTAGCCCTAATAGGGAGATTTTTGCCTTATTTATGTTTAGGTCCAAAATACATCACAGTGTGAAAGCTGGGGGGAAGAAAAATCATTTGGAAGAGAAAAGCAAATCAGTAAAAGAGAATTGTGCCATTAGCTCTATAATCTGTGCATCCCAGTGAATAACACCGCTATCAGATGCAGAAAAACAGATTAAATGAGCTAGCGCTCTTAAGACAATTGCTATCAGAGAGACACTCACGTCACAAGAGAAGTGGCACCTACAGCACTCTCTGTAATAGGTTTTCTAAGACTGAAGATTCTATGGAAGCTGAGACTAAGATATTTTCTTAACTCTTAGAGGTGAGCCTTCAAAGCATGGTTAAAAGGGTAAGGAAGTTTCCTTACTATTGTTTCAAAATATAGCAAGAATGCAATGCCTAAACATACCGTATATTAAAGAAAAGTAAATGCAAAAAAACCCCCAGATAAATGAGTTATTTTCTTCACCACTTAAGTTATGCCTTTGTCTTCATGCTGATATGTGACCTCTCCCAATCTGAACTGCATGAAGCCATCAAGCCATTTAGTGGTTCAATAAATAAACATGCCAGCACTCTTGCTGAAAGGTCTTTTTAACTAGACTGTGTCTTTTTTTTTCCCTCCCTCTCCTCTGAGGATTTTATTTTTCTGAATGACCTTTTATTATTCACAGGAATAATTGGTGACAAACTCAACTTTGTAGTTTAACATGGCATCTGTCTGCTGGCTCAGCTGGCACTGCCAAGATAGCAACACAAGGACATAGTTCGGCTTTCATTTTTAATGACAAGTCATATGTAGCTGAAAGAAAGCAGACCGAGAAACTGCAGGAATCCCTGTGGTTCAAGTCGAGTGAAAATAGTTGCTCTAATAAATTGCCTCCTTGGCCTCTTCAAGACCAAGTGGGCCAGTTTAGTGAAGATCCAGGATTTATGTGGTTGGAGCTGGCCTGTTTCCATCCACTCTGAACAGGGCAGGAAGCATTCTGGTGAGCAACAAACCAGCTGGCAGATCTGAGAGGCAGCACCCTCCAGTAGGCAGATGGGGACAAACTGGGAGCAGTAACGTGTCCTTTTGGCGCTTGTGTGCAACCTGCCTTGGCTCTGAAAAGCACTACAAATGCTTCCACAAACAACCTGTCTCAGTGGAAAAGGATAATAAATCTTAAACTGCTCCAGCTGCCATGCAAGTGAACATTCGACTATGCTCTAACCTTTCATAGCAGGTATAAATGACTATCATGTGAGAAATGAAGAAGGCTTGATTTAGTATGATTCGATCACTGCAGGAGTTTTCCTGGTGAATACCCATAATTGCTTTTCCTCTGAGGAGACAAATCTTTGCCCTAAAAGTGTTCTCTGATTCAGCTCTTATGGTACAACCTGCCCCTTTACTGCACCAGTGTCTTTTGCAAGAGGATGTAGGCTGCCAGGTTTCAGACGGATACAGCTTGCCCCAGTGTTAATGGTTGTATGGTACAGGGCTTTCTCACCAGCCTAACAACACAGCAATGGAGTCTATATGCTGAAAACACAGAGCACTCTGTTGCTAAAACTTATAGCAAAATTAAGACCGTAAGACTGTTGTTTCTGGGTAATTTTTGCATTTGTGAAGTATTTTCTAAGGGAGTTGTGTGCCCCTGGAGAAAGGTCACATACTTCGGTAGCTGAATTGCACCTTGAGGTTTCCTTTCTTTGTCCAGGTCCTGCAGAAGTAGAGCAGAAACCCAAAGGGGTTGACAGACTGAGATGGATGGAGCAAGCACCCTTGAGATAAGTGTACCGCCCCAGGTCACTGCTAACCAAGGCAGAGGTGCCTCCTCCTTGGTCGCAGTGCTGACCACAAAGAACTGTGATTCAGGAATGAACTGCTAAAGTATCCTCTTGTTTGTTAAGAGCCATGAGTGGGTGTGCACAGCACATTTCCAGATCCCTCATCAGTACCTCTATTTTTCATCCATATTCTGCACTTCCACTGCCAACTACATCACCAGAAACCGGGCATCTGCCTTTTACGCTTAAATTTCATCCTTCTTGTCTTGACAACATCTGTTCCTTTGTCTCCTGGCTGATGCTTGTGGGCCAAGAGCCCAAATTCCTTCTTATTATCTGCACCTTGATTTTCCTCCCAAGTCTGCACAGATACATCTCTTAAGGAAAGAGACTGTTAGCTCAGCTTCATTCCTGTTGTATTGTCCAGTCCTTTTTATTGTTAAACTCCTGTCATCCATCAAACCCTATTCAGAGTTGAAATCAACAGCAAGTAAAAGGAAACAAATAAGTCAGCACAGTACTACACAGAAGTGGAGCCAGCATGCACAGAGATGGATGAAAAGCCACTGAGCCCCGATAGTGCTGATGGAGCTGCCCTGCAGCTGTACAGACTATGATGGATGTAAAACTTTAGCTGTGCTAATGGCAGCATGACCTCGTACTATGTGCAGCCTTTACAGTATGTCCATGGATGTGAACATGCTTGTGATTATTTTTATTTGTTTTTAATCCAAGGGTGATTGTTAGGTTGCCATGTACTTCATGCAGATTAAGTCAGAGGTCCATGCTGTGGCAGGTATGACCTGTCACCAAATACAGAGTGTGGAGATGAAGTCTACTCAGGCTTATGGAATTTGTAAGTTTGAGAGATTTGGGGGAGATATGTCCTTTCTTATGCATGTTAATGTCTAGGCCTTGGAGTTTCATGACTTCTTGTCTAGTTAAATACATGTATTACTGCTGTAAATGCTCTCTTCTTAATCTTTCATCAGTGGGGAACATCACTTACAGGTGGACAATTTAAGTCAATACCAGTGCCTACCAAGGGCTATGCAGAATGTTAGTTATAGCACAGGTCTGAAATTAGGCAACTCACATCTCCACTTAGCATCCTAGTCACCAGACTGCTCTTTCTTGATGGCCGTAGGCTGCATATACATCAGCACTTTGGCAGAGAACAGTAGTATGTTTTCTAGTGAACTCATCCCTCTTTCCTCAACCACACTTGCAACTGGTTCAGACATGGAGTGAATCACACTATGTGATGAGACTGGTTGAGTCACAGGCAAGAGTCCTTTCAGAGGAAACCAAACAAGAATCTCTTCGGCAGGGTCACAAGAAATACTTTTCAAAGCCTAGTGGAAGCACAAATATTCAAATGAACTATTACTCCTTCTGACACTGTGGGAATTCAATCCAGGGAATCAGACTAAATCTAGTTTGACATTAAATGCTGGAAATACTTCCAATATAGATCTAGAGATGTCAGCACCAATTGCTCCCATCCTCTGATCCACTCCTACTGCACAGCTACTTGCTAATGCAAACAGAGGCATCCACACAAGGACAACATGCTGAAGGCTTCACAGTTCCAAATATACTGCAGGAAAAGAAGCACAGGGACCTGAGCATGAAGGGATGCTTTAATGAAATGGTAAAAAAAAAGGCACACAGCTCTATTTTATATCTGCATTTGAATAGCAGGAGAGCACATAGGTATCAGTAGAGAATCAGTAGAGGCTCACTGTGCTAAAATGCTCTACAGACATATAACAAGGAAGGTCCTTGAGAAGGTTACATGAGATTAGCATGAATATAGTTATTGAAGTGAGCTGGAAAGAAAAAACCAGCAGAAAACAGAAATCAAGACAGAACAAACTACATGCCTTTTCTGCAGCACCACTTCCAAAGCAGCAATGCTCTAGGGGAACGCAGCAGAGACGAATGCAAAGGAGGAGTCAGTCCTGTGGTAAAGTCACAGGATTAGACTGTCTTTGTGGACTTTTCCAGAGTGCTGAGAACACAACAAGTAAAAAAGGTCCCAATTTCATTATTACACACTTCCACTGGTTTTAATGCAGTCTTTAAACCTTGCTGGGGGCTACCTACTGGCTCTGTGGACTACATGGACACCACAGCTCAGCATGTGGGTAGACAAGGGGGTCAGCTCCAAAGAACCTGTGCTGGAAAAAGTTAAAAGCACCTCCAGTATCTTGGCACATAAGCTGCACTGACACTTTTTAATATTCTTCCCCCAGAGCAAAAGATGTCTATCCAAGGGTACCAAAAAGCAGGAAAACCCACCGGCCAATATGGTTAGAAAGATACAGGTGTGCAGTTAGTGCCTCCATGTATCCATAGGCAGACTACAGCTCAAGCTAGCACTGTTAGCATGTGCCACTGTCTGCTGGAGCAACAAATAAGCAAAGGGCATCTTTGATGCACGGATCCTTTTGCATAAGTAATCATAACACAACTGTGGAGCATACTCAAACAGTAGTGGTTTGAAGAGACACGCTCAATATTATAGAGTGAAGTAGCAGCAGAGGGCATGAATAACTGTCCTTGTATTGACCAAGGACCACAGAGCCATTTCAAGCTGTATTATTACATGAGCCATATTTCAAATTTAGTAGGTGCGCACAGCGCTGTGGTAGCACAAAGAACATTATTCAATGTATTCTCAGTGTGAATGTGTACATTCAACAGTGCTATTGGAGATGATATATAAATCCTATACATCCTTATCCTCTATAGAGGAAATTGTGTAACCCCTATAATTTAATTTCACAGTTTAGAAAATATTCACCAATTTAATCTGACTAATCCACCATTATTTATTGTAATTATTGCCATTGCTATGGAAATTCCAAAAGCAATCAAGCAGCTGTCCGTGGCTAGCTGTGCTTAACCAAGATTGTCCCTGGAGGTGAAATGAGCGGATACGTTCTTACTTTCTTCAAGGTTTAAGCTTGATATAGAAACAAAAGTGCAGAGGTTGTTCCAGACAGGACTGACGGGCTGCCCACACCATGCCCTGGGAGCTGCGCCTATAACCTGACCTCTCCGGATAAGCAGTGGTGACTACTGCCTGGCCGACAGTGTTCACTAATGAGATGCTCTTAGTTAGGGTCCTAGATGTTCTTGGTTACCCTTGCCTTGGGATCCACAGAAGTGCTGAAAAGTCCTCTGGCTTCTTCCCAAGATGGGACGAGCTCATCCCTGGGATGGCGTGAGCACGGGCACACCTTCAGCACAGCAGCACAGGCGAGCACAGAGCAGTGTCTGGGGGCTGCCTGGGGATGGCAAGGCTGGACCTGGCAGCCAGGGCCATCCCACCACCCCATCAGGGACGAAGGCAGCCCCAGTCCTGGCACTGGGCACTGCCCTAGGGACAGGGATGGCCGCTGCGAGGGCTGAAATTGAGTACGTCCTTCCTGAGCTATGGCATGCTGCGTCAACCCATTAAGCATCTGCTGCATTTTCTCCCAGCAGTGGCTGCTTCTCCACAGCACACAGAGCTCGCAAAATATTTGTCAGTCATTGTTTTTGTACCCTTTCTGCTGTCTTTAACAATGCTGACGAGATACCAGGCTGGCAACAGAGTGTGGCTGGGAAAAATGGATCCAAGCAAAGCAAAACAACCTCTCAGCCATGCATATTCTCCCATGGGCAATAAAATGTCTTTGGTTTTGTAGGCGCAGGAGGATCGGATATGCTGCCGAGGGACCCGCTGGGACCATGCTCCTGTGAAGGTCCCGAAGACGAGGAGGGTGCAGGGGTAAGTCTCCTCTCACTGCGTCCTTGTGGGAAGCACAGGGATCCGTGCTGCGCTCAAACACAATGCTCGATGGCACCCCACTCTCAGTGGGATGGGACACATCTTTAGCCACAAGGAGGTTGTCGTGGTGGGAGCAGTTTGCACAGCAGCCCTCGTTGGTGTAAACTGCATTCGCTTGACTACCGCAGGGACTTCTCCTAAATATTTGGCAATGATTGGGATTAGGAGGACCTTCAATAAAAGTGCATCTCTTGGGAGGTCTTGTTAAATAATCCTGGCAGCTCACTGCAAGATGGTGTCAAACCAACGCTCAATCCTTCCTCGCTATGAGTCAATCCCCCGCATGTCTTCCCTTGTACCTTCTCTTCTTCTCAGGCCCCTCTGCAGTTACCTCTACCCCACCTCCTTCCATCTGCTGGAAACCCGCGTGCAAGCAGCTTGTCAGCATGATGAGGGCAAGCATCTGAGAAGCATTGCCCTCACCTGGTAGCCTGGTGTGTTTGGGTGGTGTGTGGAAACACGCCGTTTTGCTGGAATAGGTGTGATGGGGCTATTCCTTTTTCTTTGTCGTTCTCGGTGTGATGGTGTGCAGCCATGTGTTTTTAACAGCAGCAAATGAATTTGTTGGTACGATTGGGAGTGGAAAGGGAGTGAATGGGCAAGTGAATTCCTGCAGGGCCAAGACGTTCATCTTCAGGGCTGCTGACACTGCTGTGAAGCACGTATATCTAAAGACAAAACCAACCATGTTAAAAACTAAAGGCCTCTCCCTTTATCATAAGTCATATTTTTAAATAAAGATGCTAATTTGGATATACAAAGCCCATATTAATGCCTAAATTTACTTTAATCTTTTATGTTTCTTTAAATTAAAATACTAAACAAGGCTGTTAAACTGGTTCAGATGAAACTTAGAAAGCAGATTTCAGACTTCCGCTATAAAAGCAGAGGAATTTTTTCTTAAATTACGGTTAGTTAAATTTAGCCCAATAACTAACTCTTTTGTTTAGGAAAGCACTTAAAGATAAAAATGCAGCAAGTTCATATCTTCTTCCGGTCTACGAGTAAAAACTGCTGTGAGAAGCTCAGATTAGCTAGCTTTAAGATATTAAAAAGGCCATGGTGAATAATCAGCTAAAGTCAGCACCTGCAAAACTTTTTTTTTAATGAGAAAAATGTAAATACAAAACATGCTTTGAAAACCTTTCATTAGATTTTTCTTATCATATTTACTAGTTTCATTTACCACTTAGAAAAAATTAATAATTTTCTCAGAATCGAGGTTTCCCATAGTTTTTATTTAACTGCTAATAAAATCCAAAAGGTGCCAGACCAAACTGATGTTAAAAACAAAAAAACCTAAAACAGATCTACTAATAAACAATAAATATGAATCTGACTAAATGTAGTTAAGCATGTAGAATAGACAATACAGGACAGAATTTCATACTCTTGGCTATCAAATACAATGACCAAATATAAGGTTAAATCTATATAAAGCAGCAAATCAACATGTCCTCATGGGTATCAGTCAGTGAGAATCCACCTTTCTTTAGGCAAATAATTTACAACACAAGCAATAAAAGTAAGGTTCAAATTGATAATGCAAAGCCTTCAAAATGAAACTTTCATGTTATAGTTAAATCAGATATTTAAATAATTCTGATTGCAGCTGGACCTTGGACTTGCACAGGCATTCCCAGGCATTTTGTGCTGGTTGCTATCAGTGCTCTGCTCAGTGTAGTATTGCTTTGTGGCAGCTCGTATATCAGAAGCAGGACCTGTAGGACTGCTGGGAAAGCTCTGAGCTAGAGTTTAATCAGTCCCTAACTTTCTCCGGCTTCACTTAAGGTCATACTCAAGGAAGAGGGGAAAAAAGGTTCAATGAGTGTGGAATGCAATTTAACAACACAGTACTTCCAATGCTTGGGAGTGTAACACCACACAGAATAAAATCTGACTTAGCAATGTTTTCTCTTTGGTTTTAAAAAAGAGGTCTCATTTTTTTAATAACGACCCCCCACTGAAGGAGGAGGTTTAATGGCAGAACTTTGTAAGAGGGAGGCTGACTCAGTGCTGGCATTGACACAGTCTGAGCAGAATCAGCAAAATGCTAGCACAGGAAAGTCAATACAGTCCATGAGAGCATCCTTACCAGCACAGAAGAAAATTAATTTAGTCATAGCAAATGATGAAGCACTGACATTTTCTTTAATAACTAACTTGCTAATAATTTGTGGAAGGGAGAAGACTGGTGTTTGAGGCGAAGACTATATGGAGCAGCTGGATATAAACTCTTCTGAGCTTGCATTTGCTAAGAGAGTCAAACCCAAAACAACCATCCTTTCTATCGCTAAACAATCAAATGGGAAATGTTATTTTCATATAAGAAAACCATTAATTTTAGATTAACTCTGAAAAGGGTCTGTGCAGACATAGTTGCAATTTTTTTTTCCGCTGATACTAGGAGAAAGTAGATTCTCAATTAATAGAAATCAGGAAATAGAAATCCACATATCTCTGTTATTTTCAACAGCCTACTTACTCCAAGTGGAGACCAGCGCCATCATAGAGTTCCCTTGAACTTTAACAAACTATTAACAAGAAGCAACATGCTGCTCCTAGGTCCATACTGTGCTCTTGACTGTATGGTTCAAGTCAATGGTAATTGCACAGGTTTCAATAAAGCACAGAAAGCTCTTATATCTGATAGGTAATGACAATCACAACCAGTGAAAACAGGATATGGATCAGTAAAAAAATGTTACACTTGATCCTAGCCATGAAGCAAATTAATACTCTCCCTTACAGGAAAGGAAAAATGTGGTCCTCCCAAAGAGGCACTCCGTGTAATGTGCTCAGAACTAGCCAAGCTGGACCTATTGTTGGACAAGCCAAAGTTTATGAATTATCTCAGAGTTTTTTTTATGTTTCTCCCTTCTTTTCTAAATAGCAAAATGCTGCCTCTTCATTGTTGCGTTTAAAACACATCCTGTTATGCCTGCAGTTCTTTGTGGAGTGCAGGTTCAGAATACCATGTACTCTATCAGTGAGCCTTTCTTGCAGCTTTTGCTCAAAAAGGAGAATGTGTATGTGTGTGGGAGTACCATAAACTGCAGCTGGTTTTCTTTATTTTTCCACCATCATTACTGCTGACGGTAACAAGGAGGAAGACGTACATATAGACTATTTGGCTTCTCTGGAACGCTCCTGTACAGGAGGTTGGAAGATTATCTTGGTGAACAACTCCTAATTTCAACATAAAAGGATCAGCAGTAGGCTGACAGAATTTCAGTGAACAGGATGCTGCTATTTTGCTGGAATATTTTATCAGATATAGAACCTCAATTTGCTCTTTCATTGGTTTTATGAAAGCTTGTATCACCAAAGAATCTAAGTGACTCCAGAAAACTCTGGAAAGACTTACAAATTTCACTGGATAGCTGCTTAAAACAAAAAAAATAATCCAACAATATGCAACCCCTTCCCCTCATTCTCCCCCTTGCCCCACTGCCATAAATGTGCTGTGGCTGAAAACTTAACAGATAACTGAAAATGACAGAGGCTTTGATATTTTCAGCACTCTGGAGCAGTTTTTTTAAGGAGATGCTCTTTCTGCACAGTGTATGTATCTGAAGCGTGTGAGGCCAGAGCAAAAATCCCTGGTCATCTATCAAAGTGTAAGCCTGCATGGCTTCATATCCCCTCCTCCCTGACCCCTCAGGCAGTTTAGGATGTATCTTGCTGCCATGCCAGCCATGGAGGGGTGCTGCTGAATTCAGAGACATTTGTGCAATAAAAATCCAAGGCAAGGTGCACACCAACTTCAAGGAGTAAAATGGTTTATTTTCTGCAGCTGATGCTTTCCGCACTTGGCTCCCACCAGCTCTCATCACTGGTTTTCCCAGGTCGTGCTCTCCATCCCTGGTCCTGGCCACAGCTCACCTCATGCTGAAGTCAGTGGAGCTGGGCTGGCTAATGGAGAGGAGGATCTGAGTTATTGAACTGCATGTCACAGCACACAGCTAAGAGTTCATTTCCAGCTATGGTCTCTCCTAATTGCTCTCGAGTGCATCTTCATACCAGGACCAAGGCAGGCAGTGTTGGTCAGGGAAGTGATCAGAGCCATATGTTTGACCTCGGGCATTGTAATTTTATGTCTGTGGCTCTGCATGGGAACTGTCAAAGCAAAGTAACACGACTGTCAAGCTGTGGTACCTGTGTAAAACATGCCCACCTGCCTTCACATCCAAAGACAAATAAGATTGCCTGCTCCGACAGTGTGTGAGTTACACATTAAAATGCACAGCAGTTTCATAGTGCAGAGCTGGGTTTCCATACAGAATACTGTGTATTTTTAATTAGCAGGCCTATAATCAGCTTGTCTTATCATCTCATTACAGTTTTGTTTTGCATGATTTCACTTCTGATGATCGGAAAATGCAGTGAAACTAGGACCTTGGCTTACAGCAGGGACAGCCAGTCTTTAAGGTTGGCCAAGGGTTTAGTCACTGGGCACGTTCCCCTTCTAATTCAAGATAGTTTCGCACATCTTTGCGAAACTGCGATATTGTTCAATGGGAAAAAAACATTCGTCCCAAGACAAAGAATTTCTTCTTTGAATATTATCCACTTGTCTGATTTTCTGAGGACCTTCACATAGGCTTGGTTTTCTCATGTAATCATTTCTAGTATCGCCATCCACCTTGCAGCAGATGACAGATCCCAGTTGCAGTTGGAGGCATTTAACACTGTTACAATAGCACTGGAAGGAACAAGCATCCAGCCTTGAATATATGGAGGGCTCACTAAAATGTCTGGAGAAAGCAGCTCAGCTGCTGAACGTTTGTACGTCAATGTGCAAAACTCAGAAGATTAAAAGGTATCAAGAATTCGCAGGAGCGCTCATTAAGGCTGTAGCAACATAAAGGTGGAAACATTAGGGGTATGGCAAGAGGGTCTTGCTGTTCTTCTATGTAGTAGGGCTTTCAGTCCCTGAAGGCTGATTGGGTTCTTGATGTAGGAGTAAAAGCAAAGACAGAAGGATTTCTCTTCTCTGTAATTGTCAGAGCCCACCTGTGGTAATCCTCCAGGAAAAGATGGCATGACAAAATGTGTCTTTCTGCATTTAGTTAATGTTTGGAACTGGATTAAGCACTACGTTGGCTTTGCTTAGTAATTAAATGTACGAGACTTAAGAATACTGACTTGTTTCTGAGGCTGCTATTTGTGAGCTGAAAAAATTAGGAACATATAATACGAGCAAGTAAAATTTAGATGGTATTATTTTCAACAGTTACAGAAATAGTTTTGTGTCATATTAGTTGTCAGCTTTTGATTCTCTTCTTTCTTTCCTGGTACAAAAAGTTTTGTGTAACGTCCATTTCTGCTCATCACACCTTCTTGCACCAGACCATGCCAGTTCCTCCTTTGAAAATCCACCTGTCGCTCCTCATATTCATCACGAGGGTCTTTCTTGCTACGACTGCAACATCTTCTAATCCAGGCTCCTTTCCCAGTTTCTACTTTCTATATAAATCCATACAGGTGTTTCAAAAAGCAGCCTGTTTTGTCTGTTGCTTTCATTCTCTCTCCCACTAGACCTCTTTACAAGATATACCTAGACCTCTTGAGAAAGTCTTTGATCAGATTCCCTTCACATTTTGCCTCTGCTGCAGGTCCCAGGTTCCTACCTGGCTTAGTTTCTGCCAAGTGTTCTGCTGCCACTTTCACTTCAGTCTAGTCTCTTGTGTCCCCTCCAGTTGCTTACCTCCCTTGTTGGACTCTTTTTCCTGGGGTGACTCTGGCCCCAGTTTTTCCTTTAGGGGCAAATGTCTCTGCTCCTCAACACTCATTGTTGATTACATTTTGATAACATCTACCAGCCAGATAAGAAATCATTATGTTGAATGAGATAAACTTACTGAAGCAAAGCCTGGTTGAAAGCCTGGTTGACATCTCAGTAAACACTTCCGATCCATCTAAAAGCCATTGGCGTAAAAAAACCTCAACCTCTCTTCCATAGCAGTTTTGATGATTAATGGCAACAAACTATTTCTGTGTTATCTTTGTTTGCACAACTGGAATTTGTAGTTACATTTATAACTCAGCCCTTGCAAATACTGAGAAGTTGAATGCTTACTGAAATACACTGTGTTTGGGTGTTTATGTGTAGATATTTAAACATTTCTGCACTGCATATTTTGTAAATGGGCTACACAAACAATTTTACTAACTCTACAGGACTTTCTTTTAACTATAGAGCCTAATGTATTTAAGCTGCTGCAGGACAACACTGCTTTATTCTCTGTAGACAATTTTATTCTTTGTCTTGTCATTTTTATTGTTCTAGTGGCAGTGAATAAAACCCTGCATCTGTTCCTCAGGAAGGACTTAATCCAAAGCTCATTGAAAGCATTGGAAGAGTCTCCACTGGGCTTTGGATCAAGCTCTTTAGTTCACAAGCAAATGCTCTTTGTGAGAATATGCTATTCAAGTATTGTATGGAAGAGTTACAGAGGTTCCCTATTTCTACAATAATGTTGCTTTTTAAATATTTTTTGCTATGCCTGTTTAGTTGGAGGAACAATATGCAACTGTGCATGACTGTTGAAGTACTGTAGTCTGTGATTATCTTCCCCAGCAGTTGATCTAAATGTTGAATATGTAACAAGTAGTGCTATATTTATATGTCTTTTCCTATGCACACAGTAATTCAGAAAATATATAGAGATATGCTCCCTGCCCCTGAGGATGTTCAGGCTCAATCAGGCAAGCTGGACATGGGCAAGCCATCTTTCAGGACTGCCTTATGTTGATGTTATTGGTGAAGCAGACTTGAAAGAAGGATTTGTAGAATAAAAGAGGGATACTACTGAATGGGATTTTTTTCTGCTCTTAGGAAAAGGAACAGACTGAAATGAGACATAAAGCCCACAGCAGGGGAAAGAAACAGGGGCTATTGTGGAAGAGTGTACAAAGAGACTGAGATAAGGCAGGAGTAATCAAAGCAGAAACATTAGCTGGGGTAAGACTGTAAAGAGCTTTAAGTGAAACCTTACAGCTCCAGATTTGCAATGACTGCATTTTCCACAAGAAGGAGGGAGAACCATGAGTCAGTTATGCAGCGGTATCCCCATGAGCTGCAATAAAAAAAAATTCTCCCTTACAACATCACAGGTACTGAACACTTCTTTGGATTTCTTGTGAAGGGGAGCTAACAGTTCCAATGAACTGAAGAGAACGTGATGCCAGTGAAACTTGGCTGGTTTTGCCACTGCAGAACAGAGTAACTTCTTCAAGTGGGTGTAGATTACACTAACAGTTACTACTGGGTATTACTCCTGTGACTGAACTGCTTGCGGTAAAATACACTACACTGCGTGGTAAGTTCTGGCAGGGCTATGCATATAGTTTGTAAGCTGATGATGACTAAAACAGTTTATGGAGCCAGTACTAAAACATTACTCACTCAAGGAGTCACATTTAAGTTACTGAGAGTTCTCATGTAGCCAGTTGCTGATAGAAATCTTGCCAAGCTATTCTACCACATAATAGATGTGCGTAAATGAGATTGTCAGCTGAATAACTTGAGAAAATAATTTTAAAGTTCATGCTACGTTAGTATTTGAACTCCCTAACCACAGCTGAGGTCCCATTACGTTCTGCAAACACCCACTAACAGGCAGTCCCTGTCCTAAAATTCATCCACTCATATAGGCAAATAAGGGAAAGTGACTTGCCTTCAGTCACACCACAGGTCATCAGCAACGCCAGGAACAGAACAGGGATCTCCAGTCAGTTCCCTACCAGCAGCTCCCTGCCTCTGCAATACTCAACATTTCATCCCTGCACTGAATATAAAGCATTTATGAATGTGACCTCCAAACTTCCCACAGCTCTTTTGCTAACTGACTGATGGATCTCTGCATTCATTAGTTTTATAAAGGCACTGAGAATACACAGAAGTACCATTCTCATCTCACATGCATTACCGCAAGCCGGTGCATTCCTTCATCCAGCTCATCTGCATGTTATTCTGCAGTCAGAGAAATAACCATAACCACAAGGAGAGGAAAACTAATCTAATCACAAAATTTCTGACAGCTAATCTAAGACACTTAAAAACCTGCATCCCAAGCAAAATTCATGTTTCATGCTCAGTGAAATTCAGTGTAGAGGCTACTATATCAGGCATCACCTTTCAGATCCGCATTTAATTTTATAAATGTTCGAAAAGTGCCTGGCATATCCAGGCATTATCACAGTATTTTCCTTCCTTTTATTCCTCTTTATTCTCCACTGCTCTCAGCATCTTTAGGAGTTCACAGAGAACAAGAACAGCGTGCTGGGCTGTAAAACAGCAGCCTTTAAGAATTTCTTCCTAATAGGAAAAGGTATCCCATTTGAATTATTCTCCATCTGAAGGTTCGCCACATAACAATAATAAAATCTGCCTCACTGAAACTAGGCTCCAACACACTGACCAAGTCCCAAAGCAAAGACTTTGAGTAACTCCTCTGTTTCCTGGATAAAGCAGGAGCAGCAGACACAGATATGTCTTCACTCTCTTCTCTTCCAAACACGCTTGTCTTTCACTTCCTTCTCTTTATCTCCCCATCCTGAGCCACTCTGCGCCTCTTCCCCCTCCTAACTCCAGGCGCTCTTTGTTGGCAACAGCTCTGTCCTCTTTCCGCCCATGGCAGAGGACACATCTGTACAGAGGCAGATTGTAAACTAGGTCAGCTTATGTGGCAGTGAAAAAAGAGTAAAACGAAGAGCCTTTTTGTATAATAACAAGGTCTCACATAAGCATGTGGCCCAGTTGCCAGAGGTGTTGATTGTCTGCAGGTCCCGCTGACTTCAGCGGCACTAGTCCTCTTGTCCACAGGCTATCTATATAGGAAAATACCCTCACTTTTGCAGCGCTCTACAAGCAGAAGTTCAGATATGCCATTGCAATTCCTTGAACTTTCCCAAGAGCGTCATACTAATCTCGGGATCTGGTTTTGTTGGGTTTTCCTACATGTTCAGCACAGCCTTGGGATGTTATGTCGGTCAGTCATTGGAAGAGGAACGAGGTAATACCAAGGGTGATATAGCCCTTTTTAGTTCACAGGGCACATAAAGCAGCCCTGAAAGGGAATGATGGATGAAGAACTGTTATTTGAGAGTTAAATACTCTTCTTGACAAATATTGGGTTAATGTGGACAATCTTTATACTCTTCCTACTTTCAGAGTTTTTAAGACAATACTGACTAATCTTGCAATTCATTATTTAGGTAAAAGTATTTTAACTTCACAGTAAAAATTAGAGAAGGCTGCACTCAGGCAAAGATTAACTCCTTCATCCCCCTACCTGTAGCTTTCTGGTTTGCTGTAAAAAAAATACAGAACATTAACAAAATATATCTTTAAAACAAACCTCTAGATATAATTTTCTTCTGCTGTTGTAACTGTTGAAAATTCAAATTAGAAGCAATAGGCAAAACTCATTAAAATATACACAGTGAAATTACATTGGATTTCCTCTGTGGCAGATTAGTCATGTGCTACCTAATTAATACTAAGTAAATGCATCTCTGTCATAAGGAGAAAAAAAACCCAACCAAACATTCAAACTATCAGTGTCATTTGTGATACTGCTTTATCTAAGGGAACAAAATCTGTGCTGCAGTGATGTGGTTCAGTCCAATCCTGTATGAGGCCAGTAAGCAGGAGCGGAGCAGAAGATAATTGTTGGAACAAAAGGGCAGAGGGGTGGGAACCCAGGAAGAGGAGCTCTGAAGTTCTCCCTTTGGCAGTGTAATATCTTTCATTGCTATGAATATCACAGATTTTTCTCTACAATGTAATATTGTCAGTCTCCAAAACTTGAGGCCTTCAAAAAGCGTTGACACTGGACTATGCTTATTTTAATTATGTTTCTGAGGCCTGAAGGGGACCTTTCTGCATGGTTATGAAGTTTTCTGCAACTAAAAAAGACTAATTTCTTTTCTTCCCTCCCTTCCTCATGATAGCTGACTTACTCTGTTTCTAGCAGCTGAAGTTTCTAAAAACCCAATACAGTGGTCAGACCTGTGAAACATCCAAAAAGGGATGCAACCCCCATGCTCCTCTTCATCTCTCTCTCTTCCACAGCCCCACATTGCCATTTGGATGGCATACCTGTCTGTGGGAGTATGGACTCTTACACACGTGGGGCAGGCTGTTGGGCGTGAGCAGTGATGCACATCCATGCACAGTTGCTTCAGTCAAGTGTCAGAGGCACAGCTTTCCTTTGCTCCCTGCCTGCTCCCTGCAAATAGACTGAACGGAGCTGTACTAGCACAGGTACTAGCTATTCTAGCACATGCCCTGCACAGCTGCACCCTATCCTAGAGGGACAAAGGGTAGGAGTCCTGTCTTTGGGCAGGTAACTGAACTGCAGACATTCCTGGGAACGTTCCTGAGCGGTGCAACTGAAATACCCCTTCTCAGAGCTGGTCTCCCTTACTCCTTCCTGTGCCAGCTGCTAGTGGCAGGTAAAAAAATATGCATTAAAAAAGGCCATCCTTGATCCAGGGAATTTACAGCAAAGTATGAAAGAGAGAAAACAGATGGCTGCAGATACACAGAATGGCAAACAGTTCACTGGGTCAAAGACCTTGGTGCGGTTTTGTCTGTACCACACTCTTATGTGCTTTAAGACACATATATTGGCAAAGAGGGTCATGGCCACATATAATTAATTAATAAGATAGCTTCTTGCTTACATTAATAGCACCAGCTTACAGGTCTGCAGTTATGTATGTATGCATCTATGTCCTTGTACCATTAGCTTTTATGATAAGCCTTTTTCACCATCACGGCATTCAGGAAGCAATGTGCCTGTGTGTGAGCATCTGTGCCCTTGAATTCTCTCCCAAGGATGCAGGAGCTGAATTATCAACAGCAGCATGTAACCTCCCATTTAAAACATTGGCACCTGAAGAGTGGAGGGTGGCAAATGTGACACTAAACTTCAGTGAAGGCTCTGGAGAACTAGAGGTTTGCAAACCTCCTGCCTGTACTGTGCAAATACAGGGATGATAATTGGGTTAGAACTAAAGGACACCTGGACTAATGCAATCTATCTGAGAAGAGTCAATATTGCTTCTGTAAAGTCCTGCCTTAAACAAACCTCTTGGAGATCTCTGAAAGGGTCAACAAAAATGTGGATAAGGGTGATCTAATTTCCATATCAGACTGGGTTTCTAAAAGGCTCTTGACAAAGGCTTTTAAGGAGGCTAAGCAGCGATAGCAACAAGAGGGAAAGCCCTGGTATAGCTCAGTAATTGCTTAGAAGATAAAATGCAAAGTACAGGAATAAATGACCAGTTCTCACAATGGAGGGAGGTGCTGGATGGTGTGGGGTTCTGCAAGGGTCAGTGCTGGGACGTGTGCTGTTCAGTGTACTCACATCTTACCTGGGAATGGAGTGAAATAGCAAAGTTCATCATGGTCTTAATTTACTCAAGTCAGTAATAAGACCATGAAGAACTACACAAGGACATTATGAGGCTCACTGGGCAATATAAGAAATTCAGTGTAGGTAAATGTGCAATGATGCGCATGGAGAAACAACCGTGTAAAACGGTGGGCTCTGAGCTGGCCATTGCATGAGTAAAATCTCAGGGTTATGACAGACAATTATATAGAAACATCAGCTCCATGCTCAAAAACTCCTCATAAAGTACAGTTAGGAGAAAAATATCATTGGGCCACTGTATGCATCCATGGTTTGCCCGCATCTTAAATACTGTGCATTTCTTCATCTCAAAAAGGATCTATTAGATCAGGATGATGTTCAAGACAGCATCAAGGATGATTAAGAGGTACAGAACGGTCTATGGACAAAGGCCCCCATGAGCAACCTACAACTTTTCAGCAAGGAGAAGGAATGATGTAAAAAGGATTACAGTGGAGGTCTCCAGACCCATGAGCAGCTCGAAGAGAAGGTTAGGGGCTGTTCCTCATCTCCAGCATTGGAGCCGAGAGGATAATTACGTTCATATTGAAACCAAACATAAAAGGCAGAGGTTCTTCACAGGAGGAGTGGCAGACCAATCAAAATCCTTGCCAGAGCCTCCTGCGAACGCTGCAAGCGCATTTGGGTTCAAGGGGACATGGAAGAAGCCCATGGATGTCAGCTGCGCTAGATAAATTAAAAAAAAAAAAAAAGCCAAACCATACCAATAAACCGAAAAAGGGAAAAAACCCCTATAAAAACAACCACCAGCAAAACCACCCCGAAACGCACGGCTCAGGAAATCCCCGGAGCAGCCAGCGGCGGGGAGCTCCCGCTCTGCACATCCCCCCCGGAGGCGGGCCGCGCTGCTTCCCCCCAGGGCTCGTCGTGTCCCGTCCCGTCCCCCCCCCCGCCCGCTCCGGGGCTCGCCTCCGTGCCCTCCCGCCCGGCACAGGCATCCGTAACAGGAGAGGGCTCGCAGCCGGCCGGGTAACCCGACCGCGGCGGGACGGGGGGCGCGGGGGGATGCGCGGAGCCTCCGCCCGGAGCTTATCGCCCCGCAGGACGGGACGCGGCGGGGCGGGGCGGGACGGGGCGGGCGGCGGCTTTGCCCCCCTCTTCCTGGTGTCGGCGAAAGGGGGCGGGCGGGGAGGGAAGGGGAGGAGGAGGAAGAGGAGGAAGGGGGACCCGACGTGCTGGGGCTACGCGAGGAACTGGCAGCGCACGCTGCGCGCCGGAGGAGCGGTCGCGCTTGGGAGAGGTACCTCCGTGCGCCGGGGTGCGCGTGTGTCCCTGCGTCCGTCCGTCCGTCCGTCCGGGTGTGTGTATGTGTGTGTGGGGGTGTGTGTGTGTGTGTGTGTGTGTGTGTGAGCGCGGCTCCGGGCGCGGAGGGAAGGGAGGCGGCGGTGGCTGCGGCTCCGGCAAGTTGTCTGGCCTCGGCGGGCTGCGGGAGGGGGGGAACAAGGTGCAAATGCTGGGGGGTGGGGGGGTGGGGAGGGGTGAGCAAAGAGGGGATGGTGTGGTGGTAAGGGGGGGTCGGTAGAGATGCGAGGAGGGACAGGGGAAAGGCGAGGAGGGAAGATGGAAACGCAGGGAGGGAGAGGCGAGGAAGGGAAGGGAGAATGAAAATGCGGAGAGGGGAAGGGAAGAGGCAAGGGGGGAAGGGGGCGGGGTGGGGGGTCCTACCCTTGCCCTCGCCCACCCCGCGAGCTGTGCGCGCCAGCCCCGCGCCAGCGGGACCCCCCCACGCGTGCACATTGCCCTGGGGCGGGAGGGGGTCACGACGCGGGGGGTGCGGGGTGCCACGGGCCGCCGGGGGGTGCAGGACGGAGCGGGAGGGCCGGGTTGGGAAAGCCGGGTCTGTGCGCGCATCCCCTCGATGTCCGCAGTTGGAGGGGCGGCTCTCCCCCCACGCCGGCTGCGATCTGGGGGTCCGAGGGGGTCTTTGCAGCCCTCCCTGGGAGGCGGCCGCTTTGCGCGGGGCTGGCCGGGCTGGGGGGAGCGGGGCCGGGTGAGAGCCGGGGTGGCGGCGTGGAGGGGGTTTGGTGAGATCCTGAGAAACCCGTGACGTAATTATTTTTTAATCAGCATGTTTTTTTCATGGCCATCTCAATTTTTCCTGGACTCCCCTTTTTGAACTGAAAATCTCCCGTATCTCTGTTCCAAGTCTTTCTATTTTTAGATCCCTCGGTAACAGCGAAGCATGAGTTTTAAATATTTTATTTCTTTTTATTTGGCTTCTGCTTAGGACCACTGCAGTGTAAACTTCTCAAACATTGGTGTGTCTTCCAAAAAAGTTACTGAATTTATTGCTGAGGTGGGCAGGCAGGCAGCTACTGTGGGTATCAGTGTTTGAGTTCCTGATAACATTTGTCATTAGCCATAAAGAGCAGTCATCACACTGAAGTTTATTTTTTATCTTATGATGAATCGCCTGTCAGCTCCCAGAAGATGTACGTTAGGGCAGTAAGTACCAGCCTAATGTTAGAAGAGATAGAGCAGATCTCGCAGTTGTGATTTTACCAATGAAATAAACGTGGTTTATTTTGTGCTGTGATTAACAGTTCAACATTGTAATGATATCCTCTGATTCTAGCATTGTCTCATAGCTCTGGTATGTCAATTTGTATTCATGCTGTGTAAGTGTTTTGCAGAGGTTTTGCGTATCTGACAGGGATTTATTTCACTTTCACAATTACATTTTCTGCTCTCATCAGCCTCAGGAACCCAAGGAAGGTGTATATATGCACCACTATCTGTGGCAGTACATGAATTCTATTTCCTAAGAAGTGCAAGTTATTTAATATATTTTTAGATAATAGCTTTTATATCCCTGCACACAGCAGAGGATGAAGTTATAGCTGAAATTGTGTTCATTTAAGTGTATTCATTGTAAATATTTCTGACTGGTCAGTATGGAGTCGAGGGTGGGGTTTTTTTCAGTTTATCTTCATTTTATATCTGAATGCCAGTCCATTTGCTGCCCTTTGATAGCCTCTGCCAAAGTAAGTTTGCACAAATGTAAAATGTTACATACAGATACTGGCTTTAGACAACTGATACGTTGTTTTTCACATTAGTTTTCAAGCACCTGTCCAAAGAGTACAGGTCCCAGGTGAGCTCTTAAGTAAATTAAGCCATATTTATGGATGCCTTATAATAGTGCCGATAAGAAGTAGCTTTTGTGGCAGCTGATGGTTATTTTCCTTCTCTGTGGATGTGCAGCTTCTGTACTAAGGGATGCATGCATAACTTCCCAGTCCTTTTAAATTACCCCAAACTCCCGTTGACTTCAGCCAGAGTTTTGGCTGAGTGAAGAATACCGGATAGTATGGCTTACAGCATGAAAAGTATGCCCAGCAGAATCTTGAGCAGTTTGATGTATACTTTGATCGTGGGTAAGTTAATTCACGCCTGGTTTGTCTTGTCTAAACTGCAGAACTCACTTTTGCTACTGGAAACACCTGCTGATTTAGCAAGCGCTATTGATACTGCATTTGTAGCAAGACATGAAGAGCTACATAATGCAACATCTAGAACTGTCCCTATTATTACCGCTCACAGTGTGATTTTTCTGTTGTCAGTGTGCTGCAGTACTGATTCTCAGGCAGTTCTGACTTCAGCTGACCAGCAGTTAGTTATTTGTTGCAGGCTAACCAGGTTTGTTCAAGCTGCAAAAATTGTGTCTCTCTCTCTCTTCCACCCCCCAACCCCCTTCCCGGGACGCCTTTAAAAAAATAAAAAGTTTTGATGGCTGTCTCTCCTAGCAGTCTGCTAATGGGGCACATGTTGGTTCTCACGTTCATCCTGTTGTTTTGCTGCCTAAAGTCTATCTTAAATTCTGTGTTACTTTGCTACAACTTTTCATTGCTTGCTTCCCATTTCTAGGCTGATCCTTTGTATTTGTTTCAATGCCAGAAGTTCATGAACAGACCCTAGCAAAATTGTGGACTCAGAATTCATTGAAGAAAAGTCCTTTCCGATACTCCCACCTACTAGGAACAAGTCCATTGAAGTTGATATGTCTTGGCATTCAAATTATGTGAGCAAAAAAGGTTGGCCTGCTTATTTATGATGATGCTCACTTACCTGACTATTGCATTTGTCCTGTTGAGGGTTGTTCTTTAATTGACTGCTGACCTAGACCACTAGAGTACAGCTCTATAAAATTAAGTTTAATTATGAAATATAACAGCAGCACTGAATGAATGCCAGCAAATGCAGTTATATCTATAATTTATGTAATTCCTTTTGAGCTATATGCCAAAATGGTACTCTTTTTTTTCCGCATCTCCAAAATTTTAATTTATTTCTGCTTAAATAATTGTAAGTCTTTGAGTTGCATTGCTCTGGTCAATTAGTATTCCACGTCAGCCTGTTTCATCCTTGTGAAGGATAAATACTAATTACTTGTGGCAAGACAAATGCAGTTAAGCAAAGTCTATGCTCTATGAACTCTCCTATCTGGGATTCTTCTGGTCCTAAGAACATACTTCATAGTACAGCTTGATGGAAGGGGAGACTGATTCTGCAGTTTAGTCTTCAATGAGGAAGCAAACCTTGCAGTCTTCCTCTATCCCGGGGTAGACCGGGATCATGGTTACCACAGGAATCTAGGTGTTGACTAAGATGGCATCTCAGGGCCCTTCCAATACTGTTTGCTGTGATCAAGTGAGAACATGGTAAATCAGTACTGAAATGTGTACAAAGCTTTAAAAAAGATGCATTGCACACAGTAACTTTAGGAGACCACAAATGTATCTCACTCCTTCCTGAAAAACAAGTCTCAATCCTCAGTGCAGAAGTCTCCCAGCTGTAAAATGGAACTGTCGTTTCTTGCTTTTTCTTCTCTACAATGGAAGATCTTCAGTGCTCTTTTACAGTCTGAAACTAATTTCAGCTGGTATTGGAAGAATCATCCAAGTTTAAAAAAAAAAATCATATTGTAACTACTGTTCAAAATTTTTTTTATATATATATATATATAGTTATTCCTTTTCTTATCTTCCACATAATCATATTATCAATACTCAGTTGTTCTGGTATTATGATAAAATGAAGAAAAAAGAGGATACATTCTTCATGTTAAAATTCTACGTTAGTAGTACAAATTATGGGCTTATTTTTGGTGATGAGCAATCATCAGAAGTCCATTACAATTGTGAATCATGCCATCCTTAATTTTGAAAAGAGATTCTTTGACTTAAGTTTATAATTAATGAGAGTTTTTCTTTATTTGATTAATGGATTTACAGGAGAAAGCAGAACTGTGCCTCTAGAGTAATTCTTGAGAAATGTGGTAAAAATACTTAGGAGTAACAAGACTCAAGTGTTATATTGCTTGGTATGACACTCACATGCAATATACTGCAAAAGTGAGAATTTTCCCTAGGTATTGTTTAAGCAGAGAGAATGATTTCTTTAAACTCTTTTTAATAATACAGAAAAACAATAATGCATTTAAGATAGAGCAAATTCCCTTCAAAACATATATGCATCTTCAGAAGGGTTAGGAATATTACTTTAAAAAAACTACATAAGTGCTTGGGAAAGCTTTGGTATGTGCTACTGAATCACAAAAGTGTGTCCTGTTCATTTTAGAATTTTCTTTCCAGCTTTATCTAAGTGACTAAAGAGATGAATTGTGATCCAGGGGAAACAGACGCTTTCAAGGATCTGGATTTTTTTTTCCAGAATCTGTTGATTCCACCAATGTCTTTTGTGGCTCTGGGCATTGCAATTTCCCTCATCTCCCATTTTCTCAGTGTTAAGAAGGAGAAAGAGCAGAAAAATTTCTGTGTGTAAATTGCTAAATTCACATCACTGTGTGCACTTTGGAAGGGAAGGGTTATCCATGTTTTACCGGCTTTTTTCTACCAGCTTTTTTTTTGTATTGCTTTATATAATATGTTTGTATAATGTATGCATGAATGGGAAAAACTTTTTAGGGGTGTAGTGGGTGCAGTACTACCAGTAAAAGGTGAGTTATAACTGTGTTATTTATTCCCTTTCTAGCAGCTAAAGTTTACCAGTTTAATAAAGTAGTGAGAAAAACTATCTCCTGCCTTGATAACTGCAAAATATCTTTAAACTGGTGACACATTAGAATTATACTGACTTAAATAGAACAAAAAAACCCCAAAACACCAAAACCACAAACACCACTGCCTCAATCACTGAGTAACTTAGTACCTGTGACAATTCTGTTGACTGGGCCTGGATGCAAATGCAAATAAATGCACATGAAGACATATGTAGCTTTCTTCCTAACAGTTCTTCTCAGGGACTGATATTTGATATCATAGCTGTTTTTTTTTATCCAGTAAATCCAACAATTCAGGTGGACATCTTGTGCCTCGTTATTTGGGGCAGTGGCACTAGCATTGTTCGAGTTGAGCTTTGTAACAGCCATTTTTTCCCTAGTACTCCAGGAAAAAATACTGCTCCATATGTATATATGCTTGGAGTGCCCTATTTCTGTGTCTTGTTGAATGTGGGGCAAGTTTAGTAGTACCAGTTGAGAATAATTCCCTAGTAGGATTTCTAATACACAATCCAGATCCATCCATCTTTGGAAAAACTTAACTTTTAGGAAGTTTCCTTGTTTTTTAATAACTCTTCTTGGGCAGGCTTCAGGAAGACATTAGATCGGAAATAGGAACCAGCTGACATGTTTACCCATATTAGCATCCTGCAACAAACCCCACTGTCAAACTAATTAAATCAGCATAAATCTATTAATAAAGGTTGTAGTTTTGCCACAAGTAAAGAAGAAGAAGATATTTTTGTTAAAGCAGGTGAGGTTTAAACAGCAGTTTTTGTACAAACCTTTTACCTCTCTAGTTTTGTTCTATTAGGAATTTATCACAGCACTCTTGTAGCTTTGTAAGAAAACCAGTGAGAAGCCAATCTCAAATCTTTAAATATTACTCTACTAACTTTCCTTGTAAATAGGTCATTTTATTTCCAATTTTAGAGCTCCCCATTAGCTGCTACCCTGCCCCAAGAGTAAGCACAAAAAAAGCATTTTGCCTGTGATGCTCTTGAGAGCCCACATGTTGGTATGGGAACTGCTATCAATAAACTGACAGTCACTTAACCTGATTTTACAACAGTTGAAGTACACGCAAGGTGACGAGGCTGTTGTGGTTTGTGCCGTGGTTTGATGTTCGAGCAGTCCCTGTTTTCAAGACACCTTTTACCTACATGGCTTGTTCTCACTGAGTAGAGGAGGACTGTGGCCAGCCAAAGTCTCAAGGAAGGGCTGGAGGACCAGGTGTGTGAGGAGGAGATGCAAAGATAAAAGTTCAAATGCGTTCAGGTCTCAACGTCTTACTGTTTCGACTGTTCATGGCACGTGGCTGGGACAGCGACGCACCGGGGCAAGCTCCCGGCAGCGTTGTTCTGACGTGGCTTGACTGAGCTCGGCAGAGCAGTGAACCAGTCCAGCCCTTTGTTGTTCCTTGCTCCTGCTGCTGGTTGCGATCATCAAAAAGAAAAATTCAGCCAAAGTTGTGGTCTGATTCTTTTAAGTCTCTTCCCTTTCTCTGCATGTTTTCAAACTTCTATAGTCTTCTGTTGTGAAAGCAGTGGATAACTAAATAGACTGAAATTGGCTTAATTAAAAAAAAAAGTATTTTTGTCATTTAGTCAGATCTAAAGAGTAGCATGAAAGAACCTGTGCTGGCTTAAACTGCTGTTGTTTCATCTGGTAGGAGCCTGAGTCTGTCCTGCATCCACTTCATGCTCCTAGTCTCCATGGTGCTTCCCATCACTGTCTTTGGGCTACCTGTAGTTTGTACTCTCTTAAACTCTTCTGGTTCAATTCTTGGCTTTGTTTGATTTAGAAATGTCAAACAGAGACACATTAGCTTCCTTCACATGTCTTCTTGCCCATGCAAACTTGTTCTTCCTCTCTGATTCTCGAGTCCGTGTGATTCCCCCTGAATCCCTGGTGAACAGCAGTTCTGAGGAAGCAGTGCAGCAGCCACACTTTTGGGGAGTTTTTTGGAATTTGTGTTGTTCCGCCTGAAATGCTTTAAAAGAGAAGCCAGCATAGACTGAAGAAGTGCCCATTCATTTTCTGAAAATGAGGCCTTTTAACAGTGTTTTCGATGGGCACTCTCAACATCCCTGTCCTGTTGCTTGTTTGGCTTTCTGGGGCAATATATTTGTAAGGCCCTGAGTTATGCTTATCGTGGTGTATAAAATGTGTTTATCAACTTGGTTAATGAGGACAGAAGTGGCATGGTACAGCAGATCAGAATGTATATTGGCAAAGATTTCTAGGGGATAGTTCTCACTTTAAATTAAAAATACCTTTTAATTAATTGACATTTTTGACCAGGATATATTTTAAGCTTTTAAACTTCTTGAAAATATTTTTCCATCTAATTAATTTAGAGATAGCAGTGGGGAGCTCAGGTAATTTTGAAATTTCTAGGAGGATCAGCCTTGGGGGAAAAAATTCACATTTGGAGTTGTTACTGGAAAGCTGACAACAGCTACTGGCATATTCAGAAGGTCCTGGAGCCAGTTTGTGAAACTAGTAGCGCATAAACAGGACTCCCAGAATTTAGCTTTGAGAGGCAGTTTATTCCACAGAGGTTTTGCTGATTTCTTGGATCTAGGTGAAGGTATGACAGCGGCCAGTGTCGTGGTTAGATCCCAAGTAGTGTTTGGCGATTGAGCCAAACTGGGATTGACTGGTACATAAACCAATCTTTCAGAATTAGCTGTGCTGAAAAGAAGGGCCTGTAATAGAATTACTGTTTCTTGTAGGGGTGGTGGTTCTTGCTTATGTCTTTTTGACAGATGTCATCAGATGCCTTCTGCTCTGAATAAAACATTTTGAGGTTATTCTGCCTCTCATTTATTCCCCAGGCCACTCCATAATTCAGGGCTTTCATCTGTATAGCAGCAACTATTCAACATCAAAATTTCTTTGTTCTTCTCTGCTTCTTATGGGATATGTGGGAAACCCAGAAGTTCAGCTCTCGGGCACGTTTTGCCTACTGTTCTTGTTGACTCTGGCAAGTCAGTGTATCCTGCTGGCCTGGGTAAAGGATGTACATTCTCTGTGACGAGCTGGGTAGGGTTTCTATGAAACCGTCTCCCACTGGAAACCTGTTTTCTTTCTGGAAGAAAAGGATGACAGGACTGTTCTCTTGCGTGCTCCAAGACTCTGGATTATCACAAGATTTTTGAAGGGAAATCAAGCCAACACCCTTTGTTCTCGGCAGTGTGAACTGTCAAAAAAGGGACTTTCCAAGACAGCCCGAGAGGATATTGTCAACTGATCACCAACTGCCTGGGATGTAGATCTGTGGGGGCAGAGAAGCATGATATTTTTCAAGCATTCCTCTTTGCATGCCTGTGGGACATGTTTCTGCAGAACGGAGAATAAAACTGGGGTCCTGCAGGTGCGGATGTTACAGTGCGTGTGTCTGTCATCATGTTAGGTATTGGTAAGCAACTCAGAGGAGAAAAACAAGGAAAAACGTAGAAAAGTCTTGTCACATCAACAACTCAGTTTCTACTAAAAATAGTGGTGAGTGTGCAAGGAGGAGAGAGAGAGGAAGTTACTTATGCCATTGTTCATTAAGTCAAGAGCCAGATGGCATTTAAAGTCATGGCCAAGTTGCATTGGCCAGAAGTATTCACCTGCAGATGCAGAGATCTGAGATAATTAAAGACTAAAGCACTTCCACCAATGTAACATGTGCTGCCTTTGCCTTCACATTAGGCTTCTGAGACATGGACAGTGCTCACACTACCGTGTGTGGTCTCTGGAGGACATCAGGGTCAGGCTCAGGTTGTGCCCCCCTCTCAGTTTCGTGAGAGGGATTGATTCTTCAGTGCTTTATCATTGCAGACACTTAGACTTCTGCAGAAAAAGGATGAAACAGACCAGAGGTCTCTGCTCACACCTTCTCTTAGAGGTTTTGTGTCCTCTGGGTCTAGACTGGGGGAGTGAGCAGTGAACATCTGAACACCAAAATGCCAAGTTACCTCGGCTGCTGCTCTGCCAGCTCTTTCAGCTATGCGCTCTTGGGCGGCGAGGACCTGTGAGTCTAGTAGGAGTTTAACAGCCGTGCACAATGGTACAACTGTATTTTATGGATGGGGACTGACTATGTAGTTAAAAGGGCTGCATGTACATGTGTGCTTGGCCCAACGTCCCACTGGCATCAGCCGTCTGTCAGAGTGCAGTTGAGTGGGGAGGTGCATCATGCCATTTAAATCTTTTTTCTAGCTGGTGGATCTAATGAATACTTTCCTTGGGAGATAGAAGAGAGGGGCAGAAATAAAAAAGGAGACACTTCAGGGCTTGCAGTTCTTATTGTGGCAAATGTGAGTTTGAAATGGGATACATGTATTTTTTAAAGAAGAAAAAGGTGACCCACCTTCATGGCAAGAGGACTTCACTTTGCTAGGCATGATGCCAGGATTTTGTAGTGACTTGATGGTTTCATTCCTCTAGAATGTGGTGGTGGGCTCCAGCACCAGAGGAAATCCATTGTGGAGGGTCATGCTGACAAAATTTCTCAGGCCCCTCCTAGTCAGGCCCTTGAGCATTTTAAGTAGCTGGGTGGTACAGAGACAGGCTGCCATTGCTCTGTTGCATTTCATATTTGGGACTAGGTGCTGGGTCATACAGTTAGCCTTGGGTTGGTGAAACAGATCTCATGTATATATTCTGTTGCTGGACATCTGTGAGCTGCAAAACAGCAAACAGTAATAATTCATGCTGTAGAGCAGTATTCAAAGTTTACTTTTTCTAGTAAATTCAGGTTTACTTGAGTTATGTGGGCTTGAGATGGAGCTTGCTATAGATGATGTGAATTTCTCCACAGAAAAGAAGTCTCATAAGGAGACTAAAACCAAATTCTTCTGTTCTTCAGTTTCAAAGAAGCTCTAAGGAATCGGTCAAGTCATTTCTTAACTAACAAGCAGCTTCACTGATAAAAGTTTTGGCTTGTTAACTGTATTTTTTTTCTTTTTTTTAATCTTTAAAGTTTCAGAACATTTTCTGGACTGAAGAGTTAAAAACTAACAAAAACATTTAGATTTAGAGCATACTGTGAAGATCAGAAGAGTCTGAAAGAATGACTTCTCTGGAGCCTTTGTTATTCTTGTTGTTCAAATGCTAAGGGTTATACCCTTCTCTGAAAAGCTCTGATAAAAGTCATCCGTCCTCCAAAACACCAAATTATTCAAACCCAAGGCCCAAGCTTTCAGTAATGCCAATGATTAGGCAAGAGAATACCCTATGATTTTCCTCTCTGCTAACAAACACAGATGAGCAGAGAAATATGTTATTAGTCTCTCTCAGTATTTCCGCCAGTCTGACAGTGTTGCCAGAGCTTCTTTGGTTTGGCTGTTACAAAGATAACAAAAAAATAATTGTCCTTGGAGTTGCAGGGCAGGGTCCTACTTCTCCTGAAGTCTGTGATGGGAAGGAGGTGCAGAGATGGGGGGGTAACATCATTCCCTGGGAGCAGGCAGCTCTGCTCAGGGGACTGATGGGGGAAGTCGGCTTGGCCAGGGCAATGGCGCTGGCTCACGTGCTTACTCAGCTCTTGCATCAGCGTATTTACCATCCTGGGTCGCCTTTGCACTGTCTCCCCTTTCCTTGCCAAACATCAGCATCCCCAGTCTCTTGTTCTGCTCTCTGTCCCCTCCCTCCACCTCTAACCTATTTCTTGTCCTGCAGTCACCTCAAAGTTTTTCTTCTTTCAGTGTTTTATGAGTTTCTCTGGAGTGTTTGCTGGTGTTGGGTGTCAAGGGCCTAAACAAGAGTATAGTGTGCATATCCTAAACCCTTCCCAGCTCGGGTCACTGTCTGATGTATGTGAGGTTGAGAGGAAGGTTGATTCATTTTGTTCAGGGAACCGACCTGAATGTTCAATTGATACTGGAGGTTTCATGCTCACATAAGCTGTGTGTTTAAAAAGTAACACGGTATGTGACAGGAGCAGTAGGAGAACACACGAGAAGGATATCAGCTGAAGGAAATTCTGCTGCCAGCTGTGCACCAGTGAATGTCACTAACTGCCCCAGCTGCTGGAGAGATAATACAGATCTGGTGGTGTGGCAGAGAAAAAGATTCTAACCCTTGTCACTGTGACAGTCCTTCATTCTGATTCACCACAGAATTATTCACGTAGTACCTTAGACCGCCTTGACTGAATTACTTTTTTGCTCCTGAGATACTGCCTACATTTGCAAAAGCTTTCCTGGAATGCAATTACCAGGCAAGTCTTTTCACTTTGCTGATATATCCTGTATCTGCATTTTCAACATCAGATATGTATACATGGCATGCATAACACTCATCCAGAACATGAAGCCAGGAGGAGACCTTGAAGACCTTACTCCTGGTCTCTTCCCACAGTGCTGATTCCCCTCACAAAGGGGTGGAGCAGGAGCAGTGCCCTGGCTTTGGGGAGGAAAGCTTCAGGATCTCACCTGTCACAAGCTTCTGCAGGGGTTAATGCAAAGAGCCAAAAAGCACAATTCATCCATGTCTTTCTGCTTCTTTCTAAAGTGTTACTTTCTCTGAAACAGCTGTGAGTTACTCCATTACCGTTGATTATTTCAAAGAAAGAGCAGAGCTTTCAAAGCAGGAGCAGCAGTAGGCTTTTTTGCCATCAGTGGAAGCTAACAGGAGAAGCAGCATCAGAAAGCTACATCAGAAATAGCTTTTCACTAGAGAAAACCTCTTAAAGGAAATTAGTAAGAGTAAAGATTTAATTTTTGTTCTTAAATTCTTGCTCTTACATGTTGCATTGTTGTTTCTGCAAGCCAAGCAATTTATTCACAACACCTTTTAACAACCAAATTAAAAAGGTATTTAGGAATCGCTGTTAGTCCAGGCTCATAGTGGGAATGCTGCCCACGTGCTGTTATTTTATTCTTCCTTGCAGTGGTAAATTTGGCACTCTGTCAGAATGGAGTAAGCTCTTGCTACTCGCTACTTCTGTTAATGTTATTTGGTGAAGCCACATACGCCTTTTCTCACCTTTAAATCCAAATTGCTCTGATCTTGTGTTTATACACTGCCTGGATCTTCTGTGAGCATTCTGTGGGTACCTGTACTGAGGTCGGTGGGATTTCTTACGTGATTGTGGCTTTTCCCTCTCCTTTGCCTTTCATATGTATGTGGCTTTTTTTTTTTTTTTCTGTATAAAATTAAGTCAACCTGCTGGGATCAAACTCACTGCATAGAAGGAAAAAATGTGAGATGTTTCCTGCAAACAATTGATGACAAACTCATTGTACTAAAGCCTGTTGAAAAGGAACTTTTTTTCTTTTTTTTTTTTTTTTTTTGGAAGGTGAGAATAAAGGAATTTCCTCCTCCACCCTTGTGTTGTTGAGCTGTAAACTGATATTGTTGAGAGGGAAAAAAGGAGCAAGGCTGTAGTTTTCCTCAGGATATTATCGTGTGACTTTAGTGAAAAATTTTAAAGATACAACTGTCAGTCTAAAGGTTTCAGCAATTCCATTCAGAATTGAAAAATTAGTTCTTTGCTTGTTTTTAATTTAAAGCGTAGTCAATTCAGTTAATTTCCACAAAAGACAAGCCCTTCTGAAGATTCAGAGATTCTTCTGGCTAATTTTATAGTTCAGTGAGAATGAAATCTTTTTTTGCGATGCTCTTTACAAAGCAGATAATTTTTGATAATTATTCCAGCAGATAACTGAGTTTGCTCTTGCAAAACACGGAAGCCACACAGAGCTTGTGTTTTTCCTGAGGAGTATGACTACAACTTGGGTTTGTCAGCCAGTAGCAGTTAGATAGTTAGCATTTTGACTTTTTATTAGAGGCTTCTTAACCAAGTAAAGCATCGCTGGCGTCTGACACCTGGTGCAAGAAGTTCATTCCTGGTCCAGTCTGACTCCCATAAAGGAAATGGGAAAATGCTCCTTAAGAGTGGTAGCGGGGTGGGGTATATTCCATTTCTGTATTTACCAGGCAAGATGCCTAAACTCGGGTTTGACACTAGCCTTTTTTAGTTTGTGTTGAAGTTACTTTTACTGAAGCACATGCTCAGCAGCAGGGTCTGAATCCTGTGATGTCCTGTGCATTTATTTTACTTTATCAGACTGTGAGTAGGCCCACCATCCCACCTTTTCCTGTTTTCCTTGGTACCCATGGGATTTCCCACAGACACAAGCTGTTGCAGGAATGCAATCCCAAGCTCTTGGTCTGACATTTCTCTCAAAACTCAAATTGTCTTTAATTTATTTCCCTGATGGTCTAGTTCCTGTTACCACTCAAGTGAAATAGCAGGGATAGATTAATGCTGCTCTGAATATTATTAATAGTTCATCATTGCATCCCTAATTAAGATTGGAAATTGGATTTAAGTAATTATATAAACCCGTTATAAGATACAGTTTCTGTCCCAAAATCTTAAGTAGATGAAATAGAGAATAAAGAAAGCAGATACAGCTCATTGCTCAGTAGGCCGCATTGCTACCGATAAACTCCACAGGGCTGCCAAGTCCCAGCAAAGAACAAAATCATCTTTTCTCTCTGCATACTAGTTCCAGCAAAATTGAAACCTAAAACATTTTTTTAATGGTTGTGATTGACAGGCTGAAGTTTCTACAAGTCTTGGCTTGACTATAGGTAACAAGTCAGCTCATCTACCACAGATGAAGAGGAGAAGGATGTAAAAAGTGGGGTAGGTTCTTAATTTCAGCCTCCTAGGTTAACTCTCACTGTTTCTGGACGTACTTTTAGAAGCCATAACTGTATTCTCCCTGCAGGACCAGCCAGTCACAGAAGTTAGAAGGAGTCTTCAAAGGTTACCAGCTTTTTTTCCATTGCGGCAGGGCAGGATCTGGCATATTGCCTATCCAGACTTTTGCATTGCCAGAACTGGGTATTCCTTGGTTGTAAGTGGAACAAATATTAATAGCTTAAAATGTGTAGCGTTTTTAGTGGTTCTGGACTTGTGTTACTCCACCCTGAAACTGTCATAAGGCGAAGCCTGGGAAGTGGTTGGAGGAAACAGTGAGGCAAAGGCAGAGTGAAAGGAAGCTCTCACGGTCTGAGGCTGGGGTGATGTCAGGAAGAATAATTGTTTTGTACTCTTAATTGCTAGCTTGAATCATGCAACCCCAGTTGACATGGGTGGGAAGGTATTGAGAATGCGGTGTACCACAGCTCCACTGACTCACGGGGCAGTAGTCACCTGCCTCCTCAATGGTTTTTGGCTTACTATGAAAGGTACAAGGATGATATAAGAGGGTAGCATGGGCTGATCCAAAGCCCCTTTGATTTGTTAGCTTGGACCGTGGCGCAGTTGCTATATGTGGTGATAATCGAAGCAGAATGGGAGTTCATGGCTCTATGCTGTTTCAGTGGAGCTGTGGTAGGGCAAGCTTTCAAATCTGCAGTAGCGTCTCTAGCAGCACATCGGATAAAAATGACTTAACAAGACCTTGTACTTAGTTCTTACAGCTTTCCTAAAGCATGTCTGTTGCCTACCAGATGCTTTGATCTGTTGAATAGGACTTTAAAGGAATATGGCACATTAAGTTCAAGACATTGGTTTTAATATAGAAGTTGTAGAACATCACCTATATCCTGCAAAAATATGAACATATGCAATTAAAAACAAAATATAGCCTTTTAGATATGTTATATTATCAAATTGGTGTATTTTAGTTAGCTTATTTGCATATACCAGTAGGGTGACTAAAATAGACTAAGTACTGAAGCATGGGGATTTTGAGGCTGAATCGGATTCGGAGAAGATTTAGCTGGAGCAATTTGCAAGGGGTTCTGCCAGAGGAGGGTACAGAGTTACTTAATTTCAAAGTAAATTTCTCCTTAATTTCCTCATTAGAGGCTAACTGTCCCAAAATGTGAGTGGCTTCTGGCTCCTTCCCAAACACTGGACTTCTGTGTCAACTCATCCTCTTCATAAAGCTGACCACATGAAGCAGATTTGTAAAGGGGTCTCCATGTTGATGCATCTCTTTTCATACAGCTGTTTTTACTTGTGTGCCTGCTGTTGAGTACCGACTGTTTGTTTTTTTTAATCGGAGAGGTGCAGATGAATATTTTGAGTTGAAAGCATGTGTGCGTGGTGCACCATTTTGCTGGGTATTCAGAATACTCATATAATTGGAAAGGAATGTGTATGCCAAACATTTGGCTAGCAGCATTTATAGCTTCCTTGATTTAATACCCATTTCAACATATTCTTTAAAGCCTGTTTCATACTAAAGAAAGAGTTGCCTAACAAACTGTGTCCATGATATGTCCTACTCTGGTGGGGTTTCCAGCAGTCTTGCCAGGCAGTGGAGGCTGTGCAGGATCAATGAATCCAGAAAAAAGTTTTCTGTCAATTTCAGGTAGATTTAGATTCAATTGCCATTCCCCTACAGATGGCATGACTGATTTAAGATAAGAAGCTGAAATTAGAGGCGGGAGGCAGGGGAGAGAGCGAGCGGCCTGGTCTAAAATCTGATTAAGCCAACTCCACTGCTGGTTTTGATCAATCTGTCGGTGCTCTAGATCAGAAAATAAGGCTGATCAAGTTTAGAGGAAGAATCTAAAGCCAGGAGAAAATGTTGTGTCATATGACTCTTACTATTTTTTAATCAATTAAGACAACTCACTGAAAAATTTTTGAAATTTCCCTAGTGATGCATAACTGGGACAGTATTGAATGTGCAGGGGAAAAAAAAAATCTTAAAGGTTGACATCTGTCAACAGAAGCTAAATGGAAAATATGTGGGACAGCACTGCACAAAAGTGATTGAAAATCCCAGGGGTACAGCAGTGAACAACACAAGTTTAAATCAGTAAGGGCTCATAAACATGTTGGAGATTCAGCAGTTATCTCGGTTACGGAAATAATGTAGTGATGGAAAGGATTCTGCTCAAACACAGTTTCATTTGCCTTGAAACTTAAGGCTTTTTATCAGCAACTTCAAATCCAATTAGATTTAATCCTCCACAGTTTGGAAATATCACCATTGTCATGCATACATTTTCCACCTTGGAATCTTACTAGCCCTTGATACATCCATTACCTGCCAGCAGTTCTTCACATTTTTTCCATATGGAAATTCTCCTTGAAATCAGATCTGAGTTTGTGTTCACTTGAATTTCAAATTATTCTCCCCAGTTCAGTCAGTAAAGAGTATCTTGGTCAGAATCCATTTGTAATAAAACCTGTTTTTTGTTTGGTCACCATTACCTTGGAGTCTTTCTGATCAGTGAATTATCTTCTGTTACTTGTTTTTACACACTGATATCATACTGTGTACACCCTCCAGCTTCACCTGGCAGCATTTTTATTGTTGATACAACTTAAGTCTGCTCAGCCAACTAATTAGCATGACTTTGGCAAGCTGCCTGATGTCTTTGGGTATGAATTAACTCGCCTGTACACACTGCTTAAAACTAGAACATCACTGAAATATCAGTCTAAGGGTAGACTTGAACAGGTGGGTGACAGAGGGAAGGAGAAGTCTAAGGGAAAGGCATTAGCAGGACAGAAATGCTTTCTTGCTCAAGTCAACGTTTTGAAAAAGAGCAAGGAGTTGTTAACAGCCAGCTCTTCTCAAAAGGTGCTCTGCAGTTGTTGTTTCTTCATCTGCAGAAGTCATGTTGACTGAGGTCGAGCTTCCTTATGCTTCTGCACACATTTAAACTTTATTCCTCAGGTCCAACATTGCCAAGTTTTAATCCTTGGGATTGAAGCTCACACTTTCTTCCCTAAGTACCTTTTGTCATCTCAAGCAGTCAAGGGATGGCTGATAGCAATGAAAAATGGCTTGCACAGGATGGGAGGCAATGTCACACACCCCAGATGAGCTGCATCTCTGTGGGGAGCAAGGCAGTCAAGGAATGCAGCCTGAGCATGCTGTCTGGCCTTACGCCTATCCGAAATGCTCACATGTGCTACACAGGGTGAAACACATCAACAGATGGTCCATAATCCACATTCTCTGAAAAAAACGATCATGTATGTCTCCTAATCTGTTAATGAGTGATAATAACATGTTTCTTTTGCTGTTCATAGGACTCTGATTGTGCCTTCTGGCAAGCATGAACAGACCCCCCCTGCTTTCTTCTCTCCCTCTCTAATGCTGCTTTTATGCAAGGTCAAAAAGGAAAGAGCCGTGGCGTGCCATAGAGAGACTGTGCTCTGAGAATCAACAGGAATCCTTTCTGTTGCTCTGTCAAACTTTTCTAAGTTTACAAGCATGCCTCTTTTCCCTTCAAGCACTCTCTCGATCTTGTGGAGCATAGAGGATCCTTTGCCATTTATAATAAAGATTATTCCAGTCAAATTTTGCTGTTGGTTCTGCTGCTATGACCCCAGTCAACATCCAGCTCCACCACCCAGATCAGTGAGCAGCCCTGTCAGAGAGGCACTGACAAGAGCAGATCTAACATAACTGTCCTATTTTGTCATGAATGCTGCTGTGACAGTGATAGTCCACATGGAAAACTACTGTCCTGACAGAATTCTGGGTTTTATCCTCTTTACCCCATAACGGAGGCATGCGCAAGTCTGTTAAACCTCGAGAGCAGAGCTCTCAAGGTAAGAGGGATTCTAACAAATGCTGTATGTACCAGTGTCACGGTCTGGTGTTGACCGTGAATATGTTCAGGAATAAGGATGCAAAACCAGACATGCCAAGGAAGGTGAGAGTGGGCGGTCCATATTTCATGACTTTTTTTCCAAGTGGCTGGGAGCTTTCCCAAAAGGTGGGAGGTTTCAGAGTGCATGGACAGGAGTGGAAGAGGCAGAGGGAGAGGTCTGCAGCCTGCTGCTTCCCACAGTAGGTTGGTACCAAGGCTTATTGCCAGCATTTGCTTATTTTCAGTGGTGTGTTAAGGAACGGTACTTTGCATAGGTTTTGGAAGAAAGGGGTGGAAAGATTATTTCCATCTGAAGATGAGAGCTGGGCAAACTTTCAGATGAGACTGTCATAAAGTCTGGAGTTCGTAAGATCTCTGGCTAGTCTAAAGAGCACTTCATATGTAGCCAAGACAAAAGTTGGAGGTAGCACCCTCTCCTACTTGGCTTTTTTTTCTTCCACTGTGTTACCAAATCATTCACCACATATACACTGCATGGTGTGGGGTTTTTTAATCCCCATGTGTATATTCATCTTTTTAAGGATGGTATCTGTGATTCTCAGGCTCACCCTAGAAGTTGTCTGCTCTGCCTGCAGGGAAGTTTAGCACAAAGAGCATGTATGGGAAACATAGCTGAGCGGGGAAGTGTCCGTGACAGATAACTGAACGTAGGCCACCATGCATGGAGGAGTGTCAGGGAGGAAGCTTAACAGCTGGAGAAGGGATGGTTGGGTCATAGCAATGCAAGTGCTCCCGTGGTGGCTTTGTCCTCACTGGAAGAGGCCAACAAAGTTTAGAAATAGGGCTGGTTCGCAATACTTTAATTACCTGAGCAGAGCAAGGAGTGATGAAGCCACGGCCATGGTGTGTACAAGTTTCAAAGGGGATGTGGAAACGTAAGTGAGAGTTGACATTTGAGTTGGAAAAATCTGGAGCCAGCTCAGAAACCACAACCAGAAGTTTTTGTCTCTGCTGTGGTGCAAACAGCATCTTCCTGCTCCAAATATCCACTTCCAGTAAGGCAAAGGAAGAGGTTACTCCCACAGCCCACAGCCCTGCTACGTCCTCTGTGCTCCATGACAAAAGTTAGATGGGACCTTATTCAGCTGCTTGATAATGCAACAGAACTTGGACCACTGTCAGAGCTTTCATCTGGTTTAGTAATTTATTACTTAATTAAGTTAATATCATGTTCTGCACTGAAGATATGGCTGTCAAGACATTGCTTATTTAAGTTAATATCTTGTCCTGCACCAAGGCTGTGGCTGTCATGGCACAGCCAGCATTGCAGCTGGAGGAACAGGGAAGGAACCAGCAGCTGAGGGGTCGAAGCCCTGTGCAGACATGTCCATGACAGTCCAAGTTTGCCCTCAGACCCAAGAGAAAGCCTCTTCCCAGCCTATTGTGACCTCACACTGGGCTGTGCTCTGGTGGGAACGCTGCGAACCTCTCCCACGTCCCTGATGGCCGCTGGGGCTGGGGTGATATGAGCGGGAAATCAACCTTCCTCCCTGGGGACGTGTCTGGGTTCTCCATTTCGCCTCAGCCCCAGGCAGACTTCCTGCTCTTGCTTACCCAAAGAGCTGAGGCACCTGCCCCAGTGAGTGCAGAGGTTTACACCACAACCTGACCATCAGGTGCTCTTTTAAAACTGCTGTTTTATTGCTAGTGCAATGCTTTCCATCCCCAGTCTCTTGCAACTACCAGCCACGCAGTCACACACAGCTGCCAAAGCAGAGCCTGGCCATCTATCCTTTCGTTCTCCCTCTCTCTGCAATCTCTTTGGCCCTTCAGCAACAGATGAAGGACCGAGCAATCAGAAGAGCCAGCGGCAACTTAATTTGTGTCAAATCTTATGCCACCATTCATGTAGTTCAATTGCACACCCTTGCAAAGTTCATCTGCAACGGTAGGTAAAACCCATATTCCTTAATAGTAGGAAATTGAAAGCAAACACATCCTAACTCAGTTATTGAAGCTTTAAAACAAAGATGTCCCAAATGTGATTTCATTTGTAAGTAGACCAATTTTATTCTGCTTTTGGGTTTGTTCTTTTTTTTTAAGGAAGTAAATATTTAAACAGTTTCTGCATCTGAAGTAGAATTTTTATGACCATCATTAGCATGTGTGCAATTTTGAGTGAATTGGACCTAAAAATAAGCAGCATTCCTTTCCCTGGGGTAGATTTAGTGGGCACAGGGTTACTCACTGTTATACCACTTCAGTGGATTTCCTCAGACCTGGGAAAATACTTCCAAGTCACAAGTTTTAATTTATACTATTAAAAGTGTACAGATTTAAGCTGTAGTTGTTGCCTCCTGAAAAGTTTTGTTCCCATCTTCTAATTTTTTTTTAATTAATTTGATTCACTTGTGGCAGTGGCAAGTTTTAATGGGATTTCTTTTTAATTAAAGTGAGAGCATATGAATCCCATAGGGTAGATCCTGCTTTTGTTGAAAACTGCCCTCATACAAATAGGATGCTGTTCCATTAACAGTGCTGCAAGAAAAAGATTTGAGTATTATCAGCAAGGCACAACGATAGCACAGTCCTGCTCTAAAAATGTCTGAGATTGAGATAGGCCCTTCTCCATCTTGATGTGCCTTTTATGAGAGAAGATAAAGGCAGCTAAATATAGCAAAGACAGTAGCCGTAGCTGTTGATGAGGGAAGGAAGTAAAATTAAAGCTAATGATCTTTGTTATTTGGGAGAACTTAAGCACTAGGGTATCTTTCCAGTCCCAAACTAAATGTCAGCCTGTGCCAAGCCTGAGCCTCTCGTTCTTGTCCCCTGGACTTACATGTCTGATTGTATGAAGCTGAGAGTGGGAACCAGGATTGAGTGCTTAGAAAGCAGGTTTTAAAAGCAAAATACTGTATTTTTTTTTTCTCTTCCCCCTAAAAATATCATCACTTCATTTTAAAGAGGAAGAGAGGCAAGAAACAGGTGAGCCCAGAGGAACCTGCCCAGCTTCCCCACTTATCAACTCCTGTGTCTGTGACCTGCTGCACAGCCCTGGAGACCAGCAGAAACACTGGATAAAGACCTCACCCTAGTTCAGTTAATGCCAGATACCTCGTCAACTCCACTGTGACTGGGATATCACCTGGGTATTCGGTTGTTATTACCATGTGCCTGTATGATGCTGTGTACCACTTACATTGTTTAGCTCCAATTCGCAGAAGGAGGCCTATTCTGAGCTTCAAAAAATAATAATATTGTTTGATTAGATAAAAGGGGAAAAAATCAGCTTAATATATGGGAAAATGTAAGATAAAACCTCTCAGAGGAAATTATATTATATTTTTGTTAGACTCAAACAAATGTGTTTTGTATTGTTCAAACACAAAACAGTTTGCTCTCTTCCTGCACAGCTTGCCATCTTTTCTCTTTCTTTTTTTGATAAAGGATAGGACTTAGAAAACACATGTTTTCTGGAACATTTTTATTTTACTAGTTACAAATTAAATAAATCTAGAAATACTTATCTCAGGTGCCCTTTTTCTCAGGCACTCTGACTAAATTAAGAAATACAGTGATTGGCAATCTGACTTTCTTGTACAGCAGCATCCCAATCACTTAGTCTTTGCAAGTCCCAAATAATTTGTAAATTACTTTCATAGTGAAATAAGTAAAAATAAGTGACATCTGTCTGAACTTCATCAGCTTTGGGAGCTTGGTTAGAGAGGAAGCAGGATGAAAGATACTTCAGTTTTGATCTTTAAAAACTAAAATCTGATCCCCATTTTTAATTCAGTAGCAGGAACAAAATGAAAACCTGTTAACAAGGTGCCTTTCATGGCTTGGAGAATAGTGAGATTGTGTTTTCTTTATATCTATCACTACTGTGACTATTCCATGTGCCATTAGTGGTCTTTCTTACTAATCTAAATTCCCTATACCTCCTTCTTCAACGAAATGCCAGACAGTCCTTAAAAAACTTAAATGAACACAGGCTTGATGTGGGGAGAAAATCAGTAATTGCCAAGTCATGCCTCATTTTCCTGCAGTCCCAGCTGCTAACCTGTTCTTACTAATCAAGTGATAGGGGCTCTCATCTCAGTGTGTTTAGATATTTGCACTGCACTGCATATTTTATGATGAAAATCCCATGTGAGTTACTGGGGTTTTTTATTAGCCTATCTCTTCTGTGGTTAATGACTTGGTTGGAGTTTACAGAAACACACAGATGCAGAGGAGACACTGCAGCAGAGTTTACGTTTGGTCAGCTTGGCATGCTACTGTAATTATGTATTGCGGTAATTGGTCCAACATCATCTACTGCAGAATCTGACTTGAGCAAGAAAAGTCACTGACCATGACGGCTGATCTTTTAATTGCAGGCAGACCATATATGAGCTTGCTGATGTTTCTCAGTGCTTGCAGAGAGCGAGACACAGCATGGTCATTCCCACCCTGCAAACAGGGAATGCCCCCTGTGCAATGGGAGACCCCAGGAAAAGTGACGCACAGGCTTTGCACAGCAAGTTTGGAAGAGACAAGTTTGGCATCTAATGGACCTGAGGGCCCCAAGATAACAGTTATATATGTCCTTCAGCCCCTGAAGAGCCTTCAGCACAATATGGTGAGCCTGTCAGGGTACTCATGACTGTAAACCTGGAACGTGGAAAAATGCTGCAAAGCCAGTTACCACAGTCTGAAATGAAAACAAACCTAGAACTTTTTGTGAAGAATTCAGAATTAACCTGGTGTGCATGAAATATTTTTAACCTTCTCTGCATTCTTTTAGGAAAATACTAGTTTGTCTTGTCGTTGCAAGCATCCCTCAAACAGATAAAATCACACCACGCTCCTGATTCAAGAATACATGAATTGAGGGCAACTTGTCACATAGGGCAAATGGTGAACATGCACTGGAGATTTTCAGTGGAGCAGAATTTAGCAGTAAAATATTATCATTATGTCAGGCAATGAGACAGACCTCCCAGATTATTCCTTCTCCTTACTTCTGTCTTATTCAGTCCAGGGGGAAAGCTTTGTTAAAGTACAGTCTGATGCACCATTTAGAGGTGGGAATTGCTGTTGGCTTACTTTCTGCACAAGTCCTGTCATGCCCATTTTGTATTGTTCTTTGAAATAGGAGACCCAGAGCTGTAACATATGGCTAAGAGCTCTAAATTTACTTAAAGATACAGCCAGAAGGAGTTCTTGAAATACATTTGAGAACAAAAATAGGTCAAGACAAAATGTTTTGCCTTTGGGTTTTCCACTAATCATTTGGTTGCATATGTTTAATATTATAAACACAATTTTATTCCATAGTATTACCTTTTACAGCTTCTGGGTCATGTTCTGCTTTTGCATACAGCATTCTCAGCTCTTATTAGCATACTTGAGAGCTGCGCACTCTGGTTTTGGAGGGCTAAACTTTTCTTCACCAAAAGGGTTGTCAAGCACTGGAACAGGCTGCCCAGGGAAGTGGTTGAGTCACCATCCCTGGAGGTATTTAAAACACACATAGATGTGGTGCTTAGGGACATGGTTTAGTGCTGGACTTGGTAGTGCTAGGTTAACGGTTGGACTTAATGATCTTAAAGGTCTTTTCCAACCTAAATGATTCTATGATTGTGTGATTCTAAGTTGTTCAGTGTTCTGCTATTCTTACATGGTTCTTTAAATGGAGCATTGGAAATGTCTCCTTAGGCAGGACTTAATTGCCTGTGGGATTTGGTTGCTTTAGTTAGTTAGTTAGTTAGTTAGTTAGTTAGTTATTGAAGAGTTTTATAAGTCTGTCAGAGCAAACTGTTGGATTTGTGCAAGAATGTTAATGGATCTTTTGCCTTCAAGTTGTTTTCAACAAATACGACACCTGTTCTTGGCAGACCAAGAGCAGTGCTTTCCTGGTGCCTGCTTCCAGGGGAGTGGAGCAGTTTTGAAAGGGCCCTTAAATCTCGTACCAATTCAGGATTGACTAAATTCTATCAACAGTTGCTAGTATAGTCTACTTGAACTACAGATGACCCTTTCTGCTAAAGATGGAATTCACAGCAAGTCAAGTGGATTGAATAGGGAGAGCTTGAATGTTTCTGATTCACCAGAGGGAATGGTTAAAGATTGGCTCCCAAGCTCAGGTGGTTCAAGCAAGAGTGGGGTGTGATGCCTCCTTTGGAGGCACTCATGGCACTCTACAGCCAACATCTCCCCTCTCAAATGGGTGAACGGCTCTGGCAGTTTGCACCCTGCCATCCAGGGGGACCACAGACTCGTTCCCTGTCACACATCTGGGGCCCCCAGCATAAGAAGGACATGGAAGTGTTGGAGCGAGTCTAGAGTAGAGCCATGAAGATCATCAGAGGAGTGGAGCGCCTCTCCTATGAGGACAGGCTGAGAGAGTTGGGATTGTTCAGCCTGGAGAAGAGAAGGCTCCAGGGAGACCTTACAGCAGCCTTCCAGTATCTAAAAGAGCCTACAAGAAAACTGGAGAGGGATTGTTTACAAGGGCATGGAGTGATAGGACAAGGGGTAATGGGTTTAAGCTGAAAGAGAGTAGATTTAGATTAGATATAAGGAAAAACTTCACTATGAGGGTGGTGAGGCACTGGCACAGGTTGCCCAGAGAGGTTGTGGATGCCCCATCCCTGGAAGTGTTCAAGGCCAGGCTGGATGGGGCTTTGGGCAACCTGGTCTAGTGGAAGGTGTCCCTGCTCATGGCAGGGGGGTTGGAACTAGATGATCTTTGAGATCCCTTCCAACCCAAACCATTCTATGATCTCAAAGAACACCAGTCATACAACAAAATGCAGGGATCCCACCCCTCTGTTCTCTGTGCATGTCTATTCCTTTGATCTTTTGAGTTAGGTGACAGGAGATGCTTATGTGATCTCTCACATGCCCAGATACGCATCTGTAAGAATGTGTAAGAATACAATGAGAAGAGGTGAGACTGAGACAAGTTCATTAGGGATGAACAGCTTAGTGTTGATCACAAGATATCCTACCACATAACTGGAAGTCTGTCCATCACATCACCAAAAGTTAGATATCCTGTGTTGTATGAGTAAATATGCACTCCCTCTGCATGCCAGAGTGCACGTTATGTGATGCATACTGTTCTGGACTCGTAAGTGAGCAGGGTTCAGGGCCAACTGAGGCTAACGGTTGAATTTGGCATGTTTGCATGGTGCATAGGTACATTGCAGCTGCCTCCCAGATAGAACATCAGAAAATACGTGTTCTCACCATGCCATAGTGCTTTCTAGCACTAAAGGTTCACACAGGGCAGGCAGAAACGTCAGGGAAGTATCTGTTTATTTGAAATGGCCATTGGAGAAACAGTTTTTGGTTGCTCATTGCTGTGGTGGAATGAGGGACTATTGTGGCAGGAATCACTGGAAATTTCCAGGTGCTTTGGAAATTAAGGGTGTTTTGGCTATTGTACTTCATTGGTGGATTGTTCAATGTGTGAGAGGCAGCATAAAATAAGTTACAGTGATAAAAGTGTCTAGAAATGAAAGGAACTGCCAGGACTAAGATTCATAGTAAGATAATAGCTTAAGCAGTACAAGAGACATCAAGTTATCTATACTTAGAGATACTTGCTGTCAAGCAAATTTGGTCTTCTAAATGGGAACAGTGCTTTTTGTGGATTGGGGATGGTACACCGGGTCTGTTTTGGCTGTCTTTTTCAGAAGACATGGGGAATGGTGGTGTACTGGGGAGCTCTGGGAGGAGGCCAACTTACTAGCAGTGCCTCATCCCACAAGAACAGAAGTTTGTTGAATTTGGGTAACACTGGAGTTAAACACTGTTTTGCCATATTCAGAGTATCACTTTTAATGAAACTCGTCTTTCCATGTCTTGTGAAGATCCAATAGGCAAGAACAATGGTGCCAATCAAATACTGAAATACTTTGAAACTTTAAAAATACTTACAATTGCTGTCAGAGGGCTCAAGCAAAGGAGAGGTGGAAGGTTATCTGGATGGCTTGATGCAACCTTTTAATCCTCTGGAATTTCTTCCATGAGCAACTTTAGTTTTCTTGTCATTGTCTATATCGTGTTTCTTCTTTTTTTACTATAGTGTGTCTAACTCTGGAAGTAGCTAAGTGAGAGCACAAAATACCACGCTGAGCTATCAAACCAAATTACCAGGCTTTTAATTCATACAGGATGCTCCTTTCCAGGGAACACTCAGGCAAGGTCAGCCTTTTATTTCTGCCTTTGTTGTCAGCACAGAGCACACCTTTTTGCATTTCAAAATTGTAGTTAATTTACAGATTTACAAAAGCATTTTCCATTGAAAATCATTGGACAAAAAAATCAAGGAGCAAATGCTTCCATTATTTCGTTACCCTAGAGGAAGGAGATATTCACAAGCGTCTGTCAGCTAGCACAAGTTGGAGCTGAGCTCTGTGCTTCCTCCTGGTCAGGAGGGGTGTACGTGCCCCTTGTTACACAAGATTTGAAAGTGTATTAAAAGATAGCTCACCTTCAACATAAAGGATTTTAATATAAGTGCACCAGAAGAAATAATAAAATCATTTACAAAAGCTACTTATGTACCAGCACTGAAGCACAAAGTTTCAGAGGCTCCTTGATTACCTGTGCCTTCTTGAAAGGGCCTTCAAACCAAGGGAGACATTTTGAGGAATATAGATGAAATTACCTTCAAAACAAGGGAGACATTTTGCAGAATATAAATCAGAGTCTGTCCTCCTGGATGTTCTTGGAGTCATGAAGATTTAGACCTTTTCTGTCTCCTACTCCATTCACTGGAAGGGGTTCTGTGTTGCAGTCGCTCATTTTTCCTTCCCTTGCAGTTCGAAGTGGTGTTTCCTTTGAAGCAGACACTCCATCATCAAAGTGTACGGTCTAAGGCAGGCAGAAATTGTAAAATGAGCAAGGAGGAAAATAAGGAGGTAGAAGAAAGTCAGTTGTTTCGTACCACTGTCAGCTTCAGCTTCAGCAGGAGTGGATGAAAACACTTGAGCAGGCAGGATCAGCAGTGCATTTCAAGGACAGGCAGAAGATTTCTCCTGTCTTTTTTGAACTTACCTTTGCTTTCTTCTCCTAAGGCAGTGTTGCTAAGATAGAGATTGGAAGTGGGACAGACAAAATGAGGTGAAGTTTTCTTAGATCTAAATATTATATTGATATGACCCAAAAGAAGAAGAGATGAAAAAATAATAAATGAGAAAGTATTTTCCTAGCACAACTGGTGACTTTGTGAGAAACACTGAACTTTGTTATTTAGGGTTCTTAATTTAACTGACTCAAGATCTTATCTGGGAATATGCATAAATGTTTTTCTACAGGATCATTTTAGTCATACTACTGCTATGTGTCTTCAAAGCAGTAATAGTCTCAAGAAGACCCACCCTTTTCCTAGGTCACATTTTGCACTAAACATCCGTGAATAAGCTGCATATAAAGTCACAATTCAGATTTTTCTGCGCACAGTTACTCTTTTAAGTAAGGACTTTTGTCTCATAATTTTTCAAGAACATTCCCTTCTCTTTTTCATACCAGTTACCTCTGAATAGATTATTTTTTAAAACACCATATGCTTTTTCCTTAAAGGCATGTGAAAAATGTCCTTTTTGACTAATGTAACTGTTAATATATGCATATTAAACTCTTCTAATGCAGCTTAAGAGGATGCCGAAGGTGAAATGTAGAATGAGAGCAATGAACAGTAGAGCAGTTGTCACTAAGAACAGCCTTTGTGTGTCAAAATACACTTACTTCATAATTAACCTATTAAAATGTCTTAATAACCCTTTAAAAATGCTTCCCTACTTTCTTTTGATGGTGGAGGCAGTCACCCAGGTCAGTCACATGGCTGTGGATTGAGGGAAGGGCTAGCAGTTTTACCCTGCACACTCTTTGGGGAGGATTGAGGACACACAACGGTATTTAGCATAAGGAGGTGGTGTGGGGAGGAAGGACAAACCAAGACAGCAAACTGTGCATACACGCTGTTATCTAACACGGGTGGCCCTTCGTCCTGTCCTTTTGCAAGGTTAACAAGTCAGCATCCCCCAGCTGACCTCTGAAAGGAGGCAGGCAAGGGGACGTAGGGTTGCTACTTGGATCCTCTCTTGCTTTTTCTGGTCTGTCTTCAGACATGGCTTTTAGGATCTCACTTCCGGTGTTTATTTCATATGGAAAAAAAGCCCAGGGTGGATCTACCCCAGGACTGCCGCAGGCAGGAATTTATATTGCCTTTCTGAGCTTGGCTGTTTCTCCTGTGTAAAATGGGGTGTGGGTTTAGCAAAGGTGCTTAACGTCTCAGCAGTGCCTTTGCTTTGTTCCCACTGAAGTCAGGTGAGGTTCTGCACCCAATTTCGATGAGATAAACTATGCTTAATGGATTAGGCAAAATTGGCCCATTTTGGGGCTTTTGAAAAGGACTCCTCCCATAGTGCTCCTAAGATATCCCAGACAGCATCTCTTACCTCTGGCAGAGACCTCTGCCTGAGCAGGAAGAACAGGCCAGTGAAATCGCAGGGATTAACAGTTCTGGTAGGGAGAGGAGCAGAGAATCAGAAAAATGGCAATGGGCTGACAGGTTCTCAGCGGGCTTAGCTGGGAGTCCTGAGGTGCAGCATTTCTTGTTTCTCCCTAAAACGGGTGTCTGTCACACCAGATGGCACCCAGCCATTCCTGCTTAAGTTAGGGAAAATCCCCGTGCTTGCTCACAATTTAGTTTGCCTGCCAAGAGGAGTAACACCACCTCTAGCTGGTGCCAGTAAACGCAGGACAGAGTCCTACACCTTCATGCAGTGCAAATAACCAGTCTTCCCTTTGCCTGAACATTTATTTGATAATTGTCCTTTAGAGTAAAAGAGAATATGTTTGTTTGGGTTTTTTTTTTTCTTTAGAGTAAAGAGAATAGCTTTCCTTTTGACTTGGATAACAGACCTGGTTGTGCTCAACATGGAGTGATAATAGTCATTATCAAGTGTGATGAAGTGCTGTCCAAGCACCTGATAAGCCGGTTGTGAAGAGGTAACAACGGTGTGATAAGTAAAGTGTCAGGAGGAATCTTAAAAGGTCAGGAGGACTTACCTTATGTGGTAGGTTACAATTTCAAGTATCTACCACCCCTCCTAAACAGGTGGCTGAGCTGCTCGTAAAGCATTTCACAAGTCCCTGCCCTTTGTAGCATGATGCCCCAAGGCCATCCTTAACCACAGAGCAGCTGCACAAGAGACTGCCAATATTTGTGTACAGCTGATTAGCCACCGTGCAGAAGAGGATATAAGCAAACCATGGGGACGCAGCATCCTGCCCAACTCTCCCCAATGCATACACCTTCTTAAAGGCTTTGCCTTGGTCTGCTGAGTGCCTGTTCTGCCTGTGAACAAGACATCCCCCTTGTTCCAGTGTCTTGGGCAGTGCCCAGTCTGGATGTGCTTAGCATTTGCATCAGCTCGGTTAAAATCTTCCCTGAGCCTTTTCCAGCAGTCAGGCATCTGCAAAACTGGGATACCCAAAAATGGTGGCCTTGTTGAAAGTGGTGCCATGCTGAGTTGTGAGCAATCCTCTATAATGAGAGGAAAGGATGCCAAGCAGTTCCAACTGCACAGCAATACGATGTATAATCTAATTATGCTAATAATCCAATCTGGTTCTTCAGGGGGAAATTCAAGAGTCTATTACAAGCAAGAAGATATTTTCTAACATCTATGAAGGCCAGGCACAATATGTTACTCTTCATTAGTATCCTTCAGAATAAGCACTTGTCCTAATCTGTCCTCCATTTCTTTTCCTTCTGGCCATAAACAGTTGCCTCCTAAGCCCAAGCAGTTATCAGGGAAAACCGCAGTGGGACTGTCAGAAGAATTTATAAAACTCACAAATAGATAAGGCTCAGCCAAGAAACATAAAGTGGGATATGTTCCCCATTTTCTGTTTGGTTTTAATATCAATTGCACAATGTCAAATGCTTCTTTCCAGCTGTCTAGAGTTCTTTAATATCTTAGTGATGACTACGTACAGTGACAAAATTGAATGGTATGAATGCTGTCTTTTAATTAGTTGTCTTGCTCCCTTTTTTCCTGCTTGTACACCTCCAGAGTCTTAACATCAGCCTTCATCTCTGAAGGGACGTTGCTGTGTCTGATCCCTTTTGATTCTTCCACAACTCCAGTTTCAGCTCCCTACATCAAGCCACACATACCTCCACAAAGCCCATTAACACAGGTGGCGCAGCAGTGGAAGTGCACCACTCAAGTTGGGTCGCTCCCAACGGGTGGACCTCAAAAGCACAGGAGAGCCTGATTTCGTAAGAGAAATTCCTAGGTGGAGTTACGTGCTGACAAACTTGTTCAGGCTGCAACGTTTATCTTGTTTTGATGGTATTTTTTTGGTGGTGCTCCTTAGAAACCAAATGACTACTTCCTTTCTGGCTCAACAAGGCACTCAATGCTAAATCAAACAGTGTCAGGGTTTCCTTTTAAATGTTGCTTCTGACTCCTTCAGAGGTGATCTGCTGCTACTGGCTCATTACATCCAAAGGTGCTCCAGTTAGTCAAAACATCTGTTTCCATGCAACTCTGGCTCTCACCTGTCCTTTGCTTTTGTTTACAAATTACACAAGGTGGAAAGAGAGTCTGTTTTGCTTTCCTTGCCAACAGCAAGAGTAACAGGAGCACCCAAGGCACTGTGCCTCTGCATGAGGGCAGGAGTGTCTCTGAAATAGGCTGAAGGGATGTGTGGGCAACTGACAAAACTGCAGTGCTGCATTTAAGATTAAGGAAGAGAAATCAGTGACTTGACCTTTTTCTTGTTTGTAACTTTTCAGTTGAAAACCAGATTGCATACCTCGTGTTTATCCTCGTCCTTTATCTATGCTTTATGATTATCGTATTAGCTTCCAGATTTAAAAATGCACGTGTTTGGTTTTGAATGAGCATATACCGCTAGCTGAATGATCAGCTGAAGGCATCTTGGCTTTCATGGACTGGCTGTGTAGCACCTTAGAAAATACCTTGAAGTAAAATGTAGCTATTTCCAAGGACAAGAGTATCTCTCCATATACAGCACCACCCAGTTCGGGGAAGTTTGGATCCTAGCTGAATGCTGGTGGTTGTCTGTGACGGATAAGATCTGCCTCTCTATCTGAATTGCTCTAATCTAGCAGATCTTCCTTCTTTTTGTGTTATGCCCATCACTGTGAATGGCAGCTGCAAGCAGTGATAAAAAAGGCTTGCAAACAGCACCATGCCTCAGCCCAAAACTGTTGTGCACGCAGAAGCAACCTCATGAGCTAAATCTGGGATTTTAGACTAATTTATCAGCAAGTCCCTTCACGTGTACTCACAGGACAGTGTTTCAGCTACAACAGTCATCAATGGAAGGCACAGCCGGTTTCAGTATCTTGAGCCAAAGGAGCCTTTGTGGCTGTGCAATGAATAGCCACTGCTAGTAGCCACAGAGCACACCCAGCCAGCCAGCCAGATCAGGAGCTGGTGCAGTAACCATATGGCTACTGGTTCAATACCAGTAGGAGGTATTTTGTCTTAATGCATTGTAGCTACTCAGTGTGGGGAAAAAACAGCAGCATGTAACAAATAATGCTGCAAAGACATCATGGTATGGCATTAGTCAGGGAATTAGTCCCACTGCTGGGTTTCCAGGCAGTTGCTAGTGCCCAGAGTGCTTTCATCCTTGAAAATGCTCTGTATCTTAAGTGAGGCTCTTGTGCAATAGCAGCCTTTATCCATCCTGGCAGGGACAAAGTGAAAATTTTTGCAAGCACCATGAAGTTATTGTTAACAATAAGCGCATACCGCCAAACCAGAAACCAACTTGTGGACACACATGGCAGGAATGTATCTGCTTGCACGCAAGTACAGACATACACACATGTGTGCATGAGTGTGCACAGACATCTGTATGTTACTGGGTGTGCACACCAAAGCAGCCTTCTGCCTCCTCCTCCTCCCCCTGCAAAGGTTATTTCCCGTAATTGTGCCCTACAGCCATGACATCTGGCGTCAGAGAAAGCTCTGACTAGCTCTGGGCAGACACTCGTTAAGAACAATTAATGCCATGAGGGGAAAACTTCACTTGCCATAACGAAAACTCAGATTGTGCTGCATGTTGGAAACACTGTAAGTGGGTGAAGTTGCTTACTAGTGCTCAATAGAGGCTACTATGGGAGCAGAAAATGTGTGCACAGGCATCTAGTTATTGTCAGAGAAGGTCTTTTAATAGAAAGCCTTCAGTGTAAGAATTTCTCTAGGGGTTCAAGAGGCAGTGTAGTAACTTTTCATAGCTTATATATAAACGGTGCTTCATTATAACTAATTAATGAACAGAAAATGAGGGGATTTGTACAAATCCTGTTACAAAATTTCTCAGTTTTTAAAGGGATCTGGCTAAAAGGCAGAAGAAAAGAATCATTGTAGTGGAGAATTAGAGGAAAAGAGTGTGCCCTAAGGCAGTTCAGTGCTTTGCACATGCTGGGAAGCTGTTGTGGCTGTTGATATTTAAAATAGGATGAGACTTTGTGTATTGATAGAAAATGAAGAAATGACCAAGCGGGCTAGGGCAATGCTGAGCATTCATGAAAACTACATAAAATACCTAACACCTGGATCAACATTTGACCAGAGTTTAGTAATTGAAATATTTATTAACTGAAATTACAGGGAAGAATTTGACATGGCTGGATTTTTACTGATGTTTGTCCAGCTGATTTTTACCTCTGTGAAAACTAAGCTGCCGAGACCACTGTGTTGTCATTGTATCTCTTCTTCTTGAGATGCATTTCTACGTGGGGTGAATTCACAAATCCTAGTTCCTTATCCATCGGTGGTTTGACAGTGATCTTTATCTGAGGATACAGCACCTGAATACGTCCTTTGCAGCACAGGCCATTAGCTGTGGCAGCCCACTACTGGAAGGATAGGGCCTAGGCAAGAAAAGACAGGGTTTTGCAATAAAATGAAAGCTCAAAACAAGGTGGGAAGAAGCCATGAGGGAGTTAGGAGGGATGAGGCTAACACACTGCAAGTCTCTAAGATTTCAGATTGAGTGGAGCTCGTCCCACCTCCTCAGACTTACCTAAGTTACATTTAGACTATTTACTTTGTACTTCTTGCATATGGATGCAAAACCTACCTGGTCCAATGAAAAGCAGATGAGTTTCAGGCTCGTGTTTCACACTGCCGGCTTCTTTTCCACTGAAGTGCATGATCCACCCCATTATTTGGCACAAATATATCCTATCCCCTGGGAAAAAAGAGAAAATGTAACATAAAAGCTGTAATTACACCATACCATTCAGCTGGTGAACTTCTTCACACGGCTGGTGAACAGGAACATTGTCATGTGGCTCCGGCTGTCTGGGATTTTGCGGTTGGGACTGATTCCCTTTTTCCTCTTTCCATTGCTGGACAGCTTGAGCTCTTGCAGTGAAAACATCAATGCATCTGAGACCTAGATGTAGGTTTTATGAGAAATTTTAGGAGGGAGGGGAAGACTAAGTGAGAAGACAGCAGAAATTTTCCTCCATACCCAGCTTCCTAGCCCCAGCAGAAAGCATGCCAATGGGCGCTGTTCTGCAAGCACCAAGACCCGCCTGACCATCCATGAATAACTTCTGTTAAACCTTTGCAAGGCCATCGTGTATTTCTCTGCTTCACAGCCCGGAAATCAACATGGCAGAGAGTCTTTGAATGCCTGCGGGTCGCGTCAACACTGGTCACCCACACCTGACGCTGTGCCAGCACTGCCCAAGCCGTGCTTGGCCGTGCAGAGGAGGTGCTGGCAGAGGGACCAGGGCACAGCGGGGAGTGGGGCACAAGGAGGGATGGGGCTGGCGACGGGTCAGGAAGCAGCAGGAGCAGGTTCTGGTAGCAGGGGGTGTGTGTGGTGGTGGATCCAGGCAGGCTTGGATCCGTATTTATGACAGTTATTTATTATTTATTGCATTCTGCAATAAAGCTTGGCAGGGCAGTGCCTGGGAACTGGTGGTCTGAGAGATGATTGATTTTGTGGCTGTTGTAGTATGGACTGCTCCAACACGAAGCATCAGAAAGAGCGTGATGCAAAGGGAAAAGGGATTTTCTCCGTGAGTTCCCCTCTGGGTTGCTGAAACTTTCTCCCATGTAAACAAAGCGGTTGCGTGAACATCCTCTGTTTCGTTTTTCCCTTCTGATGCCATTTCGTGCAAAGGAAATGAGCTGCAAGTGTTTAGCTTGGCACTGTAACTTTGGTAATCTTATCCGGGGCATAAAGTAGCATGGGCTGGTGCTTAATCATTCACTCACTAGCTCAGTGTCGGTTGAGCTTGGAAGACAAACAGAGGGTAAGAAATTGTGTCAGCCCATCTCAGAGGAGCAGGTATAAGGCGGTTCAGGAAGGATGACATACTTTCTGGGCTTCTTGGTGCAATAGCTCATTGCCTTTCCAGCACAGCTGTTGCCGCTGCTGCTACCAGTTTTGGAGAAAATGTCTGTATTTGAAGTGCCCATCGGCTTGCAGCTGTTGTCATCCTTTAATTGGCGTAATCCTGGTGGATGAGAGTAGCACAACTGTGAGTGTGTCCTGCACTGTCACCCGACTGCCAGCACCTCCTGTGTCATGCATTCTTCTTGTCCATATGTTTTATGTATAAATACCTTCCTTATGTACCCAAAGAGTCCCCTGAGGGCTGTCTTGTCTTATGTGGCTATACAAGGAGGATTTCTCCCCTCTCCAGCTATGAATATTTACCAGTTACGGTATTTCCAAAAGGGATAGGGACACATGAACACCATTGTAGTCACTGCTGGTAAGACAGTACCTGGAACACCATGTGCATTTCTGGCCACTCATGCTCCAAAAATAAGACGTGACACTGCAGTGGATGCAGAGGGGGTCTGCGTTTACCTGGACAGCAGGGAGATGAAAGCCTGATGTGCAATTTGAGTGTAAAGGAGATTTACTTGTTTAGTCTAGAAGAATGCAAAGTGGGATATATCAGAAGTTTATGTATGCATCAGGGAAGGAAACACCAAGAAGGGCAGTAAGTTATTAAACCTCAGTGTTGGAAAAAGAACAAACCGGGATGAACTACCCATTAGCAGATGTAGACTAGAAACTAGAAGCCAGCCCGTAAGGATCAGACTAACACTTCCATAGCAGCAGCGGGGACAAATTTTCTTAGCTGTTTTTTGAGACAGAGCCTGAATAAGTTCACGAAGAGGATGAGCTGACAAGCTTTCCTGCTGTAACAGGTGATGGGACCAGATGACACAGGAGATCTTGTTTCCGTCTTGTATCAGACTATTCACAACACGAATTTATTAAAGTTCCTGCAGCAATTTCTCAGTGGAGCCTGAGATACTGCAAATGGAAAGCACAGTCATGGATTTGAAGTGTACACAAACAGTACTTCAAACTATGAGCTGAACAAATTTCACGGGATTAGGAAGGGAGATGCCTAGCCAGTGGCTTGTTAGCTGACCACCCAAGGTAAACACGGTGCTTAGAAAACTGCAGTGCCGATTCATGCTGGGTGATGTTTGTGTTTGTTCAGTTGGAAGCTGAATCCAGCCAGACATGAACCACTTTTTTTTTTTTCTTTTCCCTTTTACCGAGATTACTTTTCAGCCATTTCACCAGACAGACAACCAAAACCAGCACAGCCAGGGAGGAGGTGAGCAGGATTACAGCAACTTGCACTGCAGTTTGACCATGCTGGCCTGTTCTCCTTGCGTCAGTATCAAACCACGGTGCCAGCACCATTGTAAGCACTGTTGGGCTAATGAAAAGGCTGTTTTTCCATGGTGATGCTACGCGTGATCCCAACGGTTGTTATGTAAGTGCTTGTGATATTTTCTGCCAAACCACAAGAGGTTGCACTTTCGTGATTAGTGCATAACCTCTTGTGTACACAGCCCAGGGACAAGTTTGGCATATAACCTAGGGACACCCTAGAAAAACGGATGAAGGACAATCATGAGGCAGTCATTCAGAATCTTCCAGGACAGCCAATTTGCATCCATTCCACGCTGCCTTCTGATGCGGATGTGTTCCTCTTGTTCTTTTCATACTGGGGGTCTCAGAGATACTGGGTTAGGAAGTTATATATATTAAAAAAGTCCTGGTTACAGTGAAGAATTTAAGGGAGTTTCCTCTTCTACTAATTGTTTCAGGATTTTTGTCACCTTTCCTACATGTAAAAGTGTTTGGCTTTTGGTCTTTCAGAGGTTAAAAGGTGGGCAAGCAGCAGTTGGATCTGATTTGAAAAGAATATGAGTGAGAATTCAGGATTTCCTGCTTAAGGAGAGCCATGTGAATACCAGTGAATGAGCCTAGTCCAAAGCTTATTGCACTGTAAAGTTAGATACCCATTTAATTCTACGTGTTTTGAACTATGCCTTAAAAGCACAGGTTGCTGAGATCCAAGAGCTAGACTGTGGCTCGTAAAATGTCTTCTTTGTGCATTTTTGGTGGCAGGCTTTGTTTGACAACGTGCTAGTAAGCTTTTAACAAATGTTCACCAAGCCAAGTCATCTTCTGTATGATGTGAAAATAATTCATGCTTCTATATCATCACTAGTTGTATGTAGAGCACAGAATGATGTATTCAAGGGAAGTTTTGCACGAAGTGGCTGATAAGATCTTGTCTTTATGATCTCACACATTCCTTCTGAGATACGTAGTCAAAAGACCACACTCTTGTATAGCTGCATTGCAGAGCATCTGGACAGACTACCTTTTTCTTACACCCTTTCTTACTGGTTTTCCTTTCAAACAAAAGGTAGAAAATTGTGCTTGTCCAGTTTCTGCTGTTTGTGTGAATTAATCTTTCCTAACAACGTTAGTCCATAGTACCCATAGTCACCTAGTTAGCTGCCATTTTTTTTTAACCTTTCTATTTCAGAATAAAGGCTTTTTCTCTTGATGGGATAAGCTTTTCTAAGTGTTGAGAAAATTATTTGAGCAACTTCTTGCCTATGCTCTTCTTGAAATACTCCTTATGGTATTACTCCTTGGAGCACCAAGGATCAGCTGATGTAATCACTACACACTGAGTTTTCCCCAGAGATGGCACTTTTTTGTTAGGGGGATGGACATTTAATAATAGCAGCAGTGTTGCATCCACAGAGGTTTACCGGGCAACAAGGAAAACTGGTTTTGTAGAAAGAAGCAGTATCTTCTATTAGACTGACCAAAAGAAATACGAAAAAAGACCAGTGTTTTGGGCTCAGCACCCAATCATCAGCTCATATGCAGGATAACTTGATTTTCTTCCATGAAGCCACAGGACATTTTCCAGGTTTGTGTGCTCCAGGCTTCCCATCCAGGCCCCAGATGTTTTTTCCAAGCTTTTTAATTTGTGTATGGAAGTATGCTTAGCCTTTGAAATATGTGATTGGAAAAGACAGGGTCCAGATATTGCTGAGATTGCGTGTTTTTGGTGTTCTGTCTGAGATCTTGCATAGATTGTCTGGTGATACAGATAACTTTGAATCTGATCTTTTGTGTCACATGTAAAATGGGGATAATAAAATGATGTGCAACAGAAGAGAAGCAGTAAGATGAACAAAGTGATACATTTAAATCAGGAGATTTATAGACTGACTGGTTTAAAATTTCTAGCTTACTCCTTTCCAACCAGGAGGTAGGAATGGAAAGCCAGGTCTTTGTTCCTGTAGGAGGACTCTTGCCATAGGGAAGGAGGAGCAGTACAGTAGAACCATAATAATAGTAATAGTAGTAATAACAATAATGATAATAATACCAATAATAACAACAATAATAATAATGAAGGAACTGTCCTGGTTTCAGCTGAGATAGAGTAAATTCTCTTTCTAGTAGCTGGTGTAGTGCTGTGTTTTGAATTTAGTATGAGAATAATGTTGGTGAATAATAGTGAGCAATTGCTTTTGTGCATCGCTTGTTTCATATTTATTGCCGTTGTTGTTACTATTCTTCTTCTTTTTCTTCCTTTGTTATCCTATTAAACTGTCTTTATCTCAACCCAGGAGTTTTTCCATTCTCCTCCCCATCCCCTTGAGGGGGGAGCAAGTGAGCTGCTGCCTGGTGCTGTTACCGACTGGAGTTAAACCACAGCAGCAACAAATACTTGTCACTCTTTCCTGAGGAGCTCACCAGGTTGAATTCTTGGGCTTTCTTACTCAGTTCTGCAGTTCTTGTTATTGCAATATTACGCTCATGAAGTTCAGTAATTACAGATTGAGACTAGGCAGGATTAGAATCCTAAGTACTTTTGTCCAAATTTCAGATCATCAAACCATGTGTTTTGCAGTTGCCAAATCTTGCAATTACTTAAAGTCTTTGAGTGCCCATTTCCAGAACTGAGGTAGCCTCTAGCTCCTATATAGCAGCGTCCTACACTGCTACATTCTGTACAACAGTTATGAGTCCAGTTTTCTAATTTTTGTAAGGAAAAAAGAAAGCACAGTGATGCATTATTTCTCACACCAGTTTTGGGTTTGCACATTGCATCTATTGTGGACAAAACCAAAGGCTTTTCAGGCAATTTCAAATGTCTTGGTGCCAAATGGCAAATGTCAGAAGTGGTGAGCAGAGCAGGGAGGTGAGGTCTTCCTCACACTGCTGGGACTGTATCTGCAATACATCCTGCTGCATGAGACATGGTACATCAGTGGAGCACTGAGAGACTGGGAAAACGCAGTGAACAATTTTAACGGGGAGTAAAATGAAAAATGAAATTTGAAAATCTTGGGTGTCTTTTCCTCTTGGGTTCTTTAATTAAAAAAAAAAAAAGATACAGTATGGGTACTTCTCTCACACACTGATTTTATGTGAAAGATTATTTTTCCTGCACTTTTCAAAGAAGGAAATAAATTAGCAAGTGTCCTCATAAGCATACTTTTTGCACACAATTTGCAAAATATGCTATAAGCACTTTTCTGATGAAAGGCACGGTGAGGTTAAGTGATTTTTCCCAAGACACCAGAGCCTAGGATTGGATTTGATCTCATAAATTCCAGTCTAGTATTTTAGCCACATGCATTTGTCACAGTAGGAGGTTTCATCTCTTTGATGCCGTGTCTCATCTTCTTTACTCATGGACAACTGGAAGACAAACAACTTTTATGGCTTCATCAGCCTGAGTAAGTTCTTAACCTTATCCAAAGGCTTTGTATTTATTGGGAAATAAAAGGAGGTGTAGAAAGGCAGCACTGGTAAATCCTGTTGGAGTCTCACAGGAAGTTGAATGACCCTTGGCTGAGAAACACAAACCAGAAAATGTGGGTGTGATATTTATTGGTATGTGCTTTGCATTCTCCTGCGAGGATTGACTGCATTTTGCATCACTGCTGGAAATCCTGCCTACCTTATCCAAGAAGATTTCAACACTAATTCTTCTGAAAATAGAGAGAAACGCTGTGAATGTTAGTATTTTGACTTCTGACTGAGTCCTGGAAAGTCCTCCCCTGGTGCTAATGATTTCTGGTAAGAGGGAAGAAGGATGGACTTTCAAATGCAATGGGCATTTATTAGCATGTACACATGGATGGCACAGTCATATCTCTTTGTGGCTTCACTTTAGTGTATCTTTTTGTTCGCTGTTTCTCCCTGAAGACAAGTCAACAATTGCATTAACTTTCTGATCTTGGTATGGGAATGTTTATATTAATTGCCTGACATCAGCAGCTCTGTGTTCTCTCATTTAAAATCAGCTATGGGGGAAACTTTCAGTAGTCCTGGTTTTTATTTAAAGGAGAGCAGGGGCGAAAGCCTAAAATGAAAGCGGAAAAAGGCGGCTAACTTTTGCAGAAAATAAGCAGGTTATATTTGTATGGGTGCAAGGTCACAAAAGTTCAGAGTATGTCTTTTTAACTGTCTACCTGTATGAATATTTATTAACACAAAAGATGTAAAAGCGGCTTTGATGTGTTGTTCACAGTTACTTAACTATTCTAAATATGCATGATATATCACAGTATTTCTGGCTACCAGTTTCTGAGCTATTTAAGTGCACTCAGTTCATCTGCCAGGAAAATCAAAGATCAGAGGTCTTCTTTCTAAGAAGCTTGTTTAATATTCTGTATTAGGGCAAAATGTTTTGTCATAAGGATTTTCCTTGGGATCTCCTAGGTTTCAGGTGTTTTGGTAGACTTAGTTCATTGTTAAGTCTGCAGAATAGTATCTTATTACTTAGGTCGATCTGTTCTGTATTTGTATTCTCATTTACCTTCAGAATTAAATCCTGTTAGACTTCATCATGTAGGTAATGAGCAAGTTACACAACCTTTAACGAAACAAGGAGGATACTAAGAGGCTGCAAGATGAAGATGCATGTGGACAAACTTGTTTCCATTCCATGGCAATTGTTTGAGTATCTGGCCATGGGAGGGTTCAAAGGATGTGCAGAATAGCTGTTTCTCACCAAAATCTGCATTTCTACCCTTGGCCATAATGAAGTAACTCAATGTTACTTCAGCAGAAGACAGTTCATCTATTTTGTGATTATAACCTAAGTCCTCCTGTAGTCCATATTAGAGTCATGTCTAGATTCCTGCTGAGGAACAAGATTTGCCATTTGCTCCTCTTCTGGTTGTTATAAAAAGATATTAATTGCTGAAATAGTAGCCATGGTACCCGGGTTCACTCTGGCTTAAATCACTTTCAGATACTGAAGAAATAACTGAAGTCATTTGTTGCTTCCAAAATTGACTTCAGAAATGCCAAAGCAAGAGGTCAAAATGCAGAGAGAGGTGAAGGAAAACGGAGTTGCTCCCTTGACTGGTTGTAGAGCAAAGCCACCTCAGTAATCTGAGCAGAAGCCAGGGCTTTATCTACAGTGCAGTAAAGGTTGATTAGACATTGTTAAAGCCACTGCTAAGTGATGTATGTAGTGTATAATTTTGATAATTTTAAACACATCTGCACTTTTACCTTTTTTAAATTGTCACCACGTCCGTGTTAATAGCTTATGTGTAACAAATACGGGTATGGAAACAAACTTTTCAGCTGAGCCAGAGCTCAGGTGTGTGTTTGTTGTTTGCCTAGTAGTTAGGGAAATCAGCACTTCAGTACTTGTCTAGGTTTTTTTTTCATGGCTGTCTATCACTTCACCATCAAGAAAGACAAAATCTGTACAAGGAGATGTATTTTCTTAGAGCACCGAGTGTGTGATAGTGCTGGTATTCGTGCTGCAGTAGGACTTGCAGAACTGCATTACAACTATTTTCAGTACACTGAACTGATGGTGGAGCAGCACTGTGCGCAGGCAGCTCAGTTCTCTGCTAGAAGTAGCTGTAGAGGCAAGTCTCGCACAGTTTTTCCTGCATCCCTGTAATTTATTTGGGTGGGATTGCAGCAGTGTGAGTACTGGAGATAAAATATTGAGGATCACTGAGTCAGATTTGAGCTGATAAAAATCTAAAATTACTTCTTCTTCCTCTACTGAAGGAAAAAACGAAACAGATTAAGTTAGTTACTTGATCTGTGTGGCTGGATTTGCACCAGTGATGGTTTGTCAGTACAAACAGCTGCCATAAAAGAAAAGCAAACATGGCCATGGTGTGCATGCAGCAGTAGCGTACAGAAGTACAGTTTCAGTGCATCACTGAAATAGCATACATGTACAAAATAACAGATCTTTACTCTTTTACCATTTTAATCTCTTGGAGACTAGGTCTTGGTCTCTGACTGAAAAACTGACAATCCGTTAAGGAAAACTTAACCACAAGCAAGGCTGCAACATACCATATTTCCAGTGTTGCCAAGAGCTCACTTCAGTGTATTTTGGAGAAAACCTTTTAGTCTGATCGAGGGTGGTAACTTTATTTGCTATAGTGGTATTATTGTGAGAGTGTTTATAGCAGCTTCTGTGCGAATTTATTCAGCAAAATCATGCCGATTGCCAAGTAGAGGTCAGGATGCCGGTGACAGGGAAGGGGAAACCCTCCTGACAGGAGGAAAAGGGATTTCCTTTGAGCCAGGCTAAAAGATAATAGCAAAAGTAAAAAATGCAAAGCTACAGATAGTGTCTGATAGCTGCCTCTGGATTTGTGAAGCGGAGTTGAATGCCAGCGGTGGAAATACAAACTGGAGATTTGCAGGGGAGGGAGCACCCCTGCTGCAACGTGCTGTCCACCATCGGCTCCTCCAAGAGGAGGAGTGGGAGGTTCAAAGGTTATCATCCTATTTATGCTAATTGAGTTTGAGCTAAGCTCTTCCCAAGAAAAAAAGCCTCTTATTGAATTAGTTATTCAGTTCCTCAGGGTGCAAGTGGAATGGCTGTAACGGTCTTAGAGTCTGCTCGGGGGGCCCTTGAAGAGTACAACTGAAGGTTTTCTCTCAATTTAAGCATCCCTCAGATGAAAAGCAAGCAGGAGACCTGAGAGACTTGCGTGCCTTTTGCTATTTAGTCTGTCTACAGAAGGGGCCAAACATGTTCAGGTACACAGCACCCTGGCAGGTCCTCTGCTTGTCCATGGAGCAGGGGCTGAGGGTAAGAACAATTTATTTTCATAATACTGTTAAACAAGCATAATTTGTAATCTTAAGAATGTGCTGTAAAGGGGAGGCAGCGTCAGAGCTACCTACACAGAAAATGAAGGATCTGTAGTGATGTGTAGTGCTTATTCCTTCTTTGTGTATTTCCATGTTGCTGTTACTTGAGGGAACAAGTCAGAAGGAGTTATGTGAAAACATGTTGTGTATGTTTATAGGTCTCTGCATTTATATTCATACAGCAAACATATGTCACTCTGTACCTCTGTATGTAGGAAAATGTTAATAATTTTCAATTCCTTAGCCCATTCTCTCTTTTGAAAGGTTTATAGACTTTTGAAAGGTTTATAGGCACAAATTACTTAATTAAACCTCATAGCAGTCTTAGGAGATGCATGTTAAGGTAGAGTTGCAGCCTGGATAAGTATTTTATTCAAGGTCATGCAGCAAGTCAGCAGCAGATAGGAGAATGAAATCCAGATCTTCTGATTCTGAGTCCCTCTAGATGCTTAATACCTGTTAGTTGTCTTCTAAATTTGATTTTCTTAAAGACTGTTAGCCTTGAGGACTCATGAAAGTACAACAATTAACTGTAGCAGTAGAACGACTATGGGCAAGACTGAAATCTGAAAAGTGTAAATTTAAATCAACTTGGCCTGTCATTATTTGTACACTTATTCTTGCAGTACATTGCAGTATTATTTTCTGTTAAAGTAGTCTACTAGTCTCTGATGGCATTTAATATGAGTTACTTTGCAATTCAAAAATACCTATTACATTTCCTCAGCTGTCCTGATTTTATCACAAGTCTTGAGATATTTGGTATGGTTTTCCTTTCAAAAAATGCCAAATACCAGAAATACCTTTAATTTTTTGAAAATACATTTCTAGCCTCAAAAGTTGTGAAGAAATACTGGAAAATACAGCTTCTAAATACTACCCCCTGATTTGCCTCTGTCCCCACTCACACCACCCCCCCCCCCGAAAGAGGCAAATCAAAATTAAATTGTATTTCTATCATTTTGGTTTTACAACTTGCAAGACTTGTATCTCACTAGCTTCTATGATTTTTGAAGCTTGATCATTTTAATCAGTCTGTGTAGAAAGCACACACTTGGAAACAGAGTGACCAAGGTCTGCACACACAGCTGTTTTTCTGTACAAGGATAGCTTGCATTTGTTGTTGCTAAGGCCATTTTGGCTATTCCCTTTCTAATCCTTTTATCTTAAGGGATCCAAACTATACAGATTGTATAGATCACTTATCAGTCATTATGTAATCTTCTTTGGGATGAAGGTGGGATTTTGTGCGGTCAAAAGGGTGGCACCAGGACTTCCAAAGTGCTGGTATTTGTGCAGCCCCACCCCGGATTGGGCTGTCTGGGGTGCTTGTGGGATCTTCTTCAGCAGAGGTTTCAGTTTTCTAACTACACCTTACTATACTGTAAAAGCTTACTTCTGGATAAATATAAATCTGCAATATATGTGGCACTGGCTTTCAGAATTAGCAACTCTCTGAACAGTTGTGTTTTTGCAGAGGCTTCCTCTTCTTTTTTTCTCCCTGATGCCTTAATCAAACATTACTGAAAGAAAATATTCAGAAAGTCCATGAAGTGCTTCTTTGTCCCAGTTCTATTTTAACATAGACAGCTCTGCAGTCATCAGTTACAGCATATCTGAGACACCCAGTATATTACCAGAAGCTGTAGATGAAAAGAAAATTTGGCCGTGTGTCCAGTGGATCCCTGAAGGCACGGCATTCTTCATTGAATTGTATGCAGTGCAGAGCTGCTCAAGTACTAGAGCAATGATAATAAATTTTAGATGTTTGGATCCAAATGCATTAAGGTTTCAGAAAGCAGAATGCCAGCACTGGCTGCAGTTCAGTTGCTGGACTTCAATTCAGTGTACTGTAAAAGCCAAAAATTAAATAGTGTGCCTGGGGAACACTCACATCAAATGAAATCGAATGCCCACTTGCTGTCAAAAAGGTTAAAAGATTAAATACCTTTACTGTCCTTGCAGTACAATCTTGTGGTTGTGATGCCAGCTCAAACAGGAATGTGTGTATTTCTGTTCAAATCGAAATCCCTCGGGCAGATGGCTGCTTCATTGAAGTGGTGCCTTCAGCTTTCTTCATTGCTTACTCAAAACCAGGCAGAGATGGCTTCCCCCTAACAGGTGATACTGCACCCCCACATGGATGTAGTCATGCCTGCTACAGCTATGCCAGGCTATGAAGTCATAGCCTGCTGTCCACATACCATGCATTCATTACACATGTGCATGGCCAACTGTCTAGGATCAAGCTGGGAAGTGTTATATACAGCTGTGCTCAGAAGGTGCAAATTCCACAGGACTTTCTCGTGGTAGCACTAGGGCACCTTTAAACCTCAAGTATGGCAAAGACATGGAAGCTGTCCATCGCTGCTGGTTTATAATTCTGCCTTGTACATGTTGAAAACAAACTGTACAGTGTAATATAAATATTTGTTTCCATGAAATATTTGAGTATCTCTATTGCAATGAGCTAATTTACTCAAGCCAGTGATAAATTTCACATTACCTTTTGCCTATGCAGGCACCAGAGAACATTAATATTTATTAAATCATATTAATTAGACAGCTGATGAGAGTACACCGTTGACCTTTCTGGAGGAAGGCTGCAGTATTTCGTCTCTACTGTTAGGTAAGCCTGTGGTCCAGCCAAAATCACCATTTAGTGTTTCATCCTTGGAAGACTGTCCAGCACACCTTTGTCTTGCATGAAAGCTGTGGTTGATATTTAGGCTTGCAGCCTGCTCCTGCTGAAGTCAGCGGGAAAGCTCTCCTTAGCTTGAACTGGTGCAGGGCTGGGTGTACGAAGATAATGTGACAGTGGTTTGAAGGTACTATTTATAGTGATACCAAAAGTAGAGAAGTTTTGCGGAAACATTATTGCTAGGGGCTTTGGAGTTTGCACAGATATGATTAGTGAAAAGGAAGGGCCACCTCTAGTCTCTTGGTACACAGCAAAACTGTTTTAAGACTAATTAGGGCCACATTCAAGCAGTGCAGTATTACGAGTAATTTGATTTAATGAATGCTGCTCATTTAAAAAGCTGTAATTTGTGCTCAGCCCTTAGGAAGTAAAGAGGTACTGCTGGAACATAAATTCCCTAAAGCAGAGGCAAAGCCTTTCCAGGTGTGTGACTAAAGGACATCATAAGCCTTACCAGAAACGAATAAAGGCTGTAAATCATTAAAGTTCTGCAGTTGCTCTCTCAGGTTTGGCATTCCAAATTTTACTGAACTGTTGAGTGCTGTATGTTTGCCCTAAATCATTTTGAATGTAAGATCAGATAAAACTGAAGAGGTCTTATTGGTAAAGCTAGATGCAATTCTTTAATTTTGTTGGGATGCATTTTGCTTGGCCAGGTGGTATTTTTTCTTTATACATACAGCTGTTACAGCATTTCTAGATTTTAGTACATTATTAGGTGATATGGTAAAGGCAAGATTTGGAAGAAATACTGGAGTTATTCTTACATGTATATAATCTGTTTCTAGCTGACAGTTCCCGGATTCTAACTACCACATATTAACTCCAGCACTGAAAGCAAGTAAATTTTCATACCTAACCAAAACTGTTCGCATTATGCCTTCAGTGATTCAGTTGAAATAACTTGTGGCTTCTTCTCTTCAGTGGACAGAGCTGATAGAATTTCCTGGCATTTTTCAGGAAGGAGGCTCTTGAGACTAACCTAACATAACTCTCCAGCCTTTATAAGAACCTGTATTCCCAGGCAAATAAATATCCCTGCACAGTGAAAAATAATCATCTCAATCTGAAGTGGTTTTCAGACCGGTAATTTGTTTTGGTAACAAGTAAATACAAAAACATCCTAGGAGAACCTGACTTACACTTAACATTATGCTTTAGCAGAAGATGACTCTTTGCATTAATGTGGATCAAGTACCGCCAGTCCTCAGCATGCAAGGAAAGCACCTCAGTGTCCAACAATGTAAACAGACGAAAGGGCAAGGAACGCCCAGCATGGTTGGATGGTACTTGCTTGCACACAAGTGGTTTTGTCCTCTCTGCGCTGCCAGGTTTTTTGGTTCTGTTCTGAGTGGTGGAATAGTTAGCAGGTCTCTGAAACTCTCCATTCATGCAATTTGAAGGAGCATAGAAGAATTTGACCTTGCTTGAAAAATAATTAAAGAAAAGTTTCTAGCTTTTTCTGGTTGCAGAGAAAAGCTTGAAGATAAGTGCTGTGGTTTAACCCAACCCACAGCTAAAATGCCCATTTACTCACTGCTGCCCCAATGGGATGGGGAAGAGAATGGAAAGGAAAAAAAAAAATGTTTAACTTGGGGGTTGGGATAAAGACAGTTTAATAGCACAGAAAAGGAAGACAATCATCATCATCATCATGATAAAAGAATATGCAAAACAAGTGATGCACAGCACAATTGCTAACCACTCAAAGGCGATGCTCAGCAAGTTCTCCAGCCAAACCGCCTGATGTCAGTCTATAGTGTGGAATACCCCTTTGGCCAGTCGGGGTCAGCTGTCCTGGCTGTGTCCCCTCCCAGCTTCTTGTGCAGCCCCAGCCTTCTCCTTGGCAGGGCAGTAGGAGAAGCTGAAAAGTCCTTGACTGCTTGGCAACAACTGAAAACATCAGTGTGTTGTCAACATTATTCTCATCCTAAATCCAAAACACAGACCTACACCTGCTGCTAGGAAGGAAATTAACTCTGTCTCAGCCAGACCAGGACAAAATCTCAGACTGACCTTTGAGGACTTAAAAAGCAGGAGGAAAATTAAAAGGACTATCTAGCTACCTTTTTGTGCTTTTAAATGGTATTTCTTGGCTTTCTGGGACTTTAGTAATCGTGTCTGAGCAAATGGAATTAGTTTTATTGCTATAAGATTAGGGAAATTTAGTAGCATCAAGTGCCAGCAATACATGTTTATGCACATTATTCTAGTAACATGGATCATTTTATCTCTGCTATTGGTAATCACTCTGCTACAAACTGCACTTAAACCACCTCCAACTTGTTGTTTCTGTTGCTGTGTGATGCCCATAATTCTGCCTTTCAAAAGTGCTCCCAGTTCTTTTCAACTTCCATTTTCCCTCCTAGTCTTTAGTCTTTTAATGTTGACCCCATGCAACACAGGTCTGCCCAAGATATAGAACCACTCAGCGACCTTTGTTTTTCATGTGACCAATGAGCAAACAATTACATTTTTAATAGATTGAAGAGGAGCCCTGTGAGAATGGGATCTGAGTAACTGTCCTTTAAATATTATTTGTTAATAATTTCCTTTTAAAAAAAATAAATAATCTCAACAAATACTGTTTTCTTGTGCATTCCATATCTTGGAACTTAAACCTCCTAAGAACTAGAATATTAAAATGAAATTTTTAATAGGGTTGGGAAGCAAAAATACAAGCAAGCATACTTTAGGATAGTTAACTGAGTGGAAGAGGTAAGGTCCTGTACTGAAGTCTTGTGATATTTATCTGGTTGCCCTCAAGTAGCCCAGCAATTTCAAACCAAGAAATCTTGTTCCAAAATTAAAGAAATGCAAATGAGCAAAACATACTAATTTGAATTGATAAATCTGGGACCCCAATATCTAATCTACAGAAGCATCTTCTAACAACAAGAATGCCTTACTCTTTGTATAATTCCTTACTTTCTAGGTTGTAATAACACTCCTTCCTAATTTTTAGCAACATAATTTTAACTGGGTGCTTCAGAACCTAAACCTGTACTTCTCCCAAGGGCTTAATGCCCTTTGGCTTTTCTAATTATTTCCTTCACTGTAAAATACATCTGCTTTGATACTGAGCATCATAGTTGGCCAAATGAGAAAAATTGTCCTCACTATACCAGCATTGGTCAGCTTGGAAATTGCTAGGTGATTTTTGAATGCAACATCAGAGCAAGTCCAAGGAGTAATCTAGGCACCAAAGCCTGAATTTTACTGATATTAATAAAACCCAGGAAACCAGAAGCCAAGAAATGGAAGCTCCAGACATCCAAAGACCTTGCTACAAACCTCAAAAATTTGCATAACAGGTTGCAGAATATCATGCATTTATCTCAGTTGAGCTCAGCCTGGATTTAGGATTTAAATCGTAACACCCTGCATGAAGGAATCCCAATCACTTGTCCATCAGTGGGGCAGAAAGGAAGTAGTGGTGGCAACAGACTGTCGAAGTGATGGAAGAACGGAAGAACCTGGAACAAAAGGAGGAGAAAATGAGGGGTAAACAGACCCATCCATCCAGGAACAGAAGGTGTAGGAAGGCCTTGTGTGAAATAGAGGTCCCAGTGCTCTCAGTGTTAAAGAGTCTGGACAAGGCAGAAGAAAGGTAGTAATGATCAACTGGGGGAAAGCAGGAGTGATGGTATCAGCAGGTTCCCTGACAGGTAACCAGAACCTGGCCAGAAAAAGTGTCTTAATCTGTTTTGAGCTTATAACCATGTTCACTGTCCTCATTCAGTGAGAAAGACTTTCAAGGCTTCTTCTCAACATGATTATGAGTATTGTTTAAGCATGCTGCTCTGTACCTTCACTGCCATTTTCTGGCAGTAATAAAAACCTGACTCTGATTATGTGTTCATAATTTATTCTGGGCTTATCTTGGTATAAATTCTAAATAACTAAAACCTAACTCCAGTTCCCGTTAGAAGATCCTTGCTCATTTTGTGCTGGGAAAGCAAAATAATACCTGGACTTGAGGACATAGAATGGAGCTTTTGCTGAAGTCAATTTTTTGTCATAATTCCTGGAAGAAAAACTTGTCCAAGCTATGGCAATCATCAGGGAAAAAAGTTCTTGAGCAAAGTCACAGTAAAATACATCATTAATCATAACCCACCCACATCCAGGCACCATATCACCAGACACTTCGTTGGAGGAAGGAACAGTACTGTTGGTATTCATGACTCATTATATTCATGGGTTACAAGGTTTAAAGAGTCAGCTGTGATCATGTTATGACTGGCATTGTCACACAGACCACTAGATTTCCCTAAATTGACTTCTGTTTGGATTAGAGCTTATCTTTTAGAAAAACATCCAGTTTTGATTCCACATGTCCTGCAAGGGAGCATTCATCACAGTCTGTTTTAAATTGTTCCCTTCATTAATTATACTCACAGCTAACAGCTTCCTGTTAGAAGATATGCATTATTTTACTTTTATTCTCCCTGAACACTCCCCAGTGCAGACAGAAATGTCTTGTGCTCCTTTCTCCTCTGAGGAGTTGGCTTTGTCTGAAGATTGTTGACTGATTACTTTTTTTTCCTTGCATAACCTGTGGGCTTGGAAAACATTCTGATTTATGACTTTAATTACAGGCTGTCTAACCATTTAAAAAACCTTCTCAGTGTCTTCCTTCAAGTCTCACCATTGTTGTGATGCCAACACACACCTGTGGCTGGGAATAGTAATGTTGATGGCGTGTGCATGGCCTCCGCTTTTAATCCATACTACTTTCACCTTGTTGTCACCTGATACTGCACCCTACCTTCATCTGTCCATGTCTTTGCTTAGCTCTGTTTGGAGGCTGTGACCAGGTTATTACTGCTGTGTTAAAACTAGGATAGTGTCTAGTACATTGAGGTCCCCATTTGGGATGTGCCTGTTGCTTCTGAGCATTAATCAGATTTCCTGATGAAATGGTCAAGGTGAAGCATCTTGGTTGGAGTTCTTTTTGTAGTTTTGGCATAGTTTGGGGCTGTACTTACATTACTATTTCCACTACAAAATTGAAATGTGTGTTTACATCGGAGACTTGCATCCTCATCCTTCAGGTCAGATGAGGACCGTTGGCAGTTACGTTCATCCCTTGCTGCAGAACAGGCAGGTTTAGAGGTGAACCCAGCAGCCACGTGGACTCCAGCCTGTGTTACTAGCCTGGAATGGTACTTCTGCCGAACCCAGGAAGGAGGGTTCTGTGTACAAACCAGAATGGCAATGGGATGCAACATGCAGGTGTGAGCCTGGGTGAGCTCAACTTTGAAGACATACCCTTAATTACACTGCAGGTTTCGGCAGTGCTTCTGTAATAGCTCACCTCATATCACATGATCTTTATCCTTTTTGAGACCACACTAATTGGTAAGAAGAGATGTCAGTGCTAACGCACCTTTAAGCACATTAGCCATGTTGTTACTTAGTCAGTTGCTGAGATGTTCACAGTTCCCTAATTGAAGGCATATATTACTTTTGGATAAATTCTGCTTAGCTGACTGACTTACACAGCAAAGCTCTGACCAGATGTGGGTTTGGAAGTTATCAGTTGACATAATATGAAATACTTCTTTCTGCATGTTTATAGAGAATCCAAAGTTGGAAGGTGTAGCCAAGCAAGGTGGTGCCCACTGAGCAGAGTACCAGGGTGCTAAGAAAACTATTTCTGGGTGGAAGAACAACATGGTCTTTGTGTGCCCTGACAAAAACAATCCAGGTCCCACCTAGGTCAAGTTGAATTATCCTTTTGCAAGCTGGGTACTTCCCCTCCTAGTCAACAATGTGAATAATGATCGTCCTTGGTTTGGAGAAATGTCGGCCCTCGGACTGTGGTGTGGGTGTTTTAAATTCAGCCATCAGCAAACTTTTGAAGTAGTCTGGGTAACTTTCCTGTTGAGTTTAATGAAAATTACGTAGTACTGTACCCCTTTCCTTTCAGAATCTGAGATTCTCAAGCATTAGAAGCTACGTTTAGTGATCAGATTGGCCTTCTGGCTTATGTTTTATTTTTTCTCTTGGTGGGACCTTGACAAATCCCAGACTTGCAAAGTTGAAGACCTGAAATTCAGCATTTAAATCTGAATGTATACGTATCAGTACTATCTAGATGTATCAGTCCCAGAAACCACTTTTTAAAGTGTCAGGAACTGAATCTGCGAGTTTAACTTTAAGCACCAGGGTTCCAACTTTTTTGTATTAAGGGCCTGGTCTGCAGTGTTTGTGGTCTCAAAAAACAATGATCTCTGCTTTCAATACATCTGGAGCTGGTCCAGCTCTCTGCTGTCCATCTGCAAGCTGCAGCTCGCTATTCCAGAAGAGAGGCAGTTTCCCACGTTCATCCCACTTGCAAACAGCAAAACAACTTGGTTTTCTTCAAGTGGCTTTTTTACAGTGAGTGGCTTTTTAATGGTACATTTATATCCTTGTATTCACAGAATTGCTGAAAGTTCATGGTGATTTTGAAGTGGTGCTATGATTATGGGTTTAATTTTATTTGTCTTTTAATACTAGATCTACTAAGAGGATTTTTTTTTCACCTGTGATGTAAGAAATGTTGAATACTCTCTGATGAAAATGCATTTGTTATTTATAGGTAAATCCAATTATTCAGTTAGTTAATGGATCTTAAAAATAGCTGTAAGAAATGGTCATTCATATATTTGCCAGCAACTGACTGTTACTTTCCCCCCATGAAAACCATTCATTCTGATTAATTGATTGGTGGGCATTCAGCATTGTGAGAGGAAACCCAGACCTGTTAGCATAGCTTTATCTTCCATGTCATAGATAACAGACAAATCAGTGCTTATTGAGCCACCCTGTAATTGCATTAGTCTGTAAACTTCTGGTGGCCTGATTTCCTCTCTTATTAAACTGAATGAGAAGAGCTGGAGACATGCTTGGATACTTGCACTTGTAGATTAGAGATTTCCTTTTTTGGAGGTCTGCTTTACTGGATTGTTTTTTCTTTAAAAATGAGACATGATTTTGGTCTGTTGTTATTTTTAGTTCTGCCAGAAAACTGTAATGCATTAAGTCCTGCATATAAAAAAATGTTCGTTTGTTCTAAGCTAAGTTTATTTATAGTTCACAGATCTCACATGATGAGGACTGCCAGCTTTAAGTCATCGTAAAGAATACAAACTGAGTTCTGAGATTAGCTGTTGTATTTATTTTTCTAGTTATGCTAACTAATTTAGGACCCTGCCTTATTTTGAATGTGTCAATTTTGATAAATGATATTCAGCTCATAGAGTACACATGACCCTGCTGTCTGACATTTAGTGAGTTACAAAGCACATAAAAAGAAAAATAAAATGCATTTTTATCTTCTTCATAAAATTTCTTTTTGAATGAGCAAGTTCTTGTTCTGTCAGTCAGAAAGGGAAAACACCAAAACTAGCACGTCAGTTGGGGAAGAAAAAAAAAAAAAGTGCTGCATTGTTTTTGTTGTCTGAAAATCAGCTTGAGATTTTTCCCAGCATCCTGAGTTCCTAAGCTCCGGTGTCAAAACCAGAGAAGCCACCTGGGGGCAATAAAGATAGACAGGTGCTTAAGCATGTTTTGGGAGCCTATGGCAAGGGGAAGGAGTTTTGGGCAAGGGGAAGGAGTTTTGAAAGGGGTGCCACAGACACACGTGGCTGCTTCAGCTGGCAGGTGCCGCTGCCCCGGCCCCTTCCCCTGCCCTGTGGCTGCTCCTAAGAAAGTAAACAGCTAAGGTTTGTCCCAAATCTGTATGACCAGAGAATTCTGTTCAGAGCAAACACCAAACAAATAGTTTGTACTCCAAACCTCAAACTTTCAGCCTAAAAGTGATTACAGTTCCAGTATTTCTACAGTAACTGTTAATAATGTAAAAGAAATCCTTGCGTTAACCCTTCCTGCAAGCTAAACTCCTGTTTGTTTACTAACCAGTTGGTCAAAAAAGTGGCAACGAGAAATAAAAGTGAAGCTCCTATTTGTTCTAAAGTTGGACCCTAGAAAGGCAGACGGTGCCAGAGACTCCATGGAGTCCTCCAGGATTGCACTGTTGCCCTTTTCTGTGGATATCTGTTCAGCTCAAAAGGAAGAAGGATCAATATAAGACCCTAAAAAGGATTGATGCCACCATGGGCATTTAGTCTTGTGGACCGAGGATGGCTGTCATGAGAAATTTCTCATAAGCCCTACACTGCATTTTACTGACAACTTGCCCTCCCTATGGTTGTCTGTGTGCAGGAGGGTGGGGGGAGGCTTCAAAATGGGCAAGTTTTGTCAGAGTTTCATGCTGGAGTAATAATCTAAGAACAGAGGCGAGTCATGCGGTTTCCCCCTTTGATGGGTGTCTTTCACTTGGTGGTGCTCCACAAATAATTCACAGGATGGTAATCCAGCCTTTCCTACCTGAATTTGAAGCTGCTCTGCCTCTCACCCTGGACCTTGTTACAATTTTGTGGTGAGATTTTTGCCCAGTTTGCCCTACTGCAGGAAAGGACTTCCCTGCACTGGAGGGAGAGGAGGTGTTGGCACAGAGCCGTTCCCCAGCAGCTGCCAGGTGAAGTGGCATGGAGACATCTCAGAGCCTTTACAGCATCTTTGGTGCAGTCTCATACCTAAGGCATTAATGCCCAGGCATCTAGTTCACGAGTTTGGTTCCTTGCCATGAGTCAGACATTTGACATGTTGCTTACACTTGTTATTTTTTCAAGCTTTCCCCAGTTTTAGGTTGTCCCAGTTTGGTGGCTACCTTACTAAAAAGAATCGCGGACTGAACCTCCACACGCTTCATAAAATGTACTAGGTGTGTGGTGTCCTAAGAAAGGAAGACATTTTTAAAAATACCAGTTTAGATAATTTTGTAAAATGGAGATAATTTCCTATCATGTTGTGAAGCATCTGGGTGCCTACAGTGTGGTTAGAGGTCTTTGTATGGTGGGACTAGAGATATGCAAAGTGGTGTTCTGTCCATCATCCCTGTAACAGCAAAGGAAATACAGATGGGTTTTATGGGTTTCTTCTTGGACCTAGGCTTTCCAGATTGCAACCTTAATACATGAAATTGCAGTGCCAACCCATGCTTCTCCAGCTGCCTCTGTGCAGACTGTTACATTGATTATACAGGAATATAAGTTGGGAAGACACTCCAAGCTGGGCAGCCTTTCCCAGAGCTAGAATTTGCCGTGAGATAGCATATATTGGCATATGCATAGATGCATGAGATAAAGCTCAGCATAAAGTCATCCTCTGGCCCCACACTGAGTTGCCACAGTGGGGGCTGCTCCCTCTCTGTTTCCCTCCAGCTATATAAAAATGCCAGAAAGAGGAAGAGATGAGCTCCTTCCTCATGCAGGTATGATTGCTGTGACTCCCAGGTGTATCGCTGCCAGGGAGAGCTTTTCACTGCCCCTAAAGACAGCTGCAGATGGTGGTCACAGTCCAGTATAATATTTGCAATTTCTTCCCAAAACCCTGCATCCTTGTCATTGTTAGAGCCTTTATTTGCTCAGCAGCTGGTGTCAGCCCAAGAAATCATTATGGGTTGATTTTATTGTTGCTGTTGTTGTAATAGGAGGAGGGAATTAAAAACAAAAGTCTCTGTGCTGATGTTTGCCTAGAGTGTGAGACAGCATGTTTGTTTAGACTGATACATTACCCCAGATTGCAGCTGAACACTTGAGAATGCCAAGCAGGAGGACCACTGGGCAGTTGATGAGCTGTGTTTCAGCGTTACGTTCAGAGTGGGATCCTTACGCAGAACCTCAGCAGAGGTCAGCTTGGGCAGAGGCAGGAAGAACAGGCTCAGACCACAGGGATCTTGCTGTTACAAGATGCAACATGGAAGGAACATGGCTTGATGCACATAGCATGACCTCTTTCACTGAGATGTGAGCAGGTGGTGGGTGGGGGAAGAGGGACAGCTGGCACTGAAGAGAAAGCTTGAGGGTCAAAAAAGACCAATACAAGGAAGAGAAAACATTCTGGAAAAAGAAAAGAGAAATTGTGGACATGTGTGTTTATGTGGGTAATCATCATTGCCAGTTCTGCAGCCTCCAAGAGGAAGCAGCTCCCGTTTCTCTCTCAGCAGTGGTGGAGCAGAAAAGGTCTGTGCCAGACCTCCCCCACAGAGCCACTGTGATGCTCATGGCTGCCTGAGAGAAAGTTCCTTTTAAGTGACAGAAATGGCGGAAGGTCTCGCGTCACGGACTGTTGTCTCAGGGCCTGGCGCACAGCTGGCAAGTCTTCTGTCAGTGGTGAACACCCTCACTAATACATGTCCCTCGAAGATGTCACTGCTTACAGCAGTACACCGAGTGCTCGTGCCCCACACAGACGTGGCAGAGCACCTGGAAGCAGCTAGGGAGCCACCATGTTTCTTCTCATCTGTTGCTTTTAGCAGCGTAGACTGCTGCAACTGCATTTCCTAGATCTTGAGAATGGAGATAATGAGGATTAGCAATATAGGGAGAGGTTCAGAATGGACATTGAGTGTTCACAATGTGTGTTCGAGTGTGTTCTCAACTGCTGCAATGTCTTTTTATCTTGTCAAAGACATGTAGACAAGTCTTAGCTTGAAGGAAAATTAACTCTGTTACAAAAAAAAAAGAAAAAAAAAGGAAAGGGAGATAAACAGCTGCCCCAAATAATTCACAGGTTAGTAAACTGTTTCAACCAAAAGCTCAGTATGTGTATAGTAGCATTTGAGGTCTGTCGATACCTAACAGTTTGTAATTTCTGTATCTAGGGCCTATTTCATGCTGTCTATGTTGAATCTCTAGTGAAAAGAAACTGACAAATATGGCAACACAGTCCAACAGGGTATCAGCACCAGTCCTATAAGCTGTCTGCATTTCACGTAAGAGTATAGATTTACAGAGAGCTCTTCACCATCAGTTCTCAAATGAGAAATAAATTTGCAAGAGAATAATTTTAAAAAAAGAAACCATGTCATCAAGAAATCATGTTGTAATGTTCTTACAAAATAAAAAATATGCTTTCCAACGTATTCTATGAATTCATACTTTAGCACACAAATAAAAGATTCTGTAGTCCTCTCTTTAAGAAGATGTTGGATTTATACATCTTTTATTTAAGTTGATTTTTGCTTTGAAATGCACACAACTTTCATAATCTCGCATACACTTCAGGATCAAGTACGTGCAAACCTGTATGCAGATGTGTTGACTTTCAGAGTTCCTAGCCTTTTCTTCTGAATATGTGAACTTGTAGTAGCTGCTTTGTCCTAGGACAAGTTGTGCTGCTGGGAAATTTCTTGTCTTTGTGTGATTTTTCTGCCCCAATATGGAAAAGCTCCTTCAGCATTCTCCTTCACCTCCCTCTCCAAAGTACGAAAGGCAGTTCAGATATTTCCAACCCAGCATTTTTTTTTAATAAGAAAATATTATTGCATCAGGAGGAGTATGCTTATAGTGGAGCATGGTGCTTGTTTTAGTGCATTGACTGTTGGCAAGTTCATTCCTGTTTTCTCCTGTTCAGCCTTATAATTGAATCTTGTGTCTCAGAAGGCAGTGGAATTTCAGGGGGATCCTGTAGCCCCAGAATTCATTTTGTATCACAGTTTCACCTGTTTAGAGAGAAATTCATTACTTGCACTGCTGAATTCGTTGAAGAATGAACTAAGTATTAATGCTGAATTTATGTAGGATGTTGTACCACAATCATATCTATGCCTTTTTGCACACTGCCGTCAATACAGTGACGCTTAATTTTATAGGGAGCACTACAAGGAATTTAAAATGACTAGAAAATAAGGCAGTGCCTCGACAGAAGCTTATTGGTAAGACACTGCTGGAAAAACTTAAATAATTGCCTCTAAATACTAGAAAATGTCTGCAACTAGGGAATGCATGTTCATGTTTCTTTGAAAATTAAAGTTACTTTAACATTTCCTCATATGCCCTTGCTCATTGGATAAGTAGCACAGTGCTCATCTTCGTACGTATGCCTGCAGTCTTGTTAGATGGCATCATCCTCTGTTGGCATTAGATGTACATCTGAGATTTAAGCTGTGACCAGCAGACATCTTACTTGTGTTTGCTTTTCCCACACCTTTCTGGAGTCATAGGAAAGCAAGGTTATGGATTTCTGAAAGGTTTTAGAAAAATGAACCTAAGCTGGGTTTTTAGACCAGGAATAGCCTGCCTGTGCCTCCTAAGCTATGTGTGGCTCTTTTTCACGGAAAATGCAATTCTTTGAATCCTGGACTCTTCGGAAGTTTAGCCTCAGAAGTTGCTGCCTGTCACAGGAGACTGTTAACGTCAGTTGGCTCGTCAGCATCATCTTGCTGCTGTGCAGGATTCCCTCTGAACACCCAACTCTGCCGGTCCTGGGTGATAGGGCTGGGGGCTAAGGGATTGGGGTGGGAGGGAGGGAGGCAGGGAAAAGGAGCCTGGATGTTCATCAAGTAATTTTATTGTTGCTATTGTTGTTTAATAAACAGAGGTACCCTATTAATAAAATAAATCAATTGTAATAGAACAAAATCGGGTTTGAAATTTTGTTTTGACATTTGCCCATATTAAGTATAAAAGTAATGACAGCTGAGTAATTACAGCGAAGGAAGCATTAAACACAATTTGAAAAATACACATATTTTCTAAGCTTGGGACTCTGTGGCTGTTTGTAGTGTTGATTCTTGGTTTGTAATGGGCTAGTCATATCCAGTTTATGTTGGTAAGTTGCCCCATGCTTCTTACTGGTCTCGTTTAGATAGATGGCAGATAGCAGTCGGTGCTGTTATTGCAACCAGGTGTTCTTTTCTTTCCACACTGCTGGGATTTCTCCTTCCTAATTTTCTCTGTATTTGTTTAGTTAAATTATTGTGTCTGTTCAAAGCTACAGCAACTCTGCATGTGTAACAACCCTATACATTCTTGGGTTATGTTTGGAGGAACTTGCTTAAGTCTGTTTTATTTAACATATTCAACAGACGGTAATGGGAGGGCCTCCTGACAATACCTGACTTTCCTCTGAAACCCCAGGTAAACTGCAGACAGCCTGAAGGATTTTCACTCTGACTTCAGACCTCTAGCTCCTTCAAAATTCAGTAGGTTTTCTAAAAATATGGGGAAGGTTTGACTCCCCTGAAGAAATCGTGACTCCCATAACCCTGAACTATCCTCTCTGCTTTGCCTATGCAGGATATGTAACTCTTCAAGAAGGCATCAGAGTTAAAACACTCAGATTTAGGCTGAATGAATAGAAATTAACAGGCGTACCCCCTACTTACAAGACTCAGAGTTACCTAAACATTTTGTTCTATTTTAAAACAAACATTTTTCAAAATTCCCAAGTATCTTTGTTTCCAGCCACCTTATCTAAACAAATCAAAATAAACATTGTGCGCACATTCCTTGCTACCACAATAAATGGCTTGTTTTAACTTGGGGGGTGGTGAGGTGGGTGGTTTTTGTCTTGTCTTTTGTGTTTACCTGAGAAACAGCCTCAGCATGTAGGATGACAGGTCATCTCAAGTGCTAACAGTGTTTAAAATGAGTCCAGAAGAAGCTTCTTCAAATCAGCTTTTACAGAGGGGCAAGAGCCTGCACAGGGCCGTTCCCATCGGGCAGCCAATACGTGATGGCTCGGTTACCCCTTTGGTGTCCATCCACACCTAACTCACGGGAGCACGAAGCAGCTGAAGATGGCTTGCAGCAGGGCAAAGTGGCTTCCTACTCTTATTGAGAGTGTGTGTCAGGCTGGCTTGAGTTACCTCACCTTTAACACTAAGGAGAAGCTCATCTACTTGCATACCTCTCCAGCCAGCGATGCTGAAACGAGCTTTAGACTTTTAAACCTCAGAAGAGCAGAGGTGAAAAGTTTACTGTGAAGTGACTGTAGTACACGGCCACAGGAATCACACTGGGTGGCAGTGGTCGCATCTGCTGTCAGAGGTTGTGGAGTGCAGTTTTCACCCACCTCAGCACCTGCAACAAAAGCGTGTAGATAAGCCAGTGCTTTTGAGAGGTACTGAAAACACAGAGAAAATACAAGAGAGGAGAGGAAGTCTTTCCCATTAAGTACTACTACATTAAGTAGTTGTGTCATTTCTGGTTCCTCGTTTGCTTGCTAGAGTAGATAAGGAGATGAATAGTCAAATATTAACTGTAAGTATATGAGGAAAACAAGTGGGATGCTGTATGACCTTTCTCACTTGTTTTTCTAGCCATCATCTTTCTGTAAATCTTGCATTGTCAGCTGATTGGCATTTATGGCTCCAGCCCTTGCAATTTTGGCAAGGTATTTTATGTTTGCCGTGCTGGGAGTAGTAACCACGCCACGTGCCACTTTCTGAACGGAGAACGCCCCCGAGCCCCAGTTTTCAGAGCAGTCAAGTGTGAACGCATCTTTTAAAACATTTTACCTGTTCAGCATGGGAAATAAGATGGATTAAGACCATTTTTACCCTTGGAAATTACTTTCAATCCAAGTAGCACCAAGAGAGGGCCTCCTGGTATCCTTTGAGTTGGCTTGAACGCAAACTCTTGGATTTCACCAGGGTTAAAGGTTTCTGAGGTGTGAGTCCTACTTATATTACCCCATCCAGCTGCCAGCACGAGTACACACATTCATGCGAGTATGAGTACACACCAGAGGCATTTTCTTTCTGAAGAAGCTGTAGTCTTTCTCCATCGTGAGAAGATGCAGTCCCAACAGCAAGCAGTGGCAGAGCCTGTCGCCGGTCCTTTCCCCTGTGAAAGTGGGCAGCAGCAAGCAACCGCGCTGCACCTCCCCACTGTGAGTTGCCCAGAAAATGCAAAGCACCAGTGAAATGTAAGAGCCCTCTGCTCCCTCATCAAGGTTTAATGTGACAATTTCCTCTTGGAAATTCATTTCAGTGGCCATCCTTGGATAATTCATGCTGAGCAGTTACTCTCCTGCTGCTACAGCAGCAGACCACGCTTTGTCTGAAATGCGGGTGGGGGGCGGGAGGTCTGCTCTGGAAAGGAGAAGTTTGAGGCGTGGGCAAGCAGCCCATGCAGCCTATCCTCAGAAGTTGATTTTAGTTCTCTCTCATTCTGGTTGTCGTTGTAAGAAGAACAGCAGGTCTGGTTACAGCACCAGGGGAAATTAAACTGACAGAGCCAATTTGTTCTCATAAAATAAATAGAAGTGGCCTTTTGGTTTAAAGCATGTGATTTCTGTGAAAGGAGAAGGAAGAACAATTAAGGTTGCTCACCAGATTAAATTATTTGTAATTGCTGGTTATCAAAAAGCCACCTGAACATGAGGAAATATCTAAGAAAACTATTTATTTTTTAAAAGTACTTGTTGCAAGAAAGTATTCTGTCAGATTGGCTTCTCTGGCTGCTATGAACCCTCTCTGCTGAAAGTTGAAAATTGGCTTGTGAGCAGTTATGACCTGACCAGCATCATGGGTGGACGGGCACCCCCTCCTGAGCGGTGCTCCCTGCATCTCCTTGCACCACGGAGGGCTGTGCAGAGAAGTCAGAAATGTTTTACCTGGAGAGAAGGCTGAAGAATGGAGCAGTTCACCAAAAAGCCAAAAAACACCAAACTAGGCAGTGACAGAGCTGGTGTTAAAATGCGAGAAGCCTTACCATATATATCTACTGGATCTTTGTTGTTTTACTCTAGTCTCTGGCACATGACATCCTCCAATGTTCACTGCCTGTATTTATGTCTCTTGATAGAGTAGATTTGTCGAGGAGCTATAAAAAATGAGAATTAGATCCTTAAAGTGTTCAGTAAACTTCAGCAGTTGCATGTTCAAGCAGCAGTTTTTGCTTGCATGAGCCAGCCTTGTGGGGCACTTTTCATTTCACAGTCCCAGATAGAGACATCTCTGGAGGTAATACGGTTTGAAGATAACAAGCCGAAGTGGTGACTGGTCCCATAAGACTTCTTTGTGTGCAGACAACTTTGCTGTGATACAGAGGAGAGAGATAGCACTTTCTCGAATGAGATGTGCATCATGAAAAGACTGTTGTTACAGAAGGAGGTAAAGGAATATTTCTGGTATTTGTTTTTTCTTCTGGTATTGCACATCTTGAATTTAGTGGTCATATAAGGGTGCTAGTCCCACAGGCTCAGAAAGTCAGTCAGGGGGTTTATTCCCTGAACGTGAAAGGGGATTTGTTTGGTTTACCTTAAGCTTGTGTACACTTTCCATAAAGAGGAGCGCCTCTTTTTTTTTTTTTCCTCTGTTTTTTCTTTTTTCTCCAAGTACATGTTTCAATAATAGAATTAACACTTTGCAGCAGGTTGTAACGATGACCCTGCGGTGCAGGTTCAAGTAGTGCAGTTATCTCCAGCATGGGAACGTCTTTGGGCTGATAGGGAAGCATCTGTGTCCTGAGATAGCTGAAAGGGCTCGAGTTTATGTGACTGCTAGAGTTTTGTTACTGCTTAATCAGGAGGGATAACACTGTAAATCTCTGCTTCTACCACATTTTTAAAGAATTCATGGCCCCTGCTTTGTTTAACCATAACCACAAGTTGCAACCAGCAGCTAAAATCTGAGACGGCTGCTCCCAGGAACACTGATAGCATAGATGGTGCCCCACATCCAGTGCCTCATCACGTATCTTGAAGGTTCACAGAGGAGGGCTGTTTTGAATTAAAGAAGTCTCCCAAAGTCACAAGGCCCTTGCAGACAACATAGTGCCACCTACGTCTTTGGTTGAGCTCTTGCTTACACATCTCATCATCTTGTACAGGTGACCTCCTGTCATGGACAGAGGCAGTCTTGTGGCCAGTTAGAGTCTTTCTCACTGGTAAATTTAATTCAGCACTAAAACTGCACGTGACCTGCCATTCTGAGAGACAAATTTGGTTGCAGACCTGAGGATCCTCAAACCTGCAGCCAAAAATAGGAGTTGCCTGCCTGACACTAGCTTTTCAATTTACACATATTTAGTTGCAAAATCCAGCATCCTTGGCTTTAATGTGCATTTGTGCTGCAAATTTGGAAGATTAGAGGCCTGAAACAGGTAAAATCACTTTGAAATGGTCCTTTTTTCTCAGACACAAAGGCCAGCATCACTCTTTTATAATCTTGCCGTTCGTGTCTCCAGAAGACAATACTTGGTGATTGTTCACTGGATTTGTAATACTCATACAGACTCCACCGCATTTCAATCTTCATAAGGTTACTGCCTTTCAGTGTGGCATGATGTAGAGGACCCAGGGCTTATAGGCATGCAGGAGTGGTGCTTTAAAATGCAGACATGTCAAGAATCCTTTCACTTCAAGAAGTTAAGAGGAATCATTTTAAAGTATTCTTGGACCACTTTGAGGTAGACTTTTGGCATTTGTATTTGTTTCTTGATCATTCAGCCATTTCGAGTTTCTGTTCAAGCTTTTCACTTCAACTAAGAGTAGTAGATTTTTATTTTTTTTTAATATAAACTTGAGGTTCTATTGAAAGGGACTAAGGCTTTAAGGGAAAAAACCCCAACAAAAATCAACTTATTTAAAGTTGACAGTAATGGTTGGTCCTGAATTCCTAAGTCGTTTGTTTATTTGAGGCCAGTTCTAGCAGAAGAGGTTTAACAGGCTGTATCTGCCGCCTTCGCCACTAAGCTACGCTGCTATACTGTACACAGGATCTTCATTAGCAATAGCACAGTTCGTTCTTGCAACATACCAATATGGTAAGGAAATGATGTTATTCCTGTTTTCCAAAACTAATCAGTATGAGAAATAGGTGATTTTTTACAAAGCTGTTTTCTAGTGCAACTCTTTTAGATTGCAGTGAAAACTGAGTGTGCATCAAGTGGGCAACTCCTGTGAGTCTGTAGCAAACAAGTGTCTTAAGCACCATCTCCTGCACACCTGGGTATTGCTCCAGGTACAACTCTGTCCTCCTGTGACCTCCAGGGCATGTGGGGCTTTAGACGGTTGGTGGCAGGGAGGGCAGCTAAGATAAATATCTTGTGACCTTCTGTTCCTTCAGTGACCACAGGTGAAGCAGGGTTACTTGAACTTCATATTTAATCAATAAGGAGATATAGAAATTGCGTTTTAAATCCATACAGATTAATATAAAATTTAATTTATCTGTGAGGCATTTATCCCTCATCATAGTCTAGAAGTCTTGGATGATCCAACAAGAAAAAAACCCACAAAACTAATACGGGAGAAGTTGTAACTGTGTATTATGATTTCTGCCCCTTTCCCAGACAATATGAGAGGTGCTATATGAAAGCACATGGCATTTCCTGTCACTTTAGGCTCACCAAAGCCACTCCTAGTTTTATTTTAGGACAGGGATGTTGAGTGTCTTTTCTTTTTTTCCTGTGAGAACCTTACTTCCATTCTATTTTCATAGATTGATTCAACAGGTGACAAGGAGCTTCTTACCTACCCATTTTAAAACTGCAGAGGCTTGACTTGCTTCATTTCATGTGCCTCAGGCAGGTGGTTGAGCATCAGATGAAGTGAGCTACCACTACCTTCAGGGGTTCTCACATCAGAAATATCACCACTGTTCTTTTTTGTCATTGCTGGTAGAGGATGGCTGTGCCTTCCCTTTGCTGATGTCCCAGAAGTAGTTAAAAAGCAAATCAATATCTTACGTAATTCTTCAGGTGAGTAAAATATGCAATTCCAACACTTAAGCTATGTCATCTATAGCAACATGTGTAGAGTGACACTAAATTCAAGCCATTTTAACCCAAAGTCCAGAGGGCCTTTGCAGGGAATGCCTGGTCAGCATAACTCGTGTTTTTAGCTTTAACTATCAAGCCTCCAGGAAATCTAATCCAGGGGTACTCAAATGTCACTAGCTCACAGGCAGCAGTAATGAACAAGTGCTGTGCTGTAGAAAACATTGCGCTTTTTTTCCCACATCACCCTCCCTAATTCTTTTTAAATTCCCTGTCCTCAGTTGTTTTCCACGTGGCTGACATATTTCTTACAGGCTGGAGACCACTGCCCTGACCTGAGCCTTCTGAAGCAGAAAGTTACCAAAGGTGCCCTAAGGACTTCAGTTAATGTCTAAGCCTCTCAAGTGGAAAGAATATGGTCAATCCTTTTTTTGTTTCCTAGTAGGTATAAAATACTGCAGATTACTGCTTGGAGCTTGTGCCTTTCATAGCAGCCCTTCGTGTAATTGGTCCTTTCTAGTACAAAGCCAGCCAGGATGTGTTGTTGGGTTGTGCCTCCCCCAAAAAACCCACCCCACCACGACACTAAACCCCTGCTTACACTAGCTGAAAACAGGTCTTTGGGTCTGTTGCCAGCATGATGCTTTTGAAGGTGTCTCTAAGGAGGTGGCTGCCTTACAGGTTAAGTGAAGTCATGCTCTTTTTCAGTAGTGTGAACTGGCATATTCCTTTTAAAACAGCCTCTTTGTGTGAATGGGCTGCCTTTTTTTTTTTTTTTTTTTAAACCAGCCCTCCCTCAGCCTATGACATCACAGTCCTGTAGCAAGCTGGGGAAGGAATTTGACTTAACAAGCCAAATAAAGTGACGGCTCTTGTGGAAAACGACATTTTTTTGGGGTTGCTTCAGAGTTTACAGGAACAAAGAGAGAGAGAGAAAGGGTAAGCCAAGATTTCTGCCCTGTGACTTGTATATTCATTGAGCCTTTATTATTTAAAATACCATTTTTCCCTGCGATGGCTGTGGAATTTGTCACTCTGTGGCTGGTCTGTTCACTGTAAACAGTAGGCAGAGCTTTCTGAAATTTACAACTTTCTACTTGCCTGTAATACAGTAGAATATTGGTTCTAGAGAGAAAAGATACTCTTGTGTATCTTGTACATGTGATAACTAGGAAAACCACCCACCTATTCAGTGTCTCTATTGTTTAGGCAGCAATAGCAAAGTCTTTTACCTGAATTCTCTAATTGTTCTGGAGGATGTTTCCCACTACTCAATTGTGTTATCCTTCTTGACACCGTAAAGCAAACTCCAGTTGATAAAGAGGCTTTAAGGGTGTCTGCTCAGCTTCATCTTTTAGCTGTTCAGCACTGAAGGAAATAGAAGCATCGTACTTTCAGCAGTCACATTTAGCCACAACAGCATTCCTGGTTCCTGTGGCATTTGATGCACGCTGTGACGCTTAGTTGATACCTCTGTGCATGCACCAGGATAGCACATTCTTCAGCTCCTGAGAAATGAGGGAGGATATTTTAGGGTAAAGTCAAGTCGACGTGGTCTTTCCTTCCAGCCTGTCCTTTGGTTTTTATGTACACAGACTCCATTGCTGAAGTCTCATGCAGTCACTTCAAATACTGAAAATTAAGTGACTGCTTGTGTAATAGGCTAATAAACAATACTCTTGAGCAGATCTGGTTAAGCCATACGTGTCTGTTTCCCCTCTCCGCTAAAGCGACTTGACCCAGATTGTGTCAAACTTCTGTTTGTACAGAAATATGGGGTGCTGCTTGCAGTTTAATGGGGAGCCTTTTTATGACTGTTTGAAATACCTCCAAGGAAGCATTTCCTAGCAGATAGCAAATTGTCTGAGAAATACAGATGACAGCAACCCTTAATGTAACAGCTTACTTGGCATTGATGATCTTGCCAACATGAAATGAATTAACCAATATTTATTTCATTTTTCTGTAATTAGGAAAAAAAAGAACCCACAATTGGACTTTTCAAGCAGAGCAGTTTGAGCTGGAATAGCCAGTTCAGTTAACACCATTTTCCCCACCATTATCTTAATTCTCCACTTGCTGAAAGAGCAAGTGATGAGTGCCTTAATCAAATAATATCCTAATGTAATCCAGATGTGCTGGTCATATGATCAGTGGCTTTTCAGCAGGAAAAGAAGGAATAATAAGTCTTTGGTTGGAAGAGGGGAGGGGAGCAGGGGCAGAGGGATGGGAAGTAGTAGGTGCTGAAAGGGAACGTCTTATTCCCCGGGATTTCTCAACTTCCTTTTTCCAAAATAAGCAATTAGAAAAAAAATCCTATCCAAGTCTCACTTTCAATGAAATATCCTCCTGCAGGAGATAGTGAGATGACTGTAGTGCTCAGTTTGTGTTGTGACCAAAGCTTAGATGAAGCTGCTAACTGCTTACAATGCCTACTCACATGGTAGGTCACATTTATAGCCTGGGGACAGCAATGGCATGTGGAGAATTTAGCAACATCCTCCTGTTTAGACACTGTACGCATTTGGCCTTTTACTAGCAAAACTGTTCTGTAGACCCTGTAGTCTGACTTCTTTTTCAGTTGAATATTACTTATTTCCTGGCGGTTTGTGGAAATGGTGTGTCAGAGTCCCCTGATCTTTGGCTATGTTGGACTCACCATTTAATGATAGCGGTTTTCATTTTGGGGGTGTGTGTCTTTGAATGGGTGTTTTTCTACCTGCACCATCTAGAAAGTTAAAATATGTGTGTGCCTTTAGAGGAAGTGCCCTGCGAATTGCAGTCCACTAGAGTTACAAGATTTTATCTCTTGTGTGAAACCTCTATCTTGTAGCCCCAATGCCGGTTTTACCGTGGTTTTGTTTCTGGAAAAGGGGACTGGAGTGAAAGTATTTTTGTGTGATGGTTTCCTGATGGGCTCTGAGCATGATGACACATTAGGGAGTGTGTCAGGGGAGTTGGTATACCAGGCTCTTGTTGGAAGTGGCTTCTCTCCCCTCTTATGTGTGTAACACAGCTATTGGCGGAGACTTCAATTATATCCTTTGATCACCATTGTATTTTCCCCCCCCTCCACTTACGTAATTCAAGAAATTTTTGAGGTAAGATTAGGCTAGATTTCCTCTTTCTTAATGGCTTCTTAGTTTTCCTTTAATAATGTTCCAATGATCTGCTTTTGCCTGAGTCTGGAGGTAACAGCCTAAAACATATTTTGGGTAAAGGTAAATATAAATTGGGACCTTTTTAAGCCAATGTGTGTGCACTCTTTATAGAGAGTTTTAGGGGTCTCAAGCTTTAAAATAACTCCCTTTCCTTGAAAAACTGGGAAGGCAGCAATCCATAAAGTGCTTAAGCCAGATGGCTGGTTTAGCGCTGGTACTCTAACCCTCCCAAGGCTCACTGCCTGCAGTGAAATAAACATTGTCCTGCTCTTCATGCTCTGGGCAGAGCAGGCTACCATTGGGTGAGACACACTGCCCCATGCACAGTTACCTGGGCATACCTTCGTGTAAGGAGATTTTGCTGTGATGGGTCTTAACCTAATGGATGAGAGCAGCTGTAACGAGTCCTACTGATAGAGGCAAAGCATCCATAATGATTCTTAACCTTCTTCAGTTCTCAGAGAGACATAGGTGTTTAGGCTTTTTTTCACATTTCTGAGCATCGTTTGTTCCTTTAGCCCTCTCTGCGGCATCGCTCCTAATTGTCAAGCTCCAGTAGATCTTGAACAGCAATGCCCTTTAGAAGTGCAGCAAGTATTAATTAGGCTTTAGGAAATAGTTAAAAGTAGTATGATCTCTGGCAGTTGGCGTCTGTGAAGCAGAGAAGTGAAAGAAAATGAAAAATAATCTATTTTAGGCTTTGTTTCCAAAGGTTTGTAGGTGCTTGCTTCAGTTAAAGCATTCAGTTCCTGCTATATTGCCCTTGAAAGTAAGCGGTGAAAGAGGTCCAGCGTAGAGATCGTGTATCTTTGTTCAGAAAATGCAGTTTAGGCCATTTATGAAAGATTTACAGAACTGTATCAGCCAGTGAAAGAATCTGTATCATCAGAAGACTTTAATTTAATACTAATACATCTCAGAAAGCATACTTGCGTGCTTATGGCAGGTTTATCTCTGTTCCTCCGATGTATTAAAACAGTTTTCCAAGCAACCGTAAGATCTGCTTGGAGAACAAGTGAACTGTGTGGCCTTTTGTCTCCATTTACTGCTTTCCTCCTGCCCCTGCCTAACCTGAATTCCTTCCTCAGGAGGTCCCTTTCTTATGCACCAAAATGATTAATATGCCAGTATTTTTCTCTAGATCTCACATTTACAGAGGAGCGCTGTAGCTCCATTCTTTAGATGGAACAGGAACCCTCCCCCCGCCGCCCCCGATGAAAAGACTAAGGAATTTTGGAAATCCCCTTGTCTCCTTGTTTTTTTGTGCAACTGACCATAAAGGTCACCCTTTCCTTGTGCTGACATTATCTAGATGGGTTAGAGAGTATTAAAAGCAAGGCTTAGTTTAGCGTCCTCTCCCCTCCCTGCTGGGATTAGATCATGCTTTACCAGAGCAATTGTTCCATCCTGGACGTGTGTTGGGCAGATTTCAAGTTCAGCATTTTGGGAAACTGGGGGGGGGGTTTGTGCATACATTCAGTAATTGTATTCTACCCAACTCAGTATCTGTATTGGGCACTCTGTTATGCTGAACATTTTTCTATCCTTACCCAATTTGGATTTCTCCACTTTCACTTAACATCAAACCAGAGGCTGAACGTGAGAGTGTGCTGTGTGTGAGGTCAGAGCGGTGAGCTCTGACCTCAGATCCACCAACACCAGCTGAAGGGAACCTATGCAATGGACTCTGCAAATGCAGTGGTTCATGGTACTGGACCTCATCTGTGACCTTCAGCTGTGAAGAAGAAATTCTCCTATTCCTTAAGGATTGTATCATACTTTGTATTCCCTGCCAGGTAGTGGGCAATTTTCTAATTGTGAAATGCTCCTGATGTGTTAGTTGGATGTGGTGCCCTTCATTTCATCCAGCAAACCGTTGCACTTCCTTAGGTAGCACTCGAGACTGCTTCGGGGGATTGTATTTACCATTTTAAGTGACTTAGCACCACATGCTCTGTAAATCAAATATCCCTGCTGCTGGAAGCATTCATTCTTGTTTCAGCAAAGACAGATTTTAGAGACAGGCCACAGAAAAGTAACCCTTAGGAAAAACATGTAACAAAGTTAAAAAGTACTGTGATGTTGTGGTTGATTAATACACTAACACGTTTGTATTGACCTGCAGTCTAATGCTGCCTCTCTGCAGCATTCCTTGATTTCCCATGCCCTCACACGGAGTGTACTGTCCTGGGGAACTGAGTGAAGCAATAGAAGAAATAGTACTTAACTGTGCATTTTTCTTTTGAGGTAGAAATCAATTTGGAAGTGAAAGGAGCATCAGGAGTGGGATTTGGACTGATGAGAGTGATGAGAGAGTTGAAAACCACATTTTTCTGGGTGACATGCATGCATTTACTGCTCTAATTCAGTTGCACTTTCAGGCTGACCTATGTTACAAGAAGCCAACATTGCAGAGAACAAGTGAATGGTCTTTGGAATGCAGGTTCTGGTACCCAAAAACATATTATCACCAATTTATTGATCTCTTGGGTACTAGGAGCTCCTGGTTCTCCCTACGTGTGTGAAACATTATTCTGGAGCTCTTCAGGGCATCCTCTTATCTGGATGCTGATAGAAAATGAGGGGAGTGTGGCAGTACCAAATGGTGCTGTAGTTTCTGGATGAAAGTTTAATGACAGCTTCCTGTAATTTCAGATTTGCATCTTGATTATGGTAGAACTGAACAGAGCTTTCACAGCAAAGATAACCAGCCCCACACACTGTAGTGTACAAGTCTACACCACTTGAATATATACTGCTTTCCCTAGTGCCAGCTATGTAACCATCATACTCTGATAACCTCTGTGATTTTTTCTTTATCAGAGGTGATACTTCTTTTCATTTAGAAGTTAGCAGCCTTTTTCCCCTAAATATTAATTTCTGTATAAATCACTTTGTCCATGCAGGTGTTTCATGCAATTACAGTTTCTGGCAGGAATGAAAGTATTTAATAAAAAACAGCCTTTCAGGTTGCTGGTTTTTTCACAACAGCTGCACAAGCATTTAATTTAAAGAAAGAACCTATCTGGTTTTCTTGCCTTTGTAGCAATAGTTGACATCCAGTCATTAGGGTTGCATATTCTTCACAGAGAGACCAGATCTATATTTTTAGGGAGTAAGAGAAAATAACTGGCGTAAAGGATCAAGTGGCTTCCTACCTGTAGAAAACTGCTTCCAATTTACATACCTTGGAGTCAGTGGGAAGTAGTAAGGGTTATTCCAAAGGTGGATCCTGGCTTGCCCAGGAAAAGCTTCAGCTGTTTGTCTTTGAGGGCACAGAAAATACTGGACCTATAGAGACATGTTTGGAAAAATAATGGTTTCATTCATTACGTGCTCATCATTAAAATATCCTACCATACGGTATATGCTCATCATTAAAGTATTCATTATTTTTGAGCCATTTTTCTCCATCCTTAATTTATTACAGCAGCAAAAGAAGATTGCACTTTGATTTGATAAAAGGGCTTTACATTGTATCACATGGGGAAGCTGAAACCTGTGGCTCATCTGGAATGAAAAAGAATATTGCAAAGCCTTTCACATGCTTTCTGAGCAAATGCAATCACAAGTCCCTCTCTAAAACAGACAAACAAAGGACATACAGAAAAGCACTCAGAAGATGTCATACAGCAAGCTCTCCAAGTGGCTGCTTGTCTGGACACTGTATCCCCACAACCCTTAATACCATCTCTATTCCAAAACATCGCCCCACTGCTTCTGAGGGGGATGTAGTATGAAGTTGCATTCATTTTTAGACTGTACTTTTTGTGGTTTCTGAAGTGGTTAGAGGGAGATAAACCATCTTTTTTGTAAAGAAAATTTGGTTATTTTACTGTCTGGCTACCTCGGTCAAGTCACTGAAGGGCGCAGAGAGCTGCTCACAGAGAATGTCGCTTGTGACACTCAATGTTAATACATTTTAGTAATCGGAGATGGTTTCCAACTGTGTATTGAAGACACTGTGTACTGCACAGTGAGAGGAACAGGCCAGGTTTTGCTTTTTGTGCGCAAGTCGGATTATGAATGGAACTATTAAAGGGAGTGCCAGGATGTGCCTGACATGTTTTAAATTCAACAAAAATTGGCAACAGGATTTGAGGATTTTTATTTCTGAAACTTGAATTTTATCCAATTTCATGAAGTGAAAAATCATAATCTTTTTGGACAACACTTGCCATAGTATTTTTAAAACCCTTTGGAGTTTATAAAATTATTGTATGGAAAAATCGAACCTTTTCACGCAGGAGCAACAAGACAACACTTTGCTTTTGGGTTCTTTTTTATTTTTATTTTTTTAATGAAAAGACATAGTTCCTGTAGGTAGTGTGAGTAGAAATCCCCTTCCTTTCCTTCAGCCCCCCATCATCAGGTGCATCCCTTTTCTTCTCCAGTTCCAGAATATTTTTGAAGAGTTTTTCTCTACAGCTGCTTTCTCTTAGCTCACCAGACCAGGAAGTTTCCAAAACACTAAGTATTTCGCACATTTCTTCAGACTGCTTTCTGCAAAGGCTCCCACCTGGAGCAGTCTTGTCCCTCCAGTGATGAGCAGGATGACCACATTTTTGGAGGTGGATGGAGTGGCAACTGCCGTGGGAGGGAGAGAGCACACCAGCCAGCGTGAGGCAGGAGACATCACAGTGGTTTGGGCTGTTGTTCCCATTAGGGATGGGGTGGGATGGTGGAGCCTTTCTGAGCACCTGTTGTGCGGTAGTGAACATGAGCTGTGAGGGGTGGGTGCTAGCACTTTGTACGACTCTGCTTTTACTTCTCTTACCCATTAAGAACTGCAGCATTTCCATGCCATACCATTCTTCTACAGAAAACCACTTCTCTAAAGAAATACTTGCTGTTGCTGGCAAGAGTAGAGCAATACCTGTGTTGGCTAGGGGTTTTCTCACTGGACCAGGTGGCTGTCTGGAAGCACAGAGGTTCAGATGACTTCTGTTTCTTTGCAGTGGTTGAGACTGGCTCCATCTGAGACGCAGATGGTGACTGCATTCTTCAAAAGGATGAGCTGAGTGAAAGCAGTTGCTTTCTTGAAGGTTTGCCAGATTCAATCCCCTAGCAAATCCGTCATTTGGTTCCTTCTCCTCTCTTTGCAAAGAGACATCGGAGAGGCAGGCCAAGACAGTAGGTGAAGAGGGAGAAGATGATTGACATCGGCAGGGATGTGTGGATTAGCAAGTCAGCCACATGCAAATGTGATTTTAAGTTACGGTATTGTGTTAAAACTGCTAGAGGCATGGCGGGCCCAAGAGTTAGATCCAAGAGCAGAAGGGAAAGGGTTGAACAAAGCAGTGGTTCAGTGATCAGGCAGTGGGAGGAGAAGTGGGTGCAGTGCAGGACATCTCCAAAGGAAAATGAAATTTGAAGAAATGTCAAGTCGACAATGCTAATGATGCCAGGAGAAAAGCTATCCTGAGGCTTGGGTGGAGTGATTGGTAGAAGCCCACAATGAGAAAAGTGTGGTTTAGATTTTTAAAACTATGGAAAATTTTTAGTTGTTTAATCTTTTCCTCTCTTGCCCCCCACACTCCCCTACCCCGTGCTGTTGCTTCGGAAGAATGTCCATGTGGCTCAGAGGATTTGCCTCCCACTTGTTGTCATATGCATTTTGCATTGCATCGAACAAAGGCAGGCACTGGCAGTACATTTGCTGGGTCTTTCTAGTAGCACACCCACATTTTCTTCCCCCTAAAAGAGTTGATTGCCCAAACACATACACTTTTGTAGATGAAGAATTCAACCAAGGAGGAAATATGCTAATAATTCTCTAAGCTGCTAATAACTGCAGTTTACTAAAGTGCAGCAGCATTGTAAAAATTACACTGATTACCGCATTGCATCTTGACTTAGACAGCAATGAATGCGTTCAGAGACTGTGTAAATGTAACAGTAACTTCTGGAAAATCTGGGTCTAGATGAGCAGTCTGTGGGAAACACTGAACGCTGTATTGCTGACTACAATTAGGATTGAATGCAGCCCTTTTGCAGCCCTTTGTAATGGTGCAGGCTTTGAAAAGCCTCCTCCCTGTAGGTAGCAAACACACAGCTGGTGGTACATACTTAAGGAGCAAAAGCAGCCCCCTGGCAAGCTGTCCTCCATCTGCCACACAGCCCATGCAGGGACTCTCTGTGTGTCCCACCACTCTCCTCTACCAAGCCTCCTCCCACTCATCATGTCATCATCCCAATGTGTGCAATTTTCCCAGACCCAGCCAGTTATCCTGGACAGGTTCTTGTGGCCTGGACTGTCTTGAAAAGCTTTATTTGGTCAGCTGCTTCCATCCTTAATGATCTTCCCAGTTATCTTCTTCAGGCAATTCACTTCTGCTCCTCACAGGAGTGTCTGGAGCACACTCTCATTGCCATAACCTCACAAAATTGTCCCAGATTCTGCCAGAATGTGTTGAGGGAAAAACTGAGTGGGTTTTTTTAATCATATTTTTTTCCTCCTCTACCATTTCTCCCTGGCTTCTCTGCCCTGCTAGGAGCCCTCCTCCTTGCTTAGTTACTAATCCCTGGCAAAAAAAAGACTCCCTTCCATAAGGAGCATTGTTTCCTCCTAGGTTTTGCTGCGTAATTGTCTGTCTTCTTACTACATAATTACATATGCCACACTAATTGCACAGACACATGCATTTTCAGAATTACATAGTGTCATAAATGCGTGCCCTGATTAGGCAGTTACGTGTATGTGCCTTACTTGTGAGCTATGGATTGCAGCTATGAGAGGATGGGCTCTTACTCATTAAGAAACTACTAAAATACTGTGCCTTTGGTTCTGTTCCCTAATTTCAATACCCAAACGTGATATGATCTGAAATAGTTCATACATTAAAGCAGTGATGCAAGTAGACATGCTTTAGTAAACGGGGTCTCTGGGACAATCGGGGGATATTCCCAGCTGCGTGGCGTGGAGGTACTAGAAGCACGGGAGTGGAGGGCCCTTCGGCTCTGGTTCAGCTTTGCAGGGAGATGTGTTTCAGTGGCTGGGGTGCACAGCTTTGTTACCTGATTTTCTGCATCCATTGAAGGTGTGTTCTTGCAGCTACAGAGAACATGTAGTTAGCTACCAATGCTGCTTTGATCTGTCTGATTAGAAGCAAATGTTAGCAGGAGCATGATGGCATACTCATGGTTTGTGTGAAAGGAGACAGCCAACAGTCTTGCACTGATGCTTATGTCCCTTTGCACAGACTGCTCCAGATAGCAACATCCCCTGTTTTGCACCAGCAAGTCAGGCAGGGGAGATTTAAACCCAAATATTCAGAAAGGAATTGCAGTCTTAGTCCTGTCACCTGAGTACCCATTGTGTCATGATACCTGGAGTTCTGCAGGCAAACCAAGAGCAATTCTTGCCCTTGCAGGTTAAAAGAAAGTTTATTCTTTCATTTCTGCTATGCCCACTCAAAAAACGTAAGGACTTTTTATACTAGTTGTTCTGTATTTGTTTGAATATATCTTTAAATAGGACTAAAGAAGAAACTGGCCACATTTGTGTATTTAAATGGTGAAAAATGTAATATGCTTTAAGAAAAGCACTGCTAGAAACTTCTGTTGGAGAATTCCTAGGTTCAGCAAAATATGAGATACAAGTAGAACTAGTGAAGTGTGTCAAGTACAATATATAGACAAAAGCAGGTTGGTTGGTTCTTTTTAAGGGTCTTTCCCAATGTTTAAGCACAATTAAGAAGAAAATATCTAATGGATGAAACCAACATTGTCTTCAAATGTGTACAAATACTAATTAGAAAACTCTTTCAAAGTGCTTTTAAAAGAGCTCTTCTGGCTGGCTGACAATAATTCCTTAAGGTGTGTGAAATGCTTTTTACTGCCTGTATAAACCCAGAGGCAATGTGATTGTTCAGGTCACTGATAAGTTCCCTTGTGCTCCTAGCTGATCATCTGCTGCTGCAGTGTGTATTAATAGCATGCAGGACAAGGAACAGCAAGGGCGGGGATGACTAGCAAACAAAGGTGTCCTTGTTGGGTGGCCACTGAGTTCACAGGGTTTGATCTGTGCCGTTTGCTTCCCAAGCCTGTGCCTCACACATAGAAACACATGTGGAATGGGAACCGGAGACCTCAGATATCAAGTTTCTGTTTTAAAATGTTAGTCAAAGTGAATAGACGTGTCACGTTGGTTTTCAGGAGTTAAGAAGAGTTATCAAGAGTTAGCAAGTTCTTTTTGCAGAATAATGTTGAAAATGCCCTCTGCTTTTCTTTTGGTGGTGGTTTGTTTTGGGTTTGTGGGTTTTTTTTTTCCTTTCAGCAGTAAGAATTATTGAGAAATTCATTGTCATGTTACCAGCTTAATCAAAAGTTCCTTCGCACTTTACTCACGGGAAGTTCAGTAGGCTGCTTGATGGGTAAAATCTGCCCATACCAGAACATAAATGGTGTTTCTTTCAATACCCTCCTTGAGTGCAGAGGCAACAGATCATGGAGAAATATGAATCCAGTGCATCTGCACTGCAGATCAAAGCAGTGGGAGGGAGGAAACTGTGACTCTGGTCCCTGTCATGCTCCTTGTGGTGGTCTTCATGCCGTGGGAGTTGAAAACGCTTCCTGTCTCCCAGGTCCAGTTGTGTGTGGGGGTTTCCATGGGGGCTGAAGAAAGACCCCATGCCTTTCCAGCACTGTGTAATTCTACCCTATGTTTGATGATCAGGATTGATCCACTGAGAAATGAACACTCCCTGCTGGTGCTACGTCCTTCTTCCTAACTTGGAATGAATCGCCTACTCTTCCTGCATGTTAGCATCTGTTTCTGCAAAACAGGGACAGTAATACTTTTCATCTGTAGAAGCATTATGAGATTTCCTTTAGGTGCAGAAGGCATTTTTAAAATACCAAGATGATAGGTGTTGTGTACTGCATGTGCAAACCTTTGAAGAACCTAAACTGCCAAGCTGTTAATAACTTGGAAATCCAAAGCTCATTTTTAGAGGCAAACCAGGACACAGGCATGAAATAATGACAAAGTGAGGATAGTAAGCAGATGGGAGATACTTAGATGAAAGTTTGTTGGTTTAGTGCCTTGTCCAGCTTATGGTAAGGTAACTTTCTATTTTTCATGTTAATGATTTGCCACACTCTGAGGGGCTGCTTTAATCTCAAGTTTAAGAAGTGCTAGGATTTGCTTTCCAGATGGTGTTTACTCTGCATAAAATAAAATGTTGCTTTTTAGGACTTCATCATAGTTTTGTTCTCTTTTATTTTAGAAATCTTCCAGAATCCCTGAGGATGACATCAGGTTGAGAAAAAACAGAGACCAAAACTGTGCCAATTTCTTGGAGCCAGCTACTGTGCTTGCTACAAAGGAAGAGAAAATGGAAATTGAAGTTCCAGTTTCTGAACATAAAAGCATCACCACGGTGGCTTCACCACATCCCATAGAAAATCCAACCCACTTCTTTTCTTCTGCTGCCAGCCACAATGGACTTAAGGACAGGCACGAATCTCTGGACAGTGAAGTTGCTAAAGAGATCAGATACCTAGATGAAGTGCTGGAGGCAAATTGCTGTGATTCTGCTGCAGATAATACCTTTAATGGGACATCCTCCCCTGAACCAAGTGCAGTCTCCATTATGGATGGCTCAGGAGCATCTGTTAATGTCAATAATGATTCAGTACCCAGTGAAAGGGAGGAAAATGTAGCCGACAAGCAGGCACCCTTGGTAGCTGAACCACATGAAGGTAGCATAACAGATGAGACCCTGAAATCTAATGGCCATTCCTTGGGTGGACTGAAGGAAGACACTAGGGAAGGTCTGAAGGTGCCAGGAAGTCCCACTTCTTCAAACAGTTCTAGAAGATCCTCTAAGGATGGAGAAACAACTCTTACAACCCTGAAGAAAGAGGCTAAGTTTGAACTACGAGCCTTCCATGAAGACAAAAAGCCCTCAAAGCTCTTTGAAGATGAGGAAGAGAAGGAAAAATACAGAGTCCGCAAAGTGAGACCATCAGAGGAAATGATGGAACTTGAAAAAGAAAGAAGGGAACTCATTAAAAGCCAGGCTGTCAAGAAAAACCCCAACATTGCTGCCAAATGGTGGAACCCTCCCCAAGAGAAGACCCTGGAGGAGCAACTAGATGAAGAGCATCTGGAGTCCCACAAGAAATACAAGTTGCGCAAGGAGAGACAGCAGCAGCAGGGTGCAACACCAACATCCCCCAAACAGGTCAGCTGCTCCTTTGTACCACCAGAGCCAGTCAATATCAAGAAAGAGGATATTGTCACAGAGCAAATTGACTTCTCGGCTGCCAGAAAGCAGTTCCAGCTGATGGAGCATTCAGGTCCATCTCAGGGTCAGGCCCCACCGAGGCGGTCAGGAACACCCAGAATGTTCTCCATCAAACCCTTCTACAAAAGCCTCAATTCTCCACATGTAGACAGGCCACTGTCCTCCGTGACAAGACCTGTTTCAGTGTGTGGGCAGACAGGACAGCTTGAGGGTAACAATGCCACTGTTGTCAAAGCACAGAAGGTCTCCTGTACCTCAGAAGATGATACAAGCACTCAGACTACCACTGCTGACCCAGTAAGAGAGTTACCTTGCAGTGATAGCCCCAGAGCTGGACAGGCCTCAAAACTGTGGGCAGAGGATGGAGAATTCATGAGTGCAAGAGCGGTCTTCACAGTAGTGAAGGATGATGGACAGAGCATGCTAGACCAGTTCCCAAAGTCAGCCAGCACCTCTTCCCCTCCAGAGGAGCTTGACTCTGGTTTGGATGACTTGTCTGTCAGGTCTCAGGATACCACCATCTTGGAGACTCTTTCCAATGACTTCAGCATGGATAACATCAGTGACAGTGGTGCCTCCAATGAGACCATGAGTGCCCTGCAGGAAAGCTCACTGGCAGATTTCTCCCTGCCGCAGACCCCACAGGCCGACACTCCAGCAGAGTGCAGGGCTGAAGGCATCTCCAAGTTGTTCAGTGACCCAGGCTGTGACTCTCCCTCTTCCGCCTTGGCAGACTCCGTGCTGATTGATGACCAGCTGGAGTACCACGCTGGCCTGCTGGTTCAAAATGCCATCCAACAAGCCATAGCCGAGCAGGCGGATAAAGCAAACTGCCAGGAAGAAGAAATCCCAGCAGAGAAGGAGATCTCAGTCAAAGAGCAGCCAGCCACCACTGGGCCAGCTCCAGCCTCCATGGAGCAGCAGAAGCCAATGTTCGAGCCACCCCAGGTGTCTTCACCTGTTCAAGAAAAAAGGGACACCATACCAAAGACTTCAAAAGAGGAAGACTCAGGACTCAGGGAAGGGAAGAGTTTGCAGCAGTCACCTGTGTACTCAGCCAGCCAGCCGTTCCTTGTGGAAGAAAATAGGCACGAAGTCAGCTATTTCAGCAAGTATTCAGAGGCCGCTGAGCTGAGGAGCACTGCCTCCATACTGGCCACACAGGAGCCTGAAGTGACTGTGGGCCCTTTCAAGTTACGGTCAAGGAAGCAGAGGACTTTGTCGATGATAGAAGAAGAGATCAGAGCTGCCCAGGAGCGAGAAGAGGAGCTGAAGAGGCAGCGGCAAGGTCTGCAGGTAGCACCAAGCCCTGTTACAAAGACCGCACCACCCATGCCCACCAGAACTGTGTCTTACAAAACTGCACCAGGTAAGAACCCAAAACACCAGAGAGAAAGTGAAATGTGACTGAACGGTCAGGTCAGATTCAGGTTTATGTCATTTTTGAGCAAGTACATCATTTTGCAGGGGGCAGGAGGGTTGTCATGACTTCATCTGCCTGGAAGTTGCAGTCGGGAGGAGGGCATGGGACAACCCAACTTTCTGTCAGTGAGCATATCTGAGGATGTTTTTGTTTTTTCCCCAAATGTAGCGCAGAAGTAACTTACATACCCTGCTGATCCTCCTTAGAAAACCCTGTGCTTTATTCTTCCCCTGCCACGTTGTAGCATGACATGTCTATTGCTGTGCTGCTCAGACCACCCACGGAAATTCAGGATCATCACAAGGAGGGACAGCAGCGGTTTTTGCAGCTGTGTGTCTATTTGAAAGACAAACATACAAAGCATTTTTAACAGGCTTTCTGTTCTTTTGCACATCATAAAAGAGCTGCAAAGGTAGTGGGGATTTACAGATTTGGGGGGTTTGCATCATTTCTTTTGGTGTGTGTCTGTTCTGCTTTCTGTTTTCAGGTATTTCTTGGTCTTCTTAATGAAGTTTGTCTGGCAAAAAGATCTCCAGAGCTGTGAGTTGCCACGTATTTCAGCTGGTGCCATTCACTACTGAATTAGACAGGCGTCACAAACTAAATGCTTAATAGGTTCAGTAGAAGTCCTCTGACTGATCGGCTTCTGAGTCCTTGTGGTGGCATTCACAGCAGTTACAGCATATCACTCTCCTCCTTCCCCTTTTCAAAAAGTAAAATTAAGCACTCATGCCTTCTTAATGTAACATAAAAAAGAAATCTTAAAAGCAAAATAGGAACACATGCCAGGCTTATTTCTGTGTAGTGATTTTTATGAATATAGACCTACATGTGCTTTGCAAGTACTTAGAAGTTTTTATTAACAGTGATCATTGTGAAGAAGTATTAATTTTACCAAGAGTACTAAAATTCCATCCTTATTCCCACTGGTGTAAATCAGAGCCAGTGATGCTTCCAAAAATTGTGCAGGATGATCCTTTTGTTTTGAAAGTCATGGCAAACTTGAATAAGATCTGGATTTAGTCCATTACCCAGTCTGATTGTCAACTTGGAGCGTGATGCAGCACATAAATAGTTAATACTTGGTTTTGTTTCTTCTGCAAAGAGGGTGATTTTAACCTGTGTTTCTTGCCAAAATATGTAGCAGATGATGAAAATTTCTTTGAAGTGTTATTGTCATTACTGATATAGAACAGCATTTTTAATAGGGAGTCTCCATAAACTGAGATGTTTTGAGCATTGTCTGATAAGATGTGAGAGACAGGGCACCATAGACCTCAGCTAGGAGGACTCATTGTCTAAAGATGTGCTCATGACCGCTTTCAAAAACACCATCATCTGTCGCTGCAATTGCTCGAAAAGAGGCTGGTAATGGTTGCTTTTTACTCACAAGTTGATGTTGGAAGGTCTGCTGACACTAATGCTTCTTTTAACAGATCAACTGGGAAAACAGTGTACTTCCTGTTCTTACTTCACAAGGCATTTACTTTCTGTCTGATGTTAAAGTGTTCATTGTAAATTACATTCTAGTGAGAATGACAAACTTGTATTTATAATGGATCATTCCAGACAGTTTCCTTTAAATGTCCGACTGCCATATGTTCAAGAAAGAAAATTGAGATCTATTAGCCAATGACTCAAGGTACTGCAATTTGCCGCTGGTGACAAGGCAAAGAATTAATTTCTAGGAAAAGATAACTATGTGGCAATATGTAAGGATGTCATTGAACAAAAAACCCCACAAAGGGCGTTGCCAAAGTCATTCTTAAATCTTCTTCTTTTGGTGCTTTCTAAACAGCGGAAGTGCTCAGCAGAGCTCCCAGCTGGCAGAAGCTAGCTCAGCACCCTTAGTGTTGCAGGATGCATACCCTCATCTCATCCTTGCTGTCCCTTTAGCCAGCTGTGTTGCAGTTAAAGCTTGCAGGCATCCTTAAAAATAGGAAGGGATACCATGCGATCCATTGGAAGATTGCAGTAACTTTCCTTTTATTTTAATATTTACAGCACCTTTTCAATATTTACAAAAACGGAGGCAAAAGATGATTTTGGCAGAGGCAACAAAATCTGGCTGTAAAGCTTCATTGTGGCCAGTTACAGAAGTGATTTACAGAGTGGAAAAGAAAATCTACTTGTGGTAGGCACAGTAAGGAATATGCTGTAGAACATGTCTGATACTGTAATCTGAATATCTAGTTTCACATAGAAATAATAATAATAATAATGAAAAGCAGAAACAGAGATACTTATGTATGAAATTGCCTTTCCCAAAGAAAGAATGTGCACTCTTTTTTTAGCATCAGGATACCTCAGCAGAAAGAGATCAGGGGGGTCAAGTCTAAATTTGAAAAATCTGTTGCTGATCCTGAAGTGGGGAAGTGTAAACTCAGCAGAACTCTTTTGAGGAGGTGCAGAAATTAACTTAATTAGCAATGGCTTATCTCTCAGGTTTCTTTTTGGTGGTTAACTGGGCAGAGTAGCTTTACTAGGACTCCTGGTAGTCCCTGGTTACTTATTACTCCTGCCCCACTTCACTGCTTTGAACCATCGTTATGTGGATAACAGAAACACAAACCACAAAAAAAGTACTGCAGTGAGCTGAACTGCTGTTTTGACTGAAGTGTGGAAGATTAACACAATTCATGTGGGTGTATGTGTGAAATAATTGCTAATTACTTTAGATAGCAAACAGGCTGTTTTTGCCATCCTGACATACAACTTTCATACTACTGACAGTAACACTAAACTCACTGTCTGCCAACCACCCAGCACAAGCCAATGTGAACTTCTGTACCACTAACAAGTATTCTTTAATGCTGTTTGGGATGCTTTGAAGCAGCCCTTTAACCCATCTCAGATCACTGGAGCACGACACAGATTAATTTCAGTGGAGCAACAGCTACGTGTTGTGTGCGCACAGGATGAGACCTTCTCCAGGGCAGCCCTGGAAAGGTGAAAGGAAAAAACCTATGTGAACTCCTTTCCCGAGCAAGACCAAAAAAAATGCTTGAGCATGGCTAAATTGGGAGTCATCATGGATCCCAAAATATTTGTGGAGCTGTATTTAAATTTGAATGTTTCCCATGTTGTTTTGCTGCAGCACCTGCTGCACTTGGCAAGGTGTTGAGCAGCTGCATAGCAAGCCAGTGATTCCTCCTGCAAGGTGTAGGTGTTACTCCATCCATCCTGGGCAGAGCAGCTGGGGCTGTTTGATAGTTTATTTGAATAGGGTGATGAGTGTGTGACACGAGAGGATCCAGCGTACATTTGGTGCTGTAATTCCCATGTTCCTTTATTAGGAGTACTTAAAGAATTTGTGTCTAACTTCCTGTAGTGCCTGACTTCAATAATCCTGTTCATCAAAGGAAGGGTGAAAATCATTACATGAGGTGTCTTGGTTCAGTGAAGGCTCTTCTGTTGGAGAGAAACCCTTTGTGAATATTTGCTCTCTCCTGAAACTCAGGCTCTTCAGCCTGCAACCATTTTCCACTTTCATTTTTCACTAGTAAATACCCACATTAAGGAAACTTCTGAGGTTCAACAACAGCCTGAAGATACTTTTTGTATGATGGAAAGAGAAGCAGAAACTTTGGGGCAAGATATTTTTAATATTTGTAGCCATTGCGAAATTTTTAATGCCCTGTATATGTGTAAACAATAAGGATCAGGTATAATACATATGCAGAAATGCCTTTTTAAAATGAGAATTTTGAGAAAGGCTAGAGCAAAAATGAAGCCTTTATGTTTCCTTACCCCTACATAGACACTGGAATGAAAAAAGCAAAGTTCATCATTCTCTTCAAGGATTCCTCTGGAGTGCTCATCACTCACGCCCTGAACACCTCCAGGAGTGCCTTAACAGCATACTAACCCAGCTCATTTGTCATTTGCCCTCTTATTCCCTCTCGAGTGGAGAACGTGTATGAAGTGAGACGATCTTCAAGAGGTTCTTTTTTAATGTTTGCTTGTTTGTGTGTTTGCATAGTCATGTTGCTAACTTGGTGTTCAAGAAGACCAAAGAAGCCCACCTTTCACCTGGAGTGGTAATGATACTCCACATTACCAGAGGGGCATTTTTTTAATGTACTTCAACCATATGTAAGTTACTCTTACTCGTGTGAAGCCCCATTCTTCCCATCTCCTTTGTACCTTAGTTAACATTATATGCTGGCCCTTGGTACCTGCTGGTTACTTAGTGGTGGCTCAGGCCCTTGTCCCAGGGCCTTGCCTCGATCACTCTTGCTTCTTGATATTGCAGCAAATCAGCTGAGCATTCTTCCTCAGCTTGCAGCGAGTGCTTGGACACCCATCAGGTTCCACAGGGTGGGTAAGTCACCATCACAAAACCTCTTGCTTCCCAGAGCTGCACAGAGGTTTTGCTTAGGAGAAAGCTAATCTGTCCCCAGCTCTTACACATCTGATTTTGCAGAGAGGTGTCAGGTGATGTTTTGCAGCCACCAGACCAGGACACAGCAGCAGCTGCTCCCTCCCTGAGCTTTCCCCTCTCCAGGGCTTAGAAAGACCATTCTCCATAGGAGCAGGTCCTGCCGGCCCCAAATAGCACAAGAGGCAGGAAGTCAAGAGAAATGAAATTCCAGGAGCTTCCTACTAGATCCCTGAAGCCAGAGAGTGGAGGGAGCCATCACCAGAACTGAAGCCATGGAACATTTTTTGGAGTCCCTTTGAAAGAAGAGAAGAATGTAGATGTGTAGGTGAAGGTTTGGGATGCTATAGCCTGTACTTGATATCTTCCAACAGCTCTAAAGGTGGCCTCAGGCGTCTACCTTCCCCTGGAGGGGAAGACACTGCTGATAACTACTGTTAACTTGCAAGTGCAACCATCAGGCTGCAGTTTTTGCTGGCATCCTACAAGTGCAACCCTTTCTCATTTCGAATCAGAGTACAGTTCCTTTATTACTCAGCTTGGATTTGGGTGAGGACCACCAGCAGTCTCTGTGTGCATCAAGTGTGGGCATGGGACTGCAGAAGTAGAAAGAGCCTGTCGTCATCGTGTCTCATGATGCTTTTATGCTGAATGGCTCTTCTGCCTGAGAACAGTACCTTATCTGGATGAAAACCTCCCAGAAGAAATTAACCCAGCAACATTTCTAACACAATCCAAGCTGGTAGAATAGATCTACCCTGGACTGGAGCTCTGCGTCAGGCTCACGGAGTTTTTCTGTGGTGGTTCTGAGAGCCCCAAAGCCTCAGACACCCCGTCATCTAACCGCAACCTCACTGATGGTTGTGCTGGTTGCTTGCCTTTCTGCCACTGTTGGCACTGCTAGGATCTCTCTCTTTGATCTGCCTACCTGTTCTCACAAATTTTTTAGGAACTTGAAAGAGACACTTACTCTTCTGTGAAAAGTAGTTGAAATGATGCTGTGAATTCCTGATTTTTTAATGGAATTCAAACACAGAGAGAAAATAGTTGCATAAGCATAATTTCTTGTGGATACAAACCAACAAACCAATGTTTTTCTGTGGGCAAATCTTGTTTCCACCTTGGCTTCTATATTTGTGAAAAGGGAACTGTGACACTGTTCATCGTGACACTGCCCAGCATGGTCAGAACAGTTGCATGTTGCTGCAGAGTTGCTGCTAAGATATGGAAATTGATGCATCCTCCTTCCAGGGAGGATAGATCTGCTCAGAGATATTGCCTTTCTAAAATGCAGATCCCCAAAGCCTACAGTTGCATTGTTTTCCAGGGGGAGTGGGGTGGAAGGAGCTTTTTTCAGGTGTGAGGCTTGTCCATAGGTCTGAGCATCCTGTGATGGTCTGCATCCCTGGGGGAAAGCACAAAAGCTGGGCAGACATCTGAGAAGCCCGATTCTTCCTGCATTCCATACGTTGAAGACAGTTATTTATTAGTGTAAGAATTAAGTAATACAGCAAGATATCTTACCCTTAATCAGGTCCTTTATTTTTAGCAGACTTTTTTTACCCACTCCTGCTGAGCAGTCCAAGCTGTCACGTGTGGGTGCAGTTGAGTGCAGTTGGGGAGCTCTGGACCTGCTCTTGGCCCCTGCATTGGCAGCGTAACTCCTGGTTGTCTGTGGAGCTGGTGCTGCTACAACCCAGAGGAGAACCTGGGCCCGTAGAAATTCCCCTTCCCATCTCTGGTGCGGTGATTTAGGGGGGATGAATTCTCAGCCTTGTCCCTGCACCAGCCAGCTTAAGCTAAGCCTGTAACGAGAAACTAGAATTCTGGGTTTTTCCATACTGATCAGAAATGAAACAAGCCCAGCAGAGGGATTTCTTGTAAAAGACCTCTGCAGTGTTGACTCAGGTTTCACTTCTCCCTTCAAGAATAAATCCTGCTGAATCTTCTAGGAGGTTTCAAGGCTGCTCTCTAGTGGTTACCACTGTCATGATGGTTTTTGGAGGAGCAGCTAGGGTTTTCATTTGTCTTAACAGGATGTTTCATGAAAATCTGCACAATCTTTCTGGTTACTTCACTTATTTGTAAGGGTTTGGGGTGTGGGGTTTTTTTCTCCTTTATTTCTTTCCCATTCATTGAACGGTCTTATTTCAAAGACCTGCCATGTCATGGAAAAGGGAAACTGATTTTGGTTCAGCATTGATTTCTCATGTCATAGCTGAGGACCCCAGCACCTTATGCCCACACCCACAACCTGCCATCATCCTCCTCATTCTTCCCACCAGGACAAGCTGGGCAGCTCACCCCAGATTGGTGCCCAGTGATGAGAAACGCAGGCCATCCTCCCCGGAGAAGCGTGGATTGTCCACCCACTGAGCTCTCCCACAGCTCAGTACAGTGGTCTCCTTGCTGTGGCCTGCCTTTTACCTAGCTCTTCAGCTGGGCTCACTCTGCCTAAAACAGGCTCTCCTGGGTGAAATGGGCTCAGTCAGAGAGCAACTTGACTTCTCTCTGACTTTCTTCTCACCAGGAGACTGAAGGGCCCTGTCTGAATGAGGGAGTGTGGGGTGGAAACCCCATCCTGCTCTGCCACAGGTATCCTTCCAGGAGCACACTCTGATACTTGAGAAAGCAGCTTCAGGGAGGAGAAGCACAAGGGACCACCCCAAAGCCTTTCATGCTTACAAATCAGATAAAAAACACTGGAAGAAGAGAAAAAGCCAGCAACGCTTAACAAGATGCCTTCTTTGGACATCTGGCGCATGGTCCCCAGCATACAGCAGTGGCATCCTGCGCATTGGATAGTCTGAGCCAGGAAAAATATAATCTTGCAGTTTTCTAGAATCTTACAAACATTTCCAGATCACTGAAATGTGTCCTGGAGGAGGGAACAGGGGTAATTCAGTCAGATACTACTGTAAATAATAGTGGTGGGTTAAATTTGCATTGTGTTGTTTGGTAGCTCTTGTAAGTTTTGTAAAAAAATGTTGTAGTGTTTTGGTGTAGTGCATTTCAGGAAGAGGGAGAGTGTTTTAAAAACCCATGACCATCCTGATTTACCAGATTGTTTCATAAACTTCATTCCAAACTGTTTCTTCATTTAAACCCCACTGAAAACACTTCTCCAGCTGTCATCTTTTGGAAACAACTTGAGTCCTTCGGCTTAGAAGGGGTCTTTCCTTTTCATGTCATTGCAGGTAAGATAGAGAAGATCAAGCCTCCTCCATCCCCCACCACAGAAGGCCCTGTCTCGCAGTCTGACCCACCACATGAGGAGGCTGCAGGAGCCCAGCGACCCAAGAACCTGATGCAGACCCTCATGGAGGATTATGAAACACACAAAACTAAGAGACGAGAAAGGATGGATGACAGCAGTGTAAGTGCACTTGTCCTTTTCACTTTTTGCTCTGCAAGAGAGACCATGACTCACGAGAACCAACATTCAGGCAACAAAAATACTAATTTTCCAAGAATCTGCTCAGATCACCTTGCAGGTGTGTAAGGATTTTAACACATTGTAAGGGCCAGTGGGTTTGAAATAGAAGGATAAGGGCCAGTGGAGAGGAGGAGAGTGTCACTGCAAATATCAAAAGCAACTCATACTAAGTTTCTTTTTAGTTAATTAAGTTTATTATTAATAAGAGCAGTGGGTAGCGGCCCTGCACTTGGTGGACTTTGTTAATTCACACATCACTAAGACCCTCCAATGGGTTATTTTAGTGGCTCTTTGAACTTTGTGGATCAAGCATGTATTCATGCCTGTGTTCATAGACTCCCAAAGTCTTCTTGTTCATCATGCTCCTGCTGCCACATAGGAAGTTCCTCACACACAGGAATGTGCCTTGTTCTGGCAGGGGCCTCTTGGGGAGGAGCCACTGTCTGGTTTCCCCAAAGCACCCAGTGAAGTGGAGTGTCTCCACCTGCTCCTATGGGTGCTGTTTTCTGGCATGTCCCTAGAGGATCTCTTTCCCTGAAGTGCGCTCAGAGGCTTGCAGGAGGCATGTCACACCCTTTGCAGAAGCCAGTAGGAACTTTAAAAAAAGAGGGGCATAAAACTCCTACCATACAAACCAGAACTGGTCCTCAGGAGTGCTGCAGTGAGCAGTTACCATCTGTTCAGTTACCCAAGAGCAACTCCTCAGCTGCTTGCAGAGCTGCACACGTGCCCCCTAGAAAGCACGTTGACCACAACTGCGTAGTGTCTTCTGCAGTTTGAAGTGACCCCTGATGTCCTGACCAGAGCGCTGGTCTGGGCAGCGCCTGACCGAAGAGGTGTGCTCTGGGTGCCAGCTCGGCTGTCCGCTGCTGCTAAAGCTGCCCAGGCACTGGCCGCCCGAGGATGCACTGCCAGAGCATTGGTGCCGGTCACACAACTTGTGGGATGGATCCTTTTCTGGGACGAATTGTCAAGGCTGCAGTGAATTTATAGAGCCCCGGTGCGCACCAGAGTCCCTCAGTGTTGTGGTTTGTTGTCATTCTCCTCTTCTCTAAGCCCATTGCATACAGACAAACAAGATTTACATTCTTGCTGCTGCCTACCCAAAATCCTGTCAGAGGGCAGTGTCCTGCAGAGCCCAGGGAGAGCTTCCTCAGACCAGCAGGAGCATTTTGTTTCTTTTCCCTGCCTTTTTCCGCTCTCCTTTTGTAAACATGTCACACCATTGACAGGGGAAAGATAATTCAAATAAGGAGGGCTGCACTTATGTCACTGTTAGTTTGAGCTAATATTTTAGATGCCAGGCAAAACAATAATTATTTAAACAACAAATAGCTTTGATTTGTTGGCAGAGGACATTTTACCATGTGCTGAGGAAAGAGATTACTGTAACTAACAAAAGAGCATATTACTGGCCTGTTTTTAAAAAATATTTGAAATATAGTGGGGCAAGGAGCATAACTGACAACCAGGCAGGCAGCTGCCACTTGGAGCATTAAGTCCTGAGAGCTGAACATGGCTCAACATCGCTTTTTTGTGCATGAGGGGAACCATAGGCTTCCTCGGGTACCCGGAGCAGCCGGGGTGCTGTGGCAGGGGCAGAAGGCAGCAGCCACAGTCTCCTGAATGGATTGCGGAGAGGTTTGATGTCCATGGAAACTCCCTCTCATATGCTGAGCACATGAGCAGCACTGACATATAGAGCTTCATTTTCTCCCTTTGTAAGACACACCAAAAGGCAGGAGGGTGGTTTCGGTAGGACATCTGCCCTGCCTCTCCTTTAAACATCACCGCCTCCTGTTTTATGTCTGGCTTCAGTGGCTGCTACGTGGCCGCTCTGGCTGGGGCTTGCACATTTTGCCTTTCAGAGACAGAGGGCAAATCAAGCACATCTGCTCTTGGAAGAACTTCACTGCTAAGGCAGGGGGGCAGTTTCTTCCAAAGAGGATGTGTTACAGCAGAGGTTTCAACAGGTGAGAAAAAGAGAAAAAGCAGCAGCAAAAAAACAGGTCAAGCACTGATGGTAAACAAGACTGAGACTGGTCAAGCAACATCATTAAAAAAAACACTAAACTGACTAATATTTTTTTTTTTTATGACACCAAGTTGCTTGAAATCCTATACTCTAGGATGTGCCAGTTCTTGCAATTTCTTTATTTTATTCTTGTTTCCTAGTTATAACATGCTTGTTCAATGTACTAATGCTGGTATTTTCCCTTTCTACCAGTACACCTGTAAATTACTGTCTAGCAAGGTTACTTCTGAGGTACTTTTCAACTGCTTATTTATTTTTGCTTCCTCTTGCATGGTGATTCCTAGTGCATGTTGCTGCAGTTTGCATCTTCATTCTGTGTGCCAGTGCTGTTTCATATCAAAACCAGGATGCAAATTTGTGTGTGGGATATTCCTTCTTATCTCTCATCAACAAATATTTGTGTGGCTGGTTTTCTAACCCTTGGATTCTAGTTACAATTTCTGGCATGGGAGGGCTTGTAATTAAAGGGACAGGAGCTGTTGCCTAGGACTGGAGCATTCCTGAGGTGTGAAATAAGAATTTCTCCTTAATCCCTGTTACCATTTAGCTGGCAAAGCTAAACCTGGGATCCAAGCATCCTCAGATGCTGAGCGAAACTGCTGTGGCTTTCCTTTGTCTCTGATTACAGTGTATTTAGCACTACCAAAATCTCTAGTATTCTGTAAAGAATCTGCACACCAACCTTTCATCTGTGAAAGAAGAGTCAAATCCAAGCACACGGCGTCAGTCTGGTGAATTTTGTGAACCTGTCCTTGTCCCTGTGTGTTGTGATGTGATAACTGATCACAGTCCCACAACTTAGCATCAGTGTTGGTCTCAGAGTAGAAGAAACCCAGACCTGCTAAAGAAAGGGTATTTACAGTGACATTTGGTTTTTTAGCAAGGCAGTAACTTGCATGGTCCTTACCGCTACAAAGGTAGACTGCCAAATGCAAAAATTTTAAGAGCAGGGAATTGATACCAACTACACTTTTGTAATGTTTATAGGAATGAGGTGCTCGATAATTTAGACATTTCAATTGTCTGTAATTTTCTCTGCAGACATGTGTAAATCTGGACTTCTCTAAGAGACACAAACAGATTGTGGTAATGACTGACACTCATTCATCCAGCACCAGCATTTTTTAATGAACATGAACTTTCCACTATTTCCCTGTTCCATAACATATTTGACCACATCAGCTACCTCAACAGAACTGTATGAACATTTTCTGTCCTGGACAGTAAAGCAAAGTCAAGTCTATGCCGTTTCCTATTCATTAAATAATTTACTGTGGGTTTTATCTCACAAGCCAGTGATTGATCTTCGTGTAGAGTATTTATAGAGAGCTAATCAGTGTAAGAGCAGTGTGCTTTCAGAGACCTGGTTTTAAACACAGGTTGGGCCTCTTCTCCCCAATAATACCTGCACAATAATCTGAGTTACAATTTATGAACAATAAGTAGTGATGAGAGCGTTTGATGTTGTGCGAGAGGCAGAAGCTCGGGTGTGATTTTACATGCCCAGCCCTTGGCCTTCTGCTGGGAACGTTGTCCACCTTGTAAAATGATAATGATGCAAGGAGTAATGAGCTGGAAGTGAATGTGCATAGATGGGAAAGAGAGATGAAAAAGGCTGTAGGACAGAGCGATTCTGTATGCAAGTGAAACTATGCCACCTGGCTAATCCCCTGTGCTAAGCCTCAGGCTGAAGAAACCGTTTGGTTCTCACTGGAAATCTTTAGCTGAAGCCGGGCAGTTGTTTTGGAAGGAACAGGAAGACATAAGGCATGATGCCCCCCTACTCTCTATTGACCCCAGAGCTGAGCTATGGCTCCTGTTCACCAGAGCCTGCCATAATTCACCCTGGTGCAGGCAGGTGGCTCAATTTTAATCATCCTCGGTAGTGCTGGAGCTGGCCCGGCTGTGTTTGTGCTGGTGGGGAGCAGGAGCCTGCATGCCATCGGCCTGGCGGCTCCATGCCAGTAGTCAGCAAACCCCCAGCAAGGTACAGTAACTGCTGAAGCTCAGCTACACGTGGCAAACCACAGCCTGCTTCGCTGGGTTGATGTGGTTTTATCACCTCCAGATTCCTGCAGCCTGTGTTACAAGCACATCTGTCTGCTGTTTTAAAAAGACCACAGATAACTACATGCCTGCACATACATAGGTTGTTTTAATCCTCAAAATTTTCTGCTGTTGTCCTTACAACTATACATATCTTCACATTTTCAAATATCCTGAGTTTGCTCAATATCAATCATGCTGTAGGAGATAACGCACTAAGGTGACATTTATGCAATATTAAAGGCTACTGCTGAAAATTTTTGTGTTATGAAAAAGAAACCCAGCATACTAGATTTGATGGCAGAGGGCACACAGTTTATGTTTTAATACTGACCAGCAGCAGTATAGTATTGTTACTGTCTTGTTTCAGGTGAACGCATTTTTGTCTCAGATACCCAGCTTCTCACTGTGCTCTCTAGAGATCTGGTGTATTCAGTGAATAGCATTAAGTAGGTGCAGTAAAGAAAATACCTTTATACTAGAGAAATAGATGTTCTTTATCCCTCAGTAGTTCCATTTTTGTGTTAAAGCATTTAGTTTATTGTTCCTGAGTGGGAACTCTCACGTCTGCAGGAGCCGGCAGCCTGTTCCCTGCCTTTGTGCTTCTGTCTCTTTGTGCACGGTGTGCTCCATGGAGGTGTCTTGTGCACTGACTTTCCCGCATGGTATTGGTAGATTTTAGACACCCAGACCTTTGCATTTTCTGTTCTTGTTGCTTTTAGTTCTTCCAGGTCCAGATGGGAACAATCAGTAAAATATTAAGCTCCAGAAAAATCATTTTGCTTCCACATCAGTTTTACTGCTACTGTTCAATAAAAATTAGCCTGTACTGTGTAGTCGTCATTTTCATTCAGTGGTGGAACTACTTTGGACTAAAGCGTATCTGTATTTTGCTTTTTATTCTCTTGTTGCCAGTAAGAGAGCAATTATTGTTACATCTGTTGGAGGGAAGATCAGGACAGGTTAGTTTCCACCTCTAGGATGGATAGTAAATTAATCTTACACCTGACAATGGTAGCTGTTTCAATCTTTTTTGTTTGGGGTGTTTGTTTTGTTTTTTTTTTAAATCCTCAAAAATAAGTGAAATCTGTCAGGAAAGAACTGTCTACAGTTCTTAGCGAGACTCCAGAGCTGCAACCACAAGATCCACACAGCAATTTTTTGCAAAGAGAGGTGAACAGCAATTTTTACAACTCTACATATCTTGGTACATTTGTCTTTCCCTCACACCTACTTCTGCTCTCCAAATTCTTCCTCTTCTATTGCAGCTAGTAATCAAATCGCTGCTTCTAATTAAGACATTTTATATAACATTGTTCTTTTCACTGACGTGGCCTTACTATTAGCACGTAGCCAGCTCAGTTCTTCAGCCTAAGCTTGAGAGAACTATCTGCTTCATGATCTTTCCGATTTTCAGTATGCACCTTCTGTGTGCAGTTATGAGCCTGGCTACCTTAGGACACCATGACGACCCATGCTGAGGTGATGTGGGGCATCATCGGGTAGGACGTTTACAAAGCGTTGAGGTAGCATTTTGTAATGTGGCCAAAATGTGACGTGTTACATACCACCAAAACAGCCACAACAACAAAAGCAAAATATTTTCCTTCCTTTGACTTGCTGTGGAGAGCCTCTGGGTGCTGCTGGACTCGTGATGGGTCTACAGACAGCACTGATACCTGCCAAGAATATTTTAAAATGGAGATCATTTGCTATTTTAGGCAAGCGGCTTCCTGGGTTGTGAATTCAGTGCTCCATTGAGGAGTCCTGATTCTCCACTCAGTCATTCCAGTTGCATACTATAATTACCACATTGTTTCCTCTAGTGGGTGTAAAACTGGCACAGACTACTAAAAATGAGGGTTATTTTAGGTCAAACATTCTTTTCAGTAGATTAGAAGAATAATTCTGAAGTAACTAGTCAAAAGCACCTTTAGCTTGTTAGCATCTGCTCTACTGTTTAGAGGGCTTGTTTGTTAGTACTGAGCCAGACATCAGTACTTGTTTTCCTGCAAAGGTTAAGTCCATATTCAATGCCCTCTTGGTATCTCTGATATAATTCTGGAAGCAGTTTTCCTTAGAAAAACCAGCAGTATTTGCAGAAGTAGACAAGCTTCTGGGCAGGTTTGCAGACAGGAGATAAATGGAAGAAATTCTGTTGCCATCTTTTAAGACAAAGACGAACTGACTGATCCAAACCAGAAATCTTCAAAGTTTAAGGGTCCTGACTGTCGCAGGCCATCACCAGAGACCATCACAACGTTGTGATTTCCAGCAAGGAAGACACTGGCTGGAAACTGTTGTAAATTATGTCAAATCCATTTTATTTTCAGCTCACATAAATCTACAGGCTAAATTCATCAGAACTCATTTAAATATACCTTTACTCTGTGATAGTGGCAGTTTTGGTTTGAAATTTATGCTGAATTTGCTGCTTTTTCCTGTAAATTTCAGTATCCAGTGGGGAGAACAGTAATTTTCTGTGGTTTATTTAATCATTATCCCATACTGGTCTTCATAGTCTCCTCTCTAGCACTATTTGTCTGTTGCCATCCAAAAAAAACAAACAAAAAAAAATCAGTTTTTTTCCCCCCTTCCTTGCTAGCCCTGGAGCAGCCACTGTCTTTTCTCATTCTGAGAAGATAATAGGATGATGCCCTGATACCCAGTCCCAGTTTTGCTTTTCCATTGTTCAGTTTGGGTTGTCTTTCCTTGGTTTGGGCTCTCAGAATCCCAAACATGTAGTTTAAACTGCTGGTCCTCATCCCTGCAGTGGGAGTAGCTCCAGTGTGCTGCTTACAGGCTGATGTCTCAGAACAAATTTTTTTACTGATTTCGATATTTTTTTAATGAATTGTTGGGTTTGTGGGCACATTTGCCCTCTACTGGATAAAACAGAAACTGCTCAGTGCTGCTCTTCCTTTCCAGTGGTTGCTCTGCAAAAAGAGGAGGCATGATTTTGGGCAATAGTTCAGAAAAAAGTCCCTTCCGTGGACCTGTACCAGCTTTGTAGCCCTGGTCAGCGCTGGCAGGCAGATGGAGCTTTAGCTCAAAACTGTCTCTGTTGGCTGGATTTTGCCTTTAGTTCTTTGGTTCATTCATAGTTATAGTCAAAAGAAACTAGGAGGGCAAAGAAATAATAAAGCTGGCAAAACTCCACCCTACCTTCAGCTCCTGAATGGAGGGCTGGGTCTTAGCGTAAATGCAGAAGTGTGTTCTCATTCCTGCAAGTAAAGTTATGGCCTGTAATTTCAGCTGATAGTTCAGAGCTGATTTCCCAATTTTGCCTGTACAGAAACCTCTAGTACCCGTGTACTTTTCCAACCACAGCTTGTCACAAGCTGAAAGAAGAGTTTCTTTAGTCTTAAATTATTTATTTCTATTCCAGTCAAAGCCTAAGTTCTCACTGCATCTGACTTTCTATGCAAAAGAATGAAATAGCATCATCATTTCTCAAAAGGCCAGCTACTCTTCTGCAATCAAGGAGTGTGCAGAGCAGCTTGCAGGAAGCATCAGGGACCAGGGATGGCAGGCATTGGTTCAGTGAACAGTCATGTATGCGTTGGGGGATTTTTTTTTTACAGTTTTTTTTTTAACTGACTGTGTGAACATTTCAAAATTTTACTTCTCTGAGAAGACTGTTTTAAAACCCGTTGAAGGCAGTGGACATTGGCAGCTTTGTCGTTTGATCATGGAGCTGTTATTCGGTGTAGGTCAGAAAATAACATTGCTGTGTGCTTCTGTAAGAAGGCCCCAGACCCCTTTATGTCTCACTCTGCCAGAGGAAAACATGCATTATTTGCCAAGTAGTGCATCAGGTGCACATCACAATAATATCTTTGGTTTCAGCTGATTTTTTTTTTAACCTTGTTAAAACACATGTTAAATCTGTTTCTTTTCTAGTAAATAGCTTCTGTGTGTGCATGTGTGTGTCTATGTATAACACATACAGAATGTGTATGTTTTTGTATGTATGCGTGTGCATGTGTGTGTGTGACTGTATGTATGTAAATATATCAGGGCCCATCTTGTACCAGTCTCTACAGGCTGTGCAGGTCTTCCTTATGTAAATCTCCTTTCCCATATGCATGGAGTGATTTTTTCACTCCAGGAGCACTTTGATCGCAATGCATAGGCTTTCCCATTGACTTAGCTGCAAGCCAAAGGCCGCAAGAAGAAGATGCGGGAGGGGGCTGCCTAGATCTGCCTGGAGGGGTGATGTTCTGAAATAAGCAGCAGACTGCTTTCCAGGCTGCACATGCATCTCCAAAGCAGCTTCTGGACGAAGCTGCCGGGTGGGTGCTGGCCCCTGGCATCAAAGGTGTGCCGCTGCCTCTGGGGAGAGGACCAAGACCCTGTTCCCTGCCTTCCCCAGGCAGGGACTGGGCAACGTGCAGCTGGGCTGGTAAGGGGCAGCTGGGGTTCCCCTGAAGCAAGCTGGATGCTGCCAGACAACTCCTACCACTTCTGTCATCCCATGGTGTGGCTTTGCTCTTGTGTGCCATTCCCCCCCACACCTCCACATCAGCAAGTGCTTCATCGCATGAGTCCTCCCAGTTTGCACGAGGTGCAGTTTGCCCCACACCTGCTCAGGCACATGGTTTGGGGCACCCTGGCATGGGGCGATGGGCAGTTGAGTGATGTGCTGCATTTTCCCTTTCTCTCCTGACCAGGTCCTCGAGGCGACCAGGGTGAACCGCAGGAAGAGTGCTCTGGCACTGCGTTGGGAAGCTGGCATTTATGCCAACCGGGAGGAGGACGAATAACCACACTGCAGTGCGAAGACAGTGACCAGGCATGCCGAAACCAAAAAGAGAAAAAGGAAGAAAAAACAAACACAAAAATCACCACAAAAGCAGCAGCATTTTAGTCCAATATTTATTGAATACACAACAAACTCGATGCACATAGACACAGAAATGATCCAACTCCCGGCAATCTTAAAACAACAGGAAAAACCCACCTAGAAAATATCCCCTTCTCCTTCCCTCTATCCCCCCTCTGAAATAATGCAATGGGGAGGGTGCAGGGGGTGGGAGCCCTCAAGAGAGGGGACAAGGGGGCAGTTGTCCCCACAGACCGAAGAGGCTGCAGGCATGTGGCAGGAGGTAAGCATGCAGGAGCTGGCGGCCAGGGCTCATGCTCATGCTTTCCACTGTCCGAACTGACAGCCCTGCCTTGCCCCCGGGATCACCACCGTGTCCACACACCCCCCAGCAGCTCTCGTCGAACCCTCCTGCAGTTCCTTCACCTCCCACAGCCGCTGCACTGAGACTGTCGGCATTACTTCGGCATACTCTATCCAGCCACAAAACACAACGATCTTGCCCTCTGTTGCTATTTCTTTAAGGGGACTGAAGGGTTGGGTTTGGGATTGGGGGGGGGTTGGGGGGGGGGTTGTGCTCCTCTTTCTCGTAATTTATCTGTTTAAAAGAAAAAAAAAAACAAAACAGGGAGGCAGTTTTGCAAATGTACAATCCAGTAGACTCAGTAAAACAGTCCTTGTGTTGCAAACACAAGCCATCACAATTTAGGAGTGGAATAGATGGGGATGAGAGCTAAGCCAAATGGATTACCTTAGCTTTAGGATCCTATATGCTTGCAATATCACCTGAGCTCCAGGTTCTCAGAGCATATTTACGTAACAAAGTTTCTAAATAGAAAATCTGTATTTAGTGGATGACAACTATTTTTTGATGGTGGGGAGGGAAAAGAATGGCATATGTGTAAAAGCTATGAAGATGGATAATTTGAAGTAGAAGGGTAGTGGGAAAGGAATACAAATAAAGGACATTTAATTTTTAAATGAGGCAATAATTGAACTAAGCCAGACTCTGGCCTAGAAAGAGGTATAAAAGAAAGATGAAAGATAGTTACGTCTTCAAGTATATTTATACAACATAAAAAGCCTTTGAAGCAGAGTGCTTTGTGGAAGTCTTCACATTTCCAGGCAACAAAAAAGCTAAAGGGCATAATGAGTTGGAAGGAGTGAGCAAGGAAGAGCAGACAAGGGAAGAAAACATTATTTCTGCCATTCAGCCAGTGTTTTCAGTGCTACAAGCAAACCATAGAGCCTTTAGTTATTGCTTAGGCTTGGGATCAGCAGTGAAGGATTAGTGTGGATCTGTGCGTGCGTGTGTGCACGTGTGTGCGTGCGTGTGTGCATGGGTGTGTGCGTGCGTGTGAGGCTGGCATACCAGAAAGTGTATGGCAGTGTGTGTACTGATTATCTTCTCCAAAGCTGTTTACCAGCTGTAGGGGTGAGTGCTAATTTCTTTTTTTTTTTTCTGAAAGGGGATATAAAAACAAGGCACTGAGTTAATGCAGTATTTGTGATATTAAAATTTGACCCAACATGGTATTTGCATGAGTCACAATTGCAAAGTATTGACCAGTTTTGTAAGCTGACAATTAGGAAAAGAAATGTGGTATTTATTCTTGTGCTTTGTATTTAGTATAGAGGCTGCAGGTTTAGTCTTTCTTTTCATGCAGGCAATACAATAGGAATATTTTACAACTGGGAACCATAATTTCTGGACAAGAAACCAACAAGTTTGGGAGATGACAGAAAAAAAGACACTGAGCTTTTTTTTATATAAAATATTCTGTCTTTTTAATAAACAATTATTATTTTGACATCTTTTTAAAAAAATCATCAGCCAGGATACTGGTCCTCACTTAAGCCTTTCCTTGGCTTCATGACCTGCTGTGCTGTTTTATCCTGAAACTGAGTTCCGAGTACCGATACTGTGAACATAATTCTGGTGCTTTTCTTAAAAAAAACACAGAGCTTGCAACCAAATGATTCCCTACCACCCCCCTTTTCAGTTCCTCCAGCATGTGATTTCTATCCATGGACACTATCATTTTGAGGGTTGTTTTCAGGGAGTTGTAGCAAATACAATTATATATACCCATTAACTCAGTTCTGTCAATTGTCTCCCTAAGTGCTGTTGAACGGAAGAAAACACTGCTGAACTGAGTGTTCACTGTGATAAGGGTAGCAAGCTTGTCTCCAGGATGCTCACTAAACCCACGTGCATGGGGAGGCACCATGCCTATGAAGGAATTATATACCTAATGAAGCAGACCCGGTGTTCAGACATGGCAGTCGACGGTGAACTGTGATTCCTGTCTGCAGATGGTTTGTTACCATAAGATGGTAGGAAAAGCCACCAATGCAGCACTCTAGCAAGACACATCCATGAGCTCTGCACATCTGTACCAAGAGGAATCCTGGCTCTCTCCACCCTTAGGGAGAGTGTAAGACTGGGAAAAAAAGGTTTCCCGAGCAGAGGAAATGACCCTTGTACTTACAGTGAGGTGGTCTCGCATCAAACGATGCTCTTCAAAGTTTCCCCCAATATTTGCTCCTGGGCTGCTTTCCCAGGAACCTGCATCTTTATTTTATTTAACCTGGAGGCCTGTTTTTTCCTCCTGCTTTCTCACTGGAAGCCAGTGATACTGATCACCCATCACAAGACCTCTCTTCATGCTTTGCCACATCCTCCTCTACTGCCGCTGTTAGCCCTGTCTTTGAAGTGAGAATTAGGAAGGGGATGTGGTGGTGGGGAGAGGCCAGGCAGGAGTTGTCTGCGTTAGAAGCATTTGCTTTCAGCCCCTGCAAGAAAAGTATTTGCGTGTATCAGTGCAGGACAGCCAAACTTTCCACCCAGTTTTTCTCTTCCAGAAATTATGGACACGCATAGATGGCAGCACACATTCAGTGCTCTGGTAACACGAGTGCGATGCAGTTTACTTGCCTCTGTGATTTCATTTGCATGCTACCAAGCTTAGGTGTTTATAAGTATACGCCAGTAATACATATCTATATATATATAACTATATCAAATGCAACAAAAGAGCACTATTGCAGAGTTAACTTTGTCTCCACAAAAGAAACGCTCAGATCCTTTCCCGTGGCAAAGACTGGTTTTAATGAAACTGTGTATTGAGAAATAGTTAAGCATTAGCATTTGTGATTATAATCAGTTTGGGGTTACAGTGCAGGTTTTCTGAAAATTTTGTTTTAAAAGCTGCCAGTTTGGGTTTCATCTTGCTCTGTACTGACATTATCTGAAGGAAAATACAGTAGCATTGATGTGTTTGGCAATCAAAAGGCAGCATCTTTGTCATGACTTATCAACCAGTTTCAACAATACCTGGCTTTCTGTATGTTAACCACTTAAATGTTATCCTGCTTCTGTTTTATAGTGACTGTGAGGCCTACAATGCAAGTATATAATTATTTTCTCATTAAAACAGAAACCTGTGTTGTGTTTCTATAAAGCTGCCTGTTTCTTCATGTCCTTTCAGGAAGGTGTACCCCCACAAGCAGCACATGGCTGCAGGAGAGTGGTTTGTGTCACACCTCCCGAGGTGCGCAGTGGGTCTCTTCCCCAGTTCTTGATTCTGCTTCTGTCTTTGTCTAGAGACGGGACAGATCTCTTTTTGTCCAGCTTTTTCTGCAGTGGTGTCAGCTGCAGATACAAGAGCATGCCTGAGTATTCCTTTCCCATTAACATGCTTCTGGAGGGTTGCAGAGGCCACATCTTCGTGATGAATTGCACCAGCTTTTTTACCTTGCTTCCTTCACACCTGCAGGGCCCCAGCCATCCCACATGGCAAAGTACATTATTTCAGCCAGTCCATTTCTTATGCACCCAGCTGCAGCAACCAGCCACTTGCCACCCTTTCATGGTCAGCTAGGCCAGGAGAGACCCCATCCCTCACCCCTGCTAGAAGCTGCTGCCACCTTGGCCTGCAAGAGCTGGAAGGTGCCAGGGCACTGGGTACACGGCAGCTGCAGACCAGCCGCAGGGACTCTTGGATACTGGGCAGGTTAGAATCAGAATCATGGAATGGTTTGGGTTGGAAGGGACCTCGAAGACCATGCAGTTCCAACCCCCCTGCCATGGGCAGGGACACCTTCCACTAGGCCAGGTTGCCCAAAGCCTCATCCAGCCTGGCCTTGAACACTGCCAGGGATGGGGCATCCACAGCTTCTCTGGGCAACCTGTTCCAGTGCCTCACCACCCTCACAGTAAAGGATTTCTTTCTGACATCTGATCGAAATCAACCCTCCTTCAGCTTAAACCCATTACCCCTTGTCCTATCACTACACCCCCTGATAAACAGTCCCTCTCCACCTTTCCTGTAGGCCACTTCAGGTACTGGAAGGCTGCTATAAGTTCTCCCTGGAGCCTTCTCTTCTCCAGACTGAACAATCCCAACTCTCTCAGCCTGTCCTCATAGGAGAGGTGCTCCAGCCCTCTGATCGGCTTCGTGGCCTCCTCTGGACTTACTCCAACCTCTCCCTGTGCCAGGAATAGTCAGCCATTTAATTGTAACCCTGCTCCATCCACAGCCCATGGGAAGAGGTGGAGGACACTGGTGGTTTTGGTGGGAGGTGGCTAGGGTCAAGCACAGCAATTCGGTCTGTGCTCTCCCTAACACGAGTCCTCCTCTCCCTTGTGCACACAATATCAGGAATGCCAACAGAGAAAAGTCAGATGTGGATTTCCTTTCCGGTTAGTAAATACTGTTGGAAGTCAGAAAATGGGTTAGAAAACAAGCCTGATGATAATTTATCCACCAATTCTGGTCTCTATCAAGAAAAAGAGTTTGTTGTCTTTTCAACACAGAAGAGGCTTTCTGTCTTCCTTTGCCTGTCCTTGTTCTGTGCTAACAGGGACAGCATATTGGACTTACTGGCACACAGTGGGAAAGGAAACTCCTTTTAGACCTCTTTTTTTGGGTTTTACGAGAATCAAAAGCATAAATTGAACATTTGCAAGGGAGCACTTAGACATTGCAAAACTAACACAGTGATGCCAGTGGGCAGCAACAGCAGCTCAGGAATTATTGCAATGTGTTCTGCTGTTACCAGCAGTTGGTATTTGTTTAATAACCCACACTTAGGACATCTAAAATCCCTGTCACCCCATTGCATAGCCAAAATGGTATGCACCAAGCTTTGGAGTATTTTTACAAAGTAATTAAAGACTATAAAAGAGCTGTGTTATCCATCACTTCTGGCATAGTTCCATATAAGGTTAAGGACTATAAAACAGCTGGTTTATCCCATACACTTATCCCACTATTTATCCCATATAATTATGCCACTACTTATCCCATATAAGTAGTTAAGGACTATAATAGAGCCATTTTATCCATCATTTCTGGTGTAGTCCCATACAAGATAAGCATATTGTGCCTCTAATAGCTGTAGGTGGCTTTAAGAGGCCTCAGCACAATGGGAAAGCAAATGGAGAGGCAAAGAATCTCCTCTGCAGAGGCAGGTTTGGTTAAACTGCTTTGAGGGAAAGGAGAGCATTCACTACCGTGTTTTCAGTTGTGAATGGGAACAGAAGAATAAAAAAAGAAAAAAAAGCACCCACCCACAAATGGGGACTGTAGTGTAAGGAAGCAAAGCCAGAGCACCTCAAGCTGTAGCAGGGGAGGGACGGGACTAGGCAGCACCAGAGCTGGGACATTCACATGGACATTAGCACTAAAGATGACTTTCAGTTATGTTCTAGTTATTGAATTGACTAGGACAGGCAGTCCAGGAAACTATGAGCAGTGTGTGGGTCCAGTCTTGCACTCTTCCCCCAGTTAAAGACCGAACACCATCCCAGGGTTTCACGTGGTGCAAGACCAAGGGGCAGGGGACATCCTGTCACATCAGCACTCAAACAGGGTGGAAAATAATAATAATAAAAGACCAGACTAACAAACAAAAAAACCGAGCAGCCACAGAAAAACCCTAAAATGCCATCCAGATCTCAGGGTCTGCTGCTAGCTCTGGTTGAGTCCTGATTAATTGGCAACCTAACCCACTGCTTTATCAATGGGGTCTCCAGCACAAAAGCTTTTACAGTAAGCACTAAATGCGGTGTCAGTGTGAGAGCTGCTGCTCAGTCCCAGGCATGTGTCATCCCTGCAGTGAATTCAGGGCAGTGTGCCACCAGGAGCTGGAAATGTTCTGGGCCTTTTTCCAATCTAGAGTGTGGCAGTAGCAGCAAGAAAAAACAAAGGAGGGAGAAAAAAAGTTTACAGAACTACTTTGTCACATTCTCTGATACTGCAAACTGCGCTGGGGCCGGGGGGGGGGGGGGGGGGGGGGGGAGTGCATGGTAGGGATTTGTGCAGCACCAGTGACATCTGGAGGATGAGTTGCACTGACCATGGGAAGACCTTAATTTCCAAGGATGTCTACTGGAAGCCAAATTCTGGGAGCAGCCAATACCTGGGATGGACGTGCTGATTGATGCATCAGTCTCAGGGCCCTATCAGTGCTATGCCCGCTATGATGGCACCCGTGTTACCAATGCAGCAAGCCCTCTTGGGATCAGCAGAGGATCAGGAAGAGTACCATGGCATATCTCACAAGATTCCCAGGGAGAGATGGTTGGGATGGGGACCCCAGAAAACTCCCCTGTGCTTAGCATGCACACCCAGTGCCCTGGGCATGCCTCCTCCCATGTGAGCTTCTGGGGTGCACCAGACCTCCCAGCCAGCCCTTGTTGGAAGGAATTGCAAACTCTATATTGCCTTGGCAGAAGCTTGGTGCAGGGCTGCGGCTAAGCTTACATTTTGCAAGGGGCTGTGCTGCACTGAACTCTTGCTGTGAAGCCTGTTGCTGGCTGGGAAGGTGTATGCAAGGCAGGGGGAAAGAGTAGGAGCCTGGAAACAGCTCCACGAAGACAGCAGGGTTTCACATTGGGCTGCAGCGAGCAGACCAATGATACACTCTTCCTTGGGGTTCCACTGGTGTCAAGAGGCTGTGTGTCAGAGTGAGGCAGGATGCTTATGTACAAATGGCCCCAACAAGCACTTCCTCCTCTTGTAGCATCTGGGAAAACTGAACTCTCATGACCTTATCTTAAAATGAGCGGCAAGTCCTCAAGCTGCGACTGAAACAAAGAAGCTAGGAAAATGCTAGCAAAAACAGGTGGATAATGACACAACTGATGCAGCACTTCACCTGCTCTCACGCAAGGCTTCAAAAGTGTTGCAAGCAAATAACCAGTCATTAGAAAGGAGGGAAGAGCTTAGGTCTCTGCAAACCGTCATCTGCATGGAGAAAGGTGGAGTTTCCTGACACACAATGGGAATTGACTTCCTGGGCTGCTTTCTCACCCCCTCATTGCGTGGAGGAGGCAGGAAGTATTCAGCTGTACTTAATTGGAGTGAAAGAAGGAAGGTGCACTTGCTCACACCCTGGTAAGGCTTGTTTGCTTCTAGAAGCATGGCTTTGGGGTACAGCACCAGCCCAAGGTGGACTCAGACTTTCACAGTGTTACCCCTTCCTGCTCCCTGCCATCTCCTTGCCCTCTGCTCTTCCCTTCTGGTTTCCGTATAGTGCTATCTGCACCCGAAACATGGCTGCCTTTGGGCAGGAAGACTAGATGGCTCCCATGAGCATGGGTGTCTCACCATGCTTCCACTGAGCCTCGTGGGATGAAAAAGACCTTCGATCAGACTGAGTCCCCAACCACAGGTCCCTGACTGATCACTACTGCAAGGCTCCATCAGCCTCCAGTCAGGCTCCCTCCCAGGCTGGTTTCCTCTCCTCAGGTATTTAAGTGGACCTAAATTTCTTTGCCAAAGCACCCCATGGAAGATGGATAAACCAAGACCCATGAGACAAACCTTAAGTGGACCAGATCCAAACGTCCCAAAGGATACCTAAATACCTCTAAGGACCTTGTTCTTTGAGGGCTACACAGCACTGACCTCATTTGGAAGCCCATGGATTGGACTTGTGTCAATGCACTATAAAATGATGGGGGTATGTTAGTGGGGTTGGCTTGAAAGGGTGTTGGGGGAGAGCCAGGCCGAAAAAAACCTTCTCTTGGTTGCATTATTCATGTGAAAAGGGGCATGATTACAGCTTTTCTTTAATGCTGTGTTTGAGGAAAACAACAGAGCCAAGTTCCAGCCATGGAGTGCTGCAGAGAAGGCAAATTGAGCTTATGTGAGGTGGAGATGATTGTTTTTAAATGGGCAGTTAATTGCAAGTTGTGAGACTTTATGTATAAAGCAAGTGAAAATTTCTGGCAGGAATGGAGGGAGAGGAGGATAAGTAAAGCAGGTCAGAAGAGAGTCATATAAACAGTGGAAAACAGAAATATAAATAGGAGAAAATATTGCTGATGGGAATTTTTCATGCACAGAGCCATTTCTGAAGCCAGCTGAAAGCATGCTCAGACAAAGTTTGAGTAGGGATAGAAGCTATATGGAAAAAAACATTTTTACCCAACCTCTGCCAGTGACAGGATGGGTCTCACATGCTGCCAGGTCCAGACTATGGCAGTGGAGGACAAGATTCAGCTCAGATGTCCTTCTTGGCCACTGTTTGCTGAGTCAATCTTCAGCAGAAGGGAGTCAGGAAATAGCTGAATGATATCATTGCTCATGAGCCCCATAATTTATTGACATGCAGACTCTCTGAGTTTATAAATTAAAAGATAAATCAATGTAGTCTGTCTAAGCTTTGCAGGATGTGTCCAAGGCATTTATGATCAAGATCCCCTAGCACTAAAGGATCAAAACAGCATTTTGGTGCCCCAAAGGGTCTTATTTTTCAAATCTTGCTTAATCTCTTGTTCCTTTCCTGTATAGAAGTATTAAATCAGTGTGGTTGGGGAGGTCACTCTCTTGGTTTATTCTGTAGGCATCTGCCGATGTTGCCCTAGGGTGCCCTAGCTACATGTCTTTGCAGAGGGGGCCTGAAGGCTCATGGCCAGACACGACTTGGTAGCTGGTAAGAGCTCCCACTGGCATCTTGGAGGTGACATCAAACACAAAATCCCTGGAGGTGTTGAACTGGGATAGCTACTGACCCTTGGAAAGTGGTGGTGTGGAAGTGGATCACATGTGGCAATGAGAGGCATGAGCCCAAATCACCTGTGCATGGTCCAAGCCCTGCAGCAGCAAAGCAACCTGATCTACAGTAGAGCAAGGTCTTCTGGAGGGAAGAGCATGCACTTGGCATGGCCCTTAGCTATGTCTTGTTGATTTTCAGCAAAAAAGAGTGTCTCAGGTTCTGCAACAACTGGAAAGCTCATCAGGTGTTAGCAGTCCTTCAGGAGGTGACTGCAGCTGGCAGTCCTCCTTTCAAGGGCTTCACTGGCACTCAGCTGGTGACCGAGGTGCACCGTGCAAAGTCATGCTGGAACGGGTAAAGTGGTTGGAAGATGTCTCCTCATTGCCCATGTCCAGTTAGCAGGAGGTATGAAACCACTTGGAGGAACTCACCAGGAAATGCAGAGGTTGTAATGGGAAGAAGCAGAGCTGCTCTCAACCAGTGTGAGAAATTCAGCAGCTGTGCAATGGGGCATAAAAGCAAAGTCTTAGCTCAGCAACACTTTGAATACCCCAAAGTGCTGAAATAAGGGACAAGGGAATAGCAAACACCAGTTACAGGAGCTGTCTTGCCACACAGTTTAGAATTTACGATTGTATGTATATTTATTCATGCTTGTTAGACATTGAAGAACTGCAGCCTGGAAAAAGTTAGCAGCAACAATATTTCTGGAAAGCTGCCCAGACTTTCTTGTTTCCCTGGTACCTTTTCGCGGTAGTCCTCTTCAACTCCAAATTTTCCTGCAGACACAACAGACCCTTCAGAGAAAGAAGATGCACACTATTTTAGTCCCATTAATGCATTTTTATACATGTATTGGACTCCTAAGGATACACAAAATCTGCCAAGGCTGTTCATTCACTAGCTGCCTGTGAGGGTGCTAGCTAAAATTCTCCTGAGTAGTGTGCAAAGAGACCTGCAATGCCCTATACACATGAGCTTTCTCCAGAGCCTGGGGCTTTCTCCTGGAGCACCCTATCTGATACAGAGTGGTGGGCCTGGGGAGACCCAGACACATCCTCCCTGCGTGCCGAGTGGAGGTGACACCTCTGCATGGGGTTACGGAGCCTCAGCGGCTCTTGCTCCTTTCCAAGAGGTGCTCTTTCAGCACCAGGGCTGCAGCTTGCCCACCCAGGCACACCTCTGCCCTCTCGTCTGAAGATTACCCCATTGGAGCTGTTTTCCACTAATGCCTTGCAGCAAAGCAGGTACAGACATGGTCCCCCATAGCCTCCCAGCTACCCTCATGGAGGATGCTGGTGGCTTTCCCTGCTGTCCCAGGGACCTCTCCACCCTGCCAGCTCAAAACAACTCCCCCCACCCTCAGGCTGCAGGCTGGATAATTAGCCAGGCGTGGCTGCAGCACGTGTCAAAAAACAGGGTTATCCTTGTTATGTGCCTCGTGATGCCAGATTGCCTGGAAGTCCTCAGCTGGCATTGGGGAGTGTTTGCAGTGAGACAAACCGTGATAGACACTGCCATGCAACCTCGTACCCCGAAACCACCGTGGGCTGGGTTCAGCAGCCATCACCAGCTACAGAGAGGCTTGTGAGTGGACCGTGGAGGACCTGCCTGGTCCTGAGCAGATGGTGCTCTGTAATCCAGGAAAGGGGTTGAGAGCTGGTTATTGAGTTTCTTGTGGTTTTTATTTCTGAGCTGCAGAGGTTCTGTAAATACCACCCCACTGGAAGAACTACCACATGGAAGAAGAGGGTGGCGATGCTCATAAATGTCACCAGAGTGTGCCATAGCATCTGCAGCTTTTGGATTGGGTATGGAGTTTCTTGGGGTTTTTTTAAACAAAGAATGTGAATGTGTTTGACAGAATGTTGTACATAAAATAGCTTGGAAAATTTAAACACCCAAGTGACTAAAACCAGTTGATATTTCTTGCCGATTTCTGTGCTCAGGCCCTAGCCCAGCAGAGTAAATAGAGAGAAGCTGTAAGGAATGAGCTGTGATCTGTCTGCTCTGAACGTCTCAGGTGGATATCATTGAGGACTTACTGCAGGTGACGGCTTCGGTGCTTGCTTTACCTGCCTTCAAAATGCAAATTTAGCCATGCAAAAAGCTAACCTGAGATCTGTCAAGTGAAAACAGCTGGATTACCAGGCAGGAGTGTCTCCAGCAGAAATAAGATTTAAGGTAATATTTTACCTTCCCTCCTCTCCTCAAAAAGCACTATGCTTTACACAAAGCACAGGGCAGAGCCTGTATCTGTAAGTATTTATGACGCTTTTGATCATTTCCACCTCTCACCCTAGAAAATAGGGTGGATTCATCCCTTTTCTCTCCACTGTCCTGATGTCCTCTGACAGCTGCTGTTCTTACCTCCATGGAGCCATAGGCTTATGGAGAGATACTTATTCCCTCTAATTGTTCCTGGCTAGGGCTGAGTTATCTAGCAAAGGTCCTACCAGCCCAGAAAAATTAGTGTTCCTCTTCCCCTTGCTTTTCTTTTCTTCTTTCCCCCACTCACTTCACAAGGATGGGCGGCTTACTATTTCTTTTTCCTCTTTTATTCTGCCACATTAACCTTTCCAATATGCTCTGCGTATATTCTTCCTCTAATTCACATCCACACTTAACACACAGATCCTCTCCAGTCTTATAAATTCCAAGTCAAACTTACACACTCCTTCTACAGAGCTTTTATTCACCCTTAATGACTGTTTTCAAATTTATTACTCTTTAAATGTAGTTATAGACTTTTCAGTACCCATTCACCATTGCCATAAAAGTTTCTAGACCTACATAAAAAATTAAAATGTGAAGCAGGTAACTAAAACTATTTCTAAATGGCTTTGGAAAGCAATTGGGAAGTGTAGGGCAGTTTTTGGTTTTGAACCAAGTTATTACAGATTATTGACTGTAGTTCATTCAGTAGTGAAATTTTTTAATAGTCACATTTTTGCTATGGTTATTTCATTTTTCCAGACTGTTCACTTTTGCTTTATTCAACATAGGATTACTTAAGCTGTAGTTCTAGGATAGTTTGTTTCATCCCATTTCTCAAGTCCGTTGCTGCCTGCACACGATTGAACTTTGCAATGCTTGTGTGCGAAACTCATATATGCTGACAGCAATTAAAAAAAATCATGAATATTAATGAAAAGGAGGATGTGCGCACACACGCACACACACACAGAAAAATCATTTAGCACCAGAATTATCTGTGGCTTCTGTAAGAACTACAGCAGGATTTGTTCAGTCAGACACCAGATACTGCAAGAAGCTTCTTCTCCTGCTTCCATGGAGAGATTAATGTTAAGGCTGTCAGCACTATTAATCACCTAAATTCCTCAAGCTAAAGAAAAAAGAAGCCAGCTCTACAAAAAGTGTGTGTCGAGGATGCTGTGTTTTGTCTTTCCAGCAGAGGGAGAAGCCCACAGGAGACTCTAGCCAGGTGTGGTGGGTTGACCCTGGCTGAGGGCCAGGTGCCCACCAGAGCCGCTCTATCACTCCCCTCTTTCATTAGACAGGGGAGAAAAGGTACAATGAAAAAAAACTTACGGGTCGAGATAAGGACAGGGAGAGATCATTCTCTAATTATCATCATGAGCAAAACAGACCGAACTTAGAGAGGGAATTCATCTTATTTATTACTAAGCAAAACAGAGTAGAGGAATGAGAAATAAAACCAAATCTTAAAAACACCTCCCCCCACCCCTCCCATCTTCCCGGGCTCAACTTCGCTCCCGGCTTCAACCTCCACCCCCCCCAGCGGCACAGGGGGACGGGGAGTGGGGGTTACGGTCAGTTCATCACACGGTGTTTCTGCCGCTTCTTCATCCTCAGGGGGAGGACTCCTCTCATCATTCCCCTGCTCCAGCATGGAGTCCCTCTCATGGGAGACAGTCCTTCACGGCCTTCTCCAACATGAGTCTCCTCCACGGGGTGCAGACCTTCAGGAGCAAACTGCTCCAGCGTGGGCCCCCCACGGGGTCACAAGTCCTGTCAGCAAACCTGCTCTGCCGTGGGCTCCTCTCTCCACGGATCCACAGGTCCTGCCAGGAGCTTGCTCCAGCGCGGGCTTCCCACGGGGCCACAGCCTCCTTCAGGTGTCTCCACCTGCTCCGGCGTGGGGTCCTCCACGGGCTGCAGGTGGAATCTCTACACCCCCTCATCCTCCCTCCATGGGCTGCAGGGGGACAGCCTGCTTCACCATGGTCTTCACCACGGGCTGCAGGGGAATCTTGCTCCGGCGCCTGGAGCACCTCCTCTCCCTCCTTCTTCACTGACCTTGGTGTCTGCAGATGTTCTTACATCTTCTCCCTCCTCTCTCTGGCTGCAAAAGCTCTCTCTAACTGTTTTTCTCTTTCTTAAATATGTTATCACAGAGGCGCTGATTGGCTTGGCCTTGGCCAGCGGCGGGTCCGTCTTGGAGCCGGCTGGCATTGGCTCTATCAGACACAGGGGTAGCTTCTAGCAGCTTCTCACAGAAGCCACCCCTGTAGCCCCCCCGCTACCAAAACCTTGCCACGCAAAACCAACACACCAGGTAAGCAGGAAACTCTGAAATGAGAAAATCAGAGAAACATGAAATCTGGAGGTGAAAGCAAGACAATGCTGGTTTCTGGTGCTGCTTGGTCAGCCAGCATCTGTCCCAAAGGAAACTGGATATTGCTGATGTTTCCAGCTCCCCATTTCTCTCACATGTTGCTCTCAAAGCAGTGGGGAGTGCCAGCTTCTTCCAGGTGGACCTCCCTTACCCTGGCTTGGGGTCACCTCTCCTCACAATGCTTCACATCAGTGCACCCCATGGGGTATCTCCATGGAGCAAATCCATTCTGCAGCTTTTTTGCAGCCTGCACACTGCCCTAGGCTTTGCTCAGGTGGGGCAATGGGTGAGGCCTCAAGGCATGGGGAACGAGGCGATATGTGGATGAGGGGCACCATTGTTCAGAGGATGAGGAATTGCTTGGATGGTTGCATCCAGAGGGTAGTGGTCAAAAGCTCAATGTCCAGATGGAGACCAGTAACAAGTGGTGTCCTTCAGGGATCCATACTGGGACCAGTACTGTTTAATATCTTCATCATTGACATAGATGGTGAGATCAAATGCACCCTCAGCAAGTTTGCAAATGGCAGCAAGCTGAGTGGTGTGGCTGACACACCCAAGGGACGGGATGCTGTCCAGACGGACCTGGACAAGATGGAGCAGTGGGCCCATGTGAAACTCATGAGCTTCAACAAGGCCAAGTGCAAGGTCCTGCACATGGGCTGGAGCAATCCCTAATATCAACACCCCCCATGGGCTGGGGGAATGAAGAGACTGAAAGCAGCCCTGAGGAGAAGGGCTTGGGGGTGTTGGTGGATGAAAAGCTGGGCATAAACTGGCAATGTGTGCTCACAGCCCAGAAGGCCTACCATATCCTGGGCTGCATCAAAAGCAGCGTGACCAGCAGGTCTAGGGAGGGGATTCTGCCCCTCTAGTCCATTCTGGTGAGACCCCACCTGGAGTACTGCATCCAGCTCTGGGACATGGAGCTGTTGGAGCAAGTCCAGAGGAGGCCATGAAGCTAATCAGAGGGCTGGAGCACCTCTCCTATGAGGACAGGCTGAGAGAGTTGGGGTTGTTCAGCCTGGAGAAGAGAAGGCTCTGGGGAGACCTTATAGCAGCCTTCCAGTACCTAAAGGGGGTCTTACAGGAAAGATGGGGACAAACTTTTTAGCAGAGCCTTTAGTGATAGGACAAGAGGTAATGGTTTAAAACTAAAAGCGGGTAGATTCATACTAGATATAAGGAAGAAATTTTTTGTGATGAGGGTGGTGAAACACTGGACCAGGTTGCCTAGAGATGCTCCATCCCTGGAAACATTCAAGATCAGGTTGGACGGCACTCTGAGCAACCTCATCTAGCTGAAGATGTTCCTGCTTGTTGCAGGGGGGTTGGACTAGATGACCTTTAAAGGTGCCTTCCAACCCAAACTATTCTATGATCTATGTGCTCACACTGCCTGTGGCCTGGGCTTCCTCTTCCTCCCATGAGCAGCAGAGGAGAGCAAATGTCCCCATAGGTGATCTCAACATGTCTGGTCGTGTTGCGCCTCCTGAATGCCAGACTGCTGGACCAAGGGTCTTGGTGTCTGAGACACCTTGAGGTGCACCCATAAGGGCATAGTACTGCTTTTTATTACAGCAATGGTAGACTTACCAGCTGTTGTGCTACAGACACACTAGCACCAGCATTGTTGTTTTCCAAACAGCCTGGATGTAATTTCCTGGAGCTGCTGAAGCAAGGCTGATGGGGCGGCCTTTAACATCCAGGCATTAGCATCTACCATTGGCAGCTCTGGATCCCACAAGACAACTGCCCTGGACCAGGATCCCACATCCCTGTGGCAACACAGCAGCTGCCAGGAGTCGCTCCCCCTGCCCCATGTACCTGGCTTTCCATGCAGCCTCTGCTCCCCCTCATCTCCCCAACACCACATGCCTTGCAAGGACAGGGACAGTATGTAATTAAATGCCAGCCAGTGAGGAAGCCAACCTCCCAAACCACAGAGAGAAACTATGGCTTGGCATTAGAGTCTGTGGTCATTTATGACAAAGATGTATTTTCCAGAGGAAAACAGGCCACCACTGAAATAGCTGCTTCTTCCCAGTGTTTTCATCCAGCTCTCCCTCTCTCTGGTGCTGTAACATGACTACACTCCATCCGGGCTTAGACCCGGGCGCTTTCCAGTTGTGTTTCCCCACCTTGCCACCACCACGAAGCCGCAGAGTGTGTCATGACAAGTCACACGCACAAAGGAGCAGGAAGAGATACAGAGCTGATTTACCACCTCAGAGGCAAAATGTCTTGCCAGCCAGAGACTGTAAATCACCCATCAGCAGGCTTAGGTGAGGGAGATGAGGGAGATGAAGAGGGCTTATGCACCCACGTTGGACTGCAGTCCTGGATGTCTAAAGGACATTTTCAGATGAGGAGTGTTGAAGACCAAGTTCTAAAATGCTGGTACTTGCCAAGCTCAGCTGCCACCAGAATACTGAAATCCCTGAAGCAACCCTGTTCAGAAAGAAAAAGTGATGTAACTGTCATAAATGGTCAAAAAAAGAAAAAGCAATACTGCACAGGAATGTATAACATTGCCACAGGGAGATATTAAACACCTTTATTTGGCCAGACTGACAAATGTCCAAGAGCTGGTGCAACGTGGTGCACCTGACCTGGCCTCTAGTGGGCCTCCAGACAAGGCAATTCTAGAGAGGGATGCCCTAAAACAATGTGTTCCTTTTCCAGCAGGCTACATCTCTGCATTTTTGCCTTTAGACTAGTCTCAGTGATTCTGTAGGTACGTTTTTCTTAAACGTCAAGGGCCACTCTCTTAAGGCTCCATGGTGTTTATGCTGCATGAATGTATTTTAAAGTGGATGTGCATATCCCTGTAAATATTAGTAATATGAGAACTGGGGCCCATGGAAAAGCTGATGCTAGAGAATAGTAATTTTGAAGTATTTGTGGCATCAAATGAATATGGTATTCATGAAAAGTATTTTGCAGTGGGAAATATTCTGGAGCCTTGGTTAAACTCTTAATTTAGCACTTACTGTTTTGCAATTACTGGCGTGAAATTATACTCTTCCACAAGAACTAGTTCTAAAAAGTATATTTAATGTGAATGAACACTCAGAAAATCCTGGAAATATATATGTAATTCATGAGATCACTAATGGCATTTAGCACAGTTCATTAGCTATCTAGGCCTGAACAGCATTAAGCATAACATAGCATCACCTAAACGTCAAGAGTGTCAGATGAGTAAGCCAGGCAGCCTGTACATGCAACAAAGTGTGGAGGAAAAGTATCCCTTATTTAAGAGATGAGCAGATCTGCAGTCTCTTAAGTGCAGTGCCTGTAACATATTTCTGCAGTCCAAGATCACTAATGTCCCAAATTGAAGCTTGAATGGGACAAAGTCATTTATCTTTCCCTCTAATGTCTGTTGGAAGAGACAGGGCTCCCTGGGTGAAGAAAACGTGGCAATTCCTCTGTTTGTATTTGTTGCTTAAACTGGTTACAGGCTGGTACTTTGGGAGTTTTACTAAGGCTGGAATTCCCATCCTCTGGAAATATTCCAGGGTTTGGAGGAAAAGATTTGTCCCACTTCTTAATAAAAACTAAAGACACTAGATACCTTTTGCAGAAAATCTGGGGGAAAAAAGCCAATTGTTGGAACAACCTACATTATATTTTACAGCTGGCTAGGAGTCTTTTGGCCTGACAAAAAACCAAATTCTCTGGTGAAACTTAAATTGTCTAGCAGCAAATCATTCTAGCAGACAATTCCACACTCCTTTCCCTTTCAGTCCTTGGGACTTTTTTTCCTTGAATTGAAATATAAACCAAAAATTATTGCACAACCAAACTAGAGTGAAAAAATTAAACTCTTGAGCCATGAGTACACAGGCATTGAGTAAATGTCACCTGAATCAATAGAGAATGCAACATTGTTCTTGCAAATTAATCATTAATTTATAAAGTAATCATCATAAATCTTCCTAGAACAGATTGTTATTCTGCCTGTTATGATTCATTAAACCAGTGCAGAATGAGATCATTATCATTAAAGTTAGCATTTTTGAGACTGCCAAATATCCTCCAAGTATTTCCTGCAGCTGGGACCGCAAGCATCTTCCTTGGACCTGGCAGCCTGCTTGCACCATATCCTGCTCCAAGAGCTTCTCATGCCTCTGGCCAGCCACGTTGTCATGCCTCCAGGGACCCCAACCCCTTGGCAGGGGGGTCGCTTTGCTTGACCCCCTTGCGCAGCAGCAAAATCGGAGGCTGACTTCAAGCTGCAAAGCTGCATGTGGCATCAGCACCTGCAGAGAGGCATGGCCACTGCCCTCAGGAGCTGGGACTGGAAGATGCTTCCCCAGCAGTGAGCTCTCACTCACCTCAGCCTTCAGCTCAGCTGTCTGATTATGGGGTGCAGCGGTTGCCGATGCCTTTGGATAAATCGGGACTTTTCTCCTCCTGCTGGAAATTCCCACATTGCAAAGCCAAAGGACACAGCAGGCAGAGTGGCAGCTGTGGGAGGCAGGTTACCAAAATATAGGCTTTTTCGCTTTTAATTTCTTTTTGGTGTAATTTCCTGACTGTGTTATTGAAACAACGACACAAGGGGCATGATGCAGCAATAGGGTAGTTGGGAGCAAGTAAAAGCAAAAGACCCAACAAGATATTTGTGTAGAAGAAAGGAAAAAGAGCTGGCAGTAAGGGGAATTCACAAATTACCTGAAAAAACAGCACACAGGCATCCCCTGCCCCCACAGCCACCATGAGAATCCTCTGACATGTGAAGGATGCCACAAGGGAAAAAAACAACAACAACCAAACCAAACAAAAAACAAACCACCACCCCAGATTGCAGCAATTACTTGATCATGGCATTTTCACTTCCTAAACTGGGAGAGAGAAATTCCCCTGGGTCATCTGACCTCTGTTGAAACTACACCAGGAAGAGCAGCAGCGGGCGGTCGCTGAGCGCAGGGCGTTCTCCAGCTGTACAAAAGCCTCTCGTGCGTGAGCCAGAGATCAGAGCAGCACGGGGATGTGCGTGTGTGCACATACATAGCAAGGCGAGGTGCAAATATCCACCCAGCCAGATCATCTCTTGCACAACTCTCTGATTCTGTGCAGCCTGGCAGATCTTTTGTTTTTTCCTCCGCTGCTCCTCTCCAAGCATGCCTCCAGAGCAAAGCTTCTGAAGAGCCATTTCCTCCCATTCATCTCCCTGAAGACAGCTCTCCCCAAGACGAGGCAGTCGCCAGCAGCATGGTGGGGGTGACAGCGATGAGGACGTGGATTGAACCTGTGGTCGCAGGCTCCCAAGTGGCCAGTGCCTTCTACGACACGGCACTGCTGCTGGTGGTGAAGAACTACTACAACCAGACCAATGCAACCGCTCCCTCCCATGCACTGGAAGATGCTCAGCAGAAGGCTGTCTCTAATTTTTATATCATCTACAACCTAGTCCTGGGCCTGAGCCCGCTGGTGTCAGCCTACGGCTTGTCGAAGCTGGGGGACAGGATCCATCGGAAAATCCCCATCTGCTTCCCTCTTCTTGGCTACTTGGGCTCCAAAACTCTCCTGCTCCTCCTGATCCTGCTGGGCTGGCCGATCGAGGTGATGTATGGGGCTGCTGCCTTCAATGGGCTGACGGGCGGTTTCACCACGTTCTGGGCAGGTGTCATGGCTCTGGCATCCCTGGGGTCCTCCGAGAGCAGGAGGTCTCTGCGACTTATCATTATTGAGCTGGTGTACGGCCTTGCTGGCTTTCTGGGAAGCATGGCATCTGGTTACCTCTTTGTTGGCTTCAGTGACCGCTATCGAGAGGGCTCTGTGCTGGTGGGCTGCAGCATCGTTTGCTATGCTTTCTGCCTCCTCTACAGCATTTTTGTCCTGACAGTACCCAAGCCAGCAGCTTCCTGCCCAGCCAAAGCCAAGAGTTCAGAGGAGGTGGGAAGCCAGCTGCCAGCCCAAACAGGAGCAGCAGCAGCAGAGAGTTCCCAACCTTCGGAGGGCAGCAGCTCCACTCCAGTATCCCCCTCAAAACTCATCATCATCATGCTGTTTGTAGCAGCAATCCTCTATGACCTTGCCGTGGTCGGTGCAATGAACGTACTCCCACTCTTCTTGCTCAGGGAGCCTTTAAGTTGGAATGCTGTGGAGATCGGCTATGGCAATGCTGCTGGGTACGTGATCTTCATCACCAGCTTCCTAGGGGTATTTGTATTCTCCAAATACCTGAAGGACATTACCATGATCATGATTGGAGTGGCATCCTTCAGCACTGGCATCCTCATCATGGCCTTTGTGCGGTGGACGTTCCTGTTCTACATTGGTGAGTCATACAGCCACTTGCATGAGCGAGTGCACCCTGAGAAAGGGACTGGGGTGTTTCAGTGTCAGGAGAAGGGTTTTTGCTCTGCTTCACCACGAGTTTCAGAGCAGGAAGCCTGGCAGACCGTCACATGAGTAATTCCCAAGAAGCCTTCATTATCGTTCCCCTCTCCCCACCTCACCCTTTGTACTCATACACTCAGCACCCTACAATAGCCAGAGGAGGCATACACTCCTGCCAAGGCTTAATTTAAGGCCAGTTGACTTGTAATTCGTCACACAGTCATAGCCCAGATCTGAGCAGGGGAACAATGTTCACACTACGGGGGAATGGGAATTGTTGCTGGCTACGTGTACTAGTCGGACCACAACACTGCATTAATGGGAAGCACTCATTTCTTGTGAGGTAAGGCTTAAGGCTACAACAGAAACAAATTGGCAAAGGTTTCCTATTAAGCAAACATCTTAAGATGTGATCTATTTTGTTGCATTAAGGCATTTATGGTCAATGGGAAGCTTAATAGTGAAGCGCTGAAGCTGCTTTAGCAACTAAAATATGATAATGTAGTGTGCAAACCTTACACTATGTATAAATGACCAAGGGACAGGTAACAATAGATGAGGCAGCATCCCATGACAAAGGAAAGGCAAGTTTCTTGTTGGGAAGTAGCCTCTGCAGGAACACGGAGAACAAAACCCAAGAACTGCATCCATTGTGGCAGTGAGATGGATGGTTCATATCTGACAGAGTATCGTATGTTGCATGGCTTTGAGGTTTTTCTTCTGAAAGTGAGAAAAGTATCTAAGAGAAATGGCCTGAAGTGATTTTTCTGTCTGCCCCTACAGGGAATAAGAAAATGAAAATCAAAGAAACTTATTCTAAAGGAAAAGATAGTAGAATATTATATTTGTGTACTAAGCCAAACATTGAGTGAAATTTTAAAGAGACTTCATTTGTTTAGACAATCAAGCTGGGGAACAAAACATAAAAAAACCCAAAGAAATGCTTGGTTAATATTAAGTCCACCAGGAACACATGCTGCTACACAGTGTGCAGGATGTTTATTCCCTGCATTGCAGAAATACCTTGGTACACTAGACATGGCCTAAGTTTTCACTGAGGTTGGTTCTGCTGACAGGAAGGTAATTCCAGCTCCCTAAAAGTTTCTGCAGTAGAGAAAGCCTAAAATACTGCAAGCCATAAGCACCAAGATAGAAAACAGCTATAGTGTTCTAAAGGTACTGTTTCTGTCAAGGCCGTGTAGCATTGGGTGCTCTATCTGCTGGTCAGACTCAAATCATCAGTCTCACTATCACGAAGGACAGTGCTATATTCCATCTATGCTGGGGTTTCAGGCTGAGACTAAGACAACACGGCTGGTCCGGGTAAAGTAGTTCTGCTAGTGGGAGCAATAGGTGGCTTATCTACCATCGCTTGGCTGAAGTGAGGACCTACATTCCTAACGAAGATTTGTACTTCTTTCTGGAACTCAAGGAACAAGAAAAGGTGAAGCAAAGGCCCTGCCTAAGCCAGAGGCATGTAGTCTTCAAAAGCAGTGGTGGTTGTGTTGGGAGGCAAGGAGCAGGTACTGATCATAACCACCTATTCATTGCATTGCAGCACGGGCAGTGATGCTCTTTGCCCTCATCCCCTTACCAACCATCAGGTCCATGTTATCCAAGCACGTCAAAGGATCATCCTATGGTAAGTATTTTGGTTAGCTTACCGATCAAAATACCCGCAAATACCTCCATTCAGCCTAAGGTACAAAGATAAAGGTAAGTTATTGCTGCAATCTGTGCTTTGCGTAATAAAACCAGAACAGTTGGTACCACAAATGGGAAGGGAGGAGCAGAGAAACTTGCAGGACAAGATTGTCACATCCAAACATCTCATCCTCAGTTGCATCATCATTTATTCACAAATTATCAGCACATGTTTCAAGAGATTACTATCAGCGTGCAGCTCAAAGGCAGGGAAAATACCTGAGGTGCTGCTCAAAACCACAGTACTCCAGGGAAAATCAAGAGAAGCAAGATGTTGGGTTGAGGCACTATGAGATTCATACCATTTATATTCTTTTACTTCCAGTTTTGGGAAGGATGGATTTCTTTCATAATTTTTCAGTTATGCTCTCTAAACATATTAAAAATGTATTAGAAAATAGTAAAATATATGTCTTTTACAACACTGTATTGAAGGTTACCATTTTTATCCCAGTGATCTGGATTTAGACACAACAGACAGGACTGGCCATGCATTCAAATAGCACCTCCAGCCCATGATTGTTTGTGCCTCCTCCAAACATGTTCCCACAGCCACCCTTTGCATCCTTTTCCCTTCTGTGATAGGAACACGACACCGCTCTGTCACCAGTTCATTCCTAGTCCTTGTGCTCCTCAACGTGGCAAACTCACCTACCTGCCACAAATAGCACAGGTCACACCCCAAATTAATCATTACTATTAATCACAATGTTGTTTTTAACCTCTACCATGAGCCATACGGGCTGTGCAGACCAGCTCTTGAGCAGAGCCGTGCAGCAGAGCAGCCCTTGCCTCTTGGTAGCAGTGTTGTCTCCTGATGTGGTGGCCGCTGGTGCTGCGTGGCTGGAGAAGGCTGCCCAGGCAGCGAGCTCAGCACACAGCCCTGACCTTGCTCCCAGTTTGCACATCCTGGCAGGGCTGGGTTACTTCCCCTTCCCCCATTTACCACCAGAGAAACAGAAGGGTGCATTTCAGCAAAAAAAGCTATTTCAACTAGGATTCAGCTTCTGCCTTTCCTCTGCCCTAACATTCATACAAATCACATGGACCTCCCCATTTCAGGCATTGTTGTCATTTTAACCCAGTGAACCACTCTTCTGACCTAGGGCAGAAGCAGACCCTGACTAAAATCTCTCATGTCCTAAGGTGTGAGCCCAAGACTACTTTTCTACCTGCTAGGAAAAGGAGCACTTATTGCCCAGTTTACTGCTGCTCTCCCAAGCTGCTACCCCTTCATCTAGACTGTTCAAGCAGAGTTTTCTAGTTCGATCTTTTGACCTATGCCTAAAAGAAGGAAAAGTCATTTCATTCTGGTCTAGAACGGAAGCAGATACAAGCTCATGCCATCTGGCGCTTGTGAAGCAATGACCGCATTCCTCTTCCACACAGTGATGATCCTGGATTTGTCAGGGAGGTACCAGAGATGGTTTGGGTTTTTTCGCTCCAGTAACAAACTATGTTCTTGTTTTACAGGTAAGGTGTTTGTCCTGCTGCAGCTGTCTTTAGTCACCACGGGAGTAGTGACATCTACAGTCTACAACAAGATCTACCAAAATACACTGAACTGGTACAGCGGCTTCTGTTTCATTTTGTCTTTTCTAGTTGGCTGCCTGAGCCTCCTCCCTTTAAGGTAAGGAACAGGAAGGGTTTTGTCCAAAAGGACATGCTGTATTTTCTTCATACTTCTTGATTCCAGGTCTAAAGTATATAATACAGATGGGGAAAAATATTTTTTTTTTTTTTTTTAAAAAAAAAGGGAAAAACAAGAATGTTGCAGAAATGAGTTGACAAATATCCAAAGAATGAAACTTGCAAGTGAGCTAGCCAATGTTTTTAATCTTCTTTTTGTTTAATGTAACATGAATTGCTGTAGGAGGAATATTTGGCAGAGTTTAAGAGCTGGTAATCCCAGGGGACAAAGCCTTCACACAAGTGCTTGATATTACGAAAATAGTAGTAAGTAGAATGAGGGATTAATCCTACACAAAGTAAAAAAAATAATTTTAAAAATCCATTACAGGTTACTTATTGTGATAGAAAAGAATAATCTGAGTCTCCCTCAGGTGTTTTTTTCAAAGAGAAACCATTGCCACATAGCGAAGGAAATGATTACTTTTCTGATCCAATGAATTTGCCCAACTGTACTGCTATAGAGCAACTGAGAGGTACAATTTCAAGAACAAGTTTTAAGCACAAAAGGAGCTTTATATGAAAAGAGAAAGCTGAGACAGCATCTCTATCTACTCTTCCAAAATTTTTGAAGGATTTCCCTCTAAATCTCACTTTGCCCATCATGCCCTCCCCAGGAAACAGCGAGACTCTTCTAGTATGAAGTTAAAGTTATAATTGTGATAATGTCAGTATTTAATCCATGCAACAACAATATTTTCCTTAGATATAAGGCAAGTACTGGATAGGTTTAATGTCTGATCCAAGGCAAAATTCTTGCCAAGTTTTGCTGTCATTTTTAAAAAACAATAACAGTAGAAAGTCTAAAGGCACTATGTATACTGACTTCAGTGTTATCACTTCGGAAGAAAAGGCAACACTAAGGAAAGCTCCTACACCATCAGCTCTGCCTCATCCAGAGCACCAAAGGCTTTCTGGGCTTGTGAACACTTTTGACATCTGATGTCAGTGGGACTACGAGTGTGGGGACAGCTACTTCATACTCATCACTTCCCTGGCTTTGCTTTCCTCCTCATATTTTCCAGACACAAGTGACTCGCTTTTTACACACAACCCTGCTGTTTAACAGCAAGTCACTGCTAGTTACTCAGCTGCTTTTTAACACACCGTCTCCAAAACAGGTTAGCACCATTATCAGCACAGACACCAGGATTAGGACTTAAAGTCTGAAAGATGACAAATGGTGCCAGTTTCATTGCTTGTACACAAGAGTAACTTACAGAGATGCTGGTAGATCCTCGAGAGGAATCACATGAGCACTCAGCCAGCTCCACACACACCCCACAGTTTAAGCTAAAGAATTGATGGTGAAAAAGCAAACTGTAGTTTGAGAAAGTAGCTTGCTAGCTCTCTTGTAACCTGCATTTTTATTGCTCTTTACAGCATCCTTGCCATCAAACAACGTTCATCCACTGGCTCTCTTCAGATTCTGACCGAGTGACGGGCTGTACCAGCTAAAGCATCTTTTGGTCTTTATCAACCCTGAGCTACCAAAGTGGGAGGCTTGCCAAGCATTAGTCCTCACAGTTATCATCCTTACAGGAAGCATCTCACATTTCCACTTCACAGAGTGCCAGGGCCCCTCAGCTACAGAGCTCACCCAGAAACAAAGAAGTTTGCCTTGTTATTTCTGCAGTACATCATCTTGCAGAGTACGTGCATTGGCTATTGCACACCAGCAGTCTTCAGAGCATTTTGCTTTCCTGCTAGGCTGGTTAGCAATAGTGCTGCAGATGGACCAGACCAGGTAGAAATGAAAAGGGCATTTCTAGACACATCATTCAATGTGGAAGGGGAAAGCAGAGGATCAGTTTTGTATTAGTTCCTTCTTGTCTGTTCATTCAGACATCTCAGGGCAGTTTTGTGACTTTGGCTGATGAAGGAGGGGTCCGCAAGCCCTGTGCTGCATGTACACTATCATCAGCAGGACACAACTGCTCTCCAAGTGCCACAGAAGATGTGTCAGCCCAGCTGATCGATGTTACATAGAAGATGACTAAGTACAGAAATACCACCGTAAAAAAAACCCCAACATGTAAGATTAAGACACTTTTAGTAATCCCTACAATAAAACACTCCTGAACAGATGTTCATGCCCCTGACTTCTGGGAGATTGTCCCACTGTCCCTGGACACTGCTTTAACAGAGCTCATGGGAGGACACCTATGACTCAAGAGCAGATACCAGCATTTCAACTCACACCACCAGGATATCCTCTTTTAACAGGTTAAGAACAGGTAAGTGCAGCACACTACTCCTACAGGCTTTACAGAGGTGTAGGGACGCTGTGCCAGGTCATAGTCACCTTGTTACCCTAGCTTTATGCTGGGTTGAAACCCCTACCGAAAGGAACCTCACACAATACAGCAACTGGCATGATATGTTGTCAGCTAAATCCAAACATGATTCAAAAAAACTGGCACGCCCTAGAGGAATCATGACTTAAATTATGTGTCTACTTACATGCTAATTGAATTAACAAGGATTAAGTGGCTTCCAAGCTCCTGGACTGAGTAAGGGCAAGTTAAAAGTCCTTCAGTAACCGAAATAATCTGGAGGCAAATCAGGCAGCTTCAGTTCCAGCCAGGGATGCAGCAAGCAGAAGTTGATTACTCACTATGCACCTCCTTATTCTGAGGAAGTTCCTGCCACCCGTTCCCCACACACAAACTCTTGCAATCTTTCCTCAGCTCAAGGCTTCACTTTCAAGTAATACCAGATGTACCACAGCAGCAGATGACTTTTAGTTAAATCACCAGTGGAGCAAGATTTTAAGGGAAGGTTATCTCTGCAGGAAGATAGTGAGCTGCCCAGCAAAATAAGTGCACACATCATTTCAGTAGTGAAGGCTGCAAAAAAATGAAACTTTATATGCTAGGTAAAGGAGTCATCTTTTAATACATTTATTGGTCCACTCCATTAAATTAATCGAGGTAAACAAACGGTGCATTTTAAAAAAAATGTACACACTAATAGAGAAGTACAAACAGTTTTACCTCAAAGTGTTTTTCCACATCAATACTAGTTCCATAGTAAACAATGCACAAAGTATATTTATACAGAGATATATGAAAGAGTATAGAAACATGCCAGCACCAGAAGGCAAGACAATATTTCCTAGCCTGCAAGTCTGAACAAAAGCACAATTGCCAGATTTGGTTGAGTGCAGGAAACAAAAGCCTCCTTCCTATTTTTACATTGTTTACTAGCTAATTCACAAAGAGACAAGTCCTTTCACAGTTTTTTTTTTGTTTGTTTTTAATGGTATGAACGGTGACTTAGTTCCAGTGAATGGGTTTACAGAGGTTGAAAGCAGAAGAGCCAGCACTGTCGTGGTGCCCAGTACTGACACCTTCAGCAAGGAGGGGGATGACGTCCACCTCCGCTCTCAGCCAGCTTGCCTTCACCTGCATGGCCCCACTCTCCAAGCCTTAAGGAGGGACAGAGGGATGCAGGTACAGAGGAAAAGAGAACAAGGACGGTGCTGCTTTATTTTCATATACTAAAGACAAAAGCCCTTTGGCTGTTTGTTATTGTAAGACTGTCCCTCTACAATCTGCCTCCCTGTGCAGTGGGAATGTGGCACTGGCCCCAACCCTGCTGCTTGATTTGAAGCTGTGGTTACATATCCCAGCAGCAGAGTTAAGGAAGTGGTTTAGCTTCAAAGCACAGAGTACCAAGGCCTTCAGAGTAGTCTAGGACAGCAACTAGCCTTTAATGTTTTAGCATGCCAAGAGTGATCTACTTACGCCTTTTTGGCAAGCACATTATTTTCTGCACAAGCACTGTGCCTTAGCCATGCAACCTTACAACTAGCCCAGTTCATTACTGAGTACTTGTACAAGTCAGATACCCCGGCAAGACTCCAAAGTGCCAAGCACAGAATTAAGCGTTGCTGTTTTAATCCATGAAATTGGTTAAACAGCACTCCCAAAAAGATTAAAATGCAACATTCACACTGTCAGAAGGCAAGTTTATTCCCTTGGTCCCCAGTCTTACTTTAGGAAAAAAAAATAATCTGGCAAGTAGTAGCAACTCCCCTACCTTATAAAAAGACCCCATTTTCCCTATTTATTGGTTGTTGTAGTAGTAAAAGATAATATACCAAGGCAAAGACTCTTCTACCTTCAGAATTTAATAAGGCTGAACATCTAATGAGTTAGTTTAGTCCATGTAATTTTGCTCAGTGGTCATCAGCACCAGGATTTTAAACAGTCTGTAACATTAATCCTAATCATACTCGGTTAAATTGTGCAAGTTTTAACAAAAGCATGGCTCCTGTTAAAACACTGAACAGTCCCTGGGGGGCTGGGAGGGAATTATTTTGTACCTCGGTACCTGCAGGACTGACACCTGAAGCAACCAGCATCACAAACAGGCTAGGCAGAGCCGCTGCAGCAAGGCTACCTCACTCTACCTCCACAGGACCATCTCTGCCACTCATGCTTTGCAGATGTTTCTTTCTACCACTTATCCCACTGTCTATGCTTAGCACAAGCATCAGTGTGACAAAAATCCAAGTAGACTTCGGTGAAGAATCCATAGTTTATTCTGTGATACAACTCGCATCAGAAGAGTTAATTTCTTTAGAGCTATGCTTATTACCTTTTCATTTTTCAATGGATACCTGAAAAAAGCAATAATGTTTCAACATCTATGTTTATTGCAAGAATCAGAACCTGGTAAGGATACATATGAACAATGCATGGTTCATTACTGAGCATAAAAACAGAATCTCAGTGCTTGCTTTATTGTGCTGGTGCCAGTTAAAAGAAGAAACAAACATCCTAGAAATCACATGGAAATAACCAGGACAGTAGTGAATTACACATCCTCTGAGAGAAAACTTGGTCTGGATATGGTTTACAAGGAAAACTGGGCTAATTTAACGACTGTTGAAGGACCCTCACGTTACATAGACTCACCGAAAGGGTGCAACTACTTTTGATGTCATTTTAGTGCATGCACAGAGGGTGATCTTCAGTGACTGAACACACAAGGAGTTACTCAAAGTTGAAGCTCCTGCACTACACCTGCTTCCCTTTACCAACACCTTTTTTACACTTAAGGTTTGGGCCACCCAAAGGAGAGACTCCTATTCTGTAAGGATTACAGGATAGCATGTCAGTTTCACTAACAGTTCAGATCTCAACCTTCCACTAACAGCAGTTAACTAAGTGCACTCTTTCCATGTTACAGGAGTTTCCTGATATTTTGTAGTTCTCCTGTTTGGCATTGCTGCCCCAAACCACATGGTCAGGATCCTCCCCACACCTCACAGCCTCTCCCACAGCTACTTAGTGATTTACAACAGCTCTTTATAAAGAGACTCCTCCACAGCCCATAGGAGCAGAGACACCCACCACTACACACCCTTCTTACACTGCAGCAACTCTTGCAGAGGGCTCCCTCTTTGAATGTTAGTTTTACTTCCCTTTTAGGGGCTTAAGAGGTTTTAGCGTTCCAGATAATTTAAGAAATCCTGCTAGTGACCACAGCCTGAGGTGGTTCCAACCTCTCCTCCAAATGAACTTGCAGGTGCCACAGAGCCACGTACTCCAAAAGAGAAGTGCAAAGCATGCCTCCCTTTCAACAGCTTAGCCAGAAAGGGATTTATCCAAAATCAAAACAAGCTTTGGTTGAGGACTAGTTTAAAAAACCATGCCACAGAATCAGTGGCATCAGACTGAAGAAAATTTAAGCTGATCTTCAACAGCTCCAGCCTCAACAGTTACATGTTTATTTGAACTTCACATGGTACTCACCACTGTCCATTATGCTTCTCACGAACAGCTGTGATGTGAATTGCTACGTTCCCCAGAATCAACACCCACTTCAGTTTGACATAAGAGGGAACAGGACCTCAGTGTTTTAAGGCATCAGATGAAACCTACTCACCCATAAGAAAAAAAGCCACGATCCTTTCTACTCATCTTGCACTTTTTTTTTTTTTTTTAAATAAGGTGAACAGAAGACTACCTATGTTTTACTTCAAATTACATTTTGCTTGCTCCCAGTGATGTTGCAGAGTCAACTACAAAATTCCATTTGCCCCACAGGAACCAGCTCAAAAAAACATCTCTGTTTGCGAGAAGTAGACTATAACCTTGAAGGTCAGACTGTTAAATGGTATCCAAGTGCTTATTTTAGAAGGGAAAGATGGAGGAAAACACTTGGTTACTGCTTCAAGGTGATCCCCTTAAGCAATTCCCTTGCACAACAAGAGTAGTTTGTCTTTCTGGACCTAACAGCAACTTAAAGCAGAGTTCTAGTTTACACCAAATAGTGTGTATTGACAAACTGTGAGCTTAAATCAAAAAGCATAGTTTATTTAGTACCACAGAATTGTCAATGGAGGCTGAGTCAAAAAGGAAGATCTCTTAAGATATCTTAAACTTGACTTTTGCACCCAGAGACCATCATCTCATTAGCCCAACAGTTACCACATTGCTGTAATAACTCATCTGGACAGTTGCTATAAATCCACCAAGCTGAGTAAGGGGGCTTCAGGTATACTTGGTGTACATGAAAGGATAAAGTCCAAACCAGACTGGTAGCTGGTAGGTTGTCACAAGAGAACACAGAAGTTGCGCATACTCAATTACTGCTGAGATTCTTCACAAGAATGTTGCTGGAAATCAAGTAATCACTCAAGTTTAGCAGTAAGTGCTCAGAGTTATTTATTCCACAGTGTATTTTATTACACTGATATTAGCCCCCTCACAGATAAACCTTCTCACTTAGGATAGTTAAAAAGGATTTATCTGCATTCTGTTAAAACAAGACTCTGGGACCATGGGAATCACAGCAGCATTCCTAAGGCCATTCACACCAAACAAGCATTTACTTGAGACTGGACTGCAAGAGAAAGGAGGGGAAGAAAAAAAAAGGGAGACTTGCAGAAGCAAGACCAATAAAGACTACTAATAAAATAGATCTGCACCGAAATAAGTTGTAAAAGACTTGCCGTGTGGTTCAGTAGAGACCTGTGTACTAACAAGGTACCCATCTACCCCAGTGACCTGTTTAAGGCAAGTTTCACACACAATGATGCTTGGTGTAAGCAAGCATTTGACACTTTTTGGCTTTTGGTTGCTGCAACAAAACGTGGGGAGAGAAAGCAGAGTTCTACCTTTACTACAGCAGGCACCTCAAGTGACCAAGACCAAAGTGGCTCTAACTCAGAAAGAAGAAGTTTAAAGCATGGACCAAGAGAATTCTACCATGCAACTCCCAGAGCTAGCTTTAGAAAAAAATACACTAAAGACTCATACTTGCTTCCACAATTCCCATAAGCCTTGAAAAGCTGCTGCTCAACTCACTCCCACAGCTAGGCTGCTTTTGATCCCCAAGTCAGTTACAAGTACACTTCAGCCAACTGACATTACTTCATAATCACCAAGGTAAACAAAGATACTCAGTATGAACCAACAGCATGCCACTCTCACAAAAACCACAGTTCATGCTTGCATCACAGGCTATCTGCAGGTGGTGTTGGTATGTTCTCTCTAGTACCACCCCAACTCCCACACAGAAAAGTCTCCAGAAACTTTTTTATCCGGAAGCACATGGGTGGTAGCAAAACAGAAAATATTCATTTCTAGCCTTTCCCTGTCCATCCAAGAAAAGTGATAAGGATTGGTTAGGGTGGTCTGTATCATAAGAATACTTTTTTTTTAATTAGCAAACAAAACAGAATGATAATAAAGATGTCATTTGGCACCTTGCAGTACAGTTTTATTTTCATCTTTTTAGTGTTTCACTCATCAGTTCCTTCCAACTAGAGAGGTAAGTTTTATCAAGATCCCCGTGCACTTTCACTACGAACCCCCAATCACTCCATAGGATAAAGAAGGAACCATTCAAGATAACTCAAAAAGATGAAACATACCCCAGTTTAAACACAGAAAGTGAGGAAAAAAATTCACACAGTTTTCAGAGTGTCTATTCCAGCCTAAGTGCAGCTGGCATTTCAGTTAACTTGACAAAAGTCCTCCATACAGTTCCAGTATGTCTAGTGGTACTGAGCACAGAAGTGCTAGGCTGCCCATGAAAGTACTTCTTATTTGGTCTCTGGCTTGTCTTGCAATAGTGGTATAATTGACTCCCACGCCGTAAGGCACTGAAGAAAGAAATGAAGAGTTAAAAAAATTGATGGTACATCAGTTCTTGTAGCTTTTGACCAACCCTTTTGAGTCATTTCCCCAGACACATATACTTACTCCAGTCCTTATGCTGTGTATCATTACTGTCTTTCAACCATGTACAGCGCAGAAGTTAAACTGCACAAATACAGACCATGGAATACATATTATTAAGCACTGGGAATGGGCAAACTCATCACCAGCTCTTATATCCACAAGTCACTGTTGTAGAGCATCTTCCTTCCAATCTTGCTGATTGTACTGAAGGTGAATAAAGTATTTCTAGTTGTGTATCCTGAACTGATTAGACACTTTCCCACCAAAAAGCTTCCTTGCTAGAGCTAAGAGCAAAACTAAGATGTACAGATTTAACTGTCAAGTGCAGGGACACTGCTGGATGTTCAGTGGAGTCTTTAATGCTCCCTTCCACAGCAGTCTCAGAAGAGAGAAGAGACCAGGCTGAAGGAAGTTCTGTGTGACTAGTTATGAATTACTGACAAGACAGACATTGGAAAGGGCAAAAAGAAGAGCATATTAATATTACATGGAGACATAACCTAGCACAGGAAGAAACTTGTAAAGTAGATGTGGAAAAAAAGCAATAGGCAAGAAGATTAAGTACATCACCATGCATAAGCCTAGTAGTGTTTAATATATCAACCACTGCATTAGGCAGCACTGTTCTAGCATGAAGGAAAACTAGACTGGCAGCATGTGCAGTTGAATGTCAAGACCCTTTCACTTAAAAAAAAAATCTGACACTGGGTCTCAGGTACACATGCTTCATCTGAAAAAGGACAGAGGCACTTGACTAGGTATTTCCAGGACTAGCATACAAGAGACAGAACTATGGATAAGGGGACAGAGGTGCATACCAGGTGTAATCTATATATGGTGAATGGATGTCCATTAACCCATGTAGTATGGTTGATAAAAGGCAGAGTCAAGAGATTTTCTAGCTTGGTAGTATTACTAGAACATGCGTTTTTGCTCTCTTCCATTGCCACTGCTGCTGCTCAGTAATTTGTTCAATTCAGGAATGCAACACAGACAAGCATCCAGGACAAAATGCTGTGACAGGGCTGCCCTGCAAAAGACTGCTAGTCTCATGCAGATCACTTGAGCATGACCAGCAACTCAAGAGATAACACTAAGCTGCTGACAAAGAGCAGCTTCCACAGCACTAGAGAACCAATTTAAATGTCCAAGATTTTCTTCAAGACAGCACGAGAATTTCCTGAAGAATTATCACACCTCAGAAAAATGAACTACTCTTATTCCTGTCAGTGCTCCAGCAGTGCAACATACCTTCTCGTAGTACTGGATGTTTTTATCTGCCATCCCCATGAGTAGCTGCCTAAAGTCTTGTCTTTTGTTGTTCTGCCATCTCTCCATATCTGCTTTCAGGTCAGCATTGAAACACTCTACTCGGTCTTGGCATTTCTCAACATCTGTGGGTACCTGCAGCAAAAGAAATGAAGATAGAAACCGTCACTGAGAGCGCTATACTGCTGAATTAGCTCAAACCTCCCTGAGCAAAGCTACAGAGCAAAGAGTAAGTTAACAGTCCATAACTGAATAAACTCAGTTATGGCTGCAGGAAGAAAAGCCCCATTTCTGTATTAGTGAGGAGACAGGATTCCTTAATTTGTTCTCTGCTGTTTGCAGTGGTGGGCAGTTGTGCTTGTCCATTTCCATGTCAGATATGGAGGCAGACTGAGGAAAAGCTTGCTTAGAGGCACATCAAGAGTGTAAGTGCTGGGTGCCTAGGCTCAGTTCCCAGTTCTCAAACTGAGCAGCTTGACTACAGCTCCAGAGCAAGCTTCCTCTCCTCTTTCCCATTTACAGTTGCACTAAGCACTTCCCAATTTACACTAGTGTGTATGAAACAACAAACATTTAGCTTAGTCCAAAGAGCTGGTAAGAGACTTCAATGTTACCTCTTGATCACAGTATACAAACAGCAGTGATCAGCTATGGCTGCAGAATAAAATTCCTAAACCTCTAGTTTCTAGATTCCACCTTTAACTTTACAGGCTGCCTGAAAAGAAAAAGTGCAAAGCGCTGTTGATCAGCACGGTGGATTGGCTTATGGGCCTTGGGGCTCAACACTGGACACAATCACACATGAGCAGTGGGAGAAATCTTGAAGGACAACCTATTGCAAGCCTAGGTAGAGATTTAAATGGATTATGACAGTAGTCACAAGCCCAAAGTAGATGCACTTTAGGCCAAAGAAGTTGCCGTTCTTTGCTTATATTTTATCGAACATCATGTATAACACCAGACAACTACAGGAACAATTTACAAATGTTTCTTCAAGCAGGAAAGCCATGAACACCTTTCTCTCCTTTCTCCTTGTGCTGCATGGTCCACACAGATCGGAAGCCTGTAAGGACATGCAGACTAAGCCCATGACCTCAGAGAAGGAAATCTCTGAGCTCTAGCACCAATGTGAGAAGTGAACTTCCACCCTGGAAGCTATGACTTGCACAGAGGCAAAAAGCAGAATGAAGAACATTTGCAGATTTGTAGTGGCTCTTCTCATACCTGATACTTTCAGGAAATTTCCTTTTTCTTTGCGGGGTGTGAAGGAAGGAAGAGGATGAACAGACTATGTAAGAATCTTTTCATGGTTTACAATATAGGAAGCTAGAGGTGTGCTACTACCTTCCAGCTTGGCAAGGTACACAATTTAGGCAGATACGTATCAACTCTGGTTCTTTGCCAGGATGTGGATTAGGGCTGATCACTGAAGTATTCTACTGATTGATACTCAGAAGAGGTCCTACACCTGTTCTCTGATAAAGCGCTTCAAGACACAGGGAGCACCTCCTTCATAGTCATGGAATACGAGTAGCCCTTTATTCACACAACTGGATTTACACTACAGGCAGCTTGGGGGTTCAGTAGCTACACACTTCCCCCACCCTTTCCGAGCACTATACTTCTGGCTACAGAATCCACTCTGCTACAACTCCAGACGTGAAGTTCTGTTGTAGGCTTCAGAGAAGAACTGCCAAGCCAGTGGCTGGCAGGTTTAGAAGAGGCTCCCCTCAAGGCAAGTATGCCTTGCCACTTATTTGTAAGTACTCTACTATCTTAACGGACAAGGCTAGACTATCAAGGGAGTCATGATGTCTGGAAGCAAGACCACCTAAGATTTCCCAATCCAATTAAGTTAGTTTCCTGCTTCTTCTGTCAGGACCTGAAGCTACAAAGAAGCTATGAAAAAAAAAAACCCAACAGTTCTTTCTCACAGCCAGTTCTCCTGCAGGCCAGACTGAGTTAAGAGCTACAGGGACATCCCAGTGATCAGCAAATGGCTCATTATGCTCTAATTAAGGAACAACAGCAATGAACTCCAGCTAAGTCTCCAGAGGCATCATGAAAGTAGTGTCTGCACATGCACCAGTCCCGTTCAGGAGTGTAAACACCCTTCCTTCCAAAACTACAGCTTCCCAGAAGAGAAGTTGCAACTCAGTAGCTGAAACAAAATTTTAAGTTAATGAACACCTTTTAAGCACTTTACAGCTAGTGCAAGGTTAATGAAAAGAGAGGTTATAGTTCTAACATCAGATTTGGACAGAAGTTGAAACATCAGTGCTGATGATTTTACATGCTTTTACCAGTGGAGATACTGTATAGCAGCTAGCAACTAGGAACTGAGGAAAAGATTGTACTTTGGGGGAAGTTACTACTTTCTTACTGATGGCTGAATAGCTCAAAAAACCCAACCCCAAAACCAAGTGACAACTGGCTCAAACTGCAATAAACTCTAGAAGAGCCCATCACTATTTCAGTGAGCCAATTTAAACTGGGAAGAGATGTATATGCAGGCAAGAACAGAGCATGAAATTCAGCAGTCAGGTCACCTCATTATATGATATGAAGTTCTGCACCTACATCTATTCCTCTTCATATAATTATTGAAGAGACCAGAGTAAGTATGCCTCACATCTAGAATTTAACATGATCAAGTGCAGATGGCATTGCTTGCAGCATCAGCATGTCCACCTTTTAAAACTCATCTACAGCATCATTACCAAGTAACAAATGGCCCTGAAGCACAACAAAACCAGCATTTATTAGGCAACTAATCTCTTTATATGATACCTCTACCCTCCTAGTTCTCTGGAAACTCATACTGTTACAAGTCTTTTTTTTTTTCCCCCTGTAAATACACATGGTCACTTTCAAGTTCGGCACTGCCATATTTACTGTTCCCATATATCACCGCAAAACCTTGAGGCAGACATAATAAATGGTGGATTTCATCTCACCAAAAGGAAACAGTGCCTGCACTGCACCACACTGGATGGATTACTGCAAAACCAGCTCCAGCATGGGTCAGAAATGGGTAAGAATCACTTCACCACTGTACTTGTTAGAAACAGAAAGGCTGCAGACCCTGCACTAATACTGTTACGCTAGTGTCAAAAAACATCACACACACACTACGCTTTTGGTGTAAACTTCAGCATTTTGAGCAGTACTTGCTGACAGACATTCACATCAGCCCTACAAGACTTTTGTTTTTATAGGCCACCAAGTCCTAAAATGATCATTTCAATGTGAGAATGACCTAATAACACTGACGAAGCTTCGTGAAGTCAATCCAATAATGTGTGCAGCCAGTCCCAGAATGCCCTCCAGTGGAAGATATTAACAAGTAATGATAGGTCCTCATTTTGTAGGCCTTTATTTCTGCTAAGGTTTGGGTTTTTTTTAAAAAAAAACATTATTTCTGCCAAATCAGCTAAGTATGCCAAAAGGAACACTAATGCTGTTCACTGCATAACCCAGCTCATGGCCTTCTGTCTGCTTTTAGGTTCCAGTAAGTAATAGCCAGGAGACCTCACTCAGTGTAAGATGTGCTGCTAGCCACAGCTCTGAGCTCCCAGTTCTTAACAGACAAGGACATTCCCTCCAGGTGGAAAGGATCTGAAGACCGCGAGCAACATGCAAGGAGTTCTATTAATTTGTTCAACTTCATCTTGTAAACGACACAAAAGACTTATGTTAGGACAAAAAGTACAAGGAGTTGCCAGAAGATATGCTTATACTCTGGAGAGGATACATAAGTATTAAAAAAATTCTTAGCTATTTAAGTGCTGTGCTTTACACAATAATCCCACTGAGAAGTGAGATGCAAAAGCATTTTAGCAGGTGAGAGATTAGCAAAGTTCAGCAGTTCCACTATATCAAGATCTTGATAAAATCAAATGCCTAAAAACCTCAGTTGGCTTGCTAGATATGCTAGATTTCATTCCCTCCATCCTACATACAATTTGTTAGAATACCTGCTCATACAGAGCTACACAGAGGAAGTAAGAGTACATACCACACCAGCCAGCAGTGGGGCAGGCAAAAGACCAAATGCAAGATCACCACAAGATACTTAAGACACCACTATTTGTGGAGTCTGTGACAGACAAGACCAGAAAAACACCAGTTTGTGTTTCTATGATCTGTCCTGAACTCAGCTTCTCAGATTAAAGTCATTATGTGAACCTCCTGTAAGATTATTGTACAGCAATCCTACTACTGGAAAGTCACCCATTAGTTATTAACAGATGAAGGGGAACAAAAAAACCCCACCAAGCAGAAAGGAACAAAACCTGTCGTCACTGTTGGTTAAAGTTGCTGTGATTTAAGATAGGGCTCTTGCACGTTTCTTCATGCAGAAAGCAGGTGGCAGCATAAGCACGCCAGTTTACAGCTTTGCTTCTGCATGAAGCCCAGCCAAAACCTGTCACCCAGTGACACCTGCATCACACGGGAAGACCTCCCTAGCACAAGGGGCAAAATATGGAGTTTTCCACAGTCAAAAGAGGTGTCCTACAATACAGTTCAGCGGTGTTAGGGCTAGGACCTTAACTCAGCGAGCTGACGTACTGCTAAATCACCAGGGACTGTTCTACCACTGCTTCAGTCTGTGTCACTGAACACTCCAACTGATTGCTTCTTCTTGTTCAAGTGTTATACAGGTTAGAGTCATCATGCTCTGAATGGTGGGAGATCAGTAGCACAAAAGTTGCTAGACAGGTTATGTATGTTCATACCTAAGTCTTTATTTCACACCAGTTTGCCAATAACAAACTTCTGTTCTGCCAGAAATAGCTTACACTGCAAAGAAGCCACCAGACCTAGTCAAAAGCAAGTTTCGTTTCTCCATTCTTCTCAGGAAGTAGTGTAAGTGCAAGATATTTTTGTAGAGTAGTTTGAAGTGCTAACCTTTGGACGGTCTTCTTTTTTCAAAGCTACTGCTTCCAGTTTTGCTTCATACTCCGCTTGGACTTGGTCTCTCTTCTTCAACACGTTCTATGGGCAAGAGAAAAGACAGCTGTGAGAGGGATCCTCTTGTTCCTTGACTCCCCAGCCTGCAAGAAACTGCAAAGTGATACAGCTTAAGTACTAATTCAGTCTGAAGTCAGATTTTCAGACTTACTTTGTCCTCTTGTGCGGTATTTAGGGAATAGCTTTTAAAAACAATAGCACTTCCTCTCCAACAGCTGGCAAGGTCAGATAAAATTCAACTTTTGGACAAGCTGGAGGCATGCAAGATAGAAGCCATCACGAATATAATGCTCACTAAGTAAATTCAATTCATCAGTTGACCTATTACTAGCATGAAAACAATATAAACAAAAGCAGAGCTGTCAAGGACTAGTGCAAAGCTTTTGATATCCTCAAGCAGCAGACAAACAATAGCATGGGCTAAGAGACAGGAAGGTTACCACAAAAGGTATTACATCTCCCTTTTCACTTGCAAAGACTTCTCAAAGTCTTTATAGCAAGCTGTTATGTTAACCTGTTAGAACAAAAGCAAGCTTTGCTTTTCAATAATTTGGGGGGGGTTGGTTGTTGGTTTAATTAAAAAAAATTAAGAAAAGCACCATTTATGTGAAAAAACTGAAGTACCTGAGTTTCAGAAGCAATAAACATTTTATTGACAGAATAGAGAGCAAAAGATGCTATTCTTATTGTGTACTACAACCACAAGCCAAGATCTCCACTCAGGTTATACTACAGTCTTACAATTTAAAAACAGCCACAGAAATTAGTCTTTTTAAGAATATACTACTAAAAAGTAAGTAGTCCTGCATCTGCACTGCAATAGTGGACAACTTACATCAGTGTTCACAAGGAAGCAACAAGTAATTTTTGATAATTAATTTGATACAAAGTTATTAATAAAAACGCTCAGTCAGCCAACTCACTGCTGAGGCACGTGTAAATTTGAAAACAAACTCTTGCAGCCAACTTGGCCAGTTCATGCTTTCACAGAATCATAGTTTGGGTTGCAAGGGATCTTAAAGACCATCTAGTTCCAACTCCCCCCCAGGCATGGGCAGGGACACCCTCCACTAGACCAGGTTGCCCAAAGCCCCATCCAACCTGGCCTTGAACACTTCCAGGGATGGGGCATCCACAGCTTCTCTGGGCAACCTGTGCCGGTGCCTCACCACCCTCACAGTAAAGGATTTCTTTGTAATATCTAATCTAAATCGACCCTCTTTTAGCCTAAACCCATTACCCCTTGTCCTATCACTACACCTCCTGATAAACAGTCCCTCTCCATCTTTCCTACAGGCCCCTTTAGGTACTGGAAGGCCACAATTAAGTCTCCCTGGAGTCTTCCCTGCTGCCACCCAGAAGGAACTACCCCATTTGGACAAAAGGAGGTAGTCATCTTCAGTTTCAGACAAGGCTAGTAAAGCAGGACTAGTCATGTGCACTGTTGCCTACAGAAGTATCTGTTTAAAAGATTAGTTTTCAGAGCTCTAAGAGGCAGTCCAGCCAAAATCTGTTTCCTAAAGATGTACAAACCCTGTATCTACTAACCACCTTCCCCCTGCTCCCTCTTAAGCCAAGGGAAGGTCACCAATACAGTTGCTCTAGAGATAGGAGATGTTGCAATCAACATTCTTACAAACTTCAGTCCACGATAATTGAGAATGGCACCCCATCCACAAAGTTGCTATTGGTTTAGGCAAAAAAAGGGGACAAAACTGAGAAATCTACCTTCAACATCTTAACCCTCTCTTTTGTCCCCAAAGGGATGCAAGCAAACATGCCATTGGTTGTATTTGCTTGAAAATCTACAACATTCCCGTTCCTTTTGGAATCTAAGCATCTATGTGGAATAGCCTTTAAGTGATTGAGGTTGCCAATGCAATAAAAGCCTGAGTGATTTAATAGGTATTTCTACTTTGTACTGCCTCTTGAACCTGAATCAACTGAAATTTCTTCTCAGAAAAACAACTGCTTCCAGCAATTGCATTCAGCTTTTAGGAGCCTGGAGTTAGTGCAGTAAGATGGATCTCTACCAGGAGTAGTCGATGATTAACTGGTATCAGCAGACTAGACTCAAAGGGCAGGTGTCTTACTTCGCCTTAAGTGCTCAAGTCCATCCACTATGGACCATTAACAATATGCTTCTGAACACAGCTTTAAGTATCCATTAATGGCTGACCTGTAAATGATGAGAAAAATATTGCCTTCCCTTTCACTTGTCCCATATGTAAAAGGAAGTGTTTCCTCTAGCACCTCCAGGCAATCTTGTCTCAGCTGTAGATCAATGCATTAATGCTTCTGTAGCTCCTCTGAAAAACTCTGCACCAAGTATCCCCAAGACTTACCACAGCCCATGTAATACTTCCACTAGTTAAGGCCTCACTTAGGAAAAAATATAGACATTTTAAAAAATTTTAAAACCAACACCCAACAAAAAAACCCTCACACATTTCAGTTATTTGGGGACAGAACTAAACCCCTGGTCCCTGTACAAGCAAGACTTGGCTTGCATTCAGTGAGGCAGGGCCTTCTCCATTTTGTATTCAGTTGAAACATTTCACCTTGGCACATCTCTGAAGGAGCTTCAGGTGTCAGCATCAGCCTCCTTTCAAAAATCACAATCCTATGCCATTTGTACACCACATAGCTTCCTACTACAAGACAAGAGCATCCTTATTTACTGCACACCTTTAGAGAGACAGCTGTTCATGTAGTGCTTGCTTTAAACATGCATTAAGAGTAGCGTCCAAGCACACATCTGGGGATTGCATCATCCGATGAGCCCTTCTGGCAGTGTTAACCATACAGAGTTCATGTAACATTTTAATACCAGCACTTAATTAAGTGGAGCTGAGTTCGTCCTCTGCACTTGCCTCTCTGTGGAACACTAGCATACTGCAAAAAATGTGGTGCTGCACATTTGCTGACAAAGGGCTCCTTTCTAAAAGGGCTCTTGTCAGATGACGACAAAGACACTAAGCAGAGTATCCTAGCCAACAGGTAGTCTAGCTGTAAGGCTTCAACACTACTCTCCCTGTGGTAAGTGGTGTTTAACTGCCTGAAGTACCTCTACAGCTGAAGACACCCTTGCTTTTTAGCTTAGAAATTTTATTTCCTCTGCTACATTTGTGAAAAGCACCTCTCAGTTCAGCTTGCTCCTTCAGATGCCATCTCCAGTAGGCTGTGGCATCAGCAGCATCAAAAGCCAGATGTTCTGGGCTAAAAGCTTTAACCACTAGCCTCATGCTCTGTTTATTTTGTGAGTACACAGACTCCCCTTCCTACAGAGTAAGACTAAGTCTGAACATCCTGGGTCAAGACTTCCAGCCACAGCTCAGAGCATTCCAACAATACTTGGGTGTTAATAGTCCTGTAAAGAAAATGCACCCTTTTTATACCAAGGTCAATACCATGACTACAAAAGCAAAGACTATACTCAAGGAATTAGTGCAAAGCCTTCTGCTAGAATACTTCAGCCAGGCAAGACAGGAGCCATACAACTAGCCATCTGAAGCTGGGAAAAGAAGTCTGCAAGTAAGAGTTTCAATTCTCAGTTTGAGAAGTATAGAATGACTAAGAGTAAGATGGAGAAGGACTATCATGTTCAGACTGTAGGTTTACAACAGGCTATTACATCTCTAAAGGAGTGCATACCATAGCCTTGTAATGGGTGTTTCAAGAGGAAGGTCCTCAGAAGGAATTTGTCTGTTAGCACCCTACTGCTAATACATCTGTACCATAGGCATGTGGTGAAAAAGCTCTAACAGCCAAACCAGAGTCCTCAGTTTCAGTTTTCAGTGCAGTTAACTCAGAAATTCTTTCCCTGTGCAATGGGATTGACTATCAATGCTCCTTAACTTCAAGAAAATAAAAACTGCATTGAAGTAGCTTTTATTACTTCTGCATAAGCAGTAAGTTAGCAAGACTTCACAGATATTAAGAGTCACAGAACATCTTCAAGCAGTTACTTGGTATACAGAACTTAACAGAACTTTACAACAGACACATCCTGTCTAGGGCATGGGAGTGAGAGAGGAATCAGAGTCTGTCATTTGAACACATGGTTCTACAAGGAGCCACCCAATTCAGCTACATACAAGCGACAGAAGCTGCTAACACTACCTTTTCCGCAGGGCCAGACACTGACCCAGTACTGAAGAGCTGAGCCACAAACGCCTTTCTAACAATGCAAAGAGAAGATTCTAGGCAGCCACAGGATGTCTCCTACAGAGTACCACCTGCCTCTCTGATGAAGGAGCAGCCCTTCAACACTTTGTGTGCACCCCAACATTACTGACCTTAGCTTGACTGAAGAGCAGACAGATAATGCTACCCATGCAGTATCCTGCTACTAAACATTCCAGGTTTTGATTATGAAAACATCCTCCTACTTACTGTATTATTTATTTCCCCACTTTTCCCACCACCAACCCTTCCCACTGTTAGAAAGAATGAACTTGCTAATATATCATTCCATGCAAACACAATGACAGTGTCTTCTGCCACAGGGCTCTTTACCTTCATTGAATCCGAGTACAATATATATTCCCTAAGCACAGGCAGGAAGTCCTCTGTCATGTCTTCACTGAGTTCCTCAAGGGCTGTGCAGCAGTTCCCAATACAGGCAGAAACCCCTTCCAGTGGCTCCGCCAGCTCAACCTCCAGCCCTCCCCAGGTTGAATAAACAGGTCCATATTCTCGTAGTTCCACCAAGTATTCTGCAAGAGGCAGATGGAAAAGTAGATTAACAGAGTAAGAGCGAGGCACAAGGATTTGCAAACACTCATACCAAACAGGAGAAACTATGCACTAAGCTTAGCAAATATTAAGTCCCCCAGGAGTCAAGCCTTGTGTTGCATTAGCATCTTAATAGATAGAGCTCTGTGACTGCACGGATGACAGTTTCAAGTTCCCTCCTGCTTAACTGACCATTCCCCACAAGCTTCCAATACAAAGACAGTTGTATCTCCAGCAGCCAAAGTAATTTTTTTAAACGTATGTAAAATTGGTCTGTAAAGGTTATCTTCATCTAGGAATTCCGTCTGTACTCCTCCAGATGGAATCTACAGGTTTTTTCCCCCATCCCAAAAGTCTTTCCAAAAATAACTCCAGCAAGAAAGCAAGCTGGTATAACAACAAAAGCGACTTTAAAAAAAATATTTGGAGAGTTGAACTAATAGGAATACTAATAAGATACTGTGTTAGGTACTGTGTGAACTAATAAGATACTGTGTTAGGCTTTGGGCCTGTTTTAAATCTGCAAGAGGCATTACGTTTAGTTCTGTGTGTGGCACATTACAAGCCAGAATCATTGATGCAAGTTGTCTTGGTCATGCCATCAACCAGAACAAGATACAGAACGCTCAGAGTGAGGTATTATAATACAGCACCTTGTGTCCTTACCCAACTGTTCCTTGATAATCCGTTGTGCTATTCTGTCAATGGTACCAAGCTTTAGAGAGAATGTGTCCAGATACTCCCCAATGGCTGCAAACTCCAGTGGCCGACTTCTTAATTTGTAGCCTCCTGTGACATATTTGACAGACTCCCCCACCTTTGACAGCAGTGCCATTCCTTGCTTTTTGTAGGTATTAAGATCCTAGGAAGTTTAGAAATATTTCACTTGCATGCTGGAAGATTAATACAGTGAAGGATACTTTCCTGTCAAGATGAAATCTTGTGAAGGCAAGATATTACATGTGACATGTAGCCTTGAACAAAGCTTCACTTTGTACACGCTGTACAGCTGAGCACACTTTCAAGACTACCTCTAGATGGAGATAAGCTATCCAGAATAATGATATGAAATACATGATACATGAGTAGGTGGTCCACCTTTGCACATGGCCAGTCTTTGCCATCCTCCTGTACTGTCCCCAGGGAAGTAGTGATATTAACAGCTCTGTTTCCACCAATACTGTTCATGCCATTCATCCACACATACTTTTACATCATAGCCCACCACACCAGTATTATGCAAATACACCAGGTGGCTCTGATGACCTAGTACAGTGTCACATATTGCATGTCTATTTGGTCAGCAGCTTTCTCATCTCACTTGTGTGATCAGATAGGAGGTAGAGGAAGACAGTGCATAAAAAAAGCACAGCTTCTCTGCAAGACAGACTGCAGCTCAGGCCAGGTCAGACACTTAAGCTTTCTGTGCAGGCAGCATGGCTACTTCCTTGCCAAACAATGCTTTACACATTTGCATAAATCAACATTCAGACAACCTGTGTTAACAAGGTTGTTCACCTACAATCTTCAAGGGATTTCACCTTGACAGCACATCAGAAAGAAGTGGGTTTAGTTAGCCAGAAGGCTGCCCATTTTGCATTTTATTCCTTCCAGCAGAGGTCACTATTCGACATCTCCAACGCCTAAGACCTGTGACTAGGTTATCCTGTGCAGCTTCAGGAGAGACGTTTTCAAACCAAGCAGACCCATAGAGATTAAGAATCAAGACATGGTAATACAGACTAGACTAAAAGCTTAGAGTGCTCTTTAAAAAAATACAACAGACATCTTCAAAACACATACTATGGTACTCTTTCCAAGTACTTATACATAAGTCAAACCTAAGTCTGATTAAGAGAACCTGACATCTTAGCAGCTACTACAATTTTGAATTAAGTTTGCATTTAAATGCAGTGGTTCCTTGACTCTTGTCTTCTGCCTGTCCTAAGCACTACCTGCAAGCAAGCATCAGAAAAAGACCCTTTAACTCAAAATTATTCACTCTCTCCCTCAAGCATTCTGGTGTGTTACTGCTACAAAAAAGGAACCTGAAGAAAGTTTGGTTTCTCTTTTATTCATCTAGGAGGTGGTCTCATGACTTTCAGCAGTAACTAAGTTCTGAAGTTCTACCACACTAAAATGACACCTCGCTGCTGCAATACAGCAAGTTCCAACACTAGAGACAGCCCCAAGAACACACGTCCTCTTCCCTCAGCCTTGCTGGATGCTCTGTATTCTCAAGGCAAGCCCAGCCCAGGGCTGAGGATAAAGCCCTTACCATTCATTTTACAGGGGTGGGAGAAGACAACTAAGCAGCTAAAAAAGTTGCATCACACCTTGACAACTGAAAAGCAGAACAAAGCTATTTAACATTTAACAATCAAGATGCTAAATTCTGCACTTCTGGCTTGTTTCAGCAGTTAAATTCACCATGGAGGGGAAATAAAAGGGAACTGGAGAGCAAGTCTCACATCACCAGCAAGCAGAGCAGAAGCCTGAAGTGAGCTCAAATTAAGTATCACATTTGAGTGAGCTAGCGTAATGTGACATTGGAAAGATGTGCTTTTACAGCTCTTCTCACTTATCAGGTTAAACCTAAGCATGGCTGTAGGTCCTCCTATTCTTATTTAAAATTCAGTTCAAAAGATAGCCAAAGAAAATTGCACCATTGCTGGATGAGTCACACAGAAGATACGCATAAAGTTGTTGAACAAACAAGAACAAACAAGAAGGAGGTCTTCATACTTAGTTTTGAGGACAACAGATGCAAGCAGTATAGAAAGCACAGACAAGAAAGGAGAAAAAAAATCAAGAAATTTGCAGGCTTTTGTGCAAAAGAGATCACTCCTCCTCCCCCACTTCCTTTCTCCTCAAAAGAGGATTTTACAGACTCTACAGCTTCCTAAATTCTGCACCTCTCTTGCATCAGAGGAACATGTTCTAGACACAGGGATACAAAGCAAACAGGTTTGGAGAACTGAATCTGTAAGTCTGCAGAGCACCCTTCCTTTCAGGCAAAGGGAACCCATGCAGTTGTCACACACAGAGGTCTGTTACACACCACATTCAGGGTGCCCAACAACTCTGGTATTTTAGGGGAAGTTCAGACCTGCACATGTAGTTTTATTAATGTCTTTCTACCTTCATTTTGAAAAAGATTGCAAAGGTGCTTGTTCTGTTGTTCCTGTCAACGACTGTGTTTGGAAGTTACTGGCTTACCTTGGCTGTGAGAAACACGTTGAAGTGCTCATTAAAAGAAAGCACCGGGTGATCAGTTATTCTCTTCAAGAATTTGTCTAATGCTTTCCTCCTCGTCTCCACAAACTCTTCAGAAAAGCGATCGACCACACCCTTCACCACAAATTTCTCAGGAAGAGGCTGTCAGAGACAAGCAAAATGCACAATATAAGGAAGACTAAAAACTTGCTTCTGATATTTGGAAACACACAAAGCGATCAAACTCCAGTATTAACAGGCATTGAAATGTTGTTCGCTAACAGGAACCATGCATCAGGTGGGATGCAAGCACTGCTCTGAATTACCTTTTAACTGGTCTGGCCTAATGCTAGCAATTCCACTGAGAGGCTTCAGCTGAGAGCCATACCAGTGAAGCCCCAACAGTACTCACACTAAGCACTTCTAGCATAGCTTAGGGTGTTCCACTGTACTGCTATCCATGTTCCAGCTCTAAAGGAGATGCCAGTGGAGCCGCACGCTACCCACTACAGTAATTTGTGCATACAGACACCCTGATGTTGAAGCAAGGCTGTTCAATCCAAGGAAACTCAGAAAATTTAACAATTCTACTTACTTTTTCCTCCCCCATTCTGAACACTTTAGAGCTCCTGGACAGGGCCCTTCTGTGGAGGGCTTATTGCTCAGTGTGGTGCTATCACTAAAGCTAAGACAGATGAGTATGCTTGACACAGCAAACGGTCAAGTTAATCCAGGGTGGAGCCTTCCTGAAGCTCTTGCACACTTGGTCATCTATCAAAGCTGACATTCCTGAGCATGTCTGTGTAAGTGACAGAGGTCTGCCAATATATCTACTCTTTCATCTCACTCCTATTTCAACTCTATCAGTTCATTTCTGCAGTTCAGCTTAACAGGTAAGCCCAAATCTGCCTCCAGACTTGCTAGTTCTGCAGTCCCTCCCATTACACTTAGTCTCCAGGCTTGAAAGTATTGCTTCAAATGGAAGAAAACTCTTCAAGCTTCAGCATGGTTAGTCTCAGCTCTACTACTACATTTGCTTTTGTTGTCTCCAGACAGCATGGACTCTAACATTAATACCAGTTTTAAAATTATGCTTTGTATTTTATTCTTGTGAAACAGTATGTCCAGGCAGATAATCTGCTTACTCTTGAGCTAGCAATGACAGCCATTTTCACCCAATTCAGGAATCAGGATTCTCCCCTGCAAAGGATCTTTTGTCACTTGAAATCTGTGATAAAAGTAATTCAAAGAGGAAAAAAAAAACCTCTGTATGCATATGCCTTTCCCACCATATGCTAGCTGATGTGGGATGTACATGAAGATTACACCTCCTAACAAAACCCAGCGAGTATGACTTAGCTGCAACACAGCTACATTTTGACCACTATATTTAGTTCTTATAATTTTAAGACTTACCTTATTATGCTTAGCATTCAGATCAGTCATTCTGGTTAAACCGGTGTAAGATACACACTAATTAGACTTCTTCAGACAAATAATGCTTAGTGCAGTAGTCTTCAGGAAGGAAGGAAAAGTCTCTTCCCTTGTTTTGTAAACTTTAACTGGGACTCTACACTTTAGAAAGTCACTACCTCAGCACCACATGCAGGAGGAAAAGGACAAGCTGGGAGATTAGTTTCAAGAACCCCCGTTCAACCAAACACATGCAAACTGGCACTGAATAATCACTAAAGTTTGAGCACTTGAGACCCACCAAAGGGCGCACCTCTATTAGAGGCTTCTGCCATTTAACCTGGTTTTGTCTATAGCAGTAGTTACTGTTCTTCACATTTTAGGCCTGTGGACGTCCCTCCCAAGGAGTCAATACACACAGCTAGCAACTGATAGCCTGCTTTAACTGTGTGTTACTTATCTACCTTATAGTCTTCCAGCATAACAGTCTACTTTTCCCTGCTGTGACATATGAGCAGAGTTCACTGTAGTCAGAAATGGCTTCAAGTATCCAAACACCATCATCCAAAGACAAGATCTTTGGCCATGTTAGGCTTATCTTTCTAGTATAGAGACAGATCTGAGAGCATTTTTACTGTTTTTTGAAAGAAGAAGATTAGAGTAAGTCTCAGATCTTTTTAAAAAAAGTAAAAAACAGTAATCAAAGATGAAAAGGAACACATGTTCAGTTTAGTTTGGGCTCCTGAATGCAGGCTATCATGACTCACTGCACTGAGAAGACAGATCATTTGTTACAGAAACATTTCAGGCAGAGGCGCTATACTGAGATGAGGAAGACAACCCCCTTTCGGTATTTTGTTAGACAGAAGGCCTCCAACAGATTGCAGTTATCTCCAGTTAGAAATACAGATAGTCTTAGATTGGCTTGAAACATCCTTTCAGAATACATTTGAGTCACAGTGCACCTGAAACTGCCTATAGCTTCCATTCTTCATCTACTTCTATGCAATAAATACATAAAGCATTCAGCAATCTCCCTGCCATACCACTGCATGGAGGAGATGAATAGGAAAATTCCTGAACTGCTAACTTGCACATAGACAGATAAAAGAGGGCAGCACATTCTTATGCTTCCATATTTTCTAGGAGAGGGGCATTTAAGAGATTGCCTTGCTCTGCAGCCAGTTTCATGTCCGGTATTAGAGCCACTTCTGCCAAATTTGCCATTCTGTGTGCAAGAAAGTCCAGGTCACAGAAAAGCAGCTTGATTCCCTGGCTGTGACTCACCTTCTGCTACTAGACTATTATTTATTGCTTTGCAGCCTTCAGGACTGGCAGCCTGTTAGTACACTCAAGAATCTGTAAAAGCTTAACCTCGATGGTTCCTGCTGTTCAGAGAACAGCGAGGGAGAAAAGAGTGTCTGGGCAGCTAATACGTTAATTTCATGTCTCCACTTTAACCCAGCAAGCTCACTCATTCTCTGCTCCCTACACCTCAGTAAACATATTTGCTGCCAGTTAGTGTTGTCACATGATTTTGTGAAGTATTTCTTATTTTTGATAGACTGAGCTATTATTTCACTTAGACGCAAGTCCCAGTGAAATTAAGGACTTAAATAGCTCTCTACACTGGAACAGCCTGACTATTTCTCACATTGCCTAGTCTTTGCTAGGGGAGGAAGAGCAGAGCAACTTCTCCCTATCCCAGTTGGGCAAGCTAAAGTATGCCAGCAGTGTTGCTATTTCCCAACATTTCACCTCCTACAGGCCTTTTTGAATTTCCTTGTTCAAGAGAGCTGATGGTGGTGATCTCATGGGATTCCTACCTTTTCACTTCTTCCACAACATAAAAAACAGACTGCTGAAGATCAGTATTAGCCTCTTCATGTCACATAAGGTGATCAGACTGCCAGCTTCAGCAACAAGGGGTGTGGTAGTTTAGCTAGTCGCATTAGCTAAACTTCTGCCTACTGAAGGCATGCAATAGCTACCAAGCCAGAGGCTAAGATTTGTAAGGCTGTGCTATTAAGTGTTAGCCCAAATAGTTTTAAAATACTCTCTTTAAAACCAGTTCAAAAGGCCACCTTAAAAACTGACTGAGACTAGGACTTAAAGTACCTGCGTGGCTTTTCATAAGCCTCAGATATTCAGAAATCTAGAAGTAATAATTGTGTAAACAGATCAAATATATTCCATTTATGCCCCAAAAAACAGTCGCCAACCATGCTGCCCTACAGGAGCCTGCCAAAGCTCATCTCTCAGGTATGCCACCTAAGAAAAGTCTACATTTCATAATCAGTCAAGAACAGGAAGCTCTTCCCACTGCACTAGAAGAGAATGAAGTACTGTATTTAAGTCTAAAGAGACATATTACCAAAATATCACCCTTGGAAGACAGATACAAAACTGTCCTCAACAGCAGATTCTTGCTTACTACCTACGGGAATGAGATGTGTTGGCTGAGACTCTTCCAGCTTGTTTCTCAACCAGTCGAAGTCTTGGTACCGCCGGCGGACAGAATACTCTGGCAAATCAAACTCTGCTCGCGTGGTCTGGAAAAGAAGAACAGGATATGCTTAGCGTGCCCCAAAACCTCTCACTTCAGAGCTTCGCAGCAAATGCAGTACAGCCATCAGTGGCAAGGGTGAGGCCAGACAAACCTTGCACAGGGGCTCCATCCCCAAAATTGTGTTTGCAGCCTGCATGAGAGAAAGATCCTCTGGCCTTTCAAGCAGTGGGAAAGCCAGCGATAAGAAAAATGATTACCTGGAGCTGATGTGTTCTTAAGGTCTCTTAACTTCATTACATGTTCTGCTCAGATAAACTTTATGGGAGAAGTCTGTGGAGACTACTGTGCACCGCACTAATCTCTTACCAGTTACAAGTTTGCAGGGAAGACTCTATGACATCTTCATTCCAAGGACAAGACTATTTTAGCCATCAAGAATTAAAAGCAAAAATATTTCATGACTTGTTTCTTCTGAGGTGCACTAACCATGGGTGAAAAAAGTTTCACCACTGCCCCCATATTCCAGAAGTGACAGGCTTATTACACTCCTTCAAGGCTAAAAGATTAGAACATAAGCCATTGCCAAAGGACTGTTTTTACTGATTTCTGAGAGGAAGAAGCAATTTTGTTTACATTTAAATTCGTGTATGCCAGATTAGAAATATCAGTTCATTAAGTTAAATCTTTAAAGTTTTCATTCTTTAGGGCAAGGAGTTAAAGTTGCCATTACAAGTTTGAGACTGAAGGTAAACATGCGGAAAAGCTGCTGCCAAATGTTTTATCCAGTCTTTGAACAGTTCATAGCCTGGAAATCTGACTGTGTGGGGCTGCTTGCACAGTATGTATTGCAGCTATCTAAAAGCACTAATGAAACTGTGCACCAAATAGGAGCCTCTGCTGAAGAGCATGGTATTGTGATGATTGGAAGGTAGATGGTCCCTATATGCAGCACCAGCACACTACATGCCTACAGCTAGACACCAAACCCATTCTGGCCAGAACTGGTCAGCTTTGACCTGGCACTGAATCCAGCACTAGATTGCTTTGCTATTCCCAGCCACTACAACCACCTGCTAAATTCCAGTAGAGATTTTGTATTTACTTCTGGACTGAGAACAAATGCCACATATTTGGAGAGAACCAAGTAGCAGGCTTTAAACGCAATTCACCTCTTCGCTTGCTCTCTGGATGGCTCCAGCTCTTCAGTTACTGCATGTTAGTCCCACCAATCCCCACTGGGGATATTGTACAAGTTCTGCACCAGAAATCTCTTTCTAGGGGGAAGCCAGCAGCCTTAACACACTATCAACAGAACAGTAGCTCTAGTATACTATAAGCAGCATGCTAATGTGATGTTACCAATGAAATAATTTCATTTCTAGAAAAGGAAGGCATAGAGACAGCAGGGAAGAAATCAAGCTCACCTCCTCACTACGGTAAGAGATACACACATTAGTCCATGGACTAACATAACGGATGTTCACTAATGGAACAGCTGTGTTTGTAGATGAGGTACTACAAAGACCTAGATATCCACTGTGGATTTGTGCTTCACTCAGCTACACCTCAGAGTAACACCAGCTTATTTAACATGTTAGAGTGCCACACTATCAATGAAAAGTATGAGACTTCATATGAACCATTTTCACTGTTTTGAGTAAGAGACTGAATGTTCTTACGCTAGAATAAGATAATTCATGCACATATAGACAGCCCTCATCAGCCAGTGGTGCTGACTGCTTTGTTCTGTTAACAGGGCAGCTGTACCTCTGCCTTGCAGGGGATGACCTGAAACTAGAAGGGAGGGGAAAAAAAAGTAATGATTTAGTTGTAGGGAGAGGTTTTGTGAAATGGGTGTCACTGGGCAAAGGCCTCTTAAGAGACCAGACAGTGAGTGAATGAGACTAATCAGGATGCATACACGTTACACTGTCTTATCCTGTAGCATGAGGATGAAGGTGAAGTCTCTCATCTGTTAGCACTGAGAACCTTATTAACCAGTATTCTGCTAACAGTTAAGGAAAACTATATAGGTATTATTTAGTCTAGAAGTAGGAAAGCAGGATAAGTCCCAGTGCACAAACTTTACATTAATTATCGTTCATCTCTAGCAAACTGCTCCTCCTGCCTTTACATCACAAGCAGATTTGCAAAGTTTTCCATATATCAGGCTTTGTTTCTCAGAGGGAGGCAGATGTAAAATATCACAGTCATCAGCATTTCAGTGTTTGCTGTATGGGCTGTCAAATCTAGACAGCAAATAAGCTTTTCAAAAACTATTTGGACAGAACATAAGGGCCCTTCAAGGTTTTAATGACATCTCACTAATGCTGAAAGAATTTGGATCTGAGATAAAACTGTTCATTAGCTTAGCATGAGTTATTTTTTTCCAGGCTGCATACGAAAAGGAAGAGGGTCTTGCCACTGTCCAGGGATGGCAAGTGAAATGTCTGTGGTTTTGAAACAGTTGAATTCTTCCTGCTTTCTTAGTAGGATCCATAAATCTCATCTTGCAAGGACACGTGTCTGTCCCAAAGGAGGCTGAGAAACTTAGGTGGCAGATCTCAACCTCCCAAAAATAATGGCCAAGACATTTCTAGGGATTTATTGAAGACTCCAGCACAGTTCCACTAAGTCAGTACTGCAGTATTCTGGGCTCAGTCTTACTTGCTGGAAAGCAAGCAGGGTTACAGACACTTTTATCTCTCTTGTTGAAATAGCTTTGACTTGAGGCAATATTAAGGCAATCACCAAGTCTTGGTCTTGTGTAAGATTCTTGTCTTTCTTGAAAGGAGTTAGCAGTCAAACCTAAAGCTAATCTGTGATGACTATGTGAAAGTGTTTTTGCACCCTAGTTCTAGTCTCTTATTCACTGCACCTGATTGTGGATTCCCCTCCATGTCACTATTTAAGTTTGGGGCAAAATCTTCAACTAGATAGAGGAGAATGGCAGAGGAGGGTATTCTTAGCAGATCATAGTTTCATCTGCCTCAAATAGTTTGGACAGTTTGAAAAAGAGATCATAGCACTTACACCTGCTCCTCTCTAGGGATCAAGCTGTTTTGTGTGCTCAGGTAATCTACCCAATGCATGCACTGGAAGCAGGAGGAGAAGGACAGGAAAAAGAAAACAAGACCTCCACTTCAGTATTGAGTGGTTTGAAGGCCTCTCCCCTTCAAGCCTGCAGAGTAACTGCATGACTCTGAGGAATGGCACACAGCTGTTCAGACCTCCATGGGAAAAGGCACAGAAGGCAGCCTTGCCATCCTAGAAAGCACAACAAAAGTGAAGTTAGAAGTACACTTAGTTATGTTTCCCTTGGGAGAAATGACTACATAGTATAAGGGTAAGCTTTATTTTCCCCCTCCCTCCTCAGAAAGATCTACTTGATAAAAATCCCTCTAGAGCACGCATCAGCCTATCTGAAGAGCACAAAGGCATATCATCAGGAACACCCAAGACACTTCAATAATCACAGCCAAGACCAATTAAGTTCCAGCACAAGTTTCACCCACCTTTTCAGTTTCACAAGCCTGCCCGTATAAGAAAATGGCTGTTAGCAGGAAGAAAACAGGGTATGAAACAGTCAAGAGAGCAAGGTCTGAATCACCATCCCCTTTATTTTGGGGATTCCCATTATGTTCTTTAGATGTGTTCATCCAGAAGACATGCTACCTGGCTCTTACTAGGAAGCTGTGAAAGCAGGGGCACAAGCAGGACCAAGTAACCTCTAAGCTTTCTTAGCTTCTCTGCAAGCCATTGTTTTGGACCCTTCCTCAGCCACCACTACCTGCTGACAAAGGTATCAATAGATGGTACGTCTGGGGCATACTGCAAGATTTCTCTTTTTTGCTGTTATGATGAAGGACCTTTCTAAAGAAAAAAAAAAACCTACCACCCACACAACACAAAACCAATACCGCAGTCAGGTTACACTCTTCCCTACAGTGGTGTCCAGTCACAGCCACAAGCGCATATTACAGCACTAGCAGTTACATTCCACTCTTCCACCTAGTGATGCTGCTTTTCACAGCAAGAAGTCTTTAGCATAACTCATTCTAGGACCTATGTTTATCCAAACCTTTGAGGTTCCAATAGCATTCTTCAGTAGAGAAAGAAGAAAAGCTGCCACCCTTGCTTCCTCATCCAGGGCCACCACAGAGACCCTTTCAGCCCTTTACAAGTCTCGAACCCCTCTCATGGAAGTCTGCAAGGGACATGGTGGGAAGGCATAGCCATATGCTGATGGCAAGGAGGAGCAAGGTCTGCTATAGAACTTTGACCTACAACTTGGAAGTGCAAGCATCGGCACTCATCATTGTCTAGGGATTATTCCTGTGTAGCTTTTTTGCCATGTTAAATTACAGCTTTCAGCTACGATGGCTGATTGGGCAATTAGCTTGGCATCAAAGAGACCTTGTTTGTATGGCAAGAATGAGTCAGATCATTAATACTGTTAGTCTTCCAGTCTTTTTTTTAAACAATGGTAGATAACATTAGTGGTGCTAGCCCTAGAGGTTAGTCAGAAGTTTACAAGAATAATGAACCCAAAGAGGGGAGCCTTTATGGTGACCAATAGGAATAAATTATGCACTATTTCACAATACTAGGGTTATGACAGAGCAGATCTATGTGCTACAGTGAGATCCCAAATATTAACAAGTATTAACAGACAGGGAGGTAGATATGCAAAGTCAGAAGTACAGGATAAGAGGTTTTAATATTAAAAAAGGCACTCTAGGGTAATACATCTGATCTAAATACATAAATACCTTACCCGTGTTCCAGAGTTCTGTTTTAAGAAGGGAACCCTTGTATGAACACAAGTTTCCAAGCAGAGGAACATTATTAGGGTGTAACTGTGTGCAGATATTTTATATTGACAGAATAATTGGGTCTTAATTTAAGGGAGAAACAACTTTAGCAAGTTTTAGCCATTTGCCTGTGGAAAGTTGCATCTCATTTTGTGCTTCCTATTCCTTCTGATCATGCAACAGCTGAAAGCTAAGGTCCTCCAAGTAGAAAAGTTTCCTACAATACTTCTTTGCATTTTCTAGTAGTTAATATATAGCATTTCTTGCAAGATTAAGACATTTAGAGCAACAAAGAATGACAGGCCTATGATAAGTGTAAGTAACAGTAAGAGGTAGCTATTATTTTAGAGAAACCACATTTTCTCCTGTGCAGCCTGAAACTTTGGAGTAGACACTTTGGAAAAAAAAAAAAGTTATCTGTGGCCTGTAAAGGCTTCCTTATCTCAAAAGAAAATATTCTCACCAGTATAGAGTGCCATCTAAGTAAGCCAGAGGAATGTTGATCTTTTCGGACAAGTGGATCAAGTATATTCCTGGTGAAGATGGTGAACACTTTTTGCCTTAGGTAACTACGAGTGCCCAAAAGAAATGTCAGCATCACCTAGGAGGTGCTAGTAAGAATGAGCTAGTTAACAGAAATCAACATGCCAGTTGTGAGTGCAGTGGACTTTTCAGATCATTTTTTCCTATTAGTGTAATTAGATTCCATTAATGATTGAACCACAACACATGCTTTAAAAAGTCTCTAGCATATTTCTTTTCAACAGGCACTTGCATTCTTAGGCTACTTAGTTTTAGCAGCAGCTATACTGCCTTCTGTACCAACAACAGCATGGAAACTAGTTTACAGTTGAGGACCAAGATTATGATTTAGTAAGTGGCTGGTAGAGGAAGTGTGGTAAACATGTAAAGCAACAAGCTTAAAGCATTTCAGAAAAGGATAAACACACAAAATGTGAGATATTAACAGCAAATCAACAAGGCACATTCCCCTTCAGGGGAGGTAACTCAAACCACATAGGTCAGATTAACTTGAAAGTTTGTTCATATAAAGTAATGAAACTGGCCTTGCAAGTTTACAAACAGTTCTATTTAAGAGTCAGAGACAAAATTCTAACCTGACACATTAGAAGTTTTGTATAGTTTCATATACTGAAGTAGTAACAGTTCTGCTAGGAGAAGTCACACCTTCAACACATTCACAAGGTACTGAAAGACACTAAGTTCTCGTCCTTAAGGAACTACACTGCAAGGCACAGATGTCCAGAACAAGCCCTAAAAAAGACTCCCCAAAGAAAAAAGTACTAGGAAAGGAGAACGTTGCTTTGTACCTTTGTTGTAACCCTGTATGTAATATAGGTCTCCATTGTGCACACGTGTTTTTTGGGATCATCAACAGTAACAAAGAGGTCTCTAGTTTCCCCATCCAAATCATCATCCAGCTGTAGTCTGTTGAGGAGAGATGAGGAGGAGGCTGGGCTAGAAGTGTCCACAGGTGTGCCATTGGGTAGACTGAGATCCTGTATTGGAGAGAAAAAAAAAAACAAGCAAGTTTTTAATAAGTGAACAGATTCACTACAAAGCACAGTATTCTCAAAGATGCTGTTGACAAGCTTCACTGACATATTACAAAGGCAATTTATTTCAGCAGGTCCAGGAATCACCCTTTCCAGAACGTCTGGACAATTCTCTAAGGTCTTGGCTTCGAATATTTGGTTGTTCTACTGTTCCACAAGTTGAAGAGAAAGCACATTACCACCATACCTCCTCTTAGTATGGTGCAACCTGTTTTCCACTCATGAGGAAGTAGAAGCATCGCTGAAACAACAGTTCCTGGTGAGACTGAACCAACTTAGACTCTGAAAACAAAACAGCTATGCAAATCAAGAGACCTGCTTATAAGACAGGCTTCAGGCAAAATGGCAACAGTTCAGTCGACTGGAATGCAGTCAGCCTTCCTCTCTGCACACTCTTATAGCAGAGGAAGGAGGGCAAACTTGTATCAGAGGCTTCCCATTCAGTACATTAACTTCCAAATATGTTGACAGCAGTTAAGAAACTAATTGCCAGCACTGCACTACAGGACAGTCACAGATCATACGCTCCAGCACCAGTGTCTATGCACATCTCCCTTTTGGAGTCCTAAGGCCAATGAAAACACTATTTTGCTTGAGAGGTCCTCATTCCCATCCTCCCAACTCCAAGAGTATTATCCAGTGCCTAGGGAAGACAGAGGCTAAAAGAACCATAAGTAGCTATTTTAGGAAGGCATGCACAAGGGTTTGGGAAGTCTGTAATTCCTTGAAACTGACTCAGCAGCACGGGGCGGGGGGGGGGGGGGGGGGGACCAATAACAAAACTTTGTAGCCAACTTGGTACATTCCCACACCTCCAAGTCTCACACTTTGATATAGAACAGTTACTCCATACAGCTAGTGGTTACTCCACTTTGCATAAATATCACAACTTCACATGTGTTTTCTGCTCTGGTTTTGTACAAGAGGGAGCTGAAAGCATGTGACAAGTTATACAATATATAGGAACATCTGATAACAGTATTAGAGAGTCCTGAAGATCCATGGCTCTTCAGAGAAGAGAGGAGAGTTTTTTGTTTATTTTGACTAGCAGCACAAGAATAGGTTCATCCGCAGAGTGTTACCCTTGTTAAGGGCAAAGGTTCTTCTGGTTGCTGGACAGAGAAACATCACAACAGCTAAGCAGCACATTAACAAGAAGTGTTTTAGTTCTAGAATTACTGCTTAGCCCTAGCTTCACACGGTCTTTAAGTGGCTAAATGAAATGTGTTATCTTAGCAAAGCAATCGTGTTTAGGTAAGATTCTCTTCGTCCATCCGTATTCCTTATGCAGTTGTGATTTATGTTCCAGGTGGACAAAGGTAGTCCCTATCTTCAAAAGAAGTCTTCCTTTGTTCAAGGGTTCAGAATTACAGGAGAGAGCTTCAAGTTAAAGCTATTTACAAAGGCCTGCCTTTGACAATGGCTACGAACAGGGCTAAGTTCCTACCAGTCTTTCTCACAAACCCATCATGGGAGTACTGGGATTTCACAGACAGCCCCTCTGCCTGTTGCAGTCCTGCAGAACCATGGTAGTATTGCTTTTCACCTTGACAACTGCCTTATGAAGTAGGGAGAATAATGCCTCAGCCTAGACATTTTAGAAAAGGAGTGATCTAAACTATTGTCTGCTAACAGAGAGATTAGATGCATTCTCCCAGCTAATGCTCTGAAGATGAGACATTTCAGATTTAACTGGCAAGTGAGCAAGAATTGGAAGGTAGGCACTCAAATACTCTTTGGAGGGCAAAAGAGCGAGATGAGCATGGCACAGCCCGTCAGCTCAGCCATGAGGTAGAGACCTTGAACTGTACAAGTATCTGGCTCAGACTCAACGTAGCAGGAGCATATACAACAGGAAGAAGCAATGCTACGATAACTGCAGATAAAGAGTTCTGTTGGAGTTACACAAACAAAATAAGCAGAAGACAGGATAAGATAGCAACAGGAGATGGCTTCAAAAAAAATCTACAGTTCAGCTAGACATGAGAATTTGGCTGAGCACAGTAAAGAGCAAAGCAAACCCTGAGACACTGCAAGAGCTGTAGAGAAATCTGTTCCTGTTTCCAAAAGGAAAAGACAGCTCTTCACTGCCCATGTGCAATAAGCATTAGTATAAGACAAGTTGTTCCAGAACCACAGCCAGTGAAATTCTAAGCTTCCAGTATGGAAATGAATTAACTTGTGGAAACAGCTTCAGCCTGGTTGCACAGCAGATCTCAAAAGCCTGTAACAAAACTCTTCCAAAAGAGAGCTTGAAGAATATAATGCTTAAAATACAAAAACTCTGCATCAACGTGTCAGAACAACTGGAGAAAGGACCAGAGATGGAGCTTGCAGCCACTTGCATAAAATTAGTGGCTTTCCTCACCAATTCTTTTGGGAGATAACAGTATCATTCTACATGTCTTGCACTTTTCAAGCAGGGCAGAGGTTTGTGAAGGCTGGAATCCACTCCAATCTACTTGAGTGCATTCTTGCAGTCATGGGTCCTGTGGAGTGTCTCAGATCTTAAAATCAAGCCTGTGATAGTTTTACTTGATTTCAGCCACGGATGAAACACCCCAGATCTAGATAAAGTAAAGCTTCTAGACCAACTCTGGTTAGGAACAGGAGGGCTACTAGCTGTGGGGGGGGGAAATGACAGAGGATGTGTACATTGGAAGTACTACTGTGCTATACTGCCTCATCTGCAATGGCAGAAGCCTCCCCTGGCATCATGCCCTGCTACTTTGCCAGTGTTCTGCAGCCAAAGGCCAAGTTAGAAGCTATTTGTCCTTAATGGGTAGAGCTTCTTAACTAACTGCACATGGAACAATGCTCATGACTGCTGAACCTTCGTTTAACAGTAGGCAGCATCAGTTTGCTGAAGTCTTGTGCCTTTGCTAGAAAGAGGTAGGCTTTGAAGTGTCACAGCAGATGGCCTACCAATTTAAGTTGTCTCAGGCTGTAATCCTTTCAGCAGAGCACCTCCTCATCATGTTAATTGGCACTGGCTTTCTTCCATTGGACTTGGAGGATTTTTTGCAGTTGGGGAAGCAAGACTGCATCATCTGTTCTAGTCTGCTTTTACCACAGAAAGAGGAGTATGTCCTGCAGAGCCTAGCAAGAAAGGAGATCTGCAGCCATCTGCATTTCTACCTGTCGGTGTTGTTACCACACCCACAAGGATCTGAAATACTGACTAGTATTAATTGTTTTATATAACAAAGAGTGTGGCTTCAGTGCCAGGGACTCATGCATCACCTTTAGTGTACCCAGTAGCTACTCATCCACTGTGTTAAGTACATAACTGCATTATCAGAGATCAGCACAGTCCAAGTCCCAGCAGCTACCTACTGCTTACAGAGCTCTTCACAGAAAAATAGGTGCTTTTTGTCACAGCACCTGTTAGTCACAGTACAGTCAGCCTGCCATGAACCTGAGCAGGCCCACAGAGGGGAGAAGGGGAGGATGCTTCTGGCAGCCAGGCAGATAGAATGGAGGACAGGTTCTGTCAAGACATTCTTGAAGTCTTACAGACTATTCATGAAGACTTCCTCAAGTTTCAATGCTTTTCTAAAGCAAAGATCCTTAATCTCTGTCCCTCACCGCCTCAGGCCAGTCTCGTAACTTTGTCACCTGCTGAAGCAGGTCAGATGAAGGTCTAGCAAGGTCTGGATCACTACTTATAGCAGAAACAGTATGACATTCAGACCTTCAGGTTCATGATGTACTGGTTAAGTACTAGGATTTGTGCACAGCTGTACAATCACCTACAGGCAGACTCTTCACACATTCCTACGGAATTTGTAGGATTCCTCAAGACATCCAAATTTACAGGTACATGAGATCAGATGACTCTAGCATCACGTTTGGTTTCCTACAGTGCAGAGCAAGTAGGAACTAACTGCCTGTGTTGGAAATGCATGAGCCCTGCCAACTATGCAGGCTGCTATCTGGTAAGGGAGCAGCTTCACATTCTTTCGTTATGTTATGCAGTTCAAACACCTTGAGTAGTTAGCCTGCCCAGAAACAGATACTAAAACTATCAAGAAGTTCACTTAATCCAAGTTTAAAATTCAGCTGAATTTTATAAACTTGAAGGCTGCATGTGAGATGCAAAATGAGCTGGGAAGTTTCCAGCTGATCTCATTCTCTCCCTCCTTCATTCTCCCAGGAGATTTGCCAAGACTCTAGATTGACAGAGCAGCTTGGATCCACATAAAGTAAAACCTCAAGAGCTTGGTATTCCATCTTCTGGATGGCAGCCTCCCCCAGTGGAGCAGTACACACCAGAGAAAGCGTTCAGGATTCAGCCCTGGAAGAATAAAAATGGGTTTAAAATTCTGCAGGTATTGGCTTATTGTCAAATGAAGATCATACAGTCTCCTGTTAAGTGCAGCTAGTCAATACTGCAGCTTCTACAAACTCAATGTTAATTTTCACCTATCCTGCCTTAGCAAGCATACAGCTCAACCAGATAGCTTGTCTATCTAAGCTTCCACAAAGGAAGTGGGAGAGGTGGTTCAGCTAGGTCTTCCAACCAGATAAACTCATCTCTGGAGACAGTTAGCCTGCAACCACCTGGTGTTGCAAGCACATTGCTCTCATTCAACAAGTATTAGGTAACAGCAAGAGACATTTAGAAATGTTGCTGTTTAGAGGCAAGTGCTGCACTTAATACCAAATATCCCTGCCTAACTCAAGGACCTTACAGGCAAGCCTATACCACTCCTAGAGTCTCGCTGCTTCACTTCTGAAATTCAGAGTTCTGCACCTTTCTCTGTGTTTCAAGGTGTTACATTGCTTTTTGCCATCCATTTCCAGAGAGACACAACCACAGATACAATCATATTGAGGGGAAAGTGATTCCACACAATTGCAGTTTTTGCAAGACTGGTTTTTGGAACAGTCTTACCTTCATACTTGCAGTACGTGACAGTAAGTCATAGCAGAATTGCTGCTGGTGACTGGAAAACTAAAATGGTTTAGATGTAAATAGTCCTAAGAACACTATAAAAGTTCTCATTAACTTGGCTTTCACATAGCACTACTCTCATCCCAGCAAGTTTCGAAAGCAGGTATTTTTTGTTTATAGAGTTCTCTGCCATCAGCCTGTACAGATCAGCTCTGTGTAGAAAAAGAAAGCACCTTTCCATCCTCCAGTCCATGGGGAACAGTTCATCTGTCACTGACAGCATGGTATCCTATTAGATCTTGCTGAGCATTTGTATAGCGAAATTTCAGTCTGCACAAGATCATTATCCAATACCAACCACAGACAAATACCTTCTCTTCAGATGAAGTACAAGGGAAGAAAAGGTATTTGCTTCCCCTTTATGTATGTTCAGCTCCATTCTCTACCAGACATCAGCATCATACCTCACTTACTACAGGTCACCTTTGTTTCCCCACACCTATCCTAGGTAGATATGAGATACTGCATGTCCCCTGCTCTTGCACTGTCTTTGGGCAGCTACTTTAAGGCAAGAGTGACCAAAGTGGGGGATCCAGAATGCAAAGAAGGGGGAATGCTCTGGACACAGTAGAGATGGGAGGATAAGGTGGCAGTATTGCTCTACAAGGTTTTAAAAAACAAAACAAAACAAAACCAAAAAACACACCACCAACAAAAAACCCCCACAGTTAAACTTCAAAAACCCTACTCATTCCCAGGAGGAAGTAACACATTTCTACACTGATCCACAAACAAGACAGTGCTAAGTTGTATTTTGACAAGAACTGTGACAATCAACTTCTAAGGCTGGACCTACCCTCCTTGGAAAGGGTAAGTGGTTATACACACATACCAGCTCCTGACATACTTCTCCAGTAAAGGCAAGGAGAGTACAGTCTGTGTGGGTATACTCACAAGGAACAAGATTATACCCTCAGAAGTGGTCAGCATTTTCTACTCTTTCAATCATCTAGAATCAGACTGCAAGGTTGAGGCTATTTTAAGAGCAATACAGACAAAGCTCAAATCAGAAGTTCTTCTTGCTCTTACCTGGAAATGTGTCAGCAGAAGAGGGACAGTGATGTGTGCTGAGGACACAAGCCCAGATTTTTATTTCCCATTCCTGGAGGGTAGTCTGTGGGCCCTGCAGTGTTGGGCAGAAAACTCCTAACTCTAATGGTGCATGCATACCACACCTGGTCCAAGCCTCACCTCTACAGTTCCAGCAGTGCCACTGGTATTCTGCCCATCTAACCAAAAAGCCGCTAAATAAAGACTCGATCAATTTGCTCTCCGGATATTTTAAATAGGTGTCACAGTACAACGTGCTGCCAAGCCGTGTGTCTGATGACTTTGTTCTGGAGTTCGTCACTCGAACTAGTGTTTCTGCTCTGTAGGTCAGAGTTGCCTGGAGACAGGCTGCTTAATATCACTGAAAAAAATAAAAAAAAAAAAAAAAGAATTTCAGATGCAGCAGCTGATCATAACAGCATGGAATTTGGTACCACTCAAGACCAGGTTGGTATCACACTTGAAATAGTGTTTCTTTGCACTATGGTTGGACAGAGAAACACTGGAACAAGCTTCACAGAGACACTACAGGATTGACATAAGCACTTTCCAAGACTTCTCATGCAGGTCATGGGATTCCCACCTCTTCCCTGAGGCTAACAGCCAAGTTTTATAAGATGGATTATTTTACTTTGTGGCTTGTTTTCCCATAAATCATCACAGTTAAGCTAACCAGAGCAAGAATGCAGGCATAGAAGCGTTTTCTACAAACAGGATTTTCAGCAAGAGCAATAAGCCATCTCCTACCTCTGTTGCTGAAGTCTTCAGGGATTCAGCTACAATACAGCTCTGTGCACGGGGGCAAAGGGGGATGTCACAAGGAGGTGTCAAGTACCACACCAGAGCATCTGTTCATACAGTCTGGCTACATCTCTGTCTTCTCACAGAGTCCTTAAGAGGGTGGCCTCTTTTCCTAGTCTGGAAAAGGAACTGTGCAATATCACACTAAAGCTAAATGTGGTTCAGGTTACACTCTAAAAATGAGTATCATGAGTGGCATCTCACAGATGCTTTACAGCAGTTGATACAAGTCCTTCAATATTAGTAATAAACCATGTTACTGTGCTACTTTGTGCACAAAAGGTCAAAAGGCTTTGGGGCCCAGGCATTTGGCAGATGAAATGGGTTATTTAGAGCAGACATTAATTAGGCAAAATGTAAGACATATTTTTGTCTTATTAACTCTCACTAACCTGACATGTCCTTCCCCATATCCTTTGAATAGGAAGGAAAAGTGCAAGGAGTAACTGGACACTTAGAGCTCCCTTGCTGTGGCAAGGTATTTTAAACGCAAAGAGGTATTTTAAAACATCCACAGGATGAAACGTTCTCTTGGAAGAAATGGTCCCAGATCCAAAGTTAGCTTCTACATCTGTTTACAAAACACTAGAGTCCTTGCAGAAAGCTTTATCAATCTTCCTAAGCAAAAAGTCAGTCTGGCAACTGTCCAGCAAGATTAGTTCATTTATGTTTCAGCTGTAGGAAGTGGTAGAAAAGTGACTGTGACCTGAAGGAAAGCAAGGAAGTTTAACATTTGGGCAGCCTTGGATTTGCATCCTGTAGGAGAACTAAAGGTTCTTTCTTCCTTCCGCAGTTCTCAGTAGAAGGCAACAGGCACCAGCTCCACTATCTTCAGAGCTCAAAGATCTCCACAAATGGCAGAAGCTAGACCTCTTCAGAAACATTTAGAAAAATGTGGCCCTTTTGAGTCAAGTCTCCAGTTACTCTCCTCTAGCTCTGTTAAGTTCCATGTCTATCTGCAAGGAGATTGTTTCAGGAGTCCTGTTTGTTACAAGACTTGAATTATTATCAGAAGGGTTCTGCAGCTGTGTGCACAGGAACATCATAACTCATTTTAACCTGCCAAAGAGTACCTTGTTAATGAACAAGCTTAACACACCCAGTGTTTTATTTAAAGCTTCATTTTCAGAACCTGAGCTCTGACCTTCTAAATAGCAAAGCAGCAGCCAGGATTCAGACCACGAGCAGGAAAACTTGAATCCAGCATATGACTAGGAATCATTCCCAATCCAAGAAGCCAGATTTGTATCTGATTACAGATGGAACAGTTTGTTAAGCTTGTCCAAACTAAACTGCTTTCTCCTAGAGACATACAGCTTTCTGTTAAAGCTCTGCAGACACACTGTGCAGCAGGTTTTTTCCTGTTCATGATCTAGAAGTAGGTTTACTGCATCAACAGTTATTCAGGTATCCACTGTCAAAGTACCAATTTGGCTGCGATGTTTTTGAGAGCAAATAGTACTATCTTTTAAACATCAACAGATTCAAAGGACCAGGAAGAAGCAGAAAGAAGAAACAGGAAGAAATGAGATGATAGAGGGCTGAAAAGCACTGTAGTATCCTGGCAAATACTTCATTTAAACCAGCAAGAATACACCTCCGTATTGCGTTACTATGTGGGTTTCTTCATGCTCACTGTTTTAGATGAGTTGCATTAGCATTTCCCCACACAAGATTGGAGGGATTTCATAACAGCAAGGCAAACTGACAAGACATCACTGTGCAAGTAAAGAAGGCAGAGATGTTCAAAGGGAGAACTGATGTTTTCATCTCAAACCCCAGAAGAGCTTGAGGAGCGTGCTCTTGTAGGAGCTCTCAGAGTTAGTTTACGCAGGTGCAATTTAAGGGATAGCCCTCCACCACGTTTGCTGATAAATGAAACATTTTCCAGCAGAAAGGCATTTGCTCCCAGAGGGGCAGAGTAAACAAAGTGCGTATCTGTTGGAAGAAAAAAAAAAAAAAAACCAAAACAAAATCCACACAGTATGATCACTTCACTCCCTGCTTTAAGGGGAGTAAGTGAGGAAAAGCAGTCAGGTAGTATCTCCTCACAGTATGAAAACTATCTGTAGAGACTGATAGAGGGAAGAAATAAAGCATGAGATCTACAGACTAATTCATCTATAGAAACACTCTTTATTTATATGGCCTAGGCTGCCACTGCGGCACATATAGGTGTTTGGCACACTTGGCTTCAAGTGAAGTATACTGATCAGGAGCAAGCCAGTCAGCACACTGAAAGTCAACATACCAATCCTGAAGAGGCCAGGCTGATGACTGGCAATAAACGGCGTGGATTAAAGTTTTCCAGGGGTTTTCTTGGCGACAATCCAAAACACAGCTTCGTCTTGGCAGCATCCAAGATTTTCACTTACAATTTGCCTTATAATAGCATCTAAAAAGCTACAGCAAAGGTGCCAGTTGTACCCGGATAAGCATGAGACTCAGTATTGTCTGGGATAGTCTATCACTGATTCCCACATGGCAGCACTTTCACCACGGAACCAGTCGCAAGTAGCTGTTGCTAACGCCAGCTGCAGCAGTGGGTGGCGGAGGGGGAGAAGAGGCTTCTCTGCCCTTGAACAACACCTGCACTGCAGCATATTCCTTTCAAGGAACATATCCCATCATTCAAGCTCACTGGAAAAGTGAGGCCAACTATGCAGGTAGAGTTTAAGACAGGTGTTTTTATACCCTAGGAGGCCCTTCAGAAGTACAGCAAGTTCCATTCAAGCAGCGTAAGGCAACACTTTCCCAGCAGAACAGGGCACTGAACCAGCATTGTAACAGCTCTCCTGGTACATGCGACAGAGGGACCTTCACCCCTTGCTAGTATTTTGGCTTTGAGAGGCTACTAGGTACTCTCATCAGATATGCAGAGTTAGGGTGGTTTAAAAGATGTTGTTTTGGGGTTTTTCAGACTTAAACTCAGTTTGAGATTAGAGCACAGACTAAGAATAAGAATCAGGATCAAAGTATGTGCTTCAGTAAGCCATCCCATCACTGATAACACTAGAGACCACTGCAACTATTATTTTCCAAGATAGGCAGAGAGATTGTCATCCTAACAGTAGAGTCTGCACTACTTAATTTGAGGGCATAATACAGAAGAAAGTAAAGCCAGTTGCTATTGACATTTTGTTCATTCTCCTAGAGAACAGAGTACTACGCATTTTTGTGATGCCTTTGCTCCCACACACTGGTGTGGTTCTCTTCAACCTAAGATACATAAAACCGCAAACTTGAGTCCAGCAAAAGCCCATCTTTGTGGGTTAGAGACACCACCAGTTCAACTTCCAGAGTAATCTGTCACCTACTGCTTATTGCTTCATAGAAGCAGCAGTGTAGAAGCTTGGAACGTGGCTGTAAGACAGTGATGTTCTCCAAAGGACTTTCTGCTTTGAAGATGACTCTACAAATCTTGGCTGAGCTCTTTCCTTGCCTGTTATATGAATTTTGGATTATTGCCTTTATTTTCAGAACAATTTCAGCTAGTTCCACTAACCTGCGTCACCTACACAATTATTCAGATAGATACTTCATGATTTATGCGAAATATTTGGTTGAGAATCAACAATTTTGGCATTATAGCATCACCTACAGCTAAAGGCAACACCTCCTTCTGCCCCTCTCCCCCCAATTTAGAAAATAAAACATGTGCCATAAATTCATCTGTCAATAAACCATTTAAGTTGGACTGGCATTGGGAATGCTAATTCATTAAGAGTTGCAGCTCACTGGATTTGTTTTTCATCTTCAATTGGTCATTGCAGTATTGCTAATAGCTACCTCGCTGTCAGTTATTGCCATTAGTAACCAGGAGAGAAACAGGTCCCCCACAGGTTTTTTGAGAATTTACTAAGAATAAAATCTTACTAAGAGTAAATTCACTCAGCTTTAGCTCAGGGTTGCAGCTGCTACCACCTTCAAGGTGGAGTTTGGAGCATTCTGCCCCATTTCATCCAAGTGGTGGGAGTAGTTTTCCTCTGCTACAAGAGCTTGGGGTCTCAGCTGCACTGCAAACCCGGCTCTGGCAGTCAAGTCAGCCACAGCTTAAAGAGTAACTACAGCTCAGCATTTAAGATCTTGCTCAAGGTCAGCAGAGAACAAGGCTCAGTGAAGTTACTTCTGAGAAATACACAAGATCAAATGCCATTTTTAATTGGTGTACTGTCTTCTGCAGACTGAAAGCAGATGCAAGTTACAAAGATGCAGGCTAGGTGTTGCAAGTAGATTTTCACATAGCAGGACTGAGTTAAGTCTCACCCCACCGTAGGAGCTCCCAACTTCTCTCCTGACCTACTTTACAGAAACCAGCCTCTGCAGATAAGGAAGAGACTGGCTAGTGTGACAGCCAGACAACCTGTTTAACATACCACAAGAGCAGCCCACAATGCTAGATCAGGACAATAGTTTGCAGGTTAATCTAGGAATTGATGTCTCCCAGATCACAGTGCGTCAATAGGAAAGCCTCAGTCTTTATCCTCTGCCCCTCCCATCATTAATTACGGGGACATGCTGCTTGAGGCTTATCACAAACCACTGAGGCACCAATAAGAGAATGAAGTGCCCACACAGCCGTAAAACGAGTTTCTTAACCTATCTGGTTATCTCTTTTCCCCCAAAAAAGAGCTCAGAGAGCATCCAGCAACTCAGGTAGGCTTGAGGCATTCCAGCACAGGCATTCCAGAGGATTCTTTCCAACCATGAAGCTCAACTTTTTCCACCATGGCTGACACAGTATTGCCAAGATTCACCATTCTGAAATACAGCTGAAGAACCCAGTTCTTCTACATACGTTTTGAATATCTGTTTTCAATACTCTGTCTCATGAAGTATGAAGCAATACCGTTGAAAAGATCATGAAAGCTGTGTAACACCAAATTCAACCTCAAAGTATACCACTCCCTCCATTAAGCTGAAATAAGAACCACAAAGTAATAATACTGTTATACAGTAGAAGCTATGTTCAGTTTTACCAGATGGAAAGATAAAAAAAGTAATGGTACTAAGATAGTTATGTTGATGTAACTGTTTGTCCCAAGTTAAGTGTTAGCTGTCCTTCATCTTGTTCAGAAAAGAGGGGAACCGCCCATTCCAGAGAAACTCGCTGTACTGGGAAGTTGTGGATCAAAGAGACCACTGAGTACAGTTTTACAACAGTACTAGAGCACCTACCTACATTGTAAGATACCATTGAAGCACCCTTACCAATAAATCCTATTTCTGTAAATGAAGGCAACTCAGCAAGCACACCAATGTGTATGTGCTTTTACACCATCAAACTCCAGAGTGGCTACAAGCAAAAAGCACACAAGCACTCTATCTTTTCAGTAAGGTACCATGGTATTACCCTATGCAAGTGATACAATGAGTCTGAGATGACATAGATAAAGTAGTTCTAGTTACCACCATTTGAAAGATGGGAAACTGGATTCAGCCAGCAGCTTGGCTGTGGGTAGAGCGCTGATGACAAGATGAAAGCCATGCTAGGTTTAAGTCAGTTCTTCTAACTGGGAGACTAGAAAGAGCATGCACACAGTGCAACAGGAGAAAAGACAGCAGTTCCTTTAAACAAGATAACTAAGCTCAGCCTTTGAGAGCTGATGGCCCACTTATGAAACACATGGCAGACAAGTGCTTGTACCACCACGCTTCAGTGATTTAACACGCATCTACTATGCAATGTAACCTCCCCATTCAGCACAGTGACTGGGGGAAGAGAACCACAGGATTTCCCAAAAGCCAGGAAAACATCTTCATAAATAGGTGAATTCTGAAGCAGTTAGGAGACAGTTCAACCAAACTAGCAATCCTGCTGTCCTAGGTGGAAAACAATATTCCTGTGTCCTTCAAGCACTTCTTGTGCAGAAGGACAGGGATTTACTGGAAGAAGCCTCACATTCACAGGTCCTGAGAGGTAACTTAAATCACAATGATATTTGCTGGAGGGACAACACAGCAGAGGTGACATCATCTAGAAGGTTTCTGAAGTGCCTTGATGACAACTGCCTGACAGAGGTGATTGATAAGCTGATGAGGGGAGATGCTTACAAAGAGGAAGAATTGGTCGGGGATGTGAAGGTAGAGGGCTGCCTTGACCACAGTATCCATGAGCTGGTGGAGTTTGTGATCCTGAGAGGATGGAGCAAAGCAAAGAGCAGGATCACACCACCAGACTTCCACGGAGCAGACTTTGGCCTCTTCAGGGATCTTCTAGGAAGAAGGCATGTGGCCCTGGAGAGGCATCCAGGAGAACAAGTTAGTTTTCAAGGAACACCTCTCCAGCCCCAATACTGATCCATCCCAATGAGCAGGAAATCAAGCAAAGGCGGCTGGAGACCTGCGTGCATGAACATGGAGCTCCAGACTAAACTCAACTATAAAAAGGAAGCATAAAAAAGGCAGTAGCAGGCACAGTTGACCCAGGAGGACTATAAAAACAACATCTGAGCATGCAGGGATGGGTTTAGTGGGATTGAATCAAATCTGGCAGAGGATTGGAACAGCCAACAAGGAAGGTTCTACAGGTACCTCAGCAGCAAAACAAAGAATAAGGAAAATGCATCCCTGATGGAGCAGAGCATCTGATGACAAGGGACACAGATAACACCAAAGTATTCAGTGCTTTCTTTGCCTGAGTCTTTATGGGGATGACCAGCCTTCAGGAATCCCAGGCCCCTGAGCCCTGTAGGGAAGTCTGGAACAAGGCAAATGCACCATCAGTGGGGAAGGACCAGGTTAGGGAGCATTTCAACAAACCAGACAGACATAAGCCATGATGAGATGGACTCACAAGTGCTGAGGGAGCTGGATGATGCCACTGTAATGACACTTTCAATTATCTTATCCTTATTACAGTGATTAGGGGAGGTTCCTGAGGACTGGAAGAAACCAAGTGTCACTCCTGTCTTCAAGAAGGCAGATACAGGGAACTACAGGCCAGTCAGCCTCACCTCAATCCCTGGAAAGGCAATTGAGCAAATATTAGAAACCATTTCCAAATACACAGACGACATGGTGATGAGAAGTCAGCATGGGCTTAAGGGAAGTCATGCTTAACCAACCCAGCACCTGCTACGAAGATATGATTGGCCTGGTGTGCAAGAGGAGAGTTTTCATGTGGTTCATCTCAACTTTAAGAGGGCTTTCAACACTGTCTCCTGTAACATCCTCCTAGACAAGCTGATGATGTACAAGCTAGGCAGATGTACAGCAAAGTGGACTGAAAACTGGCTGAATTGCTGGGCTCAAAGAGTTGTGATCCCACAAATTCCAACTGGAGAGCAGTCATTAGTGGACTACACCAGCAGACAGTAATAGGGCCATTACTGTTTAACACCTTCATTAACAACCTAAATGACAGGACGTTACATCCTCAGCAAGCGTGCCAAGGATACAGAACTGAGTGGAGTCTGTGATACATCAGATGGTTGTGCTGTCATTCAGAGGGACTGAAAGATACTTCATGAAATTCAACATGAGGAAATGCAAAGTCCTGCACATGGCAGGAATAATCCTGTGTAACAGCATGTGCTGGGGGCTGACTCACTGAAAAGCAGCTCAGCAGAAGAAAAAAAAACACCCAACAAAACAAACCAACCACCCACCCACAAAACAACCCACACCACACACACCAGATCCCAATGGAAAAGTTGACCATAAGCCAACAACATGCCTCATAGCAAAGGCGGCCAACAATCTGGAGAAAAGAATGCTCAGAGGATCTTACCAATATGGATAAATACCTGATGAGAGGATGTACCTGATGGGGTGGTGACAGACTCTTTTCAGTGGATCCAACAACAGAACAAGAGAAAATGGGCACAAACTGAAATACTGGAAGTTTCACTTAAGCATGAGAAAGAAATTTTACTTTGAGGGTGATTGAATGCAGGAAACAGGTTACCCAGAGAAACACTCAAAAACCAACTTCACAGTGTGCCAGGCAGCCTGTTCTAGCTAACCCTCCTCTGAACTGAGGCGTTGGACTATACGATACCTAGAGGTGCCTTCCAGCCTCAACTTCTCTGTGATTGTCAGTTTCCCGTTCCTCTAGATTGGAACTAAGATCAACTCATCTGTACTGACACTGTTTCACAGGTTCACCAACTCAGTTCCCGACTTTCTGTAGTCCTCAGTGTCTCCCAAGACTCAGAATTTACCTCCACCTTGCTTTAAGAACAATACATGGTACTGGTCTAACAGGTCTCATTCAGACGGAGAAGGAAGAGGTTTGTAGAAGCTCAGGCAGATCTATTTTAAACTTTCAGATTATACTGCAAACTGGTTTCATCTGTGGGTGGATAAAGTTAAGAGCAATAATTATAAACTAGCAACCAAGGAGGCTGGAAGTAGAGCTCCAGACTCATTTTTTTGTTGGAGAACTTCCAGGCTTCCTTCCAGAATATGAGTGCCAAGTAACAGCACTCTAACAAACACGCCAAGTATTTATACTTTATCAGGTGCTAATATAGGCCTACGGGTTCACAAGGGTGGTAGCTTGGAAGCAGATAAGCAAGGGGTCACATGCAAGCAATAGTTTTCAGTCAGTAAACAGAAGTTTGCAGTAGGAGTTTCAACATCCATCCCCATGAATTAGCAAATTCAAGCTAAGCATACAGTACAAGCCTGGTATTCCACATCAGATGTGCTTGATATACATACTACCTGTAAAACAGCCCTGAAGCTCACTTTACCTGTCTAGTCTTAACAGAACCAAATACAAAGCATGGGCATCTTCAAAGAAGAAAACCTGAACAGGCTATAGGTAGCTGGCCTTGTGCAGTGTGAGGTAGCCAGAGATGCCTGTAAGAGGACAGGGGAGTCTGAGCCCTAGGACAGGTGGGATATTAAAGCTTTTGGAGTGATAGAGTCCTGACTCCCAGCCTATCAGATAATTGCCAGTCTCAAGGCAGACCATAGCAAGAACAGCCAAATCACCCTGTTAGGAAGATAGTCTCATGACACAAGTCTAGAGGGACTACAAGCATCACAGCTAGAAGACAGCAGGAGTAAGCCATACAGAGCTCTTTCTTTCTAATTCTGCACAGCCTGGCACTTCTGACACTTAGCAGCATGCTATTAAGCCTGCACAGCCTCAGCAGGGCTGCATCCTGAGTCTTATCATGCTGCTACAACCATTTGTGTACAACTACTACTTTCCACCTCCACAGAATAACATCTACTTTTCACCTCTGCTCTGAACTCAGTAACCTATTAATAATGCCTTGTCTCCCCAGTGTCAAAGTGTGTGTCCTAGTGCACAGAGCAGATTCACAAGCGAAAGTGACAAACTAGTGAACTGGAGTCAAGTAGTCCGATGCAAACAGAACTTCCTTATTTTATTTTTTAAGGGAAAAAAAAACAGAAATACACATTGATACTTCCCCATTTGTCTTACCTTCCTCTGCAGAGGATCTGCTCTGAAAAGCAGATCTCAATTAGCTTGCATGCCTTCCAAAAGCTCTGTAAGAGAGCAAGACCTCATTTTCACGACTAACTCTGAAACAGACCCTGCCGTGGAATCTGAGGGATTGTTTCCCTCTCACCCAATGTGAAAAACACTGCTTAGGTTCAGCTTTAGCTATCTCCTTATTTGGAGGCAAGGATAAAGGGAAAATAAGCTTGGAAAAGCTGATGGTGGTCAGGTATCAGGACAAACAATGTTTTATGTAATTAGGCTTCAGAGGAACAGAATGTTTTACGGAAAGATCTGGTCAATACAGAAATGCTTCAGGGACAAGAATCTACAACTCAAGTGTTTCATGTTTGCTGCAGAATCACTGGGAAAGCCAAGTACTTAGCCAGAAATGTCCATTTCATTTAAGAGGTTAGATGCTGCTCAGACGTCAAGATTTCCTGGCTCCTAAAACAGCATCTTCATCCTGACTTGTAGGCTGAGAGCTATTTCAGACAATGAAGGCTCTGCAGCCCTCGTTGTAAGAGTCAGAAAACTTGAGACTAGCCTACTTAGAGGCCCTCAGAACCAAGGAAGCCACAGAGAGCAGCACAGGTTTTCCTTCCCTTTCCCATGATCTAGTGCTCTAGTAGCATTAGCCACTGTTCTTAAACAGCAACCAAAGGTTTATGAGACTTCAAAGTTGAACAGGGTCTAAGCTACTAGATTATTCCCTTGTTTGAATCAAAAACCAAGAGGAGACACACAGGCAGTGTTCCTGTCCTCCAGGTTCCTCTGGAGTAGTGTTCTTACTCAGCAACTCCAAAAAAGCAAGGAAAGCATGCTTTAAAGAATGCAAAGGAGTGGTGGCAGAGGTTCAACCACTTCAGGCTGCACATCTGTGGCAGTGGAAACTAAAGCACTGCTTTACAGACAGGCAACTTCCCTTACTTGTGCACTTTCTCCTCTCAGAGGATTTCAGTACTAAGTACTTTTATCTTTCAGCAGTGTTTAGGAAGTATTTGCTCAGAGCAGGTAAGAAGAACCCAGAAAAAGTCATCCAGTTCATGGTGATGGGTCAGCCATTGCCACTACCCCTCTGCTAGAGGGACATCCTAGTACAGGCCTGATTATGGACAGTGGCCCTTACAGAACTTGACTCAGAGCCACTTTGAAGCAGGAGACTTCCACCCAAACTTCACCAGACTCTCCAGAAAGGCCCGAAGAGCAGATGACCACAGCTCCTATACAAGAATCAATGAAGAACAACTGCAGAGCTTTAAGCCCAAGTCAGACTTGAATACTGACCTCCCTCCATTATCCAGCTATTGGAGCTATCCACACATTGTCATTTGATTAGTGAGCCAGCCTTTCAAGAGATTAATGACCCACCACCAGAGATTAAGACCAAGAGACATACTAACCACCTAAAAGGCAGTTTTACCTATTTACCTCCACTTACCATACTCACTCTCTAGATTACTCAATACACAGTGCAAGCAGTTGAAGTTTACCATTGCCTTAAAGTAAGTAACACCTGTTTGTTCACTGAAGTTTTTCCTGAGGTGGGAAAGAAGTCAACTCATTGTTTTCTTTTCAGGTATTAAGTGGAAGAAGGGACATCCCTCACACAGCAGAGCTGTTGGACTCCTTCCATCAGAAGGATCAGACATGTGGCTTTTTCTGCTAATTCAGCCAGAAGGAAAAAAAAAAAGCCAACACTGCTCTCTTCCTACTGGAAATCCTTTCATTCTACAAGGCTCATTTATCATAGTGCCATTTCCCAGTCAACCACAGAACTGCTTTCAAGACTAAAAATCACTTACCTCAGCCCCTTTTTGCTCTCCCCTTTAGAGTACTTCTGTGCTCCCAAGTGCCTGGAACACAACAGTACTACATACAGATACTGGAAGATGGCCTTCACGTGTGCTGCTGGTGGAAAAACCCTGTCCTACTGACAAGAAGTTAGCTGACCATAACCTGAAGCCAGAGAGGTATTTCTGCCCCTACATTATCAGGGATACCGTTACACTTCTCAGACACCTCAAAGCAGTAAAGCAGAGAGGAGCTTGCCTACACTCCAAAAGCAAAAGAGCTCTTTAATACAGCTGAGCAAAGAAGTTACAGGGTGTGAGCTGCTCCTCAGAACAGAGCCTCTCACCAGCTATGCGTCAGTGTGGATGGACAGTGCTAATAGAGTGAATACCACCACTGCACTCTTGAGCTGTGAGACGATCCCAGAAGGCAGCTGCCAATACCTATTGCTACAGGTTTGTCAGACAGCAACCTAGTTACATGAGTAAATCCAATCTATCACAGACAAAAAAACTCCACAATTCCTTCTCTCACCTTATTCACATACCCCTTCTCTCAGAGGACCATCAACTCTTCAACAAGTTTCTTAGATGAAGCTGTATGTTCCCAGAGGGAAGGTAAGCCTGGTTTCTCACTCGAGCAACAGTGGGCAAATGTTCAAGGAGAGGACTCCTTACACGGGCAGGAACAAGTGCTGAATATGTACAGCACAGTTGCAGGGCTGCAGAAGGTGGCACATGGAAGAGGCCAGACTACTTTGACTCATTCCCCTAGAGCATGGGAGTGCACCGAACCAGAGACTGCTGGCAGCCCCACAGCCTTTAGAGGCTAGTAGATCCATCCTGCCCAGAAGCAGCTCCACACTCCCCAGGAAAAAGCCATAGGAAGCACCTCTTGCCACCAGCAGCTCTGTGACACCTTGTGTACACACCAGCTGGCCCAGAACTGCTTATTATAGTTTCAAAGTGATCTCACCCCTTGCAACCCTTGCTCCCAGGAAATCCTACCTTAACCATTTCAGGAAGTCTGCCCCCAGAAACACTAAATCCTTGCAAGAGTAGTTAACATATCAGCTGTGCTACCACTACTGCTTTCACATTCAGAAATTATCACATCCAAGGCCCACACACAGGTGAGACACTTTACAAAGCCTGCCAGCATCCTGCAGACACATGCCAGAGCTGGGGAAGGGAAAGCAGGCACAGATACAACAGCATCCTTTCCATATTACACTGCTGTGAAGAAGCAAGCAGGAGCTCAGCTCTGGAGAGGACAATCACAGACAAGTTGATGGCAAGCTCAGTGGTGAGGAAACAGCAGCTCCAAACCTTTCCCATGAGGGCTACAGGAAGGAGACAGCACGGGAGTTACTGCAACTCCAGAAGCATTCAGACCCCTCTGTAGAGGGTATGAACCACAGGAAGAAAACAATCAGTAAAATCTTGCCTCTCGCACCCACTCCGGTCAGAGTGGGAGCACCGGTGTCCCAGCTGGTCCCTCGCACAGACAGGCACGATGCCTGCAGCCCCCACACCGGGTGCCTTCTCCCCCCCACCTCGGGCAGCCCCGGGCTCTTGCAATGGATGTCAGCAGTGCCCAGGGCTTCACTTCCCCACGGGGAGGCAGGGATACAACCGGGGAAGGGGCTGTGGCGCGGGAATGCACACACAGCCCTACTCCCTCCTCTCTATACTCCCCTTCAAAAGCAAAGACCCCTCCCAAATGCCGCACACACACACACCCCCACACACCCTCCCCCGGGCCGTACCTTGTCGGCGATGCTGCGGGGCTGAAGCAGGTCGGGGCTGGGGGTGAGCGCCGGCCCCATCTCCTCGCTGCTGGACGTGGCCAAAGGATGCGGCATCTCCCGCAGCGACTTGGGCCCGGAGGACGGGAGAGGCTTGGGCGCGCCCGCCGCGCCGCCCGACATCGCACCGGGACCGGACAGTGACCAAGAAGGGAGGGGAGGCCGCACCGCCTCGGCAGGGAGCTACGGGGCCGCGGACGAAGCCTGCCCGCCACCACCGCGCTACGAGAAGGAGAAGGGGGGCAGCAGCGGAGGAGGAGCAGCAGGAGCGAGAACAGCGCCTGCCCTTGCCACCGCCCGCCTCTTTACAAAGCACCGTCCACGCCACCTGCCTCCCCCGCCCCGCGGCGGCGGCCGCCGAGCTGCCCGGCCCGCCCGCCCCCTGCCCCGGGACACGAGCGGAAGGCGCGGGGCCGCCCCAGCGCGGCGGCAGCGGGCGGGGCTGCAGCGGGCGGAGGCACCGCCCCCGGCGGGGAAGGCGGGGGGGAGGGGGGGGCGGCCGGTACCAGCCACCGCCCGGGCGGGCCGGTTGTCGCCAGCCGGGCAGAGGAAGCGGCAGGGTCCTGCGAAGCCCCCGGGCGGGTTGGGGGGGCGATGCCGTTCGCGCCCTGCCGTGAGCCGCAGCCTTGCCAGCGGGAGGTCCTGACCGTGACCCCCGGCTGCAAGGCTAACGGCGGTGTCGAACGGCGGTGAAACGTCAGAAAAGCAATCCAGCTCCTCGGCTTTTCCGGGCTCAGTTGGCAGAGTTCAAACTATTAACACATATGAAGGGAAACTCCGCAAAAACTGCGGGTCTCCGTGCAGGACGAGAGCCCATGTCGGTCGCGATTTGGGCAGGAGGGTAGCTAAAATGGCAGCAGGGCTCAGGAGGTGGCTCCTCCGGTCCCACCAGGAAGACTGAGCCACCGAGCCGGGCACCGGGAGAAGGCTCTTCCTCGGGGACCTCGTATTGAGACTGGGCTGGGTGCACACGACAAGTAGACGCACAGAGAGATGTGTTGCGCATAAGGAAACTACAGAAATACGCTGTCAACAATTGTGTGTTTACTTTCACCACACTTGGGAGAGTTCACGTTTTTGTAGAATAATGTCTGATATTGAAGCTGCTTGGAATTCATGGCAGAGGATTCTTTTTATGTTTGAAAAAAGGAATTTTAAAGAAGAAAAGTTTTACTCTGTGTGGAAAGAATTTTTTATATTTTTTCAGGCAACCTTAAATTCAGACTCATGATTTGCTAAAATGAGCTGAAAGACTGTATAAAGTCCCGTAGAAATGATCCATGCAAATTTGTCTAGCAGCATGTATCAATTACAAAAATCCAGTGATCTACCCACAGTTAACAATGTGAGAAAAAAGTTGATGACTGCTGAATAATTAATAAATAGGAGAAAAATCATAGTCTGGTTTAAGATATTCCCTCAGTGGATAAAGTAGCTACATTTGTCTGATAAATTATTCTTTGAGAATAATTTGCTCAGCGCTAATTAGACGTAATAGAGTAACATGGTACTTGGGGAAGAGATGGATCACTGTGAGACTGTCATAATCCCTTCCAGCTATGTATAGATATATGAAGATACACATACAGACATGTGACCAAGCAGGACTCGGATGCTGTAAACATTTTTGGTCATGTTTTCCCCGGGGGAGTACAGCCCATTGAAATCAAAAGGGCAGCACTGCTACCAAAAGCTAAACTAGCAAGTTTTACAGGTGTCAACGCCAGGTGCCGTGTGGCAGGACAAACATGGGAGTGCAACGCTATGGACTTGCATTACGAAAGAAATGCTATTTATCACAAGGAAAAACTATGAAGAAAATCAATCCTTACTATAAATAGCTACTTAATATTACATAATGTTTGAACTCCGGTAACAATCGCAAGCCCTAACCAAGTCCCAGGTCCCAATGTGAAAGAGGCTGTGAAATATGCCTTGTTCATTACACTTAAGAAACAACAACCTATTTATCTATCATGAAGAGGAAACAATACAAATTAGCCAGCAAAAGCACATACACCCCACCTTTCTTCTAGACTATCCAAATCTTAAGTGGAAACTATTCTGATAAAGCAGCAGGCAGGTTCGTGTATCTGCTGCACTGCTCAGGAACCAGGTCCCTTCAGTTCTGTGAAGGCCTGTATCTCAAAGGCTTGCGACTTACCAAAAGCTCTTTCTATCTTTTCCCTTAAGCATCCTCACCCAGTGTTTCCAACTTGGACCCTTCTCCAAAGGAAGCTTGTCAGGGATGCTTACATTAACACCATCAAAACTTGGAAACCTGCGCACATTCTAGCTCTGTGCAGGTACAACCAACCTTCTACTCATTAAACCTGTTGGCTTGGTGAGCGTAAGCCTGCTGCATCCTTGCAGCAAAGACGACCGATGGTATCTAGGTTGCCTAAACAGCAAGCAGCACAGGCAGCAGATTGAGGGCAAGATTTATCACTCTACTTGGCACTTGTTAGACCTTACTAGAAATACTGTGTCTGGTTGTGGGCCCCCTAATACTGAAAGACACTGACAAACTGGAGATGAAGTTCAGAGGGGAGCACCAAGATGGCTGCTGACTGGAGCACTTGCCCTGCAAGCAGAAGCTGCAAGGCTGAGGCTTTTTCAGCCTGGAGTAGACCTGGCTTCACCTGCACTTAATTGCAGCCCCTGATACCCCGTAGGGAGGGGATGGAAGCAATGGACCTGGGCTCTTTGGTGCATAACAGGAGGACAAAGGACATACATAAACTGAAACAGGAAATTTCTGCTGGATGCTAGGAAGAACTTTTTCCCCCTGAGGACAGCCAAGCAGCAGAGCAGGTTGTAGACCGAGGTTGTGCAGTCTCCACCCACCCTTGCACATTTTCAAGACCTGTACTGGGCAAAGCCCTGACAAATCTAGTCTGATCTCATGTCTGACCCTCCTTTAAGCAAGAGATTGGACCAGAGACCTCCCTAGGTCCCTTCCAGCCTGAATGATTTGTTTATGAAATGTTTGTTACTATGGAAGTCGTATGTCTAGTTTCTGAAGAGATACGAGGTGACCTCTCCATTTTCCTGTATGCAAGGATGAAGTTCTGAACTCCAGTGATTCGTGTACTGGTCTAGCTCCCTGTGAATACTGTATGTACAGGCAATATGTGCTTTTTTGTTTACTAAATCACATTTATCTGTGTTACCTCGATAGTTTCTGCTTGGAGCTGAAACATAGCATCCTTAGTCTTTTCATCTAACACAAACTACTTAGAAACATTTTCAAGTAACTGGATCAATACATGCAAAATACAGGAATTCACCTGTGAATACAAGCAAGCTGAAGCTGGTTGGAAGAAGTTCAGAAGACATTAGTAGAAGGACTTTTATCCAGGAAAATAGACAAACCTGGTGATTATTACGGTGATACTCCTAAACTCTTGACTATGATAGTTATGTTTAAATTTCAGAATTCCAACACCATAGCATGCTAAAAGTCCAGATGTTTAACTGTTGATGAGGTGTCTTTCCTATATTGATCCCTAGGTCACTTCAATATAAATGTTCACTACAACTAATTTCTGCTAACATGCATTTTGTGAAACCAGATGGACAGCGTTAGGGTACCTGTACATCTCTTAACGTCTAAAGGCAGGTGTCTATCTTCCTCTATTTCAGCGAGTACTAAGTCTGTAAATGTCTGTATAGGCAGTAATCTAGGTTTAACAGTGATACATACCTTCACTAGCAGATGCAAACTATCCTACTGAGAACCAGAAGAGTTAAAAAATGATAAATCATATCTTAATATATTAAACTTACTTTAAATTTGTAATCTGAAAAATCTATACAACTGGCTGGCCTTTGCTGTCTTCTCTGAAAGTTCACATCACAGACTTGTGCGAGTTTTTAGCTTCCTCTTCAGTCATGAGAGAAAACCTTTTTTTTTTTTTTTTTTTTGTAAAAGTGGAAGATGACACTCTTATGTGCTTGATTTCAAGAGCTGGAACTTCAAAAAGACAGAAGATAAAACATTTTAAGACTTGCACTTGGAAAATTACAGTTAAGAGCAAATTCTTGTACCTTGATTAGAACTAGTCATGCATTATCAACAGAGGCCCTAAACAACTCCAAATATGTTGTGCATGAAACAAAACAGAAAAAAGGTGCATTATGTAGCTGACTTCTTGAAGGAATTTTTTTCCACACACAAATAGAAAACCTCTAAATGAATCAGCATGTGGGTCATCTGGCTCCAGCAGCAGGCAAAGAATGTAAAGCCAAAAACTAAGGACGGAAAGTGTCTATTTTTCTAATAGTAGCAGTACTGAAATAAATAAATGTCTTTATTCTCCTAAGAAATTATAAGTGATTAAAAACATGGAAGTGTTCCATTCTCCAGATCCTACTCCATACCACCAACTGTGGTGGTATAATTTTTAAGACTGTAATGTTTTCTGTGACATTTTTGTTGATAGTTTTTGTTAAACGTTGACCAAGCTAAAACCAATCAGCACATGAACCATGCAACCAGCCAAATAAAATACACAATGAGAATCAAAATCAGGGACTGGCTGAAGAGAGACTGCTATTCAATGCCCACCTCTTAAGCCAAGTAAACCTGAAAAAAATAGCATGCTCTCCTAGCAAAATTCTGTTTATTACGTTTACATCATTTCAGCTGAGAAACAAGATACAGCAGAATGGTATGCGTATATAGTGTTATATACTAACTGGGCAAGAAGACAAATGGTCAGTTTGGAGATCAAGAATCTCACCAATTTAAGACAAAGGTCACCAATTTCACATGTTTTTTTCTGAATAAAAAAGTTCTGCCTCTGTATCACTGAAATGAAAGTCCTACAGGCTACCTCTTTGGATTGTTACTAGGATAAATAGAGAGGGGAAGGATCTACAGGTTGCCTTCTCATCGTGCCTTTTCAATGATGCTCTTGCATCTACATTAAGGCAGTGTTAGTTCAGGAAGTACTTGCATTACTTCTGCTGTTTAGCTGCATTTTCTGAACATATTGTAATTAAGCATTTCTGGCACCAACTAGAGATCATTCTTTGTATGTTACATCCCCTGTCATTTTTACAAAGGGTCGGACATAGGCCAGCATAAGCAAGAACAGGAATTTTGAAGACATTCTATGCAGTGCCATTGAGTTGTGTTATGTACAACATACCTACAGTTGTTGGTATAGAAGGAGTTTGGTGGCAGGTTCTGAGATCCGTGTGCTTTCTCTATTGCCTGTCTAAATCGTCTGCAAAAGAACATTTTCTTATTTAATACAGTTCCTAATTTTAAAATACATTGACAGATGTTACAGACAACAGCAAATATACTACCTGGCAGCAATACAATATTGGGTGGCAAAGTGCTTTTCTTCAAAGCAAGAAACAACTCCTTAATATCAACAGAAAGGCACCAGTAGGAAAACGAATTTACAAATTTAAAGATAGGCAGCACCAGTGGTTTACTGCTGTTCTGATCTGCAGTGTCAAGTAGTCCTGTAACACCACTCAGGATGGTTTTATAATGGCAGATAGCTTTGTAAGTGCTCAGTGTGAGCCTGAAAAGGACTGTCAGTTGTTTTCGTAACGTTCTTTTTGTAATGCATCTTCATGTTCATGTTGAGATAATAAGACATAAAATGGCAATACGGTTTACAATGAATAGCAGGAGGCTAACTTCAGGTTGAATTTATTTACTAGACCAGACATGTAAAACCCACCTGCTTTTCAACAAGTATTCTACTTAAAGCCTAAATTATAGTATTCTTCTCTACAGCACACTCCAGGCAGTACAGACAACAAACAATAAGGTAGACTGGAGACCACACCAGCCAGACTGTCAGGCTTGGATAGTTTACCAGGTCAATGGTAGCAAAAGCTTTTTTCCCCACTGTCAACAGTCTCTCCTTGACCACTTTATCTCCACCCCCACTGTGCTCCACCTGGAGAGGATAATGTTTGTATCTGTCTGCACATAAGCACATATGAAACTAGTACAAAACAAGACCATTCTAGATGAGGTAAAAAAATTAAAATCCAGCTATCTTTTGAAAAAAAATAAATGTCCTTCCTTCCCTACGCTACTACAGCTCATGTCTTGTACTGCACAGATTGAAGAGAGCAGGCTTTTGACCTGACCCGGTTAAATATTATGCATGTGCTTCTTGACTCAGCGCAGAGATGGGATCACTTTCAAGTCAACAGCACTACTCATGCACACATTGAAGCTAATGGGTAAGCTTTTGCCGCATCAAAAGCCTTCAAAGCTGTAAAGTTTGATGGGGAAGCAGTAAACAGGATTGTGGGAAGATAGGGCACTTGTGACAAAAAGTGGAAGTCTGCGCTAAATGACTTTCTGATGAAAAATCAGAAGTGCACCATGGAAAAGGACTACAACTATGGATACAGTATCTTGAGACAATTGGATATAAAAAAAAGTAATCCAACTAAAATGTTTAAAGCCTCTTCAAAACATTCTTATCTGTGACATGCACATTAAATGTAGAAATAAAAAGAAGTGTTTAGAATGCGTCTGCATGAGTAGCACTGCCAGTTGGAAGTAACAGCACCGTTCTGGAAGATCTTGGCTAAAGCCAAGGAGACATCCCACACAGCCCATTTTCACTTAGAAAGAAAGAAAGAAAAAAAAGAAAGAGTAAAGCACTGTTTTACCTCAGCTTTGTCAAATGCAAGCAGCTTGTAGTGAATAGAACTGTCCATGGCAATTCTGAAATATTGCAGTTTATGATTATTCAGTATCACATCCAATTTAACTCAGCTTTTGTTTATTTAATGAGATACACAGCTCCCTCTACACCGAGATGAGAACAGCCAGCCTGAAAAACAGCGTTTTATTGACAAGAAGCAGCATGGTTGGATTTGTGAGGCAATGTTCAAGAACAGCCTCTTTTTAAACTGAAGATTTTGTAATGACTTTCCAATAGACACGCTATAAGTGCTGTATTTTATAGATATTTATTTGATTATGGTGAACAAAAATAGGAATTTCGGGGAAAATGGAAGTATTGTGACGCACGAGAGATTAGATCCCATTTGTCTCAAGGGCTACATTCCTTCCTGTGTCTATAACCCAAGGAGGAAATTAATTTACTGATGTGAAACTCCTCCCAAAGCCAAAGGATCATTTGACTTGAGGCAGGACCATGTTTTCATACAGATGCTCAAAGTCACTGCTATGATCCATTTTCGTCACACTTGTACAGACCCGCAGAATTAACAAGTCCCAGCCTTTCTGCAGCTGAGTTTCCTTGCTCATGACTCCTCCTCACTCTGCTACCTCTCCCTTTTCTACCTTCCCTCCTCGATCCCCAACCAAGGACCACTGTCCACTATGTAATTCTTCTTACCAGCGTTAGCTGTGTCGAAGAGCCCAGCAGCTAAGCCTGTCTGTCTCAAACTGCAGCTTTTCAGAATCACTTACATCCTCAGTCCTGGCATGGCTATACAGAGAAATGCACCAGGTAGGATTATTAGCTTGTGCACTGCACTGCTCTTCATTCGCAATGCTTCTCAGCAGTTAAGGATTACAAGCAAGAAGTCTAGGTAAAATGGACTGCAGATCATCCAAGAGCGAATAACTAAAAGGAAAAATAAAAAGTAGCACATATGACAGTTCTCAAGGCACAACAAGAAATTACAAAATATGAAAGAAAACCCAAACAAACTCAAAATGAGGGAAGGTGCTCAATCAGCTGTTCAGGCAAAGAGAAGAGTTGAAAATAATGCCTGTATGTGGGAAAGGCAGCAATGTTCACCTTCCACAGTATTAATTAACACAGCTTTAAAGCAAACAGAAAACTCCCTGATACTGTCAGATGTTTGCTGGTTGCTCAGGTGCTGGTTTGGGTTTTCATTAAAACACACAAACACACAGAGTCTGGTTTTACCAGGCAAACAATCTAGATAACCAGAATCTAAATCTGGACAAGTCTCCAGACATAAATTCATTCAGTTTTACAATTTTCACACTTAGTGAGGCTTGAAAAGTACGTATAAATGTATGGACAGACAGCATATTTGGTTAGCAGCACATTCTCTACATCACAGAATTTGTATGCATAATACTAATGCACACTATTTTAAGACAAATTAATCAATTGCTATAGATACTGATAGGATTTTTATACATCCTCTATACTCTCAGAAATGTAATTTATTTCTACATAATTTAGTATAGCTGGCTCCAGCAGAAGATCTTAAAGCATTGTTAATTACCTTCAACAATTATGTATATATTTGGTTGTCCAAGCTAACGGACTAGTGTGGCACTCAGCACTGTGTACACACTGTGTATGTTCTTACCAATATAAATAATTCCATTGTAACTAAAATAACAGTTTTAGTAAGTCATTTTTCCACTTAAAGCATGGAAGGTGATGAGGTTAAGGACTTCCAAGACTTGATGGAAGAGGAAGCAGATAAATTAAATAGTGTGCAGCATACAGGTTTGACTACCAGATCCAAGCTCCCCCTTGCCATAATTGTCATTTGCTCAGAAATGCCTGTTATATACTCCACTAAAATCTCAGTATTAAGAAGTTTAGTATCCCGTAGCAAAGGCCTAACTAGAGACATTTTGAACTAAGACTTACAAAAAAGTAACTGATTTTCTGTACTTATCTCTAAATTTGGTTCTAAAAAAAAGGCATTTCATCAAAATTTACTGCCTTTAAAAAAAACCCTGTGTATAAAACTTAAGTAGGTAATGTGACTGATTTCTTGGCTAGCATTGGCCTCATCTGTTTGCAGCCTGTTATTTATTTATTGCAGTTCTTAAGAATTGATTTTACTTGTGGGTAGGTGATCAGAGGTACAGCTGTTAAGGGCCGCAGTTCAAATCACTAGTCATCTAAGTTTGAATCAAACTGAAACATTTTAACCACAAGTCACGGATTGCTGTTTAAGGCTTGTCCTCCAGTACAGACTTAGCACTTAAGAAAAGATACTCTAATTTACAAAGCTGTTGCTTGACATTTTGAAAACAAACAATGCATTAGTAACATGAATGCACAACCCTTTCTGGAATTCATTCCAAATGATTTCTGCTGTGTTCAGACTCCGCGGGTACGATAAAAACTTAACCCTTCCCTTCCCCTTTTTTCTTTTTTTCTTTCCCCCATTTAACTGTGAAGTCCCCTTAGCGTGACCCACGAGTGATCCTCACACTTGGTCCTGAACCCCTCCCGTACCCCGGCTGACACCCCTCGCAGGCGCCACGAAGCAGACATTCAGTTTAAAGCCCGAACTGAACACTTGCTGGGGCCTAACTAAGCCTTGCCGCGTACAAGCCCCGGTCCTGCGGCAGAGGCGGCCTGTGGAAGCCCCCACCTCAAAGCGCGGCCCCGCCATACCGGCCCCGCCCGTCGCCTAGACGCCAGGGCTGGCCTCAGAGCGAGGCGGAGGCGGGTTCTCTTCACCCCACTTGAAGCGCACTGGCCACTCCTACCTGTCCATCGAGTTAGGCGAAGTGACGCATTTCGCCGCCGCCCGGGAAGGAGTTAGACGGCGCGGGTGAACGGGTGTCGTCGCGTAGTGGATGAGTCACGAGCATGTGCCGCGAGGTTATTGGCCACGGCGGGGCTGGGCGGGGAGAGCCAAGTGGGGAAGGGGGTGGGGCGGGATGGCCGTGAGGCGGCTGTGGTGCGGGTAGGGGCGGGCGGGGAGAACGGGAAGGAGCCGGAGCGGGAGCCGGAGCCCTCGGGCAGGTGGGTACTGGGAGGGCAGGTGCCCGGCCTTGCCGGCCTGAGGAGGGCGAGAGACCGGGAGAGTCCGTCCGTTGTAGGCGGGAGGGAGGGAGGCGGTGAGCAGGAGGCTCCACACGCACGGGGGGGGGGGGGGGAGAAGGTAGGTGGGTGGGAGGGAGAGAGAGTCCATTCCGGCGGGCGGAGGCAGGCAGCGGCGGGAGACCCCGCTGGCTGGGCTCTGTGAGCCTGGCGCCCCCGGCCCCCGCCGTCCCGCCGCGGGGGCTCCCCGCCCAGGGGACAGCCCCGGCCCCCGCCGTCCCGCCGCGGGGCTCTCCGCGCGGTCCCAGCCTGTTAGCGGCCGGGCGGAGGCGGTCTGCGAGCCCGCGGGCAGGTGAGGCCCCGCGGACCTTGGGACAGCGGTGCTTGGCCTCCCCGGGCGGTTGTCCCCAGACCGTGCAGGTCAGCCCGGTCCTCTTGGGGAAACGTTCTGACCGGCGCCACTGCCCGTAGTTGATACTGTTGTGGAATTACTTCTTCGTCGCGCTGGCGTGGCTGCTCAGGGACCTGTCGTTTCCCGGTCTTCTGTTGCAATCTGACCGCGACTTCTGATTCACTTTTGCCACAGGATTCGGTGCTCCCATCCCTCCCCTCCACCCGGCTGAGCTGGAGCCCTTCTCTGCTGCACTGTGCAGCCCGGCACCTTAATGGATGCAGAAGTTGATGGTGGCCCGAGGTGACGTATTGCAGAAGAGTGGGCATCCCTTTTTGTTTTGCCTTAGCTGTGAGGATGGTAACCTTCAGCAAGCCTTGTAGCTTGCACTTAAATTTTCTTCCCTCGGATAATCAGGTTTTTTTGAGTTAGAGCCTAAACGGAAGTCTTTCTGCACTTTAGCATTCAAGGAGTATAATGGTCCAACATGACTCTTAAGTGCAGTCTGATAGACTTTGTCAGGAAGAAGTTCTGTTAGGAAGAACTGCGTATGACTCCAGAATGACTCTAAAGGTCTTAACTTACTAGAATCTGAAAAAGCATTGATCACAACTGTTGGTATTTCACGCTAAAAATTTTAAACAGAACAATATAAATACTATTACATATTTTATGTAATTTGCCTTATGCTTTGTAAGATTTGTTGCATTTTTGAAATCTGTAACAAAATGAAATCCAAGCTTTTCTTTTAAAGGAATATGTTTATCTTCTGTTGTGCCTGTTTTGCAGATATTTGTGGGGTTAAAAGATTTGAACTGCAACTGAATAAAACTAGGGCTGAAAATTGAAGAATGGCAGCAAATCCTTCAGGACAAGGTAGGTTTTAATCTAAGTATTCAAGGGGAAAAACTATGTGCAAAATGTCAGTGAAGTCACCAAAACCATAAGTTTATTTTACAGAAAGAGCAGGAAGGGGAAGAGAGGCAGGAAGGTGGGGCTGAAAGTCACAAAATGTGAGCAAGCCTTCTGGGAGAAGATACACACTTTAAACGATTGAAAAAGACCACCTATGGCTAGTGAGGTCTGAATTACTGTGCATTCCTTCATGCTCAGGTTTTGAAGCACCTATCATGCATCTGGTGATGTGCTTATTTCCTGAAGCATATTTCAGACACTTAACAGCACTTAGCATTGAACATGACTTAACAGCTCTTGTGCTCAGCATCAGGGAACAGCCAGAAGTCTAATGTTTTCCATGTTGCGATGGGAGCGGCAAGACCCAGGCCGTAATAGCTGTCAAAGATAGATAGCAAGTGGCCTAGGAGGAAAAGCCAAATAAAATCATAATTCTAACTCCAGTGAAGTGTTTCTTTGCATGATGACACATCTGAATTGCGTCCATGAAATAGTTCAAGACGTGGAAACAGTCCATCTAACTAGCCGAGGCACGTGCATTAGAGGGAGCTGAGGGTCTGGCAGGGTGGGGGTGTCGGTGTCGTCACTCGGCAGTTTTGAAGGAGGGTCTTAAATCGCCCTCTAGAGGTGCTTTCTGGAAATCTCAGTGGAACTTTGAGGATTGTCACTTCTACAGAAGAGCTGAGGAGAAAGCTTCTCAGGTATGGCTCTTCACTTACTGGTTATGAGAAATGAATTCAGTTTCCCAGCAGCCTGAGACTCTGAGAAGTTTTTGGTATGAAATGGTGACTCTGGCTTTATTCTGTGAATACCAAGGCAGCATCATTGCCAGGAATAGAATGTTGTCATAGAGAGTTAAAAGATACTTTTTCTACTATATGTGAATTTACTGAGAAGTAGGATGGGATTTTAGTGCCAGAATGCCTTTGCTTCCCTCCAAATTCCAGAGGCTTATAATTTAATAGAGCATTAGAATCTGCATTTATACTTTGAGATACCCTTTGGAGACTCACTAAAGGAACTGTTTAATTATCACATGAAAACTATTTGCAGTAAGCAGGCAAGAAACACTATGAAGTTTAATTACCCAAATGAGCCTATAAACAATACACCTAGGAAAATTAGAAGGGAAGAGGTAAATCTGAGTAACAGTTCAAGACGTCTCATTTTCCCTACTAGACTGCATCTGGTCAAGAGAAAGACATAGGCAAATACTGCATTTTGAGCTTGCTGCATGGCACACATATTGGTACTGTTCAAGCAAGTCATTCTTTCATTTCCCTCTTCTCAGACAAAAGGAAGAGGGATATACTGAAACATTCACTGAAAGGGTTATGGATGGTAGCACTTGCTCACACAGAACTGTAAGGATGAATTAAACATTATCTTTCTACACATGTAGACTGTGCTCGTAATTTTTTGTACCGAGTTGTTTATTTCCCTTTAATCAGTAATGGGTAATTTTCCTAGGAGTTAATTGAGTTTTCTCTTAATTGCAGACTCGGCATACAAAGGTTAATACTTTGTGGACTGGACTTCCTTTAATTCGTTGGCCTCTTAGGAAGCATTCTTTTGATTAGGATTTCAAAGATGACTTGCGTATGAGTGCAGCAAAACCAAATAGAATTGAATGAAAGCCTTACTTCAGGCCGTTATTACCACATGGAAGTGATTGCACTGATTGCATGAGACTGATTACAGCATTTAAAAGAAATGGAAAAGCTTTTAGCATGCTGTGTATTGTCCACAAAATGAGTTTGTAGACCGGAGTGGTACAGTTGTGGGAGGGGAAAGGGGGTGGTGGTGGAAATCCGCTTCTGAATTATAGAAATTACTTTCAGGTGCTTGGTAATAACTGCTTCTGCAGCAACACTTCACAGTACTTATGCAACATACATTAATAAGGGTGCTCTTGTAATGCTTTTGCTTGTGCACAGCAAGGCCAGAGTGTACCTTGTGCGTTACTAAATTAAAGGCTCCATGTCTTTAATGTGAGTTCTTCTAGAGGAAGCCCACTGAGATGAGGAAAATGTGACTGCTCAGGAAGGAACTCTCCTTTAGGTCACCAGAGGTGAAAGAAATACAGGTCCTGCTTCAGAGCTTCCTTCTTATGTTGGAAGAACCAATCTTTTGAAATACGTACAGAATTCTAAGCTTCAGGCTGTAGCAATTTTACAAGGTGTTTTTCTGTTATGGGAGTTGTTTAGTCTTTGGCCTAAAGGTATGCGAGTGCATTCACGTAACACAGTCTGAGCAGCTAGATTTAGCATTCTGTTCACAGAGTCTGTGTTAAAAAAGACGATTGTGCTGTTCTGCGTGGAATTATGTTGTCATTTACAAACTTTGCTGCCCTGCATCTGAGTTTGATCTGTGCTCAAGCATATTTCTTGAGGGCTGTAACGTATCTCTTCCCTGGAGAACTTTGTGGCCATAAAGCAGTCAATGGCTTACATTGTTATGCATGTAGCTGTTTTCTGGAAGGGCAGACAAAGTGTATTAATATAACAGTAATTCAAGTTAATCTACTGAATTACTTATATGCCTTTTGTTTCATTCTCACATAACGTATGTGAAAACATATCTGAATGTAAATTGTTACTGAAAAGTATTGATGTGCAGCAGACTATCAGATCATGTTTTGTGATGCCAGTAGTCATAAGCAGAAGAGGAAATAAAAATACAGTTACTCTATCCTTTTTCCCAAGCGTTGTGTGCTTAATAAGGTCTTTAGACTCTGCTTTTTAAGAGGTTGCCTACTCACTTCATGAAGGCTACCATTTATGAAAACATGCACTTCAGTAAAGAAATGACTGTGAAATGCTTTCCGAGTTGAGCAGGCAGAAGAGTGTGCAGTGGCAGTGCTTTCTAATGTATAGAACTTAGAGTAGACATCCAGCTTTGAAAGCACTTTCCCAAGTAGAAATGTATCTTGAACACAAAGTGGCGGAGAGCTCTTTTGTGCTGTTACACATCTATGGACAAACGATAAATAATGCATATTAGGAAAAACTTACACATACTGTGAATTTGAAGCAAACGGCAGATTAGGGAAAAGATACGAGATGAAAAGTGAGGTAATACTGTTTCTAGCCACGCAGAGTTAGCTCATAGCACTAACTGACATGGATCTCAGTAGGAAGGGTGGTAGGGTTGGGTGTTGGGATTGGGTTAAAGAGCAAAGATTGCTGTGACCTCTTAAAGCTACCAGTGTCACTCAGCGAGGCTTCAGCATTCTCCAGTTTTCTGCCTTTCACATACAAAACACCAGTGCAAGTAAACTTTCAGCTCCTGCACAGAGCACATAATGTAATGCTTTATGTCAGAAATAGAGGTGTCAGAAAGAACAAGTTTAAATTTTAAATGTCCTGAATCTGCTACATTAGAGAGTAATCTGAGAATCCAGGTACTCAGTTTGACATCTGAGCTGCCATTAATCTATTTAGCTGCCTTGAATTGGTCACTTTGTGTCAAGACTCTGGTGTCTGCAAAGCAGAGAAGAATATTAATGGACTGCAAAATTCATGAACTGTTCAAACTTAGAACAGTAGTGCAACTCAGCCCAGTTAAGTGAAGTCTAAACTTAAAGCTTTAAAAGAAGTTGTTGTGTTTGAAAATCTGCAATTCCTTTCACAGGTGAGAATCCTGTCTCTACTAAGGATGGCTTTTTTTTTTTGCATGTCTGCATTTTTAGTACTAGTAAGCAGAACAGACATATCAAATCTGCAGATGAAAAATTAAATTAATGTAGGAAGCTTCTATAGCTGTTTCAGGTTGATCTTTATGGAAGCACTTTGGGGTCCTGATCACGGAAGAATCTAAATAGAAGTCTTGCTTATGTATGGCCAGATATGATGAATTATTTTGTAAGGATGCCATATTTTCCTCTCTAAAATAGATTTCTCATGTCCTGCTGCCTCCATTGTTAATTTTTAAATGAACAGATTTTACTTTGCATTTTAAAAAAGTTTAAAATACCTGTAGGAACTTCACATTGATCAGCTGTGGAGCACTAATATGTACATGTTGGATGTCTTCCTCCATTTTCTCAAGTAGGCTTTTTTCTACTTACCCCTAACAAATTCTCTTAAACAAATGACTTTTTCAGTACAGCAGGTTGCTGATGGATACTGTCTGAATTCTAAAGCAAAATACTACTAAATTTTTTGTTTGTTTGTTTTAAAAAAAACAACCCTTTCTTAGTAGCAGAGGGATAGGAAAAGGAAGAGAAATACTTGAATACTCTAGAGAGATTTCTTCTGAATCTCTCTAGAATTTCTGCCATGTGATTCTATAGCAAGAAGCAGACTAACATGGAAGACAGTGATAATGCATAGCTGCTGATCACAGTTTAAAAACAGCATTAAAAATTTTGTTCTACACTTCTCAAGCCTTTCTGAATCATACCATCTGCTTCATGATAAATGTAAGCATATTTAGTCTTTATTTTTTAGCTGACAGCAACTTAAATTAAAAAGTGGTCTCCTTTTTCTTGCCTTAGTCACCATATCATCTGAATTCCATGCATGCATTTAGATTTATGTATTTGGGGATAAACAAGCACTAACAGAGGGCTGCTGAGTAATATGTCAAGTATTAAGCTTTTTGTCTGAAAACTGTGTAGAGTGAGCACACAGACATGATGACTTTAGTTCAGACACTGTTAGAGATACTTAAGTGGTCCTATTACTGCTATGTCTCCAGAATTTATAATAAAGTAAAGTTTGGGCTAGCTCCACTCAGAAATGTTCAATCTTAGCTTGTTGGCAAGATCTCTCAGCCTTTGTATCTCTTAGAGCACACATTCAGCTGTGTGTTAATGTTTCAAATGCATTGCACGTGCAGGGTGTTAAAAATAAGTGTACAATACCTAGAAAGCAGAGAAACGTTGAAGACCTGAATCGATACACTTACAAAACAGTTTTAAGTGGAACTAATGCCATATGGGAAGGAGAGATTAACAGATGGGAAAATAGCAATTAATTACATTTAATTAAAAAAAATCTGTTAACAAATGTAAAGATGATTATGGGTGATCTTGCATAAAACCCACAGTAAAATGTAATCAAACAACTGCTCCTTTTGAGACCTCTGAGACACAGGGGCTCAGGGGTGTGTATGTTAAGCATATTAGAAGAAAAAGGTGAGGGTTTGATAGCAAGGCAATATGGATGTAAATTATTATTTAGAAATGAAGGTTTCCACCTGATAGTTGTCTCTTTCATTGACCTATGCTGAGGAAAGGAGTATTGGATTATGTAATGGAGCAGCAACAGAAGATCTCTCAAAGGGAACGAACTTTGGGTGCAGCTACTGAAAATAAATTTGAAATCATTTTGCCTTGACATGCTAATACTCCCCTTAAGAGTTACTGTTTTTGGCCTTTCTAACAGCTTGTGGGCTACCGTTTTTTAGTGGTGTGACTAAAACAGCACTGAGGACGGGGTGGGGGCACAACACGCAGCAGTTTCCAATGGGAATGACTTGACTTTTTGTATGGAGGAAATAAAGGAGGTAACTTTTACATCTCTCTTTTTTTTTTTTTTTTTTTTTAATGACAGTGTAGTGGCTTGATATTTCTAGAATAACAGCACATTGGAGATTAAAAAAAAAGTATATATTCTTGACATGAGGAGTGTCCTTAGTGGCATAGAGGCCTGTAAGAGTCAGCTCTGTAGCTGTTGTCCTCAGTTGTGCTGTACAGGCATACTGGGCAACAGCAGGGACTTGTGTATCTAGAAGGCAACTTTGAAAATACAGAAATAGCAGCTATTTTAGGCATTTTCTAAATTCCCTTAGTCACTGTACTTCCTGACCCCTTCTCTAGTATACAACGTCCCTTTGGGAGAATGATGTACAGAGCAAATAAAGGCCGTGTTCTCATATTGTTCCAGACAATTTAATTTTGCTTCTCTATTCCAGCAGTGTGGTCATACTCCACTCAGAATAAGGGTAGTGTGTATATGTAAGGACATCAGTATATTAAGAATAAACCTTTCTGCGTAGATTGAATAAAGGGTTGTAATTTTTTGTATAAGCATATGTGCAAGCTTAGTGGTCATCTCATTTCTGCCTGTTACATGTGTAAAACTTGCATTATAGTTTGAGTTCATTGGCATGAGAAATTAGGTTTCGTGAGTATATTACCCCATTGTTACCATTGAGTTGTATGTTCAGTGACTGCATTTTAAATCTAGAACTTGGTAAGTTTACTTTTTTTTGGTAATGTAGGTTGTTTATAGCTCCAGAGCTGGCTTGGGAAGGGGTAGGATCTAACTTGAGATAGAAACCTGTACCTTAAAATGTATTAATATATATGATAGCTTAAGGAAGCAATTTCGTGTTGTAAAATGAGAAAAGGGAAAATGAAACCTATTTATTAATAGCCTTTCAGATGGGTGCAAAGCTTTGAAGATTAGTGTATTTATCATAATGTCATATTGTACCGAGACTTTTAATTCCACAAGGTTAGAGTTGGGCCACAGAAATCAAGTAAATCTCTCTAATATTTTTCTGTCATTCCCACCAGGTTTCCAGAATAAAAATAGGGTTGCAATCCTGGCAGAACTAGACAAGGAGAAGAGAAAGTTACTTATGCAAAACCAGTCTTCCACAAATCACCCTGGAGCCAGGTATTTTATGTTCTTAGACCTGTTTGGACATCACTGATTACATCAAAGAAAAAAAAAAAAAGCAAGTGAGCTGTAAACTTACAAAACACTAAACAGAGGTGTTTTCTGACCATCCTCAATAACCAGTCAGAGCGACCTTGCACTTTAGGAACATGTTAGTATTTAAAATTGTTTACAGATCCTGAATTTTAGCTGAAATAATTACCACTTGAGAAGGGGTGAAGCAGATATGCTTACTCAACTGTATTAAAGTCATCCTTAAGGAAGAATCAGGTAGCAAGCACTGAGAAAGCATTTAATTAGTAAGCTAAAATGCTCTAAGGAATGGAAGTAGAAGATCGTTAGGTTCAGGGTACTGAGTGTTTAGAGAAGAACAGTTACGGCAGGGAGTGAGTTATCCTTGAAACTCCCTGTGTGCAAGACAAACCCAATTTATGTGACTACAGACCTTGTAAAAGATTCTGTGTTGTAAGGATGATTCTACAGCATAAGGTGTAATACACTGTACATATAGAAACACAACGCTTTTCTCTAACATGTGCCTGTAAAGGCTTTTTCAGATTGACTTCACAAATGAACGACACAAAGGAATTCTAGCCAGTAAGTCAGCTTCACTGGGGACTCAACTGAAATGCCTCTATGCAAACACACGTAGCATGGGTAATAAACAAGAGGAGTTGGAGACATGCATACACCTGCAGGGCTATGATCTTATTGGCATCACAGAGACGTGGAGATTTCTCCCATTTAAGACAAAAAGATTAGATTTTTGTCATAAATCAGTAACTAGAAAATCACATGCTGGTTTACATAGAGAAATTGGGACAGCTGAAATTTTAGATTAGCATAAAGTGAATGCATTGCCATATTTTAGACATGGTATGTTATGTGCAGTATCTGTACAAGAGTCAAAATACTCTAAATACAGTCTGAGTGCTGCCTGTGTCTTTTTTTTCAGGGAGATTCTAGGTCACCTTTAATTCCTTCATACTGTCAAAAAGTATGCAGAATATTTGAAATTGCCTGAGCTAGATCTCTGAGTGACTCTCTATACAGTTATTATTCAAGCAAACGTATTGACTGGAGAAGAAAATAGATGTATCATAATATTATGTATAGCCCCTGACTCCTGGCAACAGTGTTTCCATACTTCATTGGAAGTGTGGCAGAGTTTCAGGGAGTGCTTGTTTGCTTTCTGCTTTTCTTTACGGAAAAATAATGGTATATGCTAGTAAGCAGAATTAGAATTTACTAATTTTGAAGGTGAGGATGGGGGTAACCTGCAAAAGCAACAGTCAAACTCTGTGCTTGGGCATGGTGGGCTGATGTGTGATTTTTGAGAAGCTGACAGTTCTGTGGCAGGGATGTTGTGCCAAATGTTGCAGACCACAGAGTTGTGAGAAATGAGAGCACAGAAATAGTGCAAACTTGACAGAAAAGAGCTTGATGTACTGAAAGCACAATAGTGGCAAGGCCAGTGTAAAAGGTGAACGAGTTAATTATTTCTGGCCTTGGCATGTGGGAATCCTCTATCCAAGAACAGGCGACCTCTCTTGAAAATTGTCAGCTTATGATAAAGCCTTAAGATTATCTACAAAAATCATATTGAGGGTATAGAATTAAATGCAAAATAAATACCTTGAAAATAACTGAAAATACTATGTTTTAAATACACTGAGAACTATTCTTCTCCAGCAATGAAGCTTTTCTTAATATTTGTCATAATATCTTTGTAGAGGATTGTTACTTAGCTTTCATTACACATTTAGGTGTAGATTTGGTTAAAGGTCTTTTCATGAGCATGGCTGCTTTTGAAAAACTGATTTACTAAATCAGGTGTTGACATTGAAGCTTCTGGGAGAGATCAACTGATGAGCTTGCTTGGATGCCTTGTTGTCCTTCATACTTTTGTCTGTATGACTGAGGAGAGCTGGGCTTTCAGCACCAGTCTCCAGAGCTAATTTAAGACGTAGTTGTGAATTGCCTTGCAATACAGCTGTAATGGCAGTCTTCACTGATTTCTATCTGGAGGATGGCTGATCATGTTACTTGTATAGAGTTGGGGGGAAAATGTCTGCTTTTTATTTCTTCTTTTTTGGTTAACAAGGTGGACACATCTTAAGATATGAAAGCCAAGAAAACCTATTTAGAAATTTTAATTTGACACCTAATGTATGCCGCACTGAGATAGATAAGCAAAATCAATTGTAGGTACTTTAAGCTATCATTAGAGGATCGTTATTTTAGTTATGTCAATAGGAAGATCCTTTACCATAAGCAGAGATCTGCTGCCCATCTGCTGAAGAACTGGTCTTGTACTGAAGACTGCAGAGCTCTTGTTAGTGCTTCTGTTTATCACAGTTGTTTAGGACAGTCACTGAATGACTGAGTAATGGTGAAAACATGAAGCTGTTGTTTTAAAACTTGCTGACGTTGTCTAATGTTGCACCCCAGTGATTCCACTGACTTCAGTGGGATTCCATCCATGAACGAAATCCACAACAGGCTTCAGGACTGAGAGTCTTCTGGGTTTAGTTTGGCATCAGTTGTTTATGTTTGGTCAACTGATACAGCTATGGTCATTCCATTTCCTTTTCTCTCTTACTTTAACAAATAGTAATTCCAAACAATAGTTAACAATTGTCAAACTGTGAGTCAAATAAATTGTGAGCTCTGGAAGCCATGGAATCTATGGCTAGAATGGTAAGGACACATTTTTTCTGTGGTATGTATCATACCATCTTGTTCTTTTTTGCAGTATTGCACTTGCAAGATCACCGTTGAACAAGGATTTCCGTGATCATGCTGAGCAACAGCACATTGCAGCACAGCAGAAGGCTGCACTGCAGGTAAGCTGATACAGTCAGGCAGAGTTTAGCTTGGCTCTGTTTTAGGTGTGCGTCCCTTCAGAGGGCAGTCCTGCACCTAGAGAGGATGAAAAGCCCCTTTTAGAGTTTTGGTTTCATACATTCTGTATTTGTCACAAATGAAGTTGCTGCTTCTGTTATGATGAAAGCTTAAATTTATCAACTCATTCTCCCTCGATATGGTTGTAAGAACGTAGCCTACAGTATCGTCATAGCTGTTTTGTGCATCTCAGACAAGAGTCAGTTTCATTGTATTCTGAACGTCTCATGAAACACAGGGAGAACGAGCTACACAGCTTTCCTTGGTTGAATCTGGTAAATACCCTGCAGTTACAAGTGACAAGAATGAAAGATTTAGAACACTTATTTCTACATTTACAGGCTTCTATTTGCTGCTATTTTGCTCAGGTCAGGTGAGGCTGATTTTGGTGTTGAAATTGGGCAGGAAAGCCAGGACATGGCCACCTGCCTTCCTGGCACTCTAGATAGCATTATTTGACAGAGTATCCTGTGCCTTGTTGTGTTTCTGTTATCCAGTAAAGGCCCCAGATTGCTTCTTCTAAAATGAATGGGAGCAGAAGTGAGCTCTGGCTGGTGTCCTGTGTTGATCACAGAACATGGTAGGCTGCAAGGATCCTCTGGAGGTTTCTAATCCAGTGCCCTGCTCAAAGAATGCTTAACAGCAGTGCTATATCACATTGTTCAGGGCATGGTCCAATCAAGTTTTGAAGCTCTCCAGGGATGGACTTCTCACAGCCTTTCCTGGCTCTTGAGTCTGGCTCAGTTTTCCCTATATCCTGTCACAGGGTACCTGAAAACAGCATAAGATCTCCCCTCAGCTTCCTCTTTCTTGTAAGTAGCTCAGTCCTCTCACCATCCCCTTGGACATTGAGAGCTCCAGCCCAGCCATCTCTTTGGTCTCTATTAGACTCCCTCCAGTTTCTATCTCAAACCAAACACAGTATCGCAAATGCAGCCTCATGGGTAGCTTCCCCCGGCCTGCTGACTCTGCTGCTGCAGCCTGCTGTCCTGGTAGCCTTTATCACTGCCAGAGCACGCTGCTGGCTCAGGCTAAATTTGACATCCACTTGGGCTTTTCCCTAGCGGTGGAAGGAAGGGATATGCAGGCTGTCTAGCTTACTGGAGTTCAGTCTTTGAACTGGGAAGGGCTACGTAGGATTTTACAAAGGTTGTCCAGAGACATAAACGGCAGCTGCCCTCCTGAGGTGAACAAGCATATATATATCATGTGGGCAGGAGGCTGGTGTCCCATGTTGTACAGGAGTGTGTCTGGTCACGTCACTTGAACAGCCTCAGGTTGTGTGACACTACTGATGGAGGCTTCTGGCAGTCATATGGCAACTGTCACATACCAAGACCAGTAAGTTGGTTATAGATGGGAGTGGAAGCATGGGGTCTAGGCAGAGGAGAGCAGTCAGGAGTTTGTTACTGCTCTCCCCACCTCCATGAGATTTGCTGAAAAAGGAGCAGCAGGGAATGGCCGAGTTAATTCCCTTGATGGCCCTGTTCAGATGTGGCTTCTCTAAAAGGCTGACTTTGAATTGGACTATCCGAGTTGAGCAACAGACTGGGAGAAATAGATAATTAATGCTGCAGAAGCTGTAAATTGAATTGCTGCGGGGAGTTATGCTTTAACAAATGTTTTTCTCTTTCCAGCACGCACATGCACATTCCTCAGGATACTTCATAACTCAAGACTCTGCATTTGGAAATCTTATTCTTCCTGTCTTACCTCGACTTGAGGCAGAATGAGCAATGTTCTTTCTCAGAACTGCAAGGTCTGATTTTTGTCCGTAGCAGGAACTGTCCTTTTAATTTCTTATTTTAAAACCTATGTTTTTCTGGATTTTTGTGGTTGCCTTTTGGGAGTGTAAACTCTAATGATGAAAAAGCAATGTTGAACAGCAATTTTTATCCTTTATTTCTGTTCCTCTCTCGGGTCAAAATCAGACATAAGACTTCCTCGGTTTGTGAAGTGCATAGCGCTTGCTCTTCCCAGTTTCTGTGCTTCCTTTAAATAAATGCCCAAACCAGAGTCATTAAGAGATGCACACTCTTGTCAGTGTTTGTGTTTCTTATTGTCTACGGGTACTATATTTGACTTCAATGAAGGACAAAAGTTACTTTTGTCCATCAAAATAGACATGAATATATCAAATGCATCAGTCTTTTTTCTTTTTCTTTTTTTTCTGTATGCAGAAACATTATTGGTATGGTGTTTGCTATTGTAGTATCATCTGGTCTCAAGTCCTCAGATATAGTGTGCCTGCCTCTTAGTTTATTTTGTGAAATATGAGAATGAATTAAAGCAGAGGAAAAAGCAATTATTTCAAAGTCTTAAAAGACACAATAAAAGAAGTCTTTTAGCTTATCTGGACATTGCAGATGGAAAGTGTTGCCTGCAAGGACAATTCAGTTTAAAAGGTCATATTTTCTAGTCATAGCTTTTTCAATACTTAGTGTGTTTCATTTTGTTTGCTTTTTTTCTTTCCTGTTTTTATCTGTGGTAACCAATTCCAGCTCCATGGTGAAATGAAATCTGTTGATTTTAAGGTAAAATATTTTGGAATTGTGATTATGCTACCAGGATAAAGTATCTTTGAGTGAAAAATAGTCCTTACATGGAAGTTCTTACATCTCCACAGCTTTACTAAAACAATTACATCAGTAGATTGATTGCTTTACCTATGGAGGCAGGTTTTAGAAAACAAAAAGAACAAGAGAACTTAAGTAAGAACCAGAAATCAGAAAGCATCAGTTAAATTGGTGCCCATTTGAAGTAGCTCTGTCCTTTGCAGAAACTTAGCTGTCCCATGGAGTTTCCAGGGTTGTAGCCTACAGATTTCCTTAGTGACATTTAGAGTGTCCTCTTTCCATCTGCAGGGGATTGCCTGAACCCAGTAAGCATTACTGAACTGTAAGCACCATTAACAATTCCATTCCTCATGAATAAGAAAACAGAGTGAGGGCCAAGAGATCGGTGCAGGTATGAGAAAAATGTCACTGTTTTCATGTACCGCAGCTGAGTACAGACCCTTGCAGAAGCTGTAGCATACTGAAACATTTTTCAGGAGAATCTTGTGGAGGAGGCCTGATAGAGCTTAAAGATGTGCAATTGTAACATGAACTATTCATATCCTGCTTTTTTGAGGGGTCTGGTATGGTGAGTCATGGGAATGATGATGGTTTTTGTGGGCAATGGAGAAAGGAGTACTGTCACTTCTGTTTTAAGTTTTTGGCTCTGTGTAGCTTTTTAATTACCAAGAGTAACTTCACCATGAAGCTGTCCTGACTACTCATTATTCTTCAGTACAAGCTGAGTGTCTTAGATGCTTTGAAGAACAAGATCTGCAAATCTGTGTGTAGAAGAGGCAGCTATGAATCCGTCCAAACTTGGAAGCAGACAAGGGCAAAGAAAGTAAAGCAGATAATAGCAGGAAGTTTGGATTTTAGATTTTAGTTGAATTTAAAAAGTAGACTAAACATTTTAACATTAAAAGAGCTTTTTTTTCCCCTTGAGAAAAGTGGCAAAAGAATGTCTGCTTTCTCTAGAAACAGACCCTCTGTGCTAACAAATTGAATGATAGAATCTGTCAGTGTTGCTGCATAGAATGCATATGATCCAGGCAATGTAACAGTAATGATCCTTCCTCTTTGAAAAGGTATAGTTGCTGCATGGAAGGGGTTAAATTTGCTAGCTGTATTGTGTTCATCTCAGGTATCAAAAGATCTGTTTTTGGAAATCCAGGGCCTGGGCTCAAAGATGGAGGTATTGGAAAGAGGGGGAAAAACTGACATGGCTGTTCTAATATTTTTAAAGTTATAATGCCTTGCATTATTCTGTGTAATCATGAGGGACTTGGTGATATATGTAGATATAATTAACTGTCAAAGATACAAATGTTGTGTATGGAAGCTTCTATCTTAGAAACCACAGACTCTAGCAATTAGTGTCAGATGCATCAATTTGTCTTTCCACTCTTTCTTTTCTGCTATTAATCAGTATTAAAACCATTAATCTATCCCTGTATAGTAATTTCAGCAAAAATCTTTTCTACTGTTGGAATTTCGTGTTCAAATTCAAATCATTATTGCTTAGATACCAGAAAACATCTGGGATGTCTTCTGGCAGTAACCATTAACTTGATGACATAAAAGCAGAAGGCTTGTAATGTAGTACTGACCTGTGTACTGAAAGTATCCTAAAACACATCATCACTTAAGAGTCATTTTATTTCATTTGCTACAGTAGTAATCGCCCTTTCCATTCAACACAGGTGGTTGGTGTAGAGTCCATATTGGATCTGCATGCTGGGGTGAGACCACCTCACGGTACTGGCTAGGTCTTACACTAAACAGATCAGATAGATGAGAGATGGGCCTAACACACAGTGAGGTCAGACTTTCGAAGTGATGGCAGAATCATAATCTGTCAAGAACAGATGAGGTAAAGAAGTCAAAGATCTTGAACTGAAGCATTGAAAGAACTGAACCACAGCTTCTTTCTTCTTAGCCCTGTGCTCTTCTGACAAGTTTTCTCTCTACAGCCCTACTTCCCAATACTGCATTTGTATCTACAGCTGTGTGCACAGACACCCCTGAAGGAGGAGGTGGCGAGGGAAGGATTGTCTGCACCCAGCTGGAAGTCTTCCCATGTTTTGCTAACACACAGGGAAAATCCCATAGCATCTGCCAGTAACACCCTCGTATCTGGAAAGTCTAGTAATTGGTGTGTTCTGAAACACTTTTGGAGGCTGTAGGGAATCCCCTTTGGGCTAATACACTGTACAGAGCTTTGTGAAGTGAATAGTAACTTTAAAGACTAGTGGGCGAAGTGGATTTCGGATGCTGTTGGGTTAAAATATTGCTCCAGTGAGTTTCTGCATTTGTTGGAACCACAGAGTGTGCCCCAGACAAAAACACCACCTTCTTGTTTCCTGGTTCTTGCTCAAGTGACGTACCTCCCCGGGGAAATTACTTTTACGCTCCTTGAATACACATTTTCAGAAAGGAAGAAAGCAGGTTAAATGCACTAAGTGGAGAAAATGTGATTAGAGCAGTGGGAGGTGATGAAAAATGATACTTAACTACTGGTGAGAAAATGGCTCTGCTCTTCACAGTTATTCCACTCTGCCAGCTTTATTCGGGCATTGAATTATGAAAGGTGGTGGCACAGTTCTCAACTTGTTCTCATTAAAGCCTCTTATCTGGATACTTTAGTGTCAGTGGATGGTACTTTTGACCTGCAGGTTTTGTAGATTGTGGCTGGAAGTTGTTCAAAATCTACCTTAATTTTGTCTCAAGAGTCGTACTGATTCATTTAAAGGTGCAAATCACAAGCTTGCATGTCACCTTCAGTACGCGCATACATTGCGCTGGCCATTAGCATATGTGTATTACTTGTTGGTAGAGTGTGAGTTTGTTTCAGAAGGGAATGATGACTCATTGTAAAAACATATATAGATTTATGGACATTTTTACATCTTCAGTGGCTTTTTCAGTGCGTTACCTGAATCCTCACATGAGGCAAACTAAGTTACTGTTATCTTCAGTTTTGCAAATGGAGAAAAACACAAAGGAGTTGCAATGCCTGCAGGTACACAGAAAGCCTGTGCAGTTGTCAGGATTAGCTCCTGATTAGCGAGCTGGTGTGAGGCATCATCTGGAGACAGTTGCTCTGCATCACACACCAGCAGCTGGCTCGTCTCCCCCTCCCAGAAGATGCCGAGCTCTTTGGTTTCTACTTTGTCTTTGCTTTCATGGATAGCTCAGTGCTTGGGTTTGTTTTGGGTTGTTTTTTTCAGATGATGAAGACAAACTAGAGCAGAGTTTGGGCTTTTTATGTTTGAAATTTTGGGTAGGGAGGGTGGTGTTTGGAAGCAAGGGCAAATGTGCTTCCTTCTTTGCAATAGTGCCCAGATAAACTTGCCCATTATGCATTTCATGCCCTAAGTATGTTAGAGCCTCCGTCTGCCTGGATGACTGTAGACCTTCTCCATCTGTCAGTGGGTGGCCACTTGTGGAAGTGGCAATGTCCAGATGTGGGCCCAAGCTGCCGTCTCCATGTTTCTCTGCCAGCAATTGCTTGTGCGCAGCTGGCTGACAGCTGGGATGGGTCAGGGGGACCACGTTTGCAGCCATGGATCATTACAGCCTCTCAAGAAGAGACACACCAAGAGTAGTATGTTTTTCAAACTCTGCCCTAGCAGATGGCTTGTTAGTCCAAGGAAAGCAAAATGGCCATGCGTCGACCTGTGTACAACTGGCTGACATCCGTGCTGCAGCCCTGGCAGCCCCTCTAAGAACCAGGCAGTTTCTGTCCCGTTCAAATAAAGGTGTATTGTGCTGGCTTGGCCTGAAGCTACTGCATTCTGTGTATAGCCTGCTTCCATGGACTTTCAGGTTTTCAAAGGCTAAGTTACCCTCTGAGCCTGGATATATATCCCAGTCTCACACACATGCGCAGAGAGAATGTTTTTGGCAGATTCAGGCCTAATTGGTTTCACATTTAGTATCTTGAACCAGTCAGTTTGCTCGGTCAGCAAACGAGCCTGATTATCGTGTTGGTTTTGATAGACCATCTTTCATTGATGTTTTTTCATCACCCAGCACGGTGGACTCCTGACACAGGTTGCTAAGCACAGGAAGTCATAGTGGCAAATACTGGTGGTTCAACCTGTTACTGGTCTTCTTTCAGCTGAGCATTCCTAGGGCAATCGCAAAAAAATTATTCCTATTTATAGTAATATCCGCCATGCTACTTTGTATCTTATTCCAATGATAGAGACAGGGTTTCAGAGAGACATGCTAGTGTGATGTCCTGATCCCTCCATAGGGTTTTTAGCAGCCAGGGTGCTGCAGTACATCAGAAGAGAGCACGATGCCAGCACCACTCAGCACAGCTTTCTGACAATGCAGTCCGTTCACATATGTTAAGGATAGCAGGTGATATTCAGCCATCTAAGAGTGGGAAGTCTCAAATCTAATAAATGATTGCTTATATGTAAACTCTATCTCAGTGATATTCTCCAGGTCTTAGTCAGCAAACTGTTTGCCTTAACACATGGCTGAAGACACCTCAGTACAGCAGCTGAGCCTGAAAGCAGGTGGGAAACGTGGTGGTTCTTGTTCCTGTCATTATTAATTTTCAGCTGTTCCATGCTAATGTGGTCTGTGATTCTAGCTGACCCATTTATTGTATCCTTTTAGTCATTTGGAAGTCTTTTTAGTATTTTCTTAAGACTTTCTAGGGTAATACCCACCAGTGCTGCCATTTCTTCCTCTGCCGCACTCTTCATCTCTTATACTATGTTGCTTCTCCAACTCCACTTCTTTCCCATCAGCCTTCCTTCCTCGTAATATCCCTTGCCCCAGCTACTTTGTTATACCATAGCAATCATGTTTTAATGAAGCTTTATTTCAGTATTAAACAAGATGTAATTACATTTCTTGACAGATGCAAGCAAGACTGTTACTTTTGGGAACTCAGAGTGCTTTCAGCTGCAGAAAGGTTTGTGATGCTGTTGGGAAAGTAGCTCAGCATCACCTTGATGCACTCAGATTCATTGATGAGGAAGTTGTCTTTTGCGGCACTTAAACAGTTCTGCCATTATTGGAGAGTGACATTTGATTACCTAGAGCTTGGCAAGCAAAGTCAAAAGAAATGCTGAGTGATTCCAACCTGAGCCCAAGCGTGGTGACATGAGGGAGGGATGCTGCCTGGTTTTGGTGAATATCAGGTAGGCACCACCACCACCTGATAAAGCTCACATCAAGCCATCTCAAGTCCAGAGCTCTCTGGGGGCAGTTTAAGGTGGGCAGTTTAAGAGCTAAGTGAGGAATACTTCTCCCTTTCCAAGGAAGCATTTGGTACTTCAAAATATTCTTATTCTGTGCTGGTCCTTGTCAGACCATCTGAGAAGGCAACAAGAAACCCCAGAGGTAGAAGTTCACCACCCAGGAGCAGTCTGTGCCACTCCATCCAGGCCTGGAGTATGAACCTGACCTCCATACCATGGGAGAGTACCCGGATTCATGCTCACAAAGGCAGTGTGCTCTCAGTCTACTCTGACGGGGCTCCTTCCCTTTGGATAAATGGTGAAATAATCATTGGAACAAGGACCTGACCCTGGGTTTTCCATAGGCCAGGTGAGAGCCTGGCCCACAAGGTTGGTTTTGCTCCAAGCCCGTGAATATTCATTGTCTATCTAAACAGATGGGTTCCAAAGCGGGAGGTTGAGGAAGGTGGACCAGGAAAATGCCTATCCCATGCTAGTTAGTATCTTTATGCGTGGTCAGGACAAGCATAATGCCAAACTGAAAGGAGATGAGATGAGGAGGCTACATCTCCTCTCAGTAGTTCACACCCAAATGCAATTAATACAGGGCTTTTCCCTTGCTCATGGGACACAAATCTCCATCGGACAAATCACTGCCTTCCAATTCTACGATGAGTGTTCAGTATGCATTGTGCATTCCATGTACGTATGCCATTATAGATGTGTCTTACATTTGATGCTTACAGCAATGAAAGCCAATGCCTGTCCTCCTTCCCCCTTCCGAACTCTGTTTTTCTTTCCTTTAAGCTATTGCCTGCAATATTGATTTCAAGTGGCAGAAGGAAATATACCTGTGGGATTTCTTAATGCATACACTGTAGTGTAAATTACACAGCCTTCTATCTGACAGCCAAATTGGTTTCAGAAATATCCCTGTAAATAATATTTACAGTGAGTTACAAAATGCACTTTGCAGTCCCCTATAAATATGACAGCTTTTCAAAACTGAGACCATTTTCATGGGGAACAAAGCAAAACACTGAATCACTGCTGTTGTTCTTACCAGTCTGACATATAATGCATTATTTACCAGCAAATGTTAGCTTTCCTGCATCTCATAATGTTGGTATTTCACATAATGGGTGGGAATTGTGCCTTTAATTCTTTTGTGTTCAGTGTCTGGATTTGGAAGTGAAAAGAATTCAGAACTCAGATGAGGGAGGAATCATCCTTTGGTGACTTGAAGATTCCAGTTGCAGGTAAATCAGTTGGAAGATTTTACTCTGATTAGCAGTCAGATGATGATCAACAATTACGCCACGGTGCTCTGCTTTATTCTGATGTGGCAGGGGAAAGGTGGGAACATTAATCTGGCAGGAGAACACTCCTTGCAATGAGAGTGTTTGTTCCAAGCGCAGCGCACCTCTTTGACATCATTCTGTCCCTAGGTTTGTGGAAAAACATTATCAAACAGTAGCTGGGTTTTTTCCTCACTGAACAAAAACGTAAACTGAGTCACAGAAAGGGGAAGTGTCTTGCTGAGGTCATCTCGTTATGTGTTGCCAGCGTACAGGTGAGAATCCAAACCTCTGTATACCAGTGACCCAGTCAACTGCCTTCTCTTCTCTTCTGTATGTGCTGAGGATGCGCAGTGTCTCATCGGATTGTACTAATTCTCTGGGCCTAACAGATCTCAGTGGTAAGGTATCTCCAAAAAGAAGGAACACCCCTCTTCAATATTGTCATTACTGCATGTCCCTCCCATCTTGCCTCATAGAAATGTGTGTGTTTTTGCAGTTCATAGGGTCTCTAATGTCTGGCAGGATGAGCTTTTAGTCATGCTTTCTGGATTAATTATAAAGCAGAATACATACAGTGCTCTGCAAATTTATAGGTTTATATCACTGCAGCAATGGTATATTCATTTAACACTATAGCTCTGCTGTTTATCACATGCTTTTAAGCTTCTCGCCCCCACTGTTCTCTCATCACAAACTGCACTGGAGCACATTTGAACATTAGGGTAAACCATGTCAAACAGCTTATATATTTTTTTATTACTATTATTTCCTTTTTTTCCCGAAGTATTTTTTAATATCCCTTTCTGAGGATCAGTCTGCACTTAAAAGCATCCTAGATAAAAAGGTAGAAAGGGGAATTTCACTGGAAGAGAGCTGAGAGCATTTCTGTAGGGGAGATGACTCTAGAAGAGCAAGAGTACAAAAGCCTCCAAAGATGGCATATTTTTTTCATATCTCAAGAAACTCTTTTGAAGTGGTTTTGGCTCTGAGTAACAATATTTTTGGATACCTCATACCTGATGTGAGACCGGTTTCCAAAGCAGCTTAGCAATACCCTTGCTTGCCTAAGAGTGGTCCCAGACCATTGTTCCAGACACAGTCAAATCACTCAAAGCCTTCATGTCAAAGACAGGAAGCACTTCAGCTGCTCACAGCATTTATTCCTGCTACCCTTCTGGTATTTAACATCCTGTTGAAAAATATCTCTGAGCTGAACACTTACAAGCAACAACAGCATCTCCTGGAGACTTAATCCCACACTGCTTTGCCATGCAGCACCAGGGAATGTAATCCCTAACATGAGTTGTAGGGCATGTTTCCACTCAACCAGGGAAAGGCAATTTCTGTAGTGATGTATGGTAGTTTCTTCAGACCTGCATACAGAGCTCTGAATCACACCAAAAACTGGCCCAGAGCCCCGCTTCTGCGTGTTGGCACCTGGCATGAAGGCAAACGTGCACAGTGCAGCTGACATTCAAAATGGCTTAAGGCAAAAATGTACATTTTCCCCTTGCAAGTGCGGGGCTTTCCCCCGCAGAACATCCTGTACCCTATGATCTAACTGGGCTTCCTCTGAGATCTTTGCAAACTTAAACCTGTACAGGTCGTCTCTCTCTCCATTGCACACCCAGCGCTCAGGATTTGCTGTGGAGCATCAGCACTGCGTGTGATGTGGGGTATTCTTTGCTGTCACTAGTTGTCCTGATCTAGAGCAGGGGAGGGAAGGAGGAGTCTATTTGCATTTGTTCACTGGGTCATTGCCCGCTGCAGCCCTAGATCTGCCGTTTGTTTGGTCCTTAGCAGTCAACAAGCAGAAGTCCCAGCCCTGCCGGAATGCCTAAGTGCTGAACTCTGTTCCCTGCAGGTAGCACAAGGCACACATATCACAGGAAGTGGCTAAGACCAGGCTTCTACTGCTATGGCTTTTGGGACAATGTCTCTGATGTCAAAACTCTCCGTGTAGACTGTAGGCTTCTTACTACAGCTCTTGGAGCTGGACGGAGAAGATTCACATCTCCTCAGACACATCAGTGTCTCAGTCAGTAAACAATCATGAAATATCACGTTGTTCCAGCGTTCAAAGAGGCTCAGAGAAAAGCCCAGCAGCTAAAGTCTCATCAGGGCTGAAATAGGCTGCAGGTGAAGACACTACCTTCCAGAGCACAGGTCAAATGTGAGACCTTGCAGAAACTGACTCCAGGCATCCGAACAGCCTAGGACCAGCACTACAAAGAGGAAGTCTGTCTTCTCACTGTGATTTAGCTTAAAGACTCCAAGGTGGCGATTCTTCATGTGTAACAGAGAAGTATTACAAAGAGCACGACAAGGCAGTGTTGAAATTGTAAAAATAATTTTGCTGTAATAGGATTTTTATATAAGTCTAAGGTAGGCAAGGGCCATTTGAGGATTTTATTAAAGCAAGTTAACATTGAAAGTGCAAACCATATCAAGTGCAAAAGGCAATGCTATTGGTATGGGAAAAGTGAATCTCCTCCAAAAGTGTATAAAAAATATTTGCAGTCCTGTCATTTGGCTTTCCTCACAACTGCTCTATCTGTAGACATAATAGCTAAATAAATGACACCTCGTAGCCAGGCAAGTTTTCATATGGTGTGATACAGTGAACACATTAATGTCTCAAGCTGGCCAGCATTTAATAGCCTTGCAGCAGTCTGCAGTAATGACTATCTTTACAGAGACCATTAGATCCCATTAACCTCTGTAACAGGGTGGTGGCAAACAGAAAATAATCACGTGCCTGATGAGAAAGGCTACAGCGCCTTGACATCACAGGGTAGTGTCTGACTTGGCAGCCAAGTATGACTTGGCAGCCAGTTATGTTTCATCTGAAAATAAGAATGCCAGCACTGTTGGGGAGAGATGCAGTGTCAGCATAACTTGCACAGATATGAAGGGATGGCCAAAGTCAATCAAGATGCTCTGGGGTCCCATCAGGCCATAAAACCAACACTGTGTCAATAAGGAAAATTCCAGTCACGAGGCCATGATGGGGTGGATCACTCATGACCCAGAGGGACTCCCACCAGGGAAAACCAGGCAGCAATGTCCCCGTGTGACTGAGGTGGGAAATTAAGAACTTGATTGCTCAGGAGCCCCACGAATGCTTCAGTGCCCAGCAGTTGCTGCACAGCAACGGGTGGCTGTCCGTGGGCCAGGGCTGGTGGGAAATGCCAGGGAGCAAAAAGTCTGGCCCAGAGACATGGTGCACCCCATGAACATGAGCAGGATTGCTCCTTGCACAGCTTTCAGTGCCACTGTCTGAAGGATTTGGGTCTGGAGAGTTGCATCTTGGACCACTTCTTTCTAGTAAATCCTTGATTCTGACAAGCTGGGATTGCTTCTGACAAGCAAGAACTTGCTTCTGAGGCTTGATGTCAGGTTCAGCACACAGGTTTGTCATCTGTTTGTCCCCTATTTTCTTTTAAGCTTTGGTCAGACATCACTTAGAGCTGGTCAACAGCTGTTCTGCCTGTTTCTAAGTTTAGGTGTATCCTTCATGAAAAACACAAGGTGACCAAGTAGGAAAGGAAAAAGGAATGGTGTGTTCCTCCAAGATCTGACTCCAGCTTGACTCAGCCTGTATGTCAAAATGATGCCAGACACAACAGGTTGTCCCTGTGGGTACATTGTCCCACCTACTCTGCAGGATTTGAATGAACAGCAGAGTAATCAACATGGCATTACTCAACTCACAGTGATCTCCTGCTTGCATAAACAGCCATCCTGCCCCTTAGACCTACTATCCCAGGCATCACAGCTTTGTGTTGTAATACCTGCGAATGTTTAGAACAGAAGTGTGCTCCTTTAACTACATAAAACACAGGCAAGTGCCCCCCCGCAAAATGCCTCTGCTTTGAAAAGCAGACATGAGCTGGCCCCTCAGTTTGTACACATTTAAAGTAGCCAACATACAATAGCTGAGGAGCCACTCGAATGTCATGGTGTTCCCACCAGTCTCTGTTAGCATCTTCCTCCACTCTGGTTCCCAGAAATCTCCTCCCCAGCCCACAGCTGCTTTCCCTGTTCATGGGTCTAGCTGCACCCCCACGATGCGAGTGGTAACCCTAAAAAGCAGAAGGCACTGGAGCAGACAAAGAGCAAGATGCTAGAGGTCTTGGGTGAGATTTTTGGTAGCATGGTGAGAGTCTCCCATAGCGCAGGGTTATGGGTTAAGCTTCCAAGCAGAGCAGACATCGGCCCCATGGACTCATACCCAACTGGCTGGGCCTCACCCAGAGCTGCTCCCAATGTACACTGACAAACTGGGAGTAAGATTTTAAAAAGCACAGCTTTATTCAAAAGCCTCAGTTTAAAAAACTCCAACTGCATTGTGCAAGACTATTTCCAGCTAGGCTCTCCTCCCACGCCACCAGCAGCAGAAGGCAGAAAGAACCCAAAAGCACAGAAAATACTCCAGAATTGTCTATGGGACTTCTTCAAGTAAGATCACACACAACAGCTTGTCCTCCAACTACCAGCACACCTGTGACCTTGGCTGGCAGGTCTGGCATAGATTCCTCCAAACTCCTGACAGATCAAAGATTGGTATGGTTTCCTTTGGGATTATGTTTTATCTAGGTAATAGAAGCTCTATTTTGAGAACAACTACTGCGGCTCAACCTCATTTCTCTCACTCCAGCATGACATGACTTGATCACATCTCATCTCACTGTTTTATCCCAGACAGGCTCTATTTTCCCACAAACCTCATCAATGAGCTCAGCAAAAGCAACCTCACCCACCATACGTATCTACAGAAGTCAGATCAGGCCCTTTCAGGTAGGTCTTGTGTCTTGGCAGGACCCTAAGGAATGGGTGGCTCACCCAGGGACTGGCCATGCTGCAGCTGCCCTGCCCTGAGGATGACTAAAGGCTTCAGCCACCAGGCAGGAACCTTCTCTGCAATTGTGGGACTTTCTCCACCCCCTGTTCACTTGGTGTCTCTGGGAAGGGCTGCTCTGAGCACCCTCCATTCACTCCTGGTACCTCTGGGAATGGGACCACTGGGAATAGTGTGTGATTCTCTGCTCTGCTTCCTGACTCCACATCTCTTCCTTAATGCCATCTGTTTTCTCGCTGCACTTCTTGATTAATTAATTACCTCCCTCTTCTTCCGCAGTTGCCCAGTTGCTTTTCTCACCCTAGCACCAGCACCAATACGAAAGCTCTTGTTTCTATCAAGGAACAAATTATTCAGGGAGGTGTGAAGTTCAAGGCAACATTTTCCTTCAGAGCAGAGAAATATTCAATAATTAGCATATCATATTTGATTGTGGCTCTGCAGACCCTCCCACATCTGGACTTGGGGCCGCTGGTTGAGGCTGGGCGGTATTTCCCTTTTTCCAGGCCTGAGTGTCCTTCCAAGCAGTGTTTTTTCTAGGTAATAACGTTCTCCTGTGTCTTAGACTCCTTCATGGAGATGTGAGTGCAGGATTTGTAGCTCTCTGTCTCCCTTCACTTCTCTAATTTTGATGTGGTGATCTGCAGTCCTGGTTAATTCGTATTTTGTCTTTCCCTTGCATAAGGTTGCTCAATCTAGGTCATGGGATGAGCCAGACATGCCCTGTGGACATTACAGTGTCTGTCTTCAATAGGAGTGATTCCTTCTCGCTCTCTGTGTAGTGAATAGCCTGTCTACAGTGAAAACTGCAATTATCCCTGGGCCACCATGGCCATTAGAGACTTCCAGTCCAGCCAAAAGGACTACAGCCTTGCAATCCAAAGCATTCAACTCCTTTAAGTTGAGCCCCCCCCCCCCCCGCCCCCCAGTCATCAGATTAGAAAAGAGACAACAAAGGGAGTGGAAAAATGCACAGTGCACATGATTTTGTTTTTGAAGTAAATGATACAGCTTAAACTACTTTCCCTTCTCATTCTTTGAGTCCATAGGAAACGTGGGTGGGTTAAAATGCAAAGTTCTTTGGACTCTGCCTATGTGCAGATGTATTATGTATGGACTGGCTCAGGACTGTGTATGTGGTATTTTAGTGGATTTTTTTGTTTTTCAGGAAAACTTAGTGACTCTACGAAATAGTATTGAGCAGATAAGGTCTGAAATCAATGTTCTGAGTAACTGAAAGTCTGCCAAAGAAATGGAATGCTTTACTTAATTGAATTAAATCTATTTCTTACATTGGCTTGAGAAAAACATTTTCTTGGAGCAAAATTGAAACCACTTAATTTCAACTTAAACCAAGTGGACTAAATGCATCATGCCAGATGCTTTGCTGGCTCCATGCCCTCCCAAGTTCAACTGTCAGGACACATTTCAAAGTGAAGACACAAGCACACAGTCTGACTCTACTTAGGTCTCTGTTCTGTGTAAGAGGAACATCTGCCTCCTTCCCCAGCACACAAGATTGTAGGAGGACATTGCATTAATCATCCATCCTGATGACAAAGAATGTTAAAACTAAAACACCAGGTCTGTCTGCTATAATGAGCTTAGTGCACAGCCCCACCCTGAGAAGGAGAGATGTATGCATGTCCGCTTTCACCCATGCCAATGGTGGTCATTCTTAGCTGTGCCAAGGTCTTCCAAAGTAACTACCAATTATGAGTGCCCAACCTGACACACTGCAGAAAATTCTCAAAGGCCTTAAAATCACAAGCCCTGAAGTCTTACTATGCTAATTACTCAGCTAGGCAGTATTTTGATAATCTTGGGCATAATTCTGTAGCCTGCCAGGATGAGCCTGTGCCTCACATCACAGATGTGTTTGGTCTGGGGTGAATGAGGAGGGAATGCAAAATAACATCCCTGTAATTAACAGCAAATTCTGAATGAATCATAATCCTGTCTACTTGAGAATCCAGAATAAGGAATAATCTTGTGCCAACATAATGTCCATGGCCCACAAAACCTAATAAAGTCAGGATTTGCTAAGTGCTCTGATTTTGCAATACGAGAGGTATTTTAAAGGCAGGTGTTGAGTGCAGCAAAGACCCACTGAGTAACGTATGCCTGGCTGGAGGTCTGCAAGAGCTAGCTTCTCAACAAGGACAGAGCACAGCCCAGTGTGTGAGACATGGCTGGAAACATAAAACTCACAGCCTAGCTCTCCAGTGCACCGCAGAAGCACAAGTCTGCTATAAACCCCATCTACCCAGCATTTGGTGTTTGGGCATAGAACAGACAATACTTGGAAATTTGGCTGGAAATGGGGCCATGCCAGAAGTGCAAATGAGGTGTTTCTTTGTCCTTTGCAGCATTTGATTATTTGCCAGTAGTCAAAAAGGGTAGGTGCTGCTCTTGACGTATCCTGATTTTTTTTTTGTCTAGGTGATTCCTGAGTACCAGGACTCCCAGAAGGGTTGCATTTATCAATAATGACCTCACAGATGAGGGGTGCCACAAGCGGTCGTGGCTCAGATGATGGCTGTATCCTGCTGCTGACCCACGTCACGGCCTTTGGCAAGTCATACCACATCTTTTTGCTTTTTTGTAGGAATTGCTTCACAATAAAACTAACATACTAATATGGTGCTGGTTTCATTACAGCACATTAACCACTGCTGAAATAATACAGATAATTATATGCTGAGCCAAAGAAGTCAAATGAGTTAAATATTGTTACATAAAACATAGGTTTTGGGATGATGGATTTGAGGAACTACCAGAAAAAAAGGACCATCAGTACGTGAGTACTGAAGAAAAACTTTGGCTAATAGGTAAATATTTCTTGTGACAAAAATTGACAGTTAAACACTACATGTTCTTCCCCGTATCCAAGTAATTTCTGTAACAATTCAGTTCATAATGGTTCCACAGTTTACAAAGGTGATACTGCTTTTATTTTAGAACAAATGCTACTTGTAAGTTAGAAAAGAGACATCAAATTGTCAAACTCAAGAACATCAGACAAAACAATAAGATATACTGTGAGACAAAATCAAGACCAACTCTTCCTCACAAAAGCACTCAGTAACATTTTGTTTCCCCTCTTTTTCACTCATTATTAAAAAAACCCCTCATAGTACTCTAATGAATTGTGAGCATTTTCTCTATGGTATCAGGTGCCACTGCAGGAGAACAAGGACAACAAACAGAATAACTCAAAGTCAGTCTGAATTGTATGATACCTACCAACCCCGGGGAGTTACTCAGTTTTTATGTACAGATTATTCAGTCCTTGGCAAAACACGGAAAAGGAACTGTGCTCCCACTAGCAACACTGGACATAAGCTAAATGCTTTCCTTGGACATTTGTTGACTCTCACAAATAACATATGCACGGGCAGAGGAGTGCTCTTTAGTTCAGACACTGCTCCTAGTGCCTTGACACTGTTGGGGGGAACAGGGAGAAGCTTGCAATTATTGAAACAACACAGTCCCTATCACCATGCCTTAAAGCAACCAGTCCTACTGCTCTGTATGTTCCCTCCACTAATACATGGAATGAGTTGCTCTTTTTGCAGATGTCTGAGCCTAGGCAAGTGCCCACCTCTCCTGCAAGGCCAGGTTTCCTCTGGCACATGGGCAGAGAAGGCAGCTGAGATCTTCTCTAGGAAACCCTCCACCCTGTGCTGCCACAGGGCCAGGACTCTGGAGCCCACCACAGAGCATTCCTGACCCAGCAAATACAGCCACATCAACTGAGCAAAGAAATTAAGGGAAAAAAACTTCCTGAGATTAGAGGAACAGCCACTGGGCTTTCATACCTCCTCTTCATGCCTCAGGAAACCTCACCACGACTGCTTTTACTGTCAATAGCCACCAGAAGGTCCCAGCCTGGGAAATGCTTGGTGGCAGTGACTGCAGGAGGAGCTCCAGCAGGTCAGCACCTCTGAAGAACAGGTTCCTCAATTAGTTACCAAAGAGTCTGATTTTCTGGGTACACTCAGGTTTCAAAATGTTTTTCGTCAGAACAGTTTGTTCTGCTCCTTTTAAAGGCAAAGAAACCCTATCCCCGCCCAGCTTCTGGTTTTCCTTAGTCATGCCTGATAAACTTGGTGGCCTTCTATGATGGGGTTACAGCTTCGGTGAATAAGGGAAGGGCAGCTGACATCATCTACCTGGACTTGTGCAAGGCATTTCACACTGTCCCGCATGACATCCTTGTCTCTACAGTGGAGAGACATGGATTCGGTGGATGGACCACTCGGTGGATAAGGAATTGGCTGGATGCTTGCACTCAAAGAGTTGTGGTCAACGGCTCAATGTCCAAGTGGAGAACAGTGACAAGTGGTGTTCCTCAGGGGTCGGTACTGGGACCAGCACTGTTCAACATCTTTGTCGGCAACATGGACAATGGGATCGAGTGCACCCTCAGCAAGTTTGCTGATGACACCAAGCTGCGTGGTGTGGTCGACACACTGGAGGGAAGGGATGCCATCCAGAGGGACCTTGACAGGCTGGAGAGGTGGGCCCGTGTGAACCGCATGAAGTTCAACAAGGCCAAGGGCAAGGTCCTGCACATGGGTCGGCACAATCCCAAGCACAGCTATAGGCTGAGCAGAGAATGGATTGGGAGCAGCCCCGAGGAGAAGGACTTGGAGGTATTGATTGCTGAGAAGCTCAACATGAGCCGGCAGTGTGCGCTTGCAGCCCAGAAAGCCAACCGTGTCCTGGGCTGCATCAAAAGAGGCGTGACCAGCAGGTCGAGGGAGGTGATCCTGCCCCTCTACTCTGGTGAGACCCCACCTGGAGTACTGTGTCCAGCTCTGGGGGCCCCAGCACAAGAAAGACATGGAGCTGTTGGAGCAAGTCCAGAGGAGGCCATGAAGCTGATCAGAGGGCTGGAGCACCTCTCCTATGAGGACAGGCTGAGAGAGTTGGGGTTGTTCAGCCTGGAGAAGAGAAGGCTCCAGGGAGATCTAATTGTGGCCTTCTAGTACCTGAAGGGGGCCTACAGGAAAGGTGGTGAGGGACTGTTTATCAGGGGTGTGTAGTGACAGGACAAGGGGTGATGGGTTTAAGCTGAAGGAGGGTCGATTTAGATTAGATGTTAGAAAGAAATTCTTTACTGTGAGGGTGGTGAGGCACTGGAACAGGTTGCCCAGAGAGGTTGTAGATGCCCCATCCCTGGAAGTGTTTAAGACCAGGTTGGATGGGGCTTTGGGCAACGTGGTCTAGTGGAGGGTGTCCCTGCCCACAGCAGGGGGGTTGGAACTAGATGATCTTTGAGGTCCCTTCCAACCCAAACCATTCTGTGATTCTATGATTCTATGACTGGTGATGTGCTCTGCAGAACTCTGGTATTTTTTAACAGAGAATGCTCTTTACCATTGCCCATGAAACAAAATAAAAATATGACAAAGGCATTTTTCCTCTGGGAGCAATGCCCACAATGTATACCTGAAACCCTGTTCAGGCAGAAACCCCTATTTTCATTACATGAGCTTGTCTGGAAATCCTGAACATCCTCTGCCTCCTCCAGCAAAGCCTGCCAAGGCTTTAAAAAAACCACCTTGTTAAAAAAACACCCCAACAGTGGGAAATAATGTCCACAGCCCGTGAGGGTTGTAGGTAGCAGCTCTTCCTAGCAGGTCTTTCCCCTGCTAACATTGATGCTGCTCTGTGTTTCAATATCCAGTGAATTACTTGCTTAAAATTAAAATAAGGCTGTGCAAAAGCATTTAAAAGACAGGAGCAATACTATATTTTACAACATAGATATCCTACAAATCAGACTAGTATTTTAAAAAAAAAAAAGAGAATTCAAGCAATTTGGGGGAGGGAGAAGCTGTCTTTCAAAAAAAGTAGAACTAAAAGTCATTATCTTATCTTAGCAATCATGTACCTGTTGAACGTAAGCTGTAATTTCACGGTGTTATACGGTACTAGAAAAGGCTTAAAGGCTTGCCACAGCTCCGGCTGAAATGAAGTTTTCCCCTCAACAGAAAGTGGACCAAACTGTAGCTGTAGAAGTTTAAGAGAATTATTTTTACAGCTGACCACCGATTTTTGAAAATTATATCATTTGGATGGCGGACTTAAGACACCTTAGAGTGCTTTCATTTTCAAAAGATGCTGAGCATTTGACTTCTGATATAAGCCCCTTTTAAGATGTCTCAAAACCTGGCCAGCCCCAAACTGTTGATTATTGAGTTAAGTGCTCACCATTTATAAATGACTGACTGAAAATGCTGTCCTTTGAGGATGCTGTAATTAATTTCATCTGTTAGTTACCTGGTAAAGCCAATAGTAGTTTCCAGCAATACCTACAGATCCAGTGTAAAAGACCAGATATTGAAAAATATCTATATTTACAATAGACCAAACAAGTGGACAAAACTGTGACCCATCAAAAATATGGTTCACAAGAGAGTAAATTTTGAGCAGCAGCTCTGAAAGAAAGCCTCATCCTCTGCTCCTTGTACCAGACGTTCCCCATGCTGCTGACCTCCTTGCAGGCCATCAGGCAGACGGGAGTCTCGTCCTCCATCTGCGTTGGGGGCTGGCATACGTACATGCAGAGGAGGCAGTATGGGCAGAGTTTGTGCCCTTTTGAGTGCTCGTGGTAGATCGGGCCGTAGCACGCTCTCTTCGCATTCGCCTTGTTTTTTTGCTTTTCTTGTTATCTGTTCTGGCAAAAATTGGCCTGCTCTAGAGTCTTTGAGCAATTCAGTGTCGCCAAACATTAAGTCTGTATGCTACTGTAAGGTGCTATATTTCACCACCATGGACAGGAGGGTTACAGGCCTGTCATCTCCCAGGCACCCCGTCCTCCGCATCTCTTCCTTGTCAGAAAGGGAGGAGCAGACGATGGTGCAAGAGCAAGCACCAGACATCCCAGCCTTGCTCAGGACCTTAAGCTTCTCCTTGAGCTTTCTGGTGGAAGAGCTGAACGTGCTGCTGGTGATGGAGAAACCACCAGGATCCCGTCCAGGCCTCACTGGATAGCATGGAGGGATGTGGCTAGAAAGTCAGACACATCTGTTTTCTTCATGGTGATATAAAAGTCCTCCAGGAGTTTATCGAGCTTCATTGCTGGGATCCAGAAGAAGAGGAAGGGGAAAGATGTGTCAAGATACTTATGGGAAAAAAGTGCATCACAGGTGCAGAAGACATGTTTAGGGCTTCTCCATGCTATGTCTGCAGAAACCTGCAGCAGCTTCCATGCTTCCCCAGAAGTTTGTTTCTGGGCAGCCTTAGAGTCTTGGGAAGAGGCTACATATTTATCTAAGCAAAAGAGATGCAATGAAACCCCATGGTGTAAGGATGCTCAGACAGACCAGATCCATTTCACTGGCTGGCTCCACTTTTGCACCAGCTGTAGAAATCCAGAGTCAGAAGAAAGGAGCCAAATTTCTGGATTTGTTTGAAGTAAATGAAGGTTTCATTCGCACTGAGATGTGACTGTGTGCAAATGTGTTACCTACCATTGGGTGTAACACTTGGTACTTTTGCAGTAACGTGGTATATATGGAAACTTTTCAGATGAAGAAGGAGGAGGAATAGGAGAAAGAGAAGGAGGATGGGGAGGAGAAAAAGAAGTAGCAGCAGCTTCTTCTTTTGGCCATGAGATGTCAGTATTGCAATCGGGCTGCCAGTCAGGCTGCTTTAGCCTACCAATGTTTTAGATCAACCTAACAGAGAAACTTAGTCGTAATAATGTGAGCGGGCCTTTTTGCACTTTGACACTTAGCCACAGTCCTTATTTTTGGTGTGTACACTATTTTGCTGGGAGTTCATTTTTGGAGAAAAGTCCTCAAATGCTCTGAATGCCATTGGCCAGCTCTGGGAGCAGAAATCATGCAAACAGTATTTCCTTAGCGTAACAGCAGGAAATCTCGTCACAGAGCAGCACGAGGCTAAGGTTGTGTACAAGTGTGATGTACATGGAAATCTTTAGTATCACCCTGGGTTTCCAAGCTACTGGCTCAACCATAAAGGCAACAGGGTTAGAAAAGAGACCTTTATTAAGAGAAACTTGGAAGGTCCCCAGACCACAAGGATGTAAAGAAATCCTATCTCTTTTCAAACTTTATGATAACTTCATTCAACCAGGGGGGCTGGCTCCCACTACTAAAACCCCAGTATTTTGCTAAGTTTCCTGACCTCAGTGATGTCCATGTAATCTCTGAGTCTTTTGGTCATCAACCAGTATCTTCACACGTTGAAAGCATAGAGGGTGGCCGTGGCAGTGTTGGGGCTCGCAGCACTGATACACAGGTACTTGAGGTCGTCATCAAAATTAAAGCTGGGAATCTTGTTAGGCTTAGTTGAATACGCTAGAAAGCAAATAAAGAAAGGGGATGAAAAATAGCTTGTCCTAATGACATGCTGCCACCATTTCTGGCTAAGAGCAACTTGGTGTTTTTTCACAAAATGTGAGGAAAGATGAAATTTAAGAAAGATGAAACACAGCACTTCCCTGATGATTTCCCACAAGTTTGTGCACTGAAAACTCAGATGCAGCAGGAGAGGCACCAACATCAAGTCACCCTAAGGTTGCCACAAAGCTAAAAATTTACAGCCACACAGAGCCAGTATTAGAGAGGGAGTAGCACAGCATCTTTTACCTTGCTGCAGAAACAGTGGGATGATGACAAAGGCAAAGGTTTTTCCTTTGTTAGTCACCTCAGGAGGAGGGGCAAAACTCATCCTATTCCTATACAGCCTGACTCCATGCTGCCGGTGTGTCACACCACCACAGCTGTCTGTGCAAGCTGGGCAGGCAATGCTACCAAGAAGGGTTTTCCACTCATACCCACTTTCTACTCCCTGTTAGGCACAACAGAACCAGGCCATGTTACTTCAGTGGACCAAAGGCAAGTGCATCTTGATGAATACCATGAGTTAAGTGAAGACACACAGCGTGCATTTCTTAAAAGGAGAGCCTCAGCTTCACAGGCAGGAACTGAAAGTAGAGGATTGATGGAGAACCTTTTTATAGCCGATCAGACACTTAATATCCTTTATGAAAGAGTAGTACATTTTATGATACCACTATAATTTTATTACATCCACTATACTTTAAGTCTACTTTTTACAGGGCTGAAGCTAACGGATTTTGCAGCCCAATGCATGTTAGCTGTGAAAGGTTATTCTGAACATCCATGTACTGAGCTAGTGATTCACACAGCAACCATCTCGGCATGGCAGGAAAAGGGAAGAGGTGATACACTCAGGAGGAGGGACATGTTGGATTTCTCCTTCTAACCTTCAGTTCTGCAGCCACAGCTGACTGTTACTGCAGGCCCGGAGGTGTAACTCTGCACACTAGGAAGACGTGATTTTAAAAAGAGGTTCCTATTGTTGCAGCTTTTGCTGTTAATAGGTAAAGGAATTGCATAAACCCAACTGAAGAACCACAGCAGGCAAAACAAGCTGGAAAACTGAACAGATGCACCATGCACAAGCTAACAATGTAAGCATGTTTGATCGTCTGAGCTCTGGACACATCTATAACAGAAGTCCTCAGTCTGTGGTCTGCAGACCCCTGAGAGACCAGGGTCTCCTCCTGAAGAGTCCAAGAAAGATTTCTGGAAAAAAGCATGCCATGCAGAGGTCACACCTGAGAAACGCACATTGCCATGCAAGCACATCCAGGGGCAGAGGTCTCACAAAGTGAAGAGACCTCCTCTTCCTTCTGTACACTGCGACTCGTCAGTGGACAAAACTGGGACTTCTTTCTATCTGAAAGGTAGGCTGCAAGTATTTTTTCTAAATTGAGCTGTGTCTACAAACTTCGCTCATGGCAAATGATCCTTCTCTGTCTGCATTGACGGCCACTGCCTGCGGTGCCTGGCAGCTGCCTTGCTCTCCTGCTAGCCCAGGGATGGTGCTGCAGAACAGGGGTGTTGTGACAAGTTCAGGTGGCATGAACTTGGGTGGATCTTCTTCTGGTCAGTGGCTTCATGAGCTCTGCATGGTGAGTTATGAGGTGGACAACTCTGCTAAAGAAAGGCTGGGATGCTCATGGAAATGATGAGCTGTTCAGTCGCCAGCATTCTCCTCAACAAGGGTTTGTCCTCTTGTGCCCTCAGGCCTTGCTACAACCCTCTCACAATGACTGCTCGGGCACTGTTTGCCCCCTACCAATACGCAAATCTTAGGTCAGTTCTCCGTAAAGCCTCACGCCTCCCAGGATGTTTGTTTGACCAGCCCATGGATTGGTAACGTTCACCCCCACACCACATTTCCCCACAAGTTGCTTGTGTCTGAAATTGCCATCTCATGAGGTGCCACCAGCTCGCACCACTGTCTCACCCAAGGACAGCTTCTGAGAGCACCAAGAGCCCTTTGGGAAACAGCCTACTAAAATCAAAAGCCTAAACATACAATGCCAGTTGCCCTGGAAGATATAACAGCACCAGCCTCACTGAGGTTCTCATACTGCAATTTATCCCAGAGGGATTAATTAACTTCTGACAGGCCTTGGTTTGAAAATTATGGTGGGCATTTCCTGAATCATAGTATCACTCAGCAATTTATCAAACCACAACAGAAGACACAAACTTAGATTGCTTCTTGCTTCCCAAGGCAGGGTTTATTATGTGCTAGGAAATTAAGTAACAGTTCCTGGTTTCTCTAAATGCCAGATTTTCAAAATCAGGGCATCTGGTTTGAGCTGAGCTCTCAAACTTGATCATGTTAACAGTAACAGCTTGTTGTTAGTGCTACTTCAGTCCTGAACTGCGACAGTGAGTCAAGAGCTGCACCAGAACAGGATACACAGATGGCCGTTCAGGGATGTTTCATACCTTATGCACGGTGATGCCCATTAAAGACTGTATCACTTTTTTCCTTTTCTTCCCACTAGACACTTTGTCCTCATAAGCTCAGAAACTACAAAAATTGGCATGAGTTTCTCTAAGGCTTGAAAGTGTAGCCAGATCAGAAGGTGATGGTTACTGTGAGCAGCGTGCAGCTCTAATGCTTGCAGCAAAGGAGTCTTAGCATAAGAAAATAAAAATGAAATAACTGATGGTGTTGTGATGGCAGGCATGTATCAGCTACCATCTGTTGGGGTGTTGTATCACCAGAAGGCTGGAACGTGAATTACCCAGTTTTCCACTCCTGCAGGAGACGGATCGTCCTTGCTTCTCTAATTTTTATCAGCATGATGAATATTTGCTTTATCCAGTAGAAAACAGTTTATCCTTTTCATTCTCAGACAGTGTGGAGGAGTCCTGGAAGAGGCTGGGATCTTGGTTCAAAAGCGCACCAGTGCACGGGCTCTGTTTAAAGATAAGGGTATTGCCATCCTGCCCTCACCCCTCACTTCAGCAGCTGCATGCCAAACCACAAAGCTCTTTGCCTGACATCACCTGTCAGCAGCCAGATGATGCTCTAAGAGTTTTAAATTATGTCTGCACACCTCATGGAGTACTTGATAGAGGTGTTGGGACACCGCCAGGAGACACTAACACCCTTACCGAGTGTGGACAGGAGTTCTCTGTGACCTGTCAGATAGAATTTGGAAAAGCATTAAGCGGTCAGAAACACACATCCCATTTCCAGAAGGGCCTTGCAAACACAGGTGCTCTGGGTTATAATCATATCAACACTTGCAGGTTCTGGATCAAGTCCCACGAGACTGCATTTTTATGTGTGTAACTCACAGGCTGCCTGTGAAAGTGAGCAAGTCGTGATTCAGTATTGCTGTAGGTACAGCATGAGTAACTAACAAACACAGAGGAGATCCTGCACCTAAATGCCAGAGTCCTGTTCCCTCACCCCTAATAAGCCTTTTGCCTTCCTCTTCCTGGAGGTGACCTGAGGGCTTATTTTCTAACAACATTTCAGGAGATGGAGGCTAGATATGTGAATACACAGCACTTGAACACCTCAGTAATGATGGCTCCTTTGAGAAAGTCATTTTTGTGTTCACTTTACCTGGTGCCACGCTCGCAGCAGAAACCCTGCAAAATGACACAAACCAGCCATCTGTGCAGGCACCAGCCCTCTTGCCAATATTCTGTCACTGAGATAACATATTGTACAGGAAAAAAAAAACCAGTTATATTTGTCATCGCTTGCCAAAACATGTACACACCCTACAGACAACCGTGCTATTACCTGATGGTTTGTTGGTGCTCCCTGCCAGACCTTTTAAGTTGAAATGCACATGCTAAATGTCTAGACACCTACTGCTCTGCTCCACGCTGAGGCCAGGAGTTGTACGGTCTGTGTGTTCGGTGAGGGAAGAAGAAGAGGGTTGCCAGACAAGCTAGTAAGATGCCATCAAAACCTGTGAGGTCTCAGATCTGCTCTCTCTTTACGTCTCTGCATTCTTCCCCTAAAGCAAGGGGGAACAGCGCCTGTTGCTGTTCACTCTGCAAATTAGCAGTCACTGTCCCAGTGGCACTATAGCAGAAAAGTGGGGGAACTGTATTCATCCTCCCTCTATGGAAGCATACTCATGTCCCACCCATCTACCCTAAATAAAGAAGATAAAGATCTCTGCCATATCTGGATGTTCGTAAAATCCCCAGATTCTGTTCATCTTTAACTGGCCTTTACTCATTTTTGTGCTAGCCCACGCTGCAAAGATGCTAACACATATCACAGGCTCCTGGCAGGCACCCTGGTTGTCCAGAAAGAACAGGGCTTTTAGATGCTGTTTAGAGGCCACCTCAGGCAACCCTCTGCACATGAGAACATCTGGCCACCCTGAGCCTCGAAGAACACTCCTGAGTGTCCCTCACCAAGGTCCAGACACACTGAAATTGCCTTCCAAATGCAGATGAATGACATCATCTTGTATTACAGGGTTAACAGCCCCATGGCCAGCAGCATCTTGTCTCCTCAACACTCAATGCTTCTGCATGCCTCTCCCTGGTATACATTTGAAGCAGGTTTTTCTCCATTCCTGTTTTGTTTGCCATTTTGCATGGGGACAAGAATAACTAAAAATGCTGTACTTGCAAGTACACAAGGAGCTCTGAGGTGAATAATCATGCTACACCCAAGACTTTGTCTTCAAGTTCTTCCAAGTATTGTTTCCTCACAGCTTTCAGAGGAGAAGCAATAAGCATGTCTCATGTGCTGCCAGTCTTGTGTGTGCATGATCTCCCGGGTATATGTATGAATTTGGCCCTTAGAATAAAGTGTCCATATACAAATAGCCATATCTTCTTATACATAGCCATCTTCTTTCTTCCTTCCTTCCTGTTTCTTTCTTTCTTCTTTCTTTCTTGTCTTTCTTTCTTTCTTTCTATTCTATTTGCGAGCTAATCCATGCTATCGATAGTGAAGGTTGTAACATAGTAAGCCATCTAAGTAAGATACTCTAAAAAGAAATCTTGAGAATCTTTCCAGGGATAACTGCCAATTTCCTTTTTTTGGGGTGTATATTACAAAGCAAACCACCAGCAAGTTACAGACACCACTTTGCCATGTCCAAAGCCTCTCTGAAGAGGCAACGTGTCCCTGAGCAACCTTGGCATCGGTTGCAGTCATGATATTCTTAGGCAATGTCTTGAGCACAATATTCACATATATTCAGCTGCAACCAGGAGACTTCATCATGTTTGCAAAATCATCCTGGGGAAGCACGCCAGATTGCCCAAGCCAAATTCCTCAGTGCTGTTTGCCCAGCTACACAGAAGCCCTGAACCCTGCAAGACTGCGCACAAGGCGTGCATGCTGCTGCTTATCCTTGGGTATGAGAGGAGAGCACACGCAGCCATCCCACAGGCTGTGGAAGCACGGTGGTTCTTGAAGTGGCAATCTGGGTTAAATCAGTGTACAAAGGGAAAAGTGAAAGCAGCTGAGTTACCAAACTTTACCAATTTGCTTAGCTGAACCTGCATTGACTACGTTAACTGCCACCTGCATACTCACTTTTAGACCAAAGGAAAGCACATTAACTTCAACCTCTGTGAGGGTTCTAGCTATAGAGTTTAATCCAACAGGTTTACTGGGCATTTGCAACAGACAGCGAAAGCACCTGGTAGCCCCTGGCCATCACTGTCCATACCTCATTGCTCTGTCTCTTCATTCAAGGCCTCTGGTTTTTCTTTGCACTTGTCACTGGGACCACGGCAGGACCTTTGGCGTGACGCCTTTTACGTGTTGTGCTGAGCAACACCACACAGCCCCACCACTAGCATGAAGCAGTAAGGAGGGGATTTACTTAGCAGAATTTGCCAGGTGATGGAAATGCAGTCCCAGAATAACTGGTGAAAATCATGTTCCTCTATGCCTCGCCCAGAGTCGCTTCGCTCTTACTGTCTTGCACTGATGTCCTAACACCAACACAAACACATTGCTGTTCCCTAGATGGCAGTTCCCTGAGCAGTTTGGCTTTTTCCTTTTTCTCGCATTCCTTTGGCAGAACCTGAGACACTCTGACCTTCTCCAGCACAGTTGTCACCCCATGAACTCAGTGGAGTTTCATTGGAACTCCCAAGGCGCTTTTCCACTTGGGATGTTTCTCTTTCATACTATAGGGTCTTTATTAGCTTTAGTTTTCTGGTCTTTTAATTTTAAAAATTGTTGACTAGAGAAAATTCAGACCTGACAAGCAACTTAAAAGATGCATATCCTTGGATGCACATTTAATTTTATTCTAGATGAACATTAAAACAAAACTATGTGGAGAGCAGATCTTACTGCTGAAATTCTAAGTGCAAAATAAATAATTTCAAGCCAAATTGTGCATTGGAATTGATGTAACTAGATCAGGTTCAGGGAAATTTCTTTAATCCAAAAAGGCTCTCAGGATGTAGGCTTTCAGTCCTACTGAAGCGAGATTAAATGAGCACATAGTTCAAGTCAAGCTTGCTTGTAAGCGCATTCCTGAGCAGGGAAGGACTTAAGCAATTGTTTAAATGTTTTTTCTGAAACACAACCCCAGAAGTTAAAGACAGTGCAATAGCAACTATTTCTTGATGAACCTATTTGCACTCTGCTAATCGAAATGCATCACAGGTCCATGGGAACTTCCCAGCTATGCTGATACTCCAAAAGCATGAGAGCAAGCTCTTCTTTTTTTTAATACGTGCTTCAAAATGCCAAAAGTAAATTGTTTTCACTTCATTAAAGAAAGCAGTCAACTTTGCAGAAAACAGTTTATTAAGTACATGAGACTTGGTTGCTACACCGAATTACAGACAAAATACTGTGAATAAAGCATGCACTTATCACAGACATCAATGACTATCATCTTGATTATTTTTAAAATGGTCTTTAATTCTGTAAGTTTAAGGCTGTACCTATACAAATTTTAAAAAACTAAAATAAAAAGTCACACAGTAGTAGCAAACATTGTACAGATGGTGAAATCAGTCTCTAATGCAGCAGAACCAGACTTCTTAAACATTATCATAAGGGAATAAAAATGGAGCTGAAGTGCAATAAATATCACACTATCATCTCTGGAATTTGCAGATCAGTAAAAGTGAATGTCATACTCCAATTAGCACACAACTGAATCCATTCTTTTCAAAAGCCTAATTACCTGACAACTGAGCAAGGGATGAAACTCTGACACCATTAAAAAAACCTCCAAATCAGACCCGTTGGTTTTACTTTCTTCTTATTGAGGGCACTTTTGTACTCAGACACTAAAAGAGCATTTTTCAAGGAGACATCTGACTGAAGTGTGGCAGACAGCAGTACAACGTAAGTTTCTTTAGTCCATCCCAATTAAAGAAGAGTGGTGTGTGTTGAAGTAGAAAAAAACAACAACAAACAACAACAACAACAACAACAACAAAATAGTTCTCAACTGACACAAGTGACAGACAACTTTGTTGACCATATTGGTCTTCACCTGTGAAGGACTTTACCATTCATGAAGTTTGCTTCTTAAAAACACGCTGCAGAAATAGCAATGTGGCATCCACATGGGTCATAACTTACCCAGCTGACGAGTAAAAAGAAACCCAGTTTACCTGGAAACCCAGCTGGGGATCTGGGGCTCAAAGTAGGTTATGAAATCTTTCTTCATTTACAGCAACAAAGCCTTTTTGCTCAGTTTTCTCAGATCCCTGTGCAACTCCAGAAATAAGGTAATTGGAGGACAATGGGATTGAACAGTTAGCTCTGAAAATAGACTGTAGGTGACAATTTTGCTCATGTTTTCAGAAAATGATCCAGTGATCTCTTCCTTCCCCTCAGATATTCTAGATTTGCAGAGCTTAATGTATTAAAATGCATCAAAATATTACTTCTCCATAATAAACCATTGTACATATAATCTCTCAAATGCAGGGGCAAGAGATCTGTGTAAGGTGTCCTGTGTATAGAAAATTGCATTTTGAGTTGAACATATGTAGCGCTGCTCATGCTAGGATTTCTGATTTAAATAGCTGACTACAGCTAGGGCTTGCAAAGTGGTCTAAAAAATCGATGTTCCCAAATTCCACTGGAGTTTGGACGGATAATTCTCTCCTGGCTCCTTTCAGCAATGCAGCCTAAAATGCTATCTTTTCTTAGAAAAAGAAAAAAAAAAGGTAAAAAGAAAAAAAGGGGGGGAAGAAAAAAAAAGAAAAAAGAAAGAAGGGGAAAAAAGAAAAAAGGAAAAGAAAAAAGAAAGCTTGTCCTGTGATGTAATGCACTTCAGACAAAATGCAATTACAAGAGCAATTACAGGACTGACACATGTACACTGAAGGCATCACAGGGACCGGAAGGTGGTACGTGAACCAGCACACTGTTACTATCTGCCAGTTTGCATCCTGAAACCTGTGAACCATGGTGAAAAGCAAACAAATACACTAGACTGACACGCCACAGGCAGCAGGCTAACTCCTAATGCCAGGTCTGCACCTGTAGAACCATAACTGCATTTCCAGTGTGCACAGTGCTACATAAAGGATATTTATAATTTTCCTGATTCAAATATAAGCTGAAGAAAATGCAGATATATCTAGCTTCTCAATGGAGGAGAAGGTGGGGAAAAAACAGCTGCTGTGCTGCAAGAATCTGATGCATTTTTTTGCCAGTTAGGCCAACACATATAAGAAGCTACTTAGACCAATTGGTAAGACAGTGCAATTGGTGGAACCATGGAGACTCAGATCTAGCTATAAATAGAAGAACACGGAAAATAAGACCGTGTATTACTGCCTTGTATATTTAATATTAGGGCCACATAGGCAGGAGTTCTGAGGAGTCAAAACTCTTCACTCATACTAGTGAAAGCATGTGTTCATGTGTAAATTGATACCTGACAAGCAAAATGATGGAGTAACACATTGCAACTGGTCTCAGCTGGCTTCTGATCTGGCAGAAAGAGCCTAAGGAAGCTACCAATTTTTAAAGGACAAAGAAAGGACCTAACATTTCTAAAGAGAGCCCTATTCCCTCCAAAAGATGGGAAATGAGGTACTGCAAAAGGCTTCTAAGCATCCTAATCACTTGGGGAAGGTTCTTCAGCTGGGGTTTTCCAGTTCACAGTTTGTGGTGGACTGGCTTGTGACCTACTACATGGGACACTTTTCAGTGTGTTCTGGGCTGCATACTTTAATACTGCTTTTTGTAAATGTCCTGGGTATCACAAAAAGGAGCAGCTACATTGAAAATTTAGACATAAACTTCTTTTTTGAGAGCATTTTACATCACAAGGGCTGTAAATTGCCATTCTGAGGAACAGAGATGGCTTTAGACCAGCACCTGTAAGGATGAATTCAATGCACTGTTATTTTCCGAATCATACAGTTTTTCTGGAAACTTAGTGCTCTGATTTGAAAAGTGTTTTCAAGACATGTAACAGGCTTTCATCTCTCAGCAGCAACGGAAAACTGATGGTTAGCCTTTTCTTTCTTCCACAGAAAATACTACTTTAAAGACCAGCCCAGGTACAGCTGACCATGCCCGGTGGCTGGGAAACGCGCTAGACAGATGAACATCTCACATTTCCCTCCTGCCTGTTTCTGCTGTATGATTACACTATGATACAATTTCAGCCTGTCAAAATCTTATCAAAATCAAAATGAATGTGTATGCATGCACGTATTTGCCATACTGCCAGATTCTGAGCAGAGGGTGGAACTGAAAATGCAGTGTCAGTATTTTGATAAACAAGGCCTGTCTGCCATTACAGCAGTTGGAAAGAACGAGACCAAAAATCTTGGGCTTGAATTTCATCCAAGTCTCATTTGGCAGCAATGTGTGGCTTCAGCAGAAGCGGAACAGGGACTGGAATCCACCACTTCACCAGGCTGACACTTGTTTACGAGAGCAGGCTCACAACTGTTATGAGAACTAACAGTTCCTTATGGTAATGAGAGGATTGCTTTCATTAAATGGCATTCTATCACGCTCTGCAATGACTTGAACATGCTTGGCTAATCGCTGGCTCCCTTACCAACAGGAACATTTGGGTACCACGCATTCGCTCGTACCCCTCACATTCACAGTTAGCAGACTGCTGCTGCAGGAGGTGTAGCTGGGGAAGATGGCTGCTTTTCAGCTCTGTTAAAGGATTTTTTCCAAATGAAAATTAATGAGAAGCCACTTTAAAGAACGATGGATAATTAAAGGTTATTTTTCTTTCTTTCTTTTTTTTTTTTTTTTTTTTTTGTTGTTGTTGTTAAGCTTCAAGCTGGTAAGTGATCATCTGTGCAGAACAAAGTATTAGAAGTTTGGCACCTCCCATCTACCACAACATACTGATTCCTTCTGCAGAAGGCACTAAATCCTGGCTTAAAACAGTAAATGAACAGCAGAATGCAGAGTTTTACCATGACACACAAAAAAACCTGCTAACTGGCACAGCTTCATAGTACAGTTTTCAGTTACCTACAACAGTGGTGATTATAGCAGCAATGGTTAGCATTTTTACAAGTACCACACAAACATACAAATGTCAGAACATCTAGAAAACATGCAAAATTTCAACAGCAACATCACTGAATCACACAATGCATAGAAATTATTATTACTATTATTATGCAAGACAGTGAATATTTTTCGTATAAAACAAAGCAAAAGAATTAACAAAATCTACTTTTTTACAAACTGTTCTTAAAAAAGTTGAGTTGCCATTAAAGTCAGTGAGTGGAAGTTAACCTCAGAGAGAGGTTCAACTCTGAGAATGAATTGATCACTTTTAGGAGAATTCACATTGTTACATGGAAATCTGATTACATTTAAGCAAAAAATGTTTTTCAGCTGCTGTTTTGGGACAAACACTGCTAATGACGTCAATTTACAAAATGGGAGAAAACACATTCACGTTAAAATATTAGAAAGATTAAACACTGCATGCAGGGAAAGATAAAAGCCTTACTGTAGCTGTTTCTCCCTAGCACTACTCAACCATGAGACCAAGGGTTGTCATAGCAAAAATGCTTTTCAAAGGCAGAGTTAAAGCCAGCAGATAACTAAAACAAATGGAAAAGATTTTCTAATTCCAGTGTAAAACAAAGTAGGTTATTAAAGGATAAGGATTATGCTTGCCTTCTTTAGAAAAAAAAAAAAAAAGACAAAATCTTCTATTGTGTTTGCCAGGCTTTCCCCCTGCCTTTCTGCTATCTTCATCACACTTGGATATTCTGTCATTTCTTTTTCTTCCAGTCTTGAATAATTTGGTCAACCCTGACAGGTCTCAAGATGACCCTGAGATGGATGGGTTGCGCAGACAAAAGCAAACACTGAAAACACAACTATGGCCAAGCGATGTCCTTTCCTGCATTTCTCACATTGCTTTGCAGAACTGGCACCAAATCCTCTCCAGCAGCAGCACCACCTGGCTTGCAGGCGCTGCCATAAATGGGAGTAAAATCAGGTTCTCACCATTTCTTTCCCTGACAGCTTTCAGACTCCATTAAGACATTTCATGTCACATTTTGTCTGCACATCCCTGAATGCTTTGGATATTTCTGCACCTGCATTTCACATCCATGCACCCAGCCTTGTGCAGATAAATCCAGTCTTGCAAACCGCTCACAGAGAAGGGTCCCACAAAAAGGCAAAGCTTGCAAGACCTGAGCCATAAGCACCACGCAGAAAACAAAGGCCTTCATAAAGTGATTTACACTGCAGTCATTGTTCAGTGCAATTTCAGCCTCAGAGTTACTAGGAGAAGATTTGTCTTCCTACACAAAAGTTACCAAAATCAGTTTGAAACCAGTTATTATTGCCTTGCCTTCTGGATCTATAGTTTGCCGCCACTGCTGAAGATACAGAGGCTGAAGTGTGTCTCCTGCATTGGCTTGTTTTCAGGCTGGAAATTTGACATGTACTAAGTGTATTACATGCGTGACAGTTAGAAGGGAAGGAGCAATGTGGGGCAGACTACTTAAGGCTACAAGTGATTTAGGCCAGCTGAGAACATACTATAATGGTAAGGAGGACAGTCTTGGCAAGATTACAGCCTTAAGAAAGCAGATAAAGTTCTAGGCATGAGCAATATTAGAGAGTCATCTTTGTTCACAAAAACAACAGCTGAAGTGGCAAAGATAGTATCTGTAAAATTAATTTTAAGAGTTTAGTTTTCTAGTGTAAGAAAAATAATATATTTTTATCCAAAACATTTTGCATTTTCTTGATTCTTTTCCCCTCACTTGGCTGTTTCATTATTTTCTTGACACTGATGGACCGTATAAAACGTTAGCCAAAAACCTCAAAGGCAGATTCCTGAAGCATTGTGAAAGAGCTAAACACCTCTTCTTATCCCCTCTGAAAGTCTCTCTCACTGAATTTCAAAGATAGCACCTACCTCACCAGTCTGTTAAACACTGTGAATGAATCTTCTATTAATTACAAAAGATAAAATTGAAATCTGAAAAGGTACTATTTTTCCAGATACTAGTGACTGCTGTATAATGAATGCTGAGCACAAGAATAAAAGATTAGGCAAAAGCATCCTAATCCCTTTGAAACAGTAAGTCCATTTCCAATGCACAGACAGCTCATTTAATGGTATTTGTGTAATAAAAAAAAATAGAATTTTACGTGCATTACCAACTAAAGTTAACCAATTCAGTGAGAAAACAGAGGAAATAAATTCCTCACTTGAGACAGATACTCTATAGACTACGTTAAAACCTATCAGTTCATGTAACAAGCAAATTGCATGCCAAACCAATTTTTTCCCCCATCAGATTATGAATTAAAGCTTTAGACATCACCACTGCTTTGAACATGTTCCAGTGAATGGCTAGTGTCAAACTTTTCAACAAGCTCACAGGTGTCTCTAAGCTGTGGGGGTTTTTAGCTTTTCAGCATTCCACCGCTGTAAACGCCTCTCTGCTGCTTTCGGGAAGGGTGAAGGTGCCGGAGGACAACTTCAGCAGAACTTCACAGGGCCTCAGCCGGAGACAGCGCAGTGGGAATGGGCTGGCACCTGGTTTGCACGAATGGAGCTGGTAGCAGTGCAACCATGCAATTTTCTGGGGGCTCAGAGAAACCCCACTTGTCCTCAGAAGGGCAACTCCATCACTGGCTGAAGTTATGCTGCTGTGAAAGAGGTGGAGCAGTGATGTCCCTGGTGGCCTTTGTCTTTCCAAAATCTTTGAGAAGATATGGCTCAGCGTCATGTGTCCGTCATACACAGTCCATGGGGAAAGCACCATCATTTTATTGTGCTTAGCGCCTTCCCCCTTCTTGGCTCGCAGATGCCTAGCTGATAGGGGTGTCCTTGACAAGGGCTCTCGGCTTTTGGAGGATGGTGCAGTGACACCCATGCTCACTCTGCACAGAGCTAGCAGATGTACCGGGAGACACCAGCTGATGCAGTACTGTCCCAACCACCAAGGCATGCTCAGCACATGAGGACCATCACCAGAAGGTATAGTTAAAGTTTTTTTGGCTAGGAATATAGCCAGACTTTATGCTGGACTGCCTTCTCTCCACACTCCTCCTCAGCACTGAGAGTGTAGATTCAGCACACACATGAAAGCACAGAAAGAAAATACTTCCTGTCTCTTAAGAACAAGGAGAGCAACTCACCTTAGGCAAAGCTGCCATCTCTTCACACTGACATTTAGCAAAGAACCCTCAAGAAATGCTGACCCACTTCCCACATTTCATAATGAACAGCTGAGTCCTTCTCTACACTAACCCAGAGGCGTGAATTGGCTCAAACCAGGTTCGTGCATCCTGTAAGCTTTGCTCCTTCCCACACATTCACACTGCCTCTGGGAGTTCATGGAGTCAGGGGCGTCCCAATGTCCTGTTGCCCACACCATGTGAGATGAACTGATTTCCATGACAGAGTGAATCCAAGAGCTATGTACCATTGAGGACCAGTCGTCTCAGTCCTATTTGAAGGATGTCAGTGGAAGGCCAAACAGCAAACAGATGTGGGCCTGGTCCTCTACACAGGAGTGAATTTAATCTCATTTCATGATGTGAAAGCTCTCTCACGAAAAGCAGAAGAGAAGACAAAGAGGAGAGTGCTTCCAGCACGAGAAATGCGAGCCTCCAGACTGCTCGCGTCCAGTATCCCACAAACCCCGCGTACCCGACGCGAGGCGGTCCGCCCTGAGCGCATTATCCCCAAAGCACAAGGTCACTTGATAGGCAGGGAGGGAGCTCTCAGCCAAGAGCCACCCTGCACAAAGTGGTCCCCTTGCCCCACAGTGCAGATGCTGGGAGAGGGGAATATTAGAGGATCAGGGACAGTGAGAGGAGCAGGGATGTCGGGGATGGGGAAGACCAGTCAGTAAATTACAGTCACTTGCAGCTTCCTGTCAGGAGGAATGATCAGCCCATGCACCACATGTGCTACTCAGGTCAGTCAATGCACTTATGGGATGTACTCAGACACGGTGACAAGGAAGGGTAGATATGAGGTGAACAGGGAGGAAACCTAGTGCAACAGGAATCTGTTTCTTTTAAGGCTGTTTCAGACCTTAGGGCAGCCCAGGCTCTAGAGTGACACAACACCTGCTCTTCCTGATCCCCATCTTCCCACCCACATCGCTTGTGCAAACAGCAGAACAAGATCCGGTCACAAACATCTGAGACAAGCACGCACAGCACTACACATGTTGCTTGCCTCTCATTCTCTACACAGCTTTCTAAGAGGACAGCTATGCTGCACACTGAGCACCAGTGCACAGCAGCTTCTAAAAGCAAAAACACAAAACAGCTCAAAAGTGTTGATATTCTTCACAAAGGAGAATGTGCAACAGGGACACTGTTTCCATTGTTAGATTGTCCTGTATGTCTGGATGCTTCTATCATAGAATTATTGCACTATGCAAATGAACAAGGTATGTGCTGTTATTTTAGATATCCCTTGTAATTTAGTCTACAATGTAGTTCACAACAGTATTTCATTCTCCTGCACTTAAAAATACATTTTGTTGCATAAATACATATTTGAAAATTAAACAGACAGTTTGCAACACTCAGGTATCAAAGACTTCAGTTCCAACTACCTGCATGAATACAAGTACATTGTGCAAACCCACAAGATCATAAATACATGCATGAGTGACTAATAAAACAGAGCTTAAGCCATCCAAGTGCCCACAGCTCTGCCCAGCTAAATGTGCAATCACGTGAACAGATCCAAGTGCACGTATTGTGCACAGCTGCATCCAGATCAGTCCAGTGACATCCAAGTATAATCCCCATGTCTGACTCTTGGTTTGGTGTCATGAGAAGGCCACGTGGGAAAGCCTGCACTAGCACTGCTGCAGACTCCTTCGCACTGTGTGCAGGCCTGTGCTTTGGCACTCTCTTTTTTAAGTTCAAGGCCAAATTTTGCTCTTGGTAGCACTGAGCAAATCTCCCAAAACGCTGGTAGATGGTTCTGAATGCAACCAATATGTCCGCAAATGATTCAGAAGGGTCTCAGTCTGCATTGCCCTTTTGATGGATTTCCAAGGCTGCAGGCTAATCACTCTGTGATACCGGCAGGGGAACACCTTCCTCTGTCTACCCCACTGGCTCTGCACCTCAATTTGTGAGCAGATTCAACTCAGTAATCTGGCAGAAAATTATCTGACATCCCCTTTTTTCAGCTGCATTTTCTGCTGGGCTCATGAGTTGAAATGATTCACTGAAGAGGTCTAATGCCACATCAAAGAAAGCTGAGTGGCAGGAAAAAAGGGGAAAAGAAAGGAGAAAAGCGAGGCCCATTTTGGAGCCAGCTGCCCCCATCTTATGGAAATCACAGCCTACAGTGGGGCAAAAGCTCAGCTTTTACACTGGAGCACAGTGTAGTCAGGAGCACAGCCAGCCTCACGGTAAACCACCCCACCCAACCACCAGCTTACAGGCTGTGCTGGACGGGAGCAGGATGGTGTTTTGCCAGCTGCCCTTTTGATTTCATGGTAAAAGGTACTGAATATCAAGAGCCATGGTAGGAGACTCCAATCCTTTGCTTAGGCAGAGAGGAAGGCTTGTAAGAGTTGGCGGCACTAGTCCCTGGCCACACTGACCTGTCTCAGCACCAGGGAAGCTGCACACCATCACGGTGAGCTTGCAATTTGCTGGTGGAGGAGGTTTGACACCCTCAGTGAGAATACTGGGAGTAAATTACAAGCAACTGAGTTGTCACCTGGCAGCTGAGCCACAGTGACTGGGACATCTACTCTCCTGCAAGCACAAGACAAGACCAAGAGAGCAGTTTTAATCAGAAGTCTGCCTCCCAGTGGGTAACAACCTTCCCAGAGCCATAATACAAATGGTAACTCATTAAGCTGTGGTCACTCAATTCCTTGCAACTATCCACAAATGAAGACTGCATAATATGTTGTGCTAAGCACCCTTCAAAGCTAATACATTTATTTTTGGAGTATGATACTACTTGGGTATCATATTCTCGCCATATGTGTTCAACAAGTAGTCTATTTGGAGCTGCCCCATCAGAATTTGCCAGGCAATCTGCCAGCAGCACCAACTGGAAGGTGGAGTTACTAGAGATGGTGCAAAGCAGAACAAAACCACCCCTATACTATTGAGGCCATCATAATAAGCACACATATTCCGCAGCTTATCCCCTAACCAGACAAGCAAAAGTTGCTGATGTGCCCTGCTAAGCCAAGGGTTTCAGAGATATTGCCTCACCCAGTGCACAGGCTGGACATTAGCACAAACCATCCTAATACTGTGGTAAATGACAACTCAGTATGTGGACTTAAGAAGTCACGAGAAATTATTTTTATGACCTCCTAGCTCAAAACCGAAGAGTGCCCGCCTTCTTTCTTCTGGGTCACCCTGAGCATTTTTGGTTCCTGCCAATGGAGCCGAGGTCTGTGTTGGGGCTGAATTACAGCACTGATGCAAAGCAGCACTTCAGACACCTGCTTGCAGCACGGCACACCCACAGCCAGTGATCTGCCTCCTCAGAGACAAGAATAATTGTAGAATTATCACACTAAATAGCCCCCACAAAATAGCCCACTCTGAAGGAACACGCCTAAGGCATACCCGCAGAAGATGTGAACCACTGCCAAGCTCTGAGCCTAATAATATTCTGAGAAGCAATTTGATTATAAGGTCTGGTTTCCTGCCTTGTGAGGCTTGAGGAGAGACACGAGATAGCCACCCCATGGGGTGGCTTCTTTCCCCTACAAGCTCAAGGCAGTTATTCCCAGCAATGAGGAATTGTTGGGCAGGGGAGGAGAGGTGGAAAGTGGAGATCTGCTGCCTCACAAAGGCCAGCGGATACCCAGCCTTGTGTTGCAGCACAGGAAAGGCAAGGTGGGGAAGTAGGTCAGATCCTGCAATAGCTGCCACTGGGAAGTGCTAAGATGAGTGCCAACAAGGGAGAAACAGAGATGAAAGACTTTCCTAGAGGTGCGCTCCATGGTTGAGCTCTCACCTGGCACCCCTAGGGAGCTCCTTGGCATGGGACCCTCTACACTCCAGCACATACTAAAGGCAGCTGCATGAGTCCTCAGTGGGAAACAGCAAAGAAATCCCACGGAGGGTAGCACTGGCCTTGCAAAACTATTTTTAACTGTATCAGATTAAAAGCACCACTGTGAAAAGGCAAGGCTGTCCTAACAGCAATTAGATGGCTACCCTCATCTGGAAGCTGGGCAGCTGTCTTGCTGACTGCACCCAGCCTTTTTGAGCTTCGTTTTCATTCACGTACAAGTCAGATTTGCCATCACACTGAAAGTCATGGATACAACTTGCACTCACTTCAGCAGTGTCATGATTTGGTCTCAAGCCCCAAGACCAAGTCACAAAAGCATAGCTCTGCAGTATGAATGACTGCCTGTGCCCACCAACCCACTGCCTGCCCTACAGCCCCAAGAGACAGCAGCAAGTAACCCAGAGGTTGCAGATGTGGAGGTTACACTGCCACATCACGCAAGACCCTGAAACAGACTTTGTACCAGCGTTGCTACATGCGGAACACAAAGAGGTCGGAGCCAGGCTGTGTCACCTGCAGGAAGCTTCCTGGGAGGACAGATGTTTATGATAGTGGAAATCTCTGCTCTTAGACCTTCCAGTGGCATATCTGCTACCTACCTCATCCCCAAAACAGACCTTCAATAAGGCTTAAGTGAGGTGCAGGCTTTCCACCACCTCCCTTGCACACAGGAGTATTTCATCCTAGCAACACAGAAAACAGGTTTTAAATGGCGCCAGGTGGGTTTAGTTCTGTCTGCTACCTTTGTTTCACCCTTTCTTTGGAGTTAGTGATGATTAAAGTCACTGCACAGTTGCAGATCTAAAGAATATGACAGATATGCGGGAATGTGAAGGAATAAAAAAAAACAAGCATAAAGAAACACAATTTAACCCCCCCCCAAAAAACCAAAAAAGCCCCACAGTAACAGTTTCATCCAATATCCATGGCAAGTCAGCTGAGCTTAACTCTTTTACTGACTTCAGTGGGCATTGGATCACCCCAGCAGACTTGTCTAAAGCTTCATCACAGCCCTAGGATATCCTAATGGAACATAAACTAAGCTGAATTATTTGAGAAGTACTGTACACCATTTTAAAGGTCAAGAGTTATAATCATTCACTGAAATACTGAATTTGCTAGTGTTCTCCCCATACTTAAAGAAGAACAATTATGTTGGAAAGTTAAATGTTGGAACAGCAGCACTGATTATTTCAAGGCTTTAAGGATCAAATTCTGCCTTCAGATTCACATGCACATTTTCCATTGTCTGCAATGGAAATAGATTACGTGTAGCTGACTTAAATTTGTTTTCCAGCACTTAAAACTACCCAGCTTTTTCATTTTCTGTAGTAAATATGAAATTATCATTACACTGTCTATGCTATTTTTTTGTGGATTTCTAATGATGATTTAAGACATATTTGATGCATCTTTTCTGTACTGTTTGGGATAAGACTGTGGATTTTTCTGCATTGTCGCATTCCCCAGAATACTGAAAGAGTGGATCTAAGTCAGTAGATTTTACATTAAGTATACACAGTGACAAAATACTAACAACCCGTGCTTAAACAGTTAAAATTAGGTGTATGACAGTATTTTTGCCATTACACTTATCCATATTGTTGAAAACAATACTTTTTAGTCTAAAGACCAGCAACATTTTGATCACAGAAAATCATCAACAAAAACAAAAGTTAAAAATAGTGTTTAGCTGACTTCAGGACTTTTTCCCATCTGGCATAAATGAGCCTCAGGAAACAGAGCAGACAAAAATTGTTGTAAATGGTTTCATGAACTTACATTGATGTATCTCTTATTTCTTGGTCGTGCTGATCAAGAATAAGCCAGCAGGTAAGAAGCAGCAGCCAGTGATAAGTGTGTCTTGTCCACTCTGGGAGGTCATGTTAAAAAAAGAAGCTGAAAAATGCTTTAAAATAGAATTGCTACGTAATCCTCCCTGGGGATTTACACTCACTGATGTGTGCATGTTAAAAATGGTATTTCCAGTTTATCTTGTGTTGCCTGAGAACCATTTTTGACCTTTTAAAATCTGCATTTATATTATAACCCCTAAGTACTTTTCATTTTTGTATTAACACTATAAATACTATGTTAGTAATACTAAACTATTTCTATTGACTTATCTGTAAAAAGAAAAATATATTATATATTTATATATTTTTATAAAGTGAGTTAACACTGGAGAGAGGGCTATGGGGGAATAGTGTACAATCACAGTTGATGTGTATTATAGGGCACAAATTCAATGCTTGAAAAAAAAGGAAAAGAAAAAAGTGTTCAAGTGATATCCTTCTTTCAAGTTGTGTCAGAGGAAGAGTCGTAGGATGCTGACACTATGAAGTTGCCAGAATTGGAGTGGCTTGCCATGGACTGGGCAGCCTGCTGGCTCAAGTTATTGCAGATCAGCACCAGCTGGTTGCTCTGTGCTTCTGAGAGGGTGCTACAGCTCTGGTAGACACTAAAGTTAGTCTTCCTACCAGGGATGTTGCCTTTCTCACACATTGTCTTTACCATCTTGGCAAGCTTGTTTTTCCCCAGGGCTTGGCAATTGTACCAGTGAAGCGCGGCCAAGTTGACGACGGGTTTGATGGACAGGTAAAAAGGCGCGTCCTCGTAGCGCATGGCTGGAGGCCGCCTCTGGGCATACTCCTTGTAGTCTTGCACGGGGCAGGTCTGTGGGGAGTGCTGGGTGGCATACACCCGGGAGTCCGTCCCGCCTCTCTTGCTCTTGGCATTGACATCTCCATTGTCCGGCCCCATCCACTCCAGGTACTCCAACCCAGTCTCTGTCACCCGCAGACGGATGTCTCCCCACTTGAGGGTGGACCCATGGAAACCTGTGCAGTGTCCAAATGCCTTAGTGTTGTTTAGCCAGACAAGGTTCAGCAGTCCTTCGGGATTGTACCGGCTCAACAAGCCTCTTTTGCGCAGAATAAGCTCATCAGCAAAGGTGAGCTTCATGGATTTGTGTGGCTTGTTTCCTTTCCCTTTACACCTCAGCTCTATCTGCTTTTGTTTTAGAGCTTCCTGGGACCTCTTGAACTCCTTATCCCTTGTAATACTGTATCCGTACCTGTGCTCTTTGAGATACCGCTCCAGCCCACACTGATAGTTTGCCAGACTGTTCGGCTCGTATTCCGACCCATCCTTTTGTCTGGCATCCACAAAGAAGGAAGCAAGGTAGGCATCAAGCTCTTTGCAGGGGATGACATAGATCTCCCGGGTCTCGGAGGGGTACTTGGAGATGAGGAACTCTCGGAAATTGCGGAGAGCCGTTTGCGTGCTGCGAATGGTCTTCTCATTCTGCTCCCTGCTGAGCTCCGCCGCTCTCTCATCCTGGTCTGGAACAGGGAGAAGGGGAAAGACAAAAGAAAGAAGAAGCAGTGAGTTTGTGTGATGCACTTCTCCCCAAAACAAATTTCCTTAAAATGGAAAAAAAAAAAAAAGAAAAAAAATTTAAAATCAATTTCACAAAGAGCACTCGAAAACAACATTACATACCTCTCACATGACTGAAAAGCCAACGTCAGTTTCACAAATGATGTACTAGAGTATGGCACAAAACCAAAGTGAGGTCCTCATGACACTGGGGCACAGTTTTGTGCATGGAGATTTGTGGAAAACAGTGGGATTAAAGGCAATCTGCTTTTTAGAACAAATGCAAGGTAGAAGGTTTTTCTGTGGGTCCCAATGCTGTGGGCAGGGCCCAATCCAAGTAATAAGCCCATTCTGAATTGCTTCATTTGTGAAACCAGAGGTTGTACTCGTTCCAATTTTTTTCTACAAGAGATAACTAAAGCATTATATTTATAACAGTAAAAATTATCTTTAATCAGGTACATTTTTAAAGAGCTAAATAAATATAGACAGAAATGTACAGCACAAAACAATGTAGCACATCCTAACAAAGGAGTTGGCAGGTAGAAGTACTACAGAGCAATGTGTAATTTACAAATGTACAAGAATAAAAAAAATAAATTACTACGTTCACATCAGAAGATATGGAAGAAATACATGATCATACAGTCTCTCCACATAATCAAGCTGTATCTTGACAGTGGAAGTACAATTGTGAACGTTTCTTTTCATATTGTAGAAAAATAAAATCCTGGAAAAAACTTTATATTGCTCTATAAGGCTATACTCAAAGATCCTTACACAGCAAACCACAATATTCAGATGCTACCACTATGATGGTTGTTACTGACAGCTGATTTTTGGGCTGATCAGATAAGCATAAAAAGGAAAAGCTTTTTACATGTAAGTGATGTGTGTACTTAAGGACTGTTTTCTTGGCGTATGCAAACTATCCGTCTGTACAAGGATGCAGCTTACAAGCGCACAGGTAGAACTGTCATTATGAATGTAACAAACCTTAATGGTTTTAGAAAATGAACAGCAAATGCAAAGAAGGAAAAATTATTTGACTATTCTCTGTAAGTGTGAATGGAACATTCTTACTTACTAAGAAGAGGGGAAAAAAGCAAGTTCCTTTTTGTTCTACCTCATTGCAAATCCCATACATTTTGGTGTCCTTTCAGCACTGCCATAGTAGCACTCGCCAGGTGTTTCCCACCCAACATACACACCACAAAGTGGTATGAGCGCAGGTGAAGTTCCCACTGCCTCTCTGTCATTCAGGCCAAGCTCATGTCAGGCCATGTACCACACCTGTTCTTTGCAGCAGTGCTTGCAGGCTTGCTCCTTGTGCCCACTCTGCCCTGCAAACCTAAAACAGGGGAGATATAGCAGGGAAAGGAAGGTGGCCCTATCTCCTGCCCTAGCCCACCTGCAATGTTTCATGTGGTGCAGAAATGTCCATGCACAGCTGGCCAGCTTCCTCTTCCACCCATCTACACATCTACAGGGTGACTCTGAAGACAGTTCATCTCATCACCTCCATACCTCAGCTGCAGACAGAGGCACTGGGAGTGACTTGCCCCAGGACTTGCCAGCAGGACAGAAACAGGCTGAGTTTATATCCTGCAGGACCAGGTCCTCTGTCTCCACTGCAAGGCATCCTCTGCATCCACAGCACTCAAACCTATTCAGAGGAGTCCTCAAACACTCTGCAAAGCACAAAGTGGGGGTATGCAGTGGAGACCTGTGGAGGCTTCTGCAGCTATGAAGAGTGCTGACACAGAGCACTGAGGTTGGCTCTAACTGTGCTCAAGGGGAAAAAGAAAAGGTCACCAGCCTGTTTCAGAAACTGGTTTTAATATTGATGTCAGTATCAAAGAGCTCTTAGCAGCCTGCAGTGAAGTCTCATGCTTTAGGCAATGTGTAGAACAGACCCTTTTATTATGGCTTAGATGCAGGCTGGAAATAAAAAGACAACACTGTTTAAAACTCCGAAACAAACATTGATACCTTGTTCACTGCACCCACCACCACTTATTATAGCACTGTGTAAGTAATCAGTGCTTTGACTGACAGCCTACATTTTAAGTACAGTTTCAATATAAACAGCATATATAATGGCTCAGTTTTATACATGTCATCAATCACTACTTTTTAGAGGATAGCCTGTCACAACACAGCAGTGACGCCCAGTCATTTATGTTACAGCATCTTTCCTTACTCTGCAAAGGAAATTGCCATATCTGCAGCTAACAGTTATAAAACCCATGCTGAATTAAAGATCCCCTGAAGTTGCATGAGCGAAACAGCACCCCAGAAACAACTGCATTCCTGCAGTGCTCTGGTGTGTTACTCCACAATGCAGGTGGGAAATGTTAAAGCTAATGGGTCAGCTTCTCATGCAGCCACATCAGGAGAGCTATGTCAATTTTGACTGTGAATCCAGCCTGCAGTGGTAGTTGATTATTCTCTTGCTATGAGACCGCTCAGATATCAAGGATATCTCGTAGCATGGGACAAATGCAGGGAGGCAGTGAGACACAATGGACAGAGTCTGAGACAGCCAAAGTCATCAGATGTCAGCTGAGCCAGTTATCATCTGCATACACTCTTCATCCACAGCAAAAGCTGATGATGCAGCTAGGCCTAACTCAACTAAGATAGCTCTTCACACACTAGGATAACTGTGGAAGGAGACCTAATTCTTCATGTCATTAAAGTCTGACTTCTTCATTTAACCAACAAGATTTCATAGTGCCAAAATAAACCGTATAATCCATCTCCAACTACCATGGAGACATAAATTGTATCCAGGCACGTTTTTAATATTGCCAAACTTTGTGTTTTCTGCTAATTTCATAATCTTATTCTCTATTATTGAGGTGGTTGACCCTGGTCAGTACCTAAGCAGCTCACAGCCACTTGCTCACTCTCTACCCCAGAGGGACAGGGAAGAGAATAGGAACAGCAGAAGCAAGAAAACCCGTGAATTAAGAGAGGTTAATAACTGAAGGAAATAGGAAAAAGAAACCCAACTGACAAGTGATACAAAGGCAACCACTCACCACCTCCCACAAGCAGACCAATGCCCAAAGAGTCTCTAAGCAATGCCCATCTGTCTTGGTTTTCAGCTGGGATAGAGTTAATTTTCACCAGAAGATGGGAGGCGACACAGCCAGGACAGCTGACCCAAACTAGCTGAAGTGGTATTCCATACCATATGACGTCATGCTCAGTACGTAAAGGGGGCTGGCTGGGGAGGAGAGTTCACTGCTCCAGGACAGGCTGGGCATGGGTTCTGGGGGTGAGCAAATTGCGTTGTGTATCACCCGCTTTGTATATTCTAAGTACTGTTATTGTTATTTTTCTCTCCCTTTACTGTCCCAGTGAACTGTCCTTATCCCAACCCACAAGCTTTACCTTTGTCTTCCAATTCTCCTCACCATCCTGCTAGGGGAAGGAAGGGTGAGCGAGGGGCCATATGGTGCTCAGCTGCAGGCTGGGGCTAAACCATGACATACTGTCATCATTGATCTACCAAGCCAAGCTATCCTTAATGCCTTTTCCTTGTCATAACACAACCTTTGGATTTGGTAATGCTGTTACTCCTGTTTTACAGACTAGGAGCAGAAACATTAAAAATAAATTGACTTGGAGATAAATCTCCTGAGGTCCTGGCCCCACCAGCTGCATCACTGCACAAAGGACCTGGTTGGAGCTTTTGTATTTCCTATCTGATTCCACATCAGAGTTTCATTTCCAAAAAAACCAGAATGTGGCAGAAAAAGCCAGTAAAACCCACCGTACTGTGGGATCCGGGGTAAACTCCCAAGAATCTGAAAAAGTGCCGAGCAGTCTAGATGCCCCAGTTTAAATGTAGCCAAAGAGATAAAGTGACCTGGCAGAGATTAAAGAGACAACCTAGTGGGAGACCAGTGTCCCAGGCTAGCCTGCAACTATGGGATGATCCCTCCCACAAAGCAACAGCTGTCTTCTGATCTTTTCATAATCTGATCTTAATGCAGCCAAGACTTAACATTATCAGTGGAGTTATCAAACTTAAGGTTCTTTTTATTTCAGCTCACACACATACACACACTCAGACTGCCTGAAAAGGACATAACATCTGTAATAATGTATGGGGGAGGAATGGCACTTGCTTTCATGACAGACAGATGCAGATTGTTAATGTTCAGAGCGGGTTTGTAATATTAGTGGGAGTCATGAACCTGAGCTATTACTGCAGACAGCCTTAAACTCTGCTTAAGTCAGGCAGTGAGATCTCAGAAGAAGTACATTAAAAGTAAGATGGGTTTTTATAGTAGTAATCACACCATCAGTCAAAGTCTTCTCTGGTCAATTTGTGTTCTGACTAGGAAATTGTTTCTGCAGCACACTTGCTTCCACTGAAATGATTTTATTTAGCTGAAAAAGCCTAGTTAACCACACACAAGACACCACATATCTCCATACTGGAACAAAGTGCTCTCTCTCCACGCCCCAGCGCTTTGCAGATCGGCTCTTGCCCCTGCTTTGCAATTTATTATTGAAAAGCAGCAATATCCAACAGTTAATGTAAACCACAGCCTGCTCCTACCTTTCTTTTCTCCTGTCCCCTCCTGTTTCAAAAAGGTATCTGCAGGCAAACGACATTCTGAAGCCAACAACCACAGGGGGCAGAGGCCGCGTTTGTCATGGGCAAGTCATGGGGTGGAAAGGCTGGGGGACGCCCTGACAAACGTGCCCTCCTGGAAGCAGTGCTACAGCTCCCCTGTCAGGAGTGGCTGAATGCCACCGTCGTACCATGGCATCCCCAAATATCAGTCCTCTTCCCGCATGCAAAATTTAGAAAGCTGACAGCTGTTTTTCACTGTATCACAGGAGTAAGGAAATGAAAGCCGTTCTCCCATCTTGCCGCTGAGGAGCGAGGGCGAGGGTAAGAGCAGAAGGTTGCCCTGGCAGAAGTGCCTCTAGGCATTGGCAGAAAACACCCTGAGATTAAGAGACAGGGAGTGTTAAACACTTGGAGAATTATACTTTTGGCACTTTTGCTGTCTGGTACAGACTAACTTCCTTGGGGCAACTCCTACACATATGCAGTAGTCAAAGGCTTAAGTCAAAAATACGTATGTTTTAATGTAATTATTTCATATCCAACAATAACTATTTCTTTAGGACGTCCTGAGGCCAAATAAAGTGCGCTTCCTGTGCCATAATAATAATTCTTACTTAAGTTTAGACTTGGTGAGTCAGAGTCAAAAGAGGGGGGAAAACCCTGTGACTGCCTGGAGACTTTCATCAGGTTGACATCTAACAGATTCTGAAATCTGCAGGATCAAAGGATTAACTTGTTAGCTGCAGATTACTGAAGAAGAAAAAAGAGCTCCTGCACTTTTCCTTGAATTTCTGCCTTACCCATTTGATGTTGCTACTAAATTCTGTTTAACAAAGATCCCTCCTTCCACTACATTAAATCAAACACTATGCTGTTTAATATTTTCAGAAAAGGCTTTCATTAGCATGTAAAATCTGTAGTATGATAGAAATGTATTAATTAAAATTCATTTATGAAAGATGTTATGTTTTCTGGCCAAAACAAATTACACTTCTATTCAGTTAACTTCCTCCAACAAAATTATCAGTGAATTATTTTATGATTTTAAAATTCAAAAGCTTTAGATTCTGTCAAAGAAAAAAGGATACAGATTCCAAGCAAATGAGCATGGGAATATTTATACATTGGTATCTCCATGAAGTAAGAGCCACTAAAATAAACTTCAGTCATCTGTACATTTTTTGCAAGGTACAGGATGGTCTGATAAATGGATGCTTGCTCAGATACTAGTTCTCATTTTCAGTTTGTGTCTACTTTCACTACTGTCTCACCACAACAGCCTGAAAAGAAATGAGGTGCAATTTGGCTGCTGGCAAAGTCAACGATAAAATTCACATCAATATTAATGGGACTATGGCATGATCCTCAAATGACAGAAAATTTGTAGCCATGGCAAGGGATTAAGAATTTATGTCCTCCTATGACTGACGGGACCAACCCTTTACGCAGTGGATAGTAGCAATCACTAATGAATGGTGCAAACCAGCAGTGCTTTGGGGACGATTTGTACAAGGCTCCCTTCCTTCTTCACCTGACTGTACAAAACATCTGAGATATTTCAACACAAAGGTTCTAAAAATGCATTTTCTAAATCAAAAATATTTTAAGTTTTTCAAGTATGCTCTCCACTTCATCTAGTTGTCTGGGTTTGGTTTTGTCAGGGCTAGTGGAAAAGAGAAGTGTTGCATGTTAGTTTTACCTCGCATTTCACTTCTTCCACTGAACACTTACAGTGGTATTTCTGGGGTATGAGAGTGTATTGTTTCCGATCTCCTTTTGAAGCTGTTCTGTGATGCGCTGGTGTGAATTGCTGCAATGCAAAATGGGATGCATTTCCTCTGTATTCTGACAGTGGGGCTACTTGGTTCATGTTTACCCAGATCCCACCTCCATTTGGCAGGAATCAATATACCAACTCCAGCTCTCCCAGGACTGCCCAACACAGCACCACTGCACAGCAGGATGCTACAGCTCCTCCTGGGTCACAGCAGGGAGAACAGCAGAAGCAGGAGATATTTTACAAGACCACTGGAGAAACCCATGTATCTGGTTCTTAGGTGATGTTCAGGCAAAATGCACTCAGCTTACAGCTGGACTGGAGCCATTTTAGCTGCCCTGTTCCAAGTAACCTGGTAACCAAGCCTGGAACCAGCTCCAGGTCTACCTGCCCTGCCTCATCCCTCTCTTATTTCCATACTAGGTATTACCTTTACAGGAAGTTTATAAAAACAAATTCTTTGGACCTTTATATAACTAACTGAGGTTCAGGGACCGAACTCTTCATAGAGATGGAGGACATAAAAGCCATGCTTGGAGTTTTCTGTACTGCAAACCTAAAAACATTAAAAACCTTTTAAAAAACAGTGAAAGCCCTTTCCTTTCAAAATAACTGACTACACTTTCTTCAACTATGTTCACCTCTAACACATAATTACTCCTCTTTCAGAGCTCAAGTTAAAAAAAAAAATCAGGTAGATGACTGGTGAAATTGGAGTGCTGATAGAGTTGATAAGTGGCAAAATACTACCCAGAATGTGAAGTGAATGTTCAGCTTTATGTTGAGCATGCATCTTTCTATTCAGCCATATAACCTTTAATAATTTCCAACCAATTTACAGCTAAACCCACTTAGAAAATTCAAAGTACTGATTTCAGCTTAAGGCTAAACACAAGAGACATTTTTTACCAATTATTTTCTTCAGGTTAAACGTGCAACTCTGGAAAACAGAATTCTTTTTTCACCTGGTACTTTTTAACAACACAGTAAAATGTTGCCCTTTAGAAGAATGTTATTTACTTATGATCTGCGGCAGAAGGAATTACAGGAGTATGTTGGTGATTGTCTAATCTACCCTGAGAACTGGCAGCTAGATGAGGCACGGCAGAACCAATGCATCTATTTTCCAAGAGGACTTGACTGGCTTGACAGTAGTCTAGAAAGTCTTGCACACACATCCTCAGTAGAATATCTGGTTTTTCTCCCAAATAAGTTTCTGATTCAAAAAAGCATATTTTAAGTGCATTTTGGATTGGAGTCCCTGTATTTAAGTATATGCTTATGTAGAAATCAACTGGACTAAGTCCAGTTTCTATGTTTCTATGTTTAGAAGGTGAAAGAGGGGCACAACTGAGTAACATATATGTATATAAGATAACTCAATTCAAAAGTTGCTAAGAGGAAAAAAACAAGAAGAAAAAAAAACAAAATGAGAGAAAAAACCCATAAAGATCTGAAAAACACCTCCTTTGTTGAATTAAGCTTGTAATTTAAAAAATAATGAAGCATTAGGGGAAAAACACATTCTCACAGCAAAATCCCATTTCTTATATAAGAAAAACAAGAAGCTACACTTTCCCTAGGGTTTCCACCTTGACGTGCTCATACAGAGAAAGCCAGATTTACATGTGTAAACAGATCTCACAAGCACCAATTGCTCAGCCAGCAATTTAACTAGTGGACTGGTTTGCACAAAATCACAGGTACAAATCTATACAGCATTTTGGAAAATCTGGTGCAGTGGAATTTTGTGCCTGTGGGCAATCACAAGCCCTTTGGAAGAAGAATGAGAAAGGGGACACGAGCAAGTATGTCCTTACAGTTTAGTCTTCTCTTTACACGCCACCCCACATCACCACAGGCTTAGCATGTTCTCAGCTACACCCTACCACCAGTTTTAATGTCATTGCATTTAAGAGCTAACTTTAATAAGCATAGTTGAGAAAGCAATGCAAGAGGTCTCAAAGGGATAAGCCAGGGCTATGAAGTTTGCCTGCTTTTGATTCACTCCAGACAGCAGCTGAGAAGCGGAGTTGGGAAATATGGAAGGGAAATAAAGACGAGGGGGAGAGAAGGGAGAATCAGAACAAAGGGATGTGAAAAAAAAAGAACACCACTGAAGAGAGAGATTAAAAACAGATGAGGATCCTTATAATCTGAAATCTAATTTATGTCACTGTTTCAGAATGAAGCAGTCTAACTGGGGTAACAAACGATGAAACAAAGAAAAGGAGTATGCAATAAATATTTTATTACATTAATCATAATAAGCTGCATTTTAAGTCTTGGCCAAAGCATATTCTTAAATCAAGCTGAGAATGTGAGCAGTTTCAGACTTAAGAGCATGAGACCCACATCACTGTAATTAACATCATAAATCATGTTGTGGAGCTCTCTACAACAGGCTGACAGTACTTAGTTGATATATTGCTTCTTAGAGACTGCAGACATTTCTCCCTCTATTTTATTAAAGTGCCATTGTTACTGAATCAAAAGATACCCTTTTCTGTTCTGGCTGAACTATCTACTGCAAGTGTAATAGGAAATGTGTTGGGAGCTCATGCCGTTGATTTCTGATAACATAATCACTGCACATGCATCCCAAAGAACTGTGTTTCAGTACCTTTTCTCCCACCCCTATCTTTAACTTAGCAAAGTACTCAAATTACCTTCTTATTGAGTTTGAAGTTTTATACCTGCACTTATCTGTTGGTAACTTTGCCCAACCAGACCAATTTGCTCTTACCTTTCTGCACTGTGTATTCTCCAGTATGACTGTTCAACATCTTTGTCGGCAACACAGAGAGCGGAATTGAGTGCACCCTCAGCAAGTTTGCCGATGACACCAAGCTGTGTGGTGTGGTCGACATACTGGAGGGAAGGGATGCCATCCAGAGGGACTTTGACAGGCTGGAGAGGTGGGTCCGTGCGAACCGCATGAAGTTCAACAAGTGCAAGATCCTGCACATGGGTCAATCCCAAGCACAAATACAGGCCAGGCATAGAATGGAGAGTAGCCCTGCAGAGAAGGACTTGGGGTATTGATTGATGAGAAGCTCAACATGAGCCGGCAGTGTGCGCTTGCAGCCCAGAAAGCCAACCGTGTCCTGGGCTGCATCAAAAGAGGTGTGACCAGCAGGTCAAGGGAGGTGATCCTGCCCCTCTACTCCGCTCTGGTGAGACCCCACCTGGAGTACTGTGTCCCGCTTTGGGGTCCTCAGTACTAGAAAGACATGTTGGAGGGAGCTGTTGGAGGGAGTCCAGAGGAGGCCACAAAGCTGATCAGAGGGCTGGAGCACCTCTCCTGTGAGGACAGGCTGAGAGAGTTGGGGTTGTTCAGCCTAGAGAAGAGAAGGCCCCAGGGAGCCTCCCAGACCTAAAGGGGCCTATAGGAAAGATGGAGAGGGACTGTTTACAAGGGCATGGAGTGATAGGACAAGGGCTAATGGCCTTAAGCTGAAGGGGAGATTTAGTTAGATATAAGGAAGAAATTCTTTACTGGGACGGTGGTAAGCCACTGGTACAGGTTGCCCAGAGAAGCTGTGGATGCCCCCTCCCTGGACATGTTTAAGGCCAGGTTGGATGGGACTTTAGGCAACCTGGTCTAGTGGCGGGTGTCCCTGCCCATGGCAGGGGCGGGTGCAACTAGATGATCTTTAAGGTCCATTCCAACCCAAACCATTCTGTGATTCTATGATTCTATGAGTGAAGGGCACAACCTCTATGAAGAGCTCACAATTTACAACCTTGCCTCACTAGTTTCAGTGCATACTTTTAACACACATATTTCCTTTGTCTTTACTGGGTCAGAGAGCAGAATTTAAGGACCAGCTCTTTACACAATTATACAGAGAGGATGAAGTACAGCACTTGAAGTGATACACCTCCTAAGGTGAATTTTTTAGCCTGCTTTTCTATTTTGAGCCTGTGCTGAAAGTCCTCGCCTCCTCACACTCAAGAAAAAATGACAACTTTGAACTTCACTTTAACCTTTGCAAACACAATTTTCACCATATTAGGAAGAGGTGGAAGTTCAAAGATATAAAGGTCCTACAAGGTTGGGGGAGACTTAGCAGTTGGGCAGAGGGCAGAGACATGAATACATCCCAACTTGGGGAAAGGCCACAGACCTCAGGCGTTAGATCCTCTCCTAGGCAGCTGCTCACACACCATGGCTGCCCAAAGTGCACACATTTTCTTTCAGACTAGCCATGGCATGTCCAGGCATTTACCAGGACAAAGAGTCTCGAGGCACAGGAGCAGGTGGAAATTCTGCACAGAGAGCAGACAAAGAGGTAAGGAATGCACATTCGTCAGGAATCAGGCTGTTGTTCATGGCACAGTTCATTTATTTCTGTCCTTGAACACATGCTTAAACTTACTTTATCATAGTTTAATTGTATAGATATTTAGTCACATTTTGCATCTCTACTTGAGTAAAGTCTCTTTAAATGAATTGAGGAGTTTAAAATTTTTTCTTGCTATGTACACACACACAGAGCATACACACACATACACACCTCTTTGCTGCTCAGAATATTGCTATTATTTCTCTTCTGTAATTATGCTGTCAAAATTTTCCTGTTGGGATTGTATTGTTATTTCCATAAAAATAATTTGTTCTTCTATATAGGATATAACAATCAGTTCCCCTGCTGCTGAATGAGTTCACACCAAAACTGACACCAACTAATTCATGTAAGAGGTGACATGGGATATAGTTTCATGGCTATAATCATGGATGTATGTTATACATATATATGGCTATTTTATTATGCATAGTAAACAGTAAGATGTATTTAAGAACTGTACCAGTGAATGGTAAATGAGACAAGTTATTTGTCAAACTGTAAGTTTTCTAAGGGCTATCTGAAATAAGGGGAGAAGAAATAGAGGCAAAAAGACACTTCTTTATACAGAAAGAAAAAAATGTAAATCTGTGAGCAAAAAGCAAAGCATATATCAGCATACAGGCATGAATGCTGCACTGTAATGCCAAGAAGAGTTTTCCTATCTGTTAATTTGTTTTCTTGGATGTATAGTCAGTAAGAGAGAGCAAGTCCCAAACAATTGGCAGAGCTCCATTTCCCAAGAGTCAATGACAGAAAAATATCCCCATAACCTGGCACATCCTCACGACTGAAGGACAGAGCTCACCACAATCTGAAGAGTGCTCCAAGTTGTGGACAAAATTAAATTATTCCCATACAAAAACATCCGTGCTTCTGTGGCTCATTCATACTGTTATCCTTGACCAGCCACAGTAGTGAAGTGGAGATTAGGCAGATATACCCAGTTAAGAGAGAGGTAAGTGTAAAAAGAAAGTTGAAACAAGCTATTAAAAGACCAGAGATGAAAGTCTTGTTTCACAGGCTTGATTTTTGGGTACAGGTATGTCCTGCTTGAAATAATTCTGTAATATAGCTCATTGAGCTTTTCCACTGGGGTGATGTGACCTGGGTCAGAATAGCTCTATGTCAATTTTTTCCTTCTCTGAACAAAACAGAAGGCCAGCTTTTTTCTTTTTTCTTTTTTCACCATGGGCAAAGCAGCAAGTGATTAAATATTATTATCTTCATATCATGAAGACATAGTTAATGAAAAACAACAACAGGCTGCAGTGTCACTGCCAGTCTAAAGATATCCTGAGTTTAACCAACAGGAACACGTACAGTATTTCTGCATGCATGTGTGCACTTACTGTTTAATTAAAATTAACGGGAGCTTACCTGTTAGATGCAGCCAATGCACTTAATTGTCAATGTATAATTAAGCATATAATGTGAAGCTTTCATCAGACTAAGGTCCTCAGCACCACTTTTTACACAATATGCTTGCAGGAAGCCCTGTTCCCAGCTCCCACCAGGGACAGAAACTGCTGCCTCTAATACCATGTTCATGTGATCAGCAGCACCCTGCCTTTTTGCTTCGCTCCAGACAAATGTGGGCTTATGAAACAAAAATACAGCTCTGCCCACCCGTCCCATAGTGGCCACGAGCCACACTCAAGCTGTTCAGACCAATGTCAAAAGCAGCTTTTGTGTGACCAATCCATGTGCTCCAGCAAGAAAGATTCATCAGGAAAAGTAGGTGTTTTGGGTTCTCTCTCTCTCGGCTTCGATTTAGTAGCCTGGTTCAACACTTCCTGCAAACAGCATGGGCATATGCTTCATTTAAGCATACCTTATCAAAGAAAGATGGATTTCAGCACGAATCTGTGCTTCCAGGATCTGGATATTTTAGTAAGCACTGCTCTTCCTGTGCCAGCCATGATAAAGTATCTACTGTCATGCTTCTGTTTTCTTTTATAGAAAAATTCAAACAAGTATTTCTATACTGAAAATTGTTACCTTGCTAAGATAAATAGAAAATACACTCAGAAATTTTTACTGATCTGTTTCATGCTCAAGCAGGTTCTAGATTTGCTGCAAGCACAAAAAGAAGATGACATAGAATCATCAAATCATAGATGGTTTGGGTTGGAAGGGACCTCAAAGATCATCTAGTTCCAACTCCCCTGCTGCCATGGGCAGGGACACCCTCCACTAGACCACGTTGCCCAAAGCCTCATCCAACCTGCTCTTAAACACTTCCAGGGATGGGGCATCCACAACCTCTTTGGGCAACCTGTGCCAGTGCCTCACCACTCTTAACAGTAAAGAATTTCTTTCTAACATCTAATCTAAATCGACCCTCCTTCAGCTTAAACCCATCACCCCTTGTCCTGTCACTACACTCCCTCATAAACAGTCCCTCACCATCTTTCCTGTAGGCCCCTTTAGGTACTGGAAGGCCGCAATTAGATCTCCCCGGAGCCGCCTTTTCTCCAGGCTGAACAACCCCAACTCTCTCAGCCTGTCCTCACAGGAGAGGTGCTCCAGCCCTCTGATCAGCTTCATGGCCTCCTCTGGACTCTCTCCAACAGCTCCATGTCTCTCCTGTACTGGGGCCCCCAGAGCTGGACGCAGTACTCCAGGTGGGGTCTCACCAGAGCGGAGTAGAGGGGCAGGATCACCTCCCTCGACCTGCTGGTCCCGCCTCTTTTGATGCAGCCCAGGACACGGTTGGCTTTCTGGGCTGCAAGCGCACACTGCCGGCTCATGTTGAGCTTCTCAGCAATCAATACCTCCAAGTCCTTCTCCTTGGGGCTGCTTTCAATCCATTCCTTGCCCAGCCTACAGCTGTGCTTGGGATTGCACTGACCCATGTGCAGGACCTTGCACTTGGCCTTGTTGAACTTCATGCGGTTCGCACGGGCCCACCTCTCCAGCCTGTCAGGGTCCCCCTGAATGGCATCCCTTCCCTCCAGTGTGTCGACCACACCACGCAGCTTGGTGTCGTCGGCAAACTTGCTGAGGGTGCACTCGACATGACAGAACAAGACTCAGTAGCAGGGAAATAATTTAGGTATGAGAAAAATGGGAGAAATGAGAAGTCGCTGTGTGCTGGCTTCACAGAATGGCTTACACAAAAATGGTATGCTCCCATCATGGAGACAGGTGAAAACAGTTCTTCTCAAGGTTTACTGCTGCTATTAAAAGCTTAAACCTTGAATACATATGTGAGGTAGTTCTTCTGTAGATATATTTACTGAAGTACCAGCCTCATTCAAAAAGTGGAAAAACACTCTCAGAAATTATGCTGACCTAAAATGCCAGTCTTGTGCTCCCTTTCCATTCCAGCACACCATTCAAAGTGCAAAAGGAACGTGCATGTCTGAAGCCTTTCCAGGGTCAGTGTCTCTCTTGGCGGCTGTGCTGCATCTCCTCTGTAGATCCCAATCTGATCTTGCTTTGCCTCCCTTTTCTTACTTAGAGACTCACAAATCATAAGATGAAAATAGCTTCAAAATTAAACAGAGCAATTGCAAAGACCACACAAAGAAAACAGATCTGTGATCAAAAACACCATGTTAAATAATAATCTATTTCCTAAAAATAAAGTGATGTACAGTTTCCTTTGTTGTTTCCATATGTTTTCAGCACAGCTGGAACTAGCAGAGGGCTTATTTTCTTCCTTTCTATACCAATATCACAAAACACAGCACTTTGCACAATAGTCTGTTTAATACGCCTTTAGTGAAAAGGAAAGCATAGCACCTAGATCATGTTGGTCTTGCAAAAATGATTGTTTTCTACTTCTCACTTGTGCTTTTTATTTTTTGCTTTTCTGCCTTTCATGTTGGGGTAATGGGGGAGAGGGTATATTTCTAAGTCTGAAATAAGCAGTGATGCTCCAGAACACAACCATTTATTGAAGTGGGCAGTTTCTCTCCTGGTATGACACACTATATTACTTAATACTGTTTGTGCTATGGTATTTTGAACTAAAAATACATATTTAAATGAAGTGTCAATAATTCTCAGTGATGCGATTCTTCTATTCAGAAGCCCAGAGCATACTCCCAGCTGGCAGCTGAACTTGGCATACTTTACAGATTTAATCCTTAAAAACTGCTGAGGCCTGGCTGCAATACATCTTTCTGAGGGTGCAGATTCAACTCCCTCCTAGCTACAGGCAAGCAACTTCCACAGAACGCATGGAAACTACCATTCCTCACCTGTTACAGAGGATCAATAGGTCTATGCAGCTTTTATTGCAAGAATACAATGCAAAGCCCATCCCCAAATGTCTCCCACACCAGCCTACATTCAGCATGACTACTCATGAATGGTTTCCTCCAAAATGTACATATATATCCAGTAACGTCGTTGCCAGGAGATATCTCTGTGTGCTGCAGGTAGTTCCACTCATAGGAAGTCCATGGTGAACAGGGGAAACAAGCCCTGGCATGAAGAAAAGCAGCAGCCTAATCTCTTGTGTGCATAGCTGCTTTGATAAATAATATTTAGGACAGCAAGAAGATCACCTTCTACATGACAAATCCACAGCTGGTCTTCAAGTCTGCAAAGAAGCTGGCAGGAGCCTTCTGTGTCTGGAAGGAATTTCCACTAAAGAAAATACATGTGGGATCCTGAAATGGTGATAAATATATTTCTTAAGTACAGTGAAAATCTAAAGATGTTGTAATACTTGATGAGTCTTCATTTCAGTGTTCTTCTGCAAGAATTAATAACTGGATAAATGCTTCTTGTAGGAGCAGCTTCATAAAACATAATCTTGTATTAGAATTATCAGTACTATGGTTTCATTTTTTTTAATTTGTCATGCTGTGTAACTAGATGATAAAAGCAAATAGATGACTACTTTGCCAGGGTTGAATTTGTCCTTTCTATGATACTGTCCTGCTTTTAAACAGAACTCCCTTACAGTACTATAAATATAAATAATATCAGCCTCGTTAGCAGAACTTCTAGAATACAGCCCCCAAAACATTAGTTTCTAATTTAACCGCATTTGGACACAGATAATTAAGGGTGGGACCGGGCTGGCAAATCCATCAGAAGGCAGTGGCAGTGCAGGATTAATCAACTCACTAGTTTCCTTCTTCTGATGATTAAAACCATAACAATCTAATTTTATTCTTCTAACTTAAAGTCCTATGGTTTTTGTGATTACGTATCTCAGCACTTATTATCTTCAGATCAGCGACTACAGCAGGAATAGATATCAATTATAGGACCTAAAGAGTCACCAGTGGACTTTGAACTCTTTAGTCCAACACAAAGAGGAAGAGACTGTCTCACTCCTACATGTTTAATTGTTCACTTGACCACATTCGGCAGTGTGTTTCCCTGGAGGGAGGCTTCAGCAGTCACTTTAGCCGAAAGTCATCAATCTTTGTATGGAAATTGCAAATACAGAGACCGATCAGCAATTATTTGAGTGTTCTTGCAAAAGCTTAAATAAAGTTTTGTAATTTTCTTTGATGTGATAATTTGCCTTGTGTAACATTAATTCTTGGCACAGTTCCACTGGACTTGGAAGAATTACAGCAGGGATTAATTTGGCCTTTCTGTATGTATGGCTGATGCTTTATATACGTGTAAAAAAAGGCATTATTTTTTTCTGTTTGCACTGCTTTGGAATGACACAATTTTTTCTTTGCATTGTAAACAGTGATTTAGGAGTTTAAGCTAAACCTAGTAGAAATTGGCAATCCATGAGGTGTGGGGGACTTCCTTCTCCTAAGTCTTGTAACGTTTAGTTGCTCATCTAACAGCTCCTAATCCTTAAGTCTTACAATCACATGAAGATCTCAGCTCCCACTTAATTTAAACCCACACAACTGCAAAGAGGGGAAAGGAAGAGGTTCTAGTTCTTTTGATTGCAGAAAACCACTTTAAAATATTCCACTTAAAAGCTCTACATCAGTATCAGACAACACCCAGATGCACTGCATTTTATAATGATCATGTTCAGACAGAGACATTACATGAACACCTGGAACTGACAGGGATGTCCACACTGAGAGTAGAGCAAGAATCAACCCATGTTAGGTGTCAGTCATGAAAGGCTGCAATCCCTGCTCACACCTTCCCGTGACGAGGGCACAGGACCAGAACTAGATCCTTGCCCAAGTCACCAGGCTAAGTTGATCACCAGGCACTGGTCTGGGATCCTGACATGCCAGCTACGGAAAAGAAAAGGACAGGGAGGAGTTCAGAGTGGAGACTTCAGAGTCAGCAAGGCTAAGTATGCCCTCAGTTCAGACCAGGGCACCATTGATCATAGCGCACATTCAACTGTTGATACCATTCAATAAACATGGCAGAAGGACAGTGTGCAGCACGCTAAGAAAGCAGTGGTGCTTGTGGACAACCTGTTTCCCTTCCAAACTCTGCAAACACCTGTACATGTAAAATATTAGTTGGCAGCCTGGCAAGTTCAGCGATGCATATGCATGATAGCATTGTGATGGTACCCGTAGGACGTGATTTGCCACGTCTCTGACAGAAGCAACAACCCTAGTCACTTCATTTACAGGATCTTTTATTCTGCATGTCTACTCACTACTCTTTGCGTTCTGCACATCTTGTACATAAGTATTTGACATCTTTTTAGTGTATCCTCATGGAACTCTTTGCTGCTGAATTTATAGTGTTGGACTAGTGTTCGACCAGAGAAGTCTTGCTGCACTGTCTTGTTAATCCAAAGCACAACTTCACCTCAGTCTTCAGGTGGAAAGTGAATATTCTTCATAAATACTTCAGTAATTCTGCTTATGAAGTAAGTCCTACCTCTCTGAGGATCAAAACTTGCCTTCCTACACAATAAGCTCTATCCTCCTCTGAACCATAGTCTTCCTCCATATCCCTCTGCAATAACACCAAATCTTTTCCACTCGTGGTTTCAGATATCCAAATGCCACTAATTTCTCTAGGCTGCATGTACCGCAACCTAAAGCATCATGTTTCTTACTCACCTTCCATCTTCGCTGCTGTGACCTACCTTGCCCTTGCTGGGTCTTGGACATAAAAAGTAGACCAAGTATTAGCAAAAGGAAAAAACAAAAGAGGCTTTTTGGGAAGTAGAAATTGCATAAATTCCCTGCTCTTCAGTATTGCAGAAATCTCCCTCCTATCAGATCTATGTCCTCTAATTTTTTCCACAAGAAAAGAAGGACTAAATAATATCCACATGTATTCTTGAAAGCTTTGCTAATAAAGTGGTAAAGAACAATCTGAAAATTTACAGATGAATGTCCACTTATTAGAGCTGAAGTTTAAGAAAAATAATTCTGTATATTCCACAATGCTTAGATGGAGACGTGAACCCAAGAGAAATCAGTGTCTAACCTTACTGAATCTGCATTGGGATGCCACTTGACTTTTAAGACACAAAAATACCTTTGAGAAGTCCCAGCTTACACATTTAGTTGCCATGGTTTAATTTAAGACAGACAATTTAAAAGAGAAAAAAAAATGTTTGGAAGAGAAACTAATTCAAAAGAATAATGTGGCTTAAACTGGCTTAAGCTCACATATATAATCAATATTTTTGATTTCATGGAGAATCTCACTCAAACTTTCATGACCTATGAGATTACCATGCATGGAAACTATCAGCTGTGTCTTCTGATACAAATGGAAGGATATGTGACTTAAGCTAAAACTCAAAGTAATATTTCTTGCTGGTTGGATCGTACCCTTAGCATTTAAGGCCTTAGTCCTGTAAAGACCTCATAAACATACAACCAGTTCAAATGGGACCAGGAGCAAGGTTTCATATATTATTTTAAAATTAAGCAACATTTTGTAGGGGACAAGGCAGAATTTAAATTCCCTGCTCACTTGGAACTGTACCTTTGTTTTGTCAAGCATCCACTGAGTCTATAAACTAACAAAAGCTCTTGGCTCCTTGGTATAATGTTTTCCTGCCTTTTTTTTCACATAAGGATTATACTTGTCCTTGTTTCTGTCTGTTTAGGAGAGAAACATTTTTACACAGGATAGATAAACATCCTCTTGTAGTTCAATATTGCTTAAATTTTATATATCATGCACCAATTCCAGTACATCGCTCTCTGTTAAGAGACAACCTAATGAAATCACTGTACATGAGCAATCACCCTAGCCTAGTCTTTAATCAGACCTCCACATTCTATCTGCAACAATCTGCTGTGCAGAACTACACATCTGTAATAAATTCACTTGCCAACATTGCCCGTTTCTCTGCAACTTGAAGATTTATTAATGCCAGCACTTCTTTCCCAAAGGAGCAGGCTCTATGGAAATTGGAGACTTAACTGACGTGAGTATCAAGTTTTAGCTGTATGTCAATCATTTTACCCTAGTTAAAATGCAGCTACCTCTGAGTACAGTAACAGCATACTACAACAACACTGTATCAGGCTGAGGAGAGGAACAGCATAACACTTTTGAGAACAACACAAGAAACTGAAGTATTGAGAACTGACTGACTGAACTGGAATTTGGACAGCACACTGAGATAACACTGCTGTCTATTCAAGAAACACTAGGATGTTTTGAGGGTTGATTTACGCAGTGGGTGTAAATTCATATGCAATCACACTTTGTCCTCATAGTGAAACACTAGGCAGGGACCAACCTAGGAAACTATATAAAAGTGAAAATGCGGCACTGTGTCCATTCTTGTAAGGTTTAACCCTAAGCAGTATCAACTGCTGACCTTGTTTGGCTTCTGAGGACCTGGCAAAAGCAGTTTGAAACATTTTGGCTTCTTTCATGAATCTGTTGAAAGCAAATCACTCTCCCAGGTAAGACACACCTCCACGGAGAAATTCTGCCTAGGTTTCTATTCCATTGTCTCAGCTTGCAAGTTTGAGACTGAGCAAGTTGCAGGTGCAGGTTGGTAGAAACCAGCTCTAGTATATACAACAGTGATGTGCTATAAACTGAGGAATGCAAACCACACAATTTGGATTGACATCAGGCATCCCATATCTCTCATATTTAGCTGAGCAGAGTCAGTTCTAAACCAGATGGAGTTTGTCAAGGAATTTCCAGGGGGGATGTTATGTGACAGGACTGCTACAAAATAGCAGTCTCAAAGATGCAGCCACACAGAAATGGGTTCCAAAGAAGAATTTTCTTTGCTGTAACTAAGACAACTATCATCCTTTCTAATTTCTAATGCTTAGTGGGGTTTTACACAGCAAAACTGGGTATTTAACTTTGCCCATTCTTTTATTTGGCAACAAAATCTGAAGGCTCTTGCCAATTAACAGATTTACTAGTGTTAAATCAGGTTTCAGGGTGTCCAGGTTAAAGTATCATCCAGGTTGTTAAAGTCATTGTTTTTAGTGCTTACAGAAGCTGCCACGTGGACTGCATACAGGCAATTTTTTCCCCCTCTGCTGTTTGGCTCTGCTCTGTCTGACGAGACACTCCTAGGCTGAACCAGCAAGTGAGCAGATGGAGGACTCACTCCTGCCCTCACCTCCTCCCGGGATGGCACCACTCACCAGCTGGAACAGCAAAACCAGCACTGCCTACTCTCTGGTCCTGAGGGAGGTGGCGAATTTGCTCAAGAAACAGATTTCCTCCCCCTCCAGAAGACCTACAGCCAACACTGTAGGCATTCTGCACATGGGATAATCATTCAGCAGAAGTATGCTGTTTCGACATGCTCTTTATCCGATAATGTTGATCTGTTTGTGCCAATTCTCAGTGCTTTGGCAGCAGCAGCAGATGAAAAAAATGAAGGACACAAGATATGAGAACTTCCACCGAGAACAGGGAAAAAAAATAATTTTTTCTCTTGTTTTAAAGTTTGTTATGATTCACAGTTAAGGTTGTGGTTGTCCTTCTTTCAGGCTGCTCTGATTTATGGTCAGGGAAACCATTTAATAAAGATTTATAGAAGTACAAACCCCTCTCCAGGTACTCTCCTTGTGCCCTCCTTTGCCCCTCCATGTCAGACATCACTCTTCTGACAGGGTGAAGGCAACACCTGATCCCCAACTCTAGGCTCCATCTAAGACTTCTTTCTGGTTCACTAAAAGAGTGCACAGCCAGGTTTCATGTTCTCTCCACCCTGTGCATACAGCAAGGTGGCTGCATGCCCTCTCCCGTGACACAACTGCACCCAAAATGGACCTATAAACCTGTCCTAAAAAAGCCCTTTCCCTATGGCAGTAGTACACTTTCTCACGGGGCGTGCTCCTGGCCTTTGCCTAATTGAGGTCTTCCAAATCCTCTTCCAAGTGGGGAGGGTTTCGCTATCTACTGACTTATGAGCCGGTGGGACCAGGGCACCCTGGTGCAATGCAGCACCTCCTCCCTGGCCGCCCCCTGACTGAGCCATGCCTGGGGGGCCACCCCCAAAATGCTGCCACCCTTCGACTCCCGCCCAGCGTCCTACCTGGCACTGACTGCACCGTTGCCTCGGGGGTGGCGGCAGGGGCAGCAGGGGGCTGCTGCTGGCTGGAGCTGACCTCGGGCTCGGTGCTCACCGAAGGCGAGCCGGCTGCCTCACTGCTCAGGGCCAGCTGCGGCGGGGGCGGGAGGGTCTCCTCAGCGGTCGGTGGCTCCTCCTGACCAGGCAGCTGCAGGGCTGAGAGGGGGATGCTAATGGGTTTCCCAGCGGCAACAGTGGCATTGGAGCTGGTGGCTGGCACTTGCAGGGCAGCCACAGGGCCACCACCTGCCCCCCGTGCCGGGGACGTCAGGGAGCCCCGGGGTGGCCTCTGTGTGGCCAGCCGGAGCGGGCCGGGGGGGGAGGCAGAAAGGCGCTGTGGGTCAGCATCGGGGCCCACAGCTGGCTGGGGCAGGGCCCTGGCAGGGCCCAGGCAGGAGGGCCCGGCCTGGGCCTGCGATTTGGGCTTGGACATCTGCATCAGGGCCAGGGCCGGCCCGTCGGCACCGGCTGTCAGCTCGGCATTGGCCACTATGTAGTAGTCCTCAGGGAGCTCCTGCTTGATCTTTTTGAGGAGCACCTCACTGCCACCCTCGTCAGCAGGCTGGGCCTGGGCAGCAGTGGGCAGGCTGGCAGCCGGCCGCTTGCGGGGGCCAGCGGGGGCCCGGTGGGAGTGCGGCTCGAAGTCGCTGTCCTCATCGGTGACGGAGGACTCACAGACCATGTCAAAGAGGGTGGCCTCATCCTCATACTCCTCCACGGGCTCGCCCAGCTCTGACGGCTCACTGCAGTAGGAGAAGTCGCAGGAGTCACGGGTGCGGGTACAGTCCAGCTTGGCCTTCCCCGTCCGACCCGGGTAGCGCTCCAGGGGGCTGGCCTGTGCCTCCGAGGGCACCCCCAGCATGCTGGGGCTGTCCGAGTTGAAGCTGCGGCTGTCCTGGAAGCAGACGCGCTCCTGGGAGCCGGCTCGGCAAGTGGCAGCCAGGGGCCAGTGGTAGGCATGGCCAGCGCTACAGCCCCACATGGCTGTCAGGTTGCCATGGGCCCCCTCGGAGAGCAGGTGCTTGAGGTTGGGGATGAGGCTGCAGATGGTCCCGTGGCTGTGGGCCCAGCTCACCAGCTTGGAGAGGTTTTCGGAGGAGGTGTGAAGGCAATCCTCCATGGTACAGGATCAACAGCACCTTGCCACTGGGAAGTCAGATGGAGATGCAGTTCAGATCACAGGGTCCTGACACTCACAGTCACAGGTTGCCAAGCTCATGCTTGCTGCTCACCTGCAAACAGAGAGCAAAACCCCGCTCTTCAGCACTCCTAAAGCAAGACCATGTTTGCATGGGCAAGTGAAACATTTGTGAGTTCAGCTAAAGCCACTTCACTCTCATTGCATTCGCTCCAAGGCACGTTTCTCAAAACAGCATTCATTCCTCCTTTTACCTGCAAAAAATCTGCCTTAAAATCCAAGGGAAGAAATATCCCTGCAATACACAACTAAAATAAGATAAAACGGCTTTTTAAACAAGCCAGTTCAGTATTGGTGGCAATATGATTTGAAGCTTAAACCTCTGACAAAATGCAAATGCAGCCCAAAAGATGGTGACTGTGTCTTCACACTTGGGAAATGAAAAATAAATAAAATCTTAAAAGATACAATTAATCTTGAACATCAGGGCAGCAATCAAGCACCAACGTATTCACTTCTCTGCACCTGACGAAACTTCGTGATATTTTTCAAAATTTATGCACATTTCTCAAATGTATCAAATATCTTCTTTTCAACTGAATTGGAGAGGCATTCAAAATGAAGGCAAGAAAATTTAGTCTTCAATATAAGGAAACCCCAAAGAAGTTCACCCTTTGCTGTGCTATACTGAGAGTCATCTGTTGTGCAAAGGCTTAAGAGAAGCTTAAGGGACGTGCAAGGACTAAGTCGTACCCTTCTTTAAGATCCGAGAGTTAACCTTTTGCTTTTTTAGCACATTGTCTGTTTTCCCAGATCTAAATCATGATACTGTTCAAGACTTGCCATTTTCATCAAAACTATTTAGAAATTCAGCACAAGGCATGGACTTCTGGGTTCCAAGCCCATGAATCCTACAATATTTTAGGTCAAATATAAAAATACAAAACTTTTTGCATGTTTATCTTTTCCTGCCAGAAACTGTTTCCTGTCTACATGGTGCAAATACTTTCCAGGCAAGGTCTCATCCCACCAAGACTGCAAGCCATCAACTTCTCATGATTTCAGCACTAGGACTTTCTAGGAGACCTTGCAGTTGTTTTTCTGATCAGCATTTCTTTTATCACTATAAAAAAGACAGTGAAACATGATGCAAGAGATGCTTCATTCATTTAAGAAGGAAAAAATAAAAGTAAATTTAAAGATTAACCATTCTTTCAGTAAACAAAGAAGAGCAAGGAAGTATAACATAACTCAGCTAAAAATACTGAAATTGTTTGCCTGTAGCTTTTTTTCCCCCAGTAGTTTACCAAGATATCTGGTATCAAAATTCAACAATCTGAGTAGTAAGCTTCTCTATAAGCATGGCTATAAGGTATGTCTAGAATTAATGGCACAGGGCTTGGTCACTGCTTGATGAACACCAGGACACCGGTGGCTGGGGGCCAGGCAGCTGGGACAGCCCCAGGACTGGGCACTGGGCTGACAGACCCAGGCTGAGCTGAAATGGGACTCCTGGGCCATAGGCAGGGGGTAGGTGGGGGTCCCAGGGCAGGATGGGTAGAGCTCTTAAGGCCCACGGGTCCCTCAGGGCCCTGACAAAAAATTAAGGTGCAGTGAGAATGCTCAGTTTGTATACGTCTGTCGGCTTCTTGCATCTGCTCTAAACCATCTGTTTAAATCACCAACTGTAGGAGGTTGTTCACAGCAACATTTGCTGTTAATAATTATTTTTTAACTTTTATTTTGCTTATATTGTTCTGTATTCCACACACTTCCAGATTTAAGCTGCAGTCATTGCCCATTTTCCTGTTATCCAGGTATTTTAATACTTAATTACTGCAATAACAATCTTTTTTTTTTTTTTTAACCCACAACCAAATGAGATACAGTTAGTCAAATATCTGTACAATTCTAGAGCGATACTCACATTGAGAAAGATGGCACAAACCAGTTTTCCAGTTTTCACACAGATCCCACTACTGGGATACAGGACCCCTCAGTAGTCCATTTCTGAGGTGGGAATTTATTACCTCCTACTGTAAAGTTCCTCAAGAACCGTGGCTGAAATAGATCAAAATCAATGGTGAATCTCTAGCTGACTTCAACAGGTCCAGCTAGCTCAGACTCCAGAGGTCTGTAAGAAAGTCAGCTCTTCACAGATGGACCCCAACACATAGCCCTCACCCAGGGTCCTCACTGTTATTAATTCAGAACTGGACAGTCTCTCTTTCTTTACACTGTTGTCTTTCTTTTAAAAATGAAGGTTATTTGTGTTGCTGGAGAAGATCAGTAATAAAAGAGCTCAAACAATTAAAAATTTCGTGGTTGCTGGGCACAGGCTGGAGTGAGAATGTTTTGAGGTTACTGCTCAGCTAAATTAATAGAGATTAAAAGTACGTTTATATTCCTCTAACGATATCCATGTTTCCTATCTCGCCAGCTGCTTCCTGCTAGAGGTCACTTTTTCAAACGAGGGATCACATCTCAATACAATTTCAATTTGGTATATATATATATTTTAAATTATTATCACCTAAGTGGAACTTTTTTCATTAATCAAGGGATACCAAAGAAACTGCAGCACTCTCAGATAATAGCAAAGTCTGAGTGTCTCTCTTTGTATACACCTGATGACAGAGCATTCACCTCCGGTGACTTTCTCAGTCAGCTAAAGTAACTGGGAAGTTCTGCTCATTTCTGCAAGCTTGTTTGGGGACTCTCCCTAACCTTCTCCCTCCTGTGCTTTGTGAACAAGACCTGCAAGAGCTCCTGTTGTTCTCATCTCACTTATATTTTCATATAGGCAGAAAAGCCCTTTCCATTTTTCCCAACTGAAATGCAGCATTCATGCCAATGTTACACCTCATTTTGTTCCCCATCCTCTTCTACACAAGCATTTTTAGATGCAAAACGAACTGTGTCGTGGCTTGAAAAGACAGCTACATGGTGGCTACATGCCTCTGGAGAACGCTTTCCCTAAAATCAACACAAATTACTAGCTGCCTACTCACTCTTCACAAAGTCACCTGCCAGCTAGCTGCAGATAACTGTGTTTGATCTCTGCCAAGAGAGGTGAGGAGGCTGTGTTTCATTGGTTTTGCAGCCTGCATATCCCTGCCCACCCGCTCTCATTCACCAGGCAAAGGGTGGCCTGTGCAAACCAAAACTGGAAACGGAACAGACAAGTACTGCCTACGATTCCCTCCACGAGGCTTGGCATGGGTCTTTCCTCCCCACCCAGGTGCTGCGCCTCACTGGTGGGGTCAAGAATAGAGCCACCATGGGAATTTCTAGGTATTTTGCAAAGTTCTAGGTATTCTTCCAACATCTTTGAAATTAAGCATGACATGGATAATGTATGAAGAGGAAGAAGCACATCATTAGGAAATAGCATAAAAATGGTGTAAGATTCAAGCTTGATTTTGCAGTAGCTCAAGCCATGGTGCATGAACACAGAACAACTGCTACGTTAACTCAAACTGCAGCTTCTATTATTGCCCAGATGAAACCCCAGCAATTGTACAGATCTCATAGCATCACCTGTAACACAAAGCTCCTTGCATGACCACTGTGCAGTATAATAAACGCAGTAGGTCCCCACCTTGCAAGTGGGGCACTGCAGAAGGCTCCCCTTTTCAAACATACAGATTTTAAACATCTAAAAGTTGTTTGTTATATTTTGTTATTTGTTTTAAACCTTTTAAAGATACACTGTCAATCTTAACAGGGTCCAAACCCGCAGGGCATCCACATTTCTGCTGACTGGTATATTCAAATATATGGACTTACAATAGAAGAAACACCAAAAGATGGGAGGAGTAACACCATACTCACACAAGCCAAAGAGGACAATCTAGAAAGTGAAGAGGGGAAAGGAGGGAGAGCTTTGGTCAGGGGAATAGTCAGGGGCTACATCAGTGCAAACCCATGGGAAAGCATGGAGCTGCTCAGTTGCTGCACGACCAGGGGTGATCTTGGGAAGACAGAAAACCCAGGTTGGCTGAAGAACCATTTTCCCCACAGGGAAATGAGATCAGGTCAACTGTCATGGTCTAGATTGCTTGTGCAGGGCTGAAAATGCAGAGACATCAGTTATTCAGAAGCAATGTGTCTTCGGTTCGCCAGCTGCAGCAGAAGTTGACAATGGCCATTTGGCAGGGAGGGACTCACCCTGTAGAAAGCACAGCAAATCCATCATTATCTGCCCAGTTTCCTGAAGAGGAACCTTGTCTGCTCAGTCAGACAGCATGCTGACAGTCTGCTCTCGTTTGCTAAATCACATTTCGAAGATTATATAAGTCCTTCATTCAGACTGGCAAGATTAGATAAGATGACTCATGCTTAATAACCTGCTAAGATGGATACTCTGGAATCACACTGTAGCTGGGAAAACAGTATAGTTTCAGTGTGTATAACACTGGTACTTTCACTGCATTACAGACGGTGAAGCCTTAACCTTCCACAGTACTCTTCTGCAGTTCAGAGCCTAGCAATATCTAATTCAGAATGAAGCATATCTAGGTGCTGGAAATTCACTGCGGCTATCCAGACCCTAAATTAAGAATCTGATTTTATGGCTTGTTTAGCTTTTATGACCTCGTTTACAACATGTTGCTGTGGAGACTAATGTGTACAGAGTAAGTGCTATGCCAGAAAGTGTTATTGTTGCAAAACCATTCCTTGAGATCCTTTAATGCATTAACTGGAATATGATTTGATTCGATAAATGGAATATTTTCTGTATCCAGAACCAGGGTTTTGCCATAGGAGACATACTTGGTGATCAAAGGGTAATGAAAAATAGCAACCTCTAAAAAGCATCTCTCTTCCATGCTCTAGGATGGGTCTTGGCTTAGCTAGTTTAATGCAGACAAAATTCTTCCTGATTTTACACACAGCAGTAGGAACAGGACCTCTGTTATGACCCAGAGGAGATGCACTGACACCAGGCAAGTCCCAGGAGCAACAGCAGTTGGTAGCTGTGGCCACCAGCTTTCCTTTATCCCATGCACAGAATGAACAAACACCGGTGGGGAACAAAGACCTGGCTACCTCAACTACCTGTCCTCCTTTGCCTCCTTGCACATGAGTGTTGCAGTGGAGTTTTGGTTAGGATCTCATGTGAGGTACTTCAGGACAAATGGGGAAATCTGTGACGTAGCTCCCTCGGAAAGGGGGCAGCAGTGGTGAGGATGCAGTGAAGGAGCTGAATACAAAAAAAATTGGATGAAGCAGAGGTGTGCAGTGGGAAGCAGGTGTCCTCCAGCAGCATCTGCATACTGGAACAGGTATTTGGTGGACCTACAGCTCAGGGAGGGTGATGGGTGTTATTTTGCTGTAAAGAAGGCAAGAAATTATTGGGATCCTGTCCTCTCACAGACTCGCAGGCAGTTAGCAATGGATATACTTCCCAGGGTAACTTTAGACAAATCAACACAGACTAACTTGCATCACACAAATGTATGTTTGAAATTCTATTACATGCTGATTTTTGTTCAAGGGAACAGTATAGCCATGGCTACATTAACCAGCCCTTGGGACATGATCCCAAGGTCAATACTACTGAGAATTTTCTAAAAGCCCAAGATTCTCAAGTAAGACTATGATGCAAAAATTACTTTTATTAATAATAAAAAATAATCTTTCTAATCTCACACCTGAAACCTGAATCCTAAAATAGTAAAAGGTATAAAAACTCCTGCATTTACTCATTTTAGATAGCATGGATTTCAAACCAATCTTACAACAGCTGAAACCTGACTTTTTTTTATGGAGAAGTAATGTTTTATCAGCTTCTACATCCAGAGGTCCCAAACCTTTGTGTGTTGGGGTCTGCTCTTTCATACCAGCAAAAGAAGCTCAGAATGTTTTAAATTCTCTGTTTTCAGCCTCTCTGCCCTGGCCAAACTTACTGGGCTGTTAACTCCATCACCATCTGAAGGGGAAGCACTGCTTCATTTTGACAGATCTTTCTTTTCATACTTAGAAGTAAGGAAACACAATTGCTAGCTAACAGGTTGAGGGCACTGTGAATTAAAGGTTTGGCTACCATGGTGTAAGATCTATCTCATTCAAGATTTTAGCCAATGGACAATATTAGGGCTTCTTTTATTATTAGCACTTCTTAAGCCAAATGGTTAACATTGCTAAAGGACTGAAGTCAGTAACAGCAGAAATCCAAATGGCCATTTTTCAGAGAAGGCACAGCAGCACTGAGGTCCCCAGTGTCCTGCTGCGGTCTCATAGGCCCCATTAGCAGTCAAGCCAGGATTGCAGGCAGTATTTCTCCTTCCCAAATTAAGAGGCTGAAGCAGACTCAGCAGGAGCTGCTGTGTCCCCCAGATGAGGTCCCAGACATGCAAAAGAGCACTCAAAATCATGCACTGTTAATTACCTTCCCCACTATCTCCTACGAGGGAACTGCTACTAACAGTGGAGTTAAAGCTCAGCCTTTTTTGCTTTGTTTTCATTTCTTCACTGATATTGCTAAGGATGTCATCAACTTTTCAAAGGACTGAGATGGACAATCATTCATTCAAAACAGGCCAGCAAACTGGAAGGGAAGGAATAGGTCAGTGCATTTTCTCTAATTTTAGACTTCAGGAGTACAAAATTTCCATGTCAACTCAAATATTATTGAATTTACTTTCTGCTTGAAAGAAAGACTATGAAGCAAGAAGAAGCAGACATGCAGAGAAAGAAAGCATGCAGAAAATAATGACACCGTATAGGCAAGGTATTAATCAACTAGGTCTCCCACTTACCATGGGGGAGAGGGGCAGACCTCCATCTCTGACACAAATTGCACATGATTCCCTTTAGTTAGGAAAACATGGTTTTAATTGAGTGTCTCTCCAGGAAACAAAAGGGAATCAATTACAGAGTAAAGGCTCACAAATTCTGGCAGTTCGGCAAGCCTGTGAAATAGCTTGGCAATGTCACGTATCCTTAAACTAGAGAATAATTCCTCCAGCTATGCTCATTTGTCACTGTTCCCTTAACACTTTTGTACAATCTCCAGCTGGTGTCTTCAAGGGAAAAGCAACCTCTCACCTTGAACAAAATTACTATGTCCAAATTATGTCAGCTTATACTATTTATTCATGTTTGTAGCTCTGTAAGAACTGATTTAGAAGTAAATACAGTAGGTACAAAACAAATCATGCTAATTTTCCACCTTCACAATTCTAGGCACATCCCAAATTTTATATTGATTCAATCATTTATGTGTAGCAAGTGCCTTCCCTTTTGTGTGTCTCACAGCTTCTGTGCTTCTATCTTGGTCCTTCTGAAGTCAGTAGGATCTCTGCTATTGAATAAGCAGGGCAGGGTTTCATCCACAATGAACCACGATTACCATTCTTATCACCAATTAGCAGCACCACGAATGCTTTCCTGAGATGGGGGTGCAGGGGGAACTAGAAGAAGAAATACCCATACATTTTTCTGGGCAAGCAGTGCTGTTCTCCATTCAAAATAATTGCGTTGCTGTCTGTCACACTTGCTCCACAAGACCGCAGCTCCTCCTCAGCTGATGGTTAGTCTTCAGGGAAGACACTCTCCTTGCCAAATGTGGCACGCCTTCAACTGCAGCTGTCATCACAGCAAGCCTGAGGAAAGCAGCAAAACCTGTTTGCTGGTGAAACTCCTTCAGCTGGCTGAGAAAGAGAAAGATTTGGCTGGGACAGTGTTTGGGGGTTTCCTTGCCTTTTCACATGGAAGACTACCACAGTATTCTGAGCCTCATTCACAAAATGAAATGATCCATCCATTGACAGTAGAATGGACTGAGGAACAGTTTGGGGGTTCAATCCTTACTCCAAATGTAATGCTATGAGCACCACTGCTTCTATTTTTGCATTTTTCCTAAGCAGTCACTGAACAGGAGCTACATGAGCCTTGTTCCTGCACAGCATGGCTGAAGGGTCAAAGAGGGACCAAAAGAGCACCAAGAGGAGAAGCAGGTGTAAAGGGAGCAGAACAGATGGTGCAGCAAATCTGAATGATCTGAGCAGGATCTTGTCACCTAAGAACCTCTGTTCTCATCCAGATGACAATGTTTCAATTTAAACTTCCTCAGACTGACCTGTTCCTCACTCCATTCTGCCACAGCTCACTGTAACTCTCTTGATAACTGCTCAGACACATTAATTCCTTATCATGAATCCTCTTCCAAGCCAACCCCTGTGCTGGTGCTTCCCAGTCCTGAGCTTCAGTCCTCAGGAATATAGGCCTGATTTGGTCGTCCTCATCTGCAGCAAGCAGGATCATCAGAGAATGGTATAGAAATGCATGGGGCTGCTTCGTCTTGCTGAAGAAGGATCTTCCTTCCCAGGAACATGTCAGAAAGGAAAGTGAGCTTTCTAGAGTTCACAGATGTATCTGCAAAGTTGCTGAGCATCTCCAGCTCCAGAGAAGTCAAAGCACTAGTCTGGCAGCGCTACACTTCATTTTTTTAACCTTGCATTTTCCTTGCATATCCCATAAAGGACATGTTGTGCCATGCTCTTCCCAGAAGCTCTGTAGCACCAAGGTATAAATCTGTATAATATTAACCCTCCACACTGCTTACAACTGAGCAGAGTACAGCTGAACCCAGAGAAGATTTTAGGATTCTGAAAGCACTGAACAGTGTAAACCTAGTTACAGGGCTTGAATAGTGTAAACATGGAAGACAGAGAAATCCTGCTTGTTCAATTCACTATTTTGCAAGTGCATCCCCAAAACTTTCTCTCAAAGCCTCAATGAAACATAACTCATTTTCTTAATGCAGCCACTTCTTACTGTGGTCTGCAGCAAAGACCTGAAAGATGAGATGGACTCTGTACCTTGGCTTGAAAGCTGTGTTTCTTCAGGCTGACAAATGAAAGCAAATTTTAGCACTAACAGTTCTGAGGACTTACACACTGTTAGATGAAATATTCAATGATCATTGTGTGCCCCCAGGTTAGTGATACAGGCTGAGGGGAACTGCAGGGACCTAACATCGAAATAATTTCCCTCTCTACTTACACTCCATGAGCTGCATTGATTTGGTGTTTCATCTCACCAACATGCAATGCTGGGCAGCATTTGTACCCGCTCGCTTCACCGGTGAAATCTAGCTTGCCTGCCTCACTGTCTCTGCCTCAGCACTCTAGTTCAAGTGGCATCCGCATGTCAGAATTTAATGAATAAGCACTCCCTCACAAAACTGTTTGTGGCTTGTTGGTTTGGGGTTTTTTTGGGGGGGTGGGGGTGCATATGTAAGTACCACTGAATGAACACAACTGTGTGCTCAGTACACATATGTGGATTTGTTTCTGGCTGTACCTTAAACTCCAAGACTGGAGAAGGAAAAGGAGTAGAAATGAACTTTCAAGTCTTCACCATGTCACCAAGCGCTTTTCAGAAATTTGCTCCTATGTAATAATTTTTGATGCACTTTTAAAAATGTAAGCTTTGATGTAGGGAAAACACAACCAGTTTTAAATGGCCTTGAACTGAACCCACAAGCCAAGTCCCGCATTACTGAAATGCTAAAGCATCAGACACCTCCTGCAGCTAGAATGAATCTAGCCCTGCCTCAGCTCTCTTTGCACTACTATCAAATTTACATTTACATTTCAGCATGCTGACTGCTGCAGTGGCCAGAAATAACCAAATATATATATGATCCAACACATATGTTAGGAATGATTCTGTATAAAACAGAACTTCCAAAATAAAAATACACCAGCTGGGCCAGCTCAAATCCTCCTTTTAAAAATATTATTAACAATGATTTACTCAGTGTTTACTTCAGAATTCATTCCTACAATGGTAGAAAGTCCTCCAGAGTGAAAGCATGGAGAGAGCAAACATTTTCAGTTGCACTCGTGGCTTTCTCCACTAGCAACAGTGGAGAAGATGTAGGAAGAATGAAGATCAGGACAAAATCCATCAGGGATATAAGCCCATGGAAAGCTGTGCAACTACCACTTGTTTGAATTTGGCTCTACCTTCGAGGTTGTAATGGGTCTGACACTGTACTTTTCCACACCTTCAAACCCAGTCTGTCCTTTTTGTAGCGTCTTTCTACAGCAAAGCCAAAATGAAGGTTTCCAGCTCTGACATTTTTATCACCACACTGTTGCTCATTACTTGAATACAGGCAGGACCACTGTTGCACAGAAAGAAACAGCTGTTGTGATGCAGCCAAACTATCCACTGTCAAATTTGCTTAGGAGGCCTTGATCCAATACCCACCGAAGTGAAGACTCCATTGAGCTCAGTGGTCATTGAACAGACCCAAACATCTATTTTATGAGTTTGGACTTGCCTGGGGAATAATGTCGCTGCAGTGACTTCCCTGGATGGGTGAATTTTGATCTCTGTTCTTTGTGGAGCCAGAACTGATTCAAATATGCCTCTACACTCAGATAATTCTTGCATCTTTATCTTTGATAGATGGCATTTTTAGCTGAGTCATCAGTCCTTTGATCCCTGTAAGACAGATTGCTTTGAGTTCGTATTTTGTCTACCAAAAGTTAATACAGAAAAACCAAACCAAAATAAAAACCAGCAGGACAAGTGATTTACCATGCTCTGGCTCCAACAACGTTTGCTGAGGAATTCAGCATGAGTGGGTAACTAACCCCACTGCTCCTAGGTTTTTCTCTGAAGTTCTTTTCAGGGCTTTGGAAGTCATGTGTAAATATACAGGCTGTGCTCAAACACAGTTACAGAGGTGTGTTACAGCTCTGGAAAACAGCCTTGTGGATCTGTTTGGTTTCTGGTCCATGCTCAGATTTTCCCCAGGAATTTCAAACTGTTCATCAGAACTGAAAGCCACCCCTGTAGCCCTCAGAGTGGGATTGAAGCCTGGTAAGAGAGTCAAACCTCCAGGAAACAAAGATAAGACTTCTTGCTCCATTTCTCTCAATTCAGAATCTCTTGTAAGTAAGTGCTAGAAACTCTTACCTCCACTTTTAATGACTGCAAGCTGTCCTTCATAGAGGAGCTGGTGTTCTCACTTGGGGCAAGCTATGGGGGTGTGACAACAGCAACACAGCTTTCCAGAGCGAATGCAATGTGTCCCTGGTTTGCATTTGCCAGAACTGGGTCTTGAACCAAGCAGGGATAATACCCAAGCTATTGGACAAAAAAAATACCCAAGTTATTGGACAATAACCAAGCTTAGGTACCTGTAGCACTCAATGTGGAGCCTCTGGGATAAAAGCTGCTCTGGGGAGGAGGCAGAAACGTCAGTGACCAGGAACTCTGCATCCAGCCAACATCTGAATGGTTAAACAGCTCTGCTGAAACGGTGCCGGGGCAAAGACCCAGTATTCACAGCATATCCATGAGCTTTGTCAATAGGACTGTCAACTGCAATATCGGGGTAAATACAATGGTGACACCAATGTACACTGCTATACCACATAACTAATGGGACAGCTCAGGAGAGTACTTGAGAAGATGCCTGAGCATTAAGATTAGTAAAATGTGGCGAGGAGATTTACTGTAGCCTCAAGTCAATCTTAGCCACCTCTCATATTTTACTTGCTCTGTATTCAACAAAGGACATGTTTAAAGAAAGAACGTATATTCTAGTAAAGCATTTCTGAAAAGTATATCAACAATAAGATTTTCAAGTGCTGAGTGTTTGAAAAAAAGCCTTGCTTTTACTTAGCTACCAGGGGGCTTATGTATCACAGCTTGGTTATTTTGTGTTATTCAATAAAATTTCTTCCAAAATTGCATCTTTCTTCACACCATTACTCAAGATTATCTGAATATAAATCCACACTATATCAAAGACACCAGTATTTGCCTCAGCTTGCAGTTCATAATCACTCTCTAATCATGCCACAGGTTTCAAAAATCTTTAAAGTATATAATTTCCTGAGTTTACAATGAAGTTTGTGCACCCTCTCTAATTTTAGAATTACAAGGAGAAGAATGAAGCACACATAGCCTGCAAGCAAGATGTTTTTCCTGGTCTTTCATTTTCCTAGAAATTGTATTAAGAGAAAGTCTGCATATTAATTCACTAAAAAGAAAACAGGAATATTACCACTGACTTGCACACAAGTTATGAAGACCAAACTCTCCCATTTTCGTAGTGGAAAACCAATGCCTTCAGTTCCAGTCCAGACAACTTAACTATATTATGCTATTCCTCAGGAGCAAATGCAAGCAGCTTCTGTCGATGAAAGATTTTACTGTGCCAGATTTGGTTTGTATTTTTCATTTGTAGGATTCCTCTCACTTCAGGGCTTTTGTAAACTAAGAGAAATTGGAATAGTGCAACTATTGCAACATATTTTGGCTAAATAGTGCCAGAGAAACCACATTATTAAGCATCTACACAAAACAGAGGGGTTGTTTTCTGTAAATTAGACCAATCACAGCAACTCAGCATTTCTGTGTGAGGATGAAATTCTATACTATACTATACACTTTCTATGCTAGAATTTAAGAGGTTAGGTTTTCTTTTTTTTTTTAAACACAGAGATGGTTTTGGATGTTAAATGAGTTTCCAAGGACTTAATTCTCAGCAAGAAAAACATTCTGAAACTGTCTTTACAGTGCACTTTTTGACGTATCAACAATTACCCTTATCATTAAACTACTGGTATCAGATTGAGGTCCTGCCCTGTGTTTTCCTTTTAAAACCTTAAACAAACAAACAAAAACAAAAAACCCCAAACACAAATAAATCAACTTGCAGAAAAGAGTTGCAAGAAAGAGCAGACTTGAAAAAATACAAGAAACATAAAGACAACAGATTATTCCATGAACAGGCTTGTATCCAACTGTACATATCAGATCACATGCAGCTGAGTCCCTAAAAAATTTCCTAGACAAGATTTGACGTGATGGAAAAAAAACAGTAGTATGAAATCTGCCCTAGAGATGAGCCAGTAAAAGTGAGGACTTGCAGTCAAATGTAAGCCAATCAGAAATACTGCATAATATCCTGTAGTTAACAGCCAGTAGATAAAAAAATTATAGATGCTCCACCCAACTATCCTCCAATTTTTCTATTATCCCTGGAAACATTTCCAGCTGCGTGCCTCTAACATAATATAACTGATCAATTCAGACTATCCTAAAATTTAAACCAAGGTTTAAAACAGATTACATTTTAAGATTACTGAGATGGGTCCCCTGAGAGTGCCCAAAGAGATCGAAGACCCATGATGCTGTACCTACATACAGGCAAGGACTTGGTGGCAACCCCACAGGGCGAGCAGCCTGACCTGCTGCTGTTGCTCGTGATGGAGAAAGCAGGGAGCGGGCCACAGTACGACGTGGAGACCTCCAAGACGGAGCCTACATGGGCTGTTCTGCACCGCGTTTTGAAAGTCTGCAGGTCTGAGCTACAGGGGGCTTAAATGTATGTACGTGGAAAAGGTCCCTTTGACCTTGGCTGGCTCAGTTAACCCAGGTCCCAGTTCTTAGAGGCATTTATGTAATCAAAAGGACGGACAGTACTGAGTGGGATTTCCAGAGGTCTCTGCAAGCTTGTAAACATCTATCAAATCTGACCCTGAGTGTCTAAAAACCTTTTCAAAGCTTTAGCCCAAAAGCTTTTCAAAGCTTTAGTTCCAAAGCCTTGCCCTATAGAGCTAAATTTGTGTTCTCAAGCAAGCACAGTTCTTATTAACATCAGTGCAAGATTTAGCATGTACAACATGGAGATTTAGGGATGGTGCATGATTAACAGAGAATGCCCAGAATATTGATGTTTTACATATAGAGGCACTGGTGGCTGGTACACAAAAGAAGACTTCAGAATAAGAGCTCTACCTACTCTATCTGTCATGGAAGACTCTCAAGAGCCCTTACTTCCTCTTGGAGATTCAAAACCAGAAATGTAGCCTTTGGAGAACTGGAGTTCAGAACAACATGCTACTTACACTGCTGAATGTTTGGCAGAGCAAATAAAAATAAGACTACATATCATGCGACCAGTAAAATGGAAGGGGGTGTATAAGAAAAAACATGAATATATTGTTGCATATATTGTTACATTAGTGTATTGCACTTCTTCATTACAGTCTGTGCTTCATCAGTACTGGATCTATTGCACCAAATAGATGAGGAAATTCCTTACAAAATTACCCATTTCTGCTCATACCAGTTCATTTAACAATTAGAGTGAGAAATGGCCCTAGACAAAATGAATGCTAGTAAGAACAGCTGAATAAAAGTAATTGCAAGCAGGACAGTAATCTGTTTTAAGGTACATATGTCAATATCACACCACTAACCTCCTTCAGGAAATGCATCCAGATAAACTTCTTAGTCTCTCCAAAGATAACAGAAAAAACCTTAAAAATTACAAATCCTTCCATCTGTGGTACTCCAGACTTTCTCTTCTCTTGCCAATTAAAAGACAGACAATAAACCAAAATATTTCTTTAAACACAGTAAGTTTCAAATATACCAGAAGATATTTTACTATATCAACTTGGTTTCCAACCAATTCTTTCTTGTGGTTGCATTTATTTTGGTCTTGGAATAGAGTTAGTAGAAAATACACCGTCGTTGCTCATTCAAAAACAAACAAAAAAAAAAAAAGGAAAAAAGAAACCTTTATCCCATAAATATGAGCTGAAGTGTCGTACCATACAGTCATTCCAGGGACATTGATATCGATATCTAATTTATTGTAACTCTCTTCAGCTATGAATAACTTATTAGCAATTACTTACAAACACTGGAAAACATGCCAAGAATAACTGAAGCTCACAGACTCTAGGTAACACAGAGCTTTATAACATAATCTAATTTTTGTAACTATTTTCAGCAAAGACATGCACACATTAGATATTTGTTCATCCAACTGTGTCATGGAGTCTATTCGCATTTGAAGCCAGTCAGGCCTCTTACACATAATTGTTCATGCAGATTCAGCAGATATCTGGACATGTCTTGTTTGGAGGAATAAAGCAGAACCTAGAAGGGCTATTTTGGCATTATACTGAGGAATGACACAGGCTCTTATTTATAAATTAGAAACCAAACAAAAAGGAGAAAAGGTGAAAAAGAAAATGCTTACATTAGTACAGGGTCTAAGTGTATTGGACTGCCCTGACCAGCTTTCTTGAATTTCTGCTGACATTCTTCCAAAATGACTGCTTTGGCAACATGCTTGGACAGCTTCATCTCCTCATCTCAGAAAGAGCCGCTCCAGTCAGAACTGCTGATTATTTACTATTAAGGTTAGTCTAAGACATAAAAATCTGTACTGTGTTCTTGTATTAATGCCTTGCACCATTCTTCAGGTGCCTGCAAAGATGGCTGGCTTTTTCCAATTGCAAGCCCTTACCAGTGAGAGAAAGTTGCTGGTGGGGCACAACAAGTTGGCGAGGCTCACGCAGGTGAGCTAATCGGTGATGTCAAGATTGGAGGCAGCCTGGCCTGCAGTGATCACGCACTGGTGGAGTTCACAGTCCTGAGGGATGTGGGTCAGGCAAAGAGTAAAGTCAGGATCCTGAATTTTAGGAAAGCAAACTTCCAGCTGTTCAAGGAGTTAGTCAATTGAACCCCCTGGGAAACTGCCCTCGAGGACAAGGGAGCAGAACAGAGCTGGCAGATCTTTAAGGACACTTTCCATAGAGCGCAAGAGCTCTTGATCCCCAGGTGTAAGAAATCAGGAAAGGACAGCAAGAGACCAGCACAGATGAGTCGAGACCTGCTGGTCAAACTAAAGGGCAAGAAGGAAATGCACAGGCAGTGGGAGCAGGGACAGGTATCCTGGGAAGAGTATAGGCATGCTGCCCAGTTGTGTAGGGATGGGGTCAGGAAGGCCGAGGCATGACAGAAGCCAAACTTGGCAAGTGATGCAAGAATAAGAAGGGCTTCTATAGTTATGTCAGCCAGAAAAGGAAGCTCAAAGAAAGCGTACCGCCCCTGATGAGCAAGACTAGCAAAATGATAAGAACAGACAAGGAGAAGGCTGAGGTACTCAACAACATTTTTGCCTCAGTCTTCACTGGCAACCTCTCTTCCCAGACCTCTTGAATGGATGAAACTCAAGGCAGGGACTGGGGGAGCAAAGTCTTTCACACTGTAAAAGAAAATCAGGTTCATGATCATCTGAAGAACCTGAACATACACAAGTCTATGGGACCTGACAAGATGCATCCCAGAGTCCTGAGGGAATTGGCTGATGTAGTTGCCAAGCCACTCTCCATGATATTTGAAAAGTCATGACAGTCAGGTGAAGTCCATCGTGACTGGAAAAAGGGAAACATGGCACCCATTTTTAACAAGGGTAGAAAGTAGAACCCTAGGAATTAACGAACTGTCAGCCTCACGTCTGTGCCTGGGAAGATCATGGAACAGATCCTCTTAGAAGCTATCCTATGGCGCAGGGAGGACAGGGAAGTGATTCAAAACAGCCAGCATGGCTTCACCAAGGGCAAGTCTTGCCTGACCACTAATGGCCTTCTATGATGAACTGACTACGTCAGTGGACAAGGGAGGAGCTATGGATGTCATCTACCTGGACTTCTGTAAAGGCCTTTGACATGGTCCCCACAACATGCTCTCTAAATTGCACAGATATGGATTTGATGGATGGACTGTTTGGTGGATGAGGAATTGGTTGGATGGTCACATCCAGAGGCCACATCCATCTCTGGATGGAGATCGGTAACAAGTGGTGTCCCTCAGGGGTTTGTACTGGGAGTAGTACTGCTTAATTTCTTCATCAGTGACATAGACAGTGGGATTGAGTGCACCCTCAGCAAGTTTGTGGATGACACCAAGCCAAGCAGTGAGATTCACACACCTGACGGACAGGATGCTATCCAGAGGGACCTGGACAAGATTGAGAAGTGAGCCCATGTGAACGTCATGAAGTTCAACAAGGCCTGCATGTGGGTCAGGGCAACCCCCAGTATCCGTACAGGCTGAGGGATGAAGGGATTGAGAGCGGCCCTGAGGAGAAGGGCTTGGGGTGCTGGTAGATGAAAAGCTGGACATGAGCCGGCAGTGTGCGCTTGCAGCCCAGAAAGCCAACCGTGTCCTGGGCTGCATCAAAAGAGGTGTGACCAGCAGGTCGAGGGAGGTGATCCTGCCCCTCTACTCTGCTCTGGTGAGACCCCACCTAGAGTACTCCGTCCAGCTCTGGGGGCCCCAGTACAGGAGAGACATTGAGCTGTTGGAGGGAGTCCAGAGGAGGCCATGAAGCTGATCAGAGGGCTGGAGCACCTCTCCTGTGAGGACAGGCTGAGAGAGTTGGGGTTGTTCAGCCTGGAGAAGGGAACGCTCTGGGGAGACCTTACAGCAGCCTTCCAGTACCTAAAGAGGATCTGTAAGAAAGATGCAAACTTTTTAGCAGAGCCTGTAGTGATAGGACAAGGGGTAATGGATATTAACTAAAAGCAGGTAGATTCATACTAGATATAAGGAAGAAATTTTTTTATGATGAGGGTGGTGAAACACTGGACCAGGTTGCCCAGAGATGCTCCACCCCCAGAAACATCGAAGGTCAAATTGGACAGGGTTCTAAGCAACCTGATCTAGTTGAAGATGTCCCTGCTTATTGCAGGGGAGGTGGACTAGATGACCCTTAAAGGTCCCTTCTAACGCAAACTATTCTATGGTTCTAAATTTAACCTACTTACTGTCTGCCAGATTGGAACAAACGGACGTAGGAATACTTCTAAAACAGATAGGAACAAAAATAAAGCCTCGCAGAGCATTTTAAAAGGCTTGTGTTTAGAATAGCTATGCAGCACGAGAATAAATCTGCCAAAGACAAAAACGCAAGAAATTAAAATCTCTTAGCTGTACACCTTTGAAAGATGATAGATAGGGAAGGGCAGTCAAAAGATTTCTCTCTCTGCAGCACAGCTGTGCAACTTAAACATTTCATAGCTAACAACACTGTATTGGGTAACTAGACATAAAAAAAAAGTTATTTAAAGGTAAAGGTTCTGGTTGTTCGCATCTGGAGTCCAGTGGATAGAACAAGAAAGGCGGGGTGGGGTGGTGGGTAGGAGAGTAGTATCTGGGGCAGATACATCATTCGGCAGGCAGCATCGGTTCTGTGCCAGCAATTAGAAGTAATACTTGGGCCAATCCTGTGAAGATACAAGAAATGCAGAAGAAATGCTCTCTCCCATTGCCTTCCAATGCATGGAGACCGTTCAGGCCAGTGGCAAGGAGTGGGAGAGGGAGACAGCACCAGAGACAACCTCGCTGCTGGGCAGGCAGTGCTTGGTGAGGCTGACCTGCTCACACAGGTGGCTGCACATGTGGGGTGTTTATCACTGCAAGACGGTGGGAATCTGAACCACAGCCAGAGCTGTGCAATAGCCAATGTTGGGCTCAGCTAGAGCAGTATCATTCAGGGCTCCCTGTTTTGGTGTCCTTCTGTATTTATTAGTTTTACGCTTTAAAAACAACCAGCCCACTTCTGCTATGCATGGAGTAATTTTGATGCCAGTAATGTACAATGTCTATGACACCAGCAGTTAACATAGGAAAAGACTGACTTAATAAATGAATGTCAGCAAAAAGCCCCCCAAAAACCAGAACACACATACATTTTAAACAAATCTCCATGAAGAACACAAGTGGTAATATCACTGGACTAAACTGTTCAGTGAATCAGAGCAACACTGTCATCTGCCTCTGCTTTAACAAGTGCTTCCACAGAAAGTTGAAGACTGACTATAATAATTACTATTAAGAAATTAACTCTTTACCCAACTGTGTAACCCAAACACCCAGTGCCAGTTTCAGCAAGGCTCACATCTGCCTGTAACTTTCTCAGTGCTTCCTCACAGCATCTGACTGCCCCAGCAATGCTAGTAGTTCTACCATTAGGCATAAAGGCAAGAGAAATGTGTGAGATGCCTAGGCTCATCCAGAGGGACTGGTGCAAGGTAAGGTGAAGGTTTCATGCCTGGCTCAACTTCATCAGCCCCATCCAGGCCCTGCACCTTCATGGCACATACTGCTGCCATGCATGGCAGAGCCGAGTGGGATTCCCAGTTGCCAGTCACATGCTAGATCCTAAGTGATGCACAATGAGGGCGCACACGTGATTCTCCTTGCACCTCCCCATTCACTCCATGCTATACTCCTTACTCACTGAGGTTAACATAAGCAAGATGTATCTCACTAGTGTGATTGCACAGTCTTGAAATTAGGGGCGGATTTTGGTCAAGTGCAAGAGCTGGGGCAGCGTGTGCTCTCCGTGCCGCACAGTAGATAGGGAGCATCTGGGAGCACTCTACACGAGCAGTGCATGCACAGACACCTGTAAAATTAAATTCACAATGCTTGTAAATTTTCTCAAACCACCCTTACCACAGAAAATCAAGGATTGCCCTTCATGGCAGTTTCTAGACAACCTTCTCTGCTAACTGTGAAGAAGAAGCTGGCAACCAGACAGGCCACAGGTTTCATTTACAGAAGCAAAAGTTCCTGAAAAACTGCTCTACCAGCAGACTGCACCTTCCTACCCCCAGCCCACTCAGTCCCCAGCATGCACTGCAGGGGCCTTTATGAACACAAAACAAACCAAAATAAAATAGGATTTTGTCAGAACAAACACTGTGTCCTGCCCCAGGGTATACACGGGCATTCTATCTGTCTGCCCAGGTTACTCTGTGCTCCCCTAGCATAACAAGCAAATACATCCCATAAGGAACAGCAAAAAAAACTTTCTGTTTCTCTCAGCAAAATGCGGGCATATTGCTTTGCAGAGGGAGGCCTGGTAGCTTGCATGCTGCAGGTGTAGTGCAGCGCACGACGTCCATGTGCACTACATACGGCAAGCTGCATTTCCTGACGAGCATCAGGCAGTGCCGGATAGCTCTTCCATTGCCAATTTTTTATCTTTTTTGCTGCCTACCTGTAGTCCCTTTCTCCTCAAGGTATCACTGGCTAAGTTATCATCCCCAAAAAGACACTGTTGAATATTGTTCCCTCCTCTTACCAGACAAACCTATTGCTTTGACCCTGTCTGCGGGGAAGGGTATTTTGTGTCTCACTTCTACCACACTCCCACACTCCACACTTGCTGATGTGAGAGCCAAGAAAGCAACAGGAGCAGTTCACTGCTAAACTGACAGGTCATGGTGCTGTCCAGGTGTGGTTTGGTTTGCAACTGTTCATTCATGTTCCCCCTCCTTTATCCTTGTTATTGCGTGTGTGTCCTCCACCATACAGTTCAAGAGCATCAACCCAGTGGGGCTCTGCCTGCTCCTGACTGTGGGCATCACCTGCAAGCCAACCACGGTGGCTCAGGCACTCGTTAAGATCACAAACCATTCCTGCACCTTCCTTCTTGAGCCCTTTTCCCCTCCACCTGGAGAAGCGCAGATTTCATCCAGGTTGCAGCACATGACATTCCCCAGCAGAGCTGTGCATTTACCAACTCATATTGTTATTTTTGCCCAGCTCTGTAGCTGAGTGACCCTCTCATACACACTTCCCCCTCCAAAGAAATCATTTTCATGCGACTGTGGAGAGGACCTAGCTGCTCTCGGTGGTGCAGGTGGGAGGGCAGAGGTTATTCTTCCCATTTTGTGTCTCTGTGACCATAGACCGCCAGACCTGTGGTCCCTGTTCCTCAAGGACTGGGTCATTGTGGTTTTGTGCTCTGGTAACAACTCTGGGTTTGGATTGGTGAAGTGGCAGCAGCAAACAGGCTGTTTTCCTTTAATTATAAACCTGACACTACTGGGCAAGCTGAAAAATCCAGCCATATGATTAGGAAAAAAGCCTAAGAAACAGAGATCTTGTCCTTGCATCCAGCCTTGAGGGAAGGTAGTCTATTCAAACACAAACCTTTCCAAACTCTGGGGCAGACACATGCAGCAGGATTGCACAGCTCGAGCCCAATGCTGCAACATCTTTTTTTCACCCTCTGGAGCTCATCGCTTCACAGGCAGGAAGGAAAATCACGGTAGCTGTCAGCACTCTCAGGCAGAGCAAGGCAGCCCTGGCTCATTGCTCCAGACGTGTTTCTCATCCAGGAGTGCAGTCAGGAGCTCAGCAGTCTCTGGCTGCACATAATGCCCTTTAGCAAGAAAACATCCTTTAGCCCAGGTCTCTCTGACTCAAGTTTCTCCTTTGGTAAAATGGGAGCCACATTTCTGTAGCGCAAAGGGTAGCAGGGTCTTCAGGGGCAGCTGGATGGAGACTGGACAGGACCAAGGCAGACCACTGCTGACTGCACCATTTTGGAGAATATTGTAGTCGCCTGCTTAGAGAATCTGATTCAAAACTTGGTTTTCCCTTGAGAGATTTACAGCAAAATAGAGTAAGCTTTTTCTGGAAGCACCAGTCCTGAGTGATGTGGCTTTTGAGGCAAACTCAAGTTTGAGAGTTCCACCTCATCTCTCAACTCAACAGCACTGAGACGCGTAACCATCAGGTTATCTGGTGCACCGCATCGTTTCTTGCAACAGTTTATTTCTTACTCAAACAGCTGGAAACTTCCCTGAATTTTCTGTGCTGCTTTCTTGCTTCTCTCATTCTCCATCAAGAATATTACTGACATCTGTCTCCTCAAAGCACCCAGGCAAAGTACTTTTTCAACACTTGAGACTTTCTTCCCCTTCCCAGAATATTCTGATTACTGAACTATCCCAAAACTGTCTTCCTGCAGTCTCCTACCCTCAGAGCACAGGAGTATTTGTTTCTTATAACAGTTGATCATAACTGCTGCTTTTCACTGTATTGAGATAAAGTACTGGGACCATCGCACACTCTTGATTTTTTTTTTTTAATGACATAACTACAGCCTTAGCAAAGAAAGTGAATTACCCAGAAAAGCACTTGCAAAGTAGTTGTTTACAAAATAAAAGCTTTTCTAAGGCAACTCTCATACAGAAAGTCCAGACAGCACCACCCTAGCCTTTACACCTGCAGACACAGCATCTGATACCAGGCAGATGGTGGTATTATCAGGTGTCTGCTGTATACTTACATCAGATACAATAAATAATACACAACTAATGCAAAATATCAGTTTAATTCTGTTCCACCTTACTTGAGACTGCACTGCATGCATTACCTTATCTCTAGCTGAATGCAACACATCTGCCCAAACCCATCACTGAAGACTGAATTAAATTTCCTTGGCAGTAATGCTATTATATATGCAGCATGTTTATCTAGTGCTGTCTTTTCTATTTTCTACCTTAAGTGTCTTGAAAATGTAAAAGGAATTCAATTTGCTGCCTACTCAAATACTTTCTAAGAAACAATCTAATGGGTCAAACCATGTGAAAAATGATAATACTGTTTTCCTTTGTGAGTCGCCTGAAACCAGCAAAAAACCCACACACACAACAAAAACAAGACATTGTTTCTCAAATAGCATGTCATATCAGCAGAAATTTTACTTTGACATCCTTCTGAATTCCTCACAGTATAATTATAAATACAGCAAAGGCTATACACATCTATTATTTTTGAGAAAGTGTCTTGCAAAGGCAGACCGTAATTAAAAGTAGTGCAGCACTTAAATGCAACCAGATAGGATCACACTCATAAAACAGTCATGAGGGAAAACTGCTAGACTGCTGATAGCTGTGAGTCTTTCAAAGTTGTCATTAAATACAGAGGAAAGGTGAATCAAGAAGATGAAAATGACCTATACGACTTTATTTACTTGACCTTCAATAAGGCTTCGACAAGATAGGGCATGCTGTAGAGAGCAGGTATAAATTCACGTGAAAATGGCATGCAATGGGCACAGTGGACCTTCCCACCGGGTGAGGAGGACTTTGCTGACAGAGGACTCGATGTCAGTCACAGCGGCCTGGGTCTAACTCTCCCAGAAGCCTCCCAGAAGAGGAGGCTTCTGCAGCAGACAGCACTGCAAACCTCTGCTTAACCCAGCACATCTCCTGGGACATCAGCCCTGGATGAGAAGTCCATGCAAGACTGCAGGACACTCACTGTACCTCCAAACTGTGTACTGTGCAAGACGGACAACCCACACATAACCCAGAGGAACAGTGGGTTCATCCACACAAATGCCCTGGTCCCTCTGCACAGCCAGGATGTCCCTACCCAAGGCTACCAAAGGCTGCATTAATTTTACAGGAAGATTTGTGTAGTACTGTCAAGGCAACCAGATGTGTCCTTCAAGCCCTCCTACTGACTTGCCAACCCAGTCCCAAAACCCTCACAACAACATCTGTGAGGGCCAAGGCAAAGCTGCATTTGAGCAAAACACTTCACTTCCCTCCTCCGCACAGGAGACTCAACAGCCACAGGCAGATGCTCCTCCATCTCCTGAATGAGAGGCACAATGAAGTCCCTCCTGATGAATGACCTGGGTAGGAGAGAGAATATGCACCGGTCATCCCAATTTCTTCTGAAGAGCTACAGTCTGCCAAAAAAAGACAAGAGAGGAAAAAAAAAAGACTGGCAATTCCCCTGGAACATGTCAATGAAGATCACGGCCCAGTGACCACCAATAGTGGAAAAAAGGGCATTTGATGAAAAGGATGGATATAACGTCATATTCCAAATTTACCCCAGCTATGCCAGAACAAGAAAACCTGTCTTCCAACACTGCACACTGTAGGTAAGTAGTGAAATCCACAGGTGGAGGCAGCCAAGGAAAGACATTGAACAGATGATACCTAGATGTGTTCACTCACAGACTTTCCACTTTTTAATTGTGCTAGGACAGTGGTAGTGCATTGATACTAACGAAGTAAATCACTGAGCAATTTGCTCTGCTCTTATCTTGTTAAAAAGCATATTCCTCATGCCCAGTGTGAATCTCATCTGTGGGCTGGGCACTGACATCAGGGTAGGGCCACGAGAGGAACTGCTGCAATGAGGGAAACCACTGCCTTCCGCTGAAGGAGCAAGAGCGACTCCTCCTCCAGAAGAAAAAACAATCATTGAGCCCAAAGGGCAAGTCCTGGGATTTTAAAATCCACACACACATGCTGTGGATACCTCTCTGTTTCATAAAACCTGCTGAAGTGGTTCCAGGTTTTTACTTCCCCCATCTTAATCTTCACAGTATTATCCCATGTAAATACTTCTGCACCAATTAAATGGTCTGTAAACTAAGCTAATCAAACACAGCCAAACAGTTTAATCAGTATCTAGGAGGTCAGTAGAGGTGAAGACAGTTTTAGAGACGCCTGATTGGAAAGAGGTCACTTAGCTTTACAGAGTTAACTATCCAACAAGAAAGTATTGAATGTTAACGCACATGCACAAAAAATTAAATTGCAATGGTTAATAGTGCGTATCTTTCTTATATGGCTGCGAGCTGCTATTTCTCCTTGACTCCTGGCTAGACCAAAACAAATTTTAACCATCTTTATGAGACTGTTCATATGCATACAGCAAACACAGGACATTAAAGCAGATGCAGCATATTGACGAGAGCCCAATTAAAGTGTGTAATGTTTTTTGCAAATAAAGGGCCGGGTGAATAACCACCCTCCATATAAATTGCCTGATGCTGTATTCCAGTAACTCTCCACTGTCTTGTGGAGCTGTTCCAAAACAGGACTTATTTGCGATGCTTGGTATAATGTATTCTCTTGCAGTCCAAAAGAAATTGTAGATCCAAATTTACAAATTTTTAAGTTTTTTCTCTGCCAGACAGCCTTTTTTTAATACATGGGAATGCATAACTAAGAAGGGCTGCTGTACATTTCCATATTGAAATCAGTCTCATTGTTTTGGAATAGATTATCTAACCAGACAAAAAAGCTAGCTGAAGGGGAAACATATTCACAGACAACATGGGAAAAAATACAGGAAAAAAAATGCACGGAACTTAATTATCTACTGAAATTTGCAAACATTGACAAGTACTTCTGTTTCTGGGAGGATCATTCACCTGTGTTTTGCTGGATTGCACCATAACATCTAATATGTTATAGGACGGAGCCCTTAGACTATTTATGGTAAGACAAAGGGGGGCGGAAATCTACATACTGTGGATTTATACATATTGCTTATACAATTTTCTAACTTCCTTCACTCACCCCCACAATAAATATCCTCTTTTCCTCAAATCAAGGTAGACTTGTAAAATCAAAGTATCCGACCCAGCTCTCCCCAGCCAAAAAATCTCCATCAGTCTGGAGTCTGAGTCCATCAGTCCATCAGTCTAAGCGTCTTACAGATGCTGAGTCTGTAAGAGCTCAGTTTTTAAAAAGGCATCCTTGATTTTATAGCTACAGATAAGAAGGTTAAAATATGCTTTAACTAAAAAAGAAAAAAAGCCAGACATGATTCTTCCCCCCTAACAGAGCTAAAAAAGACAGTATGAAATCTAAATTTCAGACAGAAAACACTCACTTTCCTAGTTAAACACACACAAAAAAAGACCCTATAAAAAGCTTTCAGTTACAATAAAATCTGAGCAGATACTTAACCTCACAGAGTAAAGTGGCATGACCTGATATGACTACGGACCGCTGCAGGGGGACAATCCACGTGATGGAGAACAGAAAAAATTCCACTGAACGAGTACATTGCTATCCTCTGTGCAAAACTGGCTCAAAAGCAAGGATCAAAATCTCAAAGATTAAAAAAAAAGTGTCAGCTTCTACATTTTGAGAATAGTTTGAATAATGTTGTTTCATCCTGCAATATTTTGCAAATTTTAAGCTATGACATTTGGAGTGTTACCAGCTAAAATATGCTGGGTCCTTATGGTGTGTTGCAGCGGATTTTACAAACTGTGACAGGGCGATGAGGGTTTTCTCTACAGCTTCAGGAGAATGCTTATCAGAGAACATAGATACATCGTCTCCTCTGTACTTAGACTGCAGAGACACCAGAAGTATACAAATTACGGTCTGTAGCTTCAGGTTTAATGAGAGGAGACAAACAGAAAAGTTAAGAAAACACTGCAACACCAAGCGCACACCAAAAGCTCACCTTTCCCTAATTTTGCCTGTCATTCTGTGCACAACCACATGGAAGCACTTGACTGCAGCCCAGCTAGGTATAAATACCATTCTAGCGTGCTGTTCAAAAAAGGGAGGAGGTTTATAATTGTTCAAGGACTTTCCTGCACCGGGATTACTTCTAGGGAGCTATTAGTACCGTGACAAGGACAAAGCTGAAGATATGCCAATTGAAAGTGTTTTCATTTCATCATGGTGTTTTCCTCTTCGTGCCATTGACATCCCTCCACAGGCCCGTTCACACGACACTGCTCTACCTTACGAGGTTGTGCTTTGCAGTCACTTACAACTTCAGATAGGTGCCCTTTCTTCCCCCTTGCTCTATTTCCCATTAAAAAACGTGAGTTTCTGGTTGTCTTTCTTCCCTGCTGGGAAATGTCCATTATACCCTTGTTCTAGAGAAAAAGTTCCTGCAGACAAGGGGTTTAGTCACCAAAGAAAAATCACAAAAAAGCAGGGCTCCTCCCAAGCAGACTCAGAGTTCCTCTCTGCCTGTGGACAGACACTCATGTAACCTTGGACTGAGGACTTCCCATGGCAGCATCCTCGCAGGTCATTCCACAGCTTCGTGAGACTTTTTCTTAGAGAGAATGCTTCGATGCCTAGCCCTGACCTTCCCTTCTACCGAAAATTATTGTTTCCTGTCCTATCCACCTTGGTCATGGAGCTAAGTTTACTTACTTACTAAATTTCAGCCAAAAAATTGCTACTCAGCGTGCAATCTCAGCATTTCCCTAATCCTACCACAGAGCAGAACCCTGCATTTTACACTGCACACTCTGCTGTCTCCAGCCCACATCTCCAACCTGTCCAGATGATTTTGAAATCTGATTCTGTGCTCCCACATCTTTGTGGTTCCTTCCAGCCTCATCCTCCGTGCAGGTGCAATACGGAGGGAGGTGCATTATTCCTTCCATTGCACCATTTGGGAAAACACTGGATAGGACCAGGAGCAGGACAGATCCCAGCAGAACCACAGCTCCCTCACCCCGTAAGTCAGACACCTTCTCTGTGAGACCTATCTTTTCTCCCTCATCTGACTACAGAATAGAATATGTAGCATAATAATGAAGTATATAATGCTAATATATTATAATATATTAATATAGAATATGTAATACAATATCAAAATAAAGTATATTGTTTATGTTTAGTAAAAATATGTGTATTAATAAGCATAATTGTATATGTGTATATTATTCATATTTATATCTGATACATCTTTACATATTTATAAACTGTAACTGCAGTTATTCTGGGACACTACTGGGCATCCTGTTAATTGATTTCCCAAACCAGCTTGTAAACCACAGCCTTTAACCACATGGAAATTTACACCCACAAAATAAATGGCTGGGTTCAGCAGAGGCATGTTACAAACTCTGATTTTTTTGCTGGGGATGTGTGTACAGGGGCAGGGAACGGCATTTGACACTGGCAGCTGGAACAGCAGAACCCAACAGCAGCTTTTAACAACCACAGCTCCCCTGTTTGCAGGCCAGCACACCTCTGCACAGGGGAAAACACTGCTTTAAAACGCTGCTACCTCTAAAACTAAAGAAGTTGTTCAGCTATCAGGAGCCTAAACACAGCGTGGTGCCCGGCTTTTAGCCATTTCACAGCTTTCCACTGGAGCTTCCCCTCTAAGATGGATTTCTAAGCCACCACTTGTTCCAGTTAGTTTTATTCTGTTTGTCACACCAGTCAGCGATCTTTAAGTCAAGATGGGATAATATGCAGTTAAGCACCACAGGTCATTTAGAGGCTGCTTCTGGCGGAGCAAAGAAAGAATTTCAATGTAAACTACTAAACCATCAGTGGTTTTTCTTTTCTCCAGCCTTCACCCATGACAGGATTGCCACTGAAATTTGAAATAACTAAATTCTGTTGCTGACAGCTTTACACATATTTTGAATAAAACTGCTGTAGAAGATAATTATAGCATGGATACCTTTCTTGTCTATTTCTTATGTTAAGATGCAGGTGTTCATAGGTGAAGGGACTAAACAATAAAGTTTTCAAACTACTGGTGATTCAAGAAAAGAAAACTACTTCTTATCTACTCCAGTTGCCAAAGCCAAGCAACACGTGCATTTGGATGTTTGCCCACTGCTGTATGTTGTTTATGTTCCTGTTTTTAAAAAACATTTTGGGTGGTTTTTTTTTTTTTTTTTGCCTGATTGTCTACGCTGACCAAAGACACTCACTTTAATGAAGATCACAGTGGAAAATAACACGGCAGACCATACAAAAAAGGGTGGGAAAATTAATGAAATAAACAAAGCTGGAGAGAAAAAGGGAGAGGTATCTCTTCCCTCTCTTTATCTCTTCCAGTATCTTAGGTATTATTTACAAATCATCATGTAAAATATTTTAGGTACAGTGACTGTTTTTAGAAAATAATTTGAACTCTTGCAGTGGAAATAAAAACTTGCAGAGAGTCGCAGTGCTTACTCTGTGAGTACCATGAATCTAATCCTGTGATTTCGCACTTACAGGAAAACTTTTGTTCCTGTAACTTTTCAGAGGACTAAAACCCTCAGATGCCTGGGTCCAACAGGACTCACGTGATGTCTCTGATCTAACATCAGTCAAGTACTTGAGTAAAAGTTTGCAGATCTTGCCTGTTGCTAAACAATAAATAAGAAAAGGGAATGGAGTAATACGAAGGAAGTCTTCAGCAATACAAGGCCTGTGATAAAAACTGGCAGACCAGAAAATGTGAAAAATACCTATAATTGAGAACAGCCCCCAGATGATGCAAAATAACTTACTTCTTTGCCCACTTATCAGTCAGCCTCAGAAGATGTATACAAAGCTCAAACTAAACTCAAGATCTAGGATGGGTTTCACCATACCCTTCCCAGAAAAAAAATCACAATACTGAACGTTATCTGCTTATATCCCATCCTGAGAGGGGATTTAGACTGAGGCTAAACTACAGTACATTCTCACCATGCTGAAGCCATCTATTCTTTTATTTCTGTTTCCATTTTGACTGCTTGAGTTCAGACAGTAATATGAACAAGCCCTTTTATTTACTTCAGGACCCAGAATTACCAAACCAAAATAATGCAGACAATCAGTGGCCAGCCAAGGGTCTCATTAGGGAATCTGTGCGGGGTACTCGTTACCACGGAAACAAGAGGGCTGGCAGGCTGTAATTTCTGTCTTGCAAGAGAATTCACCAACCCTGCCAGTAAATAAAGTTCATAAATCAACAAATCAGAGACAAGGTCAAGTAAGTGAAGATGAAACAGTTGTGCTCCACAGGTCGTCTTCATTATTAATAGTACTAAGGTATAAGTCTTTCAAGTTCCTTTGAGCTACTATGCAGATCCATCATAGAAATGTTTGACTCAAGCTAACACTCCTTTTTGAATATTTTTCACAGAAAAGGAACCAGAAAAGCTGATAAAAATCTGCACTACTTTTAAGTCACTAACCTTCAACTCACCCTGTTTTACTTTCCAGAAAGGTGTGCAGCAATAACTTTTGAAAGCAGAGCCTTATGTTCAGCTAGTTACTCTTGAATTACCAGATGCACAACAATCCTCGAGAGGACTAATTGCCATATACGTTTCTGTGAAGCACCTTACAAACAGTAGTTAATTTTCACACCACCTCTGTGAGCTGTGTGTGGATGGGTTATCACTCCCAGAGTGCAGATGTGGAAAAACAGTGGGACTGAGGAAATGAGTGCCAAGGCTGGGATTACAGGTCTGCCCACACTTAAGACCTTCAGACCTCTTATGTCTGTATTTTATAACAGGGAAGGCAGGCAGAGAGGCGTAAAGTCAGGAGACTGAAAATACTGAAAGATGGCACTGCTGAAACTCCAAGAGTCTCCGTTGAGCTGGACGCCCGACAGCCCAGTCGGACTGGCACCAAGGTGAGGTTTGGTGGCCACTTAACGAAGGTGCACCTGGTGACTGCCAGGTGTGAACAGCTAACAAAGCAAACTGGTACTGCTTTGGGAACTCGGTGACTATAAACTCATTATCATGGTGTGAAAGAAACAGAATTACACTGTGCTTTTGAAACTTTCAGTAGGTTCAGTTACAGAAAACTTGCTGATGTAGTAGAGAGACTACCCACACATAGACGCATCAGTACAGGAGCAACATCAATATGTATTTGCTTAAAAAACAAAACACCAGCTTGCTAACAATGGCTGGAGAAGTACTTGAGTTGACACAGTTTTTCCACAAGTTTTAGGTTACCTCCAGGAAACCCAGCTATTTTAGTGGAATACAAAGACGACCTGTGTTACACTCTTCAGGTGAGTAACTGGCAACAGCAGAAAGAATAACTCCACTGCATATCTCTCTCACAACAAGCCTTACGCTGCATGTAAGACCATGTATTATCCCCTGAACACTTTCTGTTAATACTTATTGCACACAGTATCTTTTTGCCAATTCTTATCTCTTTATTACTCATTTGAATGCAAGGTTTCTAAACTATCGGTTGGTTTGTTAGTTTGCCTGTAAAGGATTTCAAAGAGCTGATAAACTGGAGCACAAGGCTGAAAAACAGCTTTTTGCTGAAAAGCTGCAGGCGGAGGGGGAAGAGGGGCTGTGGGTATCGCTTAGCCAGGTCGCGTGCCAGGCTCAGTACACGACAGCAGGCGAGTGCGTCAACTGTGTGACTGCCGACTTCGACTTTTGTGTGGTTTTAGAAGTGGGCAAAATTAGGTTTAGCGAAGCCTGAAATGGTTGAAAAATCAACCTGAGACAACTGGGAGATCTGACCCCCAAGGCGATTTTGCTCGGCTCCTGGTAATGCCAGGCAGTTGGAAGCAGGCTGCACGGACGCACGTGTGCCGTGGGGCAGGCATGCAGCCCCAGCGTGGTGCTGGCTGGGGTTGTTAGGTTAATTGCAGTACCACATGAGTACAGCCCTGTCGGTCTGAGCTCTCTGATACACAGAGGGGAACAGAAGCAGCCCCGGGGGGGGGAAACAGGAACTGGTCACTCCTGACCTGAAAAGACCTTTTGGGATTACTCTGTTGAAAGAAGAAGAAAAAGTTAAGAAAAACAAGCCTAGTCCCTGACCTGAAAAGTTGTCATCCAGAATGTAGCAAAGAGATGAAATCATTTGGTTTATGCAAATTCTCACTGCTACTAACAAGCACAATAAAGGCTTGGTCCCATTTCTCTTCAAATCAACAGAAAAAAAGGAAAACCATTACTGTCTCCAGCAGTTCACAGTCAAGCTTTAGCACTGCAGCACTATTTGTCAGTGCATTTCTGAGAAGGATAGTGGGGGAATGGTGGAGTAGGCAGGTGCAAGCAAACTTCACGGATTAACAATTCAGATGTTGAAAGCTAGGCATATATGAGGACTTCATTTTCACCCCATGTATTGTTTTGTTTCTATGACAGATCTTAATTCACTTGAATGGAAACAGCCTTACTCTAGATTGAGTACTACTGAACAACCAGCTGTGTTCAAGGGATATTTATAGCCATTAACACTCTAGATGGAAGGTGAGTTTTAACATATGTGTCACAGTTATTCCTTTGCCTGGAAATTGGCTCAGTTTCTGACAGCCGGAATTAAATTGCAGAAGGCTCAATGTATCTCTCCACCGTTTTCACTATTTTCCTTTGCACTTCACCATCTTTTCAAAGCTTGTTTCACAGTTTTCTGGTTTCCCTTATCGCTCCTGCCTCGTCTGGGTGACAAGCCAAGTTTGCCTTTCCCAGCGTGTGCCCCACTGCCTGCACAGGCTGGGGGCAAGGGGGACCCCTTGGCGCTCCCCTGCCCTCCTGCAGGACGTGCTGGGGGGGGGGGGGGTGTGTGTCTGAACCTCTCGGGGTGGGGGGGCCCAAACCACACTGCCAGGCACTGCTCCTCCGCCCCCCGCCCGGTGCCGCCCCCAGACCCCAGAGTCCCCAAACCGCAGCCCCCCCAGCTGCCCCCCTCCCACCCGTGGGGCGGGGGGTGGGACGGACGGGACGGGACATAAAGGGTCGCTTTTCATTTTGGAAGAGGATTCAATGGGTGTGTGTGGGGTCACCCCGCTCCCTATGTTGTGCCAAACCCCGACCCTCCCCCCCCCCCCCGGACTCCTGCTCTGCCCCCCTCCCCTTGCACTGGCACCTCGCGTGCAGCACAGGGGGCACACCTACCCCTGCCACTGCACAACTGCCCCGCAGAAAGGACGGGGGTGGGGGGCTCGGGGTGGCTGCGCATCTGCCCGGGGAAGCTTCCCGGAGAGCCCTCCGCTGCGCACAAAGAGAGATACCGGGAATATCGCCCGCCCCCTCGGCGGGCAGCGCTGGATGCACACACGCGCGCACACACATACACGCACACGCATGCACACACACGGTGCAGCCGGGCGGGTCACGTACCTGCAGGTGCCTGTCCGTGGGAGCGTGGGGCGGGGAGACTGTGCAATATCGCCTGTATTGCATGGGGGGGATTACTGTGATATTGCTCGGGGGCTGGGGAGGAGGGGGGGGGGGGGGCTGCTCTGGTCCCTCCTCCCCCTCACCCCCGGTGCGTGTGTGTGCGCTGCCCTGCGCGGTGGTACTCCGCGCCGGAGGAGGCAGCGACGGGCTCCGGCTCCTGTCAGCTACCGGAAACCGGCGCCTGGTCACACAGACCGCAGGAAGTGTGCAATGGCACACCCGCGCACGCCGCCCCGCACACCGGCCCCGCCGCCGCCCGCTGTTGCCGGCTGCACACACACGCGCGCGCGCGCACACACACACCCCTACACACCCCCACACCCCCACACACCCACCCCCCCACACCCACACCCCCACACCCCCACACCCCCACACACCCACCCCGCCACCGCACGGCCCGGGCCGGGGCAGACCGGGGCGGCTGGGCTGAAGTGTGACTGGAAGGACGAATACAACGAGTGGCTGGCCGGAGGAGAGACCAGTGCCTTCTTGTCTGGCACAAGGCAGTAAAAAAACCCACGGGTGACGGTGACTGCCGTGCACCTCTGCGAGAAAACAGGCAGACAGGGCGCCTTTACCTGCATCGCCAGGGGTAGGAGTGTTTAGAAACAAGGAGAGGAGCACATGCACACAAACCCGAGGTTGTCTATGACTAAAGAACATGTTCTCAACTGACATAAAATAATGTAATTCTAATTATTCCGATGAAGATCTGTTGACTTACACCAGCCGAGTTACTCAAAGTAGCTGTGTCCAAACAACTGCTGCTCAATTGTTTTGTGCAGACATACACAGTCTACCGTTACTTCAGTTGTTTGCATGAGATCGTAGGTACAGCACCATGTGTTTATTAATTTTAAGTGGGGTATATGCACACATACACATGCACACTTCCTACGTCTGTGTAGGGCAATAAAATTGCAATTTTATCTGTTGTGAAAACTGCCACTTTCTTGGTTTGTCTGCAACTACAGATCTCAACAGCAACATTACTCACATTAGGATTTTTTTGCAATTAATCATGGGAGGGTTCACCATGTGCTTGCAGCATTTTCGCTGGGTGTTGGTTCTCCCACAATAAGCAAGGCACATGCCAAAGCAAACTGCTGATCTCCTCAGTTGGGCTTTTTTCCCTGCCTTGTTGCATCCCTCCAGAAGGAGATGGGCCTGGCTGCTGCTGGGAGAATGTCAGCCTTCCAAGCCGGCTGCTCCATGCCCCAGAGGTTTCCTTTCCTCATCTTCCTTATGCCAACATTTGCAAAACTTGAATGGGCGAACACATGCCACTAGCTATGATGGCAACAATGCTTATGCAAGAGTATAATGGAGGCAATCTGGAAGTGTATTCGTGCCAAAAGTAATGCTCTTTCCGGGTTTGCCTGTGATGCTGCAGGGGAATTCGGTAGCAGCGTTCACCTCGCCTGGGGAAGATTACTATCCCTTCTGCTCTTGTTATTTTCGGTAAGATGTCATTGTCATGTCACTGCAACTCAGCAGAGGTCTTTAATACTTTAAAATTAAGGCTTCAGTGTTAGACTCCTGAAGATGGAGAACCCTAAATGGAAGAAGCAATTACTCCAGGGAGTAAAGGGACAGTCTGCCTCCATCCGTAACGATCAAACGCATGACTCCCTGCTCACACCTCTCGCTTTTAGTTCGGGGACTTGGAGTCAAAGCTCTGGCAACACAGAGGACCAGACCACCACCTTCCTGGACTCTGCGGTGTCCACAGGTTCTTTCCAGGGGCTGGGATGGGCTGATCTTCAGGAATACACCCCTGCAGCACCCCTCAGGCCACCAAACACACCTCCCAGGCAGAGGCTGCAGGGGTGGTGTGGTTCAAACCAGTGCTCTGTTTGCCTCCAAGGTGAGGCTGCTGAGTTCTCTTTTCAAGATCAAATCGTTACATTTTCACAAATGATGTCAATAAGGAATTCCTGAAGAGAACTACTTCCTAAACACTCTGCAACCTTGCGGGCCTTAAAACCAGGCACATCATGTGCAGTCAGGCAACAGAAGGGGCTTGCTTTTCATTGACGGTCTTCCATCTTGTTGCTCGCGTCCTTTCTGCAGTGGAGGAGCTGATTCTGCTGGCCATAACTTCTATGTAGACTGCTGAATTGCACATGAACTTGCTTTTTGCAGTCGACTTTGCAGAGCTCTTGGAAGCAGTCCACAAGCCACAGTTTGAAAGCCATTACCTGTCTTACTTATATGGCTTCTTCATTCTCATTTCTGATCCCTCCTTCCTTTGTCCCAACTCCTTCGCATTTTTTCTTTGATTTCCTCTTTTTCTCGCGCACTCTTCTGTGGCAACAGAACAAAGTAGCCTCCAAACCTACCTGCCTCCCACCTTCTGCCCCTGCCTCTTTTCACTCCTTCACTTCATTGTTAGGAGCAGCCCCTGGTCAATGCTGTGTCTGCATTTGTTAATTAAAAAGAGGGTTTGAAAATACTTCTCAAACCTCTGACGTGGTTGCTTGGCCATTGTGCCCTATTATCATCACAGCATTGTACACAGGGCTGTAATTTCATCAGAGGTTTCTGCTTTGTATCATATGCACTGCTGAAGAGCTCAGCTAGCCTAGTAATGTCACCAGCACTTCAGCACAGAGTTGCAATTTTAGATGAACTCATTTTAGCTCACTGCCTATATTAGTAACTGCACCGGAAGGGCAGTGAGCAGCAAGCACCGATGTTCCTGCGAAAGCAAGGTTTTTTCCAGGAAGGAGAGCTGGTGGTGTTGACTCAACAGGACTGCCCTGGCTCCTGCGGGGTGGGCAGACGGACAAACTGCCCTGCCTCTGCACAGCCGAGGGACTGCCACACTGAGGTGGAGTTACTGCTGGTCATTTCTACTCCTGTTCCTCGCTTGGCAGAGAGCACATTGAGGCAGAGTCTGACTGTGGGCATGGACACCTGCTTTAGTGTGGCAGGCTGAGGAAGAAGGTGTATCACATCGTCCTCCTGGACCTAACAAAGACTTTTTTCTGTGACCTCAGGCAACTCGCTAACCTCTGTTTACCCATCTGTGCTATGACCATTGATCAGCCCTATCCAGTTGTGTGACAAGGAGGACTTTGCTCACTCAAGACCCTAGTGCCAGGAAAACTACAGCTCGTGGTGCTCAGCAGAAGCTCATGCTCTGCCCTCCTGAACCACTGGGCAGCCTGCCGGGTGACCTGCCATCTTATTAACACCAGCCCCACCAGTAGGCCAAAAACAGTGGGCAAAGGCAAAAGCATCCCAGATCCCACCAGAACCAAGTCCTCCACAGGGGAAGACCAGCTGGGCCGGTAGGCTGTGAAAAAGGACATACAAGTTGCCACATGGGATGAAAAGGAATCGCTGCCCTCCAGTTGGAAATACCTGCCTGAAGATGTCCAACGGTCACAGCCAGTTACAGCTACATCAGAGCACAGGTGCCACCACATCATAGAAAACACTCAGACACCCAGTGACCGCAAGACTTCGTTATGAACCTGCTCAGCTTCCCCAGCATCCCTCCAGCACCGTGTTGTTCAAGCAGTAATGGAGCGGAGCTTGGCTCTTCCCAGGGACATCCTCCGTGAGAAGAGACAGGAACCAACTCACATCAGTGCCACGGGCACCGGCCTGTTTCCCGCTTGCACAGGACTGGCAGGTGAGCTGGGATTCATGCTGAGAGGTTTGTTTCTGCTGCCCAGCTCTGCCCTGCATTTGACCCAGGCAGCAAGGAAGCAATTATTGAGTCACGTCCCTGCAGTTTGTGCCCTGGCTGTGCTTGCTCACTCCTGCCCGGCTGAGCAGGGTGTGCCAGCACACACATACGCCGCTCTCCATCGACCCCACCAGCGGTCATCAGCTTGACCTGTACCAGAAGCTTTGCCAGCTGAAACAGAGAGGCAAAACAGCACCCCTGTGAAATCCCCAGCTCTCGCAGCAGGAGGGAAGCTGCTCTGGGAGGTGCTGAACAGGCTGAGAGGGAGGCAGGGACAATCAGTAAATAATTCTGGTTTTAGCAGAAGGTTGGCCATATGCTAAGGACCTACCACAAGAACAGCTTGGATGAGAGCGAAAGACAAGAAAGGCCAAGAATTATGCTTTTGACCTCACGTAGGTTTTAATCAGGACTGGCTGCACTGCAGGAAGAGAGGCAGGATCAGGCCACTGCCCCACCAGGCTTTTGCGTCACTTCACCACAGGTTCCCATTGGCATGTCTCCTCCAAGGCATGCTGATCACAGCTGGAACCAGCCAAGCACAGATCATGAAACAGTCTCTCCTCACAGCAGTAATAACTCTGCTGTCTTTTTCCACAGTATGTTCCTCTGAGGAACGTGTGCCCAACTAAACTAGCTCCTGCAGTGCAAGAAGTTAAACTAGAACCACTTTTGAGTCAGGAAAAATTCCTTGCGCAGCCAGTAGCTTGCTGAAAAAGGCAGCCACTTGAGACAACAGTGTAAGATAAAAGAAACTTCTTCCTTTTTAGACTTCATGTGCTGTTACCCAAGCAAAATTTGACCCCATCAGTCAGCTGGAGCATGGATAGCGTAATATGTGGGAGGTCCCAGAAGAGCTGCAATGCCTGCCAAAACCTTGTGGCGTCCCACACTGCCTCCTCTGTACCACTATGAGGAGAGCCTCTTTTAAGCAGCTGTCCTGGTTTCAGCTGAGAGGATTGATTTTCTTCATAGTAGCTAGTGTGGGGATATGTTTTGCGTGCAGGCCAACAGCTGGATCTTCACTGAGACTGCCTCCAGCTGAGTGAAAGATAAGAGTACAGAAAATCTGGGGAGTCAGCTTCCTACCCCAAACATCTGTGTGTCAGTGTGGAGCACTCCTGCAGTCCCCTCTCAAAGGACTACACACATGGTAGACCCACTCAGACTTTGCTCACGTGCTTCTCTGGATGAAAGGGCTCGGTGAGAGATAGGTGCCTGCAAGTCAGTAATAAAGGGTTGGACAAAGGGTGGATTTCCTGGTGGGGCTTCAATACTCTGGAAGGGCAGAGCAAGAGGTGGGTCTGCAGGGCAGGTATGGCTTCCAGACACCCAGCCATGAGGGCTGGAAGTCAAGGAAATCAAGGTGGGTAGAAGTTTCCTCCCTAACCACAGGAAGACAAGTGGTCTGACTTGCAGACAACTGGTGTGACAAGTGAAGGTGAGGTATTACAACACTCTCCTGTGATGCTGGGGGTTAGCAAATAAGGAGGCATAGTCCTTCTCTCACAGCCTGTGCAGAGGGCTTTGTATGCCTGTGTTTTCTTAATACTGTAGCAGAGCTACACTGGTACAGGCAGGAGCACAACAAAAACCATCAAGTGGGCTGAGAGCACCTCTGTGAACACCAGCTGTCTAGCACTGTCAGGGAGTAAAGCACGGGACAGGACAGGGTTGCTGCTATTGGGAAGTTCCTTGGAAAATTGCTAATAAAGAACACAGAATATAGCAGTGAATAAGACGTTTGTCTGTTGGGTTTTTGGGTTTTTTAGGTTTCCTCTAGAAAACATGGGAAATTTAATGTTTGAAAGCTCAATGCATTTACCAAAGCAAGGCAAAGCAGCATCACAACATGATCCACTTGCTTACGAGCGATCCTTAAAGAGGAAGAGCAACCAGGCAACTTCTCCCTCACACCCCCACACCTTCTTTTTGTGTAAAGAAAGTTTTTAGAAGCTGAGTCTGTGAAGCATCATATCCGTATTCCTGGAACATCTGTAACTAAATATACACAATATTTCAAAGCAAAGTTAATTTTACCCTTCACTTACCTGCCAGTCCAGAAGTTACCTGTGGGGGCACTGCATGTTGCCATAAGATTTCTGGCACTTCTGGAGATGATTTCAGAACAGATTCACCTTTGGTAGACCGTGGTCCTTCTGCTCTGCCAGTCCTTCACCACAGCATCTGGTTGCACCTTACTCAACAGTAGTTCAGCACTTGTAATGCTGCTTTTAACACCGACCCTGCATCCCTGCTCCACAGGTCAGAAACCAGGGCACAGAGAGCTAAAGGGATCGAGAAGAGAGGAAGCTATAACAGGGGACACAAGCCCACAAGGAGCCTGATTTGACCAGGGAAGCTTGAGGAGAGTGGTCTTCTGCTCCAGTTGCCTGCAGTAAATTGCTATGGTTATGTGTTGCAAATACTGCTCTGCCTGACTGGGGTAGGGCAGACTATGCAAGCGCTTAAGCAGGTGTCTTTCTGGTCCTGTAGGAAACACCAGCCTGAATTAAAAGGGATGGTCAGGCAAGGAGTGTCCTGAGCTTCCTTCCTAAGTAGAAGGCAGCATGGGACAACCTGAGGAGCAGGGATTCAGCTGTCACAATGCACTGCACAGGTTTTGTCTTTTTCCAGTAATCATTGGTTAACAGAAGGCTCCCGTCCTTCCCATGACTCCACTGGGAGATTCACAACCCAGCCCATGGCACACATGTGGACGCTCGCATTTTCCTTTGGACAGCCTGAAGCACTAAAGACCACCCAACTCACAGTGACTGGATCTGTTAGCATTGCAGTTAGCCATCAACTTAAAACAAAACAAAACACCTAGCTTCAAGGCAGAGTTAAGATCAAAGTGTATAAGAGTGTGTATTGACAAAATGCAGAACAATAACAGCTTACAAAAGCCTACAGAGAGATGGTATCACCCAGGAAAAACACCCATTCTTTGGGTCAGCTCTAAGTTTTCTTCTTGTCCCACCTGGGGCAGCTAACAACCTGATGGAGGTACCTGTTAGTTTTCTCCTGGCCAAGACCTCAGTCTGTTGCGTTGGCAGCCACCTTTCCTTCGCATGTGCACGATGCTGTACGAAACACTGCACACAAATCCTGTCATCATGGGCATCACAAGGCTACTTCACATTCACACCCAAGCATATCAGACCATAGTTAGCTTCCTGCTGGTCCTTTGTTAGATTTGTTACTAGACTGCAACTAACAATTAATAGTAACACAGAAAAAAAGCATATGAAGATCAGCCCCCAAGGTGCTTTTGAAAATCCTGTGCTACTTCACCAGAGGCCTGAAATACCCTTGAGAATCCAGTCTGTGCATTTTCAGAGTTGTCAGCACATGATTCTGCATTGTTTGAAATTCCTGTGGATTTTAATTCAGTTTACTTTCCAGGCTCCTCTTGTCTGATATGGCTTCAGAGAGCCCAAGAAGTCTCATTTTCAGTACTCATTACACTTTTACTATACAAATGAAGCAGTTTCAGTCACTTTTTTCTCATGGAAGAACAAATGAGGTTGATGGTGCTCTCTGTGTGTAAATTAGAGAGAATATGAACTGCTGTGATACAGTAAAACTTCTGATTTGTTCAATATTTGCTTGGAAGATAGAGCTCTTACAAAAATGTTTTAAAAATGTAAAGAATGAGCTTCTTTCAGTATTGAAAATTACTTCTGCTTTAGGTGAATAACATAAATGTCTTACAGGCAAAAAAAAGACTACCCTGGAAAATAAAAACCATAGTCAGAGAAAGCCTTGATGAACTGCATACATTGTACAGCTTCCCCAGAGGAGCCACCTGCAAGAAAAGGTTGAGACAGAAAAGGACAGGACTGGAGTTCTCCATTTCTTCTTTAACTTGATAGCAGCTCCCTGACGGTTTTGGGAAGACCCATAATGATAGTAGAGACACCTGGGGTTTTGGTCTAACAGGACATATCTGTGGCAAACAGCAGGCAATTGTCAGCTGTTGCATGACAGAAATACACAAGTTAAAGCAGAGCAATTTAAATAAAAGCCTGAATAAGGAGTACGGTAAAAATGTGTAATAACAGCTCCACAAGAAACCCACTTGAAAGAAAGCAGGGGACTTGGCAGTGTAAGTATGTGCAAATTATAGGATGGAGCTTTGGCTGACATTAGTAAGAACATACAGTGTGTAATTTCTGTATATAGAATAAGGACAATGGGCTGTTTTCAATGTCTAAGAAACCATGATACTTCAGTCTCCAGCTTGTGGCCTCAAGTTATTCCCTAATCTGCTTTACGACACAGAGAGTCGTTAAAACATAACTGGGTGATGCTCTTCACCCCTTTGCATTGCTAGCTGTGAGTTCCTGGGTTGATAGAAGGGGGAGCTTTCTACAAGCAATGTTTGAAAGCTGTAGCAGACCCGCAGTGGGTACATTTCTGTTCCCCTCTTAACACTAGTCTGTGAGGGCAGGCCTGCTTTTTTTTCAGGATGTGTTACAGAGCTCATAGTGCAACCACAAAAAGGTGGAGGGTGGGGAAGAGCTTTGCAATGACAGAGCCAGACTGTGCGGGAACTCATTTTCAGTTCTGCCACAGAAATCCTGGGGCCATTTCCAGCCTTTGTTGCAGTCACTCCTCTGTAACAGCCCGACAACAGTGTCTCAGAAGTCATCTTTGAGGGCTCTCCTTTTCTTCAAAGGAAAGAAAATGACAGCAGCCTAGGTGATAAACATGAAGATGGGGCATTATTTACATAGGATATGTTCAACTGTCACCGCCACTGGAGCGTTTATTCCTCTGGCAAAGAAAATAACCAAGTGAACCAGCTGGGCTTGTTTCCTCCCAGCTGTGGGTAAGGCAACTGCATTATTCTTTTATTCCCTCTATTTTTGGCCTGGTAAACTTAGAAGTTTGAGACACCTGAGTTTTAGTGAATAGATGTGACCTCAGGCGCTCTGCTTTTACAGTAAAGTCTGGATCACACAATTCCTCTGTATCACATTTAATTATTTAACAGCAATAGTGAGCTATTAGCTTATGAAGAAATAGCTGACAACATCCTTCTAGACAAAATATTTTTTATGGAATATGATTTTTTCTAGGGAAAAAATCCAGAACCCTGTGCAATGGCTTTATGCTATTTATTCTCCCAATACCGTATCTCACACATACTCACATGACATTAGGACAAAGATTACAACTGAAGATAATGATATGGTAGTTATCCCCCAACCTGCTAAAACTTTCCTCATGCCTTGTGGTTCCTGTCGAGGGAAGCAAGCTTAAAATTACAGTTCACATTTAACAAATTTAACAGAACCCACTTTTTCTTTCTTGCATAGAGACTGAGCTTAACCATAGAGCTCGAGCTTAACCATGCCATGCAGAAACAGTGTGTGCACTTTTCTGCCTGCTTGGTTGAGAAGTTGTAATGTGCCAAGCCTCTGAGTCCAATCTTGCAATCACAACTTAATTGTATAAACGCTCTTTTAGCACTGAGCAGCAACTGCCAGAAATGTCAGCTGCTGCACATACATGTGCACAAGTACCTTCACTTTTGCAATGCCAAGGGCCTTCTCTGTGCACTCCTGCAGCCAGCCTTTCACTTGCAGCTCTGTAGCCTTCCACCTGAGCTCCTGTGTCAGTCTTTTTTCCCTTCTCCTTTCTACGCTGTTGCCTTTGTGCTGTTATTCTCATGGCCTTCCACCTGCAAATCTGTATTATAACAGGTTCTCATGGAAAGCAATTGCTAACAGTCTTGAGAACCCCCTCCCTTTCTTCTCCCTGTGTTTCCTACCTGTTTTGTAACTTTAGTTTACATTCCTGGAAAAACTAGAGTTAGCAAATAGAAAAGTATCTAGCAGTCATGTAAATATCCCTTAAGCATTTACCAGCCATAAATGTGCCCCAAGTGGAGTGACCGGCATGCACCAGCAGTGACTGATTAAATGTGATCCTGTCAGCGCTGGCAGCAGCATATACAGAACAACCAAGAGGGACCTTGGCTAGGTCCTAATGCCAAGCACGGAGTTAACAGAGGAAAAAGCGTGGCAGGAATAGTTACAGTCATCTTCTTCATCCTCACCGCTTACTGGCACTGGAAGACACTCTTCTGGGGGCCCCGTTGCTTCGCTTCTTGGCTGGCCACTGGGCAGTTTCCCCCTTCCTTCTCTTTCCATTCTTTTTTCCCTGTGGTAACTTCAAGTTGATGTGTGGACCCCACTGATAAAACTCTGTGCAGGTAAATCTGTTTCAAGAGGTATGATGTTACCGTCCCCATGCAGTTGTCAAGGTTCCCTCCCCTTCTTTCAGCACCAGATCCCGGTGGGAATGGTGGGAAGCAGAGCTACAGAGGAACAGCTACACCCTAGTAAAAAATACTGACTCTGTGTATTATTACTTAAGTTACTTGTATTTAGTTATTGCTTAACTTCACTATATAAAGCAACATATTCTGGGATAGAATGCTACACAGAACTAAGATTAAGCAACTCTCCATTGTAAGGACTGAGATTCAGTTGTTTTAATTTTTGTCAAAGTTTTAAGCATTCAGGCTAATGTTCTTTCAAACCAAGTCTCCCCCTGACAACAAAGCATTACACTCTCACTGATTATTTTGGTGAGACAAATAAGTATGACAAGTTCTGGTGCTCTGTCACCGAGAAGTACACCCTCACTCCTGCTCTGGAGCAGGAGATGAGACACTGCAAGGCCCAGATACAGATTTTGCTGTTGCTACAAACCTGCTTATCCCATCCTATCCCACTTTTGAACCCTACTAAGAGGGCGTTAGCACGTTAGTACTTGCACGTTAGCAGGTCTTGCCCTTTAGCAAGTCTGCTGCAAGCCTGGCAGCCCAACTGCATTTTGCAGTGCCCGGGGGCTGCGGGCTGGAGCTGCCCCGGGGTTTCTGCAGGGACACGGCCAGAGCAGCCGCATTCTCGTGTGCTGACTGCTCCCTCTGCTGGCACCTGGCAGCTGGATCCACTCAAAATGGGGAAAAACACTACAGGCGCAGGAGGTGAAACTGTACTCAAGAGGTGGGAGAGAAGACATCGGAACAGAGCCCTTAGGCACATGAGGCATGAGCTTACATTTCCTTCGCAGTATGATGAGCTATCAGTCCTGTTCAGTGCCATCAGCAGCATCCGGATAGTGTCTGTGTTTTACATAGGTCTTAGGGCTGGTTTCATTTATCAGTTGGAGCTGTCACCCAAAGAACCTGTAGCTTTCCCTCCAGTTACTCGCAGTAGAACAGTCACAGTTTGTTTAGTCACTTCATTTTTATGGGCCTCAAAAGCTGCGAACAGAGCAAAAGATTAAAAAGCAACACACTTCTGCCCTCATGTAAAAATCCTCTGCAGAATGCAAATACCCACAGTAATTCCTCCATTTCAGCACCCCTTGTAGGTCTTGCCCTAACAGTGCACAGCAGACTGGCATGTTTCTCAGCCATGTCTGCCTACAGCAGAAAATCCAGCAATGGTATATGAACATTCATCATGCAGTGATCAAATATCCTCAATACTGAGCTACACCAGGTCCCACAGTACCTATCCCATGGCACAGCCACCACCCCACTTATCCTAAGGACTTTGAGGGGAAGGCAGTGGGACACCTACCACATGCTCATGATGCTGCCTGTGGGACACACACTCATCCTGGGTCAAGTAGCGTAGTGTAAATACATTTCATTGAAAAACAGAGGTCCAAGTTTTCTGGGTTTTCTTTTTCTTACTAATGCATTGCTTGTCCTGTTGGGTGTGAATCCATAACCTTTTACACCAAAGTCAAGCAAAGTCCTGTCCTTCTCTCCCTGGCATGAGTAATTATCCATACAACCGCATCAGTGATCAGGCACAGCTCCGATCTGGCTGCCAGCACCAACCAGTATTGCCCAGAGCAGCATGGTGAGCTCTCTGATGTAGTAGAGAGAAAAGAAACCAGGCCGTTTGGAGGCAGGTTGTGCTGCTCTGGATCCATCTCAAAGGCACTTTTCTTCTAAAGATGACACCTTTCTCTAGGGTTACACAGGCATCACAGTTCATCAGTCCGCCACCAAATGACATTCACAACTACCAACCATTTTATGCATGAGCAGTATCACTGTCTGCACAAGGAACACACACACCATTAACTAGAGACACAGGCAGGGAGGCAAATAAGTACATTCTGCTTTCAGGAACCAGCACATAGTTAATATTGAAGTGGATGCTGCACAAATTTCCCCTCCACCCCTGCAATCCTGAAAAACAAAATGCTTTGGAAGAAGAGTTGCACAGAAGGGAAAACTGCAAAGGCATGGGGCTGATGACGAAATAGGTATGAAATTAAAAAACCTTGCTCCCGATACCCAAGTTCCTCGATATGCTTCAGTTTTTGTAGTGTTTGGAAATGTACTTTGAATACGTATGTTCACTTGAAAAACATTTTCTAATATCTGTAGGTTTCAAAAGATGTTTCATATTTTAAGGTGGCTTCCTAAAGAAACAAAGTTTATGCGACCATATTTTGCACACAAGAACATGCATTGTGTTTTCCAATAACTTGAGATCATCAGTCTTTTTTAATAACATAGGTTAAAGATGGTCAGTTCCTACTAGTTTTGTGAAACCAGTACAGGAGAGAAAAATGCTCTTTGTCTCCCAGTCAGAGAAAATGTTAGTGCGGAGTTCAACTCTTACTGGAAATATGTTGTGCATCCCCTAATCCTGAGATCAGAACTCACATCTCGTTAGACATCAGGTAATTCAAAGACAAGATAATATTATGAGAAAAAAAGTTCTATTAGGTCTACATCTCACACTAATAGAAGACAGTTTGCTATCAGAGGAAAAAGTGAAAATGAAAAAAAAAATCCTTGAAATATCAAAACTCAGGGATATAATTTTCCTTTTAATCATTATAGCAAGTTAATAAGAAAAACATGTTCATTGTTGGGCATTACAATCAGACTGAGTTGTGTCTTCTCTAACAATTACAAATTGTATTGATACTTATACTGCATCAAAGAAAAATGAGGACTGGCATTTTAAGACAGCATTGTAGTTATACATGAAAGGTCAGTGTTCTGCAAGTAAGGCTTTCTCCTCAAAGTTCAAACATAAACTGTGGCAGCATCTTTTCCAGACTCATTGCTAGCACCATGTCACCTTTAACGCTTAATTTTCCTGACATGAAAGCCATGATTGACTTTAGCTTCCCAAAAAAGAAGAAGTAGGACCATCAGAAAATGAAAAGGAACTTGATACAGTCTGAGCATAAGAAACAGTAATATCACTAGTGTAAGATCTTGGGAGTTCTTCAGAAATTCCTCTTTGGTATATACTTCGTATTTTTTAACTATGTGGTAAAAATGCTAAATCACACTCTGCAATTAAATCTCATACCCTTCAAATATCTCAGTATAACAAAGTATTTCCATCTATCTGTACGTATATATCCATAGATCTTACAATATTGAACCACTTTGCTGAAAACGAAGAGGCTGATTAACTGAAAGAGAATTTGCTTTTCCACTCCACTTTTAAAGGTATTTTTTGAGGGCTTGGTTGTAATGATTAACTTACTTAATGGATAACTTCCTTTTTCATGATTAATCTATTCTGACTCCATTTTGATGTTTTGCTAAAGAAGGCTCAGAATTGTTTGAATAGCGATAAATGAGGAAATCACACTTATAAAGCAGTGCAGCAATTTAACATCATGGAAATTGTGACATTGCTTCTTGTCCATGAAATACTTTACCAGTAAAAACCTTTTCTGGAGCCAGAAAAAAGCTCAGTAGGAGGGCCACAATGCATGAGATGTTGCATGCTGTTACTTAATGAAATTATTAGATAATTTTAACTGACACAAGACCGTATAACTCAGGTCTGTCAGGGGAGATGAAACAAACCAGGTTACTTTCCTAGCAAGTTCTGCTGTAAAAGCAGAGCGCATTCAGGAAAGGCAGATTAGAAACGTGCAGAACAGAGGTCCAAGATACGGACCAGGCTCTTTCTGAAGCTACACTCGCTGCTAAAATTTCAATCCCTGGTGAATAAAAGCAGTATAAGCTTTTGTGCTCTTCCTGGCCACAGAAGAGAAAAGTTCAGAAGAATCCAAGCAGTCCTATCCTACACTTCTGCTAGAGCCCCAGGAGCTAAAAACTCCCCCATCCCAGGATGACAAAGCAAGGTGGCTGTCCATTCACCCACCAGCAGAAGGTCTTCTGGGCACCAGGACCCGTGTCTGCCCTGGTGAACGCCTTCGTCACTCACCTGTGAACATCTTCACAAAGTCACCGCTCGACATGCTCATGACCACGTCGGCTGTCACAGGAGGCTTTCCGGAACCAGCGCTCCCGCCCTTGGTTTTCAGGTCAATATACCAAGTGCCTCCTTCATCACCTGAACAGACAGTGGAGAGAGGTGAGAAGGCAGCAAAGGGTGCTGCACCCTCCCTGCTCCATCTGGAGCAGTGACACGACACTACGCATGCCAGCAGTCTCTGCAAGCAGTTACCGCTTGCCCCACGTTCTGTGGGCAGGCAAAGCCAGCCGCCGGCAGCCGCCCCGCAGCACCGCGTACCGGGGCCACGGGCAGAAGAGCCCAAAGGCAGCACTTGCTGACAGGGCTGGGGGCAGCTGGCGCTTTCGCCGTGACCCCATGAGCACCCCTGTCTACGTCATGCTAACCCTGCGCAGCAGGGCAGCGCCGTGACAAAGCCTGCCTGCCTATGCCAGGAGCGGCGGCAGCGTCCTGCACGTGCTGCCCTTGGTCCCGAGCGTCAGGGTTGTGGGATCAGCTGGAAAAGGCGAGTCTTTCTCTTTGAAAACACCAGGGCCTTCTGCTAGGAGCCCAAGCAGGTGAAGGCTTTACAAGTGATGGTCTTACCAGATAACTCAAACTGAAAGACCCCCTGAGTAGTTCTCACATACTCTTCACTCATCGCCCCCTGAATAACTCTGAATGTTTCTGCAACAGGACTCAGTGGCTTGGCTGGAGCGGACTCCATCTTAACCTTGGCTCCATCTGGGCCTTCCTGCTGCGATCCGCTTACTTTCTTCTCCTCTTTCAATGCTTGGGAAGCACCTACAAGAAAGAGATTCTTTTTCTCTTGCACCTGCAAAACACTTGAAAACTGCCTGCAGGAACATGCGTAGGGAAGTCTGTTCGGAAAGATTTAAGCTTCCCAGTAGGGAAAACAAGTATTTTCCCACTTCAGTATTGCTACTGATAAAGGATGGGTTTTGCACTTGGGAATCTGAACAGCTGTAGAGCACCAAAGGTAATTCTGAAATCTATTTCACTTCCTAATACATTGTCCTTCTTGCATGGATGAGCAAGGAGCTGCTGGAAAAACTCAAAGGGAAGAAAGAAGTTTACCAAATGTGGAAAAAGTGAATGGCCACTTGGGAGGAATATAAGAATGTAGTCGGAGTGTGTAGGGATGCAACAAGGAAGACTAAGGCCCAGTTGGAATTAAAACTGGCAGGGGATGTCAAGGGCAACCAGAAGGGCTTTTTCAAATACATCAGCAGCAAAAGGAAATTGTGGGCCCGCTGCTGAATGAGGTGAGTGCCTTGGTGATGGAGAATACAGAGAAGGCGGGGCTAGTGAATGTCTTCTTTGCTTCAGTCTTTACTCCTAAGGCCGGCTCTCAGGAAACCCAGACCCTGGAGGTAGGAGAGAAAGGCTGGAGAAAGGAAGAACTTCCCTTGGTCAAGGAGGATCAAGGTAGAGAACATCTAGGCAATCTCAACATCCACAAATCCATGGGGCCTGATGGGATGCACCCATGAGTCCTCAGGGAGCTGGCAGATGTTATTTCTAGGCCATTCTCAATCATCTTTGAAAGGTCATGGAGAACAGGAGAGGTCCCTGAGGACTGGAGGAAAGCCAATGTCACTCTGGTCTTCAAAAAGGGCAAGGAGGACCCAGGGAACTGCAGGCCAGTCAGCCTCACCTCTATCCCTCGCAGGTGATGGAACAACTTATTCTGGGGGTTATCAATAAGCATGTGGAGGAAAAGAAGGTTATTGGGAGTGGTCAACATGGATTCACCAAGGGGAAATCATGCCTGACCAATCCTATAGCCTTCTATGATGACATGACCAGCTGGATGGATGAAGGGAGAGCAGTGGATGTTGTCTATCTTGCCTTCAGCAAGGCTTTTGGCACTGACTTGTGTAACATCCTTGTTAGCAAGCTTAGGAAGTGTGAGTTGGATGAGTGGACAGTGGGGTGGGTTGAGAACTGGCTGAATGACAGAGCCCAGAGTGTTGTGATAAGCAGCACAGAGTGTAGTTGGAGGCCTGTATCTAGTAGTGTGCCCCAGGGGTCAGGGCTTGGTCCAATCTTATTCAACATATTCATCAATGACCTGGACAAGGAGAAAGAGTGTACCCTCAGCAAATTTGCTGATGATACTAAACGAGGAGGACTGGCTGTTACACTGGAAGGCTGCGCTGCCACTCAGTGACATCTGGACAGGCTGGAGAGCTGGGCAGAAAGGAACCATATGAAATTGAATAAGGGCAAGTGTAGGGTCCTGCACCTAGGGAAGAACAACCCCAAGCACCAGTACAGGTTAGGGGCTGACCTGCTGGGAAGCAGCTCTGCAGAGAAGGACCTGGGAGTCCTGGTGGACAACAAGCTCTCCATGAGCCAGCAGTGTGCTCATGGCCAAGAAGGCCAATGGTACCTGGGGTGCATTAAGAAGACTGTGGCCAGCAGGTCAAGGGAGGTTATCCTCCCGCTCTACTCTGCCCTGGTGACACCACATCTGGAATATTGTGTCCGGTTCTGGGCTCCCCAGTTCAAAAAAGACAGGGAACTACTGGAGAGTCCAGCAGAGGGCTACAAGGATGATGAGGGGACTGGAGTATCTCTCGCATGAGGAAAGGCTGAGAGAGCTGGGGCTGTTTAGTCTGGAGAAGACTGAGAGGGGATCTCATCAATACTTATGAATATCTAAAGGGTGGGTGTCAAGAGGATGGGGCGAGACTCTTTTCAGCGGTGCCCAGTGACAGGACAAGGGGCAATGGGCACAAACCGGAACACAGGAAGTTCTATCTCAACGTGAGGAAAAACTTCTTCACATTGAGGGTGACCGAGCACTGGAACAGGCTGCCCAGAGAGGTTGGGGAGTCTCCTTCTCTGGAGATATTCAAAACCTGCCTGGACATGATCCTGTGCAACCTGCTCGAGGTGATCCTGCTCTAGCAGGGGGGTTGGACTAGAAGATCTCTAGAGGTCCTACCGATCTGAATCTGTATAAAAGAAAAGGGAAAACCAAACCACAGCATAATTCTAATTCTGACTGTCCACAGTTCGTTGCAAAGGCTTAAACAGTGTATTTTCTAACACAACCCATACACTCCTGACAGCACTCACAAAACCCACATCAGTTTCAGAACACTTTCACCTCAAAATACTTCTGTCTTGTCTATTTTGATAAGAACATGGATATTTTCATTAATTCTTCTGCAAAGGCTTCTAAGCTGTAAATCAATTCAGTGCTTTAATCAGCATTTTACTATACCACAGTGAACACACACAGTTCACAATGAAGACCAGCATTTACCATTTACAAGGCTGATCAAGTTGAACAGCCTCTAAAAATGCTGTAGGAAGTCTCTTAGGTGTCTTCAGTATCAAAAAAATAGTTAGGACTGTTCTATGAATCCCTACTAAATAACTGGGGTTGTGAGGCCCGGGGAACTAACATGATCCATCCCTGGCAGAACAGCCCTAGTGCCATTGCTCAAATCTTATTTTCAAGGGAAAGGGACTCTGTTCAAACTTTGCCTCTTCTGCCCATCTCTTGTCCCTATTTTGTCAGTCCTATGAAACCTGTTCAGCATTCTTAGTTGTCCTCCAACTTGACACGCTTCAATTCTGAAAAAGGAAAAACTATGCTTTTCTAAAAAAGAAAATTTCTCCATTTCATCTAAGAGATTGTAAATCATGCAAGTTTCATCTAGGAAACAACATAAACTGGTTTTTGTATAAATTTATCAAGAGAGATCATATGACACTGCTGAAAAATGTGCTGTTTGATATTTGATTTCTTCTTCCACCAATATTTACCTGTGACCTTCGGTATAAACAAGGATTCTTCAAAATAAGGCAGTAATTATAAACTGTGAAAGTTTCAGAGTCCTGTGGAAGGTAAAATTCTCTTCCTAGCTTTAAGTACAGGGGGTCCACAGCCACTTTCATAAATCATACTCTCCAAATGAGAAAAGGGATTTTGCCAAATAGCTTGAATGGAGTCCACATTCTGGGGAGAAAAAAAACCAACAACGAACTTGAAATAGAGAGGGCATTCATTATCACCAACAAACAACTTCTGCACACAATGATTTCCCTAGCACATCTTTCTACCTTCACTGCTACCATCAAAACTAGAAGCCTCTTAAAGTTGCATTGAAAAACATTTGAAGACTAGAAACCATGTCATTAGCTGGTAAGTAATAATATATGCATTGTTCTCGGCAACAAAAAAACCAGTTTTGAGTTGCAGAATTTCAATCAATTTAATTTATAATGAATTCGTATAAATAGGTAATTATTAAGAAATAAAAACAAATAAACACTTACAAAAACCCACCTCAACTTCCCTCTGCACATCTCTCCTCCACCCTCCTTATTTATTCCTAATAAATTCTTTTAGTTTGAGCCAACTTAGGGAATCATTTCTAGTAGCAGTGTACTCAGAAATGTTCTTAGCCTTTGTTGTTAGGTATGCAAAAGTTATTTAATATTCCAATCAAACAGTGGTGTGCTTAAGGGGAATATATAAAATATAATGATTCTTCTGCTAAAAATTCTCTTCTTACTATGTTGAAATAACAGCACAGTTCATTAGGGTGCACATTTGTTAACAGTAACCAGATGGAGGAAATGATACCACACAGGGCATGGGGCTGGAGTATTGGTGATCTATGCCCCTAGTGTGCTGGGTGATCTTAGACAATTGGTTTTCCTCTGCTTGCCTCACTTTGCACCTGAAAAATCAGATGTTTCTACCTACTTCTATATTCATTTTGTAAGACAGTCATTGAAAACAGTGCGTAAGACTTGAGTGGTGGTAAAATGCCAAATGCCACTCAAATACAGAGGGGGCTGAAAGGGCAGAAGCAAGTTTGTTGGGACTGTCAGCTGGAGGAGACACGGTATTTTCAGAGCTGATCACTGGCCTGAAAGATCTTCTCGCTGTCTTGAGGACACAGGGGGGCCCAGCGGACATCGCTCCCTGGGACCACTCTTGCCACCTCCTTCTGAACAACTGCATTTTCCTCATCACCTTCCTCGGGCGAACCCAGGCCAGCCACAGGCAAGGGCTGGGGAGTGCGGAGCAGTTGGCAGAGCAGGGCACTAGCAGAGGCGGTGGTCCCCAATGGCAGGGACAGCCATGGCAGCCAGGGAGGTGTTGCTGCAGTGCCCCGGCAACGGTTGCTTAAAATTGAAAGGCTGATGGGCAAAATACCTGACCCCACCATGTTACAGAGGTGGTTTTTGAAAGAGAAGGGGTACCACATTCTCCCATGAGTAGCTGTGGGGCTCAGGGGCAGGCTCTGCTCCAGGGTGAGTGAATGCTGCACTGTTGGAGGGAAGGGCGGTCTGCGGGGTGCCTCCCCCAGCGCAGCACCGCAGGACCGCGGGCGCCGACGCAGGGGTGCTCAGCGCATGGTAACCCTGTGCTCCCCTGCTGCTCGTCACCTGGCGTAACGGGGGGTGAGCTGTGGGGCTAACGTGCCAGCACCAGCAAAACTGCGGAGCGCCAATGCGTGAGCCTTCCAGCTTCTGCAGCACCTTCTGAAATGGTCTCTGCTTCTCATCCTAGGACACCTCGCAGGAAGTAAACTGACCCTCCTGGTGTAGAAGACCGGTGTAGAAGACAGCCCCAGCGCTCCACATCGCTCACTGCAGACATGAGGCTCACGATGCTGGCACAGGGCTGTCACAGCCAAGCCCTGCATCCCTCCGTACTTGGGTAAAGTGGCTGGAGAGAGGCTGAAGGACAGTTGTGCCTGACTGAGATCTTCTCAGCAAAGCGGTTTTGCTTCTGTCTGTACAGGGTCCCACCTTGGGAAAGCACGTGGCACAAAGGATGTTCCAGTTGTGAAGCGTTCAGCCAGCCCTTGGCCCCTTTGGCATGGTCAAGCATCACTCCTACAGGAGCCTGTGGCTCTGTGGCAATGGGAGCTGCAGGAACAGTAAAACAACTATCATTACGTCAACACACAAGGACGCGTGCATCTGCTTATGGCTTAATCTGATTTCTGTTTGAGTCAGAGGTCAGAGCATCCATCAGGCAACAAGGAGGAGGAGATGATGTGGGAAGAGTTATGTGCGGATGTGGCGGTGCAGGATGTGGAGGCGAGGGCCGACCTCGCAGTTACTGTGAAATGAGAGGGATGAGAAGGAAGAGGTGAAGGAGGGGACAGGTACATTGGGCAAGCAGAAGGCAGGCGATCCTGCTGCAGGCGTTTGGATGAACTGGGGAGGCAGAAAGTGAGCTGGAGCCAAAGGCTCCAGTGGTTTGAGCGGGACCGGGAATAGAGTTCAGTTTGAAGCCAAATTTCACATATCCAGCAGAGAACAAAAGGACGCTGGAAACCACTCGAGTCCACTCTTTCCACTACAAGTAGCCCCCTACACAACCTAATCTCAGGTTGTCTTACATGCCCCAACCCGGCCATCCCCACTCTCCTCACAGCCTCACCCACACAGCCGGGAAGCCTCCCGCGGCGTGCAATGCCCCGGGGGCCGCAACTCAGCCCTGGCCTCGCCGGCAGCCGCACCCCGGTCCCCGCCACCCCAGCGCCTCACGCATGCCCGGGCGGGCCGGGAACCAGGGTAAGGCCATTCCGCCCTTCACCTTCGCCCGACCGCTCCGCCCCTCGCCACCACAGCGGCTGCGCGAAACGGGACGGCCCCCCACGGTCCTCCCAGGCCTGCTGCCCGCCCCGGGGCGTCCCGTAGCCGCGCCGCCATGCTGCCCAACACGGGGTAAGCCGCCCCGGCCCTTCCTTCTACTTCTGCGCCCCTCCGCCGGCGCAGACACCCCCCACGCCTCGGCCCTGGCCGCCGCTTCCCGCTCTTCAGGCGGCGGCAGCGACGGGCAGAGCCGCGGAGGCTGGGGGCGAGGCTGAGGTAAAAACCGTGGCTTTTCAGCCACCGAAGGCCTTTTCTCGGGGCGAGGTGGGCTTCGGCCGGGGTCCGTCGTGGTGCCGGGGTGGTTGGCTGGGCACTCACCTCGGCGCTGGTTTGCTTTCCCCTCCAAACAGGTTAGGCAAGACAGCGCTTATAAGCATCTGAAAGTGAAATATTATATCGGAGGGTATGAGTGCTCGTGTAATGGGTTGTTTTTTTCCAGTTAGGGGTAGCATTGCCCTGCCCCACAGGGTGCAACTCACTATCCCTGCTCGTCTCCAGCGTGTTTGTGAGTGGGCTTTGCTCACACCTCGGGTCATGCCGGCCTTGGGGTCACCTGCCCGCGCTTGTGCAATGTGTGGTGATATCAGAGGTCCGGGTCAAGGAGTTAGTCCACAGCAGAGAGGCTGGAAGCACGTCCAGGAGATAAGGGGGCAGGTGGGCACTGGCAGAGGTCCTGGAAGCCTTCGTGAGGATCTGTAGTCAGTGTCCTTGAGTGGGCGTGTTTTGCAATGGAAATAGTTGTTGGAGGACTTTGATCTAAATTGGGTAGTACATCTGTAATTTTATGTATATTGAACTATTTTTTTCTCTCTCTTATTCCAAGCCAGTGCTGCCTTAACCGACAATCAAATTTTTTTCTAGTATAGGATCTTAATTTAGAGCCATTTTCTGCCTTTCTTTAGAGCCAGCACTGCTAACAGCTGGGAAAATAAATTGTTATTATTTGTTCCTGTGCGTTATAAACAAGATCATTCACTAAATTCCTAACATATGTGTAAGCAAGCTGTAAAAACTGTCCCTGATGTGGCCTGCAAGTTTCTATATTAGCAGTCATGCCTGGTGAGAAAGGAACCCATCTTCATTTTTTTCAGGATCTCTGAGACTCCAGGGCACAGAGGTGAATGTGACATTTTCTGTCTTATTACCAGAATTCAACTGCGATGGAAGCAGTAAAGGTGTAGCCTTCAAAATACAGGTCACGAGCAATTTTAGATGAGCACATGCTTCAAAAACTTGTCAACTATTGGACTGCTAAGTGAATTGAGAAGTAAATCCTAAGTTGCTAGCTTCTCAGTCTGCCAAGGAGAGTAAAATGCTCTAAATTCTGGGCAGTTCTTTTGGGTACACTGAATAAACATTTTAAGAGGTTGGCACATCTGGCTTTGTGGATGCTGTGACACAGGATAAATTAAACTTGTTGAGTGAGACACAGTTAGAAGTAAAAATAAGGAAGAAGCAAGGATGTTTAAAAAAAGGGAGTGTGAGAGATAGTATCAAGTCAGCTCAATGATTCAGAGGAGATGAAGTGAAAATTAATTTTTCCTGTTAGTAAGGCTTTGCTTCTTTTGGTGAACACTATATCTGGGGGCTGTAGGGACAGAATTGGAGATTGTGGAGCTAGAATTGAAGGAAGGAAGCTCCAGAGAGGGAAGGTAGTCAGTGGTGATGGTAAGCCTAGGGAGAAAAAGGATGTTTATGTAGGCAGGAGATGCAGTTGTGCTGAGAAGAAAGAAGACTTGAGAGTGATGGCCAGTGTAGGAAAGGTCGGAGGGGAAAACTAGAGAGAGTGTAACTGGAATGAATAGAATATGTTCCCTGACATTTTGAATAAAATAATAATTTGGGGAAAGGAATTGAACCTGCGGCTGGACTCTTCCAGGTTGGATCATTGCATAATTCAGGTTGGAAGGGACCTTCAGAGATCTCCAGTCCAACCTCTTTGGTTGGACTGGCTTTCAGCCAGGTCAGTTGCGAGATCAGACATGGTGGCTCAGGGCTTTGTCTGTTTGGGTCTCCAAGGAAAACCTCCAAGGCTGGAAACAGCTCAGTCCCCTGTTCTGTTGCCTGACACTGTCATCATGGGGAGGACAGTCTGAACCTCTCTACTTCAAACCTTTTTTCTTTCAGTTTCAGAGGGCCTATATTCTCTCATCCTTTTGCGCTGCACCACAGCATGTATGCTTGGCTCCATCTCCTCAATCACTACGTAGGTATTGGGGGGCTGCTGCTAGGTCCCCCCCAAAAGCTGTTCTCCAAGCTGAACTGGTCCTCTCATACCAGTGCTGAGCCTCCAGCCATCTCTGTCTCCCTTCACAGAACTTGCTCCCATTTGTCAACAAATACCTTATATTAAGGGACCCAAAACTCGTCACAGGGTGAAAGTGTGGTCTTATGAGTGCCAAATAGAGGGGCATAATCCCTTCCCTTGATCTTCTGGTTATGTTGTTCTTGTAGCTGCTGGCCTGTGCTCAGCCAAGTCCCCCGAGGCCTTTTCAGGAGAGTGGTCCCTAGCCATTCAGTTCCTAGCCTGTGTTGTTTCAGGGACTCTTTCTTCCCAGGTGCAGGGCTGTGCATCTCTCCCTGTTAAATTTCATCAGGCTTCTGTCCGTCTAGCCTTTTGGGCACCCTCTGGATAGCAACCCTCCCCTCAAGCTTGTGAATCGGTTGTCATCCACCCTCAGAGCATTTTGTCACCTTCTTCAGCTTGTTTATAAAGATATTAAACAGGACTGGTCCAGGAGTGATACTCCACCCTGGTCTCTGGGCAGAGTATGACTTCACCACCACCCTCTGAGCCTGACTGACCAACTAGTTTTTACCCATCAGGTTGTGCACCCATCCAGACCATAACATCTTAAATTGGATGAAAAATATTGTGAGAGATGGCATTGGAAGCCTTGCTTTCATGACCCCATTGAGCAAAGGGCCTGTTTTTACTACCAGTGTAGTAGCAGAAACCCCTGTGCCCTTGATGTTCTTCACAAGCCTCATCTGCAGGTGAACTTTGGTTTTCCTGACGCCACCCTGACATGCCCAGATGATATTTCTAATTCCTCCTTTGTGGTCTGTCCTTGCTACTACTGCCTGTATGACACCTTTTACACAGGAGCTGAGCCACAAGTCCCCAGCATAGCCATGCCAGTCTCCTGGTCTACTTTTCTTCCTGAATGGACAACTCTTGCCCCTGGAGGGTCTTAAAGCCCAGCCAGCGTTCCTCAGCTTCCTTCTCCTTTAGAACTGCCTCTCACTGGAGCCCATTTACCTCTTCCCTGACTAAGGTGGAATCTGCTGACCTCATACCAGTTGGTTGAAGGTAGAAGCCAGATTCTGGCCTTACTTGACTGAGTTTTACAGTCTATGTATTGTGGAGATGAACTTTCCTCACCGCATGTGGCTTGACTCTCGGCGGTATTTTTTTGTGATTCAGTGTGCTGTTTTGGGATTTTTCTTCCCATGCCTCTCTGTGACCCAGTTTTGCAGAGGAAAGCTGTTTGAAATGGTATCTGCAGGGCTCTTGTTGCTTCCTGGAACCCCATAGATGCCTAACTGTGCCACTGCAGGGGAAGATCCCTCCCTGCCTCATCCCAGTTTTCTGCCTTCTGTAAGCAAACATTTATCCTCCTAGAGTGTTTTACAGAAGGATGCTCTTGCACTGGAGGGAAAAACCAGACCTGGAGAAACAGTAGCAAGTCAAGTCTGGCCCAGACTGAAAGGAAGACTAATGCAAGCTTGGAGGCTGGTATAAAACATTTGCGATACGAGTGAAAAGTGAAGTTGCTCTAGTACATATTTTATATGCATTCTTTAACTGGGGCTGAAAACTTGGCCGCCTTGTTTTTTTTCTACTGAGTTACAGAAAGCAACACAAGTTTTATAGAGAACACTGAAATGCATATTCCTTCATATGGAAAACCTGTGGTCTAAGAGGCTTTGTTGTTGAATAGGCTTTAAACTGGAGTTGCTGTTTTGTTTTTCAAAAATTCAGTGGCATTGCTTGTGTAAGCCAGACATCTTTCTGACACTTTAAAACTTAATAGTTTCTCCAGAGCTTTTGATTAGACCCATTTTTTGGGAAGTGAAAAAATGTAGTTACTGGGAAACTGTTGAGTTTAGTGTAATACCTTAAGAAGTAATTGCCATGTCTGAAAATCAAGTTTTTGGCACTTGCATGTGGCACCCTGCATTGGCGTTGTGGTTCTGGACTTGAGCTTTATACCATGTTGAGACAGCAGTTTTTTGTGTTTAGAGGGCTGTGAGTAGTAAATTACAGAGAGCTACCTAGGTGTGTTGTCTCATTAGAGACTGGCATTTTGGTTTTATAACTTACTCCTCTTCCACCGTTGGAGAATGTGGCACCTCTGTTGTAAGGAGTGTGTTGGATCATTTTACAAAAGGGGAGAAATGTAATTGGGTGACCTGTGTAACCTTCTTGCTTTATAGTGTTTGCAAACTTGGAGAGTGGCCTTCAGTAGTACTGTACTTGCTGTAGCTGTAGCCATTTCTTTTGTACTTAGGGGCTGCTTTCTTAGTACAATGATGAAGATATTTTGTCTGGTTGGAAGACTGCTGTAGTTTCTTTTGCCCTTAAAGAGTGCTAAAAGTCAATGATATGCAGATTTTGCTTTGTTCTCCCTCTTTACCCTCCACTTTCCCCTTTACCTTTAGGAAACTAGCAGGATGCACTCTCTTCATCACGGGCGCAAGCCGGGGCATTGGCAAAGCCATTGCCTTGAAAGCTGCTAAGGATGGTGCAAACATTGTGATAGCTGCCAAGACAGCTGAGCCCCATCCTACTCTTCCAGGGACTATCTACACTGCTGCAGCAGAGAGTAAGTTGTAATAAATGAAGGTGAGCTTCAGGTGCTGGGTGTAGGCCCTAGCTTAATTGTCATACCTGAGTGGAAAACTGCATAGACTCTCTTACTTCCAAATCACCTTTAATAAAATAATCTTAGTGCTTCTCTTGCCTCCCAGGAATGCTGGTAGGTATCAAAATGTTACTGTAATGAAGATGTATGTGTATGGATGTGAAAATGCTGTGTTAATTGAGATGTATGTGTATACTGTATACATTCTCAGTGTTAAGGTTTGGCTTTGGCTTCCCTGTTCTTTATACAACACATTAAAAGGTTGCAATTCGAGAGTGTGATTTTCAGTGCCTTCTTGAAGCATATAATTGAGAGATTCTCAGTAGGTTGATGCTGTTTGTTCCATCTGACAGCAAATTTTTACGTGTTTAATTTTTTAATTGTGCAGTTGAAGCAGCTGGAGGAAAGGCTTTGCCATGTGTGGTTAATGTGAGGGAAGAACAGCAAATTATTAATGCCGTGGAGAAAGCTGTGAAGACTTTTGGAGGTACGCTAAGGTGTGGAGGAGACATTAACAGACAGATTGTTAAAAAGAGAAGAGAACTTGTGCTTTTTGTCTGTAAATGTTAATGTGAAATGGCTTATTTTAAAACCAGGGATTGATATTTTGGTGAACAATGCAAGCGCCATCTCTTTGACTGGCACTTTGGAAACAGAAACGAAGAAGGTCAATCTTATGATGGATGTCAATGTACGAGGAACCTACCTTACGTAAGTGCTGAGAGAGGGACGCAAAGTAATTGTAACAAAATGTATGATGTTATCTCAGTTTTTCTGAGAAATTGTGTAGCTGTCTTGCTGCCCTAGAGTTGGAGTGTAAGTATTCTACATGTGCTGACAGGAAATTGCTCAGTTATTGGCCAACTGGTTTGCTATTAATATTTGCAAGAATTAATTGCAAATAGAGTAAACAGGAACCTTATTATTGTAGTCATTAAGTGTTAACAAGCCTCTCCATGCAGGTAGGAAGCAGAAACTAGTTTATTTGAAATGGAACTCCAGCTTGGCTTTGTTAAATGCTGTCTCCTCTTTCATTTCAAGCAAAATGACTAACTCTTTGCATACATCAAGTACAATGTGTTTGTCAGCTTCCTTCTCATAAGCTTTCTCATCTTTAGAGACGTTATATAACTTCCCATAGTTAAAAGAGAAATGTTAAAGATGTAACTTAATGATCTACGGTGTTCTCCGCCTACTCTCAGCTTATCAATTCTATCATTTATTTAAATTACAATACCAAGATTTGATTTCACAATTCCTGTGGTCCTTATTTTGCTCATTTTTTGGAAACGGATTTAGCAGGTGGTATCATCTTTAGACTTACAAGATGTAATTTAAAGTTGCTCTGTTTTAAAAGGAAAACTTTGTTTTTGACAAGGTTGTGTTATAAAAACCACCTCTTAGGATGATGCAGATTCTCTAAATTCAGTTGTTGCTTGATGTGATCAGGAGCTTTTATATCAAAGTTTTATCTACCATAGTGTCTGTCATTCTCCTTTGTGCAGATGAATTTGGTTATCAGATGTTATGATTATATTCCTTAATGTTCTTTTGCTAAGAATCAGTGAAGGGTTTTGCCACTAGAATAGTGTAAAAACACACATGAACAGCAGCTTTCTGAATTAGAGAGATGTGTGCACAGCATGTAGATAGCATGGAGAGAGGAGGGTGGAAGCAAGAAAGCCTGTGCTTGCAGAGTGGGATTTCTGTGCTTCTGCTCTCTGATGTCTGCTTGTGAAAGGCTCTAACTGTAAGTGGTTCTGTGCTCAGAAAGGAAAACTGGCTTTGGAATTTGGCATTCCAGAAAACACTGTGGATATCTCTTGCTAAATCTCTGAATGGTTTCCACTGTATTGCCAGTGGCAAGCTCCACATACCCCTCACCACCCAACAGCAACAATCACTTTCTTGATGGTACATCTAGCTATTCCAAATTATGGAGAATTCTTAAAGTCATCTTTCCTTTCAGTGCTACTCTGCCTGAAATAGATTAAAATAGATTAAAAAACCAGGTTCTGTTGCTGTGAATGAAAGAGTATATGAAAGATTAATGCCTCTCAAGGGAAGTTACAAATGATCTTTGTCATTGCTTGTATAGCTGTCAATTGGGAAGACCTAGTGCAGCATTTCAGCCTTTTCTTCCCCTTGCTTTGTGTGTTGCTTTTGTTTGTAATTTGTAGAGATCTGTTTGCAATTTTATGTTGAGAAACTAATAATACCTAAAAAAAAAAAAGTGTGGATTTTTTGTCTGTGCGGAGTAGGTAGGGAGGATGTCCGATCTTACAGAGTTTATCTGTTGACATAGTTTTGGTTCCTGTGCATTAAGAAATTGAGACATCTGTTAGTGAACCTCGCACACTGCCACTGAAAAGAGTTGAGACTCCAGGACATTTAAGTGGGTGGTAAATGATTTACTTTACTACTTCAATTATTTTACAGTTGAAGGTGTCCCTTCTGTGGCAGACAGTACATGTAGGTTCTGTTGAAATGTGAATAGTAGGTCAGTAGTGTAGTCCACTGTGGTGCCGTTCTCCCTATGAAGCTTGATTAAAAATTCTCCAGCAGAGCTGAAATAAAACCATGCCCTAGTTCTAGGGGTGAAGTTAAATGGCAGTTTCTGTAAAGTAGAAGTTATAATTTACAGATATGTGTAAATTCTAAGTTGACTGAAATAGTGACTCTTCTAGTCAGCAGAAAATAGGTTTTCAGTTTTGCTTGGAATATTTGTAATAGCCTTTCACTATACAATATTATTTCTTTAATGTGATTTTAAAGAAGAAATAGGTATGTGATCAGAAGAGGATATATTTATGACTAAGTGATGCTCTGTACTGTTAATTTTGTTTGTTGCCTCATAGCATTTTGTTGCCCCCACCAGAACTATTGCAAGGAGATTATGGCTTCTGAGCATCTGGAAAATCAGCTTTGGTCAATGCTGCTGCACTATTTGGAGAATGTGTTCCAATTAGCAGGAATGAATACTAGGCCTGAGATAAGTGAGCTAGGAAAGACTTTTTTCCTTTGGTTTTTCTATCAGTTAAATAATTGATACAAGGGCAGGGTCTCAGCTTAGTGTTGCACTTTCATGTATATGAAAATACTGATCTCCTGGTATGTTTTTTCCTGTAATTATAGATGTTCCATAAAATAAGAAGTGACTGATTTGTCTGAATCTATCTTTCAGGTCTAAAACATGCCTTCCCCATTTGAGGAAGAGTAGGAACCCCCATATCCTGAACCTCAGCCCACCTATGAATCTGAATCCCATGTGGTTCAAAAATCATTGTGGTGAGTAGCATTCAGTGCCTTTGTTTTTATTTTTTGAGAACCACGTAAATACCTGGTGAAATGTGCAGGAGCCTAGAATGCCAGATCTTGTGTCTTTAGCGCTATATACAGCCTGCCACTAATGGTTCCCCAGAGTGTTTTGTACCTAACCTAAAAGAAATTGTTTTGTGGGAAAACGTGGTGCAGGTTTCATGGCCTAATATATTCTTTATGTTTTCAAGAATGTTTTTAAGGTAAGAGTCTGAGCTTTTTTTGTAGGAATTCTTAAGATTACAAAATATTTTCTGTTCCAGATAGAAATTGAAACCCAAAATCTATTTTCTTCCAATTCATCTTCACATTTGATTTAATAAAGTTTAGTGTTGGTTTTTAAAATGGAAATTAATTTTGAGGTGGGAAAGGGGACCCCATGTTGTCTTGAGGTTAATGTTGTTCATTTTAAAACCGTAAAAAAACCTTTCAGTTTTGGACACTTGTCATGTTAAACTCCTCCAGCAAGTCCCAGTTCTTCCCCTCCAGAAAGTTTCTGTTCTCAAAGTAGACAAATGACAAGATTTAGAATTTCTTTTTTGTTGTTGTTGTTATTTTCCCTTTTTGTTTTCTGTAGAATACTAGTTTGGTCATTAGCACCTAGTATGCGTTAGGCATCTTGAAAAAAATTGAGCACTCTTGTCATTGTGCTGTATATAAAAAGCACAACAAAACCACCATACAGCTAGGCTTTAGTCATCATTTTTGTCAAAACATGCATAGCTCATTTTATTTGTAGTGAAGAGATGGCAGACTGCAGTTTGTTCTGCTGGAGGTGGTGGGGAGAAAGGAGAGATTTTGACTCTAGGAAGATACTGTTTTGTCCCCAAAACTCAATTTTCCTTATGAACAAATAATTTGGTTTTTCTTTCCTTCATAACTCAACTTCTGTTGATAGAGTGTAAATTTTTATCTTTTTTATACTTCTTGTCTTAGCTTATACCATTTCTAAATATGGGATGTCCATGTGTGTCTTGGGAATGGCAGAAGAATTTAGAGGAGAAGTTGCTGTCAATGCCTTATGGCCTAAAACAGGTGATTTTATTTTTTTTTAATGGTACTAAAATAATTACTTTCTGTATTTTGTCTTCTACAGCTTGTTTTACTTGACTTTGCTTATAATTCAGATTTCTTCTGGAATTGATTCAGGAGACCCAGCAGTTCTTTTGCATGTTCTCTGTTCATCCTGCATGGGTGCTAGTTTTCATTCCTAGTTCTCACTAGACCGTTGCCACTTTGATCCAAACTCATCTTCAGCTAGTTTGCAACCCGTTCTACCATTTTAGTTGGCTGAAGCATCAATGTAGTATTTGGCTTCTCTGTGCTCTTTATCCTGCACCCAGAGTTCTGGTTTGGAGAGAATCACAGAAGTATTAGCATGCTTTTGTTAGTAGGTATTAAATGTCTGTGTATGTAATAGTATTTAGAATTCCTTGCTAGTTAAATTGCCAGAGCTAGATGGAACTGACAAGATATATACCTCTGTAAATACAGAAATAATTCAAAAAAACCCTGTTCGTAGAAGTTTTAGTGCAGTTGGCCAGCAAACGGTTGTTCACAGAACCATCTGCTCGCAAGGCACAGGAAGTTAGAGCTCTGTGGAAGAAAAACAACTCAACGTTCCCACATTGTATTCACTTCAGTTTGTCGTCTTCAGGTCAGTGAGGATCAAGGCTGCTATTCAAGGTCTAGTCAGCTGTTTGCCAAAGAGGCCAGTCTCTTCACCCCAAATACATCTATGTGCAGAAATGATACTGTTGTTAAAATCAGTAAAGACAGAGGGTAATCCTGCCCTTTAATGGTGTGAGCCTAGTCATTGTGTTACGAAACATTACAACAGCAGAGTTTATTCCCTTAACTAGTGAAGGAAGGAAAGAAGCAATAGCAAATAAAAATATGAACCAAGATCCTCTTCTGGGGCTAGTGCCCCAGTGTAAGAAGCGTTTGTAGCCAGGCACTTTTGAATATTTTCCTGTTAGGAGTTGCAGGCCCCTTTTAACTTCTAGTGTGGAAGCTCTCTGATGTGCTTCGTCTAAAGTGAGGATTATGAGCAAGACTTTATTTCAGACAAAATTAGCTGAGTTTCTTTGCTTAAATACTCCAGTTGATACTCAGCTGAAGATGTGGGTTAGTATGTCTGACAGACCTGGTCCTTTTTTATCAGTCTGGATGCTTGCATCCTAAATTCTCTCAGTAGATGACATCGATGCTCACACTATGAGTTTTACCCATGGAAATAAGGGATTCACTTTTTGAATGGTAATTATATCATTCATGATAATTATATCAAAACCTTTACTGTCTATTTTGAAGAGGATAAGCTCTTCATTTTTAATGTACTGAAGGCAACTGCACATACAACTTCAGGGTCTGGATTGCCTTCCTAGCAGTGGAGTGAAAGCTCACCTTTCTGGTTTTGGGTGTCTTGTATTTTTTGTATTTCTGAAGGAGTTAGAAGAAACATGCACTTGTTTCCATGTACTTTCTTCTTGAGTGCTCCAGGGAAACCTCAAAAAGGTTTCAGCGGAGATTTCGCAGGATCTGCCTTTGTCATCTAGAATGAGCCATGAAATTTGGTTCTCAAAGCCCTTAGCTCCCTAGACCTCACGCCCATGCCACTTAGTTTGTCCCTAAAATGCCACTGCTAGATGGATTTTATATCTCCTCAGAATCCTATGTGTAGGAGTAATTTGCTTGTCCATTAACAGAAGGTAATCTTTACCATTTTGTGTTTTATTGGTCACTGACTGATTAAGCAATGTAAATGTAAAAGCAATGTATATGAGTTAGAGACAGTGAGAAAATTAATCCAGACTATCTCATTCAGACAGAGTTACATGGTATCAAGCTGCAGACATTACTGGTTTGACTTTTTTCCTCACGCAAAAGGCGTTACAAGATTACCTGTGTCTTGCACATATTTACATGCTACATAGGCATGTTACATGCACTCTCCAGAGCTCTCTGATTCTTCTACACCTTCTCTGTATGATTCGTGATATGCTGGAGAAAACATCCGCTACTGTTGTGGAAATGAGTCAGTGGATTTATGGGTCCCAACACACTGCTGAAAGCTAAAGGACTCTTCCTGTAGAGACCAGCTAGTTACACTAGGTCTTTCTTTTGCAATATAGATGTTTTCCCCCACCTATCTGAATAATTTGGCCTCCTGTTTTCCATGGCAAAGGAAAACAACCTAGGAGAATTTCTCCACCTGCTCACTATGAGAAATTTTTCAGAGGGATTGCTAACTTTATAGGCAGAAGTTATATTTAGTCTTATGTTGCACAGTAGAATACATTACTTCTTCTCAGTGTTTACATGTGCTGTAGCACTTCAAATGTCAGTAATAATACCAGTGTCCCAGATACGGTCTGGGATTAAAAGATGTATATGATAGTATTAATTAAACTTCTGCAAAATCTGGCATTCTTATTGGGGTGGAAACCCAAACCAAAGAAAGTAGGATCTCTCTGTTGTGCATTAGAGTGCCACTGTATCCTTGGTAACATATTTGTTTCTGCTAAAATAAGTAAGAGGATAACACTGCAGAAGCTGGGACTTGTTATAGAGCGCAGCTAACATCTGTTCCCCTCAGCAACCCACAGAACATGAATCTTGAAAGTGCAGGAAGATTCAGTTTACAAATGACAACAGTATATTTTGATAAATGCCTTTTTTAATGAAGATTTCTCTTTGTGAGATGCTGCAAAGTAATTTAAAAAGTAATTAAGCTTCCTATAAATCAAGGGTATGCAGACAGAGCTTTGTATTTGCTGAATCCATTCTTGCTCATTCAGTTTAAAACTGTTAGATACATTAGATGAGCTCTCAACGTTTGTATAAATCAGTGATGCCTCTATGAAAACTGATGTGCCCTGAAGTATAAAAGAGGATAATAATGTGCAAATTCTCCAGTACAAAAAAAATGTTCTTTCAAAAGGTTTATCTTCCAAAAATGAGAAAATTAACTACTTTCATGTGGTCACCAGAGAGACAGAGTTACAGACTTTCATGGTATCTAAAATACAGTTGCAAAGTTCTTAATTAAAAATGCTACTATAATCACATGCAAACATGATTACCCTCAGTGCTAGTATGGATGCCAGTATCTGTTGATTAATCCGACTCTTTAAACACGTGAAAGTATGCTGGTAATAAGATGCCAGGAGCTCTCCATTTATCTAAAAGTGAAGGAGGAAGCCCACCAAAAGGGCAAGGGGCAATTCCATCACTAAGAGTGCATATGCATACCAGAGGTATCCTGGGGCAGAACTGAAAGATTCTTCCTGTGCATTAGAGGAAAACCAGCAGGACTGTATATGAAACAGGTGGAAAAATGGTGTAGCCAGACTATGAGGCAGTACCTGTTTAAACCCTTTTTTGCTTCAGTCTGTGCACATAGGCTTGCTGTGCTCAGAAGAGTAGTAGTCAACTACTAACTCTCACTAACAGAGAAGTGGCAGAAGTGTGGGCCAGGAAAAGTGAACAGGTTAATGAATCCTCAGAATAGTGGATTATATTCAGGCCAATAGAACCTAGTAAATTTAATCAGAGTATTTGACAGAAATATTCTCTGAACTATTGGTAGTTATTTAAAAAAAATTAAAAATCTTGCAGGACAGAGCCTATTTCAGAGGACCAAAGAAAGGCAAACATATTTTCTATCCTTAAAAATGAGAAGGAGACCTAGGTGGATGTACAGTGTATCTATTTGCCACTTTTTTATTTAAGTGTGTATTTATAGCAGTTTGATTGATTAGGAAAAAAAGAAACTAAGGTTGGTCAAATGAAACCTAGGGGCTAATCCTCACCACAGAAGGGTAAAATAGGGGAGTCAGGCTATCTAACCACTCTTGCACTTTTCTAGAAAACACTTTGACAGGATCTCCCTGACCAGCACTGAAGGCTGCAGTCCTTTTTCCCAGTTCCAACTTTGGTAGGGGAATGATCCAGCTCAGATAGATGTGTCCTGCACAGTGCTCTTTCTTTGCTTTTTAAGGGATGTTGGAATCATTTCTGCATCAAAGCTGCCATTACTTTGTGTGGAATGGAAACACTGAAAAGATGACAAAAGTGATTTAAAGTCAGTTTTATCCTTCTGCTTCCAGGATCTGCCAGTCCCAGGTGTAGGAGAGCATTTGCAAATCTGTCTCAAAACTTGGGGGCAGAGTGTTCTGTCTTAAACAGCAGATGGGAAAAAGACATGAAGCAGAACTGTATGAGGGGAAAACAGTAACATGGCAAATGCCAAAATCTACAACCAGACAGCCTCTCTGTGGAACAGGATGAAAGAAAAATGAGATGGATACCTCAGCCTGGAAGAGTAAATTACAGACTTAGACTGGAACATGCCACAATGTTAGCAGTTCCCGTGGGGGAAGAATAAAGAAAACTAATGGAATGGCGCAGAAGTTAAAAGTTATTTGAGTTTTTGCTATTTGGTTTCTCATTAACTTAGAAGAGATGCTTTGGTATCTCATGGGAGTTACTACAAGGCTAAAATTAAGCATCAAGATTTTCAGTGTGATAATCACCAAAGGAAATACGTCTTGATGACTGATGTATCATACATTCACTTTGAGAAAAACAGTTGTCTTGTTAGTTTTTTATCTCCTAAATAACCTGGAGGAAACTGGGGGGGGGAGGGGGGAAGAAGGGGCACTGATGGAGGGATGTGAATGTCATAAAAAGTTCTGCCCATTATTCCAATATTTGGTTACTTTAATAGTTTGCTTTTTTACTGGTGCTTGTAGAGAATTATTTGTTGGTTAGTAGTATTTCATAGCTTTCTCTTCCTACAATTTCTTTTTGTATAAAAGAAAAAACAAAGTTTGTGTACTTGCCAGAGAAATGTGAATTTCATGTTGTCTGTGTTAAAAGCTTTGTTTTCTTACCCCTCAAACTTTATAGCCATACATACAGCTGCTATGGATATGCTCGGAGGATCTGGAATAGAAAAACAGTGCAGGAAAACGGACATCCTTGCAGATGCTGCATATTGCATTTTAACAAAACCAAAAAGCTTCACTGGAAACTTCATTATTGATGAAGTTCTGCTGAGAGAAGAAGGAATTAAGGATTTTGATGTCTATGCAATAGCACCAGGTAAAACATCTTTAAGATGAGAAGTAAGTTCAGGAGGGAGGGAAGGCCATATGGAGAATATTAATATAGTTCTGTTTCTAGAGACACTTAAATTAGTCTGTGAAAAGTTGCTTTGCCTCAGCTTTCAGAACACGCCTTGCTGGAATGCACGTATCACAAGTCCACTGAGATTCTAATCATCAAGTGCCTATTAAATTTAAAAAATACTTTAATGAAAAGAAGGTGTACCTGCATTGTAGATGCATATATTACTATTTATCAGCTAGTGAGATAGATTTTATTTTTCCTTCTTCATATGTTCGTCATTGCAACTTTAAGAGATTTTACATGAACCAAACTCTAAACAAGTTATTTCATGCTCTGTTTTTCCTTCAAATTGTAATTTATTTACTTAGAAACTCAGCTGTAGTTTCATAAGAAACATATTCTTTGTGCTGTCCAACGTTACCTGCACTTACTATTACATTTTTCCTCCCTTTTAGGTCACCCCCTAATGCCTGACTTCTTCTTGGATGTTGAAACTGACATGACAGCCATGAAACAAGAAAGATACGGTAGGGAAAGCACTGTGGGTAAAAGTCGATCATTTCTGACGATCATGAATGCCCTCTCTATTTCAAGTTGTTTTTTTCTTTTTTCTTTTCTCCCAAGAGCTTTGACTCCATTCAAGCTATTTTGCAAATTCCCTTTTCCCAATTGGAGAATATGATTTATGGAAGGGACTCTGTACTTAAAGCTAGGGAAAGAATGTTACCTCCTGCAAGAATTTCATGGTATAAAAACATTTCCTTATTTTGAAGAATCCTTTTGAAACCATCTGAATTGTGGTGGTATGAAGGTCACAGGTAAATATTGCTGGAAAAAGAAATTTAATGTCAAACAGCACATTTTGCAAGAGTGTCTCATTTCCCCGCATTAGAAAATGTGCTGTGTAAGCCTTTACAATGAACCGTAGACAGTCAGAATTAGAATTGTGCTGCAGTTTTATTTTCCCTTTTCTTTTGATGTATTAAGAAGTGAAATAGATTTCAGAATTACCTTTGGTGCTCTACAGCTGTTCAGATTCCCAAGTGCAAAACCCATCCTTTATCAGTAGCAATACTGAAGTGGGAAAATACTTGTTTTCCCTACTGGGAAGCTTAAATCTTTCCGAACAGACTTCCCTACGCGTGTTCCTGCAGGCAGTTTTCAAGTGTTTTGCAGGTGCAAGAGAAAAAGAATCTCTTTCTTGTAGGTGCTTCCCAAGCATTGAAAGAGGAGAAGAAAGTAAGCGGATCGCAGCAGGAAGGCCCAGATGGAGCCAAGGTTAAGATGGAGTCCGCTCCAGCCAAGCCACTGAGTCCTGTTGCAGAAACATTCAGAGTTATTCAGGGGGCGATGAGTGAAGAGTATGTGAGAACTACTCAGGGGGTCTTTCAGTTTGAGTTATCTGGTAAGACCATCACTTGTAAAGCCTTCACCTGCTTGGGCTCCTAGCAGAAGGCCCTGGTGTTTTCAAAGAGAAAGACTCGCCTTTTCCAGCTGATCCCACAACCCTGACGCTCGGGACCAAGGGCAGCACGTGCAGGACGCTGCCGCCGCTCCTGGCATAGGCAGGCACGGCGCTGCCCTGCTGCGCAGGGTTAGCATGACGTAGACAGGGGTGCTCATGGGGTCACGGCGAAAGCGCCAGCTGCCCCCAGCCCTGTCAGCAAGTGCTGCCTTTGGGCTCTTCTGCCCGTGGCCCCGGTACGCGGTGCTGCGGGGCGGCTGCCGGCGGCTGGCTTTGCCTGCCCACAGAACGTGGGGCAAGCGGTAACTGCTTGCAGAGACTGCTGGCATGCGTAGTGTCGTGTCACTGCTCCAGATGGAGCAGGGAGGGTGCAGCACCCTTTGCTGCCTTCTCACCTCTCTCCACTGTCTGTTCAGGTGATGAAGGAGGCACTTGGTATATTGACCTGAAAACCAAGGGCGGGAGCGCTGGTTCCGGAAAGCCTCCTGTGACAGCCGACGTGGTCATGAGCATGTCGAGCGGTGACTTTGTGAAGATGTTCACAGGTGAGTGACGAAGGCGTTCACCAGGGCAGACACGGGTCCTGGTGCCCAGAAGACCTTCTGCTGGTGGGTGAATGGACAGCCACCTTGCTTTGTCATCCTGGGATGGGGGAGTTTTTAGCTCCTGGGGCTCTAGCAGAAGTGTAGGATAGGACAGCTTGGATTCTTCTGAACTTTTCTCTTCTGTGGCCATGAAGAGCACAAAAGCTTATACTGCTTTTATTCACCAGGGATTGAAATTTTAGCAGCGAGTGTAGCTTCAGAAAGAGGCTGGTCCGTATCTTGGACCTCTGTTCTGCACGTTTCTAATCTGCCTTTCCTGAATGCACTCTGCTTTTACAGCAGAACTTGGTGGCAATATAGCTATTAGGTCTTGCTCTAGTGGCGTTGTGTTTTCTTGTGCACAGGCTGTCTCCAGTTCCTTTTCATTTCCTGATGGTCCTATTTCTTGTCTTTAGGTAAACTAAAGCCAACCCTGGCCTTCATGTCAGGAAAATTAAGGATTAAAGGTAACATGGCACTAGCAATAAAGCTCGAGAAGATGCTGACACAGCTTAACTCTAAACTGTGAGGAGGAACCCTCGCTAACGGAACAGTGGCCTTTCATATATAACTGCAATGCTGTTTTAAAATGGTAGTCCTTGTTTTTCTCTGATGCAATACAGTAAGTACGGATAAAATGTGAGATTTTTAGAGAAGAAGTAACTCCATCTGATTAAGAAGGTGTTTGTCTGTGATTAAATGGATTCCTTCTCAAGAATACATGTATTAGGTTGTAGGTGTTTTCTTCTGCTCCTCTGGATCAATGCAGGACAGCTGAAGTGAGTTTTTTTCCCACATAGCTGCTCACATGCCTGTCCAATAAAAAGGAGAGGGAGCAAATGTCACCCTGCATGTCTGTTTCTGTAATAGAAGTGCCATGCAGAGATTCCTGAGCTGGCTTAGAAGTGGAAGCAATACGGTCAGTGTAGCAGGGCCCTAATTACCCCTCATGACATCTCATGAATTTTCTCTTTGCTTTCCTGAGTTTATTACCTACACTAGTTCTCATTCCTCTGTATTGCACTGAGTTAGGCTGCACAGATGTACCAGGTGATATGTGTATTTTCTTTTTGTGCAAAGGTACACACGCGTGTGTGCACAGAAGCACATACAGAGTCCCCCACCGTCTGCCATAGACAAGGTGCTGCCTTCTACAGCACCTTCATGTAGCATTACGAGGATTAACCTCCATCACTGCAGCCAGCCACTTCCCCTTCCTTCTCTTTGGTTGGTGAAGTGTCTCTCACTAGTGAAAGCACACATGCCCCTACTTTTTAAGGGGACACCTGCACACAGGGCTGTGCAGCCCTAACTACCTGCCCCTGCTGCCAGTCCCAGAGGACCCTGCCCAAAAGTTTCAGTCTCCAGCGAGCAGTGCCTGCTTCCCACCCCCGTCTAGTTGTCTGGGCTGTAACCGCTCTGTCCCTGACCGGGTGACTCCAGAGCGGTGTCAGTCTGCAGTCCTGCTGGCTCAAGGAACGCGGGAGTGCTGGCATGCACTGGGACACAGAAGCAAAGGCTGCAAGTTGAATAGGAGGGAAAGAAGATCCAGCACTGGAAATCAAGAGTTCTCTGGACCTCAGACCAAATGTCTGAACTGATGGTGCAATAGTGCACACATACTACTGGCTGCTGCAATACAGTAAAGAATTGTGTATGGTCTGCCTCTCTACAAAGCAGAAACACCTAGAAAGGAAAAAAAAAAAAAAGACCAAATAGTGCCTCAGGACTGCTTGGGGTGTTAGATCTAGAGAAAGCTACTAGCAGCTTTGGCTTGTTCTAGCCTGGATTTCAGGTAGACTCTACAGAGAGTGCTAGAAACAGAGCCTTTGGGAAGCTTTGCTGTGCAGTCTGAAGGGATGATGGTACCAGATCCCACAGATAGGAACACAGAGTGTTTCACATTAACCTATGGACTGATGCACACACCGCTGCTTTCCCAGCAGTATGGACAGCAGACTGAGGCAGGGCTGTGTACAGGTGGGTATGGCTGAGGAGGCCACCACAGCTGTATGAACCACAGCGGTGAGGAGAGTAAGGGTGGCCAGGTCAGGACAAAAGCCAACCTGAGATTAGGTAAGGGCCTACATGGAATGAAAAGGGCATTCTGCTGCTGGCCTTCCTCAGAACTGTGTGCTGGAAAGTAGGAGTGAATTTGAATGTCTCTCCCTTAAAGATTTCTCAGGGGCACTAAGTGTTGGACGATGCCTTATTCCCAAATATGAAGCCTTTTTGTCTTGGAAAATACTAAAAGTACTGAAGTAACTATCAGGAACAATACTCAACTGCTGTACAGCAAGGGTTTTGTTTTTCATGATGCAGTTCAAGCCTGTTGGCCTTGAATATGTCTAGATGCCCATTTGTCATCTTACTCGGGTGGTTTCCTTTTGTTCTCCGCTGGATATGTGAAATTTGGCTTCAAACTGAACTCTGTTCCCGGTCCTGCTCAAGCCTTTGGCTCCAGCTCACTTTCTGCCTCCCCAGTTCATCCAAACGCCTGCAGCAGGATCGCCTGCCTTCTGCTTGCCCAATGTACCTGTCCCCTCCTTCACCTCTTCCCTCTCATCCCTCTCATTTCACAGTAACTGCGAGGTCGGCCCTCGCCTCCACATCCTGCACCGCCACATCCGCACATAACTCTTCCCACATCATCTCCTCCTCCTTGTTGCCTGATGGATGCTCTGACCTCCTCCTCCTCTTGCCGTGCTGCCCACCGCGTGCTAGACTTGGCAGACCTGCCGCCAGTTTCCACCTTTGGCTTGTCTTCTCCCCCTGCAGCTTTCATGCAGAGATCTGTGAAACATCCCGAGAGGGATTTGCGAGCTGATGCCAGAAGGGGAAAGCACCCCGTGGGTCTGAACCCCCTGCAAGAATTGAGCCAGATGGTTTTACTGACTCAAACAGAAATCAGATCAAGCCATAAGCAGATGCACGCGTCCTTGTGTGTTGACGTAATGATAGTTGTTTTACTGTTCCTGCAGCTCCCATTGCCACAGAGCCACAGGCTCCTGTAGGAGTGATGCTTGACCATGCCAAAGGGGCCAAGGGCTGGCTGAACGCTTCACAACTGGAACATCCTTTGTGCCACGTGCTTTCCCAAGGTGGGACCCTGTACAGACAGAAGCAAAACCGCTTTGCTGAGAAGATCTCAGTCAGGCACAACTGTCCTTCAGCCTCTCTCCAGCCACTTTACCCAAGTACGGAGGGATGCAGGGCTTGGCTGTGACAGCCCTGTGCCAGCATCGTGAGCCTCATGTCTGCAGTGAGCTCTGTCTAAGTGAGCCATTGTGCCTGTGTAGCAAGCTGCTGGTTTCAGCCATGGACAGACCTACCTGCAGGAGAAGGTCCTAGACATCACGTTTGGCCTTCTTCCCTTCAAGTGTGGTTTCCTCTCCAGTATTTAATAGGGAAACATAGCGCTGTGGCTGTTTCCTGCACTGGAAGGGTCAGTTTACTTCCTGCGAGGTGTCCTAGGATGAGAAGCAGAGACCATTTCAGAAGGTGCTGCAGAAGCTGGAAGGCTCACGCATTGGCGCTCCGCAGTTTTGCTGGTGCTGGCACGTTAGCCCCACAGCTCACCCCCCGTTACGCCAGGTGACGAGCAGCAGGGGAGCACAGGGTTACCATGCGCTGAGCACCCCTGCGTCGGCGCCCGCAGTCCTGCGGTGCTGCGCTGGGGGAGGCACCCCGCAGACCGCCCTTCCCTCCAACGGTGCAGCATTCACTCACCCTGGAGCAGAGCCTGCCCCTGAGCCCCACAGCTACTCATGGGAGAATGTGGTACCCCTTCTCTTTCAAAAACCACCTCTGTAACATGGTGGGGTCAGGTATTTTGCCCATCAGCCTTTCAATTTTAAGCAACCGTTGCCGGGGCACTGCAGCAACACCTCCCTGGCTGCCATGGCTGTCCCTGCCATTGGGGACCACCGCCTCTGCTAGTGCCCTGCTCTGCCAACTGCTCCGCACTCCCCAGCCCTTGCCTGTGGCGGGCCTGGGTTCGCCCGAGGAAGGTGATGAGGAAAATGCAGTTGTTCAGAAGGAGGTGGCAAGAGTGGTCCCAGGGAGCGATGTCCGCTGGGCCCCCCCGTGTCCTCAAGACAGCGAGAAGATCTTTCAGGCCAGTGATCAGCTCTGAAAACACCGTGTCTCCTCCAGCTGACAGTCCCAACAAACTTGCTTCTGCCCTTCCAGCCTTCATGTCACCTGCCCTGTCCTGTGTGATTGAGTGGCGTGTTTCTTAAGTCCCTGCATGCTTCCCCTGCCTCAGTTCCATTAACTTTTATGGGAAAAATTTCTTCACTATCTGTCTCACACTGTTTAGGAATGTGTCTTTGTGGAATGGCACATTTTGTCTGTATTTTTGGACACAGTTGCACCCACAGAAATCTTCCTTTTGCCTTGCCGTTGAACCAGCTGTCAGTGGAGTGTACTTGTTTTCAGGAAGGAAGAAGGATTTAATTACTTGATTTCTTTTCCACGTAGGAGATTTTTTTTTTTTCCTGATGTTGTAAACTTATATAAGCTAATTTAGTTGGAAATATTCCTATTCTATTTAAGAGACATTACACAAACCACAGTGAGTGTATAGTACAGGCTTCCAGCTGCCCTGGAGGATATGAAAACCTATTCAATCCCATCAGCCCTACAACAGGCACTCCAGAGGTGGTATGTATGCTTTTCAGCGAACCCCACCAGCCCCTCCACAGCAATTCCAGCAGAGACAATTCAGCAGCAGGCAATGAAGAGATCAACTGACTGGCACAACTCTTGTTAGTGCAGTCTCGGGACTTTTAACTGAATTATAGAAGATTGCAGGTTTTTTTCAGAACTGGAATTTGCAAAAGGCAATACATTTCTTGCATCAGTGTTTAGCAGCTACCTATGGGGCGTTTTCTGTGGAACAGCTATTTCTATAGCCAGCATTATTTGCTTCCATTACTTAACAAACACAGTCTGTTTGACACAGTAAGATTGCATTTTCAACTCATAAAGACTAAATGTTAAAGACTTGTACAGTGCATTGTAAAGTTTTATGTCTGTTACCAAAAGGGGAAAAAACAAGGCAGTTTCTTGAGTAAGTTACAGTAAGTTATCTACTAGTACATTTAGTTTATTACCAAAGAGTTTATCAGGATTAATTTTATTATTTCTTTTTAGGATTTCTCTTGGGCAGTGCTATAAGTACATGGAGAAGACTAGTTACCATATCAAGCATTTGCATCTTTTCCAACTGTTTTACCTTAGAGAAACTGAAAAAGAAGGTCCGATTTAATCACAATTGCATTTATTTTAAAAAGAAAGTTTGAAATAATGCTCTACTGATAACTCAAGTAACTGATCTCTATTTTTTAATTATTTTTTAATTATTTTTTTCTTGCACGAGCATTAGTCAACAGTGTGTGCTCTAAGATTCTCCTTTCTCTCTCTTTTGTCTATACACCATACTCTGACATTTCCTGGAAAAAACCCAGGGTATTTTAATATCCGTGACTGATCTGAGTGTTCTTTCAGAATAGAGGAGGAAGGAAAAATCTGTCTGCTTAAGTATGTTTTAAGCTCCGTTATATGAGGAGCCTCCTTTACACTCACAAATTAGATTTAATACAATGTATATTATTATCAGCTCTCCTTTTATAGTTAGCTGATCTTTTGGAAACATTAATTGTGAGTATTGTCTCAGGAATACTTCATGCAATTAGATTTGCTGGAAAACATAATGACTCTCCGTTTCTGCATAAAAATGCATAATACATCGGTTTGGAGCAGAGGGAAGAGCATTGTATTGTGGATTTTTATGTCTAATACAACAAAGCACTCTTACAATGCAGATAATAAATAACATGGACCAGATTGATGGGAAGACAGCTGTAATATATATCACCACAAACACTTCAGGTTAAACTGGTTTACTGAAGTTGAATTTTATCAGGTGTCTTGAGTAAGATCACCTACCCTTCCCCAGTGAAAAGTCTGGATTTGTTGTTTCTTCATTTAAAGTAGCTTCAGTTTTGGCTTTTCAAAATAAATGTTACTGTGTGGAAGGCAACCTCTGAATATTTTGCATACAGCTACAACGTCTCTCCAGCCCCTAAATTTACTTAGGTCTGATTAAGCATGTCAAAGCATAGCCAGACTAGTCCCAGCTGATGTCAAGATCAGCTGCTCCTCAGTATTTGTGACCACCATTGCTCTGTGTACACATCCACAAGTCAGCAGTTTAATGCTCTCACAAAGGGGAGTAACCTACTTTACACACAGGCAAACAGCCTTTGGCAGCCCTTAGTGGTGCATCACATTGGGTAGAGGCAAAAGTATGAAGAGGCTTAGGGAAGAAGGCACAAAGCACCACTGTCAGGTGCTCTTGCGGTGTTACTCAAGGCATGATGAGGACCTCTCCATCATGGAACGTGTTTATGGGCTCAGACAGACCTGTGGAATTCTGAAGATCCTCCAGGAGAACATCGCCTGTGATGCTCTGATCTACACAGAGCAAATGAAACAAAAGACCGGGGCACTTAGAGATAGGGTTGATGTTCTTGTGTGCCAGGGCTGCACTCTGTGATTTGGTTAGCTAAGCTCCCCTCTCCTCTGTGTTTAAGGTGAACAGGCAAATTACAAACAGAAAAAACCTCCACTGCCAGCTGAAGCAGTTCTAGCCTCCTCCAGCATTTTCTTCTCTGTCCTGCAGCATACCTGTGGCTCAGCTGTGCTGGTATAAAACTCTGGTCCTGCTATGAACCAGAATGGGAAATCCAGCCACTGAAATTAACTCTTTCCTCTTCAAAGTTAAGCCACATGAATTCTGCAGTTTTATTCACAGCAAAGAAAAACCCCACACAATCAAACCTAAACAAATAAATTAAACCAAAACAGTAGAGAAACACAGTTAAATTTTGTTCCATAACAGTAGGAAATAAACAGTGGAAGATGGGTGTGTAAAGCTGGTCATACAGGGATCCTTGTGCAGAACAGAGAGCATACTGTGAATTCACACCCCTTTAACACTTCTACACTATTTTAAGTTATTCCTTCCGTTTGTGATTCTGATTTATCTGAAGTCAGCAAAGAAGTCCTTACTTTTTCCTAGTCATATAAGATTTGACTCCGATGGACAAATTAAACTATTTAGGTAAAATATTTCACTCTGTAGGATTTGCTGTGTCCTTCTAGAAGAACATTCTTACCCCGTACTGCCCTTGAGTGTCTGCCTCTGATTCACAGTTCAGCTGCGTATGTTTGTCCTGAGTACCTCTAACCTACAGCACTGCCCATGATGCCTCCCTTAACTATGCAGCTGACTAAGATATTCTGCTACACAGGGATGATTAGTATCAAGGTCAGTTATTTTTTTCTTCAGCAACAGTTGGTATAATTGCAGGTGTGCTCTGATTATTACTGTGTAAACAAAAATGTGGAAGAGCCAATATGCTGAATTAGGATAAGTACAGCTGAAAAACAGAATTCTCTGAGAATTCATTGTCTAGTTAGGGATCACATTTTCTACTGCAAGATACTGTACTGCCAATTTTAAACAATATTTAAATCCTTAAAAAAGGGCTTCAATAATTTTGTTACAATAGAAACATCTTTCTACATATTCCATAGTCTAAAATCTGAGTCTCTCAAATTGATGATTGAGAGAAATGAAGTTTCATAGCAATGCATGAAAGCTTCAGAAACTGATAGAAGCCTGAAGAGCTGTAAAATGGGAACTGCAGCAAACCTCAGTACAGTTTTTCCTGTCATTCCAGTGGTTTTCTCCTTAAGGGTGTGAACAAAGAATATTTGGTATGGTGTGGTATGGTATGGTACGGTACGCTATGCTATGGTGTGGTATGGTATGTAAAGACCATCATGCTTGCAAGTAAAATGCACAGGCCTGACCTGGCATGAAATAGTTTCCCTCACCAAGTAAGACTGTGTTGATAATACACCTTTGCAATGATTTTTCTCTCTTCTCTAGGGAATTTTGAAATCAGTGTCTCTTTAAGGCCTACTGCTTTGATTTTCCTGTTTAAAGCCTAACTACAGTGTTTACAGGCAAGATCTTTTTTCTCATATTCCTTTATCTACTTTGGTCATGCTGTGCAAGTCAAGATAGTTATGTGGATTTATAAAACCTTTGAATCTCAGCACCAGCCTGGAGAAATGAAGCACGTGTACTGCAAGATTCACACTATTTAAATACACTTTTTTGTCAAAGATCCTCTCCATCTTTTAGAGGATGCCAGATGGGACAGCAAGACACTTCTGTGCTTGGGGATTTATTCCAGAAAACCCCGAGGAGGAGGGAACAATATAGAATTTGCCCACATGAGGGTGCGTGTGAGTAGTAAGGATGAGGCGGTCGACGAAGTATTTCGGGGAGCCAGACACTTGTGGATAAACCCCACTGTGATTTGCGCAGGTTTATGCACGGACTTCACCTAGCATTTGGTGGAAATAAGCACCATATTGTATTTATATATTTTGAACAGCACGGATATATTAACTTGATGCTCAAAAAGCAGTCACTTAAAGCACTATGTCAGACCAAAAGGATTTTTAACTATGACAGGAAGATGAAAGATTGCTTGGAGAAAATAATAAAAATAATTTTTAAAAAAAAGAGGACAGTGCAAAAGGAACAGAGTTCACAGCCTGATTTCATTAGGAGCTAGCTTAGGGATGCCAGTCCATGATACACAGAAAGATACCCCACGTTCCCTTAACAGCTAGTATAATGAGAACAACGCAATGGCAGAGAATTAATCTGCAGAAGCTATCCACCTGATTTCTTAAGGAAAACAGAAAGTGGATCTTGCAAATTACTCACTAGGCATGAAAATCTAAAAAATCTGTAACAGGCAGAGAGGGCCACTCTGGAGCAATAGCATCCTGCAGAAATACTAGTTAAAACTCATCAAAGAAAGAAGTGAAAGATGTTTCAAACAGCTTGAAAATTAGGTAGCGTCTATCAGTTTTAAAGCTGCTGGAGGCTGTTTGTGCTGTTTTCTTCCAAGCCTGAGCACATTGCTTAAATTAAGAAGAAATAAACGAACTTTTAAATGTGGGATAACCCTACAAGGTCGTCTTGAGCTATCTCACAGACAGAGCATATTTCTAATCCTCTGATGTTTTACCTAACCTTGGAGATAAGAGAAGAATCTCAAAAGGAACTAGCAGTAGAGAACAGTTTTTCAGTTATGAGAAAATTTTAATCCTTCTTGACTTGAACCCTTACAAATCAGGTCAGGAGGCTTAAGCTAAAATATTACAACAATTCCAAGGGGAGGACATCAAAGTATCTTCCTTGTTTCTTACTAATCAGTAGATAAAGGAAAGCCTTCCATTATTTCAAAATTAGTGGGAGAGTTAATTATTATTAACTTGAAGCCAGGAGATAAGTACTACATTCAAGAGCTACAGGGTATGACTTTGATACTGAAGCAGTGGTAATATGTAAGATGTGTATTCTTTTTGATTACATCTTGTTACATTCATTCAGTTCTATTAGAGATTGGTCTGAAGCCAAGAGAAAGTTTTAAGCAAGATGTACTGGTAAGCGTTTTGGTTTAGTCTCTTGCTTTAACAGACTAAAAACATGAAACCTGTAGGGAAAGACTCATGCAAGACTATTTCAGATTAAAGGATTTAAATAAGTATTTTCTATTTTGACAGAGTAAATAAGGAAAGTCCAAGTTGTACAAATTGCTCAAGACTACATTCATGGTGTCTAATCCTCCAAGTGCTTAAGTAAAGTACATCTTTGCTTCCAATGTTTTCAAACATCCCACAGACACTGGAAGGATTCATAAAGTTAAGCATTTAGCTTTTGAATAACAGGAATAAAGAAACACTTTACACATATGACAAAACTGTGTAGTTCTTCGGAATTGTACTGGGATAAACTGCCATCAGACTTAAAAACTTAACAACTATATCTGCTACAGGTTTTATGAATTCATACGTATGATATTCTTCAGTTACATTTTGAAAAAGCATTAACAGTTGCCATATCCTATCCAACTCCATCAGGCTATTCATAACAGTATTGCAGTTCCATCAGGCAAATGGATTGTAAAAATGTCTGCATAGCAGAATGGTTTTGATTTAAAAGTATAGCAAGAAATTTATGTGAAATAAGAACTTCATTAACAAAGTTCACACTTGGCCACAATTAACTTTGTTCTGATTGCTGCAACCTGTATCACCTGCAAGGCCATTTGCTCACGGAAACAGGCAGCGCACAACTTGTCCCACTGCTGTCCCCAGAAGCTCCTGGTACAGCTACAAAATATGCAGCCCACTCTCAGGTTCATGCTGCAGATCTCTTCTGTCATTCATACTTGTTATAAAAAGGTGAATCTGACAAGTGTAGTGCTGCAGCAAATCGCTCTCATACTTGGACACAGAGTTCTAGTTTCCTACTTTAACTCATCTGTTCCTTGGCTTTCATACAAAAGCATAGCTGTCAGCTAAGTCAAAGAGAAAATCCAAGTGAGGGAGTGAAAGCATGAGGGAAGGCTACTTTCTGTCTTCAAAACATTCCACTAACTTTTTAAAATTAGAGTCTATTAAAAAAACCCCACCTCCTTTGTTGACATATTTGAATGGACTGTCACTGCAATGCTATCAAGGTTGCTGTGTCCTTGGACTTCAGGCAGGTATGCAGGGTGGAGGGTACAATGTTTTTCTCCCTCATTCCTTGGCAAAAGGATTAAGACTATCTGACCTCCGTGTGAAAATTTAGAGAGGCAAGCACTGTTACCATGCATCCTAATCACAAGCAGCAAATAAGTATTTGATTCATAAAAGGTTCTGTGTGTGGTCTTCTTTATGATAACTCCAAAATAAAGCCTTCTAATTTCTTAGGAATTGACAACAACAAAAATACATCAGTGTACATTTCACAGCAGTAGAGAAGGTAGGTATCAGAATACAGAATTAATTATCCATTATATGGGGCTAACATAGCCAAAGTATGGGTAAGAACCACAATTGGAACATGTATTATGAAGCACAAAGGTTTCAAAAGGAAGATATTATGATTACGTAAAATAAGACAAAATTAGAAGCTAGAACTGAAGATAAAAATTACACATTACCAACCGTTGCTTTTGCTAGTGCGTGGTTTATTTCTGCAGTGATGCTGTGGCAAGTAACATGCTATTAAGCAGGGATACTGAAAGCAAAATCCTGTCTGTGCAGGATTTCCAGCACCAAAACCAGACATACCTATTTGCTGCCTTAAAGCTTTAGCTCATCTCCTTAAGAAAACTGATTCAGATTTTACAGTTAGCAGTTTTAGTCATGGGCTAGAAAAGAAGGAGCAATGCAAATAATCGGTAAAATGTCATGTACAAGAAATATTGCTGGATTTACCAGTTGCTTTTAAAACTATCTAACTTCAATAATACTACTATTTATGGCATTTTCTGACTGTATTCAATATTTGTCTCACTAATATTGTATGATACACTGTCTTTGAAGGTTGACTGAGAATTACGTTCTGGTTTCGCTCACTATAGCCCTGAAGTGAAACTATAAGTAACATTATATGAAGAGTCAGAAATTAAGCTAATGCTTCAGCTAAGAACTGAGCTACACCACAGAAACTTGTAGCTCAGCTGCAGCTAGCCCTTCTGTTAACAGACATCTTTGGCCCCAATGGAGAAAATTAAAATGTAGTATCTTTCCCATTCATGATAGAATGCACCATTTCTTCTTAATATTGGACTTCTACTTCTATAGTGGTTATTCAACCTTGATAAGCACAATAATGGAAACGTGTGCAGGTGAATTAGTCTATTTGCACTTGGCTAAAGGGTGAGAGTGACAAAATGTCATTCAGAGGTTAATGGTTTTCAAATGCAGGAAAGGGTTAATAAATGCTGAGTGGTTTGCAGTGAGGGAAGGACTTTGAAAAAGAGTGCAGCAAAGACACTTCACAGGCTGTTACTCTTTTGGCAATTACTACCATGAAGTATATTCCTAAAAGCCAAAGGGAAGATTTTTTAAAAAGAGGCAATTAACAAACAGGAAAATGTACCATGGTTTTGTCTGCCAGAACACTGCCCTTCAGGGGAAGAAAATACTGATGGCACTAGGAGAGATTTGCTGCCACACAGACCATGCCTTGAATCAAAGCATTACTCTGTCACACTTTTTTTAAAAAAACACAGATCATCTCAGTGCTGTGTTTCAGAAAAGGAGGGAGCCCCTAAAGAGGACCTTTAAAGGGCCTCGGGACAGGAGAGCTGCTTTTCCAGTCTCTCCAAGCATGTTTGCTGGTGGGGTTACCATGCATGACTGACTAGGCATCTCCTCTGTAGCAGATTTGTTACTGCAGGTGTTTGCAAAAGACAACAATGGGGTTGAGGGGTCTCTCATAATTAGTCCATTTCATCTGATTTGAAACCACAGCCCTCCCAAACTCAGACAGGCGCCCTCTCATCAACCTTGCTCTTAGCATAGGAAGAACTCTTTCCCTTTGTTGCCACATCAGCATGGGTTTGTGGCTGGGGACATGGGCACCTCCACATGTTCATGTGGCAGCAGAGTCTGGGACCTCTGCCATGAACACCTTAACTAAGCAAGTAGGAAAGGCAACGAATTGCTTTACAACAGACAGGACGAGAGTAAAGAATAGGCACTACTACCAGAGGTGTACAAATCATAGAATCATAGAATCATTAAGGTTGGAAAAGACCTCTAAGATCATCAAGTCCAACTGTCAACCCAACACCACCATGCCTACTAAACCATGTCCTGAAGTGCCATGTCTCCAGGGATGAACACCTCCAGGGATGGTGACTTCATCACCTCTCTGGGCAGCCTGTTCCAATTCCTGACCACTCTTTCAGTGAAGAAATTTTTCCTAATATCCAATCTAAACCTCCCCTGAAGCAACTTGAGGCCATTTCCTCTCGTCCTATTGCTTGTTACTTGGGAGAAGAGACCAACACCCACCTCACTACAACCTCCTTTCAGGTAGCTGTAGAGAGCAATAAGGTCTCCCCTCGGCCTCCTCCAGACTAAACAATCCCAGTTCCTTCAGCTGCTCCTCTTAAGACTTGTTCTCCAGACCCTTTTGTTCTCCAGACCCTTCACCAGCTTTGTTGCCCTTCTCTGGACACGCTCCAGCACCTCAATGTCCTTCTTGTACTGAAGGGCCCAAAAGTGAACACAGTACTGAAGGTGTGGCCTCACCAGAGCTGAGTACAGGGGCATGATCACTGCCCTGTTCCTGCTGGCCACACTATTCCTGATACAAGCCAGGATGCTGTTGGCCTTCTTGGCCACCTGGGCACACTGCTGGCTCATGTTCAGCCAGCTGTCAACCAGCACCTTGAGGTCCTTTTCCACCAGACACCTTTCCAGGCACTCTTCCCCAAGCCTGTAGAGTTGCATGGGGTTGTTGTGATCCAAGTGCAGGATCCGGCACTTGGCCTTATACAAAGGCTAAATTCCACTGAAATATCCAAAAAAGTAATGAGAGTTTATATAAAGACAAACCACACACATTCTGCTGAGGGTAAAGGGAGCTGTCACCTCAAGGAGGATGCTTCCAAGAGCTGGGCTCAGTTACCTGCATTCGAACACAGATGATTTATTTAAAAAAAATTCATTGTGATCACTTCTCTCTGACAGGAAATACCTTAAATGATGTCAACTTTCAAATGTATTCAAATATTTGCTAACAACCTGTAAGCTCTGCTTCCTGGATGGTTGAGAGGGTTTCCACTCCAAGTTACCTGCTGCACCTTTTCTGCAAAGGGGTCAGGGACTTTCGTTTTGCTGCTTGCATAGCAGCTGCTGAACCCACCCAGTTGACCTTCAACGTGCTGGGCTCTGTACTGCAGGGTTGCACATTAGCTGACACGACTTCCTTCCAACAAAGGAAGCAAATGACTGCACGCAATGTTCCAGCTGAACCACAGCTCTCTTATTTGGGAGCTACCCACAGCCCATGTTCCATTTCATTTTCTGAATGTCACTCGGACTTTTGGCCCTTACACCACTGGGAATGTAAATTAAAGTCATACTGAGGCTTTTCTTCAGGCAGGCGACCTGGAGGCTGAACTGCTCTATCACTTACTTCTCCAGGTTTCCTAAAGGACAGACACAACCTTTCAAAAACAGTCTCTACAGTTAAGTGGGAAAATACCATACACAAATCATCTCAGTGTAGGACATCTCTGTGAACCATGAAATATGGTCCCATACATCAAAGCAATACATACCGATAAATACAGCACCATTCAGCAACTTCGCAATCTGGCTACTCCTGCCTGTCTCTGTCTGTGTGCCAGTCACTTGAATTAATACCTAGTGAAAACAGGCATGTAAGGACTATGCTTCACTCTGTGACTGAACAAGTTGCCACAGGCATCATGTGGGCTGAAAGTTCCTCATGTAGCTCTTAAATCCTTGAGCAGCAGAGGGAAGACCAATCTTTTACATTTTACCGCCAGATACCAAGTCACTCTCTAAACACAAATGCTTATAGTAACTCAGAGCAACCCTGAGTCATCCATGAATGAGAACACTGTTGACAGAGGTTTAGATTCTACAGTAACCCAGTCTGTTATATCAGTTGAGTTTTGGTGGTGTTTATGCTGTCTCAAATAGAACATTGCAAAAGGAAAGCTCCTCTTTGCTAGCTATCAAACCATTCAGCCCTGTTCAGATCCGGTCCTGGAAGCTGTTGAGAATCTGTCGTTGAAAATGAAGCTCAGCATTTTGCAGGACAAAGTCCACCACAAATTTCAACAGCCCACCAAATTCAGTGAGGAAAAAAGTAAACTTTGGCTTGGTGCTGTGCATGCTTTATATATATGTGTTAATCTTCCAAATCATGAGAATGAGAATAAAAATAAAGGCACAAGTAAAGGCTGAAGGATCAGTAAACTAGTCTATTTTTAACATAATTATCTTTTGTTTTCTTTTTAAATTGTAGCACTCCTGCAGATTCTGAATATCAGATTTTTCTTATTTTGATGCATGAGCAAATGTTTTCTTCGTACTCACTCTGTAAAATTTTGGGGCAATATTCTATCCTGAGTAATTCTATTGTGTAAATCAACCAGTGACTCCATTAGTAACTGCATTCAACAAAGTACAGGTCAGTATAGGATTTATCCTGACATTGGTCACTGAAATAACTTGCCTAATTTCATGCTTCAGCATGCAAAGCTGAAGCAAATAAAGCTAATTATCTTAGCATAGTAAGGGATCTGGCAGAGAAGTGGAAGCAGTGGCTGCACCAGTTCCATTTTTTCCTAGAACAAGCAACTCCAAAGGAAAACACCTAACTCCACACACAGAGACACCCACCGCTGTGAGTGAAGTGCCCACAGGCGTAAAAGGACCATGCAGCACTCCTGCAGAAGCTGAACCACAGCTCACCAGAAGTGAGGGTTTCCAAACTAAGACGTCATTTTGTTAATAGTAGACAAACTTCTCCAAAGTGATAGGCAAAACACTACTTGATCAGCCAAACATTTCTGTCTGCTACACATCCACATAGACAGTCACCTATTCCAACCACAGTTCCTGAGAAAACAGTCTGGGAACACTTCCACCAGGCCAACAGCTTCAGCCTTCTGATCCATGCAGAAACCTCTCTGGGGAAAGGCTCTTTTTATTTATAAGGAATTGCCTGAGAGGTCAGCTTACAGAGCAGTTATTTTATAGATCAAAGAGAAAAGAAGGGAAATGTGCCTGCAATCAGAATGACTATCTTCTGAGTTATGTGGTATTCTAATAAACAGGTCAAAGAAAAATAGAGAATAGGTCCTAGGCTGACTACAACTGTTATCTGAACATTATTAAAAAAACAACAAATGACAAATCCAAAACTAACAACCCCCCCCCCCCCAAAAATTTAAAAAAAAAAAAAGTGTAAGCCAAGCAACTTGAAAGAAGATCTGATTAGAAGAAATTCAGGAGAAGAGAAATTCAAGGGAAAGCAGGAAACCTTGTTTGTTAGAATAAACATAAGGGCAGTCCTAGCACAATGAAATAATATCAAGTATCAGCAGGACTATGACAAATATAAACCAAAATGATTTATTTTTGGAAAAGGAAGTCAGTTAATAAAAAGTCACAATGAAACACAGCAAAAGAAGAAAGCTGTGATGCTAATGCTTGGAGCAGTGACTTAAGTCTAGGAATATCCTTTGTGAAGAACTATTTGTTGGAGTACGAGAAATAAATTTAAAAGATAAGCATTGTCAGATGCACAGTATCAAAACTGAGCAGGACAACTTTACACAAGTATTAGTAGTTACTCAGATTAAAATAAACCCAAAATATTATACATAAGGATGTTATAAAACTGATGCTTTGAAATAGCATGAAATGGGTTTTCTGCATATGTTTGGGTTGAAAAAAATTAGTCTGCAAACAGAGGTAATAAAATGGATGTTAAAACCAACCTAAAACAAGGGAAAACTACAAGAAACCCAAAAATCCAGGAGAAGCTGGTAAAAGAGTTTTCTTTGTTACCTAGCCGACACTCCAGGATTATAAAATACTACTCCTCATTAAGCCAAAGGGCCCTGTGTCCACTGGCTCCAGCGGCTATTATTGTAACAAAAAGCTGCCTCAGGCTATGCAATGATTTCAATCAGACACTGTGTAGGCATAAAGGTCTGCCCACGGGGATCTAGCTGTGAGCTGGGACTTGACAAGCACAGCCTGTGATAGTGCCTGGCAGCACACCTGATTAGCCATTCACCACTTTGCTGGTACGGCACTACACTCCTGAACTCTCAGCCAGCATCACCTTCCAGGCTCTAATCTGGGACCTCTTCGACTTCAGGTTTCTGTACAATCCTCCCTGGGCTACCATTTAGGTTTTTTACTAAGTCTTTTCTTGAGATTTGGATTCTGAAGTTCAGCTGTCCCTGCACTGAGTTTGGCTCTGTCCAAGCTCTTCTAGTTCCCACTGCTGCTGGAAGCAAGCTGTTTCCAAGAATCCAAGAAAACTGAAACCCTCAGGTTCACACCTAAGCCCTTCAAAACATCTCAGGCCCACACAGGCAAACAAGCTGATGCTCAGTTTGCTTAGTGTTTCTACACACATTGTTACTTTCAAAAAGGAAAGCCAAAACTATTAGAATAACCCCAAACTCCTTTTTAGTACAGCATCCTTCCTTCCAGCTCACTGGAAGCTGATTTCCTTTTTTCTAAGGAGCAGAATTCCGTTCACCCAGCCAGAGATGCTAAAAATTGTCAAAACAAGCAAATAGTTTGGGTCCTTTCTTTTTATAACCCTGATTTCTCTTCTCAGATGATTGATACTGGGTGCTTACAGACCTTTTCCACAATTTTCTGCAAGAAAACAAGATTTCTTCAGAAGCAGTTAACTTGTTTCTTTTCCAGCTCGTATTTTGTGATGGAGAAAAGGAGTCAGCAAGTCTTTACTGCTAGTCTCATGCCACCAACTCCATGGAGTTTTACTGTAAAATCACAGTGAGAAGGCAAAATAGATGAAATGGGACCAGCAATCTGACAGCTACCTTCGGCGGCCCCCAGTCAAAATCCGTATGGTCTGCAGACAGAGTCCCAGATCTACCTTATGCCTCCTGAATTACTGACCTGTGGCTGGATAGGAAGCTGCCCTTAAACAAATACACAAAGTATGAACCTGTACCCCATCCTTTGCTTTATTATTTTTACAACTGCAGCTAAAAACTAACTGGTGCTTTACAAAGTAAGCTGTGGTTCTCTTTGTAAAAGCAATGCACGACTCTTCTGACACAGCTAAAAGCAAGCCCCTCCTGCTCGCAAGCACAACATGCCAATGATAATCCTTTTGTTAGTCTCAGTTAGCTAGTTTCACATACTGGCAAAAGGATTTCTTTTTCTGCCAGTATAGCTACATTTAACTGAGGTATGTGCAGCTACAGGGGCAAGCAATCTTTCCAGGCTCCTTCTTAATCTACATTAAGACTGGAATGTGGAGGGAAGGGATGCCATCCAGAGGGACCTGGACAGGCTTGAAAGGTGGGCCCGTATGAACTGCATTCACTTCAGCAAGGTCAAGTGCAAGGTCCTGCACATGGGTTGGGGCAATCCCAAGCACAAACACAGGCTGGGTGAAGAATGGATTCACAGTAGCCTTGACAAGAAGGACTTGGGGGTGTTGACTGATGAAAATCTCAAATGAGCTGGCAATGAGTGCTCACAGCCCAGAAAGCCAACCATACCCTGGGCTGCATCAAAAGCAACGTGACCAGCAGGTTGAGGGAGGTGATCCTGCCCCTCTACTCCGCTCTGGTGAGACCCCACCTGGAGTACTGCCTCCAGCTCTGGGGGCCCCAGTACCAGAAAGACATGGAGCTGTTGGAGCGAGTCCAGAGAAGACCACAAAGACGATCAGAGGGCTGGAGCACCTCTCCTGTGAGGACAGGCTGAGAAAGTTGGGATTGTTCAGCCTGGAGAAGAGAAGGCTCTGGGAAGACCTAATTGCAGCCTTCTAGTACCTAAAGGGGGTCCTACAGGAAAGATGGAGAGGGACTGTTAATCAGGGAGGGCAGGGATAGGACAAGGGGTAATGGCCTTAAGCTGAAGGAAGGGAGATTTAGATTAGATGTTAGGAGAAATTCTTCACTGTGAGGGTGGTGAGGCACTGGCACAGTTTGCCCAGAGAAGCTGTGGATGCCCCATCCCTGGAAGTGTTCAAGGCCAGGTTGGATGGGGCTTTGGGCAACCTGGTCTAGTAGAGGGTGTCCCTGCCCATGGCAGGGGGGTTGGAACTAGATGATCTTTGAGGTCCCTTCCAACCCCAAACATTCTGTGATTCTATGATTCTACATCATTCACATCATCAGCAAAACTTTTTCAGTGTCGTTCACACCCAAATAACAGGCAGTCTCATTATGGGGCTATTTCTATTTCAACTACATTTCCATGTTGAAGCAGCGGTGAGGACTGTGTGTTGTATTCAGTTTGTGGATTCTGCATACTTCATCATATGTATGTATCATACAGAAAACCAAGGAAAAAAAGATAAAAGCAATAGCTATCCTATAGTCTTCATAGTACTGTTGCTCAAAGTAAGTTGTTAAATGTAGAACACATTGTAACAGCTCACCTAAATGCAGATGGCCAGAAAAATGTGTGACTAAGCCAAGTGTCCCAGTGTAATTTCTTATTTCTGTTTATCTCACTGATGCAGATCTTAGAGTTTTTGTTTTTAAGAAAGCCAACAAGCCCATAGCAATCCAAAACAAAAAGTTGCAACAAAGTCATTACAATCTTCAAAGTGAACCTTTTAAATATGTTTGTAATAAATTACCAGCGAGTACAATTACCAGAAAAGCTAAGCTGACAAAAGCCAGCAAAATCTCACTATATAACATATGAACTAAGGTGCAACCTCCGCTTTTTAAATTCACATACACAGGCATACAAAGAACTGAAGGGCCAATGTAGACATAGAGATTAATTAAAAAGACTCCTTCTGCTACATTCTTCCTTCGTTTGATATGCTGAGGATAAGTCCAGACAGGGGCAGATCACCTGTGCTAAGCACAAAACTTGCTGTTTCCCTTTCCCAATGGCTTTAAAAATGAGGCACTCACTCCTATTTCTACCGAAAATTGTTTTTTACAATTTCAGATTGTGAAGGCTCTTAATTACTGTAATTTATTTTAATGTAGTCTGAAGCATGAGATTACAGGTGGCTGTTTATGCAGAACAAGTTACACATTCTTTAAACAACTTGTGATGAATCCTAGTGTGGCTCTCCTTCTCATTTTCTTCAGAAAGCTCCATTTAGCTAGCATTGTCATAAGTATGGATACTGACAATAGGATGGGCAAAGGAATGAGACAGAAGCAGCATTCAGATAGAGTGAAAAACAGCACAGAAAAAGGGGACAGATTTCAGCACTTGTCATGCTGTCAGCAGTGGGGAGAAGTAAGGCTGCGATATAACCATGCCTTTCTTGATTAAGGATACATCAGAAAAGCCATTTCAAAGCAGGTACAAATGGGTAACTCCATTTCAGTGAGACTAAGCAAAGTTGGCATGCAAGACAGCCTATGAAGTGGAGAGGACACTGTCAGGTTTCAGTTCCAGCTCAGCTGTGTGACCTTGGGCAATTATTTCTATGCATGGTCCTCCACCCTATCTATCTGTCTGTCTGTCTATCTATCTACGTACCTACCTACCTTCCTAGTGAACTCTTCAGGACAGATGTCCTTCCCCACTGGCTTTAGGAAGGATATTTGTGAAAATGGGCTGTATTTCTAGCAAAAGGTAGCAAGATTCTAAAGGAGTAATGATCATCTATCACACTAGCTTTAATATGTCCAGGAGACAGACCTAAATCTTGGAACACAGTGAATGTTCAGCATTAAAAGTTGAGAAATAGTATCTCTTTGGAAAAAGAAAGACTAAACAAAAAATCAAGATATCATATATAACAAACGCAAGATTTCCAAAGCTTTAAAAGAAGGCTTGCAGCTTCAAGTAACATGTAAAGCCAAGGAAACATGCGTAATTAATAACAGCCAGCAGGGCTACCATTGCTGTCTTGTGCCTGCTGCTCCATACAACTGATTACAGAAATAAGCCACAGCAGGGTATGCATTAGGCAGTTATTGGTGCCCACATCCAGTGCACTGTTAGGGACCGTGCTAGAGGTTGAATCTGTCTTCAAGCACCTGAGAAATACTTCAGGAACCTGAAAGTGTGCACCCTCCTGTGTTTTGCTGTAACCAGGATAAGGCTTTTATATTTCACAGCTTACTTCCTGTAACTTTTATCTTGTAATTCTGACATCTAGGAAGGAAGGAGTGTTCTGCATCATATCTGTCCATGGTATATTGTTTTACAGGGCTTTAAAGATGGAATACTTTTTACTTGAATAGGTGAAATATACTACAGACCCTTACAAAATTAGTATTTCACATGCTTAGGTTGTATTTTAACGAGCCAAAGTTTAGTAAGGCTCCTCCCTTAGCTGCAGTGTTACCCTCAACAACTTCTGCCCCCAAATATTACTAATTCTATGTTTAAAACTTATGCCATGGAGCCCAGCCTAGGTTTTGAACTTACAGAGGTCTGTCATCCAAATGAAACCTCAGTTTCTCTCTACTCTCATTATATCTTTGTCCATCTGATATAGAAATTCAGCCTTACATTGAAAGGAAAGGAAGAGAGATGGCTGAAGGGCAGTTGAGAAGCAGAAGTTCCCTCACTCCATCCTTCAACTAGTATGACTTTTATAGGGATAAGAATGTCTGACTATGCCTTCAATGTCATGCTGGAGGATCAATGCAGAGCAGCACCGCCAAAAGCAGCAGAACATGTCCTATCACTTTTCATACAGGTAACTGAGCTCCAAGTGTTTTATTCACAGCGTTCTTACAATCTCTGTAAAAAAACTCTAAAACTGTACCAGCATTGGAAACATCCAGAACAGTTTTCTGTACACACCTCTGGCAAAGGCAGACACACTTGTCTAGGGTGCTCCACCTCAACGCACTGTTGAGGCTGATCCAGTTCCCTTCTGGAAACTTGGCAAGAGTTAGACAAAACAGTACCAGTAATAATTTGTGACAGTGCACTCCTGATTTTGTTCCTACTCAGGGTTATATTAGCAGGAATTAACAAGGGTGCTCACTACCCAACAGGTCTGACTTTTCTCAGAAGTCTTCCGTGGGGAGACAAAGCATAGACTATTGTTACACTCCCATCTTCTTGAAATGAGTCAATTTCATAGGTAAAGAAACAGGATAGCTACATGTTCAGTCCTGGTCAAGTAATATGTGCTAGAGGTCCCACTGAGTTCAGTAATACTGCTGGAATATATGGAAAACTGGATTTGACCCTAAGATGGTCTGGCTTGAAAATATTAACTTTTTAAAACAGATTTTTTTTTGTGAGCATGTGTGCACATCACTCTTCTGGGGTTTTAAGTGAGTGGGTGGCTAGCAAGGAATAACTGACTTCAGATGAACAGTGAATCTGCTCTAGGCTTGTAGGATTTGCCCTGACCGATGTATCTATGACTACTCTTTCATGCACAAAGCTCCTGCTGTTGAATATGTGGACTAACTGGATTCAAATTTTAGAATACTCACAATATGAGATCAGTGAATGACAGCAATAAGGAGTCTCTCCAAAAAACGTGAATTAGTAGTTAATTTTCTTCAAAAGAGTATTTCTGTTAGAAAAGCTGTATATAGTTTCTTTCATCTTATGACCTCTTGCTGGAGTTTTTCAAGAGGCATTTTCTCTTACATTATTCCCTTGGAAAGTGACATTTCTGTGTAGATTTAGAATGATTAGAACAGTCACTAACTGGCTGGTTTTTTTCCCATCATGGTTAGATTTAGACAAATACTACTATCCTGTGCAACAACTGGACTATGTTTCCATGCAATCTGTGAAGGCACTTTTGCAGGGTGTGCTTGAGGAAACTTGCACAGTGAGTAAAATGGACAAAATGCTTAAAAAATTATTAGTAGCATCCATAGCTTAACTCCTTTCCATTTATGTTTTCAACACATACTTTTCATTTCCATGTAACAGCAATGAGCATGTCTAATAAATCACAGAGGCACTGTTCTTCTTGACAGCAAAGAATCAAAGGCATAAGTAACTAGCTGAAATAATACTGTATGACTGCCAGGTGTTCCCTCTTGAACATGAGAAATTAAGGTAGACCTGTCCCTGTCTCTCTTAGTTTATAACTGTAGTCTGCCTTTGCCTCAGCCTTCAGTTTTGTTTTTTTTCCAACACAAGTATTTCTTGGCCACTTTTACAACAATAATACAAGGAGAACCTATGGTTAAATAACTTGGTTCTGACACAACGCCCCTTAAAGCCTTCTCAAAACAGGTAAATTCATCACTGCTACAACTGATCATATGTTATAGTAGACAAGTTCTGAAAACACGGTTTGAAAACAGAAGTAGGTACATAAACATATTTGGGGACCCAGTCCAGTGTGCCCAGCTCAGAAATGAACTCTTTGTAACTTTGACCCAGTATGTCATAAAGTCTGAATTAAATCCTCGGGTCTCTGTGCAAAAGTCTTGCAGTAATGGGCTTTAGTGCTTAAAGCACTACCCTTACAAGAAATCAGACTAAAATGACTGCCATCCAGTGCATTATATAAATTCAGGCCCTATCTACAGCAGAATACAGTAAGCCACTGTTTTATACGACATATTTTCTTCAGACTGTAAAGGGCTTTTGGTATTCCACCATGTATTACAGCTGCAATGAGGTACACATCATCCTCCTAATCTGAAGCCTTCAAATGGTCAAATGGTATCTGCACTTGAAAACAATGAAGAATTACGTACTCACCAGATATTCCTTCTCTGAGCTGTCAGAAAGAAAGAACATTAAGAAAAGCTACAAGAAACATGTGAAGAAGAGACTGCTTACTGCAATTGCTTGACAAAGTTTCTCAGTCTTCATACAGTTCTCTGGAAGAAGCAAAAATATAAGACTTCAAGGAGAATGGCAGATTCTTTCACTAGCCTTTCTTACAAATAGTTGGTATCCAGTGATAGGATGTGTGGGAATGGTTCAAAGCTGCATCAGAGGAGGTTTAGACTGGGCATTAGGAAGCATTTCTTTACTAAGAGGGTGCTCAAACACTGGAACAGGCTTCCTAGAGAGGCGGTTGATGCCCCAAGCCTGTCAGCATTCAACAGGCATTTGGACAATGCCCTTAACAACATGCTTTAACTTTTGGTCAGCCCTGAAGGGGTCAGGCAGTTGGACTAGGTGATCACCATAGGTTCCTTCCAACTGAAATATTCTAATTCCTTTCCCTTCCTTTCTATTCTATTCACTCTTGTTGCTTATCTGTAATATAGTAAAGTTTGAGTCCTGCTGGGCCAGTTGCTGAGCAAACACAGAGGGCATGACTACCCCCCCCCCCCCCCGAAGAATGGGCAGCCCAAAGAGAAGGCAAGCAAGAAGGTGGATACATGAAAGAGTAGATCAACAATTAACATTAACAACAGGGCTGCTAAATGGTAACTATTTTACAGATTACGATTTTGACAAATGGTGATCACCTTTTGATAGCATTCTCAGAGATAACTAAGTTCCCTCAACGAGCACCTTCGTTGAAGCACAAACACAGAGCTGATTTGTCATTCCTCACAACTATCGGATTAAGGAAGAAAAAAGAGAGTGGAAATGCATTCTCCTAAAAGCTGTGCCAAATCTGTATTGGACAGTTCCTATTCCCCACACTTACTTCATCCTCTGCCAAACTGTCACCTCTTTAGCTCTACCAGGTCAAGTGTTTGTAAGGCTGGACTTCATCTGAGCTCAGGGAAGCAATCTTCTTAAATCAAACTGGGGTTACCTTTTTAATATTATTTTCTAGTTGGGCCCAGAATGCAAAAGAACTCAATTTCTTGTGTTCATTTTGTAATTTTCTTGTTCACCTGGCAGTTACTTAAAAAAAGCAAAAGAGAACTATGAATGGAAATGTATCTTCATGTAGACAGATGTAGCCTGGTAAATCTGCCAGGTATATGGATGGTTTGCTGAGCAGAGTGGACAGCAGATATGAAAAGGTCATTCAGAAGAGCCTATGAACAACTTGGTGTATAGGAGAAAGCCTAGGTTTAACTCTAGGGTACAAACTGTTACCAGCAGCAATTAAAAGCTCTTCCAATGGAAAAGGCGTAAGACTGAGCACCAAAGTACCAGCTGTGGTCTGAGTGCTTCAGCACTTTTCTAGGCTTTTAGACTGTGACCTAATAAAAGACACAAACACCCAAAAGCTGCACTGTGCAGCACTCTGACCTGTTTTGGGGTAGATGGCTTAGGCTAGAGTCTAAAGACTATTTAAAACCATTGAAGTGCAAAGAGAAAGCTGAGTCTTCATGAGAGCAATCTCAGAAACCCTGTCTGCCAACTGGGAGCTGTTTGTGGCCCCACATGATCAAGATACATGACTGAATGTTAGTGAAAACTCTGCAACTATGCAAACTCTTTGGTTCCAAGTAATTTCAAAGTGTTGTGGAACAGGGCTTTTAACTGTAGTCAAGCACTACATATAGATATTGCATTAACAAGCAACACTATGCAATTATAAATGATCCTTATTCCAGATGTCCAGAAATCAAACATATAGCAGATGTTGCCCTGGCTAAGACTCCTCACTCAGTAATGCGTATGCTGGTACATTTAGTTACTTACAAAGTTAATGTGAGATAGTGTTTATGCATCTGTTGTGAAACAGAATAGTTATTTGCAAAGTATAATGTGGGAGTGAACTCTAAAATCACACACATCCTAAAGGACAACTAACTAATGAAAAACATGTAAAATAAACAAGTCATAAACATGATGCTATGCAAGATTAATCAAAGTTTGTATGGGGACAACATGGATATAAAATAATCTTATACTAATAAAAGTGAAATTGGTGCTTACCTACCAAAAATAGATTATTTGAATATTTGGAAAGAAAAAAAAAGAAATGTGAGTAGGTATGCTAGAACCGTAAAATCAAGATGTGCTTCAATTTACTAAAGAGATGTACTGATGGGAAGTTTGGTCCACTAATGAAACTTACTACCATAAAATCATCTATAACACTGGAAGAATATCAAGGAAATTTTTCATGGATAAAAAAGGTGTTGTGTGATAATGATATTCTGCTATAACAGTTAGCAGCTAGTTGGCCATCTTGGAAGTTCTGCTGTATCCCTGGCACTTCCAAAGAAGGAAGGGAGGGAGGGAGGGAGGAAGGAAAAAGAAAGAGAAAGAGAAAGAGAAAGAGAAAGAGAAAGAGAAAGAGAAAGAGAAAGAGAAAGAGAAAGAGAAAGAGAAAGAGAAAGAGAAAGAGAAAGAGAAAGAGAAAGAGAAAGAGAAAGAGAAAGAGAAAGAGAAAGAGAAAGAGAAGGAAGAAAGGGAAGGAAGAAAGGGAAGGAAGACAGAGAGAAAGACAGAAAGAGAGAAAGAAAGAGAAAGAGAGAAAGAGAGAAAGAGAAAGAAAAAGAAAGAAAGAGAAAGAAAGAAAGAAAAAGAAAAAGAAAGAAAGAAAGAGAGAAAGAAAGAAGAAAGAGAAAGTTAGTTTATCACTACAGGGTACTGTTATGTCAAGTTGTAACAGGAAGGTGTCTGGAAGAGGTAACAAATCTATTGTACCCATCTGGTGCTGTTGCTGCATTGAAATACCAAGGCTTCTCTATGGAAAAGGTGTGATTATTTCTCCATTATTTGACACAGCAGTGGCCTCAGTTGAATAAAAATTGAGCAAACTTAAATGTCATGACTTTGAAAAAAAGAGTACTCAAGAGAAATCTGGCAGGTCTCTGAACACTGAATGACAAACCTTCGCACAATTTGTTTGTAACTTTATTGAACCGAATAGATGCTGTACCAGAAATCCAGGTCACAGAATGTCAAGATTTAAGTACAATAAGTTAGTTTCTATCTGGAAAAGTGGGTGGTTAAAATAGGCAAGATAGAAAAAAAACGAACATAGTTTGGTTATTGACTGAAGAGAAATAAGAAACTCATCCCACTAGGAAAAAAAAAAAGAAAAAGTAGGAATATTTCTTCATCCAAAAGCAATGTCTGCTTTCCTAACAGACATTCTCCTCAAAGGAACCTCTGACCATTAGCTTCCTTCCAAACAGCGATTCATCACTTCTTCATCTTTCTGCTGGCTTCTCTTCATCTTGATATCCCATCTTCCTTCTGCCTCTGATCTACACAGAGTAGACAGAAAAGCCCACACCCAGGGCTCTCAGGAATCTATGTGACAAATAGGCCTTCCTTGCTCTGACAAGCCTCTCCCAGAGCCTCCACCTACACCTTCTGACTGGGATCTCCATTTAACCTCATGCCTGGCCTTTCAGTCCCTGCCTCAGCTACATCTTAGGTATGCTTGCCCCTAGCTCTGTACCTGAATCATTGTTTGCATTTCCTGGATTCACCTTGGACCTGGCATGTTACCTCCTCTTTGTCTGATGCTCACCAGACTGTCAACAGGACCTGCTGCAGTCACCACTCTGATCTGCTCACTGGTGCCATGGGACTGCACCCTGCTGCTGAGGGCACGACCTGGCCTGCCTTGTGGCCGCTCTCCTCTCACTCTCCTTTGGGGAGCAGCCTCCTCTTGCTGCTACCTGACCATCCCATGGAGAAATGAGACTTGGCTTCCTAAAAGAGTCCTGCCTGTCCTTACAATTTGAGCAGTGGCTTCTGCCCCTGGAAGCCCTCCTTAATGAAAGTCCTTGAATGCCTCTCCCCTCTGACACATCCAGTAACTTTAAATTGTTTTTTAAATGGTGGCAGTGCCTGCTGATACCAAAGTTTAATTTGTTACCAGAGCTTCAAGTAAACTTTGAAGCAAGATTTAGCAATCTTTGGATGCAAAATTATTCTCCAAAATCGTAAATAGAACTGCCACACTGTGTATAATTGTGAACATACCACCCTCCAGTAAGGTAAATAAATTCTGTTTTTAAAGTAAATATTGGGACAGTTCAGAGGAAACTCAGAATGTCACCCCAAATCCAAGTTAAAGCTCAGAGGTGGCCATTTGAATCACAGAGCAGAGGCTCAGGAGACAAGACAGGCACACAGTAAGAGCAGGACTTGTTGTTTTACCTTCCTAGATAACCACTTTTCATTGCTGATAAGACAGTACCAAACACTTCCTGCTATGTCTGACTGTTCTGAGACATTCTTCGTACTGCAAGAAAAAAAATAATTACTAGGATCCATCCAGTGAGTATGGCAGCAAAGATCTAATTCTTAGTCCTTTTCATTGCCCTTCTTCCAGGATCTACTTGGTATGCATCTTGGGTGTAATACATTGCTTATCTGGGGCCTGTTTTGGAGGTGCATGTAAAATTGTGGCATGTTCTCAATCTAATTCATAATACATGCCTGGAAATGGTCAATGAGTATTATCCATTGTTTCTCATTGCATTTTTATTATGCTGAAGTGAGTCACTCATTGAACTGTGCCCACACACTGATTTCAGTCTGAATTAAATTTAGCATTTTGATAAACACAGCTTTTAGTAGCCTAGCAAAGCAATTTCTCCCTTTTCTTTGGTATCAGTAAAATTCTGCTAAGATTCTGCACTTTTAGTTTCTTCAATGCATCAAGTCCTTTGCAAAAGACATGGAACAGTAAATCACAATATCTAACTGTCACTTTGAGTGGTTTACTACAAGGATTTGGTTCGCTCAGAGGAAGCGTCTTGTTCAGTTTCTCTCCAGAAGCAACCAGTAGAGTCAAAGATACAACTTGTATTGCTGAGCTACAGTGCAGAGGCCATACCCTACCAGGAGCTGCCAGCCGTATCAGTGCATGGTAAGTCAGACAAGGGTTGGCCTGTGGAAGTCCATGGCTGCTCTCTCCAGCTGTCTGCTCTGCCCCCCTACTGGAAATTGCTGTCCCCACTTTGGCCAGCTGGACTGCCCCCAACCAAAAGGTGAAGGAGGAGGTTACTTTTTTTAATGCAGTTTGTGGAATGACCTTATAAGTAGTTGGGCCAGAACAGCTGAGGAGCTGGCAAGTTGCTGTGAATTGACAGGTTTAATTAGGATTGTTACTTCTTGCGCTACGGTTGCTAGTGAAGGCCTTGTGTTGTTCAGTAAGAGCAAAGGTAAACGTCCTAGTCAATGACTATTCTGGTAAGAAATCTTTTTTTTTTTTTTTGTTTAGTTAGGAAACTAAACAAAGAAGCTCCTACCAGAAGATGTATTGTACTGTACTATATTGTATTGTATTCCCAGAAACACAGCACATAATATTTTACAAATAACTGAGAAGTTTTAATAAGAGAATTACATGAAAGACAACAATGTATCAAATTATCTTTTGTAAATAGGCACTAAATAAAATGGAGAACAGGATGTTTTGCCATTAAATAGAAAGCAGTTTAGAAGACCTTTTAGCTGGCAATTACTAATTAATGTAAAAAAATTTTCTTAAAACCACATGGCAATGGTTTGTTTCAATGAGTTAACACTCATACAGCAATTACGTGATAGATCTGCATGGCAAAACTAAGAAGGAAATACAACAAAGATGTCTAAACTATTGATTTACTATGATAACTGTACAATTTGGAAGATAATCACAAAAGCTGACAATTCACAGTAATTATGTGTATTGTTTAAAATAACTTAACAGTAGATGTTGGGAAAAAGACAAGAAGTCGGGTTTTTTTTCACTTGTTAACCTGGCAAGAAAAGAGCAAAGGTGGTGCTAAATTGCTTGCTGAAAAGATTAAACATATTCTTTCTCAAACAAAACTCAAAAGTTGTGGTCAACGGCTCGATGTCCAAGTGGAGATCAGTGACAAGTGGCGTTCCTCGGGAGTCAGTACTGGGACCGACGCTGTTCAACATCTTTGTCGGCAACATGGACAGTGGGATCGAGTGCACCCTCAGCAAGTTTGCTAAATGACACCAAGCTGTGTGGTGTGGTCGACACACTGGGGGGAAGGGATGCCATCCAGAGGGACCTTGACAGGCTGGAGAGGTGGGCCCGTGTGAACTGCATGAAGTTCAACAAGGCCAAGTGCAAGGTCCTGCACATTGGTTGGGGCAATCTAAAGCACAAACACAGGCTGGGCAGAGAACGGATTGAGAGCAGCCCTGAGGAGAAGGACTTGGGGGTGCTGACTGATGAAAATCTCAACATGAGCCGGCAGTGTGCTCTTGCATCCCAGAAAGCCAACCATGTCCCGGGCTGCATCAAAAGCAGCGTGACCAGCAGGTTGAGGGAGGTGATCCTGCCCCTCTATTCCACTCTGGTGAGACCTCACCTGGAGTACTGCGTCCAGCTCTGGGGGCCCCAGTACAAGAAAGACTTTGAACTGTTGGAGAGAGTCCAGAGGAGGCCACGAAGCTGATCAGAGGGCTGGAGCACCTCTCCTGTGAGGACAGGCTGAGAGAGTTGGGGTTGTTCAGCCTGGAGAAGAGAAGGCTCTGGGGAGACCTAATTGCAGCCTTCTAGTACCTAAAGGAGGTCCTACAGGAAAGATGGAGAGGGACTTTTGATCAGGGGCTGTAGTGACAGGACAAGGGGTAATGGCCTTAAGCTGAAGGAAGGGAGATTTAGATGACATGTTAGAAATTAATTCTTTACAGTGAGGGTGGTGAGGCACTGGCACAGGTTGCCCAGAGAAGCTGTGGATGCCCCATCCCTGGCAGTGTTCAAGGCCAGGCTGGATGGGGCTTTGGGCAACCTGGTCTGGTGGAGGGTGTCCCTGCCCATGGCAGGGGGGTTGGAACTAGATGATCTTTGAGGTCTCTTCCAAACCAAACCATTCTGTGATTCTGTGAAATTAATTTCCCTGAGTTTCAGAATAAGTACAATTTCTGTCTTATTGATGTGTAAACTAAAACACAGAATGCTAGGCAACCATGCCAGATGAGACCCAGTGAAGAAATGGAGAGGCCTGGAACTGAGGGTTCTACATGTCCGTTCAGTACTGAATCAGCATAGACAGAATGTTGCATTCCCAGTTACAGCACATGGGAACAATATGACTTGAAGATTACATATTGATTTTGTGGCAAGCATTAAAAACTGATTGAATCAGAAAACAGAAAGTGTTTTCAGTGTTGTGAATCTAGAAAAAGTTTTCTTCTGTGATAAACAGATCAGCTAAATTCCCAAATGGACTTGTAGAATATGTTTTACAGAACAAAATTACAAAACAGAAAAACAGGTCAGGGTTTTTTTCCCCATAGTAGAAGAAATTAATATGGACATTAGGAATAGCAATAAGATATGAATGAGAAAAATACTGTAGGTGTTAGTTTCTTTAAACCTGATATGAATAACCTCAAAGACAAGTCATTTAAAAAAAAAACAAAACTCTGCTGCTGAAAACAGATAAACACAGTTTGTTTAGAATAGCTCGCATTGATTGATTGTGTCTGTCTAATTACATTTGTATGTTGAGTAGGCTAATTATGGTGCACCCAGATTCCGATGGTATAATTGGATCTGTACATACAGACCTCTGTTCTTGCTTGAAGTTCTATTTAATTAAATTACACCATATACCTCTTTAAAGTAAACAAGACCATCGTTCAGTTTATATGTCCTTATAAAAGAGGCAGCTGAAACACAACACATCCATTCAACACAATAACTCACACCTAGTTTATAGACAGCACAACTCTACCAACTTCCCTAAAGTTGCAAGAAACATGAATTTGACATGGATCACGAAGAACGCAATTTAAAGAAACTGGAAAAGAGGAGAAGGAACAGACAGAACCAACCAAGGAAGCAAGTAGAAAAGAAAAGAATGAGTAAAATAAGTGGACCAATTAAAAAAACCCCAAACTCGCCACACTAAAAGCACCACAGGGAAAGTAGGAATATAATTCTCAAGGCCCAAGTTTGCATCCTAGAAGTGTTTTCCCTCACATTATCTCTATCTTCTCCCCTTTGCTCTTTCTCTTCCAGGAAGAGAATGTTTAAATTTTTCCTCTTTTCTGTTGTTCCCTGCATGTGTTAACAACCAGCTCGCAGGTCATATCACAAAGGATTTATTTTCTTTTTCTATGATAATAGTCTATCAAAATTTCTGTCGGCTTTGTGAATTGCAGTTGGAAATGAATTTCAAAGCATTCTTCAAAGGCAGCAAGGTCTAGATTATTGGCAAAACACACATTTCTCTTTTTATAGTATACAGACCAATTACAAGACAACCCTCATAGTATTTTTAAATTACATTGTATATTTCACTTGTAACAAGAAACACATGTGCCAAGGGATGAAACTGTAAGGCATTTTTCACAATCTGACCTCTAAAGAAAAGATCTTTCAAAGGATTCAAAAATTCTTAATTTTATATTTATATTAAAAAAATATTACTTATAAAATATATATTCAAAAATATTGAAAATATTGAATATGTTAGTATATTCACATATGTGTGTATATATATAGTAGTATTAAAATATATGTATTACCCTATATATTAGAATACAGAATACGTATTCATATATATATTCTCCCCTCCTCATCATAACTGATTCAAGTATCATCAATTTTGAGTCTGGCATTAGGACTAAAATTCATTTTTTCAAATGAATACTCTTCAAAGTACTTCTAATCTTACCTCAACTGTCAATTTGCTAGGTGGGGTTTTGTCTTGCTCCTGTATTTCCTGGGGGAAAAGAAAAGCAAACTTTTAAACACTCCTATATTCTTAATGAAACCTACTGTTTTCAAGAACTTACTCTTGGAAATTGACCAATGAATTCAAACAACACACTCATAACCTCAATTCTTCCAAAAGTGATGATAACCTTTAAACCAAAACTTGATCTAAGGTGGAAACCATAAGAAATCACAACTTTCTCACAATTTCCACTTGAGATTGCAACTTTTCCCAGATTAGACAATTCAGGCTGAGTTTAAAGGACATAAGACGTTGTGCTATCAAACCACAAAAACTTGGAGGTACACAGGGGAAATGAAATTTCCCTCTCTCTACAACATAGTCTTCTTGCCTCCTGCCCTAACAGTCCCAAACTAGAAACACAGTGTACAGACACATCTTTTGACTTGAATTAGGGGACCAACCTGCTTGACAAATTACCTGGTTCAAAAAAAAAGTATTTTTTTCAAGGTCAGTTTTAATTCCCCAATACATGGTATGGGCTGGCCATGCTGACGGCTGTCATAGCAGAGATCAATTGGTATGCTACCACGTTTAGGGGGGGGAAAAGGAGAAAAAGGATGAGAGGCAGAAGTGTCTTGCCACTATAGACTTCATAACCTTCAGCTGAAAAAGTTTCGTTCTATTTTTAGATAACAGGACTCTCAGACTACAGTCTTTGATCGAACCCAGTCACCCATTTTGGTGCGTATGTTCCACGAATTTCCTAGGACTGATTTTCCTAGGTGGTCCTTGATGCAGGCAGGGATTGCGCTATGTACCTGGTGAAATTGCTGCCTACCAGCTTCTTCTCCAATCATTCCACTCGCTCTCAGAAGATGTCTTCTTACAATCAATGCAAATACCCTCTGGCAGGTGATAGGACACAGATGATAGGTATAGCATCTGCCAGGAATGCATGCAGTTCACTCGCCACATATATTCTCATTGCCTGAAGGGAAAGAGGATTTGGAATTGTAATCATCAAAAGCTAGTGTGCCAGGCTAAGACTTGCACTGAGTGAATTCCAGGAAATACAAATATATAACAAATCCCATTCTTTCTTGTAAAGGATGCTGTCATGTGCTGTGAATGTGTGAGGCACTGAACAAATACAAATGCAAGCCTTTTCCCACTTTCTGTCAAAAAATTCACATTATAAGGGCACCAACCTACAAATGGCTTCTGAAAGCCTATTGATCTGCCCCTCTTCTAATATTATCTTGTCTTCGCTACCTTTAAACTTTTACTTTCAGGTGATTTTGTCCATCAGCAAATAATAAGCAACTGTCACAATCTGCTATGCTTATAATGAAAACACCTCTTGTACACATTAATCCTTCCTACTCCAGGCAGGGGTTTAGTGGAGAGACCGATGGGGCCTCTCTCTATCCACTGTCCCCCTCTAACTCTCACATGTACACACTTCCCATCATTATCACACTTGTAACTTCCACATCATTTGAAGCACTGACATCTCACACAGGATTTTCAATCTATTTGCACTGAAGCTGCCTCTTCTCCCATGTTCTTAGATGACTCATGTCAAGAATGATACAAGAAACTTCCATAACTCATATTTCTATAGAGACACAATACAAAAAGAGCTTTGTCCCAAATACTGTGGCAGGTCTCCATTTCCTGCTGAAGCCTACCAGAATCACCGGACTTTGATAATACCAAGAATTGTCTTGTGAGTCTCACCCATTTGACTGAGGCTATACAGTAATACCATAGCCCAGAAAAGGATTTAGTTCAGGGAAGTCCTTGAAGTCCTCACTAGCTGGGACAGGAACTAGTGGAACACATTTCCTTCCAGTCTGATGACATGCAGATGCCTCATCTCGTAGCTGCCTGTTTCTCCAGTGTACCTCCCATCCCTTGAGCTCCTACTTCTAGGAAACAGGATGCAGAAGCAACTCATTTGACCCTGCACGAAGCCACCTCAGATACGCCTAAGTTACCAGAGAGAGCCGTGCATTACTCAAGTTTCCCACCCTGCTCCCCAGGCCTCACACACACTTTTCCAGGCCTCTGCCCACTGTCCCATCTGTGGCCCGGTAAATTTACAACCCACATAACCAGCTCAACAAGAGTTGACCGTTTTTAAAAAAAATGCATCAGCCAGCTGCGGAGCTGGAGAACGCGTACCACACCGCAGGGCATGAGCTCCTAGCCCGCAGCTCGGAGCTGCCCACCCCAAATCCCTCTTTCCCGCCAGCGGCCCCTGGCGGCCTCCAGCGAAAGGCCGGCTCTCCCCGAGCTCCCCCAGACGCCCTGCGGGGCCAGGACCCAGCCCCACGGGGCAGGAGGGCAGTGAGGCACCTGAGGGACGGCGCGGCCAGGGGCACCCTTGAGCTGCAGCCCCACCGAGGCAGGGGGACGAGGCCGCCTGACGGGACCACCGAACCCCAAGGCCGCGCCGAGCCCCTCCACCGCGCATGCGCTGCGGGGGGGGGGGGAAGGTGGGGGGAAGGAGGCGGGTGGGGGGAGGAGGCGGGTGGGGGGAGGAGGCGAGGGAACGCGAACGCCCTGACGCGAGCGCGCGCCACCTGAACTGGGAGACGAGTAAAGCCGTGCTGAGCGCGTGCCCGCAGCCGCGCAGGCGCGCTCGCCCGTTCCATCCGCCGGGCACCACCCCGCAGTGTGCCTGTACCCTGGCTCGCGGAGGAAAGGGGCGGGGCGGAGAGGGGCGGGGCAGAGGCCCCGCCCACGGCCGCTCCCTGTCATCCCCGCTCCGCCGGCCTCCCCGCCCGCCGCTGCTCCTGGCCGAGCCATGGGTGGGCTGGTACCTGCCGCCGCTGCCCTGCCCCCGGGGTCGGGGCCGCACTGAGGGGCGGGTGGCGGCCGTTTGCCGCGGGGGCCGGCATTCTCCTGAGGGCTGTACCTGGCCCGGCAGAGGGCTGTCGCGGGGGGGGGAGGGTGGCCGAGGGAGGTACCCCCCGCCCCCGAAGGGGGGGAGCGGAGCGGAGCGGGGGGAAAGGTGGGTGTCGAAGAGGGGCCGGGTTTCGGAGGGGCCGGGCTCGGCGTGGGGATATTGACGCGGGCTGCTCCACCAGGTGCTTGTGGAAGGAGGAAACCAGCCGCCGTCGCCGGCCTTAAGCTGAGGCACTGGGCGCTTTCGCGGGGAACTTCGTGGTATCTAGGGCGCGCGGGTTTTCTCTTCTCTTTGCTTTCTTTTTCTCTCTTTTTTTTTTTTTTTTCCCTAGCGGGCTTGGGGACGCGGTTTGTTTTGTTTTGTGGGGGTTTTTTTGGTTTGTTTTTTTTTTCTTTCCACGCCGATGCTGGCGACTAACTTTTCTCCGGCGGCGAGGGCAGTCGTGCGGCGCTGAAGAGGCAGCGGAGCGCCGGTGCCGGCTGGGGGTCGGGGTCGGGAGGCGGCGGGCGCCGCTCCGCGCGGCTCGGGCTGCCCTCCCGGCTCCGGGGTGGAGGTGGCATTCGCCGCTCGGATGCTGCTTGTTGCGGGTTTTTTAATCTTATTGTAGAGTTACCTTTTTTTAACGTGTTAAAAAGCCCTTTGGGCTTTCTTAACGCTGAGTGAGGGTTGTGACGAGTTTTTTGGAGATCGCAGTTTCATCTGGTAGCTGAAGTTTTGTACTTCAAATCTCTGGCGGGTCGTTGTCCGTAGCAGAAAAAAACGTGGGAGTGCCGCTGCCCGGCAGCGACCAGACCAGGTCGCTGGTGCCTGATAGAAGTGCATATGTGGAAGTGAACTGATTGCCATTTATTCTGCAAGGTTAATCAATAATCTGGATGATTATTCGTGTAGTCCTAAACTCATTTTTATAGACTGCACTGAAGGCCTTAAGTGCATGGTAAGATGTTGCAGTGATAAAATTTATAGAGTGTGTGGTCCTCAGAAGATAAAATTATTTCTAGCAAGATTGAAGTATAGTGCTTCCATTGCTGGGGTAGCGTGATGTACACTGACTTTTGTCATATGTCTTGATAAAGTTTCTTAAGTTGAAACTAAGTAATAAAACGCAGTTCATTATGTGTACTGCCAACTTCCCGCAGTACTTTCTAAGTGCAAACGTGATTGCTGGTATTTTTTCCTTTGCTGATTGGTATTTCAAAATCCAAAGCCTGGGAAGTTGGACTGCGATGGGAAACTCAACTGTTCCAGGAAACTAACTATGCCTAATGTCAGTAAAGTACTTTACTGTTTCTTTTATATTTTTCATCATAACAGTAGGCATACATGAAAATGGAAATGATCGCTAAGGACAGTGCCTCTAACTTCATGCAAAGAGATAGATATTATTAACTTAAAGTCACTTCAGTGACCTATAAAATGCTAGCTGTTCTTGAAATCTAGGAATTCTGAAACAGAAATTAGGAAGACTTTTTTCTTTTTTCTTTCTCATGACTCAAAGCAGTGCAGCCCAAACGTTTCTGACACCTTTTAACACTGTTGCAGTGGAAGCCTTGATAGGGAGGCAGGTTGACAAGAACACTCTTCTATAAATGCTGATTAATCAAAAAACAAATAGTGTTAGGAAATATCTTTTTGAAGAACTTCATTCAAAAATTGAGTAATTTTGCTATGATCAGCATTTTCCACATTTGCTTTGAAACGGCTTTTTGGAAAATCTCAAAAGAAAATTAAGAAAGTTCTCACTGGAGTGAGAATCTCTTTTTTAATCTGTCAAATATGCTTATGAGGGACATGCAATTTTATTTTTCTTTTAATCCATTTGAGAATAAATTTTTTTTCTCTTAGTTTGTGGAATTGCGATCTGAGTGTATCATTCCTATGGTATCCTTATTCTCTTTCAACTAGTATAATGAGTTTCTTTTGAAAACAGTTTTTTAATTTTCACAAAGATTTTGTTATTTCAGTTGAGAGAGGAGGGAAGAAGGGGCATGCATCAGTTGCTGTACTGTTCTGAAATACTAATGTTAAAGATAACGTAAGGTTGACAGTCATTCTGTTTTGAGTAGAAATACTATAAGCAAAATGTATGTAGTTCTTAAAACTGTACAAATCTAACATCACAAAGTAGAAGCTTCCTAATAAACTTGCTTGTCAGAGAGCGAGGCAAAAGCTAAGGGCACATTAAAGGTGAATCGAGTGTTTTTTAAGAAATTTTCTGAAGTAGAGCTTTTTAGGTGTTTCAGTAATGATACAGGTGGTTGATGATATCTGCAAGTTTGAGCATTCTCCGAGTTGTTAGATGCTGCCTGTGACACTTCAGGAAGGTCTGGGTTTTTGGGGTGGTTTTGGGGTGTTCTTTTTTCGTTAGAAGATGCTAAGTACTTTCTGAGAATTGGACTTGGTTGAAGGATCTTCCAACTGTTAGTTGAAGATGCAAGCTGTGAAGACTGTGAATGGTTAAAACTACCCTACCATGAAGAATTTAAAGTAAAACAAGTTAAAATTTTTAATAAACCAGCTTGTGACTTTTTTTTTTTGTTAAATGCTCTTGAAAACAGGAAGAGTAAAAGAAATAAAATTACACTTCATTGGCACTAATATAAAAATTAAATACAGGGAGTAATTTATTTCTATTGGATGCTGATGCTAATTTAGATCCAAAACTTATATTTTGTAAGGGTAAGAATACAGAAAGGTAAACTTGGATAAACTAGGAAGATCCTCTAGAAAGGTGTAAAAATTTCACTGTTTTGTGGCAAGAAATTGGCTCTTTATTTAAGATTGTTGCATTTGGAAGAAATGTTATTCAAGTTAAACTGATTAAATTCAAAGAAATTAGTAATGGTATGAACTATAAATTTTTGTTGACTGTCAAAGGCAGCCCAGATATGTCTATAGATGTATATTTTTCTTTAACTGAGGTTAGTGACTTCCTTGTGGGTTAGTAAGAGGAACAAATCAGGAACAACAGTATACACAGCAGCTGAATTTATATTTGCAAGTTAAATTTAGCCAGTCCAGTACCAGCTCAAATCTTCAGATTTAACAAGGCATCTGAATTCTGCAGAATGATGTTCAAGCTCTTGGAGACATCAACCACTTGCACATTATTATCCTTAGGTTTCTGGCTCACAAGCCTTTTTGCTATTTTTATTCTACATAGAGTAGAATTACATAGCTTACGTTTTCCTGCATGTAGTTCCTTCATCAAAATCTGTTTCTAACCCATTCTGAGTTATGTGCTTGTGAAAAATATCTAATGTAATCCTAGTATGAATGAAATTATCTCTTCTTATGAGCTTGCTGTTCACTGAACAAACTTGTTTACTGTTAATATCTGATATAATCAGAAATGGGAATCATCTTACACACTCAGAAACATGAAAATAGCAAAATATAAATCAATCTCATAGTATTCTTACCAGTTGTCAAATGACTATTTATTTGATTTGGTCTGTAGTCAAGTAAATTAATCCGCTTAGGTACCTGGGGAGGTGGCGGGGGAGACCAGCAGCTAAGTATGCTGGGTCCTCCCAGGCAGTGTTTCTCAAATTTTCTGCTGAACTAATCCTGGGCTAGCTGAAGCACCTCTGGATGTATTAAGTGATAAGGACAAATGTTTAGGTCAACTTTCTTTTAAAGGATAAACATAATATTGTATCCAGAAGTGAGGATGAGAGTTAGTTATGTACTAAAAGTATGCCTAGAGACGCTGTTTCAAGGTACAGTTCTTAATTCTTTTCTTTTGCACTCTCTAACTGTTGCATGGAATTGCACTCTTGCTTTTTTTTTTTCTCCTGCTTTTGACAATTGTATATCCTTTATACTTATAATTTCATTTTATGCTGTACAATCTTTATAGAATACTACATTTGAGAGACTTCTCCCCCCCCCCCCCCCCCCCCCCCATTTCAACATGAGAAAATAGAGCCTACCTTTTCAGGTCTGTGGATGTGAGTGGTACATTGGAGTACGAGGCAACATATTTGATGCTGTGTTGCAGAGTGGGAGAGTGGGTAGGTGAAAAGGAAAAAGCATGCTGTTGATACTACTCTTTCCTGCTCTTGCTGTTTCCTTGTCAGCTGAAGTTGTTCAAACTCAGGACTGTTGCCAAAAGAGCAGCACCGTCCTCGGCAGCACATTTCTGCACCTCCCTCGTGCTGTAGCAACTGTGCATAAACCACATAGTAAATTATTCTGGTACCATGCTGCTTTGCAGTTAGTCACTGCAGGGGGAGCTGTGAAAGTACAACAGCGGGGAATGACATGACTGCCTCTACTTACAGCAGCCTTAGAACAGCTTTAACTGACCAGGAAACCGCATCCTAAATTTCCCGTGAAAGCCAGTGGAATGAATGCTGTATGACTCAATAATCTAACCATTATACTTGCAATTAACTTTCTTAATCACACTGTACTACAAGTAATTTAACTTGCTGCCATTATTATTCATTCAGAGACATGGTGTAGTATAGTGGTCTTTAAAGTCAAGGAGAAGACAGATCATTCTTTCTCAGTAGTGAATAACAGAAGCAAGAGAATCAAAATAATGTTTGCATACTTGCACTCTGTGCGAGTGTGCATACTTCACACAAGTGCACAAGCATGTGGTGGGGTCAGCGCTCCTTACTAGGATCTTACCATTTAAACAAAACATTCCTATCCCCCGGGAGGTGGGTTGCACTAACTATGGGAATAAGGATGATCCAAAACCAATTTGAGTATAGGCAGAAGTAAAATCTTACCATGTCTTCTGGTTGGGAATCAGACCTTGTGGAGAAATCAGGGACTGATAACCCTTTTTCTTGCCTTTAGGTGGCATGGTAGCTATGTGTGCAGTGGCACATGAGAAAGACATTTGCAATGAAGAGCAGGCCACTGGACATTTTTAAAGGAAGGATTCAAAGCACATTTATACACTTGAGTGACAACATACTTCAAGAGCTGCATTTGAGTGTGTAAACTAAGTTTCAACCCTTTATGAGATACAGATCTTAAAGGTCTTTTCCAACCTAAATGATTCTATGATTCTATATGCCTTCAGCCTTTTAACAGTATCATTTTCTAGGCTAGAAACACTCACAATACTATTTGGCAGTCAGCATGAGGTGCATGTTGCCTGTACAATAACCCCAAAGGCCACCACAACTTAAATGAATATAGCACCTGAGTATTTTACTGACTTGCAATAATGCCAGGTGACTTAGTTTAATAAATTGTACGTAATCCCTCTTGGTTTTGTTAGGCCTTCGTTTCCTACCTAGTTTTGCTCAACCTGATTAGGATTTTCTTTCTGGTTCCATTTCTGTGGGGTTTTTGCTTGTTCACTCTCTCATTTTACTACCGACTGTAGTGCATTCATTTTCTTACTCTTTTTTTCCTTTGTTAGTTCACCTGTTTCTATTTTCTAGTCTCTAATTTCTCTTTTTTGTTCCATGTGTGCAGACAAGCTATATATTCTGATCTTATGTTACCAGGAAAATTACTCTAGCTTCACATCCATTCTTTCCCCCTTGTTTTGGTTACATGTCCTTTCCCAAAACACAGTCAGTTTGAAATTCATAATGATTTTTTGTAAAGTTATTCAGTGCACAGTATAAGGCCTTGGATATGGTGGAAACTTAGTTTCTGTGGAGGAGATTTCTTGAACTCAAAAGTAGGTGATCTGTTAACTTTTCATTTGGTTTCTGTCAGTGCTAGCAAACTTGTACAAATCTTTTTGGTATCTTCCTATGGATCCATGGTGGGTTTTGAATACATGAGAAGTGAGATTTTTTTTTTCCCCCAAATACTATTTTCTTAAACTCAGTTATGTATATTTAGTTTTGCAGAAGAATAGAAATCAAAGTAACAAAAGTCGATGTCTTTCATGCTAAGAGGTAGAGCTGCTGATAAACAGGATTCCAGGATACAGTATTTATGCATTTCTCTATTTCCAGAAGGAACTAGGGTTAAAAATGAAGGGTAAAAAGGGTGTGCTTCACATAGAAATTTTGCAGAATTTTTATTGATTGGTATTGTGATCCTGCCAGTCATTTTCTTGTTTTCTCCATGCTGTGCATTGTTAAACTGTTTCCTTTGCAGAAGAAAAAAAAAAAGTCCACAGCACATCACATTTTTTACTTTTATAACAGTTTTTCTTTATTCACCTATTTACCATTACCTTTGCAATATTTTGCTAACATCTTCCATTTTCTCTCTTCATTTTTGTTGTAGAGTGTTGTTACGGATCTTTGAGCAGCCATTTAAAGGTACGAATCTTTTTATAGCCTTTCATATACACTTGTTACATTTTTATTATAACCCATTCCCATTTTTTGCTGATACCATATTGATAGTCATAAGGTTTGTGGTTTTGTTCTGTTTCTCTTAGCTATATTTTGGTCTCAATTTTAACCTTTAATAATAATAAATTATAAACCAGATTGTCCACTAATGGCACTTTTGCACTGTATAAGGCTAGGTAAATTTCTTCTGACTAAATTCAAAAGAGACAGCTTACTGGTGATTTATTTAAGTTACTGGATGTTTGCATCATGTAAGCATCTTCCAACTTGTGCATAGTAAAGTGTAAAATGACACAAAACTATATACGATATGACATCATACAGATACATTTATGACTTCAAGTGAAAAAACAAGTTTAAGGCAAAGTATGTTTTCACTGTGCAGGACTTCATTCTGTATAGCATTTATTTAGAGACATGCCCACACATTCTATTGCTTATTAAGAATTAGGATGAAGACTTTAGTAAGGATTGTGTTGAGTGTCCTATTCATTGTTTGAAAAAGGAATATATTTGAAAGGAATATATTGAAGTAACTTTGTCTTGAAACAAAAAGCCTGTGTTAACTCGTGAGGAAAATGTAAATTTTGATCTTTACTTATTTAAGGATTAACTAACTAGAAGGCATAGGCAGTAATCTTTATTGCTAGTAAAGTTTGTATTTAAACTATCAGAAAACAACATTATTGGAAATTGTAAATTGGTGATGATGCTACAAAGAAAATCTGTCATCTTTCTTTTGATGGACAGTTTCAGAGCAGCCTCTGCCTCTGTGTCATGATACCTGCCTGGTCTCCGGAGCATTTATACTTGTATATGGATTCTTGTCCTTCAGGATGAGTTTAAAGCCTTCATACTAAGTGAAGATATTTCATACTTTAAGAATGAAAATGGATGGTTTATGTTAATTTAAAAACTTAACTTGTAACACTAATTTTACAGCTCTTGATAATCACATGTGCAATGTGTTGCTTTTGTTGATGGTGGTTTATTTTACTACTTTGCTCTCCTAGTTCCACTGCAGCCTCTCCCAGTGACCCAATTTAGTTGAGCAGTCTGCACATCATATGGTAGAGAGAAGAACCTAGAGGAGGAGAAAAGAGTCTGTGGTAGTGAGTCTTTAGATAGGCATGATTTGTATAGGAAGTGTGCAATTTCTCTCATAAGGTAATAATTTACTTCCTAGCATCTTCAAATTGCATACTGAAGGCATACACAATTTAAAGAGGAAGATATTATTTCCTTAGGTTCTTGCCCAGTTTCTACCATTAATGCAAAGTATATAACGTCACAGTGTTCTGACCTGTGGAGTCTGGTCATGATGTCTGTTTTGGACTTACTGCATCAAACTGCAGATTTGATACACCGGATAATGCTGTATCTTGTTTAAAATTCTGAAGTAGTCTTAAATGTGACAGCTGAAAGTTTAAAGATGTCTGTACATCTGGATGCAGACTTAGCATTACTGAATTTTTTCTCTTCTCTAATACAAGAAACATAGTCGTAGAAGTCTGTGAAGTGTCACATTGTGGTGGGTTGACCCTTGCTGGTGGCCAGATGCCCCCCAAAGCTGCTCTGTCACTGCCCTCCTCAGCTGGGCAGGGGAGAGAAAATATAACGAAAGGCTCCTGGGTCGAGATAAGGACAGGGAGAGAGCACTCACCAGTTACCATCACGGGAAAAACAGACTCAACTTAGAAGAAAATTCATCTAATTTATTACCAAGCAAAACAGAGTAGAGCAATGAGAAATACACCCAAACCTTAAACCCTGTCCCCCCACCCCTCCCTGCTTCCCAGGCCCAACTTCACTCCCCATTTCTCTCCCTCCTCCCCCCCCAGCAGCACAGGGGGACAGGGAATGGGGGTTGTGGTCAGTTCCTCACACGCTGTCTCTGCCGCTCCTTCCTCCTCAGGGGGAGGACTCCTCACACTCAGCCCCTGCTCCAGCCTGGGGGCCCTCCCACAGGAGACAGTCCTCCACCAACTGCTCCAGCAGGAGTCCTTCCCACGGGCTGCAGTTCTTCACCAACTGCTCCAGCGTGGGTCCCTCCCATGGGGTGCAGACCTTCAGGAACAGACTGCTCCAGCGTGGGTCCCCCACGGGGTCACAAGTCCTGCCAGCAAACCTGCTCTGGCATGGGCTCCTCTCTCCATGGGGCCACAGGGCCTGCCAGGAGCCTGCTCCAGTGTGGGCTTCCCATGGGGTCACAGCCTCCTTCAGGTGCCTCTACCTGCTCCAGCCTGGGGTCCTCCAGGGGCTGCAGGTGGATATCTGCTCCCCCATGGCCCTCCATGGGCTGCAGGGGGACAGCCTGCCTCACCATGGTCTTCTCCAGGGGCTGCAGGGGAATCTCTGCTCTGGCGCCTGGAGCACCTCCTCCCCCTCCTTCTTCACTGACCTTGGTGTCTGCAAATTTTATCATGTCTTCTCACTCTGGCTGCAAAAACTGCCACTAGGTTGTTTTTTTTCCCCCCTTCTTAACTCTGTTATCCCAGAGGTGCTACCACTGTTGCTGATGGGCTCGGCCTTGGCCAGCGGCGGGTCCGTCTTGTAGCCGGCTGGCATTGGCTCTGTCAGACATGGGGGAAGCTTCTAGCAGCTTCTCACAGAAGCCACCCTTGAAGCCTGCCCTGCTACCAAAACCTTGCCACACAAACCCAATACCCACATTATGGTTCAGTTTAAGTGAACAGCAAACCATTAGATGACTACCTACATTTGACTCATGCCAACTTCAGCTGTGAACTCCTGTGATACACTAGGTTGTAATGGAGTTCTATGCCATGTCCTCATTCGAATGTAAACTTCTTTGATGCAGAAATGGTGTAATTTGTGATTTTTACATCTGCTCACTCACAGTTGTGCAAACTTAGGGAAGCAATAGTTGGACCTTACATTTTAATGTGCTTATTAACAAACTCTAGTATGTTTAGGGAGAGATCATTGATATTGGTGATGCTTGTTTAGCAGTTCTCCTAGTGTACAAACCAGAAACCTTTTTGCTTTGCTGCAATAACAAAGATGTTCTTCTCTCTAAATGGGAATCCACTTCAATAAATTTGAGGAAATCAACATCTAAATGAGTGTTTTAGTTGCTTTAAGTATGAATAGGCTATATTAGTATGCTGGAAAAGGAAATAAGAGACATGCAAGATGTAAGTTGTTATTCTGAATTTCAGAATAATTATTTTCAAATGAATCTAATCAGTTTTATTGAAATCTGAATTAATGTGCAAAGTGTTGCTTAAGAAGTGTGGAAAAGGCTTTCAGTAGTATGTTTGTCCCTCCTGGAGTCTGCAAATTACTAAATTTTCTAAAGTCATATTTACGAATAAATTATTTTTAAAAGGGAAATACTGAAGTGCATGAAATACACTTGTTTTATTATATAAATGCAATCTGTTAGGAAGGGGAAAACAGCCTGTATTAAAAACTGATCTGCAGATCAGTTTTTATACTTTAACATTGTTAATTTTGAGACTTCAATTTGACTGGGCTTTGGATTGTTTGGTTCCCCATGTGTAGTCTTATATCCCAAATACATTAACTAATAGTGATGCAAAGGAGTCTTAAGTCAATTACTGAGATTGTGTCTTGCTGTTCTGTGACAAGTGCAGATAATAAGTAGTTTCTTTTTGCTTGTTCTTCAGATCAGTAGTAGTGGCAGAACACTGCTGAATTCTACCTGATGTACTAGGAGCAAATTGATGAGAGTTAAGCTGTCTTTGGTTTCCTTTGTATTCCACACCATTAAAACAATGTTCTTGTACAAACAGTAGTTCCAAAATCTGTGGGAATTAAGAAAGTGTGTCATTCTACTAAAGGCAGCAAAAAGTAAAGTGGAAGTTAATATTGACCTGCCTCCATGAGTGGTTGCCATGATTGGGAAGGGAAGGCAATGGTGATGATATACTTATCAAGTTATGGTGCTGATTGGTTTCGTCATGCCTTTTTCACAAGGTACAGTGTAAAAGGCAAATTATTATTTACCTTACAGAAGAGAAAACAAATGAAAAAAATTCTGTGGAATAACCTACTGTTGTTGTTGTTCTGCTCCCACACTCACACAATTTTGCAGATCTTAAGGGGTAGAGAAATCAGTGTTTATGTCATAATATAAAGCAGAGGTATGTACTAAATGATACTTAAAGCTTTAGAACACCTGGAGAGCTTAAGTTTCTATTTAAAATGTCAGGGATCTTTGTCCAGGAGCAGTAGAGACTATAAATTCCCTGTGTTGGTAGTCTGCATAGAGCTTTCGTCATTTGAGCTCACACTAGCATGCTGAATCTATTTTACTTGATATTTTAGCTTACTAGGGTAGCAATGCAGGTCTCTGAAAACAGCTAACTCTTTTAATGTGCATAAATAGTTTTAGCTGAAAAGTTAAATGGCTCAGGGAATATAATTTCTTAGCTTGTTATCAATTATGATTTTTTCCATGTTACGAAAAATAGCAATGGTTCTTTTCATAATTGAAAATATTGCTTAATAATGTTTCACATTAATTCAACTGTCCAGTGGAAGTCTACATATATATTTGAAGCCCTTATGAGCAAAGGCTGAAGTAGACTCTTGGATGTGAAAAACACTGAGCTTCACTCTTAAATTTGTGAAGACAACTGCAGGGTAATTTCCAGGAGAAGGGGAGAAAGAGAATTAACTTGTGATTACTAAGTAAACCAGTAAACAGGGGATACCAAACCCACTTTCTAGTACATATAAGCATTATCACAAAGGGTGGAAGAGGCAGAATTTGTTTTCTGTATGTGTTCTCCGTTCCATGTTTGAGGCCAGCACAGAGTCCCTCAGGTTGGGAGTTCGTAAATATCACGCATCTCAATCTGAAGGGCAAAGGTACTGTCCTTTGTCTTCAGGGAGGCCTGACCATGGACGACTTTCAGGGACGTCTGGGATCAAGCTTGTATGGCTGGAACCAGCACACTCAGCACCTTAATCCTTCTGATGCCCACTGTTCCTTTCAGCAAGGCAGGAAGAAGTAGGCAGAACCACTTTTCTGTAACATTGTAGAGTTAGTTGGATTAATCACTCTTTTGCAGAGGCAAAAAAACCCCCCACATTCTTTCACATGATTCCATTTATTGCATACTAATTAATGCTAGTGTTTAGTCTGTCCTGACCTAAACCATGCCATTAACAAAAAGCTGGCATGGATCTGAAGGAGGTTTTGGATTGTGGGAAGAGGACTGTACAGCAGTAGTGCTGTCTGAATGTCCCCAGTGCTGAGACCACTTACAGCTGCTGGATTAGTTATCTGGGTGTAATCTTGAGGAGCCAGTGGTATAGCAGGAAGTGTACATAGTACTTCTACATGAGGTGTGCTAATAGTGCATATAGTGGATGCTAACTAATACATATGATAACACTAGCTATTCAGTATGATGTGTCAATATTAGATGTAAGATAACACTAACTCCTACTTGATAGTGTTTTAATAGTGTACATAAGATAGCACTAACATCTTGAAGCACATAAACCAGTAATGGAGGCTTTTTTCCTTCCCCGCTTTCTGTCATCATTCAGCAACTCGTAGTATATAGTGACTGTAGCAAGTCCTCTTTATGCTGTCCGGGGCATCTGTGGTATAAGACTGTGCTTCCTGGGGGAAGGAGGAGAGGAGCAGCGTGTGTTTGTTAAGGAGCAGCTTGAAGAAATAGGGAGTCAAGGCTGTGTGGCTGTGCTCTGAGCAGTGTGTCTTAACTTTTTCTTTCCTGGCATCCATGTGAAGAGGTTGTTTCTTGCTGCAGATTCTGATAGACTGGGAGAAGGGTTGAAAAATCACAAAAAAACCACTAATGATATGAGAAATTGAAACCACATGACCCTTAAATAGTGATCTAAAGACTGATTATATATGAAGAGTAGAGGAAAACCAATTAACTTGACTATTACAATGCTGGGATGCGTGTACCAGTAGCTTAGAGCTGTATAACTGGGAGGCACGGTGGCTGGGGTCTGTGTCCAATAACAGAGTCGTGGATGACCAAGGAATTGGCTACCTGGGAACGTGAATCCAAGCAGCAATAAAGACATTGTCAGGCCCCTGAGTCTTAATAACCTTGATGAGCCTCTGCTGAGGCTTCCATCCACACCCTCTGCCCATGGGCTCTGTTTGAGCTCAGTCCTTCAGACACTGCCCAGGCTATGTCCTATGTGTGCCTGTCTGCAGCTCTATAACAGCCATGCTTGTGGGTGGCTGAGAACCTTGCTGGTCCACACCCTGACCCACAGACTGACTTCTTGGCTTGACCTGGGTCCTATCTTGTTGCTGTGGACTTGCACAGCAATCACTGGACTGTATCTGGTGCTTAGGCTCACTGGACCTGATCTTGCCTTGGCTTCCCAACTTGACTCTGGACTTGCCTTGTCACTATGGGCTCGTCAGAGGATCCATAGTCTCAGTTGAATGTGGCTACCATCCCTGCGCTGTTCTTGCTTGCCTCACTTGGGTACTGGGAGATAGGGCACTGATTGGCTGGCCTTGTTACTGCTCTCTGCTCCTGGCTCCTCATCCTTTGTGGGGAAATTGGCCCTTGTCATTTCTTGACAGACAGCTGGTAAGCCACAACAGGCTGAGGAAGGCCTCACACCATCAGCCCCACCAGCATAAGTTTTCTCCTATATCCATGTCCAATAAGAACTGACTTTGGTAAACATCCAGTAGGAGAGGTTCTGCCCCCAGCCAGCTGAGGATGATGATGTTACAGGGGATAATGGAATTTACTGGACTGTGAGTATGATGGCCTGGCATGCATTTACCCAGAAAACATCAAGCCTTGGTGGACATAGGGGTTTAATGCACCCTGTTCCCTTTTACACTGAGTGGAAAGGTGCAAGTCATCATCAAAAGAGTCACCAGAGGCCAGTCGAAGCTCTGTGTGGTAAAAGCCAAACTCAGCCTTACTAAAAGAAACTGGAAGCACCACAAAGTGGGGATGGGATCTGGTGCTCCTTGCATCTTGGGCATTGCCATTTTAAGGAATGGACATGCTAAGGACCCATAAGGACATCATAGGTATTTGACATAGCTGGTGTGGATATAAGTGAGAATACTTTGCTGTGTTAACTGTCTGTCATTGCAGGAGTAGAGTCAGCAGTAGGACTGCTACAGCTGTCACCTCCATTAGTGCTAGCTGCAAGGCAGTGCACTGACAATGATATCAAACCAACAGGTATATTGGTCTGTTGCATAAGATACTTGGCCTGTCCCATAAATTATCTTACCATGGAAGCAGAATATCAAGGAATAGTTATGTGAACCTGTTTGCCCTTAGCAGCCTTATCGGGCCAGTGCAAAAACCCAACAGGGATTGGAAATTAACCATGGATTATAGAGGTCTGAACAATGTGTATAACAGTATGGTAGAACTAAAGTATGAAGTCAAAGCAAAAAGAAAAAAAAATGTTACCTAGTATGTGACCATTTATATAGCTAATGTGTTTTTTATCAATTTCTGTGGCCCTTGAGTGTGAACTGCAATTTGCCTTTCCTGAAGGGGAGCACAATACACCTGGAACCACTTGCCGTGGGGGTGGAAGCATAGTTCCAGCATCTGTCACAGACTTATGCAGATGATTTGGAGGAGGACAGTGCCCCAGATCATTTATAGTATGCTGATGGCATCATAGTACAGGGAAACACAGCCCAAGGGGTGGATAACAAGGATAGTTGGAATTGAACTGAATGTAGGATTTGCAATCAAAGAAGTATAAGGTGAAGGGACTTGCAGGACTAGAAATACAATTTCTGTGTGTCAAATAGCAACATAGCCACCACTGTCTTCATACTGACATGATTAATAAGACTGTGGCAATTGTTCCACCCATGAACATAAAAGGAAACAAATTTTATTTAGAATGGTAGGATTCTGGTGAATATACATACCCAAAGTCAGCTCGTGAACACAGTGTTCCAAGTCACCAGGAGAAAAACCTGTACTTGAGTGTGGCCTGAGCAACAACAGGACTTTGACCAGATAAAGCCATAAATTGCACATGCCATTGGGCTGAGCCCTGTCCAAATGGGTCCAAATGTCTGAAATGTACTATACACAATTAGTAGGGGACCAGTCAAACCAGTGGAGTTTATGGCAGAAAGCACACAGAGACAGGAGTATTCCTTGGATGCTGGAGCCAAGGCAGCTGTCACCCTGAGAAAACTATATCCTAACAGAAAAAGAAACATGAGACATCTATGCGGGAATCTGGGCAGCATCTGCAGTGATGGGGGATGGAGTCACAACTGCTGCTGGCCCCTTGGCTTCTGGTACTGGATGCTGAACGGACAAATGCCCTCAATTCATCATGTTGCAAGTTCTACCTGCCCTGATGGACAGCCCTGTTTACCCAGTGGGATCAGGTAGGGAAACAGGGACATCCAGGCCTCATAGAAGAGTTGATAAAATGGCCCTAAAATCATGATTTTGGGGCCTAATCCATGGGGCCTTATCCCATGCTCAAGAAAATCTGGAATATGACAAGCTATATGCCCTCCACACAGATAGTTCTTGTCACATTATTGGCAGTTAGAGAAGATGGAAAGGTGCTCTGTGGAGTCCCATTCAGCAGGTGGTAGAAATGCATGAAGGACAATCAAATCAGTTCTTGTAAGTCCAAGCCACAAGACTGGCCGCTGATGTAACGTTACAGAGGAAGTGGCCTAGGTCATGCCTGTATACTGATGCTTGGGTGGTTGCCATAGCCCTTTGGGTCTGGCTCACATACTGGAATCAAGAATTAGCAGAGATGAGGAAAGCTAATTTGAACCGCTAACTTGTGGGGAAAAAGCACATGCGATTTGGAAAAACTCAGTGCACAGGTGCAACATGACAATGCCTATATTTCAAAGGGAAGAGCCCACTGGAAAACAAATTCACAACCATCAAAAGGACCAAGCAGCACAGATCACCACAATCAACAAAGATCTGGGCTGGGCGTATAAATGGAAACTGCTTGTATCTTGAAGGACTCACAGAGCAGCATCTTCCAAAACTAAGCAGGATTAAAGTCACAAATCACAAAGCCATTAGCGTGCCCAAGGCATTCACTAGGAGACAGAAATCAAAGTGCTGCATTGGCCTGGGAATATATTTGAGACCGGTCATAGCATAGCCACTGCAGCTGAAGCACGTTATTAAGATATATCTGGTTGGAGTCCAAATGCTAATGCTTTGTTCTCCTTCCTTGCTCTCCCCATTGTCATACTGTTGAGAGCACTTGGAATCATAACCATGGCTGTTACAGTCCTGTTTATGGAGATCTGCCTGTTGCAGAAGGCGTTTGCTTAAGATGTGAGTAACTTCATACTAGTTATTGTCAGATCAATGAGTGCTACTGAGGTGTTGAGCAGTGGTGGAATGTGCCTTGGCCTACTGAGCTGACATCACCCAAGTAATTAGAGTGATGTTGCAGGCCCCACAGTCTGACCTTTTGGTGCACACTGCTCCTTTCAGCAAGGACAGGGGAAGTAACAAAAAGCACTTTTCTGTAGTGTTCTGTAGAACACCACACTTAGTAGTGCTATTTGCATTAATAATCACTCTTTCACAGAGGGAATATAGAAAAAGTTATTTTGGAGTCTGTCCTGACCTAAACTGTGACGCCACAGAACTTTGAAATCTGTGTTTTATGAAGCTGAAACTGTTACCAGTTTGCTCTGAGCCCATGTGATACCATCTGCCTTGTTAAGGTTACATTCTTGGCAAATATTTTGAAGATTGTGTTGGTATTCTGGGGAGGGGAGAAGTGTGGTTTTCTCACATATCATACCATGAAAAACAACTTGGCATTTGTTAAAATGATCACTTACAATTATTGCAGGCTTGAAATTGCATTTTATGAAAATAATAAGATAAATGTGCAGGTATTGTGTAAGTAGACAAAAACTTGCCTATAAACATTTTTTTACCTTATGTATATCCCTGTATCTTCTAGTCCTGCCATCTGTTTCACAAGATCATAACCCATAAGGAATACCTAAGGAATGTATGTCCCAGAAATATAAAGGTTTGTTACTTGGAACTTGGTTTGTACATTAGTAAGATTTGGGAACGCAGTCTAGAAGTCAGTGAATTGTGCAGTGAATTCTGCTGCAGGCATATGTTATTTGCTTATTGGTATTAGTCTCCCTCCCCTAAAGGGAAGTTTGATTGACATTCAGAATGGGTTGTTTTAAACTGTCTACTTTAAATCATGATTAAAACTATTTTTTTCCTGTCTACAGATGAATTGTTTTAAAGACAAATGTAATTTATACTTTTTCCTTTACTTAGATGCTGGTTTTCATTGTGTGGTATAAGTAATTACTGCAAAGGATATATTACATTAACACATTTACTAAGTGTTTACCATGTTGTTCATATCTCTAATGTTTATTCCTGCTTTCAGATAAGTATTATGTGGCTTTTTCTACTTCAGTTAACTTGTGTTTGTATGCATGTATGTTTGTCTGGTTCTGGGAGAATATTTTGAGAAAATATTGTTGTATACTTGTTTTCTTCTTAAAGTCTTTCCTGGGCATCACCTGTTAGATGTGTTAGATTTTTTTTGGACTGACCTAGTAAGTCCATTCTCATGTTTTCAGTTTACATAGGAACCGGAATGCTAATAAAGTGACCAAATACTTTAATTTTTAAGTACTTCTTAGTTAAAAAGAGCAAGTTTCAAATCTGTTGAATATACATGAACCAAACTGAATTAGCATTAGGAGATCTTTTTTCAAGAACAATTTGATCTTGTTTGTTTGATTGCTTCAAGAGACAGGCTTGATATGAAAGTAAAGCTATAATAATTAGATTTTGTGTGAGAGTCATTAAAATCTCCCAAACAGGACCTGGTATTCGTGATGCTCACTACAAAGTTTGTATCTGCAACAGTATTTTCCTCTGATTATCCTCCTGTAAAAGTCATAGTAGAAAAAGGACACAGAAGTTTTTATGGTTTTGAGATAAGGCAGACTACGAGAGGCTGAAGCCTCGTATTAACTTTTGTGTTGATAATCCCATAAAACTACAATGTCTTTTCTCCACCTAAATTTTATAGTTGCATGGTGCTAGTTTTCCTGTGGAAAAAAAATGCAGTCTGTCTCTTTAAAGAACGGTTAGAAGTAAGCAAGTAAATGATGCAAATATTACAGTTGTTAAAATTTTTTTGGAAGAAAGCTCCTCTTGGAAGAAATAAATTACAGATTGACTGTAAATATCTGTTGCTCGGAAAAAAATAGACATTAGTAACTCATTTTGAACAAATAACTACTTGTTGTCTCCACTACGGAATGTACTATGTATATTGTGACCTCTTTGTTATTAAACCTAAGCAGACAAAACTTCCTCCCCTTTGCATTGCTGCTTGTTCTGGCCTTCACACCATGTCACTAATGAGGATATGTTTTCACAAAAGAACATGCAGCACTTTTAATGATGCTGAGAAAGTGAAGTCTTGTTTGAGTCTCTGTTACTCTGACCTCCAGATTCAGCTCATCTGAGGAGACTAGGTTGTTTGGGTTTGGTTTTGGGGTTTTTTTTGTTTTATTTTAAATAACAATGTTTTTTGGAGAGGAGTTTGACTTTTATTTGATTGGCAAATTAAATTTGCTTCCCTTTTAGCAAAATGGAGTGGAATAGAGGGATAGGAAATGATGCAGTGAGCCACTTATTCACCTTTGTGGTGATAAACCATAAACCATTAATTCAGCTGGGATGTACTGTCAAACCATGCCATTAGATATGCAAACATAGCTCTGTGATTCTGCTACATACAAGATCATGGATTATTTTTTTCATCAAATTAGCTTGTCCATTAGGTTCACAGTGAGAAAGTCGGATGGAAGTGTGTGGTAAGAAGAGCCTAAGCTGGTATTTCTGTCGAAGACTTTGCATCAGAAAATTCAGCTCCAGTGTTAGTATGAATAAATTTCTGTTATTTCTGAATTATAGGCTGAATTAATTGTTAGGTTTCTGCTCAATTATCTGTCTCTGTTACATTAATCAGATCAGATGTTTTAGGAGTCTTATGTATATGGGATAGTAACATTGTTAGATACATATTTTCTTGGTACATTTAAGCAGTATTTACTTAGATTCTGCAATTAAATGACTCAAACTGCCTTCTCCCACTCTCCATCCTAAAAACTGAAAACAGCAATTCACCTTCTTAGGAAAATATTTTAACAAGTGGCCAAATTGTATACCTTAATATTGGTGAGGAGAGATGCAAACTGTCTCTGTAAAAGAAAAAACACACATGGTATTATAGTTATGTTATGTATTATAAAAAAAATCCTACTTAATTCAAATAATGATTGAGTAGCTCTCAATTTTAAAAGTGCTTTTTGTAACTGGGCCCTTGCTTATTCCTAGACAAAGGCTTGGGTGAGTCAAGCAGACAAAATGACTCTTGTCTTCTTCCTGACCTTATTGCTTAATGAAAACTCATGGCATTTATACCTGGCATATATTTAGTTGTCTTATCATTTTAGGGAAAAGGGAATAAAATTCTTAAAATGCGTGGAAAGTGGAGAGAAATGCTTAGGTTATATTTAGGGCATGGGGCTGAGGTCAGTTCAGAATTTACATTTTTCACTTATTCTGTTATTGTAGTTGGTGAGTACTGTTAGTAATAGAAAAAAATGTTCGGTTAAATATAACCTGAGTTCTTTAAATAACAAGTACCTGGGTTTCTGGTTTCTCCTACTATAGTGAGGGGTAAACATTAAGTGGCAATAATGAAACTTAATACATGCAAAATGTTGAAAGTGCTTAAAATAAGACTTCAGAGCTTTAGTTGTCAGAGCTACATTTTTTCCCACTCTCTATGTATAAAATTAGACTTCTTGTTGCTTTGAGTTTGATGCTTCTTAATTGATTTTTAGTCCAAGTCTGACAGAGTTTTATGCCTTACATGTATTGCATTCCAAAGACAAGGACTTGGTTTTGCGCTAGAATTATACTTCAGAACTTTTATATACTGGGTGTGTTTTGTATTTTTAGAGCATCTGTTAAACCATGGCAAAGCAAATATTTCAAATGGGGAGACTGTGACCTGGTTTGCCAGGTAGCTATGGATGCAGAAGTTGCAGTTCTGGATGCTTGTTGTTACGGATGACCTGAAAATGTGTAAGAACAGTTGGATTCTTCTTTGCCTCCTTGCACTTTTAAGACATCTCTCTAGTTTCAAATTATTTTAAGTTAGCAGTTTGTCGCTACAGCTTGTGGTTTCTCTGACTTTATGAATGGATGGGAGTGTTGATTAAAGCATGTGAGATACAATTGGTGATTCTTGTATTAATAAGATGTGACCTTGGCCATATAGTAGAATTGGATGATTCTTTTAAAATTCTTTTCCAATGAAAGATAACACCTAGACAACAGTAAAAGCAGACAACTGTTGAAGGTAAATGGTCTAGGTGTATACCATACTGTAAGCCAATTGCATGTCTGTGCTAGTTGGCATGGTGAGAGGCAGGGGGAAAGGTGCTGCCTAACTGTGATCTCATGAGCTTTTTACTGCCTCCTTTCCATCTATCTTCTGCAGTCTCCCCAGTGGAGGATGAACACCTTAGCGTGGTAAAGCTTATCTCCTTTTCCGTATTCCTGCTGCTGACCTGAAAAACAAATATGTATAAACTTGAGATAAACTCGAGATAAACTCTCTGCAATCCACATGACTCCTGGGTGAGATTGGAACTAATGCAGTTAGCATTTACATGGCTTAAAAAAATATTTTCTTTTTTTAATATTTGGATTGCTTAATTTTAAATGGCTGCATCAATCTTAAAAAACAGTCTGTAGTGGTAAAAAAGAGACATAGCTGTTTAAAAGAAGGCAACAGGACAAATATGTGTGTGTAGCCAGTTTTATTATTAACCATTTTTTTCAGCTGTTTTATAGAAAAATGGTGAAATGATTCTGTGATTCTACTATTCCATTATCTACATTGCAATAGTTAAGATGGGATAACAAGACGGTTTCTAAAACTATTTTGTATGCAGTTCTTGAAACTGCTGGATTTTAAATTCTTGCTAAATATTTCACATAGTATATTTTGGGATATTTTGGAGTCTTTATTGTATTTGCCACTTCAGCATGGCATCTGCCATTAGGAACTGTTTATTCAAGTTATTTTTGTGTCATGGAAACTTAATATTTAAGAAATTTTTCTATCATCATGATTAAGAAAGATTATTTAGTTTGTGTGACAGTATATACTGTTGCAGCTTTACTAATTATTTGTTGTTCTAAAAAGAAGCCTATATCTCTTCATTAATCAAATCAACAAGCCTAAACCTTGATTCATTCTTTTCCTTTTCACTTCTTAATTACTGTTGCGTGACTCTTTGAAAGTGTACAGTATCTTGTTACCAGTGTAGCAGGAAATTCAGTAATTGATAACAGAGGCAGTAGAGCAGGCTGTATTGCCAACAGAGCCACTGAGCATTCAAGCTTGCAGAAGAGCAGCTATCTGTGCTTAAAACAACATGCTTCTAGGATGACTGACGATCAGGCTGTTGACCCAATGTTTTTGGATGGGTCTTTGCAGTGGAGGAAAGGAGGCTTGCTTGTTTGTGATCATTGCCTATAATTTCCTTCTGTTTGAGCTTACTGAAATGGCAGTTTTTTCTTTGTAAGGTCAGTTTGTTTATTTTTAATACAAATATATGACTTTGAAGCTTCCCTTAGTTTACCTCCACTTTCTTTGCAATCTTTTTATTTTGGCATCAGTGGCATTGTACTTCACATTAAATCCTTATTTTGGAAATAGGAATTGCATCTCTGTTGCAAATACGGTTTGTGGAAGAAAGAATAAAGGAATGTAACAGGTATTGAGAGAGCTTACTGCAGAAGGAGAAGATAATAAAAATTTTTGCTCTTATCGTGACCCTTAGCTTTTTTTTTCCCCACAATCACATTCTATAAAAACAATAAAGTATGCATTCGAACAGTTCATTTACATTTAACAACATTTTTTCACTGGTATACCTTGAAGTTGCCATGTTTAAAAGTGTGTCCTTTTTGGAACAGTAAGTTGTTTGTTGTCATGTAGAACCTTATAGAAAAATGTACAAAACTTTAATTTATATGCAAGGACAAAGGTGCTTTTTTGAATGAATTATTTTCCCTTAAAATTTGCCCCCCTTTTTTGTTATTCTACCTATGTCATAATAAAAAGCTATAATAATATTCTTCCTGGTTGTTGACTTAGAAATAATAGCCTAGAAAGGTTGCTAGCTTTTTTCTAGGAAAACAAACAATACGTATGTCAGATGAAATGAAAGTTTCTCTGAGACGATTCTATTTGTAATTATTTGAACTGTACTGAAGAACTTATGACTAGCAAGGAAGAGAGGAGGAAATACTGCAGTTATAGGTTGGGGGGAAGAAAGTTATTTTGTTTACATACAGCCTTTCTAAAAGTTATCAGGTTGTTTATAGGACTTATTGATTCCAAAAGTAATGCTGAATAAATACCTGCCATAGTTTTGACAAATGTACAAGTTCTAAATAAGTATTTTAGAGTCTGAAACTTACCTTCCTGTATGCAACTATATGTAACTTACAAAGAATTTAGAAAACTAGAGTTGTTGACTTTCAGATATTTGTTATACCTCTTTGCTATGAGTACAGCTTTTTTTATACTTGAATTGCAGAATTATTAACATATATTACTATCAGGAATTTAAAAATCATAGAAAAGCTTACTTAATTTCAGGAAAGGCATCTGAAATAATTGTGTAATATGTCTTATTTAGGGAAATCGGCCATGGTAAATACAGAAGAATAACTAATTTCATTGACCTATCATTGAGTGCTACACTTTGTAGACTGGTTACTTGGCACTCTAAATTTTACCTGTTTTTAAAGAAATGTCCAGGATCAAATTATGTTTTCCAAGCAGCAGGTTTCTATTTCCTACTCAATAATTAAATGAAAGAATAAACTTGAACTAGCAATAAGGTGCTCTACTGTTCTTACCTTACCTGTTACCACTTAATAATCTCAAACAAATGCAAAAATGTTGTCATGAAATAGGAGAAATGGAAAGACTTATAGTTTAAGAAAAAGCAGTCTTAGCAAGTTACAAGATCACTAATGTGTTTGAAATGACGGGATGAATGTGGGAACAGAGGAGGGTGTTCTAGCCCTGGGCTAGTAGCCATCCTTATATTGAACGATTCCACTTACCTACATTTCCCACAGGTCTGAAAGAAGGAATACTCACCGTGCACTTGGTACAGTTCTTCTGACACTTAGACAGAACTATGGTGCTGCTTTTTGTGAGCATAGCTTTGTGCTGGAAGAAGTGCTTATCAGTGGAAGGTTAGGCAGCCAAGCTTACTTGTCCTTGCCTGTCTCTTCACCTTTGCCCATGAGGCTTCACAGGGAACTGGTGCAAGCAGCTCATTTAGGGTAATTGTCTCATCTCGGACAGTCGTGCTGTGAAAACTAAAGCAGTAGTGAATGGCATAAGGGCGGTGTAAGCTGACATCCCTGCTGAAAGAAGCATGTAAAACTGCAAGTGTCTGTACGCTGCAGGCAAGGAAGGATGTCAGAGTAGCTTTGTAGGCAGGATTTAGCCACTCTGTTTCTGAGCTGAACTTAAATGGTGAATAACTAAGAAGTAGCCACCCGAAAACTTGAATACAGAGAGAAACTAGGGGCATGGTAGGACTCTCTAGCCTCTGTAGAAATACTCAGTAAGAATTTTGTAACACGCTACCTAGGCCACACTCACTTGTGTGGACTTTTTCAGCATCCAAGGCTTTGCCATACCTTTCACCAGAGCAGGCTGTAGTAGATCTTTGTCGCCACATTAAATGCTTCATGTTACGAAGTATTTCAAATATATCTCTTGCAGCTCTATCTGGGAAAGAAGGAGATTGAACAAATGGGCTTCACAAACTTGAGTGCTGTCATTTCTTTGTCGATTCTCTGTGAATAGTGGTGGGAAGACACCAATGAAGTAAATGTTATCTCTTTTACTAATCTAGAGTATCCCCAACATATGCACATTGTACTTCAACTTGCAGGAGAACTGTCATGGTGTCAATTTATCTTTGCATTCTTCTAGAACATTTTTTGCATTGGGTTTGTTTTTGCTTTCAATCAATGACTCAGAAGGCTTATCAGTTATACTGCTGGATAAATGATGAGATGCTGAAAAGCATCTTTATAGTGTTCTTCAGCAATAGCTTGGTCATCCACCTTCAAACCAGTGGAGTTCCTAATAGTTCTCTTATATCACGTCCTTCCAGGGGGCGTGTTATAATAAATAAATACACTGTAATTGTATGAGTAGGTATGTAACTTAATATTGGTATCAAAAGTTATAAACTGGAATAGTGTTTCAGTGGAGCATTCAAATAATAAGAAAAAGTATAATCAAAATCTTGTGGTTGTAAGAAACTAAGTTTTGTAATAAGTGCTCTAGATCTAGCATGACTGTAGCAGGCTAATTATTCTGTGATTTAATGTTTTATAGTTGGGTTTTTTTACATAAACAAAGTTAACAGTATCTTCATTTAAAAATCCTCCTTGTATCAAATTAAAAATATGAAGACAGTTATACATTTGTAATAGTGATGGTTTCCTGTATTGTAAGAGGCTCAAAGCCTTGCTAGTCTTTTATTAGACCAAGTAAAACAGTTGTCTAGGAGATGGGCTTGGGGTTTAAAAGAGCTTTCACTGTGTTTTGACTGCTATATTATCAGGCTAATGGTCGTCAGTGGAAAGGTAAAGTCTTGGGAGCTCTCTTAAGGAGATGGTGTATCAGTGTAAGTACAGGCACATGTCCTGACCAAAGGCTGTAATTTTGTGTTATCATTTTTCCCCTGTTGAAACTGGTTTAGTCCCCCATCCTGGAGCAGTTCATTTTGTGCTGCAGTGAGCTACAGCTTCAGTTGTATGGATACAGGGCAGTTCTACAGAGAATTGTAATACAGATCGCTGCAGCCACCTGAATTGTGTTCCTCTGTGTGTGTGTCTTTTCAACCTGGAATTGCTTCACTGGTTTACAGCACAAACCCATAAGCAATATTATTACTAGATGAGACTGTAGTGATGGGGTAGCCTAGAAAGGATGAATCCTTCTTGAGAAGGTTACATACATTTTCTTTTGGAATATGCTAGAACTTGTTCTGAGAAGGCTGAATTATCTTTCAGATTATGGTTGATTTATAGACTGTCTGTATTATCCATGATAGTAAGTTCTGGTCTTTGCAATTTGTTTTTAAGATCTATCTGCTCTTCACAGTGTTCTGTTGTAAATCCTCACAGTTAGTTAATATTTTCTGTAGTATCCTCTAAGAATTTTGCCCAGAAGTCAGTATCAAATTTATCAGTTGCATTTTCATGTACCAAACCTATAAAGTAGCTAATGCTGTAAGTTGCTGATGCAGGCAGTAAAATTTAAGTTGAAAACATATCTTTTTTGTTGTAAATTATAAATTTCATAAAATATGTATGTCTAACAGTTCATAATTTACATATTTTTCTCATTTGTAGACTAATACCTAGACAACTAATACTCGTTTGTAAAAATTGTGCCATTATGCATTTTCCTAACTTCTGCAAAACCTGTAAGTACATAGCTTGTCAAAATAGTAGCTTCTGTTTTCTGCACTAAGATGCTTATTTGAATCCTGAATTGAATCAACTAAGAAAAGTTTTAAAAATGGAAGAGGTTAGACATTTTTTTGTTTTCTGAAAACAGTCTGCTGTGGGTTTTTTTTAATATTGGTGCATATAAAATTAAATATGAAATTGTGAGAATACATGTTAAGTCCTTGAAATTAACATATCTGTCAAAATAATAATAGATGTATTTGGGGCCAGGGTTTATAATGAAAGCACAAAATAGTTACAAGTTGCTCAAAAAACGTGGCTGCTGCCACAGTTGGACATGCTAAAACCCCAAGTTTTATCACAGCCTTCTTGAAAAATGTAGAGATTTCTTCTGTTGAATAAATGCTAAGTTAAAAAAAACAAGCTAAAAGCCCCCGCAACTGGTGTTACAGCAGTAGCGGGGTTTTTTCCGCCCTCCTGTAAATAAAAGGAATGGTAGGCTTAATAAAAGACCATCCTTAATACTTTCTACCACATCCTATTTGCGCATATTGCTGCTTTTGTTTAATTAGCAGGATATGCATTTTACAATCAAAACGTGTTCTTTAGACATTCAATACCTGGATGCTGACATGCTCAAGGTACTTCTAATAACTACAAATAAATACTGATTTTGGATATAAATTGCATTCCAGTATCCATCCGAATATCCATAATATCCATACGTGTGATATGTATCATATATATAGTAACCATTTTATTGACAACCTTTAATGAGATGAATTTAAAATGTGAGCATTCAAAGAAGCATAACTTGGGTTATATGACATACGGTGAGCTATTGCTCAGCTGAATAGGCTGCTCTTTACATCAGCCTATATTTTTATTGCAAATTGATTTAATGAGTGGCAACTGAAAACAATTAGGATTGGAATTTCTTTAAGAAGTTGTTACATTTTTCATTGATTTTACAGAGTGTTTCCCACAATTAGATATTCCATTTAAATATACTGTTATGATGCATTTTCATGGTTAACAATAATAAGTCTGTACTGCTGCCAGAGGAGTATGAACACAGTCATGTTTTCCTTCATCCCACACTAACACCTGTGCTCCTTCATTAACAGCTAAATTTGGCTTAAAAGGTTTTTCAGCATCCTAACCAGGTCACAGCCTTCTGTTCTGAATGACCCTTCCAACACTGGAGAAGCAGCAGGAGCACATGGTTAATCACAAGGATGAAAAGAATCAAACTGCTCCATTAAGCACAGACAGCTTATAAACCATTCCTCTATGAGCAGTACTTCCATCAGCAATACAAGCCAGCATCCTGGCTTGCTGCTGCCAAAAGAGTGCTTTCTTAGTCCTATCTCCTTTTCAAGTATTCCTACCCCTTTCTTTGCACTGGATCCTGGCACTTTTCAACCCCTTTTTCAGCTGATAAACTAACTAACCTAACTCAGCATAGAGTCCTGGCAGGTTGGAGGATTGAGTCATCTCGTGGAAAATCTCTTGGGCACCAAAGATGGTGCAAAATAAACAGCTCATGGCCATGAGGGGGTGGGAATACTGGGGCAAGGGAAACGGGAACCTCTCCTTCCACCAAAGTGGTAAGCACCTGTTCGGCTCAGCTTATTCCATCTTGATGAACCACTTAGTCTCAACTTTTTCTTGAAAATGCTTTTATGGAAGACTGTAGTGAAAGTTTCAGGAACTTATCTGCTTTCCAGAGGTATTGTGGTACCTTGCTTCTTGCTGGCATTTTGAAGCTGGTGCTTGGCAGGCATACTAGAGCAGTATGAAAGACTAAACAGACTTAACTGGCAGCTAGGTGATGATTTTTGAATGAAGAACTCGCAGTGCTCAGACTCTTCTCTGATAGTAGTTAGAGCTTCAAATTGTGAGTATTCTTTGCTTTTCAGTATTTTTTCTAAATATATGTGATGCACCATCAGATTCCTAGGACAAGAGTTAGGTTTAAAAAAAAAGTGCAATAGGTATGAGTTAGTTTTGCTCAAGGTTCACTGTGTCCAGTCACAAATGCTGACCTTACCTGTGTGTTCATTCATATCTGGAAGTAACATTGTAATTGCAAACTCAGAGCCTGCAGCCTGCTCATTTCTTCTCACAAGAATTTGTTATTCTTGATCTTTTGAAACATAAACTGTAGTAGGACAAATAATAAGAGAAGTAAGAAGTGTAACACAGCTGAATTTGCTAACATCCTGAGGCAGAAGGAAAAGTTGTGTGGTCGTCTTTTTTTTCCTGAAACATAAGTTCACAGCAATAGTGGATGATGTGTATAGAAAGGGAGTGTTCTTGGGAAGAATAAATTACAGGAGTTGTTGTACTTTTATATCAAGCTCTTTCTCTATAACAGCTTTTACTAGTAATCTTGTCTTTTATTTTTTAGCGTGGACCTGACAAGCTTCTTTCTTCTGGACTCTGTAACAAGTCTTTTACCATGAGCAACTCTACTCCAGCTACAGGTATGCATAAAAAAACCAAAAACAAACCCTGATGTAGGAGGTGAATCTAATCAAGAAGACATGCAGAGAGATAAGTTGGTAATAAAAAAAAAAAAAAAAAAGTATTACCTTCCAATTACTACTTGCCCCTCTTCTGTCTAATTAACAATTTGTAAATATGTGATGTGGGCATTTGGGAAGAAATTATTGGCTTCTCTGTAAGACTTAAAAAAACCCCAACAAACCCACAAGAAAACAAACAAGCAAATCCAAAGCAAAACAAACACACCACACACTTGCCTTGCAGTGGAGACTGGGAACAGCTGAAGGAGTCTTCTTAAACTGTCCTTTGGTTATATACGAATGGTCCTTCCTTAGGATTCAAAGAGTTATGGATAAGTCAATGTCAGTGCTGAGACAGCAATTTATCTCTTTTAGGTTTTGGTCTGCAGTAATTTTGACTTTTTTGCTCATCCATCCCTCTCCCTAAAATATTTTAGATAATGAGAGTGACAAGAAGAAATTTAAAGAAGACAAATCACCATCCTCCCCTTCACGTGTCATTCATCTTCGCCAAATTCCAAATGATGTTACAGAAGCAGAAGTCATTTCATTAGGCCTCCCTTTTGGCAAAGTAACCAACCTCTTGATGCTAAAAGGAAAAAGTCAGGTATGTCATTTTCAATGTTTCAATTATAAGAGCAAGGCTGTAGATGTGGTTCATGTTATGACCATTTGGGTATTGCATTTGGCTGAAATGATTGCAACAATGTCTAAATATTTCATTGATAGCTCAAGATTTTTATATTTTCAAATGTGAAAGGATGTCTGGATATTTATTTGAAGGTTTTAATATACTTTTGGATTAAATAATGAACTTATTAATAATATTGCTAAACATGTAAGAATATACAGATGATAAAAAACTACATTGCGACTATTGATGTTGTCATATGTCTTGAAATAACCTGCCTGATTAAATAATTAACATGCATGTTAATTTTTTAATGTGAAATAAATTGTTTAGTTTTTTTTTAAATCCTTTTAGATGCAACGGGTAGTTCACATCATGAATAAACACTGAAATCCTAAAAATAATAGGCATTCATTCAAAAATTGTCAAGAGCACTGAGCTGGGTTAATATAATGCACAAACTGATAGATGTTTAGTGTCCTGTTCCTACTTTTTCAATCAGTATGTGTATCTGCTACCTAGGTAATAGTGCTTGGATTCAGGAATCTAATAAATTCATTAACAGTGTGGTATTTTTAGCAGCATTGCTTCCCATATGTCATAATTATTCCATCTCTTCTTTAATGTATTTACAATGTAAAACCTTTTAAGAAAACTCACAAATCAAATCAAATATCCCCATAAACATGCACACACACACACACACAAATGCATTGTAATGCTGAGCAAATCAGTACTGTACTTTCACATGATCTTTTTCTAGTGAGCGTGGAATTGGGAATAAATGGTGCTTTGATGCTTTGTTCTCCCCTGTAAACAAAACACCACAGAAAACTGCTATGTATTGGTTGCAGGCATTTTTGGAAATGGCTTCTGAAGAAGCTGCTGTTACTATGGTCAACCACTATACTCCCGCTACACCTTGTCTCCGCAGTCAGCCTGTTTATATTCAATTTTCCAATCACAAAGAACTTAAGACTGACAATCTACCTAATCAGGCTGTAAGTATAATATTTCCATTTAACAGGATAGAATTGAACAAGTTGTGTACAGGTTTTGGCTAGGATAGAGTTAGTTTTCCCCATAGTAGCTTGTGACGCTTACGTAGTGTCGAGGCCTTTTCTGCTTCTCACACCTGGTGCACTTAAAGGAGTTGGGAGGGGACACAGCTGGGACAGCTGACCCCAATGACCACAGGGATATTCCATACTATATGATGTCATCCTCAGCATATAAAGCTGGGGGAAGAAGAAGGAAGGGGAGACGTTCAGAGTGATGGCGTTTGTCTTCCCAAGTCACCGTTATGCGTGATGGAGCCCTGCTTTCCTGGAGATGGCTGAACACCTGCCTGCCCATGGGAAGTGGTGAATGAATTCCTTGTTTTGTTTTGCTTTGGTTCGCGGCTTTTATTTTACCTATGAAACTGTCTTTACCTCAACCCAGGAGTTTTCTCATTTTTACCTTTCTGATTCTCTCCCCCATCCCGCTGTGGAGGGAGTGAGCAAGCAGCTGTGTGGCACTTAGCTGCCAGCTGGGGTTAAACCACAACACTGGTAGATAGCCTACTTTCCACTACACCAACAGTCAAATTCTGATAGATATTTCTGACAGTTATCTAAGCAGTAACTTCTTTCAGATAGGGACTTCTCGATATCTGTAAAATTACAGTGGAGGAGTTCAAGCTCAAGAACGGCTCATCCTGATGAGCAGGAAATCAAGTGAAAGTGTCAGAAGGACTGCTTGGATGAACAAGGAGGTCCGAACTCAAACATAAAAAAGAGGCATAGAAAAGGTAGAATCATGGACAGGTGACCCAGGAGGAATATAGAGCATTATCTGAACATGCAGGGATGAGGTTAGGAAAGTCAAAGACCACATGGAGTTGGCTCTAGTGAGGAAAGTGAACAGTAACAAGAATGGCTCCTCAAAATGTATTAGCAGCAGAAGGAAGACTTAGGGAATATGTGGACCTGCTGCTTGAATGGGGTGGGAGCCCTAGTGACAAAGGACATGGAAAAGGCTGAAGTACTGGATGCCTTCTCCTCAGTCTTTAGTAGTTAAGACTTACCCTTGGGAATACCAAGCAACTGAGAACAATGGGAAAGTCTTGATGAAGGAAGTAAAGAATCTTGTTAGGGAACATTTAAACAAACTGCATAAACAAAAGTCTGTGGCCCTAATGAGTTGCACTTGGGAGTGCCAAGGGAGCTGGCTAATGCCATTGCAATGTCACTTTTACAATCTTGGAAAGGTCATGGCAATTGGAGGAGTTCCCTGAGGACTAGAAGAAAGGTATTTCTCTCCTATCTTAAAGAAGGACAATAAGAAGATCAGGGAACCACCGGCTGATCAGCCTTACCTCAGTCCCTGAGAAGGTAATGGAGCAACTAATCCTGGAACCCATTTCCAAACATTCAAAGGACAAGAAGGTGGTTGGAAAAAGCCAACACGGATTTTGAACAGGAAGTAATGTCTGACCAATGTGACAGCCTTCGACAGTGAGATGACTGGTTTGGTGGATGACAGGAGAGCAACGGATGTTGTTTATCTTGACTTTGGGAAGACTTTCAACATTGTTTGCCATAGTATCCCAATAGACAAACTGATTAAATACAGTCTAGATAAGTAGACTGTGAAGTGATCTGAAAGGCTAAAATGGTTGTGGCTAGTGGCATGGAGTCCAACTGGGGGCATGATTGATACTGTGTCCAGTACTGCTTCCTCTTCATTAAAGTCCTAGATGATGGGATGGGGAACATCCTCAGCAAGTTTGCTGACAACCCAAAACTAGGAGTATTTGACAGCCCAGATGGTTGTACTGCCATTCAGAGGGAACTTGAAAAGCTGGAGAAATGGACTGACAGGAGGAACCTCATTAAATTCAACAAAGGGAAATGCGTATTCCTACACCTGAGGAGGAGTAACCTCAGTACCATCGTACACTGGGGCCATCCAGCTGGAAAGCAGCTTGGCAGAGAAGGACCTGGGAGTCCTGGCGGACAGCGCACATGCTCTTGTAGCAAAGGCGACCAACAGCCTCCTGGGCTGCAGAAGACAGAACATTGCTGGCAGATTGAGGGAGGTGACCTTCCCCTCTACTCAACACTGATGAGACACATCTGGAATGCTGTGTCCAGTCCTGGGCTCCTCAGTACAGGAGAGACATGGACATAGTGAAGCAAATCCAGCAAAAGGATGGTTAAGGAACTGGAGCATCTGTCATACAAAGAGAGCCAGAGACAAGAGAAGGCTTGGGGGATTCTTACAAATCTTACAAGTCTGCAAACATGTGGTGAGGGCGGAGTAAAGGAGGTGGAGACAGACTCTTTTTAGTGGTGCCCATTGACAGAACAAGAGGCAATGGGCATATATTCAAATACAGAAAATTCCACTTAAACTTAAGGAAAAACATTTTTACTATGAGAGTGGTGAAACATTGGAATGGGTTGCTCTGAGTGGTTGTGGAGTCTCCATTGTCAGATGTGTTAAAAACCTGACTGGAAACAATCCTAAACACTCTACTGTAGATGACCCTGCTATTATATTCTACACCTCTTAAAAATAGTTGCTTACAATATGTTTTGCAAGTACTTTTGCCATTCCTAAGTTTTAACCTTAGGTAATGTCTGTCAATAGCTTCAGAATATGAAGAAAATATCATGGCTTCTCCAGTAAAACTTTTTCCTGATTTTTTTTCCCCCTGTTATTGTGCCCATAGTAGCAGGAATACCACAAAAAACATACACTTTCAATTTCATGTTTGTGTTTTCTCTAAGTTAGTTGCTAATCATGGGTCTGTAGATGCTATCTGAAGAACACATGGAAGAGCAAACCCAGCTGCCACATAATGAACTACTTTCTGCCCAAAAAGCAGCTCTTTTGAAGGTTTTTACTTTATCAGATATGAATGTTACTGTGAGGGATCATGTAACCTGCTTTTGTGTTGTTGACACTGTTCCATGGCCTTGCAAACTCAGGAACAGCAAATCATCATCTTGAAGTTGTTCAAGTCTATTCTTAATAGTGTTATCTTTTTTAACGTTGACTGTCTTTTCTAATAAGAACCCTAGGTCCAATAAAATGGATGTTTTCGCTGGTAAAACATCAGTTTTATGTGTAACTGCATGCCAAACACCAAAATTATTTTCTTCCTTGTATTTTTGCAGTACTAAAAATTGATTTCTTAAGAATATGAATTGAATATTGCAGATTAATTATTTAAATGATTAATGATTTAAATGATTAATGATTTAAATCCTAATGTCTAAACAAGGAAATACTCTATGCACAACAAGATCAATGTATACAAACTGTCATATTGCAGTTGAAATCCATGTGGATTTTTGGATTCCTGGATGAATTGACCTCCCATTTTGATACATAAATTAGATAATGTGATGTGTGTATCATGATTTTGTTTTCTGTAAGAATGTTGCAAGTAGTGATTGGGGCAAAAATCAGTGCTCATTTTTAATTTGTGCTGACACAAAAGTCACTGAAATCTTGCAAGTTTGTCAATCTGCTATTTGTCACTTTCCTCATCAAAGATTGATGGATTGGTTTGTTATCTGCAAAATACATAAATACATAAACAAATACATAAAATAACAAGATTTATTTTTTTAAGATGTGGTATATGTAAAAGCCTCAGGAAAACTATATTCATATTTGCAAATAAGTATCTGTTTCTTAGAGTATTTTCAACTCAGTGCATGACACTTGCTCTCTCCTTCTATAAAAACATTGTCTACTTTTATTTATTTATTTATTTATTTATTTATTTATTTATTTATTATCCCACTAATGACCTTTTAAAGTTTTACTTACATTTTAGACACCCTAGCAGAGCAGCTGAACACTACTTTACTGATGTAGTGTCTAGGCTTAGGCCTGAAGGACAGATTATTTTGCAGGGTTACATGTTTCTGAAACTGGGTAACATCTTTATCTTGTGTGATGTTTAGTCCATCTTCCAAGAACATAGTGTTACTGAGACATGACTTCAAGTCCTAACACTACATTTGGAAAGGAACATCTCTCCATGGTGCTCTCAGAGGTAGTCTGAAGACCTTCTTGAGGAAAGCCTATCAAAAACAAGTGTAGAGACTCCCAAAGTCCCAGTGAGGCAGTCTGAGGAGTGAGATTTAAAGGTGTTTTTTGTGATTGATAGGTTGGCTCAGAAAAAAGAGCAGCATATGCACCTTTAAGTTTATCCCCAGCAAAACTTAGTTCCTGAAGAGAATGAAATCCTAATAAAGCAGAAGAAATAGTTTTTGCTATACTGTCTGGTTGTTAGTCTATTACAATATTGTCATCATACTAATTTGCTGGAAAATCTCTAGAATTATGAAAGCTTACTGAATCAAGGCAAAATTGTGTCTACATGGCATTGCAAACTACTAACAGCTTAACTAAAAAAAAGAAAGTAATAATTCTGCGAAAGTGTGATCTGCCTCCTTTTAAGGGAGGGGGAAGGAAGAGGTATGATTTACATATTAAGGTAGGATTTGAATTGATAATCAGGTATAGGGAATATGTTTTTTTAAAGTTGCATTTTTAAATGCATTTTACACACTTTTCTTTGTAAGAGAACTTTTTTAAAGATATGAATAATTTGTATGTGTGTGAATTAATTGTGGTCTCTTCTGTGTCATGATTTCAGAAAGCCCAAGCTGCATTGCAAGCTGTGAATGCTACGCAGTCTGGAAACCTGGCAATTACAAGTGGTCTTGCTCCTGAAGGTGGGATCCTTCCAGGTCAAAGTTCTGTTCTTCGAATCATTGTTGAAAATATTTTCTACCCTGTCACTTTAGAAGTGCTGTATCAGGTAATGAGGATTGCTTTAAAAAAAATAATACTACTTAAAATCTGTTCCAATGTTGCCATTGTAAATCCAAAACTTTGATTATATTTTGTAAGTTATAACTGCTTGTCAAGAAACTAACCATTTTTAGCACAATTCACCTTAAAATATTTATTATAAGAAACAGAGTATTCATTGTTATCTTTGCAGAAACAAAATTGACATATACAGTGGGTTTTAAGTTTAAAACCAAACAGGAATACATTGAATTTAATTATCTTAAAAAAAAGGTCTATTTGGTCTTGTGGATGAACATGGAAAAGCATATGTTCAGAAGCTGTATTTAGGCCTTTCTTAAGGGGAAGTGCTTTATGAACAGGAAATCAATGGCTAATTTTAAATTGCTGTGAAAAAGGTTTCTGTTCTGTCTTCTACCACAAAATAATGACTGCAGCATTAAAACCTTATTTCTGAGAGATTCAAAAACTGGGCACAAAGGGTTAGGAGAGTGTGTCTTGTATCCATGACTCTAGGCCTAATAAGCTGGCAGGAGATGTTTGTCCTTATCTCTGGACTTTCTTTCCATTCCAGGCTGACTTTTCCTCTTCCACTGTGAATTTGGACTTAGTTTTTCTGCACTTGCATGATAGCTATACTTTTCTCCTCATTCTTTGTGGCTTTGCTTTTGTATAGACACCTTCATGTAGTGCACACTCTCATTTTGAGTGTATATATATTTAATTTCAACCTTTTATAATTTTTCTGCAATGCTTGCATTTGCAATAAATCAAATACCATTCCACTGTAAATCAGAGGGGTAGGTCCCAAACTAGGTCTTTGTCTTGCTTCTTTTCTTCTTTGTCTTCTAGTTTGGACAGCGGGTCTGCATAATTAATTTGTAGGCACATCAACTAATTAAGATATACCCGCAGAATTTGAAGTACACAATATAAAGGTGGATACCTTGAAAGGCAGTTTGCAGTTCCCATCTCAACTGATTTGTGAAAGTCCATTTCTCAAACCTCAACTTAGATTATCCACAATTTCTCTGCAGACATTGGACAAATGCCTCTTTGGGCTGGCCTTCCGTGCTCTTAGTTGAACAGTCATTGCTAAATCTTTAAGAAAATTTTATCCTTCTTCCCCATCTTTCGTAGCCTCTTTTTATTTTTTTTTTTACCTGAAACAAAATTCTGAGATCACTCAAATTCTGTTCATCTGTCACAAAAGAAATAACTTTCAGAAATTTATATGAAGCATTAAAATGCTAGTTTTTAGTGTGCATGAATTATTCATTGTTTCTGAAAGTCCATGTTTTTTCCTTCTCAGATTTTCTCTAAATTTGGATCTGTCTTGAAGATTATCACCTTCACTAGGAACAATCAATTCCAAGCTTTGCTCCAGTATGCTGATCCAATGAGTGCATATTATGCCAAAATGGTAAGTGTAGTGTATACAGCTTGATTTTGTTCTGTTTTATTTTGTTTTCCCCAGATAAACAGGAAACATCAGGGATAGCTTGATCATTAAATTTATGATTTCTCATCATTCTAACACTCTTGTTGCACATGAATAACTTTGACATCCCTCATTAGTTAAGAGGATAATACTCTATCATCAACTGCAAGCATAAATGTATAGCACACACCCCAAGACCTGCATGAGTGTACCAAAACAAAAATCGGAGTTGTCAGTAGTGATGAGTGATGGTAACTGTAGTTGACCAAAAAGTCTTTGCCTTTCAAATGAAATGGAATATTTTCAGTGAGGTCCAATATTAAGAGTAGTATAGTTAAATGCCTAGAGATTAGGTGAATGTTACATGTTTTACTTGTTTGAATTTCAGTGACAAATTTACAGGAATCAATGTTTGCACCTTACACTTCTCAATTTCAAACCAGCTGTACCCTGATTTTTAATTTACTGATTCTCAGTAATGAAGAAAAGCTCACTTACTTTAGGTACATTTGGTACATTGGCTGGCTGCCAGACACCCACCAAGCTGCTCTCACTCCCCTTCCTCAGCAGGACAGGAAGAGAAAATAAGGTGGAAAAGCTCATGGGTTGAGATAAGGACAGGGAGATTGCTCACCATCACAGGCATAAAAGCCTCAATGTAGGGAAGGTTGATTTAATTTATTGCCAGTTAAAAATAGAGTAGGATATTGAGGAACACAAACAAAACTAAAAGCACCTTCCCCACACCCTTATTCCTTCTTCCCAGGCTCAACTTCACTCCCGACCCTTCTACCTCATCCCCTCAAGTGGTGCAGGGGGATGGGGAATGAGGCTTGTGGTCAGTCCATAACACTTTGTCTCTGCTGCTCCTTCCTCCTCACATTGTTCCCCTCCTTCAGCATGGGTCCTCCCCACAGGATACAGTCCTTCACAAACTACTCCAACATGGGTTCTTCCCATGGCTGCAGGTGGATATCTGCTCCACTGTGGACCTCCATGGGCTGCAGGGGGACAGCCTGCCTCACCATGGTCTTCTCCAGGGCAATCTCTGCTCTGGCACCTGGAGCACCTCCTCCCCCTCCTTCTGCACTGACCTTGGTGTCTGCAGAGTTGTTCCTCTCACATCTTCTCACTCCTCTCTTGCCCAGCATTTGCACAGTGTTTTTTACCCTTTCGTAAACATGTTATCGCAGAGGCGCCAACAGTGTTGCTGGCTGGCTCCACTTTGGGCAGCCGTGGATCTGTTTTGGAGCCAACTGGAACTCACTCTGTCCAGCATGGGGAAACCCTTGGTCTCTTTCCACAGAGGGGCAGCAGCCCCCAACTACCAAAACGTTCCCACATACATGCATGTGTTGGATTTGTGTGGCAAGGTTTTGGTAGTGGGGGGGCTACAGGGGTGGCTTCTGTGAGAAGCTGCCAGAATCTTCCCCTGTGTCTGATAGAGCCAATGCCAGCCGGCTACAAGACAGACCCGCCGCTGGCCAAGGCCAAGCCAATCAGCGCCTCTGTGATAACATATTTAAGAAGGAAAAAAGCAGTTAGAGAGCTTTTGCAGCCGCAGAGAGGAGTGAGAAGATGTAAGAAACTCTGCAGGCACCAAGGTCAGTGCAGAAGGAGGGGCAGGAGGTGCTCCAGGCACCGGAGCAGAGATTCCCCTGCAGCCCCTGGAGAAGACCATGGTGAGGCAGGCTGTCCTCCTGCAGCCCATGGAGGAAGGATGAGGGGGTGTAGAGATTCCACCTGCAGCCCATGGAGGACCCCACGCCAGAGCAGGTGGAGGCACCTGAAGGAGGCTGTGGCCCATCAGAAGCCCACACTGGAGCAAGCTCCTGGCAGGACCTGTGGCCCCATGGAGAGAGGAGCCCACGCCAGAGCAGGTTTGCTGGCAGGACTTGTGACCCCGTGGGGGACCCACGCTGGAGAAGTTCATGAAGGACTGTATCCTGTGAGAGGGACCCCATGTTGGAGCAGGAGAACGATGAGAGGAGTCCTTCCCCTGAGGATGAAGAAGTGGCAGAAACAACGTGTGACCACCTGATTGTAACCCCCATTCCTCAAGGTTGAAGCCAGGAGTGAAGTTGAGCCCGGGAAGCAGGGAGGGGTGGGGGGAGGTGTTTTAAGATTTGATTTTATTTCTCATTCCTCTACTCTGTATTCCCACTCTAAGTTCAGTCTGTTTTGCTCGTGACAATAATTAGTGAGTGATCTCCCCCGTCCATATCTCGACCCACAAGCTTTTCGTTGTACCTTTTCTCCCCTGTCTAGTGAATGAGGGCAGTGATAGAGCGGCTCTGGTGGGCACCTGGCCCCAGCCAGGGTCAACCCACCACAACACTTTTTTTTTTTTTTTCAAAACAACTTTTAGAATTAGTTTCCTTATAATAGCTAAATATTTGAATTTCTAGAAAATATTGTTAATTTCTTCAGTGAGGGAGTAGTTGATCATCAAATATTAAAAGCTGAGACCTCAAAGACTTCCAGATTTTTGCAGCAGGGACAGCAGTGTTACAAATCATCATGTCATAATACTTGAACTGTGAAGTAAAAAATAAAAACAGAAGATAAAATACTTCACGTACTTGAAACTAAGCCTCAGACACTTTGTATTTCTTTTTAACCTATGTGGTCACCTCAATGTTATTAAATAAATAAAATCAATTTGAAAGTTCCTACAGAAGTTATATAGAACAATAGATTCTGCTAAGTATTAAGTAGTATTTACCATTACTTTTTTCAAAAAATTAATGGAAATTTTGCCCTACTGTTGTTATTGAAGTTGACTTTATTTTCAGCTTCAAAATTAAAGGCACAGAACATTTATTGCTACTTGCACTTTAGTCCAGCAAGTAAATTTACTATGTGTTTTAGACATTAAGTACGTAGTAGAAATTAGTACATGTAGATGAGATTACAGCCTGTTTGTTAGCAATAGCATCTTTATTTAAAGAACAGTATTAATAATCAATGGTACCTTACTAAAGATTTCACAGAAATTATCATTTCAGTCCAGGTTATATTAAATAATTATAACAAACCAGTATCTTTTGAGTGGTTTTTTTCCCCTTCATCCATCATGATTCTTGTATGACTGGTACAGGCAGAAAATACTACTTTGGTGATCTTTCTAAGCATAGCGGCTCTTAAAAAGATGGATTTTATAGAATCATTTAGGTTGGAAAAGATCCTTAAGATCATCAAGTCCAACCGTTAACCTAGCACTGCCAAGTCCAGCACTAAACCATGTCCCTAAGCACCACATCTACGTGTGTTTTAAACACCTCCAGGGATGGCGACTTAACCACTTCCCTGGGCAGCCTGGTCCAATGCTTGATAACCCTTTCAGTGAAGAATTTTTTCCTAATATCCAATCTAAACCTCCCCTGATGCAACTTGTGGCTGTTTCCTCTTGTTCTACCGCTTTTTACTTGGGAGAAGAGACCAACCCCCACCTGGCAATAGCCTCCTTTCAGGTAGTTGTAGGGAGCGATCAGGTCTACCCTCAGACTCCTCTTCTCCAGGCTAAACAACCTCAATTCCCTCAGCTGCTCCTCACAGGAATTGTGCTCTAGACCCTTCACCAGTTTATGTGAGGGACAGTTCCGTATAATAAAAATCTTCAAAACAGTATCGCTACTAGCATCTGATACTGTGCATTGATTGGGAGACAAGTAGGATTAGAAGCACAGTTAGAAAGACAAGTCATGCTTAAAGCTATGTTTTGTCCACTGGCACAAGATGACATAATACTTACGAATTAGTGAACTACACTAGTACCTACACAGGATGTTTAGGTAATGGTAGTGGCAGTACAATTGCCTACTTGGTGTTTAAAAGCAGTACCCTAAAAACAGAAGATGAATTTCTGTTTGGATACAATTGCAGGGTGAAAATAAAATAAACTTACAGTGTTGGTGCCACACTATGTTTTCTCTCTGAAAATATAATTATTTTTCTTCAGGGTCTGGATGGCCAAAGTATCTACACTGCATGCTGCACTCTGCGTATTGATTTCTCCAAGTTAAGTAACCTTAAGGTGAAGTACAACAATGACAAAAGTAGAGATTTCACTCGCCTTGACCTTCCTTCTGGTGATGGCCAGCCATCTCTGGAGCCGTCCATAGCTACTCCATTTGGTAAGAAACCTTCACTTCTAATGATGAATACACAGTAAGATTATTATGCTTTTTATGTTGCATTTATGCTCTGGCTGCATAACAGGTTCACAGAAGGGTACATTTTGCGGACATTTCAGTTAGTTAGGTCCAGTAAAGTTTGTACGGAAAGGAGAAAGTCCTACTCAAGATAAATGAGTATCTGAAACTATAACATGAGGAATGCTCTTGGGCAAATTCAAAGTGTTGTCAAAATGCTATATTTGTAAAATGTGGTGAAATTATATCATTGGTACAGGTAGTATAATAAATGTTGCATGTCAGAATGGTCAATGACAGTCATCCAAATTGACACTGGTTGCCTAAAGTTGCTTGCAAGTAGGTGTTTTAAGGGTGTTAGCTTTTATTGTTGATATTTTAGGATAACTGCCTGCTGTAACAAACAAAACCATAAGAAACTTCGAAATACTACACTTATTTATGTATATTTTGTAGTCACCTTCTAAAAAATAAAATTTTAGAAATTTTCTTGAATTTTAGGAGTCACTTCCATGGCATAGAGGACACAGTGTCTGCTTGAAATCACACTGGAAAAGCCTTGGCATAAATAGGTCAGGCATGCTCTTTTAATCAACTTTGGAAATAATGCAAATAATCAAACAGATTAATCTGGTGACCTGATAGAAGTGCTCACAATGCAATTTGAACAATTATAGCTATTTTTCTTTAATGACAACTATCAGCAATAGATAAGAACTGTCTCAGCTGTTGAATAAGTATCTGTGTACTGTCCAGTTGGTTACAACAGTAGCAAGGGCTGGGGAAAAATTCCCTTTTTTCCTTTAGTTTTCTGTGATAGCTCGGGTATATACTGGGTTTGGTTTGGGGGTTTTTTGGACAGTTGGCTTTGTTAGCTTAGGTTAGTGTAGGGAAGTGAGTTGCATTCACTACTTCCTTGATTGTTTTTGTTGGTCCCCTTAATGGCAGGCATTGGATCCTTATGTAATGTACAAGCATCTTTATAATTTTTTTGAGGATTTGCTGTACAGCATCATGGAAATGTGCTGCTATAGATCTGATTAATTATACTTACACAATTTGAAATGTCAGTGAAAGGGGAAAGTACAATTAGAGTAGATTAAGGACAAACTTGCTTGTAGGGCAGAGATACATTGTATGCATGCTTTTGGAGGATAACACATCAACGCTTCTCTGTTTCCTTCCCCCTCACTCTTCCAAGCTTGTCATTGCTAGCATTCTCGTTTTCAGTCTGAACATTTACAATAATAGTAACAACAGCAGAGTTGCTGGTGTAAAGAGAAGTCTGATGTCTGTATCAAAATCTGTTTGTAGTGCAGTCACAGTGAAGCAGCTGCACAGATATTTTTCATTAAAAAAAAAAAATATATAGCTGTACACTGGGAGAAACATGCATCTAGCCTTTCTGTCAGTGGTAAAAACATGCATATGTTGTAATAGGCATGTTGTGATAGTCCTCAGTTGTATGACATGATGAAAAGATGATGGGAGTCATGTCAGCACTTACATTTCCTATGTTATTACTACTGGACGTGGGTTTTTTGATGGAGAATTACAAGATGAAGCAGGTAGCTATCAGAATAGTACATCCATTTTTTCTGTAAACTTGAAGTTGTCTTAATAGCAAAACTGAACTGCTCTCAAAACTTGTTTTTTCTCTTTTCTTCTTTTCTTCTTTTTTTGTTTTGGTTTTGTTTGTTTGTTTGTTTTTGGTGGAAAATATACTGCACTATAAACAAGCAGATTTTGCAAATGTTTTGCATTTAAAGAGTTCTCTCACCCAGTGAGCACAAGCTGAGATATAAGAATTAGCTTGCTTTGAAAGCTAGCTGCTAGCCATGAAGCAAATAATTTTACACATTAAAAAAATTGCAAAAGAAGAATTCCAGATCTTTCTGCATTAGCTGTTTGACAATTTTTACATGCCTGATTTTGGTATCAGTGTGCAACATGCAGGTCTCATTTGGCAGAATAAAAGTGCTTTATCTGTTTCTTCATTAATGTTTCCATTACGATTCTTGGATTGTGAATAAGTGATTAATACCTATATTGCCAGAACTTGTCAGTATAATGCACCAGCCTGTGTATTTGAAGAACAAAATTACTTGCTTTGGTGTGATAAATGTATTCAGTTGTTTGTATGAAAGACACTTTGTTGCCACAGATAAGAGGATGTGTAATGTGATGCAGTATTCATGAATACTTGATCTGTGGTGTCTGTTTCATTTGTTATTTTTGTAATTCATAACGGATACTTCTTCTGGTATTGTATCATCCCTGTCAATAAGCATCTGTTAGTGAATGTAGCTATTTTAGTCAATGATGGAGGTTTGAGTAGTAAAACAGACATATTGTCAGGCTTGCAGGATGTATTTGCTGATTATACATATATACATATATATCCTGTTTAAAAAAATCTAGTGTGCTAACGTATGAAAGAATCCACAACTCAAGCTTGTGTCTAACTGCCTCTTAGAACACCAGTTCGTGTGCTGCCCTGGGTAGTGTTTAACTCCACATATTAATGTGAAAATCACTGAGCTGTCTTCGAGGCTGGGACTCTCCATATGTTGATATTCCAAATCTGTTTAATGCCTGTGATTGCCAGGAGAACCATAAAAAAAATTGGTTATTTATGACGTAATACAAGCTGGGAAAGTACATCTCCTTAAAAAGCAAAATATGTATACTTTATGCATCTCGATAGTTAGTAAAATTCAGAACCTCAGATTCATTGTAGTTGTTTGTATTATTTAGCCCATATTGGTTTTAGAAATATCTAGGAAATAGCTGTATCTAGTCATTGCAAAATGTCTTTGAGTGTTTTTACTTCCAAAAAAAATCTAGAATGCATTTCCATTGTGTGAATAAAAACTGCTGAACATTGCACCACAGGTATCTTAACTTTTATGGATACTAATCTATGCTGGGCTTTCCTGTTCAAACTTGTCTAAATTATGTTTTGTCCTGACTTCATTTTAGAGAGTGACATTGAGGCTAATCAGAATATTTGCTTTCAAAAGTGGCTGAAAATTGTCCTGTAAAACATAGAATCTTGGATTTCAATGAGAGTTTTTAACCCAAACATTTTATAAAAGATGTAAGCATGGACTGAAGTCAGAATAGCAACACTGGAAGCCAATTCTCATTGCTGAAGTCTCTTCTGTTTTCTAGATATTTTAAAATCTGTTTTAATTAGATGTGTCTGCTCTTTCTAGGCACCCCAAATATCATCTTCCCATCATATGCAGGAGCTCCTGGGTTTGCCCCAGCCATTGGGTTTCCGCAAGGTGCTGGTAAGTTTCTATTTTCTAAAAATGTGGTGTTTGCTTTTGGGGCTGATGATCTCTCTGAATACCACCTGTGTTCACAGCAAATTGTTTTCAAATATAGCAGTCAGAACACAATGTTAATTTGAGTCATTCTGATTCTCTTTCTCATATTATTCAGTAAAATTACTTTCTGTAATAAAAAACATATGGTGATGTAGTTTATCATTTAGTAAGTGAAGAAATTAAATGCCATGATAAAGATTACTTGCAAGAGAAGAAACTCTAAGCATCTGTTTTTCTAAGAATCGTAAGACTTTGGTGATATTCAAATCTAAAACAAGGAGTCTCATCTTTCCTGGCTATAAATTTAGAAATAAATAGTCTTCTAGACTTAGCAATCTTTTCCTTTCTCGCACAGGATAAACTTCTGTGCTAAATTATTTTCTTCTTTCTTGGGCTGCAATTTAAGTCCTCTTTTGTTTGGGTCTGTTGGTGTAGCTGAATATTGCTTCATCTCTGGAGGGGTGGTGCTTCCTGCGTTGTTTGACAGATACTAGGAATAACTAAATTCCTTAAAAGCATTTTTTTAATTGAATATTGATGTTTTTTCCAAACGTAACCTGCCTTTGTCTTGTAACATGTCTTTTCCACTTTGAGATGTGAAGTGATGCCATTGATATCCTTCCAGGTTTTCCGGTTCCATCTGTTTCTCATGCAGTCACCACACCTGGAGCATCTGGACAGATGACTATTCCTAATGTTACTAGTGTTTCAGGAAATTCGGTTCTACTAGTCAGCAACCTCAACCCTGAAGTAAGTTTGATTGGTGGAACTGATGTGAGTACCAACTTGTACCAACTGCCAGAACCCTTCTGGCAAATTGACATTAGCTGAAGAAATAAGAGAGGAAATGTCTATGTTGATAATATAAAAAACAGGACAGCTCTATTTTTGTTTGAGATAGTTTGCAATATTGATGAGATTGAAAAACTCCAGTCAACAGTGAAAAGCTTCCTAACACAATTTACTTTAGGAAACCTACGTTAGCAGTGTAGCTAGTAATTAGAAAAAAGTCTATGGTCAGACACGAGAAATATTTGAGGAGGTAAACAACATATATTATGACTAAATGTACTGGTATCTCTGTTAATATGATTCCTCTGTGTGCTACTTTATCATTAGAGATGCCAAAGAATTCTTCATTTGTTATGAACTTGACAAGTTAGAAAACCAGGAGGGAGGAGAATAGGAGATAAAAGCATACCAAATCAAGTACCTTTCAAAACATTGATAGGATCTTTCCTGTTTTGCAACTTTTCCCAAATTGGAGAGGAAGAACACAGGCACACTTTGCTATTGACATCACTGTAAATCCATTTTTAAAAGTTAATAAATACACATGTTCAGTTTTCATAGTGCCACACAGATTTTTTTTCCTATGTTGGTAGTAAAATTGCCAAGGACAACCTGGATACTTATTTTTATAGTGGATACGACATAGACGGTTCTATAGGCTTACTCCTGTAACTCAAATATTAGACATTGATCTGTGTTTAGTTAAAAGCAAAGTATGTCTCTTAAAAGAACCCATAAAAATCAAGCTTTACCAAGGCCATGACTTAAAGCACAATTCTACTTGACTGTTGATAAGCAATTCTACTATAACAATGTAAAATTCTTGTTTGTTTTACACGCTCATTAGATTTACTTAATCATAAAATGGATAAAATTAGGAGTTGTTGGCAAAATGGAAGTTATCTTCATATTACATTTAAAAATCTATTGACTAGTTCCTTTGATCTTTAAGTAATTTTTGTACTAACAGCTGAATTTCACAGTAAGCATCAGAAGAAACAGCTTCAGATTAGGACTATAAGACAAGTAATTTTTTTCTTTGATTTGTCAATATATCTCAGTTAGTTTCTGATGATTGCTGTGGATGTGCTTTCTGCAGCTGATTATTCAAGATGATTGAGTCTTAAAAGAGTATGGTTTTTAAGAATAAGCCTATGTGAAGCACAGGTCAAAGCTATTTTTTAGGATATTGCTGCTTTACTCAATCCTAATCATATCAAAGAATTTGTCATGTAGAACTTTGTGCTGCAATGCATAATACAGCATAAATGTATCAAATAATGCTCAACTTCTTAAAAGGTAAAACCCAAGAATGTAGAATAACATTAATTGTTGGAAATATAAATTATTGTAAATACGTTTCTTGGCAACTGTGTAACACTTGTTCTTCAGTAGTGGTTGTCTGAGCCCTGTCACTTCTTCATCTGTGTATAGAAAAACTGGTTGACCTTATTTCAATTTATATTTCTACCACGTTGCAAGGTTTCAGTGTCCCTTTGAACATTCCCTCATGAGTTTTAAATTAGCTGGGATTGTCTTCCAAAAAACATTTTTTAGTAGAAACATTGCAGTCTCATTTGCTTAAGAAATGTCTTTAAATAAACTCTATGCTGAATTAAAATATTGGGGTTAGAAGGATAAACTCTAGAAGTATTTAAATGTCACATTGATAATAATTGTTCCTTATCACTCAATGCTGATGATGAAAGGATATGGGCTTACACTTAGCCTGTAGTATCTTGTTTTTAAATAATTTAGGCATGTTTGGTACACATTTCAAATGTTGTGAGTTGAGAAGGAATAGGGCTAGAGAGTGTGAGTAGTGCTTCTGATACCCAGGTATTTTTAGTACTGATTACTGGCAAAACCTTTGCCTCAGTTGAATAAAATCTGGCTGTAAATGTCATGGTCACAGACATAGGGACAAAACTGAAGACAAAGCAAACACATTTTGAAGCAACTGGTTTTAGTTTTGTAGGTGTTGCCTGCTGTTCAGAAAATACAAACAAGTTCTTGAATGCTCTATTCTATTTCTAGTTTAGCAAATGGCTTTCGTTTTTCAGGGAATGAACTGATAGCTTGGAAAAAGTAAGTTCAAATAATTAAGCCACTTAATATATTAATAACTTCTTCAGCATGACAGACTGAGTCTTGAGGGATGAAAATGCATGAGCTGAAGTGTTAGCTTGTTTAAATATTTTATATGCGCATAGCAAATATATATTAACAAGAATGCTATACGCTGTAGTTACTGCAGGGAATGGCTTTTGGAGAGACAGGTTTATGTATTAGTGTGCAGTATTTCTTCCATTCTTTTTATTTACCTTGCAGTTATAGAATAGATTTCTTTATTTGCATGGCTTTAAAAATAATATACTCATTTTATCTTTTAAACAGGCTATCACACCACATGGACTTTTCATCCTGTTTGGTAAGATATGTCAAATATACCTTGAGAAACTACAGGGCTAGCATTCTTTTTATTTATCTGACACATGCTGGTTAGTGCAAGCTCCATTGTTCTGTCCTTGTCCAGAAAACACACAAGAGAATGTGCTGGATTTAAAATGACAATAATTTGAGTCAGTAGTTGTCAGCCACAGGTACCAAAAAGGCAAAATGATTACAGTGTCAAAAGAATTTCAGTGTGTGGTCCAATTTGTTTACTACAAAGAATGGGAAAGTAAGACAAAAAAACAAAGATTGCATCAGAGGAAACGGAGTGCAGAATTGGCATGAACTTTAGTTGCAGAGGACAATGTTTGTTGGCATAGTAATATTTTAATATGCCTCGTTAAGAGGACTTTAACACTATTGCACTATTTAAAAGCTGAACATAAACATGCTTTTTCTTTTGAGTAAGATCCTGGGGTTCCCCACCCCCCCCCCCCCCCCCCCCTTTCTGAGCCTCAGAAAATAATACACTAACTTTAAAGCTCTCCTTCATACTAATATTCTAACCGACCTGTTTAATGAGGTGATTATTCTTTGTAACACTAATGTTATTCAAAAGAAACAAACTTGCCCTTGTGCTGTTTGTAGTATGGTCTGGACAAATTTCCTTTCTGGATTTCCACAGGTGTGTATGGTGACGTGCATCGTGTGAAGATCATGTATAAGAAAAAAGAAAACGCTTTGGTTCAGATGGCAGATGCAACCCAGGCTCAATTAGGTACTGATTTTTAAGGCAGAGTTATGCATGAGTGTGATATAGGTGAGGAATTTTCCACCTGTCAGTGACAAGCATAAACAAATTAAATCCATCATTGTGATGCTTTACTATGTACAAACTTTTCCTTGTATATGTTGATAATGATCTGTTTGCTTTCATGTAAATAAATTATATTCCTATTGTGGCTTAAAAAAATAATCCTGTGCATCTCACTCTAGTAAATGTTAGAATTAAAACATCATACAATTTTCCTGTAATTTATCTTACACCTAGCTATTTAAGAATAATCAACTGCTCTTTATTGAAATGCTGTTTTGCATTTTTGTTGCATTTAGACTGGAGGCTATATTACATCTTTATACATTTTTTAAATATAATGTTAGGACATCTGGTAGAAATGGAAGTTGCAGTTTAAATTTAGAATGTGAAATCTGACACTAAATAGAACACAATATTAGTATTCAAAGAATCCTTTTTTCTTCCCTTACCTTCATTCCTGTTCAAATTATATTTCCACTGGTTAGCTATGAGCCACTTGAATGGACAGAAGATTTATGGAAAGGTCCTCCGTGCTACTCTTTCAAAACATCAGGTAGTTCAACTTCCTCGTGAGGGACAAGAGGACCAAGGTCTGACAAAGGACTATAGCAATAGCCCTTTACATCGCTTTAAGAAGCCTGGCTCTAGGAATTTCCAAAATATCTTTCCTCCATCTGCCACCCTGCATCTCTCCAACATCCCGTGAGTATCTACATGTGTGATCTTCTCGGAAAGATGATGTGTTTTAGGTTATGTTCCTAAGTTACAAAGTCTGACATAAACTTTAAATTTCCTTGGCCTTTTACAGTTTCCTGAGAATATGCATCATTCTGCTGTGTAATAAATGATGAGTGAATACTTTAACTGTTATTTTTTTATTGTTAGCAAAGAGGATAACTGATTGAAGACTCTTCTTTATGAATTTTAATACAGTTTACATTTTCTTGAGAATATGCTTTTGTTTTTTCACATATTAAGTCCAGTGTTATAAATTTTTGCAAAGATTAAAAACATGATTTTTGAGGTAATGTACTGGAGTTAAATTACATCAATTTAATCATTGGCTTCGTTATTTAAGGCAGATACAGTTTTTAATAATTTTAACACTTTTTAAAGAATAGTTTCTACAGAATTCAGACCTCTTACATAGAGGGGAAGTTGCTTTAAAAAAGTATTAAGAAGCATGTTCTTTAAAACCGAAACAACCTTTTTTCCTATCTAGAATGTTGTCAACAACATGTGGAGTGACAGCCAAACACAAGTTTTTACAGGCTTCTTTTGTTCAGCAGCTGTGCAAGGAGGAAAAAGGGAAAACTGGAATTTTGTCCAAATAAGAAAAGATAAGAAAAGAAAAAAGACACTTAGAAAATGGCTTTTTGAGTGAAATACAAAACTTTCAAAATTGAAAATATGTGAAGCACACTAGCAGTAATGACAAGATGAAAGGTATTTCTGAAGATAAGTTAAGATCTTAAGTGTTTTTATGCAATCTGAATTTAACTGGGGGAGGAATGGGGAAGGCTAAAAAGAAGTAGAGTGTACCTGAAATATGTTTGTAGCACACTGTGGTGCTAAATCTTGTTGTCAAGGCCAAGATGTTTGGGCTAAATTGTTGACATGGCTTGAACTGTTGGAGATAGCTTTTGCTGTTCAAATTTAATTTAGAAGCCAGAACTGAGATTTTGATACTATTACAGAACTCTGTGCTCTTTTACAAGTTGAGGGGGCTTTGTTTTGGTTTTGTTTGTTTTTAAATAGGCCTTCTGTTACTGTTGATGATCTGAAGAAACTTTTTGCAAATACTGGATCTACTGTGAAAGCCTTCAGGTTCTTCCAGTAAGTTCTCTTGTAAAAATGCTGAGCAAGCTTTCATCCTGGAAAATGGCTAATTGCTTTTTCTGGAAATTCCATGTGTGTATAACTGTAGGCAAAATTCCACGTACGTATATCTATAGGGAAAAGCTGTACAGCTATGACAATTTTAATAATTCTAATCTTAAAATTTGAAATGGAATAATATGTTAGCTTAATAAAATGAAAAATATTCAGCCTTTTGAGAAATTCCACATGTGTTCAAAGTAAGATAAAGTTTAAGGAAAGTAAATACTCACTTCTTTAAAAAGAAATACAAGCTGTGTATACGTAAAATGTAATGTAAAAGATGACAATGAATCTCCTCTAACATTCATTAGGGTTGCTTGGCAGCATTATTTTAGCATGATCATACCTGCTAGAATAATCCCATATATATGGACAATACAAGTGTTTCTTAGAGGTCTTCAAGCCTTATTTCAATCCTATTTTTTGAAGTGCAGTGTAATGGAAGAATGGCATGGCTGTAGACCGTTGATCTGCAAAATTTGTATAGTTTTGTTATGTCCTCATTTTAGCAGGTGCATGACTAGTTCTGATTCTTTCACTGGACAAGTGTTCAGTGTGTGTGATGTGGCTGAAAAAATACTTGTGTCACTTTTTTGTGTTGGCTACTGCAATGAAAATTTGGTTATGATTAATAATGATTTTTATTGTACTTCAGGAAAGATTGCAAAATGGCTCTTATCCAGCTGAGCTCTGTGGAAGAAGCAGTTCACGCTCTCATTGAGCTTCACAATCATGACCTTGGAGAAAACCATCACCTCCGAGTTTCCTTCTCAAAATCTACAATCTGACTTTTCTGTGAACTTTCCTATTAAGGCTACATCATACTTTTAGTAAAATCTTCAAGTAGACACTGAAACAGTTGTGACCGGCTCTGTGTCTTAAAAGAAAAAGCTCATTCATTTACAAAGAATTCAGTGCTGATGTTTTCTGATTTTTAGCTTGCAGTATGTGATCAAAGTTTATCATTCATCCATAGAAGGATTCTTCTGTAAAATTGCTTTAGCAACACTATTTATTATTAAATTTCCTACTTATATTTTGGGAACATCCTTCTAGCTTTTGTTTGAAATCAACCTTATAAAACATTTCTAAAATGCTTTTACAATATAACAAACAAAAAGTATTTCTAACAAAATGGTAAATCTACTCTACACAGGTTAAACACTAATTTGAATGGGAAATAAAGCTTGGGTTTCTTGAAGAAAAGCAAGCATTGACTGTGATGGTCATCTAAATAGTATTTATGTTACCAGGGTGTGTGTTCATACTTTGGCAAATTTTTACAAATAACTTCTTTTAAAAACAAAAAGTTTGTGCTGTTCATATTGGCTAAATTATTAGAGAAAAGACAGTGCCTTCTCACTGTGGACTAAAAATGTATTTGACAAGTTTCTTCAAGATGTGGTATCAGACATTTAGCTTGACTTAATCATGGAATGGAAGTTTGATATCTTATTTTTACGATGAAGTGATGTTGTGTAATAGTACATTGGAGAAAATAAGACAAGAAAATAGTCCTGATTTAAAAAAAAATCTTACCTTTCTTTAAAGAATAAAGTGTTTACAATCACATGGAAAATATTCATGTCTATGATGGTTTGATGAATTTTTAAGAAGTTATTTTTGTTAAGATCATCTTTGGAGGAAGAAAAATTAAATCTCAAGAGTGTTTTGTACCACTGTAATGTCTAATACTTAAATTACTGTTACTTATTATGTGCCTTACTATGTGCTTATGATAGAATAACTTGGAGTTTTATCTGAAGTATCTTGAAAAATATTTTGTGGGTTTTGTGAAAATTCTTTCCTTGGTCTTTTTGGAAATATTTTCCTTGATACTTCAAAATATTTTTTTCATTAAGTAGTGCTTTGAATTCTAGTCTTTTCTGCTTTGGTATAAAGACTGGGTAGAGGTGGGAATGAGGTTTAACTCATTGCATAATTGTGTAGGGATTATTCGAATTTCCTGCTTGCAGTTGTCTGGTACCAGTACTTGGCTGAAAAAAAAAAACTCACACACAGAAAAATGTACTAAAAAAAAAAAAGAGAAAGAAAGACCAAACAGCAAACTTACTCCTGTTTCTGCACTTCATCTAGCTTTTTGAGAGGCATTGGCTGTATCAAAATATTCTCTTTTGAGTTTCTGCATTTTCTCTCAATATTAAATTTCCAGTAATAAAGAGCTAACATTCTTTCCTTTGCAAGTATGAAAAAATGTTCAATACTTAATGTCCATTTATCTTTGATGCAGTTAGTTCTTGTGTTGAAAGTACATATGAACTGTAGTGACTTCTGATTGTATTTTACAAAGTTAAATTTAATTTTAGGAGATATTTTTTTCTAGTATTTACTTAACCACCCTATAAAGATGTATTCCTCTCAAACATAGCATTTATTTACTTTGAACTACTGCAGAATTTGCTTCTGCTATAGTGTGTTGCCACATACTCATTTTGTTTTTTCATTAATTTGCATGAATTGTATGACTTTTTTCTATCTTTCTAGAAAAATGAGTATGTTTCTACCATGACCTGAGTAAGCTTTTTCAAATTTTCTCTCTGAATTAATTTTGCAAAATCAGCTTGCCTTCTTTTACTGTATGTAAATTAATTAGAAGTGCAGCAGCCAATCATAGTGAGGATGGTGCCAGATCTCTGTACTGCAACAAAAGTGTGCTATTTGACAGTAGACAAAATGCTGACTAAACATGTAGGTAGCTATGATAAGTGCTGTACAACACAAATAAATAAATATTCAGAATGTACTATTTACTGAAAAGTTAAATTGGCTTAGGAATAATAGACACTTTGGGATGTGAGATAGTCTTTCCATTTTCCCCTTTCTGAAACAGCTAATTCAGTTTGGTGAAGTTTGAAGCCAAGTATTTTATTTTTTAATTCATGAAAATAAGATCATCTAGTCTAACCCCTCAGATTAGGGCCAACTTTGAGCAGTTGCTCAGAGAATTATCTGGTTAAGTTTTCAGTATTTCCAGAATGGAGATTTCACAAATTATCTGTGCTTCTCACTGTTCCAATGTTTGACTGCCCCCATTGCGAATTTTTTTTCCTAATATGTACTTAGGCTTTAAACTAACTGCATCCTATGTCTATTGCCTTTTGTCCTGTTAGCTGTGCAACTCCCAAGAAGATCCATCTTCTCTATTATCATGGCCTTAAATTGTTAAAGATAGATTCATAATTTCTGTAATATAGGTTCTTAATTTCTGCCTAAATCTTTTGTGAAGTATCTGGTAATGTGCATAATGTTACCCAGAACCTGCACTCTAAGAGTTATATCCTTACTACAGGTACTGGGAATGGTCCATGGTAGAGTTTCTCTGCCTATGTATATGACAAGTCCACAAATCAGCTCTGGGTTACCTCCAGGTCTGGATTTTTTTGGTGGATGTGTGCTTGGTTCAAAATGTAGTGAGGCCTTTTTAGCAACCCAGGAATAGCTTAGTGCCTTTTCAAATGACCTGTGGTTTGTTGCATAATGGTAAAACTTTTGCTTCTTTGATTTTCTTCAAATGGCTTTGAATATCAGAACAAATTTCTGAAACTTTGATTCATAATTTGACTTGGTTGCCTTGTCTGCTGGTCCTGTCAGTTGCACATTTTTTGTGCACTGATAGATTGGGGTCCTTTTTATGCCTAAGATATTCCACATATCTAAGCAGATTTGCCTATATATGACATTGTCTGATTACAGATGGCAAACCTGTGTTTGTATGCCAAGGAAACTCTTCGCCTTTGTTGATAAAAGTGCTGGAGTGTAATTCTGCATGATCAAATATCTTGCCCTCCTCCAATTCAGTAGGAGAGTGATGAGTTCTCTTTTTATAAGGGATGTGTACCTATTAATTGTCATTGTATACTGTTAAGATGTACTGCTGTTTTTCAAGTGAGAGGTCAGCTGCTTACAAAATGTGTTGGTTTGCCTTTACTTTTTGCCCTGATATATTGTTAACTAGAGCAGAACTACCAGGCTTAGTGTTGTTACCATTGCGCTGAAAGGACACTGGTGAGATTATGCAGAATTTTTTCTTTAAATTAACTTTATCTTCTAACTGTCTTCTGAAGATTTGTTTGCAGTATACAAGACTTTTTGTCTGCTCTTTTCAAAGCAAATCCTAATAGTTAGGAATTATGAACTATTTCAAAAAGGAATGAAAAATTTCTGAGGTATTTAACTTCAGGGTTTTACTGCGGAGTGAAAAGGGGACAAATAAAATTGTACCAAAGTTTATGTGCCTTCAGTAGTTTTAGATGTAGATTTTTTTTTCATATCTATTGCTGTCTTAAGTATAATAAATACTTTTTATCCCTTGGAAATTGTGTATTTATATTGTTAAAAATGAATGTTGTCCACTGAAACAGAAGTAGTGACTTACAGCTGTTTCAATACAGATTTAATTATCCCTCTGCCTTTACCATTGCAGCTTTTTTGTTTTGTATTGCAGTATGCAGGGATTGAAGCATAACCTACATATTTCCAACTTTGAATAGTAGTAACATGTTGTGCTTGGAGCAGTCCCAAAGAAATGAAGGTCGTTGATAGATGAAGAAAGCTTTTACCTTAGCAGACTGATGTCATCATTGTAAGCAGTTTTTCAGTTCTTGGAAACTGTGCATTATTAATGAGTGGGAAGCTACCAGCTACTTAGTTCATTTTAAGCACTTTCCAATTATTTTTAAGTATGTTATCCACTTTCTGCAAAAGCTCACACCGGAACTGCAGCAGCACAAGACAAAGGTTGCTGACCAAGCAGATTCTTGCATCAGAATGCCACCCCACTCTCTGACCAAAGACTGATTGTTCTGGCTTACTGAGAAATTTTGTGGAAAACCTGTGTTATCTCTCATGCCCCTTTCTGATGGGAAGACCCAATGCACAGTGGTCTTTACTTGAAACTGCTACTGGTGGATGAAACACAGTGGAAGATGAGATCATGGTGTGAGCCAAATGGTGTGAGATAAGACAACAGGTTAATGGACTAGTTTTTAGTACCATGTCAAGACACACAAAGCATAGCTAAGAATTGCTGACATTCCCTCCTTTTACATGATTTGTTCATAAAAGTTCCATTTCAATTTATAAAAATGTTCATCTAACACAAGAAAATGCTTTATATATTTGTAATATCATGGTTTGGGTTTTTTTTTAAATTTGGTAAAAAGTGCATTGGGGAACAAATGAAAGTGTAAACTGCTTTTATATAAAACCCGATTGTATATTTTAATAAGCAACAGCTTTCATTTGTAACGCATCTTGTGGCATTGCAGAAAAATCCTTGTCTGTTGAGATGACTTAAAACTGAAAAGATGTAATATTAAAGAAACCTATTTTCTGACTGTGTAGTGCATGGTTGATTTGATTTTGTTTATGATGCAATATATTCTGTTTCTTTTAGGTTAGTGTATTTGCTGATTACCTGGTATCTAACTCTTTTCCTACTCCAAGTAAGTTGTAGCATGCCTTTTAATAAATGTCATTACAGTTGTACTCTCTTAAATTTTCCTGTGTTCTTGTCTATTGCTTTGGGGTTTTTCTTGTCTTATAATTGTGGAGCTAATGATGTCTTATTTTAGGATTTTTTTCTTTAGCATACATGGCCATCTAAGCAAAAGCTTTTTATCGCAAAACTATATTAAGAGGACTAATGCACATCTTCAACAACAGTTGGAGTTCAGCAGCACCTAAACCTTCCCCTGAGCAGGGTAGAAATTCTCATATCCAATAGCATGGAAATCTGTTCCACAACCCTGAGCTAATACAGCAGCTGAAGACTGGTTCATTCTTTGAGACAGAGATGACAGACTTCAAGCCTTGGGGCCTCATCAATGACATTTCTTTTTTCTCTTTTACCACGCTATATTGTTTTCTCGCCTTAGGATCCAAGTTCATATCATTTGCACAAAGATTTAAAAAAAAAAAAAGTGCAAAGAGATGGTCTGCTTCCAGGTTCCTGTTTCTCAACTTTCTTGTTTGCTTTTCTTTCACACTATTCTGCTCGTCCTTCTGTGTCTTACACAACACTAATTTAGACCCTTTTATTCTTGCATCCAAAATTCAGGATTGATGGTAAACAGGCAGTAGTCTAAAGCAATAGATGCAAGTACGTGGGTGATGTGGGAAGCACCGTGCCTCTTTCTGAACTAAAATTCTCAGCCAATCTGGCAAGGATTTAATGGTCTGCCACTGAGTCCAAGCCTAGCAGATCTTGAAGAATGTGAACTTAATGGCTGCTTGTGTCTCAAGGCTAGCACTAGAGCACTGAGCAAATCTAATGTAAACTATGCTATCAGAATGTAGATGCTTTAGTAAGCATCTAAAAAGCATGGAGAAAATTCTAATTCAATTTAAACTAGATCACAGCTTTCAGCAAAGTGCTTATTCTCCAAAGGCTAGATATGTAGTCCCCAACTGTAACTCCTGATTTTTCCGTGAAACTTCAATATTTGATGAGCATTCTGGAGAAAATGCTAGGTTTTGGTGGCCAAAATCTGGCTTCATTTTTTTGGCTGATTCTGCCTGAGGAAGTGTGGTAGAAGAGTGGAATCCTACCTGTCATTGTCTCCCCTACCTCTTTAACCAAGAAATAAATCCCATCTCAAATTTTTGTCTGCTGCTATTGTAGCCCTGTAAAATAATAATAAATAATTATTTTTCCCTAAGTAGTTAATGCAAGTGCCCATCTTGGAAAATGAAAAATCACTTTTAAATAGCATAGATATAAATTTTTTGATACCAGAATTTCATAGAATCATAGATTCATAGAATGGTTGGGATTGGAAGGTATCTCAAAGATCCTCTAGTTCCAACCCCCCTGCCATGGGCAGGGACACCCTCCGCTAGATCACGTTGCCCAAAGCCTCATCCAGCCTGGCCTTGAACACTTCCAGGGATGAGGCATCCACAGCTTCTCTGGGCAACCTGTGCCAGTGCCTCACCAGCCTCACAGTGAAGAATTTCTCCTAACATCTAATCTAAATCGACCCTCTTTTAGTTTAAACCCATTACCCCTTGTCCTGTCACTACACTCCCTCATAAACAGTCCCTCACCACCTTTCCTGTAGGCCCCCTTCAGGTACTGGAAGGCCACAATTAGATCTCCCCGGAGCCGCCTTTTCTCCAGACTGAACAATCCCAACTCCCTCAGCCTGTCCTCATAGGAGACGTGCTTCAGCCCTCTGATCAGCTTCATGGCCCTCCTCTGGACTCGCTCCAACAGCTCCATGTCTTTCTGGTACTGGGGCCCCCAGAGCTGGACGCAGTACTCCAGGTGGGGTCTCACCAGAGCAGAGTAGAGGGGCAGGATCACCTCCCTTGACCTGCTGGTCGCACCTCTTTTGGTGCAGCCCAGGACACGGTTGGCTTTCTGGGCTGCAAGCACACACTGCTGGCTCATGTTGAGCTTCTCATCAATCAATACCCCAAGTCCTTCTCCTCGGGGCTGCTTTCAATCCATTCCTCGCCCAGCCTATACCTGTGCTTGCGATTGCCCTGACCCATGTGCAGGACCTTGCCCTTGGCCTTGTTGAACTTCATGTAGTTCACATGGGCCCACCTCTCCAGCCTGTCAAGGTCCCTCTGGATGGCATCCCTTCCCCACAGCGTGCTGACTGCACCACACAGCTTGGTGTTGTCGGCAAACTTGCTGAGGGTGCACTCGATCTCACTGTCCATGTCGCCAACAAAGATGTTGAACAGCGCCGGTCCCAGTACCGACCCCTGAGGAACACCACTCATCACTGTTCTCCACTTGGACATTGAGCTGTTGACCACAACTCTTTGAGTGCAACCACCCAGCCAATTCCTTATCCACCGAGTGGGCCACCTGTCAAGTTCATGTCTCTCCAATTTAGAGACAAGCATGTCATGTGGGACAGTGTCAAATGCTTTGCACAATTCCAGGTAGATGATGTCCGTTGCTCCTCCCTTGTCCACTAACGCCGTAATCCCATCATAGAAGCCATCAAATTTGTTAGGCATAATTTGCCCTTAGTGAAGCCAGTCACCAATCACCTCCTTATTTTCCAGGTGCCTGAGCATAGTCTCCAGGAGGATCTGCTCCATGATCTTGCTAGGCAGAGAGGTGAGACTGACCAGCCTGGAGTTGCCTGGGTCTTCCTTTTTTCCCTTCTTAAAAATGAGGGTTGAGTTTCCCCTTCTCCAGTCAGTGGGAACTTCAGGGGGCTGCCACAACTTCTCAAATATGATGGAGAGTGGCCTGGCCACTTCTTCTGCCAGTTCCCCCAGGACCCGTGGAGGCATCTCATCAGGTCCCATGGACTTGTGCACCTTCAGGTTCCTTACATAGTCTTGAACCTGATCTTCTCCTACAGTGGGCAGTTCTGCATTCTCCCAGTCCCTGCCTTTGCCTTCTGTGACCTGGGCAGTGTGGCTCTAGCACTTGCCAATGAAGACAGAGGCAAAAGAGTCATTGAATACCTCAGCCTTCTCCATATCCTGGGTAACCAGGTCACCTGTTTCATTCCGAAGGGGACCCACATTTTCCCTCGTCCTCCTTTTATCACAAACATACCTATAGAAGCTTTTCTTCTTGTCCTTGACATCCCTGGCCAGACTAATTTCTACCAGGGCTTTGGCTTTCCTAACCTGCTCCCTGGCTGCTCAGACAGTTTCTCTGTATTCCTCCCAGGCTACCTGCCCTGGCTTCCACCCTCTGTAGGCTTCCTTTTCTTGTTCAACTTTGCCCAGGAGCTCCTTGTTCATCCATGGGGGCCTCTTGGTGTTTTTGCTTGACCTCCTCTTTGTTGGGATGCGTCGCTCCTGAGCTTGGAGGAGGTTATCCCTGAATACTAGCCAGCTGTCTTGGGCCCCTCTTCCTTCCACGGCTTTGTCCCATGGTATTCTACTAAGCAGTTCCCTGAAGAGGCCAAAATCTGCTGTCCTGACATCCAGGGCAGTGAGCTTGCTGTGCGCCCTTCTCCCTGTCCTGAGGATCTTGAACTCCACCATTTCATGGTCACTGCAGCCAAGGCTGCCCTTGAGCTTCACGTCCCCTATCAGCCCCTCCTTCTTGATGAGAACAAGGTCCAGTATGGCACCTCTCCTTGTTGACTACTCTATCACTTGGAGGAGGAAGTTGTCATCAACACATTCCAGGATCTTCCCGGATTGCTTGTGCCCTGCCTCCAACAGATATCAGGGTGATTGAAGTCACCTGTAAGGACCAGGGCTTGTGAACATAGGCTGCTACTATCTGTCTATAGAGGGCCTCATCCACTCGGTCTCCCTGGTCGGGTGGCCTGTAGCAGACCCCTGCTATGATGTCCCCTGTCCCTGCCCTCCCTTCAATCCTGACCCATGAGCTTTTGGTCAGATCTTCCTCCATCCCCAGGTGGAGCTCCATGCTGGTCATTGATATAGAGGGCAACACCCCCTTGTCTGCCCTGCTTGTCCTTCCTAAAAGGCCTGCACCCCTCCATCCCAACACTCCAGTCATAGGAGTCATGCCACCATATCTCCATAATGCCAATAAGATCATAGCCCTGCAGGTGTACGCACATCTCCAACTCCTCTTGTTCATTCCCCATGCTATGTGCGTTTGCACAGAGGGATTTCAGTTGTGCCCCTGATGAGGCTGGCTGACTGGCTGGAATTCCTTTGGTGTATTCTCCCAGTGTTTCCCTGTTGGTTCCCATTGCCTCAGGAGCCCCTGGCTCACCTCCTCTAGACTTAAAGTGTGCTGCAGTGTGTCCAGCAGCACCCCGTCTGACCAACAGGCTGAGAGCCCTCATCAGCACCCTGTCCCTCCAACCTTGGCATGTCATCCCACAACCTGTTGCAGGCAAGCCTGACATTATCCCACACACACTTCAAGCCTCGTTTAAAGCTCTGTCAATGAGCCCTGCTAGCTCCCGGGAAAAGAGCCTTTGTCCCTTTTGAGAGAGGTGAATCCCATCAGAGTTCATCAAGCCTGGTGCCATGTAGGCCATCCCATTGTCAAAACCTCCAAAACTGTGGCAGTGACACCAGCCACGGAGCCATGCGTTTATGGACTGTGTCAGTCTGTTCCTCCCAACATTGCTGCCTGCAACTGGAAGGAGGGAGGTAAAAATAACCTGCGCTCCAGATCCCTTGAGTGACCGTCCCAAGACCCTGAAACCTCTTTTGATTGCTTTTGGATTACACATCGCAGCTTTATCCCACATGGAGGAGCACTAGTGGGCAGTAGTTTGAGGGCCGTACCAGGCTGGGGGTGGTTCTGTTACTTGCAAGCTGAAACAGAAAGGGCAGTAACAGGTGGCTTTGCCAACAGATAAGATCTCATACGGTTTGGATCAGCCCCAAAAGATTACTCTACAGCCCCAGTGCTCACCCATTTGCAGAGCTGGAAACAAGTTAATGTATGTTTTAAAAATAAAATAAAAATCCCCTCCTGCATTTTCTTAAGTGTGCTTGGATACTTGGCCTTGAGTTCTTCAGAGCGTAGCAGGTGAGTACAAGGATGTCTAAACAAAAGATACGAAAGTGGAAGTCCTGTGGTAGAATACATAGGTGAGAGGAAGCACCTGTAGAGGAAGGTAGAGGGGAAAAGAGATCTCAGAGAAGTGGATCCTCCCAGAGACCGTTTCCAGACCAATGCCTTTGCTGTCAACGATAAACTCAGCTCAGATGCTGCAAAAACACGAGAGAAATTGTCCATTGACAATGAGGACAAACCTCCTTAGGGCAGCGTAGGATAGGAACAGAAGTCACCTGACTCCAAAAAAGCTCCTAGAAGCAGAGCACTACTTCAGCCTCAAGTTAGTGATCATTCCCACTCCTTAACACTTGCTGCCTAGTCTAAGTCAGTTTATCAGGGTAACATTTTGGGGTCTTTTTTTTGGTTTGTTGTTGTTGTGGGTTTTTTTTTCAGTCTGCTTCAAGTACAGTTAGTCAGTGTCCATCTGAGAGGATCTTAGCTTTCAGTGAAGCATTTGGCCAAAAAGCAAAGGCGTACCTTCTGTAGTACCTGCACTAAATGTACCATGTGTGCATGTTACTTCAATGATGAAGGGTTTATAAAGATTTTATTGAGGGTTTTGGGGGTTTTTCCCCCCTTCCAGAGCACATCTTAATCTGAAAAGCCACATTATTCTGTGACTGGAAACTTTAAAAGAGGACTGACTGAAGGATATTGCATAATGCTGCAGGCTTGCAGCTCTGTGGTTGGATACAGCTTCTATTTCTACCCTGCTATGGTGGTACCTAGCACACACCTACAGAATATATTTGCAAACAGTGTTCAGTAAGTATCACTGCCTGTAAAAATAAAATCGAAGATTTTTAAAAAAACATGATTGAAACACAAAAAATGGTACTTAAGGCTATCTCAAAAGCTAAAAAAAAAAAAAAAAAAAGATAATGCTTCTGTTCAGTACTATGAATTCTGCTGATGATCTGGGAAGAACTGTCTGTAGCTCCATACGCTATTTTAGTCACTGCAATGTGGGTGGCTGTTTGGAGGGAGGGTTGTAGGTTCTTTTCTAATTAAAAACTTGCAGTTAAGAATTGACAAAAATTTGAACTTTTCAGATTTTGTTCTTACCAAAGAACATGGCAATGTCGCTGACTAATTTTTAGCATTTCTAACCTGTTCTTTCCTTCCCTCCCCTCTTATTTCCAGTTGTCTGCCATAGTGAAATTGCCCAAAAGTAGTATGAGATTTAATAGCAACAATACAGTGTGTTAACAAAATGTTGTTCCTGTATATGTAGAATTTGACTCATCTGCTCAACAGATTTGGAAATACCTTGTGAGTTGTGTAACTAAGGTTCCTCATTTTACAAAGCTGTGACAGTAGTTTTTGTATTCAAGAGCACAGTAAGTTTCTGTTTGTTACCCTCTCTTCTATCACATCTATTAACTGGAAGTTGTTTCTACACCTTCCTTCATATATGAAATTTGGTTGTATTACATATTCTGTTTTCTTTTTGTGTGTATGTTCTCAGTGAGGCTGGATAGCTTCAAATTCTCTCTTGCTGAGTCTTTAAATAGCTTGCCAGAAGCATAGAGGGTTCACACTGTTCTTATATGTGTTTCAACAATCTTACCCTCTTTCTCAGAGCCTTCATTGGTACATCAGATACTGAACTGGATGAAGATTTTGATAGGAGACCGATCCTAATTGATGAGTGCCTTCCCATTTCAACAGTAAACAACAATGCAGTAACCAATTTGAGGTTTTGGGTTTAAGCATCTCCCGAAATAAGACCTTTTAATGTTAATTCAATGACAATGACATGAAAGTTAATACACAACACCATGTTTCTTGATGCTAAGACGTGTGGTGGCATAAATGTCTTTTTCCTTCTTTCTGCTCTGGGTTGGCACTGTTGGTTACAGCCCACTTGTCACAAGATGGCCTGCTAATTTCACCTTCAGGTCATGCTATATATCCTTGTAAGATTCCCAAAGAACTGCCTGGAACTCTTTATGGAGCCCATTATTCAGCAGTCTGTGCAAGTCTATGACTGCTGCTTATGTAAATTGTTTTTCTTTGAGGAAGGTGTTCAATTACTGTATATCTTTAGCTGTTACACAAATGGGTTATTCTGTAGGGTTAGATTCTCCTAACTTTATATTATGGGAAGATTATACTTTTCAGTTAGTTTTTATCTTGATGCATCAGATTTTAATCAAGACCCCCGAAAAATACTTTCACAGTCATAATTGCCACTCATCAGCAGGAAAGTAGATAAGGAAGAAATTACTTCTGAAGGGTCCAACACAGCCATAAGATGTTAGCAACAACATCCTGTCTTGTCTAGGATATCTCAGTCACTTACTGTCTCATGCAATCTCACAGGAAAATTGCAGAATTTTCTAACAGAAAACTTTGCAGATCAATTGCATAGAAACAATGGGCTTGATTAAGATGCTGAATGCAAATTGAGAAATCCTGCTGACTAATCTTGATTTTTTTCCCTTTCAAAGTCTAGGATCCAATCTAAACTACTACACTGCTAGACTTAAATATATCTGTATCTTCTCACTTACTCTCCCAATGATGGGCCTGTACCTTCAGCCTAACTGTAAAACACTCCCTGGTCTTTTAAAGACTGGAAGGACATGTAAAATCACTTACCTGGATCTTAACACTACGTTAATGCACAGTGTTGTATCATTAAGACAGTTATAAATTGGGATATTTGATTTATGTAGCTGTATAATGTCACAGATGAACCACTTGTACTTCAAATGGGTACGAAATAAAAAATTTCTGTAATTAGACAATGGGTTGATGTAGTACATAGAAAGAAAAAAATACTCAGCCCAGTGCAGGACTAATTAGGCAGTCATCATTTAGTTCCCACAGACTTACACTATTTGATTCTCAAGCTCTTCTAGTGTATAGGAAGCTCTCCAAGAAGGCAAAAAGAGGATTTAGCGTGGGAGTAGCTCATTAACTACTCATTAGAGACACATCGTAGCCATGTGTTACCCACATCCAGGTTTGTTGTGGGGAGAGAGTGTATTTTTATCTGTTTGTTGGTTTTCTATACATTTTTCTAGGTAAAGATTACATTTTCATATGGATTTTTTTTTTTGCCTACAGATTTAAAGGTTAGAACTGACAGTGCATTGTAAGACAAACTTAGATTTCTTGCTCAGATTTGTGGATTTAGTTAAGTTTTATTTGTCTCAGTTTCTCTCTTCATAATACTATCACAGGAGTTTTGAGAGGAATATTGCACATGACCATAAACAATTGCAATGCTTCTTCTGCAACTCTAAAGTGTATTTTAATTACAAGGTCAGAAAAGTAACCTAGGAAAAGTAGTTAATGATGCAACATCTGCTTATTGACTGCTGTGTCCAGGTTAATTTGGGGGGAATATTCTACAATGCAAGTTGGTCATGCATTCCTCAGGAAGATCATCTACAACAAGTTTAAAACATGCCCAAAATTTTGATGCTGGGTCTAAAGTACTTACTATAGGTCCAAGTGTTCACTTTATGCATAATTGTCTTTAGAATCATAAGTGTAGAAGGATCACTAAGTAGAAGTGAAAGTTGAACTGTTTTGAGTAAAAATTTTGTTGTTGCTTTGAGTAAAAAATATTCTCAGAAATCTGTATTCCCAAGATTTGGAAAAGTTGCTGTTTGAGAAAGGCTGTGCAGGACAAATATGTAATTCAGAGACCATCAGCATTATTATGCACTATACTTTAATCTCATGATAACCAACAGTGGAATACTGAGGTTGTCATTAAGGGTTGCTTTTTCTATACAGCGAGGGGAGAAAAAAAAGAAAGAACTATAAAGGCAGAGAAGGTTATTTCTAAATTTCATGATTTACAAGATGTAGCTATTTTTCCTTAGGCACAAGTTCATAATGCTTATAGATGGTTCTACACTTCTAATACACAGATGTCTCTGAGTGTTTTTCCACCAGCAATGCTTTGTTTTTTCAAACATTTCACCATATACTGATCACAATTATGCAATAGCTTAGGTTCAGATACATTTTCCCTGTTTCCTAGATATTGTGCCATCTACAGTGGCACTTCTCTGCCTAAATTTTAAGATTAAAGCAGGGTTGATTAAATTTAAAGAACAGTTTAATTTTGGAAATATCTTAATTTGGAAAATTTTTAGTATTTGGAAATCCTAGCCAGTGCTTTAAAAAACTCTCTCTAAAACCCAGCAAATACTTGTATCAAATATTTGTGGTTTTATGATTTGACAAGCACCATCTCAAAGCCAGTACATACAAACATGCATTTTCGTGCACTGTCTCTTTATTAGGATGTACAGTAATCTCCCCAATTTTGAGTCTATATAAAATGGAACAACTGACTAGTCTAGTTGTCTGAGTCTCTTCCTCCAAATTTTTAGGACCCTTCAGAATGTGAACACCTATCCCCAGAATACTTTATTTTGCTTTTATAGAGAAGTTTCCATCATTTTTAAGCATATCTCTGATCTCTAATTTTTATTTAGGTCCTATTGATTAATACATACTCCTGGTGGGAAAAACCAGGTAGTAGAAAAAATCCCAGCAAAGGTCAATGATTTTGTCATTTAGCTACTGTATTTTTGTGGTGCAATAACAAATGTTCAGTACTAGACAGAATTCAACCTTTAATTACTGTGGCAAATGGTTTCTTATTGCCAATGAATTTCTGGATAGTGTCATTACTGATGATAGTCTTGAAGAGTCTTGTGGGAATACTGTAAACTATTTGAACATGAACAGGGCTGTCAGCTCTGCAATTACTACCCAAAAAAGACAAGGTGACCTTTTATTTCCCTAGAAATGACAATCTTATGTCTTTACTACAATTTATGACAACACACAAATGTCATCACCAAGGGTCTCTTTCTCCTCTGATTGACTCTAAATGTAGAAATAATGGAGTTATACCTAACTGAATTTTGAAAGACCAAAGAGCAGAGCTCATGCAGTCTCTGTAACCAAACAAAAGCACTCTCTCTTTGTATGCCAAAAATGAATGCATAATGTTATGAATCTGAAACCCAACTCACCCTGCTGGCCTTGTGTTCCCAGAGTCTAAAAATACAGTAACTTGAGGTGCTTTCTAATTGAGATAACAATTTCTTTAAGCTGGATAAACAGCATGTAAATACTGAATTGCTTACAAAACATCTCAGAGAGTGAAGGTCTAAGAATTTACTATGAAAGGTTTGGTTATTAAATTCTTCCCCTCTTCTTTCCCACTACAAAGTCTTGATGCAAATACGAGATTGCCAGGTGACAAAATACAGTTAGTTTGTAGGGAAAGAAGCCATGGGAAAAAAAAATCCCCAGCTGCCCGAACAGCTTGAGAAGAACTGTTTGCTTTATAGCCTCTAGTCAATATCTGTTTTCCCTTATCTTAAGACACGTGTATGCAATTTCTTGTTTTCATAGATAATATAGTTTGACAAGTTGCCATATTTCCCATCTAATGATTATAGCACTTCTAGACTGGTCTTTCCCCAAAATATAGCAAAGGTAATGGTGACAGAAGAATAATACAATCAGTGGGATTTGGTTTTCTTCCTGTACCTATTAAAAAAATTATCATGAATTGTTGCCCTAGATATAAGTTGTTATTAAGCTTTGTGCAGCAATGATGGTAAGACCAGCACTCCTGTGGATGAGCTTGGGGAGCCTGGCAGAGAAAGAAGCATTATGGTTATTGCCCAGTTCTTTCTCTTCTGATTTTAGCAGGTATTCTAGGATCAAAAAAGGAAAAGATGTCTATTCATCTATCTGCAGTTAAGAAAATCACAACACTACTTTATATACATATATATATATATATGTAATGTATGAAGGGGGTGCTGTTACTCTTTTTCTTTACTTTTCCTCCGTGACTTTCCACATCTCTCCTCTTAACTATTGACTTCAGTCAGCATAGCCCTCAAAATAATGACACAGCTTGTATGTAACAGCATGGAACAATCAAAAGCAATGACTAGTCAGCAGCGTCCTCACATGATATTCCAAGATCTAGCAACATTAGGATGCTGCCCCATAAGTTGATTGATGCGAAGTCCTTGTGGTTTAAAAATAATGGGGCAGATTGTAGTGACATCAAAGCCTCTATCAGAGAAGTTTACATTGCATCATCTCAGAGCCGCTTGTATGGTATTAAGCCTCAACATACCTATGTAGGAATATTATCCCAGTTTCACAACTAAGTGGGAGGGAGAAGCCAAGAGAGGCAGAAAGGGGTTATCTTATCAAAGGTCACAGTGAGTTTGTGGCAAAGCTCAGTTTGGGCTCCTAGTCCTATGCTAAAACCCACAGATAGCAGCCCTTTGGCTCTGTAGAGCTGCTTTTCTGATTAGCAGCAACGGTCAATAGGCTTTATCACCTACCATGCTCTTGCTACGAGATGTATATGGCATGCTCTGATGTCTTTTTCATCCAAGGTCTATCCTCCAAGTAAATTGTACAGAAGCATTCAAAATTTGAGGTTCAAATTCAGGTATCTCTCACTCTAATTCTTTTGCAGAAATCCCATTTCTTTTTTTCATCTTGACTTCATTTGGCAGAAGTTGAGACAGGAGCATAGGGGCACTGAGAGTATAGACAGAAATGCTGCAAACAATTTGAGTGGTAATATTTCCTTTGTAGCAAAATTCATTACATGAGAATGTTTTTCTTCTGCACAATATTTACTGAAGCATTTTCATTAGAAGCTGAAGAGGGTCAGCCAATTTTTCAGTTAGTTCTGCTTCAACAGTTGCTGTTGCTTATTCTGGAAATCAAGTGGATAACCAGAAACCAGATATTAATCTGATTAATTTTAAATAGCCAAGAGAGGCAGAATTCAGATGGAAGGAACCTTCCATCAAGTTACAGTTACTTTTCATTGCCAGCTGGAAAGAAGTGCTTTATAGCAAGCTGTTTGAGAATGCAACTGCATTATGAATAGCTGAGTGATGTGTTAACAAGGATGAATTACATTTATTCAGTCTGGCTGAAGATGTTTTCTGTGTTTTTAAAAATCTATTTGTTGAAAGAGCCATTAGTACCAAATATGTCAGAATAAGTAGTGTAATCTATGCCAAACCTCCTTACAAAAATAATGTGATTTAGGTGATATAGTGAAATTCACTGTCTGCAAAGGAGACAGAACAAATACGGACGGCTGAAGAGATGTTTAATCCTGCTTGCCTTTCTGATTTTCAATTATCTCCTTTTAGACAGCTGCAAGGGAAAACTGCACAGGAAACTTCCAAGTGTCTCTGGATGAATTCAATTACTTTGACCATCTCAACTGTTTTCTCATCACAAAGAAGAGAAATGGAAGCAAATACTGGTACAGATGCCTTCTGGGTAGTGAGACTTAATGCTATTAGGGACAAAGGTAACATTGTACTTACAAACTAGTTCCTTTAAGTTTGACAATGGAAAGATTAAAAACCTCATCCTATCCAGAAATGAAAATCTATGTGGATATTACCCTGTATTTTCATTAGACAGATTTTTGTATGAAATAAGCTAAATCTGCCTAGGCTGTAAGGATCAGCATGTTGTGACACCGATCTGTCTTACCTCCATGAATCTTTAATTGTCTAAATAAATTAGCTGAGGGCAGGTGACCTCAGAGCAGAAGTGATCTGTGACTAGTTTTAGTGGCTGATTCAAACCTGGGTCCAGATCATGAAGGCTGTTGGGAGTCTGTTGTGACCTAAACAAAGACTTAACAATTTAAGTTGAACCTTGTATTACCATTTTCAGATTACAAAGAGAGCGAAGTACTGGAACAGACTGGGAATGCTGTGAATTCCGTATCACTGTCACTATAAAAAGCAGGTTAGACAAGTATGTCAGGAATCATTTATGTAGAGTTGATCTTATCGTAGAGCAGAAAAACAGAATAGACAACTTCTCAATATCCTTTTGACACATATTTCCTATGACTGTCCTTTGAATTTAGACATGCAAACAACATATATGTAATTTAAAGTAGCCTTCGCATGTAGTTTAATTATTTGGTGCTAAGTATGTCTTAAGCAGCAACTATTCAGCTGTTTAAGACATATTAGACTGGAATAAAACAAGGAGGTTTGTTCCATTCCTGTATTTTCTTCCACTGATACATTTCCTTGTTACTTTCTTTAAAAAATGTTCATATTAGAGTTTTTAACTTGTTCTCTTTATAAATATAATTACATATTCATATTTATTCAGGCTTGCTGCCAAAAATATTTTCCTGTTTGCTGTGTGGGGTGTTTATGAATGCTCCCACTACTTTTTATGAAAGGAACAGGAGAAATTGCAGTGATTAGTGTGTCTGCAACTTGGTGGGCTGCTAAAGGAGAGAAAAATGTAATTTCCAAATAATTTTAAATATGCTATGCAGAACGGTTCCTCTTTGAATAATTTTTTCTTTTATACTGATAAACTACTTACCACCATTGAGAATGCATGCCTCCAATTTTAGTAATTTAAGATAGAAACCCACAGTACTGACAAATACAGTGTATTAATTCAAAAGCAAGGTTGTATGTGATGTAACTGGTCACTGCTGGAGAGTCAGGTCACCTTGTATCCCGGACAAGATGAATAAGGGTACCAGAAGCTTAATAAAGATGTATATATGCTTAAGTAGGCAGGACAGTAATTAAAAACCACTGGAATGGAACAACTTATGTAAATAAAAGTTAATCAATAAAGCTGATAATTTTACGAAACTGAGTTTTGTTTCCATTGAAATCAGACACAGATTTTTTGGTCTTTGTTATTATAACACAGCAGATACAGTAGTAAAATACCACGTTAAGCACTTAAATGCAATTGTAATGGAGGACTTGACTGTGTTAGCATTAAAGGGCATTAATGTAAAGCCAACATAACACATCAGGAAAACTTCTTCAGGAAGGTCACTGGAGCACATGAAAGATGCCTAAATCTACCTTTGTGTCAGGCTTCCCCCATTTATCTCCTTGGCACTTTACTGCAGTTGTGATAACAGGCCAACTGCACTTGTAGGTCAATACAAGTTTATGCAGCCTTCTAAAATTCAGGTTTGCAGACATGAATAAGGACCATGAGCTTTAGGAGGATTACCATCCTTCTACTGCACAAAACTCTTCAGGCAGTGCATCAGGTACCGACTACAACCACAGTTTTGGGATCCACCTGTACTGCGGCGAAGGCCTCCAATAGAAAGCGTTACGAGTACCAATGGCAGGTGGCGTACAGTTAAACAACTTTCATACACTTGTGATGTGCCAACCTCGTGCAAACTTGCAGACAAGTCCAGCAGAGCCCCTGAGCAGCCCTTCTTGTGTGTGTCGGGCCACTGGCCCCTTCCAGACGTGGGGCTACGGCGTTGCCCCAGCAGGGCCAGGACCTCAACATCAACCAGAATCTGCTGCTCGGTCCCGTTTGCTGCCAGGGTAGGGGGCTCCCACGGCGGGCGGGCCGGGAGCAGCACAGCTGCATATACCAAGAGGTGTAACTTTCCGGTCGCCTTTCCCTCATTCCCAGGAATCATAAATAATCCTTCCCTCCACTTCTCAACCCACCCTTCCCCCCTCCCCGGGGTAAGGGCCGGCTGCTACAGACAGCAACAGCCCTTATCAGCTATGCCACTCGCCCGGCCGGGGCAGAGGCGGTGTCCTGGGGAAGGAAAGGGGTTGTGCCAGGGAAGAGACCAAAAAAAAAAAAAAAAAAAAAAGGAAGAAAAGAGAGGGTTTTGCGGGCAAGAGGGAAAGGGGCCTCGCTGAGGGGAAAAACGAGGGGTGGCCCGAAGGCGCGGCGGCGGCGATAAGGGCAGCCTGTGGGTGCTCCCGCCCCGCCGGGAGGCAGGCGCTAGGAAAAGCGCGACGGCCGGGGGCCGCGGCCTTTCGCCCTCCCCTCGGGCTCCCCTCCCACCCTCCACCCCACGGGGAGGATGTGGAGACATCGGGGCCGCGCAGCACCCAGGGCTCGGAGGCCGCGGCGGGGACATGAGCTCAGGGGGCGGCTGGGTCCTGCAGCGGCTCCTGCTGCTGCTGCTGGCCCTGCTGCAGTGTGCGGGGCGGCGGCGGGGTAAGTACGGCACCTCCCCGAGCCCCCAGGCCTGGCCCCGCTTCCCTCCCTCGGGGCAGCGGCGGGGCCATGGGCCGTTAGGGCAGCGCCCTTCGGACGAGGCGGGGAGGGCGCGAAGGGGATGGGGAGCGTGGGGTGAGGGCAGCGGCGGCAGGAGGATTGTGGCGTGGCGGCGGGCGCCTGCCCTGCCGGGACGTCGAGGGCCCGGCGGTGGCGGCGGAGGCAGGCCTCGGGGCGCCATGTTTCGCACCGGCTGTGGTGGCCGCGGCCTCGTGTGCCTGCCGGGTGAGAGGGCCTGGCCTGGGCGGGAGCCGCGCCGGGGGGAGCGCCTGGGTAGGAGTGAAACCGTAGAGGTGATTTCAGTGCCGGAGTGAAAAAACGTGTGTTACTGAGGAGAAGTAAGTTGTGAAGTTTCATCTGCAGTAGTAAGGGAGGGAAAAAAAACGGTTTCTATCTCCTGGAGCAGCAATCTGAGGAGGACACTCCCATGTCTTATCACAAGATTGAGGTATCATGAGAAAGTTACTACCGCGGCTGTTTTTAAATTTAATTTTTTTAGCTAAATTGGCTACCATTGCATGCTGACAATTTTAGTTTTCTGTTCTTAGTAGAAACACATATAAAAAGGTATTTAAAAGCATTGAGAATTGGGAGTAGGAGTCCATGATGCTTCCTGCGATTCTTAAGGCACTCAGAAATGCACTGTGAGTAAAACTGAAACGCTGCGCGTGGGGAAGGGCACCTTTATCACACTGATACCTTTGGTGCGTTAAAAAGGTTGGCTAGAGTGTTCAGCTGCCTTCTCCTTCCTGTTATGGTTATGTACTTGGACACCATGTAGAGGTACACAAAATTTTGTCAGAGCAGCTATATATGCAGTAAGGCTTGTGTTTTGTAAGAACCACACCATCCTTCTCAGTCTTAGCTGTCTTAGCAGTATGGAATTTTTTACTCTTCTGTGTCCAGCATCATGAGACAACATCAGCTTACGCAGTATTAGTTATAGCTTTAAAAATGTAAAAAATGGGTGTAAACACATACATACTTTGTCTGCGTTCAAACCTTCCGTTCTGAGGTTTATTGTTTGGAAAGCCAGTGCATGTGTGAAGGTAACAAAAAGAGCTTACCAAAAATGGAGACAAATGCGCGTAATGCACTGAAAGTATGACTACAAATAAGAGAATAAGTTCATATTTTATTCTGGTTTCATGTATATTTGTAGTCCTATTGAATTGGAATAAATTAGATTGTGTGTCATATGCTGCAAAACTACTTCTAATATAAATTCATTTCTCAAATGATTTTACTATAAGCAATTTTCCTGCTGGTCGCATTCTCAACATTATTTTTATGAATAACATTTATACCATATACATGTTGATGGTAGAAGATACAAATAGATTGATAAATAGCCCAAATGTCTATGCATAAAAAATAAAAACAAGATAATAGAATAAATGAGGAAACAAATAAAAGCAAAAGGGAAAGAAAATGGAGAGAAGGTTAATAATACTGGATAGAGCTATTTATGTCTTCTAAACCTTGCTAATTGCTGAAAAGCTGGGTTTTTTTGTGGTCAGAGAATAGATGGATGGAGAAAACTGTTCAGTATAGTTATTTTGTTTAATACTTTATGCTTATTTTTTTGTCTTTGGCCTCTGAATACTATGTCTGTGTTTTTCCTGCAAGCTTGAAAATGAGATGGGAGGAGATGGGATTTTATTCTTTGTGTTTTAATCTGGATTTTATCTCCACTTTAAATTCTGTGCCAGTTACCCATGCCAGACCACCTTTATTGTCCTTAAAAAAAAGTAATTGCATCTTTTTGTTCTTAAAGCAGTTGTGACCAGATCAGTTCCAGATGTGTGTGCAACTTGCCACATTCATGCTACATGTCATCAAATTGAAGGAAAAAGTGTCTGCATCTGTAACTATGGATTTGTAGGCAATGGAAGAACTCATTGTCAAGGTAGGCTGCCTGTTTGTACAATGGCAAGAAACTGTGCGTGTTCCTAAAATGTTCTTTCTCAAGTAATATTACTGAACTCAAAACACGGTAAAAGCTTTGTCATTTCCTGGCAGAATTTCCAAAGCCTAGAGTATGTGCAGATTGTTTTTCCTTTTTTTTTTTTTTAAACAGCTAGCCATTTTACTTGATGTAAGTATTGTTTTGTACTTAGTTGCTTAACTATTTTATTCAGTTTCTGCTATATAATGAAGGATTTAAATTAATTTTGTCTCAGAAAATGTAGGGGTTTATAAAATACTTTTTAAAAAAGTATTGGAATGGTTTATTTAATATTTTTACCTTAGCTTCAGCAAAAAAAAAAGAAGTTAAATATGGTGGGCTTCACTTTAATATTCTTTTCAACCTATGCACCCTTGAACTGAAAACTAGATGATAAAGCTGACAATTAGTGCTATTTTGCTGATTTTCCCAGTTATCTTAGATTACTGGGTAACTAAAAATTAATTTCATAAGTTGAAGGTTCTTAATAAAAGTGTGCATACATACACATTTCTTAGGTGCTAATGTCTGTTACATGTAAAGTGTTGTTCAGCATTGTTTTATTACTGTGGCTGATGGTGTCCTTTTAATACTATTGTATACATGACAAACCAGTATGTGAATCAAAGGATGATGTCAAATGCTGTGTGTGAGTGTATATCATAGCCTACCACAGCTTAAAGGGGAAGGTTCTCCACTTCTGATCTCTTTCCCGTCCATCACAAGCACTGGCACCTCCTGGGCCTTGCCCAGAGTTCAATTATCTCATTATTGTGGGAGAAGAGAAGCTGCACATTTTGCCATGTTAATTCTCTGCCAGTTGAGAGACCTGGGTAAGATCAGCACAAGTGCTGCAGCCAGCGCATGCCGTAAGGAAGAGCAGAAGCGGACAGCGGGGCCTTCTGGTTTCAACAGCTCTTAGATCAGCTCAAGCGTTGTCATGAAACTTTATTCACAGTTTCATCCGGGGACAGCAACCTCTGGTGGTCTAAATACTCCAGCTTACTAGCACTGTTTATATCCCAAATAACTTGGAAAAACAGGGGAAGTCTGGTTACACAAGGATGAGTGGGGAGGGGGGGATACTCTACTTTTCTTAGTCTCTCTGTGCTGTGTTTTAAATATGCTGACAGATAAAGATGAATGCCAGATTGGAGCCGTCAAGATCTGTGGAAATCACACACTGTGTCATAATACACACGGAAGTTTTTACTGTGTTTGCCTTGATGGATACCGAGCCTCCAACAACAACAAGACATTTATTCCCAATGATGGCACGAACTGTACAGGTAGACATCACAAAGAATCTAGACCACTGGGAATCCAGAACTTTTCTACTGCACAAATCTTTTTTTTTTTCTATCAGCTTAGAACTTACTTTCTAAAACTGCATCAGAGCAGTTTCTGCTGTGGGTGCAAACACTTATTTGACATCTAGGTTCTAACAGCTATGAATTAGTTCCGTTTTGCATTCTTTGCTGTGTTAGAATCATTGCTTCACAGTCACATTCAAGTAATAATCTTCAGAAAAAGAAGCCAGATTTAAAAAATAAGATGATACTTACCTTCCCATAGAATGTCATATTTGTATTTAGTGTAGAAAATGAGTCAGTTCCTTGTTACAGTAATGTATTGTTGTAACTGATTAAGATATTTGCAGGTACGGGATTTTTCTGGGATTGTTGTAGCAGGAGACAAGATTGGAAACTATTTGTCAGGTAAAACGGAAGCGCTTCAAAAGGTATCTGGCGACAAAATTGAGAGTCTCCTCCTGGATGCTTGAATACCAGGCAATGATAAGCTCCTTTGTTTCACAGACAAGCCATCAGAAGCTACATAGAACCTTTCATGAAATGCTTTATTTGTTTTAAGCTTGGGTCCTACATTAATTAATTAAAAAAAACCCCAAAGCTATTACCAAGTGCATATATTTTTCTCTGAATTTTTAGATATAGATGAATGTGAGGAGTCTGGGCTGTGTGGTCACAATGCAAGATGCATGAATACTGAAGGCAGCTACAACTGTTACTGCAATGAAGGTTATAAATTGGAAAATGGAGAGCGTTCTTTTCATCCAGATGGGAGCGGAGTTTCATGCAAAGGTGAGAGTCTTTGGATGCTGTTTTCACTATCAGATAAAACCAGATCTTACATGATATAGTAATCCCTGCTCTGACCTGTGCTTTCAAGTCTGCAGGGCAGAAGCCCTCTCTGTGGACTTCGCCTGCTGTATGAATTTTTTTCTTCTTGGGTTCCAGTGATGTCTGGATGGTACAGTTGACACTGAATATGACTTCTACAGGCTTTCAGCAGTGGTTCAGGTGTGCAGAGTCAGAGAAACTGAATAATGCCATGAGGGTGATGTAGTGAGTTTCTGAATAGGAAGGAAGTGTGGTATAATCTACTTAAGTTTATATAATCCCGCTGCTTGATGGGGAAGGGAAAGGAGGATAAAGAGCTGGTAAGATGGGTCACGTGAATGAAACAAGCCTAATAAAATAATAATTTAGCTATTTATTCTACACTGTGCCACCTGCATAAATAAACTGGTTTTTTTATCTCGCCATAAAAAAAAATAAATTTGAAACTGTTCTTCCTTTCCTCTGTAATGTAGGCTTTCACAGATACAAAGTGCTAGCAGCATAAGCTGTAGCTGTCAGAGTGTGTAATGAACCCTGGCATCCTAGGTAGAAGGAACTGCCTCTATTATATCCAGCTGTCATTTCTGAATTACTGCAAGTCCACAAAGCTCACTGCCTGTACTTTGTCCAGTGCTTCCAGCTGGAGTGCTCTGCTTCGTTTTGCCAGAATTGCTGATAACACTGCTTATCTCACTGACTTGCCCCTCCACGTGCTGTGCAGCATGTCCGTACTGACTGTGTCACTTGCAGAGTCGGACAAGGGAGCGCTGTCAGGCAGCTGTGCTGAAGGAATGTAGGTTTGTATATAGGCTGGTTCAGTGAGATGGAGGAATTGAGGGGCAGATGATTTCATTTCAGCCTATCCACTGTGCTTCACCTTTCGAAAGCACAGGGAAGTAAAGCTGTGCATTAGGGCCTGAAATTTTCATCTAGCCTTGAAGCATCATTCAGCCGTGGCTGTAATGAGACTGTCATACGCAGACCACCATCACATTGCAGTGTCGCCTCTTTGGTGTTGTGAATGGTTCCAGCTGTATGTTAGTAAAGGTGTAGCTCAATACCTGGATCACTGTGTTCCTCCAACTGTGGCCAGTAAACACTTCAACTGTAATCTTTGTACCCCTTTGGCGACCCCTCACATTCATCTGATTGGGTGTATTTTGTGAGGTGACTATCCAGTTCAGCTCATCTTAAAGTGGGTGTGTGTTGTGATTTTTTTTACTGTGAGATCTTTTAACTCAATCTCTTTGCAGAAATTGGATGTGGTTCCCCTCCTGAAATGCAGCATGGCTACATTGTGGGAAACTACAGCTCACTACTAGGAAGTGTGGTTCTGTATGAATGTAAAGAAGGATTTTACAGCGACGAGGGCAAGTTCTCACATTGCACTGCAAATGAAACTTGGGAACCTGCCACTTTAAGCTGTAAAGGTGAAAACAGTCTTAAGTCTTTCTTAAATTTTTCATTAAGGAGGTTTATGCATGGGGAAGTGTGTTTGTGACAGTAGAGTGTTTCCTCAGTCTGAAGGATAATTTTTCAAGATCTGGCTATTTGCAAAAAAAGAAAAGAAAAGGACAGGTTGTAAAATTGTGCCACCTCTTCTTGTTAGTGTAAAGACATTTTCGATGCTGGTCCTTGCATTTTTACAGACACTGCAATGTGTCCTTGTGCCTGTGAACCAAGGCCCAGAAAACAACTAGATTTCTGTAGCATTTCATGGGAAGGGCCACTGACTTGGAAGGCATCAGTGACCTCTCATGAAAAGTACAATTTTTCTGACAGATTGTTTTTTCCTAAGATTGACTGCAGATGCAAAAGAGAGGCATCATACCACCACTCATCTCTGGATAGCCTTCATAATTTTAAGAGCATTTGTGCATGAGCAAATGCTTTCACATCTCTGAAGCGTTAAGTTTCCTGTGAGCATCTTTAAAACGTCCACTTGCTTTGGTGTTCTAATCACCCGTTCTGTTGAAATATTACTGCTAGAAGTGCAGGGTTTTGCATTCCTCTGAGTACTTAGAAAGTCTGTATACTAGTTAGTGCTAGCTAACAGAAACTACACTGTGAATAACAATTCTACAGGGGAGAATTGTCATCCTTAAAATTACCATTTAGTGAGGAGAGGTCCTTCTCTCAAAATACAAAAGCCCTCTTGGTTTCTAATTCTCCCCCCCCCCCCCTTTTTTTTTCTTTGGGGGTGCATAGAAACGTGATGTTTGTATGTGTGTCCATGGGAAGTTAATAAACTATAGTAAGGATGCTAAATCAGTGTGGCTGGGAAAAGTCAACTATTAAATATCACTAGAGAATTCATCGGAAAGAAAAGATAAAACAATTTAATACTAATTTACTGGAATAAAAAATAAAACAATTCAAACAACATTTTTCCAAAAAAATAAATAAATGAATTTGAAAACAAAAAAGGAAGTGTCCAGAGTCTCTAGAGGTCCCTAACGGAAGCTTATGGAATGGAGTCCTTGTGAGTTGTTGGTACATTTGTTTTTTATTAAAATTTTTCAGTGATGGCTTTTTCATGTGATTTTTTTTTTTTAGTTTCTATAGTCAAACAGTAGGTCAGGTCAGAGTTTCTGAGCACATCTCTCAACATTAACTGAAATAAACCACATTGAACACCAAGAAACAGCCATGAGTCTGAAATGACAAATTTATTTCTGCTTTGTACCTGCAAGCTCTTTTCCTGGATTTCAATTAAGACTTCTCTTTTTGTAAAACCAGCAAGTCTGATTTTTTTTTTATTTAATATTAGTAAAGGGAGCTTTAAATAATTCTTGAAACTCTGAGAGTTTCCCTGATAAGTCTTTATTGCTAATTTAAAAATTTTTCCTGGCCAGTTGTAATGTCATCTGTTTCAGGAAAATCAATAAACTTGTCTTTGGTCTTCCTTCCTATGGTAATTTAAGAGTTTATTTTACATAGTGATGATGAAACTGGCCACTGAAGGTAGGTCAAATTTGCTAAGATGTGTGACCTAACGTCCGGAGCAGATCACCCTTTTTATTTAAATGTAAGGATGTAATCTGTTTTTTGAGAAGTATAACTTCCCTTGAATGTTAATAAAAGGATTGTCTTGAGATGAAAAGTCAGATAGTTTAGTGGGAAGATATGATGTATATGAAGAGGCATAGTTAAACTGTTGAATGTGAGTGTTGTGTCACACTAACGTTGCCTTTTAGATGATTGCTTACATTAGTGAATAGAGCAATTATTACAATGCATTTTGAACACCATGTAGACTTTTGCTTTAACAGGAAACTTTTGCATTGTGTGTTATAACCTTTTCTATGACTTTGCATTTCTCTGGTCTTTGTGCACTTTTTAAAATTTTGCTTCCTAAAGGCAGTTTCTGCTCATCTGCCTCCCTCTGACTGTTCCTCACTACGAATGATGTAGAACCAGCTTGTCACATATAATCAGGTTTGTAAAAGCAGGAGAATCAAAGATTAAAAAAAAACCCCAGGATGTTTTCTGTATACTAGCAGCTAGGCTGAGGAAGGAGTCACAGATTTAGTATGCTGTTGTGAGAAGAAGGCAGAGAAGCCATTTTATTTGGAAGCAGTTCTGGAGTAGCTACAGCACTCTCAGTCACAGTGGGGATATTGCAGAGGACATGAGGGAGTGTTGGATTAACGTAGAAGAGAATTGGTTGATAACAATGAAAGAAATATTTATGGGAGTGCAGGCAGCGTTATTTCTGGTGCTTGACTAACACATTTATCTTTCTCTTTCTTCCTCTCCCTAGGTGTGGATTGTGGCGTTCCACCTTCTGTTTTAAATGCACATCCAGCATCCGTAAGTGGGACCACATACAGAAGTGAAGTTACTTACAATTGTGCTCATGGTTACTTTATTGCAAGCGGCAATCAGACTGCAGTCTGCAATGCCAAAGGACAGTGGGATGGTACTGATTTGGTGTGCAAAGGTAAATCAAAACCGCCTTCAGATTTAATTAACATGGATACTGTTTCAGCCACCATAATAAATAGCAGTCATCAGTTAGAGACATCCTCTTCTGGCATATGAATTTCAGTTACAAAACAAAAGCCATGTATTAAACAGTTTTGTTTTGTTTTATCTGTGTTGCTAATGAAGTTGCAATAAACTGTCAAAAGTTAGCATTATAAAGACAAAATCCCAGTGCATGTCAGGCACAGGGATTACCATGAGATGATAGCAGCCTAAATTCCTGCCATTTTTCTAGCTCAATATCTACTCTGTGGTTGAAGCCACTACTCAGAAATTGAACCACTATTAGCTGTTAGCATCCCCTTAAAATTCCCGTATTTGGAGAGTTTCCAGCTTGTTCTGATGATTTGTAATAGGTACATACATTCATACCCATTGGGATATGAAAAGAAAGTTAGTCGTGATGGAGGATGTATTGCCCATTGCAATACATACGTTTAACTCTTCCTTTAAAGGTTGTACAGATCATGATTCTATAAACTTTGGTTTTTACTTCTTTGTTTTCATTTTTTTGAGTAGAATTTCAGAATCACTTAAGATTATTTATTGAACAGTTTTTAAAGCACTTGTTTTCTGCATATAAGCTTTCATGAAGGTAAGATTTTTCATTCTTATGTTGTGTACTTCTTACAAGTGAAGTGATGCCGAATCTTTTATTGGGGTGTAACATTCCTTGGGGGTTTGAAAGGGAATTTTAACCCTAAATAATAATATTCCATTGATTTGATCTTCACTCTTTATTTTTTGTGGCCTAATTTTATTATGAAGCCCCTGGAAACAACTAAGGAAATGAACTAATTTATAAGTGCATTAGCCTAGCTTTCTAATAATCTCTGAAGTAGTCTGAATAATCCATCAAATTTTCCCCCAGAAGTGCTCTTTCTGCTTCTCTGTAGCAGCTTCTCCTTTTTTCCAAAGCTTGAATTAAATTCACTAGCAAAGGAACATAACCTTCTTGATGGTCTTCTTCTGTGTCACACCTTGGCCGTGTCTCATTTTTCAGCTCTGTTGTTACTAATTACAGGTAAAGGAATAAAGAGCACATGGGGGATGAGTGTTGTGGGCAGATAGATCCATTTATAAAAATTTGTTTAGATCCTTGTTCTCCATTTCTAAACAGGATACTCTGTTACTTTATGGTTCATCTTGAAGGTTAAATGCCCCACCCTGCTAGAAAGTCTCCAGTCACAAAATTCTGGGTTCTAAAGGGCTGGCCTGGCTTCTAGAAAGCACTAGGAAGTGGAAAAAAGTGAAGTGTTTCTTGCTGGGACAATTCCGTCTCTCTTCCTTAAACACTTTGGTATGCCTTGCCTGTTTTCATTTTCAGGTTTTGTTATCCTGTTTTTTCTGTTGCAGAAATAGACTGTGGCAAACCTTTGCTGATTCCACACACAGAAATAATCTGGGACAACTCTACCACTCTAGGAAGCAGAGTGTACTATCAGTGTAAAGAAGGATATTATTTTAATGGAGAAAGGAATTTTTCAGAATGCACAACAGATCAGTTGTGGGAGAATATTACATACAAATGCAAAGGTAAATATTACTGTAGGAAGTTGCTGTGGGATTTGCTGTTTAAATAATTTCTCATTCCTGTTCTAAAGGTAGGAAAGAAGGAAGCACAAAGACAAGAAATCCCTTTCTAATTTACGATGTAGGGAACGTGGTGTACTTTTGGATGGAAAGATCAAGCAAGAGAATGTTAACCGTGAAACAATTTTTAGTGGATGCCACAGATCTTTCGGTAGCTGTCTTGCTTTTTATTTCAAACAGAAATGGCCTAATGCAACTGGAGTTGCTGAGAACCTTCAATTTTAAAAGCCAGGAAAATGTCAGGAGATAAGCAGAAGGCTTTTAACAGAATTTTGTTGTGGGCCTAATACCATAAATTGCACTGTGATGGAAGTAGGGGCAATAGAATTCAAAACTCCTTTGTTTGTTTCTGTCATAATGCCCAAAGTAAAACTTGTTCATGGTTGCCTTTCTGGCCTATATCCAGTTGTCTGAATTTCAGTCCAGAAAGATTTTCTCATAAAAGAATGAGTCCTGAGAAGGGAGATGTGTAATGAAGATGTTGTCGTACTGGGCTTGGAAACAGGATGTACAGACATTTTAATAATAGCAAAAAATTAGCAGATGTTTTGGACTATTGCTGTTGTGCTCCTTAGTGGTGTTCTGTGTCCGTAGAAAGAGGTGTCACAAGATAGCAGTTCTGTCTTTTGCAGATGGTAATGTTCCTGTAGCTTTGTAATATCCACTTTTTTCAAAAGGACTGGAAGTGTGTGTTTTGACTGCTACCACTTCACAGACCAAGCCTTTAGCCAGAGAATTGCCACTTGATGCCTCTCTTGACTCACTTGATGTCTTGAGCATTCACTGTGAATATAAAACGTGTGACATCAAATAAAATGAGCATGCAGAAAAGCAGTTCTGTCACTTTTTATAGTGCCCTAATAAAAATGAAACTGCTGTTGTCAGAAGTCATAATTCATATTTCATTTAGGCTATTTGTATAGCTGTACTTTCTGAATTGGTTTTGAAGCCAGCATTGTGTAGAGGGCTAAGTTTATCTGATGTGTCAGTCTTTGCCATACTGAGAGTTCTGTCTTGAGCACTCTGAAGCTTTGAAGGGCCTGAACCTGCAGACTGTACTCACAGAATTACCATGGATTTCAGCAAGAGCTTTGCCAGAGGCAAAAACATAGACTGCAACCTCTTGTTGCTGGTTCAGAGAGCCAAAAAAGTCAGAGTTATGCTCAAATAGAATGGGAAAAACCTTAAAGAATAGCCTAACTAGTCCACGATCCTTTGAAAAAAAAAAAAAATCATGAAGATGAAATTAGTATAAAGGTCTTCAGCTTCTTCTACATTTTTCACACTTATTAGAGGTAACAAATGACTTCCAAATGAAATGAAAGTTCTGTTTCAGTAATGATGCCTATCAGCTGTATATGATCTTAAGGGTATGTGTAATTAATCAGTAATTCCCATTAAAATGAGATAAAATCATGTACCATTCCAAAATAACTTATGATAGAAGTCAGAAAACCATTTGTCTTTTCCTACTGCCTGAAAAACCTCATTTGAAGTAAGGAAATTAAGAAATTGCCATGAGCATGTTCCCTTTGACAAGTAATCACTCCTTCATTTCTTAGGCAGCGATTGCTATGGAATGCCCTTTATTTGCATTGTCTGTTGGGGTATATAGTAAATGTATGTGTATATAAGTATGTTTGCTAGTAGCTGATTTAAATGTTAAAAAATTACTTAACAAAATTAATTTTACTGAGAGATACTGATCAGATTAAGCCATCAGCAGTGAAGTCTGGCAGCAGCCAGCTGAATTACAGTCTTCCTTTCCCAACCGCTGATTTGTATACATAAACTCAAAACTAAAGTGCAGAGAACATACCAGCATTTAAATGCCTGCTGTCCAGTATGCTCAATGTGTGAGTCTGGACATCCTGTACAGCTTGTCCTGGAAGAACTTGTTTTTCCCCTGCAGAGCAAAGGAATGCGTGGTTTCATTTATTTTCATTGCAGAAATGGTGTATTCCAGGCACACATTGTGTTGAGCTCTGGTGGGATTTCATGGTAAATCTGCTAAGTTTTTTTTCAGAGTGAAAACAAGGTCCTCTTGTGGGAATAAAGTTTCAGTTTGTTTCAGGGAAGGGCTTTGGCTATAAAGCACTGTAGCATGCAGTGGTGGTATACGAGATAGTCTGAAACAAGAAGCGTGGTTTTCCCATTGTGAATTTCAGAGGAGAAGTTGTCAGTTTGAGCATTTTTGATAATAATATTTATCTTATTGAGAGAAGTTGTTCTGAGTGTGGGCTCAAAATGGGAAATAAGGTAACAATACTTAGAGTTGCCTTTTTTTATAAAAGGGAAAAGTATAGAATGAAGGCTTCCTACACATTTTTCTTTTTGAGTGAATTCAAAAAGAAGGAGGTTTTTTGATTTATCATGGCTGTAAGAAGGCTAGAATTAAGGTGATTTGTGCCGTGGCTATCTAACCAAGATGCTTGTTCCTAAATCTGCACTTGCAAATGGCACAGTGTGCAATGTATATCATAAGCTATTGCCAAGTCCATGAAGGGTATCTTTTTGAGAAAGGCAGGGAGAGGAACTGCTGTCTGAAATAAAAAAGTGTAAATGAATTGGTTTTGTTTTTCATTGAACTTGGATACAAATGTTTGATAGCAAAAGGTCAGGAAGGGCTAACAGATGCTGAAGTAAAATCTTTTCCCCTTGTAATATGTGTAGATGGTAAATGTGCACGCATGTGCACACATACACACACAAACAGAGCTTAACTTTTTGAGAACTTCTTTCTTTGGTTAAGATGAATTATGGTGAATAGGGTACTCACGACGTTGCTTTGCGCTTAATACCTTGTGCAGCTTTAAAACTGGTACTTTTTCCAATCTTCTTCAGAGTTATGATGGGGTCAGTTCATGCACAAATGGGGCAGTGTCTGATGCAGTTTTTCATGTTAATTAGACAATTGTTACAGATATTTTGGAGGGAAGTAGTCCCTTTACCTACTGCAGCTCTCTTCATCCTGTTTGCGAAGTCTTCCCTTCTACTATTCATCAAGCTTTTTCCAATTTCCCAGTCCCCAGTCCTAGAGATACCCTCGTCATGCAGAGCTCTTTCACAGTATCTGATCTGATCTTTCTGTAGCAATTGGCTCTAATCCCAGCTATAAGCACATGGGCTGGGTTGGCTGTTGCTCACCATTCAGATCCTAGAAAACTCATTCTCTGTGTCCGTTTTCTTTGGAGATTGTTAGTGTTCAGTGTGTTTAGCATCTGTTGGTTTGGGTAGCAACAATATGGTGTCTTAAGAAAGACAAACAGTTTCTCCAATTTCCTTATTTTTATCAAAGGAAAAGATTATTTAATGCAGACTTGCATTTTAACTTTTCAGTATTTAAATAAGTCTACAGTACCACTATTCACTATGCTATTAGAAATATAGCAGGAAAAAGCTGATGTAGTCAAAAAAGAAAATTGACCTCTGTGTCCCTTTAGTGCTGAGTAGTGTTAGGCAGTAAGGGCTGTCAGCAGATTGTAGGCTTCATGTGTATGGTGTATAGAGGAAAAGATGATCCAGTCCCAACGTATTGTGAACCTGGAACTCAGGGATAAAATCATTCTTCACACCAATGCACATTCAGTCTGAGCCTGAGCTTGGAGCTTCTGTGTCATAAACTTCTGCGTGCACGCTCTTTTTTACATTACCTCCTACTAAATTCAATGTGAACTATTCCTCTTTCACTAAAGGTTAATTTTCTGTTTCAGAATGCTTCATTTTTCTGTGTTGTGACTCCTCATCCACAAATAGAATTTAGCTGTCTGTTTTGACCTCTGGAGATTTTGTTGAGATAATGTGGAACTTGGGTATTATGGTAGTGAGGAGTGTCTTCAAAACATCAAAAGAGTAAGGTGTTAGTTGGTTTTGAGCCATTTCCCAGAAAATGGGTGTTGTACGCCAGCACTGAAAATCCTAACAGATGAAGAGAGTGGAGGATGCTTGCTGAATACATGCTTCAGAGATTTGAAGGTTTAGAGGGAAGAGCAGTTTGATGAATCAGTCCAGAGAAGGCATAACAGATTGTCCACACTGTGCACTTGAAAACATTGCAGAAGAGGAAAAGAATACTTTCATAATGCAAAAAAACCCAAAAAACCCCCCAAAAAACCTTGAAAAAAATGACAAGCAAAATCTGAATCCAGTCTGGAATAAAGAGAGCAGGATCATCCTTCAGGTATAATTTAACTGTAAACCTACAGCAAAGGTAATTTGCATGCAACTGAGGAGGTCTAGTTACTCTGGTTTTAATCCAGAGTTGTTTTCCCTTTGCTTTCACTTTCCCTCCCTTCTCCTATGCTTCATCCCTTTTCCCAGTGACTGATTTCCCCTCTGGCTAGAATGCTCTGAGATGTCAGGTTTTGCATCCTTACATACACAATAAGAGATGTTTCTGTGATGGCAGCATCAGTAATTTCCACACAACAATGAATGGGTTAACTGTCACTCTCATAACTTTTATTCACAGCCATGTGTAAATAGTTCATGTCGACAGTTAAGACCTTAATAGAAAAGGTGTCACTCACATCTGTGGGCATTGATTCAAACCCCATGGTTCTGTAGGAATAAGAACACCATCAAACAATTAGGATAATTATAGTCATCAGTGGAAAAGATCTGATTGGCCTGAGTTCTTGTAAAGGCCTAATTTGATATGTTAAATCCAGACAGCTGGTAATCTGGTAATTTCTTTAGTTGCCTGGAAGAACACAGTTGGAGTCTGTGTTGTGGGAGGTGCTACTTCTTAGATCGAAGTGATGCAACCCTGTGACAATTAAACAAAAAGATGTAGCTTTTTGCAGGGCTATTTATGCTTTTGTCTGTCTGTTTCTTTCTTTCTTTCTTTGAAACTGAATTAATTACCCAGTTTGTGATTGCAAATACTAGTCTTGGGAGCCTCTTTCAGCTGGGGAGTAGATCATGTGCTTTTCTAATCCCAGCCCATCTAATCCCATCTAGTCTGACACTCTTGATTGATACATCTTTCCTTTGTAAGTATGCTCACAATTGCATCTCTTATGTTCTTGTCAGTCTGGTTCAATACATGAATTACTCTGCTCCTGATTGTCTCTTGGTAACATTTTAGACCAAAGGAAGTAGTAAATCATTAGCTATCTCTGTTCCTTCCTGCATGACTGTTTCTGCCTACAGCTTTGCTGTTTCTTTGTGGATTTCCTCTGTGTAAAGTGTGGGGCTGAAGGTGAAAACCTGCTGAAATTTTGCAGTGTTATTTAAACTGGAAGCAAGGATGTTACTCAAAATGTGAAAAAGTCATAAAAACTTCTTGTGCTACCCTAAAAGGTATAAATACTGAAGATACTTCTTTGTAAAATAAATTCCATATGTAATTGTGAAAGCTACTATGCAAGAGGAGTTTGCCTATAAGCTATGGAACAGGTGCCTTGAAACAGTATGAGCAGAAGTTCTCTTTGAAATGTTTGCTCTCATTTCATTTCTGTGTCTGAACATATGTGTGCATGTTAGTAGCAGATGGCATTTGCAGCATCATTCACAGTTTTAACAGAATTGAACAGGCAAAACATATTAAAAAAGCTAATACTTGGATTCTGCCTGCCCACCCCCCCCCCAATTGCATGTATGTGTGAGGATTGGTGGGAAGAGCTCTCTAAGTGAATTTGCACGTGTGGATGCTCTTTTAGCTGCTTGCAGAAGATGAAATGTCAGATTGGAGCTGTGTCTCTCTGCTTTCTGGTAAATACCTGTTTTTCATGCAAATTTAAAAATACTTCACTCTTAAGATGTGTCTTGAGCTGAGGTCAGTGGTAGTCAAGTGCTCTTTCAAATGAGGACTAGTGGATCATATAGGTGAAAGAAGTCCTGTAGTTGTAATAGCTGTTCAGACATAAAGTTGTCTGTGTGTTAAAATTTATGTCTGAACTGGCAAATAATAACACTGAGTACTAGGACCTGAACACGCAGAGCCTGATAAGCGAAGGATTAAGGTTGGTCCTCACAGCACAGGGTTAAGGCAGCAGAGCATGGCAATACAGGCATTTATGCTCTGGCTGTAATTACTGTGAAGATTTTCTCACACACTCAAGCGCAGAGAGAGGCCCTCCTTCCTAGCAGAGCTTTTAAAAGTGGAGTAAAGAAGGCTGAGACCTTCACTCCTTGTTTTTTCCTTCTTAAAATTAATTTCTTTGGCTTTCTTAGCATGATTTCTCCCTCTTCAGCACTCACTGGCACTGTTGCTCGCTTTTTGCATTCTCCCATTTGTGTTCTGTTTTACCAGCACCTGTGTTTCTCGGCTGCTGAAAGCCAGGTGCTGTTTGCATCTTTCTACCCTCTCCCAGATTTGTCTTTCGGTATTTGACACCTCCAGGATCTTTTCCACCCTTCTGCTCTGGTCACCATGCATGTCATTTCTAGGACCTTTCCCTTGGGTGGCACGGAGATAGTGAGGGTAACCTGGAGGTCAGTGGAGCAGCAGTGGCATCCAGTGGCCTTCTTGGTTTCTCACAAGTTGAAATTTCTAGTGAAGTATGGTGAAATTGAGGGTCTTCATTTTTCCCATCTCATTTGTGAGTTCTGAGTGAAAGCTGTTGATCAAAATCAGGTATGTTGAAGACCTGGATGCCACTGTTTGCTAAGACGTCACATTGAGGCCAGGCACGTATGGTGCATTTTACATTGGGAGTTCCCAAGCTCTGGAAGTGACTGGCACTGTTATATTTCACAAGAGGGCTAATCTGTCAGGGAACCTGTTTACCTCTAGGTGTGAGAATAGTTTAAAACATGCGTAAATGTGGTGCTTAGGGAAGTGGTTTAGAGGTGGACTTGGCAGTGTTGGGTTAACGGTGGGACTTGGTGATTTTAGAAGTTTTTTCCAACCAAAACTATTCTGTGATTCTATGGTTAGGCCCTCACCAGGCTGTTCTTGTTGATGCGGTTAATTCAGCCCTTTGGCAGTACCCAAGGGTTGTAGAGGTTCTGCTTCAAGTACCTCTAAGTTTCTCATCACTGCATAGCCTGTGTGTCATTTTCCATTCACATAGTATGAAGATCCATCAAAGGGTTAGATCCGAGTTCTCTAGAGGTTGATCTTGCCGATCTTCCCGTAGACAGCTGGGGTGAAACACTACCTTAGCACAGTCATGATGCAGCTCACCATCGGAGGGAACAGGCAGTGAAGTTGCTGGATTCAAAACATGACATCTTTTTAAAATAATATTATCTGCAGTAATTCACAACAATGTGCTCTTTGTGGGGACAATGTTTGCCTAGCATTTTGTTTAAAAATCAGTTCTACTTCATGCAGGACATACACAGTTCTTGGGTGGCCCAGAACTAATGGTCTGCTCTTTTTTATGGTAGTCACTGTTGCTGCTGTCACTTTAACACAGGAATTATTCCCTGCCACTGCAGGACCCACTACAGGATCCAGTTGAGTAATAAGCTACAGGGCAATGATATGAACCTTGCTTTTAAGTAAGGACTCTGCTAGCTACTCATACACAACATGCAACAACAGCCCATGCATGTTCTCATGCACAAATAGCTCAAAGGGCTTGGAGTAATCTGGCCATCTCAGTGTTTGAGCAGAAGCTAAGGCTCCTTTTATAGCTTGGAAAGCCTTTTCTCTCTCTGGACCTCAGCTTACAGGCTCCACTTCCTCTGCCTTGGTAGCCTCTGTCCATGGCTTAACTCAGGTATCCAGAGTCTGGAGTGTACTACTGCGCATAAAAATCCTCGCAGTTGTTTGTTACCAGTTGATGTATTTCTACAGTAGCCTGGACCTGTTCTGGGTCTACTAATATTTTTCCTTCTTTTAATAGGAATCCTAAATATTTTCCTTCCTGAAACACAGCTGAAGCTTAGAAAGACATGCACGGTGACCTTTTGTTTTGTTTTGCTAAAGCAGTACATAGACAAATAGTATCTTTTAAACAATCTTAGTATGTCTTGCTGGCAAGTAACAAGTAGTTCACATATTGTACAAGAGATGATTCTCCTGGTAACTCTATCTTTCAAATGATTGCCCAGTATTTGTGGAAAAAAATTGTAGGAGACTCTGCAAACCCTTGTGCGGAGATGCGTCCAGATTAGTTGTTTTCCTTACCATGTGAAGGCAGACAACATTGCCTGTTCTTGTCAAACAGAATCCTAAAGAAGGTGGTGGTTAGATCAATCACTGTAAAATATTTTGCCCAATGTGGTATTTGCAAAAGTATAGTGGAGGGATCAGGCACCACAGTGTGAGGAGCCACTACATGCTGGTTGATTGCCCGCAAATCTCGTACAAAAGGGTATCCTGGATCCCCATCTTCATCTAGTCTGTTCTTTTTTTAAAGGGAGTACAGGAGTATTAAAAGGTGACATATTTTTAAAATTTCTTGGGCTAAATATGGGTGTCTCTGCTTTTGGATGCTCTTTTCTGCTTCCTGGGGAATGGGGTACTGTTTCATGGCCAGTGGGGCTCTTCCCTTAGTTTTAATGTTTACTGGTTGAGCTGATACCAGCAGTTCTACACCCTTGCTGGTGTACACCAGCTCTGTTGGTACGGATTTCAATACTTCTTGTATTTTCAGCTCATTACTCGAACCTTTAGTGATCACACTCATCCCCATGATTATTGAATCTATCCCCTCAAGTGGCAGACATAATTCTACATCTAAAGCCTGCAAGAGATCTCTTTCTAAAAAAGCACGCTGTGGAATCCTCTGCTAACACGAATCTTCCCTGTATGCTCTTATTTCCTATTGTAACTAGTAAGGGACTACTCAAATCACTTTCCCCTTGTCCTGTGACTCCATGCATTAAAATTTTTGTCCATAGTCACTGATCCTTTTGGAGTAAAATTTAAAAGAGACAAAGTTGCTCCTATATTTCACCAAAAATTCAACTTCATGACCTGCTACTTTGTCTTGTATGCATCCCTGCTGTTCTCAATGATTTTCCCACATATTAAAAATCTCCAGCTCCCTTAATCGCTCATAATTCACCGAGTCTCCCTCCTCTAGTCATTGCAAGTGATTATTTTCCCAGGTTAACCTTTCATGTTGATAATTTCCTTCTCTTCAGGTTTCTCTTGGATGGAGAAGGCATTCTCATCGTATATGTCCCACATTTCCACAATAATGACATTCTCTCCCTCCATTTTACCTTGTTTTCCTTTCTCTGTTCCTTTGTCGTGGGCCAAATCCCATACCTGGTTTTCTTTTCCGTCTGCCCCTGCCTCTTCTACATTTTTTGCCAATGCAACTGCCAACAAAATGGCTTCTTGTTCCTTCACTACCTTTCTCTCTTCCATTTGCTCTGCTCTTGACCATCATATACAAACGCTGCCACACTTAAAATTTTCTGCAAATTTTCTCCTTGCCAGCCCAGCATGTGATCGTTAAAATAGTTGCAGATGTCAGAGGTGGCTTGATCCACAAACACACTTGCTGCCAATTCATTATTAAAATTCTGGAGAGTCATTCCCCAGTACATCAACAAAGCCTGTTGCAATCTTCCCCAGTGGCTGCTGAGGTGTCCCTCTGGCCTCCGTCTACGTTTCTGTACTTCAGTTTACTTTTACCTCCTCGCAAACTCTAAGCACATTTATCAGATTTCTAACTACTGTTTGGCAATTATCTCTATCTGTTTATTATAATCCCAATTAGGATCAACCTAAGGCCAGGCAGTTCGATTCCCCCTGCCTGTTGGGTTAATTCCATGCGTGGGCATGCGCGCACACCCCCGCCACCCCCCCCACCCCCCACCTCCCCGCTGCTGCTGGCTGCATTGCAAGAGGATTAGGAATAACATTAGAAACCGCCAGGTAAAGCCCAGCAGAAGTAACAAGTGATACAGGCAGGGGAGTACAGGGTGGTGCAGAGCTCTGCAGGTGCCTTGGTTAAATTACTCACAACTGCTGCAGTTAAAGTTCTCCTTTGAGGTTTTTGTACTCATTTTCCACCATCCTCTTTATGGTGGTCATGTGCCCAATTGTCCAATACGTATCAATAATCTGTTTGGTGAGGTTTTTCATTTTCCAAGATTTTCTAGAGCGTAGCCGCTTTTTTTTAATGAAATCAAAGGATCCTTCATGGAGCTATAGCCCCGTTCCTCTACGTACTGGCCAGTCTTCCTTACCGGATGCTATTGTGTGTTTTTTGACAAACTTGCTGTATCATAAATTCTGTCCAAATTTCATAATAAGTTGGCTAAGGACGTCCCCTTTTTCCATGTTGGGTATATTCCCATAGCTTTTTGCTGAGAGGGGCTCGTACCCTTTGACTATGTGCTTTATGCTGATCAGGCCACACACCGCAAACAGCTGCTGCAAGTACTTTCACCAAGTCTGCCCAGAGAAATTTAACACTCGTGCTTCAGTGCCTCTCACTCCAAAGGTCCCAGGTGAACTCACCCGCTGCAGCAGTTGGATGCTCGGAGATGAGAGGATCCAAAGGTGATGGCCTAGGGTCCCACCTGGGTCGCCAAACTGTTAAGGAGGTTTCTTCACCGTAGGTTTCCCACAGCAGAGTTTCAGGCTTTAAATCCCATGAGATAATTTATTTGGATGGTACAGCAGTTGTAACAGCTCAAGCTGGGTGCCTCCACGGAGGGACCCTGAACAAAGAAGTTCCTGGGCAATTATACCCTTACAATCTAAGTTCACCTCCCCTCATGTGGCAGTTCAGGCCAATAGTAATATTAGGGTCTAGGGTCTTCATATTCTTCATTGGGTCCTTTCTTTATTTCTAGGCAGGCTGCTTCTTTTATCTCTAGGGTTGCTGCCTCTGCTGATGGTTGTAGCCTCTTTTATCTTCCAGCTTAAACCAGCTTTGGGGCCTTCTTTTACTTAGCTAGGAAAGAGTTCAGCAAAAGTTCAATATATCTAGGTGAAAGTCATTGCTTGTGGCCTACAGTTTTGGCAAATTTAGCCACTTAAACTAAGTTAGTTATGCCAACATTTAAGCTAAGCTTAACAACTACTATTTCCCAACAAATATTTCTGAGCTATCTACTAAGGCTGTCCTATAAATCCCTTTCATTTTTTCAGCAGCTAGTAAAGGCTTTTCAGCTTAGAATCTATATAAGCTTGGATTTATATGACTTTGGTCATGTAGTGAATGTAATAATCAAATATGGTAGCAGGACAAAGGAATGACTGTTCGAAGGCTGGTGGAGGAAAGAAGAGGAGCAAATAAGTTCACTGTCAATCAGAGTTGTGACCAGAAGGAGCTTTGTTCTTAGCTCTGGGAGGATACTTGATTATCTTGTCACGCGAAGGCAAGTGCTCTGTGTCTGATGACAGCAATGAGAGAACTGCCTAAAAAAAGAATGGATGTGTTGATATTCCTGGCTGTGCTTTTTCTCTGAGGCCTAAGTGAGCTTTTCAAAGTGTGTGAATTAACATAGGTCTGTTGAGGGATGTATCTCTGGTTGCTGCAGTTGTACTCCCTACATGCTTAGTTCGTTCTTTCGGCTTCATTCTTTTGATACAGTGTTTGTTCTGAAAAGTGTTTCACTGTGACCATGTTACTTAATTCTGTTTATGATAAAGCAAGAAAAAATGTCAACACCTTTTAAAAAGCAACCAAACAAATAATGAGCAAAACCATTCATTAGGCTACAAAAAAGCTCTTTTCCAATCTAACACAGAAGCTTTCTTGAAGCACCTAATGCAGGTTGTTGTATTCAGAAGAGCATTTTTTTCTACGTTTGACTTACTGGTAGCATCATTTTCTTACAGACAGCTCTCTTAAATCTGCTTGACTTTTTTACTTGCAGTTTAATGAGACTTCTAATCCATGAGTTCCAATGGTCTACCAGGTCTTCAAGCTGGTTTGTGAGTGGCTCATTCTTTAGAAGACAGACCACTGCATGTCGTGAGATCCACACGCTGGCACTTAAGTTCAAGGAGAATATAGAACGGGTGGCAGAAGTAGTGGAATTGGGGCATTGTTTATTACCCTAATATATTTAGGTTTATTCTTCATATTTAGTGATTTAATACTGTCATAAGTACACTTTAATGAAAGACCCCAATGAGGAATACAGGAATACATGGTACAAGTTTAATGTATTGTGACTAGGAGGAACGTCTGAAGCAGAGCAAAATGTCTTTTCTCATTGGCTCTTTTGCCTCGATTGGTCAACAGATATGAAAGATTCCAGTCTTTAGTACAGTAGATACTGAAGATCCTTGTGTAAGAAACAATGCTGTTGTATATGTATGCTTTTATAAATAGGAACATATCAGTGGTCTGATGGAGTTAATGAGCTTGTTCTTTTGCTGTCAGGAACTGCAATGTAGTTTTAATGTCATCTTCAAGATCTGTAAAGTCATTAGAATTAAAATTGTTCGACTTTAAAATGCAAGCCTAATGAAGTGTTTTGTTTTTATTAGCCATGGTATTTTATGTAATGCTGGCTGTGTGTTTAAGGACTTCACAGTCATTAGCTCAGAACATGCTACTTCAGTTAGCCTTGTATTTTAATTTTAGGAGCTGACACAGTTAAGGGACTAACTTCTGCCTACCTTGCTTTATTTTTCCTGCTTGATACAAAAACAAAGAAAAAGGAAGAAATAAACAATTGCTCCAAACATATTAAGATTTGCATGAGAAATAATAACTGCTGTAATTCTGTGTTGATGTTTTTGCTCACAGAGGAGGAATTATTCAGTAATTTGTCCATATTCAATGAAACGTGTGTGAAGTGGCAAAGGAAAACTGGAAGACTGGGAGTGCAGGAAACGTACACAGTAAGTGGGGCAGTATTTGAGATCAGGAGTAGCTTTGTCCTGGTTAATTCTGGTGACTCAACAGTGGAGATTTGTTTTGTGGGTTTTGTTTGTATGATCATTTGTCTTACTCTTCCCAGTGAACTGCCTAGAAACCGAAAGGTGGTTGGGTTAGGAAAGAAACAAATCCCTGTCCTCAAGTTAGGTGAAAACCTCAAAAACTGTTGGGGTCCCATTCCAGTAAATCACTTAAACATCTGCTTGCAACTGTAAGAAGCATTTCAGCACAAGTTTATGTTTTAGCAAAATTCCGTTGTAGAGCTCAAGGTCACATTGACATAGAAAACATTGCAAAACTTGGGCTCTGTCCCTATCTGTGATGCAAACATTTCAAGTAAACAGTGTATCACTTGCAGATACTGGATGTAACTTGGTTTAAAAATGCAAGGTATATTGTAATACTGTGCCTTGTGCAAGAGATTCAACCATCTTATTTTTGAATGTTTTAGAACTTTTTTTCATGGAAATTGAAAGCAACCTTGGTAAAAACTTTTAATTCTTATGTTTGTATATGGAAAAAAAAAAAAAGGTAAAGATAAAAATTCTCAGAAACAAATAGTTCAGTCAGTATTATTGAAAGCCAAAACAAAATGATAAGAATTCCTGTGTTTTGAAAGTGTCAACATCCCAAGAAGGGTTGTTTTTTTGAGCATGTAGAAATAGGGAAAAAAAAAGAGCATTGTTTAGGATCTCCAGAGTGGGTAGGTTAATGTGGAAAATACGTTTCAAGGTTGAATGATAATTTTGGAAAAGAACTTGTCTTTCTCCTGTGTTATAAACCAATGTTTGAGCGTTTTTATTGAACACTGCTTTTTATTGAGCACTGCTCACTGCTGAGATGGAAAAAAACAAGTTCCCAATTACCCTAAACAATTTCAAACCAGTACTTTTCATATACTCATTGTTAACTGGCAAGCTGTGGATCTCAGGTGTAATGTGCATGTGCTTTTGCCTGAATTCAACTATCTGCAAGGCACTTCAGAATATTTAAAACTGATGATGATGTAGGCATAGCATGCATGCAGTAAAGTTCAGAACACAGTCTGGACTGCCTTGATCAAGCTCAACTAAATATTTTTTTTGTGTCCCTTCATGTTGTACAAACAACAGGTTTCTTTTTTACTGCACTCGTATGATCTTAGGGAAGCTTGTCTTTACTGTTGTTCGGCGTTCAGTCTTATTACTGTTTCTGTAGGGCAAGGGGGAAAAACTAGAAAAGAGGAAAGAAAACAAGCAGATGTAGTTTCCATCTGTGTGCTGTAAACAAGAAAGAATATTTATTTACATCTTACTATTTGTGGTGGAGGTGTTTGTAGGGTCCACATTATAGATTCCTTCTATTTGTTGTAGAAATGAATGAATAAAATATTCATAACAGTCAGAAGAAATCAAAGATCTAATTTATTAAGCCATCTTGTTGCATCAAAACAGTTAGGCACAAGCCTGTTTTTTTTTTATTAGCTGATATTCTAAAACAGATGTAATCCTAGGTTCTCAAGGTTTAATTGAACTAGTATTCTGAATTTTGGAGAGCCACAACCAATTGCACCATTGTTTTTGTTAATCCTTCGATAGTTTCACATACTGGGCCAAAGATGGGATGAGAAGACGTTCTCAGAAGATGCAATATTTAACATCACTACAAGTGAAGATAATCCAAAGGTGTGTTTAGATCTCAACTCTGGCAGTAACTATGTGGTGAATATTACTACCATGTCTTCCACAGACGTCGCTGTCTCAGTTACAGTAGCAGTTCAAACAAAGGGTAGGTTGTGTTTTGTATTCTCTGTACTTACAGAACTTAACTGTGCTGCAGAGTTAACTGTTTTGAGTCTAGCAGACAGGATAGCAGGCTGTATCCTAGACTACGTAATTCTTTATGCTGACTGCACAAACGTAGCCGTCATCAGCATCCTCTTCTTCTGCAAGGCTATTTTTTTTCTACTCACTGTGGCCATTGAATCTATGAGCAAACAGAGCAGTGGCAGGAAATGCCCTTCATAAAGATTTGGCAAACTTGCTTCTTCAGGATTTGTCTTCTGGCTGAGGCAGGATTGGTGCGGTGGCATTCCTGGCAACACGTTGGAATTTCAGTCCGTGGTACAATGCTTACTGGGTTCCATTTCTTGCCTTGAAAACTGATTCTCTGCTTGTGGGAGAATTCTCTGTTACTGAGCTGTGTGGTACTAATCTAAATGATGTGAGCATTATAGATAATGTTCCTGTGTTTAGCAGTGATGAGAAGTGCTATGGCAGTTTTTCAGTATTTGTAGAGAAGGCATGTTCTAACAGCAGGTTTCTGTAGTATTTTGGTCATGGAAATGTTAAGCTTGCCTGATACACTAATTCTGATGAGACAGATTTTGAGAAACAATTGCCTTTGGAATGCACAAAAATATTTTTACCTAGAGGGTATCAACTGTGACAAATTGTTCTATGATAACATTATTTCCATCAGAAGGTTTGCACCCTATAATCTTTCTGTCATTATAACCTCCCTAGCTTTGGACAAAAAAATCTTACCTTGATTTCCTGAATACCATGCTTGGGTAAAAGCATGGAAAATGTTCATGTTTTACTTACTGTGTTTGTTCATTCAAAAAGAAATTAGATTCTGCCTCCTTCTCAGAAGAAAATTAAAATCAAAACCCTTTTTTTAATTTTCAGCTACTCATATTCAATTAAGTTGAAGAAGGTGAAGTTTTTGTAATACGTTGTTCTTTTTTTTTTTTTTCTCTACAGTAAAGGAAGCTTTCAATAATGTATTAATTTTTAATGATACCTGCTTGAAATGGCAGAGAAATGTCAGGGGAACTGATGTGGAAGACAGATACTCAGTAAGTGACAATCTGTATTTTTAATCTAGAAAACAATTTATATCAATCACCTGTATGAAAAAACCTGTAATTTTTCAAACACTCACTGCTCACAGTGTTCCTCATTCTAATGATGTCTCTCATAAAAACCTAGGGAGTAAGCTTTCATAGCAGCCTTCGGAAAAGAAAAAAACCAACATGCTCTTTTGTAGTCTCCTGGGTTTTGTTTATTTTTTCCCCCTTTTCTACTCTATTTTGCCTTCCCTATCTGAACTTTCAACTTTGTCATATTTAGGCCTCAGACAACTCTGTTCCAATTCTATGGAGTCTGTCCACTCTGACTTTGATATGCCTTCAATCTTCCCTCATCCCGGCAGAGCATTTCTACACGAACTATCTCTGCCAGGACTCTTGACCACCTGCTGTTGTCTCAAATCTCCCATGTGCTAAGAGGTGCTCAGAGATTGTCTAAAGGCATAGGATCTATTTAAAGGAAAATTAGCACATGATTAAAATAGAGCAACCATTTTAGTTTTCGTTAACAGAGGAGTGATCAGGAGAGGCCTAAGATTAGTGACTTCATGATCATTTGGGACATCAACAACAAAACAAACACACAGAATCCTACTGAAACAAACAAACAAAAACCCATGGGTCTGCTTCTAGCAGCTTCTCACAGAAGCCACCCCTGTAGCCCCCCCCCCCGCTACCAAAACCTTGCCACGCAAAACCAACACACCTGGAAACAGCTGTCTGTAGACAGATAGTGGAGGGTACTTGGCATTTTCACATAGGTCAAAATGACTTGATTTTGACTTGATTCTCAGGGTCAAACCAGAAGAGTGTTCATGTGAGCTTACTTTCATAATTTATCACTTTGCACTGTGAGGGTATACTAAAATGAAAGTGCACTATTACTGGAAGCCTGTTTTGTAGCAGGAAATCAAAACTTCGTGGAAATTACAGTAATAATAAAAAAGAGAATAGACTAGGAGGAGGAGAAGTGAAAGAACTAGAACAATGTCAGAGCTGATCAAGAGGGACTGCAATTCCTGTCAAATTTTGGAAGTGTTTGAATTTCAGTAAGTCACTGCCAACATTTTTGGCATTCAGGATGCAGTGATGTGTTTTTCTGCTATTTCTTCTAATTTAGAGCATGACTGAATGCAAGTGATGTATTAAAACAATGCAATTTCCATGCTGTGATTGGTTACAGTTTCATGTGCAAGGCCAGCGTTGGTATCAGAAGGAGTTCTTTCATGAAATGACCATCAACCTTACCACACACAAGCAGGCTCCAGAAGTTTGTTTTGATTTGCAGCCAGGCACCAATTACTCTGTTAATATTTCCATGGTAGCTTTGAATTTTTCGCTGCTCATTTCCATGACAACACAAATCACAGGTAGGTACTGCCATTTGTTTTATGTATTTATAAAAGCACCTATTGGGTGCAAGAGGCTTAAGTGAAACAGCATTGTTGACCTTAGTGTTGTATGGGTTGTCAAAGTGTGCTTTCCATGCTCAGAATTGTTCATTGTTGTTTGTTTTCACAGATTTCGTAGAGTTGACAGTCCAACAGCAGAAGGGGCAGAGAAATGTGGTTGCAATGTTTTGGAGTGTCATTTTGGCACAGCAGGGAAAAGATAGTTTGGTGGGTTAGACACAAGATTGGTATCTACGGGAGCTAGGGCAGGGACTTTAACCCATCAGAGGATAAGTCACTTTTTCTGTATGAGTTCCCTCCACTGTGAACTGGAGATAATAGCAAAACTGCACTTCATGTGGGTATTTATGACAACACATATCACTGAAGTCTGCAGGGATCCAGAGTAGAGAGTCCTGCAAGTACCTCAGACAGGTACCTTCATCTGTCATTGGTAGAGTATAAAACATAAAAGGTATTTGAGCAAATAAAGTTCTGTAGGGAGAGTCTTGGCTTCACTATTTAACAGGATATTTATATGGCACTAAAAAGCTGTGATTAAAAACATGTCATTTTTTAGCTCGTTTTTACCTGTACTCTGCCCTGGTGAGGCCACATCTGGAATATTGTGTCCAGTTCTGGGCTCCTCAGTTCAAGAAAGACAGGAACTACTGGAGAGAGTTCAGCGGAGGGCTACGAGAATGATTGGGGACTGGAGCATCTCTCATATGAGGAAAGGCTGAGAGCACTGGGTCTCTTTAGTCTGGGAAGACTGAGAGAGGATCTGATCAATACATATAAATATCTAAAGGGTGGGTGTCAAGAGGATGGGGCCAGAGTCTTTTCAGCAGTGCCCAGTGACAGGACAAGGGGCAGTGGGCACAAACTGGAATATGGGAAGTTCCATCTCAACGTGAGGAAAAACTTCTTCACATTGAGGGTGACCGAGCACTGGAACAGGCTGCCCAGAGAGGTTGTGGAGTTTCCTCCTCCGGAGATAATTCAAAACCCGCCTGGACATGATCCTGTGCAACCTGCTGTAGCAGGGGGCTTGGCCTAGACGATCTCCAGAGGTCCCTTCCAACCCCTACCAATCTGTGAATCTGTTTTTGTTTAGAACAGTTTTGCACCATCCTTATACTGTCAGACTTTCTGTATTAGGTTATTATCATTCTACTGTGAAGTGCAGTGTTTGGTGCTGGGTGTCTGTCTTCATGTTGGGGCCACAAATTGTCATCGGTAAGAAACATGAAAGCCCTCTGAGTGTCTGTACCTCTGTTCAGGCACTAGATGGAACCAGTTCTCCTCTGATGATTATGAAGAACTGGGGATTTGTGGGGCTTTTGAAACTAATAGTATTACAATATTTTTAATAGTAAATCTAAGGTTTTTAAGCTTCATAAAATGCAAAACATCTCGTTTCCTAAAGCTGTTTAGGATATATGATGACCTAGATTTATTTTTTTTTTAAATGAAATTACAGTAATGATTTTGTAATTAATTTTCAACAAGTTTCCTAGCTGTCACTCAAAATGGTGTCCATGAGTTCATGAGTACATGTAGCTTTGCAAAAAACTAATAAGCTGTCTTAGAATTTGGTCGACTGACGGAATTTTTTGAATACATACTCAGAGTAGCTCTTTACTCCTAAACTCTGCAGGATTGCATCAGTTCACTTCCTCAGCAGAACCCTTTGCAGCAGGTGCTGTGTGAAGTGGTATTTGTGCCTTGGCAGCTGGCATGTTTTCCCCTCTGCTGAGTTACTGCTTAACAAATGCACGTGCATAGCCCCGGAAGAGGTCTTTGCGTAAAAGTTAGGTCATTTCCATCTTGAAAGAAGATCCTGCTACAGAAGCCATTTTCTATCTTGTAGTTGCCTTTTTCAATGAGCAATAAAAGGTAGGTGTGGCTCTCTCATTAAGAATCTTCATCAAAAACTTGCCATGCAAACACTCCATATTGTGCTTTTTTTAATGGAAGTCAAAAAATAAAAGTACATCTTTTTGTAGTTGAAATTGAGTGAAAATTAAAAAGCCAACAGCAATCATGCTGCAAAGCTCAACAAATAATGAGAATTTGAGTAAGATGTTAAGTTCGTTGCTGTTTCAGCTTATCAAAGGTAAAAAGGACACAGTTAGAATAATTCTGGCAGTGTCCCTTTGACTTCTGTGCCTTATGTTTCAGGAATTGAATTATCTGTACAAGCAATTTATTTAAGAACTATTTATAATTTTAGAGTAGGTGTATAATTTGCTGCTTCATTTGTCCAGTTATTTTGTAGTCATGTGCGTTGTTAAACCAGACAATTTTGTTTCCACGGTGCGTGGAGTGATCTCAGCTTATCTGCCAGCTCAAGTCTGAAAAGTGGTGGGTTTTTTGTGCTCTGGTGGTTTTCTGGCTAAATGGTACTGTATAAATGCAAGATCAGCCTCAAGTACAGAGACTCAGAGGAAACTGAGAAAAGTGTTTTACTTTTAATGTACTGTAGGTGGCCCCATGTGTTTAAGGTTTCATATAGCATCCTTTAACAAATGCAGTCAGCTGGTCTGTTTCCCCAGTGGGGTCAAATCCAGATGTTGTATCTCCTTGACTTTCACACAGCTTCTGCATTTTAAGAGTTCAGGAAATCTTAACTGTAGAGTTGCAACTTCTGTGAAGAGACATTGGATGAGCACTGCCTAACGGACTTTATTATCCTTGTCAGGAAATTATCTGGTGTAAATTTTTAAATACTGTTGCAGAATACAATAAGCATGTAAATGCTAGCAGTAAGTTTGGGCCTTTTTTCAGAAAGGATGATTTGCAAATGCATGTTAAGAAAGCTACTTTATATTCTGAATATCTATATTTGTATTTATGTATCTCCTCAATGAGGATATATTATATTTGTAGTGTTTCTAAAGAAAAAAAGCAAGGACTTGGGACTAAAAAGCCTGCTTTTCTCCCTGGCAAGTAGTGTCCTTTAAAAATAGTTCTGTACTAAACACAAAGTTGGTTTTGCCCATCATCTTGCAGATGGTAAATATAGTCTAGCAAATGCTTTATGGATCATTGAAATTCTGCTCCTTTCATACTTGCAGTACCAGGCATCTTGCATGGTCTTTTATGTCTTCTTAGCTTATTTTAGACAAGCTCTTATCACCTGTCTACTTGAGATAGGAAACTGAGTCAGTTATAAAAAATGATTAGGCAGTGATTATATTGTAGTTGTAAAAAGATGGTAGCAAGATTGTCTTTTATGGAAGAAGGGAGTTTGTGTCTGGAGGAGTGTCTTGTGGATGTACTTTCTCGTTCATTATTCTATTGGGACTACACTACTTACACATGGCTTCCTTTTCCTTTTTGAAGATCAGACGAGGCATTGTTCTTAATTTGATTGTTTTCACATAGGAATTTAAGACGACTGAATTTTGTAACCACTTTCAAGTGTTTGAAAAACAGAATAATAGATGAAGTGCCAGTGCTTTTGGTTTCACTTCTAATATCCTAAAGAAGAGTAAAGTTTTCAGTTGAGCTGCATTAAAATACTATTAATATTTGAATCTGTTTGCAAGCTCTGCTTTGGGATAGATTTTTTTATGATGGATATGACAATATTGTGGTCTTTGGGAAGTTCGTTAATTCCTACTTATTTACAATGTCTGGCTAGCTTTTTTAGTTTAGAGCAGACCACTGTGACCTAAAACATCATACTTACATGACATAAAATTTTCTGGACACTAGAAATATATCCTTTGTGCCTAAATTACTAGATTACATTTCCTTCTTGTAAAATAATTAAATTGTAATTGAATCTCATAAAGATTCAGTGATGATTTCTCATTACTCTTCATCCTCTCAATTTTTTTGTTATAATCAAGGTGTATTTTGAGTTCCTTCTATGCTTACTGTTCAGACATGCTGCCATTTCTTACGTATTTGTACATGCACTTTCCAGTGGGTTTAGGTAAATTTGACCTCAAGCCTGTGTACCTTCAGACAGTTGTAGTAGTTCCTATGTTTCTAGCTGCTATTGGTTTTGTTTTAGTCCAGGATATACCTGCAGGCCACATAGTCTTGTGTATATATCTTCTCTCTCTTCATATAAACATGTAAGTCAGTAAGAAGAGCCACAAGCAGGGAGTCTAGAAAGTGACTTGAATTAGAAGAATGAATTCCCTCACATACTGAGTATAATCTTCTAGAGCCCTTCATTTTCATCTCAGTATGTGAAAAGCCTACTACATTACAGATCAGATTGTGATGTCTAATTTGTTTGCCTGCCCATGGATGTATGCTCACACTTAAAAGATACATTATTGTTCTGCTCTATGTGATGGAAAAGATTTACACTTACTCTTTCATAAAGGGACTTCTTTAAGGTCTGGAAAAGGAGAGAAAAGCCAGATCTACTTTCCAGTAAGGAGGTGAAAGACTGTTGGAGATGCGGTGATCTGACAGCTCTTATTCTGACAGCACATCATGTACCTGCAGAAAGACAGTCTGTTACAGTGTGCAGCTTCAGAGCATGAGTATTGCAAAGAAAGGAGCTTGTTATTTATGCAGTGGGGGAAGAGGAGTGATTAAAACCTGAGCATGATGATTTTTTTTTTTTTATGTAGGGAGTAAGTTAGCTGCTAGTCCTGTAAACACTTTCATACATATGTTCATGCACGCACTTTGTAGTTTTATGTAGACACTATTCAAATGCATGGTTTTTAAGTTCGTACGAACTCCGTTTCTCTGTTCTTTTTCTGACCTCCTTCATAGCAATAATTTTTTCATAAATACTTGCAAAGTCATGATCGTTCTCATCACCTCTGTCATTCTGTTCACAAAGCACTTGATACAGGTGGCACAGTCTATGCTTTATAGCCAGTCCTGTACAAGCTGAACAAAATTCTTTGCTTTTTCAGTCTTTTTCCATCTGTGTGAACTGGGGGTTCTTTAGTATTGCTTCAGGTAGTCCTTTACAAATTCATAGTGATGTATCTGCATCAGCCTTTATGTTGTGCTCACCTAGTTAGTTAAAGTAGTTATGCTGTAATACGTACAGTAAACTTAATTTGGACTTGGTGGTTCAATTCTATTACTATTGTAAAGCTTAGTCATTAGCACAAAATGATGAAGGAAGGTTATAAAGAGGGCTGTGCTGGCACTGAGCAAAGGGGGTTTTTAATAAGGTACAAGTCATTCCATTTAAGAGGTTTTGTGCATATCCATATATAGGGTAGGATAGAAGTGGATTTGTGCATTCATTGTTGAAGTGTCTGTGTATAGGAGATTCACAACCTTTCTTGCCTGCATTATATATCCAAAGGTAAGTAGCACAGTGTTGTCCCAGTTACAGCTTCTGAGCTGTACAAAAGGTCAGATGACAGGAAAGGCAGTAAATATTCCTGTTATTACTGCTGGAGAATGTCATAAAAGTAGCCATGCTGCTTGTATTGTGCCAGTTTGCCTGTGAAGTTCTCGGACTGCAGCAGTAAACAGTATTGGCAAAACACAGGGCTTTAAAACAAGAAGTAAACAGTTAATTTCCAGGATTGAAGAAAAAAATTTAGCTCTTCCATGATGAAATGCCTTCATGATAACTGATAGTGAACTGCTTCCAGCGTGCTAGCTTTTTCTGAAGAGCGTGATTAGGGTGTAACACCAAACAGGCTTTTGCTCCAGCGTTGAGGGGTGTGCTGTTTGTGCTGTTCCAATGGTAGGCACTTCCTGGCATGCACTTCGTTCCTGTAGCCCGCCTACGTGTTCAGAGGGAGACTCAGCAAATGGCTTTGTATTGTAGAAAATGAGCCTGAATATGAAATGTCCAAGTGTTAGTAACATAGCACTGCTATGATAGGGAAGTGCTTCGAGTGGGACTATCACTGGATATACTTGCTTTTCTTGCTATGTTCTGCATTTTCTGGGTGCTGCTACAGATATGTTAATGTGTTCTGCTGGTGAAGGTTTTAAAAAAAACCAACAACCCAAAACCCTTTAGAAAAGGCAAAGCACTAACAGCACCTGAGCAGACTGGAGGATCTTGCTTTCTTCTCACAGCCCACGTAGTGCAAAGTCTTTGTCTCTCTGTAGCTTTCCCCTTTTCCCTTCACCTGTTTTAGATGGTGTTAAGTCAGGTTTTTTTCCACATGGATTTTTAAATCTGGAAATTGTGATGATCTCACAGCAGACTTTTTAAGATGTTTCTAGAAATGTGTTTCTTTTAATAAAAGCTCGCAGTGGCCAAATACTGCGTGTGGAATATCTCCTTCAGAGTTTCCTTTCTGGTTATTTAAGCAAAAATGAAGTCCATTCCTATTATTATTATTACTGCTACTTCACATTGTTGCAAATTGTTCACTTTTCTTATTAAAACAGGCAGATTGTCTTCGATGTGTTTGATGTTTGTAGTAGTTAGTATTTCTTACCAGCAACTACAAATGCAAAAGAGTCCAAATTTTGAAAGCACTGTGTGTGGGTTTTTTCAGATTTTGCTCTCCTTCGGACACTTACTAGGGCTGTCAGTGTCAGATGGCTGTTTATTTTCATGTTTTGCATTTTTCCTGTCAAAGTATAGAAAATAAAAAAAATATAGTTGTTATGAACTGAATCAGCAGTCTGTTTGCCCCCTATTCCCCCTTGCGTTGCTGACCTGGAAAAAAGATGCAAAACTGTTGCATGCAAAGCGCATTCTGGCTGGCATTAAAGAAGAAATTCCCACGGTTTTCTTGGAAACTGGAAAAATCTATAGAGAAATTAATAATAGTGTCTTCTGGTAGTACTGGATGCCAAAGGAAAGGAAGATAGGAGAAGTGTGCCAGGTAAATCTACCCTGACAGATATTTTTTCCTGTCACTCTGTCCACTGGCAACGTCTGTGCTGCGGAACCATTGAAGTTAAGGGAGGGTTTACAGATATTAAGTTCTGTTTGCTTAGGTTTGCAAGGTGTAAAGGACGTAAAGGTTTGCTGTAAAATATTGTTAATTTATTTTGTTCAGCTAGAAATACTGTCTATGCATTTTACAGTATCTGCAGTTGCAGAAGTATTGAAAAGACCTTCTGAAGTAAAAACCATTTCCTGTTCTTGCAGGCAGCCATGCAATACACTTCATTAACTCAGAAAACTGTCTGAAAGGATTTTCTGCCCTGTCTCCGCTAGAGGGAAGCCATTGTAGAACATTAAGGATTTGCTGGATAGAAATCTTATTCTCATTTCAATCCTAAACATCTGTAGCTGATTTCTTCACTGGTAGTTTGCCCATAGCCTGGTTTTGAAGAGGACCTGGTAAAGGGAACTACCAGAGCAATTTATTCAGCTAGGTAAACTTGCAGGAGGTTCTCCTGAGGATTATTTTTGCCAAGGGCAAAGTAGGGTTTTTCTTCCTAGGGATGCTTGTATGGCCTATTGTCTTTATTTTGGGCATACTGTGCTTAAGTTGTTCCTTTCCCATGTTTCATCTGTTTAAAGCAGAGATTGTGTAGGCTTCCAAATTCCTTTTTTGTAGGCTACAAAGACAAGTTTTTGGTTCTCTCATATAACGTGATTTCTCCTTTGTTTGGATCTTTCTTGTAGTCATCCTCTGCACTGGTTTCACTTAGATCTGGTGGACTGTGAATTGATCACACCTGGGCGTTCTGTACCTCTGGTGGTACTACTCTAGTGTTACACAAATCTGTTTCTTATGCTTTTTAAAGCAGCCTTTTCCTTTTTTTTTTCCCCTGTTACAACTTTGGTGACTGACACTTATTCTGAGATGTATTAATACGCTTTTCCTACTACTCAAAGGAACTTAGAGTATAAAGCAAAAAATTCGTGTTAGTAGCCACAAGTGTATCACCTTGAACTTTATACTGGTGAATTTAATCCCATTTCTGCAAAACAACAGCTGTAAAGGTGATTCAGTTCTTCCTGTGTAATGTCTTCATACTGCTTTTGCTTTGCACCATCTAGCATTGTTTGAACAGCAAAATTAATCTGTATGCACCTGGATTTTGCACCATGATTGTTAACAAAATGCCAGACTTTAAGTACTTACATGGTTTAGTCTTGGAGGAACTCCTCTAGTAACCTAGAAACCTCAGTGTTTCTGCTTCCAACATGCTGTATTTTGCTAGCTCCCTATTTACCAGTTATTTACCCACTTCACAGGTTTTTTTACCAAGCCTCATTTTCACTTGCTGAACTAATGGTTTTCTGTGTTTCAACATACATGTGCAGGTATCCATATTCTAGCTGTTTGAAAAATCCATGCCTCTCAGCAAGATTTTGCCCAATGTGACTTAACTGTGGCAAATCTGCATTGATTTTCTTTTGTTTGTCACCATGACATTGATTATTCTTTCTAACAGTGCTCCGAAGTCTTGGCTTTCTGTATATAAGCACTACATTTGTTACTCTTTAGTCAGATATCACATCAGCAGCTTGATCGATCAGTTTTCAAACAGCCTAGCCATACCTATAAATATCTGTGCTAGTTCTTTCGGACTCCTGGGTAGATAATATCAGTGCTTCACAGTCTTCTCCCTTGGTTGTGCACACTGAAGCTCTTTTCATTTTTGCTTCCAGGCTGATAGGGATAATTTCCATTACCATAGCACCAGGCTCTGTCAGTGTGCAGCTGTCATCCTTGCCATTGAAATTAGAGGCAGAAGTGTTTGTTCAGTATTGGCCTTGATGCAAATTCCCGCTAAAACAAATTAGAGCTCTGTACCCATACTGACATTAAATTTAAGGGGCTGGATATTGCTAGCTGACTGTGAGTAGTAACTAAGGAAGTTGTGTCCTTGAAACTGCTTTTGATGCTAATAGATACTCCTTTATTCATACCATTTTATTTCCTGTAGTGGGCTGTGTGCCCAGAGTTTCATCTTTTTCTTCTTCTTGACCATTTCAGTTAGTCTAACAAATAATACTGCTGCTTCTTTCCTGTCTCATTTGTCTGTAGTCTACCGTCATTTTGGGACACCTCTATTTTTCCCAGCTAGCAGATATTTCAACACAGGTCTTTGAGTTGGGGCTGCTCTGCCATCGTGCTTGTATTTGCTCTCTGTTTTTCTTGACCAGACTATTTATGTTGTCTGCAGACTTTAGCCATCAGGGGTTTGAGGCTCGGTTAACAGAGGAAGTTTTTTGGGGAAAAATAGCTAGGAACCCTCATGCCTGAAATATTTCTAAGACCTCTCTAAAACACTGGTATTTGTTTACTTTTTAGATCCCCCTTTCCCAGATGTAGAATTTGTTGCAGTAAAAGGTTCCTCACCCTCGCTCAGACTCCGGAAAGCAGAAGATCGAAATGGACCAATCAGGTTTGTATCTGTGCATTCTTCACCCTTTCAAAAAACATCCTGCAAATTTATGTTACTTACATATCGGAACTTTTTCTGGGGGTTAGGTTATTTTTGTTAGCAATGGGAGAAAACTTAAGCTGTAACTCCCAGTTTCTCCTCCCTTAGCAGAGTAATATTTGGTTTCAGACTCTTACCTGCTTTCTGGAACAAAATTCTGGTTTTGATAATCCTGAGCTTTCACTGTTGGGTTTTGGTTTTTTTTCCTTTATCCACAGTGAAGTCACAGCAGATTTTTTTATTGATGGATCCAACAAACTCATGCAGACAGTACTTTTTTTTTTTCCCTAGGAGCCAGAGGAAATGGTAAACAATGTCTGTATTTATGGATATTCTGAAGTACTGTTTTCATATTAGTGTATTACTACCAAAATATATTTCTAGAGAAAAAGGATTTACACCCTAGTAAGTGCTGTCTGTGATAGAAGGAAAAGGTAATTGTAACTCAGCATTACACTAAAGCAGAAATTGTTTGAAAGCTAATAACATTTCAGGAAATGACTAGTGTAACAGCCCTAATAATTAGTCTTCCTATGGTTGGATACCATAGACTAGACATTGTTTTGGGAGGTATGAAGACAGATTTGATTATTTTTTTTACAAATGGTGTCTGTCATATCCTTCTTTAAACAGAAAAAAGACTTGTTTCTGGGAAATCATGAATAGTTTAGAGGCCAGTCTTGTATTGTTTCATAGTTGAACTTACGTGTTAGATGACAGGAGCAAGAGATAGCCTGCAATAACTCAGTTTGATGCTCATCTGAACATGCGTGAACATGTAAAGATAATGTGCATGTAACGAGGAGAACCAGCTCTAAGCTGTGCATGCAGTGATTTTGGTTCAAAACACAGTGGAACACACACACAGAGAAGTATTTTAGTATAAGAAGCATTGGTATTGAACATTGATCATAAAAAGCTGTTAAGAGGCTACAAACAGAAAAGACAATGTGAATTAGAGAATATCTGATGCATAGTATGTTGAAGTGAGGGCTAATGTTTACTTTTTTTGTGGGCTAATGTTTACTTTTTTGTTTCACTCTAGTCTTTATCAAGTGATTGTGCTTCCTCTGGGTTTGCAAAGCACTTTTATTTGTGAATCCTTTGCTGCTGCAACTTTCTTTAGTAACACCACTGATGTTAAAGGATATGTGGCAGCTGAATTTCGGGCGAAGGATGTTGCTGATAACATGTCAATTGCTCTTGGAGACAGACATTACTACGGGAAGTTTTATAATGCTCCTTTAAAGCTGGGAGAAGAGTATTATGTTTTTTTGAGAATAATAAGTGAATGGAATAAGGTAATGGATGTTTTAAAACCTTTTCTTTATACATGTTGAATGAAATGTTGCTGGCGAAAAAAGAGGAAAATGTTAGCTTTGTGTTAGATTTTAAAATTATTTTATGATGTTGCAAGGATCTGTTCGTTCATAGAATTAGATTAAGTCTGAAGCTCTTTAAGTAACTCTTGTAATTCTGTACAGATATTGATGTCACTGTAATGTTGGAGCAACTCCGGATGCCAAAAGGCAAACAGTGGAAAAAAAAATAAAAATGAAGAGCCATTGTTGTCCTCAGTAATTGAAGGTGTCTTTATTAGGCCAGAATTTAGTGAAAGAGATTACTATGAGAATCTGAAAATTACTCCTTTGCAATGAAGAATTTACCCATTTTAGTTTGTAATGGAATGTTTTATAGCAAAATATTCCAGTTCTCCAAATGACAAGGAAAAATATATTTTATCATGTGTGTTACTTTCCACATAGCAATGAATGTGAACCCCAGCTCCCTTAGGAAAGCCTTGTGGAAAAAAATATATTACTAGCATTAATTTTTTGTCATTTTAAAGTAAATATGTATTTTAATTAGAAACAAAAAGTTCCTAAAACATACATCTCAGTTCTTTCATGCTCTGTTGTCTTGTCTCCCAGGATGTTACTGTGCCACTAGTTTTCCAGTCATTACCTATCTCGGGGGTCAACAGCTTGTAATTTTTTCACAATATAAGTCTCAGCAGTAGGAAGTTTTTCTCGTATGGGCCAGATGATAGACTTTTCATGTGCGTACAGTTCCTGAATGTCAAGTACAGAAACAGAACAAAGCTATCCCTACTAAAGAAAAAACCTAAACAGTGCCTCACCCTGCCACTCAAAAAAAAAAAGTTTTAGGACTTTGTGCATACAGCACGAAGCAAGGAGACACACAAAAACTGTCTGTGAGTCACTTGTAAATAATTCTCTCCAGTTCTGGAAGCCTACACCCGAATCTCAGTAAGTGAAAACAGCTTCTATTAAGAAATGTAACTGTCTTAGTGCAAAGCGAGTGAAATAAAGCAAGTGCATGTAGTAGCTGTTACTGGTACCTACTATCTATGCAGCACATGTTTTGTGTAACGTATGCTTTAACAATAGTCTAAGAAGCTTTTATAGTACAGATAAAGTGGTTTCTGATCCTGATACAAGTCTGTCATTTGTCATAAATTTTTAATTGTGTGAGGGAATAAGTAGAAAAATGTCATTTGAAGGCATTAATTTTATAAATAATGTTAAGTTAGCCCAAAATATCCTGGAATTTGGACAACAAACTGTGTTTTTTAGAAAGCTTTACTCTGTTGAGCAGGATTGTTAATGTGTCAACTGTATACAAGTTAAGCCTCTTTAAGCTCTCCTAAATGCATCCTTGAACTCAGTTTATGTATCCTTAGATTTTATGCATTGGTTTCCTTAGCTCTTTCCCTTCAGTATTTCCTATTGTTCTTTCTGTTTGAGACTTGACTTTTTTTGCACAGGAGAGTGCAGATTGCTTATGCATCTCTGCTAGCTGTTTGTTAAACTGCTTCAAAGTTACATTATTCTTTCTCTTTCATATACACTATTTCTTGATGTTTCATCTCTAGCATTGCCAGATGTATTTTCTAGGCCACTGATTTGATGAATATTGTTACTGTTATTTGTAGAAGTCACTCTTCGCTTCCTTCCCTTAGGAGTGCATCAGCTCCTTAATATACACTGTCCTGTATGGCATTTGTTACTTGACAAAGTACACTAAGTTACATACAACATTTATAGATCATTATTAGGATTGCAAATACCAAACAGCTTTGGTTCCCAGCTCTGCTTCTTTGTAATGGAACTTGGACCTGTGGCTCAAAAGTACTGGTTTATCTTCAATTCTTATGCCCTTGTATTTTGTGCAATTGTTGGTATTAAGAAGTTAAAGAAATCCAGAATTTTAAATTTAAGATTGTTGGATGTTGAGAATTTCTGAAAATCTGATTACTGCAGTAACGGGATTTGGATTCAAGAGTTAACATTTAAAAGTCTACTTCTTAAAAAATTGGCTCTTCAATTGGCCCTCAATCATTAGTACATGTGAAGTCAGCATTTCTGTAATGTATTTTATTTCTGAACACATTTCCATTTGAATACAGACACATTAGAAATGTAAGTCATAGACTCCTAACTAACGTTCATGAGAATGTTATAATGTTATAAACGTTATAAAGTACAATAATGATATTGTACTTTATGTTCTGGCATCCTCCAGAGTCCCTTCTGGCTCCACACCACTTCATGCTGAGAATGGTACAATTTGTATCATACACGCTGCAAAATCATGGCTTGATTGTGACTTTTTATTGCCATTATTCCTCGATATACCTGACTTATTTTCTTTGTGGTAAGGGTGGGAAAATCAATTCAGATAAAATTGTGTGGACAACAGTTAAGGCAAGTAAGCTGTTCTGTTATGAGTCCACATTCATTCATCCCTTGCTCAGATTTGGAGGTCCTGAACAAGGTGTCTGCTGTGTGGTTTTTATTTTCTGTTTATTTTTCAAGGTGGAGGATTTAAAATGCATATTTCATTTGTGCAGGACCTTCAGATGTGTTAAAAGGCTGGTCAGATGATCTGAGGAGATCGTTGGGGGTGTACAAGGAAAGTAGTTAGGAAGTTGGAGATAATGGAAATTACCGTTTTTCACATTGATGAATTTGGCAATTGGTGTATAGCAATGACGGAGACCAAGGGAGAATTTGGGAACAAATGAGAATTTACTGTCATTATCATGAAAACCTTACTTAAGTGGAACAAATTGTCCACCCTTGGGAGTGTTCTGCTCCATGAGGGATACTGCTAATAAAATAACTCAAACCCATCTAATATCCAATGATAACTTTATGGATTCCATGCTGTGCAGAGAGCCAAGGCTCATAGTGAAAGGCAAGAACTAAAAAGGCAGAGTTTACACTTACTTGAGATTAATTTCTTTAGCATAGCTTTTATTTAGTGTCAACATTAGCTTTTTTGTGTCAAACAGTTCATACATGTAACAGAATTAAGAACAGGACTGTGAAAGGTGAAGATGACACAAAGTCTTTTCAGGAAAAAAGCTATGAGTTTTTTGGAAAATTGGAATGAAAATGAGCCCTGCTGTTAAAATTAGCCTAATAAAAGTCACCTGGGAAAAGTGCAAAATATTTTCTGTTTTCTCCAGAAGTCTTTTAAATGTGCAGCTGTGGAAGGGGTTTAGCTACCTGTGAATATCCAGGATGAAATACAGACTTTGAGATCCACGGACACTCAAGTATTTGGAGGAGTCATTTTACTGATAACTTTCTCAAAAGGTGCCAGTTCGTGGAAGGGATTTATAATTTGATTCAGAATACAGTATAGATCACTGAACTTTGCTGAGATTCCTGGGACCTCAGTAACTTCTCTGATAGGCAGGAGATCACTGATTTCCTGCAAACTAGAGTATGTCATGGAGGTAGCTATTTCAAGATGATGGCACTTACAGCAGTGCCTCCAGAATCTGGCATTTGGTTGAGTTTTTTAAATCTGCCCCTTGTTCTTTATTCTCCCTCTCCTAAGAGGATTTTCTTTGTCAGTGTTTTGTCTTTTTAAATAACCAGAAAATTCCTTCTAAAAAATGCATTTAAGAAACAATTCAGCATGCAGAAACACAAAAGTAATATTAAGCACAGAAATGTGCCTTTGTCCTTTTGTGCAAACGCTTTGAAATGTAGCCTTCAGTTTCATAGAAACGTACTATTATCCAGAGCAACATAATACACATTTTGCCAAAACATTAAAGATACATGGGCATGTATTCTGTGAAAGTCGTTTAGCACGGAAGTATGTATAGACGCACTACAAATATAGATTTCACAGTAATTATACAATAGACAATAGGACTTAGAATTTCTTGTGTATGTATGAGTGTGAAGTGCTAGGGGGAAAAAAAAGCTCTACAGGGACCAAAGCTTGCTGTTAAAAAACCCAAACTTGTTAAATAAGTCTGCAGAAGCAGACCCCTGATAAACATTTATTCAACTACTGTGAACATTAACTACTCTAAGTAATCCATAGAAATTGTTAAAAATTATCAAGCAAGTTGTCATAACTGAAAAAACTCCTACATCTAGTATTTGAAAAACATGTCATCAAGTACCATATTTTAATATATGTATTCTACATAGGGATAGATTTAATACAGCATATTCAGTCCTACCTTAGCATTTCATAAATTCTGAATTCTTATCCAAGCAGCTTCAAAGATTCTTCTATGTTACTTGCATGCCTAGATGGTAGAAAGAAAGGAAGAGTGATAACCTAAAAGACTTCAGCCAGACTTTCATCAAAGCTCTATTTCTATTCTTATCTTTAGAGTTTATAATCTTTTCAGACAAGCTAGATGCTGCTACCAGGGAAATAACAAACTCCATTCCCAATAGTAATAAAATACAGTATGTTGTGGATGGCTGCTCTTGCAGAGGGTGTTAGTGATAATAAATTTCTCTCATGAGAAACAGTGCCTTTTATGTTTTCATTTTCAGGTGACAACACAGTCCTGTGCTGTTTGGGCACATATTAAAAGTAAGTCAATTTTTCCTTCAATGAGAAAACAGAAATTGTCATGGCTTTGCTTGGCAGCATAAACTAATAATTACTGTGGCTGTTTCTTCATTTGCCATTGATGGTTGGTTGACTTTGAGGATTGGAAAGGTTAGTGACAAAAAATTTTCCTTGCACTTCAGTATTCCATCTTAATGGATTCGGTATTACGTTCTAAAATGGATTCTCTGTTTTCTCCCTGGTTTTCACTATTACTCTTTCTATCCATCACATGCAAATCTTTACAGCAATTTTTGTGCACAAAGGATTTGAAGCAAGGAAGACGTGAAATTCTAGAAGCCTGTTTTAAGATAGTTCTATATTTGCTAAAAGTTTTTAGTTTTTTTCCTAAAAAACACTTTCTAGCTTTTAGAAGCCACATTATTTATTTTGATGTGTTCAGGTCGTTCTTGGAGAATTAAGTCCTTTTATGAACTTAGGAAAATAAAAGACACCATGCAAAATGAAAAATATGGCTAATTTTTGTACTTGTAAGTACGGTTTCTTTAAAGTATAATGGTATAACTTTAAAAGCCAGTGAATTTCTAAGCATGGTTTTATCTTTTTGGCTATAAAATGTTTCCAGTGAATGAGTTTACCTCAGAGAAGTTTGGAATCCACTAGAGAATAAGTTTCCCTCCTTGTCACTATGGTAGAAAGTACTCTCTTCAGCCATTTCATTATGTTTCAGCAAAAAGCAAACATTCACCTCTCCTGACAAATGAAGCTGATGTCCTCTACAAATTCTCAATTCTGCTTTTGAGTTGAAGGACTCATGAATTGGAGTTAGGAAATGCAGTGACACTGGAGTGTGACACAGTACTTTGGAATGATAATAAATCATATGGTGCATGGAGTGCTTGAGGTGCATCTGTTCACAAAACCCACGTCTGACTATTGCTATTACTGATGTTCTGGTGACAGCTGTGTGTTTGTTTCTAGGTTGCCTTTTGTTGTTTACTCTCACAACCTAGTTCATTTACCACTGCACTTAGAATATAATTTAGGCAGTTGTGGTTGAGGAGACTTGGCTGAGATCATGGATTCCCTAGGTTTGAGGGCTCTGTTGCTAGAGCTGTATAGGCAAGAGCTGTAAAATAACTCTTGAAAGAAAATTGTCCTCTTCTGAATTTGTAATTTATCAGCTTATAGAGCATCATCAGAGGTTGTCTTATGTAAAGGTGGATTTTAGTTTTGGGATGAAAAGAGTGGGCATTGGAAGATGGGAATAGGACAGGTCTGGCCTTTGGCTTTCTGTTTTAAATCCATGTGCCTTTATATTGAATGGACTTCTAGCCAGATGGTGTCTTTGGCCTAAGGTACTTCTGCAGCTGGAGACAATGAGAATATTTTTTGCTCCCTGAATCCTTTGAGGAGTATTTCTTAATTCAACTTGTGTGGAAGGCAAATCTGTAAATTAAATCTCAACCAAATGGGCCTGTTTCAGATGCCATCTAGACAAAGCTACACATTGTATGATAAATCATTGTCATAAAAAGTAGTAGAAAGCTGTTAGAAGCATACTTCCTTCTGTCACATACAAGTAAAATGAATTTTGAGGGTTTTTCACCAAATACACTCTGCAGCATGTAGGGAGGACAATTCTGTTGTTTTTATGGAGGGCTGACATCTGCTCTAGAGATGCATAACTTGCTTTTGGAAACTGGTGTTACAGTGATGTAGGGACAGGTATAACATTTACCAAAACTGAACATGCTTGTAGGTTGGACAGATTTTCCTTGCATGGTCCCTGTCTGAAATTCTTTATTTTGCCAGACTCACAGTAAGTTTACAGGTGAGAGGTGCTGCACAGATAGAAGCCTTGCTTCACTGAGCCGTGTTAGGCAAAGTCAGTAAACTGGTCAGGTTCTCCTTATGGCTCTGTATGATTTTTTTTTTTTTGTGCTTCAGATCAATTGTTGAGTGTGTTTCAGGTGAGCACCCAGTCAGTTTTGTGCCTGTGCATTCAGATGAGCCAAAAAAGAGTTCAATTTAAGTAACAGAAGTTGTTTTTTCTGATGTTCAGGCACTCGGATTCTCATTATGGACATATACAGTAGTTTCACTGAAGTGAGTGCCATTTTTGCAAGAATTTAAATTTTTGCTAAAACATGAAATACTTATGCTTGCAAGATTTAACAGCAAATAGAGTTTTGGAATCTTGCAGGAAAAAGATGCAGCATCCTAGAAATCCAGTAAGAAATAACCTTTGACTAATACTGAAAATGGGATAGAGGTGGCTGGAAGGGATTGAGTTTCTATTTCCTCAGGTTACCTTCACCAGTAGTCCTTAGTAATTCTTGTTTTGACAGCAAATCACTGTAAGCCTTTTGTTCTTTGCCTGGGTGGCGTCTGGTATTACGGGCTCGGGTAATGCTGTCATTGCCAGGTTTATTTCTGTTCTGTCACTTGGAAAAAAAAAAAAGTAATAAAAGAATGGGGAAGCGAAAGCATGCCCAGATTGTAGAAATTTTGAAGAGACGCATTGAGCCATGTAGTAAAGCACTAGGATTATCTGGCACCAGACACCACCTTGGCATATGATTTAAACTGAAATTGCCAGTGAAGAAAGAAAAAGGCAGGAAACAGAGGGATGGAGAAGTATAATCACTTCTGAGACATATATCATTTAATCTTACTTCCTCAACTGGATGGTAACTACTAGATAGTCAGCTCCATTACTACCTGACTGAGTAGTAGGTCCAGCATCTGACTTTTGTTACAGTTCTTTAACTGAGCAGGCTCAGTTGGTCAGTCACCAGACTGAACCTATGCTATTTGGTGTTTATTTATTTGAATTGTTTGATATTTTCTTTTAGGCTTACCACCCACTCTGCAGTACATGACTGCTGTTGGATTCGGGTCAGTTGCTGCAGTCTGTCTTGTATTGTTCCTCTCGTTCTCAGCAGCACGGTATGTATTGCTATTAACTCCAGTTTTGTAGTTCTCCTGCAGAAGGCTTATGTGTTTTTGTTTTCAGATAATTTTTCTTGCCAACCTGCTTGGTTTAGGCCTCTTGGGTGTTTAGAGACTATTATCAAGAGTTCCTTCAGTGGTCACTAACACTCTCCATTGCTTGAACTGATGCCTGCTCTATCTTTGCAATCATTGGCGTAACATGTGAAAAGTATGGGGCTCATCTTAATAAAGGAAGGATTCAGACAATGAGTAGCAACAGGAATTTAGTTGAGAGGTGTTTTGATTTAGTCGTAACTAAATAAATGTTTATATGCTGTGCCACTCTAAAAGTGAAGTCATACACACAGAAATGTTGATGTTATTTTCCTATGCAAGGAGCCAATTTCTACTCTTCCCAACTCTATTCAAGAGGCCTAAAAGGATTGTTTTTCAGTAGTGGTTGATCTTTAGCTAAAGGCCATGATAAAAACATGTAAGACATTTTTAAGAAAATTATTTTGTTCTGTTTCGTGATCCTTCAGGGGGCAGTAAGTTTATAATTGTCTTCCTTTCAAAGGTAAAATAAATATGTGCCTTTAAGTAACTTTGAATGTCTATATATGTGTCAAATCTCTTGACCAAAAAATACCTCTTTGTTGTTGTTTTAATATGTTTATATCTAAGAATAGTCTTCTGACTTGGGTTCCTTCAGAAGTCAGGAGCCTCCAGTTTGGGGGCTGTGAGGTATAGAGTGTTGATTGATTAAGTTGCTTATTTGGCATTCAGAAATAGAAGGAGCCAGTCTTATACAGGGCTGGAGAAAGTAGGGTTATTTGGGTTATTTGTAGTTGTCTAGATTTCAAATCAGTTCTTACAATCTAAATTCCAAAATAAAGGTTCCACAGGGTCTTCATTTTCCTTAAGTAATTAAAGAAAGGGATCTCAGAATTCCCTTGGCAATAGGATGCAGTGATAAACTTTAGCTTGCAGGGTTGATTGGTTGTTTTTTTTCAAAAACATTGTCAGAGTGAGCTTTGGCATTTGAGGTAGAAGGGGCTATAACTGTCTTGGTGTCTAAACTAGCATTCCTGGCAGAGGGTTTATTGCAGGAGGAGGGACTGTCATGGTGTGAAAGGCTTCTCAGTTATTTCACTTTCTCTGGCGAAAATGTGTCAGAGGGATATAAATACTTCGTAAAACTATGTCAAATCAATTAGCATCACAGTGATAGGAGAGCTATTTAAGTTAATAGACAGTACCGGAAGAATCACATCTAAGTATGAACCAGTTGTGAATGAATGTAGAGAAGATTAGGTCCTGAACTTCCATTTCAGTCTTCTTTAAAAAGAAGTGAGAGCAAAAAAACCCCAGGTGTGCTCCCTCCTTAGGGAGCTGAGTACATTGAGTACATCTGACAGGCGTCATGCTGTAATGTGGTGTAATGTTGGGGGCCAGGACTTGATAATTCAGCAAGTATCTTTTAGGCCTTTGATCCCACATACAGAGAAATTCTTGAATCCATGCTTCTGTTTTAGAGAACATCAGAATACTTGGCAGAAATTAAAGCTTCCCCATCCCAGTAGGAGGAAGAGAAGGGAAAACCCAGGTGTCACTTGTGACAAGATCCTTCACAGTGCTCTCGAAGTAGCTGTAATATTCATAAATAACAAATACTCTTTTCATTTTAAATAAGCATGAGTTTAATGCATTTCTGAGTAAGAATGTAATTTGAAAATTACATTTTCAGGGCCTTCAGCCCTGTCCAGTTGTAAAGCCATGGTCCTGTTTTAGGCACTGTACTTCAAGAAAGATGTGGCCCATCACGAGAAAGAGACAGAGGAACTCGACAAGAGAGACATGAGATCTGTTGATCCAACTGCGAATAGGGTAATCTACTCGTAGGTTGCTTAGCCTGGCAAAGAAGAGACTGCCAAAAAGCATTATATACAAATATATGAAAAGCCACTATAGAAAGACAACTTCCTCCTGTCCAGGGTGCTCATGGTACATGTACCATCCATGGACAGTATACCCATGTGCTTCTGAGCGGTAGGAGAGGGAGGCATGGGAACAGATCGCTGCAAATGCTGTGAAACCATGGCTTCTGGGTGGTCTGCAAGAGCAGGTTAACAAACATTTGTCAGTAATGACACAGCTACAGCTGATCTTGCCATGATGTCAGGTGAATGGTCTTGGATTGTTTCTTGGGATCCCTGTAAGCTTTCCTGTTGTGCGGTGTCTGTCACAAAGAACCACTGTATTCAAGTGCTCACCAGCTTGCCACATGTCCGCTGCCTCAGGGATTATTTTACCTCAGTGGGACAGATTGTGAATTCCCAGTAGTGTGGTTGCTGACATGTTTTAACTATTCCTCAGCGAGTAATAGTCTGGCACTGGATTCACAAAATGCACAGCCTGATTGTTGATGTCCTTAAATATTATTAATTTCTTTCATTTAAAAAATTCGTTAGCCCATGAATTGGCTAATGTTGTTGTTGCTGTTAAGGTGCTTTGTCGCACATTCACCTTGCTTCATTCCTCCTAATCTTTTGCTTCCTTTTATATGTGATGCCCACTCAGATGCATAAGGATGGTGCCAAAACTTCAGCTTTCTGAAGATCTGCATTGGGCATGAGTGTTGTCGATGCCAGAGTTAATGTTGGTCAGGTAGTCATCAGGCCCTATGGGAATGCTTCCTACCCATCTCACGCTGGCTATAATACTCAGACTTTATACCAGCACCTTAGGTCTTAAAAAAACTTTAGAAGCTCTGTCATTTATCCCATCAATATGTGTGATGCAAATTCTCTGTCAGGTCCATGCTTGAGTCTTGGAACTGTTTTTAAGTGTGGGGTTTTTTTTAACTGGAATTTTTTCTCTTTCTCCAGCTCTTATCTCCAGAGCACAGTGTACTCCCCGCCTGCTGCTTTAGCCTGTGAGGCTGTACATTTATCTGCTACGATGGACGTGGCACAAACAGGGATTACATCATCATTCCTAGAGACTGAAAATGTCTCTCTTCTCTGATGTGTTAACCCCTGAAGTCAGCATAGAGAAAATGCACTCTTCTTACCAAAGCCAGCATCTGTCGTATATAGATGTATCTGCACGGCACATATGTACTATAGCATGGGCCTTTGAAATGTGTTTACTATTGGAAGTGAGGTGTTTATTGTCTCCCCTTGTTTCCAGATGGTGTGGTATGTAAAGGAGAACCTTACCTTACAAACAGGTTTGTGTCAGAGACATTAGCATGTGTCCAGTGTGTTGGCCACAGCCTTTCAGCGATTCCAGCCACATCAACGCCTGATAATGAGTGTCTGTGTTGTACTTTATTACATGAATAATCCCCGATACAGTTGACACTGGGGATCAACTGCTACTTTAGATACCTTAGGAAACAGAAAGTGGCCCATTATGAGAGAAAATACAGATCAACTCTTAGATATAAGTGCCTGTTGTATTTCCAAGTGTAAAGGTAGATTTCTATCAGTCACGAGTAATAGTACTTCAACAACAAGTACAGAGTTGTTAGCCATGAAATTGTCACATTTAAATAGTGTCAGCAACAGATGTGTTCCAGAGATACTGCAATCATTGCTCATAGCAATTAGCAATAATTACAAATAATACACCAATCTATAAAACTGCAGTTTGCCAACAAGCTGAGTAGCTTTAATGGCATGTGAAACTAATTTAAATAAGGAGCTACCTGTGTTAAGTGCAGTTTTGTTAATCTCTGTTCTAATTACAGCTGAGTAAAGCCATTAAACCATTGTCTGGTTAATGAGCCGATATGTAACATCTGGTTAGAGTCACTTAATAAAGTACAATTAACCAATTTCCTATGGCATACTCCCAGTTAATATTTTTTCCTTCTGTAAGAAAGAATCAAATGCCTTTGATTACTTCCACTCCTGTTCAGAAGTTGCTTTTAGATATATTAGGAAAGTCATTCTGTTAAATGGTGAAATAAAGAAGTTTTGGGTTTTACTCAGTTTTGTTGTTTTTTCTAGGTTATGTTTTGTGTTTTATCACTTTGAATGTATGAGACCTCTTTTTTTTGAATGCTAAATATTGCTGATTCCTGCTGGCTTTATAATTTTAGATGTTCTATAATTCCTTTTTTGGTGTTTAAAAAGGGTATTTTAAAGTGTAACAGCAGAAAGCAATTACAATCAAAGTTACATGAGAGAGCATTTAACTGCTGCATCTAACTGGGGGTGCTTTTTTCAGATCTGAGCAGATACCATTTCTTTTTATCCAGCATTTCCACTGCCTACTAAATCTGCCCTTCAAGTTAGTAAGTTTTCAGTAGCTAGTAGCTGAGTAAGAACACCTTTGTCTGCATTAGTGATTATGAGTTGGTTATGTTCTCCTTTGCTGATTGAGTAAGAACAACTTAACTGTGCATATTGGGCTACTGTTACTTAGTTTTTTAGTTTTTCCTGCGGAATTCATTCTTACACATTCTGCTCATAATTCCCTTTCTCAATGGAATAGGTTGCCAAGGTTTGGCATAGCAGTAGAAACTGCACCACTTCATTCTGGTTCATTCTCTTGCTGCTGTAGCCTGTGAGAGAGTTCATGAGCAGCTGTTCTTGAATAAGGGAGAGCTGGAGAGGCAGGAAGTGATTTAAAGAGACAGACATGCCATCCTCTGTGAAAGAAAACTAATTTCACCTTTTGCCAAGACCAGCAGTGTTCCAGTACATTATGCAGGACAAGGAACATGAAGTCCGTCTTGTCGGCGGGGGTAGTTGGAAGGTTGGATGTCTCCCTGTAACCTTCAACAAGTAGGCTGTCTTTATGAAACCTTCTTTTCTGTGTGCCTCTTCTTGACCTAGCTTGTCTTTTCATAATGTAGTTTTCAGAGCAAGGTTTGTTCTTACCAAACATCCACACTTCTGCTGGGACTTAGATAATGTATTTAATGACTCATTTGGACATCCCTGCACAGCAGAGCGGTGCAGCATATTCATACCCAGGAATGGACCGATAAGGGAGAAGTGAGGAGGCAGGACTCCCTCCCATCTTAAGTTCTCCAAACCAGCTACAGTCCTGCATGTTTCCCTCTTTCCCTCTGCCTCCTTTGTCACTCTTGGCAGACCTACCTCTGGCTGTAAGCCTGTCTTCATCTGTGTGTACTTATCTTTCTTCCATCTACATCTGTTTCAGTTTAATGTGGGAAGCATATTTAGCCTTGCCCTCTTCAGATAATTGTGTAAATGTTAACAGTTTGTTTGTTAGAGTGTTTAGTGCATTAGAGTTTGTGTTTCTCTTTTAGAAACATTGCTCTATTGTTCCGAAGCTTTCCAATTAGTTTTTTTAAATTATTTTTTAGGTGAAGTAAAAAGCTTTAAATAGTAGGAAATTAAGAAGTAGCTGTAATAGAAAAAGGTTCTTAAAAGTTCTACTCGGAACAACTATTGTAGGACTGGACAAAAAGAACAACATGAAATTATACTCTTACTGCTGTATACCTGTACCTACTTCTGTCTGTTACAGAAACAAGCTTGTACAGTGAAATTAATCTGGTTTTAAGAGTACTGCTAATGAAGGCCAGTTCTCTGACATTTCATTAGAAGGAAATACACCGTTATGCTAGAAAGAGTTTCACTGCAAATACAAAGTTTCAGACTTCTGATCAGATAGCTGATTTACAAATAGACTTCTTAGGAGAAGGTAGTCCTGCCACTTGAACGGGGCTTTGGAGTTAAAGTGTGTGCCAGAGTACTTTTGTTACTCAGATTTATAATCCTTATACTCAAGTTTGTCAAATGATCTGGCACCTCTGTATGTTATACAGAACATCCTGCCGAGCTAATTGCAACATTGAGGTAAGCACACCGGCGTAGTTCAAGCAATTCTAGAGACATTTCTAATGATCCTTCACTGCTGTTCCTTCAGTTAACACTGAAATTCTCCTTTTTCTTCCAGTGTTTTTTGCTCTGCTTCCTGGGATATATATATTCCACACGAAGGCCAAGTAAGGTAAAGCCAAGTGAAGCTGCACTGCTTTTACTGCTGATTTGTACCCATTCATGGTGCTATATTGAGATGCACTATATTGAGACACTGGTTTAGATACATACCAATGTCTGCATTATCTCCAAAGGGTTTTGGTCTCTAGAGGAGACAGGAAATTGTTATCCCTGGATAAACAATTCTGTGTAAGCTTAAGTTAAACTATTTTTTATTTTTTATTCTGTAATAGATAACATGCAGGTTACTGTAAAATTGCAGCAGTTATGTATGTAATTGTGATGGTGTGTCAAATGAAAAACCTTTTATTGTAAAATACACTTTCTACTACATGTCACTGATGGGTCCTTTAAATCTTTTGGGGAAGATTTCTTTGTTTTGAGCATGATGGAGACAGCCAGAAGCCATCCAGGCTTGTTTCTTTGTTTCAATATTTATATTCTCAATCAGTTTTATGTAGAGGGCCAGATGTGTGGTCCAGCATGCCCCTTGTTTCTACATGTGGTCTCAGATTTAACTGTTCTTGGTCACCAGAACTTGCACTACTATACAGGTCCATTTCATATTCAGCAGAATACAGCCAGAGTCCAGTTGTGAGCTGGCAGATCCATGATCTGTAGCTCAGATGGAAGTATTTCTGTTCCTAGTGACAGCATTGCTAGGAAGTTATGAAGGTCACTGAAAAATCTCATGGTTGTATTGCTTTCAAGGACAGAGTTGGTGCCTTTGGATGATGTTCTGAGGAGACTGTGAAATTAGTTGGTGATCTCAGTGCTGAGCTCTAGTGGAAAGGAACAAGTGTCAGCATTGCAAAAGCAGCTACACACCTGCAGTTCCTGGCAGCAGGAGAAATGACTCTCTGGACAGAGCAGACACTTGTTCCTTTTGGCTCCGATAGAAGTGAGGTCTAAGGAGGCAGAGGGCGATGACAGTGTGATCTGGCTATTATGGAACTATTTCCATTTTGAGGTAAACAAAAATGGCACTTTTACAATCACAAAAAAAAAAGGAGACTTGCTCTGAATTCTGTTTTTCCTCCTCTCCCACTTCCTCAAATGTTTGTATGTATTTTTTCCAGAAATACTGATTTTGTTCCTACAGTCTCACAGCTGAATAAGGAAGTGACCTTCTATGGCCGTTTTCCCACCTTGAGGCAGCACAATTGATGTATTTCAGTTGCAGTTCATGTTTTATGTTTCCTGGTGTCCTCACTGAGTCACAATGGTGTGAAAACTGTATACATTATCTGTGTATAATATACATGTGTGTATATATGTGTAATTTTTTCTGTTTCTTCCATTTCACTTAAATACCTGAAGATACAGTCAGAATTTCACAGCAAGGGTGGGAAAGTTAAGTTTCTACCCCCGTATGGTGGGTTGACCCAGGCTGGCAACCAGGTACCCCCCAAAGCTGCTCTGTCACTGCCCTCCTCAGCTGGGCAGGAGAGAGAAAATATAACAAAAGGCTCCTGGGTCGAGATAAGGGCAAGGAGAGATCAATCACCAGTTACTGTCATGGGAAAAACAGACTAAAAAAAATATTAATCTGATTTATTACCAAGCAAAACAGAGCAGAGCAATGAGAAATAACCCCAAACCTTAAACCCTGTCCCCCCACCCCTCCCTGCTTCCCAGGCCCAACTTCACTCCCCATTTCTCTCCCTCCTCCCCCACAGCAGCACAGGGGGACGGGGAATGGGGGTTGGGGTCAGTTCCTTACACGCTGTCTCTGCCGCTCCTTCCTCCTCAGGGGGAGGACTCCTCACACTCTGCCCCTGCTCCAGCCTGGGGGCCCTCCCACGGGAGACAGTCCTCCACCAACTGCTCCAACGGGAGTCCTTCCCACGGGCTGCAGTTCTTCACCAACTGCTCCAGCGTGGGTCCCTCCCACGGGGTGCAGACCTTCAGGAACAGACTGCTCCAGCGTGGGTCCCCCACGGGGTCACAAGTCCTGCCAGCAAACCTGCTCTGGCATGGGCTCCTCTCTCCATGGGGCCACAGGGCCTGCCAGGAGCCTCCTCCAGCGTGGGCTTCCCATGGGGTCACAGCCTCCTTCAGGTGCCTCCATCTACTCTGGCCTGGGGTCCTCCAGGGGCTGCAGGTGGATATCTGCTCCCCCATGGCCCTCCATGGGCTGCAGGGGGACAGCCTGCCTCACCATGGTCTTCTCCAGGGGCTGCAGGGGAATCTCTGCTCTGGCACCTGGAGCACCTCCTCCCCCTCCTTCTTCACTGACCTTGGTGTCTGCAGAGTTGTTCCTCTCACATCTTCTCACTCCTCCTTCTGGCTGCAAAAACTGCTCCTAGGGGTTTTTCCCCCTTCTGAACTCTGTTATCCCAGAGGTGCTACCACTGTTGCTGATGGGCTCGGCCTTGGCCAGCAGCAGGTCCATCTTGTAGCCGGCTGGCATTGGCTCTGTCAGACACAGGGGAAGCTTCTAGCAGCTTGTCACAGAAGCCACCCCTGTAGCCCCCCCGCCACCAAAACTTTGCCACGCAAACCCAAAGCAACTCAGGAAAAAATATTAGTAGACTGGGGAGCAACAGAGAAAGGATTATAGAAGTAAAGTCAGTTCTTAATAGAAGGTAATTTCCAAAGGCTCAGATTTCCTGAGCAACTTTTAGCCTGGAATATTTTAGGTTGACTTTGATGACAGTTCATATAAAAGTCTCTCCTGCAGCTATCCTGGGAGAAGTGAAGAGAGGGCAAAATGGATTGGGGTAGTGTGGTGAAGATATTTCGAGCTAATGGGCACAAATCACTTGTGCCAATACGTTTGATAAAGCCTAACATAACAGAACATAGGGTGGTATGAGCCAGTTTTCAGTTTTGCTTTTTAGCTGTGTAAAATGATGGTTGGGCTCTTGGCTAATGAAGATGTTAGGAAGTTCCATTTTGGTTTTGCATTCTTGTGAATTCTGACCCATTCTAGGTATTTTATTTCTATGTGTACAATTGGCCAGTCCTTTCTTACCACCTGGAATATTCATTCAGGCACACCAAAACAGAGCCAGGTGAATGTGGAGTGCCAAATAAGTAGCAATTGTAAATATCTGCTGAGAGGCAGGGAAATCGTGCTTCAACAGCAGTTCTGCATTTTTGCAGTATACCAGTCTCTTACTGGCAAATGAATACGATTATTTTTATGTGATTATGCAGCATGTTTTAGAATGGTGATTTGTGTGTTTTGTGGCTAAATTAAATTTGGCTTGTTCCAGTTCTGTTAAATACTACCTTACTCCTTTTATTCTCCATGGCTTTAATCTGCCAGATGTTCGTTTTTATTACAATAAAACAGGCTCAAAAATTGGGCATGCCTCCAGATATTCTGAGGAATTCAACTTTCTGCCCCAGATTTTCATGATATTTCCTTGAAATTATGGAATTATCCAGGTTCTCACCCCATGTCACTTGACGTTGTTCTTTCTGCTGCAATGATATATATTTACGTTAGTTTAGAATCTGGTGTTATGTTTTCACTAAAGGCAGAAAGAGGAGACCAGAGAGATGAATACGTTGTGCTTTTTCTCAAGGAGATTGAAAGCAGTAGCTGTAAGAATGTTTCCTAGTATGGCCACAGCAGTATCTACAGTCTCTTCAACAGTACTATTTATCCACAGTTTGTGTACAGAGGAGGTCAGTGTGAAGCAAGGTAGATGGGAATTTTCAGCTGCCTTTGTTGGCAATTACTTTTCTTGTTCGAAGGTCCAATTTCATCCCTCTTTTTTCTGTTTTTTTTTTTTTTTCTTCTTTAAAGATTTTTCTATTGGTCAGTCCAACAGCATTTGAGATTAAACAGGATTGTTTGAGTTAGTTTAGGTTCCTGTTGATCTGTTCTGCTTTCTGCTGGGACTCCTGAGAGTCTGTTATTTCATCCCACATTCTGATAATTACCACAGCAGGACTGATTCATATTGTTCAAACAGACCAGACTGTTTAAACACATTTTCATGTACTGGCTTTGGGCATTTTGCAATGAAAAGCTGTGCTGTCTTTGACAAGGTATAACAAGTATTTCTTATCCGATAATATGACTTAATGTAAGTTCCAGTTCTGGCTTTGCCCAGGTTCACCCTCCAAAACAAAAAGCAGAGTTCATGCATTGAAAAGAGATTGCATTTAGAATGTTAAACTCAGGCTTAAATGACAGTGATTTTGTAATCACAGGAGTGATGAACCCTTTAATACTTGGTAGAGTATCAGTGATCCAATTTAATCCCATTCAGATGCTGCTATTTTGCATTTATCCATAAACAAGTCCCAGCAGATGATAGTAAATCAGTATGATAGTGAAATACTGTTGCCTCCAGGTGTTTTATCTGATACCTGGAATTTCCCTTCCCAGGTATTTCCGTCGTAAGTCTGCCCTGGGTATAGAGTAATTGCTTCCTGTGTTTAGTCATATTCTAAAATGCTCTTTCTGTATGGGTGAAGTCTCTGCAGTCAGGATGTTTCTCCATAGGAATAATGGCCTGGTGAAAAGTGCTTCGGTACATTGCGTGGAAACCGCTATACCTAAAAGAGGCATTAATTCACAACACTTGCCCTCCACTCTCTGGATATCAGGTGCTTTTTTTTTTTTTTTTTTCTTTCTTCTTTTTTGTAAGATTTCCAGTCCATTTTGAAAATCTTAGCACTGCAGTCTCTAAGAACCTGGAGCACTTAACCTGAACTTCACTTCTAAATCTCTTTCCATTGTTAAGGCATGCTTCACTGTGAGTGGCATGTGAGTCAAGATTTAGAATCCTAGAATATCTCAAGTCAGAAGGGACCCATAAGGATCATGGAGTCCAACTGCCTGCTCCTCACAGGACTACCTAACACTAAACCATATGATTAAGAGCGTTGCCCGGATGCTCCTTGAACTCTGACAGGCTTGGTGCCATGATCACTGCCCTGGGGAGTCTGTTCCAGTGACCGACCACCCTCTCAGTGAAGAACTTTTTCCTAATGTCCAATCTGAACTCCCTCTGATGGAGATTCATTCCCTTTCCCCATGTCCTGTCACTGGTCACCAGACAGAGGAGATCAGTACCTCCCCCTCTGCTGCCCTCATTTGTATGCTTGGGATCAGTTAGTCCAAGTTCATTTTGTGTTAGCTGAACGTTCCCTCTGCATTACTTTCTGCAAGTAACTTTGACAGTTTTACTGTTTCCTAAAGAAACAAGCCTGTTTCCTCATAATAATGTTTTTGCCTGTAGGCACGTCCAAGAGCAACAGGAATCACAAAGTGGTCATGTTGTGAGTTTGGTGAAAGCAGGCAGTTGAGAAGGATTAAAATCCAGCCTCTATTCTTGTCAGACACCAGAGAATCCGCTGCACAAGTAAACGATGTTACCAGTGTTCTTATCTATGCTTTAGAAAATTTGCAATACAGAAGACTCCATTGCAGAGTCAATTCTCTGTCTCTTGCATGCAAACAGCAATGCAAATCTTTTACTGCTTAGTATGTGATTAGTCTGCTGTGCCTGGTAAGAGCTGAGCTCATTTAACAGCAATGCTCAAGTTCTCTTAGAAATTTGAGACAATCACAAAATACAAACCCAAGGAAAACCAGGCTTGGTTGAGCCCAGTGTTCACAGATGTGCTTATCTGAATTCTTTCAGCATGCCTGCAGGCTGTTCTCTGCAGACATATAAACAAATACAGAGCAATGTTTTTTTTCAATACTCATTTGCAGTCTGTTAATTCTTAAAACCTGTTATGAGCATTGGAAAATCAGTGGAGCTGAAGAACACTGTCATAGAGAATCATGGAAGTGTTTTTCACTAGAAAAGAGCAGTGACATTCTCTGAACTCGTATCTCTGGATTGAAGAGAAAAAAAATCAATCCAACTGCAAGCTTTCCTTAAGTAGATTTTATCCAATAGCTGCTGGTCCAGAATGATGACATGTAAGCAGAATTTACAGGCAGACTCAGGCTTCCTCAAGGAACATGTTTTCCCAGTGCTGTGGTGTTCTGAGAAAGGTGGACATAGCTCAAACAATATCCAGGGACTGCATAGAAGGTTTACAAGCCAAATCTTGGTGTTTGTATGAATAGAGGAAACAGATAGATATGCAGCAGGTATGCTGTAATCAGCTGATCAATGTACAAGGTTTTAAATATGAAGCAAGATAATTATTAGATTCATTCAGTTAACAAAAGCTTTTGAGTCTCAGACTTTTACAGTGGGCTTTTAAAAGTGGCCTCTCAAACCATTCTTTTCACACCACATTCATGCTTTTAACGCATTTATGTTCTTTCCAGGAACTGTGCTGAGTCTGTAGGTACCTATGTCTTGTAAGGCTCTGTGTTAGAAGCTGCTGATTACAGGTCCTTGTGTGTGTTAGCTGCAATTTATTATTGTTTTTGCAGCTTATAGTTTATATGCTAATTCTGCTGTTGCCTGGCTCTAGCAAAAATTTGCTGCTTTTTAATGAGAAATAAGTAATCTGGGAAAAGTCTTCACTTCAGTCTTAGCCTTTTTCACAGCTGTAGAAATCTGGCTGCTGGGAAATCATAGACTACAGATACAAGTCTTGAAATCGCAGAAGCAGCAGGCTTCTTTCCAGCCATCCCCAAGTGCAAATCACTGTAATCATTCCTTGTTTTTCTAAGTAAACAAGCAGGTTTCAATACCAGTATAAATCTTTCTCTTCCTGCCTTTGACATCTGTAAGCAAGCATACCGTTCTTTGACTTTCACTGTATTACCTTTTAATCTTGTATTCATTTTCTCTTACATTTATTTCCCTTTGTTTTTTTGTAGTGGAGTCAACATCCTGTGGGAAAATATGATTGAATTTTTTTTTCCTCTTTGTAGGGAGGGGGGAGTGATGGCTCTTCTGTTTGGGGAAAAAAAATAATCATCAGTTAAACCCCTACGAAATACATTGTATTTGAAAAGTTTTCCAGCCTGAGGTAGAGAGGAGGATTTAAAATGCGTGTGCTGTGGCATTTGCTCCTTTGCACTGATCTTCTCAGATTTCAAATCAAGGCAGAAAAGGTGCATGGATACACTTTAAATTTGGAACTTTCTGTCTAGCAGCAGGAAAACTAGAGAGAGAAAAAAGTGCCTGTTAATATAATTTCAATCCTTATCTTGCAATCTGACACCGTCAAAACTTTGCTGGTTCTTCATGGTAAGTGATTGATGTAAGAAAATATCCTAGGGAGAGTTCATATTTTAAAAGTAGAGTGAAGAGGCAAACTGTCCTAAACTGCTTGGGAACGCCATCCCAAAAGGGATGTTTTGCTGTTGGAATTTTGCAAAGGAATTGCTTCCTCTGCTGCCAGTCATTGAATCTGCCTAATGGTTCCCTGCAGACTCTTACTGTTGTCCCAAAACTGGGGGTTCATTTACCTGGTGTGCAATATGCCCATATATGCACAGACCAGCGGTACTTTATTGCATATATGCTCAGATAGGGCTGTCTATCCCAAGGCAGCAAACCAAAGCTCTAAATCAGTGGCTATTTATACAGAAAACATTAACATATTCATCTTTCTAGTACATATGCATTGTTATTCTGTTAAATGATTGGTTTAGATTTCTTCGCCTAGCACGCAAACTAGAACACATGCTCAAGCTCTTTTCTCCGCCTTTAGCTTTTGAGTAGGTGGTGTAATTGGGGTGGGTGGTCCGTGGGTCGGTGGTCACAATTCCCCTTGCTGGAATTACCTTTCCCCTAGCTTCCCGTTACTTTTGGCAAGTCCAAATAGTTCTTCATGGTGTACTGACTGAACTAGTAATATATCAGTTAAACTTCAGCTTTTAACAATTACCAGCTACTTATCAGACAGAGGTATTTAGCTATTTCATGTCTGGCCTGAGACCAGCAGGTGTAGGGCTACGCAATGGACTTTTGCAGCAGCATGACAGCTTGATTCATATCACATTTTACATTTGGGGTTACTGTAACATTAGGATGCTTGCCATTGCATTTAAGAATGTATTTTTCATAATCATAGGATCTGCTGCTTATCGAGCTTTTGCATTTCTCCATGGCACTCATAAGAGACTCTGTATGACTCAAGACCAGTAGTCATGGCTGTTAATCTTTCTAGCGTCTTTGACAGAAAGAGTTATCAGATACTTGCTTTTGAGATAACGATTTTTAATCAAGGGATCAGCAAATGAAATGTGGAACAAATGACAGAACCACTCTGTTCACTCAGTTTCAGGCTGCTTGAAGGCTGCCTTGCAGGCAGGCAGTGACTTTCATATTTGTCAGCGAAGAAGCTTTACCACAGTTAGAATTAGAGATCCAACTAAATGAAGAGCAAGTGGCCTGACACCCATTAGAGGAGTTCTTTTGTGTAATTGTTGATCTTTTTGAGAAAAACTGTTCATGTCAAGACTGAGCATTTCTGTCCACATAGGTCTCCTGAGAGAAGATTGAAGGTCTGCTGTTCTTTTGAAGCTGCAGTTTCTAAAAGTGCCTTGACTGGCTCAAGAGGAGACTTTGTCTCCTAACTTCTTTAGATTTATTTTCAAGAGTCTGTACCCTTCTCTCCTTGCTTCCCTTGAAAAAAAACTTAAAAACTTGATTAATCAAGGAAAAGAATAAGGTAGACAAGATACTAAGATTTTGCTGAAGTAAATCGGGGTTTGCACCAAGGCAATGCTGGGAAGTTTTGCTCGGAAGGTAAGTCTGGGGCATGTACCTTTAGCAAAAGCAGGGCCCTAGTGTTTTTGACACGGGACTTGGATATGCGTCTGTGGTCAGGATTTGCACATTTGCTTATGCTGTTCTGCATGACTGAGGCACTGGCACCCCTTTGAATCATTTATGGATTCATCCATTTGAAAAATACTGATAAAAAACCGTATGTTGTCAGAGTTTTTTAAAAACAAATACAGAGCTTTGTTTAAAAAACATTGTTAGATCACCCAATTTTGCTTTAAAAAAAAAAAACGTAGATGGTATGGACAAACTGTATTTTTAGGCATTGCTATATTCACTTTATTTAGTTTTAGACTGCTGCTTCTCCTTCGTATTTGGGGAAAATCTTGTCAGTACTTAATGCTCGCTCTTCCCTTTGTACAACAAAACTCCTTTTACAATGTTTCCTCAGCTGGTTAGCTGGGGTTAATTATCTTAGAGTGCATCTCACTGGGATGAGGAACATTGTCTCTGGTTCTGAATATAGATTATCTTCTTACTCCCACGTGTGTCAATCTATTCCTGCCTTCATTAGCTATTCTTTACACATCTTTTTCCTGGAGAACAGAAAACACTTTACCATAAGAGAGCATGAGGAACACGGAAGTTAGGGGTTGTACGTGCTGCCGCAGAGTGAATTGGTAAAAACATAAAACTGGAACTGTTCTAGTTTGGCTGTCAGTTTTGTATCATGAGCACTGATGTAGACAATGCTATCCCTTTCTTTTCTGATAACTGCTTTTTATGGCTTAGAAGATGGTTCTGGTACACATACCTGTCTGTGATCGAGACCTAGTTTTCAGTAGCATGATACAGATTGGTTTTAGATTACTTTGGTGAATGAGAAGGTTACATAAGGTGCTTGCTAATACAGGGGTATTTCAGATGGATTTTTAGCCACTTTTATGCTTGTGGTTAGAGCAATAAATTTTGAGAGTAAGTGGAAAATAACATTCCGTGCTGTAGAAATTCGTGCATTATTTATATTTTTACTGTTTGGTGAAAATGATCTGTGTGAATGTTACACTGAAGGGTGTAACATTATGTCTATGAAAAATTATTAAAATACTGTGTACTCTGTAGCTGTGTGCCTGATACTGGTTCTGGGCAAGAGGATGAGGTCATAAGTCTCTGCTAGGTCTGTTAGCTTACTCTCATAAACTATGACTAAAGCAACCTGTCTGCATTCTGTATATGTGGTGTTACCTGTGCAGTTCCCATCAGCCGTGATGTGGTCTTTGCAGATTCTGTTACTTTAAATTGGATACCAGCTAAACCCACAGTACCCTGCTGTCCTCAGCTCCAAAAGGGGAGTGAGAGGCAGAATAGGACAGCACTTGCTGTGGGACTTGAGTGGAGTTACCTGCTCTCTCTGATACTCTTTGTCTGCCAGCACATGGTACAAGCTAACAGGTGCAGAGACTGAAAATACCAGAAGCGTCTACTAGCAGGGCCTCAGGCTTCGAGTATACAGTTGTGATCTGAATACTGTGGATACTGCATGACAAGTATCTGAAAGTCCTTTGGGCCTGAGGAGGAGTAAAGACAATAAATGCAGCCCAATTTAGGGGAACTTTAATTTTTCCTTTCTCCTGCTTTATGAGAAACACCTCACTGACAACTGCAAAATAGTGCTAAGCTGTGGCTGACAGTCATCTGGAGGAAAATACATTTTCTAGGGGAAAGGACAATTATCACTGCAGGAAATTTGGAGAGACGCCAGGGAAAAGAAGCTCTGTCACAAGAACATGAGTAAGGAGGGGAATAACTTGCACAAGAGATAAAGGAAAAGAAAACAGACAGAATCTAGGAAGAGGTGAAGGTACCATGTCTGGTTTTTGTGCTGTTTTTTGCAGTGTCCGTCTTTGTTGCAGTTCATCATAGCCAGCTGTGTTTAGTTGTCAGTTTCAGGGGGTAGCCAGACAGGTCACTCTGGTGTGTGCTGGTGGGGAGAGCAGGAGAAGTTGCAAAAAACGTTTACCTACAGAGAAAAAATGGTGCGGTGGGAGGAGTGGGGACAGCTGAAGCAGCCTTTGGGTTAGAGGTCAGATCGTGATTTCTCCTGAAAACTTTGGGATTTTTTTTCACCTTCCAGAAATACAGAAAGTTTGCGCCTGACTTAAATTTTGCAAAGTTCAGGAGTAAGCAGCCACTAGTAGACACCTTTGTAGCCTGGTTGTTAAGACATACATCAAAAGTCAAATCTCTTTGTCCCATTGAGAACAAGAGCTTAATCTTGAATCTCTCACTTTGCAGAAACGCCTGAATACCGTAATCCTAGGCACTGTCATAGTAACTGTAGAAAGTGCATCCACATCCACCCAGCAAATCATGTTCCAGTGCTTTCCATGCTAAGCTCCCTGCGACCCTTTTAAGGAAACAAGGCTTTCTGCTGCTTTTGTGGGTTTTTTTTCTTTTCTTTCTTTTTTTCTTTTAAACAAGCAGTGTGTTTGTACAATTAAGCAAGCACATAGCCAGTGCTTGTGTGTTAGCAATCTGCAGGTAAAAACATAGCCATGATCTGAACTGGGGCACGAACTGCGCACCAGCTTCATGGCTGAGTCTGTGCTACGTAGCGTGGGAAGACAGGCTGCAGCCTCTGACACTGATGGGACCAATGTCTTACTGGGTTCCTGTGTGGAACTCCACCATCCTTCATCTATTTTGTGTCTGGCACTATAGCCCCCCTCCCCTTCCACGTCACATTTTTAGTAAAAAAGACTTTTAAAACATTTAAGTAAAAATAAAGTATCTCCTCTTTTTTTTGTTGTTGTTGTTGTTGTTTGAGAGATGCCAGTGAACTGAAAAAAAAGCTCCTGCTTTGACCCTACTGACCTGTAGCAGCCTTGCTCCCACCACATAGAGTCTCCTTGAGACTGTGACTTTGATTTATCCAAGTGCTGACATAAGTGAGAGATGAGGATGATCAAAATCCTATGAGGCTGGGTTTCACACCCTCATCCTATTTTTCCCAACTTTTAAACGGTTGTTGGTAGCTACATACCCAAGGGATTCTACTGGCTTCAGAGTTTTTTTTGTCAAGCACAATGATAATTTTGCAACAAAAATACTCCTTTTCCTATGGAGGAACACGGTTTTACAGAAAGGTTGCTGAAATAATTAAACGAGTAGACATTTTGTCAGTACAAACTTTATGAAAGCCCAGTGTTTTGAAACCCTTTTCTCACAGTGTTCACCATCTAAGGGAACAGCTGGAGACAGGAAGGTATCCTTTCAGAATCTCCTAGAACCCCTTCCACCTCTGCCCTTATCTGAGCTGTAATCTTCACATCCAAAGGCAAGCCCTCAGCCTGAGCTGCTCTGTTGGGCTCTTTATCCGTGCAATATTCTCTAAGGCATTCAGGTGCTAGCAGTTCTTCTGGGGGCAGAGGGTGAGGCAAATGCCTGTAAACATCTAACTGGGTACCTACAGCCCTACAAATTAGGTTCCCTGAGGATGGAGGTGTCTGGAGCTGTAACAGGAGAGGCAACAGCCATAGCTGCTCTTGCTTACTGTGAGCTATGGATGGGATAGAGGTGGTTCTGATGAGGAACAGCACAGTCTCTGCTGGAGCCCCACAGGGCTGTGAAGAAGTCCCCTAGCCCACTACCAGTAAAGGTGAACATAACAGTAATTGGAGAAGCACTTCTGGGCTGGAGTTACTCCAGTACTGCTCTCCGTAGGAAGTGGAGCTGGTGAAAAGCTGGGCCAAGCCAACCAAGAGTGCAGATTTCACTAGCATTGAACTGTGATATGCGGGGAAGTGCTTGAGGAATATTTGTTTAATGGGTGTTTGTGCTGGCAGATGAGTAATGCTTTACAGCAACAGGCTTTGAGAGAATGGGTGTTTGCCAGTCTCTGTGAGTTGCATATGTAAATATACGTCTGTATATATATTGATGCTGCATTTCCTTGCCTATGATAAAAGGGTTTTCTGTTACATAAACATAAATAGATTTTCTGTTACAGGCTTTTGGCTGCATAAAATTACTTTCAACCCCTAAAGTCATCTAAATTGTAGCAAAAGAAGGGACAGTTTGGCTTTTTAACTCCTCTATCCATGTTTTTACCAGCACGTCATATCAACACACCCCTAAGAACACAGCTGCACTGCCAAAAGCCTGCTGAGAGGGCTGGATGCATAGAACATAGCTGTGCCGCCACCAAGGTGCAGTTGTAGCTGGGAGAGCTCCAGCTTCCAGTATGCCTCCAGGTCATTGCCAGATGAACTGATCTGATGTCCTTTGATGCACATTTCTCAGGGAGTTGGGAGATACTTCATGTTTTGTTCTACTTCTCATGGTTGTCAAGGGGAAACTTTGCTTCTTGCCAGAAAATCCCTGAAGGTGCCCCCTGCAAATTCAAAGCCTGCCTCTTGTTTGATGCAGCACTTGCCAAGAAACAGAAGATCTTTCTACTCCACTTTGCCATGGCGCAGCTTTTCTTTGATCAGCTCTGGAGCACTTTGCTGTCTTTTCTCGATGAAGTTGTGAAAGCCTCAATGACATCTACAAACAAGAAACTTTTACAGGAACTGAAAACAACAGTAACTGGTACAGCTACTGCACCCGGGCCAGAAAATTAAAGGCCTAAAAGTGCTGGCATTATGAGTGAAGAATGACTTATTACTTACTCTTCAGCAGGAAAGGGTCAAGCAAAGAACAGTCCAAAGTGTGTGAGCCAAAGCACATCCATAAAAAGAGCAATTGCCTTCAGCTCCAGCGGGATGATGCCCAAACCACAGAAATGTTTGCTTAGGGGTGATTTTTTTAAAATTCATTTCTTGATTATTAGCCTTCTAGTGTCCCTTTAATATACGTATATCTACGTGGAGAAGGGATGAATGGTGGATAGAATCACAGACCTGTGGCACTAGCTTTGCATATAATGTATTTATATGGCTTCCTTTGCCACGTGTTTGATTGCACAGCACCCGTAGTTTATTTTTCATTGCAACACCTCTATATGATGTGAAACTGCACTTAATAATGCTCTCTTACTAGAGGAAGGATGGTAGAGTGAATACAGGGAGTTTAGTTGCTGAGATATTTTTAGCCATTGTCTAACAAGTAACCTCTAAAAAAGGTGAACTAAAGAGGATAGGTATTGTTAAAGCACATAGTAGAGTGAGGTACTTGTAAGTCCTATGCCAGCAGAGCAGTCACTATAGAACTGCTCTGTAAGTCTTCAGTTTTCACATCCTTAGGGTGTTACACCCTCACTGTCTCCATTCCCCCTCTGCAATATGGGTGATTATGACTCTTCTTCCACTGGCAGGGCTAAGTCATGCCCTTATATGTAACTTTTTCACAGAGTAAATGCTAGCTTGGGAAACATTAACATCACCATCGTTGTTTCAGTGCTGCAGGTCTGGCAACAATACAGGCAGGCTGATGAGCCCACTAGCTGCAATGGACAAACTCTAAAATAGGAAGCAGGCTTGAGGCAGGGTACTCTGTCAAAAGCAGCAATGCAGCCCCTCTGGATTAGGATACATAGGCTCATCACTTAGGCACGTTTTGCCATTTGGAAACACAGATCATTGAATTTTCTGCATCCAGCAAAGGGAACATTTTTTAGGAAAATCCTATTAGTAGCCACAAGCTATGTTGTGCAGATGTTAAGACTCCTGAAGCATTTCTTCTAAGACCCTTACTCACACCCCATGGCCAGAAATTGTGTTTTTCCCTTGAGAGGTGCTGCCCCAGTGAAAGCTCAGGTCCAAAAAATGCCTCCAAGCAGACTCACAGGAGAGTCTTACATTTTCTTAATATGGTAAGAATGCCTGGAAATAATTATGAAGGCCAGTAGAGCCTGATCACCCCTGTCAGCCTTGCTGCAAAGTAGCTCTGCTGGAAGAGGGCTGGTTCTTCCACATGACCCTCACTGGTACCTGGTCTCCTTGCTCCCTCCAGTTGCTCCCCCTGAACCGTCAGGGACCAGGCACATCTTTATTGTTTGGTCTGGCAGAAACATTTTTCCAACAAACATGCACGTGTTCCAAGCTGGTTTGAAGCTGTATGAACCTGACTTCCCATTCTCCCTTACAGTGCCCTTAGTTTTATCCCAGCGCAACCAAATTTTCCATAAACTTAAAAATCCATATGTTTGAGAATTCTATTCTGCTTTTTTTTTTTTTTTTTAAATTGTTATGATAAATCTGATGATTGAATTTGGTTCAGGAAGTACCACTGGGTGAGCATATCTGACAGATCTGCAGACAGCTTAATCCTGAGTGTGGGTGAGAAAGAAAGGGGTTTAGCTAAAGCTGTCAGAAGAGGAGGAGGCTTGGTCCTCTTCAGACTGCAGCTAGTCTTTCTGCAGCACCAAGGCTAGGAACACACTTGTATCTTCATCAGTTCATCCACCGTTACATAGAAGTTGCTAACTTTTTTTCAGTAATCTGAAAACAAAACCCAGTAGGGGTTTGGTTTGTTTGGGCCTTTTTGTTTAATATTTTTTTTTTAGAGCTCAGCCCACATTCATTTTTATCTGGCAACAGAACTGGTCATCTCTGGAAATCCCACTCATGTGATTCCCTCTGCTGACTGCGGCGTTTGTTCTCCTGATCTGTGGCTGAATGTCACACCATCCCGTTCATCACAGGAAAGGTATGAATTCAATGAGGCAGACAGTAAAAACGGAAAGGGAACTAGTGCCTGGCGCCATGCCACCAGCCAGGCACAGCTCTGCTTGCAGTGGTGTGCTTTGCCTCCTGTGGGTTTGGCTCCTGCACTGTGTGAGACTGAGCTCTGCTTCACAAAAAGTCCTTTCTCTTAGGGAAAATACTCCCCAAGCCAGGATGTCTTTGAAGTAAAATGGTCCTAAGGAAGGAAGGAAAGTTGAAAGCAGGGAGACATAGTTTAGGGGATCTTCACTGGGACCTCTCAGTCTTCAACATACCATCAAGTGACCTGTCACCATGCCTACAAGTTAGTGTAAATCACAGCCATGCAACAAACATGAAGCCAGCTTGTGCACCATTACGTGAGTTCTGTGTCAGAACAAGGGTCTGAAATGGTACTGGTTCAAGCTGCAGACCACATCTGGGCATCAAGGAGAAATAAGGATGCTGGATAGGGAAGAGCTCTGAGAACAGCTTTGTGGGCTCCTTCCTCTGCAAAGCCCCTGGGGCTGCAGTGAGGCTGACAAGAGGTGGGGATTCTTGTGTGATGTCATGGGTAAGACAAACAGGAGGTGCATTTTAGGGCTTCAATGTCTCCCTTGCTCAGATTGTGAGGACTGAGAAATCTTTTGAAGCAGAAAAACAAGCCACAGCAATAGCATCCTGCAGGTGCCTCAGTTTCACACCGCTACTTTCCATCTGAGCACCCTTCACCAACTTCATTCTCACTCTCTGCCCTTTAGCAGCACAAACCAGCTCTGTGATGACTTTCCTCAGAAATCCTGTCACAGTAATATTGTGTGGTATTTGCCAAAGGCACTGTTTTCCTGAGCTGTGCAAAGTCGAACATTTCATGCATGGCTCTCACGAGGCGAAGAGGAACAGAGCCTCTTTGGGTCCATGGCTAGAAGTAAACTCTGTGTCCCAGGGAAATTGCCAGGCAGTGTCAGTGCCCTGTCAAATCATGTACTTCTTCAGCCTAGTTTAACTCCTAACTCACCAGGCTGAATTAATGGGAGCACCTGCAGGCACTGATGCAACTGAAAAGAGCATTTATTTAACCATCCAAGGGGAAAACAATCTGAATTATGGTAAGAGCAGCTACACCTGGTCCTGTTTCCAGTTCAAGGCCTGTAATAGAAGAAGTTTTGATTTACATCTGCAAAACTGAAGCTGGGCCTGCAGTCCAGGACACTGAAATACCTGCTATCCACCTGAGGCCATGGTTTTCCAGGAGCAGGCAGAGCAAGGGGAGTGTTACAGCTTGGCAGAGGAGTGACCAGGGGAGCACAGCCCTAGGCACCCTATTGGGCTGGCTTGTTTCAGGGAAAGGGATTGCACGGGTATGTGGTGCTTCGCGCACAGAAGGTGACCCTGCCCGCCTCGGCGTATATTGATTGGTGTATATCATTTGGGGTTTATTAACACAGAAGGTCATGGGCTAATGGATGTGGTGTCCCGAGAGGTTAGGTATAGCCTAAAATCACTCCGAGATGGAGCTAGTCAGCATCTCTCAGTAGCAGGCCTTTAAATGCATATTTTCTGGGAGTCTTTTAAACTCAAATCTCTGTGTATTTAGCTATGTACTTGGAGTCTGCTAGCAGGCAGCAAGCTAATGAGTTTTCCTGTGAAAGGAAGAGTTGGCAATATTGAATAGGGAGAATATATGAGCTTATGAGAAAAAATTAAAGAGAAGATAAATGAACTGCTGAATTGTTCATGTCACAATAATTATATGAAGGCATTCAAACTTCCTTCTAAAAATGGTGTGACTTGCTGAGCCTTCCCAGGCTTTCCCCAGGGGAGCTGACACCATGCAGTCACCGCTGCAGTTTTGCAGCAGGAAGGTCCCAGAATGCATCCAGTCCCAGGGAGGTCACCAAGGACTGCCGAAGAGGGAAACTGAAAACAAGAGCCTCCCTCAAGGGGAAGAGCCCCCTGGCCACATGTGTGTTTTTTTCCCAGCAGCTGTCTGATGAAGGAGCTGTGGGAAAGTTTCAAATGGTGGGTATGTTTAGGGGGCAGCTAGGCAGGATGGGGGTTGGGGACAGAATCACAGCTGAGCACCTGGGTGCTTTGTCTGACCCAAGTCCTGCACCGAGGATGAGGGCCTGTCTTGTGGCAAGCCTGGAACGCTTGTGCCTAGCACATGAAGGAGGATGAGTCAGAGAGCGTCTAGCTGACATAGTGCCACGGCTGACGTATCACAAATCTAAACGGCTCTCTCAGGAGCCTGCTAGCATTGCTTAGGCTGCACAGACTCCGCCCTTAAAAGTAAATCTGCATACATCTTGCTTTTTCTTGTACAGGCCATTTCCAGATTGCATTTTGGTCATGTGTTGCCCCTGAGGCAGAGGAGCATGCAGAGGAATGCTCTGAGGTTTCCAAGGGTAGAGCCCACGGCCTGACCCAGGGAGGAGGGGGCTTGCAGCAAGCCTAGGAAAAGCAGAGCGAGATCAGAGCCAGACAGTATCGGCTGCCAACTGCCCCAAAACGATAAGAAACACTAACAGATGGCCAGGCAGATATAAGTCTTGTTCATGTTTTTGGTATTCAGCTGCAAAACAAACACACAAAAAAACCGCAGAATGCCCTGCCCAGCAGGGAGAAACCCCAGGTCTGTGGCAGATAGGGATGGGGCAGAGCAGGACAGGACTGGAAAGCAAGCGTATGGCTAGTTTGTCATCCCTTTTTTGCTCACTCTACACCTGATTTTTTAATCTAATTTTGCTGCCATGTGTTTATGTGAGCCAGTTTGATCCATATCTGCTGGCTCATCTCTACCTGAACTTCATTTCTACAGCTTGTCATTTGTTATCATCTTGTCTGGTTCTTCCTGTGGCATCTTTCTCTTGTGATCGCTAGGAACAAAAGTCTAATATAAAATACAACCTAGGAAATGCTTGAGTTTTCCTTCCTGCTGTTCTGCAGCCCCGGTGAGAAGTGTTAAGGGTCTGCCAGCAGAATGGGAGCTGGATGTTGTTTGCTTGGGTTAGGGGCATGCTTGGTGTTTCCACAGGTGTGGATCTGGTGTGACAGCATCCTAACCTCAGCTAAAGAGGTCTGTGCTGGGATCTTGCAAACAGCCACCACTGCTGCAACCCACTTCCTAAGCCGATGTTAGGACCTCACCGGGCTGGGCAAGGGGTGCAGCACTCCACTGCAGTTGCAGTGTGAGCACCCAGCCTTGCAATGGCAGCCGCTTCCTACACCCCCCACCTGTGCTCATGCTCTGCAGCGCTGCCTTCCACCCTGACCTCGGCAGAGCACAGGCACCCTTTGCACGACATGGAGCGGGCTACAGGGGACATGTGGCACAGGGGACCAGCAGCTGTTCCTATGCACCAAGATGAAGACACTGACACAGTACCTGGCCATGGGAGAGAAGGCAGATTTGGTATGGGAAAACTCAGCAAGGTGCTTTTTCAACTAAGAGGCATGAGGAAATACACCGCTTGTTTTTTCTTTTGCTTTTTCCTCTTCTGTGAAACATCCACCCAAAGTAAACAGTATGGAAATCGATTTAATTCCTTGCGGGAGGTTGCGGAAGAGGTTGCTGGTTGCAGTTTTCATGCTGACGGAGAGGCACTCACCGGCACTGGCATTTTCATACAGCAAGAGCCACAAGACCTGGAGCTCCTAGCACAGCGACCCTGGGGCAAGGAGCAAGGGGCACACATGGGAGTAAGCTGCAGGAGGGAAAAACCACAGTGTGTTGCTCCATGATGAGTTGGGCAGTACATGAAGGCAAGCAGGCTGGTAAGATTTAGCAAGATGGGAACTGCAACAACTGCCCAGCTGTTTTGCTCCTTCGCTGCTGAGGATTTGAATCCCATCTCTGCTCCTCTGTGCTGAGAAACGACAAATTTCAAAGCTTCCTGAGTGAATCAGTTTTTAGAGCAAGGCAGTGTGAACAGAAAGTGTTTCCCTGCTTCCTTGCAAAGGATGGGGGGGGGGGCAACCTGTTTTTTAGGTGCATTATTATTATTAACTGCTTTAATAAGCCTTCCTGTGTCAGACAGCACTGTCAGCAGCTTAGCAAAACACAAAGTATAACTGTAAGCAATTTAGCTTTAGTAAACTATTGGGATATAAGTCATCAGCTTGATGGCACCAAGCTGAGTGGTGTGGCTGATGCACCTGAGGGACAGGATCCCATCCAGAGGACCTGGACAAATTCAAGAAACAGGCCCATGTGAACCTCATGAGGTTCAACAAGGCCAAGTGCAAGGTCCTGCACATGGGTCAGGGCACCCCCCAGTATGCATACAGGCTGGGGGATGAAGGGATTGAGAACAACCCTGCAGAGAAGGACTTCGGGGTGTTGGTGGACAAGCTCGACATGACCCAGCAACGTGCACTCACAGCCCAGAAAGCCAACCGTGTCCTGGGCTGCATCAAAAGCAGCGTGACCAGCAGGTCGAGGGAGGTGATCCTGCCCCTCTACTCTGCTCTGGTGAGACCCCACCTGGAGTACTGCGTCCAGCTCTGGGGGCCCCAGTACAGGAGAGACATGGAGCTGTTGGAGAGAGTCCAGAGGAGGCCACAAAGCTGATCAGAGGGCTGGAGCACCTCTCCTATGAGGACAGGCTGAGAGAGTTGGGATTGTTCAGCCTGGAGAAGAGACGGCTCTGGGGAGACCTTATAGCAGCCTTCCAGTACCTAAAGGGGCCTACAGGAAAGATGAGGACAAACTTTTTAGTAGGGCCTATAGCCATAGGACAAGGGGTAACGGGTTTAAATGAAAAGAGGGTAGATTAAGTGTAGGGAAGAAATTTTTTACGATGAGGGTGGTGAAACACTGGCACAGGTTGCCCAGAGAGGTGGTAGATGCCCCGTCCCTGGAAACATTCAGGGTCAGGTTGGATGGAAGCTCTGAGAAACCTGATCTAATTTAAGATGTCCCTGCTCATTGCAGGAGGGGTGGACTAGGTGACCTTTAAAGATCCCTTCCAGCCCAAACTATTCCATGATTCTATGATTCTATGACAACTGAGAAAACATCAGAAATCAGAATTAAGAGATGAGACGGACCTTTGTACAGGCAGGGCTCAAAAAGCCCTCATGACTCAGAGCTGATTATGGTATCTCTTACAGCAAGTAGGACGAGGATTGGTGCTCTGTGTGAGAAGCTCTGCTGCCAAGGCACAGAGATGAATTCAAAATCAAATTTAAATCAAGAAGTCTGTCCTTGTTGCTGTGTGGCCTGTTTGGTGTTTGGCGGTTATTACGTCCTGAGTTAGATGATAAATGAAATTAGTTTACAGTGTATTTGTTAATAGTTGATACCTGTTTTGTAAAGACTATACAAAGGATAATTTAGGAAGGGACTGGAGCAGGATGCATGAGGGTGCTTTTCTCCAGAAGATCCCCAGCATAGGAAAAGTTCAGAAGATAATAGAAAAGAGACAAAACAATGTAGAGCTTTAAAGTGTTTTGTAAGAAATCATGATGTTCAGCAGGAAGCCAAGGTAATGTCTGCAGAAAAATGATCACAGTCCAAAGGTTTTGCCCATATCAGTGTTTCTAAGTTGATGAAGGAGTAAAATGATGATCAACTTTGAGGGTTACGGATTTTATAGTTATATTTTGCATGGTATGGGAAAAGATGCTGAAAAGAAAGAAAACTGTAAACTTTTGAAACATGGTATAGACAAATAGACCTATTTTAAAATGTCTTAACACTTCTGAGTAGAAGCTCAATGAGTGCTTTAGAAAGATTGATATTATAACTTTGAAATACCGTGGAGAGATTGAACAAATTCCAGCCCATAACAATGCCTTATGCTTAGTTCATGACCACAATCAGTCCTCATTTATGCCAGAGCATAGTGACGGAAGATCAGGAGTGTGCTGCAGTCTATGGTAGATTTTATTTGTCCTGAAGCTATTCAGGTAAATAGGGCAAGCTGACCAGGCTCCAGCTGCGTCAAGGCTCTTGAGTCTGGAAGCAATTAGAATGTTAAATGAAAGAGAACAGCAGAACAATTATGTTTTTTCCAAGGGAAAAAAAAAAAAGTTTAGATTTCTTAAATCCTATTTCAAATCAACAGAAAAAAACCCTTCCTTTTTGCCTCTGGTACATGAACAGTTAGACCAGGTTTCTGTGAGTGACTGTTCCCAATTAATTTATTTTCTTTAGCAGAAAAGAGTTAATGCAGGTAGCTCTGACCCACTGTATTGACCCAGACACTGGGTGCCGTGGGGGGTGGGAAGGATCACGGGTCACAGACCACCATGCAAGAGGTAACAGCCAGCCCGTTTGTGCAAGGATTTGTCTCGTTCCTGCTCCTGCGGGGACAGGTGGCCAGACCACAGGAGATTCAATGAGATAGAGGTTCATTAGAAGTGCAGGTCACGTTGTCAGCTCAGGAGGATAAATACTATAGGAGAAAAGGACCGTTTCTCCTTCTTTGATCTCTTAACCAGTCCCAATTAAACCAGGCAAATTAAATTCCTTGCCGTCTCCCCTGCCCATCCCAATTTCTGAAAGAAAGCTCTCTATAGAGGGGAGGTTAGTAATACATCACAGTTAATTGCTACGGTAGACATTGTCCCTTCCAACTGCAGAGAGGAAACTTTCCCAGTTCCCAGATGCTCAATATTTCAAATAAAAAAGCCTAAAAGGGCAAAGATAGCCAATTTGATATGTGTACCAATCCCACCATCCCCAGATCTGCAAGATTTCATAGATTTCATCTGAACAGCAATTGCCAGCATATAGCTCAGCACATAGCTCAGCACAGCCAGAAGAAAAACTTACAGGTCCTTGTGACTAATAATAAAACCTGGATTTTGTAAACACTGCAATTTTATGCCAGCATCTTTATGCATTAGAAAAAGAAATCATGCTTTAAATTTGATAGCTGTGACATCATGTCATTGCAAAAAAACAATACCGAGGAGCTGCCGTTTCAGCTGCCAGTTAAGCTGTGTACAGGAACTACAGGGAAAGTTTAGAAGCAATTATATACAAATTAAATTGCCATTCAAGCAGTTCTGAAAGACCCTTAACTCTTCTGAAATAAAAAGACCTAGTAGGCACTAGAGTTAGATTTTGAATATTTAGAGATACTAGAATATTTCTGAAAGCAAGAAAATACAACTAAAATTCAAAGTCTTAAGACTCTTCTAGTCATTTTCTTCAAAATACTTTTTCTGCTAATAAAATTTGCCTTAATGTTAGGAAACCTGTACCGTGGGTGTTGCTAGCAGAGTGAAGGGTGCTTTTTTTTTTCCCCCTCCAGAATAATCTAGGCTTCCTTTAAGAACAGCAAAAAGATATAAATAGAAATTACACAGTTTTCACCTCATAATTACTCTGTCTAAAGGATTATCAAAAGCAAAGGCACTGAGCCATCCTCAGAAAAGGTGGGAGGTTGAGCCTAAAGACACTGTGTATTCCAAAGACCTAAAATGTTCCTTTAGGGGATGAAGCAATGTGGAGGGCCACAGGTGAGGACAGCTACCATTGCCTCTCACAAACAAGTCACACACTTTTTGACTTTCAGATCCTGTTCTTCATGTCTATTATTATGCTGGCTCTAGTGGTATCTCACATGGCTTGACCAAGCTATGAAGTTGAAGCCCTAGCTCAGGAGAAGGAGCACTTCTTGTTTTATTGTTACACTATTATTACTTCTGAATTTTTTTCCCCTCACTTCCTCCAGTTTACAGCCTTCTGTCTGCTCCAGTTTGCTCTGTCACTGGAGGGGCTGAAAGGCAGATGACATTAACCACATGAGCACATGGAGATGAAACCGCCGGAAGAAAGACCAGTTTGTGGCTCCTGTGTCCCGTGAGCACAGTGCCTGGCTGGGACAGCAATGTGCTTCCTCCCTGCATCAGCATTTAGGCAAATGCTGCAGTGTCACCAGCTGCCTCTCATCAGATAATGCTCTGGCTTATGTGAAATTGGGCTAAGATGGTAAACTAATAATGTGCAGATTGAGGAGGCTGATTTTATTTTTTTAGAGCCAGTAGGGCCACACCTTCTGCTTGTGTGACCTGTATTGTGAGATGAAACATTGCTTCATGATTGCAGAGCTAAGATAAAAACCTTTATCTTGAAGAAGTGGTAATTCAACTATATGAAGTTGTGTGTATTTTAGAAGATGCCATTTATAAATACACCTGACTCTCACCAGGACATCAAAAGTGCATGAGATAGTGGTATTTCTCTAAGTTCAGAGTGATCCTAGAGTTTGCCAGAAAAATAGTTTGAAAAATGTCTCTCAAGGATTTTGTGATGCTTTTCACCATTCCAGAGAGGGGCAGAGGGGAGCAGCAGAGATATCAGCTTCCTTGGGATATGTTTAATACATCTTTGAATCATTACACAACTAGGAAATTAATATGATTTTGCTACTGATACATGGATGTGGTAAAATACACATAAAGCCTATGGTGAGATAGCCAGTGTATCGAAACCCACACACCGGTTCTCAAAGGACTTGGAGCTAAAGAACTGGATTACTGTTTCAGCAGGGAAGCATGGAAAAGTATAGGTTGTCCTTTATGAGTACTATTTTATTGGTCCAAAAAAGATTTCAAGGGAGATAATGGGAGACTAAGGGTTGGTGTCATTTGTCAATCCCTGTGATGTGGTCCTTGATCTGACTGATTCCAGATTTTTGTAAGTCATTAGACCCCAAATCTGAGACCTGCAGTGCCTTAGCTCTAGAAAATGCTTTCAGAAGTAGCAATCTAGTTATGAATTCACTCAGTGTCCCTGGTCTCCAGGGTTTAGTCTCCTGTCTGCTGTGCCATGGAAGTAGGAAAGATCCTTCAGAGTTTTGCTAATCTCCAGCTCCGGTTTGGTGCATAGCTAACACATGGCGGTGTTACAGGTTTTTTTTTTTTCATGGATCTTTCATGCTGGATTTGTCTAATGTCTTTAAATACTTAACATTTGCACTCAATGTTATCCAATCAAATATGTACTTTTGAGCAATGTTAAAGATGGATTGGTGTCCAGCAGCAAATTGTGTTCCTGGATAGCATCTTTAACATACGACAAATGAAAATAGCCTAAACCAAACCGTCTTTCTTACCGAGAAAGGCACTTTTATGCAGGGGTATGCCTCTCCAGCGTGGCACTGGTAGTATTAATCCACCAAAAAAAAATAAAATAAAATTTTGTCCTACCCACCAGTCACAGATCTTCACCCATGCTATAAGGTTTTCTGTTGTTAGCTTGCGTTATTACAGTGCCGGAATAAAATATTTGAGGCACATTAAATATAGCTAGAAAACTGAGTAACCATTGCTATTTTAAATCATTTAACATACAGTCACCTCTGTATGTTGATTGATGGGTATTGTAACAAAGCAGTCAAACGTCAAAACCCAGAAGTACCATTTTCACATTTTAATTGGGCTTGCAAAGCACTCGCTACATTTCTGCCTAATCCATAATATATTAGCTTCACCTCCTCTGGTTGTATAGCGATAAAATGTGCAAATATCATTCTATCAAACTGGCTAAAAATTGTCTTAGGCTGTTTTTTAAAAAAATGGGAGAAGATAACGGTAAATAAGAATAATTTTTAATTCAAAGTGGGGGAGAAAACCCCACCAAAACCCAAACTGGCAAATCACAAGGCAAAATATGGTCTTTCATGGAGTTCGGAGAAAATGGACAGTTTTTATACAGATTGCAATCAAACCATACCAAAAGCTACCCAGTTCCTGTCACTCATTAAACTACAGAAGAGAGAGGTTGTTACACCAAAAGTGTTGAAAAAGCCTGGGGAAAAGCTGATACTGAAGCAGAACTTCAACAAAAAAGAGAAGCACAGAGATCATAGAAGAGCCTCTAATAAGCAATAAACTGCAGGAACGTACCAACAGTGTGAATCCCAAATTTAACCGCTACTGAAAATAGCCAGATAGCTGTCTATTACAAAATTAAATGTAAAGCAGTGTGACTGGTGATTTGTGTATAAACTAGTGCTGTGGTAACTAAGTGTAATGTACCCTTGAAACCCCAAGCATTTCCAGTTTCATGCTGAATTTCAGATCAAGTCTCTGGCGCCACTTCCAAAACTACCCAAGGGAAACAGACTGAAACTTTTACTCTTAAAAAATATTACTGCTAGAGTTCACCTAGAGCAAAGGGACACTTTGACCTTAAAATGAGCTCTAATGGAAGATCGTCCGTTGGCAGAGAGGTTTGTACAGCTCTCACACAGTTACTGGACACTGAAGAAAAGCTATACGTGTTTTACTGACTTCTGGTCTGATACAGTGAAAGGAACAAACTGGGTCCTTAAAAAAAGTTTTAAAAAAACTGTGGTGAGAACTGGGACTTCCAGTCCGCAGGCTGAGTCCTAGGGTAAATTACTTTTGAGGTCCTTGCTGGACTTCAGCTGCTGCTTCTGGATCGTGCTGTTCATTCAGGGCTGGAGTGTTTTGACCACCAGTGAGCTGGAAATAGTATCTTTCAATGGTAATTATCCATCTCCAAGAAGTTCGGCAGCTGAAAGAGCAAAGAGAGGCATTCAGAAGGCTGAGTCATTATTTGAAAAGGACAGGACTTGGAAAATGGTTATCTGAAAAAGCCACTGCACAGTCTTGGTTAGCTTCTACTGTAAAGCTGTGGATAAACTGTGTGATGCTGTCAAAATTTTTATGTCCGCTGACAAAAAGTGATTAAGTTTATTGCACAAATCATCCATAGTGATACCAGAAAAATGCTTCTGTTTAACAGGATGCTGTAACCGTTGCCTGTACTAGGGAGAGGAACATCTAAAGAAGCTTTGATCCTCTGGAAATCAGATTTTCTCATCCAACATGAGACAGTTTATAAAAAGTCCAAACCTGTGCTAAACATGATTTCACTAGTCAGGTGTTCTATATTCCTTTGAAGACTTAAAAAATATTGAATATAAAAAATCCCTGAGAATATTTGTCATGAGCAGGAATAAACATTCCAGCTGTACATCAACCTCATGGTGGACTAATTCAAGCAGAGTGATCGAAAGTCTAGAGGTGGGATATCGATTATTACCTGGTCTAATGCTATGGTTACTACTCTTTCCAGAGAGACTCATAAGGGAGATTTACTAGAGATTTTTAAAAAGAAAGAATTTTAGTTTATTCTCCAAGCAAATGGTAACAATGAAATATATACAGTGTTTCTTGGAAGATAGGTATTGTAATTTTCCTATGACTTCTGTTAAACATATTCCCCCTTAGAGTGAAGAGACTTAGTCATAAGGAAATACATGCATCCCAAAACCAAACTTGATTAGTTCCTGGAATGGTAAATAGAAAACGTTCTTTTGCATTGCTTCTTACTGAAACTAAATATTAGTTATTATTAAAATCTTTTATTAGAATGGACCAAACCTTGCCTCTGTTACTCTGTGAACAGGAAGACACGGAACATGTACAAAAAAAGTGCCCATTTAAATCAAATAATTTCTTACAAGAATTGTGTCAAGAAAAAATTCTTATACATCAGATAATGTTTATTTACAATTTTATTATTTTTGATTGCTCTAGTACAGAGAGGCATGAAACCTGCAGCAAATCCCATTTCCATTTTTAGAAGCCTATATCTAGGCCTGAAGTTAAATACAAGATTTGCCAAATGAAGACATATGTCACCCAAGCCTAGAAATAAATAAATATTTAATAACAAACCAGATTTCACTTTCATTCCTTTTTCTGGAATTTTAATAAACAATGTTAAAATTTTTCTGTGATTCTAAATTCACATTCACTAGACTACAGATATTTTTCCTTATTGTAAGAATGTCAAGGTGGACTTGTTTCATTCGACAGAAAATGCAGAAATGAAATGCAAGTGAAGAGGACATTAGGAAAAAACCTCATGCAGAACTGGAAATCATGCTGGTAGTGCAGCTCAAGAATGTCTGTATCAGGTAACATTGAAAAGCATAAAGCTCCTGATGAACAAGGAGATATTAACAATATAGCAAATCTCATAACTTCAGCAATATAAATAATAGCCCAAGAAAAACGTTTCTGCATTTAATACGCAACTATTTGGTAAATAATTTAATGATAACCAGCATAAAATAAACCAATTACTTGATTTCCACTCTCTGTGGAGATAAATTCTAGAAAACTCTGGGCAAAATTTGCTCAGTGTCAGTTTAGGGAGCAGCCCCAATCAAAATCCAGCAGATTTCCAGGCAGCTCTGGCTCCCACAGTATAGCTTGAGCTCAGGCTCCAGCTGGGCACTGCAGTGCTTATAAATTTAGGAGCTATACAATCCACTGGTCATGTCAGAGGCAGCAGCCCCTGCTCCAAAACTGGCCTGCCTTTGCTAGCAGGTTTCCAAACAACATCCACTGTAGAAAGATCTGAGGATCAGCAGTTTGGTCCCAGGAGAGGCATCCTTGCAATGCATCATACTGCATTTTGGACAGCCTTTCCTGTCTGGAGACAGTCAAGTGATACAACCACATGTCTTGTGAGGATAAAGAGATAAATACACTGAGAAAAATAGGAAGTTATTTATGTTCAGGACAACTTGAAGTCTGTGGCTGCTAACCAGAAAGTAACTTTTTATGCTAGAACAAGCTGTTAAGAGTCCCATAACAAAGTTTTGCCTTAAACCAGAGTGTTAGCGGCACTAACACTCACGTGTTGTCTCATGTAGAGAAACAAAACTCCCAGCAAAAATCAAAGAAGCTGTTCCAACCCTCAGAGCTGCTGTCTCTACATTAGACTTAGAATAAAAAATCTAAATTGTCTCTTATAACAATTGGGTTTAACATGGAGATGATGCAAACCTTAAGGCACCCTCTGAGTAATCAAGGTAAAACGGAAAACTTCCTCTCTGCAGAAATAATGGAGATTTAAACATAAATAATTGCTAAGGCAGTTGTAATAACACTTGTGATATAGCTTTTCAGTGCTGTTTATATTAAGAGGCTAACAAATTATCACTTGATAGTTGTCAGTAGATCAAGCATTTGCATAAAATATGTGAAGTATCTAATTTACCATGTGGATCATCTACGAAGGCTGTGAGCTTTCAGCTCTGTAAATAGCTGAAAAACATGCATGGTTTCCTATTTCGTGGAACTGGCTGAAGGGAAGAGTCAGCAGATCTGCTGTTTAACTGTCATTTCTTAGTATTATGCTATGTAAGAATAAAATAATTAAGAATTTTAAGTATGGCCAGGCAGCAATGTCAGCAGTGGCTTAGCAGCCCTTGAACAGCTGTATGCCATCAAGATCCAGATTGTTGGCTGAAGATACTCTTGTGTTCCTGGCAGGATGGCATCCCAAAGTGTGTATTTAATATAATAACTATTCAATGCCAGTTCAGCAGCAGTGTGCAGTCACGGCATGAGAGCTGTTAACCTAGGAAATGTGTAGGCTTGGAGGGATGATTTTGGGTTTGCCCCTCTGGATTTCCCATGACTTCCTACGTTCCTGTGTCCCACCAGCATCGCAGCACTGCTGCTGTTGCTTCCTGCCAGATGGGAGCCAGCTATCTCAGCATTTTTTTATGCTTCCTTATGCCTTTCCTTTTTCTTTCCTTAACATGAAGACAAGATTGCAATGGCTGCACCTTTGAAAAGTGTTGGCTCAACTGCTTGCCTGCCAGTGGCGCATCCTGTTACTGTAGTTGTTGTCTGCTTCCATCTCACACCAACTTATCCACTGGACTGGGTTTATTTCAACAGTGTTATTTCCAGTGCCTGGCAGCGCAGCAGATGTTGGCTAACTCAGCTAGTTCCCAGCTGATTTTTCCAGATTTCTAGCTTTGGTCTGTCACTTGAATTTTTCCCTCCTCCTGACACAAACTGCGTATCCCCTTTTAGCTTGATCACGTTTTGCTGTTTGGGGACTGGCATGCACTCATACTTATCTCAGGAGTAAATGCTGTGACTTGTAGAAAGTACTGAGGAGGACTGAACCAGGGCAGCGTGCTGGCAAGCGTGCTCATGGTAACCTTGCTAATCTTGAGAGGGCACAGGCAGCTCAGAGCACCCACCTCAGGGGGCAAAGTCACTGCATCTTGGTGGCTGCAAAGTGTCTCTATTCCTGGAAGATAACCATGGTTTTGTCCTTGTCATCCAGGCTGTGCAGTATATGGATTTGGTGGTGCACAGGACAGAGTAGCAGGTACCCTTGGGAAAGTGATGTAGTGCCAGAGACACTCCCCCTGGCCAGGCAGAAACACTCCCTGGTCTTTTACTCTTCTCTGATTCAGCCTCTGAGCTATGCAAAACAAACCTCTTTTAAAAACAATCAACCAACCAACCAACCAAAAAACCCCAACCCCAACCCCAAAAAAACCCACACCAGAAAGAGAGCTACTTAGTATTTTCAGATGGGAGGAGCAGCTGCCAGGGTAACAGCAGGTTGGGATATTCTCCCTCCCTCTTCAAATAAAACTCTGAAAACTCCCTGAAGACCCTTCTGACAGAGGCCATGATAATAATGAGATCACCTCCTGAAAATAATCTTAAAATACTTGCAGAGCTCCAGCAATTTGCTATTGCATCTTTAGCGGTTGTGCAAAAAATTGTGTGTGTAGGAGTGGATTTACAGCAAGATGTATTTTCTGCATAAAATCCTAAGGCAGACAAGGCAAAGGAAATTTTAATTTTAAATAGAAAGGTGAAAGTAACCTTATTCTTTTGGAGAAAAGAACTATTCATAAAAGGCTCCGGAAGTCCAGATGCAGCTTTTAAAGGTCTCCTATAGGAAGAAGCAAATGGATTTTTTTTTCTTATATGTGGAACTTTTTTGCATATTTCTGGAAAAAGGGTAGAATTCAATTGTGTAGCCCATTGCTTCTATTAGCTTCCAGATGTCTAGTGAACCAGGAGTACTGGAATACAATGATATTCAAAAGCAAAGCAGGCTTGAATAGGGAAGGACATCACATTTTGGAGGGTTTTTTCCTCAATTTATTGTTCTTTGTGAGCATCTGACAAAGCATTGGAAGAACAAGGTCTTTGAAAAAGGTAAACATCCACACCAGCCTGAAGGTGTCCTACATATCTTCTATATCTACGCAATGATCCTCCCCAGAGACTTGCAAAGAAGAGAACAAACAAAATAAAAGTAGCAGGGAGCTTAGGAGGTCTTTAGACCAACCTCCTGCTCCAAGCAGGTTCAGACGAGATCAGGTGAGATATTGCTCAGGGCTTTATCCAGCTAAGGTTTAGAAATCTCCAAGGACGGAGGTGACATCACCTCCCTGGGCTGTGTGAGGTAAAAAGCCTTCTCTTACCTCCAGCCTCCCTGGCCCTGCTCCGCTCACTGCATGCCAGGGCACAGAGCTGCCTCTGGGCCCACCAGCATCGCTGCCAGGGCTCTGCCTGCCCGGGGCAGTGCTGCCCTTTGCTCCTGCGCAAGTGTATGGGGCCTCAGTGGCCCCTTCCTCACCCTGCCCCAGCCCCACCATATGGCAGCCCTGCCCTTGGGCATGTTGTCTGCTCACATTTGGTGTCACCTGCAATTATCTGATCAAGCCTAAGAAATTTCTTCAGAAATCTGAAAGGAAAAAAGAAAAAATATTAAAGAAGGCAAAGCGAATCACTCCCTTAAATACCTCATTCAGGACCAATTGTCTGTTGACAACTGTGGTGGTGATCTTCTGAAACCTTGTGTCTTTTGGACAGAATCTAGGCAAGCAATCTTGCAAAAAACCCAAGGGACCAGACCTCTGCCCACAATAAACTAAAGGCAGCTAAGTTATGTTGAATTTGTATATGCTACGGAAATGGCCCCAAGAACTTTATGGAATTTTGGAGATTTTCTTCGTTCTCCTAAACAAGCACATCTGCCGCAAGCTGGCATTTCTAGTTTAAAATCATCATTCCTCTCAAGCCTCTCTCCCAGTCTGAGAGACCTCATGAGAAGAATTGTTGCAGCTATTTAGAATTTCAGAAGGGAAAAAATGCAGACACATCGACTAGTCTGGGCAGAAAGGGATCACCAGAAACCTCTCATCCAGCTTCCTCTACAAGGCTGGGTTCCCTTCAGTGCCAGGTCAGGTTCATTAGGGCTTTATTCAGCACAGTTTTGAAAGCTCCCAAGGAGGGAAATTGCACTGCCTCTCTCAGCATTGTGCTCCACTGCTTCACCATCCTCATGGCAAATTATTTTGCGTTTGTGTCTAGCCAGAATTTCCTTTACTGCGATTTTTCAGTTGCCTTTACTGTACGTTGCTGGCTCTGTCTTCTTGATTATCATCCTTCAGGTTTAGCAGAGAAGTATTAATCACTGCCTTCAGCCCTCTGGCTGTATTCCTGCCTGTACAGCCCTCATGCAGTTGTATAACTGTTGAAGATATTCAAGGGAGAAATCAGCTGAAAGTCTGGATAGCAAGATAGCACAACCTTGGCTAGATGTACTCTGCTTGGTACATCCCCCCAGAGGGGTAGAAAAAGGGCCCATATGTCAAAGTGAGACTGTTCCTTGCTGCGAGCAAGGGCAGATCACACCTCCTTGATCTCCTGCATCAGCATCGCACTGTGCATGAGAGCAAGCAGCCTTCTGAGTAGCGAGAGCTGTGGATGCCAGGGCATGGCTGGGGACAATGCTGCTGGCCCTGTACCTGTGCTGCAAGACTAAGCAGTCACCTGCGTACAGTAATCATTCCTGCCCAGGAAATGTGAGAGGCTTCACAGAGAATGGAAGGAAAAAAAAAAAATCAAATTCTTGACAGTCTCAGCTCAGGTGCTGGCAGGTCCTTTGCAAGAGTGAGAGACGAAGGATGAATGTTGCATGTAAGGTCAGGAGCTGCAGAGGATCCAATGCTCCCCCACCTTCCCTGCCTCTCCTGCCCAGGATTCAACACCTGCACAGGCAGAGCTGTGTCTGGCTTCTTAATTCACCATGTTCCTGCTAGAGCAGGTTTGAGAACTGGCCATGGCACTTTGCAATTGCTGTAAGGTGGGTTTCAGTCCTACAGTTGGCCCTTGCACAAAACTCCTTTAGACTTCAGGAAGGCTTTTACCTGGGGAAGGAATACTGCACGGGGCATTTGTTAGTGCTGTGTGTCTGTGCCAGCCAAACAAGGGTCAGTACATCCAATTTTTGAGTAGCAAGACGCACAGAAATCCATGCATTCCCTTGCATTTCACACAGCTTTTGAATTTTGCTCAAAGCCACAAACAAAGGCAACATCGAGACATCTTGGCCTCCATGATATTTCACAGTTGTGGCAGGCTTGGGAGTCCATAGCTGTGTGCTATGATTTAGGAGCACATAAGATATAGTACGTCTTGCTTCTGCAATGTGCTGTCCCTCACATTCCATGACCTCCTGTCATGGGAGAAAGATCTCTGGTCTGTCATTGTTAACCCACGGCATGGACTCAAACAGGGGGTTTTATAGCTTTAACCGTCCAAGTGTGGACACCCACTTGGCCTCTGTGATGCCTGTGGAAGGTGGGTACACTCACGCACATCTGTGATCAGTTGACCCAGGTGGTGATCCAGTTGCAGATGGCACTTCATAACTTTTCTGTGGTGACTGCTGGGGTGGCACAGATGGCTTGATTTCTGGATCACTGTGCAGTGGGGGTGGGAGGAGGCAGACTCATGGAGAAACCTCACACTGCAGGCTTGCAATTGCACGTAAAGTTGTGCATTTGTGTTGGCACTGGGGGACACCCATGGAGACCCCAGTCACAGAGGAAATGGCAGAGATTTACAAATCACAGGTAACCACAAGCTTCTCTTCCTGCTTCCTGCTCCCTGAACTGGCAGAGAAGGAGGGCACTTGGGGGAATGCAAGAGGAGATAGCAATCCACTAAGGAGCTGAGCTCCTGCCTGCATCTTATTGCCAGCATGGCATTTTAACATTGTCCCTGGTATAAATATCGCTCTTCAAATCCTGCAGACTCCTTCAGCTTTTTTACTAGAGGATCTTCGTTAATGAATTCTCTGTGGGCTTGTAAACATTTCTGCACCTTATTATTTGCTGCTTCTGGATAGAAGCCTGCTTGGAGCTTCATTAACAAAGATTATCATTGTGAACCATGACTAATTCCTCCCAAAGCACTTCCATCTCTCATGATCATTTTTAAGTTTAAAAATAAATGCCAGCTGCCCCTTTTTGCTGGAGCTTGTGCAAAGTACAATGGCAGCCTGATAAGATTATTGCTGGGCTGATCACATGTTTGTTTGTGTCAGAGGTTCCAAAAGGGGCTTTATTTTGCTTTACAGATCAGAGAATAATTTCTCTAAGCTTTACAGGAAATAGAAAAAAACCCAGTTTGCTCTTGTGCTGCTGTACTGACTTGCTTGCAGGAATAAACTTCATAAACGTGTAAAAATGGAGAGACCAAAAAATAAAAAAAATTAACTCATTTGAGACGAGACAGGAAAAACTGACTTGGAGTGGTTGGAGCGTGCAGTGGTCATTCTTATGTTTCAGTTTGCAGTCACCATTATCCAAACCAATCTAGATATAGAAGGAAAACAAAGCCATTTTGCTTCCCCACCTGCAAAACCAGACCCTTGGTCTTTATTTTTTGTTGTGATTATTTAAAACTGCAACCTACATAGCTAAGTACAGAGGGTTAAACCACGCAGATTGTACAGTTTAGCTCAAGTTCTCCACTGCCTGTAATTCAAGGAGCGTTAAGTTTGGGTAAAAGCAGAGCCCCACACTGTCTGCAACAGCCCAGTTAATAGTAATTGGGTTGTCTGTATTTAAAGTTACTATGACCAGGCTGACTGATACCAACAGGTAAGGCAGTCTCTGTTTTAAGATACCCTTCAGCACACATTCCTAGTTAAGCCTGGAGGAAAGCCTCTTACAGATTAAGGAGATCTTCATATCCAGCTGATGACTTTGAAAAGAAGCACGAGGCTTGAGTGCATTCCTTACTGGCGCCCATGGGAAGGGACACCTCCACTTTTGAAGTACGAAAATCAAGCCTGGCATCCCTTGCAGTAACGTGGTAGCAACAACTTTGGAGAAGAAGGAGTTTGAAGTCTAAAGGAAGAAACAACAAAACCAGCAAGCTTGTGGGTTTCTTTTCAGAGCACAGATAACCTCTGAATGTGTTTGGTTATGCTGAAAGAATATAAAGCCATTGATTATAATTCATTGTCCTTCTAGGTTTGTGATAAAAAAAGTAGATGGAAGCCTCATCCTGATCCAAGGCTGACTGGTATTTATATCTTCCCACTACAACCATTGCAAAAGTGGAGGTCAGGGAACAACTCTTTGCTGTTGCTTTTTTAGACGATGATGATATTTTGCACAAAAGCATCAGACATATGACTGCCTGGCTGGACTGCAGCAGGATGGCAATAAGAATTGACATGACTGACACAGAGTCAGAAAGACTTCTGTAAAGAACGGTAAAACTGGAAAAATATTTGTTGTTTCTTTGGGGAACTGATTCATGGTTCCTCTCTCTCTGTCCTCAGCTGCTGTCTTTTTCTCTTTCCCACTGATGTGGAGGTGACTATGAGTTCGGTAACTGCCTTGGTGTACATAGGGCTCACTTCAAAAAGCCTGAGTTTGAACACTTGTCCAAAATCAGTGATGTTTAATCTAAACTATCTGGTGTTTGCAGAGGTAGTTTTTGCCACTTGCAAACATGAATAAAACAAGAAAAACTTGTTTTCTCTAAGTAATTAATGGAGAAAACAAAATTATTTGAATATAAACTTGAAAAATAGAACTAAACTCTTCTCTTAAAGTCAAAATTTTCCTCTGGGGTGGCAGCTATGAGGCTTTCACCCTCCCAGCGTAACCTTCACACACTTTCAGACTGTAAAACTCCTGCTGGGTATCAAGGCCTGGTTGTGCTGGATGGATGTAGCATAGCAACCTGTTCCTCTTACTCACTCCTTTCTTACCAACTCCTCCTGCCACATGCCAACCCCCCCCCCCCAGCTCCTGTCCAACCTTTCCACTACCCCAATATCTGCACAAGTAAACCTTGCCAACCACCAAACAGGCTCTGTTCTCTGAGTGCTCAGCAGAAGATGTGTAGTGCTATAACCTAAACACAGCCTCTCAAGTTTTAAGAGGCTCTCAGACTGCTTCTGCTTTCTCTCAAATAGCTCTTCACCAAGTTCTCGTACCCTTTTTTCCCCATTTCCTTTCGGTTGGTTCATTTGTTCACTTTCTCTGGGGTGAGCCTTTCTACTGCAGTGCTGGAGGCTGTTGCTGCAAGTGAAGGTGATGCTCAAGAACATTCAGAAGATTAGCTGGCTTGGACTTCTGCACCTGCTAAATTGCAAACTTTTGTGCACTCAGTAATGTTACTCCCTGCTTAAAATTCTTTTCAGACCAGTACTTTCTGTTTATCTCCTTTTCCCTCTGCCAGATCCACCTCTTCTTCTCTGCACTTCTCTCCAAAATATTTTCTTTTCTGGAAAGCAGCTGGAAAAAGTTGCTTTCCTTAGTATTTAGATCTTGGTGTTCTCAGAGATTGGCAAGCATCTCAGGGGAGGCTGTTTGCACTGAGAGAAAGACCAGTCCTTCCAGTCTAAGTGTGCTCAAAGGCTTTGTTTCTCTGGCAGGCACTTGAGACTTGCTCCTCAGTACCTCCTAGGTTGGTGCAACCGAGCAGACTGTTTTCATGCACTTGGGCAGGCTCATGAAAGGTTTCTGAGATCACGCTGGTTTGATGAGCTGGAAAAAGAGAAAAAGGCTGATGTGATTCTGAAGCGATATCTCTGATGAGCTGGTGGAAAATTTAGAGTCAGGTCAAACTCTTCCACATGGCCAAGATGGGTGGCAGTGAGTCCCCTAAGTCTCTGTGACAGAGAGCACAGCTCTGTTTTGAATGGTTTGGGTAGGATGCTGGGCTCTGTGCTGCTTCTTTACAGTACATAGTAGGAAGAGCAACCAATGCTTCTTCCAAGAGACCTCTGAGGTCTGAGGGGATGGTGGTGGGGATTTCTTTTTTCCACTCGACAGATGTTTAGCAGGTAAGTGAAAGACTGGGTTGGTGAGGTTGCTGGATGCGGGCATCAGGCTGCACCAGCAAACTTAGGTGAAGATGCAGCCTCATGTTGGTTCATCTCCCCCACATGGCAGAGCCATGTGCCCTAGTCCTGTTCCCATATATGTCCTGTTTTGGCTCTTCTTTGTGTGCGACACAGCTCTGGTACCACCTGGGGATCCCAGATCTCTATGAGATGAAACCTCTTGGTGCCCTGGAGATCTTCCTGTGCATGGTGACTGCTGCAGTGCTGTCAAGGTACCCCAACCTTTAATACTATGCTGCTCCAGTGATGCCTGATCCCTGGTTCATCGAAAGCCCTCAGACTGATGTCAAAATGTGAACATCGCTGGTGGTGTGCTGCTCATTTGAGACCTCTACCCCCTGAGCAGAGAGAGGAGAGGCAAAGGTTGCAGCAAAAGCTGGAAGTCAGGTGCTGAAGTAGTCCTCTCTCCTATTGAAAGGTGTGATTTCACCAGGCGCAGAGCCAGAGCTGGAGGCAGCAGGGTTTGGCCCTGCTCAGCGCCTCAACCATTCTGATGTGCAGATGTCTGAACATCTCTTGAAACAGCAAGTGGGAGACAAAACAACTGGAGTCTGTTAGCTTGCACTGTGAAAACCTGGGCAATGATGCAGGCAGAGAGGCTCTGTACCCTTACACATGCCCTAGGAACCATATTATGTACACAAGTAATACTCAGTTCATATCAGCACAGCTGTGAGTGCTCGCACCTCCAGAGAAAGCCAGTTCCCATCCAGCTGATGCCTTGCAGTGGGATAGCGCTTCTGTGTCACAAAGATGGCTGTTGACAATCTGGCACAGAAATTAGGCACCCCTCAGGCACTGTGATGCATACTTCAGTAGGTTGTTGAGGATTTTTATTTTTATGCAGCAACACACCATTGCATATTGTTACCTGGCAAAACTACTCTCAAGAGTAGCTTGTACTTGGTACAGGCATAAAGTTCTGTGCTCGTGGCAGCTTTTGCTGTTCTGGTTTTTGCTGTTTAGCTATTGCTGTGATCTAAGCCTGAAGATCCTGAGCAGCCTGCAGGTTCAGCAAAGCAAAAGAAAGACACCCCCCCTTTTTCCTTAAGGTCACAGGAGGAGCACTGAACAACCTCCTTGTGTCCAAACTGGAATAGGACAAGGGTACACAGGGGGCTTCCCACCCATTTGCCATAGCAGGAACAGTACAAGTTCTGGCTCAGCTGGCTGCTTTCCAGCTTGCTTCCAGCAGGAAAACACCACCCCAAAATACCTACTTTGGGAGAGGCTGACTTTCTGGCATTTAGGGAAGACAGCCTGTGCTTTTGCTAAGAGATGCCAAAAGGGACCCATACACACGGCTTTAGGATCAAACACCAGGAAACTGCTCTTTCCTCCACAGCTGGGTGACTCACACCTTCAGACAAGCAAATGGCTCTGCAGCGGCTTCACGCAAGTAGATTCATCCATCTCCATCTTCTGCATTCAGGTCTGCAATGGAAGGGCAATAAAGTCACTCTTATGATGGTACTTGGCAATTTAAGGCTTGAAGCTGTCCAAAAACATTAGTGTGGGTCATGGGTCCTGCTAGTGTAGCATCCTGTCTCCAGCTGGGGCCATAAATGGATGTCCAGGAAGCAGCAGCAACTTTACTTCAATAGGTTATGCTGCATCTCCCCTGAGTTTTCTCCCAGCCTCACACTTTTTAGCTTGAGACATTTCCTGTAACAACAGATGTGGTTTCTGTTTCTTTTGTAACCACCATGGAATTTATTTCCAGGTCTTGACCAATCTCCCAGTATCATAGTACAATTTTTGTTGGGTCTTTTGAGGAAACATTACAGCAGCTCAGCCACACCAGCTCCACATCAGAGGTATGACAAATAAGGCTGACATGACTGGCTGAGTACTAGCCAAAGTTTCCAGTCCACTTTCAAGTTCACAGTGTCATCACGAAAGGTGGTGTTAGGTTGATAAAGGTGTTCTTCTTTTCTTCCATTTCCAGGTACTTCACCTTGTTACATACCTTAGTCATCTATTTTTGTCCTTAGCCAGCTGTAATTTCAATTTATAAGGTAATCATGGCACTGCAGGCATCACCCTGTTGCGCAGCCATTGCCATGACAGCTACCTGTGCCCTGCAGGGCTCTTGCACTGACATAGCGGTGGCCCTCAGGTGAAGGCACCAGCAAGAGAGAGGAAAAAGCCATACAGCAGTCATGGTTTCCCCTTGCACTGGTCATGTCTGTGAGAACCTGTGGAGAAGTGTTCACCCACCCTGCGAGAGGCCACCTCCCCTGCTTGGCTTTGGACCTGGCTGCTGCTAGCTTCATTGGTTAGCCTGGGCCAGCTTCTTCCTAGAGGAGGATAAGCTTTACCAGAAGGAAAAATGGAAATACAGAAATTGGGCAATTTGCCAGAATGAGTACACAAGGCCACAGATCAACTGGAATAACTGGGGAGGAGAACTGAGATTACCAGTTTAGAAACCCCAGCCACCACACCATCACATTTACTACTCTGGTACCACCAGCACAGGCATACAGATCTCCTAAAGGTGCATAGTTGTGATGAACAGCTGTTTTCCAAAGATTTTCTGTGGGAATTACCAAAGGAGCTACCCACTGTCATAGTGTTACGGGTGAAATTTTTCAGTTGATATTTCAAAGGCAGTAGGACATGGTGTTCTGGGAAGCGGTGGTCTTTATCTCAGCTGATACCTCTGTCTTGCTCCTGCCCTGTTGAGGTGAATTGCTAGATCGCTATACAGACATGCGTTAGCCCCAGTTCACCTACAAGGATTTGAAGCCCCATGGCTGTTAGCTGTTGGCTAGTGGTCACATTGTGCAGAGGTGTGACTAGCTGAGCTTCCAGCTGAGGGTAAATAGGCATGTCTTTACCCATGAGAGACGTGGGGCTGAAAACCATGTCTTGGGCAGAAAATGCTTGCCCTGCTTCCATTTATGCTGCTGGTGCAAAACTTTGGAGGTTCGTTTTAGCTGTGTGGGATGACCTGTGTGACCAGGAACATCTCTGGAGGGGGACCCAAATACACATTGGGTCTTTAGGTTATTCTCTTCAAAAAAAGAATCCCTATTTTTAGCTTTACGATAAAAAGCCTGTGCTATAAAAATCCTGTCTTTCCCAAAAGTGTTTACTAATGCTTGTAAATAAACTTAGCCTTCCCACAGGCTATTTTCTGGGGTTTTTTTCTCCCTTAAAAACACAACTCTGTGGAGGTTTGGGGGCAGGGGAGGGTGTTCTTATCACACCATATAACTTGGCTACTAACTTACACCTCCACAGCAAACGTGGCTGTGGAGGAATTTGGGGCCAGTCTCGGTAGATGGGCAATGCCTCTGAGTTGGGGGAATTTACATCACTGGGGATGAACTTTGCCCTAGGTACTATTTCCTTAGGATCTCATAATGAAAGCCAGGCACCCACTCCAAGACAGACAAATGCAAACTCCTCATGCTGCAACAGCTGAAGGTGGGGAGGATTTCCCTGCAGTTCTGCTGGGCAGGGAAAGTCGTGGCATTTGGGTACACCCCCAGAGGGGACAGTGTGTTTCGGTCCTCTGAGCTGCCCTGGCCCCGATCACTTTGCTGGGAGCTCATTCAGTGACTGCCAGAATTAACGCAGAATTAAAATATATTGATGCAGAACGAGCACCCACAGATAAGTGATACCTGCATGCATATAACTATGCACCTCAATATCAGCTCCCTGCACATTGTGCTTCCCCCAAGGTAAGGCGGCTATTATTCCTAAAGGAAACATACCAAACACCTCAGTGGAAAGTGTTTGCATATGAGTGTGTTTGTGCTCCCTGATTTTTTGTTCAAATGGCAGTCCCGGCTGTGGTTTTCCTTTATATAGATGTTTTACCTGCAAACATGGATTCACAGGAGGTCCCACACATCCTCTTCAGCATTCATGTTAGCTGTCAGCTCCATCTGTCTGCACTGCCCTTTGTGTTGAAGTGCTTTCTTTGCTATGTTATTTGGAAAATAAGGATTATTTTTTTCACTCATCTCTTCATCTTTTTTCCTTCATTGCTTTTTCTTGCCAAACATCTGTCAGTTGAACTGCAGTACTTTCTTTTGTAACCAGCACAGATATTTGGGCTGACCCTCTGAGTGCTTTTTTGCCTGAGCTTTCATGAAATGACCCCCAGCCCTATCCCCGCTTTGTTTTTCAAACAGATCAATGAGTGCTTTGCACATGGTCACAGCAATCCTTGGTGGCAGGAGCTAGTTAAGGAAAAGAAATCTGCTGCTTACAGATCAGTGACAACACTTACCTTTAATGGAAAAGGCTTTTATGTCTGTTGTTAAGTCCCCAGGAAAATTGTAATACTTCTTGGCAGATGTACATCATTCATGCTTGGTGCACAAAATGTCCCTTGGTACTAATCAGGCAATCACTGGATGTGAACTATGTATACATTTACCAAGTTTGAGCAATTTTCCTGCTATCCTGTCTGTGCTAGGCATATGATACATTTTTAAGGCCCATATGAGCTGTTTCATGGAGAATTAAGCCACCTTAAAAAAAAAAAAGAGATGCAAAGCAATTTTAAAGTCTTACTTTGTTTCTATTTTTAGCTTGTTAAATAATACATGTTATTTCTTTCCTTCTGTTCCTCAAAGCTTCTCAAACATTGAACTGTCTCCTAGTGGGAGGTCCAGATGTGGAAAACTGCAAAAGAAATGTCTCCTGCTGTTTGAGTGCTTTGCCCTCTGAACAGATCTTGCCTCAGGCATGTTCCCTTCAAAAATACAACTTGGCCTTGTTGATCAGCAGTGCTGCAGTAAACTGTTTTGTTTGTAAGTAAGTCATTACAGGTTTATTTTACAGTGGAGTGGTCAAACTCCAGCCCAAACTGGAGACACTCTGTTTCCCCACCTCCATCCTGGCAAGTTACTATACATATGATCACTGCTCAAGAGAGGTCAGCTGGTAGAGAAAAAGGAGCAAAATGGCATGACCAGGGACATCTGAACCCACGTGTCACAGCCAGCTCATTTTCCTAGCCACTTGCAGTTGCTGCATCAGCAGCAGGAAATGTATTGGAGAACAAAAATGCTGAGCTGAAATGTAAAGGAGACCACCCATTAAGAATTATTCACTTCTGACCATTTTTGAGCCAGATCCAAAGCAGGCTGCAGATTTGGTTGTGTCCATCTGCACCTCTCTGCTTTCTGTGTCCCTGGGGCACGCTGTGGTGAGGTGACACTGGGCTGGGGACTGTGCATGTACCTTTGGAGCTGGGAATAAGAAAGTGTGTGGCACAACATACAGGCACTGTTTGGTGTGAAAATAAATAGATAATAAAAACAATAATAAAAGATATGTCAGTGGGCAACCAGAACAAGCCATGAAAATCAGCTCTTCTGGAAGCAAAAGTTGTCTCTGCTTTTGCTTCAGATATAAGTAGGATCACTGAAGCTTAAAAGCAGGTGCATCTGCCATTCATTCTGCTTTCACTGCCATGTTAGGACCAAACCCCTTTTTTGGCCTCTGTGGCAGAAAAAAAGTCGTTACATTCTGGGTATTTTTCAGTCTTACTACCTAGCCAAGCCTCACTCCTTAAACATCAAAGCTTTTTTACTGACATTGTTCTTGTTAAGTGGGTCAGAGACCATTATATTCATTATCTCTTCATGTTTTTCTCTCCTCTCCTTTTTTTTTTTTGACAGCAAGTAAGAGAATAAACAGACTTCTGCTTGCTATATCAATACAATTCCACTACCCAAATGCTGGTTGCTATCCCCTTTCCCCCATCCTTTTTCACAGTCACCTGTTGGTTTTCTCTTCTCCCGTGCACAAAAAAATTATTCTGAAAGAACAAAAGACTAGGTAACTTGATTTCCCCAGCTTAATCAGTCTCAGCTCCTCAGAGATTCATTCTTCCTTGCTCAGAGTACCAGATCTTACTGTACTACTGACTTATGCAGGTGACAGCAACACTGCTGTTCAGCAGTGCAGTGATGCCTTGGTGTGAACTGGAAAGAAATCTCAGAGCAACAGGATGCTGTGGGTGAGGAAGGTTCAAAGTCTCAGTGATGCTTCTGAAAGGAAATGGTTTACATTGCTTTACTTGCAGAAGGGCAGTGGGACTATCTGTCTGACATGTTTTATCTATAGCATATCTGTAACATTAACCACATCTGACTTTTTGGGAGTCCCTTCCCAAGCCTGTACCACACAGCAAAATGTGGGTCCAGAGGTGGGTTTGTTTCCCATTTGTGGCCACCTCATGTTTGTGTGGAGCAGGTTCAGCAGCATATGCTCCATGTACTTCTGCAAATGCAGTGACTGCAGAAAGGGTGAGTGTTGAGCAATACCCTCTCTCTTCTTGCTTTTCTGAGCAAAGAAGGATATCTTCTAATGAGTCACTGAAACAAAGGTGTCAGGATGATGTGCTTGCAAAAGACTGTTCTGCAATGATAAGTATGTTGGGTAATCCTTTTTTTTTGTAGGTTTCCATGTAGGAAGAGGTGTGGACTGTCTAGCATTTTGTTGGCTATCAAGCTTTTTTAGATCAATTCTGTGTGCAGCTGTATTGGGTTTGCATGGCAAGGTTTTGGTGGCGGGGCAGCTACAGGGGTGGCTTCTGTGAGAAGCTGCTAGAAGCTTCCCCCATGTCTGGCAGAGCCAATGCCAGATGGCTCCAAGACAGACTCACTGCTGGCCAAAGCTGAGCCCATCAGCAATGGTGGTAGCGCCTCTGGGATAACGGACTTAAGAAGGAAAAAAAACCTAAGGAGCCATTTTTGCAGCCAGAGAGAGGAGTGAGAAGATGTGAGAGGAAGAACTCTGCAGACACCAAGGTCAGTGCAGAAGGGGCAGGAGGTGCTGTAGGTTCCGGAGTAGAGATTCCCCTGCAGCCCCCGGAGAACACACTAAAAACCAAAAATTTCTTCTTTCCTATATACACATACTTCACAATCATTGAAAATAGTAACTATTTGCCAAAGATATCTCCTGTGCAGGCGTAGAATTTTACCCTAGATTTAAATAGAGATTGGAAATAATTGAACATATTTTGATTCAACTAAGATTTTATTAAGTGTCAGTATATTTCAAAATCCATCTTAAGACTGGATTTCAAAAGAGAAATTTCATTATACATGGTTGAGGCTTGAAAAAAAAATTACATATTTCACTTTCCAATGAAAGCATAGCTTCATTTATAATTGGTGAGGCAGGCTGTCTCCCTGCAGCCCATGGAGGGCCATGGGGGAGCAGATATCCACCTGCAGCCCCTGGAGGACCCCACACTGGAGCAGGTGGAGGCACCCAAAGGAGGCTGTGACCCTGTGGGAAGCCCACACTGGAGCAGGCTCCTGGCAGGCCCTGTGGCCCCATGGAGAGAGGAGCCCACACCAGAGCAGGTTTGCTGGCAGGACTTGTGACCCCGTGGGGGACCCACGCTGGAGCAGTCTGTTCCTGAAGGGCTGCACCCCATGGGAGGGACCCACGCTGGAGCAGTTGGTGAAGAACTGCAGCCCGTGGGAAGGACTCCCGTTGGAGCAGTTGGTGGAGGACTGTCTCCCGTGGGAGGGCCCCCAGGCTGGAGCAGGGGCAGAGTGTGAGGAGTCCTCCCCCTGAGGAGGAAGGAGCAGCAGAGACAGCGTGTGAGGAACTGACCGCAACCCCCATTCCCCGTCCCCCTGTGCTGCTGGGGGGGAGGAGGGAGAGAAATGGGGAGTGAAGTTGGGCCTGGGAAGCAGGGAGGGGTGGAGGGACAGGGTTTAAGGTTTGGGTGTATTTCTCATTGCTCTGCTCTGTTTTGCTTGGTAATAAATTAGATGAATTTTCCTCTAAGTTGAGTCTGTTTTTCCCGTGATGGTAGCTGGTGAGTGATCTCTCCCTGCCCTTATCTCGACCCAGGAGCCTTTCGTTATATTTTCTCTCCCCTGTCCAGCTGAGGAGGGCAGTGACAGAGCAGCTTTGAGGGGCACCTGGCCTCCAGCCAGGGTCAACCCACCACAGCAGCGGCAGAGACCCTGTCATGTAGGCCACACTTCCTCCCTTTTGGGGGCTTTCCTGGATTTTGAAATACACACAAACCAAAGGGCAGACTGGAATAAGCTCTGGAATTCAAAAGTCTGCTGAGAAAACAGACAAAGAAGCTCCTTCAGAACAAAGTAAACAGGTTTAAATCATGGAGAAACGATGACCTTGGGGCAATGATCTGAAAGCTGTTGCTCTGCAGACCCTCCTGCTCCTGGCACCTTTGACATACCAGTTGGGTTTCCAACAAAGGGAGGGTCAAAAGACAATTTGTACTGAAAGCGCCAAGGCCTTTTCCCTAGCCCCATCCATGCTGAGGGCTCTGTGCCATCTCCCTGCTTTTACAGAGCTTCTGTAGCTCCCACTGGCATCTCCTGGCAAACCACAAAACTGTGGGAGACACCAGAACGCAATGTGGGGGGATGGATGGTCCAACTGCTCCTTCGGTGATGCTGACCTCCTTTGCCTGTCAGTTACCCACAAGGGAGCCTCCTCTGCTTTCCTCTCTGCTTCACTGGTAATTACTTAACAACAAAAGTGCACCTCCAAACAAACCATTTGCTCCAAGCCATGGTAAACAGTCTTTGGCTGCCGAGTCAATTTTATTCTTTTCCCAGAAGCAAAAAGAGAAAATCATTCAGAGTGACAATGCAGGTCTATAAATAGCTGAGTTTGGGGAATGGAGGACCAGTTTTCTAGATGCTGTTTCTCTCTAGGGGAGGACCATGCCCTAGGAGGACCAAGTACCCTCTCCTGAAGCTTACCAGGAGGCTACCAAGCTCAGTCTGTTTGCAGCTGGGTTTCTTCAACATCTCCTTTGGGATGTACCTCTTGAGGCGATGCACCCAGGAAAGCGATGGGAATGCCCTGAGGCTAGCAGCAGCCAGCCTCTCTAGTCCTGTGAGCACTGCTCCCTGGTGCTGCAGGGAAACAATGAACAAATGGCATTTAGTTGCTGCCCCTGCTTGAGCCCTGCAAGTTATTTCCTGACCTCTAAACTCATGAGGAGGGACAAGGAGAAAGCTGTTTCCCTCAAACTATTTAAACCTCGCTGAAGATGCCAGCCATTAATCTAAGGGGGCTGGCAAAAAAAAAAAAATTTAAAAAAAAAAAAAATTGGAGGGGCTTGCAGGGACTTGGAAATGGATAAAAAGGGCACAGATTGTGAAAGGCCAATGCAATCAGTAGTCAATTTCTTATTGACCAACTTGTCTTCATCTCAGCAGACACACTGTCTGCGCCAACAGTTCTGCCTGGGTCACAGCCACAGTCAGCAGGATGAAAAACAAGAGAAGCAAAAATGCACGGTGTCTGGAAGAAAAATCAAACACACCTATGGGAACCAAGCAGAGAGTATTCAGATAGCAGCATAGGAGTAGTGGGTGGAAGGAAAGCAACAGACACCAGAGGTATTAGCAGGGTGATGCTGCTGCAAAAAGGCAGAGTGTTGTGGGATATATGGTACAAGGCATGCCCCAGCCAAGGAAGGTAATTTTCTCTTTAGCCCTGCATAGGTCTCAGTGGCAGTGACATGCACATGTTAGGTGGAAGCAAAAAACACTATACAGAAGCATTAGAAACATACAGGTAACTGGGGAAAGGCTGAAAGAAGCCCTCATTTACCAAGGAGAGAGAAGATGAGCACCGTCTATTTGAGGACACAAATCTATTCTTCCCAGAGCCTATTAAAAGTCAGACAAGTAATCAGCATCATTTGCTGCAAGTGTGACCAGTGATGGCAAATGGGGAAATGCCTTCTGCAAAAGCAGAGCAGAAAAATATTGCCTTGAGCTGCCCAGGCCACCGAAGAGTCTCCTTCTCTGACAGGTCTTGGGAGTGTTTAGACCAACTTCTGTCCAACATGGTTTAGGGATGCCACATTTCTACTCAGTGCTGACTTTTTTTTTTTTTTTTTTTTACTGTAAGTCCTTTCCAACTGGATATTCCTGTGATTGTGTGGGCCCTAGCTGGACGTGAGAAAGGAGGGCATTGTTATGAAGCTTAGTCTCTAATCACATGAATTTTACTTGGACAAAAATAAAAGCAGAAGAGGCTTGGCCAGCGTGGGAGTGCATTTGAGGAGCTGTTGCCCACCTGTGTCCTCCTTCCCTGTGCAGTGCGGCCAGGCTCCACCTTCAGCACCTGCAAGGGACAGTCCCAGTCTGTGCCTGCACGTGCACAGCTGAGCAGCCCCCCAAATAGCAGAGTCTTCCCCATGGAAGGAGAGGATGTCTTCAGCCCTTGTAAACCCTGGCTGCCTGCCCTGAGAGGGTACACCCGCATTTGTCTTTTGAGGAGAAGTCTCAACATCTGCAGTCTGCAAATGACGGGGGACTGCTGAACTCCCCTGTGCAATAAATCAAACCAATAAGGACAGACATGTGTGGAAGTAGGTGTAAGTATGGTCTCTGGAGCCCAGCTTTGATGTGCTGTGTTACTGTGCCAACAATGTTATCAGGGAAGACAACAGGAAAGTCATTTTCCCAAGTCTTTAATCCCACAGGGCACCGCAGACCCCCAACACAGAAACTCACGTTCAGTTGAACAAATCCCTGCTTTCTAAGGACAGATACCCTGGGAAGCTATAATCAACACTGCGTCTGCTGCTTTCTTTGACAACAGGCTGAAAGTGATCCCTCTAAGTGTCACCCTGGGTGAGGATTTGCTTTTCCTGAAAGGATAGTGCAAACAAATAGTGGGCATCTGGCAGCACACAGCAGAAAATGCCTGCAGCTTTGGAAAAAAAAGCCTGGAACAGAGGGCCAAGAAGAATGAGAATTTCTCGAGCCCTTTTTATTTATCAGTTCAAAGAGAGTCCTCATCCATGCTAACATCAAGCCATGCCACAGCTTAATCCTGGTTGCCATTATCTTAGCATACTTCAAGAGCAATCCCATCAAAGGCAGCAGAACTGCTCAGGAGGTCAAGACCTGTGTAGGTGACACATTGTCACCTTGCATTGCATGCTTTTAAAACAAGCTGTTATGCTGGCTTTAATGCATCCCTATGCTAGATTATGCAGTGTCCTCGCTTGGGGCATTCCTTCTCTGAAGACAGTAGGTAAATCCATTTCGGGCATGCATTTTACAGAAGGTCTCAGAGGGAGCAAAAACCAAACCAGGGCAGGAAACCAGAGATGGAAGATGTGACTATCCCTGGAAGGTTGGGCAGAAACCACCTCTGGTGGGGAATGAGTGAGCAAGCGAGTAAACGAGAGCACCTCGGAGGTGGGTGCTGGACCGCTTCTTCCAGCTGTGCTCCAGAAAACCTCTGCTTGTCCTGGTCTTAGTGCCTTGTGCCCCTCTGTGCCCACACATCCCATTATTATCTACACTTCTTTATATTTAGGTTGCCAGTTGCTGATGAAACCCCTCTTTTTGTTTGCATGTTGGTGTAAATGCAGGCACTGGGAACAGCACCAACGAATCAGACCTGGACTGAGCAAAACCGGCTCTGCATAAAGTGAAAACCAGCCAAACTAAAAATTACCTCAGGGCACAGAGCTAATGCATCAAAAAAGATTTGATGTATTCAGATCGGTGTGTTTCATATTCAAAAGTCATATGTACAGGTTGAGAACCATTTACATTTTACAGAAATCTTGTTTTGCTTAACCCTGACTGTAACTAAACATTATAGATGATGATCATGTTTCCCACTGGGCTGGACTTTTTCCCAGTCTGCATAAGAAAATTGGTAAATACTTGCTGACATATCTAACCTGAGGACCTGGACTTCATATCTTCAGCAGAAAAAGATACTCAGTTTTGCCTTGAGATAGAGGTCTTTAAGTTGCCTTCCAGAGAGGAAAGGATAGAATTAGTGCATGAATCCATCCTAATTTTACTTACTGTTGATAACAGCCTAGGAGATCTAAATCAGTCCAGCTTCATTCTGATTGTTAATCACTTCCCTGCACCTCTGCATTGCTATTTGAAAACTTCTTTTTGTTAAATCATTGTTCCAGTTGTGAAGATCTTTCTAACGTACATCAAGAATGGAAAGTACCTATGTCAGAAACTGAAAGGAGTTAATTCTTTGCATTGTCAAAGTGTTTCTTTAATGCAAATTATAAAATGGTTTCCTTTGGAAAAGCCTGGTCCAATACACAACCAAAGGGTGCTGAATTGCAAATGTTTTCAAGAATGGCAGAATACTCAGAAAAGAAAACTTAATGTACAAGCTTATAAATATTCATCTTTGTGCCAGTGTGCACATATTTAACCAGTCTTTTTATGCAAAAGAAATGTACAAATGTACATACATATTCAGGTTCCATCATGCTTTTTCTTTTGCAAAGAAATGTTGTGTTTTGTACTGGTGGTAACTAGGGAGCTGCTTGGGGTTTACTTTCTGCACACAACTCCATTTCAAGGGCCTGCTAAATGTAGCCATTCCTGAGGGAAGATTAACTGACTAAAACTGCGGAAGTGTATTCTATGCTTTTTCCAGAGAGGTAGTCACTACCTTCTTTGCTTTTTCATTTGCTTCCTTTCTTTCAACTCACATCAAGAATCATTCAGGTGGATAGTCTTACAAATCACTTTGCTATGATTTCTGGGCACCAGAAGTTGCATAGCTATTCTGTGTTTTTGTGCTCCTTCCACATGTTTCTGTACTTTTGATCGCTGTCCTCTGATTTTGGTCCACACATGCCTGAGTTTGCGTTACTTTGGCACAGCAGCAGCCCTGTGGTGAGGGTAAGACGGGCTCTGCAGTAAACTGTTAACCTGCCCCCTGTTCTCACCAGATTGGATTAAATCTGGCACCCGTGAATGCTAACAAGAAACTGCTGAACACTGCAATTGCAGCACCTTCAACTGAAAAAAAACCTAGAGTGGCAATAGCTCTGAGGTACACAGCTTGGACATCATCCTGATGATGTTTGTGTCTCATACAAATTTTGTTAGCTTATTTGTCTGTTTTTATATCTGATGGATAATGTGGAGATAGGTCACAGAGCACACAAAAATCCTCACTGAGGTCAGCTGGGGCGTGGAAAAACAGTCCTTGTTCAGTTCTTGAATGCTGTGGCTCTTTCTGCCCTCAGGGATGAGCGTTTCTCTTGTGGGCAGGTTGGTGGAGCTGGAAGCCACCGGCCCAGGCAGGGAATCCCTGCACAGCCTGGCTGCGTCTCACTTTAAGGCCCGTACAGGTCTCCTGAGCTGCTGTAGACGTGGTGTAAAGCCAAACTGGTTAATCTGTGCTGGCGGATAGAGCTGCAGAAAGTTCAGCACTTTTTCAGGCTGTCTGTATGCATGTGGTGCAAGTGGAGCCAGGCAAGCCCTCTGCACATGCTTACATGCTTTGGCTTTCCATTCCCAAAGCAAGGCAAGATGACTTCTTATCTTGGTTGAGGTGGGTGGGTGATCATGATTTCATCAGGATGCGTGGGCTGTGGTGAGCAGGTAATCCAGGCAAACCTTGGGGTGCAGGAAGCATTTTCAATCTCATGATGTCACAACAAATCCCAGTTAAAGTCCTGTGTGTCGTGTGACTAGGTGGAGAGCCCAGATGGTGTGAGAGCAGCAAACTTGAGATGCCAGTCCATATTCAGAGCAGGATGTTACAAAGTCTGCAGGCTTCTGAGCAGCAGGGAAAAAAGGTCTCTGTGAAGCTGTGAAGCTTTCTCCATCCACGTGTCACAGGCAGCCTCCACTTCTCATGTAAAGGTACAACCATCAGTCCAAAGCACTGAGAAACTGGCACAAGAAAGCCAAACAGGGCTGATGGCAGCCATCATCAAAGTTAAAATTCTGGTTAAAAATAGCAACTTTGGTTGAACTTTCAGTTAAAGAACGAAAGTCATGCCTGACAGCCACAGAGCCTCTGTGGAGTTAAATATGGAAAATAGGAACAACTTTCATGCCACCATAGAAAAAGGAAACTATACTAGGGTTTGCTAGTAACATTTCTAATAAGGGTGATAGGGTCAGCTGGAGTCCTTTGGCCACTGCAATTGTCCCATGGTGCCTTACACCAGCTGTCACATTCAGCCAAACCATGACCTGATGCAAGTCAGTGGAGATAAATGGCCCCGATCAGCAGATGGTCAGAGCTGGAGGCAAAAAACTTGTGCTCTCCCTGCTAATCAAACTTTGCCCTCTGGTGTTGGACCAGCTCCCAGAAAATAGGTGAGAAAGCCAAACCTGAACACAGGTTCCTTAAGGCCCGTTTCATGTTTTAGCCTTTGCATCACTACCTCTCTGGTGCATGAAGTCAATGCAGTGTGACTTTACGTGGCGTGTTCCAGTGCGCAGGTTTCCTTGGAAGAGGCAGATCACAAGATCACAGGGCAATTCAGGTTGGGAGATCCTCATAACACAGCTATAGTGTTCCTCCCCTCCTCGCTGTTTGAGCATAAACAAATTTCAATGTGGTCCTGGCAGACTCTGTTCCCAGAAGCACTGTAACCCAGCATCACACAAACACTTTTTGTGTAGTCTGGGCTATAACAGAGCTGGATTGCACACAGCCCTTGTTTACCACAGGGGATTCCCTGTTCTGCCGGATGCACTCATGCTCCAGAGACCTGTTAACAACAGCTCTCGTTCATGGTGTCTGAGCGGAGCTGGGATTTTCACAGTCCTGTCCACCCTCAGACATCACTGGATGAGTTTCATGCCACGCTTACAATAGTGACACAGCAAAGGGGTGGCAGGAACCGGGTCCATGCCAGGCCTGTGCTCTCTGCGCAGCAGTCACTTGCCATCAGGATGGTGAGGTTAATTGTTGCTGTTTGCTCGCTTTAGCCATAGTGGAAATTTTAGGACCAGACAGGCAATGTGGGTGGGCTTCCAGACCTGTCCATGCTGTGATCCTCAGGCTATTGCAAGTGCTACTGGAAACATGGGAAGTACAATGTGCATTTCAAAACCATCCAAAAGAAAAGCAGGACCCTCTCCAAGGCAGCTCACATGGGCCTGCAGAGTCTCATGTGCCAAGTGGCCCAGCTCTTTGCACTTGTTTGCCTTACAGATTTCACCAGGAGGATGCTGCACAGAGCTGATCAGTTTGGGTGCCACTGCAAGACTGTGAGTGCTGGGTCTGTTCTCTCCAGGAAAATTGGGCTCACTGCCTCCTTGGGTCACCTGCAATCACTGCCCCATTGCAGCTACCTGCGGCTGTAGCCACATCCAGCAATGGGTTTTCCAGCCCAGCAGAGAGGGCCTCAGCATGGACACCTAGCTTGCTCTGGGCTAGATGAGAAGCATGGATCTGGAGCTGACAAGGCCATTCCCAGTTCTCTGAGCTGTTCATTCCTCTCCAACCCTGTAATCAGCCAGCTATGAACCTTGTCCTTGCAGTACAGCCCTGTGGGAGCAATAGGCGTATGCTCTTGAAGCACTTTGCTTTTGCCTTCCTCCATCACTATTTTTCAGCAATCAGCCAGCTGCAGATATGCTGGGGAAAAAAAGACTTTTTGTTCCCCGTGCACATTTGGGTTTATTTCTAAATTTTTAATACCAGCTTAAATTCAAGAGAATCACTAAGCTAATAGCATACTAGTGCAGCTCTCATAAACTCTCTTGGCCTTTGTAGGCTTCAAAACCTGAAACCTTGAAGTATTACAAGAAAAAGAAAATTAACTGCAACCATAATGTCTGAGGGCGTTGTGGTTTAACCTCCAGGTGGCAACTGAGCACCCCACAGCCACTTGCTCACCCCCCTCCTCCTCCCCACCCCAGAGGGATGGGGGAGAAAAATCAGAAGAGTGAAAGTGAGAAAACTTGTGGGTTGAGTACAGACAGTTTAATAGGTAAAGCAAAAGCCACATGTGCAAGCAAAGCAAACCAAGGAATTCATTCAGCACTGCCCATGGGCAGGCAGGTGTTCAGCCATCTCCAGGAAAGCAGGACTCCATCATGCGTAATGGTGACTTGGGAAGACAAACGCCATCACTCCAAATGTTCCTCTTCCTTCTTCTTCCCCCAGCTTTAGATGCTGAGCATGATGTCATATGGTATGGGATATCCCTGTGGTCAGTTGGGGTCAGCTGTCCCGGCTGTGTCCCCTCCCAACTCCTTGTGCACCCCCAGCCCACTCGCTGGTGGGGTGGTGTGAGGAGCAGAAAAGGCCTTGGCTCTGTGTGAGCACTGCTCAGCAGGAATGAAAACATCCCTGTGTTATCAACACTGTTGTCAGCATAAATCCAAAACACAGCCCTGTACTAGCTATTATGAAGAAAAGTAACTGTATTCCAGCCAAAACCAGCACAGAGGGCAGGAGTATCCTCTCCTTCTTTATGCTGTTCAGGCTTGTAAGATGAATTGAAACCATTGGTTGCATTCCTCATACTTCCACAAACACTTGCTGTATTTGGCAGAGCACTGTTGTTATCCTTCATCCCAAGTTTCAAAATTACAAGCTTTCTTTATGATACTAAAAGAAGCAGCTTTCCAGGGGAATTGGAAAGAAAAGCCTTGCAACCAAACCTCTGGGTGCTGAGCCACTTGTCTCTACCTGCAGCCCTCTGGGTGAGATGTGCCCATGTCCCTGGGTATTAGTGGTGGGGGAGAGAGCAGGCAGGACACCTCCCCATTGTGCTCACTGTGCAGAAAGTCTTTGGAGAAACAAGTAAGTAGTAACAAAGCAATTAAAAGAAGCAGCCAAGTGAGCAAAGTCATTAGGGAGACAATGACAGAAGCAAATCAGTGATCAGAAAACTGCAGCAAGCACATGCTGGTGTTCAGTGTCCCAGTCCAGGGTGCGTCTCTTGCAAATGTTGGCTTTCAGCCCCCCAAAAAAGCAATGTTATTGGCAGATCTAGCAAAGTAGCTGAGAGTCAAAGTCCCAAAACAATGAAAACCCTGTTTACTGGCATGTTTAAATAAAAGACAGCTCATGGTAGTGGCAGCTGGCTTAGCAGAGCGGGTTATGGATTCATGGTTGAGCATGTCATCATATGTTTTGCTGAACTGAGACCAGTGCTAACATCTCTCCCTGTGCAGAGATGGCTGTTCCTCTTAATGAGGTCTCAGCTACAGCAGTATTGGCAGTTTGGAGATGACTGTTTTGTACCTTTCTGTGATATATTAGTTCTGTGGCTGAAGTAGGGACTTCCCTCTGCAGGGCCGGCAGCTGCAACAAGCAGTGATACACAGGTGTAACATGCATTAACTGCTGTAAGTGTGAAAGAGCACTCAAAATAAATGAACATGAGCATCTATGAGGACCACAGTTACTACCAGTCCCTGCTCTGCTTTGCTCAGCTCAACATAATTTGGCATAAAATATTGCAAAAGCCATGTAAGGTAACCTGCCTATATAAGCAAGTTAAGGAAGGGCAGGGTCTGGAGTGGCCCTGAATTTGCATGTGGCAGATGAAAGCAGAAGTGATTCCTCCTGAATTCCCATTGATTAAAATGATTCAGCCAGCAGAGGAAGATTAACCTTCTTTTGTTGTTCAGCACTGATGATGGAAATTGATCTCTACTATTTGCAGGGACTGAGTTTATTCAGCTGTTGCTAAATCAGAAAGTGATATCTTTTACATACATAATGTCCCACCACAAAGGCAAAAGGCAGATGGTGTGAAAGCCCATGGGGCATTTTTCTCCAAGTTGGGATCCACCTTAAATTAACAGCAGGTCTAACCAAATGTAAAGTCCTTGCCCTCGACAGAGCTGGGTCCTGAACCGACCCCTGTGTTGCAGGAGCATGCCCCAGTAGCTAACTGAGGATGGGGAAAGGATCAGTGAGAAAGATGGGTGCAGAGAAGGCAGAGGAGGGCTGCTGCTTTGCTGCAAGTAGGCGTGAGCACCAAGGGTGTGTGCCAGGCAGGGGAAAGGGCAGTTTGGGGGAGCAAGCGTGTCCAGGGGCTGCACTTGGGTGCACTGCATGTGCCCCCACCTTGTGTATCCATGCTTGCTGGGCACTGCCTTGAGGGAGCAGCCGTGGGAGGATGTTTCCAACTGTATTTGTACTCTTGACTCCCTGCGGGACTTTGCTTTTAGAGTCAAGAAAGAGCAATGAGGATTTGTACCACAGTGCTGCCTGAGACAGGGAACGCAGCCGTGACGGACAAATGCCTGAGCTGAACAGACACCAGAGAGATGGAGTAAACCCACACCCACCCTCTGCCTCAAAGTCAGCTGTATGTGGCTGTGCAGTGACTTACCATTCCTGGCAGCCCAGCAGGCTCTGCCTGCATGCTGCACAGAGCCTCTGAGGTCAGACTCATGATTTTGCCTGTGTCAAGCTTGCTCGCTAGGTTCTGCTGTCTTGTACTGGGTGCCACCAAACACTTGACAGAGATAACAGTGTTGGGGTCTCCAGCCTTACTATCACCAGCAGAGCCTGGACTGGTATCCTCACAAGGAAAATAAAAATTTGCAGGCTAGTCCACACTCTGTGGCATGGAGGGCAGCCTGCCTCACTGAGGACGGGGAGATGTGCATGCCCCAAGACACTGTGTCCCCTTCTTCCACCTCATTCACCTGCAAAACCATCCTTTCCATTGCCTTGGCCCCAGCAGCACCGCTGAGGGTCAGGGTGGGGGTGCCAGGGAGCTGCTGTCTGCTGGTGGCAGCATCAGGGGACCCCAGGGAGCTGACGTTCCTCCTGCCACCCCTTCCACCTTCCTCCTCTTCCTCAGGTTAGCAATCCCAGCCAGCGCAGCTGCCACCCTCCCCAGACCCTGCTCCCTGCTGCCCCATCCCTTGGGGAGGAGGTGCATGCAGAAGAGCAGACACAGCGAAGGGAGCCAGGGAGCTCCAAAAAGCACAGAAATACGTACATGAAATAGCTCAAGTGAGTCCTGAAATCCTGAAGATTTATTTCCTGGTTTCTCCCAAGCCATTTTGTTCTTTCAACCTCTCTCCCTCACTGGGGTAAATCATGTGCTTTATGTTTGTATTTATGAAGAAAAAGCTTATCTTTCCCTCCCAACCCACTTTTCAAACACAATATAATGAAAAAAAAATCTCTTGTGCTTATCCTGGGACACATTTGTGAAGGGAGGTGTGTGTGGGAGACAAGGAAAGCAAATAAGTACAAAAGGAGAAAGAGGAGGAGGCAGGGAAATGTATTGTAAATTGCTTCCTCTTGGTCCCCTCACAGCCCCTTTCCATTTTCTTTTTCTGTCCCTTACAATTTGAAAAATTTCATCATAATAATGGATTGAGGCTCAGTTAAAAAAAGGGGCCTCGGAAAAAATAATACACAATTTTAGAAAGATCAGGTCTTTCCTCTTAATGCAATAATTCACATTTCTTGGGCTAACAAACTCTCAATCTTTTGGCCTTAAAATCTGTTTTGTACTGCACGTTTTATAAACAGGAAATTAAAATTTGGTGCATAATGATACTGAGAAAAAAATACAGGTAGGACAATCAGAAATATTACAGGCAGAAAGGTTTGCTTGCCAATCCAGGATGTAACTCAAGATGGGCTTGTAAATATTTAGCACTGTCTAGGCTGGTTGTGATAAAACTTGTGTGCTTTAAAGAATGAGCACATTCACTAGCCCAAATGTTTTCTGGTGAAAATCAGAAACCTGGTGCAAGTAACCCCTGACCGAATAACTATGGAAAATGACACTGTTGCTAAGCTTGTAAGCCTCTCCCTCTTTTTGTCAGTATTTATGTTTCCTTTGAGTCATGCCCACAACTCACTGTGAAGCATCTACCTGCTTATGAATCACAGCAATAAAAATAACCAAGAAGAAGAATTACCTATGTAGCGCGGCCACCAGCATTGGCACGGAAAATGCTCTGTTCCCTTAAGGTTAAGCTAGCAGGGTGCTTTAAAATCCCGGTAGAGATACCAGAGCTGTTTGACCCCACTGCAAGAAATCCCTGCTCATTTATTTGCTTGTGTCTGCCAGGCGCTGTGCACGAAGGCAGTGCAGGGATGGGGTGGGCAGCAGGCTGGCACACACTGGCAGAGCACTCACTGCTCGCTGGCTTTGAACCCCAGAATATTATCCTTTCGGGGTCTTCTTTTCTTCGGGCTTTCAAAACTCCAGCCACGGTCCCTCCACAGCTCAAATGCTTAATTGGCAGACTGTGTTGTGTCAAAAACCTTGTGGGGATGTGGCATTGCCCCTTCACATGCGTGAAACTGCTACCTTGCTGTTCAGCGTTGGCAAAGGCTGCCTGATAACCTCCCTGTGAAGGTTCGACCTCTCAGGATCTCCACGCACCCACGGGAACACAGCTAATTTCCTGAAGCTGCCCAAGGCAATGTTTACATACCACGTCAGAATGATTTAAGCAAGCCTCCTTGTGTGTTTGAAAGTCAAATAGTTTCATTTCATAACATTTGTCATTTTATATACATAGAATTGATTACCAACTATTAATGCCTATTTTTTTCTCCCCACTTTGGATGCTTTTCAGCAATGGCATGGACAACTTGGTGCCTCCCAAACAACCTAGCTGGCTGATGACAATGATGGACAATGATGGACAATTTCTCAGCAGCAATCTGGCAGATAAGGCTTTGGAAAGCTGACACACAGAGCATAAGCACCCTAGGAAGCTGGTGCATGGAAATGGTGAATGTCACCGATGGGCTCAGCACACACTGCAAATCTGGGTTGCTGGGGCCCATGGCTGTGTTCCTTGCTGTGGAGCGTGAAGTCCCCAGGTTTCAGGCAGCATGATGGATGGACCAGATACAGCAGACCATGTTGCAGAGCCAGTCATGCACATCTGTGTAAATGACCCCACTCAACCCCTTGCTGCCACCACCAAGCCAGGCTGATGGTTTTGCTGTGCTCCTTGGGGGGCACCTCCATTCTGCCCCTGCAACAGTCATGTTCTCCATGTCAGGCAGCTTTGGCCCAGCTGGGAAGGCTCATCTTTCCTCTCTCCCCTTGAACGGTTTCATCCTCTTGGGACATTGCCCTGGGGCACTTCTGCCCTGGCATGTGATCCAGCTTTCGCTCCTGAGATCTGCCCATGCATGTCAGGCATGCCACCCCGAGCCAGGCAGCCAACAGCAGCACCGGTCCTGCTCTGCTGGGAAGCCACTTGCTTACTCTGCATCAGCTGCTCTTGTTTGCATTTCTTTTTGTATTGGGTTTGCATGGCAAGGTTTTGGTGGCAGGAGGGCTACAGGGGTGGCTTTGTGAGGAGCCGCTAGAAGTTTCCCCCATGTCTGACAGAGCAAGAAGGCTCCAAGATGGACCTACCGCCGGCGAAGGCCGAGCCCATCAGTGACAGTGGTAGCACCTCTGGCATAATGTATTTCAGAAAGAAAAAAAAATTAGGAGCAGTTTTTGCAGCCAGAGAGAGAAGTGAGAAGATGTGAGAGGAACAACTCTGCAGACACCAAGGTCAGTGCAGAAGGAGGGGAGGAGGTGCTCCAGGCACCAAAACAGAGATTCCCCTGCAGCCCCTGGAGAAGACCATGGTGAGGCAGGCTGTCCTCCTGCAGCCCATGGAGGTCCATGGGGGAGCAGATATCCACCTGTAGCCTGTTGAGGACTACACTGGAGGAGGCTCCTGGCAGGCCCTGTGGCCCCATGGAGAAAGAAGCACACACCAGAGCAGGTTTGCTGGCAGGACTTGTGACCCCGTGGGGGACCCACGCTGGAGCAGTCTGTTCCTGAAGGTCTGCACCCCGTGGGAGGGACCCACGCTGGAGCAGTTGGTGGAGGACTGTCTCCCATGGGAGGGCTCCCAGGCTGGAGCAGGGGCAGAGTGTGAGGAGTCCTCCCCCTGAGGAGGAAGGAGCAGCAGAGACAGCGTGTGAGGAACTGACCACAACCCCCATTCCCCATCCCCCTGTGCTGCTGGGGGGGAGGAGGGAGAGAAATGGGGAGTGAAGTTGGGCCTGGGAAGCAGGGAGGGGTGGGGGGACAGGGTTTAAGGTTTGGGTGTATTTCTCATTGCTCTGCTCTGTTTTGCTTGGTAATAAATTAGATGAATTTTCCTCTAAGTTGAGTCTGTTTTTCCCGTGACGGTAACTGGTGAGTGCTCTCTCCCTGTCCTTATCTCGACCCAGGAGCCTTTCGTTATATTTTCTCTCCCCTGCCCAGCTGAGGAGGGCAGTGACAGAGCAGCTTTGGGGGGCATCTGGCCACCAGCAAGGGTCAACCCACCGCGCTTTTCCACAAATTTGAATACACATTCACTGAAATTCTTGCTGAAAATACCATTTGCAAGTGGAAGGTGCTCATGTCCATTTTGCTATCTTTTCTGATAAAACTCCTGATAAATATGGGGAGGGAGAGGCTCAATTTTTCATACATTTGAATTGATTATATTTCAGCCTACTCCTAAGAATGCTACAGGTAGCAGAGGGGGAGGAAGGGCAACTGAGCCTCCGTGCCCCTCTGCCAGCACCAGTGAACGTGTGAGGACAAATGTAGTGGGTCTCAAGCTCAACTTAACTTATGCTGTGAAATTGTCAGGCATGGTAGTGCTGCACACTGTCATGGCATGTCTGCAAGCCCTACTATTTCAGATCATCTGGGCAGTCATTTTTATTTTAGTTGCTTCTTTAAGACAAGTTTTAAACATCCACATGTGTATTGTGTTCATACAGGAAGCAGCTCTGCAAAATCCTGGTGCTTCATAGAAGCAGCTAAAAGCTGGTGTTTCTGCAAAATGCCAAGGAAGATTAATGGGACAGACCCCAAGCTGTTTATTAAAGGGTTGAACATGATGGTTCTCTTAAAGTTTAGGTGTCCTTTTGACATCTCCTATGTACATGACATTTGTATATTTTAAAAAATTCATTGAACAATGGGGGAAAAAAGCTTTGCAAGTAATTGTTTTCTGAACACACTCTAAAGGTGTGTTATTTAGAGAATCCTTAGATTCTGTATTTGCAGTGAGCTGTCAATTAGCACCCTGTCCCTGAATCTAAAACTCAGCCTTCTACTGACATCACAGAAGGAGGGTACAATGCCATAGTCATAGGTTTTAGGAATGGCAAAGGTTATTGAGTTTTGTCTCTTCCTCTGCCTCTCCCCCCTTCCATTTTTCTCAGCTTGCAGAAACCTGCTGGGTGAAAACAACCAAATCTGAACCACTGCTGAAAGAGAAAGTTCTCCTGGTCCCCATCACTGCAGCTGCAGGCACTAGAGGTGGAAAATATCCTCAGTGACTAACCAAAGGATTGACAGAAGAAGCAATCACAAGTGGGAAGAACAGAAGCCAGGCTGGGATGGGTCTATCCAGCTCAATAAATCTCCACTAAAACAACAGAGTGGCCTGCTTGGGGTTTTTTCTTTTTTTTCCTTTCCTTCTTTCTTTTTTGCCCCCCCTCCCCCCAGCACTCTGAATCAAAGACAGGCATGACTTCTCCAGAGAAATTTGTCTTTCTGCTTTATTTCAGTCTCCCGGTTTTGAAGCAATAGTAAGACAAAGTGTTGCCACAACAAGATTGCAGGTATAGTACTTATTTTTCTAAATGCTAACTGCTGAGACTTACTACGTTCTTGGCACTACTTTATGCATAAAGTCAACACTGAAGTTCCTGTTGGCCAAAGTCCCTGTTTCCGAGCACAAGTTTAGTTCATTAATATCATAATGCTGAGCAGGGAGCCCAGCAGTAGGATTCTGTCATAGGTTTAAAAGATACTTCGGGGGTTAAAAAAAGTTTCCAAAAAGTTTTTGAAGGAACACAAGTGGAGGCCATCGGACAAACCCTTGGTGCCCCGGTGCTAGCAAAGAAGCAGTGGTGTGAGAGGAGGCACAGGGGTCCAGAGAGTGATGTACCTCCTGTTCTAGGGTTTGCTGTGTCAGAGCAAGCCCTACCCACTCATCCAACACTCCTGGTATCTCTCTTGGGAAAGAAGGGCAACACTTGTGGACTGACTAATGGTGGCCAGGACCAAACCTCTACCTGGATTGCCAGAGCCTGGTCCGTTTTACCACTCTCCTGTAAGGTACAGAGGCTGAATGAGTCACGAGTCCTGACTCTTCTTGATCTGATCACCAGCTGAGCACGCGTTTGAAGGCTGGACTTCATGGTAGTAAGGGGGCAGGCCAGGGGTTTTCTTACTGTCACAGGAATATCCGTGTGGGTGATGAAATGTCAGTGCTCACTTGATGCTGTTCCAGAGTGGTGGTTATTGCACAACTCTGACGTGATACTATCTGCCTGGTGCTGATTTTTCAGGATTACCTGGAAAGAGACACCTTCGCTGTGGTATATTGTTATAGCTATAGAAAACTGCTTCAAAACGCTTGTCAATAAGGAAGATGGCTCGGGCAATTACTCTTTCTTATTCTATCTACAAAATGATCCCTTTTTCCTACAATGTGCCTTTTTTTTCTCTCTCTTCCCCTCCCTCGGACGTATGATCTTCCTGCTTCAGCAGAACTACTGCAATTTCAGCTGCTGCCTTTGAGGTGTTTTGAATTGTGAGGCCTTTAGCTGAAAGCCTGCCATAGCCCTTCTGTGTCCTTTATCCTTTTGCAGACTGCAAGGGCCACACCAGCTCAAAGCACAAGCTGGAGCAGACCCATGGTCACTTTATCTTGCACTGGTGAAGGCATCTCACAGAAAAGCCACTGCAGTGCTGGACCACACAGCCCTCCCTGGCCTCAGGACACAAACAGCAGCACAGCCAGGGAGAAGTGGCAGACAAGCCACAGGAATATCTCTGGAGCCATTGAGAATGCTGCAACATCAACAAATTCCCACCTTGCTACTTAAAACCACTTCCAGACACTTTCCTCCTGCACCACACTTCTCTTAAGCCTCCAGTGCATAACACCACAAAAAGGAAAGTCTAACAAAAACAAAAAAAACCCCCAAATCTGCAAAAAATCCACCATGTGAACGTCAACATTTCCCAATAGATATTAAGAAATATTTGCCTGATGAAAGGACTAAACAAAAGCATGGTGAGGCCTTCAGGATTGATTTAGGGAGCACTTTTAATTAAGCAACTTTACTGACATCCCTGCAGAGGCCTCCATATCTGGGTCTGCCATGCTTTTTCATAAGAACTGGCTGCAAGACACAAGCGCAGGATGCTGTGCTTGTGCAAGTGAGAGGTTTCTGTGCTGGCACGGGCATTGAAGCCAGAGCTTATAGTCTGCCCGAGGCAGGGAGCCCTCCGGTGAGCAGACCAAAGCAAGTGGGCAGGTGAGACTCCCAGGAGGTTTGGGACCTAAGAACAGACACAGAGGCATCATGTTTTCATGGGGAAGCCTGCACGTGTTACTGCTTTTCGAAGGGTTGGTGTATCGGTAAGGATGGGAAAGGATGCATGGGAGAGGATGTGTGGGTGTTGTCCCCCCCCAGCAGCAATGCTGGAGCACAGGTCGGGCATACTGTGCTTCCAGTCGCTGCTGTGGAGGGGCTGCAGGGATGGGCATGGGAGGCTGCTGAGGGCCAGCATGCACCCACCTCCGCTGCAGTCAGTTGCCTCCCTGCAAACAGCCAAAACCCCCCTGTACCCTTTGTTCTTCTCCCTTACCATTCTGCTTCTCCGCCTCCACATCACTGCAGTGACCTGAGCTTCCCATGTGTGGAAAGCAGGTCAGTTGGGCAAACCTGTTCATGCACAGGGCCCAAAACCCAGACACAGTAAATATGGTTGCTGACGTCTGGGGTCAGGGAGGAAAGCACCAATGCATTGTGCAGCCAAGTGCCACATGCCTTCAAAGTTTGGCATGGATGTTTCCTGTTGCTTAGCCTTCTGCAGTCCAATAACCAAAGGAAATCATCTGAGCACTAGTGGTCTTCCACAAGAGTTGAAATGAAGGCAACCTGGGACCTCAGCATTACCTTTGGCTGTTGCAGATTGGTGATGCTGTATGAGCTGTACCACCAGTAACAGTCCTGATTTCTTGGTGTTAAAAGAGATTCTGCTGACCTCCACTCTCCCCTATCCATTCAATACACTAGAGTCCACCTGGAAATATGCACAACATCATGGCTATCTCAGGAGATCTCAAAGGATTAATTTTTGCTGCTGTTCCTGGAGAGATCTTCAAGCTGTCAGTCTTTCTTTGGTAACACAGTGCTTGGAGCAAAATAGAGTATTTCTTGATCTGCAGACACACCAAGGACTGCAAATGGGTGGTAATACCTTTCTTGCTTCTTCCAAGGCTGCATCACCCCACCCCCATAGTATTGAGCCATGCAGGGGAGGTGTTAAGCCAGTACAGAAGTTGTAACGCTGATAAGCTGCTCTTGTGAGAGCGGTGTCCAGAGGCACATGCAAAATGCTGATGCTGAAAGAAAAAAAAGAGTGAGGAGGAAGGGATATTGTCAAAGTGCAGCAACTGCCATTTCCATTAAGTCAACTAGTCTGAGTCAGGTAAATCCTTTTTCCAGGTGGGGCTTTCCTGCAGTGTGCCAACAAGTAATTGCACATCTGTTGGGTTGCGTCAGTTCAAGCAATGGGGACACGGGTGTCCGCAAAGGGCACTACGAAATTAATGGAAAAAAAGGCATCACTTACCAGGAGTTGTAGGCAAACTAATTATCCATGATAGGAAGTTAAGTCATATTATCTGGAAAGCAGAAATATGGGCTTTGTACATATTTCAGACTGTTTTAAAATGTTTTGCCTGCTTAAAGCGATACTGAATCCTGGTTTTGGCACTCTGGTATGTGCTGTCACAGGTCTCTATATGCAGACTTGGCATCACCTGTTTCCGTATTAAAGATTTTTTTCTCACAGCCAAGTAAGATGCTGAGAGCCACTGTTGTGGGAATGATAAAGAACAAAGCAGTGTTTTGCCAGATTTCCTATTGCATGGCATGTTGGAATGATAGTTAGAGAGAGACAGCCCAGCCAAAAACCCCCAAACACCTATTTTTCACCTTACTGCCCATCTTCTACAACACACTTCCTAGGCACCCTGGTATGGCATCTGATGTGTGATCGCATGCAGAGCAAATGGTTGCTAGGAGGTGGGAGCACAGTGCTCCCCCAATGCTGGTCCCAGCGTACCAACAAAAGGGTGGGAATGGGACTCACCAGCGGCCAGGAGAGTTCACGCACAGTCTGCGTGTCACAGCCCCACCGTGCGAAAGTACATGGATCACAGTGAGCAAAGGTGGTGATCTCAGGAGCTCCTGAGAGCACCAGGGAGAAGGCATGGAGGAGCAGGTGGTCATACTGCCAGCCCAGGTGTTGCCTCCTAGGCCAGTGAGCATCAAGGTACCAGGCAGGTTGGTGAGCATCCACGGGGGAGCCCTGCTGTGCCAGACACCGCAGAGATGGAAACAGCCTGCATCCCTCCCCTGAAAGGCAGGGAACAGGGAGGGTCATTCCAGACATCACCCATTTCAGGCTCCTGCAGTAATTATTTTACGTGGGGCTCTGTGTAAAACCTCCCAGCCAGCAGATTTGCTCTTCCACAGCAGCATCCCCATGGAGGTGCAAGGTCTTGGTACCATGTTTTCCCATGCTGCCTGCACATCCTTTCCCCTCCCTGCCCTGCTCTCCATGAGTGGTCACAAGGGCTGGGGTGAAGTGGGTCCTGACCAGTGCTGGAGGGACATGTTTTGCCCTTCCTTGCTTGGCCCACTTGATCTTTCAGGTGCATGCTTGGTGTGAGGCTTTCTGATACAACCCTCAGATGTGGGTGAACAAAGGTCAGACAAGTAGCAGAAGGACAAGCAGATGCTCATGTGAGTGTAATGGCAGGGTCCCACAGCACCCCCTCAAAGCAACTCCACATGAGTTTCAGTGTCCCTGTTCCTCCCACCGCAGCACTGCTGCTATGTCTGCAGTCCATTGGAAAACTGAGATGGTGGCATCTGTCAGGGAGAGGGACAAGGGGAAATCAGCAGAAGTTACTCAGCCTTCTGGGCCCCCCAGGGCTCATGCAGAGGCTGGGCTTTGGCTAGGAGATGTGTTTGGGGGCAGACACTCCTGTGCCACCAGGAGCCTGGTACTGTTAAGCACAAATGCTGGTACAAAAATCACTTGCATGACTTACGGGGTGAGCATCACTCTCACAGACCCCACTGCAGACACCAAGCCCTGTTTCCCAATCAAGATGCAGAATCAGGTCAAGGAGGAAAAGGAGGTGGACAAGGGGATCCTATATGAGGTAGGTAAGGTGGAAAGAGGTATGGTGTGTGAGAAGATCAGGGGGAGTGGTGGTCCACAGCAGGGTCCTGATTTGTATGGAGACCAGCAGAGGGAAGGTGAGGGTCCCGTGGCAGAGAGGAAGCAAGGCTGGGGTGGGAGTGAGGACAAGCCTCTCCTTTCCACCTCTGTGAATGTGGTCACCTGAGCCTGTTGCTGCCACCCATTTTCCTCCTCTGCCACAGATGCCTGGGCATGGGGCACTGCACCCCTCACCTGAGTGCCACCAGCTTGGGGGTGGTCCTCTTCCAATGAGCTGCAGGCAGCAGCTAAGCTGAAGTGGGTCCTTTGGCTACAGACACCCAGACCCGGGCATCTATTTTCACTCTTGTTTTATTTCTACTGTTTCCTTCCACTGCCTTACCATGTAGAATGAAAGTTTTTGGTTAATAAAAAAAAAAAAAAAAAAAAAAGAAAGAATGAAAGTACGAATAGCCTGCACTTCAAAAGTCCTTAGATTGCCTCTGTATACTGAAAAAGAAAACAGTAGGAAAAAGTCATATTTATTCACTCAGTGGTCCCTTTTCTTCAGTTCCAAGGACCTCCTTGTGCAAACAGGTATCCAGTGTGAGAAGGGGAAGAACTATGAGCTTCTGAATTGCTGAGATTGATCATCATTGCTGCTGATAGGTATCATGAGCTGTGAATAACTTCTGGATGCTGTGAGCCCAATTCTCATTTGCATTAAGGATACTTGAAGCTGTTTTGTCAGCACATATATTTTTTTCTGTGGATATTCATCACATACATGCCTAGTTTGCCATCTTCTTATGCTGTCAAAGTGGTGGAAATAGGCACATAAATCAGGTTTATAATCTCCAAGATTCATTTGCAGCTTTCACTGTGTCAGAAGCAATGTAGACTGACAAATGCAGTAACTCCCCAATTAAAAAAAATAATAAAAAGAATAACCTAGTTTGTGTTCACTCCCCTCTGAAGTTTTCTCAGAGAGGAAAGAAAAAAGGGAGTCTCGTTGCTCCAAAGATTAAATAACCCACACCTTACTTTCCTAGGCAAGTGCTTATGTTTGTCATACCGGTGGGTATAAACTCTCCCCTTCCAGCGGAGAAGGCTGATCCTTGATTGTTAGCTCAGAGGTGACTCGGGGTGAGTGGTCCTTCTCCATTCCTGGAGATCTCTGGCTGTGCAAGAGGGCAATCTTGGAAGTAAAAATGAAAAACGTGTTTCTGCAGATTTCTGCAGGCTGAGCTCTTCTCCCAGACCCTCATGCACCCTGGCATGGTGAGATGTCAAGCCACTAAAGCAGATTTAAGAAATCAAAGAGCAGAGAATTAATAGTGTAAAATATCTGTTTACAGGATCTTCTGCCTGCTAGGCAGAATAAGGCAGAAGTTGATCTGAAACAATTTTAATGTTGTACTACGAATACTCCTTATTTCAAAGCCCATTAAGCAGCTTCTAAGTAATGCCAGTATTGCCAGGAGAGCACAATATGTTTGATACTTTCTACTGTAAGTCCAAGCAAAATCAGGTAGAGCCTCTGTGAAAGCTCCTCTCTGTCTCTAGAGAGCAGTTGTTTAGACCGAAGGCCAGATGGGCGGTGCAGTGGCAGTCTGTGTGCATGCATTTAGCTGATGGAAATGTGAGATAATCTGTTATTAGCTTGGCCTGTAATAAAAGGACATTACACAATGTTGTTCTTATCACAGGCAGAGTGTGTTCTCTGACATTCACAGCAGCTTGGCTCACGCTCAGCAATTTCACACAAATGTTGGCAATTAACATCTTTCTTTCTTGTGCTCAGTCTCAGAAACAGAAAGAGGGCTTGATCGGTTGTTGATGACTTGTGCAGAGTCCAGGTTCATGCCATCCAGGCTTCTGGCGTGGCTGTTCTTCTTAGTAATAGTATTACTTTGGTAAGGAAAATACCATTCAATTAAGAGCCAAATGCTTTAAAGTGTGCCACCTGTGAGACAGCTATGATGTAATAGATGTACCCTAACTCCAAAACATACCAGGCTAAAATGATAGCATGGAAATGCGATAGTGGAAGAGAAGATCAGCAGAACGAAGTATGCTTCAGTTTGTCCAAAAGTGGAAGAAATAAAGCAACAGGTACTGGTGGCTAGAGAGGCAGAAAAGAACTATTTCTTCAGAGTAGCACAAGGTTGTGCCTGTTGCTAATACAGTAGGGTCTATCCAGGTAGAAGTTATGAGGCATCCTAGAAAAAACAGGGATTATTGCACAGGGAAGAAAAGTCTCACACAAAACCTGTAGGAGATCCCAGAGGTCCAGAGTAGCCTGACAAGACAGACTTACATCATACACAGCCACTGAGTCTTCTCCGTTTAGGTCTGGTCCATGCACCTTTGTCCAGAGCTACCATAGCTGCAGATTTGGCTGCATTTTTGCAATGGCTCCCATCTAGTATTTGAGATTTTGTAAAACTAGCCAGTGGATGGGTCAAGTTCATCTCAGGGACTGCCTCTGGTCAGGTCTAGTTGGAGGTTGAGAAGTGGAAGAAGAGTTATGCAAAAAGGCTATCAGAGCAAATGTGGTTTTGCAGCAAGATTATGTTTCCCCAGTAACAGGAAATGCTCAGAGGATGGTCTTGGTTTGATATGGCAATAACTTCTCTTTGTGCTGGTTTGATGTCACAACAGGCGAGGTAAAATTCTGCCTTGTTTGGGCTGATAATGGTCTCTTATAATTTCAATCAATAATTCATTCTTGAGAGCTTTGAAAATATTAACTATTTTAGTCTTACTTCACCTCAGAAGACATTTCTTCAGTTTTATGGAGTTTGGATTAATGACCCTTATTTGCTTCAGATGCATAGGGATTTTTGCCCTTTGCATTTTGCCCTCAACTAAAAAACCCTGCCTCCTGAGACCACAGAGGGTCACAGGCAAAGAGCAAATGTGCTCATGCAATATTTATCACACCTGCATTGCTTCTGCTGTGCTCTAATGTTTTTGCCTGTTAGCTGTAACCAGACGCTTCTGTCCCTCTGTGTGCAGACCATAAACCCTGCCTGCTGGGAGATGGAAATGCCCAGAGAAATGCTACACCACCTGAGCTGCTGGGACCATTTCATTTCCAAGGCCAGGGTTAGGTAAATAATAGATGCAGGTGTCCATTTCTGCAGGGGCTGAGGATCCTTCTAGCAGCCATGGAAGCATCTTCATGGAAGCTCATCTTGCTTTTCTGTACTCCTGGCAGCCTCTGCACAGGTGGGCGATGGGAGCAGCAGAAAGTGGTGTCATGCTGGCAGCTGGCAAGGTGTGGGGAGGATAAAGGCTATCCAGGCACGCTGTAAATGGAGGCGAGGAAATGTACCCATCGCTAACACTGCCTTGCCTGAAAAAAGGCTGCAGAGCACAGTTGTTAAAGCTCACACATCAGGTGTTGGTCTTTCATCATGACCAGAGGAGCTGGCAAGCCCCAAAGTGCAGAAAGGCAGGTGCTGACCGGGGTGTTCATATGGATATGATGGCAGGGTTGGTTAATTGCTTCAGTAATGACAGCAAAGCCCACAGCCACAAGAGGAGGGATCCTGAAGCATGCACCAACAGCTGCGTGTCCATCACCAGTCCCTCTGCAGGACTAGGCTCATGGCTGCTTTTACGTGGGTAATTCCTCCCTGCTGCTCACACCCATCCCCATGGAAAGGAGGATGTGGTCTGCGCTGTGACATGAAGCAATGTCAGTCTCTCAAAGCCAGTACCATGTCATGGGCAGAGCTCCTGGAAGAAATACAGGTGGGGTAAGGTAACTTGCAAAGCCAAAGCCCATGGCTTCATCCCTGGGAGTCCCACCTCCTCACCATGGGCTGTTAAAACTAATAAAGCAGCTCCACCATCAACCTGTCTCTCTGGGGAACTGCTCTGCAACAATGGACATAACCCCAAAGCTCACTCTGTGCCTGTGTCAGCTCCCCTTGCTTCTGTCTCAGCAGACGCTTGCTTCCTGCACCCTTGTGCTGGTTGTGGCTGGGACAGAATTAATTTTCTTCACAGTAGCTGGTATGGTGCTGTGTTTTGGAGTTGTGCTGAAAATAGTGTTGATAATATTGAGATGCTTTTGTTATATAGTAGTGCTCACACAGAGCCAAGGCCTTTTCTGCTCCTCACACCACCCCACCAGCAAGGGGGCTGGGGGTGCACAAGGAGTTGGGAGGGGACACAGCCGGGGCAGCTGACCCCAGTGACCACAGGGATATTCCATACCATATGATGTCATGCTCAGCATCTAAAGCTGGGGGAAGGAGGAGGGGGCAACTTTTGGAGTGATGGCGTATGTCTTCCCAAGTCACCATTACGCATGATGGAGCCCTGCTTTCCTGGAGATGGCTGAACACCTGCCTGCCCATGGGCAGTGCTGAACGAATTCCCTGTTTTGCTTTGCTTGCATGTGCGGCTTTTGCTTTACCTATTAAACTGTCTTTATCCCAACCCACGAATTTTCTCACTTTCACTCTTCTGATTCTCTCCCCTATCTCTCTGGGGAGGAGTGAGCAAGCGGCTGCGGGGTGCTCGGTTGCCACCTGGGGTTAAACCACCACAACCCACCAGAAGGTGCTGAAGGAGCCCCTGCCCAGAAAACCAGGGCCTTAATTTCTCCAGTAAGCCTGGCCAGTACACCCAGATTTCCATTAATTGGCAGTAACTCATCAGTCACTGCAGAAAAATCAGCATGGGACCATGATGAGGGTCCAAAAGTCCATGACATAAGCACTGACTCATTATGGAAGGACTGAGATTACTTGGTGGAGATTAGGAACAGAAACTTTCCATTGATTGCCAACTGGAAAAAAACAGTGATTCTCCTTTGAACTGCAGCAATACCTGAACAGCAGACAGCGAAGATAAGACCTAAACCTTGAAACTTTATATGAACAACTTTAACCTTTGCCAGCTGTATGTGAACCATATTAACCCCCGCCAGCTTTGTGGAAAGGAGCTGCACACAGGACAGCAATATGTGACAATGTTATCATCACTTACAGGAAGAAAAGGAACTGACTGACTTATACTGAAAGTGTCTTGTTGAAATAAAAATGGCTTTCAACAGAAGATACAAGATTTCTATCATAATAAGTACAACACCCAGTTTGAGTCTTAAGGTCACCAAACCAATAAATACCTCTGTCCTGGAGTTGGGTCCTCAGAGGAGCAGCAGGCAATTGTAAGCACCTGCAGGTGATATTTTGGAGGGCTCCATAGTAAAAACAGCAGAGAACGAGGGAGCACAGGAACACCAGGGAGACCACAGCACAGAGGAGACAAAAGTCCCTACCACCACAGAAGAAAAGCCTGCAGTGATATGAGCATCCACTGTGCTGCAAAAGGCTCTGGTGACAGTCACTGCCTGGATCGTATCAAAGGTTAGAGGAGGCAGCTCTGGGAATAAAAATTACTTGAGGGCAACTCCATCTCAGCCAGACCAAATACATCATTGCTCAATCACATGTACGTGATCTTAAAGGTGAAGATAAGGTTTAATTAAACTGCAAAGTGCATGAATCCGAATAGTTGTGCAATCTAACCATGGTAATAAGGAAAGCTGCAGCCTGTGCAAATGTGATAAACATCTCTATAATCTCTCCTGTCCCAAGCACATAATGAATACAACACCCAGTTTGAATCTTATGGTCACCAAGCCAATGTATCTGGAGCAAAGTTATTTCTTGGGTAAGTTCTTCTTGTACCAAAACACAGTCACCCAAATTCTCTGGCTACTCAGCCAATGACGTTCAGCTACACTGACCATCACATCACAGCTTCTGGTTGCTCCACCTTTACCACTAGACCTTCCATCCCAGTACATCTATTTAAAACTTTCTCCCCTTTTCCCCTTTACGTACCAACTTCCCTCCATTTTCCCCTTTTAAATCCACTTTGCAACCCCCCTTAGCTTACTCTCCCATGTTAACTCCCTCTGAGTAGTATCAGTCCCAGCTATCACGTTTCCTTGCAACTACAGGATAAATCATCTTGAAACTCTAACATATGCTGTGGTCAACAGCTCAATGTCCAAGTGGAGAACAGTGACGAGTGGTGTTCCTCAGGGGTCGGTACTGGGACCGGCGCTGTTCAACATATTTGTCAGCGACATGGACAGTGGGATCAAGTGCACCCTCAGCAAGTTTGCTAAATGACACCAAGCTGTGTGGTGTGGTCGACACGCTGGAGGGAAGTGATGCCATTCAGAGGGACCTTGACAGGCTGGAGAGGTGGGCCCGTGTGAACCGCATGAAGTTCAACAAGGACAAGTACAAGGTCCTGCACGTGGGTCAGCACAATCCCAAGCACAGCTATAGGCTGGGTGAGGAATGGATTGAAAGCAGCCCCGAGGAGAAGGACTTGGGGTATTGATTGATGAGAAGCTCAACATGAGCCAGCAGTGTGTGCTTGCAGCCCAGAAAGCCAACCGTGTCCTGGGCTGCACCAAAAGAGGTGTGACCAGCACGTCAAGGGAGGTGATCCTGCCCCTCTACTCCGCTCTTGTGAGACCCCACCTGGAGTACTGCGTCCAGCTCTGGGGGCCCCAGTACAGGAGAGACATGGAGCTGTTGGAACGAGTCCAGAGGAGGGCCACGAAGCTGATCAGAGGGCTGGAGCACCTCTCCTATGAGGACAGGCTGAGAGAGTTGGGATTGTTCAGCCTGGAGAAGGCGGCTCCGGGGAGATCTAATTGCGGCCTTCCAGTACCTGAAGGGGGCCTACAGGAAAGGTGGTGAGGGACTGTTTATGAGGGAGTGTAGTGACAGGACAAGGGGTAATGGGTTTAAGCTGAAGGAGGGTCGATTTAGATTAGATGTTAGAAAGAAATTCTTTACTATTAAGAGTGGTGAGGTACTGGAACAGGTTGCTCAGAGAGGTTGTGGAGGCCCCATCCCTGGAAGTGTTTAAGACCAGGTTGGATGAGGCTTTGGGCAATGTGGTCTAGTGGAGGGTGTCCCTGCCCGTAGCAGGGGGGTTGGAACTAGATGATCTTTGAGGTCCCTTTCAACCCAAACCATTCTGTGATTCTATGATTCATATAGAAAAAAGAAAAAAAAAGGAAAACAGAACACTACTGAGCCATAAACTCAACGGGAACACAATATTCGTCCAGAACACAATGTACATCCAGAATATCAGTGGGCTGGATTCTAGCATCACTGGTGGTGTGTACAGCAGGGCTAAACGCTGAAAGTCTCTGAGAACTGGAGTAAGTAAAGGAAAATCAGACCTCCCTTTACACTCTTATGAGCAAGTGCTCATTTTCCCATCCTTTGACCTACCTCTCACCATGCAAACTGAAGAAAAGAGAAGGCTGAATGCTTTTGCCTTTCTCTGGCCAAGACCCAAGTAAGTCCTCCAGATCAGAGGGCTTAGCTGAGAGGAGGAATTCAGGGAATTACTATGCTCACTGAACTACAATACACATATATGTGGGCATATACATACATATAAGTATGTATGTATGTATGCCTCTCCATGCTGGTGCAGGTCTAAGACCTGAGGATTATTTTTCAAGGTGTTTAATCTGATCCATCAAGTGCCAAATGACATTGTTCTAAATCTGAAGTTTGAAACAGTTGTCATGGATCACCCTGGTGCCAATGGCACTGGACTGCTGCCACTCCAGAGCAGACCAGGCAGCCCATCAGCCTACGACGAGTGCATTTAGAGAAGTAAAATGCAGTTCAGCATGCAGCCCAAGCTGGCTGCATTGTCAGCCTCTGTCTTCTTTTTTTTCTTTTTTCTTTTTTTTTTCTTTTTTCTTTTTTCTCTTTTTTCTTTTCTTTCTTTTTTTTTTCTTTTGTGAAGTCTAATCCAGCACAAATGTGACGTATTCTAAAGGAGCATAGTGAAAATGTGTAAATTCTGCTTAGACAAAACAGTCATTCTTAAATCAGACAAAGAGCAGTCATTTAAACCATTGTTATGGCAGCCTGCAAATACATTCCTGACCGTTTAAAGGCAAAATGCGACTCACTGAGGGCAAGCAATTTCCTGAAATGAACTAAATGACAACTGTAGTCACAAAATTAGCAAATTAGCTACCAGCCTATGAATTTTGTGAGGCACATGTTAGACACTGTGCCCAGAGACAGAAATGCAAATTGAGACGTCAGCTGCAAAAGATAGATTTTCCTGAGGCTTTTATTTTTCTGTCTACAGCTCTGAGTATTCCACATTTCCAGATAATCAGACATAGCATTTTCAGTTTACCCTTTGGCTTCTCATCACAGAAGATCTAAGCCCTTCTTTTATTTCAAGTCACTACAGATTAAAAAAAGGTGTGATTTAAAAATCACATAATTAAATCAGTGCAAAACTTCCAAACTGGAAGTTGTGAAACAGACGTAAATCTTCCTTATACTCACAAAGTCAAAGTGAGCTGAAACTTTGGTTTACACTGAATTCAGAACATTCAGCTTCTTAACCACTCTCAAGTGCATTAGAGCTAGCTTGAGCAGACCAGTTCCAAGCCTGAAGTGCGGGGTTTAGCTTTTGACAGGAGGATATTTAGTGTGCATGTCAGTAAGGTAGATGAGCTGCTGCAGTGACAGCCAGCCTTGCTGCTCCTGCCAGCCCTGTTCTGGAGGACGGGTGACACTTCAAAGGGAATAACTGGTTGCAATAAAGTGAATTAAAACCAATCCCTTTAAGTACAAAATTGGCTACACCTGCACAGGTGTGTCCCAAGTTAGGCTAGCTATGATAAGCTTCACAAGTGGCTTATACCAGCAGCCAGGCTAGTAGCTGTGTCAATACAGCTGCATTAGCTAACTGTAAAAATAATGTTTGTTTCAGCTGCACATTTTACAGGAGCTTCTCAAAAGTGAGGGGCTGCATTTGAGCAACACCTGCGGAGTGTGCAGATGAAAAAGCCTGTTTTGCCTCAGACACCCTTTTGTTCTGGGTTTGCTCTGTGCTGAGAACTTGAAAGGCCTGATCCACAAATAGGGCTCCCCACTCTGTGTGAGAAAATACAACAAACCATAAGTCAAACTACAGCTTTTACACAATAAACTATGACTGCCTCCAGTCAAAAAAGTTTTGCATGTCATTTGCATTTCAGGATATCAGACAACCAAACACACCACACTTTTACTTCTCTTATTCCCATGGCTATGGAAGAAAGACCAAGGCACGGACCCTGTCCCAGCTGTGGGACGCTGCTGCTGCCCCCCATAGTGCTCTGCTCAGGATGAAGTTCCTCACACCAGGATGGCCTCACTAAGCAAAGGTGCTTCTTTTTTTTTTGGCATTTTGATGAGCACCTTCACCAAGGAGCACCACTGCACCTCTGAGCACAAGACTTGAGTGCTGATGCTTGGATTTCACAGCATTCGATTGATTTAGAATTATAGTAGCTACACTGCAGTAATGGTTTTCAATTTGTTTTTCATTTCCAAAGCAGAGACCTCTGTGCAGCAAGTAAAAGCCTTTAGCAATAAGTTTCTTCCACTGATTTTTTTCTCTGCTGGCCTAACAGGCTGAAAAACACCAGTGTAGAGTGGCACAGAAACCACAACCTGGCTACAGGGGTGGCTCTGCAAGAAGCTGCTAGAAGCTTCCCCCATGTCCAACAGAGCCAATGCCAGATGGCTCCAAGACAGACTCACTGCTGGCCAAGGCTGAGCACATCAGCAACAGTGGTAGCACCTCTGTGATAACATATTTAAGAAGGGGGAAAAAAATACTTAGGAGCAGTTTTTGCAGCCAGAGAGAGAAGTGAGAAGATGTGAGAAACTCTGCAGACACCAAGGTCAGTGCAGAAGGAGGGGGAGGAGGTGCTCCAGGCGCCGGAGCAGAGAGATTCCCCTGTAGCCCCTGGAGAAGACCATGGTGAGGCAGGCTGTCCCCCTGCAGCCCATGGAGGGCCATGGGGGAGCAGATATCCACCTGCAGCCCCTGGAGGACCCCACACTGGAGCAGGTGGAGGCACCCAAAGGAGGCTGTGACCCCGTGGGAAGCCCACACTGGAGGAGGCTCCTGGCAGGCCCTGTGGCCCCATGGAGAGAGGAGCCCACGCCAGAGCAGGTTTGCTGGCAGGACTTGTGACCCCGTGGGGGACCCACGCTGGAGCAGTCTGTTCCTGAAGGGCTGCACCCCGTGGGAGGGACCCACTCTGGAGCAGTTGGTGAAGAACTGCAGCCCGTGGGAAGGACTCCCGTTGGAGCAGTTGGTGGAGGACTGTCTCCTGTGGGAGGGCCCCCAGGCTGGAGCAGGGGCAGAGTGTGAGGAGTCCTCCCCCTGAGGAGGAAGGAGCGGCAGAGACAGCTCCTGTGAGGAACTGACCCCAACCCCCATTCCCTGTCCCCCTGTGCTGCTGTGGGGGAGGAGGGAGAGAAATGGGGAGTGAAGTTGGGCTGGGAAGGAGGGAGGGGTGGGGGGACAGGGTTTAAGGTTTGGGTTTATTTCTCATTGCTCTGCTCTGTTTTGCTTGGTAGTAAATCAGATAATTTTCTTCTAAGTTGAGTCTGTTTTTCCTGTGACAGTAACTGGTGAGTGATCTCTCCCTGCCCTTATCTCGACCCAGGAGCCTTTTGTTATATTTTCTCTCCCCTGCCCAGCTGAGGAGGGCAGTGACAGAGCGGCTTTGGGGGGCACCTGGTTGCCAGCCTGGGTCAACCCAACACAGTCCTTTTTGGTGCCCAACATGGTGCACAAGGAATTCAAGATAAGGATAGTAATTGGAAACACAAGTTTCTTTACCTTACCTTTCTGGGCTTTCAGCACAAGACACACATGGATGTGCCAGAGTGAGTCCAGCAAGATAAGGAAGGACCTGGATCATCTCATCTATAAGGAAGTGCTGAGAGAACTGAGACTGTTCATCCTGGAGAAGAGCAGGCTCGGCACAGAACTTATTAATGTGTACAAATACCTGCCCACCAGGCCAGGGGAGTGAAGGTGTACCAGAATGGGACTGTGCAAGAATTAACTGGTCCACAAATTCCATGCCCTGAGGACATATCAGACCCTTTGGAATAAGCATGGCAGACAAGTGTACAAGGGTATATCCCAGTGCCTCACTTTTAGACTGTAGGGTAGGTGAGATGCTGTGAAACAAGCCACAAGGAAGTCTTGAAAGAGGCGGTGATTAGGACTAGTATACATAGAGCAAGTGGGTGTCTGATGCTGTGAAGGGAACCTGGGAGCTTGCCAGCCACCATGACCCCCACCTACATGAATTGGCATGGTGGTATGGCAAGATTTGCATGACATGGGTAGACCAAGGGCAAAATAAACAAAGGTTCCACTCTCCTCTGGTGTCAGGCAGTGCTTTACAGGGAATAAATCATCTCTAAACTGCTCCCATGCCCATGCAAGAGGAAACACATCTGCAAAGATCAACAAGAACAGACAGAGGAAGAGGAGAGGGAAGTTAAAAGAGGTGGAAATCAGTGCTCAGTGATGTATTCAAATAAATGCACAGGAGCTGTGCAAGCTACTCTAAGGAAAACAGAGCCAGCTTTCAACTTTCATTTCCTCCCCTCCCTCCTGCTGTTCTTTACAGGCAGCGCTACAGCCTGAGCTACAGGAGGACAAGGGGACATCTCCTGGGAGCCCCAGTATAGAATTGGAGAATACTCTTTTTTTAAGTAGGTGACAGAATAACTGTTCAGCACTATCTTGCACCCTGCCTTTGAGCTACCTCCTCAGTGTGGGTTACCCACGGGTGGGAGAATGGGGACTGGTGTGGCAGGGGGACTGCACGGCCACCCATAGGGCATCATCACCCCAGCTACCATTGCTCCTTAAATCCCCGCAAGCAAGAGGAAAACAAAGGCCCATGAAGACTCTTACCCTTTCCTCTGCTGAGACTTGGGAGCATCAGAAGACAGCAGGCGCCTCATCACAGTGCTTTGCACAGGGGAGATGAGGGCAGTGAGGTAATCCTCAGCACATCTGGTTCATAATCCGATACCAGCTATTTCCCTGTGCAGTCCTTTGGGCTCCTGCAATCACATACTCATTGGCGTAAGCAAATCTACACCTTCACAATGCCCTCTGTGGTAAATACCACACACAGTTACTGAGCTTCCGTTTGAACTTGGTCCTAACCTTTTGAAAGGAAAAAGTTGAGACAATTTTGCAAAAATCTGATTATCTTTTTATATCAGCCAGTAATCACAGGGACTGCTTTGTCAGATAATTTGGAGCACTAAGAAGAGATGATGCGCTTTTTAGAGACATATTTTACATGAGTAGTGCTTTATCTGTACTTAAAATACCCAAAATTAAATACCTAAATATAGGTATACATATGCATTTGGCTTTACCTGAAGTTAGAAAGTGTATTCTCTCCAGAATTTCAAGATGTTAAACTGTTAGATGATTTGAAATAGTCTTAAAGTGCAGAATAATCATTGTAACACAGGAAGAAGAAATAAAAAGAAAATTTGCAAGTCAGAGAAAAGTGGTAAGCCCAGCAGTAGAGTAGGCAGCTCCTGGCACAAACCAGAACATACTTCTCAGGCTGCCAAGCCTGAGTCGCGTGCTCAGTAGCAGACAGCAGCGGTGAGTGCTCTGAAGTCCCATTGCATTTCTGAGCACTTCTAGCACCTCCCTGCAGACAAATCAGTAACTCTGAGACTGCACTGGGCACATGCAAGGACCAACCTCTGAAGGCCGGGCCAGGGGACAACCAGCTCATGCTGTTTGTAATTACCAAACACCACATGATTTGTAATTCACCCAAACCCTAGTATATTTATTCAACCAAAACTGTGAAACCACAGCGTAAGCTCGCAGTAGATCCAAAATATGAAGCAGCAGTTCAGGGAGACAAATTGCACGTGTCCGAAGTTATCTTCCTCTAGCACATGCAACCTCCATGTGACCGACATGTGACAACATAACAGTGTCACACACCCTGCATGAGCTGGGTGATGAGCCAAAGCTGGCGGCTTTTCCTCCCTCCACTGTGGCAGGGTCAGTACCTGCTGCCATGCACAGTGCCTCCGGTCCCTTGGGGCAGAGCCAGACCCTGGCCCCCACTGAGCAGAGTGATGTCCAGCCATCCTGGCCACCCGGCCCCATGGCACGAAGGACTCTGAGCACCCTTAGAAAGCCTCATCCAGGAAAAAAAAAAAAAAGAAAAGATTTTTTTTTCCAGCATTTACCAGAAAGCATGATGACACCAAGGCAGGAAGTCTGGAAGTCATAATAAAAGTGCCCAAAGGTCTTTGCATCCTGGGTTTGGGGGCTGCAGCCTCCTTCTCCCTCTTCCTCAGGAAAACACAGTGCGGGGCTGCACTGCGGGAAGTGCTTCCTGTGCTGCTGCTCCTTCCCACCGGCTTTGCCCACCCTGCGAGATCCACCCTCTGCATATCACTGCTACCTCTCATACTGGTCATCCTCAGCCACCAGCCAGCAGATCTCCAGCGTGTTTCTGGAGCTGCAATTACTTCCACCTTGTTAAGTCAAAATTCTGATTGTATCTAACTAGATCTTTCCAGCTATGCTTAACTTCTCAGGGCCAGAAAGTTATCCTAAGCCTTGCCTTTACTTGGACCTTTTTAGGGAGATGCGAGAAATAGGTAGTTTAAAGACTTCTGGAAAATAGCAACTTTATGAACTCCTCCCCAAAATATGTATGCTTTTGTTTCTCTTTTTAAGTGAAACCATTTGTTAAATTACTCACCACAGTGAATTTTAGGCATGCTCATTACTTCACAGGAAGAAATCCTAGGAAGAAAACCCACAAGGAGACTACAGTATTTCCTCTCTTACAAAACAGCAAAACCACAACGGTGCTTCAACACACAGCTAAAAATACTATTACTCCATTTCTATACTAAGCCGTGTCAAAGCACCGATGTTATGATGGTTGCACCATTAGAAAATTACACCACCTACAAATTTTTCCATAGCCATCGCACACAGGCAAATTATAATATGTGTAAAGAATATATTTGAGTGATTTGCAAATATGTGCTTTGCGGTAAAGGTCGGGCTGCCTGTCCCTGTACAGCCCATCTGGTGCTGCAGAGACCTTCCTGCAAACCATAGCTAGGCTGCTTGATGCAGCCTGGTTTCTGCCTGCCTGAAGTGATCTTGTCTGTGGCTGGTTGTGAAGAGAAAACGAACCTCCATCACCATTTGTAGCACAAAACAAAGGGCCAGTTTCCACGTAGCTGATACAGCAGCTAAAACTGTGAACAGTGTGACTATTTACAGTCCAGGAGAAATGAGAGCAAGAAGCCCCAAGATCTGCCTGCAAGGTGCCCAGGTTTTCCTGGTAGTAAATGCTGAACAAAATCCACAATGCAACCACAGCCAGAGATATTTCTGGTTGTCCCATGGCTTTTGTTGGGAAGTTTTTTTATGAAATGCCACATGGAATTGTTAAGCATTGTTGTATAGGCTTGTCCCAGGTCATAGCCATGCTTTGGTATGCAAGAGTTTCCTTCTGGGCTGCAATTCAAAGGTTTTGGACAGATCTGATTTCATGCAGAAGTTCCAGGATTCTGCAGCTTTTTCTGCATTAGTAGAAATATTTCTTTGAAACAATTTCCTTGTAAGATTATTAAGCGTGAGGAATCATGCTGCAGGTAGCATCCATGCATGTATATTTCACATACTTCCTACATTCATCTCCTGCACAAAGCTGTCATTTATGCCTCACCACACTGTAAAACTGCAGTAGGATGAGGCTGAGGAGCGTTTCAAGACAAATGGCACTAAAGATATAGCCATGCAGGCTGCTTCCTTTCTCAGGCAGACTATGTTGTTGCTTTTCTCTCTTTGCCTTTTTTTTTTTTTTCTTTCTATTCAGCAAGGTGAAATCAATCAGTGCTGCCAGAGAAACAGAAATCCAGAAGGCAACAGTGATGACCAGCCATGGACTTGCATCAGTTTACATCAGCCAGCCTCACTGCTTAGAGAGGTATTTTACTTTATACTGGATCCTCAGAGCTGAGCTCCCCCTCCTTTATCAGGCATTTGCAATGGAGGGGATCTGAGCTTAGCTGTTTTGCATTTCTCTGCAGCTAAAACAGGAGACCATCTCTGTGATGGTAAAAAGCCAGTAGAACGCTCCCGATAGTGAGCAGATATTGGTCTGTTTGTCCTGGCTGACTGTTGTGAGGGTTGAAAAACTTATTACCTTGTTCCTAGCCCTCTTTGCTAGTGTTCAGAAGGTAATGTCAGTGATGGACCAGCAACCCATTTGCCCACTGACAGAATGGCTGTACCACAACATTGGTACCAGGGCAGTACTTAGCCAGCTAGCGCAGCTGGCTGTGAGACAATGCTCACATGCCTATGAGTTTGCTGGTCTTCAACTCTATTCTGGTATTTGCAGGTTCCTGGGATGTGAGGTGTTGCCCTCCAGGTGCCAGCCCAATAGACATCCTGAGAAACCACACCTGGAAGACATCTGCTTCACACAGTTATACCTGAACTCCAGGCTGTGGTCAGGTGTTGTCTCTCAGTGCTTATAACATCCTATGTCCTCTGGCATTTGCAAACAGTTTTCATACTCCAAAATTCAAGTCTGTAATCTCCGAGAAGTCTTGCAAGCTGATCAGCAGCTCTGGAGAGGTGTGAACCTTCTCCCCAGCCACAGGGATTAAATAAAGGCTTTTCGCACTTCTCTGGAAACACACAGAGTTTTAGAGGAACTGGGCTCGAACAAAGTAACTGTGCTATCCAGCAGTGGGTTGGATTAACTCTGCTAAGCATTCCTATTTCCTGTCCAGGCTGCAAGGAGGAGGTGAGTAATGTGTACATGACAAAAGAGCTGGGCAGAGGATGTAGAATGTTGTTCATGTGCTTCCTCTGAACAGCAGCACTGCTAGGTCTTGTATTACTGCCACAAAACTCACTCTCTTCAGTATGCTTCAGAAAGCCCCATTTTCTGGAAATGGCACCACCTTCTTCCTTTTTGAAAAACAAGAAAAATCAGAACAGACCTTTATTGTATTCAATGTGTGCCGATTGAATATCTAGCACTGCTGCAATTTCTCTGAAATGAACCAGTTGCGTCAAAGGCTGTGCAATGTCATGATGTCATTTGCTGAGGGCAGAGGTCACTTGTTTCCCCTGCCTGGCCCCACAAGAGATAATCTCCTAGAGCATGAAAAAGTAAAGAGCACTTTGGTGAGGGTGACTAACAAATAGACTTACTCACCTCACTAGGAGGTTGCCTGTTGGGTGAGATCCCTGGAAAGTGGGCAGCTGTTTTTGGGACCATGCTGCTCCACAAATGGGGCCGCAGGCAGTGCAGCACTGCTGGTGGCTGTGAAGGCTGCAGGGGTCCCTTTGTCATGTCCTCAGATGATCAGAGCTAGCGATAGAGTAGCTGTGGGCACAGAATAAGGAACAGGGTACAGTCTGATATGGGGGTACAGGTAGCTCATGACATTTACCCCCAGGATCCTGCCCCCCCACCTGAGTACAAGGCAGATGCCTCTGTCCACAGCAGACATTTAGCAAAATTTTTAGGGAACAGCTCATCTCACAAGTGTTGCCTGCACTTCCTGAAGGTTGCTCCACAGCTGCTGAAGGTGACGCCTGGCCCCAGCAGGGACAAACAGGACCCTCTAAGGCATCTCAAAGCGTCACCGCTGCCCAGGCTATGGGGAGCTGGTGCTGCACCAGCACCTCTCAGCTGGAAAAGTCCTGCGGCAGGAGCTTCTTGGAGGAATGGAAACCTAATTAAACAATCCTGCCCCGGGGGTCCCAAGGGCACAGCGTGGCCAGCAGCAGCTCTTGCACAGGCAGCACCAGCTGCCCAGGGGGGACCGTACCAACTCTGCTGCTTACTTCTGACTCTGTGCTCTCTCCTCCAGCGTGAGAGCCCAGCAGCAAAATGCACACCATGGGCCCCAGCCCAGGCTCCACCTGTGCAGCACCACAACAGAAAATGGACTATGCTGATTCCTTGCTTTCCGTTGCATCGCTGACATAGAGGGATGATGTGGGGAGCCACTCACCTCCATTTCCCCATGCAGCGGTAACTCAGGCAGGGTTGAGTGAGGACGCATTTGGATATCCTTCCAAATTGCTTCCTCCCAGCCCCAGGAAAGGGAAGAGGCATACATGCTTTTAAGGGTGAGAAAATGGCCCTTGTGGCTCCATCCACCCTCACTGCCCTTCTCTGAATTTGCCATAAAGTCCGTTCCCCCGGCTTCTGCCTGCAGATGCTACTTGGCTATTGCAGTATGACGTTTGCAGCTTGCTGTGTGTATGATGTTGTGTCATCCATCCTGACTTGCTCAGAAGTGGGTCAAATAGTCGCACCACCTCTTAGTGAAGGAGTTATTTCCCCAGCAGAGACCTGATTGCAGTGCCCAGCCAAGTCCATCCGTTGGCAGCGGTGGGAGCAGTCTCCTTTGCTCCAACATTGGGCAGGATGAATAACTTCATACAGCAGAAGGCATCCTCAGACCTACCCCTGGCTCAGTCTAACTGGCACTATTGGCAGGTTTGCACAACCTGTCCCGGTGGTATCTCACTTTCCAGGTAACACAAAGCTTACATTATAGTTAAACATCGAAGCGGCACACCTTGAGGAATGACTGTTTGCCTTAGGCTGCCGAAGTCACGCACCCCTCCACCCGGTCAGCAGCACCCACGTTCCCAGCACCATGCTGACCATGGCACAGGTCAGCTTCCACCCACCCAAACTTGGCTTTTAGCAAAACTGCAGACCCAACGACGGGCTGTGCTCTCGGCTGGACAGGAAAAGGGCTGGTAATGAGAAAAACAATGGTATGCAGTGTTACTAGAGTGGGCTTTCAGAAATCTTCCTGTATTAAATAGCTGTTCAACTACAAGAAGCAGGAAAGGAAACAATGCTCATCAAAGTCCAAAAGCTAATTCAAAATCCTTTCATGAGGATTACCAGTAAATACCCAGAATAAAGATAATACTAAAGACAGCCTGGAAGAAGAACAACTTGGTATGTGGCACTGGTTAAAAGCACTCAGTTTCAGTCTGCCTCTGCTCAGGTCATGGCTCTGAGGTTGTTAGGAGCAGGTTACACCACATGGGTCGCGATGATGCACAGTGGAGGCTCTGGGTCTTCATGGCATTTACTTAGGCGTCGATGAAGCCTGAAGGTCCTGAGCCTGGTTCCCACTCTCGCATGGTGCAGCCACCTCCATGGGCACACAGCAAATACCACAGCAGGGTTTTCTCACTATCCCTTGTCCCATGCATGAGTGCACTGCTGTGGTAGGTACACAGGCATTTGCCACATGTGTTTGCAAGGAGAAAAAAAGTTCATCCTCCCCTGTGGCAGTGTCAAGGGCCTTCACCCGACTTCATCAGTATATGGCACTTCCTGTGCATCAAAATGAATGTCCACAAAACTTTGTGCTCCTTCCTGAGCAGGTAACATGGCCTGAAAGAGCAAGTCCAAGGTACACACACAATGACATAAATCTGGAGGAGACATTTGCAAACACAGGGACCTGAGAAATGCTAGACTCTATAAAGGCATTGGTTAGGAAACAGCAATTATAGCTAAAAAAGACTAATTCTGAATAACACTGCTGGCAAATACCAGTATAAGCATTCCAATGAGTAACAGGGAGGATACATCCACTGCTTTATGCATTGTTATATTTGTCAAACCAAAATAAGGAGGGTGAAAGATACTAGATTTCAAACTGGCAACATTTTATACTTTTCCCCTCTCTTTTGCACTGGAACAAATGAAGACAGTGAGGAATCCAGCCCTGTGGTTGCTAGAGAAATAATAAAGCTTCTCAGAAATAGGACATACCACCTTGTGGAAAAATTCAAGGCTAAAAGATCTTGGTTTGCTTCTATTTCTGTAATATCTAGTACCCTGCTGAAAGAGTACTGTGTTTGAACAAAAGGTCTTTCCAGCAAGTAGGAATGCAAACACCTCCAGACAGCATACAGGCAAGCATGCAAATCAAAAATCTTTTCATTTACTAAAATAGAAATGTTATACACTTAATAGAAAATAAGGGGGAGGAGTTTTATTAACAGCACATTTTCTGGGTTTTTTCTATTTACATGCACAAAGTTATGCACAAACAAATATGCCTTATGCTTATTTAAAATTACATAAGATACATCCTCCTAAAGAAAAAAAAATAGGCGTTAAGATGAAAGTCAATACATTTAGTTTGAAAGTGAATATACTGCATATAAATACAATATGCACATGGTTAATGCTGTTTAGCTGGCTTAAAGCTAAACCTAATCCAATATGCAACTCAAATTGCCACAGCTTAATACATTTTATGACTAAGCTGCATGCTTTAACGGCCATTCATAAAACCTAAGTCACTTAGCCCAACATCCAAAAAAATAGCATGTGCACTGAAACCAGGGCTAAGCCATTAAAGGCATCACTGTCTGAGGGTTTGAGCCCAGTCACCAGACCCTTTGCTGAGCTCTTCCACCCTTGAAGCAACCACCAAACAAACAAACAAAACAACCTCCCCAAAAAAATCCCCCCAAACCCAACCATGACTATTTCCCCTGCATTGTGACTGGATTTAGTTTGCTGAAACAGCTTTGCAAAGGGTTTAGCAATCACTGCAGTCAGCGCAAAAGAGGAGCATTCACAAACCATCTGACCTCTGTGGCCTCTGCCAAAGTGTGCTGATGCCTTGAAGCTGGCAGGTGCTCAAATTTCTGCTGCTAAGGGTCTGTTTCAAGGCATGCCCACAACTTGCACAGTCTTGCCAAGCTGTCTTGTCAAGTCTTGTCCCGTGCCTCAGCCCGTTGGAGGACCAGCAGGCATGTTTGTTTAAACCAGGAGAGTTGCACTTCTCAGGGACACGACAGGTGCTGGACATAGAGCAACTCTTTGCACCAGCTTTCTGAATGCCAGGATAGCCAGACAAAAGCATAAGGCAGAAAACAGCTGAACCCTCTGTTTTACTCCCTAGCTTGCCTTCCTCACTGCTTTAAATCATCTCCAGAGCATCCAGCACCCCATTCCAGCAGCCCCTGCTCCACTTACCAGGTTTCAGGCAGTGGGCTCTGGCACAGAGGCTGGACATGCCCTGAGCCCAGCCGAAAGCCGTGCTACAACCACTACACACACTGCTTGTTCCCATGGCTCACTGCCCCACCAGGCATGGGAGCACCACTGGCTGGTTGTCAGTGTGATAGTGGCCATCAAGCCACCACATCTGCCTCTGCATCCGTGCTCCAGCGAGCAACAGGCTCTTCCCACATGCAGGTCCTCCAGGAGGATGCATGCCAGCAGCACATGCATGGTTTAGCTTCTGCGTGAACTGATACCTCCTTGAAACAGAGGGGAAGAGCAAAGGTGGAGAGAGCAATGTCAATCCCTGCACCAGGCACACAGAGGAGGACACACAACTTGTCCCGTAGATGTGCGTTTGGGCAGGGAGCAGCAGCCTGTGTCTGCACTTGGCTAGGAGAGAAGAAATGGGAAGCAAGAGGGGAGAGAGAAAACCTAGAGGTAAGATGATGGCAGTGAGATTGAGCAGGCAAAGGGGGAAGGCTGGCAGAGAGACAGGCGGACAGGGGCAAAAAGGAATGCTTGATCCAAAGGGCAGTTTGTTGATTCCCTCACTCAGAAAAGATTACTCTTATCCAAAATGCAATGAATGTACTTAGAATCTGTACCCAGATGCATATATCAGGGATATACAAAACCCATTTATTTTCTTTTTTTTCTTTCTTTTTCCAGTTATTTCTGGAATGAGTAGTGGAGCCAGCAATCACAGCCAATGATTACAATCAGCAATCCATTTATATTGTTTCACTGCAGACTGAGAAGGAGATAATTTGCTTTTGGTTCAGAGTAATAGAATGCTTTTTTCCCCTATTTATACTGAAGTAAAATAATTTTAGATTCATAATCTGAATGCTTGCAGAGAGGCTCAAATGCTGCTCCCTGGCTGAATGCACCTATTTGTTCATTAACATGTAATGCAGACAGGAAGAGCTGGCAGTGCTGTCTGCCTATGTTACATTCCTGAAATGAAAGTATTCTTACTTTAAATCTGGGTATAGGCAGAAGAGCCTTATTAGGGCAGCCTAGTGATGTCTGGAGTACTTTAAGTTGCAGTTCTCATCAACAGAAGGTCAAAGTGTTCAAAAGCCCAAGTCCAGTCAGACTCTCAAACATAGTAGCCACAAACTGTGTGAAATGCAGACTTGGTGTTCTTCTGTGTTTTTTTTTCTTGTTGTTTGTTTGTCTGTTTTAAATCTGGTGCAAAAATGAGAGGGTGCATTTGATTCCTGCTGGTAGGAAGTATCACAAAACACTCAGCTTCTCTTGTAGTCAACCTTACCTACAGTTAATTAATTAACATGGGAAAAGCAAGAGGCCAAATATTCAGATGCTTTAAATAGCTGCTTGGGATAGCTTGCCAGATAGGCAGGCACAGGGCACAAAGGTTAATGGAACATAACTGAGAGACCAGTTATGCACCTAGTCTCTACAAAGGAAAATTGTGGGAGCCAATAAAATAGCTCAATTTGTGTGACTAAGACTTGCCATCAAGAGGACTCAAATACAGTTGCTACAAAGGGTTTTTATCAGAGATCTGAAATGTATTACGTTATGCATTACTCTGCCATACATGCTCACTGTTTATAGCGTGCTGATGCAGTAATGACAGCCAGGATGTCATGCTGTCATCCAGAGGGACCTGGGCTGGCTGGAGAAATGGGCCAACAGGAAATGAATGAAGTTCAACAAGGAGAATTGCAGTCCTGCACCTGGGGAGGAACAACCACAGGCACCAATATACGCTGGGGGTTGACTGACTGGAAAGCAGCTTGGCAGAAAAGAATCTGAAGGTGCTGGTGGACACAAGCCAGCAGTGTGCCCTTGCTGCAAAGAACGCTAACAGTGTCCTGGGCTGCACAGGGAGGACTGATGCCAGGAGGCTGATCCTTCATGAGGAGGTGATCCTTCCCCACTGCTCAGCACTGGTGAAGCCACTCCTCAAGCAAGTCCATGGACATGCCACACAGATGATGAAGGAACTGGAGAGCCTGAGGTATGAGGAGAAGCTGAGAGAGCTGGGACTGCTCAGCCTGGAGAAGAGAATGCTCAAGGGGATCTTATCCATGTGTATAAATACCCAATGAGGGTGGAGTAAAGGAAACGGAGCCAGACTTTTCTCAGTGGTGCCTAGTGACAGGACTGGCAATGGCACAAACTGAAACACAGGAGGCTGCCTCTGAACATCAGAAAACACTTTTCCTATAAGTGGCTGTGTTGGTTTTGCATGGCAAGGTTTTGGTAGCGGGGGGGCTACTAGGGGTGGGTTCTGTGAGAAGCTGCTAGAAGCTTCCCCTGTGTCTGACAGAGCCAATGCCAGATGGCTCCAAGACAGACCCGCTGCTGGCCAAGGCCAAGCCAATCAGTGCCTCTGTGATAACATATTTAAGAAGGAAAAAAACAGAGAGAGCTTTTGCAGCCAGAGAGAGGAGTGAGAAGATATAAGAAACTCTGCAGACACCAAGGTCAGTGCAGAAGGAGGGGAGGAGGTGCTCCAGGCACCGGAGCAGAGACATTCCCCTGTAGCCCCTCGTGAAGACCATGGTGAGGCAGGCTGTCCCCCTGCAGCCCACGGAGGAAGGATGAGGGGGTGTAGAGATTCCACCTGCAGCCCGTGGAGGACCCCACACCAGAGCAGGTGGAGGCACCTGAAGGAGGCTGTGACCCCGTGGGAAGCCCGCGCTGGAGCAAGCTCCTGGCAGGACCTGTGGATCCGTGGAGAGAGGAGCCCAGGCCAGAGCAGGTTTGCTGGCAGGACTTGTGACCCCGTGGGGGACCCACGCTGGAGCAGTCTGTTCCTGAAGGTCTGCACCCCGTGGGAGGGACCCACGCTGGAGCAGTTGGTGAAGGACTGTCTCCTGTGAGAGGGACCCCATGTTGGAGCAGGGGAACGATGAGAGGAGTCCTCCCCCTGAGGATGAAGAAGTGGCAGAAACACCATGTGATGAACTGACCGTAACCCCCACTCCCCGTCCCCCTGTGCCGCTGAGGCGGGGCGGAGGTTGAAGCCGGGAGTGAAGTTGAGCCCGGGAAGATGGGAGGAGTGGGGGAAGGTGTTTTAAGAGTTGATTTTATTTCTCATTGCTCTGCTCTGTTTTGCTTGGTAATAAATTAGATTAATTCCCTCTCTAAGTTCAGTCTGTTTTGCTCGTGACGATAATTAGTGAGTGATCTCTCCCTGTCCTTATCTCGAGCCACAAGCTTTTCGTTATACCTTTTCTCCCCTGTCTGGTGAACGAGGGGAGTGATAGAGCGGCTCTGGTGGGCACTTGGCCCCCAGCTAGGGTCAACCCACCACAGTGACTGAACAGGTTGCCCAGAGAGTTAGCGGAGTCTCCATCCTTAGAGATGCTCAAAACCCAACTGGACGCAGTCCTGAGCAACCTGCTGTAGCTGTCACTGCTTTGAGCAGAGGGGCTGGACTAGGTCTCTAGAGGTCCCTTCCAACCTCAGCTACTCTGCAAGTCCAAGATTCATGCGTAATTCTTCATGGGGAGAACTGCACTGCAACTCCCTGACAACAGCACATACATCTACTCTTGGATGTATGACAAGGAGCTCCCTTGGACAAGGGAGCAAGAAGTTTCTGCTACGAAGATGCTCATGGTGGGCTATTTGGTGCTGTTTGCAGCAGCAGTGGTTATCTATCTTCCACTGAAGAATCCAATTCTCAGTTTTACCAAGAGGATCCCTAAGGCAGCACAGATTCTCTCTGGTGGGGAGTAGAAATTTGTCACACAAAGTTTTCTTAGACTGGTGTCTTAGAATCATAGAATGGTTTGAGTTGGAAGGGACCTCAAAGACCATCTAGTTCCAACTCCCCTGCTCTAGGCAGGGACGCCCTCCACTAGACCAGGTTACTCAAAACCCCATCCAACTTTCAGTTTAAAGCCATTACCTCTTGTTCTATCACTCCATGCCCTTGTAAACAATCCCTCTCCAGATTTCTTGCAGGCCCCCCTTCAAGTACTGAAAGGCTACTATAAGGTCTCCCCAGAACCTGCTCTTCTCCAGGCTGAACCACCTCAACGGTCTCAGTCTGATTCTCAGCCTCCCTTCTGATTCATTGCCTATGGACGTGTGAACACCTGTAGAGTACTTCTGAAGGACACACAGAAAGTAACTAAGCAAAGTGAGCCTGTCACAAAAAGCCTTCAATAGACCATCCAGGAAAAAAAGTTTAAGGATCTATCAATTGGGCAGAGAGAGGAAAAAGGATGGCTGTGATTTAGTCAATCTGATCAAGCTGAAGTGGGTAGTGATACACCTTTTGCCCCCAAAAACAATAGGTTTCAGCTAAGTATGGAGAAAAGTCCAGAAACCTGAAACATTGCTAAGGAGATAGGTAGAAAGGACTGTCTTTCACAGGAATACTACAGTGAGACTCTCCAAACAACCTATTTATCTCTGAATAAATGCTAAGCGAAGCCTTACCTTTTTTTTTTTTCTTTTTCTTTTGGCATCTTGGCAGGAACTAGTTTCCAGCAAAGGACTGCCAAGCATCATCTGTGTCAGACCTGCATGCTGTGGTACATGGAGATAACATTCACCAACCAGGACTCCAGCGTGCTGTTTCATGCCCTCTGATTTTCATCCATTGCTAACAGCAGGGAGGAGGTGGTCATTTTGCTTTGCTTAGGTGAAATGCATCGTAGTGGGTTGGCCCAGGCTGGAGGCCAGGTGCCCCCAAAGCTGCTCTGTCACTGCCCTCCTCAGCTGGGCAGGGGAGAGAAAATATAATGAAAGGCTCCTGGGTCAAGATAAGGGCAGGGAGAGATCACTCACCAGTTACTGTCATGGGAAAAACAGACTAAAAAAAAATTAATCTGATTTATTACCAAGCAAAACAGAAGAGCAATAAGAAATAAACCCAAACCTTAAACCACCTCCCCCCACCCCTCCCTGCTTCCCAGGCCCAACTTCACTCCCCATTTCTCTCCCTCCTCCCCCCCAGCAGCACAGGGGGACGGGGAATGGGGGTTACGGTCAGTTCCTCACACGCTGTCTCTGCTGCTCCTTCCTCCTCAGGGGGAGGACTCCTCACACTCTGCCCCTGCTCCAGCCTGGGGTCCCTCCCATGGGAGACAGTCCTCCACCAACTGCTCCAACGGGAGTCCTTCCCACGGGCTGCAGTTCTTCACCAACTGCTCCAGCGTGGGTCCCTCCCACGGGGTGCAGCCCTTCAGGAACAGACTGCTCCAGCGTGGGTCCCCCACGGGGTCACAAGTCCTGCCAGCAAACCTGCTCCGGCATGGGCTCCTCTCTCCATGGGGCCACAGGGCCTGCCAGGAGCCTGCTCCAGCGTGGGCTTCCCACGGGGTCACAGCCTCCTTCAGGTGCCTCCACCTGCTCCGGTGTGGGGTCCTCCAGGGGCTGCAGGTGGATATCTGCTCCCCCATGGCCCTCCATGGGCTGCAGGGGGACAGCCTGCCTCACCATGGTCTTCTCCAGGGGCTGCAGGGGAATCTCTGGCACCTGGAGCACCTCCTCCCCCTCCTTCTGCACTGACCTTGGTGTCTGCAGAGTTGTTCCTCTCACATCTTCTCACTCCTCTTTCTGGCTGCAAAAACTGCTCCTAGGGGTTTTTCCCCCTTCTGAACTCTGTTATCCCAGAGGTGCTACCACTGTTGCTGATGGGCTCGGCCTTGGCCAGCAGTGAGTCTGTCTTGGAGCCATCTGGCATTGGCTCTGTTGGACATGGGGGAAGCTTCTAGCAGCTTCTCACAGAAGCCACCTCTGAAGCCCCTCCACTACCACAACCTTGCCACACAAACCCAAAACACACATTAATCCAGTGATTGCAGAGTTGCAATGGGAGCAAATGGCTGTCACAGATGCAGCAAACATCAGATGTGACTGCAGTGCAAACCAGGTGAAGGCATGCAGCAGGGAAGTTCTGGTGCAGAGCAATAAACAGACAAGCCTTCAGTCCCTGCAGACATTCAGCACCTCCAGCAGCACAAAAAAAAGAGGAAAAATGTGTCCAGCCTATTTATGATGACAACATCAACATCCAGGAGAATGAGAAGCTCAAAGCAATTCACAGCCAATAGTGTGGAAAAATAACAATGCAATGTTGGGAGTAATAAATTGACTAATCCCACAATGTTTTTTTGAGAGGAAAAAGCTACAGGGTTCTGGAAGTGGACGAAAGGGGATAGTAAAAAGGGCCTCCTTTAGTCTGTGAGATACTTTCCTTTAGGATGTGATCTGTGTTTAGACTTAAAGCAACATCAGGAAATGCTACTCATGCAGTGCAAAATGGCATAATTTTTTGGCCAGCAAACTGGCCCCTGTGGTCCTTCAAAACAGCTGTTACCACCGATGCCAGCCCTTTGAAGCGCAACTTTCCCTGGGATACCTGCAGCACTTCTACTTTGAATAGCCCTAATGGTACATGGCCTCTGGGCATAACTCTGCCACTGGGCTCAGGCTACTCCATGAAAACTAGCCTCAAGGCAGACCCTATGCACAAGTGCAGTCCTTCCTGCTTTACGGACTTAGTTTTATTACTTTATATGTCGATAAAGAATGGGTCCACTGTTCAACAGCAACAGATTGCCTGAGGCAGAAATGTACCAGCTTCTCTGTTAATCATAGAACAGAGGGCTGGAAATGCCAAATTTAACTTCTGGTGCTCATTTCAGCTATGGCTTTCAGCGAAATGAAATCTCTTTAGCCATCACCTGCTGCATACAAAAGCAATCTGTTTAACAGGCAAAACATGACAATATTATGCAGTTGTATTCTGGCTGCACAAAGACTGTCTTTATGAAAGTAGATTGGTTGTCAAATATGACTCTTCACTCCAAGCAGAGTTGGCATATTGCTGATGTATTATGATGAGATCATTGTTTGTGTCAGTCTGCAATACAAGCAAGATACACTTTATGTTCAATTCACATGCAGTCATCATTGACCGCGTGCTATGCAGCTCTGCTTAATTGTCATCATAGCTGCTGGAGGATGCCTGAAACACACCAACATTTTAAAGTCTGAGCTGTTCTAGTGTCTGAAAGTAAAAGGGTTCCTAGTCCATGCCACCAGGTTAGACAAGTTGTACTCACAACACAATGCTCCTACTAACATCTGCCAGCTCCCTTCTCCCTCTCTGATACACTGTCTGCTTTAGACAAATGGACTCCCCAGGTCACACAGCGGCAGCAAGGACCCTTCATGGTAGGGAAATCCACCAGCAGCGATTTCAAGAGTAAACACTGTCATCTCAAATAAGGGCTGTGGCTGAAGACAATGCCAAATTTGGGGAAGGTCCAGATCCATCTGCTCCAGCTGTAGCTCTCTCCCTGCTCAGCCAACAGGCCAACAGTGACAAGCCATCCTTACTCTACAAGTCATCTGCAGGAGTTTGCATGTGACTGAACACTCCCAAGACAGGGGGAGCCAAGATGAGAAGGTCTCTAAGTGGTCTGTAAGCAGGAAACAACAGCTGCAAGTGCTCATGTCCTGCTACTCAGCAGCAGGGTGGGCACCAACACCAGCTGGCTTGTTTTCCTCCTTTGTCAGCCACACAATATAACCCTAAAACAGATCTTGCTGAAAGCCCCATGTAATTCAAGGGAAACAGGCTTATTCTAGAGAGATTTCCTTAAGGGACATCTCAGAGGTCTCAGCCTCTAAGCAAGAGCCTTTAAAAACATTTCTAAGGTCTCACCTCTGTCTTGTTACTTACTACCCAACATGGTGGAAAAGCACAGGCTTTATTTGAGATGACATTTACTGTTGAGATTGCTACTGGTGGATTTCCATACCATGAAAGTTCCCTGCTGCTGCTGTGGGACCTAGGAAGTCCATTTGCCTAAAGCAGGGAAGAGCAGAAGCCAGTGAAACTGAAAGCAAAGAGACCCATGCCTTACCTTGCTCAGATTTTGGGGGACTGCTAGCTAAGGAAGCAGAGTCTCTGAATTCTCCCTCAGCAGGGACTTACAGAGATGACCCAACAGGCTAGACGAATAAAACATAGTCCAAATTTATAAGTAAAGAGTCCAGAAAAAACTTTTGACTTTTTTTGAGCCTTCCTCTGCCTTCTGAGAGATGAAACTGATTATTAGCCTTAATGGCTCATGATTTATGTAAGTTTCAGCTGCTAGCTTTTTATATTAGAAAGCATTATTTTACCTGTCTAGTCCACCTACAGAAAAGAACAGGCTTGTCAAATTCAAGGCTTCTTGCAAGATTTTATTTTGGTTTTAGTACATATGTAATTTTATATAAAAGCTCATATATAAAAATCTATACACATATAAATTTATGTATATATATAATTGTACGTGCAAGTAGAAAAATAAACTTAATTATACATACTGACAGAATGCCCCAAAAGCTTCATAATTTCTCTGTATTTTCTCATTTCCACAGGGTTAAGGGGTCACTTTTGAATGTGTTACTACATTTTACATGTTTACTGTACAGGTCTTCTGTTGTCTCAGCACCTCCTCCAGTGTTCTGGTATCAGAGAAAGAAAGGAGCCATCGCCACCAAAAATAAGTTACTGTTGAATACGTAAAAATACTCTTCCAAGCAACAGGCAGGCCTTAAAAGAGGAAAAGCTACTCATCATACAATAAGGGTGGGGGGGGGAAGACTAGCAGAGCTTTAGATTCATTTGAGCTCACTGCAACCCTGTGAGCAGATCTAAGTTTAACACAGGCCCAGAGGATGCAAAGCCCAAGTCAAGAACAATAACTCACTTCATGTCAAAGCCCAGAGAAGAGATTTCTTTTGACAGCTCCTGTTTCATGCTCCCAGTGAGCTTACTGGCTTCCTGCACAGGCACATGAGCCTGACCTCTCCCATTCACCCACCAGTTGGCTGCACATAAAATGGCCATTAATTCCAGCTGGCACATGGGTTTGACTGAGGCCCTTCCTTCCTGTCAGCAACAGGGAAAGAGAGCCAGGGGGAGGTGTGGAGGGATGAGATAGAAACAAGCAGCAGTCTACAAGCTTCCATCGCAAGCTGTCTGGTTTATACCTCTTAATTGATCATCTACAGTCACACCAACATTTAGGCCAAAACACTTAGAGCTGATTAAGATCAAGAAGCAGCATATTGTCCGCAGAAGCATGAACCACACAAGTAGCAGCACACTGATCTGGTGAGAATTTAAGAAATGAAGCATTCCAAAAAGCTGTGTTGGAGAGTAGTAGAAATACTTTTTTTTTTTTTAAAAACAGTCTCAGTTTACAGGAATAAGTTTAGTTATTTTAACCCAACTAGGTGTGAAGCATCACAAACATCTTCCACTGAAAAGCCCAGACACACTCCTTTCCATATACAGACTGCAGGGCTTCAGCATAGTTAGAACATTTACAAGACACTAACTTAAAACTGCTTTTGAAAAGGGAACACACTGGACATAACTTTGCAAGGTTATAACTGAACAGTGACAAGCCGTAGGATCCACAAGACTAGCTGGTTTGCTTGTAGTCGAACAACATGGATTTGAAAGGAGATATGGACACTGATCTGCATGCAGGACTTAATTGAGAACAGAGCCAGCTGTCAGTAGAAACTGCTACAAATACACAAAACATTTGCTGTTGACTGCATTGCAAATCTTTGCTGAAACTTTCTACATGAAACAGGTCACGAGGCTCCTTAACACAAACGTGGCAGTGGCTAAACTGGCCTGAAAGTCTTCATTAAACTTTGTTTCCTTACTGAAAGGTTCAAACTAAGGACCAGACAAATAAGCAGTGAAAGCAGAATATGGTGAATTTAACTGTAAGAATTATCACTTATTCTCAACTGTCTGATAGCTTGCAATGGAAATTTGTTTGTGCAACAAAGGTAACAACCAAAAGCAGTCCAACTTCAGATGCTCGGGATCTACAGGACACACAAAGCCAGTGGGGGTTTTGTATTGTTGCGGGGCAGTCAGTCACCAATTTGAGTTACAGTGCAGTTCTACAACACTAAGGTAGGAATCATATATGCCTTTTCCAAGCCAACATGGAGGTGGAGATGACTTTCCTGGAGAAGATATGCAGTACTTACTGCTACGGGGCAGTTCTGTCATGGAATTTTGTTTATTAGAAGAGCTAGGAAAACACCTTTATTTAAAGGTGGTTTTGTGCATTCATTCTGAGTATCCAGGTAGTAGACCCATGCAGTATAATCTGGCCATTAGTTAAAAACTTCACCTTATGCATTCTCAGACCCAAAAGCTGCATTAAGTTTGAAGTTATTGCCATTCTATACACTGCCATCCTCTCTCCCAAGTGTTATTATGTAGACAAGCCTGGACAGTATTTAAGCTGAACTCACTGTGTATAACCATAAAAGTTTATGTATTGCCATACAAAACTCTAGGTTTCCTTAGCCTCAATAGCCAAAATTAATGTCACAGCTGTTGGGGGACCAGTTCAACCCGAGAATGGCTGGACCTCAAACCCACTTTAAAATTAGATGATTGGAAATTAGGTGTGAGGATTAAAAGAAGCCTTTAAGATGAATGAAACAGCTTTCATAAGTGATATATGAAAGCAGGTGGTTAGCAAACAAACTTTCAGCTGACAAAACAGACTGAGAAGGAATGCAGGTAGTCAGCAGTCAGTATCAGAAGCAGAAGAATGGTAATACAAGGAATTCAGATGGGAAAGATTTCATTTGAAAGCACAGAATAAAAATCAAAACATTATTTAATAGCAGGCAGGAAAATAAAAGTACTTAGGAAAGGGGATTTCGGTATTGTGCCATGTGGCTGCAAACCTATCGAGCATAAAATGCAGTCAGAAATATTTAAGTTTCTATAACTAGTTTTCATGTGATTACAGTGGTGTTTATTTCTGCCATGCCTCTCAGATTCCATCAACTCCATCACACACACTCTCTCTTGTAAAGTTTAACATGAAAAATCTTAGAAAGTGTTAGGGAAGAGATAAGAAAAAGTGAAGTCAGATGACAAAGCAAGCATCAAGTGCTTTCTTTGTAGAGTATCTCAAAGCAAAGTATCAACACTGCTCCTCACTTCCAACATGTTTTATGACAAAGATACCCATCTCTCTAAAATCTGAATCTAGGCTGACTAGTTACAATAGATAGGGAACTATCTGTTCAGTTGTGAGGTTCTTATACACTGAAGTTACTCTAAAAAAACCTAGTGATAACTCAAAATTAGATTTAGGCACAAGAGTTAATTTCAGCAACATAAAATCTAAAACAGATGGTCCAGGTGTAAAAACCTCAAAAGAAAGGCACAACTATTTATTGCTGTGAAGATTAATTAGAAATCTGCCATAAATACTGAAAGCTATCGTATTACAGCATCATTGAACAAAGGGCAAAAAAACCAACTGTATTCCAAACCATTTGTATTCAAAATTTATTTTTAAATAAAGAAAAAAGACAGTGATTTTAAATAAACATGGTATATTCTACACATCTGTAGATCAACACAACTTTACATTAGCCATTTTTAACTTTTAGTTCTGTTGCAGCATCTTGTACAACATTTGACAATGTTGGTTTCCATTTCATAATCAACCAAACAATACCAAAAGGAATCTATTTGCTTAAGTGAAGCTTTATTTTTCATGACCAAAGATGGCTCTACTAATACAAAAGCACCTGTTAAACAATTATCCCCACCTAATTTTTTTAAAAATGAAGTCCATTCAGCCTTTTTGGTTCTGTTCCATTGCCTGCATAGAAATCAGCATAGAGCTAAATTGAGAGCTAAGCTTCACTTTAGCAGTGCAATGAATGGCATCAAACTTCATGAAACAAATGATGATACAAACGTCAGCAAAATTCAACTATGTAAAAAAATATTAAAAACAAGTATGTTTTCATGGGTCACAACTAGACTAGCTTTCAGTGTGCAACCTTCCTCAGGAAAAGTGCTTCTTCCTGATTCATATGAAAAGAATGAAGCATGCATCAAAAGCCTTTGTTTATATAGAAATGCCCATTGAAAGAGTTCCATAAGGCAAGAGATATTAAGGTGGATGAAGCGTTTTGGCCCCGAGTATGTTTTAGGACGCATACATACACGTTACACTTGTGTAGCATATGACAGGTAAAGGATTGGCTCAGTAAGGTAAAAATGTCAATTTTTATAAATACATATTATTATTGCTAATATGCTACACGTTATCATCCAACTTTTAAAGCTGCTTTGGTGGCATTAGCCTTGCAATTAGCAGCTCATATTCGTGGTGACAATATGCTATCCCATATGAAGTAAAGCAGCATAAATACATTTATGAAAACAAAAGGCTTATGCAACATCCCTCTCTAGCTTTGCTGTGTTTTTTTTTTATTAAAAAATATTCAAAGAAAACAAGTCCAGTTCACCACAAATTAGGAAGTCTCACAACGAGGTTGGAAACCAAGCTACAGGGAGCAGAGAGGGGGAAAAAAAACCCCAAAAAACCACAGCATGCATTATAATCTAGTCCTTTTAGTCATACCACTGGAATACAAAAGTCCAACTTAAAGGCTAGACTAACAGTAGAAGGCAAAAAGCCAAGAGTAGACTTTGTTTGATATTTAAATTAAGATTACAGTTTTAATCAGTAACAGCAAACTTACCCGGCCCTTTAATATATTCACAATATCTACTGCAATTGAATACTTAATTATGACTAGTACAGGTATGTATGTTCACTTTAAAAAGATATTAAATACCTGCATCATGAAATTACATTCTTAAGACATTGTGTAAGAAAATAGCTCACGTGTGAAATGTTTCTGAAATGTATTTCTGCTCCCTTCTACCCCCTACTGCATCCCATACATACATCCCCACCCCCCACAAACATTCACTCACAGGGAAAAACAAACACCCCTTAAAAAAAGGATGGAAATATTGAAGGGGACCAGCTTGGCTAGTTCCAGCACAGTGCTTAACAAGGTTCAAGACAGAACCAGATCAGAGTTAGCCAAAAGTTGCCCACAATACATGCCTGACCAGTAATTCCTTCCAACTCATTCTATCAAACTCAGTCCACTTTTGGTTCATTGCAAGGACTAAAATATTTCATATATACATATAAATACAAGACTCCAGCTTCACTTGTTTGTTTTTGCAAAGTGTTTTCACTTTTATGTTCATTTTGTTCTGCAGCAACTACAAGAGGTAGGCATAAAGCATTTAAGAGCTTCTTTCCCAAGGTCCTGTTACTAGCTCAATTTAGAGGGATAAAACAGAAATCAGCTGTACTTCTGATTCTACTAGGTACAGCCTTGTACAATCCAGCAGGAAAATAGCTATGTGAACCCTGGATTTGCTAGGCTAGCACACCATGGAGTAAGAAGCTGTTCATATCCAGGAGGATAGTTTTTTTTTTAAATAAGAGTTTACTGCAGAGCATTCCTATAGAAAGTAGGTGTCAAGACCAACTCTCTCCATTTCTATTTATACATAGGATCAAAGTATCATTTGGCCAAGACTACAGATGTATTTTCACAGATGCAAGTGCCATGCAAAAATAAATTAAAGAACAGATACCAAAACATACAAGTAGTAAAACTACTGAAGGTAGATTTTCTTAAAAGTATTTATACAAACAATTTATAATACTTTTCTTCTTCCCCCCCTTCTCTTTTTGACATTCAGTTACAAAACTGTGGCTATACATCAAGAATTTCTTCTGCAGTGCCTCCACAACGTAACCTGTAGCGTCCTGTCCTCCAGCTGATAGTGGGGTCCCACAAAGCAGATAGGAAGATATAAATTGTCATGGATTCTCTGATGAACCAAGCTACTGCATAATCAAGTTTTGAAAAACACAGAGCGCCACCCTAGAAATAACAAACCCCAAGTATTTAAACATACTGATTATTCAAAAGGAATTTTAAAGTAATTTAAAACATTTGTGTTACAGATAAATCTATCTTAAAGCTTATTATACAGGTTTACAATTACAGATATCAATGGAATACTTTTTTAATAAGCCAAGAACATTTTCCTGTTCAAACTATAATTACCAATATTAAACATGAGGAGCTTGGCAGAATGACCCAGAAGGTTTGAAGAGAAACTTTTACGTAGAGCAAAAGGCAAGGAAGTGTGACAATTTCACTTTTTTATTTTTGAAGCTTTGTAAAACTCTGTTCGAGCAGACACTGGGTTTTTGCCACAGACCCCAGAAGAATAGCACCTAGATAGAATGCTCCTGCACATTACCAGAAGAGTGAAATTCAAATAAATAAGCCTTTGGCCTATTGCATAGGAAAAGTGGGACTAAAAAAAGCTTAAAGCCTCTATATTTTCTGTTCCTTTGAGAATTTCCAGCTACATGCAGAGCTGGAAATCAAAGAGGCTTCCGATGAGTAGGCACAAAGCTCTTTTACATGCTGTGCATAGTGAGAAGAGTACTCAGAAAGGTGACTGTTAAACTGACCTGCTGGAGACCTACAGAATAAACACGAGGCCTAACTTTATTTCCAGTATGTTTTAAGATTACCAAATGAATATTTTCCAGTATGATGAGAACTATTTGATAAGTTTGAATACACAAGTAATTATGGATCAGATTTGGATAGAATATGGTCACAGCTGAAAGTAGTCTAAATGGTTCCTACAGCATTAGAAGAACAAATGCTGTTCTGATTTGTGAAATCTTTCTACATTAAAAGTTTCTTTGAGGCCTCACTTGTAGTGACAGGAAGATTTTATTTTCAGACATAGGCTACAGCTGTCCTGTAAGTATTATTACCAAAATACAGTGAAAAATGTACGTATATACCTCAACAAATATAAGACAGTGACAACTAAGATAAAAGAAAAAACCAAAATCCCACAAAGCTGCTGTTCTTGAACTGTTAAAAAAAGCTTTAAATTTCTGGATATGCCTAGGTAGAGCAGACTGGAAATGTGAAGATTAAGGGGACAGATACACAAACTTCCAGAGCCTAGGCAGAGGCAGGTGCACATAGGAAACAAAGTTATAACAAACATTTACTCCTTTTTGTGCTACTGTAACTGAAGCTGGAAGTCTAAGAAATAACAGAATTTGACCTGTTATTTCCTTGATGACAAGTGAATTATTTCGTTGTTATAATTAGGTTTAGCTTTTTGCTGAAGTAAATGGCACTGGTAACTTTAATAACCTCCAAAGAAAATGAAGCTGAACATACCTGAACACCTTTTAGTTGAATGTAGTCAAATATAAACCATGCCAAGCAGTGACACATGAAAAATACCATTATATCCCATCTAAACACATGATGAGCTGCCCATCCAATAACTAGACTGGCAACAAAGCACTCTGAGATTGGCTCACAAATTATTGTGGCAGGCAACATATTAATTCGCAGTTTGGCCCACCTAGAAGGGAAAAACAAATCATTTCTGACTATGCATTGTTCTTTATATCCTCTTCCCCCACCTCATCAAATGATGACCCATTATGGTCTTTTCTGACAATGTTAGTTTAATCTCTAATTTACACCTCCAAGTAAAATATTGCAAAAGTTCTCCCTTTTAAAAGATACTAAGTTTTGGGGTTTTTTGGGGGGATGGTGGGGTTAATAACTATACTTCTGTGGAAAGTCAGTGCCTCTCTCCCAACACTAACAAGAAGCATGCATCAAGCTATGCAGTGGAACTTCAGCATTCTGTACATTAGATCAAATTAACTTGGAAAACATATTTCCTCTCATTATCAGGTTACCTGCATCAGAAGCAGATGACAGGGGTGCGTGGGAGAGGAAGTAAAGATTAAAATTTTACCTGATCATTCTGGACTGAAACTGAGAAATAGAATATGAACCGGAGTTTTGCATTGCAACTTGTGTGGCCATTGCAAGTTTCCAGCCCCTGAAAAGTGAATTTATTATTATTTAAAAAGTGCAAAGAAGAGATACAGAAAACAATTGGAAAACACACCCAAGAATTTTATTAGGCTTGAAAAGTTTCTTTGGTAATGTGCCATATTATTACAATGGGTATAAGCAAAAAAATTAAGTGTATTTATCAAGTCTCTTCATTAGAAGAGAGCAAATACCATGTGAATAACACTTATACCAAGTTCTCAAACTTGTTTCTAAAGGAATAGACAATTATATGGTTTAGTTATTTCTAAAACACTATATTGACAGGACAAAGCACGTCATAAGCATGTTTGCTGTATACATGTAAAGCTGACCTGAACACCTATACTTATAGTATGTACCATGTGTTTAAAAAAAGATTTCAGAGTCATCTTACCGGTCAGCTATAGCTTTGGCCATAAAGTAATCTTCAGCAATATATTGTGCAAAAGCTATTAGTCCTCCAGCTTGATCCAAGACATCCTTCCTCATCAAGCATGACATTCCTGTTACACACTTAAAGCCAGTTAAGTTGGCTGAAATATATGACCTTGGATGTGAAGTTCCAAAATAAACCTGACAAAACAAGATAAGGCTTTTAAAACTCTATATGTATTTATGCAAGCACTACTCACTGACACTGTTTGGAGGGAAAAAAGTGCTTAACATGGCCAATTATGACAGTGTAATTGGAAAGATCTTTAGCACCAATCTAAGAAATCTAGCCTACCACCAAATCTGAAAAATCTAGTAGTAATATTGGCTGTGTTTTTACAAATCTTTAAGTGGATTCCACATATTAAACTACCATATTTTATTTGTTATTTAATTTCTAACTTATTGAGGTTGTTCTCAGGCAACACATTAAATCTCCATTAAGTAACTTACTAATCTCTAGGATTAATATATTATTTGGTGATAGCTGACAGACATGCTGTCTCCTTCCTCTTGTAAAGATTAACTGCATCACTGCATACATGAAATTTCTTACTAAAATACTAATACATTGAGGATTAGTACATATACAAGTCTACTTCCTGCTGAGGAAGTTTCTCAGCTGACAATTGCAGAAAGTTGAGACAGTATTAGAGGAAAACAGGATGTAACCCTTGTTTGTGTTCTACTCTCCTCAAAGGCTCTGCTTATACCCCTTCTGGAAAAGGGATACTGTGTGAGCTGGACTTTGTTCTGACTTGTCATGGCCATTTCTGTGTTCCTTTTCAAACATCAAAATAGAATTAATAGCCCTTTCTGACAAAGCATTAGAGAGAGTTCTTCAATTTTAACAAATTTTCTTTAATGAAATCCATTGCTTCCATCCCGTAATCTTTGTATTGTAAGCTTAAGTATTGAATCAATGTTCAGAGCACCACAGTAGAATTTGAGCATTTAAGTTATCCTAGATAGTTTGAAGTGTGACTGCAGCTGAAAATACACATTTCTTCACTCAAAAGGTACAAGAGGTCTTGCAAAAAAACCCCCAAACCCAAAACAAACCAAAACCAACAACATTGCACTGACCTGTTCAAGGGTAGCAGCAAAACCTTGTCTGTCTGCAACATAAGGAAGCCCATGGACCAAGCCTACTTTTTCAGTCATTTGATTGGCCATATCTGTCAGTGTGTCTGGTGTTACTAAGTGACAAATGAAAAAAAAAGAGAGTTCATTGAGCAATTCTGTCATTAGCAGACTACTGTACAGAGACACTAATTCTCATTCTATTACAATTATCAAGAACACATATACCTCGATGCACAGTATCTTGGAGGAACAAAGTTTCAGAAAATTAGTACTAGTGATTAACATCATTATTATGATCAACAACAAATACAAGGGAAACAGTTTGAACAGTATTTTTTTAAATGGATTTTCACCTTTAAACATTTTTATACAATGACAATATTTTTCCAAGATTTTTAACTTTCATTTCTACTGGTGATTCTCAGTCAAAATAATCTCCAACAACTGCTTGCCTACAGACATCTGAGCAATATAACAGCACATTACAACACACACCTACCTCTGATTCCACTATCACAAATCCATACGAGATCATACTTGGCAACTTCATAGCCAGGCATTAAGTTGTTGATCTTGGGGTTGATGCCAACCTTCTTGCCACCTAAAAAATACAAACATCATAAAAAATAACATATGGGGGGTTTTTTTAGAACTCAACATATCTAAATATGTTGGATATTGAGTCTAACTGATGAACAGTAAGTTTTTACCCATCAATTCTTAAAGTCCACTTCTAAGAAAAGGATTTAAATTTTAAGTATTCCTTCACCTCTATATTTTAGATCTTTCTATAATTATGTAGAGAATTAAAAAAAAGAACAAATATTCAAATGCTTCCTCAATTTGGCAGGGTAACAAGATTAATGTCATTAAAAGGGCAGTAGAACTACAAGCTTTACTACATTCGGTAAGGTAAATACTCTCTATCTTTTATTTCTTAAGACTACTAATTATGACCATTATACTCTACAGTAATTTTAGCAGAAAAATGAAGGAGCAGAATAAGATGACACTCTTCTGCTTCCAACTGACAGACATGGCCCAGTTTGTTTCATGTCAGAAAAAACTCTGCTACCAAGTTCTAACATCCCTTCCCTCCTCTAATTCAAATGTGAAGTGAAGAAAGGGTGCTACAGTCTAAGCTGATGAAAAAGGATTGTTGCAGGACCTCAAGTTCAAATACAGCCACTGAACCAAGTCACTTCCAGTATATTTAGTTCAGTGCAAACACAAAGTTTAAATTGCTGTTTCAGATTTAGATGGGAAAAGTTGTGGGGGTTGCATAAATCGTTCCTCATTGAGGTTTTTTTTTAACTGATGCCACAGATTGTGACTACAAGCTTACTTTACCCTAAACTGATGATTAAATGACAGAACTAACATGGGCTGAACAAGATAGCTATTTATTTTAGATTACTATATATGGAGTTGAAGACCTAAAAACATTTTAGAAGTAAGAGTCCCACCTTCGAGTTGCACTGCTTACCTATGAACAGTCTAGCATCAACATTTGGGTATTTCCCAAGGAGCTTTTTGCACACATCAATAGCTGGATCATCATGATCTTGTACACAGAGTAGTACTTCATACTAGTAAAAACAAAAAATGTATACACACACACATGTATTTACAAACACACTTAATATCAATATGGTCTAGGGAATAAAGCTTAAGAGTGTACTAAACCGAAAAAATAAAGAACACCATTATAGAATTAAAAATATAAAATTGAATCTTATATTCAATGAAATTACAGCACACAAAATATTAAAGGAATGGCATTATGATACACTTGACTTCACACCTCTGAACTACACCTTCCTTTCCTTTACTTTGTAGATGCAAATGCAGAACAGCACTGGAAGACAACCCAGAGACCAGTATACACACACTTAATTGTATAATAAAGCTAAGTTCAGGAACATGTATATGCATTTTCCTCATTAATAGAGTAATGGTTGAAAAAAGAGGTAAGGCAAAGCTGTAGCTGTTTCAGCAATCAAGCTACATGCTTGTTACACAAGCTACAGGCAGTGTGTGAGGAAATAGCATTTTAAGAATCACTCAACATTTTGAGACAGCTTTGCAAGCTTTGATGGAGATATTTGTTTCTGCATTAACAGCAAATTCCTTGAATACTCCTTACTTTATATAACCTTCCTCTCGCCCTGCTAAAATTACTGAACTATTACAACAAGTTATCAGAGCTCCAATCCAGAGAAGTGAAACAGAAAATGCAAGTTTCTGATCAAGATACCCAGAAGCCATTTTTTACAGTTGAAGATTTAAAAATTTAATCCCATCAAAAACAATTTTTTTGGACCTTATCGCAGTTGTACTCAACTGGTGATCAAAACAATTCTTAGTGTCCCTTGTACTATTCTGTCACCTCACTGAACTTTATTTCCAGTAAACTACTTAAGCTGTCTGTGGGCTCAGTGACAATCTTTGATGTTCTTGTTCAGTTAGAAGTACTTCATACAACATAAAAAGTTAAATAAATACATTCTTCTGAGAAAAATGGTATTGTTGAACACAAAAACCCCATTGACTCTCACTGCATTCAGAATATTGTAGAAAATTAAAATCTTAACCACTAAATGGGAGTTGGTAACACTTGGTCTAACACTACATACTATCAGATAAACACATCTCTACCTCTCAGAATGCAAACCAAAGCCGATTTGCCTAAAGGCCAAGCAATATTTTATTCCTATCATTTTACCAGCATGGAAAATGGAATTTAAAGGGTAAAAAACCTGTCTCTAAGCAGACAGGGCCTTCCACCACAACAGAACAATCCTGACAGCATGAACACCATAGAAATCACCAACTGAAGAGAAATTAGTTCTTTATTGCTCATCCAGTTAAATATGTAAAAGAACAACTATTCTGCTAGTAATTAAATAACTAATCTTCAATGCACAGTTGCAATGACACTTCTGTATCCATATTCTCCAAGAAATTCAGCCAGAAATAATAAAACACTTTGACATTCCAATATTTGAAGAGAGAATTTCACAGTAAATACTTTGTTACTGCATACAGAGGCCAAAGAACTACAAAATGCATGACTAAAGCAAAAGAAATACAAAGATGCTTATCTACATAAATGTTACAATCAGTTTCATTTGGACAACATAAATAGAAAGATTTCTGCCAAAATTATAATACACACAGTAGGTAAGATATGTCATGACTTTTATCAGTGAACAGTTAAGTCATGCAGTTTACTAGCTGCATAACTGGCTTCTATGCAAAACAAGATTATTTCACACATGAGGTATCACAGAAGAGTGTCAGAGAATCAGTATCGCTGCAGGTTGAACTCAGCTTCACTGGAACAGGTTTAAGATTATTCTTTCCTAATAATTTCTCTGTGGGCAGCCAAACTTTGAATACCAGGCAATACTGTTCTAATTTTTGAGGTGTAATGCCAATCTCAAATTAAGTATTTTTGTAGTTATTGCGTTTTCAAACAGTTTGGGGATCTTGCTTGTACTGTATCACCTGTGCCCCAGTAAACTGAAGCATTCATACCTCCATTTTCACTCTTTTTGGGAAAAGTTATTGTCACTACTGTTATCTGAAATTCAGATTTATATGGAGTAGCAATAATTTATATAAATGGGTGGCAATCTTAAAATATCAGAAGTAAAGGTCAAGACTATCTTTCAAAACAAGGTCCAGCATAACTGTTTTTCTGAATTCTCAAACAAATTGCATCTGTAGTCAAATGTTTCAGCTGCATAACATTTTGATGCTCATTATATCATAAAATAGATTAAAATATTGTTGCAGCTTCTTTGCACTGCTTACAATATTGGCATACACAGCATGCCTCAAGTATTCTTTAAACTTATCTTGGCCACATTTAATCTTTATTGCACTTTTGTTGAGTCAAAAAGATTCAAATGCTCATGCTTGAAGCTTTTCAAAAGTCCCCAAGCTTTGTTACAGAAAAACTATCCAACTTCTAATAAGTTCCAAATGGTGAGTTGGTTGGGGTTTTTTGTTTGTTTTATGCTGTCTACTGAGCAGTAAGTTTAAAGCTCTTAGTCAGAATACACAAAGGAAACTTGCTGTACAGCTTACACATACCTTTGACCTTTTACAACTGAAGCAGCAGTATCAGAATCAGTTTTGAGAAGAATTGAGAAAAGTTTTTAAAGTAAATTACAAGTTTTAGATTTCAGGAGATATGCAGTAGGAAACATAGTCCTTTTTCCATCCACAGGAGCATACACCAAGTAGTGAACAATGCAGCATTTGCAGATTTCTCCATTAAGTTGTAAGCTCCTTAGAGCAATGACAGCATCTGACACACTTATCACTTATATTACAAAGTCAAACTGTGTACAACAGCCAGTGTAAGCTTTTATTAACTATTTGTTTCCCAACACTGATAAGTGGCTTGGAGACTACCCTACCTACCAACAACTGGTGAAGTACACCACTTCATCATTAGGCAATTATTTGTTAGATAGGACATCAGTAAGAACCACAAGAAAGTTTCAGTCTATCAGTAAGTGTTCTCTTTTAGAGGACTTGTTACAAAGAAGTAACGAATTGGGAAGGCTGTCTGGCCTCTCAAACAATCTTTTATAGATCAAAAGTTTTCATACTGCTATAAACACCACAATACGGGAATAATGATTAAACAAGTCTTAGTGAAGTGTAGACTATGTTGCACCCCTAAGCCTTGGTCATGTTATAGACAGCTTTTCAAAAAGGAAAAAGTTTTGTTTACAACATGTAAAATGTGTAATTATGCATTTGTGGAAAGAAGAACAATCCAAGACATAATCAAGTTGCATGGTTCTAGCCCAAGCTCCTGATATGACTGTTGGAGGCATGGGAGGAAAAGAGACACTAAATAGTATACATACTTTTGGATAATCCAGTTCAAAGAAGGTTTCTAAGTTGTTAATCAGGTTAGGATCCACACCTTTTAATGGCTTTAGAAGTGAAACACCAGGAAGCTTGCTATATGGCTGTTTATCTGTGGCTTTCTTATTGAGGTGGAGACGTCTGTAAGGAGAAATAACATATACCACCACATAAAGAAAATATGCTAGAGAATTCCATTCACAATACAGTCAGAACTAAGAAAGCTTGGGAGTTAAGGTTGTTGCAAAAAAGTTAGTTTTGGTTGTAGAAACAGCAGCTATTTTTATATCTGACAGTTGATACATCAAAGGCAATGCCTAAAACCCTTTAGCATTATATGTAGGTTAAATTCAACCTTATTCAACTTTCTAGACATTTCAGATTAATGCATTTTGTACAATAAGAGTATAACTTTTTTCAAACTGCACAGGAGACAAGATTCTTCCTCTGTAGATGCTTTCCTCTGTAGCATTAAAATCTCATAGTGTTATAACAGGATAATAAAAAACAATTTACTGTAAGGCAAAAAAAAGGGTCAGGTGCTTTTCCCTGCGTTAAGTTTTGCAAAACTTACAGCAAGCTGAAAGCACGAGGGAAACAGTTGATCATACTGATAAATTTGTTAACAAACACCTCCAAGAAAAGGATAGGGATCAATCAACTGTAGTATAAAAATTTCTAGAAACTGGACATCAGCCTGGATCAGAAGCAAACAGAGTACACAATTCTAAACTCACTATAATTCAGCAATAATATACAGAGTAAATTGATGATCATGTCACAACTCACTAATATGAATGTTTAAGCCTACACTCCTGTATGAATGAATGCAAAATTAAATTCTGAAAGCTTGATTGGCCAGTAAACAATCAAATTTGCATCTATGTATTTTAAGTAACTGAAGGAAAAGCATTTGCTGAAGCTTCACACTTGTAAATTAGTGTATATACTGCATATCGTAGTTTTCTAACATGCCCAGTAGTCAAAGAATATTTCATTGCAGCATGTACCTAATGGTATCAATTCTTAACTTAATGACTTTCCCACTTTAAAATTTACAACATGCTGCCTCAAAAAAACCCTAAAAATGGGAACAGGGTTGCTTCATGGAATGCTTCACCCTGGTTAAATGATTAAAAAAGTTCCTAGGAAGCATGGTCCTGAGAAGTGTGCCTGACCAAGTGAAATTACTGAACTACGAAGGAATTACACTAAGAAGAGATTCCAGTAATTCCCTAAAGGTATTTTTTCCTGAAGTGGGACAGCAACATCACATTTGTTACCTCATCAGCTCCCCCCACCCTCCCAGCATGCTCCTTTCAGGCAGATTTGCAGCTGGACACCAGGGACATAATGCTATCACAAAGAATAAACAGACTCTCTAAAAAGACAGGACAAGGCAGATGATGTCCTTGTACTGTTATTGAGTCCAAGCCTCGGCACTGCAGAGGTAAACTGAAATAGTCTTGTTGAGCAATTAACAGCCAAGGGACAGTCAGACCAAAGTAAGAAAAGCAACAGTTCAGATAGCTACCACAGACAAAGATTTCATTACCAATTTTCACAAATGTAACAGCAAGGGCTTTAGTGCCAGTAAGAATGAAGAGTCTCAAGAATGCAACTTTGACCAGGAGGAACAAAAGGTAGGTAATGCAAGGGGGGGGGGGGGGGGGGGGGGAAGTACTCCATTTAAAACGGACTGTAGCAATGCACATAAGTTTGTACAAAGGCAAAAGCCTTGATGAACAGAAAATAAGAGAAAAGTGGCAGAATAAATGGAAAAATGTAAGGAAAGAAAGGATGAAGACAGACTTGAGGCAGGACTGTGATAAAGAAAAAGCACCAAGTGATAAAACTGCAGAATCTTGCAGGGCATCCTATTACAAACCATGCTGTCACATGGGATGATGCAGGTGATTGAATTACTTAAAGAAAATCCTACACATGGTATAAGAGAGAAACCTTGAAAAACACACAAATGAAGCATGCAACATTATCAGAATCTGCTCAGCTATGAAACACCATACAGAGACTTTTGACAGAGTATGGGTCAGTATGGTAAAACTGTCTCTAACATGCTATTTTAAAAATAAGGTTCCAGTTCATATTCCATTCATAATGCTGCACAGAAGTGGCAGTCTGCCACACTGAGAGTACTGTGGTATTGTGACACTAAGGTAAAGCAATTTCCACACCAGTAATTGCAATGCTCTGTTAGACTCTATGGAGCAAGAGGCAAATTAACAGTAATCCAGATCATTTTACACTGAGGAGGACTATTTGTGAAGTTGGATACTCTGAACAGGAATTAAGAAGTTACAACTGAAAACCTACCATCACCAAAGAAACAGATCAACCATTAAAAACAATTTACAATATTTTAATTAAGGCTAACATTTAACATGGAAGTGAAAATAGACTTAAATTTAAACAACATTAACATTGTTGATACAGGTATGTTCTAAATGAAGTTGCATGTTACAGAACATGCACCAAAGTCAAGGTAGCATGAAGCAGTAAGTTGGTATTTTTGAGCACTAAATTGTAGTTATGGTGGTTCAGTTCTCTCAGACACGTGTTGTGATCAGTGGTCTTCATTACCACAACGCATGTATGATAGGTACAGTTCAAAATCATAACGGAAAGCAATCCTTTCACAAAGTTTGTATCATGTATAGAATAGTATATATTATTTTGCATTGAAATTAGGCCAAAGCAGTCAAAACATTAACTATACAGGTATATTTGCTTAATGTATTTTTTCCTACCTTTGCCTAACACAGTAAGCTGCTGAAAAACACTATATTGAGGAATGTATTACAACTCTGAGCTCTGAAACTGATGCTGCCAGAGCTCTATTTAAAGGCACTTTCAGATCCTGTGTGTGAAAGACCAGTACCCAGGTTATCTATAAGCACTTTCACACCTACATATTAAATGGATCAGCCTGCAATTCCTAAGTAGTGAAACTGTGAAATTCCTTTTAAGCAGTCTGTTGCTGGTGTATGCAGGTGGGAAAAGAAAAAAGCAGCAGCATGCATAATTGTATCAGAAGCTATAGTTCAACTATCCTATATCACTAAGAGGCATCTGAAAATTTTCCTCAAACTTAGTTCCTTAACACAATAATAATTAACCCACAGAAGTAACTAATCTAGACTTTTCTCAGAGGAAAAAAGTATTTCCAAAAACAAAATTCAGGCTACTGAGTTATCACTGCCCAGTATACTACGTGATGAATTCTTGCTAACTTGTATCAAATTAAGCAACAAAACTTTTTTTTTTAAAGGCCAAGACTACATTTCCTCCCCCATCTCTAGCAAAAACAAAAAGCTTGCTACAGTAGACAGACTGCTGGGTCTCTCAGCTAAGATAGTAACATATGCCTTTTAAAAGCAGCTGAAAAAACAAACACTCTTGATTCACTCATTTCAACCTTTCCTCAGCAGCTACTTTACTTAAACAATTATCCTGTTTGGGAGGTAAGCAATTCTTGGTCAGAAATTTGTAACAGATACTTAAATATTGCAAGACAGCACTAACAAGATGCAGGAAGCACTGAAGACATCCCTTGAAGGCTATGGTTCCACAGGCCATTGAGATACACTAGCAGATCATTACTTCTGAAACAGGCTGTTTTTCTACTTCTGAATTTACACACTCCCCCCTTCCCCAGTTTGTTTTCATGTTAGTGAGCTGAACCATCTCACACAGGTGTTTGTGGAGTGTTGGTCTACTGTGGGGGAACAGACAGGAGATCTCTGCTTGAAAAGGAGAAATAAAATGATTATCCTGCTTCCTTTGGCAGCAGAAGAGTAAAACGGATGAGCTCCCCATTTCTTCTTAACTTCTAATACATATCTTGTGTTAAAACACTTCCAGAAGTAGGTACCTTTATACACAGAAAAAAGTTCAATTTGCTGCAGATATATCACACTGGTCAGTGCATTAATACGACAAAGAAAGATTGAGGAGTTCAAGAAGTATTACAGACAGCCCCTACATTCATGAAAGGGTTACCAACACACTTGCTTCACAAAGACTAATATTAGTCAAAATCCTACCTTGTTAGTGTGATGGTATAAAGACAATTCCATATAAGAAGGCATACCTACCAAATAAGTTTCCGTACCTCACAGCAGTAACTTTTTATACAGTCATCTGACCATTTTACAATTAAGCAACCAAGAACACTTTTTATATAGAGATTCTACTTTTATACATAAAAACATATGCATAATTATATATTCATATATATAAATAAAATCTTATTCCATATATTGGAATCATGAATTCAAGACAAAATTTGGTATGGGAGCTACAGTGCAAGTTTTTGTCTGCCTGTGAAGGCAGGAGGGCAGGGGTCTGCTCAAGCAGCCTTTCTTGCAGCTCTGGGCCACCCCACTAGGAAGCAGAAAAAGGTACTAGGGTGTGGAGGCAGAGAGAAGTACAAGAGGACTCTAATGACACAACTAAGACCGAATAACACACTATTATCAAGTACTTATTTGTCATACTACTCTACCCAGATTTAAGCACACAGACATACTACTGTGCATTAAGAGGCCTATTACAGTATTACTCCTTTCTAGAGAACTTCTTAGACTTCAGATAGATTTGAAAACTGCAAAACAGATCAAACAAACACCTAGCAAATGGACAGAATTCTTCCTAAAACAAGCACTAGATGCCTTGATCTTGTTTTCAACCTTCTCCTCAACCCTCTAGAGTGGAGCTTTATAACACAGCTGAACCAGTCAGCTACAGGCTACTGCTCAGAGGCACTCCCTCTTTCCTTCTCTCCCCTCTTTTTTTTGGGATGTGCTGTGCTTCTCAGTGGTGCTGACATCTGTCTGTTCCCACAGTGACCTAGTTGAGATACTTAAACAACCACCTAACTATTACCCCATATGTAATGTTAGCATTTTGTCAGTTTAACTTAGCAAGTATACAGTTTGAAAGGATGCGGCAAGATGATCATGCAGCTTCACTAGCAGCAAAGATCCACCAGTGTTCCTTATCCTCTGTGCTGCCATCAACACCAGCCAAACAAGATATCACGCCAGTACAATCCTGCTTCAATTCACTCACTCAAGAAGTTAAATCTGGCTTTCTTCCTCCCACTTCAGGTTGTCTTCTGCCAAATTAGAGTTAGGGCACCTTAGAGAAGGCTGCAAGAAGCTCCAGAGCATGTTCAAGAAGGTGGCTGTGAATGTGCTACCAAGATCACAGGAGAAGAGGAGGAATAGGGTCTCCTCCTCAGGCTTCAGTGGGCTTCCAGAAGAGCCAAGCTGCCCATGGATGAGCAGCATAAGCCCACTCACCATGAAGTCAGAGGAAAACCAGTATCAGCACAGAAAAAGCATCAGGGGCACAACATCTTCCTCTAGCAACATACATAAGGATTTGGGTCAGGCCCCTAAAAACTCTTCCACAACCAACTCTGCATCACAGTTTTCATTTATAGCATTCACTCCCTTATAGCTTGTTCCCTGCTCTTATTTGCCTGCCAGAAACAGCTAACTAGAATTTATTACTAGTAGAAAATTGCCAGAGTTCACAAGTGACTCTTGAAGTAATACTTAAAGCATGCCACCATTCTACCTCTCTTGGCTGAAAGGCAGATATCTCCCCATAAAAACATGCTGGTGCCAGTTCAGGACACCTTTGCTTGGCTGCTGGCCTGGGTCAACCCATACCACCAGTCAACCAGTGTTCTCAGGTAGGTAGTCTTCCCCATCCTCCACTCTTGGCTGTTGAATTGGATGTAAGCAAGCAGCAGATGGACACATGGCAAGTCAATCCACCCACCCACCAATCTAACAATTACACAAGTGTCAGATACAACAGGTGGAAAGTAGACAAATCTGAAAAAGAAATGGGGGATAAGATTCAGGTGCCCACTTTGTAGTACAGACTTATTGTGGCTGTCTGCGGCAAAGAAACAGTCATAGGTTTGTGCATGCCTGCAAAAAAACTGAAAACAAAAGATGTAATCCTATGTTTGCATACTGGAAGTTTATGTTGAAAAGCATGCTGTACTTGGTTAGTGCTTCATTACATGCCAGCTGAGGGTAAAAGGGAGACCAAACATTTCATTAACTTTCAATGCATATTTTCTCCTGTACCCCACAGACAAAAAAAGAAAAGGACCTCAGAAAACAATGCACTGAAATCACAACAGGTAGTGGAGAGGAATGGGAATGATTTAAAAAAAAAAAAAAACCAAAACAAAAAATCAAAACCAACCAAACCTTTAAACAAGCTCCAAAATAGCAAATGTCAGTTTTTTCAATAAAAAAAGCCAAATTAAAGATCTTGAGACAGAACTGAGTAAGAGCCTAGACAGTGATCCCTAATTTTTCCAGAAGGTAAATTTTCTCAAAAATCAAACATCAATTCGCTCTTCCAGTTTTGGAAGTAGTAGTGCAATCAGTGGCTAGTAATAAAGACAAAATCATACAATGCAGAACAGTAGAAATCTTATCTAGTGCTATCTGGCATTTTGAATTTGAAATCTTCATACACAGCTGAAATTCTTTAAGAAGCATCTTCCAAATGTTATGACAAAAGTAATGTTCAGTAGGTACAATCCATAACTTGATACCATCTTTTTTTTAAAGGGGCATTTAGACTTTTCAAACACATTTTGGAGTTTTAAGCAGAAAAATACCTTATCATTCAGGAAGAAGAAAGAGCAAACACTACAGACCTCAGCTTAAAACTAGCAAACACTCCCTTTTTTTAATGTACAAATTCTTCTACTCCCTTCCCTGCCCCCACACCTGCATGATTAAAGAAACAAACAGGCTCCCATGCAATGGATTCAATTTAAACTTGGAGCAGTGGGAACCGTTTTACTGTCCAAATCCTAGATCATTTACAATTCAGCAAGCTGAAACAAAAACACAGCAAGTTGCCTACAACACAGCCATTACTGGATCATACTAAGCATTAAAATGAACATACAGTTTTCCCATGTAGTCTATCTGCAGACCGCCATCAAAATAGCAATTCATTCCCCATTTCTGCTTTCCCACACTCTCGGCCTACTGGTGGCTATAATCAGTCAGTGCCACAAGATAAATTGGATCAGCCTGCTGATCAGCAGAACTATTCCACAGAAAAAGCTAGCTTGCTGATCCGAGTCACCACATAGCCACATGCTCACTAAAGGCAGATTAGAACAGCAGAAATGTTTAGAAAGGTGTAGGGGTGGGAGGGGATTTGGATTATCCCATTGAGCATCAAATCAACAACCACTGAGGCATAGAAATAGAAACGCTTTTTGATATAGACTCCTTGCAACAAACATTATGCAACTTCAGAGCACTGCATCCAGCATGATTTACAATTTATTTATGAAAGCATCTCCAGTGGAGGGCAGTAACTCTGGGCCAGATAAACCAACCACAGCAGAGCATTTTTAGTACAGGATCAACCCCTTGGTGTTAAGTATGGGATCTTTTAAAACACAAAGCTTTAGAACATTTGTACTGTGACACTACTCAATTTGTCTTTGACTTATTTTGTAAATCTATAGGATTAAAGTAGCTCAGTCCTAATCATTTCATAAGAACCAAGTTTAAATGACAACATCATATGCTAAACAGTGTCTAATGTGCTTCCTACAGACCCCAGGTTGCTCCTTACTGCTCCCTTTGTGCCAAAGATCCCTGCCACCCATCAACATTTTCCAGTTTCTTCTCCCTGAAAGCTGCCAAAACAGCTAACTGCCAGTAACTGAGTTGTGCTAATGACTGAACAGAAACTACATTAGCAAAATCATAAAGCAGATACCATGCCAATATTTTTTCTTGTTTTTCAGTGGATGACAAGCCACTATTTATTTAACTCAGCTGCAAATATTTCCAGATTACAAGACAGCATACCACTGAAGCAGAAACCTTACTCAAACACCAATTCACAGAAGTTTGAGCACACAGTTCCAGGCCCTACTACCCCCAGTTGGGGTAATAAAAAAAAGTTGCAAATCTTGTCTGGACTACACATTTGTCAGCAATACAGTATGACTGCCCTCAAGCTGCAAATGGCTTGGAGAGCTTGAATAAGTTTCCTATAAGGAACATCAGAAACTGAAAAAAAATCTTCAAATGAGTATGTTAAAGTACCACTTCTACACTCAACACCGTATTTGACAGCATTTCAGAAGGGCAATTTTTATGTTTCCAGCAGACATAAACCAGAAAACTTGGTAAATTTCTCCAGTCTTTCCTCTAAAAAAACCCACAACACACAACACTTGGCTCACAGACCCTCAAAAAACCACATTTACCTCCCTCACCACTATACAATCTACATAAAACAATCTGCTTAGAAATGCTGTTATGGAACATATGTATCATCTCTGAAAAATGCTTAAAAGGAAGTGTGGAATATCTTAAATTTGAAACATCTCATTAGTATTTCAACAGGTTAACAAGTACAACCCTTGACACTATTTCAACCACCCACTGTACCACCTCACACTGTGCTGTCAGTATAGCAGGCAGCAGTGAAAAGCAGCAGAACACCCACAGACTCCTCCAACCTGAAAATCCTGTCTACTCCCCCTGTCTTCCCTAGCCCATCGTAGATATCTGTGATGAAGGCAGGAAGAATTTTTCACTTTCTTGTTGCTACTCCTGTTATTATTAACCTTTAAGAGTTCAAAATATATGTTTTCATGAAGGAGATAAGTCTGAAAGTTTTCTACGTCTTTTTAACCCAGAATGTTACTTTAGCAAGGCTTGCACGTTGATTTAAGCTAAAAAAAGTATTTCAGTATAAAGTGGTTAGGATATCTCCTCAATAACATTTTAGCACATTGACCGAAATCTGATTTTCAGCAGCTTGATTATCTAACAAGGTGTGCATATGACTAGAGAAATATTTTTTCTGCTTCATAATAAGTGTAACACACTACCCATTATCAAACCAAAGTGGCAGTCACATGGGAATTCAGTACTATACAGGCATATTGAACCAAGACCTCAACACAGTAAAAATAGGACACTTGCAAACAACCTGAAAGTGAATGTTTAACTTCATTTACAGATTCCTCCTCACAGACTGTACTGCTGACAAAGCTGAGATGAACCCTACCAAATAGGAACAAAACCCACAAGCCCAGAACAGTCTTTGAGGTGTTTCTGAAGGGGGATAATTCAAGTGGTCTAAACCAGACCAAACCAACTATCAGCAGCAATTGGCAAAGATACATTATTAGTTATCCTGCTGTTTTAACAACAACAACAACAAAAAAGATAGGTGCTTCCAGTAGACCAATCAAGTGTTCAAAAATTCCTTTAAGAAATATAAGAATTCCAAAGCAAAAAATTACAAGTAGCATTGCCAAGACAGTCCTAATCTTTCACTTAGAAAGCTAAAGTGAAACGTTGTACTATCTTTGTCTTCACTTGTAAATATGGTTTTACCTTACTTTTCCAAAGGACAGCATAAGACTTCCTTTATGCATGCTACAACTTCAATAATTTGACTCAAGGCATGAATTTACCCAGGCCAATTATGAAAAGGTATAGTCTAGCTTAAGTCCTCATCAACTATTATTAAAAGCAACATATTTAAGAAAAAGCAAAATATTCACCTTGTAATTAGCAAAATGAAAAGCTTTTTTGATCTATAGTAAAACATTTGTCACAGTAAAGTGATTAATAATTTCTTTTAGACCATGGTCTCCAGTAAAATGCAAAACCAATATTAAGTATGTCAAAACCACAGAACTTCATTTCAGTTAAAATAGAATGTAAAAATCCCAGTGAACTCTGACACCACTATTTGGCATTATGCAATTAGCAGGGAGTGATGGACACAAATACTGAAGGGTACTCTAGGAAACCAGTAAAACCAGTTACATACTTAGCATGCCACAAAGCAGTTCTGACAGAAGTTTCACAAATTAATTTTTGAAGTCACTTATCTATCACTCTACTTACCACCTTAATCAAAAGTTATGCCTTTGTGGAAATATGGTTCATGTAAAGCCTCAGCTTCTTTAAACTTCTTTGAAATCTTTGTATCTTGACAAAAGCTGACAGATTATATTCTTTGTTATCCCACTGTTCAGCTTCTACTCCAGCTAACATACATGGCTGGATGGTTTTTTGCCCTCCAAGAGCTCCACATGCTCCACTAACTCAACCCATTTCATTTCCATCTTACATACTCTAAATCTTACAGTCTATCTTCCCATTCCACACAAACCACTCAAACAGATGTGGTTTGTTTTTAAAGCCCACTTGTTACATCTATTCCACCATCTTCCCTCCTCTCAACATAAGCATATCATCCAGTTTGTCACAATTCTTCTCCGTTAAGTCTACCCTAGGCAGTCTTTAATCTAGGCTTTGGTTCCTTGCAATCTGTTAAGTCATTCGCGTTCAGAGCTGTTCCTACCATACTGTCACCCCAAAGTTCACAGTCTGTGTCTTATCCTCCTGACTCACACTATTAAAAATTGGCCTTTCCTAACTGCCTCCAACATTACGGGTTTTCTCCCACATTGTTATCACTCTCAGATTTCTGGTTCTGCACTGTTTTGCATTCCCTAATTATTAATCTTGTATTGCAGAAACTCATTCAACCACAATCTTAGTATGAATAACTCAAAAATTAACTCCTGCTTTCTCCAAATCTGTTTTCCCCTAAGGAATACCTAAATATAGGTGACTATATTACCTAAATATAGTCTTGTGACTACACAGTGTCAGGTAAATTTCAACTTGTTTAAAACAAGCAACATACACAACTTACATCTTCCACATAATCTCCTTCTCAGTCTATCACTCAGTAATAGTCCAGGCATCAGCCTGGGTGTGATCTTTCACAAAATTGCAGAACAGAGGTTGGAAGGCACCTCTGGAGATCAGCTACTCCAACCCATGGCTCAAAGTGGAGTCAACTAGAATAGGTTGCTCAGGACCATCCCGTCAGCCTTTCCTGTCTCCAAGGATGGAGCTTCCACAATCTATCTGGAAAGCCCATTCCAGTGTTTAATCATGAAAGTCATCTTTTATTTAAAATGAGAGTCATTTGAATTTGTGCTTGTTGCCTCTTACCCTGTCACTGGGCATCATTGAGAAAGTCTTACCCCATCTTCCTCACACCCCTCCACTCCCCCCCAAAATCAGATATTTACACACATTGATGGGATCCCCACAAGTCTTTTCCAGGCTCAATCACCCTCTCCTTGTGCATCAGATGCTGCAGTCCCACCATCATCCCTGTGGCCCTAAGCCAGACTTACTCCAGTATATCCATGTCTTTCATACCAGGGAGCCTAAAACTGTGCACTGCACTCCAGACATAGCCTTACCAGTGCTGTGTAGAGGGGAATGATCACCTTCCTCAACCTGTCAGCAATGCAACCCGGGGTGCTCTTGGCTTGCTTTGCCACCATAGACACATTGCCTTTCATAGTCAAATTGGCATCCACCAACACTCCCAGGTCCTTTTCTGCCAAGTTGCTTTCTAGCCAGTCAGTCCCCAGCCTGTGCTGATACGTGGAGTTACTCCTGCCAGGTGCAGGACTTGGCATTTTCCTTGGTTGAGCTTCACAAGGTTCCTGTCAGACCATTTCTCCAGCCTGTCCAGGTCCCCCTCAGCAGCAGCACACCTACCTGGTATATCAGCCACTCCTCCCAGCTCTGTATCATCAGCAAACTTACTGATATGCCCCATTCTCTAGGTCATTAATGAAGATGTCAAACACTACTGGCCCCAGCACTGACACCTGATGATTTTGTGCATCTCACATCCCTTCAGTGGTTTCCATCTTCTATCACAAGCTATCATTAACCTATCTATGCACTGTGCATAGACCAAACTGCTGAAGTTTTGTCCAGCTTTGAGCAGGGGTTTGGAATTAAACCATAAACAGGCATTTCCAGCCTGAAGCACTCCATTTCCCTGCACAGTGCTAAAAACTGACTCTCACTTCTCTAAGTTGTTAGAGAAAAGTCTCAGCCACTTGTGTGTTCCCATACTCTGTCATTTTCCTGTGTTTCTCCCCAGTAACTCTACTTGATTTCCTATCTTTGCATTGTTATCCTTCAGATTTGCCTCTGCTACAGTGCTGTCATTTACTTGCTGCATCAACAACCCATCAAGTTGTATGGATGTAACGGTTGCAGCAAGTATCTTAAGGTTTCTCCATACCGTAGGGTCGATCCTCAATGCACACGTTATTGGAGACAGAGTTACTGAGACAAAGAATAGGAAGATGAAAGCATTACCAAAGATCAAATAGAAGCTTCTGATAACTTCACAATTCTTCACGCTTCTCCAATGTCCCAGTTTGTGGCCAAACACTGAAGTCCTTTTTTTGCTTGCTTTTAACCCTCCAAGAATTTTTGCAGAAAGAGATTGCTAATACAGATCATGAGCTTGCTCCATTCCCTATTCCGCATATACAAGATCACAGCCAACAATCTACTGTTAAAATTACCAACATTTTACATCAAGCTTGTTGTCATCAGCTACATAACTGGAAAAGCTATTTACCCTGAGGTAGACAACCTGCATGGAAAAATTCAGTGCAAGTGGTTCAAGTTCAATAAAGATTCAACTAAGGAATGAAGACAAACCCAAGAACATACATGGCCTTTTGTGTGAGCTAGATATCTTCCAGCCACTTCCTGGAGAAGCTCCAGTACAATTGCACTTCTCAGTTTTGTGTTTGAGTTTGATCATCAACAAGAGGGAAGAGTACCTCTAGTCTCAGAAAATAGTATTTGTATTATCTCCAAAGTCTATCTATAGTTCACTTAGGCCTGATAACACTTGATAGTAACAGGCGAGTTCTCTAAAGATTGCTTTTAAATTAGATGTACTCTACATTCCCTCCTGGCTCCTATCAATGACAAGATTGCCTCTGAAGCACTTCCACAAAGCAAAGAAAATGCAATCCTATTATGGCAAAGTGAATAACTACTACTGCTCTTAAGAGCTACTTTAGCTATCTATTGCCAGGCAGTGAAAAATATAAGACAGCCCAGAGGAAGAAATAGCCATACTAACATGCAAAAAGTCAAAAGGAGACAGAAGACGAGCACAGAGGTCAGAGAACAGAACAGGGTAAGCCTGGACACAAATCATGGCGTGAGCAGCAAGGGAGTGACCAAGAGAAAAATGGAGTGAGAAGACAATCAAGTAGGGCCAAGAAAAATAGAATTGTTATTTTCTTAAGAATGAAAGGTCACAATTACTATACAGAAACGGATTACTAACAAAAGATCAAAATTACTTCACATTAAAAAAAAACAGAAGTCAAACATTCGCTATATGGGTTTGGGGTTTTTTTTTAGGTTTAGAAGCCATGTTTAGAAAGGTCTTCAATGTTGCAGAAGTACTTCAGGTAACGAAGTATCTGTGCATCGGTGCAAACTGAATTTCCTACTTGTGTGCATATGCATTACACTAAAGCTATTAATTACTTTTAGTTACATTCAGGTGTTTTATTACATTTATATATTTCTGAAAGTCTCGAGTTTCACTCAGCAGACAAGACACAATGGGTGCAGTTACATCCAAATGCCACATGAATGCAGAATTCATTATTTCTTCATTGACTACTGTAAGTTATAGACAAATTATTTTAAAAAGCTAAAACCAGCAATATGTTTATCAATTAAATGACATGCACTACCCTTCCCACTTACACCTGGGAACCAAGAAAATGAACAACCTCAATATCAACTGACTGTGGATGACTTAAAGTGATTTACATTAAGTGCTATAATTAGAATTGCCATTGACAACTGTTACAAGAACAATGGAGACTCAGAACGAGAACATGACTCCATGAGTTCAGTTCTGTGGGTCAGGTAAATAAAGCAGCAAGATATAAAGAGTTTAAGAGATTTACCAAACATTTTCTAGTAACTATGTGGCAGAGGCAATGTTGAGTGCAAGTCAAAGATTGACTTTGATTTCCTTAACTTAAAAGCCATTCTACCGCCTCTCCTCAGTCCCAGAATAACTTTACAACACACACCTCTACGTGGTGTTCAAGTTGAAATAATCATCAACAGCAAAAAGTGAGAGAGGTATTCAGAGAAAAAAATATAAAACCTTTCATTCATTTTTAGACTAAAGTCTGAAAACATGGTAGGGAAACAGATCAGATTGATTATGTTTAAATAAGGCATTTTCTAGGTTCTACAGGCTTCACTTGCCAGCTTTATTTTAGAAAGAGGCACACTATGTTCAGAAAGCTCCTCTCGTTATTAAACTAGAACCATCTATTTTGAAATACAGTTAAAACAGCAAATCCACTGCCAAAGATCTTGCTAGCCAGTGATTCAGAATTAGAATATATGTTAGTGTCATAATTCCCAGTAAAACAGCTGTAGTTTAGGATCTGGATTTTTTACTTTTTCACTGATTTCACAAGACTCCTGGTCCATTCTTTGCATGTCCTTAGAACAGAAGTTAGTCAGAATCATTAAATAACTATTTTAATACACTGCTAAAATATCAAAATTTACTCCTCGGTTTCCTGAGCAACACTTTAGCCAATACTATAAATTTCTTAGTACACCATACACATGGTCTTACATTTCAGATGTAGCTATGCATTTGGGTTTAGTTCTGAATGTTCATTTTAGTTGTCCATACAACTAGATAACTTTATCTGATATACTGACTCTGAAGCCATCTAATCTCCAACATTGAACTCTTCCTACTGGATCAGTTGGTGGCTCAACTCCAGCTGAAGAGCATATATGCAAACAAGGAAGGGTCTTAGTCAAGGTCCTGAGTTGGCTGTAAAGGATAGCAACTCAAACAGGTCAAATATCATAGCCTTACTATGCAGAATAATACATGCAAACTGCACTTTATCTAATTACTACATAAAAACCTATGCTTTTTGGTCCACGTTTATTGCATTTACTTCACTAACTCAGTATTACTGAAAAGCACCAAACCAAGACCCATTTCATAATCACATACATTAGACATTTTATAAAGATTGGTCTTTTGCCTTAAGTGTAGCTATTTGCATTTCATTGCTTCAGCCCACCTGTTTATTTTAAAGGAGTATGAAATCAACCCATCCTACTATACTTATAGACCAAAACCATCTAAAGTGGAAAAGAGTGGTAAGGGAAAGAGGTGACAAGAACCAGATTTTGCAAATATGGTATGGAAGAACAGACATTTTTCCTCAACTGAAACCTTGTATAGTACCTTAGATATCCAAACCCTACATCTCTTAAAGCAATTACAGCACAAACCAACACAGCTGAAATGCTGTCATGACCTTAAGCTTGACAACTGCTGATAGCACCTCAAGACAAAAAACTGTACTTTCTTGAATAATCACATTTATCCACTTAATTCACACATGTTCCACGTATTTTGCTAAACCAAACATCTAAAATACCAATGGAAACCACAGGAGGAAGACTGCGTAGGCCACATCATCTTTGCTGACATGTTTCAACATTATCTTAGTACTCCAGTGGCACAGATCAGCCCTTCCAACTCACCAATTCAGCATTGCTAGACACAGTGCAGATCAAGGACAAGCAGCCCCTACTCCAATGGCTTTAAAAAATGTTAAATCAGCAATACTGTCCATAAAGAGAAAACAGGAAGACTAATTACTTTCATCTTTCTTCACTTCCTGTAACAGGTACACTGTAAGTAGCTTTCAGTATATGACAAGTATCACATTGTTCTACTGTAATACTACATCCTCCCACTGCTGTCAGAAAGAGTTTCTGTCTGTAAGTGTAAACCCCTTCATACGTTGGAGGTCTAGAAAAGGGTGCAGAGTGCTATGCCTCCTGTTCAGGACAAAATAGTCTCTGTGATATGAAGGGCACTAGTAACAGTGTCCAGCCACGAGAGTTTTCAGGCCATGACATTAACAATCACCATCTATCTGGAGTACCTCCCCATAAATACACTCCAGCAGTCGAAGCAAACACAGTTTATTACCTCCTTCTGCTAATTCCTTTCAAAGGGTATCTTGCAGGACCAGGCCATTCCTCCAGATACTATTCCACTAGACAACCCCAGAGCCACCCTCCTCTCTTGCACCAGACACTGCCTAAGTGGCACAGTCTCCAAACTCGCCAGAGCAGTGCTTTCTCCAGCCACCAGCTCCAGTTTCCCACCACCACCACCGCAAGGGCATCTCCCTGGGGTGGCTGCTGTAGGTGTCCAGCATTTCTTTAATTTCACTACAAGCAAAGGGCAGCTACGTGGTCTATGGGAACAGTGGTCCTGTTTCCACAGATCTGCCAATCACAGTTACTGGGGCAGCTCCTCCACAACAGCCTGCCAACCCAGCACAGCTTGCAATTTGGTCACTTCAGTGCTACCAGCTGCTCACCTCCAACCAAGGGCTACCTTTTCACACTGAACACTAAATACCCCTGTTACCACGAGCCCATTACTCTGACAAAGACAGTCAGCTCCTGGCTCTAGATCTGCTGAGATGGTATCTCAAGAGACCTACTGGAAGCACACTTTTCTTTAGGGGGCTCACAGGTTGGGACAAGACCACCCCAATTCTTACCCATCCCCTTCACAGCTGGCAAGTTTTCCACCTGATAACATATTGTTTGCATTAACTCCCCATATACAATACATACACTTGCAACACAGATTCCTTATAAGAAAACACACAACTTCTTCCAAGTTTCACACCACTGCAAATACTCCAGCCCCAGGCCACACCAAGTTTGGGTGTAGCTCCTGTGGCATAGACTGCCCAGCAATATCCCGTTCCTCTGGTTCTCCTCTATTCTCTGATGTCTCAGTGTACCTCATGCTTTTTCCTCCTGTTTATCCTCTTGCATGTCTTCCCCTGTACCTTCATTTGTGTCACCTGTCCCTTGCAGCTGCCACTCTTTCTTAAAGATTCATGAGCAGCAGCACCACACATGCTCATCTGATATGTTGAGGTTTTAGCATGCAATCGACTGTTTTCATCAGCTGCAAAGCTATCCAGAATCAGCTGTGCCTACAGAAGCCCATGGTCTCTTCCACCACCAGGCACCCTTGCAGCTCCCCAATACTGAAATCCCGCTATTTGTGCCTGACAACCCACACAGCTAGTTTTCAAGAAAGAAGTAATATAAGATCTAATGACAACCAAACTACAGTACAGAAAAGTTATTAGAGCTTAAGTGATTGCACATAAAAAAAAAGAGCAAGGCAACCACAACCAAGGGCAGCAGAAGCAAGTCTATAGCATTCATGAATTCAAGAGGAGCTTTGCCTTCAATAAGGGCTGGGGTTTATCACAGACACCTATCAGATACATGTGAAACAGCAAGAAAGGAAAATAGATAAGCACAAGCAAAGCAAACAAATTCAGGTATTTTTTCTAATCCCTATATTGATGCAACGGTGGCCTTTTATTTAGGAGAGTAAAGACATGGTCTATAGAAAGAGAGGTATATTCTTCCTTCTTTCCCCACATACAATTCCTCTGCCAGGTTCAAGCAGGAATCTGCTTTGTTTGTCAGCCACCAAAATGCCAACACACCTCACAAACTCTTAAAGCATTTTTCCTTGGATTTATCCAAGGAGGGTCTGGACACACTCTTTTTATACACCTTTTTTTTTCCTCTTTATACACTTTTTACCAGTACTACCATTACTTCTCAAAAAAGTGTATACTCATAGCTAAAATTCTGTCCAGTTATATTAAAAGTCATATGAAAAATTCTGTGCTAGTTTGGTTGTTCTGCTGTATGCTCATTGTACAGTCAAAAAGCACAGATTTTAAGTGCTGTGCACGTTGGTCTCCCACCGTCAGCAGAAAAGCTTCACTTTACAGGTGTACAAAAAAACCCCAACCAACCCCCAAGCCTTCCCTAGCAATGCTAAAGGCAAAAGAGCAAAGATCACGGCGCAAAAGCGGGTAGCAGAAACCTACAAAGAACGGGTTCTACCCGAAGACCGATGGCATGTTACCAGCTATGCCCTCACAACAGCCGGCCCGACCGACCCCCGGGCCTCATGCCGGGCGGGGGCCGCAGGACACAGGCGGCGGGCGCTCCCACCACGGCGGCCGCAGGTGTGCCCCTCCAGCCCCGCGCCCGGGGAAGGCACACGGGACGCTTCCCGTGACTGACACCCAGAGGGGAAAGGGGAAGAAGAGGTGCCGCCGGTCCGCGGGGGACGAGGCCCGCTGCCCCGCTCCGCAGCGGCGGGGCGGCTCTCGGCACGATGGCGGGTGAGGTGGAGGGGATGAGGGAACAAGGCTGGCGCCATCCCCCCTCCCGCCGCAGCCCGCGCTTACGTGTAGATGATGGACATGAAGTGCATGAGCCAGAGCACGACGAAGAGGATGAGACCGAAGATGGCGAGTCCCTCCAGGGCTAGGGCCAGCACCGCCATCCCCAGGAAGATGAGATGGGGAGCGGGAGCGAAGGAAGGGACGGTCGTGCGGCGGCCTATCGGTGCACGGAGCGGCGGCTACGGCGGGCGACCTCTCGAAGTGCCTGCTGCTGCTGCTGCTCCACCGACCCTGGCGGCCTCCGCACCGCCAGCCGCTCACGCACTGACGAGCCACTGGCCCGCCCGGCCTGTCGCCGCCTGCCCCCGCCTTTCTGTCAGGCGCAGGCCCCGCCCGCCCCCCCCCCTCCGCTGGCGGCTGGCCCGGGAGAGGCGGGGCGGGCAGTCACGGGGCTGGCGGCGAGGAGGGCGGTTAAATCCGTTACCGCGCCCCCGCCTGCCCCAGGCGCAGGGCCGGGCCCGGCCCGCCGCGTACGCCCCGTCGGCGGCCGTGTGACCTTGGGGGTGTCCCTCTCGGGCCGGGCCAGCGGCACCGGGCGGCTGCCGAGGGCGGGAGCGAGCGGTGGCAGGCGGGCGGGGTGCGGGCGCGGCGCGGGAGTGGCGGAGGCGTTCGGTCCTTGTCCTCAAACTTTGCTGGTGTCTTTTAAAAACGCTCCCTGCCCCGCCAAGGCAGCTGCGGAGACCTCAGCCCTTTGTCCACAGGGGTAGGGCTCAGTTGCCGGGCTGATCTAGCATAGGTGGGCTGATAGCGCTGCACAGCCTTTGTTATTTCGTCGTTTATCGGTTTCGAGTCTGAAAGCTTTCTCGGTGACCTTGAATGCTGCAGGACAGGATGGCTGTTTCCAGCGTAGGTGTGCACCTGAAAGACGCTGATGGTGCTGATCCTCCCGGAGTCCGACCGGCCACCGGGAGGGCTGGGGTGATGCCCGCGGTCTTGCTACTGCTGCCCGCAGGGATAAATAAAGCAAGCTGGCGACTACCAGCCGTGGCGAGGTTTGGGTTAGTGCCCAGTTAATGCAAGTCTGTTGCTTGTTACTAATCATCTAAGCGATCTACTCTTGCTTTTATTTCATTGCAGTATTTATAGCAATTCCCTATTACTGTGATGTTGTGTCCCCTCCACCCTCCCTTTTTTTGAGGGGATTTGTGTGAAGAAACTTGCCAGCACTTCTGTTCAGCTTTCACAGTTTCACACTAGCGTTTTAAATCTACAGTCAGAGACATTGATTTATCTCTTCTGATTGTGTAATAGGCAAACGTGTATTGCATTAGCTGTTTTAAATTTAACTCAATTAATCTGTGATATGCTGCAGGAAGACAAAATTACTTGAGTGTCTGTGTGTGCATACTGAGCATGCCAGGTGCAGGTTAGTTCTACTCCACAAGAAGCATCGCTGTACATAAAAGATTATGGTCACAGAATCATGGAATCACAGAATGGTTTGGGTTGAAAGGGACCTCAAAGATCATCTAGTTCCAACCCCCCTGCTACGGGCAGGGACACCCTCCACTAGACCACGTTGCCCAAAGCCCCATCCAACCTGGTCTTAAACACTTCCAGGGAGGGGGCCTCCACAACCTCTCTGGGCAACCTGTGCCAGTGCCTCACCACCCTCACTGTAAAGAATTTCATCCTATCATCTAATCTAAATTGACCCTCCTTCAGCTTAAACCCATTGCCCCTTGTCCTGTCACTACACCCCCCTGATAAACAGTCCCTCACCATCTTTCCTGCAGGCCACTTCAGGTACCGGAAGGCCGCAATTAGATCTCCCCGGAGCCGCCTTTTCTCCAGGCTGAACAATCCCAACTCTCTCAGCCTGTCCTCATAGGAGAGGTGCTCCAGCCCTCTGATCAGCTTCGTGGCCTCCTCTGGACTCGCTCCAACAGTTCCATGTCTTTCTTATACTGGGGCCCCCAGAGCTGGACGCAGTACTCCAGGTGGGGTCTCACCAGAGCGGAGTAGAGGGGCAGGATCACCTCCCTCGACCTGCTGGTCATGCCTCTTTTGATGCAGCCCAGGACACGGTTGGCTTTCTGGGCTGCAAGTGCACACTGCCGGCTCATGTTGAGCTTCTTATCCACCAACACCCCCTAATCCTTCTCCTCGGGGCTGCTTTCAATCCATTCCTCGCCTTGGCTATAGTCATGCTTGGGATTGCGCCGACCCACGTGCAGGACCTTGTACTTGTCCTTGTTGAACTTCATGTGGTTCGCATGGGCCCACCTCTCCAGCCTGTCAAGGTCCCTCTGAATGGCATCCCTTCCCTCCAGCGTGTCGACCACACCACGCAGCTTGGTGTCATCAGCAAACTTGCTGAGGGTGCACTCGATCCCATTGTCCATGTCGCCAACAAATATGTTGAACAGTGCTGGTCCCAGTACCAACCCCTGAGGAACACCACTCATCACTGATCTCCACTTGGACATTGAGCCGTTGACCACAACTCTTTGAGTGTGGTCATCCAGTCAATTCCTTATCCACCGAGTGGTCCATCCATCAAATCCATGTCTCTCCAATTTAGAGACAAGGATGTCGTGCGGGACAGTGTCAAATGCCTTGCACAAGTCCAGGTAGATGACGTCAGTTGCCCTTCCCTTATCCACAGACACTGTAACCCCATCATAGAAGGTCACCAAGTTTGTCAGGCACTATTTGCCCTTAGTGAAGCTGTGTTGGCTGTCACCAATCACCTCCTTATCTTCCATGTGCCTAAGCATAGTCTCCAGGAGGGTCTGCTCCATAATCCTGCTAGGCACGGAGGTGAGACTGACTGGCCTGTAGTTCCCTGGGTCTTCCTTTTTACCCTTCTTAAAAATGGGGGTTGTGTTTCCCCTTTTCCAGTTGGCAGGAACTTCGCCAGACTGTCAGGACTTCTCAAATATGATGGCGAGTGGCCTGGCCACTTCATCCGCCAGTTCCCTCAAGACCCGCAGATGCAACTCATCGGGTCCCATGGACTTGTGCACCTTCAGGTTCCTTAGATATTCTCGAACCTGATCTTCAGATCTACAGTGGGGGTTCTGCATTCTCCCAGTCCCTGCCTTTGCCTTCTGTGACCTGGGCAGTGTGGCTCAAGGATTTGCCAGTGAAGACTGAAGCAAAGAAGTCATTGAGTACCTCAGCCTTCTCCATATCCTGGGTAACCAGGTCACCTGTTTCATTCTGGAGGGGACCCACATTTTCCCTCATCCTCCTTTTATCACAAACATATCTATAGAAGCTTTTCTTCTTGTCCTTGACATCCCTGGTCAGACTAATTTCTATCAGGGCTTTGGCTTTCCTAACCTGCTCCCTGGCTGCTTGGACAGTTTCTCTGTATTCTTCCCAGGCTACCTGCCCTTGCTTCCACCCTCTGTAGGCTTTCTTTTCTTGTTTGACTTTGCCCAGGAGCTCCTTGTTCATCCATGGGGGCCTCTTGGTGGATTTGCTTGACTTCCTCTTTGCTGGGATGCATTGCTCCTGAGCTTGGAGGAGGTGACCCTTGAATACTAGCCAGCTGTCTTGGGCGCCTCTTCCCTCCAGGGCTTTGTCCCATGGTATTCTACCAAGCACATCCCTGAAGAGGCCAAAGTCTGCTCTCCTGAAGTCCAGGGTAGTGAGTTTGCTGTGCGCCCTCCTCACTGCCCTGAGGATCCTGAATTCCACCGTTTCATGGTCACTGCAGCCAAGGCTGCCCTTGAGCTTGATGTCCACTACCAGGCCCTCCTTATTGGTGAGAATAAGGTCCAGCATGTCATCTCTCCTCGTGGGCTCCTCTATCACTTGGAGAGTGAAAAGTTGTCATCGACACATTCCAGGAACTTCCTGGATTGCTTGCACTCAGCTGCGTTGTCCCTCCAGCAGATGTCAGGGTGGTTGAAGTCCCCCATAAGGACCAGGTCTTGAGAGTACTTGCACGCTCTTTCCTCAGGACCAAAAGCACAAGCTGAACATTGTGCACAGCCTCTAATAGATTTTTTTCTTTCACAACTCTCAATTATTAATGCAGATGAAGGAGTGTTCATAAATTCTGCTTAAGAACTCAGTCATTTAAAAAAAAAAAAACAACTTTCTAGTCACCATAATACTTTGAAACTGTATGAGAATTAGGTTTCAAGGTAGCTGTAGTTGTATATGAGAAGTTAGAATGTAGAGATTTAAAGGCAACTTACTGTCAGAAAAGCTAGGATCTCACATGGTGTGGCAAGAAATTGACTAGATTTAAATTAAAAGCGCAATTTAAAATTGAAAGTGAAAAGCTACTGATAACTCCGGTAAGAACATGTGGGTTATCAGCCCATCCTAGAGCAAGCATTGCCTGCGTAATCTGTTAGTTCCTGCTTAACATTAGTTCCCACATAGATCATGCTGGCCAGAAACATACCTTTACACTGGCTTCAGTGTTTTCTTAGTAAAACTTTCTTAAAATTAAATTTTCAAGTAAAACAAGTTACTTTAATTTTCAAATTCCCCTATCACAGATTGTGTCCATATCTCATTTGTAACTGAAAGTGGCAGTTTTTCATTTTCTATTTGTTCTGCAGTTAATCACATTTATATTGACTTAAGATTGCCTTAGTGAACTTCATATACATTTTTTAGCCATGATTTGAGTTGTCATGCTCAATTTCGGCACTGTCACAAGACTAGTCTAGCCAAAGAATTATGAGCTGATAGGTATCAATTTTTAGAATATAGTTAATACAACCCTTATCTTGTTGGATTGCAACTTTCTTCCAAGGCAGAAACAATCTATGCAAAACAGTATCTTGCATTAAAATATGACAGTACAGTGAATTTAGGAAGATTGAAGGCCTGTCTTCAATAGTCAGTTGAGCAAATAATTGCAGTTAACTTTTTCTGGTTTTGCAGAAGCATTGAGCTGAAGCAGTAAAGCTTATTCTTTGTCCTAGAAAGTGTTTGCCTGGGAGATTATGTTGACAGGCTGCTTATTTTGCAATAGGCAGGGTCAATGGCTCCATGCAAATAAACTTTGCTGAGACTTCTTAATAAAAAAAATGAATATTTAACTGCTACTGACTCCTATACTTCAGCAAACTACACCAATGAATGAGCAGTCCTCAAACAATATTATGCAGGAAAATGCCAAGCTGGCCTAAATAACTGGTTTGGCAAAGGACCCATCTTTCTGCAATCCTCTCTGGGACAGCATTCTGCCTTGCTGGCTTTGTTGAATGGAGAGAAAGAACTTCTCTCTTGTGAGGGGTTTAAGGTAAAAAGCTGCAGCACCCAACACTCGAGACGATGTCTGGTTTAAAATGGGAAGCTCCAGTACACTTTCAGGAGATTCTTTGGGAGCATGGTGGAGGAAAGTCAGGTAGGGTAAAGCCTTTGATCTGAATAACTTCTCTGGTCAAACCCTGCCACATGGATTCTTTAAGCAGGTATATTAAGTTTAGTGGGGGAGCAAAGAGTAAAGGTTCCCTGGAACAAGAGGCCGTCTGGAGCTGCAGCAGTTCAGTGGTAGACGATTCGCTCCTGGTCTGCCCTCTGTTAGCGTGGACAGCAGCAATTCACAGAGAGCAGTGTTCTTCAGGTAGTGCAAATCTGTCTCCTCCTCAAAGATGCATCATTGTGCCTTGGAGGCATGATACATCCTGGTGTTTTAATCAAATGCTTTGGATTTATGCTACTGTGTACTCTGTTTAAATTAAAAACAAACAAACAAGCAATCCTCACATGTGCTATGGAGATACTGTTGGTTCATTCATCATTTTGCCAAAATATTGATAAATTTAGGTAACAGTGTTTGAGTATAGCTTTGCTGCAGACTGAAAAAGGTTAATTTAATAGAAATCTCCTTCCTAAGGATCCTAAATGGCCTAGATATAAGACTTGTTGCTCCAACAGCCAAAATAATGCAATATAAACACATAATTTTGAATGGACAAAAAGAGATATGTGTATTTAGATCATTAGAAAAAGAACATGTACTGATACTGGTATTATTTCTGAGAAGACTGTGGAAACCAAAACCACAGAAGTTTCTCTTACTAGGGTATCTGTGGAAGCTTTTAATCCCTACACAGACATCTCAGTTTTCTCCTAAACCATCAGAATTTCTGTTGAAAAGCATCATTTACATGAGCTTTGGAGAAAATTTTTATTTAGTTTTCCATCTTAAGATGGCAAAATAGTTTGTCACCTGAATTCCAGTTAAAAATGTATTTAAAATCTGCTGAAACGCTATTTCACAGCTTGTGTGTGCTTTTGTTAGTATTTCCAAGTATACACCCCCCAGTTCACTGTCCTATTACTGTTTCTGTTCAGAATGGTATCGCTGAGGTTCTGGGCAAATAGAAGGCAAGAACAAATTAGCTTTCTCTTGCTTATGTGCATTTTTCTTTATGAAAATATGTAAATAAGGGGACAGACAGTGTAAGTTTTCCCTGTGCATAATGGTTAGATCCATTCATGCTTCTGCACTCTGAAATTGCTTTGTAAAATACATTATTATAATGGCAATATGCATTGGTAGGAATTGTGTATCTTTGAAACAGAGTTTTGAGTTCTAATGATTTAACTTCTGAAAAGTCTCCGTCCAAGGCCAAGCAGGATGTTGGATATGTATAAGTAATCTTTCATTGAAATACCTTTTTTGTTCCTTTTCTTTGAGTAAAATCAAAGAAATGTGTATGTTACTGGTCAGCATGTTTGTTACTATACAGATGTTCTATCTTGCAGCTTCCTTTTGTTTAAATCTCCTTTGTTTTGATTATGAAAAAAAGTATGCAGTCATTAGTTGGGTTTGATATAGAAATGTATGCAATTGCTCTCTGCCTGTTAGTCTCCCCGTCTAAGCGAGTTCAGAATTTTATTCAAGTCTTAGAGCACTTGTAAATACTGAGGAAAAGTCTGTCTAGTAGGGAGGAGAGAGAGAGGCTCAACTTACCGGACAACTCTGCAGTATCTTCTTTATTGAGCAGTAACAAGCTATCTAATCAGCACAAGTGGCCCATGAGGTCTAACAAGTGCAGTTCTAGGCTACCCGTAGCCTCCTCCACCGCAGGCTGTCTTTTGTCTGGTAATGTGTCTCAAGAAATTAAACACCAGAAAAACTAGACACCAGAGCTCTTACAAATGCCCAAGAATGGAAAAAGTTAAAGCTACAGCTTGTAGTGAAACCTTGAAGTGCAAATCTGTGAGGAATGAGACTCCACTACTTTTGAACTTCAGAAATCTTTTTGTAAGAGAATGTGAAAGCACTTAAAAAAAAAGAATCTCAAACAATGTTGTAAGATCCATGCAAAAGTTTCAGTTACATGGTATTTTTCTTGAGAAACTGATCCAGGTCTACACTAACCTATAAACCTTCTCCCAAGTATTGCTGCTGAAAACAGTTATGAAGTCAGCATTAAACTATGGAATACTTGGAGAAGATTTAAATTTAGACAACCAAAAAAAATAATTGCACAGAGCCACAGAATATTTGAGTTTGGAAGAGACTTCTGGAGATCACCTATTCCAACCTACTTCTCAGTCAGGATCAACTAGAGCAGTTTACCCAGTTTGGAGTCTGTATCCATCTTCTTTACTTTCCTTCACTAGGTATTTGTACACACTGGCACATTGGTAACATTCCCTGGAGCCTTCTCTTCTCCACGCTGAACAACCACAGCTCTCTCAGCCTGTCCTCATATGTCAGATGCTCCAGTTCCTCTGTCATCTTTGTGGCCCTAAGCTGGACTCACTCCACTATGTTCATGCCTCTCCTGTAGTGGCAACACACGTATGAATGCAAACCAGGATGCTCTTGGCCTTCTTTGTCACAAGAGCACATTGCTGCTTATCGTCAATTTTCTGTCCACCAGCACCCTCGGGTCCTTCTCTGCAAAGCTGCCTTCCATACTGTTGGCCGTCAGTGTGTACTGTTGTCTGGCATTGTTCCTCCCCAGATGCAAGACTCAGCATTTCCCTTTCTTGAACCTCATGTGGTTCCTGTCAGCCCATTTCTCCAGCCTGTCAAAGTTCCTCTGAACGACGGTCCACCCATGTGTGATACCAGCCACTCCTCCCAGTTTTGTATCATCTGCAAACTTTCTGAGGGTGCACCATGTCATTTATGAAGATGTTAAACAGCATTGGCCCACTATTGACCCCTGAGGCACTCCAATGTCTGTCCTCCAGCTGGACTTTTTGCCACTGATCACAAGGCTTGGACCCTGGCTGTTCAGCCAACCTTTTATCACCATACTCCTATCTAGTTCGTTCCTTGTCTGTTTATGAGGATATTATGGGAGACAGTGTTGAAAGCCGTGCTAAAGTTCAGATTCACAATATTCAGATATCACCTCTTGTTCACCAAAACATTCATGTGGTCATAGAGGGCTATCAGGTTGGTTAAGCATGATCCCCCCTGCATAAATCCATGATGACTATTCTCAATCAGCTTTTTATTCTTCATACATTTAGAAATTGTTTCCAGGATTAGTTGATCCATCACCGTCCCAGGGATTAAGGTGAGACTAATTAGTGTGTTGTTCCTTGACTCTAACTTCTTGCTCTTCTGGAAAACAGGAGGGACATTTGCTTTCTCCTAGTCCTCAGGAACTTCCCTTGTTCTGCCTGACCTTTCAAAGACAATCAAAAATGGCCTCATGATGATGTCAGCCAGCTCCATCAGCACTCCCTCAGATCCCTCAGATCTAACGATCTCATGTCCAGTTCAGTTCAATGTTCCCTAACCTGATCCTCCTCCACTACAGGCAGGCACTGAGTACTTCAGTCTTCTGCATGGCCTTTGTCACCAGGTACCCTCTCCCTTTCATCAGTGGTTCCGTATTTTCTATGGTCTTCCTTTTCTACAGGGTACTTGTAGAAGCTTTTGCAGTGTCCTTCACATTCCTCATCAGATTCAACTCCAGATGGGCTGTAGCTTTCCCTACATACTCAGAGTGTGTCTGTGTTCTTTCTGCCTTGCCTGTCCTTCTCCTACCTCTTGTAAGATTCCTTTTTATGTTTGATTTTGGCCAGGAGCTCTTGCTTATCCATGCAGGCCTTTTCAACCTTTTTCCTTCATACACTCTGAATATCTACCCTTTCTTTACTCCTTTTCCCTGACTCTCTTTGAAGTTCTTACTCTTCAGTCTGGAGGCCCAGCAGAGCTCAATCTTCCTTGCATTTTAAAGGCTCTTTCTCCAGCCTTGTCTTCTTCTTGTCATGTTGTTTACTGATTCTCTTTTTTTTCAGACTTACTCCATCCCTGCTTGCTCCCTAGACTATGCTCTGCTACATTTCACAGGGTTTTGTTCTTCAAGGCCCACCCCCAAACATGTTTACTCTATCTTGTTCTCTGTTAGGTACTCCAGAGTTTCACCTTTTAATTTCCAATTATCAATGAGCAAGAACAATGTGGATTTCTTCTAAGAAAATGTTAACAGCTTCCTTTTTCCATTTTCATCTGCCCTTTTTTTTTAAATTTCTTTACCTTCCCTTGTCTCCATTCATTTTTATAGTGAGATTTTCAGGTCAAGGACAATCTCTTTAAGGTAAAAAGACATTATTTTCCAATATGACTGCCACAAAATTATCGTGTCTACACACTAATGTTTTCTTTTGCTTTTGAAAAAATGTAATGTCCCATAAACAAATTACATGCTCCTTCTGGGGAATATTGTGCTATTCTTACTTCCTGGAAAACAAAACCATCTGGCCACAGCATTTCAATTATTGCTGAGCCACAGGCTAAGGAGGATGGCCAAGACTCTCCCTGTGTGGTGATCTGAGAAAAAGAGATGGTGATCAAGGGTGTGAGCATCTGGTTGAAACAGCTAGATATCTGTGATATTTTTCCCATGGAATTTATGTGAATTCTTCATGGGCAATGATATCAGGTACAAAAGGAAACAATATATATATTTTATTTTTTTTTAGGCTCGGGGGTGTGTGTGTTTGGGTTTTTTGGGGTTTTGTTTGTTTGGTTTTTTAAACTCTAAATCCTCTTGCTTTGGGGGGGCTAGCTTTCTTTCAAAAATAATCTCTATGTTCCAGTGTTTAAAAAGTCACCCCTCTAAGGAGAATTAAGTAAACAGCTTCCCTTTAAGAGCTAAATTTTGTTGCAGGTTTGTCCATGGAATTTTACATGCTGAGCAGAATGTATGTCAAAATATAACTGTTTCTTTAATGACCAAAAAACACATTAGAGAAATACTGAATATGAACACAGAGAGGGAAAGAGAAGGTCATCAAATCTTACAACATTTTGCTCTATTTAGATAATGTTTAAACTTTATGTTTTTCATCAATAGTTCTGATGTAGTAGAAAAATATGAATGCTTTTTTAAGCTGAGAGCAAGAGCCAAAAAAGCTGAAATCAAGAGAAAACAAGTTAGGGGGAACAGAGCCCATCCACAGAATAAGCGAGCTAAGCAGTGATGTTTCATGACTGAATATGACACTAGATTTAAAATTAATGTTTGATACTTCCATCAACAAATATTTGATGCTCCAAGAATACCAATAGATACAAATACTATAGCTAGATGTATCTAGATACTGACAGAGAAATTAGTCCTTAAGAAAGCAACTGGTACACTCCTGGGCCCCAACACTGGACACCTATGGTACAAAAATGGTGGCTAGGGTGGGAGGTGGTTCCTGAGTTCAGTGGAAGCTGATCCAGGAGCAGTTGGAAAGCCCCCAGTCCTTTCTCACTACTGTAGCCATGAGAGCCTGGAAGCAGAACCGCCTTGGCCAGGTAAGTGAGCAAAATCATGAAGATGTTTTGGTCCTTACTTATCAAAGCACCCCAATATTAGGGGAGTGGAGGAAATATGTGCTCTAGAAAGATATCTAGCTTGGAAATCAGGTTCAGCCAGAGTGCCTGGCAATTTCTGAAGTCCACAGTTAACACACTGATTACAAGATATCTCTTGTGATTGAATAAAGTCATCAAGACATTTCACAGGGTTTCCTACTCATGTCTCAAGGGCTAGAATTACAGCATACCCCACTAGCTTCGTCAGAGGCAGCCCTAAGGAATGTCTCTTTCCCAAGTGCCTGCAAAGATATGAGCTGTAGTTGTGTCTTTCCCAACCACTGCACAGTTGCCAAGCATTCAGAAATTGCTCTGCACTGCCATATGGAGTGCTGAGATCTCCCCCCTGATATCTGCGAGTCTTTGCATGCAATCTCCCAGAATTTGAGTGGAGGTGCAGACTGAAGATGGAAAGAAAGGTTATGTATGAGTAGCCAGAACTGCCCGAGATGTCCATTCTACCCGTATGCTTGGTTGTCATCGCAGAGAGTCAGAAATTCATGGCACTGATTGAAAGGGACAGCCTGACTCGTTCAGTCTCTACCTGGGTGCTGCTGAAGAAGCTGAGGGCAATGTAGCCTGAGGATAAAAATACACTGCTAAAATTGTTAGAGGAAAAGTCATCTGGCTTTTTCAGACTGCTTTTTAAAAACCTATTTTGGTGGCTATTGCTTAAGTATTTTAGAAACAGTTGTTTTGAAATAGTTAACACAATATTTCGATCAATCAAATATGAATGATTCCAGAGTTAGTTACTCCCTTAGCTTTTAGTGCTGCTTCTCCATCTTACCACTTTGCTTTCTGACATCCCAGTTTCCTTATTTTCTGAAACCAAACTCAAAAATAGAGCTGTACTCACAGGAATGTGATAAAAACTGATGTGCAAATAATATTTCACCACAACCCTGAGCAAGTTTTCCCAAGTCTTTCTCAGAACCACCTCTTATTAACCACGTCATACACAGGTACACATCCTGCAAAAGCAATACCTGCATTTCTGTATCTGCTGTTGAGAGGAGTTGCAAGTAACAGACCCTTGTACCTAAGAAGCTCCACTGTCCCAAAATGTGTTTATAGCATAATCCAGACCTGCTATTTCAAACAGAGAAAAGTTTTTTCCTAGAAGATACAACCACTCTTTTGTTGTGGGCTTGCAGCTGCACAGCCATTTTCACAATTACGTGCTGAACTGAGCAACGCTAATGGGTCATTACAACCTCAGTAGCCACTCCTGCATGGACAGGAGTGCACAGAGTGTGATGAACCAAGACTATCTGCAACAGTGGCCAGTCCTTCACGCAGAGAGTTTCAGATCGGCATCTCAGATGTTCTTGCCATGCTCACCAGATCACAGGGATCTTGTGAGCTATGCCCATTTTCCACAGTAGCTACAGGCTCCAGCTTTGCACAGGGACAAGCATCCAGTTAGAAGCAATGACAATGACTAACTAACATGGTGACCTGGCATGTCTGAGCTGCCAGGTTTCCTGTGATGTCTTTGTGGTCCTTTGTATTTCTACTGCGGTTATTTAATTACCACTGTCACGGTGAAACAGCTGTTAAGTGGCTCAGAAGACTAATATACATTGAGTCTAGACAGGCACAGTTTGAAACCGGAGTTTTCAGTTTCTCTCTAGATAACCGATGCTATCTGAATTTCTGTTTCTAAAAATATTCAATATATCCATAGCATTTTTAGGTTCTTTGCAAATGAAAGATCACCCTTAGTTCTGTTGTTACATCCTGCTTGACATGAGTTCCTCCCTAAGAAAGTGGGGAAAGCTGATGGGGAAATTAACAAGTTTCAGTTTCCATTTAAGCCCATTACAAAAGCCCCACAGTTTAATACTCTTCTAAATTTCTTTGCAATGGAATATTCTTATAATTAAGCACACAGCAGGTGAGAGAGAAGGCTGATCTCTGAGGCATTATAAAGGAGGTAGCTCTGAGAAAAGTCTGAGAACTTCTGCTTTTTAAATAGTGATGTTATAAAATTCTACATACGTTTTCCTTTCCCTAAGCAGAATATATTTTTGTTTCTTTATTGTAAATATTAGGTTCTTAGATGTTGTGTGAACTGTGTGCATACTGGGGACTACTAGTTAAAAGAGATGTGGGATTACTAGACCTCTTAGCATCATGGTCTTTTCATAAAGTTTTTAAAACCTCTGAAGTTTTTAAAAACTTCTGGTTTTACTCAGGAGTTTTTTCCATAGTTCACTTCTTGACATTGACCATGAGAGTGACTGTTATATAAAGACGTACAGACAGGAATTAATTTGATTTGGTATGGATGAATGCCAGAATGGTGTCTAAAATTATGCCCCTGAAATGGTATATATACTCTCCTGTTTCTGGAATCAACTGCCCGTATCAACCATCAGTGTCTATCATCAGGCATGCTTCATTCCATGTACTCGTCATCGTGTGTCATCATTGCATTGCATCATGTATGGTGTCAGTGTAAAGTGTGACAGTTAGTTTTGATAAGTAGGAAGCAAGTGCAAAGTACAAATTACTGCATCCTCCAAAAGGGGCTATTACAAGATTGTATCTTCTCATTCATTTCTTAGTGACTTGCTTTGGTTTTTATTACAGTTAAAGGTTCTTTTCAGGCATGTAATTGTGGTAAGTTTGGATATGGAAATACTATATTCTGTTTCTGTATATCACACCCTTAAGGACCCGAGCACCTGTAGAAACCAGTAGGCATTTTGTCTTCAGCTGACTCTGTCACAGAAGAATCAAAAACATTTTATGTAGCCCCTCCCAGAAACCTTACTTTTGGCCTTTCTTTCTTTTTCCCTCTCAAGCAAAAAGAAATATTACTTAGGCAAATAATATTTTGTGTGTGTGTGAGTGCCAACATTAGATATGGCTAAATGCACAATGTTGTTTGGCAGTCTAAAGACATTAGTTTTCTTGCACGTGTGCTTGTGTGCTCAATACAGCCTTACCTTGCTTTTCACTGGGGTGTGACATACTCTGTTTCTCAATGCCATGAGAGAGCAGGAGGCTCCCCTAAGAGGCTTATATCATACAAACAGGTGGGGCTTCAAAAGAAACTATAGGCTGTTTCCAGCAGGAACTTATTCACCGCTGAGTCTTTTCACAGTTATCTACTCATGAGAGTGGAGCTGGTAAACAAACTCTTGGGCAATAAAGCTGTGCACGGCATGAAATAATCGGTTTTTCCAAAACACAAAAACTCAGACTTCTCTGGCTGGTTCAGATATTCACATGGCAACTTACTTTTGGTTAGAGGGCTGTGTGGCCAAAGTCGGGATGGATTGACCAGTGCTTCTCTCCGTCCCAAGGGAATAGGGAGCAGGTTCCAGACCCTTCATGGGGAGCAGGCACACCACGCAGGGTCTGACTGCAACTTCTGCGAGCATCTTTAGGGAAACCTATTAGTAATGGGTAAGAGCACAGGCCACTGGTGTGCTACAGACAGTGGTACAAGTGTACCCTCTAAGACACTGGCAGGTTGTAGCTGTGATATCATCAAGGCTCCAGCAAGAGAACTCCCAACTATTCTTCTGGATCTGTTGCCTACAGATACTCTACCTTGTATGGAGACAGTTAAATACGAGGGCAGTGTGAAAAAGATGTGACAATCAAAGTCAATTTGTTAAGGAATGTTAAATTATGGTTGTGAATACTTTCACCAGATTTACTTAATTCTGGGAAATGCAAAATAAATGGTGCTGCTATTTTTTACCATATGTGTTAATATCCTCTGCTTTAAAGGGCAGATATCAGCACAGTTAACTAGGTCCTGGGTTCAGCGGTGGGTAGGATGCTAGTATATGTTCATATGTGTTATTATGCATTAAATATAGAGTAGTCCATGACCAAGTATCACTAAAGCAAAAGAGTAAACAGCATGTCAGCAACTGTTGTAACTGGTGTCCCAGAAGGTGAATCCAGACTGAAGCAATGCACTGTCAGTTCTTGGGGAATATTGAACTCGGACTGCAATGGAGCTATGTTCAGCTATGCCAGCCTAAAGCCTGGCCCAACATTTAAAAAAAAAAAAAAAAAGATATTAAAATAAGACCATGTTGCATGTTCAAGGTGTTACTGAGATTTTCATTATTTATCCTAGAAATTTTCCGAAGTTTTAAAGAAACCTCAGTGTACCTACTTGTGCAAAGATTGAAACAGAACAAGTCTATATTCTGCTCTCATGAATCTCATTGTGGTATCTGAGATATAGGATGTTTCATGTCTGATCATGCTGAATTAATTTATATACATATGGAATTGAAACTTTGCTCAACAGATTACTATTTCCTTAAATACAATGAACACCAACAGCCTTCCTTATACGTACTGTTCCTAGTTTTTATCCACATTTCTGAGGGCTAGGAAAATCATTCCCAATGCTACAATTTCCAATTAACACAACTTACAAATGTGCAATGTGATCTAAACATGTTATCATTCATGTAGCTACCTACATGCAGAATCTTCTAGATTCTTTATTATAATTTCGTTTCACTTTAAGTATGTAGCATACTGTGTGGTACTACAAAGAGACAAGACTGTTCCTCAAGGACCTTCCGGTCAGATTTTAGCCATGACAAAGACAATAAACAAAGAACAGGAGATAAATATGGGAAATTAAGGTTACAATTAACTTACAGTTAGTTTTAATACAGTGAAGTATGGAGATGCCATTAGAAACCCATTTCATAGTCTCTCTACAGCAATGTGACAAATATCAAATACAAGAGCATATCTTAAAATGCATGTTTAAGCACAGTAGCTGAATCAATTTTGTTACGATAATTCTGGAGCAAGGTAAGTAAGAATGGAAGTAGTAGCAGTGTACTCAGAAATATAAACCATACAAAACTATAAAAGTATTTTTTATTAGAGGTATACAATCACTTTCCAATGCACTATTAAATTAGGGCTTAATTTGATAAATTTATAATTTAATATAAATTATAAAGGGCTTTAATAAATCATGCCCTTCTTAAGAAAGCAACCTCTGTTGCTGGGGTCTTCTGTTTGTTCCCAACTGAAAAGCAAATGCAGTTTCAGTGGATGCATCATTTGACCAGTGAAATGATTCTCAGCAGCTTCACAGAGCTTTGCAAACAGCAAAACAACAGGTTCAGGACATAGGGAGTATTAAATATCTGTTACAATAGACTTCAGCTGTTTACTGATTCTGAAGGTTATTGAAGTGTTTTGCAAAATGTTTTCATTAGAAGAGAATCTCTTCACTATACTTTCTAAGTAAGTTGCTACCATTGCATGATTCCTACTTGCCAGATTCAATGAACTAGCCTTGTTTTAAAGAGATAAACTTGAAGAATAATTTTCTTCTATTATATTGAGGTATGCTTCTCAGTTTACTATCTAAATACTGCAGTTATTTTCTGATATACATATCTCAGGCACTTTCCCCCTTTAGTCCCAAAGCTTGCTGCACTGCTCTTACCTTTCTAATTCGCCTATTTCTAAGCACCAGATCTAATTAATACACAGAGATTCAGAGGCACAGTGTATCCTCTTCAGGACTGGAAAGGAAACATTTTAAAACCCTCTTACACCCAAGAACTGTACTCATATTCAGCGCAAAGGGACACGAGGAGAACACCCCCAAAGTAGAGGGGTAATATGAGACTAGATACTGATATTGCAAATGCCACACATCGTTTTCTGTGCCATACATACGGATTCAACTTTTGGCTTCCCTATACTTCATATCTGAGATCTCCCTCAGCAAAGTAAGTGCTCCCCAAATATTTTGCTCTTTTTAATGTGCTCTTCTATCTATGCACCCCTCCTAATTCCCTTTTTCATGAACCTCAATCCTTTCACATATGGATATAAGAGGAAAGTGCCCACCTGACTTGGAAGGGCCTTCACATCCCCCTGCCCCCTGGCTGTGCTGCCCACGTCTGTCTCTCCCCTCAGGAGATCACTCCCATCTCACAGCTGGAGATCTGTTCCTGGGGAACTGGGCAAAAGTGAGCTTGAAATAAGAGGGAAGGAGATGCCTGCTTTGAAACATGAGACTGAATACTCCTAAAGTCAGCAAGAGAGACTTCCATAGTTTGATGTGTTTGATGTAGATACTGTGAGCAGTGAGATCAGAATGAGGAGCAAAGTTTTCAAAGAGCTAACTTGACCTTCAGAGCCTGGAGAACCTCAAGACCTACCTCTCCTCAGTGACCCTGCTGTCTAAGCACCTCTCTTGTTGCCAACACTCATTTTTAGAACCTTACACATGCATTTAGACATGGCACAAAGACTCCTGCACTCTCGCTACTCACTGTAGCTTGATGCTGAAATTTCCAGCAGTCCAGCCACTTCGTGCTGTGCTCCTGTTCAATGGCCAAGAGCACGCACTGGCTAAACTTCGTTATACAACCCAGTAAATTTTCCATTTCAGTCCAACTTAATCTCTCTTACCTCTCATCTGAGATCCCTTTGCTGGCCCTCGATTTTTAAAGAGAGCTAGCCAAGGCACTCCAGCCTTAGTGATACAAATTACAGTAAAAAGAAGTATATCCTAAGTCACACTTAAAATACAGGGTTTGAGATTGTCTGCCACAGGTGTGGCCCAGGCAAAAAGAAGATCACGGTAGCTGTAAACACCAGGTATTTAGCCCTGGAGGACCAGCTGAAGTCCAAAAAAACTCCTGGCATGTTCCTACATGCTACAGGTCTGCTTAGACTCTCCCCAGCACATGCAGCTTGTCCCAGCTTCCTCACCATCCCCAGCCTTGCCTGCTGCAGGGCAGGGTTTCTGAGGACGTCTGTGGCTCAAAGATCTGTATCCTGAAGTGCCTGCATGGAAGAAATCATCTCCTAGCTAGATACAGGAGTTTTTCAAACCCTTTTTTATCTTTCTTGCCTCAGATCTGCTGTAAAGGAGCGAAGATCTCACCCTACATAACAAAAACCAGAAAAGGGATCCTGTACCAAAAAAGAAGATGAAATGAAAGGGTGGTAAAGCATGAAAACAAAAAGCAGAGGATATGATTAAAAAACAAACAATCAAACAAACCCCACCAAAACAAAAAACAGCAGAAACAACAGAAACAAACCCAAAAATGTTTGTTGTTACAGAACCAGCTTGGGTAGGCAACAGGAAAAGTGGATAAATTCAGGGAGGTACAGGCCTTCATAAACCTTGACAGTCACCAGAACATGTTGTAAGAATGTCATGCAGAAAAATACGTGGCAGGATTGTTTTGAAATATAGCCAGGTGCCATATGGGTTTGGGGCATGTCGTCATTTTTACAAAGCCCATGTGTGTCTGGCTTGCAATAAACACTGTGTGTGCAGCTTACTAAACAGAGAAATCCTGATCACTGTTCTACAAGCTGGATTTCTCACCAAAATTAATGAGTGGCCTGCTGGCACAACAGTAGGCAGGAATGTTTGGCCTACAGAATTACATATTTCTGCTGATATGTAATGAAGTGCAGCACTAGGAGTCATTAATGGCTGTCCTGGTTTTGGCTGAGATAGATAGAGTTAATTCTCTTTCTAGTAGCTGGCACAGTGCTGTGTTTTGGATTTAGTGTGAGAATAATGCTGATAACACACAGATGTTTTTAGTTGTTGCTAGGTGGTTGTAGTGTCTACACTAAGTCCAGGACTTTTCAGCTTCCCACACCCTGCCAGGTGCACAAGAAGCTGGGAGAGCACAGCCAGGAGAGCTGACCCAGGCTGGCCAGAGGGATGTTCCTTGCCATGTAACGTCATGCCTGGATAAAGCAAGACAGGAAGTGGGATTGCTGCCACAGACTGGGCATAGGGTTGGGGTTTTTTCTGCATGTAGTAAGCAATTACATTTGTGCATCACTTGGTTGTTGTTTTTTTATTATTATTATTGTTGTTGTTATTACTATTTTCTTCCTTTCTTATCCTATTATACTGTCTTTATCTCAACTCATAAATTTATTTTTCCATGCTCTTGGGGGGAGGGGTGAGCGAGCAGCTGCGTGGTGCTCAGTTACCAGCTGGGGTTAGACCATGACACTGGTTAAGATCTTTACTGAGGATACCTGCAGTATGCACTTGCGTATCTCTAATGACTATGATTATGATGCATGCAGTGCCAACCATGCCATCAGGACTACACAGGGCAGAAAACTCCTTCCCCAAGATTCAATAAGTTTTTCCTACCTTTTCTTCCAACTTACATCCATTTATGTTTGTGTTGTGTTTTTTTTTTTAAAAAAAAATCATTCTGTCTTTTTAAAGTGTACCAGTTCTACGAAAACCTAATTTTTGCATGATGGACAGGACTGAAATGCTGTACTGGTTTGCAGCCAGTTCAGAATGGACTAGGGTCCTGTCAGGGCAGAACTTTGGTTTTCTGTCACCAAGACCACAGTTGCTGACACCCCACAGCAGCTTTTCCCCATTCAAACATTAACTTGAGTCCTAGAATTATGAGATCTGTGTGTCTTTAGAGTTATGCCTTTAAACATCATTAAGAACGCTTTCCAAATTTATGAAGACCTTGCTTTTTCACTGCATGCTAAGCCCTGCCTCAGATGGTAGGTGGTATTTTAGTGCTAACTCTCCATTGCCTTCCTCTTCTATATACATAATTGATTTCTTACAAACGTTCTTCAAAGTAAGCGGATCATATTTATGCAATGTATTTAGCAATCTTAGTTCTTAGAAAAAAGCTAATTTGCATCACTGTCAGAGGACATGAATTGAAATGGTGTGAAATTTGGTCATGCTTAAGCAAAACCTGACCGCATCAATCTGAAGTTTATGGCAGTGAGACCATAAATTTTGATTCCAAGCAGATTAAATTCCTTGGCTCTATCTGCAGGGGGACAAGGAGCACAAGAAAGGCTATTCACAAGCAGTTTAACTCAGTGCCTGGGAAAAATGAAATGGCAATTGTTTGGCTGATGGACATGAGCAAAACATTGACATGAGGTGCCCTGACCAAGATTTTCACTTCTCTACTATTCTACATCTATTTCACATTATTGGATTTTGACTGTAGGCAGAGGCCCAGCTTGAGGACCAGACATACATTTTTGAAAGTGAAAACCTTTCTGTATGGATGCAAAAAGCAATCTCAACTTGAGAATAATATATGCTCCCATACAGATAGAAGTGCCATAAGCTGATACCATCCGTACCAACAGCCAAGCTTTGTCAGTGCTGTCATTATTCACACCGCAGTACAGGTATCAGAGAATTTGAATGTGAGAAGGTAGTGCATTTTATGCTCTTTTATCTCGCCCAGTGCCTTGTGATGCTTTCCTGTCTCTATGGTATTTTGATGAGTCCAGGTGACAATAAGATCTTTCTATCCATTTCTCACTTGCATAAGCATGTATGAACGTGTAGATTCTTGCTTCACGAATTGCACGGGTGAAGCAACCACATCCCATTTCCTGTTACCAAGTGTATTAGTACCGATAGCGCTCCGCAGTTTATAAATACTGCTACAGCTTGTCAGCAGAACTACATTGACTACAGTATCTCATAACTGCTCCATATGAAAGTCTTCCAAGGTTCCAGGGTGTGTTCAAGAAGGCCTGGGAAGAACACTGCCCAAACCCACGTTAAGCAACAGTAAACAGATGAGTTGCCTTCCCTTCCTTCCCGCTGCTGTGTGCGTTTCCCGTAGTGACCCTGACAAGCCACGAGCAGACACTGCTGCAGTGCTGGTGTGCGCTAGAAATTCTGCCAGGTCTGTCTTAGCACTGTGTTCATCTGCCTGGCTGATTTTGTCCTGAAGTGATTACTATACTGGGTGAGGAAAGAGTAGAAAGTGCACCTGGGGAAGCAGGCTTTAACTGTGATATTTTCCTCCTGCTGCTCCTTTTTTGGTGAATGTTAACATTAACTGTTCCCCTCCCTTTTTGAATGTTTAAAAGGAATCCTTTTTTGGCCTGCAAGTTGATTATGAACAATACTTTATTCTCACAACCCTTCAGTGAAGTAAATAGGTACAATTATCACCATTACACTGAAAGAATAATTGAGATACAAAGTTTAATGGACTGCTTAAGGTCTTAATTTTATTTACAGTTTTTTGAACAGTTTGGAAAGTTGCATTCAGATACAGGGATCTCAAATGCATTAATCTGCTTTATAGAGCTGTAAATGAGATCACTGACCCCAGTCTAAATTACTTTTTTCATGTTAGCCAATGAGATCAGCACTTGGTTAAATTTAACTTTAAATTTAACAGCTGTCTCCCCCCAGACCCAATACCATCACCCTTGTCTGTGAGAGGGGCACTCCACAGCAACATTCAGCACAAGCTCTACTTTAAATCAGTTTGAAAGCAAGTTCATGGTATCAATGCAAAGTCCTCCATCAGTAATCTTCACTCAGTGTAAATCTGTCCTCTGTCATTCAGTTTACCTTGCTGATGGACTTCTTAAGCCACCTGACACTTAGTGAAGAGTCGGAGGACCTGCACAGCAAATGGGCTTGGAGCAATGATAGTAACTTCCCTCTTCTTGCAGATGTTTTATTCTTCTGTGTCTACATGACCCAACCATCCAACGTAGGAAGAAATCCTGGAAGCTGTGAGCTTCTGCAATCCTATTTTCATCTTTGCATCTTATCAGCAATAGAACCGTGATGTCTTGCCTTACAGTCTGTTTCGAGGCAAAACAAAGCTAACATGCCAAGCCATGTCCAATGAAGACCGCATGCAATGGTCACTCCATGTGCTAGCAAAACTATCAAACTAAATTTGCCAAATATATTCTTTTCTGAAGTATATAAGAGACACTAGATGGAATATTTTTTAAGTCTGCTAAAGTTGAGACCTTCCAGGAAGGCAGCAATCAAATCATTCCCCAAAACTTAGCAACTAGTTTCTGCTAGAAAACTAGTACCTTAGATACCCATTTAGTGTGATTTCCTTTAATCCTGGTAGGATTTATCCAGGAATATTACAAGAACAAACTCACCAGTAAGAACAGCAGTTTTCAATTTTCATATCATAATTAATGCTTCATAAAATTCCAGGAAACAACTGTGTGGTCTTAATAAATATACTGTACAAAACTAGTAAGTTATCTCTGAGAACAAGTAATTTCCCTTTTTTTTTTTTTTTTAATTTTAATATAAGAATTCAGTCCATGGAGCTGTTTGCTCATTTATATATGGTTTTTTATTAATGAAATACATTTCAAGTCACATTTCTCCTTATCTATTGTCAAGTCGTGATATATTGTTTTCTCTACTTCAGAGGTGACATTCCCTCATTGGGTAACAATTTCAGTAGGACTGAAAGCCATGATAGCAAACACAGCCTCAGGAAGCCCTGCCCCAGCTTTTACTTCTTCTGGGCAAAAATGTACTCCTAGCATGTAAGCCCAACATTAGCACTGGTAACAAAAGAGCAGGGGCTAGTGTAATATACGTGGGTGTCATCCCTGACACTAAAGAGTGCAAGAAATACAGTATATTGCAAGGGAAAACCTGGGCTGTAGCCAGGCACAGTTTCTCCATGCTCTGTCCAAAGCTAAAGACGCATTGCTGCTTCTTGGTTTCACCTGCAGTGTCTTGCACTGTATTGCTTGCACTTTACCCAGTAAATTAATTTGTGCCCTTAATATAGCAGTTTTAATAATGCATGGAGCCATAAGTGAGCTCTGTACCTTCAGCTGAATTTTGCGCTACATGGACTGATGGGGCCAATATGCTAAAAATACATAACTTATTTCTTGTGGTCTACAGATTTCATTTAAAAAGACTACGATTTCTTCCATCCCGTCTCCTACTAAAGCTTCCTTTGTTCTGTCTCCTCTGGGCTACATGAGCAGCTTGCAGCTGCTCTTTTAAACTGTCTTAGCTGAACTTTCTGAATCTTTCCTTTCTCAATTAGCAGCAAAGCCAGAGGTTGCCATGGAAGCACTGAGGAAAACAATGCAAAGTGTATAGGAGAGCTGCCTGAGCCCCAGCTTTAAGTGGAGCTTCACAGTTGTATCGTGATTGTGCAAGGGTGGGTGCTTGAAGTGCCCATGCTAAACTGTTAGAGAACAAGCAAATGACGGCAGACTTTTGGGATAAGAATAATACACAGACCCACACATTTTTGTCTAGTGTCATGGAACCACTTAAGAAACGTTGTTATAATATATGGGGGTTTTGCCATTATCCTGTGTGTCCTTGTAATTCTAAAAACAAGCGTATTTTCCTCATTTCCATAGCAACACCTATAGTGAGATGGAGGTGTTCAGCTCATTCTTTATTGCTGCTGATTTTATCCAAAATGCTGCTTTTGAAACTAACAGTTAAGAAGAAGTATCTGGTCTGCAGTCCTTATTTCTCTGCTCCTCATGTGGTAAGTACTATGGACACTGGGCAATGTGACCTCTTCCTTCCAGCCATTACATTACTGTGTCAGAACATGAGAAAAAATGAAATTTATTAATTTATGGTTTTCAACATAAATAATCTTAGCAATGGTAACTTCATTTTTTGCTGTTACAAAGACATGGGCATGACCTATGTCAGCTCTAAGTCTTGAGTGCTCAGAAGTGTCTATGTCCTTTGAGTAAATTTAAGCTTAGGATCCTTCAGTTCTGTCTCCTTCCCTGAGTAACAGTTTACCCCTTGAGCGAGTGCCTGTAGTATTCAGAGTTTTATCTACAGATTAATCCAGGACAAGAATGGTTGCCATTGTTCATAACTAAAACTATGAAATGTTAAAATGTGGGCAAAATTCTGAAAAATATATAACTTGAGGTTTATAGAGTGCTATTTAAGAAGGCAGGATTCTGCAGCTCTTTATGAACTACAGACATAAACACCCCAAAAAACTCAGCTGCTGGCACACAAAGAGAAAGCAGACAGGCAGACAGCACTTACTCTTCTTAGTTACTATTTACATTGCGGGTAATGCATAGAAACTCCAGGCATGCATAGGGATGGCACAATGATTGATGTTGCACTGACGAAGGGTGGGAAGACAGCCCTTGCTCTAAAGCACTTAATGTTTATAGTCCTGTACTCCACACAGCAAGTGACAAAGAACAATAAATCTTGGGATGCAGCTCCTTGCCATCTGGGCAGTTGGGCACTGGTGGTGCCAGAGGTGTGTATCTGCTGCTGGTGTGCTTCAGCTCACACGTTTCTCTGTGTGGACCCCACTGCAAGAGTAGGTGTAAATGTCTCTGCAGGTGTTCTTCAGACAATAATCTGGGTATGTAAGTGTTAAAGGAAGTGGACTTGGGGGAAAAAAATATTTTATTTTCATGGAGTTTTTATTTTCTCCAAGGGAGCTCCATCAGCACAGATGCCTGGAAAGAACACCCTGAATTTATATATCCTGCATCAGTGCCTGAGGCAGGACTCCACTAGCTGCAGACCAGAGGTGAGCTGTTCTGCAGGCAGATTATGTTCCCACAAGATGTCCTGTGTTTATGACAGAGCACATGCCATGTCATTTATACAGACAACATACTGCAATGACATGGTCTTTCCTCACAGCTGTTGGTGACACTAAGGTCCTGCTGATCTGAGGGTTGATAGCAGGCAGAGCAGGAAGATATTCTCCCTTCTCTGTGACCTTCAAAACAGTAAGTATTCCAAGAAGAGAGCCACAAACAGAAATTTGTTCCAAACACACATCCTTAATCAGATGCCTACCCTGGCTCTTAACAGGTGCCCGAATCCACCCATTCTGTGAAAATGAGGTGACACTTCCATCACAGCCAGGAGCCAGGTTGAAGCAGGTGTCTCTGTAAGTACTACATTATTTCCAACCCAAGGGATTAAAAAAAAAAAAATGAAAAGAAAGATCTGATCTAAAGTCTCTTTAGTTTGACTCTTTCAGATCATTTACCTTTTAATGATCACCACTAGCAAATAAACCTACTTTTGACTGAAGCAGAAGCTGACCCTGTGGTGTAACCACAGGACTACAGAACCTGAGACTTCAAGACAAGCAGCGCCCATTACAAGAGTCAGAGAGAGGGCTGCCAATATTGTTTATCTGATAGTAGTGCTTTAACCCCCTAGGACTTCTGTTTTGTGAAGTATTGCACGCACCATATTGAGGGACAGTCCCATCTCCAAAGAGCTAAATATTTAGCTGTAGAAGACAAGATGAAAAGAAGAATAACTGTATTTTAACCACACAGTCTTCTAGATAATCAACTTAAACTTAGTTTAAACTAAAACTTAAAGATAATACATTTAACTAAGACCTGGATTCATATTACATACATCTGATCACACACACAAGCTAAATATCTCTTCTAAGTGAGCCAGTAGATTTCTTCTATGGTAAATGGACAGAGAGAGAGGGACATGTCTGCAGAAGGGCAAACAACCCAACCTAAATACATGTGAATAATCCCTCTCTTCATGAGTATTTTAGTAGTTTGAATTAGACATTACTTCAGTGATAGCTGGGTGGGATGAATCACTGTGTGACTTGGCCAAGGTCATATAGGAAGTTAGGGCAGTACAACTCAGAGTCGTCAGCCCAGTGCCTCAGCCCTAAAAGCATCTGTCTTCTTCCATGTCCTGGTTTTAACTTAATGTGCTGTATTTTACTTCCCTTCTGATCTAGTAGAAAGTTCAAGTTGTTGATGTGACCTAAGAAGTAAATGTGAATTAATACAAAATGTTAGTAATGTTAGGTCATTTCTTTTTCCATCTGCTGTACTAAAAGGTCATTCTTTTCATAATAATTTAGTCTGGAAAAATTCAATGAGGTTTCATTTTTATCTGAAATATACTAAGTTTCACTAAACCTGTATGTATGTACTGTGAAATATAGTTTTAAAAAATAATGGAATTCAAGCAGAAGACCAAAGCTGCACTCAGAAGCAGAAAACACCCTTTTTTTAATTTAGAGATCAAGAGAAGTTATCTTTTCTCTCTACTGCTTTCATTATTGTGTGCTTATAAAAATGCTTTGTTTAACATTTCTGGGGTGATCCCTTTCTGTCCTCTGACAGTAAGACATCGTCTGTGGTTGCTGGAGATGGGCTATGTCAATGTCAGGCTGGCATTTGATTTAGCAGACAGCCAGCATTGTGTCATACCCCTATTCTGAGGAATGCAGCTGTCGCGGGTGTCGGGGACTCGGGGAATGACACTCTGGTCACCCATGTTAGCCTCTGGTAATGATCTGAAAGTGCAAACAGAAAAGATAAGGGCTTGTTGTGCACTGACTGAGGTCCTCTGACTCTGCATTACACAAAGTTTACTAATGAGGTGGCCCTAATGTCCTTGCTGGCCTTCAAATCTTTCAGCTGGTGGTCATCAACAGCCTGTCACAAACCAGTGTTCATTGTTTCTTGAGCCTGTAAGCAGGCCACCGAGAGCCTCTCAGTCCTCTCACACAGGACAAACTATTGGATTCTGATCCACATTGAGACCTTCCACATTAGAGACTCCAAAAGCTGTTGGTCACATGTGTGCAAATATCAAGACCAAATCCATATCATTGGCTTTCTAAGATGCGAGGTGGTAATGAAAACTAAATTATACTGGTGTCTGCAAGGATGCAGACAATCATTGCCTACTATTGGGCATGCAGGTCTACTGGACAGAGGCCTGCTGTTCTGCAGGCACAGCTACGTAAAACATCTCTGATTCTGACAGCAGATTGTCCAGTTTGCCCAAGTTTCCGATGTGGTCACAGAGTTTCCCATGTTTCCCATGTCAAGGCATGTTGCTATAAATGCTTCATGTAGAGAAACATTAGATGTTGCACAGGCAGTGACAACATTTCAAACTATTTTGTCATACAACCTCCCTACAACATGGGAAAGAATATGGGAGAAATGGTGGAGAGATGCCAAGTGGACTGCTCTACTGGAGCAGCTCCCTGAACAGTTCAAAATCAGGAAAGGGTACTCTCACTGGAAGGAAACATTAATTTTTATCAGCACACCTCAGCAGAGGGGTCATTCACTGTGCTGTTCTGTGGTGCTTTCAGTAAATCCTGGATGGATGCTCTGAGGATAGTTGGGGGGGTTGATCTTTACCTGGCCTCCTTCATACCTGGAAAACAGCATGCTGTCATGAATCTTGCAGTATTATTCTGCAGATAATAAAGAACAGCTATGATCTTAGGCTGAGGATCAATGGCAGGATACCTTGAACTTCTCGTTGTTCATGAATTCCCACCTTGTTTTTTTCCTCCTAATTGTATGCAGGTTTTATGTCGTGTCTGGGCTAAAAGACTGTATGTTTGCAAATACCTTCATTGCTTTGCTTTCAGTAAATACTCTTATTACAGCAAGTATTTTACACTTACAATGACATATTTACTGCTTCCTTGGAGAGTTTCTATCTCATAAAAGGTGTGAGAAATCCTCCACTCCTGTGGAGTTTGCTGGGATGTCCAAATCACAGGCACACACTTCTGCAGGATCTGTCACCTCTTTGCACCTAACCTTCTGCAGTATTAACACTCCCGTAATTATGGCTTAAAGAGAGAACATATAGAAGTTGTTATAATGTTGGCCTTCTTTTTCCTTTGGATGTTGCTAGTTCCTGACCAACCTCTCTTGATCAGACTCATGGCTGTTTTCAAAATGAGCTTTTCTCCAGATACACAGATCTATGTTGGTAAACTGACCAGACATAAAACCATCTGCAGAAGCCACGTAATGTAGTCTGGGTAAACAATTAGTACAAAAGGCTTACTTAGGTGAAGAGTATCCTTGAATGTTGTTTGCTTTTCTCTTAGCAACAGTTATACAGTTCAATACCACAAAGCTCCTTGTGCTGCCTGGCCACCTTTGTATTGGAAATAAGAGAAGACCATGCAAAGTAACTTCAATGCAGGATCATGCCAAGAAGAAAAATTTCTTCCTTCTAGGTTTAACTCCATGGACAAATATGACTCAATGCCTCCCTGATCCTCATTACATCAGAATTTATATTTATGACAAATAACTCTCCAGATTACTTTCCCCCCAGTACAAGCTTTCCATGTTCTCCTGGCATATGAAGGTTCAATATTTCATTAATAAGGTTCTTTCTCATAAGGAATTGGCTATATTTACAGGAGAAAAAAAAGAGTTCATGTCTCCCACCTGTTCTCCTATATTAATTCACACAACTTTTCAAATTATATGAATGCTGTTCTTCTCATAGTCCCTATCATGAAAACCCAGGAAATCTCTCAGCTGTCCTGCAGACTCTATGCTCTCCCCAGTGAGATCTGTGTATTTAAACATCGTCAGTTTATCTTGTTTTGTGTAGTTTTCTTGCTTCTTTAACCCCCTCTGGCAATATAAAGGGAGTAAATAACAGCTCTTTAAGCAGGGGACACATCAGCCACGCAATACTTAATTGTAAGGGGCATTCTTTTACTTAATTGTAAGAAGCATTGGAAAAAGTTTTCTAGAATGCAATTGTAGCCTGGTAGGGCACAAATGCATACAAGATTTTGACCAAAAAACTTGCTAGTTCTGAAAAAAAAAGCACCAAGAGCAGAAGCAAGCAGAGTGGAAAAAAGAAGGGAAATTTGGATCCTGTATGCTTATTCTGGGCTCAAGGAATGTGGTGACACTCACCCCTTCTCTACCTAGAAATCCAAGCTGCATATATGTGACAGGACTATGAACCTATTGTGCTTGCCTGTATAATACTACCTTCACCTAAGATATTATATAAATGATAATAAATGCCATATCAATAGATTGGACATTTCATGTTTCTTACCTGTCTTCTTTGGAAATCATGTTGAATGAGACTTCTTAGTTTGAACAGATTTGTCTCCTTTCAGACACCAGTCCACCTTTATGATGATGTGAACTGTGTGTATACAGGAGACAGCACAAAATTCAGAGTGCAAAAAGCCCATACTTGGGACAATTTCCAAGCTTGAATTTTCCCACATGTGCTATGCTGCAGATTATCTATATTTTGTTTATAAAAAAATGAAGACATGCAGTTAAATACATCTGTATATACATTACCCAGTTTTACCACTAAAGTCATGAGTCAGGACACCAGAATGATGACCTGGCTTAAAAATGATGAAGTTTGCTTTTTTCTTAGTAAAACAAATGGGTATCTAGTTGCACTCAGAGCTTTTAATCTCCTCAATTTGATCTTTTGACCATACATCAATGAAGCTCACATGTTCAGGCTTCTCTTTGTTTTGTAAAATATTGTATTTGTGGAAAAATCTCTGAAACATAAGAGCATGATGCTAAGAGGAAGGATGATGCATAAAAGCAGTGCAGAACGTGGGAAGAAATCACAGTTCACTCCTATCACTGGTAATTATTGTTCTTTGCAATGTGTTTGCTAGACCGAATCAGCTTGCTGATATTACAGTTAGGATCCTATTTTAGCCCTGTCATTAGTACGATAATGCTACAAGCCAGTTGCACCAGAAGGTCCTTCTGCTGATGAAATCTAATTGTACAGGCTTCAGTTCAAAGAAGCCCTTTATTGTAAAGCCTGTTCTGCGAACAACAGTGAAGCTGCCTTTATGCTTAGAGCTACCTATATATCTAAACGAATTCAGTGCCTTTCCTGTTCTTCCTCTTTCCATGAGAAAATACTCAATTTAGGTTACAGAGAAGTGCACAAAACCTCCTTATTTCCATTCTTCTAAAGGCTGTGCTTATTTATAGCACATCTTCTCAATCACTATGTGCAAAGCAAAGCACCAAAAACATTTTAGCTAACATATACAGCAAAGATTGACAGGCAGAGCTTGGTAGCCTTACAAGAGGATTTTCTAAAATATCTCACTAGATCAAATAATAGCTATCTTACATTGAAATCAAGGAAGGTTTGACAATTGTGCATGTGAATATCTTTACATCTTATTATTATCCAAATACTTTTAGAAATAGAATCTGTGCATGAGCTTAGCTGTTACTTGTTCTGTCTGTACAGGACACTCTATGAAGCAGTATTTGGTACAGTGTTAATTTACAATTCACAGGAAGGAATGAAAAAAATTGAGATATAAAGCAACAAAACACCACTCTGAGTTATAACAGCTAATCCAAAGCAAGAAGGAGCAGAAAACTTTATTCCCAAAGGTGCTATAAATGCACCACTTGAAGGGAACAGGATAAGCAAGTAAAAACGTGCAGGCTGAGTAGAAGGAACTGTGCATCCTATTTCTCACATGGGCTAGAGGGAAAGGGTATTAACAAAGAAGCAGTGGTAGCAGGGTATTTGAGATGAACTATTAGCTAACCTAAAAAAAAAAAAAAAATCAGGCCATTTCATTCTATGCATCTCTTAAGTGTTGGTGTTGTGTGATACTAGCTGGGAATCTTCTCCAGCAGGCTGTTTTAAGTAGAGTGAGTTAGTTCATTGAGTTAGCCCTTGCTTGGAGCAATGACAGCTTTGAATCCTAAGTATCATTTTGTATTAGCCTATGAAAAATAGTCTTCCACTCAACGTAAAGTTACTATTCTAAAGCGAGGAGGCCACGCTGGTACACAAAGGGGTGCAAAAAGTCAATTGGCAGCAACTTTACTCAAGCCTGAACTGAAGATCTCCTGGTTTGCATCTGGAGCTAACTAAGGGGAAGTCACTCTACAGATAGCATGTAATAACAAGTAAAACCAATTTGCTATACTCAACTGGATCTGACTCTTTTATCTATAAATCAACCCTACTTGAAGAATTGTAACAGTTACATTTTTTTTATTACCCAATAATTTGCATGGCAGCAACACAAAAAACCAGCTGTTTTCATATCCATCCCTTTTTCACTCATCTCCTTTTCCATTGCCAAGATTCACCAGAGGCTGAAACCAAAAGTACTTGGAGAAAAAGGGACTTGCCATTTGATCAGAACAGAACCAATAAAAGGCATGTCACAGAATCAGATGAAATTTTCCAGTTCATTTTAAGACCAGTCAGATAATTTTCCAGGGGTGATTTCCTCCTCTAGACCATCCACGTGTGTTTCTCCCATTATTAATTTCAAGTGCCCGCTGTGCAGAAAAAGGATATAGGAGTTGCCTTTCTAACTGCTACAGAAGATTCCAAAGGTTGGTGGCCCTGGCAGCAAAATTATGATCAAAATTCCATATTTAAAATGGATCTTGGAAACGGAAGAAAAGTGCAACAAAACAAATACTGCCTTATTTCTTACTAATACATATTTGCAAGGAGAGGTCTCTTCTGAGAGAGTTTTTCTAAGAATTGAATATTATGATCTTATTTAATTACTGTGAGGAGCTGCACCTAACTACTAAATTACAAGTTCTTACACTTCACACTGAAATTTCTGGTGCTGGACATTTTGAAAAACATGACTCTGGTCATGGCAACTTCTATATTAAAATGATGCTTCTTCTCCAGCCCTTTTGGGATGTTCCTGCACTGTGGAAGGAATTGGTGGACTCCAAGTCTAGGTAGAAAAATAGTACTTAATTCCTACAAGACAAGGAAGTCATGTTCCTAAAAGTGAAGAAAAGCAGAGAGAAAGAACTTGGCTAACACATGTAGAAATCCAGACATCTGGACTCCTCAGCTGTCCACACTGCACTTTTGTGTTGTCACGTACTCTGTTATAATGGGAGACAAAATACTATTTTTCTGCTGAGGCCAGTTTTGCTATTTGCATTTATTGAATTTGTTGAACACTAAATGTAAACAGCAGGGGAAAATTATGCCTAATATATAATGTTGGGCATAGGGCTGCTGAATATACCCACTGAGGTAGAAGACTGCAGGTAGAGGTGGAGTTTTAAAAATTGGGTTCACCTTTTAGGTCTGTCATTGAGTTCTAAAAGACAAGATCCATTACTTGGTCTGCCTGAAGTTGTCCACAATGATATACATACTCTGGGGATATTAACCCTAGCTAACTGTGAGGGTTTGTGAATGAAAAATTTGTCATTTCTTAAAGATCTGTGGAGGGAAAAGGTTATAGAAACAGAAAATAAATGTATGTATTTTGTGCAGCAGGATGGTTACAAACCATTTGGTTGAGAAAGCTTCAGTGGAGCATGTAAGATTATGAGAGAAGGAGGTTAATAGGGCTTTGCCTTTTGGTTTGTTTTAATTAATTTGGTTTATGCTTTTGGACTGCAGCATATTTGGACAAGAGTAGCATGTTTGCCAAGAACTTTTGCATGTAGAGAACAAGTGATTCCTGGAGCACTGGAAATTATCAGTCATAAGCATGATCATGTCCAGAAGATTTTTTAAAACCAAAACATTTTCTTTGTCCCTTTTTTCCTGAACTTTGTCAAGATTAAACATGAATACAGAAAATTATTCTTAAGAAGGACAGAAAATGAGCCCTTGGGTTTGAGATACACCATGATCCTTTGTGCTGCATTCATAGCATGGAGATGTTTGGAACTGGAAGTAGCTATTGCCCTGACCCAGAGTCTGCCCCGTGACTGCAGGCAGGGTTGCATTCTGACCTGATCATGCTCCTGGGTGCTGGGGGTATCCCATGCTGCTGCTCAGTATCACCAACATTAGGCCTTGAAGCATGATCATCAGAGAGAATTGCCTAAAACCACACGACAGGCTTAAAAGTCACACAATGCAAAAATGCTCTGGTTTCTTTCTCTGGTTTTGGTTTCAAAGCCCAGGCTGCACTATGACACTTCTTAGCCTGCAATCTTGAGAGCTAGAAATATCTAAATAGAAATTGTGATTCTTCTGTAAGCACATGAGACTAGAGTCAGAGGCTACAAGGAGGAAAAACAGCTTCCCTGAGAATCATGACATCTACAATTCTACTTGTAGCTATGTTCCACTTCCTGGAGATCCAAGCTGCCTGAGTATGCAGCTTCACAGATCTTTTTCTTGGCAGAAAAGCTGTCTTCAAAAGTTCCCTAATTCTATCATTTCCCAAACCCTCACTCCAGTTCATTGCTCCGGCTTTTGTACTGGTAGTGCAGCTTGTTTGAGGCCGACCTATAAATTCATGCACTGAAATGGTAAGTGTTCAAAATAAGATTGTTTTCTCTATAATGTTATTTGTTACCCAGGTATCTCTGGTGAGGGTTTACAAGAGAGAGGGTGATGAGGCTTTCTTCAGCAGTTGGTTTAATCGGGATCACTTTCATCTCTGACTTGTGCACTTGACTGTGCAAGAATAATAAGATGAAGAGTTTCTCTTCCTATGCAGATGAGAGAAGCACTGGAAGGAAGCACAGCTAGAGAAAATAGATTACATTTACTTAAAAATTTTAATTATCTCAGACACAAGAGTGGATAAATTAATGCTTTACTATTTAACATCTCCCAATATTAAAATGAAAGGAAATAAGCAGACAGTGATCAAGATAGTCTTCCATACTTATGGTGTACCAGCAGCCCATTGCACTAGGTCTTAAAGCAAAACAGATTTTTCAGCATTTGTAGGGCAAACGAATCTGTATCCAAGTTGCTAAAAACTACTAATAGAGAGTCCCAAGGAAACTGCTTGCTTTTCCTCATGATATTGGTGCAATTTTAATTAGTTAATTAACCTGGAATTAGCTATTGATGAAGAAGCTGAATGAAAAGATTACGTGTTCCTTTTCTAAACCATCTACCAAGATCTTGGTTTGGACTTCTCTCACAAGCTTTGACCATACTCACCACCAGAAGCGATGCAGCTTTCCAGACTAGGTACAGACTAACTCATGTGACAAAAACTATCACTTTCTGTAAGTGATCTAGGATCCAAATCTAACCTACTTTTTTTACACATAGAAATAGATAAAGTAAATTTCTAGCTTGAGGGAAATAGTGAGCTAAAAGTGATAATCTCTGAATTATTTTTTTCTCTCTCTCTTTATATAGAAAAAGCAACTCAGGTCTGAATGCACCTCAACCTTGACAGCATGGACCACAAAAGAAAACAGTATGCATTTTTAAAAAAGCAGGCCACCGTAAAAATAGAGATAATTTCTAAATGCTTACAGTTTGCCTGCAGAACATTGTGAAAAAAGACACTTTTGTGATTCAGATCCAAAATCACAGACAGATGTGAGCATTTTTTTTTTAATTTCCTGAATTACATTTCCCAAGGTGCTTTGAGCAAATCTCCTACAATAGTGTCTCTGTAGGGGTTCTTTTCCTGTTCTCTAATACAGAAATAATGACAACTTCTTTTCCTCACAAGGTTATTCAAGGTTATATTAATTACTTTTTCTAAAGTAATTTGAGAGTAGCTGCTTACCTTGTTGTGGTGGGTTGACTCTGGCTGCAGGCCAGGTGTCCATCAAGCCATTCTGTCACTCTCCTTCTCAGCAGGACAGGGAGGGGACAAAAATAAGATGGAAAAAAAAAATCGTGGGTCAAGGTTAAGGCAATTTAATAAAGCAAAAGGCTGCATGCGGAAGAAAAGGAAAAAAACCCAAAAGATTTATTCTGTACTTCCCATCCGTAGGCAATGTCTGCCCACTTCCCAGGAAGCAAGGCTTCAGTACACGCAATGGTTTCTCCAGAACACAAATGTCTTAAATAACAAATGCCTCCCTTCCTCCTCTTCTCTTTTAGCTTTTTATTGTTGACAGATGTCACATGGTATGGAATATCCTTGTGATCAGTTTGGGTCAGCTGTCCCGGCTGTGTCCCCTCCAAGACCTTGCCCACCCCCAGCCCACTGGTGAGGGGGATGTTGGAGAGACAGCCTTGCTGTGTGCCAGCACTGCTCAGCAGCAGCCAAAACCCTGGTGTGTTACCAACACCTTGCTGGCTACCGATACACAGCATAGCACTGTGGGGGCTGCTGAGGGGAAAATTAACTCCAGTTCAGCCAGACACAATAGACCTGCCATTTAAAATTAATTAAGAGAAGCTAGTTTTCAAAAAGGCCTTAAGCTTGACCTCTAATGATACAACTGTATCACAGTGGCAACAATGACTGTGATGGAGTGCGGAACATTTGAGATAGCTTAAACCAGCTGTCTCAGGCGCTCATAACTGCATGATTTTGGCAGTCCAGATTTCTTATGAGCTTTAATTCCTAAATGTTAAAAACAGTATGGCATTGATTCTCTGAACAAATGACATATGAACTTTCCTATCCCAAAGGAGTGAAGGAATCATAGAATCACAGAATGGTTTGGGTTGAAAGGGACCTCAAAGATCATCTAGTGCCAATCCCCCTGCCACAGGCAGGGACACCCTCCACTAGACCACGTTGCCCAAAGCCTCATCCAACCCGGCCTTCCAGGGATGGGGCATCCACAACCTCTTTGGGCAACCTGTGCCAGTGCCTCACCACCCTTTCAGGGAAGAATTTCTTCCTCATATCTAATGTAAATTGACCCTCCTTCAGCTTAAACCCATTACCCCTTGTCCTGTCACTACACTCCCTGATAAACAGTCCCTCTCCATCTTTCCTGTAGGCCACTTCAGGTACTGGAAGGCCACAATTAGATCTCCCTGGAGCCGCCTTTTCTCCAGACTGAACAATCCCAACTCTCTCAGCCTGTCCTCACAGGAGAGGTGCTCCAGCCCTCTGATCAGTTTCGTGGCCCTCCTCTGGACTCTCTCCAACAGCTCCATGTCTCTCCTGTACTGGGGCCCCCAGAGCTGGACACAGTACTCCAGGTGGGGTCTCACCAGAGCGGAGTAGAGGGGCAGGATCACCTCCCTCGACCTGCTGGTCACGCCTCTTTTGATGCAGCCCAGGACACGGTTGGCTTTCTGGGCTGCAAGCGCACACTGCCGGCTCATGTTGAGCTTCTCAGCAATCAATACCCCCAAGTCCTTCTCCTCGGGGCTGCTCCCAACCCATTCGCTGCTCAGCCTATAGCTGTGCTTGGGATTGTGCCGACCCACGTGCAGGACCTTGGCCTTGGCCTTGTTGAACTTCATGAGGTTTTCGTACACCCACCTCTCTAGCCTGTGTGTTGGTTTTGTGTGGCAAGGTTTTGGTAGCGGGGGGGCTACAGGGGTGGCTTCTGTGAGAAGCTGCTAGAAGCTTCCCCTGTGTCTGATAGAGCCAATGCCAGATGGCTCCAAGACGGACCCGCCGCTGGCCAAGGCCAAGCCAATCAGCACCTCTGTGATAACATATTTAAGAAAGAGAAAAACAGTTAGAGAGCGCTTTTTGCAGCCAGAGAGAGGAGTGAGAAGATGTAAGAACATCTGCAGACACCAAGGTCAGTGAAGAAGGAGGGGGAGGAGGTGCTCCAGGCGCCGGAGCAAGATTCCCCTGCAGCCCGTGGTGAAGACCATGGTGAAGCAGGCTGTCCCCCTGCAGCCCATGGAGGGAGGATGAGGGGGTGTAGCGATTCCACCTGCAGCCCGTGGAGGACCCCACGCCGGAGCAGGTGGAGACACCTGAAGGAGGCTGTGGCCCTGTGGGAAGCCCGCGCTGGAGCAAGCTCCTGGCAGGACCTGTGGATCCGTGGAGAGAGGAGCCCACGCCAGAGCAGGTTTTCTGGCAGGACTTGTGACCCTGTGGGGGACCCACGCTGGAGCAGTTTGCTCCTGAAGGTCTGCACCCCATGGAGGAGACTCACGTTGGAGAAGGTCATGAAGGACTGTCTCCCGTGAGAGGGACCCCACGCTGGAGCGGGGGAACAATGAGTCCTCCCCCTGACGATGAAGAAGCGGCAGAAACACCGCGTGAGGAACTGACCGTAACCCCCACTCCCCGTCCCCCTGTGCCGCTGGGGGGGGGCGGAGGTTGAAGCCGGGAGTGAAGTTGAGCCCGGGAAGATGGGAGGGGTGGGGGGAGGTGTTTTTAAGATTTGGTTTTATTTCTCATTCCTCTACTCTGTTTTGCTTAGTAATAAATAAGATGAATTCCCTCTCTAAGTTCCATCTGTTTTGCTCGTGATGATAATTAGAGAATGATCTCTCCCTGTCCTTATCTCGACCCGTAAGGTGGTTTTTTTTTTTCATTGTACCTTTTCTCCCCTGTCTAATGAAGGAGGGCAGTGACAGAGCAGCTCTGGTGGGCACCTGGCCCTCAGCCAGGGTCAACCCACCACACCTGTCAGGGTCCCTCTGGATGGCATCCCTTCCCACTAGAGTATTGAATAAGAAATACTCGTCTGTGAAAGACTCTGCTCATTATTAATCAGGACTGTTGCAAATTACTTGCATTTTCCGTATATCTGATACATAACACTCAGCAGATGTCAGGTGGGTTTTTATTGTCACTTATGTAAACTGAGAAAATACTTGTAGATGTTGCATTTTTGAATGATGTGTGGTGTTACCTGATACAGATGTTCAATCACCTGCAGCAAATTTTCCTTTCACTCAGATAAGAACTAAATTAGGGAAATAAGTGAGAACATGCTAGCTATCAGTTGCCTGCACTAAGCCCTTTCATTCTTAGTCTGATCCCAGATCGCATAGTTTGTAACCAACCTCCTATACATCTGTTTAACCTCATAGAGGCATTTGTGGGGAAGGAGTAAAGGAAGGACATTTCCTGTTTTTTCTAACAAAAATGCCTTTCTGTTTCCAGGAAAGCTGCCTCACATTACTGCAGTTCTGTTTTCTGTCTGTGAAAGGCAGTTCCTATGTAAAATATTTCCAAAAGCTTTTTACAGCTTGCAGTTCCTCAAATAAAAGGATTTGCAACTCTTCCTCTGTGTGATTACCCCCCAATCTGAAAGACATCATTATGAAGAAATGTGTTTCCTGAAAATCCACCTACATATTCTTTAACTCAGTTTATCTTGTGACACTTTATTGTACCATAGAAATAAATGTTTCCTGGTCTTATAGCTCTAGGCAAAAGGCCTGGTAAGGCCTGCTAATATCTATGAATATTATTAGAAATACAGGACTGAGCTTGAATGGAGATATTTCAATAAACTTGATAAAAATTAATTTTTCACAGTGTTCCACATACTAGCAAGTCAGACTTTATATGTAGTAGCAAATCAAACTTCATATGTAGCACCTAATTAAGGAATTGGGAATCTTTTTTTCTTTACTTCTTGTGCTTATATGTTCACATACTTTTGGTTGATTAAGAAGTCTTTTTCTCACCCTGTGGAGAAAATGGTTTCCAGCTTAATCTTTCCCATTTCTTTGAATCTCATTATTCATTTACTCGAATCTCATTTCTGCTCAGAACTGGATTTTTACTTTTTTTCTTTTTTAAAATTTGGGGTAAAAGGAAGACAAAGAGCTATAAATATTGGCTTACAGAAAAAATTGCTAACAGAATTGCCTTTTTGGAAAAAAATCAATCTTTTTAGTCCTATGCCCTTTAGCTTCCAATATTTTGTGGGGTTTTTTTGCGTGATTCATAATCCTAGATTCAAAAATGTGTCTCTGATGGGACATAGCATCAGCTAAAGTAATATGTAGATTGAGAGCAATGGAGCACAACTGAATTTGTTGTGCCCCACAGCATTTTTTAGCCATCTAATTTACCTTTTGCAAACATGCTCTTCTTTAGGTAAGACATTATGTTTTAACAGGAACTACTGTACTCCATTCAAAACTTTAAAGATGACTGAAGGGCGTAAGTTCAGAAAAAAAATCAATTTCAAGCTAGTTTAAACAATATGGCAATATCTTTTATTATGTGCCTTTACTGAGGATCTAATTTCCACCATAGCCTTTCAGGTGCTCTTTAATGCAAAGAATAGAAATAAAAAGACGTACTTGCAATTGATTTAGGCTACAAAAGCAGCTTTCATGCAGACTGAAATTATTCTACATGTACTTAGGCAGTCTATACCTGCTGTCATATAGAACAATGACAGACTACTTAAAAACATGAGAATCTGAGTTAAAAAATCAAATAGGGAAAACAAAGATAGGCACTAAACATTACTTATCTTTATTTCTCTCTTCATCCATGGTCAAAGGTGTTTATGGATTTATTACTGCCTCCCTAGCTTACCTGGGTGGTCATTTGACCAATATAGTAGAGATTCAGACTTTCACTATTTGAGCCTAATTATACAAAAACCTGTCCGCTAGAGATTAAATACAACCTTTGGACAGTATAGGTGTCCAGGGTCTTTTTACATGTAATTGCAAAGTCACTGTCTCTCTCCGAACCAACTTACCACTCTGCATAGTGCTCAGCTCAGGTACTTTAAAATCAGGTCATATAAAAATTTAGATGGCAAAATGCCCATATAGATCTTTGGCCCAACCCCTTCTCAAAGCAGAAGCAACTAGATCAAGTTGCTTGAGGCCTTGCTAAGTTTTGAGTACTTGCAAGAGTAGAGAACCCACTGCCTCTCTGGGCATTGTGGACCACAGTCATAGTGAAAATTTTTTTCTTTTCTTTTCCCTTGCTGTAATTAGTAAGTAACGCCTGTCTCTTGTCTTTCCACTGTGCACATCTGGCTCTGTCTTAGATCCTTGCTGAGCTTTCTACTCTGCACACTAAACAAACTTGCCTTCTTAGCCTTTCATGCATGTCATGTGCACCCAGCCCCTTGAACCATCTCAGTGGCCCTCCTCTGGACTCACTTCAATTTGTTGGTATCTCTGTTGTTCTGTCCAAAACTGGACACCAGTATTCCACCTACAGGTTCATGAGTATGGTTTAAAGTGATTAAAAGGAAATAATCACATCCCTTAACCTGGGACCACGCTCCTGAATGGTGTGTTCTGAATGGCAAAGAAGAATACAGCCTGAATTTAACAGTCCCCAGCGGCACACTGATTGGAGTCCTGCAAGAAGTTACTACCACAGGACTGGCTGGATTGCTCCTGGAGAAGCTGATGGTGGCAAAACAGCGTTTTAACTGAGATGCAAGAATGATGTGTTTTTACAGTCCAGGAAATAGGCCAGATGGGCCATCCTGGCTATAGAAGACACATTATGGAGCAGTCACTGAGAACTGGGAGTGCGCAGTATTGCTCCTTAGCAGGAACAGCCTATCTACAAATAGCTTTGAAGCTCAGCTTCCACCCACCACCTTGAAAAACTACTGTGTGCCTATTATATCTTCATCGCAGCAAGGCCTGAATTTATCAAGATATGAGAACTTCCTTTGGCTTTTATTTATGAACAAAAAAGTATTTTCTTGTTCTTTGATTGAAGACACCAGTGTTTTGCAAGGTGCTTCTGAACTCAGTCTGTCCCCAGTGTTAGTTAAAAAAGCAAATACCAACAATGCCGCATAAGAATGGGAAAACTCATAATCTTATTAGAAGACTGGAACTGCATCTGAAACATCTCCGCAAGCCACCCTGAAAAGTAAAGACCTCTGTAAACCAAGTAGGGACTTCATGAGAAGGCCTAAAGCAGGCTTTTACAGGCAAATCTGTCATCTTACTTCATCAGCCTAAAGGTTGTTTCCCCCTGGGGAAGAAAGGCCTTGGAGTTTCTAACACAGTGTATTTGCAAAGAACAAGTAGAGCCTTCCTCTTCTACCACTTATGTGCTGCACTGCCCTTGAGATACTTTGCCTAAGAGAACTGGTCTTCAAAGGCCACAGAAAGACCAGTGAAGAAAGGTTCTTCTCATTTTCCACACAGAAACCAAAACGATGAGGAGCAGGTTGTGCTGAACTGTGGTTAACCTCTTTCACATCCTGACACAGACAGCAGTCAATGACCATGTGTGTAGAAACTGCCAAGCATTGGCTGGGATCTAATCTTAAAATTAGCTGTAATAAAAGGTCCTTTCAAAAGATAAATAAATGAAAAAGACTGCACAGGATTTCAAATACCAATGCTTCTTTGTCCTTGACCTTCCTCGTGTGGGTTGTTTTCATCATATATGTGTCACCATTTTTCTGTTAGCACCCCACCTCTGAGCCTCCCTAGCGAATACATGTTAATTCTATGTTTCCCCTAGGATGTCTGTGAAAGCTTTCATTTGTTAAATTATTTTTGGAAACATTAAGTACACTTACATTATTTATAGCATAGCTGAAGCTGTTTCCCAAATTGTAGCTGTTCTGTAATAATTTCCCTCCTCCTTTTATTCAAGGTGCATGGCAATTACTGTAAGATTGCACTTGGAAAATGTGCCAGAAACTCTTATCTAAGAAGTCCAGCATTTTTTTTATTTTTTTTTTTAGTTTTTGCTTACTGAAATATTTCTAGTATAGAAATATTTTAAGCATATGTCACCATGCATGTTACATGGAAACAATAGATATCATTTCAGAATATTAACTCCTCCATTCCTTCATAAATACACATTCATAAAACCTTGTTGATCCAGTGTTTCTTTCACTAAATTAGATATAACCATTTACCTCCCTCATAAAAGTTGCTAGTACTCAATCCATCCTGATAACCAAAAATAAAAGGCCCAGCATAATTGGGCACAGGCCTTACCAAACAGGAAAAAACACAAGCAGAGAGTCTTGGCATGTTTGCAAATTCTTCATAGAGACAGAAGCACTCTCCTGCAAAGCAGAAGGAAGACTCTTTGGCAGCGGATATGTCAAATAGCACCAAAGGTCCTCTAACATCTTGAGCGGACACTCTTTGTCCACCAAGAGCTCTGGATGCAATGGCTTAAACTCTCTTCAAGAAAGCAGGGGCACACACACACACACACACACACACACATAAACACACACATCCACATGCCTCTCTCTCTTTGCATTGGCAGTGCTTCTTTAACCACTCACTGATGAGATGGAAAACCAGTCTTGGGTTTGATTATGCTTTTTGTTTACATGACAGCTAGCACAAGGAACCCAGATTAAGAGGAAGGAGAGAAAGACTTCTCCTTTTCAGTGGCAGGTTCAGCCAGAAAAAGAAACTGCATCAGCAAGTTACAGTGTTGTGGCAGCATAAGGGAAGCCAACTGCTGGCTGTCCTTTCTGGGGCTGCAAGTTTCCTCTCTCAGCAAAGGGTCCAACAGATGCCAGAGCTGGCACAAGGGAAAGGCTAGGATGTAGTCTTAGGGTCAGGGTCCAACCAGGACTGTGGCAATCGTGCCATGTACAGGTCTGGGGGCTTTGATACATACCCACTGAAGTAGTTAACTACATATAATTTAAAAAAAAAAAAAAAAAAAAAAATCAAAGCTACTCTCTTAGGATGATGCTGTGCCACAGTGTTCACCAGATCAACACCTAACAGACTAATTCCATAGCTTCACAGGGAGGAAGCAAACTGTGTGTTAAGTCTTGGAGCTGCGTCTGCTTTAGCTGATATTATTACCAAAGTCAGTGTCTGTTAAAGCCATCTCTCAATTCCCTTCCCAACCAGAAAAAAAAAATAGCCTTTATATGTGAAATAACCCTACAGACCTTTGCAACTCTAATGTATAGCCCTGTATGGTGATCAAAAATGTCCTGACTTGAAGATTAAACTCTTTAGTAGGTATGAAGAAAATATACGTAGCATGTTTAACAGTTTACACCACAGACTTACACATTTACATACATGTCTAAGAACAGACATTTTATTAAAATAGAGAAGTGGTTCCAACAGAGAAAGATCAGAGCTGATACATACTGAAAGCAGAAAGACAGCTATAGGAAATACATCAAAGTTGAGAGATACCAAAAGGGAGGAGGAAGTCCCTTATTCTGAACCAAGAAATAAAACCGATGAGATATGTACTTTCCTAAATACTCAGGGGATGATATTTTTCTGGTAAGAAAACAAGATAGTAAAGCTGGTAGGATAATATAAAGTTAGGAAAACTAGATGACATACCAACTGACAGTAGTGCACATTGGGAAAGCACACAGACATCAAGCCCATCTTTGTGTAGCTGCAGTATTTGAAGTATTGTATTCAGTTGTGATGCATTATTATAATTACAGTCATTTAAACAGTGGTAATACTTGGATAGTGTGTCCTACAATTAAGTATCTTCTGGTATTTTCTCATCACAAAAAAGGGGGATGACTCAGTGACACATATACTCCAGTGATGAAGCTTTCCTGCAAAGCTCCCGCCTCCCCGTTCCTCCTGCCTTGCTTCTCTGTCACTTGTGGCCCTCCCACACCCCTAGGCTCTGCCATGCAGCTGTCTAGGGGCTTAAGAAATTATCTGGCTTAAGGGTCAACCATTTTTTACTATCTGAGAGGGCTTATTTGAGACCCAGATAATTTCAGAAGCAAAACTCCCTGTGTGTTTACACTTTGCCCTGTCATTGTAGCATCTGAATGCCATGTCATTTGACAAGCCCTACATATGTTCCACCTTGCCAGAATTAAGGGGTGGGACTCACCAGCCATTATATCTATTATAAGCGACTCCAATAATGTGTGTGGGCTAATCCCCAGGTGGGGTGTGGCCACCCACACAGGATGGCCTGTGACGCACCTGCACAATGCAAGCAATAAATACTAACAAAAGTAACATCAGCTCTTACTCACCTTTGCTGCAAGAAAAGAGGAAGTGCATTCAAGTGGCCACCTTGCCAATTTAAGGAAAAACAGCTCCCAGGGTTAAGGTATGGTACAGGTGAACTACTCTAATTTAAGAGTACAGACAGCAGTTAAATTATCCAGCTGCCCTGCTCCTCTCTCTCCTCTTCTGTGCTTGCTGCATCTCTTTCACCACTATTGGTGCTTGTTTGATCAGCTTGATCACAGAGCTAAACTGGCATAAAACCAGCCCTACCAAATTTATCCTTGTTTGACTACCTAAACTGACTCACCTCACCCACTTGACTCCTGCAGTGGGTCCCAGGTGTTGTGCAGTGTTTACCCCTACAATCATGACAGCCAACGCCCTATCTGCGATACCAGAAAGTATCACCATCAGCTTAGATGTGTGTAAACCAGCAAGCACTGGTTTAATTTGTCTGGGTTTGCTAGCATTTGATCTGAAGGTAACATCTTTAAAAGCAACTATGTGATACTGAGGAAGTGTTTTCCTGAATTTTACTTGGCACAGAGCTTCTGAGGACAGATAGGACAGAAACTGAATTCCTGTAAGTTCAGAGAAACTTACTCAGCAATTTGTGCATCAAGCCTGCACTTTCTGCTTGAGCATTTCCACACTTTTTAGCAGATCTCCAGTCCTGGAGAAGATGAAGAAGTACAATTTCCAGTGATTAATTGGCTTCATTGTCAAAAATTCATGCCTTACTTCCAGCCTGAATTTGATTAGTTTCGACTTCCAGCAAGTGGATCTTCTTATACAGTTGGTCCCTTGACACTGGTGTCTGTTCTATGCAACTATGGAAACAGAGCACTAGAAACAGCAGTTTATAAAACTGTTATTCCACTATCAATCTCAGATATCGGTGATAAGATGTACATTCCTGTAAATCTTCATATTGTCTCCTTCAACTCTTTCCTAAGGGCTCTAGGGAGAGGTGCCGGGGAGATGCCTTAGTGTACATAGCATTTGCTGCTCTGCAAAGTTCATGCAGTCACACTGCCAAAAACCTGGAATTACTTTGTTATTCTGAGAACAGCACACTCAGCTGCACGTATGATGGATTTTTCTTTTTAGCTATTACCTGATGTGCTAGACAATGGCCACAACTGGAGAAGAGACATCAGATGGTTCAGATCCTGGGCAGAAGTGATGCCAAGATGTCTGTTCCTGGATGCTCAAATGATTTGTTAACCTCATCAGCAGACTTACAATCCAGGGTGATTTTTCTAAAGTTTGACTGGAAGGACCAATTGGTTTTATACTTCTTTTGCAGCTGGAAGATAAATAAGCTGTTGGATCATCTGGGCATCTGTCATCTAAGCAATTCCCTTACAAGGTCAGTGTGGCTTCACTGCATGGTGAGAAGAGAGGAAGAAAGGAGTCCAGGCTTGTGTTGGTACCCATGCAAGCCACCCTGGTTGGTGGCAGTGGCTTCTCCATTAGAATCTCACTTATCGTGAGAGCAACAGGGCATACCTATGGTGGTCTGCTAGCCCGTGAGAGAAGCTTTTTACTCATGGCACTAAACTCCCCTGCACAAAGCCCACCTTCTCAGCCCTAGAGCTGCAAAAGGTGTTTGTGACATTCAGTGAGAGAACCCCATAGGAAAAACAGAAAGAAATCCTGTAGAATGCATCTTCTTTTAGGTTTAAGTATCAATGAGACTTTGCAAATTATTTTGCCTTTAATGTATTGCACATAAACCAGACACAGATCCCTATGTAGACATATGATATCTAATAATAGATCTAATAAAATGATATGATATGTAATAATAAAGAACTAATACAATGTGTCCAAATCTTCCTAGGAAGGAAGATCCCAGAATACCTAACAAGCTTTCATGTTAGTTATGAATTAGTTATGAAATAATCTTCCCCATCTTAAAATAAAGTTGTGTGCTACAAGGCTCAGTAAGGGTTGCCACAGTTTCTAAGATACTCCCAGGATTTAGTAACACGTAGAAAACAGCTGCCCCATGCAGCTGCATGCATGTGTGTTCTCACAGCCAGCCATGCTGAACCTCCCTCCTTTTGTGTGCTGCTCACTAGCAGCAGCAGCTGCGATGACAGCCCTTGCAGGTGTTAAGACAGTGAGCCAGTTTCATCCCCTGAATTTTCAAGGCCATTAACCTCCATATGTCTTGGCTCAGAGGAACCGTTCTACCACCCCAGAACTTCACTACCGTCACCCACAGGACAGCCCTACTGATGGCTGACTAACAGCATTGTCCCCAAAAAGGTCTGAGGCTGCACAGTGCACATGCTGCAACAGCAACACAAGTGCCCTTTGCAGGAAAGTTGAGTCGTGCCCTCTTCCCTTCCAACTTTGCTCTCCTACAGCAGTGGAGGAAATGATCCAATGAAGAAGGGGTTAAGCCCAAATCCAAATCCAGTCATCTATTTTTCACGGTGACTTCTGCAATCCTTCATCTTTGTAGGAACTGTTTACAGTTCTTTGAGAGCAGGGACCTGGGGAAGTACCCTGCACAGCCATAGTCATAGTATATATGTACAGTCCGTGACAGAACTTAACTGACTACTTCAGGTATGCTGACAATACACATATCCCACAGAGCTGCTGGCTTCCTCATAGCTGAAACAGTGTGCCAACATGCTCTGTAAACTGCTCTTTGGACTCCTCCTCTTACACACTGTTCTGAAAAGTCATTCTGTCAACATGCAGTGGACTGTTTGTAAGTGGGGGTCAAATAATGACTCACTTCTGCATGAAAGAGATCTGGTGCAATTTAAGATCTATCATACTGCTACACTGTAAGATCTGTTCAACTGAGGAAGGTATGCCACCTTAGATACAGGACTATTTGCTTACCAGTCGTATCAACGTCTGCCTGAAATCTCAGCCTGAGATTGTAAATACTCAGCACGTAAGATCCAATGGGCCATCACTGAAGATTGATGACCAATATTCTTGCAAGGCAGTTTAAATGTTTGGAAGGGCCTTTCAACTGAAGAAAAGGAAACTTGTATTCACCTATCTGCAAGAAAGATCGAAAGGACACACTAGGGAATCACAGGGCAGTCAACCTCACTGAGGCTGGAGCAAGTACTCTTTTTTGGGCACATGACGGAGAACAAGGAGTGACTGTGGACAGTCAGCATGGACTGTCTAGGGGTAAATCATGTGTGACCAACCGGGTGTCTTCTGTCATAAAATGACTGGAGCTGCAGATGAGGGGAGAGTAGTGGATGTCATTTACCTCAACTTTAGCAATGCTTACACTATTTCCATGACATTCTTGTATCCAAGTTGGGCTATTACAGCCTGGGTGGGTAGACAACCAGATGGGTAAGTATGTTGTTGGATGATAGGCCTCAGAGGCGGGTGGATAATGAGTCATATTTTGCCTTGAGGCTGGTAATAATTAGGGTCCACAGGGGTCTGTACTGGGACCTGTCCTGTTTAAAATCTGTATCACTGGTGAAGTGGACAAAGTGACAGGGTGCAGTTTCATCAAGTTAGCAGATAACATCAAGTCAATAATGCATGAGGGCAGAGCTGCCATCAAGAGGGACCTGGACAGGCAGGAGAAACGGTCCAATAGGGCCCAGCCCCCATGCACTCAGGGCAGGAGCGATGTGCAGCCTTGTCCCAGTAAGGCAGAGTCCCAGCAGCACTGTGGATGGGGCTGGGGTCGGGACTGGGGAGAGGTTCCTGGGCCCTGGTAGACGGACAGCTGAGCAAGGGCCAGCTGGGCAATCCGATCAGCAGCTGGGGGCCAGCAGCACCTGCAGCATGTGAGCAGAGCTCAGCTTTGCAACAGAGATGGCTCTGAGGCACCTAACAGCACCCCAGCACCTATGGGGAGGGGATGGAGAGAGAGCAGGGACAGGCTCTTCACTGGCAGGAGGGTGACAATTAACAGGCATACGGTGAAAATAAAGAGATTCAGGCTGGAGTTAAGGAACAAACTTTTCCCCACAGGGACAGGCAGGCAGTGGAACAGTCTAAGACCTCTGTGTGAAAAAAAATATCCTTGAGCCCAAAAATTCCTGTAAGACTTCATCTTCTGTGGTTGTCTTTGCTGATGTGGATTCACAACTAGAATTATTCCTATGGATTTATTGTGATAGAAGTGTCTTTGAGAGGCTTTTGGCTGTATTTCCTCCTGATTATTGGTTGCTAGAGATTTAACTCTGCTGCAATGTCAGAAAAATCTCCCTCAGCCTTAAAGTCCTTTATACTGATTCCTGTGGTGTTCTCTACAGTAGCATTTTGACTTTTTTGGTCATTTCTTGTGGTAACCATTCTTTCAAAGATGTATCATGCATGTTTTAATATCATAGATGGGGATTTCATAGATGGGGATTTCAGATTCACTGATTACTTTTGTTTCTCTGTTTTGTCTGTCACATCATCTAAACCAAATCTTTTCCTGATTGAGGCGATGCCTCCTCAATATCAAAACAGGTCCCTGCTCAGCACATTACAAAGGCTAGCCAGAGTCCTACTAACTCCTGACCAAAGGTTTTCAGTGGGGCTGCTCATGGATTGCAGTGCCATTCAGCATGAATTAGAGAGACACAATCTGCATCCACATAAACAGCATTCTATTAAAAATACTAATAGGCTTAATATATGCATACTAGTAAGCAAGAAGCCTATTTCACTAGTAATCCTCCCTCCTATTTCCATTTCTTTGTATATTGTCACCTTTTTAGATCACAGCCAATCTTAACTGCAGGCTCTTGGGCGAGTTCTTTCCTTTATCTGTTCATTTAACTGACGATAACAAACTAATGCAGAACCAGTCACAAAACCAGAGGTGGAGCTTCTTGTCACCAAGTTTCACATAGCTAAGCACTGAGTGGGAGTAGATTTTGGCAGGCCAAGTTAAAAAACAAGTTGGCTTGTCTCTGTCCTGCATTGTGATAAATCTTCCAGCCATGTAAAAGTGCCATCTCAAGACACAGGATCTCAACACTGTTCTGCAGATGTGAAAATTAGGTGAAAGGTGAGTGTACAGCATAAAGCACTGGGAACTGAGTCAGCAATACAAAGAGTTTTGTAATATTAAAAATGTTTCTCTCTTCCAAACAGATCCTACTGTGTAAATACTTTAGTATGTAATACTGTGTCTGACTAAGAAAAACCTGATTTGCATATAAGCACATTTGGAGCCAAGGCTCACTCTTATTAAGCGTATATGCCCAGCGCAGCATAACAGTGCCCTGGTTTGCACTGATATCTCCTAACTACCATGATAAGACTCAGACACAGTGAGGATGTTCATCTTTCTTAGGAAAAAAAGACAAATTGCTTGACAAATGTAAGACTGGACAAAACACAATGAAATATCATGTGAAGATCAGGGAATGGAGTAGCTGACTTACTTTTAAGGGTGATTTTTGTCTTTGCCTTCTGTGATTTTAGTGTCTCTAAAAATCAGCTGCAGTCACGAACATAACTACCCACAGAAAATTACTGTCATAGTGGAGAAAATCATTGCTGGTTTGATTTTTCCCAGCAGAAACAAAGCCTTTGTGTTCCCTGGCCAAAACTCTAGTTTTTGCCTGTAAATAAATTTTACTTGAGAATAAAAAAAAAACAACAGGAGAGCATGTAAATAGTATATAGTAATTCAATATGTAAAGCATACTTATATAAGTTAACATATACAAATTAATCTAAAGCGGAGAGTGTATTTGTGTCAGAGGGTGTCTAAATCTTGGGGACAACATAGCTGCCACAAATTTCAAGTAATCTTAGAGATGTGAATTGCTCCTTTGCTTCTGGCTGCTTGCCAAAATAATTCTAAAGGGGATTACTTTGTTGCCTTAACTTTGCCCTTACAGCTTTTAGGAAAGTGTTTGAGATCCCAAAAGACATTCTGCATGATACATATTTCAAGGGTGTACCAATCCACCCAAAAAGAATGGAAAAAGCCTGTCAGCTCACTTTAATACCTGTCTTCTTACAGGACAAACTTTAAGAAAAAAATTATCAAGATTTTTTGCTTCCTGTGAAAGTTAAGCAATTGATTGTTATAGTGCAAAAGAAGAAAAATCAAGAGAAAAATAAACAAAACAATACTTTTAAAAACTCTGTTTGAAACTGTGGCGTTGTCCATTAATTTCAGTTCATGGCAAATATTAACAAGGAAGTTTCCCTGACTGTCTGGTGTTAATGAATAACAAAGCTTTCACAGCTGAGGGTGTCATTCCTAAAAACAACACCACAGCCTCCCAAATACTGCATTACAAAACAGGACACGGGCATGGGATGCAGCTTACGAAACACAGCCTGATTTTTTTTTTTTTTCATTTTCCTTTCAATCAAAGCATCAAAGACCTGTTCTTTCTTCTTTAATTCAAATTAGATAAACTCATAATGGGTGTGAACATATCAGAACCATCTCTACATGGCATTTTACCTTGCTTGCCTCTGCTTATTTATGAAAATAAAAATTAAGCATTGTTAGGTTTGCTTCTCTGTATAGAAATTTGATTTTTATGCTTTTGTTATGCAAGACTTATCTCCAATAGTAATCCTCTGCTCAGCAGATGGTAGGAAGAGTTGACTGGGCCAGCTGGACTTCTTCTTAGGCCACACAACACACAGCATTAAAACCTTGCCTTTATTTTCCAAAATCACACAAAAGCTATAACCAATGTCATATCGGTTACAGGGCAATTCTGGCAATCTCAAAACTTCTGACAGATCCTGTGAGACATCAAGAGCATGACATGACGTATCAACATTGCAGAAGACAGATGTGGCAGAGCCTGTAAGTTTGCACCTGCCCTCCCTGCAGTACTGACAGAAAACGCAATTACTCTCTGGTGTAATGTAACCTGTGTTATGCAAAGCAGTTCTTACATGACTGTATCATTCTTACGCCTGTACATTATAAATCATGTAGTGTAAGAAGCTTTCTCATTCAAATAACTTACTAATTTTATAATTTACCATTGGTACGTGGCATTGCAGGGAAACTCAGCATGACACATGAAAGTAGATGGATGCCAGGAAATGGATGTCAGAATGGGATTACTTGGCATGCTGTGACGGTCCAGCCTTGGTAGCTTTCTGATGTTGAGGTTAGGGAAAGGGTATTTGATTTTTAACTTTACTGCTTTGTGGGCTTGGCTTTTTAGGGCCCTCTTGGAGAAAAAAGGGTGGTAGTATGAGTCTTTGTGTACTGAGCAGGCCCAGGACAGAGGTTAGAGTATTAGCAGGAGTTACACATGAAGCGTGCTAACTGAAGTCCTGCTGACTTTCTGTCAACTGAAAAATGATCCCACAATTAAACTGACAATACAGATGTCTCCATGTGTGCAGAGGCTTAGACAGTGCTACTCACACAGACCCTGAGCAGGGTAAACAAGAGGACATCATGAAGGTACTTAAAACACAATTGTGGAGAAATTAATCTCAGATTGATGGCACTCCCAGCACAAAAGCAAGCTAGGGTGACACACATAGCAGGGACTGAATCATGTTGCCAGAATATCCCTGTAAAGCAGAAGCAAATGCTGCTTGTCACTGCAAGCACAATCTGGCTGTATCGGGGACACCTGACAAACTGCACAACCCTCTCCTGTCTATGGGTAGTGGTGTGACAGGAATATTGTGATTTCACTGCAGAATACTATCCTGGTAATCCTCTAATTCATTCACCTCAGGATTCCCACTCTTTCTTTAGTGACCTTCACACAACTGTTGCCATGTGAACTTTTTGCTACTGGTACAGCTTTCCATGCTGTGTTTCTTCCACCTTTTCCATGAGTCACATAGAATACAGGATGATTACAGCCTGTTGGGACAAATTCTGTGTACATGCTGTTCCAACTACGTTGACAATCCTATGAATTTGCACCAGCTATCTTTTCCCTCTTTCCCATGTCTTCAGTGGTTAACATTAAGTGTAGTGTTTCAGCAGGAAGCCAGGCAACATCACTTCCATTAATTTCTGCAGTACAAAAAATCTGCCCTGATGCATTGCTGCCAAGATAGGAAGGGAGAGTTCCAGCACAGAACAGTCAATACCCTTGGAAGGTCTCAGCATACCAAATCATTCACTCACATAAAGTCATAAGCAGAAACCTGACTGAATAACATTTTGCAATTCTTATGACACTTTTGATCCGTGATTCTGAAAGTATTTAGTGATAAATAATTTACTCAAGGTCAGGCTTGGAGCCAGTGATAAGAATTGGCATCGGAAGTGAGCAGACAGCACTTTTAACAGATAAAATAAAGGGCACTGCATGTTTTTAGTTTTATCTCTGGCTCTTGAGCAAATAACATCCTCAAAATTGCCAGTCCTTCAGAGTAGATTAGACAGTGTGTGTTAACAAAAGCTTGTGGCTGCCAACAGTAACATACGCATCAGAAGAACTGGACCTTTTTCTCAAATCGATCTATCCTTGCTATGAAGTACCTATAGAATCCATTTTCTGTATGTTAATTTCTTTTTTTTCCCTTAAAAAAAAAAAACAAAACTTGTCATTAGATTTTACAGACCAAGATAAAGAGAAATCACCAGTGTTTACAGAGATTTGCTAAAGATCACAATCTGGAAAATATTTTAGTTTCAGTGGTACTACAGTAAAAAATGGAGGGTGGCTTTTCAGTAGTTAATCTTTTATGCCACTTTACTGTCAGTCCAAAACAAAGCCTCCCTCTGTGCTCCATCAGGTGTGGAACATGAAACCAAACAGATGACTAAGTAAAGTCTGAAGAAAGTTAAAGATGTCTGGAGACTCACAGATGTTTTGAAACATGAGATGTACCTTCCTAGATTAAACCACTATTACATCCAGCCCACTCTCACATCTCCTCCAGCAGTTATTAATATTCAATGCTTCTGCCGAGGGAATAAACAGATAATACCTGGTTGGAAACACCTAATGAAAGGAGAAAGGTGAAGGAAAGAGGAACAGTCTGTCATTACTGGTGTATGTGAGGCTTTCTGACCACAATGCTGCCTTTCACCACGAGCAGCTGTTGGAGGGATAGCTATCAAAGAGCAGCAGAAATAGCATCAGCACAGTCCTAAAGCAGACAGCTTGACAGGGACATCTCCTGAGCTCAGGCTAAGTTCTGATTCTGATCTTTGTGTCAATGCTTCTGTCTAGTTAGAATTGAACTCTCCTCGGAGCCACAACTGCTACTGTAAAGCCTTGAAACATTTAATTGTAGAGGTCTAGTTACTATAGCTCCACACAAATCACATCTTGCAGGGCCTATTCTTTAAGGGCCCTTCTCCATACCAGACATCATAGTTCCTGAGTGCACTCCAAATACCTATTAGTGTGCTATCTGATGTATTAAGTTACGGCCTTACAAAAAGATGCATTTGTTTTGGATTATGATGTCCAAGAGGCTGTCAACACGTTATCATTGTGGAAGCGTTCAGTGTACAGTTAAGCCTGTAAAAAAGGAATTCACCATCAGCTATTAGTCCTCCTGAGATCTTGATGTCATTCCCTGCTTACTGCCCACTGTAGTATGGACTGGGACACTTACCCCATACACAAAGGATCTCATATGGCATTTGCTTGCTTCCTCAGACTCTCCAGCTAGGAACAGGTGATCCCAGAGAAGATCAGGTTCAAAGTCTGCACTGACTACAGGGAGATCTTTTGAATACCTTTTCTAGCCAGATGGGTAGCATAGCACTACATGCAGTCATGAAACTGAAGAAGGCTCTCAGTACACAGCAACCACCCAAATTTCAAAGCCCTCACACAGTCTCCTCCTGCCTCTGTTTGTCAAGAGCATCAGTGTTTCCAAACTTCTGACTGCATTTTAATTTGGAAGTGACTTTTCAGGACATCATATTCTCCTGAGCCAATTGCTTCCCTCGTTTCTTTACAGCTTTGCTGTATGTATTTAAGGCCCTCCATCCTAATGATCACAGGAGGCTGCTGACTCCTTTAGCAGAGGGAAAGAGCATTCTTATTCTGTGTTTTTTTCTCATTATTGTCTGAAGGTCTTGACAGACAACAGCAGGGCACTCTTCCAGCAGAGATGGAATTAATGCTCAAACTAGTCCCCCTGCTGTCCCATTTCTAAGTCATTCCTAACCACAGTAGACTTCTGGGATGATATCTGAACTACAGTCTTGTTGTGAAGCTGGCAGTTATCTGGCTTCCAAGACAGCCCCTGGCTTCGGGGCTGAATGATGCTATTACCTGTCAAACCCAGCACGCTGCAGAATGTCAACCACTTGGCTTCGTATCAGTTCAGACCAGATGTTGAGTCTGACTGTGATAAGGAAGCATCCAGAGGAACTGCTAAAAGTCTGTGACAACTCAATCTATCAAGGGAAACAGCTCAACCATAACTATAAAAGCCCATGAGTTCAGACACTGTCTCGATACACCTGTGCTTTTTACCCTAACATCAGAAACATCTTCCTCTAGCTCCTGCATGAAAAAAATTACTCTCTCTTTTCTGTAATTTAGTACACATGTCTATCATTCAAGCCATTTAGAGCAGGCTATAACAAGGAATTCTCCCTGTTCAGGAGACTTAGCAAAACTTCCTCTCATAAGGTATATATAATGGTTCCTACCACTGTCAGTATCTCCTTGTTTCCGTTACAGTTTTCTGTCCTGGTGAATGTAGCTTGCCAGGATAAATGAAGTGCTGTTGTGACAAAATACTAAAAATTAGCTTATCTAGATCTTCAGAGATGCAAATCATATTACTGTGTCTTTATTACACAGTTAATCTTCATTTTATGTGCAAAAATGTTCAGTTAGAAAAGTTATCCATATTTTAACTCATATGTAAGCCTCACAAGTGAAAAAAGTGTCATATGTAAACCAAGCAAACAGATCTATACTAAGCTTTTACATTAGGATACAATAGTTAGCTTGCACGAGCCTCACAGATTTGCATTAGCATCCTATTTGCTACCCCAGTCTATAAATACATCACAAATTGACTTAACAAATCATCTTTTCAGTTGTATTTTTTGTTATTTTGCTATTCATGAAAAAACCCAGCCACATCAGCAATTAATACTGTGGCCAGTGCTGAAGCACTTTGCTTGTCCATACCTAGCTCCCAAGATGCCTGAGGCTGGCTGCTTAAGATGGCTGCCCAAGATGGTAGAGTAGTTTTATCCAGTCACAGATCTATCCTGAAGAGAACTATTCAAGCTATTTACAACTATCCACGGAAGCCACGGGAACAAAAAACCTGCAGCTAATCAGTAACCTCAGGTCAGTATTATGAATAGCCTGACTGTTGCCTTTTCTATTAAGAATTGCATTAATATCTAACTTTCCACAACTCTGGACACGCAGGAGAAAAACAAATGTAAATGACTCAGATCAGTCATCAAATGAGCTCACAGTAAGTAGCAACCAATACCAATAGTTAGCAAGTGCAGGAAATGTGTACGAAAGAATGCCTAAGAGTCTTAGGTGGTGTAATAACCAAGACCTGGAAAAGTGTCTGCATTAAAGAGAAGACAGATTGTATTAACTACCACCTGCTAACACATGCACACATTGTGTTCATCTTCTTCTGCAGTTTTCTCTTTGGTTTCCTTCACCTAGATGCAGTATCTACATTCAGATAATTCTCTTTAGATTGGGTACACCCCTAAGGACATTCCTGATGTGTCTTCCCTGAGTTTGGACCTCTGTATTTCACAGTATCATATACTTACTATAAAACCACAAGATGTAGCCCTTGCTTTCCCCCTGTGGCCTTGGCTACACGACCTAGTGAGCCCCTGCTAACACACGCATAGCACAGCGTTCCCTGCACTTCTTCAGCCACCCTGCTGTTAGCATGTTGCCCTCTTTCACTTTTTCCCCCTTCTCCTTTCCACTGGTCCTACTGGAAGCTTGGGTGAAAGACAAGATGTCTTTCAGAAGTTGTGGATGCCCCTTTCCTGGAAGTGTTCAAGGCCAGGTTAGATGGGGCTTTGGACAACCTGGTCTAATTGAAGATGTCCCTGCTCATTGCAGGGGGGTTTGGACTAGAGGATTTTTAAAGGTCCCTTCCAACCCAAACCATTTTATGATTCTATGGTTCTATGGTGCAGGTGTCACAAAGTCCTGCATCATGAATCCTCCATTCACACATCACAGTGGAGCAAGCTACTATTGAGCCTGCTCAAGCAAATGTTAAATGTATGAAGCGTTTCCCAGCAATGATCCATATGCAGAGACAGTTTGTGTTATTAAACATTGAGGGCAGGCAGTCTAATGACCAGGACTGGGGCTGCACCATTTAATGGAGGACAATATTTCAGCTTTGTGTCTCTGTGTGAACAGTTGCCTAAGATCCTGGAAAAAGTTTCAGGGTCTGCTTTGAAGACAGTGTAGACAACAGCAACCCAACACAACCAGGCAGACATGAATGTTGAACCTATACTGTTTCTAATGGCAGATGCTCACTGCAGAATGGCGTTTCCAGGCCAGAAATTTAACCCAGAACTGCTGGGAGTAATTAATCCAACTGTACACTTTGCACATGCCTCAGTTAGGAGATAGATCTGATAGCTAAGGGGAAGAGTAATACTCCTCCCCTGGTCTCAGCAATGAAATAGACTGTGCATTCCCCAGAGCACTGAAATACAGAGTATCTCTGTCATTGACTATACAGGGAGCCTGACTTCTAAACACCTGAAATTAAACAATGTATGTGCCTCTCTCATGACTAAAAAGAAATGATGACCACTGGAATGTCCAGAATTTGGTAACCTTCCCACCTGTGCAGCACAGAAAGCGCTTGTCGTTGCTGTTCTGCTGCTTTTTCTTCAGATTTAGACTCATATCAACAAAATTAAGTGTCCCTGGCATTGTTTAATTCATCAAATATTGCTGCAGTTGTTCCAGAATGAAAAATGAAAAGGTATCCTGGGTTTCTTCCTTTTTCTTCTTGATCTATGCAGCTATGACAGAAAAACTATGGGTTTCTTTGCCCCCAGAAGAATGCTAGTTTCTTGTTCTTAATCACCACATTCCTGCCTGAAGTGAATAAAATGTCTTATAAAATAATATATGTTGAAGTAAGCAGTCAGTAGAAAACATAGCAACAACGACTACCCTGCACCTATTTTTTAAGCCATTGAAAACATACAAGGTGTTGCTATGCTTCAGACACTAAAATGAAAGGTATGAAAGTTAAGAACATCCCTTACCACGCTAGAAATCTGTCTGTGACAAACTAAGAAACGTGAATGGGAAAAATTGCCATTGTGATTGCTCTCTTAGCAATGAATAATTCAGCCTGGCTAGGATTCTGACTGACTGAAAACTTCCTTTCTGTCAGAACTCCAAAATGGACAGAAGGGGAAGATCAGCAAAAAGATTTGCTGTGTTAGTCACAGCATATCATAACACACAAGCAGTTTGGGATCGTGGCAAGCAATTCTAAAGAAGGTTTTATGGCAATTGATATTTTGGCTGGGATATGGCTGCAAGACTTTCAGATTTTAAAATTAAATTTGTGTACTTAAAAAGAAGATAGTATTGTATTGAGTCCTTGTAAACTGCTGGTTTGAATTTTTTCTCCCTCTATTGTCCATAGTTCTGAACAGGATGATCAGAAGAGGAGTGTTATGGTGAAAATCCTCTCTCAAACATGAAAGCTAAGAGCCCACCCAAAATTTACAACAACTAGGTTGACAATGCTCATATTACTTGCCTGAGATGCTGAGGCTTCTGCAGCATCTCCAGAGTAGGAATGTTCTGTTTTGAATGTCTGTGGAGTCCCAAGATAAAACAATCCTGTAAATTAAGGCTAACTCTGTTCTAAGACTACCACTCAACGCTTTCCTTTTCTAAGGGTTATAGTCTCCTTGCAAGCTGTCACATAAAGAACTGTATTCATGCCAGCTCCATAGGTCTGAAGAGAAACCAGTGGCCCATGAGCCATCATGAGTAAACAGCAAAACAATCACAATTTTCAGACCAATGTGTTTATGGTAAAAACATACACTTCAGAATTGCTCTTCAGTTCTAAGATTAACATTGATAATACGCTCAGTAAGTATATATGTATATGGTGGGAGAATGAAATTAAACTTGGAAGGAAACAAGCAGTGAACATAGAGCATAAAAAATATGTATCACAGGTAACAACCTCAAAAGACAAGAGATGCATTAAAAGCCTATGAAATAGTAATTAGTCTCAGGGAGAGACAATGTCAGTTTATAAGGTCACCTTTGAACTTTGGGAGAGGCATCACTGAAGCTGTTGATGACGTCTTGATTAGCATTTCATTAGTTAGACTAGTGAACAAACTGAAACATTTCATCAATAACCATCCTTATCTGCAATTTTTAAAAGTTTAATCTACCCCTTGCTGAGAAACACTGAAAAAAAATCCAGCTGTTTTGACTTGTGGTTTTCACTGAAACCACACTCAAAGATTAAGTCTCAGTTACCAAAACATAAATGCTCTCTGAGGTTGTGCTTCATGCTTTCACCAAGTTTCTACAGCTAGCGTACCTGTGGCATGTTACAATACTTCATTTTCATGCCACAGAATATCTTAGTCCAATTTGCAAAATGAACCATAATAAAACTTCAATCTCAAAGAAATCAATGGAATAAAAACTTTTGTCTCATCTTGCTAAAGATTTTGTGTGTCTCCAGGGATGCCTGGGCCTAGCACATCTTCACTTTTTAAACGGGTATCCTCCACTATGCAAATGGCCCAGGACTGGTGTCATCTTATACTGTCACTCTGATGACTGCTTTGTTTAGTATAAGATGATGTTTGCAAATGTACTTCAAAAAGCATTCTTAATATTGGAATGGTACTACTCAACTAGTTGAACTTCTTCCAGGGCCTAGGAGAGACGTGTGTGACAGAAGTATTTTTCATACCAAAAAAAGAATTATGTAAAAATATTACATAATACTTCCTTCTCAACAAGGTGTGCAAAAGCAATGGAAAAATCTTTAGTGCGACATGTGAACAACCACATACGCTCCATACATGGTTTTTCACAGAAGATGACATGATAATTTGCAGTATTCAGGAACTGTTAAACAAAAACATTTAAGTTCCTAATGTTTCTGTGGCAGCATAATAATTTAGTTGCCACCAGCTTCAACTTCTTTTTCTTCTGGAAGCAAGTAAATCAAACAGCAAAGAAATTACATCAAAATTCCCTGAAAGCATTGCACTTTTTTTCCAGGGGCTATCACTAAAGCGAATTCCCCTTCTGAGCTTCTTCTGTTCTGACAGAGGAGCTGTTTGTTTAGACCAATAGGAAGATGCTTTGCTTGGGAGATGCCTGGGGAGCTGAAGGCCTTCTCTTTCAGTCCCTGTGGAATTCTTTTGCTTACACTTTGCTCTTGCAAGTAGAAGCTGTTTACCTAGATGTGTGACAATGACAGCCCCTAGTGGAGCACAATTACAGTAGCCTTTCACAAAGCCTCTTCTGCAAGCACTGCAGGATTTCCTTTACTTGGATGTGCATTCTTCTACAAATGTTGGCGGTGAATGAGTATGACCACAAGTTTCTTCATTTTTCATGCACTCTAACAAGATACTAGCTACATGACTTCGTTCATCAAGTTGTTTTATTTTCCTCCCTTTACCATTTCTAGACTTACCGATTATATTTTCTGGTTACTTTTTTTTCTGAGATGAAAGTGAGTAGAAAGTTTTATTGCTTTTCTCATTATTCTGATTCACATGTAAGAAAATATTATTTGGCATTTGCTCTCACTTGGAGTGCCACAGTGTTACTTACTACCAGATATCTTTAATATCATTGCTTTTCTCTTCAGTCTTCAGCTGTCTTGTTTTAAAGTGGAATTTGCATCTTTCTCTCCTTTATGAAGTTGTTTGCCAATGTTACATGACTTGCTGCCAATAAGCAGGAATTTACCTTGATGTAAAACTTATTATCACCTTGATGGTGAAATTTGGCGATTCCTGTTGAGATGTTCTGACAAAAGGCAGTCTCTTAGTGACTAAAATGATCTAAGGCATGATAAGATCAGCCCTGATATTAAAGTACCTATTAAAAAGTAAACAGTGAAATATTATCATAGGTGTGAGCAGTGTTGCAAAACAAAGGCCAATTATTTAACAAACCATAACAAATTATAAAATAGAGAATATGAGCACTTGTGGGATAAACACAATCTCATCAACCCATATTTCTTCATACTGAGGCATCAATTTTAGAGGTGCACTATGTAACTGTTGCAACTAGAGCAGCTGAGACTGTAAAACCCAAATACTCCACAGTTCTTGTTTAACAGTTAAACTCTTCCAATGTGCTCAGTGAAGCACAGTTCTAATGTCTTTCTAGGAACAAGGCACTTTGATTCTATAAATCACTGGTCCTTTTTGTTTGAACAGTAAGCTACAAATGTGGTTTTTCAGAGCCAAATACTTCTCCATTAGCAAAATGAGACTAGTGCCTTGTACAAACCAGACTGCCAACTTCAATGGGTTCTCCCGTCAAAATGGATCATTCTTTAAGCCTTTACATCGAATGAGATGAGCCTCACTAACTCTAAAATACAAATGATCCAGTACTTAGTAAGATCAATCCTTTTCATGCCTCTCCTCCATATTCTTGACAGGAGAATACCATAAACATGCAAGCTACAGACAGAATAAGAGACGACAACCTGTTTCACATGGATTGTGCAGTATGCATTCTGTGAAGGACAGATCATTCCTTCTTTTATCTTCTTTTTACTTAATTGCAAATAAACCTCAAGTAAAAAAGGAAAGCAAAGCAAAGCATCTATTTGAAAATGTGGCCAGCATGCCATGATGTGTCCCCTACCATTATTAAGTGTCTGTACTTCTGTCAATCAGAAAGCAACCCATCGAAACGAACTAAGTATGTATGATCAGGAGGAAAGGACTGTCAACTGAATAACAAGTTATTGAAACATTGCATGCCTATGAAATGACATGCCCAGGAAGTGCATTAGCCAATCTTCAGAAGTGATGAAGGCTCTTGAAAAGCCATTCCTGATTGTCCTCCAAAGGGTGCAGGTATAAAGAGATTGCATTGTTCTGGGTAGACAGAGATTTTTTTTGCACTGCAATGACTGCAGCAATTGATTTAACCTGAATCCTAGCACTTTTAATGAAAGATGTTTGGATAACCACAGCTAGATTCATTCACCATCTGGTGCTTACAGATGTATTCCAAACCTCTACTGCATCTGTAACATGTCATGGATAATTTTTTTTGCATTTTCTGTGGGATATATCATCCACAAACCTCCCTCAGAATCATGCATTAAATACCAGGACCACTGTGACTAAAACTTCTAAATCTCAACATTGTAAAAGTAAGTCTGATGTCTTAAGTAGACATTTTAGCATAATCTTTTGACCGTCAAAATTTAGCATACGTGGCAGCACTGAAATAGGCCTACCAGCAGTGGACACTGTCCAGGCTGAAATAAGCACCCAAAAAAAGCAAAAATGGCAGAAGAATTCAGAATACCAAAGCACTATTCTTCTAAGATAAATATTTTGCAGTAGAGCAGAAATACAAATTTAATAAATGATAGAAAAGAAGTCAAACCCCCTTCCATTGGGATTGTTAGTAAAAATCCCATTGGCTTCAAGAATGCCACTTCAGCATGTACAATGATAGGCTTTTTCTTGTAGTCAGGAAAAACTTTCATCAATCAAGGTAGTCTTGTTGAGATCAGGACTTCAGGGATAGCTGCTGTTGCCAGTATCTTCTTACTGAAAGGCTCAAAGGTTTGTTATGGTTTTGCATATAGCAAAAATATTGGGACCAAGGTGACTTTCCAGAGAAGTCAATTACAGAAGCAGATCACTGGAAAGTCTTCAGACCCTTAGCTGGGTAGGACTGCTTCTGCATGCTGAGCTAAGGAGTTGTGAGAGACAATTTTCCCTATTGCAGGCTATTTCAGTCTGAGAGTGTTAGTCATTATCAGCTGACCATACATGCTTCATACCAGTAACAGATGACTTCAGCTACAGGATTTAGTTGCAGAAGGAAGACAACGTGGCTTTGTTTCTTCTAAAAATCTTTATCAAAGGTCAGCCAGGCAAGTGCTTTAAGACCCGAATTTATCCTCTGGACAGCTTTTTCCACACAGTTACCTTCAACTCCAGCTGGTTAGATGTAAATCAATGACTGCAAAAAGTATTCAATGAAATGGTATTCACAAATCACACTGGTGCGGTGAAAAAGTCTTAACATTTATTTTCCTGTATTCTTCCCCTATATCCTGTATCTGTAGGCTTCCTTTGTAAATTTAAATTTGAAAGAAATCATTCAGATGTTTAATGATAGTTGGGGTATACCCTAGACATTAATAAAAAGTCCCCTTCTTATAAAAATGATGCCAAATTAAATGATATGGTGTAATATAAAGCACTTCACAACTACAGTTTAATTAACAAATGCACACAATTAGATTCACATTTGCGAAAGACTGGTAAGCTAGTATAACCCTACCAGTTTGACCATTTAAGTGGCTAACAGAGGTAGAATTAATTTACTTTTTTTTTTTTAATGGAGATTTTATCTAATGCATTTGCTTTCAAAATCCCTATTTAACATGTAATGTATCATGATGGCAACCTACATAAAGATCCAAATTTAATATTAATAGAGTTTAATTTAAATAAAATAGACACATGCTCACACTTGAGGTACAACAAGTGAATGAGTGTAAGTTACTTGGTAAACACAAAATGCAGCGAAATGCAAAGATGGCTCTTGGCATCAGGAGCCTCTATGGTAGATGCTGAACGTTTTCTTCTTCACAGTTTCTTCAGCTACCACAGAGCAGTGAGCAACTCCTACAAAATTAAGGAGTTCAAAGAGCAGGAATTCCTTTTTGCTGTTACAAGTTATGATTAGAAATTAGATACGAATATCAACAGTTCAGGTATGTTGCAGAAATTAGTAACTAGGAACAGTCACTTCAATTCACAAGTAACTCCTTTATTTTAACGAGTTCACTTCAAATAGCAAATATAGTTTTGCATAAGAAAAAAGACCAAAACAAGTTTTTTACAATTTATTGAATTTCAGTTTCTACTCAAACAGACCCTGAGACAACAAGAAAAATTTGAGTCACACATTTTAAAAAAGCATTGCCTATCATTTGTAAACAAAATAAAACAGATCAAAATGAAGAATCCAAACAAGACCATTTGAAGCTATTTACTTTAACAAATATCCCTATAAATGTTTTTTGCTGGAAAAAAAAATCAAGCATGATGTACTGACTGCATTTAGTTGAAAATAAACTGGAAAAAAAATACAGGCTAATAAAAATCAACCCTTCTTTAAAAAAATCTCAAGTAAAATTTGAAGACATTAAATTGTTAGGAGAGGAAGAGATGAAGTGACAGTATTGTTGTCTGGCTTTATCAATGTTTGCAAGAGAGCTCCAAATATTGCCTCATTTAATCCTTCGCCTTTACCATCCTTCCCATTAGTCTTGCCCCACTGGACTCTGTTTTTTGTTTTGTTTTTTTAAGTATCGTGTTTCTCATTTCTGTAATTTTTTATTTTTTATGTTGACATCTTGTTGCTGTATCCACTGGTGAAGGCTAGCCAGCCACATATGTATTACTCATTTTTTTCCTATCTGCAAGGATCTGTAATTTCTCATGTTCTTGCCTTGTTCATACATCACAGGTCAGGCCTGACCACTTGCATAACTCAACATGATATAGTTTATTTAAAACATGTTTACCTGATAGCTCATTTAAGTTATGATCAAAACAGATTAGATTGATCCAATGCTTTACTCTGCCCTGCATGTCTACTTTAAAATTAGTAACTTACACTGTTTTATTCCATTTTGCATAGAATCAACCCAGAAGATCTATAAATACCTTTTCTGATGCAGATTCACTACAGTATTTGAAAAAAGACAGTATCACAGGTTACTGTTAACACATCAGCTGTTAATTACACAAAATTACGAAGCATCAAAAGGCTTTCCACCCCTCTGCATTTAAAATCCAGTAGAAACATTGATTTCTCTGGACTCATTGAAAGTAGAGCTGCAAAAGCAACTTTAATGCCATATTCACATATTACAGCTGTGAATGACTTTGCATTGATGATCTCAGCTTTCTTTAACTGCAGCTGAGTACATATTAGCAGCATTTTCTCTCTTAATAGTCCAGTAATGGAGTCACACCCAGATTAAGTGTATGTATCACAGAAAGAAAGCGTTACTCACACAACATTTTGTATAGTCAGAACGTAATGAGACTACACACAGGGTCTGCTCACACAATCAGAGGTCAGATGGTACAAACCTGTTATTCACCCTACTGATAAGAAAGAATTCCTTCCACTGAATTCAGTGGGGTTTGCAACATGAGTAACTCAAGAGAATCAGCATCTTTTAAGAAGCTGCACATGTTCCTTCATATTAGTGATTTTTCTGCATTTTTTTCTTCTGCTAGATGAGCATGTATATATAAGCAAGATTTTTCTCAGCTGCTGTTCAACCTCTAAAACTTGCACAACTAACTGTATTTCTACAACCATATTTACAAAAGATATAATGGTTCTAACAACAAGACCCAAGCCACCTAATTCATGGAGAACGAAGTACTGCCCACCACAGGAGAAGATCAGGTTTGAGATGATCTAAGGAACCTGAAAGCGCACAAGTCCATGGGACCTGATGAGATGCCTCTGAGCGTCTTCAGGGAACTGGCGTATGAAATTACTAAGCCACTATCCATCACATTTGAAAAGTCCTGGCACACCGGTGAAGTTCCCAGTGACTGAAAAAGGGGAAACATAACCTCATTTCTGAAAAGGGGAAAAAGGAAGACCCAGGGACCTACAGGCCAGTCAGTCTCACCTCTGTGACCAGCAAGATCATGGAGCAGATCCTTGTGGAAACTATGCTCAGGCACATGGAAAACAGAGAGGTGACTGGTGACAGCCAACACGGCTTCACCAAGGGAAAACTATGACTCAAAAATTTGGTGGCCTTCTATGACAGGGTTAGGCATTGATGGATAAGAGCAACTGATGTCATCTACCTGGACTTGTGCAAAGCATTTGACACTGTCCCACACAACATCCTTGTCTCCAAATTGGAGACACATGGATTTGATGAGTGGGCCACTCAGTGGATTGGCTGAATGGTCACACTCAAAGTGTTGCACTCAACAACTTGATGTCCAGGTGGAGTCCCTCAGGGGCCCATTTTGATACCAGTATTATTTATTATCTTTGTCGGGGACATGTACAGTGCGATGCACCCTCAGCAAGTTTGGCAACAACACCAGGCTGTGTAGTGCGGTCGACACCAGATGTCATCCAGAGGAACCTTGACAGTCTGGAGAGATGGGGCCATGAAAACCTCATGAAGTTTATCAATGCCAAGTGCAAGGTCCTGTGCATGGATCAGGGCAATCCAAGCACAAACACAGGCTGGGTGGAGAATGGATTGGGAGCAGCCCTGAGGAGAGGTCCCGGTGGACAAGAAGCTCAACATGAGCTGGCAATGCGTGCTTGCAGCCCAGAAAGCCAACTGTATCCTGGGCTGCATCAAAAGCAGCATGACAGCAGGTCGAGGGAGGTGATTCTGCCCCTCTGCTCTGCTCTGGTGAGACCCCACCTGGAGTACTGCGTCCAGCTCTGGGGTCCTCAGCCCAAGAACGACATGGAGCTGTTGGAGTAAGTCCAGAGGAGGGCCATGAAAATGATCAGAGGGCTGGAACACCTCTCCTATGAGGACAGGCTGAGAGAGTTGGGATTGTTCAGCCTGGAGAAGAAAAGGCTCTGGGGAGATCTTACAGCAGCCTTCCAGTACCTGAAGGGGGTCTTACAGGAAAGATGGTGAGGGACTGTTTATTAGGAAGTGTAGTGACAGAACAAGGGGTAATGGCCTTAAGATGAAGGAAGGGACATTTAGATGACATGTTAGGAAGAAATTCTTTACAGTGAGGGTGGTGAGGCACTGGAACAGGTTGCCCAGGGATGTTACAGATGTCCCCTCCCTGGAAGTGTTCAAGACCAGGTTGGATGAGGCTTTGAGCAACCTGGTCTAGTGGAAGGTGTCCCTGCCCATGGCTAGATGATCTAGATGATCTAGAAAGACAAGGAATGAGGAAAGGCTGAAAGAGCTGGGTCTGTTTAGCCTAGAGAAGACTGAGGGGATCTCATCAACACTTATAAATATCCAAAGGGCAGGTGTCAAGAGGATGTGGCCAGACTCTTCAGTGGTGCCCAATGACAGGACAAGGGGCAACAGGCACAAACTTGAACACAGGAAGTTTGATCTGCATATGAGGAAAAACTTCTTCACTTTGAGATTGACCAAGCACTGCAACAGGCTCCCAGAGAGATTGTGGAGTCTCCTTCTCTGGAGAGATTCAAAACTTGCCTGGACATGATCCTGTGCAACCTGCTCTACGTGATCCTGCTCTATCAGGGGGGTTGGCCTAGATGATCTCCAGAGGTCCTTCCAACCCTTACCAATCTGTGATTCTGTGATCTTTGAGGTGCCTTCCAACCCAAACCATTCTATGATTCTACGATGATTCTATGATCTTGCAGTGGATAGCCTAGGAACAGGGCCAATGATGGTTATTTTAAAACAAGTTGTTTTAAAAATTTCCTAAGGCAAGAGGAAATGTTAGCCAACTATTAAGCTTCGTAACTCTGCATGCTTATTTGACAGCCCTTTTTAGCTTTCAGTGAAATAAATGGATTATTTTGCTTGCGCCATTCTTCTTACAAAACACCAAAAAGAATTTGGCATAAATAGCTGCTGAAGCTTCCCCGTTGCAAAAAGAAACAAAGCAAAAAAAATAAACAGTCTGGATTTGGAGTGTGAAACAGAAAGCTGTGGTTGCAATGGATGAAAAAATAGATGTATAAAAAATTGGTTGAATGGTCAGGCTCAGAGAGTTCTGTTTCATGGGTGGTACTCAACTTGGAGTCAGGTAAAAACTGGGTACCTGAAGTATCTATCCTGGGACCTGTCCTGTTTAAGATCTCTATCAGTGACCTACACAAGGCAAAAGGGTGCAATTTCACCAAGCATGCAGATGACACCAAGTTATGGAGACCAGTCAATACATGCAAGGGTTGGGCTGCCATCCAGAGGGGCCTGGACAGGCAGGATGTAGAAGCTAACATCAACTCCATGAAACACAGCTAGGATAAATTCACAGCCCTAGAAAGCCCAGCAGTGATCCTGGTCAGGGCCAGCAGGACCAGAGATCACCTCTGAGGGGAAGGCCCTGGGCCCTGGCATGCGGCACGCTGAACAGGGGCCAGCAGCACTCTGGGTAGCAACAGTAGGCATAGGCTCAGAGAGGTTTAGACTGGAGGCAAGGAAAAGGTTTTTCCCCACAGACAGCTATGCAGTGGAGCTGGGACACAGAGACATTACGCCACTTCCACTTCGGAGATTCCCAAAACTTAACTGGAAAAGCCCTGAGCAATCTCATCTGATCTATGTTTGACCCTGCTTTGAGCAGGAGGTTGATCTAGAGACCTCCTGAGGTCCCTTCCAATTCAAATTATCCTATGATCCTTTATCGCTTTCCTCATCATTAATAAACTCTGTATTAAATAAATATAAATCAAAGCTGCCATTTCCACCTAAAAGAGCTGAGGCATCTTATTCTAGCCCCTAAGCAGCTACCTGGAAGGCTAAGAAGGCTACTTCATCAATAGCCTCTAGAGCCAACCAAATTTATATAAAATACAAAGTAAATAAAAGAGCAATATACTGTGTTGAGCTTCTTACAACTCTTCTCATTTCTGTCCCTGAGCATCACAGGTGAAGTACAAACACATGACCCAAGGAGACACTTTGTAGGTGTGTTACAGTTCCCCCTACTTTACTCTCAGCAACTACTGCATCTTTCACAGAATGTGCCAGCCTTCCACTAATGGCTGAGGAAGAAAAGTATGTCTCTCTCAACATTCATTTCCCATAAAAATGTAATTACATGTTACAATGCAGTACTGATGCTAAGCAGCAACTTGATTAAAAGACATCATAGGAAGGTATAGTTCCAAATGAATGACTGTGGTACATTTAGATATTTATATTGTGTAGATAATCTTTTTCTCTGTGTCTTGTTTTTCTGGATGTCTTAGTTCATTGTGCTGTCTTCAAATTCTACTCTTGTAGAATGAACACTTGTTTTGTTCATTTAAGCTGGCTTATAAAAATTCCTGAGGAGTAACACAGAAAGTATTTATGCCACTTACATTTCTGTGGAGGTTTTGAATAACTTGCACACGAAGAATACACATACTGAGAGAATGAATCAGGCATAACTCCATTATGTGTTATCCAAGGGGCTAAATTCTCTGAAACAAAATGAATTGATTCCTCTAGCAAAAAAAAAAAAAAAAAAAAAAAAAAAAAAAAAAAAAAAAAATCCACAACTTCACATATTTTCAATCTCTTCTGATCTCAAAGCAATATGAAGCAAAATACTTATTTTCTGCAAATAACAAATATTTCTTTATATCTTTATTGCTTTCTTGCCTTAGTGGTATTTTATATTCAGTTCTGATTTCTATGACTAACAGAAAATTAAATGAGGTTAAAAAAAAATACGTAAAAAAGACACAGGACTAAATTCTCAGTTAACATAAATTGATGCAGCTTATACACAGTTAAGCTGAATTGGATGTGCTGTGATCCAGCTCACAAAAGAATATTTTCTAGAGAACAGTGAGATTCATAATAACCTTGTGCCCAAACCTCCAATATACTCTCAAAAAACTCTTTCTGGAGTTCGGTGATAAATTTTATGACAGTTGAGGAACGAGCACAGCAATAGATTCCATAGCACTGGTCAGGGCTAAACCCAAATTATTTCATCGTTTCTGGCAATTCTAAGGAGCAGCCCCATTGTAAAAGATGAGGATGACAAACACATGCAGCTACCAAATTTCATCTTGTCTCTCCATACGCTCCCTACCCTGATAGACAGTGCTAATCAGCATTCATGTTATTCTCATCCATAGAATTCTCAGCTTCACTCACAAGAAATCCAACCAAGATGCAGCACGTAGACTTAAGAGGAAAGTATGTGCTTGCCCAGTGAGTACCAAAGCTACCACTTCAGTTTTACATAGCCCCACTGGCATCCTGCAGGACGAAAGCTTTGCCTGGGTTCAGGTAGTGAGCTGGAAAGGCTTTTTCCATTCATGATCTTCATCATAACAGCAGTAATATACATAGCATATACCACTAGCACTTTTTATCAGCCATACAAAAAATCCCCATGCATCTATTTAAAAGTTGTATGTACAGACATCTGGATCTACAGGTATATCTGAGGAAAAGAGTCATGGAGGTAACTATGAATTGCTGACAATTTTCTTCTGCAGGATGTGTACCCCATTAACTCTTCAATCTGATGAAGAAAAACTGGAAATATAGAATCATAGAATGGTTTGGGTTGGAAGGGACCTCAAAGATCATCTAGTGCCAATCCCCCTGCCACAGGCAGGGACATCCTCCACTAGATCACGTTGCCCAAAGCCTCATCCAACCTGGCCTTGAACACTTCCAGGGATGGGGCATCCACAACCTCTCTGGGCAACCTGTGCCAGTGCCTCACCACCCTTTCAGGGAAGAATTTCTTCCTCATATCTAATGTAAATCTATCCTCCTTCAGCTTAAACCCATTACCCCTTGTCCTGTCACTACAGCCCACTGATAAACAGTCCCTCACCATCTTTCCTGTAGGCCCCTTCAGGTACTGAAAGGCTGCTATAAGGTCTCCCTGGAGCCTTCTCTTCTCCAGACTGAACAATCCCAACTCTCTCAGCCTGTCCTCGCAGGAGAGGTGCTCCAGCCCTCTGATCATCTTTGTGGCCCTCCTCTGGACTCTCTCCAACAGCTCCATGTCTGTCTTGTACTGGGGACCCCAGAGCTGGAGGCAGTACTCCAGGTGGGGTCTCACCAGACTGGAGTAGAGGGGCAGGATCACCTCCCTCGACCTGCTGGTCACGCCTCTTTTGATGCAGCCCAGGACACGGTTGGCCTTGTTGAACTTCATGAGGTTTTCGTACACCCACCTCTCCAGCCTGTCAAGGTCCCTCTGGATGGCATCCCTTCCCTCCAGCGTGTCGACCACACCACGCAGCTTGGTGTCGTCGGCAAACTTGCTGAGGGTGCACTCGATCCCATTGTCCATGTTGCCAACAAATATGTTGAACAGCGCCGGTCCTAGTACCGACCCCTGAGGAACACCACTCGTCACTGTTCTCCACTTGGACATTTAGCTGTTGACCACAACTCTTTGAGTGTGGTCATCCAATTCCTTATCCACTGAGTGGTCCATCCACCGAATACATGTCTCTCCAATTTAGAGACAAGGATGTCGTGCGGGACAGTGTCAAATGCCTTGCACAATCCAGGTAGATGATGTCAGCTGCCCTTCCCTTATTCACCAATGCTGTAACCCCATGATAGAAGGCCACTAAGTTTGTCAGGCACAATTTGCCCTTAGTGAAGCGTGTTGGCTGTCACCAATCACCTCCTTATCTTCCATGTGCCTGAGCATAGTCTCCAGGAGGGTCTGTTCCATGATCTTGCCAGGCACGGAGGTGAGACTCACTGGCCTGTAGTTCCCTGGGTCTTCCTTTTTTATCTTTCTTAAAAATGGGGGTTATGTTTCCCCTCTTCCAGTCAGTGGGAACTTCGCCAAACTGCCAGGACTTCTCAAATATGATGGAGAGTGGCCTGGCCACTTCATCCGCCAATTCCCTCAAGACCCACGGATGCAACTCATCAAGTCCCGTGGACTTGTGCATCTTCATAAGGTATCTCTATCCACTTAATGACATTATGTGTTGCTGCATTGTTTCTTGGAGTAGCTGCATAAGATACTTGATCTGCTCTTGTGGTTGTCATTACTTTTACCTTTTCCAGGTACTTCAAAGGCTTTGCTATTGGGAGCATGTCTCTGCTGTAACATCCTGTCCAATTACCATAATATACTGTTATTTTGTTTCCTCATTTGGGGTAAAAACACGCATTTCTCTATATTCCAGCTGGGAGAGGAATGCTTCTGAAATACTTTAATTGGAAGTTCCTGTGTTTTGTGTATTATGCCTACCTGGCCCAACAATTTGTCTTCTTAGACAGCAGAATAGAAAATATATTTTAAAAATATAAATACTGAGATAACAATAAAGTATTGGCATTTGCACTCTTCACAGGATCTGCTGCTGATACAGCCTGCAGCACAGAGTACTCTTCCATCTCCAGAAGGACCTTGCAATTGCTCTACAGCTAAAAGACTCCAACTGTATTTCTCTTTATCCATTTCTCTGCAGACTCATAGAACTTTTCCAAAGCTAGTAATTTTCTGATAAAGGAATTATTCCTGAAGAATACATCTGCTCTATCCAGTAAATTTTCTGCTATACCATATTAATTATGAATGAAAGAAACAACTGTCTGGGAAACATTTGCAATACGCCTGTGCTTGGAAAAATTCTGTGCTAATGCTGGCCTAAACATGCCCACTCAGTTGGAAAAAAAAAAACAAACAACCCACCCCCAAAAAAAAAAAAATTCATAGTGGTAAAGACAGCATCTGACCAAACGGTTTTTTACTTAAATTTTTCACTCACTGGGAAGTACAAAAGCTAATGGAGCTCTTAAAACCAGAGTGAAAAGCGTAACTTTTGTTTTCCCCACAGAAATCTATCCTCAGCTGGGACTCAACCTGCAAGGAGTTCTTGGAGAAGCCACGTTTTCCAGACTCCCAAGACTGTTGTAGCAACAGTCTGAATGCACCTGCTGCAGCATTCCCAAAGGTTTCTGCACTTCTGATGCATCCTCCGTGAGCATCCACTTCTAAGGCAAAAGGAGGAGGTAAGGACATGCAATATAATGGCTTTGTAGTGATAATCACAGTAAGAAGGCGTCATTCTAGCAAGCAAAACTGCATCTGGAGCCTAGTTGCAGCTAGTATGTGTGTAAAATCTGGAGGGCGTGGGGAGAAAATTCTCTAAACAAGTCTTGAAATTTCTGTCAGTCCACGGATTAGTCAGAGCCTGGACCACAGCAGAAATTTGACACTAAACTGCCTGCTGAGAAACACAACAATATGTTTAACAGACAGCAGCCTGAAGGCTGTGGAACAATTTAGGCTGCCAATTAAAAGAAAAAAGAAGGGGGGAAAAAAGCCTTTTTCCCAAAGTTGACAGCTATTTGTAGAAACTGACATCACACACGCTTGCTGAGCAATATCAAGCAGAAACATAACTCTGGATATTAAATTTCTGTTCCCAAGGTAATAGCAGGTTAGCATAAGCTTTAGATATAACTACTTTAAAAACTAACCTTATCTCTTTCCTTAGCTGCTTCTCCCATACAAGCTGCCACCGTTGGACAGAAGATGAAATTTAGTTACTTAATTGCATTTACTGCTTTAAAAATATTTTCAACTCTGGTTTGAAAGTCACGTAAGTTTTTCTATCTGCTCCTCCTGAGATTTCTTCTTTTGTATAAAGATTAGGGGCTATCTGCTTCGGACCCTTTGGCGGTGCTGCTTGTAGAAGAAAGGCTGCAGTATTTAAGAATAACGCAACACCCTCAGTCAGTTTCAAGAGACTTTCCACGGACTGCCCGAAGCAGCTCCGAGCAAACAGCCCTTTCCCTGAGGTAACATGACTACCCCGAGACCCTCAGAGGCCAGGGACGGGGCTCACAGTTAAAAGGAAGGCAGTTTCCTCACCCACCGCCCCCTCGCAGCTGGGCGGCAGGGGCTGCGGGCAGAGAAGGCGCCCGCACGCTCGGAGGGGGTCCGCCCCTGCGAGGGCACCGCGCTGGCGTCGGAAAGGGCGGCAACCCTCCACCGACCGCGCGGCCGTGGGCGCCATGGGTGAGAAGGGCGACAGCCAATCAGAGGCGCGAGTTCCGCTTCCCGCGCGGGCGGGGGGAGGGGCCGGTCGCGGCAGAGGTGGTGTCACCCTGAGGTAAAGGCGGCAGTGCTGGGGCGTGGTAGTGCTTGGCTCCAGGTTAGTCTATGTCCTTACTGTTCTCCGTTTCCATCATACATCGCCACTTAGCTACTGCCGGTTCTTCATTGATTTTGAAAACTGCGGATTTAAAAACATTTGATGCTGACAGAAATACCTGATAGCGCCTATTTCACAGAATCACAGATTGGTAGGGGTTGGAAGGGACCTGTAGAGATCATCTAGTCCAACCCCCTGCTAAAGCAGGATCACCTAGAGCAGGTTGCACAGGGTCACATCCAGGTGGGTTTTGAGTATCTCCAGAGGAGGAAACTCCACAACGTCTCTGGGCAGCCTGTCCTAGGGCTCGGTCACCCTCAGAGTGAAGAAGTTTTTCCTCATATGCAGATGGAACTTCCTGTATTCCAGTTTGTGCCCATTGCCCCTTGTCCTGGCACTGGGCAGCATTGAGAAGAGTCTGGCCCCTTTCTCTAGACATCCATCCTTTAAATATTTAAAAGATTTTAAGTATGCTTGGATTTCCTTGTATCCTCACACACTGGTATTTCTAAATCCCAGTCCTCCCATTTAAAATTGGAAACTTGAAACAAACCTGATTGAGATGATTTTGACATATACTGATTAAGTGACACACCCTTAAGAAATTAGTAGTACCTTAAGTGGCTACTAAGCAGTTCACTACTGCTAGTATTAATTCACAATTATATCACTGCTAGTAATAGATGAAATTCTATTGCTTAGTATTTATATGAATGCATGGTTATATTGCTATAAAGAAATCTTAATAAGTGATACACATAAATACTATTAAGTTGCAATTCTACTGCCTGTCCTCCTGCACTTAGTACTCCTTACAAACACATCCCTTCTTGCTCCACCCTTCCACACCAAGTCTGTTGGATGGAGACCTGATGGAGGGTCCAGCAGGTTGTCCAAGGGGTTTTCCTTAGCAGGCCCAGCATTTTTATTCCACTGGTTGTGTTCACCACTGTCTCCAATCATCCATACTCCTTTGATCAGAAGGTTCCCTTCTACTTTGTTCTCCATCTGATTTTATACCTTATTTCCTCTTGTCTTGTCTTGTCTTGTCTTTTCCTGAACCCACCTTTTTACCTCCCCTGCACTTCCTTTTCTCTGCCCAGACGCCTGTCAAGGAAGCAGTGAGCCCCTAATTACTTTTTCCTTATTGGTCCTAATTCTGTTACACCCATACCCATTTGGTATTTCCAATGCTGTTACGGAGACAATTGTAGCCTCATATGTTACTGATACCTACTGGTATGTATATGAATACAGCCTTGTGTCAAAAGTTTCCTTTATGGCCCTACAATTCACATTAGTTACGTTTCATTTACATTGTACACTTTTTGAATAGAATTATCTTACTTTAGCCTTGACTCTCCTACCTAATTTTAATTAAGAATAACTATTCTTTTATCTATTTTGCACTCACACTGTATCTCTGTCCTTGTATAGTTTTCATCTCACTCCTGGTTCTCATCAGAAGCATTAATTAATTTAAAAACCTGGTATTCCAGCAGGACCTCTTGCTCACAACTAGCCTATACAATCACCTTTTCCCTTGTAAAACTGAAGGAGAGAAAAATAGTCCCCTCATAACTACATGAGGCAGTGAAAAGGTAATAGTTTAGATAGCTGAACTACTATCTTTAAAAGCTAATTTAGAATCCATAAAAATTAATTTAATCAGCTCAATTCTCAAAATTATTGTTTAGGAGAAGTAATTTGTATAGCTTTCATTCACTTAATGGTTTGAAAGGTTTTCTGTGAAACAAATAACAAGAGGCAAAATAACAAAATAACAAAAAACCCCCAAAAGCCCAGTTCCTTCACATAAAAATCAATTGTCCGTGGTCTGTAGTTGTTTATTACATCCTTCCAAAGGAATAATACTGAATGTTTTGGGTAGCCTTCTTCTATTGGAAATTCAGTGCAAGGTGCATGTGCTAGCAGAAATTAGGAAGTTATTCTTGTTAAACCTGATTTTCAACCTTCTCTTTCAACATTTTTGCGTGATACAGGAATCTTTTAACTGATCCATATTCTGTATATCTTCTAGACAAACGAAGTGTTGAAAACATCACAAAACAAGATGTTTGCACCTTTAAAGTATCACTCAACGGACTATTTATATGAGGTATAGTTTTGTTATTTCTCTTAATATTCTGAAGGAAATATGGCAGTAACTGAAGAAAAGATTGAATGCACATTAAAAAGAGAACTATTTTGTTAGGAATTCTGTTTCATTTAGGTAGTTGTACTGCTCTTGCTGGGCTAATGTAGTGAAGTTATTACAATTTTTTAAAATAAAAAATTAAAATACAATTTTGCCAAAACTGAAGACCATAATTTTCTTTTAGTGTCTGTTGCACCTATAATTCTGTTTTACAGCCAGTTTCCTGCTTAGAGCTTTCTTTGGGAAGTGCACTGTGCCTTCTAATGCATAAAATTTAATTAATTACCTTTTTGGAGAAGGAATCCAATTTTCTAGATACTTTAATATGTATTAGGACAGTGATACACAGCACTATATTCCCTACTGATGATAGGGAAGAGTTTTTATAATGTTTTAGATTAAATTCACAGATGGGTTTTCACACCTACAATGACTATTTTGGCTTTCTAGATGTTGATCAGTTAAGACATAGAAACCTTATGAAGTCTTGTTTTCCTTCCTGTCTACATCTGTCTGGTGTTACCAACTGCTTATCACTGAAGCACACTGTCTTACTTAATTGAGTTTTTACTTCTTTACATTTTCAAAGAAAAGCTATGAGTGAAATAAAAAAAACCTTCTCTGGCAGAGTGGTGCTTTGCCAAGCAAACGAGGTAGCAAGACATGACGCCTTCAAGAGTTCAGGGAGAGTGCAAGCACATACACAAGTGCTCCTGGCACATAGCTGGAGAAATGCAGCCTCAGAAGTGGTCTGGCAATAGTTCTTACGGGTAAACTGAGATTCACATTATGAAACACATAGCGCACATCCTTCTCCTTACAGTGCAGGAATTGTCCCATATAGTACCTGTGTATGTGCCTAGTGTTTTTTTAGATTGTAGCAATCAGAACTTCTTTTTCTATTGTAACTCCAACAGTATGCAAGCTGTCATTCAATATGTGTGTGAAAACCTTCTCACAGTAGTTCCATTTGGTTTGATCTTCAGATGTTTCTGTATTATATGTGAGTAGAAAACAGGTGTGTTAGCAAAACATATTGTAGGCTATCATGCAAAAGAGAAGAATTCATGGCTTTTCTTGCCTGAATTTTGAGGATTACGGTGGTGCTGACAGCAGGACAAATTAAAAGTGATAGAAGAGAAATGTTTAGTGAATGGCTGCTCTGGAACAGAGTGTGAATGATGCTCTGTAATACTACCAGAAGGGGTTAATGGGTATGATCACACATTTAAAGGTATTACAAACATAACTGTGCAAGGGATATGCTGTGCTAAAACTGCACCTTCTTGTTCTACTCTTGTGCCTGACTTCTATCACCCTGCTAGAAAGTACATGATAGTTAAATTGACTTTTCAGGCATTTGATATATCAAGTGCACTTGCCTAATGCTTCCAATTCTTAGGAAATGCTGGAATTCGATGAGCGTATCGAACTCTGAATGCTGCACACATCTGGCTCAACTGGATGTGGAATCCTGCTCTTAATGTACTTGTTATGCATTTTTATCAACCTCAGATACAGTTTATCCAGCTGTCCCGTGTAAATGTATCTTTGAAGAAAGGAGCCTTTTCAGTCATTAAAGACACCAGAGTTCAATTCCTCATGCTACTGAGTGTTGTAGGTGTGATTACAAAGTCATCTTAGAAGTTCAAATTCTCTTATGTTATAAACTGATAATACGTGCCAGCTGTATGGAACTATAAAAATGCACATAATATCTTTTGGTTACAAGAGAAATTTGCAGACACCTTTACATTTCCTTGAGAAATAGACGTAAATATGCATTGATTAAATACCATGGCCTTGAAAAACACTTTTATGTATTTGAGAAAGGCAAGAAAGGCTATATATTACCAGACTTTGTAAAGTGAACTAATTCAGCTTAACCTGTACACTTAGAAATTAATTTTAAATGTTCTGTAAAATGCATTATTTTCCTGTTTTAAAGCCATTGTATGTGATGATAATGCTAGCAGGTATTCATTCCACTTCACAAACATCAGTGGTTGAAAACAATTTTAGCTATTAAACTCAAGTTAACCTTAGTAAAACTCCATACTGGTATTTAAAATTTTTCTCTGATCTCTGTCATATTGTTGCTTGTATTTACTTGCTCAGTAGTTTCTGCTTAAACTCCAGCAGATCATTCTTCTGTAACCTAAAAGTATTTTGAGAGCTGTTATGTCACAATTCTTATAGCTTGTTTTAATGAAGAAAAACGTTGTCACCAGCTCTTTTTGTTCCTGTGATCTCTACCAGGAACTTCACTAGCTGTACTTTATTTTATGAAAAATGCAGTTGTTTCAGCAGAAACTTCAATACAGATTCCTTAAACTGATGTATGGCCAATAACATGTAGAAGACCCAGGTCTGGCGGCCTGTAGTTGTCTGTTGCTGCCTTCTTTTTTTCAGAATTAGTAAAGGAGAAGATCATTGTGGAAACCTGGACTTAGGCAAGAGGGAATGCATTGGATTAATATGGTGTTCATCAATTTTTTACAAGAGCCTCCTAAAGAAAAGATGCTACAATGGCAGTAGTTTTTGCCTTTTTTGTTAAAATTAACTGGCATTTACATAATTGTAACTATCCTACAAAGGATTAAACTGAAATGGAAAAAAGTATCTGCAATGGTGACCTCTCACAGAAGTGACAGTGTTCACACTGCTTCACATGTCTTCTTTTTTTTCTTATTTTTTCTTTTTTCCCCAGTTTTTTCTTTTTCTTTCTGCCTATACAGGAAGGTTTTTCTGGTAGCAATCCAAGTCAGTGAACTATTTCTAGTCATCTGAGACATCTAATGGTACAAGCTGTAACTGGCTTGACAGCATATGCTCAAATGGGTGGACATTTCTAGGACCTGAAACAACAGACCTGAAGTCAGGCAATGGTCTTAGAACTACAGAGAAATTTCTAGTCTCATTCATGATCTTCTCCCACATTACTATAGCTAGTTGCCTTTTCCAATATGCCTTTTACACCCCAGAATTTTTGAGGAAAACCTCTTCCTAAGCTATAAACTTGTTAAATCCAAACCCCTGTGTAAGAATCATTTTTTTCGGCTTCCTAAACTCACTGTTTATTTTGTGGTTCTGTGCTAGTTAGACAGTGCTACATGTGGGCTTTTGTGACAAAAGAACTGTTGTATAGTTTATTGAAGGTGGTCTTCAGTGAAGAGTTACTGAAGGTGCCATGTTGACTATTTAATTCTACAATTCAGTTGATTACTACCATGCTCCCCTGTTGTACTTATAGAAGATAAATACAGAAGCTGCGTCCAGCTCTGGGGGTCCCAGTACAGGAGAGACATGGAGCTGTTGGAGAGAGTCCAGAGGAGGGCCACAAAAATGATCAGAGGGCTGGAGCACCTCTCCTATGAGGACAGGCTGAGAGAGCTGGGATTGTTCAGCCTGGAGAAAAGGTGGCTCCGGGGAGATCTAATTGTGGCCTTCCAGTACCTGAAGGGGCCTGCAGGAAAGATGGTGAGGGACTGTTTATCAGGGAGTGTAGTGACAGGACAAGGGGTAATGGGTTTAAGCTGAAGGAGGGTCGATTTAGATTAGATGTTAGAAAGAAATTCTTGACTGTGAGGGTGGTGAGGTACTGGCACAGGTTGCCCAGAGAAGCTGTGGATGCCCCCTCCCTGGAAGTGTTCAAGGCCAGGCTGGATGGGGCTTTGGGCAACGTGGTCTAGTGGAGGGTGTCCCTGCCCATAGCAGGGGGGTTGGAACTAGATGATCTTTGAGGTCCCTTCCAACCCAAACCATTCTGTGATTCTATGATTCTATGATTCTAAGATAAAAGGATTTATGTAGGGCTTTTGTTAGCTCATAATGGCACGTGGAAGAGGGTTTAGAATCATGTGAGCACTTAAAACAGCACTAGCAGCAATGATTTTAAGTTGTTTCTGGTCAGCTTATACACATGCGTCAGTTCAGGAGACCAATGTAAGTGTTAAGTTAAGCACTTGTAATTGCACATGCAAAGTTTGAGTGAAGCTAATCATATGTGCGGTTTTGCATATGCAGAAGTGGAGTTTAAAAGTTAAATATCGGGTCAGATAAATGTTAATATCTTCTCTTAGTTTGGACTGTCAGTTTTACAGAAAAATGAAGTTTAAATATAAAATATTGTATTCTAATAGAAAACTTGAAAACAGTGGGACTGTTTGAAGAGTGCACGAAAAGAACAGAATGGAACTGACTCTTATAATTTTATCACATGCCTTTATTTGTGCAGAGCATGGCAAGGCAGAAGTTTTCCATCTGGAGATTATCACTTTGCTTTCCTCCCTGTTTACATCAAGATGAAAAGTATCATCTCACTGGACTCTTTGCTGATGATAAATATAGGAAGCCGTGGACTAGAAGTAGGTTGTATAGTTTTACTTTAGATTAACTGTGGATCAAAAAAAAAAGCTTGTGTTTGTGCATAATATGGTAAGTCTGGAAAAAAAAAATTCCAGAAGTAGCAGTATGTCAGTTCATATAGCTCTTGAAAGTAGAATGTGTTCATTGCTTAAGAAGAAACAAATGGGTAATGGATATTTATTTGTGTGTGCACCATAAATAAGAGTGATATTTGATTAGTTTGTAGAGATCTCTGGAAAACATACTGTCTGGACATGGAGTTATGGAAGAAAAGCAATGATCAGAGATAAGTAAAATACAAAATCCGATTAGTTGGGAGAGGTTTGAAAGATGGTGCTGAGGTTTTAAGATGCAGAAAAAATTGGTGATTTTCAAACACAGACAAAAGTATTTTCATCTTTCTGGTGTATTTGCATTTACTTTTGCTAATGGAAACTAAAACTGTTGTTTCTTCTGTACGTCCTGTGTAAATTTGGTTAGCCTCTGCAATGGTTTGATCAATACAGAAAAATAAAAATTAATTTTAATATTTTCTGTGTGATTTTTTTTCTCTCTTTTTGTCTCAGTTACTTCGACACAGAACATATTCACTATTTCAGTATTGGATCAATGGAAGAAAAGTTTGTCTGTGGAGGATTTTCTGGAAAAGTCAGTAACCTTAAATTAAAAAAATATATGATTCCTTTGATATCATTCAGGTATTTTGTGAATCATAAGCTAATGATGATAACAGAATATGGAAATGTTTTCTGACAGTAGCAAGTGTACAGTGTGCTGGAGCTGTACACTATAGCAGACAGGTTAAAGATGGCTTTTTCACTAAAAATAGTATTGTGTTTTTATGGAGTTCTCTGCTTGTTTATCTCATTTTTATAATGGTTGTGTTATCTATTTATGATGTTGGAGAAAGTCTCTGAAATCTGCAGATGAACATGAAAGTAAACCATGGGGACATTTCCCCCCCTCCCCCCCGCCAAGACAATTATCTCTTGTAGATGAAGCTATTTGAAGGAAGGTATTTATAAATCTTTGAAAAACTATAAAAGGTGGCTATAAAAAGTCCAACTTGCATTATAGCAATTCAAGATAGACCTATTTATTTTAAAATTACATATAAAGTCAAAATGTATCAAATGAACTCTGAAATAGAGTTCATTTTCAAAACAGGTTTGCAGCACAGCCTTTACAGCATGCATAAGACATGAAAGAAAATTATGGTTCTGTGAAACCAGTAAATTGTGTGCATTTCTGCTCTCAATTGTCAGTGTGAAAGAAAGAGAGAAATTACATTTGTGGTTTCACAGGCCAGTCTAAATTCTAGGTTATCTTCAAACCTACATTAAAAAATGGTTGTGAAGAAAACTTGTGGTTGTAGAATTAAATAATCATGTACAGAAAATGCTGGTACCAGGCTTGCCAGTACCTTACAGTGACATTCTTCTGTGATTTCACTATGATACAGTCTTTAATTGCATTTGTATGTACTCTAGTTTCGGCATGACCCTCTGCTCATTCATGGTAGAGAAGTGATCGTGCTCAAAAAAAGGTTCAGGGCTGTGCAATGAATGATGTGGCTGTCTGTGTAATTCTGCCTCTTTTGTAGCGATGGAGAGGTACTTTTCCTGTAGAAGTGGTACTGCATGAAAAGGAAGTGCATAGCTCTTCAAAAACATAATTACTGTGGGAGAAGAAAACTAGAATAATAAGCATATAATGGAAGGCTTTATGGAAGAAAAAGAAAAAAACTTTACCCTTAATTTAAAAGGACAGTTAACTCTTGTGATGTTCTGTGTAATTCTTTGATCATTAATTAATAATCATAATAGACTCTACAGAGGATGTGTTTTCCTAGTATTATGCAATTCTTGGAGCTTTGTTAAGGAAGTCGAATGCTGCCGGGGAACTGATTCTGGTTTTGGCTTTGTCAAAAATCCTGTGTGATTTTGAGCAAGCCATCTGAACCAAAACCTCTGCAGTTATCCACTGAATGTGCTCCTCTTATTTTCTGGCAAACCTAAAGAAGATGAGCACTCATAACTGAAGTTGGTTGGAGAGTACTAGTGCTTTAACACAGAAAAATGTCAAATACTTTGAAAGGCTAGGGGTCTGATGTCTTAGATTGGCACCCAGCATGAGTACCTTGGTTTTGTTCTAGAGAATATAGATTACAATATTACCATTTATATGGGAATCTTGTGAATATTAATGAGTTCATTTTCTGTTTTTCTCACAATGTTATTAGAAATACCCAAGATAGCGTATTTGTATTCAACTTGGGTTTTGTTATATGGCCTACAGCCATGTGCTCAACAGTGAAGATAATAGCATTGAACAATTTTCATTACTGAGTCAACCAGATTTGAAAAAAAAGTTGTTTATGATCACAGCTTTACCAAACACAGTACCCACTAGGGCATAACATAGTGTCAGCTTTTAAACAGCCATTCTCCTCTTGTCATTTCATGTCTCTCTAGTGTTCAGATAACTAACAGATGTTGAAGTCCTATATAGGCCCTCATTTGCATCTTGTCCTCAGGCTTGCAGTATTAAGTGAAGCAGTGTCGGAATATTTTTGAAAGTTTGAACCTGAAGCCCTAACTTTCCCCTAACATTTGAGTTATAAAGAATGCACATTATGTAAAAGTTAGGCTGATTTTGACTGCTGAACAGAAAAAATGGAAAATAAAATTTTAAAAAAATTAAAATAACAGTTTTGCACAGATGCAGAAATTTTATTGTGCTATAGAAATAACAAAATCAAAGTGAAAAAAATGTACTTACTGATTTAGGTTGCCAAAACCAACCTGGAAATGTTATTTTGAGACTGGCATTTGAGTATCTTAACTGGGGTTGGACTAGATAACGTCCAGAGGTGCCTTCCAACCTCAACCATTTTGTAATTCTGTGATCCTGTGAACTGGACGCATTGGATTATATTTTCAGGTTTTAATGCAGTCCAGCATTGATCTATGTAACCAGTACACCACTGCATTTTTAAAGAAAACTACATAGGTTTTGAGATTTACTGACAAAAAGGTAATTACAAAATTAATTGCATCTGAAATTATTCTGCCTTATAATGAACTTGAACTATAGGTTTAGATTAATGCCAAAGCTACACTGAAGAACAACTGAAATTACGTTCTGAATCTTCAGAAAAAAATTAAGACTATTATATGTAATATAATGATCTTTGCACCTTCAGAGAGTGATAAATGTTATGAGGATACTGCAGAACCCGCGCAAAGATATCACCCGAGACATTGTCTAGACTAACAACCGTAACAGAAAAAGAAACTCCCAAAGAAGTTGTTCTAAAGACACAGTGTGGTTTAGGTATCAATAGTGAGCAATTCAAGAATCAATTAGATGCCATCTCAAGGGATACTAAATGTCAAGAGTAAAGAAGTTTTATTAGACCAAACAGCATTTACTTTTACCTGTTGTTGTAGCACTTAAGTCAGTCATAACACTAGATAAATCTGAGGAAATCAGTGCATGTATTAGACTCCAGTTACAGAAAATCTGAGATTATTTCACTTAATGTATTTTAAAATGAAGTGGGCTTAGTCTGTGTACCAGTAAAGAATTAATTGGAGTGAGACTAGCAAATAAGGAGCAATGGGTTAAACTTAGGAGGAAAGGTTGCATTTGTGCTTCAGATTCTTAAAGGGCTTTGCATGCTGTTTAAGGTGAGTAAAGAGAATCTAAGTAACTCAGATATTTTAGGATAGTGGTTTCCCTGTGAGTATGACTAAGCAATATTAATACACATACTTCATCACAAGTCATTATAAGTATTCCTGGTGGGAAATGTAATATACAGCCATGTATTTGCAAAGCAAGACACACACAAAAAAGAGATAGGAATGAGCTGTAAACATGGTAGGTAGTTTATTCTGGGTATGTAAAAATTGACCTACAGTAAATATTTTTCAGTAGATTTACTGTTAGTAAGGACCAGGGAGTGAATAGCATGACAAGTAAATTTATAGATAACACTCATTTCTTTCTAATAGTCAAAATGACAGATGACAGGAAATAAGCAAAATGTTATAATCTTTTCAAAACTGGTTGGAAACAAGCGCTAAAATGTTCTGCTGTTGTCATTTAAACCAATGGTAGGCATTTTTCAGGAGTACAGTGTTCACTGCTGGGTATGGCTCACAGGAGAACTATAGTCCCAGAGTTGTACAAAAACCATAACATAACTGTAGTTAAAAAATTTTAGACTTACTTATCGTTTGGTGCAATAATTATCAAAGTATATTCTAGATGTTCTGATATGTAATACAGTTATAATTGAGTTCAGTATCTTTGGATCGCTTATAAGATTCAATACATTGTATTCTAAGACTGCTCAGAAGATGACTTAGTTCTGTTTTAACAGAAGGCACAAGTTTTCACTACTAAATAGGGGCTTTGTGTAGATATTTTATGCTTTACTGTGTGTCTAAAAATTTAGGTAACTAGATTAGGAAAGTTGATATTTTGACATAAACTTGTCAGCTTGGGTTTTTTGGGTTTGTGGGTTTTTTGTTAAAGTTCTTCATGTAAGCCAGTGAAAAGTGTAAGTGTGACTGATCAAAGAGTCAGTGAAATGGACTGATACATTATGGAAAACTGGTTCAACGTGCCAAGGAGCCTACTATCTCCTTGAAGAGGCTGAAAAACAACATGAGGACAAGAAACAAGTGGGAGAAAAACACTGAGTGGGAGAAAAAAACTGAGGAGACACAGACTGCCTAGGCAGGGATGAGAGGACACCTGGCAGGAAAGGAGATAAGGAAGTGAGTCTATAATTCCTAGAAACTGACAAATTACTTAATTGGATCAAACCCCATTACTGGCTTTAGTACATGCACTTAATTGCCGTGCTTATTTGGTGATGGGACTCAACTGTCCATGTTTCAAAGATAATGCTGAAAGTCTTTGTATTGTAAAAGATCTAATTGAAGCTTAATATGTTAAATTTAATGCAGTGCCTTCTGTGTTCAAAACACTGCATGAGCATAGCTATAGGACTTGAATATATGTTTCCATACTTAGAGTAGTCTATCATTTAAAATATTTACCATTTTCCAGCATGACGTTACTAAGGGCTTGACTCTGGAAAAGGCTGGCCCATGTAGTCTCAAATCAGGAACTCACTTAGGCACGATCTATCTGTAAAACTACAGGGAAACACATTGATTTCAATGAAGTTGGCCCACATGTAACTTGACACAGTGTTTTAAGGACCATGGATATTCAAAAGCTTATGCCATGTTAAAGTCTGGACATTAATTATTGTTAATACTGCATAGTTATTGTTTGTGTACTATACAACTTGTAATTTCAAAATTAACTTTTGAGCTATACTCAAAAGTGTTCTAAAATAGTTGATTTTTTTTAAGATGTGTAGTAGAGATTCCTCACTATTGCTACCTAAACATGAAGGTCTATACCAAAATTCAGAGGTGCACTCATATACTGATTGCTTTTATGAGATTTTACTCCAGATGGCTAGCAAGTAGCAAGACTGTGTAAGGCAAAGGGTTATTAAAAAACTGAATAAATCAATAGGATGCACAGTTGAGAAATCAGTTGTCTGAAATCAGAATATTAAGTTCAATAGCAATAGATGAGCAGAAAATTTGGCTTTTTCAGAAATGTCAACACTCATCAGAGTCAGTTTATTTTTCCAGTCAATTTGGATAACATAGCATTAACATGACCGTATTGTAAGTAGCAATTACAAATATTTCGTCCGGATGCATAATTAGCTCAGGACTATGATTTTTTTTTTTTTTTCTGTAGCCAAATGATTTTGCTATTTATTTGGCAAGCAGGGTTTTTTTCCTGACGAACAACAGTAGTATTGAGATTAGTATGAAAACTGACAGGAAGATGAAGTGGGTTTGTTTCATTTATCCTGTCTTTTCCCTATTGCAGTAACTGCTGTACTTGCAATTTCTGCATGTTTTTTGGAGTATGACTATACATTTAACCCAGTAGCAAATTTTTGTCATAAATGTTATGACATTAATAGATTTGATGCTTTTTTCCAGCCAGTCTCCTTTTGTTCAATTTAATTCTGGGGGTAAACTTAAAGGGCTTTTTCTTGGGGAAACATTAAACATATAATTTGACTGTGGATCTAGTGAATAGTGATAACAACTCTGTAATTTCTGATCTTCTTCATTAAAATATCTTTTTAGTGCCGTTAATTCACTGAGGAGTCAGGGAAGTTATGGCAGTGCTTTTACAACAGCTTAAATGTAAGATTATTTTTTTTCTGCTTTTTAGGAAACCTACCTCTTCTGTAGAGTTACATATTAGTAATGAATTAATAGAAGTTATTCCAAGTTCAAATCCCTGCTCTCAGGCTGACATAGAAGGACCTCTTTTACCTATGAAGAATGTTTTTAAAGGAGAATCCACCCAAGACAAATATTTGAAGACTGACTATGCTACTGAATTTAAAGAACAATGGCAAGGTAAGGTGTTTAATTCAATGTTTTTTAACTTTTTGTGGAGTCAGCTTGCCAACTGAATATGAAGTCAACTTCCACAATTTTTTGAGCATGATCCATAGACATTGAAGAGACCATTTGGGTGATCACAGCCTTTGCAATTGCAGAAGTTGTAACGATTTAAGAGAGATTTATTCCCTGGAGAATCAGGACTTGTCTTGACAGTTCAAGATAGATGGAAGCCAAAAGAAGTTTCAGGCTGATCAAATATATGGCAGACAGTGACAAAAATATCACCATAAGTAGAACTTATCAGGCATTGATCAAAACGCTAATGATCCTTTGTACCTCAGTACATGCACTGAATTGCCATGCTTATTTGGTGATGGGACTCAACTGTCCATTCCTGTGGCATGTTCTCTTACTATGACAAGGAGGGAAAGAAGTAAGCAGTTTCTTCTTTGTTGCTGGGATGAAAATAGTTCAAATTGGATAGTGTTCCTACGGGTTTTCTGAAATTTTATGATTAGTAGTGCCCCAATAGATATAATGAATTCTGATCATAGAAAGTAAAATGTTGAGAAAGTGTTTGATTCAACTGTATTACCATTTTTTATTTTGAACTATCGGGTTTACTTTTTCAATAGGGTGTTGGGTTGGGGGTTTTTTTCTGTCAATTACATTACTTTAGAAAAGGAAAGTAATGTGATCATTTACGAAGAGCTTTTTTCCACAGTCACACAGAGGCAGCAGGTGGTTCTTGATACAATGTTGCACAAGATAACATTTATTAGGTACACAGCATCAACAATGCGAGTGTATTACAGTTAATAATTGAAAGACAGTAATCTTAATTAATCTGATTCAGTAATTACCTGATCTATTTTTTTTTTCAAAATTAGGTGGCATATGGCAGAAGGTTTCAATAATTAATAAAGCTCTCTACAGTATGTGCTTACAAAGAGAATAAAACTAATTCAGATGCTTTCATGTATCTTAGCTTTTACTTTGTTAGGAACAATCAAGAGAGCTAAATTTCCATGGACAGGAGTCTCTGAAAGAAAAAAAAATTATAAAATTCATAAAACATGTTATATATTTTGAAGTTACAGATTATTATTGTGCTTAAACAAACATAAATATGCAAGCTGAAGAGACTAGATTTTTATTTTTTTTATGGGAGTGTCCCGGTTTCAGCTGAGGTAGTTTTCTTCATAGTAGCTAGTATGGGGCTGTGTTTTGGATTTGTGCTGAACAACAGTATTGATAATATAGAGATGTTTTTGTTAAACAGAGATGTTTTTGTTACTGCTGAGCAGTGCTTACACAGAACCAAGGCCTTTTCTGCTCCTCACACCACCCTACCAGCGAGTGGGCTGGGGGTGCACAAGAAGGTGGGAGAGGACACAGCCAGGAGGACTGACCAAAGGGATATTCCATATACCATATAACGTCATGCTCAGCATATAAGGGGCTGGGGGAAGAGGAAGTGGGATGGGTGACATTCAGAGTGATGGTGTTTGTCTTCCCAAGTCACCGTTACGCGTGATGGAGCCCTGCTTTCTTGGAGATGGCTGAACAACTGCCTACAAATTCCTTGTCTTGCTTTGCTTTCGCACTCGGTTTTGCTTTACTTATGAAACTGTCTTTATCTCAACCCACAAGTTTTCTCAGTTTCACTTTTCCAGTTCTCTCCTCCATCTTGCCAGGGGAGGAGCGAGCAAGCAGCTGCGGGGTTCCTAGCTGCCAGTTGGGGTTAAATGACAACAGGGAGAACATTAAATTATTCACTGTTCTGGTGACTGGTTTATTGAATCAATAATTATCAATAATTATCTTTCAATGTGACCCATGTGTTACTGCCAACCTTTTTTCTAACTTTCTGTTTGCATAAAGAAGGAAATGTTAGCACAAGTCTGTTGACTATTAATTCTAACATTTTTAAAAGCTGCCCTTCTGAAAGGTTTGCAAGCTATTTTGTGTCTTGAGAACCTGCTAATAATGCCAGCTAGTCTGCTAACAGCACAAAACTGTCTAGGTTTCACTAAAAGCATGAAGATACATACAGACAATGCAAAAACATGGAAATTTACTGACGGATATGACATAATTATCTAACCCATATTGAAAAAAAATTAAGAAAGAACATGATGTAGGATTTGAAATGATCATTTAAAATCTGTTTTTCCAATAGAGGAAGGTTATATTTGAATTCTAAATAGCTTGTTTTATTACTCCATGAGTTTTTTTCCTACCAGCTTGTACATATTAAAATGTTCCATGGTTATTTCTGTTCATGTAACCCTGTTCTTACTTTCAGAAAACAAAATTAATTTCTTCAGTCATTTTACTTTTTGTTGTGTAATCTAAGAAATAATGCATATAATACTTAATAAGAGCTGTAGCATTTAAAGTTGTTTAAATTAAAAAAGATTCTAATAAGGTTGTGAAGTTTAGTGTAATAGGTTATGCACACATTTAAAATGTAGCTAGTAAATTATTACTGAAGTATAGCAGTGGAAAAAGGTAAGAAAGTTAAGACTTGTGAAATACGAAACACATTAAATGGAAAAGCTAAAAAACTTAATTTGGTTCAGTCAGTAACTGTAGAGTTCTAATCTTCTTCCCAATTACATTAGATTTATATCAGATTACAAACAAGTTTACAATATTTAGCATGCTGCTACTAGCCTTTCTGTTTTCCATAGGCTTTCTGTTATGAGAAAGAGGTCACAGAGGACTGACAACCATCTTTGTACCATTAAGCTGAAGAGCACTAACTTTACACTAGCGCATGATAGCACTGCCCGTGAAACTCCCATTCAAACATGAACTGAATATTTGCTCCCTGATTGATAAAGTACTTGAGCACATGCTTAAGCCTATTCTTTTTTTTCCTAAGGGCTTTGATGATCAGAAATTGCTGAAACAAAGTGATAATGCTGCATTCAAGTTACAATTCTGAAAAATAAGCATATTAAAATATGGAACTGCACTTCCTAAAATCACAAAGTGGCAACTCAGTTTAGTTTTGTATGGATTTCAAACACTGGCATTTGTGAATTTCAAACTCTACCTATCAGTCCATTTGTAAAACTCTGTGTTAGGAAAGCAGTTAGGTATGTGATTGCACCTGTTCTGCTTCAGGATGGCACTTCAATAAATGAGTAAGTGCATTCTCGCATAGGCATGCTTTTCCTGAGATGGGGACTAAGAAGTTGAATGTGTTAGAATTAACAAAGAAATACACTAATTAAAATATTTGAATCACATTACAATAATGAGATTAATTGGAAAACCCCTCCTTTTTTCATGCACTTTAAGTACTAGAGCCAGTTGCAATAAAAAGATACAATACAATTTAATATAATAAAAAAACCCTAGAGCTATAGCTAAATTGGGATAATAAATGCAAATGAAGGACAAAGTTGTGCCTTATTTGACTGGATTTAGTGTGAGGATATTAGAAGTTTTCCTGCTTTATTTGAACTAACAAAAATTAAATGAGATATTATTTAGGGATAGCATGATCAAGTTTATGTCATTGAAGCAGTCTGTATTTTCTGATTGATTTTAGCATCTAATTTTGCAACCACTATGTGCCTGATTATTGAGGTGCTTCCTACTTTGTTTTCCTGGTTGACTGAAGAAAAGAAGAATAATAGATCAGGGATTTTGTAAATTGTATCAGAAAGTATGTCTTTTTTTTTTTTTTTTTTTTTTTTTTTTAATTGGAGGTATTTCAGGCTTTATAGGCTACTAGAAGCTTTAGTAGCCTCCCCTGACTTGTTCATCTCATTAAGCAGAGGCATTTTATAATGAAGCATTTATTTTTTATTGATAGATTTCTTTATGGGGATCTGTTTGTGTTTGTTAGCAGCATAAAACAGTTTTGGGGGAACATAATCAATATCTGTCATTTCCAGCCACTAGGAGGGAAGGCAGGTTTATTACAGGTAGGGAGTCATCCAGAGAGTGAAAGGTGGATGTGGGAATGAGAGGGCTTCTGTGTTGGTAAAAAATAGGGAACAAAGAACTCCCCTTTCCTTTCCATATGTATTATATATATATAATATCTGTGTGTGTGTATATATGCATATTATATTGCAAATATAAAGGATTGTATCAAATAAAGTTGTGATTACTGCATCAGTTCTGTCTCATGAAGAGTAGTAGTCTAAATGCAAAAGAAATGAAGGCCCATAATATCATCTTTCTTGAAATCATAATAACTTATAACCTGTATTTTTTGTCTGCTTGTTTTCTAAATAAATCTTTTGTTGCTTCAGAATTAGAGAGTACACTTTTAGGTTTATTTGCATATGGAGAGAACACCTCATTTCTACATTAAAAATTGCACTGAACTAAGTTTCTCAGCCAAAACCTACCTCAGAAGTTCCTTTATCATACTTTACAATGCAAACGAGGGAATGAAAACAAAGTGCTTTTTCTTTTTAACAGGTGTTATATAACACACACACACAAAAAAAAAGAAAACCAAAGCTTATCACATGAACCATTGGAAGTCTAGACTTCTTTGCATTTAAAGCTTAAAAATCCTAAAATATTTAAAGTAAAGAGTAGTTATTGTTTTGCTGACATTTATAGCATTCCAACGGTTGCTTAACAATTCTCTTTATTCTGATAATTCTTATTATGTTTATATTCTTTGTTAATGTATTTTTTCTTATTTTTCTTCAGATTTATGTATGGAAGAGGAACTTGTTTTTATTGATAATCTTGAAAATTTTCATAAAAACCTACCTACTTCATCTGTACTTCTGAGCAGACTACATTTTTTTTTAGTGAAAGATCCCCTTTTAGATTCTGAAGGACAAAAATTAACAGAAGATGACATTTTCAGGTATCTACAAATTGTTGCATAATATTAAACATCATTAATAGTTTGTGTGTAATGCCATTAACATTTTAACATGTTCTGTTGTATGTTAACTTTTCAACTAATTTATATTTGCAACAAGGTAAAGACTTCAGCTTTTCTTATTTATGAAAAATGAAGATGGAATTTATATGCATTATTTAAGAAAACGGTATAAATGAAATTATGTCATTTTTATATTCTATAATGTGAAATGTGCTCAGGATTTTAGTTTTGGAATACAGAAAAAATGCCCACCTTTAAGGGACCTGGTCAATCCCTGACTGATTCCCTATCAGTAAAATGCCCTTAAACTTAGTTGAGCTAGGATTTTACACATGCTTCCATGTTTCTTCTTTCTTTCCTCTCAGTCATGCTATCAGTAAATCCATGCTCTTACCCTGCTGAATTATATTTCTTCAAGTTCAAATATTAATTATTCTTATGTTTTTGCTCAGTTTCATATTACTAGGTTGATTGAATTTAATTGAATGATGTCTTATGTCAGGAATTTGAACAAACTTGTACATTAAAACAGGTTTGAGTTATATTCAGAATGTGTCTAGTATTTTGTAAATATATACATCTGTATACATACATTCATAAAGTCTGGCTAAATTTTGCACTGGTTTACTCCATGTCTGGATGACTTCCATAGCTTCCTTTGCTCTTGATAGGGTTGCATGATTCACAAGCAAGGCAAAGCAGGTTTTAACTGATTTAATTGTACCTACATAGTAACAAAACAGGGAGGAATGGGGTTGTTTGCCTCTTTTTTCAAACGTGAGCCCTGATCTCACAGTGAGTCTTGGACATGACTTTGTGCACATGTGAGTGCTGTAAATATCCAGTGAAGAGAACGTGATCCAAATTCTGCAATGACTTTCAGAAATACCAGTCACAGGAGAAAAAATTGCCAGTGTGAATCTTTAAAGAAAGTTGCAGTTTACTAGCAAAGCCACCAGCCTTCTCAAGGTGGGAGTCCAAATCTCCTAATGGTGCACACATGGAGATGCATTTAGACAGAGATACAGTTAGACAGAATTCTATATAAGAAGTCTAGGTGTGGAACAATTTATACTCCTCAGTTTAAAGTATTCCTCCAGGAAAATAGTGGTGCCAGGGTCAGATGAGGAAGCTGTCCCCCTAAAAAGTCATTATAGATTTAGTGTCTGTAATGGCCACGAGGGCCAAGCCTGGTGAAAGATTTTCTTTCTGCTTGAAAAATATTCATCCCTGTTCTGCTTGTATATCCTCTCTTTACAAGGCAAGCAGTAGCCTTATTCCTGAGTTTTACTTCTTGGCAGTTTAAAAGTTTGTCAGTCAAACCAGAGAACAAACTATTAATTTTCATTTTAGTTAATAGTGAGCACACTCTGCCTGCTTTGGTGCTGAATGATTCCTGAAAATAGAAATGAAAGGTGACAAAAGATAAATAATATCAGTGTTATAGGTTACTGAAATTTTGTGTGTAGTAGAAAAACTTGACATTAGAAGAAAATTAGATCTGCAGCTTTTGCAGAAAGCATTTTTAGATGATGGGAGTTACATGTTGAGATGATGAACAATTTTAATACGGGGTTTTTTCTTGTAACTTTTTTAGGCAGGTCTCAATATTGTAGTTCTACTCTGCATATAATGTACTATTTCTTGAAAAATAATTTCAGTTAATTACACAGATTGGTACAGCATCCCTTGGAATTGCTTTCTTAGAAAAGCATGGTTTTAGAAAAAAATAACTTTTGCCACATATATGGCTATCAAAGCTACTGCTAAGACTTTCAGTCTGAGATATGAAGTAATACAAAGTCACTTGCTTTATTTTATGATCTTTTAAAGGGAATGTTTGACTTTCCAAAATGAAATGGAGATGCAAGAGTGTAAAAACGAGTTGCAGGGGATTAAAGAGAACTTCTATACCATATCTGTAAAAGACGAAGAGGTATCATTGTGTTGTTTCTTACTAATTATTATATTAGTGATATATAGTATGCTATGCATAAGTGTTTGTTCATCTGCAAGTCATTTTATTGAATTCTTTCCATATTTGCCAAATATTTGTAGCCTTCATATTTCCAAAATTAGAAAACACTGGTATTATTTGTGGTTTTTTAATTCTTGGATGCTGTTATTGGGAATCTCCACTCTGATGAGCTGTTTCTCCTGGGACCTGATGTGTTTGCAGTTTTATGTAGGTACTGTTACACTAAGAATAAAAATGAACAGGAAGCCATGACATGTGCATGGAAAAGGGAAAGTTCCAAGACGTGTTCTGGGATTTGGGGGGCCAATTTGGCTTCTTTTTTTAAACGAAATCAAATATATTTTTGCTCCGCTTTTTCAAAATTCTAGAAAGCAAACTTTCAATGAAATAAAAGGAGATTTTACTCAATTTGGAACTGTAAATTCAGATCCAATCTTTATACTCCACTGACTCAATTTGAAATACTATAACGCTATTTTTTCCCTGTATTGAGCAAAGCTTTTTGTATGCTGTGTAAATGTCATGACTTCTTTCTTAAAAGCTTTTAGAATGATTTAGAATTAAGCTATTTCAAGAAAAAGCTTTGAAAAAGCTTTAACTATACAGTAACATCAAAGGAAATTTACATACCACTCTGCTGTGCATAATATTTTTCAGTATTTCATGTTGCCTATTGAGTCAGAATTCTGCAACCCCAGCAATGACAGATCAAATTCTGTTAGGATTCCATCATACCTGCAACTGAAGGAGCTGTTAAATTTAGCTCCAGAAACTGTGGCTGATGAAGACATGTTCAAAGAGGTGATCAAAGAAGGTGAGGGTTAGTTTTCTTAAATGCTTAACTTGATTTTCCTTTCATTTGCACACATTTTACACAATCTAGCTCTTTTATATTCAGTTCACTTACGAATTACATCACAGCCTATCAATTGAGATTTTTTCTGTATAAGACTATGAACTATGCTATACCCAAATTTCTGAGTATTAGAAGTGTCATTCGCTATTTGGTTCAATCCATGGTTGTGTTAAAGTCTTGGAAATAAATGCAGCATGAGCCGTGATTCATGATATCCAGTCTACCATGAACATAATAATTTAGTGTTATGTTTTCTTATCTGTAATTAAATTTGCTTTCAGAGACATCTGTAAGAAGATTATATGCAGTACAGTCATACTGCAAAAATTGCTTGTATTACATTGTAATTGCAAACATGAAAGCAGATTTCTGGGAAAAAAAGGGTTAAATATTTCCATGGATAACAGAAATATTCTAAATGACAGTAGTAATTTCTTTACAGGAATTTAAGAAAAATTACTAAATGCTTTTCTACTACAGATAAGTACAACTTTAATAGTTATTGGCTATTGGATTGATATCTGTGACAGTATTTTGTGTAGTTAAAAGCAAAAGACAGTGCCTGAGATTTTTTTAATTTGGATTTAAAAACCCCCCAATTTGCATTGATTTTGGCAAACAAGTGAGGAAAACCACTTCTTTGGTAGACAGGAGGTAGTCCAAAGAAGTCAAGAAAAGATTCTTGATTCTGAGTGGGGAGTGTGTGTGCTGAATTCTGTTTCTGATAAGAGAACTGTTTGGAGTAATCCAATCTCTTATTGAATATAGGAACAAAACTTTTAAAACTATATATTTGACTAAGGCAGTTTCATGTGCATTCCTCTGATACATTTACTACATCACAACCTACATGCCATGTTCCAAGCTGAGTGACCTAACTTCCACTGCAGAGGTTTGAGGATTTTGTACATAAACGTCAACCTATTACTGTTTTTTGTTCTGTTTTAGTCCTTTTTAGCCACAAGAGAATCTACATACACAAACTCCTGGTAAATTACACTTAGGCTACCTACTTGTTCCAGAAATTACATCACAGTAGTCATAAGAACTTTGAATAGTTCAGATAGTGACTATACTATAGCAATAAAAAGGTTGAAAGAAAAAAAAATCGAATAAATGGTTCATTTATGGCACCTTTTAAAATGTGTTTTCAGATCTGAAAGCGGAAATTACATACGAAACAGAAATTTCCAAGTACTGTCCCATACCACAAGAAGCTTGCTCCAGTAATCGCAAAAGTATGTTGGAATTCTGTGAGTCAGGTAGGAAGATCTACATAAATCAAGGGGTGACATTTAAAATAAGATCTTCAAGTGATTGTCCCCGTATTCTGTTCTTGGGATTACATGCACCATATAGATATATGAACATTAGTTTTGTGTAATCTACTATTTTGTACCTGCAAGGTAAGCAGATAGAAGTGCCATACTCCTTTCCTGTTGTTTCCTTCATGTTGCTTTTGGCTGCAGGTGTTGTCTGTATCTTTTGCACTTGATTAGCTTTTTAGATTTTTTAAATCTAATGACTTACCCACCCAGAGAGGGCAGAGAAAAGTTAAGGCAGATTGATTAAAATTGATGAGTCAAAGAGCACAGTTTAAAATTTGTTAAAGTCTTACTTAAATGCTCTCAAAAGAGGGTGATGGAGGACAATCCACAGAGAAGTACTGAGTTTATAACTTCTAGAGGTTCAAAACTCCGGTGCAGACATTTCATTTTGCAAATGGTTCAGTAATGCTGTGTGATCGAGAAATTAAGTCACATAGTCACCACAGCTGTTTTCCACAGAAATGAACTGGAAGTGTAGAATATTTGCTAATGTGTGCATTGAATCCTGGCTTCTCCTACACTGGCATCAGAAAATCCTTGATAGGTACCCATCTTTAATAGTTTGAAAACTCAGTGAGGCAATGCTGGTTACAATGCATACCAATGTCAGACAGATTTGGTGTCTAACTGTTCAGACTAACTATCCAACCTTCTTTAAAATTGCATCGGGTTCCAGGTGTAATCTCTCAAAGTAATGGATATTCTTGCCAGCCCTACTGTTTTTTTAGCTTAATGTTGACTAGCTAAGAGAGGCAGAAAAATGGCTATGCTAGCGACATTTTTCACCTTTAATTTCACACAGGAAAGCCTGTGGAAAGAGTAGCATTTACAAATGGATGTGATCTGGGCAGAGTGGCAATACTTGAATAAACATGTACCTGTCATTCTAAGGTATATGCTATATTGGAAAAGTCTGTCCATTTTTGCATTGGACAGAACCAGTATTATCCTCCAGTGCATGTTCACTGATAGTTTTCCATCCAGCAGTTAACTAAAATCCTTGAGAAATTTTGAGTTTTCTCCAGACTTTTCTTGTCTTAGTTTGCGTATGATTTAAACTGGACTAATGTTTGTCCCCTTTGGGCTAATAGCATCACACTCCTGATATTGTATTGTAGTGGGCTTTTGACGGGACCTATCATATCAACTCAAAGTGTCTCGTAAAAAAGCTCAAGGCAAATCCACCATATGTTGTCCCACCAAGACAAAGTTAAACTTAGTTTCCATCTGGAGATTATTGCCTAGCATGATTAAGTGATATCTGAATCTAGTGACCTATCTGACTGTTCTTCACTTCTAAAGCTGATGATAAGCAGAAGGAGCTTACGTGTAGTAGATGTGAGCAGTTTGGGACCCTCCTCCCTTGTAAATAACATGTTGACTATGATCTTATCTAGGATATTGTCCATTCCTCTGGAGTAGATGAGTCAGTAAAGCATCTTGAATTGTTTTTAAAATAAAGTGATAGCATTAATCTTTATTACCAGTTTGGTGGCTTAGCTCAGGCAAGATTCAATCATTGGGGCACAGACAGCTTCCATGTCATTTTTTTTAATTTTTTTTTTTAAGGATATACTCAGATCTGCAGGATAGAGACCTGCAAACCTGTACATGCACTGCTAAGACACTGTTTGATAATTAAAGTTCGTGCATATGGTATCAAATTTCAGGAGAAATACCCTACAATCTTCTTCTAATTAATTTTGCTATTTGAGTTACCAGGAGTTAAATATGTTTGTTTGAACTCAGAGAAGAAAGAATTGTTTATTGATAAAGGGGTTGAGGGACAAGATAATTCATTCTGTCGTTAAAGCTCTGAGAAAGAGAATGGCAGCCTGAGCATAGGCAGAGTTTATCTAATATAGCAGGTCAAAATGTTCCAGTCTCAAAGGCAAAAGTAACTAGGCAGAATTAATATGAGCAGTATTGCTCAAAGAGAAATAATTGTTCTTCTTAGATATGTCAGGAATTTCTGCTGTACTGAGATCAACTCCTGTCCTGTTGCTACATTTATTTCTCCCCACAAAATAAGTTTGTGAGCTGAAGTTCACAGCAGTTGTTCATTGACCTTTTTTGCTCTAAGTAAAAGGGAAAGAAATTATACTGATTAGAAGTCTGTTTCTTACTTTTGTAACCACTTTTATTTCTTCCCCCCCCCCCCCCCCCCCCAATGTGTACTGTATATTCTCTGGCTTTCCAATACTGTTCTTTATCTTTCCTGCTGTACAATCTGCTTGTTAGTTTGGACGAGGAGCAGCTGTAAGCAGCTGGGCAGGTGGCTGATTCATAGCCTGCTGTGTGCCAGTTGGCCAAACAATGTGTGAATGGTGATTGCAGCTGCTTACTGCCTGTTGAAATGAATAGGGAATTTGTTACAAGTGTTTTTCTTTATGGAGGCACTAATTTACTTAGAATTTTTCTGGCTGTTATTTTTCTCAGAACATGGAGAAACTGGTTTTTTATGACCTCTACTTTCTGATCGAGCTTAATGAGAAATATTATTAGAAGAATGCCAGATAGATGAACACCAGGGCAATTGTGTAAACCAATTTTTATGGAATGACACCAAAATCAATGAAGTTACAAATTCCTTATTAGATTTGAATAAAAAGCAATAATCCATTAAAAAGTCCACATTCAATATGATTGGCAGAAAAAAAGCATGTGAAAAGTGACTTGCAGGGGACTTTCAATATGTCAGGTTTGTTTGTATTCCGCTTAAAAAAACCTGGTGGTATAATTAATTTTGGTGGTCATGCCTAGAAATTACATTGACTACTAATTCTGCTTGAAAGAGTAATTTTATCTTTAAAATCCTGTTTCTGAACTTCCTGAGTCCATTCATCAGAATGTTACAGCCACCACAATATTGTCTGAAGTCTCTCATCTAATTAACTTAATTTATGTGGAAACTATCTAAGGAGGCCAAGAGGGATGAACACTTAATATCAAAACCTCAGCCATAGTGCCTAATGATTTAGTCATAAAAATCATCTTACATGGTAAGAGTATGTAGCCAGAACTACATAACAGAATGAGTAAAGGAATGTGATCTATACAGTATTATCCCCAAACTGGCTGGAAATTAAATGTGAAGTATTTGGGGTTTATTGATTAAATAGTGAATTGTCCCATGAAAATATTTTGTATTTTAATCCAAAATTTCCTTAGTGTAAAATTCCTAAATACATGTGTTTCATTGACAAGTAACTTTGTAATTTGGATTTTTTTGTTTGTTTCTTTGTTTTTTTTGTTTTGGGTGGGGCTTTATGCAATTTCTAGCCAAATATGTTCCATATCTGAAAGACAAAATGGAAGTACCTTTAACTCCACCATGCAGACAACAAAGATCATGGGTTAATTTTCTGTGCATAGGACTTCAGGAAGAACCTATTCCTATTTCTGATAACAGGTAGTGAAAATGTTGTAGAAATAAATCCTGTCTTAAATCCTCTAAATCATAAATCCTGAAAATTAGTGCAAAAATAACTTTAGTCTATTTGTAAATTGGTAGTTATATTCTTTGAGACAGCTGCAAATATTTTGTGTGAAAGAGTGAACAGAGTGCATGATCCATATCTGTGGCTTTTCAGGGGAGCTTGAAAAAGGAAATGACAGTCGCAACTGTAGATTTCTTTTTCCTGGAGGACTTAATAGCCTGAAAATCCAATCTCCTTTTTGGAATAGGCAGCAGTAAATATTTATGTGTATAGCAAGTATGTATGTGTGTATATACATATATTTATACACATGGCAAACACACCTATTGAGCAAGTATCACCTGCAAAATCTCCGAAAGAGATACAGAAAGTATTGTCTGTGTTTTGGGGATATCCCCCAACAATGGAATTAAAACCTTTTCATGCTGACATAGGATCAGGATTGCTTCATCTTTTAATTCTCATCTTATTTGCAAGACTAGCATTTTTTGCCTTGCTATCTTTCTCACATATGCATGAAGAATTTAAATATCCTTTTGGGGAGGGAACCACAATCTGGATAGAATTTTCATTCACTGCTGCTTTACTTTGTGAACCAGCCTTGATGGCTTCTCTCACTCCTTCCTGTTCACTGTGGTTTTGCATGAAATGACCCTCTATATGGACAAGAAAAAAATTTAATGAATGAGTGAATGAATGGATGAACTGAAAATTTAGAGATAAAGTAGATCCTTAAAAGGTAGTTGTGTGTAAATCAAAATTCATCAGATAATGCTGTTAAATTTCATACCTCCAAGTCTTGTTTTATTTTCTTCTTAGTATTTTGATTACAGAGCCCTCTAGGGAATACTTGGAACGTTTGGTTTGGCAGTCAGAGAAGTATCGGGATAATATGAACGCTCTTTTGCTTGTTGGTAAGGACTTCTAACTGATGATCAATTTGTAATTGATGTTGAAGAGTTCCATGTTCATGGAGAAACTATAGCAAAAAAGATAATGTTATATTACAGAGCACATCTTTTGAGCCATTGAAGTTTATCCAGTTAATGTAACCCTCTGAAGTCTGGATTATCTGATTCTTTTAGTACATATAAAAAGTTAAGTATGGCAACATAGAAGTTGGTATGTCATGTATCCTTATATGGAGGTAATTTGAATGAAGTAAGAGTTTTATTTCATGATGAAAATGTTCAACTCACTACTAGTAATTATATTCAGTAACTGTGGTAATTGAAATTTAGTAATCTGTAAAACTCTTTCTGTGTGCTATTTTTCCTTAAATAATGTTTCAAAATGTGTATTGATCAATAGAAAAATACTGTTAATAAAAAGTAATAACTTGACAAGAGCAGAGTTCATGTTAGGAAGCAAAATATACAAAATCATTTATTGCTGATATTTTTGACAGCACCAGAATACTCATTACCACTGTTCTTTCATTTAATTTGCCTTCATTTTACAAGTCTCAGGATTAAATTATGTATATGGACTTGTTACATTGTCCAATTCATTTGTGCATTCATTTATAGTTTAAAATAATGTATGGAAGGTTTATTACTATTTAAGTACTTTTTTTTTTTCAGGTAAGGATTATGTTAAGTCTTTGTAAGCATGACAAATAAATCCACAGATAGTGAACAAGACATTTGTAAATTTAGAAATGCAGCTACACATTATTATATCTGAAAAAAAATTACACACACCCACCCTATACACTCAATAAGTAAAAAGCACACTTGCTCTGATAACACTAACTGCTTTACTCTTAAGTCTATTAAGAGTTACAAATGGAAGTATAAACAATGGCTATATGTAGTAGGTCATCAGTAGTTGGGAACTTTCATTTCCAAAATAACATTCAGTTTTCATGTTTCTAGATTATTAATATTATATGTTGATTTCTGGTTTTTGTAGAGCATGAGACTGTTAATCTTGTATATCAGCGACATTCACTTACAGAACTGAAGGAATTGCTACCACTTGAGGTAGAACCACCAATGCTTGGCTCACTAGAGGAGGGCTGGTGGCTTCATTTGGGTTTAAATCCAGTCTCCATAGAAACTTTGGAGCAATTAAATATGGATGTCAGTAATACAAACAGTTTGGTTCCTACAGAAATAGAAACATTCACGCGATTTACATCATATCAGTTAGAAAGTAAGTATCTTCTTTTTTTTAAAAAAAGTGATAAAAAGGCAAAGCTAGATACTTTAACAGAAAATCACACAATGACAGTTACATACCTTCCAAGAAGGAAGGAAATGGAAGATTTCTTATTCTCAAGAACAAAATGTTTTATAGCAATATGAAGGAGCAACACTACTATGATTAAAGTGTACTTTCACAACCTTAGAACAAATTGTAGGAACAGAAGTATTTAATTACACAAAGTTATCTTTTCTATTAATGTACAGATGAAAAGTAGCCTCCACCAGCCATACTATTTTTTAATAAAGTAGTTTCATACAGGAGAATTTCTTAACAAATAATAATTTTACACTGGAATATTTTAATAAAGCAGACATTTGTATAGTCCTATCTGCAGAAGGTCAGTGAGGAGTGTATGTTACAGTGAAAATTCTTTATTTTGTGATGCTGTTCAGAGGAGGTTATTTTCATGCTGGCTATGGTTTCAGATGTGAGCCACTCCTAAACTTTGGAATTTCTCATAGACCATTATGCATACTTATAATCAAAGTTTAACAGAACATGCAAAAAATTATTTAGATTTTATGATATATTTATGGCCTGACTGCAAGGCACCAGTTGTAGTTGTAGAACTCCAAGGATGGACAGTAACATGATGTATCATGAAACAAATTGGCACTGCTCAGGAAAGAACGTTTCCACTTAACTGCTTTTTACATATCTCAGTGTTTACCTACTATGTTTAACATAGATGTACAGCAGCAATGCAAAAAATTGCAGTTCTACCTAAGCACATCTTTAGAGGGAGCTAATTGCATGCTTTACTCTTTTTTTTCCCTCTTAAAAAATCTGCTAATCTTTTAATCTTTCTTCCTAATGAAGTGTGTTGCATCCCACTTCCTAGAAATCTTACACCAGTAAGCACCATGGAGATGGTGAAAACTTCTCCAAACAGTAGCATGGTCTTCTGTTTCTCAATATTGTACATTTCTACTTAGGACTACTCAGTACAAATTTTCTAAAAGTGGACTCTTCTAAGGCAGGAGAAGAAATAAAAAAATGCTTTCTCTACAATTATCCGAAACAGTTAACTCTAACCAGGAGGAAGAAAAGGTAAAATCTATGTTGCAGTGGAAAAATTAAATTTTATTTTTTAGGATGGCTTGAAGAGAAGAATTCCATGACAAACCAGGAGCTGCTTTCTGCTGAAAGACATCAGCCAGACAAAGTAATTAATCTTTACATGTTACCACAGACTCAAAGGCAGCACTTTGCCCTGCATATGAGTGCTGCATCATCTGACAAAATTAACAGTTCAGATACATCTGTGGAAGAGCTTACTGGAGGAAGCATAAAAAATAATAAGGTAGAAGAGGCAATTTATTTCTTAAACCAAGAAAAGAAAACTTTCAAATCATCTGAATCAGTCAGCTGTAAAGATGTGTCTTGTAAACAAGACAACTCATCCAATAGTCAAAAACCCGCATCATTTGCACTTGCTACAAAATGGGACAATGATGATTCTGATCTTAACAACTTTATCATGCTGAGATCTAAACATACACTCAGCCATAGAGAGGAAAAAAATTATGTAGATAGTCCTGAAAAAGGTATGTGAACCATTTTATTCTGCCATTTTTTCCAGGGTCTAATTCTGCTCTCTTATACCAATTGCAATAGATGCTAATTCATGCTAGCATTTATGGGGAAAAAATCCTTTAAAGCCAATGATAAGATTTTTATGATCTTTAAAATAGTTGAATTTTTCAATGTTTGGCTTTTCCTTTAGATATCTTGGGAGATTTTGTTTGTTTGGAGGAGGGAGTGATTTGGTTTTGGTTTTGGGGTGTTTTTTTGGTGGTGGAAGTGGGTTTTAATAAAATAAACATATGAGTTTATTCGTGTTCTGGCAAAGTAACTCTATATGGTACTTACTCCAGAAGATCTCTTCTGTCCATGTGTTCTGAATCAGATCTCCTGGCCTCTTTGGAGAGATAGTAGTTATCAATTGTACTTATGAAATTAATTGTAGTTATCAAATAGTAATTATCAATACTCTTATTTTTGTAGCCTAGACAATGAAAGAGACTTAAAGTTCTTCTCTGGAAAGAACTGTTTGAGCCAGTTACCTTGGTGTAAACACCATGGAACAATGAGGCAGAACTGGTCTTAGGGAAAACAGAAGGTTGTTGGTATCCTTGTTATCGATGATGACAATGCTAATGAAAGAATCTCAGGCTATGTGTTGATCATTACAGAAATGCAAAATAGCGGAGGGGGAAAAGAAGTGGAAGTCCTTCTTTGTTTTAAAAAAGAAACATTTGTGACACAAAATATCAGGAGACAGTGACATACTTCCAGATAAATTTTTCAGGATAAAGTTGCATTTAAAAAGAATATTTTTCATTTTTTGGACTTGTATGGCAGAACTTTGACAATAACTTTTATCTGTGTTTCAGTTATATGTCTCAGCATAAAAAAATATTAAAATTGTTACCTAAAAGCTTTCAGCAATAATTCCTATGGAATAGCATTGAGATATTTAATTGCAAACTTATGTAATCTTGTGGATGAAATTATTTCTTTGTAGATTAATCTGTTACTGACACTTGTAGACATGCATACAACTCTTCCATGGCCTCAGAAAGCAACAATCCCAATTTTAAAAGTAGGAGGTCAAGGTACCTGAACTAAAGTTTTATGCTACCATCTAGTGAACTCTGACTAGAACTGCATCTTCTAACAAGAAATCCCAATGTGGTGAAGACAAACTATATTACATTTACAAATAAGCCTGTGAAGGTTTAAATAAGTTAATTGCGGTTTAGAATATGTTTACAGGTAGACCCCAGTGTTGCAAACCAGTAATGTCTGATATATGGAGAATCCATTGAAATGTAAATTATTATATACTTCCGTAATAATGAAAAGTTTTTATTAAGGGTCATTCTAAATTTAGTTGAAAATAAGAAATGCCAGCACAGCTTGTAGAGCTCTTTATTGTCTTTGTTGTTTGGCTTATTTTTTAAAGATGTCATTGTGTGTAACATTTAGTTCAGAAAATACACATGAAGTAGTAGAAACAGTTCATTGATCCAATTTTGAACCCTGTATAGCTTTTCAAAATCAGGAAAGTTTTTTTAACTTAACTAGAAAAAAAAATTAGTTTTTTCTTTTCTGTACAATCAGTTTGTTTTCTGAGGAAACTGACATTCTTAACTAGGAAAAAATCAGCAATATTTAGGAGACACCTCTTCAGGCAGAACCTCTCTCAGAAACAAAGAGGTAGAGCTGCCAAAGGAAGCTTTGTGGGCAGAAGCTGTAGCTCACGCATCAGTATTTATAAGGAAGAAAGGAAGGAGACTTAGAAATACTAACAAGTTGCAGAAGATAGCTATAACACAGGAGATAAAGTTCTTTTCAACAATCATTTTTTATTATTTTTTTCCTGCCATTTGCAGCTTCCATATACTTTCTGGATCACTTACAGTATCTAGCTGTTTCTACTCATACTCACTCAGATATTTTTCATGTTTTGGGCTCCTTTTAATCAGCAGCATCTTTCTTCTCATAGATGTCTTTCCTCCATATAAAGGCATATGAGCTTTCCTTTGAAGCTGTATTACAGAGCTATAGTACCAGCTCCTTAATTTTTCCAGCTCTGAATTTCTGCCCTAAGGAAGAGGAAGCTGATATTACCTGACTCCTTGGGTTGTGAAGGCAGACAGAGCCTCATCTCTTTCTGTGTCTCAATGTTTTTTCCATACGATATGAGCCCATGAAAACAATAAAGAAGTTCATGAAGAGAAAATGTATGAGTCATGGAAACTACTTAATATGACAATATTTTTGCATGTGGAATCATTTATAGAATAGTTTTCTTATTCATTGAGCTGTTTTTGTGCTATTTGTATCTAAATATTCACTTGTGGTTTAATGATTTAGTGCTACAACCTGAAGAACAGCATATGCATATTCACGAAGAGGACAGTTCTGTTTGTGAGACTGTAAGAATAGAGGAAAAAGAACAAGAGAATGAGCATAGTGTCACAGTCAATATCAAAGCATCAGGTATACTATTTTTGGATGTGCTTTATTTTATATAGTTTTGCAATATAATTTTTATATTAAATAGTACCACTCAGACAACTATGGAAGTTATTAGGCTTAGTGTCTACTCCTTGTGACTGAAAACATTCCAAATAGACGGATATTTATTTAGATAAAGGTGTGAGAGCAGGCTATGGAATTCTGTCTTAAGACTAAAGCCAATTGCATGCAAACTAAAAAGTATAGACTTCAAGTTCTGTCTGATCTTAATCAGCAGGCATGAAATCTCTTCAAGCCAATCAGTACCCTCAAATTATTATTCTACATTTTTTTCTCTAACAGAGTAAATGAGAGAATTAGAGACAGAAGGGATTGGTAGTCCTTTTGGCAGAAAATGTCTTTAACACAGTATTAATCCACTATGGATTTATCTCATACATGACGGCCTTACCCTGTGAACTCTTGCTCTTGTACTTTTCAAGGCATTGTATCAAAGAATATAAACTGACAACAATTTAGTCTTGCAGTAGAAATAGTGGAGAAGAACCTAGAAGATATTTATCCAAGATATTTTACACCCTCAAATTAAGCACACCCAGTACTAGAAAGTTGTGGGCCTAGCACAAATTGTTTTTATTTTCCATGGAAATGCCTTCACTCTAACCATGTGCTTAATGGGAGTCTCTTTCACGGAACTAGTGAAAGAGTAGAGCAGTATTTTCATCTGTTCCCATCTGGGATGGGCATCAAGTAACAGCTATAAGCTTTTTTTAAATTATTTTTTAAAATAAATTTTGAAGCAAGACTCCTTTATTGCAACTGGGAAAAAAATTAAAGCTTTTCTGCAATCAAAACCAGAATTAGCATTTTGCAAAGGTAGTATTTGTTGGGACTGAATGTCCTATTGCACTCCTTGAAATAAAGTGTGTTTCACCATGGTGGCTTTGCACAGGAAGGAGAGGAATGTTTCTCAAAACCAAACTAAAGGCAAAACAGAGATTAGAAAGATTCACACAAGTACTTTACTCAACAGTGGAACATTGAAGATGCATGATTAGAAATACACTTTAAAAAAAAAATTAGTACAGGATTGCCTGAATGAAATTATACAATGGGCATCCACAATACTATAGTATCTGACCTATTTCCATAAAGGCTGGAAAAACTGGACATAATAGCATATCTTTTTTTTAGAATGCTTAAAAAATATCATGTTATTAATTGCTGTTATGAAATAGTGCATTGATCAGCTGCAAGTCAAATTATTTGTACAGATCAGTTGAAAATATTTTTGAAAAGTAATAGTAAATCTTTTAAAATGAATAATCATGGAGTTCTAATCTTGTTGATGTGATTAACTCAACTATAGATTTAAAAAAGTATGAGTATGGAAGAGTTTCACCTTGTCTGAGGAAAAGGGCATCCCTTTCAACTCATTCAGCAATTGACAGCTCTGTCATGGATGCTCATAGCAAGAAACTCAGTTGTAATTTGGAAAGAATTGTAAAATAGCCACCCAGAAGCTATTCAGAACTGTTATTATGAAAGAACAAAGAGACTAACAGACTGGCTTATTTAGCCTTGCTAGACAAAGACATTAGAAGTTAATTACCAGGGAAGACGAAGAGCTGTTTAAGATGAAGTTATAGTAACAAGTGGATATAAAGGGACTAAGTCTCAGTTTAGACTACAAAGTAGAAGAAGGCTGTAGAACAATGGAATAATAGCACAATCTTAGTGGGAGTCACAAAAGTAGAAAATCCTAACTTTTCATTATAGAGTTTGATCACTTTATGAAATGTATGGAATAACATGGTTGTCTGCTGAGGAGCAGCTTGATTCTACCACCCAGGAGGCTCACTGGCGAGCAACTGTTTTTCTGTTAATGTTACAGCTTTCGTGAAGAAGAGAGTGTTCTTTGTGTTTTGGTAGGTCTTTTGAATAGTCTTGTTCAGTAGTAGTGTATGAAACCAAATTTTATATTTTCTTTATTGTGCTATCCAGAAAGCCAATGCCAGGCATACTGCCTCTTGGAAGAAGCAGCCACTCCTGTTCTAAAAGATTTGACACATCTGGGTGTACTTGCTTCTGTAAATTGGAGCTTTGACAGCATTAAATTTGATCACACAAGGTTTTTCTTAAAACAGCAGGAGAAAGTCATATGCGATCGTTTTAAAGAAGGTATATCTTTTTAAAAAAAATGTTTTTTTTCATCTTAAATACTGATATGGGTTTAATTGGTGACATAAAATTCAGGATATTTGATAAATTAATGATAAATCTTTCAGCAGTTTATCTTGTAGAGTTACAGTAATTGACTTACTCTTTTATTTTCAAAGTAATGTCTCCTAGTTGTTCAGCATTAATTTATTAACCTGAATATTGTAATACAAAAAAATACTAATTTAATTTCATTTTAAAATATTTGTATATGGCTCAGAAATATTTCTTCTATATCAAACAATGTTTAAATTATTTTTTTCATGTTAGATTTTAAAATTAAAAGCTGTCTATGTGTTTTTGTTGTTTTGCTCCTTTTAGTAGATATTGTTTGTCACACCTGCAGGATGAAAAATGCCAAGCCTACATTAGAAATGAGGAGAAAAAAATCCATATTAATTTTGTTTCTTTCTGATTTCATTTCTCTCCTATGTGGCATGTGAAAACCAAATAGAAACAGAAACAATGAAAACCGAAGCCAGCAAAACCAGTGACCTCTTACAAAGATTTTGGCTATAGATAAAGAGAGGGGCAGGAAAAACTCACAGCAAAATACAGATTGTGTTTGAGGAAGATATATTTTGGATAATTTTTTTTGCGTTTTTGCTTATAATTAAATCCAAAACGTATCCCCACACTAGTTACTATGAAGAAAAAATCAATCCTCTCAGCTGAAACCAGGACAAATTGAGTACTAGTTGTAAGGATAACATAGCAGGCTGCCTACTACCTATGAAGATTTTATATTATGTCACAAGTTATGCGATAAACTTTTAGCTATCTAAACTTCATTGCTTTCTGTGCTTAATGTATTTTTCTCAAAAGAAAACTAATGATAATGAAATTACCAATGAGAGAGAAGGCAAACAAAAAAAATGTTAGTGGTCTCTGCACTAGAATGACGGCCTGTGATCTATAGAATTACCATATTAAAATTGTCAGCAGCAGGGTTCTCTTAATTTGAGGGAGCTTACAAGAAAGCAAGCAACATCTTTATAAACATGAGGGAAAAACTCAGTATCTGTATCAGTCAATCACAGAAAAGAAAACATTACTGAGAAAAGTATACAGAGAAATACTACTGCTCAAGATCAAGGAGAAAAATATTTTTAAGAGTGCATTTTAATTCATTATTAGTTTAAGAAGAATTATATCCTTTCAAATCAAGTTTACATGCTGTAGAAATGTTTCCTAAAGTAGGAGCTGGGCCTATTCAAACTTCAAGGCCCTCTTTGCTTGCAAATTAGCTGTGCAGTATATTGCCAATTGCTAAAATTAGAGCAATTAAATCAATGAAACTATTTAGTGGCTGAAATACTGACGAGGCAAATAGTCATCATCTGGACCTTCCTTTTAAGGGCAAGTGTTTTCTGAGGAATGGATAATATTTACCCATCCCTTGTTATAAAAAATAACTGTTTGTTGAACACAAAATTGACCCATGTAATAAGTGAATCTTTGGACTACAGATGAAGGAAAGCAGTAAAAGCTTTTTGCTCTTAATTTAGAATACCGGAAAAAAGTCAGGTTGATTTAGCTACCATTGTCTGGATGAAGAGACAGAAAAGTGCAAAGGAAGTCTTCCATTTTGCCCCCAACTAAAGAAGCAGAAGGAGATAAGAATTTTCTTCCTGGAAGGTCCATAGAAACATAGAAATGAGGAAAACTAACATGGCCAATTCATTCCTAATAAATATTTCTCTAACTCTATAGGAGATTCCAAAACCTCCCTGGTAACTTACTTCACTCTTTTATTACCTTCCCCATTTTAAATAGTTTCACAATATCTAATCTCATTCTGTTTTATTCAGAGTATGCTGATGCATTTTCTGATTAATTCCCCAGTGAGCATAGAAAACAATGACTTATTATGATGGTATTGATCTATTCGAAGATTATTTTTTCCTGTACTGCTCTTTTCTTTCTGCACCAAATATCACCAAGTGCTCCAGTCTTTCACCATAATATGCAGTTTCTTACTGTCTTGCTTTGTTTCTAAATGACCTGTATTCCTCACTGAATTTTTATGGTGAGTGGTGTCAAGAACTGGACATAGTCCTCCAGTTTCAGCACCTTCACTGACAGAGATAACAGTCACTTTCTGTCTTTTGATACAGAATAGTGGCAAGATCTTTGTCTTCCATGCTGTTTCCAGATAATTCTTCTGTATGCTGTGTTTGTAAATTTGATTTTTCCTTCCTATGTGCTTTACTTGTCTTTTTGAATTAAAAGCTATGTTGATCCCAGTACATAGAACTATCTAATATTTTTCTAGTATAATGCATCTCATTCAGTAATTTCTTGATCAGCTGTAATAATTTATTCTTTAATTATCTTCCTTAAGCATTTTTTAGCATCCTGAAGTATTTTATTAAGTCAACTTACTCTGCAGCAATCACATCTTTCTTTTAATATAATGAACTACACCACCTCCCTGTGTGCAATTCCAAAAAATGCCTTTCTTCTTCAGACCAGTAATTCCTTCCTATTCAGTTGAGTCCTTGAAGATTTATTCAAAATGGGTACATAATACAGAATAGGCAGCCCATAAAATGTTTGATTTACTCTGTGGGTCCAAGAAGAAGCAGATGTCCTCCAAATTTACCTTCTCAAAGAAGGTTAAGAATCTCATCATGAGAGGTTAATTAGGTGTGGGGAAGGAAATATCAGAAGTTAAGATTCTACATGGATCATTATTGGAAGACAACAGGAATTTTTCTCATGATATCTGTGAAAATTAGCTGAGCCCAAATAATTTGCCGTAAAGAATGTGGCTTTTATAGTCTAAAATTTGTTGAAAAGGCTCTGTGAAAAGCTCAATTTTCTTATTGATTTGTGGATAATCTGCAATTTTGATTTCTTCGTAAGAGTTCTGAAATGTTTGGAAAATGGGTCAGATGGAGTTACAGTGCTGGTGAAAAATGTAGTGATTTGACTAGTCAGATGAGGAAATAATAATGTGAAGAACTGGACTTGTATCATGGGAAATTTATCAGTTTCCATGTCTATTTAAAGATTGCCATACTAAAATCAGTAAGGCAGTGTGGATTTAATGGCACACCTAGGGGAGCTGTTATCCCCTTTTCCAGCAAGCACCATTTATCCCTACACATCTTTCAAAAATGCTTCCCTGTGTGCCACTTGCTCTGGGTCTGATGACATGGGAAAAGTTATGCTGTATCATAAGCTATTTGCCAAGACCGCCAGATCTGACCTTTCAAGATTATGTCTGTTTAAGTGTGTTTAATGAAAATTCTGAGATCTTTTAAATTGATTACGTATGTATAGTGTGATTTCTGAAATTTTATACAGACCTCACCTGTGTCTTCTATTCATAAAGGTATAAAGGACGAGAAGGAAATCATGCTGTTCAGACATGCTGCTCTGGTGCACCTGCTGGTGACAGTGCGAGATCTTCTATTAACATGTGGCTTGGACACAGCACTAGGTTTGTTTTTAGTAGTGAATAATGATACCCAGAAACGCAACATTTTGTGTGTATTCTGCAGTCCGTCTTTCATGTTTGTAGGCTGTTATTCTTTGCCATCAGTATACCTCCACTGTAGCTTCAATATGATATTAAACCCCCTTTGCTTCCTTAATTTTGTTACATCACTAGAAATGAATGCACTGCACATTGTATTTTGGTAATGTATATGCTCAGTTTATGGTGAAATACCACTGTGTATTTCATTACATGGATTTGCCTAAGAAACATTCATATGGACTTCCATATATATAATGTGTTGTCTTGTATCTCAGAATGACAAATTTTCGTTGGAATCTCTGTGTGGAAAGTGAGAAACATGCAAAAATGGCAAGTCCTTTGTTGTTTACAATCCACCTTCTGCGAGTGTGGAACACTTTCCACCTAAAAATATTCCTAGACTCCCTGAAAATGAGATAGTTAAAACTGAGGGCATTTTAAGCAAAATCTGAAATATTATCTAATGTATCATGAAGCAGGGAGTTTGAAGTTACAGACCAATTCTTAACACTGGACCCACACAGAAGCTTTTTTCGAGCTTTTCTGGTATTATGCTACTCAGATTTGGGATATGAAAATCCGTTGTAACCCAATTTTATGCCTGAAATGGTCATGCCATGCTTCGCAAGTTCCCATAGTTGTGTATTGTAAATTTTCAGATAGATCTATCAGAACAGATTCATAAGGAGCTGAAGTTGGCTTTTACGAATGCCCTAGGAAAGTCAGGCTCCCTCTGTCTTTATAGGAGATACCACAGCTCTAACTTCAGTCACTCTGAATTAACCCTTGATGGAGGGAGGGTGTTTCCTTAAAAGGGATGCAAAATGAAAAACATCTGCCATAAAACAAACTGTGGGAAAAAGAAATTATTTTGTAGTCACTTAAATATTTCTAGCAATAAAAGAGTAGGAAGAAAAAAACCAGAATTAATGTATAAGTAGAATCCTAAGCAGAATTCATTTCTACAATTACTATAAACAGTGTAGGAGGATGGGAAGGATACAACTGAGCAGTTCTTCCTCCTCTGTTCTGTTGTGGCAAAAGCACTTCTAGATGGTATTTCAGAATTACACAGCACCTGTCCTTCCATATCCCAGCAGCACGTCACACAGGAGAATGTACAAGTAAAAAAGAGCTGAAAAAAACTTAGAAAATTGAACCAGATAATAAGTAGGCCCTGTAGTCCTCACTATGGTTGTGATGTTGTGCTGTGCTGTGTGATTCATCACAGTTATCTTAGATGTATTTTTTCTTTATGTATTTTCAAATAACCCCAACATTTTTCACCATTTATATACAAAAGGCATTATTCAGAGTTGAGAAATACTTGTGATAATATGAAGTGGTGAGAACACAGGAAAAGTAAAGCCTTGGACAGTGGGAATATAAATAAAGTTGTTATTTGTATGTTAAATATAACAATGCTACTGCTGGTATCTGCAGCTATAGAATGCAATGTTCTATAATTCTAGCTGGAGTCATAAAGCAGACATTACAGGAGGTACAGCATTTTATAAAGGCCACTTATGTATCTAATTAGTAGTAATAGTATCCTTCCATATTGGTGAGCCATTCATTTTTCATCTTTTTTGTGCAAGATACCTTCACATAAATTTTAAATTTTAAATTTATGTGTAAATTAAACACAAACCTTGGCAATTATCTTTTGTCATTGCAATTACTTATTTTGATGCTTTATTAACAGGTTATTTGTCCAAGGCAAAGGATATCTATAAAACCATCTTAGAATCCTGTTTAAATAGCATCTGGAGGCAGTTGAAGATTGTACAGTACAGCAGCCAGAAAAAGCATGAAACAAATCCCAAAATAAGAGAGCTTCAGTGTCAAATGTTGAATTGGATGCAAAGTTATGGAGAGGAACACAATGTTAAGGTTAACAATGTAAACAATTTATATAAGCAAATAAAACTGCTCCAAACGATGTGAATAATTACACAGCTATCTTTCCACAAGTGTCAATTTATGGAAGAAAGTCTTATAATTACCTAACTCTTAAGTATCTACTAAATAAGTAGTAGATACTTAAGGTAAAAGGTACCCTTTTTACCTTACTAAATAAGGGTAACATAAAGTTTAAGACCTCTGTCAGGAGCAGTGCAGGTTTCTGTTTGATCAAATCTCCCCTTGTTGCATGACTGAGATACTATGTATATGAGTTTTAACAATACCAGGGCTTTATCTTGTTGCAGGTGGTTTTGTTTCCCTGGTAAATAAATTGTATCACATCACTTACTGAAAATTATAACTTTTTATTTGAAGGCCTCAATCTTCTGGTGCAAGGACAATCATACCACAAGGCAGGATTGTGTACTTGCACAATGTGTCTCAGAGCATACACACCATGGAGTATATTGGTGGTGTTATCTATAGATGAGCTCTGCTTAACCCATATATCAGGCCAATCTCCTGGCATTTTAATTGTATAAAAAGCAAATATCCATAAGTGCTAGTTATGGCATGGAGGATAGAGTTGTGGAGGAGATTGAAGTTATCCAAAGACCTTTTTTTTCTGGATATGTGAATATTTTGGGTGATACCATGCAGTGCAAAACACCATGTATTATTTATTTACAGAATACTTACCATGAAACAGAAGGGATAAAAAATATAATTTTTAAGTGTCCTGACTGTTTTGAATAGAATTTATGCTGCTGGATACACAGCCAAAAAAGATGAATCTTCAAGCTTACTTTAATTTATTTTAATTTCTTTCCATATGTTACTTCCTGGAGTTTTCTTCTTCCTTTGTTTCTGTTAAGAGTTGCACTAAGAGCTCTGAATATCTTTTCATTAAATTTTCCTGAGAAGAAAAATATAATAGCTTATTGTACAGCCTTTTAGAATTCAAAATGGCAATGAAGCAACCAAAACAAAATTATTGTCTTGGTGTTTGTCCTTCAATAGACCCTATAAGCTGGTTTCAGCATAATTTCCTTCTTAGGAGTAACACATTTTGTTTTGTGATACTAGGATTATGCTATACTAGGAGACGTATGACAACTTTGTTGTCTTAATGTCAGCGCTGTGACAATTTTGCTTTTTTTCTAAACTAGATATAATTTTTAAATTTTTAACTATAACTTTTCTGACTTTTGATTTCTTCGTTTGACTTAAGGTTATGCATATGCATGCAGTGTAAGAACAGATACTATTTTAGTCACAATTATAAGATTGTTACTGTTCCCTAACACTCAGAAACAGGTTTCAATGAGCCAGAATAGACAGAAGGACTATTGTGGTTTTAATAAGAAGTAACAGTTCTATTGACTAAGCCATTTCCAGTTCTTTCACATCAACATCAGTTAATGTGATGTGACATATGATAATCTGTTTATCCTTTTATTAATCATAGAATCACAGAATGGTTTGAGATGGAAGGGACCTCAAAGATCATCTAGTTCCAACCCCCCTGCTGTGGGCAGGGACACCCTCCACTAGCCCAGGTTGCCCAAAGCCCCATCCCACCTGGCCTTGAACACTTCCAGGGATGGCACATCCACAGCTTCTCTGGGCAAACTGTTCCAGTGCCTCACCACCCTCATAGTGAAGAATTTCTTCCTCATATCTAATCCAAATGTCCCCTCCTTCAGCTTAAAGCCTTTACCCCTTGTCCTGTCCCTACATGCCCTTGTAAACAGTCCCTCTCCGGCTTTCTTGTAGGCCCCTTCAGGTACTGGAAGGCTGCTATAAGGTCTCCCCAGAGCCTTCTCTTCTCCAGGCTGAACAACCCCAACTCTCTCAGCCTGTCTTCACAGGAGAGGTGCTCCAGCCCTCTGATCATCTTCATGTCCCTCCTCTGGGCTCACTCCAACAGGTCCATGTCTTTCTTGTACTGGGGACCCCGGAGCTGGATGCAGTACTGCAGGTGACATCTCACCAGACTGGAGTAGAGGGGCCTACTGGTCCCTCGACCTGCTGGCCACACTTCTTTTGATGCAGCCAAGGACACGGTTGGCTTTCTGGGCTGCAAGCGCATGTGGCTGGCTCATGGTGAGCTTCTTGTCCACCATGATCCCCAAGTCCTTCTCCTCAGGGCTGCACCCAATCCACTCGTTGCCCAGCCTGTAGTTGTGCTTGGGATTGCACTGACCCATGTGCAGGACCTTGCCGTTGGGCTTGCTGAACTTCATGCGGTTTGCATGGGCCCACCATTAGGAGGAGCTGTGGACTCCCTCGAGGGTAGAGAGGCCTTACAGGGAGATCTAGATAGACTAGAGAACTGGGCAATCACCAACCATATGAAATTCAACAAGAGCAAGTGCCGGATTCTGCACCTGGGATGGGTTAATCCTGGTTGTACATACCAACTAGGGGACAAGAGGCTGAAAAGCAGCCCTGCAGAAAGAGATCTGGGGGTTTGGGTTGATGGCAGGTTGAACAGAGTCAACAGTGTGCCCTGGCAGTCAAAAGGGTCAAACATGTTCTAGTGTGCATCCAGCACAGCATAGCTAGCCGATCGAGGGAGGTGATTGGCCCACTCTACTGATATGGCCTCACCTTGAGTCCTGTGTGCAGTTTTGGGTGCCTCAATATAAGAAGGACATCAAACTATTCGAGTGTGTCCAGAAGAGGGCGACCAAGACAGTGAAAGACCTTGAGGCCAAGACTTAAGCAGAGCTGCTGAGGTCACTTGGTTTGTTCAGCTTAAGAGAAGTCTGAGGTGTGACCTCATCACGGTCTATAACTTCCTCAAGGGGGGCAGCAGAGGGGGAAGTACTGATCTCTGTCTGGTGACCAGTGACAGGACATGGGGAAAGGGAATGAATCTCCATCAGAGGGAGTTCAGATTGGACATTAGGAAAAAGTTCTTCACTGAGAGGGTGGTCGGTCACTGGAACAGACTCCCCAGGGCAGTGATCATGGCACCAAGCCTGTCAGAGTTCAAGGAGCATCTGGGCAATGCTCTTAATCTTATGGTTTAGTGTTAGGTAGTCCTGTGAGGAGCAGGCAGTTGGACTGGATGATCCTTTTGGGTCCCTTCTGACTTGAGATATTCTATGATTCTATGATTGTCATTCTGGAAAAACTCCAAGGTTACCATTTTTGCCATCTGTTTAGTCAATCTCGTGCTTTCTGTGCAAAGGAGAAAGAAAGATGCATGCATGCTGAAAGAACAAATTTTTTTACGGTACTAGAGTTTCTTTTACTTATCTTCTTGCAGATACTAATCATAACAAGGATGGACTCTGAGAGAGAAAAAGCTGCCCTCATTCACACTTTATCTAGCGTAGAAGGTAAATAATTATTTTTATGTGTATTTTTAAAAGAAAAAGTGACTGTTATTCTGTACTCCACTGCATTCCTGTTTGTAAGCTTTTTGCAGGTGTTTCTCCATTTTCTCCTCATCAGCAACCTTTCTATACACTTCTTTCACTATTTTCTGTTTCCTAACTCTTCCATCAGCCTTTTTTCTTTCTTGTAATTTTATTTTCCCCTGATTAAAAGTTCTGGTATGATGTTTTCTGTTGCAAGAGAATGATAGTTAATCTGTCAAGTCAAAGATTTACTTAACAGAACACAAAGGATATGGGCAGCCCATTGCCTAATTATAATTGCATCTATTGTCTTGGTCAGATTGTCTCACTGTTTTTAGCTGATTGATGGTCACAAGTTTTCTTCCTTGCAAACTTATTAAGAGCAGTTAGAATTTAGTAGTCTTAACTAAGCTCCTTAGCATAAAAGCTTAAATTAGTAGGTGGGTACAGATCATGATTTCCCTTAGCCATCTGTTGCTGACTTTACATATTTGCTAAATAGGTAAGCATAAGCTGTAGCATATCTATTAAACTCAAGGGGGGGAAAAATACTGTTTCCAATATCCCGGCCCCCCACTGATACAAGCAATACTTTCATCAATTCATCATTTTACCTGTCAGTAATTTTTGTACAAGCTTGTTCAACGTTGCAGATTCAGCTGGTAAAACAAACCTGTTTCAGGAAGATTGTTATTTGAGCCTGTACTTATATTTAAAGCAAGCCACTGATTCCTTTCATATTGTTTTTTAAACCCCATTTTTCTAACTCCTTCTTGCTTGAACCTTCTCAACAGTGTCATATACGGTATCCTTCCTTTGCTTTTAAAAATAAAGTTAAATTTCCTGTGCTCTTAAAAGAAGAAAGCCTGTCTTTTAGAATGTTTTGAAAGGGAGGAGGCATGTTCACAATGGTTTTAATAATAATAATAATATTTATTGAAAAGTATTTGGTTTAAGATCTTAAGACTTGATTGCAAAAACAAGTCAATCCAACTAACTAAACTTTTGAAGAGAGGCATTTGTGTTATACAAATATCCCTTTTAACTACATTTTCCAGTCATACTTGTAAAACTTGAAGTGTACAGAAAATGTAAAGGAATTTAAATGATAAAGGGGCAAAGATGCTTCCTTTTGCACTAGCCTTTAATTTTTCATTTTAGGGTAATTGGGTTGTGAGTTTATGAGACAAAACTTGTTTGCATTACTTCTTCCCTGTGTTCAAAACCAGAAGTTTCTAAATCATTATACCCACCAGTGCAATACAAACTGAAATTGTGTAGGACTTCCTCATGAAAGACAATATAATGCATAAAATTTTAATATCCTGTGTTGTTCCACATTTGCTGGTTGCTGCTGTGCATTGATTCATACCCACAGAGGCTCATTTGATTAAGGCTTTAATTCTTTTTTTGCAGGTTTAAAATCTATAGATTTGAATTCTGAGAAAAAAGGTACCCTTTTAGGTTGTAAAGATATCATAAGCAAGTAAGTTAAATTCTTGATTTTTGAGAACAAAGTCTTTACTCAGGGCTAATGTCAGTGAAACTTTTGTTCCTTTTGTGCATTTCCATTGGACTTTGCAGTCTAGAGTAAAAATTTCAAAATATTGATCTATGGCATCATTCTGGGAGGGGAGAATTTTGTCTACACTCTGGTAAAATGCTTAGTTGTGAGGCTCAGAGGAACTTTTAGAAAACACACAATTGCATGTTTTAAACTTTTTATTTTGTTTTGCATGTTTTAGAAAAACATGTTTAGAAAAATGTGCAGAAAAACATGGGTTTATTGCATGTTTTAGAAAAAGGGGGGGAAGGGCATGAGAGAAATAAAGACAAATTATGATATTGCAGGAAAATATGAATACTTCAAGTAGATAATTGGAGGGGGGGGAAGTAGAACTTTTAATTTTTAAATTAATTTTTAAAGAAATTGCAGTTTTAAGTTCAGAGAGGGTAGATACTTTTTTGTAAACAGACTTTAAACAATGGTAATTCTTAAAAGTAAAAATGTGTTTGTTTTCTTCTGAGGGTAATTCTACTGGACCTTAATTTTATTAATATTTTGTTGGGTCTTTTTAAGCCTTAGTAGATATTCCTGTATTATTGTACATAATCAACAAATTGGAGCTGACTTCCCTTGGACACACTTCTCATTAGTAATGGAATATGATTATTCTGAAAACTCTTGCTGGAAAAATCTGTGCAAAAATCTGAATGTTACTTACATGACTTTTAAAACCACCCTCCCTGAAACAATACAAGTGGGTAAGTGCTCTTCCAAATTGCAATAAATAATTGGGCTGGCATATGAAAGGAAAGCATTTTCTGTTCCCTAAAATGCTACATTCATGTGCCTGTGGAAAAGATTGAGTATTAAATTATGAAGGCTATACCTAAGCAAACAGAGCTGGTTTCTCTATACAGCAAAATAGGAAGGTGTTTTTCTTATGGTGTGAGCTTAGTTTTGGCCAGGATGCAGCAGTAAATGTGGGTTGATAAAAGAGTTGTACCAAGTTCACAGGTTGTTTACAGTTATTACAAGTTGTATCCACCCTTCCTCGTCCTAAGAGAATGTTGCTGTAGATCTAAATGAATAGCAAATAAAGCTTAATTAGAAAGAGATTCAAAAGAGTTTAATTAAAAAAAAAACACAACAACCAAACAAAAAACTCATATAATGGAAGCATTTTAATGGGGATGAATAAAAGCTGAATTTTTAAAAGGTATGTCTATTTAAATACCTAAATGTATCTTTAGTTTTTTGCTTATGTAAGTATTATCTTACATATACAAAATGTTTCAGGGAATCACTGTGGTTCCTTTCTTCTGGAGGTACAGATTCCATATGTATTTCTGACAACTGAAGGTCTTCTTAATATGCCAGATATTCTTCAGCTTTTGGAATCCAAGTGAGTGAAAATAACTTATTTAATCTTATTGACTACTTATTTTCAGTTTCCAGGACGTGTATCTTGTCCTCCTATATCATGTAGTAGCCATCTTCTTGGCCATAAGGTACATTACTGCAATTACACTATTAGCATTTCAAGAGACAAGAAGATAAATTTTCTGCTGAAGTTGATAGCTTAATTCTATAGATTCACATAGATGTCAACAAGAAGGGAATAGGCCAATTTTTTTTTTTTATTTTAATAATGAGCTGGCACTTTTACTCAAAAAAACTTTTAAAATTGTCTACTTTACCCTGAAAATCATAATGTTACCCCAAACCATTTTTTGCTTCAGTGCTTCTTGGTGCTTGGAAGACTTTGTATTTAATTTGACATAAAAATTGCTTTTGGATTTTTTCGTTTTTAACTACTAGAGCTATGCTAAAAAAACAAAACAAACAACAGTGAACCAGTCTCATTTTCTGGTATATCACACCTTTTGGGAGAGGCTAAATTAAAAACTACTTCATTTGTAAAATTCAGATCTAATATTCAATTAATTTTGAATACTCTTTAACCTGTACAAAAATTTTCATGTTTGCACATGTGCATTATTTTCTTTGAAATAATTTTCTTGCATTTTGCTTTCACAATATTAAATACCTGATAGACGTACCTGTAATCATAGGGAGAAAACAAGAAAGAAATAGGGGGCAGAGCAGGAGCATCTATTAAACATAGTGCCAGAGATACAGATGGTTGATATCACCATGTTGCTGAAGAGACATGCCAGTTTTAATCCTTGCTGTATCTTTGAGACAGCTGTGAAGCCATTTTTGAACTGTGTCTACTTACAGTTCGACAGGAAGAAAAAAATTATATGTTTGACATTTAGAAACATACAATGGTTTGAGATGGAAGAGACCTCAAAGATCATATAGTTCTATCCTCCCTGCTGTGGGCAGGGACACCCTCCACTAGCCCAGGTTGCCCAAAGCCCCATCCCACCTGGCCTTGAACACTTCCAGGGATGGCACATCCACAACTTCCCTGAGCAACCTGTGCCAGTGCCTCACCACCCTCACAGTGAAGAATTTCTTCCTCATATCTAATCCAAATGTCCCCTCCTTCAGCTTAAAGCCTTTACCCCTTGTCCTGTCCCTACATGCGCTTGTAAACAGTCCCTCTCCGGCTTTCTTGTAGGCCCCTTCAGGTACTGGAAGGCTGCTGTAAGGTCTCCCTGGAGCCTTCTCTTCTCCAGGCTGAACAACCCCAACTCTCTCAGCCTGTCTTCACAGGAGAGGTGCTCCAGCCCTCTGATCAGCTTTTAGTCAGCCAAGACTCCACGAAAGCCCTAAGCATGTGATGTTCATTCAGTCTTTGCTAAAGCAGCTGGTAACAGGAGGCTGTGCTGCTGGCAGTTCTCTTTCTCTCAGAAAAATTTAGGATCATACCAATGGCAGTCAGGGAGTTTTCACTCAGTTTGCTTTCCCTGTGCTGCACAATCATGGAAGGAAGAAAAGAAATGCAATATACATTTAATTACTCAAATGGAGTATCTAAGTATGTTTTGTTGATTTATCTATCTTAATTTCTGTATTATGTCTTTTTTTTTGTAAACTCAAAGGCTGTATATCAAGGTCATATTTGGTGTGGTTAACAACACAATTGAATTAATCCAGTAATTTTTCATTAATTTGCTGCTGCATTGATGTGTATTCTTCTAATGTGTCTTAAAGTGAACTCGAGTGTTTGAGAAAGCTTAAAGTATGAAAAGACTGTAATTTTAAAAATTATATTGAGATGTATGTTATTCATTCCCTTTAAGAAAAGATTATTTTACTTAAATGAGGTTTAATGAAATAATTTTTCTTCTTCAGGTACAGCATTACCTTTGTTGAAAGAAGCAGTAGTTACGCCTTAAGGCTCTTTGGAAGTACGGATCGATATGTTGTGTTAACAATAGATGAATGTACAGCCATCTTTTTGCAGGTACAAAATGAAACTCGCATGCCCAAAATCTGTTATGTGTTGGGCCACTTCTGGGCCGTATCTGCAGCCTTCTAATATAGTTTTTCTTCCTTGTAATCATATGTAATTCACGCATTGTTTCACCACACAAATTATTTCCAAATCTATTAGCTCCAAAATCCTGTCTGTGGCAGTTTGACTAGTTTACAATGTTCTCATATCTCTACCTATATGGTATCTAAAGGATACATACTTGAAAATAGGGTTACATAAAGAAGATTGTAGTAGCCTATTAAATGTATCTGTGACTATATTCTCTTACCAGTGTGCATGTTAATTCCTCCCATTTCAGATAGTTATCTGAGTTAGTCTAGATAACAGTTTGTCCTATTTTTAATAAAAAGTAATCATGTAGACAATAGCATAATACTTAAATTCTGGTATGCAGCAAAAGAGACAACTTCACAGGTAGAAGAATTGCTAGTGAAAGACAGATAAGCAATAAAATCAACTCGTATTGCAAGCACAACACAGATATAGACATCCCTACGTGCCACTGCAAATGCTATTGCAATTAGCGATGTTGTACTTCATACATTCAGTGCAGGTATAATATGATTTGTATAGGTTAAGTAAGTACTTCAGAGGTTTATAACACTATTTTGCATTATTAAAGAAGTCCTAAAAAATCTTAAGAACATCCTAAAAATTTAGTAGCAGTGTTTCCTTTTCACAGGAGGGAAAAAGAGGCATGAAGCAGTGATTCAGCTTTTTAAAGGTCAAACAAAATAAAAGTTGGGAATACAACCTAATTTTCCTGACTCCAGATGTGGTTTTAATACCTATATTATTTAGGTATATTTACATTTGATCTAACTTCTGCATAATACAGTGATGCACAATAAAAGCTTGTGACAGTCATGGAAATATATTTATTTAGTTTTTACTTTTTATATTAATGTTATGGTAGAGTATGGAAGAATTAAATTATGAGAAATCCTCTGACAATGTAATATCGAAGTTGATGGCGTTATCACTCCAATATACGTGCTGTTGGATTGTTTTCTATTCCACAGAAAGACTGAGTTTAGAGTAAGTTACAAAATTCTTTTGTTATCTTGGTATTTTTAAAACAAACTTATTACTAAAGGAAGTTGCTTATTAGAACAAGCTAACACGCTTTGTTCTTTGAATTTCTCTGTAGGAATACGTTTCTCTTAGAACAATATCAATATTGTAAGCTCGTATTTCTAGCATGCTTTGGACTTTGCACTTAGTTACAGTGTTGTCATGCTCCTACTGAAAAACTCAGTGAAATTATAGAAGTAGCAGTGATCACTCAAGACCCCCCAAAAAGTTAGTAAACATGGTTTTTTATGTGCTAGGATCTTTTTAGTCTTACACAAGAGATAAAGAAATGGTTGTTATAAAATAACAGGATTTGAAGGTAATGCTAATGTGAGGTGTCTTTCAAATCAACAAGACCAGAAATTTCACAAGAGAAAGGATATTAACCACTGGAATTATTCTTTATAACTATTTGAAGTAAATTAACCCCTACAAATATAGGGTTGTGAATTACTGTGTTAGCATCACTGTATATCATTTGCAACAGGGAGACATTCTTCAAGGGTTCTTCCAATCCATCAGTAGTTCTTTTGCTATGGAAGCACAGCTTTTGTTGATATTGTTCACCAACATTTCTTTATTACTTATTGTGAGATTTTTTTTGTATGAGCAAGTAGTAAATTTTCCATGCATCACCTTTCCTCTCTGTATGATTTTTCTCCAGTGACTGACCCTGATCCAGTCCTTTTGCTTCAGGCCAGGCTTGCTTTGCTGTGGGCTGACTCCATTTTCTTCCACACAGTGCATCCTTCAGCACTCAGTCACTTAATGTGTCCTAGTTCTCCTTTCACAGATACTAATGCTTGAACTGTACTAGTATTCTGAACTCCAGGAAATGAAAAAGATGTTTATTAACACATGGAACAAATGTTTTGGAATTACTACATGTGCATATTAAATATTAATGGTCCAATGAAACTGTTTTATAGGTACAGTCTCAGGGGAGATACTCTGCTTAACCTTGTCTCAATTTATGCCACTTTAATTGAATTTACACAGAAGACAGAAGACTTTGAAGTGAAGGTAATTCTTTTGGTAACAACCCTTCTTTTTCAGTCTTCACTGTACGATATTTCTACAGTGCTTAATCAAGTATGCATTCTACATCAAAAATGTGAAATAGCTCAAAATTACTAAAATAAGAGAGAGGAGCTTAATTCAGTGCTACTGAAGTCAGTGAAAAGACTGCGTTGACTCCAGTACAAGTTGAATCAGATTCAAATAGCAGCTGAAGTGTTTTTATGACTAGGAGTCAAGAAGTAAGATTGTACTTTTACTTTTATAAATTATTAGAACATGTATTAATCCTGCTTATGTCTTAATTTGAAGTTTCACATTAATATTATGTTACTAATGCAGTAACATAATATTAGAAGAAGAGAAAGTATAATCTACTGTCAGCTGGTGTTCATTTTTTTTATGCAACAAGATAAATTATCTTTTGTCATTGTAAATCAGAAAACACAGTATCTAGAATAATCATCATTAAAAACTGAGGCAAAAGTTTCATTTGGCTTACCAAGTTGATGTCTGTAACTTATTTGTTTTACATGAAGTACCATCTTTTTAGGCAACTTTTTACATATTTGCATATTAAAATTTGTTTCAAATTTATCTGGTTAAAAGAAGGTTAAAGAGAGGACAAAGCTTTTTTCATTCCATGTACTCAGCAGTGTAGTTCATGTGGAAATTACTTATACCGTCAAAGTGTTACACATCTTCTTAAATTATATTAGGCATCTCAGAATTAACTGTTTTATTAGGAACTCATATTGTACCCATAAACTTGATCGCATATGAAAGACCTATAGGATAAACTCATTTCACCTACATAGGATTTGCATAAATAAGGAGTGCAATTTGCAGCCAGGCTAGTGGTCAGAGGTTGGAGTTACTTTGCATGATAAGCATGGATCAGGTTTAATTACTCCACATTATCAGCATTCAGGGTCACCTTTAAGCTTTACCATTTAACTTCTCTAGCAAATTAAGACATTCCTTAGTGTAAGTGTTAACCAAAAACATTATGTATCACTTTTAGGTAGTTCTTATGCCAGGAATTGAAGAGACAGCAATGGTAATTCGTCAGATTGCTGACAACATTTTGGTAGCATCTAATATCAGTCCTCATAAGTGGTTGGACAAATCCTGGATTTCTGTCTTGCCATCTGAGGTTTGCTTATCTTTCCATTAAATTATACTGTTTTCTTCCTGTTTCTCAGACTCATAAAGTTCTAGGCCTTTTTTTGCTGTTCTCTTAAAATATATTATTAAAATAAACATTATTTTATATATTTATATACACACACATTTATATATTTATGCATACACACACACACACACATATATATAATGCTTCTGTCATCCTTGCTGGCACAATTAGGTGTAACATGGACTTTCCTTGTGCTATCACAATTAAGCAATAGAGAAGTTTATCCTCCACATGTGCGGGCTGGTGAGTATGGTTCTACAGTTCTAGGCATTAAGTTTAAAAAAACTATCAAATTGTAAAAGGTAAATATACAATTACTCACTTGGGCAGGAAGCCAAATTCATCAGTGCTGATTCATTATTGAAGTCAATGGTGTTGCTTACAGACTTGCTTTAATACATGATAGTAGAAATTCGTTTAACTTCTCATGCAGTAGTCGATATTGGATATTTACAATGAATGCTGGAACAGGTCCATCCATCACAGTCTCATATATGATGATCTCTAACTTATATATTAAAGTTTTCCCATTAAACATATGGATTTGGTCATTTTATGGGGAAGCTTTGAACTCTTGTAAAGCAGAGATCCTTTTTGGCTTTTGCCAAACTTTTAAAGCAGGTATTGGCATGGCCTTTCAAGTGTGGGATATTGGATTATAGGTTTTCCAATTTAGCAATTAAGCATGCTAGTAAAAAACTGAGAGGAGTCATTGATTGTATTTTGTCTCTGTGAAAGGGTTTAGACCCTGGCATCTGTTGAGTGCACAGCTTTATGAAAGTCAGGAACTTGAAACTGATATTCTCAAAAAGTGCTACAACTGTCAACTTCCTGCCCTCTGTGTGACATTCAACCTTCCCCTAGCAGCTCCTGCTTTTGGCACATGTCTCACTGCTGTTTACGAGCGTAATCTGTAAAACAAAACCAGCTTTGTCAGTTTATCCTGACTTAGGTAATGTTCTTCAAAATGGGGAATAAATGGTAAAGCTGGTAATGCATTTTCAAAACAAGTTTATATGATTCACTGGTTTAATCCTTTAGAATAGAAAAATCTTTAGACTGTGTTTGCTTTTTATCAAACTATTATGTAGAACTTACTCTTTTGCAAAAATGATACACTGTTACATCTGTAGTAAAAAAAAAAAGTTTTCATAGGGCTATAAAAGTACGCTATTGGAAAGCTCTATATACTGTATGACCTATTCATAGGGAAGTCTTTCTGTAGAAACAGAAAAAAGAGGGGGGGAAAGTGACAGATATCAATCTAATAAAATAATTTCCATTTCCAGACAGAGAAATGCCTGCTTGCTTTTCCGTGTATCAACCCTCTGGTTGCTCAGTTTATGTTAAAGAGGGGATCTTCTCTGAACAGATTGTTTCTTGCAAGTTTTGATCAACTTCAGCAAGTTCTGCCAGAGGTTCCAAAAAAAGTTTTAAAGGTTGGCCAAAATTAATATATGTATTAGATCAATCTTTTTGCACTATTGTAATACAGTGGGTTTTTATCTGAAGCTACATGCACATTTGCTGATATCATTTCAAAATCTATTATATGCTTTAGCAAAGTTGAGCCTACTAATTCCCAGCAGATTTTGTCAGGTCACCATTATGTTTGTGTGAAGATGATTAGAACATTTTCTTAACTGGAAAAATACTCATCTGAACAGCTTCTTCTTTAAGCTTCATCGTATGAAGTACTGTATAAGTATCCAAGCTTATATGTTTCCCTAATATAAGAAATTTTTTCCAATTAAGTCAGTCCTTCCTTCCTTCCTTCCTTCCTTCCTTCCTTCCTTCCTTCCTTCCTTCCTTCCTTCCTTCCTTCCTTCCTTCCTTCCTTCCTTCCTTCCTTCCTTCCTTCCTTCCCTCCCTCCCTCCCTCCCTCCCTCCCTCCCTCCCACAATAATAAGCCCACTACTTCTACATTCATAGTACTAAGCATTTGAAGGAGCCCTAGAGGTTAAGATGAGGAATTCTGTTCACCAAAGTGTCCACTCTGCAGCTAAAATTGTTTGCTCCTACTGTTTCAGTTGGAGCAAGTCTGTAAAAATTATAGACTGATTATAGTCAGCTAATTCAATAAAAAATGCACAGCTTTTATCAGTCAAGAAAACGGGAGGACAAACTTCCGTATCAGAAGCATTCAGCTAAGGTGAAGGAGCAAGTGAACAGATATTTGGGCACTGAATATCAGCTTGTGCATGTTATTGTAATAGCTGCATAAAGCCATGTTTACTGACTGAAAAACAGAAAAAGATCTCGTTAGTTTAATTCCTTTATGATACATGATATGCGCCAATCCATTGCAGACACTACTTCCTACAGTCCTGGACTAATGAAAGAGAATAAAGTATATTAAGGTATTGATTTTCTTGTGTTTCAAGAAACAGGTTATTACTCTGTTTATAGATTTAAGACAGGTGGCACATGGTCTACTGTACATGTCTGTCCTGTATTGGCAAGTCTTTTTTATTTTTTTCTTTTCAGTAAACAAAGAATATACATCTTAGAATCCTAACAACTGGTTTAACTTTTCAAATTTGACCTCAAGTATCTTTTTTTTTTTTTTTGTTTCAGCATTTTAGTGACATGACCTCTTCATACAGCCTAAATACTGCTGCTCCACTAAAAACTGTGGTAAAAGGTGCATCACCCCCAGAAAACCGGAATAGCTTCAGGACATTTTATCCACATTATAAACAAAATCATCAGTCTTTAGAGCTGCTTGGTAAGGCACAAAACAGCACAGGTAATATCTTGAATTACTAGGAAAATGTGTCTCCTGTGAAACCAAATGAAAATCTGAGTCTATTAGAATCTTTATCTTCTAATCATGGAAAGGTCAGTTATTCTGAGGAGACACTGCAATTGAAATGCTCAATGGCATTTTGTTTTCTGTAAAACATAGAGAAATAAGCTAATTTTTCATTCTCCAAACAGATTGGTTCAAATTTTTCTCTGCCAGGAACATCTCATCTGAATTCTGAAGCCATAATTCCTCCATTGAATCATCACCAGGGTTATTTTGGCCCTGATCTTCCAAGCTATATGCAAAAGAAATCATGTTCTTCAGAAGTAATTACAGGTAGGAAGCAGGATTTCTTTGCTGTGACAAAGGACTGTGAAGATTTTGCTCATCTAGACGTTACGAGTTCTCTTCATGTTCAAAGACAGCCTTTCAGAACACATTATAGCTCTGATCATTCTTCCAAAAACTCTGAAAAAGAGGATTTCTTTGCAACTTTCAGTGACTATGCACCTCAGGAGAGCTCTAAGAGTTTTCTAGAAGAATTTAGAGACACAACATTGAAGAGGCCAGAAATTCTGGATGACCAGACCCCATGGAATAACTCTTCATCCATAGGCCCATGTGATTCATTTGCATCTGATGATTTTCTCTCTGATTTCTTTGTTGACCCAGATGATCATCAAAGTCTGAATTTTCACCAAATAGGTAGAGAATCTAAAGGAAAGAGAAAACAATTTCCACCATTCTTATGGACAAAAGAAAAAAACAGAACAGGTATGTCCAAAGCAAGCAGAATTTGCTGAAATTCTGTTTGTAACTCAAGTGGAAACAGGAGTATCTGTAAGACTACATTTTGTATTTTCTTCAAAAGTTTAACTCCAATCCAACCCAACAGTTGTATGTTTCCTTTACTAAAAAACTTACTTGCATATTTATTTATTCTGTGATAAAATGTTCCTAAACATTTATATTGTAAGTTTCAGCCTCCTCTCTCTTTGACAGTGCCTGAAATGTACACAAAAAACATGCCAGAATTATTTTAAAGGTTATGGGGGAGATTATTTTGTAAGCATAGGTTTGGACAAAAGAGGCAAGAAAAGACTAGAAAGTATTTTCTCTAAAGGACAAAAAAGTAGACTCAGCAAATTCAGAGAGTGAAATTTAAATACTACTAATGGCTGTGTTTTGCTGTTGGAGTTAATGGAGTAAGAATTTCAGTCTGATAACTATCTAAATTTGTTTCATACAGTTCCCTTATTCTTGGAATAGTTTTTTTTTTTTAGCTATACTTTTTTTCTTTTTCTTTTTTTTTTTTTTTGGCTAAACTCTCCATCTTGAAATCATTCCAGATCACATTTCTTCAAACGGCATAGTGTGCACTTCAAAACTTTGTTTACCCTGAAGGTCTGTGCAGTTCTTATATAAAAGCTTCAGGCTTCTCTTTTTTTTTTTTTTTTTTTTTTTTTTTGGTAGTTTTCTTATCCTTGATTTACTTTCTGAAATATAGTTAGCTTGAGACCTTTTCTGTTAAGCCATAATATGTATCTATGGAGTCTTAAAAGTAAGAAAGCATCACTAGTCCCTGTCAGACTACGTACTGCAGTATTGTATATTGTAGTTTTTTTTTTTAATTCTGTGCTTTCCGATAGGTAAGGTGCCACATTCTTTAAAAATCCAAGGTTAAGCTTCTTAAATAGAGTGCCTAACTCTTAGAGGAGATGATTTAATTTATGTTTTCTCTGTTGCTGCCTGTTGTTAAATCTCTTGGTGGTACAGCAAGGTCAGCACAGCATTAAATGCCTTCACTAATTAGATCAGACTCATTCATGAAAACACAAGTAACTAACTGATATAATGTTTCATGGGCTGCTTAAGGCAATTATGGAAGTAAAGAGAGGAAAAGTTAATTGGATATGGTGAACTGCTTTTAATTTCAGCCTATGTAAAAGTAAAATGTTCATACAGAAACTGAACAGACCTGGTGCCTGTCCATTGGAATTAAAATTGAGACCTGGAGTATTGCTGGATAGTTAACAGCATTTCAGTAGCTTGAAACTGGCACCAATAGTATAAAATTCTAAATAGAATAGTTGCAGTAGAGATCAGGGCAGATTCTTCTGGTATCACATTTTACAGTATTCTGAAAACACTGTGATCTCTGACTGATAAGCTTTCTGTAATACTCTTACCCAGCAGGGCAAAGGTATACTTAAATTTGAATCAAATTGAAAAAGAAAAAGTGATTTTTGGTTTAGATTTTGGAAGTATAGGCTTATTTTATTTTATTATTCACTAGCCAGGGGAAAAATAAGTATACTAAATACTTGTGTGTGCTAATGCAAAAAACCCCACCTTAATACAGTGAAAGCCTTCTGAAACCCTAAATTTAAGAAATGTGAAATCTCAAGTTTAAGAAATTTGTGTAGAGTCAAGTTAAAAAGACATATTGGGAACCCCCTGGGATTTCTTCAGGCTTCAGATCAAAGTTTTATTAAACCACAAACAATGCTGATATGCCAAGCCAGTATTTCCACTGGAACAGATTAAATCCTTAGGTCAGTGCTAAAGTTTTCTGACAGTACTTTCTGTAAAGAATAAACAGAATTTTCTCACTGTAACTTATTTTGAATAAGCAACTACTCAAAAATTTTATTGTAAAAATACTTGAATCTTAAAAATGTAAGTGGCTTTTTTAAACAACTTAGAAATACGAACATATCTCTGGTTAAAAAGATTTAACTTTCACAATTACTGAACAATTAGTGAGTGTAATATTAATGAAATAGAAATAAGCATTAAAATTTTTACTGAAATATTGTAGTTAAGCATAGTGCAGGTTGATGTATTTATTTTGTATCAGGTCCTATATTATTATTACAGGACGATATGCATAAAACTGATCAGTAGTAGTAAGTAGTAGTTAACATTAATCTGTATATGCTTAATTTTATGGCAGTTGATACTTTTCATACAGAGCATACTGGTTAAAGCTAAAGTCTGTTACTGCTTCTGAGAAACACATAGTTAAGTCTGCATACGTGTAGTATTTGTAGTTTATCATATATATTTTTTCTTTTGACTTCTTTTCCAGATTCAGGATTTGTAGAAGTACCAGAGTTCAAAAAAAGGAGATTGACATATGAAAGAGTCCCTGGAAGAAGTGATGGACAAACACGCCTTAAATTCTTTTAAATGGAATGGGGATTTACATACTACATGTACCTTTATAAATTCCTTAACTCTTTGAAGGGAAATACATTAAAACTCATTTTTTTGTTAATTTTGAGAGAAAAATTAGGGTTTGGGAATCCTTACTAATTCAAGATACTTTTGTATATTTTTAAAATTTTACTAAACAAACTAGTTCCTTGAACCTGGAGAATTACTGCTCCTCTGTTTGTTCTCATGGGTGATATAAAGGTACTTTACCACTCTTTACATAAAAATAAAATGCAAATGAAAAAAACAGACACTGATGCTCATAAAGTTTTCAAGGACCCTATGTTTGCTCCCTGAGCATGCAGCTTTCCAAACTTAAAGATGGACTAGATCTGCCAGAATCTCAAGGCTTCTCATAGTCTAAAATTTCTTGCACTTACAACTGTGACTCTTTGTGTTTGTCCCTTGGGCCCAGTTCCGCTTCTTTCCTTCTGACAGCTCCTTTAGAAACCATGTGACGAGTTCCCGAACTGCCTTTAATCATAATCAAGCTACAGAAACAACCTATTTGTTTTATGGACAACATGTGAAAGGTATGTTGAACTTTAGGATTCTAATAGATTTGATTCGGACAACTAAGCTGTGACCCTAGCTCTCTGCATAGTTTGGTGGAGACCATTTGTTGGCAGCCACATTTTTCAACCTGCTACAGCGCATCAGCAAGTAGGGAGGTAAGAGTCATCTGGGAGGCAGTGCCAGATATTGTAGGCTACAGCTGGAAGGGGTAAAAGATTTTTTTTTAAAAAAGGCATCTCAATTGCAAGCTACAGAAGAGAGAGCATAGAAGAGTACCTGAACCTTCACTTTCCATCAAAAGATTTGGCAATGAAACTGGAAATATATGTGGAAGCAATGGTAGACAGTAACTCCATTCTGCTGCAGGAATGCTTACATGGTTTGCACAGGCATGCCTGCCAGCTCCAGAATGTCTGAGTCTGTTCAGTGGCCTTCAGCTGAGATGATTCAGCTTTCAAACTCACAAATCTTTTAAGGTTTGATGCAATAAGAGAAAGTGGAAAAACAGAAGAAAAAACCCCCCACCACTAAGTTTATGGTTTATGCTTGCAGTAAAATACTTTCTTGATCTTGAGCCTTCATTAAGCTCATATTCACTATTTGGATAAATAAACCAGCACTTAAGGGAGAAAGCTTTGGTCTTTCAGAGAAAATGGAGGGCTGATTTTTAGCTGAAACTTCCTAAAAGCTATGATGACAGCACTAATAGCAATTTTAGTTCACAGTAATATCTCCAAATTATTTGTACCCAAATTGTTTGCAAGACTTTAATAAACATCTTTCAAGTGTAACATAAAAAGACTTGAAAATTGCAAACAAGCCAGTGTTTCTCTATTTTGCCCAGAATAGGAGAAAGACTTAAATAAAAATTGCGGTTTTCTTACTATTTCTGGCCCATTTTTGTGGTCACTGGACCTAACTATTTTCCATCTCTTTGCATCATGGGTTTGGCTCTGTTTTTCAGAACTGCCTCCCAAATTGCCAGGCCCAGGAATCTGTTAAGAGTGCAGCTCTACAAAGTCTCAGTCACGGATGACCAACAGTGGAGAAAATTACAGCTGCCACTGCCAAGCTATGTATTTATGTCCTCTTTTCCCACAGGCAAAGGCTGACACCAGAACTTTCACATGAACAGTCATGGAAGACTAGCTCAGATAATCTATAGATCACTTTGAAAACAAAGGCACGTTGCCTACATTAAATAAGTAAGGAAAATGCAAGTGCTGTTGGCATTAAGTTCCCATTAGGTAGAAAAAATGTCAGTGTATAGGTACTGGCAACATGGTGCAAAATAAGGAAAAGGGCTTGCAATGACTAAGTGTTTTTTACTGTATCCTACTCTCCATCTCTCACAGATAGGTACACATTGACAAATTTACCACAGGTGACATTCTCCCTCCTCCTCCCATCTGTTTCATGTGGAGGAAAAATACTATTGCACTATAAATACGCACTCTCCTACCCCAGTCATCTATAACTAAGAATAATGAAGCAACTAATTCTCAAAGAGATGCAATACAAAAACTAATCACCAGCCCTCCATCAGCGGGTAGGGACATTCAGTTCTTGGATCAAATTTGTGAACTGCTTAGTGACCAGGCAGGTGGCACCTGTAGATGAAGAAGAGTCTTGCTGACAGACTGTGAGGGATGACACAGGGAAAAGGTGGCCTTGTGGCTCATGTACAGACATGTGCACTCACTTAATTGCTTTATCCTGGGCATCTCCTGCTGCCAGGAGACTGGTATAAGGTCTCTACACACACTGCACAGAGTTGAGACCTCAGCAGAGAGCCCTCTTGGATAATCTTTGGTAAAGGAAGCCAAGACGTTGTCTATCCCCCTGCAGATTACACCTGTTAGAGCAGGGACAGCCAAATGGAATGCTTTTCCCTAATCATCCCTGTGTAAAGTAGTACACCTGCAGCTGGAGACATTGTCCTGTTGACAGGTAAGAAACACCCATTCTGCTACCTACAGAAGCAGACAGCTGCTCATGCTCATTGGTCAGGTTCCTTGGTTACCTCAAAAAAGGGGACCTGCAAAAGCGGAGCTGCTGAGATGCAGGCTGCTTCATTTAGCCAACACAAAATAACCAGCAGCAGTATGCTTCATGAAACTGGCTCCCCACAGGAACCCAAGAGCCTCAACACCAACCAACCCTGTTCTGGAGCTTGCTTGGACACCCCAGTTTTGTCACAGACTGTGCCTGGGGAGGGCAGAGGTGGCACTGCTGTCATCCCTCTCCCTGCTTGTACCCGGCAGCTCAGCTGCACACTGCCCTGAGAGCAGGATAACCACCCCGCTCCCAATCCATCTCACAACTGCTGCACAAGCCTTTCACTCCACTGCTGGTGCAAGACGTGGATGCAGTCAGGACCTGCATTGTGCTCGCTGTGCTGCTCCCCAACATGTGTTGACCATGGTGCTCCAGCTGGAAGTTACCAGGTGGAGGGGGGCAGAGCAGCCAAGAGGCAGTGGCAGTTGACTGGCTAGCAGCGGCTGGTTTCTCCTGCACACTGTAATTTGGCAGCTCCTTATGCCAGCTCAGCAGCCACTCCAGAAACCAAGCTCCAAGTGAGGACGCTAAGCAGGAAAGCGTATGCAGAGAGGGGACCTGGGGAGAGAAACAGATGTGGGGACAGAGTAGGTTTTATTGCAGGAGGTAAAAGAAATACAAAGGGCTTGCTGGGAGGGAGTGGCCAGCAGCCAGATGCTGGCTGTTCAGAAACATTTGATGCATACTCTCATCCATCTCCCTCCTTCCCTGACTTGAACATTTTGACCTCACTCTGAGCCTCTGACCACCTCTGTGAAGTAAGAATAACTACGCTTCCTCTAGACTTCCGCAGTGGCTGCATGTGTCGAGTACTGCCATATTCAAATAGCCTTCAATGAAAGGAAGGCAGAACGAAGAAAAGCTCTTAAGGAAGGACATTCCCTTCTGTATTTAGAGGCACAATACGTATTGGCAGTCCTGTGACTCATTTCAGTGTCTTACTGCAGGACAGCAAGCGTGCAAATCTTTTCAGAAAGACTAAACTGCCCAGAGGACACTCATTGCCCCATTTCAGTTCACATTAATGAAAATTAAATACCCAGATCGCAAACATCTTCCCTACTGTTTAAAAAAATGTATAAGTTAGCCTGATAACACTGTTACCATTTACCACAAAAATGGTGAGTAGCTATAAATAGGATTTTTCTATTAATGACACATTTTCTAAAAATCCCACAGCAACCTTCTTTCCCCAAAAAGCCAAACAGCTTGAGGCCTCCCCTCCCACCGCAAAAATCAAATTATTCTCTTCCTTATAATATCTGCTCTTTGTTACAATTAAACCATGAGTTCAAAGCCAGTAGAGAAAGGAATTTTATTTCCAAACTTCTAAAAGATTAATACAAACAATAGAAAGTAGACAAAATTAAAAACCTATTAAAAAAGTTAGTTGTTCTTGCAAAAGTGCTCTATAAAAAGCTGAAGGCAAATGACTAACCACATTTTAGTAAGTTTTGGGTATTGCAAACCTTGACAATTATGCATGCAACTATCTTTGGGTGTTCATGGATTTTTAGTGTCTGGTCACGTTTCAAACAAGTCAAGGAAACTCCACCATGGCAGTAACTTTACATATACAAATTAGGAGAAGTATTATATATTAGAAGTTTTGTAAGAAACATGCCTTAGGAATCATGCCTGTGCTACACATTGTGTCCATCATTTTCTAATATGTGTCATTCATGGACTTAGACGCAGTTGGAAAAAAACCAACCAACTGTAGTTGGTTCCAGGTCTTGCTAATGGAAGTAAAATTCCCCCTGAGAACATTACTTCAGGACAAACAGCATTCAGTTTTATACTTTAACAATTCACTTTTTGGATGTTTTATTTTGGAAAAAAAAACAAATAGTTTTTGCTATCATTCTAGTGTAACAGTTTACCAAGATAGGAATGAGTAATTTGGTAAAAATTCCTGTGTTTTTCTTTTCTTAAATGTAATCTTCTCAAGCACTATTTGTATAGTTAGCATAGTGTATTAACAATAGTGACAATTATGAGCAGAACAAGAGTTACATGAAAAAACTTAAAGAACATTATCAAAAGATAGTGAAGAACAGATACACAAGAACAAACAGATAAATATCTAGGGTATTGTTTTAGCCACACAAAAGTTAGGACACAGAGAAAGACTTTTCTTGTGAAGGAAAGGCAGTAGTTATTCATGTCATGCTTGAAGGCAACTCTCCGATGACCTTCCCTATAAGAGGAAAAAAAGGTTTATTAAATGATGTCTTTTTAAGCTTATACACTTCTCTTACAAGTTATAACACAAAAGCTCCTTTGCACTGAGAAAAACTGAATAACCACTTTCCTTTGTTGGATGTTGGCATCCTTGAATATTACAAATTTTTTTTTTAATTGGCCTTTTGACTTTGCTCTCATTTTTTACGATCCTCAGATAACCAAATAATAATAAATTAGGTAATTGATCTATCAGCAAAAGATGACTAAATGAAATCTTGGGCAGAGCTATGCATTTCTATAAGTATGATAAATTAATCATCAAATTTGCTTGAGAAAATATTTTGTATCCTGTCTGGATGATGCACTCAAACTTGAATCCTAGAAATACATACATATACACACAGACACCAAAAAAAGAAGAAGTAGAAAGTTATCTTCAAAAACAAAGAACACAAGAACACATGCAACAGTCACTATCAATTTTATCTTGTTTACAGGAAGAATTAAGGGTAGCATCTAAATTAAGAAAATCTTCTGCTTGTGCTTCCTCCCACCCCCAAGTTTTTCCAGAAGAGCATCTCAAGCTCAGTCGTTCTCTCTTCAGGTTCAATCCCGTTTTGTCAAACCTACGTAGCAACAATCAAAATGGCACTACTGGTGAGGCCAAGCACAACTACAAGCTCAAGAACCCTGGCAGCAGGAAGGGGAAGACTTTACAAGTACTTTATGTACTCCTCTAGTTTAAATGCTGCCATTAAAGAAAACATTTGTTTTCACTTTGATAGCACTCTCAAAGAAAGAACAGAATTCAGTGGTTCTTCCTCTCTCTGTAGTTTTTTCAGCTCTTTAGCAGGAACTATTTTTTTCTTTTAAAGAAGAGTAACCCCTTCTGAATATCTTCTTCTGCATTTGCCATGCAGGAAAAATAAGATTTTCCAACAAAAGTTATGGCGTGATCCTGCCCAAGACTACTAGCACACATGGCTTTTCTTCCTCCTGCTGCAGTCACTGATACCTGCATGACAGATGGGTGAGACCAAAGTAGGAGTCAAGGAAGTGGATCCCAAAGATGTGCAAACACTGGATGGTAACCCCCCACACCCTGCAGGTGTGGTGCAGGTACAAGCAATGCACAGTGCTAAGGCTGACAGAATTTAGGAAGAACCTCATCCTTGAGACCTGTGCTGAAAAAGGTGGGTTGACCCTGGCTGAGGGCCAGGTACCCACCAGAGCCGCTCTGTCACTGCCCTTGTTCACCAGACAGGGGAGAAAAGGTATAACGAAACGTTTGTGGGTCGAGATAAGGACAGGGAGAGATCACTCACCAGTTACTGTCACAGGAAAAACAGACTCAACTTAGAAGAAAATTCATCTAATTTATTACCAAGCAAAACAGAGCAGAGCAATGAGAAATACACCCAAACCTTAAAACACCTCCCCCCACTCCTCCCTGCTTCCCAGGCCCAACTTCACTCCCCATTTCTCTCCCTCCTCCCCCCCAGCGGCACAGGGGGACGGGCAATGGGGGTTGTGGTCAGTTCCTCACACGCTGTCTCTGCCGCTCCTTCCTCCTCAGGGGGAGGACTCCTCACACTCTGCCCCTGCTCCAGCCTGGGGGCCCTCCCACGGGAGACAGTCCTCCACCAACTGCTCCAACGGGAGTCCTTCCCACGGGCTGCAGTTCTTCACCAACTGCTCCAGCGTGGGTCCCTCCCACAGGGTGCAGCCCTTCAGGAACAGACTGCTCCAGCGTGGGTCCCCCACGGGGTCACAAGTCCTGCCAGCAAACCTGCTCTGGTGTGGGCTCCTCTCTCCATGGGGCCACAGGGCCTGCCAGGAGCCTGCTCCAGTGTGGGCTTCCCACAGGGTCACAGCCTCCTTTGGGTGTCTCCACCTGCTCCGGTGTGGGGTCCTCCATGGGCTGCAGGTGGAATCTCTACACCCCCTCATCCTTCCTCCATGGGCTGCAGGGGGACAGCCTGCCTCACCATGGTCTTCTCCAGGGGCTGCAGGGGGATCTTTGCTCTGGCACCTGGAGCACCTCCTCCCCCTCCTTCTGCACTGACCTTGGTGTCTGCAGATGTTCTTACATCTTCTCACTCCTCTCTCCGGCTGCAAAAGCTCTAACTGTTTTTTCCCTTCTTAAATATGCTGTCACAGAGGTGCTGATGGGCTCGGCCTTGGCCAGCGGCTGGTAGCCAGCTGGCATTGGCTTTATCAGACACAGGGGAAGCTTCTGGCAGCTTCTCACAGAAGCCACCCCTGTAGAACCCCACCCCCCACCCCCCTGCTACCAAAACCTTGCCACGCAAACCCAACACAGGTTACAATGGATGTGATTACAGATGGCCTCAGGTCCTCTCTGCTTCCAACATTTTTGGTGCTGTACCAACAGTAAGAACAGAAGGAGCCTAAGGACAGGCACAGACAAATGAATTGCAATATGACATTGAAGACAAAATGTATTTTAACAAAGTTCTTGCTTAAGCCGTGAGCTAGTCATCAAAACACATGCAACTGCCATGACTTTGTCTTACTTCTTCAATCTGGGTACATGACTGGATTTTATGTCTGGCTGTGTCAAACACAGCCCATGTGTCACAGACAGTTTTGAATGCTGCTAATGACCCTAGGGCTACTTGAACACAAAAACTGACCAACCAAACAAAAAAACAACTCATAAACAAAATACTTCTAGAAAGAGCTCTAAGAAAGAGCTGTAGGAAAGAGACACGCTTCAACTGCCACACACCTAAAAGAAACAGAAAACAATTTGCAGAGCCAGTAGGGAAGTGATGAATGCTTTGCTACCAAGAACTTGATATTCAAACAACTATCACCATGTGCCCTTGTCCCTCCTAGGGCTTGAGTTTCAAATCAGAGTTGCTGTGGTATCTGTGACTTTATTACCTGACTTCAGAGTAGAGTACAGGATCGGGGTTCTCGAAAGGGATTGCTCCCCGCAGGAACCCCAACAAGCAAGGCATCTTTGCAGGCATTCTGCAAACAGTACTGCTGGAGCTCTGCAGCTGCCTGAGAGACCTGTGTAAAGGAAAAAGAAAAACAAATCCAGAGAGGAAACCAATTCATTCACAAGCATCTATTAGGCACTTCCTCTTGAAGAACCATTATCAAACAGAGCAGGAGAGCAGCCAAGTCAGCTCTTGGATTCTTGTGCAAGTAAATCAGCACAGACACACATTTACAAAGCTCCCATGAAACACACATGAAACACTATGCCAATAACGAGCCAGAGGAGTGGGGAGGACTGACATGCAAGTGCAATGGAATTTGACCTCATTAAAATGCACAGGGCTGTGACCATGATATTTTCCAATCTACTGTATTGTTTTCAGGTTTATATTTGAATTCTTATATACTCAGATAATTTATAAAAAGGATTTTCATTTCCAAACTGTTAAGCAACACAGAGCACGACAAGGAATGAAAGCAAAAAGATGATGATTAAAAGCTTTTTAAGTCCAAATGGCCACCTTCCCCTGGCAGTGAAGTGAAAGCTTCAAATCCATGTTCTGGACATCCAAAGAGGACAGTCCAGAGCTGCAGAACAAGCCCAGGAACCCAAACACAAGATACCTCCTGCACTGAACTCCCCTGCTTTCCCTGGACAGCAAGTCAGTTGTGTGCCTGTATTTTTGAAGGAAAACATAGGGGAATTCCCAATATCTCAGACACACATTGGTAACAGCTGCAGGGAACTGTCAAAATCCTTGCTGTCTGACACATTTTTTATAAAAGGAAATACTGAGCATATAGATGGGAATGCAAGTTCCCCTCTGACCTCACCTCTGCCTTCATTACAAGACTCCTGAAATACGCATTTTTCTTCCTACACAACTTTGCATTGTTGCCAGCAGAGGGACAAGACAATAGCCAGAAGGACCATCCTCACTTCCCATCCTCCTGATTGAAGGGGCCACCCAGAAGCCCTGATGGGACTATGTCATCTAACAGCATCTGGAAGCATGTGGGAAATCTAGCCTAGTGCACGCTTTCATTTGCTATTTTGCTGCTGTCCTGCTCAACACCTCCCAACTCATCCTGGTAACTGCCCAAACTTACCCAGCAGCTGTCAGCACTTCAGGGAGTTAAGAGAAGCATTTTCCCACGCCCTCCCAGGTTTTCATCAGTGGAGTACAGGGAGAAACATCCACAGCAAGGATCCCTGCTCTGTCACTCCTCCTTTCCTCTACAAGAACCTCTTTCAGGAGGCTGCAAAGGTCTCCCACCCTGCCCAGCCCCTTGGACCCCCTGCAGCATGAGCACCCTTGCCTCAATCACAGTGCCAACCCCTTGCTAGTACTCAACTACGGACCACACGCCACCACAATTCCTGATAGAAGAGGTGCCACTTGCCAACACTGATCTGGCCAAGGCTGCGTGGAGCTTTTTCCCGGTAAAACAAGCAGAGAGCCATTCAGGGCACGGCTTGCCCTGTGAGCACAGCACGGTTAGCAGTTCCTTACTGCATCTCCTTGCACTTTGCCGCCAAACTGTGCAACACGTACTGACCTATTTATATCCTGGTGCTCCTGGGAAGATACAAACCTGATTTTTGGCATCTGTGTGAGAATTATCCATACACCATCAGAATTATTCATACACCTGTTGTTCTAGGACACATCTGCTACTCTTAGCCCTACCTACACCCCAGAACATTGTTCACTCGTTCAGTTCACACAGAAAAGCACAAGGGGTTCTGCCGTTATTTCATCACGGGACAAACACAGTCCATGCAATAGCCTCTTGCATGCAAGATACGTGTGGGTACTTCTTTCCTACTTGGTTTCCTCTTTCTGAAAATATGTTCCTGTCTGCTTTTTTAGCTGGCAGGATAAACAAAATCACCGTTGGAACTTTGAAGTATGTATTTTTAAAAATCCTTTCATATCCAGGTTCTGTCTGAAAACACATTCAAAGTAGCCAAAACAACATTTTCTCCCATCTCAGTGTCTGCTAAACCACTGATCCAAGTGGTTTTTCACCAGCTGAATATATTCCTCACCGTTTTAACACTGCATGTCAAGAAACCCTAGATGATGCTTTTTATAAGACATGTTTTTAATCATGCATCATTTCACTTGTGATTACAAAAAGACATGAACAGGTTCCTAGAACAGCAGCCCTAGAAAGAGACTGCTGTGCATAACACTACAAGAAAGATGAGGTCTTACCGAGGCCGAGCCTCCCTGGAGTACAAGCAAACCCATAAATATGTAGCTTTGAGAAGTACAGCTCCAGAATATATTACCGCCACAAAGAAACCCCCAATAAACTACAAACTGTATCTTTTATACCCTGTCCCCGCCCTCCCCCCCAAAAAAGCCATGAGGAGTTGTATGCCCGAAAATGAGCAGGAAAAGAGATCCAGGCTATTGCTGGTGGTATAAAGCAACATAAGTGTTTGGTCAATCATTTCTTGTTAGACAATACCCCTCTTGCCACAAGGGCCTACATTTCTACTCTGCATTGTGCCGTTTCCCACACATCATTACAGTGATAAGCTACAGTCACTTTTACTGAATCAAACATCTGCCGACTCGCTAATAAAATTTAGTAACATTAATGAATTCATCAGGATGATGCCCAAAAGCCATAGCGGTTTCACCTTGCAATGGGCACTTCAAATTTTCACCAGCCCAGGACTGCAGTAGTGAGATTCTAAATTATTTTTAAATTATTTAGTTAAGTTCCTGCAGCTCAATATACTGGTAGTGTCGTCAGACTGAGGAAGCTGGTGTTTTGTGACTGGCCAGAGAAAAATGGCAAATGCACGGAGGTGATGAGAGAAGAGGAAAGTGCAGGATCCAAATTAATTTGACCTTCATCACTTCACAGCCTATGCTGGATTTTGTGCGTGGCTGGAAAGAATCGTTTTTGCAAAGCAGTTGTGGATGCCCCCCCCCCCCATCTTCTGGGAATCAAGAGCTGGCTTGGACAGGTCTGCATGAGTGAATTTGGGCCGCCAGAGCAAAACAACAAAACCAAACCTCAGGAGCTGGCAGATGACAGGACCGCCTCACTAGCCTGTCTTTGTCTGGAATCTGCAAGCAGGAGAAGGTTCATGCATGCGTAGAGAATCGCCAGCTTTCCCCAAGCGTGTCAGCTGGTACCAAAACACACCGCCTCTCCCTGCAAATCCTGCCCGCGCTCGGAAGCGGGGGGGGGGGGGGGAGTCGGCTGGCTCAGCTTGCTTGTGCAGAATTAATGAGGTGCTGCTGTATTATTTATCACAGCTCCTTCCACCAGGGAACGGCACTCACTCCACCGCGCCCGCGGGGCCGGGAGCGGGCAGCCGGGGCTCGGAGCCCCCCACGGCACACGCACCCCCTCACCCCCTCCCAGGGCAGGCGACGCGGACAGACCGGGAAGAAACGGCAGGAGCAGGTCGTCGTCGCCGTCGTCCCCCGCCCCGCCGCGCAGGGAGAGGCAACCCCCGCCTCCCGCCCCGGGGGTCCGACACCCCGCGCCCCGGCTCACTTTGATCCTCTCCACGGCCGCCTCCAGCTTCAGCTGCTCCACCAGCCGCTGCATGGTGCTCAGGCTGCCGCCCGACGACATTACCGAGGCAGCGGAGAGGACGCAGGGAGGGAAACAGGCAACGCGGCTCCGCTGGCCTGGGCCGGGCGCGGCTCCCGCCGCCGCCGCGGAGCCGCCCCCGGGAGGGGCCGCGGCCGGCGCCGCTCCGCCCTCAGCCCCCGCGGCACCGCCCCGGCCCTGCCCCGCTGGACGAGTCCCGGCCCTGCCGCCCGCCGCGCCGTACGGCGGCCCCCGCTGGGGGCTGAGGCTGCTTTCTGCTGTGGGGCACGGAAAACGTTGTCGGCTAAAACTGGACAGGAAGGAATAAAAAGGGAAGAAAAGGGAAAAGAAAAAAAGGAAAAAAAAGAAGGGGTGGGGGAAGGGAGAAAAAACGGAAAAGGGAGGGGGGGTGGAAAAGGAGAGAAAAAAGAAGGAAAATAAAATAAAAAGGAAAGAGAGGAAAGCGAGTTCTAAGCGTCCTGCAAAGCTTTAACAAAAACCTGCTCTGCCCACAGGCGGCTCTCAGGCTCGAACTGCCAGGCAGCTGCTGCCGGCGTTGCTGCATCCCCCCCCGCACTGTTCATCACCCTTTTGCTAGCGACTATAAATAAGTCACTTCAGGTTTTGGCGGGGGTTTGCCAGCCATCAGAGTCCGCTGGCCTGTTAAAATGTTGGCGGGATGAAGCTCATAGTCTCAAACGATATCTCCAAATGTAGGGACGATGACCAATGGACATGCTTGAACCTCAATCAAAGCCTCAGCACAGTCGTGGAATATAAAAGGCCCTGTCTCTAAATACCTTTTGCATATTGAGTGAAATGTACGTTTCACCTTATATACACTATATATTTGAAAGTACGTAAGATAGAGTTCCTTGAAAAAAGTTAATAGGAGGAAGGTGATTCTTCTCCAAGATCCCTATTACTTTGCCACTTTTTCACACAAAGATCTCACTGCTAGCCAGTACCAGAAACACTTGTTCACGCAAAAACACTTCTCTGTGAACATGTCTCAATTTACACTGCCTTTATGAGGTGTAGTATTGTAACAGTAGTCTCATTCCTGGTTGTTTTTTTTTTTTCTTATAATTGCTTTGTCAACTTAATTTCAAGATAAAAGAGGGACTGAAAATGTATGCCTGAAAGACAGGCATCATTTAGAACTACAATGAGCTGTTAGGCTAGAAATGCTCAGTAGCCTCAGCTGATGAGGTGTCACTGCAATGCTGACAGCTTTGTAAAGACAGTAGTTTCTTCGACCCTTCGTCACAGAGACACAGTGTCACCGTCCAGCAAATTTTTGTTGTAGCCTGTGAATTTATGCCTGTGTCTGGTTATTTCCAAAGAGCTCATATGTTGAGAAAAGAAGGAACTGAGTCGAGCCTGCAGAACGGCTCATTCCCAGCAGGTCATGCAGTACCTGCTGACTTTCCCTTCTCCACATGGCATCAGGCCACAGAGACAAGACACCATTGCCACTGAAAGACAGTTCTGTCCTCGGCAGGGACTGCCCCTCCATCACACTGATTTCCTCATGTAGTGCCAGGTCAGGAAATTGATCTCCAGAACGAACCCAGGCACAAAGGGAACGTAGATCTGTGCTTTGACTGCTTATTTGTATAACCCAAATAGTTTGCTTGGGAGGGAAAGGATGGAGCAAAACAAGGCACAAGGGCAAGAGCACCATTCACCTGTTAGCCTGTGAAACTGCGGCCACAGGTTTAGATCCTCTTGCACACACTTGCCTGATTCTTTCCCAGATACAACTTTCTTACCAAATAATCACCACCACTTTATTTGCGCTTACTTTTATTCCCTTTGTTTCTATCACAGCAACTTAATCTTCCCCCTTCCACTCTTGCAGGAGGCTGTGTTTTAGGGGATGATGCAGCAACGCACGCAAGCTGTGAAGCTCTCTCACTTCATGAGCATCCTTGCAGCGTTACTGCCACACCACTACAGTATCCCTAACATCATGACAGCAAGCACAGCTTATTCTAGGTACCTTCTTTCACAAGTTTTAGATTTGAATTGACCATTAAATACAAAGTGAATTAGATTTATAGCTACACTACATGCACAGAGATGAAGGTCAAATCGAGTAGTTCCTCTTCAATTTTATAAATACATACAGAAGTTAGTCACTTAGCATAATACTTCTGATGTACTTTTGAATGTGTACTATTTTAAAACTGAGTTGACATTCCAAGAACCAGTGAAAGCTGAACTATCAAGAGAGGCATAAAGAACAGCAACTCTTGCTCAAAGAATGAGAACACGTCACCTTTGCAGAATCAGTCTTGCTTCAAAAAATATGCCATAAGCATTTAAAGACTTTTAGCTATTATGGGCTTTGGCAGGAGTAGAAAGTTCAAGAGCTTCTCTCCCAGAACCAGTCTCCACAGAAGCCAGCTACCCTAGCGCTGTTTTCAACAGAAATGGTTCCAAAGAACTTGCTTTTACAGATGCGATAACAGGAGCAGCCCCATCTGTCCACACTTCCCACCTACCTCTTCCCCAGTAAAATTCCTGTATAGAACCTTTTACCAGAAAATCATGGAAACTCTGACCTGGGCTGAGTTACAGAGGAAACCACAACATGCTGCTTTGCATTATTTATTGTAAGTAGTCTGAGGTCTGATCAGATGAGATAAACATAATGAATACTTTAGATTTAGAATTTAAAACAAATCCAGTGTGTATATTATATAAATTTTTATTTACATAAGGCATCAAAATTGCCCTTTTTAACAAAAGGGTCATTTTCCCTTTTACCAATACTTTGGTGAAAGAAATGTCACATTTAGTAGACTAATATTCACCGCTATACTTGTTCTGAACAAGCAGGTACAATCCAACGTACAAGATGAAAAACCAAACGCAAAAGATCTAAGCATACTATTTCATGAATCACTCTGTAGAACAAAGAATTAAGGCTTGTTTGCATCACGATGATGATCAGTCATGCATCATTTATTCCCACAAAAAAAAAAATAATTTGCAACTGGAGCAGGAATAGCAGAAGTCTGGTATAATCCCCATATTGTCTACATCAAAAAACAATTTGGCATCTTGGAAATTGGATTGAAAAGTCAGAGGAAGGAGAGAGGAAAACAGAAAATGGCCCTTGCCTCAGAATCCTTTATAAGCATTTCCAGTGTCCATTTGCAGGAACCTTTCATTTCAAAAAGGAAAAACAGGACTTTCAAGGACTGATCTAGAAAGACTAAAGTTATGGTTCCACTGATCATGAAATATTAAACATGTAGAGAAAATACATGGTTTGGAATAATGAATTCCACACTGAGATCCCCAAGTAAATGGCATATATATATTAAGCTGAGCCTGCTGAATAGGTCTGATTTATAAAAATGGTAAACCTGTATTATTTTTCAGCCTGATTTAATAATTCCTGAGGTTTAGATCACTGCTAACCCACAGCAGACAAAACTCCAAATGATGTAGTGAAAAGTTTTGCAAATCACTTTCAACATTAGCACACATTTTGTTCAGCAATTCTCAATCATCAATAAAAGTCAGTCTCCCCGGTCCTTCATTTTTCATCCACCGCCGGTATCTCTTCCATCGGGGATCCATGGCCATCTTCTTCTTTAACTCCTCCTCTTGTTCTCGTTTATAGACCTGATAGACAGACAAAAATTTTTCATAAGGCTGAAGAAACAGCTTAAGTGAACCCCAAAGGGGGCTGTAACTGTTCGTAGTTAACCATTCACCAGCTTATTGTCTTTACAGAAGACTGAATTTCAACATAGAAGCAGACCTTGACCAACATAAAGTGTACGAGAACCTCCACCCGAGGAGCCTACCAGCTATAGTTGAGATGCTTTGCATTTTTGCTGAGATCAGAACTGCCTCCTCATAAGATGGTGCTGCAAGCTCCTAAGCTTATTTGCTAAAGAACTAGATGCTTGTGCATTCAGCAAAATAAAATTTTGCAGTAAAGAACTGCTAATGGTCAGAAAGCTAAATTTTGAGTCCCTTCTCAGCACACATACTGTTCAATGCAGCTGTTCAGCTCCTCACTTTAGTTGTTTTCTCATTTCAAAGTCATTGTTGAGACAGAATACTGCTATGGATTTTTTTATTCCTAATGAAGTTTCTCAACTAAGTTCATATTGCTGCATTAACTATTGGCAGTATTAAACGGTAAGTAATTACATTCAGTCAAGAAATGGTGTCATTGTAATGAAATCTACAATTATCAGCAAAGTCGAGTATCTAAAAAAATGCATCTGTGTTTTTATTCTGGAAGGCTGTTTATGTAGATACAGGCAGTGTAAACCTCAACACCATGCAGATTTATGTCATCTCAGTGTCATCTGACTTCTTCCCAGAGGGAATTAAATTTAAGATTATGCTATGCGTGAACAAGATTTTAAAAATATTATAGATGGCTTTGTAAATATACCAGCTCAATTTTCAGTGATCATACATGTTTTAAGAATTATTAGGAAAGTAACAGAGGGGAAAAAAATATTGTGGAGCTCCATGATGTACCTGTGTATTGAATTCTTGGTCTTTCCCATCCTAAAAGCACACTGGAAAACTGAACAATATGCAGCCAGGCATCTCCAATGATCAAAGAACAGAGAAGCTTTTGGGGAGAAATACTTAAGCATATTTTTCAGCCTAGAAAAGACATGACTAAGTTTCAAGTAAGGATATGGCGGTGGTACACAGGAACACAGGTAGCAGGAGAAAAGAGAATAAAGCATGATTGTTCTCCATTTCCAATAATACAAGAACCAGCAGGTGTCCAGGTGGCTTTGAAAAAACCACCTACACATATTGCTGAACTCATGACCAGATGCACAGCAGACACTGAAAGTTTTAATGCATTCACAGAGTGACTAGGTAAGTTTAATAAAGAAAAACTCATTAAAGCAATTACCTACAAAGACACCATTTCCTTTTCAGGAAGTCCCCAAGCTGCAAGTTATACTGGATAAATATTGCTATATAGGTACAACTTTCACGTATTCTTACTAAAAATCAACTGCTGACCACCACAGGAGATGAGTTTGGGCTAAACAGACTTCACTTCTGGCAAATACAGCTCTTTTATATTCATCACCAAAACATCACTAGTTGGAAACAGCGTGGATCCCAAACCATTTCTTCTCTACAATAACAGGATATCCATCCTATCTTACTTTTTCCATGTAACATCTGCTTTGACTAGTAACATTACTCAATCTTTGGACTTGCAGTTTTCTAGGAAACCCATCACAATTCAACAAGTGTACGTGCCTGTCGGCTAATCCTTTCCTTACGTTAGCATCAATTCTACTATTTTTCTCTCCAAGTTTCTAGATTAATCCACCCCTGCCTACTTTTAAAGAATCGTTTTCTTGTCTTTGGTGCCCTGCCAGCAGCAAAGGCAGTTCTCCCACCATCCTATTTCTTTTCCCAGCATATGCAGAGCAGCAGCAACATCTCCTCTTCCTCTTAAGCAGGCCAAGTTAATTTTCTCTGTTTCTCTCTAGAAACCTCCCACCCAGATGGCCCACAGATGAGCCTGTGTGAAACAATAAAAGTGTTTTGCCAATCTGCCACCCCCCAGCATCCCAAGTAATTCTGGACTGCAAATTCCATTCTGTGGATAATGTTCTTTCACTGCTCTCACAGAAAGCTTAAAAAAAATTACATATTGACTATTTAGTAACTGGCTATCCAAGCAGTTGCGCCCAATGGTATTTCGTATACCATCTTTACTTGAATAGATATACAGCACAGCAAAAACAGTCCCTGACTCACTGAAGGCCAAAGAACTATCAAGGGACAGTTTAAAAAAAAAAAAAAACTAGTTAAGAATTAATGGATTAGAAGATTGATGAAATAGGAGTTTCAGATGATCCAGGTAATTATTACAAATTATTAGTGTTTGGAGAACAGTCTTCAACCTGCTACAATAACTTTGTCATACCACATTGTTATAAGAAAGCCTTTCAGCAGATTCAACTAAATCTTGCATGCAGAGATTCCCTAACAATCCCTGGTGGACATCCCCTGATCGAGAAAATCCCTTCCTGTATCTGTAGGCACAGTCAGGAGCTGTTGTCTACCAGTACGTGAGCTTAAGTCAAAGAAACCACACCATGTGGTTGTCTAACAGTTTTCAATTTAGAAAGCAATAGCTAAAATTGAAGCAATACTTCACAAAGCCCCGTCCCAATCACCTCCACAAAACAGCTGTTCTTACTCTGGGAGCACTGGACAACTAACATTAGCTTTTCCACCAGAGCTACCCACCTCATAGTTTTCTCGTATCCACAGTTGCCGTTCAAGAAAGGTCTCTTTTTGATGATCTTCTAGGCTGTCAAACTGAGACTGAGACATTTTCATGTACCTTCGTATGATATACAGCTTCTCTTCCACACCGTACTCTTGCCCTTTAATGGTGAAACAATAAATCCACCAACAGTACCAAACAATGTATTTGCACAAGTAAACAGGAGCAAGAAGGATCTGAAATAGAAGGATATCATATATCTTGGGCTTCTGATAACCGCCTTTTATATCTATTTTATTTTTAATAATGTCTTTGATAATTTCTTCCTCTTCTTCACGAATTTCTTCTTTAGACCGCCTGTTCTTGCCTTTTTCTTTAGTCTTGTTGAGTAAACCTTGTTGCCTGGCAATCTCAGTAGCTTGTATACGGTATTTTGGCACTGTAGCTAGATAGTTGATCGCTTCATTGTAACTACTCCACCAGCTGAAGAACTGTAATTGAAGAATAGTAGAAGTAAAAACCGTGTTTTTATACAGGCACATTCCTATTTGGAGGTTTGCCAGGAGAAAAAAATAATGCTATCAGACACCCTTAACCACAATTACATTAGAGCAAGGGTAAAAAAAAAAACTGAACAGTACTTCTTCTGCAGTATCACAGAAGCTATAATTATTCCTCCAAACTTAGTAAGGCACCTGGAAAATAGATGGATATCTCACAGCAATATACAGTGATGAGGAAGGATAAGCAGACACTGTTCACATTAGTTTTGTTCACAAGAAGATGGCAATCTCCTGAAGGTTAATGCTAGGCTGTGCCAGCTATTCTCAGAAGCCCCCTTGGATTTTATTTATAAAGTAGCTGGTATATGAACATTTCATTCTAAAACTGTTACCCATTAAAGACAGTTAATTAAACATGGATTAAGTACATGAAAATCTCATTAGTCTGACAGGATTGACTTTACAAGATTCAACATCCCCCTCAAATCTCCAGTTACCCTCTGAATATCAATGGGGAAAAAAACCCCTCCAACAAACCAGAAACATAGTGCCTGGGGCGAACATGTCTTATTGGGGCAACTTTAAAAAAAAAAGCGGCATTTCACAGCATTCACCAAGACAAAGGGCAGGCACATACACATTATACAACCCTAACAAAGGCCATGAAGCAGAAACAACAGAAAGCAAAAGACAGTCAAATCAGTTTACACTGAATTTGCAATCCTATGGCAGCTGGACTGCAGGAAAGTGAGCATCTCCACTTACAGCCAAAATAAGAAGTAAGAGGTGAAAAGAAACTGTGAATGGAAGTGAGTCTGAAGAAAAAATTAAGTATTTGGCTGCATATGCCATTGGAATTTATTATTCCAAGCTCTCAAACTCTGATTAATGTATTTTGCTCTTAATTTCCAATATCCCCCTAAAATGTGAGCTATCTGCACCACAGAATAAACTGTTATCTTCTCTTTAAACTTTTTGAGTATTTTTAATATTTTGAGCCAGTAATCTAATAGACACTAAAGAAAAGAAACCTTCTTCCACTTAAATATTTGTTAGCAATAGCACAAGTTTTCTCATCTAAAACACAGGCTGTTGTTTCCTTGACCTTGGAACTACCACCTTCAGAGCAAACTTCACTGAACCGAATTCACTTCTCTCCTGACTTCACTGTGGTGTTTAAAAACCACTGCCATGTAAGATTCGTGCAACAGCAAACTCACGATATTCAGTCCTATCATCTGAATTGAGTCTTGAATTTAGTTTGCAATTAGTTTGTTTTTTTAAAAAAAAAATTACTTACACAGCTTGACAAGCTGACAGACGCTTATTTGGACCACAAGTCCTGGCTGTGCTCAGGAACAGGCTATTCTCAGCCTGCCACGAAGAACTAAGTAACTTCTTTAGAAAAGCTGCACTTGTCTCTATGAAATACCCTACCATTAAAAGAAACTAAACTCTACCTTTGCCCAAGGTACCAAGGGCAGTCAAAAATCTGCTCAGTATCTCCTGACTTGAGATTTGTCATGGACACCACACAGAAGTTTACCACAACAGATAGAACGGGCCTCCTCACTGACACTGTTTAATACCTGGCACCTTATGAGAGCTGCAGATACTTCTCTTCTTGTTCAGAAACTCACTGAGTAGTGTCGCATAAATGTGAAATTTTACCTGAAACACGGATATGGCACACACTGTCACTAGAATAACTATTCTGACATCCACTTTGGGTGCCAATCTCCTGCTGTAGTAGTGATAATAATGCCTGTAATACTCTTCAGGATGATCCAACATGTAGTCATAATCTTTACGTGTTTCTTCATCCTGCAGGATAAGACAAAAAACATGCATAGGTTCAGATTCCTGTTTTCACTTACTGTTATAGCTGTGTTTAACATCTCATTAGTGACCATATTGCTATAGAATTTGCAATAGCCCAATCGAGTATGAAGCACAGCGGAAAATTTTCGGTCCTTTTCTCATATTCTCAATTAATTCGTTCTCATGCTCACCTGCCCACACGTATCTGACATACGTGGTCTTAAATGCATAAGCATGCACGGCATGAAGACATTTAATACTGAAATAAAGACGGGCAACTGAAAATCACATAATAAGTATTTTTAACGTCAGAATGGGAAATCCAGATGGACTAGAATTAATAAGTATTGCTCAGGAAAAGATTTTCAGATTAAGAACCTACTAATAGATTGTTTTACAAATCTTTTAGAATAAGCTTATGGGGCTGTGGAACCCTTCTAATGGAAAGGCGTCTCAAAACCTCGTTGTTCGCATTTTCTCAGAGTTCTTCTCATTTTCACCCATGTAATTAAGAGATGAGAAATTTGTCAGCCTCAGCTGCATTCCTATCCCCCAGAAAGTTCCCTTTTTTCTCCCTCGCAGCTTTAAAACACTTAAAGGTTTCATTTTTCCACCTTTGCCAAGCCACAAATACTTTGCCCCAATAAGCCTCCCTTATAGATCCCACACTCTACTCACGTCACTGTTACTTTTTTTGTTTAAAGGTATACCTCTATGATAAAGCCCAGTCGGTTCACTTTAAATACAAAGGGATTTTCAAGAGAACAAATTCTAAATACAAAGGGATCTTCAAGAGAACTGTATCCCCTCCCGGCGCTCTTGGGCTGGCTATTGAAGGTTTTTTGGGGTTTCTTCCCCCCCTCCCTGGCTGCTGGTAGCCAGCTAGCCAGCTGAGCCCACACAAAGGGACGCAGACCCGATGCTGCAGGGCCCGCCGCGATGCACACAAGTGTAAACCCGAGAGGCTCTGATCCCGCACCCCTACCCCGCACCCCGGGAAAAGACACCCGCGAAGTGTGCACGGCCAAGTCGGGCAGAATCCCCGTCTCTTCCCATGTACGTACGCTTCAGAGGCAGACGCAGCACACGGTGGGGACTATATACCTTTCAGCGTATTTTAAAGCCACGGTTTTTCTTCTCGGAACATGCGAATTGCTCAATGTTGCTGCCGGCGGCTAACGCGCGAGCTGCCCATATGCAGAGATGGGCGATTTCAGCACGGCAGGAGAGCAGCGTGCCCCGGGCGCCGTGAGCCCCGGCCCCGCACCTACTCGCCTGGACGCCGCCTCCGTTCCCGAAACCGAGACCGCCGAGGGAAGCGGCAGCGCGGGCAGACGCCATGCGTGGCAAGGCGCCCTGCCTGCCCGCCCGTCCCGCTCCCCGGCCCGCCGCCGCCCCCCCCCCGCCCCGGCACGGCCCCCCGGGGCGGCCCCCTCCGCCGGCCCTCCGCGCTGTCTCTTACCGGAGCGGCTCCGGCCGCGGCGGCGGTCCCGCTCTCTCACCTTGAGGGTCTCGTAGGCGGTGGCGATGAGGAGGAACTTCTCGTGCGCCGCCTGCGGGCCGCCGCCACCGCCCGGCGCGGCCGGTTCCCCGCGGTAACGGTCGGGATGATACTTGCGGGCCAGCTGCCGGTAGGCGCGGGCGATCTCCGCCTTGCTGGCCTGCCGGCTGACGCCCAGCACCTCGTAGCACACGCGTCGCCCGCAGTACAGGCCCTCCGTCAGACCCCGCGCCGCCCGCGGCAGAAGCACCGCGCACAGCCACAGGTACAGCAGCCACCGCCGACCCGACCCGGGGCCGCCGCCCGCCGCCGCCGCCATCTCGCTGCTGCCGCCGCCGGGTCCCGCGCCGTGCGCAGGCGCTTACGCGCGGCCGGAGGGGCGGGGCCGGCGAGGAGGACGCGGCCTCCGCGCGCGCTGGCGGGGTCGCCTCTCGTCTTCGCGGCGGACGCCGGTCCCGTGAGCAGCGGGATCGCGACAGAAAAGCGGTCGTGATAGAGCCCGGGTTTGAGATGCCAGTGTCTTCCTTGATTCCTTCCAGTCTGTTTCCGCTTGCTGTTCCTTCCAGGGAAGAGTCTTTTGCAACGCTCCCTGAACTCGTGTTTAATACATTTAAGCTCATTTCTGCAGAGTTCGGGTTTTGTTACCTGCGTTGCGTTTGATCGCTGTGATTTAACTGGCAGCCTCTGGACTACTTCCCCGTACATACATACAATATATGCCCCGCAGAAGGTGCCTTAGAGAGCACTCCTGCTGCTGTTGTCTGATGTATATACAGCTACCTTTGATGATGATGGCAAAGGGAAAGGTGTTAAAATCCTTTAAAATAGACATTTGGCCTCACAGCTGCTAAAGCAGGTGTGCCGCCTTAGATCTTTTTTTACCCAAAAACTTGTTTTGGAAACCAGGACTCCATCTCTGCTTCAGTATAACTGTCAGGAGCGTTGCCTCAGTATTGGACCTTTGCTGGGAAAGTCAGATTTATGTCTGGTGCTGGAAATACCTGCCACAAAAATACTCAGCTCATCACAGAACACATGCTGTTCTTCTGCTAGAAATGAGTATGCATCTTATATTTCTGGCCTCCTCTGTCTGTCTCCTTTTTGCATTAATAAACGTTTATGATTTCTTTGAGAGACGGATGAGTCCTGAATCTGCTTCCTCCAAAAAATTCCACCTCTTTACAGCTCATTAGAGTCCAGCCTCTCGGCACTGGAGGCTGACATTCAAATCCTCAGATCCTGAGCTTGAGAAAGCAAGCAAAAATTGTCCATGGCCAGTTTTGTCACCCTTTTTCTTTTTCTTTTTTTCTTTTTCTTTTTTTTTTTTTTTGAGTTGAGAAAGAAGCTAGTTCTTTGACACTGCGTTACCTGGGGCTCACTTCTGCCGAGCAGAACTGCCTCTGGAGCTGCAGTGAGAGGACCCCATGCCATCTGCAGGCAGCAACAAAAAAGCTGGCAAATAGACGCCACACTGTCTGCTGTCAGTTACACGCCGGGGACGCCGTTATAGCTTCTTGCCAATACGCTTCTTACAGAGATTACACGTGGCACCGACGAGCTCAGGAGAAGGATGCTGCGTGGTGGTCACGCCTCTCTCCTGCAGCCTTAGAACCCCAAAACAGCACCTAACGTATTTTACAATGCAGCTTTCTCCCTTTAGTCAGTGAGTTTGGAATACGATAGCTCAGCGGCAACGGTGTTGAACTTTTTTTTAAAAAAAACCAAACAGATATTCCCGAACATGTGTTTGTCACACACGCTGACCCACGGCCACCTCAGCAGGAGAGAAGGAGATGCCAGGGGAGGTGCTCGGAGAAGGTGGCGCCCAGCAGCTGTGCCTGCTGCTGCCGGCAGTGGCGCCGAGGCCTCGGGCAGAGGCAGTCGCAGCCCCAGAGGCGGGTGAGGAGAGCTGCCGAGCGGCACGTCGCGGGCGGGGCCCGGGCTACGCGGGGCGGTGGGTGGTGCCGGGCCGGGCGGGGCTGTGCCAGGGACTGGGCGAGGCGGGGCCAGGCTGTGGGCGGGGCCGGGCTGCAGGCAGGGCTGTGCCAGGCTGTGGGCGGGGCCGGGCTGCAGGCAGGGCTGGGCCAGGCTGTGGGCGGGGCCGGGCTGCAGGCAGGGCTGGGCCAGGCTGTGGGCGGGGCCGGGCTGCAGGCAGGGCTGGGCCAGGCTGTGGGCGGGGCCGGGCTGCAGGCAGGGCTGGGCCAGGCTGTGGGCGGAGCTCACCGCCCGCGGGCTGCTGGAGACACCGACGGCCGAGAGGGGGCGCAGCTGCGCCGCTCGCGGCTCCCCGGGCCGTTTCCCTCCTCCGCCCCTGTGGAGCGTGCGGACCGCGCGGCGGCCGTCATGGAGGTCAGCGCGGACTCCGGTCAGTCTGCTGCCCCCCCGCGCCCCCCCCCCGCCCCTCTCCTTGGGACCCACCGGGAGCCGCGGGAGGCGGGGGGGGGGAGAGGTGGTACAGGCCCCCTGCCAAGCCCGAGCGGCGCCGGCGGGCCGGTGCGTGTGCGCGGCGGGGGCGGGCGGCGGGGACGATTGCTCAGCTCTTTCTAAATATAAAACGGCGGTGACGGGAGGGCGGGCGCTGCTGGGCCCCGCCGTCCTTCGCGGAGGTTGGCGTTGGGGGAAAAGCCGCAGAGAGGGGGAGGAGGAGGAGCGGGAGGAGGGAGCCGGCCCTGTGCCTGTGCCTAGCCGCCGGCGGAGGAGAGGGGCGGGAGGCAGGGAGCGGCCAGGGCCAGGCGGCTGCGGCGCGTCTCTCGCCGCCTCCCTTCCCTCCCCAGCTGGCAACATGGCTGCGGCCGCCGCAGCTGCCCAGGACGAGCTCAGTAAGTGGCCGGGGCGCCGGGGGATCCCGATCGGGCTCCGTCCCCGCGGGGGAAGCGCGGGCGCGGGGCGGCGGCGGGGTCGGGCCGGACCCGCAGCTCTTCTCGGCGGCGGCCCAGCTGCGACGGGGCGCAGCTCCCGGCCTGGCGAGGCGGTAACGGCGGCGGGCCCGCGCCCGGGCCCGGGCCTGGGCAGCCATGTCGGGAAGCGGAAACTGAAGGCTGGGGCGGCCGGGGGGCGCTCCTTCAGCTCTGGCTCCTCCGCGGGCAGGGCGGGCTCGCTGGGCCCTGCGCCCGCTCCTGGCTGCGTGACCTTGCGGGGCCGACTCGCCTGCTCGCTGGGGGGGAGGGGAGGGGTATGTGTGTGTGTGTGCGGTGTCTCCTCGCCGAAAGGGAACCCGCGGGGACGGCTGCCGGCGTGGCCCGGGGCGGCGAGGCGCGGAGCCGGCAGCCCCCCGGTGCGGGGGTAGCGTCAGCACCCCGCAGCCCCTGTCACCCCGCTCCCTGAAGGGGCGAGCGGCAGCTCTTGCCTACTAGCACTCGCTCTGCTTTGTTCGGTCACCATCTTTTAACTACGGAACTACTGTAAAAATAACGTGTGCTGAAGCATTAATGGGTCCGCGCAGACCTCTTACGTACTGTAAGAGCAATGCGATGTCTCACGGTAGGTATGCAAACACATCGGCAGCCTCTGCAGCTCTGGGCACATGACGAGGGCAGCCAGAATCGGAGGTGCATGTCTTTGCCACCAAACGTGCAGGGCACGGAAATCCAGTTCTATGTGCTTGTTGCCTCCAAATCACTTTCTCAGTCCCGTGCAGTAAATGATCAGCTTCTCTTTGGAGAAATCTATGAAACGTAAAAGCATGGATTTTTGTTTTCCTGCTTTTCCTGTGTTGGAATAGAGCTAGTTCGTGGACAACTGTGAAGAGTTAACAGCAAGATAATGTATGACTCAGCCAATCTAGAGGGCCTTTGGTTGCCCTGAAATAGTACTTGGCAACCACCAGAGAGGAAGGGCAGAAGAAATACTTTGAGCATATTTGTGCTATTGGCTTTCAGACCTATGGCATTTCTGTGTGATGCGTCACTTGAGTTTTTTGGTTGTTCTCAGTGTGCTGCTGTGTAGATAACATCTTTGTTAGATGTTACTGAAACCAGGTTGAGCGGAATAAGGCATATGATAATGGTGGGGATGTCCTTTATGTAGCCAAAGAGCCAGGATCTCATGGTGGAGTTAGAAGGATCTATCAGTTATGCTGATCCTTGAATCGGAGGACACAAATGCCAAGCTGTTTATTCCATTGACAACTGGGATAAATTGTAATCATGACCGTGACAGACCCCACTACTACTGTCATTCAGGAGATTCTATTGTCAGGTTTACAATGCTAACGTGATTCCCCTTAGTGAAACCAGTCAGTGTGACATCTCTTGCTTGTAACTCGTGGGCTTTTATCTGTATGTAATCTAGCTTCCCAGCCTCCAAATCTGATCTTGCAAGAAAAATTAGTCCTCAACCATGTGCCAATTGGTACGCAGCCCTTTGTGTTAAGCTGCGCTGAAAGGACAAATGTCCTTAGGTTGAGATTCATGTTAATAATTAAATGATGTCATTCAGGTTATTTGACCACTGCATCCTTCAGAATTGAGACATTTTTATTGGTTTGTTTAGAAATCTTCTTTGGGGCGGGGGGGGGGGGGCAGGAGAGGGAGGAAGGAGAGTGGTTTTTTTTTTTTTTTTGTTTAGTTTGTTTTTTTCCCCTAGTACCGCATCTGTCACTAAACAGAAAGTACTGTAGTCGTAAATAAAATTTAAAGCTAATGGGGAAAAAAAAGTAATTTCATGTACAGAAAGAGAGGGCAACTAAACAGCCAGCAACAGTGGGCCTACTGTCTTTTGATACATTTGAATAGTTAAATTTCAACATATTTGGAAAGAAATCTGTTCCTTTTTAGAATCATGAATAGTCCCAAAATAACAAGAAAAATTACTGGTTTAGATTGGAAAACCAGTTTTCCTTGCTTTATATACACATGGCTATAGGAAGCTTTTATCAATAGTGCCAGTCAAACACAAAAACTCTGTTTGCTTAAACTCTGTATAAGGGTGCTGACCATTTTACAGGACAAATTGTTTGAAGACAGCATAAGAATGGAGATACAGTAGTTTAAAAATTGCTGCAAAATTAGTAAATTGGCCCCGAAGCCATAAGATTTCTGATGCAAAAGAAAGGAAAGTTAATCTTGAGTAAGAATAGTCAGCCACTCAAATGGAGAACCTAAGGCTGGCATGTTGCAAATATTTGAGTTTCGGTATGCTATTCAAGCTTTTATATAAGCTTTTCTATAAAATGGAAGAACAGGATGAGAAAAGAGAATATATCCTGCATTCCCAGTCTCTTCCAGTGAGATCTTGTAAAATAACCTGGTGGCTGGCCTACTTTTACAAATGCCCCCTTAAATGATTTGGCTGTAGGCATGCGATGGGTTACTGGTAGAGCCAGGAATAGCACCAGCAAATCCTGACTCACTGTTTGCTACTGTAATCATATGAGATATATTTTCTCCTGGAGTCTAATACCATTTGAACAAGAATTTGACTCCTATTTTAGCAGTGGCGCAATAGACAAGAACTTCATTCTTTCTTCTGCATGTGGAACAGTGCAGAAACAATTGCTTGGCTCTGGAGGGACTGAAGGGTGTGTTTGAGCTTTTGCTTTAGCAGGGACCTCTCCAGAACTACCCTCCTATCCAAGCAGTGAAGTTGAAACACCCCTGTGTCCAGTAGTCATTATTTGGTAGAGGGCCTTCTGGAGCAAATGTGGGGGATGCTAGTGTGATGTAATGGTTCTACAGACTTCAGGTAATGGAGGAGGGTTTGTTTGTTTCTTTGTTTGATTTACCGAAACAGAGTTCTAGACATGCTTTAATGTAGCAATCCCACTAATCTGTCAAACATATGCTTTTCAGGGAAGTGAAGATAAATTCTGGCTTTATGCAGATAATTTTGCTGTCCCACTCTGCTCTGATTTGGACTTTCTTTTTTGGTTCCAGGGATGCTTTTGTGGTGATTAGTTAAATTATGAAGTACAGTTAGCTTTACGTGTCCTAGACCTGGTAGTTTCTTTACCTGATTTTCATAAAAAGAAAGATGTGGATTTTTACTTTATACTCAGCTACACAAATACACATTGCTGAGGGGTCTGTGCAGAATAGCTGACAGGCTGTGCGTAATATCTATGAATGCCAGAGGGAGCTAATTCTTTATCTTGCGTAAGGACAAGAAGAACCTAGGCATATGAAATGGAACTGCACTTAGCTAGACTGAGAGGAGATTTCTTTGATAAAAAGATGGATAAACAATGAACTAGCTACCTCAGGCCAAGCATTGAAAGAGTTCATTTCTGTGATTTTAATTTAAAAAAAAAAAAAAAAAAAGAAGGAAGGAAGGGAAGGGAAACAACCTTTGTTGACAGAGGGAAAACACTAAGCTGTTTATTTATTTACTTTATCCTTTCTGTGTCTTTCTCTCAGTTGTTCCCTTTGGCAAGCTACTGTGTAGTGAATGGGAAGAAAGGGCATGTTGTTTCAGTGAGCAGGCTGGGGTTTTGTTGTTGGTTTGGGAGACTGCAAGATCAGTTCTGAAGTAACAAGACTTAGAAATAGCTCTGACCCCTTTATGGCTAGTGTTGCAGGATTTGGAAGTTTATAAAGCACGAGTTAGAGCCTTGCTGTTAGTGTGACTTTCTTGTAAGATTTGTATATGTTATCTGTGTTTTGAAATCTATTCCTTTCCTTTTTGCATGAGGCATCCTCGTAAGTGCTGAAACCTGTATTCCTCCCTGTAGTCTTAAATGGAGACTGCAAAGAACCAGGAGTGAAATATGCATTTTCTCATGGATAGGTAACTGCTTTGGCATGGTAGTTTGGGGACTTCAGATTCCAAATACACCATGTCTGTTCACACAAATCAGATACTGCTACTGGACACAGGGATCCAAAGATATACCTTGTTTTCCTGCGATTTTGATTCTTTAATATACAGGTGAAAGTAACATCTCTTCATATGCAATACCCGTTGTTAAATTCTCCATATTTACGTTCATCCTCTTGTAAACACTTTTTTTTTTCCCAAGAAAACACCGCAAAAAAATGAAATATTGTGTGAAAATACTATGCAGAAACATGGAAGGAAATTTTGATTGTGCCAAAATACATGAATATCTGTTAGAAATTTTGCATGGACTTAGTTTTATTTTTAAAATACATACAATTATCCTGTATTAATTTTTCTACTCTTGTAGTTCATTCTTGGTTGTGTTTTTTTTTTTTTTTAATCCGTAGTAAAATGCCGACTGTCATAGCTGTGGCACATGTATGATGTTTCTAAGCAACTTATTAAATCAGATGTGATTTCTCAGGTGCTTTCTAATGTAGTGGGCAAGTATGACAGGGACTATGGTTGGCGCATAGCTCATGAGCAGATTGTGGGTGATGTAGCAATCATCTTTCTTTCAAGACATTGCTTCCAGCTTTCATGTTTGTAAAGGGAAACTTGCAAGAGTATCCCAAAAAATATGAATTCAGTGATGTGCTGAAGGGTTTAATTTTATTTGGGTTACTCCTTCCAACTCTGCCTGGCAGAGCAAGGGGCTCTCCACAGTGGAGCAAAACTGGAAGACTCCCAGTGATCTTGGTGCACCCTACACTTTTCCATTGCTTCTGATGTGCGAATTTGTTCTTGGAGTGCTTTATGTAGAGCCCTGCAGAACTGGGCACAGGGTTTTCCATTTGTGCTTCCAGTGAAGTCTCCTTCCTTTCCTCCTTTCTCCCTTTGACTTTCTCATCGGTGTAAATAAAATAATGGCAATCTTTTAGCTTCTCTTTTGTAAATTCTCTGAATTGCAGTAAAAGTTGGTCCTTTGCCTCTGACAGTGTGTTCTTCCCCTGGCCTCATGTTCACCAGAGTTGAACTGCAGTAGATTGACAATGGAGGTAATTTTATTAAGAGATATTATTAGCCAATACAGGCAGTGCTATAGATGGGAACCAATACTAAGAAAATATTACAGTGCTAAATTTGAGATGGGGGTTTAATGTGAGATTGAAGAAGGAGAAGCTTTTGTAAAATCTCAGATGTCTTAAGTATTGGCTTTTTAGATGGGGACAAAGCTATATAAAATGTCATCCCTCCGTTACTTCTTTCTTCCAGGGCTTCCAGAAAACTTTAAAAATTACCTTTAACTATATTAGTAAACTTTCAAAAGGAAAAATTTTAGGAAATGTGTCATTGCATGGACTGCATTTTAAGTTCAGTATTGGCTAGCAAAGTTAAAGGCTGAGGCACGTAAAGCTTTCTGATTAAAATTCAGTGCTGTTACTGTCCAGTTGTGGTAAGATTCGTAAGTTCTAAGGCTTTTATTCAAAATGGTTTGTGTCATCTTTTGTTGTATGGCATGTAGCAAAGCAAGTTAGACCTCTTGCTTTATTTATTTTATTATCATATAACTTAGTGTTCCCCCCCCGAAATTACAGCTGCGCAACCATTCCATTTTACAGTAGGCAGTGGGGGCTGTAAAACTAGATGCAGAAAGTTTTGGCTTGATTCTTAAAACCTCGTGAAGTGCACAATGGGGGAATGTGAAATGGGTTGGGAGCAAACCTTTAGTCTTGTTTGATGCCTGACGCACAGCGGTCTGCTTGGTGCGGATGTTATCTACCTGGACTTCAGTAAAGCCTTTGAAACTGTATCCCACAACATTCTCCTAGAGAAGCTGGCAGCTCATGACTTAGACAGGTGCACTCTTCACTGGGTAAAAAACTGGCTGGAAGGCCGAGCCCAGAGAGTGGTGGTGAATGGAGTTAAATCCCGTTGGTGGCTGGTCACAAGTGGTGTTCCCTAGGGCTCAATCTTGGGGCCAGATCTTTATCAATGATCTGGACGAGAGGATTGAGTGCACTCTCAGTAAGTTTGCAGATGACACCAAATTGGGCAGGAGTGTCGATCTGCTTGAGGGTAGGAAGGCTCTGCAGAGGGATCTGGGCAGACTGGATCAATGGGCCGAGGCCAACTGTATGAGGTTTAACAAGGCCAAGTGCCGGGTCCTGCAGTTGTGTCACAACAACCCCAGGCAACGCTACAGGCTTGGGGCAGAGTGGCTGGAAAGCTGCCCAGCAGAAAAGGACCTGGGGGTGTTGGTTTACAACTGGCTGAACACGAGCCAGCAGTGTGCCCAGGTGGCCAAGAAGGCCAACAGCATTCTGGCTTGTATCAGGAATAGTGTGGCCAGCAGGACTGTGTGCCCCTGTACTCAGCACTGGTGAGGCCTCACCTTGAGTCCTGTGTTCAGTTTTGGGCCCCTCACTACAAGAAGGACATTGAGGTGCTGGAGCGTGTCCAGAGAAGGGCAACAAAGTGGTGAAGGGTGAACAAGTCCTGTGAGGAGCAGCTGAGGGAATTGGGGTTGTTTAGCCTGGAGAAGAGGAGTCTGAGGGGAGACCTGATCGCTCCCTACAACTACCTGAAAGGAGGTTGTAGCCACGTGGGTATTGGTCTCTTCTCCCAAGTAACAAGTGATAGGATGAGAGGAAATGGCCTAAAGTTGCATCAGGGGAGGTTTAGATTCAATATTAGGAAAAATTTCTTCACTGAAAGAGTGGTCAAGCATTGGAACAGACTGCCCAGAGAGGTGGTGGAGTCACTATCCCTGGAGGTGTTCAAAAAACATGTAGATGTGACACTTTGGGACATGGTTTAGTAGACATGATGGTGTAGGGTTGATGGTTGGACTTGATCTTACAGGTCTTTTCCAACCTTAAAGATTCTATGATTCTATGGCGCCAGCTGGACAGGGAGGCTGGGAGATAGTTGTGAGGAGGCATAAGGTAGAGAGGGAAGGGAGCTTGCTCCATGCCAGCCAGCATGTCTGCAGCACACATGGAAGTAGGACACAGTATCTGAGTCCCTGATACTGCGTTTCCACTCCTCTCCTGGGCCATTGCATGTGGTGCTTTAAATCTCCAGGATTTATGCTTTCCCATAATGAATGCTGTCAGCTTGAGAGATGGTCTTAATTGTTAGAATAAAGACTAGGGAGAAGATGGTTGATGTGCAATACTTTGGAGGGTTTATAGCTCTTTGTTTTCTTGTCTCACTGCTATGGATACAGTCTGCATCAGCAGCACTGGGAGAGTGCTCTGACAAACTCCTGACCACTTTTTTAACTGCAGCCAGGCAACTAGTTTCCTTGAATTTGCTGAATAGTCCTGTTGTGCTTATGGTTAAGGGGAGGATACCTGATGACAGTATCAGGGCTTAACTGACTAGGTAGCAGAGATATGGGGAAAGTAATAAACACGTCTCACAGGCAGCGTAAACAGGGGGGTAGGTTTTTTTTTCCTTCTGATCTCTATTATTATTACAATTCTAGTTGCTGCTTGTAACAGCAGATAATGGAGGAAGCTGGAAATGGAATAGATGCTTGCAATTCAGTGCATTGCTGCACTTCCTGTGGGCATGCACAGAGTGGTTTCTGTGCCTTTCGGAAAGTGTGTAGTCCAGTGGCTACAACAAATGGCTTTAGAAATAACTTCACTCGTGTTTCCTTACACTTGAGTCTGAACTGTTGCCATGTGAAGGAACATGTTGGGGAGGTTCCTCAGTTGGCTTGCTTGAGGATGGTGGGTCTGCAATGATCTCCTGGAGTTCCAGGTCCCAGGGGAAAGATTTGATAATTTCATTCATTGTTTAAGTTGTTACAGCTGCTTTGTGTGGCCTAGGCAATCCCCTTGTGCTGGTGGGGTGGAGAGACACTGTGGAGGTCCTGGACGGGGGGAGATCATTGTGGGGGGAGTATGACATGAAAAGGAAGGTGAAGAGAGAAAGACATTGTTAGGATTTAAAAAAAAATACTGGAATATGACATAAATATCATGAAGGCATTGACTAGCTACAGACTGATTGTTCCCTGAAATCTATCTGAAACAAGAAATTGACTCTCAAGTCAGTTTGCATTGTAGGTGCTGCAGAGTTTTAGCTTGTAATTTCACTGACAGGGAAATTTCATAGTCCTCTGTCTTTTTAGCTGCCTGTTGTATTTGCTCAGCAGAAAATAAAATGTTGGAAGGATACGTTTGTGTTTAATCTGCAGCTGGCAGAGGAGGAATGGTGCTGTGAGGACTCAGTGCAGGAATAGCACAGATTTAAAAAATAGAACAGTAAAGCCTTCTGCAGCTACATCATGATAGTTTTGTTGACTAGAGCTGTATTTGCATTTGAACATCCTTTTTGTTCACTTAAGTTCCGACTACATCAATTCACCTCAGTCTTTACCTCTGCCCTGTACCAGTGCTTTTTACTTTTTTGCCTCTGTAGTCCTTTACAGCCAGCTCAGGGATCTTCCTCCTCTGAAGGAGGGTTCTCCTTGGTCTTTCTCTAATCTCAGCTTGCAACAGGTCACTAGTCTTTGGGGGAGATGGTTTCCTCCTTGTAGGATGTCTTAAGACCTGTAGTCCCTTCAAAAGCCCTGGGTCTCCTTGCTGCCTGTGGATCTGGCCTGTGGTGCTGCAGTATGGAAAAGAGACGTTCCTGATCCCATGCACAAGGTCCAGCTGTCAGCAATGCTGCTGTACCAGGAGGTTTTGCTTTGCTTCTGGCTTAGCTGTCCGGGCAGCTGCATGCTGACACTTAAAGTGGGGACTCTTCCATTCTTTATAAAAAGACAGATGGTCCTCAACCCTTGTGCTTGAGCTGCTGACAGAAGATTTTAGTCTCATCTGTTTCCTTGAAATGATCTTCTGCTGTCTCACTGAGAAAACAGATGTTGTTGCTTCCCCTGCTCCCCCCACTTCTCTTGATTGTGTAGGAGTTAGAACTTCTACTTCTTTGCAGATGTTAAAAAAATTTTTTTTGTGTTCCTTCCTGGGTTTGGGGAGGAGACCTGCTGGTTACAGGAAGGCGAATTTGTTACAACATGCCACCAGCTTCGTAGAATGATAATAGGAGCTTTGTGTTCTAAGTTACAGCAATATGTCCTGTGTTTCATGATTGCAATTTGATTCCTATTGATGATAATGCTGTCTTTTGAAAGAAAGGTCAACAATTTATAATAAATCAGTATCTGGTTCAGTCACCATTTGTACAGCTTTGTAAAGATTTTCTGGAAGACTTAAGTGGCTTAAGAGAAAGTTGTGGGCAGAACAGGTTAGCCTGTGTCAAGATGTCCTGTGAATACTCCCATGGGTATTAAATTTACCCTTGAACAGTAGTCTCAAGCTTTCAAATAACTTGTTTTTCATTTTGTAGCTTGTTTCTTGTGCTTTCAGGTGTGCAGCCTGTTTATTTGTGTGCAACTGCCATGGTATGGGTTGCCCCAAGCTTGTAGCTTGTGTTTTGTCTAGACTCTTTCACTTCTGCAATATTAGCTGTAATTGCTCTTGGGTTCTCTTGTATGTGCTTGGTGGTTTTGTTCTGTTGACACATCTACAAGCAATGGGGTCCCTGCAACCCTAGGTTTAACAAGAATAATAATAAGAACTGAAAAGATTTTTTTGCCCTCTGATTAACTAGTGGAGATAATGGAACAACATGGTCTGAATGCAGATCACAGCAAGCATATTTTCAAAAGTTAGTATCCCCACAGCCGAACACCTTTGCTGTCAAAGCAGAAAGGGCAGGGAATGACTTGAATATCCTAACCTTCCATTTCAGCTTTGGAGCTGTTTTAGCCTCTATTTGAAACACAGTGTGAAGCAAAGGAAATCTTAATTGCTTCTGTCTTTGATAGGAGTGGTCTCCACATAGTTGTGGAGGTTAGTACTGGAAGCTCTCAGGCTGGTTTCTGCCGTCAACAGTTTGCTCAGGTAGTGCTAAAATACAGGATGGATCTGTGCTGTTGAGATGGAAGTAATTTAAGAATAGTGTGCAGCGTTTCTTAGAAGCCCATTGGGGCGTTGTCCTGGTTTCAGCTGAGAGGGTTAATTTTTTTTTTTTTTTTTTTCCTTTTTCACAGTAGCTAGTATGGGGCTATGTTTTGGATTTGTGCTGGAAATAACGTTGATAATATAGAGATGTTTGTTATGTGGACCTGTTGTTGAGCAGTGGTTACACAGAGCCAAGGCCTTTTCTGCTTCTCGCACCGCCTTGCCAGTGGGACGGCTGGGGGTGCACAAGGAGTTGGGAGAGGACATAGACAGTACAGGTCACCCAAACTAGCCAAAGGGGTATTCCATACCATGTGACATCATGCTCAGCATAAAAGGGGGCTAGCCGGGGAGGGGCAGTAGCAGCTCCAGGACATGTGGCTCGAGGACAATCCCGTTTCAGGACAGGTCTGAGCGTGCGGTCTGAGTTTTACGGTCCTCGGGTGAGAAACTGCATTGTGTATCACCAGTTTCATATACTCTGTTAAGTACTGTTTTGTTTTGTTTTGTCTTCCCCTCTCCCTTTGCTATCCTAGTAAACTGTCCTTATACCAACCCACCAGGTCTTGTCTTTTCCTTCCCATTCTCCTCCCCATCCCACTGGTGGGGGTGGGGGGGGGTGTGTGTGTGAACGAGCGTCTGTGTGGTGCTCAGCTGCCGGCTGAGGTAAAACCACGACAGGCATGTTCAGAAAAAGTTGTTTTCCTGCTATGGCAGTTTTGAGTTTCAACCAGTTTCTTTCCTTTTCTCCTTTTTTTTTTTTATTTAAAAACTGCAGATCAACTTGAACGTGTGTTCTTGCGTCTTGGCCATGCAGAAACAGATGAGCAGTTACAGAACATTATTTCCAAATTCCTACCCCCTGTTCTCCTCAAGCTGTCCAGCACACAGGAAGGAGTTCGTAAAAAGGTAAGAGTGCAATTGACCATAATGGTATGCTGCCCTGATCAGGGAGAAGGAAATGCCCCTGATGTGTCATGGTTTACTATACTTGGATGTTCTCTGGTGGAGAAATTTACTGTTTGAGGAAAAGAGTGAGCCTGGTAGAGAATGGATTTATTACAACTGTTTGGACTTAAAGAAAGCAGTTATTGGTTGTATCAGCAAGGTCTTTTGCAAATGTGTGGCTTTTACAGATATGTAGGGGCTGCGTTTGTTTCCACTTACAGCTAGCTAGCTATGAGCTAGCCTGAGGGCAAGACTTCCTGCCATAAAGGCAGTTGCTGTGGCTTCCAGGTTAGTGCTGTTGTGTCAGAAGTCAGGTGAATGCACATATAGAGCAAGCTCACTTCTATGTGCGAAAGACCATAAAGACATACTCATTGATGTCATTCACTTGTCTCATAACAGAAATATTATTAATGATATCTACCTGGAGGAATTCAGTTCCCTGGTACAGAAGGCAGCTTTATCACAGAATTCATTCAGGTACATATTAAATTCCACCTCCAAAATTGTTTGGTCCTTGCCTGGTCACAGGCATAGGAGCAAGGACCAAGCAGTTTTGGAGGTGGAATTTAATATGTACCTGGGGAATTCAGTTACCTGTATTAGATTATAGGATAAAAGCTCATCTGGACACCTGCAAAGGAGCACAGAGACACAATAGCAAGTGCAGGAAACTGTGTACACCCTGCCTCAGCTACTCGCAGGCCCATCGTAGGAGCCATCAGCCCATCAAAGGCTCACTTCCACAAGCCCAGAGGAACACAGAGGCACCATGGCAGGCAGGAACCCAAGTTAAGGACTCAGAGGAAGGGGCACCCTGTTCAGCTCTCTGTCTCAGGAGACTCTTAGCCCCACTGTTGGGACATGAAACCCATCAAGATGAGTCAATGCCAGAACACTTTTTGGACAGAGAGGGCACTACCTAGGGATAGTGGACACAGTGGGATGCAGGGAAAGAGCATTTTGAAATTGCACAAGCCTTCTATGAGATGTTTAGTGGAGGAACCAAAGGCAGGGAAAGGGATGAACCTAGGTGATTTGGGGAGGAGCAAGTGTGGGTCTCTAGGAGTGAAGCCCACTGGTGAATGTGTGCCTCTCCTGGTTGGACCTGGGGGCATGGAGCTGTGGCAGCCTGCCTTCTGGGCTGTGGGGCCTGGCCCTAGTTCCCTGACATGTACCGGTCATTCCCTCTATTCCTATGGCCAGGGAAGGACCAAACAGTGTTGAAGATGGAATTTAATATGAACATGAAGGAATTCAGTGACGTAGCTGCCTTCTGTTGCAGAGATCTGAACTCTGTTTACTAGCAGGTTTTTTTTCCAAGACCTGTGTTCTTGCACAAGTCTTCTGCAGCAGCACTTGTGGGGTTGTGTAAGGGGATCGCAAACCCTAGTGTTAACAACAGAAGAGATCTGACCTGGTCTGGATTCAGGCAGAGGAACACCTGCTAGTGCTTCCTGTTCTGCCAGGAACCAGCAGCTGAATATATGAGATTTGAGCAGCTGGATCAGAAAGCAAAGGATGAATTCTTGTCCCTGCAGCTGTTCATCAGAAGCAGCTGCCTGGTGATAGAGGTGGACCAAAACTCTTCTGAGCAGAGTGCAAACGGACTGTTGGGGTGGTGGGGTGGAAAAGAAGCTTTTTATAATCCCCTCTTTGTCTTGTAGAAATAGGAAAATGATAATGCCTTCACTAGTTTTATGAGTAGATTTCAGAACCTGCAAGTAACTAGAACACAGATTTTTCTAGAAGTTCTGCACAAAACATGGTCCTGGGAGTGATTACATGGAAGTGGATCCATAGATGTGAAGCTGTTCCACTGTGCTGAAGGACAGATACTCCAACTCAGATGGAGGGTTCTTCTGAATACCTGCTTACCATGTGCACTTGAAGCTGTGAAGAAAGGCATCCAACTAGCTAGTGAAATTTCTTAGCATATTTTTACATGGTATTTTTCCCATAAACTGGAATGTATTATCTAGGGGTCTTTTTTTTGAGTGTTGTGGGATTCAGGAAAGGGGAGGACTACTCCTTTGAAAATTAAATTTTAAGAGGCCTCTCAAAATCACACAGCATTCTTATGGTACATTGTAGTTTTTGTGTTAGAATTAATAATGAAATAAAACTCATTTCTTCTTCCTTCTATGTGTTCACACTCTAGATCTTTATCTATACAAGATGATGATGATAATGTTATAAGCAATTACAGCACTTCCCTGTACTTCTTGGTATTTGTCAAATTCAATACAGTCAAGGAAATTACTCTGAATTCTGCTCTTTCCATATGAGTGAAGGGAAGCTGACTTTCTCAGTATTGTGTTTTCATAATAAATTCAAAATGTAACAAGAAGGCTCTGTATGTGTTGATTTTTTTTTTTTTTTTTTTTTGGTATTTATTACATAGCAAAATAATTTATCAGTGAGACAGAGGGGAGGGGAAGACTGTCAGTTTTTTATTCTGATGAACAGCAGTGAAGATTTGGTGTGGAGTGTATAACCTGCGGGTAAATCTGTTCAATGTGCGCATTGCCTTCTGTTACTTACATCAGAACTCAGCTTTTCAGTCTTCTATGTGGTCTTACTTTGCCATTAATGTGGTTGGAAAATGTCCTAAGAAGTCTGATGCTTTTTCAAATGCTAATGACTTTTAAACACAAATACCTAGCTTTCCAGTACTAATTTTGCCTGGTGGACAATGAAGAATGTGCCTATTGTTCAACTCAGCCTCAAAATCACGTTAAGGCAAAACCGAAAGTGGTTTGGGTTTTTTTGGGGGGGGTTTTTTGTTTGTTTTTTTTTTTTACCTGAGCACTCAAGCAATTGGAAAGTTAATCTAATAAAGGCTGATAAAGCAGATGAAATAGAATGGAAAGAGAAGAACAAACTCTTTATTCACCTAGTGACTGACTATAGGCAGTGACAGAACTCTGCCATCCCATGTCATGTCTTTCTCCCCCAGTTGTAGTGGTTGAAAACAACATCAACAAAGTGTGCCAACATAGTTAATTGTGGTGTGAAAACTTACACTATTTTAATTGAATTAACAATGTAGCTTTTAATAGTATAGGTATATGAGCTACAAAGAACATCTGTATTGCCAGTATGCTGCTGAAGTGTAGATCAATACAGTTCAAGGAATTCCTTTCACCCAGCTTTAGAAGCACAGTGTAATTCATTCTGTGCACCAGATGGGTTGACTTCACTCTAATTTTACTCTGACTACCCAGACTAACTTTCTTCTCAAGCTTGTACTGCTTGAATGGAAAGGAGAAATTAAAATTCCCTTCTTCCTGCTGCCTTAACATATTGCTTTGTTGGTCTTATCCCTACCCTTAATTTTGTGACTGTCAGGTCAATATTACTGCACTATTCAGTAATTTGAACTCATTGTCCTCATACGTTTCCAGATCTAGGGTGTAGTCTAGCTATGTGGATAAGCTTGCAATACCTATACTTTAAGCCATTTACGCTGAAAAGGTAATCCCTCTTAAAGCCATGGTTTGACAGATGCCTTGAATTCAACTCTCGACTGTCTTTTACCAAATTGGTTACCCTAGCAGTGTCACACAAAGAACTAACCCAGGGTAAATTTACTCTGCTGGTTCAGATATGCTCCAAGAAGCATGGATGCATTGGAGGCATTTGAGCCAGACTGGATACTGTGTTGCGTCATGCAGCCCATGTGAAGCCAGCAAAAACCTAAGACGCTGTCATGCTCTGAAGTGCATGCATTTGCCTGACGCAAGTCAGATGAATACTGCTGGATGAGATCCTTAGTGCGCTGATTTCATATTAATGATTAGAGAACCAGGACAAGAACTAAACCCTCACACGTACCCACATCTTTTCCAGCCATGTCTTTTTTTCACCAGCCACCATGGGTAATTTCACAGAATGGTAGGGATCAGAAGGGACCTCTGGAGATCATGTAGTCCAACCTCCCCTGCTAGAGCAGGATCACCTAGAGCAGGTTGCACAGGATCATGTCCGGGTGGGTTTTGAATATCTCCGGAGAAGGAGACTGCACAGCTTCTCTGGGCAGCCTGTCCTAGGGCTCGGTCACCCTCAAAGTGGAGAAGTTTTTCCTCATATGCAGATGGAACTTCCTGTGTTCCAGTTTGTGCCCATTGCCCCTTGTCCTGTCACTGGGCACCACTGAGAAGAGTCTGGCCCCATCCTCTTGACATCTGCCCTTTAGATACGTACAAGCATTGATAAGATCCCCTCTTAGTCTTCTCCAGGCTAAACAGACCCAGCTCTTTCAGCCTTTCCTCAGAGGAGAGATGCTCCAATCCCCTGATCATCCTTGTAGCCCTCCGCTGGACTCTCTCCAGTAGTTCCCTGTCTTTTTTGAACTGGGGAGCCCAGAACTGGATACAGTACTGCAGATGTGGCCTCACATTTGAACAGGTTCCTGAGACTCTGTTGTAGTCATATGTTTCTCTTCCTTCACAAAAAAAGTGTGTGCAAACAGTTTTTTTCCTCTCTAAAGTAATAGGAATTTGTGACTGCTGTTATAATAGGTGTCAGCATTACTTAGTTTGTCATCTTATCTCTGGTCTCAATCACATGCTTGTGGTCAACTATGCAGTTTCTCTAGATTATATGTGAACATTTTTTCGTTTCATACCTAGTCGTGGAGCGGATACAAAGATGATGTCTTAGCTCATATGCAGCTCAGCAAGCATATGGTTCTGCAGTTTCTATGACAAACTTCAGTGACAGCAATTTAGCTGCTTTTTCACCATAGTATGACCAAAGTAATGAGCCATCAAAAGCACAGGACAGTGTGCCCACTTTGGCTTTTTGACTTGAATTACTTGAAGTCAACATGCATTTAGGACTGGCTCTGTCCTAATGGAGCTGAGCTGACTCCATGTAATGTCACTTATATTTTTGTACCACTGCGCTTGAGAATCTGATAGAGCTTGTGAGTGAGATGCAGATGTTCGGTGTGATTTCTCAGAACCCACGGTTCCAGAGTGGAGGTTGTAGTTTTTCAAGTTCCTCCATTCAGTTATGGTATCTCATTTAATGGATTTACAAATGACACTTTGCTGATGCTATGCTAAGAAACTACTTCACGGGATTGTAGAATCATGGGGTAATTCATCTTGAACGGGACCTCCGAAGGTCTCCAGACCAACATCCTCCTTAAAATGGAGGAAATGCAGTTTTCCGAGCCAGGCTTAGTTTTGAGGGATAGTAACCAACTGTGTAGAAAGAACTGGTCATCCTCAGTAATCATTTCTTCCTAACATTCTGTTGATGAAAGTTACCGGTTACCGGTGGCAGGGTTTGGGACTTTTTACGTGTTTGTCTTAACAGTGACGTGAGGCATGTCAGAGTGGTTTCAAGATAATACAATAAGTGATGGCTGCCATTTTCTTATTAAATAATCAGGAAGCTCAGGCCTGATCTGTTTATAGTAGGCCTGCCTAGTGGACTGAGGGTGATGTGTGGAGTCCAAAACAGTAAAATTAATGGTGGTTCTTACAAGTTTTTTGGTTTTTTTCCTCTCAGGTCATGGAGCTGCTGGTTCATCTGAATAAGCGCATCAAAAGTCGTCCAAAAATTCAGCTTCCAGTGGAGACGTTGCTAGTTCAATATCAAGATCCTTCTGCAGTGTCTTTTGTCACTGTAAGCATCTGTTTTTCCAATAATAGTTACTGATTTACTTGTAACAAGCAGAATATTCTTTGAAGCTCCTGTATTTAGCTCTGTCAGTTTTCGTAGCAAGTATGTTATTGTCATGAGGTTGATGTTTCAAGAGATTTTTTAAACTAAACTTTATAGTCTGGTGTGGGTGAAACTTAATTTCATAAAGTAACTACACTATTGAGTCTGTTCAGATTACTGATAATTACTCTTGATAGTTCATGAATGCATGAATTGTCATTGCTTGTATTGTGGAGGGTCTATTAATTGTTAGAAGCTCCATTTTGCAAGCAGCTACCAATCCTTATCCTGATACGTGCAGAACTGGGGTCTTAAAACATCGTGTGTGATCAGAGTCTTACTTAAAACATCTATATTTCTCTGAACACATGAGAACACATATTTTTATGTGTTTTTAGGGTCAAGACCTTAGCTGAGTAAGAAAAGATGAAAACCCCCTTATTTTACAGATGGGGAAACTTTATTAGATGGTTTCATTCAATGTAGTTTAACAAGTGAAAATAGTTTTAAAATGCTTTTGTGAAACTATGAAGACAATTTTTATTTCAACTGTGGTAGATCTATTGCAAATCACCATCATGAAAAAAAGTGAAAAAATCTGAGGGAAATTTTCTGTCCTTCTCATTTGACTATTCAGTCATACGTTGCATAAATAGAAAACATAACGTCTTAGAAACTGATGGCAAAATATTTATACTATAAACAGCAGTAACATAGAAGTAATCTCAGATTGTCTTTAAGCAAGTGGGATTATCTGGAGTTCACCTTTTAGAAATGGCCAAGGGCTTCTAGAGCACATGTTCTGAAGAGCAGTAAAAGAACCACTGTTTGAAGACAAACCGCATAAATTGTGCTTTTGGCTGGACATGTCACAAATCTGTTTTCATTCATCTATCTGAGTGATGCATGTTGTTTTGTGCTATGAGGCTTCATAAAATTTTAACAAGTACCATCTACAAAGAACTGTAATGCTATCCACTTCAACACTGCTTTCAACCAGGTCATTGAACACATAACTCTTACCTCTACAGTTCTTCGCTGGATTTGGATCAACATGATAGCAGTTAGATATTTCAGTATTCAGTATTGCTCTGCTGTGCTGTCCTATCACTGGACTCTGTTTGGATTGCATTTGCAGCTTTTCATTATGATGATTTAGAAGAAATCAAGAACTTTCTCTTTCAAGAGAAACCTTGCCTATGCTGCTGACTTTGTATTTATTCAATATTGCTTTCTATTTTATTTCAGAAGTAGGTAAGAGAGAACATATTTGCTTTCCTTGAAGCTGTTGCTCAGGTAAACCTGCTTTTGGTGAAATTGTCAGCGAATAAGAGAAGCTAGAGAGAGATCTTTTGCATTGTTGTTTTCCTCCTTTTAAAGGGGAGGCTCAGCAAGACCTCCCCTTTAATAGCTGTCAGTCCAATGAGCCTTAGAATTAAGAAATTGGTCTTCCAAAACATGTTGTTTCCAACGCCCACTTATGTAACAATACACAAGAAGAGTTTAAAGAGCAGATATTTCTTTTGCATTGATGCAATACTGTGTGCTTTTTCTACTCCTTTAGAATTTTACCATAATTTATGTTAAGATGGGATACCCCCGTCTACCTGTAGAAAAACAGTGTGAATTGGCTCCAACTCTTCTCACTGCAATGGAAGGAAAACCTCAACCACAGCAAGACAGGTATAACTAGTTAAGCTTGGAGTGAATTCTGTTGGTATCATTTTAGTAAAATAGTATGTATACTTGTTAACAGTGGTTTTTTTTTTTCCTCGGTGACCTCTTCATTGCTTAGAGTGTTCTTGGCTTGTACAATTTGGATCAGCAATTCAGTAGTTGGGTGGTACAAAGAATTCATATAGTCTAATGTTGTAATAATATACAAGATCTGTAGCAGCAGACTTCCTGTATGATAAGAGGCGTGTGTTACAATGGATATGCCCTGTCCATATCCCATATCCCATCTTCATCAAATTCTGGTTTCCAGCCTAAGGCCAGATCTTCAGTAAATATCCTCTATCCAGCAACAGGAAGAGCAGTAAATAGCTCAGATTGGCCACTCTAGATTGTGAGATAACCTAAAATTCCTACTCACTTGAAACACCAAGTTGTAATAAATAAAAAAAGACAAGTTGGGAACTGCTGTCTACTAAGAACTTCTGGAAAACTGTTAATTATGGACCTGCTTCTTACTTACATTGAGATGGGTTTCCACCATGCTGGTACTGGAAAAGCTGAACAGTGTTGATCAACTTCTGCTCTAGGCAGACTCAGATTTGAAACTTAACTTTCTTATGGATGAGACTGTCCTGGACTGTATTTTGTGGCATATTTACAAAACTAAAAGTCTGGAGAGGCAGTGACTTTTATCTCTCCAGGTGTATGTGTGCACATGCATGCAGACATATACATACTATTTTAAGTGCAAATCCCAATTTATCTTCTGCCTTCTATTTTTGAGTACATCAGATGGCAAATAGAGGCCACGGGGTTGTGAATCAGTTTAACTTCTGTTAATATTTTTTTTGCTATAAAGGACCAGGTTTATTGTTAAAGGTTTCTCTCTTTAATGTTAAGAATAAACAGGTGTGGTTTTTTTTAAATGGTTGCAGTAAATATAATTGTTTTTCAGCCTAATGCATCTTCTAATACCAACCCTTTTTCACATGAAATACCCTGCTGAACCACTGAAAGCAGCAGCTTCTCCATTTAATCTTGCTGAAAAACCAAAGACTGTACAGCTGCTTTTGGACTTTATGTTGGATGTTCTTCTTATGCCTTATGGGTAAGTAAGAGTTAATACCAGTCTTCTCTAGTGTTGATGTGTTCTTTATGTGTGAAGCATTACAAACTGCATGCTGGGAAACATTTAAAATATGCTGTTATTTCCTAGCTCAAACGAAGCCAGTTACATGTTTCAGTAAGATATGAAGCAGGATCTGAATTTTAAGAATGGGATCACCATCTTCCTTATTTAACAAAATGCCTATTTTCTACTTAATTAGGTGTTACGCTGTTCTGTCCTTGACCTCTTTTGGGATCAAGGTGAAGTTGCGAGACATGTCAGCTATCTGTTAAATAACCAAACCTTTAAAATAGAAGCCAGACCAAAATGTGTGTGCTCATCTTCCTGCATTTGAGTTTTAAGGCTTATTCCTCCAAGGTCATAAGCAAGAGTAATCTCTGAAAACTTGTGCTTTCCAGAATTGAGCCTTTAATAACAAGACTTATCTTTCATCTGTTTTCTGATGAAAAATGTTTTAACTGTAATGGAGTGTCTTGGCGTGACCACTGTTTCTGAGAGCGAGAATAATTTGCAGAGCAACTTGAATTTACTGATCACTGCTTGTTAGGAATCTTCTAGTGTCTAAAATCAATACTTTCTCAAAATCTATTTTCCACTGAATTTTAGTGTCTGTGTATTGCTAGGGGAGCTTTTGCTTTGAAAGAAAATAGAAATAATTTTAACAGTAGAACCCATTTCTTGTTTCTAACTGGTAATTGATTCCTGTAGGATTTTTCTGAGCACCTAACTCTTGCTTGCTCAAGTGGATTAACCTAAAGGAATGACTTTTAAAATAGTAAGCATGTGCTGTTTCTCCATGTAGCTTTGCTGGAGGCCATGTTCCCATCAGATGTTTTGGGGACCACTTCCTTACCATCCGAATGTGTAGAGTCTTACAACTTATACTTTAAAATGCCTAGCCTGCTCCTCTGCTCACAGCTCATACTATTAATTTTGCCCAGGTTTATGCTTTTACCTTCACCCCCATACTGCCATAGCTGTAGCTTCAGCAGATGAAGTTCTTGGGCTTTGCAGTGAGACTTCACTTCCTTTCATGCTTTTGTACTCTGGCCAAGCATGACAATTTTTAAATACTCAGAGAGATGGGTAGGGGTGAAGATTTCGTGTTCTTTCCAGAAGGTGCTCAGAGCCTGTCTTCAGCTAGTCTGTGGCTCTGAATGTCTGTCTCTTCAAGTTTTCCTCTGAGAGTTTCCCAAGTTTGCCGCTGTTTACAGCTAATTTATGCCTTGTAGAACTTGCCCTGTCATTGCCCAGTTGTGAATTAGCCTTGCCAGACCGCATGCAGTAAAACAGCCAGAAAGCATAACTCTAGGGCTTAAACCTCATAATGAATTTCAAGTGTTCAAAGTTTTAACTAATAAGACTTTGGATGAATGGTTATCCTTACTTTTGAGACTGTTTACTTCCTTTTGTTGCTTATGCGCTAAATGCAGAACAGATTGTGGCTGTCAGGAGCAAAATAATTCTTGTTGGTCTCTGCGTTACAATTCTGATGCCTTCATGTGTTGACCAGCTTTCAAGGATGCAGGTAGTGGTGGAGTGGCTTTTGTGAGAGTATGGAGATGTGCACAGGACAGCTAGACTAGCCAGTCTCCAAAAAGACTAAGATCTGTAAACTTAACCTTTATGGTTTTTGCTTTCCTTCCCTGCCCGGCACTAAACATGCCATTTGCCAAGGCTTTTTTTTTTTTTTTAATATATCAAGGGTGGTTTCCTGCCACTTCGTCGTGTTGCATAAGCTTCACTATTTCCCTTGTTAGGTTTGCGTTTTTCATAGAATTCATACAAATGTTGTTAAAGCTTTTAGTACAAGTTTCTTGAATGTGGTACTGTCTGAGTATTCACTTCTAATACGAAAGAGATCATTCTTTCTGGTTTGTAACCTGAGATAACTCTTTTCAGAAATGCCAGTGGATCCTTCCCTTTCCTAACCAAGGTTTGTTTTCAAACAGTTATAATGAGACCGTTCTGGCTCTTGCAGAATGTGCTGGGATAACTGGTCACTGAGTCTCAACTCAGTAAAATTCTGTCTTATGTCAAAGTGAAAGAATTAATTAAAGAAAAATAAATGAAGTTGGACAAGTAATTTTTATTCTGTGTTCTGGCATCTAAGTCAGCTGGCAATGTGGATTGATAAAGCCTCTAATGAAACTCCTTTCCCACCTGCTTAGGTTCGTATTGAATGAATCTCAGAGTCGACAAAACATGCCCTTGGCTCAGGGCTCTTCATCGAGTGGTGTGGGAGGTCCTGGAATCCCTCAGCCCCCTCCAGGGATGAGCTTTTATGCAGCCAAAAGGGTAATTGGAGATAGCCCATGGACACCAGAGCTGCTGGAACAGGTACTTGCAGCTGCGGGGCTGTTCCTTGGTGAACTGGGGGTAGTAATGGGGATGGCTACAGACAAGAGAAATGGAAGGCTGGAGGGAACACATGTAACTAATTCTGACCAGGTCTTCAGTTGCCCTGAGGGAATTTTTTGAGGGACTTCACATAATGCCTGAAGGAGCTTTGCCATGGTGAGAAGGGATGGGATGAGCTGGCAGTTCTCAGAGCTGATTACGAAGCAACCATGACTGCAGCCTACTCCTATGTTTTTTTCCTAAAGATATTAAGGTTGCAAAACTCTTGTTGATGAAGCATGCCTTTTCAGCAGAGAAGTAACAGAGTGTCAATAATTGTAACGCTGATACTTTATCGGAGGTCACTGCTTTGACAGGAGGCAAGTGGAGGGCACTGCTAAAGAGATGGAGAGTATGTGAACTTCTCCTTAGCCAGCAGGAGCCATCATTTCGGACAGCTGAACTGCTATGGTTATTGTAACACATGCTTTCTTGTCAGTAACACTGCCTTTACTTTCCCCACTGTTGAACAGTGTAAGTTGGGGATAGTGAAGTTCATTGAAGCTGAGCAAGTGCCGGAACTTGAAGCTGTTACTCACCTGGTTGTAGCCTCCAGTGATACCAGACACAGTGTTGCCACTGCAGCAGACCTTGAACTGAAGAGCAAACAAAGGTACAAGTTTGGATGTTTGGAAAAGGTGGTGCTAGTGTTCCTAACAAAGCTAGCTGCAATTCATGTAGTACTCCAGAGAGACTGCTCTGAAAGGAGGAAGGTTGCAGTCCCCCGTCTACCTGCCAAGCTGCCATGTATTCACGCAGGACTAAGAATGGTGTGGCTCAGTCTTGCAGCTGGGGACATCACTTGGGTCCGAAGCTGACAGCTTTAGCTCTCTGTTCTCAGTCATCTTTGCTATCACTTTGGACCCATTTTCCTACTCCTTGGTTTCCAAATTGCCCTCTGTGGATTATCGATGGTCAATAAGGCCTTAATAAGTGATTCGCGGTTAGTCAACTTACCTATATTGTCTTTCCCAGAAAAGTATACTTTAATTTAATTTATTAAGGGAGTAAAGAGACTAATTGTGAAGAGAACCATACTCTGGGAAGTTTGGCAGCCACTATGTTCTGCATTATTAAAGCTTTTGCATGTCTGCAGTCTACCTTTTGTTAGCTAAAGACAATGCTTCTGTCTTTAACCCGTCAAGAAGCCAGAGTAATTGCTCTTGGTACTATTTGCTGAGTCATTGATCGTGCAAGGTTTGCTGGCTCACGTAGATTTGGAGCGAGAGAGGCCTGCCTTTGAAATGTGTGGGTGGCTTCTGTATTACTAGAAGTATAGGACTATTTAACTTGGAGTCAAATACGTAATGTGAAACCATCTCCATTCAAGTCTATTCATGTGCCTCAGTTGTGGCAGGGGAGATGATTCTAGTAAGCAACGACAGCCTGGTTAAGGAAGGCAATCTCTCCGTTGCTGCTTGTCTCATCTTTCCCTTTGTGTTGGTATTGTTTGCCTGGAGAGCAAAATACATGTGTGGACAAAATGTATGTGCAATGTTAAATGTCTTTTATGCTAAATATGCTGGTTCACAGCCCACTTGTTTGGAAATCTGTTGCTTTACTGAAAGAAAGCAATGGTTCTGTCTCCTCCACTTTTTTGAAGCATGCATGCTTAACTTTTTGTTTTCTGTGGGGTGTTTTTTGGGTACGTGTCTGTGTTCCAAATAGTCTCATCAATAGCCAGCATTAGATGGCTGTCGTGGGCAGGCAGGTTTGTCTGAGAGACCAAGATGAAATAGTCCTAGAATTAAAAATACCCTCTTCTCTGTTGAAATGCCAAAGCACCAGGGTTGAAGAATGTGGAGAAATTTATTAACAGATGATCATTCTGAATTCAATCTGTAGACTACCATGGTTTATATGTGTTGTTTCAGTGGGAGAGAAGGGAGCATGTAGGTTTCTTACAAATTATTTGGAATTATATTGTCAGAATTTGTAGGTGAAATTTGTAATCACTTCACATTCTTCATGATTATATATTATGTGGATGTGGGAGGAGTGATTAGAAGTCTGTTAAAACTCTGAGAAGAATATGAATATGATGTGAAATGCTGTAGAACGCATTGTTGTGGTTTAACTTGGCTGGCAGCTAAAACAACCACACAGCCCTTCGCTCACTCCCTCTTCCCAGTGGGATGAGGGAGAGAATTGAAAAAGAAAAAAAAAAAAGTAAAACTTGTGGGCTGAGATAAAGACAGTTTAATAGGACAGATAATAACAATAATAATGATAATGGTAATAATAATAATAACATACAAAACAAGTGATGCACAGCACAATTGCTCCCCACCCAGAACCGATACTCAGCTAGTTCCTGAGCTGCCCCACTTCTTCACCAACCACTAGTTATATAGGGAGCATGAGATTATATGGTATGGAATATCCCTTTGACCAGTTTGGGTCAGCTGTCCTGGCTATCCTCTCCCAGCTTCTTGTGCACCATGGCCTTCTTGTTTTGAGAAGCTGAAAAGTCCTTGACTGCTTGGCAACAACTGAAAACATCAGTGTGTTATCAACATTATTCTCATCCTAAATCCAAAACACAGACCTATACCTGCTGCTAGGAAGAAAATTAAATCTATCCCTGCCGAAACCAGGACACACATATATGTTTAAAAGTAATCAAAGGTCGGAATTGTAACATGTTGGTATTCAATGTGTTTTTTTTCTTTAGTTTAATTGACTGGAACAATCCTGCTATCATCAATAAAATGTATAAAGTGTATCTTGGGGATATACCACTGAAAACCAAGGAGGTAAGATTTGCCTTCAGACTTGCATACCTGTTTAATTTCCGAATCTGTAATTTTAGTTGCCTTATTTTATTTGGAGAAGACATATATATATTTCTTAAATGTATCACTTCCTTTGATCTCTGCTTTCACTGAACGTTTTTGCTATTGAATAATTTTTTTCTCTGTCCCAGTGTGTTCTGATTTGCAGTAGAAGGTAATTTAGCTAACTTAAAAGTACTGTTGTCCAAAGATGCACTATATTATTTCAACTGTTTCCAACAGGGATCTGTTCTGAAACCAGAAATGAAACGAGAGTCAGTCAGCACCCGTGTTAAATTAAAGATAGTTCCTCATCTTCTGCGATCCAGGCAAGCTGCAGAAACGTTCCCAGCTAACATTCAGGTAATGCTTAAGTTCCAAAGCTGCCCTTCCTAATGAGCTTGATAATACAGTTCCTCCAGTACTTAGCGGAGGGAAGCATTGTTACTGATGAAAGTATTTAAAGAAGAAAGGGAATTAGAAAACCTTTGAAAATGAGGCAAGACAGTCTCTGATCTGCTCTCTATTCCTTTTGACCAGGTGGTTTATGATGGACTCTTTGGTGCAAACACGAATGCAAAACTGAGAAGTCTGTCCTTGCAGTTTGTGCATCATATTTGTATCATGTAAGTAATGCAGAGTGAGCACTGTGTTTTTTAGCTATTTGCCTAGAAGCCATTCTGTTTACTAAATATGTAACTGAACTAAGGGCAAAGAAAGAGTACTAAAACTCACAGAAAGTAGGGTTTTTTCCTTAATCTTGAAATTTGTGTGTGCTTGCACACATTAAGCTGTCATTTCTCAGTTTAACAAAGTTGAGAAAAAGTGATACTGAGAGAAGATACTTTTAAGGGGTGCAAAAGATAATATTTTGTTTGTTGGTGTCTCTAATTGCAGTTGTCCAGAAAGTAAAATAAAGCCGTTAGGTCCAATGCTTTTAAATGGACTTACAAAGCTGATCAATGAATACAAAGAGGTAAGCTGAAAGGTTTTTTACTATAGAGTTATAATTCTTCATATGAATACAAGCAAAAAAGAAAGACCTTTATGATGGAAACTGATAAATCTCTTTGTAGTAGTTGCCTGAGATGGCTACCAAAGGATACTTTTTAAGAAATGTTGTTGGAAGAGAAGCAAATACTTTAAAAGGATATATAGGAAAACTGTTTTATTTATTTAACAGCTGTGGATAGGTGCTTGGACACTATTTGCAAAAGTCTCAGGAAATAATAGTGTTGGTAATCTAAAGAGTGAGGCCAAACTAGCATCTAGCTGCTGTTACTCATTACTCTGGAGCACACAGGGGCCTCAGCTCCAGGCGTATACCCTGTTGTGATAAGCAGTTGTATAGACCTGCTTGTAATACTTTCCCTCCTGTCCAGGGATGGTATTGCTATGGGAAGGGTGTTACAAACAGAACTGCAAATGCCAGTCTGCCCAAAGAGGTTTTTTCAGGGCCATTTCAGAAGGCAAATTCCCCATGATACTCCTACATGTATCTTAGGAAGTGCTGATGTTACAGTCCACCTCTTCTGCAGCTTTGATCCTCTTGCTGGTTCATTTGAACTGTTGGATGTGACCTTCTGGCCTGAGTCAGTGTTGAATGCATGGGCCTCCCCTACCATTGGGAAGGGCATGAAGAAGGAGTGTTCAGGAGGAAGTCAGCCCATATATAAATGTGCTGCATCGGTCATCTGCAGGATCCATTGGACAAATAGCTTCCTTTGTCTAAAGCTGCTGTTCAGGGCCAGTGTAAGGTTACTGTCCTTTTGCTACTGTTTCATATATTTGCTGAATCTCCTTAGCTGTCTCTCTTGGAATAAAATGTGATTAGCTGAGACCAGAAGGGAGACTTACATTTTGTCACCATTTGTAATTTTCTGTTTCTTGTAGAAAAGCATGCTCTCTCTGTTCCTGTGTAATGCTTTTATTTTTGGATACAATTGTTTTATGTTCCAGGATTCTTTGTCCATGAAAGCCTGCTTGAGCACTTTGGAGACTGGATTGAAAGTAAATGTTTAATGATAAAAAATATGCCTTTATGTATTTCTGGTTTTGCTGAATTTTATTTATTGTTTTTTCATTCAAGGATTCGAAACTGCTGTCAATGGCATATTCAGCGGTTGGAAAGCTCTCCAGGTAACTGAAGTGCCATTTAAGCAATGGAATATTGAATAATTTTTCCAGCGTAATCTCTTAATTTATCAGCAGCAAGCTTTATGCCACCTGCCAATTTTGCAATTGAGCATACAGTGCAGATAAAAGCATTCTTCTTGTGACATCTCCAGAGGTGTAAAAAGAAATATGTTTTTAGCTGATAGCTTCTCTAGCAGTGATTAATGGCAGCTCATGAATTATGCACAGAATTTAAGAAATGGTTCCACTTTCTGGATTGCCAGAAACATAAATTTAAGGAATGTACAGAAAAGACCAGAGGGTATGAAGCTAGACAAGTGATATGTTCAGTGGTATGCTGGTGATGTAAGTGATTGTCCATAGAATATCTGGCTTTCCAGACTGTGTTAAGGGGGATTGTGCTGTTCCATGGTGGAAATGGTTAAGGTAGAGCAAACTTTCTGTGCTGGCTCTGTTTTATTTGACAGTTAAAACGTGGGATGAGGGGAAGACCAATGAAATGTGAAGCATTTCAATTTAAAAAACCCAGAAACTTCATGAATTAAAATATCTTGTTTCAGCCGAATGCCTCAGCTCTTTACCAAGGATATAGCACTGGTACAACAGTTTTTTGAAGCTTTATGCAAGGTGGGTGCTGACAGGGCTTTGGGAAATTGTTAATATTTTGTGTTGGTTTTGCTTAATTCTTGTCACTGCACACTGTAAAGTGAAAACTTTTGGTTTTGTACTGTAGGAAGATGCTGATACTAGGCTTGCCATTCAGGAGGCCTTGTCTATGATGGTTGGAGCATACAGTAACTTGGAAGGAGCCCAGCGTACCCTGATGGAAGCTCTTGTAGCTTCTTATTTAATAAAGGTATTTTCAGTGGAGTCAAAATTAACTACCTTAAAAAAGAACTACTAATTGTTTTCCTGTTTCCTGACACTTCCTGTTGTATACTTTTGGAACAGGTTTCCCTTTTCTTACTGAATGTATTGGCTTCTGTGGGTAAAGGGGGAGTGTATGCTCAGATGAAATATTTCTAATGTGGTACAGTGGCTGCAAGAAGGGTGACAATGCAATTTTCTGTTTGTATTCTGTTTTGCAAAGAGACAAAGCCATTGCGATTGCACTGTATGTTTCCCAGAGTTTCCTCCTAGGAAAAGCAGGTGCTTCAGGACAGTATCTTGTGAAGTTCTTTGTGAAAGCAATAGTTTGGTAAAAAGGATCATTCACTGCTAAGTGGGGATTTCAGTGTGCTGTGTGATTTCTGACATTACAAGGCACTTGGGAATCTCCCCAGGAACTCAGCCTCGAGAGACTAATCCAGAGGAAGCCACACTTCACTGACTCTGTTACTTTACTGAGTATCTTGTTTGTGTTCGGAATTCCCCAGAGGTCTGAGTTTTCAGACAGAGTGGGTTTTGTATACTCTGTCTTTGCATGGGTACTCAGGGTGGCTGCAGAGGTATATGTGTAGGAGACTGTAGTTATAAATGTGTAGGATACTATTTTCATGCTGTTGACTCTTTTGCCTGGGTGCTCGAGCGATCTAGGTCCAGGCAATACCATTTTGAGACTGACTGAACCCAGCAGAGAGAACGACCACCCTAACCTAATGTTTCTTTTTCACCTCTGGCTGTGCTGCTTCTAAGCGCAGCTCTGTTTTGTGTGGATGGATGATGTATGTCATTCTTCATTTCAAAACTGCCTAGGTGGGGCAGTTCAGATCTGTAAGAATTAGCGATAACCTTGATTTATGATTCCCAAAATTGTGTGTATATTTAATTAAACATGTCATTCTCCACTTATGTGTATATGAGAAGCTAGCTTTTCTTTTCCCCATCTCCTGCCTTATGAAGAGTTAGCAAGAACAGTGTCTCAAAATGTCTTAACTCTTTGAGTCATGTTAGTACCAGAGGACAAAAGAGATAACTGATAATTTACAAATAGAGAGTGCAGGTCATTAGTGTGTTCATTTAAAACTCAACCATATGTTTGTGTTTCTTCTCTTTAAGCCTGAAGTTCAAGTACGTCAAGTGGCTGTGAAATTTGCTAGCACAGTATTCCCTCCAGATCATATCCCTTCCAGATACTTACTCCTGTTAGCTGCAGGAGACCCGTAAGTTGTTTTCCTTTTTTAAGTTATTTTCATACACACACATATGTATTTGCATCCAATATATATTTGGATGAAATATGAATGCATATATATGTGTGTATGTATGTACATAAAAACACACTCACTGAATATCAAATATAATAATTGGGAAATTAACCTTTACATAGGGGCATTCTTGACAGTTTTGTGGAGAACTGTTACTGTGCCTTATGGTAGTCTTTGGCTTGAATTCTTTTTCTTGTTTCAGATTAACTGCTGTCACTAAAGCACTTCATGTTAATGATTAATTGCAATTGCAAAGTAAAAACGCATTAACTGAAATCACCTTTACAGTGGTTAGAAATTATTTTTTCCTGGCAAATTCTATCAGTCTATTTTTAGCTTGTATTTGCAAATAGTCAGGAGCATGCACTTGTGAGAGTTGCCACTCTCTGCTGGGGAGTAGTCGACTCATTAAATTACAGTAATCATTTCATTTGCAGTTTTCTGTTACTGCAATTTAAGCGGTGGGGTTTTTTCCAACTTACTTTAATTGCTCAATTTTAGACATTAGTAGCTATTGTGTAACTCAGGAAAGCTGAACAGATCAATTGCAACAAGCCGCTCTGCCATTGCAGTGTAAGCTCTGTTTCAGGAGTTGATCTGCTAAGTAGATAGCAATAAACCTGGTAGGTGTCAGCTGAAGCTTGAATATAGGAGGTGATGGGGAGGAGGACCAGATAGGAAAACAAGGATGTGGGAACCGGGAACTGTTGGTGAACACTAGCAGGATGTAAGAGGAGCAGAAGTGGGCTGATCCAGACTGTTTTGCAGTGGCCACCCATCACTATCTTATTTCTTCGCCCTCTCTAAAATAAACAAATCATTAAAAGTTCTAATGCAAACTTTTTTGCCCTTCCTTTCAAAAAAATACGTCTCATTTAAAAACTGTTCTCTCTCCCCCAGCTTCCCAAGATAGCTTATTGCTCATTAAAGGCCATTTGTTCTGTGCAAGTAACGTCTGTTTTTCATCTTTTCTTCTGAAAGGCGGGAGGAGGTACATGGAGAAGCCCAGCGGGTGCTGAGAACATTTCCTGGTAAAAATGAAAAGGAGAGTTCTGGAAAGCAGATGCCTGCCTTCCCTGAAATGGTCCATTACATTCAAGACAAGGTACAGTGCTTCTGTCCCAGTAAAGGACAAATACATGCCTGATGCTCAGGCATGTACTGAGTGTGGTCTTCCCTTCCTTTGGATCTGTCTCCCTCACCGCCCCCGAGGAAGAGTTAGCTAAAATCACAGTGAAGACCACACATAGTATTGCATTGCCAAGATTAGCACTCATTGTTATCTTCTGCTGGCAATAATTGCAAGAGATCCAACTGTTAAATAACAAAGAGGCAGATCCTTTAACAAAGGGATTATTTTGCATTGATACTGTTTGTGCAGAAGATGCGTGAAGCAAGGAATCCAGTGTTCAAGGATGATAATCCAGCATGTTTCACAAACACAGTTTGCTCACAGACATGTTCTTGAAGGAATAGGAAGATCACCCTCTGGTTGGGCTAGTATAATAAACCAGAAAAAAAGATTCCAGGCCAAGAAAGGACATACTAGAACAAGTGGAGAAGTCTGGTTTGTTTACTTAAAGGCTTAATTATTCATCATCATTGCAATCTGTGGAAATATTGGCCATGTAAATAACCTTTCATGAGTCCAGTGGAATGATATGCCAAAAACTGTACACTGAGTTTACCCTCACTGTTTGCATGGAGAGATCATCTGTAGAGGTGTTAAAATCTAGTCTGTATTATACTTCTGTGTATGGTAGCTATGCTAGGCTTATAAACTATAAAGATTATGTGAAAGGTCACATTACTTCTTTTTTCCTCTGATAGCCTGCTTTTTAAAAAAAAGTCAGAAGTATTTAATGTTGGAGCACATCTGGTTTTGCAAGAGGTCTGTGATAGGAAAACTCTTATGCATGACAAATTTCTTGTGAAATGTTGTATACTCTGCTGTTGTACTCACTGTTCTACTCTGCTAGTATATGAAGTATTTGAAGCTTTATGAAAAAAATTTGCTTTTGTCCAAAATACTGGTTATTCAGATAGATGTAAAAAATTAAGAAAGCAAGATTGAGTTTTAGATAACACTATTAAATGTCTGTCCCCTTGCAGTTAATTTTTAAATTTTCCTTGACTTCTGTAATGTGACTTCTGTCATGGATTAGGCTAGTTTAATCACTGCTGGGAAAACCAAGATTCTTTCAGTCCTGGGTGAATTGAAAACAATTTTTGAGCACTTTTCAGATCTTCCTTACATCATCTGAAGGCATGTTAAAAAATCCCTGAGGTACATTTCTTTGATTAGTTATCTCAAAGTGTGAATTTTCCATGAAAGTGTGAATATACCATGAATAATCTGCAAGTGTTGGAGATGTTTGAGAAGTTTGTATGCAAACCAAAGCCACGGGCACAGCAGACTGAGATGCAAAATGGCTTTCCTGCACGAGTTAGTATGATCCTTCTCTCGCTCTGCAAGAAAGTATATGTGAAAGAGTAGGGCCTGATCTGCTGAGTATGGATGGGAACCCATTCTTCAAGTGAATCATCTTCTGGTTTGCTAATTCAGGTTTTTGCTAGTAGTTCTGGATGTCACTGAAGTTCCAGTGCAGCAAAAGATCTCAGCATGTTAAGAGATCTGACAATATGTTGACTTCTGTGCAACTGCCTTGTGTGTTTATTCAGATGCAAGGCTGCCTTGCTGAATCCAGCCCTAGCACTAATGTGCATAGCGCCTAGAGAATACCGCTTTTCTGCAGTGTTTGCAGTGGGTGTTATTGGAAGCCTTCTGTTGGGGTGTTTTTCTGCTGGAATATTCCTGCTTGTCAAAGCTAACGTTTCCATGGAAAGGAGTTACTTGCTGCAGCAGCCTTCTACCTAGCAGGTAGCAGGGTCTGAGAGACTCCCTGGGCTTGGCTGGTGCAGCACAGTGCACCTGCTCCAAGCACTGGCAAAGCCTGGGTACTCTGCAGCCTCTTCAGGCAGAGCTGCTGTTTCCAAGCTTCCTGGCTGCCTCTCAGCGGGGACACCTCCGAGCTTGGAAGTATTGTGTTTTTAAACTCTAATGTTGTCCTCCAGCCTCCCCTGCTGTTCCCTCTCCTGAATTCGGGGTTGCCACTTTCTGAGTTCATAGGGATGTAAAGTTGATGGACCTAAAGTGTATTATTATCAAGTGCACTGTGCCCTTGTTGTTATAGAACTGTTGAACATTTTCAGTTGCTAAGTGGAATATAAACATAGTTACATCAGCAAAATTTCCTTGACCTTTCCAACATCTCTGCAGTTCATGGGTCTGACTGTTCCAGTCTTAATATATTCTGTTGTTTAGGCCTCTCACCGAATGAAAACTCCAGCTAAATATATGACTGGAACTGCAGCGTTGCCTTTCAATCCTGCCACATTTGGAGAGGTAATTGTCTGGATTTACTTCCTTGGATATGTGTACCGTTATTTATTTAGAGGACAGTATAAGAAGCTAACAGTTACCATAAGTCACCCTGCATTCTAAAATTCCTCTTTTAAACAGATGTTGGGATTAACTGGCCATCCTTTAACTGTCCATCCTTAAACAGCAGCCTGAAAGGATTTTCAAAAGGGGTGGGAGGAATGTTCCCGAGAGGGCGGCTCCACTGCTTTCTACAGCATACCTAATGTAATAGCTTCTCAGAGGGAGAAACTGGCAATCCTGTGCAAAAGTCCCATTATACTCCTTGAGGCTGTTCTTTTCATAGCAGATTCCCTGGCTTCAGTGATCTGTAGACACAAACTCAGCAGCTGTGATGCAAGATCTGTATTAGCAATGCATTGAATTGCATTTGTATGCATGCCAAATTGATACAGGATACGGGCTGAACTGCCTGCAAGGAGATTGCATCAACTGATGATAAATGAAAAATCTGTGTATGATTTAATTTTTTGAGAGTGATGCAGGCACTGTAGGGTTGTCTGCTTACACAGGCGTATTGCAGAAACTGGTCCTAAGACTTGTTGTGCTTTCTATTTGTTCCTGACTCCATGCTGACTCTTCTGTCTAGATTTGATTGAAGAAGAAACTGTCTTGGTTTGGTTACATTAAATACAGCATGCTCCCTGCTCTTTTATTTAGTCTCCTCCATGGTTTTCCAAATGCTCATGCAGTCAGTATCCTGTGTTTTTCTCTTCTCTACTTAGATAGTCCTGTATCTGCGGATGTGTCTTGCTCACAGTGCAGGTGTGGTGCCAACCTCACAGAGCTTGGCAGATATGCAAGATCATGCTCCAGCCATTGGACGTTACATAAGAAACCTCATGTCTGGCAACCACATATCTTTCTCTTCTTCCTCCTCTTCAAAAAGTGTAGAAACCAACCCTGTACATGTATATATTGGCCTTCTTCAGCAGCTCTTAGCTGGTGTTGGAGGTAAGAAGCAGTGTGCAGCATCATCTTGAAGAAAAAAATGTTTTCCCTTATTAGAATGAGTCGCCACACCGGGTGTTTTTAACTTGGCTGCAGCAATCACAGTTGTAACACGGGCTATATACTCTTCAGTTTAAACTTGTTCTTTTCTATGCTGCTGTGCAGGTGGGAGGAAGCAGGACAGTAAAATTGCAGCATCACTTGACATAATGCATTAAAATTGAGACGCCATTATCTGTAACAGCTCTCTCACCAGTGAATACTGTATCTTCCTCACTCAGATTATAGCGTATCAGTGACAAGTGTAGTCTTAAAGCACTTGAATGCCTTTAGAAGAAATTGCTACCAGAATGCTTGCTTCTATTAGTTTCCCTAATATTTCTGAGAAATACTATACCCTTTTATTCTGTATTATTTGTTATCCCTAGTGAATTGCAAATGAATACTTTGAAATGCCTGATACCTCTTAACCTCTTTTTATCACTGATTGTTAGATTTTTGTAAATGCTGCAGTTGTTTAGTAACCTAATTCTTTAATTACTGTTTAGGTTTGCCAGTCATGTATTGTCTTCTAGAAGTTGTTTCAGTGTATCCAGAAAAACTAGCTACCAGATTTGTAGACAAAATGGATTGGATAAAGGTATGCTGAAAACCCTTTTTTGGGGGGGGTGGCGGGGTGGAGGGGGGTGTGTGTGGCATTAGCAAAATCTGGCATTTTCCCATGGTGGAATTGAGTATTATTTCCAAGTACACACTTAATTTGAAATCTGGTATTTCTATGTACAGTCAGCACCTCATGAGATGTTATATGTAGCAGGATGGGGAAAATTATTTTTTGGTTCTTTGGTGTTACTGATTTTTATTGACCTACATGTTCTGGGTAGTCTATGTCATTGATCCTGTTAGTATGGTCAGTCAATTTTTCCCCTTGATCAGAAGATCCATTAATCAACAAAAGAAAAATGAAAACTGTTTAACAGTGGGAATGTTCCAGAGGAAAGATGTGAGTGGCTTCTCAGAAAATGAGAATAATTAGATTGCTAATTGTTTTAGAGACTTTTCTGTGGAAGTTTTTTTATTTTTTTATTAGCCTCAAACAAAAAAACAGATAAACTGGAGCCTGCTTGGGAATAAGACAAAGAGAATTCTGCTTTCCCTAGATTCTTCTCTCAGGCAACTTTCTGCTTTTTCATGTTTTGATTCAAGCGTCCAGGATTTGCTAAGCTCTTAAAGGTTGCCATCACTTTCATTGAGGGAATCTGGCAGAAAAAAATACTTGGTTGAGTTAAAGAAAAATTAGAATGTTTTCTAATAATTTCTCCTGCTGATATCTGTGCTGCACTGTATACAGTTTACCAGATCTCATTTAAGTGCAGGTATGAACCTCAAAGGAGAAGACTTAAAAACATTCTCCTTTTCAGTATTGCTCATCAGTTCTTGAAAATCTTTTTCTTTGGCCTGGTGTTCATTTGCATAATCAAGCTTCTAGGGGTGGTAACTGATATTACCTAGTTCCAGAAGTAGTGTTGTAAATCATCCTTTGTGTGATTTCTCTTTGTCAAGTGGAAGGAGCAGGTCCAGGGGTTTGTTAGAAGTCAGCTATGTGATCTGATGAAAATTGAGTTTAAGTTAGAGTTATGTTTCATGAGCCTGGGAGATTTCATTTCTTGTTTGTTTGCTTGGCTCATTTTTTCTGCCTTCTTGGTGGCCCAAGTCATTCAAAGATTTGGGTATGAATTTTTCACAAGTGTGTTGCATTATACATCAAATTAGTGGCAGAGATAAGATTATATCTTAACACATGACCTGAGGCTTCCCAAATTCAACTTCTTAACAATTTAGATAATACAAGGTCTCTAATACAAAGTGGATAAATTGGCATTTAGAGGTGTGATTTCCTGGACCCTTTTTTTAAATGTCACCATTGGATTTAACTGGTTTAAACTCTTGAGTATTTTTTCCCCTTTGATTAATAAAAAGGAAATGGAAGTCTCCAGTAGCTCAGGAAAAATAGTGTCTTTAGAGGGCTTTTTAGCTCAGTATGGATGCAAAATGTGGCAGCTCTTCTCTGAAAACAAAATTCGGCCAAGCATTCAATGAGCATGTTTAACGCAGAACTGGTGGGTAGTCCTCCTGTGGCTGATGGTGATATTGCTCTTAAACTTTGAGTGTATAATGAATGCTGAACTGAGGGTTTTGTTTCTCAGTAAGTGATAATGCTGTCGGTTTAAAGAGTGATTTCTGTGTTAAGAACTACTTACATAGCTGCATGACAGTTATGCTTCTGTATTGAAGCTTTGTATGAACAGACTGTGTAAGAAGCTGCTTCCATATTTTATGTTTTTTAAAAACTCCCGCAGACCCTGATGAACACGAACAAAGAAGAAATGCGTGAGCTTGCAGCCCTGTTTTATTCTGTAGTGCTGTCTACCATGTCTGGAGATGAGCTTAAGGCCTCCTTGGAGCAACTGATCAAGATGACAAAAGACAACCATGTAACTACCTTTCTTTGTCTGCTTCTTCTTGTTTTTTCTTGTGTCATATAAGTGATAGGAAATCTGAATCTCACAGTGTGTCCAAGATGTATTAACCTTAATCTGAGTGTAAAATTAACCAGCTGACTTCCAGTTGGACAGTGAGAAGAGATTTTTGTTTTAGGTGAGTGCCACAGATCTTTAAATAAATTAATCCCCAAAGCTGTTGTTAAGGTCAGCGGGAGGGTTTCTGGAGACACTTCCCAAGCAAAGCCAGCACTGTCACGTATTTAACCAGTTTTAGCCAGCTTGATATTCCTTGTCCCCAAGATGGTTTTATATCGTTCTCACTGAAGGACTTAATGGGCCACCATTTTACACTGAAAGTAACAGGTTTAAATGCTGACAAATGCTGATCGCTTTATGCTGTGTATAACAAACATGATTTATTTTGAATCTGTGAAAGCTGTGTCTGTGAGCCAAAGCCATGTCATTGCTCAGTTTCACGTAGGGTGCAGCTTCTGCGGTCACAAAGCCAGCACAGATGAGTCCCAGTCCCCCACGGCTGCTTTCTGCCCCAGTCACCCGTGAAGCTGACAGAAAATAGAGATGTGAACCACGAAACAAGCAAACAAAAGCAGGGTGCTTCCCATGCATTTTTGAGTTTGAGTCAGTCAGAGCTCTGGTTTGCTGCGAATGTACAAAACCAGCTGAATCTGTACAGCTAGGGATGGTGGTGATTTCCAGTGGCTCAGTAAGGACTGCAATGTAAATGGGTGGCTGAAGTGGAGGAGGGGGAAGCACGTGTCTTCAGCTGACTTTGCTGCTGTGAGACCACAAGGAGCAGTCCCTGGTGGCCAAGCTAGGCTGTGGATCCCATCCCGCCAGCACAGTTGCACTGATGCAATTTTCTGCAGGGCTGTAATAAAAACCAGATACGTGAACTAATCTGAGTTTAAGCCCCTGCCTCCTTCTCTTTAATTAAGGTAGCATTTAAGTTTCACGGCCTTACTTCTGCACAAAATCCCTTTCTTAGAATTCACCTGTGGAAATGAGCACTGTCATTAGATAGTGTCAGTGCCAGATCAGCATTGGAGAAATTAATGTTCTTGATATTTAATTGTAATAATTAGTTTTCACAGTCTGTGGCCTACTGAACTGTCTAGAGGCATTGCCTTCAGTGTTTGTAGGCCAAGTATGTTCTCATTCTTAGCAATGCAAATCTAAAGTTATTTCCTTTTGCTGCTTTTTATCAAAGAGTGTGTTTTGTCCCCTTAATATATGTCCAGTTTTTAAGTAAAGACAGCATAGTATTATCTTAGTTTATCTTCATAAGTCTGTACTTAACTAATTAGATGAGTTGGATTTTTTTAGTATTTTTTTTTCCCTAGCTGGCAAGGGGTGGACTTTAGGAAAGTGAGAGCTGGTGATAAGTTCTTAATCTGTCTTCCTAAGCCTCTTCTAAGTTTTGTTAATTTGTCTTAAAGGTCTCCATCCATCAGAGAGCACTAGCAATATCAAACTCTCTGTTGATGCATTATGTGTTAGAATGCTGTGTTCTTCAGGGTGCCTTCTCATCTGGCTTGTCCATATGTGTTTTTAAATCAGTGCTTTGTGCAAAGTGTCACTTATTTTGAAAATGAGATTTTCTGCACTGTTGGTGTTGTCTGTAGACCCCGGAGGTCCAACATGGATCCTTGTTGGCTTTGGGATTTACAGTAGGAAGGTACTTGGCCAAAGGAAAAGTCAGAACAATGGAGCTACATGACATAGAACAGCCAAACACTGCAGTCATGCCGGAACAAGAACAGCTTATAAAGTCGACAACAGAGACAATAGGTAACTTCCTGCCTAAGACTTTGCTGCATGTAACAGTTATTTTTTCAACCACCCCAGGCTGAGGACTTTCCTAAGATATTCAGCCCATAGATACTGTAATATTGAGTTCATTTTCTGTGATAGAATTTACAGCCTGTAAAAGTGTCATCTGATTAGATGTATGGATGTACGCTTTTTCAACAAGGATTAGGTGGGCTTTTAGCCCATAGATCAACATAGCACAATTGGGAGTGGTGCCACTGCTTAGACTCCTCTCAGTATATCCTTTCACTTTTATTTTGTTCTAGCATAACACTTCCTACCAGCTGTAGAAGAGAGAAATGCTTTGCTTCTTGCAAGGGTAAAATGTAATGCCCACTGCTAAATAATAACACAAAATCCACGTCATCTTGTTTTGCTTTTTCCTGTAGGTTCTTTTCTGGACAGCACCTCTCCCTTCCTCGTGGTGGCTGCTTGTACGGCTCTTGGGGAGATCGGCAGGAATGGCCCCTTGCCAATCCCAAGCGAAGGAACAGGATTTACAAAGCTGCAACTTGTTGAAAGCTTATTGGCCCGAATCCCTTCCAGCAAGGAAACAAATAAGGCAAGATTTTGTAGTGTTGTTACGATTTTTGTTCATTTCTGGAATGCTCTATCCCCAGGTTGATGTATTACCTACTAAACTCAGCCTTATTTTTTAAAGGAATTAGGCTTATTGTTGGCTTTAGTGAGTCAGAATTAGGCTAAGGGTTTTCAGAATTAGGCTAAGGGTTTTTCCAGTATTGTCTAGGAGTTGATTGCTTGTGCTTTCTGCAGTTCTAAGTAGGAGCTTAAAAGATGAAAACCATGAATTTTTTAATTCAAGTCATAATTTTAATTCAAGAAAAATGTGAGTATCTTCTTTTACCTGGAAATAATCCTCAAAGGTAACAGGACATTTGTTTTGATCTGTGTTTTGGAAGAGAGGTGCACTGGTTAATCTAATAAGTCACTTGCATGTCTTACTTCTGGTACCTTAAGTGAAACTTCAGCAAGGATGAGAAAGAGTGGGTTTAAAGTGTATCTTCTGGACTTACAGGATGTGTAAGTGATGGTTGTTATGTGATGGTTTTGGTTTTTTTGTTTGTATTTAAGATGAAGGAACGAGCAATACAAACATTAGGTTACTTCCCAGTGGGAGATGAAGATTTTCCCCACCAGAAGCTACTGTTGCAGGGTTTAATGGATTCTGTGGAGGTGAGGCACTATGAATTCTTTGTACTGCAGTGCATATTTCTGTTTGAATGTTGTTTATATACTCTAGAGCCAGGTTTACAAGGGGAGCTGTCTTTTTGTAATAGTGCCTCTGGGTTTTTTAAAACTGCCTTGAAATAAAGAACAGAGGTAGGTTTGGGGCTTGTAAAACATTATATGCCACAGTTTAAAAACTTGCCAGTCAAGGTCTCTGCCTGTGTATGTGTAAATTCTTAAGAGCTTGTCATAGTGAAGCCATAGGTCTGTACTTCGGCTTTCAAAGCTGCCCTAAAAATAGATAATATGAATACACCTTTCTCATCGGAACTACATCAGCTGATGTAACTCATTTGAATTAGAAGCTTTTTTTATAGGACTATATGTATATGTTGTCAGTCTAAATGCTCAGTATAGTCCACTGCATTCTTTTGCAGTACTTCAGAGCTGCTGTACATATTGCAATATGCCCAATAGCAAAATTAAATAGTCGTGTTCTTCATTTAGAGCTTGTTTTACCTTTCTTCCTTGTTCATGCTGACATAGGATTAGCATTGTATAAGCAGCTATTGAGTATCAGACAGGCTGGCTTTTCTGAGTCCTCCAGTCTGATGTGATCAAACAAGCAAGAATAGTTAAGAACATCATGTACAAAAACATAAAATGATGTTTCTAAATGCTGTGTATATCTCCTGTAACTGCTTAGGGTCATTGCAGCTTCCTTTATAAAATGTGTACTTGAAAAAAACCCAAATTTATCTTAGGTTGCAGGAAGCTAAGGGCTTACTTCTCCAAATGCTTGAGCATTTTGTCCTTCCAGAGAGTAAGGAAAACAATCTAGAAGGTACTCAGCAGGTATGGAAATCAGTTCTTACAACTCAAGATTCATCACAAATAATAACAAAAAAGTGGCAGAGTTCTGCACATTCTGTTCCTGAGGGCTTAGAGACTAGTGGAAAGAGGACAGAGACGCAAAGCAAAGTATGGGCTGAATTATTCTCATGTAAAAACCAGATTTGTGCATCTCTTAGATATGATCAACTTCTGGATTGAATTACAGGAGAATCTTTTACTACTGCATACTATAATACAGCCACAGTAATTTTTGTTGATGACTTGCAGTCTTGTTCTAACCATTTTACTTTCATCCTGTCTCTCCAGTTCTTTCGGTTCACTAAGTTGAACTTTTGTGGAGACTAGCAAATGATTTGTAAGAGGCATGCTTTAAAAATAAGTGTGGAAATCTTAGCTCTTATGATTCGTCTTGGAGAGTTTGACATCCCCTCAGTTTCCATCAATTCCAGTGGGTCTGAGGTGCCACATGGTCTCAGAAGCTCACCAAAAAGGGATCTTCTTGCAAATTGGTGCTGAGAATTGGAGTTGAGAGAGAGGCAGTGGTTTTGTGGAGTAAGTGCAAAAAGTTTTAGTGTGTGTTTGATTAGTACTGTCAGTGAGGCTCTGTTGTGTTTTTTAGGCCAAACAAATAGAACTGCAGTTCACTGTTGGTGAAGCTATTACCAGTGCTGCTGTAGGAACCAGCTCAGTGGCTGCACGTGATGCGTGGACGGTCACAGAGGAGGAATACATCCCTCCTTCAGGTGGGCCTTCCTAATACAGGGGCTGGGTTGAGGAATGTAAAATTTCACAGTTCTGGACTAACACTGGGCTTCATAACTTTATTTATTTCTCCATAACTTTTTGATTTATAACAGTAAAAGTAAGAAACATTTTGTGTTTGTTAGTGCACTGCTTGGTGTTTTGCAATGTTGGATTGTATACAGGTCCTTTCACCTCTTCAAGTCCATCTGCTCAGAGGGTAGAAGACTTCATGTGCTGTTTAAATAGCTCCTTGATGAAATCTAATTCATTACCACTTGACACTGCATTTGTTTTATTTTTTTCATTTTGCTTTGCCGTGTTGCATTAGTTTCAGGTTTAACGTACATAAACCTTTTAAAATAGCATTTTGAAGCCTTCACTACAAAGTAGGGTTCTAAAATTAAATTGCAAGTCTTTTTCCAACAACTTGGACCAAGATGATTAAGTAAATGCAGAAATTCTATTTAAGGACTAAGTTTCTGTACCCAAGAATACAAGCATGACGAAATGCCTTCAAAGCAGGCAGCTGTAAATGTCAGCCTCAGACCTGTAAACAGGTGTTTTGATGTTGTGAGAGTGGTCTTAGATCTCAAGTGTACATAAACATACACAAAGCTGAGCATGTGCAGAATGGGGTAGAAACTGAACCCCGCCATTGCTCCAGAAATGTTGAGTCCTAGCAAAATAAAGTAGTGCACTGAATCTTACGCAGTATGAGTGGTACCTCTTCTTGGCCGCAGGCTCTGAAACACTTTCACAAAGGCTTAGGAGGACTCTATTCAGTGTTTCTATTAGTGACTCCAGTGAAGACTTTTCCAGAATAAGCAGACATTAAAGTGTCACCTGAGTATTCATGGGTTGATTAGGTTTTTCATTGCTGCTGCACATTATACTGAAATTAAAAATTAGTGTGGCTGATTCTCAAAGCTCTCCCCCTCCCCTCCACTTTTATTTCTTTCATTTAGATTTGAAAGTGAATGACGTGGTTCCCTGGGTCCTAGACCTTATTTTGAACAAGCACATTATCAGCCCCAACCCACATGTTAGGCAGGCAGCTTGCATCTGGCTTCTGTCAATGGTGAAGAAGCTGAGCACACACAAAGCAATTAAGGTAAGAAATATGCCCTTTCATAACACTGACTCCTTGTCCCTGTTCTTGCTTCTCACCTCCTTTCTGTCCCTTCCTCCCCATTCGCTTCCATTGCCTCTCTCCCCTCAGTGCTGCAGCAGTCCTTTCAGAGGTCGTTTTGAGACATAGGTTATCTTTTGTTACTAAGGGAACACACTAACTTTGACACCTTTGTAAACATCTGACTTCCACTCAAGTCAGAGTGAGCTTAGTGTAAATAGCTGTTATAAGATGAAGTAGCAGTACATCTTCCTTTGGGAAGAAGAGGTTAGTGTCTGTATAGTTTTTAGGATTTATTTTTGGGAAATATTAAAAGGAGGAGAAGAAAGAGGAGAACTAAATGGAATTCCTGGGCTCATTTATTTCACAGAGCTCATCACAACTTCTGTACCTAGGAGCAGTTGTGTGCTTCATGTACTGTGCATTTTTGGTGCGCTTTGATGAAACCCTTATATTTAGGGTGCTTGTCTGTAATGAGAGAATGTGAAAGGTCCTACACAAGGACTTAATAAAGCCTTCCCAACCAAAATGTCCTCTCTTTGCACAGAGGTATTACAGGCTGTGATGGGACCATGTAACCATTTTGTGCTGTCCAGGTAATGAATGATAAAGAGCTTTGGGACAATAAGTGCTTTGCAAATGTGAGCTGTTACATGTAAAACCTTGCCGCCTATTACACTCTTCTGAACAATGCATTTTGTGGGAGGTGGCAAAACCCACTAGTTTGAGGATGAAGAAAAGATGTCCTTGCACGGAGGATAGCCCCATCTAGCTGCAAGCCAGATTTATGATGCATTACTGCCATGTATTAGACAAGGAAAATAAAATACGTGGCTTATTAATGGCATGGTAGCTATAAAATAGCTATGGACAAATAACTGTTGTTTTCTGTGAATGTCAGTCAGGCTGCTGCTTGCCTGTCTGGAAAGGAGGGCAGTTCTTGTCACAGATGTAGCTCAAATAGGCAACTCCATTGGTACAGTAGCCTCTGTTTATCTGTTAGGAATTTGCCTTGAGACCAGATAAAGGATCCAAAACCTGATATAAAAATAATGTCCTTTTTTCTCATCTTACAGTCTCATCTCAAGGATATTCAAACTGCATTTGTTTCAATTCTGTCAGATAGTGATGGTAAGTACTACCACATCTTAAGAGTTTTGTCTTTTGGTGGGCTTTTAACAGAATGGAGGGAATCTCTGAACAGGGAGAAAGTCACCCTAGACCCTCTCCGTCAGTCAACATTAAGAGGTGACTGACATAGTAGGAATGATTTATTTTCTAGCCGTTGCATCTAGAGGTAAGCATAGCTTTTTCTCTGCTTTGCTAACCAAGCACAAATCTTTTTCTGCAGTTGCCCCTTCAGACTGCGATAACAGAAATTGTTCAGTGGTGCTACTTCTGCTCTGCTTTGGGCAGCAGGATGCATATCACAGGGTTCTGCATGGACAGGAACTCTTACCTCCTCTTTAAGCTAGCAGATTTTGGCTTATAGGTCTACCCATGACAGCCCTGGAAAGGGTGGCATCCGGCACCCTGTCCAAAGCTCACTGAAGTTGAAGAGAGTATTACCATTAACTTTACTGGACTTCAGGGGCCAGCAGTCTGTCAGAATACTTACAGCTCTCAGAACTCTCTCTGCTATTTCAAAACCTGTAGTGACAATATTAACATGAAGATGTCACCTATTTTGAAGGGGGGGATATGCCTTCAGAACAAATTGGTGCTTCAAAATGCAAAGCTTGTGTCTTGCCAGACTAGATTTGCTTTAAGATGGAGAGCTGTGAACTGCAGCACAGAGCTCCATTTGCTAGATCATTATTCTGGTTGAATCTTGTTTTTGAAATTTGTGTATTACTTGATTACATGCTTATCTTTATTTTGTAAAATCTCTTGCAGAGCTTAGTCAAGATGTTGCCTCAAAAGGTCTTGGGCTGATATATGAATTAGGAAGTGAACAGGATCAGCAAGAGCTAGTCACCACACTTGTTGATACCCTTATGACAGGGAAAAGGTACAGTGAGCTCAGAACACCGTGAGAGTACTCTGAGCTGCTTGTCTGATGGGAACAAAAATGTGCCTCTCTTGTGTGTGGAAATAGATGTTTTGTGGCCAAGGGCAAGCCAATATCTATGTATTGCCAGTGGATTAAACAGGGACATTTCTTAATTAGGCTTAGAGCTTGTTGTCGCTGAAGTTGTTCAATTTTTGTTCCATTCAGCAAAGCTTCAAAATGATAATTCAGTCCTGATTCAAGCAGTACAAATCAGTTGGGGGTTGGTTGGTTTTCCTACTTGCTGCATTGTGTAATTGCAAAGGACAGTGACCTCTTGCAGCAGCTGTGAACAATGTGAATGTTGCAGAAGTGGGGGGACTTGCTTGTGCCAGAAATGTACCTTTTGCTGAGAAAGGGTTGTTAGTGGTCACTTGTCAGCTGTAGTGCAAAAAATGCTGGTCTGACGGGACTCCTGACTAATAGTCATGTTGGTCAGTGCTGGAAATGCTCTTTAACAGCTTGCTCCTGTCTAACCTGGTTTGGGTGTGGCCACTGTGAATCGCAAAAATGATACTGGGAGTGTGGGGATCCAGTGGTGGTAAACAGGAAGAGATTAGATGAATGGAAATCTGATTTTTTTCATTTTGAAGTAGAGATTTGCTATCTATTATATGGCTTGTGTCTGGGCAGAAATAAAAAGATGTAATTCAGTGTTTTGATGTTTTACCTTCTGACTGCACAGCAAAAGCCTCACTTTCTGCAGCGTCTTGTTAACATTACAAATGATAAAGGTTAATGAGATTCCCTGCGGTGTGTGTGTTCTTGCACACCTTTATATTTTCCGTGGGATTGGAGCTGAAAGAATGGGAAGTTACTGAGTTAATAAAGCAAAACAAATTAACTTGTTCTGTAGCATGCAGACCATTCAAGGGTAGAGTTTAGTAAAGCTAACACTAGACCTCTTTTCTACCAGAGCCAAACATGAGATGACTGGAGAAACTGTGGTGTTTCAGGGTGGCCTGAGCAAAACCCCAGATGGGTAAGTTTACAGACAGTCTCAATGACAGACACACAATCAGTGCTGGAACAGTATTCCCTTGCTTATAAATCTGCTTCCTGAGTTTTTTGTTCCTTCTTGTCCTCTAAATTACCATAACTATTTTATTGTAGTACAGATAGGGTTATTCACTTCTCTCTGTCTGCTTTAGGCTGTGATTTGACTATAACTTTAGCTATTGTGGCATTTGTGTAGCTAAAAATAGTGACACCAGTTTCCCTTCTGCTTTCCAAAGTCAAGGTCTTTCTACCTACAAGGAGCTTTGTTCACTGGCTAGTGATCTCAATCAACCAGACCTGGTGTACAAATTCATGAATCTGGCCAACCATCATGCCATGTGGAATTCTCGGAAGGTAATTTGCTGCTTTCGTACCATTTCCATTCCCACTGTGAACTCTGGAAACAGTAACTGTATTTCTCTAGCTCTGTTATATGATCTATGGATAATGGCATGTGGAGGCCATTTGTTGATACTTTGGTGTCAGGTCCACTGCAAATTTACCAGCCTGAGAAACAAATTCAGGATGACTTGAAATTTTTAGAACAAAACATTGGTATCACAGGGTTCACAGAATCACAGAATGGTAGGGGGTGGAAGGACCTCTGGAGATCATCTAGTCCAACCCCCTCTGCTAGACAAGGATCACCTAGAGCGGGTTGCACAGAATTGCGTCCAGGCGGGTTTTGAATATCTCCAGAGAAGGAGACTGCACAACCTCAACCTCTCTGGGCAGCCTGTCCCAGTGCTCAGTCACCCTCACAGTGAAGAAGTTTTTCCTTATATGCAGATGGAACTTCCTGTGTTCCGGTTTGTGCCCATTGCCCCTTGTCCTGTCACTGGGCACCACTGAGAAGAGTCTGGCCCCATCCTCTTGGCATCCACCCTCTAGATATATTTACATATCAATGAGATCCCCTCTCAGTCTTCTCTTCTCCAGGCTAAACAGACCCAGCTCTCTCAGCCTTTCCTCAGAGGAGAGATGCTGCAGGCCCCTAATCATCCTTGTAGCCCTCTGCTGAACTCTCTCCAGTAGTTCCTGTCTTTCTTGAACTGGGGTGCCCAGAACTGGACACAATATTCCAGATGTGGGCTCACCAGGGCAGAATAGAGGGGGAGGATAACCTCCCTTGACCTGCTGGCCACACTCTTCTCAATGCACCCCAGGTACCATTGGCCTTCTTGGTTACAAGGGCACACTGGTGGGTCATGGAGAGATTCTTGTCCACCAGGACTCCCAGGTCCTTCTCTGCAGACCTGCTTCTCAGCAGGTCAGCCCCTAACCTGTACTGGTGCTTGGGGTTGTTCTTCCCTAGGTGCAGGACCCAATACTTGCCTTGGTTGAACTTCATTAAGTTCTTCTTCGCCCAGCTCTCCAGCCTGTCCAGGTCTCGCTGAATGGCAGCGCAGCCTTCTGGTGTGTTGGCCACTCCTCCCAGTTTAGTATCATCAGCAAACTTGCTGAGGGTACAGCCTGTCCCCTTGTCCAGGTCAATGATGAATATGTTGAACAAGACCAGACCCAGTACTGACCCCTGGAGCACACCACTAGATACAGGCCTCCTACAAGACTCTGTGCCACTTATCACAACCCTTTGAGCCCTGCCATTCAGCCAGTTCTCAACCCACCTCACTGTCCACTCGTCTAACCCACACTTCCTAAGCTTACCTATGAGGATGCTATGGGAGACAGTGGCAGAAGCCTTGCTGAAGTCGAGGTAGACAGCATCCACTGCTCTCCCCTCATCCACCCAGCCAGTCATACCATCATAGAAGGCTATCAGATTGGTCAGGCATGGTTTCCCCTTAGTGAATCCATGGTGACCACTCCTGATAACCTTCTTTTCCTCCACATGCTTGGAGATGACCTCCAGAAAGAGCTGTTCTATCATTCTGCATTCCCCTTTGAATCAACTGTGATCCTTTCCTTTTGAGTGTGCTTACAGGCCAGGTCTTGATGTGTTCAAACAGTGAGATAATATTTTCAAAACTGGATGAATTTTCAGATGCCAAATAAAGTGACCTTTGTAATGTAAAAAGGCAGAGCAGAAAGTATTCAGCAATAAGTTGCTAAAAAGCCATGTGACAGTACACCAGTTTAATCACTGTTGTCAAAAGTATCCTTTTTTAACTCAGGTCTTGGTATTTTAAAGCTACTGCCACTTTTAGCAAAGTCAAAATACTGTTGGATCTGCTTCCTGAAACAAAAAGTAGTATCATAAATTTCAAGATTTAAGTATACATTTCTGAGCTTTAATTGGGTGACTTTTTCACTGCCTTTACATAAGCATGGAAGAATTTGTTTTGTCCCTGGGAGTGGGCAGAGGACCTTTCATGTGCTTTCATGCAGAAGACCCAGGTAACTGCATCTTCTGTATTGCACCTTTCATGCTCTTTCATGCTCACTACCTGAGGTTTTGAGACTCTGGCAATACCACTTAGTGCAAAAAACAAGCCCCAGCATTAACTTTCATCCAGAGTTTGACAAGTCAGCTGTCTCTCAAGATTTCCCTCTCTTTGCAGTGAGACTTCAGAAGCACAGGAGCATAGTTAGGTTCCTGACCCTTGTAGAATTTCACCAGCCAGGATGAGTCAAGAAAATCCACTCAGCAACTGTAGGCTGCATTTTGGCATTTAAGGAAATGGCAGAATCATTTAAGTTGAAGGGGACATCTGGAAGTCTGTGCTCCAAACCTACACACAAGTGCTAGGCAGAGCAAGCTGCTCAGGGCCTTGCAGATGATGGCTTTCTTATACTTTCTGCATCTTCTTGGTCCTCACAGCAGTGGTCCTGAGAGTTTGTCTTTATTACTCTTCCTTTTCTAGACTAACCCAGACAGCACATCCTGTCCTGTGAAATCCCTAGCATAGGGGTTTGAGTGGCAGCTTTTGACACTGCAAGCCATGGAACATGAAATCATTAGAGGCAGTCACTGCACTGCCTGTACTGAGCAATTTGTTTTGGGGCTAAAATCCCCAAATCCTGTGGGACTTCATGGGTGAGCGGCAATTCCACTATGGTGGAATTGACAGTGTTGGAGAAAGGAAACAGTATGGAAGAATACTTGAGTTTAAAGTAAATATGGACAGATGCAAAATGATAACCCCCCAAAACCTGAGATTGGAGAACTAAGGTAGAGTTGTTTTCTTTTTAGTTTTTTCAGTTCCCAAGTTATTCTAGTTTTTTCTAAATGCAGCAGAGTTGTAGGGAAGCAGTGGCCCACCCTCACCAGTTCTTCTGAGAAAGAATCTCTTTTGGAAAAACATGTTCAAATCTTCATTGTTCTAATTCTCCACCATCGCTTTTGCAAACGAGGTCAATCGGTATCTTGAAATGAACGTTGGAGAGAAGGAGGTGTTGAAGTAGTATGTTGTCTGCTGAGTGTGGTTGTGCACTTGAGATTACCGTGGTGCTGTAGCACTGATGGGGGGGGCTAATTCTGGTACTATTCTAGTCCTTTTGATTTGGTGTAAATCTAAGCTGTGTTAGTCAACTTTGCCACTGACTGTGGTGTGCCCAGGAGATACAATTGAGTGAGTGAGCAGATTATTTCAACAAATACTCTTTTGTCATCATTTCAGGGAGCAGCTTTTGGTTTCAATGTGATAGCTGCCAAGGCTGGAGAGCAGCTGGCTCCATTTTTGCCCCAGCTTCTTCCTCGGCTCTACCGTTACCAGTTTGACCCCAACCTGGGCATTCGACAGGCAATGACGAGCATTTGGAATGCCTTGGTCACCGACAAGTCCATGGTGAGTGAGCCACAAAGTGCAGAGTGGTGTGCTTGCTGCTAGCCAGCAGCATCTCGGAGATCCTCATGGAACAGTTGTATCTCGTGAAAGGATGGGCTGTGCAGATAGGGACGAGGTATTGTCCTACAGAGAAAGGGGTGCTTGCATACATGGAGGAGCTGGAGGCTGCGCAGAGGTTTTACACTGTCTCTTACATGTGAAAGGATGTTGCAGACCTCGTTTGTGTGGCCAGTGTTAAAAGTTTATGATTTACTTTACTTAAAGTGGAGTCTTTCCACAGCTCGCTACTGCTTTGATATAGCTTATGTGAAACTCTTCAGGAATCCTGATGGCCTAAGATGCCCTTCCTAGAGCAAGAGCATCTAAATATTGTTCCTTGCTTTTGAAGTGGGAGGAAGCCCATGGGAAAAAGCTGTTCCATCAGTTTGATGATAACTCTTCCCAGACAAGTTTTAGGAATAAGTGATTTTTGTGAGATGTCCTTGCTCTGGCTCTGACAGGCCTGGAATTGCATTTCCAAATCTTACCTCATAGCAAAGCTGATCTTAGTGTGAAGTCACTCATTCTCATTCCTCATCAAAGCGCAACTGCTTGTCCTGTAAATACGTGTTTGGTGCTGCATCTGAATAGTTCAGTTGATAAAGGACTGAAGGACTTTCCTCTTTTCTTGTCGTCTCTGTCACAGCATTAAGCTCTGAAGCAGTGCAGAGAAAGGCATGTCTAAAGCAATGTCAGAGTAAGTTTGCATGGAGTCAGTTCTGGCAAGTGTTAGTTCTTCTGCTGTGGCTGAAAACAGGTTGTATTGTCCAAAAGGACCTTTTTTTTTTCTGGAGTACAAGACAAGAATGCATGGTCCATGCTTGTTTCATGATTTTTCCTTTTTTTAATACTAGGTTGACAAGTACATGAAGGAAATTCTTGATGATTTGATCAGTAACCTAACCAGCAGTCTGTGGAGGATCAGGGAATCCAGGTATTGCTAGGAAAAGTAACAGATTTTTCTTTGAACACTCTTCTACTTTTCACCATAAACTTTTTAATCTGAAAAAGTTGAGGGGGGGAAGGAGGACACGTTCTTTCATCAGAATAGAGCCTAACCTTGCAGACTGCACTTGAAGTGTGATACAATCTTGAAGCTATTTGCTTCATTGAGCCTGAAATTTTTTATTGCATGTAGCTTGAGCATGATACTAAATGACGTTCTCTGAAGGAGGAGTTTTCTGGTCACAAAGTTCTTGCCTATCCTTGGGCGTGAAATACTGCATAATGTTAGAAAATCTTGGAAGTCTGGCTTTATGTGTACTTGGCAGGAGGATGCCAGTTGGTATAGCATTTTCAATAAACTGCTTTTTGTTTATAATGGTTTGTAGTTATGCTGCATTGAAAACTTCCATTTTAATTTCAATTCCAGACTTTAGACCATTTTGTTTTGTTCTTATGCTATACTTACAGAAAAGAAATCTGAAACAATTTTGTAACTGGAATGTTTGCAATAGCAATTGTCACCACAGCATCCTTTCTTACTTGCTATCACCTGTTTCAGATTTCACCTGACTGGCTGGACATCTTTTTCTCTGCTAAGGGAGACATTCTTATGACAGAGTAGATTTAGGGTTTGGGGAAAATAAGGAATGTGAAACAGTTCTCAGTTGTTTTAACCATTTACTTATATATATTACTTATATATATTACTTCCTTCACATGATGAATGTAAGTATAAATTCCTTGTTTGCAGCTGTCTGGCACTGAATGACTTACTAAGAGGAAGACCTTTGGATGACATTATAGACAAGCTTCCAGAGATCTGGGAAATCCTATTCAGAGTGCAAGATGACATTAAGGTAATGGAACTGATAATTGAAGAGGAATCTTCAACAGAAAGTACAATGATCAAGCTCTGAGATGTTTAAAGAGAGGTTCTCTGAGAAGTCAAGTTGAAGCCAATGGGAGTTTTGGGTACTAAGCAGACTGGAAATTCAGGCCCCTTGCAGTTCAAATTGCCATGACGCCTTGGATATTTGTCATGTTTTGAAGTGTTGGTTTTCATTCCTGCTGTGCTTATTCTTGATGGTTCAGCATTTTTCTTGGATATAAAAGAATTCCTAAGTATTTGCTTAACTCTTTAGTATAGAAACATTTATTTTGGGCTGCTTGTGTGCTTAAATGACTTGCATATGTGAAGTTGGAGTTCTCAGGTCCTTCCAGATTTGAGCTATGTTCTCTCTGGATCCAGACTTCTCTGCTCAAGCTTAAGTAAGGCTAAGCTGTTTTCCAAAGTGTACTGGGAAGTTGCTTCCATACTGTTAGATCTAACATGTTCAGAAATGTTTCTGGGCACTGAAACCAACCGAGCAGTTTTTCCTCAGTGCTAATAAGCTATATTAACCTCCAAAACTGAGCAACTGCTTGCAAACTGCCTTTTGGGAAGGGTCTTATTCCTGAATTTTACCTGGAAATGGTTTGGGAAGGTCTGCTTGTGGCAGGCCAGATTTTTTCCAAGAATGTCCTAAGACATTGCCAGTCCAGGTGATTTGTGTTTCACTACCCAGCAATATTGCTAGATACTGCTTAATTCATCACTACAAGTAAAGTTAAAGGGTCTCGTTGATGGTGGTGTCCCATACCACCAGAGCTGCAAAACTTTACTGCTTGTTTTTAGTCCATCTTTTTCTACTCCTAGACATTCAGTTGAGTAAAGCATCACTAAGCAACAGGCATTATACTGAGGAGAGGGTAAAGCATACCCAAAGCACTATATACTTCTTTTTGCAGTAGAAGATTCTGTTGGGGTTTTTTTTTAGTTTGGTTTTGGGTTTTATTGTTTGTTTGGCATTTTTTTGTTTTGTGGGGTTTTTTTGTTTTGAAAAGGACAACCAATAAAATAATGTCACAGAGACAAATGTGAACAGAAGCACAGAGAACCTGGCAGTGTCAGGCAGGATTGTTAATATGTTTGTCATTGAGTAGACTTTGTTTGAAAGATACTGTATTAAGTAATAGCCATGAATATAGTCTTGTCAGTAGTAGTATTATACTTACCAATTAATATGAATGGTTCTACAGAAGATTTAAAAATAGTAACAATGGACGTTTAACTTCTTTTTTAGGAGACTGTGCGAAAGGCAGCAGAACTAGCCCTAAAAACTTTAAGCAAGGTAAAACTCTGATTTCATCATTTGCACAGCAAGATGCATATGTTTTGGTGTGAGGTAGTCATTCACTGTTGTATCTGCAGGAGTGACCTGTTTACCATAGGCTGTTGTCTTGAAAAGATCTCTAATATAAGATGCAGTTGTGATAAACAGAACAGGCCCCTAGAAAGCAATCATAAGCAGCTTGACCACATACTCTTCTGTACTTCTTTTATGTTGGTGAAGTTCTGCTGCTTTGAGGTTCTATAGAACCAAAGGAGGAATATAATGAACTGGCTTTTTTCCTCTGATGTCCTTTTTTTTCCCTCTTGGGGGTAGGATTTAAGGAGGTTTCCTGTAACTTCAACAGTTGACCAACCCAACTCATGTAGTTGACCAAGCCCAGTGGAACCTCACTGGTGTGAAACAAAGTAATCCAGTCTGGACTTCACTCTCTGGTGCTGTTACTGGCACAAGATTTTTTGAGTGTAGTGCATGTCACTTAATACTTCATTTGATATTCCTCTCAAAATGTCACATCAGTGGAAATGGAAACGAATCTTAAGAGCTGTGTTTGAAATCATAACCTTCACAATGCATGCGGCATGACATTTCAGTGGCACAAGTGGCGATCTGGTCCCAAAACATGGTTGCAATTGCAGAATCTGTTCTGATCTGGGACTTGCTGCTCTGCCTCATGGAATAGTTGAATCCATTTGATGAGGTAGGCTGTCCCCCAGCTGAGAGGTCATTTGGTCCATCTTTTCATCCAGATGCAGATCAAGGCCTGCTAGGCTCTGAATTTGTCTTTTCTGGAAGCTGACCGTAGCTGAAACTCCTTTTAGGGATGTGGTTTAGGGCTTAAATACCTCCTGGAGAGGAGGATGGAGGTGTAACAGAGCCTGCATTTGGCTGTGAGCAGTTGCTTTAGTTGCTATTGGATTCTTCTGTCTGACAGAGAAAGTGCTTTAATGTAATTTGAGTGGGAGGTATGTACATGCTTGCAACACTGATTGTCACCTATCCCCAGGTCTGTGTGAAAATGTGTGATCCCTCTAAAGGAGCAGCTGGTCAGAAGATGATAGCTGTATTGCTCCCTTGCCTCCTAGACAAAGGAATAGTAAGCACAGTTGCTGAAGTCCGATCTCTCAGGTTAGTTTGGCATCTTGTAAGTTCCGTGGGGATCGAGTCATGATTTGTCCCCAAAACCCCCAGCTTATTCACCTGAGTTGCAGAATGTTCTTTGTGTTTGAAGTGACAGGTTTCTCCACCAAAACAGTTTTCCTCCTGAGTCCTTTTCTCACTGAGTTCAAACAGCAGCCCTGGGGACTCTACCTATCTTTTGGGAGTATCTGGCCTCTGCAAATGCCCAGATTCAGTTCCCAGCAGGAAGTTCTTTTCTCCCTGTATGACTGGCAAACTGATCTGCCAGCAGTTTGCTGTGCTTGAGGCTTCAGCAGGATTCAGGACTGGCATATCTCTTCTGCTTGTAAACAAAAAATCCCATGGTAGTTCTTGAAACAGCCAGGTCTTATTTCACGACTGGTTGTGGGTAATGAGAGTGCACATCCTATAGGCGATTGCATTTGTCACACTGTTCAAATATGTTTTATGTCATGGAATGATTCGATGTCCCTTGATGTGTAGGGACTTCATATGCTTGTCGCTTTGTAACCTTGTTTATTCCTTCATTTGCTTGAAGGACAGAAAAGCTGGAAAATTCAGACCTGGCGTGTAGCTGGTCTTTGCAAAAATAATTTTCTTTTATTCAGCATGATTATCCAGGAAGGTTAGACATTTCCTAACAAACTATAGTGAATATTTCTTGAATTTTTTCATCCCTTTTGAAGATATGAAAACCCTTTGTCACAATGCAGCCTGAGAGATGTGGTCAGTCTGAAACTGACGTGTGGGCTTTGAACAAATCATTGTAATTTGTTTTTTCTTGGGCAGACACAATGGATCTCTCTGAGGTAACTTTGCCCAGAGCTTCTTTAAAACATGAAGATGTGTTATTTGTTCCTACATCTGTCTGTAGTACTGCCTCTTTGCCCATTCCCCTTGTGATACCGTGGCCAAAGTAAGCAATCTCTGTGCAAAGCATAGCATCAGTTGGAAGCTCAGGGACTGGGCATGATTTTGCTTAAGCAGAAAAATACACAGATTTTTGTTTGCAGGTAGAGTTCTATTGGTGTATCTGAGATCTGGATTGGCCTTTTTGTGAGTACTAGATTAGAGTTGACCAGAGAGGTTTTTCAGCTAAGTCTGTGTGTTTCTCTGTTGACCTTCCCTTTGATCTTTTTACCAGCATTAACACTCTTGTGAAGATCAGTAAAAGCGCTGGGTCTATGCTGAAACCTCATGCACCAAAACTCATCCCAGCCCTGCTGGAATCCTTGAGTGTGCTGGAGCCTCAAGTCCTCAATTATCTGAGTCTTTGTGCAACAGATCAGGAGAAAGTAAGTGCAATTATAGTGGGAAAGTATCAACAGAACAGAGGTAACAAAGATTGACGCTTCATTCGGTGAACAGAAAAATAGCAGATTTGGTAGAGAGGTGTTGAAAGATGCAAAGAGAAATAGCAAATAAGTTACTAAAAAGAGTTTGTTCATTGGAATATGGCTGGACAAATGTGAGGGTTTTTTTGAAGGGTCGACATATTTCAGAAAGTGAAGAACAATCTTAGTAAGAACTGTTAAATATCGCTTTAGCTCCATGTACAACTGTGAAACAGGTGATGACAGAGTTTGTGATAATTATCCGAAATGTACCCGAACTGTTAAACCTTGCTGCTGTTTTTCCTAGGGCATTAACTGCAGGACTTATAACAAATTAGAACATGTGCCAGAGCAGTACAGGCTGGAGGTGAATGTTGTCGGAACAGAGTCCTTTGAGCTCTCTCAAAGAACCATATTCAGTAGCAGTCTTCTGGGAAAGTGACTGAAACCCACTGCTCAGAAGCAAGTTTAGCTAATTTCATTGTGGGGACGGAAAGGCGTCAAACTCGACCCTTTGCAAATTGTCCTGGTTCTGGCAAGGATAGAGTTAATTTCCCAAGGAGCCAGGACAGGTGACCCAAGCTGGCCGGGGGCTATTCCATACCCTGTGACGTCATGCTCACCATCAAAGGGGGCTAGGCGGGCAGGGGCGGGTGTGGTGTGGCTCCCGGAGGGGCTGAACGGGGATGGTCGGTCAGTGGTTGGATCAGTAAATTGTTCTCTGTTATCACCCATTGTGAATATTTGCTATCAGCACTGTTGTTGATTGTTTTCCCTCTCCCTTGCTGTCCCAGTAACCTGCCCTTACCCCAACCCTTGAGGCTTTGCCGTTGTTTTTCTGTTCTCCCCATCCTGCCGGTGGAAGGGCTGAGCGAGTGGTGGTGGTGCTCAGCTGCCTGCTGGGGCTAAACCATGTCACAAATGAGAAAGCAGTGAATAATAGATCAGAGTGGGATTTTTTTCCTCTTTTTTCTTTCTTTTTTTCTCTTTTCCCTACCTTTTTCCTTCCCTCCTTCCTTCCCTCCCTCCCTCCCTTTTTTCTTAATTTCTTTTTTTTCTTTTCTTTTTTTTTTCTTTTTTGTTTCCATGATGTCAGGAGTGCATAGTTTAGCTCCTGTACTCCAGCTACAACATCCATCTGCCTCTGAAAGGGAGACATTCATGATCTGTAGACATAATTAGTTCCTGTCTGTATGCATCTGAAATGGATTTTGGTTTGAGTTGTGAGGTAGTGAGTTATAGCTGATGTTGCCCTTTCCACTGTTTTCATGTTGAGTTTTCACTTGGGCTTGGTTTTTTCCTCTTTTTTTAGACTGCAATGGATAGTGCCAGACTTAGTGCTGTCAAGTCATCTCCCATGATGGAAACCATTAACATGGTAAGTACTTGATTCAGAAGTATTCCAGTGTAAGGTACGTTGTAGGAGAAGAATAGGAATTGAAGTGGGAGCTTTACAGAATACCTCTTCAGGGTTCATTTTATTATCACATCTCCATGTGGATGTCTGTCCACCTTCTTTTTAATGCCCTGACTTCTCTCATCCTGTTGCCACAGCTTGCTCCTCAGATCAGTTGTGAATAACCTTGGCTCCATTTGGAGTCAGACAAGTTGTTTCTCCACCTGAAGACCTGCCTGCTTTGATGAAGAAGGCATCTCTCAAGTGCTTTTCTTTGGATGGGGGCTCAGCTGGATTATGCTAACTGCCATTTCTCTTCATCTCTGGCCCACATTCCACAATCAACTTCTCACCTGAGCATCCAATTGATGATAGTCATTGTTCTTAGGGCACAAAGGCTGTCCAACCCTTGCCTCTTGGTGCCTTAGATATCCCTACCTGGGCCTTGCTAGTGCTCTCATGTGGAGGTATTTAGAGAAAATACTGATATCACTGAAAGCACTTTCAGCAGCTGGTGCTTGGCACCATGATTTCCTACTGCTGGAGGAGGAGTTGCTGATGCCCAGACACTGTGCTGTAGGGTCTGTCTTGGCAGAGCTCCTGCCCTCTGTAAGAGCCTATCCCCTCACAAAGAGAAGACCTCGTTTCTGCTTAGCCACTACACACAGCCAGGGGCATGCAAGCAGGCAGGGGGTATGAGGGCTGAGCAAGTTTCAGAAGCATAGCCTCCAGAGCTATTCTTTGTTTCTTGCATTTATGGAAAAGTAACAGCAGCAAGCACGCCTGTACATAACAGCATGTGGAGCTGCATTTTGGTGTCAGGTGGAGCGCTTTCTATAAATAGTGTGTAAAGCAGCTGGGAATGAAAGGCTCCATGTAAAAGTGTACTCCCTGCCACCCTGCACGCTGCAGCAGCTGCTGTTGTCCCTCCTCCAGGCCATGCCTCTCTCCTGCCAGCCCTGGAGGGACAGTTTTGCTGCCCTGATCATAGAATCATGGAATCATAGAACGGTTTGGGTTGGAAGGGACCTTAAAGATCATCTAGTTCCAACCCCCCTGCTGTGGGCAGGGACACCCTCCACTAGACCAGGTTGCCCAAAGCCCCATCCAACCTGGCCTTGAACACTTCCAGGGATGGGGCATCCACAACCTCTTTGGGCAACCTGTGCCAGTACCTCACCACTCTTAAGAGTAAAGAATTTCCTCCTAACATCTAGTCTAAATCGACCCTCCTTCAGCTTAAACCCATTACCCCTTGTCCTGTCACTACACTCCCTGATAAACAGTCCCTCACCACCTTTCCTGTAGGCCCCTTCAGGTACTGGAAGGCCACAATTAGATCTCCCTGGAGCCGCCTTTTCTCCAGGCTGAACAATCCCAACTCTCTCAGCCTGTCCTCATAGGAGAGGTGCTCCAGCCCTCTGATCAGCTTCATGGCCCTCCTCTGGACTCCCTCCAACAGTTCCATGTCTGTCTTGTACTGGGGCCCCCAGAGCTGGAGGCAGTACTCCAGGTGGGGTCTCACCAGACTGGAGTAGAGGGGCAGAATCCCCTCCCTCGACCTGCTGGTCACGCCTCTTTTGATGCAGCTCAGGACACGGTTGGCTTTCTGGGCTGCAAGCACACACTGCCGGCTCATGTTGAGCTTCTCAGCAATCAATACCCCCAAGTCCTTCTCCTCGGGGCTGCTCCCAATACATTCTCTGCTCAGCCTATAGCTGTGCTTGGGATTGTGCTGACCCACATGCAGGACCTTGCACTTGGCCTTGTTGAACTTCATGCGGTTAGCATGGGCCCACCTCTCCAGCCTGTCAGGGTCCCTCTGGATGGCATCCCTTCCCTCCAGCGTGTCGACCACACCACACAGCTTGGTGTCATTTAGCAAACTTGCTGAGGGTGCACTCGATCCCATTGTCCATGTTGCCGACAAAGATGTTGAACAGTGCCGGTCCCAGTACCGACCCCTGAGGAACACCACTCGTCACTGTTCTCAACTTGGACATTGAGCCGTTGACCACAACTCTTTGAGTGCAAGCATCCAGCCAATTCCTTATCCACCGAGTGGTCCATCCACCGAATCCGTGTCTCTCCAATTTAGAGACAAGGATGTCATGCGGGACAGTGTCAAATGCCTTGCACAAGTCCAGGTAGATGATGTCAGCTGCCCTTCCCTTATCCACCGAAGCTGTAACCCCATCATAGAAGGCCACCAAGTTTGTCAGGCATGATTTGCCCTTAGTGAAGCCATGTTGGCTGTCACCAGTCACCTCCTTATTTTTCATGTGCCTGAGCATAGTCTCCAGGAGGGTCTGTTCCATAATCTTGCCAGGCACGGAGGTGAGACTGACTGGCCTGTAGTTCCCTGGGTCTTCCTTTTTTACTCTTTTTAAAAATGGGGGTTGTGTTTCCCCTTTTCCAGTTGGCGGGAACTTCACCAGACTGCCAGGACTTCTCAAATATGATGGCGAGTGGCCTGACCACTTCATCCTCCAGTTTCCTCAAGACCTGTGGATGCAACTCATCAGGTCCCATGGACTTGTGCACCTTCAGGTTCCTTAGATATTCTCGAACCTGATCTTCGAGATCTACAGTGGGGGTTCTGCATTCTCCCAGTCCCTGCCTTCTGTGACCTGGGCAGTGTGGCTCAAGGATTTGCCAGTGAAGACTGAGGCAAAGAAGTTGTTGAGTACCTCAGCCTTCTCCATATCCTGGGTAACCAGGTCATCCGTTTCATTCCAGAGGGGACCCACATTTTCCCTCATCCTCCTTTTATCACAAACATATCTATAGAAGCTATCAATGCTTGGCATTTCCTAAGGGAGGGGAGAGATAGTATGGTTTCCCTGTAGTAGGTAGCATGAGGATGTCCTGGTTGAGCAACTTCTTTCTATTCGTCTATTCTGGGGCTGGCTTGGAGATTATAGGATATAATGGATTATTCCCTGCACCGTACTGGTGCAGGAGGGGGAAGGGACAGTAGATCTGACTTCTGAAACTCAGAGAGCATTACCTTCAGTTAGTATGTAATCCTTGAATTTGCTAGAAGATGGATCTCCCCTCTGCAGGCAGTGTGCTACAGAGCACTGGTAACTTCAGGCTTTCTGTTTTGCCCAGTGGCATTTTAGGCATAGGAGATTAGAAATTATACCAATAACATCCCTCTTCTACTCTTATATCATTTATACCACTTGTCTTGACTAGTTTTGTTTCACTCTCTAGTTTGGACATCTTATTGCTTCAGGGTTCCAGCCAGTTGAGAGAATGTTGGGTTTTGTCCTAAAATATGCACACCTTTGCATCTATTTCCCTCCCCAAAAGGAGTTCTTGCTAGTGTATTGCTTTCAGCTTTCTAGACAGCTGGAGTGCAGGAGTACTTCCAGTCCAGCAAGTGATAATTTTAGCAGGGTCAGCTTAGCATAGAAGTTGGACAAGACAATCTGTCTGTGGTAGAAGCCACTTTGTGGTGCCTTTTTCCCCACCATGCAGCAAACTCTCCCGATTCAGGTGAAGACCAGCCTGCAGAACTGAGGGAGGCCTCAGCTGGAAGTAGACCAGCATAAATCTGTCACCATTACCTTTCTTCCCCCCCCCCACCATCCTTTGCCTTTCTCTAGTGCTTGCAGTATTTGGATGTGTCCGTCCTGGGTGAGCTGGTTCCCCGGCTGTGTGAACTGATCAAAAGTGGAGTAGGCCTTGGCACAAAGGTACGTCTAATTTTAATAGTTCATTTGGAAATGGAGAGGGGAACACAGAGCAGTGTGAACGTAAATAGGGTTCTTATGACTGTCTCTTTTAAAGTGACAGCTTGGGCTCATTCATACTGGAGTCATTTTACATCTCAGTCTCAATCCACCTACATTACTTGTGATTTTCTGAATGTATGCTGCTTTAACCTCCCCTGGGCTACATGGGTGTTGTACTCTGTGACAGCGAGTGCAGAAGGTTGTCCTTGATAGCTGTAAATCTGCCAGGACCATCTATCCTGAGTGTGGGTCCTGGTAACTTTTTCACTTAATTTAGTTCTTGTCATTCATTTTGTTACAAACTGTTTTTTTGCTTCTACCCTTGGATCCCAGCTTATCAGGGCAGAGGCTCGGTGAGCCTAGATCACATCAACAAGTGCATGTAGCACCGCAGCAAGTATTAGCATTAGTAATCAGGGGCTAATATTGTTTTATCTTACCTTTGTTTTCCCTTGCAATCAATCTTCCAGGGAGGCTGTGCGAGTGTAATTGTGTCCTTAACCACACAGTGTCCTCAGGACTTAACACCTTATTCAGGTAAGGTTCATTTCTAGTGTCAGGTTTGAAAGCTGCTTTTTGTTGCTGTTCTTTAGGTAGTATTTCTTCCCTAATGCCCCTTGATTTCATCACAAGAATGATCTTTATGTGTGTATTTTCCTCAGAGGGCTGTTTGACGTTGCGTTGTGTGTATGAGACGGCTGTGCTGGGGATGTTAAATACCTCGCCAAGTTAGAGGCAGAGGAAGGAATTGAGTGAATTCACTAGTGCCCAGCAGGAACAGGCGGAAATATCTCTAGGCTGTCTTGGAGCAGACTTGTTCCTTCAACTTGAGCTATGGGAGGACCATAAACAGGGAGTTTGCTTCCTTGGGTCTTAGTCTTCTCTTTGCATTTTATTGTTATTTGATACTAGAAAGAAGGTCACCTTTCTGTTGCAAAATAGAAATAAAGCTGAAAGCATGATTAGCTGGGGTGCTCACCTACTGGAACGTTATCAGTCGGGGTGTGCAGGCTGTGGTTGCTGAGGCTGGCAGAACACTAGGTACTGCTGAGCCTTGCTGTGTTATGCTGTGCGCTTGTTTAAACATAAGGACAAGACCTATAACCCCACAAACATGATGAGGAAAAATGCATAAATTCAGACGATCTAATGAAATGCAGGCTATAGTAATTCTTGACACAGCAATAGAACCATGATACTTCTGATAAAGCGAAGTCTCTTCCAACAGGCAAACTTATGAGTGCTTTACTTAGTGGCCTGACGGATCGCAACAGCGTGGTACAGAAGTCTTTTGCCTTTGCTATGGGGCATCTAGTCCGGGTGAGTAGGGGTTTAAGATGGCTTTAGGTTTTATTTTGCTTTTTTGTTGTTGGGTGTTGGGGTTTTTTGAAGTGTTTGAGTGATTTGAGTCTCTTCCCTGTTACAGACTTCCCGGGACAGTAGCACTGAGAAGCTGCTACACAAACTCAGCAGTTGGTACATGGAGAAGGAAGGTATGTTGCTTTTGGGGTGTTCAGTTACAGAATACAGTGCAGAAAAAGTTCCTGGTGATAGCAAAAGCTGGTAAAGAAACACTTCTATATTGCGATGCTTGGTTTCACTGGCTAAATAATTCCCATGCATCATTAGGTAATACTCTGCATTCCACTTCTTCCCAAGGGGCAGACCAAGCTGATAACGGAAAATCCTGCTTCCCAGGCATAACGTGTGATTGTTTTGCTCCTTCAGAGCCAGTTTACAGAACAGGCTGTGCTTTAACCGTGCATGCTATGGGACGCTACAGCCCAGATGTCGTGAAGAACCATGCCAAACATGTGCTGCCATTGGCTTTTCTTGGCATGCATGAGGTTCCCGATGAAGAAAAAGGAGAGAAAGAGAATTCTACTCTATGGACTGAAGTTTGGCAGGAAAATGTACCTGGTAAGTTGCATTAAGAGTGGTAAAAGCTTTCTGGGAAGTATGGGGCAAGAAATACCTTGCTTTCTGGAAATCTGTTTTGGAAATACAGAGTTCTCATGGTAAGAGATGTGGGAAGCTTGTTTCCATTTTCTTCCTCACTGAAGATGTGCTGTATGAGTTTTGGCACGTTAGCTTCTCTGTGGCTATTTAAAATATTTAAAACAGAGGTTTTGATCGCTGAGGATACACAGACACAGTCAGGAGAAGTATTTTAAGATTGTGAGGCACTGAATGCCACTGTAATATGGCCCTGATCATGGCACAGATAGCTGGACATCTTTGGAAATTTTGATGCCAGCCTTTAAGGACTACTGCACACTCTGAAGTTACAGGGGACTTTGGCCTGTGTCTCTTTGGAGATCTGGTTTTAACTTTAGTGAATTTAATTAATTTTAGTGAACTTTAGCCACTATAGAAGGGCTATTTTGCCATGCTTTCTGTCTGTAGAGGAAGATCTGGATGCATGGTGAAATGGTTTTGCTGGCTCCTTCTCTGAGCTGATTTCAGATCTGGTCCCTCAGTCACCAGATCACTTTTCTGGAGTTTGGGAAAGGAGCTGCAAAAAGGTTTTCCAGTGTTATAGAAGTAAGTTATATTCCGTAGACTAACGCAATGTCTATTGTCTGCAACATGGAAGGACTGAGATGGCTCTTTGTCTAGATATATGCTAAAGATTTTCTTTGGAAGCATCTAGAAAACAGAACCCATCTTCAGTCAGCCTGGGAGGAATTCTTCACACCTTTGCCTGAAGTAGGCCTTGCTGATATGTTTCATGACAAAAAAAAAGATAAATCTCTGCCTGCTTTTTTTTTTTTTTTGCTTTTGTTTTTCTTTTTTTTTTCTTAATAAGATCAGATTTTTGTTTGTTTTGTGGCAAAATTACTGTTTGCCTCTGTTTGACACACAGGTACTCAGGGTGGCATCAGACTGTATATGCAGGAGTTGATAGCCATCACTCAGAAGGCTCTGCAGTCCCAGTCCTGGAAGATGAAAGCCCAGGGAGCAGCTGCTATGGCATCGATTGCCAAACAGACAGGCTCCCTTGTACCGCCGCATCTGGGAATAGTGCTCTCCGCACTGCTGCAAGGCCTGCCAGGGAGAACCTGGACTGGGAAGGTAAAAAGGGCACCGGCACCTCATGGATCACTGTAAGCATCAGCACGCAGCCCTTGAGCCAGGAAGTACAATGTTCTGTGCTGCAGAGCGGCACGTGTAGGAACTCTGGTTTAGGGAGTCTTGCCTTTCGCCCTGCATAGCAGGTACAAAAATGACAGGGAGGAGAAGTAGATGGAGTTCAGATTGGTTTAGGAGTTGGGTTGCCACTTAGATTACTTCCACTGCTCCATGTTCTAGCTTGAGGGGCATAGTTTGTGCTCAGAGGTGCTGCAAGGCTCCTCTCCACTGCCAGTTCTGTGCAGATGGACAGCTGAGTGCTCTGCAGCCTTTACAGTAGGAGCGGCCGGAGCCACACTTTGCTTCTCTAGGCTGATGTCATAGGCATATCTCCCCACTGCCTCTCACAGCAGAGTACAAAGGTTTCCCCTTTGCAAGAGGATTGTGCCATTTGGCTGTGTAGCGTTTCTCAGTGGTATCTGTTTTACTCATTGCAGGAGGAGCTGTTAAAGGCCATTGCCAGTGTCGTCTCTGCATGCAAGTAAGTGTCTTGAAAGAGGTGGCACTCTCAGGATCTGGGATCTCAAAAAGGAGGTTCTTGCACAGTGGTGTTGCTTGTCTGGTGCTAAGGAGGCTCAAGAAAGCTGTAAACACCATCCTGATCTCCCATCAGCATGTGAGGAGTCTCTCTCCGCTCCACTTGTCAATATGTGGGTCATTGGGTGAGAGCTGGGAGGGGCAAGTTATACTTCAGAGGGACCTGCAGAGGTAAATGGTTGATTTAGGGCAAGGAAGAGGATGTTGAGAGGCCAGAATTGCTAAGAAGAAGGAAGACACTAAGGGGAAGGATGGACACCTTAAAGGGGAAAAGAGAGGAAGAGTGAGGGGGCAAAGTACGTTGGAAGCATATGAGGAAAGACAGGAAAGAAAAACAGGGAGAATGGACAGGGTAATAGTGAAGAGGAGCACCAGAATGTAACTTCAGTTACAGCTGTTGGCAGGCAGCCCTGTGCCTGGACACAGGATTTACTTCCTATCTGTGGGAAAACCAGTGTTTAGGGGGGATTAATGTGGGTCTGATAGTTTCTGTGTGCCTTGTGTTTCAGTGCAGAGCTGCAGAAGTCAGTGCCTGGCCAGCCCACCGTCAATGATATTGTCCAGGCCGTCCTAAAAGAATGTCGGAAAGAGAACCTAAAGTATAAGATGGCAGCACTGCGCTGTGCAGCTGGGGTGCTGCAGGCGACAAAGGAAGACCGGTTCCAGGATCTGGCAGATATCATCTTTCCCATGATAAAGAAGGTGACAGTTCAGCTTCTTGAGTTTTTCCCTCTTTCAAAGCAAAACGCCCAGGTGGTGACAGTCCGGCTGATGCTGGACACACGCCAGACTTCTGCCCAGAAGGCTGCTGATGTGAGAAGTACACCACACTCAGCCAGATCCTTGGTGGGGCTGAATACCAGACCGTTGGTGAGCCCTTGGGGGGGTTGTGCCTGTGCTGCCCAAATTCTGAATTAGCCCAGCTGTTCTCTAGGCAGAGTCCTTCCTGTGGTGTCCAGCACTGCCCCGATACACCATTAAAAGTTAATTCCTGGCTGCTCTACAGGCAGCAAGAGACTCCTAGGAAGCTGCATAGAGTGCTTCTGTTTAGTATCTGCAGTGCTTCGCAGCTCTGCAAGTGGGACTCGTGTAGCACAGGCAGATGTTTGGATGCAAGGCCACGGAGCCTGCTGTGCACTTCTGCAGGTTGCCAGTAGCACCAGAGCTACTGGTGGCCAAGGGGGCCTGTGCTCCGTCTGTATGGTGGCACTGACTGGGTACAAGGACTGGCGTGCACAGACTGCAAGGGAAGACTGAATTGCACGGAAGTGTGTGGCTAGCCTGCCCTCATCCTTCTGTCGATCATACCTTCCCCCCATGGCCTCCGCAGAACTCTCTTGAGAGCATGGGCACAGGTTTACCAAAGCATGATGAAGAGGACGAGGACATGAGGGAGAAAGAGGTGCAGATGGAGTCCCTGATCTGTGCCTTCGAGACCCTGGGCAAAGCCTGGCCGAGGAGCCTGGAGACACAGCGTAAGTCAGTTAATGGTGTGCAGAGAAAGCTTTCTTGGCTCAAACTGTTTCCTCTTAAAATGAAAAGGGGGAGGAGGGAGGGACCTGGAGGTAAAGTGTGGAATGAGGAGGCTTTTGAGGAGGTGCTTGCAGCTCGCGAGATCTTCAGTGAGAAAGCTGCCCCAACAGCTTTCCCACCAAGCAGCCAGTCCTTGGGGAAGTTCCTTTACTGTTGTCTTGAATTCGCCTCAGCAAACTTAGAGACATGCAGGATGCCTGAGGTGGTTTGCTTAATCAAAAGCAGCGTAGTTCTGCTGCTCACATTTACATTTGCATCACAAAGGTACAAGGTGGAGGAACTGGGTATATCTGAAAAAAACAGGTTGCTTTATTAGCATGTGTAATGCACCTGTTTATCTTCCAGTGTTTGTTAATGAGAGCATTGATGTGGCAAAGATTTTCAGAGTCACTTGCTATAGGATGTTGACTTGGTCATACGCAGTGACTAGCTTGATGTCACTTGGAGAGGAGCACAAGGAATACCTAGGAGACAGAGCAGGAAGTCCTTCTGTCTTTCCCCATGGCAACACAATGACATCCTTATTCTTCTGTAGGTTGCTATCGCCAAGAATTTTGCAAGTTAATGTGTGACCGTCTGAAACTCAGCACATGGAAAGTGCAGCTTGGAGTGCTACAAGCCATGAATGCCTACTTTCAAGGGTAATTCTCCTTTCTGCAATCAGCTTTGATGAATTTTTGTTTCTTTGTTGCTTCAAACTGTTTAATGAAATGGAGGATGGCACTTGATTCTTGGAGGAAGTCGAGCAGACTTCAGTCCCAGTGATGCAGGGTATCTGACAGTGATTTTGCATTTGACAGGCTAATGCTGTTTGATGAGGAGCACTCAGACCCTGTGGCTTTGACAGAAATACTGTTGGAAACCTGTTCATCTATCACCCATTCTTTAGGTAAATGGACTTTTCCTGGTTTGTGGTTGATGAATTGCTTGTTAATACTTTCCTCCTCTGGGGAGTGCAGAATAAGCATAAGCTGTCAGAGATAACAGTCACACTGTGATAATTCTGATTTTGCAGTAGCTCTTCAAGATAGTACTATGCAGACTGCTGCACACAGAGAAGTAAATTCCTCTGGTGCAAGAGAGCTTTACAAGGAGAGGGAGAGGCAGAGAGCAGACTCCTGTGTGGGCAGCCTCTCAGGAGTGCAAATCAGAAATGTAGTAATTTTCTCCATGCAGGAGATGGACTCCACCTGATCAAGTTATTACCAATTTAATGTTTTACCCCTCCACAGTTCAGACTTCTTGGATACATATGCATCAGAGAGACATAAAATTTTCTCAGACAGCTAGTGCATGAAACTCCAAGGCTTTGAGGTGGTTTGTGCTCTCCCTGAGCAGAGTGCCCATGGGGATATAAGTGCTACCTATGTCATGCTGACAGTTGTGGGGCTGCTTATTACTTTGGTGGTGTTCCCACATGTCCTGTGACTATAACAGTGCCTGAGTCTCCTCACACCTGTGTGTGGCTCTTGTTTCTGGTCTGTGTAAAGGCAGCACCTACTTTAGAGCTAGGTGCCCATCCAGACACCCCTTTGGGGAAAGTTTTTTTAAACTACCAATCCCTGGAACGAGACTTTAACAATATTTTAGCTCAGGAGACAAAATAACTTTTTATGACGATCTTTTGCTTGATGGCATAGGGTTTATGCACCCTCACTTAATGCTACTTGTTAAAATTTGGATGGTTTATAGCCATTACAACTCACCAAAAGAACAGTCTGTTATGCCCAGAAGTTGTCTGTGATCACATTGCAGCTATGCCAGGGTTGTTCCCTTGCAACACGTGTAAAGAACAGTAGCGCTGTGGTAATAGCAGTGGCGATGCACAAGGCTTCATCGACTTGACAACCTCTGATTGGTCACTTGCTGCCGTTCAAATTTGTCTAATGGGGGAGGGAGCACTGCAGACCAACAGTACAAATGACCACAGTGAGCTGTGCTAACAAAAGTGGTCTGGAGACCACAGTGGTGACTGCTCTTTGTACAGACTTTGGTTCTCAATGTGGTGGTGGTGGTTTTTTTGTTTGTTTTTTAAATCCCTTAGAAAACAAAAGCTACACGTCCATAAGAACAGAAGCTTTGTCTGTGATACAACTGCTGCTCACCAAACTGCAAGGTGAGACTTTTTGCTTGCCACCTGGGTGAGCCACTGGTAAAGAAGGGATCTGGGTGTGTGGCCTGGAACCCTGGAGAGATGGCATTGCCTTCTGCATGCAGCACTGGGTGATTCTGGGGCGGTTGGGACTTGGAGTTCTGTGCTTGGTGACTTGGGAAACTTGGAGAGGGCTTAAAGTAACTGGATAAAGTCAAGGTGTAAAGTACTGCTGGATACTCCTTGGGTGAGGAAAATGTCCAGCAAGGAGGGTCCCAGGGAGAGCACACAGGACTGCGTGTGGAGTCAGATTCTGCATCATGTACAAGCTCCATAGAGGGGAGAGCTCCTGTTCATGAAGAAGAGTAATTCTTACCCTTTCAGTACCAAGTTTAGCTCCTCGTTGTTAATTTAAGATTTAAGCCTAGCAGAATTTACTTCAGAGAATGAAGTTACTTAGGTGTCAAGGTCATACATGTCTGCAGTTTTTCTGTAGCAAATGTTTCCTTTGGATTTCTGTTAGGCACTTTGCATTTCCTTTACCCTAGCAAAAATCTTCTTATATTACATGAGGCAATTGTGAAGTGGGAAACATTTGGTTCTTCAGGCCCTTGTTTTCACATGTTGCAGGCTTAGACAATCAAGCCTAGTCTAAATAGGCACAAGTCCCTGTGCAGGTCCAGCTGAACTTACCTCCTCAGTAGCCTTCTTCTGGAAGAGCAGTGCGGACTGCACCTGCTGGTTGTTTTGGCATTCTGGTATTCATGTCCAGTGTCTGTCTGTCTGTCTTTATCTACACAGAAGCTCAACAGTGGGAAAGCCTGACATCAGAAAGCAGAGAGCGCCTCATTCATTCATTGTCTACAATGGCATCAGATAGCAGACCTGAGCTACAAGAGAAGGCATTTATATTGAAGAAAACACTTGAAAGTCTTGACTAAGTTGTAAAACACAAAGTGCCATGTAAAACAAAAACAAAAAAGTGCAGTGGTCTGAAAACCAAGTGGGAAAATGAAGATTACTCTGTAGCATGCATCATTCCTGGCCAAAATAAAAAATGCCTTAAATTCATTTCCCCGTTAATGTTATTTTTATTCTTTTAAGCTGATGGTTAGTTGTTTTATCAGTAAATACCTCTAACGATCTGCCCTAGAATGTTCCTAAGTGTGCAACATAAAAAATGTTGAGGGCAAGATGTTTTGGTTTTTTTCTTCCTCTTTAAATTGGCAAAAGAATGTTACTTGGATCCCCTTTGTCCTTCAAAGGAATTGTGGAAAAAACACCAGCACAGGAAGTGAAAAGCATATTTGATTTTCACTTATGTTATGTGTGGAAATCTGTTACCTGGTGTCTAAACAGTCGATCTTTGGGACTCTGCAGTAGAGCTAGTGTTTGTTACCGATAAAGAATGAAATGTCTCCCCTGTTGAAGCTTAAGTTAAACGCCTGAAGCTTCCAGGGGCAGGGTTTCATCTGACACCCACCACTGCTTCTCCTGCATGCTCCTCCCTTGCAGCCTGTTGTCTGTGAGTTACGAAAGGCAGAGTACTGTTAACTTCGCTCCTTCCTCCTTCTCTGACCTCAACACAGATTGACTGAGACTATGCCTGCCCCAGCTAGCCACCTTGGCCTCCCAAACTTTAAATGAGAACTTTTTTCCTCAAAGGATGCACAAGAGAGCACTTTACTGAGCTGTGTGGGGCAAAGTTGGGCCTAGTTGGTGCCCAGGTGGAACACTGCTCTTAAAATTGTTTTGCATGGACACTCCTCAGCTGCAGGAAAAAAATAATAATAGGAAAACAATCTTTTCTAGATATGTTTTTGAAGAGTGTTCGAAGTTTGCAATGACACGTTTTTGTTTTTTTTTAAAATAGTGGTAATGTTTTATTCCCTTCCTGTTCTTACCCCTGTTCTTGCTTTGGAAATCTGTAATGATTTAGAGTTGTGAGTATTTGTAAGAAACTGAATCATCTGTCATTTCTCAGCAGCCCAAGTTATGCTGGTTTCTAGCAAATACTTTTTAATTTGCACTTACAAAGAAGGATTATATCTGCGTTAACGTGGAGTAAAATTGCTATATGATGTGGCCATGCTGCCTGTCTCCTTTTTTTTGCCCTCCTCAGATAAAAGACAAACCTGACCACTATAGCAACAGACTTTTAATAGTGTAAAGTTAGCACTGCACCATAATCTGACCAGTATGTGTACAGCTTTTTGGGGATAAATGCTTTGCTGATGGTGAAACAAAGTAATTCATGTGGGCAATATTGTGTCCATGGCTTTCAGCATAGGAAAGCTTGTTTCTTTTCTTGCAGTCTGCAGCTCCTTTCAGATCTGACCTGTTAGGGAGAGGATTGCTCAGATAATGTCACAGTTCCTCCATGCCCATTTATTTGGAATCAGGTATGCAGTACCAACTTTTCCCTCAGGTGCCATTTCCAATTCAGTGTTTGCTGGTACTGTAACAATCTCGGTGTCTGACTTGCTTTCCATGGGAAGGGAGAGATGTCATTTGTGCACACCCAGTAAGAAAACATCAGTGAGAAATGGGCAGAGCTGTCCCACTGCGGCTCCTGTGTAGCGGAAACCTCAGCGAGCACTATTGCATTGTACACTTGAACTGGTCAGTGGGCAACTCCTTGGTGCTGGGAGCTGGTGCTATAATGTTTTGATTTACACCTTGTTGCAGGGAGCTGCTCTTTGTTTACGTGTAGTTTGAACTATTGAGCACAGTGTACATTTTAAAATTTTACTGGGCAAATCACTTTACAGTATCTTTAAAAATGTGCTTACCATGACATGTAGTGTCATGAATGCCCTTTTTTTTTTTTTTTAATTAGATGAGTATTACCAGTGATGCTTTGCTGTAGCAGTTCATTGTCTGACTTTTTTTTTTTTTCGTAATGGGTGAGTGACAGTAACAGAAAAGCAAGAGCCTCCACGTCTCTGGTAATTTGAGTTTTCACTGTGGACTGGAGTATTCAGAGGCAATGCTTAATATGGTCAGATGACCGTAAGTAGAATAACTGTAATTGTTGTGAATAGCAACCTGAATTTCTCTATTGGGGATTTACACTAGAGGGAAGAGCGTATTCTAGGAACTCTACAAACAGCTGGATTAACAACTCTGGCCAAGAGTGTTAGGAAGGTTAGAGATGGTATAACACTTTCTGAATCACAAAGCAATATGTCTTTCTCGTGATTACAGAACAGATTCAGAGCTCCTCTCTAAAGCACGTGCCTATACACAAAACCTACCTGTACAAAAGTTAATTCAGTCAGAGGTTTGATTTCTACCCCCCTCACATTTGTAAACTTGACAGGATTAAAAAAAAATAAATAGATGTGGCCTTCCTAGAGTTTCTCCTCTAAAAGTGATTGCACTATGTAAAACACACTGTACTTTGCCCAGTGCGGGCATTTCTTGTGCTGCTGCAATGCTTTGTATACCTGGAGTGCGGTGCGCAGACTTGACTCTAGCACTCACATTCTGACCTGCAAGCTGTTGCTTAAATGGATGTATATTGAGAAACATTTTCTAATGTTGCAAGATCTCCATCAAACTCACTGCAATCTGTACTGTCAAAGTATGTGAATGGTCTGACTGAAAGAAAACTCTCCTGCTTACCAAAAAGGTAAAAGTAAATAAAAGCTGCATGACCTGTTCTTCAAAGTAAATGGTAGTGTTTTGTTGTTGTTTTTTTTTCTCCCACTGTGAGTGTTTACTCTCAGTTTACTCAGAGCACACCTTTACGTCCTGCTCTGCCCTGTCCATGCTTGGTGCACATCAGCCGTTGAGACTGGAGGTGTCCGCATTACAAATGACAGCATCCAGTCAGGAGGAACTGTCTCAATTTGGCTTTTAAGCGAACAGCTTGGCCTCTTGCAGACAGCCAGGGATACAGGATATGTGTATATAGTCTGAAAAAATACAATTATAGTCCATGTATACACATATGTATGGAAGACAAGGCCATGAGATTGGAAATGTTAAGATCTTGAATATTGCTTAAATACATTTTCAAACTATTTCAGATACAGACAAATCCCCCCTCAAACCATTGTCAATTAAATTTACTTTTCTAAATGGTATTCTGAAAGGAAGAGAAGGGGCCGCGGGTGGGGGGAATCAGCTGAGCAGAGAGTGAGCATGGATACTAGCTACCCCCTGGCTGAAGCATCATCCGGCGAGACGAGCCCCCAGAACACGGAGCCTCGCCACTGGTAGCGGTGGTGTGCTCCAGCTTGCTGTGGTGAGCTGTGACAAAAGCTGGACTTCTGCTGCCTGAGTGCTGGCTGCACAGATGCATCATTATTTCTGGCCAGTGAAGGCAGCAGGATGTTATTTGGGGTCATTGGTAACAGGAGACAAGGGAAATGGAGGAAAAAAGGAAAAAAAAAAAAAGATACATCAGGATGTCTGAATTTGATTGTGACCATCCATGTCTAAAAAAAATTAATTTTGTCTTACCTCTACAGTACAGAATTAAATAATCAGGAATACAGCAGGAAGCTCAAAACTGAGGAAGTGTTTACTTCTGAGTAGGCACTGGGATGAAAAACAGGAAGGCATGTACACAATCAGCTTGTGTAGTTCCAGGCATTTATTGATTAAAAACATCAGTGCAGCAAATTGTAAATAATGTTCAAATAATTTGTGAGTTAAAATTCTTAATACCATGCTCCTTAAAAACAATTTTAATAGCTTAAAAAATTAGTATGCTACTGTTCTCTGGAATTGAGAACAGGAGACAGAGTTTACACTTTGTAACAGGGTTTCTGAATGCCATAAACACTGCAAGTCAAATCAGATTTTCCTCATTTAAAGGCTTCAGTTCCTCCTGATGAGCTTACAGAGCTACTATTTATGTACATTTATGTGTAAAAGCTTACAGAGGGATGACGGGAATTGCTTATGGTACACCAAGAGGAATAAATGCCATCAGGCAACAGTCTCCTGTGAATTTCAATTCTTGGTGAAGCATGGGTGTGAATTGAAAGCTAAGCTATTAAAAAAAATACTTCAAGATTAAAAGCTATTTTCTAAAAGAAGAAAATGAAGAGTTTCTTCTTGGTCTAGATACAGGCTGGGGGTACTGAAGCAGCTGCTAATACAGGTCATGTAAGTTCGTTGCTGTTTCTGCAGATTGTCTTTTTTCACGCTTTAGTACTTCATGGGCTTTCTTGAGGGTAGCTGCATTTTTCCTGCTTTGAAGCTGTTCGTATCTTGCAACAGTGGATACACCATCCACAAACTTGGTCTTGTAGAGGACATTTGCGTTGTTAAACATTCCATCCTTCAAGGACACCACAATAAACTAAAACAAACCAGAAAGATTAATGTAAGCGCTGCCACCCAAATAAAGACTATAAACAACATTTTAGAAGCCTTTTCCAAAGAGGATTACTTTTACTTTTTTTTGGCTAATATCTTGGTAGTAATTCTTCAAACAATACTCTTAACCATAACTAAAGCCCAACAGAATGTGCTAGGTAAGTGACGTGGTTCAGCCCCAGCCGGTAGCTAAGTGCCACACGCCGCTGGCTCACCCCTCCCCATTGGGATGGGGAGGAGAACGGGAAAACAACAGCAAAGCCTCAAGGGTTGGGGTAAGGGCAGGTTACTGGGACAGCAAGGGAGAGGGAAAACAATCAACAACAGTGCTGATAACAGATAGTAACAATGGTGATAACAGAGAACAATTTACTGATCCAACCACTGACCGACCATCCCCGTTCAGCCCCTCCGGGAGCCACACCACACCCGCCCCTGCCCGCCTAGCCCCCTTTGATGGTGAGCATGACGTCACAGGGTATGGAATAGCCCCCGGCCAGCTTGGGTCACCTGTCCTGGCTCCTTGGGAAATTAACTCTATCCTTGCCAGAACCAGGACAGTAACTTAACATACACCACAGTTCAAACAATCTCAAAATACAACACACATCTCTGGAATAAAATACTTGAACAGATGAGAATCCTCAGCGGCAGACTGCCTCTGAAGAAAATAACGAAGTGCATAAATAGATGATCACAATAGTTTCAAGATCTTACCTGAGAGTGTCTGAAATGACTACGAAGCATCTGCCCAATATTCTGGGTATGTGAGAGATCAAGGGCTGCATCCACTTCATCCAAGATGTAAATTGGGGCAGGTTTGAAGAGAAGCATGGCTAAGATCAAGGACAAGGCCACCAATGATCTAATACAGAGAAGACAGTTATGTTTTTACCCTCTTATTTGAGAGGCTTTGGCTTATGAAAACAATTGCTTGGTAGTAACAAAATGCTCTCCCAAAAGCAGATTCATGCTCTGAGTTCCGAAGAAACAGAATGACAGCTTCTGCCACAACTTCTGATTTCAAAATGTGAAGCTTTCTGCTAGAAATGGCAAATGTTACTTATTCTTTTATCAGAAGATCAGGTTAGTTGAATGATAATTAAAATCATGCAGTTGCTTTACCTATTTTCAATTCTGAGTTTTGCAGTGCTGTTTTCCAACGTACAGTTCTTGAAGCATTCTGTCCTTCCGAAAATTCTGTATCTCCGTCTCACTTTTTCCCAAATTCTGTTTCTACTTTTCAATTTCTTAGATTTTTTCCTTAAAAGTTGCAAAGAAGCACATACCCTACACAGTAGCTGTAATCACTGGAGAAGTGTCACCATGAGACTACTTGGACACCAGGGCAGGACTTGTCTGTGTAGAGTTTTGAGCTTACAACTGAAAGACTGGAGCATTTAATTCAACAGCACCTCAGTACCACTTAGAGTTAAATGCAGTTTTCTCACCACTCAATTTTTTTGTCACTTCTCCATGGAGTAAAATTTTGCTTGTTATCATATGCCAAGTACTGCATTGTTCTAAGTTGTATTCCTCATTGAGCTGAACTGAATTAATAATGCTTTCAATATTAAGTCAGGTCGAAAGGAGACAGAGTCCCTGACTTGATCAGGGAAAAGATTAATTTTTTTGCTTTTCTGAACTATAATGAGCTACACGTGCCAATTATATACAGAACTGCAATGGAAAACAAAAAAAACCCACAAAGGAGTTCACTGACCTTTGTCCTCCACTAAGTTCTGTTAAGTTTTCCTTCCAGGTGTTTCCCAAGGCAACTCTGAACTCCAGACCATCCAAGACATTCTGGGTTTTAGATGCTGCTAGTGTAGCTTTGGCTCCTGGTAGAAGTGTGGAGAAAATTGAACCAAAGTCTTCATTCACCTAGAAGCCAGACCATAAAAGATGTATGTGCCTGCTTTGAATCAAGACAGAAACAGCTAAAAACTTAGTGGTAAGCTGCATTATGCTCTAGATGTCCTGCCCAATTTAACCCAATAACTTCTGTATGTAATCTTCAAGATAGAAGTATAGTAAGAAAATATTAGCAAATGAAATGTTTTATTTACCCTGTACTGAGAAGAGAAGCAACACTGAGGGATATATATTTATGACACCTTATACTAAGCATTTTAGAAGGATCAAGTGAAGAAATATTGGAAAGCTTCTTTATGATATCAGCCAGGGAAATGGTTATGCCCTACCTTGGAATTATTAACTGGTAAATTGTGATTTCTCCCAATTAAGGGCTATCAAAATTATAAGCACCTTGTAAGAGGCACACACTGGCATCATCCCCACCCTTCTTCCCAGGATGACTTAAGTTATGTCCAGGTATTGGATGGGACACAACTTTGTAAATATAGATTAAACTTTCCTAAGTCAAGGAATATACCTGAGAACACAACTATTCCACCACCTATGACGCTTTTGAATACAATTCACCAATTTTTGCCAAACAAGATTTTGCAATTAAAAGTGATATATGGAGTACCGGCAGTAATAATTAAAACCAATACTTCATTTGTGAGCAATTTAATCTTTGGTACGATCACTCTTCTCAAAGGCCAAAAAGTACAAGTTCTGCTGGTACAGCAGAAAAGAACTTTCCATGTAGAAAGAGGAAATTTTCTACTTTTGTTATACTTCATGATATGACAGAACTAGTAAGAAGGTGGAGTGCTCAGATAACAGAAACATAAATCAGCTGTTGCTCTGTTCCAGTATTACCTATCCTTTCAGTGACAGGAACAGTAGCCCAGATCCACAGCCCCACATGGTATAGGGCTGTGCAGAACCAGGTTTTAACTCTGGTTAAGTATTGGCTTAAGCAAACAAAAATAGACTGTATCGCTGTTTGTCCAACTTACACGTGACAGACAATGATTTCAGCATGCCTGTACCTTAACCTTCTGTAAATTTTTGTGGGTACTAAAAGGGTGGTTTTGCAGGTTTAACCATATCTTTATAATTCTCAGAGAATTCATGTCTTATTCTAAAAAGTGAGATGCAACAGAAGAAATGAAGAGGTTGTTTTGTAACTTAAATACTAGGCAAGGGAGATTAGTTCTAGAAAGAGACTTTTTTTTTTTTTTTAAATATGCAAAAGAGTAATCTAAGTTAAATCTGATCCTCTGCTAAAATGTGAAGATTAGATTTCAAGTGTCATACCTTTTTCCAAGCAATATATAAAGCTTCAGTTTTCTTCTGGTCAAGCTCTTCAATAGTTGCAAGAATTTTTGACTTGTCATTCTCTACAATTCTTTTTTTCTTCATTAAGTCATTGTACTGGCGCAATGAGAAGAAAAGATTTATTTCAATGAACTTTGTGCTCAAATACATTTTGTGCTAATCTTACAAAAACAATAAACAGAGAAGCTGTAACTATGAAATAGCCATTAACCACAAGATTGAAATCCAAAGCATTCATTTGCTGTATGCAGGATTTAAGTTTTAGGATATTATTTGCAAATTAAAGCATTAGAATTCTCAACAAAATGGTAAAAGCGAAGACCAACATTACTCTGCAGGTTGCACTTCCTTTTCAAGTTAATCATGTTTCATTTGCCTTTGCATAGAAGAAAGGATGCTTCTAGAGGCTAATAGGCCACTTCTAATCATGAAACAGTACTAGGAAAGTTCAAGTGTCAGTCAGTGGACAGTTTTGAGACAATCCTGGAATAGCCTCACGATACAGATGAATTTAAGACAACCCTGGCACACCTTCAATCTGTCATGCTTGAAGATGAACAGTTTTTTGTTCTGCAACCTTTGATAAAACATGTAATTCCCAGATACTGTAATGGATAACGCAAAGCTCTACTAATGCTGCTGCTGCCAACTTAGGACACACTAGGGTAGGGGGGAATGAAATTATTCTTTTTACCATCCAAAGTCAAGATTAAGCATAATCTAGAAAACCAGTGCACAAGCAAATAGTTCAAAACTGTAAGATTGGTATAAAAGATCTAATAAAAGGTTTCCTGCTATTTCATGAAGATTTAGCTTTATTTTTGATGTATTCTCAAATAAAGCATGTGTAAATATAAAGCTACGTTATACCTAATACTGTATATTTAACCTGCCCAATCTTTAAAGCACAGAACATTTACCCTCTCTTCTGTCTCGGAAAGCATACTCATAGCTCTCATGTTCACGTTCCTTCCCAACTTCTCTTTTTTCTCCTGTAGTTTCTGCAGCTTCTGAGCTGCTTCTTTAGGATTATTAGTTTTGAAGTCATAGGCTGTGTTTGGCTGACCAAAAAGTGCTTTCTCTGAAGCTATCCACTTGTACTCTTTCAGCATTTTGTTCACCTGTAAACAAGAAGATATGTTGAGGTTGGGTTTTTTTTTCCTTCTCAAATGTGAATGAAAAATAATAAATCAACACCCTAAAATTATTCTACAACATTAATTCTTCTATCCCAATGCAGAACAGGTGCATACCTTTACAATGCTTCATGAGATTTCCAAGACAATAGAGGAACCAAGATTTTAAGGGAGCTTTCACACATACCCATCCTGTTTACTTCGAACAAGTTTTTCTACATCTGGACTAAGCCATTGTCATTAAATCTCAGGATTAGCTTCTTTAATTAGTTACCTAATCTGTCCCTACAGTCAGAATGTTCATCTCATTGATCACCTTCTCACTGTAATCTACACTCTTATTAGCCCATACTGATAAGCTCTGTTACAATTTACAACTTCCAACCCCTCCTCCTGGGATAAAACTTTTCAGCATCAAGAGCTGCAAATATTACAGTGCTTATGAAGAAAAAAGGCTAGTTCCTTTGCATGTGGCAGGGGAAATAACCACTCTTGGTCACAGCACTGTTCTGAAATACCTTGGCAGCAGCATCAGCAGTCTCTTGTTGATGTTTGCTGATGTTGTGTTCTAATTCTTTAACTTTAAGCTGTAATTCATTATTTTCTTCTCTGCATTTTACTGTCTCTGCAAATTTGGCTTTAATTGCTTTATCCTGTAGCACGATTACTTCCTTTTGCTTGGTCAATTCCATCTGTGATTTCTCTACAGATTCCTGAAAAACAAATCAAACAGTCATTTATTAGCTTCTTTTAAACGTTGGTGTCAGACAGTTGTTAGAACAGAAGGACACAGGAAGGAAGGAGAAAAAATTCACATGCAGTAATGAAACCAAAAACCCACTACCTAGGCTAAACACAATTCAGTGCTGGCAAGAAAATCCAAACAACAAAATACACATTATAATTTGAGCTTTAGGGGATCATATCTTCAGTAACATCACAAATAATGAAACACAGTATTCACTTTTACCTTTGTCTTAGACACCTCAGCTGTCAAAACTTGAATTTCAAACTGGTAGGCTTTGATTATTTTATCTGCAGATGCTATCTGTTCTTTAGAGAAGGCCTGTTCTTGTTTTAGCTCTTCAAGTTCCAGAACTAAAGCTTCAACTTCCTAGAAAGATGTTTTCAAATTTATTACAGTTATAGTTAAATGGAACAAATTAAGATTTGGTTTGACATATTCATGCTGTAGAAGATTAAAGGTACCTGTTCTTCAGCGAGGGGGCAATCTCACACACACAAAAAAACCCCAAAAACCAAACCACCAAAACCCCAACCAAAACACGCATCAACAATTCTTATGTCAGTGACTACAGAATATAGACGTTCCAAAACTGACACTATTAAAACTTCAGGAGTACCAAACTTTTAATTACTGCAACCACTTCTGACGTTGAGAAAATTGCCAACGAGTGTTAAGTTTTACCTGCTGCTTTTCTTTCATTTTTTTGCTTGAAGCATCTGCCTTTTTCTTGGCACCATCTAGTTTCTGCTGTGCATTTTTTAGTTCTTTTTCAGATTCTGCTCCTGCATTTTTCATTTTATTCTCTAATACCTTGTACTTATCTTGTGCTTTCTTTTGGCTTTCTTCAGTTTTCTTTAATGTCTCTTCACACTCCTCTGAATCAAGAAATACAGTACTGAGATCAGGCATTGTTCTTATCTTAAATTTACATACTGAACTCCCACTGAAATAAATTCATCTTTGCCTCTAACAGAAAAAAGTGGTTGTTTGCTAGTTACTGAAGTAAGCTATTTCAATGATTACTGTAGGACAGTGTGCTGTTGTTACTAGTTATTGGTAGGGCACCAAGTAGCCAACCAGTCATTAAAATTAATCAAAGTAAGCCTTTTTTCTTTTTTCTTTTTCCCTGTCAGAGGCAAGTATATGCCAAAGCATATGATAAAGAAGCAAGATATCATCTAATCCCTAAAATACTACATCTACATATGTATCTCTTCTATCCATCTTTTTTCTTTAGATGTTTTACTTGCTGCTGCATTTTATTCCTTTTACATTTTTCCTTAGCTATATGAACAGTACTTCTTTCCAATGCCTTCTTGTTACACAAACTATATTGCTAACCTTAAATATCTACAGAAACAGATGGCTTGAAAAAAACCAAAGGTTACTCAAATATGGGATTAAATCCATTTTAAAACTTCCGCACAAAGCCATTTTTCTTTCTATTATAAAGTATATAAATCATAGTAACAATATAACCTTTACTACAAGAGAATGACCAACCTTATGTGAATCACCTCGATACAAGTCTATTGTGATTTTGTATTTGTTACATATTCCAAATATAAAGCCAGTATTGTCAAAGCTAAAAATATTTTGTTTCTTAAGTAAAGATTCTGCTACTCAAACAGCCAAAATTCCATCTCATTCTCAGCAATTAGTTTTCAATTAAAAGATTAAGAACACATTTATCACCAATGGTTTTCTTCAGGGCAATCAGCTCTTCCTCTTGTTTGTGATAAGCACTTTGGTGAAGCTTGGTTTGCAACAACTCTGCTTCCTCAGACTTCATCTCCCACTGCTGCTTCATTTGTTGGTACCTTTGAAGACAATAATCATATACATTGCTTAATGAAGGGTACCAAGCACTTCAGTTTCAAAGTTGAAATAAGTAGACACAGAAATAAGAAAATAAATACTTATATTCCCATTCTAATGTAAGAAACAATGATGACTGTAGGACAAATGAGCTTAAATGCATGAAAGTCTGATGTAATTTCTTTAATAGTAATTATGATGCTTGTAGGTAGGGAAGTTATTATATATGTAACTCCTGGTTATGTAGCCCTGATAAAATATATTAAATACAAACAAAACACAACACATGGAATTTGGCAACAATTCAGAGCTCATGTTTTTCCAACTGGCAGCATGACAGATGTTAGGCTGAAGAATTAAAGAAAAAAAATATCTAAAAGCAAAACTCGTTTCTTCCTTTTGGTCATATTTCTGAAAGTCTATTACAACTCAAAACAAACTGAAAAATAAATCCAGCTGGTAGATAGCATATTACACAACCTTATGGCATTTTAACAGAACATACTAAACATATTTTTATATTCCATCTTTTAAAAATATTTTCAGTAATTGTGTAGCTGAAGATCAGACTTAAAATTATTTAAATCCTTACAGCAGTGTCACTCAGATATTCCCCTTTAGTATCTTTGTATTTTTGGGGGAGAAAAATAAGAGCCATCACAAACTGGAATTCTGTATGGGTGTTACAAAATATGGCTGGAACAGATCCATTCTTCAGTAGACTTCATGAAGCTTCAGAAAACTTTAAGCGATTTCAAGTAGACATCATTGTATGCCATTTCTTTTCCTTTACTACCCAAAATGAAGTTTTCTTGCATGTGTTATCTAAAAAGTAAGTTTGCTTGTCGATTGCTCTACTTACAAATTAAATTGGGGAGTGAGAGGGAGGAAGGGAATAATTTTCTGCATATTACATTCTCAACAGGCCCTGTGTCTGCCAAAAATATTTCTTTATATTATATTTACTCAGTCACATACGAGAAACGATAGACATTTTATAGGGCAAACCATACTTCTCAGCAACATTCTTCAAGTTTGCCAGCTCATTCTCTACAGTCTCAAGTTCAGATTCCTTTGTCTGGAGTTCTGCTTCAACATCTTTCATTTCTTGAAGTTTAGACAATATTGGTACAGCCTGTGAGCATGCACCTGTTCAGTGAAAAAAAAAACACCAAACCAAAGTCGAGCTAATTGGAATTAGACTAGTGGATTCATCACTGGCAAGTAGCAAATTCTAGATGTTAATAATGATGTACGCTGATAGTTTCTTTTAGTTACAAAACAGAAAGGCAGCTAGGCTAAAGTTACAGTAGTTCTCAGTGGAGAAAGACTACCTCCTCCATTACAGAATTTAGTTCTGCAAGCTTTGAATATTACCTGTACACTTCTTGTGAAATCAACTAACTTTTCATAATTTATGAAATTACCTCAAATGAATTATGAATTACTTCAAAAAGTGCTTGAATTCAAAGCTTTTCTTGTTCCAAGAGTATTATATAGCTAAATAAATACATTACTGTTCACTTTTATAAAAAGCATAAAGAGCAGTAAACAAATCAATAGACACAGTATTATTATATGAATAAAACCAGCAATTGCCTCCATGCAGAGTTCCCTGAGGGTCAAATGTTTCTCCATCAAGTGTAACACTTCTCGTCATTATCCTTTTGTCAAAGGTCACTTTCTTAGCATTGTCCATGTTATTACATATCAGTGTTGTTCCAAAGACATACTCCATTGCTTTCTGCAGTTCAGGTTCATATCCAACTAGAGAAAGGGCTAAATGCAAGTTATCATGACCAGCCTACAAACAAAATGAAATGCAATTAGTATGCATAAAATTATAAGAATTTTCAAATTTAATTTGTCTTCTCTTGATAAAAAAAAATCTAAAAATATAATTACATTTTAAAACAGTTTCAGTTAAAAGTAGAATAATTAATATCCATTTAAACATTGCATAGCTGAAAGGATACAAAGGAAAAAAATAAAATCAAGATACCCTAAACCCTATAGAAATTCTTACTAGTATAACCATTAAGAGGCCTATGTGTTTAGCAAAGAAACAAAATGAAAAAAGTATACATGCAAAATAGTGTAAATAGTGTATTTATTTACTTACCAAGTTTTGGGCCAACTTGACTGTGTCTTGTCCAACACACCTAGCTGAAATTTTGTTCAGTGGAATGATGGTGTATCGCCGCTTTAGTTCACCCTTTTCTAAAAGCTTTTTGCCAGTCACCTCAAATGAGAAGAGTTACAGAGCATACCTGAATACATAACTGATTTTGTAAAGCAAGACAATAGGCCAATAACTATGCATTACTCTCTTGACTTAATTTAAACATGTACATGGGTCCAAACCACCTCTTAAGTATTCAGTAACAATACACATGCTCGCTAACCCTGAATCACACAACCTCATTTCAACTTTCAGAGTTCTGTATTAAAGTAATAAACGTACCTCTGTGTCCACAATAATGTTATAGAGTTTCCCTCCAGCCGCTACTTCTAGGGCTTTTGCTTTGGAGGGATCTTTCACAGTGATAAGAGACACAACAGGGCCTTTCACATGGTTTGGATTCCAGTTTTTTTCCGGATCTCTTAAAATAAATTTAAATTATGATAATTACATTTGTGTCTCTCTTACACAGCTTAAATATATTTAAAAACTCATACTGCTTATCATATTGGTATAAGAAGTTCTAAATTCTATCAGAAAAAACCTCACAGAAAATGGTTAAATCAAATACTTCAGGGCAAGACACTTCCCAGTAAAGAGTCAGTTAAAAAGGCATAAGAAGAATGTCCTTCCTGATTTTGGCATAATTTGTTCGTGCAATTTTCAATTGATTTTTACTATGGGTCCTATTATTAGCACAGCTATAGGAATATGTTCAGATGGATTATCACATAAGCAAATAAATCTGAGGATACATATACTTCATTGGTAGAGACAGATACAATGTTGACCTCCACCGAGGAAGTCTACTCAGTACTCAGGCAGGACTCTGGAAAGTAATGATTACATATTTTTGCAACTTAGACCTTTGGATTCTATGGTTTTAGCTACTGAAGTTGAGTTATGACTTGCAAACACAATCATACACAACTTTTAAATTCCAGTAATTTTGATAAGGCTGTCATTTAAGAATGACTGTATTACTTTCCCTGCTCCCCATTAATTCAGTTAACATTTTCTGACTTCTGCCACCTCCCTGCTTTTACTTGCACCGCAGATAAGATAGTAATTATTCAATGACACTAAAAGGAAAGCAACAACTAAGCAATGGATGGAATTATCCTCAAAGTCTCATAAGCCATGCATAAAATGCCCCAAAAAGCACTTTCAAATGCCTTTTAGGATCACATCGAGATCTTACGTGTATTCAAACTGTAGATGAGGAAACTTTGCCATTAAGCCTTCATACAATTGTCTCAGTCGGCTGATGTCAAGAGTCAATGCCTTCTTTTTTGCTAAGAGGACTTCTTCTTTCTCTTCTTAAGAGTTGAACACGAATAGTAGACAAACATCCAGAGCACAGAAAACTATTAGCTTAAAAATTGGTATGCTACACTGTTTATATACATATATGTAGAGAATACTTAATTGAAAGACTTTCTAAAATTCTTTGCAAATTTCCAGTTCAGACAAATTAACACCATTCACAATACCAAACATGCAAAGTAAGAGTTTAAAGTCTAATGTGCTTCTCAATGTAATTCTGGGATATCAATTTACAGTATTGAGTTGCTTCTGCAACAAATGTCACCTGGAATGAGAAATGAACTTTAAGAAGTGTTTTAGGTAGGGAAAACCAGGAAAGAATAGTGAGGATGGACACTTTTTCACTCTAAATTTTAGATGGAATTTAAATTTTCCATCAAACTTTAAAAGATTAGGCCTAAACTTTATAAAATCAAATTATTTTAAATTACTTTCTGTGGAAGACAAGAGCTTGCAGAGGTTTGACCAGAGCAATTTCTTTGTGCAAGAATGCAGCATACTTGTTTTTTCAGTTCCTTCTAGCATTTGGTCTGGCTGGGATGGAGTTAGTTTTCCCCATAGCAGCTCTCATAGTGCTGTGCTTCCTATTTCTTGTAGAATGGTGTTGATAACACACCAGCATTTTGTCTACTGCTGAGCAGTGCTGGCACAGCATCCAGGCTGTCCCTTCAATCTCCGTCCAAAGGCCTGCAGTGTGGTAGTGGGCAAGAATATAGACAGGACAGCTGAACCAAGTGATATTCCATACTATATGAAGATGTGCTCAGCAATAAAAGCTAACAGAGAGGGGAAGGGATGGGGGCATTCATTATTAAGGCATTTGACTTCCAGACCAGCTGCTACACGTACTGAGTCCCTACTTCCCAGGAAATGGCTGGACATCATCTGCTGATTGGAAGCAAAGAGTAAATTTTTTTGTTTTCCTTTGCTTCTGTGTCTGACAAAGTCAGTTCCAGCTGGCTCCAGGATAGACACGCTGCTGGCCAAAGCTGAGCCCCTCAGTGACAGTAGTAGTGCCTCTGTGATAACATATTATAGAAGATGATAAACATACTTCACAACAGCAGCGGGGAGAGAGGAGTAAGATGCGAGAGGAAAGACTCTGCAGACAGCAAGGTCAGTGAAGAAGGAGGGGAAGGAGGCGGTACAGGCACCAGAGCAGAGATTCCCCTGCAGCCCATGATGAAGACCATGATGGAGCAGATATCCACCTGCAGGCCCTGGAGGACCCCATGCTGGAGCAGGTGGAGGCACCTGAAGGAGGCTGTGACCCCATGGGAAGCCCAGGCTGGAGGAGGCTCCTGGCAGGCCCTGTGGCCCCATGGAGAGAGAAGCCCACACCAGAGCAGGTTTGCTGGCAGGACTTGTGACCCTGTGGGGGACCCACGCTGGAGCAGTCTGTTCCTGAAGGTCTGCACCCTGTGGGAGGGACCCACGCTGGAGCAGTTGGTGAAGAACTGCAGCCCGTGGGAAGGACTCCCGTTGGAGCAGTTGGTGGAGGACTGTCTCCCGTGGGAAGGACCCCACAATGGAGCAGGGGATGAGTGTGAGGAGGGAGGGGCAAAGGCAATGCATAACGAACCGACCACAACCCCCACTCCCCGTTCCCCCAGCACCACTTAGGGGGAGGAGGTAGGGTAAAGCAGGAGTGAAGTTGAGCTTAGGAAGAAGGGAGGGGTAAAGGGAGGTGTTTTAAGGTTTTTTGCTATTTCTCATTATTCCACCCTGATTTGATTGGTAATGAATTAATTTACTTTCCTCAAGGTGATGCTGTTTTGCCTGTGGCACTAATTGGTGAGCGATCTCTCCCTGTCCTTCTCGACCCACAAGCCTTTCATCATATTTTCTCTTCCTCATCAAGTCGAGAAAAGGGGTGATAGAGTGGTTTGGTGGGCACCTGGCCTCCAGTGAGAGTCAGCCCACCACACTTCTATATTCCTTTTCAGATTTCCCCAAAATTATGCACCAAAGTCTGTACAGACCTTCAAAGTTCAGTTTCTTCATTTGGTTCTCTAGTTTTTCTTTTGTTGTTCTGACAGCTTCAAGTGCTTCTTGGTCTTTCTTGTAGCCTTTGTCCATCTTTTTAACTTCAGCTTGTTTTGTCTTTAATTCTTGTTGTGCATAATTCAACTTCATTTGAGCCTGTAAGAAGAAAGAAAATATGAAACTAGAAGATCTTCAAAGAGAATCTTGCAGGTGCAGATTGAGAACACTTGCACTAACAAGGTGCTCATATAATTTGTAAAAGTTTCCACTGGTTGCAGAAATGCCAAAAAGCAGCCTTGGCCTTTGAAAGTAAGGGCACAGGTGATTAGGAAATAAAAACATCAATCATGTATTTTGATACAATAACTCATAATAGCATATGCATATAGTCCGAGAAGAAACAAGGGAAAACAATGTGGGACACAGCTGTCCTTGTTATATTCCCCAAAAGAGTTAAGTGAGATAAGCAAGGTGCACTTTCACCTCTGAAAATTTAAATTCCACCATGAGAACTACCCCAGCAGAGTTCTTCTATCTTAAGACAAAAGAAGTGGCATCTGTTTCAGTCGTGTGACTAGCACACAGTTTAATTGAAGAGAAAACAGTTTCTTCTGAACTCTCCATTCAGTCTCAAGCATCTTAATTTTGATTCCATTAAGTTTTACTGTAGAAATCTATAGTATGAATGTGTATCATGGACAGTAGTCTCAATTTCTTCCTATCCAATACCATCAGTCATTTGAGTACTGTGAGTCCTACTTTATTTCTCAAATGCCAGCTTCTATATTCCTTACAGCAATGTTATAGCTTTTCCCTATTTGTCTATATTTATGCAAGGATATTTTTATTTTTTTAATGACCTGTTTTATCAAAAAGACATCTTAATGTATATGTCAACTTGTACAATCTATTGCACAGGTATTCTGCAAATCTTTTCGCTGACCTTTCAAGAGTGTGTCATTTGGTTTTCAGACAATTTTCAAAAGAAGCAGGAAGGCTGGTCTGAGACAGGCAGAGATTTTATTCTTACCTGTTTAGCCTCTGTTACTGCTTTGCTGATTTCGTTTTTGCAGGTCATCATCTGTCCAGCAAGAGTAGCTTCTTCCCCATCGTCATTGCTGGACAAGCCAGCAGACACAGCATTAAAATGCTGTTGTGCTGCAGCTAAAGCACCTGCATCTTTTTCACTTGCTTCCTGTAAATCATTTAGTTCTTTCTTCATTTTCTCAATTTCTTTCTCCTTTACAACTAATATTTTAAATTCCTTCAGCAAAAGAAAGTATAAAAACAAAAAAAGGAAGAGAGAACATGAGTTCCATTAACTTTAAATTCATGTTGTTTAGATGAGGAGCTATAAATAGTTCCATCCACTGCATTTCTGTGACCCTTTGTCAGATTTTGCGACCTCACAATTTGTTTTTGCATGTGTTCAAGTGTGTACTTGCCCCATGAGTGCACCAACTATCTACAGAAAGATTAAATACAGGAAGATATGACAACTGCCCAAGAACTAGGAGAAATAGCTCTTTCTTTCCAATATCTGAAAAGTAAAGTATTCTTCAGTGCTGCTCTTGCATTTAAAAAAAAAAAACAAACCAACTGAAATACACAATGTAGAAATTTCTCCTTCGATTTTAAGAATACCACCACATGTCCAGAGAGCATAAAACTTTTGAAGCTATAGGGATCTCTTCTGAGTTTACTAGAAGGTTGGCACTTTCTTTGTATATGCATCAGATATGCTTCTAATGGGAACCGACTACCTATGCCGCACAAATCAAACTATGCCCTTACCATCTGTTTCTGCTTTCCTGATGTAATTCTTGCCAATCATAGGATTTTTCTTATCATAATAGGTAAGAAAAACTAGCTGTTCCCCTCAATCTGAATTCATTTAGCGTTTAAAGAAAATGATATACAAAGGTCTTACCTCCTGCATACTTTTTAACAGTTCATTGTACTTATTCTCTTCATTTCTTAAGTTTTGCTTCTTGAGATCGAGGGCGCTTTCTGCTTTTGTATTAGCTCTTTGAATTTCTGCAAGAGCATCTTCCAGTGAACAGAGTGTATCACCAAATTTCTACAATCAGAAATAAATGAAATTTAATTTAGCTTAAGAAACTGATGCAGTATTTGTGATATTTCATCTTCTGCTCACAGCTATATGTAGAAGAAGAGATAAATATCTGATCAAGCAGGCAGTTAGACTGCAATGCAAGCAGGTCAGAACATGTCTTCCCTCTGAAATCCAAACTTGAAGCCCCTATTGAAGTCCCGCATCATCTCATAATATATGACATTGCCCCTGTACAAAAGCTGCATTTAGGACCATCCTGTATCTAAACACATTTACTGCCCCCAAAACTGAGGTCAGTACTGATTGTTGTTGAACAAGAGTTTCCTACTTGAAGTGTATTTCTTTAGAGACATCAAAAAAAAGGGGGGAAAAAAAACCTCTTGCAAAACTTACCATTGAATGCACAGAGTGGAAACATGAGGGCAAGCAGTTTCTATTCTTCACTTATTATTCATTTAAGTGATTGGAAGTGATTTCAGACAAATGAAAACTTTAAATAGATGTCTTTTAGACAAGGACTAAGAATGACAATGAGCATTGTATAATCTAAACAACACACCAGAAGATAAAAATTCAAGGGTATGTTATCTGTAAAAATAAGTCCCTTCTCATATAACTCCTTGTATTCAGATAAGCACAACTTTGTTCTCACCTTATTCTTTGTCTTTTCCATCTCTGCTATTTCTTCATTAAGTTGTCTCACCTTCTTCTCACTTTCAGCCATTGATTCCCGAAGCTTCTCTACATTAGCCTCCATTTCCTTTAACTTTTCAGTGGAGGATACCTTTGTGTCTTCAGCTAGAACAAACTGATAAGCTATACAGAGGCAGCTTAAATGTTCTATCGCTCGTATTACTTTTTGGTATTCTAGATAGGATGCTCGTTCCTGAAAAAACACCAATTAAAAAACCTCTAAAATTTGATGGAAAAATAATATTAAGTAGGCCTGTTATAGAAATCTTCTAAACACTTCTACTATTATTGTACATAAGGGGAAGAATTATCCATGTTAAGTAATATATTTGGTACTGTACATTGCAGGCCTGCTTAGGAAAATCTTAGCTAAAACCAATACTTGTGCAATTGTTTGTACAGCAGAAATATCACTTGACACAAGTTTTTTAAGACCAAAGATATTTCTTGTCTTCTATTTTTATCTATTTCTCATTTTCTTCCTTTTCCCTACATTCCCTGGAAGTCTTGAATGTCACATTTTCTGTATTTGGACTGAAGATAAAATTTATCTCAAAAGATTCTATAAAGCTTGAAAACATGCTATTGTTTTAGCCACCACATACTGGTTCAGGGTAGCTGAAATTATTTTTTCAGTAGTTTAAGGGTCATACCACTCTTCTAATTTTTCCATACCTCTCTCAGTTTATGTAAAGTTGGAGTGATCTCCTCATTTAAGACCTGCAACACAAACCAGAAGATTTATATTCATATTTTTAAAACTCTTTTATGTCTAAGCATGAATACCTAGTTCCAGGCGTAGAAATTAAATATTCTAGAATTTAAAAACCACACCACTACAGCAGTTATTCAGTTATCTTTAACAAATAAAAAAGAAAGTATACTTTCTAATATGTAGTACCATTTGAATGTCTTTCAGTTTGGCTTCCTTCTTCTCTATGGTTTTCTGGACAGCTGTTTTCTTGCATTCATACATCCTAGTACCAGCTGCTTCTTCAATCATAGCTAAAATCTAAAATAAAGCAACGTGACAAAAATTTGATGTTTCTTCTTATGTCGGACAGGTTCAACTCAGAACCGAGTTGAACATCTCATCTCCCTCTGATACCTTTTGTGTGTGTGTGTCTGTGGTGTGTGTGTGTGTGTGTCCCCGTCCCAGTGTCAATCCCTGATGTGCAGAACAAATCAGTAAACCTTCAAAGAAGTCCCACACCTTTCTTACCTCTGGTGGCTTCATATTCAGAACTTTGGTAATTCGTCCCTGGTGACAGAAGGATAAAACAAGAATGGTGGTTGTGTACCATGCAATAGTAAAAAACCAAAACCCCAAATCCCGACTCATTTTTATAGGTTATAATATAAGTTCAAATGTGATTTTTTTTTTTTCTACAAGATAATCTAATTTACTCAGTTGGTTTGTTTTGGAAAGTTCAAACAAGTCACTTCTTCAAGCAGCAAGCTTGAAATGGCCCTGTCCTGGTTTCAGCTGAGAGGATTGATTTTCTTCATAGTAGCTAGTGTGGGGATATGTTTTGGATTTGTGCTGGAGACAGCATTGATAATATAGAGATGTTTTTGTTCTGTGGACCTGTTGTTGAGCAGTGTTTACGTGGGGCCAAGGCCTTTTCTGCTTCTTGCACTGCCCTGCCAGCGGGATGGCTGGGGGTGCACAAGAAGTTGGGAGGAGACACAGACAGGACAGGTGACCCAAACTGACCAAAGGGATATTCCATACTATAGGATGTCATGCTCAGTTTATAAGGAGCTTGGGGGAAAAGGGGGGGGGGCAGCAGCATTCGAGCAATGGCGTTTGTCTTCCCAAGCAACCGTTACGCGTGACGGAGCCCTGCTTTCCTGGAGATGGCTGAACACCTGCCTGCCCATGGGCAGTGCTGAATGAATTCCTTGCTTTGCTTTGCTTGTGCACGCGGCTTTTGCTTTACCTATTAAACTGTCTTTATCTCAACCCACGAGTTTTCTCACTTTAACTTTTCCAATTCTCTTCCCCATCCCGATGAGGGGGGGGAGGGGAGTGAACGAGCAGCTGCATGGTGCTCAGCTGACATCTGGGGTAAAACCATGACAGGCCCTTACATCTTATCTTAGGCTTGTCCTCCACATTTCTGTTTACATCTTTAAGGAGTAGTAAGTGCATTTTGTTCTAGAGTCTTACCAAGTTGCTGATGTTGAATAAGCTCTTAATCATAAACTGGCTTTTTGGAGATATAGCTCATATGTAACTACAGGGAAGCAGAATAGGTGCATATCTGCCCTCCCCACCCCCACACACCCCCTCAGCAAGTTGGAACAGTTTCATTTGAAATAGTAAATCCTGGTCTATTATTTCTTGCAAATATTTCAGGGGTTTATCTAGTCCCTGATGCATTGATGTTTATAAGGGTCTTTTCAATTGGTCAGCTCTTCCTGTGTTAATTGTGACTCAAGAAAGCAGGTATATCAACTTCATTCAAAATATTGTCTAACACAGAACACAGATACAAGGAAAGAAAATCTCTTTTTAGTGTACTAATAAAAGCAACACCTATCTGTTAAAGACACAAAAAGGAAAATAAAATTGGAATATGTTTTAGAAAAAGTTTGCTACCTGAGGTCTTGTGCTGCAGGACATGTGTTCTAGAGTCAAATTATGCTGTACTGGAAATCTCAACTACTTAGCAGACGTCTGATTTTTACATTATAAGAAGTTGTTTTTCTCTGATTAGGAAATTAAGTGTTCTTCAACTATCTATCCTGCCTCAATTTTAGTACAACTTCAATTCTTTTTGGTTTTATAAAGATGCACACAATACCTGCATAATGAGGAAGTGAGGATTATTGACATTGAGTCCCACAGAACAGAAGAGGTCCTGCACGCGAGTGTTGGTAGCATTCACACCATTGATAAGATACTTATTTCTACCTCCAATGACAACCTGGAGGAGGAAAAGAAATGGAAGAAAGTTTAAGGGATTTAAAAATGACTTGACATTATGAGAATATAAACTGTAATAAAGAATAAAAAATCTGAGCAAATTCCATACATTATATCTTTGCATACATATGCATACTATACAGAACATCATAACAGATCTTTTGGTCAGGCACTGGCACAGGTTGCCCAGAGAAGCTGTGGATGCCCCATCCCTGGAAGTGTTCAAGGCCAGGTTGGATGGGGCATTGGGCAACCTGGTCTGGTGGAGGGTGTCCCTGCCCACGGCAGGGGGGGGGTGGAACTAGATGGGCTTTGAGGTCCATTCCAACCCAAACCATTCTGTGATTCTATGACATGATTCTATGACTGAAGAGATATTTAAAATGTGTAAGTAAAACATAAGAAAGATCAGTCACTGAGGGCAATATTGACAAGAAGATTTCCAAACTCCACAAGTTTTCCTTTCCTTTTTGTGTTTTGTTTTTTTTTTTTAAACTTAGGAGACCTCTTAATCAAAAGGATAATGGTTCTTTTGTTCTTAGAGACCAAATTTAACACAGTTCAGATATTAAGAGGAAAATACAAAAGCAGAAGAAAAAGCCACAAAATGGAAAATTATAACTTGCTTTAGGAACATTATTTCACTATGTTTCTGTGCAAGTCCATAGAAAACATTATTGACATAAGACATTTAACAATATTAATCTAATTTCCCAAGCCATTAATTTCTTTTATCTAGTGCACTGGACCTACTTCTACAGTTTGTGTTACTAACCACACTGTAGAATTGCCTCAACTGCAAAAAACTCAGGCACTTTAAAAATTACTTTTTTTCCCCCCAATAAAAAATCACTCTGTAGAGCATGGTAAAAATAGGTTACCGAGCAATACAGATGTTAAAGACTCACCTGCCTAGTGATGGTGATCTCATCACTAGCTTCAAACCCCAGTGGACTTAGTTTCTTGTCAGAATTATCAAAGATAATAGACACAGTTGCTTTAGTAATTCCAGCTTGCCCATTTTTATAAACTAGGTCTTGCAAGTTGGAAGCTCGCACCTAAATCCATGGAATAGATAAATACATTTTTGAAAGAAATTCATTACACAGCTTCAGTGTGCTACTGTAGGTTTTGGAGAAATGAACAAGCAAAATGCAGATCTAGTTGTAGATTTAAGAGTTCATGTGAGAAACTGACATATGGGAGCTACAAGGTGCTAGTGTTGTAAAACCGCAGGCAGAGTATGCCAGTCTAGTTTTAGTGAGCCAGCTAATTGTTTCTGCATAAGACTCCTGACAAAAACTGAATAGCTGTTTAAGAAAAAAACCAACAAAACAGATGACTAGTTCAGTTACCAGTACGTTTACTTAAAGAGCATTTATTATCCATAACAGTTAGTTCAGAACTCATAAATGAGTCTAATGTTCTAAGCTGCACACTTTGAGCTGCTGTAGTATACTGATGAAATAGTAAATCAGTCTTAACATAAGAATGAGCAAAAATGACAGAGACTCAGTTTTATGTAATGAAAAATCCAAATAAATAAATCTAATTTCTTAAATAGAAGCACTACTTCAGGTCTTCCATCAGAGATCACTCAAATGAGTAATATGAAACATTGCTGACAGAAGACAGACCTTTCTTAAATGCACCCTCTCTCTTTACCTGTGACAGATTGGTGATTCCCAACAGGAAACAGATTGAGTCCAAGATATTGGACTTGCCACTACCATTCAAGCCCGTAATGGCATTGAATAAGGGGTCAAAGCCACGGACTTCGGTCCTCTGAGCATAGGATTTAAAACCTTCAAGAACAATTGACTTGATGTACATCTTGTCTGTGTTCCTAATGGACCAGTCCAAGTATCCTCAAGAATATGAAGAAAGGTACCTGAATCACAATCAAAGACTTCAAAGAAAAGAAAGAAAAAGAAAAAAAAAAGGAAACTAATTATAATGCATGGCAAACAAACAGCTAAATGCGTGAGAAAATGGCAAGAACACACGCCTGCTACAACAAAAAGACTAGGCACTTATAAACGTAAAATTCGAAGTAGATCCCAGATCCGGGAAGCACCCCAACAATAACCTGTGCTCCAACATTTTTAAGCGTGACTTTACACAACGTTCATCACGACCTTTGTGTGAAGACGGTGGCATAACCCTGGTTTCTCACAAACCTGGCCGTTAGTCCATCACCCAACGAAGGAAAGGGAAAGGCACGGATCTTTCAGCACCTGGCAGAAGGTGAGCCTCCCTTCCCAGCCTGCAGGACTGTTATCTGCTCAGCCCCACCGCACCGGAGGGCTGAAGCCCGGGAAAAAGCCTCGCCTCTGATGCGCCGGCAACGCAGCCCCATCCCTGCCGCCACGCCGGCTGCCCCCCGCATTCTCGCCGCGGCTCCCCTCAGCCCCGAGGGTGTCTCTGCCAAGCAAGCCCTCGCTGGCGGCCCTAACACCAGCCAGGCACCCTCCCCAAGCCCCGGCACCTCACCACCAGCGATTCTCTCAGCCGCCTGCAACAACTGAATTTTGGCGCCGCGAATCGGCGGCCGTTAGAGGAGGAGCAGCTTGATGAAGGCTGCCCCCTCACCGCCTGGCCTCAGGGGGCCCAGCTCCTCCTTCCCTAGTGGAGGGAGGCGAGGGTCGAGGTCCGTTCCTCACTGCTTTTCAGAGGACGAGTGAGCACATCCATAACGCTGCCTCTCGGGCTGAGGGGACGGCCCGCACCCTCAGGTCAGGCAACCGTGGCGGGCAGGCTCTGACGAGAAAGGCCCCCTTCGGCCCTGAAAGGCGGACAAGAGCAGTGGTCGGGGCGGGAATATGTGGAAAATGGCGGAAAGTGGTGGGTTTTGTTCCGTAAGGAAAGGGAGCCGCAGCTATACGGCCGCGGTCACTGGGACAGGAGAGCGGGGTGGGTGAGGTGCTTGGCTGCTAGTGTGGGGTTATGTGGCGGGGCCGAGGAGCTTGAGTGTTAACTCTGGGCTATGGCGGTGTCTTTGTACCGCCCTTAAATTACATTGAGAAAGTGCAGTTCTGTACTTCAACCCTACTACTACCAACCCCAACACCCCCCCCCCCAAAAAAAAAACCCACAACACCAAAAAAACCCCTATCTATGCCTGTTCAACTATGTTATTGTGGTTTACAGAGATTTTTCTATTCAAGCAGAGTAAAGAGAACCTGTTCAAAATTGTGATCACGTGCCATCGTCCAGTGCTGCATTGGTCACAGTGGAAAAGCAAAAATCAGGTGAATGTGTTTACTCTGCCCTGAAGCTGCTGTAGTTAGCCTGTAAAAATAGACCAGTATTTTGCAGGAGGACTTCTGAACATAGCTGAACAGAGAGATCCGGGGAGCTGCTGTAAATCTGATTTTACTCAGCCACCTAGTTTATAGTTTGAGGTTATTTTAATATGATTATTTTTGAAATAATCATACTGCAAGTCTACATGATAGGGGAATTTTCTTTGTGTGCCTGCTTGCTTCCGGAATTACATCGGATGCAGCTCGATCTGTTTAAGGTCTTACTGTGACAGCACTGCTGCGGGAGGTACTGTAGCCGGGAAGCACTTGATGATGTCCTATCATCTGTTAATTTGCTGACATCTGGACACCATACTGAGAAAAATTATTTTAAAGTATGGGGAAGAATCAGACTGATACTGTATAACAATACAGCCATTGTGAAATGCCACTTTTTATTTGGTGAGTTAAAAATCTTTCCAAATTATTTTTGAATCATTTCTGATTGGGGAAAAAAAAAAATCTGTACTCTGTGGCAAATGTGCTTGCACATTTCTTGAAGGCCAGTTCCTGTTTAGTTTCTGTGAGAGGTGGGTGCTGGGACTATGCTGCATGTGGCACCTGGTCGCTTTTCAAAGGGGCAAAATGATTGTCAGTGTGGCTGACTGAGTTGGTGGCCGAGTATCCAGTGCTGTACCTGCTCCAGCTACTCCTTTTCCATCCAGGCTAACTGGAGCCTGAAATAGGAAAAAGGAAATGAAGAACCACTTCTGATGTGAGAGGCTTTGCTACTATAAAGATAACCATGTATGTCCTCTATTTGCATATGACATGAGAGAAAGGGGTAATTTCATCCTTCCTTAAGGGGTTATGTAATGGCTTTGACCTCAAAGGCCCTAAAAGTTGGGTGCTTCATTTGGTGTAATGGTAAAATGTGCTATTTTGATGATAGTGCTCAATTTTAAAGAATAATTTAAAAAAAATGTTGCAGCTACCTAACATGTTGGTATGAATATAGCATGTGGTTTGAGGAAGGAAAAGGTGCTTTTAGCAGCTGCTTATCTAGGAGAATTTTTGGTATTAGTATACCATAATGTGCATTATGCCAAATGCATAGCAGATACCTTTCCTAGCTCTGAAGTCACAGGTAGATATTCTACAAAGGTTAACATACAGTATAGCTTACTGGTTTGTGAAATGAGTAGTTTAAGAATTGGGAAGGGGGTTGATTTTTCTAAGTACATGATAATACAGCACAAAATTAATGATATAATCAGTTCAGAAAGAGGGGTTTTTTTGGAACTCACTAGTATGCTCACTAAAATCTAAGAACTGAAAGCATGGTCACATCAGATACATAAAAGATGGTGTTCTATTTTGATAAAACAACACCAATTTCTTTTTATTTCATGGGATGAATTTAACACTAAACTTTTTGGGTAGACAAATTTTGTAAGGGTTGTTTGTTAGGTTTTGGTGATTTTTTTGCAGATCATGCTATAGTTGATTATTGGTTCAGAAGAGATAATTGTTCTTTTTTTCTTCTCAGGACTTAGTTCTGGTGAAAGAAAGAGTGCTAGTTACCATTATGTAGTCACAGAATAATTTAGGTTGGTATGGGTTTGGCGAGGTTGTGTAGTATGTGCACATGAGCAAAGCCAGACCAGACAGATCAGATTGCTCACAGGCATGTGAAGTTGTGCAAATGCAGCTGTGTCCCAGTTCAGGGTGGTGGGCAAGGACTCTGTCCTTCCAGGTCATGACTGTTCACGTCTTTTATAAGGACATAAATATTATGGCTCTCAATATGATCCCTGAGGGATAACCCTAGTAATGGGTTTTCAACTGGACTTTTTCCCACTAAGGACAATCCTGCAATCCTCTACCTTCTTATGCACTTATGCACCAATTTATCTCACCAGTTTGGCTGTAAGGATATAGGGAAGTGACATGTTTATATCTGATTCTTTGCTGTGTTTATGCAGTTTTACTTGCTTAAGTGTTCTTCATGTGAAAAACCATGCTGCTTAGTCTAAAGCAGGTGCAGATTTCCTTGCACCAGTTGATACCGTCTGAGATCCACTAGTGTAGGTTATGGCTCAGTTTCCTGGGGAATTTGGGACCACAGGTGAACTTGCAAAGCCAGTCAGTATTGAAAGTTTGATTAGCACATTGAAATTCACTAATCTTACAGTTTGGGAAAGGAAGCAAGAACAAAGGTTAAACACCAAACCAAATATTAAGCAGGTCAGTTTAGAAATTCTGACCTTCCTGCTGTCAGATAACTGAGACTAAAGTACATTTCTAATCTAGACAAGTAAATGTTTCTTTAGTGGTAATACTGCAGTCTCCTTGTGGGGTACAATGTTTATATCTGCTCAAGCCTATACCTTTCATGAGCTGATACTCCTGTTAAGGTTTACAACCCTTGAAAAGAAGGGTCCTGGAGGAGAGAGCAAGACCCTAAAAGGCCAGCACCCCCCCTCAGCACACAGATCAATGTGTGCTTGGGGTTCTCAGGTGGGGAGAAAAAAAAAAAGCCAGGGAAACCAGAAGAATGTGGAAGGACTGTCTTTTGAATCTCCGCTTGTGTAAAAAACTTGTGAAGCATCCCTCAGGGATTCACCATGACAATTCTGTCTTGCACGTTTGGAGAGGTGATAATCTTTACAAAGCACCAGAGGAAAGGCAGGCAGGCTAAGAACAGGGAGTGTGGAGGGGAGTTCAAGGATTTTTCTTTCAAGCCTGGAGATTTAATGTTTTCAACTCCAGTGTGGTGAATGTAATCCTTGCTCTAACTCTCACCAAGTTTTCTTGTGCTGGGCTGGATATAAATTTGAGAGAGGAACTACAATTTAATCTATTAATAGGGAAGCAAGGTCCATGCTGTGCAAGCTGTATGTGTATGCATTTCATTTGAAGTTGATACCTGTGAATATTGAAATACTAAGATCAATTCAAGCAATTAGAGCCATTGCCCAATAGATGTAACCAAACAAAAGGGAAACCACTGTAACAGAAAATAATTAGTTGTAAGATAAGAAGCTCTGGAACAATCTCATTTTAAACAGCTCGGCCTTGGAAGAACAGATGCACAAAGATAAGAAAGTTACAAGGTGATCATAAAACCAGCCTTGAAGGATAAGGTGGATAAGGAATTGGCTGTATGGTCGCACTCAGAGAGTTGTGGTCAACGGCTCAGTGTCCAAGTGGAGAATGGTGACGAGTGGTGTTCCTCAGGAGTTGGTACTGGGACCGGCGCTGTTCAGCATCTTTGCTGGCAACACGGACAGTGGGATCGAGTGCACCCTCAGCAAGTTTGCCCACGACACCAAACTGCGTGGTGTGGTCGACACACTGGAGGGAAGGGATGACATTCAGGGGGACCCTGACAGGCTGGAGAGGTGGGCCCGTGTGAACCGCATGAAGTTCAACAAGGCCAAGTGCAAGGTCCTGCACGTGGGTCGCTGCAATCCCAAGCACGACTATAGGCTGGGCAAGGAATGGATTGGGAGCAGCCCCGAGGAGAAGGACTTGGGGGTATTGATTGCTGAGAAGCTCAACATGAGCCGGCAGTGTGCGCTTGCAGCCCAGAAAGCCAACCGTGTCCTGGGCTGCATCAAAAGAGGCGTGACCAGCAGGTCGAGGGAGGTGATCCTGCCCCTCTACTCTGCTCTGGTGAGACCCCACCTGGAGTACTGCCTCCAGCTCTGGGGGCCCCAGTACAGGAGAGACATGGAGCTGTTGGAGAGAGTCCAGAGGAGGCCACGAAACTGATCAGGGGGCTGGAGCACCTCTCCTATGAGGACAGGCTGAGAGAGTTGGGATTGTTCAGCCTGGAGAAAAGGCGGCTCCAGGGAGATCTAATTGTGGCCTTCCAGTACCTGAAGGGAGCCTGCAGGAAAGATGGTGAGGGACTGTTTATCAGGGAGTGTAGTGACAGGACAAGGGGTAATGGGTTTAAGCTGAAGGAGGGTCGATTTAGACTAGATGTTAGGAGGAAATTCTTTACTCTTAAGAGTGGTGAGGCACTGGCACAGGTTGCCCAGAGAGGTTGTGGAGGCCCCCTCCCTGGAAGTGTTTAAGACCAGGTTGGATGAGGCTTTGGGCAACGTCTAGTGGAGGGTGTCCCTGCCCGTAGCAGGGGGGTTGGAACTAGATGGTCTTTAAGGTCCCTTCTAACCCAAACTATTCTATGATTCTATGATAAGGTATATGTGATACCAGGACTGAGTCTGATCCTTCATCTGAAGACCACCAACAACCACCCGGATGTGCCAACAAACAGGCGCGAAAGACATTAGCATATCCTAATGAGTTCCCAGAAAATCCATGAATGTGATAAGCATTACTCAGAAATATAATGAATATGTATATTAACATAGTATAAATACTTGTTAGTTTTGTCTTTTGGGTGTGCACGTTAGGTGGAGTTATCCCCCGTGCACCCAGCACTGCAATAAAGAATGCCTGCTTTCTAAAACTTCAAAATAAGTCTTAGAGAGTGAAATATTTTGTTGAGAGTGAATATCATATGTGGGGGTGTAACTCTCAAACCATGCTTGGCACACAGGAAAAGGATTGAAAGAGAAACCCTGCAAGTGCCTTGGTGGCAGAAGATACATGCTTCATTAGGTACAAGAGAATTTTTCTGGGGGAGCAAGGAAGCATATAGAGGGAGGAAAGGAGGAAAGCAGGAAGGAAAGATGGACGTTGTTGTTTACAGACCATAGGAAATGTCTCAGTCAGAGCTCACACAAGTGTTGATCAGTGGTGAGAGGCAAATCTGTCAAGGGCTGTACGTCATTGCGGGATGGCTTCTTTGTTGTGGCACTGGGAGCCTTAGGATGGCATTTTGCATGGATTCACCCATTTTCACTTGCTATGGAATATAACAGTAAAGTACTATGCTGAGCTGATGTGCACTGTGGGAGTGGGAAGGTCCTCAGGCCCCTTTAAAGCAGTGATATGACAGCTGCTGATTACTGCTCTGTGCTTTCACCCTTCCACTGCAGTTCCTTCAACTCTCATTGACTTCCCTTTTTTTTTTTTTTTTTTCCCCTCTTGTCTCTTTATCTTTTCATTTATCTTTCCCAGTCTCCTTAATACTATGGATGTATCGGAGTGGTAACAGGTATGTCTCGGATATGCTAGGTGGGCTGGAGCAGCAAGTTTCCTCTTGAGGGAGAAGTTGATTATATGTGTTATGAGCAGCAACACATGCAAAGATTGATCTGCCCTTGTAATATTACAGAAATTCAGGAGGGGGCCTCAGAGGAATTGCTGGTGCTTGAAAGTATGTTTAACTCCCTTCTTAGCACACAGGGCTGTCTTATTACACTATGATGCAGGAGACAGGTGTTCTTAACCTTTGTAGAGGTATGTAATGAGCAGACAATGGACAGGCTTACTAAGTCCTGAAGCTCTTGCAGTAACTTTACATCATCAGATACTAGCCTGAGATTTCTCATCTTTTTCCCTTAAAACATAACTGCTTGCTTGGTGTAGTCAAAAGTTTAGGGTTTAATTTAAATGGAGGTTTCTAAAAATTTAAACTTAATGGAGCCTTAAAAAAACCCTGATGTTGTCTTTGGCAGCTGTAAAATCAAGCAAATGAAACATTTCTCTGTGGTGCAGTGATAGGCATGTCCCTGCAAATGTAAGAAGTGAACCTGTGCTGCAGTATGTCTCAACAGCTTTGATGAAATGTTGCATTTACTGCTGATGCAGCATGTGCTTGGACTGTATCAGCGTTTAAGCAAGGGGAAAGTAGAAAGAATGCTTCAAAGAAGCCTAAGAGTGCCCTGCAGTGATGAGGGAATCGCAGCTGGTCCTTCAAGAAGGTTTGGCTTGGTTTGTCAGCCCAGGTCACCTGCAGTGTCCCATGTTCCTTCCTATCTGTGGGCTTCTTGCTTATTCTTTCTTATCAGATGTAGTTCTTAAGATTCCAATTTTACGTGCAATTTTTGAGGCCTGAAGGGCATCTGAGCTGTTTCGGTGCACGTCTTGGCTTCGCTTTTCCCCTCCCCGTGTGAGCTTGCTCTGCAGGACTGTTAAACCTCTGTTGGAGTTACAGCCTTGTAACAAAGTGCAGAATGTTTTTTTACCAAGCGATGACTATTCACCTCCAATCTTTGACCTCCTTCCAGGCCTTGCTAGTATTGCATAAAGAAGTGAACTTGCAACTTTACTGTTTCATAATGCAGCGTCATGCTTGCTCAGATATTTGCAGTATAGTGTTTGCCAAAAGTAGTGTAAGAGTGGTTTGGCTTTGCCTTGTTTTTTACCACAGGAAAAAAATAATTTCTAAGAAAGCATTGTAATAACTAACCAGAGGGAAGGAACAGGTAATTTTTGCTAAGACTTGCAGGCACTTATGATTTGAGGTCATATTTACTCTCAGGTAATTGGTAATCCTGTAATGTATGGGGAATCCCAAGGTAGCCTCTGGATTATAACTCAGTTGTCAGTCTCTACTGTCAAGAAGTCCTTTGAAGTTTTCTTGTTTGGTTGGTTGGTTTTTCAAAGTATTTAGAAAGTCCTTTATGCTGGTGCCTGGCAGATTGCTTTGAAATGCTGCAGGAGACTGTGTAAATTGGATCTTGAGGAAGGACTAGGTAAGATGATGATTCCTGAACAACTTCGCTGTTGTGGTGATCGGGTTTTTTTCCTTCAGCACCAATCTACAGACTAATTATGTCTTGAGAGATATACTTCATTCAGCTTTTAATCATACTCTTCCGGTGTAGCTGGGAGCATAGCTGTTCCTACACCAAAATGGAGATAAAAGGAAAACAAGTACCACAGCTGTATCTGCGAATTAATTGTGACTGGCAGCAAGATGAACTGTTAAGCTAACCCCAAATTTGAATTGAACTTACTTGTAACTGACAGGCTTCTAAGACAGTTTTGTCCTCAAGGTTAGATTTGGGTAAGCCCAGGCTAGGAAACCATACTACACAACATACACATGTTATTTGGGGTTACTTAGGGAAAGTAAACTGCTGGTTTGACTCATGCTCCCTTGAGAGCTTTACTACTCTTCTACTTTAATGTGAAGATTCCCAGATTTCAGGTGTCACCACCAGCTCCTCAGTCTCCGGTCAAACTGGCAGTTTTCCCAGACTTGTCTCCCTTGTATTCCTGACCTTTTCCAGTTGCTACTATCTACTGTGGAATCCCAGTTTTCACCTCTTCCTTCTCTCCTATTTTCCCCTGAGTTGTGAACCTCCTTCCCCACTCTGATTTTGAGAATTGAGCTGTGATAACTGTATGAAGGTTCTTTCCTTGCAGCTCTGCTACAATTTTCACCAACTGCAGTGTCTGAACACAGACTGGATCTTTGCTTTCATATGTATATTGTTAGTGCACAAAGCCGAGATTCCCCAATCCATTACTTCTTTCTTAGGTGTCTGATTTTATGGATATAGTTGATAGAGATTAATGTAGAACTTTTTTCTTTGATAACTTGATGGGCTAGACCAGAGGACAAGGAGGATTTGGAGGACATCAGAATAAATGCTCTCTTGGAACTTCCAATTTCAATAAAAGCTTTAATGTTTCTTTTGTAAGAATATCAGGCAGAAATGTATCACCTTAATTTTTTCCTGGGACTTGCTAGAAATGAATTATTTTAAAGAGTCTTTTTATCAACTTCATAGACTGTCCTTTCTCAACTTTTTATCATAGCTGCCTCTTTACAGTAACAATTATAATGGTCTATGAAACACTTCATATACAAAATGTGCAAAAGACAGGTATTATTCAAACACACTGACACTGATGACAAAGTAGTTTTGCAGCACAGTAGTTACTGCTCTTGGAGCTGAGATGGTGGCTATCACATTCTTAGTCCAGTAATGCTTTTACTGGACCCCACAAATGTTGCTGTTTATGCTTGAGAGTTCTTTAATATGCTTTAGCAATGTAGTCCTTACCAGTTCTTACGATTTTATATCTAAACGTACAAAATAATCTTGGTTCGTTAATCTGGAAATTGGTTAGTGCATCTGTTGTCCCAAAACTGGGGGTTCATTTACCCAGTGTGCAATACACCAATATACACACACAGCAGAGGTATTTTATTGCATATTTGGGTGTCAAGACAGCAAACCAAAGCTCTAAATCAGTGGCTATTTATACAGAAAACATTAACATATTCATCTTTCTAGTACGTATGCATTGTTATTCTGTTAAATGATTGGTTTAGATTTCTTCGCCTAGCACGCAAACTAGAACACATGCTCAAGCTCTTTTCTCCGCCTTTAGCTTTTGAGTAGGTGGTGTAATTGGGGTGGGTGGTCCATGGGTCGGTGGTCACAATTCCCCTTGCTGGAATTACCTTTCCCCTAGCTTCCCGTTACTTTTGGCAAGTCCAAATAGTTCTTCATGGTGTACTGACTGAACTAGTAATATATCAGTTAAACTTCAGCTTTTAACAATTACCAGCTACTTATCAGACAGAGGTATTTAGCTATTTCTTGTCTGGCCTGAGACCAGCAGGTGTAGGGCTACGCAATGGACTTTTGCAGCAGCATGACAGCTTGATTCATATCACATTTTACATTTGGGGTTACTGTAACAAATCCATTCATCAAACATGTGTCTGTGTTCTGTTTTCTGTTTGTTTGGCTTGGGGCTTTCTGTTTTACAGCATACAGAAAACATCCCTAGCTTTGAAGTGGCTATAATAATGTGATTTCAGTAGAAGGTGAGAAGTTATCAGCAGAAAATTTGTCCTGTTGCCAAAGTTAGGCCTAAATGTAATAAAAATGGTCCAGTGAAATTAATCTTTCAGTACTGTTTGTAGGAGGGGTCACTGCTCTGCTGAAAAATTTATGTATCACAAAAAGTAGAAATTTTTGATAGGAATGTAAAGATTAGTGCAAATGGGAGGTCTGACTGTGGAAGCACCAGTGTTACCGGAAAGTGGCAAAATATTTCACTCTTTAAGACTTATTTTGAAGTTTTAGAAAGCAGGCATTCTTTATTGCAGCGCTGGGTGCACGGGGGATAACTCCACCTAATGTGCACACCCAAAAGACAAAACCAGCAAGTATTTATACTATGTTAATATACATATTCAGTATATTTCTGAGTAATGCTTATCATATTCATGGATTTTCCAGGAACTCGTTAGCATATGCTAATGTCTTTCACGCATGTTTGTTGGCACCTCTGGGTGGTTGTCGGGGGTCTTCAGACTCAGTCCTGGTGTCACATATACCTTATCCCTCAAGGCTGGTTTTGTGATCACCTCGTAACTTTCATATCTCTGCGCATCTTTTCTTCCAAGGCCGAGCTGTTTAAAATGAGATTGTTCCAGAGCTTCTTATCTTACAACTAATTATTTTCTGTTACAGTGGTTTCCCTTTTGTTTGGTTACATCTATTGAGCAATGGCTCTAATTGCTTGAATTGGTCTTAATATTTCAATGTTCACAGGTATCACCAGAAGGAACGGCAGAAGAGAGATAGAAATGGCCAATGTTGAGGGCACCTAGATTTGCAGATCATCAGGATTACAGCACATCTTTGTGCAGCTTCTTAGAGGACCAGATAGGGAAAACAAAGGTCAGCCGAAAACAAGGGACAACATGTTCCTGTACTCAGACTAAAGTGAAAAATCAAGCTATTAAGAAATAGTGGCAATGTAAAGAACAGGGCTGGAGCCTTGAGGCACACAGACAAAAGAGACAAAGAGCACTGTTGATGACTCACAGAGGTGGGACAGGATGGGGGACAAAGCATTTCTGCATCACTGTTGGCTCCCCGGGGGTACCAATGGCACATCAGCACATGGCTGCCAGCCTAGCCAGCGTTCCTCATCCCTGGTCATACCTGGCTGGGTATCTGTGTCTGAACACAAGACACTCTGCTGGGACACCTCTTAGTGCTCCTGGGTGTAAGCGAGTGAGTGAGATCAGCTTTGTGTCACTCTGAACTCACCTTTTTCTCTTGTAAGGCCCTTTGCTGAGTTTGCTTTGTTTGTGCTGCAGTGTTGCAATATCTGTTGTTACTGAAAAGTACAGATAAGCATGATTGATACCAAAGCAAATGCAGCAGTGGATGGACATGCCAGGGGAGTGCCACCTGATTTTTTTAATTATTATTATTTTTCTAAGAAAAGCATTTGCAGGTCAGATAGCAATTGCTGCAGCAACTTTTCTGTGACCTTGGTCCTTCTGATTGTATGTGGGATATGATGAATGCCTGTTTTGGCTACTCAACAATGTGGGACGCTTTGACAGTGAGCTTGATACTTCATTTTGTGAAAGATGTACATGTCCTGATACAGGTGATTTCTGAAGCACACGCTTCTAATGCAGGAGCCCTTCACCTGTGCTGTTTGTTTCTCCTTGAGGAACCAAGAATATCCCTGGTTCATCACAGAAGGTTGCTGAGCACTGATGAGTTTCTGGGTCTGGTGGTGCTTGCTTTTATGTAAATGATGAAGACCTTGCCCTGTTCTCCCTGGTTCTTGCTTGTGTGTCTTTAAAATATTTTTTTTGTTTTTTTTCATTTTCTCTGTCTTTGGATTTATTTTCTAGGTCTCTCTTCCTAATTAGTACTTTTGCCTTCAGGTGTTTTGTAATTAAACATGCCACTATGTATTCATCTGTTTACACTTTCCACACTTTATATGCTACTTGAATATTTTCACAAAAAAAAAAAAGCTGAAGACAGATAGTCCCTAGACAAAGTTTTCTCCCATGCTACATTGCAACACAGTTGACGCAAAATACCAAAGTTTGCCACTGTTTCTTACAGTGGCTCTGCAATGCACAGAGATCCCAGCATGCAGAGGCATAGTCACACAAGCTCTGATCCTTCGGTGGATGCACTGGGAACAGTGAAGATATCAGAGCATACGGATGCCCTTTGAGAGCCTGCAGGAATCTCACTGTCATGTAAATGTCATGATAGTGTTCCCTTGTGATAGTGGCATAGGTATGGACCATTTGCTGTGTTAAATGATGGATTGAACAATGAATTTTATATTCATTTTTAATTAGATTTTTTTTGTCAGTGGTGGAACTCTTGAGTTTTAGGACAGGACTGTTAAAATGTGATTTGAAGAAACTCCTGCTCTGGGGGACAGTCTTGGTCTCCAGATTACAGTTTTTGTGGTTTCTAGGACTCCTAGAACGGGACTATGGGTTTTGTGTATTTAGCTTGACATATTGCAGAACATTCCTGTGCAACTGCCTGGGTGATTAATTGGAACAGTCTGTAATGGTGATCTCAAACCTTAACAGGAGAAAGGTGACTCACATTGGGTGTGCCCTGTGCCAAGTTTACTGAGGCTTTACAGTTGCTCCTGGGGAATTGAACTGGGCAGTGCCTGCTCTGTCAATAAAAGCAGGTGTCTTTGCCTTTTAGGAGGTGTGTGTGACTGAAGCAGCCGAGCCACCGAGTCGGGTACAGAAGATTATTGACTGGCTTTGTCAGCAGAAGACAGTTATCCACCTGCCTGTTCTAAGTATAAATTTGTCTCTCTTTGCCTTTGTTGATATGCTTGCTTATAGGAAGGAAAATGGGGCTGTGAGGGTAAAAGAAATGCAAGTCATTTGTTTGTTTCTGTCTTGTATGGAAAATGCTGGTGTCAGTGTGCTCCCAGTTCCAAACCCTGAGCTTGGCAACTGGAGAAGCGCTGCAATATAGGGGGTCTCACGGAAAGAGGTCTTTCTTACCTTTGTAGTTCTCACTTGGACTTTGGTTCAAGCTCACAAAAGTTTAGGTTCAGTACTCATCCCATGTAATTGGGGCAAAAGAGTAAGTTTAAGTGGTTTTTTTTTTTTTTTTCCTTCCAGGATTTTTTTTTTTCTCCTTAAACTAGTAGATTTTCCCTCTTCAATTTCTTTAGAATGGGAGCTGTACATCCTGTTGGGGCCAAGTTCCCACACCAGGGCTTGCAGCCAGCAGGCAGGGAGGTCTGGCAGGTCGCAGGAAACTCTGGGTTTCTTAGGCAATGAGGGGACTTTTTGGATGTTTTCTTGATCCAGCAATATTGGCACAGGATACAAGCAGTGGCTGTCTGGTGTGATGGCACATTATCAAGATACTGTTCTGCTTGGTAAAGTCTAAACCAGCCCCCATGAGCAGCCCAGCACCATTGGGCATCTCTTTGACAGGAGCTTTTTGGCTGTGCTGTTTGTTGTGCAGGATGGTGACTGCCAAGGTGTGGGTTCTGAAGAAGCATTTTGAGGGTTTTCCCAAAACCAGCGACTTCGAACTGAAAAAGATAGACTTGCCAAACCTAAAGGATAGAGGTAAGTAGAGTGACACCTGTTTTTGTTTCTTCTGGGGGTTGTCTGGTTGCTGATGAATGACTGTGTCTATAAAACTGTTTGCATGTTTCTCTGTCTTGGATTTTCAAAAATGGGTTGGCACAACTTGTGGCAAGCCATGCACCTTAGCAGAGAAGGGTGATTGCTCAAGAACATGTATGCTGATGGGTTTGGTAGGTTTTAAGACATGCTGCCTTCTGATAATACCATTAGAAACAGCAGCTGAGCTCTTCTAACTCCAGCGCACAGCGGCTGCAGCATGCCTTTCACAGTCTCATACTGCCTAATCACACATGGTGCCTAGTGGCAAAGGCATTTGAATGTGTTTGCAAATAAAGCTTCCTGGAGAAAATTGCTGAAGTCATATGCCCTCAAAATCCACAGCTGGAAGGAAACAGAATTCTTCTAATTTAGTAAGAAAGAAGTGAACCATGACACAGAGCAAATGAGATAAACATAGTAAAACCCAAACATGCTTTACTAGTGAAAAGTTTTCATCTACTTTGTTTTGCAAAATCCTTTGGAGAAAGCTGGAGAAGGTGGTAGCCTCTAGGAGTAGGTTTTAATTCGATTTTGTCATGCTGATAGGGAAGGCGGTGACGATAGAGCTGGGGGAGAGCAGAGTGACTGGGGTGGGGGTGAGCCTGTAGCTGGGAGGTCTTAGGGCTAGAGTCAATGTGGGCTGGTTTTTCATTTTAAAAAACAAGGCAAGACTTCTGTCTACATCCAACATCTTGGGTTTTTTGCCGGTGCTTATCTGTTGTATTTGACCTGTTGTGACAGCAAGAGAGAGTGAATAAAAAGAGAAGAAAAATGCATAGGTTTTATTTCTGTGTTTCTCTATTTTGAAAAGAGTAGGGAACTTATTTTATGCAAGAGCTGTTGATAAAAGAATGAACCTTGGTATTTGGCTTCATATGGACATCCATACCATGCTGTCTTGAACTTCACCCCACCACTTGTCCTTTACAAAATTTATTCCAGTTTAGAAGGTGCACCACAGAAATTTCATTAAAATACTAGTTATGTTTACAACTTAAAGGTTTGAAAGGTGGTTTCTTCTTACATATACTTTTAAGTGTTTTCATAGCATGTGTACTTCATAGCATTCACACACTTAAAAATTTCCTGCCTGTGGGTATTTAAGAACATGGAGTCATTTCTTTCTTTCCATTTTAATCCCTACAGCAAGAAGAGCATAACTTCATACTAAAGCAGCACTTTTAAGGGAGAGGGCCTTTCTTGTTATGTTAGATGGTCTTGACTATTCTCCTTGCTCACTCTGAGTAATGGGAAAATATCTGAATACATTTCTAGCTTGTACTAGCTAGACTACTGCAGCACAGGCAATTAAAAGTATTATTAGGTGGAGAAGAACAGCTCTAAGTGCTCTGTAAATGAAAATTTAAATTAACATTTGTGTAACAGTGTATTTCATGACAACTAGTGGCATTAGAGGCAGTAAGGTGGCTTAGGGTACCTAGAAAATACAGCCTAATGCTTTCTGTTTAAGGCAGCAAAGTAGTGGTTTTGTCTTTGACCTGTGCCACGGTTTCTTACCACCCTCTGGTGGCTGAATCATAACAAAGCATTTTGTATTTGGGTCGAAAGTAAGTTCTTGTTTTGCTTAGGGGATCTGGCCTCTTGAGCTTTCTATAGAGAGGGGCAGATAAAGAAAAACAGGGTTGAAAAGAAGCAACCCTCCTAAAGAGACACTACAGAAAGAGTCTTTTGTGACAGCACAGTGATAATCCAGACAGAGCTAATGAATGTAGTAGTCTTTTCTGGTAGTTTTTCCCTAAAGGATCATGGGATATGGGGGTTTTGAATTCCTATCACTTTTTTGAAAGACTGCCTTGTGGAAACTATGTTTTACTGCACTGCTAATGCCCAGGCGTTTATTTTGTCTTTTGTTGCAGAGTTGCTGCTCGAATCAGTGTTTCTCAGTGTTGATCCTTACATGAGGTATATCTTTTCTTCTTTTTGAATTGCTAGCTAAGGTACCTCATTTGATCTTCCACTTAAACCTCAAAAGAACATGTACTGGGAGCATCCCCTGTTGCCAGAGTCCCAGATGCCTTTGTCTACTTTTTATAAAATGTGTGTAAATTACAAGACTCTCAATATGGAGCTGTGCCAGATTTAGCATAGCAATGCTGCAGCCCTAGACTTCTCTTGGACTCTGCTGTTCCTTGTCATGTCTCTTGCACTGGAGTGCAATGGGCTCAAATGAGACTGCAGTCCTGTTGCAGTAGCTCCTTCACTTCCCTTAGCAACTTGGTGCTTAAGAATACATATTCTGAGTAAGAAATTGCTAATATGCCCATGTTAATAGATGATAGTTCAAGCACAGGGAGACTGGGTAATTTGAAGGAGCCTGGTGGACCCTAGTGTCAGAGATTGTTCTTTGGAGTCTCAGCCTACTTGTAGTGGTGAGCCATGCTGGGAAGATTAATGCTATTGTGTCCCCAACACTCTAGCCCAGTGTTTGGTCAAGAAGGGATGCTCAAGTAGCCAGCTATGGAAAACATCCAGTTATGTCATTACAATGATAAGCTCTTTGTGATCTGTTCATCATCACTGCTTATGCTCTCTGGGTCAGAGAGTAGCTACTACTTAATAGTGTATCTGGAACATCATTAAAGTTGCTTACAGTAAGCCATCTCTGCCTGTGTTACAGACCTTACAGTCAAAGGGACATGAAGGAAGGGGACATAATGATAGGCACACAGGTTGCCAGGTAAGATCTTCAGTTCTTGTTATCCATACCCATGGCAGATCTTGAAGGAATGTACTGACATTCGAGACATCTGCAGCCTGCATTACCTGTTCTTGACTTGAGTCGATATACTTCTGCAACTGTGTTCTTATCTATAATTGGTTGGAATATGTTTTTCTTCCAGGAACCTCTTTTGCCTTCTTGGAGAGCATTTATGCCACTGGCATTTCTGGCAATAATGTTTTCAAAGGAAATTTTTACAAGCAGAGGTATGAAGGACTGACCATTGTACTTGCCATAAGTGTCATCTTCACATTTTAAAATCTGATGTGCTAGTAGTTGCATGCCCAAAACCATGCATGCTATCTACTCCAGTTGAGAATCATAGAATCATCATAGAATCATGGAGTGGTTTGGGTTGGAAGGGACCTTAAAGACCATCTAGTTCCAACCCCCCTGCCACAGGCAGGGACACCCTCCACTGGACCACGTTGCCCAAAGCCCCATCCAACCTGGCCATGTACACTTCCAGGGATGGGACATCCACAGCTTCTCCGGGCAACCTGTGCCAGTGCCTCACCACCCTCACAGTGAAGAATTTCTTCCTAACATCTAATCTAAATCTACCCTCCTTCAGCTTAAGGCCATTACCCCTTGTCCTATCACTCCATGCGCTTGTAAACAGTCCCTCTCCAGCTTCTGAATACCTCAGCATCACCTAAGATACAGCTCTAGGGTTATCTGACATAAAATCCATCCTTTCCCAAGCTTCTGGTAATTTAGTTACACAGATGTTTCCCTTTGTCAGCTTGTTCCTGCTGTGCTGCCTCTAAGTTGCTGCCTGGGAACATATGTGGCCTTTGACTCTTGTGTTTCTCTGCAGGAACACAGAGGTCTGGGATAAATTAACAACCAAGTCTGCTGAACAGAAGGCCAACTGTTTCCAACATTTCAAAGCTGCTTACCTACCCTTTCCCAACATAATTTTCCTGTTGGGCTAAGAAAGTTTAATTTTCATTTGGCATAGAGACACCAAGTATGAGCTTCTCCCTGTTATTAGATATTGCCTTCTAACTGTTTTTGTTACCCCAAGAGGTTCCATCTTCAGGATCTTCAACCTTTAAATGAGGTGCAGATCTCGGAAGGAAACTGCTTGTTACACCTATCTCTGACTTCTTGCTTTTCCACTCTTTAATCTTGACATCCTCTTTCCTGCCTTCTAACTCACAGAAGCCTAGTCTGAATTCATACCATACTGGTGCTAGTCCAGAAAAAAGTTGTCATCTGTGTGGGAGCATTGAATTTGTTGTGGGCAGGGCTGTGTCTAGAATCATCTTGCCCAATACCCGCTGGTGATGAGAGATGGTAGACATTTCAGGAAAGATATCAGAGGCCTACAGCATTAGCAGTATGGGCTAAATGTCCTGACCTGAAATATTTCTTTTCTCCTGCATCACAGGGCAACCGGAATAAAGGAGAGAAGAGTCAGTAATGATTTGTCTCTGACATTCTTTTTTTTTTTTTTTTTTTTCTTCTTTTAAACAGGGTTGTAGAAAGCAAAAATCCTGCTTTCACAGTGGGGGCCTTTGTCGTGGCTAGAAGTGGCTGGAGAACTCATTTCATCTCTGATGGGAAAAACCTACAGCTCCTTTCTTCAAGCTGGCCAGAATCACTCCCCAAATCTCTGGCTCTTGGGACAGTTGGCATGCCAGGGTGAGTTTCATGGTGCAAAGGTAAATACCCCTTCAAGGTGCAGGATGTTTCTGCCTGTCTATATGATCTTTTTCCCTCGCCTTGTTCTACCAGCATGATGTCTGCCCACTTTGCTAAAAAACATGTGTGCTTCCAGATGCCCTTACCCTGTAGAGGGCCTGAAGTTTGGCCCATCCTCTAGATCAGAGGAGATTTGCCTTGGAGATTATGATGCCTCTCCTTGAGGAGTTGTAATAAGGTACAAAGAGGATCGAGGAGCAGCTGGAAAGAATCCAGTTCAATCTGAATTAACCTCAGTGGAATGACTCAAACTTCACTGGCACCTGGATGAGTGTGCTTCTGCTGATTGGGCTCTTCTGCTATCACCATTTTTCCAGAATTGCCCAAAATAGCAAAAGACAGCTGTTATATCGTGCAGCAAAATAGAGGTCCTTTAAATTGCACGGCAGCAGACAGAGCTGCTGTGCTTTGGAATCTGTATTCACTACTGCAGCCTCTCAGTCATCTCACATTTCTTCTCTCTTTCTCTGTAGTTTGTATGAGAGATCAGGACTTGGTCAGACCTGTTGACACAGAAAGCTTTCAAAATGATTGTAACATTTTGTGTGACATAGAACTTCTCAGATTTCATTTCGACATAGGCAAGATGCATGTTTTTCCAGACAGCTGCTAGATGGATTGAGTTCACCCTTTCAGTTCAGACCAAGTGGGAAGCTCTAAGCTGAATTTAGAAGCTAGAAGAAAGGTTTGTTGGGATTCTGGGCCAGCTGATCACGTTACTTCAGGAAGCTTGCAGAACCTGATGTCACTCAATATTTATATGATCAGTGGAACATGCTTAAGCTAAACTGTAGTGGTTCCTACAGATTACTGTTAACCCAGTAGCCATAGTTGTGCACAGCAGTCCCTCAGGAGCAGTGTGTCCATCGGTTCAGCAAGGTTTTGCAACTGTTTTTTTGCTTTTTTTGCCAGCTTTGATTTGTTATGAGAATTGTTTAATCTTTGTCTCAATCTAGTAGATACCAGCTGGCTACTGACCCCTGTCTAGCTTGGATTTACTCCCTCTTCCAGTATGTAACTGACTTGTCAACTTACAGAGTTATCTCTGTGTTTCTCCTTTCAGCTAGTGAGCACAAGGAAAGGTTTTTTCACCTAAGGTAGGCTTCTGCCACAGTGTCCTGTTTCCCTGTAGTGTATCTTTTTTTTTTCTTTTTCTGAGATGGCTGTAAAAAAGCCAAATTAAGAAGTTTGGGTTAATTTTTGTATTTCATAAAGAATGATGAAAACTCAGTCTTGTTCTGGTTGGATGATACTTTGGTTCAATGTAGTCTAGTCACATCTCTGTGTCTGACATCTTTTATTCCTCACTGCGCATTCTTTCTTTTTCGTTGCAGCCTCACTGCGTATTTTGGTCTGCTGGAGGTCTGCAAGATGAAGCCAGGAGAGACGGTGCTGGTTAATGCCGCAGCTGGCGCTGTGGGCTCTGTGGTGGGGCAGCTCGCTAAAATTGGGGTGAGTGGCTTGAACTTGCTCCTTAGAAGGGTCACCTGGGTGGCAGGGGAACAAGGCCATGAATGGTCAGGAGGGCAAGCATCCCTGAAGGCGTGCTTACAGTAAAGTCTTGAGATGGGACAAGCTCCCGAAAATGTAGCAAAGTTAGTTGAATGTTTCCTAGAGCTGAAGAACTCATATGGTGATGACAGCCTGACTTTAAGGGTGAGCCCTCTACCCAGTACTCTGTGATGGGGATGTTTAGAAATGTTTTTCTCGTTTCCGTGCAGGGTTGCAAAGTGGTTGGCTGTGCTGGCTCAGATGACAAGGTTGCCTATCTGAAGAAAATAGGCTTTGATGAAGCCTTTAATTACAAGACCGTTACATCTTTGGATGAAGCACTGCATAAAGCCTCTCCTGATGGCTACGACTGTTTCTTTGACAATGTGAGTTCAGAGAGGGGGCTTTGCCCTGAACAGGCTGTCATTTTCCTTAAACTACAGCAAGAAATCAATATTGCATACATCTAACTGAAGACTACACCAGGAACTCGATATCGAGTTCCATCTAATTGAGAAATGGTCTCTGTAAGAGCTTACTGCTTTCGTGTTCCCTTCCCACACTTATTTCTGCAGCTGACTTGGGTGGTAACAGAAAGACCAAAGGCTGAAAGGCAAAGCTGTATTGGTGGTGGTGTTTGTGAATGGAGAGAGAGAGAGAAGCTTTCACTCTCTGGAAAGTATGGCACATTTTGGGACAGTGAGGGTCACAGTGAACATTTTAACTGATGCTTAATGGAGAGAGCTCCGGTCCATTCCTGGCCCCGCCTTGGACCACAGGCAGTTCTCTGTTGTTGCTGGAAGGGGAGTGAGCATGGATGGCCCCACATTACATGGTCCAGGTGGCTACACCAGTACCTGTAAACAAAACAGTTTGTAAAGCCCACTTGTAAAATTGCTGGAGTGGCCCATAGAGGGTTCCTGACCTCTTCCAAGTACAGCTGGAGTTAACAGGGGCTGTGGACTGTTCTTGATAGGTTGTTTGAATACGACCATCTTGTTTTGGAGGCTAAGAGAGCTTAACAGTACAGATGCAGTCAAACCGTGTCATTCCACCTTGAAGCCAGAGAATAAGCCCTGGCTTTTTTAATTTCCTAGTATAGCTAATACATACATCATACATGATAATATAATACATGGCATAGGGATATTAGCTGAGGTACTGGCCTAAAACTCCCTGGTTAGGTCCCTGGTTTAGAGGGCAGCCATCATCACCCCTTTAACATGTTTTTCTCTCAGCAGTCCATCCGCTGATCCAGGGATGATGGCGCTGCTGTTCTTTGTGGATTGCAATGCACCCATCTTGCCCTGGGAATTGATGTGAATGCATGGTGCCAGGGCAAAGCACTTGTCCCTGTGGCAGGAGCTCCTGGTTGCTTTGCCTTATACTTGCAAATCTCATGTCCTGTGCTGCTAAGATCTTAAATAGGTTTTATGGTCATGTCTGTTTCCTTCCCTCTCACTTCCAACTTTTGTGCAGAGCTCTTTCCAGCAGTAAATTTTCTCACAGCTTTTCTCTGTTAAGAGCTTCTGAGTACAACACATCCTTATTTGTGAGAAGAGAATCATTAAATAAAAACTTGATATCACCAAGATGTGAACAGGTAGAAGTGCAGACTGATGAGGGGGAAAAGCAGAGGTGGTGCTTCTTAGGTGACCCTAGACATGCCCCTTAGGAGGAGAGATCTAAGGGCAAGTCTTGTCCAATGCTTCCAAACCAAGCTTTGTGAAGCAGATTCAGATATAAAAAATACTTCCTGTGTTCATAACTAATTTTTAGAAGAGTGACATCAAATCCTCATAGGCGTTGACTAAGTGTAATGGTTTCTGCAGCCACTGAGTCTTTCTAGTAGTGGAACTCACCTCTTCATCCCTTAATTGAACCTGTTGGTGCAACAATGCAGGGTTGGCAGGTTTTGGCAGTCAGTGCCAAACACTGGATTGTCTCTAATGCTGCACATGCTCTGGTTCCTGTAGGTGGGTGGAGAATTTGCCAGTATTGCTATCAACCACATGAAAAAATATGGAAGGATTGCAGTCTGTGGAGCCATCTCTCAGTACAATGACTCCGTGCCTCAGAAAGGTGTGGGCCTGCTTTCTTGTGTCTAAATTTATTTTGTTTGGTGATGGCAGAGACAAAGACGTAATGGGAGTCTCTTGAGATTTTATTGGTTGTTTCAGTACGCCATTTGAGTGTAAGTATGTGTGTATTTTGGGGTAACTAACTGCTGGTCTGAGAGAGCGGGAGTGTGACCACACTCCTTGAGTGTGTATGCGCTCATCCTCCTTTGTGCACACTTGCATGGAGAACATCAGCTGATTAGAAATAGAGGAGAGGCTAAACTGCTTAAAACAGGATTCTCCAGGGCTCTAAGCAGATATAGATCACTAGAAGGCAGGCATGGTGGCACGATGCCATTTACACCATACGTACTTTTAGATGAGAGAATTGATTTCCCTCGGGTTTTTAGATAAGGCAGCTTAGGGTTGGTTTTTTTCCCATAAGATTTCAGCTACTGGTGAAACTGCTGGGAAATGTGGGTGAGATGAATATTCACTTTCAGTAGCATTAAGTTTTCTAAATTTGCCTTCTAGAGGAAATGAGAGGTCAACTGACTGGCTTTGGACTCCCAGATCACTTCAAAAATTGCACAGGCTTTTGAGAGTGGAGAGACTATTACTCATTTTTATGATTGAGGGAACTAGTTTTTAATGTGTATAACTTTTTTGAGATTTAGGAAGAGCATGAGAGCTTGGTAGGCTATCAAACAAGCTGTCAAAATAGTATTTCCAAGATTCAGCTGAAGTCCCTCAGGTGAAGCTGAGGTCACTTTACTTCTGAATGAAACTGTTTTCAGAAGTGTTGCATGTTTAGCCTCACAGCCTTATGGATCAGGCCTTTGTTTCCCTGGGTAGCTGTCTGTCCATGTTTTGGTCTTTTGTCCTAGAAATTCTGTTTGGGAAAAATAGCAGTTGCTTCTGGCTGGAACGAAGTGATTTAGTGGTCTTTACTGGCTAAAAGCTCTCCTTATGCATTGGGTCTTATTTTAAATGGAACTGATATTGCAGGTAGTTTGCTGGTTCCTTTTTCTTGCAGGATCTTACGTTCAAGTTCCAATGATCTTCAAAGAGCTTCGAATGGAAGGGTTTATTGTGACCCGCTGGAATAACCGCTGGGACGAAGGTCTGAAGGCACTGCTAAAATGGGTCGTGGAGGTAAGGAAGGAAGGGGGAGTTTTCTGTAAGGTGTACTCACACCCCAGCTTCCCTTTTTTGCAAGAGGTCTCTTGTCATAGCTGTTGAGGTGAGGTCCCAGCGTGATATTTTTCTTCCACCTGACTTGATCTTTGAGCCTTTTGGGGAACATCAAACCATAGTGAACATGCCTGATCCCTTCTGCTTTGTTGACACCTGCGATATTAGCTTGTGGGCTTGGATATATTCCAGAATACATGTAGGCTTTGAAAAAGGATGCTTCCAGGGTAATTCAAAACATTTCACTGGCAATGAAGAGTTTTATATTTAGAGTAATTCCTCTATTTCTCATTCACAAGTCTCCTTTGATTTGTAGAATGAGCAAGGGATTTCCACTGTAGTGTTGTGCTGAAATTACTGGCAAGAATTTCAGTTTTTATGGAATTGGGAGCTGATCTTAAGGGACTTAATAGGAAATTTCTTAATTTTCTTAGAAAAAATTTATTTTTCTAAGTGGAGGCTGAGCTTAACACTTGGTTCATGGCTGTGAAAAGCTTGTGAACACTATGAACACTAGAGGGTTTAGTATGAATACTAAAGGCTAAGATGCTCTAGGTTTTACAGACATGAGGATTTGGGATGGCTCAACTTTTGATCACTTGGATTTGCAATTTCATACTTCCCAGGCCTGGCTTTGGGGAAATAATCCCCTACCTGTCCATTGTTTGGGGACCAAGTAGCACTAAATCTGTCCTGATGTGTTTTTATAGCAGTGACCTTTGTTCCCTGTTATGACTCCAAGTAGAAGGTCTTGCAACAAAAGCAGATCCTCACAACAGCCTGCTTAGTTCTGCAGAGTTACCCTGGTGTGTGCCAGCTTGCATTTCAGATGAAACACGCAACCTGGAGATAAGTTGGTTGCAATTTAGTCTCCCAAAGATGGTAATAACTAGGCAGCTGGTGAATGAAAACTCAGCAATTTCCCTTCTTCTTTTTGACAGGGAAAAGTGAAGTGCCATGAACACGTCACTGAAGGATTTGAGAACATGCCAATGGCTTTCATTGGAATGCTAAAGGGAGAAAATCTTGGAAAAGCCATTGTAAAAGTCTGAAGGTCACATATTCCTGGGAGACTGATGCAGTACAATGTGATTCTGTTAAGTACTTTTAACTTGCTAATCCAAAGGCATGTGTCAGTCTTTTGCTGGACATTTGGTGATGATAACTTCTGTTAATAATTGGGCTAATAAGTGTGAGTATATGCCAATCGCTTTGCTCTTGAAGAATTTGAGAGTCGCTTCCCAAAGCGGTACAAAAAAAAGTGCCTTAAAACTGCTGAACTTAATCAGTAACTATAACAGATTTAATAATAGCTTGAACCTTTCTATGATTTGGCTTGTAGAAAGGAAAAGCAATTCCAAAGGCTTTGCCAGCTGATGGCACATCTGATGACTAATGCTTACTCATTGATTTGGCCCAGATCTCGGCAAAAGGGATTTTTTTTTTAACCAATATCAAGGAGCAAAGAATAGGCTAACAACACCTGGGGGTTCCCAGCTTGCTCACTGGCTGGATTTTTTTTTAATTTTTTTTTTAACTTTCACCAGGTCATGTAGATCTCTCAGTTATTCTGAGATTAGGGAAAGAAAAAAAAAAAACTCTGTTAATGGATACTTTGCTTGTGTTACAGTTTTGTTTGTGGAATGCTCTCCTCCTCACTTCCTTGCAGTTAACACAGAGTGGGTAAAATTTTACAAGCACACATTTATCCCAGCAGATCTCACAGTGCAGATGGCATGGATAAGTCACTTATTTCCTTGAGTAGTTTGGCCATTGCTGTCCAAGCTTAGCATTGACCTTGCCATGGTGTTCACCCTGGCTCTTCTGGAAGATGAGATCAATATGGCAGCCCTAGCTGAGTTAAATGGATGTCTAGGACCCACGTGGTGCTGAGTGAAGGAGACACACGGATTAGTAACAATAAATATCTTAGATGTATTGAAAAAGCCAGAACAAGAACCTGTTACTATGGGATACAGACAGGTATTGAAGGTGATGGTGATACGTCTTCAACCACTGTGGAGGACTTCTGGGTTAATTTTTAGGTCTCATTGTTGATCTGTGCTCTTGGTGGTCCCAGTGGCTGTCAGAAGGTGTGCAAGGGATTGCCTGGGGCTAGGTCCTCCTTGGCACTGCAGCAGTCCTCCATTGCATGCACCTGCAAAGGAGAAAAGGGTGTCAGCTCCATGCAGGGTGCAGTGCCTGTTCCTCAATGGCCCTGCAGCAGGGGCTGTGCTGACGGTCATCTCTGGTCCTTTTGTGCTGCTCTTCTCCAGTCCACATAGCTGGGTCTGTGCCCCTACCTAAGGCACACTTAGCAAGTAAGCCTGACAGTAGGATTTCTGAGGCTGTTTAGGATCCCAATTCAGTGAGGATATGAGAGCAAGAAGAAGAGTTTATTTAATAATCTTAAATGTAAACAGCTGCAGTCTTCATCATCTGTTGGCTAAACAGATCTTCATTTATACACATCATTATTTCTAGAGTTGTGGTTTAACTGCTTAATGCCTTATGCTTCCTGGGCAAAACGAAAGTCTCTCTATTAGAGGTGTTCTGCTCTAATAAATACTGCAACTTTTGTGTCCTGCTCCTAAGCAAATTCAAGCTGGGGCTGGTGGCAGTAACCGGCCTGAGCTCAGGACACAGTGGGAACCAGCCTTGAGGAGTTCATCATGGCCTGCCACACCAAGGGTGGCCTTGGGAAGCCCTGGGAATTGCTTGCAAAGAGCTGTGGGTTGCTGAAACCAAGGAGCTATTCCTGGAGTGCACTGCTGCCTGCTGAGCTCTCATGGTCCTCCAGAGTGGGTGCTCACAGGAGGGGCAGGGGTCAGGACACCACAGTGCAGCATTCAGTTTCATGTGAGTCCTGGTCCCCAACTGAATCAAATCCAACCTTAACCCCCCACCACCTCTGATGCAGCCCTGTACTGAAGCAAGACAAACCTCAGATCCTTTGCTCTTACCTTGTTTCCACAACCCCTGACTGTAGCTATTCATCTCATACCCCGCCCCCCCCCCCCAGCTAGACAGCATCAGCTCCAAACAGGTCCCTCACAGCTTAGCTTGCTGCTGGCCATTACCTGTGGTGTGGGGAAGACACCTCCTGTCCCTACCCTCAGCCCCTCATCACTAGCTGAACTTGGCCTCTGCTTCCTCATGAGCTGGAAGCCTTTGGGGCTGTCCTGCTGTGGTACACAAACTGACCACTGCATTTCCCTTATCCACAGGCTTCACGGTTCTGAGGACTGTTTGTTGTTCACGGTGCCAGCCCTTGCTCTTCCCCCACTGTGGTGGGTTGACCCTGGCTGCCCCCCAAAGCCGCTCTGTCGCTGCCCTCCTCAGCTGGGCAGGGGAGAGAAAATATAACAAAAAGCTCCTGGGTTGAGATAAGGGCAGGGAGAGATCACTCACCAGCTACCATCACGGGAAAAACAGACTCAACTTAGAAGAAAATTCATCTAATTTATTACCAAGCAAAACAGAGCAGAGCAATGAAAAATACACCCAAACCTTAAACCACCTGCCCCCACCCCTCCCTGCTTCCCAGGCCCAACTTCACTCCCCATTTCTCTCCCTCCTCCCCCACAGCGGCACAGGGGGACAGGCAATGGGGGTTGTGGTCAGTTCCTCACATGCTGTCTCTGCCGCTCCTTCCTCCTCAGGGGGAGGACTCCTCACACTCGGCCCCTGCTCCAGCCTGGGGGCCCTCCCACGGGAGACAGTCCTCCACCAACTGCTCCAACGGGAGTCCTTCCCACGGGCTGCAGTTCTTCACCAACTGCTCCAGCGTGGGTCCCTCCCACGGGGCAGACCTTCAGGAACAGACTGCTCCAGCATGGGGTTCTCCACAGGCAGCAGGTGGATATCTGCTCCCCCATGGCCCTCCATGGGCTGCAGGGGGACAGCCTGCCTCACCATGGTCTTCTCCAGGGGCTGCAGGGGAATCTCTGCTCTGGCACCTGGAGCACCTCCTCCCCTCCTTCTGCACTGACCTTGGTGTCTGCAGAGTTTCTCACATCTTCTCATTCCTCTCTGTGGGTGGAAAAGCTGCTGCTAGTTTGGTGGGTTTGTTTTGGTTTTTTGTTTGGGTTTTTTTTTTCCTTTCTTAACTCTTATCCCACAGGCGCCACCACTGTTGCTGACGGGCTCAGCCTTGGCCAGCAGTGGGTCTGTCTTGGAGCCATCTAGCATTGGCTCTATCTTCTTACAGAAGCCACCCCTGTAGCCCCCCCACTACCAAAACCTTGCCACACAAACCCAAAACACCCAGGCTCCTCTCTCATAGGAACTAGAAATAGATGCAAAGAAAGGTGGAAAAAACCAGACTTGCTTCCCTGAGGAAATGTCATGGACTGACTCAAGGAGGAGGAGATGACCCCAGCGTGGTCTAAAACTCTTCCTCCATGGATGCAGTTGGACCTGATGCCTGGCTTCTGCACCTCCCTAGAGTCTGTTCACACCTCTACCACATCCACCCCATTTGCTCCACTTCCTGGGGGCCAGGTAGATAGTGCTACCTGGACAGTAGGAACCCAACCGCATGCATTCGCCTCTAGCCCATCACCTAGAGATACTGCTACCACCCCAGCGCTGTCAGAAAGGGAAAAAGCACAAGGCATTCCCACAGCCGGTGTGAATAAATATATGTATAAACATGGACAGTCACTGCCACCTCGTGGAGATATGCATCTGTTACAATTTTGTCTTAGCCAGCTGCAGCTCCCATGCATTCTTCACCTTCCCTATCTGCCAACCTGGACCATCCCAGCTTTCCCTCTCCAGAGGGGGAAAAACTGTACTTCACCTGGATGTGCTTCCCCAACATCTGCACAAGACTTTTTCAAATTCCTCAAACTCATCTGCTTGATGCTTGGAGGCATCTGGGTGGGTATGCTTCTCACCTGCATGAAATCTCCATTGAAAATAGCAATGCCACAGGGTGGTTCAACCTCCACTCAGCTGAGCCTACTGCCTCCCCAGAGCTCCTTCTCAGATTGTTCTTCCTGCCATAGTTTTATGCTATAGGTCTTCCTCAATCTTGGTCTTCTGACTGAGAAAGACCTACAGATAAACTTTTCAGCAGCTGGGGTAGAGTTGGTATACAGTTACTGCTTCAGATGAAAAGCAGAGACTCTGTGCCATGGTCAGGCCCCTGCTCAGTCCTGCATTGCCTGTTGTGAGCATGTCAATGTATCAGGTTTACATGGGAAGGTTCTGGTAGTGGGGGGGCTGCAGGGATGGCTTCTGTAAGAAGACACCAGAAGCTGCTACCACATCAGACAGAGCCAGTGACAGCCACCTCCAAGAAGGACCTGCCACAGGCCAAAGCTAAGTCCTCTGTGATAACATACTTGAGAAAGGGTAAAAAGAAAAAGCTACACAACAGTAGTGGGAAGAGAGGAACGAGTATGTGAGAAAAAATATTACCCTGCAGGTGAGGCAGGCTGTCCTCCTGCAGCCCATGGAGGGCCATGGGGGAGCAGATATCCACCTGCAGCCCCTGGAGGACCCCACACTGGAGCAGGTGGAGACACCTGAAGGAGGCTGTGACCCCATGGGAAGTCCATGCTGGAGCAGGTTTGCTGGCAGGACTTGTGACCACATGGAGAGAGGAGCCCATGCCAGAGCAGGTTTGCTGGCAGGACTTGTGACCTCATGGGGGACCCACGCTGGAGCAGTCTGTTCCTGAAGGTCTGCACCCTGTGGACCACACACTGGAACAGGGAAGAGCATGAGGAGGAAGGAGCAGCAGAGACAACGCATTATGAACTGACTGCAGCCCATCCCCCTGCACCGCTCAGGGGTGGGAGGTGGAAGAGTCAGGAGTGAAATTGAGCCTGGAAAGAAGAGAGAGGTAGGGGAAGGCATTTGTAGATTTGTACTTATTTCTTATTATTCTACTCTGTTTAATTACAAAAAGTAATTTCCTCTAGTTGAGTCTGTTTTGCTTTTGACTAACTGCCAAGTGATCTCCCTCTCCTTATCTCAAGCCACAAGCTTTTCTATCATTTTCTCCCCATCCTGCTATGGGCTGGGGGGAATGATAAGAGGCACTGGTGGGCACCTTGCAGCTAGTCAAGGTCAACCCACCAGTCAGTCTCTTCCACCTCTCACCAAGGGTCAGGGACCAGCACTGCAAGAGTTAAGTCTAGTGAGGATTTCACAATCATATTCCTCAAGACAATTCCTTGGGTGGCTGAAAGTTGCAAGTCAGAGCACAGCACAGAGGAGCTGCTATGCCACAGTTTGTCAGCACTGGTAGAACAATACAAGTTGTTTTTTTGTTTTTGCTAGATCCAGCTAGTTTTGATGAATGAAGAGTAAGAGTTTAAGCATTATTAGAATCCTTCATGGGGGGAATCCAAGTCTAACTTCATTCAGGTCAAGGACAGAATGAGAAGCAGATGGTTAACTGGAGTTGAAGTTAGGCTGACTGCTGCAAGAGAAGATGTGGAAGAGATGTGCAGATAGTTAAGAGAATCCTCCCCAAGTGCACTATGGCAGTTTCAGAACACGGATGGAGTTCAAGTGTCACTATTTCACTGCAATCTAATCGTGCAGTTTTCTTGTCAACCCACTATGAGCCCTTGGCCCTTCATTTCATGATAGTCCTCTCTCATTAAGCCTAGTTATTCCAGCCATGTGTTCCAATTGCTGTGCTCAGGGAAGTGCTTCTCTTGCTGTTGGCCAGCCCACTATAAGAAAGCAAGCCATGTAACAGGCCTGCAGACAAAAACATCTCGCTCTACTGGTTTGACAGCAAGGCATAGATCCCAGCCATTTCACAGCCAAATGAAAGACTGCAGTCATTACCTGAGGGGCGGAGAACTTCTTCCTGAAGACAGAAGAAACCTTTATATGTTGTTTCCTCTCTGCCACGTACATCAAGTTTCTTCCAAACATTCAAGTCAATTGGCCACCTACTGCTTCCCTCTTAAAGGCATCTTGGATCAAAGCAGCCAGCTCTGTTCCTGGAAACAGCAGATTGTAGAGTTCAGATAGTGAATCTGCTGCACTACAGTCTGGCATATGGTAATACCGGTCTCACTCCTTCACATGAAAAACAAGCAAGCAAAAAAAAGCACCCACTGAGCTCTCCAGGGCATTACTTAACACCCATGTGGCATGGTGTATGGCCCATGTTTTTAGCAAGGCTACACATACTCGTTCCTTCTAGGGCAATCTAGACTTTGTTAAGGTTGAAACCCCATGTTCTTGCCTGTTAGAAGACATGTTCCCATACTGAACTGGGGTTGTCTCCTCCCAGCAGGGGCACTGTTGGTGCAGGAACTGAGACTCCTGACAGCTCAGCTAGCTATAACCATTAGGCTTTGCTTTCCACCACCCTGAATGACAAGGGCCAACTTCATACACCCAAATTCTGGCATAACTACACATTTGAAGAGACAATGCTTGCTGGTTCCTTTGAAGGGAAGTTTACCTAACACACTGATCCTCACTGTATCTTCCTCAGAGACAAGCCTTAAAGAACACCTCCTCTCTAATACAGCTATGCAAGTTATTTTCACCACACCGTGCCTCCATGCTAGTTCTTAGAACAGGAAGATACGCAGCCCAGGAAGCTGAAGCTCATTACACGTGTAAGAAATGCTTTGTGCCCTGAGTTTCATCACAAGAGTTATTCCAGCCTTTCTGATCTTTCCCAATCCTATCTTGAATTTCTAGTCACTTCTTTGTCACCTGGATCTTTCAAGGCTATTTCAGAGTGGCATCTTATTAAGGGAGTAAACAAAGCATAAAGTCAAACACATGTAAGCAGCATTTCCCATTAACTGCACCTTTCCCCTGCTGTAATAGGTTGTAACATAGTCTGTCCTCACCCCAGCAGAAACACTGAGTTGTAGCATACGTTGGATGGAGTCCAGAGGAGGGCCACAAAGACGATCAGAGGGCAGGAGCACCTCTCCTATGAGGACAGGCTGAGAGAGTTGGGATTGTCCAACCTGGAGAAGAGAAGGCTCTGGGGAGATCTAATTGCAGCCTTCCAGTACCTAAAGAGGGTCCTGCAGGAAAGCTGAAGAGGGACTGTTTATCAGGGAGTGTAATGATAGGACAAGGGGTAATAGCTTTAAACTAAAGAGGTAGATTTAGATTAGATGTTAGGAAGAAATCCTTTACTGTGAGGGTGGTGAGGCACTAGAACAGGCTGCCCAGAGAAGCTGTGGATGCCCCATCCCTGGAAGTGCTCAAGGCCAGGCTGGATGGGGCTTTGGGCAACCTGGTCTAGTGGAGGGTGTCCCTGCCCATGGCAGGGGGGTTGGAACTAGATGGTCTTTGAGGTCCCTTCCAACCCAAACCATTCTGTGATTCTAGGATCTTAGTAGCTGCCTCATTTCATAAGGATGAAGCTGGATGTTAGGGGCCCCTACTGAACTTCACCTGGACTTTTTACCAGTGATTTTTTTAAGCCTTTCTTGCTCCTAGCTACTGCCCAGAAGGAAGAAGCAGGCCACCCAGGCACTGCTTTTGAAAGCTGTATCCATTTGCAGATGGTGCGATGTCAGTGGTGCATTCTTGCTCCAGCTTCATGTTATTCTCTCCCCACAAGTGTTCATGGCACCACTTATGGTAGAGGTTTCCCACTTACCTGCATGAACAGCCATTTAAACACACAGCTGCACTCCTTAGTCCAATAGCCAGAGCTCCACAGAAAACATCTTGCATGCCCTTTTCATTGCATAATCACAACCCAGAGCTTACATCCAAGATCATCCTTGATGGCTCATACTCTACTAAAGGGTGCGGTCACTTCTTGGGCCTAGAAAAATCTTGTTTCAAATAGGGAACATATGCAGCAAGCTGTGGAAGGCCCACAGTCCAAAACAGCCAGGAAATTCATGCATGCTTGTGAAATGAGTGTAAGGCTGAGTCACATACAGGCTCCCTATCACAAAGGCAAGAGGCTCACCCATTCCTCATTGTCTGCATATGTAGCAGAAAGTCTTGCTTTTTCATCACTGATACTCAGAGCAGCACAGCTTACCTAGCCCTAATCATGGCATTAGGCATAGCTGCTAGCTACAGCCTTGCTTCCTTATTTACTTAATGTTTATCCGGGACTACACCCAGGCCAGGGAGAAAGCCATTTTGATATGGTGGAAGAACACAGCAGCTCTTGGTAACTCTGGGAAGAGTTGGAATTCTGGAAGAGAATCATATATAGGGGCTGGCAGGTCAGTGTTCATCTAGATAACCTGATGCAGGTTTGGACAACTGCAGAGGCCAGTTTACTGTCCAGCATACTCTAAGAATGCAATAGTGCAGTCAAATGAAGATGACAAGAACACAAATATAAATTATCTTAAGCTTAAGACACTGAATTTTACCTCTTCAATAACTTGTTGCAGACTATCGCCTAGGAACAAAGCGGCCCAACTCAGACTAAAAATACTTTGCTACTAATAGAACCAGAAGTTACATCAATGGCAAAGCAAAACTGAAAAGGCAAAAAGGCAGCAGCTCCAAGCTCTACTTTACACTTCCATGGTAGAACTGGTATTATGTTCTGATACACAGCCAAGTCTTTGAAGTCTAAAATGAAGCTTCACAAGTTTTAAGAATCTTTATCTAAAAAGAGGTAACAAGAACCTATCCCACCAAGTGACCACTTTCTTTTATGTAACTCCTGAACTCCCCTTTCTGTATCTGCAAGCCAGACTGCTACTCTTCAGTGCAGCCTGGTGACTACCACCTGAGTAAGGTGGCCAGCAGACTTCTACAGCAACTGTCATTGCTATCCCACACAACACAATTCCCCTCCCACACCCCCAGCAGTAACCCAGTAATAGGTCAGGTTGCATTTGAAAAGAGTCTTTGTATCCAGGCAGTATTCCTTTAACACAGCAAAACCTGACACTTGATGATATTATTAAATTCCTCACATTCATATTCAATCACAGGACAATATCCAAAAGTGAAGAATTTAAACTTTATTGTACTCATTTATAGATGTCAAGAGGACACCTTCCATGACGTAACCTAGCTAGATTGATTAGATGTTTTTTAATATAGAAAAGTTACAGGCTATAATTTAGCCGCAGCAGTCATGCTTCAATGTCTTGACGGCTGGAGATTAGACCAGACTTTTAATGGTCTCTTCCAACTTTTCTTTATTGGCCCCAGAGAACTCCTGCACCTGTAAAGACAGAATGATTTTTAGAACTGTTGCATTCAATGCTTCATAACATTACATGCATAGCATCCAGACACATACACATCTATTCAATTCCCCTACAACTATAATATTTTCACCTCCAAGAAAGGGAAGTATTTTGCAGATGTTCATCCCACTCAACTCATGCAAAAATTGGAACAAGAGTCTATCAAGAATCACTTCCAGACTACCACTGCTGGAGCCTTCTACAATTAAAACAAGGGAGAAGACAATTGATCCTGAACCAATGCTGTGTAAAACTCAAATAGAGGCCTGAACAGACTCTGGAGGTCATGATGCAACAGAGCAATTTTTTGGTTGCTGAGGACTCTTACTAATCAAATTCTGGAAGGATTACTCCAAATAACCTGTCTCTGAGCCTGGCTTCTCCTGAGAATTGTCCTTGTTGCAACTTACAGAGCAGAAAGACAACAGCAACACTCAGGTCTCAAGAACAGCAGCTGTCTGCCAGTACCTACTGCGCCAGGTACAGCAAACTACACTAAAGGCCACAAAACTACTTGCTTGATACTCATGTGTCCAGAGAACTCCTAAGGTCACCCAAAATAAAAAGCCACACAACAGGGTTAAGCATATCCCCTTCACACACTGTCACATCATAAAGACAATTCTTCTAATTACATTATGAAGCTGTGTAAGTTTATCCTGAGAAAACTGTCAAAAGTTCATTATTAGTCATGATTTGGCCTCATACAAATTAAGCTGAAAGTCACCCAACATCTGACACTCACTTTTCAAGGCACAATTCCACTGCATTCAGCCATGAAACTTCTATCCGGGCATTGTTTTACTTTAGAAAAGCCTACCTTCAGCTTGCTTGGCAAACTAAAAGCCTGAGATAACACACTGAGCTCAGCAATTTAGTTCAGGCAGATAGTCATTCACAACTACCCTGCACAGGTAGCGCACTATGCTGTCGGAGCATGGTCTGCATCCCATCTCACCCACCTCTTGGCCAAGCAGGCACAAGAGGTCCGTTCAGTCCTGAGGGACAGGACCTCCACTTCACAGGTTACACCACCCCTACGTAAATGCATCCAAGCAGTTATTTCAGCTGTGTGTATATTCAACCACATGTTAGAGACTTCCATTTGGGTGGGATTCCATTGGCACATGTAGTCATATCTCCACTTGAATACAAGCTGCATCCAGAGAACAAATACTAACCAAGCTCAGTAAAAAGCAGGCTGCTAGGTAGACAGTCTTAACTAAGACATCTAACCCCACTAATCTGTCATGAAGCCTGTAAGACTGATCTGTAATACTCAGTTCACTACCTATGAACAATAGCATTTTCTTCATCAGTTAACTGCTGGTCCATGTTACGTGTGCTGCAGCACTAAGATGAACTTACTGGCTCTTAGTAGTGTCTTAATGCCAGTGGTGCCCCAGATACATTATCAAGAGAAAGCAGGCTATGTAGTCTAACATCCCAAACCTTCCTTCAAGTGTTTAATTTTCCTGCTCCAGTTCCAAGAGAGCAGAACCTACCTTCTTCCCATTCTTGTAGAACTGGAACGTTGGCATGCATTTCACATCACAGTGTGCAGCAACGTCCTAGAAGAGATAGAAAACAATCTTCAGCTGTGCAGCCTGAAGAAAATTAAGTTTAGAACCTACTAGCTGCCTTTTGTTTAGGTGACAAGGCAAAGCCATTACTGCTCAAATGAAGCAAAAGCACTTCTGGTAGTCCATCACTAGCAAACCCAGTGCAGTGGTAACACGTGACTGAAATAAGTCTGAAAGATGCTCCATTCAGCATTTAATTCATGCAATAGCAAAACTATATTTACTATACCTGTACTCTATGTTTGGAAAAAACAGACCTCTGCACCAAAACAGACATGACTATTTGTAAGGCTCAAGAGCCCTATGACAACTTTTGTGTTTCAACCTGACATTGTTCAAGTACCTATTTGACATTGCCAGAACTGCTATACAGCAGACATTTTCCTGCACTTAATTCAAGACATGCAAGACAAAACAGTGCCAAGAGCAGTGGAGAGACCAGAGCAAGCAAACAGTTGTGAGCCATTAGTTTTAGGGAAGATTGCAAAGCAGATTGAGGCCACAGACTAACACTCCCTTCCAAAGTAGATGGTCAGTGTTTCCAAGTTATCTAACACAGGTCATAGTGCTTCAATGTGCAGATCACCAAGGCAGTTTGTTCTGTTCAGGTGTCCTCTGAGAATTCACTCTTTCCAGTTTAAGCACTAAACCCCTATCTTTGCTTCTCAAAGCTGACATAATCTTTTGTTTCAGTATCTGCAGGGCCATTTTTAAGAGCTCTTCTTTGTCCCTTGCATGGAATTCATTAGCTCCCCCCTCTCAGCATTATCCTGGACCATACCTGGGCATCATCCACATCAATTTCGATGAACACCACATCACCATACTTCTCACACAAACTCTAGAATAAAATAAGAAACAATGCAGGTAGTGTTCCAGGAAAGCTTTCTTTTAAAAGATACATTCATACAAAATGTACGCTGATGCTGCTTACCCCCCCAGTGAAGCTTGCCTTGTTACCTTATTTTACTGACCAGAGAAAAAATTATTTTCTGCTCCAATATCTGGAAGAGTCTGTTAAAACTTGTTCAAACATACTCCCCATAAAGAAGACTCAAATATCCCAATATAAAGTTAAATATAGCTATAACTCTATAGTCTCAAAGTACATATTTCTGTGACTTCTCCCTTTTCCAGAAAATGCTGGCAATCACATATTGCAAAAGGAAGTTTCCTCCACGTTATCATCAAGCAGCACAAGAACATTTGTATATACCTTAATACAGTTGCCGATAAAAAAGAAAAGGCTACTTACATGGAAGAAAGGCTTGATCATCTTGCATGGTCCACACCAGGTGGCAGAGAAGTCAACCACTACGAGCTTCCCACCAGCAGATACCAGTTCTGCCTCAAATTCAGACTATAAAAAAAAAGAATTGAACACATGAATGATTTTCCCTTTCCTTTCCCAAAATGATTTAGACTAATCCTAAAGCTAGCTTGCTCTCAGTCTTAATACACTAACCATTTTGGTAGCTCTAAACACTTAGCTGGGGTATTTGTACCACCATGTAAGTACTTCAGCATGAATTACTTTCATCTGTCCTAGCATCAGCCAGTCTTACAAATTAAATTAGAAAAGACCGCAATGCTCAGTCAGTCATCTCAATTCAGCAAGCTGTGGAAACATAAGCTAGAAATTCATCTAGCCTTACAATCCTCAACTCTTGCAGCTGTGTGCTCTGTTTAGTGTTACTCTCTGAATGTGATCCTTATCTTTCTTAATAAGAATTTTTCTCAATTCTGTCTTGGCATTTTCTGCAGACGAAAGTCTGTCCCAGAAGAATTTGAAAAGGACGCAAGCCTTTGTACACTCCTCCAGTTTGATGCCCTTTTCCAATCAATGGCTAACATTATAATGATGTTGTGTGGTTTACCGTACAGCATGTTTTCTAAAGCAACCTCACAGGACAGTTATTTTACTTATTTTGCCAAGTGAACGGACATATAACATCACTAGCCAAAGCAATGCTACACATACAGACTACAAAAGTGACACCCAATACTTTAGAGCTTCGAGTCTGATTGTTGCACTTAGTCACACCAACCATTTTTGGTGAATGTTCTCTGGAATCTAGAGCTCCTTACATGCCATTAACCATGTTTTCTGGTCAAAAAGTGAATGTTTTAGAGGAACTGAAAGACATTAAAAGCAATAAATACTTGCATGCTAGCAAGAGGTAAACAAGTATCTCAGGCAGAAGCAGAAAATGCTAATCAGCTACTTCCTGACAGTTTCTTTTCCAAAGCAAGTACAAACCACTTTAACATTCCTCAACTTCACTCTCATGGCAATGCATGCTTCAGGAGAGCTGTTAATATAAACTTCATTTCAGACTATGCATATAAAAGATAGCTGTTTCATTCTCCCCTACTTAACAGTCCAGAACATTAGTTCCAGGAGTTAACTAGTGCCAGCTTCTGCAATCAACCACAGTAAGTTGAGACTTGATTCTAGTAACCTTTTGCCCCCATTGAAGAATGCCATGGAGGTGAGGATCCAGAAGTGCACACAAACTGGTCACCAGTATATTTAACAAGCAAACAGAGGGTCCTGCACCAGCATTCTTATGTGTAAAACTATGCAAAAGTCTTAAGTTCCTATAACTTCAAATACACACAGCATGACATCTCCCTGTTGATAAGACATTTCTCCTCCCAATGCAGCTATCTTCAGAAGTGCAGCCTCCACATGCTGAGTTCTCCCATCCTTGCATCTTGGATATTCAGAGTCTACTCTGCTGTAAGATCAATAGCTAACACTCCACACCATCTACTCTCAGTCTGAAAGAGATGAGAACAGTAAGTTTTTCTCTCTCTCCACATTCCCCCATTCCTGTACTGACACAGCATGCATTCCTGCACCCCAATCCCAGAAGTCCCCTATTCCCACCAATGAAGTTCAACATCCCTGCATACAGCAATCTGTGTTAGCTGCTCCCTGCAACTACTCATACTGTAAGTTCCTCAGGCAAGCCTCACTCCTCCCTACATTCAAATCCTACAGCTTGGGTTTTGATACAGCTTCTCACATTTCAGCACTGCAACATCACCAGCTCTTAACTGATTCCACTTCCTGCACCTGCCAGTTAGACCATCCTTCTCTTACCTTTAAGTCTTCTGTCCACCCGTGTAATTACTGTATTATGCAAAAGGCAGTCCAGCCCTGGCATGTGTTCATCATATGGCCACACATCTCAGGTTTGCTATTGCTCAGAACAAGGGGAAAGTGGGAGGGCATGATATCTGCAGCTGGTCACACATCATATACCATTGGAGACCTGGTCCTGACCACAATCAGGTGTCACCCTGCGAGTCATCTCTAGTATCAGCTAGAATTGCTGCGGGAGAGTGAAAAGAGATGTGGCTTACTCTTGCAAGTTAAAATATATTGAACTCAACTAGGGAGAAGTCCTGAAAGTTTTCCCAGAGAGCTTAATTTCCCTGGAAGAAGGAAGACAGTAACTGGGGGGAGGGGGAGCAAAACAAGCTACTCAACCTCTGTCCAACTGACTTCCATAGTTGTCTTTCACATTAACTGTGAAGTGACAAGCTTTCATATAAAAAACAAATTGTCTTTGTTAATAGAAGGGGAACCTCCCACCACAAAACCATCTGGTCACACTATTGGATCTTGCAGCCTTGTTAAACAATATTTTCTCCAGGTAGCACCCTACTGGGTGAAACCTGACCAGTGTTTGGGGTTTTTTTTGAACATTTAACTACAACCTGCCTGAGCACATACAAGACCTGACTTTGCTTGTATTGTCCTGCAGCAGAAAAGCACATGCTGCATTCAAAGACACTGGTAGCGGGCCTCTATTTCCAAGGGCCAATGGAAAAGACTCTAGTAATGAAAGCCTCCAGTGCAGCAGGGATTCCCAGCACCAGGTCATACCTCAAAATGGAGGCAACTGACCACAGACAGTGCTGAAAGGAGCCTACTGCTCTCAGCAATAGATAAGACCACTTTAATCAGATGTGCCAGATGGTGTGGACCTTAGCTGTAACCATGATTTCCAACACATACCAAGTCACCCTTGAACTTGGATTAACCCAGTCATCAGCTGACTGCCAACAGTCACTACATAATTTAGAGTTTTGTTTTTTTCTAATACAGAAGCTAGCATAAACAGACTGAAGGTTCAACTGCCTGAACTCTCTAGCAGATACCACTTCTAAAGCTACCATCTGCATCTGAAGCTGCAAGTTTTTACTATTCACTTTGACTCAAATAGAGGCAGCTAGTGTGAAGAGGAAAGCTCTGGCAACACCAGCTTAGCAGTTTATATACCCCATTAGCTTCTGCTGTAAAAAGCATTATGTCCTGTAATTAAACCCTGTTACAAGAGTCACCCATCTCACAACCACATACTTAAACCAACTGAAGTACTGCTTCTTCTGTCCACTAGCAGTGACTCAAAAGAGTCCAGTAAAGCACCCTGAAAGTAGCCATTCTTCAGAAGCTAGTCAGTTTCTGAAGAGGTGTGTTAGGAAAGGGGCATCTCACAGCTGTCATATTCACATTGCTTTACAGATGAGGATTTCAGGTTGCACTCACATACTATTCCATCTCCAGGATCTGAATGATCTTCACTTTAAGGAGCTTTCTGCATTCACAGGTGATTAAGCTGTGGTCAGAAGAATTAGTATGCTCCTGTCAAATGTTAACACCTTAGCAGTCCAACAGGGAAAGTCTGACATGCTTTTCATTTATACAGACTATAGAACAGCATAGCCTAGAAGACAAATTTGGATGCCATACAGCATCCCTCACAGGTCCCTTACAATCAGATCCAAATGACACTTCAATCAAATTTAAAGTTCAAAATGCAAGACTAGCCCAACAGGATTTTTCCTGAAATGAAGAGCTCACTAAATTTGCACAGAGAATATTTTTGGAGATTTGTGTTCATAAGTTAGACAACAATACAGTATTTGTTAGCTGTATCTACTATGTCAGCTGCTGTGCTGAAGAGCACACACTATTTCATCACCAGCAGATTATTCTTCATGTGTCAGTCTAGGCTTTATTACTATTCTGCATTACAAAGCCACAGACATGTTTGTATTCACAGAACCATCCAAACAATGAGGTGCTGCATTAGTGTACTGAACAAGTCAGACAGCACCATAACAAGGTAAATACTTCTTATGCCAGCAACTCCTGTTATTTAAGTACAGGAATGGTCTCTAGTAATCCCTTTCAAGTCAAGCAAACTGGATTCATGTTTTGCATGAACTCTTATCCAAAACTTACAGGAATTTAGGCCAATCTGTACTAAGAAAACCACCTGGTCCCCTACACACTGGCTGTACAATAAGGCAAGCCGGGACTTCTAAATTAGGGTCCTGTAGTACCCTGTTATCAGCTTGATAAATGAAACATGACATTGCCTTAAGATCTTGAAGGGAAATGAACAAGAATGTGTCATAACATGACATTACATCGTCTCTCTTCTCACTCTATCTGAAGCCTTGGGTAGTATAGTTATTTATTCTCTCCCTTTGGTCTAAGCGAGTTCCCCACAGCGGCAGCTGTGAAGCGGGCTGCCTCGCCGGGGCAGCGCCGGGACCCAGACTATGTCCCCAGCGCACGTGGGCTCTCACCCGCCAAACCTCCGCGGGCTAAAAAGGGCAGCCCGAGAAGGGGCACCTGCTCGCCTGAGCGTCTCCGGGCGGCCGGGAGCGCCGCAGGGGACCCAAAAGGCCCGGTCCCTCCCCTCCCGCCGGGAAGGCGATGCTCACCTCGCCGCCCTCCCCTGGTGAAAGGACGGGGCCGCGCCGCCCGGGGCCGGCGGTCGCCACGCCCAAAGTGGAGGAAGAAACACGCTACTCTCCGCGGCGGATGAGGAGGAGGAGGAGGAGGAGGAGGAAGCCGCCGGCCGGAGCCACCTGCGCGGCGGGGCGGACAGGCCGGAAGGATGGAGTAAGGCCGGCCCCGCGCGGCGCCAACGGCCGCCACGCGCCTAACGGACTCACCAGGCTACCCACGCTCTTCACCATGGCGACAGCTCAGGGAGGAGGTCTGGCGGGGCGACGGCTCGGGGGTCGGCGGCTCAACGGCAAGAAGGCAGCCAAGGGTCTCGTGCTGCGCTCCGCTCGAGCTCTCTCCGCCACCAACCACCGCCTCAGCGATCGCCCGCCCCGGCCCCAGCGCCTCCTTATATGCCCGTCGCCGCTCCGCTCCGTACCGCGCATGCGCGGTGCATCGCCCCTCCCTCCGCCTCCCCGCCCCGCCGTTCGCAGCTCGGATTCCCGCGGGCGCAGGTGACGCTACGGCGTGCGCGGGATGGGGCTGGCTGGCGCGCGCTGGGACCGCAGCACCGCAGCGCCGGGCCGGGCGGCGGCCTGACCACCCCCCCCCCCCCACACACACACCCCTTCTGCTCCGGCCCGGCCGAGTACCGGCGCGGCGGCGTACGTGGATAAGGGCGGGCATTGCATCCCTGCTGGCTGCCGGGGAGAAGCAACAGCGGGAGGGCGGGGGAAAAAAAAAAAAAAAAAAAAAAAAAGGCAAACCCAACCATCGACTCCGGAAAAAGTGCTGTGTAACGATGAGCAGGAAGTGTGTCGGCGGCACGGTCCCTAGCCTGGCTGACCCAATTTCCCTCTGCTTCCTTCCCCCTCCGCAGAGCCGCGCGCTCTGACGCGGCGTCCTGGTGCCACCCGGCACGCGGGGAGAGCGTGGCTGTTGCAGAGCTGGAGGGCGGGGAAGAGCCAGACCGGAGGGGTGGATAACGGGAGCGCTTCTTCTGCCCTTTGCTGTTCTGCGCCCCCCGCTCCCCACCACCTAAAGCACGCCGCAGGGCTGCAGGGCAGCTCTGTGTCGCTGTGGGTTGCAATCTTTCTGCAGCGCGGAGTGCCGGCTGACATGAGCCGTGCTTGCACAGCGGTAAACGCTACAATTAATAGAGGTGACCGGAGACACTGTGAGCATCTTTAGTAGTTCCCCTCTTGGAGGGAGTCAGCCAGGACCAGAAACAGTCCTCGCAGGCAGAATTATTTTCAGCTTTCCCAGCCAAGAGGATTTTTGCCATGGAAACTTAAATTTCCATTTTTCTCACTTATTTCTCTGTGTTTTGGAGAGGTCCTTTGTTCTACGGCATGCTGCTGCACTACTGCCTGTCCCAGAGTGTAGGAGTGCGAAATGGGTCTGTCGTGTCCCTCCATTCCTTCTGTTGGGCTGGTAGAATTTTGTGTTGGGAGTATGGGGTTACTGACTCCAGCTTGCGCTACGTGGGACACAGGAAAAGTGATGTTAGGTTCTGGGATGCAGCTGACCAGAGGAGGGGAACACTTAGTGGACGTCCTGAATAAAAATATGAAAGAAAAAGAAAAAAAGAGAAAAAAGAGAAGAAGAAAAAGGAAAAAATAATTAAAAGGGGGAAAAAATGACAGGAAAGGGAAGGGGAAAGGGAAAGAAGAAAAGGAAGAGAAAAAAGAAAAAGAAGAAAAGACAGTTTGGCTTGGATGCAGGTACCCTGGTTTGTTGCTTTGTGGACACTGAAAAGCTGGTAACACCTCTCACATCCTCAAAGCTTGCCCCATGAGATTTGTGTTGGACATCTCCAAGGTTGCAAATTTGTAGAATAAGTCAGTTCTTATTTTGGAAGTTTGTTGAGTGTGTGGCTTGCTACAGCAGCAGAACCATAAGAACCACTAGGCTTTCTTTTCAGACCCCGCGGTGCCATCCCCTTCGCTCTTCTCCCTGCTCGTGGTTGCAAGTTCTGTGTGCACCACGGTGGGTCGCCTCCTGCCTAGCCCTTTGCTGGTCCCCACTCCCCTTGTGTCCCTGTGCCCCCGTGGCAGAGAAAGGCAGTTGGTGCATGTGTCCTGTGCTCCTCTGGGGAGGTGCAGCTGCTGCGGCTGGCTCAGGAGAGGAAAAGCAGGAAAGCCTTATCACCAAGGCACCTTGCTTTGAAACCGGCTGTCGAGCAGGATAAAACAATAGAGAAGCCCAGACTACCTTCAAAACCCAGCTCCCAAACACCTCAGCTCAGCGTTGCGCTTCTTTTGCAGAAGCTAGTGCAAGCAAAAGAAGGAAACGACCCACTCAGATAATAAACTCTCTAGGGCTGGTTTCTGTACGCAAGTGTGGATGGATAAACCCTCTGTGAATTATGAGGAGAGGTGCTATGTGCCCCCTGTCCTCAGATCCCGTCAGCAGCCATTTGCCTCCTGATGTGCTTATGGTCAAGTACAAGCTTAGGCATACTGCAGTTTGAAGTCCAAAATGTTGCTGTGGGATTGTTGTTTCAATGCCTAAAGTAACTGAACAGTAATATAATTTATGCGATCTGCACTTGATTCTTAGAGTGTACTAGTTACTATCATGACAGCACATAATAAAAATCATACAGAGGAATGTGGGACCTCTGGCTGGGAAAAAAAAAACAACCCACCACCACACACACCCAGAAAACACACCCTGTTTTCTTATTACTTTTTCTTTTTTTTTTTTTTTTAAACTATGGAGTGTCTCGTTTAGCTCAAAAGTGCTGTAGCTGTGTCGTCCCCCCCACTCAGCTGTGGGGGGCTTTGTTCCTCATGTGCCCTCACTGCCACCCACCTTCCTCACGGCCATAAATGCAACATACTTCTCTTCCACGAGCTGTTGGAGAGGGAGCATGGCTGTTAAAATAGGCAAGTTGACTGTGAGGAAGTTGAAGATTAAACAAATTTTGTGCTTTGGCACATTCCTATATGCCATGTCATACTCAGGAGTCACTTGATAGGACGGTGAGCCAATAGATGGCTCTGGGCAAGTGCTGGGGGAACCAGGAAGCACTTTTTAAAAATATGTCTTTGCCCTTCAGGAACATGGTTTTGCTTGCTCCTTAAAGTCAGAGAATGTGGCTTGAAGAAGAACAAAGTAGAAATGCAGTGAAGGCTTCAAAAGTCATTCCTTAGACGGTTTCTCTGGCAAAAGCTCTGAATGCATTGAAGAATGCCCATGCCACCCGTGCATGCTAAGAATGAATTGCTACACTCCTTTGATGTGTGGAAAGATGGTGGGAGAGAATGTTGGCAGGTCTAAATTTAAGTGCCCTCAAGTGAATTAATCAACATCACTTAGATGTAGGCCAGTAAAAAGGGCTGTATTTTTGGAGACCCCATGCACCCCATGACTCTCACAAACATCCAGGTGGGAATTTAATGAAAATTTCAACTGTCTTAATCATCTTTAATGCTCCTGTGACAGAAGGCATCTATTTTTTTAAACTCTGCTTGTGCTGATTTCTGTCATGTTAAGTGAGAGCAACATGCACCAGCAGCGGGGAAGGGCTTTGCCCGGAGCTGGCAGTGAACCTCCATGCACTCAGGGTCAGGCCCACAGGAGGTTTGTGAGGCTGAACAAAACTGCTTTTTCAGTTCTTCCCTAGCTCCCAGAAAAGGTGGGAAGCAGGGTGGGAAAGGTGGGCAGCAGTGATCCCTGGCAGGATGACCAGTTAGCTGAGGCTTAAATTGTAGTGTCTGTCTGGATGAACAAGCTGGAGCCGTGGCCTGTGGTCCCCATGTGATGCTCCCACAGTCCTGTCTGTGCCTCTGCCAGCGGTTTCCAGCTGCGTTTTCCTGTTGGCAGCCAAGGGCAAACAAACCTGCAGGGCTCTGGAGACATGGATCTGCTTTCCAGGGCTTGCTTTTGTCTTTTCTGCTCAGTGAGTCAGTGCATGTTGGTGGCTGGAGGAAATGCCACTGAGCGGTGAGACTCAAGGTAGGCTGGGGGTCTGCAACCGGACATCCCAAGGGTGGCACTGCAAAGCCAACAGAAAGCCAGCTCTTGGAGGCTTTGGGCTCTGGTGCACAGTAGTCACTCATGTTCCATCTCCCTGTAGATATGTGATGGACAGCAAGGAAATCTGAAAATTAGGGGAAAAAAAGAGGAAAAAGAAGGAAAGGAAAGGAGAGCAGGGACCCCGATTCAGCAGCTGGTGCTAACTTCTCACAAGGTTACCCCTCCCAGCTTCTGTGAGCATATCTAAGACAAACCTCTCTCTCCCAAAACCACTATTAAGTCACCCAGCCACTCGAATGCATGATGCAGTAAAAGGGACAGCTGCAGGGAAAATATTACTACAGCCATGGCACAGATGGTCAGTCATGTCCAGCATTAAGCAATGGTACACAGAGTTGCAGAAATGAGGAGGCTGCTAGAGGCAACAACTACAGGCACTGCTGCATCAGGTTTTATCATAGGAAAGCCAAGTTATTTGCCACTGCCTTACAATGGAAGTTACAAGTGTTGCACCTTGCCCTGACACTACAACAAAGCAGCAGCCTTTAATTGTACTTTCCCTTTCCTTCCAGCCTGCTCCTCTGGAAGATTTTGCTTTTGTAACTGACCTATTAAAGGTGCAATAAATATTTAATAATTAGATAGGTGTGCTTGGTGTTGTGCCAACATAAGACAAGGAGCAAACATGCTTCTCTCTCCCAACATGATGTACTGGTGATGTAATTACCCAGAGCCTTTTGAACACTTGGTGTGGCACATCTGGTTAAAAGATGAGAGGAGAAGCTGAGGAAAAAAAAGGAGAAAAAGGATGTTGGCTGTGGTTTGCCTCCCTTTATCAAGGGGAAATACTGGTTAACCAAGTACTTGCTCCTGAGAGCCAAGAAAAAATGTGTGTTACCGCCCTCCCACTCATTATCGCTCCATTTTTAGTAAGTTCTTTGGAGAAAGGAATCTCAAAACACTCCAGAGCTGATGAAGCTGATACTTTTGGGCCTTGTATTAGAAGGAACCTGTTTGTTTCTTTTTAAAGAAACCTTCTGTGAGCTCACCTGGGTTTATGGCATACTCTGGGTCTCCAGAAAGGAAGATACCACTGGCACGATGTTTGCAAACATGGGAACGCTCATCTGCATTCTCCAGTGTTGAGGCATTTCAGGTCTTGACCTGAGAGACTTCCACTTGTAGTGCAGGTGTTTGTGTTGGAGGGCAGCAGCAGCCAAAGAGGAAAAGAGAAGTTCAAGACCTGGCCAAAGCATGAAGGTGAAATTTTGCACTTTGCTGTTGCTGTGGTTGTGCTGGGTGTCTGCAGAGTGGAACATCAGGGCTGCACCAAGAGACTCCTGGAGAGGAGACAACAAGAGGTTTTTGCCTTCTTGGGGACATTTGTATTGTCACAGCTTTTTGTCTGGGGGAGAATAAGTGCTAGTTTTGCCTGATCATAGGCATATGCTGGTGAGTCAGGACAAGCCGTCGGTGCACACGTGGAGGTGTCTTTGAGGAAGCAAGTCCTGAGGAATACGTGTGTGTGTGGTGTCTGCGTGGAGGAATGCAAGCTGGCATGCATTTTGCTTTCAGGTGTGGTGGGTTGACCCTGGCTGGAGGCCACGTGCCCCCAAAGCTGCTCTGTCACTGCCCTCCTCAGCTGGGCAGGGGAGAGAAAATATAACGAAAGGCTCCTGGGTCGAGACAAGGGCAAGGAGAGATCACTCACCAGTTACTGTCACAGGAAAAACAGACTCGGCTTCAGGAAATTAATTTATTGCCAATCAAAAGTCAGAGTAGGATAATGAGAAATAGGAACAAACCTTTAAACACCTCCCCCACCCGTCCCTGCTTCCCAGGCCCAACTTCACTCCCCATTTCTCTCCCTCCTCCCCCCCAGCAGCACAGGGGGACAGGGAATGGGGGTTACGGTCAGTTCCTCACACGCTGTCTCTGCTGCTCCTTCCTCCTCAGGGGGAGGACTCCTCACGCTCTGCCCCTGCTCCAGCCTGGGGGCCCTCCCATGGGAGACAGTCCTCCACCAACTGCTCCAACGGGAGTCCTTCCCACGGGCTGCAGTTCTTCACCAACTGCTCCAGAGTGGGTCCCTCCCACGGGGTGCAGACCTTCAGGAACAGACTGCTCCAGCGTGGGTCCCCCACGGGGTCACAAGTCCTGCCAGCAAACCTGCTCTGGCCTGGGCTCCTCTCTCCATGGGGCCACAGGGCCTGCCAGGAGCCTCCTCCAGTGTGGGCTTCCCATGGGGTCACAGCCTCCTTCAGGGGCATCCATGTGGTCCAGCACAGGGTCCTCCACAGGCTGCAGGTGGATATCTGCTCCCCCATGGCCTTCCATGGGCTGCAGGGGGACAGCCTGCCTCACCATGGTCTTCTCCAGGGGCTGCAGGGGGATCTCTGCTCCAGTGCCTGGAGCACCTCCTCCCCCTCCCTCTGCGCTGACCTTGGTGTCTGCAGAGTTGTTCCTCTCACATCTTCTCACTTCTCTATCTCCCCACTGCTGTTGCACATCAGGTTTTTTCCCTCACTTCTGAAACATGTTATCACAGAGATGATACCACCATTGCTGATGGCTTTGGCCTTGGCCAGTGGCAAGTCGTTTTGGAGCCAGCTGGCATTGGCTCTATCAGACACAGGGGAAGCTTCTGGCATCTCCTCACAGAAGCCACCTCTGTAGCCCCCCCACTACCAAAACCTTGCCACGCAAACCCAATACACCAGGGAATCAGTCCAATGCTTTTTGTTCAGTTTGTCTGAAATAAGATGAGTATCTGGAAATTACTAATACATGTATTTCACATGAGATGAGGCTGCTCTTGTGGGTAGGACCCTGCTCATCAGAGGGTTCCCAGGAAATCAACAGGGCCCACCCAAGGACTGGCAAGTCATGCTAGGCATCCACCAGCACAGTCTGCCAAGTCCTCCTGATTTTCTTCATCTTAAATGCAAATTCTGTGAATGAAATACACTGGGTTGGTGTGTTAACAATGAAGTAACACTCACATCTGTGTTAAAAGCAGCGTGTAGGCTCAATGTCATGCCTGGATTCTCTCTAAAGCAATGTAGAGAAGTTGCAAGTTGTAATTATGCTTAGCTGCCTTTTAAAAGCTCAGTAACAGAAAGAAAAAATCCATATACACTGGATGCAGGCTCCTGCAGTTTCACTAAGTGTTTGCTCTGATTGCAACCATTCACATCAAGCCCAAGTCTGATCTCCTGGGCAAACACTTACTGGTCTAATGCCTTTTGGCAGGCTGCTGTGGCAGAGCACACCATGCTGCTTCCAGGAAGCAGCATGTGAGAAGTGGCGTAAGGAAAACAGAGGTTCAGTTCTTCATTTTGCTTTGCATCACATTCAAATTACAAACTGGTACCAATGACAAACTTTGCTTTTGCGTACCTCATACCCATCTCTCTTCAAACAGCTGTTTTGCTTTGTTTCTCCTTCTCTCTTTTCAAGCTTCCCCCCCACCCCCCACCTTGCTTTTTTTTTTCATTCCTGACCTCTCCCTGGATTTTTTTCCCCTCTCCTCAGCATGCTCTGTTTCTCTTTGTCTGGAAGTAAAATACTGCAGTTCTGTGTAGTTCTGAATCTGCTTCACACACCTCTGCCTACCTGCACAACCTGCAGGCTGAGAGATCCAGATGTTGGGCCTCCAGGCATTTCTTCTACATAAACCACAGAGATAACTGGAGACTTTGACCTTCAGTAGTGATGCATTTCCCAGGGCTAATTTAAAAATACGTGATGTGGTTTGTACACTGAGGCCAGAGTGTTGTCCATGGCCTTATCAGGAGGGTGTGGGGCTCACATACCGCCTGTCCCTCCACCACAGACGAATTCAGCCCTAGGGTCCCTAAGCTCAGAGGGCTGCTATAGTGCTGTCTGTAGGAAATGGCAGCCCCCAAAAACCAGAACAGATGCTGGGCATTGCGTTACCTTCACTAGCTTTAGAAGGACAGGTGTGGTATCTCTCTCAGGATCTCTGTACAGCTTTGACTTTTGTGCTCCAGTTGGGACCCTGCAACATGCTCACCTGGTGCCTGGGGTGATTTTAACAGGTGCAGTAAGGAGCTGGCAGCAGTGTGGAGGAAAAAATGATGGAAAGAGAGGGGCAAGCTGGCTTTGGGCCTCCATCCCTGGATGCATCAAGGCCTCCACATCACCTTATCCCTGGGATGGCATCACATCACTCCTGCACAGTGGACCTCAGAGCACTACAGCATTGCCTCAGGACTGCTTTCTGCCCTTGCATCCATGGCTGTCCCTAGGCTGGGGGGGTTGGTGAGACTCTCAAAATGCAGGTGTATGGTTGCTTCTGCAGTCCATGAAACATCAGTGTCTCATTTCCTTACCCAAAAATGAGAGTGCTCTGTGTCTTGATGCTGGCTCAGGTCAGGTGATGGTTGTGTGGCAGTATGGAGCTAAGTTTAAAAAAAATATAGTCTATGCTTTCCTAGAGACTCATTAATAGAAATGTAATCCTCACTGAAGGGAGATGCGCACACACTGCCGTTTCCAAAAGTACACATGCAATCGCATTTCTGTGCCAGGTGATGCTGAAGAGCTTGTGTTTACACTGCAGAAGTGCTCCAGCTGACAGTTGTCAAAGCAATTGTATTTTTGGATGTGCGAATTATGCAGTGTCCATCTGCAACCAATCTTAGAGTGCAGGGATGGGTGAGAAGATGGTCATGACATCCTGGAAGAACTTAGACTCCTTGAAGATGCCTGTAATAAAGCAGTTGAAAACCAGGACAACCAAAATCGCTAGCCAGATCAAAACAAGTTAAGGACTTGTGCTGAGATGCCCTAAAGCAGACAGGAAGAAACAACACTAGCTGGCTGCCTCATGAGACATGGATCTGTTCACTTGCCTCTTCCACGTGCTTGGAGGTGGCTGTGATTCATGCAATGACAGGAAGGCTTGAGGAACCACACAACCAGAGCCTTAGGATGGAGGAGCCTCCCCTCTATTCTGGCTTATCTATTGGCCATCTCAGGCCACTGCTAAACCTGAGCGGAAGAGATGCTGTAAATGGTGTCACATCCACGCTGATGGCAGATGGATTATCTTATCTATTTCATAAGGCTTTCACAGCTGCTTGGCTGACATGTATGTGGGGCTCCTGGGCCTGTCCATATGGCCAGGGTGACCACTGGCAGACAGTACCCAAGTGTACGCCTGGCCACAGGTCATGTAAATGCCAGTGATGGGTTTCAGGCATCTGTCGGCACCAAGTGTCTTGTCTATCGGTGCAGATGAGGACGGGAGTATCATCCTGGGCAGCCCGCAGGGCATGAGTAGAAGACAAAGCCTTGGCTTTCCCCATCAGGTGTGGAGCCGTGTGGCCCAGGCCATTGTTCTCTGCTGGGACCCTCAATAGCTGTGGCAGTGCCCGATGGAGACAAGAACACTGGGTCACTCTCCACCCTCTATAACCAGGCTGAACCTCAGCCTCTGACTGGCAGAGGCTTTCAAGTTACTTGCCCGTGCCACTTGCAGACCACACACCTCCCAGTCAAGCTGCGGTCACGTGCCCAGCGAAGGTGCAAGGGAATGTGTGGCCCTTCTCTTCATTTTCTGCTCTGTTGGAAAGGTGAACACTACTGCAGCCACTGCTGTCTCACTAACTCCCTGACCTGCTGGAGGGCAAAGGATGTGACAGTGATTAATGAAGCAGGGAGGCGTAGCTGCTGCTTTTATTTCGCATGCTGCACTTTTAACCTCCGTGTGCATGCTGTCATATCCTAGAGGATGCATGAGACAGCCTAACTCCAGAAAACTCCAAATGAAAAAAAAGAAGTGTTCACCTGAGAGGGGGACCTGAACATCTGTATGCATCCCATGATTCTCATGGGTAGTTAATGTTTACCACCTTTCTGGCTAATTATCAGGAACCAAACAATTCTGGTTTATTGACATGCAATTTCTTTTCCCAGCAACTTCAGAATGACTTATGAGAAGTTTCTGAGAAGTGTGACACTCATTAACAGCCTTCAGGCATGCCTGGCCTGCCCAGACATGCTTCTGGATGAGGGCAACACTTCTGCCACCAGAGACAAATGGCCTGTACACCCCTACCTGGGCTTGGGGTCCCTGCTCCAAGGATAGGCAGCGATTTCTTCTGTGGCCACCCCATGTTTGGTGTCGGTGGAGAGTGTTGGTGCAGTGGGGGTTTTATCGGGGGGGTGCCTGAGGAGTCCACGTGGGCTGGTGGGTTTCAGTGTGGTCATCTGATTTCTGTTAAACCCTGGTTTTTCCCGTCAGTGTCACAGCACTGTACCTGGCAAGCACCAGTCTGCAGGGACAGATGAGGCATCCTCTGCTCCAAAAAGAGTTCTCCCTGACTGTGGCCTGGGGGAGATCCTGTCTCAGTCACAACTGCTTTAAGATTTGGAGATTTTCTTCAGATTTGACCTAAATTCAAGTTGTAAACTTGAAACTTGCTGTGGAGCTCAGTAGTGGCCCTTCACCCATGCTTGTGTTGCGCAACGCCAGCGTGGCAGCAATGCCGGCCAAGCACCCTCTGTCCTAGGGTTACCCTTTAGCATCATATTTATGTATTTTCCTTCTAATGCAATCACAGCCCTAGCTTTTTCCCAGCAGCTACAAAGCACAGAAACATAGCAATACAGAAACTGATGGAAATGCAGAAGTTTGTTCTTTTTTGTTAAGAACAGAAAGAAGAAAAGGCTGTTGGCAGGAAACAGAGTGAGGCAATGTAAAGAAAAGAAATTCAACGTTTTTTGTGTGGTCCCACGCTCTAATTTCAACATTTACAAGAGAGGCTGCAATAACAGTGTTCAGACAAGGAGTTGGTCATGATGGGCCAATTAATGGTTCAGAGTGCTCCGAGCTCTTAACAAGATTAAGGGCTCTCTTGACTCATTTCTCCTTTCAGTATTGGAATAAAGGCCCAGATTTTGTCAGCAGCCTCTTACAGAGAGTATGCCGTCATTGCAGCAAACTATTTTATTTTGAGGGGAAGGCTGGGTGCAACAAGAAACTGGTTTAGTGGGGACTCCTTGCTCATGTCTGTGGGAAGCCTGGCCCCATTCCCAAGTGCTCTTCTTGGCAGCTCTGCTCCTGATCTTCTGCCAAAAATCAAGTCACCGGGAGGGAGGAACCATGCCTTTCCAGCCTTGCACCTCTCCAGGTGCCAGGCTTGCACTGCAAGGTTTGGGATGCTGCTTTTGGCCTGCAGTTCAGCAAAGCACTGAAACTGGTGAGTTGTTGCAAACATGCTTCGTTTGGGGCAAAGGCAGAAGGCAAGGCCGTGGTTTTGGGATCTCTGGACTCAGGCTAGGCTTGCCTCTCCTAAGAGCAAGGCCAGTGGGCAGCTGGCTGAGGGGAGGTCAAAGGAAATTTGCTAAACCAGCCAAAACGGAGACAACGTGACTGTGAGGGCACCCAAGTCTGGGCTGTTACATGCCCAGAGTAAAAACCAACACCAACGATTGCAGCACCTGGGAGTAGTTCCAGCCTTTGGCGATCTCCAGACCAGCCCTGCCCACTCAAGGGCAGTCAGCGTGAATCGCCCGGTGCACGTTGACTCAAAACAAAGCTTGTGTTTCCAAGAGGACCTCTGGCCTTAATTTACATTGACTAGTCACTGGCCTTTTGTTTTTTCAACAGGGCAGGAGGCAAAGGCTACTGGACTGCACCCTGCTTTTTTCTGTGCATACCTCTTCTTTTACCGTGGCTGGCTCACATTGCTTTTGGCTCCTGTATAGGTTGGAAACCAGCTGATGTACATTACTGTGGGCTGAAAGGTGCCAGGCAGTCCCTAACACCTGCTCAGGGCTCTCATTTCTGTAGCCGTCACACAATACAAAGCCATTCAGGACCCTGTAAAAACAACTCAGTCCTCATTGTTGGTTATTTTTTTCAAACATAGATTAAACCCAAACCACTAATAATGCCTCAACTCCATAGTTCAAGCTTTCAGTAGTATTTGTTGGCATGCAGTCTCACTAGAAGTCGCATAAGATAATTCCTAATCTGATGCCTTTGTCCATTTGGTCTTGAAATTGAACACTAACCAGCCTCGGAGCAGGACACCTCAAGATTGTGCATGACCCTGCAAGTAAAATTTGAGTTTTGGCTCACATCCACCCAAAAAGTAGCTTCTCTTTTCCCGCATGATCTGTCTTTCTTGGACCCTCAGGACTGAAATATTAGCAAAAGAGGTGTCTGAGATGCATGCAGTTTTCTGTCCAGAGAGCCAGGTCCAGGCCTGGAGAAGTTGAGGCTCCAATTACTCATTGACACAGGTAGAAATAAGTGCCTACTAATTACAGAGGCCACGAAAGGTTGCTTAGAAGCATATTTTGGAGAAAACACACCACCTTCCCCCAGTGTGAGATGTGTCCGCATCCAGTCTTACAGAGTCTGCTTCCCCACTTCCAGTAAGAGACTCACTTTTTCCTGATTTCTTTCCTGTTTCACTTGTTTCGCACATTTAAGAAATTTACCCGTTACAAGAAGGAACCACCTATTCCAACTATATATGCCAAGGTGGAAATTCAAACAGTGATAAAAAGTCAGGGCTTTGAAACAAGAAATGCCCAGCTAATGCTACATTAATTGCCTGGTGGTTCGCCAGAAACCCTCTCCTGTTTTCAGTAATAAAACGATGGTCTGTGTTTGATTTGGATGTGCTCGGCCCTCTTTATTAGCTGGCGTGGATCTGGTGACGAGTAGAACAGGGTTATTTTCCAGAAACTAAGGGTACTTACCAGAAAACCAAAGGAAAAGTTGTGTTTTATATGTGATATGTTAATATTACCTGTTTAGTTTCTCTATACTCTGTTACCACTAAACAAAAGGGGACAAAGATTGGCAAAAATATTACAAGTGCACATTGAAATGCCCCTTTCTTATGCATATCTATACCAGGAATGATCTCTAACCGAGTAAGACCTAACTTTGATGTAACTTCCAGGGATGTGAAACAACAACTGCATTAGATGTCCAGTATATATTTCCAACAGACCTGAATCGGTGGATATTTCAGGGTGTTTAGTGCTGGACTCGCATCCCAGTGTATCTGAGGTTTTGGTGTTAGAAGAATTAAAACCAGGAGCAGTTTTGATTCCTGTTTCATTTTATTGCAAGGCTTAGTTGCTGGAGGAAGCAGACCATGGAAATGCCCCTTTCTTCAAACCCTTAACATCTCCTTTATGCCCAAGTTGCCAAATGCTACATGGAGAAATTAGTTTGCTTATTGTTTTGACCCTTGAAAAAGCAACCTCTTACAGTCGAGGGAAGGGGGCTTAGTAGTTTGAGTTTTATGCTTGAGATCTAATGTTGTAGGACTTTATAAATACAGATGACTCAGTCTCTGTTTTCCGTCACTTAACCACCACCAAATTGACTTCAAAATTACAGAACATTGTGCTGCTCATTCCTTTTGGAGTAAGTAGAATAAATGGATTTGCCACAATGACAAGTAATAAGCTCAGCACTTGTCAGCACTCTGCAGCACAGAAGCTGTGCTATTTTATCTGAGCATGCTGTCGTCAGTCCATAAACTCATAGGCAGAGAAGAGCTGCAATATATCCTTGAATGTGGTGTATTTGGACAGGCTGCTCCGCTGCAATTAAACCACACCACTTACAAACCAGCCACTCCTCTGAAGTGAATTTTCATGATTTGCTCTCAGCTGAGAGCTGAACTTTATTTGCTCCTCAGGAGAGAGATGATTGTGGCAGGTTATTGTTAAAGCTGGCTAGTGAGACAGAGTCAGGAAGCTTCTTCAGCAAGCACTGTGCTTGCTAAGGATCCTTGCAGGCCTGTGGTGCTGCCAGTAAAGGTTTTCTCTGTGAGCAGCAATCCTGGGTCCATACAAATGCTTGTCCTGCTTTTGGCTGGGGGCAGGGAGATTACTGGTGAAGAAGAGAGGAAAGACAGAGCCAAACCTCTTGGAGCAAATCCCCCCAAGCTCTGGGGAACTTCAGAGTTTGCTCCTGAATCCAGATGCTGCATTTCAACCTGCATTTCCCTTTATCTGACCCCATAGCCCTAGAAGTGGCCTTGCCTGCCCTGAGTGGTCAGGGCTTGGGGTTTGCTCTGAGATCAGAGAAGCAGCCTCCAAGCGAGACCCACATGGTGCTGAGGGCTGACCCAAACCAGGTGCACAGTGAGGGCGATGAGCGATAACCCAGGCTGCCTCTGCCAGGAACAGGGGTACCACAGCAAGGGTCTTGCTGCTGCTGGGATGAGCATTGCAGCACAGTGCCCTCCTCCTTCACCCCCCCAGAGTAGTGTGGGCAGCCACGGCTGCTCTCTGGGGCCAAAGCTGACTACGAAGGCTGGACTTCCCTCTCCTCCCCTCTTCCTGGAGAGGAGGGACCACTCATGGCACTCCCAGCTCAATGCAGGTTGATGGACAGCAAGAAAAAAAAGCATTTGCCAGGTCAGCTTCCTCTGCTCCTGCTTTAAATACTGCACAGGAGCCCTCAGCTCTTGTCTGACCTGCCTGGCAGCACAAGAGCAGCTGCAGGAGTCAAGTTCCCGTAGCTCCCAAGAAATCAGTGATTTCCCCAGAAAACAGTGCTCCCTCCACCTTTTGCCTGTTGCTTACCGTGCATTAGCAGTTCTCTGCCTGATCTCATGGCAGTAGATGAAGATGGTGCAGCATCCCAAGGTGCTCCCAGGGGTCGTGGTCTGCCTAGTGCCCTCCACCTGCTGTGAGGTGAGCAGACCCCAAACCTCCCCCCAGCTATGGGGAGGAGGCCCTCCTCTTCACAGAGGTGTAACACAGCCCAGCGGCATTCGGGGACAGAGACGAGGATGAACCAGTTTTATCTGTTCCCTCTGGAGGGCCAGTTTTAGGTAACCTCACCTCTCCAGCATGCCGTAGCACCATGTGGCCTGAGTTGTCCCTCTTAAGGAGAGCCAGAGGGTATTTTTTGAAAATGTGCATGCTTTGCCTTCATCCCCCTTCCCCAAAATTTAAAGCCTTTTTACATCCTTTGAATCTTAAGCAAGAGCACAATTTGCAGCCAAACCACCCAGAGGGACCTGGTTCAAGTGAGGTATTTCCACTCTGAGCATTGCTTTAATTGCTCTGCTGAAAGCCATCATTGTGCTTTGAAGCAGGGCTGAAAAAATATCCATTAGTGACATTCTTAGTCTAACTGATGGTTGTTTCACTATTTGTAGCATTAGTTGTCTTTATTACAGTTGTCTCTATTTTAGCTGGTTATTAACCCTGCAGAGCTGGGACTTGGCTTGGCTTTCATGCTAAGCAGCAAGAGCATTGTCTGGCTAATGCCCTGAGACTGATGGGTTGGGTATCTCCGCTCCTGCAGGCTGGTGCTGGTGCGGGGGCTCTGTGGGGTGCTGCCCCACTGCAGTTCAGCTCTCTGCTCCTGGGGCACAAGCCTGCAGGTCATTCTGAGCCATTTTTGCTGAATTTGGAGTCAGCAACCTTCATGTTCACTGGGAAATGAGCACCCCCCCGAGGGGAAAAAGGATGCTAACAGCTGATGTAGCTGCTTGGCTAAAGATGGTTGGCAAACGCACACTAGATAAATAAAATACTGGTTTGGGAAGAGCTGAGTAGTATGTAGGTAGGGATGCAGACATCCTCCCACATCCATCTCCCCTTCTACTTGAGCACACAAATCTGCAAGCCAGTGCAGGTATAGTCCTGGCAGTCACCACAGCCATTGCTTTACTTCCTATAAGCCTTGGTGGAACATTATCACCTGTGATGCAAAAGCACCTCAAAAACATCCCGTAGCCTGAATAAAAAGACTCCACCGCTGGCAGTGACCTGCCTGTTGCTGTAGGGATGTGCACATGGCCTCACCCCATGCCTTGTTGCTGCACAGAGGCAAATGGCAAAGCAAGGAAAACGCAAATTAAATGCATTATGAGGAAGGATCATATGACAGTATATGATGGGGCTGGGAGCCCATAAAGTTTGCTTAGGAAAATCCATGCTGCTGATTCGTGGGTGTTCAGGGCATGCACGGGTACTATCGGTGTGACAGTGTTGCCTGCCTGCCCTCGAGGGGCGAAGGAGCCTTCTGGGCACTGGGCAAGGGCGTGCAGGATGGCTCCCCAGCCTCTACTTGCTTTCCGCACCACTAACCCGAGGGTTTTACTAGTCTACACCAACAGCTTTTCATGAACTTGCTGCATTTGCAGGCTTAGTTTGCTTTTACCAAGCAGTAGTGTAATCCTAGGGTAATACCCCAGATCTAAAAAAAAGTACTGCAGTAATAACTCTTCTGTGCTAGCTGGGCTTTGCAAAATCGCAGGCGACTGGCTCAGATCATACCCCACTTTATACCAGCTCTGCTTTATTGTCTGTGTGGTGGCACCCCTCCTTTGTTGCCAAGCGAGATCAGAGGGAGGTCTCATGTACATCCACAGCAACAGCGTGCAGCACACACCCATCTCCCAGGCAGTCAGTGTATTCCCAACAGCCTTCTCGAGCCTGGTGATCCACAAAACTACTGAGTGTTTTCTGTTTAAGTAATTCGGTATCAGCAGAGTTAAGATAAAGTCAAGGTATGTATATGGTATGTATATATGATTTTATTGGATGACTCAAAAGCATGAGTGTTTATTCCTTTCAAGCACCTTTACATCATCCTGACTCAGCAAAACAAGTCCAATTCAACATTTTCTTTTCTCGTTTAGCAAGTTTCTTGGAGATGTTTGTTTTAATGAGGATCTCATGCTCCAAATCTTGATGCTCCTGCTCAGGAAAGCTCCTGCTGCAGGCGAGGCACTTTGTCCAGGCATTGACACCAAGAATGAGTCCCACTTTGACAATGGGACTTGGCATAGGGTTTTTGGGCACGGAGCCTCCTTGTGCCAGCAGGGCACGCCCTCTGTACAGGGTCCACGTGTGTCTGTCCATGCACACGGATTATCCAGTGCGCCACAATTACCACTGTACCAACACTGCAGGAAAACCCCGGAGCTGGGACACTGGAGCAAATGAGGCTTTTTTTCAGTGGTCACAGCTGGCCTGCATTTACCAGAAGAAAGAATTTCTCATCTGCAGTGAGACATTTCTTCTTCGTTTACTTTAAAGGCTCCTCGATAACAATCTGTTCATTATTTGCTTCTTTGCCTGCCAGGTCGATAATAAATTATTCAGACCCACATGACATATAGGTCAGGCTCAGTAAAATAAGATGTGATGAGATACCAGAAGAGCTTGCATCAACCACAGGAAAGTGCAGACCTGCAGGGAAATAAGGTTGATCTTTCTTCCCCTCATTCTGGTTTTGGTTGCTTTACCCCTGAAAACTGTCACTGACAGCCTGAGAAGTCAGCTCAGGTATTAAAGAAGCCTTTTTCTTTGGGCTTTACAGTAAAACGTTTGCAGCACTGACATACACATCCATAGTTCATCCTGCAGCCTCTCTGATTTTGGGGATGGGGCACACCTGGCCAGGGCTCTCAGACCAGGTGGCAACCTGCCCCATCTGCTAGGAGCTGGCTGCACCCAGGATTTGGCAGTCAAAACTCCCGGTTTCTTGGATGGACTCTTTTTCTAGAGTTCCTGCAACCACAAAAGGGATGTCCTGAAGCCTCTGGGGTTTTGGCACCAGCCTTTCTGGGTTGCATGCTGTCATTCTCACCACAGCAAGATGCACTCCTGATAACCACCATCAGGCCTGGGATGCGGGGCTGTGAGATCTCCAGGTCTGGGATGTCACTTTCTGCCTAATTACAGGCATGTGGGCAGATCAATAGCTCAGGAAGCCTGGACCCCTTCAGCTGAGGATCTTTCTATGTCTTTGTTTGACTGTGGACATGCATATGTGTGTGTGCATATGCATGTATGGGTGTGTATATGTAATCACAAGACAAATTTACATGGAGAAAATGTAAAACTAAGCGTGGTGCTGGCTAGAGAGAGGCCAGCAAGGGCTTTTTAGACTCCAGCAGGTCCTCCAGTGCTGCATCAGTGTAAGGAGGTTTCCTCACCTCGAAATCCAATTTGCTTGTGAAAGGGAAAGAAAATGTCATTTACAAACTGAATCCAATAAAACTCTGGGATTGAATGAAAAGCTGGGATGATTAGCAACAACAAGTGCAGAGCTGGAGTTAGGAAAGCCTGCTCTTCGATTAAGGCTACTGAACACATGAACAAAAGCTCTTGTGACCAGGATATGAACAATGAAAAAGTCTTCCTAAATGCAGAATCACCTGATGATGGCAGACTTGTGGGTAGAAAAGAGCTAAAGGATGGAAAATTTGTAACTCTGACTCAGAAGGCAGAGGTGCTCTGTCAGTATTTTTGTTTACACTCGGCTCTTTGATGTGTTCTTCAGCAACAAACAAGTATTTTCCATGGCGTCACACACCAGGGGTATTAAATAGGGGAATATTAAAGGCGAATAAGGAATGGACACAAGATTATCTTTGCTAGAAAACTGTTTCTGGCTTCTCCATCTCCAGGTGTTCCTAGAAAAATGCTGAAAAATGGAGACGTTTCAAAGGGAGCCCTAAGAGTGACTTGACATCTGCAGCAATCCTTTATCCGAGGTAAGGAGCACAGAAATGGCCATGCTGATCCAGACCAGAGGTTCAGTTAACCCGAGGTCTTATTGCCAACGGTGGGCAGGGGTGGCTGCAGACAGGGACGTGCAATGGTGTCTCAGCAGGTCAGGATGGGATCGTGCTGGTGCTGGGGGCAGGACCAGCCTTACACTTACGGGTATTTCTGTGGGTTTCTGTAGATCCTTGGGGCTGCTGTTGCAATTAAGTGACAGCTGTGCAAATAATCCTTTCATTATTCCGCTGGATTAGTTATTGCCATTTCAGCCATCATCCAGGAGAATGCTGGATTCCTGGTACAGGCTAGCCAGCTGCAGGGTGGATCACGCACCAGGGCCTTTCCTTGTTGCTGAGGTGCAGAGGCAGATGAAAATCAGACTAAGTAAACTCCTCCAAGTGCAGCATGAGAGGAGTTTACCTGCAGCAGCCATGTCTAACAACTGCAGCCTGGCCAGTTCTCCCCTCTCCACAAGGCTGCAGCACCAAAGGTTTTAGGTGAAAGCTGATTTATAACCTTCAAGACCCAACATATGTGGGGTCTGATACAAGATGGTCCACCTGGGTTTACAGGCAGCAAACTCCCTGGTAACCACCCAGATGAAATTCACTTCACAGTGGACACTTGAAAGCCCTGTAGCAAAGAGCTAAAAAAATAAGAAAAAAACCCAACAACAACAACAAAAAGCACAAGAAAACAAGATAAATTAGCAAACATTAAGGAGGAGTCCATCTGACTGGTGGAGAAGCTGAGCTCTGTGACTTTGGCTGCAAAACCAGAGGCCCTAAGCCTCCTACTACCCGGGATGGCTGCAAGCTGCTCTGCTCCCATTGGTGCTCCCGCTGCCCGGGATGGGGCAGGTTAAGTCAGTCCAAAGGTGCAGCTCAAGCTGTGGCTTCACGTTAGAAATGAAATAACTGTCCTGCTCCATAGAGAGAAGCCTTCTCTTCTGCAGGAGCTTTTCTGCACAGGGTTTTGGTGGGTGCGTACCCCCTTGCTTGGGAGCAGCATCTCAGCAGCTGATGGCACCTGAGTTCTGCTGCTTCATTTTAAACTCTACGTGCCATTTTTGCATCTGCCAAAGGCAGATGATGCCCGCAAAGGGCAGCGCTTTTTCTTGCCTTCAGTCCAGCTGCTGGGTCCCAGTGGCCATATGCATCAGAGGGGTCTTCAGGAGAATTGTGCCAGGATTTGCCCTTGCAGATGATCCCGTCCACTTTCAGCAGAGATGCGTGGTGATGCTGGAGCTCTCCGTACCGCTGGGGCTATTGGTGGTGTTTGGGTGGATGTGTCCAGCACCTTTGCTTTTGGTAGAAATTAAATACCCTTCTTGGCATGTTATGTTTAAGGTACGGAGGCCCTTGCTGAGATGGCTAGGGGGAGGCAGGGACAGCCCACCTGTGCAAGGAGGAAGGAAAGTGCCACACATTATGAAAACCAGCAAGAAAAATAATCTTTTTCATTATATTGCCACAAAATGAGAGCATTTTACAGTTGAGCAAACTGGGCATTGGGCAAACAGGGCATGTGATTGAAAGAAAAGGTGAAGCTCAACATTTGGGATGCTTTTCAACATCCTATCCTTTCTAACAGTACAAACTCCCCAAGTTAAAGTCAAGATTTTGAACATGTCTCATCTCCTTTTTCCGTCATCCATATTCACCTGCAGTTCTTGCTGTTTTGCTAAAAAACAAAAAAAAGAAAAAAATAAAAAAGGCAAGCCCCTTCCTCTCCTTTTGTGTAAAGCTCACTTTGTGCTAAATTTAAAGACACTTGATGCAGCAAGAAAAGGTCATCATCACCCAGTTACATAATCCCTATGTTTTCATGTAGTTATCTGAATTTGTCTGCCCAATGTAGCAACACATCTTTATCCTTCAATGACAAATTCCTTTTAAACCTGGGTCACCTTACCCTACTTGTACAGACATAAGATAACAAGGCAATGCCTTTGTAATGAGTAAAATGAAGTTCTGCAAATCTGTTATTTTGCAGCTGAATGGGTTTTGGCCATATGCTTCGCTGAACATGTTCCTGAGAAAACCCTTTTTCTGGCAGAGTTGTTCACAAAATTGGAGAATCCAGGGATGAGTTTTCAGGAAAGTGGCCAGCTGAGAGCACATCCCATCCGCTCTGTGCAGCTGCTTGGATTAAATCCTTCTTGATGGATTTAAACAAGACCATGCAGTTGATCTGGCTGATAGGGAGCAATTGCTGCCCAGCATCTCAGGAAACACTGGCTGGCTTGTGCCCATCACTGGTTTTGAATGCGTCTCTTAAATATTTGGAGTCCTCTGCTGAGAAGTGCTGGGCACTGAGGGGTTTAAAACTTGCAGCTTTCAATTAAATTTGTCAGCTCTGTGTATGCTGCATGGCCTGAGCTGGTTTCAGGAACTAAAAGCAAAACTGTCTGGGGTCCTGCTGGCTCCCACCTCTCCCCAGGGCTGCCCTGCAGTCCCCACAGGGGGCTGCTTTTCAGGGCACAGACCTGGTCCCAGCACTCGATCCGTCCCACTGGGGACATTGGCAGCAGGAGAGGAGTGATGATGCCAGGAGGTGGAAACTCCCCACATGGGAGGTGTGCTGTGAGGAAGAAGAATATGGGGTGCAGCCTGGCAGGGCTTTGGGGGTGAGTGCTGCCTTCCCAAGACCTGCTCACTGCTCCGACAGGAGGGGAGCGGCCAGGCAGGCTGGGGATGATGCTCTGCATGTTTTAAAAGAAACAAAGCTGCTGCTTCCCAGGTGGGTGGTCTTGATTGCACAGCATTTCTCCAGATGCAGGGGGTGTTTCAGGTAGACTTCAGCAGTGACCAGCAGTCACAATCAGCCCAAACAGCTATCAGACCGGAGTACCAGGCAGTGCAGGAGGTGAATTTGCCTTGCATTTTAAAACCATTACCTTTGAAGGTTGAGTGGCTCCAAAAATGTAGCTTTAATGGGTACAAAGATGTTTTAAATGAGGCACTGAGTTATTTTTTTTAAATGCATCACCTCCACTGATTTCTTACTTGTAACAGGTCCAGAAGCTCTGGAAGCTTCTGGAAGCTTTGGGAAGAGCTTTATCAGGCAAAATGCGGAGCTATTTTACAGCCCACAGCTTTTCTGTTGCTTTGACATGTCACTCGTGTTTGTAAGGAGCACTGACAAATGTTTCACTTGTGGGAGGAACTGCGCCAAAGCCCCTTGAAATGGGCAGGTGCTGGGTTCATCAAGATGCACCCCAGCCCTCACCTGCAGGCTGAGCTTTGAGGATGGACCTCCCTGCCTCCGGTGGTGGGGAGTCTGGGGGGAAAGCATCCTCTGAACGTCTTGGGCGGACGACAAGCATTTAGGGTCCTAGAACCTTTCTATACTAGCGCTGCCCTTTGTCAGGGAAAGAAGAAAAAAGTCTGATGGGTCTCTGCTACCACTATCAGTTTTTACTTGGTAATTGCTGCTTTAGAGTGAAGGGCCTTAAAAATGTCTGTATACTGGGTTCAGCCTGCTGCTCCTTCCTCCTCAGGGGGAGGACTCCTCACACTCTGCCCCTGCTCCAGCCTGGGGGCCCTCCCACAGGAGACAGTCCTCCGCCAACTGCTCCAACGGGAGTCCTTCCCACGGGCTGCAGTTCTTCACCAACTGCTCCAGCGTGGGTCCCTCCCACGGGGTGCAGACCTTCAGGAACAGACTGCTCCAGCGTGGGTCCCCCACGGGGTCACAAGTCCTGCCAGCAAACCTGCTCTGGCGTGGGCTCCTCTCTCCACGGGGCCACAGGGCCTGCCAGGAGCCTGCTCCAGCATGAGCTTCCCATGGGGTCACAGCCTCCTTCAGGTGTCTCCATCTACTCTGGCCTGGAGTCCTCCACAGGCTGCAGGTGGCTATTTGCTCCCCCATGGCCCTCCATGGGCTGCAGGGGGACAGCCTGCCTCACCATGGTCTTCTCCAGGGGCTGCAGGGGATCTTTGCTCTGGCACCTGGAGCACCTCCTCCCCCTCCTTCTGCACTGACCTTGGTGTCTGCAGAGTTGTTTGTCTCATCTTCTCACTCCTCTCTCTGGCTGCAGTTGCTCCTGGTGTTTTTTCTCTCTTTTTAACTCTGTTATCACCATCGTTTATGGCCTTGGCCTTGGCCAGTAGCAAGTCATCTTGGAGCCGGCTGGCATTGGCTCTGTTGGAGATGGGGGAAGCTTCTGGCATCTCCTCACAAAAGCCACCCCTGTTGTCTCCCTGCTACCAAAACCTGCCACACAAACCTAAAACAACTGCCCAAAAGAGCAAAGGGCATATGAACCTTTCCTTCTACTCTGGCTACAGAGCAGTTTGCTGAGTGTGGCTGTGGTGCTGACCTGCCAAAAGGGCCATTCTGCAATTGCCTTACCCATCCCACTCGAGTATTTTGGTGGTACTACACTTCTGAAGTGCTTTCATGTGTCTGACAAATCCCAGAGCCGTCCACTGAGCCTGGTGTTCACATCCTGTCCTGCTTTGTTAAAAGCATGTTGCGGGCTATTTCTGGAGTGTGCAATGACAGTACCTTCTCTGCCACAAGAGCAGCAGCACCATGGTTATGCTCCTGCCCTGCCTGTGTTGGGAAGTTTGCGAGCACCAGTGCAGGAAGGCTAATGAAGCTCATGCTTGCAACTTGTCTGGGGGAAGAAGTACCAGCAGGATATTCATGCATTGGGGCTGCGATGGTAAATTAGTGCCTCTTTCCAAATACACCTTTTTAGCAAAGACTAAGGTCTGTGCTTTGCAGCACCCTGCACTTGCAGTATTGTCAGGCATAAGGCAAGGTACTCTCATTCTCATAATCGAAGCCAAGCAGCTGAGCTTCCATCTAGATTACCTCGTTTGCAGTGGGCTGTTTTAATCAAGCAGGGCACAAATCAACGGAAATGTTGGGGAAGAGGCAGCTGAAACATGTCTGGATTTTACAACCTGCACCTTCATGCAAGGAGAGCTTGCAAGCCTTCTATAGCAAAATGTGTGTTCAAAGGATATGAACAAGTGGGTGGCATTCCTCTTTTGAGACTGTTTTATTGCAGAATGCCTTGAGCAGACCCAAACCATAAATTTGTGCTTTCTGTGCTATACAGGGGTTCGTACGCACGCCAAGAAAAGACCAGTTTGTTGCTACTCATTAAAACTATTTTCCATAGAGAAAAGCAATTTTTAAGAAAAGAGTGGAAGTTCTGTTTCTTTTTTGTCTTTTTTTTTTTTATCTTTAATACATGCATGATTTCAATACCACAGCTCAAGCAGATCCACTACCAGTTCTAGTCAATATAATGGTAGCTTCTGTGAGATTCAAAGTGAAAAAAAAGGCAGCAACTGTTGGCACTGGAACGGCCAAACTAGTTAATGCTGTATTTGCATCAGCCTTCATTTTGAGGTGCAGGCTGCATTTCTGAGCTAGGGGTTAAACAGCAATAGCAAGCAACAAGATCTCAGCCAAGAGGAGGAGAGGAAGAACCCACAGCTGTTAGACATTTACAGGTTGTCATGGGCTGACAAAATTAATCTTCGAACAGAGCAAGAGTTGGCTCAGTCAATCCCAGAACTATTTGTAATTACCACTGACGGTTTGCAGAGGGCAGGTAACATGCCAGAAGATTCAAAAAGTGCATCATGGCACCTGCACAGCAATCATGACAAATTGTACTACACCAGCCTGATTGTCTCCTGTGATGAGGTAAGATGTAACACTGGCACACAGGAGCAGGACACTTGGCACATCACTTGGAGCTGCCAAGGCTTTTTGCACCTTTTCTTATGCAGTTCTCTGCAGCATGGTTTGAACGAGATTACTAGAAGGCGGGTGCAGGCTTTGTTGCATGATTGTGCCAGTCGTTTGTGGCCATGTAGCAGAGAGACTTCAAGCAAGGTTTAGGAACATTTGGGTGTTTGGTTTGTTTTTTTTTTTTTTTGTCAGTCTGGTCCTACTTGTTATTTTTATTATTGACCTGGATGCTGGACTGTGGCATGTGCTTCTGACCTGTGCAGATGACGTTAAACTCTCCCCTGCACTGCCCTGGAGCACAGGAGTAGGACTGAAAATGATCCTGGCAAACTGGAAAAGTGGTTTGGAAAATAAGAGGGATTACTGTGAAAAAGGACCGGCGCAAACGCTTATTTGTGCAACTATTCCTTTGCATCCCTGCAGCATGTCTGGGAAACTTCTTTCCCTTCTGATGGCTGAAAAGCTGTTCCTGGGCACATGGAGTAGAAAAGGAAAAAGATAAAAATGACCCTTATCAGCACAGAACATGAAAAAATGGTATCTCATACTGGTTGTGCATGCTGGCTGGAGATGGCCCAGAGATGGACTGGCGGTGGTCTGGGTCAGATGGCCAGGGGTAAGACAGTGCCCGGTGGGGGTACTCAGCCCTGAAGGGAAAAACACAAGATTGCCTTTGGATGTCAAGTCCTTGGGTGCTGGCTGGCCCTGAGGCCATCTGACCCTGGAGAGGCAGCCTTGGAGATGCTTGGACTTGGAGGTAAGCAATGGGGAGAAGAGCAAAGATTATTTCCCATCTCCCAGCTTCCTTATCTCTCCTCCTTGCTTCCCTTTCCCCTTGTTTCTTTGCAATTGAAATTAAGACAAATAGGAATAAAAACACCCTGGGGGACCATGAGCAGATGTAAGAGAAGGAACATAGCACACATACATTATTTTGGAAGGTGTGGGACCCCTGCCACACACCCCTTTCCCGCAGAGACCAGCATACTAGGGGAGACTGTGGGACTGGGGGTCTCTTCCCACTGTGCTGCACAGGGTCATGGTGGCTTTTAAGCATAAAAGACTCTGGGGTGCTGCAGAAAAAAAATAGTAGAAATTGGAAAAGTGTGTTCACAGCTGCATTTAAGGACAGGTCCAAACCAGGGCTCGTGTACTCTGTGCATGGCATCCATGGAGGCATGCCACACTGCAGGCACTGCTAGGGGTGGTGGGAGGGATGGAGCTGCAAACTGGGGGCGTGGGTTAGGCTTTTGCCTTTAGCTGGGGCCCTGCTACTGGCAGAGAAAAGGCTAGTGTAAGTGCAAGCCCCCGTGCAGCCCACGCTTTGGTGTGGGTCTGTCCATGTCTGCCTGGCAAAGGTGGCTCATGTCCAAGGTCTGCATGGAAGCTGATGGGGGTGAGGGGTTTGCCCAGGCACATGCCGTGAGCCCATAGCGGGGCTGGCAGGAGCCCCCGAGCCCCGTTCCAGCTCACTGGGCTGCATTACTGCCTTGAACAAAGGCTGCTGAAGCGTTTCATGTGGCTGCAGAGCTGCTGATACCACATGTGAAAAAGCTCTAGCTGGACATGGTTGCTGGGTCTCATGTGGAAAGAAAAGCAGAAGCAGGTTAAAGGTAGGGGAAAAAAGACAAAAAGGCTGTACAAGATGTTACAGGGATGAGGGGGAATGTACAGCTGCAGCTACACACAGCGCAGAGAAAGCCAAACCAAGCTTTGGGCGTCCCCTCCTTGGCTGCAAGGGCAGTTCTGCTATTGCATGGACAAACCAAGGCAGGGGGGTGGGAAAGGGGTGCTGCAGAGAGCTTCAGGGCACAGGCAGCAGTTTTGGGCTCCCAGGAGAGTCACTGCCCTGCTATTGATTGAAGGCAGAGTCCAGGAATGTGACCAGCTCGCAGGAGTGTTTCATTTGGACATATCAGTGAGACTGCATCAAATCCTGGATGAAATATCACAGGGTTGGCGGGGAAACAGTCTCATCTTCATCTGAATCTTTTGGCCAAGCTGGAGCAGTGTGCACTTGCTTTGCTTATATGGTAAAAAAACACTCCGTCCTCCCAGAGGACACTTTGAAGGAAGAGCATTGAGAATAGCCTGTTCTAGGGGGAAAAAAAAAAAAAAAAGCATCTGAATGTCAAACCATTTTCATCAAGGGCAGAACAAAAATTCCTCAGAAGGGGACCCTCAAAGGACTGTTTTACCCAAGGTAGCAAAGCTCCTCAGGGAGCTTGTGGCCCAGGAGGACCCAGCAAAGCCTTGGTATCCCTCTTTTGGCCTCTCCAGGGTCAGACGCTGGGGCTGCAGGCAAAGGGTGTTTTGGCATCTGCCCTTGGGATGCTGCTTTGCTAGTACCCATCCCAAAACTGCAAGCAATGGGCTCACCCCCAGGGACTGATGCAACCTGCTGTAACTGCAGCCTAGCAGCTCCCTGGGGAGCCCGCTTGCAAACGGTGCCTAGGTGCAAGCACCGCTTTGGGGGGAAGGCAGAGGAGCCTCCCGTCGGACACCTCTCTTCACTGTGCTGATATGGGAGCAGTGCATTGCTTGGAGGGGATGCAGGGTCCAATCCATCACCAAAAATCTCCATGAGCAAGGTTGGGGGGATCCTCTGTTGTGGGAGTGCCAGGCTGGTCTGAGTCAGGAGGTAAAACACAGGATACTGGGGGCCCCAGGAGACGGGTGTGGGGTTCTGTTGCTATGGGAAGTAAGCGCAGAGCTAAAAGCCTTTTCTCATGTCACACAGTTGGCAGCTGGGGGCGAGGGTGGCTGCTGCCGCCTGGGTGCCTTGTCCCAGCAAGCAGGAATACGCTAGGTTTGACCTGGATCTTTCCAGACAAGCTGGAATATCGCAAAACAAACTTTTGATGCAGCTGGTTTCCTTTGCATTTGTGGTGGTTGGGGTTTTTTTTTGTTTGTTTGGGTTTTTTTTAATGTTCCTCTATTCTAATAGGTGTCTTCAGCAGTGGATGTGCCATTGCAGGACTTCCTGTCTGGCTGCATCAGTCTCCCAAACTGATCTCGTGGGAGTGCTGCTGATACAGTGACCAATGAGCAGGAAGGAACCTGAAATCCTACCACTTTCTAGAAACTGTGGAAATACAAGCAGCCGAGAGCCCACCCCAGCTGTCAGTCTGCAAAACTGTGCCACGGGAGGTTCTGCATGCACTTGCAAAAAGGGAAGTTAAGCCTGAAAGTCCAAACCCACTCCATGCCAAGACTCAGGCTTTTTACCCATTGTAGATCTTTTTTTATTTCTCCCTGCTTTCATTTATTTGCTGCTTTTCTGGTCCTGGTGATCCCCTGTGCAATGAGACACGTGGCTCTCCCAGGCTTTCTTGCGTATTGCCCTGTCAGCCTATGAGGCAGAGTACCCTGGTACTGCTGACATGTGGGACTTTTCTCCTGCATCCTTTGGTGCCCCATCAGACGTCTGGGAGCCACAGAGGCCATTGAATGTAAGCTCTGCTTTGCAGTCATGGGCTGGCAGCAGTACAGCCTGGGAGAGGAGATGAGAAATCCCAGCTCCAGTCCAGACTGTATCTCTCCATCTCCAGTGGACAGCTGGGCAGATTACTCAGTGCCTGTGCTTTAGTTTTCCCATCTTTGTGGATGACATCAGTATGTGAAGGAATTAATTTCTTTCCTTGCTATGGAAATTAATTACATGTGGCTGTGGTCTGCAAGCAGGCCAAGCTTAAGCCCATCTGCGGAGGATCTGACCTGTAACGCTTGGGACAGCAGCCCAGCATCACAGTGAGCGACATCCATGTGTAGTGCTGGCAGCAGAAGAATGTCAAACTAACCCAGATGCAGCAACACATCAATGCGGGCAGTAACAGAGAGTGGCATCAGTATTCATCCCATCTACCCACTACATCTAGGGAGAGAGGGCAGAGGAGCCAGGAGCTCTGGCCCTTTGTAAAAGCCTGGGCTGCTGCCCTGGCAGCCAGCTCTGCCTCTGAGTGTGGGAGGACTGAGGCGTTCTGCAGTCCTAGCATGGGGCAAGAGGATGCCATACAGGAGGTAGCATTGCTCTTGGAGGCCAGCCCTGGGTTTAACATGACAGTGGCATGCTAGTTTGAGAGATAGGAGCCAGTGCGGCTCCCCATCAGGCTGCAGAGGGACAGCAGCTTCGTCGCCCAGGGAAGGCTCTTGACTCTCGCCACTAGACCCGTCGGGTTGTCTGCTTGGGATCCTACCTGCCCGGTTCCACACTGGGTGCATGCCTGCAGATTGTGTGGCACTCACTTTTGGCCCAAAACCACCTCTCCGGGAGGCTGGTTGCATATGAGCACTATGGGGATATGCACCCCACATACAGGTACCCCGAGGCAGCCGAGACAACGGGCTGGGCATTGCTTCTCCCTGTGGCTCCCGCGTGGAGCAGCGCTGCCCCTGGAAGGGGTCTTAATGTGGGGCAGAGCAGGGCAAAGCTGCAGGGCACTGGCTGCCGTGGGTCTGGCTCAGTGCTTTGCAGCCCCAAAGATGCCTGCCTCACTGTGCCTGCGTGGGCAGGGCATGACTAGAAATCCCACAAACAGGCTTTTGCTGTTTTTAAATGAGGAGAAGTCACTTTAACCTTGGACAGCTGATCTGGTTCATCCCCTACAGGCCACACTACATCCATGCCTTGGTACAGAGCGGGGAGATGTGGCGCCAGGACAAGCACAGGCACTGCCTCCCCACGCATGGCAGACACTGTGCCTCTGTGCACATACGTGTGCGTGAGGGAGGTATAGAAATAGCTCATGTGATGTGGAATATCAGCCATGAAGGGTTTCTCATAGCAGAGATTTTCTGGATTAAGTGACACCCAAGTCCAATGGGAATTTCTGGGGTGTTGGACAACGTGGAAAATCCAGTTGTGCTCTTTGTTGTCCTTCAACAGGTATTCACCTCGGCTGTTATTTCCTGCTCTAGCCCACTGATGCCTCAGATCCTGATCCTCCATTTGATTTGAATTTCATTAAACTCCACAGAAGGGCTCTTGCCCAACTCCAAACACTGATCACCAGGGATATCTGCAGCTGCTTTTGGGTCCAAAAGCACCCACCAATGAGGAGAACAGGGCCAAGGGAGATCGTGCACCCAGCCACATCTCAAGCGTGACAAGGTCCTGAGCCTTTTCCAGTCAGACTGGGAGCCTGAGTCTGGCACCAGTGAAGGAAAGCTCTTATGCAAGCCTGCACCTTCACTTTTGCTGCTCAGCTTTTATCCCTATTGCCATAAGGCCCAATTATGGAGTTCCTTGGAAATGTAGGTGGAGGGACACAGCTCCTTCTTCTAATCCTTGGTGATTAAGCATTTGATGGTTTCCAAAGTGCCAGTGTTGATGTAGCCTGAGTCATGCATTCCCAGGCAGGCTGACTGCGTTCTTCACTAGTTTTGTACCTTTTCATGAATACCCTGAAAGATTCAGAAAAATCTAGTAGCTTCTTGAAAGCAGAAATATAAGAAACCTGTTGGAGTGAACTCTCTGGACTCTACAGTGTGTTTATCATGCTGTATCATGTCTAGCTTTACACTAACTGAGCTGATGAAGTCCAGGATTTTCTCAGAGGGAGCCGAGCTCACAGGTATCCCGAAAAGCCAGTATGCTTTTGGTGCAATGGGATATCTGCTCCACTTATGTTCAGTCCTTTTTTTTGGTATATCCACAGAGCCACACTCAGTGACTCCTCTCTGAAGGGTCCTCAGACATGGTATTTGTACACAGGAGCCACTTGTGTCTGGCTTATTCAGTCGTGCCAGGGATGAAATCAGGAGCACCCCATGCTTTCAGAACATCTATGTTGCAAAATCACCCTGAGCAGGAGGGAAATGCTAGAGCCAAGGCTCCAAGCAGGAGCCGACTTTCCCAGTTGTGCTGTGCAGTGCAACCCTTGGTGGCATGACCAGGGTCTGCTGCCCCCAGGCTGTATTCATCTCTCTTTATTTATCAGCCATTTCAGATCCCCACATCTCCAGCCCTTGAGACATTCCTCCTCCTCCCCTGTGGACACCAGCTGCCAGAAGCCACTTGCCTCATATTCCAGCACATGCAGGAATGGCAGCAACATTATCTCACTGGTGCTGGCCAGAGAGAAAGCATCAGCTTGCTGGCAGCAAAAGAGTGATGAACCAAAAATCACACAGCCTTTGTTGCTGCATCACAGCCATGCTGTGGGCTGGTCTTCATTTTGCTCTCCTCTCTCGTGCCTAGGACTCTGCCGATGTTACTTCTTCCCAAGCAGGATACCCACACCCAGTGTGGGTGGGAATAGCCAGGACACCAGCATGCCTTCACACCTCCCTCCCCAGAGGCACATTCGTTTTGGGTTTTTTGCTCAGGAACCACTGACTTGTCATTTCTAACTTTAATTTCATGTCATTTCCCCTTCATATGATCATCCTTCCTTTATGTAATTTATTCCCACAGGTGCTTACAGCACCTCCCTGCTTATTAGCAGCGGGATTAATTAATGAACTGTTTATCCTTTACCCCAGATTGTTAACCAAGCTATTTAATAAAATCAAACCAGACATCTGGCCTAGCAATACCTGACTGGGCAGCCACCTCTTTTATCAGCCTTCTGCATTCAGCTGACGGCAAATATCCGGTGCCAGGCACTTAGCAGCCATCTCACCAGTGTCTGCAGGGCAAGCACAGTTTTTCATATTTATTATAATCCCATAATGACTAAGGCTGCAGTCCAGAAAAATGCTTAAGCTTGTTTTTAACTGCATAGGTGCAGCTAAGTACCCTTAATGGTTGTATGACATGACCATATACTTAAGTGATTTCTGAACTGCAGCTTTATTGAGGTTTCCATTCTTGTCATACCACAGAGCCTTCCATTTTGCCATCCCTTTTCTGCAGCATGGAAAAAAGGTGATTTGCAGGGTACTCCCCTTACCAGAATTCCCCAAATGCCCTGTGCCGGGTGAGACGGGTCTGGAGATGTGCCCAGGCTCTCCCCGGGCAGAGCTGCCCCTGTTTGACACTGTCAGTAATGACTGCCGGCATTTTTGTCCCTACCCCACTACCAGGGTGTGTGAGACAGCCCCTCCTGGGCTACACCGTGCCTGGTGCCTGGTGTAGGTGCCTGGCTGCACTCCTCGTCTCCTGGGCAGGTAGGCAGCAGCAGACCCAGGACAAGGTCCTGCTGCAACGTTTTGGTTTTCGCATGCCCTTTGCTTGAGGAATTGGCTGCATCCCTGGCACAGACCCTTTATAATTCCCTTGATGCTGAGCAATGTTTGGGACCTGCCTACTATGAACACCTGAAGCAGACGGGGTTTCTGCACATCGCTGGGCTCCTGTGCCGTTGCACCAACCCAGGACCTTGCTCATGGCCCCATCTTGCTGCAATAGGACAAGGGGTAATGGCTTTAAACTAAAAGAGGGTAGATTCAGACTCGATATAAGGAAGAAATTTTTTATCATGAGGGTGGTGGAACACTGGCACAGGTTGCCCAGAGAGGTGGTAGATGCCCCATCCCTGGAAACATTCAAGGTCAGGCTGGACGGGGCTTTGAGCAACCTGATGTAGTTGAAGATGTCCCTGCCCATGGCAGGGGGTTGGACTAGGTGACCTTTAAAGGTCCCTTGCAACCCAAACTGTTCTATGATTCTATGATCTACCAAGCAGTGCCCCCCATGCTCAGAGCTGCACAGGCACAAATGCACAAATCCGTTGTGAGCCACACCAGTGGAGTGGGTGTCAGGGAAAAGGGGGATCCCAGGCTGCTGCAGAGCAGAGGGAGAAGGGAGCAGCATCTACTCCCAACTGCCTGGTAAGGGACGGCCAGGCAAGGCAAGGCAGCAGCAGCTGGAGGAGCGCTCAGTTCCGCAGGGCTGCCAGTGTGTGTTGCAGGGGCTGCCAGCCCTCCTGCTCCAGCAGCTGCAAAGGTTAATCACCCTTCCCACTGCGCCTTCCTCCCCAGCCAGTGAGGCTGCTCGTTTTGCATCCAATGAATCCCGCTCCCTTCCGAGTTAGCTGCAAAAATCATGAAGCTCCTCTTCCAACAGCGCTGAACTGTTACAGCCAAACAAATCAAAATAAATGGACTGTTCTGAGGAGCCAGCTAGGAGGGGAAAGGAGGGGAAGGCATGACTAAGCCAACAGGGAAAGCCCTGGATTTGTTTGCAGGGCATGCATGAGCAGGGAGTGGCCGCTGCAGTTATTGTTCTTTGCCACCTGGTTACGTAAAGACAAACCCATTTCCTGAGGCTGCTGGGGTAAAGCACAGAAGAATCGTCACTGAGAAGAGTCCTGGGCGGAGGCGCAGGATCCATCCTCACCATGCTCCTGGCTGCTAGGTGGTGCAGGCACGGAGCATCACAGCACCAACCCGTCCCTCCCCAGCAGCCTCCTCTTCTGGCCTCTGCCATGCATGCAGGCTCTGGGTGCAGTCAGAACTGGTGCTGGGCTGGGCTGGCTGACGTTGTCATAGCCTCAAAGTTTCTGGAGATAAAGAGGGGACTCAAGTTTCCAAGATGAACTGCTCAGCAGCTGTTGCTTGCAAATGACAATCTGAAGGAGGAGGATTTACATTCAGAAAAGACTAAGACTAGGAAGATTAACATTCGTGCTAGTCCACTGGGCTAGCAATGAAGTATATGGATGACATCTGCCAAAGGGCTACCATTATCAGGGCAATCATGCTTAAATCTTACGTGTCTGCTTTCATCTGCGGCACCTTGGTAGAGAAGGAAGGGCTCATCTGTCCTGTAAAAAGGGAAGACCTGAAGTGACTTTCTTGACACAGCCTGCCACTGCCTGGAAGAAACTCAATGTCCTTTCCACTAGGCTATGCATGGCACTTCTTGTAGCATGAGGTGGCCACGCTGGTCCCACGAGTGACATCTGGCAGGATGGACCAGCCTGCACCAAAGAACCGTGTCAATCAGCATGTGGAAAGTATCAGCTTCTATAGTGCTGCAAGCTCAGCTGGGAGAGGTGGCAAGCTTGCAGACCTTGATGTTGGCAGGCACTAGCAAAACGTCAGACTAGAAAGCAAGGGTAAGGGGAATGCAGCCCAGGGCCTGGGAGAGGACCTCCTTGTAAATGGGGTGGATATGTGAAGAAGTGCTCTGCTTCATGTGCGTGAGTGGAAATAACCTTAAAGAGATCAATAATGGTGCTGTATGTTCCACCTGGCCTGCCTCTGGGTACTGCAGTGCCCGTCTCTTGCTGCTGGAAATGCATGGTCAGGGTATGTTCTCCCAGAAAAGCAGCTGCAGTGCGGCAAAAGCAGCAGGGATCCTTTCCGCAGTGAGGATCCAAACTGCTCTAAGACAAGTCTGAGATGCACAAACTGTTCCTGCAAGATGCAAAAGAGATCAGTGCTCAAACTGTCCTCAAGATGAAAAGGTTACTCCTAAACTGCTGGCACACACTAACCCTGTTCAGTGCCCCCAGATCAGGGGGCCAACACTCGTACCTTTCCCACTGTACTTCCAAGAGCACACAGACGTAGGTGTCAGCAGCCTCCCTTCAGCATTTTAGCTTGTTCAATTTTCATGGCAAAGAGGACAGGGCCAGAGCAAGTGCCCCATTCTTACCATACTTCCTTTTAAATAAGGCAGTGCTCTGTATTTCCACAGGATGCACAAGAACTGAGTCCGCGTGCAAAGGCAGCCCAGCTGTTCCCACTCAGGATTATTACCAGTATTTGGAGGATTGTAAACTTGAGATGTAAATTTGCATCTTTTTTTTATCAGATGCACATCAAATTTCAGGGCTTCATGAACAGCACTGTCTCTAACCTCACACCACCTTTTGGGCTGGTGGCTTAGGCGGAGGCTTTGGAACGTTGACCACTTTTTGCACTTCAGTCTCCACTTACTTACACCTATGGATCAAAACATTGAAAGGCTTACTAATATTACCTTCAAAAACCCCACACCCTAAATCTTTTGACTGCTATGTCACATATTCTCCTTGCTTGGAGGAGTGGTGAGTTAGCAAATTTTATTTCTGCTATTGTATGTTTTTTACCTCAGCTTTGAATATGTGTGTCTCCATATGTTTAAAAATGACAGTATTGATGCAGAATAAAACAAGCCATATCTCCATCTGGTGTAAGTAGTGAATGAAGAAGGTTTTAATACATCTGTTTATGCCAGTGATAAATTTGGCCCTTGCAGGTTTTAAAATATGCTCTAGCAGCAGAAAGGATTTGAAAAATTAGGTACTAACTACATTTTTATCCAAAGATCAAACCTGGAATAATCCAGCACATCCTTTTATGGTTACTGTCGGTTATTTTGTCTTTTCCCTTGACATTTCACTAATACTTGGGCTTTGTAAGAGGGTCCTAAACAGTAGGTCAGTAATTTCCTTGTGAGGCATTAAGAAAAGAGTGCAACATCACCTCTATATGGGTACTAAACAGGGTGCAACTTTATTTACAGTGTAAAGTGCATCACACATAAGTTGTTTAAAACACACAACAAGCAGTGACATAAATGACAATACAGTACTGGCTAGGGAGGGGAAAGCGTTCCAGTAAGTAGCAAAACATCATCAACAGCACTAATACAACAGCCTCTGGTTTCAGCTCCTCTGTCCTACCACCACATCTCCTTACCAAACATGTTGACTGGGTTGATGCTGGGACCCCATGTACTAGTCACTAGTGTGAAGCTGGCGTGCTAAAAGCCATCCTGCAGCCCCAAAGTCTCCAACAATGTCCCGCCAGCTCTAAGCACCAGAGAAGCACACTGGAAAAGGGACCAAAACACAAGAGTGACATAAAGATCTGCTTTTCTCACCCATGTGCTCTTTCCCTTGAGAAGTCCAGTGTTGCACACCGCAGCTTCCATTCATATGCTGTTAAGGCAGCAAGGAGGTCAAGGAACTAAGTGCCTACAAATGGTGGCAACTATGGATTGAAATGCAGACATTGTTTACTGAACACTAACTTCAGTCAAAGCTGTAAACATTGATGGCTGTGGAGCTGGGAGACAGAAGATTGTTGCTATGTGCTAGCAGAGTCCATTAGAAAAAGAAGGTTGTAGGAGCTGAAACAACAACTCTTCAGCTGGTTGCAGCTCCCACTGGGAAGGAATCTACATTCACATTAATTTGATCCCCTAATGACTCCTATTATTTACCTATCTGTTTTTCTTTTAATTGGCGGAAAGCTCTTACTAGCTCACAACTTCACTTGTTTGTTTCTTCTCCATTTCTAGTTTTGGGCTAACAGCCATCAGTTATGTGTCAGTATTTACTAGTGCCCTATTACTGTAACCGTGAGCTCATTTTGGTGTCATATCACTTTCCTGTGTCCAAATTCATGCATTCATAAAGGGAAGGTAAATCTATAAAGAGGGGAGGGGTGGGGCAGGGTGTGTACACTCTTAATCCAGAGGGTAACTAAGAGGGAATGCTCCTGAAGGTAAAATTTATTTCTCCTCCTTCTTTCCCAGTGCTGACTGCAAGTCATGCTTTTCTGTTATTACTGGGAAAAATGGAGCTTCTGATCAATGACTCTCAGGTTCTCACTCTAACATCTTCTTTCACACTTTTTGCTAACTGACAATAATTACCAAATGACCTCAAAAAATGCATGTGATTTCCACCTTGTAATTCCACCACGCTGCTTAACCATAGGTAAAACTTAGAATCTCAGTTCATTAAAGCATGACTTAATGATGGCGTTCAGGTGTGTGTTATCCTCAGATGCAATGGGATCAACAGTGTGAGAAAGAGAAATCTGACAGCATGCATGCTCTCAGTATTTTTCGCTCCACTGAGTATCTCTGCCTGTGTGTGTACTCGAGAAGCCTTTTCCAGTTCTCTGAGGGTTCTGCAAACACAAACACAACCTTTCTGTACGCAAATAGCAAAGTTTCACCTGTAAACATAACTGGCGCCTTCTCTCTCCATCTCAGGGGCAGTCAAACTTTTTGTATCAAAAGCATTCACCTAGCAGACAGCTACCAAGCATGTATTTCATAATTTATACAGGAAAAAGATGGCGGTTACAGGCGGGTGGTGAGTCCCATGGCAAATGGGAAGCGCAAGTTTCAGTGGCCCACCGGCTTCCCACTGCTGGATCCTGGATTATCCAGCTTTAGAGCTATGCCTGAACTGTCCGTAAGCCAAAAAGCCTGAAAGGCTCCTGTTGGCTACAGTTGATCCTCCTTTCTCTGAATGACACAATGTTCTCTCATCTCTTTTATATTTTTGACTGTTCTACCAATAAATCTCAGGAAAAATTCATGCCAGTGCCTGCCATTAAGTCACTCTCCAATGATGTTAATGTCACATAATATACATTACAGAATCTTCCTCTTATGCCCACCAGAAACTGTGATTACAACATGGACTTTATCACATGTACTTCTAATTTACATCAACATGACTTCAGAAACAGGCCCAATGCAAAGGTTTAGTGGCTCAGTTAGCCTTACATAACTATTTTTTACTGTTGAGTTGCTGGACAGAAGTATGCTTTGGCAGATGGTAAGAAGAATTGCCACATTCTGTTTAATGTATAGTATTACATTACAGTAATGTAGCAGTATAGTATGGTTGAATTAGCTTACTGTATGTAAGAAATGGGAGGGACTTCACTGTACACAACCACATCCTCAGTGGACAGTAGGAATCTTTACATTTGTATGTGTGCGTATGGTGTGTGTGTGTAGCAGCATATATTTGATAATAATTTTGTAAATGAAAAATACTGAGAATTTCTTTAAAAATGGAAAGGTATAGTAAAAATGTATCACAAAACAAAATACAAAACAAGGGAGCTGGGGGGTAAGGGAAGCAATGGATTTGATTTACAATGCATTAGATTCCAAGCCCCGGTGCCTAGGCTGAAGAAAGGTATCTGAATGTAGAACCGCTGCTCAGATGTTAAAAGGGATAGAATCCAGCCTTCCGTTTCCTGTGTCAAAAAAACCCAAACAAAATAAAATCAGTGCTGTACTGAACATACCAAACAAGATCAAGAGTGACGCACAAGAGGATGGTGTCTGAAAGTATACCAGGGATTCGAGTGCCACAGCTCAAGACAGTATATTGAGAGGGGAAGAAGGTGGGCATGGGGAATAGAGGTATCTGGCATTTAAGTCTTGAGTTATCACAGAGTGGTTTGGAGGTAAGCTTGTCCTGGATGCTGATAAAAGCTTTTGGCCCTTTCAGCTTCGCCTTTAAATCACACCTAGTTAACCTGCAACAGCGAATCTTTGCTATCGTCGCATTTACTCCTGTTCTGCCTGTATTGTTTTTGAGTTCTCAGAACAGTATTGTACCCTGTGAAAAGCCACCAGTGGCTGAGGCCAAAGCTTAACAAAATACAAAACAGATCTCAGTGCTTGTTTCTGTCCCCTCCACCCCCCCAGTTCTGTGTGGGAAAATTCCTCTCAAACAGCTCTTGAAGGGACAAGCTGCTAGACCACAAACCTCTAGGGCTAATTATTCACCTTCTCTCAGACTTCACAACGTTGCATAGAGCTGTGGACTTGGACACACACACACACACAAAAAAAAAAAGAGTCCAGTTTGGTAATAGCATGAAACTTTGTTATGCCTCAGAGATAAACTCCATAATTTTTGGCTGCTAAATCCACTGGATTTGGGCTTCTCTGCTTCATGTCCTAAATGCAAATACTATCAGAATTCAGATGTGTAGCTTTCAGTCTAAAGAGCTGGACACTGTTTGTTGGCAGTATATTTAAGTTGCTTCACTTAGGCATATATAATCACAACGGACAAATGAAAACTATTCATTTTGGACAATGTAATTTCTCAAACAGGCATCTTTTCTGTAGCTTTAAGATGAACAGTAGATCAGAGAGATAGGAAGGAATGTCTGTCACTACCTGTCCAGAAAGAAGAATAGAAAAAATGTGCAATGTTACAGGCTTTGTCTGTATCCCAGAGAAAAATATTAATATTCAGCTGTTATTTATTTAGCTCTCCAGGATAGCGACCAATGTGTTCAGTAGGAGCCTGTGTGAGTTGAGGCATAAATATTTTTGCTAGCATGTGTTTCATGGCCCTCATTATTATTCCAGGCAGGGAACAGAAGAACTCATGCTCCATGTTTTGTTATTATATCTGATTCCTGACCACAACACCACCATTACCATTCCACCTGCCTTCCCTCTTCACAGTAATGGCTCTTAGTGGCAGCATGAAATAAAACAGCTTTCCATAGAAAAACTGACTCCTATGCAGGCTGACCTCAAAGCCAAACACCCAAACATCACAAATTAAGTTTAAAAAACAAAGCTACAATTAAGACTTGTAAATGCTGCCTCGCATGGTCATGGGGCTCACTGATTTGAAAATCTAGTCTGCTTCTGGCCCCATTAAACATGAATCAGCAAACCAAAACACAAGGACTGGTAAAACTCTCTAAAAGAGAGGACATGTGGACCAGATCTAAGCTCAGTCCTTGGGGCTCTTGATACAGGGACTGCACTGCCAGGTGATTTGAATCGGGAGTTGACTCAGAGGCACTGTGTGGTACTCTTTAAATGATTACAGCACTCAATGCTAGGTGTAAGAAGAGCCATTATTTATAACATCTATTGCATGACCAGTCTTGAACCTGCACCCAGCTGAGGTATACACAGTTCAAAATGAACATGTGTACACCGTAGGCTTCCCAAATTTCCTGAAGAACATTCTGTATTGAACCATAACAAACACTTCCATTTACACCATTAAAAATAAGGCTAAACTTGCAGATTTGCCTGTCTGTTACATGTAAATGTACCATTTCCTAAATTTTCTAGAAGTTTGGCTATCATTTTGCAGAGTACTCTCTAAGGTCTTTCCAGATTGCCATCCAATGACTCATCCATCATGAGCCATCCAATGACTGCTGATTTACTGGATCCTGAGATGCTCAAAACATGCAAAATTAATTGCACATTCTTCAGATTTAGAGTTCAGTAGGGTGTAATTCAGCCTAGCAATGGGACAGTGCTCAGCAACACTTACCTAGAGCAGTCATGTCCAGTCCATGATGAGGGACAATAGCACCGATTTGGTCGTATGCACTTCCCACCATTTAAGCAAGGCAACTGGCAAACAGCTGCATACAAATACACACAGACAGAGTTGTGTTAATGAGCACATCCACAACAAGCTGATAAAGGGACAGGGCACTGAAAATCCAGTCTGCATTATTCTGTTAAGAACAGACTACTCTCAAAACTACAACATTAAACATCAGCTGTGAGTCTGTTGTAAAAGATGGTTTGCTTTGGAAATGGCAGCCTTAGAAGCACATCTCTGCTGAATGTGATTTGACCTTCTCTACTACTTTTGCTATCTGCTGCAGTGTATAAACTTCATGAAAGAGCTAGTGTATTATGTTGCCTTAACACCTCTGTTCTTTTTGCCTCAAGTTGAGGCAAAAAAAAGGAATGCAAGTGGAAGCAGGAGGAGGAAGTAGAAGATTCTGAAGATCAACAGGAGAATACGCCTTATTTCTAGGAAGAAAATGTGGGTGTCTATTTGAAAGGAATATGACAGCTAAACACTAGCCAGGACAAGCAGACACCAGACCTGGTAAAAAAGTATAGAAAGAGGCAGCACAGAGAAAGTTAAAGGTCAGAAAGCCATTTACAGATCAACAGCAGGCAAGGAGTAAGACTTCAAATAATGGCACCCGTATGGAGACAAGGAAAGGAAGCAAAGAATGACAGTAAGTTGCTGAAGGACACTGGTTAGCCATAAGAGGTGTGACTAGGTGGTACAGGGCATTTGAATTAGAGAACAAGCACTAGCCTGCACAATAGGGTCATGCTGCGCCAGCTGTGAAATGGCTGTACTTGCTTTTGCATGACAGCCTAACCCAAGGGTATCAAGTAACCAAAGAAAAGTCAAAGCTTCAAGTCTGCCTATCAATTTTGAGACTGGAAGATAAAGCACCATACAATTTAAAAAACAGGTTTGGAGACTCACTTAACAAAGTGCTTCAAATGCAGACATTTATATCGCAGGAAAGCTAAAAGATGTGAAGTCTTTTAGGCGTATAATGCCCTATCTAGAGGACAGACCTAAAGATATCAGTGAGAACAAACACTGGGTAATATTTTTGCAACAAATATGCATCAGGAAACACTGATTAAAATGGAATTACAGGAAATGGAAATGAGTAATCACGGGAATACAAAAGGAGATGGAAATACACTACTCTGACTCCTCTTGGCCAAACACAAACAAACACAGGAGGTTATAGAGATGGATCATCCCTGTGCAATTAAATGCACCAAGTTTGTCATGTCAAAAATGACTTCTGATTCTGGAATGAAGCATATGAATGAAACATCTTTTGCTCTCACTTTATGCACATAATTATTCCTGTGAGACCAGCAGTTAATTCAAATATTTCTCATTTCACTTTGCTCTGTCATGGCAAAAGGTCAAGACCAGTAAGTAAAATGAGAAGTGGTTTAATAACTTCATAAGCAGTGGTTATGAGCTTTATGAATGGGCTTTGGCACACATGCAGTTGCTCACTAGAATTTTTTCTTTAGCTACTGAAAAGCACGTCAGCCTGCACAGATTTGAATTGCTGGGACAAAAGCGAAAAAGCCATCTAACCACCTATGCTGTTACAGCGGCAAAGTTTGTGAAATATGAGAGGAAATGATGCATTATGTGCTAGGCAAGTGTCCCTTCAAAAGACAGTAGTTCTGAGTTAAAATGTTTACCCTGGAATTTCAATTTGCTAAAGGATGGTCAGGTTTGCAGCGTACCACACCGCTTATTCTCCAGACTCACTATTCTTATCAGTTGAACAAATAATATGAATATTCATTAATGAAAGCATGAATTTCTCCTCCAGTTCATCAACTCCAAAGTTGTGCAGGAAGGCAAAACCAGGCTTTCAAATTAATGCCCTGTTAACAATCAGTTAAGGTGCGCCTGGACAATAAAAATACAGTGAACAAACTGTAAAATGATTTTTAAAAATAGTTAATATTTGTTAGCGATTGAGATTTAATAATGATTGAAAGACATTTCAATGATCACTCAATTGCTATGAGTTTTACTGGCTATTTCCACAGATACAAGCTTTTCAAAAAACTAACATTTATTAAGTCTTGATTTGGAACCGTATATCCCAAATTTGGATTCAAATATTATCCCTAATTACAAATCAGCCTCATCTGACAAAAGCTGACTTGCCAGGACACAGGTCTGGAGCCTAGAATCACTCCCCTTACTATTTTGGCGGGCTACGTGCTCTTCAGCCAAGTAAGAGATCTAGTAAAATGCAGCATATGTTAAATTTGTTGGGAGACTTTAGGTGATACCTAATGTAAGGTATCCACATACCATGTACATGGTACCTTACATGGGTACCACGCACCCATTAAACTCAACCATCCTTAAACAAATCCTTGCTTTGCTCTGCCCTCTTGCCTAGCTCAGACCTCAGGCAGTAAGTGGGAATCCCCCAAGCCAGACAGCTATGTGGTGAAAAACCTCTGTAGTACCTGCAGCTTGTTTGTGAGTTTAATGGTGACCTGCATGTGCTGAAGATGAAAATTAAATTCTAGCTCTTCTTGAGTTAAAACTATTAACTACTAGTTTCATTCTTCTCTTTGGAAGTCCTCTCTCCTCTGCACTGCTCTTTGCAGAGAGCACTCTTGTGAACGTTGTCTGTTTCTGGAAGCAAACTTCTCTGAGGATTTTAAAGACTTATCAGGGACTACCCTGAAAATAGTTTGCAATTGGGGAACAGCAAATCCTCCAGGAATATTATTGCAGGCCTGGGTTTTCCTTTGAGAAGCTTAATAGTTCTACAGAGCCTTTAGTGAACTGTGCTAGGTATTGATAGTAGAGTCACAAAAAGTGAGAAAAGGTGAAGGAGTTTTACCCATATGGCAGCGTGATCCAGTCCATCCAAGGGGGCAGTCACACTGGTAAGGGGCCACACAGCGACCTCCATTGAGACACGGCAGAATGCATATTGCTAAGGAGAGAAGAGAACCAGTGAAAAGAATTATCTCCCATGAAAGCAGAGAATAAAGTGGGCAAGAAAAGAACCTATGTTTAATTAGAAACTCTACAACCCCTCAGAATATTTGCATGCAGTATCAGCAGAGTTGAGTAGGATCTATCCCCAAGGCATGAGCAGCAAATATGACTGGCATGGCAGCCAGAAACAAGAAGGAATGATGACAAACAAATGGACAGACTGGAGCAATTGCTGGAGTCTTCAGATGTCTGTAGGCTCTGTGCTCACTGGAAATGAGCAGGGCTGTTTGCTTGTTTCTCATGTGTAATATCCACAGATATTGCCCACTTCTGTGATGGCAATCATGCTTTAATTACAAACAACTGGATCGTCCCACAGTGTAACATCCAAAGCAAGTTAACCTATGCACTGCCCATAGAAAAGCACTTGGTCTGAGCCACTGAAAACATGCTGAGACAGGTGACACCACAAGCCCCCCATGGAAAGACAGCTTTGATGCAAGTCTTTTTGGGTACAACAGGCTGACTGCAGCTGGAAGCAGATACCAAGCTGCTGATGGCCTCTGGACTGAGCACCAGTCAAGCTTTACTGCTCCTGTGAGCAGACCTGCAACACTGTCCAACGTGCACACTGTTCATGACTTAAGTACCTTCACAAAACCACCATCTCCACTACTCGAACTGAGTAAAGCACTTGTGTGAACATGCTCTAATAAGAGCAAAAGTTGAGCTGTGTCTCAGATTTGGACCCCTGAGTGGCACTTCCAGTGGAGTTTTATACTGGGAGTGTGGATGGGGGCTGCAGAGGACTGACGCAGAAGTTTGTCCTCTTCTGCTGCACAGCAGAACTCAAGCTGAGTAGGTGCAGACAGCCCAGATAAGAAAAGAATAGTGAACTTCCATGGAGCTCACAGGTCTATCCCATAACTCCAATAATTACTTGTCTCTATCATTAAACTAGTAGTGCTCTGCATATTTTTTAGAGTGGTCAGGTCTCTCTCAGGAAGATGAAATCTGTCTTGTTATCTGTAAAATACACTGTGAACTACAAGGTGACTGAATTCTGTGAGAGTTCTGTGGCCTCACTGGTGGCCTGATCCTGACAGCACTCAATGCTCGCACTCAAAAATGCCTTTGACTTCCAGAACAGGCCCTCAATTCCAAAGACTAAACCTATCTTTTCTGTTCACCAGCGCACCTTGCTTGACAAGCAACGCTGCAAAACTGAGGTGGTGCTAATCAATTGTGGGAATCCTTTTCCCCTCTCCTCACTACCTATGTCAAAATAAAGGAAAAAAAAAATCAGAGCTAGTGCCTGTATCTGCACGAAGTGTGATCTGGCTAGTCAGCTGCCTGTTCGTTTTCCTCATACAGGAAAACAGGGTCTGAATTGTGATGACAGATCAAAACGACTAGGGGCATAAAATTGTCCTCCTGAAGAATGCATTAAATATCATTACTAGTGGTAAGGTAAGGAAATCAATTGTGGCATACCAAACACAATTCTGCCAGACACAGGGGTCAGTCCTCTTCTACTGAAACATACAGGGCTGAGTTTGCATGTCTGGCTATGGTGGTACTGACAGACACAGGGACAGCAAAAGAGGGGCTGGGTGAATACACCACACAGCTGGGAGTTTCTGTAAATGCGAAGGACAAAACTGGCTGAACCTCCTCTCCTCATCCTGTATCTACAGCTAATTTGTGCCATGTGGAAGTGACGTTGCCACAGAGAAGACCTGAAAGTTGCAGAGGTAGATTCAGAGGAGCATTTTAACATGCGATACATCTACCTAGCAAAATGCTTGAACTATATTCCTCTCCATGAACTACAGGAGGAGGTGTCACATCTTTTTGTAGGTCTCCATGTATACTCAGAGCCAGGGACAGTGACACTACCACAGCTGCAGGTGTTCTTGGACACACTAAAGCTTTACATCAGGGCCATGCTGAGTAGTAAATACAGTAAGGGTACTTTCCTTTTCTATCCTCAGATCTTTGCCTAAGTGTATGTACAGTAATAAGGCTTCTTGTGCAGCAGCTATGCCAGCATGAAAGGCTTAACCCTCCCAAATTCTTTCTACTAAGATCATCACAAAAAAATTGGGAAACATGGCACAGACTGGCATCCCCAACGTCACCCAGGGAATCTCTGACAGATCCAAGAATCAGAGTTGGTTCTTTTCAACCAGAACAGATCCAGTTCTCTAACTATTCAGAGATCCAGGTCAGCAAAAGCCAGCCCAGAATTTGTGGAGTATAGGTACACAGGCCAGGAAGGACAGCGTGGAAAAGGTGACACAGTTGTATTATTTGAACAGGAATTGATCAGGTTCATAATCAGAGACTGATAAAAAAAGAAGGCATAAAAACCAATTGCAGCAGAACACTCACATCTTTTCTGTTCTAACCTCTGTTCTTTTCCCAGAACTATCACGCATTGCTATTAGAAATAGACTTTGGAGAACTGAAGGCGGCCATTCTTCAATCACAGTGAAAAGAGCACTCACAAACAAAATTGCATCAATTAAAAAGATGCTTGTTTTGGTTTGGAGATGTCAGGGGATGGTCTTTTGTCTAGAAACAAGCAATTAGTTGGTCCTTTCTGTTCTTTGTAATTTGTCAAGTAGAATAAACTAATGATTTTTATGGTTTTGGCTCTTATCCTTTTAATTTTCCCACCTGGTTCACTGCAGTAATTTCACTTGTCTTGCCTACAACATCCTAAAAATACACTTAGGGATGATATACATACGTTCTTCACAGAGACGACCCATCCAGCCATCCGGACATGAGCAGGCATTTGGTCGCTCACAGATACCACCATTCTGACATGGGAACCGACAGACAGCTGAAAACAATACAATTTCATCAAACTCAAGATGGTTAATTAGAAGCTTAGTAATTCAGCATCTTGCACAGATCTTTGCAGTTGTAAAGCTTAGAGTAGAACAAACAAATGTAGTGAAGTTCAGAAACATGACTTTGATTTCAAGGGCTACATTGTTTTCTCGCTCTGTGTGTCTGACTAGGTACTGTGAGCAAAAGTGTAGTAACAGATAAGACAATCAAAAATTGTCCATGGCAAGAATGAAAATGTAGAAGTTTTTAGCGTAGTTGGGTAAATTATTTGGATGATGTTTCAAGGCTGATGCTATGCTGTATCTGCTCCCCCCCCCCCCAAAAAAAAACCCAAACAAAAACTATAACCCTTTTCTTTTTATTTTTCTTTTTCTCTTCTAAATTAACTCTAAAATAAAATCAAGCTTTCTTCTAACCTTGGTATGAAAACACCAAGATAATGCTGTCTGGCATAATAAAAGGTTTGCCAAAAGTAAGATTAAACACTGTGATAGAACTAGCCATTTTTATTGCATTATCATCCAGCATAATGAGGAGTGACCAACAAGGGTGCAGCAGTGGCACAGCAAAGTGTTTACCTGTGGAACACAAAGTGCGATTGTAAACCTCACTTAGCATTCATGCTGACTGGTGCTCCTTGGCTTGCACACCTGTTAATACGTGCCTGATCATAAAAGTGAGGAGTTTGAAGGGGACTCTATCATGCAAGCCCACTATGTTGCCTGGACTGGACAGGCTTTGGGTTTCATCATTGTTTCTGTAGCATTGCACTGTATCTTGGCTAATACATCCAGGGAAACCAGGATCACTTTACAAAATTGTGTGGCATGCTAAGTACAAACATATTAGACTTAAATGACCATTGAAGGAAGTACAATACTCGTCATGTTGGTGTACATACTATATACAGAAGATCAAAAATTGCGGCTTTGAGACAATACTACAGAACAAATAAGTAATCAGACTAACTTCTAATTAGTGGTAGTTATGAACACAAAGTAACCTCAGGAAACTCAGTCTGAACTGTTAATTACATCCTATATTTAATAAGTTACTAGGTAAGCAAAATATGAGTTTAGGCTTTGAGTGTTTCAGATATTCTTCAATGCTAGTATTAAATACAAACAGTGGTTTAGTACACTGAAACACTGTTCAAACCTGAGCTTCACACTGGAAAGAATGCAAATCTTCCCTTGATAGAGCCAAACTTGAGTCACTCCTGCAGCTAAGCGATGCCAAACTGCAAGCTACAGCTTGGAGTCTGTTGAAATGAGGCCAAAGCTTTTGCCATTTTATTTTTCAATCTCAAAAGCCTTCCCATCAAATGTCAGCTGATAATTAGAATGGGAAGAGACCTTAGGCCCTGGCAGGTTCACTGAAGTTGCAGTATTTTAACAGGTATTTTGAACAATTTTTGTTGTAAAGATATCTATGACTATGCAGACAGCTTGTCTCTGGGTGTTGACTAAAGCAGAATAGCGTGCCAGCCAGATTTCCTTTGTGCAGTGAAAAATTATGAAATTTGAATCAAAAAACATTTAAAGCTTTGTGTAATCCACACCACTTAAATGATATTCCATGAATGTATAATGGGATGGGAAGTAAAAGGTTTGTATATAAATGATATCCCACGCTAAATTCAAAGCGCATGAAAAATGGGCTCTGAAATGTATTTTTTCTCTTTGTGTCAATGGAGAAGATGCAAATATTTAATGAGTTACAGAAACCACTTTGGATAGTAACTCCCTGCCACTCAGCAATCCAGGATCTCAGTCAGAGATAGGCTTTTCCTGGATGTCTGCCCAGGGCCTGGTTGTGAAACTGAATGAGTAAGACAGTATCATCCCTAGGTGTACACTTGTTACACACCAATTCAGGCAGGCAGAGACTCTATGTCTGTAGCTGTGGGGATAATTCTTCACTCAACAGACAAGGCTAAAGAAAGGCTTGGGGCAGGAAGTTAAGCTGGGATCTCATTCTCTTTTTTTTTTTTTTTGCTATTGTTAAAGCAAGCAGAGCAAACGCAGTCCTGGTGTGCTGGGGAGAGAATGGGAACCATTAACTGACTTCAGCTAGTGACAGCCGATCTGACATCAATCTTAAAGATCCCCTTGTAAATTCATGCCTGAGAGTTATCTCTACAGGACACAAAAGTGTTACACTGCTGCCAAGACAAACGTAGCCAAGAAGGGGAAAAAATAATTTCTGCTATCTGTTCTCAGCTGTGCCAAAAAGCTTTCCTGTGGCTGTAAGTGAACAATTTCCTCATGTCTCAACTGCCCTCTCATAATGCTCATTTGCTGATGGGGTATGAACCTTTTGGTTGGCAGCTCCACACTGACCGCTCCCAGTCAGCAAGATGTGGGCAGAGGGCAAACAGAGCACACAGATTTATAGCATTTCAGAGAGAAAAAATTGGAGTCAGGCAAGCTACATACATCTGTGCAGCCCGCCAAGTCCTGCAGGTGTTTACAATCAGTAGATCCAGGCTAATTCTTCTTACCCCTGAAACTCAGATCAGAATCTGGCCTGCAACCAGCAGTGATTCAGGCAAGTGCAGCTGTGGTGAGAGCTCTCCCAAAGAAGCTAACGAAGTCTGCTTTTTAATTATAATATTTACATTAACTAACCTGTTCAACAGGGACAGAACGTTTCAAGCAAGCCTGATAATAATCAACTCACAGAGCCAAAAACAAGAAATGCAGCATGAGTCATTACAAAAAGTGCTTTCATGTAGCTTCTGATGTAGACCACAAAGGCTTGGGTCCTGTAGGCCTTTTGTTAGGCAAATCCCTCAAATGAATTATAAAGCAGTTTTGAAAGATTATTCTGACATGTGTCATGAAAACACAGGTTAGTCCTCTCAGATACATCTTTGGTCCTTTTTAGTTCCCCCTTTAAGTGAAAAGAGAGGGGGAAGGAATTGTTATTCCTCTCCCTTAATACACCAAAAGGCAGGTTATTCTGCTTTGTTTTCCTGCACTACACCCTGATCATCTGTTCACCTCATCACTTAATTTTTTGAAATGATTTTCCTAATTCTTATTTGTCTGAACAGTCCCAGCAGACTGAGGTTGCAAACAGGACACATTTGAGAGTGTTTTGCAGATCAGTGCTTCCAGGCTACTAGTAGCCAGTGGCAAGAACCTCTCAGCAGAAAACTACAGCCCTTGGCATAACGTGGGGTTCTGTGTAACTCATAGATATTACATAAGAATAAAAAAGTAATGCTGGCAATATTAAAGAGGCAATCTGAAGAGATAATATCCAAATAATTTTGTTAATGAAATCTAGCTTACCTCAAGTAGCTATTACACAGAGATCTCTTGAATACTCGGGATACTTCAAGTATCTCGGGATACTTGGCAAGCTTTTCAGAAAGAGCTTGGTGCTTTGGGAGTGTAAATTTCTAACAGGACTTTTGGATACCTCTTGACATCTGAAGTAACTCACATGCTTTTACTGTAAATCTTTTCTACATGGCTACTCGACAGGTGATTCTTCATGGCAATGGCAAGCCATGGTCACATAACCAGGAGAAATCTTTTTTTCAGGAGCAGATTCTCTATTCCTGAGTCACAAGCCCACTTCTTTGTCTCCAGGTCTTCTCAAAATACTCTACTGATCCATGAATTCTAGGCAAGGCAATTATAACTGTCAGATAAAGAATTTTAACAGACTGCCTGCTTTCATAGAGTAAGGCAACTCAGCTTGTCTAGGTCTTAACATTCACAGTATTTTGCTGTCAGAATTCATATTAAAAAACTGACGAGGGGACCCTGATTAGTCAGGCTTAGCATGATATAGAATCCTCCATCTCCAAAGGGCTTCTGACCTAAGCAAAAAACAGCCAAGGAGGAAGTATTGTTGCTTCCATTTCAGACAGGGGAGCTGAGACTTGCAGGAGGAGAGGCAGACTTGATAACTTTGATGATGACTCTTATGCTCCCAGGCGAACGTTCTGGCACCTTTCCTCTTCTGTGGGAATTCCTGAGCTTAGGGAATGGGGCTGCTTGTGACTGGCCACTGGCTGCTATCAGTACTCACATTTCTAAACAAAACACCTAAGGCTCAGTTTGTAGTGTGGTTGCTGTTAAATCATCTGAGATAAGACTTCAGGGTGCAGCTAACTCACTGCTCTATAGCTACCTGGCAGCAGAATGCTAGTCAAGCTTCTGATACAAAAATGGCAGATGGCAAGGCCTCATCCATCAAAGCACTGTGACACTGGAACCCTTTCGCTATGCCTCATCCTTCATTTTAGTTTAGTGCTTGAAGATGCTTACATCTGTTTTTAACTGTTTAGTTTGTCATCTCTTTCATCTATTTCTTGTGTTAGTTTCCCCCATTTTCTGTTCAAAACTTTATTTGAATATTCTGTGTAGAAGAGTTAATTCTGTAGTTCAAACAAGTGAAATTTTTAGCTCAACAAACCAAAAAGTGACATTCTCCTGCTGGTATGCCAAGGGTAGAAGGGCTAAACTTTGGTATTTTGCTAAAACCACAAATTTTCTGCAGTATTTAGTGTATATTATTAAGTGAGCTATATCAACCTATCCTTAAGTATTTTATTGCAAAACAATTTTCAGGAGCCGCCAAACTCTAAACACAGTGAGAGACTAAGCACCCGTTGGATCTCTTACTTTTGTTTTCTGCAGTGCTTATCTTTGTGAAAAACTCACTGGCAGTGCTTATCTGAAACATGTCAGAAAGATGACTGGTTCTGTTACTTTCTCATAGAACATGTGAGGAGAGAGGATGTTATGTGTGGGATGCAACATTGTAGCAAAAGAAAGTGTACAATTAGTGAGGACAAAAGAGAAAAATCGTAGAAGCCCTCTCGCTTGGACATAAAGCAACACTCTGCGCATTAAATGCCCTGGGTGAAACCATGACTGCACTGAAACTAGCAAAAATTTAACTTTCATTTTTATTGCAGGTAGGATGACACCTCTGTGCTTATGGCAAGTTAAGATATGCTTCTGTTCATAAAAAAGACTTACCTTTGCAGGTAGGCGGTGTTGTCCATGTTCCATTTTCTAAGCAAACGCTCCGCATGGGCCCCTCCAGCATGTACCCACTGTAGCATGAATAGGTGATCATGTCTCCATACTGATAGAAGCCACCACGAATCAGAGCATTCTCTGTGTGAGCTGGGGGGCCGCAAGATATCTCTAAACAGAAGAAATCACACAGAGGCTGGTGAGCTGCAATGCTTACACGATAGTTTCTAACCCTGGACATGGCGCTTTGCACAAAGGACCTGGGAGGTGTCAGAGAGATACCTGTGGTGGGAAATCAGTAAGTAGGATTTCTTCATGTTGTGGACACTCACAGGGGGAACCTGTATGTACACCCAGTGAGCAGGGAGATGGCCAGGAACAGCAGTTTTAGGTAATGCAACAATGGCTATATCCACCATGTAGACCAAAAAATTTCAGATGGTCCTAGGACATACATGAGACTGGGTTTGTAGAGTAAGGTGATGTCATGGTCTAAACTGAACAATATTGCTCGCAAGAAGCCAAAAAGCTTTCAGACATGCCTGCACAAGGACACTATGCCTTCTGTCAGTGTCAATCAATACAATAAAAGACAGTACCTCTCCCTACAACCCTTGTCTCATCACCCATAATCTCACAGGAATCATTCTCAGGATATTTAGGGTATCCAACTACCAATCCCAGCTGCAATGCTTGCAAAAGGTAAAATCAACCCACACAGACATATTCTGGATCCTTTTAAAGAAACAACTCTGCTAGAAAGAAAGAAGAAATAGGTCTTTTGTAGAGCTTCTTAGGTTGCCTTTATGTGCCTGGATCTCTCGCAGTGACCCACCTCTCCAATTAGCAACAGCAGACTAAGCTCTCTTCTTCCAGAGTAACTGCATCTAGGTGAAGAGCTCTGCTGACAGGTCTGTGTTGTCACACCCCTGTGTGATACAGCTGTGGTCACCAGCCCTCTGGGAAGTATGATGCCCCTGCAGAACATGTACTTACTTTCACACTTAGCTGTTGATGGAGTCCAGGTCTCATCAGCATTACAGGTGATCACAGACTGTCCTTTCAGCTGGTAGCCTTCCCTGCACCTGATGGATATGTTCTGACCAACGTAAAAATCCACCTCGGACAGAAGGGCATTCTCTGGGATTATGAAAGGCACAGGACAAGGGTTTGCTGTTCACAGAAAGGGTATGAGGGAAAAAGGAGAGGGGAGGAATACTTTAGAATAGTTGCAAATTTCAAAATCAAATCATATGAAAAGCAATAGAAATGGATGCTGCACACAAGTTCAATTTGTAATTTGATGTAAGGTTATGAGATTTGGGTCATAAAATAATAGTAAAAGGTTTAATTCTCTATTGTCACATGGCTTGCTACCATATTCTACTGATGCCAGGAGAAGACATACTAAGGATTTAAGTGGGAAATATCCTACTTGTTACTATCAAACCATTCTCTCTTGTCCTTCCTGTATACTATAACCTTACTATAAAAAAGAGCCAGACCTATCCTACTTCTTGTTTTGAGGGGCTGGACCAATAAAGAGCAGCAAAAAATCTAGGTGTTTTGAGCAGAGACTTACAATAACATTCATTAGTTTCTATGATAATCTTATTTACTGCTAGCTTGCTGAGATATTTTTGCGTGGCCTATTGATCTCGTAATGAAATGTAGAAAAGGTTAGACTCTATATACAACATAGATGGATGCCAATTTCCTGAAACTAAAATCCTATGAGTCCTTTGTAATACAAAAATTAAATGTCTCAATTAACCACCCTAAGACTACAGTAGATCATAACATTAGTTACAGACACATACAGCAACAAGGAAGGCTATTGTGGATGTGTGTGCATAGCGTACATGTGCGTAAGGTACCATTTCACAGAATCACAGAATAATTTATACAACCATTAAGTCCGACTTCCTTCTCAAAGCAGGGCCAACAAGGTCAGAGGTTGCTCTGGGACTTGACCAGCTGAAATCTGAGTATCTCCAAGGATGGACATTTCATGTCCTCTCTGGGCCCCTGTTCCTGAGTTTGACTGCTATGATGGTGAAAAGTTTCTTCAAACACTTAATTGGAATTTTTTTTGTTGCAATGGACTTGTGTCCATTGCCTCTCATCTCACCACTGTGCATCTCTGAGAAGAGTCTCGCTTTTTTTTCTTTACGCTCTCCCAATAGTCAGTTGTAGACAACAATGAAGTTTCGCTTTGGCCTTCTCCTCCAAACTTTTCTCTCACTTGCTCTTCATATATCAAGTGGTTGACTACAATTGACTCCATTTTCTCTCGGCTTTCCAACTAAAGGGAGCTATGTAGAACACAGCTCTTTATTTTACTGTCACAAAAATACACTCAGACAAGTTAATACTTTAACATGTCTCAGTAGCTGCTCCCTTTGTTCCTCTGTAAAAATGGGATGCATACCAACAAATCTCCCAATGTAGGCCAAACCAATTTTTAAAACTACAAGTGACAAATTCTGCTCATGGCCACTCCAGAAAAAAATTACAGTACATTTCCACAAAGATCTGCAGAAGTTGCTCTTGTTTACTGTCAGTTTAAATAAAGAGCAGCCTAGGCTTTAGTGCTTACAAATTGAGATCACTTTTTCATTACAAAGCAAACACACACGTTTACAGAGAGGCAGGGGATTACTCCATCTTCCATCTCTTGTGCACTCGGCTGCAGGTTCCCCTTCCAAGCTGTATCCCCTCTCGCAGAAATATGCTATTGTACTGCCAACTGTATTGTTTTCATAAATCACCTTCCCATTCAGCAAGGAAACTGGAACTTTGCATCTGGTCTCTGCAAAGAAAGACGTCTCATTAATTCAGCTTGATATTAGAGCTGGACTTCCAATAATTCCTGAATTACTCACACAATATGTTTAAAGTGTCAGCCACAGACTAATAAATTATGAAGAGCATTGAGGGAGAGGTCAGTAGCCCTGGGAAGGAAATGTAGCCAAGCTAGCAAAGGAGCTCCTCCCAGTGATGGAGAAAAGCCACAGCCACATGTTTTTCAGGTCAGTAAAATGTGGTGGTGCTGGGGAGGAGAGGACGTGACTTCATACTGGGGTCAGCGGGGCAGAACATGGAAATGGTTCTTTCTTGCCACTGACGGAAACTTGCAGGCCTTTGTGCCTTCCTTTTCAACCCTGACAAGAAATACCAGATGAGATGCAGGATGGGTTTGGTGCAAGATGATGACACTTATATTACTAATTGCTCCCCTCAAGATTCTCAGCTGTGTTTCTGAAGACAGCAGGCCGACAGTCCGAGCTGGGTAACCACTGCTACACAAGAGACTGTTCTGCAACCCATTTTCCATTTGATTTTCCTAGGCGGTCTGTGTAATGGGATGACTGATGATTAAACTATCAGACAGACAAAAGGCCATCAGGCAAGAGGAAGAGAGGAGCTGGTGAAGTAGCTGCGCTCAACTTTGTTGAAGGTAGTCTTCTTGACATCTGTTCAGCACTGCTAGTGTATGACTTTTGTTAGGAAGGCTAGGTACTAGAGACCTCCTCACTGATGTGCATGTCCCCTGTCAACTTTCCAGGTTGCTACTATAAGATCTGCAAAGCATTAGGGCACTGTAGTGCACAGTGATCTGTGGACTGTGTGGCTGCCCAACATTGTATCTGATGGTCCCCACCGCTCCTGCAGTTTTCATGGCTCTGGTGAACCTAACACTTGTCTTGAGTGGAAGATCATTATCTGGCTTACTTTGGCGAGGCTGTCATAGCATGCTGGTCTCCTCTGTGTGTTCAGCTGGGTGTGGAGACATCATGTCAGCTCCATGTAAGAATACCAGGAGCAACTATGAAAAGCACGCAGGACGCTGGGTCTAGAGTCTAGCTTGAGAGACCTGAGGTAAATGCAGCAGGGTCAAGAACAGCTTGAAGAGAAGTGCAATGGGCCAGAAACGAACTAGTGTGTTTCTGAGAGGAAAGGAAAAGTGTGAAGCCCAGACTTTGTATTTTCATGGCATCACTCATACTTAAAAATAAACAATACTGCAATTTAGTAAGCATCTGTATGCTTTACATTTTGAACAGAGTCATCCAACCATACTGGCTATCTGTTCAAACTTGGGATCTTAAGTTTTTGTTCTCTTCTTGTGTTGACAGCCTTGTTTCTACCCACTACTGCCCACTCCATATGACACGGCTCTTGCTTGGCACTCATTCTGCTTTGTGACAAAAGCAACAAGACCTATTGAGGGAGCACCTCAAAACACTGATTTGCAAAATGCTACACATGCTGCATTCATGGTATTTGTTCATGTGAGGAGTGTGGAGGTTCAAGACTGAGCTGCTGAGAAAGTCCTTGGGGCCCAAAGTTCAGAAAAAGAGTATCAACTTAATAATTGACTACAGAAGGCCAGTGGGAGAAAAGTTACTTGTCTGCGTAGTCTATCACATTTTGTTAAGGGTTTGATTTTCTGAGATGGCAAGTAACCTCATCTCTCATTAAGCTTATTAAACTGCAGATGAAAACCTTAGGAAAAATAATGTCTAAGCTCTTTCTGGCCTGGTAGCAGACAGTGCTCCTTGTAAGACATTTCATTTTTCAGCCACCAATTTAAATGAACATTACAGAATTGTTTCCCAAAAGCAGCTCAATCCCTGGATCATATGATATGCAAGCGTAAGAGAGGAGCTATTGCTTAGCCCAGATCAGAATGTGCCAGGCCATGAAACTGAACAGTTACCTTCACACAACGGCAATGGCTTACTCCAGCTGCCATTGGCAAGACATGTGATATTCTGGGGCCCAACAAGATGGTATCCAGAGTTGCACACAAAGGTTACATTACTTCTGTATGCGCTTCCTGTAGAAACAGCCTCTGCTTTTTCTATTGAGGGATGCAGTCCACAAGTAATTCCTAAGACGAGAGAAAACTTTTTGGTTTTATACAGACAACAGAGGTCATTCTGGCTGTTACATACTGACAGCTCTGTTCACACACTGAATTAATGGCAAGATGGGAAGAAAGAAGCTGTGAATTGTTACATGGAGAAGGGTTATACAATGCCTTGCCTGCCCTCTCTCCTGGGGTTTAGGCTACAGACACCTGAGAGAGAATGTGCCCAGATGTATCTGATGGTGTTGTAAGCTACAAGCTGTGTTCAATCAAAGTGATCCAGAGTATTTCTTCTGAGCAGGCCAGAGGCTGTATTTGCAGTCTCCTCTGCTTCCTGTACAGTGGATGGTGATCTCAAGATGTCTCCAAGAAAAATGACAATAGTTAAGAGGGATCTTGTCCCCTGTCCCACAGTTAGTGTGGAGACTAGGCAAATTGGTCAAAGGTGAGAGAGAAGAATGCAAGGGGTAGGATTATGACATCACCATGAAAAGATGGGAAATGATTTATTGGTAAAGACTATAAAATCTTGGCATTTTATTTATAAGGTTAATGAAATTCCTTCTTTCCATGCTCCCACAATTAATTACTTTCTGCTGCACAGAGAGCTAAGATTTGATCTAGGGAGGAGAATCTTGATTTCCAGACATACTGAGTGGACAAGATATATTAGCCTTGGCATGGCCGAGACAAACCATCCCAACACATGATGTCCAAGATTCTGAACATCACAATGGAAGGAAAATCAAATAGCCATAATCCTCCCCTACTGACCTGAGCATGACTCTATGCTTGTACCATTTTAATGTGCCAAGAGGAGCTCCCATCAGATTGGAGAATTTATCTGCTCTGGTTTTTCTCTGGTTCCTCCTGTTGGAGGGGGAGACTGGGCAGAAGCCAGCAAAAGCACTGTTTGTTCCCTGGCTCTCCTGGAAAACTGCCACCATGTTGCTCTCCTTGCTACTTACGCCTGCATGAAGGGGTGGGGGGGCTCCACTTCTTGTCAACGTGGCAAATCCTGCGGCTTGGTCCCTGTAGCTCAAAGCCAGGGTCACAGCTGTAAAAAGCCTCACTGCCAAACAGGAACTCCTCTCCTTGAACAGATCCATTTTCTATGATGTCTGGGGGTCCACATGATACTCCTATAACACAAGGAATGTGCAGTGTGTAACACTGCAGTCAGTGGGCATGAGACATCTCACAGAAATGAACTACCTTTCAGAATGAGAATCCATAGAGTTACATTTGAGGAGGCCAAGTACCTGTGACTCTGGGCAATTAATGTTTTCCGAGGTCCTCAGTAAGCCCAGAAATCATGACCTCAAGTGCCAGAACCATTTAAACTTGGAAGCTGTCTGCACAGCTTTCTTAGGCATACAGGAGCAAGGCAGAAAGGTGTAGCATATATTATCTGCATACGCCAGCAATTCAGTGACTCTTACAGGCTGTTATCAGTGGTACTTATCAAAAAATTTTAGGCAAATACAAAGAGTAGGAGTTACAAAGCAAAATGAGCATTATTGTTTTCTGTTGTGTAAAATCACCCTTAACCAAATTTAGTGAAAAACTCAGGTGGAACGTACTTCTGCACACTGGTACTGTGCCACTCCAAAGCTTGTCTTCTTGGCAAGTCTGTTCTGCATCACCCTGTGAAACAAAAGAAAACACCTAAAGAACAGCTTTACTTAGTCAACTCCTTTCTCCCATGAACTCTAATATTTTTCCCTCATGTGCAACCCATGTAAAGAGATAGTTAAATGCTACAGCTTAAATGAATGTGATGACTAATTTTCTCCTTCCAGGGCTCACTTACAGAAAATCTAACTAGCATTTTGTTCAACAGTACAAGCTTGTGTTTTATAAATGTAACACACTGATTTTAACCACATCCCAAACACCCATTCTTTAAATTTGCTTATAAATAATGTTATTTCTTTCTCACATATAGGTTTTATAGCCAGTGTAATAGCCCAGAATTTATTTTGTATTTTATTCCAAGACATGGATAACGACATCTAAATTTGTCTCGAAGTAATGTACTGTCATTACAAAGCAAACCCATTGACAAGGGCAGATGCTGGACATGAGTGTTGCATTGCATCACACCCAGTGGACTTTGCTTCCCAAAAGAAAAAAAGGAGGACTTCTCTTCCACAGCAGTGAGAAGATTGATGGTAGGTGGCAAAGCTGGAGTACAAAGCTTAGAAGGACTTTTTACTGTAAGAAAGCACTGACTTACTACCTCCAAAAATTACTTGAAACAGCAATTCTACCTGTCTTAATACCAACCCACCCCTCCATCCCCAGTGATATTACATATGTGGCAACATAATGCAAATTAAATTTATTGTTACCTAAGCATTCTGTAAACTCTCCTCATTTGTACACTGACTGACTGAGTGAATTCACTCCTGACTGGGTGAATTCATATGCATGAAGTTGTTAATTTATTAATGGTGTTATGACAGTACAAAGGAAGCTTGTTCCTGCATTCTGCCTGGTACTCACAAAACACAGCATTAAGAGCCAGCCTCTGTCCTGCAGACACCTCACCACCTTGTGCCTGGGAAGGACCGTTCCCTACTCTGCCATCACCTGGGGATGGTGGAGGCCATGCTGTGCCTCAGCAACACCTTTAATTTTTGAATTCACTGCAGCTTTTGAAAACACACCTGAGGCAGCTCTTAATATGAATCCTCTCTGAGTCCTGATAAACAGACAGCAGTGCTGCTCCGGACCTCAGGTGGGGATAAGAGCCCAATGCTCATAATAAAAACAATGGACAGGAAAGAACTTTGTTCTCAAGCAGGGAACAAAGCTACCACTGAACAAACTGGAGTCTGTTTACTTTACTAAAACAAGAGATACAGCTTTCACACCACCTAGCAATGATATAGAACTGAGGACAGTGAGTTTATCAGGAGTGTTGAGTCTGAAAGGTACAATGCAGTAGACATAATGCTTGAGACATGAAATCAAGGGAAGAATGCAATCTACCTTTGGTCACAGAACCAATTCAAGAGAGAAATACATGAGAAATTAACTCTCCCATGATTTATGGTCACAAGCATATATAATGCTGTATTTACAGAGGGCCAAAACAACCTTCAGTTAAAAAAAACCAAACACTGAAAGGTATCTGCTGAACATGTATCTCTGAACAGGGTGCTTTTATTTGCCTCAGTTGTACCCTTGAGTAATTCAAGGACTGCTGCAGACATACAAGGAGCATTCTACAGACAGTAGCAACAGCAGATATCCAACTTCTATGGCAGCTAAGGGAATCTATCAATATGGACCAGACATAATACATTCTTGCAGTCATAAGAACTGAAAATCACAACTAAAGGCTTAGAGTGCTGGAGATTTGAACTTGCTTACTTGTAATTCATAGCCAGAATCACATTTATAAAGAACCATGTCCTTGTAATTGTATTTAGTGCCAACCACAAATCCATGCTCTGGAGACTCTGGGGTCCCACAGGACACAGGAACGCAGATGTCATCAGAAAACGATGGCACCCAAATGCCACTCTCCTGAAAAATAAATGCAATTTAAAGTGTGAAGGCACCAGTTTATATGCTTAATTCATATCTAAATGAAAAAGTTAGGAAAATCATAGTAGAAGCATCCAGTGGCTGTGGGTGTACAGATGTGGTTCATGTAATATTATCTGTGCAATCCTTAATAAAACTCAGTAATTTAAGTAACATTTCTGCCAACACAGACTGGAGCTCAACTTTGGCAGGGGTGTTCAGCTTAGACTTAGAAGACAGAAGGAACAAAATAGTAAATGTGGAAATAGAAGCTTGGAAAAGCAAGTTCACCTGTACAAGGTCACCCAATAGCTCAGGGAACACATCAGGAGAAGAATGAAAAGTACAGCTGCCTGATTCCATGGTCTGTACTTCTCTCATGGCTGAATGTCTAACACCATGAGTAGGTGCTGCAGCTGCCTTCCCAGATTCTCCAAGGGAAGTCTGATACCTGAAGAAACACTCAAACACACCTACTCCTACTTCCACAGATTTTTGAAACAGCAAAATAAGGGGAAAACCTTTCCTTCTGAAGTGCTGATTCTTCAAAAGCACGCATGCTCAGCTTTTCTCATATGAGCAGACTTACTCACTTTAGAGAGTCTATTTACAAACTTAAGGTTGTCCACAGCTACTGTGATAAGAGGTTACTAGCAGAACTGATGAGGATGTTTGCTCTTTGATATACAGAAGATTCAAGCTTCTACAGCTGCACAGTGGATTAAAATGTGTGCTGCCTGTTATTCTGGAGAAAGCTCTGCACACAATCCTCAAAATAATTTAAAAATCTTGGACATAATTTTTTTAAAATCTTGGACACGATTTATTCCCTGAAATGTGATAAAAGGAATGCTTTTCTAAAGGACAGCATTTGATGGTTGGACTTGATGATCTTAGAGGTCTTTTCCAACCTTAAAGATTCTATCTATGATTAGTTTTCAGAAGAAACCCAATATTGTTAAGAAAACAATAATTTCTAGTTCTAAAAGTCTATACATGGAAAACTAATAATTGCTTTTACTGAGCAACAAGGAAGCGTATTATATTTTGCAGGACATGCTTTAACTTTTTTTGTTGTGTACAATTAAGGACCAAAAGCTAACGAGGGCATGAGGAGGACTCTTGAATTCAACAAAGCTGACAAAATAAAACAATGCAAATAACACTATACCTTGCAGGTAGATGTGCTTGCTCCCACCAGAGTATAGCCTTCTACACATGACAAAGTGATGTTTGTGTTCACAGTGAAGTTGTCCCCAGTTACAATTATATGGGTGATATTTCCTGGGAGGGGACACTTTCTAGGGCAACAGGAAATACTTTGAGGAGACCACTGTCCATCTTCCTGGCAAATGCATACATCCACCTCTGTCACCATTGTGTAGCCTTCCAGGCATCTGCAACACAGCACGAAGACCTGACCACAAAGTCACAGCTAGGGATGAGCTAACCCACAAATTACAAAGTCAGACAGTCATTTTTCTGCATTAGTTGTTCATAAGCACACCTTGGGATTTCTCTCTTATTTCAAGGTAACCCTGTAAGAAGCATGCCTGGACTGAGTCTATTCAGTTGCAAGAACTGGAATCTTCAGAGTTCATCTCCAGGTGCTTCATGCTGCAACAGCACCACAGTGGAAAGTGAGTTCATGGCTTTAGTGCTTGGAGAGTACTGAATAGTTTACTGCAGTTCCTGCATTGCCCTTCCCTTTGCAAGGAGAGCTTTTTGTTAGGTAAACAGTGTGTGAGCACCAAGCAGTTCTATAGATTATCTCACTTTCTTCCAAGAACAAACCAAACCTTAGGCTGACCACAGGCCATTTGCTTAGACGTATAAGGCTGATTTGTTTTGTTCCATGCTGTGCTTCACCAAGAGCAACTCAACTGGCTTGCAAAAGTGGATTCACTCGTAGAAAGGCAGACACAAGCACCCCCTTCACCTTGTTAAGGATGCAAGGAGATGACTGATACTGTTAAATTCATCCACATGCCATCTCCCAACTCTGTCCCATACCATTATTCGCTTTTACTGCCAGAAAAACATCTCCCCTTATGCCAAGAAATTCCTCACCTTGGAGAAAGACATCCACAATGTGCACACTTCAGGAAATTAACAAAGCCCCCTTTCTCTCATATCTGACAAAGGAGTAATTTCACATCAGCAGTGCTTGCTGATAGTGCAATGTTGCAGTACAGAAAATGGGACAAGAGGGAGATCAGCCCTTCTGTATTACAGCAGGCACCTGAAGCAGGACGAAGACATAAATGGTATGCCAAAAGGGGAGAAAAATTGCGAACCCTGCTGACTATTGCTGCCACCTGCTAAGAAAACCTGAATGTCCAGACCAGTGTTTCAGAGGAGGAAAAAGAGAAACACAAAGGGGAAAGGGGAACTAAAGGTGGTAAAGGAGTGCAGCCCAACAGGCTGAAAATCCATGCTGGAGTTTTGACAGTGGTCCAAATAATATTTTATATGTGCATGGGAATGTGGGCTTTGTCCATTTGAGCATGTGATAGGGCATAACTTTTCTTCCAGGTCTTTTAAAAACTTGCACTAGCTGAGTGTGCATAAACCTTCCACTTTCATTCCTTCTGACATTTTATGGAAACAGAATGTCAGCAGCATTCTTACCTGTACTGGACCTTGCTCCCATAGGTGTAAGTGTTCCCAAGAACCTCTGCATTTGGGACAAAAGGTGGTGGGCCACAGCTTAACAGCTCACAGCTTGGGTATGGCTTCTTCCAGACACCAGTCTCCACACAAGTCAGTTCTGGACTCCCCTGCATGACAAAACCTGTCAAGCAGGTATATATGATGGTGTTCTCATCTGCAGAGCTGCTCCCATTGATAAATGTGTTGGGGATGATGGGTGGAGAGCCACAGGAGATCTGCCCACAGCGAGGAAACCCAGAACTCCACTTGCCAGCTGCCTCACAGGTAACTTTAGAAGGCCCTAGAAGTCTGAAGCCCTCCAGGCACTGAAACTGGGCACTCTTCCCACAGCTGAAATCTGTACCATGAACAACCCCATTCTGAATCTGTGGTGTAGGACACAGACAGGGTAGGCATGATGGAAGGCTTCCACTCCAGGAGCCATTAGACAAACACTGCCGTAAAGGATTGCCGTGCAGCTCATAACCAGGGAAGCACACATACTGGGCAAATTCCCCATAGGTAAAGCCTGAGCCATTCAGAAAGCCATGGGAGATGTCTTCAGGAGGTCCACAAATGACTGGCTCACAGTGTGGAGCTTCTGAATCCCAGGTACCATCACTCTGACAAGTAAGTGTAGACACTCCTTGCAGGTCATATCCTTCATTGCAGTGATAGTGCACTTCTTTCTTAAAGCCAAAATCTGAGCCATTAGTTCTCCCATTGGGAAGAGGCAGTGGCACAGGGCAGGTCACAGCTTTGCAAACTGGAGCAATTCCACTCCAGCTTCCGTTTGCAAGGCAGACTCTACTCCTGTCCCCATCTAACACAAAACCGTCGTTGCAGCTGTACTCTGTATGTCTCTGGAACGTGTACTCCTCTCCAGTCACCTGACCATTCTCCAAAACTGGTGGTGGGCTGCAGGAAACAGGAATGCAAATCGGTTCACTGCCATCCCATTTCTGATTCTCTTGGCATCTTCTCTCTGTGGGACCATTTAACTGGTATCCAGGATCACACTCATAGTAGACAACACTCCCATACGTGTAGTTTTCCCCTCTTACATTCCCATTCATAAGCTGGGTAGGCAAGTTGCATGTTACCGCTTTGCAGTATGGAGCAGTGTTACTCCACTGCCGACTTGGCAAACATAGCCGTGTGTCAGAGCCAACAAGTGCGAACCCTGGCTTACAGGTGTACTGCACTGTGCTGCCAAGCGTGTTCTCAGTGAAATGTAAAAAACCATTCTCTGGGGGTGACAGCAAGGTGCACTCTATTGAAATGCAGGCAGGGGCAGTGCCGTTCCAAGCCCCATCTTCTTGGCAAGCTAGAACTGGGTTTCCCAGCAGCTCGTAGCCTGAGTAACATGTGTATAAAATGATAGTTCCAAATAAGAAAGTGGTGAGCTGCATGGCACTGTCCTCCTTCAAGGAACTTTTGAAGTCTTTCAAATTGTCAGCCAGTAACATATGTGAAATGGAGGGACTCTCCGTGACACTCTCCTGGTCAGAACGCCTTTCCCCATGTCTCACCTGCACATACTCCCCAAAGTCAATGTGAGGAGGCAAGCCACAGTCTGTTGGGAGGCAGGCTGGTGTGGAGCTAGACCAGCCTGACTCTTCACAGGTCTGCATGGCAAGGCCAGACAGCTGGAAGCCTGGGACACAGCTATAAATGACCATGGCCCCATAGCTATAATCTGCACCCTCCACAAAGCCATTCTCAATGGGCTGAGGGGGCTGGCAATTTATGGCTTTGCAGAAGGGAACCTCTGTACTCCACTCCCCTGTCTCTAGGCATCTCAGTGTTTCCTCCCCTTGGAGCTGGAAACCTCTGTCACAGGAATACCTAACAGTCTGCCCATAATGGAAGTTTGTGAATGAGTATTTGCCATTGAGGATCTTCTTAGGCCTTGGACATTGAATAGGTTTGCAAGCTGGCCTTCCTCCAAGCCACTGGCCATCTTCTCCACAGAGGATAGTTGTGTTCCCCATCAGCTCAAAGCCTGGTTTACATGTATAGAGGGCTGTGCTAAGGAAGGTGAGGCCCTGCACATCAACAATACCATTCTGAATTTCTTCTGGTTGAGGGCACTCCACAGGAATACATTCTGGCAAAGGCATGCTCCATGAGCCATCAGCCTGGCATCTGATGGTAGACTCACCCTTCAGTAAAAACCCATCCACACAGATGTATTTCACAGTGCTACCAAAGTGAAGGGATGACGTCAAGGGATCACCAAAGGGGATGTATGGAGGCGCAGGACACTGTACAACCTTGCAGAAGGGAAAGGAATCATTCCACTGTTGGGAGGGCAAGCATTTCAGTACAGAGGAGCCATGCAAAACATAACCCTCCTTGCAGGAGAACTGTACAACACCAACTTGGTTAGTCACTTCCCTCAAGACCAGCTGGTTTTCTGCCAGTGGTGGTTCTGGACATTTTGTTGGCACACACTTTGGGCTTTGCTTTTTGCTCCATTTCCCAGACTTCTGACATGTCCAAGAAACATCTCCAATGAGCTCATACCCTTCATCACAGAAAAACTCAACTTTGGAGCCCGTATCAAAAGTTTCTCCCTTGGAGTAGCCATTCTGGATGGGTGGTGGTTTTCCACAGCTGAGGGGAACACAGTAAGGAGGTGATTCACTGTACCATTGCCGATTGGCTTGGCAGATAAACACTGAGCTCCCAACCAGCTGGTAGCCAGACTCACACTCATAATTTGCCCGATTCTCAAAGAAGCGTCCAGTCGTTTCCTGCAAAACAGATAAAACAGCGACATGTCTGAAATGAAGATGCATGATTGGAGCAACAGGATGCTGATTTAATTTCTTGTGTTTTCTTGGTCTAGCTTCCAGCTGAATCCCAGACAGCAGTAAAGGCTGTCTGCAAGGGAATGAATGTAACTAACTGACACAGAATGTCTTGCCTCAAATGATGCCCTCTGCTGTCAGGAAATACGAGAGCACCATCAAAAGGAAACAAAATTCAAGGCTTAAAAGGTAAAAGCTAGAAAATATTTCCTCTGCTTTCCCCTGTCCTGACACATGAGGCCAAAAGACATGTAGACAGGAAGACAGAAAAGAAATGGGTCAGGAGAAGCTGCCATGAAATGGCCTGTTGTTATGATTTTTGAGCTTACAGGCGTATTCAAGGCTGGAGCCTTCAGATGTACTACTACTAGGAGACGTTTATAAGTGCCACATATGCAGCTGCGGGGTCTTGAGCAGGCAGCTACGGAGCCCTTCAAAGTTGCAGGCTAAGCTCTGGCGGAGGTATTAAAAATTATCTGTAACTGGAAGGAATATCTAGAGGAGTGAGCCTACCTAAGGAAGACAACACAGAGTGATATGCATTAATTAGAGGATGTATCTGTGTGGAAATCTAACAGAAATTGTTGCTGTTACTGCTGGAAGCCCATGTAGGAAGTGGGATGCAAACCCCACCCCAATTTTTAGCAAATGCAGATTCCTGGGTGGCTAGATTTAAGGAATGAGGGGGGGTGTTCAGAAGAAAAATCCTTTAAAAATCCAAAGTACAATAGTTTTTTTGATCTTCCTTATCACAATATTACCCCTGTGTATCAAAGCACAACACAGGTTAAGTAGTTGTTACAGGTTTGGTCTGCCACAAGGAGATTTTTAACTTCAGGCATTGTTGCAATGTAATTTGATAAAGAAAAGGAAGTTCTGACTTCAGTAAAGAAGTGTGCTTGCATCAAAAGGAGAAAAACTATCCCAAGGTGATTTATCTATTGCAAATCAGATTATTTTTTTCACAGCAGCGAAAAGAGCAAGGCTTGTGAACTGGCAACAGTTCTTCAAATGTCTCCAGATGGCACTGGAAAGCCACCTATGGACCAAACAAATGAAGAGTGAGACATTAAGGAAATCAATTGATTGTCATCTGGCATCTTGAGTCTCCTAACTGAAAACCCACTTTAAGATCGGAAATCCCCCAAAGTGTCCATGTTTTTCAGACATGATTCTGCTGCAAATCCACCTGGTTTTCCCTTTGCTTATTCCATCCAGTCACGTGCTTCCTCAATTTTAACAGGAGGGCAAAACAGAAGAAAAAAAACCCCCAAAAGTGGCAATTGTGAAGACATACTCAGTTTGCTATGGTACCAGGCAGATGAGAAAACTCATTCTGTACCTTTATAAAGCCATTCTCAAGCTGGGGCGGTTCTCCACAGGACACTGGGTGGCATGTGGGCAAACTGCCACTCCAGTTGCCAGTGGCCTCACAGGTCCGTTTCTTCTCTCCCTTGATGTAGAACCCCTTGTTGCAGCTGTAAGCCACCACTGCTCCGAAGCTGTAGTTGGCCCCACTGGCATAACCATTGCTAATGTGGGGAGGCTCTCCGCAGCGAACGGGGATGCACTGGATGCTCAAAGAAGAAGGATTCCACTGGCCCCCTCGAAGGCACTCAATCTTGGCTGAAGTGTTCAGAACAAAGCCTTCCATGCACTTGAAGCTCACGATGGAGCCAGCTGCAAACCTGGCTTTACTAATGGACTCCAGGATGCTGTATGAGACGGTGGATGGCTTTTCACAGAAATCAGCTATGCAGTGGGGCATCTCCCTGCCCTCTGGAGGCACCCACTTCCCTTCTGCATTGCAAAGCAGCTGAGAGTTATCAGCCAGGCTGTAGCCATCCGAGCAGAAGTAATAAGCTATATCGCCAAAGAGGCGGTGGCCACTCTCTGGTGATGCATTTTCCACATGGGGTGGTTCATCACAGGATACTGCCAGGCACTGCTGGTGGCTCACACTCCACTCGCCGCTGGCTAAGCACTCTATGGTTGCAGGGCCAGCTAACGTGTAACTGTGGATAAGGAAACCACATAGGAAGTCAAAAAGACAAGCATTGTCAAATGCTACCTACAGTTTCTTGAAGCCCCTGCAGTACAAGCTTGCTTGTTAGCACCCCGGAAGAATAGGATCTTTTACAAAAGCTATGATCAACTTCACAAGGAAAATCTTAAAGCCTACATGTCCACAGGTGAGGTATCACAATGAGGGATATATCCTAGCACACTGTGTATATTGCTTCTCTCTCATCTGTCCATCTGATTACCATTCCTGCACTTCCATTTTGGTTGAAACTACTACAACAAACCTAGTATTGTGCTGCGATAGTCAATACATTCCTTGAAGAAACTATCCCACCAAGAAATTCTTTCCCTTTAACAGAACTGAATGGAGAAGAAAGAGATGAAAAGCCCACAAAGGCCTTTTGGGTTCCTGTATCAGCCCTATCAATCTATTTTCACACTTAGAAGCAATGAGAAACTCATTAGTGAGTTACCCAGAGATGCTCTTGCCAATAATGCATGTGGCAATTTTGTAACAACTTCTTCCTAAAAAAACCACTATAAAATGTTATAAAAGCCAATAAAAAAATTAATGCTGAGTAGCAAAAAAAAAAAAAAATCTTTTACAATGAAATTCTACCACATGATTACTGTTAATGTAGTTGTATTTCTCTAATCTGTCTCTGGGATCTCATCACCCAACTTAAAACCCTGCTGCTTAAACATGCAGTACCTGTGACTACCTTCTTCCTCAGTTTTGAAATCTCTGTCGTGTGCTCTCACAGAAAGCAAACAAACAATAACTACTGCAAAGTTCCTGGTGACTCTTTCCAGTTGCTGGCTGGAAACTGGTTGTTCACATCTTGATGCCAACATCTATAAGGGTGCTTGTCTTGTTTGCAGGATTTGTTTTCAAAGCCTCATGACTGAACTCCAGAAAAAGAACCTATTATGTGTCAGTGTTTAATATGATCCACTCATTGTCACAGACAGCTATGATCCTCTTTAAATGCTGCTACCCTATCCCACTTAAAATCCTTGCACAGGAAAGAGAAGCAGCTTTTAAAATCATAATACAGTCAAGAAAACAGAATATAAAGATGCTTTGCTTCAATTATGTTTCAAAAAATATTGCAAAGCCAGTTTATAAGAAAAATACTGGCTTATCAATCTACCTTTTTACATCAAGAAGGAGCAGAAAATCCTCCAGTCACTTAGGGCCTGACCTGGCAAAAGCTCTGCATACCTGATCTGCCTTTTGGACAGAAGTTTCAAGAAATTCAATGGGACTGCTCACAGGCTGTAAAGATAAGCATGTGCAAAGGTTCTTGCAGGATCAGAGTCCAGCATTACATTCATGCTCGACATCATCAAAATGGAGCCCCATCTTTGATGAAACTTGGTCTGAAAAGGTCACTACACTGAGTAGACAGAGATCAAAGAAAAATAATGCACCTCAATAAATAAATGAGGAGTCAGAGTTTTAAGGAAGCAGAATTTAGAACACCAGACCAGACAGTTGTCAAAACATACCAAACAGCTTTCTTATAGCCTGAAGAGACATAAGGAATTCTTTATGATCAGGGACTTGAGTTTACCACAGAAGTACTAGTTCCATAGGAACTTCAAGGGAGAGGGCTTCCTATTGAATTGGTCTATCATGCCCCATGAGTCCTCTCCATTCTCCTCTTCCAGAGTATATTCAGCTGCCGTGAAACTACTTTAAGAAATGCCTACATTTCCCGTACTAACTTCAGAGCCCACAAAAAAATTTCCATCACATTTAATTTCCAGAGAGTTAAGACAGAAGCAGTAAAAATTGGTTAGTGTGCAGTTATAAAGGACTTGTGAAACAGTGCACGATTCATACTCGTCCTGATCATTAGTCCAGTAGTGCTAATCTACATACCCTTCCTTACAGGTGTAAGAGACTGTGTTTCCATAAGTAAAGTTATTTCCATTGATGACTGCATCTTTGATGGCAGGAGGGGATCCACAAGAGACAATGTTGCAAGCTGGAGGTGTGCTGTTCCAGTTTCCTGAAGATGCACAGACAAGTACAGAAGGTCCCTGAAGGCTGAGACACAAAGATCATTATTAAGGCTGCCATTTCAGTCCAGGTGAGGAACAGAGAGGGAAAGAGGTGCTTTGCTTCTCATTGACTTTCTGACCCCAGTGAAACCAAGGGGCCTCTCTCGCTGACTTAAGTGGAGGCTAGAATTGCACTCTCTGTTCATGGAAAAGCACTGCTGATGCTGTCAAAAAAGCTGGTCTTCAGATTATTTTGAAGAGAGAGCTGGTGGAATTCATGTGGGGCCTCAATGCAGTGTGCAGACACACACATAACTTTGGCTGTAGCTTTGCCCATCTTTGAGCCACAAAAGAAAGTCATGAGGTACTTAAATATTTAAATATTTACTTGTATGCCATCAACTCTATGCCAATCTTGATACTTGCAACTAGGCCTCAGTCTGAGACCTGATTCACTCAAGGACTTAAAACGCTATCTGCATTAAAAACACTGAAGGAAATGCTCCAGTTCAGGTCTGTTTACAAAAAAGCATTCAGTTCCTTCAGGAGGTAAAGGATTTTGTTTGAGTGAATGGTCATACACAGTTGAAATTGATGGTATTTTTTTTGTTTCCTTAGCTGAGGAAACAACAATACTTTGGTACAAAAGGTATGACTCAGTTGTCTAAACAGAGGTATTCAACACCACCCTGCAATGCCCTGGGTGAAGCTCTTGGCCTCCAGCTGCTATGTCAGCTGGCTATGGATTCCCAGTAGGTCTCATGTCATACCTAAGAGGCCTACACAGGTCTGTGATTCCCTACAATTTAGTCTCAAATATTATTAGACCCCCATGTTTAGCAGATGGAAATGAGCTCAGAAGAGATTGAGTCCGCACTTAGGTCCAGCAATAATGCATAAGAGGGACACTGTTTGGGAGGGCTTCCCCTGCAGTTGTGACAACAGGAGAGAGGACTTCTCTCATCAAGCTATCTATGCTAGACAGGTAAAGGGAAAGAGTCACAACTGATGTGGTATTTGCTGCCTCTGTGTCTTAAGGCCATGGTAAAAAAACCCATTGACACTGGTAAAACCACTGCTTGGTTTAGTGGAGTACAGATAATCCCACACTGTGGATCTATGACTTAACACTGGACTGGACTGCAGCTGAGGTATCCATTTGTAGTAACATGATTAAAACATTCACCAGATGAGCACACCTTGCCTACTTGCCTGCATCTGCACAAGGGAATGCTTGCAGCAGGAAAATAGAAAAAAAATTCAGACATAAACAGGTCCATATGAGACCGCTTGTGTCAGAGTAAATCTGCTAGAGGTACAAGCAGTTATCAGGAGAGGCAGGAACTTGCACTTGAAGCCAAATCCTTGGACGTAGCCTTACTGTATTAATTTTTAAGTGCAGCTTATTAAAAATGTGTTTCCAATATAATTGCTTACAAATGTAAAACAGAACAAAAACCTAGAGTAAGTAACTACTACAAAGAGTTTAAGGAGTAAATTAGTGACTTCCAGAAGGTTCCTTCATCAAAAGCATTGTAAAACAATAGCAGAAATAATACTGGATATGCACTAAAGCTGTGGGGTATGATAATATTGAAAGACAAATGATAACTTTCAAAAATAATGACAACTATTTTTCTGAATATTCAAAATATGTCTTTGAGCTTGATGGTAAAATGAAAGCATTGCATATATATATATACACACACACACATATATATATTTCTCAAATCCTGAATGATCTTATTGAACTGCTCCAATATAGGATGAAATACAGCAAGTATCCTAAAGATATAAAAAAATCTTTTAAAATTCTATTTTAATATTTTATCTTTCTGAGCAATGATCCCAGCTTTGTCTCTTTCAAACCTAAGTTACACCTTTCAGCAAGCATGCTGCCTACATTTGGCTCAGGAACGTTCCCACATTTACCTGTATCCATTGTCACATGCGTATGATACAGAGGAAAGGTAGGTTGTGCCAGTGAGTTCGTATTTTCCATTGCTTATATCCTGTGGGCTAGGACAAGTCACCATTTGACAGGAGGGGGGAGGATGATTCCAAATGCCACTAGCAAGGCACAGAATTTCCTTTTCGCCCACTAACTTGTATCCATCATTGCATCTGAGTTAGAAGAAAAGAAGTGCTATCAAACACAGAGCCTTTTATGCACAACATAATCAGCCATTCCTTTTCTCTCTTCATCCACACTTGCATACACCATCTTTCTCTGCAGGGCACAGAGAGGTAGAACTGGAGTAATCATTCAGCTCTGCTAGTGAAGAGCCACAGCTATAACCAAATCTTTCCATTACTTTAATCCCATCTCGCTCCTCTCCTTCATTTCAACCACACTCTCAATTCAGCCATACTCTCATTTGTTGCCAGATTTTCCATCAATTATTAATATAGCACCTCAAACATACTGACCTGTACACCACTTTATTGCGGTATGTAAAATTTGAGCCCAAAATGGCACTGTTCTCTGGAATAACTGGATCACCACAGGATATAGCTTTAAAAAGACAGGATCACAAGAGAGGTTGATACAACACAAACAAAAAAGAACAGAAAATCAGGATTTGGGTTTTTTTCTCTAAACAGGTTTGAAGAGGTGTAAAGCCTTAGGTAACACTGTGTTCTTGACTAAGCTATAACTGACACTGAGGGCTCTTTATCTAACTTCATCTTACTGAGAAATTTGATTAACTGGAAAGAGGTAGTTGGAACTGTTCTACAAACCACATGCTTGATGTCAAGAGGACTCCATATCTGCTCCTCCCTTTGAACAAAGTAATTGGGTTTCTGACAATGTCTTTGTCACTTCTTTATCTTACCCTGTTGCTTCACCTCATTAGTTCTGGTTTTCTAAAGAAACCACTTTTGCAATGATGCCATGTATATGTACGTGCACCAGCCTGTCCCCTCTGGTTGCTTATTATCCCCTAAAACACAGTTAATGATCTTTAAGACATTACGTTCCCACAAGTTCCTTGAAAACAGGACACTGGGTGGAAAAGGAAGAACTTGTTATTTTTACATTAAACCGAGATGAATTTACGCCTTTGGTATTTCAGAGAATCATAGAACGTTCTGGTTTGGAAGGGACCTCAAAGATCATCTAGTTCCAACCCCCCTGCCATGGGCAGGGACACCATCCACTAGACCAGGTTGCCCAAAGCCCCATCCAACCTGGTCTTAAACACTTCCAGGGAGGGGGCGTCCACAACCTCTCTGGGCAACCTGTTCCAGTGCCTCACCACCCTCACAGTAAAGAATTTCTTCCTAACATCTAATCTAAATCTACCTTCTTTTAGTTTAAATCCATTATCCCTTGTTGTATCACTGCACTCCCTGATAAACTGTCCCTCACTATCTTTCCTGTAAGACCCTCTTTAGTTACTGGAAGGCTGCAAATAGGCCTCCCTGGATCCTTCTCTTCTCCAGGCTGAACAACCCCAACTCTCTCAGCCTGTCCTCATAGCAGAGGTGCTCCAGCCCTCTGATCAGCTTTGTGGCCTCCTCTGGACTTGTTCCAACAGCTCCATGTCTCTCCTGTACTGGGGACCCCAGAGCTGTATGCAGTACTTCAGTATAAGAGAGTATAATCTGCATAAGACAGTACCACTATGAGTGTGACAACTGTTGGAAAAGCTTCAACTGGTGCTTACATCTCTTAAGACAACAGAGACTTTAACACTGGGACTCAGGTCTGCAAGGACAGGGTCTCATTAGCTGCTGTGGTCTCTAAAGGCTCTACACTACTACTTTTCCCTTTCCATCTCTCTAACAACACCCATTACCATATGCATTCTCCCCAGGAACCACACCTTCACAGTAAGGTATTGCGTGACTCCACTCTCCAGATTCCATGCATGTAAGTTTAGTCACTCCTGTCAGCTGAAACCCTTCTTCGCAGGAAAACGTTACTTCACTGCCAACACTGTAAGTGCGCCCATATAAATGGCCGTGCTCTGGATTTCCTGGATTACGGCACTTCACCGGTTCTGAGGAGGAAGAGAGAAACTATCAATAACATAACTAACTACCAGGTTTTATAAACAAGTTGCAGGAGATATCCTTAGGAATTTTCTGAAAGTAGGAAGACAGAGCATGTGGAAAATACTCATAAGTAGATTACAGCCTTACCAGCTTTTCTCTGTTCTGTAAGTGACAGGTACAGAACACTCATGCAAGTAAGCTAATCTTGATATGGAAGAGCCCTCTGTAACTGAGTTTGCATTAATTGTCAGAAGCAAACACATCTCGTAGTCAGTTTTCCCTCTGTGAGGGAAAGCCCACTCCAGTGTGACCAGCCCTGAACACAGAATCAGCTCAGCTACTTTTTATCCTAGCCTATGCCACTGTCTTCTCATCTTCATGCAAAGTTACCTTGCTTGATGTTTCCACAGAGAGCTCAAACCCTACTCAGATGCCTGCAATGAAGTATTTCTTCACTGCAGCCCTGCTCTGCTAAGTGACACATTGTGGCATGGTGGTCTTTCCAGGTCTTTGGCACATGTGCTCCATGTGCAAAAGGATTTTGCATGTGTGTACGTCTCAGAGCAGAATCCCAATGACAGCTGTCTGCATAGGGAGAGGTGAGTTCTCAAGAAACAAAAGGAGGCGCTTCATCACAGCCTCATTCAGGCCAGTGACCTGTAGATGAGAGCATGCCTGCCCTGTACCTTCTTAGATAGCAATTACTGGCAACTGTCTTCCATAGCTGGAGGCAGGATATTGGACTATACAGAACCTTGGACAGGCTAGCCAGATGTTTTTCTTTCCCATACCTGCACATTTTTTACCATCTCCTGTGTAAGGAGGGATGCAAGTGCAAACATAGGATCCATTTGTGTTGAGACAAGATGCGTGCTCATCGCAGTCTGATCCAACAGCACATTCATCAACATCTACAAAAACAAAACACAAAAAAGATGTCTCTAGGGTGGTATTTGTAATAAGCATCTGCTTTAAATTTCTGTCTCACTAACGGTCAAGAGGAATTGCTTTAATTAGTATAATCAAAAATCACTCTTACTTCAATCACATTTTTGATGCACTAGTAAAATATTTAATATTTAAATTAATATTTATGCTTTCTATATAATTTACTACACAATATTGTGAAACATGAGAAAATCAGAGACGAAGCCTATTAACTGTCAGTCAACACTTCCACAAAAAGTATCTTGTTTCCAAATAGTAAAAGAACAGACATTGTAACTTATGTGTTGTTGACACTAGTTTGGACAGACACTATGAGGGGGGACTTCTGCATTAAACCCCTGCTTGGGAAATCCTCTATATTTCAAACTTCCCACCTGTAAGACAGGAAAACTTAGCCAAGAGGGGAAACACTCTGAACATAAAATATGATTAAAACCCTGTCTTTGCTGAAGAGAATTTCATTAGTCTAGGAATGAAAAATACCTGCAGTTGCCAGAAAAGTTACAATGATTTCAAAATATATTAGTTATTATAATTAACTACTTATACGATAGTAGTCCCTAGAAATGCCAACTGATGATTTATGCTCCATGTGGCTTGGTACTGTACAGCAAAAAAAAAAATTTAAAAAATCCCTCACTCCAGAATACTTCATATGAGCTTTAAAATCCTGACTGTACAGAAGTGTTCTTGGTATGTAAACAATGAATCATAAATTGCAAAGGGTCATTTTCAAAGTATCTAATTGAAATATGCTGACATCAGGGATTATTCCTCATATAAACGAGACTGTTAGAGACAGATAGAATAATTCTTCATTTAAAAGCCCTGCTACAGGACATACAGCTGGAGTTCTTTGCCCATTTCCAGGCAAAAAAGCTACTTGGTTAAAAAAGCAACAAAATGTACTAAATTGATGTGTTCATTCTTCCCTGCTGAATGAGCCTGGCCAGCATGAAAAGAACTCAACAACGTTCTGAAAAGTGAGTTTCTTTCTGGCATGCAGGATCAAAACTGCACATAAATCAAAACAGCTGCCAATTAGACAAGCATCGGGAGAATCCAACGTGCTACCGGAACTGGAATGACTGCTCCTCCTGTCATGTCTGAAAAGGCAAGGGAGAGTGGAAAGACGCTATGAATCAGATCCATAACAGAGCAAAAGGAATGCCCCGGGGCAAAGGTGTACCAGGCTTTGTTAGCACCTGCCTGGAGCGTGAATCAGAAAGGTAAAGGGTGGGTCAGGGTGTCAAAGTCACTCTTGTTTTCATTTTCCCCTTAGTCTACTCTGCTTTATGAGACAAGGCAAGCTACAAGGTAGGGCACAGGGCTTTTCCTTCTCAACATTATGCTTCCTACTGCACAGATTTCAAACTATTTGGACAGCCCTGCAGCATCTGCTCTGAGCCTGCCCGTCTTTAGGCCTTGGCACAAAGGGCAAAGGATAAAAGCAGAGAGGAACAACAGACTAGATGGTCTGTTTGGAGGTTCTGAAGGAGTCCTAGTAGAGATGATGCTACAAAACCAGATGGATCCTACTCCAAAGTGAATTTTGGCAGAACTAAAGGACAGTTAGCTTTACTTTTGCTTGTCTTGACTGAAAAAAACCCCAAAACAACAAAAAACCCCTAAAGTGCTATACTTACATGAAATAAAAAGTCAATTCAAACACAGCTCTTGCCAGGTTGTTACCCTGCAACTCCCATGTCTGGCATGACATACTAGACAGCAGCAATCTAAGTACAGCTAGCGAGTGGATTCCAGCAGGGATGTGCTGGAGACATGGCCCTACAAGAATAGTCACACCCAGTTCACCCTATGCAGTACAACGCTGGTCTGTCCCACCTTGTAGCTCCTGCAGCTGCATCTGGTATATCAGATCTAGCTGACTAGGAAGTAAATTATGGTGTGGCAACTATGTGAACTGTGTCCTTAATTGCACTTCTGGCCTTCTCAATGCTGCAGCTGCTTGTGTGACTGGACCAAATAAACCCCCACGATGGAAGAAGGCTCAGAGCAGATGAAGCTCAGGGAATAAGGTGGGGTGTGACTGACCACTGCTGTTACAAGAAGCTGACTCAACACAAGGAGACAAGAAGGTGGCCTTTGTTTTAGGTAAACAACTATCAACAGCTGAGTGGATCAACTGGTGGTGTAAATGTTTCTCCCTGAGTTCATTAAAGGAGCGTCAATGTGTCCCTGAGTTAGCTACACCAGCATGAGGGGGAATTGAATACCTGGCTCAGGCCAACATGGAGTATAAAAACCAGACAACTAGAAATGGGCTTCAGCTGGTTTCAATCTATGTATTCATTCCTGGCTACTGGGGATACCCAGTATCATGATGGTGAATGTATTACAGAGACTGGTAATGGGAAACACAGTGGTATTGTGATTGAACTGTGTATTGCAATTGCTATATTTTGCTAAGTGTAACTTGAATATTTGTATTGTGCTACACAGTGTATTTTGTATCTCTCTGCTAAATCAGAAATCTTGTACGACATCAACTGTGTTAAAGTAAGTAAATTTGATATTAAACATGACAACCTCCAAGTGTGGAATGTCTAAGAGAACCTGGTCAGAGAGTATGGGATGCTGACAGCATGGTGAAGCACAGGGAAATGCACAGGTTAGAAGCAGAGAATGCAAGGACTCCAGGGCTAAATGAACCTGGAAGGAGAGAGGATGGGAGTGCAATGCAGACTTATTAGAGGGTGCAGGGCACACAGAGGACTGACAGAGAAAGATGCCAGCGTGAGTTTTGGTTTCACATAATCCTTAGCATGGTATTTCAGAAATGTGCATATTTTGGAGTGTGATTTCTGAGACTTGGGTCAGCCTTCACAATTTCAGAATGAAATCCCACCCAAAACCAAGTGCAAGATCGCCAGCCCATGCAGCCACAGGTATGGCACATCTCACCAAGGCAAGATGGCGAAATGCTGTTCCAGCTCCCATTGTCCAAGCACAACATCCTGGAGTCGCCCAACAAATAGTAGCCATTGTTGCAGTGATAGGTAACGGTACTGCCAGCAAAGAAGTCCTCAGCTGAATAAAATCCATTTTCTAAAGGTGGAGGCACTCCACAGCTGATTCCTGAAACACGAGTCAGAAGAGGGTACAGACATTAGCAGAGCAGATACAGATCAACTTCAGAATAATTCCACATGAGAGCCACCACTGGAGATTTTTTTCTCTGCAACTGTGGAATCCCATCTGCAAGAGGGTCCAAACCTTTTCTGAAGTAGCTAATTGATTCCAGGTCTGGTGGAGGGTCTTGTTTTGTGGGCACTTGTCAGAGACTGAGCAGGACTCTCCAGCTCCTGCTATTCTGCTAGCTCTGGAGGAGACATTTGTGACTAAGATCTGAGCAGTTGCATTTCAGTCACAGGACACTTCCCTGATAATCAATGATCCTTCGTGAGTTTTAAGGACAAAGGAAAAGTAAGTTTGCCTCCATGGAGGTTCCTGTTATTTCCTTTCACTGAAAAACAAGCTCAATATTACTGTATTTGAACATTGCGAAGCTTGCTAACAGATTACTGCTAAGAGGTTACAGTACTGGTCTGAGACCAGGGAATGCACAAATGATGGAGAGATTGGAACTTGACCTCACATACACCTTTGGGCATCACTTTGACTGTAGTAAACAAGTCCTTCAGATCCTAGCTGTGCCAGCAGAAGGTGTCACTGTACCTGCCTGCCGGAAACTGCTATTTATTCTAGCAGAGCTGCTTCTGTGCATCTTCATTTCAATCAAGATGACATGAACTTATTCCAACAGCTACACAGCTCATCTTTGTAACTACATGGATTGCACAAATTCTTGCTCCCCAGCCATGTGCAAGGATCACACAATAAGACACTGTGGAGTATTTAGAGCCCATGGTAGTGGAAGCCAAGTCCTTGCTGTAAAGGGATATAACTGAAGAGCCTGTAACAAAGACAAGCTGTCAGGGGATGGGGACCTGTGGTTTTGGGGGTCTTTGGTAAGCAGGAAGAGGAATAGGATCCTGGTGGGTGAAGGCAGAGATTACAATAAGCCTGATTCAGTCAGCAGAACCTTTTCAGTATCACACCTTCCACCATAAAACTGGTAGTTCTTTATGCAGGAAATAGCTATCTGCAACCCACTTTCATTCATCAGGTACTTGTGAAACAGGCTGAGAAAAGCCAGTGGTCTACTCTGGCCCTCATTCACTCAACGTATTTGTGGCAGGTCAACCCTGTTCTCTCTGAGCTCTCTGCTCAACAGGTAAAACTGCCTGGCCCAACACAGAGAAATCAGATGACAACACTAACAGGATTCTGGTGGCTTGTCACTGATAACACACCAAGAAAGACCAAAGCTGTCTCTGCCAGTGAACTTATGCTCTGCCCAGCAGGACTTGCTTTTGGATAAATCCTCACATGAATGCTATTCTTTAGGCAGGAGAGGAGACAGATCTTGGATCTGTGCTATGAACAACTGAATAAAGAAGAAGATATGAAAATCACATCAAATTTAGATATTAAACTATTTTTAAGGTTTTTTTAACAATTTGGTGATTTTCCCCAAACTACTGATTGATTTTGGGATCATGCAATACCTACTTCTGGAGCTAATTTACTATTCTGCTGAAAGGAAAAATATTCAGCTCCAACACATGCAACTGCAGTCATGTGTGCAGTCACGGCAGAGGAGAACCAAAGGAAAGGAGAAGCCAGGAGTAGTACAACAGGAATCAAAGAACCGTGACAACCTGAATGTATACAGCCCAGTTTCTTAGAAGAAATTCTGTAAGTCTTGAGCACTTCTAAGTCCTGACAGAAATATCTGCTACCTTCAAAGAAAATACTCTAGAACATACTAATGCCAAGGCTTTTATTTCAAACTAGACGTTCTCAGTGACACTTAAAAATCATAGAGATATTCTAGCATTTCCTGTGCATCTTCAACACTCCTGGTGCCAGTGGGGAGAAAGTTTAGGGTATCAGATTGCTGATCCAAATAGACTCATTTCTGCCATGGGCATTAGAAACTGTCTGAAAAAGGTGGCAGAATCTGGTCGCAGTGTAGTTCCTACTCAGTAAAATGTGAGTTTAGTTTTAAGCATATATGTATATGCTGTAACAAGGATGGATTCAAGTGCATCATAGCTGCAGGGATAAACAGGCCATGAATAGTGATAGGGTCCAAATAAAAGCTAGAGTTGCCTAATCCTGCCAGCCCACTGAAACAACTCACTTTCACAGCGGGGAAAAGGCCGTGTCCACTGTCCCAGGTTAAGGCAGTGTTGAACAGAGTTTCCCACTATCTGGAAGCCTGGGTCACAGGAAAGGCTCACTTTTGACCCTGGCTTTAAATCAGCAGAAGAGGCTCGCAGATGTGGTATGGATCCTTGCAAAGACGGACAGTCTGTGGACAAAATATAGGCATACAGTAAGAGATACAGCTATATGCTGAAATGAATAAATTTGTTATCTGATTGTTTGATCCTGTATAAGTTTATCCAGGAGAAAGCTTTGGGAAGTGTTACGTATGCTACATTCTACTTGGGTTCAAAGGGTTTTGAGAATCATCAACACATAACATCAGAAAAGGAATCTGTAGGAAAAGAGGTGAGGATGCAGTAGGTATTTTAATACTATCCAATTATATTTAGAATAAAAGACAAGAAAAACTTCCTTCTGACCCAACACCATTTTCACTCTTTCCCCATCTCAATTCAGGAAGCAATAAATTTCTGTCAGAGATTCCAATGAACTTTTGTTACAAAACCCTGGAATTTGAGAAATGAAGGATGGAATGTTCTAACTGTCAAATTATCAAAATAATTTATTCAAGGTTAACAGGGCAAAGGCTGCAAGCTGCATATTTGATCTCATAAAAGAGTCTTACAATATTGTTCAGAAAAACAGGGTTCTAGGAAATAAAGTTCTAACCAGCACAAAATATACTCTTGTAATCTATCTTCACTCTTCCAACAACTCCTGGCAGGAAGTCTGGCCAGGCTAGTACATTTCCTTTTTGGAGTTCTTCTGGACAGGATGTAGCCAGAGATTTTACCTATGGATTTAAAACAGTTGATTAGGTGCTGTTTAAGGACCATGTAGGAAAAGAATGTAAAAAAATATTCCATGTCTGTATGCAACACTAGAACAAATAATGAATAAGCAATGCTCATCCTTTCTAGCACAAGAGGCTTTTGACTGAACTACTTGTTATTCTGTACTTACTAAGGCAGCTAGCTGTGGACTGGCATGTACTGAGGCAATACCTGAAGGCATACTTGTGATACAGGCAAAGTATAAAACATAGTTCTTGAAACACAAGTGCGTTTGTTATTGTGAAAGAAAAACGTATTTATTCACAGAAAAAGGTAGATATGAGAATGCAACCTTGAAAACTTGATGTATTTGCAGAAAAATGTCAAATAGGAGTCAAAAGGAACATAATGTTGAAGATCTGTATTTCTTAAACTCTGTTAGCACTTCACTACATTTAAGGAACAGAAACACAAAAAGGAGCAGTTTAATAAAGCAATTTGTTGTTTCCAAGACAAGAGTTTTGTGAATTCAATGCACTAGGCTATTGTGTGGCTCTTCAAAACACTGCAGGCAAAAGCCTACCCACACCAGTACTAACAGCAGTATTGGCATCAAATTCAACCAAAGCAGGACAGGGCCATAACTAACCATGTAGTGAAAAAGGAATTATATAGGTAAACTAATGATAGGAGAAAGAAAGGAACACACAGTTAGACCAACAGCAGATTAATATCTTGAGAGCAGATCTTGTCAAGTATCTTTGATGGAAAAGTTTTCCATTTAAAACATAACTCCTTTAATGGCACCACTAGGGGTTTCTTTTGCTTTCTTACTACAAGAAACTGAAATGCCAATGGGATCCTAAAACTGTTTCAGTATTCTATTTTAATGTAAAAAAAATAAAAAAATTACTTCTTCACTGTGACTCTGAGAATCTATTAGATGTAGTAATATTATTCCATTTCTATCTGGCCACCAATAGAAGGAACTTGGGGACTACAACCCCAGTTGGCACAGCACTTTTAAGCTATTCAGACATCAGTGTAAATTATATGCAACAGTAAGACTATGCAGACAGACTCCTAATGATGGGAAGTCATAAATTTTCCATAGTAGTCCCTAGGAAGGAGCTCAGATGTCCTGACCCCAACATTTGTAAAAAAGAAGGCTGTTTAGTTCCATTGAATGCTCAGGGAGATTTCTGCTACATGAAAGTGTTTTAAAACTGCAAATGAAAGTTCAGGGCTTTGGATTCACTCTGCATTGCCTTTGTTCACTATAACTCCAGGAACAGAAAGGAAACATAGTCCCAGAAGGTGACTGGGACTAAGGTGTATTATTGGCACAGTACTCTCCCCACTACATTCCTCCCCACCAGGCCAGATGCAATCACATCTCAGTCATGGAACTGCTGAAAAAACCGTATGTGCCCTGAGGCGGACAAATGCACAGTAAAAGAATAATTAAGGATTTCCTCTTCTTTGAAGATATCAGAAAGGGAAGTGGTCTATGGAGAAAATATGGTTATTCAATTACGAGAACATGTTAGTAATTAGGCTACCGAGATTACTTCCTACTCTTTCGCTCTTCTGTGCTGGAGGGTCATTCCAGTAATTCCCTGGCAGGGAGAAAGGAATGTTTCCTTCAGCAATGTGAAAAAATGAATTAAGAATAGCAAAGATGAGCAGCCCAGTGGGCTGTGTACATCTCAGCACCGCCAGCCTACCCATACAATACGTAGCGCATGGCTTCAGGACACAGCTAGCTGGTTAAAAAGCACAGGCGTGCCCAGTTCATGCCAAACAGTTGGGAAACTGCCTTTCCAGAAGGACGATTGGCTTCTGTCAAGTCTCCAGTGGATGAAATCAACTAACAATAATAATGTGCTATACTGTCTGTCTTTGTGAGAAAGGAAGGTACACCATGAATCTCAGATAGAATTATTCCCACATCCCCCCTACCCTGAACTCCAGTGAGGCAGATCAGACTCTTCTAGAGTCAGATAAGCTGCAGAAGACAGCAACCTGCTCTGTTTAATCCAAAGCCATTTCAAAGAACTCACTTCAACAGTATGTGCTGATGGAAAATGCTTAGGCCAAGGGCTGCAAACAAACTGTAAGGAATCTGCTGGGAAAAATTTCCAGTGTGGAAAAGGCAGCCATATGATGGAGAAGGAAGAGCTGGAAAGGACCTCACAGTCCCATATAGACAACTCATAGTACTATGGCTGTCTACTTAGCAACAAAACTATGAGACTGTTGGTTTACCTATATAAAATTTATGTGCAAATGGATGAGCAACTAAAGTACACAAAGAAAAATATTAAAAAGTGGACTTCACCTTTACGTTATTCACTGGGCAACATATTTTGTCACCCTACTTTCCTTTACAGCTGAGAATAGGAAGGTAAGACTTACTGAATAGTTCCATCTGACCATTACAAAACTGATAATAACAGATAATGATAGCGATTTACTATCCCAGGCTTTGAAATGAATGAGGTAAAAATTTTATGGGAAGCTTACTTGGCTCAGCTCCCTGTCTGGTCTCACATCTGTCTTTTCAGATGAGTAATACGGACGCCATAAATGAAGGGTAGGATTTTCTTCCTCGTCCTAACTGTATTGCATTTGAAGTAAACAGGAATTTAATCAAGCCTGTTATTAAAAACAGGTGACTACTGAGAAAGACTCAGAAAATCACACTTCTTCACCAGTGTGTCCTGTAAAATCACATGTATACTTATCAGCTTTAGAACTGCTAGTGAACAAAAACCTGAAGATTTGACTTGGCAATGCAACAACTGGTGACCCCAAAAGCCAAGAACAGTAGCAGATTGCTGGGCAGTTCTGAACCTATCAATCATAAAGCCAAAATAGCAAAGAAAAGGAGAAAGAAGCAGAGGAGACATTTGGATGCTGGAAGCAAAGATTCTGCTTTACTTCTATTTTCTGTTAATTTTACTATTTCTTATTTGGATCATGGATAACAGCAGTGATAAACCACCAAATGGTGGTAAAACCTTAAAATAAACAAAGAGGAGAAGAGCAAAACCTTTTAATCCAAAGACTCTTCTCCCAAGAAATGCCTCTAACTTTGAACATTAGTCCTTGCTGTTCAAGCGTTACCAACAGTTTCATTGTTTCTGACCTTCAGGATTGAAATACTAATGACCAGGAAGTGGTAATGGAGCACACTGTCATCAGGTTTGCAGATAATATCAAACTGGGAAGTCCAGTCAGTATACTGAAGCACAGAGCTGCATCCATAGGGACCTTGACAGGCTGGTGGAATGGGCCAACACAGACCTCATGAAATTCAACAAGAACAAATGGGAAGGAAAAATCTCTGAATGATACCGGGTGGGGAAAGCCTGGAGAGGGAGCAGCTGTGTGGAAAAGGACCTAGGGACTCTGGCAAGCAATGAGCTAAGTATCGGCCAGCTGTGCGCCTTGGCGATAATGAGGACCAACAGCATCCTTGGCTGTGAATAAAGTCACAACCAGAAAACTAAGGAAGGAATTATTCCTTCTTCTCAGTGCTTTTTAGACCACATCTGGAGTATTGCATTCCATTTTGGGCTCCTCAGAACAAGACAGACATTGACAAGCTGGAGGAAGTTCAGGGGAGGGCATCAAAAAGGTGATGGGCAGGAGCATTTGCCTTGTGAGAAGAGGCTATGGGACCAAGGCTGGGTCAGCCTGGAGCAGAGACAGCTTTGGGGACACTTAACAGCAGCCCCTGGTAGCTATGGGGAGGTAATCAAGTATATAGAGTCAGGCTCTTCATAGCAGTGCATGGCAGGAGACAGAAACTGTAGTCATAATCTGAAGTGGGAGGTCCCAAAAAATTTCACTCTCAGTGTAACAGAGCACTGAAGCCTCAGACTCCTTTTCTGAAGGCTAAACAGCCCCAGTTCCCTCAGCCACTCCTCATAAGACTTGTGCTCCAGTCCCTTCACCAGCTTTGTTGCCCTTCTCTGGACACGCTCCAGTACTTCAATGTCCTTCTTGTAGTGAGAGGCCCAAAACTGAACACAGGACTCAAGGTGCGGCCTCACGAGTGCTGAGTACAGGGGCACACAGTCCTGCTGGCCACAGTATTCCTGATACAAGCCAGAATGCTGTTGGCCTTTTTGGCCACCTGGCTCACGTTCAGCCAGTTGTCAACCAACACCCCCAGGTCCTTTTCTGCTGGGCAGCTTTCCAGCCACTCTGCCCCAAGCCTGTAGCGTTGCCCGGGGTTGTTGTGACACAACTGCAGGACCCGGCACTTGGCCTTGCTAAATCTCATACAGTTGGCCTCGGCCCATTGATCCAGTCTGCCCAGATCCCTCTGCAGAGCCTTCCTACCCTCAAGCAGATCGACACTCCTGCCCAATTTGGTGTCATCTGCAAACTTACTGAGGGTGCACTCGATCCCCTAATCCAGAGCATTGATAAAGATTTCATTGGGTCTTCTCCCTCTTCTAAAAGGACTGCTAGCTTTTGTTTATGCCTTCATTTCTCTTTCAAAGCTACATAATAGAGAAAGGCTCAGTTAAAATAGAAGGTGACTTCTCTGTTGATTTAACCACACTTAGGTTTGCTTGAAGGTACTCTACTTACTACGCTAAGCCAGAGCTTCATCTGGTCCCCACTGACTTCTGTGGGAACAGAGGTCTATCCAATATGCTAACTTGAAATGCCTTTTCAAATGTTCATCCTATGCTCATAGCCCTTTGTTCAAACACTGCAGTAAGGACTTACCTGCTGTGGAGACAGGACATGGTCCCAAATGTTGAGCTGGCTGATGGAGCCCACAAAAGATTCAGCTGGGTTGAATCCTTCTCCTTTCTGGTCTTGCTCTTGACCCAGTACAAGTGCACCACCTCCTAAACTCAGAGAGAATTACAACAGGGATAGGAAAAAAAGCCTTACAGCAGGGATCCCCTAAGAAGAGTAAAAACTAAACAAAACAAAACTTTTGCTACCCTATACTACTAAGGTTTTGTAGTGCAGGAGACCAGCCACTTTCAACAAATTCTCTCAGCAAACCCCTGGGAAGCCTTATGTTAGACTGAGGTAAGTAACAATTTGGAAGTGACTCTCAAACATGCATTGATTCTAAGCTCATACTGATGAGAGCAGAAGCTTTACATGGCTGCTTCAGGAATGGTACTGGCTCTAACAGACCACTTCTAGCCCAGCGTTTGAAGCATATCACAGAGAAATGCAAAATGCAGCTTTGAGCAGATGGGGCATATTTTAAAAGTGCTAGCTTCACTTCCTGCTTTGAACAAAAGCTTAGAAAGTTAGACAGAACAAATTTGATTCCAAACCCTGATAAGCACATTGGTGATTAGCCATTCAATGTTCAGACACACCACCCAAGTTAAACTCTATGTAAATTTGAACAGTGGTAGTATGAAAACACTATCAAAATGAAATCTCTGTCCAGCCATCTAACATCAGGCCTTTCACAGCTCTTCAATGCTGAAGGTATTCCTCTTCATGTCTTCTGGTATTACTGGAGAGACCGCTGATCACAGGAAACAATGAAATAGCAAAACCCACCTTGTTAGGACAAAATGCAAACATAACTTTAAAAAGACGTCTGAAAGTAACAGAAGGCAGCTAATTCAATCAATTCTGAGCACACATTTGTAAGGGAAATGTTGGTTCAACTTCAGTTTGTTGTGTGAGAAACCTATTCCCAAAAAGCCATTCCAAAATCTGTTCAGCACAGACTCCTTTGTGGACTAAACCGTGCCACCTCCAAAATAAGTTACCTAATAGTTTACCCTAGAAATGTGCACTTTGTCTTCAGTGAGGCTTAGTGAAGGAACTGTTCTTATTAACAAGAACAGCAAACATGAGCCCTGCTTAAATGTTGAAAATGTGAAAACATACTAAAAACACCAAAACAAACATTTCCTTGCAGGCATAGCAAATTCTGCAATAAAAACAGAATGAAGGCAACAGGTCTGGTATAATATAAATAAAGCATACCAGGGATTTTTGAGCCAACAGAGAGCCCGCTGCCTCCATCAGACAGTTTTCCATCGATGTACACTTTCCATGCCCCATCTGTGCATGTCCATGTGACCGCAATGTGATGCCAGTTACCATCATTCACTGAAGGACAGTCTGTGATCCTCTCCTTCCCATTTACATAAAGAACCCAGCTGCATGGAAGGAAGGTGAAGACATACTCAGTTGCATACAGCAACTTTAAAAGCATGGCCTGTCCCACGTGACTCAAAGAAATGTTATTTGCCAAGTGAGGTAACCATGTCTACACCATACAAGAAATCTGCCTTGAGAGACCATCATACAAGATATCTTCATCTCAGAGAACTTGAAAGTTATGGTTATTGTATACAAAGCACAGTGAAATAAGTAATGTGCTTCTGTACCAAAACATGAAGAATTCAAGTCATGGCGGCATAGTGGATTCTTGAACTTGCCCCTTGGGTCCATCCTTGCTTTTGGAGTCACACTACAAGTACTCTGAGTACTAAGCTCCATTTTATCCAACTGTTGTCTCAATGCATCATGTAAATATGATGTAAATGTAGTCCAGACAAAAATAACCTGCTTTCTAAACTTCTAAGTTTGGATGCAGGTTTTTCTATCCCAAATAGGCAAAGCTGATATTCAGACTTCTGCTCTATGCTTTCTTTATCAATTCAAGGCATCTGTAAGCTACAGAAAAGCAGAACTGTGATTTACCCATTGTAATCAGTCAGAAGAAATGCATTATCACTTCCATTCTCCACTGCATAAGAAATGGGAGTCCCATAGTTTGTGGTGTCAGTGGATTTCATCCAGAATGTACAGGTGATGTCACCAAGAGATGGGAAGACACCATCAAGCATGACGTATCCATAGATCCCAGAGACTTCAAAATCAAGATTGAAACCAGAGGACTGTTCTGCAACAAAGACAACGTTTTGAGAGCTACATTCCTGAAAACCCAGAAAGACAATCAAATGGAATCTAAGCAAATGCAATAAAATGGAATGTAATCCATCTACAAAAATTATTCTCTTTATATTGATCAGAGGTAGAAAGAATGTATAGCAGTCTAGTATCAGCGAGCATACAGAGCTTTCCAAGGCTAGAAAACACACAGGGTTTGAAGAAAAATGGCTGGAAAAGAAGCTGATTATCTAACAAACAATGAACATGAACCTTGCTTTTCAGTCCTCTATCACTGAAATGACATATCCATCTGCAATCCAACAATCCAAAGAGGTGTAATCAGCTGGATCCATTTTATTCACAAGAGTGAAGATGAAAAAAAAAAAAAAAAAAAAAAAAAAGAGATATTTCTTCCTGTTCTAGACTTACTGAAATACACGGCACTGGTATGGAACAGCACTTCTGTGCTGCTCTTCAATGCAGTGACATGTTTTACAAAGATACTACATGTAAATGTACCAAGTGAAGCTCTTCTGAAAGCTGAATGTTATTATACTCTGACGTAAGATGGCAGGTCGGAATGACCTGTATGTCCTCTACTGTCTCTGTAAAGCGGACTCTTCAGCTTCTGTTTAAAGATTCACCAGCCACAAGTATAACACTTTATAATTTTCATGGAGAGGATAAAAGACAAATGGATTTGAGCCTTGTGGTTGTGTGGCCTAACTCCAGCATCATCTAAGAGGTTCACTAGGTGTGACTGATTTTGCCTGACCATAGGGAACTTGATGCCCTTTTGCCCATAGGGAATTTGATGTCTTTAGGACTTCTAAAGCTGAGACTACCACATACTAATCTCTCTGTGATGCAAAGCCCTACATGAAATACAAGAAACAGAAAGAGCTAATTAACTTAGATACACAGAGAAAATACAAATTAAACTCGATAGACCTACTAGGTATTAAAAAGATAGAACTTTGCCTTAGAAAAGAGAAATTAATACAAATATGACATAGCACACATGCTGTTACTTGTCTGCAGTTAGACTTATTAACACTGCAGTCACACAGGCTCCACTCAGCATCTCAGAGTCCCACCCTAGCTGCTTTCTGGGGAAGCTGTATGAAATCAGCCCACCCAGTGCAAATCTTGCCCAGAGACAGTCATGCCACCTTAGTTCTGACACTTGGTCCTGTGTACCTGTTTCACACCTGCTGCCTGTAAAGCCAGGGGGACATTTACAAACGTACGAGTTCAAGGCATCCACACAGGTGGCTTGGTTTAAGCAGGGACTGGAGTCACAATCATTGATGTTCACTTCACAGTTTAGTCCTGTGTACCCTGTCACACACAGACACCTACAGAGGAAAAGAGAAGCACATGTCAAAGGCGGCTCCTGTCACAACAAAGGATCCTGGCTGTGAGGCCAGGTCCACCAATAGGAATGGCATACACTGGGGAAAAAAAAAAAAATCAACAGAAGAGAATTAATAGAGTTTTATTTTGGTTGTTCAAGTATGCTTGAATTCTATTAGCTGCATAATACTTCTTCTTGATAGGGACAATGCAATGTTGAAACACGATGTCTGTGTTCCTTCATAGAAATTGGGAGAGGCAATCATTGCGTTCTTGTGAGTGAAGCATGCCTTCTAGAGTCCACAGAATTATAGACAAGAGGTACTTGACATGGCATATCTTTCAGGCACATATACTTACACAGAGGGAAAACCAAGGAAGTAGAAAGGCATCAAAACCTCTGGTATGTGGAAAACCAAGGTGTTTGAAAGGCACCAAAACTTCTGGGACTTTGGGGAGGGAAAGAGTTTTTAAACCCAGACAGTAACAGCTGGTCCATCTCTCTACGGTGATCTAGGATATGATACTGCTATTGGTATTTGTAACTTCTGATCTGAGCTCAGATACCCTAAAGCATAAAAATAAATATTTGGAAGATTCCATCGGTGTTTAAGTTTTAATCTCTGTATTCTCAGTATGTACAGCTATCCCTGTCTTCCAGGCTATAGAAATATATTATTATCAGGTACATAACTGGTCATCACCTATCCTTCTAGTGGAAAGCAAGACAAGTCCTTGAAGCTTGGGAAAGTGGATTTCTTTTGGAAGATCGGTATTAAAACCATGCAGTCCTACCATGTTTAAGCTTCAAACTCTGCATATTTTCTTGCTGCCTACCTTGGAATTTTTAAAGAGTGAGGACACTAGGATTTATTTTCTCACCTTTTAAAATCTCCTTTAGTGTGCATAAGGGGACCATTTATATTGGATCAGGCTGCCAAACGGTTTGCTGAAATCTAAGAAGGCTGAAGCACCACAATGAATCTGACTTTCCACATTGTATTTGGGTAGATTTAGATTAGGTATCAGGAAGAATTTCTTCCCTGTGAGGGTGATGAGGCACTGGAACAGGTTGCCCAGAGAGGTTGTGGATGCCCCATCCCTGGAATTGTCAAGGCCAGGCTGGATGGAGCTTTGGGCAACCTGGTCTAGTGGAGGGTGTCCCTGCCCATGGCAGGGGGGTTGAAACTAGATGGACTTTAAGTTCCCTTCCAACCCAAACCATTCTGTGATTCTATTACATCAATCTGTTTTTCACCTGAAACTGTTGATACCATCTCTGCAGGTAGCTCCATTCCTACAGGGTCTGCTGAGACACTCATCGATGTTTCTTTCACATAAGACACCAGTAAAACCTGGGAGGCACTTGCAGGAGAAACTGCCAACTCGATCTTCACAAATAGCCCTATTAAGACACGGGTTTGAAAGGCATTCATTGACCTCCATTTCACAGTGAGCACCTGAGAAGAAAAGAACAAAGTCACAGCTCTGCTTTGAATTGACCTAAGAAGATTATTAACCCATCTGTTTTTTAAGAACTGTTGCCCATCTTCTGGGAAACAGCAAACACCTGAGTATCCAGGGAGGTTTGCGATTTACTCCATTAACTAAGGCAAAGTGGTCATAGAAGAATTACAGGAACCATCTTTGCAATTGTAGAAATTAACACTCAGCAAACTGTGTGGAATTTAAATGGATATTGCACATTATGTGAGTAATTTGGGCTGAATCAGGAAGTCACCTGAGAAACTATTCTGAGCAACTAATGAAAAGCTGCTACAAAAGACTTTTAGCTGGAACCTTAACTCTAAGGAGAAACATGAAAGCTAGAAACACAGGATTCTCTGATTTCTGCTGTGAAAGAGGCCCTATGTTACAAGAACTGAAGAATGAAGAAACTACATGTGATTTTGTAGTGGAGCTCTTTGGCAACATGATCATTAACAGATATACCTAGTTGTTACAGAAATCTATGAAAGCAGTAGAAGGCTGAGTATGGGATAGGGAGTAATTTTAATATAGACCATTTTGTCTACAGTTATAATATTTTTCTTTTTAAAATAAAATTAAAAATAAAAATTTGCATGCACGTGAATGTTCCTATTCTTTCTTCAACATCACACAGCGAGTTCATGGCAAAATTAGGAACAGACTGATCACTTAGTAAATCCTTCTGAAGCCACACTTACACTACAGGGACTCTGAGAGACTACATGGACCTAGGGAATCTAGTACATCCATACCAACATATAGTATATGTAATATAGAGCAATGAGATTGAAATACTTTGGACAGGGTAGGAAGATATATTTTTTTGTCAGAAAGAGTGAAGGCTGACTTAAACAGAAAATGGTGTACCTGCGAACCCTTTTGCACAAGTGCAGCGGTAACCGTTCTTGCCATCAACACAGTGGGCTCCATTCAAACACGGACTAGAGCTACATTCATTTATGTCTTCCTCACACAAGAGACCTTCAAACAGCAAGGGTTACAAGGCATGATCAAGACATACTCAAGGTCTGCATGCTGCAGTGACTGAATGTGGAAGACAGAACAGCATCAAAATGCTTGCACAACAAAAGGCTGTTGAGATCAGGTGACAAAATTACATGTTTGACTGCACTACTGTGAACACCCACAGAGATCACTTGTGTTATTTAGATGCTGGGATGAGAAAGATGCGAAATCCATGGTTTGTCTTTATAAAGTTTGAAAAATATTCAGCAAGTGATGCTGTCGATAAATGTATACCCATAAACATGAAGAATGAAGGAGACCATTTCTGGTGGAAAACACCTGGCTTTTTTTTTTAATCACATAAAGTTATCTTCTCTAGTATTTATTTCAATATTTAGAAATTAGGTGCTTTTGGCAAAGCTCTCAAGCATGACAGTTTCCCCACAGATTTCACCACCTTCAACATGTATGCAGATGAGAGTTAAAAAGACTGAGAAAAAAAGAAAGAAAAAGCCCACGCACTGATAGGGCTGTAGTAAAGCAACTGCATAAATGCTTTTTCTAGTCAGGCCATATTCAGTCGCACAAGCATTTTCCCTGTGAGTATTTACTAATTCCCTGAACTTAATTCCATTTTTTTTCAGACTGGAAATGTCACAAAACAGAAGCATGCATGCACACACATGGACACAAGACTGTCCTCGAATGCTCATCCTTTTATTTCAAAACCTATTCACATACAGCAGAACCTTACTCTAACCTGTAGATCAAATTGCTTTTTTCTGTTATAATTCCATAGATGTGGAATTATACAGCCCTTGTCTTTTGTGTTACCTACTTGGCACAGAAACAATGCCTGTCTGAAGAAGGGCTATGAAGTGAAACAAATTACCTGAATAGCCTGGTCGACAATGGCAAACAAAGGTCCCAATGCCATCTTTACACATTCCATTGTTGTGACAAGGAGATGATTTACACTCATCAACTTCTGTTTCACATTTCAAGCCTAGAATGCAAAATAAAGGACTGAGAACAGCGAGACATTTGAAATTGTTCAGAAGCATAGAAGTCATGACTACTTAATGTAGGAAAACTGACTGATTAACCGCATACATTACCAGATATTCAGGTTTATTATAATTTCTTTAGATTGTGTTTTAACACGGACCTGAGACAAAATGCTATTAGAAAGATATGATGCATACCTGGCAACAGACAGATCAGTTCCAGATAGTGGCACTTAATACATACCACCAGTAACAGAGATTACTTCTTGATAATAGCTGAATGCTAAGTCATCTGTTTGCTTTGAAGCAACTGGGAAGCTAATAATGAAGAGGAATACAGGCAGATCTGGTGGAATTAGCTGTTTAGAGTGCCAATTTCCAGCTTTTGCTAATAATAAATATTGCCAAGTGATAGGATTTTAAAATTCACTAACTCGACTAAAAGAAACACCATTCAAAATCCTTTTCTGCCAAATGCAATATAATTCAGTGAGAACATGAGGAACCATTTCTTTTTCTTACATATGGTAAATCTGTGATGGATATTCCAATTAGTTAAGCTATACTCTTGCACTGAAATGTTTTGCTCCTTAACGCTTGCTCATGTTAATGGCATGGAGAACATTAGCTCCTCCACCTGCTTCTCAATTTTTTACCTGTATATCCAAGTGGGCATATGCAAATATATCCACTTCCCAATTGTTTGCATGTCCCATTGTTGTGGCACGGTTCCAGGAAACACTCATGAAAGACCTGCCAGAGGCAATAATGATACAATTACAGTAAAGGTGGAAATACAGGTTGAACAAAGTATTTTAAACTGCACATCCTATAACCACTTTGGAAAGCTGGGGAAAAAAAAAAAAAGTCACTGGTATTAACTTCTAGCTCTTTGTCCCTCAGCACATCAACCATTCGTTTTTCTAAACAGAAGTACCAGGAATGTGAATTATTATTTTAAAATTACACTTTACTTAGCAAAATGTCGTCATCGCAGTTGTTCCTTTAGAACTTTAGTTATGATGCACAGATGACAGTTCATATTATGTTGTCTTTTAGGTAAGAGCTCTCCACTTTACACTGGCTAATCACTTCCTGCTACTGGTCAGCAGGTGAACTGGTGGAGAACTTTACTGTATGGTGTTGGTTTTTTCTAATGTAATGTAGCAAACCTGAATTCAGCAAATGGTCAACTAAAACCACAGGAGATCAGTTTGTCACCTGTCTATATGTCATATAATGGTTCAGGCCAGATTTACCATCAGTCAACTTTGATCCTGTTCACACAATATCCTAAATTTAGATTTAAACAAAGCAGTCTTATCAGAGTTACAGGCTAGGGCAGGAGATGGTGGGAGTAAGGGCGCAACTCTGGCCAACATTGTCACTGGAGTTGTTTCTATCACATGAGGACTTGCCTGTATTTCAAAGGGGCTACTCACAGCAGAAGGGAGCTCTACTTGCCTCCTCAAGCGTGTCTATGTTGCAATAAGTAAAATGAAGATTTTACAACTAAGACTTAGATGCCTGGTAGCATCTTCTGGAATGCAGCATATAGAAGATATCAGATGACTGAGTATGGTCAATCTGCTTTTCATAAATTGGCTGAACCTCTTCCATGAATTTTACATTTCTTTTATAAGTATGATAAATATTTCATACATCAGGTGAAGGCTTCAAGTCCAGAATTTAAGACTGCCAATAGCTGATGGCAGCCTCCTTTATTCAGTGAAAGTGCTCCTATCATTACAAAGACAGTTTGTGTGTTCCCCTCATGACCATGGCTATCATCTCTTCAGGAAATATAGTCAGCAAAACAATTACATTTAAAAAGGCCTTAGTCATTTACTGCTGCAGAAGGCACTCTTTCTTTCATTTGAGATAACATGGGAAAATATATCCTGTCCTTGCCTGACTGCTGACTTTGTACTGCTTGCTGATATTTTCTGGAGAGGCTGGTACCATCATTACACTTTCCTCAGCTGCTGAAAAAGTAGAGCCAAAACCTAAAGAGGAAAGATATGAAAGTGCTGTTAATAATACTGTATGGCAAGGTCCCTCCCTATTCCATGAGGGTGTAATAATTGCATGCTAGTAATGCATCTAAAGATATACTGAAAAAAGTGAATTTGTGGGAATAAACCCCAAACTTTACAGTGACCACCACAAAGTATTTTATATATATTTTACACATATATGTATTTGTAAGCACATGCATTTCTAAAGCACATATCTGTGCGTACATATAAAATATTTTATGTGTATTTATACACACATACATGAATATACATATTTGTGTATATATATAAAACTCTATAGTTTATATATATAGTATACATATACAGTGCGTACATACACACACACACTCTGTACACGTATATTCTGTTATTGAGCCTTGATATGTATCACAGAGTCACTCCTTCTACATAATAGAGAGGCAAAACCAGTTGGCAAAACCAGCTGTGAACTTCACTGGTTGCAAAGGAAGGTCTACATTTGTTAGGAGAGTGAGTGGGATGTTTTCTGTTAAGACTACTGCTGGCTATCCTTTAGATGTTCCCTTTATTCGCGTTCTCCAGCAGTGATAATTTGACTTACTTGAACAATCTGTGATGGATCTGGCACCAATGACAGTTGTTGTTCCATAAAAGGGACAAGACAAGCAGTAAGACTTTCCCGAGTCTGGTTGATAGTAGTCTCTGGGACAGGGGTAGCAAGGTGTCAAGCCTGTACGAGAGAACTCGCCTGCAAGACATGGTACTGCAAGAACAAAAGAACATTTTTTGAGTGATCGCTTGCACCCCCACTCTATGTCCCCCCACCTATTCCTGGTCATTTTCTCTCCTCCCCTCTTAGTTCCTCCTCAAACTTAAAGGAATAGGGTGAAACCTGCCAGGAACTCAAACCTCTAGGAGATGCTTTTTTAAATTGTGCTGTTAGGTGACACATGGTTCTCAAAGGACTATGGAAATATCTGGGAATTATTTCTATCTATTCCTTTTGCTGCTCTGGGGACAGCTTTCAAATGCAACTTCCTTTCCCTTTTATCTCTCACACCTTTATTTTCCTTCATTAAGGAGTAACGACAAAAGAGAACTCTTTTTTGTACCATTAATCCCTGCAGACTATTTTGCCTGGGAATCTTTGTGGTAGAGCTTCCCAAAGACAGTTGAGGACAATTTCTTGAAACAAATTATGGAACAAACTGTGTTAAAATTCAGCATTTTTGTACAGAGTATGTGGAAGCTGTTTCAAAGACAAACATCCTGTCATTTCCTTTCTCTTCTGTAAGGGAAAAGGTTTTATGTTCATGTAGGTACCCATCACATACCTCATTTTATTCATCTTTCTTTAGATAAGAATCCATTTTGGAAAAAAATGGAAATTTGAAATAATCAGGGTAGCAGGAAATGATCTGTCATTTTTCTAGGAAATGCTGCTTGGTCCACACTTAATCAGAAGTGGAATTCAATCTTAGGCAGATGAATTGATTACAATAGCTGATGTTTAAGCAACATTTAGAAATTTTTAGAATTTAATTTAAAAAAATTCTTAGCTCCTTTTGTTACAAACCTCCACAAGCTGAGACATCCACTGCACCTCTTTTAACCGTTGATGTATTTTCTGGGCAAGAGATGCAATTCTTGGATCCAAATGCTGGCTGGTATGTACCAAGTGGACATGTTTCACATGTCTCAAGACCATTAGCTGAATATGTTCCCTGCTTGCACTGAGCTGTAAGGCAGAATAATTCATAGAGGTTAAGCAATGTCCAACAGGAAACATGGCTCCTAGCCTCTGAAAATAATGCTGAAATCACAATACATGTCACAGGGACTTTTATTTCTAGAGTTTACTCTACTCTGAAGGACTTCATGGGTACAAAGAGCAAACACAAAAGGACTTGTGCTAAGTTACTGATAGTGTATTTGTGAATTATTAACCAGTTAATTCTCTTCCAATCAGCTTCACAGATGATTTATTTCAACTCAGTTACTCATTTTTAATCAACAAAATGATAAGACAATAAACAGGAAATAAAACTAGCAACTTCTTTTTCAGAGTAAATCACAAAGAGACAGTGGTGCTGAGGTGCTGAATACCAGAGCACTGTAGTGTAGGATGCAGACATTTCTTCTTTGATCATGGTAGGATGGAGAGGGACTGGCAAGGACAAGAACAGCATTATTTTAAGTGTATTAGTCCCCGCAAAATGGGCTCATAATGTCACAGAATGAAGACAGAAATGAAACAAAGCTTCAAAGGCCAGGTCTTCTTAAAACATCTGCCTAGGCACCCTGCATGCCACAGCAGTGGTGAAAACCTGGATTTTTCTCTTTACATATACATCAAAGGGCAGTTAGGACTGCTCCTCAATGCACAGGCTAACCTCACTCCAATACTCCCACAATGGGGACCAAACAGATATGACCAGGCATTCAGAAGTGGCTGTCTCAAGAAGAAAAAGTTCTCACCTTTGCATTCAGAGATGCTCCTAGAGTGCAGATACTCAGTATAGCTACCAGATGGACAATTTTTGCATTCCAGCTGCCCTTCCTCATCTTGGTAGGATCCAGTCCAGCAGCTTTCACACGTACGATGCTCCAGGGAGTAATAGGTACCCAAAGGGCAGCTGACTGTAACATTGGAAACATAAGGTCCCCCTCAGAATGCACAGTCATACATACTTGTCTTGCCTCTGGAGTTCCCATTTAGTCAAACCCTGTTTATGTGAAATGTGACTCTGTTCCTCAGCAAATGGGGTATCTCTCTGGAATACTGAAAAGATCTCACTACGCACAGGAAATAGAATCCAATTCCCTATCTTAGCTACACATCACCCATATGACCAATAGGGTTAAAAGACTGCATACCAAGCACTGTTTTCCTGTGTATCACCAAGTGTGGACGTGCCACTTCCCCATGGGAGTGGAATCCTGGGTACAAAAGCGTCCTTTTTGCACAGGCCTTGGTTAGGAACATAAACATCCTCTGCAAGTCAAACTACGCGAAGCATTTTTGCAGTTTATTGTTCTGGGAGACCACAAGCACTGGACTGTGTCAAACCATAAGCCTCTGCAAACATGCTTTAAAACCTTGCTTTTTCAAAAGGATTCTAAATACATGTAAGGTGCAAGTCATCTGGCTTACCACATATTCTCCCTCTCAGCACAGAACCAGGCCTGCAGAAAAGAAAGGCCTTCTCGGTCTCCAGTGAGTTGCTGTCAGCTACAATGAGTTCAGATGCAAACTGAAAAGAATACATGGGTTCCTTATTGAGAGTCCTATTCAGCCTGTTTGTGATCATCTCCAGAGTTTTAAGAAGCCGTCGCTGGTTTTCCAGTTCCAATGTATCATTCCTTTCATCAGGCAGTGGCACGCTAGCTGGGATATAAACAGAAAACATGAAAAGCACACAGATTTTACAGTCAGCGCTTCCAGTGTACTCTGGAGTATATCAAGAGTGCAACACTCCAGCTTGTCAGTGGAAAGCAGGCCATGTGCACAGTGATCTCCATGAACATGAGGCTGTGATCTTCCCCCCAAATAGAAAGTCTGTGATGAAATGGGGCTATGAATATCTCCAGAAAACTGTCAGTTGCATCCTCAGCAAGCTTTGTGAACTGAAGGCTGTTTTACCAAATGTATTAGAAACACGTTTTTTTAAAAAGAAGGCATAGGAAAAGGATATTTTGACTTCTCTCACCCGTGATGTTGAATATTAACTTGATTTTGTGGTCAGTCATTGGAACATTCAGCTTATGCCTTTTGACTCGAGCAGGTGCTGCTTTTACAGAGGCAGACAGATGCTTGGATAAGTCATCTTCTTGCGCTGCATCAACAAAATCATCATAGGAATAATCCAGCTGGTTTGCTGCGCCCCAGCCAGCAGGTCCTGTGAGGCATTAAGAAAGAACAAAAAGAGAAGCAACACCATGTGGAAAGGAAGTACCTGTACTTCTTAAACACATCCCCAGTAGAATGGGGTCTGTTTGAAGCTCCAGATGATGAGTGCTGGCTGTGCCTCCACACAAGTGCCTATTGTACCAGCATTTTGACTAAAGAAAAAGGAAAAACTAGTCTCATTCCTAACTGGTATCCTAGAGATCCTGGATCTTGCGCAGTTAGCCAAACTTTTAAAGAAATACTGCTATAAAAGTTACAAGTTGCAATTCTTTCTGTTCCTCTGTCTTGCATGGACCCTCACCTGCCAGGTTTCATCTTCTGTAACAATTCCATATATTGCTCTCTTTCTCTTCCTGCTCAATTACACACAGCATGGCCTATACCACATGTCTCCATTGCATCTTCTCACAGCTCCTGAAGAGTTCTACCATCATCTGCCCTCTCAGAAAAGGCTGGTAGCATTATCTTATGTGTTTATTCTCCCCAGACAGGCATTTCCTGTTACACATACTGAGTCAAATTCACCCCTGTATACTGTCCTTCGCCTATAATACACTTTCAACCAGAAAAAGTTAAACAATTGTTTCTATACATAACCTACCTTTTTATAATGACTAAATCTAGAGGTGTATAGTCTATTTCATTGATGTAGCTCTTTTTTTAAACACATGAAAACATAAAAATATTCTGCCCATTACATGTTAGCAGTCATATAGATTATGCTTAATTTACAGTGGAAACTAGGGCAAGTTAATTCCACAGCTTTGTGGTTAATACTGTGTTAATACCAATAATTATCTAAACTGCTGTCTCCTGTGACCTGAGTAGTATACAAATATATATACTAGGCCATCCTAGTATAAAATTATCAGAAACTCCAGAAAAACAACAACAAGGTTATTCTGATAAAAGGTTGACATGAACCAGAGGATAATGGGACCCCACATCCCACGTCCTGAACACTGTTTCAAGTGTGCCTTTACAAGTTAGCTCCAGCTGTCATCAATATTCATCTCTACCCTGATGACAACTGCAAACTCAACACTCAGCCCCCTCGCGTCTGATTGATTACAAACAAATGTGCTCTCAAACTCAGTGAAGCACGTCTAAAAGGTGAGATCCAGCAGGAAGCTCTACCGAGAAACTCCACTATAAAAGTGTAAAAGAGCCACAGTATGTATTCTGATGTTGATCTGCCAAAGTGACTCCTGCTAAGATAGGTAATGTAAGTTATTTGTTTTTAGCCTTTCTGCTCTGAGCACCCCCATGGGACTCGGAAATGCCAAGAACAACACCAGTACACACATGAGCACTAACCTGTACAAAAAATGAACTGAAACTGACAATTTACTTGTCATAAAGCAACGTGGGAACAGTCACTACGACCCTCACAGCTTTCACTCTGCTATAGCTACAGTCATCCTGCACAACCTGCCCTCGCATACAGCGAGTCATTTCACAGCTAATGGGGAAACTTAAGCTTGTATAGCTTTACACTGTGAGGGTTCTGTGCTGATCTGAACCAGCATCAAGGATGCTCCTCATTTTCTTAGCAATCTCCAGAATCATCTATTGCACTTTTTCAGTGTTTTGGTTTGAAATTGTACATTTTTAAAAAGTTGCTTTCTTCCAGGTTTGTAGGACTCTGCCTGTGGTTTTTTTCCCCTCCTCATCATAAGGCATCTCAGTAAACTTTTCATCTACGCTATATAGGAAGCAGTATCAAAACCAGACAGCAAACAATTCCATAGTATTTTTACAAAATCTATTATGTAATTGCTTACTATCTTAAGAGGTCTATAGTTACTTTTTAAAAATATCTCACACAATACTTCAGAACAAAAGGAATTATGACACGTTAAACCTGGATGGTTAAGGAACTACACAATCAATAATTACCAATAGCAAATCCATTTTCATAATCGTAATTATATTCCAAGCAATGCTTCTGTGTCTGATCTTCCAATCTGCAGTCAATATCATCAACATCATTACAGAATGATGGGACCTTTCAACAGAAAGAAGAATAACATTAAAAAATAAAACAACATAGCCCTCTCCCCAACTTATAAAAACTTCTAGTGAAGCACCGGTCCTGCCAGTGAGACTAGATTTCCTTATTTTTCCTTATTTCTCTTATAAACCTGGCAAAGTCTGCTGAAAGAAGGATGTTCTATTGATACAGCTAGGAAATAAGAAGGCAACTTGTAGGCATACAAGCTCTTTGTTATAGAGTATCTTTGTTTACAAGAGAAGATGTCCATTCAGTTAACTACTCTGCATGTGAAATCCCAAAATGTAGAAATAAGTTCAGGCTTGTTTCTCCCTGCTGAAGATGACAGGTCACATGTTAGAAAACATTTGTGGTTTTTCCAGCTATGTAACTTGTAATTCTGTCAGGTTTACACCATTACTGTCACTTTGTTTCTAGCTTTCAAACTTCATTTCTTCATATCCACCCCTCCCTACCCATGGAAAGGGAGTCATGCATTCCACCAAGAGACCTCAGAGGACAGGGAAAATCATCTGAAAAGGACAGAAACCACAGGACAGAAAAACCTGACATAAACCTTTCTGGTATTGTTGATTTCTTCTCTCCACAAAAGCAGTGGAAGTTAGATAAGAATTGACGAATACATGATTTTTTATAAAATCTGTATTTCTTGCTTTTTCCAGAAAGGTTTCAAGCAAACTGGGCTCTAGGTTGTGTTTTGGAATTGCTGTGTATATTCCATATTGATTTTCATTGGAAAGATGGCTCCTTCTGATTCCTCTCTCCTTTTCAGAGCTCTGCTATAATTTAGAATTCTTGGGAATAGGTATATTCAAAACAGCCTATTTGACTGTTTTGCCAGATTGTTGCATTTTGATGTAATTGCTTGGGCAGATCACTAAGCATTATTTCCTTATTATCTTTTGCTTGCTGGTAGTAATGGTCTAAGACTGGAACCTGGTGGTAGCTGGCTCTTAAGGTAAAGGAACAGAAACAAAACCAGGCAAGATTTCTCTACTGGAAAAGAACAAACCTGAAGCAAGGCAAAAGCATAAAAGATTATTTAGGTCCAAATGTCAGAGATTGCCTGATATGTTACGTAAGTTTTCAGCCATTTGACCAGGGCTACTAACATCTTTTCCAAACTTGCAGGAGTTTGTTCATTAGCTGTAGAGAAGCTTTTAGCATATGGGCCTTGTCCTGCAAAAAATCTGTAACTGCTCAGTGTTCTCTTCTGGAGCAATGCTATCACACTATGCCTGGACATCCAGTTCTGAGACCAGAACTCAGAGTCTTGCTGCTTCTGCTTTGCAGCTGGGGACAGACCCATGGATTAAGAGGGCAGGTTGTGATACTGAAGTGGAAAGCAAGAGGCACAGTAGAGGAGGAATGGGCTACCCCTTCAAATGCAGTGACATACAATTCTTAATGATAGGAGTGAAACTCAAGAAACCTGAGCAAATTATTGAAAACACTACTACTGGATTTAAGTGCCTGGACATAGGCACCACATGTGGAATTTATGTATTTGTATACATGTATAATAATTTATATGATATGGATATATGTTATACATATTCTTATAAAACACATATTTTATAATCATATCCAACTTTCAAAACCAACACTGAGGTTAGGGGACAATCAATTGGGGTTTTTAAAACTGCACAGGTTCTCTTTGGAAGCCTACTGAAAATCTATGAGTGCCAGGTTCCTAAGCTACTTGGACACTTCTTACGAATTCTGTCCTATGTAACTTCACATTGAAGACTGAACTGAATCACGTTAAAATGCCAGTGAATCATCTTTATTTTTAAAGGAGACTTGTCATCCTCTGAAAAATCACAAATTTCATTTATGAGTTTCTGTTGTATTTTCCTTGTATGAAATTAGTTAGCTGGGAAAATGAACAATGAGGTATACTTTTAAAAAGTTTTTAAAAGGAAGAAGTATTTACTAACCTACCATTTTACCAAGTGCACTCTGGAATGCATCAGTAAAGCTGTTTAGAAGATTGCTGTCATCACATCGTGTTGCTTTGTAGAGCATCTCAAAGGATTTGAACCCATGGTTTGCAAAGCGATTTACTGAAAAATGTAGGAGAAATAATTTTTTACTGGTCACTGCAAGGGTTTCATAGCTAAAAGCAAGATCATTCAGGCTAAAACTGGAATACACTAAGCTAATAAGCATTGTCTTTAAATTAGCAAATTCCTCATGTTGTATACATGAAAATGGATCACACGTATCTCAGTCAATACAGTTGAATATGACCCTTTGACAGGTATCAGACTAATTGGGGAAGCTAACAGACATTAAAAAAAGGTGTGTCATTTATCTATTTCAGCATTTTCTTAATGGAAGAAACCTGTGAGCTGTCAACTAAACTCCCATCTTTCTTTCTACTGAGAGAGAACCATGAGTATTAAAAGTCCTGTTACTAATTCTGTTAGGCTAAAAATGAAAAATTGTCATCCAGAATTCAAGCAAATCAAAATTACTAAGTGTCGAAGTTGTGGACTTCGAATTGATAGATAGCTCTGAAGCATAACTTGCATTTGCTCACAGCTGAAACAATGCTTTTGTTTGCTGAAACCAAGAAATCCACTCTGATGGAAGTGGATGCAGCATGCTGCCAAGACTGGCTTCGTATGTAGCTCTAATACATTTATCATTAAAATGTCATCAAAACTGGGAAATTACACAGCTGAAGTTTTGCATGTGTCCATCTCAAAGGAAATACGTAAACACTTCTGATTTGGTGATAATTAGATATGTAAGTACAGCATGCACAATGCATTTGGACCAAGAAGTTGCAAATACTCTTGAACTTCCTATTGAAAAGACACTGTTAGTGTTTGTAAACAGTTTCAAATACTAATTCAAAATAATGACAGACCTTGTCTACTTTGCCATCTTTACTATTTTGTGACTCCCAGGACTCAAATTCACTGCTATTTCTGTGTTTTAGATAGCTTCTGAAATAACACATTTAGGGGCTTTCAGGTATTCTTTGACAATATTTGTAACTATTTGGAGGCAGAGGACAGAGAAGATTTGTTATCATTAAATAGAAGTAATAATTTCTAAAATATTTTCATTTACTTCCTCGTTAAACAGAGTGTTTGATGAGTTGCAGATTCATTTAATAAGACTTACAAGAACAGCCAGGCCACTCTGGAGAAAAAGGTGGCTTCCAGACACCATCCTTATATGCACAATAGTAGTTTTCACTTGATCCTTCTGAAAAGCTATAACCTTCTGCACAGTGCAATGTGCAATTAACTCCCACTTCATCTGACGTGCATGTAAAATCACCATTCACAGGCTGAAAGGAGATTTCACAAGGGGAACCTATGAAAAAGACAAAGATTTGTATATTGATGAATGTGGTGAAGTAAGCAAGCACACAGGAAAACAGCACTGATAGGATTTCCAAAAGTACCTACTATCAACCTGATCTTGCCTATGTTGAAGGCTGTGGAAATATTATTTGTTGCTTCCACAAAGGCAGGATCAGGCTACTGCGAAATTATTCTCAAACTCTGCCACTGGAATTTGAAATTCAGAAATGTGAAGACTTAAAAATATTGTGATAGATATGAGAAATTAAAAAAGCTCAGAAATGCAAGACCCAAACCCTTCTGTACTTCTGCTTCAAAGGCACATGCTCAAGCATATACTTACTAAAATAATACAAAACATTAATCTACATTTTTACATGAACTTTCATACAATGATTTATAGTAAACTATTACATCCTGAATTCTCAAACTAAACATTATCCATTCTGCACTACTGAAACAACACACAGACTTGTCGGAATAATCTTAGGAGGGACTGACTGTAAAACCTCGGTCATGATTTATTTTATAGGCCAAGTAATTGTGAAGGAAACTGTGAACCAATATAAAATGGGAATGACTAAAAAAGTGGAGACTAAAGTAAAAGTGGAGTAGCATTGCATCCGTTATGATATTCAGTTAAAACAACGCCATACACTCTTGACCAGAAGATTTAAGACAACAAACCTTTGATGACAATGTGGATCTCACATGTCCTGTTATTGCCAGAGGGATCCACGGCTGTGTATTGAACTGTTGTCTCTCCTTTGGGAAAGAGATCTCCAGGTGCATGACTCCTAGTAACGGTCAGTGGAGCACCTAAAAGAGTTAAAAGACATCCCAAAACATCAGTAAGCGAAAGAGGGTTGCTCACAACCAACCTTGACAAATGGAGAAGGAAATGGCAGCATGTCTTCCAAATCATGTGTTCTTAAAAATAAGAAAGTAAAAAAACCCTCAGAAAAATCCTGGACTCCAAGGGACCAAGGGTTAACAGGTTGGAGTTCCCTAGCCTTCCACTGTTGCGTGCATGTTTTGACGTGCACTATATCTCACCTGAATTGTCTGAAAACTGTGGTTCTTCCCATGTTGCTGGGTACTCATTCTCTACTGCTTGCATGGGTGGTGGTGATCTGCATCTGTCAATTACAGGAGGTTCTGCATCTGCAGAATTTGAAGGGATGGCATGACATTAGCTTTCTGAACTGCTGCCACACTCAGATGAAAGCTATAATCACAAGCAGTCAAGTAAACAGCAGTTTTAAGTTCACGTCAGAAGATATAACAAAGTTAGGTGCACACTTGTAAGCTGCTGCAATTGGTGGATGCTGGGGGAATGGACAAGACTAATTCTGTGGAACTCATGGCTTCTGCATTGTGTTTGCCTTCTACAGGGCTGAATAACACAGACAGAAATACTTGAACAATGATTTGCATCAGCAATATGCAAGAACCTTGGAAACTTTGTTGGAGTCTTTCAAGAAGAAAAAAAAGATATGCATGATGGAGACAATAAGTGACAACACAATAAAGCATTTAATTTACCAGTATGAGGAGAAATCTTAGCATTCAGAACGAACAACAGAACAAAGCACAACCCAAACTGAACATACGGGAACAATGACTGCACGCTATGCAAACTGTGACACAAGATCAGCAAAGTGTTTATGGAGATTATATTACTCCTGCGCTTATACCTGCACACAAAAAAGCCAGAGTGACTCACAGTCTCTTCTGCACAAAATTATAAGGTTTCAAGTATGACAGACTCTCCCCCAGTGATTTTTACCAGCACTTACCAATAACCTTGACACTGAATGTACAGCTTGCCTCATTGCCTGACTTATCAGCCGCTGTGTAAGTAATGGCAATTTCGCCAATTGGGAGAAGAAACGGTGGTATGAAAGCTGGGGTAACGTGAACTGAGACCTTTTATAGGAAAACACTTGTTATTTAAAAAACAAGTCTGGTTAGTAATCACGACAGTCATGTTTCAAGAAATGGCCACAAAACAATATTCTTCAATGTCAAGCCTACTCATTCTTAACGCAAATAGCCTCTTCAAGCAATGAGGGCACACTTCGCAACAGAGTGCTCTGCTCCTTTTCTCAAGCCTGCTTTCCTTACAGCAACAGCAATTTACTCAGTCAGGGTTTGGACCCTGACCTGCTGCAGTTTACAGCACTGTGCATTAAGAAAACTCAAGACTGACTTGTCGGCCTCACTGCACTGAACACACACCACGCTGGGTCAGAACGTGCTTTGTCTGCAGTTCAACTCCAGCTGCAAGGACAGCAGACCTGGGAGATGAGTGGGGCATACAGTTGTGGGCTGTAAGTATGTACAGTTTTAATCTATATATGAGTCCATAGCCCATAGATGCTTCAAAACATTCTGGCACAGCAAAGGAACCCTACATTTGGATTAAATGACACTTACATGCTGTCTACAGCTCTTTCACATGGGTTAGAATTGCCTTAAGGAATTTCTCTTTAAAAGAACTGCTAAGGCACTGGTTTCTACAGGTCAATGAATGACCGACCCTGTGTCAGCAGAGCTACAGTACCTGACTGTGGCTATGCTACAGCAAAAAAAATGTGTGAACTTAAATCTCTTTTATTGGGATAGCTCACAGTTTCCAAGTGCAAAAAAATCCCATGTTTGCAGCAAATTAAAAGCACACACAGCCACTGTTCCTCTGCTGACTCATGATAAACCATTCAGTTGCTGTAACTCGATCATGTCTGAGCCTGTACGGAATGCTACTCTTTATGAAACAGCTCTGGAGCAAATTTTCGTTGTAACTCCATTTCCAGACCTCTGATACACATAGTAGCCAAAGCCCAAATCTGAACCTTGCATCTGACAGGAAAATTAGATTTTTCTTTCTCACGTGGGAAGTTGAAATGAGTTTTGACTTATCACATTGTGTTCTTGTTAGCCTTTTAGATTAATGAACTGGTTTACTTCCTTCTCAGAAGAGTTTATTAAACTTCTTCACATTCTAAAGCTCATTTTTAAAGCAGCTGTCTCCATCCTATAAACAAGGCCACATTCTTTCTTTTGACCACATAAATTAACCATATGAGATTTTATGCACTTAAACACCATGCAGAGTGTCCTGTGACTGCATAACCCTAACCAAGATGGAAAATGCAGAATTCTCAAGATACAACTTTTCAGCAGATTTTTCTTTTACTCCTGCTTATCAGAAGAAAGAAATTCTAGTTCAAAAATTATTTTGAAATAGCTAGCTATAGAAAGACTGCCTCCAGTCAAATGTATAGATTTTAACTTGCCTCATCTCCAGAGTTATCCTCAGCTGTTGGTACCTGCCAGCTGATATTAGCAGAGTTATGATGTTCCAGAGTCTCAGTCTCAATATTTTCTGGACAGTGGATCCGAGGAGCTTCAATATCTGATCCAGAAAAAAGAGAAACTAGTTTTATATGTTAGATTACAGAAATAAAACCTCTATAATGGTTAAATCACAACTGGTTATAACCACTGTTTTTTGTGCTGCCTGGAATATAAATGCACATATTTTTGCAAGAGACTTCCTGTCTCTGCCCCTTTTTAATTCATGCCTACAGGCTCATACATAAACAGTAAATTCCCCTGGGGAAGGGACTATTTTTTGCTGTATTTTTGTACATCACTTAGCACAATGAGACTCTGGCTTCTACATGCAACCATAAAATGAGGAACAAAGACGACAATGACTTTGTTTCTCTTCTCATTCATTCATTCATTACACACACTCATCAAGAAGGAATCTATCCTTTCACTGCCCACACACAACACTTACAGATGAAAACACTTGTTTTTCATAATCAGTGACTTAAAAAAAAGTATTTGTGATATAATATATGTACTACGAACAAGACAGTGGTGACTCTGAAATTCCTTGGAACATGGTGTGGAACCGACTTGAAAGAAACAATGGCAAGATTTCTGGCACCAGTTGCTGGAAATGTTCCTTAGTAAACTCCTGCTACAAGGTATTATGTTGGACCAATGGAGTCTTCTTATGACATATATGACAATGCTGGATGGTTTCAAAGGACTGGTAATGGGTATACGGGTAACATCTCCACCAACATTTAAGCCTCAAGTTTATCTGACAAACTTAAAAGTACTTCATTTCCCTGGCACGGGGCCTCCCAAAACATTTGTGGTCAGGTTATTTTATTGCTGTAGTGTTGTTTGATAAATGGTCTCTAGACTCATGAGACAAGGACAACAGCGTTCAAGCTCTGAACTCATATATGCCCAGGAGGCTTTAAAACAACTCAGAACTGATATCACTTATATTTTTATTACTAAATAGTTCCAGTAAAGACATAACTCAGGCAATTAAACCTCTGTAATTAAGAGTGCAAAGCAATAAATATAAGTGATTTTGCCTTCCTCTGAACTCATTCTGATGAAAATTTTATTAGAAATGCACTCTTTTAAATAACTACCAGTTATGGTTCGCACTCCCCTGACCACAGCCTTCAGGCTGGGGCAAATTCCACTTAAAAGTGAAATTCTGTAAAAAGACTAATAAATAAGTCAGAAAGAAAATGCCTATTTTGAACTGGCCAAATATTTTGGCAGCAAAATAGAGAGAGACAATAACAAGAATGAAGGCAACTGAAATGCAACTGTTCATTTTTACTACAGGAGAATAACCTTCAGAGTTTCTTGGTGCCTGGTATTTTAGGGTTTTATGCACTGGTAATATTTAAAAGCTTGAACCCAAGCCATGCTGCTTTATCTTGATCCAAACACATCAACTTGCAGCCTTGTGTTGGGATCCCATCAAATATTAAAAACTGTGGTTTGGCACAGGTTTATATGAAAGATTCAGAAAAACAATATGTGGTACATCACAGAGTAGGAAATAGTATGTTTAAAGAGAGGGATAAAATCTTCCTGGCCATTACAGAGAAAAAAGTTCCCACCTCAGTTTCTGTAGTGACCTGGCATGATGACTGCCATAACTGTTTTCTGTACTGTTCTTTCACCCAGTGCCTGGCGAGGTCCCCAGTTTGGGGTGGAAGCATTAGTTCTAGGAGCACAATAGTTCATGAAGAGGTGAACAGCATATTCCCAGACAAACTGCACTTTTGATTGTATCCTCCTATAATCCAAAGCCAAGCTCTTTCCAACTTGGTGTGCATGTGTGTAAGGGAATATATAACCTAACATTTCTAGAAGAGGCGGGTAAACATGGCAGAATCATACTGAAATGCATGTAACCGTCTTCTGCCCATCTTTATACCCTGTGCACTTGTGTCAGCCAATTTTGGCCTTGTGCACTGTTGCTCAGGGCATGTTAACAGCCACAGTAAGTTCAAAGACAACTGAAATGAACTCTATAGTTCTGTCTGTCAGCCAGGGTTTACACAGTGGTTACAGATTTGCTCCAACTACCTGTGCTAAATCAGTAATAGTATTATTAGCATTGTTGTTTTACTAGGAGTGTGGGTTCCACTTTGACTATCTTTAAGATAAGAGCCTTCACTTCTACTTTAAAATTTCAAATTTACCTGCACATCAGGCCTTTTAGCAGGCAGCTTCCCAACAACAGTCTTATGAGACAGATCCCAGGACAGAGAGTTAATGATAAGCCCTATAAGATAACTTGGCACTCAAGTAACCTCTGAACTCCACATTTTTATTACAAACTACAAATAAATCTGACAGCCAAGCTATAATGGTACAGGGAGCACTTCTTACAGACTGTTTAAATCATGCTTTCCCCAGTTCAAACCTGTCCTCCCTCAGTTATTTGCTGTGTGCTTCCCTTCAATCCTGCACATGTGTAAATAGAAATGATTTTGTGCTGGTCTCTACCTTTACACAGAGCCTCCTGGATGTTTACACTCCATCTCCCAAATGAAATGCACCTTAGTTCTTCTCTAGCTCCAGACAAGATGAATCCTTGGGGACAGCTCAGCTGGCATACAGTCCCAGAAACGGCAGGCTCCAGCCCACATCTGGGAGGGAGAACTGTTACACCTGCTGGTTTCTGGAGGATGGGACAACGCATTTCTACAAGAGACCAGTAGGACATGTATTTTAACTGACGTACATTAAGTATACATTCAAAAAAAATCTGCAAATACAGTCATATGGAAACTCACAGGGAACACGAAATACACAGACTCTTAAGAGTCTGCATGCGCTGTGAGTTCATCAAAATAGTTAAGAACTGCTGAAGCTTTGTACTCCAGTGCTGACTGAAGTAAACAGCATCCAGGATATCAGATCTATTTCCTTTCTCACGCTTTTCTGAGACAGAAACACAGTATTTTTCGTGTGGCACCACTATAGCTTACTGTCTGTTTGGTTTTTTCTTTCTTTTTTTTTCCTTCTTTCTTTACAACTTCACCTTTCATGGTTGCTTTGTAGCTGCATTCCCTTGCTTTTTATGGAAACCAGACCTTCATAGCAGAAGAGAGGTAACAGTATTTTATCTTTTGACTTACACAGCTTTTACACTGCCTCTTGCAATAAGAATGAGAGAAGAAAAAGCACGCCCTATCGTGAACTTGCTGTCGGTTAGGGACATGGCACGTGATTTTGCCTACCACATTCCAAACTGAATGAAATCGGGCTTGGTCTTGACTGTGTTCAAACCCAGATGCAAAGACTCAGGGTGATGTGGCAGCTGACCTTCTCTGTAAAGTCAAGAAGGGGTGATGGTTCCTTAAAGGCTGGAAGTGGAAGTTTTGAACTATTTTATTACTAGAATTCACCACAAATTCTGAAGATCATTTGCCTTAAACTGTAAACTTCCAAAACCCACAACGTGCATAAACAGGTTCAATTGTCACAAAAGTTTTGTTTCATTTTTGAGCTGTTCTTTTTAGCCTGTGATGCAAGGAATGTTATTTTTACTTCAAACATGGAGGTATTAACAGAGCAAAAAGGGGTATCCCATGAATGCAGTTTGAAGACTTTCAGTAGTGTTTCTTACAAGAGATAACAAACAACCAAGAAAAATGCTTCATTATTTATAGCCGATGAGAAGTCTTGTGACTCTTTATCCAGCAGGTCTTTACACAAAGGGTACACAAAGAACAACCCAACCCAGTTACAGAAGGTAGAGCTCTGTTCATCTCTTAGTAATGGTTTAATGACACAAAAGTGATTCACATTGAGAACGCTTCATATTCCTTTCCTCTCCTCTCCCAAAATATGCAGTGAGTAACTGAAAGCATGAAAAAAAATTGAAAGAGTTTAAGTATTCGAAGTATTTCCTGCCCTTTAAACTCTTGATACTGAAATTGTGTTTAAAGTCCAAGCAATTAATAACTGCACTTCATTTCAAGAGGATGCAAAGATCAAAAATGTTAACACATTTGCTCACTTCAGGCAGACACTGTTGGCTATGCAATGTAAAACAACTTCCTCAGAAACAAAACCTCAAACCCTAACTTTTGGTTGCTCACCACAGGAAGGTACCTGACAAATAGCAGAGAGATCAGAAATTGGAAAAAACAATGTTTGAAAAGCCAATCTAAAAGCATTAAAATGTATACTACTCAGGTAACAAGTAAAAGAAAGGCTATGAAAGGTATAAGTATGAAAATCAGAGAAACTGTGGCTCTTTGGGAAGCAGTAACAGCCCTCCTGATTGACACACTTCCAACTATGCTAGCAAAATCCTAGTGGAGCACAAACATTCAGGATACCCTTTGGTATATGTAGCCTGAGGGAATCTCTTCTAAGTGGGACAGGTTTTTTCTAGAAAAAAACAACACTGTAATAGTGTTGTTTAACCTTTTAATCTGTGCTCAATTCCAGAATTTGATCAAGCTGACTCAGGAACTCTAGACTTCATGAGTAGCAGAGTGATATCCATGATACTAGTCATATGAACAGGGAATTAATAGAGAGGAAAAAAGCACTTCTAAGGAGAGACAAAAATCTGCTTTCATCTGCAACTGTGATGAACCACACCACTGTATTATAATTCTTAACATGAAGAGGAACTTCAATATTGTAACAAAAGAAAAGACTACCAAGCAAATTATGTGTCTTTCCTTCAACCCCTTTGCAAACACAATGCTTCAGGGAAAGAATTGGCCAACTGCAATTAGAATTGTGGCGTAGCAATTCTTTGAACACTAGGTGGCGTCAACAGCCTGGATGACATCTGTATTTTTACCTTTCTTCCCTAAACCTTGAACAAAGCAAGGAGAACAGTATCTTACAAAATTCATTAATTTTAGCGTGCTGGATATTTAGAGTGCTGGGGAAGGAAACACAAGAACATGACTGTGGAATTTTTTTTTTTTCAAGTTGGACAACTGACAAAGTTTCCCTTTTCAGCAGATATTTTGTTTGCAAGACATCTATAAGTAACATACTCAAAAGTAAATCATTGCTAAGGTAATCTTTAATGAAAAATACAAAAATTTAAAACATATATAGTAGCCAAACTTGCACTAACTTCCAGTCTCTTGGAAAAAGATACATACGACAACACCTCACAGAAGTGACTGTAAACAATCCAGGCTATGTAATGGTACAGTGTCAGTTATGGTTACAGATGATTGTAGTACAGTCTCAGTGAGATAACTTTAAAATATGGTAAACTTTGCACTGATGCACACTCAAACTGAAAAGCATTCAGAAAAAGAGCTAGGAGAGTAGGTCCAAGAAATCCATTTCAAGGTAAGAGATTGAACCCAATTCCACTTCATTTTTCTAACAGAAGGGTAGGGAAAGAATAAATCATCAATTACAAACACCTAAATACAGCAGAATTTCTGGTATCTTTTATGTAGTAGATGATAAATAATAGTTAGGAGCTGTTCAGACTGAAAGTAAATGGAGAATACCCCACGATAATGATGAACATTCAGAAAATGAGTACAAAGGGTAGTTTTTGAGGAGGACATGATATTAGTCTGATTTGTATCCTTCCCTGAATAAACACCATACATCTACCTTGAACAAGAATCTCAGCAAGCTTGTTCTAAACACCAGTCACAACAAGAAGCAGCAGAGATGTTTTCCAGCTAATGCTCTTCCCTCTATGACAATCAAAGGTAAATTTTGTACCAGATTTTCAGACTCAGCAAAAATAAGCTATTGCCGTGGGTAATCCAGGAATGGAGGCAATATTGCATGGTGTGAAGAAATTTTCTGATCCAGCGTAGAGCTGGATTTTAATAATCAAAATGCTAAGCTAGGAAGGATGAATTCAACTGATGAATACAGTTAATCTTCCAATTATAATCTTCCAACAGGATTTCAGAGTCCCTTCCTTTTGAAGTTAATTGAAGTTTTTCCACTGACTTCAACAGAATAAAGATTAGGATCTCTTAACAAACTCTCTTGATAAATTAGTACTTGTGGATTATTTTCATCATTTTAGAGAACATATCTACAGTTAGAAATTTGTTCTTGTCTCATGCAAAGTCCTCATTTTTAAGCCTGCAGTAAAACAGTAAAAAATAGCCACAGGTTCAATCAAGTCACCCTGTTGGCATCACATTTACTGGACCCAGGTGACATGTACTTCACTCTGGTTTTAGTCAGTACTGGATCAGCTTCTGAATCGCTGGACTTGAAGCTTGTGGTTTTTTTGTTTTGCAGTCTACCCTTGGAAGTGTTTCAACTGTATTTCTTCCTCTTACTTTTCTAAGTTAATTTAATACCTGCTACTAGTCACAGATTCACAGATCGGTAGGAGCTAGAAGGACCTCTGAAGATCATGTAGTCCAACCTCCCCTGCTAGAGCAGGATCACCTAGAGTGGGTTGCACAGGATCATGTCCAGGTGGGTTTTGAATATCTCCAGAGAAGGAGACTCCACAACCTCTCTGGGCAGCCTGTCCCCAGTGCTCGGTCACCCTCACAGTGAAGAAGTTTTTCCTCATATTCAGAAGGAACTTCCTGTGTTCCAGCTTGTGCCCATTGCCCCTTGTCCTGTCACTGGGCACCACTGAAAAGAGTCTGGCCCCATCCTCTTGACACCCACCCTTTAGATATTCATAAGTATTGATGAGATCCCTTCTCAGTCTTCTCTTCTCCAGGCTAAACAGACCCAGCTCTCTCAGCCTTTCCTCATATGAAAGATACTCCAGTCCCCTCATCATCCTTGTAGCCCTCTGCTGGACTCTCCAGTAGTTCCCTGTCTTTCTTGTACTGGGGAGCCCAGAACCGGACACAATATTCCAGATGTGTAGAGTAGAGCGGGAGTATAATCTCCCTTGACCTGCTGGCCACGGTCTTCTTAATGTACCCCAGGTACCATTGGTCTTCTTGGCTACAAGGGCACACTGCTGGGTCATGGATAACTTGCAGTCCTAAATGTGTACTTCTGAAATCTACAATCCTTTATTTCTGGAACAGCAATATATGCTTACCTATCCCTGCACAGCTGGTGTGACATCTGAATCTTGCCTTAGAGGTGCTTGGTCCCTAACTTGCCTAAACTCTTATTTTCTGCTGGCAGTTCAGCAAAAGTGACAACTGTCACATCTCTACTTGGCACTCATAGTGCCTGGCTAACATACCTTAGTCCTTGTCTGGAGGTCATCTTTAGCTTTAAGGTAACTTAAACCCCTAGTTTTTCACTACAACTTGCATGTTTCCTACAATACATTGTGTGACAGTGTCTTAACACTGACCAGATGCAAAAACCTTTTAGTTATCAGCTGCCTGTGCTGGATTTCCTGTCCACTTACTTTCTCCATTTACAAATTCCTTTGCCCCTCCACAACTTCTAAGACCTGTATAAAACATCAATAGACAAATCCTCATTCCTAACTAGCTTCACCAGATATCAAAATACGGAGACTTTCTCACTCATGACAGCATGTCAGAAAAGGCTGCACTCTGACATGAACAGACAGAGTGTGATCAGATACCTACCCACACACTCAGGCTCCTTTGAATCCCACTGTGAGGTTCCCTGGCAGGTGAGTTTGGCATTTCCTTCTATTTCATATCCCTCATTGCAGGTCACAAAACATACCGTCTTATAGGAGATATCAGCCGTTGAACAATTAATGTATCCATTTTCAGGAGCCCGAAGTTTGGGACATGTTCGAACTGCAAAGGGAAAGAAAAAATCAGTGCACTCTGCAGCACTGAGAATCAGTGGAGTTACACTAGTTTGCCCAGGTTTTCAGGTGTGGGACAGGTACTGGCTTGTACACTAGTTACAGTAGTTTGTACAAATTTAGGGAACAGGGCTGACTTTTTTCAAAGGCCTGATGCCTTCCTCGTCCTGAAACAGTCTTGCATAGCATGTATGAGGTTGGGTACCTGCTTCCAAGCTCACTTAAGTTCTGATGTAAGTCCAGCCCAGCAAACTAACTGTGCTCAGAAATGTTCCTAGCTATTGAAGGCATCTGGCATAAAGTGTGTGGCCTGTGCTAGTAATGTCTGTCAGCCTTCAAAACAGGACAGCTGCAGTCAAACAGAATCCTGTGGAAAAGTGTGCATCTTTGGAAGTTTCTAATCCCCCAGCCGTGCCTGAGAATTCTTTGGGGGATTTCCAACTGGCAGTCTGGTATGGGCTGAGTGCACACCAGGGAAAAGGCTGAGAGCTTATTAACAGAGCAGATGACAGTGTCCCACTGCTCAGGAACATTCTCAGGCACTCTGGAGTGTATTGATGTAGACATACACAAGTGTGAGCCTCCACAAATCAGAAAAGCAGACATTCACCATGACAGGGGAGACTGAGAGGCAGGAAGAAGGAATACGAGGCATTCACAGACAAGAGGACCATGAGAGATGAAAAGGAACAAATTAGGCTGCTGCTGAGACAAAATAGACCCTTTCAGGTGTAGGGGTTCCCATGGAGGCAGCCCTGGTTGCTGCTCAGCACAGAGACCTTTCTCCTGCCGTGTCTCACAAGCACTGCAAGCAGCATGACGCCAAGGAGAATGCAGTCCTGTGCAGGATGCATGTGCAGAAAGGGAAGTGGGGCATGGAGGGCGAGCCTGAGATTGTTTTATGGTTTTGTTACTGAATCACGATGCTTCAGTTTAACATAAATCTACACTGTAATTAAGACTGATCCCAAACCACCTGAATGATAGTAAGAAAAAAATAGTAGCACTGCTACAGCCTGAATTTATGTTCTTTGTTTCAGTGTCATAACCTCAAGCTCTTCTACTATGACCTCTTTCCTTTGCACTGCCTCCAGGTGTCCTCCTCTTCAGCCAGTATCTTATGCTTCTGCATTTGTCCCCTTGCTCTCCTCTGGACAAGCGACTGAGCTACATGCACACTGCCTGGCCTTTGGGTCCCTTGAACAGCTAAGCTGTATACACCTATCGTCTGGCTGTGACTATATGGTGATGATGATACTTGTATTACAACCGGTTGATAGCAAGCGCAAATGTGTAGATGCCTGCTGGGGTCCTAGTGAACCTAGACCTTCAATAATTCATGCCTCTCTGCTACAATCAGCTAGTGATTTTCCAAAACCAGTGGAAAACTCGTACAGTTGAAAACTCGTCTCAGCTGAAGCTGGTAGATACTGCTCAGTATGTTCAATGTTATTAGAGGGAGAAAAACACACACAGGCAAACAGTGTGACTGCTCAAAAATATAATCAAGACGACTGCAGTTCCCTAAACTTTTATGGGTTTAAGCTGAAGGAGGGTCAATTTAGATTAGATGTTAGAAAGAAATTCTTTACTGTTAAGAGTCGTGAGGCACTGGCACAGGTTGCCCAGAGAGGCTGTGGATGCCCCATCCCTGGAAGTGTTTAAGACCAGTTTGGATGAGGCTTTGGGCAACGTGGTCTAGTGGAGGGTGTCCCTGCCCGTAGCAGGGGGGTTGGAACTAGATGGTCTTTAAGGTTCCTTCCAACCCAAACCACTCTGTGATTCTATGATTCTAAACTCTCTTTTCCCTGGGTTGTTTTCTACAGCTTCTGGTGACCTTGCTGGCAGGAGGGGGCAAGCTCTGATGACCGAGATCTGGACAGCTTCTTCACTGTGGTTGGGGATGCTGATTTTACCAACTAACCATCCTTGCTGCCACCAGGTAGGAGGCAAACCACAAGCTGCTCTCCAATGCACTCCAAAGTAAGCCAACTTGGCAACTTTCCTTTCCCAGTAGTTGTTCACTCTGCACAATGATCAGACAGGACATACCTACAAGTGGACACATGGATGGAACTATACACCCTCAAACTAATAAACGGGCACTCCTTTAAATGAAAGCCAGCTGTATAAATGCCAATAACTACAAGCCCCTCAAAGCTACAAAAAACACGTTAAATAATGTCTTTTTTGAAAACAGGTATAGTGGCACCTAAGTGGACAAAAAAGTGTAGCATAACCTATGTATATTGGATAGGAAAGAAAGCAAGGAAAGCAAGGGAGAAAGGCACAAAGGGAGAAAGGGAGAAAGCCTTTCAGATGCACCTGATACATCTTGCCTTACCACTGTCTCATGTGAGACACTCTCTGAAAGTACTACTCCTCTTGTGCTTGCATATACACAGGCCTCCTCTAGGAAATGCATTTAAGACTCTAAAAAAGATCTTAAAACTTCCATCTTGCGAGAGGCACTCTGAGCTTCAGAGCAGCTTCCTAATATGCTGTAACTTAACTGTAGTAGAGTGAGTTAGAAAGACATTTTTACAGCTGAATCACACATGCTTTATACAGAAGAGAATAGCTTTTCTCTTTTAAGGTTACTATAGAAGTTTTTAACACCCAGTCTGTGGTAAAAGGAAGCAAATGTTACCAAACTCCATGGCATTATTGACTAAGTCTGAATGAATTAAGAGGAGACTCTCAACAGTGTTAATCTGCCCAAAGAGAAGGCACTCCCTTCCACTACCCGGTAAGTCTAGCCACCTCTTCTGAAGGACTGCAATAGCTATAGTGCTCCTACCTCTTCGGCGTTTCAGTGTTCACCCTTACTTGTCTCTGTATGGCTCTGGCAGAAACATGTAAATGAGCCCATGTTATCCTGGTTATGGTTCCACCCATTAAACATAAAACCATCCTCTTGTCAACAAGGCATTTTCAATGACCAAGAAATATTTCCATAAAGCCAGTGAAAACAACAACAACAGTACATTCTGCTTGCTCTGGGTTTTCTCCTAATACATTTTTCTAGATTAAATACATACTTTGTAGTTACTTTTTTCATGGGTCACTGTTAATTGCATGACATGACTGCATTAATCACTTTGTAATAGCACAGCAGACTTTAGCTAGCAGAACAACTGAGGAGTGTTTAATGTCAAAATCCAAAGCAGTGCAAAAGGATTTTCCTTCACTCTCCCCTCCTAAATTATTTGATAAAATACTCTTGGGATTAACAAGACAGCTATAAACTGTGCCTTTGATCTTACTCCCTTTCATAGTCTGAGCGAATTGAGACTAGCAGATCCAGCACGTGTAAAGGTAGGATTTTTTAATACGTATTTTTTTAATTTGAAGTCTTCAGTATGATGGAGAATGGCACACGAAAGGCAAAAATTATATCCTTTCAATGCTTCAAAGGATATTAACTCAACATCAAGACAGTATCTCAACGCAGACTTCTCTCTTTCCCCACCTTCCAGACAAATTCCCTGTTAAAGCATGATCAGGCACCAACATCCAACAGGTGAGTATTTTTACATGCTCCAGAAAGTTTTCCAAGTACTAGAATCTTCCACTTCTCTATAGACAGTGAAGATGAAGGATCCTTTCTGGCTGACTGCAGCTTTCCCCAGATTTTTTGCACTGGAGGCTACTGCGTGACAAAAGCTTTGACAGGCAGGTGCTCTTTCCCAGAACCCCAGTCTACCTGAAGTAGCATACATCTTCAGTCTGTGTTTTGATTGCTGGAAAGTCAACATCCCTAAGTCTAGCTTCTCAACATACCCTCATGGTACTGGCCCGCAATTTATTTTCTATTGAAAGCTTCCCTTTCCTGCCTTCTGTCACTGGAAGCTATAAAGGAAAACTAAATTTTCCAGGATTATCTGAAGAAGAGTCCTGCAATGTAAGCAGAAGTGAACTGCTACATTAGAATGTCCTGAGAAACTGATCTCTAGCTCTGAACTCTCCTTTCAGAACCATGACTTGCTGTTTCTTTATGGGCTGCAGTGTTTGCTGTAGTAGCATACAATGCTAATGCCTCCAAGCATCTATCCTGCCTCTTTCCCTAAACTCAAGGTCAGGGCAAGAGTTACAGAACGAGCTGACGACCTATTATTTACTAGCTTCCATGCAGCACACTAATGTCAACTGCATCCAACTCAAGTTAAATATGCTGAACTACAGCCTGTGGCTGTTGAGGAGGATGAGGGCTGCTACTTGTTTTTTTCAGGCCCTCCTTGGAGGACATACCAGACAGGACTACATAGAGATGCAGCTTCCCTTCTAAATCATCAAGAACCCAACCTCAGGCAGAGACAAGTGATTACACAGCAAAACTGTGTTCCTATGTACTTTTAAGAGCTCCAGAAATAATGTTTTTCAGAATCCTCCTTCCCATGTCTCCTCCCTTTCACACTTTCTGTTTGTTTCTTTTCCAGCTGACATTCTCTCACAGCGAACTTCTAGGATACTGACAGTTGTTCCCTAGTGAAACCACTCAGAATTCTTCTGAAGACCATGCTCAAGGCCCAAGCTTTCCTATTTTTCATAAGAAGGAATTGTTAGGAAGCGAAATGGAATTCTTCCATGGTTAATGTCTCCCAACATCAATGCCCATCTGTGCCAGGAGTCTGGTGGATATTCTAAAACACCCATGTGGCAAAGGTCTTGTTACATACTTGACTACTTCATAGGTTCACTGGATTTACATAATGTAGATACAAAATCCATAGAAATTAGGTGGAGAGAGGTTTAAGGAAGGAGAGTGTAGATTTACGTGGAAAAGACTGTCTGCCTACTAAATATTGCTCTGCATTTTCTATTGTAGATGACCTCCTTCCATTTTAGGAAGGAGAGAAAGGAGGGATTGGAGTGGGAGTTTACCTTTGGAACATTCTTTCACGCAAGAGCTAACAGGGTCAGATCTACACTCCCAAATATGTAGTGAGCAGCGAAAACCACTGGTAAGAACAAACTAATCCAACAGAAAAAGACTTTTCAAACACATGACATCCATACCTCTGCAACTAGCCTCTGATCCAGACCACTGGCCATTTGGCTGACAAAGCCGGATGCTGCTTCCCACGAGATCAAATCCTGCTTTGCATCGGATCCCACAGGCAGCATTAAAGTAATTGTTGCAGACATTCTGGACAAAGTAACCATTTTCAGGGGGCTTCAGTTGAGGGCAGTGAACAACTAAAAAATTATAAACAGCCAGAGTTATGCTAGTAGCTGGAGTGCAATAGGCTACTGAAGAAAAACATTTTTTTTTCATTTCCAACTCGACTTGCATCTTGGTATTTTTGTTGTTTTGGAATGACACAGAAAATCCTGCATGGAATTTGACATGTCCTTCACAGTGCAAACACAAAGAACAAAACTGTCCCAGCACTGCATTGTGCATTCCAGGGGTATTCTGTTCCTGGATGGAAACACTTACCTTCACAGCTTTGTCCTACAGCACGATATCCGTCCCGGCATGTACAATCCTCAATGGAGGTACTCCCTGGTGGAGAAGTATGATTCTCGTCGGGACATGAGGTACAAGTGCTGATACCACCTGGTGAACCTTCAGGCTTGTATGTTCCTGGTGGACAAGCTGTTGAGCAAAAAAAAACATGATAGAAAGGAGTTAGGGATATCGACCTTTCACGGCTAGCATAATTTTTCAGGTGTGTTGCTTTACTTTTTACATTATTCTTTCTGCCTCACACATCCAGTGTGATTTAGGGCAGGAGCATTCTCCACTTAAAGTGCTGTAGAGTTCTTACAGGAGTGAACTAAAGCTTACCAAACTCAGTGGAGGTCTCACCAGTGACTGCCTGGGGACTGATTTTAAGTCCATGATTAATCTTCTCGAAAAAAAGCACAGTAGCAGAAGACACGCCAGATTTTCACTGATAAAAACTGCACCGACCTCACAAAGACATTCTTGATTTAGAGGTGTAAAAGTTATTTTAGACAAAATCCTTGCCATTCAAAACTACATCAAAGTTTAATGCATACAAATTCTTAGCAAGCTAACACAAGCTCTTGAAAAAGCCTGCCCTTGATTTACACGTTATGATTATATATGAACTACACACTATACTTGCTAAAATGTATGAACCACAAACAATGAAGCAATTAACCAAAGCAATTGCTCCCTGAATCTTTTGTGCTCCTTTATAACCCATTTAATAGTTTTAATTCTGTGCATCTACATGCACAAGCCTTGAAGAGATTCAGGAGATGTCTTCAGAGGCAGGGAAAATGCAGAGGGAAAAGGCACTTCTCGCTTGAGAACTTCTGATTGATTGGGTAAGTCCGAGTCTTATCTCTCTTTGCCTTGAATTCTATTCTTCAGGAATCCACCATAATTATCTTTCTCACAAGGATGATGTGAGAAACAGGGGAGTGACTAATCTACACGTGCTGATAAAGTGAAGGATTGATTGATCAGATTACCACTTGAAACAGGACTCAAAAGACGCTTGTGCTGAAAAACATACCTCCTGATGTAAAGTTCGGGAAATATTTGGAGAAGGTTACTTAACACTGAAACCAGCCAAAAAAGCTCTCATTTCATTAATTTAACTGTCTACAAATTTTCCTAATGGCCACACGTTCTCTTGCAGACTGCAAGTCAGCGTCTTGCTTCCTGCCCTCAGCACAGTCACTTTGTACCATCTGGTGTAGCTCCGGGTGGTATAAAGAACTGTACACCATAAACACCCTCAAGTGCCTTCCTCCTTACACTGTCAGGTGTGTTCTGCTTCTGGAGCAAATCTCTCCTATTGAGGTATATTTTCTGGAGTTCAAAGATTCTGGTAGTATCAGTCTTGCCTTTGGTAGATATGGGACCAGCTCTGTTTGTTCTGTGTGTTAGATGCTAAGATATTCTGACTCCTTCTTATTAATGAAAAAAACTTCCTGCTTTCTAGGCAACTGGGGAAAAAAAAAACCACCCCAAACAACCAAAAAACAAAACAAAACAAAACACTCCAGCCTCTTTTTTTCCTCATCTGTCATTGGAGAATTGACTTTTATAAGCCAAATTTTATGCATTATACCTTAAAAAATCAACCCATATGAATAGTTACCACTTCTTTCCAGAAGGACCAGAGTCTTTTGAATAGCTTCCAGAGATAATATTTTTGTTTCCTTTTCACAAAATTTCCAGTTTTATTTTGAAGAAAGCAACCAAGTGGCTAGCAGTTAAGGAGTGTTTTTGGGTGCTGTAAATTGCCTTCACAAATCTGTATTTTAAACACATTTTTAAAAAGACAATGAAAATGCCTAAGCAGTAAAGGATGCAAGAACAAATCAAGACATTTCAGGAAGGAAAAAAGGCAGAAAAATCCCATCAGAATTAGGGCTAGGAATTTTTCATTTTTGTTTTAGGACTTTTGGAAAAGCATTTGCAAAAAAACCCCTTTCCTATAGTTCACCCGCTCTTCCCATCCAAGACATTCCTCTTGGACTATTACTGCTTCTTTCCTCTCTTCTGTGCAGAAATCCCCTCCCTCGACACTAGGTCTCTCTGAAATAGTCTCTCATGCTTCAGATGATCACCTCCAAACTCCCTAAGTATCAGAGGTATGACTCTAAAATCTGAAATATTTCTCTCCGGCACTTTGTGGAAGTCTCTGTGCATCCTTGTTAAAACTAATAGGTATCCAGTACAAAGTACATCCAAAAGGATACCGGAAAGAGTGCAAGTTAAGCATCACACGGGACCTGCTGTATGACAAAGCCACCCTCCACGTGCCAGCAAAAGTGAGTTAGTCTCTTCTGTTCTATGTGTGGCATATACAAAGCCATCTAAAAGAAATGTTTCATTAAAAACCCTAAAACAATAAAACAACAAAAACCCGACCTAACTTTTCTCGTTCTTGCAACCTCACCTTAGATGAAGAAGCAGCAGCTCTTTTCTGTTTCTGTTTTGGGAAGTATGGGATAAAAATAATCACCCATTTTATGATGTGGGTGTTTTTCACAATGAACACAGTAATTTGCTTAGGGTTTTGAATTAGCCTGGTTTTGACAAAAGTGGTTCATTTTGAAAATACACTTACAATTTGCTCTTTCCAGTGAAGCAGGAGGGGGTAAATAATACTGTTAAAATGGTTAATTAATGTCTCTACTGTGAAAGAAAAGTTTCCGCAAGTGTCCTGATACTTTCTGAATGCTTCAGATCCTCTCCACTGCCTTTCTAAAAAGTCGGACTATGTCCTATCTTGGCTTTTTATGTAGAATTTTCTCCAAGCCTGAGTCCCTGAACTGATCATTGATCTCACATCTCACCTAGTTGTATTCAGCTATGAAACTCCACGCAAGCTACATTCAAAATTTCCACAAGATAACACTTGGTTACAGAGCTATTTCCAAGTGTGTTGTATCACAGTCTATCCTGTGATGCCAAGAGATTGTTTAAGAATGGAACATAAGTATGCTGACCATTGTGCATTTCCATGACAGCCGCAGAGGTTAGTCTGGCCACAGCTTAGGTTAACCCCATCCAAAATCAGCTGTGGAAGAGCAGAGCTTCGATCATCTGCTGTAGACTGGACTTGTCCATACCCGACCCAGCTAGACTGCAGACCCACTCCCTCCTGCTCCAGACAGCTCTAAAGCATGGCCCAAATCTACACACAGCAACACATTCAGAGGCAAGAGAGAACTTGATGGGCAAGCACATCTGAAGAGCACACGTGGCCCCATCCATGACTGATCGTACAGGTGTCTCTTTGGGGTCTCTTCTGAGAATTAAGCAGTGCTGAATTTTCATTGCACTCTAGTCACCAGTCTGCACTCACCAACATGCCCTCTAAACCCGCAAAAACTGATTGCAGGGAGAGATCACCTTCTCCAGTGCTAATCTGTAAAAATGATTTACCTTTTTTTTCAAGGCTTACTTCCACTTGCCAACAATATGATGGTATGAAAAGGCTCAAAACAGTGTCTGAATGAAACCCAGTGTAAATAAGCTTCAATCTGGCACTCTCAAGAATGACAAAGAAGGCAAGAATTTTAAAATGGGGAAACAACTTTAACAGTAATAGTCTTTAAACAGAGAGGACATTTATGTGCACATCCACACTTATGATCTTCTCAACGGAAGATTTAACTGCCCATATGTGAATCATGTTGTTCTTTGCCCAGAAGCAAGGGGAGGAGCAAGGCAATGCTTTTTGTTTAATCTAATTCTCCTTCTGAGACCAGAATAGTGAATACTGAGTTGCACCAGAGGATTACCTTTCTTACAGGAACGAAAGGATATCTGGAAGTAGGGATTACTGTGCTAACTGAAACAAGCACAGGTCCCAAATTCCCCAAGCACGCAAAGATGGCTCACATTAAAGTTGTCATCAACAACAACCTACTTTCATAAAATGGTGGATATTCACCAATAATTCACATTCAGATTCTATTGTGCATGGTGATGACAGTACAATAACCTTCTGATCAGAAATGGTAATGAAATAATACATGCTTGCTTCAGCATGCCTCCTTCAGCATGCCTCCTGCATTTTCCTCCTCAGTTACGCTCTCCTAGGGTATACAACTAACTGAAAAAAATGTAAGAAAATGCAGCATGTCTCTTCTGGTTTTGCATACCACAGGGCTTGACGGCCAATGGAACACACTTTCTTACCCATTTATCTACCAAAAAAAAAAAATTAAGTTGCGCATGGGAAAGAAATCACTAGAAAGGAAATATGTCACAGGTTTGCTAGAAACAAAGACCCACAGGGCAGGCATGAAAACATTTCAGTCAACGCAAGTGTACTGACAGCATAACTGTGTCAAGACATTGCCTGAAGCTGAACAATGGACACAGAAAGTTAGGAAAGTCCACCAAAAAATCAAAGGACAGACTTTCAAATTCAGTAAGAATTCTTCTGCTCTGCCTACCTAAAATAATGACAATTTTAATCTTCAAGCACAAATAATTTAACATTGTAAAAGTGACAACAAAAAACAAGGTATATTTCAAAGATTCACCAAACACTTAACATGTATTATTCAGTTTGGCTTTTTTTAAACTGCAAATACTAAAGCCAGTGGCAAAGTTAAGCCAACCGGTACTGAACCCACACAACGGCATAAAGAGTCCAGTCTGGATTTAAACAGGTAGAGATCGCGTGCCAAAGGGTTCCTCTCTGTGACACAGGATCACGATACTTCCTCTGAATGTATGAGTACAAATTTTAAGGATAAACAATTCTGCGTTAAAAATGTAAATCTTTTAAAATCCTGGGACAGCAGGCAAGCTCAATATCCTCTCCAACTACACTAGTGTATCTAAGTCACTGAAATGGAATTATTCTTCATTTATGCCAGTGTAAGAGAGAGGACAGTCAATCTCTATGTATTTTAAAGATTAATTTGAGGGATTTTGTATTTTCTTAAATGCATAATTTCTCCCACTAACTACATTTACTAAGTAATCCCTGGCATGAGCTGTTTTTTCCACACTTGATGCTAATGAGGGTTCAGATTAAAGGTTTATCTTTTGCAGGATGTGGCAGGAATCAGCTAGCAATATCCCGCTCTCTCCTGCATCAACTTGTGCTGTATTTGTACACTGCTACAGTGATGACTGTAGCCTCTAATTCTCCTTTTTTCCCCTATATGTGTAAAGTCTAAACGAAACGACACCTTGATGCAAATCACAAATACATAAATAGTCTTTATAGCTCAATCCCCAAATCTCTTAAATGAGGAAAGCCTAGTTTTTCCTTTAATCAAACTGGTTTTATGCTACTGTAACTTCTTTTATAACACTGATTACATGGATACACATTCAACATAATGGAGTGGTGAATCTATCCCAGAATTGGAGTATACCATGAATATCTATTCTTATTTTGGTTTGCTGGTATCTACTAAAAATGATGCAATCCAGAGGTCACAGAATCTTTAAACACTGATCACCGGATGTTTGTATTTAATTCTTTCCCTGTTTCCTCATTTTTTTGTTACTGAACATACATGGACAGGAAATTTTTGGTTATGTGGATCTTTGACCTGGCATATGTGGTCTTGTACTTTTATTCATTCATTGGAACTTATGTGGAAGATCCAGTGTGTGCCTGGATCTACTTCAAATGATAGTCCACAACATCAGGACAGCCAAAATCTTAAATTAGCTCACATTTATGCCCTTGGAGAAGAACTACAGCCTGAAGGTGTGGGCTTTCTCTCCCATTGCTTTACTTCACTTAAGAGTCTTGTGCCTTGGCAACAACAACAACAAATTAGAAAATATGTCACCCTGACCTTCATGTGTGTGAAACAAGTGCTGTGGTAGCTGTGTTTGCCATCACTCAGGTTTTAAATTCGCCACCATGCATGGGCCTGACTATAAAGCTTAGTTATTTTACTAAATAAAAGTAAAAAGCTTTCATGGGGAAAGAAATGCAAAGAAGTTACAGTACATTATCATGTGCTACATCTTTCTACCCTGATATCTGCATCTCCCATTGTGACAGGGTACTACATGATCAGATTTGCACCCTGGCCTCTGAAATGTATGTCACTAGACCTGCAGATAAAGATCTTTAAGCCTGCTTCTCAAAGGCTTTCCACACGCTGGATCTCTACTGTAGAGACTGGCTCCAGAAATTATAGCTTTTGTTGTCACATTTAAGTTATGTGGGAAGGTGTTTTTAAAAAAATCTCCTATATGGTAGGTTCACCAGAACAGACACTTTGTGCCCATGAAATGCTTTTGGAAAGCTAGGGAGAAAAAAATTTAAACCTTTGGCAGATACTGTAATCCACCTTTCTGCAGTTTTCAACATGTATGGTGCCATTAAAAAAACATGAACCAGAAGCATGCTAGGATTACAAGAAATATGTGAGGAAGTGGCTAGTTAAACACTTGACATGTATGACTTGCACAAAGACTGCAAAGAAAACCTTGAGCTTGCCTTTAAGTGTAGGGATCAGGGAAGGATTTCTGCTAAGTCTCAGCATGTTCTCCAACTCTTTAGTATCTCCTGTTATCCCCAGCATGTGCTCTGCATTAATTTCAGACAGCATTGAACCTGCTCATCCATCTGCTCTTTGTCAGTATTCCTTAAGCATCCTTCTCACAGCAACATGATTAGCAATTTAACAAGCTAGATGTCTTCTCTGCTCCTATTTGATGTATTTTGCTCCATCTCTTTACTAGATTTACAAATTTACTCTAACTAGGGAGAGCAGGCTGAAACAAATCAGAAGTTTAGCTACTTCTGTACACGATACACAGGGAGGGGTTCACTCAAACCTTTTTACTGAGTTTACAGACATCAAAATTGCAATATTCCACTACCAAGTAGGCTGCAGCATTTGGAATGATACTTTGAGATGATCTAGCTTTACATTTTTAAGTACTTCAAACAGTCAAAACAAACTTTCAGCAGAAATAACTTGTTCATGATAAAAATGAGAATCTTGGATCCTCCCGATGGGGCAGAAGAACTGGAAAGTTGCCTGGAAGGAGATACAGTCCATTGGGTGAACATCCCATCTCAGCACCCCAAGCATACAAAGTGTAGGCAACAATCTGCCTGCTGAAGAATATAAGCCCAAGAGCTATCTCATCTTGTAAAAGTTAGGATGCCTACAAGGACCTTCTTCCACAAGGAAGACTGGCCATGAGCCACAACTGTGCTGAGCATCCCTGGGTAAGCTTGGGGCCAGCACATTTAGATAGGATTACTGCAAAGCAATGATTCTGACTGTAAAATGTCCTCCTTGGTAACAGCAGCAGTACTGAGAATGTATAGAAAATCCATTTATGCCCAGTTTTAAAACTTTTTTAAAAAGCAGATCATGTTAAAAACATGGTGAGTGCCTTAAACAGATTCATACTTGAACCACAGATGCATTGCAAGGACACAGAGCTTCTAAAAGTATTTAAAATGTTTTACAATCATGAAAATAAAGACTACTCTATACACTTTTACAGAGAGTAACTTCTCTCTTTTGTCTCAAAGCATGTGGCTTACTCAGGAATAAAAAAAGAAAATCCTCATTCCATGTACTGTATTGTAACTTAAAAAGAAGTCTACTCATGCTTCACTCAAGCTACAAGTTCACAAGATGTATCCTCACAAGTTCTGCAATTTATATACACAGAAATTCATGTATTGAAATGAAGCTCTTCTGGCATTTTTGAATCTCAGTGGCATTTTAGACAGTGTTTACAGGTTTGCTGTTTGCATAGACATCAAACCTAGCATTGGTGATGCATTTAGAAGGTGTACCCAAAGCAAACATAAACATGTATTAGCTACAGATATCAGCTCATGCCAGCACTTTTGATTTTTAGCACTTGGATATTGATTTATGTCCTCATGCCCCTGCATATTTCTAAAACGTATCATGCTAAAAGTGTACAACAAATTCTGAAACTACAAAAACGTCTTTCTGGGAAATTGACTTAGTTGATTGTGTGAAGTTTGCCATGCAAATACAGACTATTTATGAATTTATTTATGTGCAAGTGAAGGTTTTGTGTCCAAAACTTTGCACACCATCAGACTCTTAATTAAAAGGGGAAATAAAATCAATTCTGAAAATGCTTTGCTCAGATCAGAACTACTATATGGTAACCTTCTCTGGACATGATGTTCAGCATAACCACAGACACACATTCCTCAGTAAACCTTGATCACAGCTGATGTGACAGCACACACTATTCTCAACAGTACTGTTCTAAGTGCCCTGGATCTCTGGATAGCTTCCTGCTATTTACATATACAAACACTGAAAAGGAACTTCTCCATTCTGTCCTAGGTGCACTTATTTGCCTTTAATATACTTGCTGTGAAGGTATATTTTTGTTTTTACAAAACTGTAAAAAAATACAGACAGGCTCAAGTAAAGCAAATTCCACTAAGAAGAACCCCAGCATTTTGTTTAGTTTGTGCTACACAAAGATGAGCAAATACCTGTTTCAGAGAGCTAGTATCTGTCTCCTCTGAAGGCACCGGAAGCCCAGATTTCTCTAGGCCTGGTTCAATCATCATACCATGTATCAAATAGCTCTACTCTTTCAGCTGACAGAAAGGGTTCTGGGTCAAGAAGGAAAAGGGAGGGCCAAGAAAAGGACACATTTGCAGAGGGGAATTCAAATCAGATGAGGGGAACAAAGTCACTCCATACTTTTTCATTACTCCTCATTGTACCAACAAATCCACCAATCCCTCACCTCCCTAACAGGATGGACTAAAAAGCAGCTACTAGATCCCAAACCAGCCAAAATTATCCCTAGACCAAATCCCAAGTGCCAGCAGTCAGATACAGCAGAAGAGTTAAAAAGCTCCATCTGGGATGCACTATATGCTGCTCAGTTAACTTCTGCATGAGCTAGAGGCACACACTGGAAACCAAGAAATAGTCCTCCTCTATCCACAACTGGGAAGAGGGACTACTTGGAAAGAGAGAAGTCTGAGCTGGGGCTGGGGCAAAAAAAATTGGTTCCTTAACAACTCCTGACGTGCTACACCCAAAGGAAGCTGGACAGAAGTGAGAATTTACTCCACTGTCCGTGACTCTTGGGACATGCTGAAATCACAACTCAGCCAGCACTTGCTCAGCACAGACTACACTTTCTTCCAGAAGCAGGGAGCAAGAATCTTATGTTACGTGGATAACTCAAAAGATCACCTTCTCCTGGGATTCCTCAAAGGTAATTTTAACCAAAATAAGAGACTGGGGTTTAGAAGTTAACAAAGCACACACCCCAAGCTTCACAGGTCTGACAGGTTTCTGCAGTGAAGAACATGCCTGCTGGTTCAAGATCCATTCCACTGTGTTCACTTGTTCAGCAACTTGAAACAGTTTTGTGTTTAATGACTCTTGAGACTTAGAGTCCAAAGGAAAATGACTCTGGTGAAATTGAATGACCAAACTGGCTTTCCTGAGAGCAGCAAGTTGCATGAAGAATCTATGACGAGTCAGAGACTCCACATCCTCAGATTTTCTCCTTCTCATTCAGGCAAAAATTGTGAATTTGCTCTCTGGCAAAATATTAACAGAACTCTGTAGGGTACTGAATTATTTTACTAGTCTAATGTGAAACACTCCCTTTCTGCTGTTGCCTCCAACACCCACTCCCAGCAGCTGTTGGTGCATATGACCATGAAGAAAAAAAAAAAAAAAAGACACCTATTTCTGCCTCCTTTTTCTGCATATCAGAGTAGTTCCAGTTGCTGAATCACAGATGGGGAATGCAGCAAGTAAAACCTATTATAAACAGGAAAGTGAAGCCATTTCTGCCAGACCCTCAATAAACTGTCACTACTGCATTAGGTGCCAAACTTGGCATCTTTTCCACATCGCTTATTTTTATCATTAAATATACTTTTCAACAACCGTGATTATACTCCTATTAAGTAACATTTCTAAGCATTGAAGATATAGCACATGACTGTGCAGATGGAGAACATATGTCACTATTTCCATGTTTATTTACTTAGCATCCCAGGGTGAGAGTCAGACAGTTTTTGGTTAACTTAAGAGAGCTGAACCACATGCAATAGCTCAGGCCAGTAATCAGACAATAAAAAGTGGTGGGCTTGCCAATTATTTTTTTACATATTGTGAAACCATCCCAGCTATCCCTGTGTAGAGTTCAGTAAACTGTTGTAATCTTGATGTTATAGTTTCTACTTAATTCCTGGAATAACTACTGATACCCATGATTTACTGTGAAAAATGCCATAAATCCCATTCTCCATTCCTCATGTAAAACTCTTATTGAAACTGACAGGATCTCCTGACTACTTTTAAAATTATCTAAATGTGTAGATGAAAATAGAGTCTCATTTATTGAAAGCAAGAGCACTGAAAAAACAAATAGATCACTATTAACTGATGCTTGGTCAAGAAATATTTGGATAAGTGACTGCTTCTCACTTCATTTCCCCCGTTTTCCCTTGTCCTTCTCCCCTCTCATTTCTCTGCAAGAGATAAAGGGAGTCCTTAAGGATGGATCTGATTCTTGCTAAAGCAATACGTCAGCTGCAAGCAAAAGGGTCACCTCAGATTTGAACTGAAGGAACATGTTTTAAGTACCAAGCCCCATGCCTGCCAACGAGCTATGGTAAAAAAGATTAAAGATAAAAAAGATTATACTGTACTACCACAACCAAATACACACCTTCAGTCCTCAGTCTTATAAAGTTTTCTTCTGTGAAGAACTTCCATTAAAACATTTCAGAACACCACCTTTGCATCCCCCACTAGACTGCACTAACCTGGTCTCCATCCCTTAGCCACTCTGCAAAGACCTAACCTTCTGCAATTTGGGAGTTCTCCCATAAAGCAGGAATCCCTGGCTACTGAGTCCTGTGTTTGTAACGCCCCTTCTTGCTATCAGTATTGACCAAACGTGCTAAAGTAGCAACCTGTAACACCCAAAGGCTTTACGAAAGTGCAGTTGTTTCAACTAGAATGAAATAGCCTGCCATTGTTGCCAGAAAAGGGAGCAGGGAAATAGCAGAGTAGGATTCTTCCAAGAACTGTCAGGTGCTCAGCCTCTCTGTACATCACAGTGAAACTGTGATGTGTCCCACTTCTACATCTTCTCAGCTTCAAGGGAAATTTTTCCACCTGGAACAAGCAGAATCCCTTGTTCTCTTTTTAAAGGGCAGTGAGAACCTCTGTATGTTTTGGGAGGAAAAAGGTCTGCCACACTACCTTCTTCTCTAAATGCATGCCTTTTATCTGAGCTCTTTTGCCATAAATAAGGCCATCTACACCTGCAGAGATGGAGAATAAGGAGTGAACATTCTTACCTATAACCTGAAGGAAAACAAAACAGAAAAAAGGTAAGCAGTAATAGTGATTAAATCACTGCTTAATGGACCTAAGACTTACAACTACTAAACCACTGAATTTTACCTAGAAAATCTATTCCTAAATAGTACTTGATTCCTATTAGTTAGGTTCACAAGATAATTAATGCTGTCTAAAAATATCTCAGTTTTTCCTGGGTTTGAGCCAAGTTCTTGGCTAATTTCTTGCACTTTTGCAGACTGTGAACTAGTGAGGGATGCAAGCAACAGATGATAAACTACCTCTCTCATGTAGGAATGTATGAGGCATTGCACTTTCTATTTCAACACAGGAGGCCTCCCAAAAATGACCTTAAAAGTAGTGAGAATAAATCAATCTCTAACATCACTGGGAGTGAAATTTAAGATGTTACGGACAACTTTACAAAGCATCATATTCACAGACCTTGAACTTGTTACCTTTAATACTTATCTATGCTTCAGCCTTGAGGCACAAATCAGACAAGTAACAGCTGTAATCCATCACCTATGATGACAGGGTGATCATCTATCTTGAGGGACAGGTAGTTAAAAAGAAGTGGGGGAACAAGAAGACAGTAAGGGGCTTCCCACATGTTCTCAGGGTGCAAGTTGCCTTCTTGCCTGTGACATAGTGAAAAGTGCCCAGGCAGCTGCTGAAGAACTGCTGGTATGCTCCTTCTCAGTCCAATTTTTTGTGATCACATTATTTCTGTTATCATGGGTTTGGACTGTGGGCACAAGGTGGGCTACCAGTCCATCTAAAAAAGCCATACACGAATGCAGCTTGGCTATTCCCATTGATGAAACTGAGTCACAAAAGAAGACCAAGTGTCCTTGCTTTTGTGTACTCCTGTGCCATGACCTAACCACCACCCCTGTGCTGCCATCGAGACAGTTTTGGGAAGTGTTTTTGGCCAACCAGGAAGAATATGGGCGGTCACAGAAGTGCCATGTTTTTAAAATAGTCTTATATTTTGTAAGGCATTGTATTTTTTACTTCCATTCAGGAAAGAGAGCGAGCAAAATTTATATATGTGTTTTGTTCCTCTGTAATTCACACTGACATAAAAACTGAAGTGAAGGGATTTGCAAGTGACTGCATATTTTGATCCTCACTATGTTGAGGCAAAAGCTTAGACTCTGAAAAGAGGGAAATTGAATATTTGTATTTCAGGTGATACTCTTTGCCAAACTGACAACAGAAATAGGGCTAGAGGACCAGATTATTTTTAGGTATACAAACTAATGCCTCTGCGACATAGATAATAACGGAATTTCAAAAGAAACACCATCTTAATTACACATAGCTCTTCTGGTATATAACCATAAGGTTTGGCAAGCATTCCTTACATTCTGTGTTGACACCAAGACTCCTCAGAATAAGGCTACTCAGCCTCTCACTCTCCTTTCTGAACTTAGAAAAACCTAATCCTGTGAACTGAATTATTTGAAAAAGTAACTTTTGCAGCACTTCATAATCCTGCAGGCAAACCCCTCTTCCATACCCTCTGTCTTGAGACCTACGGCACCCCTGTGCCACAGATGTAAAAAAAGGTGCAGCAGATTTAAACTAGCTAGCTGCTGCATTTAAAGGTACTAGAGCATCTCCACACTGGCCTGGACTCCCCAGAGTGAGCACACACACTGTCGCTGCCGTAAGACGCACTGGGCTTGTCTCCTGTGATGCCAAAGTTACAGCAGCAGGCTTTAACAGACTGCCATTCCCAGGCCTACGTAGGCTTCATGGGATGCTCTGAGGGCAGCAGATGGGCAAAGCGCAAGATGAGGGACAGGAAGAGAAAATACAGTAACAGGCCAACATTTTCCTCCAAAGCTCCAGGCATTTTTACACAGACATTAAACTCAGAATATATGCCTTTAAATTAAAGTGACTTAGAATATTTCCAGCCCATGTAGATGTAAAAGTTTCTGTGTTCCACCAGAACACTGACGTTTCCTGTCTCTATCTTGATACAGTTTTTAATATCACCTATGTGTGTTTCCAGATAAGAGTTTTTCTGGGGGAGCACAGTCAGAATGGAGCAGGCACTTTTCTGTTATAAAACCATACAAACTGGAGATGAAGGGAAGGCTGACAATATTAATAGGAATGTTATACTCTGGACTATTCTGTGACCAACAGGGTGGAATTAATAGCAATAATCTGTGGAAAAAAAACCCATACAGCATTAGCAGGGACAATGTAGGAAAGTTCTTGTACTTTATCTTCTGGCATTCTTGTTTGAGAAACAAACTACACGCCACAAGGAGATGGAAACTTTGCATGGGTATTTATATGGCATTTACATGGGAACACCCTTTCTTTGAACTTTCAGGGCCAAAAATCCACTTTTTTTTTTTTAGCTATCCTCAATGTTTTTTTTTCCTCTCATGGAAGAAAAAACCACCAGATTTGCCTCATGGCCAGGAGAAGGAGCCAGATCTTAGGTTATTAGAATATGGTGCAGCTCTGTGTAAAATCAGTACAGCTGTACACACCTACACAGATGAAGATTTTGCCATTCCTCTATGCTTCACACTAATGAAAAGCTGCAACTTAGTGCTTAATTGTATTGGGTTTTGTTTCAAATCTGTCAGGTCCAAACTATAACTAAACAACATGACTACAGTTAGACTATATGATTAAGTACATATACACACATAAAATCAATCTTTCTCAACACCCCCACCCGCAAAGATCCATTCATTCTTCCCATTCTTGTGAAGGAAAACACTTCATATTTAATAAATTTCAGACTAGGGAGAAAAAAAATCAACTCTTCAAACTACCTTCAGATGTCAGCCCTACTGAAACATCTGCATTGGAAGTGCTAGTTGCTGGTCTGGCTTTGTTTTGCATGGTAACAAATTAAACCCTAGGGTTTTCGCCTGAAGAGATTCCCATTTCTGTGCAGAGTCCTGATTTCTGTTTTCATCAAAACACCAACAAAACCAGGAGAAACCAATTTCCTGTTTGATGAAACCGATTTGTGTTGCTGCTTTCTCATTCTCCAGGGATCTGGTCACACTCTACCATGCAGTCAGCACTGTTTCTGGGTGAGAAGGTTGGGCAGTAGACTGTAGGGTGACAGAAGACAACAAGGCTGCTTACAAGACAGCAGACCAAACTGCTCCCATCCATTCTGGCTGTTGAGTACCTGGCAGATAGATTAAGCTCATCATAAAATGTTTGCAACCTATCTTCCCTAATTCTGCTCCAAGTTTAGTGGGCTTTTGACCCCTTTTCATCATGATGTTTTTTCCAACATACTCTTCTTTCTGCCTGCTGCCTTTGTTGGAGTGATACCAGAGTCTGAAGCACTTCTGGACTCCTGTGGCTGAAGAAACAGAGAATGTGCACAGTGGGAGAAAGTGAGGGGCATAGCTGCAGAAGACAGAGAGAGAGGGCTTCTTCCCTAGAAGTGATTGTGAAATGATCTGAGGAACCTGCCAGGCAATTTTCCACAGAGAACAGAGAGAAGTCAGCTGGACAGGACTGAACAGGAGAGTCAACAGAAAAGCCATCTCATCCCTTCCCTCTACTCTTTCCTCTCCTGTGAAGGTGATAGTCAAATGGACAGAAGGTACTGGAAAGAACATCCATATTGCCTTTTGGGTAAATATCCCCTGAAAGATTTTGTTTAGGTCAAAATCTGCAAACAAATGACTTATTCAGCTGTGGATTATGACCTGATGAGCTTTGTGCACTTCTGTTTCTACATTTTCTTCCCCTTCTCAGCAAACCGAGGGCAATCAACAGCTGACCATCTCTGAACATTTGCAAAATGATGCAAACTGCATTTTATACAAAATACTTGCTTCATACTGGAAGAGAAGTAGGCAATATTGTTTAAAATGTTGAAAGGAACAGTATTCATTCTTACAGAGAACACACTTTGCAATATTCGCTGGCCTGGGTAGAGTAAATATTGTAAGTCAAATCAAGGATTTAAAAATGAAATGAAAATATTCCTACAATCCATGTTAAATTGGAAATTGATTCTGAGAGCTAAGAGTTAAATTTGTTTGACCAAGTGACAAACACACGATGTACAATCCATCAAACTCCAAATGCAGAGAGACAGCGACTGCCTGATTTTGTCACGTTAAAGAGTGCTATGCTCCACTCTGGTTAAATGAATCAGCTTTGACAAGACTTTCAGAGCAGCTTAATGATGCTAGGAATCCCGATACCTGTTCACAACCTCACAGGCACAGGCACTAAGGCTAAACCTTACGAGTTAACTGTAGCACAAATTATGTCCTAGGAATGACTTAAATACTTAAATGTGATGCTTTGGAGCCTTAGAGAGTCACTAGGGACAAAATAGTTAATTATAACAAGCTCTAAGTCTCTTAACCTCTCTCCAACCTCTCTCCTCATTTCAGTAATTAACACTCTTTGCTGTATATTGCCATCTTATTTCATCCCTGATGCACTCTTGCAAGCATTTTAATTTTTTCTTCTCTCAGACAAAAGCTACTTAAAGGCTCACAGAATGCTAAGATGCCTGCTTTTAATTTGCAAGACTGGCACAAGTTCAGGAATAATATGTGTGCGCGTGTCTATGAAAACATCCTGGCTATGTGTTTCTGAGAAGGCAGTGAAGGCAAGATGACACCATGTAATCCACAGGGGTAACCAAAGAATGTTGTACTAAAAAACATTTAATTAAGGGATTCTATGGATAGACAATTATTCCAGTAACTGCCTAGTGTGATACAGGTGCCAATCCTGAAAATTATTCTCAACTCTCCAAGATTTGAGTCAAAGGCTTATCAAAGGCCTATGCTAAAATGGTATGAGCCTAAAATGTTTAAAATTTTGTGACAAGGGTCTGATGAATGCTTCAGGCAGTTAAAAAAGACATGTTTAGCACAAATTTTGTAAACTACCACTTTGCCTGGGACTGCACAGCTGGAAAAGGATGTTTTCCAACCATGTAAAGTCTCAACGAAGGTAGGGCAGTCTGGTTTTTACGCTGTCTAGAGACTTAAGGCAAAGCCCAGGCTTAACAGTAAAGGTTTTACAATCATTTAACTAAAGGCTGAACCTATCTGGTGCTGTATTTACACTTTGGCTTTTCTTCATCGTGATGGCCGCCTATAATAGCTATACTGTGGCCAAAGGACAGCTTGGGCGCTCCAAGGAGAGACTAAGTCTGATCAGCACAGAAAGCTGGAGATATTTCTATGTCATGTCTATTGCTACTCAGAGCATGGTTTCTGCTCCTTTCAAGCCCTCCAGATGGTTGATTTTTCTCCTCTAACTGCACATATGAATTTTGGCCAGAGGCTTTGTTTTCATGACATTCTGAGGTGACCAGGACAAGTCACTTCCGAGATAAGAAAAAAAGGGTTACTTATGCATCACTTTCCAACTTTCCATCAAATTTATTTCAGAAACAGCTCTGTACTTAATACAAAATAAAGAGTCTGTTTTGGCATAGAAACTTATTTTCTAAAGCCTTAAATGACATCTAGTTGGAAAGGATGAGATGCTTTTCAATACTGCATGCAGACGTAAAATTACACCTCTGCTCTTCTGGTCTGCACATGTCAAAATTGAATCTGGGTTTTCACCTTCACCCAAAAAACTTCATTTTTAAAGAACTTCCTCACAAATGGTGCTGGTATACACAGAAAACTGTTCCGTTGGTGGTTTTTGGTTAGTGGTAGGGGGTTTTTTCTCTGCTATGGTTCAACTTTAAATGCAAAGGAAACAAGCTACATGGTGCAGAGTTAGAAAAATCCTATACCAGTGAAACACCATTATCCATATTAGCTATCATGTTACTTAAAATTTTTAATTTTGTAACAGAAGATGTATATAAGTTCATACATAGGGCCTGGAGAAGAGAGAAAAATAAGTGACTCAGTTCCAAGGACTTGATCCAAAACTCACTAACACTACTGGAAATACCCTTGTTCACTTCAAGAGGCTTATCAAAACCATGGATATGGTTAAAAAACACCAGTAGCTGCACACGTCATTTGTTTAGGTGAAAAAACTTGCACCAAATTGACCAAGAAAAGCTCCTTTTTAACAATTTTGCAAGCAAAGTCATTGGCTAGATGTTAAAACTTTCGTATTTCTGTGATGGTTTGGAAAGCTCACTGTCTGACTCAAGAGCTTGTTAAAGTTTTTCTGATGGACTAAGTGTGGATTAAAAATCCACTTTATAAATTACGAAGTTCACATAATCTTAAACAAAACAACAATCCTCCACCAAAACACAGGAAAAACCCCAAGCAAGTCTGCATGATCTGCCCCACCTGAGTTGTGAATACTTAGATCCCAAAAGAAAGAAAATAAAATCCCAATCTCATCAGTTTTTTTTCCTACTTACATTTATAAAATGTGTACTTAAAAAACCAAATTGTTTTGCTGTTTCCCTTCAAAGGCTTCACATGGGGAAAGCAGGCCACAGAGCTTTTACATACTGTAAGAAACACTTCAGTAAATGACAAAACCTGTTATCACTTCATACACACTGTGGTTCAGGAATCTTTTTGCTATCAGTCTGTGGGTTCAAGGTCATAAGGCTTCAAAGAGTAAACTCAGCAAAAGAAGCTTCCACTGCCAGAAAAGCCTCATCTTCATAAAGATGGTTGTACAGGTGGAAAATGAACCACTTTGGTGCTAGAAGCCACTTTAAAATGCAAGCACAATTACTGTAGGATCATGCAAGCTAACAATCATCTCTGTCAGTCCTTCCTACCAAAAAACCTCTCCTGACGTGAAGAGTTTACTGACATTATGCTTTTAAATTACCAAACCAAAGGAATTTATCTCTATTGTGTGCTCCTTTTTGAAAAATCCTTTTTTTTACGCAGCCTTTGCTACAAGCAGGAGAATCTCTACCTGAAGCAAAGCAGGAAATACCATGCTTCAGGGGACAAATTTTTGAGAAAGCAGTTTTCAATGTAAAAAATCTGGAAGAGCATGTCTGCGTGCTTCCAGATGTATTTATTTTCCACACAAAGTATCTGTAAAAGCCATTTTCTTCAGTCTTTATGCAAATAATAATTATGTATGGTTTTGCATTATTTTTAAAGTCTTAAAAAGATTTTAAAAAGATAATTAACCTACTAAATTTCCATTGCATTGTCTACAGCACTTACCTCCTATATCCACCTTCCTCATCCACTTGTCTTCCAGTATCTTCAGTGGAAAATCAGATCAATTTGCATTTCTCCTGTACTTACCCATCATGATGTTATTAAACCCTCACTAGAAAAAACCACTGATTTACATTTCTTTTCTATTTAACCATCATGATGTTATTCTCAAATTGTTACCCATAATGAGTCAAGCAAGACATAAAAGAAAAAGAAAAAATACGCAGAATGACAGCGAGGAATGTTTTTGCCAGTATTAATTAGGCATCATTTCACTGTTGCTTAGTCACAGGTATTTTGCATCCTTCCTGTTGGTTTAGCTCCCTGCTTTCTTGTTTTCTCTTCTACTTACACGACAGCCAGTCCTTTTAACACAGTATATTCATCATAGAAATCTGTGTATTATCACAGACAAAAAGTCACTGAAGAGAGGCTGTAACAGAAGAAGGCTCCACTTGGGAGAGGCATTTTTAAAAAATCAATAAAATACAAATAAAAGAGTAAAGTTTACAAAGTTATCTCATCCCCCAAAAGGGTTACAGAAAGGGGTTCATGGTTAGAGAGCTGTTAAGCAAAAGGGAGAATCACTGACTGACAGGTGGTGTACACAGAGCAAGGACCCTCCAGTCAAACTTTCTGTCTCATCTAGTAGATGAGTCCAACTCACAGTCTCTCCAAACTGCTCTGGTTTTGTAAGCATTAATTAATGCTTCATTAAGCATGTACATCCCAACTTCCTTATCCAGCTGTAATACAATTTTTTTTCAACTCATCTTGTTTAAAATTTTTATTTGCTTTCTTCTTTTTGGTTATCAAGATCTACAGGTTTATGTGGCACAAGATAACACACTAGCAGCCATTTGACATTTTCTTCAAGGAGCTGTTCCTTTTTCAATTTGCCAGTTTTCAATGGCTGCAGGTCTCAGGAGAAGCCTTCTTTCCGTGAGAACTAAGCTAGAACTGAAGAGTATTTTTCTGATTTATAAATTAAAAACAAAGGAGAGAAGAGGAACCCAAACAAACTGCTGTCCAGTTTTAATATGCATATTCAACAGATGAAATCATGAAATGGCACTGCCTTGTGAAACAGTAAGAAACTAAGTTCTAAGAGCCTGAAAATTTGCAGTTCTGTGAACTAATTCAAATCTTCAGATTCAACAGGCAAATTTAGCCTGAGATTTTACTGTGGCTGGAGACATTTTGTACACTCTCTTTTTCACAATCCCTTTCTTGCTCTCTTTTTGCTCCCTGTTGGTCAATTACTAGTGCTGGTGCTGGTGGTTCTACTCCAGATCCATGACAGTCACCCACTGAAGAGTATTGTTACGATATGTGTTGTTAACTCTGGATGCCTTGGGTCTTGGGGGGATCTTGTAAACTTAGTGAAAATTTCCACGTACAGTACAAGTTCAAGATGGTTCCCACTGCTTCATTAAACCAGCACCTCCTACAGTAAGAAATTACAGGTAATTTCTATAAAGAAATACCTTCCAAAAAGGAATACTGAGAAACTTCCAGGGGAGTAGAAGCTCCTATCAAAAGAAAGGGAGGAAGGATACAGCATGGCAAAGAGACGTTTAGCTTTCTTTCACTAGGCCACTGGAATCACCACTGGAATTAAAAGTTCTTCCTGTCTGACTAAGAAAAGAACTAGCAACATATTAAACACAAGAATATTTTTTTTTTCTAACTAGAACACTATCCAACTCATGAACATCAGGTTTTGTTTTGCATTCTCAGCAGGAACAATCCTGAAAATCTCATGGAAAAAATGCTCAGCTGAAAATTGGGTTCAAAATCCAAGAAACCACAAAATGCAAATCTCCCCTGCCTTGCTGGACCTATGTTTCCTCAAAGTTTAAAGTCTTTTCAGTTAATGTGTTCTAAATTAAAATTTGTAAAAAAAAGTCAAAGTTTTCACATGATTTCAAGTTTCATTGGAAAGGCTCTTTACAGATCTAATCCATGTGCTGTCCTGTAGGCAAAACTGTTGCCCTAGTGGCTGTGCAGATGATAAATGATATGCTGCATACTCCTAAAATGAAGACTAGACAACCTATTGAGTACTCATACATATGGTGAAATTCTACACTTCAATAATTATACACAAGTAGTGGACCAAAAATAAACAAAAGAAGGAATAACTGTCATAGAGTACAAGTATTTCATTTACTATTCTGCCCCACCATCTGCACATCATCTTCATGGATACACTGTGCTGCAAAACATGAGGTCCACGTTAGATTAAAGAAACTACTGGTTCTAAGACAACAGTTTCCTGACCTCCCCAATAACTGTGGCTCTGCTTGGGAGGTAAGTGATGAGATGAACATGATGGGTAGCATCCTTTAGTTGCATCATCATGAATCGGAAAGTTCATCCAACCCAAGAGCCCACTTAAAAAAAACTTTCCCTGGAGAGTCTTGCTGAAAAAATGTGTGAAAAGGCTGTGTTAAAGATGTATTCCCTAACTTCCTAAAACAGAGAAGATACAAATGGAGATACGGACATTTGTTTTACTTTTCCATGGAACAAGCAGTTGACTTGAACAACCCACCTTTTTTTTTAGGGAATGGATGAGACAGTCTTAGGTGGTGGAAATCATAGATTTATTTTCACTCACCTCTGTATTTTTGTTTGGTTGTCTCTAGTTTGAAACTCAACGTTTGTAATCAAGGAAAGGAAGGAAAAAAAATGAAGCACTATTGAAGAGGAGATGTTTATGTACTCTACAATACTTGGGACTGGTTATGACACTGCCTCTGTTCTTCCTCTGTCTCCCCTCCTTTGTCACAATTGTCACAGACGTCTCTGGCTGCATGAGGCTCCTAGTGTGGGCCAAGAAGCTTTTGTTTGGTTTGCTTTTTAAAGTAGAAAATAGTCTGTTCTTCTTTCTGTGGCACATCATCAACAACATTACAAAGAACAGGAGGGGAACATTGAAGCCAATTTCTGCTCTTCGGCACAAAGCATGTGGCTCCTATTTTATTTTATGGAAGCTTTCTAGAGGGTGATTTCAGGTAATTAGGAAAGTAAAGAACTGTTACAATTTTTACATAGTTATTCTGATGTGTCACATTTAAAATCATAAACAACAATAAGGTGTATAATGCATATAAGCACAAGAGCATACAGAAAATAAACACAGAAAATAAATAAATAGGAAAAAGAACAGATACGTTGCAGAAGAAAAATCTCTGGTCTTAATCAAAACTCTTTTACTGCATTAGGTAAATATAGGCTAGTAGAGTATCTGCAAGTTTAACTGATCAAAAGCTAAAAGTAGTCCAATTAAAATGTAAGTCCTGTCACTGTAAACTTGCCAAAAGTCCTCCTGCACATTATATAGTGAAGAAAACTTAAGATGCATTCTTAAGATTCCTTATGCTTTACAAATCCACAGCTATGCTTAGCTGGGAAACATATTAAAAAAAAAAAAAAAGGTTGGAATCCTTTTCAGAATAAAAGATTTCAAAATACACTGTTTTTCCTTTAAAGAACACATATTGCCTTTTGTTTCTGTCTGTCTTAAAGATGAATACAATAGTAGAGCAGAGCAGACATATTCTACAGAACAGGCTTGAGTTACTCAGGTCAAATTCGCCCTGAACGTATACATCTTCAATTATCTTCACATTTACAGCTGCTGGCTGCAACGATCAGTGTATTTGCAGTGTATCTAATACCAACTCCCTTTAAAAACTTATTTCACAAGCACCTGCTGATGATGTCAAAATGAAACTTCCCTCTGCAGCTGTGAAGTACCCATTTAAAGAAATCAGACTTTTATCATTTTTGGTAGCACTCAAAAGGTATGCTCACCCCATCAAAAGATCCTTTCATGTAGAAAGGGTAAGTCTAAGATGATCGGCCCATTATCTTTAGGAATAGCTCAAAACAGTATTTAATGACACAAGCTATCGATAGAGGTAGAAATGCTGTGTTTATTTTGTTCAACAGGTTTCTAGGGCACTCAAGATGGAGGAAACTCATTTGAATTACAAAAGGAAAAATTAAGAGGAAAATTTGATTTTGTCTGAAACAAATTAGAATCACAACTGATGCTAAGAAAATGGAATAGTGTATCTTCATTTAGTGTTAACTGAGCACCCACTTACATAAAATCAAATTCTGATCCAATGTGCCAGGGCTGACATTGACTCTAAGTACATTCCTCTACTCATGTTGCACTCAAAAATCAATGAATTCCTGATTACTTACTTCTCTTTTAGTACAGAACCAAGGAAAGATGCTCCAGAGGCACAAGGTGAATTCCAAGGTGATTATTGGCAGGGAGTGTAATACAACTAATCAACTTCCCAACAGAAACACTGGGGTATCTCAGTCCTCTCTTGCAGTGGTGACAGACATCACCTTTCCCCCATAATGTACTTATGTGCATAGTCTGGATCCCTCAGTGTATCCTTACAATCCTCCTCATACAGGCATACAGCCATCACAGTCTCTGTTAAACCTTCCCCTGAAGGAATTTTTTAGCTTCCAGTCACAAACCTGCCTGTGCCTATTCTCTAAACAGAACTACCAACTTTTACAAGTTACATCAAGAGACTTTCTACATGTAATGAAAATCACATTTAAAATGCAGCATAGGACTCATGAACAACACAACTACAATCCATATAGCCACTGCGCTTGGTTCACATCTCATGAGGAAACATGAGAACTGTGATTATATATGCAGAACATAAGTGAGAATATGAGAATACAAACAAGATCAATATAAATACTGCATTTTGTTTGTAGTTGATAAATATTTAATTGTAAGTACTCCTTTTGTCCAGCTCACAAACCAAATGTAACAGAGTTTAGATATGGTCTGACAATTTCGAAACTTTTCTCCTCGAAAAATCAAGAGAATTGAATAAAAGCTACTTATCTGCTAATAAAGAACTGTAAATTTTTGCTATTTCAGCTATAGACTTTGAATGCATACTAGTAAAAGGACTTGGCTAAAAGCAGTAACAGCAATAACAACGACAATCTTAGCAAAATGTGATGACAAGTTTCTGTTTATTGACCCAAATGCCTTCTTCCTCTTTAGTAACTGAAAGTCAACATGAGAGAATTAAAGAACATTTAATTGGCTGTAAGTTTCACCAAGGATTTATCCTGCAAAGATCCACATACACAGCCCTTCTACAAACAGGAAAGTTTATGAAAGTTCAAAAAGTGATCAGCAAAATTCATGAAGGAAAAATTTACTAAGAGCACTTGAGTGCAAAAGTTTATGAAGCGTAGGCTTGGTAAACTTTAGTTACATATTGTTGGTGAGTTGTGTTTTAGGAAAGTTTTACTGTGTCAGAACATTTGCCCTATTCTTCTTTCCTGCGCACCTCTTTGGGCTACTGCTGGAGACAAGGTACGAGGTCAGTTTGACTGCTAGCTCTATTCTATGCCTTCAGCCAGAGAGAGTTTTCCAACAACCTCAAATGCATTCTGACCCAGATTCATAGCCATAATCCCAAAGAGAGCTTTTTGCTCTCAACTAGATTAGCCCTACATTCAGGGCATACAGAGAAACCCAAGCACTGGCATGAGACTCACCTGTGCATTCATGTTGTAGTCCTTTCCCATAGTATCCCTTTTCACAGATGCACTCAAACTGGCCAGTGTGAGTGCCACATTTACAGCTTGCCATGATGTCGCAGCAGTTTTCATTTGCCTCACAGAGATACGAACAATGCGATATATCTTCTTGGATATAGCTGCCAGAGGGCAGGTCTGAAATAGTATCAATTAATTAACAAAAAATCCAAACCAAAGTATCCCCCCAGCCTCACATTATGTCATTAGTGAAAAGTTTCTTAAAAACCCTAGGTTCCAGTTCTAAGCAGTAGTGATGGCAGCATAAATCAGAGCCTTGCTACACTCAAAATGTGAAGAAAAAAAAATAAAAATTGGTGTTCTTATTCTGGAAAAAGGCTCACTGAAATCCATGGTGCAAAGATCCTCACATTTTCTCACCCGGTGTCGTTTGAGCCTAAGACTGCCAGAATGCAGTCTCACTCCCAACAGAAGCTGCTGAGGCAGCTTTTCCCGGCTTTGGTGGATGCCATCTTTGGCATCAGAAGAGCATTTGGTCATGGCATGTATAACAAGTTTGTCTTATTAAAAATCCAATCTTTCCTTTGGCACAGTCACATAGACTAATTAAACCTTACCTGGAACAAACTGAATAACAGTAAAACACACTCCTTATGTAAAAGTAGCATGCTTTTAAAAATTAAATGTAGCAAATAAATGCTAACGGCTAGTTGGATGCATGTCCTAAGCCTCAATCAAACAGCACTGGCTTACAAATGAAGGTCTAGTCATGTGTTCTCACTTACTAGTCTAAACTTATTCTATATTTCAGGAAGAGGTTTTTATTTTTAGAATACAGTAGATTAAAAAAAGATAAAGACAGAGCCCAAACTCTCTTAGCAGTTTTACTGAATGTGTAAGGTCATAAATTGTATTTACCCTTCTACACAGAGATCTCTATCAGTTCTGAACAGGCTAGCTTTTGTTGATTGTGTAAAATACCAACAGGTATTAAGTTTAGTCCCAAGGTATGTACTAGATGCCTCTTTTGTACAACCATGTATCTGACTACAAGCTTCATCTACTCAAGCAAAAGTTACATTGGCCCAAGACCATAGGCTGTTCTTTGTGGACAAAATGAAGAGTTGAATGGAGGTAAGTATGTATATACCAAGGAGGAGAATTTGGCTCATACTTTGTTGATGATGAGTTAGTCAAACAAACAGTTTATCTTTTTACCTGAGGAATGAACACCTCTGCTAAAAAGTAAGAGGAAAAATAGTAATAATAAAGATAGAATCAACATTACATGAAATGTAATTACAAGATTGTACTGGGCATCTTTCTGTTCAGACATCTGCTCTCTGTAGACTTTTGAGGTTAGTACATTAATACCTTCATGAAGAGCTCTGCGTGCCAGAGCTTCAAACTCAGTAAAACTGTGAAGAAGGTAACAGTGATCTTCTTTTGGATGAGATGCCATGTCATTCAGTTCTCGGATATTCCCCTGCCATATCCCGAACGTGAAGATCTCCACTCCCAATTCACGCAAGGATGCTGCAATGGGTCTTGGGTCTCCCCCATTGGAATATCCATCAGTAATGAGAAATATCACCTTTGTGGCATTTCCACGGGCATGTCGTAGTATTTGCTGGAAGAGAAAATGAAATTGCACATCTCAGCAACGTGTTAGCAGTGGTTGATCTGTACACTCCTTCCTTCACAGTGTGACTCGTTTTATTTGAATTATACAACTAGATTAAGTCCTTGCAAGACCACTCACTATAATGAAGATCAACCATCTGCAAGTAGAGCCAGCGGTTAAGACAAGGCCAACCACTGAGTCACACTTCAGATGGTTACAGTCTGCACAATCACAGAAATCATGACATGATCTGAAATGAGACACTTCACACTGACTGATAAAGTCACTCATGCGTCAGACAGCAATGGCCCTGACCAGTGCTTTAGCAACTTCGTTCAGACTGCAATTTGAATAGGTAATACAAAAATTGACGATCTAGTGCAAGACCCATGGGACCAAAATGCAGATGCTTCCAACTGTCTCAGTGCCATGGGAGTGATGTGGATGCATATCAGCTGCCAGTTTGGTCTATGTTGCTTTTCCATTCAGCACATGCCATTTGGTTCCAAAATTGCTTGACCATTCAGATAGGTGAAAACTTACTAAATCCCACCATGAAAATGTGCTGCAAATGGTAACACACCCACTCTCACCATCATGGCTTTCAGGATGTAATTCATCAACAAATCCTCTATGGTTTGTAAGGGGTAACTAAGAAGAAAAACTATTTTATTAGGGATTATTTTGCTCAAAAAAAATCCACAGGCCTATTGGAAAAATTGTAGGGACTGACAGATCAATGAAAGGTGAATAATCAGTCAAAACCACAGATACAAATGTTAAAAGCAGCTCTCACACAAAGTATCAACTTTTTACATGAGGAATCTATGAGCAGTTAAAGGTTCCACTGTGACTATCTGGCCAGAGGCCTGCAAATTTTTTATTTCCACATGTTCCTGCCCCCCTTTCCTCTACCATTTCCTTGTCTAAAAGGTGAACTCTACTGAACTTCTGGAAAACAAAAATAGTGGCTGTGTTATTGTCTTCCCATGCAAGGTGGATGGGAAAGAGCTATTTACCCAGAAAGCTCACAAAAAATTTAATAGCATATGCATAGACAGAGAATATCCCACAGAGCACGTACATAAATGTGCATGGGTATGAAAGAAAAGGTAGTGAGATGGAAGAGATTCTGTCAGAAGAGTAATCTCAGAAAAAAAGCATCTCAGGTATCTGTTGTGCAATGCAAACATACAGCTGCGCCCGATGAGGCTTCATAAGCCTCCCTCTATGAAGGGAAGTTGAATAGATTTTAGAAACAGACAAGAACAAGGGATTAATTAGAAAAAAGTTACTATTTATTGCTGGGCTAGTAAATTATAAATAAAAAGCAAAAATTTGTGTCTATCTCCTATTAAACAAACTTCAAAAGAGTGACTCTGCAGAGTGTGACTTGCTTCCCTAAATGCACCCTCAGCACGCCTCCTACAGTCAGCTACTGAATCTTCACTAACAGCACAACTGCGCTAGGAAACTGGAACCTGGAAAAACAAGCAGTTCTCAAAACTGTAATTTTATGCATGGAAAACAAACCCCAAAGCGTGACAACAATCATTAGAGTTCCCTATGGTATCATGCATTCAAGGATTGAATGTCAAGTCAGAGACAATAGTTATGAAATTTAATCAGGTAATCAGTTGAGGAAAGAGAAACAAGTGAGTAAAAGAACACTCAGTTTTCTTTACAGTGTGCAAACTGCTTGCTCCTAAGAGACCAAAATCCTTCTATCTGTATCTCCCACCACGGTGACTGCTTTTCTGTTGGTGGTACGTTTTTGTTTTTCTTGCAAGTCTGAGGTAACAAACATGATCTAACATATTTTAATGTCATCTTATGTTTTGATCCACTTTATAAGGCCAGCTTCTGATTTCTTGTTAGTCTCCCCCCAACAAGCATTTGGATTGTTGGTTATTATAATCCCAGCACAGCACTCCCCATTTGTCCCTGCTGAATTGTGATGTTCTCCCTTACAACAATTTGCCAAGATCACTTTAGCTTGTCTGTCACGGCCTCAAAAGCTGCCTGTAGTCCCTTCCACCCTGCTGCTATCTACAGATGTAAGGATCATTCTTTCTAATACTTCACATAAAGCATTTGTGACAATACTCCGTAGTCCCTGAGTGAGGACATACCCCAGAGATTCCTGCCCATCTCATCCTTCCAGTCTGATGGCACGCTAGTGCTAATTACTCCCAGAGTACGTTTGTTCTTGGATGACAGAGCACCTGCAAAAATGTGATGTTAACATGCTATGGACTAGAAATCACCCTATGGAGTTATCACTCTCATAATTAGCTACAGTCTGTTGGAGTGTGGGTAAATATGGGACCATCACCAATCTCCTCTTGGTGGCCAGTCCTATCTGCATCCCTAAAGCAGGGGATTGTGAAGGTGTACTTTCTCCTTCCTCTATGAACTTACGTAGAAGGAATTAGATGCAAATTACTACTACGTTTATTTCAATAGTAGATTGTAACATGCTACAATCAATACAACAAACCACATTTGACAGATCTTTGAATGATATTCCAAAAACCGTGTCATTGTATGATGAGTAGTAAATGTATTTAAGCCACCCTTAACAAACACGAATTCCAAAACCAGTTTTGAACTGAGTTGAGTAGTTTTATTACAAAATCTTGAAGTAAGGCTTCTAAAGTAAAATTCACTGGCTTTCACCTCAATCAAAAGCTTACAAGTTCAGCCAGTCCAAAGAACCTGTAGAGATTTTATAACCTTTCTCAGTAAGCCAGGCCACATTTCAGGACAATTTGATTTTGATTTGGCAATTCATTGATTTCAGATAGAGACTACACAAAAACAAGCACACACACCATAAATCAAAGCACAGACCATTGGCACCATGGTCTGAAAGACTGCCAAGCAATGTGTTGCTGTTGGGCTTGATTTTATTACTACTTGTATGCAAAACCCAAAGGGAGTGAAACCAATTTCTCTTGCAGACATAAATACCCTTCGCAAACCAAACCTATTGTTCTTCATGTTGTTTCTGGTTGGAAAACCAGAAAGAAGTGAAAAACCAGAATGAAATGGAAAACTAGAATGAAAAGAATCAGGAAGATAAAGACAAGGCAAAAGACAATATGAAGGCAAACAGTAGGAAAAAATACAAATGCCTCATTTCAAAATGCATTCTGAAATGAATGTTCTAAGACAAATGGCACTGCAGGCAGAGAGGGTAGTGCTATTTATGATTAATGCATATAATTAACATATTTAGCATTAACTGTGTTATTTTTAAAATACAATGTAAGCAACTTCTATCCAAATTCTTAAGTATTCAGGCTGAAATTTTCCACTCAGGATGTTTGTCTCAAGCTGTTTCAGTGAAAAAGGCTTTCATTTTGAAAAACAAGATGAGGAAACACCTATGTTCCATCCATACTTATTTGGGTTTTTTTGCAAAAGGAACTTTCAATCTGCAAATCATATTAATAATAAAGGTGGAAAAATAGGCCCCAAATATATGCAAGTTGTGGAACTTGTATATCTGCGGAAGAAACCACAACTTACACAGGGTTAAGAGACACAATAGAGATTGCCAGTGCAATTCTCTGAAGATCCCACCTGCACACAGTTTGTTCTAGCAGAATATGATTTCAGCTCATGATAATGCTGTAACACATACAGAAGGGGGAACAAAGCTTAATTTTGGCAGGACATAGTTCGCAATTTCAGTAATACCCTTTCAGCACTGTTTCCCTCTGCACGTAGTACAAAGCTGCACAAACTCTGCAGATGAAGGTAGTGGATGGCATTACACACTGCCCTAGTTTTTCAGCAAGGGATACTCATAACGGGTAGCAACTGAACCTCTGTATTTTCCGCAAATACAAGGATGTGTCTGCATGGCCAATGAACAAACTAGCTTGAGCCCCAGTAGTGTAGCCAGGACAACAGGGATCTCAAAAAGGGCTATTTCATTCTGATTAGTAAATTAGCAAGGATCTCTGCTTTTCTCTCCTCTGAAAATGCAGTCGCCTCTTTGGTGCAGCACTTCTGTCACTTACAGACACAAATTGAGCTAACATGTAAGAGAGCACGAAGCTGTCTTCCTGCTGCCTGACAGGCTCGAATATTCAAGCGCTAGTGGATCTGAGTAGAGAAACAGATGAACAGACACGATTGCTACATATTGCCCCTAGAAATCAAAACAAAACAAAGCCACTGAACAGCTTGGCCCTCCTGTCTTGCAGCTGTAACTCTAGACACAGAATCCCTGCTGTATAACAACAGAGAAAAAGAACAAGAGAAAGAAAGAAACATTCAACATTTGAGGGAGAGGGGAAAAAAAAGAGACATAAGTCTATTTTTAAATCATCTGTATATGTCGGGTGGTCCAGTTAGTGTTTTGTTTCTTTCTGTGAAAGCATAGTGACATAAGGGAGAGGCCACCATGCAGAGCTGCTGACAATCCAAGTAACAGCCTGAATTGCTCTGCCTCTTCTCTCCAATATTTGTGTGGCATTTCACATAATTTTTGTTTGCATTAACCCTGACTCACATTCCTCCATTCTGAGACACCCCTCTCCTTCCCTCTCCAGAAAGTCCTTTTGAAAGCCTTTTTTTTTTTTTTCCCCCCAACAGAAATGTCATATATTTTACAATGTCTGTTCACTTAACCTCTGGACTTGTAAGCACACACAGAGGTGGTTCCATGTATTTAAAGAGTCCCCATCAACCTCATGGACTGTATCTACGTAATGACGACTTTTTTTCATGACAAGGCTCCGCACTACTTTCATAAATTGTCAGGTTCCTTCAATAAATAAAGCTTAAAAGCCCACTAAACAGTACTTGGAAGTTAAAAGGATCCAGAGAACCTGTTTCTTTGGTATGAATATCCACATCTGCTTCTGATTTTACCATCAAATGCAACTAAGCACTAGCCATATCTCAAGGTGCTGAATGACCTGTTTAATTGAGAACACAGCTCATTTGTTGACTACTATGAATTAATAATAAGGGATAAGTACAAACAAAACAAAACAATTAATGCTTTTGATGATTGCAAAGAAACGCATGGGGCCACTAGAAACACCTCATTTTTGACCATTTTAGTACCTATTTTCTTGTCTACACTTCCTTCACAGGAGTGATACATCAGTCAGTTTCAGTAATCCTTCCAGATCTTAAACAAAACATTCTTTTTACATTAGCAAAAAGTTATTACCATCTGTATTGTATTCAGTCTCTGTTTAGTATGTACAAATATCTGGCAGACTCACCATTTTCTTTGTGCCAATAACAGTCCTTAGAATTAAAAAATGAAGTCTTGTGCAATAAAAAAGTTGTTGTACACAATTCTCCTCTAGAAATTCACTACTGCAAGGCAAAATGAAATCCTGTCAGTAGTCACAAAACCAGCTAAACCTCTAACAATTTCTGTGTTTTTAATATTAATATGGAGTTTGAAATAGAAAATCAGGATGAGTAGCGTCCAAGACCAAAGACTTCTTCAGCCATTTGACATCCACAGCAATGACGTTGTCAAGATTCTTTATTACTGCCTCGATTACATGTTCTGCATCTAATTCATAAATATTTGATATCGGGCCTAATCTCTGTCCTTACTCAGTGTTTTGCTTTTAAAGAGGATTCTGACCATACAGAATTGGCTATTAATATATCTGTGTAAAGGGAAACAAACTGAAATGGGTTCATGTGTCTCACTTTACAAACTAAGCCTTAGAGGATAACATCAGTTAGCCCCAAGACCCTGGCCAGGAGAAGCTTGCCGCAAAAGGTTCACCGCTCCTTGTATATCTTGTAGGGTATACACTACCTAAGGGCTACAAAGGGAATGTTATTTGTTATAGTTCACGAAGAACCATCACTGCACCTCAGAAGTGAAACAGAAAGCTCTCTGTTAAAGAATCATTCAGGTCTGCTATATGAATAGACCACTCACACTGAATTTGTTTTCAGCCTAGGAATTACATAAAACCCACATGCCAAGGGATGAGTTCTGAATAGAACGAGATGATTCTTTTTTTCCTAGAGAATCACTTATGCACTAGAAATGAAATAAATCCCATTTTATAATATTACAGAATTAGTATAACTATATATAATACAATACAATCACTATTAAAATTATATTAAAATGAATAAATTATACTTTATTACAAAAACTACTGCACAGATTTGACCTATATATTCAGCAGAATATTAAAACAGTATCCAGTTTCCACCGGGCAGCCCCCTGCCAGGTGGAGGAAAGGGACAATAGAGTTTATTGGACTGTGTGGATCCAATGGCCTGGCACATCGAACCCACAAGAGTACAAGGCCCTAGGGTACACTGTGCTTCAGTGGATGGCTTCAGAAGCAGATCCGCATGTCATTCACAAAGGGAAATGACAATGCTAAATCGAAGCTCACTCTTTGTTTCAAACTTCCTTTGCTTTCATCCTTCCTGCAGGTAAAAAAGTCCAAATCTGGCAGGAAATTTTATGTAAATTAATATTCTGGAAAGAAAAAAACCACCAGTACTGGGATCAACCATAGCTTTTGGTGGAGCTGAGGCATCTTATCACTGAATCCTGAGCAATCCTAATGAACTTGGTCATCCCACAAGAATAATGCAAAGCTAGGGGGTGGCAAATATTGTCTCCCTCATCATGATATAAATGTTGCTATTCCTCTACAGAAAAAAGCTGGCTATGCCTCCTCTGCCCCATCTCTAAAATAGCAAAGCTCTGATTTCACTACCTTTTCGTTTAGTCACTGAACACTGCTACTTTCACTGCTCTACTCAAACAAATCTTACCCCCTCTTTAGGTTTTGTTGTCCCTTTCAGGATAGGAACTAAAAGATATTCGACAGTTAAAGGTTTTGGTTTGCAATTGTAACCTTTCATTACTTTCTTCTGCACTGCTACACAAGCTCTGGAGAATGAGCTGTTACCTATATAGAAGAAATTAACTAATAAAAGCATTCCTTGAATATACCCCTACCAGAAACTGCACTCATAATTCAGGGAAAAGATACATCTACAGGATTAATCTGGGTATTTAAATAGTGCTACAAGTAATAGCATGTTGAAGGTAACAACTGAAAAGAAATTTTAAAAAAAAGGAAAAAAAGGTTATTTAAAATACAGTGATTCCATGCTGGTCTAGTCTTAGAATCATAGAATCACAGAATCATTTTGGTTGGAAAGGACCTTTAAGATAATCAAGTCCAACCATTAACCTAGCACTGCCAAGTCCTGTTTAGTCCACTGCTAAACCATGTCCCTAAGCACCACATCTACGTGTCTTTTAAATACCTCCAGGAATGGTGACTCAACCACTTTCCCCGGCAGCCTGGTCCAATGCTTGACCACTCTTTCAGTGAATAAATTTTCCCTAATATCCAATCTAAACCTCCCCTGGCACAACTTGAGGCCATTTCTTCTCATCCTATCGCTTGTTACTTGGGAGAAGAGACCAACCCCCACCTGGCTACAACCTCCTTTCAGGTAGTTGTAGGGAGCGATCAGGTCTCCCCTCAGACTCCTCCTCTCCAAGCTAAACAACCCCAGTTCCATCAGCAACTTCTCCCAAGACTTGTGTTCCAGTCCCTTTACCAGCTTCGTTGCCCTTGTCTGGACACGCTCCTGCACCTCAATGTCTTTCTTGTAGTGAGGGGCCCAAAACTGAACACAGAACTCGAGGTGCGGCTTCACCAGTGCTGAGTACAGGGGGACTTGTTGTATTACAATGGTTTTCACTTCAGTTAAATAATGTACTAGCTCTACCAATTATGTTCTCATGATTAATTTATGCAACAATGGGTGGGTCATCAAAATCATGTCCTTAATCTATGCATGTATCTTTCACCATTGCTATTCTTCTCATCCCCTCTACCTTCAACATTCATCTTTTCTTTCTGCAGTGTCACCCTCTCTGCACTTAGTCATCTTCCATTTGTCTTTTATCCTTTCCCAACTTAGATGTATTTTTTGCCTGAGAATGAACTTTCCAATCTCTTGTCAATAACAAAGTGCAAGAAACCTAGCTAATTATATATATTTTTTTGTTTGTTTAGCCACAACACTGACCTTACAAGCATCTGTAATAACTGACAGGTATGACCTGAGTAAATCTCACAACTGAGTCAGACATCCTCACTCAGTGGATCAAAGCACACAGGTAAAAAAGCCAGGTATGCTCATATCCAGAAAGTGTAGGGATGTCATCTGAGGAAAGACTGACAACTAGTATTGTTCAGCCTGGAGAAAAGAAGAGATTGAGATCTTCTGATCTATGTATATAAATACTTAATTAGGAGTAGAGTAAAGAAGAGGGATTAGAAGACTCTTCTAATTGGTAGAATGAGGCAAGAGGCACAAACTGAAATATAGGAAATTCCACTTAAAACAGAAGAAAATATTTTTACTAAAAGGCTTCTCAGGTTGTGGGATCTCCATCCTTGGAGATACCAAAACCCAATCAGACACAGTGCTGAGCAGCCTGATCTTGTAGATCCCACTTTGAGCAGGGGGTTGGACTAGATGGTCTCCAGAGGTCCCTTCCAACCACAATTCAGCAATTCTGTGGTTTTGTGACATGGGAGGAACATACTAACCTGACCATTTTCCCTCTTTCTACAGCATGGATTCTGCCTGTAATGCCTGTGTTACATTTTAAACTCTTCAAGTACTGTTGCACAGTTAAAAAGTGCCATTTCATGCATTTTGTACAGTTTGAAAAATGAGTAAACCATTGTTACCTCATAGAGCAAAGCTATGCACTCGAAGTCAAAACCAATCATCTTTACATTGCATAAAGACTGTTTCTTCCCTCCACCAGCCCCCAAAAAACCAACCTGAAACCCACCACTGCCTTTGCAATGACAGGAGCGACTACATAGAATTTCAGCCTACACACTTGTTTCACACGAGTGCTAGGACTGTTGGATCTGGTGACTTGAAATTGGGTGGCTTGCAGTTTTGAGCTCTGAATTAGAACAGAACGCACCTAGTTTCCAGGAAGCAACTAATACGCATATCCTTGATCTTCTATCATTCTCAGGTCTTCTGAATGGGACATTAAAAGACAAAGCATGTTATGTACATAGTCGTTTCCTCAGCTCTTGGTGCTGTACAGCCTTTTAGCAGTAAGTTTATCAGGACTTTGAGAAGTTGCTGGAGGCCTTATATGCTGCTATGCTATGTGCTATATTCAAAATACCATCTTGCAAATAGATCTCAGTTTGATTTGAAAAACGAAAAATCCTAGTTTTCTTTGTGTGTGAGCAATTTACATCATTAATATAACCAAGATGTTACTTGATTTCTCTAGTACTGCTCTGGTCTTTTGCTAGTAATAAAAAAGGGACTCCGAAATATTTTGCTGAATACGTAATTAATGTTCATGTGTTTTCAGACCAAGCATTTACACCACTATTGACTAGTGCATCTGCCAAATATTTGTTTCTTTTGTGTTTGTTTTAAATATTCACTACTTTAGAAACGCAGGAAAAAAAGCTGAACAGAATAATTAATTCCAAAAGGACAAACACAATTCAAGACCTGGCCCATCTTCTGCTGGCTGTCACTGCTCAATTATCTTCCGAATGTCGTCTTTTGCTCCATGACTGCTAGAATTGAGCAATATGAAAACACAGTTATCATTGATAAGAGCTCTCCTAGCCCAACTGAGTGTGAGGGAGTGTTTGGGAGAGAAATAGGAGAGACAATGGGACTCTCTGCTTCACTGTTTATACTGCATATGCTCAGCAGAGCACTACAGCTCTGACTGCTAAAGCTCTTTACAGGCTGCCTGTCAGATGCAAGGAGGTTCTTCATCTTCCTGGTTACCAGAGAGACCCTGAACCAGAGGAACATCATAATTTTAACAGGAGCTTTTGTTTTGAATTATGTTAACATGACAGAGAAGTAAGTAGCACAAAGATTTGAACTGAGTCTTGGTGACACAAAGAGTCTACCTGTTGCTAAAGGCAATAGTGCTTTTAATTTCTGCACCTAGGACAGCACCACAAACATTCTGTCTCGCCTGCAAAATCTAACTTTCAAATTCTAGTAACAAATGGAACTGGATGACAAAGGCTAAAAATGTGTCACAGAACATGCAAATATATGACATATTAATGCTAAGGCTCATGTCAGGAAATACTGCTAAATATTCTGTATTTTGCTGGAAAGGCCTATAAGTCTAAGAAATTAATTAAAAATACACCAACTTATTTTATCCTCCTTTAATTCCTGCAGCAATGTCTCATGTTTCTCAGCTTTCCTCTGCCTCTGTATGTTACACATGGAAGTGGCTTTGTAGTACTATGCTGTAAATAAAGAGCGTGCCTTCTAAGGGAGGCCTGTCTTGGCAGACACGCAACATAGTGGGTACTGGCACACCACTCTCTCTTTGCATTCCCAAACCCCTTCTCCTCCTTACTTCAGACACGGCTGGTTGACAGACCACAGGTCAGGAAGGGTGCTGTACGCTGTGCAGTGCAGATCCTTTCAGGCAGGAACATCCATCTCAGCTCTCAGAGCTGGAAGGTATGAAAAGTATCAGATGTGCTCTGATCATATGACCTCGTAAGGTTTAGGATCAGACCAGCTTCCTGCAGCCCAGGGAAACGGGCTGAGATAGGTACATGATGGCAAGACAAAGATCAACTACCCAGTAATACAAATTTCCTTGCAGCTAGTGCCCAACTCAGCAATGAGAGACGCAGAACACCCTTCTTTGTGCTGAAAGGAGTATGTTCTCCTATGGTTGCCCCCTTTTTTCCAGAAAATTGTAGTTCTTTGCCTTTGTCTTTTTATGCTTAGCACATAACAACTTGAGAACATGAGCAAGACTAGAGTATGTTAACATTGGTGGGAATGGATCGAAATGAAAGGGTCTTTCATACAAATGAAAAGCAGACTTCAGATGAATAATTTCCAAAACTTCAGTAAAATCCATGCCATCACTAAAATATACTGGCCATTTGTGCAGTTCCTTGGAATCTCTCTTAAACACCGTAACATTCTCTCTGCTTCTGAAAGGCCCTCAATGCACACATGGCATCTCCTATTTGGAGCAGATGGGAAAGTCAGAAAATGTCAGCTCATCACTTCAACTGTATCCTACACAGCATCACCAAGAGGTACTCTTTACAGGTGAAAATCATAAAACATTCTATGCAGTTATGTGAAGGATTAAACAATATACCCATAATGATCACTTCAGCCTTAAAACTTCATGAAGGACATTAAGAAAACAGAGACGGTCAACTAGAAACTAATAAAACCTGACGCACCTTCCACAGAACTTCAAGATTTTCATGGAGACCATGATTTAATCTAAATCTAGCATGTCTTCAAAGTTCTTCCTTCTGCTGTCTGTAACCACAAACATCTTTGAACACTGCTGATCAAACAGTAGTGCAACAAGCAATAGGCAGTGCACCATAATGAGCATCTCAAAAATTGAAGAACAAAGAACTGTAACTTCGAGTTCTTTTGTGGGCTGATTTACCATTCTCAGAGCTACCGAATTGCATGAACAAACTACTTGGCCAGGAGTTGCACAAAGTACAAGCACAGATGTAACTTGAACGCCTTTAAGCCAGGTTTTAGTAAGCCATAAACTTTGCGTGAAAATATTGTAAACCATCCCATCCAATAACAATTCTTTTTATACAATGATGTTTTGCATTGCTGTTACTTATCCCTAGTACTAGTACAAACACACTGGAGTATATTCAAAGGTATAAAACCTATGGTTTGGGAGGACATGTAGTCCAAAGTGTTAAGAGAACTGGCAAGTAACTTTTTCAAGCCATAAAAAGTAATTCTTTAAAAAGCAATGAAGAACAGAATACTCACTAGTATTTTTCGCCTCTTTTTTTTCATCATAACTACCAAGTACATTCCTTCTAGGGATACTGGAGAAGGAAGAATACGGAGAATAAGAGAGACAAAGCACGTGTTTAATTCAGAGTATAGAGTCAGGCAGTGTATCTATGCATCTGCAGCTTCCTACCTACTCAATGGACAAGGAGGCACTGGAATGAAGGGCTTCAGCACACCTAACACTGAACTGCCATACAGAGGCACTGCACATGGGGACGATGATACCAGTGGTCTCTATTGGGATACAAACTCCCAGGATGACACACTTCAGTCTGTGCCTGAAGCCACATTGTCTCTCTTCTGTACCTTACACTGATGAACTCAGTTTGCCTTCTTGAAGGCAAAAGAGTACATAGCAGTACCCTTCAGTGCTTCTTGTAAGTCAAGTACTTCGGCATTTTAAAAACAAATTACACTTAAGTTAAAGGGAAGATAATAAATGGCTAATCTGCTAAATACCAGTCTCCCAAATCACACACTTCTGCTTAGACCAAAATACAAAATTCAAAGACACAATTTTGGGAGCACAGACTATCAATTTCCAATGAATAGGTTTTCAACCAAAGAAAATCTTAACTCTACTTAGCCCCATACATGATGCTAAACAGAGCACTTTTTGCCTGCCCCAACCAAAAAGTCAGAGAAAAAATGAACTACTTAATAACTTGTTAAGGTAGCCCTATTTCAGGCTAGGTCTAAAGACAATGAACAATGTGCAGATGTGTATCTTGTCTCTGACCCCACTGTATTAATCTTGTGAGCAAATCCTATGCAAGACAGCAGTATGCAGCACAAATACTTTTCACAAACACTACACTGATTAAAAGTGGTGATTTAGAGCTGATACTAATGATAGCTGACAGGAACTCCACTCTCCATTTGCTCAGTAATCATTAACTACCAGCTCTGCAATTTCAAAGGTGATCACAGAGGTAAACCAGGTTGACTTCAGTTGTTTTCACCATAATCTTTAATACAGACTCCAAGGCCATATCAGAACTTAGAGAGGCCCACTGCTGTCAACTGGTCAGTTAGCTCTAACTTACCTAAGCCATCATAAGATATTTAGGGCATGACATCAGAGATAGGCTAGAATCTGCTGCTCTCTCATTATTAGCTGCTGATTTTGCAGAGGTCACAGGAATATAAAATCCATAAACGCATTCTTGTTAAACAGACAACTTACATGACTTCAAATGCTCATCTTCTCAGTGAAAGGTTTCTACTTTTTTCAAATAAAAAAAAATTAAACCACTTACATGGTAGGAAAAGATTTTCAATTTCCTTTGCTTCAAGTATTTTTTGTTTGAATTTCAAAATGAGATTCTGAATCTGAAAATGCAGTGAAATTAAAAGCCAATTGTCCTAGTCCGTAACAATGCTGAATCTTGTGCTTTCATGCTTTTGACACAGTGAAGAAACAAAGCCACCATTACTTATTTAAACAAGCATTAAATAAGCATTAGAACTGTTTATCCTAAATTGATATGTGCTTACATTCTTTGGAGGGTCATTTTTTTCATGTTTGTTAATAGGATGACAACAGAACACTGAATTTGACATGCTGGTTAGTTATTCGTTACATTCCCTCAAGATCAGGTTAGATACCAAAGCCAGATTTTAAAGACCAGATATTCAGAAAAAGTGTCACCTGATTCAGTAGATGCTGTGACAGAACTTCTACTTACATACATCACTGACTTTTCAATGGAGTGAAGATGAATTACAAAAGCAAAAAGCCCAGCTTTTTAATGCAACAATTATTAGAATAACACAGAGCAACTCCCAAAGCCTTCCTCAGCTACTGCTTTGCCAAGTGGTTTAGAATAATTGACTTGTCTGTGTAAGGCTGGCTGTGTGCTACCTCTGACTTCAGCTCAAGAGTGGTGCACACCTACAACTTGCAAGTTCAGTTTTGAAGAGAAAGACTTCCCATTTTACTTCCATTGGAAGACTAAAACATCCCTGTCTTCTTAGAAACAGCTATTATTATTTTGTCAAGAGGCTGCCACATGCAGTAGTTTAAATAATTTGCATTGTCATCTTTTTTAGCCCGCAACAATCAGTGCAGCTTCAGGATGTTCAAACTGTCCATCAATAAAGATGGCTCATCAATGCTGGCACATGTGTAACTGTGACTCTTGGGTGCTAAGACAAGAATACACCATTAAACTTCCACCGCTGTACAATGATCGCTTGTTTCTATTCCACAACGGATCTGGCAACAAATGCACATTCCTCCCACAAGATGCAATGGGTGCTGTTAGCAGAGGCTATCTCTCAGGACCAGAAGCTCCAATCCAGGTGCCTACAGCTGGGAAATTCAGCACTCCACACTACTGAGCTCTTTGGGCTTTAGATGCATTCCTTAATTAGCAGCAGCAACACTTGCTCAAACCTGTTTGTACTATTCTTCAGTTTTGCTTCACTTCTTCCTCACTGCCACAACAGCTCTGCATCCTTCCATAATGCAATAAGCTATCTGCTTAACATAAACTGCATGTAGTTTGTGCTGTCCCACCAACTCACTGCAAAAAACTGAAGCCAAAGTGTTTTGAATGAGTGAGCTTAGTTTCTTTCCCTTTCTTAAACTGTTTACATGCGCCCTAAAAGAAACATGAATAGAAGTTAATACCAGTAAATAACTGCTATTATAGATATTTTATTATGGTAAGTCTGTTTTATATAATTCAACATCTGTTCTTCCTAAGATGCACAATCTAAACACAGAGCAAGAGCCTCAAGCCGCATATATTAATATCCTTTGAGGGATGTTTTGTGGATCTTAAACTGAGTTCTGAACAACTTCAGGCCTTAACTCTTTCCCCATTATAAAATTAACTACTCTAGATACCATAAAAGAGATATTCATACTGTAAACCATACAAGATTTCGTTGCATGGAAGATAACGTCAAGTAAGTTTTCATTCTTACCCATGCTACAGCTTTCAGCCATAAGACGAGAACTGTAGCACCTAACATTTCACTGTCAGTGAACAGTGCTAACACCTTCGGAATCCAAGACATAGGAAAAAGTATCTGCAACAAAGCTGCTACTTACTCTGACCTCATGAAGCAGACCTTGGTATGTCTTGTGTTACAGTCGAAGTGGCCTACAGCTGTCATCTAGTTTTAGAAGCAGAATACAGGGGTTTTGACTGGTACTCTGTAAAGGTCCAGATTTGGTACCCAGTTTCATACTGTTCTTTCTGCTCCTGCCTCATATGCTAACAAATGAAGTGAAAACCACAGACTTCTTATGACCTGTAAATATGAATAGCAGTAGTCAAATAAAAAGAATAAAAAGTTATAGCCTGCTTAGCCTGGAGGCCATCAAACTTTACTAGTAAACAGGAAGGTGAAAGTAGTATTTCTTACAGACATTAAAAACTGTATTTTGGTCAAATTAAACTTACATATGAAAATATTCTAATATGTGTGTAGATGAGCTCAACAGTGATAATGTCTAAATAAAAACGACCCTGAAATGTTACTAAATCCGACTGTCAGAATCCAAGCTTGAAAAAATACCTTTCACTGGGGCGTTTTTAACTAGCAAGCATGACAAACTCACCATCAAATTCCTGCAATCTGAAGGGAGCCTCTAAGAGGTTTCTGGTACATGTAGTTGCAATAGATTTCCTTCCTGGAACGTAGGGCAATTTCCCGCCCTCTCCCCCCATCCCTGCAATTAAATCCTGACTCTGGAGCTCTGGAAAAAAGACCTTGGTAGCAGAAACTCTGTGACACCTTGATCACTGAGAAAAGTAACAAAAACATCAGGCTTTTCTACATCAGCAAACCTATCTAACACTTGCCAGCTGAAGTGTCCCATGAAATCCCAAACAGGGTCACAAAACTGAACACTGACCGCAGTTCAGCCTTCCTCATCAGGGTGCTGCCTCTTGCCACTGTCTCTTGTGGTACATACTTCATATTTCTGTGTACCTCATGGTACACAGAAATCTTTATCTTTAATCTGCTAGGTAGGACTATCAAAGTGTGGTCCACGTGGCAAAGGTAAGCATGGACAGCTTTGACAAAACACAGAAAGTCTGCAATAAACCTCTCTGCGAAGTACCTTTGGAGAGGATGCAAAACTGCAGTGCCAAGGAGAACTCACTGATTTTTTGAAACAAAATGGACATTACATGGATGTGCAACAGCTTGTCAAATTGAGTAGCTCTGCTTTTAGGATGATACTAAATGAAAATCCTGCTCCTGTTCACTGACATTCCCAGGTCAGCCACTGACTGGCCTGATGACCGTGCAGAATTCATTACCTCTCTGCCTCCATAGTTTCCGTAAAACTGTCACAGACTTCAATTAATCACTTTGAGACCTACCAATGAAGAGTGCTACGTGACTTAAGTGCTCGGATTATTCTAACCATGCATTTCCTTTATTTTCTGTTCCTACAACACATAACTGATACTAATTCAGGAATTCTGTCATGCTTTGCAGGCACTTTTAGTTTTGGAAAAGAAGCAGAGAATTCTGGTTAGAAGCAGAAGAAACCCCACATTAAAGTGTAAGAAGAAAAAAAGAGACATTTTAGGAAAGTAAAAGAAGAAATAATTATGGTTGTACCAAATGACAGTTAAAAACAAAGGACAGCAGTGTAAGAGACTAGAGGGAACAACAATTTTGTTATACTTAAAATACTCCTATAGATTTTTTCCAATAGTAGTATTTTCAACTTAGAACAGTCATTTTCTAAAGAGTCTCTAGAAAAGAGACTATTCCCCAAAGCTGTAATTTGTCTCACATGAAGATGTAACGAACAAAACCACAGCACAGTATCTAACCAAAAGCCAGCAAGCAGCCCAAAATCTAACCTTGTCATTCTATCACAATTCTCCTCGCCACCATGTGAATATTTTTCTGCCCACATTCTTATGAGACCACAGTGTAAAATGCCAGTGATGCAGTTGTAGCCGCAGGGTTTAGCTGGGCTCATAAAACTAAATTGTAGGTTTCTGAAGGGAATTTTTGTTTATTCCATTTCAAAGGTATGATTAGTCAAGGCTCCATATCAACAAAACAGATGGTATTTCTTAAGCTTATGTTTTGTTTGTAATGGTTATTTTTAACTCATACCATTAACTTTTTCACACAGCATTCCTGGGATGGATCTATACTGAAACTTGACTTCACCGTGGAAGATCTAACATAGGGATGTGTTTCCCTAAAGCAGGATTTCCATGTACAACTCTGAGCACATTAGACAATGGTCTTACTTTCTTCTGCCAAATGTGAAGAAGAGAATAATCTTTGCCAATTTCATATGCCCAGCACTTGCAGTCTCACTCATCAACTCCAAATGAAAGCGTGTAAGATGTTTCAAGAGAAGTACACCCAAAGCTCAGCCACAGGACACTACCAGAAATTAGACATAAAAATAACAGAAAACTAGACTTGCTTTGGGAATGCTCCTGCACACAGAGGTCAAATGGCAAGGAGCAGCCTGCTCTAGCCTTGTAAAAAAGCTTCCAGAGTAGACCAGCTGACCACAAGCCATCTACTGGGAAACCTCCTCAGCATGCTCAAGTGCCAACACACACCCAGGAGCTGCCTAGACCACATTTGTGCCGTGGGACTGTGTAACAACTTAACACCACAGATGATCACATTACGGTGTCCGGAAACATTCCTGGACATGATTCTGTTTATTGGTATACTACACACAGATTAAGGGCATCTTTGTCAGTCATCAGCAATTAAAATAGTCACCTGGTGACAGAGTGTAGATAGCTTTGACTGCTGACAGCTATCGGGCACCCAAGACCCGCTGCCAAGAAACAAGGCAGACGTTTCAGATGCCAGAGTTGACTCATATATATCACTTCTGAAATCGGGACATTGGCTCCGTGCTCCTTCAAAGAGTGAATTTCACACATTTGTTTGCAAAGGCAGCAGAAAACATGGGAGCCGCAAGCAGCACGGGAAGATGGTGACTAGTTGCCCTGACCAGACCATCCCGTGTCCCACACCGCACCGTTCCACATCCCACCATACAGCCCTACACCCCTTGACACTGAACTCCCTCGCACGGCACGCAGAGCCACACTCCCACACCACACGCCGCACAGCGCACCGCACGCCAAGCCATCACGCCTCACCACCCCACGCATTACTGCACCACGCGCCTTGCCGCGCCTCCCCTCACAGCCGAGACCCGCGCCTCACGGCACGGCGCCTCACCGCCACACGCACCCCACCCCACAGCCACACGCACACGGCACCGTCACCACACACCCACCTCACGGAACCCCTGCATCCCTCACCGCACACCCCGCCACACACCTCACGGCGCCACCGCGCCCCTCACCTCACGGCCACGCACCCGCGCCTACCGCACAGCACGGCGCCACCCCCCGCCCTCCCGCCCGCCGCGCACGGCTCACCGCCGCCTGCTGGAAGGCGCCCTTGGTGTAGGTGCCGCCGCCGCGGTAGGCGATGGCGGGGATCTCGCGTCCCAGCAGGGCGCACTTGTGCTGCTGCGGCCGCCGCCGCGAGATGTAGTCCACGCGTGGCACCACGTTGCTGCGCGAGGAAAAGGTGACGATGGCGACGCGCGTGGCCGCGGGCACCACGGGGAAGTCGGAGAGCAGCTTCTTGACGAAGCGCAGCTCGCTGAGGAAGTTGGCCGGCCCCACGCTCGACGACTCGTCCACCAGGAAAACCAGCTCTAGCCGCCCGCTGCGCGCCCGCAGCCGCCGCACCTGGCGCTTGAAGGCGCGGCCCAGCTTCTCCACTTTGCTCTCCGTCGTGTCGGGCAGCGGCGGCGCCGCCAGGGCGGGCGAGGCGAAGGTGGGGACGCGGGAGAGGGCGCCCAGCGGGACGCCCGCCCGGCTCTGCGGCGCCGACGGCGACAGCGACAACGACAGCGATAGCCCCCCCCAGCAGCAGAGAAACACCAGGGGCCACATCGCGGGGCGGCGGGTACGGGGAGACGCCGGCAGCCGCGGGAGGAGAGCGGCTGGTCGCCCCCTGACGCCCCACCTCCTCTCTCCTCGGAGGGGCGGCCGGCCAGCCTGCCTCCCTGCCTGCTTGCCTGCCTCCCCGCCGGCCCCCGCAGGTATCCGCGCCCTTTAATCCCCCCCGCGGGCCTCCCCCGCGGCTGAGGCGCTGCCCCTCGCACGCCCCCCTCCCGGCTGCCCTCCCCCTCGGCCCCTCGCCTTTCGGTAAGGAGGCCCCCCCGCCCACGCTCCCTCCCCGCCCCCCCCCCCCCCCCCCCGCTGTACCCCGCCGCCCCGTCCCGCCCCGATGGGTCCCACACGGCTGGCGGGGGCCAGCCGGGCAGCGGGGGGCCGGCCGTCCCTGGAAACGCGCCGAGCCAAAGCGGCGCGGTGCCGGGCTCCGGAGAGGAGGGGAAGGCGGAAAACCCCCCAAAAGCGAGGAGCGGCTTTTCCGCTCCCCCGCCGCGGGAGCAGGAGCTGCTGTTCTCAGGGACGGAGCGAGGGCTTGCGCTGACACGTGCTGAATGAATCGTGGTTAATTTACCCCTTTGTTTTGCGGTGAGGATGCGCTCGCGGCTGGCAGGTTTGACGGAGGCATGCTGTGGTCCCGCTCCTGGCTGTGTCACAATCTCCCTCTCTGAACAAGAGACACTTCACCTGCCTGTGGAGTCAGTTTTCCAACTTTTAAGCCGTAGTAATACCTTACTGATGAGCGTCTCACTGAAGTGATGGCGCGGTGTCTGGATATGTGGGGTGAGTGAATGCAAGGGTATGTGCATGAAAGGCAAGGACAGCACCTGCATATGTACATCTACATGTACGTATATAAATATATACATATGCACGGATGTACCGACAGTGACACTAATCTTCTGTGCTTGATATGAAAAATTCCTAGTAGCCAAGTGTGAGATTACAAGCCATTTCTTGGAAGGGTTCCTATGCTGTCTTCCTGTCTGTGAATCACTTTGGGAGAGAGAAACACTCCCAAAGAGACCTCCTGCCCAAATTCAGAACCTGCTCCCCTTTCAGCCAACCTCTGTACAGATTTAATTTTCTAGACTGTTATGAGGCAATACCTTGGGTTCATTTTAGCCACTAGGTTAACAAGTTCTCTAGCTAATTGACTCCATTTCCAGGAATAACTCAGTCTTGGAAAAATTCCTTTGGGATAGATTAACCATGTAAACCTGTTGATTGCAACTCTTTGCCTTTCATTGGTATTTTTCATTCGTTTATTCATTTTCTAGTCATCGTCTCTGCTTTGGTTTACTTTTGTTGACATTTCATAATGCCAGGGAGTACACAGGTACATTGATGCATTTGCAAGTCAAACCCCGCATTTAAGTGTAATTGAATTATTTACTCTTTCTTCATTGGGGTGTCAGCTGATGGAAAATTGATCCAATTTGACTTTCCAGCAATACTCAAATTCCACTGCAAATGACAAGAGACAAAGTGACAGAAGATAGTATTTAGTTAAGGAAACAATGCATGTGATACATAGTTCCAACATGGTTTTACATTTATCTAGTTGTCTAAGTGCTTCACAAAAGTCAGTTTGTTAGGTATACTTTTGCCATACAGTGCTTGAAGAGAACCAATCAGATGCTCTTACAGAGGCATATATGAAAACTAGTTTTGGTACCGAAGAATGTGCAGCTGCTGGGCTGGATCAGTTAAACCGTTTCTGTTCTTTTGACAGCGAAATAAAGGCTACAACATCATGCTTGCGGTACTCTGCTTTTGCTTTGTACTAACAGGCAACCTTTTTGTCTTGAAAGGGGTAGCTGAAAGTTGCTACAACCACCAAAATCTTCAGCAAGTTGATTTGCACCATTGGTCTTTGGAGGATTAAAGAAATGATACTGCAATTGCATCCACTGTGGTATGAGTCACACCACTAGTATACCTTACAATGCTCTTCATCTACATTGTTACCTGGCTGACAGGTAAAACAACCACACAGCCATTTGCTCACTCCTCCCTCCCAGTGGGATGAGGGAGAGAACTGAAAATGGAAAAGGGAAAAAAAATCCTCATGGGTTAAGATAAAGACAACTTAATAGGACAAAAAAAAGAAAGAAAGATTATGATGATGATGATAATAATAATAATGATAATAAAAACCCAAACAAGTGATGAACAGCACAATTTCTTACCACCTGAAGCCGATGCTCTGCAAGACCTTGAGCTGTCCCGCCTCCTGGCCCACGCTCCAGTTACATACTGAGCATGTTGTCATAAGGTATGGAATACCCTTTTGGCCAGTTGGGGTGAGCTGTCCTGGCTGTGTCCCCTCCCAGCTTCTTGTGCAGCCCCAGCCTTCTCCTTGGCAGGGCAGTACGAGAAGCTGAAAAGTCCTTGACTGCTTGGCAACAACTAAAAACATCAGTGTGTTGTCAACATTATTCTCATCCTAAATCCAAAACACAGCACTATACTAGCTGCCAGGAAGAAAATTAACTCTATCCCTGCTGAAACCAGGACAGTTGTACTGGGCCGGGAGATCATGTCAGTCTTTGCACAGACCAGAATGAAAGAATGGAAAAGTATAGCCAGGAAAAGGAGGTGGAAATGGAGGAAATACCTGGTTTCTGCAAGGCGCACCTAACTGAAGTGTTACTCCTGAGTGTTCAGGTAATAAAAGGAATTGTCCCTAGGCCACTTTAGTTTGTTGGAAAGCTAACTGTCAGTTCCCTTGTTTTCCCCACGTTTTTGTAACACCAGATTTAGATCTATAAATGCCACGCAATTTAGGACTCGGAAGGAAAAGGAAGGAGGATTAATTGTAAACATTTTCAGCAAAGGAAGAACAATTTATGTCAATGGCTAGCTTTCATATGCACCTCCTGTACTGCCAGCATGGGAATCTGCAATCAGGTATGACCAACTGTGAGAACACAGCAGTTAATTTCAATCTTAGTGACCTCATCAGAATTGTGAATGCAAAAACTAACAAGGCAATTATAAATTAGTCCTTGATACATGCACAATTTGTGAAAATGCATATTCCCCTGGGTCACACAGGCCCTGCAGTCATGCTGCACAGAAGCTCTCACTGGTTCAATGGAAAGCTGTGTTTGTATGTGTAAGGGCAGCAGAGCGAAGTCATCAGTTCAAGGTGTACATATATTTGTCACACAGGGAGTCACAGAAGAAAAGAAGTACACAGGTGAACAGCTAAGCTCTGACTGTGGATGCAAGACTGAGATCCTAGCATGGTACTGATGTGAAGCAAAATCCAGGAAAACTGAAGTGATAAGGGGTAATTTCCTTTCAGTCCACGGATACATAGCATGCAAAAGACTTCAAAAAGACGAAATGACCTGTAAGTAGTGAATAACTCTCCTTATATATTCTCCCTTGCGTATAACACAGGTAACTTTTTTTAAAATCATTGGCATTCAACCTAGTTGTGCAGAGAGAGGCGCTAAATAAAGCATCTATGAGAAGTTAGCATCACCATCTGTAATAAACACAGTCTAATGGTATGAGAGAAAGAGTGCGGGCATCCCAAGTATTCTAGTGTATTCCTGGGCATCGTTTGAGAAAACTATAGAGTAATTTCTGGAATAAAACAAAACTTAAAAAGCTTGGAATCAGTCTGTGAAATCCTCAGGAAGGTATTTTATCCATAGGGTTGTGCTTGCAAGAGAAAGTCATCTTGCAGATGGTGGAGGAGGGGGGTGTGTGTGTGTGTAAGCAGCAAGCATTCTGTTCACTACATGTTCACTAAGCTTTTCTGAAAGCACCATTTCCAGGGGAAGTCTCTGTTGTAATGAAATCGCCTTCTCCAAGCCTGCCTGCCAGCTCTTTGCAAATCCTTTCCATGTTGATGCGCTTAAGCCCTCTGCTTTTGATGGTCTTTTCCCTGTTGTATTCATGCATGTTATTTGTGCTTTGGTTCATACTGATCTGTAGCAGATGGGGAAGCAGAGAGCAGAAGGAATTTTTCCTACTTTAAGTGTCCCTGAAGGTGAAAATATCTGCCCTGGGCTTCACTACTGGGACGGAAAATGCAGGTTTCGTGTGGCTTCTGATGACAATGGACACAAGAAGGTGGTGCTGGACTGTGACTCTGTTCCATTACAAAACAGCAGGTAACGAAAAACTCTAGATCTTGGGAATAAACCACCTTTGTCACATGACAGAAGAGGGCTGACTGGTCCTGAAGAGGAAAGCTGAAGAGTAGCACTTCAACTGCTTTTACAATCACATTCCTGTATCTCTTTAATTGTCTTATTAAAATCCATAGGCTTCATGAATACCATTAATTCTTTACTGTCTCCCCACAAAAGAGTGTCATTTAACACCACCCTGCTTACTAAACAGAAGGGAAATCTTTACCCCCAGTTAAAAACCCTTCTGCAAACAAACAGTCTGAGGATCGCTGTCCTTTAGCCAAATAGCTTTTTGGTTGAATTACAGTAAAACATGGCTAAGCATCTTTCCAAATATGGAGAAGAAAAGCATTATATTCCCTCCCCCCTTTGATTTCCCCCAAATACAGCTGGACAGAATACATCCTTGTACTCAACCCACACAGTATTCATGCCTGCAGAGACAACGCCACAGTATCACATACCCTACAATTTTTGGAGGAATGCAGGTCATTTTTGCTTTTACAGTAAAGATGTTCTGTGACTTTGTGCTACAATAGGAACACAGCCATAACTGCAATGTTAAGTCTTCTACAGGAATCTTGCAGGATTCTAAATTTTATCTAAACTAGAGATAAAGTGACAGCCTAAGAAGAGAGCCTGATGTTACTTGAGCTTGTTCTAAGACTTTCTTTGTGCTCAAGCACACAGCGTCCATCTGGGGAAACCTCACACAATACAGAGCTAGCAGAGCCAGGCTTCTTTCTTCCATTTCAGCCATTGGCAGGGTACAGGGTTGTTCTGTGCCATCCACTTCCCTTTGCAGATGTCAGGCAGTATTTCAACTAGGGGTGTTTAAGACTCTGTATGAGGAGCAAAGCTTGCAGGAATAATATTTATAGAGTGAGAGGAGAAATGCTGATGTTCTCAGAAAATGACCTCTGAAATTTGTCACCCAGGAACCATTAATACAGTATCAGGGGAGAAGTGCCACCTTGGTAGGTGACACCCAAATTCTTCATAGTTTAAATGAAGGCAGCAGAGCTATTCTAGGAGAGGGGGAGCAAGAGGAAGAAGGATCTTTGGGAAGAGGCTTCTTCCTCTTTCATCCTGTACCTTCAGGGAGGAAGGGCAGAAAGAACATGTCCAGCTCCCGAGTCCTGGGACATGAGTTCTGGGACATGACAGTAGGGGGTGTGGCACAGTCGACACGCTGGAGGGAAGGGATGCCATCCAGAGGGACCTTGACAGGCTGGAGAGATGGGCCCGTGTGAACCACATGAAGTTCAACAAGGCCAAGTGCAAGGTCCTGCCCATGGGTCAGCACAATCCCAAGCACAACTACAGGCTGGGCGAAGAATGGATTGAAAGCAGCCCTGAGGAGAAGGACTCAGGGGTGTTGATTGATGAAAAACTCAACATGAGCCGGCGGTGTGCACTAGCAGCCCAGAAAGCCAACCGTGTCCTGGGCTGCATCAAAAGCAGCGTGACCAGCAGGTCGAGGGAGGTGATCCTGCCCCTCTACACTGCTCTGGTGAGACCCCACCTGGAGTACTGCGTCCAGCTCTGGGGGATCCAGTACAGGAGAGACATGGAGCTGCTGGACAAAGTCCAGAGGAGGCCATGAAGCCGATCAGAGGGCTGGAGCACCTCTCCTATGAGGACAGGCTGAGAGAGTTGGGGTTGTTCAGCCTGGAGAAAAGGCGGCTCCAGGGAGATCTTACAGCAGCCTTCCAGTACCTGAAGGGAGGCTACAGGAAAGCTGGAGAGGGACTGTTTATTAGGAAGTGTAGTGATAGGACAAGGGGTAAAGGCCTTAAGCTGAAGGAGGGTAGATTTAGATTAGATGTTAGGAAGAAATTCTTCCCTGAAAGGGTGGTGAGGCACTGGAAAAGGTTGCCCAGAGAGGTTGTGGAGGCCCCATCCCTGGAAGTGTTTAAGACCAGGTTGGATGAAGCTTTGGGCAACGTGGTCTAGTGGAGGGTGTCCCTGCCTGTGGCAGGGGGTTTGGAACTGGGTGAGCTTTAAGGTCCCTTCCAACCCAAACCCTTCTATGATTCTATGATTCTATGATTCTCTCCTTAGCACTGAGAACCTTTACCTCCCAATGCTGCCAGTGCCTTACTTGCCCACAGTTCTAGCTATGTTTTTCATTCACTGCCCCCAAACTATGGCAAAGACCAGGCAGGACTGCAGTTTTGTTGCAGAGTAGAGTCTGCCCTTGAGACCTCCCCACTGTAGGATATGTTGCTGGAACACGATGCCTCAGCAGTTTCTTACTATTGAATATTTATTTAGTGGCAGTAGTGAAAGAAGCATGGAGGAGAGATTGGGATGTATTTTGCATTCAGTAGTGAGGTACCAAAGCTAATTAATCAAGATCTTAGTCATAAAAACTGAGTGGGTTCTTTTGGACATTTTAAGCCTCAGCCCTTGGCTTAAACAGAACATGAAGAAACATGCATGGAGGAAATGAAGAATTTTCTGTAAAAATAAGAGTACTCTCAAAAAGAAGAAAAAAAAAAGAGATTCATCTCTTAAATTATCACTTGTTTTATCATTAAAGAGCTAGGATAGATACTTTGCAATCCTTTCAAATAGCAATAATTCACTGGCTTTAATTATTTTAAGATGAATTGTTCAGGGCTAGAAACTCGAAGTTCAGACTTCCCACATAAATTGTTTAAATACACACAAATTGGGTGCAGTCAGTTTTGATTTATACATGCAAATCCCATTGACACCTCTGGGAGTTCTGACACAGACTGAAGAGAGTACGTGGCCCTTAAATGAGGGCAAAATGTCTGTCCACATGACTTCGGAAAAAGATTATTACGTAGGAGGAGAAGAGTCAGTCTGCCAAAAGTTTCTCCTTTCAGGCAGAGGTCTGGCTGCTTTAGTCTTCAGCAGAGCAAACAAGCATTTGAATGATCCAAGCTATGGGTTATTAGTTCAAGCTATAAAAAAGAAAAACAAGATTCATATTGCTCTGCAGTATTCAGACAATGACAAAGTTTAGTCATAAGAATTTCATCCTCACTTGCGGACAAGCCCAGTGCACACTAAGAATATCATATGGCTAGCTTCCAAGATAAAAAAAAAGGTAGGCAAAATCAAAACATCTGCTGGTTTCCGTCTGCACAGCAGATGTTGAATATACTTTTAAGTTAAGCTCATGAGAGTTCATGAAATGTACTTTGTCCATAAGCATGAAGTCAGTCTGTTGTTGGCCTAGTGCATTCATGCTAAAGTGAGTATATTTTCCCATATTCTACGCCCTAAAGTATATGTTGTACGATTTTTGTAAAGATCTAGGAAGACATTGAACATGAGAAAACTGTGGAAGGCTTCTTTCATCGTAAAAGGCAGGTTTGAATACAGGGAAGCTGGAGACTCTGAAAGCTCTGGTGTGGCAGGACAGAAGATAGAGGCAAGATCTGTAGGGTGAAGTCTGTTTAGGGCATTTTTTGCTCCTGAATCAGCTGACACAATTTAAAAATGGGTTTGGTAGATAGGCTATTCCAGGTTGCTTTTTCAAAACTTGCTCTGTATTGTAGCCCTGAGACACAAAAGCACTGGCAGTCTTTCACTCTGCTTGCTTACAGTGCAGAGGTACTGCTCATGGTGACGATGTTTCACAGGGTGTTCTGCACTGACCCAGCAAAGTAGGATGGTGCTCTGGAAGAATTGTAATTTCTAAAGTCTCTTCCTTCTATCAAAAAGCCCCCAAAGAATCTAAGAAATAGTCTTGAAACACATGTTTGGGAAGTGCTTTTCTGAAGGAGGACTTTAGTTCTCTCATTTCCAGAGGTACCAAAGTTTGAGGAGTCAAGGAGAGACAGTTTGGGGCATGTGGAGCAGTTCTTCCCTATTGCAACTGAAACTCACAAGCGGGAGAAGTTCGATTTTTCTCTGTGGATAAGAGATGACTCCAGTCTCCAGGGATATAACTTACTCATTAAAATTCACACAACTTTCAGTATCGCCTATGAATATCAAATATGTTAGATATGCATTTCGGATACTATGATGAAAATACTGCTCTCAGACAAGAAATTATCTTCAGCCTCGGGAAAAGATAACTGGAAAGAGAAGTGATAGGCAAAAGAATATGATAGACAGTAAGTCATGAGGGAAAACAGAGGCAATGAGTAGGGAGTGACTTCACTATTGTTTCCAATGCAAAGATTACATGGCATTAAGTAAAAATGGCAGGGACCTCTTTCTAAAGGAGATGCTTCACACAACAGTGCTTACCTAAGCAATTGAACTCCAAGCCATATAATAATGCAGGGATGCTAAAAGCTTGTGTTCAGAAAAAACATGGAATGAAAATCCATCCAATGCTTGAAAACAGTATAAAGGTATCTCTTCCATCCCTGAACACTTGGAGTTGCATATCTCAGATTTCAAGAGAGTATTACCTACATTTCCCTAGCTTTAAACTGTTCCCTAAAATGGTAGGAGTTAAAAAGAAGATTCAAACATAGACAGATCCTTTGTCTAGTCTGGTATGGCCCATATTATATTCATATGACCTTACTCTCTTCTGTATTCAAAATATTATTTTGAAATTAAGCCAACCCAGGACTGAAGACATGAGAAAGAGAAATGCTTTCAGAATTACTGTAATACATATCTAGGACAAAGAGCTCTGAAAAACACAGTGCCAAGAGAAGGAAAATATACAAGGCGAGAGAGAGAATGTGCTTTCTTTTCTCCTACATGAAAAGGTATGAGTTCTGTCACTAACTTCAGGGCAGCAGGAATAATTAATGCTGAGCTCAGTATGTTAAAATGGGAGCAGGGATAAACTGAAATGAGAGCTAGAGCAGTAGGAAGGTCCAGGTACCTCTTCTTTTAGTCACTAATGAGGACAGTATTGGGACATCCCAGCCAACAGTGATGTCACAATACTGGGACAGCTGGAAGAATGTCAGCCTCCATCCTCTCCTTTTTCCAGACATCTGCTACATCTTTTCTGTCCTAACAGCAGGTACACTCAGCACCTCAAGAGCTTACAAACCCTTGTTTGAAGTCATGCACGCAATCCTGCCACGTCCATTTCGGCAGCCTATCAGAAGTTACGGCAAACAGAAAGGAGGACGTGCAGTGTTTTAGGTTTGGCTCCCTCGCCCACTTGAAATCACACTAAAGGTATATGTGTTTGCAGCAGTTAAACCAAAAAGTGTTTGGAGTAAACTTAGTACTTCTTTTAGCAGTCTGACCCATTTGGTTCATGTGACTGTTTCTGGTTGAAGTGACATTCAGGTTATATCCTCTCATTGTAACAGTCCAAAATGTCTCCTTTCCTGTCTGGTTAACAAAATATAGATAATACTAAGATTTCAGCAAAACAGAAATAAAAATCAGGGAACTCAAACCAAGACAGAATGTTCTGGGCCTAATCCTTCCATGCATATTCAAGCATAATTCCTGTTTATTACTGATGGAAATTTTGTCAGAGTAAGGGCTAAGAAAGACCCCAAAATTTGGACTAACTCTGGAAATCAGTGAAACCAATGAAGCCATGGCAGTTGACACATTTCAGAATCCCAGATTTGAGTCTGAAGCAAATCATCCAAATGTTATGCCTGTATTCTGTTGTACAGAGGAAAGAATTGTCTTTCTGTCTCACATACATGTGTCCATGTAAGTGATGGCCTTGAGGCCATCTGCCTGGTGCATGAAGACACATCAGCACCTTGATGAACTGTATGCTTTGTGTCCTCCCTTCTCTCACTGGCTGGACTCTACAGTAATCGTATCTGGCCCTATATCTTGCTAGTTACCTTTTCCATGGTGTTGTATTTTGTCTACTTGGCACAAAGATTTGTTTGCCCATGTGTCGGCAGATCAGTGTTGCATGATCCTAAAGGAAGAGAGAGTTAGATGAATCTAGTTCAGTAGACATATGCTCTTACTGCTATTGCATTTGATGTTTGCCATTAGGTGAACTTTCTCAAGAAGTAAAACATGATCCTCAACTGAAATAAAAGAAGAAACTGACCATTTTTAAATTTAGTTTCCATGTCAAATGTCTGGTTTTTTCCATTTTAGTACCAACTCATTTTTCATGAACACATGTATAACTTGGAAATTAATTTGTAAGCTTTGATTATTTTTACAGTTTAATAAAAACATAAGGGTAAAATGTCTTCTAAAGAGTTGCACAGTGAGTTTCTCACATGTTGCCTGTATTCCGAACCTTCAGAGAAGTATGTTAATGAATATTGTGGTTGGTAAACCTGCCTACCTCTGCTTCTCATAATTTCTATTAAAGGACATTCAGGTCTTTCTTTTTCTTCATGATCCCAACTTTTCCTAATCCAAGCACAACACTTCATCTTTTCTCATTATAGGGAATGAAGCAAGGATAATTATGACCAGAAAAGCAAAAAATGAAGTTAGTTACTACCTCTTTATAGAAAGTATGGTAGAAGATGAGTTGTGCAGTTTTTGTCAATGGACAACTTGTACTAAAAGCTCACATCATAGTACTTTGCAAAAATTGCTGTATACTTCAGTGCTATCACTACTCATAGGCAAATCTTGGGGAAAAGACAGAATAAATTTGTTGGCTATATTTTACTGTATCTTCTATAAAGCCTATTTTTGTCATAAACAGGAATAAACGATTTTTCCCCCCCACTGAAATTACTAGAGGTGTGCAAGAATTAAGGCATGTTGGAGAGTTACGTTTAGTCAACTCAGTGCTAGTATTCTTCAATTTTATAAAGCTGTTCTACTTTTGTGTACCTTGGTGCTCTGTTCTTGTTCTAGGGACAGTTAACTGAAACTATGTTTTAAAGAAATTATGATTTCATTTTGGCCTTCAGTCCTGTGTTCACTGAAGTTTATGTGACTTCAACCGCTGATATACTTTGCATTAGACACCAGGTTTTCAGATCGATTAGGTCTAAGGATCTCCATTCTCTCGCTGTGATGTAGTCTTTGTCAGCGATGAAGACAAAGGCACATCCTCAAGTGCTGTGGGGAAGGAAAGAGATGCTTAGGGAGGGAAGAGCCTTTGCTGAGGGTAGTCAGCAGAGTGAGCCTTCATTCTGCTTCAGCACTGTCTCATTCTCAGACATTCCAGGTTACAGAGCTGTTATCAAGGCCATGCACTAAATACCATTGCATGACGAAGCTCAGTTTCAACTAGAATCTTCTGCTGTTTGCAGCTTTGCAGTCTTCATCATCAGGTATGTTACAGCCCCGTTCTCTAGATGAGTTATAATAGCCTGGTGGATCCTGATAAAAGTCTCATGGCTTGTAGACATTTAAGAGAATCAATCAGTTTCAAGGTGGATTAGATCAAGCCTCTTGAAATCATAGGATTTTCACTTCATAGGAGTGAAGCTTTAAGCACATCTTTTTACCAGAAACATGGGATGGAATCACTTAGGGCAGTGTGAAAAAGTTGTTTATATCCAACAGGATATAAATAGCCTTTATAAATATCTACTCACATGTTGGGAGGGAAATGCCACGGCTTGTTTAGTAGCCATTAGGTAGGAACAGAAGGTTCTGGATCATGCACTGTGTGTAAAGAGGTACTTTGGCTCTCTTTTGTTATTTTCTTTCCTGCTTAGTTCTCCTTCCAAACTTAATGTTTACATTTTCCCTCCTCCTCATTTGTATGTACACACAAAACATAAACTCTTGATTTTGCCCCTTCTTTTAAACATATCAGTGCAATACCATGACACCAGAATTCAATTACCAGATTGCATTCTGATCTTCAAAGAGCTTCTTCAGGTTTCCTGATACCAGACGGCACCTGCACAGGCTTCTGTTCGGAGCAGACCCAGAATATTCTCGTATATACACCAAGCAAATGGGGACAATTTCTGTTCACATCTTTAAGACACCATTATTCACAGAAGGAGCCTACAAAATGACAGAATTCCTTGTTAGATACAATCCCTAAAATATCTTCCTTGATGTCAACAGAAGTCATAAGAGAACGTAATTGCTTTGAAACCTCTTTGTGAATGAAACCAATGGCTTATATCACCCCAACTTAAACTATCTTTTACACTGAAAGCTTCTTGTTTATAAACACTAAGCTTGCCTATTTATTTACAATTAATTGCACATATTTGCAGAATTATTCCACAAGGAACACTTTTTTTTTCCTCCAGAAGGACAAGAATTGCCTCGCTTTTCATTCATTGCTACATTGTTCTGTTTGTGCACGTGCAAGTGCCAGCCCATGGGTCCCTCTTTGATATGGCTGGTCAAGGTGTTTACATGTTTTATCACATCACATCACATCACATCACATAATTTCAAAAGGAGAGAGTGAGATTTTTAGAAACAATTATTTTATTACTACTTAACTGTAATGGGGGCACACACAGTCTTCAGTGTCATTATCTTCAAGAATGGACAGACTCGCAGCAGTGATGGTTCCTGCCCTTTCAAATTAACACAGTAGATTTAAACTCTTTAAGGATAATCGACAGAGTTGGTGCCCACAGCAGCCAGCCATTTATGTAAACTAATCACCTTAAAGCACACCAGCTTCACTAGGACCCAACCACGAAATGGTGCTTTTTGCTGAGGATAAGATAGTTTTTTTCCTCAGCTTCTATGTGCTAGAGCCATTGTAGCAGTTTACTTTCTCTCTCTTTCCCTCTCTCATCACTGTTAATAACAATTTTAAATTATAAGCAGACATGGTGATTTGGATAAAAAAATTCAGAAAAATCCCACTCACTTAAAAATAGAAGAACAAAGAAATGGTGGTTGGGTGCCAAACATATTTCCAGACCTCTTACCACAATCCCTGGAAAAAAACTTTCTTTCCCTGGAGATTTCTTCTCATTAGGTGATAAGCCCTTTGAGAACTATAGAAAGTGAAAGTATTTTGTTCCCTCTAAGAATTTTCCAGTTTCCATGACCAGGAACTTTTGCAGGTTTTTGTGTTCCAGTTGCAGAAATAAAATTATTAGCAGGGTACTATTGTTGCATTTAAATAAATATAAGAAAAAGGAATACAGTGTATCATAAATCTACATTGTTTATTACAGCTTGGGAAAGTTTTAATGTTAAAAAATGAAGTGTAAAGTACATTCACATGCTTTTAAAAAAAATTCCCCTGAATTTGTCAAACACTGAAAGAAACACTATATAGACAACAGGGAGGAGGAAGCCTAATGCTGCTTCTTTCCTTTATTCTATCCTATGCTATCTTGAGTTCGCAGCTGCAGGAGTTGCCAGCATGCCTACATGAAGAAATTGATATGCATACATGCATTTATGCTCCAGTTCAGGTATATAACCCTGGTCAGGAAAGACACACATGATAAAAAACTCAAAAACAAAGCCAAGTTCAGTGATAACTCAAATTCACACTGAAGTCACTCAATAGTTGGATTTAGAAAAAAAGTAGAAAGTTTCAGCTTTCAAAATAAAGTTTGCAGAACTGAAAGGGAGGTAATAATGGAAATTGCTTTTTGTCCTTAATGTAAATTAATATAGAAATGTTCCTTTCCACAAGAGTGGTGTGAAGTTTAAAACATGCTAATTTCATGTCCTAAATTTTATTAATTTATTACCAGCGGCATACATTACAATATGTTACAAGCGCAAGAACCTTTTAAAAGGTTTAAAAGGATGGTGAGGTACTGGCACAGGTTGCCCAGAGAGGTTGTGGATGCCCCATCCCTGGAAGTGTTCAAGGCCAGGCTGGATGGGGCTTTGGGCAACGTGGTCTAGTAGAGGGTGTCCTGCCCATGGCAGGGGGGTTGGAACTGGATGGTCTTTGAGGTCCTTTCCAACCCAAACCATTCTGTGATTCTGTGATTTGGTGAAAATAACAAATGCAGGTAGGACCTAGTTGAGCATTAGGGTTTTCTTCCCCTCCATTAAATAGATAGAAGAAAGTGTCTTTTCTCCTTTGTTTCATCCTTTCCCCTTCAATATTTACTTCTGCTTCTTTCTCCTGCAAACACATTTAAAAGTTTACAGTAAGGGAACATCTTTCTGGAGTGTTAACAGTTTAGGGACCTCCACCCCCGCCCCCTCACCCCCCAGAGACCAGCTCAGAAAGATCCAGAGTAGAAGAAAGATGAACTCTTGGAAAGCTGTGAGGGGTAAGGGAAATAATTGCCCTTAGGTGTGGAGGCTAGTTTTCTTACTCCAGATGATAGGGAAGAAGGGAGAGTGGTTCTCTAGTTTCAAATACTTTTCAGCATTGATAATGCCATTATGTGTGGATATGATTACTACTGCTGAACTGTCCCATAGAAAGCAGTGAGGCTGGAGGTACTTTCTAATGTGAATACTGGAAAGGAAGAACATGAACTGAAGTATCAATACAATTACAAAAATAAATACTGGAGCATTTTATCCTCTTCTTGTGTCTTTGACATGACTGCCTGTCTCAAGCCATCTCCCCAGTGCACATCTGGAGTGAAGTGGACTGTCCTCTGCTATACCTATGAGAAAAGTGTGGTGTTTCCCTGAAATCTAACCACTTCCTCACCCTATAGCCTCAGGGTGAAGAAGGTCCTGTTGATGGCTCTTTGGATTGTTGCTTCTTAAAGGTGGCCAGTAAGATCACTAACAAAGCTTAAGATAAAGAGCATGAGGGCAGCTGGAAAACAGTATAGGCTATGGGTTCCTTTTTTCAATGATGTAAATCTGCCATGGAGGTTACAGAAGCAAAAGAACCCAACCCACTACACTAAGCTGAAGCAAAGCCAGATCAATTGCAAATGAAGACAGATGAAATTTATCTGAACAAAACAAGGAGGGATTTGAAGCCTATCTAGATAAATGGGATTTTGATGATAGAGCATGGCTTTTCTCATGGGCATCATTTATTTTAATTATCCTACACATGGAAAAAGAGGATGCTTTGGACAGAAGGAATTTTGCTCAGACATCTTGACCTAATTAAGAGTGCATTGACATTTTATATTTGAATTCTGTCACTAACATGCACATGACCTTGGAAAGTCACATTGGTTATTGTTTCATAAAACAATCTTAAACAGTCACTTGAAGCAAAATGGGAAAGCTTATTTATTTTTCTGGGCTTTGAATATAGAAGGATTTGACCACTCACACATTAAAATGCTAAGATGACTGTACAAGCATGCCTAGAAACTTTAACTTCCTTGGCCGGGGTTGTTAAATAGTCTGCATAGTTGTGGCAAAAGGTTAAATGGCAAGATGCTTAGTTCACCAGTAGAGGTTCTGGCATAGCACAGATGAACATACAAAATGCATGTGTTATGCACTACACTCCTACACTTCAAGAACAAATAAAAGCAGCATGAAGAGCCTGTGTCTTTCTGGAAAGCTTATGGCTCTGCTCTTCTGGCATGATTTTCTGCATGCTCTCCTCACCACAGCATTTTGGGGGGGGTTGGGGGTTGACAAGAGAAACAGGAAGAATTGTATTTGGGCAATAAATGTAGGACTAAAAGAATAATATAATGAAAAAATTTCACATTCTAGAAAAGTTATTAAGAGTGTTTCTAGTGTCACCTTGGCCTTTGGGTCAGGGCTTGTGTAGTGGAACATTCAGCTTCTGTCAGATCTGCAAGGTGACACTTGGTTTAAAGCTACTAGGTTCACCCAAAGACTTTCAAAATAAGAAAAATACTGTCCTCATTTAACAAAACATAATTTTTGATAAAGTCTTACACACAATTCAAGAGGATTCTTGAACTGAACTCCACAGATTTGCTGCTAAGATGTGGAAAGCGTGTGCCCTGGACTTCTGTGTCTGGGGAGAGCCATTTTGTCATTATTCCGCTTCCTGAAAGCATTAGTGGAGCTTTGTTTTTCCTCTAGCACACATTGAAAACAAGTTTGGAAACCTTGAGAGCTGTTGTGAAACAGTTGTCCTCTGGCAAGCTCTGCTACTTTTGCCTTCCAAATATTTTAAAATTTATATTGTGTCTAGTACACCATTTTTCCAGAGAACCATGAGAAACATGCAGTCTGTCTGCTACCTTAATCCTATATTTAAGACCACTTGAAAAGTTTGAGGGATACATTCAGGTTGCAAAAGCAGTTACTCTGAGGCTGGGAAATAACACAGCTAGGTTGTTTTTTTGACCTTTTGGACACAACTGTTTGTACTGTGCAAGGCAGCAGTACCATGAATAAGGAGGGCTGACATAATTAGTCTTGCTCCATACATGCACACACCCGGATGAGTCTGAATGAAGGCTGTGCCTCTCACGTGGGTGGCTACTCCATACATATATTGATGGATTCTTTAAATGGACCAACAACTATTCTTAGTGGCTGAACAAACACTTAACAAGCGTATCTGTTCATAGAAACAGGATCAAGCCAATAGATGCAGGTCTATTGGCTTCATGCTGTTCTTCTGACCTTGTTCAAAACTTATTCTTAGTGAAGATTCAGTATTATATGTATGTCCAGAGTCTTTCAAAGTCAGCTTAAGGTGATCCTCAGGTTCACTGTCTTATACTGAAATGCCAAACACACTGTAGTAAGTGAGCATTTACTACTGATTTTAAAAAGTGTCAGATTTCAGCTCCAAATTGGAAAACTGATCAGCTTTTTTTGTCATGTAATTGTTTTGAAAATAAAATCCAACAGGAATGGAAGAGACATAGGCAGGAAGCGTCTCATTGCCACTTCACAAATCCACAAATTTTGCAATAATTAGTGCAAACAGGTGCATATATAATGCTACATGCTACTCAGATAAGCTCCAAAGTTACCTACATCACATAAAGTAATGCACCCACCATTGCAGCTCTCCCTGCCCTCAGCAGAAAGAGAGCAGTATTCAGCATTTGAGAACATGGCTCCCACTTCCACATGTTTATGACAAATGAAATTCTGGTGTGCATCTGAAAAGTAGATTTTCATAATGTATTGTCCATAGTTTATTTACAGAAGAAATGCTAATGCTGGGGCCAAAGTAAAACTGCCTCTTCTGAGCGTGATCTGACACCCACATCCATCAAACTTCCTGGACTGCTGCTTTCTCCTGGTAATCTCAATTTTGATCACAGGTTGAAAAGGTGAAATAACACCCACTGCAGCTGACACAACTCTTGCAGGGTATTTGTTTTATGGCAGTACCTCTTTTTTTTGGCTTAGCTGGTTGTCTTTTTCCTGCTCACTTAGGAGCCTCATGAGCCCACTGACTCCAAAGAGACAATGCAGGAAATTATGTGGATCAGTTTATTATTCTGAGCTGTTTGTTTAGTTATGTGGGGCTTTCACTATCTCTGGCATTCCAGAGCAGCCTTGCTTTGAGGACTCTGCTGACACTAGCTAGCAAATAGGTGAATTGAGCTGTCTGTTCCGCTCTCTTCTGCCTGAAATACATCTGAAAGAATCAAGACATGGTGAAGCAGTTGCTCTCCAGGTTAGAAGTCCAGCAGTTATTCATTAAAACTGAGTTTCAAAAGCTAATGAACCAGCAAATTTATGACATCTTTGTTAACAGGGTGCAGTCAGTTTAGTAGAATGGATGTAGAATTGGAGTGGCTGCAATGTACATTACAAACAGCATTCCTGAATGGATGAGAAAAAATGAGCCTGAGCTGTAGAAAAAATGAAAATGCGGACTACTACCAGAATTGTATTTTTACATCAAGCATAATTTCTACCTGCCTTCTGCTGTTGTGGTCCAGATGGAGGTCCAATCCAAATGAAGGAAAACCAGAGCCCACTATGCATTATATTGTGACAGTATTCTTGCACTTCACGGATTTCAATCCCTGTATATGTTGCAAAAAAAGAAAAAAAAGAAAAAAAGAAAGAAAAAAAAGAATCCTTTCAGCTTCCTCTTATAGATACACAGAGAGAACAGAATAAAAAACATTACATCCTTATATAAACCTGTCACGTAACCACATCAATATTATTATATGCCTGTTCTCTTGCCTCATCTCAAAGTCAAACTAAAGAACAGAAAAATTATTAAGTGTGTGAAATAACTGTTGCTCCTTGGAATGTGATGATTGAGAATGCAACTATACAAAGCCTAAGTGCAGAGGATTGAGAATTACTGCTTCTTAACAATTCAAGGGCTATAGGCAGCAGACTTGAAATATGAGGCAGCCAGTTTCAACCAACAAAAATAAGTCCTTTCCCCTTTTTTTTGACCTCTTCTCCACTACGTACACTAGACAAGTTAGACTCAAAACTCGCATAGGATGGCATATTGTAGAGGACAGTGATATGAATGGGTTAAAATAGGTTCAATAGATTCAAGGAAAAGAACTATGCATGGCTATTAAATGCTGTTGAACTCAGTACTTCAAGTCTAAACATAGTAGCTGCCATGCCAGAAAGTGCTTACACTGCTAGATGTTGGAAGCTGAGACTTTTTACAGGAAGAAGAAGAAAAAGAAGAGATTTTAACTTGACCTGTTGTACTGTTTTCGTAAGCTGTCGTTATCATCTACTGTTGGAAATGAATGCTGCTCAAAGCAACATTTGGCCTCACCCAACATGGCAGGTTTTACATCTTTTGGAAATGCATTTTAGAGCTGGTCACTCGATGGCTTTTCAAAATCTTTCACTGGCTTTTACAAGAATGCATTGAAACCCCTTGTTTCAGTGGCTAACAGCTTGTGGTTCCAAAGAAATCGATTTATGTGTGTGGAGGCAGCAAAGGGACCAGAACACTCAGAACTTAAGTTATGGACTAAGCTAAAGCCAGCTTACTCTAGGAATGCAGAGGAAAAAAAAAATTCTCTGCTGTTTACATAACTGGAATGTTTTCCCACTTGTAAGCAGGTCAATACTTTTATCATGGCTGTTCAACAGCGCCAAAATGGAAAATCTTGTTTCCTTCAGGTACCTCAAAGTACAACAAACATGTGATAGAGCAGCTTTACAGTTTATCAGAGAGCAAGCCAATTACTAATGCAGCAGGACATGTTCTGTTGTAAGCCATATCTAGCTTGTCACCACAGGAGTTGTGCTCTTGAGTGTGTTTGTGCATCCTGCTAACCTGGCCAGAGTCAGCAACAACAGGCACAGTGCATATCTGAGAGCTGAAAGTCTGTTTCCCACCAATCTTAAAGACAGACAGAGGGGGAAAGCTCACTCCCAGAGGCGTTGTTTAAACATAACAATTCTTAGGTCAGAGCCTTGGAACAGCAGATAGACCTAGAGATACCACCCAAGAGATGGGATAGCCTGAGAGCCCTGTACAGAGAGCAGAGCAGATTTGGAAATGTCTGACAGAGGAGGAACCCCACCCAGCTTCCAAAAATAATGCAGAACAAGCCTCACCATGCAAATTTGTGAAAGGTTTGTACAGACTGTATACAAGTTCACGGTAACTTGAAGCTGTCATTGTTCATGTTTGCAGGGGCATTTTTTCATCTGTTTCCCTTTGCTCCCACTTCCTTAATTGCAAAAAAATTTCTTAAAGCAGCTTTCTGTTCAAGATGAGGAGCAATGAAAAGTACATGCAAAGAGGATATTCAATATCCATTTTGAAGAGATGAATTCTTATATATGCAATCCAGAGAACATTTCTGTTACGATGGCTCTCAGTTATGCTACTGCTGCATCTGATAAGACAATGCATGTACTTAGAGTGCACATTCATACTAAAGGCTTGGCTGGATCACAGCCACGATACTTGGTTTAGAGATTTTGAGGTGCCAGAGACAAACAGATTTTCACCATACTAGTGTCAGTTAAATTATGAAGTATCTTTGCATAGAATTAGTTCTTTCTGTCAAACTGACAAGGATGTTTTAGACAAAGCATTAGCAGTGCTAAGGCAGAGGATGGCTGTGCAAAATCCTATAGATTTCTAAGACTGTGATATAATTAATCCCCATGATGAGAACCCAGGGCTACCCTACTGCAACCTATTCAGCCCCCTTCATTTGCAACCCAAACGAAGGAGCTGGTGGGCCAGTTGCTTTCTTTGGCTATAAAAATGATCCAGCATCTATTGCAAGCCACTCCATTTTTGTCAACTTCAGACAGTGAAACTTCAGATGCAGCGTGGTTGCAAACCTAAAATCAGGGCCGTACGTTAAAAGAACTCACTAGTAGTTAGTTCATTTGCCTTCCGCACATGCACATATGTAGATTGTGTGTTCCACCCAGGGCCACAACAGCAAGAATCAGCTCTCCCAACTAACTTATGTCATATGCAGCTTTGAAGATCAGGTTTTTGTTTTCACATCCGTATATCTCACAGCTTTGGGAACTGAACTGCAAACACTCTGGTTATAAATAATTAATTCTAATATATTGTTTATTGCCTTTTCAGCATAAGGAAACTAAGTGAATATGTAATGTGTGCATCCCACATAGTGTTTGAACCTGAGGACAACACTTCATGATAGAGTATTAGAGAGTCTCAAAGACACTAAGAGATATTGAGTTACTGTAAGCTTCATGGGAACAACCAGACATTAGGAAGAGAGACTCCTTAAGAAGAACAGACAGCTGTACAAGCTTAACTTTCACTGGACATCAGGGGAGCCAAATTGCACAGAAGGAACTCCCAGCAACAAAAAGCACAGATTGTTTGCAGCAGGCATTTCTTAGGTGCTGGTGATCCCCTCCAGAGGACACAGAGCATGAGGACAGGTGTTTTTCAGCTCATGGAGCGATGTGTTATATGCACTGTTGCAGTACTTCTACCACCAAATTGCTGATATGTAAAAGCAATAGCATAAAGGGTCTGATTTAATTAATTGCAGGCAGACACACACTGATATTTCCCTTCTGTTTGCTCTGTCTCATAGGAATTCCTTTTTGACCAGATACTCAGGAGCCTTTTCTACAGGTGTGAGTGGTCTTGCTGACTGTAAGGAGAAACCTGATGGAGAGGCAATATTTCCGGCTTAGCATGTCAGTTTATGAAGTTTCCTTGTTCCTTTTCTCTTAAAGAAAGGAGGCAGGCAGGTAGGGAAGGGACAGTAATGTCCCTGCCATGGATGTCAAGTGGAGAGAGGCTGGCACAAAGCTTTTGTGCATCCATGGGAAGGCAGTAGGAGAGACCATCGGCTAAGATGGAGACTTGGCAAGGTATCTTACTTTTCAGATGTTGTAACAAAGCAGGCCATGTTGTACTGATGGAGCCATTGGCAGGCTGTTTCTCACATTTGGTCTGTGTGTCATTCAGCAAGCAGAGGAGAACACGTCTCACTTTTAAGTTGAGTTGCTTGTGATTAATTCAGACAGATCTGACAGCAAAAGTAAACAGCATTTGGCAGAAGTCACTCTTAATGAGAGTGTCATTAAGAAAGTCACTCCGCAGAGGACATGCGTGCAACTTCCCTCCCTCTCATTTTTCTCCTAACCACTACAACATGAAAGATGACAATTTGGGTTTGTTTTCCTAAAATTATGATCCCCGTCGCTACCACATCACAGATTTACCAGAAGAGTTGATTCAGCTTCCAGCTAAATGAGGCAGGATTTTTGGACATCGGCCCCGCTTGGCTGCTGCAGACATACGCTAGAAAGAGACCACCAGCTCTGATGTTAGGATACCCTAGATAATGTCCTGTGCAGAAGAAAGGAAGAGAGAGATAGAAGAGAGTTTGAACTGCAGGCTACTACTGGAAGTCTGCTGCCACCCAGGTTTGATTATCCTCAGTGTTAAGTAGCTGGGTGGTCATCTGGGCTGAAACCTCTGTTGTCATATATGCAAAATACCTTGCTTAGAGTACCCTGAGGACATAAGATCGAAGAGTTGGGTTTGGGTGTGAATTGATGAGCTGAAACAGTGTTTCAGCCAGATTTATAGTTAAAATTAAAAATGTATTTTTTTTCCCTTCCAACAGCAACAGCCTCTGTTCCCTGGAGCAGCTACAGCATCATCTAGTGGAAACTGACCCAAACTAGTCAGGTTATGGTTCCATGATCCAGCTGTCAAACATCAATTCATGCCCATACTATTTTTTTACACAGGGCAGAAAACATTATTGCCTTTCCTCCAGGGAGAAAAGGTTACCTAGGAAGAACAGCAGGATCAAGAACTTGGTCCAGCCAAGCCAGTCACAGCCTAGTGCAGTAGCTGCTAGATCAGCTGAGTATCTCCACCCAGGCTGGTCCTCTCCTTCTGCAGAGCTGTTCCTAAACACTCCCAAATTAAGCCTGCAAAGGCAGCAGTGAAGAAAACCATGCCAGCGCACCTGTGAAGACTGCAGTTCTCTATCTCCGTGCCAATGAGTCAAAAGTGTTTTAATGGCATTGAGGTTCTTGGGGGACACACATGACTTTTGCTCACTTTCTTACTCTCTTGAAAAGAACCACTTTGGTCCTAGATGGAAGACCATCAATGCCAAGAAGAAAACAAGTCTGCACCGTTGTGTAGAAGCATGCACCCTGGGTCCCGCAAGAGCTCACAACTAAGCAACAACTGTACAAAGCTGTGGCAAACTGCATCTTGGAAATTGACATTTTAGCAACAGCTTTCCATAGAGACAACACTGAAATGTGTAGAAGACAGGGTCCTATTTCAGTGATTTTGCTCTTGAAGCTAGAAGGTCAGAGAACAGTAACAGCTATTGCCGGTGCGTGAGTCAAATCTTCCCACTAAACCTGAGCAGCATTGCACAACTGCCACCAAGAGTGACAACTAAGGCTCTTCTGGTGGGGATTTCAGTCTCAACTTTCTGTGCTATCTTTCAAAAGAATAAAAACAGTAAATAACGTTTACTGTTTCAGGAAATTAACATATCTTGTGGATCAAGAGAACAAATGTGAGGCAAGAGGAGTCTGTACAAGCTCAGCATTGCAAAAACTGCATCAAACCCCAGGAGCACCGGCCGCAATAAAGCGTCCTGCTACCCTCTGGTGAGGCTCTGGTGCAACTGCAGACAGCTCACAAGCAACACCAGTTTCTTGGACGGTCGCAAACGTGATTGCTCGTTTAAAAAGTGATCCAAATCTGGAAAAGATCAAAAGATCAAAAGATCTGTGATTACCCATATGGTTCTGTTGAACAGAGCATGCTTGAAACTACTGGTGAAGATTGATTAAAACTAAGGAGTAAGCCAGAGCTGTGCTTTGCAATATATCTGGGGGAAAAAAAAAAAAAAAGAAGGCATTTTTAATACATTGCTGCATGCTGTATGATCTTTTTGCATATCCAGGACTCGAGGTGTGGAGAAGGATACAAAAAAGGCTTAAAATTATGCAGGCTACAAATATTTACACTCTATAGATGTAATGACATTTGAAACTGCTCTAGTGCCCAAGGGGTCTGAGCAAAATCTGAGCACCCACCGGTTACTGAGATTTTAAAGCATTTTTATTCCACCCACAAGTGATGTGAAATAAGCAGCACACATGAGGAGAAGGAAGTCCGTAAACCAAGCAGCCAGTCACTTCTGCTTGCAGGCATAATCTCACGTCTCATTGTTTGGGAGGCCTGGAAAAGCCTGGCACTGCAGAGTAGGCAACGATAAGTGGCAGTTTCCCGATTAAGTCTTTTCCAGAATGATTAGTCTGTTTTGAGACTGAAAGAAAATAGATGGTTTAAAGCAACTTCCTCAGAAAAGCATGTTATTTGAAATGTCAAACTGTGCCATTTCAACACTTTTATAATTATGCTTATCCAAAGGGAGTCTGACTCCACTAATACTCATTTACAAATCATTAAAATTTTGTTTCTGTTTCAGCCAGTATTACTGTTTTTCAGAAGTTCAAGATCTTTTCCTCTCCATTTCAGAATGGTAGAAGAATAAACAGTCTTGCCAGCTGAAGAGGCAGGAAAGTAGTATTTTGTCCCTCTCTTTTCTCTTCCCTACTTCTGTCTGCCTGGTTGCAGCATCTGTGATCACGTGCATCACAACTGAGCCACAGGAGCTGGCTCTGCATTTGACGCCCTGGTAGATGCATGGGCAGAACTACCCATCAGAAATGCTGGTGTCACAACATTTTAGATAGAGAGACAGAGAATGATGTTGAAAGCAATGAGGACAAAATCTAGTTATGAAGGGTTTGAAGAGCTGATCCAAAATCATTGAAGCAGATCTTTTCCCAGTCCCAATTTTGTGAGATTTGTATTTGCTGTTCTTATTTTCCCCTTGTCAGGAGTTGAAACAACATTTTATAGTAATTTTACTTTGATCCCTTCTCTCCCAGGCCTTTGGGATCGCTTAGGGAAGGATGAGAAACTGCCCTACGGAGCTGGGGAGAGCACCTCAGAGATCCAAGTGACACTGAACCTGCAGGGTAGCCTCTCCACACCGCTACACACTCCACTCCCCACAAGGTTTATTTCTGGCCAGAGCTGACAGCTCGACATTTGCTTGTTGCTCCCTCTGTCACAAAGCCTGCCCACCATCCAGATCAAAGGAGCCCACACATGGCAGCCTTTGCTGTGGGTGGCCATGCACCCTGCCACAGCCTCTCCTGTGTGGGCATCACTGAGGTTCAGCCAAGCTGGGAAGGAAAACCAGGAGGACGGGCTGGAGTGGATTTTATAGCAAGTTATACATGCAGATTGTAAACAGTGAAGTCTCACATGTTTTTGAGGGAAACCCTCCTACCTTTAATGGCTGCTCACATTTCTTTCAGCCTGCAAGATCTTGTGCTCTTAGGAAAACTGGTCACAAAATAACTGAAGTGCAGCAGACGGGGTGTGAGCTGAGGCACTGCGCAGATCTTTCTGAGGACTGCAGCATAGGTCTTCCTTGGAGTAAAACACTCTTCACAACTTCTGAAAGGCTGGAGTTGAGAGCAATACACTCTGAGCATTAACAGCAATAACCAGAGGTACAATCTCCAGCCTTTTCCTCCGGGACAAATACTCTGAGGTTTCCAGCCACAAATAGTTAATTTTAACTTTGCCTAGCTGGAATATACTTCTCTGGGGAGGCAGGCAATGCCCACTCTCTAATGAAAGATGCAACTAACCATTAAATGCAGTATCATCTGTGAGCTCATATGAAAACTGGAATAGTCTCCCTCGCAAGATCTCTGGGGGGTTTTTTTGGTTTTTTTTTTTTTTTTTCATTTTCAGGAGGCACTGAAGTGAACAAGCAACAGTTCTTTCCCTGTTGTACCACACTGTACAACCAGTGAGGGAATTTAAGTTGCAGTGTAACAGGGACCTGGATGACAATTACAGCCTGAGCCCCAGACTTGCCCTAACCCCTAGCTATCCACAAAGGCTAGTGTGCCTTTAGGCAAGACATTCCTTCATGTTTTATTGAACAGGGATGAACATTTGCCTTGCTCCCCAGCATAATGCCTGGTCCCAGTGCCTCCAGGTTACCTTCCTCCTGTCTCAAGCAGAGAGAGGATTTGGAAACATCAGCACATCCCCAGATGAGCACTTCTTGGCCTTACGTGTTTTGGGTGCTACTTCCCTGGGGCCAGTGATGTTGGCCAGTCGGGGACAGGGCAGGGGAGCTGCCTGTGCACAGTGTGTTGGTGTGCATGGGGCACCCCGACCCGTGAGGGCAGCACTGTGCCCCATGGTGAGCGGCTGCAGGCTTCCCGGCTTGGCCTTGCCAAGTGCTGCTTGGCAGCCTGTCGTGGTTTAACCTGGATGGCAGCTAAAACAGCCACACAGCTGTTCGCTCGCTGCCCCCTCCACGGTAGGATGGGGGAGAGAATCAAAAATGCAAAAAAAAAAAAAAGGTGACAAAAAAAAAGTAAAACTCTTGGATTGAGATAAAGACAGTTTAATAGGACAGAAAATGAAAATAATAATAGTAATAATAATAATAATAATAATAAACAACAAACCAAGTGATGCACAGCGCAATTTCTCACCACCTGAAGCAGATGCTCAGCTAGTTCCCGAGCTGCCCTGCTTCTTGGCCAACCCCCAGTATTATACAGAGCGTGACATCATACGGAATGGAATATCCCTTTGGCCAGCTGGGGTCAGCTGTCCCGGCTGTGTCCCCTCCCAGCTTATTGTGCCCCCTCGGCCTTCTCGTTGGCAGGGCAGTATGAGAAGCTACAAAGTCCTTGACCGCTTGGCAACAACCAAAACATTTGTGTGTTATCAACATTATTCTTATCTTAAATCCAAAACACAGACCTATACCAGCTGCTAGGAAGGAAATTAACCCTGCTGAAACCAGGACACAGACACAAGCTCCACGCGTGGACACAGCAGCTGTTTTTATATGATGTTTGCATGGAAAACATGTGACTGTTTTGTGAACACCTGATCCACTTTTCACTGCTTGACAGAGCTAGAAATTGGTCACATAACCTTTGCTTGTGTTTCTTGTTTCCCCCACTCCCTGTGAGTACCAGTCTCATGGGGAAAAAGATCTTTTTCCATGAAGCCTGCAAGAGACAACTTGCATGGCTGAGTTGGAGTAGCTCCATGACAAATCAATAACATGTGGACAATCTCCACAGACAAGCATCATATCTGCTGGCTTTCCTCTTCACATCCCTGTCTATTCCCTTTTGTGACAGCTTCCACTGGTGCCGGTGCTGTGCTGGCTCTTCTCATCGGCATGGGAGTCTATCTCCTGCCAAGGGCTGAGGCAAGAGAAGCCTGGCCATCCCTGTGGGATTCCCCCTTGGAGTCCACTGCTCAGTGGGAATGCCCTCTCAATGCTAGGTCTAGAGGAGGGTTAGCCATAATCCAGAGTGTGTCGGCTCCCAGGCTTGCTTCTTGCAGAGCCTTTTAGCCAGTCTTTCCTTTTCAGCTCTTTGGTGAACAATCCCCCACCGAGCTGCCTGCAGTACAGCCTCAAAATCCCCTCCACTGCCCTCCTCGGCGCTCCGCAGGATCCCAGCTCTTCTTATTTCTGGCTTTGTGGAGGGAGCAGATATGGCCGTCTCGATCTTTCTTCTCTCCACAAGCCTCCAGCACTACTGGGACCCTAAGAGGGGACAGCACTCTCCCCTCAGACATATGGGAGATGATCAGGAACCAGCTCCCAGGGTTAAATTTGCTTGAAACAGATTAATTAGCTGAAGCAAGAAGATTTTCCACAGTACCCTTCAGCCTTGCTCTAGGCTTTTTATATCTTATGCAGAATGACTGGGAAGTAGCTACATGAATGCAACATATCCCTATATGCAGAGGGTTGGGTTTTTTTTAAATGATATTTCTCATTTTCTTCTCACTTCCAGTATAATTGTTGCATAACAGAATTTCATTGAATAAAATCACAGAAAATTCAACCAAGTCAGGCATAGTTGGAAGGTTTAGCGCTAAATGATGCTTTACTAAGAAGCTGAGTATATTTACTGATGAAATAAATCAATATAGCAAAGCAGCTGAGAAGTCTGACATTTTTCTTATCAGAAAAGCAGTTAAAGATCAGTAAGAGCTCTGCTGTGAGGAACACAGAAAGAAAAAGAAGCACAAGACGACCATCTTCTTTCAGCATTTTTGAATAAAATATTTCAAATGTTCACACCCAGGAGTTTTGTTTTTCTTGGAACCTCCTGCAACCAAAACCACAATAAAAATTGGAGCTACATACCAAACACAGACTTTGTTAAAGTTCCTTGTCTGGAAAAGTTAAGATTTTTTAGTGACAAAAGGGATAATTTGTGGCCTGAATTTCACATGTGACTCAGCTATCCTTTGTCTTGATTTAGCCAACACTTTTTAAATGCTCTCTGGCACGAACAGAACTGATCTACAAGGCATGCACGATCACACCAGGGTCTGGGTCAGTGCACATGTGAGTGCACCTGCAGGGGCCTGGGGAGAAGGACAAGGCTGGGTGACACTGTCAGCATCCCTCAGGCAATCACTTCACCTGTCTCCATCTGAAGACAGTGCAGTGAATGGTGGAAACAGATTTGAGTCTTGCCACTGGTGGCTCTGCCAGGAACCGTGAATCCTGGGACTGCAGTGCTCCAGGCTTCAGGAGTTTGGGCACTGTCAGGAGCACTATTTGGGAAACAGCTGCTTTTCAAGTTGCACATCTAATTTTTTTCTCCTCTCCGTGGTCTACCTTCCTGGAATCAGCCAAAACAATGCAATTTTTGTAAAAAAGTATCTCTTGCAGAAACATAATCTTTTGTTCATGAGCTGGTCACTGTTTCAGATGCAGCCAGGAGATGTCAGTATGCTCACAAAGAACAAACGGCTGGAGGTGGTCTTAAGCAGTGCAGGAGGCTCAGGAACAGATGCTTAGTTTCCCTTGAGAAGTTAATATTTGAATGATATCTTTTGTAAATGATATGGTTTAGGAGAAAGATTCTTCCTGGAGAATTAAATTGTTCAATATTCACGTGGGAAAGCTACTAGCATGCCTGCACCTGTGTTTTGCTCATGAACAAGGTCAGGCAGCGGCCATTCTATTTCTAAAATATAACAGTTTGTGCTGCCCCTCTATAGCTCATGCTCTGTAAGCAGGTTGCAAGTAAAGAAAAAAACAGAAGAACAACTGAAAATCAGAGCTGGCCTTTCCTGAAAATGCTCATGACCTCCAGGTTGCTGGCTCACACCTGTCTCAGATTTTATTGGTTGGATAGTTAACATTTGACAAGTGTTTTGTGCCTTTGATTTAATGATCTCCATGCAATTGCTTGTGAACAGACATCTCCCATCTCATAAATCAGCACTGCTAACAACGCCCAAAGCAAGTGCATCAAAGAAACCAGGAAGCGATGGTCACAAAGAACAAGCTGCTTGCTTACAGGCGGCTTGAGGAAGCAATAGGGACAATCACAGACCTTATTCATGTCTTAGGCAGTCCTCCCATTCTCTTTCACCCAGGATAACATTTTCTGAATTGATAAGATCAAAGGTAACAAACAGGACTTAGTTATTTGCCTAGTCGAACTTGCAAGAGAGCTCTCCTTGACTTGCATCACGCACTGGACAGCTTTCCGTATGTCATTCAGTGATAGCATCTATAGACCCACAAAAAAGTAAAGCACCTCTGAAAAACAGATATCTCAAGAGCTTTAGGAACTATCTTAGGCTGAATCTGCTCAGCTCTACTGCTTAGATCTGTAAGAGTGTCTAAACCTCTTTATATTTGAAGGAAGCAAGATGATATATTCCTGAATAATCTATTAGGAGCCCAATCCTGTTTATTTTAAAACTCTTATGTTGCAGGCCATGCTAAGTCAACAGAAATCATCTGTGATCTACAAGAAGAATCCAGGTTTCCTCATTTTACTTAATTAAGCAAATATTCATGTGTTCATGGAGGCATACGGCTGGCTTCCACTGGCACTGCAGCATAGCATTTTGCCTGTGGTAAGTCCAGATGCTAAAATGCAACATCTACTGAAATAAATTTGTAGTTTTCCTCCACTTCTGCTATGTGTTGTTTTGCCAGATGATGAGATCTGTTCATTTTGGAAAATATATGCAGGTGTATGCTGTGAAAGTCACTGGTCAAGAGACTGGTGGTCTGAGAGATGGAGAAAGACATATGAAACAGCCAGGGTATGACATCTTTTTGCTAACAACTATTTGGCATCTTGATCAGTCACTCTGAGAAAATGCCCTTCATGTCTTAATTTGTGGGCACTGTGAAAGCTGTGGATAACATACTGACATTGTGGTCATGCTTTTCTCAGGCAGTGGTTAGAGAAACTTCGTGCAGTTTTGGGAACAAACGCCCCCAGGTCCAAATGTCTTCCAGGAGAACTGAATTAAATGAAACTGCTACTGGGATAGAAAGAAGTCATGCTAACCTCTCCTAACCCCAAGGTGAGCAGCTGCGTTTGGCATGTTCTAATCTGTGTTCCCCTCCTCAGGTTGTTCTCTGATAAGAATGCTCGGCCTGATGCAAGAGAGCATCTTGTTGTTGACCAATATACCATCCTGACTATAAATGTTCTGGTTTTTTTCTCAAGTCTTAAATACACATCTGTATTGCTGCAGTGCTAAAAACCAGACACCCGTGGTGAAATAAGGAAAATGGTGTAGTTTGCCCATGTCATGAGGGGGGTATTGTATTGTTTCAGAACTTGTGGAATATGCATCAGGCTCACAGAAAGCCCTTTGGAAGGAGTTTCACAATAGGATCTGGTTTCAAGAGCTGAAATTTCACCTGAAAAATGGAGTTTGCAGATGGAAAGCCCACTGTTATTTCCTCTGTGTATTGTCAAAGCACATCCTGGGATAATGAAACATTTAAGTGTTAAACTACCTGTTTGAAGCAATGAAAAGAAGCCTGACATTTCCTGTGCCCACAGGCCCTTTCATGGGTGGATGCATATGCCCTACGTGCAAGCTGCAGGGAGAGTACAGCATGGTGCTGAAAGTGAACTATCACCTTCCCAAAGATGCTTGGGCCATGGAGCAGTGCACCAGCCTGGGTGATGGGAGCAGATGGAGGTGAGCTGTGGACTCAGCTTTTAACCTTGAAGTACAACGCAGGAAAGCTATTGGAGATGATTCATTGTCGGATACAGAAAGTAGACATACTCTCCCAGGGACAAAGCTGGATTCCTGCACATGTGGATGAGAGCCTCAGGCTTCCTCAGACCTCACTGCTGGAGTCTGTTTTCAAAAAAAATTGTTTTTCATCATAAGTCTAATTTCTTCCAGCTTTTCTGACTGCGTCACTCTCAGACATTAAAACATCACCCCCCCCCCCCCCCCCCCCCCCCCCCCCCCCCCCCCAAAGTACACTCCTCCAACTTACAACAAATTCAAGTTTCAGTAAAGGCTAAATTTAATATATAAAATAAAATCACTTAACAACAGAGAAGGGCTTCTTTGAGCTCTGAAAAATGAGGAAAAGCTCCTCCGTGGAAATAGTTTAGCACGAGTACTCCTAGTTATTCACTCTTCAGAAAGGGAGTTTGGAAGCAGATCTGGAGGGTGCCCAATGAAGTCAGCTCTGTTTGCAGCTGGCTCAGTCATAATCCACACTGGGAAATGCAGATTATGGCATCGGCTAAAAACTGAACAGGCTGCTGAATTCTGGGTGTATCACAGAAAGGCCTGAACATATCCATAGATAATGGCAAAATGGATGCACAAACAGAACAAATTCCTATTTCAAAAGGCAAAGAAGAAGTGAAGACAAATTTCCTCTTTAAATATTTTTTGCCTAGGAATCTACCTATTTCTCCTATTGTATTTTTTAGAATAAAAAACCCTCATATGGAAAGCTGATCAAAGACTTTGTTTGAAACATTGTGAGTTTGCTAAATCCAAGGCAGAGAAACTAAACAGGGATTAGAAGCCAGTTCTTTAGACCAAGAAACAAACCAACAAACCTTCCAAAGACTTATTAACTCATGGAATAACTGAGGTGGGAAAGGACCTCTGGCTGTCCAACCCCCTACATGAAGCAGGCCCTGTTAGAACAGGTTGCTGTGTGCCTTGTGTGGTCAAAATTTGAGTATTTCCAAGGCTGGAGATCATGCAACATCTCCAAGCCCCTCTTCCAGTGACTGACCACCCTCATGGTGAAAAACTTTCCTTAGTAGGTAAACCAGAATGATCCTTTTTGCAAATCGTGTCCTCTTGCCTCTTGTGCACCACAGAATGGCTGGACATAAGGTCTGCCCTTCCCCTCCTCTTGTCCAGGCTGAACCAGCCCAGCACCCTCTGCCTTCCCTCATATGCCCTATGCTCCAGCCCCAACCGTTGCAAGGGCCTCCTGTGGTCACCAGGCAGAATATGTATCTTCTTGCTTCTTGCTTCTTCTTTATATAGTCTCACTGTATTTTAGTTTTTCGTCCAGAAGCCTTTGAATCACAAGAAAGTGGCATCCTGGAAATAATGCAAAGGAATGAAGAACTGCTGTCGGCTGCCAAGGGGACCACACGGGCTCCGTGCCGCACCGTGCTGGCAGGTGAGTTTGGGCAGAGGACAGCTGGCTTTGCTGATAGAAAATGAGTTCCACTTTTGTGGAGGCACAACTTTTATACCACAAAGTCCTCGGAAGCAAATTTCTTTGCGAAGATTGTAAAAATATACCTTTTCAAAGGCTGAAAGAGTCCAGACCTTTCTGTGAATTTCAGAGGTGCCTTCTCCAGGGCCTCAGTTTTCACATGAGTGTTCCATTACCTAAGCAAAATGACATTTAAAATGCCTTGGCCCCAGAGAAGGCAGCACGTACGAGGATGTTCAAGCATGCTTTTGGTTTATTAGTTCTGTTACAGACACTCAAGCAAATGAATGTAAGAGGAGAAACTGGCTTTATAGTACAGAGACCTACAGCAGTGACAAATTAATTTCCATCCTGTCATGACTCATGAGACAGCGCTACAGTAACATTAACAAAACGTCAGTTAAAGCAGTAGTAATTATTTCCATTGCTAATACTGACTCTGGCTTAACAACATTTACAGGCTTTGTTACACTGTCATAAAATAAACAGTAATATCGAAACAAACCAGATTCTCTGCTTTTGAAAGAATGGACTTTTTTCCCCATTTGTGCCCATGACAGAATCATGCCTTGTGAAGGAAATCAGAGATGGAGGCATGAAAGCAGCTCATGAAAAATCCTGCTGAGGACTTGTGCAAAGGTTTTCAGCATCATTATACTCAGTGTCAGAAAGGTCATGGTCTTGTTTTGCCAGGCACAGCGCAGATGGAGACTGCAGAAGTAAGACCCAAACAAAGTCCCATCCAGTCCAAATCAACTCTACATTTTCTCGAGTGTTGTTATGATGGCAGACTGGGAGGAACCGGTGCCTCAGCAGTCAAGATTTTCTTTCTCCTGTCAGACATGTGGAATTGTATTAATTTCTCACAGTTTTGCATGTTATTGGTGACCTGGCTCTTCAGCTGTGAGGAACAGCATTATCTGCCGCAGCCTGCAGATGGATTTTCTTGTGGTTTCATACCAGAGTATTCAGGATCATTCAGCAAGAAATTAAACAGAACATGCCCTGACAAAGAAATTGTCAAAGGAAAACAGACATTCTTATTGAAATTTCCTAATAATGATCAATTCTGAGACAAAAGGGCTCCAGATCAATTATCTTAATAGTTTTAATTTAATTCTTGGATCATGGACACCCAATATTATTCAGTTCACAGAATCACAGATTGGTAGGGGTTGGAAGGACCTCTGGAGATCACCTAGTCCAACCCCTCTGCTAGAGCAGGATCACCTAGAGCAGGTTGCACAGGATCGCATCCAGGCAGGTTTTGAGTATCTCCAGAGAAGAAGACTCCCAGCCTGTTCCAGTGCTCAAAGTTGCCAGATGCTGGTTTCTAGGAGTACTGGAGGGTCTTTAGACTGTGTGGTCAAAACAGAGATTTGTAACATTCATCAGACTATATGTAATTTCACATCACAGTATTTTTCAAGGACTGTGATCCTCAACACAGGGCAAAAATGTGACCAAGCCTGAGTGTTCCCCAAGAAATATCTTCAGCCAGCCTAAGCTTGGCTCTTTTGGAAATGGTTGTCTTGCTCTCTGGGAGTTTAATGAATATTAAATAATATCCAAGGCCTATTCTTGTCCTTTTAGTGAAGGGCATGTGCAAAGGAAGCAGATTATGCTGCGTCTGTGTCATTAGCCAACACAGGGGTACAGGAGGGAACTCACATAGCAATGGCTCTTTTTAGATATAGACAGAATTTTCCTTCCAAAATGACCTTATTGCACAATTGAACTTCTTACCTCCTTTTGACTTCCCAAGCTCATCCTCAACCTTTCTTAAAATGGTCTTTAGTTCAGTAACTAGCACATCCCCAAGACACTGCTCGTAGCAGCCTCTGTCCCTGGAAATTCAGGTACTATGAACCACAGAAGTTTCTTGCTGAAGGAGCAAGCTCACTGGAAGTAAATAAGGAGCACAATTTCAGATATGTGCCTGAAGTGCTGCCTCATTGTGTGCATAGAGTCACTTCACCCTTTGCACTTGCCATTGTTGGGGACTAAGTGTTAAAACCAAACCACAAGGGATATTGCATTTTTTACCAATTGAGGGTATTATTCATATCAGCAAATGGACACTGCACCACAGAATCCCACTTGCATTGCCTTTCCTCAAACCTGAAAGCCCCCTGTGGGATGTTTTAGTAGTCCAAACTCAGTTATAATTGAACTACCATGAATCAGGCCATAATTAAATCAAAGGAAGATTATCCATGGCCTATTCCTGTGAATTATCAGTACTTTGAATCTAATAGAGGCATTATATGCCAAAAATTGCCTGGGAATTAGTCCCAGACTGCATTTTTGTTTTAAAGGCCTCACTTATTTTTTGTAGTGTTCGGGAGAGTAACTTGGCAATGTTCAATGATCCCTATTAACTGACTTGAAAAAAGTAATAGCTTTTAGATAAAATCAGACACTTCACACAGTATTAAAGAATGATTATCTGAAGATTGGATAAGAATCCAACTAAAGATCAGAAGACTTTCCTTACATTTTCATTCATTGCCAATTCTTTATATGAGAAATATGTATATAATCTTTCTATAGGACCAGTATTCAATGCACAGAAAAACTTACATAAGAAAAGCTTCTCTAGATGACTCCCAGTTGTAGTTCAAAGCCTTTCGAAATAAATATATATCTCTGCAAAAGAAGTGGAACAGATCTCTGTAATCCACTTCTGAACAACAACTTATCTTTTTTTTTTATTACATTTGTGACTTAACTTTTTCAATATGCTCATAATGAATAAAGACAACAAAATTAAGGTGCATCACTAGAACAAAATTTTTGGCACTGTGGCAGCATTTTAGGACTATCCTTCTGTCCAGCTGTTGGGTTTGCACACTCTGAGTGCTTTGTATGTGATACATCTCCTCCCATGCTGGGTAGCACTGCAGGGCTTCACACCCTTATGGCTACACCGCTGGGGGAAGGGTGCCCCCTGGAAAAATCCCACAAGAGGCACAAGCCACTCACACCGGCTCCCAGGTCACCAGTTAGCTCCAACAGGGTTAAAACCTACTGGACCTGTTCATTGCTGTGCTGTCCTCCCACCCTTGTGTGATGGGTACTCTCCGTGTCGTCTCATCCTGCTGTCTCACCATGCTGGGTACCACTAAGGAAATGCTCTCACGCCATAGGCCACAGCAGTCAGGGAATTTCTGGCTAGATTTCTTATTCCACACTCTTTGTCTAGCACTAAAATGCCTTCTCAAAAGGTAATTTACAGGACAGCAGTTAATAAATGGATAAGCTATTATTCTGGTAAGATTTAATCACTGCCTCTTTGATTGCAGAATCACTTGGCTGCTGCTGGTGCCCAACAGTTGATGTGGATACTTACAGATTAATGTCTCCATATGGGAGTAAGGGTTTAAAGTGCATTACTAAGACAGCAGGCTGGCAGCAGACTCAGACTGTCAGCACAAGGATGGTGAGAAGGGCAGAAGGTGTATTGTAGTTTGTGCTATAACAGACTTTCTACTGACTTCAAGCACTCTTGATTAGTCCTTGGTTTCTCAGTTTGAGATCCCCAGGTTATGTTTTTTAGCTTGTGTGCAGCAAACAAGGGAAGTGTCTCCACCTCACTCTGAATTTTTGCGAAGGTGAAATGAAGCTGCTCTTTTTGCAGTGGTTTTCAGTGTGGGTTTCTGACCTCTTCTAGTGTAGGCAGAACTGTGTGATGTGCAGCCACTTGGTGGGAAAATCTGTGTGAGCCTGCCTGCGTTGCAGGGATGCCATTTCTGAACAGAGCAGGCATGTTGCTTGTGCTGGTGAAGTTAGGGCAACCACACCATGTCTCATTCAGCCAGACATCACCAAGCACTGATCCTCTCCACGAGTGCAAGCCTTCTTGGTCCGTGAGACCTACTTCGAGCACATCAAGTACCTTCATCTCTCAAGGCCAACCTCTGCTTCTCCCCACACCCCTGGACAACTCCACACCTTTTAGGATCCATCACTTCCCCTCGTCTGTCTGCTGTGGCTGGGCCTGTTTCTCACTTGCTCTCTTTACTGCTGCCTGTGCTGACTGCTTCCTTGCCATGTATAACTTGTGCTATGTCACCGGCAGTAGCAGTAGCTACTCTCATACCCAACTTCACCTCTGGTTACTTGTTTCTGTTAATTTCCCCCAACACTGATGCTGTGGTCAAGTAGTTGCAGGACGGAAGCAAGGGAGTGTTTTCCATCCTGCCTGGCCATTAGTGAAGGCTGTGCATTGTAACGGACATGTACTACAGCCTCAGAGAGAACAGCAGGGTCATTGCCACAGCACAGCAGGTCTTCATTAGCCCTTGCACCAATTTCTCTTACCTAACTGAATGTGAGGTACTGTATGTGACAGCCTAAATCCTGCTAAGCCGGAGGGCAGGATGGATGGACATAAGTTCTTGGCTGGCACACAAGAATGGCCACAGATCTTTTATCAAGCCTTCTAGGAGCTTGGACTGGGGCAAAGCCTGTGTCCGTGGTGCCTCTGAGCTCACATAAGAGAGAGTCTAGACGTTACCACAGTTGCTCAAATACCTACTGCACAGAAAGGATTGTGTAATTTTGAGCTTCTGACAGGCAAGGAGCAGCATATGGGGATGGCTTCAGCACAGAGTGCTATACTGGCAGCATCTTTGCTTTTAAGGGCAAAGTCTGATGAGGAAGAGCTGCATCCCTTTTCTTAGCAAATGAACACGATGCTGTCTTTTGTAATAGAGCTGTAGCCAGATGCAGCATCACTTGGCAAAGAAATCGTAATGAAGTGCACTTGCTGGAAATGTTGATACACACTTTCTGAAAAACATGCTGTACATTTGGTCACTGTGTGACGTATGTTAACAAACTGAGGGTGGGTGGACCCAAGGGGGTGAATGAAAGGTCTGGCAGAGGATGATAGTTACCTATGTTCCAGAAAAAAGCAAACGTGGAGGATGTGACATTCAGGGTAAGTCTGTGCTTCTGGAATTGTTTCTAATTATGGAACTGTCCCCAGTCAAATATGGGAATTGTTTCTGCTGTGCAAAGTGCGTGGTGACATCCTTAAAGATTGGGAACTCATCCCAGGTCCATCCTCAGTGTGACAGTGGAGACCCAGGGCTCCCAGGCCATTTCCCAGCATGAGGGGCTGGTTGACAGGAAGAGCTCTGATCTGTGCTAGGAGAGGCAGGGCATCTGTAAGGGCTTGTGGAAGTGTCGGAAGCTGAGACTTTTTCTTGCTTTTGAACCAAACTTTAGGTCCCCTTAAAAGCCAAGCTGTAAGCAAATAAATGTATTTTAGCCAAACCTCATGCTACACATGAATGTCACCACAATGTGATACTCAGGGGACAAGTTTTAGAGGAAGCGGGTGCATCTATTGAAATACAAAGGGACTCATTCTCCATGAGTAAAGCCCCTAAAACCTCAGAAGGTCCTTTGAAACACTACACTTTGTTGTGCTAGTTAATTTGTCAGTGCAGAAGTCTGTCCCTCAGGGGCTTTTCTTTCATCCTACTCAGAGAGACTTTTTCCATTGACTGGAACAGGGCTATCATGTAATTTCTGACAGCCACCATCTGAAAACTGCAGCCTGGAAAAATTATGGCTATGAATCACTCCACCAGAGCACACTACTCCTGTGGATGTGGGTTCTTGAACCAAGTCCCAAACCTATTGCCAGGGCTACATAAGTTAGTTTTGCCCCAGTGTTTCCAGCCGTTGGGATTTTATCACATTATCTGATGTTCTGCTTAATGCCTTAGCCCCTAGGGCTATAAGATTATGTAAGAATCTCTGCTTTTATTACAAAATAAAGTTCATTTTCTAGTTTTTCCAGAATAACTTAGAAATGTGACCCTTAATAGTGCAGACAACGTAAGGTTACTAACCCCCCCCAACTATTATGTTTAAGCCAACTACGATTTCTTTTAAGATCTGACTCATGATTTTTGAATGCCTGAGGGATACTAGTGTATTTACAAAAATACAACTATTGTTCAGCTTTTCAGCTTGATTTCTTATTTCCTCAGCCTGACAGCATTGCCTAATTCAGGGATTTTTGTTTCTCTGAATATTTTGAACATCGCAGCTCTGTAATGCATTTCTGACATTCCAGAAGCAAGCCCCCAGGAGCCTCTGTCATGCATCTGTCATTGGAGGTGCCTTAACAAATGTCCTACAGCACGTTTACAGTTTCAAAACCATGCTTGTCTGCAAAAAAAGTGCTTGCTACATATATCACTCTTGGCACCATTTCCATGATGAAACTTTTTTTCAGGGTGAAATTTCCATCAACGACAGCAGGGATCTTTCTTTTTCCAATGTCTGAAAGTGCAGAGACCACTGCTGTGAGGTCCCCATGTGTGCACCTTGACTCTGTGTGCAGCCATCCCACATACTTTTGTGACTTTACAGGGGCAACTGATTCCTCCTTTTGCTGGCTCAATATCTGGGGAGACAAGGTTGGCTATTGCCCCAGGAGCATGTCCTTGTCACCCTGAGGTGGCTCCTGGAAGAAAAAACATCCCCTGTTCCCTGACCCCTGACAATGCTGGTGGGTGGTGTTGCCATTTGCAATCACTGATGGACTGTGCAATGCTTTTCTCTGCTTGTAGGAGGCAAAGGAGAGAACTGGGTGGGAAGAAGACAATGTCTCCATTGAAGTGTGACACCATGAATTATTGTGCTACAGCTCTGGGCTAAAGAGGATAGGCAGGAGTGTTTGGGAGGGGTTTACTGGGACAAACGCTTGACATGGAACACGCATAGCCAGCTGGCACTGCTGACAACAGCCCCGAGAGCTAGGGCTAGGCTCTCTGCAGAGAACTGTAGACAGTTGCCCAACTCAGCTGGGCGTAGAAAGGAAAGTGACTGTTGTTTGTGAAAGTCTGTCCGGATTGCTCCTGCTGGTGTAAAACACACATTGGCATGAGTGGGGAGAGCAGCTCTGGGGTCCACATACATTGGGGAAGAGCCAAACACCCAGAACCACCAAAGACTTTTTTTTTGCCTGGACTAAAATGCTAGGCTCTCCTTACTGAACTAAAAGTCCCCAACTTCAGTTGGATGTTGTAGCCCTGTGTATACCTCTAAATTGGACAGCAGTGGGAAATGCTCCCAGCGCTGGAAGCTCAAGGTCCATACTACTTGGTGGTTTACAAGCTCTTTTGCACAGTTTTGAGCCATGTTAAAATAAGTTTCAGGGGTGGCTTGGGTTTTAGGATGGGCCCTTGCCAGCAGGTGTTTGGGAGGCTGTCCACCTTGTGTGGTCCAACAGCATGGATGTAGGCTGGCGGGTGGTGGTTGCTGTTATAGACAGAGCCTTCTCACTTCTTCTAGGCCTGGTGAAGAGAAACTGCATTTTGCCTCACACATGGGATAATAATGTTTTAAGAGATTCAGACTTTTAACAGAAACTTCACATTCAAAATAAGAATCTGCCTCCTGGTATGATTTGGTTAAAGTAGGAAGATACATCCACTGAAGTTGTGATTTTGATGCTGCACAGCTTCTGTAGCACAAGTCTTCACAGAGGCTTAATTTAAAATGTCTCCATGGGCTAAAATACTTCTTTTTCAGCTGGAGATAAGGCATGGGAGAGCAGAGCAGTTTACAGAGCATAGCAGCTGCACAGGGAACCTTTGATGTGCGGATAAGACAAACAGCTGTGGTCTCAGTGATGCTAATCAAATACGAAGTACAGATGAAGTTCTCCAGCAAGGGCAAACTGGCACAGCTCCACTACTGCCAAGGGAACAATAACAATTTACACCAGCTGGAAATCTGCAGATATTTTATGGAAATACAAGTCCATCCTGTTTTTTCTGTCTTGCATCTTCAACTGTCTTATCAACATCAGCAGGAATTGGGCCCCTGCTGTCAGCGAAAGTGGGATTTCTAGCCCCTGCTGAAGAGGAGTGGGTCTTTGCACACGCCTCGTGGACCATCTCCTGCATCCCCAAATGGCTGGGGATGAGTCATGGATTTAGGATGTGATGATCCGTCCCTTGGTGTAGAGCAGGGAGGGCTCCGGGGTGCAGCCGATGGCACCCTGTAGAGCTGTGTGGCCTGTCCAAGCACACCTGGACAGGACTGCAGTTTGGCAGACCCAGTCTGCACCGAGAGGAGGAACCCGCTGTGGGAAAGCCCTTGCCTGCTCCAGACGTGCCGGCAGGCACTGCTTGGCAGCTGAGCACATTAAGCACAGCGTTGGGGAGGGGGAAATCCAGTCCTGCTGCAGCTGGAGGAGACACCTCGTAAGTGAATTTGGCCTACTAGTGCATTTTTTATTCATCCAGACACTCCAGAGCTGGCACTGATACTTATGGAAAGAGGGGAAATATTAAGAAAATGCCCCAGACAAAAGCTTTCCATGGAAGCACTGACACAACTTCCTGATTGCTGTTTTGGGGACCAGAGCCCCGTGCTGCTTGCCAAGTGTGATCTCTGGGACAGGGTGAAGCCTAAGCCACCACTGCAATGATGCCCAGGTATCTTACCACTCCTGGGGAACATCTGCATCGATAAATCCATGTGGGTTTCCCTAATGTGGCCTCTTCTCCCAAAGACCACCTGCCCACAACAAATCTGCCACTGGTGGGGGGAGAAGGTCCAAGGTTGAAATGTGCTGAAGCAGGAACCAGAAATCCCCTCTCTATCTGGAGTGGAGGGGAGGAAGGACCCTCACCCAGGCAAATGCCCCCCTCTAGCTGCCCTCTAGGGACAGCATGTCAGGGAAAGGTGCATGTAGGAGAAGTCACTCGTCCTCCAGCAGCAGCAGCCATGGCTCTTAGGAAGGGCTCTAAGCCCATCTTCTGAGTCTCATCCTCTTGCAGAGTTACCCAGGGTGGCTTCTGCCCTGTATGGTTTTGAGTCAAAGTGTTTTGCTTTATGACGATCTTTTCAGGACATGAGGTGAATTCTGTCCTTTCCCACTACCTCCTGAACAGATGGATATGGTGAAGCAGTTAGCCATAAGGCAATTTCAGTCTCAGTTTTGGTGAACCCCTTGACCCCCATCTGTATTATCTCCTGACTAGCTGTACTGATGGATTCATTAACAATATCTTAGGTGACAGAAATACATTGTACTGGCCAAACGCTTGGGCTGTAGGGCCAGGCCCACAGACTGTGGACAATGCACTTGCTTCAAACAAGTTTAATGATGCTATGTCAACAACAGGCAGGAACAGGACCTTCAAGCCAAGTCCACTGAATTTGAAGGACTAATCCTGTGGGTGTGCCAGTGTTTTGCATCAGGTCTTCTATGCTCTACCTCTTTTTCAGGCCTAAACCAACTCCTAAGGAAAAATACTGGACAGTGTTTATAAATATGGGGCAGGAGAGCATAGAGCATCTCGTGGATGGTCATAAATGCTGCCTGCTATGCAGAGCCTGCAGAATTTTCTTCTCACTGTCTAGTCTTCTTCCCTAGGCTCGTCAGGCATGTGCAAAATCCCACACCTATGCCTTTTTTGTAGGATTTTTGCTAGGTTTGTCCAGCTGGGGGCTCCTGTACTCCCTTGTCTTAACACCCGTGTGCCCCAAGGGCTTTTTTTAAGGGCTACAAAAGCTGCGGAGAGGTGTGTTGCTGGGGCACAGAACCCCCCTTGTGGTTCCTGCAGAAAGCAGTGTCAGGGCTGCAGTCCCTTGCAGCTGGTGTCCATCGTTCATGGGGAGCTGTGCATTGCTAAGGGCGTTTTCGTGAGGCTTAGGTCTTTGGTTCTGCTCTCATTTCTAGCCTCATGTCAGTCACCCAGGTGCATGTCACCATTGCAATATTTGCTGTTAAATTTGCTGAATGTTGAATGCGTTGGACGTGTCTTTCAGCTAAAGACCCACCATTTAAATAAGGAGACATATCCACATACATTGCCATGCTAATTGTGGTGCTTGCAAATAATAGGCAGCAGTGTTTAAATAGCTGACAGTGAGACTGCTGCAGCAGGTAGGTATCGGGATGGTCCAAAACACTATAGCTGAGAATGCCGCATTGAGTGAAGTTCATGCTGGGACCCGATCTCTGCAGTGCAAGCCTCTGTCCCATAGAAATGACTGGGATGTCACCAAGGATTATGGCTTCAAATGAGCAGCAGGTGAACTCTTAAGAAATAAAGATCACAGGCAACCTTCTACTCTCAGTTACACTCCATTGACGTCAGTGGGGTTGCCTGGGGTTAACTCAGAGGAGAATTTAGTTCCTTGTTTTTAATGCATATAGCTAAAGCCCCCCAAAATGTTTTTCAGTGTATGGTGCAGTGTCTAAAAATGTCACCAGTTACTCCTAGGTTACACGCACTACCAAGTTCTTCTTCCTATAACAGCAACAGAAAAGAAGCTATCTCATCCAGAAAAAGCTCATGGAGCTGTTTTGCATGTTGCAGCACGCTCTGCACGGATGAGTGAAATGAAAGGGGATAGGATGCCCCTGGGACTTGTGCATTGCACACCTCCTGCAACCGGTCATGGCAACCGGCCATCGGCTGGCAGGACGTGGCAGCTCCGTTTCAGGCGTCCTGTTCCACTGGCAGACACGCTATTGCATGGGTGCGGGTACTTTTGAAACTTGAGTGTTTACTCATATCACACCCTTATGTTGTAACACCTCCCAGATCCCATTTGGCTGCAGAGAGGTGCTGCAGTGTTTCAGAGATGCCATAGTAATGGGTGGGAAAGGTATTTACAGGACTAGGAATACAAATCACTTAGGAAAGCTAATTTCTATACTGTATACAGGGCCACAATCTTCCATTTGAAGCCAGTTGTGCTATTTGAAGCTGAACTGGTTGATTGCCTGTGGCACACCTATAAACTCCTGCTTCTTGGCTTTTGCTCCTCCGCACTCTAAAACAGCAATCACGAACAACAAATAATGACAGCCAAAAATTGAAAATTGAACATTTTTCAATCTGACATATGAGGCATCACAGTACATAGATTTATTTCATTGTGTTTTTCCTTTGTTTTAGTTTTGATTGTTTTAAAGAGGTGCTGACAATAATTACATTACTCACAAGAATTCTAGTACAAAATAGCCAGAGTCTATTTTGTAGTGCCTGTATTCATGCAGTAACTGCTAATATCATCATCAGATCAAGCTGAGGTTGAATGTACTTCTTGGTGAGCGTGAGATTTCACAAGGCACAGTATTCTGGGACTGAAGTCGACGTGGTATGTTACATCCCTTACACATTCCTGTCCTGAAGCACCTCCTCGTTTCTGCAAGAAGGGATTCTGTAGGGAGATGTTCTTCTTTGCACAGTCCCCATGGCCTAGAAATCCACACCGCGTCCCTCCTTCTCCCACTTTCCTGGGGGTTTCACTCAGGGCTTTGCTATAACTATTTCTAAATGCAGGTCTTCTTTTTCACTTGCTGGGTTGTGGCCCCGTGTCACGAGAAGCAGGTTTGTGCATGGGCAGCCACCCTGGCCCCGCAGACTGCACTCTTCTGACAGCAGTCAGAGGATGAAGGACTGAAAGCAGAGGCTGGGGAACAAAGGGCATGCTTGCCTGTGGCAGAGCTGTTTGGGGATACATGGGCATCTCCAACTCCCCACAGCTTAGCATAGCAACAGCCTTATCGTCGCAGAGAGGAGAGTGTTATTGAGGGTGGGAGCTTTCCCTATGTAATAGTGTGGGGCTGGCTTCTGTGGGCAGTGAGGTGAAATAGGTGGCAGATCTTTCAGCAGAGAAATTAATCCCATATATTATGAAAAAAAATTCTACTACATTCAGCTCACCCTCTTTGCTACATACACCAGCGCACAGTTAGCTAGTAACATGACAAGGAATCTTCCTCTTTCATTACACTATTTCACTACAGTAATTACACTTTGTAAAACTACATAATTTTGCCCCACTACAAAACATACAACAGGAGATTAGATTTGCCTTAGTCAGTACTGGCAGATCCTGTGAGCTGAAAAATTACAGAAAAGTTTGTAGCGAGATGATAGCAAGATACTAATGCAAATCTTAGGTGTCCCAATACCCACAAAATCTCAAGAGAAGAAAAGTGGACCATTTTAGATTCAGGCATCAGTTAGTGTTGAAATATTAGTAGGAGATCAGAGATTGGTCCAGATGGCTGAGTGCAGAGGCCAAGCCAAGTGTGCCTGAAACCCTGCAACTGCAACACAGTAAGTGGGGCTTTGGGATGGGTCTATGTTTCTTAAAGGACTTAAGAGAAAAGTCTTTCCTCCATTCTGACAATTAAAAAAACCAAACAAAAAAGCCAAACAAAAAACCCTACAAGTGCAGGGTAAAGAAGAGCAGCAGTGTAGCTTATTCCCTCAGATGTTACACTGAATACAGCATTTGCTGTTACTGACACAAGCAATGATACCTTACTGGCCATATGTGTGCTGCAGGTTGCTTTAAATCCCTTGGACCCGGGGGCTGTAACAGCTGCTTCCACTCAGGATCACTGTAAAGGAGCGAGTTGCAATGTGTAATAAAAGAGCTAAAACAATGTTAACCTCCTCCCCAAATGCTGGCATGCATTGTCAGAAATGCCCTTTCCATGCCATACACCCAGGAGCATGTGCTGCATTTAAGGACTGCTGGCAACGTGGGCAGGGTGGACCAGGAGGATTGGTGTTCCATAAGCCTATGGCACTGTGACCTTCATTAATTTCTGTGCCTGAAGGCCCATGTGGTCAGATGGGTTTCACTGCAAACGTTTTGTGAGCACGCCCGTATCTGAGAGGACAGCAGCTTTGAGGAGGGAAGCAGCAAGGGCACACCAGGCACAGGGTTAGTGCATGCAGGGACATGTGCATGCATGCCTCTCAGGGAAAGACCAGTATACATCCTTCTGGGCTCTGTGCTGACTGGAAGAGGCTTGGAGCCATGACATGGGAGCTTGGGGTTTGAAGACCACTTGTGTTTTGTGTCTGTACTCATCTGTTACCTTGGCAGGTTAAGGCTTGCTCATTTTCTGGCTTGACCATTACATATATGAATTGAGATGAATACTAGTGACCTAGTCAATTTTAGGGATCCTTGCTGCTGCTGAAAAGCAAGTAAAAATAGCCTGGCCTGTTGTATAAGGCCTCAGATCTAGTCACATACTTCAGAAACTACGTCTGTGCTGCATTCAGTAGGGTGACTGCAGGACCTGCAGCACGAAAGCTGAAGAGCGGTGGCCCCTGCACTGACATTCACAACATTGCATTAAAATAGTCAGGCTGGGTTAGTGCTGACTTGGATACTTCTGTGTGATTCACCAGGTGCTGGGTGACTGTGGTCATTGCTAAAGCAACTTCATTGGGTCTCTCTGTCGAAGGAGTTTGTTCCCTGGCTGGACACTTTCTGCTGGAAATATCTGCCCTTAGATGAACAAATAGGACTACTTAGGGAGAAGACATCCCAGGTGGTGATGTGGGACAAAAGGCAGTTTTCAGTTTTCAGTGACCAAATCATGTTGCATTACCATGTAAAACTGTCAGCCTCCAGCCAAGCACTTGGACAAAGGAGGGAGAGACGAAGTGTACAGAGAAAAGGTCCAGCATTGTCCTGTCCTGCAAACAAGGAAGAGCAAATTTCCCATCATCATGGTGGGGAGATGCCAAGCAATTCATTAACTGAAAGACAGTTATCTGAACTATTCATCAAACTTTCAAAAACTCTTTCTTTGTATTTATGCATTTATTTAAAAATATTTTATTTTTTAGAAGTCACTCTGCAAACAATTTGCAAAGGGAAAAAATGGTAGCTAGATGAATGAATGAATGTTGCAGCACACCTTGTCTTTGTGCACTGAACTTCATGAGCTAACTTCTGTGCAATGCAAAAAGCTAAGCTGGTGCACAAATCTTTGTGGGAGCCAAGCTTCGCCTGCAATGCCTGAAAGCCGGGGACTGCTTCTTGCTATCAGTTGTGTAGGCTGCTAGGACCTCATCTCAGCATAGGCCTTGGGACATGATTACAAATAACAACAGCTGTAAATAACAATTAGCTCTACACTGTATGCATCTCAGCCTTATTAGAAAACCACCCCCAACAACCAACAACCAACAAACTCATAACTATAGGGAGTAAAAATTAAAGGACCATTTTACTTTTATAAGGCAAGCCTGGAAAATGCTTGGAATCAAAGAAAATTTGGTGTAATCGGTATTTCATTTCAACTGATTTCACTCTATACAGAAGCATCTTTCCATGATAGATGCAGATGATCACCAGCTTCGCATATATATTGTTTGTTAGCTGTATGGCATGTGTAGCTGGAGAACAAAATAACTCCTCCTTATGCACGTGTATCCTCTCTACTCCCATTTGTAATGTAAATTTACATCCTTTCAGTTTAGAGCAGCATAGCTCACTGTGGTCCTTAATAAAAATTCATAAAGCATAGGAAATGAGAGTTTAGGAGTAGTTTGGTAATCCTAAAAATGCAAAGGCAATATTAATATTTAACAGCCATCGCTGTCAATGTAATTTCTAAATGCTGTAATTGGCAAGCAAAAGGGAAAGATTGATTTTTGGACTTGTATGGGACTGTGCACTTTCAAAGTTCTCATTACACAGCCCAGACAGGAATCCAGTGATGCTGAGGTCTTTGGCGTCCATGGAGAGAATTTTACCCTCAAAGACCAAGTTGCATTTCTATGGAGCAGATTAATTGGATGTAATTAGACTTAAACAAAAGAAAACAGATATTTGTAAGTTCAGCCTTAAGTCAGGATTTCTGTGTTCCCTAGTAGAATTGTTGTTGTTTCATTGTTGTCTTGTTGTTTTCCTTTGCTGTTGTTGCTAGCTCTAGAATTCCTGGAACATCTTTACCACATGTTCAGAGGCTTTTGCCTTTATTCATCTTCAGAGGAGCACTTGTCTAGGCATCTTTGCTTCTAATCAGCTGTTGTGTGTCCCCAAAGTAACATCACCATTATCACGGCATGCCAAACTGTTGGGATTCACACACACGTAGCTCTGCTCAGCTTTACTCCATTTGTTCCTCAGAGGAAGCACTGCCAAACTATGTATGTTCATTGCAGAACCGACTGGTAAGAAGTGGTTGAAACCGAGAGGTTCAGCAAATAAAGGAAATTCCAGAGATCTCAAACTACCTTTTAATGTGATAAGTTATGACTGCACATTCCCTTTCCTCAAACCATGCATTTTAGTGGAAAGCTTACATCCGCTCTGCTGATAACATGATGAAAAATATCTGGAGTCATGTTCCCAGGGCATCATCATCAATTAGATTCTCTCCAGTGTGATTATTCATATTTTTCTTTTCTGTTCGTGCAGATGTTGCCCCCACATCGGCCTTTCTGCAGTGGTAAGACTGATTGCAAATCCTCTTCATATAAATATTTACTCTGGAAAGAAAGGGAGTACAAATGACTTGACATTTTTGAAAAAGATGATGTGATATAGATGGCTGGGCTAGGATGGGGCAAGACTGAGTTAGTCAGGAGATCGCCTCAAGTCTGATGCTCCTCTAAAGCTTCCTTGAAAATGAGTTCTTGATTTTGAGTCTTTAACTTTAGGCAGAGACCTGGTGGATAATAAGATATTTCTGAGGGATTAATAAGGTCAGTTCCCAATAGTCATATTTCCCTACAGTGATGCCTATACCCATGCTCAAGTCCCCTGAACTGCTGCTGATGTTAAAACAAAATGCTCCTTTTCTCCCAGGGAATAAATGTTGCTCCTCCTGTGGATATTCACTCTTTTGGGGGTCTGTTTCCAGGACGAGGCTCTGCTTTTCCAGTGCACTGCTGCAATTCTCAAACACTGACAACTTCCTTGGCAAAGAAGGGCACTTTCATCCCCCAATGCCAACCTCTCCTGCTCCAGCAAATGCATCTGTTAAGAAAAGAAATGCTATCAGCAAGGCAACAGGTGGCATATTGCAGCCAATCACGAAAGGTTATAATAAGACAGAGGGAATGCATACGGGAGAGAGAGGAGAAAAAATGAAAAAGAAGGGGACTAATCTGAAGGAAAATCCAGTGGCAAGCATTTTTTCCACTGCTGCACTTACATGGTGCTGAAATAAAGGCCTAGTGACTTTGTGGCTCTGGGGTAGGGTACAGCCCTGGAAATGCATTTGCCCATTGTACTCCTCTCTGTTTGCTTAGAAGGAATTCAGAAGGGATTTGCTTTCTCTTGTTTCATGAGCCCCACGCTTTCACACTGACCGAAGTGGATACGCACCAGCTGTCCACGTCCATCACTGCCGCCGGGTGGGAGAATTCCTGATTATACTTAGATCCCACAGACCCTGCTCTGTCATTAGCAGAGAAGCTCTGTTCGCTCACTGCTGTCCGACATGCAGCTGGCTGGGAGCTCCACACGCCTGTCCTGAAGGGGCCGGATGCTTTCTGGATCAAACATGAACGACCTGCTGAAGGTGCCCCTGGTGCACGTCCTCACCCTGGCAGTCCTCAGCTTGGCCGAGACACTCCCAAAAGGTTTGCTTGGATTTGCTTTTGCCCTGCTCCACTTCTGCCACTTGCTGAAGGAGGTTTAGCAAAGGGGAAGGCATCTCTAGTAATGGTGTGGGTGGTGTGGTAACATTCCCAAAAAGGGCAAAAAGTGCTGCTTTCGTTGGTCACTTCACGGCTTTTAGGAGGATAGCAGTGAAAATAATCTCATAGATGTGTCTGCAATTGAAGGTTCTTTGTCTGGGAAGATCATGCAGTCCCGTTGTAAATGGGCAGGGGAAACCTTTGGGTTCAGCCTGGGTGGGATGGACTTTTCTCATGTCAAAGGAAGCTTACAGGTTTTCGTGGCTGGTAGCACCCATTGCTGCAGAGCCCAACATTTGTGGTTTTCTGCATACCTGTGTATATATAAATATACAAAGCTCAAAGAAGAAATAAATAGCTATAATGTCTTTATGGAGCATATGTATATAAATACAAATGTACATTGTTTCTATTGCATATAACATAAAAGTTATTACACCTTCTTCCTCTCTTGTGTGCACACACGCCCACAGACACATGCACATAAACTTTTAGTCCCTATAAAAACTGAAAAAAATCTGTTTAGAAAAGTCTTTGAGGTACAAAGTGCAACAGTGGTTTTCTGGATGTACCGTCTGGTGGACAAAAGGTTTTTCTGCATGGTGATTCTCAGGAGCCATGCAAAGCATACCAGAAACTGCAGCTTCAGGAAAACAAAAAAGAACCTCAAGGAGGATGCCAGTAGTCACCTGTTGTTAGGCTAGCATCGCTGCTCTTGCAGGGCTGTGCTCTTACAATTATTAGTCAGGTTGGCCTCAAAATGTTAAAAAAAAAGGGTCTCTTATCTATAAAAAACTTTTGAATAAAATCGTTAATCTTTTCCTAAGGCACTAAAGTAAGTTGGTGAACCCCAGTCTTTTTGAAAGCTGTGGTAAAATGGGATAGGAGAGACAAGAAAGGCAAAGAGGAAGGGGATTGATTTTTTTTCCTGGTGGCACAGTGCAACGAAGAGATATGCATCCTTTCTTAAAGCGTCATGGGTGGTGAATTGCCTTGTTCCGTGAGAGGCTGAAACACAACTACAGCCCAGCGGTGCCATATAGAGGTTCTGCAGAATTAGTTGGAAACACAATTGAGCAGTTTTTGACTAGAGGAACTGCAGCATCTCCAGGTGTCTGCAATGCTGCAAGGGAGACTGGTTGTTTTCTGCTTTGTTTTGTTTGCCTGGCTTGTCTTTTTTCGAAAGTGTGAATCCAAACACAAAGTGAAGCCATTTGGAAGCTTCTGGTGGGCTGGGGATAGAAGAGGATCTGGCTTTCTCATGGGCCCCATGACCGGCCTTGGGTCATTTTGCTATCTTGGGAAACTACAGCTGACATCTAGAAAAACTGTGTGGCTTTATAGGTAAACAAGTTAATTGATTTTCAATGTTTTTAAGGCCACAGGGATACCTAAAAAATGTCAGAGAGCCCCAATGGATGCACACGGAAAGGTCTGGGGCCATTTCTATATGCTGATAGATATGTCCATACATTGTTTGGATTTTATTTTCCCACTTTAAAATCTGGTAATGAAGGCATCATAAATTTTGATTGCTTTCCTGAGAAAACATGGACTGATACCAACAACTGAGCTTTTTGGACGGCTTTTAAAGCAGGCACCATTTCAGCCATTTTGGGGCTCTCTCGCTGTCTCACAACAAAATGGTGGCACACTCCACCGCTTGCTGTCCCCTGCAGACAGCGTGTATCCTACGGCCTCATGCCCTCTGTCCCCTTACCCCAGCTACCAGAGCATGGTCTTCACCTCCCTTCTGGCCCAGCACTTGATTTTAATATCAGAAAGGTGAAAAAGAGCATACAAGAAAATGACATGTTGCTGTCATTGTCACGGTTGCTCTCTGAGGATGTAGAATTTCGGGAGGCAGCTGTATAAAAAAGTTCCCTTTCTGCTTTTACCATAGGTAAAGCGCTGTTGGTTTGGACAGTATTTTCTGTGAGTATGGGGCTTGATCTGCCCTAAGAGCTGCGTGCTGGCTTTCAGGAGATGCCAGATCAGACCCCATGTAGGCAATATTGCTAAGAATAAGTCTGTCTTATGCTGAATTAAAGAGGTACCACGGAAGTACTTAACCGTTGCTAGTGAATTTATTTAATATATAAAACTGACAGCCATTGTTTGCCCAAAGAATAAAATACCGTCATTACACATACTGGCTCTTGGTGCAATTCTAACTTTATTCTTCATGAGAATTGCCACACTTACCGTGACAACGGAGTTATAAAACTGGTTGCTTTGAATCTTTGTTACTGTAAAAATGTACATTTCTCAGGGTTAAAAAAACATCCTTCTGGAGATAAAGGCACAATGGACAGCAGCAATAAAAACATGCTATATAAAATTAGATTGTAAAAGTCCATTTTAGCCAGGCTTAATGCCTCAAAACCCAATAAACTATGTCACGAAGTGGCAGCGTTGCCTTTGAAGTAGACACGATAGCCATTGGTGTAGGTTATATTCTCCTAAGACAACCTTCAGTAGCACGGAAATTTAGGCTTTATGAAAATCTTCCATTTGGTTCACTGGTGTGGGATTCATCTGGGGTGCAATACAGATGATTACTTCTATCTAATGTGACCCAAAATGACCCATTAAATTGAAGCCTGATACAATTTGAAGCAGTGATCTTAAAAAAAGAATCTAACACAGACGTGTTTTAACTAATGTTTAGTTAATATTATCTTTAGTGCTACCTTAGCTGTAGTTTTAAGATCTTTTTATATAAGTAGAGTCGTTACCAGTTATGCAATCTGAAGTCATATAATCTAGAAATATTATCGAGGCAGATTTGTTCTAATGACATTTCAAAGGTGTTAGGACTTTTACATAAACCTGATAGCGGAAGCCAATCCTTTCTTCCTCTAGCTTCATTCCAGCTGAACTCCAATAACATTCTAATTTTTACTCCCATGTACATTCAAAAAGCATTAAGGTAAAGGCTCTCTGTTATTCTCAGTCACTTAAACTGGAGTGTCTTGTATTTTGCCCTGTGGTTTATTTTGGGGGGTGTGTGTGTAAAATTGATGTAGCTTATTTTTTGCCTGAATTTAAATCTTATTGTACTGAGGAGAGCCTGCAGATACAGTATGGGCAGGATTGTCCTGTGAAAAGAGACACAGTGTGCCAGATACTGCTACAGTCAGCGAGGAACAGGAAGATTCCTGCATCCGCTGTACATTTTCAAGGTGGTGTTTCAGGAACATGGTATGAAACTAGCTCATCTCAGCACAGCTGTCAATGAAATCCAGTCCAACAGATATTGGATGTGTGTCCCTCGCAGTCATAGATTAAAAGTCATTCAAGTGTCTTTAGATGCAATGGCTGCAATGCATACTATGAGCAGGGAAAGCAGTTCGCTGGATGTATCCTTTGATCCCTTCCAACCATGCTTCAAGTCTTTAACCACAGCAACGGAAAATGTTTCTAAAGATATATTCAAATAATGTATGATGACAGGTCTGTGATAATAAGCGTCAGACACAGCTATTACATGTCTAACCCTGGTGCTACTCAGTTAGAAAAGGTGAGAAAAAGAGAAAGTGTGCTAGTCATGCCTCTAATCTGGAAGACCTGAAGGGCCTTTATGAGCCTTGCTTTGAAAAATACAGTGGTTTTTTTTTTTTTTTATAAAAACAGAGTAGTTGAGTGGAACAAGTCCCATATTAATGAGAAGAAGCCCAAATCTCATGCATCATGTGTTAAAAAGGAGGCACTGTGTGCACTCCAGGGGCAGGTCAGCTTGGCTTCAATTTGTGTGCTGTTCCTTGCACTTCCAGCCCATGCAATGCCACCCCTGTAGCAGCCTGACCTGCGTCCTTGTATCTCACCCGGTGCTATGCTCCTTGGAGGAGAGGAGGGTTCAAAACAAGGGACATGCTGGGCTTGTTGGAGCTGCCCCATGCTTGGGTTGCTCTGTTTTGCACCCTATAGAGAGAGCAGAAGGGAAAATGCAAAACCTGCAGCAAACAGAAGGCTGCAGCTACAAATGCAGAGGGACCTGTGTTACACTGAACGCGTGGAAGCTGTGCAAAGCACCTCTGCACTTGGGAAAAAGCCATGGAGTGACACTGCAGGGACTCGTCTGCCTCTGCCAAAGGGGTCTGACAGGCTTCGTGCCTCTGTGGCAGGCACGGGGAGGTTTTCTCATTTTCTCTTCCTGTGCGCAGCTCCCTTGATCAGCACTCCTCTGGAAACTGTGGATGCACTGGTAGAGGATGTCGCCAAGTTCGTCTGTGTAGTGGAGTCGTACCCTGAGCCGGAGATTACATGGACACGCAACAGCATTCCCATCAGGTAGGGAGCAGCCCCTGCCCTGTCCAGCATCTCCTGCCACAACTGTCAGTGCTTTTCTTCAGGATAGAGGACATATCTGGAAACATCAAAATGGGTCTGTGGCAGGGAAGAGGATGAGTGGCTCTAATTATATAGGAATCTGTGTTCCTTAGGAAGTGATAGGAGCACCTGGGGGGTTCTCTTGCAGATTCATACACTTGAGCTTGTAGACAGTTGGTTTCTACTGAAAGCAATGCAAGGAGTTTGCTCTCCAGCTTTAGACAATGCAATCTGCTCTGTACCTCACTTTACACATTTATGAAGAAGGAGGATGCTGTATAATATTTAAAGGGAGCATTGCTAGACTTGTTGTCCAGGTGTCTGCAATGTGCTTGAAAACTTTGCATGGAAGGGGTCATATCATGCCATTCCTGTTTGCTTCTAGTTCTGGATCTGACCGCAGGAAACTGGCTTCTCATTATTATGCACCATCAGACATTAAGCACCAGGCATCAAGGTGCCACCAAAGAAGGCAGCCTTGGAAACGTGTTACGCAAGTTGCTACCATTGCCTTAGCTCTGTTGCTGTAGACAGGCTCTTGAAAAGTACACTGTACCTGATCTTCAAACTCTGAAATGACATTATGTCTGCCACATGGCTTCACATCAGTTTCTCATTCTAGATTGCTGTTAGTGACTCCCTCTGTAAGGGAAAATTACAGAACAATCTCTGTGTAACAGACGGTCACCTGAAGCATAGGTCCTGCTATCGTGGTCAAGTATCCAAAGAGCCCTTGAAACATTGACTCGGGAGACTCTAAATAAGTCAGCAGCAGAAGGAGGTCTTACTGTTAGGAAGACCATTTGAGAATAGGAAAAAGCAGAAGGCTACACATATGCAGGCTGGCCTTCAGAAGTAATTTTTTTCATTGTCTGCAACAGAAACTCAGCAAAACCCTGGTCCTAACCCTCTGACCCCAGCCTTGTTGCAGGATGGAGGTCTGAATTTCCACAGATGCTATTTCCAAATCAGGTTGCCTTTCTCCTAATTCCTTCCCCATCAGTGACACCATGCCTGAAAATCAAAGCTGGGAGAGGAAGCCATTCATGCAGGACCACGGAGATTACATGCCTTTCTCTCCCCATGGTCTTCACCCCAAAATAATTTCATTCTCTCTATGTTCTAATATCATATGAAACCCAGATTTTTTCTCACTCCAGTCCCCAGGTCCAGAAGCCCAAAACACCTTTCTAAAAGCCATCCCACTCTCTCTGAGACATGGTGCTTTTTTCACAAGATGGACCAAAAAGGAAAATAGTGATCAAAAAAGCTCTGCTGGTGAGGCTGGAGAGCTCAGGTGTTTCATTCCTTTACTGGGGTTTCTGGAGAAACTACTGCACTTTCCCAAAGATTGTTGGCATTAATAGTCAGTGCTGCTGGATACAAAAGCTCAGACCAAAGACAGGGAAATAGATAAGCTGAAAATATTTCTGTTACTTTCCAAGAACTTGAATGAAAGTATTTGCACAGTGGAAAAGGATCAGATCAGCGGACTTTTTTTCTGAAAAAACCCCACATAAATATATTTATGTGCTTCTGTGTGTCTATGTATCAAGCTTCAAAGGGGCTAGTTATTGCAAGCAATAAATATCAGTTATTTTATTTACAAAATTTTCTTCTCTGGCCAAGGTCCCAGCACTCTGAACAGACAGCTAAGCTAACCTTCAAAACAAAACAATATGTAAACATTCAGTTTCAATGGGAATAGTGCCAGGACAGAGGTTCTTGTCAGCACTAGTCTTCTCAAAGTGCCTTTCTTTTTGGCGTCAAAACTTGTGCAAGTAAACTGGCAGGTGCCCTGTGCAAGTGAAATGGTTTACCTGCCCTGTCTCCCAGGGCAGGGCTGCCCAGGGTGAGCCTTCCTCAGGGAAAGAAGGGAATGGAGCCTGCACATCTTTTACACAACGAATGAGTTCATTGTACTCTTTCTTTCCAGGGTGAAAAAGAGGAGGGAGATACAAAACTAAAAGATGAAAGGCTATTGAAAGGAAATATGTGTCTGTAACACCATAAATGGCACATTCAGATTACTTGGTGACTGCTGTACGATTTTAACAGTAAAAGACAAACAAACTGGGACATACTTAGGCATCAGGTATTTGTGATAGCTTGGGAAACAATCCTCAGGTCAGATCCCTTTTGCTACCATTCATCAGAATCAAAGGCAAAATAACATGAAAATGCTTCCAAAAAGCATCAATGAAGGTGTGAAAATCAAACATGGAGGAACTTAAGAAATGTTATGCAAATCTTGTTCCACTGAAGTTTTACTATACTTTTCCAGTTTTGCAATGAAAATCAGAGATCAGCCCTCTGCTTTCTCACCACCTTTCTGTCTCTCCCTTGCTCTCGCTCATGTCCACAGACAAGACCACACAGCACACCCCATGCTCACATATAGAATTGATCTTTGCTCCACAGACTTTGTTATAATATCCCATACCTTTGTTGCTTGAACTTCAGGGCTTCTCTTGACTTCTCTGAAGTCTCCAGGTTAAAGCCTGCTGTCATTGAACTACAGCTATCCTTGCATCCTCTAATCTTTAGATGGCTTTTTTCTTCAGCACATTTTTTTGGTTGTGTGTTGGTTCAGGGTTTTGTTCCTTGGTTTTGTTTTGGGTTTGGTTTTTTTTTTTTTTTCCCCAAAAACCAGACAAAACTGCTCCTAGGTGCAGACACAAAAATACTTGGTTTTTAGTTTGCATCTTTTTTTTCACAACAGTAAAAATCTTTCTATAACATTATCTGTTTAGTGATTTTTTTTTTTTTTAATCTGAAGAAGGTTTCTTTAAAAAACTTCAGCCAGTTCCAGTTCCTGTATAGGCAGTCCTTTGCACTGAGTGATTATACCTAAAACAGGACCCAGCTGGATAAGATTACTTGTGTTCATGCCTGTCCTTGGCCAGACCGAAACCCAACTGTGTTACCTACTTACTTTACCAGTACCTGTCTGGAGGAAGAATTGCCACCATGCTGGTGGCAGTCAGGAACTGCATAGTCTAGTGAGGACCGAACTGAACCCTAAGGCCCAACTCAAATTTTCGGTGCCTTCCCTTCTCTTTGCAGCTTGAAAATAAAAAGTAAACCATAGATGACTATTTGTAGTGCCGTCAGTGTTCTGCAGATACAAATGCAATTCCCCCTCTCTGTCCCTGGCTATCCCCCCACCCCTGACAATCTGTGCTGTGCCCTGCAGGCTGTTCGACACCCGGTACAGTATACAGAGGAATGGGCAGCTCCTGACCATTCTGAGCGTGGAGGACAGTGATGATGGGGTGTACTGCTGCACAGCGGATAATGGGGTTGGAGCTGCTGCACAGAGCTGCGGGGCTCTCCAAGTGAAAATGCGTAAGTGGGACTGTAATTTCTTCTTGATGCCATGTGAGTGTGTAATTGAGAGCCTGAGCAGACCCCCAAGTATGGCCCCCGGGGGTCCACGTTGAGGGCAGACCCATCCATATTCCTGTGGGGCTCTGCAGTCCCTTGAGGCAGAGACATGGCATATTGGATCGTATCTTAACTAAAACCAATTGTGATTCTTCACTTTGAGTAACACACACTTGTGCTAGGATCAGAGGAACTGTTTGCATAGCAGAGGATAAAAGCCGATGCTTTGAAGAACACCCTTTGTACAAAACTTTGTAAAAGCAGCACAATTTGACAGCTTAGACCTCTGTAGCAATACTGTATGAAATCCCATGTGAATTTTATATACAAGATTTCACTAATCAGATTTATACCTGAGGATGGCAAAAGCAAGTAAATGCTGTTCAGCTGTTCTTAATAGCAGTCTTGAGAGGTCTGGAGCACCATGGTGTAAATATCATCATCCCACATGCAAAGGGCTATATACGTGCTGAGCTCGGTGAAGCTCTACTCACATGGCTGCAGTTATTTACACAAACACTTAAAAGGGCAGCTGAGATATACATCCTGGCTAAAGCATCTGTTTATAGGAAAGGATTTGCTTGCACTAACAAGCATGACCCTTCAGGTCTGATAATTCTGGTGAGCTCCAGCACCCCAGTCACCTGCAGGTGGGGCCAGGAGGTGATGGTCTCTGAAGGTTGGTATCGTGCAAGGGAAGCAAAACTTCAGATCTCTCTAAACGCTGAGATGAAGATCTTTTTTAATCCCAGCTCAAAGTAAGCTACGTCATATTTTTCTTTAGGTAAAATGAATTTAAATTTGTCCCATGTTAACTTGAAATGAGTTTGATTGTTTTTTCTTTAAGGATCCTTTCTCCTTTCTACTAACATAGTTATAAATCCTTCAACTGGGGACATTATTGAATTTACATGCCCTTCTTATTGAGCTAGAGACAATCCTGGGTTAAAACTATTTCAAAACTGATTCACTCCAGATCTGAGGTTTCACACGAGACACTGTTTATGCGGTGAAGAATTCAATGCAAACATTCTTCAATATTGGAAATACTCTTATCTGGATTTGGGTTTTAGACCATGCACTAATTCAATCGACTGTCAAACGTCACTCCTGAAACAAATGACCTATGCATGTTAGCTGCTCTTGCATCCATAAACTGAAACTCTTAATGCTGAGCTTAAGAATTTTTTTTTTCTTTCTGAGGCAGCTCATGACCTACTAAGACCACTCTATCTTTCAGCAATATAGAGAAAAGCAGCAGAAATTTTGTTTTCATTTCTGAACTTGTCCTGTTCTAGGTCCTCTTAACTTCCGTTCAACATTAATTTTTGACTTTTCAAATTTTAGGACCCAAAATAACCCGACCACCTATAAATGTGGAAATAATAGAAGGCTTAAAGGCTGTTCTTCCATGCACTACAATGGGGAATCCAAAACCTTCTGTTTCATGGATCAAAGGAGAAACAGTTGTAAAGGTGAGTACAGAATGAAGTGTAAGTTGCTATTTGCTAAAGGTACTGTGTTAAGATATTAGCATCTATTACAGCATTTGTAAATTCTAGTTGCTAGGTAGCAAGCATTTTGAAAATTCAAGGCTAATCTCATAAATGTCTGCATCTGCAATATTTCTGCCTATAAACTAAGGATTCTCTGTGTATCTATATATTATATATATTTATTACTACTAAGTGTAGCCAAATGCTGCTGAATGCACTTGTGAGTGTTGTCATAAATAAGAGCTACTGAGATGCTTAGCTAAGATTGAGGGCTCTTTTGAAGCTATAATTCACTGATCTGCAAAAAGAGCAGTGGGTAAGTGTGTCATGATAACGATGAGCAGGAAGAGCTGGCCCCAAATCCTTCAATTGTAGGACAACACAAATAATTTTCATGTGTGTAAGCCCAATCTTTGTAAGCAGATATTTGATGCTGCTTGTGTGCAGTCTGCATGTAGAGCCCTCACCTCGATCTCTCCTTCCTCTGGCAGGAGAATGCTCGCATTGCTGTCCTTGATTCAGGGAATTTAAGGATCCACAATGTTCAGAGAGAAGATGCAGGACAGTATCGATGTGTAGCCAAGAACAGCCTGGGCACAGCCTATTCAAAACCTGCAACGGTGGTAGTGGAAGGTGAGTAACCCTTGCACTGGACTCCAGCTCCACATGCCAGCTTCTCCTCATGCTTACCCGATTAACTTGAATTAACCGAAAGTATCACACTGATGTCAACAAAAACATCCTAGGGGGTGACCCAGAAGGGAAAGGGAAAAGGAAAGGGAAAAGGAAAGGGAAAGGGAAAGGAAAGGAAAGTGAGAAATAAAGTTTGTCCACACCTTCTCCCATTGCTGGCTGACGTTGAAAGGGACTATCTGTGGAGGGTCCTTGTCCATGGCTGCTGTGGCTCTGGTGGGATATTTGTCTGAGTAAGGACTCTCAAATATGTTTTTCCTTTTGAATGATGGTTTCCAAGATGCCAGCTTGTTTCTTGTTTGAAAAGTCCCACCAGTCCTGTGGATTATACACTATGGCTTGTAGAGATGGGATGGACAAGTAGAAAGCTAATGGCTCTGGAAAACTGCTGCAAACAGCCTGATCAGAAAGAGCTGCAGCTGCAAACAGTGAAACATTTTGCAGCATTATGTGTATGTCCCTTTCCCTTTCCTCTGATTTTGCATCTGAACTGGTTGATTCTTCAGGTAAACAGAGCTTTTCTCTTTGAGGACTTCAACATTTTCTGCCTGCTAAACCAAACACCAGATTGATTTTTCAGTTTCTGGTCTTTATGTGCTCAGTGTCCATCTCTTATTTACAGAAGGTGTTTGCTTTGTGGTATAAATCATTACCATATGCAGAGTGCTGAGACCAGTGGACTACAGGGGAACCCAAATGTAGGCAATGAGGCATTCAGTGTTCCTGATCCCTGGAAGAGAAGTTGGGTTATGCAAGATTTTGAGGAGTGGGAGGAGGGATGACTGACTCAGTAGATGAACTAATTCTTATTTCTTATTCAGAATGGCTGTACTGTAGAAAGTGGAGAAGGATCTCAATTTGCCTAATAAGCTTCAAAAGATTGTTATAGGTTACATTTGGCCTGAGACTATCAGAGGTTACTTAGGGTGCAATCTCATTTCTAAGAGGACCATTGACTTTCTTCTGGGAGCAGGATCAGGTATATTAGATCCAGCTACAGATTACTGTAGGTCTGCTGTTTCCCTAAAAAATGCATTCATTATTCAGTTGTGTGGTTTTTTTTTTTTTAAATATTTACACATACAGACTTCTAGTATGTTAGAAATTCCTTAAATATCTTTAAAACAGGAAGGCAGCTATTCCTAATCTAGATTCAGAGCTGTACTTCTCCTGAGGTAAAAGCGATGGGGCAAACTGAAGGCACTTGGATCTGGCTGTGAACAGCTTGGGCCCTGGGTTTTGGTTTGGCTCCATCATTGAGACAGTGGCTAAAGGCTTGTCAAGAATTAACTGTGAATGGCAAATACTCGGCGCCATACGTACAACCCCCCTTCCATGCTGAAGGGCCTCACGCGCTGAGATTTTATTGCTCCGGATCTACCAGAGCCAGTTAGGGAAGCTAAAAGTGGGCTGGAGCTGCACCAAAATCCAGGCTGTTAAGGCTGATAGCTTGTTTTGTCCCTGTCTCCAGAATTATGCAGCTGCCTGTTAAATCAAGGAATGGCAAAATAATCCACAAATATCCTACTTGCAAAGGAGAGCCTCTATGTGCTCTTTTTAAAATGAGGAAGATTAGTTTTTAATTAATCAATGGGAGCTCAGTGCTTCCACACAAACTATCCCCTCATGTTCCATTCATGTGTTGGGTGAACAAAGCAATGCTGTCCTCCAAGCTTGCCTTGGTTTCTCTGGTAGGGCACCCATATAATATACGTTGTTTCAGGTTGCCACCCAAACTAGACTGATGCATGTGTGTTTTACTTTTTTGGCTTCCAAATTCCAAAGATAATAATCTTGACTGCATCTTGCTGTATATACAGATCCCTTCCCCACCCAGTATTTTAGATTAATTCTCACGGATATTTAGCATACATGCATATGCACATACATGTACGTCCCTCATGCACATCTTTTATAATTATTTTTAGTATCCCTCTCCTTTTACCTCTCCTGCCCCCTTAGTTTCAGCATTTAAAAATAACTCCAAGTAAATAATAATACAAAATTGCTTAATGCAGGGAAATCACACTTCAGTCAGTCTTCTTTGAGCATTCACTATGTTGAGAAAACTTATGAAAGAAAAAATGCTGTTTGTTGCTTGTCTGTAATAATGCTACAATATTTTTTCTTAAATGTTTGTGCTGCCATTCACTGGACTTACCACCCTGCATAGTTTGGCTTAATATTAAAATAAAATGACTAAGCATGGCTGGTTAATTATGAATATTTAATCCCGAAGCAAATGCCAATTCTAAGAGCAGTGCAAATATTTATGCCTAGCTAAATCTAGATCAGGAGGGTCCTGATTTCTGAAAAAGGTTTCTGATTTTCTGTTGTGAGCTTCCATTTTAACAGGTTCATTGTGCAATTAGTTTCAGGCATTGTTCAAAGCGCAGAACTGTCTAACTTCTTGAAAGATTGTCCCTCTGCCTCCTGCATGCAGTCAGGCTCCTTAATGCATGTAAGGTCAGGCACATGATTAAATGACTTGCTGAAGCTGGGCCTAGAAGCTACAGCAAGTCTTAAATATGTAAAATTATCCGTGCTGGATGCACTCCGTCAAACTAATGATAATCTTGTCCCAGCATTTACACCACTGAGGTTCCTTACAGTCCTACTTCTTGTCTGGTTTCAGTAGCCATGGTAAAACAGTTTGAAAAACGCTGTTATAGTGATTTTCCAAATATTTTTTTCTCTGTTCCTTGTTTGTTTTTCTCAACGTTTATAATACTGGCATCTATTTATTACATTTAAATCACAGCTTTAAATATTTTTAAAGATTTAATATTTTTAAAGCGAAGTTGAAATAATTTAAGCAACGATTTTATATTCAGGTGCAGTTCTTGTCAGGAAAAAGAAAGCAGTGGAGGCCTTAGTGGAACTGATTTTTCAGTTGTTCCTGATTTTCATCAGTGAATGGGGGGAAGGAGATAAGCATCCTCTGGGTGCTGCCCTCTGCATGGACTGGTCCTTAGCCAGTGCAGCCTGCTTCCTCTCCTGGGGCATGTTTCAGGCACCAGAGTTCAGGTGAGGAACTAGTGAACTCTAATCAGTTAATGAGCTTTAGTGTCCAGAACTGGGTCAGGATTTTAATTAAAAGGGTTGAAAAAAGCCTGTCATTTTGGACTGTACTTTACCCCAAGTTCAGGGCAAACCCACATGAATTTGGACACGTGATGGTGAAACAGATTCTCTTCTCTTCTTGTAATAGGCTGAAACAAGCATTCTCCATGCTGCTCTGCAAAGCAAAACAAATGATCAATGATCGGTTTGCCGGTTCTGTTAAAATTAGTGTGTGAGGATGACTTCCTGTTGCTCATGTATGTCCAGAGATGGCTACAGGATGTAACGTGTGCATTGAGATAAAGGAACAATATTATAATCTTGGCTGTTTGCCAAGAAATGTGTTTTAATTTCCTGGAGGCATCATTTCTGACCTGCAGTTTTGTATTCATTTTCTATCATCTTAAACATTTTGCTAACTAACTAGCTGCTTAAATGCTACCTTATCAGTTTTGATAATGAACACTTCTGCTAACCCTAGAAGAGAAGAGCATTTACATGAAGCAATACCTTGCCAAAGGATTTATATAAATTTCCTATTGATTGCTGTACTGATGCCGAAAGTGAATCTGTGGCTGAAGGGTTCCTGGATGAATCCAGGACTACGGTAGAACAGAAGCATTTGCTTGCTTCCCTGATCTGTAGTTCATACAGATGTCTGAAGGCTGAAGTTTATTGACAAGGTGTTGGCTGAGATGGCTAAGATGTTCCATCCAGCTTTACCTGAAGATTACTCTTTTTGAAATAAATAGCAGAGCAGCTATTGCCTGCAGTAATGTTGAGAGTTGTCTTCAAGTGCAGAATTTCCTATTGATGTCAGTGAAAATTGAGGGCAGGCTATAGACTTTTAGGCTGTGCCACAAATGTATTTCTTGTCCCTTGTCTGAGCATTTGAAATCTGTAGGATTTGCATGATAGGCAGTGTTAGCGAGACATTCATCTTTTTTTTCCTTCATGCATTGGACAGCTGTTTATGTAACACAGACTGTAGAACAGGAGGAATTTCGGTTTTCATTGCTATTTGCAGTGACATTATCCAGTCCATTAATAGGACCAGCTCAGCAAAAGCTATGCAAGCGCTCATCAGGTTCAGCTTCTGGGACTGCTGCCTAAAATTGTACACCCTCTGCGATCCTCACAGCTTACGTGTGTAACAATGATATTCTCCATACCCGTTATGTCAAATTGTATGACATTGAAAGAATAAATTTAAAGCCACAAACTCTTTCCTGGTAAGAGGTATGGGAATATTCCTGTTAGAAGCATGCTTGTCACTCAGACACAGAGAGAAGCTGTCTGGTAGGTTGCTTTTTTTTTTTTTTTTTTTTAATGTGCAAAATACCCTCCACTAGATGGTTTTGCTTTGCTGTCTTTTTCAGATATGGTGCTTATAACCAAATATTCATATATATGCAATTCCTGCATCAAAGAAGAAGCGTCTGTTGCAAAACAGCAGTAAAACAGTATGCTTTGCAATGAATTATAGGCTTGATCACCTGAACTGAGCTCTATGTTCTGGCAGAGTTTTTTGCTCTGTTTTGGGGAATGTTTCCTTCTCTCCTTGGGGAAGGAAAATGCTACTTATGAATTTGTAGAATGAGCTCCTGTCCTGTATGTTCTTCATTCTTTGAAACAAAAAAGTCACAAAAGGAATTGAAAAGTTGACTGTGAATTGCATAGTTTAGAAGTGACAGCTGTTTATAAATGAAGCATAAAGCTATAAACCATGTTTCTGTATCAGCCTAATTTTTATCTTCAACTATGGAAAGAACATTTTCTGGAAATGAATGGAGTTACTGCCATTAAAATATACAAAGCATTGCAGTGGATCAGGCACTAACACAACTGAAGGTAGAATGTTCTTCTGAGAGATGTCCTTCCATTCCAACCGAAGGATGTGCATGGAAGTCCTCTGCTGTAGGAAGACAGTCTGAATTGTCTGCTGTGCTTTTTAGCCTTGCATAGTGGGACTTCGTGTGCAGAAATCCTGAAAAAAGGTTTTTCTTCCTCTGAGGATGAAGAACAACCTTCCTATTGTGCCTTTCTAGGTGTTGCACCCAGCCAGTGAAACCTCTGATGTTCTCAGTTTGCCCAGTGATGCATTTTTAATGTTGAACAAGAAAGAAAAAGGCTGTAAATACATGGACTGTAATGTGAAAGGAAAGGGCACACAGACAGTCTTGTTGGTTGTGTACTGAGTTAGAAGCACCTCCATCTTGTGATCTAGATGAAGTTGAGCTTGATCTCCAGCCTGTGGCACCAGAGAGTTGTGGAATTCAGGAGTTTTGGAGTATACTGTGCAATAAGGGTTAGTTTTGAAGTTATCACTGTACAGAGGCATGTCTAGAAATTAGCAATCACAATTCTGTCAGGAAACAAACAAATTAGCTAGGACAAGTGCTGGAAGATCCATCGTGCTCATCAAGAAACTAACTGGATTCTCCATGGATTTAATAACATTTTTGTATCAAATCTTCTCTGCTGTTTCCAATTGGCTAAACAGGACATTGGTTGAGGGCTACTGATCTTTTGTTTATCCAGGCAGTTTTATTCATCCCTCTGTCCAAGTGTTGCTGTTCCACTTCCTCCTGTTCTACTATGGGACAGCACATGAAGCAAACAAATCAAAACAAGGGTAGAAGCAACATTCTTCATGCTCTGACTTAGATGTTGTTTGTTTTTGCGTTCCAACCTGGGTAGATAGCAGTCTTTTCCTGCCCACATTTTATTGCTTATTACTAGCTACTAAAATAATACCCTGCCACAGGCCACAAAAATGTTCCCCTATAAGCCACTTGTGAGATCCGCCTTAGCCTTAAAAATAGGAAGGTTTTCCTTGGAGAATCATCCCTTCAGAAGGAAGGATCTGCCAAGATGTTGGTAGATTCTGACTCAATTTTTTTTTTTTTTTTAAAATTTCTTGTCTAATTCTTGGAGTCAGTGAGGGGACAGCAGACTAGATGACAATAGAAAGCAGTGCCTTGACTATTTAGTTAATAGACTATGCCCATGAAGTGTAAAGGACTAGCTTCCTTCAGGTGTTTTGTGGAACTCCTATGTAGTCTTGGGACAAATTTGCATCGCAGATAAATCAAAAACCAAGAAAGTCACACCATAATTCAAGAACCAAGAATGGAAATATGTATTTAGTTCAGCTAATCTATCAATTTGGATGGACCACATGCCAAAGATAGGCCCTATTTCAAATGAAAACTGGCTCCAGATGTACCATCCATGAAGTTTTCTACAGTTTTGTGTCAACATGTCTGTAGTTGTCATAGATGAAATGGTAAAGGGAGATACCAAGAGACCACCAAAGCAGCCAAGTCAGCACTATTACCCTGGCTTTTGCCATCTTGCCCATAGATCAGCTATTGACATGAAATCTGATTTTTCACCTGTGCCATATTCTGAGGTAGGATGTTTTGGGTGAGATGGATTGCCAAATAGCAGACTGACAAGTTTACAGATTTGCATTTAAGTACTGGGCAAAATTTTTTCAGGGAAATTTTGATACCGACACTGAGGAAGAATATTTGGCTCTGCCATGAGCAGAGACAGAAACCCTGGGAAAGGATTGCCTTCCCTGTTTGCAATGATGCTGGTCTATATACCTGCAGGCAGTGTCCTATGGCAGTAAATGGTGAATACCGCAGTATGCTGTTAAAAATTGCAAAGGCTTTTGGCGTGGGGAGCATTACAGGGAAAGAAAATAGTACCGAGCTTGCCTGTAATTACACCAAAGTAATTGACTGGCCTCAGCAGGGTGGCATGGGTGTAACTGAAAGTCCAGAATATCTCATTAAATCTCCTCCTACCTACTGCATTCACCATAGTCATCCTGAGGTTCTCAGATGCTACAGATACGACCATAGCCCTAATTACAGGGTAACAGGGCAAGCTGTAGGAGAAAGAAAACAGCCCCAAACCTTCAGCAAATGAATAAACAAGTGTGAGCCACTCAATTTATGCCTGAGGCTTGCTCTGCTGTGACACAGGCACAAGGTGCACGCTGCCTTCGAGAATTGTCACAGGGTGGCCTCCTGCGCTGAAGAGCTGCAAAGCAGGCCTCCTGGGAGCATGAGGTTTCTGACAAGGCATATATGAGCAATTCTTCTTTAATGGCCATTTAAGCCTGCTATTTCCCTTTGCAAAAGACTCTTCTCCCCAACAAAGAGTTTGGAAAGGGACTTAAAAAATATATGAATTTCTCACATCATTGCATGAATTGTGGTTTTAAGAAAAAAATAAATATTGCGGACAAAATCCCTCTGGCTTGTAAACTGTATTGGGTAGCTAGGAAGCATCTGCTTCCTGCACAACAACAAAGAGAACTGAAGATAGAGAATATCTACAGCTATCAGATAAAGGGGGCCAGAGCAAACTGAGACAATGATCCTGATGTGACTGCCTTTACACACTGAGAAACCAAGATAGAGCTGGGGCTGAAGACACAGAAAGAAGGGTTTTGAAGACAACTTGGAAATTTTATAGGATCTATTTACAAGTCCAGTTTTGGTAAGCTGTTGTTGCCTGTTCACCATGGACCAATACCATTTTTCTGAGGCTGATGCAGTTTGTCTTCCAATGATCTCTTCCATCTTTCTCATTCAGGTAGCCTTGGTGGAAGTGAAAGCCCTGCTCTTAGTTTCCACTGTAACTGACTCTTCCAAACTGTACAGCTCTATATTTTGCTTCTAGCACTAACACCAGTTCTAGTGTCACATAGTATTTCTAGGTGGTGTTTGTATGCTATAGAACAGAAAGTATCTGCTGCTCTGTGTAGGAATGGTCCCCTCACATCTCTGAAATTGCATGCAGCCCCAGGCAGCCCCTCCCAAAAATGGCATCTCAAACTAGGAGTTGAGAATAGGGAACAACGATGGATCTCTGTGTTAGCAGAGTTTTCAGAGTTGAAAACCAAGCATGCGTGGTGGATAAGGTCAGCAGGGAACAGGCTACTTGCTATCATCCCAAAACAAGAAACATCCTAGCAGCTACTGCTAGCAGCATTTTAAAATAGATGAAAGGAAGTAGTTTTCACATGGTATGTAATTAAATTTATGGCACTGCTGTTACCCATTGGTGAAACCAGATGTCAGGATGCTGCAGGGCTTACCTTAGGTTTGGGTTAGGTATTGGGAATTGCCTCCTTCATTCCTGAGAGTGGGAGAGAAGGACACTTGTGTGCAGCTGTGGAGATTTCAGTACACGCAGGCAGACTGGTAGCCTTGGCAGCGGTCATGCTAGGTTGTGATCATGACTGGAACAAGCAAAAGAGTTGCTCTTTGTCTTGGGAGATTGGGAGCTTCGTTTCCAGTTTCACATGCAGTAATGAGTAATGGTAGAGTTAAATGGCACATGACATGTCTCCATAATGTAGAAAAGCCGAGCATGGGGAGGTTTAGGAGGGTCTTTCCTTCAAAGAAACCAAACACATATATAAGACTAGTACTGACATGAAAAGAACTTCCTTATTCATTTCCTTGGGAAGTAATTTGAACACATTATCCTCGCTTGTCCTTGAATCTGGTGTTTGCTCTGTATATAGAAATGAACACTTGTACAGAACAGGTTTTATATAGTTACACAGGATATAAGCTATCTATTTACATTTTACTCCTGGTTATTATAGCTTTGCATATTTACAGGGTCTGCTTTTAGGATTCCAGAGACATCTACACGCAATGCAAAATCTTTCACAGCTGAGAAGTTCCTGTGCTGACTGGTACATTTAACATTGTATGAGTCCTTCTGCTGATGTAAATTGTCCTACCATTCATAAATCTTGGAGCTCACCCTAGAATAAGGTTACCTTGAAAAGTTATTGCCTTGCTAAGAAAAACTTGCTTTGATATTAGACACCAGAGCTTAGAATCTGAAGGCATATGCTTCAGGATGAAGATGTTGTGGTTTCTCCATCTCCCTTCCACAGAGATACTGAATTGTCCCTGCCTCAGGCTCCAGGTTAAGTGTCTATGTATTGCTGTGCTGTCTGGCCTGTGCTGCATGAGGTGTTAGAACTACTGCAAGCTCCAAACCTCCCAAATCACGTATCAGGAGCCAGAAGAGCTTGGAGATTTCGAGATTTTGTACAAAATGCTGACATTTCAAATGCGTTGGGGGATTCTCCTCCCAGATTACCATGATAACCAGGTGAGGGGCAAGTGGATGATGAGGTATTGCTAGCTTAAAGTGCTTCTGCAGCTTGCTCCTCTAGGGCCTACACCTAATAGTGCTGTTCCTTGAGAACTGATAGAGTGGTTGTGTGCATTTCCTACTGCATTTGTAGATTTTTTTCTTTTGATAATCTGTATACACGTGGTTCTCTGGCAATAAGTGTGTTTGGATGGGGATTAAATAAAAATGGGTAAGCAATTTGATAGAGATAAGTGGAAGTGTCTCATATCAGCTTTGCCTTTGGCATTTTGTTCCTCTTTGTGATTATTTGGTAGGCTAGCAAAAAGATAAATATTGCAGTTTTGATAAGAAATACTCAGAGATCAAAGCGAAACTGACCTTGCAGTTATCTTGGCATTTAATTATTTACCCAGCAGTTTTGGAAGGGAACGGGAGGGCGGCAGCACGCCTTGAACAGTGGCAAAGATACAACATGAGCCGTTCTCGTACAGAGGTGTGTGGTGAGCCATGTGCAAAGCCCATCGCTGCTGCTGCAAGAGGAGTTGCTGACAGTGCTTGCTGAAGAATTTGTTTGTTCTCCGAGCTGGGATTCGGTCCTGCCGTGTCAGCTGCAGAGACTGTGCCTCGCTTGTTCAGCCCTGGCTCTTGGCATGCGATTAGCTGCTGCACGCAGCTCAGCGTGGCCGCCTCTGTGACTGCTGATCCATGAGCATGATGTGTGGCCTGTTCTCAAGCCCTGGTATTTCAAGAATTGTTGGGATTTTACACCGATTAATTTGAAATGTCAGAAAACAAAAATGTTGCAGTTTTGTATGTGTTTATAAACTTATTTGTCTGACCTCCCCTCATCTCTCACCAGTGGGAAGGAAATGGTAGCCCTCTCTGCTTCTTACCTCTCCTTGACTGTCTGGTTTAGACTTGTCAAGAAGAGTGAATGGATGTGAGATGAATGAGTCTGAATGGAGATTTAGATGATTGGACTTCTCACTGGCAAAAGACTGCAAACACTTTGGCGCAAGTTTATGGTTCTTCAGAGCATATAGGTGGCAAGCATAAATGATTTTTTACGGATTAGTAAGCAAAGTCCAAGCCCAGAGAACTCTTCTGTAGAGGAGTAATTTCAATCTGTCATGCTTCAGGTACAAAAGAGCTGCGGGAACATTGGCAAATATGAACAAAAAAATGCTTGCAGTTTAGCTCCTAAATGCTTACACATGAATAGTATGCAGCACAAAGGCTTTGCCAGAGTATTTATATCAGGAAGGTTTCCTAGGTCATGTGTAGCTTACCAATTCCCCCAGCAATGCAGACACATCAGTTCTCAAGATGGCACTAGCTGTACCAGAGGAAAACGCCTTTTGCACACAGGAGTTGCCTTTACCCACTGCATTTTGCAGCTTAATTGGAAAAAACCTGGCCATAATGACCCAAAAGGCCATTTTTTGTGATAAAAGCAAAACAACCAGGGAAAGTGGAGCAGGTTGAGATATTAGATCTGGCAGTATGGACACTCCAGGTCAGGCTCATGTGTTAGACCAGGCTCAGATTGCAGTGGGAAGGGGGCGTGCTCCTACTGTTGTCAGGTGGTTGCTAAAACAGGTTTAGCTCTTGGTGGCCTTATCTCAGTCTGGACTATCAGGTATGCTTTACAGTACACCAGGACTAGGAACAAACTCTTGGACATGAATATGTGCAGAAGTTGACAAGCTGGGTTAATTCACATACATTGGCAAATGTTGTTTGTGTTCTCTCAAAGTCGAGATTCACCAAAGCCAGTGGAGGCTCTGGGTAAAAAAACCACCCCACGCCCTAAAACCAGTGCTTGCCTGGGCCTGGTGTGTCAAAGCCAGTGTCAAGGCTTATGAAACCCTGTCTAAAAAGGTCATCGTCCTGCAGTGGGCCTGTGCGCACGAGGGTTTCCTGTGAGCTCTGGGCATCACTTTGTCCTTTCCCAAAAGCAGCAGCATGGCCCCAGGCCACCCAGACTGCTGTCTGGATGCAAGTGGCCCAGTCCAGCCCACTTTAACAAAGAACCAGGACTTACTTACCCAGTGAGGGGGCAGACATCTGCCAGGATTGCAGGATTGGGCCCCAAACCCTGGAAATGAAACACAGCTCAGTCAAAGGCAACGGGAAAATGTAGTCACCTGGAAAGAGTTAGCTGTTCAAATTGAGGACTGGGGGGGACACCCTGCTTTAATCTTTTTTTAGTATAAAAATTTCGTGACTGAATTAAAGCCCTACTGTTTGGACTGGATGATGTTACCTAATTCTCAGAAACGAGAGCAGCTGGCCATGGTGCAGATACCTCCTAGCAAGCCCTGCAGTGCACAGCACATCATTTAGCAGGGCTGTAAAAGAAAGGACATTTATTAGGGGGCTTGTGAGTGAAACTTGACGTGCTGGCTTGCTTTTAGCTGGCTGGATTTAATTTCCAGCTCGTCTGTTTTATTTTCCATTTAAATAAATAAATAAATGAAGCTCTCTTTGCCTGCCTTCGTTAACTGTTTTTTTGGCATGCCTTTGGGTAAATCCCGTGCTGAGAGCCTAGAGAGTCTTGACATGAATGTTGTTAGCCTTGTGGTGATGTAGCTAAAGAGGTGAAGGTCCTGGCAAAAGTCACTTTGGGAAGATATGGAAAAAGAAGGCAAGTAATGGACGTGTTAAAAATTGCCTAATTGTTGGGAATTTTCACTCTCAGGCAAAATGAAAACAAAACCATATCCTGAGCCCACCAAATAATGTGAATTTTACAAACATGTATATCCATCTCCTGTTCCTTCTTCTTCCTGCCTTTCACCTGCCTCTCCCCTCCAGTTGCTTAGGTTGGCACCATCAGGGTAACCATTTTTCCTTGCCTTTGCCTCTTTTCTTTGTGTAATATGGGGGGGGGGGGGGGGGAAGAAAGTAATAGTTTTGGGCATTGGGTTCCTCCATTTAGCTACAGAACTGATTTCCTGGCTGATGCAGTTGCCAAAAGGGACCTCGAGCTCATCTTGGTGGTCTTGCCCCTCTTTATACTGGTGGAACGTGACACTGGCTGTTCTCGCAAAACCTGTCATGGCTTTCCCACAGCACCCGAGCCTGCTGGCAACAGCAGTGTATCAATCATCTGCCCATAGATGATGGGGCTGAGAAACAGCTGATGATATTTTTTTTAATGCTGTTTCCCAAAGCAATAAAGAGCCCTTTGGAAAATGTGTCCTTGGCTGTGCCAGTCAGTGGCACTCCAAAGCCCAGTGGGACTTGGGGTGTCCAGCTCTTGTTCCAAGGAATTTCTCACTTAAAAATAAAATAATGTAAAAAACGCCAGGTTATTCCATTCACAGTATGTAGACACAAGTACCTAAAGTAAAACTTTAGGTATAAGACTTTTAAAAAGCATGCAAATGTAAGTACTTGAAATATTAAAGTATTAAATCTGTAACTTCAGTTTTGAAAGTCAGGGAAATGTACATGGTGGCACTGAGGGTAGCAGGAGCTTCCATTCTTCCACACTTCGGAAATCAGCTTATTTCCTCATAGGCCCACTTTTATTTAGCCATCCCTACCTGTGCTAGATAATACACCTGCAGTACTTTCCACAAAAAAAAAAACATGTGAATGCTTATCAGCTGTGGCTGGATTTTTTTAACCCTGTATTTGTTTTTTTTAAGCTTGAATGGCCTGACCCTTTGCTTTCCCTATGCTGGTGGATGAGCGTTCGTGCCAGCAGTGTGCTGGGCTACTAAAGCAAGTGCTGTGATCAGTGCTGGCGGGGGGTCCCCGGGGAGTAGGATGAAGCTTTCTGGCCTCCCCACAGGTGCCACATGTCAGCCGGACCAGCCGCTGCATTTGCTGTGGCTTTGCTTCCCGCCTGCACAACTGCCATCATTTTTGAAGCGTGCCTGTTTTTCTCTTGGCTGACAGCTCCTCACAGATTTTGGGTGAGCAGCCAGTACAGAGGAAGGCATACATGCCTGTGTCTGACACTGGCTAACAGGGTGCTGTTAATTCATCACTTTGGTATTAATTAAGCTGGACAGGATCCAAGCATCAGAGTCATCAGGTGGGCAGGGTCCTAGCAGCACACTGAGAAACCAACAGCAGCATGAGAAAAGCACTAAGGGACATATTCTGGCTCTGGGAGTTAACGTGCTGGCTTCAGTGGGAGCCGTGTGCACGTAACTGCTGCTGGGGGACAGGCCCAAGAGTTTAGTATTTCTCCAAATAAAGTATAAAAGTAATTATGAGCTTGGCCTGGGGCACTCAGGGCTGAATTCGTAACCATCTGGTGTTAATGGCCTGAAGTGAAACTTCAGGCAAAGGTTTCATTTCACTTATTATTCATCAGGAAAGTCCCTGGCCAGTGACTGCAGCTTTTCTTGTTAGTGGTGGAGCTTCGTACTTGCTGCCTTGCTGAGGGACAGGGGGACGCAGCAGCCCTGACCCTGTTCTGCTTTGATTTTAAGCAAGTGGCACCAAGCATCGGCAGTGAGGAACTGCTCGGAGACTGTAGAGAAATTAAGAAGCTGAATAGAATACACATCCTCCCACCCTTTTCACTTCACTGTCATTAAATTTAATCTTCTTAAAAACCCCTGCCCCGGAGCCTATTGAATGGCTGTGCTCCTAACACAAAAAAATTTCTGCACTGAAATGTATTCCTAGTGCTGCCTATCCATGAGAAAAAGATGGTGTTAGGCTCTTTCTTAACACAGATCTCAGTCCCTTCCCAGGCCAGGACTGAGTGGAAGGACTATGTAGACAGCATATACTTTTTTATTCCAACTGAAATTTTGCAGATGCAGCCTTCACACCTCAAATGGCAGGGGTAGATGTTCAGTTTCTGAAGGGACCCTCATTGCTCTCCTAATTGCTGTGCAGCAGAGGTCTCCATCTGGGAGCAACCAGTGGGCCAGTGCCAGGAGGTTTGTCAGGTGAGCAGACATGCAGAAGACTGTGACATCATCAGATATGTTGGTAAGGGGAACCATGCAGTTAGCGAAAGTGGCAAACAAGATATCAGGCTTGTCTGAGAACTACAAGAGAAACTCCATTGCTTACTAAAATTTCTGATGGAGACTTTTATACATTGCTGTGCAGCCCAGAAGGTAGAGAGTGAGCATTAATCACTAAGCATGAGAAATTGGAGTAAGAAATGGCACAGAGCTATTCAGTGTGCTTCTGCACAGACATTCAGGCTTCTCCATTAAAAATTTTGACTCAAAACTCAACTGTTCCACATGGGAAATGTCTCTCTTCTCTGCTTTCCTTTATGTGGTCCAAGTATAGCAGCTGAAATACAGCTTGCGAAGGCCATCAGACTTGTGTGTCTGGATCAAAATAAGTTTTCAGCAAAAATACTTCAGTTCTTATTTTCACCAAAAAAAAAAAAAAAAAAAAAAGCAGGGAGGTGCTTAGCTTATCTTCAAACTGCTTAGTAAGCATATTGCCACAAAACAAGCAAGAGCAATGGAGGTGAAAAGTCACTTTAAAAACCTACTTTCCCCCTGCAATCTCAGATTCCCAAAGTCTTTGCTGGCCATTCCCCCAGAACTCAATGTTAGACTCTCTCCTCTTAGGACAGGTTGCTGTGGCAGGGAAAATGCTGGGGTTTGCAGCTCTCCATGGTAAGTCTTAATCACTGCGATCACACTGAAGAGCTTATCTGACCCTTAACCTTCACGGTATGTGACCACACTGGTGGTCTCTGTTGATGGTTTTGAACAAGTTTCGCATGAGGTCACCCTTGGCTGGGCAGCATGGTAACTTGCCGTGTATTTGGTGTAAGCTGTCCCATCTGAGTGCTACTGATGAGTTTGCCCTTGGCTTTTTGCATGTTACCTCCTCTGAGGCATTGTACTCAGATGATGTAGAAATTTCCAGAGGTAAAATTTTGGTCTATAAGGTGCAGAACATAACCATGCCGGTAACTTTCTTTCTTCTCCTTGTCCCTCTCCCAAGACTGTTGCTCACTGGGAAGCCCATGCTATGCTCTGCCTTTGTTCGTGGGCCCATGGCTTGTTTCAAGACCTGTTGGGGAGGAAGCATCCCCACGTCAACACAGCCTCAGCTTTACATTGCAGTTCAACTAGCACCTTTGTCTTCTCCCACAGTTTTTGCCAGAATCCTGAAGGCTCCTGAATCCCAAAATATCACCTTTGGTTCTGTGGTGACGTTGCGGTGTGCAGCAGCCGGCCTTCCAGTCCCCACTGTCACCTGGCTGGAAAATGGGAAAGCTGTAAGTGCCTCTTTTTCATGCTTTTGGCCCCAGAGGGCTGCTAGCATCCGGAAGAACAGCTCAGGGATTAAAATGCAGGGCTGGGAGCCAGAGCCCGTGGTTTCTATTCCTGCCTTACTTAGCACCTCATTGTGCAATCAAGTTGAGCTTGCCTCATCTCCCTGCTGCAGATTTCTCCTCTGCAAAACTCTGTCCCCCTTCTCCAGGGTGTTGTGTGGGTTAAATTGTTAGGGTCTGGAAAGCCCGAGTTGAAGGATGCTTTAGATGCTTACAACCTTTCTCCAAGCCAGGTTTCTAGGACATTGTCGTGGATTTAAGTATTTCTGCAGCCACCTTTCCTCTCCTTTCTCCTAATGTGGTAACAATAACATGGTGAAATTTGACGAAATAACACAAACTCAGGTAGTCAGGTAGAGCAAACTGTCTTGAGGCAAAATACCTGTGGGACAGCATATATGCACAGTGTATTTCCAGATAAAAAGATTTTAAATTTTCTAGATTGACACAGGTAGTGCACTGAACTGTGTCACCAGTTTATTCCTGGCTAGAAGTACATCCTTAAGAAAAGCACACCCTCTTCAGCAGCAGGCACCAAGAGATGCAAATCTACTGCTTCTCACAGGAAATTGTTCCATGGTCTAATTATCCTGACCATTTAAAATAGATGCCTGCTTTGAATTCATCTGGCATTCATGTTCATGTGTAGGCTATTGCAATGCCTTTCCTTCAGCTGAACTGAAGAGCACTTGGCACCAGATACTGCCTCCCTGGCAGCGAGCAGTGCACCACAGTCACAGCAGCTCTGCAGTCTGAGCCTGCCATGGGTTTCCTCCAGTCTTTGCTCCATTATGGTGGGCGTGTTTTATTCTCCCTGTGGTCTATCAACAGTTTTTTTAAGCATGTGAGCCCCAGGGCATGATGCTGTGGAGGCAGGTAGAGCAGCTGCTGTGTGCAGGCTGGCAATTTGCTTCCGCTTTTTCTCACTGACCCCCTGTCAACCCCAAGTCCTTCTGGCCCCCAGCTAAACTGGCCATTCCTGTGGACTTGCTTGTCCAACAGGACCAATACATCCTGTTGCTCAAGTTCCTTACTTCAGGAGTCTATCCCCATCCTGGTTTGTGCCCCCTCTTTCCATGTGTTAAAATACATCATTAAGGAGCCTGGGCTACTCTGCAGGCTGTCTTGCCTTCCTTATCTCCTCTAAACCTTATTGTGTCCTCTAGTCTGATTGGGGCTGATTTTCTATATTTTCTTGAGGTTCCTAGAGAGAACTGCAAAGGGATCAGATTAGTCTCTGCAGAGCCCCTGGGTCCGCGGAAGTTTCTGGTGATAATTATTTTAAGACAACTGCAGGTGTTCAATCAAGACTTTTTCCTCATTGAGGAAGAAACCTTTCAGAGGGTCTGGGGTCCCTGGTAAGGGCAGGGTGTTTCCAGAACACAGACTCCTGCTCTGCCAAGCTCCCACCAAAGCGTTGGTTCCACAGAGAGCTGTGTGTGAGACAATGCTCAGCCTCTGCCTGGGGCCACTGCGTTGCTGGTCAAATCTGCTCTGCCCCATTTCTGTCTGCAAGGCAAAGCACAGTCCCAGGAGGGTCGTGCTCCAGACTTCCTCACTTTAAATATGGCAAGGAGACCTTAACAAGAGCTCATCCCTGGGAAACTCAGGCCTGGAAATGGGTGGACTGAAGCGTGTGTGTTTGAGGACTGGCTTACAAGCAAGTCATTTGCAGATGCAATGTACCTGCAGCATTATGGTCTCTGAATGCTGACCTGTGATTGTCCTGAGGTTTGAAGAGTGGGAGTCTGCTGAGGTTATTGAGCTGCCTTTGAAGACGAGGATGGAATCTCCTCTGTGCAGCAGCTGCCTTGCTTACCTAAACAGAAACACAATTCCTTTTCCTCCCGCTATGCACTAAGGGGCATCATGGACCTTAAACTGTAGTTTTCCACACTGCAAAGAATAAGTGAGCCAGGGCTGAAGGTTTGAAGAGGTCTCTGCTTTGGTGGTGGCTGAGGTGGCATTTTAAAGGCTAAAAAAAGACCTGCTGGAAACAAAATCTCAGGGATTGTATTTGAAAAGGGAAGGGAATCATTTAACAGAAGGGAATAGCTTGAGGTTCCCAGCAGAGAAAACAACACCCAGCCAGTGTGGAAGTCCTAGGCACAGCTACCCGACACTTTCACAAGCTGTTTGCTAAGGCAATCACCTGTGATTTTCCATGGTGCATGTGGCCACACATACTGCTCCTACTGCGCCCAGCTACCTGAGTGCCCCTTTCCTCCTGCAGCCCAAGCCAGGAGGAGCAATCCTAGCACTCCATGCTCACCAGGTACGGTCCAGTGCTGCTGGGAGGGGAGCTAACAGGACAGGGTGTGCCCGGGCCTGAGGGGTAAGGAGGGAGAGAGGACTGGATCAGCAGGAGTGGTTCCCCGGCTGGATGCTGGGACACAGAGGCAGCCTTTAAAGAAATTCCTCCTTTCCACCAGCAAGGTCCCAGCAGTGTCTTAGTGCTGAGTGGTTTCTGGGGAGAAGAAAATTCTAAAAAATAAATCTGACCAGCACTGTAAAAAAGCAGAAACTTGTGAAAAATTATCCCCTGAGCTCCAATCCACCTGAACTTTCTTCACAGCCTAAGGCCAAAAATTATCCCTGATCCCTGCATTTGCACAGTAACCAATATACCACCCATCCCTGATGCAATACTTACAATAACTGTGATGGTCTGGTTATTTAGTGATTTCTTCCCACACACATTCCCTCACCACAACTTCAAGTTGAGCTTGAGTGAGGCAAAACAAATACATTATTTCCAGCATTTCCTTTTCAGAGAGAAACCAATCCACTTACTGAAGACATAATATAACACCAAGGCATCCCTTATTGCTTTTTCAATTATCACCGTTATTACTTTTGGGAGCAGACACAGATCCCATTGAAATCGTATTTCTAGTAACTTCCAGGGAGGTCAGATTGATCTTTCTAACCTTTCAGACAGATGTGTAGGTAGAGTGCTTTGCTGGGATGGATCCAAGGAGACAACTCTCACTGTCCTTAGGGCCAAGTTGCACTGGTGGGATCGCTTGAATTACACTTGATGCTTCCTATCAGTATGAAGAGTAGAGCAGGCAATGCTGCTCCTTCCTACTGCCCTTGCAAGTTAGAGTCTTAGTGTACCATGTTCACCTACTTTAATGAATGCCATATGAGCAGGAAAGGCTGGAGGATAAGACTTGTCCTTCTATGATGGGGTTACAGCCTTGGTGGACAAGGGAAGAGTGACAGACGTCATCTACCTGGACCTGTGCAAAGCATTTCACACTGTCCCACATGACATCCTTGTCTCTACATTGGAGAGACATGGAGTCAATGGGTGGACCACTCGGTGGATAAGGAATTGGCTGGATGGTCGCACTCAAAGAGTTGTGGTCAATGGCTCAATGTCCAAGTGGAGATCAGCAACAAGTGGCGTTCTTCAGGGGTCGGTACTGGGACTGGCGCTGTTTAATGTCTTTGTTGGCAATGTGGACAGTGGGATGGAGTGCACCCTCAGCAAGTTTGCCGATGACACCAAGCTGTGTGGTGTGGTTGACATACTGGAGGGAAGGGATGCCATCCAGAGGGACCTTGACAGGCTTGAGAGGTGGGCCCGTGTGAACCGCATGAAGTTCAACAAGGCCAGGTGCAAGGTCCTGCATGTGGATCTGGGCAATCCCAAGCACAGCTATAGGCTGGGCGGGGAATGGATTGAAAGCAGCCCCGAGGAGAAGGACTTGGGGGTGCTGGTGAATGAGAAGCTCAACATGAGCCGGCAGTGTGCGCTTGCAGCCCAGAAAGCCAACCGTGTCCTGGGCTGCATCAAAAGCATCAAAGCATTTGTGTACAGCATCAAAAGAGGCGTGACCAGCAGGTCAAGGGAGGTGATCCTGCCCCTCTACTCCGCTCTGGTGAGACCCCACCTGGAGTACTGCGTCCAGCTCTGGGGGTCCCAGTACAAGAAAGACTTTGAACTGTTGGAGAGAGTCCAGAGGAGGCCACGAAGCTGATTGGAGGGCTGGAGCACCTCTCCTGTGAGGACAGGCTGAGAGAGTTGGGGTTGTTCAGCCTGGAGAAGAGAAGGTTCCGGGGAGATCTAATTGCGGCCTTCCAGTACCTAAAGGGGGTCTTACAGGAAAGATGGTGAGGGACTGTTTATCAGGGGGGTGTAGTGACAGGACAAGGGGTAATGGGTTTAAACTAAAAGTGGGTCGATTTAGATTAGATGTTAGGAGAAATTCTTCACTGTTAGAGTGGTTGGACACTGGCACAGGTTGCCCAGAGAAGTTGTGCATGCCCCATCCTTGGAAGTGTTCAAGGCCAGGTTGGATGGGGCTTTGGGCAACCTGGTCTAGTGGAGGGTGTCCCTGCCCATGGCAGGGAATTTGGAACTAGATGATCTTTGAGATCCCTTCCAACCCAAACCATTCTGTGATTCTATGGTTCTATAAAATCAAGCCTAACTGGCCAAAATCAGCAGGCTCCAAGCTCATTTATCTGGGAATTGCTGACCTGGGAAAAGAGCTGGCCAAAATCACCACATCTGCAGTCCCTTCCATATTTTGAGGTGTGAGATAAGAAAACCCGTCATACATCTGCCTAAGTGTTGCAGCCAGAGTGCCTCATGACTGCTTTGGAAGTGTGGCAGTGGTTATGTTAATCCAGAATCAACAACTTCCAAACTATTTTCTTTTCTCCCTCTGTATAGCCAGGGTGCACAAAGCCATCTCCTGCCTTTTCTTGCTAAGGCATGAACAGGCAAACAATCTACTAGAAGAGGTCCTGGAGTAATTACCCAGCTCAATTACATGAGTAAAATCAAGACTACAGCCCTCTGGAACTGAAAATTAATTGCAAAAGTATTGCTGAAGTGTGAAATAGGAGAAGTCTTTAACATTTGCTTTTGTGTGTGAAGTCATCTGCTAAGAAAACACCAAAATAATGCCAGCAGCTTTAGCTCTCTGCCACTTCTATCTATGTGCTACATCTTTCTCTGCCAATTTAAATGTTTGGGGCTGAGTGTCTCAGAATTTTCCTTGGTTTGCTTGTTTGCCTTTGTTGGAAATACCACTGCACTGGGCTTTTCACTCCTTTAGGTTTCTGCAGGCTCTATATTGGAAAGCGTCAAGGACAGAGTGGTTGACTCCAGACTGCAGGTGTATGTCACCCGACCGGGCCTGTTCACTTGCCTTGCCACGAACAAACACAGCAAAACTTTTGGAGCCGCAAAAGCTGCAGCAACCATCAGTGTTTCAGGTATGCTGGGAAAGAAGGGGGTTGTTAATTTCTTACCCTTGCAATTGCAGTCCTAGCTTTCCTGCTGGGCGAGAGGAAAGGGGTGTGAAGTATTCTGGAGGAGGAGGGAAAGCCTTGGAGAGCTGATAGTGTGCAGTGGGCTAAATTTGTGTACAAATGCATCCCCCGCCAGGCTATTTCCTCATATATTCTTACACTTTGGAGAGTGGCATAGCTGTCATTTCCTGAATGTTTGATGCCATCTTGTACTTTGTGTCCCAGAAGCACACTTGGTAAGTTCATCCATGTGGAGGAAGTTGTGGCCATGACCCAGCGTTGGTATCACCTAACAGCAAGGTGAAAATAGCTTTTGTGAGCAGGTTGGCTTCTCAGGGCGTTGCATCCAGAAAGCAGGGAGGTTGCTGTCAGAGCAGTACCCTGCTGTGCCTGGAGTAACTTCTGCTCCCAGAGACGTCTCCCTATTTGGATGATCCAAATAGGAGAAATACCAGTGGTCTGACCGAGCTGACAGCATTTATCATACCAGGAGAAAGGTGGCAGCTTGTGCCTTCCTTCTTGGGACAGGCAGGGGGATTTGGTTAGAAGAAAAAAGAAAAAGGAATCATATAGGACTCCAGAGACAGGGTGGTCACCCTGGTCCTGCTGTTAACCAGGCACGCATCTGCCCCTCTCTTTGTACCTCAACTTCTGGTCTGTCGAGAAAATAACCATGCCCTTTCTTACACTGGGCATTGAGACCTAGAAGCAAGCTCTGCCCCATAAGAGACTCAGCACTTGGTACTGTATTTCACATCCCCACTCCTGCTTTTAGCCCAGGCAAGGCTCTGCCTCACGAAGCACAGCTTCACATGCAGTAGGGAGAGCAGGTGCTTTAGGGTGGTGGGAGAAGCTGCACTGCCCTCCTCCAGGCTGTGTGTGCTCAGCAAGAGGGGAGCAGCCCCCCGGACCTGAGCAGGAGCCTTCCTTGGCCTTGTCCCAGCTTCCGAAGGTCCCACAGCAGAGGTGTCCTGGTCCTTTGCCAATGCTCAGTCCCTCCTCCCTGTGCTTGTGCAGCCCAGCTCCCCACGGCGCTGCAAGCCGGGGGCATGGCTGTGTGCCTGTGCTGCTCCTCCAGCCCTGTTTTTTCCCACCTGTTACAACTTCTGCCTGTAGTAATGGGTGCATGAGTGGCTTAAACACAGGACGCTATCTGCTGGTTATGTAGGACCCAAAGGATAAAAGTAGAGGTGTGGGTTTAGGGGGCAACAGTCCACCTCAGCAAGAACTGCAGTCACTAATCCACTTCCTGCTAATCCACTCCCTCTCCCCGTACGGTGTCCAGTGTTGCCCAACTCTTCTTCCCCACAAAAAAGGTACAAAATAAGGAGAGAATTTAGCTGCACCCTTTTCAGACAGCTTACAGGTCTCAGACAGATTTCCTAGCATGAAATTCTTAACTTCCACATCTCAGAGGGGGCACTGAAATGTCACTGATGTCTTTTCCGTTTCTTCTTTCTTCTTCATTTCTTCTCATCACAATTCCTGGATCCCGTGCCTCTCGGCAGAGTGGAGGTAAGAATGACTTTCTGTGGCTGCCTGGGGTTTTTTCTGGGCCAAGAAGAAGAATGATGAACAAAGTGGATTTGGTCAATTTGGATTAAATGAAGGGAGTGTGTTTCTGGATTGCAAGCATGCAGATGAGGTGCACGTGATGGGACCACTGAGCTCCTTTATATAGGCATAATTGGAAACTGGGCCCAGATAGATAAGAATGCTTCTATATCAAGCAAGCAATGCTTACATCTGCAAGGGTGTTTAAAATATGGTAGTGGGTAGAATATTCTGGACTAAATCCTGTTCACAGTTACACATCCACAACTTCACTGACCTTACAAATTTACAGGCAAAAGCTTAACTGCAAGTTAAACTCCTGTCTGTAGACAGCCAATAAATGTATTTTGGTTCAGTGATCACCAGATTAGGGCAAGATAAGTTTAGATATTTGTTCCAAGCAGAGTTATGGATGAGTAAAGCCACTTGTATGTGATCAGACATGCACTTTTGCTTAGTATTTTTTGGAGTACTGAAGAATTTGGCTGGCTTATTCTTTTCAGAGTCCTAGCATATTTCTACAAGCTGCAGCGGCAGATCGGTGTGAAAGGAAAGTGAGAGGGTTAGCCTGGGAGGAGGGCTGGGAGCTACTGGGCCTCAGAGAAAAGAGCAGAGCCTGAGAAAGTTTGAGCAAATGGCTTTGCCACTCTGCTGACACAGGCTCCCTGTGAAGGCCCTTGCCTCCCTCACAGGGTCTTGCAAGATTGATTCAGGAAGCTTGTAAGTGATTTAGTGACCACCCGATGATGATGGCAAACCTATGCCCATGTAGGTGTGACAGGCGTGGGAGCAGTGATCAAATGCTCAGCCCTTCTGTCCCACAGTTGTTCTCAACATTTGCTGCACGAAATTCCCTTTCTGTGACAAGGCATTGTGAGAAATGCATCGCTGCTGCTTCTTCATTGCAGCCTGGTCCATGTCTCCCTGCAGGTTTTAAAAAAGCAAGGAAACACAGTATTAGTGCTGGTGGCTCTTGTCAGGCTGCTTCTGCAGCCCACGGAAGTCAGTAGCACAGCTGCCCCATGCATGCCTGTGCCCTCTTTTGCCTCTTGGCAAAGGACTCACCTTTCAGATTAAGTACAATGGATATCATCAGGAAAATGTAAATTAAGTGACCCCTGCCCCGCCAAGGATGGCTCTAAGCAGAGTGCTGTGGGCAGTGCGGTGCTGTGGGGAAACTAGCTCTGTGCCGGGGAGATGTCAGGGGCTGTGGGACCGGTGCAGAATGCTGGGAGGTGCCTGTGTCACATGAAGAGTTGTTTGTGGAGCCTGGGGTGATGCAAGGTGTCACAGCATCACTGCTGTTTTTGTGGTACCTCAAGGAATCAGTGCCTTCCTGTATGTTTTAGCCAATGTGACATATAGGAAAAAATAATAATATAAAAATAAAAATTGACATGGAGCCCAAAGTAGAGCAGCTAAACTAGGGCCAGAGAGTGTCATCTGCAGGAAGTGGCATCTGAAAAGAAGAAATCTGGGAATTCTGTATAATCCCTTGTCCATGTACCTCCAGCTTTCCAAAGAAAAAAAGCAAGAACTCCTAGGGTTGACAATGGGCAATTATTTGAAGAGGGGAAAGAAATAAAAGGCAAAGATACAAATAGCTCTGCTGGCTATTCCAAATGGTTGGCGTGTTGTGAATTGAACTCCCTGACCCCAGTTAAACTGACCGAATGAGCTGTGGGGACAGCTGCACCCAGCCCTCCTCCCTCCTGAATTCGTCTGTCCCCTGCACACAGTGGAGGCTGTTTTCCAGGTTTCCCCTCGCACGGAGTGCACTGCATCCCATGGGCTGCCTGAGCAGAGGGCATACCCTCACCTTCAGCTGCAGACCTTGGTGCCATGGGGTGGCTGTGGGAGCTGCTGGGAGCAGGGCTGACTTGTGCAGACCCTTGCCCTGCTGATGCCTTTTGATGGCCACGGGGAAGAAGGAAGGGAGGGATGACAGCTGTCTCCTGCTAGGTGCAAAAAACACGGGAAAGATAAATAAACGGCCCATGAAGGAGCTGACCCTGCTGTGCTTTTTATTGCTCTGGCACAGCTCTGGCTCCCTGCTTTGTGGCAGGAGTTCACAAAGTGGGAGATATGGTGAATGGAGGAGAGGATGGACCTTGCAGGGAAGCGCCAGAGGGATAACTGCAGAGGCTTGTGACTTCCTCCTCCCTGTATCTCCCACCTAAATGTGTGTGGAAAAGAGGCAGGGTCAGGAGGGGTGCAGGAGCTGAGAAGGGGTAGGCAAGAGCTTGGCTGGTCTGATATTGTGAAGAATTTCCTAGTATGTGTTGGGTGGGACTCACCTGGCTCCTGCTCATCGATTCCATCCAAAATTGAACTGTTGCTGGTCAGGAGAGCAAAAAATCCTGAGTTATCACAGGTGTGCAGCAAGCAGCGTGGCTGATCTCTATTGCAAGGAAGCAGGGAAAAAAAAAGTTTTTCAATTAGAGCCTGGGGCAGGATGAGGGGCCATGTTAGGTCACAGTTGTGCATGATCACCCAGTCTTTTTGCCCACTTATAATGCTAGCAACCCTCGGCCAGAAACGTCCTTGCAGGAGTTTAATTTTTGGGTGGCATTAGCTCTTTTTAGTGGTTATAATCATCTACCCTCTCCTACACCCTCTGTTAGCCTTACAGATGCCACTTTATTCAGAAACAGAGCCTAGGCATCCTGCTCCTGCAGGTATTTAGGGCTGTGAGCTTACCGTGCATGTATGCTCTTGTTCTTAACAGTAAGCTGTACAAGGGTGATGCAGGCTACTGCAGCACGTACAGAGGTGAGGTGTGTAGTGCTATCTTGGCGAAGAATGCTCTTGTTTTCTTCAACTCCTCCTATGCTGACCCAGAGGAGACCCAAGAGCTGCTTGTGCACACTGCCTGGACTGAACTGAAAATGGTGAGTTCATTCTGCCAACCGGCCGCTGAGTCTCTGCTGTGTAACTACATCTTCCAGGAGTGCAATCCCTCGGGAGCTGGGCCAGCTCCAAAACCAGTGTGCAGGTAAATTTAAAAAAATGCTCATCTTCCACTTTCATTTCATGGGGATGTGTAGCCAGCAGGGGAGTGGTGAGGGTCTGTCCAGACCTGTAGTAGCACTGAGTGAAAATGAGCTCTCTAGGTTTGCATGACTTTTCCCTTTGCTCTCTCCTCTGTATGCACAAAGAAGACCTGATCAAGCTCTCTCTGTGCTCATTGCTAGGGTACTGACTGACGTTCAGGCCCAGATGTCTGTTTAGTGGACAGTGCTGAAAAGAAATATCCATTTGAATGATATAATTAATTTAAATAATTATCATATTGCTATCAGTTAAATCTTACTAGGACAGTATGTACTCAATATTACTATCAAAAGTAAATATGGCCACAGTGCTTGCGACAAATCTGGCCAAGGCCCTACACTTGTCATTCAGCACTTCCCACCACGATGAAGATGAAACAAAAAAAGATGACACCAGAGACACTGCCAGAAGTTGTACCTGCTAAACCAAACTTCCCATATGGCCCTTGAATCCTCCCATATGCAGAGAAATGTGCATTGAAACATGGCTGGGAGCACCCTGAGGAATCCAAAGCATCTCCCACTACAGATAATCCATGGCTGACAGGTGTTTGTGCAACATGTCCCAGCGACAGAGACACTATTCCCTCTTTGTGCAACCTCCTGAGCTGCTCATCCCTCATTGCTCTATGACCACAGAGACAAGTTTCTTCTCTTCCTCTTTGCAATGAGATTTTAAGTCTTCCCCAACTTCTCAGACTAGAATAAAACAGATTTTTCCAAGCTCTGCTCATAGCTCTGGCTTGCCTGGCCTCTGAAGCTTCTGCTCCTCATCTTTCCTTAAGTGCTAAATATATATATATCCTCCAGCCCAGGTTCTGTTAGTGTTAACTATAATGGAATGATGATTGCTTGGTGTGCCTTGCAGAGGACAACCCCACGTAGATGTCTCTGGGTGAAGTTTTCTTTTTTTCTAACAACGTAACTGTTGGCCGCAACTGATTCATGTCCATTTTCAGCCCCTGGAGGACTGTTGTCTGGTCATTAGCCATTTTGTGTTTGGGCAGCTGACATCCCTGTCTAAGTGCAGTACTTTGCTCTTGTCCTCCGTGAACTGCATCTTAAAACAAATTATTCATATTTGTCTTTATGGGAGAGCAGCCCCAACTCGAGTGTCCCAAATGAAATACAAGTCCTCTCTGCAGACATGGCAAGTACTCTGCCAGCTGGACTTGGGCCAGATGTAGTCTACTGGCAATTATTTTTCCAGTTATGTAGGGGCTTTTTAGGACAATCAGCAACATGTTGTCTTTGTAATCTGGACCTTTCTGATTGTTCTTCTTTCACTATCTCTAAAGCAAAAGTACAGAGGAAAATCTCACTACAAAGCTTGACAAAAGATTATGTTCCCTGTTTGGTGCCTATGCTGTTCGGTATTCCTCCTCCAGAGAAGTAAGGGCACATACCCTATGAAAGAAGTGTATGTGTAAGTAACAACAGATAATCATGCAGCCAAGTACTGAAACTTGCTTTTTGCTGGCAGACTCCTCCCTGCTGCCTTGTTCTGCTCTTTGTCATTGTACCCTTTAGTACATGATCTCTCTGCCTATATTCAAGATGTGTGACAGTATTAGTATCTGAGCCACACATGCACTGCACATTTGTCAGCTAAGGATTTTGCACAGTACTCCACGAGGCATTTCAGTGAGATCTGGGTATTGCTTCGTTTGCCCCTGCTCACAATTGGCCCTGCAGGACCAGAACTCATGGTGATTCAACTGAAGACCTGCACTTCTGAGGCATGTCTGAAGTCAAAGTGATATAAATCAGCATAAATCTGCACTTGATCTTGAGCTAACAGGCACAGCATTTGCAAATATGTCTAGATCTTAAGGGACTTGGCTGGCATCATCTTTCTTTAAAGCCACGAGTCAATGCTATGTTTTCTTCCCTTTAATGATTTTTCCCTGTGATTTTAATGCAGGTTTAAATACAGCTTTCTTCATGACAAGAGCCATGGAATGGCATACTTCCTGTTCCCAGAGCATATCAGCTGGATGACAGTTCCTCCAAAACCCTAACCCAATACTCCTTTTGATAAGTCAGACATCTAATACATACTTTTGAACAGTCGAGACCCCTGGGGCCTCTTGAACAATTTCACATGGTCTTGGTTGCTTTCCAATTATCTTATCTGCTTTTTACTGACAACTTTATACCTTCTGTAGAAACTGCCTAGACTACACCAGGTTTCAGATGAAGTACTTCATGAGGAAGAATTTAACTATCATCTGAGATGCTGGAGAATTCTCCCAGTTTGTGAGGGACATATTTCTCTCAACATACTTCCATGTGTTTTAGTCTTGTTATTTATTCTCAACACCATTTTTTCTCTCCCCATGTCATTTTTTATGTTCATTTTGGTTTGGAAACTAGCTAGCAAGAATAACTACTGACAAAAGACTGGGTAAAGCTTTAACAAAAATAATCAGGGTAAAGCAAGATTAAGTGAAACAACATCGGAAAAATTTTACTTCATGTACATGAAGATGCAATTTGATTAAGATTAGAGTTTTCCTTTTTTTAAAGTGATGTCTCATCTCATAATTCTTGATTACATCTGCCTTTTACCACTGGATGCTTCAGCAAAAGAAAATACTTCAATTTTTGCTTCATCCACTGCTGATATGAAGTGACCAGGCTGCAGGGAACAGTCTCACGTTGGAAAATGTTTCACTTCAGTCGGGTCTGTGTGTCCCCACCTCCTCTTAAACAGTCCTTTGTAGTCCCTAAAATGCTACTGGCCCACTTGTCCTCTTCTGCTGCTGCCATTCTTTGTCCATCTGTCATTTATATGACATAAAATTTCTAATAATAATCTGAAGTAATCTTTGCATATGATCTCATCAAGCTCTCTCTGCTCAGGATTAAGTGTTATAACAATGGTATGAACCTGGCTCAAGGAGACTGACCATTTCTCCCTCTGGAAAGATCCATTCCTGGAGTGGATTTATGGGTGAAGATATGCCCCACCCATAACAATGCTGTAGTGGACAGGATTGCAGAGGACTGATCTTTTGCATTCTGCAGTTGTACGCTGAATAGAGGGCTTGTTTAAGGATGCTCAGGCTTCAGGAGTGAAGGCAGCTAATGCGGTCCAGATTTTCCAAGTGTCGGCCAGTGCTTCAAAGGCAAGATTTTCTCATTTTCCTAGCTAAACATTTCTTTAATTCAGAAGGTCATTCCTGTTCCACATGTTGTTTAACATAAAAAAAGATAAATTATGCCATCTGGCTACATTCTAGCTTTCATGGAAGTGAGGAAGGAATAAACCAGCACTGGCTAAAACCAAGCAAAGGGCTGCTGGGCTTCGATGGCTTCAACCTGCAGACTTGAAAGGCATCCATTGCTGTTGCAGAAAAGCTGCTGCACTGGTATAATTCCCAATGGCCTCTGTCCTTCAGGTGCTTTAGAAGGTTTGCACTGTTGGTAGTAGTCGTCACTGAAACTCATGGCCATCTGCTCTTGCCAAAACTTTTGGCAGGCTATAAGTAAATAAACTGCATCAGCCCACCAGGTGGTGAATTTGGCTAGAACCTTCACCATGGACCTCAGCTGTACCTTTCTGCATCACTGTGTCCTCTCCCACACCTGCCAGCAGGTGTGGTGGTCAGGAAGGATGTGAATCTGCAAAGGACTGCAGCTGAGCTCAGCAAAAGTAATCTCTGCACATAACCTCAAAGCTGGTTTTGCAACTCAGGCTCTCAGGAATGAGTACATAAATAGGCAAATCACCAATAAATTGACTAATGCAACAAACCCTCAAACTTTCCACTATGGTACAGGTGTTTTATGTATGTATGTATGTATGTATGTATGTATGTATTTATTTATTTATTTATTTTGCTAGAGCAGATATTTCTGCCTTGGCCTTTTTAACAAAGACTTTCTGATCTAAGGAACATTTAAACATCTAAAGCACTTCTTGTCAGTGAATGTTTCACATCATTATGGAGATAATACATAAGGTAGGAGACCATTAGGTCTCTTGTTTTACCAGGTACTGTAAAGGTTTTGCCGCAGGCACCTGACAGCTAAAAAAGGGACTGAAAGGTGTCTGTGGATAAAAGAAGAGATTTGGATGAGTGATTCTCTGAGATTAAAAACACAAGCAAATATTTATTTCAAGAAGATTAAGAATTGCAGCTCACCTCCTGTCTTTAATGGATGACACTTTAATGTATAATTTACAGAAGACAGATGACATTTTTAGAATGTACTGAAAAATGCTAAGGTAACTCCACGACATGATGTTTATTAGTAGAACATGGCAATAAATCTGGAGGAAAAGATGGGAACAAACTCCTCACAAACTGTGATGTGTGTTGTGTTTTAAGCATAACCCTGCTTCATTAAAAATACAGCTTTGTGGGTTTCCTAAAGGAAGCTGTTACATTTTATATAGAATTTCCTGTATAGTTTATGAGCCAGACAGATGGGCTTAAAGAAGCATAGCCCCATAAATGGATTTCTGTGATCCTGCATAACCCCTGCACACCACTGCTAAATGCAGCCATTTTTATCAAGCCATTGACTGCTGTATTTCACTGTTTTTTGCAAAATAATGTAGAGAGAATTGCCTTGCTGTAAAGGATCTCTACTGCTTTAAGGAATGGCTCTCAATGGAGGAAAATGCTCAGAAGGGGATTTACAAGCCAGGGCTGATGCTGCTCACTCTTCCTGAATGCAACAGGCTACCCAGCCTGCACCAGGACCCCAGTGCCTGCACCCACATCCCATTCTTTGGTAAGGTGGCACACGTTGCCCATTGTGTGTAGAGCTGTGTTCTCGGTGAGGGAAGGGGGAAGGATGCAATCCATAATTTACAACTAAAGTAAAGGCTGATGGTGGGTAATGTCTTGTCAGTGCCTGTGCATGGCACTGTGACAGCCACATTGACTGTTTGCTTGTCTCATCTGACTGGGGTGTGGGAAAAATCCCTCAAGCAAATAAAGCCTGGCTTTTGTATTGAGAGGCCCATAACAGCCTCATTCCAATATCAGTCTTAATGATGGCAAAATTGCCATCCAGGTGCCATTTCAAAAAAACAAGCCTCTTAAGCACTTCTGAGAGGGAACTTTTTCCTATAGCATGCTCCTAAGCAAGCAGCAGTTATATCACATCCTGGACAACCCCTCCTTATGTCTTGTCTTTTTACAGATTTTAAGAAGGAGAATATAACCAGTAAGTAGACTGCGCCAGGCTCTATGTTTCTAGAGATGAGCATGATATTCTTTCTTTAAGGTGCAGCTTGCACGGCATTTTTGTGGTTTGCTCTGGTCCTTGCTGGCTGGGTTCAGGTCTTTACCAGGGAATGCCTGAGCTTCCACATCCAAGGCATGGGGAAACACATTTCCAGTTCTTCAGGGCTTGGGGAGAACGTGGGCTGATAACTGTTGAAGGTGATTAGAGAGGCATAGTGCTTTTAGGTGGTACCCTCCCTACCAGCTGTTCCCCCTTCTTTCTACCCATTGCTTCTAGTTTTGCTTTACCCATATTTGGTATTTCTGATACTGCTACCAAGGTCATCTCAGCCTTATATGCTGTTACTGACATGGTTACCTACATCAGGCTGGCCTTGCAAGACTGTACTACCCAAAAGGCCCCAGCACTCTCCTCCAATCATCTCTGAAGTCTGGACATTTCTTGCGTGATCCCCCCATGACCAATGGTGAGACCCAACTGTCCCCCACAACACTGCTGTGACTTCTGTTGGCCTTCTGCTCTGCTACTGGTCACAGCTGAAACATGCACATCCAGCTCTTCCAACTGACATGCAACTGCAGTTTAAAGCTCAGCCGCTCACCTGGTCCCATTGGAAAAAGGAAGAACAGTGCTTCCTTCCTGCCATGCTTCTGAGCAGGCAAGGTCTGCAGATTTGGCAGTGGCAGGAAACTTCTGCGTGGAGATAGAAAGTGAAAAAGGTGAAATCAAGACTTCTGAGGAATTTTCTTTCATTGGAAGGCCTTGGCTCCACCTGGCCACCCAAGTCCCAGGCGCCCGTAGTTGCACTCCTGGGAGACAAGCACTTTAGCACCCTGTGAGCACTCCAGCATCACTGCACGATGCTGACAGCCTGCAGCTGCAGCCATCCCCTCCCTTGGGGAAAGGAGCATGAGGGAGGGATACCAGCAAATGAGTGGTGCGTTCATTGGATGGTTTCAGCCTCCTCTTGGATGTTTGCAAGTTCAGGACATGGCCTCTGTCTCCTGTGTAAATGTGTGACCTTTTTGTTCAGCTTTCATTGTATTTTCCCAGGGTGGCATTGCACGGATGTGAACTACTTGGTCATGAATCAGGGAGACAGTAACATTTTAGTGATGTTGCCCCCTCTTTTTTACTTTAGAGCCACTGTTATGTGCACAAAGGTTTGGGGAGCATGAACTGAACTGTTTTGTAGCTTGCCCATCAAAGTTATTCATTAAAGTCCAGCTGGACCACCTTTATTATTCCCTCTGTCCTCATTGTAGCAAGACCATGTAGGAGATCATATGCCTTTTCCAGGCCACCAAAGGCTCAGGGGTGCTTAGTCTTGCTGTGCCCCTAAAGCTCTCCACATTTCTCCTCTTAGGAGAGGATGTTTATTTTGGATCCATGAAAAAGTTTTTTTCATGTTGGTTCCTAGCTCAGTCATGAGGCAGGTTTCAGGCATTGCTTTCCTTGCCTTTGAATGCAAGACATTTAAAATGCTGGGCTCAGACACACAACTATGTTCTAGGGCAGCTTAACAAGATTTTACACCTCTGCAGAGCTATAGATGCTGGTTGTGTGGGGGCTGCTAGCTTGTTGCAGATGTGAAGCATAACGTGATAGGTTACATACCAGTCAAAGTCCAAGTTACAACATTTTACTTTGGATTTGTGATGGGTTAAGTGGGTTAAGTGTGCTCACGAAGTCAATGGCCATTCCCACACTGAAGGTGTTTGCATGCCTTGGGCTACAGGACTTGACCCTGTGTTTGAACTCACTCACGTGGAGCAAACATTGTCATGGTGGTGTTTCTACCTACCCATGTGTAGTGCCTGGTGAAACTTCAGAAAACTAAGGGCCTATAAAAGACCCATAACTGCAATCCTGAGTGCAGTGCACGATGCAAGAAGAAAAGAGCGGATAGTCATCATGATGCATTTACTACGTTCCTCCTACGGGAGAAACAGGACAAGCTGTGAGGATAAATTAAAACACATAACCTTTGTCTCAAACTTCAAAACTTATACAAAGCTTTCATGAAGCTGAAAAAGATTTGCTTAAAACCCCCTTTATTTTAGAACAGGTCAGGTTTCCTCCTGTTTTTCTATTTCTGACCTGCAAGTTTAAGAACACAATAGAAAATAAAATTATGACAACAGTGTTTTCTGGCTTGTTGATTTACATAACAAGGTTAATAATGCAGTGGACCCTAATGCATGCCATCAACCAGAATGTTATCCCCTGGTCAGCAAAGTTTATGTAATATTAGCTAGCATGTGTTAAAGTGTGTAAGGCTGCATTTCCTCTGTTGTCTTCCTGCTTCCTAGATTATGCCAGCATGCATTAAAGTCTCTTGTGAGGACAGGTGGTGTCTACATTTATGCTTTGGAAACATATTCCTGCAGTAAAAATTCTCTCAAGATTTTCTGCTTAATTTTTCTGCAGCCAGGGTAAGCTTTATGTATGGAAAATGAACTACTCATTCTTCATTATAAAGAACATTATTTTATACTGTTCCTTCAGATCTGTAGTTGCCTTTAGTGTGTAGTTTCCACCCATGCTGGAAACCATATGCTGTTTCCAAATATTCAGTCTAAGAGGCCAAGCCCTGTACAGAGGCAGGGAGGAAGGGATACCACTGTGGGAACTTACAAATTCCAGCCCTCTGCTACCTAACCCAGGAACGTGGATGTCTTCTTGTTAGTGCTCCTGTAAGACTGCAGGCTGGGAATCATGCAACCAGTGCCGCAATTTGCTTTCTGCCTTGGTTTGGCATGGGTGGGTTCACTGTGGTTCTGCCCTGCACTTTCTGCATGGAAGTGCCGTGAACTGGATAGATGCAGCACAACAAGGGCAGGCATGTGGCCCATTTTCTCAATCTAGAAGAGCTCCAGCTCCCTCTTTGGAGTTTTACCAGATTTGATCTTATGTATTGAGCTCAAAATCCATTTAAGCGCAAACAGGAGGCTAAGCAGTTCCCTGCCTGCAGTTGTCTGGTCCTTTTATGTGTTTCAGATCTGTTGCTAATTGCCATGTGCTCTTGTGAAGTTTACTCTTGGGACTCCCCGCTGCAGGACATGGTCTGAGATGCCTTGACCCCATATGTTTTTTCTTCCCCCAGGGACTTGCTACAGTGGCAATGGCCAGTTTTACCAGGGCTGGGCCAACATCACAGCCTCCGGCATTCCCTGCCAGAAGTGGAGTGACCAGGTGCGCATCACTGTGAGACCCACCAAATGGAGAGCCATGCTTGAGGTCTGCTTTTCCAAAGAGTTTCCCAGAGCTGGACAGCCCAGTCCCAGTGGCAGGGATGAGCAAGGGACAGGTTGCCTTCATTCTTGAGTTCACTGGTGTTTCACATCCTCTTTGTATTTTAATCTGCAAGTTCCCGTTCCTGTGGCAAGACACGTTCTCTGTCATTCTGGCAGGCTACTAAAAGGCTGTTTTACCTCTGCCTTTCTTTGCTCCTTTGTTTTATTTAGTTTTGTTCTGCTAGTACCAGCAGGAAAAATTATACTGAAACACTAATCCAGCTTGTTTCCTTGTCCAAGGCTCCCCACTTGCACAGGAGAACTCCTCAGGTTTTCCCTGAGCTGTCTGATGCTGAGAATTACTGCCGCAATCCAGGAGGTGAGAATGAACGTCCCTGGTGCTACACAAAAGACCCATCCGTGACCTGGGAATACTGCAGCGTGTCTCCCTGTGGAGATGGTAGGCAACTGCAATTTATGATTTCTGCCACTGTGGTTGTTTTGGGACCATGCAAAGTGTTGGCATCCTGAGTGTGCGTGGCTGCACTGATCTGTTCTGTCTTCTGGATTCGGTCAGTCCTGGTTCTTCTCATAGGTTCACTCAGCATCTTTAAGCAGAAAGTGTAACATGCACCTTAAAGACGGGAAAATGAAGATATACGAATCAAGCACCTTGCCCCAGATAATATTAAGGCCAAAGGATGAAATCAAATTTCCTGTGTTATTATGAGAAATGTATTTGCCACACTGTTTTAAGGAGAAGGTAGGGTTTTGGACATACTTTCTGAAGTTGTTTTGCTTCTGATGATTTTTTTTCAATAATAAAAACCAATTCTAACTAAAAACAAATCTGAAAAAGATGGAAACATCTTCACTCTGTGATGTTGAAACGAAGCCCTTCTGTTATTTCTTGTTTAGAGAACAGAACAATTTTTCAAACTTATTTCATCCAAGAAGCACAGTTTCTGGATCACAGTGTTTGGAAATTCTGCTTGCACAGAGAGCAGGGATGCTGTGGACTTAAGGAAACACAAGTCAGTATCAGTTTAGCTGGCCTTAAAAACAATCGTTTAAATTTCTTTTGTACTCATTGTGTGTACAGATTAGCATTTTCTAGAATGTCTCAGAAAATACTCAGCAAGTGGCTACCTGAATATTTTATTTTTTTTCCTAAAGATAACAGCCAAATGAATTTTACACTAGTTTACCATTTTTGCCCCATAAAGAGACTGAGATGCAAATTGTTGGACACAAGGTGATATTTCAGGAGAGTTTCACTGTGTGCTTACTTAGTCTTACACTCATATCTGCAGATTCCTTTTAGGACACATGATATATTGTGGTCCGCACTGCAGATCATTGATCTTTCCCACTGCAGACATTACTATATTTGAATACTGTTGAGACTATCAGATGTGATCTTCCATCTGTAACTCCTGCAAACATTCCTTCCCAAAATTGTGTTCCCAGCTCAATGGGAACTATGTCTTTGTCTTTACCAGATCCTGGGTTTTCACATTTGGCAAGCAGAAATGGGTTTTGCTTCCTGCAAACCAGGCTTTCCTAGTGTGGTCTTCTCATGCAGTCATAGGGTTGTATCTGTAATGTCAGTAATTCCCCAGATATCAGGCTGACTCTATAACTACCTCTTAGAAAAAGCCCTATAAACTAGCACAGACATAACCTTTTGATTTTGTTTGCATTACAGCATCGTTATCACTAGGAACAAGAAAACCAAACGGAGAGACTTCAAATCTCCCCCCTCCTCCTCCCTTTTCCCCTACGTACTCCATGACTGTTATAATTTCAATCATCTCCAGCTTTGCCCTGGTTGTGATCCTTGGCATTGTCACCCTCGTTTGCTGCCGTCGGCGAAAGCAGTGGAAAAACAAAAAAAGGTAAAACTTGGGACTTAATTGAAGGCAACAAATGCTGTTTTGAAAGAGGGCTTGCCTGTTTCTGAGACCATAGTCCTGTGAATGCCTGGTAGGGGAGAAGCAGCCCTCCCTTTGCCTGTGGCAGCCCAGTGCAAGCTCTGGAGAGTCCCTGTGCCAGGGCAGAAGATGGCCTGGTGGCTGTTTTGGGGACACGGCATGACACCTTGCTGCAAGGCTCTTTCAACAGCCCAGTGCAAGCTCTGGAGAGTCCCTGTGCCAGAGCAGAAGATGGCCTGGTGGCTGTTTCGGGGACATGGCATGACACCTTGCTGCAAGGCTCTTTCAATAGCCCTGCTGCACCTCCCTTTTACATCCTGGAAGAAACCAACTCTGATGGAGATGCATATAGTTATCTCCTGGTTGGGGGCTGTGCACACACTGACCGAAAACTGCTCCGTTGTTTCAGAGAGTCAGAGACACCAACACTCACCACTCTGCCCTCCGAACTTCTCCTGGACCGGCTGCACCCCAACCCCATGTACCAGCGGATGCCCCTTCTCCTCAATCCAAAATTGCTCAGCCTGGAGTATCCCAGGAACAATATCGAATATGTGAGAGATATTGGGGAAGGAGCATTTGGGAGAGTCTTCCAAGCAAGGTAAGAGGACTGTGTGCAAGACCTCTCTATCTGGAGGTACCTGGGAAAAATTGGCAGTTGGGCAACCTCTTATCTGGGCACTGGAAATCAATCAATCATTCATTCATTCATTCACTCAAACCAAAATCAAATGCATGTTTACCAAATGGTACACTCAGGCTTGAATAATTTTTTCTGTTGTCCACTGCTTTCTGTTGATATTTGTTAAACTTTCATCACAAATTACTCTCCTGTTGTTCTCTCTAGTAGATGTAATGTCTTACTCACATAACAAAGTCTGGTGTAAAAGCTTAGCTAAATTTATCATTGCTGGTTTTGCCAAGAGTATTGCCTATGACATGTGACCTATTGTGAAATTCTTGCATTTCCCAGTATTTGCAAATTGTCAGTGTGTGGCATCCTCCATTATAACGCCAACACGGCCCAGTAATTACCAAAGAGGGCAATGCGTCATGTTACAGCTAGGTCCTGACCCAGTTTCCATTTGATTCAGTGGCAAAACCAAACAAAACCAAAAATACCCTAAAAATCCAATCCACTTAGGCCAATAGTATTTTTTTGTGTCCCCTTCAAGTTACTCATTTTTTATTCTTGGAATTTGCAGACATTGTTGTCTGTTTTAAATTTAAGGTATTAGATGAGATCCCAGTTCTGTTAAATCTCATGGGAGGTGAGATCATGCACTTCTTCAAATGTGAAAAATATTTCATTGAAAAACCCAGACATGAACCCAGTCCTACCTAGACTGAGGTGGATGAAGGTTGTCTTGTAAGCCTTGACAGAGTTCATAATTTCTGTAGGACAGTCTTTGGCCAGTACTGGTCTCCTTGGAAAATCCCATTCCCAAATTTCTGAAAGGAAGTGGACAGACTGTCAAGTTCCATGTTCATTCAGGATGGTTTTCTTTGTCCTTTACAGTTAACAAGTCTGGGATGTGGCTGATTTTCTAGCTGTACCTGGAGCAGCATATGATGACCTCAAAAAAACCCCCAGGGGAATATCAGAGTCCCACCATGGGCCAAGACCTGCCTGGTGGAACTGCTCCCATTGACTTCAAAGACAAAGGACTCTCCTTGAAAAAGCAGTCATAGTGGCAGATACTTTTAATCTTTATGGTTGTGCTGTGGATGTATCTGCTATAAAATGAGTTATGTGCATGTTAAATGTGTTAGAGTGGGGAAACATTTTCAATAGTTTTGATGGATTTTTTTTTTAATGAGGGAATGCATTTTTTTCTAATGGAAGAAATGAAGGCATAGTTTAGTACAGAGAGAGCTAAAAATAACAAAGTTCAAAGGGTGCACAGTGGGAAAATCACACATGCTTAGCCTGTGATTGATTGTTAGCCTGGATGGCAAAGCCAAACACATCTGAGCTTGAAAGGAGAACAGAGCTGTAGGAACTGTGCCACAGCTGTGCTTGGGGCCCTGCACGCCAGCCACTGCAGGGGCACAGGGCAGCCCTCATCCCAGCCTCAGCACAGCCCACGGGATGCCCTGCAGAGCGTTGCCTTCCCACTTGTGAGGTGGGGGTCTTCACCATGCTGCAGGTGTGCAAGCAGGGCAGGTGGTCTTCCTGCCAAGTGTTGCTTTGGCCCTGTGCTGGGAGCTTGCATATACTTTAAGCACTGCACAGACCTTTCTGAGCTGGAACTGACTCCTACCCACATCAAGCATAACCTTTCAAAGAGCATTCAAATGTCACTAAAGCACTGGGTTAAGCAAGTGCTAAAGTGGTGTAAGAGACCTTTTAAGTGGATTTCATCCACCCCAGTGGTGCCATTTCTTTTAATTAAAACTTTTTGCTATTGTCAGTGGAAACTGGGAGAAAAAGAGATGGAAAAAACCCACAACCAACACATCTTCTTAGCCAGCGTTTGCTAAGTGGAGAGTACCGTACCCTGAGAAATGCCTGCTTTCTGTGGCTCAGTGGAGGAGCCACAGGAATACTGCTTCTGAGGGGCTTCCTTATGTTTATTAATATCTCTATCAAAAGTCCCTCCAAGGCCTTGTATTTCCAGGGAACATTTAAGTCACTGGCGTTTCTGTGCACCGCTGGCAGATCAGCGCAGACTGCTGCTCCAATAGCACCAGCTGTGCATCCCTCCAGGTTACTGAAGCTATCACAACTCAAATTGTTGCCTTCCCATCTCAGATGGATAAAATGTACTTGTCTACGTGTGTTAAATGGACATCTCAAGCTAAGTTTAGCAACCTTCTTACTTCTACTGGTCTCATGTTTCTCCCTCTCCTGTAAACACAGCTCTGCACACAGTGCCAGCAATGCCTTTGCCAGTTGGCTTGCTGTGAGTCCTGATTCAGTGTTTACTCAGTCCTGGGTCAAGCAACATGTTAGGACAGGAAGTGTCTGGCTATCATTTACCAGCTTCTCCTGAAAGGCTGCCATCTTCACTGGGGGCAGCTTCACACTGGAAAGGATGAGGAAGTAACCAGTTACCCTAACAGATGTCCTTAAAACAAGATTCAGGACCTGGCTCAGGACTGTCCTGACTGGGTCGTGATGGCCAACTCAGGATCCTCTGTCCCTGGGAGGACCATGCTGGCCCCACATGCCACCGGAGCACCAGCCCTGTGCAGTTCCATGCAGACCAGCATGCAATTTTTCTCCCAGAGCTGGAGCTGCATGGTCCAGGCTAAGCCTGAAGCCCAGGATTGCCTAAAAGCCTGAATGTGGGATCTTTGCTAGCAGGCCACTAGACTCCTACTGCAAAGGCACAGGTTGTCATCTCTGCAAGAGACAAGGCTGTCCCTAAGTTTGGAGTTTCTCTGACAGAAGTCTCTTCATGTTCTTTCCAAGTGCAAAGGGTGTTTCTTTGACCTGCTGTCTCAAATATAGCTGAAAAACAGTGTGGATGTTAATTAAAAAAAACACACAATAGAACGAGCCCATGCCAATTCAGAGCGCTCTCCTGCCCACATACAAATTTCTCCAAAGGGCAGGGTAAATGTAGGTCTCCACCAGCCTCAGTAGATGTTGCTTGCATCTTTTAATGATTTAACAGAAGCTACTTGGCTGTGATGCTGAGGAAGTTGGGGGACAGGACACAATCTCAAATACAAGTTCAATCTGCTCCTCAGTTTTTTCACAGTTACTGCCCTGGAAAGAAAACCTGACTGGAAACTTAAAGTCAGGCACCCTCTGTAGATAGGCTCTGGGTGAAATTCTGAACTGCACCACTGGTTGGGTCTTTGAATGGCAGGTACCTGAAAGCCAAATCCTGCCAGTGTTGCACAAATATGAAGAAAGCAAGGACGCCTGCCTGTGCTCAAACAGTGGACATTTCTTCTAAGCATTTAGATAATCATGAGAGAGGAAACCCAAGGTAATTTCTGTTGATGCTTCCCAGTTCTAGAAGAAATTTACCTATTTTCTAGAAAACACTCCATGTTCTGGCCTGCCGTCTGAATTCTCCTGGTTAATTTCAGAAGCAGCAGCTTCTCATTGCTCCCCTGCAGATGTGCCCCTATCCCTTGTGCAAAAACTGTCTTTTGGGCATCAAAGAGGTCAACTTCAACACCTCTCTGCCAAGACTGCAAACAGTGTCTGTCTCTGTTACAGCTTAGTGTGATTTTCCAAGGTCTGCTAAGAACTGGGCTGAAGTAGCACATGAGTTACCAAGGGTGAAATTACGCGCTGTTGCCTGAAGGCCTGTTAAAAGGCTTTGTGCAGCTTAATCTCACTTAAGTTACATTTAGGTTAGTTTACATTACAGATTTCAGTGAAAAGTAGATGGATGGCTGTACTTCGGGCTTTAGCCGGGGGTGAGTTTCTCTCTCTGAAGCCTACAAGATGGAGCTGTGCCTGCCCCTGCGTTGGCACTGCACGGTCTGCACTAGGTCTGCTATTGAGTGATGAGTGGTAATCTACAATGAAGCTGTTTCAAAGAGATAAAGGCCCTCCTTCTTTTACTTTTAAATGCTCTAATGGTTTCTTCAGGCTGTTGCTGCTGACTCTCTTGAGTGCTAAGATTAGACAGCAGCTGGTAGGTGCGTGTACTTCTCCCCTCCTACTAGATTGGAAACTTGCTGGCAGCACAGGGGAAAAAAAAGACATTTTTCTGTATGGAGGCAGTAGCAGACAAGTTTGGAGTCTGCTCCTCTACTCTAGTGTGCCGGATCTCCTCACCCGAGCGTCTCAGCTGTGATCTGGACACCTGTGAGATTCCTTTCTTGATGGGCACCCTGCCGTCTTCTGATATTTGACATTTACAGCTTCCAAGTGCATCTGTTGCAACTGCCATATGTCTGGAGTAGATGACAAGGAAATTGGAAGTTTGCTTTGGAAATTGGAACCTCCTCTTGGGGCTACTGAGCAACAAAATAACCTGCAATTTGAGCAATGGGAGGGCAGTTGGGCCAGCGTAGTAACATGATACATAAATGGGCACCACTCTTCATGGGCTTTGGCTGGCTACTTGTGAGGAACGTATTTTAACTGCAGGACCCCTGGGAAGAATTGGTGTGGGCAACGAAATGCACATCTGAGATTTGATGCATGTTTGAAGAGTGGAAAGCTACTCTTCCTTGGCAACAGCTACCCCTAAATCTTTGGCAGGCCCATCTAATTAAACTTGTTGAGGGTGCAGTGACCTGTGGATAAGAAAACAAATTGAGTCTGTGATTGCTCTAAGTCAAGAAGCTCTGTTTCCTTGTGCCTCTCAGCTCTAGCTGAAGATTCACCAGTGTCTTAACACAGGTGTATTCATGTATTACCTTGTTTTTCAGACAGGACACATGTATGCTTTGTGTATTCTGTCACCTGTTTCCACAAAACTTGCAGGAGCATAACTATTTCCTAGAGCTCAGCTCCACCATGTTAAATTCAGCTGAAATTAGCCAATGTGTTTATAACTTGTTGAATTACAGGCACACACACATGCCACACACATGCACAGAGAACAGTGGGAAAAGGCTGTTTTCCTTACAAAACCAGGGGAACATACTTACTGTAATTGTTACTTTCACTCTAATAGTAGCCAGATGTACCATTGTGCCAGGTATGGCACAAGACTCAGTGAAAAGAGGCTCTTTCAACATTTTCATATAAAACAGGTTTATTTTTAACTCTGGTAAGCTCAGTCATTACACCCCAAAAGGGAATTGATTGCACTGAAGAGTTTGTCTTGCCCTCCATGAAGCTTCTGATGTGACCTCCAAGCCAGGGAGAGGTTATTGCTTACCAGTCTATTATTTCTCTATCTCTTTGCCAGTCATGGTAAAGAGTTTGTAAGCAGAAAGAGCAGTGATCAAAAAAAGCTATACTGGATTTAGTCCCCCCTGAACTAAATCATATGTCTTTGTACTATGATAGTACAGATGTGCCCGAGAGGTGAAAAGGATCTTTCATGTTCCTTTAGTTGGTGCTGGGGCCTTCTGCCTTTTTTTTTTTTTTTTCTGTCAGCCTACTCTTTTGCACCAGAAACAGATGCTATATTTGGTGTGCGTGCATCCATCATTGATGTTTTCCTCTCTCCCCTCTCCCTGCAGGGCCCCAGGGCTGCTGCCGTATGAGCCTTTCACAATGGTGGCAGTGAAAATGCTGAAGGAGGAAGCATCCGCAGACATGCAGGCTGACTTTCAGAGGGAGGCAGCACTCATGGCAGAGTTTGACAACCCAAATATTGTCAAGCTTTTAGGTATCTGAATAAGGCGCCTATGTGCAGGGTACCGCCTTCTGCAAATCTGCTTTGGGATTGTTGGGGGTGCAGGGGTGACCACACGTGCATGACTGGCACTTAATGCAAATGGCAATGCTGGTCTCTTTTGCAAGAGAACATGCCTCTTGCAAAAGAGGTGAGCTTTTCTATATGCCACTGCATGCTCTGCTAAATTATCCACCAGAACATGCCTCAAAATGTAGGTCTGACGCTGTTGCCTTAATGGGATGGTGCATAGGAATAAACCCTCCTCATCCTGCATTGAGTATACTGTTGACCAGCTCTGCTTCCAGTTTAATAGACTGGCACATTGTCTTGAAGGGAAGGCACTATCTTCCTGGAGCTGTGATTTATTTTGTGGGCACATAAAAAAAACATGCACAAGTCTTGTTAGTTTTATGGGTGCCACTTACTATTGTGATGTCTGAACACTCACCAACATTAAAAAAAACCAAAATGAAAGAAATAAATTGAAAAAGCCAACCACAAAAAAGGTCCCTTCCCTTCCCTTCCCTTCCCTTCCCTTCCCTTCCCTTCCCTTCCCTTCCCTTCCCTTCCCTTCCCTTCCCTTCCCTTCCCTTCCCTTCCCTTCCCTTCCCTTCCCTTCCCTTCCCTTCCCTTCCCTTCCCTTCCCTTCCCTTCCCTTCCCTTCCCTTCCCTTCCCTTCCCTTCCCTTCCCTTCCCTTCCCTTCCCTTCCCTTCCCTTCCCTTCCCTTCCCTTCCCTTCCCTTCCCTTCCCTTCCCTTCCCTTCCCTTCCCCAGTTTATAGGGTTTTTCAGAAAGTCTTGATGCCACACCTTGGCTAATAGGGCATTCTTCTGTAAAGAAAGCTGCCAAATAAAATTTTATTTCAGTAAATTTTTCAGGTTTTGACTGAAGTAAATGTTGCTAGCCACCTTCACCTGGCAATCCTGCTCTAATTTTTTGTATGGAGATCTGATCCCGATGAACACGCAGCTGAGATCTTAATTTATTGCAATAGGAAGCTCCACAAAATTTGGAAATAGATAAATCCCAGTTTTGGGAAAGCTGGGTTGATACAAGTAGTTTGGCTACAGAAGAGAAAAGCAGGAAATGCCCCAAACTCAAATAAACTCCGTGTTTATTGTCAACACATTTTAGATCAAGAAAAGGCAAAGGTACAGGAAGAAACTAGTTTCACATAGTGGGGGTGTGTGGAGAAAACAGCCATGTTGTTGAAGACAGCTTGGACGATAAAGATGTCACATACGCTCCTCATGCTTGTCAGATCCTGATTTTATCACACTGGGAAGAGCTATCTGTTTTTCCCCAAAGATTCAAGCATTAGGTCATCAACAAGAATTTCAGATTTCACAATAAGTTGGATCACCAAATGCTAAGTGATGGCCCTAGGAAAGCAAAACACATGCATTTTAAATGCTGGCTTTTGCTGGTTGGCAATTTAATATTTTTTGCCATATTGCTGTATGCTCAGTAAAACTGGTGGGAGTGGGGTCCTCTGCTGATGCAGGTCCCCAGTAAAGCTGGTATAGGGCCAAGCATGTGCCCTTGCATGGGACTAGGTTCTGCATCTGTCAGATGTGGCAAATCTCTCCTTTCTGATGTCTATTTTTTCTTTTTTGAGTATCTGTCATGCCAAAAGTAATTTCTGCAACCAACATTTTTTGCATGAGCTGTTTAAAAAAAAAAGAACACCCCAGCAGTTGTAGTGGGAGTGTCTTTGGATTTCAAGTATTCCACTGAACCTTTGAACATGCCCCTGGTGATCTCTCTTGAAGTCTTCCTGCAAATGTGTAGCCCCTACACACATAACAGTATAAGTACAATAATTACAATAAACAACAATTTTAAAAATACCGTAATCAGAACTATAAAGGTTATTTCCTGAAAGTACATCCTTCCAGTTTCACCTGGGAAGAGCCAAAACTCCTGTTAATGCCAGCTTCAGCAGGATTGGGCTCTTAATTAAACATAGCTCCAAAAGTGTATCTTTTTCCTGGGATGTCCAGACAAATCAGGCAACTGCATGACAAGTTATCATCTCCCACAGAGCTTAGCATTAGATCCCTGGTGAGGGAGATTCAAAGACACAAAGGGATGCAAGCAAACTTGATAGTATTTGCATGCTTCACCTTTCTCTCTGTCCCTTCATGCATTCTTGAAAGTCTCCCCTTTGTGTAAGTATTTTTGGAATTTTTTTGGTTTTGCACAACCCTTTTTGCTACCCAAATGACCTGTGTGGTGCATCTACCTTCTTCCAGGTGTATGTGCTGTTGGGAAACCGATGTGCCTGCTGTTCGAGTACATGGCCTATGGGGATCTCAACGAGTACCTGCGTGACCGCTCGCCCCGCAACCTCTGCAGTCTGGTGCACAGTAGCCTGGATGCACGAATCCGCCTCCCCAACCCCCTGGCACTGTGCTGCACCAGCCAGCTCTGCATTGCCAAGCAGGTGGCTGCCGGCATGGCGTACCTCTCTGAGCGCAAGTTTGTCCACCGGGATTTGGCTACCAGGAACTGCCTGGTTGGGGAGAACATGGTGGTCAAAATCGCTGATTTTGGTCTCTCAAGGAACATGTATTCAGCCGACTATTACAAAGCCAATGAGAATGATGCCATCCCCATCCGCTGGATGCCCCCTGAGTCCATTTTCTACAACCGCTACACCACAGAGTCTGATGTGTGGGCCTATGGGGTGGTGCTGTGGGAGATCTTCTCTTACGGCATGCAGCCCTACTATGGGATGGCTCATGAGGAGGTCATCTACTATGTGAGGGATGGGAACATCCTCTCCTGCCCGGACAATTGTCCTCTGGAGCTCTACAACCTGATGCGCCTCTGCTGGAGCAAGCTGCCTGCCGACCGGCCAGGCTTTGCCAGCATCTACCGCATCTTGGAGCGCATGTACGAGAGGGCTGTGGCCACCCCGTCCATCTGAGGGGTGTGCCCGGGAGGTCCCCTGTGTCCACCACCCATCCAGACTGACTCGGGCTGGCCCATGGGCTCCTGAGCAGTGGCTCCATTCAAAGCCCTGCTTTAGGGGGAGGAGAAACAGCTTGTTCCTCTGCCAAGCAAGAAGGGTGGACTGCACTCCCTTATGGTGGGCTATACCTCCCTGAGTGGGACTATACCTCCCAAATGACAGGGCTGACCGCTAGTCATCAAGTCTGGACTCCTTGAGTTGGCAAGGGTATATATTTGGCATTTCCAGGAGCACAGGGAAAGCAAACTAACTGTTTACTGGTGGCACTTCCCTTCCTAAAAGGTCCCTCCCTGTCCTTCTGCATTTATGCTCTTGGCTTTTACCTTTATCTTCCCTTCCTAATATGTTGTCAAGTATTATTTAAAAAAAAAAAAAAGAAAGATTGCAGAATTCAATCTTTTTGGGGATACTCTTTAGTATTTTATTTTCGCATACTCACATTTGTAGAAAAAGGATGTTTCTGAAGCCATAGGCCACTTTCTTTTTCCTTTTAGCTTTCACATCCTCATTGACAATGATGAACATAACATTGACAGAGTCAAAACAGGAGCCTGCAGGACCACTGGCAGCCACCCGCATCTCATGTTACACAGATGAGCAAACTCCTGTCAAGCACAGAGCTTTATGTTTTCAGTAGTGGGAAGTCCACAGCGAAGTTCATTTGACATTTGTTAAGATCTCACTTAAAAGCTCGCCTCAAGCATTGCAGCCCATCTTTCCTGCCTTCCCCTGCAACAAAGCCATTTGGTGCTAAGAGAGAGATTCAGCCCAAAGGCCTGGTCCTGCACATGGTAGGTCTCCAAGGTGTATTTATTTGCCTCTGCCTGCAGTACGGTCCTTACTGCACTGAGAGCAGGGAGAAATGCAGACCCTCTTGCAGAAATGTGGCAGGTTATGTTATTTATTCCTCTCCTTTTCCCTTCCTGTCTTTGCCTCCTGTTTCCGATTTTCCTTTCCTGACAGCAGCTTCTAACCCCTGTAAGCCCCACTGCAATGTTTGCTGGCCACCTTCACTTGTGCTGCAGTTTGCAGGCACAGACGTAAGGAAGGTGGATGCCTGCTGTCAGTGGCCTGCAGAGACAACCTGGCAGTTAGGAGGTGGGAAAAGGGGGAGTTCACACCAAGTGTCTCAGACTGTCCATCTGCCGGGCAAAGATGAGACTGCCTTGGTTACACAGCCTACCTCCAAACACCAAATATTGTTTCTCTGCTAAAAGTTCTCCAAACTGTAATAGATACTTCAATGCCAGAGAAAATTGTGTTCCTCTGAGGACAGTTCTTACCTTTTAGTTCCTTGGGCAGTGAGGAGCAGTTGTCCCAGAGCCTCATCACTGATATGAAATATAGCTGGAGGCAGAGATGTGCGTTATTCCCACAGAGCAGGAGCGCCAGTGAGTGAGTGGTTGGTGGGTCTTCTGTAACTGGAACATGCTGGTTGATTCTACCCAAGAAACAGCAGTGGAGAGCAGGCATCGGTAGGGCTACCAGGAGTAGCCTTGGTTTCTGAAAGTTATGCTTGAAAAGCTCTGCCAGCCATGACAAAGAACAAAACTGGAAAGCATGTACTTTCCTCTGCTGTTTTCCTGTAATGTGAGATAATCTCTGCTACATCATAACCTTATCTTCTTTTTTAAAAACAAAAACAAAATCAAAAACAAACCAAACAAACCACAGTTCATTCTGGTTGTGGCCACAAGGGCATAATTTAGTGTTTTCAAACCGCTGGTGCCCATTTCACTTGAAGCAAAGAGCTTGCAACTACCCAAGACAGTGGGAAGAAAGAGGAAGTTCTGCTTGGGCTGCAAAACATTGAAAAGCTAAAAATGCCTGGATATTTGCACAGTGAGCACAAAATGACCAGTGTTGTCTTACTCATTTAGCAGTCCTGCCATCATGCTACTGACACAACAGTTTACTGAGCTTTGGATGCTAAAAAACTGCCTTGAGAACGCCAAAGCCCTCAAATTAAGTAAAATAATTACTGGAGATACCTACATTTCTCCTGTTATCACGTTATGACATCCTCACAGTCCTCAGCATTAAATTCCGTTAGGTTTTTGTCAGCTTCCTGGCTATCCTCCCTGCTCTGTGGCGGCAGGGGTGAGGAGGCAAGTCTGGAGGGATGGAGGTGAGCTGCATCCCCAGCTGAGCAGGGGTACTTGCAGCCTTCGCCGAGCTGAGCCACAGTGCACAGCGCAGCAGCTGCTCCACCTCTGTAACAGAGGGTGAAAATTCAAAAGCTCATGGCAGCAGGGCTTTTGTCACTCTCTTTAGAGAGGGCATGGTCAGACCTCGTGTGTGGGTAGTGCTGTGGGTCCAGGTACCCGGCATGCCCTCCTAATTTGAAAAGTATCTTACACCAAGCAAAGGGTGGAAGAACAGGTTGTAAAACCTGCACCTCGTGCTAATGTGAACAAACACACCCATTTACAGTCCAAAGGACAGTCTGCCTTTCTGCCTTCTAGGATTCCAGTGCTGGCTTCACTCATTCGCTCTCCATTTTCCCCAGCTAGGCTGCTTTGAAACCACGATCACAGTTTTCTTCTTGTTTTTAGGTGGGATGAAGTTAGATGCCTGTAATGTTGCATGGTATGAATTTTCCCTCACTTTCTTTGTGAAAGAGGGACTCCTGCAAACCAGAAGAGTACTGCTTTTCATTGCACTTTCCTAACCCAAATCCTCCTCTCAGTGACCCCATGTTCAGGTCAATGTGGGCCTGCAGTTATAAAAGAGTGGAAAATTTGGTTTTCCTTGTCCAGCATTCCAGCCTTTGCATTATAAGCATGCACTGAAATGTGTGGTAGAGGGTGACTGCAGGTTGGGGTGGAAAATGCTTCCTGTGTAGTAAGAGGAGAGAGATCATTTCAAGATCGACTCACAAGAAGCTCTCTGCAGCATGCTCTCTGAGGATGATAATCACTTCTGCGTTGCGATCCAGAGGAGGGCTTAGCGCCTAAATTGTGATGTCCTTTGAGGATTAAATGGTTGACAGACCTTCTGCTGCCTTGGCATGTAGCTGGATCTTATCCTCAGAGTTTCCTCCTGTTGTACACTTTTCAGCTTGCTGAAAGCTGGAAGTTGAATTGCTTTCATGATTTGCCTTCTTTCACAGCTTGCTTTTCTCCTCCTTTTTGTTTGAGATTTCTGCTTTCTTCAATGTATGTTATACAGTGTGCTACTCTAGAGACTTCTAGACTTTTCTGTATAACTATCACATAACTCAAATTATTTTGAATGGGTGTAAACAGAGGGATTTTGAGAGAGAAGAGAAAGGAAAATTTCTGACTCAAAAATTTATTTGGAAACAGAAATATTTTGCAGTCTTTAGTTTGGATTTATAATTCATGCAGAGAAACATGATGAACCAAAAATGAATGGTTTTGGTGCTGTTGTTCCCATTACCGCTGATGGCAGAGGGACCCTTGCAGTCAGTGGCACTGGATGAGAACCATGAAGAGAAGAGGAGGATCTGCAGCACGTTTGATGTACCCATTCCCTCTGCAAGCGTGCTGCCTAGGGCATTTGCAGCGCATATACAGCTTTATCCTGGATAAAATATTACGACAATCTGTCCAACCAAACAGCACAGAAATCCTCTCATGTTCCTGTGACTCTATGTAACAGTTGCATTTAAAATGCATGTTAAAAGCAGATAATTCTTATTATTCGATAAGATAATAAGAATTATTATCTAATTGAAATTCGATAATTGATTGGACACTGCCTGCAACATGATCAAATCTGATTTGGAGGAATTGCCTCTCAAACTCATTGTGGACTAACCTCAGCTGTCTGGTCTCGTTTCTCCAGGGGTATATAGTAACTATTATCCTGTGCTTTTTTGTTATACATTTCATGAATGATGGCTTTGATAGACATCCTAAGCAGAGATGTACATTTCTCCTTGTCCCAACCTATGTAACTCATGTGTGCAATATTTTATAAAATAAAGAGATATTGGAAAAGGATAATACTAATTCTGATCTTTCTGTTCCCTTCCTCCTCCAGCCCTAGATTTGTTTCTGAAAATGGTTGCATTTCATTTTATTAAAACAGCTTTATAACAGCTTTAATACCACAGTTCTTATACTGTAGGCAATTGCAGTTATAAATTAGCCTGTGCGCTCAAAGGCATGTTATTTTGGTGGGTTAAATTGGGTGCTACAGGGACACATTAAGAGACTATAGACTGAGCAAGGTGCTTCAAACATCCAGGTCAGAGTGGGAGGCTAGGCTGGGCTGTGAGCATGACAGGTCCCTGTCCTGATGCTGATGATGCGAGGCAGAGAGAGAGGAGGATGTTTTCACAGCAACATGGGTTGAAGTCCCTTGACCACTTTGCCAATGTGAAAGATGTTTCATGTAGATGGGAATGACATCTGCCTCCCTCCTGATTTCAGCTGCCATTTGTACCTGGATTCTGATCTTGCACCCAGATGTGCTGGTAATTAAAGTGTGGTATAAAATCAAAAGGGAATTGAGTTTGCTGTCTGTAGAACACAGCTGAGAAACTTTTGTCACTGATGGGTTTATCTAAGAAGTCATAACTCCTTTTTCTTCATATGATTCTTGAATATGAACTCATTCAGTAACTCTATGGGAATTTTAACTATAAAATTAATTGAAAATATTTGACAATCAGAACTGGGGAGTAAAACAAAACTTCCTGACTACAATTAGCCAGGTAAACCACGAAGTACATGCTTTCTTTTTTTTTTCTTTTTTCTTTTGTCTAAATATGATGTAAAATATTTTCTGCAAAAACTCTTGCTTGAAATCTTAGAAAAAAAAAAGTGTTTTGTAAATATTGTCCTCACTGAGGAAGTCAATAGTGAACTAGGAAAAGAGTTACTGTTTTATCCTTTCAATCGGGTTGAATCATATTAAAAGGGTTGGCTCTTACATGCCGAGTGTTTTCAAGGTGCAAGGAGAAGCAGGACCTTCACTTCCCATCACAAAGCTAAGTGTTTTTTCAATCTTTAGAGACATATGTTTTTAGCCTGGGCTAAAAAGTTGACCCTATGACAGAACTTGTTGTCTTCAGCAGCATGATCTCTGCCAGGCTCTCCCCCTCCAAACCCCCTCTGAGATCACCTGAGCTGGCCAGGACAAGCAGATGTCCCCAACAACACCCTGAGTATTTTGTGTAGTATAGCAGTAACATCATCTGTCTGTGTGAAACACTGAGAACATGTGGCTGGGGAGAGCAGAAGTGTGCAATGGATTATTTCATTTTCTTTGGCTTTTATTTGTGTTCTTGTGAATGCATATGGCTGTGTTTGTGTGTGCGTGTACAGGAACGGGCAGCGTGAGGAAGCACGCTTTGGGCAGGGGGAGAAAGAGGTTTCAGTCAGCCCTCAGTGCAAATTTCCCATTGTGTCTTTCAAAACCTTCACAGCACCCATTTCCATTCTGTTTAAAACTTCTCATCTTCAGCTGGACATAATGACATCATGCTGTATTAAAAGAAACTTGAGGTCCTAAGCTGCCTTTGCAAAGTCCCTGACATCGCAGTGATGTGGGGGCTGCTGCGCCTCTCTGCTGCTGGTGTGGAGCTCTGAAGTAAATGTGAAATGGCTTTTCACATTTCATAAAGGAATTAGAGGCTTCCAGTGGTTCTCAAATGCAGGACAAGGATATTTTTGTTATTAGCAAGAAGGAAAAAAAAAGGGGGGGGGGGGAAGGAAAAATCCTGTCAATTTACCAATTCCACCAAAGTCATAGAACCTGCTGTAATAATGTCATGGATGTTTTTCAGATTTCTCAACCTTAGCAGAGAAAATACAGACTCATTCACTGGAAAATCTTTAGAAACTCACTTTTTTATATAGTCTTGCTGTATAGCCAGGAGCATTCCCTAGAGGCAGCTGTCCATACCGGCGATACAGTGGCCACCTGTACCTACATGAAGGGTAATATCTGAGGAGCTAAAAGCTGCCCCTAAGGCCAATAACTACAATTTTCTTCAATGCAGGAGGTGGTAGCCGAAAGTGAAGGTTGTACTTTATACTCCTGACATATTTCTGTGCTAAGACAGCATCTTCTAGTGCCCCACAAATTCAGGACTTCGTAATCAGAGTTTCAACAACTGACAGACAGGATGTTTTATGGCAGGTTTGGACTAACATGCAATCAATTAATTAATTGATTATGTTTATTAAAGAAATGTTTTTTTCTGTCTGCTGAGATGCTTTAAATCTCATGCCATTTATAGGCCAATGTGTTTACTTTGACTCTGAGATAACCACACCACACATTTCTACTGGGCATGAGTGAGCACGTTGAGGCACTTGTGTGTTTATCTGCCCTCCCCCATGGCTCTTATGTAAAAGAGATGTTACAGTTCAGGAGTTTATATAGGCAAGCAAACTTTTACGTAAACAAACAACTTAATGGAAGAGGGGATCTGTGCAGAATCGAGGAGTGCCGGATGAATGAATGGGGATTATTCACTCTCCTGGATGGTGAGCTCATGCTGTGCTAAATTTAACTTCATATTTAAAGTGGTGCTAACTTGACAGCAGCGACACTGGAGAACAGGCGGGCTTTGGTTATGGTGAAGATGGGGAACTTCCCGTGGATGGCTGTGAGCAGGCGGGATGACACAGGATCTCTGCGTGGAAAGGGCAGCAGAGAACAAGGCATACTTCACTGGAGGAGCATGCCATTTTCCTGAGGAGTGCAATACCGGGCGCATTCTCTCCCATGCTGGATTCACTTGGATTTTGCTGGGAATTACTCCCAGTGTCTCTGCTATCATTCCTCCTGTTCTGGACCACAGTGAGCCTTCCTGGTGCTCCAAGACCCTGAATTCCCCACACTCTGTGCTCTTCTCAAGGAAAGTAGCAGGACAGCCCTGCTCCCCTCTCCCCTCCCTTCCTCCCAAAGCAGCGCCGCTTCCATCCAACCACAGGGTCTGGGCAGGTGCACATCTGCAGAGCGGGGCAGCACCAGCAGACAAGGTGCACGTTTCCACGACTCCTGTGGTGACGAAGGGATGTTGGCTGTGTGTCCCCTGCTCAGGTGGGTGCTACCCCTGCCCAAGGTGGTACCCGAAGTGTGATACGGCTGCAAGTCTCCGTGGGGCTGGGATGCTGAGCCTTGTTTAGAAAGAGCTCCAAGCGAGGACTTTACAAAATGTTCAGATCAAAATCTCCAGCAATGTGAAGCCACTTGCGTTTGGATGTCATTAGTCACCCTGAGGTTTGCTAAGAGGATCTGCGAGCCGCTAGGCTGCTGCTCGGCTCCATTTCAAGGGAAACTGGGGTGATTTATAGCTTGGCGTCGGCAGCACATTGCAGTCCAACAGTCGTGGACTGGCAGGGGAATGGACAAGATGACTTGGTATTGGTATGTCTTGCATGTGAGATCTTCAAGTCAACAGCAAAGCATGCTAAAGTTCTGTCCTCTCATTAATCTAGGATGTGAAAAATTGTGAAATACTGTCTGGGCACCAGGTGGCACCTGTCTAGATAAAACTATAAAGTTTTTGGCCACCGTTTTACTGTGTAACACACCACGTGCAGAATGACACTATGATACTTATACACTGTGCTGAACAGAGTTGCTGTCTCTTTTGCAAAAGAGGTGCACTATTTCCCTGAGCGTGCAGGGCAGCAGAGTATTGGATTTGGCTTGCATGAGATAAATCCTGTCAATGAAAGGGACACACTGCCTATTTGGAAACATACCCTGACTCAGCAAGACTTGCACAAATATTTTTCTTGGACAGCTACCATACAGTCAAGTAGCTGCTACTACACATTTGCCCTTTTATGCCACTCCAGACAAAGGATTATCTGTTAGCAGAAGATTTTAAAAATAACTTGAGATAAAATGTTAGATTAAAATCTTACACATGAGATAAAAATATCTCTGTCTATGATAAAAAAATGTGCACAGTTCATCCTTTTGGGACTCTGAGATCCTCTTTGGCTTCACTGTCAATCCTTCTAACTTTACACAGACTACAGTGGGGCTGATAATTATTCACTGCTACTCCCAACACAGGAACAAGGGGGCCTCCAATGAACTTAACAACGAGGAAGCAAAAAATCTTATACAAGGCACAATTACACACACAGGAGGCTGCAGATGTCAAAACTATGAACAAATCTAAAAAAAAAAAAAAAAAGACAGTGCACAAATTCACACAGGGGAGGCCTGCCAATTTTAATTAAGTTTGATCGATTCAGTGCGTTACAGGGCTGTTTTCCAGAAACTTTTAGAGGAATACAGCACAAAAAACTTACTTTATGGAGGCAGGTGTCACCTGATCTGGTGCTTTTCTTAAAATACCTGCTGGCAACAGTTGGAGTCAGGATACCAAATGTCTGACTTTCTGATGCCTGATTTACTACTACTATTGTGAGATTCATCTGCAAAACAGCCTGTTTTGTAAAATCTGGGCTCAGATCACAGATGTCTCCTACCTGAAAGATATTTGGTTCATCTAACCTTGCACAAGGCATGTAATTGGACAAAAAAACCTTAACTTTCTGTTTTCCTATGCAGTGTTTTAGTGTCTCTTGGATAATGCTACAATAACTGCCCAACCAGCATCGGAGCACCATTCAATGGACAGATGCCTTGTGTGGATCTGCAGGACTGAGCGGATCAGAAAAACTCTTTCTGGCGTAATTCAAAGTGTTGCTACCCACTGACTTGCGTCAATGACTTTTGAAGCCTTCACCATGTTTCCAACTGACAAAGATGCAACAGTACTAAAAATTGAAGGGAAATAACTGGGATGTATAATGAAAAGCAGACCAGAGGATACAGAGCAAGGAGCCAAGCTCATCTGCAAAGGCAACTGCTAGAGGCCAGGGCTGAAGCCTGACAGCTGCCCATGTAGTACCTGCACTGCAACGGGGGACTCCAACCTGTGATCCTGCTGTGCCGGCTGGGATTGCACATAGCCATTTTTCAAGTTAAAAATCAAGAACACATGCATTTGGAGCCCTCACCTCTGAGCCAGCCACAGGGAAACGTGCTGAAAGCTGAATGTACACCCCACCGGTGTCTGGAGTCTGGTCATGTCCCTAAGGCTAACCCTGCACTGAACTGATTTGGTGTGCCGACATTTCAGGATCAAGTAATTTTCTTCCACAGATTTGGCAATGCCATTACCTGTAAAACACTGACACGGCATCATCAGTGGCATTTCTTAGCAAGTGCTCTTCCCTTTCAGTCACTAGCAGCTATCATTCCCCTGCTTCAAATGATAGCGGCCAACTCCGATTCTTTTGGTTCCAAACCCCGAAAATGTTGACCTAAGCAGCTGGCTGCCTCATCTCCCCTGGGTAGGCCTTTTTCCAAGGAAAACCATGATTCATTCACAGATGGCTCCCTGGATCGGCAGGCAGCTCCACCCACAGCCAAGAAAACCGTCAATCCCAGCGCTCGCCGCCCCAGCAAGGACGTGAACCCCAGCACGGGCACAGATCTCACTGCATTTCCAGAGGCTTCCTCCTGTTCATTTTGGGCTCAACACTTGGTTGAGTGGTAGGAAGGAGAATGGCTTATGGGCATGCTGTTTTCATGGTGAAAACATTTTTTCTGCAAATGCACCTTGCAGAGAAACTGTGATACTGCAGGACGACATCTGTGAGGCACCCCGGGATGGGTGTGACTACTTTGGGATGGCTTTTCTGTCCTCCCGAGGAACACAATTTGTCCTGGCTGAGCAGCAGCAAGTGTGTTGATGCTGTTACCAAGTAACAGGCATGGTGGGATACAGCAGGGATCATTTCCTGATTTGCTCCATTTCCTGGGGAAGAAGTACGAGACTTGTCCTGCATAGTCAGTGCTACTTGCTGGCCCTCAGAGCCAAACTTGCTTTGATTTTGGTGGCAGCAGGAGAATTTGGCTTGCTCAGAGCATGCTTGAAAATGCCACCCTCCCTATTGACAGTGAGATTTTCGTAATGTCAGTGGTTATGCAAGGCAAAGATTTATAACATCTATGCTGATGTGAATCTGGATGGTTTTGATCCTGTAACGGAGCTTTTTGAGTTGCTGCATATTCTTGCTGGAGTTATATAAAAGTGACCTGTACCTGACCTCCCCGGGCAGCTTCCCACATGTAATTGGAGATATCCTGGTGACAAATTTATAGTCAGATCCAAACAGTTTGGCAAATTCTAGATATAGTAATTTCTGGCAAGCTGGGAATCCAAATAGCCCGATGCTGTCCCTGGGACGTCTTCCTGGGGGAAGCACACTTTTGGTGGCAGACAGACAAGGAAAATTTCCCCTCTCCCTCTTTCCTCTTGCTTCGGAGATACTTTCATAAGGAATAGCCTCCTGGCATCCACTGCCTGGCTGAATTAATAGGTTACAGCAGGCACTGTGCCTGCCTGCTGCAAGAAGTGCCCTTCCTATGAGGTCTGTCTTCTTTAAAATCAAATGTATGTTTTGATATGGTCAAAATGCTGCTGTCTGCCAGCTAAACCAGAGCAAATTCATGCTGTGATGCTCCCAAGCCAAAATGACAGGGGGGCATCAGACATCCCCTGCCTCCTTAATGCTTGTGACACAGCGTTCATCACTGCAGTGAAAGGAGACCAAGTGGGAAAAACAAGGATACCTAAACCACCTTGCTAGGTCAGGTAGTTGTCACCTAAACCTGCAGTTGTGGGAAGGGGAAGCTGTAACCCAAGCTCTAATCAGGCAAACTGTCAGCCCCAGGACTTAAGTGAAGGCCAGTCCTAGGACAACTAGAGGTATAGTGCCGGTGCTGTGGGAGACGTGGCAGACAAAGGGTGCTGGGGCCATTGAGATGCTTTACCCTTAGTTTTACCTAGCACAACTCTAGCCTGAATGAACAAGCCAATGGGTGGCCTTAAGGCCATGGTGAGTTGCCCAGCAATGTTCAGTGAAGCATGGATTTGACTAAAAACCATTTTCCTGATTCTGTCTAAACAGAGGCATCAAGCATACACCCACAGTAGCGTAATGGAAATTTTGTGAGACCCACCACAGCCAATTCATTATTTGAGGCCCATACAAAATGGGGTAGTCTGTCTGCTCGTGAGTGAAGAGTCTGTCTACTGCTGTTGTGAATGGGTCAGGATCAAGCTAGTAATTAATCCCTGTTGTGTATTTTGTATGAGCTGCTGAGAGCTACTCCTGCAGAGCCAATAGGTGAGAATACTTAACAGAGCTTGCCACAGGGGTGTGTGCAGTTTATGCCTTTCTGAGCACAAAAGTTCAGAGATTTGACCATAAACATCTGACTAGGAACCAAAACCCCGTTACCAAACAAACAGGATAGCTCTCTGAAACATGCTCAGCCATGTTCTTCACCCTGCTCCTGCTCCACCTCCCCCAAATCTTGGGTAAAATACAAACACAATTAGGGTATGTGTCATTAAAACTATCTATTATACATAGCATAATGGGGTCTGATCCAGATTCCATTCGTCAGTTGAACAATTCCCATTGACCTCACTTGGGAGATGGCTGCAATCCACAGCAAATTGTAGTTAAGTTAAACACAAACCCAACCATTCAGAGAGCAATGAGGAGTGCCACAATGGCTGCTTTTCCCTAGTGGTGGCATCCTTGGAGATGCAAGACAATAAACGTGTCTGAACCTTTCTGGGAGAAGTTATTTCACAAAGAAACAGGCCCTTTCACAGGCTCCTTCCACGAATGAACCAACTTCTTCCACTGAGGTACTATACTAAATCAGGTAGACTGAGTGTGTGCTAAAAAAACACTGGGAAACTGTCTTGGAGGCAGAGGGTGAGGATCTCTGGTGCTTTCTTTCACTCCTATGTATATCACTTTATTGGCTGTTGGCATTGGCTATCCCCTGGCTTTCTCTGACAAAGCAGTGACAAATTTCTGAAGGTGTCCTGAGGCACAAAGCATTGCTGTTTGATGAATAGTGGACAAAATTAATACTGCTGCAGACTTGGACGTGGTTTGGACCACACAGGTTGCATCATCACTAAGAGACAGCACTCCTGGCTGGGCACCTTTGTGCTATCTCTGATTCAGTGTTATTTGTTCAAAAGAAAGAGAAGAGGGGTGGGGGGAACCATCTCATCAACTCTCACACTGATTGCCCAAAATTTTCACAGTCCTGACTAACAAAGATGTTCTCACTTCTCCTCCCTTCAGATCCTGAGAAAACAAGGCAATAACTCACATGACTCAATGCCTCCTCGAGTCAGGCTGCTTTGCTCTCCTCCCTCCTCTCTTTGCAACAGCAAATTGAGGACAAGATAAGGCTAAGCATTGCACTCAGTAGCACTGAGGTTTGTGGAGGCTGAGACACGAGTAGTCATTAGCTCTTGGCTGCATATAAAGTTATAGGTTGCATCTTTATCAGCTGGAAGCACAGAAAGTTAGCAACTCGCAGGGGGAAAAAACCAACCAAACAAAAATCACCTGTGGCCCTCCATATGGGATTAAGAAATGCCAGGAAGAAGTAAGTTTTTTGCCCTGAAAAAAAATATCCAAACAAGAGAGGCTATAACTGGCTTGTGCAGTGGAGTGAGCAGGGTGTCACATGAGAGAGATACGCGGGTGTAAAGAGTAAAGAGCTGGGAAAGTGACAACAGGTTTGTGGAGGTTGGATGTTTTGGCAGGAGTATGTGTCTATTCTTTAGGGGATCCTGCTCTGCCAAAATGTGATGCACACTCAAATCATAGCCACAGACTATGCTGCCACAAGGGAAAAGAAAGCACAGCATATTTTTCTGGGAAGAGAGTGAAATCAGAAGAGCCAGAAAAGCAAAAGTTGTGAGGTAGGAGCTGACTGAAGGTCATTTACCAGTTCCTTGCACACCCTGCAAGGGAGACAAAACTGACTCTTGGCTAGCTGGTACCACTTCCAGGAGGGGAACCGTAAAGGCTTACAGCTTTCATTTCATGCTTTGTTTTTGGACCACAGCTTTCTTTGCCAGCACATTTCGTGTGTCCATGTGTGCGCTTGCAAGCTTGAAGCAATGTCTGCCAAATGGAGAAAGCTCAGGCCACATGCAGCATCTCTGGGCTCTCAGAAATAACAACCGTTGCTTTTCAGGGCAGGGAATTAGCTCATAAATATTTACAAGACTGTCAGTTACTGGGATGCAAAGCTGTTAGCAAGACAGTTGAGATCAAAATATTGGAGGTGGGGGTTCAGCATGCCTGACTAATCTAGTCTGGTAATTGTGCAGCAAAATCATTATAAGCACAAGAAAAGCAGTTTCCCTGCCTCTACCTTGGAGGAAGGCTGCAAAATCCAGCACTACTCAAAACGTGACCCTTGAGACTGCATTTTTCAATCCATATTTAAGCATGCCTCTTTTTTAGAGGGGCTAAATAACTTCTCCACACATCCTCATGCGTTATAGGAAATCAAGCCTGAATACATCAGCTTAATCATCACCCAGAGTCCCAGGTTGCACAGTCCCAGCCCCGCTCGGGCCAGTGCCAATGGGAGAGACTCAAAGGTCACCCTGGTGTCCTGACTTGCTGCCCAGCTTCCTAATGAGGAGACACGGCCATGCTGAGAATCTCCTGCAGGGACAAATGCTGCTCTTGCCTCCCTCTTGATAGGGTGGTCCAGGGACTTGATGGCAAAGTGCTTATTTCTCTGGTTGAGGACTTGCTCCTAATTCTCCTTGGAGCTCTCTGTGGCTGGGTCACATCTGCAGGCACAACATCAAGCCTCTGAAAGCTACACTGGCCTTTGCAGAACCAGAAATTTGCTGCTGCAAGCTGGTTGCCATCCTTGTCTGAAGGACCCGACTTGCACACCTGTAGGACAGGCCCTTGGAAAAAGTAATGCCTGCCTCAAAATTTAAATGGATTTTTTTTTAAGAAGTCATGGATTTTTTTTAGTAGAAGTTTAGTGTTAAAAATCAGGCTTTTTTTTTTTTTTTTTTAATGACCATGTGGTAGATCTCAAGGTTTGGCACAGTATTTTGAGCAAGAATACTTCACATCAGTAATCCAAGAGATAGAAAGGAAAATAAAAGATGAGACACAGTGCTTAGGTGAGAGACTCCAGACCCCAAGAAGGTTGATACGGATCATCTCATTTTACCTGATCCAATACACACAAGACACCAGCAGAAACCAGAGGTCTGGGAGCATGGGCTGGACTGGTCTGCAGGAAGCTCAGCAACAGGGATCAAGAGTCACTTGGAGCTCCTGGTTTGGTCAGAAGTCCACAGCATTGTCAGATGTAGAAAAGCCTAGGGCCTGTGGATAGTGCATGGAGCTAAGGTCCACTGCTCCATTTCCAGTTGTTTCTCTTCTTCTGCTTCTTCTTTAACGTGCCTTTTGGCCCAACATGAGGCTTCGGCCTTGTTCTGACTAACCTGTTCTGGGGCATCTTCCCTTATGCAATGCTCCAGGTAAACTCTGGAGCACACAAGGCTCTATCCACATAGATTTAATTGTGGAATCAGGTCTTGAAGGCAAGATTTCTTGGAGAGAGGCTGCCTCTTACTCTGTGCTTTACCAGCAGTCAGCTTAATGGAGCTGTGATCCCAGTGAGGTCTGGGCATGGGAGTCGTGCAACAATGGCACGAGAGCAGCAGCCTTTTGGTGTGTATTATCCAGTAGGCACTCACTTTGTAGAGTAACGATGTGTCTTAAGCCATGGCTCATGTTCAAGAAGTGTTTTGGTCAGGATTCTGCACATTTTTGGATCTATGTAGAAAGACTCTCAAGTTTCACTCTTTTTGCTGGTTCTTTTGGCTCTCATCTGTCAGCTACATTAAAAGTGGGAATAGAAACAGCTTTGTTAAGTTTCCTTCTGGCTCTTGCAAGGGACGGAAACTCAAGGTGTGGAGACCTTTTAAGGTGTGCTGGAAACAAAGAGAACCTGCCAGCAAAGGCTGAAAATCCTGAGTCCTGCTTAATATACACTGCCACATCCACTGCCTGTGGAATTCTTCACCACGCTTCTCCCCAGCCTGTTGTGAGTGAAGAGTGATGCACACACTCATTGCACCAAAGATCACATGAGAGACTCTGATGTCCAGCGAGGCCAGATGAGAGAGATGCCCGGTGTCCCCAGGGTATCTGATGCAACAAGAATGGGGGCAACTGGTACATGAGATTTTTGCCAAAATTGCCAGTAAGGTACCTGATCCTGCCCACGTTGTCTACCCCTGTGGGAACTCACAAAAAGCCTGGCACCGGCAGCTCTGCTGTCCTACCAGGTGCTGCAGAGGCGAGCATCTGCAGGGCCAAGTCCTAACAGCTGGAGTAATGGCATGCAATTCCCTGTCTCCCATGGCATCAATCCCTTCAGCCTGGACATGAGTGCTGAGAGCATGTCAGCCCCTCACTTCTTCACTGAAATCTTCCTTTCAAAGGCTGTGGTAAATGATAGAGACTGCTAATGGCTTTGTTCTGTGGGAGGTCAGGAGTCTCCAGGAGGAAAATGAAGAGACAGACTTCAGCAAAGCTCTTGATTTGCCTCATACTATAAAATAGTGCCCTGTTTTTCGGCTAGGATAGAGTTAATTTCCACCAGAAGCTGGGAGGGGACACAGCCAGGACCCAAACTAGCCAAAGGGGTATTCCATACCATATGATGTCATGCTCAGCATATAAAGGAGGCTTGCCAGGGAGGAGCAGCTGCTTGGGGATGGGCTGGGTGTTTATTCGAGTGAGAAAGTTGCATTGTGTGTCACCCGTGGTATATATTCCATTCTAAGTACTGTTGTTGTTATTTCCCTGTCCCTTTACTGTCCCAGTGAACTGTCCTTATCCCAACCCACAAGTTCTACCTTTTTTTTCCCATTCTCTTCCTCAACCCGCCAGGGGAGGGAGGGGTGAGCAAGGGTCTGCATGGTGCTCAGCTGCAGGCTGGGGCTGAACCATGACAAATATGAATGGTGAAATATGTCATGGTTCACTAGGGAAATTTGATAACTGATTTTGGAGATAAATTTAAAATTGGATAAAATAATGGAAAATGATTAAGTTATGATAAAAAAGCTGAAAATGCTTTACAAAAATCAATGACAGAGTATGCAAGGACTCACTGGAGTGTTAGTTTTTCTTTGCTAGTGGACAAAGAAAAAATACCACCATTTTTTGGTGGGGACACAATATTTTGAAGAGTAGAACAGCAAGTCTCTTTCCAGTGTCTTCTGCATTTGCAGTGTTCTTGCAAAGGCAAAGGGAGATAAAGCTAGATGTATGAAGGATAAAACTAGATGTATGAAGGATAAAACTAGATGTATGAGAAAAGTTCTGAAGAGCCATGGTGAATGCAACAGATATTTTGCAAAAATAAGAAATATCTGTAAGCAAAATATGAACTTTCTTGAAGAGACACAGCCTAATTTCACTACTGTGTCAGGACCTACAAAAAAAAAAAAAACAAAAAAACAAGCAGGGCAAAACTGGATTTATCAAAGGGCTCTGGGACTAGAGGCTTTTGAAATGCATGCTTATGTTTATCTCAATCACATGTAAAAAAAAAAAGTTCTTTTGTAAAGGAAGAAAGAACTAAGTAACCTAAAGACTTAACCTGACCTTTATATTATACTTCAAAATATCACCTTTTCCTTATCACTGGCCTCAATTCTAGTGTCCTTCCCTACTCAGCAAAACACAGAAGTGCATGTTTAATTTCAACTTGCTGAAGCTGGCCTTCGCAGGGACTGATGCGGCACCCTGGCACTGGGGAAGCTGGCAAGGCATTCCCCACCGGCTTTCGCAGAGCTAGGGATTCGCTCCAGCACCCCATGGAAATTGCTCAGCATGTGAGGGGTCAAGCTCTTCTCTTTAATAGAAAACAGGAACTGAAATGTGGCTCTCTACCCATTTGGTTCCCAAGAACTCCCAGGAATCATAGAATCACAGAATCACAGAATGGTTTGGGTTGGAAGGGACCTTAAAGATCATCTAGTTCCAACCCCCCTGCTGCGGGCAGGGACACCCTCCACTAGATCACATTGCCCAAAGCCTCATCCAACCTGGTCTTAAACACTTCCAGGGCGGGGTCATCCACAACTTCTCTGGGCAACCTGTTCCAGTGTCTCACCACTCTAACAGTGAAGAATTTCTTTCTAACATCTAATCTAAATCGACCCTCCTTCAGCTTAAACCCATTACCCCGTGTCCTGTCACTACACTCCCTGATAAACAGTCCCTCACCACCTTTCCTGTAGGCCCTTTCAGGAAGGCCCTTGGAAGGCCACAATTAGATCTCCTTGGAGCCGCCTTTTCTTCAGGCTGAACAATCCCAACTCTCTCAGCTTGTCCCCATAGGAGAGGTGCTCCAGCCCTCTGATCAGCTTTGTGGCCCTCCTCTGGACTCTCTCCAACAGCTCAATGTCTCTCCTGTACTGGGGCCCCGCGAGCTGGACGCAGTACTCCAGGTGGGGTCTCACCAGAGCAGAGTAGAGGGGCAGGATCACCTCCCTCGACCTGCTGGTCACGCCTCTTTTGATGCAGCCCAGGAGACAGTCGGCTTTCTGGGCTGCAAGCGCACACTGCCGGCTCATGTTGAGCTTCTCATTCACCAGCACCCCCAAGTCCTTCTCCTCGGGGCTGCTTTCAATCCATTCCTCGCCCAGCCTATAGCTGTGCTTGGGATTGCGCCAACCCACGTGCAGGACCTTGCCCTTGGCCTTGTTGAACTTCATGCGGTTCGCACGGGCCCACCTCTCCAGCCTGTCAGGGTCCCTCTGGATGGCATCCCTTCCCTCCAGCGTGTTGACCACACCACACAGCTTGGAGTTGTCGGCAAAGTTGCTGAGGGTGCACTTGATCCCCACTGTCCATGTCGCCGACAAAGATGCTGAACAGCGCCGGTCCCAGTACTGATCGGTCCCAGTACCGATCTCCACTTGGACATTGAGCCGTTGACCACAACTCTTTGAGTGCGACCATCCAGCCAATTCCTTATCCACCGAGTGGTCCATCCATTGAATCCATGTCTCTCCAATTTAGAGACAAGGATGTCGTGCGAGACAGTGTCAAATGCCTTGCACAAGTCCAGGTAGATGATGTCAGCTGCCCTTCCCTTATCCACCGAAGCTGTAACCCCGTCATAGAAAGTCTCCAAGTTTGTCAGGCACAATTTGCCCTTAGTGAAGCTGTGCTGGCTGTCACCAATCACCTCCTTATCTTCCATGTGCCCAAGCATAGTCTCCAGGAGGGTCTGTTCCATAATCTTGTCAGGCACGGAGGTGAGACTGACCGGCCTGTAGTTCCCCGGGTCTTCATTTTTACCCTTCTTAAAAATGGGGGTTATCTTCCCCCTCTTCCAGTCGGCGGGAACTTCACCGGACTGCCAGGACTTCTCAAATATGATGGTGAGTGGCCTGGCCACTTCATCCGCCAGTTCCCTTAAGACCCAGAGATGCAACTCATCAGGTCCCATGGACGTGTGCACCTTCACGTTCCTTAGATGTTCTCGAACCTGATCTTCTCCTACAATGGGCGGTTCTGCATTCTCCCAGTCCCTGCCTTTGCCTTCTGTGACCTGGGCAGTGTGGCTCAAGGATTTGCCAGTGAAGACTGAGGCAAAGAAGTCGTTGAGTACCTCAGCCTTCTCCATATCCTGGGTAACTGGGTCACCGGGTCACCTCATTCTGGAGGGGACCCACATTTTCCCTTGTCCTCCTTTTATCACAAACATACCTATAGAAGCTTTTCTTGTTGTCCTTGACATCCCTGGCCAGACTAATTTCTACCAGGGCTTTGGCTTTCCTAACCTGGTCCCTGGCTGCTTGGACAGTTTCTCTGTATTCTTCCCAAGCTACCTGCCCTTGCTTCCACCCTCTGTAGGCTTCCTTTTCTTGTTTGACTTTGCCCAGGAGCTCCTTGTTCATCCACGGGGGCCTCTTGGTGTTTTTGCCTGACTTCCTCTTTGTTGGGATGCATCACTCCTGAGCTTGGAGGAGGTGACCCTTGAATATTAGCCAGCTGTCTTGGGCCCCTCTTCCCTCCAGGGCTTTGTCCCATGGTATTCTACCAAGCAGATTCCTGAAGAGGCCAAAGTCTGCTCTCCTGAAGTCCAGGGTAGTGAGCTTGCTGTGCGCCCTCCTCACTGCCCTGAGGATCCTGAATTCCACCATTTCGTGGTCACTGCAGCCAAGGCTGCCCTTGAGCTTGATGTCCACTACCAGGCCCTCCTTATTGGTGAGAATAAGGTCCAGCAAGGCACCTCTCCTCGTGGGCTCCTCTGTCACTTGGAGGAGAAAGTTGTCATCGACACATTCCAGGAACTTCCTGGATTGCTTGCACTCAGCTGCGTTGTCCCTCCAGCAGATGTCAGGTGGTTGAAGTCCTCCATAAGGACCAGGGCTTGTGAGCATGAGGCTGCTCCTATCTGCCTATAGAGGGCTGCATCTACTCAGTCTCCCTGGTCAGATGGCCTGTAGCAGACCCCCGCCATGATGTCCCCTGCCCCAGCCCTTCCTTTAATCCTGACCCATAGGCTCTCGGTCAGCTCCTCATCCATCCCCAGGTGGAGCTCCATGCACTCCAGCTGGTCACTGACGTAGAGGAAAGGAAGCTTTTGTGCAGCTGCCGGCAGATGTCCGCTTTCCCTGCAGCGAAGCAGTAGTAGGACCATGAACCTGTTGGCAATACGTGTCCACAGACTTTGGAAATGCTTCCCTGCCCACTCTCTGGAGGAGGAATGCCTGCTGTAGGGTGAATTTAAAACTTTCACAGGACACAGCATGTGTCAGGAACTGCAATAAATATTCTATTTAAGGCTGCATTTGTACTGGGTTAGTTTTATTAATGGACTTAAGAAAGACAGGGTAGAGGTAAAAGCCCTTAGAGAACAACCTGGTGTCACTCAAGCCTTACTCCTTTCTGCATCTGTGACTTGCACTGACTTCCCAAAACAGCATAAAACCCAGAAAATAACTGGTCTTCAGCCAGTGCTTTTCCCCTAATCAATTCTTATCTATAGACTATAGAGGCACTGTAGGATTTGTTTAAGAAATTTGATCTCCTAAGGTCTGTCCTGTGTTTCTGAAACAGGTTTCCATTACAGGTCATTATCTGTGTGTTTGTAACTTATAGAGCATCCCGCTTTGTCAGCAGGCGAAAACTCAGGAAGATATATGCCCCTAACCTACCCTTTCATTCACAGGTACCTGGACAAGTTCTTCCCAACTCCTTTTTTTTTTTCCATTGAAGATGCCATAGAAATTTCCAGCTCAGCCCCTGCTACAGGTGGGAGAGAAACTCTCACCTAAAAACAAAGACAAGATCTTCCTGCAATATTCACTGCAAAAAAGAAGTGCCTCTCCCTGCCCAAGGCACAAAGCACTGGATTTCCTGCCGGCATCACCCTGAGAAGCACAAGGCCCTGCAACCCTTGCTTGGCAGGTCCCACATGTGGCCAAGTGGTGGCTGTGATGTAAGAGGAGGGTCAGAGCGTTTGAGACATGACATGCCTCAAACAACGGGGACAATGTCTCCTGTGCAGAGGAAGTACATCTCCTGGAGGGGAGCATGTATTGTGTTGTACACCACTGAAGATGGAAGCTGTTGCGAAGCTTTGGCTGTCGAGTTGCCTGGACACCCTCCATTCCTCAGCTCCCTAGCCGCTGGCCAAGGGAGGCTTGCAAATAAACAATTAAACAATACTGTCGGGGGGGAAATTTTCCAGGAGTTCTGTAAAACATTGTGGTCAGCTGAAAACAAAACAAGGCCCGATCCCTGGCAGGAGATGTTCAGGACGTTGGAGGATTGAGCCTGGGCTGAGCCAAAATAAATCCCAAAGAGCAACAACAAGTCAGCAACCTCCATGCTAAACAAGAGTTTCCTTTAGTTTATCCACTTCTGTAGTGTTACTGCTTTGGTGTGCAGGTCCTGAAGAAAGTATTTTCTCAGACACCAGAGGTCGAAAAAGATTCTTCAAAAGTAATAGGACACCTCTTCGGCTCTCACAGCGTTCAGGACCACACACTACTGCAAGCTATGGGCATGCCTCCAAAGAGAGGAGAGCTTCAGCGATGCTGTTAACCACAAATTTAAAAGCTTTTTCTGCTATTACCTTAAGAAAATAGTAATAAATGCAATAATGCAAGCTGCAGAATGAAGTTGCCCCAAGCCAGCACTTTAGGAGAGCCCTCTTTGCTGCTCCATAACAAACCCCAGCAATGCAAGGCCAAAGATAGTCTGCAAACAAGTCTGCAAAGGTACGCGTTGGGTCAGGGAGATTCTTCTGTCTGACTGCGGACTACCACAGAGATGCTGTTAACACAGGATAGTGCAATGAACTCAGTTTAAAAGCACAGATTGGGGTTTTCAAGGCAGCTTGCAAAACCTGACCACCTAGCTAGCTCTCTGCAGAGTACAGGGGATCTGAGCGAGTAGGGATTACTCGGGGTAGAGCACAGAGTAGGTGAAAAAGTAACACAAAGTAACCTCTCCATCTGGTTTCAAACACAAGGTTCCAAGTTCATTTGATTTCAGATTGCAAATTCAGCAAATGCTGGTGCTTAAGTCTTAAACTCTGTATCTCAGATGTCACTGGGGTAGATCCCAGTGTTTGTCTGAGTCCAGATATAAGCTCTGAACCTACCTGTAGCTGATAAGAAAATGCTAGAAAAATACTAGAATAGCCGGAGGAGGGACAACCAGCCGGCAAAAGTACCCTAAAGGTACTGTTTTTAAATATTCATGGCTTTTAATGCAATGTCATGACTTGTGGTTGTTTGAGTCTAGAATTACTACTAATCTTTGATACCAAAGCAATACATTCAATCCTGGGTCTTCCAAAAATATTGTGTGTAACAGGCATGGTCTTTGTTGCTCAGAGGCTGTGCTCCCACATCAAACCTCCAATGTTTAACCACAGATGCAGTTGCACACTGCAGGGTTTTAATGCTGAGTTTCACACCACAGATTTTTAATGTCTCCATGTATTCCCTCACTTGGCTCTTGAATATCTCATGATACGCATATACCACTACACAATGATTCATTACACACAGAGTCATGTCAGAGCAGCCATTAATATGAAATCACAAAACGCTGGAGAAAGAGGTTGCCAAAGATTAAATAAAAAAAAAAAAAAAGTTGACATAACTGCTTTGGGGCAGAACAGGAAAAGGACAGCAGTGCACATTTATTTTCTTGTCACAGGATTAAGTGAATCAGAAATAATATTAAGATCATGCCAAACTTTAATATGCTAAATGAATTTAAAAGATGTTACAAGGTCACATGCTTAAAGCCAACTTAAATTGCTGGGTTTATATTGAACAATTGTGTTAAAATGAAACAAAATTTAAAAGGCAGCAGGTATGAAGGAAATTGTTAGGGCTACTGCAGAAAACCCTGAACACTTGAAACTTTTTTGTTTCCAGAAATGTACAGAAATGACTGTTCTTGATTCCTGGTGTGTGTGTGATTTTTGGCTTCAGGCAAACTAGGAATATCACAGAAAGCAACTCTCTCAGATTATTTCATTCCATCAATTTTTTAGTGTCAGCCATAAGCAAGTCTAGAAAATTAAAGGGAAAAAAAAAAAAAGAAGAAACTGACTATTTTTTATCCTGAATGTAGTGCAGATCTGGAGAAGCTGAATATATTGGTGCAGTGCAGAAGGATTCTTATTTCAGCAAAAGGGACTGGTCCAGACCTGACTTTAAAGTCATTGGGCCCGATCCTGTTGCCACTTAAAAAGAAACAAGTGCAAGTACAAACAGACAAATCCATGGCAGGAGGGCCAAGATGGGTGAAAAATAGCATGGCAGGTTCCTGGTGAAAATGGAAAATTGTTGAAAGTCTATGCACACATACCAACTAATGTCTTCCTTTTTCCCTTCTCGTCTCTTGCCTAAGGTCAAAATAACACAGTGATCCAACTAACAAATGGATCTCTGCTCTGTCTTTCAGTGGCAAAAAACACAGACATCCATTATCCAGAAGGTCTGACTTAGATGATAGGGGAGTCAGCAAAGCCAGCCAGGGACAGTTTTTGAGGACTGTGTTACAAAATAATAAGATGAATGTATTAAGCAGCTTGGGAAACTTCACAGTTGGCAAACTCCACACAGGAACTTACCACATGTTTTCCAAGAAAAAAAAAATAAAAATACACATATCTCCCCTCATGAAAGCCAGCAGCTTTATTGCCACCTGGCTGCGTTGCACCAAGCCTGCGTGGGAATGAGCCACAGCCATTGTTCTCCTCGCTTTGCTTTGCACCACGCTTTCTCATGCGCAATGCAAAAGTGAAATAAAAGAAGGAAAATGAAATCCAGAGATAAAAGCAAGGAGAGGTGAGATATAGAAAATTAATGGAGCAGAAAGATGCTGAAAGGCCAAATGGCAGGGCTGTGCTGTTCCACTGGGCTCTGCAACATGTCAAATGGCTCAGGTTCTCTATTATTACAAGCAGATCACACGCAAGGGCTGGATCATCCATCCTGGGCAGCCTGGTGCTTCATATTCTTTGGCCTTGTCTGTATAAAGCTGCTTTTTTTTCTCCTTTTCAGGTTTCCTCCTGTTGCTTTTGCTGGTGTAGTTCAATTTCTGAAAGCAAGAGAAAACATGCTAGCACATGGCATTTAACCATGGTGCCAGCTAGATCTGCATCCAAAGGATTTAGGAAGTGGCTCATTGGCCAAATCCCAGCTTTCACAAGACATAAGTCACATCAGGCTGCATCATTTGCCTGCTGATTTGGATGCCTTTGGATGGAGCAGGGTATATGGGGAGAAGAACTGAGAGGAGAAAAGGCACTACCTTTTCCAAGCTCTCCAAGCCCTGAAAAGCTTTACTGAGAAAAACCCAACTGGAAACAAAAAAGGCCATCAAAACCCAATGTGGAAGCTAATGGTCTCATGTATCCCCATGATTTCCAGGTGCTGGTGCATTGGCAACCCATGAAGACCGAAGGGTGACATGTACCCACCTTGGGCTGGGGGAGGCGGGCAGGGACGTTGTGAAGCCAGCATGCCAGAGGTGCATTTTTCAAGGTCCGGATGCACAGACCGCCCAGCTGTGGATCATGACTAACACACAGTGGAGGGGTCCCGTGACCAGAGAGGGGATGAAAGGCAGGGTGCAGCTGAAAATAAAAATGCACCATGCCTCATGCTGAACTTGAGTAAAACCACACTGTGCAACTGCGGGACCGCTCCTCAGCAATGCCCTCACACAGTGCTCCTGGGCTTCCAGGCAAGGGACTGTAAACAAACAATGGAGTAGGAAACAGAAGGGGGGAAAAAACCCAACGTCTTTCTCAGGAGGAATTTTAGCTGAGGAAAAAAAAAAACACATAACAAAAAAGGAGCTCCTCTCTTCAGCCTGCAGTTGAACACAAGACAAGTCAGAGAAAAAAACCCAAACCCTTCCTTTTGTGCTCCCCAAAGAGTCACAAGCGCACACCCCACCTCTCAAACCAGCCTTTGCTATTAACAGCTCCCTTGCCACAGTGGGTCTCTGAAGGTCCTCCCAGGCCAGCTGCATCCTTGGTACTTTGCTGTGCTAATTCAAGATGGTCAGTCTTTAAAAAGTATAGTGCACCCAGCTGTGTGTAGAAAAAGATGGAAACTAGTTTACCCCCAAACACCTCTTCATGAGCTTTCCACGGAGTGTTTTCTAATAACCCGAACTGATGTGCAGAAAATCTGATTTCCTAATTATGTGCTGGGGTTTTTCCTAGCTTCATGAGCCAAGCTATTAAAACTACCTTGTTGCCTTCTTTTATGCTCTTTCCTTCTGTGAAGATGGACAGGCTGCTTTTACTTTACTGCAGAGGAGTAACGACAAGGCAGGGTAGGTTTAATGAGTTAGTCAGAGTGCAAATGCATTTTCCAGGGGCAGGGCAGGTGGTTTTGTCATCTGGAGGAGTGTGTATCTGCTCCTGCCTCAGTGCCTGGCAGGCACAGTGCCTCACCCATCCTGGCCCTGCCTTCTGCATTGCATCTGGCTGAAAACATCTCCGACTTGCTATCTCCCCATGAATATGCAGACAATTTTCTCCTTTATGGGCACCCCCACTCCTCCCCTTTTAGAATAACAGGGGTTGTGAGATAGATTTTTGCCTTCCTTTATCAGTGTAAGTTGTACTTTCCTTGGAGAGCAGCTCCTTTGAAATCAGTGAATCACACCAAGAGCTACAAGTAAGTAGAGGCAGCAATTGCTCACTGCAAAACAGGGAGTTTTGCAGATGAAGAAGGTTTAGAAATTAAATGTAGGTCATGGCTTTCATTGAGGCTTATATACAAATAACTTACAAAAGGTTATTAATAGGTGCTTAACAGATTGCCTTAGTGACTGGCAATCAACTTTTAAGGAGTCTGAAGGGCAATCAATTAGTTGCCTCTAGCAATCAGTTATTTCAGAGTTACTTGAAATCGACCATGACACACATTAGGCATGAAATATTTAAAATCCTGCATTAACCTATAATAAACCTTTTCCAGCAGAACTTTCATGCAAGTTGTGACTGAAGCTGTTCTGCAGTGCATGGTTCCTGTCTGGACAGATATTTAAAGTGTCCTGCAGAATGGACCTATGCCATTAGGATGACATAGGATAAGATGACCTGCCTTTCCCATGCTTTTCACCAGGATAGTACCTCAGGTTTAGGAAACTGAAGAGTAACTTTGATGGGGCTGTGCTGATTTATAGGAATTGTGGTTGTAGCCCTATAGTAATTTTTCATCAAAAGTAATAGGGGTTATTACTAAACCCGCTAATGATTTCCTAAAGTTTTAATTTCAAGGCATGTGCCTGTAAGGAGCGATTTGGTATGGGGTCATTATATTTTTTTCCTTTCTTTAGAGTCACTTTGGGAACAATTTTTCATCTTTGCATATGGTTATACCACTGCAACGTGATAAAATTCCCATACGAGTTCTTTGCTCAGAAAATTTATTTCTTACTAAAGGGCCTCTGTGACTAGCCAAAAATTCCTTCCAGAACAGTTTCATGGAAAACATTTGCCAGCTCAAAGAGTTTTGATTCATTAACCAGACTGCTGATAGGAAGTGGGCTGGGAATACTCTTGAATGAATTGTATGAAGTAACCCCCAAAATTTCCGTATTATTTGAACATTCCCTGTGTGCACACAGCCACCCTTCTTGTGCCTGGGACTGCAGGAGTGACTCTGTACCTGCAACTGGGATATGCCGGGACTTCTCGCCCAGGTCACATTTACCTGCTCTTTCAGTCCCACTAAAACCAGTACAACAGGCTGCCACACACCACCAGGTCAAACGAGTCTGATAAATGGGAAGATATTTATACTACCATTTACACAGCTATTTCTTCTGCTGCTGCTGCTTCTTTGTTAACGGCATAAAGCTACAGAAGAGGAAAGCTTATAAAATAGAAAAGGAGAAATTATGATGTGCATGAACAAAATGAACAGAGCACTGTGAAAAAAGGGGGAAAAAAGTGGCCAGGAAATACACATCTATCATGTATCTTCTAGAACTCATGTTAACTGCTCCCCACAGTCCTGATTTTGTTTTTTCCAGCAAGATTATTTCAAGTTGTGGAATCCAGAGAGCATCAGAAAACATCTTGCCTGCCTGATTCATATATTCACTGATCCAATAGATAGACAGTTTTATAATTGAATCAGTGTCTGTGGAGGAGTAACTGTATATTTGTCCAAAAGCATTTTAAAGGGCTTAGCAACAGATTGAGACAGAGCTTCGTACGCGACACTTCACACCACCAAGTATGCAGATCATGAGTTTAACATGCCATTTCTCTGACAGCAGACTTCTTCCACCACTTTAACACACAACAATAAGCAGACCAGAGCATCCCAGATATTTCTTTCTGTAGGATGGGCTTGTTCAGAAAAAAAAAAAAAAAAAAAAATTGCTATGATCATTACACATGTGCAAAACTCCAGACTTTTATTTCTTCCTGCTGGAGCAAATCCTCAAAACATATCCCTTGAACCCAACCCAACAGATCTAAATTCCTGCTAAATCTAATTTCTGCTGTAAAATTCCCGGTGGTACCAGGGTCTCTCTGTAAAGTTAGGACTTTATGGTGCTAGGTGCTGCAGAAGCATGTAGGAAAGAGGATGGTTTTGCCCCACATCTATGACAACATGAAACTGGTAGGGGAAACAAGAGGGCAGGGAGACAGATGAGAGAGCAAGATAGCAATATAAGCATGCTATAAGTACATAAGCAATATAAGTACACAAGTGCAGCTAACTTGTTGAGAGCTGCCATCAGAAGGCAACCTTCTGCAGATATGCTTCTTCCTAGATCATGCAAATTGCTTCTGCTCTTCTCCTTGCACTTAAACACAAAGAGATGCTGAGACTGGATGTTCTTGAGGAATTATGCTTGGAACATCCAGAGCTGCATCCGAGAGCTTCTTTCACAAGACTGAGAGGTGAGGTCAAAATGGAGAGAAGTGTACCTTAAGTGGAAATTCTGAAAGATAGGAATATTGGGTATTGTTTCATCTTCAGGTCCTCCTCTTGCACATGGTGTGACCCAGAAATGGAAGAAATTTGCTAATGGAAAGGAGGTCCTGGAGGAGCATTGGTCAAAGCAAGCAATGCAACAGGGAGCAGAACTGACTGACAGAGCATCACTGAATCAGGAAGTGCTTCAAAGGTGAGGAGCATGGTCAAAGAGAGATGGGGAGGTGAGGTGAAGACGGAAGGGCTCTGTTATGTGGCAACAGAGCTGAAGCATCTCCAGCTGGTGGAAAATAAGAAATTATCCACTGTTTTTAAGAAGGACACTTTGCATCTGCAATGGTCAAACTATCTTTCAGCTGCCTTGAGTTTTTTCCAGGCAGTAAGATTTTTCCAGATCACCTCTAGACTTTTATGGGAGAAAAGGTCACTTAATAACACCCCTTCTTGCAAGAATGCATCCCACAAGAATTTCTAATAATCCCTTGGCCATCACATTGCTGAAATATGGATTTTCCAGCTGCAGGAAGAGACTTGTTAAGGCAAGCAGCCCCAAATCCTGGGATAACTTTTTACAGCACTGTTCACATGCCTATGGTGCTTTGCACAGTTTCCTCAGAAGCACATGTTTTGATTCACTTCAAGATAATTTAGAAGATAGACTAGATGATTAATCTGACTGTTCTGGAAACAGAACTAAGACATGCAATGTTAATGGATTTCCAGATTCCCACTTCACCACAGGGAGATGACAGCTGTGGATGAAGAGATCCTCCTGCACCAACACACAAGGTTTGGTCTGTTCCTCCCAAGGTTTGCAGTCATTACCATCCCAGGTGGCTGGTATCCAGGCACATATCCAAATGCTTTGGGCCCCTCTAGGGTGCAAGGACTTCTCAGTAGAAGAGGGTGACATTTTTTCCTTGCAGCATTGATGTTTCTTTTCTCAGGTGCCTCAGGACGGATGCCTGCCTGCCTTTCCCCCTCTTTGGTTTGTCAGTAGCTCAGGTTTCCTTTGGGATTACAAGCATTTCCTGACCACTGTTGTTTGTGTTGTGTCAGCAGAGGAGTTAAAAGTTATTTCCATCCCAAAGCATCCAATGAATAATACTTTTAAAAAAGAAAGAAAGAAAAAGAAAGAAAAAAAAAAAGAAAGGTTTTATACTGGTTTTGCTGTTTTCCTCTCCTGTAGTGGAAACTGGCATTGCTTCTAGAGAAACACGGCTGACACGCTGTTTCCATGCTTTTGCATGTCAGTCTTTGTGTTTGTGGCTTGCAGAAAGGGTTGGATCTTTGGCCTTATACCTTTAAACCCTCTCATTTCTCCTGCATGGCACAGACTGGTGTGTCCACAGGCTCCTGGCATAGCCTTGCTGCAGACCCTAGCATGGCAGACCCGGAGCACCTGATGTGGTCCTGGGACCCCCTCCTCAGGCAGAGGGATCAGCCCTCGGGGACACGGCATCCAACCAACTCTACCACATCTCCAGTGCTTCCACCCAGAGGATTATCAGGAGACCTGTGAACAGTGGCTCACACGGCTCCTAGAAATGCTGCCTCTGGTTCACCCACACCAATGTGTCTTTTTCCAGCCAAATCTTGAGAAGTGGCATTCTAAAAAGGATTGCCATGTCATAAAACATTAGAAAATACAGTGAATGAGACAAAACCCCCAATTATTCATGAAAAGTCAAACTGATGGCACAATCAGTAGTGGCTGCTTCTTCTTTCTTCCATTTGCCAACTTTTTTCTTTTCTTTATGCTCAGATAATCTCCTCTAGACAATGATCATATAATAGTTTTCAAATTGGCTAGCTGTGGGCATTTATTAACAGTGTTACACACTAACACTTTAAGGTGAGTTATCATGTCAGCTGAGGTTACCAACATGATGTTTGTCTCAACATATTGTTTGAGCTTTAGGAGCTCTGTCAAAACTTTGTACGTTGCCAAAAGATCAGCACTGACAGACAACCAGCAGGACAGGATTTGCTCATAGATCACCAAGATTTAGGATTGATGTTGTAGAGTAGTACAAGATATGCATGATGCAGGAAGATGAATGATGGTTTTCAGCCAACTGTAGAGCTGTTGATCTTTGACACTGGTTGGTCCCCTCATGCTGAAGCTGCTTGCACCTATCTGCTCACTTTCCTCTGAAACACTGGCTCTGAGTAGGATTTTGAAGGGATGTCAGCTCCTCTTTGGCAAACCAAGAGGGAATGGACCAGCACTAATATTTTTGCTGCTGTTTGGGCTTACATTAGTGAAATTCTGGTTCTTGTGACTACCACAGAAGCCTATAGAGTCATAGTGTGTCACCGGCTATAGCTAATCAGAGCATGGAGGATGGGAGTTTGAGAACTGTCCAGTGTTGGGCTAACTCTTCTCTTCCTGAAGCCACCGTGAATTTTAGCATTGATTTCAGAGACAGGGTAGTGCCAAGTGCTATGGAAAAAGACACCTCTGGAACCATGAAGAAGTCTTTTTAAACAACTGTATGAGAGAGACATTTACCTGGATGCAAACAGTGGGTGCACTGGGTTGGAATATGCAAGGCAATAGCTCTCAAACCACTTTGTAGTGACACTACTCCTTGGATCAGACAGACAGAAACGCCTCTGTCTATATGGGCTCTGCTTCATTTTCCATTTCCTCTTTACAGCCCCCGCACTTCCTTTTCCCAACAATTTCTCCCTTCCTGCTCTTAACACCTTTCCATACTTTGAATGTTGTCATGCCATCCCTATCCTAGAGTCATCATTCAGCTCATTTCTAGTCTTCCCACATCAGCTACTAGTACTCATTCAAGAAATAATAGGAAATGTTGTCAGCGCTCCTAATATGCCTGTGCTAATGTATGATGGATCATTTCTGGAAAGACCGCCAGCAGCCCGTCCCCATTCGGCTTCGTTATTTCTGTTCACTCTGTCAGAGTTTGCTGTTTGTTGCTTCAGAGTTTGCTAATGGTGAGCAGTCACAGGGTGGCTCTGGCTCCTCAGCCCTCCTGCTGCAGCTGCAGATGGGAGAGGCACTTTCTGGGATTCATAAGGGCTGGTGATATACTGGGGCCTGCCTTCCAACTCCCAGAAATAATCCTTGGAGGTCAAAAATGCGAGGTATTTTCTAGCGGCCTGGAGCTGTGAGCATTCCCCAGCTGTTTAAGACCATGCCTTTTGGCCAATGAAGCATATGCCAAAAGCATCCTTCAGCCGGCCTCCTATATATACCCTGAGCTTCCCACTCTCCTCACCATCCCGTGACCTCTGTTTATTATAAACATCACAACACAGTGAGGATTTTTGCACAAGGGAGTGACTTATGAACACCTCCTGAGAACGACCCACCACAGAGCCAAATTGGACGCTTTTGTTTGAACAGGTAAAGAAGGGAATTATAGAACAAACACTGCACCTATATTTCTCGTTGTCCTCTTTGTAACTTTTTTTTTTGGATGTCATCTTATTTGCTGATAAAGAAATATGCTAAAGAAAAGCACTTTGTCTACCAATGTAAAATTTATTGCAGCTGGATACCCAGCTAAGTAGCAGATAAAATCAGCCAATATCAAACTAAATGGTAATTAGTTTTTTCCTCAGCTCTTTTTTTTTGATTCCAAGAAGAAAAATGGATAGTGAGACACCTTTGAAAAATTGAAATACAAATGCATTTCAGTAGTTAGCTTACAGGAACATGAGTTTTTAAATGTCCACAATGTTTAAAAGGAGCTGCAGAAAAAGCAGGTTGCTCTGCTTACTCTGAAACTTACCTTTGATAATATGAGCAAGTCCCCTATCTCTTGCCAGGGTTGGCATCATGCTGCTGAGTCTCCAAGCATTCATACCTCCTTCTCCAGGGAGGATAATATGCCAGGGAACAGGCATTTCCTCCACTGGATGTGGATCATTACCTGAATTCAGAGCTCCAGTCTTTCAACAACTAGACAATTTTCCTAGTCCTGACTCTGAAAAGTCTCCGAAACATATATGACATGAATGGCCCCCAAAATTGTAGTGGCAGGTTTGTAGGAGATGGTGAAGTTGGATGGGAATGTTTCTCTGAAACATGTTTGCAGTGCCAGTTTAGGATTCTTACTGGTTGTGAACAAGATATAATTTTTTCCCATCATTAGCACTAATTGTATCTGATATGTTCAAAATAATGTGGAAAGCTTTTCTTTAGAAATCTCAGCCATTGCATCAGTATGATTTCACACTAAGAACATGATCTTTACCTTAAAAAAAAAACAAAAGCAAAAGTGTTATGAGGATAACAATAAGGACAAGAGGAAATCCACGTTTGATGCTCAAAGCCAATGCTCACCCAAGTACTATCCATGTCCCACAGGTCACACAGGCAGCCTTCCATGCCCTGATCACTTGCTCTTGAGGAGACAGCTCAGAGACTTAATACGAGTCCTTGACACAGCGGAACTTTGCCCCTGACCTGAATATTAATATGGAATTTAGCCTCTGTTTTTCTTTTCATGAGTTTTCATAGATTACATATTGTCAAAGGTAGATTTAGCTCCCACTTGAAAGAGAGTAGATCCAGTTAAAAACTAGGTTTTGATCCTGGTTTTATAGACATACATCTGGGGTTGCTTTTCTGATTGCAGTAGGATCATCTGGCATTTACAGAGAAATGAGACAAGATCATGATTGCATGGAAGACAGTAATACCACTGTCTGTATTTCATCGTGTGTGGTTCTGAAAACAGCTTAAATGATCTGTTTTCATAAGAATTTAAAGCCATTAACCTGCAACAAGTGATTTTTGCAGGCTATGTCACCTGCAAATCTGTGCAAAAAAGTTAATGACTTTATTGCAGAAGTAGTTCCCACCATTGTATTGAACACTGCAGCAAACATGACGGGGACTTCACGAATGAGGAATGCTGTTTCCTTCCAAAGAATGGCCACTGGCTTGTATGAAGAATATTTGTTTGCTCTAATGGAGAAACGCTCTTATGAAATGGACACAAATGATTGGCATTATGCATTCCAGTCAAACCATGGTGTGGCGCCTTCTTTTCTGCCTCCAAAGAGATGTGCGAGGACTGATCTGGTATTGGCATCCTGAGCATCCTGAACATCCTACCCTGAGGCATGATCTGTGCTGGCTTCAGTCCCTGGGACCATTGGTGAGACTCACATTTCCCTCCACAGTAGGGATGTTCTCACCCAAACCTCTCTGAAGTCAGTAGAGAGGTTCCATCACCTTTAGAGGCTGACCCTTGAAGGTGGCAGACCCCTGAAGTCAATGATTTTTCAAAATGACTTAAATGAGAAGACTTGCATGTGCCCTGAGACCATTAGCACTCCATAACTTCAGTTATTCTAGAAGCAAATCCCTTCCAATGGCCCCAACCTTGTCACTCTTGGATGCCATATTCCCATTCAGTTATGCTTGCACTTGGAGGGCAAAAATCCATACTTTCTGTCTCTACACAGAGATGTGAGCACTCTGGCGTGAGGCTGATTTTGAGCCACTGTACTACCTTCCTTCAGCTTGGCTGAACTCAATTGTTACAACAAAATTCAGCAAGAGAGTGTCAGGCTGATTGTTTCAGCAAAACATGGCCACGGCCATGGCCTTGGATCTGGTGAGGGAAATCAGGAGCACATTTCCAGCTGTCACAAAGGGGAGGAAAGAAATAAGCCCACCTAAACTCAACATAACAGGAAACAGAGGGGCTGGCTTGGGATCCATCCTGCACAAAGTCCAATGGAAATCAGCCCCAGTGAGCTGGCAGCTGGCCCACAGAGGGTCAGTTTGACATGGTCACTGGAGCCTTTCTCCTCCCCAGATTAGACATTTAATCTCAGCATTTATGAACAAAATCTCTTAGTTTCCCCTGGAGAATTACCATGCATGAAAGGATCATAGACCCAGGAGAGAAACCCAGGGAAAATGGTCAGGGAAAAGCCAGGTCATGTTTTTTCATAGGGTGTTGTGGATTCATGCTCCCATCCAAAAGCCATCTTATCCGCTAGTGAGTTTGATGCTGTAGGTTCCAGCCAAGGTCCTCCATAATGGATCTCTTGTTGTCAAGTCAGTCTGCTCTAACAAATGCTGCTCTGTGCTGTAGTCATATTTTGGAGCTGAGTGGCTCTGCTCCTTGTTTTTCAGGCAGAGCCCATTCCCTCCTCTCTCCTCCCAACCACCACAGGCTCACCTTTAACAGCAGTCCACAGGTCCACATGGTTCAACTGATTTTCCCTAACCCTTCTCAGCAGCTGTAAGCATCTGGGTTTGCTTAAATGATAAACCTGCTGACTACCTCAGGCCTTCCAGGCTTTCAGAAAATACAACCATTTCCTGCTCGACACTACTTCAGCATCCTACTTTTCAGCAGGTCCTTCGATAGCTTCCTCATCTCCAGTCCTGCAGAGAATCAAGCCTTGCAGTGCCAGTAGTTTTCTGGCTGTGGTCCAACAAAGCTTAATTGCAAGGAGTTTTTCAACTTTACATTTAATCCATTAGATGTAGCTTTTTCTACATTTGTCCTCCTGGTGTATCATCACTGAACATATATTTTGCCTTCTTCCTTCATTACTAGTTTCTGGTGTCCAACTGCATTCTGATGTAATTCCCTCTTTCTGCTTTCCTCTCCAAACTCTTCTCCAAAGAATGAGGTAAGTACGTTACTAACCAGCTGACGCCTGAGATGACAGTGAGTCAGCTGGGTGACTGAGTTGCTCAACTGAGGGACTCTTGAGTCCTGCACCAGAAATGGCCTCATTTCCTAGTGGAAATGGTCTCCCATGGAGACATTCTTTTATTGCTCTGCCTTCTGCAAAAAAACATGAGAAAAAGGCATTCCTCATACTGTGGAATTCATGGTGGAGGGGGAGCAGAGGGAATATTACCCCTTACTGAAATGAAAAACTTACATACTGAGGGGAAATTACCTAGTTATACACAGCCTGTGGCAGAGCCAGGTATCATTTCTATCCCCAAAGTCTTGGTACAATATTTTATTCAGCTGGCTGAATTTTCTCTTTTTATTTTTCCTTGCATTTGCTGACCGTGTCCTGGGTGTCTGGGTTAGAGGCAGGAGCAGAAGGGAAGGCATGGGATGGTACAGTAACTGGACTGCTGTGTCGTATCGTTTGGTGACCTCATGCGGGAGAGGGGCATGCATCGAGATCGCAGCCACAGCCCCTCTCAGGCCAGCCCCGCTGCCAGCTGCAGGGGGCAAATCCAACCGCAAACGGGCTGGGGACGGTTAGGGAAGAAGGAGGAGGCAGAAGCCCACCCAGACTGGCGGTGTGGTTGCAAAGGCTCATGTAGCTTTATTGATGAACAATTCTTTGATGAATGACTGGATCTGCTTTGTTTTTCATTGCATGCTTGACTTGTACACAGTGTTAACTAATGAAATCATGGTTTTCTTTATTAGAATCACACGTATGTCACTGTTAGTTCGTTGCAAACAACATGGCTTCATAGTAAATTTATACACTGTGTAATTTTTTTCCACTCTTAATGAAAAGCACACTGTTTTGTTTGGGCCATCTCCAGAATTTTCAGTTACAGAGTTACTCACTGAAGGTGGAAGCATGTGGGAGGTTGCTTTGACTAACAATACTAGCAAAGCCACTTACTCTGAATATTGGCTGTTCTTTTACTTTATTTGGATGAAGAGTAATATTTTCAAAAGTGTCTGAGCTATTTAGGAGTCCACGTCCTACACCAGAAAAATTTCACTGTTGCATGCTGGACTGCATATGATGTTTTTCCTTCAATGGCTGCACCGTCACACAGTAATACAAGGCACTGGAACAAAGGTGTCTTTTACTACTGCAGTTTCTTTTGGTTCCTGAACCAGAATAACCTGGTCTGGCACAAGCAATGGTAGACTAGTAGAGATATATCAACGGAAGTGGAGTTGTGTCTCTTCCATTGTACTCTGCAAAATGAATGCAGCCACATCTGTGAGTGACTTAGGGCACTTGGGAAGAAATGTCCTTTTGACTTTCAGCCAAAATATTCTACCAAAACTTTATACTTCTTCAGCTACGCAATTACTCTGGGGAAATGCTAGCCTTGCAAGTAAAGGGACAGAGCACCAACATAAAAAAAAAAATAAAATCTGCGCTACAAAGCCTTCTTTTATACCACTGTGCATGGGAAAATGGGTAGAAAAATCAAGAACTTGAATTTTGTGTACACCACATAGATTTTTTTTCTTACACTACTGCCTGGTGTCTGTTCACTAATAAAATTTCTAGCTTGGCTACAGCTGTGCTGCAGGAAACTTCCAAAATGCTATTCAAATGCTGGAGAGGAAGAAGCCCCCAAGCTCTGCTGCAATGCACAGGATGCACGCATCCTGCTGGTCGTATCTGTTGCGGGACAGACTCTGTGGCCACAGCTCAACCTCCTGGCCAGGCACTGAGATCCAGAAACGCCCACTGGCTGGGAGCCACTGGAGAGGCAGAGGGGCCATCAGGCTGTCATTTTTTCCACACTCCTGGCAGGACCCCCTCATATCGATAAAGCCATATATGTTCTTTGGCATGTCCTTCTTGGCTGAGCTATAGCCATGCAGCACATGTTAAAGCCAGTGTCAAGGAACCCCCATCCCAAATTCATTGTGGAGCACTGCGATTGACATCTCCAGACAACAACCCTTAAAGCCTTGGTCCAGACAAAATTTATATCCTTGCTCTCTGGGCCACGTCTGCAATCATTAAAATCCACATTATGGGTTTATTACAAACATATCATTCCCTCAGTCCCAGTCTAGTGGTGTTCTGCTGTATCCCAGCAGAGATTTCACCTCTTTATAAAACGCAGGGAAGATGGTAGGCTAGCCAGGCTCCTTTTCACATCACTACTTGCAAACACTTTTCGCCATGTCCCTCTTGCAACATGGCCACGTGGCTCAGCTGCGGCTGCTGCTCCTGGCAAGGCTCCCTGGCACAGCCACCTGTCTGGGCTGACTTCTCCCCACAAAGAGACATAGGGGGCCCCTCCCTCCCCTCCACAGCCCCTTCAGTCCCTGCCTGCCTCTGCACTGCTGCAGCCATGGCAGGGTGGAACCTCGAGAGGGTGAACAAAACCTCCCCAAACCATGTCCCCTTCCTTAGGCTCACTGGGTGCAGGTCAAATTCAGAAGCTGGTGAGGGCAGTTTTCAAGGACTGCAATCCTTCTACAGCAGCTAGGTTTACATGGTTTGTTTAAAAAGGAAGCTGTCGTCTGTAGCTAGCGGTGTGTCCCAGGGCTCAGTGCTGGGTCTGGTCTTATTCAACATATTCATCAATGACCTGGACAAGGGGACAGGCTGTACCCTCAGCAAATTCGCTGATGATACTAAACTGGGATGAGTGGCCAACACACCAGAAGGCTGCACTGCCATTCAGCAAGACCTGGACAGGCTGGAGAGCTGGGTGAAGAGGAACCGTATGAAGTTCAACCAAGGCAAGTATTGGGTCCTGCACCTAGGGAAGAACAACCCCAAGCACCAGTACAGGTTAGGGGCTGACCTGCTGGGAAGCAGCTCTGCAGAGAAGGACCTGGGAGTCCTGGTGGACAACAAGCTCTCCATGAGCCAGCAGTGTGCTCATGGCCAAGAAGGCCAATGGTACCTGGGGTGCATTGAGAAGAGTGTGGCCAGCAGGTCAAGGGAGGTTATCCTCCCCCTCTACTCTGCCCTGGTGAGGCCACATCTGGAATATTGTGTCCAGTTCTGGGCTCCCCAGTTCAAGGAAGACAGGAACTACTGGAGAGAGTTCAGTGGAGGGCTACAAGGATGATTAAGGGACTTGAGAATCCTCTGAGGAAAGGCTGAGAGAGCTGGGTCTGTTTAGCCTGGAGAAGAGAAGACTGAGAGGGATCTCATCAATACTTAAATATATCTAAAGGGTGGATGTCAAGAGGATGGGGCCAGACTCTTCTCAATGGTGCCCAGTGACAGGACAAGGGGCAATGGGCACAAGCTGGAACACAGGAAGTTCCATCTGCATATGAGGAAAAACTTCTTCACTGTGAGGGTGACCGAGCACTGGGACAGGCTGCCCAGAGAGGCTGTGGAGTCTCCTTCTCTGGAGATATTCAAAACTCATCTGGACGTGATCCTATGCAACCCGCTCTAGGTGATCCTGCTTTAGCAGGGGGGTTGCACTCGATGATTTCTAGAGGTCCTTCCAAACCCCTACCAATCTGTGATGGCAATTAAAAAAAAAATAAATAATAATTTCTCCTTTTACATTTGCTCTTCATGCTTTTTCAGGATTTTGGAGTGCTTACTCAGAGCATGTTCTGCTTAGAAAAAAATAAAGTAACACTGCCCAGGGTCTGGCAGTTTTCTGCACAGAAATGTAATAATAAAAAATACACCCTTTTAAGTGAAAGTCATCTAATCCTGCAAGTTTTCATGGAATCTGTCTAAGCAAAATTGTTGCCTGTGTAGCAATTTTGGTTTACCTATGCACTTAGAATAGGTCATTAAACATGCCTGGTGTTCCTAGACCAAAATAGACATCACAGCGCAGACACTTAACATGTGTCCGGCTGATGAGAAAAAGGGGTCTGACAGTCAAGGGCCCCAGTTCCCACTTTACTTTCCTGTGTGCTCCCTAGGGTAGATCAGGTGTGGGTGGCTTGTGTTTTTAACCACATGGACTGAAAAGCAGGATTTCCACTTTATAGAAAATTTACAAGTTTGGTTGTTTGTGGTTTTTTTTTTACCCCCGAGCTATGTTTTTGAGGACTGATAATCCACAAAGGAGACCAGTGCTTCTCAACCACCGGCACCTGCCATTTTCAGCATGTTCCCCCCGTGCCGTGGGTCTGCACGAGTTTGATGTGGTTGTGCCAGGTGCCCCAGCCCAGCTGACCCTTCCCCAGCCCAAGGCTGCCCTCCCTCACATGCACCAAAGAGCTGCCAGCCCCCCTGCACTGCCCCCCCCCGCAAGCTCCTGTACCTGGGGTCTCAGAATGACCTTTCCTCCCCCAAAATGTGGAAGTTGTCTCTCTCCTGGCTGAGGAGGGAAGAGGGCACAGACATGACAAGTTGGTGTTTCCTGGACTGGTGCTGTCACTGTCCCTGCTTGTGAGCACACGACCCTTTGGCCAGCAACCCAAAAAGTCTCAGTTGGCTGCTGGGCCCCCACGTGCCGGGTACTTTATGCCCTCAGAGGGATATCCCCACCTGGACATCTGAAGTAAAATAAGTAATGTGGGACAGAGAAAAGAGCGACAAGTACAAGCGATGTCAAGAACCAGAGTTCTGCAGATATCCTCAGGAGCACAATTTCCTTTGTTTCCTCAAGCATGAACTAGGAACCTTCCTCCTCCTCCTCCTTTTTTTTTTTTTCCTCCTCCTCCTCCCCAGTGTGTTGGCCACCTCCAAAATGAGTGGTTGTTACTGCCAAGCTAATGTCCAGGACCCCACAGTGCAAGCCTGTGCTGGCAAGAGCTGGATGGTTCCTGAGCCCTTGACAGACCCTCTCCTCCTGCTGCCCCCATGCCTGTCCCAGGCCGAGCGCTCCTCATCCCACCGCTGTCTCCAGTCACACTGCGGGGTGGGAGCAGGGCCATGGACGGGCGTGTGCATATCTCTCAACGGCAGCAGAAAGGACAGATGATCTGAAGACTAAACAACAGCTCACCCCTAAGCAAAGTTGTAGGAATGATGTTTCAAAAATAAAAGAAAGGGCAGCTATCTTTTTCAAATCCTTAACCTGGCCCTGCTCAGGAAAGTCTGTTTTCCTGATGTGCCTCTTTAAGAAGTGCATAAGGGCAGCCAGCTGCCTGCAGCATATTGCATTAGCTATAAGGACATATGCATGATAGTGGCATCTCCCCTGACACAAGAATTTCTAAACAAAATAATTGTCACTTGCTAGTATCTAGTTGTGGCCTAAAATAAGATGTTGCTGTGACCAAACAGGAGAGGGGTCTGGAAGGCAATAGCAGCTGGACTAGCTCAAAGCAGGCACATTTTTGAGTAACTCCCTTGAACTAAGGAGTGTTTACATATTTTGAACAAGCAGGATTGCAAAGAGACACTTGAGGACAAGAAGAATGTACAAACTTCAAAATCTGTGGCAGAACAAGCATTAAAATAACCAGATATCATGGAATTGGAAAAAAACAGAGACGTGAATAAAAATAACCTATCTCAGTCCTTGAAGCATCCTTCAATCTTTTAGTGCTAAAACATCATTTATATAAAAACAGTTTAATTTTATTTTGAGTGTGGGTGGGAAATGGGAAGGCTTCTCCTTGTTTCAGTTGGCCTTTGGAGCTCTTAATAAATGAAATACACCTAAACCAACAAAGTCTTCTATCAGACACAAAAAAACCTCCCAACAAACAAAAAGTAACGCCATGGAAAGGGCATTATTATTTCCAAGAGAAAAAAACCTCCACAACCCAAAATCCTTTCCTGAACTTGCCAGAAAGCCTTAGAAAGGATCATAAACCAAATCCTGCACAGAAGGTAGGGGGTTCTCTCCCATGTGTTCCCTCCCTCCCCACAATGTTTTGCTTCTCTATGTATTGTATTTATCTCCCACCTCATTCCCCAGGGAATTACAAGCAAACCATGTCTGTGGTGGAAAGTACCTGGTGTGCACCTTGCAGCTTGATTCAGAGATGGTTTAGGCTACCAGGAGGAGGTGCAGAGAAAAGCACGACAAATGAGGAACTGGAAGGGCTCTTTGGAGGGGTGACAAAAAAGTCTGGCAAGGTGCCGAGTGTGCAAAAACTAGAGGACGGAGCAATAGATCCATAGGAATGTGAAGGCTAATCAGTTAAGAAGAGGAAGGCTTTAGACAAAAGTGGAAGAGGCTGATTCGCATCTGCTCCTGCTGGGACCAGCTCATCTGCAGCAGTCCTGTCCTCCCAGCCACACCTGGCCTGAAAGGGAAGGTCTCAAAAGGCACAAAGCAGGACTGGGGGTGGGGTGGGGTGGCCCATGCGATGTTAGGGAGTGTATTGTGGGCTCTGGGCATTGTCATCCCAAACGCGCTGGCTCTCTGAGCTCCTGCTCTGCATGCTGCCTACTGAGCGCTGAGGTTGCGTCCTGTGTCGCTGCACGTGTTGTGTATTTAATGTTAACAGATCACCGTATAAACAGTCTGACTTTGCCAGCAAATGGTGATCCAGGGCTTAAAACAAAATATCCCAGAGGCATTGCAGTACATTTCACGAGGCGTGATTTATTTAGCAACTGTGTATTTTGGCTTTCTGCTCGTTATGTCCAGCAATCAGGCTCTATGGGGCTGCTTTACATTACATGTGCCATGTCATAGAAAACTCAGCACTAGAGCATGAGTAGTGAATCACCAGGGTTTGGTGAGAGGAAAAAATCAAACTCTTCCCTTTTTATGTATTTTTGTACTTAATAATGCCCTGAGTGATTAGTACTTCAATTTTACCTTAGGAACACCAACTTTATTTTCTGTTATTTTGCTGAAGTAGACACTTGGTTTCTCTCAGTATATAAATTATTCACTTCTCTAACAAAAGTCAGGGGGTTAATTTTTACCTAAGACCTCTCTGTTTTATTCAAAATGTGATACAGGAATTAGCATAAAAAGAGAGTCTCAAACCAGCTATGCTCAAACAATATTGAAATGATACTTTTTTTTCCTGTTCTTCCTCCTTCCTATGGCTTTGCAAATCTGTGTGTTTCTATTTATAAGCAAACCAGCTTTGGTTCAGTCAATGTATGACCTTCTATGGTTAAATCAAAACTGGGGTACATTCTAGGACAAACATCACCACGCACAGCAAAAAAGGAAAGGAAGGGGAAGGGGAAGGGAGAAGGGAAAAGGGAGAAGGGAGAAGGGGGAGGGAGAAAGGAAAGAAGAGGGAAAGGGGAAAGAAGCAGGAGGCTTGTTTTCTCTGTGCAGGAAAACTTTCCTATGTAGCTACAAGAGGAGACCTGAGGTTAAAAGGTGCAAATGTGGACTTGAAAGGAAGGAAGGTGGGCAGGTAGGAATAAGGAACAGAACTGATTATTAAGTGTTTTACTTGAAATAACCCGCCCCTTCATTGTCCCTGTGTTTCAGCCCCGTGCTGTTTCCTGGAACAGACCAGCCCATGCCTCCACACAGACACACTTTTTGAATCATTCCCCTCCACATCCAAAACACCAGCTCTCCCAAGGAAGGGTATTTCTTGCACACTTCATATTACACATGCTAAATACTTTATTGTACTAGATACAACCTCTAAATATTTACAGTAAGTGCACTTAATAGCAAAATTGTTTGCCAAACCTCATTGGCTCTCTCCATACTTGTGAGTTATAAACACAGTTTTGTTTAAACAGGAAAACAAATGAACAGATTCCTGAGTCTCCCACATACACTTCTGGTTATCAGAAGTTTATCACAGGCAAATGGGAACATTTCATGGAGGCTCTTGTTAAAATGCTAGCAGCTTATCAGTGGGTTAGATTTCCATATACCACAGAAGACAGCAGCATAGTTTAATATCCTTATTTTTTGGTTTGTTGGGGTTTTTGTTTTGGAGTTTTTTTAATGAACCTCTTTTTTTTCTCCTTGATAGGCTTAGAAAACTGGAGCTGGGTGAATAACTTCTTGGAAAATCCTCCAAGAGAAGAAAATGGGAGGAAAGAAAAGGGCACCTTTTCTTGACGAGGCATGGCTGCAGAGGTGTGAGAGTTAATACTCTTTAAGCCAGCTGTCTATTGGAAGTGGCCTTTCCAATCAAACAGTAAAGCCTGAGCAATTTGGCTGAACAAATGAGATTGCAGTTGCAAAGCCCCTCCATACAGACATCAGCCTATAGCACAGACTGACTGCCAACGGCAAGAACTGATCGGAAAGGACGGGATAGGTAGACTTGCGATTGCAAATTGCTCAACAGGAAAGACCTTAAGAGGACCAGAAAAGAAAAGCCTGTATTTGGGTTCTGCAGCAGGTGGAAAAGACCCAGTCTGCTAAGGCTGACCTCTGCCATCTCCCTCCTATCTCATGGTCAGAAGGGACCCAAAGGAACGACAGGCACAACGGGGACAGGGTCATGCCTCGGCAGCTAGGGATGATTCCCTAGAGAAATGACTTTGCCAGCTCTGCTTTGCATCACCTTGGTTCAGCGACTGAAAGACAGACTACGGGTGTTTGCATCAAAGCCTCTCCATCTGGTGGTGTCGTCTTTAATCCCACCTGGGGAGAACAATCTGCTGGGTGGGCTTTTGTTTCTTTCACGGAAAATGCAGCGTGGTTTTAGTCCGCGGACACCTACTGCAGTGAGAACAGACAGAGCTAGTGTGCACCATGAACATGGCACACCTGCCTTTTTCACCAGTAGACCTATGCCGAGCCTTTGCTGTCAGCTTATTTAAGCAGTGCCACAGCTGTGACTAGTTGGGAAAGACAGAGTTAAAAAAACAATGGTGGATCTTCGGGCAACTATTTAAAAAGATCCCGTTACTGGTGCACTATGGGCAGACAGGTGTGCTTGGTTTTAGGAATCACTGAAAAAGCTCTTAACTGGTCTGCCCTTTCTCCTTGTGCCACCTATCTGCTCAGCACTGAGCATCTCAATTAGCAGCCAGCCTGAAGCTACCAAGAGATGTCAGAGAACATGGAGCAAAAGAGGGGTTGACAAGAAATGCAATACATGCCAAACACAGAATATATTTTCAACTTTTCATGTAAATGCTGTGATTAACAGCTCTGTGGACGAATGGGCCACCCAGCCTCTCTAAATGTGATAGCAACAGGGAGTTAAAATTTTACATAATAATCCTTCATTGAAAGGCAATAATTCCAATTGTTTTCAGCCTTGTGCTGCCACTGAAAAAAACCAAGTAGGAAGAACACATTTTCTTTGACCTGCAAATGATTTCATCAATCATACTCCTTTTCATACACAACTCCCCACCAGTACAATTGCTGAAACAAACACCCTTACATTTGAACTTCAAGAGGATTTACTTGGATGAGAGGCAGCCAGCAACAGAAGAATTTTAATGACTGTGGGAGGATCGTTGGTATTTTAAGAAGTCTTCTAAAACCTTTTGAAGGATTGGAGATAAGTAAAAATAAGTGGAGCAATTTTTTTTCCTAAGTACTTTGCACCATGTTTTCACATAGAAGAAGAGAGTTCTACAACTGCACAATGAAGCTGGAAAATCTGAACAGAGAAGTTAAAAAAAAAAAATCTGAGACGAAATCAAGTGGCATGGGAACCACTCTAAAGAAGAGAGCAAATGAATCCTTCTATTCCAAGCTCTAGTTTTTATTCTCTTTGCTCACAGCAGCTTTAATTTCATTAGCTTGCAAAGAAACAATCCACAGATCAGATTTCTCAAGGATATAGGGAGATCATCTCAACAAAACCAAGCACTAAGTAAATTTTTAAACAGCAGCCACATGCTCAGTGAGTTTCTCTAGTGGAATAGTACAAGCAATGTTTGCATCCTGTTGCCTTTGATCTAAAGCACTGCACTTCACCTTTTAGAAAAAAAGGACACCTGCTGCCAGAAGTGCTCCTGGATTAATCTACCTCACGACTGAAATTTACATGCTGTTAAGAGTTCAAAATGTCCAGCTTCTTGAATTGTTGAGTGCCTCCTTGGAGAAGGGCTGATCGATGTACCTGGGCAGCAACTGCCACCTGGTGCACTTACAATGAGAAAAGAAAAGCCTCCTTGGGCATCTGTCTTTGCAAGGGTCCTCTGGATCCACCCACATGTCACAAACGATTGCATCCCTGGTTTAAAATTATTCACGGCTTCTCCAAAACCACCACACTTTCAGCATGGTAAACTAGGGTGAATGATTTGGTGCTATTTCTTAACATCGCCCTCCCACCCTATCCAGGAGAGATTCAATAAAAAGCATGCAAACAGCAGTAAAAAGGTCACTTGGAAAGGGCAACCCCCTAAAAAAATATAAAGTGACTATGATGTCCTTCTTTTGTGGGTAAGTTGGGGACATGAAAAAGCGCTCTGCCTGGATCCAGGGAAGAAAGCAACTCCAAGCACTCTTGAGAACACAAAATTGTTTTTCAGTCAGATGTCCCCTGTCTTTGGAGGCACTTACTCTCTCCTTTCTTCTGCTTACCTGCACCAGCTCAAACATCACACAGGCACTAAGAAAAATTCATGAGTGGCTTATCAAGCAGATGCTTTTAAATGAAAAAGTTCATACAGCCTGTTCTTCTCTTTCTCAGTACAGTTATGTGGATAACAAACAAATCAACCCTTACATTCACTTGCTTTTGAACACAGTCAGAAAAAAGAGCTGTTTTGTCTAAAGCAAGTATGACATTCAATACCTTGTTCAACTGGCAGATAATGCTGTGTTTATCCCCTCTGCCCACTCCATCTTCCACAGTGTCCACACAAATTTCGCTTGACAGTACAGGTGAATTTCAGTTTTACTAAAAACAGTGGCAGACAGGTTTTGCTCACTTGCTGCTCTTCCCTACCTCAGCAAGGAACTGCCTTTTCAAAACAATTTGATGCTTGGAAGCATAAAATGCAAGCATCTCTTCCAAGTAAGAGATGCTAAAAACTCTTTTTGCTGGGCTAACCCTTTCCCCTCCATTTCTTCCCTCACCAAATGGGAGAATATTGTCCCTTATGTTACATTCCAGTATGTTACACTGACGGATACACCACTGATTTTTTTTTTTTTCATTATAGAGGCAAATTACAATGAGGAAAATGGCCCCAGGAATTTACTGTTCATATATTTTACATTGTTAAGAGAACACACGGTTTCACAAAGAAAGGTCCCAAGTTTTCTATCGGCAAGATCCCATCTTTGCTCACATTTACCTGTCAAGGAGTTTTGATTAGTGTCGCTGATTCTTGGTAACCAAGATTCATGTGAGTGGCATTTCTCTTCAAAACAGCCATATATGAAAAAATCGATCTGTTAGCTTAGCTATTCATAACAATGCACATGTGTGGCTATTATATGTAACATGGTCCAGTCATTTGCAATAGACTACTACATATGCTGTCTTGACTTCACAAAATAAAATTGTACCTTAGCTTTTAGTAGCCCACTGCTTTTGAAACAAAGGGTACATCATTTAAAAGACACCCTACAAATATTTCTCAGTGCAAAAATGCATAAGGTGTTTTGTTTTCAATTACAAGAAATGTTCCATAAAAACACATACATTTTTTCATGTTAAAAATCCCTTTGCTTTCTGCCATGAAAAAGAAAAGCATTCCAATGCCATAAATACATTTGTTTTTAAAATCTACCAACCTGACTGTAGCCCTTTAAGAGCTTTAGGGATGTGTTCTACCTTAAGAACTTGTCTGTGAAAAACTTGGGACCCTTCACATGTTACATATTTCATACCGCACTTCAAAGAAGAACGTTAAATACCTTGTGGCTAGAGTACTGTTTATTTCATAATCTAAACAAACACTGGAATACAGTCTATGCTTTTCTACTTTCCTGCAGACTTTACAACGAGCTTTTATTTTTTATAATTAAAATAATCTGCATACACACAGAACATGCATGCTCTCTAACACCAGTAATGAAGGTAAGAAGAGTCAGTTTCCATCATCTTCCTGTTGCCTGTATTAGAAAAAAATACTTTTGTTTTTACTGTAGTTATGGCATTGTGGCTAAGGATACGAAGACTAGAGCACAGTTTTACTCCCTGCACAGAAAATGTTCATCACAAGCATGCTGATGGTGATAAATATTACATGTCTATTAAATGATAGGCATACTTTTATCCCCTTTACTCCCTTTTTAAAAAGACTAAGTGGCTACATGTAAATGCAGTGAAGCAGGTATAAGCTTAATTAATCAGAGTTGATTCAGACTGGCACCAAGACGCAGCGAAGTCCGACAAAGTCTCAGTAAGCTTTTTTCCATGGGCTACCAAGGGCCTCTGCCACAAGGCATCTGCCTTCTACTTTTTGAAAGTAGAAATCAAAGACCTTGCATCATGGCCAGTCCTGCAGATGGGGCAGACCGTGCCGGTGTGTTGGGCTCCCTGGAAAAGAAGCACTTGTAGTCCATTAGTGTTTGAGAAAACATTGTGAGTGGGTTACCTTCCCCGGGGCTGTGCACCCACCCTGCTCCGCAGTGTAGCCCGCTGCTCTTTGTCGGCCACGCAGCTAGCTGCAGTTTTACACCACCGAGTGGTCGTTGCTGTGGACGCCAGCCAAGATGGTGTGGTTGAGCGAAGATGCCGACCGGTCCGAGCCTTCGGTGGGGCCGTTGGCGCTCTCGCTGCGCTGGCAGCAGAGGATCTGCTTGAAGGTTGCGCTCATCTCCTTGTCCCGGTAGGAGTAGATGATGGGATTCATGGCGGAGTTGAACTCCGCCAGGAGCAGGAAGAATTTTTCATAGGCCAGGACGTTGCACTGGGGACAGCAAACATCGAGGAGCAGCAAGACTAATCCTGGGGTCCAGCAGATTATGAAAGCACCTAGGAAGAAAAAGAGCGGACAAACACAACAAAACCCACAAATATACTAATGCACTGTTACTTGTCAAAACACTATGAGAACCATCCAACTGGAAGCAGCGATGGTTAATTTTCTCTTTCAAGAGTATCGTTCCCACACTATTTCTTCACTGACCTGATGAGAGGGCTGAATTTCAAAGTTCTGCAAATGGTTATGGGCAGCACATCAAAAGAGCCAGGCATTCCCCCCCCACACTCACCATCTGAAACATTCTCTGCTTAGCAAATACATTTGCATTTAAAGTTGATAATGAGGAACATTTTTTTCCCCTTCAGCTAGAGACCTCTGACTAATCAATCTCTTGATCAGGAGAAACAATGCTGCAATTTACTTCTCAAACTAATAACAACAAAGGAAACCTTTCTGTGAGTGCTGTGACTGAAGCATCAGTAATAGAAAAAGAGTGGTGCAGGCAGCAGTTCTCAAGAAAAAGAAAGCCTGGGTCTTGTTAATCCATTTCAGCCCCATTATGTAATGGAAAGTCCTAAACACACATCCTTCTTGCACTGAAATGCCATCCTTCAACAGATCTACTTCTTTTCTTAGGGCTCTATTCAACAGAAATTCAGAGGCTCCTCAGGCTTCAATAGTGTAAATGCCAGAGAGCCTTACCCTGATTAAAATGCTTCCCCCTCCTTTCTCTTCTTTGCAAAGCTCTGAGGGGAATAAAGCCCAAAACAAAATTTGGAGTTCAATGCAGAAATTAAATCAAACATCTTGCAGTTTACAGGGAGTACCGAGTTAGACAAAGATGCTAACTCCTTGCAAGGTTAAAGAGGTTTTGAGTATCAGCACTGCTAGGGAAGCCCTTACACCAGTCATGTCAGAATGAAGATGGTGCTCCTGAGATTTTCCAGGCTGACATGCTTGGCTGAGGTGGAAACCAAGTCTTATCATCAGCAGGCAGGCTTAGCACAGGCAGTAGCAATAAGGGTTTCCCAGCACGGCCCAGTGAGCACTGTTTTCAAACAGGTTCTCCTGTCACTGTGGTATTTATTTGTTAAACATACTGCCTCTGTTTTTTCTGCAGTGATGCTCTCTGCAGATCTAGCAGCTGACTACAGTCAGTCCCTGCAGCACGCAGCCTTTTTGTTGTGCCTGCCAAGAAGGTGCCAGCTATTTCCAGCTTGTGCAGTGGCAGCTGTAAGCTGTGCAGACACCTTTCCGTTTGGATACCAAACCCACCTAGATCAAACAGAAGGTTTTCTGAAGGGCTTTGCAAACACACAGGGTGTGCTGGGCTACAGACAGTTGTTGCCAACCAGGCAACCACACACAGGCTTTCTACATACCAAAAAGCATCCCTAAACTGATCTTGCTTGCAACGGATGGTGTCACAGTGCCACTCAATACCCGTCACTTTGCTGACCAAAAAAGCTCGCAAAGGGAAAGAGCCTGGGAGGCGAACTGCCAGCTGCCAGCATAAAGCACCGATGTCTTTGGCCAAATTATTTTGTTAGGGGCTGGCACCAATTTTACAGAATAGGGGTGAAACTCTCTCACGCTGAGGTGGCTTCAAACACATGAACCCAGTTCATAGATTTGTCTGTAGCTCTTTTCAATGCCAGCAGTCCTAGAAAAGAGTACTTGAAACCCACGCAAAGGACTATGGTCTTTTGTCCCTTCCTTGTATCTGTTCCCAGAAGACTATAAAACTGCATCTCTTTATTTGCAGGATTGTCTGGGTTGATACAGAGGCAGCCCTCTGCACAGAGCAGCTCTGCTGAGCTGGTTTCTGCAGAAACCAAGACAATTCTTTCCAGTAGCTGGTATAGTGCTGTGTTTTGGATTTAGTGTGAGAATAATGCTGATAACACTGATATTTTTAGTTGTTGCTAGGTAGTTGTTGTGTCTACACTAAGTGAAGGACTTTTCAGCTTCTCATGCCCTGCCAAGTGCACAAGAAGCTGGGAGAGCACAGCCAGGAGAGCTGACCCAGACTGGCCAAAGGGATATTCCATACCATATAATGTCATACTCCAGATATAACTGAGGAAGCTAGTCAGGAGATGGGATTGCTGCTCGGAAACAGACTGGGCATAGGGTTGGGTTTTTTTCTGCATGTGGCGAGCAATTGCATTTGTGCATCACTTTTGTTTTATTATTATTGTTGTTATTGTTATTATTGTTTTCTTCCTCTGTTATCCTATTAAACTGTCTTTATCTCAACCCACGAGCTTTTTCCCCATTCTCCTCCTCATCCCCTTGTGGCAGGGGAGGCATGAATGGGTGGCTGCATAGTGCTCAGTTACCGGCTGGGGTGTAAACCAGGACAGTCCTTTTTGGTGCCCAGTGAGGGGCTGAAAGGGTTGAGATAAAGATATATCTGACCAGAGCATGTTAAAACAAATTTGTAATAAGCATTCATTAAATCAGTTTAATTGTCACTGGTCTGCTGATCACAATGTTGTTTGATTTGTTCTCAGAGATGTTGTCCAAGTTGTGTCATGTAACACCTTACTTGCCATATATACAGGTTATTGGTGTTTATGTGTGGTTTGTCACCTCTGGGCATTAGATTAAGGTTATTGCTCTGCTGTTGGGTGTACTACTGGCTTATGGTACGCTGAAATCATTGATAGTCAGACCAGTTTGGTATTAGTATTCACTGGTGGCTGAACTTGTATTCAGTGGCAGCGGAGTGACAGCAACTGCTTCATCTCCATACTTCAGGAGCCATCTGTCAGAAGCTATTAATAATTATACGTTTTACTTTTTCTCCTTGGAAAGCCATTATGTGGGGGAGACACCTTCCCTCACCTTTCCCTTCTTCTCCAGGCTGATTAGAATAGCTCTTGAGAATGATGAATATCCTTGGGATGTTCAGACCAGCATGTTTCTATTGCTAGGTCTCCTGAATGTGGTTTAGGTCTTGTTCAGGGTTAAACAACTATTTGAGAATACCACCCAGAGATCAACCCCTGCAAGAGGCACTGCGGCTACTCCAACCCTGGCGGTACGCACTGCAGCTGAACCACAGAACCAACCCATACCGGTATCAGTTGCCCATATACATAAAAAGGAATGGACACAAAAGTTACCTCATTTAGTAAAGGATGTGAAACAGGGCCATCACAAGAACAGGAGGAAGAGACAGACCCAGAGATAACCACCCGATCCCTGTCCCTGAGTGAGCTATGAGACATGTGAAAAGATTTCAGCTGCCAAAGAGGTGAGCAGCTTGCCACCTGGCTGCTCTGATGCTGGGATGGTGGGGTCAGTAGCCTGGAATTAGAGGATAGGGAAGCCAAGTGGCTGGGATCCCTGTCCAGCAAGGCGTCATTGACAAGGCGATTGGGAAAGGGACACAAGTCCTCAGCCTCTGGAGGTGACTCTTGTCAGGCATGACGGAAAGGTATCCCTTCAAAGAAGATGTTATATGTCACCTAGGCAAGTGGACCACCACGGAGAGAGGTATCCAGTACCTGAGGGAATTAGCTGTGCAGGAGATGGTTTCTTATGACCCGGACAACACGCAGTTACCCACAGATCCAGATGAAGTCCAATGTTCCCAGCTCTTGTGGTGGAGGTTTGTACAGAGCACACCACCAGCGTATGCCAAATCATTAGCACTACTGGTCTGGAAAGACAAAGAGGCCCCACCGTATAATGAACTACCAGAAAATGAGAAGCCACATGCCCTGTTCAGTGGCAGGTCCTGTTGTATTGTGGGAAAACACTGAAGGTGGAAAGCTGCTGTATGGTGTCCTACATGACGAATCGCAGAAGCTGCTGAAGGAGAAGGTGAATCAAGCCAGTTTGCAGAGGTGAAAGCCATCCAGCTGGCTTTAGACATTGCTGAATGAGAAAAGTGGCCAACACTGTACCTCCATACTGACTCATGGATGGTGGCCAATGCCCTGTGGGGGTGGTTACAGCAGTGGAAGCGGAGCAACTGGCAGCGCAGAGGCAAACCCATCTGGGCTGCCCCATTGTGGCAAGATATTGCTGCCTGGCTAGAGAAGCTGGTTGTAAAGGTACGTCATGTAGATGCCCACGTACCCAAGAGTCGGGCCACTGAGGAACATCAGAACAACCAGCAGGTGGATCAGGCTGCCAAGATTGAAGTGGCTCAGGTGGATTTGGACTGGCAGCGTAAGGGTGAATTATTTATAGCTCCAAGGGCCCACGACAAGTCAGGCCTTCAAGGAAGAGATGTGACATATAGATAGGCTCATGACTGAGGGGTGGACTTGACCATGGACACCATCTCATGGGTTATCCATGAATGTGGAACATGCGCTGCAATCAAGCAAGCCAAGCAGGTAAAGCCTCTTTGGTATGGAGGACAATGGCTGAAATATAAATATGGAGAGGCCTGGCAGACTGATGACATCACGCTCCCACAAACCCGCCAAGGCAAGCGCTATGTACTTAAAATGGTGGCAGCAACCACCGTAGGGCTGGAAACATATCCTGTGCTCCATGCCATCGCCCAGAACACTATCCTGGGCCTTGAAAAGCAAGTCCTGTGGGGACATGGCATCCCAGAAAGAACTGAGTCAGAAAACAGGACTCGTTTCTGATATAGCCTCATAGACACCTGGGCCAAAGAGCATGGCATTGAGTGGGTGTATCACATCCCCTGTCATGCACCAGGCTCTGGGAAATTGAACGACACAATGGACTGCTAAAGACTGCACTGAGAGCAATGGGTGGTGGGACCCTCTAACGTTGGGATGCACATGTAGCAAAGGCCACCTGGTTAGTTAACACTAGGGGGTCTACCAACCGAGCTGGCCCTGCCCGATTAAAACTTCCACGTAGTGCAGAAGGGATGAAGTCCCTGTAGTGCGGATGAAGAATATGTTGGGGAAGACAGTCTGGGTTAGTCCTGCCTTGGGCAAAGGCAAAGCCATCCGTGGGATTGCTTTTGCTCAAGGACCTCGGTGCACTTGGTGGGTGATGAGGAAAGATGGGGAAGTCTGATGTGTACCTCAAGGGGATTTGATTTTGGGTGAGACTAGCCAATAAATTAGATTGTATGATGTTAATTGCTACATAATGCTGCATATCATCACTACTACAAGTGCTATATGCTGTATCAATGGTATTACGGTAAGAATCACCCAGACTAATGGAAAATGAACTTCGATGAAAATGAGCAAGGGGCAGAGGTGAAGAAACTAGAACTGGATTCAGCAACAAGCGCCCAGCAATTGACTCAAGATTGACATCTTCAACTGGCAGACCATGGGCATGGGCTATGCCAGGTACACCAGCCACGAGCTCCAGATGCAGCGTACAGCAATCCAACAGCACACACCATCTCTCCTGCCCTGAGAGACTGTTACGATAGATGGAGCCCAAAGTCATGGACTAAGTGAACTCAAAGGACGTTTTTGGGGGATGGTCTATACACTAAGGGAATGATACCTGTGTGTACATATCAAAAGAAAGGAAAAATGGTGGTGATTAATTGGAATATATTGGGAAGTATAGGACCTGGGCATGACATACATGGTATGGAGTAGGGGTGGATACTCTCCTGGTTTTGCCTGAGATAGAATTAATTTTCTTTCTAGCAGCTGTTATAGTGCTGTGTTTTGGATTTTGTATGAGAATAATGTTGTTAACACTGATGTTTTCAGTTGTTGTTAGCTGGTTGTAGTGTCTACACTAATTCCAGGACTTTTCAGCTTCCCACGCCCTGCCAGGTGCACAAGAAGCTGGGAGAGCACAGCCAGGAGAGCTGACCCAGGCTGGCCAGAGGGATGTTCCCCGCCATATAATGTCATGCCCAAACATAACTGGAGAAGCTAGTCATGAGGTAGGATTGCTGCTCGGAAACAGACTGCGCATTGGGGTATTTTTTCCCCCTTCTGCATGTGGTGAGCAATTGCATTTGTGACTCAAATGTTTTATTATTATTGTTATTATTATTATACTCTTTCTCTGCTATCCTATTAAACTGTCTTTATCTTAACCCATGAGGGTTTTTTCCATTCTCTTCCCCTTTTTGGGTGGGGGATGGATGAGTGAGTGACTGCCTGGTGCTCAGTTACCCACTGGGGTTAAAACACAACAACTTCCTAGCTAGTGAGGCAGCGGTGGACTTTGTTCCAGCTTGAGCATGTATTTTCTTCATTACAGGCTGCCTCAGGAGAACAACATCAGAGATGGGAACACTGCAAGTCATGGGAGCTACATTCAAGGACAAAAGATGATGACAGCATCCTCACCCAGGCCTGTAGCAGAAAAGTCCAATGTGGGAACAATGGAGCTGACAGGAAAGCTCTCCTAGCTTTGTTCAAAGTTGCAATTAAAAGCTTCCAATTTTCCAACAATTTTTGTTGTTGTTGTTTTTTTCAAATCCGTTACTGAGAAACTACATATGTCAAACAGAACATTCTGTTGCTATCATTTTTCAGTATGTTAAAATCAGCAACAAGAAGAAGCAGTACAGTGAGGCAAGTAGGCATTTGCCCCTGAGAAAGCCCCAAAGTCTTTTACAAAATTCCACATGGAGCGCACTGCATTGAACACTGGTCTCAGGTGGAGTTTCTGAGCCTCTCTGAGCTCCTCAGTATCTCAGATAGGTCCAACAACGTACGTGCTGAGGCTTGATGTAGTTACACTCAAGAAAAAGTGGACTGCGGTTGACCAAGCAACTAAATGCTCTGTGCAGCTCATGCTACACTGAAAAAAGATAAAAACAAAGGGTTGCCTTCCCACCCAGCTCTGGAAGTGAATGGAAGTCATTATTCTGCAAGTTGCCACCCTGCTGCTCACGCCAACCCTGGAGCTGGGTCAATAACGTGCTGGCAGCCAGGGTGTCGAGGGGAGAAGAAACCCACGCTGCCCAGCTCCAGACCCGCTTGGGTAATGTGGGCGTTCGGCCACCCTGGCCCCAGCCACAGACCAGGCTGACTTTCCAACCTGTTTCCTCGACGTGGCAGCAGTGGCAACAGAGGAGCACACAGCATCCAAGACTGCACCTTTGTGCAAACAGGGCTAGCTTCAAGCTTCTGAACAGACGGCTCGTTTGTTATTGGGAAGTAAAAGCCATTGAAGCCAGCCCCATTCAGTCTAGTGGGTTTTGTTTTACTTTAGCCCCTGGGATTTTCCTAGCAAAACTTCCCACCATGCTAATGGCTCCCGTGGCTTATTAAGTTAAGTGCTTGCAAATGGTGACAGAAACAATGCCTAGGGTTTCCTCACTTGTTATTTAACTGTCAGTACCCTGGAAAATACTGGAAAGCATCACTCACGGTAAGGGCATATTTGAGTTAGGTACAATGCCAGAAACATAAAAATGTCAGGCTTCTGTTACTTTAGATTTAGGAAACATCATCCTTTAAACATGGAATTCTTTCCCTGGAAGGAAAAAAAAGCTTGAAATTTATTTTTTCTACTTCTTACTTGGAATATTTGTCAAAGTAAAGTGATACTAAGCTAAAAGTGAGATTAAGTGCTTCCCTTTCCAGAAATCTGTTGTGCATTGATTTCACCAAGAATGAAGATCTAAAAATATCACATCTAATATAACAGTGAGATCCAAAAGCTTCCTGCTGCCACATACCTGAAAAGCCTTAAGCATACACCAAAATCTTGATGTATTTTTCTGCCCAAGAACAGAACTGAGAGCAGCCCAAAGTACAGTGTGAGTACTTTCCAGGTGCACCTTCACATTCAAACCCACGTTACAATGACATACAAAGCAGATCTATTGAATTCAGTGAATCAAATCTGCTCATCTTTGTGGATATGTCATTGTCATGCCATGACACTAGGAGAGCCCAACATGCACAAATAAAATTGCAGATGGTATGTCCTTGGGTGGCTGAAGAGCACTGTTGCCTGGACAGACAGCACCTTGGGGTGATACCTCCAACCCTGGCAATCCTTAGAGGTGCTGGCACCACACAAAGCTGACCAAGCTGTTCAATTGCAGCAGGAGGAACATCCCCATGGTGTGTGGTAAAGGTCTGCCCTGTGGGTCTGGCAAGAAAGGGTCAGGTGAGAAAGAAATGCCCATCAGGCTGAGGGAGTGAATGGCTAGTCATGGGACAGGAAAGCTTGAGAGAATCAGAGACATGGCACTGCATCTTTTAAAAAGATTTAAGGATACAAGAGAGGAAGGGTCCCTATAGACTGAGAAGCACGTTTTACAGCAGTAAATCTGAGTTACAACAAAGTAGTCCTGATATTAATCTCATATTCTGTTGCTGTGTGATACCTCTCACCCAGGGCTGAAACTCTAACTCCTCATGCATAGTCTGTCTTGCCGTGATGTGGCAGAAGTCCAGCGGGGGCTTTCCAATGACCACGATATGACTACATCACATCTGTCTTGACCCTTCATCTGCTGCACCAATATGGATTGTATTTCCACGGTTGTTGGATGCTTGGAAACTCCTGAGTAAGCGTGGCATGGCCCCACAGCAAGATTTGATTACAAGAGAGCAAAAACTGTTGTGGGCAGTAGGCATATAAAACCAACCATGATAAATCACACAAAAATGAGTGACTAGAAAAACAAAAGAGAAAAACAACTCCAAAACCCAGCAGCAGAAAAGAAACAAGCTACAAGAGAATAAACACTGATGAACTAGTCACTCACTACTACGTCCTTGCTCCTCTCAGGAATGTTTGCTAAATCAACACAACAAACTGCAGACAGTACAGAAAGATAAATTAAGAAAAAAAAGGGTAAGACAGAACAGCCTCTTAAAACACAGAAATATTAATTTAAGGCTGTATTTGAATGACAGATCATCTCTGTGCTACTGCAGTCAAGCATGCCTGCTGGTTTAGTTTATCACTAAGCACTGACCATTCAGGATGACTTCTTTTCCTACTGGTGGAGACTGTCTTAAATTGATGTCTGTATTTACAAAAACTTGGTAAGAATCAAAGCAAGTAAGAGCTCCCCTTCTGAGAAGCAGACATAACTGGGGGATCTGACATAGTGGAAAAGAACAGGGGGAAAAACATTGTCAGTTAGTCTTGCAGAGCTTGCTTTTGTTTTTCAAAGAGCCGAAAGGCAGACACTGCACAGATCCAAACCCGGGCTCAGAGAAGTGAATTCCAAGTGACTGTCCCTCTACACGCATGGCAAGAGCACTTGGTCCAGTTTTATCCTAGGGCTGCAGATTAAATTGTTTTATTGCTGCTGCAAATGGAAAGAGAGCCTTGTTTTAGCGGGACACCAATCAACTGCAGTATACTTTTCTGTTCAGCTTCGCTCTGGGGAGGATGTAAGAAGTTAACAACCAACATGTTGGAGGTATGCTGGCACCCAGCCCCTGGGGATCGCTTGGGGCCAGCCCTGGCTGGGGTGTGGGGGGGGTGGGGGCATGGAGGAGCACCCTGAGGCTCACCTGCTGTCCCCCTCCTGGCAGCTCCCCGGGGCTGCGGAATCCCCATGCCACCCTGGGAGTGGGCAGTGGGCCAAGGACACGATTCAGCTTCCAACACCCAGCTTGGATGCCAAGGACCCACACACGGCTACTGCCCAGTGACCAGACTGGATGGCTTCTCATGAAACTTCTCAGGTTAGCAGGTAAAGCATTTCCTGAGCAGCAATTTTAATTTTTTTTTTTCCCTTTTGCCTTGGGTAGCATAAGTCTGTGTTTATTCCATGAAAGTTTATTTTCTTCTAACTCACAACAGCAAAATAAAAGAAGCACTTCTGCTCCTGCAAAGTCACACACCGCCATCCCTCCGAAGCTCCAGTGGCATGCGACTTTTGTCAATGCCTACATTTTCTGAAACACCTCTTTTCTCCTACTTAACCATATTGTGTCTCTTTTGTGTGCCGTCTTCCACCCATCTTGGGTGTTGACACTGACTTTACTGATTTCTGGCATGGCCTCACTCTGCAAATTCCTCATACAGAGAAATCTGTATGAAGGGGAAAAATATGGAAAGGGCCTCTTTTAGGGAGTGAGAGGAGAGAAAGGGGAAAAAAAGGATCTCGCTTGTGTTTGCAATTTTGTTGAGATTACAGAAACAGGGTAAGGCATTACCATATCAAAGAATAGACCCACTCCAGCTGAACTGAAGGGACATTTACCTTCTGCCTCTGTTGCTCACCTCCCCTTGCCCACCCGCTGTCCTCTCCAAATCACCTCCTGTTCTCAGAGTGGCACTTGTGATGGGAGGGCTACACCACATCTTCCACTGGGACAGCAGTGACCAAGAGAGGAAAGGACACTGAGCATCACTGCCAGTTGCCAACAGGGAGCAGGGTCATGCTGTACATTCTGCAGGCTGAAAGCAATGTTGTGAGGAGATGATTTGTTTTATTTAGCAAAACCATAGCCAAAAAGAGCTACAGAAATGCCTGGCATTTGCTGCGTCCCAATACAATCCCACTCTCAGCAGGGAAAGCCACTTGCTATGCTAGTTGAGGAGCAAGCTCATCAGCTGCAACACAACTACACTTCTTCATGCCCCAGCCATCTGTAAGTTGTATCAATAACCCTCCTTATCACACTGACTATTATCTTGTGCATAGCATGAATAGAGATAAGCACTGCATGAAATAGTGCTTATTTATAGCTATGCATTGTTTTCCCCAGATACAAATATTAGAGAATGAGATCTAAAATGAATGCTGAATTATTATATATGCAAAAGATCAATGAAGATCATTTATCACTCTGTAAACATACAGAGTGTAGGAGTAATTCTTGTAATTGCAGTCTGACATCATTTCCCCCAATTTTGCTACAACATTACTACAATATAGCTTATAGTTCTTGGTGGAGGAAAACACCGTTGTTGCTGTTATTTGCAGTTTCTGTTGGAAATAGTCAGCACTGGGGGAAGGTTTGCTTCTACCCATGGAATTTTTATGTGAAAAAATAAAATGTGACTACTACATATGGACCAGATTAACAAATGTAAAACAATCCTATGCTAAATTTGGCAAATTCTGCAGAACTTCAGATATGAAAGTCTTGCCTCTCCATCCACAGACTCCAATATGCTCAGGAAGGATGAAAGTAAAAGACAGTCCTTGAAAAAGACCCCGGGTCAGGGAGAGCAGCATGTAGCATGCCGGTAAGAATCGTCTTGTTGAAAAGGGTGCTATCAAAACACGTTCATTTATTTAAGGTGTCTTTATTTAAGGAGGCTGTATGAATTTTGAATGAGTAGGAGACTCATAGCACACTCCTGCAGTTTCTGACTGAGTGCAAAACGCTTTCTCTGACGTGTCTGGGAGACTTTGACGCAATGGCCCCTTTGGGTTTCAAGCCAAACATTTCTCTGGTGGGGCTGTGTGTGAAAAGAAGGGGGGATGTCTCCAGCAGTGTAAAATAGGAAATGAGAAACAAAGCAAAGCCAAATAAAATCTACATGTAACAGTATCTTACGTGTACTTCTTATAAGATGATTTAGAGCAAGAGAATACAGGCAAGTAAGAGAAAATACACAACTAGAGGACATACAGGAAGAGCCGGGTGGTATGAGCCATCAGCTTGTCTTTCACAACACTATACTTGCCCCATCCCTGGGGACTCCCATTCTGGTCTCTCATGAACTGAACTGCTCTGAATGTGCAGACTATAGATAAAATTCTGACCTCAGCTTTTCCAGGTATCTGAACTCCACATGAAAAGTTGACACGTTTGCCAGACTTTTCAGTCTACTGCACCCATGGTTTGCAAAGGGATTTTTAAATAAACTGTTTCTGCTAGTACTGCATTCATTCCCTAATTTTTAACCTGCTCCACAGCTATAGGCACATGCACACTCCAACGTCTTCCTTAATCCAGTTCTGGGATTTTGAGCTGTTGACATTGGTCAGACTTTGCACAAAACAGCGGCTGGATCATGGAGGAAAAAGAGAAATCATGTCTTGCTCCAAAACTTATTTCCCCTTCCCAGGAGGAATACAGTACGTGTCTGCTTCAAACATCTGTCTGCACCTTTGCACTCCAGTGCACAGAATTAATTCGGTGTTTAAGGCATGGCTATCTTTGTCAACAAATCACCCCCACTCTGAGGAAGCCGCTTCCCTCTTGAAGCATTTATCCAGTTTAAAACATGCTAATGACTTAACATGAAAGCTTCCTTGGGGCTCTGCCTGTGCCGTAGCTGGGCTGGGAGGAGCAGCATGCCTTGCCCACAAAGAGTGAAGTTCCAGTCTATGTTAGCATCACCTCATTCTGGGCCTTAATATTTAGTATTTCACATGTTCATCCTTTTAATCTTCATCACCTTCTTTTCAGAAAAAATAAAATGTCCCTAATGGACAGTCTTGACCACAACTGATACTCCTGCTGGCATACAGACTCCTTTGCTACAGGCTGGCCGCTGTTCTCCTTGTTTTCTTCCAATGCTCACATCACCCTGTTGCTCCTGACAATTTATCATTTAAATACTCACTTTTACAAATTCTTTGGTGAAATACTTAGGTCAAAGCCTTCCTTTTAAACCTGATGCACTTTTACATTGACACATGCTGCATACAGGGCCATGTGAAGATACACCTGACCCACTGCGGTATTTCACAGGGTGCCTTCAACCACTATTAGCCAACAACCCCATTGGCACCACTAGCCCCATGACTACCACCTCTGAGCACGAAGATGCTCAGACAGAAAATGTCTGTGGTTGGTGGGGCTGCATCTACAGCCATCATACCTTCCTATTTCTCAGGGTGGCTGACACTTGGTCTTCTCTTCCTGCTTCAGTTTGCAAGCTCAGACCAGAGATAACAAAAAGCAGGTTTCTCTCAGTAGGACTTGCAAATGGTGGCCATGGGAGTCCTCATGAGCTCGCTCCCTGCAGCACTTTGTGCTTTCCACCCCTGAGCGCTTGTTGCCAAGTGCTGGAGGCAGGGTATGCTGACACTCAGCTTCCCGGCTCTCCTTCTGGAGGTCCTATCTGCTGTCAACAAATAGGGATTCCCTATTGGATCCCTGTTGGATTCCCTATCCTTCCCACCTGGATCCTGCGTGGCCTTTCCACAGAGCCTGGCACCAGCTGCAGATGTTTCAGATATCACGTGGGGCTCCAAGCCCTTGCATATCTCTGTAGTATATGAAGCTTTAGAAGTTTGAAACAGTGACAAAAGCCTGTGGAGCACCAATAACAAACCAGAACAAACTGAAGTGAAAATGAGACATGGGCAGGAGCAAGCTGTCAGAACTGACCGGTTTATTTTGTGGGTGCTTGTTAAACTCTAGCCCAGGTTAACACTTGCTTGGTGTCATTCTCTGCCTGCTGTTTGCAGCTCTGCAAAATGAGTTCACTGGTCTCTGGCCAGCTGATCCATCCAGCCTCAAGCATTCTCTGGCTGACGTCTCTGAAGGAGAAATCAAGTGCTTATGCAAATAGAGGAGACCAGGACTGTTTTTCAACTGACACCTGCAAACCAAAGGTGTTTGAGTACTTCATTTCAAATGTATGCTTGTTGAGGTTTCAAAGGACACCTTGCAAAGACAGCATGTGCAATCCATTTTCCAAAAAGAAAACCAAACACTCGAGTCTATGGCAATTTATCCACATCCATTTGAATCCCTCAAATCAAAAGATTGCTAAGGAAAAATGGAATTCACCACTGATCTAGTGACTGCAGGAGAGATGGTACTCCCCCCTCCACCCCCTGCAAAAGAAGAAAGTAAGCCTTTTATCTATAAAAAGCATTTTAGACAAAAACAGGAAGTTATTAAATGTGAATGGTCAGGATTCCAACTGATTTCTAAATTCATAAAGATATGAGAAGCTAATCTCTAAATAAAAGTCTGGCTGTTGCCAAAGCAATCAGTATTTATCTTTGTGTAAAGACAAACAGTAGTCCCCGTGGAGTTTCGCTGTTGCCAAAAACCTGACATAGAAGATTTTGGTGTCTTTTTCAACTTTCAGGCATTCTAGACGAGCCTTTACACTCTATTATGGACACAAATGCTCCTAAAGTCCCAAATCAGCGGCGGTAGCTTGGCTGGAAAAGGAACATGGAATTCCAGCTGAGAAGACGCTCCTGAGGCTCATGGTACTGGTGTCCCCGGGTCACGGTGACACGGAGCAAAGAAAAACAGGCAACAGATGTCTGGGGAAAATTAGAAGGAAGAAAACACTTTTCAGCCCATACCTAGCATCCTACTTGTATCTCCCAGTCCAAACTCAGCCAGGATCCTCTTTATAGGCACTGATTGCTCATGGTCATGACTTGAGGTGTTGGGTGGGGGACAGACCCATCGCCAAATGGCAAGAGGACCCTTTCCTAGGGGTCTGGGTGAAGCTTTCAGGTCCTGGACATGGGGCAGCCGGAGGTGACCAGATCTGGTGGCCACATGAACGTGCCTTCACAAACACGAAGGCTCATGGCAAGAGGTCATCTGAGGCAGGGGTGGGACAGCTGGTTGGCTCACCAACTGGACTCTGTTCTGCCTGCCTCCGCAAGGTATATTTAGCATGCTTAGGACCAGGGTGTCTCACTGCTTCTCTTGTACCTGCAGTTTTCAATCATAGAAAAATCATTCATGGGCATGTTGAAAAGAACCTGTTTTGCCCACTTTTCCTATGGAAATCCATATACCCCCTGCAGTACTCTGGTACTTTCCCAGGGACAGTCACAATGCTACACTCAGACACTACAGTTTGTTTAGCAGATTTCAAACAACTTTCGTACAAGAGATTGTTTAATTGTATTTTCTTTTGTTGTTAAGGACATTAAGCATTACTGGTATTATCTTTGGGTAAGCTCCAGTTGCAATACAAGTTTCCAAATGAAACATGGGTGGATGCAATTTAATGTGTAAAGGACTGCTTTGATTCTTACATAAGATGAAACTAATAATAATAGAAGAAAAATATTAGCCTCCCTCTGCTTCCTTAATAGGAATAAAATTTGTTCCTCCCATGCTAGTACCAGAGTGTGAATAGGAGAAACTGTTACAAAAAGGTAGAGATACTTAAAATTACTGTAATACGTACCAGCTCTACCTCAACTGCAAGAAAACTGTGTGTACTTCCATTTTTATACAGCCATACCCCAATTTATCTGATTATAGCTAGCTGGTTAAGCTGTGGTAGACACCCCTTGAGGCAACTGCATTAAGTCCGGTTACACAAACAGCCTCAAGACGCAGAGTCCACAATGACAGCCGTGCTCCTCGAGGAAAATGAAGAGCATGAGCTTCGTAGTGAAGTGGAAAACGGGGGGAAAGCCGTCTTGGTTAAGGGGATGTTGCTCCAGACAAATCTTGGAAAATAAGTCTCTTTTGGATATGTTAAGACAGCCTCCTCCGCAAAAAGACCTTCTACTCTTCATCTGAATGTTAACAAATCAAAATAGTGCATTAAAACAGAAGCAGCCTTGGACAGACTGTACATGAAGAACTGACACCTGTACACCTCACCACCCAAACAGTGCCAAGGCCGTACAAACATTGCTCGGGCTATCAGACTACCAGTGACGTGTCTACAAATAGCAACGATAAAACAGAGGGAGGATAAAGCCTTGTGATAGCAGACAGACACAGCATTGCACTTCACAAGAGAATCACTCAGTGAAGAACCACACAAATTTTGCTTGTGAGACATGGTTTAAAGGAATGCAGCTGCCTCTTGCTTCTCACAGATGCCTCTGATTTCCCTCGGAACATCTAATTTTCCCTATCTGGATGAGATGCCATTATACTGTAACTTATTGCTGTAAATATTATCATGGAGAAAGAAGTACTGCAACAGTGTATAGCAGGTATGTTTTTCCCTGTCAGAAGGGTGCTTACCATCCCGCAGCATATAATTTTTCTGTGGTAACGACAATATTTCCCATACTTAAAATGGGAAATACAGTGAACAAGTCTGGAAACGTTTCATTGTTGGTGGTAAATATCTGGATTCCAGTGGCAGCTTCTCTGTGATTTCCTTTGTATTTATCATTACTGAATCTAAATTGATTTTAAAGTCTTCAGGCAAACAGAGAAGACAGCATTGATAAATTTTAGCCTTTTTTTCAGCTCTTAGCTTCAAGAATCACATTGCCAAACCATGCATCATACTGGGGAAAAAAAAGTGCATCTTCAGCTAGTCCTTTCTCTCACCAAGACGCAATTGTAGAAAATCCTGGGAACACAGCAAGTGGGGGAGTGATGCTTTGCACAGTTCTGGTTTACGTCATTAGGTCAGAACAAGTAGGCAAAAAACAAAGCAAAGGAAAATTCAGAACGCATTAGAAACCCTCATCACTATGAATGAGGTAACACCAGTTTCATCCACTTAAAGGGTTAGCTATTAAAACTGCTTCTGGGTTAGACGAGCAATATGTCCTTTGACTATGACCAACTTTCACCACATTTTGTGCATTTATCGGAGATGTGAGTTCTACCTGGCATACTGAACTGATCCCGGTGTGTTTCAGTTGCTTTTTGGGAACAGCGCTCTTACCTTTGGCAGTGTGCTCTGCATTCTAAATTTAACCCCTGCCAAGCAAAGTATGGCACCTAAAAGTGTCCAAGAATAGTGCTTGCCTTTCAGCTGCTGTGTTAACACCTCATCCTGCGTCACTGTGGCTTAAAGACTTCTATATAAATAGCCTCTGAAACCACAAAAAAGGGCGCTATCATACTTTTTTTAAGGTTGCTCAATCTCTGTGTTTCTGAGGATGTGACTCCTTTGACCTCTGGCACTCTGCTTGCTCCAGTGTCCCCATAAAAGACTGTAGATTTTGGCTATGATAAAAAGAAACAATAATAATGAAGAAAAAAAAAGAAAAAGTGCTAAGTCTTCTCGTTCAGTTCACTTAATCCCACCTACTCATGAAAGAGCAATTGTATTGCAGCAGAATACTGAAATACTTTCAATGCCAAAACCAGGCTCACTCCCAGCCACTTTCATCTCTTTCAGGGCTGTTCATGAGAAGTGCCAGACAAAGGTCATTTAAATCCAGTCCCTATGTAGCAAGCAAGGAAGGAACAGGCGTTAACATTGCTGCTTTCTCTGTAGCATGCCTCAACTACAGCTCAGCTTTGCCTTGGGTCTTCTGCTGCCGGGCACGAAAGCCATCTCTGTTACCACTGAACTCTTGGCCTCTCTAATAAGACTGCCAAAGATGACAGTAATTCTACTGTCACCTGCCTTCGGACTAAGTGTGATGCCCAATCATTTCTCACAGTGACACAGAGAAGGCAAGCTGCTGCGAGGGCAGAGCTGGTGGTGGTGCTCACACAAGCACAAGATCTTGAAAATTCTTTCCTTTTAGCACTCTCTGCTTGCCAGGGACTTCAGTCCACAAGGGATAAGGGATTTAAACACCATCCAATGTAAAATCTTTGGCAGTTGAAACCGAAATTGTCTAGAAGTTTTCAAAATAAAAAAGACATTTTAAGCAATCCTCTGAGATGTGGACCAAGCCGATCTGGTAATAATTCACATCACCATCATCATGTACGGCAGGACAGTGCTTTATTTTTTAAAATAACCACTAATAACAGTTCAATCAGGTGTGGCAGACTAGCTATGTACAGTGCAGACCACACCAATGGCTGCCAGAGAAAGAAGATAGCTGTGAAAGCATTTGATTCACATTTGGAAAGCCTGACACTACCTGCAGAGAATGACAAAGCAGGGGCATCCAAAAAGCAAGCCTAATTTGTTCTGCATGCTCCGATGGCCCTTAGATCTGTCTAATCCCCTCCGATCGATCCTGCACGCTGTGCCCACCGGTCACATCTGCACGGCAGGCTGCTCCATTCACTCCGTGGGAACAGGTTCTAGATGCAGGGTTGGGATGTCTACTCAAAGAAAGGGGACAGCACATAAGCAGGGAGCCAGACATCAAATAAGTTGCAACTCCACTGACTTCCAGAAGCAGTTGTAAAACAGTTGTAAGTGGTATGACTGCATTGAAAGCAGGTCTCTAAAAGAAAAATGAAAGGCTCCTCTATACCCTCTCTGTGGAAAACCACAAGAAGTTTCTGCAAGGTTATCAGTCCTCAAAAGAAGGTCTTACTATGTATTGCATCCTGCTGCTTTAAACAATACAGGGTTGTGATTATGGATACAGGTCGTGATATAGAAAACTTAACTAGTATAACATCAGCTGGTGTTCCTCAATGAAAGAGAAACTGAAGGACATGGACTGCTACCAAACCATAAAGGCAATTTCCAGCTGGATTACCTTCAGCAGCTGCACAGGTCTGCAGCTCAGCTACGGGGCTGAGGAGGGAGCAAACTGACGGACTAGCAAGAAGGGGTGAAACAGGGCCATGATGATTTAAAAAGATATGTCCTCAAATTCCTGCAGCCAGCTTCTGGATTGCTCTGCATTGGAAAAACCTACAGCACCAAGCAGACAGGCTGTACCCACTGGCATTGCTCAATGGTACCAGCATGTGTCCAGGAGGTGGAACCTGGGGACACAGGAAATATGTTTTATCGCAATGCCAGCTAATTAAAGCACCTACACCAAGTACGCCTCCTCCAGCACACACCCAAAACAGTGCCTGCAGGATCATTCAGATGTTTTAATCCAGCACTGCTCACAGTAGTTTAAGTCAGATTATTCTGGGACAGACACATTGATGTATGAATTCACAAGATTTCTTCAGTTGTTATTGTAGCAAGTATTTGTAGGCTTGCACCTAAAGCAAATGAGAAGCTGCATGAAATAAAGGGAGACCTTTGAGGCAAAAGGCCCTCCACTAGGAATTTTTGGGTTAAAAAAGAAAAAAAAGGGGCAAAAAAAGCAATTAGTACATTGTAAGTAAATTGCTTGCAAAATCCTACTACTCAGCAACGTAATTGCTTCCAAGAAGTACCTGTGCTGCTTTAAATGAATACACAGCGTTTTTCCTTCTTCACGAAAGAAAAAAACCCCTAACCATTCAGCAACACACTGAAAGAAGCCAATCAGAGCTGACCTCATTTTCTTTTAGAATGTTTTAACAAGGAAAGAAATATTGAGACAACATTGAGGTACGGTCCAAGACAGCAGCAGTGTGTAAGGGAGGTGCATAAAGGAGAAACCTTGATGCAAACTCAGATCAGCCTTTGCTGGGCATCATTTAAAGCTCCTGGTGATACTTTGCACCATTTTTCTGCGGAGCTCAGAGCAGTGGCAATAACAAAGCCAGGCTAGCAAAATTAGGAATGAAGGCAGCAAGGCAGAGAGGCCGTTTCAGTGCTGTAGAGAAGTCCACGCCTCCAGCCACTTGTCTTTGTAGCCTGGGGATTGATCACAGCTGTGTCTCAAACAATAAAGACCCAAACCAACCAGCACAACAAGCTTCAGATCTGCTGGGTTCTTAGTAGCTGTTTTGCAAACTATGAGGGGAGGAGAAGGACACAGATTTTCTGTCTTTGGTACCTTCCTGGAGAGGCAAGCAACAATGGATGATTTCCTCCTCCAAAATTAATCAGCATTCAGCTTCCACAAGCATTTTTACTGGCACCAGTGTTCTCTGCTGTCCTGCCTCTGAACCCTGGTATTATAACTGTGTTCATTAATGTGCGCTCTATGCACACGAGAATACATGGCTGGGAAAAGGGTAACGACCAGGCAATTTTTCCAGACTGACCTACTACAAGTTTGATGATTCCATGGTATTTCCAGCACATTTTTCTGGAAACACTCATTATTTATCATTGACTACACACCTGCCTTAAATGGCATTTAGAGAAGGCACACACAAGTTTCACCAGTTCTAATACTTTTAAGGATGCAGCTTTGGCATACACAACAAGGCTGCACATGGCTATGGGTGCAGGGCAGGTAACATGGTTTGGGCAGGACAGAGTCTTCACTCCCTGCTAATTTCATCAGCATTTGGCTGACCTTATGTGTGAAGCCGGCTGAGCATTTTGCAAAGCCTGCAGCGTTGGGATCCCATCTGAGCCGCTTGAGTTGGTGAGCTCTGTGCTCTAGTGCATGGGATGTCGTTCCTGGTTGTGATTCAGCTGCCTTCCTCCTTTATTGACACGGCTTATGTGCGGAGTTTGCTTGCCTCCTGCCCAACCCACAGCCAGAGAAGTCCATATCAGTGCCTGAACCATGGGAGTTCTACAAAACCCGAGCTGTGCATGCCTGGGGAAAGGAATGAGCGAGAATGGGGAGGCGCAGGAGCACTACTGGACCCCACTTTCCCTCTCATCCTCCCAAAACCAGGAGAGTTTTGCTCCAGCAAATTATAAACAACGTCACTCTCTCTTAGACATTGCTGACTCGTTTTTTTTTTCCAAATTGGCCAGGGAAACTCCCTTGAGGTTAAAGCATGCTACTGTTGCCCAGTGCTGTAGCTGTTCACTGGCACCGATGCTCTGTATGTTACTGCAATTGGCTATACATTACAGCACAAAACAAGAAGGGAAAAAAAAGAAGGGAAAAAAAGGTGCCTGTAACTGATCCACAGCCTGGATGTTCCTCATCTCCTCCTCCTTATTCTGCATCACAGAATGACATCTGTATTGATCAGAGTTACTTTGGGCAGGAATTCAGGGTTGATGAGAGGTGGTTGAATGCAGAGACCTCCCAGGGCTCACTTGTGGCTGTCAAACACTGCTGCTAGCAGCAGGTCTCAGCTTGAATGTTGCTGTAATGCAAACATCTTGAGTGGAAAATTCAGTCAGTCACACTAGATGGTACAGGGCACAGGCAAGAGCAAACTCATAAAAAAAGTGAGGAAATTAGGTTCTTCACAACATGCAGTATATGCTGTCAGGAGCCTTTAAGATAAGCAATGAGATGACCACGCACAGTACAAGCAGCACAGGGAAAGGGAAAGGCAGAAGAAGGATACCAACGCCTGCAAGAATGTTGCATATCACTGCAACAGACACATGTAAATGTTTACAGATGCAATTTAAAACTTACTCTTTTCACCAGAAATGTTCTATCAGACATGTGTAAAACAGATGAAAAGAGACAACCCCAAAAGTTGTTTACAGTAGAAGAGGGCTATACGTGACCTGTCACCTCTCCACCCTTCTGCCTAGCTGCGCTTTCTGAATTTCGTGACACTACAGAAAATGGTCCCATTAAGCCGGCATCACAAGAGCATGAGCTGTCTCCTTCCTGTGGGGAATAACCAGCAGCACAAACTTGCTGACAAAACTCTTCCTTGCCACAATTCTTAGGTAATTTTTCTGGGAACATTCATACTAAAAACAATCTGCAATACGCTAAGCAGGGAGAAGGAAAGGAGTGTGAATTAAGGAACAGTACTGATGTCTCTCTGGGTCATTTAGCACTGCATGGCTTTTCAAAAGCATGTTGTTATCACGGGGCTAGAAATTATTTAATGTCACTGTGTCGTTGTGTTTGTGTCGTCTGGCTTCAAGGACATCTAACTGTTCTGGGTTTTTTGTTTTGTTTTGAGGAGTGGTGAATGCAAAAACACCTTCATGCCTCCATGCCAAGAGAATCGACGGGACTGTCTGGCAGTCCTTGCTGGAGATGCCCTGGAGGGACCAGGAGAAAGAGCCAGAGCAGCCTCTGCTTTTGGCTTCCTGAGAGAAAGGGGCCAAGCAGTGCACAGTGGTCCCCCAGGCACAGCCATAGCCAACCTCCGTAACACTCCCTGGCATCATGGCATTGCTGGAGAGCCAAAAACCTCACACAACAGAGGCAGACCCAAGACCCAACCCAAACTCTCTACCCCAGTCATCTGTTGGGGTTCAGAGGCAACTGCGATCACCAGAATTTGAGGGCTCATCTGCCAAGTGCAGACCCACCACCTACGCCAATGTGTGGTTATTTTCTCAAGCATTTGAGAAACGCTTCTCAAGGACAGGACACAACTGGAGGCAGTTCCCTGCCAAGGCATTCCGTGCAGACTGAAGGCACGCTGATCAGCTCTGGAGTGCTCATGAACTCTGAGCGAGTCCTGGAGCCAGAGCTGCCGCTGCCGCAGAGAGGGTGCCCTCACACCAACAGCACAAACTGCAATACCCATACATGGCCTTTCATCTCAAATGATGGAAATAATCTAATACAAGTCCTCTCCATCTAAATTAAAGAGCAATGCATACATGAAATGAGCTACCAAATAACTGAATATTTCCAGATGTTTCTGTTACTGCTATCTCTCATGCTGGTTCAGGAAGTTTCTAAACCTATCGTTAGCCTAGCAACTCTTCTCTCACAGCTCTTTAAAATGTTGGCAATGTGCTTGTTTTTTCCAAGCACTTTACATTTTATTTTCCTGGGGCATGAAAGACAGAGAGGTGTTTAAACAAAGAAAATATACATTCAAGCTTCCAAGCATGTGGACTTTTTTTTTTTTTGTTTTGGAAAGTGGTCATTCCATGTCACGGAAGTGGAGGAGATGGTTTCAAGATGTGGCGACATACGTCTCTTATTATCACAAATTTCAGCACACGCAGAACTCCACCGTATCACTCTATTGCAAAATGCTGCCTGCAAAATTGCATAAGTGCAGCTTTACAGGCAATTATATCAGGATACTAGTGCCTTTTCTATGCACTGTACTAAGGCTACTTTCTTAACAACAAAAAAACTTAACTCTTTAAACAGTACCAGAAGCCTGCTTGTGCTGACTTTTTTTGTTGTTGTGGTTTCTGCTTTCTTACATACGTCTGAAGAGATCCTCAATGAAACTGCTACATCCAGCAGACATTTCTCTTTTCTGTTTGAAAGCAACAGCAGCAAAAAGAGGCAGTGAACTTAAACTTCAAATGAAAAGAAAAATGTCAAAGCTTCTCTAATAAAACCTCTGGCAAGTATAATATTATCTTTAGTAAATTTTGGGGTTTTTTTGGGGAGATCTGCACTCAACAGTGCAATATGCAATGGAGACATGCCATAACTGACACTTTGCAAGATTCCCTCTACTGCATGAGTCACGGGTAACTCTTGATAGTTATGGGTAGTTATGGGATACCTATGGATGCAGGAGACCACTCTTAAAACTTCTGGGAGAAAAGCATATTGTTTCAAAGTGAAGTGCATAAAGTGCAAATCTTATGGATGGGTCACACTCAGAGTTGTAATACATTTCATCACCATTTTTTACGGTCAAAGCCAGGTTTTAAAATCTGGTTCGTGTCCCTGCTAACATTTCACCAACATTTGCAGTGAAATCCTGGTGTTAACGCAGTCAAATGCAGAACTGGGGCTTCATCCAGCTCTGGATCCAGCTCTCTCCACTGATTTTAAATGGAGAAGGAGATGTTAGAAATTTGAGGCACTGTCATATACACTGTATCCTGGAAAACTGCTAAATCTGTGGCTGAACATCCCTCCTGAAAGGAAATAAACAGGCACAATTTCTTTCTGGATCAAGCCTTGACCAGCCTTTATCTCTGTGTAATCTACTTTTTCAATTATTGATGCTCAACCAGGTCCTGAGCTTAGGAACTGGAAGTATGTGGCAACCAGGTTAAAATAAAATAAAATAAATTTTAAAAAGTATCTTTTTGGTGTTGGGTTTCCTACAGCACGGAGGAGGGGTTATAGTCTTCCTAGAACAAGCAAAATTTTGATGACCCTGGAAAAAAAATGCATCCTCTGCACCACTGCCGTGTAGGAGGACCTGCCCCAGCCCTGCTCAGTCTCTGTTCCATTGGACCCATAGGGAGCTACTTGAGGCAAGAACCCCCCCCAAAAGCCCCCAAATCTCAGCAGCAACAGCAAAATGACCTGTGCCAGCTGGTGGCCAAGGGCAGCGGGCTCTGTTGCACCCGTCCCCTGCTCCCTTGGACCTGCCCAGCCAGGGAAGCTGGCAAGCAAACGCCAGGCTAGCCCAGCTCTGCAGGCAAGGTACGCAATCCTTCTCCCACCGAGGCACTTCTCTCCTTCAGTCAGAGAGATAAATCAACAAGAGGGGTCAATGGTGAATATTTAATTCTACTGTTTTCTAAAATTTCAAAGGGAAAAAATGTAAAGGTCCATATCCAAAATTAATGTTATTTATTTATTTATTCATTTCTTTTTATTCTTAGCAACACAAAGTTTCTAGGGAATTCAGAATTTCTTCTGAATGTAAACAACTTGCGGATGGGCTGCAGGGTATGAAAGAGGCAATTTCAGCAAAACAAAAAAAAAAATCCCCTTACAACATTTCAAAAATTAGAAAAAAATATTTAAACAATTCAGCAAAAGCCTAGTGAATTAAGAGCTCCCTGTTAATTAAATCATGTTTGCTTGTACAATGAACATCCATATCTATAGAAGAAATGTAAGAGGTTAAATCCTCAATGCATGTTACCAATAACAAACAGTTTAATTAGATCTACTCTTACGCTTTAAATAAATCTACTTTTAATGCACACTGGAAAAAAACCATGGTATTGCCACTGGCAGGGTAAAAATGCAACAAATGCATTTCACAACCTGGTTCCAAAAACTCAGGGGGAAAAAAAAAATAAAAAATCACTCTTCTTCCAGGAGTAAATCTCTACAGGCTAGATATTTATGCCTACGACAATGGTTTGAAGGGAGGTGGCTCTGCTTTGTTTTGTGGAAATAGGCCTGGAATTGGTTTTCTCTGCCATGCCACAAAGCCAACAGAGCCCAGCAGCCCGGTCCAGCCCAGAGGCGCCTGAGACGGGGCCACTGGTGCAGCGGGACAGAGTGGTCCGGGCTGTGATGGCCCCGCAACATCCTCCCACGGCTCACGCCCCCACGTACCGTCCCGGCGGCTGGGCTGGCTCACAGAGGTGCTGCTCCTGCCTGCCAGCTGAACCGGGGCAAGGCCACAGAGATAAAGCTATAAATAAAGGGAGTGGAGAGACAGGAACAGAGGGAGCGGAGAGGGAGGGTGTGTGAAGAATCAAAAAACTTTAAATAGAAGGAAAATCTCACGGGAAACAGCATTAATCACTACCGTGTTCTCTGGAATGTGCTTAAAAGGTCACATTTCTTGGGTGCATATGGCTTAATACACACCTCTCACGCTTACTTGGTGGGGCAAGCAAGGCCAGTGCTGTGTATCTGAACGCCTTCTGCTCTTTAACACCACCACGCAGCAGCACATAGTGAATGCAGCACTCGGGTATTTGATGGATGAATAGACCGAAAGATGAAGTGTTCATCTGAAGAATGCTACACAAATTATTTTCAGTTAACTAGTTTGCTTTGCTTGTTTATTTAAATTAACCTCTCCTCACTCTAGACTGAACCAAGCCAAGCTCTTCTGCTGGAGAGACAGAAACCAGCACAACTCATTTCATGCAGAACAGTGGCTAAACAGCCAAGGATTAGATGCTGGTTATTCTCAGGGGAGGACCATTTTTAATCCCCTTGGTCTACAGAAGCCATCTAGCCTATCAACCAATATGCATTCCCTTTACCTTTTATTATTTTGCTGTGAAACCAATAGGAAGGGTGTTAAGCTTTAATACACATTACTCTCTCCTTGTTGAAGGAGAGTAATTCCAAAATGCAATTAGAAGGCAAAGCCCATCCTGAGCATCAGGCAGCAAGCAAGCAGCAAGCGATGACTCCTTGGCGCCCAGCACCCCTACACCTGCATCCCACAACATTGCTTCTCTCCGAGGCAAGGGCTTTCTGGGAAACGGGTTGCAAAATGCAGAAATATGCAACAGGGACATGCAAAGCGATGTTGAGGGGCCGAGCAGGAGAGGGGTTTTTTGCAGGAGGCTGTTTTGTGCACCTCCTGTCCCTCCGGTACAGGGGCGAGCACCCTCCCTGGGAATGGGAATGGTGTGGGCAGGAGCCCCTGCCAAAACCTAGGGAGGAGGGACCAGAGCCAGCTGCTGGATTAACAGCTCTCTTGGGGAGTCCTCATCTTCTCTCCTCATCTGGGGCTGACAGGCTTTTTCAACAGAGATCTCATTAAGCCCATAGTGTGCCTGAGAAAGAAAAGTAAGAAATCCCCATATCTTCATGTCTTAAGAGCCAAATCCTGCAGACCACCCTATATTCTGGCACTAGAACAAAAGGAGAGTGTGTTGGGTTTGCATGGCAAGATTTTGGTAGTGGGGGGGCTACAGGGGTGGCTTCTGTGAGAAGCTGCTAGAAGCTTCCCCTGTGTCTGACAGAGCCAATGCCAGCCGGCTACAAGATGGACCTGCTGCTGGCCCAGGCTGAGCCCATCAGCGCCTCTGTGATAACATATTTAAGAAAGAGAAAAACAGTTAGAGAGCACTTTTGCAGCCAGAGAGAGGAGTGAGAAGATGTAAGAAACTCTGCAGACACCAAGGTCAGTGCAGAAGGAGGGGGAGGAGGTGCTCCAGGTGCCAGAGCAGAGATTCCCCTGCAGCCCGTGGTGAAGACCATGGTGAGGCAGGCTGTCCCCCTGCAGCCCATGGAGGAAGGATGAGGGGGTGTAGAGATTCCACCTGCAGCCTGTGCAGGACCCCACACTGGAGCAGGTGGAGACACCCGAAGGAGGCTGTGACCCTGTGGGAAGCCCGCGCTGGAGCAAGCTCCTGGCAGGACCTGTGGATCCATCGAGAGAGAAGCCCAAGCCAGAGCAGGTTTGCTGGCAGGACTTGTGACCCCGTGGGGGACCCACGCTGGAGCAGTCTGTTCCTGAAGGTCTGCACCCTGTGAGAGGGACCGCATGCTGGAGCAGGGAAACGATGAGAGGAGTCCTCCCCCTGAGGATGAAGAAGCGGCAGAAACACCGTGTGATGAACTGACCGTAACCCCCACTCCCCATCCCCCTGTGCCGCTGGGGGGGGCGGAGGTTGAAGCCGGGAGTGAAGTTGAGCCCGGGAAGGGGGGAAGGGTGGGGGGAGGTGTTTTAAGATTTGATTTGATTTCTCACTCCTCTACTCTGTTTTGCTTAGTAATAAATAAGATGAATTCCCTCTCTAAGTTCGGTCTGTTTTGCTCGTGATGATAATTAGAGAATGATCTCTCCCTGTCCTTATCTCGACCCGTAAGTTTTTTTTCATTGTACTTTTTCTCCCCTGTCTAATGAAGGAGGGCAGTGACAGAGCAGCTCTGGTGGGCACCTGGCCCTCAGCCAGGGTCAACCCACCACAGAGAGCAAGCAAAAAGCCAATTTGTTTCATTTCCCATTTCACTATGTTATGTAAAACCACATATATTGAAATAGTAATAATATAAAAAAGTGATTTCTCTGAGAAACAATGAATACATTCCACTACTGTATACTAAAAAAGGCACTTCCAAAAGATGCTTTGTTGAAATAAATTCATAAATCTTCATGGAGCACTCATACAAGTTCCAGAAACTATGCCAAGCATTATTAGAAATGGCAATTTGTTCTGTATTTCACAGCATACACAGTGTATCATCGTCAGTGACCAAGGTAGTGCATCTCTTCCACTGTCACCTAACAGTGAGAGCTACCTCATTTTCTCTAATATGAATTACTGACTTTTCAACTTCAGAACAAGAATTTTAGTCAGCACATTTTCTTGGGAAATGAATCTTCAGTGTCCTAAATGCTGCTTGGCATGAGGCAGCATACAAGGAAAAAAAGTAAACACTTTGCAACTGCATGCTTCAAATTAAACTTACGGGTAGTCAACCGCTGAAACAAAATCCAACACAAAATTCAACCAATTTACCTATTCATCTTGCCTGAATATAAGTCTTTCCTTCCTGTTACTGTCAACTTTATAGATTTTTACAATTTTTTTTAGCCTTTAAAGGTGGTGCACCACCCTACCACGTCCATCCTGCACATTAACATGGGAAACCCTTTCAATAACCCACTGCATCTGCACGGCTTCTAGCAGCACAACCTACATTTCAGGTGATTTCTGGCAAGTCAGGCTGAAGACCTTCAAAAGGTATCTTCCATAGCCACAAAAGGTACATGCATCTCAACGTAAACCTCTTTCTGTTTTCAACACTCACATCTGCAACTGAGATAACTTCCTAGTCTCACTTGTGGCTAGCGCAGTTACCAAATGGAAATTGTGCCTTTACTATGGCACACACTCAAGAGCTTACAGCAGAAAACCAAGCAAGCCTCTTGGTATTCTGAAATGATATAAAACCACTCCATATCTGCTTGAAGTGAAGCAGTACGTACAAAAATGGAGCCTTAACTCTGAACTACCTAAAATGCGAACCATGACCTCTCCATCTCCTTCACAGGTAAAAGAAAAGATAGAATTTTCTCAGTCTCACATGGAGGATGAGACCGAAATACTTGAGGATGTCAGCAGGACTACAAGACACTACGTTCACTTCTTGCCTTAAGGTAGAGGAATAGGTTGTGGTCTCCTAAGATGCACTCTGCCACTCCTCCAGGGAGTGGGAAGGGCAAAGTGTTAAAGTTGCAAACTGTTATTATGTGTTTGGAAAGCTCAAAAGGTAGTTCAAATGAGAATTCCAAGAAATACATAGCAGTTGCCTTTGTGTGCAGCAGCATGTGAAGGAGAGAGCTGCTGGGGAGAGGAGACTGGGTAACATCAGTAGGAAATCCAGACAGAGCTTTTGATTCAGAAATTAAAGAGCCAAGTATCTCTCTGCATTGACATTACTTCAGAAATCACCTACTGTAAACAAAAAATACACTACTTTTTATAGGTGGAAGGGCAGTGCCAGCCTTTATATTCTTTGTCTACCATGCAATCCTTTAATCCTTTTTGGTTTTTTTTTTGCACTTGTGCACATGCATGGCAAGGACAACGGATCTCCTGGTCAGCAATGAACTCCATTTCACTATTTGCCTCCAGAGGAGGAACTAGAACATGATGGTGTGCCCTGCTGCCATGACCTGGAATGTGAAACACTAGCAGACATGCTTTGCAGGTCTGTCACCTCAAGACAAATAATTTTCCTATCACAAATTTCTGTTTTGACCTGTGCAAACAGGAGTTAGAAACACCCACACATCGTTCCTACCCTGCTTCCTATACTGTGGTATGAGCAAATGGGACTTGTTATGCATTTTTATTTTAAGAGAAGACATAACGTTACTTCTTCAGCCTGTGCCTTTCTCCATCCATGAGGCTTTTTGCAGCCTGGAGTTAAGTGACTCCTTGTAGCCCCTTCGCCAATTAACTGAGAGCAAGGGGCTGTTTTATATGTTACCTAAAGTTGAGTTTCTTACCGTGTATTGAAAGAAATATATTTCCCCATTAAATGGGGAAATATAGAAGGTAGACACCTCATTGCTTAAAGTATGTGCCCAAACTCATGGCTATGTGTCATGATTTAGCCCCAGCTGGCAGCTGAGCACCATGCGGCCGCTTACTTATCCCTTCCCCCCGGTGGGACAGGGAGGAGAATCAAGACAAAGGTAAAACTCATGGGCTGGGATAAGGACAGTTCACTGGGACAGCAAAGGGAAATAACAATAACAGTACTTAGAATATACAAAGTGGGTGATACACAATGCAATTTGCTCACCCCCAGAACCCATGCCCAGCCTGTCTTGGAGCAGTGAACTCTCCTCCCCAGCCAGCCCCCTTTACATACTGAGCATGACGTCATATGGTATGGAATATCAGCTAGTTTGGGTCAGCTGTCCTGGCTGTGTCGCCTCCCATCTTCTGGTGAAAATTAACTCTATCCCAGCTGAAAACCAGGACACTTTGCTAATAATTTTTAATGTAACCCACCTATATCAGAGGTAGACCTTATAGCACCAGTTGCTGATTAATAGGCACAATGTGATTGACTTTTTAATGCTGTTGTTCACCAGACTCTTTACTTTTCACTCTATATGACAGCCAAAGGGATAAATAAAACCCCAGCCTGTTCCTCATATGTTCAAGCTTTGGAATGAATTTTTTTTTTTTATTCAATTATGTGGAAGTTTTTCCTCCCACTTTGTGGGAGCTAACCGGAATGTATGTGCAACAGCATCAGCACTGGAGCAGGCAGGCTGTGAGGGGCAGCGTGTCACACGGGAGACTGGCAAGCGATGCCAAGTCCCTGATGCAGTGTCCCGGCCTGTTTTGGGATAGTTTTGGGCCTGTTGGGCCTATAACTGCCCCAAGTTGGGAAGAGTGAGCACCGTTTCCACTGCACCCTTTTCTCTTATGAAGCAGGATGCAGTTACGGTAGAAAATATTTCATTAAATATGTTTATTTTGACAATTCACAAAGGTAACCAACTTTAAAAAAAATATAACACATCATCAAGGAAATCCAGTTACATATCTAAACTCATTTAATTTATTTTTAAAAATTTCCTTCCGTTTCCCTTTTATGAACCACAATTTTGAATTTCAGTTTGTTTAACGGAAGACAGCAGCAACCATTCTGAAAATATACAACAGATTTACAGCTTTTTCTTTTTCTCTCTATATACATAGCTTCTACTTGGAAAATTCATCTCTATGTCACTCCTCATACCTCTAGAAAAGTAAAAAGTGGGCACCTAAAAGCAGCTTCAAACAAGGGGAGATGAGAATTATCAATGCCATATATCAGAACAAGTTCCTTCTGAGGTTACATCAATATCGGAAGATGGGAAACAGCTCCCAAAACCGCTTTTAGGAGAACAAGGAAGGTACCGAGTCCAGGGTGAGAGGAAATGATTTCCATGAGAAGGTAAGTGCAGGAGCTTGGCCACTTTTCCTGCTTGTAACAGCTTAACTCCTTCCCTCTTCTTCAGGAGACATCGATTTCTTTCATCAAAGCAGACATTTCAAAAATCTTAACTGTCCTTGCATTTCTATGATTATATTAGCAAATTTGTACTCGGATACCAAGTACTTTATTAAAGCAGGAAGACCCAAGCAGATACCTCTTACTCCAACACAAAGAAATGCAACAGAAGTGCTCTCTCTCCCTCCCCTCAAACTTATCTGACCTTTTTTTTTTTCTTTAATATAAGCTTATAGGCTTTTAGCACTACCATCAAGGAATTACTTTTTCAACATGCTGCAACACAGAGGCTGCTCTCCTAACATCAGCCCACAGCAGCAGCCAGCCCTGTGGCAGGTACGACTGTGACAGTTTTACAGACTACTAAATTCTCACTTTGCCAATTGAAGAACTCAGGTCATCCTGCCTACAAACTTCAGAGCACTCATCCCTGGGACTTCAAACACCTCCTGTTTGCTGGTGGACCTGAAAAACAAGTATTTTCACTTATAGTAGTTCCCCTTGCTCCAGTACTTCATTAAGCAGCACAGACTGATAGACAACACTTGAGCTTGGAAAAAAAACCACTTCAGACTTAACAAATGATGTCATAGCTTCTGAAGTCTCATGACCTTCCACACAAGTTCAGAGTCCTTCTATGGGCTCTCCAGGCTCTGATACGAAAGGATATGTGTCTGCCAGCGGACATGCTGCTGCACACACAAGAAGCATGCTTGAATGTAGTATCAGCATTTCTCCATGTGGAAACAAGGAAAATGAACTTCAGAGACTTTTTTTTTTAGGCTGAGCAAAGTGGAAGGACGGGATGAAGGTTTCCCAAATGAGAATTGCAGAAAGCATGGGGATTTTCTGTTGCTCTTATTGCTTTCAGCTTTAAAGAAGGGCATCAAATGTGTAAATGTGTGACAAACTTACTCATGGAAGGGCTTGAAAAAAGGAAAAACAAAGGAAAAACCTTTATCTGAAAGAAAAAAGAAAAAAAGCAGTCCACCTGTGAGCTCAGCAACCGCATACCCAGCTGTATGAAACAGGAAAACAAGAAGCTGCTCTGCTAATAAAGCCAGAACCATAAGAGCTCAAAATCGCATTTTTCTTTCACATTCAGGTTCAAAATACATTTATTTAAAAAAAAAAAGCACAAACTAAGCCTTTTCCTTGAACACACTTTTCATGCTGAGACTAGAAGGAGGGAGGCACAAAGGCTGTTGTCCCAAGGCTATCACTCACTGCCAACCATTTCCCACCCCACTGATCAGCTGCTCTGCCTCAGATGTCTCAAACTTTTCCACCAGCAATAACTTTGTGTTTTGATGTTAAGAGCCATAGTTTCATTGAAATCACATAGGCAAAAATAATTTGGGGTTTAAAATTGTATTCTTCTGTTTTCACAGATCACCCCAGAAAAACAGACAACCTGGAATACTAACGCTGCTGCTCATGTGCAATGAAGCAATGCACAAGAAGCTGCATCACTTCTCCTCTCCCACAAAACAGTCTCTTGTTCTCAGTGTTTTCCACTGGTGGGAAACAAATGATTGTTTAGTGCCTCATTAAATGCAGTTTTGCAATGCGACAAGTTAACAGCTGGCATTTTTATTCATGTAGTTTCTCAAGCGGAGGTTTTGCCCTAAGTTTTGCTTAACATTTGAGCTGTTATCTCAAAGATGAAAACACAAGCCAGTGGCTGGACATGGACATTACCACAGATCTTCTACACTACAAATGCTTTGCTTTAACAGTTACCAAGGATTTATCAGTTTTAGGTGAGAATGCAAGAAATTTAACCCAGAGAGTCAGTGAAGAAATTAAGCAAAACATTTAAAACCAAACTCCCCATGCAATTATGTGCTTTCTAGAGCACAAAAATGTTATCTTGCAAGCAGCCATTTTGTAAAAGCATTATTGTTGCCTCTTCTAAAGGGTGGATTCCCACCTTCTGTTCCAAAAAATTCAGCTCAAAAACTCCAATATCAGTAGGTCTTGGTCACGTGCTGATGTTTTACATTTAATTCTTTTTGCACATAGATTTTCAATTTTTTTCCTTGGTAACAATTTCTACCATGGGCTTTTCTCAAAGTTTACCAAGACTGCTGGAATAGAGCACGTCCCACAACATGTCCCCATCTCCATTACTGTGGAGAAGGCCAGGCTGATGAGTACTCACTCATGGATGTAGCACTGCTAAGTGGAGTCATGGCAGAGCGAGATACGGTACTAAGTCATTTTGGTTTAGTGCAGATTTTTACTAAGTGAATTTCACTCCTTCTCCAGCAGTTTGTTATTTCACCCGGATGTGACAGAAAGGGATGGATTCTATTGCTTGAGGGTAAGGGTGTGATTTCCAAGTCCTGTTATTCATAAAGAAAAATAAAAATAAATTCCCTTGACCCTGTTGAGAGAATACCTACTTTTGCCGTTGCAATTCATTTTTTGAAGCCTTTTGGAAACAAGAGACAACCTTTGTAAGCAATTATAATTTTTTTTTTTTTTTTTTTTTTTAATCAAAAGCTGAACATGAGTACAAACCAAGCACTACTCAAGGTTTATCCCTCTCTGGCCATTCTTGGAAGAATGCAGAAAGCTTTAGTTTGCCTTTTAAATTTATTTCTTCCCTGAAAAGGTAATAAATTATACTGAAGTCAGGGAAAGATTTTTATTAAACAAGGCCTCATTTCCATCACATGTAAAGGAATGGATTTACTAGAGGGATTTTCCCCCTTCAAAAATAAAATAAAATAAAACCACATTCCTGCCTTGGGAAATGATGGAAGTTCCTCAAAGCACAGTTTCAAAGGATCCCAAATGAAAATAAATAAGACTTATTCTTAACTGAAGGGGTAAAGAAGGGGGAAAATTCCAAATGGTTTCCTCAGGGTGAAGCAATGAATTACACAGGAATACCTGGAATACTTTAGAGAAAAGACAGTTACCAGTATCAGCTTTAGCTAGGGATGCAATAAATTTATTCAGTGAAGTCAGTGAAGGAATTAAGCAAAAATTTAGAATGAGATTCCCAACACACCCAACCAGGCTCTAGGTTCAGAGAGAGAGACACCTGGATCCAAGGCACCAATAGTTCTGCTTCAGTAAGCAGAGCTTGCATGGGCTTGTTTTGACAAAGAAAGCTACTTAGGAAGTTTATCACACAAACTGACCACAGTGTAATTTCCAGATGCTGTGCTTCCTTATTTTTTTTCCTTTTGATATCCTTGTCAGCCAAGCAGTACTGGCAAGAGATTTGGTTTGGGGCTACTAGACAAAATTCAAAAATATCAACTGGAATTCATTTGCAGGACTATAAATGACAATTAAAATGATCAGTGAGTGAGATTTAGAAAGATAGATTAAGTGTCAGAAAGCACACGTAGTATTGGTTTTACTAGCAGCATTAAAAAAAAAATCCTAGGCAAGTCCAAAGGGTCTTAAATTTAAGACACTCCAATCACTGCATAATTACATACAGATTACAGCTTAGATCCTTAGCGAGTTGTCATTATTTTAACCGAAAGCAGAAACCCATTTTGCTGATGAAATGTAACTAACTGATTTTAATAGTTCTTTGTGAAAATTTGTCTTCCTTTTACGAAACAGAACTAGATCTAATATACTAATCAACCTGTATTTATCAAGAAAATAAGAATATGGACATTTACATGTACAAGCATAAAAATATTAGTCCACTCATTATGGATAACAGACATAATGAAAATTCTATTTTTTGTTATTAATTCTGAATGATTTCACAACGAAATCTTCCAACAAATATGAGCAACAAGAAGGCTTCCATTCCACGTCATCTACTTGCAAGCTGAAGGTACAGATTTTATGAAGTCAATACCAAAATGTCATTAAGATGCATGAAAAAAAAAGATAATATATAATAATTCATAAGAGCAAGCCCTGGAAGCCACACCCACCCCAAACTGTATGTGTTATTTTCCTCCAAGGAAGCTTCTGAGGAGCAATCACAACTACTCCTAAGGTCTTCCACTAAGAAATAGGAAAGAAATCCCACCTATTAAAATTGTGTAGGATAAGGTGTGCTACAAAAAAAAAAAAAAAAAATCTTACAGAATAATTTTAACAAAGATTTAACTTCTTCAGGCAAATATTTATGATACAGCTTAAAAGTATTGCTATCACACTGCAGGTCTTAAAGCACTTATTTTAACCTTCCCTCTACATACAATGCTAATAAGCATTAATATTATAAACTCCATTTCAATTACAGTCATCAGCCACAATTTCCCAGTTTACTCGACTGTGAGTTAAATTCACCGTTTATGTACATTTAAAATATACTTATCAAAAAATGCTGGGACTGCACATAACTGCACCCTGTGTGCTAGAACAGAAAGTCATTGATGCTCAGACTTCTATTGCCAGTGCCAGTTCCCGAGTTTATTGCCCTGTTTTTCCCTTGAGGACTAAATCAATACACAAGTGACATTACTATGATGCAAAGGTCAGGCTGGGTTGGTGACTCTGAACGAGCCCTCCTTGCTTGGCTGCAGGGTGACCTGGTATTTATGGCTTCACACTCCCCAACTTCCAGAGAAGAAGCTGTGAAATGCGCTGTCCTCATCTGAACACCACTGTGATCTCACTGCCCAGCCCAGCTTTCTACGTAAAATGTAATAACGTCACGGAAAAAACCACAACTGGATGCACAACCCCATCTCCAAATGGGGCAACCGCTACCTGGTGGAAGGACATCTCCAAAATAAGACGGTATCCTCATTTTCGGTCATCTCAGGGAGGATGCTGCTGGAGAGCTCGTCTCTCTTCACACCAGCAGGACTCCTCAGGGAGAAGGTGAATAGATGAAGTTGTCATCTTCCATTCACAGGGCTCAGAGTTAAACCCTGGCCTCTCCAAAAGATCCTCTTATCAGTTGCATTGCGCTACCAGGGCCGATAACTTTCCATGGGCAGGGAAGGTCTGCTGAAATTCAAGTGATGCCATAACCAAGCTCTCTCTAGATAAGAGCATCTTGGCCCAGGATCACTCACTTGGTAAGTGGTGAAATATAGTTAATAAAGTCTAAGCCTTATGATTCAGGGGCTGATAAAGATAGGCTATGCTGGTTAACCACCTGACACTGCATGACGGGCATGGACATAGAGACGTGCCTCTAGCAAAACATAGGGTGCTGTCATCCAGGTTGTAGCACTGTTTCACAGTCTTTTTATTTTTCACTGATAATCAAGTGCTTTTACTGCATGAAGGGAGGAAGCAGGAAAAGATGCAGACTGCATGCCAAAAAAGACAATGTAGATATTAAAAACATCTTTAAAAATATATGCCTCCACAGAACTTCATATTTTTGATCTTGGAATGAAATGCTGCATCAATCAATCACCCAGAAAGGTTCAAGTTATCAATAATGCACTTTAACTGTCTGGCTACAGCATATGTTGACATTCACGTGCACTACTCTAGCTATTTGCTGTTTTCCATCCCCATTTGGTACCTAGTTGTGAAAGAAAAGCTACAAAAGTACAAAAATAAGACTCTCATGCAATTCATAACTGTCAGAGAAAGGGAGGGCAGGAAAAAAGCTGTTGCTGAGCAGTTCCACCCTTCCAGATGTTTATACTGAACTTCCAGATGTTTTTCTTGCATTTATTGCTTCATTATAATAAGTAAGGGACTGTCTTCAAACACAGTGAGGCTCCTTTAAATCAAAACAGTTTATACAAAAAGAACCTTCACTTTTTTATCTGTGCCTACATTAGCTTCCAAATTTTACAGAATAAATCACATTCCTCCAAAGTGGAGGATATTACAGGCAGGAAAGTCCTAAGTGCCTTTTGAGTTCCCAGGAACATAAAGGGTAAGCAATCATGAATTCATTGCTTGCTCTCCCTATGTCCTGAGGGCCAGCTGTGGTGCTTGGCTCAAGAGGCATGCCTAATTTTGGCCAAACACCATTGAGAACTCACCCAACACAGAAGGCTAATTGGCAGGACTGATAAAATACACATAAGAAGGGTTGTTGCTATTATTATTTAAAATTCAGTTATGAAACCTCAGTATCGTAGTCTCATTGTCTAACTTCTAAATAGAGAACAATGCCCGAAAACATGTATGGAGGTATAGGGAAGAGTTATCCACATTGTAAAAAAAGAGCTGACAAATTAAGGACGAGTATTTAATCAGCATTTAGTCATGAGAATATACAGGCTAACTTTCCAACAGTAATGATCTAAGCTGGTAGTTATCTACAAATGCAGGTATATAAGAACCCCAAAAAGACCCTAGTCTTCCATGACTTCTTCCAGGCCATGGAATTCCAGAGCAGAGCTAGTATTTCCAGCCCAGAGCTCCAATATCCTTTTTTGGTGCTTTCACCACTTCTTAAAACAGTAGTTAGATATTGTCATCCATTTTTGGGCTAAACCTGCATTTAGCCCAGCCAAATGCATTCAGAGTCTAACTATGACCTCCACCAGAAAAACAGTTTAGCTTTGTCCTCAAACGTAAGATAAAAATAATGTGGAGGATTGAAAAGAGGATGCCAACTTTCAGCTGTTGTATCCGCTAGGTTTCTGCCTGTTCCTTTGATTGCTAATTTAAATGTAACACATGGTGGTGGGGAAAGGCAAAGTGTCATTGAGTTGCAAGCCAAACCAGACCTGATTTTACAGCTATGTGCGGTACCCAGATCAGCAGCCCCAGCGCAAAGGAGAGGCATGCTCTAGAGAAAGAGCTTTATGTTCCTTGTTACTTTCGAAAGATTTCAAAAGCTGCCTTGTTAAAAGAAAAAAAGGGCTCAACTATGAAATCACTTCCTTCTGTTTAAAATATTTTACTCAAGGAAAAAAAAACAAAAGGGGATGAAAAGAAAAAAAAAAAATCTGTTCTCTGCTTTTGACTTGTTCCTAGGATTCAGCATCTCACCCGCTCTGTGGGATGACGCAGTGTGCCAGATCCCGACCGCTCCAGCCATCGCGTCAAGCGGCCGTAGCCCTCCCCACACAATCACCCTCTTGTCAGAGGCGGCTGGCGTCCGCCCCGCACATGCTGACAGCATCGACGCCGGGAGGACTGCACCCCCTTCGGGGAGGCTCTTCTCCTCTTGGAGCAAGGCAGCAAGGCGCGAGGAGGGCAGGCCGTGTTAGGCAGCTAACAAACAAGAAGCTCTTGTGTCAATTCCCTCCCCCTCCCACCCCCCCCCCCCCCCCCCCCGAAACGTAGCATGGATGGGGACAGAGGAAAAGATGATCTTCTGCTTGCAGCAGCGAGGTTTTGCCTGGGAGTACAGCCAGCAGGACGACCCGTTTATGGAAGTTTAAAAGTCAAATGAACAGTTCATTGCTGCCCAAATCACAGGGGGGTTACTTACGGCTGAGCACCATTTTGACAAAGATCCTAAGAGGAGGGCTGGTTTGCCTCCCTCTGCCACTGCTCACAAGTTTACTCAGACTCCCAGCTCTGTTTTTCCTTGGTTCCCAAGGCACCCTCCCACCCTGTCCTCCAAAATGAATTGCCTCCTCCTGGGTAAGTGGGCTGACACACACCAGCTTCCTTCCCCATTCAGCTGTGGGGCAGGAGAGGAGGGAGCGGGGTCTTAGGAGTAAACTGAAACTCTTCCTTTCCCCTCTCCACCTCCAAAATGTTGGTTTCGGCCTCAAACAGCAATGTATTGCCCTGATCTGCACTGTTAAGAAAGGCAGAGGGTCTTTTCCTCTGTGTTACTGAGTTTCACTGATGCAGAAAAAGCCAGATAGCATGAGATAAACATTCAGCAAGTTGCTCTAGGCAGTCTATGACACCCACCTTTTCTGCCTTTCCCAAAGCTGAAGCAGATAAACTCGCAGCGCTATACATTGACTACCTTTGCAAGAAGGCATGTGGGAAGTACAACACTTAAATCTTTTCCTTGTGAAAATTTCAAACTAGACTTGCAAGCAGACTGCAAGCAGTGCCAGAGCACCAGGACACCCGCCTGATCAACGAGCTGACCGCACCATCTACTGATGACACCTAACGAACATTTCTCATGGTTCATCTAGCAATCTGTTTAACACCCTGATGCACAAACATTTAGCTTCCATCTGTAGTTGCCCCCAGTCCTGATACTTGGCTTCAGGCTATTTTTTTTTATTTATTTAAAAAAAAAAAAAAAAACAACCCCAAAAAACCCCAACCAACCAACAAACCCACAGCTGTTTCCCAGCCATCTTTATCTTGCAACTGTGTCGCGCAGGTGGTAAGGACGCAAAAGCATTGCTGCTTCTTTGCGCTATAGCCCTATGACTGACCTCCTCCAACTAAAGAAACCACACTGCTTTGGAAAAAAAACCAAACAACCAAACCCTTTTCAAAATAATACCAAAGCAGGAAATTCAAATAGAGGATGAGGATTGTCACAGCCTGGGAGTGCCTTTGTTTTCTTCAAACAGATTTAATACAATAGTATGTTACCCCTCTCTGTAAATAGTGCTTTATGCAGATTAGAAGGGATGCTAAAGCAGAGCGTGTGCCCAATACTGAATGAATTTAACTGCACCAGTAATAAGAAATAAGGTCCTGTTTGAATTTTGAAGAAAACTTCAACATGTGCTACCTGTAGTTCTGAAAAATTTTACTCCAAATAGCCCCATTGAGGAATCAGAGATATTACTGAACTACATCAGCAGCTAAACTTGTGTCACCTTCAGTTTGTCTAGTGCTACTTAACACCTGGAGATGTTCCACTGTTTCCAGGACAATACCTGAAAAAAAATAACGTACATGGGGAAAAAAAAAAAAAGTAAAAATAGCTACTTTATGTTCCTTGTAGACTTCTACGATTGTGCCCACCATTGGTGGCTTGTACATCTTCCCTGTGACCTTTACTCATTGGGGAATGGAGGAGGGTGCAGTCACTACCTACCTACCCTTCCAGCTACATACATACTTCTAGTCCCATACGTGCTTGGGATTAGCTGCCAGGTGCTACATATTCAGTGACTATTTATTTATTCCTACAACTCTGCATTGCACTGATATAAGCGCTTACTATTTCCCACATTTTTTATTTTTTTTTTCAAGCCTTTCACCTCACAGGAAATACTCCACTGCTGTATGAACAACAGTTCCTTCAGGAAGAAAAGCAAAGATCTATTTCCTAAGAAGACTGCAAAACCTGAATTTTCTTTGTGTTCTTAACCTCATCTTGCCTTCAGCGAGGAGGATCATGGAGACGGGGAGGGTGAGATTTCCAAACTACCAGGCAGTTCAGGAGAGGTTTTACCCACCACTGCAGCCTCCTTCACAAGCCTCAGTTTTTTTCCCTGAAGAGAAGAGCAGGACATGTAGGAATATGACTTATCAATGGCTGAACAGGTTAGTCAACTACACAGTTCATATTCTGGTTACAAAGCTAATCACTAGGTCAGAGAGCAACACATATATTCTTAAACTAACACATGTGTTGACACAGTGACTCACATCAAATCTCTGCAACTATTCTGCCATGTTTGTGCAGTCAGTAACTGCTAGAAAGAACAAGTCACAGTGTGAAGTCATGGAAATCAGGATGTCAAAGCAAGAACTGGGGCTAAGTTTTGGGCTTTGCAGACTGTATACAGTTGCGTTTATGGACTACTAGGGCATCTTCATGATGCAACAGGGTACTAGGATCCCAAGAGACCTGTGTACTGTGCTGGAGGACCTCATGGGTGGGAACACAGGTTGGGACAAGGACCAGCACCGTTCCTGCCTGCAGCTCACTGTCATCTGCACAAAGAGCAGAACAAACTGCAAAGAACATCACCAGGGAATGGTACCCAGTATCCAGGCTGTGCTTTTGCATAAGGAAACGAAGAGCCTCAGGAAAAAAAACCATCCACAAAGACAGGAACCTTCTGACTCCAAAGTGCATCATGGTATTTGCCTCATGTTTCCCTGTTTTCCATGCCCTGAAATTTAGGCACCTCCCAAAATTGGTAGATACTCAGATATGCCAAACATTGTAGACCTGAGCAAACTGTACCTGCAGACCTGCTCAACAAAATCTTTTCATCAATAGCCTATAGCCCCACATTTTTCTCCAGACATGAGAGTATTGCCTGAATACACACACCACCTTTTGGGTGGCAAAAAGGAGACAAGAGGTACTTTAGTGGAAGACCGAGCCTCTCCTGTACTAACTTAAGGTTGCAGCTATTTGGCATCTTCAGAGGCAAAAGGGAGAACACTACACAGGATAGGCTGCTACAACAGGTTTTTAACCTGCACTGCTGCAAAACACCACCAGCTTACATCTTGAGGTCCTGGATTTTCATCATTGTCATGTTACAGGGCGGAGTGACCAAGTGTCTGATACCCACTTCCATAAATAAGCTTGATAGTACCAACACAGTAATGAATGCTCTTATTGCCCCCACCTCTTCTAGTGTCTTCCAAATGCTGCTGACCTCCCAGAAGCTGCACATGCATTACTGAAATCACCTGATAAGAAACAGAGTGGGGAGAACAGAGGTGGCAAAGTAAGCACTTACCAAGCACAATGACCACAGTCTTCAGGAGACTCATCATGGTGTCCCGATTCCTGCGGGGTCCAGAACTGTGTCTGGACATTCTCATAGTCCTTTGGCGGACATACCCAAAGATATGAGCATATAGGACCACCATGACCACAAAAGTGACCAGGTTGAAAATAGCCCAGAACACCAGGTAGGAGTCACTATAGAGCGGTGCCATGTTGGAGCAGTGAGTTATATCACAAATACAGTTCCATCCGACACTTGGTATGGCACCCATGACGATGGCCATAGTCCAGATAACAACAATTACGACCACCACTCGCCGGTTGCTCATCCGAGTATGTAGCTGCATTCGGAAAACTGTAATGTGCCGCTCAATAGCAATGGCCAACAAATTGGCTACAGAGGCTGTCAGGCTAGTGTCAATGAGACCCTGACGGAGAAGCCAGGTGCTTACAGTCAATCTTCTAGTGTTGGGTCCCGTGTTGAACATTAAGTAAAAGTAAGCCAGCCCTGCAAAAAAGTCCGCAGCGGCTAAGTTGGCCATTAAGTAATAAATAGGGAAGTGGAATCGGCGGTTGACATAAATAGCCACCATAACCAAGAGGTTAGCCAGCATTATGAAGATGCAGACGGTAATCCCCAGTCCCATTACAAGTTTGCTGACAGTGTTCCATTCAGTGGCTAGATATTTTCCACTTCGGTTATAAAAGAAGGCAATGGTTTCATTGTAGTAGCACTGTGGTTCGCTCATGGCTGTGGACTGAAAGAAGAGGAGAAAAAAAAAAAGAGAAAAAAGTTACATCAGAACTGAAAACATATGATTGCTTCCGCAGACAAGACATGCACAGAGAGCAGGGAGGGGGACAGGAAGGGAACGCGCTTCAGAATAAATTTATTTTTTCAGACCAAATGGCATTCCACAACTTGCAGACAATTGCTCTGAGGAGTCTAGTAACAGTAACCAGATTAGAAACAACCAGAAATGCTTCCATCTGCTCTGGGAGCTAGCGTGATTTCTGACGTAGTTGTAAATTGCACAGCAAACAAGCTTCTGGCCAAGCAAACCTGCTGAAAAATTTACTTAGAGAAGGGCATGCAACTGGTAATTAAGAATAGTGAACTCTGTTACGGGACACCTTATTTATCGTTACCAATGCATAAAACTATTGTTTGGCTGTAGTGGTATTAAAAGAAGAGCTCATGTCTCCATCAGGGTCTTGAAAACTGGGAGGAACATCCTCAATTAAGATTGTCAATATGCTCTAAGACTCTGAATTGCCAGGGCCTGTGTCTGTCCATAAGGCATGAAGTGCATTTATAAACAATAAAAGAACCATGCCAACTGTATTTCTGTGACCTTTCTTTTTCCATCAGCCACGTTTCTAAACAGGGTTTTAAATACACCATGCTTTTAAGTATAACTGAACTGGCTTATTCCAGTTTGAAATAGAAGGAGTAAGGCAAGAAATCAGAAAAGCAGTATTTGAAAACTATTGTTATAAGCATCACACCTTATTTCTTGCATTAAGTATTGTTATGGCTATGTCAGGGAACACATGATTAATATTCCTTGCAGAATACTCAGCTGAGCACAGCTACGGGTGCAACAAACAAGCCTTATATTCCACCAGAAAGTAGAAGCTTTGCATAAAACTGTTGGCTAACAAGAAAATTCTTAATGAGTTTCCTTCCTCAGTTATAATCAATTACTCAAGGTGCAATTCCCAAAAGGCAAACCTTAGAAAAAGAAACCCCTCTGAATAGCATACTGGTTCCTTGTTTAGCATGGCTTAACAGCAAGGATGTAAAAATAATAATTAAAAAAAGAGAAACAAACTAATGTCAAAAAATCTCTTTTTAGAAAGTCCCAGGACAGCTGGCTCTGGCACCCTGCTTCCACCACTGTGAAACTCTACTGATTGAACTTAAATTTTTAAAAAAAGAGGAGCAGTTTTAGCGAGAAATGGAGTAATAAGCCCAACCAAAGAACAGATCTACTAAAAGATGAGAATTTCTTCTCATTAAAACATCCAAAACGGTCCACATTTTGGAGAGTTCCAGCCATTCTGCAGGAAATGCTACAGCTAACCTAACCTTCACATTGAAACCAAAGATGTACAGAATTGGGAAACCAAATTAGTAATTGGACTCGAGTGAAAATAGCATCAGATATATATTTCTTTAGAATTACCCAAAGCTGTTTCTGTTTCCTTTAATTTTCCTCTGCTTCTCAACACAATTAAGCCAATTCCAATAAAGCAACACACAAAACTTTCCACCTATATGCCAAATGCATTCAGATTTACGTTCAAGAAAAAGGTCTTTTTAGAATGACTTTACCTCCAACCTAAACACCGACCAGAAACATTTGCAGACCCAGGATAATAAAAAGCTAGGGTAAACAGTATTTCTCAGCACAATGACTATAAAACTTTTATTGTTCCTCTAGGATACATCAACTTTTAGGTTAGAAACCTTTCAGCCTTAATTATTCAAGAATTTAAAAAAGTTCTTATGTAGGATCTCTGTGTTCCATAGAAAAAACAATTTATAAGGGATACTTCACAAAAGGAGACCTAGCTATGAGACATCTGGCTTTAATTCTCTGGTTAAAGACCTTTTGGTAATAACAGGTCAAGTATAGGAACCCTTGAGGGAGAGAGGAAGTCATACGAATGAATTAGTGGCCCTTATAAAAGCTTGCCAACGTCTGCATTAATTATGCGAATGCCCTGGGTTTTTTGGTCTCTAAGAATATCTTGATGCAGTCTTACAGACTGAATTACAGAGGAGGTCAGGACTCCAGGATCTAGTGGACTTTTGTGATCCTGAATAAATTCTCCCTTTGTCTATGTATTTGTCAATCTAAGTTTTTCTTTCAGATGGCTGCTGCCCATATGTAACAATTTTTGCTCCACTGTTGCTCCTGTGGAGAGAGGCCAGCTACACCTGGCAGAACACGTATTTTTAATTCAGAAATTTAAAATGTGGTAGATATAACTTTTTTCTTTTTGTGGTTTTGTTTTGCACATGGGCTTAGAATGTGCATTTCCCTCTGATTTTGTAATATCCTCCCCAGCCTTTTCATATAGACTCTGAAACAAGATATGATTAAAAAAAAAAAAAAAAAGCTCACTAACATGCACTGGTAAGTGCTGTGCATTTGTCTTATTCACAAAATGCCAAGCCAGGTCTGAATGTATGCAATGCACATAAGAGTCTGTAAAACGCTACAGAGTCAGACTTGTTAAATTTAAAAGCATGACAGCACTTGAGTAATCCTGGAACACCATGAGGCTCACTGGCTGCTTCTCTCGTTTTGAAGACACAGGAATGAAATGCTCTGTACACATAAGGGATTTTGGAAAAGTTTTGGGTTTAGAGCATGCTAATATAAAACCTGGGATCTCCTTTAAAAGCAATCTTTGCAGTCTCAAGGGAAAGAAGGGCAGAAGAAGACACAGTTTGCTGACAAAACTTCAAACAGGGGACTTCCAGACACAATCAGCTTTCTCGGATGTCAGTGTATATCTTACAGGAAGGTTTTGACCTCCCAGGTCACAAACATACAAATCCTAAGGCATCACATTTACCCGTCATGCTGCTATTTGACTGGAAAGGCTCAAGCAGGAGGGAAATAGAGCATATCTCTGAGTACTGAAAGTGTTAACATACCATAATGGCATATGCAAGCAGGCAGACCCATCCCCTCTCCTGCCCCTGCAGGAAAAGGGGCAGGGAAGTTTATATTTTAATTTCCTGAACTTTCCACTTAGTGTGTTTCATTGCCTGGGTAAGCCAGATGTGCAGTGCCCTGAGATTTACCTCATCCATTTAGTATATCTCAACAGAAGTTTAAAACAAACTAAGCTGCAAATTGCCCATGTTAACTAAACTTCTAGGATACATCTGTGTAGAGAAAGAAAAGCCTGAATCCTAAACCAAGAAGACAGATAAAGCAAAAAGAAGTAACAGCAGGCTAAAAGCATGCTAAAAGCAAAGCCTTCTCTAACCATGTGAGGTTCATTTAATACTGAAGACAGTTGTCCCAAACCAAAGAACAAGAAAATCCTGACTACATGGAGTTAAATCTCTTAAAATCATGAGACGTAGTTACAACCACAACACAGTACACACAGACCAGGAAATCTGGCACCAGAACTTAATAAATAAAACTCACTTAGTCAACATCTACTCATGCTGCAGCCAGAACATCATCTTGGCAATGGCCTTTCCAGCAACTATCTGCTATATTTGTCCTCTTGGTCCTTTCTGGTGGTACGGGACCATGCCACTGTGGTGGCAGAGGGGAGACTGAGAAGAAGAGCCCATGTAAGCAACTTCCCAATGTTTCATGCTTGGTTCATCTTGCTGCTGCTCCACGTCTCCATCAGAACTTAAAGAGTGGCATGAGGATTTGGATCCAAGACATGGAGCTGCTTGCCCATGGGATGTTCTTGGGTGAGCAGCCCATTACCCCCTTCCCTACCCAGTAGAGACCGGAGTAAAGAAGCTGCTGGCTGCCTGGAGCGGGAAGCTTAGAGGGGAGCTCCAGATCCTGCCAGCTCAGTGGTGAGTGACAGCCCACCTGGTGAGGGCTGTGCATGGAGAGATGCTTAGGGTGGAAAATAAACACCAACAAGTTTTCAAACACCGCTGATTGATACTGTCTAAATGAAGCATTAGTTAGCACAAGGTGCCTGAGGGGTAAGTGATCAGTTTACAAAACCCACTGCAATCCAAGAGTTTGCAGAGATCCTCAGTCCACCTAACAAAAAAACCCCCAACAAACCAAAAGCAACAAACAAAAAAGGACCACCCCCCCCAGCAGGCATGGGTGCTTTTATTTCTCGCTGAGAGAAGCAGAGCTGAACATTCTTAGAATACTAAGGTCTGACTTTTACAGAGCTTTTAAAACTTGGAAGCCACAAAAATTATTCCATATCCAAGAAAACGCTTTAAAATAATTTAACCCTTAGCTCTCCAAACACAGTCTGCTCCTCTCTCTTTTCCCTTTACTGAATTAACCTCAACGTGCTGCTCTTTTCTTACCCAGAACACAGAGAAGAGATGAAAAGCAATTTATCTGGCAAGGAAGTCTGAGGAAGATGACAATTCTGCATACAATGAAATGCCAAGTACAAGCCAGAGACCTCAATTTTTCAGAAGTCATGCAACTTGCATCCAGTCTCCTTGAAGTCCGCAAGACTCAGAAGAGACTCAGTCTATACAGGATGAGCTTTTAATTCTGAGGTAACTTGCCCTTGGATCCCAAACCCAATATTTATCATTCTCAGTGCTGCCCAGAAATCCAGAAGATATTTTAGAGGAACTGCACAATTGGGAATGGTAGACTAGAACTCCAAAACAGCAATAGGTGTCTTAAAGCTCTACATTTAGTGCAGCAGTAAATGGAAAAGCAGTAGCACTGCTTTCAGTTTAGCTAAATACTCTGAAGTTTACCAACATACCAGGAAGGCTAGAGCTGAAAAACTTGTGGGAACTGCTGACTTCAAAATCCCCAAGTAAGGGTATCAATTAAGAATATCTTTAAAATAAGCATAAGCAAGCAAGTATAGGAATAATTGAAACAGTATGTAAATACTTTCTCAACCCACAACTGCAAAACCATGGGTTTTATGAAAGTAAAGTTGTAACAGACAAGAAACAAAATCCAATTTGCAAGAAAAAAATTCTCCATTACCTAATGAAAAGCACAAACTATTGTTCAAACAGCAGAACACAAAAGAAACAAGAGGTTTAAAAATAAAGAGGAAAAGATTGTGTTTCCTTTAAAGATAAAAGTAGAAACTGAGGAGGCATTTACCCAAAATCTAAGTGAAAAAATAAAAAAGTCTCAAGACTAGGGCACTGATTCATTATCATCTTATGCCTACTATGCTGTATGTACAGATATCATTTCATCTGCACAATGAAAGTATCAAACCCTACCACCAAGATAAAACAGCTTCTCACATACCTTTTTCAGAATTGTGTCTCCCAAAGTAATCGTTTGGCAGGCTTAAAGAAAAACTTGTATGTTAAGATGTGGTGGTTCAGTCACAGCAGGCCACTTCATTTGACTAGACTCATTTTGTCCTTTGCATAATTGAAAAGATGCAAGGAAAGGAATATTTTTGCAAGGGGATCTGCTATAACATGATAAAACATAAAGTTACTTATGGATTGTGTGGCAATAGCTAGCATATCCAATAATTTTTAGGATGCTTTTGTAGTAGACTATTACTATGGAGTCTCAGAGATATCAAGTGTCCAACAACTAGAAACTTAACTGAGAAATTCTCTGTATCCTACAGTTTATACCTGAAAAGGATAACCCAGGATATCTAGACACTCAGTGTACCAAAGAGACCCAGTCACCAGCAACACTGGGAAAAGAAGCAATTTTACTTCTACTGAGGAAGGTATAATTCACAAGTGACAGAGATCCTGTTGGAAACCATGATTATGACCTCCACAGATTGACTATAAAACCAGGGAGGGTGTTGACCTTCCTTAGTGCTTATTCATGGTTGACTACTACAAAAGCAAGTTCAAAAATAGCTTCCGTGGGCTAAAAAAGGGAATGGGTGAGAGGAAGAAGTCCAGCTAACTCTAAAACTGCCTTTCTTCTGGAAGATGCCAGGGTTGCTAACTGTCAGGTCTGAAATACCTTGACTTGGCCCTACAGCTGTTCAGGATAGATAAATCCGGAGCCATACAACTCATTATTCAAAATCAAGAGCATTAGTGAACAGCAGTGATGGTCAGGAGCATACTGAGCTGGCCCCCCAGATCACCAGCTCTGTGGTTTCCTACACTTTCTACTGCCGCAGAAAGGAACTGCTGCACATGCACGTGGACCCTCTTTCATTGCAGAACTCTGCAAGCAAAAGGATAGTTAGGAAATTAAAAAGCTAGAAGAATTGGAAAAAAATATCCAAGGAAAGACAGAGAGTAAACTCATTCCTCCAGCAACCTACTCAAAGGGAGACCAGGCTGCCACTGCAATGCAGAGGTATTGCAAAAATAAGCTAATTGGTTTTGCCACTAGGAGAGACGTGATTGGGCATGTTGAGCCCAGATGTCCCATACAGAGTACAAAAAGGGTTTCTGCAAAGCTCTTCAAGCTTCATTTTCTTCTGGGGGAGCTTTCATGACAAGCTAAGCTTCACAAATGTTAGCCAACACAAACATGGGTATAGGCTCAACATCTCCTAGCTTTGTGGAAGATACAGGAAGGCAATTATATTCCATCAGCTAATTTAGTGATTGAAATATGCTACCTCTTATGCCTTCAAAAAAGTCTATGTCATGATGCAGACTAGGATTCTCCACTACCTCACCCAGTTCACTCCCCGATTGCTACCTGCCTTATCCTCAACCTGAACATTGTAGCTAGACATCTGAACTGCTGTGAGTGCCTGCAGGCTGCTGTGCAGCTCGAGTGCAGCACAGGAGAGACCTTCCCCAAAGACCCCAGCCCCGGGAAAACCTTTCTGGAGAGAGGTGCAGCACGCAGTACCCTACCTGTGTCACTTTAGAAGCCATTGGGGTGGAAGAAACAGGAGGGAAAAAAATAAATCTGTTCTTCTAACATCCCAAGTGAGTTTCCATGCATAATGAATTGCAACATGCATCCTTTGGGCCCAGTTTGGTGCTCAGTGAGCCAAGCTGGGAATTAATTCTTGGCTCCAGCAGCTGAAAGACTGGCCCTTTATGCTGAAAAAATGCTGTAGGCTATTTGGGCTACTTCTGTCTCCAGGGCACACCTTCCATCACTCCTCACCAAGCAAACCAGCAAAGTGAGCACTTGGGAGAGTTTAGCCTACAAGCAAAATGTTTACTCAAAATTATGTTAATGAGCATAGCAAATTCCATTTTGGGCTGGAAATTGAGATTTCCAAATGGAAATAAGAAGACTATCCTGTGTTTACCACAGCAAATCCATTTTTTTCCCTTGAAATATACATCAGACAGTTTGGGTTTCTTTTGCTTTGATACACTGTTTTGTGAAATATATAAACAGACTACAGAAAAATCTTTCTCTCGCAGGGCTCTGGCAACAATGGGTTCTCTATCAGTAACTTGTTCATACAGTACCGAGCAGCTGGTATAAGGAAGTATCAGTCTACTTTGAACAAAATGGAGATGTATTTTGAACTCCTGGCAATCTCATCTAATGTAAGAACAAAATGAAACAAACAAACAAAAAAATGAACAACAACAACAAAAAGCAGAGTACTGGTATTTAAGTTTCCCCTATGATCCCTGTAACTGGGTGGATATACCTCTAATCACAAATTGTTTCTTCCTGTCTCACTATTTCCTTTTGTTTGCTCATTTACCTTATTTACCATTACCAGATTTCTGTTCTGGTAAAGAGTTTAATTTGTTTACTCACCTAGAAGGGGAGAAAAAAAAAAAATCAGCACATTTGTTGTCTGCAAAAATTTGAAATCCAAAATCCAAATCCAAATGTTGGGCTTTGTTGGGGAAAGGGCTGACAACAGCTGTGCCACCTCACAGGAGTCTATTCTCAAGCATCGTTATAAAGAGGAAAAAGCTACTGAGGATGACCAGTCTGTGGCAAGGATAGTTTAAATGTCTTCCACTCTAATTCAAACAAAAAAAAGGGAAACTAGAGAAATATTCAATGGCAGAGTGGGAGAAGTGTGTTTTGGCTCTAGTAACCACACAGCCATGAAAGGCGACTATAATGGAAAGTGCTCTGGATTTCTCTTTGGAACAGCTGCAAGGCGGTTATTTAAATGTACTCATTTGCTTCTAGTATTTGGCTGGTGGGATCCACTGCTGGCAAAAACATAGAGAGGATGATGAATTTTTGTTGTTTTCTTGTTTTAAGCATTTCTGAACCACTGTTGGAAGTCCCTGGTTCATTAAGCAACTGGAGCTCAAGTAATTTCTTCCTCAAAGATTTTACTGCAGAATTCATCTCCTGCTATTCACAAAGAGAGAAGATACTAATCACTCCACAGAGTACATTAATGAGTTTAGATGACCACTTGTTATGTTTCCATTTTGCAAACAGCAAAGCCCTCTGGGATGCTAAATGCTTCTTGCAGAATTATTTAACTTTCTGCTTACTGCATTATCAGACTAATCAGGTTTCCATGATATATTTTTGCTTATACATAGCTGGGGTGTGAAGTTGTCACATGTACTACAAAATATCCTCAAATTAAAAATCAAAAAGTTCTGTTACATTCTCTGTTGAAGAGCAGAATGGCTTACCTAATGTAAAATCACTAGATTCTGCCTTACAATAAACCCCCATTGCAAAAAACTCAAAGCATATTCTGGAAATTTTTCATTGCATTGACTTCTTTGGTATATTGTGAATGGTGTCCCGGAACTATTTTCTATTCCAAATTACAGCTATGGATAGCTAAACTGCCCTGAAACTTTACTTATCCTTCACATTTAAACATGACCAGGATGCCTTAAATCTATTCTCTTAATCACCACTCCTTTTGTCTGGTAAGAGGATGCTGAAGGTGGGGGGTGGTGGGGAGAAGATGGGAGCAAAGAGCTTCAGACAAGTCAGTGCACAGGTAGGATAAAAAAAAAAAAGAGACATGACTGTGGAAAATGTGTTGCTTCAGTAGAGGGTTGTAGAGATTACCAAAAGCAGTTCCTACATCAACACACTAGCAATAAGTATATTTTAAACCAAGAAACAATTTCACACCTGGTATCAAGAAGTGACTTTCAAAAACTTTTCCAAAATGTAAATCTTTTGTTAGCTGACTGAGAAGACATCATCTGCAATTAAGCAGGAACTTCCCTCATTGTGGTGCCACCACAAGCATCAAGTCCACAAAAAAACCCTGTCAGGGTAGGCTTCAGATTGCAAAAGGTCCTGCTGAAGTGTCTGGGATTCTCCTGTGTGGTAAATAAGAGTCTGTTCTTGCTTGCCCTGTGCAGTTAAAGGACCAATGATAGGCAGAGGAATATTTATTACTGAGATGTATATGCATATGTACATGTATATGTATGTATATACATATACATACATATGTATACAAAACAGATGGTATTTATTTCTAAGAAAAAACTGACCAAATGTGAAGGAAACCAACTATCCTGACAATGCTAAAGGCAAGTTTAAAGATAAAAGATAAAAAAAAAAGATTAAAGAAAGTTTAAAGTAAAGCAGCAAAACACTTCTTTTTGTAACTGAGATACTATCTAGCTCATGCAGAAGGCATGCAAGGCTACTTCCAAGTTTAAAAAAAACCCCGTCCCTTAAAACATTAGTCTCTAAATGTCTTCTGCAGTACACTGTGGCATCTGCTACATTTTTAAAAGGCAAAATAATGTCCTCCAGAAAAAAAGTATTTTAATTATATAGTTTTCTAAACTATATCCAAAATTCATTTGTATGTCAACACAAATGTAAAAGTCAAGCCCATGCAGTTCCAGTCTGAAAAGTGCTTTACTTCAGTACTGCCATCTAATGATTGATCTCTTTAACTGTGTGTCTCACTATGTCCTTGACTGTTAAACAGAATTCTTCCTTACCCTCAAAAATGTACACATGGCTCCCAGCTGATTGATTGGAGCTGTTACTCCTTTACATAGGATTGAAGCCTTAAACCAACCATCAGATCCACAATGGTTTACTGAAATCTGTGGGAATTCATGCATGTAAGTCTGCCTACATGGATATAAAATTCGAGTCTATTTTTACAACATGAGTATAGAGAATATTTTTCTACCATAACCTCCCACACTGAGATACCAGCCTTTTTCCTTTGCTTTCTGTTGCCATTTCTTTTCAGCTCCCAAGTTAAATCTCCTTGAAGCACAGTCTCTAAAACCCAAGCTTGGAGTGAGAGCTGTCTGTATTAGCAATGACCACAATCATCCACTTATATGTAGTCCTTTGGTCTAGCAATGCAAATCCAGGACCAAGTGCTTGGTGTTCAGTACATGGAGCTGAAGAAATCACTAAGGTATTTATAAATTCTAAGTCTCAAATACACACTTTGATTCATGAAAGCAAGATTAGTGTGTTAGTAATTGTAACTATATTATTAATTTTATTGCTGCTTTTGGTTTAAAACTTTAGCTTTTCTGATAAGAACACTGCACCTGAAATTTCCTGTGGAATTGTTCCAACTGAATCACATTATGACCTCCTTCTACTTTGTATTCGTTGAGCATGGTAAAAATCAAACCATAGTGCAGGTACAACCTACATGGAGTCACTAGAAATTGTATTTTGCCATATATTTTCCTCTACAAATAGCAGAATAATACAGCAATAGCATGTCTCAAAGTATAACAATATTCTTAGCAAATGATGAGGTCTTTAATATAATATTTCAGGAACAATTCCCTCGATGACCCAGAAGTGAGACAAGAGGCCAAGCTAGGATTCAATAAGGAAATAAGAAAGAGGTTCATTCAGTTCAGCTGCTAGAGTTTCATTTTCACTGTGAGAGTGGTCTACTCACCTCAATCTCCTCAGGTTGAGACATCATGGAGGACGGCACCAAATCAGTGGGAATATCCATGGTAGCTCAAAATGTCCCTGCTGTCCTTGCACCCTTCCTCTGCACTTGCAAAACCTCGGTAGGAACACAGAAGCACCTCCTCAGACCCTAGTCATGCTGGCATTTGCTCCTAGGAAGAAGGAGAAAAAAAAAAAAGTGTTGAGAATAACAATAGAAATGTGTATGCAGTCAACACTCAAGCCCCTCAACTGCTGTAAAACCAGCCTGTGAGTTTGCAGAACCCAACTTGCTTACATGACCATTCACAGCAGATTTGCAGGAAAGTTTCAAACGGCACATCGGAATTTGGTCCAGAACAGCAAAACAATTCACTCAACCACACAAACTAGAATTAACATAAACTGAATACAGCAAGAAGGCTAATGGACAGACCAAGCACACATTTGCAAGGAAAGATGGTCACCTACAGAGCACTGGAATCATGTTAATGTTTGGTTTTGTTTTTTTTCCCCAAAGCAAAAGAGAAAAAAAAGTCCACACAGAAGAGTACTCACAGAATTACTTGCTGGAATTTAGGATACATTTCTTTCCTCAACAACTATTGTTTTACAGTTCAGTGATCACACGAACTTTTCTTCTGTGTTAAAAAAAATAACTTAAACATTATAGACATCCTTATCCTTGATTATTTTTAACGAAACTTCTCCTCCCCCCTCCCCCCTGACATGCTGTAGGTGAATATACTGAAATGCTGTGTAAAGATCAGATGATCCAACAGAATGGAGTTATGGAAATAATTATGATGTTTATCAAGGTTAGATCAGTTTCCTCATATGTTTCTATTCTTTTGTGCAAAGAAAACCAAACAAAACGGGAGCAAACTGTAAATGGCCAAGAAATTAAGCCCATTTAAAAATTCCAGACTAAGGCTACTGCAGTTTGCCCCCCCGCCCCAATCAGGCCAGACATACACAACACAACCCACAAATTAGCCACCACAGAAAGTATTTTGGAGACACCTGTTGCTCTCTGTATCTACCACTTCACATTCTATAAGTCATGGCAGAAAACCGCTTGTGATAAGTGTATTCAGCATCCAACAAATATACTGAAAATGATGCCAAACCTAACTGGTATTTTTCAAACTGAGACCATGGTATAGTCACACAGACAATTCTATTAACTTTCCTGGCCTCTGGTTCATTTTTTAAAAGGCAGCACTTACTTACCAAGCCAAGAAAGAACAGGTAAGTGTTGTAGGAAAGTTGCACTCCACATGCTTTTCTGAGTCAGTTCTGGTTTGGTTTTTTTTTTTTCCTTTTTCTTTTTTTTTCCCCTCGTGTTGTTCATTTAAAGTCAGCCTTTGCATGCCCCTGTGGAAATTATTTCTCCTTCTTAAAAAGCATCATCTTGAAATGCCTGCTTCACATTTCAACACATCTCTGTATGCCTTACGTCACATGTAGCTGTCTCATCTTCCAAGCTCTTGGATCACTTTTTCCATCTTTATATAGCTTTCCAGTGACCCCTATTCTTTCCTACTCATTTCTTTCGTTCTTTCCACTCCTTGCTCCAAATTTATATTACTATACTCATGGAGAAGACAGAAAACGGAGATTTAGCATTCCTGCAAGAAAGCCTTCACTGAAAGTCAAAGAACTGAGCTACATACCCTTCAGGCTTCCTGTTTTCCTTTCAAAAACAGAGTTTTGCCTGTTTTCTGAAATTCACTAATTTTTCCACTGCGCATGACAGATGAAGGAAACAGTGTCAACATGAAACTACTGTTTTTCTGATTTAGAGAAGCTTTACTATTTGACCAAGAAGAGAGTCATTTTCAGTAAAACTCCATCAACAGCCTCCAGATCCCCAACCAGCACATTTCATCACAATTTCTATGAGCTGTCACAAATACAACTTAAATCTTGGTCTCATAAGACCTCTGTCTCTGTTCTTCTCACAACATGCTCAAGAGCAGCAGCGTCGCTGCACCTATCTTACAGCAGCTCATCGTTAGTTTCTTTTAAAGTTCATTCTCCTCTCTTACTCCTGAAATGCTGCTGGTCTTGGATAATGATTAGGAAAAAAAAAAATACAGATGAAGCAAACTTTAGGGAAGACTACCTAGACCAAAAACAGAGAATGCTTAAAATCCTGTTTGACCCATATATAAAGGAGAGAAAATTATCATTTTTACTAGGGAGCATCACAGAACAAAAGAGAAATACTAAGGAAAAAAAATCCTAAGTCTGTTCAGCCTTTAGCTAGCTCTGTGTACTCCAGGTAGAGCACAAATGTCAGAAAAAGCTTAACCCCATAAAACGTAATGAGCACTTTAACACATATGAGAAGAGAAATATGCCTGCAGTCATTTTTCACCCTCTCCAAGAATTAGGAAACACAGGGTTAGTAAAAAATTCCTAAGCCTATGACCATTTCACATTTCGCCTTCTGCACCCAGCTGCATTTTTATTGCTTGTATTGCACTGATCCCTCAATTTGGGTAGGAAAAGGAAGGCTCTTCTGCAGACACCTTGCTTCTCAAGCTCCTGAGCACGACATACACAACGATTAAGACTTTCTGCCAACTATTTAGGCTCCTAAAAGCATTCCAGTTGAAAACAGGTTGGACTGTACAAAAGGACTCTCCCCCCGCTCCCAACCTGCCTCATCTTCATCAGCAATAATAAAGTGCAGACAGGACTGAGCTTTCACAGCAGCGCAAAAGCAAGCTGACTCCATTCGAGTGAACAAAGGTGACTCCTAACTTAATACCCGTGTGAGCTCACGGTGCAGCCCCGTGTTTTTCAAGAACTGCAAATAAAGGGAACAGGATCCTCAAATGATCTTTGCTAAAGGGTGTTATGACAGAAGATGTAATCTCTATTGAAAATAAAGTCTGAAACACAAAAGCACAGGAGTGGCTTCTTACTAGTAAGATTTTGATGGCTTGCTGCACTAAAAAGCATTGAAAAAATACCCAGATTTTGAAGCAGATTCATACGTATCATTCCCAAAGACTGGAACTGCAGGTGTCACAGGTGAATGCTACTCTACATACTCTTCTCTCGACAGAAGCTGCTGTCCTTAGTGAGTGCATCTAGAGAACTGCAAAGTGGGGAAACATGCTGGATCTGTATCTAAAATTAGTAAAATGAAGATTATAGAATTTCTTATCCTCTGTGAAGGTGACTCATCTCTAAGAAATGAGGTTTCACCATAAACTACAACATTTAGAAAGTAATTTATGATAACACATTGAGGTTTTGGTTAACTGAGCAAAAAAAAAACCCAACAATCAGCTGACGCTCAGCGGAGTAACGTGCATCTAACATGCTGAGCAGGAACGCATCCTCACCAAACAAAAATACTGTGCTCCGACATGCTATGATTAAGCATCATGATTTCTGGATCAGCTGTCCAAGACCACAGAAAAGAGGAACCATGTAGTTCTGTCATTACTTGGAGTAGTTAGGAGAAATACAATCATGTAGCAATACAAAAAGCAATACAAAAAGCAATACAAAAACATCATCTTGAAGGAACTGCTTCCAGAAAATGCATTACAGTGACAAAAATTATTACCCTTCTTCCCCCCAAGTTTCTTGCACAGTGCAAATGATCTGCAATTTAGGAGTGATAAAGCAATACCAACAACTTCTGCATCACTGGACATCTCGCCTGGGCCCACAAATACACAGTGCCTCCGCTACAGTAACGTGCTGGGAATGAAAGGCAAATGGGGTTTTCACAATCTGTGGCTGTCTCGTGTCAGACAGTTTCAGGTGTACTGCATTGTTGCTGTATTGCAGCTTTTGCTTCCTGCACCCCTATCAGAGCATCTTTTGGTACCACAGCTTGACCTCAGACTTCAAGTTTCTGGATGACATGATTCTGAAGAAGCTGACTTGGTATGACCTTGAAGGTCTTAAATGTGACTTAGCTAAACAAAGCTACCCTCCCTGCACACCTCTTGTGAATAAAAGCCAAACTTACGGTTCCTTAGAGGACAATTTTAAGTCCTAATAGATCCCAGATGGATAGGACCCGTAAATCTGGCAAGGAAAAAAACATTCAACAACATTTGAACAACATGTAAAAAGTCAAGAAAGTAAGAAAAAAGATCTCACATAAGGGTCCCACTTCCAGATGTCATTTCAGAGATATTCCAGATTTCATGTGGCATCTGAAGTCTTGCCATCCAAAAGTAATCATTCGGCATCACTCATCTCCAGCAGCCTCCTTCACCAAACTGCTTGTAAGCATTAGTTTGTTCGACACAGAAATAAAAGCATGACCCCCACCATGACAGCCTTACAAGGCAAAAAAGCAAACAAATGCCATCCAGGGAAGAGCAACAGCAATGACTTGACCTATCACTTCATTTTACCACTCGTTAAAGTCATGGTGGTAACATGAATTTTTAGTTTCGTACTATGGACTCATGGAGGTGTTTTTCCACTCTCCAGTAACTGCTTGGTTAATAAAAGAACAACTATGGATACACTTCCTAGCATGTAAGAAAATAAAGACGAGGGGCAGAAAAATTGGTTTCAATTTCATGATGCTAAGAAGAGAGAGGATGCCTTCCTGTTACTCCTTCCTTTACTATAGTGACTGCTAGGAACTATTGCAAAAATGTGGATTTTCTTTTGCAAGTTACAGAGCATTAGATCTTCTTCCCGACAGAAAGATTTTACCTCTTTTGAGTCCTTATATTATTTTGGTAAAGCCTTCACCACCACTGATATTGTCACTTTGAACAGCAGATGTACAGATTGTCTTACACAAATGCAATTCATTAGCTTAAGCCTGTTCTGAAAAAGTTTTTTCATAGCTACTCTTCAAACACCAAAACTTCTCTTGATATATCCTTAAAGCAATTAATAAACAAATCCTACGGCCCCCCACTCCCCCAGGATGTGTCAACATGATTTCGTGAGTAGAGATACCCACAACTATTAAACGATAGTCTCAGCAGACTGGCAAAGGGCAAACCATTCACATAAATGCAGATAAGAAGCTCTTGGTCTCCCTGAAATTCTTGTAAAGCGATTCAAACTCTGATGTCAGCATTGACTTCTCTGAAACAGTTTCAGCAAGCCTTTGCATAAACACAACACTCCATTTTTTCCACATTCATCAGTTCACTACTGGTTAAAACGAGGAGAAAAGCCACATGCCAGCTCCCTGTCCTATCACCTTAGGACTTTTCTCCTCCTTCCTCACATGGCATGTCTGGAGTGGTGTTTCAGGAAATGTCATTTTGTATCAGGGACCAGACTGCTGAATCTTGAAGTTAGTTCGGTACATGGTGTACTATGACAAATAAATTTGCAGAATGAGCTGCATAAGGCATGTGAAACTACTGGATGAACTGCCAAAGCATAAGGCCAAGTTGAACTAATTTAAGTGGTTATGACCTCCACAATCCCTATTTCCCCCCAATTCTGCCCCCTCTCCCTGTTCCAGGTTGTGTTTTGCCTGCCAGTGAAGATAACCTCCTGCACCCTGTGTTGACTTGCTCAGCAGTTATGAGAGCTGTGATTCAGTATTGGGCAAAAGAAGCAGAAAATAAATAAAAGAGAAGAATTCCAGACAGATGGTGTGGCCCATTGTTGTACTCTTGCCTTAGTCCTTCTGAACAACAGCAACAAGTCTTTTTCTACTTAACAAGACCCTTTCCCTACTGTCTCCCCATCAAACTTCTGTTGCTCTGTTTCCTGTGCAGGTTGTACCATCACCCCCCTGAAAACAGCCTCCGCCGGTAAAGCCAGACATTTCTTGAGTCCAGCTTCGCTGTCTAGAAAAATAGATTTTATTGACATTTGCTAACATATGGAAAGGCTCGAGTACAACAATAGAAAAATCTGCATCTTGCAAATATGGGGGGAAAAAACCCACCCCAAAATCCAGAGTAAAACATACTTGATGGTCTCTGCCCTTTCCCAGCAGCAAGAGTGAGTATCACAAAAGTTACGACCAGCCCTAAGAAACTGGCCAGATTTTTCAGTATGAGAAGAAGGATCAATGGCAGATTGAAGATGCAATGAAACCGAGCTTCTTCTGCAGAAGAAATTGAAATCCTCACAGGAAATGAGGTGAATTTTCCACGCTGCTGTTACGCTAGCACATCGGACTAGCAAAAAATGATTTTTCACATGCACCAAGACAGGCAATAACTACACGCAGTAAAAGATGCTTATGTAAATAACACCTCATCCCCAAAACACAGCACACATATTTGCCCAAACCACAACTAGAAATCTATCCATATACAGAAATATTTTTCCATCAAATCCCTGTCCCTGTGGAGAAATGTCCTAGTCATTTCTGTGCAGTAATCAGTGGTTAATTCACTTTGACATTAAATGTCAGTTCTTTGCAGATATTGTTTAAGAGATCAGACCTTTTCTTTTGCAGACTGAATGGGTTAATCCAAGAGCATCAATTTCTATCCAGATAATTTCTGCTCACAGAACTTCCGTTATTGGTGAAGTAATGCACTGTTAGAGCACAAACATTTCCAGAGCAATTACTTAAAAAAAGAAAAAGGATATTTTTCCAATGTGACAGAACAGATGAAAACAAAGAAACTGACTAAACAAAACATCATTAAAGGCATAAAAGGGAGGGAAGAAGGAAGAGAGGAAGACATGCAACAAAAATAATGCAATATTTTAAAATTTTCAGTGTCATCACCAAATGACTTGTTAATAATAAATAAACTGGCAACTACAATGGACAAATGAGCTGGGTGGCCTGAAAACCTGTATTGGTTGGTACTAACCCTTCTCTGCTGCCATCGCTCTTTGGCTATACAGTAGTGGGATGAGATTTTGCAAGATTCCATGCCAGAAGCTGGGGACCACATCCCATTGCGCGGTGCTGCCAGAGTGCTAGCAGAGCAGTATTTACAGGACATCCCGCGCGGGGGCGAAGGCTTACAAAGATCTGCAAAAGGGTTGGCAGCGAGGTGGGCTGAGACAGCCTCCCGCTTAGGCGCTGAGAGCAAGCAGGTGAAGAGCCTCCAGAAAGACCTCTGGACAGCAAGAGCCATTGCTACCTGCCATCTGATCTCCAGTGTACTGCCTGACCCACCTCAAAACCTCTGGGGAGACCAGGGTAAAAGAACATGAATACCCCAACAGATAAGATCATTAGAGTGGAAATCCCCCTTCTGACTGTTGAAAAACATCCTCCTTTTACCCCGTGCGCATCATCTGCTTTCTGGTTTTTCTCAGTTTGGTGGGAGTTATTTTGTTGGGTTTTTGTTTGTTTGTTTCTTTGGTTGTGGGGTTTTTTTGTTTGTTTGGTTTTTTTTAACAATCTGAGCACTTGTGACTTTGGCCACCAAAAAAGCAGAAGGACAAAAACTTTCCCAAGTTCAGATCTAACCCAACCAATGAACATATCAAACCTGCTACTGTCCTACACTACTGCTGCTCCAGCTTCAGAGTGAAAATGGCTGGGAAGTGATTCAATGTCACAAAGATATACCACAAAATCAGGGATTTTATTACGATAGTCCCATAAAAGTAATACATCTGCTTCTACGTTTGTATGATGTCTGCTTTGATTGCCAAAGCATACATTTCGCATAATATGCAACACAACCACCTCTTAACCACCAACACAATCAAAAGCAGGACAGCAGCATGTTTACCTGTGTATCACCTTGCAGATTGCTTTACTGAGAACAGCAACAGCTGGCCAGAGCACTTAGCTTTTACTTAAGCCAAACCAAAACAAAATAATAAGGAACAACAGCTTAGGAAATTTAACCCCAACTTGCCTGGCCACCTGAAAAGTGTCTTTCAAAAAAAAAAATTAGGAATAAGACAGCTAACTTAATGAGATCAAATAAAAATGCAGAAGTCCAAAAGTGTATTACTAAAGGGGTGGGGGGGAAATGGAACTCCTCATCTTTCCTACTTTCCCTTCTGCCTTCAGCCAACTCACACCTGTACACCTCAGAGTTTTTAAAAGGTGCTCTGGGGAAGTTTGCAACTTCCTGCAGGTAGAAGAGACTTACAATTTCCACTGCCTCAGTCTTCACTTTCCAGAGCATAATACAACTGAGCCTGCTTTATGTCAGGAGAAAGGTGAAGCCTTCAGCAGTAATCTGAGGCTGGAAAGAAACTTATTTCAACACAAATTTAAAGAAATTGCCTTTGCATTCAGTATGACTCTTCCACAATACTCAGAAGATCTCAAATCTATGTTGTCTGCATGCACAGCTCAGCCTGTGCTTCAGAAAAAAAAAAAAAAAGACATCAGTCAAACCTTTGTGAATAGGATCTCTGTGGCTTATCAGGGAAAAATCATTGTATTGGCCTCAATAATTAATAATATGACTACTACAAGACTGCTGCTAAATCTTCCCATGACAGAATAAAGTCTGCAAGGAGTTCAGCAAAGATGTGTCAGGTGGAGCCTCCTTACCCAAGCAAAACAGTTTCATGAACTCTGCAGAGGCAGCATTGTGTGAAATTGTCCCCTCTCCCACACTGCAAGATTAAGGAGACAATCTGTCACCTTGTTAATTTATCACACACTGAACTAATAATCAACAATAAAATAGAATGACTGTGCAGTGGCACTCCAAGAAATCATCTGCTCTCACAGAGAACACATGGATCAGGAGAGACACCTTCCCAGTCTTCCTACTGGGGCAAGAGGGTTGGCCCCTGCCCAACCCTCCCCAAAAGCAGATCAGTCTCAATATATCAAAGGAAAAACCCCCACCTCTATTCACAGATTTTTAATGAAAAAAAAAACAACAAACCAACAGTCGATAGTACACTACCCTGAAGCATTTATCTTGCAGGGAAATCTTTTCCATATGCCACTATTTTGCCTGTCACCATGTCTCATATCCCTTTTGAGGATGACAAAAGCAGGCTGACCACAGTTATGCACTGGGTTCCACCAAAGGGCAAACAGTTCAAGCATCTGTAATTAACCTGTGCGTGTCTGCCTTTCTCCTTTACCTACTCTGATGTTTATCCCCAGAAGGGACCTTGAGATGTTTTACTGTAGCCACCATGAAGGCTCTTCAGTGAGTAGATTATTCCCCAAATTACAAGCTGTCCACTCTTTCTGGAATTGTTTTTGTCTTGGGGTTGTAGTTTTTGTTTTGGGTTTGGTAAGGTTTTTTTCTTTGTTTGGGGTTTTTTTTTTTCCTTTGTTGACTCTGGCAAACCAATAATCTGATCCTGTGCCCATGAAGTTCACATGCATTTTGCTGATGACCTCCATGGCAGGCAAGGAAGGCAGGAGCACTCCACTTCCCCAGGCATTTGCGACAGGTCCAACCCTGCTGAAGTCAGAGATCCCCAACACCATCCTTTCTGCAACATGTACCCACACAATTTCCTGTTGGTTACTCATGGCAAGAGGCATACGAGGAGACTGAGGAGACGACGTTACAGCACTGATGGAACCAGAATGGATTCTCATTTGGCCCATTGTGACACTTCAGATAAATGGAAATTACCAAGAACATCTTGACAGGAAAATAACAAACATCTTCCCTCCTCTGTGTCAGTGGTAGCAAGACACTCACTTAAAAGGTCTTTTCTAAGGCACATAAACATCCCATCATGAAGGCAGGAAACTAAACATTGCTGTATCTGATTAAAAAGAAAAAAGATTTTTCTTGGCCTTTCTAGTTTTCTGTGTCCAAAACAATTAACTCCTTTCTCTCAGGATATTCTAGAGGATTTGTATCTTTACTATTCTGACTTCTGCTATCAGAAGAAAATGCCACGTTTTACTAATAAATGGAAAACACATTTTGAAAGGACAATCCCATAGTATTTGGCATTGTAACGTGAAATCATAAACGCACTCTCCCTAAGTCATGTCAATTATGTTACAAACTGGACTCACATCAGCAGCCGGCTAATCTACAAGGCTTGCAGCAGCACACCAGGCTTCTCTGCATACTACTCGGGTGAGATTTAAATAATAATAAAAAAATCAAGAGGCACTCTATTTTCTACTCATATCTCAACATTTTTGCTAAAATTAACACCACTGTGCTGTCCACAAATGAATTATGCTCCTTTCCTCAATTAAACACAGGATACTTTTTCTCTCTCTGCTACACATTGGGGGATTTGAAATCTTATTTACCATTAGACAAAACTTCCATTTAGTTTGTGTAGTTGTCTTTTTTTTTTTTAAGAATCCTTTCTGTACTTCCCTGACCTCGGTCAGTTTGCACCATCCAGTGCAATTCTCTCACTTGCTCAACCTCTTTTCCTGATTATTTCCATATTGTATCTATTCCACACCCATCTCTTGGGCAGCATTTTCTTGCTGTTTTTTAAATCCAGAGTGATAGTTTATCTTCTCTTGAAGCCTCCTACTTCTCTGAAAAGCTGCTTCTGAGTTTTGTCTGAAAAGTAAAAAAAATTCTGCATGGCTTCCTCAGTTTTCTCACTTTCCTGCAGTTCCCCCTTTAAAGCCAACAAGTCAGGTTGCCTTCCCATTTCCATCCAGAATCTCTAGACTTATTTCAGTCGTTATCTATCAGAAATGTAGCTTCTCCTGATGACCTCCATTGAGACTTGCTTGTTAAGCCTTGCTTACAGATGATCATTGCTTTGCCACTCAGCAAGGCTGGAGAACCTCTTCCCATTCTCTTTTGGGGGAATTAGTGAGTATCTGCCTTAATGCAATGGATGCTGGCTGGTTTATGCATGTTTCTTCAGATGTGTTAGGAGCTTCTTCATCAGAATGATCAGGTCAGCATAAGATAAAATAAACAAAACCACACACACACACAAATTGTTTTAAAGCATCTGTACTAACCACAGCACCAGCTTCAAGAAACAACAGCAGCAGCATGGGTTTTTTTGAATTAGTGAGTGCTGGAACAGTAAGATATCCCTGAAAGTGAACTTCTAATTTGTTTCAGGTAAAATCAATGTGAACTAGGAAGACTCCATAGTAGTAACTTATGCCATCATCTAATTTCAGCATTACTTCACAACTCTAAACTTCAAGAAAGAATCACCAGAAAATAAAGAGGAAAAGTATAGCTAGACACTGACTGCTGGAAAATAATGCCATTCTGCTCAGGCTTATGTAAACAACTACAATGTGGATGGTCTCTCATAGCACAAACACAAGCAAGCTGCTGTCATATGACAATGTTTTCATAATCTACACTTTCATTGTAACAATTTCTAAAGCATCAAATGCTTCTAAAATAAGCCATTTCAAAACAGTTTCTGAAACTCTTTTAAAACGGTTTATTTCTACTGACAGACATTAAATTTTAAGAAGTTAACTAACAGGGAGAAAAGTTCAAAGTCACCATGGATAGCTCATCATTTAAGATGCATCATTAACCGTTGCCAGCACTGTGCGTGTGTGCCTGTAAAAGAAGCAATTATAGTGCATGTTTTTATCCTCCACTATAAACAAACAAAAAAAAAAAACCCACCAAGGAATGAGCTGCTCATTAAAATTATTCTGAACACTGGGATTGCAGGAAGTACTTTTCACAACACAGAGCCAAGTAGGAGGCGTTGCCTCACACAGGTAGTTGAGAGAATGTAACTCCTAGTGTGTTCTCATCACTATTTTGCTTACTAATCATTGTCATTAAAGACAATAGTAGGCAAAGTCACTTCTGTCAAGGTATAAATCACCATATAAGATATCAAGATGCTTTTCTCCAGCTATTGCTCCAAAGCAGAAAAAGCAGCAAGAACTTATCTTTCCAACAACTTACAAACATTTAATATTTATTTCCAAGGAGAAAAAAACCCAAAGTGATACAATTGAACACTTCCATGAATCAGGAACAGAGACTCCATTTGCTAACCCTATCTAATGTGATCCACCTTTTGTTTAAAACTCAGAAAAATAGTAGTATGGCAGCATTCTTCTCAAACACGTTTGTATTTAAACATTCAGGCAATATCCTTTTCACTAGATAAAAAAAAAATCTTGATGATAAAAGAATGTCACAATTCTCTAAACAGCTTTGAGGGAGGGCAGTGTTAAAGCAAATACTTCTTCCCCCTCCCTCCCCCTCCTCTGCATTCACAAAACAGATGTTTAATCTTCAGGCAGAATGAACCACCACAAAATACAATAATCTGGAAATGCTGAAGCCAAGGAAGTCCACAATTAAGCATGCCAAACCCCAAACCCAAAATTACAAATGTACCATCCTAATATAGATCTACATGGACCCTGACCAATGGTGAGCAAACAGGAGTTTAATCAAGTTTATCTGAAATAGAAATTTGCCAACCACCCCCCACAAAAAAGTACATTAAAGACTGCAAGACATCAGCTTAACATGGTTCGGGCCAGCACCAGTGCAGACACAGCAACTGTTTATCAACCCCTCAAATCAGAAATAACAGTCATGCTGCTTCAGAAATATTTTTGTAACATCTGCATCAGTTCAACTGACTGTTCTCCAGGCAATTTCTGCAGTGCTGTATTTTGCATAGTTAAGCTGAATGAAGTTTGAAAGAATTTCGCATTGACAATAAGAAAGAATTATCTTAATGACAGGGTTTAAATTCCCTATTCTCACGTCACTGCCTTTTCCCAAGGCCACAAACAAACTTATCTGATGGACGGCAGTGACCCAGAAATAAGATCTTACCTTTGATCTTGCCACGATGAAGGGGGAGCAAACCCAGTAGCTCAAGACAACAAAAATCCTAATGTTGACAAATGAAACATAATTACTTCTTGCCCACCATGTGAGCCTCTGGTGTGTTTGGGACAATACACCCAAAATTTGTGAATCCATGCTGTAAAATCAGGGCTGGTTACTAGTTTGGCAGAGATTGAAAGGGCTTCATTTTCCCTGCAATCTGCACCATATTCCCCACCGACTACAGCATCCCAACTCAACCAGTTAGGGGTTTTGAGGAACAACTTTTAGGGATGATAAGGAAGTAACACACTCCCCAAAATATCCTGGGAGCAGCAGCAGCTGTCAGGGATACTTAGTAGAAAGCTGCAGCAGAGTACCGGGTTTTGGCCTCAGGTAGCTCATGCTGATCATTCCATGAATTCAAGATTTATAAATGCAAAGCAGTTCTGAAACATGCCCTGAAAGGAGACAGAAGATGAAAACACCGAGATTTCATCACCTTTCCCTCTGACCCTTCCCCTCTCAATTGTCAAGTGAAGTTTAATGCAAGTTAGGCTGCTGCCTATCTGCATAAGCAGGTAAACACAGAGGATTAGCACACAGCTTGACTAATTCACTTTAAGAATTGACTTGGATTAACTCTGAGTTGTGTTTAGCAGACAAGCTTTTAGTGCATACAAGAGGTCACATGAATTAAGAGGGTTGTTGTAAATTCACACCATACTTCAGCGATTACTCAACTTGTCTGACTAGGTCCTCAGTACACATACTCCCCAACAGAAACAACAAATATTTCAAACAGAATATTTAGGAACTACCAAGAATTCAAGAGGAAAACAAAAAACCAGGAGGCAGAATGCAGTCAGTGTAAAAACAGAGGGAAAAAAAAAATCTAGCACATATGATGACAGAAAAGTTAGTGTCCAAGCACTATCTAGTCTGTCTCACCACTTTTCAGATACACTCTTTAGCACATCGTTTAAAGAGCAATAAAACAGAAAAAGCAATCCTATCAGAGAAAAGCACAACTGAATAGCAATGGATTATTCTTAAAGAAAAAAGAAGAACTAAACTAAATAGTAGTTTACTTCAAACTTTCCCCTTGGAATTCAATGGACATTAGCATGGGTACAAACATTAAATGCACACACATTTCAAAGCCTCCTTAAGACAGTTTGTAACAAAAGCATAAACCATAAAGCATTACTCGGGAACCACTAAGATTTTTTTTTTTTGCAACTACGCAAATAAACTAAGAAGTCCAAGGGATCCAGGCCACAAAAGGAGAACGTACTGAAATCCACCCACAAACCAGATTTTTTAGGCATCCCACAATTGCAACCCACCAGCTGTGGCCACGACACCAAAGCTAAAGGCCCATGCAGAGCTCCTCTGATCCCTGACAAAGCCCACTTAGGCACGCTGGGTCTGATTTTCAGTCTCTCCCACTGCTGAGCCGCCTCTCCTAGGTCAGCCAACCTTACACAAACACGTGTCATGGCATGCTGGCAGAATTGACACTGTTTTGGAGAACCCCAATGCCTTCTACTCGTTTAGCCATGTGTAAGGCCACTGCTGAGTCTCATCTGCCTTTGGTCCTGCAGCAACCTCCTTCCAAGGATGCTCCACTTAACACAACAGGCAACACTGCTAGCCGGGAAGAGTAAAGTAATATAACTATTCAAATCCTCATTTTCCCAGTATAGCTATACTGGCATCCCCCTCTAGTGGAGATGCAGCTTATACCAGCAAGAGTCCCCACTGCAGGGTCTCATGGGGGGTGGTGGAGGAAGTTAATCAAACCACATGCAAAACGGTCAGGGGGAGTTACAGTGCACGGGATGACTTCTGGCACAATTACGAGAGGCAGATGCGCATCAGCTTCGCATTTGAGTTTGCTACCGATGGAGAAATGTCACCTCATCTTCATAACTCCAAGGAAAGCCACTATTTTCTCTCCTTTCTTTCCCACATGCCTGCTGATGCTGAAGCACGAAGGAGCAGGGTGTGGCTTCAACGCCAAAGCCCTTCCTGCAATTTTGTGCCACTATCCTGAAGGAAAAAAAACCTGCTTTCCCACAATAATCACACTAAGTGTCCCTTCACAGAGTCTTCATGGCGTATTAAGAAAAATTTAGAGGTGAACTGAAAACACAGTAAACAAGTCTCCCAACCTGAATTTTGTCGGGGAACTGGCTTCTGTTTGTAAGAAACTTTGTGGAGGAGATGCTGAGGACAGAAATATGCAGGACTACGGCAGAAGTGTTAGTTCAGGCATATTAGTTTTAAGGCATTTATGTGTTCTACAATCATGTAATTCCCTCCTGTCATCAGGTTGTCATCAGCTTGCACATCTCTCTCCGCATTTTTTTGTCTAGACTGAACCTCTTAGGATGCTTTTGCGTGTGAAACTTAAGCAAACCAAGGCAGGGAACAGAAACATACTGTGCTTCTTGGAGAACAAGGCACTAAGCTATGCTATTCCTATCAACTGTTTGCAAAATTGCAATAATTCTAGAGACCTATTTTAAGTCTATTCACTAATTACCAGTATTGCTTTGATCACAGTAATATCCTGAAGTCTCAGTCAGCTTCCAGTCTCACTTGCATGGGGTATTTGAAACAGGACACTGCAACTGCTGTAAACAAGGTGAAAGACTGGGGGAGCAAATAGATGAATTTGAAAAAGTCTTCTCTAGTTTGCAAGGTTTCTGTACAAGGAAATGCTCCATCCAAAGCTTTAGGAGGAGCAAAATGAACCTGACGCCTTGCCAGCCACATCAGGACAGCTCTCAAAGCTCCACACAGCAACCATGCTCAGGGCAGGTCAAAGGCACCCTGGCTCATCTCCACAGCATTGTTCTACACATCTGCAGCATTTTGGGAGGGACAACAAGCAAAAGAAAAGACCACTATACTCAATAGGCATTTGTAATGGTATCTTTCAAGTACAACACATCACATTCAAGATATTATTCCTTGAACATTGAACATCTGTGCAGACATCAATGTGCCTGACATTGGTTACCCCACTGCAACATCTCAGGAAAACAATCAGTGAATCCCGTTTCCTTGACAACGGAAATAAGGGAGCAGTGACCCTGTTGGAGCACTGGTCTTGTGTCTGCAAGAGCATAGTGGTAAGTGAGGGAACATGTGGATGGAAACAGCTGAATGCCCAAAAAATTCCTTCACCGAAGGCCAAGGCTTTGCTCCACACCCAAATATAATGATTATGATGACGCATGCTCAAGTGTGACTCCTCGCAGGTGTTACTGCGGCACATAGGACAACACGCTTTTGTCAGGAGGAACCAGCCAAGGTGCTAAGACAGGAGTGCCTGGGGACGTCGTTGGCACAAACCCAGGGAACATTCAAGTTATTCTCCTGTACCAATAATTTGCCAATCAGACACTTCAGCAGAGTTGTGTACACATTTGCAAAGACACCTTCCAAGTATTGTAGTCAATGACATGGAACACAGTATTAATACAGAATTTACTGTGAAGCACTCTCCTTTGGGATTTACAGGCTTATTGACATCAGTCTGAATCTATTCTGGTCTGTCGCACAGTCCCCTAGCAATTTCCCAAATACTTTTGTACTTCAATAACTAGTTTTACATGTTCAAAACTAGCAGGCAACTATAGAAATGTACAACAAAGTTTAATCCTATAAGTAGAACCTGAGGCAAATAGCCAAATTGCCCCTTTACATCCTACATTACAGCTTCATTATCACATCAAAGCAACACCTTTCCAGGGCAGCTAGTCTCAGGACTGTATGTATCTTGTCGAACTACTGACCCAATCTCTACATGGAATCACTGAAGACATACCTGTCACAATAGGCATGGAAACAGCAATTACACCAAAAGTGCTTAATTTAGTTCTACTAGATGGAGTGTCAATGAAAGCACTCAGAAATGTCCTGATAGAAAAGCAAACACAACCCTCCCCCTACCTTTGCTACTACTTTATATTTGGTTACAAGTAACTGTGAAAATGGTTAGTAAAATAACAAGGAAATCTTAAAGGTGTTAGGACTCAAGAAGTTACATCACAGCTGGACAGTAAGGGATCGAAAAAACCACCGTAACCACAAGAAAATTGATCCCTCCAAGAAAGTCAGTGAGCACCCGATGCAGGCATGGGAACCGAAGGAACACCATGTCTTGATCACAACAACTACGGCCACAGTCCATCCCAGTGCAAGACAAGTTCTTTCAGGGTCAAGGTGACCACCTTGCGACACAGCTGTTGGCTAGAGATGCTAACCCATAGCCCAGCAATGAGGTCTCCTGCCTTCAGCCAGCCAGTTGAGGGCCAGCAGCCTCTCCTTGCCCCAAAGCAGCAGGAGAGCGGAGGTGCTCACCACCTGCCGTGCTGCTGTGCTGCAAGCTGAAGGGACAGTGACTGCTGCACAACAGTGTCCCTGGGGCCAGGATCAGCCCTTCCACCTTGCTCGCCACCAGAGAAGCCGATTTGCAAAGAGCAGCAAAACTGGGCTTTGTTCTGCACCAGCGCCCCAGTGACACCTGCAGCCTGGCTGGGGATGGGAAGGCACGCTGCCCTTCACATGCTGCAGAAACTTAACACTGTCCCAGTTCCCTCACTTCGTCATCAGCGACAGCTCAAGGCTTCGGGACACCATCCTCAAGGTCTGACGTCCATGACAGGTCAAAAGCAGACTGTACTATCTGTGACTAAACATTTAGTGAAATCCGGTGACAACGAACCCTTTACCAGTGCCCCATTGCCATAGATAAAACACCATTTACCATGCTTGCAAGGTATGTAGCTATTTCCTCATGAAAGGCTGGCAGTCTTTCTCCTTTCCTGCAAACACCAACCTAAAGTATAACCACCTACCAAATAGGTGTGACCTGTACAGCATCTCCATGACTTCTCAGATACCAGTAAGTCTTTGTTGGAGTTCATGTAAGCTCAGTGCTCTTAAATAATCACCCATCCATCCAAAGAAGATACAAATTTCTCTATGCATTAAAGATTCAGTACTCATCCAGCACTTTTTTTTTTTTTTTTTTTATATTTAAACAGAGCTGCAGCTAACTTCTTCACAATAAAAAAAGGATACGGCTCTGGTTATACATACATTTTTCCATCCAGGCTGAAAACAATCATCCCCAAATGGTCAAAGAACTTCTAAGAAGAGTCTCTGCAAACTGCTCCCATAAATAATATACTGGCACCATTTTGTATATGACATACACACCCTAAAAAGAGGGAGAGGAGGGAGGGAAAGGGGCTTACAATGAAAAACAGTATGCATTTCCTTTGCCAGATTTTTACCACTCTTAAAATCTCCAACATTTTGTACAGAAAGATCTTGCCTTTGATGTCAATCCAATGCTTTTTTGCTTGCTCCTGCAAGCACTGCAGTATGTAATACATTTTCTAGCTGGCAAAGAAAAGGATGTACTGTCTAGAGAGTGTCTGTGAAATTCACGCTACTCAGAAGGTGGCACATAAACTCCTACAGAAAAGGCTAAATGGTTTGTAGGACTCATGCTGGTGTATTACAGAGAGTTGAAGTTCATCATATACTACTATTAAACTGAGCAGCACTTTTCCAGCAGTTTCAAAAATCCACTTCAGGAGATGTTTGTCTATTATTCACAGTCAGAAGCAAAAGCAGAAAGATATTAGGCTTGCATACTTGGCACCTTTGTATTTTTAAATAGAAGGGGGAAGCACCTCCAAATTTTATCTAGAGTATGCCACATGGAAGCAAAAAAATTGAAGCAGTTCCAATGCCTCTCAAGTTAAAGTAATTTAAAATAAAAATAACCCACTTGGCACAAAACTGTAATGCAGTTCTCACCAATACAGTACCTGCACCCCAAAAAATGTTTTCTCCTAAAAGGGATGCAGCCTTCCCACTTCTGCAACTGGAAGCATTTCTCATGCCACTAATCCATGCTATTTACCACCACGTCAGCAGCAGACCCCACTCCAATCCACAGGTGAGAAATGGCGAGGGGCAACGCTTATCTCCTGTTTTGCCAGCAGGAACGGCAAACAGGTCACCATGCAACTCCACCTGCAATAATCTTCAAGGCATTTGGAAAGCCACTATCCACACGCCCCAGCCCAGGACACCATCTGGGCTATTCATTCCCGGAGTGGCCTGAGGAAGAGGGATGCAGTTCCCCCCGACAGTGTTGCTGGCAGGGGCATCCATGCCTTACCCAGACTCCTTGAACAACAGGACCCACGCGAGTCTGTGGCTGTTTTCATCTGCCAGAAGCAGAGGAAGAAGGTTTGCTTCCTCTTTAAGAAGAAATACTTCTTTACCCTGGGGTAAATGCACCAGTGCTCACCTGTTTATATGCACTAACACAATTGCCTACATCATGTGGGTCAAGAAAGAGCCAGATCCAGTAGGAAGTAGATGCAGAACTGAAAAAAATGTGTTTAACAGACTACTCCAGGCTGTGCCTGTCAGGAAATTCTGGAGACTTTGCACTGATCCGAGGAAGGCTATTGTTCCTCTATACAGAAATGCAATGCCTTAACCACCTCAAAAAAGTCTTTTTCGAGAGCTCGTTAGAGCAATGCAATGATCATGGACTTGCCATGTGGAATAGGGACACAGGTACGCTACCCAAACTGGCACTAAATAGCCTCTTTTCCTTAATGGTGCTAAATGTTGCACAAATAGAAACTGCATTTTCAAGAATAAGAGGCACCAGTCATTAAAAAATGAAAATTGATCCTTGAGTGCAACCTTCAGCCAAACAATGACTAAGACTTAGCAAGCCAGGTGTGCTGTTTATTAGTTTGGGCGGGGGGGAGAGTGTCAGGCAGTCAAGAAACAGCAATGGGTGAGAGAAGGAGAGATCTGGATATACAAAGGCAAGCACTTCTCAGAATTCTCCTCTAGCTTCATTAAATATTGAACCAAAGCACCAGACCTGCTTCAGATGTTCACTGTCATTTGCTTCAGTACGGCAATGAAGGTGCAAAAATGCATAGGCAATGCTTCTCCTTGTTTTAAAGCAACTACGCTTGAAAGTTAAATGAAGAAAACCAAAATTCAAGTTCCCTGAAATGCACACAGAATAGCAACTTTTATTCCCTCGACAGAGCGTTCCTCTGCCCTGGGAATCATTTTGTGATTCTGCCAAAGCAACACATCAGCCTTGTGCCTGATCTAAAGCCATTCAATGCCCATACAGATTTTACCATTGACATTTATGGACTGAGTTCGCTATGAAGGAAACTCAGGGAAAATATGAAGTAAGTTCAGCCCGAATGCTGCACCTCTGAGAAGTGTCACATTTCTACAGTATCACCTCACGATGCATGGAAAAGCAAAGTCAAAAACACATGGGATGCTACATAATCACTACCAGTTCAAGTCATTACCACCTTAAGTCCCTCATGGTCAGATCTTTCTGCAGAGCAGTGAGCAGTGTTCTCCCTTCGAATTATTAAATCATAAGGCTTCAAACGGTGACCTTACCTGAAGGGAAACTGACCTTAAAGAAAAGGACAGAGAAAGGAGGACAATAAAACCCCAAACCAACCAACAACCCCCCCCCCCCCCCCCAAAAAAAAAAGCACAAAAGGGAGTGCAAATAATTTTTTCAGCTATTAGTATTGCCTTTTGGTAACTCCTGTGTTTTTGTTTATTTTTTACAACCACACTGTTTCCTTTTTTAAAAGTTTGTTTCCTTTTCATATTACTAAATGGTTAAAAAAAAAAGTTGTGAAGGAAGAAGGAAGAAGCAGTGAAATACACTACATACAAAGAACTAATCCACAAACTAAAGATGCTGAAGGAATCAAATATTCTCTGCTCTATCCTCCTTTCAGGAAAACAGTTGTATGTTTCTTTTCCCTAGCATTACTTGCAGCAGTTGCAGTTTAAATAAATTCAATTTAAATCTGTCTAAATGGGTTAAGTATCCTTTAAATTACATGCACTTTTCTTTATGAAAAGGAATAAGTCCCAAATGTAGCAAATTCCCATTCTGGGGGAGGAAATGATAGCGAAAAGGACAACAGCCTCACCGTACAACCTGTTCCCATTCTCAGATTCTTCTAGGTGTCCTTGGACCATCACCAAGACCACGAGTAACGGCTGCGAGAGCTCCCCATCCAGCCCTGTTGATGACAGGGCTACGACTCGCTTTTCCCCTTCGCCCATACAATAAAGAATGCACATACACAGTAAATGACACGGTAACAGTGCTCAGCAAGTGCTGGCCCGTCACCACCTAGAGGTGCTCAAAGCCAGCTCTTCAGACATCTGGAGGAGGCAGCTTATGTCTGGGAGCTAGTGCACGAAACTGCTGTGTACTCAAAGGTAAGATGGTGGTGGTCTCCCAAAGACAAAAGCTACTCAGAAGAAATCCTTGCCTTCCGGTTTAAACTTCTGAATTTCGGACAGAGCAAGCTCAACACAGAGAGGCTACTGAGAAGCAATTAACTGTTCATTAAGGTGTTATTAATGGCTCATCACAGCAATATGAAAGCCAACCCTACATAAGCCCTACCTAAGTTTCAGCTCCAGAGCAAAGCACTTTCTTCAATACCCCCTCCTGGATTCCCCACATGGTTTCACTGTGTAACACTTACTACAAGGCCAAGTTAAAGGCAGATTTTTATTTTCTCCCATTTCTTAGCAGAGAAGGAATTATATTTTAGTTACAATCTTCCAGACTTACTGATAAAAAAAACCCCCACATAGCCACAAGTATCTCTGCACACAGTGATAAGATTGTCTGTTACTCACACATTAAGTTCACATATTAAAGCTGGGTACACAGTGTAGCATTACTTCAATTTTGCCTTTCCCATGTGTTTTGTCTCAAAAGCTGTTTAACCTTTACACCCTCAGTATTTGTTTTGAAGAAGAGAGGAAAAGAAAGCAGACAGTAGTCAATATTTTCCTCTTTCCAAGCAGCACTATTACTGGTAACTTCTCAGAACAAGGTTTATAGCAACCAAGGGTCTAACTAGTGCAATCTGTAATAAGGAGTGATAAGGACAACACCATACTGAGCATGAAACGGCGTTTCCCAGTATTTCTAAATAACATTTCTTAGTTATTTGCAGCTGAAAAGCCAAAACCACCACAGTTCACATACAACTGCACAAGATGAGACAGTGTCAATGTCAATCTTTTCTGGAGAAAGACAGCATTTGATTTTGAGTAGTTAATATTTAATAAAAATAACAGTAAAACACAGGCCTATCAAGTTGCTTTCTAAATCTGAGCATATATCAGTTAAGGAGAAACATATGGCACGCCTACAGCCAGTACTAGCGAGCTGCAGGACAGACACTCACGCCTATACACACAGAATACCGCTTCAGTCCACTGCTGGAATTGCCAGAACATATTATTTTAATACTACAGTATACCCCATCCTCTCACAAGAGTAACAGGCTGCATGGCACGCAGTCCTGGCTGCCAGATTGAAACACGACTCTCAGACCTGAGAGTGACTCATTTTAGACCAAATGGTACAACACACCAAACCTGACTTAGCATGCGAGAGACTTTATTTGCAAAGATACAGTTGCAGCAGTTTCTAGTAGTAAAAGACTGCAGCTTCCCAATTCCCCAACACTTTGGGAACACAGGTTGCCCACAGAAGAAGCTCCTGCAAGCTATTTTGTCTTGAATCCTCAAAAAAATTGCAGCAAAGGAGAAAAAAAAAAGGGGGGGGGGAGGGGGGAATTTCAGCAGCTTCTAATTTACTCACAGGCAACCAAAATGAGAAAGGTGTAAGCCTATTTCACAGAGAAATTCACAAGAAAAAAAAGTTTAGACATTTCAATATTTTTCTGATAAAGGGCTGTACAGAAAACTTTTCACACATTTCCATAGGAAGAAGCTGCCTTTTTTTTGGGGAGGGGGGGTGTGGGGTGCGTGTGTCCGTCCCATTGTGGAGCTATTTAAAAAAGAACATGCAGAAAGGAGCGAGAGGAAGAAACTTGGTCCCTCTGGTCCCACCTCTCTCTTCTCAGTTCAGTCTGCTAGCGGCTTTTGTCCCAAAGCTTCCCTCCTGCTCCCCACCCTCCCGATCTTTCTCTAATACTCCGTACCCTTGTGCTTGTCATTTATCCTCTCTCCCTGTCCTTTACCTTTGTAAACACCACAGATACACGGACACAGCTCCCATCTGACTTTAGCAGGCTGCTTCGTCCGAAGGACTGAGGAAGTCAGGAGAGAGAGGTGGCAACCATTTTTTAAATTTTTTTTTTTTTTTTTCGGTAGGACTTTTTCCACAGCCTTAATTTGGTATCAATAAATCCAAAAAGAGTTCACGGGGAAAAATAAAGAAAAAAAAAAAAAAAGAAAAAAAATCAGGACAGTAAGCGAACAATGGCAGTACTGTTAGTGTAATCAAACAAGTGTCCATTACTTATTCCAGGCCAACCTCAGAGATGTTAGTCCAGCAGAAACAGCAGCCTGACCCTACGCCAACAGCCCATCAAAGCCCATCCCTAACGAGTCCTTCGCCGGACCCCGCCGCTCGCAAACGCGCGCCTCCCCCTCGCACTACTGCGCGCCCGAGAAAGCCAGCACCAGTTTCGGAAACACTACAGAAAACACCCAAAAAGAGGAGGAAAAAAGGCGCCACGGACGCTGAGCCCTCGGGGAAAGGGAAGCGGGCACCTTCTCCCGGCCGGGGACGGCGGGATGCCCTGCTCCGCTCCCGGGGCCCGCCGCGGGGCGCTTACCTGCGGGGGCTGCGCGGAGCTGCGCGGGCGCGGCTGGAGGGAGCGCGGCGCCGCCGCCGGCGCGCACAGAGGGAGGGATGGGGGGGAGGGAGGGACGGGGAGGGACGGGACGGGCTCCCTCCGCCCCCGCTCCGCCCGCCTCCGCCGGGCGGGGGCCCAGGTGCGCCCCGCACCGCCCCGCCCCGCCCCGACGGACCCCGCTCCTGCCCCGACGGCGGCCCCCGGCGGGGGGAAGCGGCGGCGGAAGGCGGTCAGGGAGCGCCGGCATCCCCGGTCCCCTCCCGGCTGCGGGGCTGGCGGTTGCCCGCTCTTCACAGCACAGCTTGGCCGGAGGGGAAGGGTACCTACAGCAAAGGGCTGCGGGGTTTCGGGGCAAAGGCTGCTTGGCGGTGGTGTGCGGGTGTTTCTCGAGCAACCAAATTTCTCCTCTTGCAAAAGTGTTCGGACCTCCTGCCGGCGTCGGCAAGAGCCGTTTGGGAGCCCCAGTTATGAGAAGACTCAATCTGTAGGTTCACCAAACCCTTATAGTTGGAAAGGGGCAGGGTTGCACAATGGATACTTTTTCCAGACTTAGAAGAGTTATTTTATTACACAAAAACCAGCTTCAAATTACTTCTTTCCCCCCACCCCACCAGTTTTTTTACTGTGAAATAGTCTGATTTAGTTGGATTGCAGTAGCATCTAGAGGCCACTTTTGCATGTGCATGCATCAAGTGAAAAGATGGTGCATGCTGCAGTTAGTGTTCAGTGGCTGAACAGGCTGGACATTTCTAACCCCTGTAGAGAGATTTCTAGAGAGATTACTTACAGCTATGTAAGCCATCAATGTCTCCAGCAGTACAAAAGCCCATAATGAAAGACCGAGCCCATTTAAAATACTTGTCGTGTTTCTCAGGGAACCAGAAAGCAGCAGAGATAGTTCTCCTCAAGACAGATCTTGGCTTGTGTACCATCAACACAGTGGCTTCCATAGCTACTGACGATATCTGATGTATCACAGGTATTGTTATTAGAAAATTTCACTATCACTGTGAACAGGTCTCTTGCTGACGTGGCTGGTTAGGAGCTCTTTCTCTTTAGGAAGGAATCAAATGCCTTTTTTTTTGTGTGTGTGTGTGTGTATCAAAAATGGTTATGTATGTGTACGGATATGTATTTCAAGAAGACATATGTTTTTTCCCCACACAACACCGGATATTGTTTTGTACTTATCACTGTGACTTAGCACAGGGACTAGGCTTCAATGTGCTGAAAATTCTTAAGTATTCAGCATGCCATTAACTTTGCAAAATGCGTGATTTAATCTTCTACCTGTTTTCAAAGCAAGCTACTAAGTGTTTGCAAGGGGTGACCAAGAAGCGTGTTCTGTTACAAGCTCTAATAACTGGTTTAACATCCATACACTAAATACAGTGACAAGTCTTAATAGTTTCCCACCTATGCACAGGCTACATCCTGGTTGGACAGCAAGTGCAGGCTTGAAAGAGTGTGCTCAAACTGTCCACGTGTCGTCCCCTGGTGGTAGAAATGGGATGACTTGCATGACCCCCTGGTTGAAAAGCATGTCTTCAGAATGTAAAAATGATTCCTCCAGTGCTATTGCAATATGTTTTTCTTATGTAGTTTCGTTATAAACCAGATTTTATGCATCTTTTTGGGACAGGAACTACCTGCACATGTCTAGAATTCCTGTCCCGTGCTCAGCCAGTTGCCCAGGTACCACTATAACGATCAAGATCAACTTAAAAATAATCAAAGCTTCAAGCAAAGGATGAGCTGACAGGACTTACATCTCCTACCCCCCCAATCATGCAGGAGTGTGCTTCAGTGGGACAGTGTGGGTATGAAGACACTTGGTGGGAAGAGCTACCGCATCTGCAAATTGGGAATTACCACTGCCTAGCCTCCATAAAAATATCTCACCTAGTACGGTTTGCTGGCTAGGACCTTCTCAGTGGTGACTCTAGCTGCTGATGCTTGGAGGAAAATAGCAGTCCTGTGCTCATGAGGAAAGGCTGATCTGTGCATGAGATGGAATTATATGTAGGCAAAATGATGACACACATTTTAAAAAAAAGTATTTCTGAGTATTACTGAACTGATGTAGTTAAAGCAGCAATTTTTTTCCAGCTGCCTTGCTTTCTGTTGGTGACTTCAGACATGCTTGCTCAGCCCTGAAACAGTGACTTGTCATTTATTCAAGGCTAATATAATTAATTCCCAGTCCTCCACTCTTGCTCTAGCTAGAAAATATAGGGAATCTTCAGTAAATCTTAAAAACAGGCAAATAGTGAAGGTCCAGGGGAGATCATGTGGTCCAACAAAGTTTAATGAATGTAACTTCTATGAGACTTGGCTGTGCTGCTCCGTGGTCTGAAACGTGTTTATGTAATCACACACAGACGTACTGAATCGCATTAGATAGGGAAGTAGTCTTCACATCCTTCAGTCTGGAAAAACGTCTGTTTCCAGAACAAACCACATTAAGTTCCATGTGCTCAATTTAGTGAATTGATTCAAATCATAAGTATGCTTAACATGTACACACATTGATATATTTATATTTAATTCTTGGAGTTCATACAGTTTCAACTGAGTGTCTGCAAGATTAGTCATACAGACCCAGAAAAGTTAGACATCTAATTCCTCTTCAGTCTGGGCCTGGAAAGTACCTCTGGTGTTTTTAATTCAAAAATAAGAATTCAGGAAATTTACAGTTAAGATGTCTCTTCACTCTGTCACTTCTCTATGCAGCATACTGTGGTAGTCTTTTAACAATGGACAATTTCATTTTGGATTAGAAATGTGCTGAATCTTTCCGTGCAGTGGATGCTTTGAAGGAAGTGTTAGATGAGACCACAATTAATGGTATCTTAGTGGGGGGAAAAAAAAGGCAAGCTCCAGCATTATCTGAGATAGGAATAATTAGAGAACTCGAAAAATATTTTCAGTGTACACTTTTTATTGATCAGCTTTTAAGTATGTTTTAATTTCCTAAAACACCACCATCCGTAGTGCATTGCTAAAACATGTGTTGCAATGTGAAGAACAGCTCCAGCAATGCATGGAGAATAAAGTGCTCTCTGGAGTTTGACTTTTTGCTCATTTGTTATATACGGTCCATCCAAAGTCCAGTGCTCACGTGTATGGGATCTGTTCAGAACAGGATGCAGAGGAATCTGAGCAAATAATGACATCACCCACAGTCGGTAAACATGCTGTTCTCTGGAGCGACTTGAGACACATCAGAAGCCCCACTGAAAGAAGGCAGCCCTTTCCATAAAACCACGACATCTTTGTTCCATTGCAGTGCTTCTGCCCTCATCCAGTCTCCTCTGGCCTCCTGCTATGTATTTACAGCAGCAGCGCACAACGTCTTACAAACCATAAACTCCTCTGAAACCTGGAAAGCTCTCAAGGCAGAAAGCAGCTTTTTCCATGCAGAGTGTCTCTCTCCCTGGCTTGGCCTTGTGCTGCTTGGACCTGAGCTCATCCTAATCCTTCTGCAGCACAGCAGTTTGCTGAAAAGGTAACATGACCATACAGCTCCTGCAAAACAAGCTTTGGCTTTTCATGGCTTTCTGCCCATGCCCTGCCCCTAGCAGCAGGACTGCAAGGCCATGATTGAAGGAAAAGTGCATGCTCATGGGTGCCTGAGCATATTGTGGGTTTGGGATATACCCACAAAAGCAGATGAGATGGTTGTTCCCCATAGTCTCCGTGGCAAGATATGGGTCAGGTCATGCTCTTTAGAGCAGTCTAATGCCAGAAATGAGAGCAGCACCTGTCCAAGTAACCAGTGTGTTGGCTCTTTGTGAAAGGGTCTTTGAGTTTGTCCTGGTGCTTGCACTGTCCATGTTGTCTTGAGATGGTTGCACCAGGGTTTGTAAGATGCTTCAGACAAGTTATTGTCAGAGATGCAAAAGAATTCAATGCATTACTGGCAAATCCAGTAATAACTCACACAGGACCATGCGCCTCAGCTTTACCATTCTTACAACTCACATAGCGTCAGGTGCTGGAGCACACAGGAGTTGGTGGCTGTGTGAAGCATAAGGCTCCTGTTTGGTTCGGGCACAGGGGAAGGAGGCAGCTTTTAGAAGGGGAGGCTGGGAAGCTGACTATCGTGGCTTCACCACGGTGGGGGAGGCGAGACAGTGAGGGGGAGCTATGAGTTTTGGGGTAAGGACAGAGATGGGGATGGCTGCAGGTTCCATGTGGGGAAAGCGGTGGTGGGAGGCTGGGGACATGTGTCTCCTGCAGGAGGGCAGCAGTGTTGAACGGTCCCACGTGGCATCTGTCCTTTGGTTCTGAGGTGTGCCTGGGCTGGAGCCTGAGACTGGATCACCACCGCTGTTTTGGGGAAGCTCTGCATTTATGCAAGATGCCTGAAAGCCCAAGTAGCTGCCGGGACACTGCTACTCAGTCAACATTTTGTTTTCCAGGTTCTCTAAGAAACAGCATTTGTTTGTGGGGTGTTGAGGGAAGACTAGACGGTGAGTCTTGGTCTGATTTGTCTCTTCATCAAGAATAGGGGCCCGGTCTGCCATGAAAGGACTGAAATCCCCGTTCTCATGAGGATACAGGGAGACAAGGGAGAGCCTTACCCCCAGGAAGCCCAGCAGCAGCTGATGGGTACACTGCTTTAACACACTTCTCCAGCACCTACCCCTCTGGCTCTAGTTGCCAGGTCCAGCAAATGTAAAATCCTCCCCCAACAGAGACTGTTAGCTAAAGACAGCATCTAAAAGACATAATTTATCCTGTCTGCACCCTTTGACCTGGAACTGAATGATATATTTCCACCAATAAATGGAATGCCATACTCCTTTACAGGATTAAAAAAAAAATTACTTGGAAAAAGTCTGATGGATGCCTCTGTACTGTATATAAGTTTGCACATCAGTTTGGTCTGTTTAAATATCAGATCTTCAAAGAATTGCTGGAGCTATCATTTGAAAAAATTAATAACAGGAAGTGAATAACTCAGTCCTACATTAGAATTGCATTTCATTTGAGCTACAGTATTTATCATTAGTGCCTAAGTGTTGTTATTTTCATTGAAATATGATTTGCCGCTTCTCTCTCTTCCAGAGCTTTGGCACCATGAACCACTAAAACTTTTCCAAGAGGTGCTGTGTCCACAGTGGGATGGGGAACATGCATGTCCCCAAAGTAGAAGTGGTGTGAGATGGAAGCTTGAACCAAACAAAACTGAAAAAAAAAATCCTTTCCAAAATACAATATAGGACCTGTAATATTAACTGATGGTAAAGAATTTGGATATTTTTAGTTAATGAAACCTCTTGCTTAATGGTAAGATTGTGTCGTTTATGTCTGCACAATAACAGCCCCAATGCAGAACATATGAATGCCACATGGCTGGAACTGTTCCATTAATGTTCTGATGCTTTCATTGTTCTGAATTTGATTTTGTAGCTTTTTGCTTATAATGATTTGATTGCACCATTAAAAACCTTCAATAACCTCCTGATAAATTATTCAGTCCTCATAACACAAAAGAGGAGAGATGCCTCTCAGCCTCCACTTTCCACTGGCCTTAAATGGAACCTGCAGGTGTGCAACACCTCTGGCAGTCAGGCTGATGAATACATTTCATGCTGTTTTCTTAGTGCTGCCATTTAAATAATGTATGCAGGACCCACACACGTTATATTCTTCTAAGGCACAGGAAAATTTTTTCCAGGTGACACTCCATTAGAGTCAATAGGGTTACCCAGTGATGAATATGCAGGACAAAAAAACCTCCGAAAACCATTGGTTTGTGTATGTAGAGAGAAATTCCTTCCAGCTATGTGAAAATACAGGAACAATGTCAGGCACTGGGAGATACAGTTTTCCCCCAGAGCACACGCCTCCTTCATTAAACATAATTCCTATTACAATAATCTTCCCAGTCTCCAGGTTTAATTAATGAGCAGTCTAGGAATCCACTTCTTGTGTATGTTACCACAGGCACACTCATTTTTCTGGCTTACACACCTCCTCTGTAAACTTGCTCTCAGCTCCCACACTCAACTCCAACACTGGCTGCATCTCCACTGTGGCTCTGCAGCCACCCTTTGTCACAGACAGAGCTGATGCAGTTAGGTCACAAACATCTCTGTCCTCTGTGGCTTGTCTCTGATCCCCATGTCTGAACAGAGCTTATGGACAGGGTCCTGCCAAAGCTGGGCTTCTGCCGTACATCTACCTTTGAGATGCTGGAGGGACTCCAATCTCTAGTGCCAGAAGTGAAGCCAGATCTCTTATTTCTTCTTTTACTTCCATTTCATTTCTTTTAAGGTTGTACTTACTAAGCAAGCTAAAAATAAAGTTAAATGAAATAAAGAAAACAGGAAGGGGAAAGAAGGAAAGGTGAGGCGTGTGGATGCAGACTGGGGACATGCTCTGCTTTCGTCTGTTCCCTGGGGCCCCTGTGCCCCCTTTTTCAACTAGCTCCCACAAACTTCCCCTGGTGTTGGTAGGGACTAGTTATCTCTGATACAGCTTTTTGGGGTAGGGCCACACTGAGAAAGAAGCAGAGGTCAGGTGGCAGAGGGTGATATTGGTGTCCACCGTCCCTAGCATGAGCACAGGAGTATGAAAGCAAGCTGGGGTGGGGAGAGGCAGGGATATCAGGTGGCAGAGCTGGCAGCCCTTTTCTCTAGGCACCCCTTTTCCCTCAGCAGAACACAGGTTTTTCCCAGGATGCTCTGTGCGGTTTGCTCCTCCTAGACTTCAGCATTGTATCAGCAAGGGCTGACCTCCAGCATGGAAACCAGGCTGTAAGGATGTGATTTGGCCCACCATCTTGTTCCTGGTTCTGCCTGGGACACTGTGGGGTATCTAAGACCTGGCCTGCAGGCATTGGGTGCACAGGGGAGGTGCGGGAAATCCTCCTGTGTCTTTCTAAAATAGGGTGAGAAGACACTCTGGGGCATCCCAGAGGGAAACAGACATGTAGGTTTGGATCCAGTTCCCCACCAAGGAATGGAGACATATCAAGGCTTTGTCCACCTCCATGGGAGCAAAGCCCACATAATCCAGAAACCCAATGGCTGCACCCTTACCAGTGCTCTGCTCTCCGATCCACAACATTGCTTTTGGATCAGGCTGATGCTACGCACTCAGTGAAATGCCTCATCTCCATCTCACACAAATAGGGAGGAAAGACCCGGGGTCAGCTCAGCCTTGTTAGTTAATGATTGAAGGCCCCGGTTGCCTGCTACTATCTGTTGCCATTTAGGGTTGAATCACTGCTTGTGTTTACAAACCCACACGTAATATTTGCAGCATGTGTTTGCAAATGTTCTTGTAGTTTCTTTGTGCTGCTTTCACAGAACAGGCAGAGTAAGGGCTACAATGAAAAACAAGTAGAAAGCTATTAATTTAACGCCAGTGGAGTGGGGGAACAGATCCCTTGACCTCATCAACTAAAGCCACTTTAAACGTGATGAAAGTTTAACCCCATATTTTTAGTAGATGAGCACACCTTCCCTGACATCACATCTGCTTTTTCAGCAGCTGCCAGAAGTTGTTTGGCTTGGACCATGGTTTTCAAAGACTTCTGGATGCCCAGGTCTCATTTCTAGTAGTAGGCAGAAGGTGTCCAAAGTGCAGAGGGAGGTCTGGCAATTTCCATGGGAAGTCTCTGGAGACATGCTCGCCCTGATGGTGACCTCCTCAACATCGAGAGAAACCAGAAACAGCTCCAGCTCTGGCTTTTGCGCTGTGCCGTAAAACAAACATAGGGCCATATAAGTTTTTAATTTTTGCATTCAGGAGCGAAAAGCCTCCCAAGCAGGACAGAGCACAGAGTTGCCCAAACAGGGGCAGGGAGGAGGCTCAGGAGGGCATGCATCTCTGAGGGGACACTGGAATTAGAAACAAGAAGAGTAAAAGTAAAGGAACAACAATGCATCAACCCAGTCCCCTGTGCCACACACCGCATCACCGAAGAGGCTAAGTGAGTGCAGCAAAGAGAGCAAAAAAGGGAAGAGGAAGGTGTAAGGAGCAAAGCTGAGATTTTTCTCTAAGTGCTTGTTTACTTGTTTTTATTTCTCAATACCAGAATCAGTAACTAGAAGCTTTTTAATTGGCAATAAATTAAATTGGTTGAAATTTCCTGTACAAAATTGGATTTCTTGGCCTGTCACAGAATGAAGCTGCCTGGTAGGAAGAAGAATACGGGTTGCTAATTTCTATAGTTTTGTTCGTGGAAGTAATGGATGTCAGATTGTTCAGGACTAGCAATACTTGAATTCAAGTCCTTGCTCTACCATGCCTTAAGATCTTCAAGCCAAGAGTATGTAGGTGTTTTTATGGAAAACATGCTTTATCAGTCATCAGTTTTGCACACAAAGGATGAGTAGCCAAGGAAACGTCTGTGGCAGTTATCATACTTAAGGTTAGACTTAATTATTTTTCCCTGAGCCTTCAAATATATAAGTTGAATGAAAAGGGCCAGCCTGATTCTGTATCAGCCTGAGCAAGAAACATCCTGCCTTCCAGAAAGCAGTAACTGTGTTAAATGGAAGGGAAAAAAGTGTGCTGCATTACAGGAGCAAGGCACTGACCTTTCCAGAGGTTAACAGGCAAGGCATAAAATGGAGATTTTTTGTTCATTAGGAGGAAACATGAGAGTGTAATCAGATACAGGTCATGCTGTACGGTTTTGCCTACTACTAGTATTCAACACAGTAGAATAGAAGAAAGTACTAGTTTAGGGATTGAATTAATAATTGGAATTTTAACAGTGAGTCATTAAAATAGGCGCTAATTTTTTTCCCCATAGGAGTTAGGAGACCGACCTGCAATTGAGTGTTTGAGCTTAAAATTAGTTGAATAATGGTAACTTAAAACAAATGTCATGGTTTTTATTATTTGATATTATAGGCAAGGAGGAGGAACATACACCATTCAAATATATCATTAGGTGGATGCAACAGTAAGAAGCAATAAGAAAACTATAAGCATACCACCTGAGACTGATCTGTTCAAATTGTCCTGGAACCTGTTCATAGAAGACCCAGAGCCAAAATTCCCTCTCCATCTCACCAGCTGTGAATGAAGGCTGAAAACAAAGACTTTTTCTTTCTTTGAGGTAGTTCCATATACCCTGTGAAGGTTAACAGGAACTGCAGAAACCTTTGCCCTACAGGAAGGTGGAGTTAGAAAAAACACATTATTAAAATGGTCTACCAGGATTTTGGTCTTTAGCACCTGCAGCCTACATGGAGACATTGAAACTATTTGTTTTTTTCCCTTCTCAGCAAAAATTCTAATGAAAGTTGTAAAATGTTGAGGTTGAGCAGGAAGAAGTAGGTCAGGGTGCAAGGCTATTCAACTTTATATACTGGGAGCCTTACTGCTGAATTGCACATGCTCACTGCCACATACTTAAGCTACTTAAAATAGAGGCTTCAAAAATCTGGCCTGTCCAGACTATTTTCTGCTGAAGGCCATGGAGTTGCTGCTAGTTGGGAAGAACTTCTTAAGCCACAGGTTTGACACAGCCTCTTGGTCATAGAAATGACTCCTGACTCAGATGGCGTAATACTTGACTCACTGGAAAAAAGAAGTGTCACTGTGCCTCTTTCCATCCAGCTGGCATCTTCAGGATGGGATTCATAGCCTGAAAAAGACCAGAAATTCTCCTCCTTTTCAGACAAAATCTTCTGGGTACCATTTTGAGGCACTTGCTTTACGGTCACAGATCCATCATCCCAGCAGCTTATCTTACTTTCTGACACACAGTAGAAATATGTATGTATTTGAAAATACGAGATCGCAATGCTAAGAAAGAAGGATTCCCTCTATGTGAATGCCAAGAATCAATCTTTCTTCTTCAAGGCACATTTGAGGATTATGAACAGGTGGATGAGCCAAGTGAAATCCACTCCTCACCCAGGGTTCTTCCCAGCCAAGGGTAAACACAGGTGCCTGGCACCAAATCTTCTTGCAACTCAGAAAAGGTGTTTATGCGGTGAGTAAGTGAAGTTACCTGTTGTGTGAGAAATCTGAAAAATCTTGAGCCAAAGTGCTTAAAAAAATATTTATGAGAGGACTGGTATTATGTATAGTTTCTACATTTTAAATAAAAATCTGTATCATGTGCTAAGTAAGCCTACTGAATACCATGGTTTATTACACCTTCATGAACTTTGCTAGGATAGCTTTTAAATTTGTTGCATTAGAGGACATATTCTCAGTCAGACAATTCTGGACCCTATTGGTCTCTTTTTGCCTTTTGAACTGTGACCCGTTCTTCATCCCCAGTGTGATTCAGCCAAGCTTTTATTTACTTCAGTAAGTGAAAGAATACATTTTGTGGTGACCTAATACCTAACAAGAAGATGTCCATAAAGTCATTCCCCCAGTAACATCCATAACTTCCGCGAACTCCAGAAATCAGTTACTGCCCCAAAATACACAAGTCATGTAGGCAATGATGAGTTAACGGTTGAGGTCAAAACCAAATTCTCAGTGTCAGGAAAGGGCTAATGTAAGTTAAGTGGCTTTACATGAAGAGGTCCACACCACTGTCTGCACACCTATGTAGCTCGGTCTGTGACTCCCATTAGCACTTGAAAGGAGTGTGACACAACAAAATCCCTCATCTTCAAAATAGGAATACACCCTTGTATTTTAGTACATTCCCGGGAAGCCTGGAGCAATGCACTCCTTGTGACTCGGGGTAGGTGGTTTCCAGATGCTCTTTTGGTCAGTCAGTCAAGCAGGGATTGAGCACAGTGCTGCTCCTCAAATTGCAACCCTCCTCACACTGCTCATTCAGCAGAACAAATATCCGTGCTCCTTGGGATGAAGTTTAAGAATAAAAGGCAGCAGGACTTCCCCATTCTGCTTCCTACTGAGTCAGGAGCTTGGGCTTTGTTACGCCAAAGATTTATTTGCTTTGTATTGCTGGAAGTACGAGAAGATTTCTGGAAGAAATAGCAGACTTTGTCTCACAGTAAGGAGGCTCCCTGTACAGAGCAGGAAGAGCTCCTTTCAGCATCCTTGGCATGATGAGAATAGGCCTCTCTGTCTTCCATCCCATCCCATTCTAGTTACCACTCTGCCTCCCAGAGTCTACCAAGAACAATAAATCTGCTTCTCTTCTACCCACACATGCATTATCTTCAGGTGGATAATGTGGGGTTACCTGTAAAAAAAGCATCTGTCTTCTAAAAAATCACCATCCTTAGAAACTCCCATCAACTAAGAGTGATGGAGACAAGGCTGGAGGGAGGACAAGTGGGGGAGGAGGGTGGCATGTGCAACTCTGTGGTCCATCTATGAGCTGGGCAGCTGCTGCAATCTAGACCAGCTGCCCGGATTTGTGGAGGAGCTCAGGGAAGAGGTTTCAAGGAGGGTGAAGCTGACAACAGAGACGCTCAAGGTATGGGGTGCAGAGAGGAGCTTTGAAAAACTCTGAAATTAATCTCTGCAGTCCAAAAAAGTTATAATGCCTTTTATGCTCCTTTCAAATGCTCCATTTAAAGCAATAATGCAAAACTTGGTGAAAGCAACAGCAGGGATTATGAATTCTTTGGGGCAGAGACTGGGTTTTGACAATCTCTAGCAGAGTGAAACATCAGTTTTGAGCTGAACCCACGAGTGTTATAGTTTAAAAAAAAAAAAGTATGCCACCCCATACATCCTGGGCTGTTGGAAGCGTATGACTCCTGGGTTTGAGTTTCAAATGACATAAAAAGTACTTTGGCATTGAGTATCATTACTACTAACCACATGCCTTGCTACCCACTCTTATTGATGCAGACATTGTCCTGGCTTCGCTTAACCTCTATGTAAACTTGCATTTCAGTGCCATAATGTCACAGACATGAATTAGAGCTCCTTGATGACATCATAGCCATGAGACTTGCCTTGCTTTGCTAACTGGCAGTGGAAATGTCATGCCTGACTTTCAGCGATGCAGAAGACAGTACGTGTAGTGCAGGGGCATAGAACAAGGGGGTGAAATAGGGGCCTCTGTGACAAAAGGAAACCAATCTCCAACAACAAAATGAAGCCTGTGCCAGGATTTTAAAATGATCGTGTCACAGCTTGGAGCCGCTCTGTAAAAGCTCCACCCGCCGCTCTGCAATGGCAGATTTGACAGCTCGCGGGCGGCAGAACTGTAAAAAGCCAGGAAACCATCAAATAAGCGCAGCTGTAACCCATAAAGTCCCCCTTCTGCCCTGCAGCAAATCTGAAAACAGCCTAACCTTAAACATTCCTCCTCCTGTTGTCCACAAGGCACATGAGATATGGATGGCTTGAGGCTGGGGACTGGGAACACCAAAGATGCAAATTTGGTTATCGAACCCTCTTCTAACTCCACCATTGTTAGTTTGGCTGCTGCCATTCAGAAAAACATTGCTAAGGAGATGCATTTGAATTACACAGAGCAAAAAGACTGGGAATACAGCAGAAATCTTTGAAGGCTGTATAATATTCTGAGTCTATAAAGCAGACATTTATAAAAAGACAAAAAGAAAAAGGAATTTTGCAAAAACAAATATCTAGCATAATAAAATAATAATAAATTGTCTGCAATATTATCCCATAGGTTTCATTGTTTCCTCTTGCAAACAATGTTATGTTGAGAACAGACAAAATTTCCATTTAATCCAAGGAAAATCCATTTTACAGTCATCTATATGCTACAGGAATAAGGGGTCAGCACAGATAAGTTGTATTTTTTTTAAAAAAAAAAAGTTTTCCCCATATCTGAAAACTATTTCCTATGATGACTGTTTTAAAAGCAAGCATATTTCTCTTTCATTTTTATAAAGAGTCATCAGTGATGTCATAAACTTGGGAAAGAACCCCCCCATCTCTCCTGCCAGCAGCAAAAGACATGTTTTGTCCTGTAGCCGTGACTGATTTTAGATTTCATATTATTATTTGTTCAACACACGATTAGCGTACCTGAGCATTTCAGTGAAAAAAGGCAGGCTGGCATTCAAAGGCTGAGGTGACTGCTTGAGGCAGAAATGTTCACACACAAAGACACACATTCCTCCTCCTTATTCGGGTGTCTTCCTTTCAAAGCACATATAGTCACCGACCTCCTTTATCTTTTCATCTGTGTCTACTTAAAAAAGCCAGACAGTTTAGGCTGTGTAAAAGACTTCTAAGATAAGTCTGATAAACACCTCTGTCATACTGAATATCGCCTGTAATAAGTTATTCAGGGTGGTTTATGTACAAGACCACGTTCCTGTGGCTGTGAGAGGTGTGCATGGGACAGAAGCAACTAGCACTGACCTTGCCAGAGTAGAGCATCATCAGCATGGGTGGTAAAGCCATTAATCCTTTACAACAAATAAATGCGTAAATAAAAACAAGCCATAGCAATGTTAAAGGGTTTGTGTCTAGGCTGCAAAAACACCAGGACGTAACTACATATCTCTGCTCTTTTGATTAATCTTAAGCTGTGTAGCACTTGCCTTGTGCTGAAGTGAGCAATAGGTTCTGCGAAAGCTCTTGTGACTCACGGCTACTCAAGTGCTTGTCTCTTGCTCACCTGCTTGCTTACCCTTCACTGCATCCTAGTCCTTTACTGGCAGGTCTGGAAATTATTTCTACTGCAGCAGCACCTCCTATTCTCTCTCCTGCTTCCCGGGCTCCACTCATGGGGATCAGGGCTGCATTGTGCCAGACATATACACTACAACAGAAATTCACAACCTCCATAGCTTGCAATCTAAATAAGCAAGACCTGCAGACAGCAGGAGGGAAGGAAGAGTTATATTCCCCATTAAGAAATGAGGGATTTAGTGATTTGCTCAAAGTTGTGCATGTAATTTCTGTCAGAGCTAAGAATTGAAAACAGGATTCTGAAGCTCCCAAGTGCCAGAACGACAAAACTAGACTAGTGCAAAATTTGCTCAGCTCTGATTAAAGGAAATAAAAATGTACCTTAAAAAAGAAAGCCAAAGGGTTTATGTTTGATATATATCAACACATGCACAAGTAACATCCCTCCTTTCTCAAACCCAGATTCCATGTACAGATAGGCATGAAGATGAATTCAGAGTTTAAATGGGTGAAGTTTGGTTTATTCCCCTGGAGCTGTGCCTGTTACATACGGCTGACCTAGAGGTATTATGTCTTTGACATCGTACTTTGTTAATATTTTTGTACATATGCATCTGCACCACAATCTCCAACTGCTGTCTATTACTCTGTTTTTCAGTTGTTTAAACTTTTCACCTTCCTGCTGAGCTCCTAATGGAACAGATTCCTAATGCTCTGGTTTCTGGTTTCTGGTGTGGTTGTTGGGGAGTATTTTATTTTTTTTTTTTTAAGGTTTGCACAGATTGTCCAGCGCTTTGAGCAAAAGCTTTAGGAATATATATATAACAGTGGGACCAATCCTTTTGCCCTTCCTCATTCTGAGGTTCCTCTTTTGGTTTTAAGACCAGAATCTGCCAAGCAAGACACTACTCAGCACAAATAAAGTTGGCAGGAAGAGCCATTAAGCAGAAACAGAACTCCTGTCCTTCAGCCAGAAGGCATTATAATTTCTGTGACAAAGAAGATCATGTTGCACTGTTGTTCCTACAGTCACAATAAAAGGAGTAGTCAGTTCTCAGAAATATGTGATTTTATTTTAAGCAGTTTTGCGTGGTAGAGAGAGCTGAGCTAACACTGCAATGAGGCCCCTGCAAAGAAGAATCAGAAATAAACCTCAAGGGTTAGATCCTCTTGCCCCTTTTGGTCTTTAAAAATACCTGAAGGGTAGCTGAAGGGGGCCAGGAGCAGCACACTAGCCAGCTGTGACTGTGTGAGGATTGCACCCGCACAGGTCAGTCTGAAAGTAACCTCCAAAAACGTCTCCACAGGACACAGCTATGGAAAATGCTTGATCAGATGCTTCAAGTATCAACATTCGAATTTATTCTAAGTTACACCTTCTTGTTCCTACAATATAAAGGTGTCCTGGTTTCAGCTGGGATAGAGTTAATTTTCTTCCTAGCAGCTGGTATAGTGCTGTGTTTTGGATTTAGGATGAGAATAATGTTGATTACACACTGATGTTTTGGTTGTTGCTAGGCAATATTTGCACCAAGTCAAAGACTTTTAACTTCTCATACTGGCCCACCAGTGAGGAGGCTGGAGGTGCACAAGAAGCTGGGAGGGGACACAGCTAGGACAGCTGACCCAAACTGGCCAAAGGGATATTCCATACCATATGACATCATACTCAGTATATACCTTGGGGAAGCTGGCTGGGGGTTCAGACCGTGGCTCAGGAACTAGCTGCACATTGGTGGTCTGTGCGTGCTGAACAACCGTGCTATGGATCATTTGTTTTGTTTATTCTTTTATCATTATTATTATTCTCTTCCTTTTCTGTCATATTAAACTGTCTCAACTCACGAGTTTTACCTTTTTTCCCCCAATTCTGTCCCCCATGTGAGGGGGTAGTGAGCCAACAGCTGTGTGGTTGTTTTAGCCGCCAGCTGGGTTAAACCATGACAAAAGGGCAATAACTTAACCTGCTTGGCACAGTGAGAGGTAGGTGCCAGCAGTTCTGTGCCATGCTAACCACCTCCTTAGACTGAATGTATGGACACATCTTTATGACCCCAACTTTTCTTCTGAAACATGATCTAAACCTTTAGAGACTGGGGAAAACACCATGGAAAATGCAGAGTAGATGCAGTAACGTAAGGCAGAGCATGTACTGGAAAAGAAAGAAAGTGCTGAGAGAAGCTCCCACTTTACTGAGGAATGGATTTGAGAGGAAGGAGAAAAGGCACACTGGAAGAATAACCGACATTATCCAGAGATGACACAATACAAGCTGCATGTGGAACTACTGGATATCGACAAAGTGAGCAAGAACTGGAGAAGCTGAAAGACATGGAAAACTTCTCAGGAGAGAAAAGCACTGCAATGAAAACTTGCAAAACTCACTGAAAAACTGGAGGCAGGGGGAAGGGCCCAAGGAAGCAGTCAGAGCAGGGAAAAACAATGCAAAAAAGGTTGGTGAAGATCTAGTGATTGAAGCAGAAACTGCAGGAAATGCAGAGCCTTCTGCCAAGTGACAATCTGCAGAAGAATAAATGGGCAAAGCAAAGATGAAAAACATCCTCAAGTTTGGGTAGAACAACACAGAAAAGATTAAAAAAAAAAGTAAAAGGCACAGGACTTCCAAACAGAGTCGGTTCCACCTTAATACAACATCCAATGAAATATGGGAACTTAGCCAAGATATCATTAATATCACTCCAATAGAAATGTCAGAAATACAAGCTGCAATTGAGAAGATGAAAACCAATAGAGCAGCAGTCAAAAAAGTCTGAGCAGTAATGCTAAGGATATGTGACATCCACCACTTAAAAGAAGCCATGGCAGAGCTCAGCAGCAATGCCTGAGAAAGAAAAAACATTCAGCACACTGGAAACACGAAACTGTTTTCGAAATGCCCCAAAACAGGGGGGATCACAGGAACCATGATGTCTGGAAATGAGTTATGAGCTGTATTTAATCCGAAAAGTTTTCTGAAAAGTGCTGCACCCCATGGGGTAAAAGGAGCAGTGGATGGAAAGTCTGGATATAGGCTCAGCCCTGTATAAACCAGATACATCCACTTAGCCCACTGTAGATGTATGCAAAACAAATCACTGGATTTCAAAGCTCCCAAAATAGCCTGAAGAAATCTTTTCTATTGAGTGTCTTCTGGTCCTACAGAAGCTCAGCTGCTGTTAATAAGGAAAAGTGAAGTGCTGTATCAGAAAAAGAGTAAACAGTGATTTGGCATGAACACTCTTACAAAACGCGGCTGCATTTCCCTTCCATTAATAGTAGGACTTGCCATGGATAGACCATGAATGTGTGCACTGACAATACAAACCCTAGTGATTGTGGATTGGCAATAGTTGCTGAGATAACCAAGGCTTCATTGCTGATATGCTACTGAACAACAGCTCCAGGGAGTGAAGAGTAAAATCAGAATGCCTGTAAAGGAAAAAACAAGTCAAGCAAAGGTCAGATTCAATTATTCCAAAGAGATTATCCTTAAAAACTGGCTTCTCAGCAGAAAACATCAAGAAGATAAAAATTTTACCTGAGTAGTACAGTAACAGCTAACAGAAACCACAAGAAAGATGTGAAATTAAGAACAGGAAAGGTATCTGCAGTATTCACTCAGCTTAACATAGCAGTCTCCCAGAGGCACAAGGAAAGGCGGGTGTGTAGGAGAAACCTTTAAGAAGAATTTTTCCCAGGGAGAACAGATACATGACCTCACCTTCAGAAGAGACAGAATTAGCAGCTAAGGAGAAAGCAAAGCTGAAGAGGCAAGTTCCCGCATCATTTCTGAGGAGACACTACTTCTCTGCTTTTGATAGCATAAATGTCCCTAGGTACAGCTAATTGCCACAACGTTCCACAATGTCCAAGTTCTCAGGAGTTCTCAGAAAAAGAAAGGCTAGATGTTTGCATGGCTGCTTAGAGTACGTGCACCCTACATAGATTGTTCTTTCAAAGAGATAAAAGTAACTGTACCCCTTGCTATCCTCTTTATGCACCTGACAGCTGGCTGGATATATTTATCTCATGGCAGCAGCACAGTCCCTGTTGCTACCTTTGTGGGGAGTCCTGTAACTCCTCCTTATTCACATGGCAGACTCATTTTCTGGTTATAAAACATTATCAGATGCAAATGAGACTTAAATTGCAGCTATTGTTAGTTGACTGTGTTGTCTGTGTTGCTTCATCAGAAACAATGGGAATCTGCTGCTTCTTTTGGAAGACACTGTCATAAACACACTTCCCTGATTTCTTCACCACAAGCAACTGGCAGGTGAGCTGCCATACCTCCATGGTGGCTTTTCAGCCTCTCCTTTACTGCCTTGCAGCCAGCTAGGCTACAGAGCACTACTGGCATGGATGCACTCCTTTTTGCATCCATCCCACTGCTTTTCCCATCCGTTTTGCGAGGTGGCATTTCGGAGTGATTTTTTTGTAATTCCCTAGAGCAGATTTGGGATGTGCTGCTCAGCTTCTCATAGTCATTTTCCAATCGCTTCAGTGCACCGGGTAGTTATCTCCTTATCAACACACTGGCACTTGTAACAAGGTCCATAGTTTTGGGGAAAGGTTATCTCAACCCTTCTGCTGGTGCTGCTTACCACTGGAGGTCTAAGTCAGTAGCAGGCTGAGATTCTTGCAGAGTTTGCATTCGCTCAAGGATGTGAGACTCTGCTCCCTCCTCCAATATGGACAGGAAACATTGACAGATGCTCCCAGCAGAGTCTTCAAAGGGTAAGGCAGGAAAACACGTGGTGAACATGTGGACTTGGGGGGGGGGAGGGTGGTGGTTCTGCTGCGATGAATATTTTTTCCTCTGTCAGCTTGTTGTGATACAGACAGCAGAGTCTGCAGGAATAGGGGGGCTGTGCCTGGGAGTGCAAGTTCTGCTCATGCTGAAGCAACAGGCAAAACTGCCATTGCAACTGTTTGCATTGCCAACAGCTATAAGCTACAGGTTGGCTTTAGTTGAATGAACATGGTATTGCAAGGAAAGGCGAGCAAGTTTTCTAATGAACATTTCCTTGGCCTTGAGGTTTGTCACTTTGTGGAAGCTTAGGCAGCAGAGAGAGAAAGAAATGGAACTACTCCTGCTTTGCTCCACTGCTTTTTGCTGAGGGCTAATTATCAGTTATATGTTGCAGTTGTATCACCGATTATCCCAAAGTTAATTAAATCCTTGCAATCCTTAGAAACCCAAGCAGTTGGGTTGCCATATTTAACCATTGTACTTAATCAGTCAGTAGCAGAAGGAAATTCTTCTTTAGAGCAGAATATGCAACCTCTCCTTAGATCTTCCAATACCCAGTTTCTTAAAAGAAAACCTCTTTCTAATTTGCAAGCAGAAGTCATGTAAAGATCCCTTCTGCTTGTTCTTCATGCAAACAGCACCACAGGAGTCCACACTCTTTGCCACTCATGACTCCGCACTGAACATAATGTGTACACAGAGTTATTTTATGTCTCTGGCTCATCCCGTGCTTGAAGAAGCAAGCTGTTTCTTTCTTTCTTCCTTGATCTTCAGCTCAAAGAGCAAAGCTTTGCCTATTGTATGCATGCAGAACTATTTCTTATGTACTCATATGACCTCAGCTGCTTCTGCACAACACAGTTTCACAAGGAAACTTTGTACCATGACTGAATTGAAACAGGATTCCAAGACACCAGGAAAATGTGAAAACTGCCCAAGTGCCTTAGCAATATTTTCTGTAATCAGTCAAAAACTGGGAAGGTTAGAAAGAGGCTGCCAGTCACTAGCATGAAGAACCATTGTACCCAGCAGAGTGCTGCATGTCCTTCTTTATGACGTGTCATTTTCCTCTAGCAAAGAAGCCATCCCTTTTTCTTCCTTTCATCAGCTAAAATGGATAGTTTTTAAAGAGCATGTGCGTTAGCCAAAATTGTCTCAGTATTCTCAGAAGTGAGAAGAGGAAAAGAAGCCCAAATTTTTTCATGTGCAAAAAAGTTAGAAGTCTGTTTCTCTGGATATTGTTTGTCTCAATGATGCATACACTTTGGTATGAATCTGATTGATTTCATGAGCAAAGTAACAAAATGTTGGCCGATGTATACTACTTCTATTGTGCAGCAAAGTAGAGAAAATAATTGAAGATGGCTCTTTCTCAGTTACCCTGCTGGCTAGAATGAAAGCCAAAAAAAAAAAAAAAAAAAAAAAAAAAAAATTGTCACTAAAGCATTCAGACATGACTTGAAGTTCAGACCAGGAACAGAATAGGGGGAATGGAGATGACACATTTTTCATGTTCCAGAGTAAAGCTACACTCTGAGCAAAGAAAGGATGGGATAATCTTCAGACTCTGATTCCTTGGTAGGGGACAAGATGTCTTGTAGGAACTGTGATATTCTGATATTTTGCATCTGGTCAACAACATTTTTGAAGTACTGGGAAAATCAGATGCGTGCAAGAAAAACAAGGAGCAGGGAAGACTTGTGCCACACAGGAGGGTCACGAGTAACGTGAGCTGTGCACCTGCAGCACTGAATTACGAGCAGGTCAGAGGTAATAAGTGTAACAAATCACAGTTCCACAAGTACTTTTCATGCCATTTAACGTCCTGTTGCTGTATAGTTCAGTGAGGAGCAATTGCACAACAGGTGAATTCAGCAGGTTTCCCTCTGACTTCACAAATTTATGTACGGCCTGGAGTAATCTACAGCCTCAATGCATTTGAATTGTGTTTGAAAAAGCACTAAAGCATCCAGATGCTTAATGGGTCCTTTAAGTCTGTGGAATTGGGTTAGGGATGATGGACACAAATCCTTCCTTGTTGGGTTTTTCTGTAAGCTAATTTGGCTGGAAGAACAAAGTGCTCCTATCTAATGGAAACAACTCCCTTCTCAGTCTTCATATCTCCATCTTGAAGTTACTCACAAGATTCAGAAAACCCTGGGAGAATTCCAGATTTCCAGCCTGGGAGGTCTCTCCTTTGAGTACATTTAGTTTCTTCCTATTAAAAGTCCAAATCCCTCTTTACTTCCCTGGGTCCTGTTCCTCCAAAATTAATTTAAAGTCTTGCACAGTCTGAGGCATGGTAGGGGCATGTAATTGCAGCCTCTGTCTAAGAAATTCTTCAGAGAGAAAGGACTGAGAAACCTGTTAGTATGAAAATAACAACCCCACCAATATACCCACTCACCATCCACAACTGTGCAGCTTTATGACTAGTATATTCTAGAATGTTACTCTGCTCCCCATTTAGCCCTAAAAGTTTATAGCCAGAGTTCCAGACACTTTTGCAAAAACCCTTGCAAAAAAACAAGGCTTTTTTTAGAAAATAAAAATCTGTTCCATTCAAATTCTCTTGCCTTGTGTGTATGGCACAAACCTTTTCAACAGAAATAGCTTCTGCAAAGTCAACACTGCTTTGGACTAGTCTGGAGTCAAGTGGATATTAGGGGCAAACTGTCAGGGGAACTCTTCCTTAAATTGGAGATATGTTCCCTCCACCTAATCTGTAGATGGAAGTTTACCCTCAATAGCAAGAAAAAATGACTCTGAAGATCCAACTCACATTCTCCATGCAGTCAAGAGGAGAATATTTTTCAACAAAAAATTCTAAACATTCCAAATAAAGGTATTAGGTAAAGACAATGTGTCAGTTTCATAATGCTGATGTTAATAAGGAGTACAAACTTCCACTTTTTGCTGGAGTGAAAAAATGAGAGAAAACAGAGTCTTCAGGAATTCAAAAATCTGGGCTTTTAACATTCTGTGTCACATGGTAAAGGACATAATTGCTTACAGAGTCGTTGAGAGTATGTAAATCCAGAGAAAGTTAAGGTCTTTGCATGTTCAATACCAGTGCTTTCAAGAGGGATCTCGGTAAGTTGTTGCAACCACACTACAATGAAGAGGTTGGGAAATAAGAACAGAAGAAATGCAAAGCCTAGACCAGAACTTTCAGGTCAAAATAGAAGGCTTTATGAAAGATGGCATGCTGGAGTCCGTGGCCTGTCCAGATTTACCTCTAAAGATGAGGATACCAGTAATGTCCACTCATACAAACCATAAAGGTAATGAATGAATCTGTAAGCAATCCCATCCCATAGTATACCTACAACTATACCGAATATTAGAGATATCTTGGTTTTCCTTTCATTTCACTTATAAAAATAACAAGTTTGGCTTTCTGAGAGGTCCAACAGAGCTTTCGTGTCTTAGCTAAATGTAAAGATGAGGTAACCTTTTGCAGTCACAGATTGGTAGAGAGGCAACTGAAAGCATTTTGCTCTGCAAATTGCATGCAGACACATCATAACCATCTCAATCATGTTTGCTTTGGAGCAGGAAGACAGCTTTAGGAAAAGTAAAGCAAATAGTAGAGCCACGTCTTTTGGGAATATTGCCATTTTTTTCCATTATGAAGCTGTATAGCATTTTCCCACTATTGAGGACGTACTTCACTAAGGGCAAGTTTGTCCTTGTGGAATTAGGCACCACCGCAGTTTAAAAGTACTGCTTCAAGTCCTAGAGAAGCTGCATGGGGAATTCTTTATGGTGAGTATGTAGTGTGTCCATGGGGTGCTCCACAGAAATCCATGTGTACCAGACATGTTTTTAAAAAGACAATTTTGCCATTTTGTGAGTTTTTAGTTTCCTGGATCCCTCATGGCAATAGCTCATTCTCAGACATAAATACACCATCCTGGAAGTTGCCACAGCTTAACCTTGTGGCTATCTTAGAATATCTTCTTTCATTTTTTATAACTCAAATGGAAACTCAAATTCAAACCTACAATACCAATAAACAACTTTAAATGTAGCTTGAGGACTAGTCAACAAAATGGGTTTGGCAGAGTAATTTCTTCTCTATAGATCACTTTTATCTCTCATTCCAAACCCTTAACCTAAGAGTCTCCTTTCCCATGACATCCTTACTGTTGTTATTCTGCTTCTGCTTTAATTCAAGCTTTCAATTTTTTATATGCCTATGCTTTTTCTTTTGAAAACTTTGTAACTTCTATATACTGTGAACCATGAAAGGCTTGGTTTACTTTGTTTTCTTTTTGAGCTGTGGCACACAATTTACTTTGGCTTCTAACACAGTATTTTTTAAAAGCTCCCTGCCTGATTGTAGGCTTCTTTTTTTTTTATTTTTTTTTATTTTTTTTTTTCTGCTTTAGATGTTTTCATTTGCTTTGCAATTTGCTTCATTTTCTGCAGTTCCTTTCTTGAAATTGAGCAGCTTTGTGCTACATTTATTTGGCACACTCTCTTCTGCTATAACGTTAAACTTAATGCTGGACCTTTCAAATGGAGTTCCTACTATAGTTCCTAATTTTGTTATTGTAAGACCTCAGAGTTACTCTCCTGAGCTCATTCTGTGCAGTCTTCTGACTAGCATGCTGACTGCTGCTTCCTGAACTCCATTCCTAAATTTATGGTTGTTCTAGAGCCAGAGATACAGTATGGAACAAAATCTGTAATTTTTTTCATTGCAAAAACTAGTGGCTGCTCTCATAAACTTAACGTGGATCTGCTTTGTAGTGGCACACTTACTGCTCTACAGCCCTGACCTTCACAAGCTGCAAACTAATCTTAATTCCAGTCATACCCTAAGTAATGACATCCTCATTATTTCACTGAGAAACCTAATGCTGCTTTTCCCAAATATACTCTGTCATTCACTTCTAAAGAACTGATTTTGAGAGATCTTTACTGAAAAAGAGAATTGGGAAAAACAACAGAATGAATACAGTTACTGAATATTGATATTTAATGATAAAATAGCCAGGAAATATAATTTTATATACAGAAGGAACACAATGTCAGTAATTAAATTCCTAGAATCTTTTAGATATTAAGAAAGATCACTAGTCTTTTCACAGCTGTATCTTTCCCTTTTGCCGAAAGGACACAGGGGTCTCAGTGTACCTGCTGGTGAGAAGCTCAGTGTGCAGTGAGCCTGAGGACAAGACAATATTTTTCCAGATGAGAGGAAGTTTTTCATTGTCTAATCACTATTATTGATTTGTGTTATCACAAGTGGCTGTACTTAATTATTACTTTTTTTTTTCCCTAGGAAGGACGGATCTATATTTACCCAAATTGTGTTTTGTGCTTAAGCTCACCAAAGTAATTTTGTTCTGTGGTTTGTTGTAGCTGGGCAGCTCTTGTTCCTCTGTCTCCAAGCCTCGGCCTCTTGGGTGCTATCTACATACCCTGTGGAACAATAATCCTCATTTTCTCCCCGAGAAACCTCATGGAGCAGGCTTCAGGATACCTGAGGTCCATTATCCAATTGCAGTCTAATTGTCACTGTATAGTGTATAGTACTTTACTAAGCCGTAAACATATTGCATTATCCATAAACACTGCTCTTGTGGAGATAACACATGGAACAGGATTTCCAAATTTTCTTCAGGGAAATTTTCCAAATAATCTTCAGGGATTACTATGCCTAAAACTACACTGGAATTTGCTTTCCAGTTGCCCCCTTACTTTGATCCAGACCTGCCGTCTTTTGGTGGTGGTGGTGTCATGGGTGACGGCTGTTCGTGTTGTGACTTTCACTTCTTTGCATTTCCACTACTACAGCACCTGAGCATCTGGTGGATTTATCCTGCTGCACTCTTTTGAGATCCTACACTGCCGTGTTGAGACTCGAGTTGCTTTCCCATGGTTACGAAGGAAATTTGTGTCAGCAAAAGTAATTGTCCCCTGTCTTCTAGATCTAGCTGCTTCCTGTCTTGGACAAATGAGATCCTTTGAGTGACTTTCAGGGACAGCCAGCAGAAGGGACCCTGGTAGTATGGTTCCCTGCAGCTTTGTGACCAAGCATGGAGGAAGGACCCTAAAGGAGCAACTTCTCCACGTAACTTTGTTGCTCTTTACCCAGTGCTCTCCTCTGGCAATTCACCCATGAACTGCTGCAGGAGCCTGTTCTGCCGTCAGCTCCCTGCACCCAGTGAATCCTTATCGTGAGCACTGCAAAGATACCCCTGGAGCTGCTGCTGATTGTGCCTTCATTTGATGGTCTCACTTGGTACCATATTGCTGTGGCTAAAATCAACACTTTCGGGTGGTGAAAACTTAAAGTGAATTTCTGTTTGGGTTTTTTAGCAGTGGTTGGTGTCCATCTAACACAGCAATTTAACCACTGAGATACAGCACTACCTTGACCAATGCATTACCAACATGGCAAACAGAAAACTGTATGCAGTCAGTTATCTTTTCCTGTTCGACTTTCAGTACTATTGGGCTCAGGGAGGCAACTATCTGCGCAGTGCTGTGCTGTGCCAAATAATGCTTTGAAAGACCGTAAGCTAACACAACCCCTGACACCTCTGTTGACTTTTCCAGTAGCACTTTGGGAAAGTAAATTTGCCTAAATGTAAAGTGAAAGTAACTTAGTAATGCCAGGAAGCAAATCCTCCGGCATCACGACTATACTTAAATGCTGCCTGTTGAATAGGTTTACTGGGAGTGGGCTGCGACCCCCCAGCTCAACTGGACAAGTCACAGCATTCCTTGGAACACAGGTATATTCCTGAATGCACACATTTGTGCCTGTGTGCACAAGGCAGGACACTCACAACCTCTGCATTCAAACAAAAAAAAAGCATAGCCAATGCTCGTACAGTGAGCTTCCTATGGAGTTACAACTCTGAGCTGAGAAGTGATGTCACATTTCAAAGAGTATCTTGTTGCTTTGTCCCTTGCTTTCTAGGTAGGGATATGACTTTAGTTACTGCACATATCTAAGTAAGTTGCAGCTGTTCATGTATTTATCCATTTCAATATCTATGAGGCAAGATTTCCCTTAAGACTTTCAGCTCAGCTGACCTGTCTGAAGTGCTGTGACCTCTCTCACTGCAGGGGCTGAATGTTTTTATGCCTGTAATGCCTCTCATATCACAACACCTCATGCACCAGAGCAGTAGCGCTGCCCTTCTTGCACAGGCAAGAGCAGGAGTGCTGGAGGATAAAAGCTCTGTCTGACAAGTCCATGACATCGGAGAGCGCCTTGCCCATATACAATCCATATGTCATCTTCTCTAGGTACTGTGTGGAGACTCAGGACCACTGCAGCAGCATGCAGCAACCGAGCATGTGTCAGGTCAGGTTTTCATAAAATCATAGAATGGTTTGGATTGGAAGGGACCTTAAAGATCATCTAGTTCCAAGCCCTCTGCTGCAGGCAGGGACACCCTCCACTGCCCAAAGCCCCATCCAACCTGGCCTTGAACACTTCCAGGGATGGGGCCTCCACAACCTCTCTGGGCAACCTGTTCCAGTGCCTCACCACTCTAACAGTAAAGAATTTCTTTCTAACATCTAATCTAAATCGACCCTCCTTCAGGTTAAACCCATTACCCCCTGTCCTGTCACTACACTCCCTCATAAACAGTCCCTCACCACCTTTCCTGCAGGCCCCTTCAGGTACTGGAAGGCCGCAATTAGATCTCCCCAGAGCATTCCCTTCTCCAGACTGAACAACCCCAACTCTCTCAGCCTGTCCTCATAGGAGAGGTGCTCCAGCCCTCTGATCAGTTTCGTGGCCCTCCTCTGGACTATCTCCAACAGCTCCATGTCTCTCCTGTACTGGGGCCCCCAGAGCTGGACGCAGTACTCCAGGTGGGGTCTCACCAGAGCGGAGTAGAGGGGCAGGATCACCTCCCTCGACCTGCTGGTCACGCCTCTTTTGATGCAGCCCAGAACACGGTTGGCCTTCTGGGCTGCAATCGCACATCGCAGCTCATGTTGAGCTTCTCATCAATCAATACCCCCAAGTCCTTCTCCTCGGGGCTGCTTTCAATCCAGTCCTCGCCCAGCCTATAGCTGTGCTTGGGATTGTGCCGACCCACGTGCAGGACCTTGCCCTTGGCCTTGTTGAACTTCATGCGGTTCGCACGGGCCCACCTCTCCAGCCTGTCAAGGTCCCTCTGGATGGCATCCCTTCCCTCCAGCGTGTCGACCCCACCACACAGCTTGGTGTCGTCAGCAAACTTGCTGAGGGTGCACTCGATCCCACTGTCCATGTCCCGACAAAGATGTTGAACAGCGCCAGTCCCAGTACCGACCCCTGAGGAGCACCACTCATCACTGTTCTCCACTTGGACATTGAGCTGTTGACCACAACTCTTTGAGTGCGACCATCCAGCCAATTCCTTATCCACCGAGTGGTCCATCCATCAAATCCATGTCTCTCCAATTTAGAGACAAGGATGTCATGTGGGACAGCATCAAATGCCTTGCACAGGTCCAGGTAGATGACGTCAGCTGCCCTTCCCTTATCCACCAACACTGTAACCCTATCATAGAAGGTCTCCAAGTTTGTCAGGCACGATTTGCCCTTAGTGAAGCTGTGTTGGCTGTCACCAATCACCTCCTTATCTTCCATGTGCCTGAGCATGGTCTCCAGGAGAGTCTGTTCCACAATCTTGCCAGGCACAGAGGTGAGACTGACCGGCCTGTAGTTCCCCGGGTCTTCCTTTTTACCCTTCTTAAAAATGGGGGTTATCTTCCCCCTCTTCCAGTCAGCGGGAACTTCGCCAGACTGCCAGGACTTCTCAAATATGATGGAGAGTGGCCTGGCCACTTCATCCGCAAGTTCTCTCAAGACCCACGGATGCATCTCATCAGGTCCCATGGACGTGTGCACCTTCAGGTTCCTTAGATGTTCTCGAACTGGATCTTCTCCTACAGTGGGCGGTTCTGCATTCTCCCAGTCCCTGCCTTCTGTGACCTGGGCAGTGTGGCTCAAGGATTTGCCAGTGAAGACTGAGGCAAAGAAGTCGTTGAGTACCTCAGCCTTCTCCATATCCTGGGTAACTGGGTCACCGGGTCACCTAATTCTGGAGGGGACCCACATTTTCCCTCATCCTCCTTTTATCACAAACATACCTATAGAAGCTTTTCTTGTTGTCCTTGACATCCCTGGCCAGACTAATTTCTACCAGGGCTTTGGCTTTCCTAGCCTGCTCCCTGGCTGCTCGGACAGTTTCTCTGTATTCTCCCCAGGCTACCTGCCCTTGCTTCCACCCTCTGTAGGCTTCCTTTTTTTGTTTGACTTTTGCTGCATCAGCCAAGCCTGGGATGGGGTGGTACTCTGTTGAAAAAGTGTCAAAGGGTTGATAGATACTTCTTTTCCTCTTCTTTCCAGGTATATGCATGAGGTAAGAAAGACCTGTGTGCTGGCAAGACTGACTCTGGGGATAGAAGAGGAGCTGTCCTCAATTCAAAACCAATAAAACCCCCTTATCTCTGTTTGCTTTCTTTTTTTTACAAAACAATGTGCTACTGAAAGGATGCATGAACCAAGTTTCCTCCTGCTATGTTTTTTCCCATCACAGTCTGAAGATATTCTTTACAATAAAATGCTTTAAGATAATTAAACGTCTTTCCAAACAACAAGATAGAAGCCAGAGGCAAAGTCCCATATCATCCAATTCCAGTGTGAGCTTTCAGACTGAGCCTCTTCTTCTCCCTGAAGCTCTGGGTTCCTCCAGTGTCAGGTTTGGAGCATCCAGAATTTAGAAAACAAGACAGTTTAGCCCCTAACAAGCAAGCCATACCATATTTACAGTCACATGCAACAGCCATGACCGAGAGGCTGGAGACCCCTGCAATGAGGGATCTGACCGGTGCTTTCAACACAATATTTAAAACAATCTTTGTTGGTTTGTAGCTTTTGGCTACATAGACAAAACACAGCCAGTTAAAAAAATAAAATTAAATCAAATCTGAAAAATGTCTGCTTACGCTCTTTCCCTTCCATGCCTTACTCCTGGCTAATAGGACTAACGCACAGAGCATTTGGTATCCCAAGCATGACTATAGGCTGGGTAAGGAATGGATTGAAAGCAGCCCCGAGGAGAAGGACTTGGGGGTATTGATTGATGAGAAGCTCAACATGAGCCAGCAGCGTGTGCTTGCAGCCCAGAAAGCCAGCCGTGTCCTGGGCTGCATCAAAAGAGGCGTGACCAGCAGGTCGAGGGAGGTGATCCTGCCCCTCTACTCCGCTCTGGTGAGACCCCACCTGGAGTACTGCGTCCAGCTCTGGGGGCCCCAGTACAGGAGAGACATGGAGCTGTTGGAGATAGTCCAGAGGAGGGCCACGAAACTGATCAGAGGGCTGGAGCACCTCTCCTATGAGGACAGGCTGAGAGAGTTGGGATTGTTCAGCCTGGAGAAGGGAATGTTCTGGGGAGACCTTATAGCAGCCTTCCAGTACCTGAAGGGGGCCTACAGGAAAGGTGGTGAGGGACTGTTTATGAGGGAGTGTAGTGACAGGACAAGGGGTAATGGGTTTAACCTGAAGGAGGTCGATTTAGATTAGATGTTAGAAAGAAATTACTGTTAGAGTGGTGAGGCACTGGAACAGGTTGCCCAGAGAGGTTGTAGATGCCCCCTCCCTGGAAGTGTTTAAGACCAGGTTGGATGAGGCTTTGGGCAATGTGGTCAAGTGGAGGGTGTCCCTGCCTGTGGCAGGGGGGTTGGAACTGGATGATCTTTAAGGTCCCTTCCAACCCAAACCATTCTGTGATTCTATGATTCTATGATCCTTGCTGCTCTAGACACCAAGAGCTATTGCAATGCCAAACTGTCCCTGGGGGTTTCTCTAGGCCTCCTGACACATCACCATAGTTGTTCTGCTAATGCGATAAACCTAATTTGTTCCAGACTGGGATCCTTCTCTTAATCGTACTAATTTACTTTCTACTCCTCTTCTTCCCATTACTGTACTCCGAAACCTTCAGGTTTACAATAGTAGGGCCACTTGCCTCAACATATCCTATCATTTCTTTGGCCACATGAAATGTGAATATTATTTCATCTATATCTCCTTCAGTGTAACAAATGTTGCTCAAATCCCACGGCAACCCTACAAGAACACCTGTTAAACCAGAAAAAAAGATAGATAGATAGATAGATAGATAGATAGATAGATAGATAGACAGACAGATAAACAAACAAAATATCTGTTGTAGGATCCAACAAAATGATCAGAGGAAAAGACGCTTATGTATTTCTTTAAATAAAGACTTGTAGATGCCTAGTTCAGCAGTTACTTTACGCTGGCCGTTTGGTGAAGAGGCAGAAATCCACTTACACATGTAGAAAAATATACATTAAAGCATATGTATTAAGCACAAAGCCATTCTGTGGTTGTTTTTGTCTGTTCCATCAGGTGCTATTTGGTAGGTCCTGTATTGCAGCAGTTTGAATTTTTTTATGCTGTGGGGTACTTCAATGATCTGTTGTTCTGCAGAGCTGTTCTATCAGTTTATACTCTTGTAAATATCTCTCTGAAATAGTAGAGAGCTAGCTAAAATTAAAATCATATGTCTTTCCAGTTGTAGGCACCAAATGAGGATAAAGGCATTCCTGAATCCCATTAGAGGATCCCTGAGGTATTTCAGACATCTTGAGGTTGCTGTCATAAGCCTGTCCCTACTAAAGATCACTCCAGCACTGCAAGAAGCTCACCCTTACAATTGTCATTACTGCAGTACTAATTGTCCCAGGAGGTGGGTGGTCACAACGAAAGTGAGTGCTCTCTCTTGCTCCTGCATCCCTGAAACAACGGGCTGCTCTCCTGTACATAACCTGTGCTGGCAGACTCCTAGGGCCAGGTAGGCAGCCCACGGGCAAAGGTGCAAACTGTGGTGGACTCCCTGCTCAGGTGGAGGTTGCCATGGACTCACACTGACGTAGAGAAGAAAGCCCAGAGGCTGGGTGAAGTACGTCAGCAGAGACAGAGAAGCAAGGGGAGCTGGCATTCAAGTGTGAATTTTGGACAGACTAGTTTGGCACATGGTGTCAAACAGGGAAGTAATTATGCACAGGATATTAACCACATATAACCTAATGTATTAACAGTCACCACAAGAAGAAGGAAGTAAGGCTTTGAGCCCAGTAGACAGAGATATATAATGTCACGCAATTGTCTCCTTTAGCCACATCCCATGAATTTTGTACACTTTCTCAGACTGTGTAAGCTATTTCAAGTTTCCAAATGTGCTAGCATCATCTGGTAAATCACCTGACATCTCATTTGCTTACTAACACTAGAGAACAAAAATGCCTTTCATTTGCAAAATGAGGTATGACCAAGCAATTGCTTGTGGTTATTGCAAGGGCACTGTGGACTTCCCACACACAGAGCTACACTGCAGTGTGAGACTTTGCACCACACAAGGCAGCTTTGTGCATCTGAGCCCTCGAGGGCTCAGGTCACGTTAGTTATCAGTTTCTGTATCAGTGTTGCTTCTATGGTCCCTCCTTTCAGGGCAGGCATGCTTGCAGCTGCCTTGAATCCTTGCTCTCAACTGTGCAGACCAGTACAATAAAAAAGGTAAGTCAACATGGGCAAAGTACTCCTCCCCACTCACATCTGACTGCTTGACCTGGTGGGACGGGAGGCAGTTTTCCTGGTAAAACTGGAGGCTGCAGTCGCTCAGAGCTGTGGGTAAGGATGGAGGGTGTGCAGTGTGACAGAGCAGTGCCTTCCCTGCCTCTCTGTGCATGGCGCTTTCCAAAAGGCAGCTCAACCCAGGGCCACAGGTCTGAAAAATATTTCAGAAGGGGCAGTACTCAGTCTGCACCCCACTGACAATCAAGCTTGTCAGATATAAGGTTTTGGTCATAGAAACACAACTGAAGGACAACCTCTATCCCAGTGTTCCTTCCCAGGTGTCTTGTTGAACCATGGTTCCCCTCTTTATATGTGAGGGTAATGGCTACTATTGATACTCAGTGAGTAGCTCTGTGTAAGTAACAAAAAGCTATTGTAAATATAAAGAAATAAGAATTTTTATTGAAGGGTGTGATGCTTCCTCCTTATTTCCCCCAGGGAATCCAGTGTATATTCTGGAACAGAAAAATGTTCTTTTCCTTCAATTTTTTAGACACTAAGCTACATTTTAGTTTTGTTTTATTTTTCTTCTTCCTGGCTGAAGGCATTTTCTTGCCTCAGCTGCTAAAACTACTCAGCTAATGATTTTCTCATTACCCGCCATTACCAGAGCTAAATGGATGCAGTTAAGGCTTTCACCAAATTAAAGTTACAAAGCAAATGTATTGCTTAGTCTTTCATTCCATATTTTGCCAAGCCTAAACAAGAGAGTGAAAGGAAGTCTGCAAGGCTAAGGTTACAGGGAAGGTAAAACCAAGGCCCACAGGGTCTCCAGATTACACACAATATTAAGAACCACAACCGAACTTTTAGAAAATGAAGATAATCTTTAGGAATATATGTTATTTATAGAATCATGCTTCTTGAGGTAATACTTACAAGTTAAATGCTCCCCTTTGTGCATATTTTTCAACCAGGTTATAGTGAAACGTTCTTCAGGGAACAGGGTGAGAGAATGATCTACCTTATGAGGATCTCGGGCCTCTCTGAGGCCATCATCAGACAGTCCTGGGAGGTAGGAATAGCATCTTCTGTGGGGCTTTTTTATCCTTCTGACGCAAGACTGACAGGGTCAGCACCAGTAGGCATGCGATGGTGGCAAAGATACACGGTGATGTAGTTTAGGCCCAGCCGGCAGCTGAGCGCCACGTGGCCACTCACTCACTCCTTCCCCAGCGGGACGGGGAGGAGAACGGGAAAAAAAACAACGGCAAAAGCCTCGAGGATTGGGATAAGGGCAGTTTACTGGGACAACAAGGGAGAGGGAAAAACAATCAACAACAGTGCTGATGATAACAAATATTAACAATGGGTGATAATAGAGAACAATTTACCGAACCAACGACCAACCGACCGACCAACAGACCAGACACTCAGCCCGTCCCAGAACTGCACCAAAACTGCGCTGCCCCTCCCCTACCCGACTAGCCCCCCTTTTATGGTGAGCATGATGTCACATGGTATGGAATAGCCCCCGGCCAGCTTGGGTCACCTGTACTGGCTCCTGGTGAAATTAACTCTATCCTTGCCAGAACCAAGACACATGGAAAAAGATCCCGTGGGGAAAGGAGAGGTAAAAGAGAGATTTCAAAATACAGCTCATTCCCTCACTACAGTTTATCACATATGTATTTTGGCTTCACTTTCTGGGAGGTGTTATTTGCGTGAAAAATATTTGTTCCCCTGTACGACCTGCTTTGCACAGACACTATTTTCCAAAATATAATTCCGTCTTAATTTCCTGAGTCTTGCCATGATCTAGATGCTGTCAGTACCATAGCCCTCAAAGGTGGCATTGAACAGTATGCCATGCAGACCATATCATGGCATTAAGTCTAAGAAATTAAAAGTATGCTAAGCCACAATGAAAAGTGTGCTTTAAAAAATAATGGCTTTTCACATGTCTAGAAACAAGAAACCATACAGTTGAGAGAGGCTTGGATGACAGAGGTCAAGTTCAAACTGAGATCCCAATATCCCCAAAGGCTGGTGGTGTTTGGATGCAGAATTTTCCATTAGAGCATTGCTACTGCAGTGAACTCTGAATTTAGCTTCATATACAGCACTGCACTCTCTCAAATCTCCTTTGGATGTGAAATCTTGGTCTGTGTCCATCTCTGCTGAGCAGCTCTGGCAAAACCCAAGTCCATAAACTTTGTGCTTGGTGAACCTCATGTGGATTTCTGCCCTCTACTGGGAACAAACCCAGTGGCACTCATACAGTGACAGCAAACTGGAAACGCAGTTGCTCCCAGAAAAATATTTTCTTGCATACACACATGGGTGACACAACTTATTTTCTGCTTTTGTGATTGCCGCACAGTTTCACCTATAAAACCACTATTTTGGGTGATGATACAGGAATTGAAACAGTCTATGAAATTGTAAGTCTGAAGCACATTTGCAAATACAGTGAACATTTTAACACCATGGGGAAAGAATTAAAAAAAAAATCACATGGTGCCATTTTTACATTCTGCAGTGCAGTGTAAATTTGTTTCTTCTGGCCCTAAATAAGAGGTGGGGCAATCGCAAGTGGGTGACTGAAGCAAGTACCTATCCTTTCCTACTGGGGTGACATTCAGAAGACAGCTCTCACAGGCTTGCTGGTGATTGCCAGATTTCTTCTAAGTTCTGATTGTCATTATATGACTGCTGGCTTGTGGGTATGTCAGTGTGCTTGTGAATGGGAGACAGTGGTTTGTCTGAGAGCTCTGGGAAAAAAGGAAGTAAATCTGTTCAGGAAAAAATAACCATGAGAATGTAGGCGAAGTTATGAATGACACTATAAAGTTAGACAACATGAGTTAATAGGGCTGTTACAAAGAGAAGAAACTTCTAGCAAAGTCCTTCAGGGCACCACCACACCAGAGTGAAGACATCACCTATAGATGCAAAGCTGCAGGTGCTGGGAGTTCTCTGCAACTCTCCTTCGTCTTGTCCTATTCATGAGGGTTTTCCCACTGCCACTCACATCGAGGTGCACAGGCAGAAGTGGCCATAGGAATATTGAATTAGGTGAGGCAAGCTACCAAATTGCTATGACACGGATAGATGGCTCATTCGGGGGTATTAAAGAGCACAGTGGGATGGAGTGAGACATATTCTCTAACGGAGGACAATAAAGCATCATATGGTGCAATATACCCTGGTAGCCTAGTCAGCTGAAGTGAGAATCTCAGTCCCTTTCAAGATCTCCTGGAATCCCCCTCCTCTTTGACCATTAAAGACTTTGTATTGTTGGAAATCTAATTAAAGACTAATATTTACAACTCATGTTCTTCCTCCCTCCTTTTTGTAGGTCTTGTCCACATAGAGAGCTGTGTCAGTATTGCTGAGTGGGTGTTTTTAAGTAAACAACATTAAATCAATTTAGATCCTTTGTGAACGTCTAAATAAGGATGGAAAGTCTGTGACTTATAAACTTTCTAATTCTCCCTTCATCACTTGGAATGGGTCCAGCAGGAGAGACAGGGCAAAACCCAGCACTTCTAGACTGAGCTTTTGTGTTTGACTCTTGCTCATACTCTGTTCTTTTTCTTTTCTTCTCTTGTTGCGCCATTGCTTCCTCAACTGGATCAGGAAGCACCCATCATACACTCAGAGCAAGAGTGTATGATCCAAGAGCAAGTATTCACTGTAAGGAAAACTGTCCCAATCTAAAGTGCTGCTGTATGAGCAAACAGCTGTAATACACTTTCCTATTTAGCTTCAAATCAACATTATGGCTATTTACGTATATGATACTGTTTGTCCTGATAAGAACGTAGTATGCTGCCAAACAGAAGAAAATAGCATGGGTTTGTATCTGAAAGTCTCAGTTGGTATTTTCTGGGCTCTCTAGACCCTTACGGATTTCCTGTTAATTACTGTGTTCTGCCTTGCATAAAAGACAGGTTTTCCCCATTTTGTTGTTTAAAAGAAACTCCACTGAGCCTGCTTTTCCTTCTTTGTGGCTCCTCACACTTCTTTCTATCAGCCCTTGCAGAGGTGAATTCTCTTGCAGGGAGAATGAAGAATTTCAAAGCAATTAGGAGGTGGGTGGTTAATCTTCATGAAGCTTCACAACTAGTGTCACTTAGCATTACTCTAAACAGCTTCAGCATAATTAGGCCAGTAGTCCTGGCTTTCTGGTTTAGCTTCTGCTGCTTGTAGGTTTAACGTCTTTCTAGGAAGCTTTACGTTTCCTGAGCTGGTAGCAGCATACATGTTCAAGCTGATGTCTGCCATGAGCAGCTTGGTGGAAGCAAGCAGGCTGTTGAGATGACTTGTGGAAAAACTGCAAGCCCAACAGAAACCCACAGCATACTTTCCAAAAGAAAAACCCCAACAAAACCTCGTTGGCTTCATGGTCTGACCTTTCTTCCTCTGCAAGAGTCACGAAATGCAGGCGAGAAGGTGACTCCATCCACCACTGCCTGCAGAGCTGTCCTGCAGCCCTAATGGTGGTGACAGGGAGGAAACATGGTCTGAGTCATGCACTGAGTTGTTTGCAGTATCAAGCTGTGGTTCAGGGGGAGCCTTGTGCATCTCAGCTTCACTTCAAATGGCGTGCTCTCAGCGTTTGCAGTTGTGTCAAATGCCTTGTAAGGGCTGTAATTTTTTTCCCTGTTCCCAGGGAGAGAGGAAAGTGACTGCACTACTACACTCAGACACAGCTTCACCATCTCTAACGAATGCAAATGAGGGGTCAGACATAGTTTGTGTGAGCGACCAGGGCACTTTCTCTCTGTCCCCTCACTTTAGGGCACAGAGAGTACGTGCGTGTTTCACAGACCTGTGCCGAAACCATTGGTCAGCAGTTACTCCCCTTCTCCCCAGACTGCTGACCATTTCTAGCTTATGTTCCCCTCACTTTAGCTGCTGCTCCACCAGTCCAGTGTCAACGCGAGTGTCAGCTTATCCCTGAAGAAGTGACACTGCCTTGTTTAACTTCAATTTATTTCACTTTATCTACAACAAGCATTTTCACTGCCAGATTATTTTTTTTTCCTCTCTCTCCACTTTTCACCCGATCCCAAAAAGGACTGGAGAGGGCTTCATTTCCAGCTGTGCAGGAAAGGAAAGAGAGCAAAACAATTCATAGTGCAGCCAAATTTCAACTGAAAGATGACATTGCATTTACTGAGCTATAAATGTAGATGAAATGCTGCTCTTTTACTAAGGAACAGGGAAAGAGCGAGCTTAACTGTCAGTACAAGTAAAGACAACTGCAGTAGCATGAATTTAACAGCATTTTGCATTATAGTATGGAGAATGGTTAGCCCAAGATCCAGAAGATAAAAGGGCTGAAGCAGGAGGAAATTGCCCCCACTCCTGGGCAAGAGCTTCTTGTTTGCATTGGGGTTACAAGAAATCCTGTCTTACACAGATGGGATTCACATGGCAATGAACTGGGAAACAGCAGAACACGTCACAACAGAAGGGAGCTAGTGGAAAGGTGTATGCTGTTCCTCAGCAAGATGTGAGGCAATACTGTGGAAAACTGATCTGCACTTACAGTTGTAATTTTGCCCTGAAGAAATGTAGAACGTATTTAATTCTGATTTATACTGAGCTCTGCCTGACCTAAAAGCAGTCCCTTTTTGTCTTTTTCTGAGTTTTAAACTATGACGGCATCAGAAAATCAGAGTACAGCCAGCCTTCATTTCAACCAGGTCTTTCTCTCTACTACGTGGTTAGGATGTACCCTAGCAGAGAGGGTGCTTGGTTCAGGATTTGTGTGTCAAGCAGGGATTTGACCACCACTTGGAGCTCAGTTCCCAGTCTGTAGTTCAAGGCAATCTGCAGAACTTGAGTGATATAATTTCAGCCAAAGCCTTCCCTCCCTGTCCCTACACTAGACCTGTCATTCCTCACTTTCTTGCCTTTTGCCAGCCTCATCCTATTGCTCCAGGTGCTTTGCAGGGACCTCCTTAGTCAGCTGTGCAGAGAAATTTCCGCAACCCTGATGCAAGAAGTATTCATTATTTGTGCAGAGGTCAGTGTGCAAGTGCAGGCAGACCCAAATGATGGTGGCTTGGCCAAGTGTGCGGAAGCCAGTGGATGGCCATGCCACACCAGCTCTGAAGGCCACCCTGCCTTTGGGCAGGAATCCCTCCTGCCTGTGGGGACGGATCTAAGGCTCTGCTTCCAGACTGACTTCCTCGTCTGTAAGACAGCATCAGTTCCCAGAAAACTGCACGTGGCTGTGGCTGAAATACCAAGAATGTGATTCTGTCTCAGGGATTTGCTGCCTTCATGCTGCGCTCCAGCTGTGCTTTCATGGCAGATGACATCAGCAGCGCTCCTCAAGCCCAGCATATAATATTCTCAAAGCAATACAGAAACTAATTAATTCCAAGTGTGCCCCTAATTTCCTGACACAGCTTGTATCTGCCTTTACTTTTGCGCATGCAGGAACCAAGCCTTCTTCTTTCTCCTCATCCTAAGTGGTGTTGAAGTAAGCAACATTAAATAAACATGCAAGGTTGTATATATTCCCCACAGACTGCATGGGATTTTTGCAATGTGGATCTCATTAAGATCAAATGGTCTAAGAGAATAGCAAACCTGGCATTGAGTAATAAAATAATCATGATAGTCCTTGTGTAAGCCAAAGCTTTCAGAGGAATTTACTACCAATTTCAACATTCCAAAAAGCATCCTTTAATTTTGCACGTGCAACTAGAGAATGTCATCAGTTTCACAGTCTATCTCATGCTGAATACAAACTGATAGGGGCACCAAAAATCAGGAGACGTCAATCTCATGCCAGTCCTGCAACTATTTGATCAAAACTCAACAGAGTCAGTAAGAAATCTTTTCAGAAAATTCCTCAGTTCCTAGAGCACATCCTAAAAAAAGAATCCCAACCAAGAAAACATTCTTTTTAGGGCTTATTTTAGATCCAAATCCATTTGAACCACTCTTAAGAAAAGTTAAATATCTCACAAAGGTGTTATACCTGCCTTAACACAAGAAGAAATAGATTTGGTTAAATTGGTGCAATTTCACCAGAAATACACTGTGGTACTCTTGCCTTGTGCTGATTGCCCATCATCACAAAAGGCAAGTTTGCCACCTTTTCTGGAGTACAACACTCAGCTGTGAGCCCCTCTCTGCCCATGAAGTCCTTGAACTCCACAGACAGCTGTAGTACAAGACCACGTATTGCTGCTGCCACTGCAGCCTTCCTAACAACATGCCACGATGGACAAAAGTTGTTAATAAATTTGCTCCAAAATTCAGATTGAAAATGGAAAGAGAAATATCAATTTGACATTAATGTTGGGGTCTTATTTTTCCTGTATTTTTTCCATTAAATAGTTGTATTTCTCTTGCTCATCCTGTGTCTCATTCAGCTGTTTGCTTGAGGCTACACTGAATGAATGAACATGAATGAAGCTCCAGGAAACACATTTTTCCAGGGTTTCTACTGTTCACAGTGGTGGAAAAAAGCTTAGAAATGCAAGCAAAGTGATTGCTACAGGGTTAGCAACTGTAAAATGAAAAGAAGGGAAGCCACTACATAGTACCAAAAGTTGTTCAGGGTGTTTTTCTCCTAAGCTGAGTCCAGCCATCCTGAGGATCTCACTTAGGATTTTGGGGTGTTTTGGAATGATGACTACTGCAGCAGGTTGGATAGGGAGATTTTGACACTTGAAAAACCTGGGGAGATCAAAGGAACGCATCAGCTGATACATGCTGGACATTATTATCCCATCTGATGTTTTACCTGCTTTCTAGTGTCCTTGCCTGTAGTCACTCACAGTTAAAAGGATCCTTTCCATGGGGCTACTGCACATTCATATACAGCTCACTCCGCACAACATGTATGTTATGGGGTTAATCTGCAAGATGCTCTAATTTAGGTCACCCAGCCTGAAACCTGTATTTTTTCCTGTAATTTTGAGAGGTTCCTGATGTCATGATCTAGGGACACTCTGCACCATAAAGTATTGATGCAACCTTCTACATATATCATACCATTAAAGGCTCCTTTACAGCTTTTGGTTTCAAACATGGATCTTCCATCCTCCACAATCACAATGCCTCTAGGCCAGCTGTGAACTAGGTGAATTACCTCAAGCTATTAGCTGCAGCATGTCTCCTTCCAAGTAATTAATGGGGAGAAGGGAAGAGATGTTTTTCAGACTCCTGCTGTGATGTAAGAGTTGGCTCCTGTCTGTGTCGGTGCAGAAATGGCTGGAGAGGTACGTGCCCACACAAGCCTTGGTTAAGTGATGTGAGGTGCAGGCTCCTGGCCAAGGGAGCAGCCTGTTGCACAATTTACCCTGTGCCACTTCAGCACTAATGAAAGAAAAGTGGGGGCAGGGGTGCAAGCATGTGAGGCTGAGACCATGCTGCCACCAGGAAAGGTAGCATGCCTTGTTGGCAGACGTTGGCTTTTGCGGGAGAAGGTATGTGATCGACAACTCCATGATCCGGCACTGGGCTCCAGTCACAAGGCATCAGCTTCTAGGAAACTGTTGCAACTCTTAATTGCCTTTTTTTTTTTTTTTTTAAAGCCCATTCCCACGGTTTTGCGTCATGATGAGCAACATAATTTGCCAATCACTTGTTCCATGTTCACCTTGGGTTGTGGGTACTGCCAGGCTGGGATTTTCCTTTGGTCACAGTGCCAAAAATGCCTTTGTTTGAGTGGGAAATTACCATCTAGCACAGGGAGGTCTGATCCCACAACTGGGATTATTACTGACTAGAGAGAGAAACAGTAACTCCAGGCACACCAAAGGCTTCTGTCTGAGGTGGAGAAGGAAGTCTCTCTCCCTTCCACTGGATTTACCAAGACCCTTGTAAAAAACAGTCAGATGTTTTAGCTACAGAGACACAGCCCAAAATCACATTCCTTATACACAGGTAGGTGGTATAACATCTGTTTGCTTCAAAAAGGTCATGTGCCAGCCCTGAGGGGGACCACCACCCCGTTATCCATTTATGAAATGATACATCTAAAGGCGTCATTAGCAGGACAAGTGGGAGCTGTTACGTGCAGATCTGGAAGTGTGACCTCCCTGCCAGTCACAAGGAAGTCAGCAGCAATGGTCTAAACATCCAAGGGACACAGAAGAAAAGACGTGAGCAGGGATTAAACTGGTAATAATGAGAAAAACATGGCAACTATTTCTGGGCACTTGGGGTACAGTGGGGCCCAATTTTAAAAAGAATTCATTGCATTCAGCAGTACAAGTCCATAGATACGTGACCTCCAAGGTTTTATCACACTTCTAAACTTACATTATTTTTTATTCCAAAGCCACTACTTTATGAAACCCTTGAACAGTTATTACACACATTACATCATCTTATGTTCAGTCTTCCATGAATGCAATCAAGCCCTAGGCTATCCTGTATATTAAACTTCGGCTGGGCTTACTCCCTCCTTCCTATATTTTGCCATTCTTTTGCTGATGCTATAAGTTTTGGGTTTCTTTCCCTGGATCTTATTTTTTTTAATGAAAATAAAGAGTTTCAATGCATCCCTTCTGAAGTAATGCAGACTATTTAAAGAATGCTAGAACAGTTATTTTCATTCACTTCCTTCTAAAACTTCCATTGTAGTTGGAACATGCTTTGAGCCACTTCTGAAATTCCTGTCTAGTGCTTTCCCCCTTGAATATTTTGCTCTATTTTCTTCATTTTTTCCTTCCTCAAGAGCTATCAGGCAGACTTTTCAAGTTTGAGGTAGTGCAGATAAGACATCTTGGTGTCACAGGGGAGGACTGCATGTTACCACGATCATTCTGCCCTTGTAATGGAGCACGCCTCCAACATCAACAAGTGCCTAGGGGATCTCCTATGGTGGGATATGTCATAGAGGTGAGACAGGCTGAAGACTTTTCCTCTCATTAACATACACATTCGGCTTCAAAATGCTGCTGGTGTAGATCTTTTAGGTCAACAAAGATAGTCTCCATATTTTCTTCAAAGGAATAGATGTGTTGCAAGGCACCACAGAAAATATACTGATATAGCCTACGTCAGTCGGCCTAGCAGATACCTTCAATTATTTCATTAGGCATTACTCATGTCCAGTCTCCCATTCCTTGACAATATCATTAATTCACTGGTAACATCTAAGTCTCATGTCAGCATCTTCTGTCTCTTCAACCACTGTTTCCACTAACCTACTGCTGGCTATAAGCGCTTTGTAAACCCCTGTGGTGGGTTGACCCTGGCCCGTTACCTATTCCAATTACTATCCTTATCTCGATTTTCTTGGGCCCCACGTAGGGCACCAAAAAACTGTGGTGGGTTGACCCTGGCTGAGGGCCAGGTGCCCACCAGAGCCACTCTGTCACTCCCCTCCTTCATTAGACAGGGGAGAAAAGGTACAATGGAAAAAAAATTATGGGTCGAGATAAGGACAGGGAGAGATCATTCTCTAATTATCATCACGAGCAAAACAGACCGAACTTAGAGAGGGAATTCATCTTATTTATTACTAAGCAAAACAGAGTAGAGGAATGAGAAATAAAACCAAATCTTAAAACACCTCCCCCCACCCCTCCCATCTTCCCGGGCTCAACTTCACTCCCGGCTTCAACCTCTGCCCCCCCCAGCGGCACAGGGGGACGGGGAGTGGGGGTTACGGTCAGTTCATCACATGGTGTTTCTGCCGCTTCTTCATCCTCAGGGGGAGGACTCCTCTCATTGTTCCCCTGCTCCAGCGTGGGGTCCCTCTCACGGGAGACAGTCCTTCATGACCTTCTCCAACGTGAGTCTCCTCCATGGGGTGCAGACCTTCAGGAGCAAACTGCTCCAGCGTGGGTCCCCCACAGGGTCACAAGTCCTGCCAGAAAACCTGCTCTGGCGTGGGCTCCTCTCTCCACAGGGCCACAGGGCCTGCCAGGAGCTTGCTCCAGCGTGGGCTTCCCATGGGGTCACAGCCTCCTTCAGGTGTCTCCACCTGCTCCGGCGTGGGGTCATCCACAGGCTTCAGGTGGAATCTCTACACCCCCTCATCCTTCCTCCATGGGCTGCAGGGGGACAGCCTGCCTCACCATGGTCTTCACCACGGGCTGCAGGGGAATCTCTGCTCTGGCACCTGGAGCACCTCCTCCCCCTCCTTCTGCACTGACCTTGGTGTCTGCAGAGTTTCTTACATCTTCTCACTCCTCTCTCTGGCTGCAAAAGTGCTCTCTAACTGTTTTTTTTTTCTCTTTCTTAAATATGTTATCACAGAGGCGCTGATTGGCTTGGCCTTGGCCAGTGGCGGGTCCGTTTTGTAGCCGGCTGGCATTGGCTCTGTCAGACACAGGGGAAGCTTCTAGCAGCTTCTCACAGAAGCCACCCCTGTAGCCCCCCCGCTACCAAAACCTTGCCACGCAAAACCAACACAACCCCTATGCTCCAGTTTGATATCATTGTCTCTGCCCTTCTATACCTAAATCATCTTTTGCCTTTTTAATAAGTGTGAAATTATTATACCAAAGACATGCACAGTTTTCAGTGCTGGTAACCAACCCCATCCTACATGTAAAACACACAAAGCCAACAGAGAAGTTCTAAAACGTGGCACAGTTCATTTAGAGAGTGATATAAATGATTAACATCTAACAGATGTTTAACATCTTTGTCGGTGACATGGCCAGTGGGATTGAATGCACCCTCAGCAAGTTTGCTGACGACACCAAGCTGTGTGGTGTGGTCGACACACTGGAGGAAGTGATGCCATTCAGAGGCACCTTGACAGGCTGGAGAGGTGGGCCCGTGTAAACCGCATAAAGTTCAGGAAGGCCAAGGGCAAGGTCCTGCACGTGGTTCAGGGCAATCCCAAGCACAGCTATAGGCTGGGCGGGGAATGGATTGAAAGCAGCCCCGAGGAGAAGGACGTGGGCGTGTTGATTGATGAAAAGCTCAACATGAGCTGGTGATGTGCGATTGCAGCCCAGAAAGCCAACCATGTCCTGGGCTGCATCAAAAGACATGTGACCAGCAGGTTGAGGCAGGTGATCCTGCCCCTCTACTCCGCTCTGGTGAGACCCCACCTGGAGTACTGCGTCCAGCTCTGGGGGCCCCAGTACAAGACAGACATTGAGCTGTTGGAGCGAGTCCAGAGGAGGCCACAAAGCTGATCAGAGGGCTGGAGCACCTCTCCTGTGAGGACAGGCTGAGAGAGTTGGGATTGTTCAGCCTGGAGAAGGGAATGTTCTGGGGAGACCTTATAGCAGCCTTCCAGTACCTGAAGGGGCCTGCAGGAAAGATGGTGAGGGACTGTTTATGAGGGAGTGTAGTGACAGGACAAGGGGTAATGGGTTTAAGCTGAAGGAGGGTCGATTTAGATTAGATGTTAGAAAGAAATTCTTCACTGTTAGAGTGGTGAGGCACTGGAACAGGTTGCCCAGAGAGGTTGTGGAGGCCCCCTCCCTGGAAGTGTTTAAGACCAGGTTGGATGGGGCTTTGGGCAACGTGGTCTAGTGGAGGGTGTCCCTGCCCCTGGCAGGGGGGTTGGAACTGGATAAGCTTTAAGGTGCCTTCTAACCCAGGCCATTCTATGATTCTATGAAAATTATGCAATTTAGGTAAGAAAGAAATGTTTAAAGGAAAACCAGAGACAATACCAGAGAAAATCTCCTGACTTTGGGCTGCCACAGAATCTAAAATTGATAAACGCTTTTGCTGAAGTTTAGAAGCAGCGTCTGACTTGGGTCAGACACAGGCCCATAGTTGGAGACACAGCTCATGCTCCTTTCAAAGCATAAACTGCTGCCTGCATTGCTGAGATGAAGAAGAAAATTAAGTGTGGCTTGGTGTTTACAAAGCTTTCCCACGTATTTTTGTGCTTGTCTAAAGCTGAATTTGAGGTGAAACTCATTGGAAACCTGATCAGGTAGGAGTCGTAAGGCTGATGTAATTGCTGATTGTAACTTGCTAAAAATGCAAAGGACAAAGGTTTTTGAAGCTATTAGCATAATTCAATTCAGTTATAATTCCACGTCACTGAAAGTTTTGTCTGCGAGTTTCCTGAGATTTCTCAATAGATGTCAGAAACTTAAGGAGTTTGATAACATAGTTTTAAAGAAATCTGCACACTAGTGATGCTTCTTCATTAAAACCTGGAATTACTTGTAAGGACACAAGGTAAGCAGCTAAAAAAATTAGGCCATCATAGTAAGCTACTGATTGAAGCGACCAGTCATCTTCTCAGGGTGCCTGTCAGGATGCAACCCAGCAACAGCCCAACTCTGGAAAATCTCACAGTTCATACTGTGGGCAGCTGCTAACGATGTTAACCACAGCTTGGTGGCCTCAGAGGGAGACAAGCACTTACTCTCCAGCTCTGAGACAGTCTACAGGTACCTAGTCCAGCCCTGACTGACAGAGACCCAACCTGGTGTTCAGGAGCTGCTTGGAGTTCACTGTGCTCTCCTCTGTACAGGCAAGGCAATGCTGGCCACCTCTCCCTCCTCCGGCTTCCCAGCTGCAGCTCAGGTGGCCTCCATCCGTGGTCATGTCTCCCCATTCCCCTCAGACCCTGGGTCTCTCCCCATCTTTCCAAGATGTGGATTTTCAGTCCAACCAACTGCACGTTCACTTGCTTTAAACCCCCTGGCCCTTTGTACCGCCCTCTACAAGCCCAAAGAAGTCACTGCAGGAAAACACCACAGTGGCATCATGGTTCCTTTCTGACAAAGCAGTGAAACCGCAGTTTCCTTCCTACTGCCTCCAAGAGTCCCTCAGTCAGCTTTGCTATGTCCTCTGTTCTGCCTCCTGGGCAGGCTTCATCTCTCACATTTTTGGATGAAAATGAAAATTACTTCCTCCCATCCCACTCCTTACCACGTGCATAAAACAACTGACTGTTGTACTATTTGCAACCTGTTTGAAGGTTTATGTGCCATTGCATCTTTTTTTCTCTTCTTTAAACTAAGCAGCCCTACTTGTCTGCAGGAGAACACAGGTAATATTTTCTAATTATCTCGTGGCTTTTGTTCAGCTCTATCTTTCAAAAAGTGAAGAGGCCAACGCATAAAGGAGGCTGCCAAAGCCTCCTCAGCTCCACATAAGAAATTTGAGGGATTTGTCCCCCAAATGCATCTGTTTAGGTTGTAGTGTCTTCTCTCACTATTAGCCCCTCCTTGAAGCTCTCCTAAAAATGCTGGCATAAAATCAGGCCTCTGACAATGCAGTTCAACTAGTTTCCTTTTCCAGAGGAAAAAAAAATCATTGCTGTTTGCTGAAAAGCTCTGAAGTGTACTCACTCTTCACAGAAACAGGGTCACTAGACCTTGTAGCTGCCCAGGGGGGAAAAAAAAAAAAAAAAAAGCACAGTAGCGTTAATGACAAATAGGAGGTAAATATCGCTGGCAAAGCAATCCCTATCTCTAAAGGGATGTCTCCTCTGGCTGCAAAAATCTAACTTCCATGACCTCTTCCTTCTGTCCTTTTTTGTAGGCAAGCAGCTGGTTCCGATTAGCCTGCAGGAATGCCATCCCTGGGCCGGTGCAGAAGTGAACGTGCCATGTGAAACCTGCAAGCTGCATGAAGTAGGGAAAGGAGTATCCTGCAAAGATCATCGAATAATGATGACTAATGATCCATTTCCTACCTACATGATCTATCCGGAGACATTATCTGATTGACTTGTGTTTTTTCAGCTTCCCTTTTAAAATAAATGTGTGTTAGAGTACAGAAGCCACTGCACTGACCCAGGGAGAATGTGCATTATGCTATTTTTCTTCTTAAAGCTGTATTAAAATTATCAACAAAATACAGTCTTCTCCACTTAAGAAATTACTGTCTAGAGGCAAAAGCTCATTTTTTCTCTTTCTGTGTCCCCTTCCAGGTATTAAGGGTCCTATAACCTTGTTAAAATCGCCCCATGCCACAGACACAAAATGTCTTTAATTACAGAAATGAGCTGATTAAATTAATTTTCACACGCATTTAGCTTCCAGTCTGTTGTTTCTGTTTCAGATATACAAAAAGGCTTTTGTGCTTGTCACCTAAACTGGTTCTTGGTCAGTACTGGATCAGTTTGTCTAATAAAAGGTAACATCCCTCCCGGTAAATCTTGCATTGTTAATCATCAACAAAGTCACGCTGAGGTAATGCATACTTAACAGCAGTGGATCCAAACACAAGTGATTTTGTGAAAGAGAGCCAACTAGCTGGACATCAGACATACATTTAATATATATGGGAATGTACTGAACAGCCAAAAGGAAGAATGTTAATTTTCTTTTGTCTCACATATGAAAATGAAGATCTTTCAGACATAAGATACAGACTTTATGGATGACTGGCTTGAATTTGGCATTGGAGAGGGAGAGTCAGTAGAGGATGGGAGAATCCTTTTTCAAAACTGAAGGAGTTAAAAAACTCCCTTAAATATTGTTTTCAAAATGGAAAAATGTAATGGCTATTTTATGTCTACATGTTCATTTTTCCTGTATTACTTCTCATGTTTGAAACAGGCAGTTTTCAGGACAGAAATATATATATCAATTTTAATAGTCCACAGGCATAAAAAGTGCCAAGTCTTAGAGTGAAACAGAGGAGAAAAAAATAGTGGGAGGATTTGCAAGATAAGAAAAATAAGAAGAAAGGAAGTTTTCTGCCCTTGCAGATAGTAAATAAGCTAGAGATGGTAAATAAGCTAAAGAACAGCTGAGAGATAACAACCCTTTCTTCTGTTGTTACAGAAGTTTGGTATTTTCCCCCCTGGAAGCTCCAGATGCCTTGGGAGGCTCCTGACAGCCTCCCTGGGGCACGGATCGGTCAGGCTCAAGTGTCTGAGCTTTGCAAACACACCCACATCCCTTGTAAGAGACTTGAGCAGGAGATCAGAGATCACATACGAGCTTAATAATGGACAGGCACATTTTATGCATCATCATTATTCTGCAGCTTCAGGAAACCTGGCTTGGAAAGTCACGCTGAATCTCCCCAAAGACAGTTTTTCTGTTTTTGTAAGTAAGCCATCCTACTAAGAGAAGTGTAATCGAGATATGGGCTAGAGCCCTAAATGTTAACTGGCTCTAGGAAAGGTACACAGTTCAACGAATTGGTTTTAGTAGGTTTCTCAGGGGTTACCACTGACTGCCCCATAAAAGAAGTTATGGGGAACAGACCATCTCATCAGACCATTTAATTTCTATTTCGAGCCATGGCATTTTGTCAGCTGCTCAAGAATGTGTGCAATGTCAGACAAATGCTATCAGATCCAAACAACTGATGATCAACCTTTTTCCGGACCAGTTTTGGAAGAAGAACCTAAACCCCATAACCATTCTCAGAATCAACCTCTAGGGACCAAAGGACAAAATTCAGACAGAACCACTTTTCTCCAACCTTCTCCTAAAAAAGCTGCATTTTATCTGGGGTGGCTGTCCATGACCAATGTTTCAACACAAGAGGATGGCTGCAGTTTCAAGCCTCCGTTGCCTGCATGACGTCCAGATTCACAGCAGTAATGAAGAGTTATTTTCTTTCTGATGCTGTACATTGTAAATCACAAAATACTAAGACATCACTGTCTGATCCTGCTCCTGTTCCAATTAACAGAAGTTTCACTATTGTTCTCTGTGACAGCAAAATCTGCCTGGAAATGTGCATATTTCAGAAACACCTGGACATGCAGGATTAATCCCTAAGTTGAAGCAATTGATATTTCTATAGTGGCACAGAGCTCATTACCTCAGATATCACATTCACAAACAACCAAAATCAGAAGTGAAAAAACTACATCTTATATTTTCTACTTGTAAAGCATTTCCTCTTCCTAACAGAAGGTTTGACCAACCTCCTATGTTTGCTATTATTTTGGGATGAATTAACATTAAACGTTTGTGTGTGTATACATGTGTGCATGCATGTAGCCAGGCTTTTGCTCTGAACAAAAAAAAAAAGATGTAAAAGATGGTAAGACATTCAGGCACAGGTCTTCTGCCTTGCCACGGTATTTTAGCTATGTTCATGAGACTGTTTTAGTCTCATATAAGAATCTATTGCTATATTTTAGTTACATATACAGACTTTCAATAAGCAACACAGGAACTACAAGGCAACCTGCATAACTTAACTGCTCCCAAGCAAGGTCATGCCCCATATGTAACCTTTTGAATGCTTACACACTGGGGTCAGCAGTTGTGCTTAATATCCATGAGATACTCCAAAATGACATCTAAGGTCATATGTATTAAGGTCATATGTATCATGCTTGGAAGCTAATCCAGTTATCAGATTTCTAAGAAATACACAAGTGCTTCCTCCAGTCTCCTCCGTTCTTAGAAAACAAGCTACTGTTGTCTATGATTTGGTGGCAGAGGAAGATGACCCCTGTCATAGATACTGGAGATAAGGAAAAGCTTCTCTTGGGAGAAGGAGTAGCTGCGGGACAGTACATCCAACCCAAGGAATCTTTGAACATTTTTAGTAAAGAACATCAAGGCTATCCAAAGCTGTTTTGCAAAACAGGAATTAAATAGCAATGGCAAGGAGTGTGTGATTCTCCCAAGATTGCATCCATCAGCGGCAGAGCCAGAAGAGCGGTCTGCCTGATGAACCAGGACGATAGCAGGGATCCTGCAGCCATGCAGTGGCATCGCCTTGCTGCTTTTCCCCCCTCCAAAATCTCTGAGGGAGAGATAGAAGGGGGAGTAGGCCAGCCCTGCTGGCGGCTTTTCCACCCAGACTTATGCTTAGCAAAGGAAAGCTATGAAATAATTATCAATGAGAAAATGAAATGTCTAGTAGTATTCCTCCAGCCCCAGCTGTCCAAATAACACAGGAATATTAGAGATACTACTAAAAATGCTGACTCAAGTTTGTTCCTGGTGTAACTTCACCACAACCAACAGAGGCAAAGCTGCAGTAGCTGAAACTAATATTATGTCCAAAAAAATAGAGTTAATAAGGTATACAAAGTGTCATACTACATGGATCTTGCAGTTAGGAGTAATGTCTTTACCTTACAAAAGAACAAATAAATCTGATGGACAGAGTGAAGGCCAAAAACTAAATGCTAATCAAAATGGCACTCAAAGCAGACTATTACTCTGCTGCTCGAGCTGCAATGCCTGCTCAACAGCAGCTTCGCCTGGCTGGGGTGAGCAGCAGCCCACGCTCCTTCAGCAGAAGTGGAGGTGCTAAACCGATGGTGCTGGTTTTGTCAGGTTATTGGATAATGCCAATGAAGGTTTCCACAGGGATACTTTGGATTCAAGCTAGACTTTCAGTTTTCCTACGGCTGAATTTCTCATTGATATTATGCAAACATCCTCTCAAATTTCCGATGCGAAACAGCCAGCTTTGGCTCTCCAGAACACGCTCACGATGGACACCTTGTCAGCATGCTCCCTCGCTGGTCCCAGCAGCCAGGGTGCGGTGCCACAAAAAGGAAAAATAAATCACGCATGACCTTGCCTGTTTCTAGCTGGTATTCCTGTTCCGGTTGTGCTGCAGAAGGGACAATGGCCAGGCAGAAAACAAGACAAGCTTCAGTGTTACACAACAGGCACACGTCTGACTTCACAAAGGGTCTGAACCGCCTTAAAAGTGATTGTATGGTGTTACTCGCAATCAGCACAGAGGCTGTACATAACAGTTCAGAGGAAAGCAGATTGAGAGTTTTATTGCCTGCCCTCACCCTGGCTTAGGAGGGAAAAACAGTGCTGTTCCTGCTGCCTAGACCTGATGCTCCCACCACATCTCTGGTCTCACAGTCTCCTGATGCAGGATGACAGCAACCCAAAGTGGAAAGCAGAAGCTTTTCTACTTGTTTAAGCTTTTCTATGTGGTTAAAATATGGTTTCCCCACAAAATCTAGTGAAATCTAGATCCATACACAAGGATGGTGGGGCTGCCCCTGCCTCAAGCTGGTGAAATCACCCAGGTGTGGCTCAGGACAATCTCTGACGTGCGCCACATCTCCCCTTCTGACCACTGCAAGGCACTTCCCTACTCTCCCAGCAGTGCTCGTAGCCAAATTGCCTGGCTTTGCCCTGTTATCAGGGGATTGTCATGGTCTAAACTTTCGCTTTTTAACAGAAATATTCCATCAACATCCTTTTTTGCAAGCTTGCATTCCCCAGCTTCCCTTTAAGATTAGCCTGTTTTGGCAAATACCTCACCCCGCACCCTTTCTCACCCCACTGAACCTCAAGTGTTTTTCCCAAAAGGCAGCTCGAGTCCTGAGCTCAGGAAGGACACGCAGTACGTGGAAAGGCAGAGGTGCTGGATGTCCCGAGCCTGAAGTCCTGGGTGAACGTCAGCAGCTGGCCAGTTTGGCATCTGTTTTGAGTCAGTGCTTATCTGTTCTCTGATCCCAGGGTTCAGTTCACGTTCGGCCCAGAAGATGAAAGGGAGAAACGCCGCTGGACAAAACTAATACTCTGTATAAAATGGAGTTGTCTTTCCACATGCAGCTTAGCTGAAAGAGAAGGGAGTTTAGCATGGTGAGAAACATCTGCTTGTGTTGGAAATTAAATGTCGTGTTGAAGGACAGTACTTCAGTATTTCACTGAAGTGTCACAGGATACGTTTGTATATACTAACTTCATCCTTCTTACTTGGTACCATAGTTTTTGCAGTGGGGGATGGGTTAATTTTTTTCCCTTTTTTTTTCTTTTCCTTTTTTTCCTTTTTTTCTCCCCCCCCCCCCTTTTTTTTTTTTTGTTGTTGTCATGGATAGAGCTTTAAAAACTCCATTGTGATGGCATGAAAATCCTGGTTTTGGCAAGCCCAATGGCTTGACAGGGCAACACACGTGACCTAATTTTACAGACAGCTTTGTGTCTCTTGTTTAACAGCTTGCAAATGAGTGCACATGAAGAAAACCAGCAGCCAGTGGAGTATGAGTAATCCAGCTGGGAATGTGGCTTGTTACGGGGATGAAGAGTGCCTGCTCATAGCATGCATCACCCATGGCAGTAGCCCACAGTGTGGGACTCCCCTGCCAAAGGGGGACACGACCTGGCCATCACACGGGGCCCAGTGGTGGACGCACTGGTTTTGCTGGATGGGAATGGGAGCAAGGAACACAGGAGCCGAATAACTCCTTACTGCCAGGTCCCGCTCCTTCCCCTCATCTCCTGCACCTCTTCTTGTGGTGCACCTTGCAGGCTTGGCTTTTTGAGTTGCATTTATCCCCCTCAAGGGCTTAAAATCTTCCTTGGGAAACAACAACGGCTGTTCGCATTCACGCATCCTGGGTCTCAGGTATCCACAACCAGCTGCAATCCTCCCATTGTACCACTTGTTATGAAAAGAAATCTCACTCTTTACAGACTTTTTACACTTGGGGAAGACTCCTCTCATGTTGGAAGTCCCAGCCTTGCCTCTCCTACTTTCTACAACCATACTAGCACATTGTCCTAGATAGGCTTGTTTCTGGGATCCAGCTTGTCATTTCAAGGACAATATAGCTTGGATTAAGCCCTTTTAAGAAGCAGACAACCCCAAACTAAAGAAGAGATGTGGTAAATACAGAAATGCAGCATTACAAGAAGACAATAACCAAGAATACGCCAAAACTATTCTGCAGTATCTTGGCAGTAGTGGTCCATTAGTAAAAACTTTTTTGAGTGCACACAGGGGACATAAGTAAAGAGAGATATTTCAATATATTTTTAGAGTTAACCTCTGAGAAGTTAATGCCAGATAGCATTATTAGTCTCTGTCACCAAAGACATTGACTAGTTCTCTGCTGTGAGGATGTAGGATCAGGGCATGTGCACTGACCTCTTTTGCTGCCAAACCCAGCCATACCTGGGAGCTGCTCCCAGCCACTCTGATTTTCTGCAGGACCTGCATGACTTCTGCAGAGGCTCAGAGCTCTCCAGGATGTAGATGAGCCTTTCTCCAGTCACCAGCAGTTGGCTGTGGACCCTGCGCCACTCCTTTGTGTTCTCATGGGTGGTCTCCCAGAAAGAGGACCAAGGGCTAATCTTTCCTGAAGTCTTATCCCATGTATCTTGAAAATTACTATTTTTGTACTCTATTATTTTTTGATACAGACTTGTTGCTCCCAGGTTGCCCAACAATTTTGTGTCTATTGTCACAGAAATAGTCTGTAATTTAACAGGTCCACAGAAATCCTATATCCCTTCTCATCTTTCAGTCTATGTCCATGTTGGACATCTCAAGCAGCTCTGGCAAAAGTAAAGGTGACAATTAACATCCCCCTGTCCTGGATAAGCTTTGGATAAAAAAGATGAAGTGGAGATCTTGCATATGCATGGGCTTTGGTACATGTTTATTTTTTTCAAGCTCCCTGGTTTCATGTCTAAATGTAGGCTGAGAAATAGGTCCTCCTTACTAGAAATCCCCAAATTACATTACCTGTACATTACAACACACATCATATAAAAAAAAAAAAAAAATTGATGGCTGTTCGTAAAGCAGGTGTATGTATTAATTTTTAAACTTAAAGTTTCTAGAGATCATTAGAATGCGGAAGAAATAACAGAAGCCTTAGATTAAGGTTCTGTTTTTCAGAAATCATTATACTGCAAAGAAATACTAATACTATCCTGGGGGCTGTTTCCAACAAGAGTGCTTGCAATTTTTTAACCTTTCTGTTTTCTTACGTTATGAGACCCAGATCGGGGATAATGTTTCCATAAAGCATGAGGATGTTAAAGAGGAAAATTTGTGACTGATCACAACATGGGTCTCAGGATTAGTTTTAAATTTGTCATTCATTTGGAAAAGCTTGGATCCCTAACCAGCATTCAGTTTCAAGTAGATTTCTGATTAGGAGAAATGGGCCACCAGGCACAGTGGGGTGCTTTTCCCAGCATCTGTTTTAAACCCTTTTTACATATTGAATTCTTTGTTTATGTTAAATTAACTCTGGGGTTCAGAATGTTGTTCTGATTAGTAAAAGGCTCTGGCAACAAAAAGGTGGTAAGTGGTCTACAATGAGAATTTGAAAACTGATGTCCAGATGGGTCTTTGCTATGTTTTTAGGCTTGAGATTCCCAGCTGTATTGAGACTAAAGCTGTATCTAGGGATAGTATGAGAGTTATGCATTGGTTTAAGACTGTGATAAACAAAAATCCTAAGTGTCATCAGTATCACACATAAGAGCCATTTAATTAAATTAAAAGCTCCTTGAGCACTTGTCTTTGGGTCTTTTTACGTATCTGTAAATTAATGCTGGGCCAGCTAATTTACAGCTAGGGCCAGAAATCAAAAAGTAACATGTTAAGCTGGAGTTAGAAGTGGAGAATACATCATTAGGCTGAATTAAGGAATAGTGGAAGACCCAGTCCCCTTACTACTTTTAGTCCACAAATATTTGGGGATCAAGAAGCTCCTTCAGCATTTGAGGTATGGTTAAGGCTATATGGTTATGGGGAAGAGTGGGGAGAATCACAAAGTACATGAACTGCAGGCTGCTACCTACATGAGGCCGTGGTGCAAGACCAGCTCTCTGGCTTCCCAAGGGTCTCCAGGCACAGCAGAGCAGAGCTAAACTGACGATTAGGAGGGCCTTACAGTCAGGGCCAAGAGACACCCATAAGCTATGTTTATAAGCAGGTTCAGCATGGATGCCATCATACCTTGTGGTTAACTTCTAATGTGGGTTTAATTATTGCTTTTAGGCCAGATGTTTGTAGGGGTAACTTGGTTATGTTTAAGACTCAGGGCTAGCAGCAGAGTCCAGACTGCAGGGGTGCACTAGTGAAAAGTATATTCAGGACAGCCAGCCAGCCTCAAAGCACAGCTGGTCCCAGCATTCACCACCAGCTTGCTTTTAGTCGTTGGAGTCCATGGGTCTTACTGCGACTGGAGTTAGAAATATGGTTAGGATTTGGACTGGAATAAACTGAAGCTCTGGAAAAGCCATAGGAGGAGCAAGTGCTGAAGCTCTGGAAAAGCCATAGGAGGAGCAAGTGCTGCCAGCACAACTCTAGGACACCAGAGGCCCATCTCCAGGCATGCTTTGGCTGCAGTTGATCATGACCCCAGACTCATCCCCGCTCTTGGGAGGGCATATGACTCCAGTATAATTCCCCTTCCGTGGCTCCCCTATGCCTGCTCCCTGGCAGAGCCTAGGGCCATCCCTGCCTGGGCCACTAGCACCACAAAGGGTGGGAAGAGCCATGGGGCTACTGAGAGGGTGGTGGGTACTCAGGGTTAGGCTCCAGACTAGGAGAATGTAGCAAGAAAAGCCATAAGGCCAGGTTCAAGCGCTGTCCACCAGCTGCTCGACCTTGTCTCTTCATATTTTCTGACTTTGGCTTTTGTCACCCTTCACTTTCTCCCTTTCCTTTTCCTAACAGAGTATCACCAATAATCTAGGCCACAGCCTCACCCACCCCACAAACCTAACATCTAAAAAAGATGCAGCAAGCCACACAAGGTACTAAGTTAGGCTACCAGGCTTTCCTCAGCCTTTTTTTATTTCCCCCCATTTTTTTCTCCCAACCTGAACTTCAACTTTAATTACAGCCCTTGTTTTAGCTACAGTTTTAGCCACATCTGGTCTGGTAACCTCTGTGAAACCCAAAACTCAACATCATTCTTTGTTGAAGATTTTGAGGAATTGAAACTCTAGCTCAGTGACATTAAAGCAGAACTTAACACTTCCTCCCTGGTTTCTTCCTTCAAATACCATGATACTGCTAATTCTAACACTAGCAGTACTCTAAATCTGAACCCTAGGCCATTGATACCTATGAACCTCAAGCTGAAATACCTTGAGAATAATGGTAATACTAACTTTCAAAATATCTAGTGATCTATTTTGAATTTCTTCCTCTATTCCAATTATTTACCTGAACCAACACCTAACACTGTACTCAAAGTCATGCAACACACATGAAACCTAGATTTAAAAGTAATTGTGGGACCATGTGTTACTGCTTCCTAAAGCAAGATTATCTGGCAATTTTAAACCCCTTTTGTGCTTTAACTTTTCAGTGTCCTTTTCTTGACCCTAATCCCAGTATACACATGAAAGACAAAAAAGTAGCTGGACATGAAAGACAAAAAAGTAACTGGTGGATTACTCTAAACATCTCTGTCACCTCGGTTCTTCAGTTTCTCAAAGCCTGAATCCTAATTATAACACTCAGTCTTAACTTATGGATCACTAAAAATGGAAGACCTAAAAGCATCCCTGTAACTGATACCTATTTCCTCTCAGCTCCATTTGGAAACTTGTCCTGAACATCCTCATCAGAGGTGACTATTCTTTTCTAGCTGCCTAAATACCATTCAGATGCTTGGTCATTGTCCTGTAACAGCAGTGTTGTTCTGTACAAGAAATTGTGGACTCAGGCTGATGCCAGCTCTCAGCACAGCACGGCTGATCCTTCCTGAATTCCCCATTTCTCCATACGTATAGTTTTTCCCCATCTTCCTAACTCCTAAAAGTAGCTCTAGGAACTTGTGACAATGTGAAATTCAAAATGTTAATGTACTGTTAGGATACATTCAAGCAACAGCCCCAAATGCAATCTGCTCTCAGGTCCTTCCTTCCCCTATATACCATCCATATTTCCCAGACTGATCCCTCACCAGAGGTACAACCTCTGTCCTAGTTTTAGTCTTAACTTTCCAAATTTCCACAAAGGAAAAAAAGAATTAGGACTTTGTGAACATATTACCTTTTATTTCTTCAGTGGTTTGCCTCCCTGAAACCCTAACACTGATCCCAAATTCTACCCTGATACTCACCAGAGTCTGACATCATCTATAAATATAAGATATGTCTGTTTCTCTGAGAAAGATGACTAACCAGATTGTCAACCCTAGCCTCAGAATAAATCTGATAACCTCTGAGAGCCCTGAATCTAAAAGAGTTCAGCAATGTTTTTTTTGTCAATTGTCAATTGCTTAGTGTAGGAGTCAATTGTTCTCCCACATCTGTACCTTCAATTCTCATTCACTGCCTCGCTTTTCATGCAGCTGGGGCTTTATATAACATGATAATGTTTATGTTAACCATGAAAACCATTTATGTAAACTATGATACTCTTGGTGGGTGTTTCCTTACAGTACAGGAGCTTGCACAAAGTTAAAAGACAGAGAAAGAAGGCTGAGGCATCCTATTCATCCAGCTAGAACAAAAGGAAAGCTCTGCTGCACATCAGGAGGACCTTCTGGTAAGAAATGTGGAAACATTACTTGCCCTTAGGTGGATGGCATCACAGAGAGAGGTCCAGAGAGGTCCAGCACTGACTTCTGGCTTGCTGGCTGTAGCCAACTGCCTTCTCAGAACCTGTGACTCTGAGAAAGAGTTTGATGTGTGGCCTTGACATAATTAAACAAGCCACAACTCAAAAGGATTGGATGTACACAGGAAGTGTTATTTCTGTGATACATATGACAACTTAAAGTGACACAAACTGAGGTGTTAAATATATTTTTAAACTTGTCATAGAATAGAAAAGGCATCCTCTTCTCAAATTTTCAACTAAATGCCTGAAGAAGGATATGGTATTGAACTGCTTTCAGTAATCTTTAGAGCCCCTGGCAAGAGAAAGATGGGAAATAGTTTAAAACTTAAGGAGATCAGAAGAATTGACTTTGGAACAATTGTCCCAAGTAAGCTGTTTCATTTCTCTGAAACGCTGAAATATTTTGACTGATCCCATCCAGATACAGGCAATACTCACTTAAAGCTTTTGTGAATCTGACACAAGTCACTTCATGGGGAAAAAGCAAATAAGTGTTTGTGATGGATGCTAAGAAAAGGTGGTCTTCCAGATTTTCAGATCAGGCACCAGAGAGATGATGTAGTCCAGTCACAGGAAACGTCTTTCAAATGTTCCTTCCCCCAGGGCAGAAGAAAAATTGCTTCCTTTTCCTATGCCCTTGTCATCCAGAGGTCAGGGAGAAAGTCTAATGAAAGGAAGGCACCCCTGGTTTACTTGCATTTACTACACTTAGCGTGCTCATGTTTGGATTTGGGCTATGCAATATGTCTTCTCCAAGGTCAGTGCTAGAAAGTTCTCTGTATTGTCTGGACAATAACATAAGCTTTTGCTTAGACAGATGTCTCATTGTGAAAAGTAATTTACAGAATATTTATACAGTTTCACTTACTTCATCAGTGAGGTACAGTTTACTGACTGTTTTTAACCACAGTGAAAAGGTTGTGGTGTTGCCTCTAGCTCTTAAAAATGTGATTTTTTTTTTTTTTTTTTTATAGCAACATTGCTTGAAGGAAGATTTTCAATTACTGAGGTTTTTTCATTCTTTTCTGGTTGGAGGCTTTCTTGTAAATCAAGTTCAAGGAGAAAGGCCTGGTTTAATTTTACATTTTGAAAAGATAGGCTGAAACTGAATAGGAGAATTTACCAAGTGTATAGTGTTTTGAGAACAGATATGTAGGAAATTTAATTCTGGATCAGAACTAAGGAATTCCTGTTGTGAGCCTTTACGTAGGCTTGTTTGGTAGAGTGAAACAAAACTTTTCCTGGCTTCCCAGCCTCCATTCTGGATAAGATTGTAAAATAAAGACCATATCTTTCTGTGAAATGGAGATTCAGGTTTCTGTGCGGCCCTGAAGGAAGCACCCTATTGCACATGTTCAGCAGACGTCTTCACAGACATTTGCTGCAAGCACAACCTTGGCATTTAGGGTTATATCCATCAAGTAAACCTTGATGTCCAGCTCCTAAGGGTTTGTTGTGGTTTAATCCCAGCTGACTGGGCACCCCACAGCTGCTTGCTTACTCCTCCCACGGTAGGATGGGGGAGAGAATCAGAAGAGTGAAAGTGAGAAAACTCATGGGTTGAGATAAAGACAGTTTAATAGGTAAAGCAAAACCAGGAATCCATTCCCCACTGCCCATGGGCAGGCAGGTGTTCAGCCATCTCCAGGAAAGCAGGGCTCCATCACATGTAATGGTGACTTGGGAAGACACCATCACTGTGAATGCTGCCCCTCCCACTTCCTCTTCCCCCAGCCCCTGATATGCTGAGCATGACGTCATATGGTATGGAATATCCCTGTGGTCAGTTGGGGTCAGCTGTCCTGGCTGTATCCCCTCCCAACTCCTTGTGCACCCCCCAGCCCACTCGCTAGTGGGGTGGTGTGAGGAGCAGAAAAGTCCTTGGCTCTGTGTGAGCACTGCTCAGCAGGAATGAAAACATCCCTGTGTTATCAACACTGTTGTCAGCAAAAATCCAAAACACAGCCCCATACTAGCTACTATGAAGAAAATTAACTCTGTCCCAGCTGAAACCAGGACAGGATTTCAATGGGAGACAGACAGAAGCACCTCTGTGGTTTTGGACTTCATTCTTTACCTCAGTTTATACAAGTCTAAGCTTTTCCTTTGGAAATTTTTTTACTTACATTCCTGGTCACATCAATAGGATGACATCACTGCACCTACACAGCCATTTCAGGCAAACGAAGACAGAGGATAAGATTGCTCTGCATCACAGCACTTCCCTCGTACACATCAGTGTATCAGCCTCTGTTACAGCAGTGCTGGTTTTAGTTCAGCTGATCAGATATCCAAGATCTATTTGTAAAAGTCTAACCTGGATAAAGACTGGGTTTTAAATAATTCTGCTGTTTGCATGAATTGTAGTACAAAATATTTATTCAAGCCTTATTTCTCTTTTTCTGTGCTGTGTTTATACACATGGTCCAAGAAGTTTCAGATGCCCAGTAACACAAAAGGCTTATTTCAAAAGCCATTGGATTTTCCTTCCTCCTTCCTTGTAACATCGTGTTTGTTTTATGCTATCCAATGCAGCCAATAGATGCGCCAGTGCTACAAAAAGACGCTGTTCTTCCAGATTTGAAAGGAAATGTAGTCATTGCCAGCTTGGAGATATGAGCACATTTGCTAAAAGAAACATCCAACAAACTCATATATCTTTGTCATTTCAGTTAAGTACTTTGTGAGTCAGACATCTGGTCCTCACTGGATGCCTCTGCATAAGCTCTTTGTTCAGTGGGCTGAAATGGTCCCAAGGCTGTTTGTAAAGACTGTGCAGAGCAAGCCTTGTCTTCTCCATCTGGGATGAGAAAAGCATGCACGAGCTGAGGATCCTTTCCCTAACGTCGTATAACGCAACATACGGGACGTTTCTCTGAGATAATCCGTACATACCTTTCTCATTTTGATTACTAGCCTCTTCAACTAATATCATGCAAAAAAAGGATGGGAAAAACCTACCGGCAAGGTTTTCACTCAGAATGGAAGCTTTTTTTCTTATGATCCCCAGAGTGGATTCAATGTCAGCGACTTTTCAGTGTTTTCGAGACAGAAACTAATAATAAGGACAACAGACGTACTCCTCCAACTTTACTGAAAGAACTATTTTGATTCAAAACACTTAGGCTGCATTTATAAACCACTTACTGGGGCCTGATTTCCGTTGCTTTGATGTCATTGTGCTTAGTTTGAAACTCAATGTAAATCAAGTCCCCTTTCAACCCCGGGAAACATGGGGAAGGTGCCAACAGTGGGAAGTTCCTTGTGGGCTTACTGGGAAGAGTGGCTACTAGACTGGGACGCGTAGAGAACTGGCCTTTGCAGCTCTGGATGGGTGGATGTGATATTGATAAGAGGGTCTCAGTGCGATTCAGCTTTCAGTATTTGAGTCTGGAGTCCTGGAAGAAAGCTGAGACACCAAAACTTGGCTTTGAGAACACTGATGTATCTTGGGAATTGGACCTTGCTTTTCTCAACAAAGAAAAGGCAGATTCTAACTCCAGCCCCAGCTTACCTGCCCCTATGAACCCTCCTCATGAGTATACCCAGATTAACTCTGTTAACGCCTGCCAAAAATTATACCGTCACCGACCCCAGTGAGGTGGTCTTCCCTGGGATGACAGCAGTGCTGAGGTTGACAGCTCCTTCTTTCCTCTGCCAGATCAAATATTCACCCTCATCCAAGCCTTACCTATAACCAACATTATCCTAAATGACCTTTAACAGCCAGAATATGGTGATGGCTGAACTGAGTACCAGGATGTTCTGGCCAGGGCTGCAGATGTTTCACTGAAGAATTGTGCATAGAGAAGGACCATGTTTGCCTTGAACAATTGCAACAAGCACGCTGACCAACTGTGAACCAGCCAGAATCCCACTTCCCATGAGATGTGAAACGCAAGAAGGAAAAGGGGCCGTCTGCATGAGACAAGTTTCAGGGAAGAAAGTACATAGGCACAGACCTCCAAATATCAGATAGAGAGGAGGTGGAGGTGAACACCAAACACATGGAAAGATGGGCTAGACACCTTAGCTTTGTGATTGCCAGGACTAATTCCTTCATAAATATTTCATGCCAACCTGCTTTTGTAAGCCTACAGGTTAGGGAAATTCAGCCAGAATGGAGGGAAATCAGAACATTTCCTCTAATAAGGATGGGACCTAAATTTATAAAACTCATGATCCTTTAGGGAGCTTGGTTTCATAGCAGACCACAAAGTCCCCTAATGTCTGTGAAGCAAAACAGAGTGTGGGATCTGGAGCCCTCTAGAAAAGCCTGTCTCAGACCAACATGACAACAAGAAAGCATTGGTGGGGAGGCCATACTTACCTAGATCATCTGATGTGCAGTTAACCTGAGCGGGAGACCATTTGTTTGTTTCTCCCAGGCTGTATTCCACGTAATGCATGGGAGACACGGTGCTCTGTTTCCCATCAGGCAGGCAGGTTTAGGCTGGGATATGTGCTTGTCCTTGTGACAATACCCTCTTGTCATTAGGAGATCTTCAGCAAACAGACCCTCTGATGGCTTGTTTAGAAGCGTGGATATGAAAACCAAAGCAGTAATTCTGCTGCTCACTTCTGTTTGCTTGGATGCACTAGTGCCGATTATGCCTTCAGCAGGGCATAAATCCTTTTTCTCCCTTTTGTGTCTCCACGCTCACAGAGGCAGAAACAAAGCTAACAGTGTCACATTTTTGCTATTAGTCTCTGCTGCTGGCATGGAAGTGCTTATAATTTTACAATTTAACGACCACGCTTAGACCCTAAGCCCCGGACCATAATGTTTGCCAGGTTTGTCCCTACTGTGGGGGCCCAGGATCATCCATCACATTGCAGCAATCTCCACTCCACCCACAAAATAGATCAAAAGCCCAGGGAAGTGACCACATCAGTGACCCCATGCTCTTAAATATGAATTAATGGCTTTGATGGCTAGGAGGTCACCACAGATTTTTTCAGGACGTACCCAATGGCAGCTAATTGCCTTTCAGCATGTTGAGAGGTTTTGACAATTAGACACAACAGCTAGAAATGGGTTCCTCGGGGAACTACATCAGTTTTCTATTCACCTGCCCTCTTCACAAGATTGTGTGTTTAGGTGTATAATATATAGTCCCATTCCAGACCATTAGGTGACTCGTGACTATGTTTGGTCCAGACATTAAGGAAATGAAAGTTTTTACAAGCATTATATAAATTGCTTTGCTATTTGCAGATGTTCTTGTGGTGTTAACAGATACCATAACCATGGCAGTTATTTATCAACTATAGACTAATATATTAACTATACTAAGTACAGACTACAGTCTATAAACCATAGACTAACTATTAACAATCAACTTTGGACTAATATATTAACTATAATAAAAATTATGTATTATATAGCCATTTCTGTCTAATCTGATGCACTGAAGAGATAACCCCACAAAAAGCTTTGGATTTAAATTCCTCAAAACCTTTCACAAGCTGAAGCATTTAACATCCCTCACAACCACCAGCAAAATTACAAAATAAGTCACAGAATAGCTCTAACCACAATAAAGCAAACCCCTACATGTATTATAAATTAAAAACCCCACACCTGTGTGCATAGGTACACAAAAAGCCTCTGCAGCACTCCTGCACAAACTGTTCTCCCCAAATAAGCCAGTTCAAAGCTTGCATCCAATCCAGGGGCAATGTCTTTAAATCAGGTGTGGGCATTTAGCACACTGACCATGCTTGATAATTTACACCTCTGATGACTAGTGTGACCTTATTTTAAAGGCTCAGCATGTTCATTTCCACATGGAAAGCACCAGCAATGCCTGCAGGTGAAATGTCGTGAGAAGGAGGTATCTTAGGTGAAGAAGTTTGACCTCTTGAGGAAATGGCACTGAGAGGGATAAAACTGGGAGATTGAGAGGAGTTAGGTCATCGGTGCCAAAAGCATGGCTTATTACCCTAAGTGATGAGGTCTTGCTGTTTTGCAGTGTTTCCATGTTTGTGCTCATTTGTGGCCTATTACCTCTAACTTCCATTTTTATCTCTTGACCTTGATCTTTACTATGTGTTTCATCCAGCGTAGCACACAGTGTGGATCTAGCCCATGAAAGAGACTCCAGGGCAGTGACTTTTTACAAATATTCCCTGACAGCAGCAGCAGACTAACACCTCTGCTGATTGAAAATCCTGATGAACCCTGAAAAAACAGTGTGAGGCCAGAGGACCCCTTGGCGTTCACCCCAACACACACCTCTGCCATGCCTTCTTTCCTGATTGCAGGAGGAGGTGCATGATAATCAGTCCTTTAGCCTCACTCATCTCCAGATGCTGTCCGCACCATAAATACTAGGATTAATGAGGAAGTCTATGAATTACCACTCAAGAGGAAAAAGAAAAAAAAAGAAAAAGAAAAAAAAAGCCAGGGAAAGGAATGCAAATCATACAACAAACACAGATTTTGTACCTACAGGTATATTTCAATACTCCTGTGACTATTTCTAAATCGAAAAGTGGCTTTTTCTCCAGGTTTTCTAGGAGTTCCATTGCTGCATAGTGGTGGCAGCTCCTGAGAAAACTTCTGAAATAGCAATACATTAACACTTGAGCAATACATTAACATTATGAGTGAGGAGCTCTGAAGAATTATTTTTTTTCTTTCCTTTTTCTGGTAGTTAAGTGTACTTCAACCAGACAAAGAGTCCCAAGAAACACATACTTAGTTTCACTTCCTGACATGCTCTGAATTGCTTTTAGTTCTGTATTTCTGTACAAACACACCTAGTGGCTAAATTAGAGGACATGAGCTACAGCAAATTACAGAGCATGTTTTGACGCACAGGCCAGCTCCTCGTAGTTAGGAGGAGGTTTGCTTTGAAACAGTTCCAGGTTTTCCCTCCTTGGTTGGCTTTTTCTTTTCCCAACACCCCTTTTGCCTTTCTATTTATGCCTCCCTCTTCCCTTTCAGCACCTTGGCAGCCCTTCTTACATTGCAGGAGGGAGCACAGAACAAACGTCCTCCATTTGAAAAAGTAAAATAAAAAGGCATCCAGTTGCATTCCAGCTCTGCCTTCTCCCTCTGTTCCCCAACCCTCTCTGTCACCCTCCCTGCAACCTGCAATTTTGCCCTTTTTCTCCCAAGGTCTGTCTCAGGGTTTACAGCACGCTGGGCAGGAGGGAGGGCTCTGGCTACGGCTGCAGGACTTGGCTGGCATGTGCCACCACCCTCAGCACTTGTGGTGGGACCTGCAGCAAGGAGGGGTAGGGAGAGACGTGCAGCCTCTTTGCTCCTGTCCAGACTCACGTTGCAACCACACATCCAAGCACAGCCCGATGCAAGTCCCTTGGTGCATCCCTCGGTGGCGGTGCTTCCTCTGATCCGTCACCCGCGCTCAGCTAGGGTGGTTTGCAGAGCCATCCATCCACTCTGTGTCCACAGCAGACATGAAACTGCTAGCTTTTCTGAGCCCCCAGTATAAAGCTGCGTAGCAGAAATACAGAAAATGGCACTGGAAGTCAAAATTTGAAAAGCAGCCACTGGACATTGTAGGGAATTCTTCTGACAGGATACAGTAAAAATACCTGGTTTAAATGGTTGTTAGGCAGTTGTATGTTTCTTTCTGTTAAAAAAAAGAAAAGAAAAAATAAAAGTAACGTGTAGTCTTTATATCTCATTCTTTTAAAATATTTCCCATGACAAAATGTAGAAAAAAGACATAAAAATGGATATCTTTATGCATATTGTAACCATGGGAACTTCTCTCAAAACAGCAGAAAAAAATATTCTTATTGTCATTTTCAGTAGACTTTTAGTCTGCGGTAAATTTTAAGTTACCTTTTTTGCCAGGCCCTCAGCTATGCCAGGACAATCAATGCAATTAGAGGTGTTCAAAGGCAATTTTCAGTACAGTCTCTTCCTAACACTGTGGGTACCTGAGGTCTGAACCAGACACAAAGTTATTTAGAACAGCCCTAAGACAGCTCTAAGCCATGTTTGTGACTTACAAGTTTAATTATCAGAGACAGTCAGAAAATAATTAAATTTTGGCAGAGTTCACTCCCAAGACATTCTTTTCCATCAGCAGAAGAAGCTTTTCTCCCTGCCTTGTATCAAGGACTTGAAAGCAAGAAGATTTGAGCAGAGAAGTCAAGCCCAAATTGGACCTTAGAAAAAATGTTGCTGAGCACTGTCATCAGTCCAAACAGAAACACTCTGTGAAAATGTGAATGCCACCTTGATCATTTCAAAGGACCAAGGTGTGAAATTAGCAAAGAGCTCCAAGAATGGTTCCTAACACAACAGATGTGCACTCATGCCTGTTAATAACGGGGTTTCAATGAGATGACTGCCAAATGGTAGCACTTCACATCTAGCTGCCAGCTCCACACCCACAAATCGGCCTGCTACATGTCTAAGTGCTACCATTCACTGAGCTTCAAACTCACATGGGTCAGCGGACTGATGTGTAAGTGGTACCATCGGCATACACTCAAGTGTTGCAGGAGAAAAACAGTTGAGAAATTAATGATACCAATAAGCTAGATGCAAGTAATTTATTAACCCTGTATCTGCAACAACCACATGTCTCCCTCTTGAAAAGTAACCCCTTCCTCACCAGTGTGGCCTCTTCGATCCAGAGCTCCCAGGACACTTGCAGATACTGGAAGGTCTGCAAGCACTTGGGATGTAAAGAAAGTACAGAAAATCCAAGAAGCTGACTGATGGTTAATACATGTACACATTCTGTGCATGAAAATAAAGGAAGAAAAATCCCATAAACCAGTGGATATAGCCTTCTCACAGACCATCTCTTTTTGGAGTTAGGATTTAATATCACTAGCATCTTGCCAATTGGATCTGATGATGATATTCCTTTTTTTTTTTTTTTTTTTTGAGTTTCCTTAGTGCTCTCAGAAATAGCTATCTAATGAAATTACTTTGTAATTACATAGCAGGCTTATAAATTGTCCATAGTGATAGTCTATGATAAACATAGATGCAACTTTGACATGTCACTATGCTCTGTTCAAGTACTTCACCCACAGTTGTTTGTACTTAGTTCATGTTGTATGAGAAAAGAGATTTAATTCCATGAGCTTGGACACTTGTATTAAATTAGATTCCCTGGTCACCTGAACTTTATCATGGCAGGAAATGTGAAACATGGTGTTTTGCTGTGCAGAACATTATATTCTTTCTGGGGCTACTAATTCCCAAACGTGACAGTCTGGCAGACCTGCAAGTCCTGCTCATGGGCATAGAATCCAAAGATAGTCATCCTTTTCTCAAGGACAGCAGGAGCAGAAGCAGGCTACTTTATATATGGCGTGATGGGATTATGTAAAACCTAATGGGCTTAGTTCAGGAATCTTCCTCCACCTGGATAAGGAAGAGTGAGAACAGTGCTCACGACCCCTTTCAGCAGCAAGCAAGCTGTGGCTGAGGACCAGTTTGGGGATGCGACATCCTGATGTGCCTGGGAGGGACATGGGGTGCTGGGGGTGCTGGCACTGCCACGTCCCTGCTCCAGTGGAGGTGATGGGCAGGGGAGTAGTACAGCTGTGCTGTCCACTCCTGCACATCTGGGCAGGGACATGTGAAGAGCCCTGAACTCACTTCTTTGAAGCCAACTGAAATTAAAAACATGTAAGAGGCTGTGCCAATTTTCCCATGAGAGGATGGAAGTCAGAAGAAAATAGATGGGGAGAGGAAAGTAAAAGAAGAGAGGGGAAAGTTTTCTCTGTTGATTCCCGTCCCTCTCCTCCTTGGTTTTCAATGCTCTTTCCTCAGTTTCTGAGAAGAGTGTATTAAAAAAGAGGAAGGAAAACAAGAATAAAGATGAAACACAGATTTTTCTTTGTTTTTTGAAAAGTTAAGAGAAATGAAGGGTTACAATGTCTTTTTCTAAAATGGGAAAAAGGAATGTTTTTCTGAATTTGATGTGCTTTTATAAAAAAAAAGACTTTTGGCAAAGCTGTACAGCTTTCTCAAAGATGCTTTTGGACAAAAAATATTCACAAGCTTTAATAGTAATCTGAACTTTCAACACCTATAGCTATAGCTAACATTTTCTCCCACATGATCTGTGGCAAAGGGTACAAGGGCAGGGGAATTATGAATGAGTTGGACCCAGAGACAGACCCCTTAAAAAACCTGCTCCCTGTTGCACAACATGCAACAACAGTTTTAAATCAGAGAGTACACTGTGGGAGAGGGATGCTGATCTGTGAGCTGGGTACTGAGTCTGTTTCTCTGCCTGCAGCCATGCGCACAGCTGCACGACCTGCCAGCAGCAGCATCTCCCTGAAATTACAAGCGTACTGTGCGGCTGTCCTCTCGTCTCTGCTGTGGAGGTAGGGTCATTCAGTAATTATTGGCTGATCTACATGCAACAGAGGAGCAGGAATAAGCCCTGATTTTTTCTTTTCTTCTAGTTGCAGATAAAGCCTGCACTCTAGTGGATTGTCTCTATAGGAAAGTGTAATCTGTTTATTGATTTGCAGGATATAAAGCCCAAATTTCCAGAAATGCTGGGGTCTGGTCTAGCTCCACCTTTTGAGGACTGTGAGGACAGCAAAGTCCAGCAGACAATGAGCGCTTTTTAAAGTCTTACCCCCACCCTAACCCCAGGTTCTCAAGAGAGCCTCAGAGATTTTGGTTATTCTAGTGTCCTGGGCTGAGTATTGGGGACTGATTAGGTGTAGATAGCTGTCCATATTTACACACAAAAAGACAGTTTTCCATTGATTATTCAGCTAAGGAGGCTCAGGAGTATAATTCATTCTAGCAGAAATATTACACATAATAGACTAGTTCTTTGGCTATCCTGGTTATGAATAGCTCCTCTCAAGTTCATGGAGTCCGTCTGATAAAAAACAGATGAGGATCTGGTCCGCCATGCTCATTGAAACATACCCCTGAGTAGACCCAGGCAAATCACTCATACTAAATATTTGTTTGACACTTGCAATTTGCTTGTTATGCAGTTTGAAGTCTCCTTCTGGCAAATTTCCACACTGAAGTATACTGCAAGACTCACTCTTTAAGGGTCTGGTTTGAAACCAAGGATGTTAACGTAACTCTTTCTGTTGACTCCACAAGGCTTTGGAGCAAGTTTTAAGCCTCTCATTCACGGAGAGTTCATGCCTATACTTAATAGTAAATATGTAAGGTTTAAAAAGCACTGAGGATACTGGGAAATAAACTTACCCTTTGCTTTAGGCTTGTCCCTAAGTTTCTTTGCCAAATCTGGGCTTAAGATATTTATTAATACAATGGGGAACTGGAGACAGTCAAAGTGAATTTGTTTTAAAATCTGAATGCTTGAGAAACCTCTGTTATACTGTCTCCTCAGCTATTATTGGTGCCTAAAACCACAATGTTAGGCATGAATGATGAGTGCCAAGAGCTAAGTGTTGCACTATTAAGTATCATAAGAAATGTTTCCCTGTGTGCACTTAATTTCTATTAAAAATTGGGCAGGAGCAATACTGTTTCCATAATGTACAGGTCTTACTGGCAGAGGTAACCCCAATTCCATCTTCCAACATTTCAATCCTGGCACAAGTAAAAGGCATTCTCAACAAGTATCCTGTTTGTTTGTTTGAGTGTACGCAATTGCATACTTTCCCTCTGTGCATGATGGGAACAGTTAGATGACTGTTTCTTTCGCACAGCAGCTTTAAAGCCTGTCATCCATCCTCAGCTGAATTAAACAGAGGGTGTCTCTCCATTCCTGCAGGTTTGATGAAAAGCGGCAACACACAAAAGCAAAAAAGCTCTACTCATTCCCTCTTTAAAGGAAAAGGAGCAACCCAGTTAAGACCCCTTTCCCCTGCCCCTCGGACAGAGGAGATTCGTCAGCAAACAGTCGTTATGAGCATCCACATGCCTAGAAAAACTAAGCAAAGGTCATGTTTTATTTGTCAAGGGTTCTTTGTCACCTGGAGTCTCGTGCGTCTAACTAGGCTTACGCTTACATTTAGGCTTTCCTGCAGACAGGTTGTGCAAAATACCTCTCTTCCATGTAGATGTTAGTATTTCATACAGCTTGATCTGCACAGAAGTTCTGATAGGATTATGCAAAAAGTCAAAATGTGCAAAAGAGATATCACCTGAAAGGGAGGTTACTGGAGATCAGCTCCAGTGCTTACAAGCTACTTACTTCACGTTGCCTCAGAATGTAGATTCTGCACCTGATAACAGCAGAAGGTTAAAACTTGAGAGAAGTTGGACATGACTGGAAATACAAATACTAAAAATGAGGTCAACATGAGTTGCTGGAGATCACGCTACACAAAGTGTGCTTCTTCGCCAATGGGGCTTTCCCTTATGGCGTTCGAGGTTTTGAAACTACTCATATTTGGAAGTTCTCTGCTGATATAGTAGAAAGTGTCAAATTCTTCCAAGCTCCAAGGACTCAATGGCTATTGAAAATTTACAGTTGAGATTTCCCCATCTTGCTTTATGATATATAAACAGCTGGATTGTGGCAACTCCAATAATTAGGATAACCAGAGGCTTTTGTATTTAAATTTGACAGATGTCTGTCAACAGTAACACTATCAAAACTATAGTGCCTACAGCTGAAAAAAGGAAATTGTAGCAGAAAAGTAAATGAAGGCAACATTTAACAGATGAAATGCTGCACTGACTATTTATGTCATCCTCAGACTAAATACAGCAGCCTGTCTTTCTTAATGATTTGGCTTCTTCTATTTAACAGATTTTGAATGTTCGTTTGTTGTTGTAACCTGACCTCTCCAGTATTAATTTTCTCTCGGCTCTGCAGAGCTAGGCAGAACCTCAGAATTGCGCTGCTGACAAGCGCTACTGTGGTCACTGCAGGGAGCCAGGAATTCAAGGAGCAAAGTCGATGTAATCTGCTTGTATCTGGTTCCGTGAAATTTCCAGTTGCTTTATGCAAAGCCAGTCACTGTTTGCAATTCATCAACTACAAAAACAGGACTGAGAAGCACAGGCAGGTCAGTGTCCCAAACAAGATGGACTGTGTTTTAAATTAGAAGGGCTGAGCCCATTATCAGTCATGCTCCAGGTTCTCACTGAACTGATAACAGAATCAGCCACCACTACACTTTTTTCTCAAACTTTGAATAACTGCCATTCCCCATTGAGTAAATGCAACTGTTTAAGCAACTCTCTAAGACTTTTTCCCTCGTATGAATGTTTCCTATCCTTGATCACTTGGCTCAAAACAGGTAATTAGAGATAGTTTTTCCAAAGCTGGAAATATTCCTTTTCCTTTTCCTTCCATTCCTTGCTGCCAAATAACTCCAGTCGATGTTAAATGGCTTGCACATGGTGCATGTGGGCTCTTTAAAATACATTGACAAGCTGCATGTAGACTGCAGGTATGTGGGCCAACTCGCCTTTTATCTTCATTCCTCTAATGTTGTGACATGGTTTGATAATGCCATAAACTCTGGGATCTTCCGCTGGGTAATGACTCCCCATCAGAAACCAGCAAGATTTCCAGTGCCATTCTGAAGGATACATCATAGCATCTACAGTATCTTCAAAGAGGAAATACTCCTCCAAGCCCTCTTAGAGGCTGGATGTCTGCCAGTTTTGGAGATCAGCCGGTATTATTGTTGAGCAGAAGCAGCACCAGGGTGCTGGCCCCTGACAACATGAGGCTGGCACATCTCGAGCAGTAATCGACAGCAGATGGGGATACGCTGCAGCGGGCCCTTTGTGAGGCTGTCTGGAAGCTCTGCTCCAGCGCACGGGAAGGTTTGAGCAAGGCAGGGCTGAGCGCTGCGTGCTAGGACTGCAAAGGCAGGGGCGAGCGGTGGAGGAGGGTATGTCCGCTCTCGTATCGCTCCTGTTCTCGTTGTCTCTTCCCTACAGAAAGGCCATAAGCACCACTAGGGAATACGTTGCTTGCAGATGGGTATTTTCTGAAAAGTAACAGACACAATTCTGAACAGAGCCAAAGCTTTTAAAACATCTTACTTTTGTAAAAACTATATGCAACAAATTCCCCCTACACTGTCATAACCAAGAGAAAAATGAAATTCCTGACAAGCCTTATTTTCAGTGTAAACTAGTACAATTTTTTGATTTTTTGGGTATGTCAGTTTTACAACAAAACTGCAGCTGTTTTGTGTTGGTGTGGTGTTTTTTGGTTTGGTTTGGGGTTTTTTTGGTTTGGGGTTTTTTTTGTTTTGTTTTTTTTTTTTTTTTTTTTTAGAAACAAAACCAGAAAGAATTCAATTTCCTTCAACAGCTGTTTTCTCTCAAGGAAAATTATCAGAAGTTTCCAGTCAGCTTGTAGTGTTGGTGGATGATAGTATTCAGAAAACTAATGATGTGGATTAGGAATCCTTATTGATATAATTCCTTATAATTCTGCCCAAAATATCAGGTGAAACCATTGCTATTGGCATATTATGAGAAGAGTTTGCTGATCTCTGACCAATGCATTTTGTCTGGTTTTTATGAAAGCCTTAAACACCACAGGGTAGTCTCTTCACACCCATGGAAACAATAAGGTGAGGATCTTACGTTGGCTGAGACTCCAAGTATTTCTATAATATATTATAAAATGCTGTTATAACACAAATAAGTGCTTTTCAGCACTGGAAAATCTTCCATCCAGCTGGAAGGACACGTGCTGCTCTAGCTGGAGGCCATCTCCAAGCAATCTCATCTGATGAGGTGGGACTGCCTGTGAGGGATATTTCCTGCATCCTGGTCTTGCAACATGAGGACCAGCTACTAATTACCCTGAACACAAGCTCATGGTCCCAGTGCAGCAGAAGGGAAGGACTGGAAATGGTGTTTTGGCATTTGTGACCTTTCACCTGCTTTTTGTCACTTTTGCAATTTATTGTACAGGGCATACAAACATACCACCACCGGTCTTCTGACTGTTGTTCCAGCTCTCAAAATGCTTGTTTTAAGCATAGAATAATTTCCCATCAATCTTGCTTTCTCGGTAAATCTTGCCTCATTCTTAAAGCTGACTTTTTGCTTCCTGAGGAGAAGCAGCCCCTTCCCGAAGAGCTAGCATAAAACCTATGCATGAGTACCATGCCACTTCTGTCTTTAAATGTAGCTTTTTGTTAGTCAGGACTTAGGTATCTTGTGTGTCTTCCCGGGTAGCAGTGACTTGTGCAAACATGCAGTGGAGAGCAGACTGTCTCTGGCAAACCGTCAAGTGGAGACTTCACAGGTACACATGAGAAAATAAAGCAAAGCTCTAGAGATATTGAAGAATTTTTGAAGACATGATGAAAAAGCGATGTGTCCTGCTGCCGTGGTGAAGCAAAATGCCTGTTCTTGAGTGAGAAGAGGATGCGTGCTTGGGCTCAGGGCTGCACTCCCAAATGGCGCCCATGCCACTGGTCTGCAGTCAGGGGCTTAAATGCTCATGGCTCTTGGAATAAGAGATGGGAGGAGATGATTAAAGAGATGCCACTGTTGCTATGACCATACTTGTTTCTCCTGGTGCTGCTGGTCTCCTGTCTGGGAAGAAATGTCTGGTAAAGTTACATACACGTTATATACTTAGAAGAACTGTTTATTGGTTACAGTCAGGGCCAAATGGAGAAAATCAGCAGCTCCCTAAACCAGCCCTTTACTTCCTCTGACGGCTCTCTCTGAGCTGCACACAAGGAGGAAGAGATAATCAGAAGCACATGTAGGCATTAACTACAGATTTGCTCAACCTTTTTGTAGGCGGTGGTTTGGGGAGACTGCCTGGCTAGAAGAGAGAGATGAGAAAAATATCTCAGCGTCACTGAAGCTTAAGGACTTGCCCTCTTCCCACAGACATAGCAGTGTGGTGCAATTTGCTAGCAGGGCAGCGGCAAAACCCAGCACCAGCCCTGGTCTGTGGCTTGGCACGGGGCGCTGCTGAGGGAACGCCACAGCATTCGGTTTTGGTGAAGAAGCCGACTCTGTTGATTGCTTCACAACAGTCTTGCAGAGTAGTTTCCAACCCGGCCTAATATGATATTTAGTCTGGATTTACACTTTTATTAGCCTCACCACCCTGCAAAAAGTAGGCAAGGGCACAGGTTAATCCGTGAGAGATCAACGGTTAGTCAGAGGATGGCAATTGGGACAACATTCCTTCCCTCTCTTTGCTTTTAATTGTCATTTACAAGTAAAATCCCTGGACAGGGATTGTTTACCACCTTGCGCTGGCACAGAGCTCGACACAGCATGGCTTGCGTTTCCACTGGGGAAATGCAGTTTACACGTATGGTATAAACAATCATTGAAAATTTGTCCTCATTTTACTGCCAGAGTCAAGCAAAGGCAAAGCAAATCTTTCCTCTCCCAGCCCTGCTAATGGGAAAACACTTTGACAGCCACTGGTGACCGCCAATGGGAATGCCAAACACATCTCTCATCCTCTTTCAGGAGAGGTATTTGGTGACATTGTTCACCAGTAGGTATTTGGATACCAGTCTGCTAGGTATTTTGATACTGGTCCTTCTGTTAAAAGAATATTTCTCCCAATTCCCTTGATTTCTAATGTAGAACATCTGTGTCTTCTTTCCTGAAATAGTTTGTCTTTTTCTTTTTTTTTTCTTAAAGTAAATTGATGAATGAAATGTCTGCTTTGTTCTTGAGTTTGCTTTGCTGCTGTCCAAAAGCTTTGCAGACGCCTTAGCACACGTACAGCAAATAATCCCAGATTCCGCCCCCCACAAACACACATGCAGTCCCATGCACATGCACACAAAATCATTACAATTCAGTTCATCTGAACAGACTGTCTCATCTTGCACTTTAGTTTCAACCAAATGACCCGATGAACTGTAGATTACCTGAGTCAGACAGTTTGTCTGACCAACTGCAAATAATTTTCCTGTTACTGAGAATGCCCTTGGGCCTCTGCGTCTTCTCATAGAATAAAACTGTTTCCATCTGCATGAAAATGTTGATTTTTGACAGATTTCTCCTTTGGACAGTGTCTAAAGAAGACTGGTGAATATTTAGAGCATTCTGCATTCCTCATCTAGCAGTAGTATACTTCCAAATGAGTCAAGTTGAAAAGTCTTGGTAAAAATCTCTATTTACAAAAAAATCATCTTATATACTTTACTCTACTAAACTGAAGCCTGAGGTCAACAGCAAGGTTCTATGGAAAATAGTCCTCTGCTGATTTGTTAAGGCTTTGGGACATTCTTTGAGACATTCTCTTAGGTGATATTACAGGGGATATGAGATTGCACATGAAAACAACAGGGAAAATGAGAGGCAGCTCAGCTATGTGCTCCTTTTGTTCTCCTTCTGGCTGACTCATCTAACTTGCAGAACTATTCTGGAGTACTCAAGAAATGCAGGATTAAACCAACCAAACTAACTAGTGCTTTCCTGTCAACTAAAGGAACAAGCTTCTTGCCTCTTCTCAACCCTACCCAATCCTCGAGGAGGAAGTCCCAATCATTGAATCAAGAGGTTGTCCTCTCTTTATTAGCCTTTGGTTTTTACCTCAGCAGGCAAATTTCATGAGTAGAACCACTTCACAGAATGAAATTCACACATCCTAGAAACATAAATAACTTTCATATTTGTACGTCATGATAAGAAGTACTGTAAATGAAATTTTAACAAGATAACCAGTGTTTTGCTTTCCATTAATCCTTGAAGCACCTCCCTCTGGGACAACTTTGGAACTGAAAATGCATTACTGCACATCTCATTAATACCACATGCTTTGCCTCCATAAAAAGAGCTTCTGTCCTGCAAGCCTTTTGGCACAGGGATCAAGCTAGGCAGCTGTAGTAAAAGCAGCCCACAGGTTTCCTTCTGTCTGCCCTTGATAGCAACCCTGAAAGGCACTGAGAAAGGGATATTGCAACATCAGGTTGGACACATCAGGAGATAGTTTTGTTACATGGGTTCACACATAACCAACTATTGTTCACCTGAGAAGATAACTATAAATAATTAGAATTGGTTTAATAGTAGAACCACTTGCTACAAAAGACAGTTCAGAAATTCATCAGTTTTGAAGATCAAACAGGACTACATAATCATCTTTATTGGCTTTCAACATAATATCAATCATAGAGCTTGAGGGACACTAACAGTAGATGAATAACTTGTTTTTGAGAAAAAAAATATTTTCCAGGATCAATCCCACCTTGAAGACATTTTGTATGTCTTCATTACTCATGCCTTCATTACATCCTCGTATCCAAATGCTTTATTTCTAGTTTTATTACATTTTGGCTTGCCATACTAGCTAGTCCCCACCAGTGCCTATGCAGATCCTGAAAAAAATCAGAGGAAATGCAGGAAATTAGCAGGGGCATTCAAACCGCTGCACAGAGGAGTTACATGGCCCATTTCATAATTTCCTGCACTAGTTTGGAATGGGTCCTGCAGACACACAGCTGGGCTGTATTTCAATAATTAAAGGAGCGGGCCACGATTAACCTTTACTGGCTCAGAAACTGATTCCCAGAGGCATCAGTTGCTTGTCTCTGAAAGCAATAACTTCACACACCAGAGTGCCGTGGGCATGAAGGTATGTGTGCATCGACTTATTTTTCATCCCAGAGGCCAGGCACTCAGCAGATTTCTGTCAGAAAAGTTCTCCTGAAGTCAATGCCACATTTGTCCCTGCGCTGTCATGTCTATTTTAAAATAAAAAGGGGATCTGGGGCACAACAGCCAAACTTTTTTTTTCTAAATCTAAGCTACCTGGACTTTTCCACACAGGCTTATTGCTGTTTGACTAATGTTAACCTAAAGGGAGCATCATACGCTGCAGAGCAAAATGCTCGCTCCAGCATTATGTCAAGTTCCCAGCAACAAACTTCTTAACTGCTAAGTATTTCCCAGCAGATTCAGATAACCACAAAGGTGGGCATTTGTGAAGCACATTTTAGGCAAGGTATCCCATAGGCAGAGCAGATTTACAAGATACAAGTTAGACAGTGGGCTAGTTTCTGCCAGAGACAGTTGTTGAGACTCAGGACAAACTGCCTGCTGACTGACTTCAGCAGAGTTTTCTAAGGCCTTACATCAAGCTCAAGGACTCTGAATGGCATGAAAGCACCCTTCAGATTTTGCACTTTCAATTCTTCTTGTCAGATATTGCCATTTTTGGCATTCCTTACGCAGTTTGTACACCACAAGAAACAAATACTCAAGGAAGCATTGATGATTTGGCTAGAAATGGTGACACTTATGCCATATGCTTGTAAGCATTTTCCAAATTTTTTAGATTTTTCAATGGAGAAAAGCTTAACATTTGTATATCCAAACCTATATAGAGGCAGGTAATTTAGTAGCATATCTCTGCCAATTTATTGAAGAGAAGTCATTAAATTAAGCTATACTAAGGTTAAGGATTTATACGCGGAAAGCAGAGCAGGTTTCTTGCAACGTGATGCATTTCTACACTTTCTATCTCTTCTCAGAACAGGCTCTGACCAAGCTTGGAATTTGGTTATAAATCAAACTACAGCTGCTTCATGTGTCAATATGCCCGGACCACCTGGAACAAAGTGGTACTAATAGTGGTTGTGCTTTTGTGAAGAGCATTAGCAGAGATAATTTTGTTGTCTAAACCATCTTGATTGCTGTAACAAAGAGTTGAAAAATGTGGATTAGGCTTTTCAGCATTCAAGAGGTTTCAGGAGAATAATGTCAGGCTCATTTCCAATGAGTTAGAAAGGCTATGATGCAAGTTCATCTATCTCGAATGCCTAGAAACAAAAACAACCTACAAAACTTTTTTTCAGAGTAAGACAGAATTCACTTATGTAAGTATAACCTGTAGATATTTATATGGCTGAAAAAGTATCCACATATAGGACCAGAAGTGACAACAAAATAGTCTTATATATGATTTATTGTAAGTTTATCAAGATTTGACTGCAGTTAATGAAAGGTTTGCCTATGCATGTAAATAGAAAGGAAAAAAAAAACCCCAAAACAACTGCTTTGCCACAGGAAAAATGTGTTATGATGGTAATTCTGTGCTTGCTGTCCAGTGTTGTGCAAATTTCTTGTAACGTCACTCTGATGATCTGTGTATCTAAATACTTGCGAGAGTTGCACTTCCTCCTTTTTGTTTTGTGAGAGCAGAGTCCAGTAAAATATTCACGTGGAAGCTGAATAAGAAAACTATGTTACTGAAAAGTCACACTTGCAAATTTGAAAATAAATGTGCCTGTCAATACAGAAGCAAAATTTCCAAAGCGGGATCTTATTCATTGCTTTGTATAGTATAATTCTTTTTACTATTGCTAAGGTTGTTAATTAGATAACTTAGTGTAGATGCATAAAATTCAACTATTGGTAGTTCTGGTGGTTTTGTTTTGTTGGAGGTTTTTTTGTTTGGGGTTTTTTTTTTCACTTTTCTTACTGATAATTTGCAAACTTTAAAGTAACTAATATAGCTATGCATCCCTTGAACCAGAAAATACAAAAAACCAAAGAGAGGAAAACCCAGAGCCTGATGTATGGCCTACAGTTCATTTGTAAAGATCAAGAGCTACAAAAGTCTGTTCCCTTACTCAGAAGAAGGGCCTCTCTGAGAGTGGGCAACGCCTGATGTGGCTTAGACAGGGGAAGTGTGTGCATGCCAAGGACCCTGAAGTCACTGCTGACTTCAAAGCTGTAACTTGAGCTTCCCCAGTGACTTCGCAATAAATCAAATAAACCAGGCTGGGGGGAGCACGGGAGGCAGGGCAGGCAAATGAAAGAGATGGAGAAAAAGAAAGTGCTGTGACAATGAAATGTTCAGGAGACAAAGATGTCCTGCTATGGGTGTACAGTCCACAAATGTGAAATTATAGCTGTTGGCTTGAATGGGGCTTGCTTTCTCCATTCAAAGAATTGAACCATGGTATCTCCAAACACAGGTAACACTCACAGAGCTTAGGAGTTATGTGGGCCATGCTGTGTAAACGTCCTCACACATGATCCCTTTCCAGTCACACAGTCCTGAGAGTTTTATTTTTTTAAGTAAGTCATGCAAGCAGATGTCACAACGACTCTAGCAAGTAACTTATCACTGACATTCATCTCAGCCTAGGTCTCCAGAAGTCCAACAGAAATTCACAGTGGAGGAGGACACAGGAGGAGCTGATTGAGCTATGTGAGTTTTGAATACCATGGACCTCTCTTATTTAAGACCAGATCTTGGAGCCCTGCTCACCTAGAAGTGGAGCATTGGACTTCAATTTACAGATGATTGTTGCAAAATAAGTTTGTAAACAAACTTACTGTGTCTGTAGCTTCATGTTATCCATCTATGAGGATGCTTTTACCCTTCAATAATCGTAAGAAAAGTATCTTGTCCTTGACTAAATCTTGTCCTTGACTAAAAAAAGTCTACTTACACTGCAGAATAAGAGCAGTTGCTCAATGACAACTGAGGCCACATCTATTCAAACTACTTTGTACTTGCAGTTAATCAAATGTTCCAGGAAGATTTCTTACTTCGTTGTACTGGATTCAACTTAGGTTGAATAATCTAAGGTAGGTACTTACATGGCATATCAATTGTCTAAAGTATTTTGCCCCCCAAACTTCCTGTGAGGTTGACAACTTGTATTTTCACAATTTTATTCATCAGAGGTGACACTGGTACACAAGGGACAGAAGAATCCTGGATCCACTGAAGTTAAAGGAAGCTTTCGACCCAAGGAGAAGTTAACAAGTTCCTTGAAGCAATGCAGGAAGCTAGAGGGGGAACAATGATTACAACAGCTTTGCTCACAAAGCAAGCTGTTGCCTTAATCATTGGGTATTTTTTCATCTCTACAATTGTACTTCAAAATACATTTGTAACATCTCATGACACCATGCAGCCTTTTTCTTTTTTTTTTTTCTTTCCTTTACACATACAGAAATATTGTGATTTCTACTTATATGAGTGTCCAGGACTGACACTTGAGAGCAAACAAGTTACTATTATCCACTACAGACTATTTGTCATTCCCACATATACAAAGTTTATCAATCAGCCAGGAAACAGACTCAGCTGTCTGTCACTTAGGTAGGCACTAGCACACATAAAGACACTTTGTGGTGGTTCATATCATGTCTGATATGATTTGCAAAATGCCATTGATTCAGAGAAGTCATGTGATGGGCAACTATCAATAATGAATGGATTTAAAATGATACCTTTCCTATGAATGTTCTACAGACTAAGTGGGATGAATCTGCTCATCAATTATTAAATGTCAGCTGCACAACATATACAAGAAACTGGGTTTTACCAGAATTTTGATACCATTTTCCTTTTCATAGTTTCTGTAGGAGCATTGGCAAAGCACATTTTCCTGAAACAAAAATACTTTAATGGAGCAAAAATATTCTGGGCTCAATTCAACTGGAATGAATTTCTGCAATCTCTTCAGAGTTCACACTCAATGTCTCCTTGTTCAAGACAAGCTAAATGCTCTAGAGCATTCATGACAAGCAGGCTTATTCATCATGCATTCATCTTTCCCCTAGTGAATCTTACTTAGCCTGTATCTCCACACTGCTGTGACACCCCAAATGTAAGGCTCTAACTGACTGACAGAGCTAACCAATGTAAATTCACTTTGTTTTCCGAAAACTGAACCTGGCAGATCGTGCAAGGGAATAGCTAGTTCAAGGGGAGCTAGTTTTGCCCGTCAGGCTTGACTGTTCTTTCCAACTGGAAGACATGATGAGAAAGGTTTAGTAAATTTAACTTATGTAAAAAATAATAAGGATGTGGGGGAAGGAGAGTCTGGAGATTATAAATACTTCACTACTAAGTGTTAGGAAAAAGAGTAATGAGTGAGCAGGCAGTAAATTATTAAGCTATCGTTCACCAAATCTAGACAGCGGAATAAGTAGGGGAGTAAAATTCTTAAGGATTTATTTTATTGAGTAGTTTCCAACTCAGAAGAAGGTTAGAACTTTCCACTTAATTTGGGGGCAAAGGTTATAGCTGGTCTTCTTTATAAGGGATTGCTGATGTGTGTTATTAATCACCTTCTTCAATGCTGTTATAAACCGTGGTAGACCTGCATAGCACAGCGATGATGGAAAAAGACCAGTAGCACCTGATGACTGGCCAAAACCTCAGCATTACCTGCAGCTGCACAAGGTAATTGCTGCTGCTCTAGGCATGAACAGCACAGGCATCAAGAGACGCAGGATCCAGGGCACTCCTAGGCACCATCCCATGTGAAAGAAGGAAACCGACATCATCAGAGTGAGCCCTGCAACCTCATGTGCTCTCCTAATCCCAGCCACTGGCCAAAACACCTGCCCAAGAGAAACAGGGTTGACTGGCTGCAGCCTGTGAGCTGCTGGCCTACACCAACTAAGAAATTGTACTTACACCAGATGTGTTGCCTTTTAAAGATCAAAGGGATTTTTGTGGGGTGGGAGGAGATCTTTTTCACTTCCTGTTAGCAAATGACAGTGGAAATTCCCTCCCTGGACATCAACAGCAAAATTTGGAAGCTGTCTGGAGGGTTGCAACAAATGGTCATCAGGCCTTCCTAGCTTCCTTGACTCACCCCAGGTGGCTGAGAAATTGTTCAGCAGAAGGAGGCCTGGAGACTCAATTTCATACTAGTGACCCCTCTACCCTTCCTCCGATGTATGTTCACTGCCTGAGCACAATGCCATGTTCACCCGTGCTTATATTTGCATCTCCATGAACCCTAACACTGACCTTGCTGGAGCTGCAACGTCACTGATCTCCTCTACATTCAGCAACCAGGGTACATTTCTGGGAATATACTTGTTCAACTGATGGCGTAAACCTTACAACAATGTTCATTAATCCTGCCAGTCAGCAAAAAAAGGTGCTGAGACCCCCACAGCTTTAGCAAGAGACTGCTGAGAGTGTCACAGCATGGCTTGAGATGAGCCCTGGCACACCATGGCAAACCACAATTGAGTCTTTAAGAGGTGACCACGCCAACCAACGTCCCTTGATTCTTCAGTACAGCTTGCAGTCCTCTCTCTTCCTTTGCCACCCCACCATGCCAGCAGAAGGAAATTCAAGTCACACCCTGAGCCTCTCTAGAACAAAATCTGGCATAGTAGTGAAAATCCATTTTTATGGGCTTTTTAAAATAAGACACTGGATTTTGTATTGAATTGGCTGAGACACGCATTCTTTTTTGCTGAGTGGACGCTAAATGCAGTAACTCCCAGCAGAGGAAGGGAGATGACAGTTCAGGGCAGTAACTTTTCCAACTTCTGCCCAGTACTCATCTGATCTTATTTTTAGTGCCTTTAGTTCTCACACTTGCCTGTTCTCTTTTTATTTTTTCCCCTTTTTGCTTAGGTGGGTGGCATATTGCTTTCTTCTTATATGTTCAGATATTTAAAAATGCCAACTTGATTTAGAACCTTTTGGAAATGTTTCTCCGAGAGTGCACAGAATATTAGCTTCTAAAAAGCTACATTCATTCCCAAAATTGGTCTGGGACTTTTAAGTCGGTGGTACCCATTTGGAAATGATTCTATGAAATCATACATGCAAATAAAATAATCTAAAGGTTCTGAAAAGATTTGTGAAGAAAGAATAACAAGCAACATATGTAATAACAAGGTAGGAACTAATGTTGAAATCAGCAGAAGGGAAAGAATATTTGGTCTAATTCCACCATTAATTTCAGTGAATAATTTCAAAATCTCAGCTCAATTTTTTAATGAAAGATAGTAGCAGGAAGCCTGACATCAGTTGTTCTTAGATGCTTGATATTTTGATGGGGGGTTTTACATGTTCCAGCTAACTATGAATCACAGTACTGAAATAAAATGCAGAGAAAAATATTCATTTACCGGTTATTCTGAAATTCTAAGTGGTTTTGATAGTATTGTTTCACTGACTCAAGTGTTATTATCTTATGCTGCTGAGAGTAGAATTTTTTTTGGCAGATCTACTTGTTTCTCATTTGTCAAAGTTAAGCTGAAGTCTACAGAATTAAAAAAAAAAAAAAAAAAAAAGGAGCCACTGTCTCATGCTGCAGATGATAGAGCTTACAAATATTCTCAAAAACATCTTTTCCGAAAAGAAATAGGCAAAACATCGATATTCTTTCTGACACATAGAAGAAGATAAGCAGTTGAAAAAATAACTTAAACTGAATTTTTATTTTAAAGCCAGGAGGAAATTTTAAAGCCAATTCTTAGTCAATTGAATTTAACATATTACAGCTGAATCTATGATCTGTCAAAGTACAGTAGGAACTCAGGAACCTAAGCCCCACTTTCAAAAACAACACCTGTAAGTCTCCACCTAAGTGATTTGCAGTCTAACTTAGGCACTTGTAAAGATTTTCCATGGAGCCACAATGGCTTAAATTTCACTTCTCAGTGTGGTGGAAGCTTCTAATTTCTGAAAAACCAAGGCACTAAAAGGTGAAGTGGCCTGAAGACCTTTAATGATGTCCAACTTCAGGGTCTGCATAAGGATGGCTGCAATAGCTCCCATCACTCTTTTAAAGACACCCAGCTCCCCGAGAGAAAAAAAACAGCTGATGATGGAGCGGTCGATGCTCTGCCACGGTTTACAGGTCAGCACATGAAGGTAAATCAGCAATGGTTTCCACTCGCTGTAGAGCTCTGTGCTGCCGTGGGTAGTGCAGTTGTTTGCACAAGCAGCTGAGCTGCTGCAGCAGCAGGGTGGCGTATGTGGATGGACAGCTGGGGCAGGAACTGCTGCAGACATCTCAGTGTAAATCATTGCTGTTTGCACATTTGAGGCTTCAGGCATGTAGGAAAATTTTTCCCACCTTTTTTTGGTTCGTATTAAAAAGAAAATAAAATATTTTTTCTTAAGTGCTGTATTTCTACCCATTTCTGACTACCTACGTGCCATGCTTTGTCATATGCAGCTCTACATATTCAATGTGAGAATAGACTTAATATCAGACATTAAAAAAACAGGCAACAGCTACCAATGTAGTTCTGGTTTTCTGTCCACTTTGTTAACTTAATGCAAAAATGAATCAGAGCATCATGGCTACGCCAATGAAAAATGCCCTGTTCAAAATCATTTCTATGGAGCAGCAGGCCTCCTCTAAAATCTTTCAATGGGAAGTATGCAATCACTCATTCTTACACTGGTCAATGGCTTTGCTTTTAATCTTTGATCCTATTGTCCTTAGCTAATGAGAAGCAACATTCTGTTTGGAAAGGGTGGCAAGGGTTTATGTCATTGTCTTGTCTTGCAAAGCTCCATAAAGTTTTAAATCCTTAACAGGCTGAAGAGTGGTGACACACGTGTTAAGAACAAGTTCTGTGCTGTTTTCTCTTTTAGTGACCGGGATTTCCCTTTCTGTTCTTGTACACAGCTTGCTTACTTTCAAAAGAATAAATCTGGAGAGGTTTTGTTTACACACACAAAAAATTACTTTTAAGTAAACATGTATGCGCACAAATGGACACATGCCAGCAAACCCAGTCGTCACCATTATTTTAGGATTGACTTTTGCAAACTGACCAAGAACTCCCACTGGTGATGACTTCCTCAACAAGGTCACAGGAGCCTGAAACACTGGCCTGGAGTGAATTCTGGCCTCTCCTTCACTTAGGCGTGCAAGTCTGCCTCCACTCTGCAGATCTCTTAAACACTTCTTGATTTTCCTGACCCAGTACTGAAAAACAGCCACTGAATCCAAACTGAGCTGGCATTGACTCCTTCTGAAGTCATGAATTTGACAAAGAAGGATCATCCATGTTGGCTGTCCTCCTTGCCAGAGTGGATGCAGAATTGTCCTTGCATGGATTTTTGGGGGAAATGAAGAAAGAAAAAAATTAAAAAGTGGTTCCCTGATACTTTATTTTCCCTGGAATTAGTAACTTTGTAAAGTGCAGACTGAAAAGCCTGCTTGCAGACAGCCTGTCCTGAGTTTGGACCACTCAGTTACATGTGAGAAAAAAAGAATCATCATAAGCAGGGATTTAAGGAAGTAATTATTTCCAGTGTTGATGAGCAAAGAGGGAGTTTGATATCTGAATATTAATTTAATCACAAAACATGGTGCAAAACCCCTGTGTCAGCTTTGGTTGGAGCCTAGTAGACTCCACATCTAGAAAAGCCTTGATGTCTAAAAGATGCAGCAACATAGATCTAAAAAGTCTTGACAAGAAGTAGTAAACCTGGCACAGGACTGCTTGTTGCTATATTGTCCTGACAATATAAGGACTCTCATGCCATAAAAGGGAATTCATGCCATCAACAGACTAAGAAAACTTAACCTTTCATATCAGTCACCAAGTTACTTGTCTCGTAAGCCCAAGAAAGAGGGACACTGTTACTGTTTGTCAGTTTTCATTATACCCTGAGCATTTAGATGCTTAGATATCACCACATATCATAAAAATAAGCAATCCCAGCAGGCTGCACCAGCTGGTGGTGATGGAGAAGGGCTTCACTGTAATGACCTGCTTGAGTTCTGTGGTCAGTTAAATAAGGTCTAAATGGGTAATTTTTCTCTTCTGTATCTTTTCATGCCCTTCTTACAGTGTTAACTTGCTCCATGCTACTCAACTTTCTCTTCTCTATTGCAGTGCTTATCTTGCCCCTTATTTCTTTACCTCTTTCTCCAGCAGTGACTTTCTCTCCCTCTAAACTCCCCCAAACCAAACAAAAAAACCCGAAACACAACCAAACTCCAAAACTTCCAAATCCAAAGAACTTTAATGTGATTTCAGGTTTTTTTTTGCTTCTGTTTTACCAGAATTTTTCTTATTTGAGTCTCTTTCCTATTTTCAACCAAGTCTTTGAAGTATAAAGGGTTGCATAGGCTTTAGGAAAGACAAAATGGATCAAAGCCAGTTCTTTTGACTCTATGCCTGTGTGACCAATGGAAGAGAAAGAAATCAGCTGAATTTCATGCCTAGAATGAAATTGGAGAACTTTAATTTAGGATGGATGAGGTTTTTCAGTGATAAATGAAACAGACATCATACAGAATTAGAGCCATACAAGAAATCTGGCATTTCAAGACAGCATTTCTGTAGTTTCTGTTTTGGCTTTAAAGTGTGGTTTTACAAAATGCTCCAGAACTCTTAGCAAATATTGTGAATACCTAGCATGTATAAAATAATTAATCACATCTTTTTCTCTGTTTTTTCTTCACCCAAGATATTAAAAAAGTCTTCCTCTAAGATGACATCTAGCAGTTTCTAACATCTTTACACCACCTTTCCTCTACAAATAAAATCCCAGGTTCTTTAATGACCTGCCGCAGCTATGACAGACTTTAAATTTCAGCTTCCTCTCTCCAGACACCTTCTAAACAATGGCTCAGAAATTTACTTGGGATGGGCCCCTCTCTCACACACTTTGCTCCAGGTGCCCATACCACATCTGCTGGGAAGCCAAAGAGCTTCAGACATGTGGGTCAGTCTCACCAATGTCCTCATGACTTTTGTGCTACTCTTGCTCAGAGTTCCTACCCCTCCATCCCTGATGAAATAGTCAGTGTGGCTCTGGCATGCCTGGGTGGCAAATAGAACTTGCAGAGGTGGTGCTTGATCTGTTGTCGCTATCCAAGTCCTCTTCACCTTTGAGATGAATCCAGTGTGCACAGGATGGTTCAGGGATAGAGTTAGCCTCTTAATGTGCAAGCAGAAAGCCCAGCCCAGGATACTCATTAGCTCTAGTCCTTGCTGTGGCTTCACTTTCTACTGCTCACCGAGATGTCCAAAAAAGTTTGTGTGTGTGTATGTATATGTGTATATACACATACAAGAGTATAAATGTAAATCTGTATATCTAATACTATAATACAAGTCAAATGCAGGAGCATTTTTTTAAAATTAAGTAATTTAAAGGTAATGAGGCATTTGGGGAAATGTATAGGACTGTGCTGTGCTATCAGACAGGTGAATTTATGAGTTAGATTGAGTTGTATTTGGATGACAGGAGAATAAGACCTACTTCTGTGATTAATTTGGTTTTGAAAAAACATGGGTAGGATGTGCCTGAGCAAGGTTGCCCTGCAAACACTTTATAGGGGGATAGACCTCTGTATGCAGGTGTTAACTTCAAACTTATGCACCCTCTAAATTGGGCTGTAAATCGTGACCATGCCCTGGCTGTGACCCCAGGGCTGAAATGAGATTCTCATGCTTTGGTAGAAGTGGTTCTTTGACATGATTCTGTATTCTGCATATTATGCATCTGTGATTTACTGTAACAGATCTACCACCACACTGTGTTTTCAAAGAAGGAAAGCAGTCAGTCCTGTGTGCCACAGAGGTTCGGACATTCTGGGTTGTATTTGTTTCCTTGTGTTACAACAGAGGCTTTCAGCAAAGCTAACAGTAGCCGTCTCTCTCTGGTCTGTGGGGAGAGACCGTCTTTCCAGAGGAGAAGCCAGAGCCTGGGCTAAAAATAAGTGACCCAGAAACATCCTCTGTAGGGAGATATATCCTGATTCAGCAGAGGAAACCCAGGGATATTATATCTGCTAGGCTAAAATTTGCCTTTAGAAGTACTTCAAGGATGACAAACCTCTCATTGCTGGAGGTGATTGTATCCTTGAAATTATAGACCTTCCAAGCTGGAGGACTATGGAAAACAGAAAGCGTCATTTTCACGGATCTGTAACTAGCTGACTTATGACAGTGTGTATTTAAGAGAATTTCCCTACCTGGTTGTAGGTAGGCATAGTTCCTCAACAGAAAAAACTGCAAAGTATCCTCGTTAAACAGGTTGCCTTCACTAGGGACTCAGAAACATGCTCCTGCTGTTGTGGCCTAACAATCTCCATACAAGCAAACTTGTTTTGTGTCACCTCTCTAACAGATTAAAGCTCACCTAAGTGAGCACCTGAGCCTTGCCTGGCTCCCTCTATGATCTGTAGAAAGAACCAGGCATCTCCAGAGGGTCAATCAGTCCACCTAGGGCTTGAATTGCCTCTGGAGCTGCCAGTTTCAGAAAAGTTACAGAAAGAGCCTACGTTTTAATTGCTTGTGAAAGGTGTGCTTTGATTCATGGGTTATTTAAGCAGGAAACATTAAGACATTGAAAGTAGACAGTGTTAGGCTGCTGTAACAACAGGCATCAAGAAAGCAAGAGCTCTGTGCCTGTAGATTAGTGACATCAGCAGGGTAATTTAGGGAAAAAATAGGTGCCTGAGATACCAGTGGGACATGACACTCGCTGTGGTCGTGGAAGTCTCTGAGAAGAGAGTCTCAAACTGTTAGACTTGGAACATGTATTAGACACATCCTTAAGCCAAATAAAACCCAAAGCAAAGCAAGTAAAAATGAAAAAAATTAGCCTTCGATAATTCTGTTTGCTTGCAAGTATCTCAGGAAGTGCCTCAAATTTCTTTTCCTGAGCTGAGAGGTGCTGGGATGAAGTAGTTCAGGACAGAAACACTCTCAAACTTTGGCAAGAACTATAGCGTATAGAATTCTCAGGAGTTTGCACTAAACATTAGGATAGATAGCTGTACAGGAGAGATGTACTTTTACAAGAAGCCATTTTGGACACTTTTTGTAAAGGGAGGCTGGGTGTACTATGGGAAAAGAGCCCATAGAATGGACATAAACACAAATGGATTACCACATACCTTCCTGCTGCTTGGGAGAAGGCAAATAGTCATACACTGCTTTGGATCTGCTAAATCACTCTTCCTCTCTGCTTAGTTTGAGGCGAGATGGGGTTACTGATCCTCCCTCTAAATCCCTGGTGATGGAATGAAGAGGGTTAAAGACACCCCTGCTACATGTATCTTCCTTTTGGTCAGCTCCTGCTGACAGCTGGCAATGCTGGCTTGATCTCTCTAGAGATCCTGCCTTAATCTTCTGTGTAGAGATCCTGCCTTGATCTTGATAGACGGGGAGATGAGTCATGCTGGCGGCAGTATGTCAGGTCAGAAAATGGAAGAGGAGGTACGGCAGTGCCCTGTTCATGCAGAGATGTGCACAGAAACACACTGAGAATGCTTTATGTGAACTGGCCTGCTGACTTAAAGTGCCACAAGGTTGGGCACTGCCCCAAGCTCTGCTTCATTTCTGGGTACTTCCCTTCTGGACTCCATCCTCTGCTGATTCTTGAGTGTTTATTTCCCAAGATGAGCAGGGAAAACAGCATGTCCTCTCTCCAGTCCGTAGGGAGAACAGCTCAGTGTCTCTACCCAGCTCCATGTAGCACATAGAGGAGATGAGGATGTGGGTAAGGAAAGGTGAGTGTTCACTGTTTATATCCAGAAGCCTACATGAAAGGTGGGAAAGACTGTGGAGTGCTAACCCCTTGGCTTTGGGTCAGGAAGCAAGGGGAAGATAGCGTGTGCAGTTGGGATAGGTGGAAGAATTCTCCCATTCCCAGCAGCAGGAAAGATGGCTGAGGAAATGGTTCACCATCCCATTAAAGGAGGTGGTGTTAGAAGACCTGGAGGTCTAAGAATCTCTTCAGAGAGCATCCATCTGTGGGATGGATGAAGTGATGAAGGAGCACAGAGAATTTGTTTTCAAATATTGCAAATCTTACCAGGCTACACAGAAAGAGACAAAGAATCAATAATCAGCCTAGTGGGTGAAGGTGGCAAGGAGGAAGGTGGAAGGTGCATAATCCAGTGTCCTGTAAGATGTTTAATGGCCACAGAAGTGGGAATCCAGGGAAAAGCATGCAAGTCAAAGGATGGAGACCGCTACTGCTGCAGATGTATGCAGGAATCTCTGATATACCTCTGAAATGGAAGAGTTTGTGCTCTGTCACAAGTGCCTACCTTCAAACAGAGACAGAGTCAAAACATCAGCAAAGAAATGGATGGTGTGTTATCCATGGGTTTACAATTGCCATGGAAAACTCACTGCTGATGGTCCAGGAGTGCTGGAGTTCAGCATGGCTGGAAAAGCAGAGACGTGAACACTACAAGTGTTAACCTCTGACTGAGGGAGGAAAGTGCACCTGGAAGGAAAGCACGTTCAGCAAAATTTTTGGTTTCACTTAAGAGTTTTCATTTTTACAGCTGATATGTTTGAAAGTTCATGAGACTGGTTTTAATGAAGTGGTAAGTGACAAAAGCCTATGAAAATAAGAAGAAAATATTAATGGTTTTGGTTGTAGATCATGACGTTTTGGAGAGGGAGCCAGGAAAATTTCCAGAAGTGCTGTGCTTCATAATTAACTGAGGAACTTTAAAACAATGTGAACAATTAAGGATATCTAAAGATTTTACAGCCATAATTTTCCAGTGCTAGGGCTTTATTATTTGATATTTTATTTCAGCTCAATGTGATCAATGCAAAGTGTGACTGTTACAGGAAAATGCCGTAAAGATTAATGGACAAATGACACAACAAGTGGAAATGTTATATGTAATGTACTATTAATATACATAGCATGCATAAATAACCCTTCAATAGATGATTCTTTTTTAATGAATGAAGAAATTACATAAAGGTCACGGCAATTTAAGTTCTAGTTTACACAGTATCTACTTGGGTTGTTTTTTCCTGATAGCTAGTATTAAATGTAAAGCAGGCTATCTAGTGGTGCCTAGTGAAGGAAAGAAAATAAGAATGAAAATATAAGGTTATATATATATAAAAGGAAATTTTGGTGGAAGAATAGGAGAACATTTCTTAAAGAAAAGTCTTAGACCAAGAGTCCACTAAAGAGTAAGTTAATCCATCAACTGGTAATGATCAAACCGGTAAACAAACTGGTAAACCAAACAACTTTCATATGTATTCAGTGGCTTAAGGTAACCATAATGCAAATAAGAATCTGTGTTCTTATAGACAGAGAGCTTGACATTTTTTCCTGGAGATATATTTTTCTTTAACAGTAGTTTTCTTTAAAAGAGTGGAAAAAACAGCCATTTCACCAGTTTCCTTACAAGCCTCACAAATTAAGCTCACCCTTGGTATTTGCAGTTGAGCCAGATCTTGTGTTTACTGATTCTTTAGTAATATTTTTAATTAGAAAAGCAAAAGGTGACAGAGAAAATGGTGGTGACATGATGCCACATTGACATTGGAATAACACTGAAACAAGTTCACAGAATTGCTGTAAATCCATTAGTATCCATTCATTAGTATAAACGATGTCAAAATCTTGCTCATTATTTTCAGTCACAAGCGTATGTCTAGAGTTCACTTACAGTCACCACTACACAGCTGTATCCAGATACAAATGATCATCCACATTCACTCACTTTGTAATATAAGGCTTTTCCATAAGACCAAAATGGGACACACAGTTGTCCCTCTCTCTCTCCTCTCAGTGTCTGTATCGCTATGATGAGCATTGGAGACACTGAGAGTCTGCTGCTTTTGCATAAATCAGGATAATTAAAATTGCTAGTGAGTATGGCAAGTATATGATTCCCTTTTTTTTTTTTCTTTCAGCCATTCTAGTATTTCATTGACAACGTATTGCTAAAGAGGGAAGAAAAGAGCAGAAAAACCACACACTAAAAAAACATCTAGGGATGTGAATATTAGTATTAAATATCACTTGCACAAAGTGTATATGCTAACCAGAAACAGAGTGCAAAATGCTTCCCATCAATAATGTACATTCAGTGATGACTGCCCATTTGGATGTGTGAATTCAACATCACCACAAGGTCCTGGGTAATTTCACTAACTTCTGCAGTGCAAAAAAGTATTTGGTGCTACCTTGTCATCCCTTCGTTTCTGTAACAACTTCTGGTCACGGGCTGTGAACAGAGTATGAATGTAAGGTCTCCTGCATGGGAGGCAGAAAACTCTACATCAGGAGCTTCAAACAGATGGGCAAATGCTCAGCCAAAGGGAGAGCACGTGGCTGGCAGCTGGCAGGGTTACCTATCGAGTGGAGGATCCTTGCTGGCAGTGCAGCTATACATGAGCTTCAAGACTGACTGCATGAAGAGGGATGGAAGCACTCACTGATGTCCTACATGGTATGGCTTTCTTCTTCAGTTCAAACAATGGCCTGCAGAGCATCCCACAGACAAAGTACCTCTTATCTTCTTCTGTGTTACCCTTCCCCACCACGGCCTCCTGCAGTCACTCCATCCCACTGCCCCCTTTTTTTTTGTTGCTGAGCACAAGATTTATAAACCCTTTGAAACATGTTGTTTCCAGATGGAAGCTCCAAGTGCCTTGTCAATAGCTTCCTGCCCTGCTCCAAGGGCTGAGCAGAGGGAGGCACACACACTTCACCCCACAAGCCCACCCCCCATCGCTCACTGAAACCCTCCAGAACCTGGTCTCATCCTGGCAGAAACCCTTCTGCATCCCCTTGGTTAACATGGTGAATTACCAGCTCATTAGGGCCCCTGTTTTTCCACTGATTAAGTGTCCAGGACTGGCATTTACCCTGGTCTTTCTAACGAGCTGGTACTAGTGCTGTGTCTGCACTCCCCACCTGCATTGGCATGTAACACGAGAAAAAACTCACAGGTCCGAATGAAACACCACATTACGATATTAAAAAACTGCGTCTTGAGCACCAAAGGATGACGAGGTAATGTTAATTATTCCTGTGGACTAGGAAAACTTAAAAGCACAAATGACAGCACCTTATGTCAAATATCCATTAGGAGTCTTTGAAAGCATGCCAGCCTCCTCACTAATTTTAGCAGAATATTAAAGCCAGGCCTCCAGTTCGATATTACTGAATAATGCTTATTCTCACTTTACCCTAAGACTAGCCAGAAATTTCTACAACATGCCTTTCTTCATTTAGCAATGCATCTGACTAGGGAGCAGAGCAACCATGACAGCAGCAGCAGATTCTGGCATACAACATGTGCCAGAGGGCAAGCACGTTCAGATGTGTTGATCCCAGCCAGATGCACACATCCTTTTTCTGATTATTAAGTAAAAATAATTTCATGTAATGAGAAGCCTAATTATGCATGTGTGCGTGTGTGCATGCTTGTGGGCACAGGCAGGAGAAGGGCTGGTTTGGGAACATAGCTCAGTGAGGCTCAGTGAGGCTCCCCTGCAGATCCTTGCTAACATTGCATTAATAACTTTTACATGTCTGGGAATATCATATGGATACTGGATTGTAAACCACAAGCAGTTCCGGGACAATTCCAAAAGTAAATTAAAGACAGGCAAGTCTATGTACGCAACCCACAGTAAAAATGACCCTGTTTGCTGTCCATGCAGAGGTCTGTTTCATGGCCCTGCTATGCCACTGACTAACGTTATCTTTTGTAGATGGAGGCTAACAGTGAACTCTTTGACAAGCTGGAGCCAAAAGAAGTGACCTTACAAAGAGGACTCTGTTCAAAAATGGATTTCTTTTCCTTGGTTTCAAGAGAAACAATAGCTATTAGCTGTTATAGTAAATCACTAGCTGCTAATTTATGACGGCTTTCAAATCCTTATGATTATCTGTGTGAGTGATGGGTCTCATTGTGCAAGCTGCAAAGCATCCTGAGCTTGCTCCAGCAAAGCTATTAAGCATGTGCTTCATATTAAGCATGCGAGGAAATGCAGTAAGATCAACATATCTGAGTTAAGCATGTGTTTAAAAGTGGTTTACTGGACTAGGGTCAGAGTGCGTAGCGACTTGCAGGATGGACTTCTACAGGAATTTAAGTGCTTGTGTCCGAAAACAACGGTCCACAACAGAGACCTATCTAAAACTGTGGTATATTCCCAGATATCTTAAGCTACCTTTCTATGTTCCATTTGGTGAAGAAATTCTTCTAAATTAGCAGAACTACAACTACGTATCTGCAGATGGAAACTGATGAATGGCCGTCTCCTATTCATGTGCCTGACTTACTTCTGAACTAGAGTACCAAATAAAGAAATTCAATCCAACACACAGCAGGATCTTCTTTTAGATTTTAGAAAGCCTTGGTATAATCCATGTATCACAGCTAGATTTTATCTGGCCTAATGTCTTGCCAGCAAGGAATCTAAACCCAGCTTCAGGAAGATGAAGAAAAAAGTATACAATAAGAAAAGTGATAAAAGAATTATACTGTGACAGCCTGCTTACGATGCAAAGGAAGGGATTGCAGCTGTTCACCCCTCCCTTCTCACTTCCAGCAACCATGCTGACAGATTTGTCCATTCTGTTGTGGGTTTTTTTTCCTCTTTTTTAATCATTTTAACATGACATCAGCAAACTTCTTAAATTTCTACAGGCTTTTCATGACCTGTGGCAATTCAGTCCTACTGAGGTTGGTAGAATGTGCGTCCGCAAGCACAAGAACTGAATCAAGCTGTCTTCTTTGTTAAATCCATAAAGCCCTCTGAAGCCAACAATGTTGTGCACATGCTAAATAAGTGGAGAACTGAGCCCACAATATACATGCCAAAGAATGAGTGACCGAAGAAGGCAAGATAAAACTGCAGCTGGAAAAGAAAAGCAAACATATTGTAGGTGGAAAAACAGTGATGAGTGCGAGGTCCTAGCCAGCTGCCCCCTTCTTCCTGACTCAGGAAAGAAAATAGTGTTGAAGTCCTAAGGTCACAGACAGAGGAGAAGAGAGGGCAAGAGCCAGGCCTGGAGCTGAAGCACTTCCACACTTCAAGGGGTGTTGTGGCAAAAAAATAACTGACAGATGACTGGGAGGGGAAATGAAGCGCCTTAAAGGGAAATTAATGAATCAAAGCAGGCAAATCTCTCCCTAATGGTATAATATTTCTCAAGCTTTAGTCCACACAACATGGAGTACAAACTTTTTTTTGTTCTTTGTTCTAGACACCTGCAGCAGCATTCCCCTTAGTTAGTACAATACTTGCTGTGAAGCTCAAATGCAGTTCTTCTACACATTGAAATGCCTTTTTCATCACAAAGTCTTCTGCGTCTGGACATATGGCTGTGATTTTATGCTCTATGAATGCAAGGAGTACAGTAAGATGGTGTTACCTGATCATTCTTATAATTTGTGGAGCAAAACTCTTATGAGCATAAATCAGTGTAACTCCTCTGATGTGAGTGGCGCAAGGCTCATTCGTGCAGGCAGAGTATCCATCCACAAGGCTTAATGAATCTGTTTTCATAAGTACATTCCATAGCAGAGGAATAAATCATATTTATTTTTCAGTAATGGGATAGAAGCCATCATTAAACATTGCCTTCCCCTGTTTGCCTCTTTTACTTCACCAGCTGTACCTAATGTGTGTGATGCTTTGAAAACGTTCCTGCTATTAGCCTTTGATTTCTCCCAGGCCTGTGACCCCTCGGTGAAAGAAGGTGTGGAAACTGAGATGAACCTGTATCTCTTCAGTCCTATGCAACTTGAGGAGTTAAAGATAAAAGCTGTCACACAGCCACAGAAATGAGGATATAAGGAGTACTGACTAGAAGGACTATCTTGTTCCTCTGATTCTCCCTCCTGGAAAAAGCAGAGAACCCCTTGCAATTCCTCCCCATCTTCAATGCAGAGCAGAAAGCCTGCCTGTGTCAAATGAGGTGGTCAGGGACCAAAAAGCATAATCCGGGCAGACTGGTTGTTATGAATGGGCACCAACACAGCCAAGTGAAACAGAAGGCCTGAACTGCTGGTTAGCTTTTGGTTGACACTTGAATACACAAGCAGAAATGAAGCAGACGTTACAGAACGCCTTTGCAGGGGGGCAAAACATAGCAGTGTCCTGAGGAAGATAGGAGGAGACATTGGCCACTGACATCTTATGCATGAAGGAAGGAAGGAATTACTCAATGGGGAAAATACATTGGTATCAAGCACCAAAGTTTCATTTACAGCAAAGAAATTTTAAGATGTTGCCAGACAGTCCCAGGTTTGCTGGCTGTGCCATGCTGACCATCACCTCGCTGGATCATGGAATAGGGAGGTATGTCGGATGCCTGCATTAGTTGTGTATAAGGTAACCCTTGCCTGTGTGCCTAGGAATAATGCTGGTCTCTCTTTCACCCTCTTTATTGCCCTCTAAATACTGTGAGGTGTGACACCAAGTGACTTCCACAGGCAGGCGTCAGGAGAAGATGATGATATCAGCTCCTTGTTGTCAAACTGTCACTGGAAGAGCTAACTTTCCCATCTCCTGGTCATACATCTACATAATATTACGTATGCACAGATACACAGTAATAATCACTAATATGTTGCTACGCTAGAGCATATTCTATCTAGCAGTCTCAAAGGGGTTTAAATGCATCAGACAAAACTGTTCTTACTAGGGGTTTCAGTACATAGACAACGAGATGGAAAGGACCTCAAGGACTCATCTAATATATGCAGCTGCCTCAAGGAAAGACCAATGATACCCATTATTCCTGACAGCCTAAAGAGTTTTTAAATATTTTCAGTGCACAGAGACAGTGTGACTCCTGGTTCAGTCAGTCCCTAGATCCACTCTCCATCCAGAACATCTTTCTCATGCTGAACCTGAGTCTTCCTTCTTCCTACTTCTTCTCAACATCTGTAGTAGAAAGGACTGCAGACTCCCCTCTTTTTGCAGTAGGCTTTCATACATCAGAGTATTGCTGTATTTCCCCTTTATCATCCATCTTGCAGACTAAATAGCTCCTGTTTGTGTTGCTCCCCCTCATCAGCCACATTTTCCAGTTTGTTCTCATTGGCCTCCTCCAAACTCTTTCCAAATGATCAACATCCGTTTCTAGACTCTTCCAACAATGTGACAAAGTCAAGAAGAAAATATGCTTTTTTTGACCTTGGAGCAAGGGAGTCACTGTTATCTTTTATGTAAGACAGTTAGGACAGCTGATTTTCTCCTCTGAGTTTTACTACCAGTGTCTTTTATTCTTAAGCAAATTATTTCTCCATTGGGCTGACTGTATTTCTTGTTTATCTAGACTTTTAACTTTCCTGGAGAGGAGCTTCATGTGTCTGTACAGTGCCTTTCAGATCTTGGCTTACACATCTCAAAAATAATTTACAAAAAGAATTGGACATGATACTGGTTGGCCTCTTTATTTTTCCAGCTTTCCCAGAAACAAATATCTAGGCCAGAATCTTCAACACTGTCTCACATCAATGTAAATCATTCTTATCCATAAATAATTTTATTTTCAGGCTCTGGTAAAATCTCTTAAAATTTGTTTTCTCAACTGAGATCTCTATCTTCAAATTAAGACAGAAGAAAATATGCAGGCACACAGTCCTAAACTGTTCCATTAGCCATTCAGTTTGTAATAGTATAACTAATTAGGCCGAATTGTTATGTTTTCCTTTGAGAATCTGAATTGTGTTTGCACTTGTTTCCTAGACTCAAGTGCACAGATAGGCTGCTGCACAAATGTATTATATACACATATAGTGCTGCTCGGAGAGGGCTTAAGCAATGGTGTCAGTCTTCCCACAACCTCTTTTATTACCCTTCCTTCATCCAACTCCTTCTGGAAGCCCAGTGGCACAATTCTCACCTCTGCATTCACAAACCCACTGCTCCTTTCTCCTTCAGAGCTCCCCACAGCTGTTACGGAATAGCTATTTTCATTTAGACCTGCTCTTCTCTTATCCCTGAGATCTGATATGGCCAGCACTGCATCCAGTCTCTGCTAGGCTTCCAGCCTGACGTGTCACCACTTAGACTCCACGATGTGAAGGATCTTGCTGAAACAATCACAAATACTTGAAAAGATAGTCTCGATGCTGAATCTCTGTGGTATATCTGTCTTATTGTTCGATGTTTTATCCAGAGGTAAAACATTTGAAGTATTTGTGTGGAGTGTTAAGTCAATGAAGCTGAGTTTCTCTTTCACTCTGTTGAATCCAATAGATGAGACATAAAGAAACAAATTAAAAATTGTAAGATCTGTGATGAACTACTGGAAACTTCATCTGCTATCCCAAAAAGCAAAGGTCATGTTTCAAAATGAAATCAAGCTGTATTTCAAGACATGACTTCACTTTTGTCTCGTTGAAGAGACACAAACCAGATAATCTCTTGCATTTCATGCTATACCTACAATTGGGGTGCAGTTTATGTCTGCAGAGAGGACTGGAATGAGATCTATGCATCCGGTAAGACTTCATTGCAAACTTTTCTTACACTCTGCAACTGAATTCCACTCCTTTAAAAGAGTCGATAACATCACTAAAGATCAACTTTTAAAAAAGGGATGCAGTCCTTTCCTCATTTTTTTCCAGATTAATACAGTTTGGCATCATATCAAAACACCTAGTGGTCCTAAACCACAGCACAAAACCAGAGGAATATCTAAATATTAAGAGAAAGTAACTATTTGTGTAAAGATGTCTGTTTTTTTGCAAGGTTTCACATCCTTTCACCACATCTCTTTCTAGCAACATTGCATTGAATATCACACAAAATGGGTTAATAGATGCATAATCACCTAAAAAAATATACTACCATTTACTCTTTTTCAGCTTCTTTACAGAAACAAATCCAGACTGTGAGAAAGACTAGAATGGGTCTAGGTCTGCCACAGCAACAAAGCAGGGACGAGCACTCACATCTGATCAATCTACACGTGGTGGCTGCTCTCCCAGCCTCCCACTTTTCCATTTAGAGTCAGGGTGATTTCACCAGGAAAGAATCCTGGAAAACTGTTGGTTTGGGGTTTTTTTCTTTTTCTTTTTCTTTTTTTTTTTTTTCAGGATTGTGCAGGGACAGCAAGGGGAAAGTTCTGGAGAACTAGCAACAGTGTGTGAGCCAATGGTCAGCTTTGCACAAAGCATGTGTAATTCTTTCCCTCTACTATTCACATACAGTAATTCCCCAGCCACAGGGTTATATTCTCCCACATCATCATGGGGGGAATGACTGCAACAGATTTCAACAGTCTAGTAGCCAACGGAGCGACCGACGGTACTGGGGAAAATGTAAGCTGAGAAGATGGACTAGCCAAGTACTGAAAAAATAAAAGCAAGCTGTGAGATATATTACTGGAATCCAGACAAGAAAAATGTCTGTTCTGGCACCACTACAACCAAACAACAATAACAGGTTATGACCCACGCGGTACTTGGGGAATAAGGCACACAGCCTTTGCATTCAGCCTTCTCACAGGGGTATGAGGTAAGGCCACGCCGTGTTGGTTCATAACCTTCTGTAACTCGTCATGTTATGAAATACAAATTGGCAGATGGAGAGGGAGAAAAGGGGAAAGAAATGGCAACTTTGATGAGGGTGTTCCCATCCATCGCTCTTGTGCCCTGACAAAGCTCCTCAGCTGCACACTTGGACCTTCCTCATCCATTTTATTTCTGTAGAGTGTACTGTATTGTTTACATGTCATGTTTCACTGAAGCTGGTGAGGGAGGGGCTGGAACATCTGGAATTTTGGGCAGCTGTTTTGCAACACTTGGTGTTTGAAGAGGGGGAAACGCTGTTTTCGGTTACCTCTGCATTGTCATGTCAGATCCTGGCCTTCTTTAAACCCTTTTTTTCCTCTGTTGACTGAAAAGATGTAGGGTTTCTTTATTTATTTCTTTCGAATGTACATTCACGTACGTATACAGAGAAAATGTGCTGACTTTTTTAGAACCATCTCTGAAAGGCTTGCCATCACCTGTTTTTTTGCAAAAGCAATATAGCTAGCATATTTATTTATTTATTTTTGTTCCCCACAGCAGGAAAATCAGTTGCTAGACCAGTTTTCATTAACCCTAAACCTACATTACTATTACTAATTCACTGTACAGGGACTTGATCTCAGAGCTCTGTTTCTAAAGTGTGCTCAATTTTTTGTATGCAGTCTAAAATGTAGCTCTGCAGAGTCAGCATGAGACACAGCGAAGGTTTACATTCAGCTCAAACCCAAAAAACAGGTAATGTTTAAATAGAATACAGACATTATCCAAGCCCTCTGGAAAATGATTTTTGAACTCACCTGAAAATGTGAATTTAACCTAAGAGGAAATCCAAAGTACTGTGGTATTATAACCTTAAACCATTATATAGACAGGATGACATACAGGAAAATACATGGTAGCAATTTCATTATAAGGTGAAGATTTTTCAGCAAGTCTTCCTATTAAATCACAGCCTGATCTCTGGGCTCCCCTCCACACGCACAAGCATCTTTTTCAGAGTGTTGCTCATTTAGCAAGGATGACTAATTTCTTTTTCTGTTTTAACTTTTTCCTAAAAATCACAGCTTTTGGAAGCTCCTGTAACGCCACACATTTTCCAGAGTCTGCAGATGGAGAGTGTCAGGAGGTGTAGTCTTCCATGAAACAGGCATCATGAGCAAAACAAGAATGACATCCCTTACAGCTCAGAAAATTATTTCCTTAATACTTAGTCCACATTCACCCAGCTTCTTCTCCTCTAACCACTTCTTCTTAATGGGAACTTTCTTTCTTAATAGGTCCAAAAGACCAGCACCAAATATTTCCCATCTGAATGCCCACAGGTAAGCACTGCTAAGGTGAGAACACTGTCTATTGAAGTAGCTCTGCCCACCTTACTCCCATGTTGGGGAAATCATACCCTTATGACAGTCTGGACTTCAAACGCAGGACAGACTGCAGTACTTCCCTTCCCCTGTATCCTATTTTACACTTTATTTCACTGAAACTGTGAGAGATCATCACAAAGGATCAATCCATTTCTAGGGATTAGTCACATAAATAGCTCCTTATGCATTTACATTCTTATGCCCAGCAGATTGGCTTTGACCTAATAAACCTGAAAAGTCTCAAATGCTTTAATTCTCTCATAAGAATTTAACAGAGGGCTGGATGAAAGCATGTGTGTGTGTAAGGATGGTTACAGCAATATTCACTCCAGTTTAAACCATTCTTGATGTTTACCCGTATTGTTTCTTGGTGCATGTTACACCAACATGGGCTCTTTCTCCACACTCAGATGAAAGAGCAGGTTAGCTGTAGTGCTCTCCGCTTTACTGTAAAAATGCTCTGGAACTTCAATTATCTCATGCCCGTGAAATCTTCAAATTGAGTCCAAGCGTGTGTTTTACTGATGAGTAACCACAAACTTTACTGCTGAGGTACCCCAGCTGACCTGATAACTTGATCTGGATGGTCCCAAAGGCCTGTGAGTAATGAAAGTCTTTGCTTTCTTCTTACTTCTCCATCTCTCCTCCATTGTGATTTGGTAGATGTCTCGTGCAAAACTGACCTCAGGTTGCTGAAGGATACTTGAGCATATCTGGAAATTGGCCTAAAACTTGAACTGTGAATATGCATTATTTCTTTGAACAGTTCAATGCTTATTACTATGCATATCTAATTAGTGGTAGGTTTGGGATATTTTTCTGCAAAAGTTAACTAGAAAGTGCCCGTAAGGCAGAGTTGCCATCTATCTTCATGCTGGGAGTCCCCATGCTCCTCTGTGAAATAGGGCAACTTCTGTGGATTCTCTCATTTAGCAAAGTGTCCCTATTCGACATAAAGATCAAGTTTAAAAGCTAACCCTTATTTTCAGTATGAGGCATGATTTGAAGTCCATAAAAATATCAAGATAATATTTTATGACCATGAAAACATTCCCATCAGTTTTTGAATTAACCTTGAAAAAGGAAGATTGCCTTTAAAAAAGCCCATTCTAAGCCTTTCGGATCAGTATGATGATACCAAGAACAGCAGTAAGGCTGAAATTTAGCTGCATGTAAGTGTATCTTCACCTGCAAAAGATACTGAAAAACATTCTCTACTCTCTTTTGAACTAACCATTTTGATTTTGAGATTACTTTTACACTAACCAGCAGGTATTATCCACGATGTGCAGGCATCACAACAATGGTGCTGAAGAAAAACAATCTGTGTTTTTCATCAAAAGGAAAAAAAATGAAGGGAGTAGGTTGCAATGGAAAATAAGTGGATTTTTTCATGGAAGAGAATAGCTGTTCCAGTTTATATCAGTGGGCTCCACATGACTTCATACGCACAGATCAGGGGGAAACTGGGAGCATGACAGCATCATCTGAGGACTCTTGACTTGACTCTTCAGGGGAGAAAAGTAATAAAAGAAATCCTAAAGCTGAAGGTAAAACTCCACTGGAGGTACACAGGGAGGGAGGCATTAAAAACTTGGGACTAGTATTTCATATTACCATTTTCTGCTTTATGCATCAGTCACTCTCTAAACCATGAGTATTACTGGACTTGGTTAATATTCAAATACAATGAGAAATTGTATTGCAGCTCCCCCAAAATCTGTATAATTTTTTTTCTAAACTAACACATAAATATCTGAGAAAAACAGTACTTCTTCTGTTAGTCATTGTACAAATAGTTTTTGGTGTTTACTACATCATCTTACATGGTTAGAAAATGATTATATATTAGTAAAATTTACACATGAAAGTAAATAAAGGGTTATATTCCCAACTAAAGTCACTCCAATTTAGGTTTTCAGAAATCTGTCTCACAAGATGGACAAACTTTCTGCTATCTTTTCCTTTTATTTGTTTTGGGTTTTTTGTTGTGTTTTTTTTTTTTTTTTTTTTTTTTTTTTAACACGTATAATATTTCTTACTCTTTCCTTTTCAACATCTTCCACTCAGTTTTACTGTTTTGGTTTTATTCTCTCTTCCTTGTGTTTTCTCAGTCACAACATGTCTATGCACTTGTAACCTTTCCGCAGTGCAGTGTTGACTGCTCTACTTTTAAACACTGTTCTAATGTTAACAATTTTCATGTTGCTAATATCAGGCATGATAAGTAGCTGATATTTTAATGTTTGGAAATTGAAGACAACAGAAGTGAAGTGACCTTCTCAAAGCCACATACAGAGCTTAAGACAGAGCTGTGAGTCCAGAGGTCCCACTTTTCTTGGCCCTAATTGTGCAAAGAGTTATTCAAAGCACTTAATTTTGCAAAAGCCTCAAACTCAGTGGGTCTAACTTGTGTGTGAAAACTGAAGTATGTATCTAAATAGTATTACTGCCATATTCTGTCTTAAAAATGTGTTTTCTTTGGACATATATACTTGGTTTGACTGGAACAGATTTAGGAGTGACTGGAGTAAAGTGCAAATAGAGAATGGCTTGAAAACATTTAAAAAAAATACAGCATTCAAAACAGATCAGTGTAAACCAACAAAAGCTCAGAAGGCTCAGAAGCCATCCAGACGTGGCTTTCAACCTGATCCAAAGGTTTCCTCTTGTTTCTCTTGTTCCTCTTATTCCAATTTTTTTCCTTTTTTTTTCTTTTTTTTTTTCTTTTTTTTTTTTTTTTATGGTAGACTGAAGAAAGCAAGCTGTGACTTGTAGGTTAAACAATAGAAGATCAAACATATTTGAATAATTTTTGTTTACCTTGGTTCTGCCTTGGTTTTTGAAAGGTACAGTATCAGGATATGGCATCCATTTGAGACAGGAGCAATCTCTATTCAATGCTTATCAGAAGTGAGAAGGGGAGGGGAGGGGAGGGGAGGGGAGGGGAGGGAAGGGAAGGGAAGGGAAGGGAAGGGAAGGGAAGGGAAGGGAAGGGAAGGGAAGGGAAGGGAAGGGAAGGGAAGGGAAGGGAAGGGAAGGGAAGGGAAGGGAAGGGAAGGGAAGGGAAGGGAAGGGAAGGGAAGGGAAGGGAAGGGTGCTGCAAGGTGTTCCATTGGCAGTAGGAACCAAGAAATCCTGATTTTCCAGTTTTCACATTCCTCTGAAGTCCTTGCACCCCTGGCACCCCATATGACATCCTTTCTAGCACTGGGGACAGCCTGCACTTTGGCTGAATTGAAGCACTGTGTGCACTGCATGGCTGTCCTCTGCACGTGTGCTCGGAGCCAAACCCAGCTGCTGCCAAATGCTTTTTACCCACCAGCTCACCTCGCTGGGGCATCTCTTCAGGCAGCTGCTGGTTTCTCTAAGGCTGCATGCCTCTATCTCCCCTCTCAAGTTTGGCTGAAATCAGCCTCCAAGCTCAAATGCTGCTTGTCTGCCTTTCCCCTTTCATCGTCTTTCCAAAATAGACAGATAATGCAATTGTGTAAGTCTTACTTCCTTTGGAAGCAAAACTGAAAAAGAAGCGCTGTGCAGAGTGGCTTGTAGATACATAACCATGATGGGATATAAGCCAGCCAGCATTTGGGACAAACCTAGTAGCATTTGACAGGGATAAAACTAGTGGAATTCTAGATATATTAGCCACTCTGAAATATTTTCAGATCATATTCTTACATGGTGTAAATCCAGACAGCTCTGCTATTTTTAACTTAGCTGTGCTATTTACAACCACTGCTGGTCCAAATATTAGAATTTAGCAACAACCTTTTTCCATTATTTTTAAATTTTGCTATGTAAAAATACTGACCAAGGCAAGCTTTCTGATAAATTTTAAGGTACAGTCAAAATCCAATGCTTTTCCGTATGGAGGACAAGCTGTTAAAGATCATATCATAAAACAGTGTCAACTTAGTTTTCAGAGGTTTTTCTGGTCTAAGCAAAAGTATAAAGCCAAGTCACAGCCCAGCAGATTTTACTTTGTTTAGACTGTAATTTTTTTTCCTATGCCATATAACCTAGTCAGTGAAATGTGCCCTAGGAAATGTTTTGTACTTTGTAGTTTCTGTAACTTCATGTTGCAGCAGAACTGCACCAGGTGATGTCAAAAGAAATTTTGAAGCAAACCATCATTTCTGATAATGGATCTTACATAACTCAGTGTGGTAGGAGTAGCCAGCGGTGAAATCAGCTAAGTCCTCCACAATACCTACAAAGAAGACACAGATTAGACAACGCTGCTCTTTTTAACTTGACCTGGCCTCTCCAGTTCTTCCAAACAACACTTCTCAGTGCACTGTGTTGGGCATGGAGGTTTTGGCATGGAGGTTTTAGCATGGGGTTAGGCTGAACAAGCTGGAAATGGGGTCTATACAGTGGCTATTGCCTGGTTCCATCAGCTCCTGGGCAGGTGATGTGGTCCACTGAAGGGTTGTTAGTTTGAAGATCATTAGCTGTCATGTTCAGATGCTAAGCAGTAATCTGGACTATTGTTCTCAGAAATTGCATATAGAGGTTCCACAGCAATGTTCTTGCATTTATATATCACCCTTTATAAAACTAGGGCCAGGACATGGCCACTCAAGCAAAAAGCAGAGCCCACTCTGATGAAAACATTCAAGCTACTTCCGATATCAATATACAAAGCCCATTCTTCCTCAATTTCCTATTTGTTATGTTTTATTCCTTAAACTTTACCATGTATCTTTTATATCACAGTATTTTATTGAATAGGAATTAGCACTAGTTAAGCACAACTATATTTCCTTCCTGAAAACTGGGGGCTTGTTTAGTTAGCATTTAAAAATTAGGTAAACTTTATAGAAGTATTGCCAAAAACAACCGTCTCAAACTTTACTTTTGAAAAACACCTTTTTGAAATCTTGTAAATCTTTTTAGACCTCTCACCTCAAAAAAATATAAAGAGAAGAAAGGCTCAAAATTATACTAGATGTGCTTATTTGACATTACTTGGAATGAGTAGCTATTTGGCTGGTATATAATTTCTGCTGTGCCCTTAGGACACGCAGTATTTCAAACAGATTTCAGAGTTGAGGATTTAGACAGGAAAAATAAAGGTAAAATCTTGTGAAAACAAAGGAAGAGTAAATTTTTATGTTACTAATCTCTGAATCACTTCTTTCCTTTTCCTTTTCCTTTTCCTTTTCCTTTTCCTTTTCCTTTTCCTTTTCTTTTCCAGCAAGAAAGCAACTGCAAATTCATATTCCTATAAAAGTAAACAAACTGCTATTCAAGCATACAATACCAGGCATAAACAAAGCATCAGTGATAAATGCCTCCAGGATGCCATTTATTGTCACGGAAACACACGCAGGTATAAAACCCAATCTTCATTCACCCCAATCTTCATTCAGGTTTATTATGGAGGCTTAGTATATTTCCTCATAGCCTGAACCAGTGGATAAAAGCAGTTACAAAAAATCTTCAATCTTCCCCTTTTATGCATGAAAGCAATGTATGTGTATATGCATGCCTTCTACCTCACAAGCTCAAGCTGGAATACATGACCCATCTGCAGTCCAGTGGTTCAGAAAGCAAATAAAATCACTCAGGATATATTCTTAGAATAAGCTTTGTGATTTTAAGCCAGTTTTAGATTTGTACAGGACCTGAAACCTAGTGAGGCTGGCCAAATTACAAAAAAGGCAGTAGCGTAACTGAGGACAAAATGGTTTACCAACTTCTAATGAAAGTAAAAAAGGACTTTGTCCACTGTGTCCCTCCTACCTGAGATGCCCATCAAGTGGATTTACCTTCATTCATTAGGTAGATATACCTCCCTGCATTTCTTTTTTTAAATTTATCACTACACTGAGACATGGTTTATTAAATTGCTAATGCTTCTAAAGTTTTCTGTTGCCCTACTATGCATATGAATATAGCTTTTCAGTAGTGAAAAATTCATGCATTTCCCAGCTCTTCTCCACATACTCTCTAATGAGAACAGGATCCACTATTCACTATGAAAAACACTGATCACAAAGCAAACCTTTTCCTTTCCTAATTTTTTTTTTTTTTTTTTGCTAGCACCAGTTAGCCTAATTATACACAAATATAAATTCCCACAACAAAATCCCTTTCAGCTCACAGACTGTGAAGTTCACTTCATTCAGAAAAGCCCATGGAAGACCTAGGAATGATTAAACCCACAGAAGGTTGAAGCTACACTTGGGTAGTACCTAGCTAACCCCAGCCAATAGGTACTGCTAGCCACTTTCCATGCCCATTGCACAGAGGTATGAGCTGGGCAGAGAGAAACTCAGATACAACTGTGAGCATCTCGTGTCTGTCTTTCCAAAGCCCTCCAGTCCCCAAAAGTCCATCAGCACCATCAGATCCAGGTCTGCTCTGGTAGGTCTGCACAGAGGTTTCTCCCTAAACAGCTTGTGGTTAGTAGGACGTTTCTTCAGCTTTCTGTTTTCTCCTATATTTTCTGTGAAAAGACAGAATGTCTTGTCCTCTTCTTCCCCAGCTTTCAAAAGTCTCCACTAACTACTGAGTGTTTCCTTATCTCTGCACCCTTGAAGATGTATTGTATGCTGGTGGGATGTGTTCTTTGCCTACCTCCCTCTACAACAACCAGATTTTTGGAGTTGACGCAGCTCTCCATTTCGCCTTAGGTGCTCTCAGCATTTATTGAAATCAGTAAGGAAGTGGACATGGGGTTGTGCTTTTGGGGCATCTGCAGGATTAATTGTTAAAATGCGAGTGCGGGGTGCTAGTGGGAACACTGAAGGTAGAAGGCAATTTTCATCACACTTCATTTCAGTGCTGGAACATGCCTGATTAAGTGGACTCTCTGGAGTGACAGCACACAAGCCAAGAGAAAATGGTGTGTTTTATTGAACAGACAGGCTACATTTCCTGTCACCTGCTGAAAGATGCCCACAGCTGCCAACTTTTAAGACAAATTAGAAAACCCCCAACCCTAAAGCAAACAAAAATCCTCTAATAACCTACCATCTGTGGTTGTCTTGCTGTCACATGTTGACTTTTTAATGAGGCAGATTTGTCTGACAGTTACTTTCCCTCCCTGATTGTGGGCTGTGGTTTGGGGGGCCATGAGCACGATTAGAAAGTGATATCATTTTCTAGGGCATGCCATTCTCCCCCATGCTCTGATATGAAACAAGCAAAACCCTTCTGCTTTACATCTGACCTTGACAAGGGTGTTTCTCATTTCCTCTCCACTTTTTCCCTCCTAATCCTTCCTGAAAACATGTGCCTGCTGAATAAATTGGATCCAGTGTTTTTAATTGGCATCTTCCTGGTGTTTTTGCCTGTGGTTGAATTTTACACACATAAGGTCCTTTTAAAGGGATGGGGGAGATGATTTCTCCTTTGACAACATACTAGCCGTGATCTTTCCTCCTGTTACCATTCCCCATCTCTATGTCCACCCGGGTGGTAGCTGCTCTGCGTGCTAGGATGGTGTGGTTTGGAGTGCCATGCTTCAAAAACAGCCAGGAAATCAACCTTCCTCAATGAGGTGCTTAAAAGCAGAGGCAGGAACATCATCCTGTTTACGCAGGTATTTAACAGAGGCTTTGTTAAATATCTGCATAAACAGGATGATGTTCTTTTTCTCCTTAGGTGGGTCATCTTGACTTGAAAGTGAGATATGAATGAACATTTGTTCATAGAAGTATTCCACTTATATCTCAGAATAGGTAATTGACAAAAGAAAATGGGCACAGCTGCGAGGAGAATTCAAGTAATTTCAGCAATCATGCTAGTAATGTTCTTGCAGTCTCCAGTAGTGCTGTATTAGGTTCCATCATGAAAACAAATATTTTCCAAGTCTAGCAAGCTACTGCTTAAAAGTTAAAGTGACATCGTTTGCAGACAACACCAAGTTGTGTGGAAGTGTTGATCTGCTTGAGGGTAGGAAGGCTCTACAGAGGGATCTGGGCAGACTGGATCAATGGGCCGAGGCCAACTGTATGAGGCTTAACAAGGCCAAGTGCCGGGTCCTGCACCTGGGTCACAACAACCCCAGGCAACGCTACAGGCTTGGGGCAGAGTGGCTAGAAAGCTGCCCAGCAGAAAAGGACCTGGGGAGGTGTTTTGGGTTTGTGTGGCAATGTTTTGGTAGCAGGGGGGCAACAGGGGTGGCTTCAGCAAAAAGCTGCTAAAAGTTTTCCCCATCTCTGATAGAGCCAATGCCAGTTGGCTCCAAGATGGACCCGCTGCTGGCCAAAGCCGAGCCCATTAGCAATGGTGGTAGCACCTGTGGGATAACAGAGTTAAGAAGGGGGGGGGGGAAAGGAGCAGCAGTTTTTGCAGGCAGAGGGAGGAGTGAGATGTGGAGAACAACCCTGCAGACACCAAGGTCAGTGCAGAAGGAGGGGAGGAGGTGCTCCAGGCACTGGAGCAGAGATTCCCCTGCAGCCCCTGGAGAAGACCATGGTGAGGCAGGCTGTCCCCCTGCAGCCCATGGAGGTCCATGGGGGAGCTGATATCCACCTGCAGCCCCTGGAGGACCCCACACTGGAGCAGGTGGAGGCACCTGAAGGACACTGTGTCCCCCTGGGAAGCCCACACTGGAGCAGGCTCCTGGCAGGCCTTGTGGCCCTGTGGAGAGAGGAGCCCACACCAGAGCAGGTTTGCTGGCAGGACTTGTGACCCCGTGGGGGACCCACGCTGGAGCAGTCTGTTCCTGAAGGGCTGCACCCCGTGGGAGGGACCCACGCTGGAGCAGTTGGTGAAGAACTGCAGCCCGTGGGAAGGACTCCCGTTGGAGCAGTTGGTGGAGGACTGTCTCCCGTGGGAGGGCCCCCAGGCTAGAGCAGGGGCAGAGTGTGAGGAGTCCTCCCCCTGAGGAGGAAGGAGCGGCAGAGACAGCGTGTGAGGAACTGACCACAACCCCCATTCCCTGTCCCCCTGTGCCACTGGGGGGGAGGAGGGAGAGAAATGGGGAGTGAAGTTGGGCCTGGGAAGCAGGGAGGGGTGGAGGGAGGTGTTTTAAGGTTTGGGTTTATTTCTCATTGCTCTGCTCTGTTTTGCTTGGTAATAAATTAGGTGAATTTTTTCTAAGTTGAGTCTGTTTTTCCCATGACAGTAACTGGTGAGTGATCTCTCCCTGCCCTTATCTCGACCCAGGAACCTTTCCTTATATTTTCTCTCCCCTGCCCAGCTGAGGAGGGCAGTGACAGAGCAGCTTTGGGGGTCACCTGGTTGCCAGCCTGGGTCACCACACCATAGTCCTTTTTGGCGCAGCTCCGGGTATGGTCTGAGTGTGGGCTGAGTGTCCGGTCAGTTGTCAGGTCAGTAAATTGCCTTGTGTTATCACCCATTTTGTATATTCTGTTATAACTATTGTTGCTGTTATTTTCCTCTCCCTTTGCTGTCCCTGTAAACTCTGCTTATCCCAACCTACAAGGTTTGCCTTTGTCTTTCCATTCTCTTTGCCATCCTGCTGGGAGGAGGGGTGAGCGAGCAGCTGCATGGTGCTCAGCTACTGGCGGGGGGCTGAACCACAACAGGGTGTTGGTCTACAGCTGACTGAATGTGAGCCAGCAGTGTGCCCAGGTGGCCAAGAAGGCCAGCAGCATGCTGGCTTGTATCAGGAATAGTGTGGCCAGCTGAAGTAGGGAAGTGATTGTGCCCCTGTACTAGGCTCTGGTGAGGCCACACCTTGTGTTCAGTTTTGGGCCCCTCACTACAAGAAGGACATTGAGGTGCTGGAGCGTGTCCAGAGAAGGGCAACAAAGTGGTGAAGGGTCTAGAGCACAAGTCTGATGAGGAGCAGCTGAGAGAACTGGGGTTGTTTAGCCTGGAGAGAAGGAGTCTGAGGGTAGACCTTATTGCTCTCTACAACTACCTAAAAGGAGGTTGTAGCCAGGTGGGGGTTGGTCTCTTCTCCCAAGTAACAAGCGATAGGACAAGAGGAAATGGCCTCAAGTTGTGCCAGGGGAGGTTTAGATTGGATATTAGGGAAAAATTCTTCACTGAAAGAGTGGTCAAGCATTGGAACAGGCTGCCCAGAGAAGTGGTGGAGTTAGATTGGATATTAGCGAAAAATTCTTCACTGAAAGAGTGGTCAAGCATTGGAACAGGCTGCCCAGAGAAGTGGTGGAGTCACCATCCCTGGAGGGGGTTTAAAAGATGTGTAGTGCTAGGTTAACAGTTGGACTTGATGATCTTAAAGGTCTTTTTCAAACAAAATGATTCTATGATTTCCTGACCACTTTCTCTCTTATTAATCAAACTAATTTTACACAATGACTAAAAGCAGAAGATAAATATCTGTGTTGTCAGATTAAACTAATCCTGAATTTCAGAATTGCAGTGGTCTTCAATAAAAGCTGGAGTATTTTTTGTTTCCTTTTCCCTTTATCTACATGACCGCCACAAATTAACTAGTACTGAAGTCTCTGCAGAAATTACTTACTGAGTAAAACTATCACAAAATGGAATTGTACTCATTTTTTAAATTATGACTGTATGTTCACTTCCTGTTTCTCATTAAACTGCCCTTTTTATGAGACCTCCACCAATAAAATGTCTTTTTTCAGTAATGTGCACTGTTAAATGTCACATTAGCATCCCTTGACCTTCTTATATTTTCAGGATGTTGCTGAGTGCCTGCTGTTACAGGCAGCCTGCAGTGGGACATACACAGGGCACAAGTAAAATACCACTTGAGCAATAAAGACATTAAATGGTTCATAGAAGTTCACTTATGGTTTGAGAGGAAAAGGGAGACCAGGATGATTCAAATCGAGATGTAGTAGACAGCTCCCTTCCATAGAGGCACAGTCCAGCACCAAGACCCCAGCTGCTGACCAGGAAAGACAAGTCCTACAAGACTAATACAGAGGAAGAAAACATCAATTTGTCAAAAGGTCAAGGAGACATTCACAGTCATCACTGTCACTTACAATACTTCCATCAGAATGTATTCATCAGACTTGCCTGCCTTTGTAAAAGGTTTGTTCCAGAAAGTTTTCAGCCATTGGGGGCCGGAATAATCAGGCTCTTCCATCAAGAGACATTTTTCTGAGAAAAACTACAGGGAAAGCAAGCATCACAATACCTCACATTTTAATCAATTGAGCTGTAGGTATCATTGGGGGGAGGCAGGGAACGGGGGAAGGAAAAAAAAAGCAAAACCAGGCCCAGCCCTTTATCAGGAAATCTTATGACATTATGAAGGGATAAAAAAACCTGAGAGAATTCAACAAGCTAATTTAATAAAAGGCTATTAGAGCAAATTCTTTAGACTGGCTTAATACTGGTTTACTAAGACTGCTGAAATTCCATTCTGTTGCAGTAATTTCCATACATAGAAGAAATCTTTATTCGTATGCAGTCTTATCAATTTCACTGTTTTCTCATTCTTTATTAAAAGAACATTAAATGAAAACAACACAGCAAAACTTCTCAGGGAAAACAGCAGTTTCTAATCATTCCTGCTCCTTGTACCTCACCATATCACACAGAGAGGAAAGTAGCTTTCAGACAAATATGCCACATTAAAGAGCCTGCATGTGGTTTTAAGATACTCAGAGGCTAGGTTTTTAGGGATATGGGGTTGCTGCAATGTGGGCTAAGGAAGGGAGACGGGGTTGTTTTCCATTAAATCTGGCATCATCACATGGAAAAGGTGGCACTGGACCAAAATTTTAGAACATTCAAAATTTTCCCGCTGACTCCCCAGATCCTGATAATGCACCAAATTCTGCGTTGGCAGGGTCACATAAATGAACAAAAGTTTTAGGCTGCAATCTGTGTATTTCAGTCCCTGAAATGTCAAATATTCATGTATAGTGTAGACTACTCAGGACAGGGACTGCCTGCCACAGAGCTCCCACCTCAGTTAGCATCTCAGGAAGGTACTTCTATCTACTGTTAGCAATGAGGCTTCCAGAAAAGGTCTACATCCATAATTTCACTTCATCCACTCGATGAAATCAGGCCTGTATTTCAGCATGGCTCCCAGAGGGCCTGCCTTCAGGGCAATGTGGACTCTGAACAGTGCCAGCTGGCTCTCCAGTGCCACCACACAAAGACTCAAGGTTTTCCTCAGTGAACTGACATAATCACCCCAAAGGCTGCATGTCTGGAAACACTTGATCAGAGTCACCCATGGACTAAAGAAAAAAAAAAAATTTTTTTTTGAAAAATTAAGAACCTAAATTAGATATCTGGAAAAAGTGACTCAATGATCAGGTCTTCATCATAGTCTTATGCTTCATTCTTGTTCTTACATCATTTTTATTCTACTACTGTAAGCCAACAGCAACAAAAAATGTCAAGGCTGTCACAATTAGATTTAGCCATACCTCTGTTCATTGACAAGTTCATAGAGCCAAGCCAGAATGAAACAGCTGCAGCACTTCTCAGACTAGAAAGCTCTGTTTCTAGTTGTATAATGCATTTAGAAATACAGTATCTCAACTACATCTTAGAAACGAATAGATTTTATTCTGTAAAGAGCCAATACTCAATTTCCATGTTCCAAAAATTTAGGACCAGAAGTGATCACCATGCACATTATGAAACATAAGCTATAGACTCTTATTGAAGCATAGTGAAGAACAGTCCTTAAAAGGCAATTTTCAAAAAGCAGCAGGGGTAAGATTCATCCCTAGCAAGACAATCAGCATAAAATTAATCAATTTGCCACAGACAAGTGACATCCATAATGCTAATCCTAACTCTAACCCTAGATATCTTAGTGCTTCTGAGTTTGGATTCTAATTTGCATGCTCACAAAAACAAGCCGAATTACCCTGTTTGCTGGCTACTATGGAAAAAAAAAGAAAACGACACAATAATATTTTGATATATGACCAGTACTTTCAAATATGAGAAGGAAGCTACTGGTCTGTCACTGATGAGAACAAGGGAGGCTAACTGTGGTATCCTCTGCATGAATCTATGAAAAAACTGAATGGACTTGTCCACTTTGTGCTGGGAAGTAGAAGGGAAAAGTAATTCCAAAAAGGCAAAGCAACATACACAAACCTCCTTCTGCCTGCACAGTGTCATACGTAACTCAGTAAAGCAAGAACTGGAGGGAGGAATCAGCTATTGCTCCTGAACATCAGACATGGGATCTCATATCCACCATGGAGCTGACTTTCTGCAGAGATATGGAAGTGTTATTGAATATCATATTACAAATAGTCATGTCCTAATTTGACTGCACACATTTATTCTTCATGATTAGAGTAACTTTTTTGTGTCAGGAGTTACTTGACAGAGTAAGCCTTTAATAAGAAACAAAAAAAGCAGAAAAGAAAGTTGGATTTTGAGGTCCTGCAAGGAATGTAAAATTTGGGCACCGACACCGTGCGAGTGGAGCCTGTGCAGCACGCTGACTGCTGTGCTCCGAGTGAGATCACCACTTCTCCTCGTCCGGGACGGGAGGCGAGCGGGTGAGGTGAGCCAGAGGGCAGACAGATGTGAGTCTGCAGTGGGGAGGGGAAAGAGGAGGGAAAGATTGAATAGGCAAATGTGGAACACAGAGGACTGATGCACTGGAAATTATGCTCTTCAGCACTTTTTCTTTCCCCCCGACAACGCAGCACCTTCAGATTTGATGTTCCAAGACTCATTACAATGTTGGCCAATGCACTCTCTTTTTTTAAAGAAAAGTTGAACAGCTGGAAGTCTTAAAACATTGGGGGAGGGGAAGAAAAAGCAAATCTAAATTCTCTGGATTTCAACACAGGCTTGAATATGATATTCTCAAGGAATAAGTGCCATGCTGTCACAACCAGTAAGTCAAACCTGCCATGGCTGACTTAACTGATGAATGCAGTCTGAGCCTAAAGCTTCAGGACAGAATAAAGGCCCACACTCAGGTGAGATTCTGCTCCTTCCAAACAGAGATGTGGCTGCAGAAGTTAGTCCTTCAGATCCCTGAGGAGCTCAGAAAGCATGCCTCACCACAGACTTCTCCAGCTCATACATGCAATATCAAGAGCCTGTAAGATTGGGTAAGCATTAAAATCAGGCCTTTTGGGGAATGAGAAAAATGGTCTTATCAAGCATAGGACTATCGGAGTCCTTATCAGACCAGTATTCCTTTGGTCTGGGACCTTGCACTGCCTCTACAAGACATTCCCAAGGGACACAATTCTTGTAACACTGCGAGATACCTTGCCCCAACTGGCAGTTTTCTCAAACCATGGCACACCTAGGAATTTGCACTCTCAGGCACAAAGAATGCTATCATGGAGTTTTTATCCCATTTTGAATGATGATGGCTGCTTTCTTTCTTCGTGGTAATATCAGACCCTTCTGAAATCGGCTATGCTTGTATACGCAGTGATGCTTGTAGCAGCGAGATTCAAAGACTAGCTTCATGATACTGTTTCAAACTTTCAGTTTATGTAATTTTCATGGTTTTTTTACCCTTCAATTTAACTGACCCCAGCAAGATGAGATTATTTAAATAGGACACCAGAATGACCTACTTTGCCATGTTAATTTTTTCTTTGTCTTCTACAACACCCTCTTTTCTCTTCCTCTGACCTAAGAAGTTCATTATTTTTCATTTTTTCATAAGGAACAGCTTGTTATCTTAAAAAATAAACCATTGACTGTCAATACGAGACAATGTAGGGGCATGGTGAGAACATCCTGCAAGGCTGAATGATATAATTACTTTCACCTTTATGTTCTGCCCTGTTCTCTATGTTTCTATCCCTAATATCTTAATAAGATGCACTGAGCAGACATTTTCATTACAGCTGTCTTTCTGACAACATGGAAAAGGTTATGGCTGTGTTTGCTCAGCTGCAGTATAAAGACTGCATGGCTTTTGAGTGTAAAAATCTTGTCTTGAAACACCAGAAGGTAAAGTCACACTGTAGGACAGGACTTGTTTGCTGGTGTGTTAGAGTGACCGTCTGTGCAAATCCTCTATTTCAACACCTAGAGCTGTGCCTCACAGAGATGAAAGCAGAACAGTCACCTTCTTGGAAGGAAACCTTCTTGACAAGACATTTCAACCTTTGGCATAGTATCATTTCAAGGCAATCAATTAGCCTACAAATCCAGAGGTTAGCACATCTGGATGACCTTGTAGGCTACCTAAGTTGAAAAGATTTCCTAGAGGAGATGTCTGAGGTGCTGTCTAACATGGTGGTAAAGCCTTCAAACTGAATGTCAGAGTCAATCTTAGTCTTGACAACCCCTCTCACACAATCACCTAAAGCTTTTTCTCATTTTCCATCTTTGCTCACTTAAAATAATTTCTGAATACCTGTGTTGCTCAGAGTCAGTAGCAAAGGACCACTCAGGACTTAGGAAAGTGGCCCCAGAAGAGCAGGGTCATGATCAAACCTCAAAATGTGCCTGAAGATAGCTCCCTCTCCTGGAGCTGGTGGAGCACACAGCCTCATGAGGCACAGTTGTGGCTGATTCACCAGTCATCTGGCGTTGACACCCTAGCTGCCACTGCTCCCTACATCCTCAATGACCAATGACAGGAGGGAAGGAAAATTCCCAAGCCTTGGTCACCACAAAGATGGGCACAGACTTTGTCATGATCCACTTGTGATCCCAGTGGAACTGTGTGGGTTGCTTGAAATGTAATGTGTCTGCCAGTATGCTGGTGACTATAAATCATATATTTTAGTGCAAATGCCACAACGGCCTCATTGACAGTAAATGATCATTCTGGATTTGCACTAATGAGAGCAAGGACAGAATTTGTGTATTTTGCAGTTTGTAGTTAAAACTCGTTGCAGAACAACCTTACAAAATGCTCCTTGCTGCGTTGTAAAATACCATAGCAAAAAGTTGTCTTTTTCTCTTTTTTTGCATAAAAGTGCATTATGCCAGCACTTTTCATTTTTATTTGTAGTTTCCCTTTTTTTTTTTTTTAAAGGACATTTTTTTCCCTGCAAACACCTGATGTAACACACCCTGCAACACGGGGAATAAATATATATATATTACTGCCATAGCTAGCTAAACACTGCTCAGTTGCCCTTGTGCCATAAAGAAAACACAGTTATATTCATTCACAGAGAATGACTCCATTCATGGCACTCAGTATGCTGCTATTTTTTACTTCAACCCTATAGTCAGATTGTACATTTTCAACAGAGAAAGGGAAGAAACTTCCTCAATGGAGTTTCCTATTTCTTGGGACCACATAAAATTAAGGACACTGTCCAGTAATGATTTGAGAGAAACAGAAAATCATGGGATTAGAAATAAGGCTTGTGTTTTACAAAAAGCTATTTGGTGCAGTACAGATGGACTATTTATACAGCTAATTCTTTTATACTAATTTGGATTCCTAGAAAATGGACAACTCCACGTACTAGGTTAATGCATTCTCACGTTAATTAATACTCACCACATGAGTGCACCAGTATGAATGCTGCACTGGACTGTTTACCTTTTGCAATTAGATGAACCATGATGTACCAGGGTTGCCCTGACCTGTTTCGCATATTTCATATTCACCAAAAAAAGACCTAAATTAAAAGTGCAGGTCTCATAAAACTAAAGGAACAGTTTCTTCATTTTTTCTACAGTGACTCTGGTAGGAATTAGGCTCATAATCTCAGGGTTATGTTCATAACCTTAGGGTTCCTTTATGATTTCATTATGTTATTTACTTGTTTACTTATACCAAGCAGTTACTGTGCAATGAATGAATGACAAAACATCAACAGCTCCGAACTCGCTCTCAAATTATACTGGTATAAATCCCTTTGTATAGTGTTTCTTCAATCTCAAGGCAATTTTAGCAATATCTTGATCTGTTCTTTTCCAGGATGACAAAATACTGGGCCTTCATCCTTTGGATGAGGACGCATGAAAGCTGTGGTAGGGGTCATGATATTTTCAGTATGGTAGCCAGATTAGGTAACCACCCTGTAACTCCAGTGGCACAAGTGTTGCCACAGAAATACATAGGGCTTTTAGAAAATACCTATTTATATTTCAACATGAGGTGCAGCAATGAAGGAATCCCAGATCTTAGTCACCAAGTCATCTGTCATATCAGCTCTGAACAGAACAGAGTGAAAACTTCTCTGAAGAACTTGAAGCGTTTTTACCCATTTGACAAGAACAAAACCAACAAAAAAAAGAGTGCTGTTTTGATATATATTGCATAAGTAGCATATTGCAGTGATGTATTTCTAAAACACATTTTAACATTTCAGAGAAAGATAAACTCTTATTTAGAGGAACTAATTACAGATGATAAAAGAAATTTTTGTTAGCCTGAAAAAAATCTATTAATATTTGTTCAAATACACAGGTATTGGAATCGTACAATGTATACTTGCCCAGTTGTTTTTTTTTTTCCTAATGGCACTCGTTATTCTAAGTATGCTGTATCTTTACATGCATGGTGGGAAATCAGGTCGAACAAGTATTTGCTAGGGTGTTGCAAAGGAGAATATTTACCTGATTTTGTAAAGTATCTGGCAAAGAGAAGCAGTAAGTGTGCAGTGTGAAAATTGAAACAAACCTTTAGAAAAGAAATGGCAAGCCATTGGGACATGAAAAATGTCTCAGGTGCATACCATTTGTTAGCTATGGGTGTAGATCACTGCGGGCTGATGTGGGCTAGCTGGCCTAGGGGTATGAGAAAAGGTTCTGCTGTCATACTCTTACAAATTTAGGAAGTATGCTAAGTCGAGCAATGAATGCTCTTTTAATAATCACAAAACCAGAACTATTTCCTTAGTTTACTCACCCCTAACAAATGAAAACTCTGACTCCATTGAAGTTAGAGAGGAGCTAAGATTTCACCCAGTATCCCCACCGATCTGCAAGTTCAAAGGACCAGGAAGTTTGGGATCCCCTGGGTTTTCAGTCTTTGAACACGGAAACATAAAAAAGTGAGCACCAGACTTTCTGCTTACTTCCCAGTCAGCCTGTGACCCCAGCAGTCTTCTGACATCCTCACCCACTCACCCTGGCCCCAGCTTCTTTCATGTCTGCTGTATGACATGAAGAGACGTTTTTCCTACCAGGAAAAAGCTTGCACGGCAGTGCCAGCTTGTTCAGGTCTACCCCGTGAAAGAAGCTCCAAGGGACAAATTGAGAGGCATGAACGTGCTTGCTCTGTCTGCCCTGCATTCCCACTCCCTCCCCCTTCCCCTCCAAACAAGAGGCCCAAAAAGTTATGAAAATATTGAATCCCAGTGCTTTTTATTTTTAAACAGGGGGAAAGGAGGTGTGGGGGGAAGGGGAGTTTTGGCAGTCAGTAAAGCACCGCGCCATGCTCTGATGGGAAGGTCTCATCCAGCAAGCAAGGACAATAGCTCACTTGTGCCGGGCCCTACCACATCACCGTCACACAGGAAGGGTATCTGAAGGTCACAAGGAGCAGACTACGGCCCAACTATATTTTCACAGGAGGAGATGTAAACCTGATGGATTGAAGGAACATTACACACTGGACCTTGCTGGGAGGCTGGTCATATACAATAACAAATTTGCAGTTAAAGAGCACAGGGGTTTAATGAGCTTCCCTTATTTCAAAGAAATCCCTTCCCTTCACCCAAATTTGGTTTTTTTTTCTTTCTGACTCAGTGCTAGAATACTACAGCACCTCAGTTATAATCCTAATTGAGCTTCACAACCAGCATGATGAATAATTATTCTGTGGGACAATTATGAAACCAAATTAATTGGATTTCAAAGGGTGGGGGGGAAACCACCCGAACACTTCTTGTTCCAGCCTACAGAATAATCTGAATTCATGCTCACTGAGTATTTTATAGGCCTCTGGAACAGAATTGACACCTTTGTGAAGTTGTTGCTTTCTCCCACAAGACTCCAGCCGCAGGACATGCCATTTGCAATTACACAATCCTGTGGGTAGGACCACCTTCTCAAACTCTCTGTTTTCATCAGAATGACCTGCAGAAGTCATGGGGAGAGAAATAAACCATTCTCTAGGTTTCACAAGAATTTCAGAACATATATTATGAGGAGCTTTCTATTGCTAAATACAGGCAGCAGCATAGAAATATAGGTGTGAAAGGACTTGCCTGTTTGGACGTGTTTCATTTCATGCAACCAACAAGGAACTGTGTGCTACATATTCCTTCTGGAAAGAGTCACCAGAGAAGTTCCCCATACTTCCTTCAGACTAACATGTCACAAATGACATTCTCCCAAAATAGATGTAAGACAGTTATATAGATCTAATAGCCTCAAATCATACAGTGATATCCTAAGAGGACTGGAGCAAGAGCAAAACCCTGGAACCCTGCAAGAACACACAGTTAATAAGGTGAACGTGCCTAGAAATTGATCAGCAGGCCACACTGCAAAGGCAGGCAATTATTCCTCCCCCCCTTACCTCTGAAACAACTGCCCTTGCTATTTTGACCTTGGGAAATATTTTTTTCTGCCTAAATCTGAAAAATGCAGTAAGGCCAAGCAGAAACTTACTCTCGGCAGCAGCAGTAGCAAACCTCACAAAGCACCAGTGTCCCATCAGGCATACATGCATATTGTGGCAATGCTTCTGTCAGGCTTCCGATCCAGCATGCACAGTGTGCGACTGCAGCACCAAACAGTCCAATGCTCTAAAGATGACAAACAGTTGCATCCCTCTCTTGACTAATTTATGCAGCTTTCTCACAGAATGGAAGTCTGGGTATCTTTCATCATGGCTACCAAGCACTACAAGGACTGGCAACTTTTGCCTTCAACCATTCACTCAATAAAGGAAAACACTTCAGCATAACCTGTACTTTTCAGTCCTGAGAAGGCAAAAGCCAACACAACTTAAGTAAGTGACAGGCCACGGACAAATGTGTGCCTCTACTACATGACTAACATGGCACATGTGCCAAATAGAATAGATGATAAACTATGATATTTTTTTGGGAATACAAGTGTGAAAACTCATGCCAGCCTCCAGGAGAGGAAACAAACCTGAACTTTTGTCAGATAGATAGCTTTTGTTCAATGTCTTCCAGTGATGCTCTAGGCAGCAGAGATATCCTTTATGTCTTGAAGGACAGATCATTGCCAAGCTTCTGTTGTGCATGCAGAATTAAGACCCTGGCTGCATCTGGCTGGTGACAGACATTATATCTTGGTTTGCTTGCCAGTATGAGATCAGCTCTCCCAGTGATGAGCCTAGGCTGAACAGGGATTTTGGAAGAAGGCTTCTTTTTCTTGTAGCTTGGCTGAATAATCTTAGACAGTGAACATTTTTGCCTTTCTCCTCCTTGCTAACTTTTTTCCACATAGTCACAGAGATGAGGGGAAGGAAGCCCATCTTTTCATGCAACATTGTTCTCCTCCTGGAATTTGACTGAAGTCAAGAGGGCTCTCACTAGGCTTGGCCAAGGAGGTACAGAAGGGTGACCTAGCATTTCTCTCATCACACTTTCTTGGGATAGCTCAGTAACACACATAATAGCCTATTTACAACACTGGTTGCAGGCAGAGGTTGTCTGATGGTTCCAGGCCCCCAAAGGACTCTCTTTACCCTGCAATAGCCATCCCACAGCTCCCCTATTAGCTCTAGGGCCCACTGCACCACCTGTATGTCAACACCAACAGAGGAGAGACTCTGCCTCTGACCAGCAACAGGCTGGTAAACAGTGTGATTTCATCATTAAATGAATCTCTGTGCATGCCTGCAGTTCTTCAGGCTCTTCCTTACGTCCTCTCCCACCTGTCTTTGCAGAGGAATTAATTTTGTTTAGGAGTATTTAATTTGTGGTACTCTCACTTATGAGCTAGATATGATGCACAATATTTCAAGTGACTATCACTTCAAGCTTCTAAATATATATTCAGACATGTAAAAAAGTGATTTAATGGTTTTAGGGGTTTCAGACCAATAAAATTAATTCTGGCTCCATTTCCTTTCCTTTTGTTCCCACCCTATGGGTTTATAATTATAATCAGTACAGGAGATTTTTGGCAGCAAACATTAAAAAAAATAGAGAAAGGCAGATGGTGGGGAAACACAACCATCTGGCTGAGAACAATCCTCTAAACATCTACAGAAAAGTATTCAGATCTCTGCTTTTTTTGTGTTCCAGATTTCTTTGATACACAGTCATTCCTATTCCCTTGCTGGAATGAGGCTTGACTTCTAGTTTTGAATTTATATCATATCTGGGCGGTATGCATGAGTAATTAAGAGTAAAGACCATTTCAACACATATATTATAATTATCTCAGTGAAAACATCTATATGAAGGACTGGAGGAGTAGGGAGGAAAGGATGGGTCATTGTACAAAAGGAAAAGTTTAGGTTTAGCTTTGAAAGCAAGTGCCCTGCTCAAGCTCAACTGCCATAAGAAATAATTTCACTATTAATAACTGTTGTCTTAAACTACATATGAGAAAGTTTCAGAAAGCATGAAGGTCTCAACAATGACACTTGATAGAAAACTAAAATTTTAAAGCATTCCTAAGACCCTACTTTTTTTTTTTTTTTTTTTTTTTTACGCTTTATTTGTGATATAATTTGTTTGCATATTTCAACCTGTGATACTTGTTTTATAGCTGTTGGAAAAACCTTTCCAGGAAATGAAAAGAAATAAAAGTTCTCTGCAAACACAGACAAACATATTTTATTTATTTAGTGAAGAAAGTAAACTGGGAAGAAAAAGCAAGCACCAATACCTCAGAAGAGCTGTAGAGTATGATTAACTCCATGCAGTTTTACATAAGGTAGTATGCCACTGAACAAGAACCTCTTCAAAAGCCTTCACTTACACGTATTTCACTTAACTTGAAGAAAATAAAAGGAAGATCTATTTCTACTAAGTTCTCAAGGAATTATTTTTCCATCCATTTTTTTTTTTTTTTGTATTGGAATTCATACAGGCAGAAAATTTCACGGAAGCTTTTCCAGATAAAACTATGGCAGATGAGGAAATAATAGTACTGGTTTGACACAATGCAGGTTTTAAGTTACAGAGGAGAAAAGTGGTCTTATTTGCTCAGCTTTTGGTGAATTTCGGCAGCATATTTAAGAATTTGTAGATACAAATTAAAGAAAACTCGAAGAGCACAGAAATCAAGTCCTCAATAAAAGAATGCAAGATTTGGAAGAAAGAAATTCTAGTATCTAAGTTTATTAATTACTAATGTTACTGTATCACACTACAATAATAATACTCAATTATTCTGTAACTATATCCTGTAGTTTTCAACTTCCCCTAAAGCAGCTGCTAGTGCCAAGGACAGGATATGAGATGGGATGGCCCACTGGTCTGAACAATTTCTATGAACCAATGCCAACTATACAACAAGAAATGCTAAACAATGTAATTACAAAGTTTTTAATTTACAACATATTTTGGTCTCCTCATATAACTTTGAGGGCTTAACTGTGGCAGCAACAAACTGCTGCCAGGGAAGAAAATTGGCCCATGATATTTAGAAGCTGTACTTCACTTTCTGATGACTGGAAAATTCCTTTGAAGTTTACTCTACCATGAAAGGTTTGAGGAGGGCATGAAAAATAATCAGAATTGCATTGCAGGGAGATTACAGTATGATTTGCTTGGGTGGCAATGTGAAGCACAAGGCCAACAAGGGTGAACTTCATCTAGGAAATTTAGAAGTTGGTAAATCTTCACAGTTATGGAAAACCAAATAAAAGAGCATAATGCCTACCATGGCTTATCTATAGGGACATGGTATCAGCAAAAGAATCACTAAATAACTAGTGTTCCATTTTATGACAGTCTACATATGTTCAGCTGAATTACACCAGCTTTGTAGGTATGCACTGCTTGAGATAGAAGGAAATAGAGTATTTTACTGCTTTGGGGTTAAAGATTCTGTAATCCCTGCAGGTCATGGGTAAGATTTAAAGTCTAAACCCAAGCACTGAAGAAAATAAAGCAATTCACTCTGGTGCTGACAGTCTGCTCATCAGACAGCAGAATTCCAGGTCAATTTACTTGAGTGTGCTTAACTTTGAACACTGAGAATTCACACAAGACTACACTGTCTAGGCAAAAGGATGGACTCATAATTTTGTTGATAAGATTATTATCCTTTTAGATGACACTGTCACAGGAGAAAGAGTTTGGTGTAGGGGTATCTAGATGTGAGCAATAGCAACTGCAAGCTAGCCAGGAATAGTGTGGTTTGGAAATACAGGACTGGTGAAGGATGACAACAGAATTTTTAAAATAAAATATTATTGCTTGGGGACATATGTATTCCTCAAAAAAAAAAAAAAAAAAAAAAAAAAGAGAGGTTTCCTCATACAATAGTGATGACTTCTATTTTAGCAAAGAGGATTTTCTATCAAGATACATTTTTGAAAGACATGTTTTAGCCATCATAAGCACTCCTCTGGTCCAGAGACCAAATGAAACTTTCATCCAATTATTTTCTTGTGCAGCATTACACATCAACACTAATTGTATATATTAGGCCAATATGAATCGAAGGATAATTTGGTTTTCTGAAGGATCTTCTATCCAAAAAGAAAATCCCATTATACACTGCTTATGTTAACTTTAAAATACGTCTATGTAGACTATCTGGTTTAATAATTATTGGAATGAACTCAAAATGGAAAACATCTTCACAAGAATTCATGCAGATTCTTTTCTCCTAATCAGGTTAATTGTCAATTTTTCAGAAAGCATCAAAAAATTTTCACAACACAGCACAAAGTACAGGAGTGTACATTTTTAGAGGGAAGACACTGAGCTTCTGCCTGTATCCAGAGACCAATAGGAGCCAGATGCCATGCAAACCTCTATGAATCTGGGCATTCAGGTTATAGAGCTTGCTCAGAGTCAACCTCCTGAGGGAGAAAGAAGTGTAAAACCAGAGCACCTCATCTGCCTGTCCCAACATTTCCTTATGAGAAAAAAAAAAACACCCTGAAAGCAAGGAAAATGTTAACTTGTGGACCTGTTACTGTAATGAGTACTACTGATGTGTAATTTGCTGTCTTTTCCTAGCATAAGACACTATGTGTGTATCACAAAATGTGTGCTCTAACTACTTAGTGATAAATCTGACTTAAATTATAGCTTCTCATCTGTATTTCATTACCTGTGGCATTGAATCTGGGCATCTATAAGTAAGGCACCTTTCTTTCTGAGCCGGTGATTGAGGACAGAAGGACCTACTGGTTCCTGGGAAGCTGAGCTAGCGTAGAGCATGTTTCTGTATAGGTCATTAGCCAATGAATTCTTAGAGCAGAGGAAGAATAGTGAAGAAGTGGTCAACACTTCTTGGGATGGTGTCACTCCCTCTGCTGTTCAAAGGCTCCAGATTCTCCCATCCTTTGTGGAGTCTCATCCTTAATTTAAAAAAAAAAAAAAAAAGAGGGAGGGAGGAAGATGTTGACAAGACACCAGATTGTAGAGGACCCAGGATGCAAGTGGTTATACCTACAGTGAAAATTCCCACCCTCACCATGATATGGGTAAACTGAGCAGGCAACTCTTAATAGCCTTTCTTCCTTCCCCATGCCTTCCAGATTTCCTAAAACATCCCACCTGAAACACACAGCAGCACCAAGTTCATGGCCATGTAGCACTGCAAGTGTTAGCACAGGGTCACCAAGACAGATGTAGACAAACAGCAGGGCATTAAGAGCTAGTGTTCAGCATTCCTGGAAGAAATACACTGGCTGCATTGTGTGTTCCCTGGTGGAGCCCAGCCAGCCTTGCCCAGATTGCTCTGCTTTCCAAGAAGTTGCATTTAGATATTAAGTTGTTTCTACACCTTCTTTGACTGATTCCACTAAGTACATTGGCATGCAGAGGCTGAAATGTCTCTCCAGACTGTCAGCAAGGACAAATGGACAGGACTTTATACTGTTATTTCACATACTAAACCTACTTTGCACTTTTGCTGATTTCTCATTTACTTGTAAGGTTGTAGGTTCAGGTGGAGTCACCAAATGCATACACAATGTGTCCAAGATCAGATTAATGGCACAATGACATCCTTCAAAAGGATGGAAAATTGAATACTTAAAACATCTTTGGATGTGTTAGGGAAACACTTGAATCAATGACAGAAGGCAGAGCTCCATCAAAAGTGATGCTACAAGACTTAGTGTCTCCGATACGGCAATGCTACCAGTTTAAAGGGAGATGGGACAGGGACAGGACACAGACTCCATGCATAACTCCAGCTTTCACTTCAGAAACAGCTAATGAATGCACCTTCATCTTTTCTTGGACTTGGAGAGCACTTGAAGGTAACTTTGATGGACTTTGCATTATGCCCTCAATGTAAAGTTTATCAGTAAAACAGCTGAAAATATAAATGGGAAGTTAAAAATGAGAGCACCTTCCTTCCAGTGACATTTCTATAGTGTTTAGAGTTTCCCAAGCTGTATCTGTCAGCACTGCCACAACACCTTTTGGCTTTGGAGACTTTTTTCCCTCTTTTGGTTAGATAAACCTGTTGGGAACCTTAGGTGTGTATGAAGAGACAGCTGGAGCAGACTGGGGACAGTCAGTTCAGGTAGGTTAGGAAGCAGGTAGTGCTAGCGGTAAAAAGAACCAGCACAGATCACAGAATCATAGAATCGTTTAGGTTGGAAAAGACCTTTAAGATCATCAAGTCCACCACTAAACCCTAAGCACCACATCTACATGTAATTTAAACACCTCCAGGGATGGTGACTCAACTACTTCCCTGGGCAGCCTGTTCCAATGCTTGACAACCCTTTCAGTGAAGAATTTTTTCCTAATATCCAATCTAAACCTTCCCTTGCACAACCTGAGGCCATTTCCTCTTGTCCCACTGCTTGTTACTTGGGAGAAGACACCAACCCCCACCTGGCTACAGCCTCTTTTCAGGTAATTGTAGAGAGCGGTAAGGTCTCCCCTCAGACTCCTCTTCTCCAGGCTAAACATTACCCAACTTGTGCACAGAACCTGCACTGGTTTAAACTTTTTCCAGTCAAGTTCATGCCCAGTTGCCTACTTGGAAGAAGCATTAGTTTAAAAAAAAAGAAAATCACAAAAAGTACAAGGCGAGGGGAAGACACCCCACCCCACCCCCCAAACTGGACTATTTTAAAAAAGGCCAGTTATAAACATGTACACATGGATGGGGCCTGCAGTCTGAGGGCTTGTCCCTGACTAAGTGACCACCACTGCATGTCTGTATTTTCATGCAGGTTGTTTGCGGCCATTCTGCAGGGACATCCAGCAGACCACCCTTTGTTAAGCAGACGTCAGCATTTACTTGCGTCAATAGCTGAAGCTCTTGGAGGAAGAGGTTTCACATGCAACTGTTTCAGTGTGTGCATCTGTGTGTCTTGGGTGGGGTGCAAGCCACTGCCCTTGAGCATGTTTGCCTGTCTTTGTGTAGCAGTACTGCAAAGTCCTACAAGGAGCTGTCTCTTGCAATCTGAAGCCTTGCTCATGTCGTAATCTCCTCGTGGGTGGTCTAGTACATAAGCAGAGAGTCTGACTATTTTGTGGCTCTACCCAAGCAGCACTCATTGCCCTATGCAGCCTTAGGCTGGAGGGCAGATCAGGTTGACTGGTGTCAAAGTAAAGGCCTTAACATTGGGAATAAATCTATTTCAGCTGTGAAAAGAGTTTAGAGAACATTTCATATGCAATCAGAAATGGGGGATAGGGGAAAGAAAAAGTCATCTCATTGCAGATATGTGGAACTTCTTCCCGTGAAAGGAAAAGAGCTGAGTTACTTCCAGAAAAACAAACCGCTTCTCATTATGTGATTTTGGGAACGTCTATAAAACCACCGTTTTGCTGAAGAGCAGCTCACCTCTTGCCTTTCAGCAGTCTGGTTTTCCTCAGAAGGCCTCTGACACCAAGCCCCAGTACTTAAAGGAGGGCTTATGTTTGCACAGAAAGCTTTATGGTATTTCTATATATTAAAATTCTCACTTGCCTATACAGCTAGGAGCTGCAGTTTGCAATTATTTTTTTATGCCTTCTAAGCAGATAACATTTGCTCAAATTCACAAGACACTCATCCATCTGCTATGTGATCACTAACAAGTTTAACAGCTTGGTCATGTTACAGAAACAAATCACATCTAAAATATTGACGCCACCTTCCTCTGACAGGTTAATTAGGGAATTTCTATACGCAGCTACTAAGATGTTTTCTCAAAAACGGGAATCTCATTTCCTGTCTCGTCCCCCCCGCCCCAAAGCAGACCATGTAAAGGCTATAAATGGGTGTTGTAAGCATAAATTTACTTATTTTTAGTTATAGAGGCTAAAGGTCTTCCAATTTCATGCTTTGTTTGATGGCAAAAATGGTTGAATGGAAAGGGTCTGTTCCCTGATATAAGAAGGTAAGGGAGTAATAAGAACAGAGAAAAGCAACATAGACAGTTTGCTCTTCAGCTTGCTCCCGGACTGATTTGCCTTCCAAGCACCTCCTGTTACCTGTTTTATGTGCTAAACAGCAGTGGTCACTGTACTCACATGAAGATAAATAGTTGAAGTGAACCAGAAAGGAAGACAGGGAGGGAGTTCTCAGAAGGGAGAACTTTCATTGCACGCTGATCAAAAATGCAATGGTAAAAGACTGGAAGTTCGAACGGATATAGTTGTTTGCTGATTGCTTCACTTAGGCTTTACATGACAAGTATTTGCTATTTCTATCAGCTGTCTAAAAGCTGGTAATGGCCGCAAATTAATCAAAGCGAGATGGTAATTATTTAAAAGCATAGGCACTTTTAATAGTTCACAGAAGTTGAAAGATGGAAGAGACCAGTTAGGCTATCTCAGCAAGCCCAGAGCTCATCCTGACAGTACATTTCCAGAGCTGTGTTCAATTCAGTTTTAGATGACCAAACAATGGGATTGTCTCTGTTTTGCAAGTCAAGCCAGAATACGCAGATGTAACACCAACAGCTACGTAGATGCTATGACAGCACAACGCCAAGCACGCAGACAAGTTGGAAGAAAACTATCATCAGACGAGTGTCAGCATCAGAGAGAGGTTGGGGCTCTTCTCAGGACTTGGGGGAGCTGCAGGGAAGAGCCATTGTTCTGGCCTCTGTACAGTCTGCTAGATTTGGGAAGAAACATTCTCACCCAATTTCTACCTCATTAACACAGGTAGCAAAGAGAAAGTGATTAGAAATCAAGAGGACTCACATGCAGCAGGATATTTGACTTCCTGATTTTTCATCCCACCAGATTTTTTTTTTACTATTTGTACAGTGCACACCTTTGCCAGCCAGCAGTACAAGGGCTGTGGCTGACCTTAGGACATAAACCCCAACCTGAAAAAAGAACTGAAGGTGAAACTTGCGCGGAGGTCTCCTTGTGTGGTGTGTAACAGTGCTGTGTGGGTCAGGATGCAGCTAACACTGTTGTATCTGAGAGACTTAACAACCCATTGGTCAAAAGTTTCAGGGAATGCTTTTGTCCAGACTTTGTCCAGGGGTTTGGACACAGCAGAATTTCTCTCAGTTTGTTTTTCAGGCTTGTGTAAGGAAAGGACAATGGCAACATTGGTTTTGTCAGTAGAAACAAATTTTGCAACTTCAACAAGACCACAGTCCAGACATCTCACAAGGGCCAGAAATCATTCCACAGCTTCAAGATGTTCCCGTTGTTGTTGCATTCACCTGCAGTTCTTTCTGGGAGCGTATACTGCAAATCCTCATTTGCAAAAAGTAAGCTGCATTACTATTCCTTATGAGGAACAACATCGCTGTAAACTTACCAGTAAAAGGAAATTGTGGGAAGGCACTAGAAAAGTCAATATTTAGATGATTTTATCTACACCTAGATGGACAAGTTGCCATCAGAGACAGCTTGGCTTTACCCTAAATCCCCAAGAAGTTGGCTACCACAGTCTGAAGGTAGCAACTAGAGAGAAGGCAGTTTTCCATGTGGTGGGAAGCAGTCTCAGGGAGGATGTCCAGAGCCTGCACTATCTTCAAAATGAAGACAGAGTAACAAGATTGCTTCCTGCCTTTACGGCTTCCTCCTAGGGCACCCAACGGGTGCTGCACACTCTAGAATAACCCAATCTACATGATTTATCGCAGCAGCTGGACGTCCCTTCATTTTACACTTTCCAACCTTTCCTTTTCTGGTCTTTCTAGAGCATTCTCCCCACTTTTTGCCTCTTTCTTCCTCTGCAGTGAAGTTGATTGTTCTTTGACCTGTATCATAGCATCAGCTAAAGCTATAAGGTTTCTTTATGTGGGAGCTCTGGAGCATGCTGTTTGGAAGCGGTTCTTGCCCTCATTTCATGCCAACTCTTTACTCATACTAATACTTTGAACTTGGGGGAGCTGGAGGGGAAGGGAAGAAAGGGGAGTGTTTTTGTGAATTCAATTAGAGGTGCTCATTGTAACCAGGACCCAGCACAGTGCTGCTCTGCATTACTGCCACACGGATTTCATTTGAAATTAAACACAGAATCAGAGCTTCTCATGTCATTCCCAAATGAAAACCAGGTGTTTCCAACCCAGAAGTGCCATGGAAACATGGTGTCATATTTTGTCTGTAAAGGTTAAAAAGCTACAAACGTCACAACAAAATTGACTTGCTTACCAGTCTTCGAAACAAAGAAAACAGAGAAGTAAGGACACTGGGTTTTATTCTTTGTAAATGTGCATCTAGGAGGAGTCTCTGTCTGCTTAAGAAATTGACCTACTCTCTCCTCAGTATCATCCTGCTCTGGGAAGTTTGTCTCAAAGCTGGTTTCAAGAAAGAAATGGTTATAAAGCCCTGCAGAACTAACACTTTTGCAACATGTTGCCCTGTACATGCGCTAGATATACTGGACAGCTATGCAAAGGAGAATAGTGTAAGCAAAATGCTGGCACACAGTATGAAGGACACCAACACAGAGCAAACAAAGTCTAGGCTGGTGTGTCTGTTCCTGGAAATGAGGGAAGAGAAAAGGACTTGAAACACTGTGGCTTTGCTCTCTGAATAATGTGAAAAGTTATTTTCTTTTACATCATTTGATATCAGGAGTGTCTAACCATGTCCAGGGTAATACTTAAATAACCACAGCTCTTGGATGAAACAGAGAACGTGGGAGTGGAACACGGAAACTGAGTTCTGATAGAGAAATTGGGTTCTTAAGAGTAAAAAGTGTCTCCGAAATGCTGCAGCATGAAAATACAACAAAATTGCTGTATCCTCAATATTAAAGTGATATTTCTAGAGGCAAATATCATTCTGAATGGCAATAAAAACTGATTAATCAAAAGCACATCATAAAGCAGTAAGATTAAATAACAAAGCAAAACAGAATTTAATGTCTTTAATAGACACTCATTTATGTTTAGGTTACTTGGAGAACCAGACTTCCATGACATTCTATAGAGTGCTGGTGTTTCAGTGTCCCAGATGACATACTTTGTCTGATACACTAGAAAGCGTAATCTTGGATCCTCATAATTCATCCAGGAAACTTAACAGCAACAGAATATTCACCTAAAGCTGCATGTATGTAAGTCCTTGAACATGAAAAGGAAGAACAGGAACAATTGCTGAATAAAAGTTTCACCCGAGTACTTTCAGTCCTACAGGTTACTGGCTACACTGTCCTCTGAATGTCATTATTTTGGGGTGGTGGTGGTGTTCTTCTGGTTTTGTAGTTTGTAGTCAGCATTAAGGAAGTCTAGTATATTATCCTCTTCTGCTTTCTGGATTATAATTTCCTTTATGGCACTCTTGTATAGAATTAAACATTTTAAAGGAAGTGGAAATTACGCTGTTTAGCAAGAGAACATGATCTTCAGCAGTGATTAAGTTATCCTCACTTTTCATCAATGTTGATTTATTCCCATTCTTCTTTTCCACTTTATGTTCTCTATTAACAAGTAGAGGGTGGTTTTTTTGACAATGTAGAACACTATAAATTAGGTACTTTGTACATTCTACTTTTTCTCCATCATATCACACTAATCAGAGGGTGGCTGGCATTCTGCAGGATTCTGGTATTTGAAGTCCTTCAACAATTAGGTAGCATAGTGATTCCTATAACCTATAAGCACAAGCAGTTCTATGTAAAGGGACTACCTCTTAACACTTACAATAGAAATAACTATTCTCATAAACTGTAACACGTTTAGCAGCTAAACCACACATTTATAGCACATATTTTGCTCTCAGATTTGCTGGGTGGAAATGCTTTTAATGCTTAGAAATGCAACCCCCAAAACCTTCTGAAAAGAAACTCCATTCTTACAAGATAGGAACAACACTACTTGTCTCCTCTCCCTCAAAAGTAATTGGAGGACTGCAGACACAGTTGTACAAGTTCTCAAGACTACTGTCCATATCCCAATCAGCTTTATTTAAAGGTGCATGAGCAATTGGCTAAATGGCTAAGGGCCATTTACTAGCACATCATTCATCAAATAGCCATTTCCTATTAAGACAAAAGGGGCCCCTTGAAAGGGGGAAAATAATGGTATTCAGAACAAAGCAGAAGGGGTGCCTCAGTGTGCAGCAAGAAGTGCTAATCAGTACACTCCTATGCAATGTCCCCACAAATGCATTTCTCTTTGAACCTTCAAAGTAACTCTGATTCACATAGGAAGTTGCCATTATGACTTTCTGGAAATATGTTATTGTATAGAGACACGTGGAAGATAAGGCAACAAGCTTATTTTTCTGAGCAGGACACATTTTCAGATAAAAGTCAATATTCCTCCCAAATTAAAGTCATTTTTTAAATACGAAGGAATATACAAATGTTGCTCCATTTTAGCAAAAAATGCTTGTCTTTGCGTACACTAAATCTAGTATTGTTAAGGTCAGATCAATATTTTCCACACTGAAGAAAAGCAAGCACTCTTCATAATGAATAATGTTTACTACTTCAGCACTATGAAGGGTATTACAACCATTTGCACTGGTAAAGTACTCTTAGAGGAGAAAAAGAGATACATATGCATTTTTCCTTTTTACTTACAAAAGATTTTTTCTTACCAAAGATGCTATTCAGCATCCAGAAAGGGACCTAGCTGTACACAGTCATTAATATAAACATTAAGAACCACTCCAGAGTTTTCTAGCATTAATTTCCTTCTGTAATGACATAGTTTTGTGCTCAGTGACATGGTGAAAAGAGAGAAAAGGACAGGAAAACACAGAAGTGATGGGACTGATCCATCTCTCAAACAGAGGTAAAGACACTCCACATTTGTCCCTACATTGTTCCCTTTCCTTTTCCCCCTTTCAATTGTCTCTTCTCTCTTCTTTGAATAGCCCCAGACTCTTCCCTGTCAAATAAGCTTAGATCCAATCCTTTCTAAAAATTCTGCATTTGTTTACAAACAGCTAATTTATGAACAAACATGTGGCACAATTCTCTATAGCCATCTATGAACCCTCCCCAGCCACATCCATGAAGAGAAGCCAAAGAAGAATGTAATTTCTTCAAAACCCAAATTCATAACAAATAATAAATTATTTTTATAACATGACCTCAGGCTGGTTTCTGGATGAGTTAGCAGAAAACAGATTATGAGGTAAAGGGAAAGCCTTTTAAATCTGCCTCAGTACCGGCAACAGGTTGAATAAATTAAGTACCTTGAGTAAAGGCATGCAATATCATCCCAAATCTAGATCCTAAGAGCATTATCACTGAAGCATCAGTCTATAACCGTGTTATTGCAGGTACCAATAAAAAAATTATTCTTCATGCCACAGGGTAAATGCCTAGCTTTTACAAGCATTCATGACTTGAAATTCTGCACCAAAGCCAAACAAAAGGTTTTTATTTGGATTTTAATGGAGCAAGCTCTACTGGAGGAGAGCCAGAGCTGTCATCTATTTAGGTAATCTTAAATTTCAAGGATAACATTATATGTCATGTAATAACATAATATATATTATGCCCAAACCCATACACATAGTGTCAGATATTCATCTAGGGTAAGCCATGGTAGCAGTACTGACTTCAAAAGAGTATTTTACTTTCATAGTCTGCTGAACTGGTCTAAATAATGGCAGTTTTAAACACAGACACAGCAAGGTTCAGGTTAAGACTGCTGGAAAATGCCAAGGCCATGGCTCTACTGTCTGATTTGCTGATATCAGAGATCTGAGCTAAGGGATGATTTTTGCCTTCTGGCATTGGGTGCAGACTGAAAAACCCAAAAAAGTGGTAAGCCTTACCCTCCAGACATCTGCCCTGCTTCATCTTAATGTCCTGACATTTTTCATCCCTGTTTTCTCCCTGAGGCAAAAAATAGTCCTGTTTCTCATCTTTGGCTAGTAAAGCTTTGTTCGCAAGGCTGAAAAGTCTTCAGCTGACTCTGTTTAAGGATGACTCCATCAGGTGAGAGGACAGGCTTTCTCACTTGTACAATCTCTCAGAATAACCTTGCTGAGAAGAAAACCCTGGTCATAATATGCCAATGAGACTTTTACCAGTTTTATTAGGGCCAAGATTCAGTAATATGTGTCTGCTCTCCATGCTTAAGCCTTAACTGAAAGTTAATTTTCTGTAAGCAGCAAAATTGATGTTTTCTTCCACAGAAGGGAAAAAATGCATCCTATTTAAAATTGCATAAGATCTCATTGTTTGGATGACAGGAACAGCAGTGTTTGCTGGTATTTTCAAGTAATTGTGCTCAAAGAGGATCTTTGTCTGAGTGTTAGGGAAAAGTTCAATACAAAAATCACTGTATCCCATTAGCCAGAGGAGACTTGGAAAACTCACTTATTAACTGGGTTACACTACCACAACAGCCAAAACAATGTTAAGCTAGCAGCCACTAAGAACTCCAAAAGGATCAGTTTGAAGCTCTGCAAGGATAATTTTCAAATAGTATCCTTTTCCTAGAAAATCATATACATGTTTTATAGACTAAAGTTCATCCTTAATTCAGATTAGTCGCTTGCTACAAATTCCTCACCGCTGTCCCTAAACCACAGAATGAGTAGTTTCAGTTAAATACAATTTCCACTGAAGTCTTTTATGAAGAAGAAATTTTTTAACTAATTTGACTTCAGCCTTGTGAGTCAGTCAGTCACCAGTGCATCACATTTTAAAATTCCAGGAAAAATATATTGCTAAGGAAGCTTTTAACTTTAGGATGGTGCTGATGATACAAACTACAGACTTGTCTTCTCTGCAGACTTCCCTTCCTCAGGACTGCTAACCAGGCTCAAACATAACCAATACCTACAGAACGGAATACACATATTTAAGGATTTAATTTCAGATAGGTGAAGAGTACTCTCCTGGCCAGACAGCATGCAAGCATTCACATACTGCACTGCTGGCTCCAGCAGCCCTGCTCGTTGGCACTCTGTTGACATCAATATCAACAAAGAGGTTTACAACCACTCAGCAGCAAAGTTGGGACATTGTGTCCTCCAAAATTCAATACGAAGTGCTCTAAACTCTCCCATACACTTGAAATAACCCTTGTCCTGCTTCATCCTTTTCAGGAACACTAACACAAGAGAGATGGCAACAGGATTTTCTACAGCCTAAAAGTACCCTTACTGTGTAATGGCTGTCCCTGCTAGAAATAAAGATCCCGCAGGTCAAAGTTTCATCTCACGACTTTTCAGTAGCATAGGATCATTCCAATTACCAATGCAAATGTAATGCACTATTTCATCCATCCAAGACTTTTTCCACACATTTCTCAGTACTTTTCATGTCTTAAGGAAAGAGAAGCACAAATAAACTATTTCTCATCTAGTTAAAGATATCCTGGTGGTGCCATCCACCCAAACCCAGGTCATGACAAGGAGCCTTGTGAGGAGACCATATATGGAGAATGGCAGGAGGGAGAAAGCAGGACTGGGACTCCAATAAATCACTACTTCTGGCAAGATCCTGTCCTCCAGATGTCTAGGAAATGAGAAAGTGTTAGATGCCTTATCATGCATACTCCTCTCACTGAGAGACGCATCAGAGCAAGATATCAGCAGTTTGAACAACATGCTGTGCTTTCTCCATTGAGTCCTCACTTCCACTCTCCAGATTTACTTTTTCTCCTTGGGTCAGTTCCAGTTACTTCTCCTGCCAAGTCAAAGTCCTCCACTCTTCAAATCTCCTCTTATTCCTTGTCATCTTGCAAAGACATTTTCAATGCAAAGCCCAATCTCTGTCCCTAGTATCTCCACTCCAAAACTCAGAATATTCATTTTGCCTATCTCCTATCATTATTTTCCAACAGTCTCTCTCACTCTGGGCATCTAGTCCTACGTAGTCTCCATATACAGAAAAGTTTAGCTGCTATAGCCTTGGTATTCAAAGTATCTTCCTTTCCTCTCTTAATAACCAGGTCTCAATAGCAGGATCAGTGGGAGCCCAGAGAAACTTCCTGAACTTATCTTCCCCAGTTCCAGTTGCAGTTGCAGTTGTTAGAGTCTGTTGAGGACCAAATTATTAGGTTTGGCTAAAAGAAAAGTATTAAGTCCAGGATAAACTCACCAGACTTTCGGTGAGAAAGCTTACCTTAGCACTAAGGGCTCCATTCTATAAAAGTTAACTTCCTTCTCAAAGTCACAGCAGAGTTATTCCAAGGAAAAAGATGTGGCAGATGGATTTCTGATTTTTAACATGAATAGGACTTAGTATTTTCTCCTTTTATCCTTTTCTCAAACTATTGCTGTGCTATGGCTGAGGACAAAGACACTTCCTTCTTGGAACAGGTCCAGCTCTTTTGTCTTCTCCAATATCCTGAATTGGGCTTCCTAACACCTCCTTCTTCCCCGAACAAAGTTTAAGTCTGGAGTTTATCTCAGAGCTTGCACCAAGCTGTCAATTTGAGCAGTCTTCCAAATCTGTGGTCCACCAGGGAAGAACACAGAAGAAACTTCAGTTATGCTTGAGTCACGTGAGTTGTGCCATGGGTATAAGGATGGAACAATTTTCTTCCCAATATGCTGTAAGCTATGAATACTTTTTAGTGTCTTGATTCACTGCAAATGCAGGGATTACTGAGAAAGAGGTAACAAGGCAAGCCAAGAGATTTCCCATATGGTCTCCTGATGAAGTCCTATTGCTCTTTGGCCTGTAGGTGCCAGAAAGCAAATTAACTGCAAGTTTCTCCCTAAGTCTGAATTTCTTACTTTTTTACTATTTGAAGGCAAACTTCAAGGATATATTGTGAAAATACTAGGAAAACAGGAAATTATAAACCATAAATTGCAGAGAAGAAAATAAATGTAACTCTGAGACATTCCCAGACCCTGTGGATTACCAACAGAATAACCTGTACTGGCTATATCAGCTGTGTCAATGGGAGTAGACATTTTCAGTAAATTAAGCAGCCTGAAGCATAAATAGGTTTTAGCTAGGACAACTTTGATTCTACAATCACAACAGTTTGTGAGTTTTATGAGACAAAAGGAAAATCCTTTCAGGACGCTCTTTTCACATCTGAGAGAGCAAGCAGCTCACTACTGAGTAATTTTGGGGATTAATAAATTATCCAGACAGTTCAGTGTAAAACATTTGCAGTGTTGAATAGTGAGAGGCCCAAAGAACCAAAGCTGCTGTTTAACAGATTCCAGCAGACACAGAGAGAAATATGTATGTAAACACATACCTACAACATATAGCATGTGTCTCACAGTAGTCCCTCCATATCTGATGAGAAGAATTAAAGTGACATAAAGCAGGTATTAAGCCTTGGAAAATAATTCTTTTTTCTAAGTGGACAGCAGAAACAAGTGTTTGTTTCCTTCTGAAGACCAATTTATAAGCTTGGTTTACACGTCAGACTGCAGAGGGCAAGGCAAAGATCAACCACAGCATACACTGCTGTGCAGATCCAAGAGGTGAATTTTTAATGCTTGCCAGCATGGACTTCTACTACATCCAAGAGGCAATTACAGTTCTCAGGCTCTGATCTTCAGTGGACTCAGCAACAAGAGCAGCAAGCTCCACAAGATGACCATGCACTATGCAGAAGTGGCTCTGGTTTCCAGTTTTAGAGATGGTGCTCTTTGTCATGTGGACACACCCCAGGCTGGCAGGCCCTGCCCAATGTGAGGAAAGTTACGGAAAACAAAGCTTTTAAATGTCATCTGCTTCTCTCTTCAATATGTCTTGAATGCACTAATCATGCTCTGCAGCTCTTGACAGCACCCAGATGTAGGCCTGGGCAAAGAGACTTACAAGCATATAGGCTTTTATTTTTCATCTAAGTCTTGTCCATTTTCACAGTTAACTGGCTTCCTCTCCCAGGTTCTCAGTGCAAGATGTTATTGGCTGTGCAGTACAGGGGCCACAACATCTTCACCCAATACCAGCATTTTTCAGTGGAACCAGTCCAGAAAGTGCTCTCCAGCAAGCTGGTCTTCTGATCAACACAGGCTCAAGGGCAAGTCCTGCTACTTCAGCAACCAAATTCTGTCATAGCACTTTGATCCACTATCACCAATCCCAGAGCAACAAGCTATTGAACAGAGTAAAAACATAAGGCCATGAGAGCTCCAAGCACTATGTATGAGCATATATTCAATATTCTGCATTGATTTGCTGTCGTGGTAGCTCTAGACATAGCTACAGAAGTGCCTCTTCTCTCAGAAAGCCTGTGGAAATTTCAGGATCACAGCAAAACTCCTATTTACAACAAATATCAGGGACAGGGGTAAGTGAAGTGGACAGAGAGATTGCCCATTAGGGACTTTATCCAACAGAAAAGGCTAGCATAAAAGTTCAGCACACTTGTCATATGAGATACTAAAAAGAATGGTTCTTTTCCTTCTTTCAATTGATACACTTCTATAAAGCAAATTAACAAATTAACAAATAAAATGCTATTAAAAACTGAATTACATGGCCTTTACACCAATCAGAATGAACGTGTCTTCCAGGGGAAAAAATAGTTTAGGTCATCAGTAAAAACAATATTTAAGGGTCAACATTTGCATCAGTGCTTACTTTTCACCAGATCACATTCTTTACCTATTTTTTCCCCATTACCATCTTTACCAGCTTGCAAACAGAACACTGAATTTCTGTAGGAACTGGAATGGATTTCCTTCCTTTATTTGCCACTCATGTTGCTGCTATCTTCTTGCCTGATAGTCATAGGATTGCTATTTCAAACCTTTGGGTGTTCTTTAGTCAGAATGCAAAGAATAACATTTGCATAGGCTCCAAAGGAATTTTAGTATGTTTAAGACTTGTGCAAGTATACTTTGCACAAGTATACGTGCTGCTCTTCTTCCATTTATGCAGCAGGGGAAAAAATGTCTTAATCTTTGGTTCTTGACTATAAATGTATTCATTGACCCTCTTTCAAAACTGCTCATGCTTTTGCATTTGGACAACAACCACTGCAGCTAGCTCTAAAGATTCCCATCAGTTCCTGTGGACAGGAGATTAGGTTCTTTAAGATCATCTCCAATACTGGTCTTCAGGTCTTTGCTGAGCCAGTGTTACTCTCTTGCTCTCAATGTCACCCTTAAGTTCAATTTTAAAAGTTCTCTGGATACACTTCAGCATGACCCCATGACTGGGGAGTTAGGGATCACTCTTCTCTAAGAACTGAACACTGCTGTCTCTTTCAGGGCAGCTCTGTGACACAAGCTGAAAACGAACCCAGAGACTCCCCTCTTGCTCCTGCCATGTCCCACCCAGCACAGGCAGAGCAGCTGGGTGAGTTATCTGTCATGCCCCTGACACAACACCCCAGCCCATGCCGTGGCCGTGGCGTGTCGGAGCGGGAAGCAGGTGGTACATTTCTACAGGAAGTGCCAGTGCCTTGGCAAGAGGATCGCAGCCAGCAAGTCTGGTCATCCCAAGCATGTGGCCACGTTTCCAGGCCCCCTCACCATCACTTAAAGAAGCTGTGCTATTCCTGCAGGTGCTTCTGGGCAACAGCTTGGAAAACAAGTGTTCTGCCATATGGGGCCTTGGGCAGGGAGCCACCACTGAAGATACGTTTGGCATGCAGGCCTGCTGTCAGAGAGGAGATTAAAGCATACTGCTATGAGTGGTGAGGGAAGACAAGACTCCCATGGGACGTGCCACTAGCAGCAAATCCCAGGCACGTGGCGAGATGGCTTCAAACCTGACTTCCAAGAGGAGGGCGGCAAGACTGCTACAACACTAGAAACTGAATTATAATGAATGTGAGTCCAACAGGACATGACACCTAAGAGATGCTGAGGGAGAGGGAAATGATTCAGTACGAACACTTAAAAGTCTGTGGTTCATGTTCCCTGCAGGAATCCCCATGAACACGTGTTCTGTCCCTTCAGCCGTGTACAGGATGCTACCAGTGTGGACTAGAGGGAAAATGTCTCTAACACAGCCATGAGAGCAGATGAATTTGGATAAAGAATTTCACGGGGCAGGGGGGAATCCCAAAATATAATAATGAATAAATAGTTTCTCTGCAAATTAAAAAAAAAAGGCAATACATTTCTTCATGAACTCCTTTACAGTAACAGTGCATACTATTACTCATTGCATCCTTAAGCATGCTTCAGTTACACTATGCATTTGTCTCTCTGCTTACTGTTCACTGGTTTCCTTCTAAATATAGGAACTTTCTTCTGTAATGGCATGACTTAATTCCCTGTGGGAATTGTCTTCTTAAATTTTTTCCAGAAATAAGATTATAATTGCCTACCAAATAGCAAACAGTCACAGTGGAAAGTTTATGAGCTAAAATTTCTACATAGGAATGAGACTGCAAATATTTGGGAAATAGAGGAATTCAGCAGAAGAGGGGGATAAATTAATTATTTACAGTTACAATCAGAAAAGCTGTGATTCTAAACAAAAATTTTCTAGCAAAATTAAGCTCCGTACTGTGTGTTGTGTTGCATTGCACTGCCTGATGCCCCAGGAGAAGACCTATCTTAGTTCAACACCATGTTTTTAGGGTGTTCTAGATATATTTACAGCCTACATACCAAACTGCCCTGCAGAAAAGATCTGGCACCTTGGAGTTTTGGCAAGCAGAGGATATTTAGTTAGGGCTAGACACAGATTGGTTTCAACTTTTGAATACTAATAAATAACCTTCTCACATTCCTGGAGTCACCAAGTACATTAGTTACTGCTTGCTGTCTATAAGCAAAAAAAACCTGTCATTGATCTCTTAAATTCACTGCCACTAATTAATTACCAACTACCAATGCAAGTATGCAGTTCCAGTAGGATTTCTTTGATTACCTAGCTCAACTGTTTTCCTCAAAACTTCAATGTGCTCAATATCAACAATGTAGTTAGGCAAGAATTCAATGAAACAGTATCCAAAAAAACAACAACAGAGCTATCGCACTGAACCCACTCCCCATGTTAATAGACTACCAGAGCTCTTTCCTGGCAAGACTGACAGCATTTGGAAAAATACAATACTGAATACAAATATTGCAACCTTTAAACTTCATTCTCAAACTTGAGCCAAAGAGATGGTATCAACTTCATGCCACAGAATCATAGAATCACAGAATGGTTTGGGTTGGAAGGGACCTCTAAGATCATCTAGATCCAACCCCCTGCCATGGGCAGGGACACCCTCCACTAGACCAGGTTGCCCAAAGCCTCATCCAACCTGGCCTTGAACACTGCCAGGGATGGGGCATCCACAACCTCTCTGGGCAACCTGTTCCAGTGCCTCACCACTCTAACAGTAAACAATTTCTTTCTAATCTCTAATCTATATCTACCCTCCTTCAGCTTAAACCCATTACCCCTTGTCCTGTCACTACACCACTACACTCCCTGATAAACAGTCCCTCACCATCTTTCCTGTAGGCCCCTTTAGGTACTGGAAGGCTGCTATAAGGTCTCCCTGGAGCCTTCTCTTCTCCAGGCTGAACAACGCCAACACTCTCAGCCTGTCCTCATAGGAGAGGTGCCTCAGCCCTCTGATCAGCTTCATCACAGGAACTTCAGTTGTAGTACCATTTTACAGTCACTCTGTCACGTGTTTTAAAAAACCCACATCACTGTTTAACCATAAGAAGGTTTTGTAGCATTACATAGTAGAAGCATTGAGTCAGAAAGCTGTGGCAGATGAAAAAGAAAACAAACTGTAGGCAACAGAAAGTAATGTAAGGCTGTGTCTCAAGTACCTCATAGCAGCCTGGGTGCATCCAGCTAGGTGCTTTGCCTTGGAAACTGGATGCTGAGGTGGCAGGGGGCCACCCTGGCCATCCCACTCTACCTGGCTGCAGAAACCCCCACTGCAGGTGGGAGCATTGCTCTCAGGATATATAGGATTGGAAAGCAATGCCTGAGGCATTAGCATTTATTAGCGTTCTTCTGAGATGCTAGTTATTAAGAAAACATCAGAAACAGTGGAGTTAAAACGGAGACCTTCAGACAACTCCAGATGTGCAGGTAAAGCAAACATAAAGGGAATTCCTGCTCAGTATTGCCCATCATTTTCAGATGCAAGGGACAAACCACTACTTCATAGAATCATGGAATGGTTTGGGTTGGAAGGGACCTCTAAGATCATCTAGTTCCAGCCCCCCTGGCCATGGGCAGGGACACCCTCCACTAGCCCAGGTTGTCCAAAGCCTCATCCAGCCTGGCCTTGAACACTTCCAGGGATGGGGCATTCACAACCTCTGCAGGCAACCTGTTCCAGTGACTTGTGTCATTGCTAAGGGCAAACAGCAACAATTTATATAGGAAAGAAATGATACTGCCATAATAAGACAATATTGGCACCCAGTGGTTTTTAAAAGAGGTCACGTTCGGGGGTTTTATGCGTTTTTTGTTTCGGTTTGGGTTTTTTGTTTGTTTGTTTGTGTTGGGTTTTTTTTCTGAAAAGAACCATTTCTTTTTGAAATAGATTCTTGGTGCATCTCCCACACTTTGTCAACTAAGACCTGAGTAAAGACTGTGATTTATTGCTAAAAAAGAATGCAGAAAGCTTTGTTCCAACTCTTCTTGATGTTTTGGCACTCAATAAGATCATTTTTTGCAGCAAGAAATAAGAAGATGCAGAAGTACTTCAGTCCAATAGACTTTATACTCTATCAAGAGCTAGGTAGAGCAGAGACCTTCAGTTCCCTCTGATCCTGTCCAGGTTCCCACACCAGGATATCTGGTTTTCTGTAGTAGTCTCCCTCTGAATTAGAGGATTTGTTGTGCTGGTAGTCCTACCCTGAATTCACACTTATGTCATGCCCCATTTTATTGTTTACCTAAGAAAGTATTCAACACAAGACAGCAGAGTACCCTAAACTTTTTTATTGGTGCTATGAGAGAGGAGTGGGTTACCTTTGGAGTATGCATATGCTCTATTAATGTTACAAGGAGTATGAGTGAGAATAGCAAAAATGCTTTTAGTCTATCATTTGTCACAGAACACATACTGTTGTGGCAAAAAAATTTTTCTTAATTTGCTGTGGCTGACTTACGCAAACAACACCTGCACAGTCACAGAAACCCAATTAAACACTCAAATAAACTGAAAAATAGATCTACATAGCAAGGGCAAACCACAGCAAATAGAGAGGGGAGCTGTTCTCCACTCAAGAAATCCAAGGACTCGGGGACCACCACCTGATCAGCTGTACCTGGCAGGTGTTTAGAGAAGGCTGCAGGATAAAGCTTTACACCCTTTGTGGACATGGTAACAAAAAATCCAAGATTTCTTCTACTTCTTTGAAGCCCACTGAGCCTGTAGATGTCACCTAAAAACTTGCACTTATAGAGACTCAAAGGAAGAGTCAAGAAGATGCTTGACATGGAATAGCTCCTTTGCATTGTAAGAAGCAATCCAAAGGCTACCTCCCCTCAGATAAAGGAGCAGTCAAAAGGAAAGGACAAGGAAAATAGATCTTGTGAGGGGACTGACAGGAGTGTGCGGGAGAGAAAGGAACAGACACAGCCTTGTTCGTGCAGGACTTAAACAATAGCAGAGAGTTGCACTGTTAAGCAGGGGACACAGCTGGCCAAGCCACATGGCTTTGCAGTGGAAATCTGGGAGTCAGTAGAATGATGTATGGACTGGGCACAGGAAAAGGCTCTCGGAGAAATATGGTAGCAACATAGAGAGAAGAGCTTTCCTTTGGTCACACCGAATACAGGTTGAACAGTCTTGGGCATGCACGCACATGCTCCACAGAAGACTGAACTTCCGCTGTTGTCCGTGCTGCCATTCTGACGTAGGACTGCGGGAAAGCAGTTCATTCAAGGCTATGCCTTTGCTCTCAGGGGTGCAGTGGGCAACTGAAGTGGTACATTCATGGGTTTTGTGATAGGGACTTCTCCATCCAATCACAGCATCATCTTTTGGTTGCTACAGACCTGAGCCAGGCTCCACCTATCAACAACACGATTGTAAAAGCTTCTGCAGACCATTACCAGCATAATGGGCTTCTGCTACATTTTTCTTTTGTTTTAACAATTTTGTCCCCAAATTCTGGCTTTACAGAGGTCTGTCTCAATGTAAACCACCCAACAATGTATTGGTTTAAAATTCTAATCCCTCAAAGCATTTAAACTTATTCACAAACGTAAACACATACTTTGCTCAACTGGAATCTTCACTGAAGCAGCAATGAAAATAAAACCAGAAATCACAAAAAGAAACATTGTAAACTTCACTGATGTTCCTGTCTTTACAACAGTTGTCAAATCCTAAAAGACCCAAGCCTTACACCAAAACAGAGAAAAGTAATAATCACTTTATTCTGCTTGGCAAAACAGTGTAATACTGGATGATTCTGTTGAGTTAGACAATGATGGGAGAGCAGTTTACAAGATGAGACTTGTTAGAGCCTGAAACATCCCCCTCTATCTACTCAGAGGTTTTTAAGAAGCACTTGCACACGGGCTCACATGGGACTCAGCTCAGTCACAAACCGTGTTCCAATTAATTTCCATAAGAAAAGAAAGAATACAATAACCCCCAGATGCATTGCAGAAAAATGGTTTAGACACAGACCGCCGTTACAGCAGATAATGCAGTTACCATTGGACAGAAGATTATAAGGCCCACTTCATCAATGTGTGTTTTATCTCTTACTCTTTTTTTTTTCCTCAAGCAATCACACCTCCTTCAGACAGAGATGAGTTTTTTTTATTTAACTGGAAAAAAACAATGGAATAAAGTAATATATTCTTTTCCCACATTTGACCAGTTTTCAGGATTATAAATTCCACTGTATTAAATATCATTCAAACATGAGACCAGATGTCTTCATGTTTACAACACATTCTTTTGGCACAGCTTGTCAAAACAGTCAGTCTTGGAAAATCTGAATATGAATGTTTTCATGTAAGTGGCTCCCAGTGTCTTTGTTAGGCCATGCATTTTAAAACCTTGCAGTGCTAGATTAAGAACACAATGGTCCATTCCGATCACAATATTGTAATACACTCTTTAACTCAGATGCTAGTTTAGCTTCTATCTCTCACTCCTTTTATACCCAGGAAAACCTAATTATGCTAGTTTAAGCAGACACAGGGGCACTGGAAGAATGATGGTGTCTTCACTTGGTTAAAGGAAGAGCACTGCTATAAACCTTGCCAATTCCTGAAGTCAGACTGGGCGCGGTTCTGGGTGACAAGTGAATACGACACTGTAGCACATCCCTCACTAGATGCTGCATTTCAGTCTTTGCAGGTGGGAAGGAGCCTCAGCTCACACTCACCCTGGCCTTTACTAAGGCCTCCAGTATCCTGCAGAGAAAGCTCGTTACCTCATTGCTTGATTGAGCAGGCACCTATGCAGTTTTCATACCTTCCTATGATGGTTCATTATCCCTCCCTACTTTCTCCATATGAGTTTTGCAATGAATTAAAAATTACATAATGCTTACAAGCAAAGAAAAAAATCCTTAGCTTAGAAGGGAAAAGAAACACAAATGGGGCTGGGAAAACTAGATTTTAACAGGATGTGCTTGGTGGCTTGAGTGGATGTAATAATTATAAATGTAGGATTTTGTTTCTTAGATGCAAACAAACACACACAGCTTTGTCTTCTATACTTGTATATTTGTTGTATATTTTTTGTAAAAGCTTGGAAAGGGATTTCTTTTGTTAGAAAGATGAGGGTCAACACAAGGATTCAAGAAAGCAGTGTTCTCAAGGGAACATGTCTTACTGTTGCCTCAGGAAGTGGCCATTAATAGCTAAAATGCCAGTATGTGAGGTAAATTTGCACAGATTAACAGAATGGAGAGCTTCACACACATGAATTTAACAGACAACCTGTAGTCTTACTGGAGCATTTACACTTCTACATAAAGCAAGTGATTAAACAGATGCCATGAGCTCTAAAGTCTGTTATTCATGTTTAAGGGTTTTTTTTCTGAGAAATCTCTTAACCTTAATATATATTTCCAGTTATAGCCACAGCAATTACCAACACAGAAAGAATCAGTCCTGCTCTTTTGGCAAAATTCTTTGTGCTACAGAGGTCCAGAAATTGTACCCTAAATTCAAAGGGGGGGGGGGGGGGGGGGGGGGCACACAATTGTTGCTAAGAGCAAAACAAGGGTTTGTTGTGTATTCTTTTTTTTTTTTCTTTGCCATTCCCTTAGCTCTGACTCTTGTTGCAGAAAAGCATAGCTTTGATTTATATTGTCTAGACTCTTACTTAAAATCAAAAGCAAATAAAAACCTATATTAAAATTAAATCCTGTGAGGTATCCTTTTAGGCCTGAGGGACCTACTTTGGGACTTAGGTAATCCTTAAGTAAGAACTTAGTAAAGCTTGTCTGTTTGTTTGTTTTCCCTTACAATTGTAAATTCAAGCAAACAATTCTGAGACCTTGTATTTTCCAGCCAATATTGTACAAATTTCTCATGGCTATTTTTCAAGGATGGTGACTTCTTTAATATGGATTTCCAGAAATACTGCTGCATGGGTTGCTTCTCTTGCTTACTTTACAATCAAGGCAGGCTCTCCTTGTTTACTAATTGAAATTTGGCTTTATTACTGAATCTTGCAAGGCCACAGTTCAGAAGACTGCTGTTCAGAAAACCATGGCAGTTTCAGGACCTCACTGTGAAATGAATATTGAATATGCTATCAGTAATAAGTGATGCAGCAGACAAACTGAGCTGGAGAAGAAAGCTTTACATGCTGAAAAAAAAGTCATTGAAGGAAACCTGCTTTCACAGAAACTGTTATGACAGCAGGGAACTGGACTCAGTGACATAACAGTGATGACTCTGTGCCAGGATTCTCAGTGGCCACAGCCTTGCTTCAACCTGTCTTTTATCCCCTCCATGCCCTAACTCCAAACTGAATCCTCCTGAAGTCCTGACCCTTTTTCTTGGAAACAATTCAACGTACTGAATGCAAGTACTGCCTTGGTTAGACAGGGTCACGATGTAGGCAGTCAGTGCTGTCTGCTCTCTGGGAAAGTGACGGCTCATCAGGAGGTGCAGATGGGAGATTCAAGGGAAGAGCTCAGAGGGCTGATACGTTCTCAAGACACCTTCCCAATGGGGCATAGCCACATGGTGCTAAGTCAGGTGCAGGGAATGAGGGCATGACACAATGAGCCAGAAATTAGAAGCTCCTCATTCTTCTGGATTGAATGGTGGACAGATCTGAGGGCAGGAATGGCTGAAATTGTCCTGCAGTACGTGGTCTAGCACAACCTCGTGTGGATCCCAGCCCACCTCCTGGCCTTTCTCATCTTTCGAGCTCTGTTTCTTCACTCTGACTGGCTCTTGGAGCCCAGATACTTTGCAGCCCATGTTTCCTGCAAGACATGGGCATGCAACAGGCAATTTGGTAAGCCTTGCAACGTCTGTTAACTCTGCCAAGCATTGTGCCACAGATTTGAATTAAAGTTATGTGGTTCAGTCAAATGTACTAACATGATTAAATAAAAAAAAGACTGCATTTTAAAATTCAAAATAAAAATCTGAGAGTTTCCGAGGCTGCCACATCCTGTAAAGAAACAGAATTCAGACAATGTGCAAGATACAGAAATTGGTTAAGCACTATTCAAATAACTTCCTATACAAGTTTTATAATATTCACAAATCTGTAAAGAACTCCTCTGAACACTCTAGTCCCTCTTTCAAAATAAACCATGAATCTGTGTATTCAGAATGACTTTCTGGTAGCTGCTATTCAGTGCAAGGCTCACCAGAACTGAGTATATCTCTTTTTTCCTGAAGTGCTCAACTCAGCACCCAAGAGAAAATCGAGAACCTTTGTTCTATCCTTTACTCATGCCTGCTGCTTCAGACACTGTTCAAAGACACATGACCCATAGCATGTTCCACATGCCTATCAGTTCAAGGCATTTCTTCTCTCCTGCCCTTCCTGCTAAAGGGTAGAAAAAGGAAAACCAAGCAATGGATCTACTGCAGAAGGGAAGAGGATGCACATATAAATTGGAGTGCATACATATAAAACACGTGACCATGTACGACTTCCCTCCCATGTCTGCAGAAGCTCATATCATCAAGCCTAACCCACTGTTCAGTATGACAAAATTGTCAAGCTGCTCACACCCAAGAAAATCATTACATTGACCATGTCTGGTTGATTGTTTTTTTTTTTTTTTCAACTACACTTGGATGTATAAATCAAAAAGGTGTTGAAATATAGATCTACATGGACACAGGCACGTCTAATGCATGTAGGGAGTGCAAACCTTTTCTAGATATAATTAGTAACTGGACAGGAAACTGTAACTTTCTGAAAAAGTTTTTTGAACAGATTCAAAGCAGCGCTCAGCAGGAACTGAAAGCTGCCATTATCTAACAGCTACTTACCAGCCCATATGAAAAAAAACCTGACACAATTAATGTGACCCACACAGACCTACAGTCAAGAAAACTGGAATACCTTTTGCCCTTAAATAGTGCACAAGGACAGGTGACCAGAAAATGCTGTAATTCCATTTTGGAGTGCAGTCATGGATCAGTATCTAACACAGGCATTTTAAAGCATTCCACTGAAAGATTTCTGGAATATTTTGTCCACTGCTGATTTTAACATTTTTGAAAGTGAGAAATCACAAACTAAATTTAGCTGAAATTCACATGTTTACAAATGACATCATAGGAAGCTGATGTCACATACTTAATTCTACCAAATGGTACAATGAAATCTTTTGTACAAAGTTCAGTCACACTTGGAACTGTTTCGCTTTATCCCAACAGCATTTATTAAGATACAGAAATGATCTATTTCTCAACAGAGTTTCTTTCTCTTCTCACTAGTCAGGCAGACAGCAGCCTCTCTATACTCCAGGCATATTAGCTGACTTTCAAGGAGGAGCTTAGTAATGTATGCATAATCCTATGCAACATGCACTTCTTTATATTTTACATTCTTCTTACATCTCCAGTGATCAGAGTTTGGAAAAAAAAAAAAAAAATCAAAACCCCGCAAACAAAAAAAATCCAAACAGGTTATAAGACAGATAATGAAGTCTTTGCTTTAACCTGGCATAGAAAATTTCTTAACTTTGTTCTCCTAGGATTAATACTGTTAATCTTGAAAGTGCAATACAAGGAGCACTACAGAAGCACTACTTCTGTACTTAGCATTACTCATATTAGTCACATCTCTGAAGTTATGTAACAACTGAAACTGTGTTATAATAAAATTCAAGCTATGCTGAAGGACTGTAAAGTCAGAAACCATTTGTTGTGCGGATGGCTAACAGAAATATGGCAGCTGTGCTTCCATAGCTGCTTAGGTCTCTTTCTTTCTTTGATAATCTTCTGCTTCTCCAAAAGATGTACAGGGAATTTATACCAGCTACCAGCTAATAAGGAAAAGACTGTTTTCTTAGTACTTCTCTAACCATTAATCCACAATTTTCAGTGTACATATAATCAACATGTAACAGAAATATCTATGAGTTTAAGAAGTAAAGTATATTATCTACATGGTATTGAAAATACAGAATATGTGAATGTGAAGAATGCACATTCAGAACAGAGTATTAAACTTAGGTCTAGTTAAGTATTCTCCAGTTCCTAGAAAAGCTCTTGCAGTTTCATGCTGACCACCAGGACCTTCATACAGTTGCTTTCTGTGAATTTTACTTGTATCACATAATCAGCAGGGGACATGCAGCCACAATTTACAGGCTCCCAGTAGCTCTGCACAGCTGTGAAAGCCTGATTTACCACATGCACAGACCTTCTTCACCCTGCACTACAGCCTACGCCCCTGCCTCAAGAACGTCCAAGTTATTCTGGAACAGAAATGAGAGCAAGTAGAAGCATCTAAAGATAGTTCGATGACTGTTCCCTTTAACAATCCTTAGCAATCAGTGTTACTGACTAGTAAAGTGTCAGATCATTGCTGCTAATTAAAGACCATCCATTTGAAAAATATTTTGCTGAGTTTCCAAGAGCAATATACTCACACCACTTCACGGTGGTAAGGTTTTTTACATGTGAAACCCAGCTGAGCAATTTGTCATCACACCACCAACACAGGAAAACACTAGCCCTAGTTTAAGGAAGCCACATCTGCAGAGCAGCCTGACACCCACAGGACAGCCATAGGACACCAAAGCAGGTGACCCTACCAATGTGCTGCATGGCACAACCAGGGAAGTTTAAGAGATTGAGAGATTGAGATTTGTCATTGAAATCCTTGCTTTTATCGAGCAATTCTTCCCCTTCTTTGGGACATTTCTCTGGAAAAAGGCCAGAAAATAGAGAGCCAAAGGACTCTCTAATGGGTGTGCTCGTGAAAAAATATGTTTATAAAGGAACTGGAGAGAAGACACTGATGTTTTTGTCATGTCACATTACTTCAGTTCAGCAACGCCATCTGGGATAAGTTACTGTATGTTTGGTACTGGACCTATATTTGTCTCCCGTGAAGTGCATGTTCCCAATTTAGTATTTTTTCCTTTTTGGTTTAGTCTACTGGAACTGCCACAGCTGCTAACGCTCCAGAAATTCCAGGAAAAAGAGAACTTCTGAACCTATGGCCTTTGTTTTTTTCTGAGAAAGCTCTTGCAAGTTAGACCACACCACACAGTATACATTTTTTTGCATGAGGAAATTTTGCTGCATGATAAGAACCACTATGCTTTTGGCTCATGTAAGCTCTATCAACTTGTCTGTCAACAGAGAGAGCAAACAAAGAAAATAAAGATGTGTTTTTCACTTTTCTATCAGATACGGCCACATAGCCTATGGAGCTACCTAATCTGAGAACAGACTGACTTCTCATGCTGCAAATTATGTTGCAAAGCACCAAAAAAGCCTGCGGAAACGAAGTGAGAGGTCCAGGGTTTCTGCAGCCAGCCTTGATCCCCTGTTCAGACCTCACACAGCTTTGGTTGGTGGAGATGGTCTGGTGGTTTCCACAGCAAGCGCAGGACTAGCAACCTTGGGCACATCACTGAGTGTCAGTCTCTACAATACCTGGGTTTCCTTTGTTATTTTTTTTCTTTGCTGCAGCTCATCCAGCCCTTTATAAACTGAAGCAATTAGCACTTCTCTGCTGTACACAGTAGGTAGGGAAGAGGCAGTAGCAGCTGTCAGGACCCCACAGATAAGGGTGGAAGGGGTGGATGAAGGACAGCTGCAGGCAAAGCTGCCTGACAGCTGAAACTCTTCAGAAAGGCGAGTGCTGCCCTGGTGAGGCTACCAGGAAGGTGAAGAGTCCACTCTGGAGAGCCTGCAGCAGCCATGTTGTGGTCAATAGGCAGGACGGTTCTGTGGCTGCCCCATGCCACCCAGGTGAGCAAACCCCCAAGGGGATGCCTGATGCCCAGCCTCAGGCCCCACACATCTTCCTCTCCCATGCTGCTGTGGGCTGCTGTCTCCCGACCCAGGCTGCCCGCCATCACCAGCCATCCCGCGGGCTGGAGTCTGCCGCGCCACACACCCTGCCTGCTTGAGCCTCCCCTCAGGCCACCCGCCGCCATCTTCCCGGGCCACCACAGGCCGCCATCTTCCTTCGGGCCTGAGGGAGCCCGGGCAGCCAATACGTTATGCAAATCTGCCATCTGCTGGTAAATATGGGTAAAGTGCTGCCTGAGCAAATTCCTAAAGAGTAAATACAAAAATAGGGGGGGGGTTTGTTGGTTTTTTAACTTTTCCACATAACCACAATTTCAACTACACACAGCATGCTGCTTACAAATCCATGTAATTTGGCATTTTTGGCAAAAGGAGTATGCCACACTTCTGGGTTCCCTTTGGTGGCACTGCACCCCATGGTTTCCTGACTCCCTGCTCGGCTAGGGAGCTCAGAAGCTCTGCCAGGGACTGTCATGGTGGAAAACCATGCAGCAGCAGCAGGGTCCACAGCATGGGGCAGGCCCAGCAGAGGCCCTGGGTGAGCAGGCCTGAGGACCTGGGCATGGACAGTGGGAAGCGTAAAACTCCCGGGAGCCCCACAGGGATCGGGGTCTCTCAGCCCAGGTGCTGCCTGGAGTGGAGGCCTCTGCACCCTGAAGACCCCCACCCCCCAAGTGCTGGGGCTTCCACTGCCCATGTGGTCTTCTCCTCCATCTGCCACCATGCTGTCAGCGTGGGAAACATGGAGGCTGAGAGCAAGCCCTGGGAATCTGGGCAAAATCCTGTCCATCACAGGGCAGCTTGTTAAAAGTAAAGGTGAAATCATGTTCAAGTCCAGCAAAACAAACTGAAGAATGGTGGCTGACTGGTACTCTCTCTCTCTTCTTTGCAGGAGTTTGTAAAATTTAGATCCTAACTCCTCAGGTTAATTGAAGCCATTCTCATTTTTAACCTGAAGAAGTGCTGTGGCTCTGAGAAGGAAAGGAACCATGCTGATCACATCTCAGCCTCTCTGCTGGAGCTGCCCTCTGCAGACATTTAGTTCCACGTATGCCAGTGGTTGGTCATGCTGACTTTTTTCCATTAAAAGCAAAACTTCCTTCATCAGTAATAAATACAGCCTCACTGTTATTTCAAGTAATTGCGTATTAATTTGTACTGAACCAAATCCAATAGCTGAACAAAGAATCATCACCTATGATCATGGATGACTTTAAATTAAACATTTTATGACAAACAGTGGATTTTAGTTTGTAACCAGCAGATGGCCGTTACAGATTCTCACAATTACCATTTACTTCTGGTACCAGGTAGTAACCCCAAGATCTGGCTCTCATATCAGATGTAGCTTCCATTGTTTACAGTTGAGTACTTTACCTATCATTCTTTCAGCAAAAAAACGCTTATTAAGAAATCAAGAAACCAGTTCTGGAAACCAGTTGATTGCTGCATGACTGGTAAATTCTTGACAGGTGTTTCTAGATTTTCAAATGCAGTCCTTAGTCATTCCCTGGAAAGTCTGACTGGTGCCAAGTTCAATGTCTCACATGTTTTTGAATATTTTTCTTTGCTGTTAGGTGTCCTCGAAGAAGTAAGGAAATACAAAGCTTTGAACTAGTTTGCAAGGAACAAGTTCGCCAGGAACTTTCTGCAGGATTTTGGAAGCTGGTCTGATTTATTTGGCTTTGTTTTGTTTATACAAATCATTTGCCTTCTTCATTCTTTAATATCTAATTTTCAGTGTTGACACATCTCCTAATTGTGTTGGCATATGATATTTCCTTCAAGCCAACATTGTAACTGAAAGGCAAAAAGGCTATGTAATATGCATTTCCTTCCTAAGCATTTAATTGAACATGCTACCACATCTCTAAGAAGCTCAGTGTTCTTAAGAATCTATGGACATTGTATGAATGGGATAACATTTTCATCACAAGTACGTTAAGGTGTTCCTACTGCCAATCTCACAGGCATCACATTGATTAGAGAAGCAGTGAATTATACAAATTTAATTTTTGATGCACCACAAAGCCAGTGTGTGTAATTTATTAGATTTTTCTTGTGACAGTTCACAAGAGCTGTATTTAATGGAACGAACTGCATTGGTATTTGTGTTTGTGATAGGAAGGTATTGTTTCTCCTGTTTTAATAGGTGTGTGGAATTCTGAGATGTTTGGTGTCACCAAAATACGTTCCTTATGCTTATTCTTGCTTCTTCAATATCTTATATTTCACAGTTCCTATGGTGTTTATTTCTTAGTGGTCTGTTCTGGTTATGTGTAAAAAACCCCAGTGCATCTGCTTCTGTATCCACTTCCACATATGTCCAATAGAACTGCCTAAAATGTACTTCATGACTCCATGTTTACATTTTTTAGTGAAATAATTTTTATCTGACAATCTGCAATGGCTGAGTTGATAGGTGCCCTTACTTAAATTTTAATTCCTTCCACTCTTCCCAATGAGTAAATCAAAGTATCAAGGGACTAGAATAAGGTATTCGAATTTTAAACATATCACTGAGAGCTGGAAGTGTGCTGTTGATTCAGAATACCATATACCTTTTGTACGTGATTCCCCATTGTGTCAGTTACTATTGAAAAAGAAAATGGCAAGAAGAAAAGTGAAGTTTTAATAGACAGAAAACCAGGGAATGCCAAGAAAGCCAGTGGACTTCTGCTGACTAGACCAAAAGACTAAGCTTCCAAGTGCTCGAGCTATGCAGAATTCCATTCTGTTTCAGCACAAGCCCGTGGCTTGCTCACCGAGGACTGAACTATGGCACTCACCATGTATCCTTAGCCTGCACTGTGTTGTCTAGCAAGTTACTGAACATTTCCATGCCTTAATTTCCCATCTTTTACCACAGACCCTAAAAAAGGGTAAGTTTTATTAAGCATTGTCCTTTAATACATGTTAGACTATTTTGAATCATGTCACAGAGCCGGTTTTCAAGAAGACATTCTCAAAATGTTACCTTGAGTTTTTTTTCTGAAGAATTCCCCTTCTTGGTGTTGTTTCTTTGTGTGGCTCTAACCATCAGTATGGTTACCTCTAACAAGTGAGACAGGATTCGCCACTGAGGCAGAACTGAGATTCTCCAGTAACAGTAAATGTCATATATACAGAATTATGTTTGTGATTCCTGCTCTCCTAGGACTAAAGGAGTTAAATGAGTGTATTCTTGAACTAACTAAAAGTAAGTATTAATATGAGTGACATCTTGGCTAATGAAAACACCGATATATTAAGTATGTGACTAGAATTTCTTTTACCCAGAAGAAAACATAATTTGCATGGCATTGCTTAAAACATATTTAAATAATGCAAGCTCCTTGCTTGGATTCTGGGAGTTCACCCTGAGAAGTGAGACTTCTGTTGTATCAACAAATGTTGTTTTCACTATTTCTTGTAGATCTCAGCCAAGCCAATTCTTTCAGTGCACCATAAAGAAAAATGGAGGCTCTGCATTCGCTACAGAAGGCAGCAGTAACAAATACTGATGAAAGTTCTCATGTGAGACAGAGAAGGTGCCCTCAGTGGCATCACAGGGTAAGTCCAGATGTACCTACTTCTTGTCACTGTTCATTTCATACATCTAATGAAGACTAAATATGTATCTCACAATTCTGAATAGCACTTCCCCATTCTTCCCTAGCAACTAAGACTCATTCTTCCTTTAAGGTCCTTTTGTCCCTCTCAACTAAATCAGACCAAACTGGTATTGACACCTTTCATCAGGGACGGCCCGTAAACCCTGCACCTCTGCCTACTTCTTTGCTTGCTTAGGTGTCATTCTGCACAAATTCTCATTGCCATCTCCCAGTACTTATGAAATCACATCACTGCCATCTTGCAGTCTCTGCTGTGCCAATAGCCAGCATTCAGCAAATCTGTTGCCTCTCAGCTAGTTTCATCTAGCAGTCAGGAAAAAGGGGACAGCATAACAGAGCAGCTAGAGTATGTCTGCATCCCATCAAGGTCACTTTCAGCCCAGAAATCCAGTGAAACACATTTGTTCAACACTGAGGTACAAATGCTTTCTCACTGTGTGATGCCAGGCACATGTAAATCTTTGTCTTCACAGCTCTGGTCTTTGATCCTGCCTGCTACTCTACTTTGTTTGCTGTCCTGGATACTCCTTGCTCTGCTCCTGTAACCACAAACATTTTGGCTATTTAAATTCTTTTAGAATGCACGTAACCTGTAGGTGTCCGTGCAGTCCTATTTATCATACAAGTCCAGGCAACTCTGAAATAGATTTTCTTTCCGTCTTTCTTATTCCCAGGCTTCAGCATTTATACCACAAAATCTTTACTTGGGCAGACTTACCAAAGCTGGTTAACCCAGGTTTCTGTGCACAGTTACAATATCTACACTGCAACACTCCACATATTGTCTGAGTATATTATATGATTGTCCTATATTTCATGACTTCTTTTCTAAACAAAAGTGCCTCTCAAGCACACAAGAATGGTGTGAGAAGTGTTACGTCTTGAGAAAGTCAGTCTGACCCACTGGCTACATGCTGTGAACATAGAGTAATGCAGTGAAATGCTGCTACTGATGATAGGTCACGTTCATTCCATGGTTGGAAGTGAAAGTGATCTCAGACTGCTTTAAGAGAGAAGACAATCCTCTTTGTGGGACTAGAAAGATCAGATTTTAAATATATCATAGTCATAATACACAGATGTAGCTATTTCACAAAAGCTGGCTAACTCATATTTATGAGGGGTTTTTCTGAAGAACAAGATACAAGTTGGTTTAAGAACCAAACCTATACACTGGATATTTATCGAACCACTGGTACATTAGTGGGAACAAAAATAACCACTGAGTTATTTAAGAGAATGATCTACTTGTAGTTAACTAAAGCCACACAAATCTCTTCAATTTTATGCTAGCCCCATCTCCCCATTGGAATTTCAATTTATATCTCTTACATAATCAGAGCATACTTTCAGGGGAGAATTTGACCCTGAGGGAGGCAGGAGGACTGGAGAGACTGGCTAATAGTCATGTGGTAAAAATAGTCTTTTCATAAGCCCTGCATGAAGCACGGAGAATACCTTGAAACATGCCCTAGCTAGTATCAGAAATAGCTGAGACAGAGATGAAAAACATCCTTCTGCTCAAATGTAAAGGGAAAAATAACCCCTAAGGTATTCTATAATAGTCCTCATGAGTCACTCCAATGTATTAATGAGTTCGTCACAAGCCATCATTTAAAATGGCATCCCTTTCTCACCAGCACAGAAATACATCCCTTCCCCAGACATTCAGGTTCTCATGCACCCCTTCTCTCCTTAAATGTGGAATTTACTAATACCAGTCTCATTTCTGGGTCCATAGAAATCAGTCCTCACCGCCCAGGTGTTTACTCACAAAAAAAGAAAAGTCAATAAGCCTCATGATCCCTGGGGAGCTGCACTTTGTCCAGGAGTTGGGAGAAGAGCAATTTCTTTCCTGGTTTTGCCTATACAGTCTATCTAGTTTCCCCACCCTTTCTGCAGGTAGCCTGGCTCTTTACTCTCCTGGTGTCTGACAATGGTAGAAGATCTGTCCTCCTTCATGCTTGGAGGAGTAAGGATTTTGTGTATCATTCTTCCAAATGAATGAATGAATTGCATCTCTAAACTTCCCCATCAAATGTGGGGCTGCTTATCCATCTTCCATGGGATGTAAAGAAAGCACTAATAAGGTGGGTTTTTTCTTCTCACTGAAGTACAGAGAACAAAATATATACAAGTTAAAAGTCATCTCCTATTAATGGGGTAAGCACCTGGGGCATGAAGTGAGGACATACCTAGTCTTTTTGATGACTAGGGAAAGAATGATACTATGAACCAATGCAAAAATCGGTAGTAGTCAAGCATTAAAAAAAAGCTATCACTGTTAAGAAACTGTAGTGCCTGTATAAATTTTATAAAAATCTCTAAAAACACAGCCAGTCTGAAGCATATATTTTGAAGTAGGCATGAGCCAGGAAATCAGATTAAATCAGTGATAATATTGTTCATTTAAAAATACTATAAAAACCCCAGAAAATCCCAAGATATCAATAACATCTGTGTTTGAAGTTAACTATGCATAGAATTCTGTGCTGATAATTACCTACTTATTACAAAAACAATTTCCTGTTTGTTTGTAAAGAGTAAGTCCTTTACAATAACTCATACTTGCAATTAGAAACAGTTTAGCAAAGGATGGTTTAGAGACGTATCTCTACAAAGTTTTGAGCAAAGCATTTACATTTTCCTTTCTGGGTAGAATTTTGCTTTATTGCATATTTACTCCTGAACTTTTTTTTTTTACTTTTTTATTTTACTGCAGCATTACAGCTGAGGTGTCCTTGTCACTGAGCAGCAAGGGCAGAGTGCTCCACAAGGGAGGGAGATCCAGGGTGACAGCAAGGCAGGAAGGGTAGCATCACCCCAAACAGAGCCCAGGTCTACAGTGCCTGAAGAGGGCAAGCATGGTAGGTCTGGAGATAATAAACAGGGTCAGCCAAAAGTGGAGATTGACAGATGAGTCCATGGTGATGAGGCAAGTACAATGTCAAGCCAGGAAGTCAAATCCATGTGTCAGGGTCAGGATTCCAGTCAACAGCATGCCTGGCCAGGTATGGGCATAGGTGCAACATAGCTCTGACAGCAAACAACTGTGAAAGCCCAGCTTAAAAGCAGCTCCCAGAGAAAGGTGGAGAGCCCCTGCAAGGGCTTCTCAGGCAGCTCTCCCTCACTTAGCTTCAAGGCTGGAGAGCTGCACTGTCAGTGTTGGCCCTCAGACCAGGTAGCATAGCTTTCAGGACAGATGGTATCCTCAGGGCCCTGATAGACTGTGTCAGAATTGTGAATGTTTCCTCTTAGTACTCACTGTACGCATACTTACACAAAAAACAGAGGAGATTTTTCCAAGAAGTAAGTGGCCATAAACCATGGGGAGATTTAGCAGGCATCAGGGCTCTGGCTGCTGTTGATGCCTTTGAGAATCTCCTGCTTTTGGAAGTTTAAAACCCAAGGAATTATTATATAGGATTTACATTATAAGGGAAGTGAGGGGTCTGGTGTAAGATGTAAGAAGATGAGAAGTAAGGTGTAAGTGTAAGAGGAGAAGACACAGCTCAACTCCTAACTAATATTTGCCAGTGCAGTGCAATGAAATACTTCGTGGCAGAATCATACTGACACCCCACGCTTCTTGTTAACTAGCCTGCACTAGAAAGCATTAAGGATAGCACCCTGGAGTGTGGTCTCTGAAGGAAGAAAGATATCAAAAGAAGAAAAAGCTAATTAGCTAGTAGCTCTAGGCAATACAAAAGTGAAATAATGGAAAATAAAAATCCTCTTTATAAACACTGATTTACTATGCCTATACGGTTTGTTCTCAAGTTCTCCATTCTAGGACTAGCAAAGAAAAAGCAAAGCCATGTGCCAGGGTTTACAGTCAAAGTGAGGCTGAGCCCTAGATCAGATGATTGTTGCATGTGGCTACAAAAGGATACCTTATTTTATCCCGACAGCTTAAGTCACATCAGGTATTTGGATTTCAAATTCAAAACAGTTTTCTTTTCCATCTCCTCTTCTCTGTCAGCATTTGATCCACTGTTCCTTGTGTCAAAGCTACAGTGCAAATGATATATTGATCTGTTTGGGTGCTAAACGTGACAGGAAAAGAAGTTGCTGACTCCCCATTGTTTTCTGACGGAAGGCATGTCTGACTTCAGCAGAGAAAGTAATGTACCCAAAGAACGAGAGAATCCTGAATGGCAGAGAAATCTTTTCGCGTTCAGCAGCATCTGAAAATCCTCAGTTTCTCCCACTAGACTAGTTCTGACAACTAGTCGGTCACAAAACAATTTACAAAATGTCATTATGCCAAACTGGACATTTACCAAGTTTGCTCCACTTGAGGCGCAGATTTAAAAAGCTCATTGAGACAAAGCCCCCATCAGCAGAAAGACTGGGATGTCAACAAAGACTGGTTTTTACTTCTTTCTGGAAATGTGATGTTTATTTTAATTACAGAATGAGAGTGGTCTTGTGGTTATGATCCTGGGCTGCATTTGCGATCACTTGTTTGCATCCAAAGATCCAAGGAGAAAGTGTACTTTCCTACTGTTGAAATACCTTTTCTGCTTAGAGTTAGGAATTTTCTTTAATCACTCTTTATTCCTGTATTATGTTGCTGAAACGAGGATAATCCTTTTTCCCTTTGAAGAAATGTGAGAATAATTTGTGTAAGGCATCTTGATATGTAGTAACTGGCAGAAGTCAGAATGGTAAATATTTCAAGCAGGTAAAAAGTATACAGAACTTGCTTGTAATGGTTTAACCTTAGCCAGCAACTAAGCACCACATAGCTGCTTGCTCAGTCCTCCACACCCATCCCCTCATTGGGATGGGGAGAAGAATCGGAAAAAAAAGGTAAAAGTCATGGGTTGAGATAATGACAGTTTAACAGAACAGCAAAGGAAGAGAAAAAACCAAATGTACAAAACAAGTGATGCACAATCCAATTGCTCACCGATGCCCAGCCTGTCCCTGAGCAGGAATCGCTGTTTCCCTAGCCAACACCCTGCCCCACCCCCCCACCCCCCCCCATTTATATGCTGAACATGATGTCCTATGGTATAGAATATCCCTTTGGTCAGTTTGGGTCACCTGTCCTGGCTGTGTCCCCTCCCAGCTTCTCATGCAGCCCCAGCCTTCTCACTGGCAGGGCATGAGAAGCTGAAAAGTCCTTGACTTATTGTAAGCACTACTTAGCAACAACTAAAACATCAGTGTGTTATCAACATTATTCTCATCCTAAATCCAAAACACAGCCCTATACCAGCTGCTAGGAAGAAAAGTAACTCTATCCCTGCTGAAACCAGGACAATGCTAACTGTCCTCTGTGTAGCTGGGATAAGCTGAAATCATAGCAAGATAGAAGCAGGGACCATAGAGAAAACTTTCTAACAAGGAATGGTAGTGAAGCATTGGACTACACCACAAGGGAAGGGATAGAGGCTCCACTACTTAAGGTCATTCAAAACAAGTTAGGCAAACATCCCTCTAGCCTGACATACGCAGAAATGATCATGACTTGAGGAAAGGAAATAGTTTGGACCTCTGTTTCATTTGGGGATAGTCCAAAGAGATGATCCAAAAGGCCAAATGATGCTTCAGTTACAAGAGGCAAGAGACCTTTTGTCTCTCTCAGTGTTTCTTAGGAATTCCTGATCACGTGAGACACTTGAAGTGTGGAAGCACTTGTGGCTTGTGGGGGTTTCTTTCGGGGGGGGGGGGGGGGGGCGGAGAAAGGGTCTGTACAATGTCAATAAATGTGCAGTGCTAATCTGCATAAAAATATAGGCAGAAAATAATTCAAGAATTCTGAAAATAGAAATGAGTCATACAGCATGAAGTGGGGAGGAGAGGAAAAACCCATTAAGGCAAAATGCCGATTTCAGTTGAATCCTGCTACAACCAGTGGAGTAACCAGTGGATCTTAGGAGCATGATGCAGGTAAGAACAGAAATGGCCCTCAGCTGCAATTGGTCACTGACACCCTGATCCTCCACAGTATATCTTAAAAGCAGTCAAGTTGGCTGTTCTTAAGCATTGCAGACATCTATAACATTTCTGCCTGTGTGGGAGGACTGAAAGATAGGAGGCATTTGAGAACATCAGTGATGTTCTGCTCAGTTTCTTCCAGAACAGAGAACTCAAATTATTCTGTACTGAACTGGAACCAACTCTTCTTAAGCCTCTCAGGCAGTCATTGTATCAAATTGAAATTTATTCTCACATTCTCAGCTTACTGAATGCCCTTTGAACAAATACAGCCTTGACATGCTGCATTATAGTAACAGAAGCCCAATGATTTATTCAAGCAAATCCCTTGATGCAGAGATCTCTTTTAAGTTATGTACTGAGGCTAGGATTTTCTAAAGGTTAACCTGGATCACTTTGAAAGTGAAGCTCCTGTTGGCTTCTCTGAGAACTGTGAGTTCAAATTTTCTTATCCAGTCTCTTTAGTGATTTTCAGTCATACGTCATATCAAATTATTATGACAGTTTTTTCAGCTAGAGAGGTAATCACTGTTACGTGTTAGTTTTCTAGCTGTGAGTATTCTCCTTGCAAAGTTCAAGATGTCATCATTCTTTCCACCTTCTCTTTAGAAGAAGAAAAATTACAGATTGCTTTACATGATGAAAATCCTGGAACGTTGCTTTCCTTCTATAACAGCTCATGTACTGCTCAATGTTCTAAAGAGAGAACAGGGCATATTAAAGAGAAATACTTCAAGTCTGTGACATATCCCAGATGATAGTCTTCATACAATCTGCAAGGAGTATACATGATACGTTTTGTTTCAAGTTTTGCCACCTTAACAACAAATACCATTTGCATTTTTGAGGTTTCTGTGAGTTTGTGAGGTATGTATAACATGGTAGGTAGTAGTCAGAAGATGCAGTTTCTTGGCTGTAGTTTTAAATGGCCCCAATTACCTTTTATAAAATTGTTTCTCTGTATTTCTCTGATCTGTCATGGTTTCATACTGCCTGCCAGCTCTCTTCCTTTGTGTAAACTATGTAACTGTTTGCTCCTTCTGCTGCAATTGAATTAAACTGTCATCAAAGATTAATCATCTAACATTAACCTTTCGCATCTTTAGTAACAAATATGTCATTACTTCTTTTTTATTTCTGATTACCATTCTTTTAGCCCAAGGCCTCTTTCTTTGGAATTCTCTCAAACTTCCAATATTTGGGAGAGTGGATGAGAGAAATGGAGAGATACTACAAAGTTAAGGGATGGTGTGTGTGCATGGCTCAGGAGCTTGCTCACTGCTCTCCGGCATTTCACCAGACCCACACCTGTTGCCTGTTCAGCACACCCAGCAAATTGAGAGCACTCACTACTTCTGAAGCTACCAATGTACCGCAAAACTTAGGACCATGTTTAGTCTTTTAATTAAATTACCAAGAATTCTGGAGAAAATCAGCTGTTGGGTTTTTTGGGTTTTTTTTAATCTTGTTAATCCAGGCTCAGCTGACATCTGAATCTCACTGAACCACATGAACACGTTACTTGAATGAACGTGAGTTTGCACCCAGAACAGATGAGAAAAGGCAGAGTGGGAGGAAAAAATACTGACCCGATTAAAACTAATGCAGCATTATAATAATTAAAAACAAAACAAAACAAAGCCAAAAAACCAAAAAAACCCAAGCAGTTGTAACCAGATCAGACTTTTGATCCAATTTTCCAGTTCTCATAAGCAGCAGAAAGCTTGGAGGAGCAGCACTACAGGGAGAACACGCAAGAAGCCCACGCTGTAAGGCCTCTTCTGACACGTACGCTTGTTTGTGTCAGTGTTGAATTACAAGACGAGATCAACACCCTTTGTCTGCGGGGCTGCACTACGCAGGACAGCAAAGCACTTTCTGCAGGCTAGACATGTGTCAAGCGGTTGTGGCGACGCAGTGGAGGTGCAATCCCTCGCTGTGCTGTGGTAACGAGGACGTACACCAGAGCCCTGGGAATTTGTTGTGGCCGGGGAGGGGAGGGGTAGAAGACCACCTGCTGCTGCCACCAAACTCCCGGGTGAGCACCTGAGATCAGGCAATTCTCTGCTACGCAACACGTTAAGTACTCTGTGGTAGCTTGTGCGTGGAGAGGAAGAGACTACCCCTGCCCCAACCTACGCGCAGGGGCGGTCTGTCTGCCGTTGTTGTGCAATGACACCACTAGAGGGAAGCGTCAGAGTGCTCTGGCCGTGCCTGCGCACCGCCTCTGCGAAAGCCGTGCGTAACACAACCTTTCCTGCTCTCTCATCACCCCAGTAAGAAAGGCGCTCGGACTCTGTGTCATTTGAAATGCTATTAGAGATATATCAAATGAGAACAGGATAGACAATCTCACATCCCTTTAGATGCTTTAGATGCCGTGTGGCATTGAGCAGGATGCCAATCCGCGTGCAGGATGAATATACCCTCCATGGTGGAGTTTTGTATTTCAAGATCTTAAGTTTTATCTACTAATTTCACAAATGACAACACAGTTTTGATAATATGATAATATTTTTGTAATTCCATCATTTTGAAATTTCAAATGAGCCCTGGTAGTGATTTTTTGATACTCTGTTGAAAATAAGGGTCTTGCTAGAAAATTTAATCTAATTAAAAATGAAGTAGTTTAAGCATCTGTATTTGAACTTCAGCTTCTTATCAAGACAAGAACTGCCTGTTAAGTCTGAATTCCAGGATAAATAAATATTTTCAAGGATATTTGAGGCTTTCATCACACTAATTTTTGTTTTAGTATATTGCTGGAAATTCCTTTCCTAAAATACTTGAAAGCATATAATTAGCAAATTTTATTCAGCAATATTTTAAATCTTGTTATTATTGTCTACAAATATTGCATCTTTACATTTTGGTTATAAGATTATTATCAAAACATTAATAAAAATGCATGTTTCTACCAATGTCTTCTGTGATAGTGCTCATAAAACTTGGATATATCTTTATTTTCCCTCTGTTTGGTAGTAGAAATTATTATTGACTTAACAAATGACGCAGAAAGGATGTAGCTTAAGGGATCATCTGAACAGAGCCAACACAACAGAAATAAATCTGTAACCATAAAGTTATTTGATAAAACTTCATTTTAATCAGTAGAAATTACCTATTTTTTCAGATTAAGAAATCCTAAAAGAAGAAGCCAAAGAACTGTGTTATTGCACTAAGCTGGTCAAGTGGCAGTAGCAGAATTCAGTTACTTTATGCTAGGCTTAGTTCGACTGTGTTAACAAACTCATTCGTTGTTAATACAAATTATATGACTGCATATAACTTACAAACAGAAAAAGGAGCAAGTATAAAGCAAAGATTACAAGGTTTGAGATGACCATCTCACTTTATTCAAATCTTTTTCTAATTTCCTTTATATACAGAGAGTTGTAGATAGATCTAAAGAATATTCACTAAGCTGTCAATCCTTTATTTTACCAAGGTACATATATTTATATTGCAAAATAGTCCTCACTGATTTTCTTTTTAAAATTTCCAGTGCTTAAAGGCAGAGGAGGTAATGCGCTTCTCAAATTGGATTCTCAATGGGATAGATTGTTAAATCAGAAAATCACCAGCCATTCCAATCCATCCATCTTTAATTCAGGATTTCCAGACCAGCTTCTTGAATGTGACCACTCTCCAGGAATTCTGAACTTGGTGATAGACAAGTAACTATAAAGGTAATGTATGATCTTTACAGTCCTTGAATCATGATATTAATTTCGTGTGAATATTTGACAGTCCTCTTAAAGAAAATAGGATCAATCTGGTAATCTTTTGCTCCTGTAGGGTCTAACAAGTTGTAATCCTTAGCTTCCCTGCCAGCAAATTCCTCATTAAGCACAAGATATCCTAAAACAAATCATCAGTAAAACCTCTCCAAGATGTAAATATATGTAGAGTTCTTCTAAGCAGTAATTCTAGCAAAAATGCTTTTTTTTTTTTCTCTTCTCTTTCTACCATGTAGCCAAGCTGAATGATTTGGCTGAAATGGTCACAGTGAAGCACAGGAAGGTGCAACACAAATGAGGTTTAGGATTTCCCTACAAACATAAAATTCCAACCTAAAATGTTTTTATTAGTTTATACAAATATCTCTTTCATGAATGAATCCAAAGAGATTTTTAAATTTATCTACAACCCCTTTCAAGATGAACTGGGCCCACATTGCTTTTTTTTCATGCAATTTTGATGCAATAAATAGTGAAGTCCAAGCATTTTGACAAAGATTCTTAATGTCAGTTTGGGCTGGGATCCAGAATTGCAAAGAACACAGGGAAATATTCAGGAGAGCTGAGTCACAACTGAAGTTCTATGTTGGCAGTGACTTCAGCAAACAGAAATAGTCATGGACACATCTATGGCTTTATCTTGCCAGCATGGTTAGGCAGAGGTCTGTTTCACTAGTGTATGTAGCAGGACACTTCTCAGGTAGAAGCTGTCCTACACTTTCAGTGACTGAGAAATTGAAGACATAGGGTCTAATCCAATTCAGGTTGGAAAGAACCTCAGAAGATCACCTTGTCCAACCTCTAGTCTTACAGTTCATCTTACAGAGGTACACCTCTCCCCCTCCAAGCCCAGCTATGTCTCTGTGCTTATTTCCCTAAGGGTCAGATGCTGCCCAAGTTCGACAAGGCAGTGAAATAAAATCCTCCCATTGCTTTTCCAGCTTTGAGCTGACAGGGGCACAATCTTCAATGTTCTGAGAGCAGGGCTGCCCCTAAGACAAGTGATGATTTTTCAGAGAGGTTCAGTAGAGGTGCAGAGGGCTGTAGAGGGAAGGAGGAGGCAGAACAGCTGCAGCAGCTGGAGTTGCCAGGATTAGCTTGCCTAGCAACCCCCCTTCTTAGGCGAGGGCATCTCATTCAGTAGCAACAGCAACATCAGAAGCAGCCCTGACACTTGGTGAGCTGGGTGAATGTTAGGGAGCATGAGAGCTGTCAAAACACCAGCCTTCAGGCTCCAAAGCCTCCTCAGTTTATTGGTAGGTAAACTACATAGATCCGCTTACCAGAACTTATTTCTGTGGTTCTAGGGAAAGAACTGTATATAGCTTATTGCAGTGAGGCTGCTATTTATACCAGGCAAATGTTGAATGTTATTTTAGTAATGTAGAACACAAGAATAATAGAAGAATATATTGGAAAAATCAGTTGTACGATTCTAGCTTATTCCATGAGTACTGTGATAAGTAATTGTATAATCCAGTAGATTATTATCCTCCAATAATACATAGAAAAATAAAAGCAGATTATGAAGAGAAACTATTGTCTGTTACTAGAAGTGGAATAAGACCAGGGTGCATTATCGTAACATATTTGGTTCTGTTCATATATACCCTACAATGTATATTTTAATACACGATATATCTATTATAATATATAATATATGTACGGGTATAATATATATTCTGCTACTGTTGCAATTCAATCTGTATGCTATTACGATGCTATATTCTACTTGTAATAGGCTTATGCAATCTTAATGTTATCTATAATATATATTTTAACGATTATATAATTAACAGTTGTGTTGGTAAAAGTATAACAAAAATTACTTATTCAAAGAGTTTAGGTGTAAAAGATTAAAAGAAACTGAGCAGTTTGGAGCAGAGGGGGTGCCATTTTTAAAGAAAATAAAAAAAACTCTTTAAAAATGTCTCTCTGCATATAGTCTTACAACACTCATTCTTTCTAGAGAAAACCTTCTGCAAGAGAAGGATCAGTTAAGTCCCCTCATTGTTTCTAATTTCTCGATAGATCAAAATAATACACTGATTGAGTTTCTATACCTGTAGGATGCTGTCATTTTTCGCTCCAGAAGTTAAGAGAGCAAAATATGCCAGGCTCTATTTCTGCATTTGGTTTGATTTCTTTAGAAGAAATATAAACTTTGGAGGTGGAACTCATCCTTCCCCTGTTCCCAAACTTTTTTAGAATCTGTACTTATGTTTTTTTTCTGGTAGGTGATATTTGTGGAGGGGTGGCATGATTTAGATAACAAAGACTATGACTGTTGGCCCCTGGAAAAACCAGATGAGTATAACATGATGGACTGTGGAGGTAAGTGAGTCCTAAAGCTGCTCAAGAAAGATCATCTGTTGCTTGGGAAATGGTTGAAAACCCAAAAGTGAAGTACTCAGAATAATACCTAATTCATGACGAATATTATGCATGGTGGAAAGCACCTGAATCAGTGACAACCTCTCTGTCTAGAGAAATAAGTGAAAAAAAAAAATCCAAAAGATACTTCAAAGTAATTATTTGTCCAATATTAATTTGTTCCAAATGAAAAAGTAATAGCAACAGCTGAGTACCCCAGAAAGAAACTGGAAACATTTTATTTCTCATTAGAAAACCATATGCAACTTAATCCAAACAAAGCAGGCAGGCAGCTGTGCATTGCAGCAAATTCTATTGAGTCATTGCTGAGATTTTGTAGGGCCAGTTCAAAAGTGGACGGTGCTTAAACCCTCCAGCCAGTATGCAAAATCATTAATGCTACATGTCATGCTTTTCCACCTTGCTCAAAACTGTGTTCCATGAATACTTACAAAAAAATCTGAGATCTTTAACCACTTATTCCGTCAGTTTCAAAAATGAATTTAAATGATGAGATAATAAGAAATAAAATATTTTAATGTTGTAAATTGATTGAGATTGAAAAATAATTAAAGAGCAACTGAAATATGGGAAATTCAATTTAAATATAAGAAAAATCTTTTCTACTGTAGGGGTGATCAAAAAGTAGAACAGATTGCTCAGAAAGGTTGTAATTTGTCCATCCTTTTTGCTTAGTTAACATATACCTTTTACAACCAGATTTAGAATGAACTCTGACCTCTATCCTGCCTTTCTCTGTGGTTCTTCCTTGTCATCTTCTGGGCATTGCTAAGAGCAAAGCAAGAATTATATACTGTAGCCTCATTGCTGTGGATTTAACACAAGATTTTCAAATCATTTAGATGTGGGAGTATCTGTCATTGAAAGAAGAAATTTGTTTATCTTTGTGAGACCTTTAAATGAAAGTAGAAATTAATATAACTAAAATTTATGCTGACCTTTTGCCTTCATTCTCACACATTCTCTGAAGCTCAGCTCTCTCTTACCTTCCAGTGCAAATCACACCACTGTTTTTTTGTGTTGTAGTTTCTATCATAGTATTAGCATTTATAATGAGTGTTTACTTTTCAAGGGAGATGTGAAATCAAAAGGTTATTTTATAATTTGCTGCTTTATGTCTGAAATCAAATTATATTTAGGGGAAAAAAATGACCTTCATTAACAGTGCAAGTGAAGAATACACTTGTAAGAACAACTCCAGAGTAATTAAGGAGTTTATAATTGAACAAAAGCAACAACAAAAAAGTGAGGATCTCGTGAAGGGCAGGTTTACCCATCCTCTGCAGAAGGGATTTAAAACTTCCTGACAAATGGAGACCTACACACTTGCATGATGTAAGTAATTTGTTGTGGTGTGAATTAAAACCTTCATCCAACAACAGGGAAAGAGGTAGGTGAATGGAGTGGGAAGTTTTTGATAGTGGTGGTGTTATGAATGTGGATTAAAAACTTCTCCCACCTCTTACCTCATTTCATTCCCAGGCTCAGAGCAGGTAATAAGGTCTCCCAGGGAGAATGGAACTCATCCAAAGAGAAATGACTAGGATAAGTCATCTTCCCCAGTAAGAGTGTGGAAGTGGAAAATGACAAGATGTCTGAGTAGCACTCCTTCCACTGTCCTCTGTTCTAGATGTGATATGGTTTTATAAAATGAGAATGCTTTCCTAAATATATAATTATTAGTATATATCATTTATGTCTCATGAGGTTAAGGGTTTTGACTGAATTTCATGTGTGCTAGATGGATTTTTCTTCCATAATGAGGTATGCCTCAGTGAAAGCAGGCAAGAATGAAGAGCAATGTTTATTGCCTGATCAAAGAGGAAAGGAAATATGTCAGGACAAGCAGCACTGCATTATACTGGAAGCAAAGTTACCTTAGATAAGATGACCAGATTTTTTGTCATATTTCTCTAATTGCTTCATCTTTTCTAAGTGAGTGTCAGAATTGTTCAAATAATATGCATTTCTGTTTACCTACACAATGGATGACTGGTTTTGGACTTATAAAAAGCAACAGGAACAACAGATGATAATCACTACATAGAAGGTTTTATATTTGTATGCATCTGTAAAATAGAAATGTATAGCAAATATGTTGGCCCATGATTATGTTGTTTCTAGGCCTGGAGATGGCATGGGTGCAAAGGCCTCCAGAAAAGGCTGTGAGTGGGGAATTCTTCAACGTGACCTATGCGGTTATCGCTTCAGACAGGTTTTATCAATATGCAGTGCAAAATGGAATTCTTCCTCACAGGTATTACCTCCTATAAAAATTCTTTTATAGTCATGAGTATATGGGGATTCTGTCAGTACATTTTCAGTAACATAATTGGAACACATACTCTGGGGATCCTCGCTAATTCTTTGCATCTCTTGAGGTGTCTCATATCTTCTCTTTGCCCTGATATTTTCCCCTCTGCAATGGCTTTTCTCTCTGAGCAGCCATCATGGCATGTTTGCCCACATGGTCAAGGATAGGGCACATCATCCTGTATCTGCATTACTGTCTGAGTGCAACTACACAAGGAATTAACAGCAAGTTTAAGCACAAGTCCCAAACTGTGTGTTATACTCATTTTAATCATAAGTGTGTTTGAAGTGCGCAACATGGATGTGAACCTGAGGCTGGCCCAACCCTGAATCCACTGAACTTCTTTCAATTTCTGTGGGGTTGAAATCAGTCCAAAAACTTATATAGCAACTCAGAGACTGTGTTGGTAACTGTAGACAACAGAGGTTAAATACAGAGTGTTTATATCCAGATCACTAAAAGGCTAATACACCCTGATTTTACACTTTTGTTCGTACATAGCAGTTCTCCATCCATATACAGTAATAATCTGGGACAGAGGCTGCAGCTGTATTTCCTCACTTTCTATGCTGTACTTCGTTAGTGCAAGAGATGTTTATGGAAAACCTCACATTTTTCTCTGCCAGTCTGAGGTCACATTGCAAAGTTCAGATTGTAAAAGCTGTTATCCAGAGATATTTTTTTGATATTGAAAGATGACCTATAATCTGTTTGCAGTGGCAAAAAGTGGATATTGTATTTTGATCACCTGTGTACTGTGGTTACACAGTTTTGCAATATTTGTTTATCACATTTTCTGAAATTTATAGCTAGTAATAGTTCCAATAAATTAACCATAAGGCAGGTTTTTTCACTGCTTGGAAATTAATCTGTTTTTCTAGTCTATCAAGGGAGACCCACTCCCTTAAATCAGTAAGGAATTTGGAAAATTCTGCTCTTGTGTACTTATACGTATCTTGCACATAGAGACAAATGGCAAATATTTAATATGAGAAAAATTTATGCTGCAGTTTTTCAAAGGGATCAAATTTGCACCACATTTTAACTAGCAGACTATCTGGTTGACTTTTAAGCTTACAGTGACTGACCCAAATATGGCTGAGACTGGCAAGTCAATGCATGAGTGTCAGCATATTTGGGTGAAGCCATGATGAAGATATTGAATAAGAAATACAGAATATAGGATAGATTGTAAAAAGGAGCCATAAAGACAAATATGTGATGGAATTAGGCACCATCTTGCATAAGTATTTTTTTAAGTCCCAGCATGGGCTGAAAGGCCAATAAATTCTAATATTTTATCTATTTAGATGTCTTGGGGACTGAGAAATTTGCTTATTTCAGGTTTCAGGTATGTCTATGCCTTTGTAAATCTGGCTAGGAATACAATCTATGTCAACCTAATCCTCTCTTTATTTTTTATAATATGGTCTTCTGTCTTATATCTACTGGCTAGTAGATAGCCAGTAGATTACTGGCTAGTTCTTTCATTAAAAACAAATTGCAACATAAATCTTGGTGTTCTGGCATTACTTTATAGAGTTCCATCACAAGTGCAAAACATTTAAAATAAAGCCTACCACTAAATCTGGCTATATCTACTGAGTAAACCATGTTTGGAGAAAATTGTTTTATTTTAAAGCCAAATTTATTAGGGTGATAACCAACTGAAAATGTAACTGAGGGAACAGTGGATCATCACACATTTCCAGGTAACTACATTTGTCTTTCCGGGATGAACTTTCAAGCCTCACTTGTTTTGCAGAGCAGTCTATCCTTAAAGCCATCTTTTTTCTCTAAATTTTTGGTTTGGGGAATTGTATCTGATATTATTTTCCAATATAGTTATTTCTCTTGGCTGTTTGGGTCATGGAGCAAAGACTGGAGCTGAATGATACGTATGAATCACATGCATAGATGAAAGTATATAACTGAAAACATAGAATGAAAGTAGCCAGGGACATATATTTCTGATAGTGAAAGTAGAATAATGGTATCTTCTTCTGTGCCAGATGTAGCAGTGCCAAGTAATCCCATCTGGTCATGAAGTCAGTCTTGGGAGAGAAGTGGAGGTCAATACCTGCCTGCAGCATAGTATCTGCCAGAAGTCCCTGCCACATGGCAGTAGACAGTGGTCTGGTTGGCAGCAGTCTTCATTGCTTTAGGAGCACTTCAACCAGAAGCAAAACAGAGGGAGAAATAACACTGCATATGTTTTTGCTGCTAATTTCTCTGTGCAGGATAAAGAACAGGCTGGCACGTTCTTGTTGGAAGTTTGGGGAATGACAAATGAATATAAGTTTCTCTATCTTTCTGCTGTTTGGCTAGCAATGCTACTGCTGCGAAGGAATTCTGTGAGGAGCATGAATGCCCTGCCAGCTGGAAAGACGCAAACGGGGAAAACTGCTGTGTCTACCATGCCAACATTCACTCCTGTCCCTTGGCCTTCATGGTTAGTATAATGGTGGAGCATCGCGTGCTCTGTTCTTGCTACCAGATGAGACATCATTGTAATAACCAGGTTCAAGTTTATGAAGTTTTTCTGTGATTATAGTTCACTAAAACCACTGTGGGGATATCTGTCAGTTTTAGAATTTTTTGCACTGGATGCGAAGGCTGCAAAGCAAATGGCTGGCTTTTTGGACAAGGCAGTATTCAGAATCTCTCATTATGTTTAGTGGGGCCTGTTTCATCTCTTTGAGATTATTTCACTCAGATCTCTGAACAGCCAATAGAGAAAGAAAGACAGATCATTTCATTCTAAAGCAAGCAGAGCGAATTGTCAGTTGGAGGTGTTACTGTCTCTGCAGCTTATAGAGGGACCTTGAATGATTTGCTTGAAGTACTGGAGTTGAGTGGGGTGAGTATCATTGGCTGTGACTTGTAGAACTGAAGCCTGTCTACACATATCCTGAGATGGAATGATTTTTCTGTATTAGATCAGAACAAAAAAAAAGGAATCTAAATACTGGATAACAAAATTTGTTCATGCAATGTAAGAAGGATCCATTCTTAACTTGTCTGCTTGGCTCATTATAAGAGCCTTTCCCTCTTTGAATTAATATTTAAAGTTCTGACTTTAGCAGTACAGTTTGGGGCACCCATTCTTTTTTTATCTGTAAGATAAGTCTTACCCTGCGTAATACCCTTCATGCAGTTGCTCAGTCTTTCTAGCTGATCTTCTTTCTAGCAATCTGACACATTCTTCATTATCAAAGATGGTGAAATAGAAAACCTAGTCTACACGTCTTGCAGCTCTTTCATGTACCTTTTTGTGTGAACGCTTAATGTCTCCACAAGAGCTCTAGCTTACTCCTTGGCAGTCCCTTCTTACAGACATGTTTTACTAATGACTCACTAGGGGCCTTAGCTGATACCAGGAGTTCGGTTTAAAAGAGGAATCCCTGCTGGAACCATCACATTAAAACTTTTGTCTAGAACTGTAGTAAAGAACTTCAACGTTCCACTGCTGTGGTGACCTTTCCATTATTTCTTACTTTAACAATTAGTTCTGCTTGGAATTAAAGTTTGGAAAAGGTGAAAGCATGTAGCCAACATGCATCATTTGGTTTCCTTTGTAATACTGTAAATGTTTTAGTTCCTGCTTAGAGGAAGTCTAAGCAGGTTGGCTGTCATACAGCAAGCAGGCCATGAGTCTCATCACATAAGACTGAACACACAATTCAAAGGAAACTTCTATTATTTGAGAAGAGGTTTTGCTGGGATCTTTTTTACAATGTCATGACTTTTAAAATATTTTATCTTAGTCAACATGAACTCCATTTCTTTTGATTTGGTCTATGTCTTACAGTGCATTGAAAGAAGTGCCTAAGAAATACCTGGAGTTAGGAGACAGACTTAATCCTTTCAAACAAACAAAAAAATGCAAGATCTTCAGACAGACAAAATAATCCTCTATTGCTTGCAATTGCTTGGAGGTTTACATATTAACATCTTTAGTGAGAAATACTCTGCAAATAGGCTCGGAAGAGATGCCTTCCTTCCTCATTAAAGAAAAAAAATCCCACCTGCCATATCAAAAGTGAATCTGCAATAAAACTCCTTTAGAAAAACATAAAAAGTGGAATATGATCCTGTTTCTGGTACTAATACTGCAAATTCTGAGAAAATGTATTAGCTTCATAGAATTACTGTAGTTAAAATTTGGGACCACATTTTGGCTCATGTATTTTAAAAAAAAACTATTTGTGAGATTGTAGCTCAGTATAGGCATGATTGCTTCTCTCATTTTATCTTTTGTTTTATCACGGAGCAGTGTTGCTTGTGCTTTGGCATTTTAATAGATTTGGTTATAAAATATCACTTTATTTGCTGTTAGAGAACATAAGTCATTTTAAGAAAGTAAAAGAGGAGCTAGGATTTTCATTGTGTTGTGTTTTACTGAGATACCCAATATGTCTGACAAAGGGTAGAGGAGGAATATGTGGTCCGTGGATCCCAGACGATGGCCAGATATTTACTCACACTTTATCTACAGCTGGCAAAATGAGCCAAAGAAACTGGACTGCCAAGGTAAGGTATATTTGTTCCATACAGGATTTTACGTGGTATGCTCTTTTCAGAGCTTACTTGCTAGTAGTTTAGTACAGTTCATGTACATGTTCCCCATCTCATTTATTTGTCAGTGTTATGTGTGCAAGTGATACATATGGCTAAGTAATATCAATTCTCAACTGACTTGAATTGGAAGTAACAGCTTTTCACACTACTACTCCTTTGGTAGTTAGTAGAAGTAATGGGGATGAGAGAACAGCCCAATTTGTCCATTTAAGGCCTACACTAATAACATTGCACGACTGACTGGACTGTGTTGCAGGTTAAGATGGTCATTAGGGGACTTCTACCCAGCAGAAGTAACAGGGAAGCAAATGTGGCAGAATGTATAGGCCGATAGCCCTGTTTGGTGAAAAGAATACACACCAGAAGGGGAATCAGACCTGCCTTTCCTACAAGAGTTGTCTCTCCTGCTTCTGTTTGTGTCCCCAGCCAAGGACACCTGTCCTTCCTAATTTTGAAAAAATGCACACATTCTTTTGCAAGACACCACAACCGAACAATTGTTGTTATAATAGCCTACTGTATGCAAGTGAAGTTTTGATGCTTGCTGCTTTCTTCACTTGTTTGGCAGGTTGTTTTAGTTCATGTCGGTGTGACTTCTCTCATCGCACACATCAGAGTTGGGAGAATGCAAGTTGCTCTGGAAGCAAAAACCACAGTCCTTCCTGCAGTAGGTATGATATAAAATGAAGATGTGAGGGAGTTGCTTATTGACTCCAAATCTCAATGCTTTTATCATTCATTGTGGTGGGGTGACCCTGGCTGGAGGCCAGGGCCCCCCCAAAGCTGCTCTATCACTGCCCTCCTCAGCTGGGCAGGGGAGAGAAAATATAACGAGAGGCTCCTGGGTCGAGATAAGGGCAGGGAGAGATCACTCACCAGTTACTGTCATGGGAAAACCAGACTCAACTCAGAAAAAATTCACCTAATTTATTACCAGGAAAAACAGAGCAGAGCAATGAGAAATAAACCCAAACCTTAAAACACCTCCCCCCACCCCTCCCTGCTTCCCAGGCCAAACTTCACTCCCCATTTCTCTCCCTCCTCCCCCACAGCGGAACAGGGGGACGGGCAATGGGGGTTGTGGTCAGTTCCTCACATGCTGTCTCTGCCGCTCCTTCCTCCTCAGGGGGAGGACTCCTCACACTCTGCCCCTGCTCCAGCCTGGGGGCCCTCCCACGGGAGACAGTCCTCCACCAACTGCTCCAACGGGAGTCCTTCCCACGGGCTGCAGTTCTTCACCAACTGCTCCAGCGTGGGTCCCTCCCATGGGGTGCAGCCCTTCAGGAACAGACTGCTCCAGCGTGGGTCCCCCACGGGGTCACAAGTCCTGCCAGCAAACCTGCTCTGGCATGGGCTCCTCTCTCCATGGGGCCACAAGGCCTGCCAGGAGCCTGCTCCAGTGTGGGCTTCCCAGGGGGACACAGCCTCCTTCAGGTGCCTCCACCTGCTCTGGCGTGGGGTCCTCCATGGGCTGCAGGTGGAATCTCTACACCCCCTCATCCTTCCTTCATGGGCTGCAGGGGGACAGCCTGCCTCACCATGGTCTTCTCCAGGGGCTGCAGGGGAATCTCTGCTCTGGCGCCTGGAGCACCTCCTCCCCCTCCTTCTGCACTGACCTTGGTGCCTTCAGAGTTTCTTACATCTTCTCACTCCTCTGTCTGGGTGCAAAAGCTCCAACTTGTTTTTTCCCTACTTAAATATGTTATCACAGAGGCACTGATGGGCTCAGCCTTGGCCAGTGGCGGGTCTGTCTTGGAGCCATCTGGCATTGGCTCTGTCAGACACAGAGGAAGCTTCTGGCAGCTTCTCACAGAAGCCACCCCTGTAGCCCCCCCTCCACCAAAACCTTGCCATGCAAACCCAATGCATTCATGCATGGTTACTGAGAGCAAAAGGGACTCCTACTCCCCTTACCACTGAAAATACACGAAAGTCTTCCTAAAATTCTTCTTCACATAACACTGAACATCTGAAAAAGTGTTTGACCCTCGAACCTGTGTATTAATCTAGAACAGTAGGAAGCCACTCTTGTCAAACAGAGAACGTCAAATACCATGAACTACAAGGTACTACAAGACTTGTCTGCAGTTGATGGGGATTTGAAAATACTCTTCCAACTAGTATGTTGTGAGGATCTGGACACTCTTCATCTGAAGGGGAGCAGACTAGCCTTAAGCATATTGGAAAGGTAGAAAGCCATCTTAGTTCCCTTGTTTACATTAAAATCCAGTTGCTCCCAAAAGCATCAGTCTTTCATTCACTTTAGCATAGCTGTATGCAGGGAAGCAGAAATAACCTAACAATTCTTTTGGCAATATAAAATCTAAAAAGTGGAATTTATTTAATAAATTAAACACACAACCTGAAGGAAAATATTGGGTAAAATAGGAACGCCATTAATGTACTCTTGTTAGCTACTCTTCTGGAAGTCTGATGATGTATTTCCCAGTGTAATGGGGGGAAAAAAAAATAGAAAAAAAAAGAAAAAAATGAGAAAAAAAAAGAACCAAAGCAGCTCCAATGTGCATGCAAGTACTTACTTATAGATTTTGCTATTCATTTCAAAATAGCTGCAATTGAGTTTTCCAGGAAACTTACCATTTGTCAGAAAAGAAATTTTAAAAATACAGCTGTACGCAAGGCAGAAAGTGACTTCTGTGATTATTCTGGTATTATACTGGAATCAAATAGACTGAGGCAGAATTATTACTGAGCAGTGGATTTTGTTTGGGTTTTTGTTTTTGTTTTTTTTTAAATATGTTACATAGTGACAGAATAATACCTTCAGCGTGTCTCAGAAGGCTGAAGTGCAGCATGATATTAGTTTAGTCTTAGAGGTAAAATTGAAACACCATCCAGAACATGGGAGAAGGAGTGTTGTCCTCCAGGGCTTTTGTTTTAAATCACATCTGATACTGCTGATAATCTTCATCAGACCTTGGGGAAACAGAAATCCTTGAAGTATGGGTTGCAAGGTTTCATTCTGCAGTATCCAGTGTCTTCTGCTGCTGCTGAGGAAAGGTCACCAGCTTCTGGGTATCTCAAAGGCTGGATTAAGTACAAAGAATATAAAAGACAATGCCTGCCGTGGGGAACTTTAAGTCTCAGAAGAAACGACAGACAATGAGAAACAGAGGAGTGATAAAGTGATTTATACACAAAACATGTCAAAGGCTCTGATGTCATTAACAATTTAATCTGATCAAAGAGATCCTCTATCACTTTAAAAATTCAAATTATTCTTTCAGCTGCTGGGGTGCTGTCTGGGTTCTTCAAAATTTATTCTTTCTAGTACTCTGAGGCTTCCCAGCTCAAAAACCCTGTGTTTAAATCTGAGTACAACCTTGTGGATGGATGAAACTGCCTTAAAATATTCTGATATGTGTTTTCTTTTCTAATCAGTGTGTGGAGATGGCTTTTGTGAGGAAGAAGAAGGCTGCTCTATCTGTCCAGCAGATTGTGGGGAATGCCCATTGTCTGCTGATGCTAGGATAGCAATTGCCTTACCAATATGTTTAGTCTCCGTTTGCTTCATTGTGACGGTCATGGTAAGTATCCTCTTTCTCCTCTTGTATTTCCTTTCTCTTGCTTCCAGGATTTGGTTGGTTAGAGTGGAGCTCTCTTTTAGTAGAAGGATAGATTTTTCTTCCAAATCCAGAACCTGTGTGTTGTAGAAGAAAAAAACAAAACAAAACAAAACAAAACAAACACAGAAGGAAGGGAAACAACCTTTTTGGCTTCTTTATGAGGGGAGGCTCATTGGGCTAGGAATTTTCATCCTGTAAGAGAGAAGACTGAACAGGAATGTAACAGACAGACAGATATATAATGGTAAAGAAAGAAGTGGTTTTTCACAACATGGGAACTGGGGATTGCCAGTAAAGTAAGAGTACTTTTCACTCAGACTAAAACTCTCTTATGAAATTAACTTATGAAAAACCCTATGGAGGCCAGAAGTATAAATTAACTAAAAAAACAAATCAGGTAAATTCATAAAGTGATTAGCTCCGCTAGAGGCCGTTAAACCTCAGAGTCCAAATACAACTTATAATGGAAAATGTTCAATTTGGGATATTCTGAAAAGAAATAATGAGAAGAGGATCTTTGTCTTTTTTTTCTGGCTTTTTGTTTGTTGTTTTTTTATAGGCTCATTTTCTTAGTGTAGCTGAACCAGTTTGGTTTAGTTCAAAGTGATTAATTTTGCATAATAGTTATCAATTATTGTAACAGGCTTATGAAGCCAAAAACAAAAACAGAATGAGGAGAGAGGACTGTGTATGAGAGAAGTAATTTTGGATACCTTTGAAAGAAAATGTATAAAGAAGAGACAGCATTCTATTATGGCTTATTATTTCACAGTGCTCCTTGGAAAGAGGATCTCCATTCCTTATGTGTCTGCATCTTGAATAAAAATACATTTCTGATTTTCATAACAATGATTTAGCAGGTGAACATGGCAGTTGTAGAGTCACTGTATTGACTGTGTACATAACAGATAATTTATTTGGGGCTGGCCTATAAATCCTGTAAATTGATAGGCTCCTCTTTCCTCAGGGATTCCTTCTTTTTCCATCTTGTACTACAGTTGCAGTGAGCATCTGAGTTAGGCAAGTGCACTGAGAGGGAATGAACAGAAGACTGATAGGCCACCAAGTAAGGTACTATAGGAGGCCTGAATCACAATTAGGTTTTTTCCTGTATTCTGTGCCTCTCTGTGTGGCTTTGTGAGTTAGGAACAGAAGCACTGTTGAAAACTATTTGAGTATTTATGATCCACAGGGCAGCTGTTGCGATGTGTTTATAGTATCTGTCCTGTAAAACCATATGATCTGATAGAAATGTGTAATTGGACAGATGAGAAGTTCAGATAGTTTTAAACAGTTGGCATTTTAGAAAGAGTAATGAAGTTTCTTTGTCTTGCATAGGTTTATCTAAAGGTCTTGTAGCAAAATTTACCTAATATTTCTGCTATTTTTCTATAGGTTTTGAGGTTTACTTTTTTTCTGCTTGCATTTCTGTATACTTATTCTTGCCAACATCTGCAGTAGCATCTTCTTTTTTTATGTTTTATTTAGGTGATAAGTAAACAAGATAGTAAAGTTACTTTTATCCAATCCAGTAATTATTAACATGTAAGAAGAACCATCTGGGAAACTAATGCCTTCTTTAATCATTCAAGCTGAGAAGAGGATTCCTTTAATATCAGTGTGTGTAGCCAGCCTAGTGGTCACTTCTAGCTACTATGTCTTCATTCGGTCATACCTTTGCAAGATGTAGGTGTCTTTCTTTTCTTAGAAACCTGTTGAAATAAACAGGATGATTTTGATTCAGTCAGCTCTATATTTGTCATAAATGTCTACAAAAATATCAACACAATCTCCACACAAAGTTCCTTGTGTATTATCTGGGCTTTTGTTACCTGTTTCAATATTAAATTCCACACTATAGAAAACTGTATAATGCTGCTTTGGTTTGACATTTTGGCATTGACTGCAGCTATAACAGCTGTATAATTTAATCTGCTGCTCCTCTTTTGAAAGCATGTGTTTAACATTTTCTGCATTAGTTTTGCATGTCAGCTGTACAGAAAATCAGCTATTAGGTTGATGCCTTCTTTACAAAGTAGCCACAGAATCCTTACCTAATATTCTTTATGCTAGAATATTTGACATGATATGACCTCATTTGTGGATTGGGGGCTAATTTTATTACAGGATATAAGATGTACTGATCCTTATCTTAGGGTTGGGATGTAGTGTGTTCTTGTCATGCACTTGCATAGCATAGGATGTTTCCATGACACGAGGTGATGTAAACTGTTCATCTGATGTCCAGGCTGAGATGAAACGTAGTGCATAAGAAGTATTTCCAAGAATGGAGAGTTTGTACCCAATGCAAAATATGGCATGTAATTAGATTCTAGAATATAAAATGTACAGTTTTAAAGGTATTTATTAGATGCTGTTTCCTTTTAAGCCCGTTATTAATACTTCTGGTTCTAAAGTTACTCATAAGATATACATTGGATGCTTAAACAGATTTTTCTTGGATACTTATAAACTTTCATATTTGAAAAAAATAATTTCTGTTTTAATTCCTTCAAAATCAGTAGGGTTACATGAGGAATTAATTTCATTTATTTTTGTAGTGGTTTCAGTATCAGAAACAAAAGATGTTTTGGGATGAAAGCTGGATTATAGACTTCACTTGCATTAAACAAGGTTAGTAACTTGTCATTTTGATAATATGATCAGTTTCCTTAATAATTTTGAGAGATAATCTCAATCCTAAGTACATCGTCATGTTTCAAGGGTCTTACAAAAGGTGAACCAATTTGTGAAAAATATATCCAAAGGTTCATGCCTGTAACCTCTATGAGCTGATCACTGATATTTTGTTTATTGAAACTTTACATATCATAGTTATTTTAAATAGTTTCCTTTTTTTACGGTATTTGGCAATTTAAAAAGTTAGGCATATGCCAAAATAAACGTATAACCTCTAGACTTGGACAAAATAAATTACAGTTGCCTCAGTGGATGTATCATTGTGTATAATTGGTCTCCCTAAGTTGCCCTGGATTTGCACAAATATAATGAAGGATATAATGAAATCATAATTTCTTTCAGTGTATGCTATCCATGACAGACTTGCTGCAAAAGTGATTCATTGTGGCCAGAGCTTTTTTCATTTTACCTTCTGGATATCAAAAATTATTTAATTGGTTCTAATTAAACATGTTAAGAGTAAAATCAGATGTTATTATATGTTTTACTGTGCTGCAGTTAAAATAGGTATAGATTATTTACTTTGCTATTTAACACTCAGAACGAAAACAATGCCCAGACCCTCAGAAAGGGTAAATCTGTAGAAATCTGCTGAAGTTAATAGGTCTGTGCTGATGTACACTCTCTCACTTTCTGTCTCTGTGAGGAATTGCTAGAAAGATGTCTGCTTTGTCTGTGTTATGTCATTGTGTTGCTAGTAGAAGTGTCAAGAAATGCTTGTGTTAATATAGAGTTACTGTCAGCCTTGGACTTTAATGTTGATTTCTCTGTAGTTTTAATATGATATCCTTGTTGCTGTAAAGAACAGATGTTGGCTTAGAAATTAATTTGGGTATGTAAACCAAACTGAATTTCAATCCAGATTTGTGAAAACAGAAATGGAACACTCAAGGAAAAGCGTCTCTCAATATAGCAAAAAGGAACATGAGCAAATTTTCAGCTGATAGTGAATTAGAAGAGGTCATAAATATCACATGGAAGAAGAAACAACAGAGACTGAGGGAAATTAGAAGCATGATCAAAAAATAACACATTAAAAATTAGTGTGAAAAATCCAAGATGAAAGACAGCGTTTTCTTGGAGAGGAGCCTGTGAAGCAGCGATACTGTTTAAGACCTAGGAGTGATAACAACTTAATCGTAATGAGGACTGATAATATGATGAGGTTTGGAAACAGACAGTATCAGAGCTGTCCAGAGATACCCACAGAGGCCTGAAATGTATGGTTCTCTAAATGGAAACACATCAGCAGTGCTATATCCAGGGTATGTAGCCTGTACTGTGAAAACTTAGCTTTATTTTTTCAAGATAACTGGTTTTTTTGGCCCATTGCACCGTATATACATATACACACACACACACATATATGTACACACATATATACATATATATATACATATGTATATATACACACACTCTTATTCTCGAAGGCATCTCAGGGATTTGTAATATATTTCTGGGTGGAATGCTATAGAAAGACTCCAAATATCAAGGCAATTTTGAACTGCATATGAATAATACTGTGGTGTGGGAACATGGCAGTCCTGATGCAAGGTGAGATGCTGAACTTCCTTAGCAACACTTTATTGGATACTGATACCCGGGAGAGTTGAGAGGTTTCAGCAATGCTGAGACTAATTGGCTAAATCTGGAGTTTAGTAGGAGATGGTGAAATGATATGTAATTCATTAAATTTGTCTTGAAATCCATTTTGTTACCTTGAGATGGTTAAGAGAGATTAAAAAACATACATTGGGATGCCTGATTTTTTTTTCATCTGACTGTATTGTTGCTCTTCTCTGACTTCCCTCTGGTGTCAGAATCACTTCCCACATCCCTGTACTTTACAGTATTCTAGGAGCTCCAAATAGACTTGTTAAAGTATGGCACAGGGCTTGCTCTGCTTCCCTAGGTTCTGTCCTTGGCATCTAAGTAGCAGCAAGGGCCAATCATCCCAAGAGCAGAGAAACAAAACTTGCATCAAATCCTGAGGATTAGTGGGAAAGATCTCTGGCAATGAATGACTTCTGGAAGTTTTTTCTTTTTATGCAGCAGTCATATTCCAAGCAATGACTTTCTGTCTTAAGTGTTGACAAGACCAGCTGAGATGCAAAGATTTGGAGAATTCTTTGGATTTATCTGCCTCTGGAGCCTCTACCCTGGCAATAACACACATCTTCAGGTGCCTTTTCTCATCCCACATCCCATTTAGATTGCATAGTACAGACAGCAACAGGAAGCATGATGAGTGCTCCCCCAGCACCCGGTGACTCCAATGCCAGCTGTATCACTGCTCTGAGCTCCTGCACAGCCACTGCTGACATGTCCAGGAAACAGTACTTCACCCAGACAGCGAGATAGTAAGTCAATATATTACTCATTTACTGCAGTGCCTACTATACTATAGTTTCATCTTGCTTTCTCGTTCTTGCCACTTTACTGTTAAGAGGTAGTGCAAAAGCTTGTATTTCTTTTGTTAGGCCAAATCCTGTAAGTTAATATCATCATCTGACTTCTGTACCACATACTGGCTGTGGAATATCTTATGTGCCAGGCTGCTGTTTTGGTTGTCATTTCTCTTTTTCTCTTAGGGACTTGTTAAAAGGCTTGTCCTTAAACCAGCTGACATGGCTGAAGATACAGAACATTTCACCTCTGAATGTGCACTTTATAAAGGTGCACATCATATAACTATACAGGCAAACAGTATAGCCATATCCTGTTATCCAGAAAGCAATTTTTTCCCCATAAAAATAACATAATTAGGGGATAGGGGTAGTACAAGATGGAAGTAATACCTACCATTTGATTACATGGGGCATGATCTGTGCTTTGCAGGATAGAGGAGCTTACTTAGTATCATCAGCTGGGGAAGCAGCTGCCTTCTCAGCATAGATCACTGTTCTGGAAAGTCACAGCCACTTCATTGATGAGACACTGTGTCCAGCATAGATCTTTTACAGTGAGCATTTTTGCTGCTTTTTTCTGAATGATGACATTTTCATCATCATCATCTTCCTCAGATGAATCAAGGTCAAATAGATTCATCAAGAGTGAAAGATGTGAGAATGAGGCATTCGGTCTTATTGGCAAAGTACCTACATCTGCTACACCACAGACCCCATACCCCATACTCTGTATTTATGTGGTGGGTATCACTTAAACTCCTGCATGTATCTCCACTGGATTCCTTTATTCATCCAAGGAAAATTCCTTTTCTGTCTATCAAACTCAGCTGCTTCATGGATGAGTGTGCTTCATTCTGTGAATTAAAAGATGTTAAATATCAGTGACGGATCTCCAAAACGGTAGACAGAAGCAACAGATAGCAGGGATGTTGCTGTATATGTTTCACTCACTCTGGCGTTTCCTTTGCTGCTCCTCCATCCTCCAACTGCTTCAACTAATTCTAACACTCTCATCTTCCAAATGTCTTTCACAGATCAAGGATGTTTGAATATAATCACTAAAACTTCCCTTATCATAGAAACAGGACCCTGTTACCTGCCATGTACTCAGATCCGGATTTACACCCACATATGGACATGCTTACTGTAGAAAAAAGTACCCATTCAATTTTGGTAGTGTGTCTGGCTTATGAAATTGGCCTAAAACTCTGTAAACAGTATTTCATTCTGTTTCAGTGATGGTAGAACAGTGGCCGTAAAGAAAATAATGAAGAAGGCATTCACACTGTCCAAATCCATACGTAAAGAAGTGAAGCAAGTAAGGTAAGAAATGAAAGCTGAGAAGTGTATGTTGTTCCATTTTTACACTGGTGCTTTAGGAGTTACAATCTCTCAAAATGTGACTGTAAATTCCTATTCCTCTTTCTTTCAAACTTTGCTTTGACACGAGATGAAAATCTTCTTATGCCTGTTTTACTTTTCTCTCTGCATTGTGAGACAAGGCACGTGGTTTTTCAGTTACCCTACAAAAAGCAGGAAGGACATCTATGAAAATTGCTGGTATGCTGTGATTTCTGTTGATTTTTGCAGGGAACTTGATCATCCCAATCTCTGCAAATTCATTGGAGGTTGTATAGAAGTGCCTAATGTTGCCATAGTGACAGAGTACTGCCCCAAAGGGAGCCTGAATGATGTTCTGCTCAATGAAGACATTCCTTTGAACTGGGGCTTCAGGTAGAAAAAAAACTTCTGAAAAGCTAAATGACACAAACTGTGCTATGTGTTCTTTAGGATAAGTTGTTAATTTTAGATAAAGTCCTTGGATAGACAGGCCTGCACTGTGATATGGAGAGAATGAAAAAGAAAGAAAGAAAAAGAAAGAAAGAAAGAAAAGAAAGAAAGAAAAGAAAGAGAAAGCAAATTCAAATGTCCAGCCCAACTTGTCTTCTGGATTTTTGAGCAATCATGTTTAGCACTGGTCATGCTAAGCCAATGACTTTTCAACCCATCTCTGGTTATACTGCAAAACTGCTTTTAAACCTTTTTCCCCATGTAACTTCATTTTGTTCCCAAATATCTTGGGCATCCCCATTTAATTAAAAATCACTGCATCTCTGTGAAGACATATTGGTGAAATGATTAGCATACCCTCAAGCACTGTATTATATTTACCAATACAGAAAATGAGCTCAGATTGTCAATGAAACTTCCACAAAGGCAATAACATTGTTTTTTGAGAATAGTCTACTTGGCACACTCTTTCTACTTCTGCCTTATGTTTGCCTTCAGCAAAGAAAGACTGTAAGGGAGAAAACCCTCCAAATAAAGTGAGAAAGTTAATAAAAAATTGTTCTTCTTGTAAACATTTGAAAGTACTCTCAAGGATACGAACATACTGGGAATTTCTAGACGAAACTCAATTGTCTTTAAAGAGGCTAAAGGCCTGTGGACTCAGACAACTGAGTGGGAGTTAAGGGCTTTCAGTAACAACCTTAAGTATTTTGAAAAATGAGCTTGGGGACACAAACTGAAAGCTATTGCAGTTATATGGAGGCCTTCTGTCAACTTCAGTAGACTTTGGAGCTACTCCTGAGTGAAGGTTTAGTGGAAATACTAGCTCATTGATTTTTGTCTTTCAGGTTTTCTTTTGCTACTGATATTGCACAAGGAATGGCCTATCTTCACCACCACAAAATGTATCATGGACGGTTGAAGTCTAGTAACTGTGTGATAGATGACCGATGGGTTTGTAAAATTGCAGGTAAAGAGAAAATAAGAAACATAATTTCAAAACTGTCCAGCTAACCCACTAGTGCATATAGATTTCACACTCAACACTCCTCCCAAGCACCTTCAAGTTGACATTTCATGTGGAAATGCTGACTATGCCAGCCTTCACTAGAAATGCCCGGTGCTGAAGCAAGTTTCATGTTACATTATCATGCCAAGTCATTTAACATGTAACACTGACACACACATCCGATCCCACAAATGATGGAGTCTATCAAGCATCGGTCTGAGCAGAAACTTTGTCACATTCTTAGTTTTGATACAGAGAGAAAACCTGAGCCATGGACAGTGCTGTGAAGACATGGAATAATGTTGACTGATTGGTAAACACAAGGTAGTTTCATGGAGAAAAGCAGACTCAACTCAGAGTTTTTCAGTCCTGTACACAAAACTGCATTGTATTCTCCCAGAGACAGAGCTTCAGGTCTGGTCTGCTCCTGGTACAGGAAGACAGCCTGTTGGGACAGGAAAACAACTAGAGAGTCTAGTTTAGTTTGCAGCTGCCAAAGAGAATGAAAGCAATGATCATCTCTTCTACTTCTTCCCCAAAGTAGTTATCACATTCTATAACCCACAGCCATCTTAAAAACAGCAGCAACAGATTTGTCTTTCAATGGTTCATCCTATGACTAAGGCTCCTACACAGGGCCATGACTGCTTCTCCAACTCAGCTAGTATCCTGCTGCCTTCAGAACCGCCTCCTTTGCTTAGAGCCTGTTCTGGGGAAAAGCATAAAAAATGGAGATAGATTACATCAGCTTAGCACAGCTCCTCTGAATTAAATGGAATCTCTCTGAAATTGTTGAGAAGTTAACTAGTCACGCTGTCGAGACTTCAAATATTCATGGTTTATCTGGATGCAATAATGTTAAACAAACCTCACAAATAAACAATATGTGAGTTATGTGAAAAACTCCAATGACCTCCAACATAAAGAATGAAGCTCTAGGACCATCTTAATCAGAGGTCACTCCAGACAAAACCAGACATCTGTATCCTGCCTCCCCATACACTCAGCAGAGTGCTGTTTATATCAGAAAGAAAGCTGAAGTCAGTTGTTTTTTTCTCCTCTCCAATGCTGAGTCACATGCCCTTCTATGTTATGCTAAAAGTATAGCTGCAAAGATTTTTCACATTTATGCTGCCTTTGTTCTGAAGTTTGTGGTGTGCAAGTAAAGCCCACCATCTGATTTTGGGTAGTTCTAGTCTAACTTGTAACTAGTCTGGCAATCTGCTGCCACAGATAAGTATCAGAGGACAAGTAGAACAGAAACCTGCATTTGCATGCTAACTCCTGCACTGAAGTGAGCCTATTCTCTGAATAAAATCTTATAACATCACAAAATAATTCTGTTTGGAAGGGGCCATGTAGTTCAACTTCCCTGCTGTGATGCTATCTTACCCAAATATTTGGTTTCCAGATCCTGTATTTGCAATTGGTTTAGAGGGACAAGACTACCAGACACACACTATTTTTAGACTAAGAGGTGTATTTCAAATAGGGAAAATTAATTCCTTTAGACTGGTTGTGTTACTGTCTACTAATGCATGGACTTCAGAGAAGTACCCACTGAAGAGTTTGCTTCCTGTTTTTCTTCCATGTTAGATTATGGTTTACAATCCTACAGAAAAGAAGATTCTCCTGAGGGGTCAAGCTCATTCCAGCAGCATTTGATACAGATTTACACAGCTCCTGAAATTCATTCTCTTTCAGACTTTGAACCTAATTCTATGACAGATGTCTACAGGTAGTTAACTTTTCCTGTTTCTTACACTTAATAATGTCATCTCAAGTATTCTTTAATCACAATTAGGCTCAGTGTAATTCTATGGTCACCCCAGGTATATGTTTGCTTGTATTTTAAAAAGGATTTATCCTGGAACACAGAACAGCATAGATATCACAGAATCTTCTTATTCAAAATAGATAACCAAATACTGAATTCACCAACATTATATAAATGCAGAGCTGGTCTAATGATCTATAAGGATTTCCTCTGGACTGGTAGATAAAAAAGGTATAAAAATCTGCTATTGTCTAGTAATCCTTTTTTATTGCTGTTTCATATGAAAAACTAGATTATTTTCAATACCTTAAAAGTTAATACCATTAGTTTTCCAGAATGTCATAATGCACGTATGCATGCCATAATTCTATAGTGTCAACACATTATTTTGCTGCGTAGACACAGTGGCAATATTTGGTTTGTAGAGAAAAAATAGAGGTAGGAAAAGGAAATGGATGCACTAGTGAATAGCTCCATCCCTTTCCTTTCGGAAGCCTTTATAGTAGATCATTTTGCAATGGCTTTTTTGGCTATCATGTTTAGCCTTGCCAGTGATGGATAGCTTCTATTCAATCACTTTTCAGATAAGTGGGATTACAATTGAATTTTCAGAGAATAATAATCCAATGAAAAAGTCATCAAACTAGTTATTTTTTAAAAAATACCTATATTTCTTGGTTCTTGCATGAATTTTCTGTATTAAGTAGGAAAACAACTGTGTTCTTGGTGTATTTTGTTTCATAACAATCATACTTTGTCTGCTTATTTCCAGTAGTTTGCTGAAAGCATTTGAAAGGGGAAAATGCAAGATGGTACAATAAGATGTTTTGTGACCCTTTTCTCTTACTTTTTCTTGCCACATTCCCAGCGCAGCAGGAGTCTTCTATTTCCTGTTGACTGTGGTAGCTAGCAGAATGTAAAGAACTGGAATTCAATTAGAGATTGAAATGCTGATATTGCAACACAGTTGAGCAGAAGGCAGGATGGTTATTAGCACTGTTTAACAACATTTACCAAAGAGTAGCTATAATTGCCTTTTATCCAAAGCCCTGAGTTTTACTCTTGCCTGCACAAGGCCACAACAAATGATTACTGACTTAATTGACTATTATCGGACTTTTATTGAAAAATTAGTTGCAGGAACAGAAAATGCTGTTAGGTCTTCCCCTTTTTTTCAGTTAGGACTCACTAAAAATTATAATGACTGAAGACATGATTTTATATATAAGATTTAGTGGATTAATGCACATTATTCCTTTGTAAAGAAATGTATGCATATACAGTGTGCTAGAACATTATTAATTGTAATCCATTCTATCAGATTATGTAAGTAAGAATTTGAGGTCTCAATAATATTTATATCTATAGGCTTAAACATGCCCTTAGAATTTGCTTCAAAATAGCTCAGCTAAAGGTAGTTTGTCACTGTGTGGATATTTCTGGCTATTGTTATTTGTTCTGTGTTGGTCTTTTTCAGCATGGAACGGTCTTAGAAACTACTGTGCTCCAACTAAGCAGTAATTTTAGGATTGTCATATGCATTGCGGTTTATCATTGTCCCACAGCCAAAATGCATCCTAGAAAATGTTTCCTTGGTGCCTGTCTGGTTCGCACTTTGCACCTGTTCGGGTTAGATATCATTACTTAACTTTGCAGGCAACCTGGCCTCCTGAAGCCGTTTCTTGCCAAGGACTCCGCTTAAAATAGTGCCAAGAACTAATTTGCTCCTATCATTGATGACTGCAATGAACTTTTGACAGATTCAGTGAATGCTTGCTGAATCTATATTGCTGTAAGTCCCCGTGTCTGCAAAATTCAGCTCTTCTTTTGTTGTCCTACAGTTAATTCTTTTTCCTTTTGGTAAAAAAGGAAATGAAGTAAGAGATGAAATCAGAAAAGGGAGAAGAGCAATGTGCAGTCAGGGAAGAAAGCTAGAGATGTGCCCTGTAGCATTAAAAGGGTTGTCTTTTTAACTGAGCTATTCTTCAGAACATGCATTTTAACAGTTTGTGTTCGATGATATGAGCAGGTGGTAAGCCTTCCTGATACATGTATGTGGGCTTGCTGGCCAGGGAGCGGTGTCCAAGTCTTGAAATCCTCAGTTTTTATCTGTGCAAAAACTCCATTAATTTTGCTGAAGGTATGGCCCTGCAGTGGAAATGGCAGGGGTGAGACTTGTAATTTTGTGTGCTCTTAAAGATGAATCACTTGCTTTTAAAGTTGTCCAGGGAATGTGTTGGTCAGATGGGAAAGCTAAAATGGAAATGAGAACAGGAACATGAAAGCAGCCCCTGTTTGAGCTGTTTACAGTCACAGTTTCTCCTAGATTGGCTCCTCTTGATTTGTAATCGTTATGTGAATTTCACTGTCCACTATGTTTGGACTTTTCTGAGCAGTACTGCTGAAGCTGAATGAGATCAATACTGTTTTATTAGAGTTACCATTATCTAATTACTATCCTTGAAAATCTGCTTCAGCTTTTCTGTCTTAACAGGATTGGTTTTCCTTTCTACTACAAATCACCCCCAAATTAACATAAAAATCTTATCAGATTAATTTCTACATTATTCAGCATGGTTTATATGAATTATTTTATTTGCCAGTGGTGGTCCATGAGTGGACTGAAAGATAGATAGACATACCCCATTGTACAGCTAGAATGCCTTACAGAACAGAGCAACCATTAGCAATGCAACAGATTGCAAACAAATATTCTCCATAAAAATAAATTTTATCAAGTAGAGATGCATGTAGGGAGTTAATTATTACACAGTTTCAATACATGAAGAGGCAAGAGCATTTTTATCAGAATTGCTGGCTGGAGGAGGTGCTGGCTTCTTAGACATCACTGTTCTAAAAGATCTATAGTGAGTTCAATAAGGAGACTGAACACCCAGTTGTTACTCCATTTTTTCCATTCATCACCCTTGATGAATGTGTTTGATCTTGGTTCATCTGAGGAAGATGGTGATGATGAAACCACAATTCAGAAAGAATGAGCAAAACACTTACTGTAAAAGATTTACTCTGGACACGCTGTCTCAACATTGACTTATGGAGATTTTCCAGAGCAGTGATCTGTGATGAAAAGAAGCCACTCCTCCAGCTAATGATCCAGATGAACCTGGTCCTGCATCCCTTGATTACAGCATAAACCTGTCATGTATGTTTAATTGGTAGGTATCATGTAAGTCCCTGCACATATCCCCTCTGGATTCCATTAATTCTTCCAGGGAAAATTGCCTTGCTGTCCATCAAACTCAAATGCTTCATCTCTGAGACTGATACATGAGAGGAGACTGCTATGAAATGATCAGTGGCAGATCTCTGAAAACACAAGAGTAGTAACAGATAGCCGCAGCGTTGCCATCCTCCCTTTTGGGATACTGGGCTTTCAGTCATAAAATGAGGAACGAAAAGAAATCATGGCAAGAAGAAATCACTGACTCTGTTAACTATTATTTCATTAAGATTTCGGTTTGCTTTTATTTTGCAGTTATGCCATCATTTTACTAGAAATTGCCACAAGAAGTGACCCTATGCCAGTAAGTAAAGATAAACTTTGAAGTTTGCATGACAACTTTGATTCTGTTTCTCCTGAAGTTACAAACCAAACTCTGAATAACTGCGCCTTTGATTTATTTTTTGAGCATGCATTTTCCTCTTGATTTTGTGGGTGCAAGTTCAGTTCCAATGGAATATGCAATCAGGGCTTCCTCATCCATCTACCAGTCTTTCCTTCAAGACTTTGAAGAAGAGTCTATAAAAAGAATAATGTAGCTCCAAAATTGTATTTTGGTTAGCTCTGTGAGGCTTAATGGCAAGGAGGGGTGAAAGGAGAACATTTTCCTTTTTCTCCTGTTGTTCCTTCCCTTTCCTGTTAAGTGCAGGCCCTTTCAGTGGAGTCTTGCAGTGGTAGCTAGAAGAGCAAAGGAGCTGCTGTCCATAAGGAAGATGTCTTCTTTGCACATGTCTTGTGATCAGTGCTAAAAGGCAAACACAAAAAATGCACCCTGAAATGGAAACCAGATGTTCTAGATATGTAACCATGTTCTGTCTGAAATAATTTGTGTAACAAGAAGTCTAACAACGAAGACCTGAAACTGCCATTCTTTGTTTCTGACAGTTTGTGATAACAGACCAATATAGGCCTTGTGATTGCTCAGTTTCTCAATATCTTGGCAGGTATTCATTTGTTTCAAAAGTTGTTTACCTAGTATAAACAAAAAGTCTTTCAGCCATGAAAAAGCTTTTAGACAAGGCCACCCAGTTTGGGTTATATCCTTTTTCTTTCTTCCCCCCCCCCCCCCCCCCCCCCCCATACTCTCATGTAAAAAAGCTGATCTAGAAGTGATAGGGAGGACATCATAAAATGATGATGATCATAGTAATGTATTTTCAATGGGCGGTATGAAAAACACACCACTTGTTTCAACATTGTTTAATCCATTTTTCTCTAGAAAGATGACATGCATTCAGCTGAATATTCTTGGTGCCCACCTTTGGCAGAATTAATTTCAGGAAAGGCTGAGAATTCTTGTCCATGTCCCACAGATTACATAGAGGTGAGTAGATACAATACTGTGTACAAAAATTCTTTATTGAAGTGAATTTAAGACATGTCACAGAAGTTTTATGGCAATATTACCTTTGATTAATGTAAACAACCCAGAAGTAAGAAGTACATCTCAAACAAGGCACAATGAAATGCTTTAATATCCTTAATAAAAACCAGTCATTCTGACAAATTGAAAGTTTTGTTTGTGCCCTCAAATTGTCAGTATGATAAATGTTTGTTTTAATATTCAATCATTGATTTTTGTGCATTTTCATTTTATTATAAAGTGTTGAGTTCCATACATATAAAATATTACTCATATTTTATATTAGTAATATCTATTTAGTTTACTGGCTAAGGACTTTCAAATAGTGAAGTATGTGTTTCAGGCAAAGTATGAGTTTGGTTTGATTCTAGTGCCAAAGGTCTATGTGTGTTCAGTAGGTTTAAACTGCCTAATAAAACAAAGTACATCCCCACCCCTCACCCCAATTCAATTAAATCAGAATAAGCTTTTGGCATTCTTGTTTCGGATTAAAAACTATATAATTCACCTTCGGTGGTTTGTAGCAACCTAAATATAACAAACTTCTTATAAGCAGCACTGTTTTTTGTGAATTTTGTGTACAGACAAGTCCTCTGAAAATAGTATGTGACTCCAACAGCATATCACTGTCTTAAAGCACAAGACAAGAGCTTAAGCAGTGTTTGACAGAAGGAATGTGAGCATCTAATTCATGATTTCCCACAGCAGCACTTTCATGAACTAACATCCTTCATTCAGCATAAATCTGTAGAACTCCAGAGACCTCAGAATAGCTCTGCCATGTTTCACCAGCTGCAGATAGGGCTTTACATGCACAATTTGCACCGAGGAAATAGTAGTATTATTTAGAAACACTGCCTGTGCTTGGAATAACAAAAGGTTGTTTGCTTTTCTGACTCTTTTCCTGCTGCAGTTAATCAGAAGGTGCAGAAAAAATAATCCAGCCCAAAGGCCTACATTTGAACAAGTCAAGAAAATGTTGTACAAGATGAATCCTAATAAAGTTAGCCCTGTTGACATGATGATGACTCTGGTAAATTTAGTTTTTTAATCCAATCCAAGTCAATCTGCTCACTTGTAGTAACTTTCACCTCTGTCCTTCAAGTTTGTTTTTGATCTCATATCCCTTGTTTGGTGAGAATATCCAGTCATTCATTCACTCTGATGAGCTGATTGTAGCTGCAGTTCTGCTTGAGACCCAGCTTTTCTTCTCATTCCATTTCTGTCAGTTTTTCTTAACTTTCTCAACTTCTTTGGGCCTGAACACTTTTGTTTCTTCAATCAAATGTTGTTTGCTTTTTAAAACTCTTTCAGGAAACTTTATTGCCTTTTCCCAATGGCTTTGTGTTGTTATTACAGTATTGGGGGTATATAATCCCTGCATGCCACAAACAGCATGTTTACAGATACATTTTGAGAAGAGTATCTTAAGCCCATCAGTAGAGAAAAGAGACCTCTGCCTCCACAGCTCGTTGTCTCACACGCATCAAGGATGCAAAAACCGTAGCATAGCATAGCAGGATGGCTTTTGAAACAGCATTGTGACCTTTTGATAAAAGACTGAGTTTAGATTAGATATAACTTCAGTTTTGGTAACATATTTTAAGCTGTGTCTGCAGTTTGGTCTCTGCATTAGGTTTGACCTCTAATGTAAAAGGATTATTTTATGCAATTCTCTATGTTGTTTAGATGGAGAAATATAGCAAACATCTGGAGATGCTGGTTTCTGAGAGAACCCAGGATTTAATGCATGAGAAACAGAAGACTGATCGTCTGTTGTATAGTAAGTTATATAGCAAAAATATTGGATATTCTTCTCACTAATAATTTGATTTTAACTGTCTAACTACAAATAGAAAGCCTTTGATAGATGATTATTTAACAGATAACATTTAGTTGTCAATTAATTAATATACTTGTTCTTTGCAAAGCTGGAGAGAAATTTAGCTACTTTTTCTATTTTCCCCTAAAAATCAGTGCAGTCATCTGAGAGCTATGACTCCAGAATACACAGTGCTCTCAATTCGATCTTGCTTGGCAATCCTCCTGTAAAGTTATAAACATTTAGGAATTGCTTTTGGACTGAGGTTACTTTTGATGGCAGTGTATCTTCTGGAATTCTGCACAAAAAAATAGAATAAAAGAACAGGTACAACACATAGGAGAGAAAAAGGAAAATGCTGTGAAGGTGCAAGATAGGAGAAATAAAGAAGATCAAAAAAATCAGAGAAGAGAAGCAAACCTAACACAGGAAGGGAGTACTAGCAAAGAGTTGACAAGGAAGGAGTTAGTAATAGCCCAAGTCACAGTGTTAGAATCTAACTCTGATTTAGAACATATACATATTAGTTTGAACTAAAATTTATGGGTCATCTGAATAATCTGGATTTACTACCAGTGAGATTTACTGTGAACTCTCACATTGCAGCAGAGCAGATTTTGATGCTAAAGAGTGCTTTCACTTTCAGAGTATTTCACACTTATGAACATTATTGTTATACCTTTAAACAAACATGCTCTGTTTATTGTGTGCTTTTATCCATGTCGAAAGAATAACAGTACTCTACTTTCTACAACAGGTATGTTGCCGAAGCAAGTGGCAGATGATCTCAGGCAAGGAAAACATGCACAAGCTCAAAGTTACTTAAGTGCCACCATCTTTTTCAGGTAAACAAAAATGAAAGATAGGACTAGAACTGACTCCTGTTGAAGAAACTTCAAGGGTCCTAGTAGAGGTGAAGCTCCTAAACAAGAACAGAATTTCTATCTAACCTGCCATTTATCGTACCAGCTGACAACATTTGACTCTGCAAATGGGTGTCTTTCAAAATTCTCACACCTCTCCATTTTTCCATATAATTACTTAAATAAAAAATGAGATTACTATGGAGCTCTAACACACAGGAGCATGTCACTTTGTGTGTTCCACGCACATGCATGTATGTTTCATAAGACAGGCCTAAGTAAAGGTTCCAGCATTTAGCTGTGCAAAGAAAACTTGTCTATCCTTAGAATCCACATGGATTTACAGTCTTTGACTTGTTATGTGTGCATGAAGCAACATATAAATTGCTTGTCTTCACTTGTCATAAATGGACAGATGTTAAGTTCCCTTTTTTTCATCTATACATAACCCAAAACTGAAGACTGTAAAAAATGGTTTACTGCATTAGTAAGCAAAAAAGACTTAGGTCAGTCAGACCTTTTAAATGGAAGGAGTCTGTTTTCAGTTTAAGTAAATGTTTGAAGACAAATCTATTCTGCAAGATCTTTAGCGAAAGAAATGCTGAAAAAGAGAAGGTTGAGGTAGTTCCACTGAGAAATTATTACTGTGTGTAAAGAATTATCAATCTGCAATGGTTACGACAGTGGATGAGTATGTTCTTTCTGTTGTGTTTTGACAGTGACATTGTTGGCTTCACTCAGCTGTCCAGCAGCAGCACACCTTACCAAGTGGTAGATCTCTTGAACAAGCTTTATACTACTTTTGATGAAATCATAGATAACTATGATGTCTATAAGGTGGAGACAATAGGAGATGCCTGTAAGTTCCTTGAGCTGTGTACAATGATGGGGCATGGGTATTTCATCAGGATAGAGACTGATTTGATGATGAAGAAGAACAGATGAAGGAGATTTGGAAAGCTTATTACCACTGGGAAGACCACTCAAAACAATTAGGGGAGAAGTCCTAGCAGAGACCTAGAAAACTTTAGGAACAGTTTCCTGCATACCTTTCATCATTTCTACAGTTGATGAATGTTGTGGATGGGACAAATGATTTGAGTAAACTACTGCTGGTATTTATTTGGTTCCTATGAACTGTAAGGTCTGACTTTAAACCTTGGCAACAGATTGATCCCAGTTGGCAACTTCTGTTTCACAGGAACACAACTGAAAAATTTACCTTCCACATGGGAGGAAAGATGCCATTCCATAAGCTTTATTATCTCTGGGGTTTTTTGCAAAGACCATGGCAACGTCTCTCCTAGTACTGTAGGGGCTTGGTTGCCTCTTCTTTTTGGATTTTTAGGAAAATGGCTTTCTATTTGCTACCATGGGAATCTGCTGGGGATTGACTACCATTAAAACTAAGTTCCATCAAAAACCTAGCAGAATCTAGCAGAATTTTGGATGAGACAGACAGGAAACACTATAAGAGATGTGGGAAAAAATCCCCCCACATTCTTTTTTTTATTCTGTGGTGTGATTGAAAACATTCTGGAACATAAAATTCCTGAACAAATGCATCTGAGGGATGCTGAAGAGACCTGTCTCTTGTCTCACACAGTAAGAGTCAGTGCAGGAAACATAGGACAGTGCCTAGTGGAACTCATTGTCTCTTTATAATATCTGCCCAAAGACAAAAGGTATTGAACAGCCACTTTCTCATCATCTGTCCCACTTCAAGCATCCTCAATGGAGGGAGGGAGGAAGAAAGGGTAGAAGGGAATAAATCTTTTGGAAAAGTAAGAAGGTAATCCAGCATTTTTTAGTGGTAGGGTAATTACACACATGAGCTGTTGCCCTGTCCTTCGTTTGCTTCTGGCTTTCTCTGCTCAGCAGGCACAACTGTGCCACAGGATATGAAGGAACAGGGCTTTATTTTTTTCTGACTTAGGCAGCATGCTTTGGTAAATTTGTGTGTAATGTCACAAGTTAACACAGCTGCATGGTTGTGTTAAGATATGGTGGTGTCAGGAGTACCCAAAGAGAATGGGATCCTTCATGCCGGTGAGATCGCAAGCATGGCTTTAGACCTTCTGGACATCTGCAAGACTTTTAAGATCCCACACAAGCCCAACACCCTTCTAAAGATAAGAGCAGGAATCCATTCAGGTATGTTCAGAGTGCTGCAAGAGAGTCCTCCTCTGGTTTAACAAGTGTTTCTGTAGAAGCATTTCCTCTCCAATAAGAATGAAGTTAATTTCTTGACATGGGATGGAACACCTCACAGAGGTCATCCCAACAGAATAAATTATTGGATACACAATGTGTAAAACAACATCGGAAACACCACATGGTCCCACTGCCTTTGCTGATGTGAGTGAGGACTGCTGTTCTATCTGTTATTTGTCCTTTTCAACCGTTCTGAAAACAGTGAGTTGCCTCTTGACTCTTTGATCTAGCCTTCAGTCTCAGACTCCCAGCTCCCTGATCTAAGCTGATGTGTGATTGCAACTCCTTCTTGATAGACAGCCAGAGTTGGACATGTGTTCTGCAGTCCAGCGTCTGCAAATTAAGTGGCTTACATTGTCTCAGCAAGAGATCATATCTTCTACATTTTAAATCCTCTGGGGCTGACATGAAGGAGTCAAAATGCTCATTATCTGCCTTCAACAAGAGCAGGTTACTTCCTGTTCCTGCTTTTGTGCGTGACTAGTGAGCGTTGTGTGCAGAACTTCTGTTGGCGGCAATCCTACCTCTCTGCCCCTCAAAATATTCTGTTGTCACATTGAAATATGATTCTGTGGGTGCTTTAATTCATGTACATTATCTCCATCACAGCATAACTTCCCCGACCGTTCATCTTTGAGGCCCTTTTGCTGTGTATGTCAGAAGTATAACCTGTATAATACAGTACTGACAGTCTTTATTTGATAATGAATGAGATATAAGGCAATCTAGGATGCAGACCTGAGGCTGTATGACTCATTATGTCATGAAAAACCACAAAACATCTTGTTTTTTTCAACAGGGGCAGTTGTAGCTGGAGTTGTTGGGACCAAAATGCCACGATATTGTTTATTTGGAGATACTGTGAACACAGCTTCCAGGATGGAATCTACTAGTGAAGGTAACAAGGAACAAATTGTACCTGTAGTTTTGACCATCCCTTAATGAGTTCTGAAAAAATGTTATGCTGAGTTTTGAGTCCTGTCCTGTTTAAATTGACTGCAAATCCTGTAATAAGGATGTTGATTTTTGGGTCCAATCTGCCTATGGGCAAATTATGCCAGTGATATTCTCTACAACCTTTGTAACAAGATCCCCTCATTCCCCAAGTCTCAGAGAGGGATTTTCATGGCTTTGAAGTTCTGTGCAATAAAAAAAGGATAAGAATCAGATAAAGTGAGAGGTAAGTAGAAATGTTCACTGCTTCTATTCCTTCCTGGCACCCAGCTGAATTTATAGTAAAAATATTTTCATGATTCCTCTTTTTCGCTGATAATTTCCTCTAATGGAGAACACAAGAGATGGTAGGACACCATGGGAGCTGTGTCTGTCTTTAACCAGTATAGAAGATTATATATGTGTCCTCCAGCAAAGAGATTAGACAGAAATCTCTAGAGATTAAATCATGGAGATATCCTGACTTCAACTTCTTCCCAGGAGATAACAGAGCTTCATGTTTAGTTAGCAACCTTCATCTTTAGCCAGTATGAGCACTTGAACCTCAACTTCAGAAATACTTTAGCCTCATCTACAAGAACTGGGGAAAAAAAGAAAAAAAAAGAAAAGGAGTGATTCAAGGTCAAACAACCTTGATGACTTGTTTTAGTTTCATTTAAATGAAGCTGAATAGTTTTATGGCTCACATTGCAATGCTTTGTAAACAGATTTCAATTAGGCAAATCCAAGGTGTTTTCAAGTTAATTTCATTATAAAAAATTATTATTTCAACATCTATCACGATCCACTAAAAACAGGGCAGAAAGGTAGAGGAGTGGTCCTACATGATGGCTTTGAAGGTTTAGCCTGGGGATTTGAGAATCAACATTTTTACAAAGCAAATCCTAGGCTGAGTGGAACACATATAACTTTATTTTTCTTGTCAGTCTCCCAGATAACTCCTTTCCTTCTCCTCTTCCTTTCAGCCTCCTTGTATCTCATCTGAACTGCTTTGTAACCAATGTCTTCAAAATCTGCTTCCATCATTCTTCATATTTCATCTTTTGTTCTGTGTATCAGTTTATTTCTCATATGGCACATCAAACTTCAGTATAAAGACAGAGTTTCTTAGCTTTTAAGGCTTTCTTTTATCTCTCTCTTCCTCTGGCCACATCCATCTGAGGATCTCAGATTACATTAACATGTTTTAACCCTAAGATGATCTCTTTAAAATAGATTGATTGATTACTAGTGATATAAATGAAAATCGCTGTCAGCTGGAATCTGAGTGCTAGTGTCTTGTTCCCAAGCAGGATGACCAGTTAAAACATCACATATCTACTGGGAAGAATATTTCAGAGATATGTGTCTGGATATGTTGAAACGTATATTTCTTGGTCTATAGGGAGTATTTTGAGACTTTCAATGAAAAACAAAGTAGGTATTACAAAACAATCATTTTCTGATATAAGGAAAATAATAAGACAATCTTAGCCAGCTCTACTATCGTCTGGCATCTTTTTCAAACAACGAAGCATAATGGTTTCCTCTGTGTTGTGGGATGGCAAAGGCAAAAACAACCCAGGTTTTTTTTTTTTTGCAATTTCCCAAATTTTGGCAAACTTTTGCTTTGTGGTGAAAGTAGGAGTATTCATAATTTGTTCTATCTGTCCTACTCCTTGGTTCTTCCACCATCATTTGCAAAAGGCAAGACAGTCAGGGTTTACATGAAGACAAATTCTCAACTGAGGAGAAATTACAATGTTGAAAAAGAAAAAAAATAATGCAATTATGGAATATTGTCTTTTCTCCCCGTTTTTATTTACAGGTTTTGAGACAGAGCAAGGATGGCAGTTTCTTTAATGTTTGCTGAGAAGTGTATGTGCAAAGAAAGGTCTGGCTCTTTATTGACCAGGAGGCAGAACTATGTAAGGTTTTCTTTGCAAGATGAAAAAGATGCTTGTCAGTAACTCTAGCCAAGCAGCTATGAAGAGCAGATGAATAATATTAGATGCAGGATGTAAACAGTAGTGTTTGTTGACAGCCATGTATTTGTCCTGAGATGCTCTCACAAAAAGGCTGGGATACTGCAGCTTGTGTGTGAACATTTCAAATAACACAGGAATGACAGCAAAGACATGAAAAAAGGAAAGGGGAGTTAATGAATCTTGAAGTCTGTGGCACACAGAAGGGGACAGGTGTCTTAGATGTTTAAGTTGTGATGATAATATGACAATTGTCTCTCTTTCCAGCTCTTAAAATACAGTGCAGTTCAAGTGCATACCAGCTGTTGGAGCAGATTGGAGAGTATGTGTTAGTATGCCGTGGGAATTTACAAGTCAAGGTGTGTATGCAACATTTATACTCGGCTTTTCAAAGAGGAGAGTGTGAAAGTACTCTGGAGTCCCTGAATTTTAACCTGTGCAGTCCTCTCTGTCTCAGAGTCCTTGGGTTAGACTGTTTCCTGTCTTTGAAGAACACAGGCTCAAGTTTTAAATAGGGACCAATTCCATGGGCTTGTTCATGCGACTACGCTGATAATTCAGAGATGAAGGACTTAGCCGAACTTGGAAGTATTGTGTGGCATGTCACTTTGTCATAACTGCTTGAAATAAAATATGGTCATTCAGAGACATCATAAATCATTGTAAGAGTTCCATAAGAGGACTAACATACTTCTGGACCCAGTTTTGGATGGGACTTCAAAGAATAGTTTTAATCCGTAGTGCTGCCACTATCTTAAAGGAAACATTTTATGCCTCAGTTTTCCTGTATATAAAATGGCTGACAGGCACATCAGTCTCCTTTTGGGACTTGCTTTGAGTTGTAATAAGAAGATTATTACACAAATGATGGGTAGTATTATAATACCATGAATCATTTTCTTCCTTAGGGGAAAGGAGACATGGTAACATACTGGCTGGAAGGTAAGAAAGCCTCTGCCACCCAGAAGGCAGTCACCAGCACTTCTGTGACTCTTCAGGACCCCAACAGAGCTTCCTTTAGTTTGATACCAGGTGTCCTTCCCAGTGATCCTCTCTCAAGTCCTGCTGACTAGCCACTCACTAACCCAGCATCCATCCTGCTTTCAGTCTCTTAGGTCATTCTGCTGAATTAGAAAGTAAGAAAAGAGATAGGATGCCCCTTTGGCCTTGTGGATGTATTAGGTCAGACTTTATTCACAGGTATGTCTCTCCCAGCAGTGGCAGGAAAAGTACAAAACAGCAAAAACTCATCCTGAGGAATTATACATAAGACTGGCCCACCAGCTGCTGGGGCAGAAGGTAGCTCCCAGCGTTACTTGTTGGTTTGGTTTTGCTGGGTAATCCCCTGCCAGTAGCCCCCATCACTTAAAACCAGCTGGCTGGACATTGCAGCATGTAAGCTGGTCCCACAGGAAAGAAGGGGACAGTGAAGTGTTGCTATGTAGAGGTATAATAAACCTTGGCGGTGTGACTGGTTTTGTGCTGTGAAAGGGAAAAATGAGGTGTGTATTGTGTTAGAAAGCAAGGCCCATTGCAAGAGGGGGATGAAGCACTGGAATCATAGTAGATACAAAGTGAAATGAGAATTTGTGCTCCTGCTTCTGTTTTATCTCCATTGCCTGGAGCATAGAAAGAAGAATTAAGAACAAAGTCTGGGGTATTTCCACAGAGTCAACACTTAGTGACACCTGCCATCTTGGTACAGAGATCTGACAATTTTGGCAGAGAAATGAAAGACATTGCATGCTGCTGTTTAACAGAAGAGCATCCATGACAGCTGCCCTTGTCTCTGGCTGCTCTTGGATTTCTCTGAAAAACTGCTCTTAACATTAGCTTTTATTGTGGAGTTGCTTTGACTAAAGTGGCGGTGAATCTACTGTTGCTGACTAGCTGTCTGACTGTGAAATTAGGCAGTCCTCTGAGTCACTGTGTAATTTAGGACACGGTTTAGAAAAGGTCATTCCTAAGCAAGTATTTCCTGTAAAGAGAGACCCATCAGTACCCGTGGAATAATCTCTTGATGAGTGTGGTTCTGTTAAGCATTGCTGGTGTTGACTTTCTTTAAAGACAAAGCATATGTATGGTGGGCCCAGTTTGTACTTTTTAGGGTTTTATTTATGGCAATAAATTACCTTTCAGGGCTAATGTATTCTGAAGAGTTTGGCCAGTCTAGTTGAACTGATGAACAGTTGAACAGAATTAGATATGTGAAATAGAGGAAGGAAGGAAGGAAGGAAGGAAGGAAGGAAGGAAGGAAGGAAGGAAGGAAGGAAGGAAGGAAGGAAGGAAGGAAGGAAGGAAGGATACCAAGAGTCACAGCAGTTCCACCATAATGTGAATTGGACTGGCCAAAGCTAACTGGGAGGAGATTAAAAGGAAGGACTGTGAGTGACACAGAACCATTTACTCCTCCTTGTTCTGCTCCCTTACCCTCTAGTCTGTCCCCGACCCTAGGTACAAGCACAAAACCACACATGTAGATGCATTTTTTCTGGTATAAATTTGTGTAACTTAAACAAGCAGCTGACGAGTTGTCCATGTTCCTATGTAGCTAGCATGCTTTTAATGCTGAATATGTGCCATGTGGTAGTAATAGGAGAGTGATACTACAGTCCTTCTTTAGCTTCTGTGGGAAGTAAATGCAGTGGTAATGTTAGATTTTTCAGAGATGCCTAATAGAGGTAGAAAGCTAAATCCTTCTGAATTATTGAAGACTTATTTGAAATCCACTGAAAAATATAGAACAGTCTGAGTGAAATTCTCAGAAGTCTGTGGGAATACTGCCACTTGAATGGAACCAGAATCTCAGCAAGAGGCACACACATAACTGATGTTGTCACATAAGATCCTAATATAGAATCCAGCCAATTTTCTTAAAAATAAAAATTTTAATTGGTTTCATGTTTTTTCCATAACTTAAAAGATTCCTTTCTTTATTTTTGAATTTCATATTAGTACATGGTACAGTACAGTTACCTTATTTGTAATCCTAGCAAAATAACCCTTTCAGTTAACCAGAGCCCAGACATGTTTGTTAATACAGCCATTTCCTTTATCCAGATGCTACCCAGATATTGTGAAACTCTCTGCTCTATTATAGTGCTGCATGATATATAATGTAGTTCCCATTATTCTTTTAATGAGTTAGCATTTGTTACATTTTTATTAGAATAGTGTATATCAGATGACCTTTTATCAAATGTGAATGTGAAAGTCTGTGCTCTGTTATATGTTCATCTGTAGCAGTACTTCAGTTTTAACTCTTCTGCTTTATTTTAGTATTGGTTTTATAATTAAAAGCTTTAAAATAAGTGTCTTCTGGGTTTGAAGTCTTCTAAATAGAAATGAGTGATGAGTGACCATTAGCAAGCTTGTTGGACTGACAAACTTCACCATTGACATGTCCTTGGGTAGTAATCAAATTCTGCTGAAAATAGTAGAGAGACTCTTGCTGACTTTAAGAGGCTTAGAGTCTGGCGGTTATCTGCAAAAGAGGTACAACTTGAAGAACACCAGCGTCAGCCTACCTCTCTGTTTTGTTGTTACCTCTTGATCCTCTTCTTGAACAAAGCATCTCCAGAATGAGAACTACATTATTTTCTAAGGACTGTTGAATCCGTGGTATCTCTCCTGAAACTTCAAGCAGTAGTCCATATTAATGTCAGTTTGTCTGAGGGCTGTGATGATATGACTCTTCTTCCTCCAGAAGATAGAAGTGCAGAATAACAAACATTATAGATGCAAACTGAAATGTCCTCAGTCAACTGGCAAGTATTTAAGATTTATCTCAGGCATTTTGACAGCTGTAGTTAATGGCTACAGCCATATTTCATTGTCAACTGCTGAAGGAATAGGCAAGGTTCAGGAATATGAGCTCTATTTGATTACACAGATTTTTACTAGAAGTTAGATATAATGCAGCAATCATCAGAGATTGTGTTGCAAATTCAGCAAAGGTGGTTGCAGCATAAAGCTTGTGAGATGTGCCTTACTTTTACTTCCTGGGGATGGCATAGCTGCAGAGATAATTTTTTTCTGCATTGTTGTGGCCACACAGGCATGTGTATGTATAAGAAGATCTATCTGTATAATACATAGATAATTATCTATTCATATATATATATATATATAAAGTGTCTGGCTATAAATACAACTGTGTGGAGACAGGTTAGTGTGATTCAATACCCAGTATAAGGACACAAAATTGTTGACAACTGTTGCCTCAGGTTTGAACTCTGCAAGCATTTCAGGTTTTGAGCCCACTGAGGGAATGCAGAGTGGTGCGCCTCACAGAGCTTCGTATACAAGGACAGGTGGTCTGTACACCCGCAAACCAAAACACTGTCCCATTTCATGACTGTAAATGTATATCCTTGTGTGGGGTGGCACTTGTGACTGATGTTACTGCAAATTCAGATCTCCAGAAGTCCTCTTACAGCTTCTGGTATCTCTCATTGCCCAGGAAATGTAGCAAGGAAGCTTGTGGCTAATGCTGTAGCTGCTGATTAAAGTCCTGATGACCTTGGCAATGCAGAGAAGCATTTACCAGCTGGTAAAGCTGAAGTACGATAACCAGCATGGTGCTCATCTGTGAGATGCTTTAAATCCACAGAGATTCACATCCCAGGTGTGAAGTTAGTCAGCTAATCTAGCAAGTGTTCTTTTCTAAAATGGCACTCTCAACACAGATAAGTGTGATGCGTTCCTCCTTTCCTAGGACAATGTTTCCTCTTTTTCTACCAGAAAATGGGAAAGCAATTGTAATAATAGAGCTGAAGAACTGAAGGTGATACGTACTTCATAGATCACTTCAGTTCTTCACTCAGTGGCCATTCATTGTCTATTGCTCATGTGAAATAATGCAGAGGATACTAATACTGTATTCATCATGTGGTGATTTTATGGAAAGTGTGAATTTTGTTTATTGTTTATTGCAGCTCCATCTAAATACAGGTAAGGATGCAAGTAGGTACATAAAATAAATCACACAATGCAAAAACTGACTTTAATTAGAATGATAAACCTTTACTACATAGTTTCAGTTTGAATATTGAGGAACAGATTGAACAACCACAATATTTAAAAAGATCACAACAAGTAAAAAAGCATGGTTAATGTATTTCCAGGTGTAAAACTTCCTAGATTTTATTCAAACCATTGGCATTGGAAAAAAGACTGTGTTTTGCCACCGAAAAGTTAATCTTTATCCCCCATATTAGGTAGCAAACATCTTTTTTATTTAGCTTGTTATTGATATGCGCAGAGGGTCTCCAGTTTCATGGTTCTTTTTGTGTAAACAGAAAAATTGTCTGCTTCTTCCTACAGCTAATTAGTCAAACCAGAAAAATTAATTTATTTAAAGGAAAGTGGCATGGAATGAGGTGTTCTTTGCAAACAGTACAAGGGCACAGTATGAGTGTTGAGCCTGACTGTGCAGTCAGAGGATGCTCTTGAAGATCTATATCTGAAGAAAAGATTGGTAAGAGCTTTCCCAGCATGTAGAACATTTCTCTTTCCCACCCCACTCAGACCCCCAAAAGTTATTAATAGCCCTTCCATCTGAATTGACCTCAATAGTAAGAGTCTTTGGTTTTTTAAAAGTGTCTTTCTGGGGCTGTCCTTTCAGACCAGTAAAAAGACAAAGCTATACAAGATTATTCTGATTATTCTCCAGCTGGCTACCAGCTGCTTTTCAACTAATGAGTACTCTGTCCTCCTAATTCCTGTCTGAATTTTCCCCTACTTCACATTAGTGAGTGTAAAACATTGGATTGTACATTATTATATTCTAAATTGAATGAAAGATAAAATAATTTGCAATCCAATGTTCTTTCCAAAGAAAATAGGGTAAAATTCCCTCTCCTCCTAATTTAAAATTTGCTAAAATGCACTTTCTGATGTAGAGATATAAAACAAGCAGTTTGAAATGTGAGAGCGGGTTTTGTAGAACTTGTTTGTATGGCAGCCCTAATGACTGAAACCTTCCAACGAGCATGCATGAGTCTACATGATGTTACCTAGTCTCTCATAGTTATACTAACCACGGTCCTCTGGTACAGACAGGGAACCAAGCCACCCCATCTTCTGTATTTGTACTTCACCTTCCCACTGCACTAGGTCTGAAACGCATATGCATCTTTTTTGGAAGGAACTTTTAGTGCTGGATTTAACAAATTTCACACGGTACTTGTTTGACTTTGATGATCCACATGAAATTTTTACTGTTACACCTTTGTGAATTTTGTCTCGGATTTCAATGGCAATAGAATAGGTACTTTGAGCCAATCAATGCAAATACAAAGCTGCTGTAATAGCATCCTTATGTTCATGACTGCACATAGTTGCTAATGATGATCATTGCATTTCCTAGTAAAATACAATAGTATGCAAATACGCGTTTTGATGAGATCTGAAAAAGAATCAGCATTCCTGGCATCAGATCCCTACTACATACCAGGTTTTTTCTTTAGCTCTTGCATCCTGCCTTCAGGCAGAAAAACACTCTCTGTCCCTACCTGGGGAACCTGTTCAGAGTAAGCTACCAAAGAGAAGCTACACATATGAAGAATGCACTAAACATATTGCCTGTGTGACTAGAATATAACACAGTTAATCTAACAAAGTAATGAATACTGTCTCTGAGGTCTTCTTCATCTCTTGTTTTCACAAATAATACCTTTTTCTGTTCTTGCCTCATTAGAACAAAGTACAGAGCCAAATTCTTCAACTCTTTTCCACTCCCTCAGTAATGAAACTGAAGGTTGAAAAAATACTAGTACTGAATGTCAGAATTGACCAAGGGTTCAAGGCTTTTACTGATAGTTTGGGGAAATGCTGAATGCAAAGCACTGGAAAATTTCAGTTTGCAATTGGTAACAGAGCCAGGATTTCACAGGGGTTATAATGAAACACAGTCCTGGGACATATAAAGTCTGTGTATCCTGGTGGAAGAACTATGTGTCCTTAAAGAGCCACAATGGAGTTAGTTAGAAAAATTCTACTAAGAGGCAGAAGGAATTTTAAATTGTAACAATAGCCTCGAGGCAGAAAATTTGGGTGAGGTTTCAGAGAGAGAGATGGGTCCTCTGAGCAGATCACACATTAATATATTGTTATGCTTGTGCATTCTGTGACCTGCTCTTGCAAACATATGTGTAATGTATATACACCTATGCATGGTACAGTGTTTGTAAGTAAAAAGATTAAGCATAAAGACTTCTGCATGCATCTGACAATAGAGTAGTCAGGGATAATCCCTGCAACTGTTCTGAACAGAAAATAAACCATGATTTAAAAACCAATGATAGCTGGTTCTATTTGCCTGGTAAAGACATACGGGGTCTGGAATTCCTCCACTGAGAGGACTGATAAACTAGAGGTAATGCTTACTGATGAGAGTTTGCCAGAGAGCATTAAAGGTGAATTCTAGATCTGCTCTCTGTGTTGTTTCTAAAGGCCAGACATAAAAGGTCCTATAGTACCAGAGAAGTAACAAACCTATGTGTTAAGAACGTGTCAAGAAAACTCCTCTAGTCTACATATTAGGAAACTCTTCTACAAGTTTTAATATGATTGATATTAGAAACTTAACTTACACAGAAACCTTTCAAGACTCAGAAAATCTCCCATATCAGAAGTGCATTCTCTAGCAATACAGCTTTACTGGCAACGCGTTGAGATTCAGGTTTCTGAGTGCAGATTGTCCTCTGCATAGAAACAGATCAGTCCCTAAATGCTCATGAAAATCAGGCTGGAAGTGCCTTTCACCCATCTCTAACCCATCTCTACGGCACTTTTAGTATGAAAGGTATTACACAGAGATGCAAAAGCCCAGGCCTGTGCTGCAAGAACTGACAATTTAGTTGGATGTCTCAACATAACAGCTTACATGGGATGGGTGATGTAGGGTCAGACTTTACCACCCCAGTCAAAAGCAGGAGCTCACTCTGCAAACAGTCTGGTATGTACCAGGAGAAATGCTGAGAGGGGGTCACAGCGACTGTTACTGTGCTAATTACAACACAATAAATACTTGTAGGAGCCAGGACTGTGGAGAGGTTGGATCGTATGGGGAGGAACTGCCAGTGGAAGAGCACCATGCCTCTGCAGAACGCAGACCAAGAGTACAATACCGGTCAGCGTCACACACCCTGAGCACACTCACCTCCCACTCATTTGGTTCCAGGCAAAGGACCAGCTACTGTTTAGTGCTATAGGGGCACAAACTGCACACTGATTAAAACTCATGATTTTCTTTTAAAAGCATTGATCAGCTTGTATGACTGTAAAAATGCTATTTATGACAGTAGAAATTAAAGCAACACAAAATTGCTCTGTGTACAGCTGATCTGTGTATCACATTGTTTCTTACAAGAAGATAACCTCCACTGTAGCACTATGACAAATGTTACTCTAAAGATAGATTCGATATATTTCAGGAACCTTCTCTGGTTTTCTTCAAACACTAATGTATGCCCTGCCACTCATTCTGTAGGACCAAGCAATATGTGGCTGTTGACTTTAATGAGACCAGGTGTTAACCCCCCAAACAGCATCCACTACAACTGTATGCAGTGTTTGGAGGACAGCACTGAGGACAGAAATGGGATTTTTCACCTAGAGGTGTTTTAAAGGCAGCAAGGGCAGAAAGAAGCTCTCATCTCTGGGTCATGGCTTGGAATCACACCCCAAGATGTGGTATCCTGAAGCCAAATTCAGACCCAGGACTAGAAGTTACCTCTGAAAAGCAGCGTGATTATTCCTGCTTGTTCCAAGATCAGCACTGGTCCTACAAGTTCTAGTGGACATCAGAAGCAACCAGATGAGCTGAACGAAAATAAAGTCCCAGTAATTCTCTGTCCTGGGCATGGTATCTGCATAAAAAGCAAAACTTTCATTTTTATATTGACAAATTCTTATTTTTTAAATGGCCAAATTAATCCATTTCCATTTCATTCTCTGCTTAACTAGTTGAAAAGAAAGGAAAAATCATAAAGAAAGACATTTCAGAGGCAGTACTAATATGTTTCTTCTACTTCAAATTCCCATATGTTCAATAAAAAAACTTTAGTGGATTATGGTAGATTAGCCCAGAAATATTGCTTAAACTTGTATTTTGTTAGGAAATCTTACTTCAGCTAAATGAACGGAAAGACACTGCCTGTAAATATCATGTTTTAAACATACATTTTTTTTTAATCTCTTTCTATATTGTGGGAAATTTTCACTCCTATTAAACTTTGCTGTAATACAAACATTCTCATTTCTACACTAAGAATGGAATAAAGCACATGAATCAGATCTGCGTGGCTGTATCTCAAGTTATATATTTACTATTCCATTTGTCACTAGAGTTTTCCGTCTTGCCTTGTAAAACCCCATATAACTTTTGACAGAACATCTAATCCTAGACAAAATGGAAAAGCTTGACCTCTTCCTATATATATTTGCAGAACTGTATAAATCTAGGTTCCCAGCGGGCTGACGCTTTGCTCTTTTATGCAAGGCAAGCGATTGCTCACAACGCCGGCAAAGGCAGTATGCAGCTACCTGGTAGCCTGTTTTCTCATGATGGGTCTGATCTTCAAGGATGCTGAGCACCCATGGGCACATGCTGAGATCCTCACCTGCTTCCCTTGGGAACAGAAAGTGATGAAAGACCCTATTTCTCATCATGTTCATCAGCACTATTTTAGCTGTTGGCTTCAGAGGTCAGGAAAGACTTCCCAGTGCCATCAAAGAGCTGCTCTGTACATCGCAGAATAAGGTCCTGCAGTGACTAAGCCTGCAGGAGGCAATCTGCCTGACAACAACAGTGTGCTTTTATGTAGAAGTGAGAGTTGAACATGTCAGGGAGAGGGTCTGTTTTTGTGGAATTCCTTTGCTCAGTGGATAAAACTTGGGCTTCTAACTTAGTCCCACAGTACTGTTGCTGCATGCCAGAGCAGCAAAGCTGCCTGTAACCACCTATTGAGAGGCTTTACCTGACTCAAACTAGCTAGTATTTTTTTAATTTATCCTAACAACATCCTGATGCCCCACCAAAGCCTGGCCAAAGCATTAGCATCTTGTTTGGTCTGAAAGAAACCAAGCTATCTTATGTAAAAAAAATTGTATTTCCTCCTTCTGGAAACGTCTTCAGAGACTGGTTGTCTGTAATGATTTGACAGAAGTTTCCAAATAAACAAACTAGTGGGTGCATAAAGTTTTCATTCACTTTCCAAACAATTCCATGGGCAGCGAAGAATGGCTTCATTTCAGTGGAAAATTCCTTGCCACTTTCCACACATCATCTCAGGTGACTACAGAAGAAAGCTTGTCTTCTTTCTATCTTGGTAATTTAATACATTTGTCTGGTACAACTTCTGGTTGACAAAAAACAGCTAAGTAAGAAGTCATTAAGATTTCCATCTCAGAGAAACTTTTTGGAGTTATGAGAGTTTAGTTATAGGAACTGGGACTTTGTGAGATGCTAGCAAATTACTCCGTGCTTTAGTAAAAATTACCCTAAGAGCTTAACCCTTAGAGTAGCTGCTAAGCATGTACATCGTATTATACCACATCTCTATTACCTACATATTATAGGCAAGATAAGATTTTTGTACACAGCATGGAACATGCAATTCACTGTTGGACAGAATAGCCATAATTTGCGTTTCTGTATGTAAACTGCAGGATCAGATTTTGAATGGTTAATCCTCATTACTCACCTCATAATTCTCTTGCTATGTATCCATAAGCTGTGAACAAAAACATCTGTCAGCCAGGTCCTCTGTTCCCTCCTCCCAGCAAAGCATGACTTTCAGACCCCTGCGTGGACTGTAACCATTCCTCACCCATAGAGAAACATCTGGCATTTTAGAAAAGGCACATGAAAATGACATTTTTGAAAGAGTCAGATCCAGTTCTGAACTCAAGCCATAGAAGTCTATTCCCTAAGCAACTTTAGAGGTATTGAAATATATTTTTAAGACCCTGAGTCCACTGACATCTGCTCCTAGTCTCTGCAAGAACTGTGTCATGAGCTCCTTGTCAAGTAAGCCTATAAAATCCAAAAGTGTTAGAAACATTCCTGTGAACTCAATACCAGTGGGGAATGAAGCTAAAACCTGTACCTTACATGCCATCGATGATGGATCAGCCTTTGAAAACTCCCCTGAGCCTATCTGGCTCCTAGGAGACTTTCAGAAGAGCCCACAGGGTCAGCACATCAATTCCTTGAAGCAGAGGAAAATAAAATCCTGCTAGGAAGAAGAAGGAAGAGAGACAAGTAGCTTCTACACTCCCAAACATCAGCCAGCTATTGGGGTGCATGCAAACATTTTTCAATCCCTCCCAAAATGAAGTGACACTATTGCTAAGACCCATTCACCACATTCTTTCCTACAGACAGTTCCAGAGTTTTGATTCAGCTCTTGATCTCAGCTTACAGCCACTGCTGCCCTCCTGCCAGTGTGTCTACGGACTTGGGTACAATAGGCAACAGGAAAACAAAAGGGGGGGAAAGGGAGAAAATAATATGTAATTTCTTTTTTCCAAAATGAAAAATTGAATTTTTTTAACCTTTAAACATGCTTGTTTACTTACAGAAAGAGTATTTCAGGCACAAAAGGTTTGAGAATCAGTCACATACCAGGTTAAATTGTAATAGAATCAGGATTGTCCCATGCAGTGTGGTCAGCTATAGTATCCCCTATCAAGAAGTTGAAGTTGTAGTTTTTGTTTACATACATATATATAAAGTATGCATCTTTCACACTATGGTCTCCTGGTCTGAGCTGACTCCAGTAGAGTTTACGTAACAACAGTATCTGTCATAAGGAGTGCTCTCCTTGTAAGAGCAGACAATGATACTGTCTTTAGGAGCAACAAAAATGTTGTCTTCAACGTCTGGGCGTGCGGTGCTGTCCTTGGTGAGAGAACAGCTCTTATTCTCCAAGGCACTGTATGCGGACCCCTCTCCCATGAACACGTTCTCTGGCATCTCTGGGTAACAGGTCTCCAGGTATCTCAGCATGTCCTCCTGCTCCACCTCTTTGATGAAGTTCTTGCGCTCTCCCATGGTGGTGATGGTGGCAGCGGTGCAGATGGTTGTGCAGTTCTCACCCCACCGCACCTTCCTGTCCTTCTGGCATGCTTTCTTGGCCAGCTCATCACAACTCCCCTTGCCAGACTCCAGGTCCGAGGGGGTCCTCAGCAACTCTATGCTGTCCCGGTCCTCGACTTCCTTGCAGCACATACACTCGTCCTCGGGACATTTGGTGCAGCCGTCGGTCTTTTTGGTGAGGGCGATGGCGGCGATCCCTGGCAGGCAAATGGCCGGCCCGATGGCCAGCAGCGGGATGTCCCCCAGGGTCTCTCCCTTGATGCCAGACACGGTGAACATGAAGCCAAACACCAGGAAGACGCTGACTAGAGCCACCACCAGCCCCGTTCGGGGGTTGATGTCGTCGGGTTTCACGGACCGCGCCATCCTGCCGGTGTTCAAGGGACCACTTTCCTTCACCCAATCGGCCTCTCGGGGCACGGGGTGGATGTTCCCCGGCAAGTGCCCCAAGTTTCCCGGGCAGCGAACCGCGGAGGTTCCCCTCGGCAGAGCCGCAGCCGGAGGGCGGGACGGAGCAGGGGTCGGGCGGGCTGGCGGGCTGGAGCCGTCCTGCCTTCTCTCTCCCCTGAGCCGCTCTGAGCCGCGATCCGCCGACCGCTCCGTTAAAGCGGGAGCGGCCCCCCCGCCGGCAGCCCCGCCGCGTCCTCCCACGTGTGGGCACGGAGATGGGGGGCTCAAAGCCGGGGGGGAGGGGGGGGGGAAGAGAGCCGCAGCCGGCGGGCGGGGAGCGAGCGGCCGCAAGGGACACCTGCCCTTCCTCCTCCTCCTCCTCGGCCAGCCCCGCCGGAGCCCCGCAGCACCCGTGAGTACGTTCACCGCCCAGCGCGGCGGGCTGCGGGGTCGGGGGGGGAGGCTTTTAGCAGGGCGGGACGGGGACGCTGGTGGGGGGGGTGGGGGAGGGAGGGGGTCGCCCCACCTGATGGCGGCCCCGGGCGGGCGCCCACTCTCCTCCCGGGCGCAGGGCACTGGGTCTGGGGAGGCCGCGCCGGGCCCCGCCGCGGGCATCCTTCCCCGGGGGGCTTCGGAAAGTCGGGTCTGCGCTCCCTCTGCCGCGGGGCCCCCGCCCTCAAAGCCCCTGCCTTGGTGGCGCTGGGATGTGCGGAGTAAAGCCTCCTCCGGACAGAGAGCAGTCCTGGCCCGAACTCTCCTTCCCGGAGTTAGGTGCAAGCGGGGAGAGCAAGGCTTCAGGAGACGCTGTGCTGCCGCTGAATTTCATCCCGGAGGAAGCTCTTAGAGCTAAAGCCTCTCCCGGTGCTATCCCCTCCCCCGAGACCCCAGGAATGAATCTGTCTGTTGGGGGCACCTCACAGGCCTGCCATAAATCAGCTGTGATGGTGATGTTCAGTTTCTGTGTTTTGATGCACACGGGTGATGGTAATTCAAAGTAATCCCCACCATCTGCATAAATACAGGGAAGGATCTGAAATGTGTGGGAATGTGGAAAAGCAGGGGGAGTCTTATAACCTGCACAATTTTCCGGCAGGTTGCTTCAACATTTAATGTGCGAGTGACATAAAGGGGTAAATGCTTTCATTTGGGGAACACATACTGGCAAATAAAAAGGAGTGATAACAGAAAGTGTCCAAGAGAATTAGGAGAATAAAAAAGGACATTCTGAAGTAAATTGTGAAACTGTGCTTTCTGTCAGTTTTCCTATCAACATGATTCCTTTTCATGGATTCACAGAAATCACAGATTCACAGATTCACAGATTGGTAGGGGTTGGAAGGGACCTCTGGAGATCACCTAGTCCAACCCCCCTGCTAGAGCAGGATCACCTAGAGCAGGTTGCACAGGATCACGTCCAGGTGGGTTTTGAATATCTCCAGAGAAGGAGACTCCGCAGCCTCTCTGGGCAGCCTCTTCCAGTGCTCGGTCACCCTCACAGTGAAGAAGTTTTTCCTCATATGCAGATGGAACTTCCTGTGTTCCAGCTTGTGCCCCTTGCCCCTTGTCCTGGCACTGGGCACCACTGAAAAGAGTCTGGCCCCTTCCTCCAGACATCCACCCTTCAGATATTTGTAAGTATTGATGAGATCCCCTCTCAGTCTTCTCCAGGCTAAACAGACCCAGCTCTCTCAGCCTTTCCTCAGAGGATTCTCAAGTCCCTTAGTCATCCTTGTAGCCCTCCTCTGAACTCTCTCCGGTAGTTCCTGTCTTCCTTGAACTGGGGAGCCCAGAACTGGACACAATATTCCAGATGTGGCCTCACCAGGGCAGAGTAGAGGGGGAGGATAACCTCCCTTGACCTGCTGGCCACACTCTTCTTAATGCACCCCAGGTACCATTGGCCTTCTTGGCCATGAGGGCACACTGCTGGCTCATGGAGAACTTGTTGTCCACCAGGACTCCCAGGTCCTTCTCTGCAGAGCTGCTTCCCAGCAGGTGAACCCCTAACCTGCACTGGTGCTTGGGGTTATTTCTCCCTACGTGCAGGACCCAATACTTGCCTTGGTTGAACTTCGTACAGTTCCTCTTCACCCAGCTCTCCAGCCTGCCCAGGTCTCGCTGAATGGCAGTGCAGCCTTCTGGTGTGTTGGCCACTCATCCCAGTTTAGTATCATCAGCGAATTTGCTGAGGGTACAGCCTATCCCCTTGTCCAGGTCAATGATGAATATGTAAGAATCCTCATACTAGAAATTCAGAAAGCTCAGAGAAGCCATTTTAGAAAGCACTCAGACACCTCTCATTTTTCAGGCATGAAAAGGCCTGGGTTTTATTCGTCCTCCCTACAGTACAACATGAACAAAGCACCTCTTTGTGGTAGATTTCGAAGTTGCCTTGCAGAGAGCAAGCCTGCTCATTAATGGGCACAACTCCTGCCTTACAGGACACTTTCTTCATAAACAGGATGTCAAGTGATAGCCTTTGCTGTCTTAATTTGAAGGAAGAGTAAGGTGGGAGCAGAAGTACACATACTGGGTAGAGGTGTTAAAGTTGTTGGCAATGACTTGGTTTTGAGATTAGAAGTTTTTAATGAACCATGATCATCATTTGAACTTGTCCTCCAGAAAGTTGTCCAGTAAAATCCATGTCGAGCCTCTTCACCTGTTGGGTGAAAGTGGGCTGAAACAGGGATAATTTAGACTCTGTTGGGAATACCTTCCATCTTGACTTGAAAGACTTAGAAATCATAAGCATCTAGTTAGCTTTCAGCACAAGTTAACTTCTACTTTTGTCACTGTGCAGGATTTAGCAGGGAGAGCAAAGAGTGTAGGTTCTCAGCTCGTATTTTCTAGAGTGAGGATTTGCTGCTTGTTTCCATCTGCTGTTGTTCAGATACACAGCTTTTATGTCCTCACATTAGAATTAATAATGCCTCCTTTTGCCCCTCTGCTAAGTTTTGTATGAAGGGAAATGATTAACCCTCAGCCAGTCTATCACACTTAGCCACAATGTTTTAAAGGTTATTAGCAGCGTTATGCTGTGAAACTCTCTGTTCCTGCTCCCTGGCCTTCCTTCACCTCCCCTTGTACTTTTGAATAGTCTTTAAGATTCGGCCGGAAATTGGTCTTTTGCTGAAAAAACAGTGTTTCTTGCAAATAGCAATTAATGGTAGCTGTATTCATCAACAGACCTTCAGAGAATGGGAAACTGCAACAATAGATGACACAGAAATGTAAATATCATTAGTGGCATCAGCGGAGGGGAAAAAAACCTGTGACAACCGCAATACATGTCAGAAGATCTAACAGGAATAAAAATGACCCTTCAAATTTAAGCGACAGGGTTACTGAGACGGAAGAGAGAACATCTACTTTGGAACAGAAAGCTGTTAGTGGGCAGAAAAATACTTACAGAAAATGTCAGGACAAAGGTGGAACTAAATGCTTCCAATCTGTCCGTTTGTGAGTGGTTTCCAAGACTTAACAGTATGAAGATTGTGTGCTTCCTGGAGAGGGATAGAAAAGGGAGACCAATCACCCCATTCCAGGAAAGCATGCTACAATTGTTAAAATTGTCTTTCCAAGCTAGAAATCAAGAGATTATCCACTTACACAATTGAGCAACAATGCAAATGGTTTAATTTTCTATCCTGTTCATAATTAGAGAAAAAAAATTACTCCTTTGAGATGAAGCATGTTTCCATTGTGGTACCTTACACAAAAGGTTTGCATTACCTAACATCATGACTGAAAATCCAAAGTGTTAATTGAACAGATGATGATGGTGATTAGCGATCTTTTACTGCTATTACCCAGTAACTCAGACTGTTCACTCAAAGCAAAATTGGAGCTGAATTTAGGGAGAAAAAATGTGTTCTTGTTTTTATTCTACACTGTGATTTCATCAGCTCGTTTAGGACTGTTCTAATCAGGTTAATCTCTGGAAGAGACTTTTGGGAAGATCTAGGATTCATTAAGAGAAGGATGCGAATGGCCATTCCTTACCAGGGCAGGCAGGATGCACATACTGGACAGGGGTCATGCGTAAATGGGGATATTAAATGGTAAGCTGGTTATGTTCTGGACTGGGGCACTGATTTCCCTTATATACTCAGTTAGATACAAAACCATTTTCCTGTCCCACATAACAGTTTAGTGTAACCGATAATCAGGTAGTGTATGTCATCCTCTCAATGTTGGAAATTCATAACTGAAAGTAGTGGCCACTGTTGGTAAAATATGTAAGCATTACTCAGGCTGAAAGCCACTACAGAGGTGTCACCTACCCCAGCTCCTTATGGCCATGGTGTGGAAACTGGAAAACTGCAAATTAGAGCAGACTTCAAATTGAAAATAAAGTTTTAAAGAGCTAATTCAAAGTGCAGTGACTATTGTTACCAGAAAGTGGCAAAATATTTCACTGTCTAAGACTTATTTTGAAGTTTTAGAAAGCAGGCAATCTTTATTGCAGCGCTGGGTGCACGGGGGATAACTCCACCTAACGTGCACACCCAAAAGACAAAACCAGCAAGTATTTATACTATGTTAATATACATATTCAGTATATTTCTGAGTAATGCTTATCATATTCATGGATTTTCCAGGAACTCGTTAGCATATGCTAATGTCTTTCGCACATGTTTGTTGGCACCTCCGGGTGGTTGTCGGGGGTCTTCAGACTCAGTCCTGGTATCACATATACCTTATCCCTCAAGGCTGGTTTTGTGATCACCTTGTAACTTTCTTATCTCTGCGCATCTGTTCTTCCAAGGCCGAGCTGTTTAAAATGAGATTGTTCCAGAGCTTCTTACCTTAATTATTTTCTAAGTTACAATGGTTTCCCTTTTGTTTGGTTACATCTATTGAGCAATGGCTCTAATTGCTTGAATTGATCTTAATATTTCAATATTCACAGGTATCACTATTGTGCTAGTCATGTTAAATATTGCGGGTGCTCAAAAAGGCTCAACTACTTTCTTTATCATCTTGATCCATCAAATGTGAAATACATAAATTTGAATGGCCCTAAATGAGTAAAACACTGTTAAGCATTAGCTAGGAAGGTGGGCAACTTTAACATAAAGATCTGATAGTCTCCAGCAGCCCTGGTGTCATGCAGGGGTCTGAGCCTATTCCATCTATATAGGAATAACTCATCCTTTCAAAAGGGTTGGATCCCTCACATAGGGATGACTCTATCTTCTTTTTTATCTCCACAACTTTTAGCTCTTGCCACCTCAACAATGCAAATGTCCTCTTGCTTGCATTTGCTGACCAATTGTATTGATGCTAAAATATCAAGAATCAATCTGGGTTGTTACTGCTTCAACTTGAAGTGATGTTTTAGCTCAATGGCAGGCTATTTCTTAATTACCATGGAACAACCAAAACAGTTATCTAGATAAACAACTTTAGACATCTTACATCATTTCTGGTTTTATGTAGGTTTAGATGGTACAGATCAGAGAAGAATGGACCAAGATGGATGTGGTGAAAAGGATAGCAGCAGAGTGACAGATAAATTTTCCTGGCACTTCTTTCTTAAACCCTTCTCTGGATCTTTTGTTTTGCAGATCTGGTTGTCCACTTCAGTCAGTGGCTTTGTGTAAAATCAAAGCCTTTCTCTGACCAGGCAGTACCATAAAACCTCTGGAAAAGTGTATGTAGCATATTTTTTTAGCATCCTAAAGGGAAACAGATCTGGGAGGTGGAGTTTCAAATTAATACATTACAACTGACAGCTGGCCTATCTCTAACATCTCAGTCATACCATATCAAGACTCCACAAGTCCTTAGTAACATCACAAGTAAAATTAGACTCTCCTTTCCACCTTCCAACATCTATGGCAATGCTAAAAGTTGGCATAACTTGATACTGCTTCTGAGTGTGGGATCATGTAAATCTTGTAAACACAGGACTTGTTTTGATGACAAGTTCTGTGTGGGTTGGGATGCTCAAGTTTCAAACTTTTACAGCAATGCTTTTGTGCACACATTTGAGCCACCCCATTAGCTTGAGTATACAAACTACTGTCATTATGTTGAGGCCACTGGTAATTCAAACCTGCTCAATAACTACTTCACAAAGTCCTTCTAGTTTGCTTTCTGTAGTGAGTACTCCTTGCTGAAGGTGGGTCCCAAATGCCACATCCATCTCCAAGCCTTCTTTAAGATTGTGTTTTCTTGGCCACATCCACAAAAGAAAATATTTGCTAATGTCTTTGTGCTGTGCAAATAGGTATTGTGATCCTCATATGCCTCAATTTACGGATTTTTTCCCCATTTGAAACAGCGTGTCATTGACCCAGCTCCATATACCAAAATTGCCTCATTTATGTTTCTTAGGGGGTCTATCTAGCCAGACCCTATGGCTGTTCCATCTCTCCTAACTGCTCCCAAAGCCCCAGGCAGTTCTCTGTCTCTTCATGACCTCTAGCACAGGAATTTCACCTGAGGGAGGATTTCTGGACCCTGGCTGTTCACTAATGCCCCAGGGTCCTGATCTTTGCAGGCAATCATTTGTGCTTGACTGCTTCTTGCTGGCGGATTGGCCATAGGTCAGACGTGGAAGGACTCTGCTGATGAGAGTCTGATCAAGAAACAAGTGGCAAAAGGGAAGTAGCAAATGCCTGAAGGGCTTGTGCTTTGCCATCACACCAGGAGCAGGATTCAGAAACCCTGGCAATCAGTCATGTGTCAGACTTGACATGACCTCAGGGACTTCAGCAGGATTATCATAGAATCATAGAATCACAGAATGGTTTGGGTTGGAAGGGACCTCAAAGATCATCTAGTTCCAACTCCCTGCCATGGGCAGGGACACCCTCCACCAGACCAGGTTGCCCAAAGCCTCATCCAGCCTGGCCTTAAACACTTCCAGGGATGGGGCATCCACAGCTTCTCTGGGCAGCCTGTTCCAGTGCCTCACCACTCTTAACAGTAAAGCATTTCTTTCTAACATCTAATCTAAATCTACCCTCCTTCAGTTTAAACCCATTACCCCTTGTCCTATCACTACACTCCCTGATAAACATTCCCTCTCCATCTTTCCTGCAGGACCCCCTTTAGGTACTGAAAGGCTGCTATGAGGTCTCACTGGAGCCTTCTCTTCTCCAGGCTGAACAACCCCAGCTGTCTCAGCCTGTCCTCATGGGAGAGGTGCTCCAGCCCTCTCTCTGGCTCCAGCCCTCTGATCATCTTTGTGGCCTCCTCTGGACTCGCTCCAACAGCTCAATGTCCTTCTTATGCTGTGAGCCTCAGAGTTGGATAGTTGCTGTGGAGCAGGCTGTTGTGTGTTGCAGCATCAGACAGTAAATTTGTACCATAAGAGCAAAACCTGCCCATATAATTCAATGGGAACTTTGTCTATCTGCATCATTCTACCCGATGTACTTTTTCCCTTTAGTGTACTTCTGATTAAATATACTTTAGTTCTTCTATCTATAAGTACTCAAATAAAATAAGCAATAATCTCAGGAGAGTCATACACAAGTACTGTGTGCTGTGCATAATGGTGAATAATAGGTGTCTTGCTTTGTCCCAAAGAACAGAGCAAACTGTAGCCTACACTTCTTAAAAGTGGTCTCTAATTGGATTCTCTCATCTGTGGAGAGAGGGGGAGGGAAAATAACCCATGTCAGGTTGTCTTGACCTAACTGTACAGAAGAAGATAATGATTTCGGATGCACTGAAATACCTTTAAAACATTTTTAAGCATAATCATGTAGAAATGACCACACATTAAGGCACTTCAGATGACTAATTCTCTCTGGGAAGCTCACTGACAGCCTTCCTGTCTGGTTGGGAAAAGTTAGTAAAAAACTGAGGGAACCGATCACAAGAGTACCAGCAGTTCATGTTACTTGCAGGCTCTGGAAGACTGTAACTTCCCAAGCCAGCTAAGCAAATGAAAGTGGGGGTGGCTATTATCAAATCCCTAGTCTATAGCTCATTTAAACAATGCAAATATCCCTTTTTTAAAAAATGATCCTATGCTGTAGATGTGAAAGAAACAGTGAAATCTTTGTCATAACAGTCCTGATTGCCTGCCCTCTGATTAGTTTGTGCTGTCTGTATCTTTGCCAAGATGTAGCAGCTAATCCTGGAAACCATTTCCAGGTATATGAATGAAAAAATAATAAAGAGCAGTCAGCATGGATTCATGAAGGGTAAGTCATGCTTGACCAACCTGATAACCTTCTACAATGAAATCACTGGCCTGGTAGATGAGGGGAGAGCAGAGGATATTGTCTACCTGGACTTCTGTACGGTATTTGACGCTGTCTCTAAAAGATTCTCATAGACAATTTGTTGATATTTGGGTTGGAGTGAGGTGGATTGAAAACTGGCTGAATGGGCAGACCCAAAGGGTGGTGATCAGTGGCACAACATCTGGTTGGATGCCAGTGGCTAGCAGCGTAACCTTCCAACAGATCCCTTCCAACATGCACGCACCACTTTGTGATTCTGTAATGGCAGACAGAATGATGGATGAGTGTGAGCATGTGTGTGTGCACAGGCTGAGCAGCCCCTCACCATTGTGTGCAGGAGGAGAAGGGCAAGGCATGTTTTGCTGGAGAAGGGGGTGCAAGCAGCTCTCTGAAGGGGATGAAACCTGCTCGGTGCACCAGGAGCTGTCTAGGGGGAGGAGTACAATGTGACACAAGGCACGGGGCAGCTGTGTCCCTGAATAACATGAAATTTTATTTTTTTTTTAGGAGGCAGCCTGTCTGATCCCTGTCAAATGCTGACGGCTTTCCTCCCCCGTCTGCTCCATCGGGACCATCTACCGTCACGTGCCTGGAGGCACCGGAGCTGCTTGCTGCAGTCCCATGGTGGCTCCCCAGCTCTTGGGCACTTCCCTGGCAGCTCCCCTTCCCGATGCCTTTGGGGAATACCTGCTGCTTCACCTGCCACAGCCCCCCCCAGCCACGTGTCTCGGAGGGGTTTTCTCCGGCAGTGCCCTCCAGCAGCTGCGGGGCCACTGAGGCTCCTCAGATGACACGTCTTGTCTCACCAGCTAGCTGCTGGTGGTGGCCACTGTGAAGAGCTTTCAGGCCTACTCTGAAGTCCTGGGGGAGAGTGATGAGCTAAGAGAGAAGTATCCATCAGCTCCGCTGACCTGGTGAGTGACACCCAGGACCGGCAGTCAGGGCAGCTGTGGATCAAACCAACAGCATGTTGTGCTGTGCAATTCCTTCTTGTGTTTGGCCTTCAGGTACACCAGAGACCGAGGTCAGGGAGTGACAGAAGTCTGTCCAGGCTTCCCTCCCACACTGTGAGCTGCTGGAGACTGCCTGCAGAGGAAACGCTGTTTGAGTTTGTACCCACAGGTACCAGCCGTGAGGAGTTGTGGGGAAGGAGGGGAGGAAATGGTTGTTAGGAAGATGTTGCTGTTCTCCGTGGATAATGCACCAAAGAGGTGGGAAGGGGTAGTAGCCATAGGGTCTTTTTGATGGAATGGGGAAAAACTAGGAGATGTTCTGTTGTTCGAAGGGAAATACCTGCACATCACCATGGCCCTAGTATGCCTCCAGCTGTCTAAAAATCAAAAGCTGACTTGTACAGGCACTCCTGAGAGCCATTGTTGCCTCAATAGTGGCTGATTGACCTGAGTGCCCTACCAACTAATTGGGAAGTTATGGGGGCATCTTCATGGATTGTAGTTTTTTCCTTTCTATGGACTCACTGCCTTTTCCTGAAGCTGCACCCACAGTATCCATTAACTTATTAAGCCATCACAGATGGTGAGATGATGCCAGTTATGGTACTGCCCTGTGTCAGGGAGCAGTATTTAAAGGTCAGGTTGTGTATTCATTGTGCACAGCTGTGTGAATGCTTCAGGCATAAAATACATTACAGTGTTTACTAGATGAGGACGTGTAACCACAAAGGGTGACGGAAAGTGATGAAGGAGGACTTTGCCAGTGTTACACACCTTTCAGTGTAATAAGCTGTTTTTGTGTTTCAAAGGCATTCAGTGCAGGAGAGGGTGTTAAAGTTTTATTGTTGTACACTTAAACTGATTGCAACATTTAGATCTGGTAAAAACTTTGGATGCTAGTATCAGCGGATATCAAATGGCTCCTGATTGCAAGCGTGGGTGTAAATACACTGCTAATTCACTTGTTTCTGTAGAACAGACCTGTCTCTCTGAAGAAACAGGGAAAGATGCTGTAAAAACAGCTACATATGTTGCGGAGGAGGAGCAGAGCACAGAAAGGTCTCCAGCCAGCCCCCAGGAGTGAGGGGTTGGTGCAAACCCAGCCTCTGAGCACAGGCTCAAACCTGGCCCCCTCCCCACCCTCACCTCCCCTGCACTCTGCCTGAGTGACCACCCCGGGCAGCTCCCTTCGGACAAAGATGTTGCTCACCATCCCCAAAGATGGGCTTAACCTTGCTGCTGGGATTGGAGGGCTGCAGTGTGTATTTACCCAGTGCATTTACTATTTCTGGCCCTTCCCAGCCCAGCACAAGCTACCCGCTAGAGAGGCCCATCTCTACATCCAGCATCAGGTGTGAGGTGCCGTATGTCCTCCATTGAGAGTTCTCCAGCCTACAAAGAAGGTGCTTGGGCCACGTGGCAGCTCCTTTCCCACTCTGCAGGGTAGTGAGCAATGCACGTATGCAAAATACACTTTTCACGGGTGTGGTGGTAGGGAAAGTAAAGTAACAGAAGTTTTATAACAGACTTTTTTCTCCTTCCTGCAAAGTGCAGGCCTTTTCTACAGACTCTGGCGGCATCTTGGGTCCCCAGTGTACCACATGTGTGGGCACTGCCTCTTCCACTGGGCTTTCACATCCCCACTCCCAGAAGCCCTGGTACAGCAGGACAGGTATCAGAGGTCCGGTCCCAAGACCGTCGGGTGAAGATGCTGCTGAAGGAGGTGCTGGTGTGCTCCCCACTTCCCTGTGTGCCACAACACAAGCAGATGGGTGCAGCTTGTGCAGTGTCACTCTGACCCAGGGTAAGAACTCTTAGGTAAGCACATCCTTGAGCTTCCAGTTGATCCCAAATGCCCACTTTCCAAAACTCATTTTCATTTTTCGTTCAGGAAGCAATCTTCAGTTGAAGCTGCAGGACATGGGCAGCAAAGACTCCTCGTCTAGACAAACGGCTCATCCCAGGCACAGACGCTTGGCTTGGACACCCCTCAGTCCACCTCTGTGCAGGGAATGAGTGCAGGTGAGTCCAAAACCCTCATCTGCTGCTCTCAGGATCTCTGAAAAGGAGCAACCAGCCATTGGTGTACACTGAAAAGTACCTTGTGGTTTGACAGGAAGCTGCAGTATGGCAAGATGAGTAATTAATTATCCTTGTGCTGCCACAAGCATTTCCAGTGCTAGCTGACACAGACTAATTAAGAACCTCCCTGTGGTGTCTATTTTAGATAACCATTTACTTTGGTACAAATTAGCAAAGGCTTTTCTAATGGTTTATTTCACAGACGACTCATTAGATTAATTTACGGAGCAAATAGCAGGAACTTGAATAGACATTTTGAGTTCTCAGCCACCAAAAGCTCAGAACTTTGCTGAAGAGTGCTTTAATTTTATCAAGGCGAAACACTTGCATCCTTCTCATTTTTTGTGTCATGTCATTTGCTCTCGGATATTACCTTAGCCCAAGTCCAGAGGCTTTGAAAACTGAAGGTGACCTCGTAAGTCCTGGCTCTTAGGAACAGATTGATGTCCTGGCACCTGGTACCTGAGTTGTCCAGCAGAGTCATTTGGGGTGCTTGCAGACCAAGTGCAGCTCATTATCAATGTTGTCTGTTTCGGCATCTCAGTGGAGGTTGAGGAACCAAACCTCATGCCACCTTTATGACCCCTGTATCTGTGACCATGGGAAACACTGATGCATGTGCAGCTCCAGGGGTTTTGCAGGTTACCACACAAAGCCTAAGAGAATCAGAAAAGGGCCCTCAAATATCAGGCAGGAGTGTCCTTCCTTTCCACATTAGCTTTCACATGTTAAGCTTGACCCTGCCTAACAAATGCACAGTTTGTCTTTAGGGTGCCGCAAGAGTCTCAGATGTAGTCTGGACCAGTTTAGGGACATAGGCTGACAGTGAACCCAGAAACAACCTGGTTATTTCCACTACAAGATCTGTCCTGACAGGAAAACAAGTGCAGGAGGATTTTACCTTCCCTTACTGTCTCTGCACTGCCTTCTGTTTACAAAGTGTAGCTGTGAGGGTGAAATATTTAAGTTTGAATCCCAAATCAAGATGACAGCAAAGGTGGCAGATTGGACCTTACGTAGCAAGGGATCACGCAGCTTGGGAAAAGAATTGGAGCTTTGGACTGGAGAGGAGAGCAAAGAACATGAGCTGGAACATCTCGCTGGGGGAACAGGGTGGCACAGCAGCAGCAACAAAATTCTCTGTGTGATTTCCAGCAGGGAACAGTTCTTCAGGCAACTGAGATGAAGTACTTCGGTCAGCACTAGAATTAACTGGGAAAGTCTTTCAAATTAAAGTTTGAGCATCTAATGTATTTTCTTTTTCCTCTGTGGGAATACTAGCCAGTTCCCTGTTTTCAAAGAGTGGCAGAAACTTAGGTTAAAGCCTCAGAGATAAATTTTTCTTCCACATTTGGTTGAAGTTGGGTTGTGGATTTGCATACAGAACAATTTAATTGGAGAAACTGGTAAAGCTAGAGATGCCTCACTACAAGTCATCCGCTCAGAGACACCTGCTCGGAGGTGTACAGATCGTCTTTGCTTCATTGTCTTGCTTTTCTTCCTAAAACACTTTCCTAAACTAGAATTCCTAGATTATTGTCTAGGTTAACTCATAGGAAGTGAAAACTCAAAAACATTAGTGCGATTATCAATTTGCATTTCTCAGCATGTAATTGCATGTAATTTTTGCTTCATTCTCCCCCACCCTCAGCAATTCTATATGTGCAGAAATGGGAGCATTTTCCCTGTTTCATGGCAACAAAGCTGTGTAGTGGAGGCTCCACAAAGCCACACACGTTACGATTTTTATCCCCTGTTGCAGGCTGGCGGTGTGCAAGCTTTTCCTTCCCAGTCCTCTCTGACCCTTTTTGGATGCAAGCAGCTATAGCAAATATCAAATATGACTTCGTTTGCTGTAGCGATCTGCCCTCCCCCTCTAGTCCTTGAGGCTGTTGATGATTTCCTCCGTGGCCGGACGCTGGGATGCTGGTGACCCACTTCCCGAGTCTGAAGGCATCACGGAGCATAGGGTAGCTGCAGCGCCCAGCAGCTCTGTTAAAGCTGAGTGCTGACAGCTGGGAGGCAGCAAGGGTTGAGCACAATTGCTTCTGAAGTGCACGCTGCACACTTATCCCCAGCAGATGCTTCTGCCACAACCGTGTAACAAAATGTGCTCTCCAGTCACGAGGCCAGACTCCTTGCAGGTGTAAACTGGCTCACCGCTACCAACTTCGATTTCTTCCCACCAAAGAGCTGTCCCTGTGCTCTCTGCCAAAAGCCTCTGAGGATCCTATTAAGCAGGGGGGCTTATAGACTTTTTTTTTTTTTAAATTTGAGGAGAGCATTATATAAGTGCCCTGTGCCACGCTGATGTAATTTGCACTGTTGTCCTTTTCTGGCTGATCCTCTGGGCATTTCTGAGTGGCCTCCTGAGGTCACTGGCACTGCTGTGCTAACTCCTACATGGGGCGCTCCTCCCTCGGCTCAGCTCAGCCTGCCAGAATAGTAAATTTGTCTACCGGGGGTACTCACATCAACTGCTGGGTGCAGCTGGCAGTTGCTGCAAAACCAGCAGCTGGTTTGTTTTCCTTTTTCAACTTAGAATAGCTGTTTCCAAGAATATTGGGTCGTTTCTAAGGATGCTGTGTGTAAGACCTCCCCAGGTTGTAAACTCACATGTCCTTTGTGCTTTGGTGCGTTAATGGATGGGGTTCTTGGGCGTGTCGCAGTGCCTGAGAGTCTGTCTGGCCTCTGAAGTTGACCTGATGTGTGCTGCTGATTTTCCAAAGCAGAAAATCATCATGAGACAATGAGTCTATGCAAGGTCTTGTGGGTGAGCTAGGTCTAAGCTCCAAGTAACCACAACCCACTGTGCTACATGGCTTGTTGCAGGGTCACAACTTGAGCAAAGGAAGTTTCTAATGGTATTTTAGGATTCCTTCAGAGCCTGTCTCCCTGACAGGGTCTTTTCCACAGTTCCTACCCACGTGCTAGCTGCAACACATGTAATCAGGCAGTGGGACACAGAGTGGATAAAAAAAAATTCTCAGCAACATTTATTTGGCAGATTTGGATAAGACTGGATAAAAAAATTCTCAGCATTTATTTGACAGATCCATTCACTGTGATCAAAGGCCCTGTCCTGATCCCATTGAATTTAATGGACATTTTGCTAATAACCTCAGGAGACCAGGATCCGAACTCTCCCTGATTTGTGTCAAGACAGTTAGAGCTTCAGGAGAAATTAAATCCTTTCCCCTACTCTTTGGGTGGGGGGAAAAGGCATGTATCATGCTTCCTCTTTGGATGATGCTTGTTCGCACAACTGGCAATTATCTGAGACAGTAGCTGGTGTAGCATGTGTCAGAGGAGTGTGCTAAGGCAATTTCTCTCATCGTCATATATTTAGCCCTGAGTCTGGAAGACAGCTCGTACTAGACAGAGCTGAGCTAAGGTTACCTCCATGATTGTAGCCATGCATTTCTAGTCTGTGCAACGAATGGTGCTGCAGAACCCGGCTTTGAACTTCCACTTCTTTTTATTCTTTTCCTAGCAGACTTGGTAGAGGAAGGGGTGTTGTGATGATTTCTCTGTCTTCCCCCGAGATTTATATTTCTGGAATATGTCTCAAATATACTTAGGGAAAAGGAATGAAATTCAGCAGTATGACTGCTAGCAGAACAAATGCTTTGCTGGTGGTAGCTCTTTCCCCCTTCATGTTAGCACTGAATTTGTTCTGGTTTTCCTGAAATGCCTTTAAACACTTCATTTCTTTTTTAGAGTTAGCCAAGATGGTCCCTTGTGTGAAAGTTAGCTTTGGGAAGAAAGCACTAAGCCTCTTACGAGAGCAAAGCTGTGCCTGTGTTTAGACTCATTCCATCATCCTCTGTGGCATTTGAGCTGATTCCTCTTTTTATGCCTATCACCTTCTCATTTCCTTTGGCTGGGATCCCTGTTTCTTTCTGCTGAAATGTTTGGAGGGCAGGCAATTCCCTGGCTGCCTGCAGATGAAACGAGATCAGCTTTCGGCGACGAGTTGTGTAACAGCTGCCCACTGTCACTATAGAGCCAATTTTGGGACAGTGTCGTCAGCTTTGTCAATCCATATGTCCCAGGGAGATTTTTACTGGATCAAAGCTTAAGTGCACATTAACTGGATCAAATTCTTAAATGTACATCCGAGATCTGAAGTGACGAATGGGACACCCAAGTTTCATTAACCAAACCATGGTCTATATATGAATGTGTGTGAATGAGCAAAGTATTTTTTAGTATTCTCTGCAAATTTTACTTTGTTATTTAATAAAGCTTGTAGCTGTCAGGTTTGTGCTTGTGAAAAGCATCTTACAAAAAGACCAGTATGAATAATATTAGGCTTTCATTTGGCCAGAGCAAGTGTAAAAAGGCCTGGTGGAAGCTTGCAAAGGTATATAGTAGCTTTCTAATAATAAAAATGTCTTAGATGTGGGACGCTGTGTCCTGGAAGATGACCTGTTGTTCCCTAACAGCAGAGCCTCGTCCAGTGAGGGCATGCCCTAAATTGCTCTTTGCATTTGAATTCATTTCAGAACAAGGTGGCAAGACCCCAGGGCTCGGAGGTCAGCAACGCACAAGCTGCATCAGATCCCGGGTGGCTTCTGCCAGGAGGATCAGCATTAGCCTGTCTTGCGGCTGATGGGCTGCAGAACAAGTTGTGGAGCTCAGACAGCTCTTGATTTGCGTCGGTTTGCATAGACAGCTAGATAACTGAAACACCATGTGCTTCAGAGGAGTTGTCTGCAGAGACCCCACGCCTGAAAAGAAAGTCTCAAGACTGAGTTTGGGTATATTTCTCTTTGCCTAAATACAAAAGCATAATCAATTCAGCTTGCTTCACTTACCTGGTTTGTACGAGATACATTTTTGTACGATATTCTTCTTTCAGCCTAATAGTGGCTTAACCTGATTCATCATCTTAATACTTCTTTAACTGATTCAATTTAAATAAGAAACCAACCGTATCTGGTGCAAAATTTGCTGAGTGATTGTGATGTGGGCCTACTCAGTAGCTCATGGTCTGACCTTAGCTCTGGGTCATTCTCAACAGGCTTCTGAGCATACACAACATGACAGCTGCCTTCAGGGCAGCTAAAGGAATGAAAAAAAATAATGCTTATTTATTTTATTTTAAATAACCATCTGATGTTGTAAACAAACTAATGAACATACTTTAGCCAGATGTGCAGCATTTATAAATTAGTACAAGCAGCTCCGTTCCTCTGATAAAGTCAGTTGGTGTATATTGATTTGCAGCTTCCACTGATCAGACCTGCCTGCATGAGATTAACCTCTTGAAATTGTCTTTGAAAAGTGAATTTGGCCTATTTCTGTGCAGCGCTGGATAGCTTTTAATAGGAAATGTCAACCCAGCATTCTGGGTGCTTTTGGACAATGGGTTTCATTATGGAAGTTCCCATAGTAATTTTTTCCAGCAATAAGCTGCTTTTTCAGGCTGGATAAATTCCAGCTCAAGTAATTACACTCCGCCTTCCTCAGTTCTCCCCAAAGGTCCAATTAATTCAAGCATTCTTAGCATAAAATCGTTACATGCTGCTACTGTACATGGCTAAACAGCTGTTGTGCTTCCCCCAACGACGAATACGTCTCAGTGGTGCGTGAACTGATTCCCTTACATCACTCTGCTGCAGTGTGCCCGAATGATTTCAGTGCTCACAGTCCTCCAGGAAGAAGCACATTGGTTACACATACTTTTATCATGCTCTTCCTAGTCCTGCTAATCTTGCTCGTCCTTCTTCACTGTCTTTCTCATTCAGAAGAGAAAATAGGAAGAAGCAGAAAGTCCTGCTGGTTAAATTCGCTTCTGGATCTTGAACCACCATGGGTGAGGAAGGTCTCAGAGCAAAGGGTGGCATGTTGCCAGGGGTGCCGGGCACAGTGGGAGGCTTTGCTCACATGGCACATGTTGTTCTGGATACCTGAGAGGGCACCTGCCTCTGAAGTAATTAGTTATGTCCGGATTGCTTAACAGACCTGTGACACCAGTGTGTTAGCCGGTGTCCATCTATAGTGAAACAGGGTCTTAAAAACCCAGAGAGATAGTGGAGATAAGCCTACAGCTGCAGTAGTGCCTGCTCTGCTTTTTCTTTTCAAAGTGTTTTCACATCTGCTTTTTTGGCGAGGTCTCGGTGCCATCGTTGCAGCAGGAACATGCTGCTTTGCTGCCCACTGATTCCCAGCTCTAATGATCTGGTGCAACTCCCGTGGCTGGTGAAATCAGCTCCAGTGCTCATGGCTGACCCTTGCTGGCCCACTGGATCCAGCTGTCCCATCCGGGAGGGCTTTCCAGGCCTTGTCCTGGGTTCAGCTGAGAGGGTTAATTTTTTTCATAGTAGCTAGTACTGGGCTGTGTTTTGGATTTGTGCTGACAACAGTGTTGATAACACCGGGATGTTTTCATTCCTGCTGAGCAGTGCTCACACAGCGCCAAGGCCTTTTCTGCTCCTCACACCACCCCACCAGCGAGTGGGCTGGGGGTGCACAAGGAGTTGGGAGGGGACACAGCCCGGACAGCTGACCCCAATGACCACAGGGATATTCCATACCATATGACATCATGCTCAGTATAAAAGGGGTGCTAGTCGGGGAGGGGTGCACGGCTCCAGGGCACGTGGCTTGGGCACGGTCCGGCTTCAGGACCAGTCTGAGCATGCGGTCTGAGTTGTGCAGTCCTTGGGTGAGAAACTGCATTGTGTATCACCAGTTTTGTGTATTCTAAGTACTGTTGCTGTTTTGGGTTTTTTTCTTTCCCTCTCTCTTTGCCTTCCCAGTAAACTGTCCTTATCCCAGCCCACGAGGTTTTGCCTTTTCCTTCCCATTCTCCTCCACATAACACTGGGGGCAGGGGCAGGGGGTGAGCAAGTGGCTGCGTGCTGAACCACGACACCAGCTTTGGAAAGCTTGGTCCCATCATAACAGCTGTGGTAGCGAGGCAGTTTCAACATCAGGGTTAAAAGGCACAGCGTCTTTTTTTGTAGCTTGAAAGCTGAAAAACAATGTGCTGCACCTGGTGGGACATGTACACTGCTCGGGCAGCAGCACATGGCAGGAGGGCTGCAACGAGAGAGGCTATCGAGAAAATAAAGCTGAGTGTGAGAAGGATCTGAGAGGGAAGTTTCTCTACCATGTGTTTTGCTCTTTGACCTTCAGGGATTTTTGCACCCTGCTCCCTGCTCACCCCACTTTGCAGGGAGGCTGGCCCTCACTGCTCCCCAACTCCTCTTTCTTCACCACCGGATCCACAGGTTTGATTTCTGTCCACGCAGACTCCCAGGCCTTGTGGAAGTGAGTCCTTATGGGGGCAACCCGGTGACCCCTCAGCATCCTAGGACTTTTACTGGATGTCCCTCTGTGACAGGCTGTCATGGTTTAACCCCGGCTGGCAACCAAGCACCCTGCAGCTGCTCACTCGCTCCCCTGCTGCTGCGATGGGGGAGAGAATCAGAAGGGTAAAAGAGAGAAAACTCATGAGTTGAGATAAAGACAATTTAATAGGTAAAGCAAAAGCCACGCGTGCAAGCAAAGCAAGACAAGGAATTAATTCAGCACTTCCCATGGGCAGGCAGGTGTTCAGCCATCTCCAGGAAAGCAGGGCTCCGTCATGCATAACGGTGACTTGGGAAGACAAACACCATCACTCTGAACATCCCCTCCTTCCTTCTTCCCCCAGCTTTATATGCTGAGCATGACGTCATACGGTATGGAATATCCCTGTGGTCAGTTGGGGTCAGCTGCCCCGGCTGTGTCCCCTCCCAACTCCTTGTGCACCCCCAGCCCACTCACTGGTGGGGTGGTGTGAGGAGCAGAAAAGGCCTTGGCTCTGTGTGAGCACTGCTCAGCAGGAACAAAAACTTCCCTGTGTTATCAACACTGTTGTCAGCACAAATCCAAAACATGCCTCCATCTCCATTTTCCATGGAGAAAATTAACTCTATCCTGGTCAAAATCAGCACACAGACTCTCCTCTTTGCTTCGCTGTTAGATGCCTGCATAAATGATGACAAAGCTTTTGCACATAACCTCACACCTCTTTAGAAGGGGGTACCTCACCTGAGCTGAGGTGCTGGTCTTATCCAGTGCCTCTGTACGGGTGTGCATCTTGTTAATGGAGGGCTGCGAGGCTATGCCCACGGGCCTCCTCCCTGCACCAGCACCCACCCTGGCAGGGGTAGCAGCCAGAGTCTTCCTCTGCACAGGAGAAGGGGTCTAAGGAGCTGATGCTGCAGGACCCCAGCGCTTGGGGTGGATGCCAGGGGCTGGCAACTTTCAGGCCCCAGAAGATGGCTGATGCCCAGAAGACCTGCTGAGAGCTTCTTTTTGTGTTACTGGCTGCTCCGCCAGAACTTAATTTGCTCTTTACCTTGTGCCAGATAGGGAATCCCTGTGGGGAGCAAATGCTGGAACCAGTCTTTCCCCCTGGGCCAAGGGTGTGGGGATATTAAATTGCCATTTTCAGGGTGACCTCCTGCCTCTGTGCAATCATTACAAGAGTCCAGAGGAGATGCAGCTCCCCTTGTTCTCTTCCTCAGTTTTCCCACTCCGTTGTCTCGGTTTTCCTCATCTCCCTGTCCTCTTCTCCTTTCTCCTTAGCATCTGCATGACACAGATCCATATGGATTTAACAGAATATCATTAACATGCAGATGGCTACAGAAGGCTGATGCTTTCTTAAAAACATAGCGCTTTCTATTTTTACTCTCTCTGAGCGATGGGTGCCTCAGACAAAGCTGAGGAGGTCTGCCCGGCTGCTGTGCACTGATCTCGGCTGCTGTCTCCCTGCACAAGTCTTATCCTGGTGGTGCTTCAGAGATGGCTTGGACTCCAGGTTGTGTCTGTTCAGACTGTGGCCCTGTTACAAATTTGTAGCAATACAGCATCTAAAAAGGGTAGGAGGAAAGTTATGTTTTCGGCTATGCATATGCAAATTAGGATACCGGGAAATTTAAAGAAGAGTGTGGGGTTTTGTTCTGTTTCTGTATTTCAAATTCCCCTCTTCCCCCCCCCCCCATCTGGTTTTTGTCCTTCTGCTTTCACAAGTGCTACAAGAATTGAGATCACTTGCCTTACGACACTACAAATTAGATGTGGTACAACACAAGTGCACTGGTACTTCCTTCACAGTGCATTGTAAGTTTGTCTTGTTCACGTGGCTTTTTTAAACAAGAGTCTGATAATAGTTTGTATTGTAAGAAAACAAAAAAGGACCCTTCATTTTCATCCCCCTCAATCTAGGTTGAATTTTCCTTATTTAATGGTTGGATAAGCAAGTATTTACTGCATTTATTTCATATGGTTGCTTTTCCGCTCAGTGATGATGATATCCATTTATGTCATATTTTGGCATATAGACTGGCGAGGGGGGCAGGGGGTGGTGTAGTTTGTTTTACCTTGCAGGCAAACCTTCACAGCATTTACCAGCCATTGTGCTAGCAGCTAGTTTAATCGCACATCCATTGTAGGCACTAAAGGTCCAGCATTTTCAATGGGAAGCATATGGGGCTTCGAAGCCAGTTGTAAACTGCATTGTTGTAAATGTCAAAATAAGTTACTTTGCCTGAGAATTTAAAAAAAAAAAAAAAAATCTAACACTGGGATCCAGCTAGACACCTAACTTTCCAAATTACAGGAATTCTAAAATTAAAATTTGAAGTGAAATAAAAATCAAACTTTGAAACTTTCCCAAGTCCCCTGTTTTCACCTTGAAAAGCCTTATTAGCTTCTCAAATGTCTCAAAGCATGTGGATTGTACTGATGTGACTGAAAAACACATTTTTTGCAGCAGTTTTTCACTTGAGTGTTCAAACCTTGAAGCAGAGGAACGTAAGGCATAGAACCAGATTTGGGCGTTTAATGTATTCTCCAGTGAAAATTGCTTACATAACTTAAACGTGTATAATCAACGCAACTCACGCCTTGCAGCATCAGCCTGACTCTCAGAATGCACCACAGCTGCAGAGTTTGGTGGCTCCCAAAGCTGGACTGTTACAAATTGGCTGTTTAGAAATCTAATGTATATTTCCTTTAAAAAGAAACAAACAAACAAACAAACCATCCAAGAATTAGTTGGGCAGGTGGTAGATCTCTGCTGCTTACCTGGAAATACTCTTTGCTGATAGAGACCTATGGTTGGAGTAGAACCTCATAATTTATTGTGATTTATTTCTGTCATGGCCTTACTGTTCACAGATAGGTAAGAAAATAAAGCCCTTTCTCCAATTGCAATGTAATGAGGTGACATGCACCAAAATCTGCATTTCCACTGCATATAAGGAGAATGGAGGGAGCCCGAAAAGCCTTTCTGTGTGCAAGACTCATATGCCGTGGGTGCAAGGCAGGATGCGAGTGACCACACACTTCAACACTTCAGCTGTTCTCTGCTTGTGGTCTCTGCTGGACCTGTGCATCCTCTTTATAAGTAGCTGCTATTACACTAGGGTGTCACTTCAGTCCCTGTGCAGACTTGTTGGTTGGGGTTTTTTTCACCATGAGATAATCAAGACATAAGGACATTTGAGGATGAGTCTGGCTAAAGCTTCTGGTAAAATCATTGTGCCCTTTGTATTTGGTGGTCCAGAGAGGTTGTGGAGGCCCCATCCCTGGAAGTGTTCAAGGCCAGGTTGGATGGGGCTTTAGGCAACCTGGTCTGGTGGAGGGTTTGGAACTAGATGATCCCTTCCAACCCAAACCACTCTATGAATCTATGATTTCTCTACAAATTTCCAGGCAAATTCTTCAGTGCAGAGTTCTGACCTTGCATCAGGATCTTACTCCAGTTCCTGCAGTCCCAGGGATGGGATGGCTTTTCTGACTTCACCCCACACCAGGGAAAGCATGGGTGTCTCAGCAGTGTTTATGCCTGCCAGGCAGCTTCTATTCCAAGGTCCTGTGTTTCTGCAGTTAGGGCTGTGTGCTCTGTACACGTTGCATTCAAGCACCTGATACTGCCCAGGATCACACAAAATGATGCCTTATAAGTTTTGAAATGTCCTCCCAAAGGGTACTCCAAGGAGCCTTGTAAGTACTGCTAGCATCCCTCTTTGAGGAGGATGGAGTCGTTGCTGGTTTTATTCATCTTCCTTTGAGACATTAGGCACAGTCATTGTGTGGGTAGACTGGAAGCTGAGATGTTGTGACTTAAAAGGGTAATCTGCATGAAATTCTTGGAAGGTGAAAAGATCCATATGCGTGGTTTTGCCTATTAGTGAGTGTGGAAGGTTTTCACTGCTGTCCTTGCCTATCTTTGAAGGCATGTGATTTAATTTCTTCCCCTTATGAGGATAGTTGCTCTTGTTTTTTCCTCCTTGCTTTCCTGCTTTTGTATATGGCTGCTGCTCCCGATGCAGCTTGTGTCTACTTTATACAACTCTTGATGTCTTGCAATTCAAAACTGCCTTTGGTCTTGAGCAGAGCAGAACCGAAAGCAAAGCATATCACGGCCAGAGAGCAATATTGCCTCATGGAGCAGCTTTGAAATAACAACCTTGTTTTCTCACTTTGCTTAACAGCTTCTGTTTCAGACCCTTTTGACCCAGTTTTTCCAGGGCTTGAGAACTCATTGCCTGCTTTACTTAGTGTCTGTGGTATGGCTCGCTATGTTCAGTGATTACCGCTTGACCTTTCCAGTTTCTCTTGCTGCTTTGTGATGAGCCAACCAAAGGGCAGGTGTTGGATATCTTTAAGGCAGCAGGTTGCTAATGTGGGCACTGTTCAGCCAGTGCATGTGCATCCCTGCAGCAGCGTGAGGAATGATGGGAGGATGTACAGCTTGCTGGTAGAAGGCAGCTGATCTCAGAACCTGAAGGCTTTGCACAGCAAAAGTGCTTTTGCTTTCCCTGTGCCAGGGAATATTAAATGTAACTCCCTGTCCAGAAATAACTCTGCAGATACTATCATGCTGAAAGGTATTTGTCTGTATCTTCCCTTTCAGTTGTTACCCAGAGAACTCCTCAAGGCCACTATGTAATTTTGCAAACATTCAATCCCTTCTGTAAGTGACTACATGCTGTACACATCTTGTCTTTTTGATTATGATGCTGGCTTAGACTGTGTATGTCCTTTCATGTCCAGGAGACCCAATCTGTGTGGTTTTGCTTAGAAAATAATAATTTTTAAAGTTAAAGAATAATTCTATTTTTAAGTCCATATAATTGTATCCTTTGCATCCCAGAACTTGATTGTTTTTGAAGAGGTAAAATAGGTCACTAGATTCTAGGGACTACGCAGCTTAAAGGAGCGGTTATGGAAGCTCAACCTTTACTTTCCAAGTTGCTGACTCAATTTCCATTCACATATTAGGAAGCTATGTTGCCATCTGACAGCTGCCTGCAGCTCACATCAAAATGAGATGGTGGTTCAAGTCGAGTCCTCGAGGCTGAAGGGAAACCAAAGTAAAGCAAAAGAAATAAGCCCCTCTAACTTCTCCTGCAGTTTGGGACCCTCTGGGCACCCTTGACTGAGTGCCACGAACAGAGATGGGAGATGCACACATGGCATGCTCTGCTTGGAAGGCCTCCTTTTCTCAGTGAGTAAACTCACCCCGTCCTTCGCAGGTCAGGATGTGACTCATGCTCCAAGGTGCTTCTCAGCAGGGATGACCCGACTAGGCAAATGGTAATCTTAAAATGAGATGGGTGCTGGGTGCTTTCTGTTAGCCAGGAGATGTGTACCTGGTGGTTCAATTTTCTTTGAAAAGACTCATATTTAAAGAAGCCTATAATTTCTGGAAAAATACATGCAATTACTGTGGCATTCCTGCAAGTCCTTATGTCTTCCAAATATAAAACACTTCAAGGCTCTGCAGGAATAAGGAAAGAAAATTTAACCTCTAAGATGAATCAGCTCCTACATTTACAGAGTTACTACCAGATTTCTACACCAATACAGTACTTCTGTGGTGCCACCATAAGCACACGTGTTGCCTTCAGAGCTTGTCTGTAATCAGAATATTGCTAATTTCATACCTTGATTTGAAGTTACTAAAAAGCTGCATAGGCCCTCTAGGAGATAAGAAGATTGGAAAGGAAAGATTGGATTGTGCATCAAAGGGAACATAATCAGTGATGCCTGAATTCCAGGAAACAGAAACCCCTGGGAAAATGACTTTTCAATCACTTTTAATTACAGCTGCCCACTGATAACCCCAGGGCCAGGATGAGATGTTAGATTAAGCCCATCAGGTGTGCTGGATGGCACAACCTGGCTGATTTAATGAGTTGCCTCAATAGGTATTATAACTGATGTGAATCAATCTCTTCACTGCATGACTGATCTCATTGTTAGAAGTCATGTTGCCTGAATGTTGCGCGGTGCAGCCTGGAAGATCAGCGGAGCAAGTAAGGCTAAAACATTGGAAAGCACCTCTTCTTAGCCAGAGATGTTGTTCTACCTGGTACTTAAATACTAATCCATTCTTTCTCTAAGAAGTCATGCGGGTGTATGGGAAAATGTGGGCCCCCTGCTGAATGAGTTGGGTGACGTGGTGACGAGGATACAGAGAAGGCAGAGTTACTGAATGTTGTCTTTGCTTCAGTCTTTACTGCTAAGGTTGGCCCTCAGGAAACCCAGACCCCAGAGGTAGGAGAGAAAGTCTGGAGAAAGGAAGACCTTCCCTTGGTCGAGGAGGATCAGGTTAGAGAACATCTAGGCAATCTCAACATCCACAAATCCATGGGTCTCGATGGGATGCACCCATGAGTGCTGAGGGAGCTGGCAGATGTTATTGCTATGCCACTCTCCATCATCTTTGAAAGGACATGGAGAATAGGAGAGGTGCCTGAGGACTGGAAGAAAGCCAATGTCACTCCAGTCTTCAAAAAGGGCAAGAAGGAGGACCCAGGAAACTACAGGCCAGTCAGCATCACCTCCATCCCTGGAGAGATGATGGAACAGCTCTTTCTGGAGGTCATCTCTAAGCATGTGGAGGAAAAGAAGGTTATCATGAGTGGTCAGCATGGATTCACCAAAGGGAAACCATGCCTGACCAATCCTATAGCCTTCTATGATGGCGTGACCAGCTGGGTGGATGAGGGGAGAGCAGTGGATGTTGTCTATCTTGACTTCAGCAAGGCTTTTGACACTCTCTGCCATCACATCCTCACAGGCAAGCTTAGGAAGTGTTAGATGAGGGGTCAGTGAGGTGGGTAAAGAACTGGCTGAATGGCAGAGGGTTGTGATAAGCGGGTCAGAGTCTAGTTGGAGGCCTGTAGCTAGTGGTGTGCCCCAGGGGTCAGTACTGGGTCTGGCCTTGTTCAACATATTCATCAATGACCTGGACAAGGGGATAGGCTGTACCCTCCACAAGTTTGCCGATGATACTAAACTGGGAGGAGTGGCCAACACACCAGAAGGCTGCGCTGCCATTCAGTGAGACCTGGGCAGACTAGAGAACTGGGTGAAGAGGAACTGTATGAAGTTCTACAACGGCAAGTGTAGGGTCCTGCCTAGGGAAGAACAACCCCAAGCACCAGTGCAGGTTAGGGGTTCACCTGCTGGGAAGCAGCTCTGCAGAGAAGGACCTGGGAGTCCTGGTGGACAACAAGCTCTCCATGAGCCAGCAATGTGCCCTCACAGCCAAGGCAGTAAATGGTACCTGGGGTGCATTGAGAAGAGTGTGGCCAGCAGGTCGAGACAGGTTATCCTCCCCCTCTACTCTGCCCTGGTGAGGCCACATTTGGTGTGCTGTGCCCAGTTCTGGTGGGCTCCCCAGTTCAAGAAAGACAGGAACTGCTGGAGAGAGTTCAGCGGAGGGCTACGAGGATGACTACGGGACTTGAGAATCTCTCGTATGAGGAAAGGCTGAGAGAGCTGGGTCTGTTTAGCCTGGAGAAGACTGAGAGGGGATCTCATCAATACTTACAAATATCTGAAGGGTGGATGTCTGGAGGAAGGGGCCAGACTCTTTTCAGTGGTGCCCAGTGCCAGGACAAGGGGCAAGGGGCACGGGGCACAAACTGGAACACAGGAAGTTCCATCTGCATATGAGGAAAAACTTCTTCACTGTGAGGGTGACCGAGCACTGGAAGAGGCTGTCCAGAGAGGCTGTGCAGTCTCCTTCTCTGGAGATATTCAAAACCCACCTGGACATGATCCTGTGCAACCTGCTCTGGGTGATCCTGCTCTAGCAGGGGGGTTGGACTAGGTGACCTCCAGAGGTCCCTTCCAACCCCCTACTGTTCTGTGATTCTGTATGGGGATACTGCCCAGTTTTCAGAAACAAAAAAGAAATAGGGTTTGTTCCAATGTTGGTCTTCTGTGGGTGAAAAAACAGAGCAGAAAAACCCACCTCACATGGAGTTTGCCCATCTCCTCACTCCTGCGTCCTCGCGAGTTTTATTTAGAGATACACAATTCACATGCCAGCTGTCCCTTGCGAATGGTTAGTGGCAAATGCAAGTCACCCCAGATAAGCACTCTTGATACTTCCTTCTTATGCTAGCTGTGTCCTCACACAGGAAAAGCCAAACATGGCACCTCTCGTGCGCACAGGAGGATTTGGGAGCAGAGAGATCTGCAGTCAGTGTTGGGAAAGAGAGGTGTGGGACAAGACCAAGAAGATAAGGACATGCATTTTCGTTCAACTTACTATAGCATCAGCAGACCCTGATGAAAGCGTAAAAAAAGCAAGGGAGTTAATTTTTGCATGTCAGTTCAGGCTCTGCTCAGGAAATTTAACGTATTTTATAAAATATGCCTGTGTAGGTACTTAAGCATGTTGGAAAATGTTGGACTTGGTTAGTGCTAAAAATATCTTTTTGATTCTTTGATTTTCTTTGTTCTCGTGATAAAGTAATTGAACCATGAACCTCACCTGATAATTTTCAGCATTTAGACAGCTTTGTTGCTGTTTGCCTTTTTTCAAGGCCATTAGTCTTGGTTCTCATATGTTGGCCTAATCGAAGTCATACCAGAGCAATTCAACTTATCCATGCAGCTGTGAGAGGAGAATGAGGTCTTCAAATAGTTAAAGATTTGTAAATGTGGAGTATAAAATAGGTGCTATCTCGTGGCTTTTAATTGCCATGTTAGTGTGCTGCTTGAGTGCTTCATTCAAGGCTTTTAATAGCAGTAAAAGATTCTTTTCAAAGGTGTGACTTTGTGTGTGCTGAGCTGATCATGTCAGGAAAGACAGTCAAAGTTGAGCTGGTGGAGGTGGCCTCATTTTCTCAGGGGCAGGTGGTGTCAGAAGTCTCTGCTGGTGCTTTGTCCCCTGGCAGGGACGAGAAGAGTGTCTGATGTAATGCTGACAGTTCTCTACATTCATATGCATACCATTAGTCTTGCTTTTTCTTCATTTGGGCCTTTCACACAACACTAGCAGGGAAAGAAGCATTTCTTTTAGTGAAAAATGTGGTTGTGAAAACGTAAATTATCAGCAGACTGCAGGCATAGCTTGCTTGCTTCTAAAACTAATTGTAACTCACTTTTATTTAGCACTTGACATTGTCCATTTAATGCAAGCACTAAAGTTTTATACAGGTTTCTAAAGTGTCACTTACAGTTTCATTATCTGACTTCAGCAGCAAAAAACAACATAGGTGAGCTATGGTTAACTCAAAAGAAGCAATAAAAGAACATATGCTTATTAAGCAATAATAGAGGAATCCTACTAAGCTATTTCTAAAATTGCTTCCCAAACTAGAAGTATGCATTCTTCAATTGAGTATTGAGTACTATTTTCCCAGAAGGAGCCAGTTAGTATTTATTATCAACATTAATTTATTATCAACATAGATACATTGGCCAATGACAGATTGCAGTATGAGTGAAGTAATTCAGTATTCCTGTCGGATAAAGACTTGCTAATCTGAATTTATCTAAAGGAAAATTGACAGAGCAATCAACATACTTATTCACAGACTAACTGGGTGAATCTTGCACAGAAAACACGACCAGGAGTTTATGCCAAAGTCTACTGAGATCTGTGTTAAGAAATTGTGTTTTTCTGAGTTTTTACTATTTTGAGAAAGCTGAAAATTATTATACATTCAAATGAATAGTGATCTGAGATACAAACATATTATATTACATATTTGTACATAGACTTCTGCTAATACATATTAATATACCCTGTTATATCTGGGAAATAAATGAACTAGTTGTTTCTGAATTCTCAACTCTGTGCTAACATTTGTTGTAAAACCTTTCTTTTTATCCAGAAACAAAATTCCCTGTGCAGTTTTTTTCTTTTTTCTTTTTTTTTTTTTTTTTCCTGGAAGGAAGAATTAATGGACCATTCAGAAAGAAACAATCTCTGCAAGGAAAGATGCAAATCAGTCATCTGTGAGTGGCTGATGTCCCTGCGCAGTCACTTGTGCTGGGCAGCCTACGGGGGATGGAAGAACACCCCTCTCTGCCAGCCTGCTTTATCCCAAGGAAGGCAGTTTGCCGATACCTGCCAGATGGAGTTGTCTCCCCTCCTATCCTACCCCTCAGACCGGCATTGTCCCTCTGTCTATCTTGCTCTCCAGTGTACTCCAGGCTCAGAAAGAAAAACAAGGAAACTGTTAGAGGTAGAGACTCAATGGGGGCAGAGAGAGCAACTGGAGTGACCAGGGGCTATAATAACCATGGATTGCTTAAAAGGAATGCAGAACAAGTATTTGTAAAAGATGAGACATGCTCCTTCCTCTGTGAAGTGCAGATGAGTTGGCAGTTGTGGAAAAAAAAAAAAAAATCTGCGGAAAATGGTTAGGGTGGTCTTGGGACAGCAGGGCTGGATGCCATGATCATGAGCATTTGTCTCCTGAACACATGTAATGCAAAGAGCTCTTCTGCAGAAAGAGGCAGATGACTGCAGATTTCAAAGGAACAAATTTATTTCTTTCCTCTTTCATTGCAGTTGTAGCCATCAAATAACTATTGCCTCAGGTTTTTAAACATCAGACTCACTGCCTTTCAGCCTGGGGCAGTCCACTGTGACACTACAGAGGTTTATCCTGTCAGTCTCTACATTCCTCCGCTGTTACCCATTTGTAGCCCATCATTCCCATCACAGCTGAGGCTATTTTAGTAGAGTATCACTAGACCAAATCCCTCAGCTCTTTACTGAGGCAAAACTCTCCTGGTTGCAGTCAATAAAATCTGTACGCTGTGGCTGGATGCTGCAAGTTTGAACCAAAGTGCAGTAGTTTAATTCACTACCTTTTGAATTGGTACTTAACTCCTAATAAGTGCAATCAATCAACATACAAATAGAAACAAGGACTGAAATGTTAAAATTGCTTAGTTTAGTTCTGTCCAGGTGAACTACCCAAACAGCTTCTCTCTATGGAGAAGAGAGCTCAGCATTACCAAGGCAGCGGTTGTTGATTTGAAGTCATGGACTTTCTTCTTTTAATCAGTGATTGCATTCACCTGCAATTTTCACACAATATGTGGTCCAAAAAGCCTTTGGAATACAAATACTGTAAAAATCCAGTTTGAAGCAGGTTTGGTGCAAGCAGAGACCAGCTGAACTCTGCATGCCGTCAGGACCTCGGGGCCCACTGCTGCGCGCGGTACTGTGCGTTGGAGTGCTAGCTGCTCTTGGAGAGATGCAGGACTTCATAAGTCTTTTCAATTCCTTCCCCTTTTCCTGCACTACAAATTTCTCCTTCTTGCATTAGGCATTTCTACCTGCTGTGAAATGTCCACCCACAGTTACGTCTGAAAAATAACAGTAGAGAAGACAGAGTGTGTTATCCTGTGCTTGAGAGCTTCTGTAGAAATGTGGAGCGACAGCAGAATGATGGCAGCTGATGAAAAAAAAATAAGGTTTTATTATCAAGCTGCATAGCTAGCAAATGATTTCAATAGTGTGGGTTTAAATCTTTCCTTTTGGGCTCTATTGCTAGCACTGAACTTTTGGTTCATGATGAAAACCAATATATATTTAGTCTTAATTACGCTTCCTCATTATTTTAGTAATATTGATTACTTTGCTACTTGAATCAGCACAAGGATAGAGTCAAAATATTATTTGGAATAGAGGACTGGGAAAATAATGCTACCAAAAAACTAGTATGTTGGGTAAAAATATATTGTCGTATTGACTGTAATCAGTAACACCCAAAGCGTGAAGGAAGTAAACACTGTCCCTATCTGCTGACAATGTTGTGCTCTCAGCTGATGTTATCATTTCAAAATAATCCTCATCTGAGTGAAAGAGAATTCTTTCTTCCTTTCCTCGGAGTGACTATTGTCCTCCTGTTCTTCAGTGTGATGTGTGCCATGGCAGAAGAAACTAAAGAAACTTACTGCATATGTTTTCTCATCCTATAGCATCCTGAAATCATTTTCAGAGCAATCCTGTATAGTCACAAAGCTGTACCCGGTTAAAAGATTATTGTGACATTATTATTAGAAACCACTGCAGCAACAACTTGCCAAATGAACTGTTAAAAACAAACCAGGTTCACTGAACCACAGTAAAATTTCATTGAAGGCTGCTTGAGGCAACATACGGTTTTTGAAGGTCTTTATCTTTTTAACCATTTGTCTCTTCCAGTATCAGTGGCAGACCTCTCCACCTCCCTTTTTCTTTCATTTGAATGTAAATAGCCATTTCAAAAACTGCAACTTGCTTTTTGTGACAAGCTCATTTGGTGGTGTGCCACTGTTAAATTGGACAATCTACTGACATGCAGAAACATGAATTAGGGGGAGAAAAATGCTTTTTTGCTACTAAATAAAAGTATGTGTTCTCAGAGCTTTGGGAACTCTGCTTGAGGCTTTTTGGCTGCTGCTTTCCCCCATGAACTCTGAGTACCTATTCTGTGGTTGTTGGTCTTGAGGCTGAAGTTTCAGAGATGCTAAACCATTTTTTCTTCAGATGACAAAAAAGGAGGCCCCAAACTGATTCCTGTAAATGCAGAACCCACAATTAGAGCCTGCTGTGCAAACTATGGGCAGTGGCTTGCCTGTGCCTTAGAGCATGTGCCAACACTGCCGTCTAGCTTCTGCAAAGGTTTTGTATGCTCTTGCTTCACTTTAGTTGCTTGTGTTCTTCAGTTACACAGCTTTGTCGAGTCTTCGGTGGCAAATCCAGGTCCTGTAGCATTGTCTTCTGTTCAGATACGCCGTGTTCTTTTCCACAGGAATGTTTGAATTGGTTGCAGCATGGGATGAGTGATGGCGGATGGCTGCAGCAAACAGTAGAGGAGACCTGAAGTGGGAATGCAGTAAGAAAACCCCCAGCCTGTGTTTGCAGATAGGGAACTGAAACCTGTCTGCGCAAACTCTTACGGGATTTTTGGCAGTACCACAACTCAGGCAAACTGGTCCTAGGTCTGTTCAGTGTTCCTAATCATGAAGCATTGGTAATATCCTTGGAGAGAGTCCTCTGACATGCCATCCGCCTTTGGGCTCAGTGTTGTCTTCCACTTTCCTGCATCTTTCTCTTCCCCTTATTCTTCTGTGTCTCATACCATGTATACATTTTTTTTCCTTTCACCACGAAATTTGTAACTTTTGCTTCTTAGTCTGTGGTGACCTGGGAGCTACTTACAGTCTGAAGTACTGTCTTTAGGTGTATATGCATTTCATGTCTGGTCACCACAGGGATTTTAAAACATTAAGTTTCCATTTACCAGGAACTTGCATGTGTTTACCAAAATCTGTATTTATACAGCTCTTAGGTTACAGGTGGTATTGCATAAATAAGAGAGAATAATGAAAGCATGTAATTATTATTAGGCAGGCAGAGGGCTCTATTAAACTCTAGTTTGAAGTTGTGTAATTCCTCCATCTTCAAACAGCCTGTAATGCAGGAATGAAACAATTATGTTCCCACTTCCTTGCTAGTATAATTTCAGAGAAATTGATTATCATCAGTACATTAAGGTGATTTAAAGCTGAATTTAGTCCACAGTTGCCTGGCTGATGATTTTGTTTCTGGTTTTGACTGTTTTCAGTAGCCTCCATTAAATATCTCAGCTGCAACATTAGCTATTCTTACGTATTCTTAACCTTACAATTAACCTGTATTCATGGGTACTGTCTCATGTTAGTGAGGCATTTGAATGAGAATCTTTTGTATCTGCTGAAGCAGCTGTTAGTGTGGCTGCATACCTGGCTGAATTAATTAATCATTTCATTAAACAAAAGTACTCTTAGCTATGCTAATCAAAAGCATGCTGATCACAATTTTTCCAAACAACCCCCTGAAACCTAAACAAACAAACAAAACACTTCAAGACTCTGATAAATAAGTGATGCTTTATTTAAAAGGATTAAAAAGAAAAAAGAAAAAAAATTATCTGAGAGGAGTTTCATCAGCATTATGAATATATTCTTTTAGGGATAATAGCACTGGCAAAATAGCCATCTCTGGTGATCTCATCTGAATAGTTAATGCTCCCTAAACATAGTTATTGCTGTGCCTTTTTGAATGTGACAGGAAACACATGCTTTGTGCTCTGCACTGCATCTTTGTGAACAAGGAGAGGATGATGGATGCTGATCACTGGATCCAAGCCCTTCTCGTGTCATCCCAGAAGCAAATTGAGGCAGTCTGCATGTGCTTCTTGACTTCCAAGAGCAAACACATGGGCACAGGCTGCACGGAGAGTTTGAAAGGGAAGGGGAGGTGGAACATATAAGTGATAATACTTTAAGTAAACAGCTTCAGAGACAGCTTCTTTAGAGAGAGGTAGATCAGTGTATTAAGAAATGAGACAACTGGCATCAAAACTCCATATGAAGCAAATTTTTCTGGTTTCTCTGCTTACCTGGAGCTCTCCAGTGTATGTTTTATGATTATTTTAATGGTACAATGCAGAGACTTTTTTTGCTGAGGTGGCAGTTTCAAATCCTTGGGATGCACATGATTTTAATTCATGCTTTCCTGAAAGAGCTACTGTTGTTGGGCAAGTAGCAGAGCCAAGCAGAAGGGTAAGCTGCAGAGAAAGAAGCTTCAAGCTGTGTCCTCCCCACTGGACTTGAAGGAGGTATTTTCCAACGTCTCTGGGGGCTTTGATTACAGAATCACAGAACAGTAGGGGGTTGGAGGGACCTCTGGAGATCACCTAGTCCAACCCCCCTGCTAGAGCAGGATCACCTAGAGCGGGTTGCACAGGATCACGTCCAGGTGGGTTTTGAATATCTCCAGAGGAGACTCCACAACCTCTCTGGGCAGCCTCTTCCAGTGCTCGGTCACCCTCACAGTGAAGAAGTTTTTCCTCATATTCAGATGGAACTTCCTGTGTTCCAGTTTGTGACTGTTGCCTGTTGTCTTGTCACTGGGCACCATTGAGAAGAGTCTGGCCCCTTCCTCCAGACATCCACACTTCAGATATTTGTAAGTATTGATGAGATCCCCTCTCAGTCTTCTCTTCTCCAGGCTAAACAGACCCAGCTCTCTCAGCCTTTCCTCATAAGGGAGATACTCCATTCCCCTAATCATCTTTGTAGTCCCCTAATAATCTTTGTGATCCCACTCCCATGTTACCTGGGAGAAAAAAGTTGCTTCTTGCTGCTGCCATCATCCTGACATGGCTTCAGGCAAACGTCATGATGTAGAGCTGAGGATGTTTCTTAGACCCTTGACACTGGTGGGGTGCTGGGGTAGCAGCACAGGAGAGAGAAGAGGGAGAATAGTTAGAGCAGGGCAAAGAAGAAAAAGCTCTTGAGATTCTCAGTTCTCTTAGTATCTGCAGAAACATTGCAGTTTTCTCAGTTAGCTAAGGACCATACCATACAAAGAACAAGTTCTCTCTCTGCCTCCTTGCTGTCACTGTGCAGGGTCCTAGTCAGCAGCCGGGACGTTTTTGGGCATTTCATCTCTGTTGTGAGCAGTTGTAGGCTCTGCCTTGGACTTCCAGGGACCAGAAACAATGGGGCAGGTCTTGGTCCTCTGGAGACTGTTGGAGAGGCACCCCTGAACACGCCGAGCAGCAGCTAACCCGACAGGAGAGAAATTCTGTCGGTGCTGCTGCTTCCCTGCAGCACTGGATGGCTCCAGCCGGGGTGCTGGCAAGCAGCTGGCTTGGGAGTGATGCTGGGAGTATTTTGCCATCTCGTGGCAGCTTGCAGTTAAAACAGCTCTCCGTCATCACGAACACTGGCTACCCAGAAGGAATAAAGCCAGAATGGGTGAATTCCATCGCGGTGGCTGCAAAATGTCATTTGGAAGGTTTGCAGCAGAGCAGAGCAATCCAAAACCCTGCAGTGACTGTGCACCTGCAGCTCCAGGGCCATGCCAGTAGTGGTGTTGAGGGATATTAGTGGTTTAGTGTAAATAAGTTTTAATTAGAATAAATTACTTTGGATTATAATATGGTATGATTTATGCTGTTTTACTTAGCTTTACTTAGCATGAGTAGCTACATTTGCTGAAGCCTTTAGGCCACGATAGAGGTATTTTTCTTAGTAATTTTCCTACCAGCTAGTGCTTAGGCTTTTAGGATAGGAAGGTATTTTGATATCACACTAATGTTTTGGTAGTGTTCTTCCCAAGTCTGAGACTATTCAGTTGTCCATGTTCCACCAGCAAGAATAGGTGCACAAGGAGCATAAACCAGAAGATAAGGAGGCTCCAACCTTCGGCTGAAACGGCAAATCAACAAGGTAAGAGCCTGCATGCCTGGACACAGAAGAAGAATCCCATTAGATGTTAGAAGACACCAGACAAAAATCACCATTGGATTGCAAGACACATGGACAGCATGCGAAGGGTGCATGAAGGGCAGGTGTGTAGATCATAGGGGTATAATTTCCCAGGGATTTCTTTGTCCAGGGTCCCTCTCTTTGGAGGCACCCAGCCTAGGCTGTTCTTGCTGCTGTACCTTTCAGTTAAACTAATTGTTTTATAAAATCCGATGCCTGAGACTCTGCTGTGGGAAACCTAGGGTCAAGCATGAAGAAGGAGGAAGTGTGCCCAAGAATAAGTGTGTGTGTGTGTGTGACACTACAAATGGTGTGTGAATGCTCAGGCAGCAGCTCCTCCTTTAACAGGTGGCACCTGAAAAAAGGGTGGAGAAGCTAGCAGAGAGAGGCCACAGCCTGGGGCAGGCTGGCGGTCAGAGAGTGTTTAACACAGCCGGCCAGCTGCGCATGTTAGTCCTGCTCTTGGTGACGTGCTGCTGAAAGGCCCAGCTGGCCAGGGGAAGGAGAATGTGACTGCGCCTGGCGACTGCTTGAACACCACGGTGTCCATAACAGTGTCCCAAAGCTGAGCTCTTACTGCATGGACAGCGCAAAGACGATCCAGCCACTCAGCTTTGGCTCAGAGAAAAAGTCAGTGGACAGGCAGAGAGCCTCTCTGTCAGCACAGAAACCTTTGTAAGGGGACTGCCGGGGTCTATGACAATTTTCATGTATTTGCAGGGTGGTGCAGCTAATGTGGGAGATGTTAAAAAGGCCCAGAAATTAAAGAGCCCGAGCCTCCTGCTGACCTCCTTCCCCAGAGGAGCTGTTGCTGCCATGCCTAAGAGGACATCCTCCCTGGTGCCAGGGCGAGCCAGAGTTGGCTGGGGGTTGTGCCCCCCCCCGCCCCGAGACTGTGGGTCCCACTGTCAACAGCCTGGGCACTGCTGGTGCTGTGGCTGCTGCTCAGGACATGAGACCAAGGCTCCTCCACGGCCTCACTCCCACAAAGCTGCTGGTGGGAAAACCCCTGCCCTGACCGAGGGACCCCAGAGGACCCGACGGCCCAGGAAGCAGGGCCAGGCCTCCCCAGGGGAGGGCTTTTCCCTAGCTCTAAGTGGTCTGTGGGTGGGGTAAAGTGCTGCTGGGCTGCAGGAGAGGAGCCACAAGACTTCAGCTCTTCCCAGCTGTGTAGGAAACCAGCACCCCAAGCCAGATCAATCTCATTTCCAGAATTGCTGCTTTTCAGCTCATAAGTGAAAATCCCCCTGTGGGGGGGGAAAGTGCCTGGGGCACTTTCCATCTTCCCATTTGGTGACTCGGGGAGTTCCAGAGATGGACTCTCCAAGTGGGTCCCACCTCACCCAAGCGCTGACACATGCAGACAGCATTTAGGAAGTTGACCAAGTAGGACCATTCTGGATACAGATCCCTCCTGTCATGCCAGAAACGGGAGTGGGTAAGGATGCTGGTGCCAGCAAAGGGTGCAAGTGACAGTGAGGGTCTCAGCTCCACCTGCCAGGACAGGACTGGTATGTGTCCCAGGTGCAGCTACTGGGGGAACCAGGGTGAGTAAAGCAAGAGCCTCGGCACCAGCATGACAAGCAGGACGGCGGGTCACAGTCCACATGCCCGGTGCTGCCTGCTGGGGAGACGAAGTGGTTCCATCTCCCCCAAACATCACAGAAAAGGGTCGGGGGTGAGGACCTAACTCCTGAGAAAACTTCAGGCTTGGTTAGCTGGTGTGTAGGAGGCCCTTGGTACAGGCAGGGTATCAGCCCATGCTGGTATTTGGGGAGATCTGTGGCTGTGGACCATCTGTTGGGTAAGTGTGTCAGTGCGTGCCTGTGTGTTTGCTCGTGAGCAGGAAGCTGGACTAGTTGGTAGGTAGCAGTGAGCAAGAGGGCTCAGGAGATGGGGCAGGGTTATCAGATGGACAGATGGGCTGTGCTGGTATGAGGGGATCTGTGAACCCACATGTGCTTTCACTAGTGAACTTCAGTCCTTACTGGCTGTAGAAGAAAAAAGGGACATGGCTTGCTGTGCTCGTGTTTTACACGAGTCCTGGTAGTACATGCGGGTGTGGTGGAAGGCAGCGCCTTGCCTGTGGCAGTCTGTACAGCTGGCTGTGTCAGCATCTTTTTTTTTTGCGCATATGTGTGTCGTTTGCAGATATGTGCTAGTACTAATCAGTAAAGAGAGATCTTTTTGCTAACAACTCTTTATGCTTTATTAGTCTTCTCTTCCCTAAGAACTATTTGTGCTCTATTTGCCCAACGGACCGCAAGGCTCCTCCAACCCTCCCATGGATTTCTCCTGGCTGGAGACAACGCCATGCTCCCAGCTGCGTCCCACGGGCTCCGCCATTGCCTAGGGCAGCCTCTGGGCCAGGAGGTCGCTCTCCAGCTGACGCTGGGCGGCGATCCGTGCCCCGTAGAGGACGAAGCCCCAGGTAAGCAGCACCACGGCAGCCAGCACCTGCGGGACAAAGTGCACCGCGCGTTGCCGGCAGCACCGGGACCCCACCCTGCCCCCCGTTACGCCCCCAGGTCCCGGTGTTCGCTTCCTCCACCCAGACGGACACCCAGCCCTGCTCCCCCCGCCCCCGGGCGGCGCAGCCGGGCCTGCCCCCCGCCGCGGTTCACCGCCAGCCCCGCCCCCCCTCCGGCCACGCACCCGGCCCGACACGCACCAGGTGGCACAGCGGCCGCGGGTCCCGCCTCCGCGGCGGAGTTATCTCCATGTCGGCCTCGGCCTCGGCCCCGGTCCCGGCCCCGCCTCCGTTCAGCGGCGACTCCGCCCGTCGGCAAGTCGTCACCGCCCATCAGCGGAAGTGACGCCAAACAACAGCGCCCGCGTTCCGCTCCCGGCAGGTCGCGCGGCGGTCTGGCTCTGCCCCGCTGGTGGTGGGGGGCAACGGTTCCCGTGGCAACGCCGCTTCCGCCGCCGCCGATGGCAGAACCATTACGGCGCCTGGCGGAGGGCGCCCGCCGCCGCCGCCGCCGCCCGACGGGGGAAGAGCGGCGGGACGCTCCCGGCTCAGGACGCTGCCGGACGCGCCACCGGCTGAAGGCGGCCGCGGCCCCAGCCCGCCCGGGGAGCGAGGGCCCGGCAGCGGTGAGTGCGCGCGTGGTGGCCGGGAGCGGCACCGGGCCCTTCGGCGGGTGCCAGGCCGGCGGCCCGAGGCTGGGGGGCGGGTGGTGTCGAACCGGGTGCGAGTGACTCCCCCCGCCCGCGATTGTGACACCCCGTGTGTGTGTTTGTGACGACACCCACTGCGTGTCCCTTCCCCGCCCAGCGTGTCCTTGCGCTTATGCCCCCAGCGTGTGTCTCGCCTGTCTGCACGGCATGCTTCCTGCCCGGTGTCCTGCAGGGGATTACCACCTGCTCCCGGGCTTGCTGCGACACATGGGCTGACGAGTTCTGAAGCAGCACGGTAACTTATTTCCGCTGAATTGTGTGCCGTAGGGTAACGCTGATAACTAAAATAACTTTAAAATAGAAGGGTTTAATCCTAACTGTGCTTGACGGGCTGCCTAGATATAAAGGCAGCGTGTACCTGAGGGTGGGTGTAGGAATGGCACCTGGCAGTTTCTGCCGCAGTCACAAAAACAAAGACTAATTTAGGCTGGAACATGCGCCTGGAGGTTGTCTAGTCCAAGAAGCTATTTGTGGTCCAGCATGAGTGCCCAGCAAAACACGGGCAGAGGGTGCAGGAACAGGACAGATGCAGCAGAGGCTTGAAACTGGTGGTTTAGTTTGAGTGCAATTACTTGTTTTAGCTTTTTTTCTTAAAGGGCAGCACTAACTGTTGTCGTATTTTTCATATGTAAACGCTGCTGTCTTTTGGAAGTGTGTTTTGGAGGATACCATGTTAATCTTAAAGTTACTGAACCATGTCAAAGCAGTTATTTATGAGTAGGGAAGAAGACAGAGTCCTTCCTGTTACCTTCATACATGCCAGCATAATTCCAGCTCCGTTTAAAACTTGCAACGCTCACCAGATCTCACTGTTAAGAGAAGCCAACCAAAGTAGTTAGGTCGAGTTGCCTTTTTGTTCGATGTTTTGTCAGTGCTAATGCTGCATCTTGCAACAGTGAAGGCAATTGTTATGGGTTTACTGTGTCTAGACTTTAAGAATTTTGTCTCTCTGAGACAGCAGTCATCTTTTGTCTCTTTCTTTTGTAGAACATGACTTCGTCAGATAAGGAGTTTCCAGAAGATAGCAGCTTTTCGCCAAAGGCCAGCACCAGCAAGCTGCCAACGGATGCGTCTCCTGACTCAAAATGCCCTATCTGCTTGGATAGATTTGACAATGTTGCGTATCTCGATCGCTGCTTGCACAGATTCTGTTTTCGCTGTGTCCAGGAGTGGTCAAAAAACAAAGCAGAATGCCCTCTTTGCAAGCAACCTTTCTTTTCTATTTTCCATACAATTCGTGCTGAAGATGACTTTAAGGAATATGTACTCAGCCCTTCAGAAAACAGCTCTTTTGCCAGCCCTGATGGCCAGAGATTTCGTTACCGTACCACCTTAACAGGGGAACGCCGCACTGTGAGCTCCTCTTCCCGAAGGACGCTGTCCCCTCCAGACAATGGGATATTATTTGAAGGGTTGTCCAGTGAGCCAGTGCGGCAGAGAGATGGAGAGATTCAGCAGATGATAAGCAGGCTGGCCTCGAGGAGGCAGGCTAGCGCAGAGGGCAGATCTCTTCGGCAGATTCAGGAGGAGGACATGATCAACTTCCGCAGAGCTCTGTACCGTACTGGTGTGCGTATTCGTAGTATTCAGGATGGCGGCCGCTATCGAGACATTTCAGCAGAGTTCTTCCGCCACAACCCTGCTTGCCTTCACAGGTTGGTTCCGTGGCTGAAGCGAGAACTTACAGTCCTGTTTGGTGCCCATGGATCTCTGGTTAACATTGTACAGCACATTATCATGAGCAATGTGACTAGGTTCGATCTGGAAAGTCAGGCCTTTGCTGACGATTTAAAGCCATTTTTGCTGAATCGGACTGAACACTTCTTACATGAATTCATCAGTTTTGCTCGTTGTCCTTTTAACTTAGAAGCATATGATCAACATGCCAATTATGACTGTCCTGCACCATCATATGATGAAGGAAGCCACTCAGACTCGTCAATTATTACAATATCTCCAGATGTGGCGTATTCTCAAGGGCCAGATAACAGTTTGTCTGTGACTGGTCTTGATCATGCACCCTGGGATGATGAAACTCCAGGGCCTTCCTATTCCATTTCAGAAGAGGTTCGTACAACCATAGCTTCTCCTCTGGAGACGTCCGAAAGTTCTGATGACGGCTCTGCTCCAAAGAGTCGAAGAACCAAACTGCAAACTCGGTTACAGGCTAATGGTGACTCAAACGACAGTGACTCTTCCTCAGACAATTGTGTTATTGTTGGCTATGTTAAGCCATTAGCTGAGAGGACCCCAGAAGTGGTTGAGCTGTCCTCGGACTCTGAGGAGTCCATCAGGGAAGAGAAAAGGGAAACTGTGAAGAAACAGCAGCCAATCCAGTGCCGCAGCTGGAGTGATAGTGAACCAAGCAGGAGTTTCTCGCCACATTCCCCAACATATAAGGAGGGTATAGGTAGTTGTAGAAGCCTCGTATCTCCAATTGAGAAGACAGAGTCAAAAGACGGTAACAAGAACAAATGTAAGGTAAAAGGTCTGTCTCATCGTGACTTGAGCTGGAGCCCCTCTCCAGGGAGTGACACACTATGCTCCCCTTGGAATCACAGATTGTCTAGAAAAGGAAAGTCCCGGAGCCCACAGGCCTGTTCACGGTACAGTCGAGGCAGTCATGGCCATCGGTCTAGGAGGGAGCATCGCAGCAAACACCAATTTAAGAGGAGACGATCGAGAAGCAGAGACAGTAGCAAACATAGGAGCAAAAGAAGCGGCAGGAAGTCGAGGGGTCATGACACCAGAGCCTCTCTAAAAAGCCAGAGGGGCTCTCTGAGTCATGAGAGCACTCCATCCCGAGAAGTAAGCAGATCACGATCACGTAGCAAAGGCCATGGCAAAAGGAGATCAAGAAGTAGAGACAGCGATCGTTATTATGTGAGAGACAATTATCAAAGCAAATATCAGTGGGGTTATGCTTTCTGTAGTCGAAAGGTGTTTGGAGATGGCTATGAATCCTCCAGCAGGAGGAGGACTCAGTCTAATGCTCTTTATTCAAGGCAGTCTGCTAGTCCAGAGTACAGGATACGATCATTTATTGAAAGGACAGATCCGCACAGCCAGAAGGGACTCCATGAGAGACAGTATTACTGTTACGAAAGATGCAGGTCAAGGAGTCGATCAAGCAACAGGTCAAGGACTCCTTCTGGAGGAACTGACAGGATGAAAAGTGAAAAGCCTGGTGGAAAAAGGAAGTACAAAACTCGCCACTTGGAGAGCGCGTTCACAGAGACCACAAGTCTAGAAAGAGAAAATGACCCCAAGAAAACATCCTCAAAATTCAGTGACTGCTACAGAAGTGAAGATAGCCTTTCAGACAATCGAGCAAGCAGTGAGACAAAGCGTAAGAAAAAGAGAAAAAAGATGAGGAGTCCAAGTGTGGAGATAGTCTATGAAGGAAAAGCAACAGACGCAACAAGGCATCTTAAAAAGAAAAAGAAAAAACACAAGAAGAAACACCGGAAGCACCATACGAGTAACTTGGCACATTCTTCTCCAGTGGTGATTACAATTGATAGTGATAGTAGCAAGGAGCCAGAAAGTACTGAATGTGACAGCAGTATTACTTGGATGGGCAGAACTCAGATAAATGAGAGGGAAAACGAGTCTCCATCTTCTTTTCTGGGAAGGACAGGATGTGAAGATGTTTACAAAGTTGGTGAGGAAACTGGAGGAGCAGCCGAGAAGTACAGTGTTCCTACCCGAAAGGGAGACTTAGATGGTGACATGAGAAATGCTGATGTCGAACTTCGAGAAACCGCAGCTGATCGAAGTCTTAGCATAGTGGATACCAGCAGTAACACCCCTCACACAGAAACCAGCTACGTTCAAGAAGCACCAGCAGCGCCTTCCAGTCAACTGCCTTCCCCCAGGATTTCCTTCCTAGAGTGTCCAGAGAGACAGCCATTGACACTAAGACTGCCAAAGGGACTTGTCAACAGATCCTCTTGGTTTGACTTCCCAGAAGAAAAAATGTAGCACACTTTCCAGGGAACACTTCTTAAAATTGTGAATTTGTTTTAACTGCTTTTTTTCCCCTTGAGAATAAAAACATCTGGTGTGATCTGTGTATGTCAAAAGATGTCTGGGAAATGTGTAAAATCTTTGAATGTGTATGCACTTTTACATCAAAGAAGATAGAAGATTGCTAGTACATGACTTTCCAAGTCTCTCAGAAGAGAGTTTGGAAGTTGTAATTTCATAAAGCCATCCTGTATTCCTGTAGTATGTAAAATATATCCACAGAGTATTTCAAAGTTTTGCTTAAAACAACAAAAATGGAGCCCAACCCAAAAGCCAGAAAATGCATTTTGTGAGGATTGCTCTTCTTTGACCAAGGAAGAATTGCTTAGTTTGTAAGAAATTATTCAGGTGGAGTTCTACTATCATTTTAATCTACTTGGTTTAAGCTGATCTCTGCTGAAAAGTAGTCAGCGATTTCTATATATATCTTCAACAGGACTTCTAGGAACATAGAAGTGAGCTATGTCAAATTCTGAATAAAGCAATAAGACTTTTTTTTTTTTTTTCAAATTTATTTAAATGTGTGAACTGTATACTTTGCAAAGAGAACACCTATCTTTTGGGTTTGGTTGTCTTACCAGTACAGACCATTGGATGTTCGTGCAGTCAGGAGTACTGCAGGTTGGAAAGGACCTCTGGAGGTCATCAGGTCCCAGCCTTCACTGAAAGCAGGAACAACTTTGATCAGATTGCTTGGGTTTTGTTCAGTTTTGAATTATTTCCAAAGCTGGATGGCTTCTCTGCGCTATGTCTTCCTCTAATGTTTAAATATTCCCATGGGAAACATTGGTCTTTTACAAATTTCTTTTTTGTACTTCCTTTGTTGTAGCCTGTGTCTTCTACCTCACGTGCTGTTGCTGTGCAACTCTCGAGGAGCCTGTATGCCCTACCACTAGGTACTTGAATACATCTGTCTTGTCTGTAGCTTTGCAATAGAGCAGCTCCTCCTGACCTCCTTGCTTTAGGCAACATTCACCCCACTGAGCTTGCCCTGGATGTCCTGCTGCATGTGTGTGCTTAGGCAGGGTCGTCTTCTCCAGGTTTGGACCTTTCTCTTTGTAGCTGTAGGACAGTAGGACTGAACCAGGAAGGTGCTTTCTGTCTCTCCTGTATTACTCTGACTCCGTGAGTGGTGGGTTTGACCTTAACTGGTTGCCTGCCAGATATCCACCAAGCTGCACTGTCACTTCCCCTCCTCCACAGGATGGGGGAGAAAATAAGATGGGAAAGCTTGTGGGTTGAGATAAGAACAGGGAGATCATGTAACCATTACTGTCATAGGCCAAATAGACTCAGGGACACTTAATTTCATTTATTGCCAATTAAAATTGAGTAAGATGATGAGAAACAAAGACAAAACTAATCCCACCTTCCTCTCCCTGTTTCTCAGACTTAACTTCACTCCTTCATTCCTCACTCTTCTACCTCCTTCTCCCCAGCAGTGCAGGGTGATATGGCATGGGGGTTGTGGTCAGTCCATAAAACTCACTCTGCTGCTTCTTCCTGCTTACACTGCTCCACTGCTCCAGCGTGGGTCCTTTTCTCAGGGTGCAGTCCTTCAGGAACAGACTGCTCCAGTGTAGATCCCCCACAGGGTCACCGGTCCTGCCAGAAGACCCTCTTCCTGTGTGGGCGCATAAACAAGCTGCAGCTCTTGCCAGAAGTCTGCTCCTGCATGGGGTCTCCATGGGCCGTAGCTTCCTTCATGGCATCTGCACCTGCTCTGGCGCGGGGTCTTCCACAGGCCGAAGTGTGGATACCTACTCCTCCGTGGGCTGCATGGGGACAGCCCTCCTCACCATGGTCTTCTCCAGGGGCTGCAGGGGAATCTCTGCTCTGGAGTCTGGAGTGCTTCCTGCTACCCCTCTGACCTGCAGGGCTCTTTCTCTCAAGTTTCTCTCAGAGGTGCCCTGCAGTATTTTTTACCCTTTGTTTTCCCAGAGACACCACCAGCGTGGCTGATGGGCTCAGCTGTGCCCTGCAGTGAGTCTGTTTCGGAGCCAGCTGGAGCGGTCTGTGTCTGGGACAGGGCAGCCCCTGAGCTTTCTGACAGAAGCCACGCTGCAGCACCCCTTGCTACCAAAACCTTGCCATGTCAGCTGTGTACACCCTGGTCTGACAGATGTAAATCCCACGCGTCAGCTGTCAGTTGATCATGTGTACAGAGACAGTGATGAGCATGTCTGGCAACGCTGAAGACAGTACCTAAATCCCAAGGTGAGTCGTTTCAACAAGCTATGGAACATGTGTTGCAGTCTCCTTCATGAACCACAAGGGATGGTGCTTTCATAACCATTCTGGATTAACGAGGTGACACCACACCTTCTAAGGTTTTCCTCACTGCCAAGGGTGCTGTTCTGTCTGGAGTATGGGGTATTTTTGGAGAGGTTGTTGAGCCATTTGCTGTAATGGCAGGGAGTGGAAGGATTTGCATGAGAATCAGTTTTCTCACCAAAGGTCACGCTCGTGTGGAAGGTCAGTCTCTGGGGCTGGTAAAATGGCTTCACTAAGGGCAAATTGTGCCTGACAAATTTGGTGGCCTTCTATGATGAGGTTACAGCGCTGGTGGACAAGGGAAGAGCAACAAACATCATCTACCTGGACTTGTGCAAGGCATTTGACACTGTCCCACACGACATCCTTGTGTCTAAATTGGAGAGACATGGATTCAATGGATGGACCACTTGGTGGGTAAGGAATTGGCTGGATGGTTGCACTCAAAAAGTTGTGGTCAATGGCTCAGTGTCCAAGTGGAGAACAGTGACGAGTGGCGTTCCTCAGGGGTCGGTACTGGGACTGGCGCTGTTTAACATCTTTGTCGGCGACATGGACGGTGGGATCGAGTGCACCCTCAGCAAGTTTGCCGACAACACCAAGTTGTGTGGTGCGGTTGACACGCTGGAGGGAAGGGATGCCATTCAGAGGGACCTTGACGGGCTTGAGAGGTGGGCCCGTGTGAACAGCATGAAGTTCAACAAGGCCAAGGGCAAGGTCCTGCCTGTGGGTCTGGGCAATCCCAAGCACAACTACAGGCTGAGCGGGGAATGGATTGAAAGCAGCCCTGCGGAGCAGGACTCGGGGGTGTTGATTGATGAGAAGTTCAACATGAGCCGGCAGTGTGCACTTGCAGCCCAGAAAGCCAACCGTGTCCTGGGCTGCATCAAAAGAGGTGTGACCAGCAGTTCGAGGGAGGTGATCCTGCCCCTCTTCTCTGCTCTTGTGAGACCCCACCTGGAGTACTGCGTCCAGCTCTGGGGGCCCCAGTACAGGAGAGACATGGAGCTGTTGGAGAGAGTCCAGAGGAGGGCCACAAAGCTGATCAGAGGGCTGGAGCACCTCTCCTATGTGGACAGACTGAGAGAGTTGGGGTCTGGACAGCCTGGAGAAGAGAAGGCTCTGGGGAGACCTTACAGCAGCCTTCCAGTACTTAAAGGGGCCTACAGGAAAGATGGAGAGGGACTGTTTATCAGGGAGTGTAGTGATAGGACAAGGGGCAATGGGTTTAAGCTGAAGGAGGGTGGGTTTAGATTAGATGTTAGGAAGAAATTCTTGACTATGAGGGTGGTGAGGCACTGGCACAGGTTGCCCAGAGAGGCTGTGGAGGCTCCATCCCTGGAAGTGTTTAAGGCCAGGCTGAATGGGGCTTTGGGCAACCTGGTCTGGTGGAGGGTGTCCCTGCCTGCAGCAGGGGGGTTGGAACTAGATGATCTTTGAGGTCCCTTCCAACTCAAACCATTCTGTGATTCTATGATTCCGTGGTAGAGGAGGAGACCGCGTACAGAGCTCTGCGTTGCCAAGGTCTGTCTGTCCAGTGTTATAAAGCATTGATTATAGAACTGGAGGCACCACACCACAGGGAAGGGAAACTGTTCCTGATACCCAGGCCTGAGCTTCAACCAAGTTCTTGCACCTATGCTTGCCAGGTGAATGATCTTAAAAAAAAGTTCTGTCACCGCTCCACATCATTTTTCCCCCTACACACTTCATTTTCTCCTTGGCTATTTGAATGGAGAGCACAACTGGCCTGATGGCTCAGTAGCTTCCAGTAGGAAGGCAATCGGTGTCCCATGACCCAAGGACAGAGGATGTCTGCTTGGATTAATGTTCCTGCTTCAGGAACCACATCCCTCCAGGGCCTCTGTCCTGCTGGTGGGGGACCCGCACACCAGGGTGGGTCTGAGTGGGATTGCACCCAAGGGTATGCTAATGCAGATCTTTCCTCTGGTTTCCCCTGTGCTCTGCACATGCTGCTCCTCTGCCTTCATCAGCTGCTCTTAGTAAAACAGAAGTTCACATGGTTTATATCAGACTAGTTACCCAACTGGCTGACAGCTGCAGGAAGATGTCCTAGATCCAAGCCTTGGGACTGACTCTTTTGTCTAGTGAAAGACTGAAGGAAACAGAAGATTTTTTTTAAGAGCTGATGCCTGCTTGTGAGAGCCTGCACATGGGAGAGCGGCTGCAGGGAAAGAGCTCTTTGGACAGTAATCCCACCACCAGGACACCTTGCTGTTGCCTGTCTGTGCTGCCTTCCCCTCTGCACCTTGAGTGTGTGTGTGCTGGTCCTGGAGAGTCTGTGTTCTACGCCTGAATTGGAATGGGATGCAAAATGTGTCAACGGGACGAGAGGCCCATCACTGAAGCACTAGTGAGTGCTCCAGTAAAGCCATTGAGACATTAACATTCAACCTCAGAAGACAGTGACTGGGGGGATGGATGATCAACTCCCAGCCGACCCTGAACTTGTCCGAGACTTGCTGCCCCAGCTGGACGCACATAAGTCTATGGGGCCCCAAGGGTACTTAAAGAGCTGGCTAATGTCCTTGTGGGACCTCTCTCCATTGTTTTTCAATGGTCTTGGGAGTCTGGAGAAGTCCCAGTTGACTGGAAGCTGGCAAACATTGTCCCATTTTTTCAAGGAGGGCAAGAAGGAAGACCCTGGTAATTACAGGCCTGTCAGTCCCACTTCAGTGCCTGGTAAAATTATGGAGAAGGTTATTTTGGGATTTCCCTTCCCCCTTCTCCTTCTTTTTTTCCCCTTTTTTTTCTTTCTTCTTTTTTTCCTTTTCTCCTTTTTCATCTGATGGTGATGTCCACTCAGCAGTGGACTGTGATGTCACAGGGCCACGGACTGTGACCTCGTGTCCCTCACTGCTTATCTTGGGGCGCCGGCAGAGGCTGGCCCAGCCTGGCTCGTGCCTGGAGTCCTGCCGAGCGTGTGTGCGAGGTCTGGAGGGTCGAGCGAGGCTTCTCCCGGTGCTGGGTGGTGCTTTGGGGGCTGCCCCAAAGGGCAGGTCTCTGTGCCCGTCCCGGAGCCGTCCCCTGTGTTTCCCCGGCCCTGCCTGGTTCAGGCAGCCGGGCACTGTGTGGTGTGCTTGCAGCAGCGGAGGTGAGCCGTGCGGGGAAACGTCCCCCCGGGGTGGCTGGGGGTGGGCGATGGGGCTCAGGGGGCCGGGAGGGTGTCCTTCTCGAGGAGCCTGGGCATGTCTTCCTGCCCTCCCCAGGACAGCGAGTGACCGTGGCCTCTCTCCATTTTGCAGCGCGTGATACCAGCGCCAGTGAGAGGGAGCAGCTCCTCGTCCTCAGCGCTCCCTATCCCACCACAGCACGCAGGGAGCATGGCCAGCAACAGCGAGTGGAGCTGCCCCATCTGCTGCGACGATCAAGACGACGTCGCCTACATGTCACCCTGCCTCCACCGATTCTGCTTAGGCTGTGCACTGCGCTGGGCACGGCAGAAGCCAAACTGCCCCCTGTGCAGGTCGGAGGTGACAGCCGTCTTGTTCTCGGTGTGGTCGGACGACGATTACCTGATGTTCGACGTCCCAGGCCCGGACCCACTGGCTGATGACCCTCAGGATGAGCAGAGGGCCGTGGGGCTGATGCCCGAGGCTGAGGTGGACGGCTTCCCTCCCCAGGTCTGGGCGGACTTTTTCAAGAGCCACCCAAATAACGTCAGGCCCCTGCTGGCATGGCTGCGACAGGAGCTTGAGGTGCTTGCCGAGGACCACTGGTGGGAGGTGGCTGGGGCGGAGGGCACCATTGTGGCCCTCCTGTGCCTCTACGGGCTGGACGAGGAGGCGTTGGTGCGGCATCTGCAGAACAGCCTGACAGAGCACACAGAGATGTTCGTCCACCAGCTCATCGCGGCCGCCGTGCGCCTGTGCGGCAGGGAGATCCGCCAGCACCTGGGCCAGTGGGACCCCCATGCTGCTGGGGAGGAGGACGAGGACAACGATGATGACCCTGAGCCCAGCCCTAGTCGCATCAGCTCCCGGCAGGGGACTCCCTCTCCGGACCTGAGGCCCACCAGCAGCCCTGCAGGTTCCGAGGAGGAGGAGGAAACCGGCGGGTTGGAGGCCGCCCTCCGTGGGGGTTTCAGCCACCCCTCATCTGCGCCCATCCCTGCAGAGCTGGAGCAGCCCCAGAAGCAGCTGGGGGAGGCGGCGGCAGCTCCCTCTGCCCAGGGCTACAGCTGCTGCTGCCCCGCTCCCAGCCGGGGCAGGGACCGCTCGCCCAGGAGGCCCCGGCGCCCCCCAAAGAGGAGGGCCCCCGGCACCCAGAACTCTCCCAGGCCCTGCAAGAGGCCGCCCCGCCGGCGGCACTAGGTGGGCTCCCCATGGGCTGGCGAAACGGGGGCCGAAGCACACCAGGAGGCTCTCCTTAGTCGCCTCAATCTACTTAGTAGAGAAAGAAAAGAAACAAATGAAAGCTACGGAAGTCTCAGTGTCATTAACGTTGTGGGTGGCGTTGCTGTCCCCACCTGGGCTGCCTCGGTGCTGTGCCCACCTTCCCTCTCCGGTGTCTCATGCAGCCTGGGGTTGGTGGGTCTGGAGGGAGCTGGGGTACGACGGCACAGCCCTGTGCTGGGGTGAGGGGAGGATGTTAATGCTGATGCCTCCTTCAGGTAGCCCAGGTGCTATTTCTTTGTTTCTCCCCCCGAGAGTGCATTCTGCTCAGCTCCAGGGCTGCGTCTTGGCAGCTGGTCCCAGGGGAGGTGTTTGCAGCCAGGGGGCCTCCAGGGCCAGCCTGCACCCCACAGCTCTTCACCCCAGGCCTGGCCGCCTCCATTCATCACCCTCTGCCCCCTATTTATCGTTTGACACCCTGTAGGCCTTAGAGATTAAGTATCCAGTAAATTTTGCATATGCCAGGCAGGAAGCACAGCGTGGTCATGTAGGTGGTCAGATAGGCATGACACGCCCCCCCCAACCCCGGCCACGTTTGTGACACCCCGTGTGTGTGTTTGTGACACCCACTGCGTGTCCCTTCCCCCCCGCAGCGTGTCCTTGCGCTTATGCCCCCAGCGTGTGTCTCGCCTGTGTGACTCACCCACGGCCAGTGAGACACTGAGAAATTCTTTGCATTGGTCCACTCTGGTTTTCTTGTCCTGTGCTAAATACAGCCTTGGAGAAAGAGCAATGTCTATTTTTTCCCATCCAAACAAATCTCATCAAACAGGCCATATCATTTGATATTCAAAAACGATTTGGCAAAACCTGCATGCAGTTATGCATTTGTTTACACTTAGCCAAGGTGTTCCTGAAGGGACAGCAGAGGTCTTGCAGGGAGCATCTTGCTCCCTGTTGAAACATCATAAAGAAGCTCATAAATCATGAATTTCAGCAGTGATTAGCAACATCTCTACAAAATGCCTAACAACTCTAGAGCTGACATTTCTCCTTCCCTCTTTCTTCTTTCTTCATCCTTTTCTCATTTTATCACCTTTCCTTTTCTGTATGTGCACTGAACATTTCAGATATCTGACCAGCTAAGGAAATACAGGCAGGGGATGAATCACGTCAAGGTAATGTCGGGGCCCTACGTGCACCCTGCTCCAGCCCTCTCCCCAGAGCTTGGCTCCTCATGCTGGTGGCTGGCTCCAGCATGGTGCAGCTCGGTAGCCTGGGGTCCATTTGCTGCAAGCTGGTGCTGTGCTGGGGGCCTCCCCATTGCTTGGGAGTCATGCGCCAGCTCAGCGCCTCTGGTCCTTTCCTGTGCCCAGGTTCCCAGCTCCCCTGCCAAGCAACCCACTCTTGCCGCTGGCCAGTACTTGGTGAGGATGCAAACTGGTTCAGCTTCCAGCTTCTTGAGCTTTGTGCACTTTGTTTGCACTTGCAGCCCAGAAAGCCAACCGTGTCCTGGGCTGCATCAAAAGAAGTGTGACCAGCAGGTTGAGGCAGGTGATCCTGCCCCTCTTCTCTGCTCTTGTGAGACCCCACCTGGAGTACTGCGTCCAGCTCTGGGGGCCCCAGTACAGGAGAGACATGGAGCTGTTGGAGAGAGTCCAGAGGAGGGCCACAAAGCTGATCAGAGGGCTGGAGCACCTCTCCTATGTGGACAGACTGAGAGAGTTGGGGTCTGGACAGCCTGGAGAAGAGAAGGCTCCGGGGAGACCTTACAGCAGCCTTCCAGTACTTAAAGGGGCCTACAGGAAAGATGGAGAGGGACTGTTTATCAGGGAGTGTAGTGATAGGACAAGGGGCAATGGGTTTAAGCTGAAGGAGGGTGGGTTTAGATTAGATGTTAGGAAGAAATTCTTGACTATGAGGGTGGTGAGGCACTGGCACAGGTTGCCCAGAGAGGCTGTGGAGGCTCCATCCCTGGAAGTGTTTAAGGCCAGGCTGAATGGGGCTTTGGGCAACCTGGTCTGGTGGAGGGTGTCCCTGCCTGCAGCAGGGGGGTTGGAACTAGATGATCTTTGAGGTCCCTTCCAACTCAAACCATTCTGTGATTCTATGATTCCGTGGTAGAGGAGGAGACCGCGTACAGAGCTCTGCGTTGCCAAGGTCTGTCTGTCCAGTGTTATAAAGCATTGATTATAGAACTGGAGGCACCACACCACAGGGAAGGGAAACTGTTCCTGATACCCAGGCCTGAGCTTCAACCAAGTTCTTGCACCTATGCTTGCCAGGTGAATGATCTTAAAAAAAAGTTCTGTCACCGCTCCACATCATTTTTCCCCCTACACACTTCATTTTCTCCTTGGCTATTTGAATGGAGAGCACAACTGGCCTGATGGCTCAGTAGCTTCCAGTAGGAAGGCAATCGGTGTCCCATGACCCAAGGACAGAGGATGTCTGCTTGGATTAATGTTCCTGCTTCAGGAACCACATCCCTCCAGGGCCTCTGTCCTGCTGGTGGGGGACCCGCACACCAGGGTGGGTCTGAGTGGGATTGCACCCAAGGGTATGCTAATGCAGATCTTTCCTCTGGTTTCCCCTGTGCTCTGCACATGCTGCTCCTCTGCCTTCATCAGCTGCTCTTAGTAAAACAGAAGTTCACATGGTTTGTATCAGACTAGTTACCCAACTGGCTGACAGCTGCAGGAAGATGTCCTAGATCCAAGCCTTGGGACTGACTCTTTTGTCTAGTGAAAGACTGAAGGAAACAGAAGATTTTTTTTAAGAGCTGATGCCTGCTTGTGAGAGCCTGCACATGGGAGAGCGGCTGCAGGGAAAGAGCTCTTTGGACAGTAATCCCACCACCAGGACACCTTGCTGTTGCCTGTCTGTGCTGCCTTCCCCTCTGCACCTTGAGTGTGTGTGTGCTGGTCCTGGAGAGTCTGTGTTCTACGCCTGAATTGGAATGGGATGCAAAATGTGTCAACGGGACGAGAGGCCCATCACTGAAGCACTAGTGAGTGCTCCAGTAAAGCCATTGAGACATTAACATTCAACCTCAGAAGACAGTGACTGGGGGGATGGATGATCAACTCCCAGCCGACCCTGAACTTGTCCGAGACTTGCTGCCCCAGCTGGACGCACATAAGTCTATGGGGCCCCAAGGGTACTTAAAGAGCTGGCTAATGTCCTTGTGGGACCTCTCTCCATTGTTTTTCAATGGTCTTGGGAGTCTGGAGAAGTCCCAGTTGACTGGAAGCTGGCAAACATTGTCCCATTTTTTCAAGGAGGGCAAGAAGGAAGACCCTGGTAATTACAGGCCTGTCAGTCCCACTTCAGTGCCTGGTAAAATTATGGAGAAGGTTATTTTGGGATTTCCCTTCCCCCTTCTCCTTCTTTTTTTCCCCTTTTTTTTCTTTCTTCTTTTTTTCCTTTTCTCCTTTTTCATCTGATGGTGATGTCCACTCAGCAGTGGACTGTGATGTCACAGGGCCACGGACTGTGACCTCGTGTCCCTCACTGCTTATCTTGGGGCGCCGGCAGAGGCTGGCCCAGCCTGGCTCGTGCCTGGAGTCCTGCCGAGCGTGTGTGCGAGGTCTGGAGGGTCGAGCGAGGCTTCTCCCGGTGCTGGGTGGTGCTTTGGGGGCTGCCCCAAAGGGCAGGTCTCTGTGCCCGTCCCGGAGCCGTCCCCTGTGTTTCCCCGGCCCTGCCTGGTTCAGGCAGCCGGGCACTGTGTGGTGTGCTTGCAGCAGCGGAGGTGAGCCGTGCGGGGAAACGTCCCCCCGGGGTGGCTGGGGGTGGGCGATGGGGCTCAGGGGGCCGGGAGGGTGTCCTTCTCGAGGAGCCTGGGCATGTCTTCCTGCCCTCCCCAGGACAGCGAGTGACCGTGGCCTCTCTCCATTTTGCAGCGCGTGATACCAGCGCCAGTGAGAGGGAGCAGCTCCTCGTCCTCAGCGCTCCCTATCCCACCACAGCACGCAGGGAGCATGGCCAGCAACAGCGAGTGGAGCTGCCCCATCTGCTGCGACGATCAAGACGACGTCGCCTACATGTCACCCTGCCTCCACCGATTCTGCTTAGGCTGTGCACTGCGCTGGGCACGGCAGAAGCCAAACTGCCCCCTGTGCAGGTCGGAGGTGACAGCCGTCTTGTTCTCGGTGTGGTCGGACGACGATTACCTGATGTTCGACGTCCCAGGCCCGGACCCACTGGCTGATGACCCTCAGGATGAGCAGAGGGCCGTGGGGCTGATGCCCGAGGCTGAGGTGGACGGCTTCCCTCCCCAGGTCTGGGCGGACTTTTTCAAGAGCCACCCAAATAACGTCAGGCCCCTGCTGGCATGGCTGCGACAGGAGCTTGAGGTGCTTGCCGAGGACCACTGGTGGGAGGTGGCTGGGGCGGAGGGCACCATTGTGGCCCTCCTGTGCCTCTACGGGCTGGACGAGGAGGCGTTGGTGCGGCATCTGCAGAACAGCCTGACAGAGCACACAGAGATGTTCGTCCACCAGCTCATCGCGGCCGCCGTGCGCCTGTGCGGCAGGGAGATCCGCCAGCACCTGGGCCAGTGGGACCCCCATGCTGCTGGGGAGGAGGACGAGGACAACGATGATGACCCTGAGCCCAGCCCTAGTCGCATCAGCTCCCAGCAGGGGACTCCCTCTCCGGACCTGAGGCCCACCAGCAGCCCTGCAGGTTCCGAGGAGGAGGAGGAAACCGGCGGGTTGGAGGCCGCCCTCCGTGGGGGTTTCAGCCACCCCTCATCTGCGCCCATCCCTGCAGAGCTGGAGCAGCCCCAGAAGCAGCTGGGGGAGGCGGCGGCAGCTCCCTCTGCCCAGGGCTACAGCTGCTGCTGCCCCGCTCCCAGCCGGGGCAGGGACCGCTCGCCCAGGAGGCCCCGGCGCCCCCCAAAGAGGAGGGCCCCCGGCACCCAGAACTCTCCCAGGCCCTGCAAGAGGCCGCCCCGCCGGCGGCACTAGGTGGGCTCCCCATGGGCTGGCGAAACGGGGGCCGAAGCACACCAGGAGGCTCTCCTTAGTCGCCTCAATCTACTTAGTAGAGAAAGAAAAGAAACAAATGAAAGCTACGGAAGTCTCAGTGTCATTAACGTTGTGGGTGGCGTTGCTGTCCCCACCTGGGCTGCCTCGGTGCTGTGCCCACCTTCCCTCTCCGGTGTCTCATGCAGCCTGGGGTTGGTGGGTCTGGAGGGAGCTGGGGTACGACGGCACAGCCCTGTGCTGGGGTGAGGGGAGGATGTTAATGCTGATGCCTCCTTCAGGTAGCCCAGGTGCTATTTCTTTGTTTCTCCCCCCGAGAGTGCATTCTGCTCAGCTCCAGGGCTGCGTCTTGGCAGCTGGTCCCAGGGGAGGTGTTTGCAGCCAGGGGGCCTCCAGGGCCAGCCTGCACCCCACAGCTCTTCACCCCAGGCCTGGCCGCCTCCATTCATCACCCTCTGCCCCCTATTTATCGTTTGACACCCTGTAGGCCTTAGAGATTAAGTATCCAGTAAATTTTGCATATGCCAGGCAGGAAGCACAGCGTGGTCATGTAGGTGGTCAGATAGGCATGACACGCCCCCCCCAACCCCGGCCACGTTTGTGACACCCCGTGTGTGTGTTTGTGACACCCACTGCGTGTCCCTTCCCCCCCGCAGCGTGTCCTTGCGCTTATGCCCCCAGCGTGTGTCTCGCCTGTGTGACTCACCCACGGCCAGTGAGACACTGAGAAATTCTTTGCATTGGTCCACTCTGGTTTTCTTGTCCTGTGCTAAATACAGCCTTGGAGAAAGAGCAATGTCTATTTTTTCCCATCCAAACAAATCTCATCAAACAGGCCATATCATTTGATATTCAAAAACGATTTGGCAAAACCTGCATGCAGTTATGCATTTGTTTACACTTAGCCAAGGTGTTCCTGAAGGGACAGCAGAGGTCTTGCAGGGAGCATCTTGCTCCCTGTTGAAACATCATAAAGAAGCTCATAAATCATGAATTTCAGCAGTGATTAGCAACATCTCTACAAAATGCCTAACAACTCTAGAGCTGACATTTCTCCTTCCCTCTTTCTTCTTTCTTCATCCTTTTCTCATTTTATCACCTTTCCTTTTCTGTATGTGCACTGAACATTTCAGATATCTGACCAGCTAAGGAAATACAGGCAGGGGATGAATCACGTCAAGGTAATGTCGGGGCCCTACGTGCACCCTGCTCCAGCCCTCTCCCCAGAGCTTGGCTCCTCATGCTGGTGGCTGGCTCCAGCATGGTGCAGCTCGGTAGCCTGGGGTCCATTTGCTGCAAGCTGGTGCTGTGCTGGGGGCCTCCCCATTGCTTGGGAGTCATGCGTCCAGCTCAGCGCCTCTGGTCCTTTCCTGTGCCCAGGTTCCCAGCTCCCCTGCCAAGCAACCCACTCTTGCCGCTGGCCAGTACTTGGTGAGGATGCAAACTGGTTCAGCTTCCAGCTTCTTGAGCTTTGTGCACTTTGTTTGCACTTGCAGCCCAGAAAGCCAACCGTGTCCTGGGCTGCATCAAAAGAAGTGTGACCAGCAGGTTGAGGCAGGTGATCCTGCCCCTCTTCTCTGCTCTTGTGAGACCCCACCTGGAGTACTGCGTCCAGCTCTGGGGGCCCCAGTACAGGAGAGACATGGAGCTGTTGGAGAGAGTCCAGAGGAGGGCCACAAAGCTGATCAGAGGGCTGGAGCACCTCTCCTATGTGGACAGACTGAGAGAGTTGGGGTCTGGACAGCCTGGAGAAGAGAAGGCTCCTGGGGAGACCTTACAGCAGCCTTCCAGTACTTAAAGGGGCCTACAGGAAAGATGGAGAGGGACTGTTTATCAGGGAGTGTAGTGATAGGACAAGGGGCAATGGGTTTAAGCTGAAGGAGGGTGGGTTTAGATTAGATGTTAGGAAGAAATTCTTGACTATGAGGGTGGTGAGGCACTGGCACAGGTTGCCCAGAGAGGCTGTGGAGGCTCCATCCCTGGAAGTGTTTAAGGCCAGGCTGAATGGGGCTTTGGGCAACCTGGTCTGGTGGAGGGTGTCCCTGCCTGCAGCAGGGGGGTTGGAACTAGATGATCTTTGAGGTCCCTTCCAACTCAAACCATTCTGTGATTCTATGATTCCGTGGTAGAGGAGGAGACCGCGTACAGAGCTCTGCGTTGCCAAGGTCTGTCTGTCCAGTGTTATAAAGCATTGATTATAGAACTGGAGGCACCACACCACAGGGAAGGGAAACTGTTCCTGATACCCAGGCCTGAGCTTCAACCAAGTTCTTGCACCTATGCTTGCCAGGTGAATGATCTTAAAAAAAAGTTCTGTCACCGCTCCACATCATTTTTCCCCCTACACACTTCATTTTCTCCTTGGCTATTTGAATGGAGAGCACAACTGGCCTGATGGCTCAGTAGCTTCCAGTAGGAAGGCAATCGGTGTCCCATGACCCAAGGACAGAGGATGTCTGCTTGGATTAATGTTCCTGCTTCAGGAACCACATCCCTCCAGGGCCTCTGTCCTGCTGGTGGGGGACCCGCACACCAGGGTGGGTCTGAGTGGGATTGCACCCAAGGGTATGCTAATGCAGATCTTTCCTCTGGTTTCCCCTGTGCTCTGCACATGCTGCTCCTCTGCCTTCATCAGCTGCTCTTAGTAAAACAGAAGTTCACATGGTTTATATCAGACTAGTTACCCAACTGGCTGACAGCTGCAGGAAGATGTCCTAGATCCAAGCCTTGGGACTGACTCTTTTGTCTAGTGAAAGACTGAAGGAAACAGAAGATTTTTTTTAAGAGCTGATGCCTGCTTGTGAGAGCCTGCACATGGGAGAGCGGCTGCAGGGAAAGAGCTCTTTGGACAGTAATCCCACCACCAGGACACACCTTGCTGTTGCCTGTCTGTGCTGCCTTCCCCTCTGCACCTTGAGTGTGTGTGTGCTGGTCCTGGAGAGTCTGTGTTCTACGCCTGAATTGGAATGGGATGCAAAATGTGTCAACGGGACGAGAGGCCCATCACTGAAGCACTAGTGAGTGCTCCAGTAAAGCCATTGAGACATTAACATTCAACCTCAGAAGACAGTGACTGGGGGGATGGATGATCAACTCCCAGCCGACCCTGAACTTGTCCGAGACTTGCTGCCCCAGCTGGACGCACATAAGTCTATGGGGCCCCAAGGGTACTTAAAGAGCTGGCTAATGTCCTTGTGGGACCTCTCTCCATTGTTTTTCAATGGTCTTGGGAGTCTGGAGAAGTCCCAGTTGACTGGAAGCTGGCAAACATTGTCCCATTTTTTCAAGGAGGGCAAGAAGGAAGACCCTGGTAATTACAGGCCTGTCAGTCCCACTTCAGTGCCTGGTAAAATTATGGAGAAGGTTATTTTGGGATTTCCCTTCCCCCTTCTCCTTCTTTTTTTCCCCTTTTTTTTCTTTCTTCTTTTTTTCCTTTTCTCCTTTTTCATCTGATGGTGATGTCCACTCAGCAGTGGACTGTGATGTCACAGGGCCACGGACTGTGACCTCGTGTCCCTCACTGCTTATCTTGGGGCGCCGGCAGAGGCTGGCCCAGCCTGGCTCGTGCCTGGAGTCCTGCCGAGCGTGTGTGCGAGGTCTGGAGGGTCGAGCGAGGCTTCTCCCGGTGCTGGGTGGTGCTTTGGGGGCTGCCCCAAAGGGCAGGTCTCTGTGCCCGTCCCGGAGCCGTCCCCTGTGTTTCCCCGGCCCTGCCTGGTTCAGGCAGCCGGGCACTGTGTGGTGTGCTTGCAGCAGCGGAGGTGAGCCGTGCGGGGAAACGTCCCCCCGGGGTGGCTGGGGGTGGGCGATGGGGCTCAGGGGGCCGGGAGGGTGTCCTTCTCGAGGAGCCTGGGCATGTCTTCCTGCCCTCCCCAGGACAGCGAGTGACCGTGGCCTCTCTCCATTTTGCAGCGCGTGATACCAGCGCCAGTGAGAGGGAGCAGCTCCTCGTCCTCAGCGCTCCCTATCCCACCACAGCACGCAGGGAGCATGGCCAGCAACAGCGAGTGGAGCTGCCCCATCTGCTGCGACGATCAAGACGACGTCGCCTACATGTCACCCTGCCTCCACCGATTCTGCTTAGGCTGTGCACTGCGCTGGGCACGGCAGAAGCCAAACTGCCCCCTGTGCAGGTCGGAGGTGACAGCCGTCTTGTTCTCGGTGTGGTCGGACGACGATTACCTGATGTTCGACGTCCCAGGCCCGGACCCACTGGCTGATGACCCTCAGGATGAGCAGAGGGCCGTGGGGCTGATGCCCGAGGCTGAGGTGGACGGCTTCCCTCCCCAGGTCTGGGCGGACTTTTTCAAGAGCCACCCAAATAACGTCAGGCCCCTGCTGGCATGGCTGCGACAGGAGCTTGAGGTGCTTGCCGAGGACCACTGGTGGGAGGTGGCTGGGGCGGAGGGCACCATTGTGGCCCTCCTGTGCCTCTACGGGCTGGACGAGGAGGCGTTGGTGCGGCATCTGCAGAACAGCCTGACAGAGCACACAGAGATGTTCGTCCACCAGCTCATCGCGGCCGCCGTGCGCCTGTGCGGCAGGGAGATCCGCCAGCACCTGGGCCAGTGGGACCCCCATGCTGCTGGGGAGGAGGACGAGGACAACGATGATGACCCTGAGCCCAGCCCTAGTCGCATCAGCTCCCAGCAGGGGACTCCCTCTCCGGACCTGAGGCCCACCAGCAGCCCTGCAGGTTCCGAGGAGGAGGAGGAAACCGGCGGGTTGGAGGCCGCCCTCCGTGGGGGTTTCAGCCACCCCTCATCTGCGCCCATCCCTGCAGAGCTGGAGCAGCCCCAGAAGCAGCTGGGGGAGGCGGCGGCAGCTCCCTCTGCCCAGGGCTACAGCTGCTGCTGCCCCGCTCCCAGCCGGGGCAGGGACCGCTCGCCCAGGAGGCCCCGGCGCCCCCCAAAGAGGAGGGCCCCCGGCACCCAGAACTCTCCCAGGCCCTGCAAGAGGCCGCCCCGCCGGCGGCACTAGGTGGGCTCCCCATGGGCTGGCGAAACGGGGGCCGAAGCACACCAGGAGGCTCTCCTTAGTCGCCTCAATCTACTTAGTAGAGAAAGAAAAGAAACAAATGAAAGCTACGGAAGTCTCAGTGTCATTAACGTTGTGGGTGGCGTTGCTGTCCCCACCTGGGCTGCCTCGGTGCTGTGCCCACCTTCCCTCTCCGGTGTCTCATGCAGCCTGGGGTTGGTGGGTCTGGAGGGAGCTGGGGTACGACGGCACAGCCCTGTGCTGGGGTGAGGGGAGGATGTTAATGCTGATGCCTCCTTCAGGTAGCCCAGGTGCTATTTCTTTGTTTCTCCCCCCGAGAGTGCATTCTGCTCAGCTCCAGGGCTGCGTCTTGGCAGCTGGTCCCAGGGGAGGTGTTTGCAGCCAGGGGGCCTCCAGGGCCAGCCTGCACCCCACAGCTCTTCACCCCAGGCCTGGCCGCCTCCATTCATCGCCCTCTGCCCCCTATTTATCGTTTGACACCCTGTAGGCCTTAGAGATTAAGTATCCAGTAAATTTTGCATATGCCAGGCAGGAAGCACAGCGTGGTCATGTAGGTGGTCAGGTAGGCATGACACGCCCCCCCCCACCCCGGCCACGTTTGTGACACCCCGTGTGTGTGTTTGTGACACCCACTGCGTGTCCCTTCCCCCCCGCAGCGTGTCCTTGCGCTTATGCCCCCAGCGTGTGTCTCGCCTGTGTGACTCACCCACGGCCAGTGAGACACTGAGAAATTCTTTGCATTGGTCCACTCTGGTTTTCTTGTCCTGTGCTAAATACAGCCTTGGAGAAAGAGCAATGTCTATTTTTTCCCATCCAAACAAATCTCATCAAACAGGCCATATCATTTGATATTCAAAAACGATTTGGCAAAACCTGCATGCAGTTATGCATTTGTTTACACTTAGCCAAGGTGTTCCTGAAGGGACAGCAGAGGTCTTGCAGGGAGCATCTTGCTCCCTGTTGAAACATCATAAAGAAGCTCATAAATCATGAATTTCAGCAGTGATTAGCAACATCTCTACAAAATGCCTAACAACTCTAGAGCTGACATTTCTCCTTCCCTCTTTCTTCTTTCTTCATCCTTTTCTCATTTTATCACCTTTCCTTTTCTGTATGTGCACTGAACATTTCAGATATCTGACCAGCTAAGGAAATACAGGCAGGGGATGAATCACGTCAAGGTAATGTCGGGGCCCTACGTGCACCCTGCTCCAGCCCTCTCCCCAGAGCTTGGCTCCTCATGCTGGTGGCTGGCTCCAGCATGGTGCAGCTCGGTAGCCTGGGGTCCATTTGCTGCAAGCTGGTGCTGTGCTGGGGGCCTCCCCATTGCTTGGGAGTCATGCGCCAGCTCAGCGCCTCTGGTCCTTTCCTGTGCCCAGGTTCCCAGCTCCCCTGCCAAGCAACCCACTCTTGCCGCTGGCCAGTACTTGGTGAGGATGCAAACTGGTTCAGCTTCCAGCTTCTTGAGCTTTGTGCACTTTGTTTGCACTTGCAGCCCAGAAAGCCAACCGTGTCCTGGGCTGCATCAAAAGAAGTGTGACCAGCAGGTTGAGGCAGGTGATCCTGCCCCTCTTCTCTGCTCTTGTGAGACCCCACCTGGAGTACTGCGTCCAGCTCTGGGGGCCCCAGTACAGGAGAGACATGGAGCTGTTGGAGAGAGTCCAGAGGAGGGCCACGAAGCTGATCAGAGGGCTGGAGCACCTCTCCTATGTGGACAGACTGAGAGAGTTGGGGTCTGGACAGCCTGGAGAAGAGAAGGCTCTGGGGAGACCTTACAGCAGCCTTCCAGTACTTAAAGGGGCCTACAGGAAAGATGGAGAGGGACTGTTTATCAGGGAGTGTAGTGATAGGACAAGGGGCAATGGGTTTAAGCTGAAGGAGGGTGGGTTTAGATTAGATGTTAGGAAGAAATTCTTGACTATGAGGGTGGTGAGGCACTGGCACAGGTTGCCCAGAGAGGCTGTGGAGGCTCCATCCCTGGAAGTGTTTAAGGCCAGGCTGAATGGGGCTTTGGGCAACCTGGTCTGGTGGAGGGTGTCCCTGCCTGCAGCAGGGGGGTTGGAACTAGATGATCTTTGAGGTCCCTTCCAACTCAAACCATTCTGTGATTCTATGATTCCGTGGTAGAGGAGGAGACCGCGTACAGAGCTCTGCGTTGCCAAGGTCTGTCTGTCCAGTGTTATAAAGCATTGATTATAGAACTGGAGGCACCACACCACAGGGAAGGGAAACTGTTCCTGATACCCAGGCCTGAGCTTCAACCAAGTTCTTGCACCTATGCTTGCCAGGTGAATGATCTTAAAAAAAAGTTCTGTCACCGCTCCACATCATTTTTCCCCCTACACACTTCATTTTCTCCTTGGCTATTTGAATGGAGAGCACAACTGGCCTGATGGCTCAGTAGCTTCCAGTAGGAAGGCAATCGGTGTCCCATGACCCAAGGACAGAGGATGTCTGCTTGGATTAATGTTCCTGCTTCAGGAACCACATCCCTCCAGGGCCTCTGTCCTGCTGGTGGGGGACCCGCACACCAGGGTGGGTCTGAGTGGGATTGCACCCAAGGGTATGCTAATGCAGATCTTTCCTCTGGTTTCCCCTGTGCTCTGCACATGCTGCTCCTCTGCCTTCATCAGCTGCTCTTAGTAAAACAGAAGTTCACATGGTTTATATCAGACTAGTTACCCAACTGGCTGACAGCTGCAGGAAGATGTCCTAGATCCAAGCCTTGGGACTGACTCTTTTGTCTAGTGAAAGACTGAAGGAAACAGAAGATTTTTTTTAAGAGCTGATGCCTGCTTGTGAGAGCCTGCACATGGGAGAGCGGCTGCAGGGAAAGAGCTCTTTGGACAGTAATCCCACCACCAGGACACCTTGCTGTTGCCTGTCTGTGCTGCCTTCCCCTCTGCACCTTGAGTGTGTGTGTGCTGGTCCTGGAGAGTCTGTGTTCTACGCCTGAATTGGAATGGGATGCAAAATGTGTCAACGGGACGAGAGGCCCATCACTGAAGCACTAGTGAGTGCTCCAGTAAAGCCATTGAGACATTAACATTCAACCTCAGAAGACAGTGACTGGGGGGATGGATGATCAACTCCCAGCCGACCCTGAACTTGTCCGAGACTTGCTGCCCCAGCTGGACGCACATAAGTCTATGGGGCCCCAAGGGTACTTAAAGAGCTGGCTAATGTCCTTGTGGGACCTCTCTCCATTGTTTTTCAATGGTCTTGGGAGTCTGGAGAAGTCCCAGTTGACTGGAAGCTGGCAAACATTGTCCCATTTTTTCAAGGAGGGCAAGAAGGAAGACCCTGGTAATTACAGGCCTGTCAGTCCCACTTCAGTGCCTGGTAAAATTATGGAGAAGGTTATTTTGGGATTTCCCTTCCCCCTTCTCCTTCTTTTTTTCCCCTTTTTTTTCTTTCTTCTTTTTTTCCTTTTCTCCTTTTTCATCTGATGGTGATGTCCACTCAGCAGTGGACTGTGATGTCACAGGGCCACGGACTGTGACCTCGTGTCCCTCACTGCTTATCTTGGGGCGCCGGCAGAGGCTGGCCCAGCCTGGCTCGTGCCTGGAGTCCTGCCGAGCGTGTGTGCGAGGTCTGGAGGGTCGAGCGAGGCTTCTCCCGGTGCTGGGTGGTGCTTTGGGGGCTGCCCCAAAGGGCAGGTCTCTGTGCCCGTCCCGGAGCCGTCCCCTGTGTTTCCCCGGCCCTGCCTGGTTCAGGCAGCCGGGCACTGTGTGGTGTGCTTGCAGCAGCGGAGGTGAGCCGTGCGGGGAAACGTCCCCCCGGGGTGGCTGGGGGTGGGCGATGGGGCTCAGGGGGCCGGGAGGGTGTCCTTCTCGAGGAGCCTGGGCATGTCTTCCTGCCCTCCCCAGGACAGCGAGTGACCGTGGCCTCTCTCCATTTTGCAGCGCGTGATACCAGCGCCAGTGAGAGGGAGCAGCTCCTCGTCCTCAGCGCTCCCTATCCCACCACAGCACGCAGGGAGCATGGCCAGCAACAGCGAGTGGAGCTGCCCCATCTGCTGCGACGATCAAGACGACGTCGCCTACATGTCACCCTGCCTCCACCGATTCTGCTTAGGCTGTGCACTGCGCTGGGCACGGCAGAAGCCAAACTGCCCCCTGTGCAGGTCGGAGGTGACAGCCGTCTTGTTCTCGGTGTGGTCGGACGACGATTACCTGATGTTCGACGTCCCAGGCCCGGACCCACTGGCTGATGACCCTCAGGATGAGCAGAGGGCCGTGGGGCTGATGCCCGAGGCTGAGGTGGACGGCTTCCCTCCCCAGGTCTGGGCGGACTTTTTCAAGAGCCACCCAAATAACGTCAGGCCCCTGCTGGCATGGCTGCGACAGGAGCTTGAGGTGCTTGCCGAGGACCACTGGTGGGAGGTGGCTGGGGCGGAGGGCACCATTGTGGCCCTCCTGTGCCTCTACGGGCTGGACGAGGAGGCGTTGGTGTGGCATCTGCAGAACAGCCTGACAGAGCACACAGAGATGTTCGTCCACCAGCTCATCGCGGCCGCCGTGCGCCTGTGCGGCAGGGAGATCCGCCAGCACCTGGGCCAGTGGGACCCCCATGCTGCTGGGGAGGAGGACGAGGACAACGATGATGACCCTGAGCCCAGCCCTAGTCGCATCAGCTCCCGGCAGGGGACTCCCTCTCCGGACCTGAGGCCCACCAGCAGCCCTGCAGGTTCCGAGGAGGAGGAGGAAACCGGCGGGTTGGAGGCCGCCCTCCGTGGGGGTTTGTGTTGGTTTTGCGTGGCAAGGTTTTGGTAGCGGGGGGGCTACAGGGGTGGCTTCTGTGAGAAGCTGCTAGAAGCTACCCCTGTGTCTGATAGAGCCAATGCCAGCCGGCTCCTAGACGGACCCGCCGCTGGCCAAGGCCAAGCCAATCAGCGCCTCTGTGATAACATATTTAAGAAAGACAAAAACAGTTAGAGAGCGCTTTTGCAGCCAGAGAGAGGAGTGAGAAGATGTAAGAACATCTGCAGACACCAAGGTCAGTGAAGAAGGAGGGGGAGGAGGTGCTCCAGGCGCCGGAGCAAGATCCCCCTGCAGCCCGTGGTGAAGACCATGGTGAAGCAGGCTGTTCCCCTGCAGCCCATGGAGGGAGGATGAGGGGGTGTAGAGATTCCACCTGCAGCCCGTGGAGGACCCCACGCCGGAGCAGGTGGAGACACCTGAAGGAGGCTGTGACCCCGTGGGAAGCCCGCGCTGGAGCAAGCTCCTGGCAGGACCTGTGGAGCCGTGGAGAGAGGAGCCCACGCCAGAGCAGGTTTGCTGACAGGACTTGTGACCCCGTGGGGGACCCACGCTGGAGCAGTTTGCTCCTGAAGGTCTGCACCCCGTGGAGGAGACTCACGTTGGAGAAGTTCGTGAAGGACTGTCTCCCGTGAGAGGGACTCCATGCTGGAGCGGGGGAACGATGAGAGGAGTCCTCCCCCTGAGGATGACGAAGCGGCAGAAACACCGCATGATGAACTGACCGTAACCCCCACTCCCCATCCCCCTGTGCCGCTGGGGGGGGCGGAGGTTGAAGCCGGGAGTGAAGTTGAGCCCGGGAAGATGGGAGGGGTGGGGGGAGGTGTTTTTAAGATTTGGTTTTATTTCTCATTCCTCTACTCTGTTTTGCTTAGTAATAAATAAGATGAATTCCCTCTCTAAGTTCGGTCTGTTTTGCTCATGATGATAATTAGAGAATGATCTCTCCCTGTCCTTATCTCGACCCGTAAGTTTTTTTTTCATTGTACCTTTTCTCCCCTGTCTAATGAAAGAGGGGAGTGATAGAGCGGCTCTGGTGGGCACCTGGCCCTCAGCCAGGGTCAACCCACCACAGGGTTTCAGCCACCCCTCATCTGCGCCCATCCCTGCAGAGCTGGAGCAGCCCCAGAAGCAGCTGGGGGAGGCGGCGGCAGCTCCCTCTGCCCAGGGCTACAGCTGCTGCTGCCCCGCTCCCAGCCGGGGCAGGGACCGCTCGCCCAGGAGGCCCCGGCGCCCCCCAAAGAGGAGGGCCCCCGGCACCCAGAACTCTCCCAGGCCCTGCAAGAGGCCGCCCCGCCGGCGGCACTAGGTGGGCTCCCCATGGGCTGGCGAAACGGGGGCCGAAGCACACCAGGAGGCTCTCCTTAGTCGCCTCAATCTACTTAGTAGAGAAAGAAAAGAAACAAATGAAAGCTACGGAAGTCTCAGTGTCATTAACGTTGTGGGTGGCGTTGCTGTCCCCACCTGGGCTGCCTCGGTGCTGTGCCCACCTTCCCTCTCCGGTGTCTCATGCAGCCTGGGGTTGGTGGGTCTGGAGGGAGCTGGGGTACGACGGCACAGCCCTGTGCTGGGGTGAGGGGAGGGCTCCTTCAGGTAGCCCAGGTGCTATTTCTTTGTTTCTCCCCCCGAGAGGGCATTCTGCTCAGCTCCAGGGCTGCGTCTTGGCAGCTGGTCCCAGGGGAGGTGTTTGCAGCCAGGGGGCCTCCAGGGCCAGCCTGCACCCCACAGCTCTTCACCCCAGGCCTGGCCGCCTCCATTCATCGCCCTCTGCCCCCTATTTATCATTTGACACCCTGTAGGCCTTAGAGATTAAGTATCCAGTAAATTTTGCATATGCCAGGCAGGAAGCACAGCGTGGTCATGTAGGTGGTCAGATAGGCATGACACACCCCCCCCCAACTCCTTTGGACACTCTCCAATAGTTTTATGTCCTTTTTGTACTGTGGCGCCCAAAACTGAATGCAGTACTTGAGGTGAGGCCGCACCAGTGCAGTGTAGAGTGGGACAATCACTTCCCTAAACTGGCTGGCAATGCCGTGCTTGATGCACCCGAGGATACACTTGGCCTTCCTGGCAGCCTGGGCACACTGTTGACTCATGTTCAACTTGCTGTTGACCAAGACTTCCAAGTCCCTTTCAGCATGGCTGGTCTCCAGCGTCTCATCGCCCAGTCTGTATGTATAGCCAGGGTTGCCCCTTCCCAGGTGCAGAATCCAGCACTTGCCCTTGTTAAACCTCACGCGGTTGGTGATTGCCCAGTTCTCCGATCTGTCCAGATCCCTCTGCAAGGCCTCTCCACTGTTGACGGAATCAACAGCTCCTCCCAATTTGGTGTCATCCTCAAACTTGCTCACAACACCTTCTAGTCCTATATCCAAGTCGTTTATGAAAACATTAAAACAAACTGGCCCTAAAATGGAGCCCTGGGGAACCCCACTAGTGACTGGCCACCAGCCTGATGTAACCTCGTTTAGCATAACTCTTTGGGCCCAACCCGTCAGCCAGTTGCTCACCCATCGCACTATGTTTTTGTCAAACTGTATGCTGGACATTTTGTCCAGAAGGAGACAGTATCAAAAGCTTTACTGAAATCTAAAATACATGACATCAACTGGCTTGCCTTGGTCAACTAGATGGGTGACCTTGTTGTAAAAGGAAATGAAGTTTGTTAAACAGGCACTTCCTCTCATGAACTCATGTTGGCTGTGACCAATGACTGTGTTGTCCTTCAGGTGTTTTTTGATAACTCCCAGGATAATTTTCTCCATATTTTTACCAGGCACTGAAGTGAGACTGACAGGCCTGTAATTACCAGGGTCTTCTTTCTTGCCCTTCTTGAAGACTGGAACAATGTTTGCCAGCTTCCAGTCAACTGGGACCTCTCCAGATTCCCAAGACCATTGAAAAGTAATTGAGAAAGGTCTCACAATGACATCAGCCAGCTCTCTGAGCACCCTGGGATGAATCCCATCAGGCCCCATGGACTTGTATGCATCCAGGTGGAGCAGCAAGTCCCGCACAATTTCGGGGTCAGCTGGGAGTTTATCGTTACGCAGTCACGGTCCTCCAACCCAGGGCATCTGGGGTCCCAGAGCCCATCATCAGTGTTGAAGACAGAGGCAAAGAAGGTATTAAACGTCTCTGCTTTGCCTATGTCTGTTTGTAAGGCAACCATTCTTGTCGAGTAACAAGTGAATATTCTCTCTGGTCCTCCGTTTGTCATTAACGTATTTTAAAAAGCCCTTTTTATTGTCCCCCACAGTACTGGCCAGCTTCAACTCTAATTGCACTTTGGCCACACGAATTTGCTCCCTACAAAGGTGAGTAGCATCCCTTTAGTCCTCCCACATTTCCTGACCCTGCTTCCAGCGGCCATACGCTTTCTTTTTCCACCTAAGCTCTAGAAGAAGATCCCTGTTCAGCCAACCTGGCCTTAAACACTTCCAGGGACTGACTGGCTGCCACAACCTCTCTGGGCACCCTGTTCCAGTGCCTCACCACCCTCACAGTAAAGAATTTCTTTCTAACATCTAATCTAAATTGACCCTCTTTTAGCTTAAACCCTTTAGCCCTTGTCCTGTCACTACACCCCTGATGAACAGTCCCTCACCATCTTTCCTGTAGGCCCCTTCAGGTACTGGAAGGCTGCAGTTAGATCTCCCTGGAGCCTTCTCTTCTCCAGGCTGTCCAGACCCCAACTGTCTCAGCCTGTCCTCATAGGAGAGGTGCTCCAGCCCTCTGATCATCTTCATGGCCCTTCTCTGGACTTGCTCCAATCCATTGTATCATTCAATTTCCTGGAGGCTAGTGCATGACACACCCACTCAATGCCATGCTCTTTGGCCCAAGTGTCTATGAGGTTGTTTCAGAAACAAGTCCCATTTCCTGACTCAGTTCTTTCTGGGATGCCGTGTCCCCACAGATTTTGCTTTTCAAGGCCCAGGATAGTGTTTCAGGTGGTGGCATGGAGCATGGGATACGTTTCAAGCCATCTGGTGGTTCTTCCACCATTGTAAGCACATAGTGCTTGCCTTGGCAGGTTTGTGGTAGTGTGATGTAATCAATCTTCCAGGCCTCCCCATATTTATATTTCAGCCATTGGCCTCTATACCAGGGAGGCTTTACCTGTTTGGCTTGCTTGATTACAGCACATATTTCACATTCATGGATAACCTGTGAGATGGTGTCCATGGTCAAGTCCACCCCTCGATCATGAGCCCATCTATATGTTGCATACTTTCCTTGATGGCCTGAGGTGTCATGGGCCCACGGAGCTATAAATAATTCACCCTTATGTTGCCAGTCCCAATCCACCTGAGCCACTTCAATCTTGGCAGCGTGATGCACCTGCTGATTGTTTTGATGTTCCTCACTGGCCTGACTCTTTGGTATGTGGGTACTTTTACAATTAGGTTCTCTAGCTGGGCAGCAATATCTTGCCACAATGGGGCAGCCCAGATAGGTTTGCCTCTGCGCTGTCAGTTGCTCCGCTTCCACTGCTGTAACCACCCGCACAGGGCATTGACCACCATCCATGAGTCAGTATAGAGGTGGAGCATTAGCCACTTTTCTCATTCAGCAATGTCTAAAGCCAGATGGATGGCTTTCACCTCTGCAAACTGGTTCAATTCACCTTCTCCTTCAGCACCTTCTGTGAGTTGTCGTGTAGGACTCCATACAGAAGCCTTCTACCTCCAATGCTTTCCCACAGTGTGACAAGACCCATCAGTGAACAGGGCATATTGCTTCTTATTTTCTGTTTATTATACAGTGAGGCTTCTTCAGCATGTGTCTTCTGATGACATTCCAAAATGTTTGCCTTCTGGCCAGTCCACGATCACTCCCAAAATTCCTGGGCAACTGGGGTTTCCTGTTCAAGTCTGCTGAGTGATCAGTGCAACCCACTTACTCCATGTAGCATCGGTTGCATGGTGTGTAGAGGGGACCCTGCCTTTGAACATCCAGCCCAGCACTGGCAGTTGGGGTGCCTGGAGGAGCTGTGCTTCAGTACCAGCCATTTCCGAAGCAGCTTGAACTCCTTCATATGTTGCCAATATCTCTTTTTCAGTTGGAGTATGGAGAAGTAGAGAGCATTTAGCCACTGGTACTGTAAGGATGAAATTTGTGGGTTTAATATTGAGGAAAGCCCTGGATTTTATAAATAATGTGCTTTCCTGCCAAAAGCTTCCTCCATATTCTGTGTCATCTGCTGTCCTATGATGTCTGTCTTATTATTTCTTCAGGCTGCAAATTGTGGGTTGAGAACCATCAACTTATTCTGTGGTTAAGAAGTGTCCTGCATGTTTGGAATGATAAGTCAGAATATGAGCATTGTCGTTTATGTTCAGTACTGTCACCCACAGTAAGAATTGCACAAATATTCTAAAAGGTTAGCAATCGCTTCCTCAAAAAAGGTAGAAGCAAAATGTATTTACCAGCATTACACAAGGGGATGTGATGGGCATAGTGTAGCATTATTTTAAATCTCATCCTAAGAAGATGTTAACTTGGCACAGAAGAAAACACTTGGGATTTCCACAAGCCATAGTTAGTTGGACCATTGCAATAGGATGAGATCTTAGCAACTAGGAAAGGACGATATTTAAATTACCAGTCAGAAAAACTAGCAAACATATACTACATCTGGCAATTACACAATGTTTTAAAGGTAATCTCCAAAACCTTGTATGAAGCTTTTTGCTGTCACACACCCACTCTTCCAGGGCTCTTAGGTATGTTGGAACTCGATTGCAACAACATTTACAATGTGTACTTTAAACTGGAGTGAAGTTCTCTCAAATTTCCCAGTGTGACTGGCAAGTTTACTCTGAATGTATGTATTTAATTGAAATTTCCCCAGGAGGCACACCGTGGTTTGTTTTTTTTTTAAATAATCAACTTCACTCTGTCCCAGGACACAGACATAAAACAGATGAATGATATTTAGGACACTTCCCAATAATTCCAGATATTTTGAATTACTATGTTATTTTTAGTTATAGCACAACTTCCAACTGGCTTGTTTTTAAACTACACACATGAAAATAATTGGACTTGTGGTGCTCTTATGAAAGCAACATACAGCTATTATTCTCGGTCTAAAGATTGAAGGGAAAAGGAAGTGCTGTCAATCCAGCAAACTTCTATAAGATGGGTGGTAGACAGTTGGGTAGTAAATACATCAGTGCCTTATAAAGTGTCTGTCGTTACAGAGATAACATTTCATATCTGCTGCTGATTAGTGCTATCTGTGCTACCATCTTGCGGTAGCTGTTATTTTTCAAAAGCAGAAGGTACAGCTGTGTTTGCTAATGGCAGAGACAGTGAGAAAACTAGAAGGATGGCTGTGGTTTTGGAAGTTTCCACTTTCCTTCTACCTTGCAGTACTAAAAGAATGTATTATTAATTCAGGCTTTTGTGCAAAAATTCTGGTATTTTCTGCTGCATTGAGACACTGTGTCCAAGTTTTGGCAGAGGTGGGCTGCAGGGATGGCCTCTGAGAAGAGGACACAGATTGTTCCAGCTGGCTCCACAATGGGCCCACTGCAGGACACAGCTGAGCCCATCAGCCAAGATGGTGGCACTTCTGTCAAAATGTATTAAAAAAGAGCAAAACATCATATGGCAGTGTGAGGAGTGAGGAAAAAAGTGTGAGAAACAGCCCTGTGAACACCAAGGTCAGAGAAGAAGGAGAGGAGGAGGTGCTCCAGCCATCAGAGTGGAGACTCCTCTACAGCCTGTGGAGAGACCATGGTGGAGCAGGCATTTTCCTGCAGCCCATAGAATTAGGATTCACACAGAAACAGATTTTGTTGAGATTTATCTGATATTTTTTTTCCATCCTGTGTGGATTCAAAAGGAATTGGATGAAGTAGCCTGAACCTTAATCTAAAAGTACATGAGAAGTTACCACAAAGGCTGTTGCAAATGAAGGATTGGAAACTTTTCTACAAAGTCTTAAAAACCATACTGTAATTTTTTGGCAAGGCTCTTCTAAATTCATTCCTGTCCCAAAAGGTTTAACTGGGGTGAACTGCACAGCACACGTTCCACTCCCAGAATCATCAAAATAAGCTGCAGGTGACATCTACAGCATGTCACTTTTCCTTCCTATGTACAAGAAATGCAAACTTGGAATGCCAAATAAAAGGATTTCAAGTCATCTTTCCACAGACTAATCCACAAATTTCTTAGGATTACGAAGTTTACTTCTTCCTAGCATTTCAGATGTGGAAAGAAGCATTAGTACAAGTCTGCTGGCATCTTGCCAGTGACTGTTTAGCTAGTGCTGAATGAACCTTCAGTGGGAGTACCAAAGTTCAGCTGTACCACTGGCAGATACGGTTGATGAGTCCGATGTTCTTTTTCTTGTATTCCTTACTTTGGACACCACAGCAGCTCAGTTTGCATGTCACTGCTTCATCTGTGCTGGCTGTCTCCCTCTGGAAAAATTCTTGGAAATGCCTTTGCTGATAGCTGGGGTTTGGTTCTGAGGTGTGTGCCTCCCGGTGAGGGAGGGTCAGGCCGCACAGGCAAGGCGCCAGCATGTGGTCGTAGTGGTTGCAGTAGGGGTGCAGGGTACAGAGGGGCATGGGTGTGCTGCTGGGAAGAGTGTGGGGCTGCTTGGAGACTGTGACATGATGGTCTCAGTATGGTGCAAGGCATGCTCTCTGCCACCAGTGGTGCAAGTGCCCTGGATTTTGGCAACAGTGGGAAGACTTCTGCTCCACCTGTAGATCTGCAACTGCAGAATAGGCACGGTGTCCTGGCATTGCTGAGGACAAACACTCAACAAGGGATGCATCAGAGCCAGCTGAGACAGCACCTCGTGTCTGCAAAAAGGGGAAAGACAAGCAGTAGTGGTGGGAGGACTTCCTCTTGCAGGGTGTGTAGGCACCCACCTACTGACATGACCTGCTATATGGGGAGGTTTGTGTCTCCTGGTGGCCAGGAACCAGGATGCTGCAGAAACTGCCAAGGCTTGCCTGGCCTTCAGACTATTATCCTGCTACTCTTCCACATAGGCATCAGTGATATTACCAAGGAAGTCCTGGAGAATATCAAGAGTGATTAGAGAGCTCTGGGGGCGAGGGTAAAGGGCCCAAGTGGTGCTTCTTTGATGCTGCCAGCAAAGCAAAAATGCTTGATTAGAAGCAGGCTCATCAAGTGGATCAGCAACTTGCTGCATGGCTGGTTTTGCAGGCAGGACTTTGACATCTATTGTCTACAGAACACTCTTTTGAGGAGCAAGAGCTACTAAGTAGGGATGACATAAAGCTGACAAAGCAGGTCTGGAATGTCTTTGCAAACAGACTTGCTAAAATAGTAAAGAGGACTCTAAACTAGCTATGTGGGAGAATGGTTTCCACAGCCTCAGGGGAAGTGAGGGCACTAGGGCTGAGCAGAAATGTCCAGATGACAGCCTGACCTGCAAAAGCAGAACAACTTATGGACCATCTCAAATGGCTATACATGAATTCAGGTAGCCCTGGGGATAAGGAGGAGGCATTAGCAGTGGGTACACAGCAGCAAAGCTGTAACTCCAGTGGCATGGCAGCGACACGGTGGGACAGCTTTCACACCTGCAGAGAGCTGGGATAGAGGTGCTGCAGTAAAGGCAGGGTGGGCAGTCAAGGAGGGGGTTGTGTCATCTCTGCAAAAGGGTGGCTTGAATGTGTGGGGCTTCACTGTGGGGCAGGTGTTGAAACAGCTGAGCCTGTGGGTAAGGGTAAGAGGACAGAACAGCACCAGTGATGCAGCAGTATTTGCCCAGATCTCCTGATCAGAAAGAGGAGGTAGAAGAAGTCACTCTCTTCAACACTATCACAAGCCTTGATGTTTGTAGGTAACTTGAATAACCCCAGTATCTGCTGGAAAGGCAATGCAGCTGAGCATAGGCAATCCAGGAGTTACCTGGAACTTATTGAAGGTAATTTCTTGATGTACGGGATCAACAAACCAAATTGAGGAGATTCTCTGTTGGACCTGCTACTCACAAATAAGAAAGAACTGACTGTAGACACGAAGGTCAAGGGAATCCTTGGCTGCAGTGACCATCAGATTTTGCCATTTAAAATCCTGAGAGGTGTGAGCAAGTTGAACAGCAGAATTACAACCCTGAACTTCAGAAGATCAGATTTTGACCTGCTCGGGGACTTGCTTGACTGAATCCTGTGAGAAACTGCTATGGGGGCAAAGCAGAACAAGAGAAGTCCATTTTAATGTGCAGAAAGTCAACAAAGTGCAGCAGAAGCCCTGCTTGAATGAACATGGAGCTCCTTCCTGAGCTTAAACACAGAAAGGAAGTACACAGGAGCGGGAAGCAGGGACAAGCTCCTTGGGAGTGCATGGAGCAGCAGAATCCAGCAATCCAAAACTCAGCCAGAGTTGAAACTAGCAAGGTAGCTGAAGGACACCAAGAGAGGTTTGTGTAAGTACACTGCCAACAAAAGGAAGGCTAAGGAAATCATAGTCCTGTTGCTTACTAGGGTGGAGGATGTAGTGACAAAGGGCATGGAGAAAGATGATGTACACAATGCCTTTTTTGTTTCAGTTTTTGCTGGTAAGGTTTGTCTTCAGGCTGCCCTGGTCCTTAGGTGAACTAGCACAATCTGGGGGAGTGAGGCAGGGCAGGCAGGAGAGGACTGAGTTAGAAAGAACTTAAGCCAGTGAGACAAACACAAGTCTCTGGGACCTGGTGAGATGTACCCAAAGGTGCTGAGGAAGCTGGCTGGTCTCATTGGAGGCAGCTCTCTACTGCCTTTGACCAGTGCTCTTTAGTGTCTAATGACAGTACTCCCGGCAAGATATTGGGGGACACCAGATTGACTGCACCAGGAATGCGGGGTCCAGGTCTGTGCTTCTGTTGCAGGACAGATCCTGATGTACAGGAGTGAGTCCAGTGGAGGATCTCCACAATGGTCAAGGCTGGAGCCTGAAACGTACAAGGGGAGGTGGAGGGTGCTGGTTCATCCTCAAGAAGAGGAGGTAAGGGGAGTCCTCATTGCTGTTTGTAGCTGTCTGGTGGAATGGTATAAGAAGGAGCCAGACACTTCTTGGAAGTCCATAATGACAAGACGTAACTTGCACATGTTGTGATGTGGGAAATCCCAATTAGATATTGGTGACAAATTTTTTATGATGTTGGTAGTGTAGTACTGGAATAGGTTGCCCAAAGTGGCTGTTGGATCTTTGGATCCTCAGAGGTGTTCAAGACTCATCCCGAGGGGAAATTAACTGGGCAAAACCAGGCTGAAACTAAAACATACTTCAGTAGTGTCCTGAAGACTATTCCTATTGTACTGAACCTATATGGTTCTGTGCCAATTATCACATGCATATGTAAATAGACTGCAGGCTAATTATATACTGTTTTCACAGGATATGATAAAGCTGTGGAGTGAACTTAAAGTTTCATACATCTATACATACTGAAAATATTGTAGATCTGAGGAAATGACATTTATTTTAGAAGAAGTGAGATGAATCAGGATATGGTAAGTAAGTTTTCAGCCATCTGTCTCCTCAAAACACACTTTCAACATTCATGCCTTGACTTGAACCCCACAGCATCCTACCTTCAAAAGGTGGAAAATAAGAAAACATGGTCAAAATGTATGGCAATATTTGGCCAGCATGTGTTGTCTGATTCCCTGTCTACACATTACTATAAACATAAATGATATTTAGGTTTCCTCTGCAGGCCTGCTGAACTGGAAACCCTGCAGTGTTCTTTGTCAATTCCTTGCAGCTTTCCTGGCTCCAGGGTAACTCTTATGGAAAATGTAAGACACAGAACAGAATAAGAAAAATTCAATAGTCATATGATAACAAGATATTTGGACAGCAGAATGATTTTTAGACCTAATCTCATCAGGATTTTTAATGAAGCTTCTACTTATGTGAATTTTCACTGAGTGTCTCTTATGTGGGCATTTGCATGTACAAAATTAAATCAGACTTATAAAAGCTTCTTACTAGTGAAAGTCTATAGGATTTATTAGTGACTTATTTTATTTCTACAGATTTTGTGAAATGTCCTGTAGAACAGCATTTTTGTTGATATAGAATTTGTGAATGCTTAATACAGGGGAATAAAAATATCAAAATTCTAAAAGTCTTTAGGGTATTTCCTTTAAAGTCCAACTAGAAATAGATTTTTCCTAAAACCTGAATTAGGGTGGAGATGATTCTAGATAAGCCAATCCTGAATTACAGCCTCTTATGGGAATGTTATGAATATTTGTTTCCTTTCAGCACTTTCTGGTCACCTCAGAAATTCCGTCTTTCATGCATTTTGCTTCGTCAAAGCTCTTCTAGCCTCTTGACCCTAGATGCCCTCCTCCTCTGCCATGTTAGTGAGAAAATCTCACAATTAAATCATAGATACTGATGTGAAGGGGCTTAAGAAAGGCTTTGAGCAATGTGGGAGTACTGAGAGTGCCCGCTGCCTTCCTGGGGCATGGATAAGAGCCAGCGATGCCCTGTACACTGTAAGCGGTACCAACACTTGTCATCAGCAATGGAAGATCATCTAACAACTTTTGATGTTGACTACAGAGTCTGGCAAGTACACTAATCAGACATTATTTTCCTTTTCTCTTTGCCTACCTGGCTGAGTTTCTGCCTGGCTTTGGGATGCAGAAAAAACCGAATGTGTACAGAACCCTTTAATTGCACCTTTTCATAGCATTTCATGACTTCTTGCTGTCATATTTATTTTAAGTTTACATGTGCTTTGAATAGAAAACTTGAAAGGCCTTTTTCTTTAAATTGTGTGGAATTTCACAGCATTTTTGTAGGACATTTTCTTCTCTTTCAGCACCTTGTGTGATGTTTGCACAATGCAAGATAAAAATGGGTCTCCTTTATCTTCACACGTCCTTCTGCTGCGTGGACACAGAAACACATGCATGCCTACCTTTATATGTAGTTTTCATCTCTATCTCTTAAGCCTGCTCATGTTTTCTGGTCCCAGTACAGGGACAGTTAACTGATCCATCTTCAACAGGTTTCCATCTGATTAAATGATTGTCACAAAGTATAAATATAGTGATTATGGGACATTAGTGTTTTAAGAGGTGTTGCACACTTTGGTTTTATAATAACTGCTTTTTATAACCATCTGTATTAATCTTTACTCTGTTCAGCTGTGTTTTTCTTTCAGGCAAACTAGAAAGAGACATGAGGGCTTGATCTCCAGGATAGTTTTGAGCTCCTTGCTTCCACAGTTTTGCAGTCTGAGTCTGTCTGTAGTTACTGTGTGCAGTCTGGGTATGTGGCTGATGAATTCAGGCAAACTGGCTGCCTGGGAAATTGTAGATGGCTTTCAGATACACTCTAGGCACCTGTGACAGTACTGGTATGCAGACTTCCAAGACATTTTAGGTGTATTTTGAGTTTTGACTGAGATCTTCATGGTCATGGACTAGTGACTGGTGGATGATTTGGCTTTTGATGGTTTTCATGGTTTATCCCCAGCTGGCAACCAAGCACCCCACAGCTGCTCACTTACTTCCCCGCTGCTGCGATGGGGGAGAGAATCAGAAGGGTAAAAGAGAGAAAACTCATGAGTTGAGATAAAGACAATTTAATAGGTAAAGCAAAAGCTGTGTAAGCAAAGCAAGACAAGGAATTCAATCACCACTGCCCATGGGCACGCAGGTGTTCAGCCATCTCCAGGAAAGCAGGGCTCCATCACATGTAACAGTGACTTGGGAAGACAAATGCCATCACTCTGAACATCCCCTCCTTCCTTCTTCCCCCAGCTTTAGATGCTAAGCATGACATCATATGGTATGGAATATCCCTGTGGTCAGTTGGGGTCAGCTGCCCCGGCTGTGTCCCCTCCCAACTCCTTGTGCACCCCCAGCCCCCTCGCTGGTGAGGTGGTGTGAGGAGCAGAAAAGGCCTTGGCTCTGTGTGAGCACTGCTCAGCAGGAATGAAAACATCCCTGTGCTATCAACACTGTTGTCAGCACAAATACAAAACATGCCTCCATCTCCATTTTCCATGGAGAAAATTAACTCTATGCCAGCTGAAACCAGCACAATGGTGTTTTAGCCATGAACAGAACTGGCCAGAGGCTGGCAATTCTGTTTCCCAGCAAGAAGTTTCCAAGTTGTTTTTGCCATACATTTAAGCAAAACACTGATTTTTTGCAGAGCCTTGATCTATCTGAGCACTTCAGCTGTGCAACGATGCAGACAGTACCTCTTATTTTGCCAAAAGGTTATGTATCTAGTACTAAAACTCTTTTTCCTCAGTCTAAGCCTCCACAGGGAGCCGTTAGGGCTTGGCCTGGCCTGCAAGAGAGACATGCTGATGTGCTGTCTTCCGAAGAGCTCCTGAGCTATGATAAGAAATGGGGAAACAAGGTGGCTGTTCCCGTTCATCTGTATATGAAGGGGTGGCAGAGATGGATAAGGACTTCCAAATCCATGTCTCAGAGCACAGGGAAGGAGAAAAGTGAGCTGATTTCTTGGCCAAGCCCTGACAGCCTTCCTTCAGGAGGGGAGGCTGGGAAACTGTGATTTTAACAAGGATTCTGTGGCACCATCTCCAGGCCAGCCCTGACTCAAGCAACCTATCAGCCTGGACTGAGTTAGGAAGAAATCCTTATCCCAAATTTCTTGCACACAAGGAATGAAGTTCATGTCTCCTCTGTGGCTTTCCATGGATAATAGAGCTATGGCTCTGCCTCCTCAGCAAGACTGCAGCACTGCTTACATTGCAGCTTTTACAAAATTTTAATGACTTTGAAAATGGTCTTGCTAGTTCTGATCACTCTTGAAAATGTAAGCAAGTATGAGTACCGTCTGCCGAAACAAAAGTCAGTCAGCCAGCCTTTGCCGCTCAGCTTTTGCTAGCCAGTCTGTCACAAGAAGTTGTCAGGCTGTCACAATAAATGGCCCAAGTTTAGGATGTTGTTTTGTTTAGCCTTCGTATGAAATACTTTTAAATGCATTTTAGCGGCAGAGTATAATTAAAGTATAGCAAATGAATTCCCAAAGAGGGGAATAAGTTACACAGTAGTCTAAATTTATTAGAATAGGATTTTCTATTTGATTTTTGGTTACTTGGAGTGACTGTAAATTGCCACAGCTGGTTCCAGTTGGGAATACTGAGCAAATAAATATTGATTTGGAAATTATTGCCTGAAAACCAGCAAACTAGGAATGTGAAGATTTCCTTATTCAAATTACTTAATTGATGATTACTACTCTTACACAAATTAAGCTACTGCAGCCTGCCAAATATCCACCACATTAGAGGAAGAAAACCTGGTGTTTGTTCCAAGAAATAACAATGCCTAACCATTACTATATTTTTCATTAGATATTCCTCTTCTGTCTGATTTTCCACAAAGGTCTGTCATTTTTCTCTTTCTTCTTTTTTTTACAGCCTTGTGGTGGGGTGACCCTGGCTGCAGGCCAGGTGCCCCCCAAAGCCACTCTGTCACTGCCCTTCTCAGCTGGGCAGGGGAGAGAAAATTCATCTAATTTATTACCAAGCAAAACGGAGTAGAGTAATGAGAAATAAACCCAAACCTTAAAACACCTCCCCCCACCCCTCCCTGCTTCCCAGGCCCAACTTCACTCCCCATTTCTCTCCCTCCTCCCCCACAGCGGAACAGGGGGACGGGGAATGGGGGTTGGGGTCAGTTCCTCACACGCTGTCTCTGCCGCTCCTTCCTCCTCAGGGGGAGGACTCCTCACACTCTGCCCCTGCTCCAGCCTGGGGGCCCTCCCACGGGAGACAGTCCTCCACCAACTGCTCCAACGGGAGTCCTTCCCACAGGCTGCAGTTCTTCACCAACTGCTCCAGCGTGGGTCCCTCCCATGGGGTGCAGACCTTCAGGAACAGACTGCTCCAGCGTGGGTCCCCCACGGGGTCACAAGTCCTGCCAGCAAACCTGCTCTGGCTTGGGCTTCTCTCCCCACGGGGCCACAGGTCCTGCCAGGAGCCTGCTCCAGCCTGGGCTTCCCATGGGGTCACAGCCTCCTTTGGATACCTCCACCTGCTCCAGCATGGGGTTCTCCACAGGCTGCAGGTGGATATCTGCTCCACCATGGACCTCCATGGGCTGCAGGGTGACAGACCGCATCATGGTCTTCTCCAGGGGTTGCAGGGGGATCTCTGCTCCCGCGTCTGGAGCACCTCCTCTCCCTCCTTCTGCACTGACCGTGGTGCCTGCAGGGTTGTTCCTCTCACATCTTCTCACTCCTCTCTCTGGCTGCAAAATTTGGTCCTACTTTTTTTCCCCCTTCTTAACTATGTTATCTCAGAGGTGCTACCACCATCACTAATGGGCTTGGCCAGTGGCAGGTCCGTCTTGGAGCCAGCTGGCATTGGCTCTATCAGACATGGGGGAAGCATCTAGTAGCTTCTCACAGAAGCCACCCCTGTAGCCCCCCATTACCAAACCTTGCCACACAAACCGAATACAAGGCTGGAGTTGTCTCTGAGTAGAGATAGTAATTTGATTTCAGTTCTCACTCCTTTTCAAGACACTGATAGACCTTTATAAGGTCAGTCACCATCTATCCAAACCTGTGTCAACAGCCATCCCTTGTGCATTTCAGCTTCACTCAGCATGGTCACAACCAAATCCTTCTGAAACCATGCTTCTTAACCCTGCCTTCATCTCCCAAACCATCACCATCAGCAGCATGGTCACTTGTCATTCAGTCATATGACCCCGGTCAACCTTGTTCTCTCCACATCCCACTCATCTCCTTGTGTTTCTCGGTCTTAGCTTCCTTCACATGCACATTTTTCTTTCACACAGGAGAAGAATGCTCGCCCATTTCCCATCCTTCTGACTGTCATTTTTAGTGTTTGGAATAAATTCATTAGCTCCCATCTCATTCTTTTCCTTTGACTTCTTCATGACTATGGCTTTGCTTCTTCCCATTGACCCGCTTGTCATCCTCTACCCTGTCTGGTACTCCACTAACATGCTATGGTGCCAATTTCAGTACACCTCTCTTTCTCCTTTTGTTCTTACTCACTTTTCCATGTCAGCATACAAGCCCCTAGACTATAGTGCTTTGATTAAATTGCACTGAAATTTTTAAAATACAGGTTGTCAGAATATCAAAAAATTCTGACAGGGTCAAAAAGGTCACCGAATGCCCACCTTAGTCTTTAACTCCTTTTCTAAATGTCAACTTCTAAGCACTGGCTGAGAAGAGCGATCACTCTGAGCAAGGATGTCATGCCACTGTGACCAGTGTTAAGTCTGCTGGACAGACAGAGAAAAGAGCTGCCAACAGTTTGCAACTGATACCACTGGAGAAGTGTTGTTGGAGTCCACAGTCATACTAACTCCTCTCCTGAAACGCTTGCATTTTACACATGCCATACTGCATGCAAGTTGAGGGTGGAAAGCTTTTGCCTTTTAGGACCTAGCATATTGAAGAAGTTACATGATGAAAAAACAGTATTTCATATGGAAAATATTATAATTTATACTAGGCTTTCATATATGCTTACATTGCAGAACATTGTAGAAGCAAGCAAAATTATGATGTTTTTCAAAAATTACAGAAGAAAGATTAATTATTTTTGTGTAAGGAAGGGACAGGAAGTGGTGAGTAAATCATATAATGTAGTTAACTTTAAAAATCAATACCATTTATTTTGAAATTATTCTAAGTGAATTAAGATTATCATTGTTTGTATATACATACACAGAGATTAATTTTCTATCCACATAATTGCATCACAAACAAAGATTTAATGTTCCCTTGGATATTCTGTGTTTTAGCAAAGAACAAAAAAGAGGACTGGATCAGGCAACCTGCATACACATAGCACTGTTAATGACCCTTACCCATGCCGGAGAGGTTGCTGCTGCGAATAAGCTTTGAAGAAGCTGACTATTAGGTAAAATTTGTAAAAAGAGCTCCTCACTGAACCAAGTCAGCCTGCATGGGGTAGCGTACAAGATAGATCACCCTGTTCAGCAGTGCTGTAAGCATCAGAAATTTGGACAAATGCTTCTTTGTCTTGGTTAAACACGGACCACCTCTCTGCACTGAGTTGAACAGCTGCAGTGTGGACTCTCATTTTGTTCGAGACCTTACAGGGCATATAGTGGCATGTACCACACAAAAAGAGACATGGTCCCTATTGCAGAGGTCTTGCCCTCCTCATAGGCAAGAATCAAGGTCAGCAGAAAAAATGTATTATTACCACCCTTTTGGTGATGTGGAACTGAAGGATGAAAACCGTGCTTCTTAGCCAATGACACAGGATTGAGCCACATCCTTCTGGTTCCTTGGCCAGTGTCTGAACCAGGATCTTCTGGTTTGTCTCAGAGAGAAATCGCAGCCTCCTTGGAAATGAGGGCCAGCAGAAACCCTGGGATTCAGCTTTGTAAAACCACTACACTTAATAAAATTATTACTGTTGGCAATAATGCGCTCAGTGTCAGGGAACAAGAGAAAAACATGGCTTGTGGACAAAGGAATCTGAGGAAATAGGTAAAGAATCAAATCTATTAATTTAAAAACTCTTGTAAGTTAAAGCTAACTAATTTCTTAGGAAAAAATTAACTACAGGCAATGACATGTCATCTTCAGTGGTGGTAGTGGGTTTCTAAAGGAGTTGTTTTTAAAGAAAGTATTTGATTGAGCAACAGTAATGCTCAGTGGAAAGGCAGAGGATGGCTCTTCAGCGCTGATACTTAGATTTCTGAAATAATTGTAAAGGGTGCTATATAATAACAGTTGTGGTGTTGGTTTAGTTTCACAGTGGGAAAAGCAGTGTGATCTGCAAGCTGGCAGAGACCAGAAGGTGCACTGAACCCCAACAGATCAGGTATTTACCTCACATCAGTAGAACAAAACTTTTTGACAAATTTGAGAATCTGATGAGTTCCCTGTGTTAGTAGTTACAGATTTTGGGTATCTAGAAGGACTGTTTTCGAGACCTGAAGTCTTTGTACAATTCCACGCTATTTGTCAGACATGCTTGCAGAACTGATCAGCAATGCATCCAGTGATATCTATTTTACTCACCTACTAAGGATATGATCCTCATGGTGCCATATATTGGATTTTCAAATGACACAGTTAGCCTTGGACAAAAAGCAAGGCTTACCTTCCAAGACAAGACATAGTTTATAGAAAGACACAGATGTTCATGGAGCTCTGTGGCTCTGCGTTGTGCTGAGCAGTCTTCAATGCCCAGGAGGTCTTCTGTTGCTTTACATTTGTGGAATCATTAGCTCCTATGAATTCTCCTGTGTCCTTCTTCCCTACTAGTTTTCTATCTTTTAAGCAGCGTTTCTCCCACTCCATACTTTCTTCCTTCAGAGTACCAGCACTGAGGCATCTGCAGACCTGACAAGGCAGAACAGTGATCTAAACATTTAGATTAGCATTTTCTACATTAAATGCAATTTAATCTTAGTGTTTATATACCTTCTGTGTTTCAGATTTCTTTATCCTAATCTCTACTGTTTTTAACTAAGGGTGTTCATTTACAGAATTACAGAACTGCTGTGGCTGGTGGGCACCTCTGGAGATCATCTATATGACCCATCAAAGCAGAGTCTCTTGCAGCAGACTTCTGAGGACCATGACCAGTCAGGTTTGAATATCTCCAGGGATGGAGACTCCACAACCTCTCTGAGCAACCTCCTCAACTGCTTGACCCTCACAGCAAAAGGCGGAGTTTCTTTAAACGTTTAAATGGAATTAACTGTAATTCAATTTGTGCCCAATGCCTCTTATCTGCTCAATGGATACCACTGAGAAGAATCTGTCTTTGGATTCTTTATTCCTATCTGGTTTATATACCCATGTATATGTGTTATCCCGCCCTGCCTGTGCCTTCTAAACAACTGCAGCTCTCCCAGCCTCTCTTGACAGACAAATTAGCTAAGTCATTGCACAAGATCATTTGATTTATTTTGGTTATTCCAAAGCTTGCTTTTTTGACTATTAGAATATAATCAATCCACATTACATTAAGATTGCCTCTCTGCAGCTAAGAGCTTAAACCTCTCATGATTCATATGCAAATGCTTATGCAAATTAAATATCCAAATATCCACGGGTGATGGTGCCCTGATTTCTTGGAGATGGCTGAACTCCTGCCTGCTGATGGTGGTGAATGAATTCCTTGTCTTGCTTTGCTTGTGCGTGCAGCTTTTGCTTTACCTGTTAAAGTGTCTTTATCTCAACCCGTGAGTTTTCTCAATTTTAAAAAGTTGCTTTTAAGAGGACGGTCATGGTTTTGCCCCAGCCAGCATCTAAGCACCACGCAATTGCTCCCCACTGGCCAGATGGAGGAGAGAATCAGAAGGGTAAAAGTGAGAGATGGCAGTGTTCAGCCATCTCCAGGAAAGCAGGGCTCCATCAAGTGTAATGGTGACTTGGGAAGACAAACACCATCACTCCAAACATCCCACGCTTCCTTCTTCTTCCCTCAGCTTTATAGGCTAAGCATGACATCATATGGTATGGAATATCCCTGTGGTCAGTTGGGGTCAGCTGTCTCAGCTGTGTCCTCTCCCAGCTCCTCATGCACCCCCAGCCCACTTGCTGGGGGGGTGGTGTGAGAAGCAGAAAAGGCCTTAGCAATAACAAAAATGTGTCTGTATAGCAAAAATATCCCCTTGTTATCAACACTGTTTTCAGTACAAATCCAAACCATAGCGCCACACTAGCTACTGTAAAGAAAATTAACCCTATCTCAGCTGAAACCAGGACAGGTCTGCAGTCCTGTCTTTCAGCAAGGAGGAACATTGTTTTAGAATCACTGAATCACAGAATGGTTTGGGTTGGAAGGGACCTCAAAGACCATCTAGTTCCAACCCCCTTGCTGCAGGCAGGGACACCCTCCACTAGACCACGTTGCCCAAAGCCTCATCCAGCCTGGCCTTAAACACTTCAAGGGATAGGGCATCCACAACTTCTCTGGGCAACCTGTGCCAGTGCCCTCACCACCCTCATAGTCAAGAATTTCTTCCTAACATCTAATCTAAACCCACCCTCCTTCAGCTTAAACCCATTGCCCCTTGTCCTATCACTACACTCCCTGATAAACAGTCCCTCTCCATCTTTCCTGTAGGCTCCTTCAGGTACTGGAAGGCTGCTGTAAGGTCTCCCCGGAGCCTTCTCTTCTCCAGGCTGTCCAGACCCCAACTCTCTCAGTCTGTCCACATAGGAGAGGTGCTCCAGCCCTCTGATCAGCTTTGTGGCCCTCCTCTGGACTCTCTCCAACAGCTCCATGTCTCTCCTGTACTGGGGCCCCCAGAGCTGGACGCAGTACTCCAGGTGGGGTCTCACAAGAGCAGAGTAGAGGGGCAGGATCACCTGCCTCAACTTGCTGGTCACACTTCTTTTGATGCAGCCCAGGACATGGTTGGCTTTCTGGGCTGCAAGTGCACACTGCCGGCTCATGTTGAACTTCTCATCAATCAACACCCCCGAGTCCTTCTCCGCAGGGCTGCTTTCAATCCATTCCTTGCCCAGCCTGTAGTTGTGCTTGGGATTGCCCAGACCCACATGCAGGACCTTGCCCTTGGCCTTGTTGAACTTCATACGGTTCGCATGGGCCCACCTGCCAAGATCCCTCTGGATGGCCCAAATTTTCAAAGAGAATCTACCTGTGTTTGACTAGATATGATGTGAGGTTGCAAATATCTGACTTGGTTTTTATAACAGAGAAAAAGCCTCAACAGAAATATTCACTGTTTATGATTCTCCATAATAGACTGCATCAGCAACTCCTGCCTGGTAGTCCTGGTGATAAGGCATCTATTACCACTGCATTTTCAGCTCCTTGTGCATGCAGGAAGCCTGTAGGAGCAGGAACATCACTCTTCTTAATAGCTAGTTTGTAGGGAGATGGAGGCAGTTGTGGTATTTGGCACATCATAGCATTGATACCCCAGAGCTTCAAGGAAATACCTTCAAAGTACATATTATGGCATCAGAAGGCCAGAGGAGAAAGAAGCATGGCAGCAACAATACTTTTCTGCTGCTGGCATTGTGAACCCAACAGAGAAAAGGAGAGTAAAAAAAAATTGGAAGCTTCAACAATACAAGTTTAGAAAAGCAAAACAACAAAATGCCATTACCAGCATTCCCATGATTTCTAAATAAACCTTACATTGCAGGTTTGCTCTTGAAAACTTACACCATAGCTGATGACCCAAAGAAGAAGCTTAATTGCTGGAGAAACCCTTTATTTCTTCTGCCGGTTGCTCCAAATTATTTCATAACCCGTGTTACATTGAGAGACAGCAGAGCTCTATGTGTAGACAGGAGATATCATGTGCCACATGCTTATTCATTATATGAGCAGTGGACTAGAGGATATTAGCAAGTGTAGTTGCTTCCTTTCCTAACTGTCAACTGGTAAACTTCTTAAAAGTGGATTATTAACACATTTCTTGAAGGACAGGCACTTTTGAAGTGTGTCAGATGGCACGTTAAGAGATCTGGAAAGAGTGGCAATGTTTACTAGAGTGTCTCAAAGTTTTAACAAAAATTTAGCAAATCTTTTTTAGTGAAATCTGGCCTTTGTTCAGAGCTGGTGAGGGGAATTCCTTAATCACTGTAATCAGTGGCTTAGCAAAACTCTAATGGATGAGACAGTCCAAAGTCCAGCTGCTGTGAGAGATGTGAGAAAACCAAGGTCCTAATAACTTCCTAACAAGTCTGACTGGCAATCTCTTGTTAATATTGGTGTCCTCTCTAAATTCCCTCTAAAGTCATGTATGAGCTTGGAAAAGTTTCTGGATTGTTTCTGTGAAATACTAAGAATTTAGACAAACTTCCCATCCTGGTTTCAGCTGAGAGGATTGATTTTCTTCATAGTAGCTAGTGTGGGGATATGTTTTGGATTTGTGCTGGAGACAGCATTGATAATATAGAGATGTTTTTGTTCTGTGGACTTATTGTTGAGCAGTGTTTACACGGGGCCAAGGCCTTTTCTGTTTCTTGCACTGCCCTGCCAGCGGGATGGCTGGGGGTGCACAAGAAGTTGGGAGGAGACACAGACAGGACAGGTGACCCAAACTGACCAAAGGGATATTCCATGCTATATGACGTCATGCCCAGTTTATAAGGAGCTTGGGGGAAGAGGGGGGGGGGGCAGCAGCTTTCGGAGCAATGGCGTTTGTCTTCCCAAGCAACCGTTACGCGTGACGGAGCCCTGCTTTCCTGGAGATGGCTGAACACCTGCCTGCCCATGGGAAGTGGTGAATGAATTCCTTGCTTTGCTTTGCTTGTGCGCGCGGCTTTTGCTTTACCTGTTAAACTGTCTTTATCTCAACCCACGAGTTTTCTCACTTTAACTTTTCCAATTCTCTTCCCCATCCCGATGGGGGGAGAGAATGAGCGGCTGCGCGGTGCTCAGCTGCCGGCTGGGGTAAAACCACGACACTTCCCTAAAGTATAAGGACTAGTAAGATGCTAGCATTTTTAAGTTTTCTAAAGTTAGTAGTAATAGTATTTTTATTGTTTTATAAAATATACTATCTTCTGTGTTATTATTTTGAACATGCTATGCTGGGAAGCTATTGCAAAGGACCATTGCTAGCAGCAGCTTTATGCTTCTTTACATTTCTTTACCTAACAAACAACATAAGTATGATCTTTTATGTGATACACTTGGATGGGACAAGAGTTTTCTGCTATTAGTTCAATGGAAAATTTGTGAAACATTGTGTAATGGGTGGGAACCTCTTCTTCCCTCCTATCCCCAAATAATGACTGCTGTAAATCTGCGCATGTAGACTTTAAGAAATATCACTGGGTTTGGTGTGAAAAGGAATTAATGAAGTGGAAAATAGTATCTTCCCTCCATACTCTGTTACTAGCTGACATGTTCTGCTGCAAGATTTTGTTATGGTATCTGGTGTCTCTGATAGGATACTCCGATGGCTGCTTTGGATAAGTCAGGCTGTGCCTATATCCCAGAGCTCTCACTTACATCTTTCCATGGGTGAAACTTGTTACCTTTGCCTGCCCACTCCTCTGCAGCCGAGGAAATCAAGCAGTGAAGGCTTCCTGAAATGTGGTGGAAGGAAATGATTGATTAGATGCCAAATTGCAACTGCGGCTATTGCATAGCAGTATGTTAAATAAATATACTGATATTTATTTAAAATAAATAAATATCAGTATAAAAAATACTGTTTTTATCAGCTGATAAAAATGCTGTTTAGTATTTAGCCAGACCACACAGAGGTGCGTCTCTCCAAGAAGAGCACTGGGAGGGGAAATGATGAGCCGATGAAGACAGGCTGAGAAAGCTGGGGTTATTCAGCCTGGAGAAGAGAAGGCTCCAGTGAGACCTTATAGCAGCCTTTCAGTACCTTAAGGGGCCTACAGGAAAGATGGAGAGGGACTGTTTATCAGGGAGTGTAGTGATAGGACAAGGGGTAATGGGTTTTAGCTAAAAGAGGGTAGAGTTAGACTAGATATTAGGAAGAAATTCTTCACTATGAGGGTGGTGAGGCACTGGCACAGGTTGCCCAGAGAGGCTGTGGATGCCCCATCCCTGGAAGTGCTCAAGGCCAGGTTGGATGAGGCTTTGGGCAACGTGGTCTAGTGGAGGGTGTCCCTGCCCGCAGCAGGGGGATTGGAACTAGATGGTCTTTGAGGTCCCTTCCAACCCAAACCATTCTGTGATTCTATGATATGATTCCATGAAATAGCTCTCTGTCTCTTTCCAGTTGCATACCACCATGGACTCACCCACAAAACACATATGCCATGGTCCCAGGCAGAAATATTTGTCCTCTTTCCCACCCTCTCTCTTCTGACTTGTTCTCTTGCATAGCAGAGGCATGCCCAGAGACACAGAGAAGCAATTTCACTTGGTCCATGCAGCTGCATATGGGATGGTAGATGCAGTTGTTCGCAGAGCCCTGCACTAGCATCTTCCACCCAGCCCCCCGGTTTTACTTCTGGAGCTGCTCAGACAGAACTTTTCCTGGGGTACACAGGGGAGTGAGGACCCTGAGAAACAACACCCTGTGCACCACAGGCACTTCTACCAACAGCAGCACCCGTCCTGCCGTGTGCCCCAGCTTTAGTGTGACGCCTCGTGTCAGCACACAGCCACACCATCTTCTCAGCCAGAAAGCTGTTGTGAATAGAAAAAAAAAAAACAGACCATCTCCAGGGCTCTTCTTCCTGATTTCAGTTCCTGTAGCATTATTTTAATTACTGGAACTTGTTTTGCAATTAATTAGGTCATTTTACTTTCTAGCTTACTCAGTTTTTAAAAATTTTGACTGGTCTTATTTTTCTTTCTTTACTAAATGTGGGAGAAAACTGCTGTGATACCAATACTATGTTTTAAAAACAGTCCTGAAATACAGATCCCCATCAACTGTATTCCACCCAAACAAAAAAGGCAAAAAAGTACCTATAAGTTTTGAACAGTTTAAACAGTTGACAGAAGGTTGTCTATTGTGAAAAGGTTGCAGTGCAAGGAGCTTCAGCTTTTTTGCTAAACAAGTACTATTTTTATTTTCCGAACGTATTACCATTGCAAAGGAAAACAAATTGTAATTCTCAGGTATCAGCCCTGGGATTATTTGGTATCTTATCTGTGTATAATGCTGTTCTGATACATGCATACACGTGTCTTTGTGCACCCGTGTGTGTGACAGGTGTGGGGGGATGACTTTGCTGTGCCTCTTGCAGTGAAAGAAAGAAAGGCAGGTTGTCGCCAGTAAAAAGCCTAGCCTTTCAACTAACATTTAGCTGAGGATATGGCCCAGCGTGTTTTTTATCTCCAGATAAATCTAACTGATATGAGTCTGCTCTGTACAAATGAGAGTGAAACAAACTGGTCCCCAAAAGCAAAAGTCTATGATGGACTTGCAACAGCTAAAAGCCTGTGACTAGATGGATGTGAACTTCAGCCTGGTATACTATGATTTGGTTTGTGGCATGTGCAGCATCAGCCCTGTGAGAGCTGCTCAGAGAGAAAATAACATCTGCTCTATGACTGGCTGGCAAGACCTTTTTGTAGTTATAATCAAGCAGCAATTATTTTGTTGGAGGGTAAACAAGATAGTGCGTGAATTAACAACTGCAACATCGTTTCCTATTCCACCGCTAAAGATGTACAGCAGGTCATAAAATACATCTACTGCTTGCTTTTAAAGTACCTCTAGTGAAAACTGAACCAGAAGAGACTTCTAGATTCACTGGAGCTAGTGTTGCTACTCTTATCTCCGCAGAGCTCAGACCCTTGTGCCCTGACCTGAGCTTCCCCTCTGCTGTTTTCCAGCTTGCCTCCACTTCTCTCAAATCTCAGGGTCAAAACAATCCCTCTACTGACCCCAGCAATTCCTATGCAGTTTGAGAAGAATTCAATTTCTACCAAGTCTGGATTTTGTCAAACCACGCCCCACTGAGAAGCATTATACATGACCATTTGGCACTCTGTGGTTGTGAACTGCTGTTGTGCCGCTTCTCTTGGCTGACCTGAATGAGGACTACAGGACTCCCTGCAAGTCCTCACACTAGTACCGAGCATCACTGACACCAGGTTCAAACGGTGATCTTGAGAAACAAATGTTAAAGTTGACCTCTTCACTTGGCTACTTAAGCCCACAGCACCTGTTGATCTGTCATCTATTTCAGCCCATTGAAAGTCCCTCTGGTGTAGTTTTTTATGCTTCGTATTTGTTGAGGATCAGCTTGAACCATTCTGCTTTGACTGCACAGGCAAATGTTTTGGTATGACTCATCTGGCACTTTCACACATTTTATTAATACTGCTTTGCAAGTGTGAAACTCTTTATCTGTTGCCAGTAGATCTCATCTTCTATCTTTTGCTTCTTTTACTTTATTTTGCTTCAAACTTTCTCCAGTTCTCACCTTCTGCTTTATATTCTTTACCAGCAACTTTCCTTTTCCTCCAGGTAATGCATATGTATTATATCTCCCACCTTCCCCGCTTCTCTCCTCAGTTGGATTTTTTAATTACTTTGGCCTATGAAAGTGTAGTATTTATAGAAGGGTGTTACAGGTGGGTCCTGGAGTGGATGCTACAAGATTACTGTAACTTTGTGTTACAATGCAGGTTAAACTGGGTGAAATAATGGTCCCTCCTTGCCTGAATACATGTGAAGGAAGAACGGTGGGGAAAAAAACATTCAGAAACAAAATGCTGTACATCAGCTGGCATGATTCCACTAACTTTTCTGGAGCTATACAATTTACCCAAGCTGGGTCCTAGATGTTTCAGTGTCTGAAGTGAGAATAGAGCACACTTGGAAGCATGTATATTTGAGTAGGTAATTTATACCATTAAGTAACACAGTGAAGTATCTTCTTGATGGATGAACATCCCAGAGACAAGTCTGAAGCAAATTGTCCAGTAAAAAGAAGTGGGTTTGGGAGACAGATTCTTCAAAGTAGTAAAAATAGTTTAATTTTTCAAGCTGTAATTGGTGTCATATGCTTAGTTAATATTTAGTAATTCATATTCTAATTACCATATTTGATTATTTTAGAAAATCCTAGTGCATTTTGCCCATTAGAAAAACATTTAATAAACAAGTATCTAGTCATTATCACTAGAACTCCTAGTTTACCTGCTTGTAATATCTAACAGGCTAATCTTTTTTTGAGATTAAAAATTTAACACTGCAGAAGAAAAGGTGCTTGAATATGCCTCAGGAGTCAGTTCAAATTTTCTCTAGAATACACCTCTGTTTTCTTAAAATAGATCAGCGTTTTCTAGCCAAACATTGTATCTATCTGCTACAGTACCTGGGAGCACAGAAGGTAGAGGCAGTGATCCATCCAGCTCAGTAACACGTTTCCAAACCTGGGCACTATCAATCAGCTGCATCAGAAGAATGCAAAAACCTATCTCACTGGACAAATGTGAGACTGCATAAAGAAAGATCCGTTTCATCAAATCTGATTTGATTATGGACAAAAGGATGAGAGTTTGCTCCCTTTGTCATGTTCAGAATGACCATGAGTGTTCTTACAGCCCAAAGATTCACAGATTCACAGATCAGTGGGGGTTGGAAGGGACCTCTGGAGATCAGCTAGTCCAACTCCCCTGCTAAAGCAGGATCACCTACAGCAGGTTGCACAGGATCATGTCCAGGTGGGTTTTGAGTATCTCCAGAGAAGGAGACTGCACAACCTCTCTGGGCAGCCTCTTCCAGTGCTCGGTCAACCTCACAGTGAAGAAGTTTTTTCTCATATTCAGATGGAACTTCCTGTGTTCCAGTTTGTGCCCATTGCCCCTTGTCCTGGCACTGGGCACCATTGAGAAGGGTCTGGCCCCTTCCTCTTGACACCTGCCCTTTAAATATATATAAACAACGATGAGATCCCCTCTAAATCTTCTCTTCTCCAAGCTAAATGGACCCCACTCTCTCAGCCTTTCCTCATATGAGAGATGCTCCAGTTTCCTAATCATCCTTGTAGCCCTCCGCTGGACTCTCTCCAGTAGTTCCTGTCTTTCTTGAACTGGGGAGCCCAGAACTGGACATAATATTCCAGATGTGGCCTCACCAGGGCAGAGTAGAGGGGGAGAATAACCTCCCTCGACCTGCTGGCCACAGTCTTCTAATGCTCCCCAGGTACCATTTGGCCTTCTTGGCCATGAGGGCACACTGCTGGGTCATGGAGAGATTCTTGTCCACCAGGACTCCCAGGCCCTTCTCTGCAGAGCTGCTTCCCAGCAGGTGAACCCCTAACCTGCACTGGTGCTTGGGGTTGTTCTTCCCTAGGCAGGACCCTACACTTGCCATTGTTGAACTTCATACAGTTCCTCTTCACCCAGTTCTCTAGTCTGCCCAGGTCTCGCTGAATGGCAGCGCAGCCTTCTGGTGTGTTGGCCACTCCTCCCAGTTTAGTATCATCAGCGAATTTGCTGAGGGTACAGCCTGTCCCCTCATCCAGGTCATTGATGAATATGTTGAACAAGGCCAGACCCAGTACTGACCCCTGGGGCACGCCACTAGCTACAGGCCTCCAACTAGACTCTGACCCGCTTATCACAACCCTCTGCCATTCAGCCAGTTCTTTACCCACCTCACTGACCCCTCATCTAACACTTCCTAAGCTTGCCTGTGAGGGTGTGATGAGAGACAGTGTCAAAATCCTTGCTGAAGTCAAGATAGACAACATCCACTGCTCTCCCCTCATCCACCCAGCTGGTCATGCCATCATAGAAAACTATCAGATTGGTCAGGCATGATTTCCCCTTGGTGAATCCATGCTGACCACTCATGATAACCTTTTTCTCCTCCACATGCTTATTGATAACCCCCAGAATAAGTTATTCCATCATCTCTCCAGGGATGGAGGTGAGGCTGACTGGCCTGTAGTTTCCTGGATCTTCCTTCTTGCCCTTTTTGGAGACTGGAGTGACATTGGCTTTCTTCCAGTCCTCAGGCACCTCTCCTATTCTCCATGTCCTTTCAAAGATGATGGAGAGTGGCATAGCAATAACATCTGCCAGCTCCCTCAGCACTCATGGGTGCATAGATTTGTGGATGTTGAGATTGCCTAGATGTTCTCTAACCTGATCCTCCTCGACCAAGGGAAGGTCTTCCTTTCTTCAGATTTTCCCTCCTACCTCCACAGTCTGGGTTTCCTGAGGGCCAGCCTTAGCAGTGAAGACTGAAGCAAAGAAAGCATTCAGTAACTCTGCCTTCTCTGTATTCTCCATCACCAAGGCACCCACCTCATTCAGCAGCAGGCCCACATTTTCCCTAGTCTTCCTTTTGCTGCTGATGTGTTTGAAAAAGCCCTTCTGGTTGCCCTTGACATTCTCTGCCAGTTTTAATTCCAGCTGGGCCTTAGCTTTTCCTGGCTGCATCCCTACACACTCTGACTACGTCCCCTATATTCCTCCCAAGAGGCCATTCCCTTTTTCCACATACTGTAAACTTCTTTCTTCCCTTTGAGTTTTTCCAGGAGCTCCTTATTCATCCATGCAGATCTCCTTCCTCCTTTGCTTGTCTTTCTGTTCTTCAGGATGCACTGATCTTGAGATCAGAGGAAGTGGTGCTTAAATACTGACCAGCTCTCTTGGACCCCCCTACCTTCTAGAAACTTAACCCATGGGATTCTCCCAAGCAGGTCTTTGATGAGGCCAAAGTTAGCTCTCCTGAAGTCCAGGGTTGTAATCCTACTTAATGCCCTGCTCCTTCCACATAGGATTCTGAACTCCACCATCTGATGGTCACTGCAGCCAAGACTGCCCCCAACCTTCACATCTTCAACCAGTCCTTCTTTGTTTGTTAGTACAAGGTCCAGCACCACCCCTCTCCTCATAGGCTCCTCTACCAGCTGTGTGAAAAAGTTGTCATCAATGCTCTGCAGGAACTTCCTGGACTGTGCATGTTTGCCCATGATGCTTTTCCAGCAAATATCAGGGTCGTTGAAGTCCCTCATGAGGACCAGGGACTGTGATTGTGATGCTACTTCCAGCTGTCTGTAGAAGGCCTCGTCAACTTCCTCATCCTGATCAGGTGGCCTGTTGTATACGCCCACAACAGTGTAACCCGTATTAGCCTGCCCCTTAATCCTTACCCATAAGCTTTCGACTCTTTCGTCATCTACCTCTAGACAGAGCTCGATACCTTCCATTTCCTCTCTCACACGAAGAGCAACTCCACCACCTCGCCTTGCTGGCCTGTCCTTCGTAAAAAGTACATATCCATCCATGACAGCGTTCCAGTCATGTGAACTATCCCACTATGTCTCTGTAATAGCAAAGAGATGATGGCCCTGCGATCGCAAAGAGACCTCTAGTTCTTCTTGTCTATTCCCCATGCATTGGTGTACAGGCATTGTAGAGAGGTAATCGAGTGCGGAGATTCCCCGGGAGGGGTGCAGAAGGGTCCACCATAGCCACACACACCCTTGAGGCTGTTGCCTTTCTGGTTCTCATCTTGGGAGGCAGTTACAGGACATTTGTCGCTGCTCTGGTTAGCCTGGCTTATTCCCCAGTTGTATGCAATGGCATGGGCTTTGCCGTTTTGGACCCCAGCCCCTGAATTAGTGCCTTCGAGTGCTACAAAGCTTCTGACCTTGGTAATGTTTCTTGGCAATGAATTTCACAAGTTAATTTTGCATTGACAAAATGCATTTCTTTCCATTAGCTTGAAAGGTATTGTCTGTTGGTTGCATAGGCCCCCCTTCCCTTCCCTTCCCTTCCCTTCCCTTCCCTTCCCTTCCCTTCCCTTCCCTTCCCTTCCCTTCCCTTCCCTTCCCTTCCCTTCCCTTCCCTTCCCTTCCCTTCCCTTCCCTTCCCTTCCCTTCCCTTCCCTTCCCTTCCCTTCCCTTCCCTTCCCTTCCCTTCCCTTCCCTTCCCTTCCCTTCCCTTCCCTTCCCTTCCCCTATTAGCCTGTTAAATCCTAGCTGTGTTTTATGTGTGTTGAGTCATTATACTTTAAATTCTTTATATCTTACATGCAGAGCTAAAGGCAGCTGTACAAACTGACCCACGAGAAAGTGGTAATAAGCCCTCAACAGACAGAAAAACAAATACTGGAAGAAAATGTTTCTCCAAAACAATTTGTTCCTGCTATATCTGTTGAAATAAAGTGCAAAGCTACCTGAAATGACATCTGGCAAACAAACACTTAAAAATCTGAAGTAATCTTAAGAGACATTTTCCATGAAAAGAAGGTGCCGTACTTGCATGCAAACATTATTCAAGCAGATAGAGCAGTTCCATGCTAAACAAGTTCCTCTTGACATTTCCCAGTAAACCTGTGTCATCCACAACAACCGTACTACTGCTGCTGTACTTATTCTGAATCTATTCAATATGATTCTGTAATTCTGCACTTCATTTTTTTCAGGATTAGAGAGGCTAGAAGGAACAGTGTGTGTTTCCTTCTGTGTGCCTTTGGTGTACTATAGCTGCTTAATAACTGTGCTTTTAAAATGGCTATGTTCTGCTTGCAAAATATCTCTCAATGATTAAATCAACCCAGAAGAGGGGTGATAATAAGTTATTAAGACCTTTCACCCTATCTGTTTGTCACAGCTATTTATGAGTACTTTGGCTAGCAAAAGTAACAATGCTGATGCCAGGTTTTGCAGTCATTGTCTTCACCATGTGCAGAAAAATGCTAGGACAAATAAGCCTGAATACTGGCAAGACCATCAGCATTAAACTTCCTGGTGAACTAAAAACTTCCTTTAGGTGTAAATATTTTAATTACGAGTGTAGAGAAATTGGGTGAACTAGTAGTGTTCTGCACTCCAGAAATAAGTATGGTTTTGTGCTTCATTCTGACTGCTGCTAGTTGAATGGTATCATACTAATAGTCCCACATGGGAGAAACCAGTAGAGATGACAAATATTGAAGTGATTTGTTCAGTGTTGGGTTTGTATGGACAGATTTCTTTCACTGACCATGTAGATTCCCAGTAGGTTTAAAAAATTCCTATTTCATTCAGGCTTTATTTTCCTCCCTGCCTGGTTCCATTGTTGCTGTTTAGCTATGCTGATGGAAAACAGTGAAAGGTGTGTAACAATTCTAAGGCAAAATGTTCTGAAATGTCTTTTACCAGCTAGTTAATAAATATTTATTTCAGATTTTTTATATGGAAGCTCTAATTGCTTGCTGAGCAGTGCTGGTGTCAAATTTGGAGAGTAAAAGTTATCACTGGAAAGATAACTGGTCCAGAGTTATGTGCATTTCTCATGGCAATGTTTATCATGTAGTTACTCATACTATCTCCAATACTTCATTAAAAGGACAATGTCTAAAACCCTTGATTCAAAATTTAGTACCTGGAATAGATCTGATACTATACCTACATACAACTCTGTCTAAAGTCATCACCAATAGAAGATTACTGATTTGATATCAGTGAGACAATAAATAATACAGGAATTTCTAACAAATGCATGGAAAATTATCTCAATCTTTTCTTGCATTTACTTCAAATTAGCTAGTATGGGCTACAATCTGATCTCTGAAAGTCTGTCATAACTAGAATTTAGGAGGATATTTATGCTGTAATAATTATTGACAACTGAGATATGTATTCTTCATGTTCTCTAATTTCCATCCCAAACACACTGAATGAGGAGATATATTTACTATGAAAATATATAACAGTCCTGTAAGTAATTATTGAAAAAAGATTTCTAAAAGCCTCATTAGGATGATTCAACAGTTTTCTTAAGATCTCTGTAAAGGAGAAGTCTTGCATTGGCTTAGATCATTGTGGAATACTGAACAGTCAATGTATACCATCATAAACAAATCTGTTTATAAATATAAACATTGCACACAGGACATCTATAAAATGTTCAGACAACTGAGGTTTATAGCTTGCTGTATTTAAAAAACATTGCTCTTACAAGCTTACAATATTAATGATTTTTTTAACAACAACTTGCTCAATTCGAGAAAAATTTTCTGCTGTGAGCATTATCAATTCAAAAATCTCACACACTGATTTTGGACACTGGCTGCGAACTTCCAGAATGACTGGGGTTTGTTAGAGTAAATCATGTCATACAGTTGTGGCAGAGGATGATTTTCTCAGCTTCAGCTCTTGCAGTCATGCATAACTGACTTAGGTGAAAGAATTATTGTGAGGACTGTTTTCCTTACTTAAAACGTCCTACTCTTACAGTGAAAGTGTAAGATACAGTTCTATTTGTAAACAACTGAAGCGTAATATCTGCAATATATCATGTAAAGGTATAATCACTGTCAAAAAGACATGGCAACATTACAGAAAGTGACTGCTGTAATTGACAGAGATGGTGATCAGGCTCTGAAACTGTTTTCTGATTGCATATTCATGATTCCTCTCTGTAACATGCTACAGTGACTGTGTGAGTTATTCTAAGTGGATGTTTTAACACGACTAGACTGACACCTTGTACTTTGAGATTTGCAAGTCTAATCTTTAACACTGTTCCCTCCACTGTTTTCCAAATGTCTGACTCTTGAAATGTGGACTTAGCTGTGGGACACGTTGAAGAACACATACAGGAGCACTCCAAGCAGCTGCATCCATGTTGCCACACTGTTGACGGTGATTTACTGGTAAAGCAATACCCCAGTGCCTGCCACCATACAGACCACCCTGCCAGTACTTGTGAGTAGTTGATGGACGTTCATTCAGCAGTGGCAGAGAAACATGCTCTAATACCTGCCCATAAACATTTGTCTGAGTTGCTCTCTGGCCTGGAGTAGCTCTTCCTAAGCTGGCTCTTTTATTAGCTAATTATTTGAGTCATTCAGCTTTTAGGCAGCTACTTCCAACATGCTGTGCCATAACCGCAACAGTTACTGGCAAGTGAATGGTAAAGGTGCGGAGACTTACAGAAACAAACTTCTACGTCTCTCTTATGCATAAGTAGAAGGCAATGATCTTTTCCTGATGGTGAATATTACATTTTCATTCAAGCTTAGAAGCTTGAAGGCAACAAGGCAAAGACATTATCTCTTTCTATTGTTCCTTTCATTGTTTGTATTTCTGACACAGATGGAAGAGTTGGGCAATTTTCCAAATCAAAGCTGATTTTTTTTCTTTTCCCAGGAAGTGACAGTTTATCAAAAACTGAAGCTCTATACAAGAAGTACATTCCTGGAGTTTTTCCTCATTGTATAAGTACATACTCAGTAGGCCAGAAGGGAAGTGGCCGTAAGGGACTGTGGTGGGTTGACCCTGGCTGGAGGCCAGGTGCCCCACAAAGCTGCTCTGTCACTGCCCTTCTCAGCTGGGCAGGGGAGAGAAAATATAATGAGAGGCTCCTGGGTCGAGATAAGGGCAGGGAGAGATCACTCACCAGTTACCATCATGGGAAAAACAGACTAAAAAAAAATTAATCTGATATATTACCAAGCAAAACAGAGCAGAGCAATAAGAAATAAACCCAAACCTTAAACCACCTCCCCCTACCCCTCCCTGCTTCCCAGGCCCAACTTCACTCCCCATTTCTCTCCCTCCTCCCCCCCAGCAGCACAGGGGGACGGGGAATGGGGGTTGTGGTCAGTTCCTCACACGCTGTCTCTGCCGCTCCTTCCTCCTCAGGGGGAGGACTCCTCACACTCTGCCCCTGCTCCAGCCTGGGGTCCTCCACAGGCTGCAGGTGGGTATCTGCTCCACCACAGACCTCCATGGGCTGCGAGGGGGACAGCCTGCCTCACCATAGTCTGCTGCAGGCGAATCTCTGCTCTGGCACCTGGAGCACCTCCTCCCCCTCCTTCTGCACTGACCTTGGTGTCTGCAGAGTTTCTTACATCTTCTCACTCCTCTCTCTGGCTGTAAAAACGCTGCTAGGGTTTGGGTTTTTTCCTTCTTAACTCTGTTATCCCAGAGGTGCTACCACTGTTGCTGATGGGCTCAGCCTTGGCCAGTGGCGGGTCCGTCTTGTGGCCGGCTGGCATTGGCTCTGTCAGACACAGGGGAAGCTTCTAGCAGCTTCTCACAGAGGCCACCCCTGTGCCCCCCCGCCCCCCCCCCCGCTACCAAAACCTTGCCACACAAATCCAATATAGGGGCATTTGTGAAGAATGTGCAAGAAGATAGATGAGGGAATTGCTCATTAATGCCTGTTCTCTCCTTTTTCTGATCCTACTGTTAAATGTACACAGAAAAGTTTTAACTTTATCTCAATGCAAAAGAATAAAGGGTGGGGTTTTAATCTTAAAAATTTCTTGTGCAATGAGGAACTACTAATTCCTAGCCACCTCCATTCAGGAGCAAAGAAAGTGTATACTAAAGGGTGCAATTCAAGACTCAAAGGCATGTGAGGGATACTAAATTTCCTGTTGCTTTGCCCACTTATTTTCTTGTCTTACCTTTGACTTTCCTGAAATCACATCCCTTCCATTGGCTTCCTGGGTGCTTCTGCCCATGTTTTCATGGCAGGAAATCCAGAAATCTTACATCCTCTAGTGTTGCTCTCCATGCAGTCCACATCCAGAAGCCACCAGGCACTGCGGCTTTAAGGATTTGAATATTCTCTTTTGACTTAAACATGCTTCTGATTGAAAAAAGGAGAGAGACCTCTGTCTGCAAAGAGGACAAGCTTGCAAGATGCTGCACAGATGGCTGAAAACTCACTTTTGTGCACAAGGGACAGTGGCCAAGATAAGAGGCCACTTTGATTGTGGTCTCTTTGTTCATCTACTGGAAATACTTCTGTATTTTTTCTACATTAAGCATGACTAAATCACATGGCTGGAGGATCTGCTGTACCTAAGATTAAGGCAATAGGTACTGGTATTTTGACAAAACCAGTCAACTGCAAACCTAGATCTTCAGACCAGTTAACCTGGGTTTAAGATACTTGCAGAGAGCCAGCCAGCCAGAGAACACTGTTGAGTCTCGTCCTATAATGAGGAAAAATTCATATGGCAACACAATAGACTGCTTGCAGCATCTCTGCAGTTGCTGTTCAGCTTGCAGCACCAGCCACAAAAGTATTCAGCTGACCAGAAAGCTTTGTTTAAATTTGTTTTTCATGCATGCCAAAGTGGGAGAATGCATTTAAGAAGATGGATGGAACTCCAAAAAATCTGCTCCTTTCAGGACACAACATGTAACCTTTCAAATGTCTCCCTGTTCTCACAAACTCCAGACCAACTGGCAGATGCATAGAAAAAGTGAAATCACATAAGATGGCTGAGCTGATCAAACCTTGCTGTTAACAGAGAGAAGGTCTGAATGACTTTCTGTCTGCCTATGCCCTGCTGTAGAGACCTACCCCCACTTTTGCACCTGCTGTGAGAGCTTCACCAAGCTACGTGTCCAGTGATGACATCTACTCACTTCTTATGGGCACTTGTGTCCCTCAGTGCCCTCAAAGAGTGGCTTCCTCTCATTTTCTCGTGTGAGAAAGGCAGTGTCTGTGGTACACTTTCCTTACACTCTTCTCTGTCCACTAATCACACAAATCACGATGACCAGAAGTGCTTTTCACTGCTCCTGACTAGCAAAGGGCTTTTTCCAAAACCTGACAGTCCCATGATCTCCACTGTGGAATGGACATGGGGATGCAGCTGGCAGGGCAGAAAGTCTGTGACCTTGCTGTGTTTACATTAAAGTGTATGAAGCAGGAAAGGTTCAGCTCAGAGCCTGCATTGCTATTTCCCTGGAAACCGTCCCGGTAGGTGAGACAGCGGCTTTTAGCTAAGGATACATACATCTCTGCTTGCCCCCTCCAGATTCAGCATGTTGCCTGTGTCTTTTTGGGGACCAAAGCCAACCCGGACTTCTGGGTTGGCTTCTCTTAGCACAGGCATATGACAGCCAGACCTTTTAATGTAGGAGCAGCCCAGGCTGAGGTACACTCTCTAGGGCCAGACAGTTCCCAAAACAATTTGAAGTTGTATTGTGGCTTGTGTGGGGCTGTTGTTGTTGTCCCTACTCTGAAATAAACAAATGGAAATGGGCAGGCACTGAAGTTTTTGTTTCACACTAAATGTGTTCCTTTTCCAAACCTGGGCAAAACATCAGCTTTCCAGCTGGGTGATGAAGCTTCAAGAAAGACTAAATGACCCCCTTGTTCCATCTAAAATGTTTAGTTGTGTTTTATGTTTGGATGTTAGGCTTTGAATTATTTTTTTTCTTTGTTTGACTTTTGAATTTGACTTCTTTGCAAATAAATACATATATAAATATTAGAGAATGTTAAAATTTCTGGTTAGCACTGAGACTGGCCTCCCTCAAAACAGGCTGTACTTATACCACATAGTTATGATTGTCCATCACAAATGCGATCATTCCAGTATCTCACCCAAGCACCTCATTTCGCTAATGTTAGCATGTGTTGTGAAAGATGCCTGGAATACAAGTTCCAAACATCCTGATGAGGTCAGTAATACAACTAGACTGGTAAGGGATGTTTTTTTATACTTCCATGAATAACAAGAAATCATTTATGTGATGGTAGATCCTCCCAGTAACTCTAGTTTAGTGCTAATTCAAGGCTTTCCTCTCTGCTTAATATAATCACATTCATTGTATGGACATGGTCTGGTGTTTATTATCCAGAAATCAACATGGTAGCATGTGCTCCTATTTATCTTGGGGATCAGGACAGATAACCTGCATCTAACACTGACTGATTCCCCATTCATTCTTATATATTTCTGTTTCTAGACTTCACAAGCTAATTCATCTCATAGTTCTTAACTTCTGTGATCATAATGTAGTCTTTGTTCTGATCCAACCCTGTTTTTCTCAGCTGCAGGAGGCGGGGAAGAGAAGTAATATACTAGTGAATATCCTGCTCAGACTACAGGCTGGGTTGTCTTTTCAGATGCACAAGGCATCAGCTGTAGTTAATACTACAGAAATTTGAGTGTTTGCATCACTGGATCCATTTTGAAGATGTGAAGCAAGAAGTTTGCAGAACTTCCAGCACAGGGAGCCTGTTTACCCTTCTGGTTCATAGGCAATAGCATCTTCAGGAGAGCCTCCTCTCTCAGGTAGACCAATCCCTGCAGCTGCTTTGGCTGAGGAACTGACTCCAGCATTTCAAAGGGAGAATTGCATGGTTTCCTTCTTTTCTGTGACTACTGTAGGCACTGCAGTACCTGAGGGTGTGCATCCAAGGATTTCTTGTGCTCTCAGTTCTGCTGTCAAATCTTGCCATTCTCCCAGTAGACCAGATCCTATATAAGGACTTAATCAACTTTTGGGGGCTCTGGATTTATGTTAGATCTCGTTCCCCTTTGTTTAGGTGGTGTTTTAAGGACACTACTAGAAAGGCTTAGGCATCCCTTTCCAGGTAAAGCTTGGCTGTTATGTTGTCTGGGGGGGAGCATTAAAGTCCCCTTAAAGGACTTGGATGTCCCATTTCAGGCTCCAGAAGGAACAATGCGTCTGCATTCAGAAACATCCTGGTAAGACAGGGAAAGTAGTATTATAAGAAGGAAAAAGTGTTACACATGAAAAGGCCGATGTGTCTAAAGAGCATAATCCAGCAAATTCCTAACAGAAGATACCCCTTAAAATTGTTCATTGAGAGACAGCCCAATGAGGTTGTTGGTTATTGCCAAAAAGTATCAAACTTGTATTGTGAAAGAAAATCACTGTAAGAACCATTGTAAGACAGACTCTTCAAGCTCGTGGTAGTTATCAGTACATCTGGAACATTCATGAAGCACAGCAGTACCTCATATAACACAAACTGGAATGATATTATGCCATAGCTGGGGTACATTAACTCTTGCGTCATGTGAGAGGGCAGCCAGTCCATTATACTGCAACTGTTGACTTTGAGACAGACATGGAGATATTCTCTTTCCTCTATTTGTGTTGTCTAGAAAACATCTGTGATCATGCACATTTGGAAGAAGTGACAACAAAGAAGATAATTTTTACTAGATAATGATGTATTTTTGCAATTCTACCACTTTTTGAAGATGTCATACATCGATATGAAACATTGTACATTTTGAAATTATGACCTGATAAAGATTGTTCTGTTAGTGTTAATAGCCTTATTAATTTTCAGCACATTCTAGAACTCTTTTTGGGGAAAAATTCAATGGTAAAATGCAGTTTGTGAAAAACTGAAATGTTTTGTAGGAATTTTCCTCATTTTGACAAAAAAGACAAGAAATTAAAGGCTTTTGACATATTTTCAGCTTTCTTATGTCAAAGCATTTCATAAATGTCAAAATAGCTTTTGCTTCAAGTTCTAGAGCACATTAATGTGCTCTCTGTGTATAATTATAAAATATATTAGTATATGCTTAATATTCTGCCTTTAAGGTTTTATAATAGCATGTTCTTTTTGAGAACAAAATGTTTTGACAATGTTGGCAAATGTTTAGAGGTTTATGAAATTAATATTTAATTTCATGGTAAATTTTTAATTTCATGGTAAATATATGAATTTTATGACTTTTTATTTCTATATGAAGTAAATTTTTTCAGCTAACTGCTAGCAATGTCTATGCAGATTCTATTTAATGAATTTTCATCACCTTTTTTTGTGAAGAACTAACTAGGCACGATTTTTCCCACAAGATGGCAATGGTGAGTTGTGAAAGTTACGGAAAAGAAATACGGAGACATAAAAACCTCTGTGGAAATAGAAGATAGAGGTTTGATAAACCAGCGAGAATGAGGATATTACAGAGTTGTAGGGAAAGCTCCAGCTTTAGTTCAGTCTTCTGTGGCCAGGCAGAGCAACATGCATTTTATTGTAAGTAAGATCATATACCATGGTGCTTTCTGATAGCAAGGCAAAAATGACTGCAAGATCTAATTACAATCACGTAAGTTATTTTTTAACTGAAGTGTGAGTGTTTGTGTGTACAGATTTCTCTCTCGCATACATATTTTTATATTCATATGGCTGCAAAGTGTTCACACATGAAGTCTGCTGTTAAATGAATAGTAAGAACCCACAAATCATTTTGCCTGGAAAAGACATCTCAGGTGACAAAAAAAAGAGAAAGTCACCACAAATGTAGTGACAAATACATATTAGGAAAGTGGCGTTTTATTGCAAATAATAATTAATATTTTATTATGCCACATCTTGTTCTGAATCTCATTGTAATCAACATTAAAAAATCCATAAGTCATGAAATTCTGCATAGCAGTGAGTTGCCATAAACATACAATAAAGAGCCTGTTCCATCATGATGGGAACCATCATCAGAATGAACACAACGATCTTCCCTATTCCTAACTGAGAAATCGAAACACATTTTCCCACCATCATAATAAAAATCCTACAATTCTTTTCATCTTTGATTTAATCTAAGCTTGGCAAGAAAGCAAGTGGGAGTAGGAAGCCAAAATAGCAAATCCCAAGCCGTAAGAAAAAACTGATTTTTTTTTTCCTTTTTTTTGTATGAAGCTGGGCAGCTTGGACTGTGCATCTGTCTACACATATATATGCAAGCGCACACACACACACACACACAGATGCATACACTCTGAGTATTTCCAGTTTTTCCAACCCTATTTCCTAACCGAATGTACACCTATATTCTTACATATGGACACTACTTTACTGTGACTATGCAAAAATAAGCATTTTCTGAAGATGTCAGTAGGCGTCCATCTGATGAAAAGCAGCAGTCTGCAAACAGGGAACAATGCCAGCTTACGGTGGCTCAGGAGCTGTCTACATCACTTAGGCACCTACCTAAATCACAGCTGTCTATGAAGGATGGCAGATTTACTAGACGTAATATAAAGCCTTCCTGTGGGATTTGTATGATCCAAATAGATCCCAAATAAAGTTAAGAATGGCCATTCAGAAATCACGGCTTGGCCCCATCCAGCATGTACCCTCAGTGCTAAAGGGTCACATTCAGATACCTGTGTCTTTCCAACAAATGAGTGGGGTGGCTGAGGACGTCCGCTTTCCAGCAAAGCAAGGAATTGTAGCGAACAGGCTCTTGGTACTTTCTTCTGACATTGCAAAGCCAAGTTTTTACTTTGCAGCTTCAAGATGGGTTTCAAACAAGGTGATATTTCAAGTCAAGCATCAGCTTGCTCTTCGGAAGCAAGGGGAACTGTCAAACAGGTTCAAAGCCAGCAATGCAGCAGACTTGGAAGGAACTGATTGGCTTTCTCAGATGCTGTAGAGTGGACAAGGAGAGGTATAGTAGAGTGCAGGGGACTGGAAAAGCTTGAGCTAAGGCTTTCTGCCCCCTAAGTTGCCCTGACTCTCCCTTCATCACTATTACTCAGTCTGGGCTTTGGAGTACTGTGATTTACAGAAGTGCATGGTTAGAGGTCAAAAACATCATGGAAGTTATCTCCTATCATTGAGCAAATATGGATGTAGGCCATGGCTTAAATTGATTGCCTAAGCTCTTGGGGGAGAAATTCCAGTGGGAAGGACGTTCCACAAGTCACTCAAAATGTTCCTGTCCTGAAAGTCTGAGACCTTTTGCTAATCTCTATCATAGCTTTCCTTATAATCCACCATCTGTATTTGAAATCTGTTGTGCTGTCAATGACATACAGGAAAAACAAAAGGTCATGATTGTCTTTATAAAAAAGATGCAGTTATTTGAGGAAAATTGCCTTATTCTTCTACCCTACATGTCTTTTTTTAATTCACATTAAATGAAATCTAGTGTTCTTTCAATCCTTTGCCACCTTTTTTTAAGCCTGTTTCAAACTCTTTCCAGTTTATCACTGTATTTTTTTCAAATATGGTGCCTGGAACCAGATGCAGTACTCCTGGAATCTGTGCTTCTGACTTCACTAAGGAAGGAGTTGCCAGCAACGTTTTTGCTGAAATGGAATTTATTATAATTTAGGATTTGTGGGGTGTTTTGGGTTTTTTTTTTCACTATTGACTAATGACCAAATTCTGACTTGCTGTGTAACTGCTTCATCCATTGAAAGCTTTGAAGGCTGATTTATATTTCCTGTAGATCTGTTTTGTGATCTTGACCACAATAACTTCTTTTTTATTCATGATATTTTATGGCTTTCCTGCTCTGTGCAAGTTTTTGTTATGTCCATTCGCTAAGACTTAGATCCCATCCCTGCTGAAATCACCAAAACTCATACTATTCTCATCAATGAAAGTTAAATCAAGTTTTGAATGCCTAAAAGTTAATTGAAGCATTATTTAAGTATTACACTGGCAAATGCAGACTGTAGCCTGGCCTTTTCTTGGTATGTTTTAGTTTTTACCTCCTACTGAACAAAATTGACTGTCAGATACCTTTATGTTTTCAAAAACACTTTGCTGCAACATAGAAAGATGGAGAGGATTTTGTTTGCTGAAGTGAAAGCTTACTTTACACGTTAGATGTGCTTTTTGATTCATTGCAGTGTCACGTTGACACTGGTGTTTGGATGACTCAAACAAGAAGGGAGGAGTCTGATTTCCATAAATACCATGTTTTATTGCATTGGGGTAAACTCTTTTGATCTTTTTTTAATTAAGGTTGGTTGTTTCCTTTAAAGTATATCAACATGATTCATGAGTATGTGTATCTATTCTCTCCCTTTCTGAGATTTTTAGGCTTACTTTGGACCTTCAGATGTTGCTAAAGGCAGACAAAGAAAGACATTATAATGCAATTTAGCTGTGCAGTGGAGTTAAAAGCAAACCAGACAGACAGTTTGTACACATCAGTTTATCAGAAGAAAAAAATCATCTTGGCTCTTGAAGTGTCTGCAAGAAAAAACACAGAAGTTGAAGTTAAATAGAAGTTGCCTAAAATGTATTTGAACTTTTCTTCTGCCATGGTATCATCTCTATCTCACCCAAATGCAGGCTTCAAAATGGAAACCACTAGTATTCTACTATAAATGAGTAATTTTCTTACCTTTTCCATGTCTACACTACAGCATCCTGAAGAGTTTGAAAGTTTTACCTCCATTTTGAGTTGACTTAAACTCTTTTGACTGCATTGTCACAAAAGGAAAACATAGTCATAAAAAAGTCTCCATAAAGCTTTGTTTGGAAGTATATTCGTATGAAATCTGGATTGTATAAAATCTGGATTCCTGACAAACTTAGTAGCACAACAACTGTTACAAAGTACAATCGAAGGATGTAGGAACAGAGGGGACTTTGGTGCTTTTGATTCTTCTAAATGTGAAAACCAAAGTACATCTCTGATGTAATGTTTCAGGTGTCGTTTGCACTATCTCATAAGCATGTGGTGACTTGCAGTTGAGCAAGATGGAATAAATGGAATTGGCATGTATTTCTTCCAAATTTCTGATGAGGAAGCTGGGTTACAAATTGAAGGGAATGGTGATGAAATGGATCACATAACTAATTATGTTACTTTTGATATTTGCACAAGCATAAACAAGAAAAGAAATTGCTCAGCTTTCCACATTGGAGAATGATATTGTCTTGTGTGTATTACATTGTAAACATCCAAAAAAGCAATATGCAAAAGTTTCAATAATTCATGTTCACACATCACTTGGTTTTGGGAATGAAAAGGCTGAATCTAGGATGTGAGTGAGGCTCATATTGTAAAGAATGTGAACAAATTAATTTAAAACACCATTCTACTTTGAAAATAAATATAATGTATGATCTCATGGGCATTTTATTTCTCTCTTCATCACCTCTTAATATGGGCCATTTACAAATATCATTAAAACATTTCATGATTGCTGGCTGCAAAAAGTTCTTGGAACTTGAAAGTTTGCCCTTTACATTTCCATTACAGAAATAACTATTCTGAGATCATTGGTTTTCCAAACAGTCTGTTGATAGCAAGTCAGAAGAGGATCTAACCCATTCTCTCAGCTACGTTCATGTACTAATGGGAAAAGATTAAAAGTATTTTGTTCACATAATGCTACCAGCCACTCTCTGAACACAAACAAGGAGTAGAGCTGCCAGTACTTTTATCACCACTTTCTAAACGAGAATTTTTATAAGTAGCACAAACTAAAGAAAGATGGGAAAAGAATGAATTTGGTATAACTTAGTGGGTTCAAGAGTCCTGTTTGACTTAGCTGAAGTAAAATGGTTCCTCTATCCCTCAGGTAGTCTCAGAATTTCAGTCTGCATATGAATGAATCTGAGATTTTTCCAAGCTCTACCTTCTTCTGTTTGACAGGCTCCACATTTTTAATTATTGCTTACAAGTTGAAGACATTCGCCAGGATGTACAGTACTACGACAAGTAAGAACTTCACAAGGTTCTGTAGAAACACAAAGCAAAAAGACAATGCTGCCTCCAAAAAGACTGTTGCCCTCTCTGAGGAATATTGCATGGAGTAAATTTTTTTTTATCTTTTTAAAATTTAAATAAAATGTACAGGGAGAATTCCACCTTTCCTCTTGGTTATTTTGTGAGAAGTATTTCCATTTTTCAAATAGTTTTACTATCAAACTAGGCCACTCTGAAAAAGCCAAGGAAACAAAACAAAAAAACCACATATAAATGCTACAAGCCCATGTTTTTATATCTGCCAAGTTTTGCCTGATTTCACATCAAAATTACATGAAACTACAAATTTCTTACTGTACCACTCTTCAGAAACAGCCTCTCGGAGGAATACTTTAGAAAAGAGGAGTAAAAGCCTACATGTGTTTATTATCCACCCAGATTCTCTGTTTAAAGTTTTGTTTTAACAGGTTTCCTAGATTTTTTTTTTTTCATCTCTTTAGACTTTAGAATGAAACCTTTCAGCCAAAAGCCTAAAATCCTGAATTGAGCACCTGGCCATGAAATCTTCCTGAGTTTTAATCACAGTGCCAGTGCAGTAGTATGGGCTTCTTTCACTTTGGACAAGGAACTTTATCATGGTATTATCAACATACAATTCATTTTTGGAAAACTGTCCTTTGCCTGGTTGGCAGAGCAATTCAGTACTTTCCTTACTAATCATGACACTTAACCACTTCAGAAAGCACTGTTCATCTTCAAAGCATTAAGTGATGTTTGTTAAAAGTTAAAACACTGACACAGGGCAGGCAGAGAAACAGCAGGTGAAGGGGCAGAGAGGTTTGGGGCTTGATTCTGCTTGAAGTTGCCTACATCCGGCTTTTGTTGCTGCCAGGCATGTTTACATACCTGGGAATTTCACCCTGGGAATTTCATGCAGGGTTCAACCTCCTGTAGCCTTCAGAGGGTGGTAGCTTCTTTACATAGTCTTTGCATCTTGCTAGGTTACATGATAAAAGCCAAAAATAAACTATTACAGTGTATTGTGCTCAAGCCATTTAATTGCAACAGGCTGCAAAATTGTGATTTTGTGGTACATGTAGTAGAGGACAGAATATGTGATAAATTTTTAGGGAAATTTTATGGAGCTGTGTTAAGTCTCCTGTATCACACATAATATATGATACCTGCAATAAAATATCCTAACTAAAGAGTTAGATACGTGGTTCAGTGAGCAGCACGACTGACATGTGAACCTGAGAGTCATACCATCAGGAAAGATTTTATTGCAGGCTCTTTTCCTTACTTAATCTCCTTGGTTACAGTAGTCTTATCACTGGACAAATTATTGACTTGACCTGTGCCTCAGTGTCTCTAACTAACTTTTCTAGTAAAGAAATTCACACTTACCAAGGTACTTAAAAATCTTTGGACAAATTCACTGTCTTGCAAAGCTAATTATCATTAGTGTTTATTAGCAGTTGCAAAACTTTACAGGCAAAAAGATTTCTCCAGGTGCAAGATATACTGCAATATGAGACTCCCTGTGATTGCAGAAGAAATTACATTGACCTAATGGTCCTTGACACATGATTGTTTTCATACGGGCAGTACGATGTAACCAGACCTAAAAGACCTAACGTTGTCCCCAGGGTAACTACCAAACCTCAGGCTAGTAATGACATATGCATCTAAATAGAAGTACTTCAATTCAATATGTATAGATTTACCCTGATAATATAAATGGCATCTGGAGACTAAAGCCTAGATATATATTGACAGTGACTGACAGTCCCCACCCAATTTCTATACAAATCTTACAACTGAAGGGAAAACATTAGGAAAGAAAATATTTGACAAGCAAACAAATAAACAAACCAACAAACCCTAAAGCATCTAATTTCCTCTCACTGGGGTGAAAATATATAGCCTTAAATTACACTGTATTTCCGTCAGTGCATAGATTCAGTGACAAACATTTCACACCATCCTCTGAAGAACAGAAAGAAAAATGTGTAGTTTGAAATACTTTTCGGTATTTCCCATGCTTTAGAGTACAACTTATATATCCAGGTTATACCGGTGTTTTCATGTGCTGTTGATCACAGCATGTCAGGCATCGCCCTCTCTACAGACAGTCTACCGACTCCTTATTTTGCATTAGATTTGGAAGCATATCACAGTCCACCCAAAATGCTTAACCTGGACTTCTCTGTTTCTGTCAGGAGCTCTGCACAACACTCCTGGTGGAGCTCTTACTGTGAAACAAAGTCTGTTTCCTACTGACTGCTTTAAAATTCACTTTTTCTCCTCAGTCTTTGAAATTCAGTGATTTGTGAGTGGAGGATTGCTTTCATGAAGTGTTGAGAGGCCCCTGCGAGGACTCTGATCTGCAGAAGAAGGTGCTTGAGTTTTTTGATCAGTGGCTTTGTTTTCTGGTTTGGATCCTGAATTTATCAGCTTGACAAGTTGTTTAGTTTCTGGTTTTGTTTTACTATGTTTCTCCTTTATATTCAAATAGTCTATGCTATTTAGCAGAGGCTGTTGAATTCTCTGGCACTCTCAGGATAATTGGGTAGATAGGGAGGGAGAGCTCTTTATTTTCAGAGACTTTCTGATATCAATATTGAATTTAGTGAATTCCACCTGCACTGTAAAACAACCTTGCATTTCTTTAAGGTAAGCATGTAGAGGAGTGGGTACTGAAACACTCAACTTTTGATGTAGCCGTGGTTACCACCAAAATACAGTGGGTAATTGGTGGACCCAAGTCACCCGGTGTTCAAAAGCAAGTGGGAGATGGTTATTCTGCACCCTAAAGAAATTATCTGCAGATGACTGATGGGTGGTGCATCATAGCATCTCAGTGGAAATACATATGCTTTAATGGTATATTGCCCCTGTTTTCTATAGTTCTTCACCTGGGTCTTGCTGTACCCTAATCAGGACACTCCTCTGCTGGCTGCCCTTCCCTCCTGTCCTCTTGTGTGGACACGAGTACCCTGCAGGACTCCACTCCCCGGCCAGTGTTGCTGTCTGGCCATGGGTGGCCGGCACTGCTGTGCCTCTGGGTGCAGATGGAGGGGCATCCTCCTCCAGGCCCCCCAACCAATTTTCTGTGAAGATCAACTCCTGACCCCTGCGAGCCCTCAAATGCTTGTGATAGACACTCGAAGCAGGTTTCAGGGGAGCCTTAGAGACTTCATGTTTTGCAGATCCTTGCAAGTATCTCAAAGGAGTTCAAGAGGAGTGCATCAATAACAACTGGAAACCTCCCTGAAGTGGCTGGTTGCTGCCTGCAGGGCAGTCAAGCAGCAAGCAAGACAATGTACTTGATTTTATTGGTGAAACTCTTTTCTGTTTGCCCATTTTAATGTTTTACTCATATTTTAGTTTACAGTACGTAGTATTCATATACTGTTATTTTACTATCCCTAAAGAAATATGTTTTGTTACCCTGTGACCCATAACCGTGGCAGGTTCTCAGCCAGCTTACTGACAAATTTGAAAAGGGGATTAACCATTGTCTCCCTGCTGTGAAGTTAATTTTCAGTGTAGCCATCTGGGGTTCCTGAAATTTGCTTTAAGTCTGCCCTACTGTTCCTGTTTGGTCCCTTGCCTCAATTTCCCCATTACTTACTATTTATATAGGGTTTCAAATGCCAGTTGATCACATTCAATGTCCTACTGCACTGCTGGGCAATATAAAGTACAAAACTGTCTCTGACCCCAAAATAATAGTTAACTATAATGAATTCTCTAAGCACTCTATTAAAATAAAATGTGAATCCTCCACTTGTACTTAGCCTGCAGCCTAAGCCATCAGTATCCAGCATTATTTGCAGTGCTGTAACATCTTCAGAAATACCCTAGTGAGTGAATCTTGTTTCAGTGTTGCCATAGCGTTTCCGAAAGGAAAAGCTAAAAGGCAAAATCACTTGAAAACTGATTCAAGCTTCACTGTCCACAAAACACTTCTGAGAGACAGACTTGGTTCTTGTCCAGGAGCACCAACTGGGTGCAAAGCTCCAACACTGTTGAGGTTAAACTAATTTAACCTGCATAGACATAGTTATCTTAGTATCTTAGTACAGATTACTCTTGACCAGGAGAAGGAAAGAGCAGTTTTAAGAGACATCATTATCAAAGTCCATATTGCTATACCGATGGGGGTGGGGGGAGGGGGAAGAAAGCAGTTGTGACTAACATTACTATGCTTGTATAAAATCTGTAAAAGGCATCTTTCAAAGACATTGCAAGTATTAACTGCATACTAACAGCATATTAACTACAGTTGCCTTATCCTTTAAAACTCTTACCTTAAGAAGTGTTTCATACCTGCAACTCCAATAAATTAAGCAGTTCTCCAGAAGATCTCCAATTCTGTCCCAGGAAATTAATCTTCTAGTGCTAGGGGTGAAGAGTCCAAATCAACCAGAACTTTGAATTTGTCTTGCACTTGCACTCAGGTAAACATGACTAGAGACATAGTAAGACATGGAAAATTAACTTTCCTGTGGAAAACCTCCCCACAATTTCCCCCTCTAAAAAAAGAGAAAAGGAAATATACATTAGCATGCTTTTGTCACTGACTTAAATACATATTTAAATGAGAGAATAGTAACAGCACATGGGAAATGGCATTTGCAGTGAGAATCTTGCTTGAAATAAATGTGTGGGGGGGGAAAGATAGAAAAAGATGAGAATATTTTATTTTATGGTGCTGAATTAGAAGTTGCAAGCATTTGCATTCATTTTCACGTAGTGTTCATTATTATTAAAAGCCTAAGGTTTCTATTGCTGGATCCTTTAAATAATAGAAATATTAAGGCAATAGACACCCCAAGGTCTTTATTAGGCTGTAGGTAGTTCTATTCCAATGCTAGTTTCAATACCATGAAATTGGGATCATTTTATTAATTCAGTTACCTCCTGCTTTCCAACATATTGCATGGGGGAAACTTTCTTCTTCATGCATATTTACAGCAGTGAACCTGAAGAGGACTCCTGTTAAATATCTGGTGCCTTACAGGAGCCTTGTTTCTTGATTTTTCAGCTTTTATATCAAATTAAGTCATTATAGCATAAAGTAATGAAAAACAACATTTGTATTAAACTGTAGCTGCGTTTATTGATTGATGCTAAAACTCAGGCATTTTATTTCCTTGCACTTTGGGAAATAGATGAAATGGAGCACCTTGTTGAGATCAATCTTTATTCTTTTAACAAAAACAAGAAAATTTCTCCATTGTAGTCTGAAAACTGGATATCTATGCTGGCCTCCAAAGGAATAGAAAGTTAATGCACTGCTATGGTTCTCTTAAAGGTGTTTTTGGCTTGGCTTATAACATCCAGTCCTTAATTACTGCTTTGCAAAGGGCTTTAATTGAGCATTTTCATTCCTCATATGCAAAAGTACCTTCTCAGGCATAACTTATATGTTTACCAGACAGAAAGGGTTAATATGCATGTACAGAACGAGATCTCTCAGAAACAAAGGACCTCTGCACATCTTGTCTTGCTTTGCTACAAGTTCAAGGACCATGGCTTGACTGCTGCAATCTAATAAATTAAAGTTGTGAGCTGTCTTTTGGCATCTAGGATCTGTAGACAGTGAAAGCAAAAGAAGCGAAAGAAGAGCTGGAGGCATGTGCTTTTTGCATACACCCAGCATCTCTGGAAGTCCTACAGCAGCCCTAGTGGGGGCATAGGCTTGACTTTGGTCTTGTATGTTCTGTAAAGTTAGCCTCCTTCCCCTCCTAGAACAAGAAAGAGAGCTGGTCTCCAAATGGCATTTTCAGTCTCCTTAAAAATGTACTTTCTTTTGAGGCTTACAGCAGATATATAATAATTTGGTATCTGAAATCACTGCCTGTCATGCTGTCCAGTATTGTCTCCCAGTTTTTGCCTGTGTTGTTATAGTCTATAAAAAGTGTTTCAGAACAAAGATCACTCTGTACACACAACATTCCTTACACTTGCCTCACTTCCAGCTACTTTCAGGGACAATACTATGGGCCATATATTCTCACCCAGAAGGGTAGCATTTTGGCTCTTACACTGCCAAATATTATAAAGTTAGTGATGAATCAGTATCCTTTTGTATTTTGTGCTTGCACAATAGCTATCAAAATAGGGATATGATCTGTGAAATTAGTTCTCAGGTACTTGATTAGCAATAGTGATGTTTCAAATAAGTGCTAGTGCTTTGGTATCAGAGGTATCTGTATATTTCCAGGCTCTCCAATCATCCTGGTTTCTTTTATTTGTTGTGTAGTGGCTAACTAACATTTTTTCAAAGGAAAGGTGTATTTCAGACTCAATTCTAGTTTATGTAAGCTTGGTCATGAGTGAAACTAAGCAGTGAAGTTTTTTCAGCAGGTGCAATTAGGGTAGTTCTGCTAGGTCCAGCTGTAGTGCATGTCTTCACCAGGAACATGAAAAGGGAGATGCTGTGGACCCACTGCTGCTCTCAGACCATCAGCATCTCACCAGCTTGAGACCTCCTGCCAACTCTTGGTGCATTCAGTGCCTTACTTGTGGGGTGGCTCACTTTCCTGACCCCATGCAAAACGTCTTATGCCACAAGAGAGGAGAGAAGAAATGCAGCTGAGCTGAACATACAGAGAAGAGGCTACCTTAGCATGTCTGCAATTCCTGCCTGCCATGAGAAGTGGTCTGGCTTTCTCAGCATCTCTGTGCAAGCAGGGCCCTCCTCCTGGACCATATGCTGTGCCTGGGGATGGAACAGGGCTTGGGAGACTTGCGAGCTACATATTGTGCATGCTCAGCTGGGCACTTACAAGAGTAAAGGGCCAAAAGCCAGGCTGCACATCTGTAGTCTGTTGTGCTGGATAATGTCCTGGCCATTTCTGCACCCATTCCATCCTGGGTGAGAGCCTCTTGCTCCCTTTTGGGCTGTAAGGTTTTGGTTTATAGTTGTGGTTTGTACAGTACACAGCTCTGCTGAGGTGCTGACTGAGAGCTGTTACTGGGTGAATAATAAATAAACTGCAATAATAATTTCAAGATGTCCATACTGAAATACAGTGTGGGGTGTTGCACTGCACAGATAAACACAGGACCAGTTCAGAAATATCAATTCTTATTCCATTTGTGATAAAAACTAGCTACAAGTTCATCTTCCCCCAAGGTACAAAGCTAGTTCATTAACCCACTGCACTATGCAGACCTTGCATTGACATCTTGTGTTAGTGATTTTTCACGCAGAACCTGTCATTCCAAGCAAGAAGCAGGTTTGTGTCCTTGGAGCCGGAACTAGAGAAAATGTCATTGCAATTTAAGCAACAGTGATCAAAAGTAGCTATCTCAAATCAACAGGACTCAGTTCCAGCCCTTTATACTAATCCAAAATAAGTAAAGAACATCATGTTCAAAGAAACGATTTTTGTAAAAGACTTGACTTTTAAGTCTGTGTGCAAAAATATTCCTTTTGATCTGAGTTCAGTGGTTTCCCCACATATCGAAAAAAGACTTAGCAGAATAGGTAGTAAATTAAACTGGAATATGAAATAAAGACAGCACTAGACAACTATTTCTTCTCAGTTTTACCAGCTCACGAAAGAACCGTGTTAAGAAATTATTAATAGTGCTCTTAGAGCACGTGATTTACTAGATTATTGTGACAAAGAGAGGCAGGGAGAGAGAGGTTACGGACTCTGGGCCATGTTTTGCCCTTGGGCTTGAACTCCTGTGACTGGCAACAGTTTGGGCAGTTGCTCTTTCGGCTCACATGATAGATGCACTTAAAGATCATTTGTGCTTTCTGTGTTAATGGCCCTTTGTGTGACAGATTTATAAATCCATATAGGGGCTAAAGAGCTGATAGAAGAGTTTCCACCCTGTACCCTGTGGTGCTGAAGATCCAAAATTCTGGCTGTGTTTTAGAACAAATATAGCATGTTGGCAAGTATGCATTGCATGTAGCTCTCTGTGACAGTTGGAACATTTTAAATGAATTACAGGTTAAATCTCTGTACTACAAAATTACTGAGTAGCAGCATCTGCACCATTGCTAATTGCTAATGAATCCATCTATACATCTCCAGATGCTCAAGAATAGAACTCGCCACTGGGTTTAAATATGGTGGATTTTGTAAAATGATAAGTAGAAAAGAATTTCAGGATCTTTGGTCTCAATCAGTTTTTGGTCAATAGACATTTCTGTAATGTTATGTGTGCACACTACTACTAAATATGGTTGTAAGGATAGGGAGTCAAGTAGGAAAAGGCTGTAGCTAGACTTTGGTTTTTTGTCTTTTATAGCTGTGAACCTGTGCATTATAATGTCAGTTCTTCATTTCAATCTTGTTTTGCCATATTTACCTAAGTAAGTGTGTGCTATCTGAGTTGTATAACTCCTGAATCTGCTCTGATTTATTAACTTTCTATTTTCTCTAGGATTTTAAATAGGCAGGGGGATATAAAAATCACAAAAAGCATTTACTCAAGAAGAAATTTTGAGCTCACCAGGGTAAAAATATATACATACAAAAATAAAACCTTTGGAAAATATTCAGAAGAGGAGGACACATGTAATTTCACACTGAAACTGGTCTGGAACAGGTGAAAAATGTTTGGTTTTAGAGTAAAAAAATGGCAATAGCTGCGCTGTGGAATCTGTACTCTAGATAAAACACACAGCAGAAATACTGTCATGCCCAGTCTTTCAGTAGGGAAGAGAGTAACGTTTTCCAAAGGAACTACTTCTTTAATCAACCTGTCTTCCATTTCACAGGTGATAACTCCAGCTCTCTGCTTGTCCAGCAGTGGTTCCCATCCAAACACAATGCTCTGGGAACTCGTTTGTCACAACAAATCCACTTCATAAATAATAAACCAAAGCTTTGTCTCAAAGAATACCAGGACAGCTGTCAAAAGAGGTGAGATTTGTTTACAAAGAGAACAAGATGTAGTAAATGGATGAGGTAGAAGCAGTCAGAAAGGGAAGAGTCATATCTAAAGGTTAATGTGAAATGGAACAAAACTCACAGTGGGCATTTCAGGGATCAGAGGCATCTGAAATACGAGAAGCTACATCAAAGAAAAAATATTAATCACTAGGTAATGAAATTGTGAGAGAGACTTTTTGTTTTTATTCTAGAACAGGAACTGGACTGGCTCGCAGATAATTTCCCTATCTATTCAGCAAATGAAGATATAAAAATATTTATTTCCAACTTGCATTGGGTGGAGGCTGGCATTAAAAAATGCTACTTATATTCTTTTCCAAATGTTTGCTGCTCCTGTATCAACACAAAGGTTTCTAAAGATATAAAAAGTAGTCTAAAGTCACAGTGAAAACTATCTTTTGAGATCCCACTGAACTGATGGCTAATCTTTACATTTACGATGATTTAAATATTTATAATTATTTAGTGCAACGTGAAAGAGACTTATCTGGGCTTACATCTAAGGGTGAACAATGAGCACCAAATAACATTACTGACCCCAAATGTATTATTATGAATTTCTGTTTTGATAACTACACTGGTGATTAACACCTAGAAAAACACAAGTGCTGGAAACAAGGAACCAAATCCATGGCAACATGATGTTCAATTTTTAGCTTTCTAATATGTAGGAAGGAAATTAGATTTTCTTTATTTTTTTTTTTTATGATGTATAATAGCATTAGTGATCTCTGGATCAGGTAGCTAATGGAGGGTTGGCTTAAGAGTCCCTGGGTTTATCTTAGACTTTTTACTCTTCCAGCCACTCATTAGCTGCCAGGAAATGTTTGACTCAGGGGTCATTATTGCTTAAATATTACCTCTAAAAGCTTCTCATTACTGTCAATACATTTTGCTTTTGTGCTGTATTAACAGGCCTAAGTAGTAATACAATTAACTGTAATAACAAATCAGGCAAATAATAAAAGCCCTGCAGGCCAGGGACAGGGCCAAGACTAATTACTTTATTTTCTACATATTTCTAGTTTAGGGTTGGATATTGACACCATAATAAATCCAAACAGGAAGAATAAATATCACATGAACTACTACAAGAGAAGACAGAAAAGAAGGAGAAAAGGAGAAGGAGAAACAGTCTTATGGAAAGAGAGAGGGAGACAGAGTCAGAGGGAAAGAATAGCGTAATGCCAAAGTTTTCAGTTTTCACATTCCTGCCAATGAGAAAAGGTGCAAGGACATAATGCAGTATGCCAAATAAGTGCAGATATTTCATCACCAGCAACTGCTTTTTGTCTTCTCGGTTTTATGTGTGTAAACAATGGCTTGTGGCTTGAGGCCATAGTACAAATATTAAACGGGGCACTCTGATTTTGTCACAAGTTTCCTGCAAGGAAAGATCTCATCTGAAATTCCCAGAAGCAAATAAAAATGAAATGTTGTCTCAGTGTGAACAGAAACCTTGTCCTTTTTTCACCTGGTGAGACTGCAGCTCAGTTTCCCATCAGCCTGCATCCATTATCATGCATTTTCCTTTTTATGCTCTCTCCATCAGCCATCAGGTAGTGTGGTCTTTATACTCAGTAGTTCAGCTTTTCAAACTAAAGCAGCATGAAAAAAATGTCAACACATAAGAACTTCTTTCCAGGAAAAAAATCATAGGGAAAAAAATTGTGTTAGAGTGCAATTGATGTTGAGAGGGAATATGAGTAAGTTTAAAGAATAAAGTGATTCATAAATATGTTGTAAGTATTCCTAAAGCAGAGTTCAATGTCTTGCAGTAGCTGGTGGTGGTGGCTGTTGCCAGTGTGTTGTCTCTGAAATGACAATGTTCAGCTTGTGTTATCTCATATCTTTTCCTGAAGAAAATATGGGCTGGTTCAGTAGCACAGACTTAACCAGATTTCACTGTCAGGAAGAGATGGTCCTGGCATGCCCATTCTGACAAGGTGTTAATCTATGAATGGCTGTGAGAAACAGACTATGACACAAAAATATGCCCTTTACAGAATGATAGAATCATTTAGGTTGGAAAAGACCTTTAAGATCATCGAGTCCAACTGTTAACCTAACACTGCCAATTCCACCACTAAACCATGTCCCTAAGCACCACATCTACGTGTCTTTTAAATACCTCCGGGGATGGTGACTCAACCACTTCCCTGGGCAGCCTGGTCCAACCCTTCTGGTGAATAAATTTTCCCTAATATCCAATTTAAACCTCCCCTGGCACAACTTGAGGCCATTTCCTCTTGTTCTGTCGCTTGTTACTTGGGTGAAGAGACCAACCCCCACCTGGCTACAACCTCCTTTCAGGTAGTTGTAGAGAGCGATAAGGTCTCCCCTCAGACTCCTCTTCTCCAGGCTAAACAACCCCAGTTCCTTCAGCTGCTCCTCATCAGACTTATGCTCTAGAACCTTCACCACCTTTGTTGCTCTTCTTTGGACATGCTCCAGCACCTCAATGTCTGTCTTGCAGTGAGAGGCCCAAAACCGAACTGAGGTGCGGCCTCACCAAAGCCGAGTACAGGGGCACAGTCACATCCCTATTCCTGCTGGCCACACTATTCCTGATACAAGCCAGGATGCTGTTGGCCTTCTCGGCCACCTGGGCACACTGCTGGCTCATATTCAAAAATAAAAAAGCCTGCATGCTTTCTGACTCCCTTTATATACAGCAATCAAAGAAAGGCATTGCAAGTTAAAAATACTGTAGTACACCATGTACCCTCCTTATGCAGCCATTACACTACTGTGGAATTCCTAGCCCATTTTTTTGCAATATCTTGACATTTGTTCACTTCAATTTTTACCCATATAAGGTGTTCATGAATGCATTGGTTTTCAGCAATGAGACCTACCACTGAGATGCATTTTAGCAAAGCATTTCTGTGAGCACTCATGCTTATCAACTTTTCAGCAAACTTTGGGTAAATATATTTCTAAATTATTCCACAAGCAGTGCTTAAAGTTGTGCTTAAATTAAGCCTATATAAGTTAAAAGCACATTTAGGCATGTCAAATATCAAGTCTCATCTATCCTATTACTATGAGTAAAAAAAAAATTGAAAGAAATCTTTATTTCTTTAAACATCAATGTACCTATTCTGGAGACCACAAAGAGAATACTACCTTCAATCCTACTTATTTGATTATGTCACGGTATCAGTACAATACTCACTCAGAACTGATGAAAGCTATTAACCTGACCCTGTATGTTATTCTGCAATAATAATTAGAAGTCATGGTTAGTTATTTACCTTAATTTAAATCTGATGTCTACAGGTATGTGCTGGAAAGAGGACCCTAATTGAGTTTCAACTGCAGGCTGAAAGTTGTTGCCTTAGAAAAAATGTGGGACAAAGTAGTATAATAAGATGACCAATACTTCCAAGTGGACCCATTTTAGAATTAATTTCAAGTTAAATTAATTAATCTAACTCAAAATGCTCAGAAAAATTATTCATTTTTATGAGGAAAGATGCCTTCTGCGTAGGGAAAGAAAAGCTGCCCACAACTGAGAATCCCATTCTTTAGAGCAGAAATAAAGCTCGGTGTCCAGCCATCACTTGCACAAGGAATGGTTCCCTGAGCTCTGGCGTTTGAAACAGACACATTTATTCCTAACTGTACTTGGCTTTTCAGAAGTAGATAGGTGTACGAAAGTCTCATAGCTTCAGTTTCTGCATCTCAAAGACAGCAAGAAATACACCCACCTGAATTAGTAAACTGCACCAACACATTACTTAGTCAACAGTTAACTGAATTGGTTTTCTAATTAAATAAAAAATAAAAAACAGCCGTTTTTGACTTACTACCATGTTCAGAATTCCAGACAACAGTCTTGAACCCATAAATGCCCTTACCCTTCTCCAGCTGACACTGGAAGACCACCAAGGTTGTGAAGTCTAGTATTCAGAACATGAGGAACCATCACAATGAAGTTTACTGTTTGCATTCACCCTCCTTATGCATATGCATTACCCTGCAATCCTTTCTTACATAACAGCACGCAAACTTTTCCACAGGGTCTCTGACTCAGTGAGAGCAAGGTAATCAGTCTGTATTCCCTTTTATTCTTGCTGGAAAGGCCCCAGGCCTCACTTAAAGCATACAACTGAAAACCCTCAGTGAATTCAAAGTTAATAATACCCTCACTACTATTTCTATAGTGATTACCTGATGCTCTCAAAGACTGATTTTTTAAAAAATGTGTTTAAATACCTGTCCAGGCTGCCAGGAGCCTCTAAGAGATTTTACAATTTGTCTTTTCATTAGGCAGCAATCTGGAAGCCGCTGAGAGGTGACCATCTCTGGGAGGGCGTTACCCAGAGCATCCAACCCTCCCTGGTTGCAGCAGAGGAGGATTCACTCTCCTTTGGTACAGCCCAGATGTACATTCTGGCAGAGATCAAGACTTCCCCTTATATTTTCCTTGTCTTTGTGCTATACCCAGCCAGTCCGACTATGTCATTGTTTGGGTCTGGCCAAGGGGATGGGGAAGAAGCTGGAGACGCAAAGGGTCTCAGGTGGAGGTGAAAAGGCCTTGCAAGAGAACCACTTAATGTGGGAGAAGTAGCCAACAGGTTCAATGGTGCCTCTGTCTACTGCTGTTCTCGCAAGGGCTAGCAGACCTTCCCTGTGAGATGTGCATCCATCAGGTCCTTGAATACAGAAGTGCATCAAGAGAGATCAGTCTAAGACGTGAGAATCCTGGTTGGGAAAGCCATTAATAAAGTGAAAATTGCACATGAATGATGTAGGGAACTTGACTGCACATGAGGGAAGTATATGGTATATATCTATTCACGAAAATTTGTTAATAAATGCTAATAGGTTATCATTTTTGGTAAGCTACAGAACACAATCTGCTTTAGGATTACTTTTGGATCTTCCAAAACACATTGCAGAGATCTGCTGATATTTCAGCCATTTTCACCTTAAATTTCTCATATAATCCTTTTGACTTCATTCTTTTTTTTCTTTTAACATTGATCACCACCCACCAGCTATATTTGCCTGATGCATTCAAAAGTCACCATTTTTTCTGCTTGTATCATCTTGTTGTCCTGGTTTGAAAGGAATGAAAACAATCAAACCATGTCTTTAAACCTCAGTAGTCCATGGCCTTCCACATCAGTCCTCTAAGCTGTAGAATGGTGGTTGTACAGCTTGTATGAGGACAGAAACTTGAATGCTATGTTTCTCAATGCTGCACTGGGGTATAAAGTGCCTTGCAGTTCTGGCCAGTATGTGGTTGAGTGGCGAAGCCTGGCAAGTCAATGTGTTTTTGTGTCCTGCAAGGCCAGGCGAGGGCTGCTTGCCAGGGTTTATGCCTGGAATTTGGAGCAGCTCATTGTCTTGATGGCAATTTAGATTTGTATTTTTGCTCATCAAAGAGTCTGGATTAGAAGACAGTTGTTACAGTGAAACACCAGCTGATCCTTGCTGATCCCCAATAAAAAAGGGTAAAAGCAATCCTACGCAAGTCTGGTAATTATTTTGCATTGTGGTGTAGCTGGTCATCCAACTGCCCATTTTGCTTATCGTCCTATCACAGCCTGTAACACACAATGTCAATAATTGAAAGCAAAACAAAGGCCAGTCGTGCAGTGCACAGTAATTGATTGTATCGTGTGAATTATGCATTAAAATGTCTCACTGTTGTTGTTCCTCTTCAAGATTCACTGAAATAAAGTTTGTGCTATGTGAACCTACTGTTGTCTCCCCTCTTCTTGAGAAGAATCCTGAAACATACTGTTTCATTACCTGTTCTTTAAAAAGCTAAGATAGGGTAGCATGCCCCAGTAGACTTGTGTGATCAGTTCTGCACATAAATGTAATAAAAAGATAGTTTTATCAGTGAGGACTGGAAGAAAAAAAGAAGGGAAAAATTTAACTCTAATTCTTTGGCATGAACTGACTTCGTGTAATGTTCTTCTTTCCTACCCAAATGATATGATCTGGTAGTTTTCTGTAAACAACCAGATGAAATGATCTTAAGGAAAATAAAGTGGTTTAACTCTAGACAGGAAAATGAGAAAACAATATACATGGATGTCCAGGACAATCCATTTATATATAACTGAAAGTCACTGAGCAATGTACCTGTTTATCCCAGGATATGAATATGATGGATATCATCTATAAACAATACATGCAATAACAATAGATCTGCCTGAAGGACAGATATAAGTCAGAGCCCAAAATGAAATACGGGGGTTTTTTTCCATAATTTGAACACACTGTTGAACAATGAGTTCCCAAGGATTTGAAAAGCCAGAAGCTAGCAATAAACTTAGAAATGTCTTGCATTTAGTGCAAATAAATGTAATTTGTAGTTGTTAAGATACAAATGGGAAATGTCAGTAATTACTGTTATTAACACAATCATAAGTTTATATGGGTTCACAGAAGTCAAATAAATATTAATTTAAAACTGTGGGCACTCAGGACAGCCTCATAATGTACACAAGGATCCAGCTTGTCAGAACCAGGTGGAACTTCTCACTTGCTACAAAATTGTTCTGACTGTGAAGCGGTTACTGGATACAAAAATAGTTTGCTTGATCTTGGTCAAGGAAGAGCACATACCAACACAATGGCCGTGCTATTTTCTTTGCAGTTGTGGGACTGAGGTAGCAATTCCAACGACAGAACTGTAAGAGCACTTCTTTCTGCAGGCTAATTAGGTTTTTCTGTGTCACTTGATAGGGAAAATGGAGACATGGACAGGTGCTATGAGGACATTAGCACAGAAAGTGGATGACACTTTCACCCCTACAACTCTTCAGTTTTAACCCATGTTGGGACCTCATAGATTTACAGCAGTGCTCCTCCAGGAGCTGCACAGAGGAGCTGGCCCTACCACAATCGGGGAGGATCTTCCCCTCATTCTCAGCCATGTTTCAGGACAATACTAGGAAGATACCTGGTTCTCATTCTTATTTCTTCCACAGAAAGACTTGGAAGAAACAACCTGAGTGGGGTCTTCTTTGGGAGAACAGTGGTTTTCAGGAAAGAGGGGAAGAGTGGTCCTCTCTTTCCTCTTCAGAGCACAGCAACTGGACCGAATGCCTTGTTTCCTAAGTGGAAAGGATGATACAAGATTCTGCAACAACATGAGTCTGTACATGGTAATTTTGGTATCAAAATTAAGGCCAAATTCATTTACATTGCAGACAAAAAGAACTGACCAAAGCTTATTTTCAGCTGTCCAAAACAAAACTCAGAGCAGTCACGTTCTGCATGGTTTTATGTTTTCTAAATATCAGGACTCTTTTCCATAAATAGCTTTTGCACTGATTACTTGTGACCATTAATATCAGCTGCCTTTAAACATCACCAGAGAATCAATGTATAAATGTGTGCAAACAGTAACTTTTCAAGCTACTTCAAATGCTTGAAGTTAGTTCACATAATAAACAACTGGTAATTTGAATAATTTCAAAACAAATAAAGTATCCTTCTAAAATTTAGAAGTTTTTATTATAAATCCTTGAAAGGTTTGGTTCCAGCACCTGTTAAATAAATAGAAGTACTCCCTTTGATGTAAATAATTGCTGAGCCACTCTTCAATTAAGAAAGACCATATTTGCAAGAACAAAGAGATTATTTACACATTTTTCAAAGTTCTGAGCAATTTTGTTTTAAAATCTTACATACATACATTGGCCATTGGCAAATGGCAATCCATACTCACAGAGCCACACAATCACCAATTTGTTGAGGCTGGCAGGCACCTCTGGAGATCATCCAGTCCAACTCCCTGCTCAAACCAGGGTCACCCAGAGCAATCCACTCAGGACCACTCCCTGCCATCAGGTATTTATACACATGGGTAAAATACTCTTCTTTTCTCCGGCCTGACCAGCCTCAGCTCTCCTTGCTAAGACATGCTTCAGTCCCCTGTCATCTTTGTGGCCCTTAGCTGGACTCGCTCCAGTATGTCCTTGTCTCTCTTGTACTGGGAAGCCCAGAATTGGACTCAGCACTCTAGATGTGCCTCACCAGGGCTGAGCAGAAGGGAAGCATCAGCTCCCTTGACCTGCTGGCAACAGTTCTCCTAATGCAGACCAGGATACTGTTGTTCTCCTTTGAGGCAAGGGCACATTGCTGGCTCATGCAAAAAAGGACTCCCATGTCCTTTTCTGTCAAGCTGTTTTCCAGCCAGTTGGCCCCCAGCATGTACTGATACCTAGGGTCATTCCTTCCCAGGTGCACAGCTTGGAATTTCCCATTACTGAACTTCAAGAGCTTCCTGTCGGCCCATTTCTCCAGGTCCCCCTGGAAGGCATCACACCCATCCAGCCTATCAGCCACTCTTCCCAGTTTTGTGTCATCTGCAAATTTGTTGAGGGTGCAATCTGTCGTGGCATCCTGGTCACTAGCAAAGAGGTTAAATAGTATTGGTCTTAGTATTGATCCCTGGGATACACCATTGGTGCTGGTCCTCCAGCTGAAGACTTTGTGTGACTGGTCTGAGCCAAGCTGTTCAAGTTCCTTCTTCTCTTCCTGCTTTTCCTTCCTGGACACAGTAGTGATATTTGCTTTCTCCCAGTCCTTAGGAATCACTATGAGCTTTCAAAGATGATCAAGAGTTGCCTCAAAATGCACTCGTGGGTGCATCCCATCACAGCCTATGAATTTATGTCTGTCCAATTTGTTTAAACATTCCCTAACCTGATCCTCCTCCAGTGAGAGTAAGTCCTAATTTTTGCCCTCTTCCTTCCTCTCAGGACTGTGAATTCCACCACCTCCTGGATTGCTTGTTCCATGCTCTGTTTCCCTTCCCACAGATATTGGAGTGGTTCAGGATACCCATGAAGACAAAGATCTGCCAAAATGAGGCTTCTTCCAGCTGTCTGAAGAAGGCATCGTCTACTTCTTCCTGATCAGGTGATGTGTAGTAGTAGTGTGTGGTCCCACCACAAGGTTGCCCATGCTGGTCTTCTCTCTAACCCCAACCCATCACATCTCATTAGCTTATGATTACCTCCCTAGGTGGAGCTTCTTGCATCCCCGCTGCTCTCTCACTAAATTTGGATTCACTACTACATCACCTGTTTTGGACAGGAACCATTATTCAGAAACTGGGACTCAAACCTACAATTTCTGGCTCTGCAAAAAGAATGACACTAAATAGACCAAACTAGTGGCCAAAGCTGGCCTGTATAGAACTTTGGCTGCTGAGCACTGGCTTGTTTATTTGTTTACTTGCTTTCAAAGGCTTTTTTAAATGTTGTTAGTACATTCAACATGCATGTCTCAGTTTTATGGTCCAAGTCTGGCAAATAGCACTACATTGAAAACAAGTTTTCAGCGTTAGGTAATTAATTATAAGCACTTTTTTATTCTTTACTAAACATTTACATTTACACTTAGTTTGAGTCTGCATCTCCTTGAAAAGTAGAAGAGCAAACTTCAGAGTGTGGTGGAGACACAGAGCAGACTGGACATGTCTCATTTAAGCAATCTGTCCAGAGCAGATACTACTGCATATCTAATACTATTTATGGGAGTTGTGTATTATTTCAGAGTTTCGTATGACTTGGAAAATATATAAATGCTAGTAACTAAGTTACATATCGTAATAGAGGGAAAAGGCAAGAGAAAATTGTAGTTCTCAGAAACATTAGTGGCACCCTGAATGACTAATTTTTAATCCGTTGGTAGATTCTAAGGTAGAGCTTAAGTAAGTATGGGAAATTATATAACAGGCAAAACAAGCTACTTTGATTATCTAAAATGTAGAAAATGGGTTAATTTGTATTTTGAAAGCCTCGCGCAGTACACTCAGTAGCAGCTAACATTTGAATACCAGCCATCTTTGCATATCGGCTTTTGAAACCCCAAGAGCTTTTGCCATTTGTTCCGATTAGGTCTGTCTTCAGGAGATAAGTCTCTCAGGTAATTTGAAGCACAGGCACAAAATGAAGTCCGTTTGATGGTCTGAGACTAGAAAATGTCTCTTACCCAATTAATTAATGCTGTTCTTTTAAAATTCCTGTTCATGTTTCATTTTATATGCCATTCCCTCAGATGTCTGAACCCCAGCGCACATATTTCAGGATTTTTTTCTGTGGTTCTAAGAGTTGCTTCTTATGTAAGTAGCTACACTTTTTACCACGAGCTAAATATTGGTCTGGATCCCTTTTCACATCTGTGTGCACAGTGGCACACTCCCACCAGATCATTTCGTATGATATCTGCTGTAGGGTTTAAAGCTAAACTGACCTTTTTTACTCCAATATATTACATCCACCAGTCTGAGGATTATTTAACACCAAAAGCAAGCAGAGGATAGAGACAAAGGAGGAAGAGCTAAGCTCTCACTCTCTGTAGTGTTGCCTGCTCCGTCTCCCTTTAATATTACAATTGAAGTTACATGCTCTGAAGATTTCCTTTAACTTTCATACCTTTTTTTTTCCTCATTGAATCTGTGGCTGCTAGTGCTGAGTGCAAAACTGATTTCCAGCTATAAAGTCACTGCATTATTTAAGCTCTCATCTCTATTATGTAGTTACTTTATTAATACCTTTTTTAAGATCATGACCTTAATTCAATGTTTAAAGGAACAAAGGCAAATGTCTCAGTCAGTGACACATTTCTCATTTTAAGGAGAGATAAACCACCTGCTCAGCCCAGAATTATGGAACTTGGAAATGTAGGAAGCATTTCTCAGCATGTATATTCTGCAAAACGTGCTCCAAGGCAGCAAATGCCACTTCTGAGCCTACTGCCTTTGTCAGCCATTTTACACATCAGTAACATTCTTGTGAGCATGGCAGACATCTTGCAGAGAAATAATATCACTTGTGCATGGTAACCAGCAGGAGACATTGCTAAACACTACCCATTCTTTATTAGCACTGCTTTAACGAGCAGGAAAAAGATACTGTTTTATTTTTGAGCACTGTGAAGGCAATAGGAAATTATACTGCTCTTGTGGTGGATAAGGATATTAAAGATTTTACTTTTATTACAGACATATCACAGTGCTGTGAGGTAGTCAAAGAGATATAAAATTAAAGTATGGCACCAGCTGAAGAAATGCTGATACTTGTCCTTAAGTCAGTAAGAGTTTTATGTTGAAATGTCTGTGAAAATAATTCACAAATAGCTCAGACTGGTCTTAAGCCTTGATTTTCCCACTCCCAGCTCCTCAATTCCCTTACCTTTTTTCATCTGTCCTGCTTTCATCTTACTGGTGATCTTAGAGTACAGAGTGAGACGAGATACCGGAATTGGTAAGATAGAAATGCTTCCCATTAAACTACATATCCTCAGAGAAAAATAAATAGGAAACAAAGGATTGCGTTAGGGTTTTATTAATGTAAATTTTTTGGCAACTTTCACTACATAATGAGGTTCTTTATCACCACTGAACTTGTTTTTTGCTTTTCAGGTCCTGTAGAGCACAACTGCAACGCTAAAGCCAGTATCAGAAATTAAAATGGTGCACAGGGTGCACTTTTAAAAGCCCAGCATTCTGCGGAGCAGAAAGTACCGATGTTGCTACTTGCATAACTGAAAGAAAAGGGAGCGATTAAGAATAAAAATAGAAGTGAAATAGCCAGTGTTGTCAGATACAATTTGCCAGACTTTTGATCAGAAAAATATTTTCAGTGACATTTTTTTAATCAGTAACCGAGATCGGCAGTGTTATTGTTCACTGTAAGAACTGTAGGAATTATTAACCATATCAGTGTTTTACCTCAGAGTGTTTCCTGGGTTATTCATTCTCTTTATAAGATGATGCTTTTTTTTTTTTTCATAAGGTGACTCTTTGCTTTTGTAATCAGAGTAAGTTTGCCCATCCTGTGTTGCTCCATGTTTGTATAGTGGCTGTCCCCACGTAGCTCCATCCTGACAGCTGTGATGCATGCGTGATGTTGCTGCACAAGTCAAACATTGCTCCCCACTAAGATGCCCGACCCACCTTGCATCATTCCTTCTTAATGTAGTTTTACTCATGTGCTGCACCAGTGCCTTGTTACTAAACAAAGGATTGTTATGTTAGTTAAACTTCTTTGATTTTGCCCAATATTTAGTATATGGTATAATCTGGAGAACTTGAGACTTGAGGTCTTGATGCCGTTGCACTTGGAAAAAACAATAGCAGCAGATCACTGCAGAAATCTCAGTAGGGTATGTCCACACAATATTGTGTATATTCAGATTAGTCGTTGCAACTCACAAGTCTGTATTGCTATAAAACTTTATGAATAAACCCCTGATGTTCTTGCACTGACATGCTGGCACTTGTCCTCTGCTCATCCTGTCTCCCTGGAAAGCCTTTGCAAAGTGCCATCATTACATTGCCCACATTCCTTTATTTTCCTTAGGAAGCACGTGGCACCAATTTGTCCATCTGTAATAAGCTCCTTGTGAAGCCTCCCCTCCCACTGCTGCCCCACACCTTAAAGTCTCTCCCTGTGATAAGAGCAGAACCCCCCTGCTTACTGTTCAGAGGCAGGAGAAAGACACCCATCCAGTGTCAGCCATAAACTAGCAGATAACTCTGGAGAGTTGCCCTGCAGGAAAGTACGAGGGCTACAGAAATGGTCCATCTTGCTGGAGAAAAGAAGCTGTCTGGCCATCTCAGACCCCTGGACTTTGGGAGGGAGGGACCCCTCATCCCAGGAGAAGATGAAAGAGAATGCAGAGATGCCCAGAAAAGTGAGGGAAATTGCTTTTGCAGATTCATGCTCACCAAAATGAGATATGCTGCAGAAGGCACTGTAATGACAAAGGCAAAAGAGCAAATCAGTGGGGAGTGAGCTGAAGGTTAAATGAGAATGTGAAAAAAGATTACTGGAAACTTCTATGGCACAGGGGTTAATTGGAAGGAAGAAAAAATTCAGACTGCTTTGTAAACATGCTGTCTACAGCATAGATATATAAGAATGAATACAGAAAAAGAGGATTCCTAAAAGAAGTGACAATAACTGAGTTTTCTCTTCTCTGTCCTGCCTGAAGAATTACTTTTTATTGCTCCTCAAGTTATACTTTTCTTAGCTAAATGAAATAAAAGAACTTTTTTTTTGATCCACCAAGAAATTGATTTGATTCAAAGTCAAATATTTCTAGCTGGGAGATTGGTTACTTTCTAAAACCTAGAAAATTTATTTTAGAACATTTGAAAACAACATTTTTTTAAAAAATGAAAATATAGAACATTTCCATTTGGAAATATAAAAAAAATATGCTCCCTATCTCCCCTCCCTCCCGGTCCCTGTCCCTGCCCCTGCCCCTGTCCTTTTCCCTTCCCCTTCCCCTTCCCCTTCCCCTTCCCCTTCCCCTTCCCCTTCCCCTTCCCCTTCCCCTTCCCCTTCCCCTTCCCCTTCCCCTTCCCCTTTCCCTTTCCCTTCCTCTTCACCTTCCCCTTCCCCTTTCTTTTCCATTTTTAATTGTTCTATTTTATTCTTTCTTCTTTCATTCCTTTTCACTCTCTTTCTTTCTCTCTCTCCCTTTCCCCTCTTTTTGTCACTTTCCTACAACTATTTGCTATATTTTCAAGAATATGCTTGGTCAGCCTCAAAACTAATTTCTCTGAAATATAAATTATATGCCAGAAAATACTATTACTCCTGTAATAGCAGCAGTTATTTGAGATCCTATCAATGTACATCAAGGTAAAGTATTTCAGGTTGCAGATTCAAAGAATATACTCAGTACCCTCTGACTGGAATACTAGTTAAAAGCAGGGGAAAAAAATGTGTTAATTTAATTACAAAATACATAGAGTGGAATAAACCTATGCATACAACATTCAAACCTTGAACTGTGATCAATAACTTTATTCCTATGCTGAATGTTGGAAAACTTCAGTTATCTGTGAAGTCTACTGCATGGCAAAAGATGCAGACTTAAAACAGGTCCTATGCCAATCAGAAGAAAGCTTCAGCTGTGAATCTGTTCTGGTGTTGACCTGCTATACATTGGCAATAGAGTAAAATGAAGTGGAATTTAGAGAAGAAAAATTTAGTTCAGTCAGTAGTCTCAACAGTTACAATAGTGACCACATGCAAATATTCAAATTAATAATTTCTGACTGCACCAGATCAGAAAACATTATGCTTCCAGATAACATCTGTGTCATCCATCCTAAAGTTGCATGACACAGCTTCACCAGGGGGCTGTTGTAAAAAGCCATCTAAGCCTTAGACAGCAAAACATGGACTGTCTTCAGTCTCTTGAGCTTGCAAATGATGGTGCATCTGTGCTGACAACCATTACACATGTCCATCCAATCACCAGTGCTGATATGCATTAGCAAATGCAGGCTGCAGGCAATCTGCGGCAGCACAAGCTCAAATGGGCAATGAAGAAATTACCTGCAAAAAAGTGTCTCTCACATCAGTCAGAAAAATATCAAGAGTTAATGACAGTTGTTACCAATTGGTAGGTCTGTGGCTATATTCTGGTTGGGTTTTTTTTTTGGTTTTGGTGGTTAGTGAGGTTTTTTTATTTTGTTTGTTTTGGTTTTTTTGGTGGTTTTTTTGTTTTGGGTTTTTGTTTTATTTGTTTTGGTTTAGGGGTTTTTTTGTTTGGTTTGTTTTGGGTTTTTTTTCTTTTAGTGAATGATAGACATCATACCATGTCTTCTAAGTGCTGGAGCCTTGACCCATGGCAGGGGACTGGCCTTATGAAATAATTGTTCTTATGTGTACCCTTATTTAACTGTTCCACCCTCTCTACTTCTCTCTCTTTCATCCTACAGTTTTTGATGGGATTCAAAGGCTTAAACTTCAAGAATGTAGTATTTTTAAACCTCTGATTCTTTTCACTGTGTTAAAAATGCTCACCATCTCCCAACTCAGAAAGAGGAACTGATGAAGGCAGCCTGAATTAATTTATGAAGGTTAGCTGCTGCTTGTCACAAGTTACTTGCAGAAGAAGAAGAGTTTCCTTTATGGCCAACACCAGGGAGGTGGAAAGAGATTTGATGAGGGTAAATTTTGGAGGAGGGATGTTAGGTAGAATTAAACCTCTCCTAGCTTCACAACTTATGAGAGGGATTTTTCCCTCCGTAGATCTTTAAGGAGGCTGATGACAGAGTGGGTGATTTGTCACCTGAAATGCCAAAATTGGGGAAAAAAGGATGTGGCATTGGGAAGGAGGCAAAATGTTCTTGAAAGAAAAGCAAGCCAAATTTCTCTGTATAGTCATTAGCAAGTGTCAGAACGAAGGTAACACAATTTGCTCAATATCTTAAAGCTAATGATTTTCACACCATTCGAGGTTTTCTGGAGCTGATTTATGTGACAAGACATGAGGTCCAGTTTTGCACGGACTTTGAGACACGTCTCAGGTAACTAAATGTTGATCCTCTGCAAAAATCCCCATGCTGTACTATCCTCTTTCCATGGCAAACATTACGACTTTCACTTTATTTGCACTTTTGGTTGGGTTTGATTTCTACAGTCATTCATGTAAGTACTTTTGTGTGCTCATGTAAATCTATTCATATGTACAACAGTTTTGGAAATTATCTAAGGGAGCTTGCTTTGGAAACCTCATTATAAGAGTTACACTCATCCAGAGAAATATATAACTTGAGTCCACTATCCAATGCAGCAGAAATTTTGAATGGATTTTTTTATCTTTTTAAGCAACTACAGAAAGATAATCAAACAATTTTAGATAACAAATAAATCTACAGAAATACCATAACCTGAGAGCCTTCTGTGAGTAGAGTAAAAGCAAAATCTAAAATAAATTCCTCATTTTAAAATATTCTTTCTGTTACAGTTATTAGATTACAAAGATTTACACAATGAGGTGGTGAGTGCTAACACAAATGCCTTAACAAAGTTCCAGATCAATAGTAGAGACAGAAGATGTTTTTGTTGGTTGGCTGAGGTCTCATTGTGGGGAATCAAAATGCCTGTCTTAAATGCTGTTGTCTTTCTAAAATAATCTAGTCGAAATGCACTCCCCTGATTGGAAAATGAAGTAAGAGATCTGAGACTAGCCAGAGTTCTCAGGAGATCTTCCATGATTTATTATAACTTCCAGTTGATAATTAGCTTCCTCATTGTGTTTTACTATTTGTCTAGTCCTGTAAGAAACTATTTTATGTCTTTGATCATCCTTATCACCTTTCTTTGTAGCTTTTCTATTATATCCTTTCTGTCTCTTATCCACTGTTCAAGATTCAGAAACATCATGGGGCTGTACAGTGGCATGAGGATGGCTTCTGTTTCATTCCCCACTTCATTTCCATTTCCATTTCCATTTCTCCCTTCTTTCCTATCCCTTCTGGCACTCTGAAAGAGCCTTTGATAAGATTACTGACTGGCTGGTTTTTGGCCTAAACATAGCAGAATGTATGAGCCAAATTTCCTTGTCCACATTATAGGTGACTTCTTCAGCAAACTCTGTATTTTGAATATCATTATGTTGTATATATATATATACATACACACATTCATCAGTGTCATAACATTCTTATCCATCTGTCCACCAATTACTCTTTAGTATAGATTCTATCATGTTTCTCCAATGGATATTGACATGCTGACCTGCAGTTCCCATCTCCTCCATCAAAGAAATAAAAATAAAAATTTAAAAAAAAAAAATCATAGCACTAGACACTTCCCAATCCTTTTGTACCAAGCCAGTTTTAAGACATTTCTCAGGGATTCCACAGTTCAGTTGAAACCAATAGGAGATCAATAAAACAGATGTCCTAGGTGCTCAAGGATGAATGATGTGGTCCCCATTAAATTAGGGGATTCCCTTCCCCAACTTTGCCTAGACCTGTGACTTTTAGTAAGGATAGTGGTTTAAAGATATTTCCAAATTTTTCCAAAAAATATAATTATTTTTTTTCCCTGCAGACTTTACCAGCTTGTTGAAATGAATCACCTTTCTCCTAATGCACCATAAAACAGTTTCCATCAGGAAATATGAGTCAACTAGTTCCTGGCTACTAGTAAATTCTAATTAACATGGGACAATTTATGCTACATGAAACACATACTTTAAACTTGTGGAAAATTAATTAATTATTAATTATTTAATTATTCATTATTTATTAATTTCAGAATCCTGAAAAATCTCCTCCGTACCTGGATAAACTGTTTGTTAATACTGCTCCAGTTTGGTACATCTAAATCATCTCTGAACTCAAGCTGCTTTTCTCCATTGGAGGCAGAAACTAAATTTCACTTTTTCTCTGGGTGTCTAGCATACAGATTTGGTTCATAAAAAGTCTTTCTCAAGCATCTTTTAAATTGCTAATTAAATTGCCTGTCTTCTGAGTAAATTATTTCTGGGATGTTTAAAATGTCTCTGTTAAAGCTTGCTGTCAGGATGGTCCTGCTCCACTAAGAGTTACACATTGGCAGACTTTAATTAGAATAGCTGCTCACAGCTAATGACCCAGTCCAAAAAGGAGTCGACATGGGAGCTAGTTACTCCACTACAGTGACCAGCCTGCTTCGTGCAGTATAGCATCTTTCCCAGCCAGACAAAAATATCTGTCAGGAAATCATTTATTGCTGCAATGTTTCACTGTGAAGAGTGCAATGGGTCTTAGAGCTCAAACCTGAAGTTCTTTGTGGAGTATAACACCTTTTATCAGTCTTTAATAATAGCAAAATTTGAATATATCATATTGTATCTGACATCTTTCTGCTTTCTCTGACTTTCTGGCAGCCAGTTAATTTTAGAAGAGAAAATGGACTGTATAGGATGAAGCCTATGCTATAGTCATACCTTAAAATTTGCCAGTGAGATATCTGAGTGGCAAAACACGATCTCAGCCCTTTGTCCTTCTGGGAGCTCTGCACAGGCCATTGCTCCCAAGCAATGGGTGAGCTGGAAAGGAGCGCTTATGGCTCAGGGGTATGATGATCCACCACTTCTCCCCAGCAACTTACACAGGAGGAGTCTCATGGATTCTCCTCAGATATATCAGTGTGCTCTTCATTCAGTAAAAACCTCTAGGAAAGGCAAGGTATAGCCAACATCCCATCACCACCTTGAGTTATATCTCATCCCCAACAGAAGTTTCCAATTATTTCTGTTTGTGCCTGCTTCTGTGTATGTGTCTACCATCTGTATAACATTTACTGGCAAGATCTGTTTGGATAGCCTTGTCTTTAATTCCATTTCAACTTTAAAGAGCAAGTCCTGGCAGAGAAAACTTAGCTGAACATTTAATTCCGTTTCAACATTTTTTTATCATCAGTTGAAATTTTACTAAGTTGCATTTAGTGTAACCATCCTTGCTATGCAGCAAGTCATCTCTGTGCAGGCATATGCATTTTTCAGCTCTTTATAAGATTCTGCGGTATAAAAAAAATGGCTACAAATCTTTCTGCTACTTGACATAGGCAAATGATACTTATTACTCACTTTACTACCTACATAGATACAGAAAAAAAGAAAAATGTTTCTTGTGGGATAGCAGTCATAAAATGTTTGCCAGATCCTGAAACCACTGATTCAAAAACTTTAATATACATGGATAGCACTGAAGTGAGGAAAGAAAATGTTTTAGGTTCAGTCTGAGTATTGTTTAATGTCTTTCTGTATCTCTGAGGTAGGGATTGAGATTCTTTGTATCTTCAAGTTATGCACACACTTTGAAGAATAAACAAAAACTGAAAAATATTCTTTTTAGCTTGTCTTTTTAGAATGTTGTTGCATTTCCAAACCTCCACATGAGTTTGCTTATTTCAAAATCATATAATCCTTTTCAATAATCCTGTGTTTTCATTTTTTTCTCTATGGATCTGCTAAAGACATTTGAGATTAATAAGAAGAGCTGAGAGTTCACTAGACAGGAGGAACATTGAAACCAGTTCTACAAGATTTTATAAAATGCATGAAGTAAGCAATAGGAAAAAAGTTATTTTAATGTGGGGTTTTCAGTTTTCACACTCTTAAATTTTAAATGGAAATATAAACAAGTTAAAAAAGAATATGAAATGGCATACAATTTTAAATAAGCATTTTTCTCTTGAATGCCTATCTCAAAAAAAAAAAAAAATTAAAAAAATCTCTTACTAGACAACAAAATTACTTCAGATTTAGCTGGTCAATATGATAAATTTTCTGACTCTGCTTCTCAGAAATTTCTGGATAGGAAGACTTCTTGATAAACTCTGGCTGAAGAGTGTTTTGTACTCTAGTCACTGTCTAACATCAGTCTTCCAGGCAAAACAGTATTCTCCCCAAAGTGTTTGAGGAGTGAATGATTTGTACCCATGATAAAATGATAATGCTGTGCAAAGACATTTGCATCGTTGTTTAAAATCCTGAGAAGCTTCGTTTATATGGAAGTATACATTGTATTATTAGGTACTATATCTACTCACAATAAAATATCTTACTATAAAATAGTTAGGCTCCAGCAAACACAAGTGGAAACAGAACTTTATAAACTCAGATGTAACAGAAGAAGTTGAGAGGGAAAACATGGCTGGCATTTCAGCAAACCTATGAATATGTTGTACCTGTAATCAAATGAAAAGTGTCAAGTAAGCAAGCTGAACAGTTTATATAAAAAACAGTTAAAACATGGAACGAGTAGTATTAAAAGGAAATCAAACACACTTAACTGAACTAAATTATACCAAGATTTTCAAGAATTGTATTGACTTTAATGCAAAATGTGCCCCCAAATCCATAGATTGTTTTGGTATCTACAGCTGGATCTCACATTTTAAAAGGTCTAACATTGAATAACAAAGGATTTAAAGTGATAAAATTGTAAAAAAGTTTTCATTTTGTCTGTAATCTTTTCATCCTAAAATTACTATATCTCCTTGCAGTTTAATTGCATGTTCTGTCCAAGGGAACATTAAAAAAAAAAAGTATCCAACAGTAAGACATGTTGATGCACCACTGAGGAGAGGTGTTGCTGCGGTTATATACATCATATTGAAGTAGAAAATTTACTATGCCATGCAAGTAGCCATAATATTCTTTCAAATATGTCTTGAGAAAAAAAAGGCACAAATAAATCTGATAATAAAGTTCTACTTAGTAGTAAAAAAGGAAATCTGTGATTACACTTAGGAAACAACATAATTCATGCAACTGGAGGATGTCCATCAAAAAAAAGAGGTGTTTTTTTTTTTCCCTTGGGCCATGAGACCATAGCCAGGTTCATATGCATCAATTTAGCTATTACTTATTGCGTACCTATGGGATGGTAAAGAAAGGAGGATGCTGGTGATCATAGAGATGGAAGTTTGTTAAAGTGTGGTTACCTAAAAGCAGTTTTAGATTCTGAAACGTAATGTGTCAGCACATGGGTAGAAAGCCTATTCCCTTTGGTTATTCTTAGCAGGAAGAGTTCTCTCTCATTTGTTATACCAAGTGCTTCATGCTTCTTCTCAAATATTGCTTCTTGATGTATATTACATAGCAAGACTGATTCCACCCACAAAAGCACGAATATTGAAACTTCTGCCTTGGTGTTTTTCAGTGGTTTTGCAACACACTACAAAGTTAAAAAAAAGAAGGCAGGGAGGGAGGGGGAGGAAAGAAAGAAGGAAGGAAGGAAGGAAGGAAGGAAGGAAGGAAGGAAGGAAGGAAGGAAGGAAGGAAGGAAGGAAGGGAGGAAGGAAGGAAGGAAATTAACAAGGAACAAGCAAACTGAAGATAATTGTCTATATAAACCCATCCCTAAATATAATAGTTTCTGGGGAAACATTCTGATCAGACTGCCTCTGTCCTCAGAACTCAGTACATTGCCCCATGGAGGAAGCTGGTCCAGTGATTTTCCTTTGTGCCATTGTATCATCTTCTTCCTCTGAAGTCTGTAATAGCTGTTTTGTAGATCCTGCAGTGCTGTGCCTGGAAAACACATTTTCTTCCTCTGCTGCAATTTAATCTCAATAATATTGTTTGCAGCCTCAGTGAATGTATACTTTATCTTCTTCTTGTACAGATGATTTTGAGAGCTCCAAATATGTATTTTCATCTGCTGCAATGTTTGAATAAAATTTTACAAGGGTAGATTGACTTTCAGGATAGTACAAGTCAATGAGTTTCCATCTTCATTTATTTGATCCCTGCCATTCCATGTCTTTTCATTATACTCGGGTCAGTGATTTTATCCCCTGTTTTAGAACTGAAATTCCCTGTAATCAGTGGATGCTGAGCAAATTCTTCTCTAGTGTAACTAACTCCACTGTAGTCAAAGTACTTACACGAGGGATGAGTTTAGCTCAGAATATTTGCCATAATGTCAATGAGTTACTATAGCTGCTCTAGTTCTCTTTATTTTCATCATCCTTGGCTGCTCTACTTGGTACTTAAACTTGAGTAGTGGTCAGATTTATTGGGGTTCTTCAGAGAGGGATTAAAATAAACTTGACACAGCCTGAAATATGTCATAATACATGGTGTTCCTTACTCAGATCCCTCTTACACCTTCACACAAAGCCAAAACTGAGTATTCTGAATGGGAGGTAGGAGCTGAAGATGTGCAACATCCATTACAACTAAAGGAAACGAGAAGGAGAATTGCATGTGTTAAGCCTTGGGAATGAAATTCAGGGCGTAATGTGAGCTTTTTTTGCAACACGTTACGAATTGTACAATGTTAGTTGCTGTTAAAAAAATGCCAAAAAAGTTGCAATTTTGATCCTTGCGTGATGAAATTCCACTTCACTACAGACTTGACTATTCCATACAGCAACTTAATAATGATTTTGTACTCTCTGTTCCTTTGCTGACATCACGAGAAACTCCGAAAAGATTTGATGGTGTTCCATTGCTTTTCTGTGCCTTGTACAAAAGATACCATTGATATCTTTTTCCATTGACAAGGCAATTCCCATAGTGGACAATTATGTCAGTGATATTTGTCCTTAACTTTGAAGTGTAGCAATATCTGCAAAAGAGTTAGAAAGGACACCAAAGTGTTATTTTTTATGCCATATTTATGTCATATGGAGGTACTGATTTAGTGCTTTCCTCGGTCACCTGCAAGGGTCTTGCAGGATATTTTTCCATTGTAATATCAGGAGATACTTATTCCTTGATGGGAGAAAAATACAGGCACATTTTGTTTCCTTTTCTTGTCACATCCTCTGAAGCCTGGGAATAGCTTATATCAGGTGACAAATATATAAGTGACATTAAAAATCTCAGACCTATGTGGCCTATTCACAAGCTCATGTTTAGAAAAAAACCCCAGATTTTTAGGTCAGGAAGAAATCCTTCTCCAGGTTAGAGAGAAAAAGCAAAAATTTCACTGTAGAAATGTTCATGTGTAAGAGTGTGCGTTCTGCACCATATTCACACACAGAAAGAGCAGCTGGGGAAACAATGTCTTGATAAAAAATTCAGTCATCTCATAGAAAAGAAAACATAAGAACAAATCCGTTTCAGTATAGACAAAGCATATTCTTGCAGAAAATCTATCCCTAAGAATTAGGTCAGCTTTGTAGTTTACCTTTTTTTTATGTAGTGGAGCACAGGAACTTCATTATTTTAGCTGAATTATTAATGTACTTTATATTCCTCCAAAGGAGCTTCATTTTATTTTAATATAAGTTTAATTCAGTTAACAGAAACAGAAATGTCCCTTTCATGGTTATTCTCCTTTCATGGTTGTTTGTAGGAATGACCAAATTGTCCCTTGCCTTTGAAGGCAACCACTCACACAAAAGAAATAATTTATTATTTGGTTTGAGTATGTATATGCGTCTCTGTGAAAATGATATACACAAATACTCTGTAAGTAGCAAACAATGGTCATTTTGAGACTTAAAATAGAATTTAGGGGAAAAAATTTAGTTTTGTAACTCAAGGACCTCAAAAATAGCAAACAATTATCCACCTTGTCTGCAACCGTAAAGATGGATAATATAGCAATGTGATTTAAAAATTGATCTTAGCTCCACTCAGCTGAGCATAAAGGAAAATATATGACCTGCTGAGGAGACATAGTGAGCCTGCAGCATATAGTATATCACTGTGAAAAGTTAGAAAAGGCTTTAAAAGATCTTGGAGTTTTCTGCCTGATGTAAATTTCTAGCTAAACTTTTATTTGACCTTGAAAAACTTACATTGTAGTCAATGACCACCTCATACCAGCAGTGCAGGTACAATATCCTGAAAAATTTATTCGATGTATGTTCTATGCATGTACTTCCTGTGAAGGGAAGTAACTGTCCCTGATTCAGCTGAAGAAGCTGGAGACCTTTTGATGACAGAATCACAGGCTTCTATGGGATTATTTTAGACTGTTACATTTTCAGGCTACTGGCTCCATTAGAACTAGTCCACTATCTATTTGTATCTTCTTTAAGCAAATTATAAAGGACTGGGCTTACGGAAGAGCTTAGCAGTTTGCAATTCCCAGCAAAGCAACTAGAATAGAGGATAGATTTTCCGAACTCGCCTCTCATTGACAGAGCTAAGGATTCCAAAATTATGCTGAACTGCTGCCACAGAATTTGGCCAAAAGGAACTAGTGTGTGCTTGAAACTGGAAATTTAAAAAGTGCAGATATGTTCTCATGCAGATAAAAATGCGAAAGAATTAGGCAAAACCTCAGCAAAAGAAATTAAAGCTAATATGCTTTACATGTAATTTGCCACCCTCTCTGAGAGCACATGCAGTCAGTTTCTGCATGCTGGCTGATGCATTGTTATTTGTTAAAATATGATACGTTGGCAGTGTGTCTCAAATGCTGCAATTCAGCTTCTCCGTAGCTATCGGAGGCTGGTGGTCACTTCTAGAAAGGTCATAGCAGAGCACCTCATTGCTAAGTGCTTTGCCAGCTGGCATCTGTTCCAATAGCAACAACAACAAAGTGGGTTGTGTACATCCCTGGCACGCAGAAGATACTCAACGGCTCCTTACCTCACATCGGGCAGCAAAATTTCATCTTCATTCAATGCAGCTATGTTTGATCCCTATCAGGTAATGGGCATAAAGAAATTTTTACATCTGTTATACTGTCTAATGTTGCTCCCACTATCAATATTAATAATACAATGAAATGTAATGGAAATAATTAATAAAAAGTTAAAAAATACAAAATTGGTATCACTTTCCAACTCATGCACACTACCTGTCCCACAGTCTGTCACTAATTTTATGAAAGAGTAAAATGTTGGATGGTACTTTTAGTAATGAAAGGATAAATCTGGGGGAAAAAATGCTGTTCAGAATTTTTATGGGATTTGCCCAAACCATTGTGATCCTGACTTTTTTCATTCCATGTTTTACATTGTTTTAAAAAAAGACGAGACCATCTTTTTTTTCCTCAAGGAAGTTGTGCCATTTGCTCTTTAAATCATCCATTTCTTTGTGACTTTGAAGGGAAAAGAATTGCAAGCTATAGCTAGCAAAGATTGCCTATGAAAAGATAGATACCATGTAAAGGTAAGATGGAAGAAGAGTTGGGCTGTCCCTGACACTTCCAGGAAAATCACTACTACACAATTTCTTTCTCATTCTTAGTTCTTTGCCAGAGTTGAAATGGAGGGAATCTTTCTTCACCTATACCCCCACTACTCCAAGTAAGAAATCTCTGAGGTTTAATCAGCTGAACAACCACGAGTCAGACCAAAGCTCATACAATGTGGCAGAAAATCTACAAAAGAACTCTGCCTAATTTCCAAAATCAAACACTGTTCCTGTTTGACCTTTATTAACTATGAACTATTAGCTATCAACTGTGAACTAACATTGACAGTAGTTTATACAAGCTATGATTTTTCTGTAATTTTCCTGTGGTTCCACAAATGTAACTGGAAGAGGACTTTGTCATCCCCTCATCACTTTGAGCTGTTAAAACAAGCTGATCAATTTAATCATTGCTACTTTGCAGCTTAACCTGTTAGGCTAAGGGATCTGGACTTTCCTCTGAAATGGAATAGCAAAAACCATATTAAAAGTGATTGAAAATTACAGTCTCTATTTCTCACTTGAGAACTGCTGTTTTAATTCAGGTCCCTGGGAACAGTACTGCTGTCCTTCGAAATCAAGACCTGATCACTTTTTTTTTTTTTCTTTTTCATATGTACATATCCCATGAGATTGTCCTGCTAGTTATTCTTTGAATGCTTTCCATTAAAAATTTTGACTGTTTATTAATGGGGGACATCTGGACACATCTTTACCATTTTTAAACAGAAGAGAAAATAAATTCCCTTTCCTCTCCCTTCCTTCATCACTAAAAAGTTTCCTCTCCACATTGATGTGGAAGTGGTGAGTCTTTTCTTTACTTCAAATAGTTAAATAAATCAAAACCCAGTAATTCTGCTTATGATCTCATCATAATTACTATCTTCTAAACTATCATTTTGAACAGAAGTGAGAGAAAATTCCACTCCTACAGTTTTTATACATAGGTCAGTGTGACTTACAGCTGTCTGAAAACTGATTAAGAAAAATGGCTAGCTTAAAAGGTATGCTCTTAAAGTACTCTTAGAAGCACTTATGGAACTCTCTACATAATTAGTGGGAGTGGCACCAGAACAGTTATGCAGAAATTACTTTTTGAACCCATAAGACTCAATGGCCTGTGTAATCTCTCCTATATGATTTTAACGCATCCTGTTGTTAGCACAGTGATCTTTTATCTTTTTCAGGTATGTTTGTTGTCTAAAAAAGATGGAAAATCTATTACATTTCTGCTAACTTTTTTAGGATTTATACTTAGGAAGCACAGAGAGCGTGCCCACTCAAAAGCCTGGAAATTAATTTCTGTCAGTTTTGCTCACTATTTACTTTCCCCATTTGATTAATTTTTTGGGGGAAATAGTTCAAAGCTCTTCTTTGACAGAACAGTCAAAGCACCCTGCAGACAAGCACTCAGTAGAGTTTGTAAGGGCTAATGTCCATGTGGTAGCCGTGCTGGTGCTGTACCTTCAAAAAGCTGAGTGTATAGGGTGGGTTAGTGAGAATAACGTATCAATATAATGGGGCATAGGGAATTTTTAGCTTCTTTGAGATACCTGACTAATGAACTGTGAAAGACATACATAGCATGGCTTAATCTTAGTGTTGGTGCTGGACTGTGGATGTGGACCCTGTCTGGAAGGGCACAGCTGTGGGATCCTCACCTTAGCCAGTGCCATGTGGCATCCTTGCTTCATGCAACTGAACGTGAATGTTGCTGTGAACTTTACTGTGAATGTTTCAAGCTGAAGGTTTCTCTGATGCTAAGAAAATAATTCAACTCCCAATGATTGTACCCATACAAGAAACCTCATTGACTTGGTAGTAAAAGTGGGGTGAGAAAAGAATCCATTGCACAGCTATGTTGCTGCTGCTCTCATTCTCTTCATTATGTATTTGCTATGTTGTTATTTCATCCTTGTTATTTTCCCTTTTTTGCAATCTACCCGTCACACAAGTGTACTATTGTATCCACAGGCATGCTTGCCGCTCCTCTTCAGCAGATGAATATAGCAGAGCTTCACTGTTTTTACCAGTGAAACATCTCACCCTGCTTTTTCAATTCCTAAGTCATTGAGTTGTATGAAAGCCATTTCATAGAACCATTTCCATTTCTGGAAAGGAAAATGGGAAGATTTTTCATGTACCTGACCGAACTGTTCAGATGGAAACGAAATACGGAAAAGATCTACACTACACAGCCATATGGTGCGTCATATGATGTGTCATGTCACATGTGTACTCATGACATGAGGAAGGCAGTCTGAATGCTGTCTCATCCTCTGAGCACATAGCTGCTGCATTCAGAGGTATTTCACAGGTGGCTGAGGCTTTTTTCAGGTTTTAGTTCCTACTGGGGGTGTCACACTGCTCCTGATTTAGGTTACCTTTTTTTTTTTTTTCTTTTAACAGGAACTAGAATCTGAAAGGACCTGAAAACATCCTTTGAAATGCTGCAAGTATGGCAGCTATGCATTGGAGCTGGGAGAGAGGAAGGAAGAACTGGAGATTAGAGAAGGAATATGTTTATGTTACAGAAAATCTGCAATATTTAATGTATTTTCTTAGAAAAGCTCTTAAACTTTTAAAACATTATTTTTCCTCTATGCACTCAAGGACATGTAAAGAATTAAAAAAAAAAAACAACAACCCCAACCAGCTTTTTACACTTACGCAAGAATATAGGACAGCTGTCCTCAGTTAGACCAATGCTGTGCCAAGGCCTAGACCCTGTCTCTTACAGAAGCCAGCGGCACATGTCTAGGGAAGAGCAGAATAGTAGGGCAAGGAGGGTATGTGCTCCTGTTGCATGGTCCCTGCCTGCACTGAGCTGAATCTTAGTGACTTCTTGGTGCTGAGATGATGCACACCCATTTAAAAGACTTTTCCCCAATAAACCAGCACAATTGGTTGTGAATGCAAATAAACTGTTAGCATCCATGGCATACTAGCACAAAGCGTTTCACAGTTTTGCTATATACTTTGAGAAAGCATTTCCTTTCCTTGCACAAGAACGACATGGAGCTGTTGGACTGGGTTCAGAGGAGGGCCACAAAAATGACCAGAGGGATGGAACACCTCTCCTGCAAAGACAGGCTGAGAGAGTTGGGGCTGTTCAACTTGGACAAGGCACTGTGGAGACCTTGTTGTGGCCTTTCAGTAGTTAAAGGGAACTCAGAAGAAAAATGGGGACAGACTTTTTTGTAGTGTCTGTTGCAATAGGACAAGGCATAATGGTTTTAAACTAAAAGAAAGTAGATTCAGACTAGATATAAGGAAGAAATTTTTTACAATGAGGGTGGTGAGGCAGTGGAGGTTGTCCAGAGAGGTGGCAGATGCCCCATCCCTGGAGACATTCAAGGTCAGGTTGGATGGGGCTCTGAGCAACGTGATCTGTTGAAGATGTCCTTGCTCATTGCAGGGGGGTTGGACTAGATGACCTTTAAAGGTCCCTTCCAACCCGAACTATTCTATGAGTCTATGATTGTGAACCCACCATCTATCTTCTTCATTATTCAAATGTGCTATCAACCTAAATGATGTATAGCTTAGGTGATGAAGCTGTTGTAGTTGTGGCATACTGGTATTTGACAGGTGAAATATTTATCCTGCTATTTTATTTATGCTGTTAAAATTTTACAATGTAAATGCAGAATTCCCTATTGTCATAGCTGTAATCTGATTCTACAGGCTTTTAGTTATTGCCCAGTATATTGGCATGGAATTGGCAAGGAAATCTTGAGTATGTTTGTTTTTACTGTAGAGGTCAGTATTGGGTTTTACCACACAAGAAGATAAGTAGTGTGAACTTTTCTTCTTCACCTATAACATGAAACAATCCTCAATGTTAACTACTTAAAGGCTAATGAAGCATGCTTGGAGCACTCAGTTACGGCTGAATTGATGCAGATCAGGAGCTCTAAACTAAGAGCTCTAAATTAGCAGATTCACAATAGATAGCCAAAATGGTTAAGGCAAATAAACGCAACTTTAATCCTACTATTTAATTTGTATTGCAATGAATCTGGAAAGTAACTTAATATTTTGTCAATGCTGAGGTAGAAGGGGATATAAATCAGAAATGTACTCCTCTGTGACTCTGTGTTTTTTCCTGCAGATTCCTTGCCTTAAGGAACACAAAGGGCAAAATACTGATCCCACCTAAAGGAACATGCAAAGGTTATTTCACCATTAACGTTGGAAAAACGCAACTTTTCCTTCCGTCTACCACTGATCACATTTTTGAGAACAAAGTGGTATTTCAAAGGCATTTAAGTGGATTAGTTGCCAACTTCCCACTGACAGAGAGCTCGGAGACTACATTACTTCAGTCTTTTGAAAATTTCATCCTCAGCAGTGGAGCAGTGCTGACAAGACATCAATAAAACAGCCCCCAAATCCAGTCCAAACTAGGCTTTGAGCTTAGTCCAAGATTATAATGCATAGCACACATCCCAAATAGTGACGTTTAGGTAGTGTAATATTAAACAAAGACAAAAAACATGGGACATTTCTTCAATAGATAGTTATTTCAATCAACAAATGTGGAGATTTTGACATTTGGGATAGTTTTTGTGTGGGATGAAAGCTTCCTCTTCAAGGATAGCTCACTTCAGGGGAGGGGAGAGATGCATGCAAAAAGACCATGTACCCACTCCCCCCGACCCGAAATGAAAAATAAAAAAAAGAGGCCCAACAATGTCCCCACTCTTCAGCAGGAATAGAAGCAGTGGTAAGCAAGTTGGACTCTGACCACCCTTGGCAACACCAGAACCTGTAAACTTGTGTAACAGAGCAAACATTGCAATGCCAATCAATAATAACAATCCATAATAATGTCCTCTATCCAAAGCTTTCATTAAAGCTCATGGAATTGTCGGATTTCCTCATTTCACTGAAACCAACTTATAGCAGGTAGACTGTCTTCAATATTCAGTTCTTTTGATTAACAGCTGCTTAGTATCTGATCATTTTCATCACCTCTAATTTTAATCTTGAGCCCCTACTATGATTTCATTTTGTTTTACACATTGCAATTTCATTAAACTGCACAGATACATAGATATGCAAATTCAAAATCATTTTTTCTGTCCCAGATGCATTCACACTCAATGCAGTTATGTCTTCTCCAACATATACAGACTTGTTTCATACAGTATATGTAGTATCAGGACACTACCACTTACAATTTTTTTATTACATTCTTCAACTCTTTTTTAATGCACTATTCTCTGTTATTAGAAGACTGTAATAACATAATTACACTATAATAATATAATAAGGCAGTAACAATTGTCTTTGACAGTTGCCAGTGGTTCAGAAAATATATCTTACAGTGCTAGCACTCAAGTTCCACGTGTAATTTGTCAGTTGACTCAATGGGTCAATACTCCTCTCCAAGCTACTGTACCTATGAATAAAAATTGATCACTGGCATGCACTATACAATGCCCCTTCAACTACACAGACAAAAATAGGTGCAACTACAACAACAATGTCAGCAACTAGTTTATTATAGAATCATAGACTCATAGAATAGTTCGGGTTGGAAGGGACCTTTAAAGGTCATCTAGTCCAACCCCCCTGCAATGAGCAAGGACATCTTCAACAGATCACGTTGCTCAGAGCCCCATCCAACCTGACCTTGAATGTCTCCAGGGATGGGGCATCTGCCACCTCTCTGGACAACCTCCACTGCCTCACCACCCTCATTGTAAAAAATTTCTTCCTTATATCTAGTCTGAATCTACTTTCTTTTAGTTTAAAACCATTATGCCTTGTCCTATTGCAACAGACACTACAAAAAAGTCTGTCCCCATTTTTCTTCTGAGTTCCCTTTAACTACTGAAAGGCCACAACAAGGTCTCCACAGTGCCTTGTCCAAGTTGAACAGCCCCAACTCTCTCAGCCTGTCTTTGCAGGAGAGGTGTTCCATCCCTCTGGTCATTTTTGTGGCCCTCCTCTGAACCCAGTCCAACAGCTCCATGTCTTTCTTGTACTGAGGACCCCAGAGCTGGACGCAGTACTCCAGGTGGGGTCTCACCAGAGCAGAGTAGAGGGGCAGGATCACCTCCCTCAATCTGCTGGTCACGCTGTTTTGATGCAGCCCAGGACATGGTTGGCTTTCTGGGCTGCAAGCGCATATTGCCAGTTCATGTTGAGCTTTTCATCGATTAACACCTCCACTTCCTTCTCCTCAGAGCTGCTTTCAATCCATTCTCTGCCCAGCCTGTATTGATACCCCAACGCAGGTGCAGGACATTGCATCCTCATGAGGTTCACATGGGATCACTTCTCGAGTGTGTCCAGGTGCCTCTGGATGGCATCCTGTCCCTCAGGTATGTCAACCACATCACTCAGCTTGGTGTCATCTGCAAACTTGCTGAGGGTGTACTTGATCTCACTGTCGATGTCATTGATGAAGATATTAAAGAGTATTGGTCTCAATACAGACCCGTGAGGGACACCACTCATCACTGATCTCCACCCAGACATTGAGCTGTAGACCGCTACTCTCTGGATGAGACCGTTCAGCCAATTACCCACCAAACTGTCCATCCATCAAATCCATATCTCTCCAATTTAGAGACAAGGATGTTGTGGGGGACTGCGTCAAAAGCCTTACAGAAGTCCAGATAGATGACAGCTGTGTCTCTTCCCTTGTCCACTGATGTAGTCAGTTCATCATAGAAGGCCACTAGGTTGGTCAGGCAATAATTATTGCTCTTGGTGAAGCCATGCTGGCTGTCTGGAATCATCTCTCTGTCTTCCATGTGCCTTAACATAGTTTCTTGGAGGATATATTTCATGATCTTCCAAGGCACAGAGGTGAGGCTGACAGGTCAGTAGTTCCAAGGATCCTCCTTTCTACCATTGTTAAAAATGGGTGCAATGTTTTCCTTTTTCCAGGCACCATGAACTTCACCTGACTGCCATGACTTTTCAAATATCATGGAGAGTGGCTTGGCAACTACATCAGCCAGTTCCCTCAGGACTCTGGGATGCATCTTGTCAGGTCCCATAGACTTGTGTATGTTCAGGCTCTTCAGGTGGTCACGAACCTGATCTTCTCTTACAGAGGAAGAGACTTTGCTCCCCCAGTCCCTGCCTTGAGGTTCATCCATTCAAGAGGTGTGGGAAGAGAAGTTGCTAGTGAAGACTGAGGCAAAAAAGATGTTTAGTACCTCTGCCTTCTCCTCAACCGCTGTTACCAGTTTGCCAGTCATATTCATTCGGGGAGGTACACTTTCTTTGACCTTCCTTTTCTGGCTGACATACCTATAGAGTCCTTTCTTATTATTCTTTGCATCCCTTGCCAAGTTCAGGTCCTGCTGTGCCTTGGCCTTCCTGACCCCAATCCCTACACAACTGGGCAATGTCCCTGTACTCTTCCCAGGACACATGAAGTTAATTTAGCTGGAACTATAGTGGCTTAATGAGTGTCCCATTTTTCCTCTTTATTGTATGGGAGTGAATACTTAATTAAGTGTAATTAAGCCTTTCTTTACATGCTATTTTGTACATACCACAGGGATTCTTCCCAGGCTAGAAGTCAATGTTATGTTCTGTGGTAAGAACTTATTTTTCAAGTATGCAGTAGCATCTATCACTCTATCAGTTCTAAACTGTGTAGCATCAGTGACTACAGCTATCGTTCATTTTGATTGGTAAAACATTTGGCAATTCCAAAATCATTGACTTCTATATCAACCAGTCATACATAAAGACAAGATTAAACCCCAGAGGACAATTACATGGATCCTCTGTTATAATCACAGTTAAATTAACCTTCCAAATTCCACCATTAGTTGGTATAAAATACCCTTTTCCAGCATGTTGTGTCCAAGAAATTTCATCTTAAATTTCAACTAGCTCTCTTGCATCTTTACTTTTAATTTGGAAAGAAAAAAAAAATTACTGAAAAGTGTCTGTTTTCCAAAGTAGGGATTTTTATTCTTTTGAAATTTACATAAAGTGACAAAAAAAATCACTGAGGATATGTTTGAGAGGTTTTATTAATTTCTTATTAAGGTGACATTGTTAAAGGTTTTACTTCCATTTATACCTATGGTTTATGAATACACAGTGGCAAGAAGGCTTAAGAGAAACTATGAGTAGTCTTCATCAACACTTTTTTATGACATAATTTGTGCAACATGTTACTTAAACCACACAAAATAAACTGCAGTATTTTACTACACTTGTGGTCTTCCAGAAGATCTATTTTGCTTCTTTTGCTGGAGAAGATATTACAGGCAGTAGGAGGTACACTGTTGGAAAAATAAGAGTTTCTTTGATATCTGGCTTCATAGTAAATGATTTCTAGAAAATTGTCATAACTGCTGCCTCAAATAGGTTTGTTATTTGTGTCTGCCCTCCATAGAAAGCTGTAAAACACCTACTAAAATTGCAATGGACCAATATTTTCATCTTCAGGACTTAAAGCCAAAAAGAAGGGGATTTTAGAGACAATCAGTGTTTCACTTGTTTCAGAGAAATGATCAGGAATGTGAAAAGTACAGTGGTAGGATACCATACAGCGCTTCGTCTCAAGAAATGGGTCCAACTGCTTTGTCTTTTCTCATGAAGTTCCAGAGGTCTCAGAAAAATCCTCAGACTGGTTCAGCTGATATCAGCTGAGAAAGTCTTCAATGACAAGCAGGAAAGAGAGGGGTTGGAAAAGAGTCAAAAAATGACCAGGGCACATCCCAATCAGGCTGACCCAATAGGCTAGCATGGGAAATCACGGAACATAAAAGATTTGATAAAAGATGCAAAGCGCTTTAAAAGCCTCAGATGTAGAAAGTGCTAAAGCAATTTCTGCTGCTCAACTTCAAAGGTGGCTGGCCAAGACACACTTGCATCTGGTGTTGGAACAAAACTTTCTCATCTTTAACATTTCCCTCCTTAATTTCAGTTGTGCACAGCAGAGCAAGTTCAGCTGTGGTGTGTCTGCCTACTCATCGTGTTCGTCATGTGTGAGCGGTTAAACTTTTTGCCAGAACAGAGCTGTGCAGTCCCGCTTACTGAAATGTGCTCCTAAACGGCGGTGCTGGGTGGGGGGAAGGCTGGGCGGCAGGAGTCTTGCGCCTTTGCGCTCAGTATGTCATGCCTGGTCAGCTGCATCCCACTCTACCAAAAAATATTTTATGCAGAACTAATTTTATTGTGAGAAAAGCATTCCAGGGGCTGTTACCATACCTGTGATATTTGAAATATGAATTTGGAATTCACAGCTTATCAATAAAAACACATTGACTTTCATAGAGGTTGTCTGGCAAATTCGAGTACAGCAGTACAAACATTTACTTACATCATGTTCACAGCTGATAAACCGCAGTTGCTAAGTTTGTTAATTAGATCTTAGTTAAGCTTCGTCCTTCCTGCTTTTGTGCAAACCTTTAACATTTGAGGATGCAATTTGCATGCATCAGTCAACACAAGCACTGAAGGAAGCACTTGTTTAGGTAATAAGATAAGGAGGTGCTCTCTCCACTTTCAGATTTTAGCTGCCACAGAGGTAGTGGTTCCCAGGATTCATAGCTGCTGCTTATTCGGGCAGCTCTGTGGTTTGCGCTGCATATTAATTTCTGTCCAACACGGGAATTCAATTTGTAGTGTACATTTCATTTCTTCACAGATTTAGATTTATTTCATGTTCTCTGCTTTTAATTAACTCTCTGGCACAGCTGCTGGACAGGATATAAAAACTCATTGCTCTCTCTGCGTTATGAGTACACCACCAATCATTTACCACTTAGATGGTGGTGCAGGAGCTATCAGTTACCATGGCAACCAGGGCCGTGGTGATTGATTCCTTGCCAGTATGGCATCACCACAGGGAGTGAGGCTTGTGATTTTTGTATGCTTGCAACATCCATCTAATTAAAATGGGATTAGAGAATCATCCCTGTATATGTTCAACAACTGCACTGCAATCCATTTATGTAAATGTCAACTCTATTCAACACAGTAGTTGGAGTGTTTATGAAGAAACAGTTGCTTTGCTCCCAGTGTCTTGAAATGGGTGTGGGGAAATAAAAAAAGAAAAATGTATTAAGTCTTGTTTTGGTTACTAAAAAAAAATAATTAAAAAATAATCCTTTCACTGATGCTCAAGTGCTATGCAAATTGTATCCTGTTTCCGAATGTGAATCATGACTATAGGGAGTAAAGATGGCAGAGCTGTTACGGCTCTGCTGATGTGCTGATGGCTAACCCGGGAAAATGTGCTGAGCCTGTCCTGGAAATTCATTAATTAATTTAGTGCGTATGAATTATTTATTTGTCAAAAGCCTTTAATTCATATGATTTATTTTAGTTCAGTGGCATCTCCTGAGAGAAAAGTAATCCTCGTGTTCTCGTAATTTTTCTTTCATAGAGCATTCCTCAAGTCTCATAATGGTTACTTGGAAATTTGTGAAGTCTTTACAGATCAGGCAAGATGACAGATCTGTAGTATGCAAGGAGACTCTAGATCCAAAGAGAAGCTCAGGGATTTTTTGGAGGGCTAAAAGTGAAGCTAGATTCTTTGGAGGATCACTAGATATAAATGCAAAAAATAAAAAAGAGAAAGAAAAGGACAAAGGATGACTGATCTGTCAGGATTTTTTCTTTATATATCACCCTCTCTTCTGCATAACATTGACAAAATAGTCTGTTAACATGAAAAATGACAGTTTGCAGTACCTAATGGTCTCACGTCTGTATGCATTTAATTTTGCAATCTACTTCTGTATTATAAAACTTAGAACCAACCCGTGGGATTTTATCTAAAAGCCCATTGATACTAGTCACATGACTAATTTTTTTTTAAGACTATTTCCTCTCACAACAGAAGAAAACTGACTGTATAGCAAGCAACAATATGCAGATGGTAGAAAATCCATGTACCACACAGGAATGCTGTGTTTTATCATGCTTTCCTAATAAAATCCTCCCTTACGAACAAATCCAGCCCTAGGCCTGAAATCACAGTGTCAGAGGACAGAGGTGAATGATTTTGGTACAGAGGAATCATTCTGGTGGGGCAGCAGTGAAAAACCTGAACAACTGCTCAGAAATACAGAAATGGAGACAACCAGGATGAGAACACAGTGGGTGTTTCTGAATGAAATCCCCCTGAAGTTTCTAACAGATCCATCCTCCCAAATTACCTGAGGGGATCTGCATGATGCAACAACTCTGAGGTCTCCATGTGCGCTCCTTCTGTCTTTGGGACCCCCTGGGAGAAGACAGCTCCTCTGGTGGAATGTCAGGGCTCCTACCCACAGAGGTAAAGGGTGTTTGCCCTTCTTCAGTCCCCAGTACTTACACAGGTTTCACACATACGTCCTTTTATGTCCAACTGTACCTGAACTTGACGAATAACTCTTTAGCCCAAGCCAACTCTGCAGAGGAAAGCAGGGATCCATCCCTCCACCTCACAAAGTGTGGACTGGGCTCAGGATAAAAACTTGGCCAGACACAGGTTGCACATTGTCACCTCTTCCATGTCTCTTTGACAAGTAAATCACTGCCACCGTAGCTGTGAAGCTATTGCAAGTCCTTCCACAGAAACTGTACAGCTATTGGTCTGAAGATTGGTTGTACATCGTGCAAGCTGTGATAGTAAGTGCCACAGTGACTTTGGTTCAAAAACACTTAATCCACCTTGTTCTCCATCCAAAAAAACCCCACCCCAAAACAACAACAACCGACCAAACAAATAAAAACCAGAAAAAGGCAAAGCTAGTAGCAATAAAAAATCTCTAGGCGTCTTCCTGCCAAACTGAAAGCCCTGCCTTCCTCCTTAGGCTAAGCCCAGGAGGCATTCGATGATCATGCTTTTGATGCATTTTACCTGATGCAGAACAATCCTTCCTTCGGGACTGAATGTCTCCCAGGTAGGAATCGGTCTTCAAGAGATTTCTGGCATTTGCACTTCATTTTCTTACAGCAAGGGGCTAGTGATTCTCTCAGACCCTTAAAGCCAGCACTCCCTGTATATTAAAACAGCCCCATTGCACCTGCCTGGACTTTCTTTTCCTTCCACACTCCCAAGTTGTTCCACTTGAACAGGAAAATGCTTTGGAACTTTATTATCCAAAAATCCAAGCAGCTAGAAAATAATGTCTCAAACTGCAACATCTTAGATGGAATAATTAGCTTAATACATCCTACGTTTCTTATGAAATTATTATCAGTTACCCCAAAATAGCAGATTAAAAATATTTTAAATCTACAGATGGAGGCTGAAAGGCACTAAAGAAAAACAATTAAAATATTTTCTCTACAAAACAGAAGGAATATTTTCGTAAACATATACATGAAAGAGTCAGTGTTCTCTTCAAATGTTACTATGCCAAATTTGCAGATTTGATTCAACTACTGAAGTGCAAGAGCAGATTCCTATCCTTGCCTTAAATACTTTTCACAACATAACCATCCTTATGGTTTCAGCACCAACAGCTCTAGAACATCCCGGAATTATGCTGTGTTATATGTGGTCCATGGCTGGTTCTTCTGTATAATGCTTCTGAGATAATGCAACTTTTCACCAGTAAACACAACTGCATTTTTGTGCAACTTCATGTGCTACACAGCAATGGAAACTAGAAAAGGTTCCCCAAGCATTTTGAGTAAGCTTTCAGAAGCTTAACAGTATGTTGTCTGTATTTTCGGTGGGCAAATAAAGTATTAACATTGAAAAAATGAGATATTTATGTGTGATTTTTAAAATGCATAGATTTTTCCATTTATTTAACTCCGCAATGACCCAATGCTGCATTAAGATTAGCAGCTTGCCTCTCTCCCTTAGCTCAATATCAGGGGCACTCCAGGTACTATTCTTACCGGTAATAGTTAAAGCTGATGCAGAATCAGTCCCATATTTGCAAGCAGCACACTCTCAGAAACTGAACTAACTCAAGGTGATACAGTTAACCTGTTGTAGCAGTATATAAAGAATTTCCATAAGGTTGACTAAAACAATGTTGCTGAAGAAAAGAATCTTGGGAAATAACTGTTCAAATTACTAGCTGAAAAATTTTTAAGATTTTGAAACAACAAACACAGTAGAAGAAACAAGGTTCAGACTGTGAAACCGCCATGTAAAATAACAGCAATAAAGCTCAGTATTTTAAAGCAAAATATTGCAATGAAAATAAAATTATGTAGAGAATGGAGACTGGTCTTGTGTGTAGCCAAAATGCTTCATATTCGAACAGACAAAATTATCTGCTCCAGCTTTGTCCCCCACTCTCTTCCCAGCCAAGCAGTCCTGCTGTCTTTCATCCCTTAGAGTCAGCTGAATATGCTGACCAGGGAAAGGTGCCAACCAAACATCTGTGTCCTCTGCCTGCAGAGCAGCCTGCAAGAACAACACACCAACAAACTACTTTACCTCCTTGCTGCAGCTCAGCTGTGCTCTGGAGGAATCATTGGAAACGGTGTTTAGTATTTCTTCTTAACCAGTCCTTGGTGTCCCTGATGAACTCAGAATACTCCTTGTCACCTATTAACACCAAAGACAAGCAGCATTTTTGTTTTTATTTTTGGATGTGGATAATTGCCCACTCTGAACACATCTGAGACAACTCAACCCATTTCAGTTAAGTCAGCAGAGAGTCCATAGATGGTCTATTTATGTTTATTTTTATATGAAGCATCCTGTGCTGGCAGCATCCTGCCATCTCTGCAGACGGTGTTTTTAGTCTTTCACACAGGTAGAATCTAAATGCTATTTACCTTTTTGTATTTCTTGAACAAACTCTTACTTACTATGCTGATGGAGAATTGTTTCCAGTATATCTTTTAGTACCCTTTAGTATCTCTCTAAGAGTAGTCTGAATGTAGGTTGACTAACCATTATTGTTAATTAATAGCTGGAGAGAGATTGCTAGTGAAGTGAAACTGCTGATCTCAGCTTATTCCCTGGTGTGGAAAATTATTGAATATTGAAAGCAAGTGAGTTTTTTTCCAGAGGTTAGTTTTTTCAGGTTCATGGCTGAAATATTAATGCAAAACCTAATGCCCACATTGCAGAATTTTGCAGTTAATATAAAGGGCCAACCAGGGGCACACCTGACATAGAGTTTGAAATACATGTTTGTAACTCATGTATGGTTTTATATTTCTGTCTCAGCTGTGGAGCTGTTAGTGATCATAAGTAACACTGGGCTGGAAGGGAGTATGAAGAGCTGAAAGGGGCTGAGAAGAGAAAATTAGTGACTAATATCCAATCACAGGTTCTACCTTGAAGAACCTCATCTGCCATGTGGTCCCATTTTCTCCATTTCTGATGTCTGACAAGAGGTGGAGCATGATTTTACCTCAAGCTAGAACATTAAAGCCTTTTGGCTCACTTGCAAAGCACAATAAATTGTACATTTAATTTTTTTTTTTCCCTGCTACTAGAGCCTGCCAGACCATCTTGGCAGAAGTACAGCTTCATCAGCCCTGCTACTTGTCCTATTTGTGCAGGACTTTAGATCACAGCCAGTCCTTGCAACGTTTTCAGGGCTGGATGGAAGTCACCTGGGGCAGGCAAGCCCTCAGTTTTTTGAGAATAAAGAACAGAGCTACAAATGGAGCATCATCCACCACTGTGCACATTTTAGGTCCCTCAGGCTAGCTGTTTCCAGTAAGCTCAGAGTAAAGTTCTAGCCAGTAGTTTTCAATCTGTACAATGAACACCACTGGGGTTCTCCTTGCTACTGTCCTCCCTCACTCTGTGGGCATGTATATGATCTGATATGAGATCGTAGCAGTAACATTGTTTTTAAAAGACTTTACATACCAGAACAAAAGATATTGCTGGTTTTCCCAAAGCTTTGAGAAAAAAATTTAAAATCTAGGTGAAGCACCGGAAAGCAAAGAAAACAGCTTGCAGAATCTGCAGGGCAAAACAAAGGGTTTATACAGTGTCGCCAGTGGTGGTTCCTCTGTACGCTAAGGTAGGACGGACTGGGTTTTGGTCATTTTGGCACAACTTTCACTAACTTCTACTAGCCCTCTGGTGATGCGAACCATCAGTGTCATTCACTAGCTCAACTACCAAAGTGCTGCTTCTCATGAGATGAAGCCTCTGCCCTGCTTGCATGCTCACGGTGGCTGTGGCTGCCTCACAGCATCCTCTTCTCTGCAGACGCTGTATTTCCCACAGGTCTCCTGCATCACCTCCATGGGACAGAGGAATTACTATGTAGACTGGCCTTTCCCAGGGACAGGGTAGCTTATTGCAAGCGGCTGTTGGGAGGCTCTGTGATGGCTCCTTTTGCAGGACCTGGCCTATGGGACTCTACACAATCACAGCTGAGGCTTTTTCCTTCTGCAAAGCTGCAGAAGGGGGCAAGGATATGGCTTTCAATTTTCATTCTCTAGTATTTCTAGGACCCTTTTTCTGTGCTTCTCCCTTATGTCATAGAAAAAATCTATTTGCTTCATCCTTTGTCTGTCTATTGCAGTGATCCTAATGAGTTTATTCAGTGCAGAGAATAAATGACCTTCACTCATTGACGCTTCAGAGACTTCTGAATAGAGACAGCAGATTTGGTCCCTTTCTTTCATATTTGTCTCCCTTAGCATTCATTTTCAGGAACAAATTTCTAGAATAAAATATGTCCCCCTGTGTAGACCAACCCAGATGGGCATTTAAAGTTGAAATGAAAACTGTACAAAAGGTAAGCATGTGATGACTCTTATATCTTTTGCCCTTATGTGGGTGATAGAAATAATTACCTCTAGACATATCATTGCACTGTGCACAGTCGGCACACAGGAGATTGCCAGGTGTTGGATGCGATAGGAAATGTGCAGCCTGATTAAATACGCTAGAATCCAAGTGCTGCAAAATATCTCTTTTAAATGAGATGAGGAGCAAGAATTTAAAGATACCACTTAATTTTTTCAACTGCAGTCAAGCAACACCAGTGTTTCAAGATGAATTTGTTAATCACATGGGACTAGGGATTGTATGTGGTAATAAAAGACTAGAAAAACATTTCCTAGCAGGCAGCAATAACTGTTTCAGTCTAAGTATTTTTTTTTTCCTTTCCTAGTTTAATTTTCCTGCCCTGCTGCTTGGTCCAATTTATTTAAGTTGAAAGTGAATGCAGAACTGGTGGAAGGCACTGAATTCATGACTGTGGAAATGAAATCCATTCAATCACACAGACTGTGTGAAATTTACCCTTATCTCAGCGAGGCAATGCAAGATCTCCACACTGCTGCCTTCAGAGGTCTGAGTGGTGTATGAGCCTCTCCCAGACCAGCTCCATGGCCCTGGCCAAGGCGGTGGTGGCAGGGCAAGCCCCACAAGCTGTGCCATCAATGTCTCCTGGCACCTCCTTGGGCAGGCAGGAACTTGGTGTTACAACTCGCTTGGTTTCATCTCCCCATGTGGACTGCTGGCAGGGATGCTGACCATCAACCACTAGCTGGAAAGGCAGCTGTCAGGGTACGGAGCACCTTGTTTTCTGAGCCCATCAGCTCCTTGAAAGGAGCCCTTCAAGCAGATATTGGGTGATTATTCAGATACATCCTCCACTTGAGCAATGCAATCCCTCCTGTAGCTCTACACCACGCTCGATGTGTGGGTGAGTGACGGACCGTGTGAACTAGTCGGTATCACACTGCTCAAAGAAATTAACTCTTTCAGAAAGTCTAAACCAAACCATGTAAATTCACTGCATCTCATTTCTCTCAATGTAGAGATGGGCTAAGCAAATTCACCCTTAAGGATGCCTCGATTATTTAGAAACACAATGACTAAAAGCTAGTATGTACTGCTCAGACATGAAGGAACACATTTCTTCAAATTCTCCATAGCTATTTACTTAGATTCATATTTACATCATTTTTTATGCATTTATTCTGAGTATGTATACAAACAGATGCTGAGTTTTTCTTCCCTGATATGAGTGTTTGAGAACAAGAGAAGTTTCTCAAAACTGTTTTTGTACATTTGCAAGTGTATCTATGAAAAAACAGATTGCATCCTTCACTGTCTTTTAAAAAAAAGGAAAAAAAAAAAAAGCTAGACATAATCAGAAAGTTACAAAGAAGCCACATGAAGATTCAGCTTTTCACAGTATATGGTTTTTATTTCTCAGATAATCAGTCATCATATAAAGGCTTTTCAGGGCTCTGCACCAGCTAATTTACCCTTTCTACTCATTTAAAACTTGCTCTGGTATTGCTGTGCAATAGCAACACTGAATTTCCCTCTAGTCTTCTGAGACTAATAAACCTTGTAACAACTAACTTCACTAATAAATAGATTTATGTTCACATTAATGTTATATACTTGTCACTCCTTTCCCTTTACCTGCACCTCTTTTTCCTTCCATGGTCTGCAAGACAAGAGCCCTTCCACTCTTCTTTCAAAATCTGCCATTGTTTCTTTTTTTGATTTAAAACTGATGTTATGAAAGGTATAGTCTAGCAAAGATACTGAGAAAACCACATATGCAGGCTTTTGTTTTTTTTATCTTCAAATAGGCTTCTGATGATATATACATACATACATACATACATAAAATCATTTGGCTTTGGAGAGCCTGAATAGAAAATAGCACATATTGTTGAGGTGAAGCACTGTGCTAAACATCAACTATAATATCACTGTCAGGGGTCATACAACTGAATCTCATGGAGTCAACAACCCAAAAACCCCGATAGCAAAGTCCTGAAAACTGTTCAAAATTACATTGCCCTAAACTGACAGGACTGTAGGCTTTAGGAGCCTAAAGAGAGCATTAAATAATGGTTTCTGTATCAGGAATGCTTCACTGGTCTGAGCAAAAAGGTTTCCAGCTTTGGATGTCGAGCTCTGTGTCTGTACCACGCTTTGGGAATGAGACACGTCGCACTCTCCCCTCCTTGGTTGATGTATCTGCAGCAGTGACAACCTTGGCCTCAGCAGCCTTCCTGCTGAGTGGGTCACACTGGAGCTGAGTGAACAACTCACACTGGGCAGCATACCTGGAGTATTTGGTCCCTTACTGGTGGCTAAATTTGCATGAACAGGTCTCAGTGATTTTGAATTTGTGGCTTGGTGTCTTCAGGAGAGATTTGATCTGGTACCTTCGACAGCACACAAAGGGTGAGCCTTGGGTCTGTAGCGTATCACCTTGTTGAGGAGCCAAGCCATGTGGAGCCCAGACTTTGTTTTGTGCAGAAATGAAGAAAAAGGGCTGTCCATCATGACAAGGAGGCTACCGAGGGACTAAGCCGTCAGAGGCATCTCCACAGATAAATGTTATCTCCATCCACAAAGCCTTGCTTGTGTGGCTCTGTACGATCTCTGCTCATGATGCTACCTGGGAGCCTGGTCTTCTCTTGATGGGCACAGTGGGTCACTGAAGGGAGCAGTGCCAGCACAATGCTCAACTTTAGCAGCTAGACACACTCCTCGTCTGCTCTCTAGAGAGAAATTAGGGCTGTACAACCTGATGTGCTGCCTCTGCCTCAGACTGGGCTTTGTACAATTTCATACCTCATTTCCAGATGCTACTTAGATACCAAACAAAAGTACTTTTTATTGGGTTTTTGTTAAGAATTGAATTACATTTTTCAGAAAGTTTTGCTCTGAGATATTCTTGGAGTCTGTGTGGTACAGCAATGAAATTTTTTCCTGGTGCCTTAATGGACAGCCAAAGAAAAACTTGAGGACTGCTCTCTTGTTACCGCAGATTTTTGTAGGTAGAACTTGACTGCCTTATATTTTTGTACACACCAAATGCAAGAAGATACAAATTTTATTGCCAGAATTAATGTGGAAATCTGTTAATCAGGCTGTGAGGCAGCCTTCTCTTTTCATAAAATCTTTACTATCATTCAATGAGTAAATTAATCTGCATTTGGAGTATGACATTGGAGGAATTGGACATCCAGCTCTCCCCACAGTTTTGGAGGCAGGGCTCCTGTTTTCTACCACCTTCTTGTCAGTGGTCAGTGCTGTGGGAATTACAACATCTGAAGCTATTAGACCTGTGGCTGTCGATTAGCACAACACCAGCTGAAGGAAGTTAAATCAAAGTGTTTGGATCTTCAGAGACTGATGTAAAGGGCACACTGAAATAACAGCAGGTATGTATCAGAAGTCTAAAATCAAGGAAAACAAAAGAAATTTGTATCTCACTAAATTTGGTGCCTTGGTTCCTTGCTGAAGCTGGGGCTGGATTCTTTCTCATTTATTCAGTGAGGTTATCCCCATTGTTTAGGTGGCTCTGCTTATTTACTTTTCATCAGCTACAAGACTCATTTGAGAAGAAAGGAGTTACTGCCCTGATGCTGTGACTTTACTGTTGGAGTGGTGCTTAGTTGCCAGAGCTACCACGACAGTCTATTAATTACCTTGCAGCTTTATTATAGAATTTAAAAAGTTTTAGAATTTGGATGGTGGTTTTGGTCAATTCAGTTAGTGGTCTTGCTGAAGGTACGTCAATTTTTTCTCTGAACTCCAGCTCCTGATGAACATTGACCCACATGTTCAAGTACTGCACATGTGGCACAGGGACTACCCATGTCATGAGATAATGATAAGAATATTTTTAATATAAACTAATCTCTGTGCTAATCAAGATGCCATATATTGTGCAGTGTAAGCCTAAGGCAAATCTTTTTTTTTCCCCCTTAAAAAACATAGCTGATTTACTAGCAGTCTTACTAAATATCTGAGAAGAAATCAATTGATTACATCTGAGCACCTGTGAGAGCATTCTTAATAAACAAGGGCAGAAAAAATGAAGTTAAAAGAAAGAAGAAAGTTTATTCTAGTTAAAATCATCAGAAAACAAGAAATTTATTTTCTCTCCTAAACCTCACCTCCTTTTTGTGTAACTATTTTCTTATACAACTACAAACAATCAGCTTCAGCCACTAACAAAGCTCATACCTGCACTTGGCTATGACCAAGACCTCCAGAGGAAATTTACTACAGAAATCTCTAGACTTCATTTACAAATTCTGAATGGTTAACTTCTGTTAACCAGATATTAACACTCATATGATGAAGTTTACATCTTGGAATTTGAACAGGTACTACCCTTCTCATCCCCTTTGGCTAGGGGATTATTTGTCCAGGATAATAACTCAGTAGTTATCTGGGTAATAGAGGTTTTAACATGCCTCTGAAGAAAGATAGTAATAAATGCCCAGTTAGGCCAAAGATAATTCAACCGTACAACAGCATAACTATCTGTTATGCTCTAAAAAATTTCCTTAAATAACAGAAATGTCAAGGGTTAATTCTGGCCTGAACAGATTATTTCGCTAGCATACAAGACTAGTGGCACACCACATAGTCTCCATGGGTAAAAAAATGCAACAAATATTCAGTTCTATAGTGGAGCTGGTAAACAGCATCTCCCATGCTTTCCAGGGTAATGGATAAAGAGAAGACTGTTGGATAAACTTAAAATTAACCTTCTGGAGCAAGTTCTCTGAGACCTCTCTTCACATACGCTTCCTACCCTTACAATACCCTGTGGTTGCTATGGAAAAACATACCAAAGCATTCTTCTTTATGAAAAAAGAAAACAAACAAACAAACCACCAACAAAAAAAACCCCAACAGTGTGATGGTTCATCTGCATATCATTCATTGATCAGAAGGGCTGAAAGAAGCTAGGGAAGTATTTAGAAATGTTTATCAATATTAGCTTATAGAAAGCATTAAGACCCCAGTTCTGCAAACTACTCCCAAGCATATATATATGTACAGGAATTTTTGAAAAGTCAAGTTCCACATGTGTGGAACAGTTTGCTTTATGTCACCTTGTTCCCATTTCTACCCCTTTTGTATTCAGACACTGCTATACCCAGTTTACGAATTATCTTTCAAGGGGGCTTATTAAAACATCTGATGCTATTGAATTGTCTTAGTTTTGCCTTGCCAACTAAAGACCCCACAGCTGCTCATTCACACCCCTCGTGGTGGGATGGGAGGGAACTGGAAAAGTAAAAGTGAGAAAACTCATGGGTTCAGATAAAGACAGTTTAATAAGTAAAGCAAAAGACACACACAAGCAAATCAAGACAAGGAATTAATTCGCCACTTCCCATGGGCAGGCAGGTGTTCAGCTATCTCCAGGAAAGCAGGGCTCCATCATGTGTAATGGTGACTTGGGAAGACAAACGCCATCACTCTGAACATCCCCCTGTTCTTTCTTCCTTCCTCAGCTTTATATGCTGAGCATGACATCACATGGTATGGAATATCCCTGTGGTCAGTTGGGGTCAGCTGTCCCGGCTGTGTCCCCTCCCAACTCCTTGTGCACCCCCAGCCCCCTCGCTGGTGGGGTGGTGTGAGGAGCAGAAAAGGCCTTGGCTCTGTGTGAGCACTGCTCAGCAGGAATGAAAACATCCCGGTGTTATCAACACTGTTGTCAGCACAAATCCAAAACACAGCCCCATACTAGTTACTATGAAAAAAATTAACACTATCCCAGCCCAAATCAGGACATTATCCACCACTTATTCCATATAATTTATGTCATGCTTGGGTATCACACAGTCCAATATATCCTTATTAACCACCACCACCCCACCACCCTTCCCATCCTTTGATATAATACACAGATGTCATTCTCTTAGTCTATGGACCACCCTTGTAAAATATCTGTAAAATGTCCACAGAATGTCCACTGAGTTCATTTACTCCGTGACTTTGGGCTCCATCTGTTATGGTGGTCACTCCGAACAGGAGAGGTGGTGTGATGCATGGAGTTACTGGACACCAAAGCCAGCTCAGGTCGGGTCACTGCTGCACTTGCGCTGCCTCCTGTAAGGCTTGTCCTCCATTGCTTCAGGTGGTTCCTGCTACAGTAATTCCTGTAACATGCAACTCAAATCATGGGTTACAACAATTTAAAGGTACTTCCATTACAATCTCCACCCCTGGTCCCTTTGCACCAGATCACTGGGTTTACCATTGCAATGAACTCCTCCCCTGGCCCCTGCTCCGGCTTGGACTTACCCACAGACTGCAGTCCCTTAGGGGAGTACCTGCTCCAAGTGGAGCCTTATCCATGAGCTACAGTCTCTCCAGGGATGTACCTGATGCGGCACAGGCTTATCCAGAGCCACAGTCGCTTCGAGGGGCACATGTTCCAACATGGCCTTATCCATGGGTCACAATGCCTTCAGAGATATTCTTTGCTCCAGCCTTGCCCATAGGCACAGTCCTTCAGAAATAAACCTGCCCTGGCTCATCCACAGCCACATGTTTTGAGGTACTCCAGCATGACCTCATGCACAGCCACTGATACTTCAAGAGGCACCTGCTGCTGCATGGGCTTACCCACAGTCACAGATGCTTTGAGGTGTACCTTCTCCAGTATGGACCTCAGGCCACAATCCCTCCAGAGGTATACCTGCTGTGGCACAGGCATAACCATGGCCACAGAAGCTTCAAGATATTCCTGCTCTGGGGTGGACTTATTCATGGTCACAGACGCTTTGGGGTGTCCTGCTCCCACGTGGACTCACCCACAGGTCACAGTCCCTTCGACTCAAGTTCACGCTGGAGTTCCAGCCTGTCCAGTACGGCAGCACAGAAACAGCAGTGATACTGTTTTATCCAGTATTCAGAATATAGAATAAAAAATGTAGAATCCTGTCTCAGAAAGGAGACCCTTCCATCAACTCCTATGTGACACTGACCTGTGAAATTCAGGTAATAGAATTTCCTCACCTCAGAAGTGTGAAAATACTTACAGTCAAGGTAGTTATCCTTCAGAACCCATAGTGATGGTGGCTGGACACGTTTCAGAGGGACCTAGGTGGTCAGGAAAAAGTTTCAGTTTTAAAAACATGACAGTTTTTTGGTCTTTTTTCTTTTTTATATCAGCTAATTAAAAAAAAAAGTAGACAGAATCAGGCCATTAAGAATTTGGATAAGAATGTTTTGTGTATAAGAAAACACAGCAGTATATAAGCAGTTCTACTGAAGTCAAGTGTTAAGTAGGACACAGGCTGATCTGTCAGATATTAGGTCTTACCTATGAGTGGTCCAGGAAGTCATGTCACCATATCCTTTCCACAAAGCATGAGTGCAGTTCAGCATAAGAGGTATCAGAATTACCAGCATAATTTCTTCTGACCTGCAGTTTCCAGTGATTTCAGAGCACTATCTACAGCAGCTGGGCATACAGCAATACTGGAGGAGAGAAATAACAATTTTCTGTGGGTTTTACTGCATCATTTGCACAGCATATTAGGGAAGGAGATCTTGAACCTCTCTTCCATTTCCCTTCTGCCACTCCTTTTTATTCTCTGCAGTCAAAAAAAATGCAATTATCCACTAACGCTTAGGTGAGAATGTGAGCAAAGTTTAAAAATTGAAAGAACATCCCATGTTATTATTTTCAAATAATTTTTGTTATTCAAAATTTTGCTTTCAGTTACTTGTACAAAACAGCAGTGAGTTTTCTCTGCATCAAGTCTGATTAAAAACTATTCTGGAAGCTGAAAGACTGTCTCTGAAAAAAGTCCCTGATACTGACCTGAGGTTCCCAGAAGTAATTTCCTTGCATGCTCTCTCTAACCATGCCATTTTTAGAAGTAGCATAGCATATCAGAGCAAATGAATCACTTTACACTGTGTGTCATTCATTTATTATGACCTTTCCGAGGTCAACCTGCAGACCCCAGATACCTGCTGCCATCTGTCACAGGATTACTATCTGTACCGGTACAGAGTCTGCCAGTAGAAGAGTGGGTGACAACTGGACTTTGTGTGGACAATGTAGCGTAGGAAGGCATTTTATGTTGCTGCTTTTTATGATTTGAATTGGCAGTCTGTCTGTCTTACAATTTAAATGAGGAAGGAGGACATGAGCCTTTCTAGAAGATGAGAGGGTTTATAAATTGATGAAATATATGATGTCTAATATTCCTTTCATCAGTAGCTTATATTCCTGCACAATCTCTTCTCTGTGTTAACTAATGTCTCTTGTATTACCACAGTAAGTAATTTATAAATTTAAGTCACTTTGTGTTCTGTTTACCATTTTTGTGCTTTATTTCTTGTACTGAAATTAGAACGTACCTTTCTCTTCTTGTTCAGTGTTAAATCTCACTTGCAGTATTAACATAATGCTGTTGTGTTTGCATTTCTGTTTCCAACAGTGTGGGTGGAAGGGAATATTTAAATGTCATCTTAAATTAAACCATTTCCATTGGAATGTGAGCAATTACATTTAAACTTTTTCTATTACCACTGGTTTTGTTTGTTTGCTTGCTTTTAATCTTTCTTCTACATTTCAGTAAAACTCACTCAAAGGTTTAAAACTACCTGACAAAAATTTTAGGCTATAAGTAATTTCTCTCCCCAAAAAAATCCCATTTTTCCGGTTGGTTTTTTTGTTGTTTTTTTTTTTCCCTCTTCTAATCTTACCCACAGCTATTCATTTTTAAGTCAGATACTGGAAACTAGAGGCAGTAGTTGCTTTGCTTGCTGGTAAACTTGTATATCTGTTTTGGTACATCAGATAAATTCTGTTAACACTTCTGTACACACAGTCCACTCAGGTACAATGAAACATTGAAAGCAAGGAGTCTGGTAACATGTAATTACATTTCCTCATCCCTTCAGAAGACGTATTCTTTGAAATATGCTCTTAGGATTTTGATGGGTCAGTTGTTTTAAATTAAGGGTCCTAATTGGTTTTTATTGTTTGAATGATAAATGAACAGGGCACAGAGGTTAACAACTTCTTCAGTGCGTGGTACTTTCTCTTAGCTGCTTTACTGAGGGGAGGGAAGTCATCGTGTAGAGGGTGTTGATATTGGGGAGAGGCTACATACATGGGACAGCATGTTCTTACTAGCAAAGCTTTGCATTTAGTTAGCTTTCAGTATGCATTTCCACAACTGGAAGCAGGAAAAAAGTTCAATAAGCTACCAAGGAGATTATATGTGCAGCTGGTGACAAGCTAGTGTCTATGATCAGGCCCTTATTCAGCTCTCACCGGCTGCATCAGGTTAGTGAACCACAAGTATTTCACAACCCACCTCATGATTTTGGCTTTCTTATGTCAAGAGCAGAAGACCTTAGACCTTACTGGAGATCACCTCACCAGATGTCACTGCACTGAAACCAGGCTAGTGACTCTACAGGACTTGAGACACTAATCCTTCAGGAGCCCATACAAGAACCTGAGGTCAGCTTCATCCTAGAATAATGGTGCAAATCATGTCCTGGTGCAAATCATATCCTAGTGCTCACCACCCTGTGGACACCTGTTTGGTTGAAGACTGGGTCCCTGTTCTGAGAAACACTTGCTTTGCTTCCAGGAGGAGACCCTCAAAAAATGGTGCCTTCAGACTCTCCCTGAAGTCCTCCCCACTGACCTGCTCCGTAACGTCTTGGCTGCAAGCAATACCTAGTGCAGAGGGACAGAGCGCCTGTGTGAGTGGGAAGGGGATTTATACTTTTGCAAATGTAACTGAAGTGTTACAATTCATAATCAAACTGTATGATACTGCCTCATGGAATGTATTCAGGGATAAACCAACTATTGAACCTGCAAACTGTTGGCCATTGAGCAGACTAAAACCCAAGAAAATAAATTAAAGCTAAACCCTTTACGCACTGTTCCCTAGAAGCTGAAAATAATAAATAAAGAATGGCAAAAGCAGTTCCTCACTTAAAACAAAGATTAAGCCTGTGTGAGGCAAGACACCAAAACCCATTTGTGCTGAAAATCATACCTTTGGAGAAAAGAATGGGAAAAGGTTAATTAAACTATAAAAAGTAACATCCATCACTCATGGGGTGAATGCAGAAATAAAATGAAGTGATAAAGAGTTGCTTAATGGAATGGTGACTAGAAACAAAAGAGTAAAATACCTGAGGGGTGGAAGTGAAAGTTGCAGGAGAAGTGGTAGTTTATGTATGCTGTTCTGCTGTTTTATTCTGTCTTACCTGTGACAAGCCTAAGAAAAGAAAAATCAACCAATCTCACTTTGTGGTGTTATTTTAACAAAAGACTGTTTGCATGAGAGAGTTCAAAGCTCAAGGAAATCTGAATGGCTGTCACATTTTGTAGGTATAGAAACCAAGGCACAATCAGGAAATGGACTCGCTTGCAGATGCCCAGCAGGACAAGACCAGTCCTGACCAGGACCGAAGAGAAGATTACAGCACCACACTGCAGCTCAGATAGGAAGCAGTTTCAAAAGGGATATACCACTTTCTGCTTGTAGGCAGGTCTATGCTTCAGATACTGGAGCCAGAGGTGCAGAGGACTGGGAAAGATACGACTGCTCTGGCTACAAGCAGACCAGCTCTAGTGTGGGTGCAGGATCACTCACTGGGTCCACACAGCAGTACTCAGCACCCGTGGTGATGTGACCTGCTGGATTGCTAGACTGGGGTAGAGTGTCACCCCAACACAGTCTCCATGCAGATGTGCCACCAGCAATGCTCTGATGGTGAATAATTCATGTCAATTGACTTGTTAGATAAATTACATCGTTTTCTGAGTCTACAAAGAGAGCATAATCATCTCAAATGTTCCTGTTATTCTAAATTGTTCAACAACTTTTTCTCCTCATGAGAGATACTTTTCCTTATTATTTATAAATCCACACTAGGATTGTGGTGCATGCAGATGAGTAGTAGGTAGGATTGCTTACAGTCCAGCCCTTGCTCTTTTTCTGGCACAAAAGAAATTCTATGTAAATTTGAACTGCAAACATACAAGTTATGTACTATTCGTAACTCTTTTTTCCCAACTAAGAGTAATTTTTTTCCCCAACACAGGCTAGTGCACCTTTTTCTGTGTTATGACAAAGTGTATTAATTATTCAGTTTTTTCTTAAATCTCATTTTAATTTTCCTGAACTCTTGTAACCATAGACATCTCCAATGTTAATAAAAATACATAAACATCTACTTTTATGATAAAGTTTTGGAGAGTTAAGTAAATTTTTAGTCTTTCAGGCTCTTACAACTCCCTCTCAAGTCTCTTACTTTGGCCCTTGTGCATAACAACAGCATATCTAAGGAGCAGAGAAAGGGGATGTTTTACTCAGCGTGATAAGCTCAGTTCCAAAGGATTCCCTCAGCATGAAGACCTAATTCATTTCTGCAATTACAGGGCACAGTCCAAAGAGGAAAGAGAGATACACTTTATTAAATCAGCTGTGAATTATGTTATGAATGTATGTTTAATATATACTCAAATGCCTCCAATTCATACTTTATTTGTTGTTACACAAACTCTTTTAAAATTATTATTTTGGGCAATTTTTTTTCCATTTTGTGCAATGCTTCCATCAATCTGGAAGCAAATCCCTTTGTCAGTGAATGTACACCACAGCTAATTCATGTCACTCAGGTATCTTGCATGCATATCACTTAAGGTAAGGATTTGTTAGGATTGTTACACTGCCCAGTTATTTATCCACATTGCTTTTCACCAACCAACCACACAGATCATAAAAAGGGTAAAAGTCGTTTGGACCCATAGCAAAACCCTATGAGTACAGAACTCTTTTTTTTATCCTCTGTCTTGCTGCCAAAATTGATGACTGCAGCTGTGTTTTGCAGCCCAGGCTTGCTGCTTTCTCCTGCTCTGAAAAGTTACACTGAGTATTTTTGTTATAACTTAAGTAATCTCTGCTGTTCCCTGTTGGTATTTTTTTTTTTTTGATGGGGTTACCAGCTGCTGCACTGTTTGCTTTCATAGCTGATACCCCAAATCTTCTTTCTACAAGGAGTCCCCTGGATTTGCTTCTTGAGTGATCCTCCCTGATCCTGAAAATCTATCCTCTGCTTGCCTCACACAGCAGCAGTCTGGCCAGAGCAGCAGCCTCTAAACAACACCCCAGTGGGTTTCCTTCTCCCGTCTCCTGTCCTTATCTTCAGCAGGTCACCCCTTTTCAGAAAGAGTATTTCTAAGTGTCCTGGTTTCAGCTGGGATAGAGTTACTTTTCTTCATAGGAGCTAGTACGGGGCTGTGTTTTGGATTTGTGCTGACAACAGTGTTGATAACACCGGGATGTTTTCATTCCTGCTGAGCAGTGCTCACACAGAGCCAAGGCCTTTTCTGCTCCTCACACCACCCCACCAGCGAGTGGGCTGGGGGTGCACAAGGAGTTGGGAGGGGACACAGATGGGACAGCTGACCCCAACGACCACAGGGATATTCCATACCATGTGATGTCATGCTCAGCATATAAAGCTGAGGAAAGAAGAAAGAACAGGGGGAAGTTCAGAGTGATGGCGTTTGTCTTCCCAAGTCACCATTACACATGATGGAGCCCTGCTTTCCTGGAGATGGCTGAACACCTGTGGGCCTATGGGAAGTGGGGAATGGATTCCTTGTCTTGCTTTGCTTGCACAACTTTTGCTTTACTTATTAAACTGTCTTTATCTCAACCCACGAGTTTTCTCTCTTTTACTCTTCTAATTCTCTCCCCCATCTCACCAGAGGTGGGGAGTGATCGAGCGGCTGTGTGGGGCTTAGCTGCCGGCTGGGATTAAACCAGGACACTATGGCACAGTACTGAACACAGGCAGTTCAGTGCTGTCCATTAGGCTAAAGTATTAACCCCTTCAGCCCTGGTACTCTGTGAGACCTGCGCTGGACAGGGTCATGCTAACATTTTGTTAGATTCTTCATACACAAGAGCAGCCCAAAGTGAGATGTCAGTGGATGTCAAGCCCCTAAATACAAAACTGTTAACAAGATAATCAATAGTCACATGCTGTTTCTCACATTTAAGGTACTTAAACACAGACAGCTGAAGATACTTGTTCTGTTTCACATATCTTAGGTGTGATGTCTAACCATGACTCTTTTTCTGAAAAAGTAAATTCACATAGTGCTGTTCTTCTCTGTCCCTAAGTGCTCTTCTCAGAGCACTGGTTCCTTGAGTCCCAGTCTGGTCACTGCTCCCCATAGGCTACCCAGGGAGTAGTCTAGCTGGGACCTACAAATCAAGAATTTATGTGCTAGGCCCCTGTTTAGAAGTAGCACTCAAAATTTACAAAGATAATCAACAGACCTTGAACATTTATGGAAAATGGAGCACTTTATGTAAGTAAAATGCCCTAAATGTCTTCATGCCACCATCTTTCAAATTGCAGTAATAATCCTTTCCTCCCTTACAGAAACACTGAGAAGCTTTTAAAGTCTACACCAGGGCTCTATTATTACACTGATAAACACAGGAAAAAACTCTCTCAAATTGGAGCTGTAATTGCTCTTCTGATCTTAACCCTAGCAAATCCAGGAGCAACTTGAAATCAAATAAATGACTGTGATTTACCCAGCTGGTGATCCAAGCCGATATTATCATGAGCAAATACGCACATAGCTGCCTACCCAAAGTGAGCTCTGATAGCTCCCAGTACACATTTACTGGCTCTTTTTCTAAATGCACCCATATTATGGCAAGCAAAATGTCAGTGAAAGGAGCTGCCTGGACATCTTGTCTGATCTTCTCATGATAACAGTTAAGAACTTTCAAATTTCTTTTTATGCTGTGCTTGAAAGGAACTGAAAAATAATCCTAGGAAGCAAATTCTCTAGGCTTTTAAGACTCTCATTAGTCCTAATAGGAGTTTATTACATACTTAGAATTAAAAAGGACCTGAAGATCACAACTGGTCAGAAAATGCCTACCAAAAAACAAATTAAAAAAAAAAAATTGTGTGCTTTAAAGGCCCAATCTGTTTCACTTGGCAGTGCACTGTCAGATGTGCTAAGCAAATTATTGAACCATAAATTGTGTGTGCAGTTAGCACTCTCACTTTAATTGTTAGAGATGCTTTTATATGGTGAAGATAGTGTTCCAGAAATCACAGATCAAGTGATTCAGTCTTGCAGTTGTACAAACCGTGTTTGTCTAATTGTGAAAATAGGTCTTTTAACGGCATACCACAGTGGCAACACATCAATGCTGCAGTTACAAATTTTGTTTTTGGCAGAAAGCATGGACTGTCAAAACAATTTCTTGGCTGTTATCAAAAGGATGAAGCTGGGCAGTTAGGATAAAGCTGTTAAGTAGGCATGGGTGATCTCAGGTGGAGGTAAAGGAGCAGAACAGACTTAGAAGGGGCTTGCTCAGAAACCACTGAAAGTACTACGGAAAACCTTTTCACTCATTTCTCAGGTCTTACGTCTGGAATATGATGTGTTTCAACTCTGCTAAACAGACTGTTCAGAAATTCTCACAGGGAACAATTTTTCCATTAGAGAATGAAGTTTTGTCAAATTTCAATTTGCAGAGACTTTTTGGTTTCTGTGAGGGTGTGATAGGCTAGGCAGGGTTTTGAAATGTGCCAACAACTCTTTCTAACATCTCTGTAGCCTACCTGCTTGCTGGAGATTACACAGCTCCCAGATTCTTCAGTTCCTGGCTCAAGTGGGAATTACAGGTTTTCTGGGATTTCGAGGTTTCAATTATGACTGCCAGTCATAAGAAGGAGCTGGGAGACAAGACCTGTAATCTACAGACTCAGAGCATGGAAACTAGCATTTCTAGAGTTTCCAGACACCAGTTGTTAATAAAGACCCAGTTTTCTCTCACACCACCAATATTGGTTAGAATCCTTTAAAAATCACATTTTGACATTTTCACGAGGTTTTTTTTTTAGAGTGAAAATGCACAACTTCAAAATTATACTGAATTTCAGAATTCCTAAATCCTCTTCAAAATTAAATTATTTTATATCTAGTCACTTCTTTTAATCACTTTGCAGTTATTTTCAATATATTTAATTTATATTTTATAAGATTGTCTTATTAAGGTTCCCCGTTCATGCTGCCTTTTTTTCCCCCTAGTTATTGTGTATAACTGCTGATGTTAATACCTTTCTAAGTTGTGAAATTGGCGTCTTTAAGTGCTTAGATCACCTTTTGTTTCCAGCCATTGTTGTTTTTTTCCTCTAATGAAACTTGGCCCTTAATACCCCCAGCATAATCAGCAGGATACTGAGTCTCAAGAAGAGATGTACTTGGTCTCAATTCTGCTTTTTGTTCGTCTCCTTCTTCCTAGACTCCCTATAATTCAATAATTTGTTAATGTACCTCCCTTTCCTTTCCAAGTCATCTTGCACCAGACTCCCAGAGCCATTTGTGGTCCTTGCAAGCTACACTGAGTGTCTATCAGTAGCCTGTGGTTTATCAGTCCTGTGTCATAGATTTGTTGTTTATGAATACGAAAGTCTGTATCTTCCAATTCTGTTCAAGCTGCAGAAGAAAGACTCTCTCTGCTCATACATCATCAGTCCTATTTCCAGAAAAATTGACAAACCCATAGCAGATCATTGTACTGGAAAAGGTGATTGTTTCCCTTTGGCTGGGCAATTACAGAAATTTGGGGAAATGTGGAGTGCATTCTTTCATCTTGGGATGAAAGTCTATAGTACAATATCTGGGCATTATTATTACCATTATTTGCTCACTCAGAAAACGTACTCCCCGACTTCTCCCAGCAGCGCAGGGACGGCTGTAATTTTCACTCTCGTTTGTCTGCCTCTGACTTATTTCCCTGACGTGCGGAAAGCAGACTCCACAACTTGTAAAGTAGGTATGTTTATTCAGCGCTGGGCAGCACGAGGCCATCCCACCACAATGGTGCGCGCCCGGTGTGGCGGCTCGCCCTGAATTTATACGTCATTGTAATTACGTATTCACGAGGTTTCACAATACGCCTATACATATGCATGACGGATCCCCGCTTAACTCCTCCTTCCGGCGCTTGCGCAGTACTTCTCGGTGGTCGTGGGCTGGGGTCTCGAGGGGGAAGTAAGACGTCTTCCTCTTTGTGAACTTCTGGCCCTCTGGGGCCTCGGGGATGAAGTCTGTGAACTTCTGGCCCTGCGGGTCTTGGGGATGAAGCGAACTTCTGGCCCTGCCTTCTGCGCGGGCTCAGTTACCTCTTGGCGCAGGTCCACACGGCAGAGTTGGTTTCAGGCAGGTTCCTAGGGGTGTCTCCTTTGTCTGTGAAGGACTATCCTTAACAAGCAATCTGCCTTTGTTTACTTGCTCCCTTTTGCAAGCTAGCCAGTAGAAATGAAATTCACAGTTCCCAGTTCCCTGTCTCATCCCCTTCCTCTCCGGTTTCTCCTTACCCCCTTCTTACCCTCTTTTCTGTTCCCGCCCCATACATCCTGAAGAGAACTTCTGCAAAGCTCACACAACAGTTTTGACTCAACCCCTGATTTTGAAACAAAAGAAAACCCATTAACTCTTAACACCTCCCGCCCCCAGCTTGATGTTCGTGTTAGATGACTCCAAGCATCAACCATCTCCTTTCTCTGTAGCTGGTTTTAATTGCACAAAAGAGCTTCCTGTGAATGCTTAACACACCTATTTCACTCAAATAAATTCTATGCTTATCTTATTTTTTCTTTTGTTTTGTTTGTGGTTTGGTTTTTGTTTCTTCTTTCTCAGGACTTTCAATGGTGAGCTATTAGTACCCCTTTCCTGATAATTAGAAGCAAGGGCAAAAATAGAAACTCTTTAATTAGTCTGCTTAGTTATCTTTGTTCTGCAAACAGTAACTGAGCTTTCCCAGCTCCTATTTTCATGTCAGGTTCCTCTTTAACTCTGTGGGGCTAGCAAGGGCTAAAATACAGCAGCCTCGAGATAGGCAGGACTCTGAAACGTCGTTTTATTTAGGTACAAATAGTACAAAACCAGGGCAACCTGGTTTACATTAGAAAGATGGCAGCAGGGTTCACCACAACATGTTGTTTGTCAGAACAGTGTCCTGCAGTTTGGCAGAGGCTGGGGTTCACTTGCGCTGTGGATTGCACAGTTACAGTAAATTATAATTCTAACCAGCAAGAATTTAAAGTATGGAGCACCGAAATTAATTTAGATGCCAAAAGGCTCTTGGGTTATTTTACGAGGGTCTGACTGGGAGGAAGCAATGAAGTGTTTCCAGGCACCCCACTTTTATAGCTGAGAGGTCTAAAGATGTCTGGTAACTGATTCTTGACAGACCAGAAAGAAAGAAATGTGAAACATCTCCTATGAATGTGTGAGAACTCATATATCCAGGGCCATGGCAAAGCCCATGTGGGGTCTATGTGAGGCTGCTCTCAATGCTTTATTCAGGGTTCACTCTATGTGTAGCTCTTGTCTAAGTTCATGCAACAAATGCGAAGTCTAAAGGGAAACCTGAAGGTCCGTGGGCATGCAGAAGGCTGCTCAACCCATGAGTGGTATCAATGGGCACAGAGCACAGGCTGGAATCTCTTAACTCCCATTTGGTGTCGTACTGTTGATCTGTGCTGCCTCTATTTTTTGTTTAAGCCTACTGAAAATAACATCCCAACAAAGCAAAACACACCCACTTAGTTGCTTCATGTAAGTTCTTCTGGGTCATACACAGACATCAACTGAATTCTAATTCTATTGTTATTGCTGCTATTATTATTACTGCTGCTGTTATTGTTATTCATTCTCTTCTGTGTGTTCGGGTTTCATCTTCTTTTCCTTTTGCTGCTGATTATTAGTTGAGGAAGATGCAAATTCATGAGTGACTGAATAGTCTTAATATTCGTGCCTTCAGAATACGCTTCATTGCTTATGGTTTACTGGAAAAGACGATGCAGATAACACCATTAAAACATTGCCCTATGGAAGATGGTGCTCATAGTCTCACGGGAGATGAACCTGTGATCTTATTACTAGCCATCTGTGGTGTGTCACACCAAAAAGCACGAAGGGGAACCTAACATATGCAGCTGCTGCATAGACATCACTGTCCCCTTGATGATACTTGTTTCTTCACCCTGGATATGGAGCCTGCTCACTGGATTTATGGAGGAGGAAAGGAAGGGTAGGTGTGTTACTGTGGCCATTGACCTTACACTAGGAACATAAGGATATATATTAAAGTTTCTGATACAAAAGAAGGAAAAAAAAAAATTTCTACTACTACAATTTTGCAACCACTTGCTACCAACAAAGTCCAGCTCTTTGGTGCTGGTTTAAGAGGGCACCCAAGAAAGACTGAGAGGTAGACATCACACTTATTCTTTAAAAAGGTAGCTTTGCTTGCCTTTACTCTCAAAGGACCTAATTCAGCTCCAGTTCCTTTATTTTTCTTGTACCCCCTACCATCCATTTGTCTTCTCTTAAACTGTGGCTCCAGCCTTGTGCTCCCAAATGCATTTCTCCTGTTTCTTTTACTTCAAGCGCTAAGGGCTATCTTCTCTTAGATTTCTCACCTCTTAATTAGTGGATCCACAAATTTCCTAAAGCACTGCTGCATAGACAGCAAAACAAGCCAGAGCCAACTTAAACAGATGATCACTTTCCAAGCAATCTACCTACTACTTCTGTGCCAGCTGTCTATAATATTCAAGGAGCGGAGGGCTGAGTGGCTTATATCTGTAGGACTTGGAGAAGAATAGCATTGCAAATAATTGCTTAAGCTATTTGTGCTGACTGACTCTGAACCCAAAATTATGTGAAATCCAATACTATTGTAAACTTCTTCAGAGGCAAATATAAACATCCGTTTCAAAGATTTGTTCAGTGTATTTCTGAGCACCCTGTTATAAAAGGTACACAATGAAAATGTTTAGCATTTAGATTCTTCATGGTTCCTATTAGAAATTAATCTTTATTTTTCTCTTAAAGGAAGAAGCTCTGAATGGATGCATAATAAAGAAATTAAAGGAAATACATTCAGATGAATGTAATGTGATTATTGGAGAAGTAGTCAAATAATTTGTTCTGATCTTCAGTTGCTGAGTGATGTTACAGTGACTCCTTCTTAGTCACATGATTTTTGCGTTTTAATTTCCTGCAACTGGCATACAGACTTTCTTTTCCTAGCAACACTCCAGTCTTTTGAAGGATCCTCAGCTTGTTTATTATCATCGACCAATTCTACCCCTGGAATTACTTCAAGCAATTTCTTTATTGATTGGCCTTTTAAGCCTTGTAACCATTGACTTTGCATTTATATTCTTACACTGGAAGTCATGCAGGCTTTATGAACTTTTTCCATGGCTGCTTTTCTTCTGTATCTGTCCTCTTGTTCTGCTGTTTCTTTTGTTTCAGTGTAATTCTTTCTCCCTTGCATTATGACATTAAAATGGGTGATTAATGTTTGCCAAGTTGCTGCTTTTACATTATTCCTTAAGATTTCCAATCAAATTTCGGAGAAATGCAGAACACAAAAGGTAGAAAAAGGTGCACATGAATAAGAATCACACAGCTCCTGGGTCAGCAAGAAATGTAATCGCATATGTAAATCTGTGCACAACTGACACTATTTGCATGTTTAAAGTTACCCATATACTTCCTTCCTCTTCGAATCTGGGTCACAGGGAGGGGAAGAATATGCTCATGATTATAGCTGTTTCAGAAGGCTTCACTAGCATTTATTTGAATAGAAACCGTGAATCAGCTTCTATAGTGTTCAGAGATCCTTCCATTTGCATTCTCCAAATGTTTGTGAAAGCAAATTTTTGTTCAGAAGAACGCTCAATGCAAAGTAAAATATCAGAAATAAGGGTGTGAATGCATGTTTGCATGAGTATTGACACTGGAAGCATTCACATGGCCATCTGGACAGCTCTGTGGGTTTGGGAGCTGTTTAAAAAATAGCATGCGATTTGGAAATTATATACTGAGTGCAAATAGTGAGTAACAAGGTGGTGCTACTTTCAGCATTAGTACTGAGTCATTTCAGCATTAGTGAGTCATTTAAGAGCAATCCATGGAGTGAAGTTTCACTAAATGTTACTCCTCCTAATTTACTATCAAGCTGGGGTTTGTCAAGCTGGAAAAAAATGGTTTTAAGAATAACAAAAATTTCTGTAGGATTCCCTGTTTAAGTAATCAGGATGTGAGTATATGTGTAAGAAACTTACCATTATTCAAAAACAATTCCACTTTTTGCAAAAGTATTCATCACTTCACTTTGAATAGCAAACAAATCAGTTAAATACCTGAACTGAGTTACTGAGATATACCTCAGAAAGAACAGTATGAAAATCAGATCTTTTTCCTGCCTTTCTCTGACATGCCTAGCTACAGAAAGAACGTTGTAGCGAAAACTATATGTGGACAGAGTACAACTGTGTACAAACTTAGGCTTCAGAGAGTTCATCTTTAAGAGACCAGTTTACAGATGTCAGTAACCAAAATTAGCCATGCCATTTGGCTTTATTATAACCATGACTTTACTAAATGTGATTGACTAACATTAGTAACCTCCAGAGTCACTGGGCCCCAGGCTGCAATTGTCTGTTGCTAGCAAATTCTCCCAGTGCTCTCTGGCACAAATTTGGCCTGTTACAACCCACACTTTGCTCAAACAGCTCCTGGGCTTCATTTGATACTGAGAACAGCCCAGAATTCATTCCCAGTACGCCGTTCCCAAGCAGCAACCTTTTCCTTTTTAATAAATTAATTTGATTTGTTACCATAGATGTCGGCTTTTTTCCAGCCGGATTACAATGGTCTTACTAGCACAGATGTAGCCTAAAAGCTCAGAATGCAGATGAATGTATTCCTCACAAGTTGTGAGGGGAACAAATCTATTACCTTTCAACAAACGTGCATTAATGCAACTCAAGCACTGCCTCAGAGGTACCGAGGCTAAGCTACAGCAATCTTAGGTTCGAAAGCCATCATGCAAAACCTACTCCACAAGCCTTCCTTTGCCTGACCCTTCTAAGTAAGTACTCAATTTCAGCGCATACTACAGGAAGCAGTTAGTGGTGCCAAAGAGCATGTCGCATTCCTCTGGAAAAGCTTTTAGCGAGTGCTCTTCTATGGGCAGAAAAGGTGGGGTTTAAAGTAGAATCATTTGAATATTAAGTCATGATAAAATGATTCCTAAGCGGAAGCCTGTATCAATCCATCACTAGCAATAGAAGAAACATTCAGCTGAGAAGAGGAAGGAAGTACTTGACGAAAATTATACATTCATGTGTTATTAAAATTTGTTATTATTTCTGCATAATTTTAAGAGCTTTACATATCTTTTCCCAACTTCTACCTTTCTTCTGTCTCTCAAAAATATTTCAGTGAACAAACATGTGGAAGAAATCCCAAGAAAAAACATTTGTGTCTCCATTGAGGCTCACCTTTTTGCATGGATAGGTATAACGTTATACTTTTTGCCATGGCCAGCCATCTGAGTAAGACGTAAGAAGTATATGGTGTTTGGTTCCAACTGGAAATAACCACTTTTTCTTAACTCCTTACACATGTTGCATCTTATCCTTAAGTCTCCACATCTTGAACATATATGTTAGTATTTTGCCAAAACCTGGACCATTGATATGAAACTACTCTTGAACTAAAATTGTGTAGCAGTTCCACAGAGTAAGGTAATCATGAAAAAATCTAACACTTTTTTCTTAGGTCATTTAAAGGATGCCACAGAATTACAGCAGCAAATATATTCAAGGATCTTCAGAGAAAAGGAAGTGAAGGTGAAAGCAACAATACATTCAATATGTGTAACTTCAGTACCCATGGACGTATCATGCCTGACTGACAAAACAGACATAGATGCAGAGTCATCTGGGGCCCGGTGGTAGGATCCTCTTTCTATCAACAAGTTCTTCTGGGAGTTCTTTTGCTATTTTAGTTACTCTAAGTATTTAAATTGTCTTTAATCTTCCAAGTAGTTCCAGTTCCAGGAGTTTATCTACAAGCTGGTTTTCAGTGGATTTTTTTACTCTTCTAAGAAACCTGATCTTGCAGCTAGTTCAAAGATACAAAACTCCAGGACCATTACTGTTGGCTTAGCTGCAGCTGAGTTGGTGTGCTGTGCTTCATTGACGTTGACTACTCACACGCTACCTGCTCCCAAAGTCACTCTGATCCACCACTGCAAACAGGTTCCTTAATTTTCCCTTTACGTGTTTCTTGGGACTGACCACTGTGTTCAAAAAAGTCCCATAATTGAAATTTCTTATGCTAAGGGGGAGCATTTTCACAGGTGAGTAGTGAGCAGCTCTTGTCAGCAAAACTGAGCAAAAGAGACAGTGGGGAAAAAAAACTGGAGACAAAGCAAAGCTGGCGTGTTCCATGAGTAAGAGGCACAGAACTGACATCCTTAATCTCTGATAGGACAAGGCATTCAGAGGTGATAATGGGAGAGGAAGGCCAGAAGCTGGGAATTAGATATGGAAATTAGACTGATTCCAGGTGAAAACACTTATCCTCTGGAGAAGACATTCAAGCAGCAAAGAAACACTCTGAAAGGAAGGAGGGGAACAGCCAGATGAACAGGAAAAGGATCCAAGCACTTTGCCCATTTCTGGCCAAAAAGCAAGTTGAAATTGCTAAAAGTAACATTTGTTGTTACAATGGGGAATTCTTGTTAAGATGAGGCAGTGACTCACAAGGAATGGAAACCCGAAGCTTGTTAATTTCCATGTTAAAAAAAAAAAATCCTTTTTTTTTTAAGTTTGGCTGAAAAATTCTGCACCTGATGTTTTTTGGTATTTTTTAAATCAGCCAAAGAAGAGGGAGAAAGAGAATGAAAAAGTAATGATTTCTGTGCCATTTACATAGATTTGAAGGCCACAGAAGTAGAAGAGGTAATTGCCTCTGTACTTTGGCACTCAAGCAATGGGAAATACAATGAAAAAAATCTGTGATGATCAGTATGGGTCAGCCAAAACAAGTAAGAAAGACAACTGGCTCAAAGGAGGGAAGCTATTACCTGAAGTGAACAGAAAAGAAACAATGAAAAAGAGACAAAAAAGGATATTTCAAGCTAACACACCTATTTTCTGTGAATATAGATAATATTCAGGTTTTCTGAAAAGGATGACAAGTGGAGATGGAGAGAAAGGAAGAAGAGTATTGTGCAGAACTGCATTATGCACAATCTTCACAGAAGAAAAACTTCTATCAGTGAATTAATCAGTCATTCCTCTGCCCAGTACTTGAGGCAGAGGGCACTCGTGTGAGAGAGAGGTAAAAGGAGAAGGGTGGGAGGAGGATGCTGTGAGAATGAGTCTATTGCTGAAAAGAACCAAGGCTACTGACTGATTAATCCTGCCATTTCGTCTGGTCAGAGTGATGCTGCTGGACTGGATCCTCAGATGAATCTCATTGGTTTGGGTGGAATCATCCTAACTGATGTTGTGGTTTCTACAGTTTGCTCATAAAATTCTAGTTACAAACAAGTTGCTGAGGAAATGGTGCTTTGGTTGAGAAAGGATGAGCTTCAGGTGCTGGGGCATCCTACTCTGAACCAGTATTAATATGTTTTAAACATGTTAGTGTGAGTAAAGAGATTTAAACATGTTTCAGTGTTTAAAATGTTAGAAAGCAGCCTCCCTCCTACCCCTGGATCACTCCTGTGATTTGTGACAGCACAGCTGTTTGGCTGCTGTGCCATGATCTGCATCAAGAATTCATCTGGCAATAAAACCTTAAATTCTCTTGTTTTCAGTAAAGGTTTTTAGCACCTGATTCAGTTCTCCCAGCCTCGTTCTCAGCATCTGCTCAAAGGCCTGAACTGGCAGTAGAGAGCTCAAATGGTGGGGAAGGTTGAGGATGGGGTCAGCTCTCTGCTGACAAAATGCCTGTGGAGCCACAGTTTGAGATACTCTTTGAAATATGGTTTTCTTGCCCACCCGTCTCTTTAACAGGATTTTATATTTGAGGTTTTTTGGGCACCAGAAAAAACTGCTTTGACTCAATGGATATTCCCCCCCCACCCCCAAAAAAAAAAAAAAAAAAAAGATGAAAAGTGCTGATCAGCAGGTACTGCCTTCCCTTTCACTGCCCGCCATATGAAATCCATTAGTTAATCCTCTTTCACCAAAACACCTACCTAGCAAGCTAGTCACTCACACTGGTATCCAGCTGGCTGACCTTCCCATCAGGTGATCCGTCTCTGGTTTTGAATACAACGATTTCTCTCTTCTGTTTCATTTCAAAACACTTTACATTTAGCAGCATCTTTCACTTTTGTGAGTTAGGTCTTGCAGGTTGACTTGTGGATTCAGTGCCCATTTTTACTCATTGTCAGCAGTGTACAGAGCCTTAGAAAATCATGTTTTCATACTGTCACCTCTTTTGGCTGTTTATACCCAGAAGTCCCATGGTCTGGGTGTTGCTGTCTTCACTGGCAGGCAGGCAGGCATCTGTGCTGCCCTCAGCTCCATCCCTCCGTTGGTACTTCTTGACCAAGTGCCCCTTGAGCTTTTCCAGGGCAGCCCTTGCTGTGGCTGTCACGCATCAAGGAAGCAGTGTGGCTGAAAATAAAGCCTCTCATTTTGCAGATCAGCTTCTCCATCTGGTTCACCATGCTGTCTCACAAAAAGCAGGTGCTGACACATTTCAGGGGTAGGTAGGCACGGAGGTGTGAGAGCTGCTGAAGCTATTCTTCCATGGAGGAAACCTCTGCAACATTGTGCATAAGGATCTCTGCCCAGGGCATGGCTAAACTGAAAAATTACTTCTTCCTTGTTATTGCCATTGGGGTGTCACTTGAATGACATCCCCAGCCTGGTTATCCTCATGGCAACACAAATTTTACCCTAGTTACTTTTTCTAAAGATGCTTCAGTAATTTCATCTCTGAAAAACCTGCCTGCTTCTCCTTTGAGTCTCTTTCAGGTTGCACTTCAAAAGCACAAGGGACTTTATAGCACCACTTAGGTGTGGTGTTCTATCCTCAACTTTGAAAATGTCCCTTTTTGCACTTAAATACAGAATTTGGGGAACACAGCTCCAGCAAAAAATTTTTAATAGCACAGACATTTTCTTACAGAAAACAATTACTCATTTTTACTGAAGGCTGAAGTAATTTCCCAAAACCTGAAAGACATACATTCAATTTTTTTTCTGAAACCAAAATAAGCTTCCTTTAATTCATGCTCTGTTGAGCACAGAAAATGTATTTATGACGTGGTTCAGCCCCAGCTGGCTGCTGAGCGCCACACGGCCGCTCGCTCACCCCTCCCCCGGCGGGATGGGGAGGAGAACGGGAAAACAACAGCAAAGCATCGAGGGTTGGGGTAAGGGCAGGTTACTGGGACAGCAAGGGAGAGGGAAAACAATCAACAACAGTGCTGATAACAGATATTCACAATGGGTGATAACAGAGAACAATTTACTGATCCAACTCAACCACACCAAGAACCACACTGCCCCTGCCCGCCTAGCCCCCTTTATGGTGAGCATGACCTCACATGGTATGGAATAGCCCCTGGCCAGCTTGGGTCACCTGTCCTGGCTCCTTGTGAAATTAACTCTATCCTTGCCAGAACCAGGATAATTTACCAGTCAACCTTTTCCTCAGGTTGTTTTTTATGTGGCTAATGTTTTTGTTTTACGTATGAAAAGTGAGGAAAGTTCCATAGCTCTGTAGCCTTGAGGGGTATTTTTGACATCTGAGTGTGGCAACTTTTCCAGACAGCACTAATAAAGATCATTACTGTCTTTACTTTAAAGTGTCTCTCCCTGCTACTGCAGCTGTGAATGATTCCCTTCAGGGGAAAAAAAAAAATCCTTTTTTTATTCTGGTCCTTCACTACTATCTAAGTATTTGCTTTACAGCAGTGCTGCAGGTTTCTAATCTGAGGCTAATTAAATGCAGACATTTATGCAAACCATGGGTGTGATTTGCAAGGAGCACAACAGTTTTGTGGGGATGAAATAAAGTAATGAAAATCATCTATTACAGCTAAGTCTGCAAGGCAAACTTCTCTGTAGGTGTCACTCCGCTGACTTTGGTGGGGTGATGCCAGAGGAGCCTCTGGCCAGGAAGTGTGATTCTTAATGTCAGCGAGCAACAGCACACCAGCAGCGAGCAACAGCACACCAGCAGCAATGCAGACACGTGGCAACATTTCACCTAAAGCGCAGCTGGTGCTCTGAGGGCTGTAGTTGCCTGACTGCAGCCCACCATCTTGCTGGGGTTCCAAGGACCTCTGGAGATCCCACTGTGGGCTGCAACACCTGCAGCGGGGAACAACGCTAGCTGTGCATTTCTTCATCTTTGTTGCAGTAGGTCTCTCTCCTTTGTCCATGGGGATGTATTGCTTCCCTGACCTTCGGAGCCAGGGAGGAGAGCTCCCATCCCGCTGGCGTCATGCAGCTGTGCCCAAGGAACCCGGCAGGTAGCTCCTTTGTGGAGCAGGTGACTGCAAAACACAGGTTTTTCTTCATTTGGGCCAGAGCCCATTGTCATTACGAGTGGAAATGAAAAGCTTTGAGATGGATTAGCGTAAGCTGTTGCAGATCTTCAACTATGTAGCTGAACCAGTGGTAGCGGAGGGAGAGGTGAGTATGTTTGTTTTCTCTACCCTTATGGAGTTAATAGTTACTCTTGGTAAAAGCTGTCCATTGTTTAAGCTAATGACTATATTGTAACGAAATTACTACTAGTCACTTCAGCCCAAGAGAAAAATTAAATGAGAATATATTTTGAAAGTGATTTCATTTTCTGGCTGAAGCGGAGTTACTTGATTTGACTTCACTTCCGTATATACTGCAGAGGATGTCAGGGATAAGGAATACTGGAAAGAAAAGGTACTTAAAGGTCACAGCTAACAATACCTTTACCACTTTACGGTAGTCTGCTGGCACGGGAGTGGTCTTCTTTCCCTGTTGTGTGGATGACAGGTGTTGTCACGGCATACACAGATGTGCATATAAAGTGCTGGCTGTGAGCAGAACAAGGGCAATGGAAACCATTTACTGCAACACTGCACAATGCAATGCCAAGTGGCTATGTGACTGGCAAGCAGTCTCCTTTCTTTTTTTTTCTTTTTTTTTTTTTTTTTTTTTTTGCCTATAGTTGTATTAACCACATGGTTTCAAAATGCTTTTTCCAAAGTCAAGAGACAATATTTGGAAAGGAGCCCAGGGAAGCATGGTCCTATTCCTTCTCACACAGCTTCACATATGTAAACGTAAATACCTCTTCTGGGACAGGGGGGAGATAGCCAAGTTTTAACTTCGTATTTTTGTGGTTGAGGACATGTATAATAATCAATGCGCACCTGGAAAACAAGGTCAGCGATGATAGCAGATTATATAGTGTCTGAAAATTGTACCCACTGTCACACAAGTCAGGATGCCAACAAGGATCTGAATCTTGCACTATTGATGCACGGAAAGGGTCAGCTGCCAGCATCAGCAACCTCAGCGGCCCCTGCAGAGCTATTTTTTATAGCATGGATGGGCAGGTGGGTTGGTAATGATGTTCAGACTGGAGGTGGGGATCCACCTAAAGACCACAACCACTGACATGTCACCTGCCCTGCAGACTGCACCTGCAGCACACGGCTGCTGCTGCACAGGGGTTTTAAAGGAGCATTCAGCCCTCCAAGAGGTTTGCAGGGTTTTTTCCTTTTGCATCTTATTGTGCTTATACCCACATGGATGCAGAAATAACCTTTCCTGTATTTTCTTTTTTGGGGAGCCTGCCCTTGTCTGTTCACTTCTTCTCTTGAGGGAGTTCCAGTTTACGTAACTAACCCCTTGACGCAAAGTGTGTATGGATCCACACAAATAACTTGTAATGTTTAATTAAACTACACTGTAATCAACAGACTTTATCTTTTGACGACTGTGTACCAGGGAAGCTTTATCTGTTGAAAATTAACAGTAAGATTGGCTTGACTTTTAAAGGCACCATGTGAGTTTCTTATTAGCCTTATTATAATTTCTGAATCATAAATATGTAAATGATGAGTTTCACATGGGAGATTTAATTCTGTGCTCTTATTTCTGATTAGCTGGAAATACACTCTGGCTCTGTCAGATAATTGGTAACACTGCACACCAATAAGGCATTTCCCTATACTTTCTCAGAAGCAGCTGAAATTAAAGAAGGCAGACGCTGTTAACGTTTTTGACAGTTTTGTAACACCAACTTGTTGAATTTTTAACTCAGCCATTAAGATAGCCTATGAATTATTAATTCTTTCTTATGTCAGGAATTAATAAAACCCCCAAAACCTGAAGATGTGAGCCTGGAATAGAAGTGCTCCTGGAACCAGATTTCTCCCTCCCCCCCATTTCTTTTCTGATCTACTCTCCAGACAAAACACACCCATTTAGTTTGAGTAAAGAGGAGGAAAGCTAGTATTTTCAGGGATTTGGACTTTAAATACACATCCCAAACATATACTTAACTTGTAGGATTGTTGTGGGAGGTTTTTTTCTGGTTTTTTGTTTGTTTGTTTGTTTGTTTGGGTTTTTTTGGTTGGGTTTTTTTTTGAAGTGTTGGCATAGATGTGCCTGGCTGCATCATAACTGTTAAAGTGACATAGCAAAATGAAGTTTCCAAATAAATGTGAGTGTGGTAGGTTGTCCAAAACACTAATGCAAAACAAATTGATACTTGCATGAATTTTACTATCCTTAACTGAATGCAATGGAAGAGACAGGACTATATGAAGAAATAGTAGTCCATCAGCAGTAAACTATGAAAATGCAAACACACGTCCCCCGAGAATTCTTAGCTTTTATATGTTATCCTTCTGTAGACTTTATTTTGTTGCTTTAATAAATGACTTCAATATGTATAGTAAAAATCAAACCATAAACCCAAAATTTGCCTTCTGAGTTGAACAAAGTAACCACAAGAAGAGATCAGTTATTTTAGTATTTCATGATGGTGTAATATTTGAGAGATTTGGTGAATCTCCTCTTCCAGGTTTGAGAAGAGACCCTTTTTTAGTGACCATGTGGATATCACTGCACCATTCTGTTTGTCTTCTCCTTACAAGGCCAATTTTACGTTGCCCTTTTGGCAATTTGAGTTCCAACTTCTAACGAGCACCTACCACCTCTCCTCTGCACAAGCAGTCTCCTTGGCTTACCAGTGCCAATGCTTCCCTCCAAGGCAGTTTCTCCCCTCCACTGCAGGCAGTTCAGTTTTATCAGCTTCCCTGTACTGCCTTGTCTTCTCCTTTACTCTGAACGGTACCCACCCCAGTCTTTCAGCTTTGCTGTTTGTCTTCACCACATTGTATAAAGCCACAGAAATAAAGTTTACTTGAACTGCTCAGGCTGGAGAGTGCTCGGCCATTTAGGAGAAGCCACCCGACTCTGCAAAACTAGTGGAACAGAATCAGAAAGGTTTTACTGTAGAGGTCTGGTAATTGTTCACAGAACATAGACAAACTCTGATTCTCAGGCTTGCTGTATGCCCAGGGTGGGTCAGATGTTCATATTTTCATGTGATCTATTTAAGGAAAAAGGTATCTGACTAATGATTATTTATTTAATCATTTTTAGTGAGGATTCAACAAGAAATTTTTCTTTTTTTCTAGTTTTCTAAAGTTCTTAAATAATTTTTCATCCACCAAATTTGAGCTTGCCTACTTGGAAAACCACCAGCTACATATCATTAAAACCTGTCACATGAAAACAGAGTCACATATGGAAATATTAAAAATTTGTGTTACCAACTCAGCCTCTAATACGAAATTTTGATGGTATAGGTCATTTTTTTGATGAGTGCAATTCCCCATCATTCCTTTATGGGTAAGCCCATGTAAAATAGAGTAGGGATTATTATTTTTGTGCTGCTAACATCACCCCTTATTTCATTACTATTATTGCAGTGATTATTCATCATCAGTATTATGATGATTTTAATAAGTTTAAAAAGACCATTCTTTCTCTGTTCTTCAGTTTTCTTCTATTGTTATGAGCCTCTTGACATTTGCAATTGCTAGACAGTCGATTTAATGTCTAACAGAGATGGAGAAATTCCTTAGTAAATCAGATAAATGCAAGCCTGCGTTTTCTGATTTATACTTACTCTACAAAGCTTTTGCTTTAATCCATATTCTTTTTACTTTATTTTTTTTTCTTTTTGTATACGTTCTGAAAAGTGAACAAAGGTGCAATCCCCTGAAAGCATTCCTTTTCCTTTTCCTTTTGGTATGAGCTGAGGTGTATGAACGAGCCTCTTAATTTACAGGCTGTTGTCCCAGTGTTTCTTATTTTTAGGAGTACTCTGCTTGGTGAGACACAAAAATTGTTCTTTCAATGTTTTTGAGAAACAACCTCCTGTGAGGAAGTAGGTTGCAACCCATGAGTGTCAGCAGGATGTGTAAGGTAAATTTTAAGAGCAGCCACCAGGGTCCATTTCAGGGGATGTACAGAGCCAGGCTTGACCCTCGGCTGTGTGTAAGAGCCCAGCAGTGGCTGGGATCACACACCTGGCAAATATGAAGTGCAAACGCGGCAGCATGCACCATGTGTATGCCGTTATTCAATATATTATGACCGTTTTTTGCAAGTGTACAAAAGCAAGCACAGGTAAAAGCTGAGATCATGGCACAGACCCACACTGAGCAGTCTGATACCAGAGGGACCACTGAAGAAACATTGTACACAAGTGTCCCAAGCAGAAAGGTAAGAATTTTCCTCTCTTTCACAGGGAAAACACTATGAAGACTTCACTTCTTCACACTTCCAAGGACAGCCAAAAATATGCCAGGAAAATGGAGTTTAAGACTTGGTATGAAAGAGCCATACACAAACTGCAGCTGGCACAGAGTCTTCCTTGGTATAGAAGGATAACTTAGGCATTGTTTAGATGTTGTTTTGACCTGGGATTGTTGGCCCTTCCTTTGTCTTTTAAGAGTCTAACTGCAGCTGAAACTATGGGAGGAAAGAATGGTCATACAATTTACGCATGCTCGGGGCAGGTGTTAATTGTTACTGGTTTTCAGACAGGCCTATGAAGGATCACTTATCTTTGCATCTGATCAGAAAATGAAAACAAGAATTAATTGAAAATTCAAAGGTTGAGAGTTACTGTAGGGCTGAGGTCTTTGTGTGGTGTGAAAGTGAGTGCCATCTTCAGAAGTTCATGTGAAAGGCACTGGGAAATTGGCCAGATTTTGAGGGGCTGGTTTTATCAAGGAGAACATACATAGTCATATCAGCAGGATCTGAAGACCACGTGTGTTAGTGAAATCAGTACTTTCCTTGCTCTGCCCTTGTGTGTTTTATAAAATCCAAATATTTGCTGCAGTAAACCAGCATAGTCATAAAAAAATCTAGGAACTGTTAAAACCAGAAATGGCAATGCTGGCCAGAGTCAGCAGGTCCTTTCACAGGCTACTGGAGGCAACTGCATTTTAATCCTTTACATAAAGTGATCAGCCTTCTTAGAAATAGTTCCCTTCTGCCCTCTCCTTCCTGCACCGTCCTTCTGAGAAGGCAGTCCCAGAGCTGCATTTCTTTACAGCTTAAAAGTCGTCTTGTTTCAAGTATAAATTTATTCAGGACACCATATACTGCCATGTCAATTATGTGTCCAGTAATGTCCTTCAGCTCAAACAGCTGTTTCCTTCCCTGGGCTGTGTTGGGAACATACATGGTAGTTAGAGGCCATCATCTTGCATCTCAGGCTTTGTTTTGCTAGACAAAACACTTCTCACAGGATGGGTTTTCTGCACCCAGCATCCCTGTGAAGCCTGTTTCTGCTTCAATTCTGATTGTTTCTTTCTTGGGGGGCGGGGGGGAAAGACCAGGAAAATATTCAGCAAACTGCTCTAATTAATATTTTTATTCTCTGCACTATTGGTCACCAGCTTCCCTGATCACTGACTGCATGGCATTTTAATACTCTTGCTTAAGTCAGCTCTGCCCCACATTTAGGCCCAGCAGATAATTGCTCCTCTGCTGTGATAAAGACAGAAAATATGCCCCACACCTTTGGCAGCACAGCCGCTGTCTTACTTAAAACATCAAAACTGAAGGAAACAATAGGAACCATTTCCAGAAAATAAGCCCTGCTAGGCAGCAACACAAGAGGCAATCTAATACTTCTAGAAACATCAAAATAAAACCATATATGCCTCTATTCTGGAGAAAGCCTAGGCTGTCTTCTTGACTGTCCCTTCCCACACTAACTCCATACAGGAGCCACATTCATACCCAGGATGTTACGATGCAGAATTTGCTAGACTGTAATGCTGGCTGCTGAATTTGCTAATTGAACTCCCTGTCGAGATGAAATGCTTCATCTATAATCTCACTACTATGTGAGCAGACTGCAATATCACATACCTGAGCTTGTGGATTTTCCTTGCTGTCCGGCTCTTCACATCAGAGGTGGCCCCAAGTAGGGTCTGCCATGGTTGTGGTGTCCAAAATCAGCCCATCAGGACTCAAGGGTCCCTCAGCTCTGGCAGCAGTGGGGAACTAGTTCAAGCCAAAAGAAAAGGCGAACAATACAGAAGTATTGTTCTTCTCCGGTCTTCATAGGCTACAATGGCAAAGATTATTGGTACAATATACGGGCATTTAGGATTCAGTACAAAGTGTAAAATGAAACTAGGGATTATGATTATTATTTCTAGTACAGACTATGTTTTCATGTGTTTATATATTCCATCTTTTTTTCCATTTTTGGTCTTGCAGACTAGGACCAAGTGAATCAAGTCACAGGAACAGCCCACATGGACAATTAATACATATTAAAACATACCTTACATATTTTCCTAGCTTTTCATTCACCTTGCAACATGGAAAACTGGGCAAACTCTGACTGTAAGGCCAAAGGTTTTCTGCAGCATATCAAGACACTGTGGAGGCCAGCAAGACAGTCTGGAGATCATGACAAGAGGTACATGCACTTTTTTCTTAGTGGTTTTCACATCTCACTCACTAACCAAGTGTGTGATTTGTGTGACTTCAGTGACACTGAAACTACAGCTACAAGCTTTCAGTGAGCTGTTGCTGAGAAACAAAGAGGTACCTGTCTATACTAGCTCAGTCTTTTAAGAAGGGTGAAATATGTTTGTAATTTTGGAGCCAGGTTTTCAAATATTGCCAGCTCAGGGCATGTTCTAAAAAAAAAAAAAAAAAAAAAAAAAGCCTGAAGTTTTGTTCAGGAAAGCAAGAAGGAAATACTGTCATTAAAAACTGCGTACACGTACCAAATGTCTACACAAACATATGGTTACTGAGATGTGTAGGCATGAGCTTTGCCTACATAACTGATAAATACTTGAGTAAAAATAAAGACATAGATGTGGGGTTTTATAAATAGGAGACTGAGATTCCAAGCAGTTGACAAATTGACCTTTCATGCTGTAGCAGTAAATACAAGCAATTCAAAGAAGCTTGAAATGAAAGTGCCACTGAGGCAGTCCCTTGGTCCCTCTGCAAAAGGCTGTGGACAGGCACAGCTTCAGACAGGAGGACCTGACCGACGTCCCACCATGAGAGCTCGCTGCGGAGAAGACTGTCAGCTTTAGCCTCTGCATAGCTGCAGCTGATGTCCTGACCTCTCCTTGGTGGCCCTGTCAGTAGGGCTGATCTTAGTAAAATTGCATTCTCTTGGCTCATTTTACCTTTTTTTTTTTTTTTTTTAATGTTTACTCATCTTACCAGTGCTGCTCTGTAACACATTTTCTCTCTTCTCCCTCTAGCCTTGTTCTTTCATCTTTATTCAACAAATATGTGTGAGATCATTTCAGGGATATAACAATCTAATTTTAGGGAATGGAGAGAGAGAGAGGCAGAGAGGCAGAGAGAGTGATACACGCACAAGTCAGGTTGAAATGGAAGGGGCTTGCTGATAATCAGGGTGACATTGAAGCCCCAGATCTAGTCTCAAAGTATTTTAATGTGAGTTGCCTGTGGTTGCGGGATAAAAGAAGACATTTGCTTTATGTCTGCAGAAGTGAGTTCATGCTAGTATTATTTGCCACACTATGTTTTTCATGCATCTTTCTTCTTTTTTTGTATATATCTCAGGCATAATTACTAGATGCAGTAAACAAAGCTAAGCTAAGCAGTAATTCCATCTTGTGTTATATTTGGTTTAGAATCACAGTCCATCAGGGGATGTTTTTTTCTTGACCTTCAGCACACTCACATCTTCCTTGCTTGTTATTCCAAGGAATGAATGCCTGTGCATGCTATATGACTGTATGAGGTGGAGCAGTAGAAATAACCAAGCGACTACAAACTTGGGCAACTCCTACATTGCCCTCAATGCCAATTGAGAGTATTGCTTCAGGAAGAATTGCTTCAAATGTGAGAAGAGGCTGTAAATTTGCTTTCTTTTTTCTTCTGACATGCACTTTTTTTTTTTGCTTACTCTCCTGTGCTTCTTGCAGAATAAGGTCACCTATTGCCATGTTTCATTTATGAAGAGGCAAGCACATCTTTCAGGCAAAGCCATTCTTTTTCCCTACCCTTTGTTGAATTTATCTATAAAATATTGGTGAGATCTAGAGGTTTATCCTGTTCTTTTTTTCCATGTTTCTTCACTAATACAAAATGTACAAAAATCTTCAGATGAAGAGGAATTCTCTAAAATGGTATTTCTTTTCATGACACACATAGAAGAACCAAGGTTTATATAATCTACCCCGGGAGTCTTCTGTAGGCATTGCACTGGCTGCAATAATGTGGAGGTCTCTCCACATACAGTTACATGTTTTCTCTTGAGCAAGGAAGTGGCTTCTTTGAAATTGATGTTTTCATCAATTTTCCTCAATAATTTCCTGGATTCTGAAGTTGTGCATTTCATGGAAACATTTAAAGACCTACTCAGTGTCCCATATGTCTTTTAAAAAAAGTTAGGAGAGAAGAAGTTCGTATGAATTTTTTTTAATTTCTTTTTTCTTTTTTTTTTTTTTTCCCCGGGAAAGAAAGTGAAGAAAATAAGTTGCAAACCTCTTCTCCCATAGTAGGCAGGAATGCCTTTATCATCTTTTTGAATTCTTGTTTCTGACATACTGTCATTTGTCCTCAATTTTGGGAGTTTCATCTATACTGGAGTCCTGGAGAAAACAGGCAGAATCTTCCCCATCACCCAAGAAGAAAGATTGTAAAATTTCCATGGATGTTAGTACACAGCTGGTAGACAATGCTAGAAATACTGAATTTGATAATTACAAACCTTTATCAAACTAAAAGTATTTAACCTTCAGCCTTTTCCTCATTCAACACCATTCTGATGTTTGCAGCAACTGAGATTGTGTGAGTATCCCTGTTTTAACTGACCTATTTTTAGACAGGAAAATTAACAAAAGAGCATAAGTGACCTTCAGGCACTAATGAAAGTCACAGCTAGGATTATCAGCCATTCTGACTTCCATGCTGGTGCATGTTGGTGGTTGAGGGGTGTGCTTCCTGTTTTCAAAAGTAAAAGCTGAGTGCAGATATTGTAAGATCCTACACCCTAGGTATTTGACTCCCCTCCTACCTGAGTTCCTAGGTGTTTAGGTTTCCTGATTTTATAAATGAACAACAGGGGACTGAGTGCTTTCAAGGTTTTAGGTATTACCATGCTTTTAAAAAATGAACATTACATCTCTTTGTGTAGCTCAACAAAACTATAAATGTATATAAATATAGCCAGGGTTGGATGGGGAATGTGGTGAGTTGCTGTGGTATGTAGCATTGAAAGAACAGGGTAATTCTGCTCAGGAAGAACGGTGATATTATTATATTTGGTTTCAATCAGATTTGCAATGAAAACTAGTTGTATTCAATTTTTTTTTTGGCAAATGGAACAGAATTGTATTTGGAACCCACAAATGTGAGAAAATTCATCAAAAAGATACTACAGTCATATCAACAGTTGGTGATGAAAGATGCCCCAAGATAACAACTTGGACTGGGAGCCCTGGATCCAAGACTGGATTACTCTACAGTTTTCCTCTGTGGCTTCAGGCAGCCCAGATTACTCTGTGTCTAAGTTTCCCACCTCTAATAGAGGGATAGTAGCATTTCTCTTTCTTGCAGGGTGTGTGGTGCTGATAAATGCATTAAAGGTTGGTAGGGTCTTTGAACACCAGGTTATGGAGATGGATGTGCTTTAGAGCTTTGCTGAGGAGGAAGTAAAGAAAATGTTTTGAGAACAGGAGCAATGCATAATCACTTTATGCTGTCTTTTCTCTGTGACTGTCATTACATAGAAAATTGCTTTGGCAGTATTTAGGGCACTTAGAAGTGGACTTGTAAAGTGTTATTTTATGTAGCTATTTTTGACTTCCACTTTTAAGGGATTGCACTTAATTACCCTCAGTTCAGTGCAAAAAAATCCCATGGAAAGTCAGAGATTTCAAAGTTTTCAAAGTAACTTCGAGTAGCTTTTATGTATATAGTACATGTCTGTGTAACATACGTATGAAACATATATACATAACATAAAATTCCCATTTCTCCTGTTTCTGTATATCTGTTAGTTGTCCAAGAGTGGTGATTGCTCACTGCCTCCTTCCCAGGCAGCTGTGAAGGGAGGGAGGAAAGGAAGAAAAGGCAGGAAGGAAAGAATATGGGAGTGAAGCTAAACAGGAGCATGGGTGATTCAGAAATTGGTCAAAAGCATGACCTGTTGTGCTGGGAGAATGATGTCTAATTTTTAAAACTTGACAGCTGTTAGGAGCTGCTTAGAGATTTTGCTATTAGAGACAGCCTCTGTGGAGACAGACCAGTGGGCAGAGTACAGGTGATGCACTTGAAGGGACATGATTAATGAATGTATCACAGGGCACTGAAATCTCTAGTATACATAACTCTGAGTATGCATGAACACACATACGCACAGGCACATTTATGAATTTGATCCTACACAAATCAGACACCCAAATTTCACTTGCATTTAAACTACAACCCAGCTATACAAACCCATGTTATTTAATTATTTTTTTTTTCTATTGAGAATGTTTCAATGCCAGCATTGTTCTTTTCACATCATCAGCTTTGTGGTTATTATCTACGTGGGTCACTTTTGCTTGATTTCTCCTCTTGTCATGCAAATTATCAGCATGGCCCACAATTATGAAGTATCTCTGATTATAAAATAAAGTAATAAAGACAAAAATCAGTAGAAGACTGCCTGGAGTGAATTTATAATTCATTTAAAGTGCAAACCTGCCCATTTAACCCTTAACAATATGCATTTTCTTCCACGTGCAAACCTTGTCTGTGGTTAGAAAAGCTATGAATTTAAATAACCTTCAGCAGTCTAAGAAATGAATAATTTGATAGGTATATCAGGTAAAAAGTCAAAACTACATACTTCTCTACCTTCTCCTGGAAGAATTCATTGCAGGTTTTCTGCCTAAATTGTGATGGGAGTGGAAGGCAGTTGCTAAATAAACAAACAAGCCCAGAAGGACTCAAACAATAAACATTTCTTGATTTGCCAAATACCACCACAATGTGGATTCAGCAGTACAGTCCCTGCTGTCCCCTCTGTTTCTTCCCTCTGTGGCTTGCTCTGGAAATTAAAGAAGTCTCAAAAAAGGGCCTTTTCAGATCTTATTGAAATGAATATTTAATCTGATTGAGATTAAATCAGTGGAGTTGTTAGTACCTCTCAAGCCAGACTTTATTGTTTTGTAAAGCTTAATGCTTACTTCAATATTAATGCAGACACAGACAGCCTTGCTAACTCACTTTGATTGACAGTCCACGCAGGGGGGATTTCAGGAAAGGAGAGGAGTAAATCCTTTCCCCTGGCTGCCACCTGGGAAGGTGGGGAAACCTTGTCCCTGTTGTCCCGGAGGCAGCTGAACCTGGTGTGCTGGGCTCAGACTGACACAGTCCGCCCGTGCCTGAGGAGGTTTGCACCCCCGGTTTGCACACTGGGCTCCCCGAAGGGCTTGCAGTGGTCTTACAGCATGGTACGAATAAGGCTAAAATATCTCTGTTATCTGCTGAGGCTCTCTGCGGTGCAGCGCAGTCAGGATTTATTCTGAACGCAGAGGACAGTCTAGCCAACGCCTGTGCGCAGGATATGTGGAAAAAAGCTCTGCGGGCAGATCCCTCCTTGAAACTTGCTTTTCTCTGTGTCCCGCAGGCAGAGAGGCTTGTGCACAAGTGAGTGTGGTGGAGACAAGGTTTTTGATGCAGAGCTGTAGGAGTGTCACAGAAACCTGCTTTTCAGCCAGCAACGGGAGGGAGATGGGGAGAATTTCAGTTTGAGGAATCTGATGTGTCACAGGGCGAGCTTGCAGCACTGTCAGTGTGGCAATGGTGGTGGATACACACTCCCAGTTTACAGGGTGTTAAGTTTTCTGTAGTCTTTGTAGGACAGTAATAAACTGTTAGTTCCTGTCTGGTCCACCTTCGTGTTGCTCAGACTGGAGCTCTCAGCGTCGCAGGCTGGGTAAGGTAGCAATGATGCTGAGCAGAGACACACTGTCTTGGTTTTCTCCATTTTTTCCAGCTGAAACTTCAATGTAAAAAACATGTCATGTTTGTTTATGTTTTCAGAGACATTTGCAGTTTTCATGAAAACCCCCAAACAAAAAGATAGTTGGTTGTCAAACACATTTTAGTCAGACTTGGGAGGTTGCCATGCATACATCTTGCACTACACTCCTTCTGGTTTTGCCCATTTTCAATCAAAGAGGAGAAAAAGAGGACAACATCAGATAATGTTATATATAAAAAAATTATTTATGTGCAACTCAATTTCAGTGAAAGTTTTTAACTAGCTCTCGTTGGACTAGGCTAATCAGTTTTTGCTGGGGTTACTCTGGAATTCTGTTTAGGTACTGAGGTGGCTGAAGCTTGCTGATGAAAATTTAGTATTGTTTTTGGAGGTGTATATTGAACAGTCATTTGGGATGAGCAGTTCATGAACTGTCTGAAAGGAAAGGTCTGGTATTTTGTAGGTACCAGGTCAAAGCTTTCAGTGGATATTCACAGGTATGAAGCAAGAGGGATAACATTGCAAAAGGCAGTGAGATTAGAGCCAGAAAAAATAAGGAAGGAGTAACAAAAGCTAGTTTATCACTGGGTGTGTAATTTCCACCCAACATGCAATGCAGTCTCCCTTTACAGATGCCCTCTCTCACCCTGCAGTTCTTGTACCTGTCCCCATGTATCCCAGTTTAGCTGGAATTTCCCACTGGATTTGTCCAATATTGCACAGTGAGGGAGTCTGTTGAACCCCTCTTTCCTGCTGTTCAACACTGTTTCTTGCTTTAATCAGAGTACAACCTTCTTTCCTCTAGTAGATATGGAAGATTTATCACCTGGTTTTGTGACTGAAATAGATGCTTACAGCAGCAGCAGCCAGATGGAACGGCATTTTCTGTCATGAAAACTGTGTAAGTGCTCCTCAGTCTGTCCTGGTGCATAGCATAAGTTGTTGCCCAATTCTTGCTTTGTCAGCACTGGCAGGTGGTACCTTAATTTCTTCCTTAACTCTTTCTGTTACAGGCGTATCTCCTCATAAGTTGAGTATGTGTGTGGTTTCAAGTCAGCATGACTTGTTGCTGCTAATGTGAATAATGTTCATGGTAAGATTACTGTTAAGGAAGACACAGTGATTAATTGTGCATTAGGGAAAATGATATGCACTTCTGGAAAAAGGTGAGAACAAGAGAAGTGGTTGGTTATAATAAAATTTTTCCTCTGAAGGTCTTTTTCTCCTCCTTCTCCTACTGGGGCCAGCAGTGTGGCACACCAAGCTTCCAAGAGGGAAGGAAGCTGGGCTGCTGGGTGCCCTCCCACTCCCCACTCCAGCTCTGCTCCCAAAGGAAAACAGCACCCAGGTCAGACAACTGAAAATCTCTGCTCTTTCCCCAGCAGTCCTTGTGGTCATCATTCTTACAATCATCTCAATTCCTGGTTCTAAAAGTTCCTTTTAATTCTAAGTGTTAATCCAACCAATATTGCTTCTTGCAGAAGACAACGTAAAGCTTCTATGTAAACATAAAGATCATCTCATAAAATCAGTTTTAAGCCAGGGAGGGAGGATTCCTTCTCATGCTAATGCATGCCTTTCTCATGTGCTAACATGTTCACCCAAAGGCTTTTTGTAGCAACCAGAAGATGCCCATAGACCCACTCACCTTTGTGGTCTTTGAACCTGAGCTGCTGGGCTGGGGGATGACAGAGAAGGTGCTGATCCTATGCCAAGTCCTCTCTCTCCTGCACCATGATTACATGGAAATTAAATTTAAACCCTCTGAAAAGTACTGTGAGATTATCTTCTCCTTCTGTGGTAAGAATGTTACAGGCTCAGTACTTTGGTTGTAGACAGTCTCTATCTCCTGGTTCTCCTAACTTTCAACAGATATACTGAATTCACACTAGGAGTCATTTCCGTTCACAAAACAAGCTTGTAAGTTGTATGTTTAATGTAAGTGGATAAAAAAAAGTTGGGTTTCTAGATGCACAAAAATCCTTATGGATAAATGCACGGATTTCATCCAGTCACACTGGCAGCAATAGGAAATGGGTCAAGTGTTGGACTGCAGAATTTGCTTCTCCCCTAAACATGTTTTACATGACTTTGTTGGCCAGAGTTGTCCTGGAGATTGATGAAGATCTAGCTGTTTGGTTGCAAGCTTATTCTGAACCTTGAAAAGAGTTTTAAAAAATGGCTCTGACTTACATAGAAGAGAATTCTAGAGGAAATGTTCCGCAGAGCTCATGGTCATTTATGTAAGGAAAGATTTAATTAGAGCCCATAAAGGAGTCTTTCTGCAAGCAGTGTCTCTTGTCCTGTCGTGAGATCTGTATGTAGTCACTCGGATATATAGGTCAGCTCACACAGGGTATTGCTCACATTATGTCTGGAGACTGGATTGCCAGCCTAAGAAAGTTTAAAATATTTCAGTTAGCTAAGAATAATAGCAAGAAGAGAGCAGGACTGACTTTGGTGCAGGTTGGCAACCAGAGCACGTTCCTAGGTGCCCCAGGCTTGTATGGCCCAGCTTTGAAGTTCATATTCCTTCCTGCTACTGTTAGCTGGCTCACGTAGATTAGCAAAACTTCTTTGCAGCTTCCAGTTGTGCTTCCCAGACCCACACTCCCAGTTTAAGACTTATTCATGTGGGTGAGCATATGTCATAAAAAATATGCTCTGCAAACTAGCTAGACAGAATAAAAATGCCTTCTGTTTTAATTTTATGATTTTAACCTTATCAGAGGTAAGACTTACAGAAATATTTCAGAAATGAAAAATAGGTTTAAACAAAAGAAATCTGTAGAGCTCCTTTCAGTCCTTCTCATGGCTAAAACCAGTTATGATTAAAACCTTGCTGCAAGACCAGAAATGGCATGATTTTTTCGGTCCTAGCCTATGTATGGATCAAACTTAGATTAAAATTAAGACAAAACCAATGTACATGCTGCACAGTGTAACAGCCAATATTTGAAATAAAGAGTGAATAATGAGAACGGGCTGACGCTTTTCACATGAACCTTTGAAGTTAAAAAAAATGCAACACAAGGAATGGAATCTTTATCAGAAACTGCTTGACAGAGTCATAAAACTACTGGGAAAACATATTCTCTGACAAGTCCCTTTTCAATACTTTTTAAGAAAAGTGCCCAGTCAAAGGGCATTTTTCCATTATTTGAACCTAGCAGCTGAAGTGTGTTAGGTACTATAGGTGTTCGGAAGAAACTGTGGCATACACATTATGCTAGATCCTACTTAAGTGCAGTGATACGTATGAATCTTTGATCTTTCAAATATTGTGGGATCAAAGTATTCACTGTTTTGGATATAAATCTGTACTAAAATCAACTGATTAGAGCTCTGACCATGGAAAAGAACCTGGTACAAATGACTTTGAACTCATGTCACTCCAGGTAGTCTGTGCACTTTTGAGTTAATTAGCATCTCTTTGAACTTAATTTCTTTCCTGTTGCATGGCCTGGAATAAATATCAGTTACTAATAATCTATTTAAAACTTATTTTAGCACTAGAATGTATCAGGCAGAGGGAGAGACGTGAACAAAAATGTGTTGGTGTGTGCAGTTGCGCTCTTTACCACTCTTTATATATATATATATATATATATATATATAAAATCACATTTAGCACCCTGCTTCCCAATTATTCTTAACTGGCAATGCTTCCTCCTAAATCAAGCACTCACAGTAGCATGAATTAATTAATAACAGTAATGAACGCACAAGAAAATTCTGCAGTGGGTCATTCTTGTTATCAGTGCTTATTTGATCATATAAAAAAGACAGTTTGAAGTTTTAGAGGGAGGGAGGAGGAATTGCTTGCTTGTCTTTAAAGGGCAATTTCCATGAAAAATTCAACTTGAAGTTATACAGCAAAGAGCTCTGGATAAAGTGTTTGAAGGTAGGGTACTTCCCAGGCTTCTGGACCCTGTGAAAATTTTGATCATCTCCAGTCAATGAGCAGAAATGCTACACTTCACAGTTTTTCTAAATCCAAGTAGTGGAACACTAGAAATAAACAATACAGAGCATCTGTATTGACCCCTCAGCACAAGTTTTTCCCCCCAATTTTCAGACGGCCCTATTTCTCTAAGGAACTCTAGCCCCCAACTCAAACCCCCTCGCCCTTCTTTCCAGATGGTTCAGGACTGCCAGGTCCATAGGTGCCTCCTGCTGAGTAACACTAGTGACCCTTTCCACAGCTGCACTGGTCTCCTCTAGCAGCACACAGGTAGCTAGCAAAGTTTTTGGTGCACTGATACTTCTCTGTTTGGTATAGTCCTTACCAGCATGGCTAGCTTCATCTTTCAGACTGCCCTTGGTGTGGCCAGACAGAGACTGGACACATTTCTGCCCTTGAGAAGAAATCAATAGCCTTCTTCTCAGTGGACAGTCCCAACAGGTCCTCTTTGCACCTCGTTTTGATTAAGCTTATATAGGAATATCCTTGTTGTTGTACGTGCTACTTGCACAAGGTTTTGAGGCTTTACAGGTCTCTCTCTACATCGTCTCTCAGTCCTTATCAATATGATTACCTGTATCCTAAAACCTAAGCATAAGGATACCCTTTCAGTCATGGATGCAGAAAACAAAAGATCACACTCAGAGAGGCTGGTAGCATATGGACCCTGTTTCCTAAGAAATTGTTTCCAGCAATCCTTTCCTCTTACCCAGCTGCTTCATATTACCCTCCTAAGCAAAAACCTTTTTTTTTTTTTTTTTTTTTTTAAAAAAAGTGCTCTTAGGCCCAATCATAAAAGAAATGCACACTTCACTCACAAAAAGCTACAGTCCATTATAAACTCAAAGGTAATAATACCTGAAATGAATTTTGTTTTGAAAAATGCCCATGAATTACCAATAGTAACTTACATTTGAGACTAACTGTGATTTGATGCTGCAGTTATGTACAGACTTTAAGAAAAAGGAAAAATTGACCTAGAAATTTAACAAGATTTCCTTTCAAACATTTGCAGAAATAAACCTGTCTTTTTCAATGAAGCAGATAGATTTTGTTAGAAGTGAGAATGAATTTTTTTTACTTCCCCCTAAAATGCACATAAGGCATTGGACTGAATTTGCATGTCAGCTCAGCAATGGCATTCCCTAACTATTGAATGCTACCTGAATATGGACTTTTCTTTTGGGAGTTTGTCTCTAGTACTTCCCATTTAACAGCTTTGGTTTCTAAATTCAATGTTCCTCATGATTTCTTCAAAACAACATTCAATGAATGGAACAAGACCTAAATTGCTGGTATGAGTTACAGTATATGACTTTGAGAAGCACGTGGTCCAGCATACTCTGGGACTGGAAATATATTCCATCAACAGCCATGTAAGACAAGACTCACATCTGAGGTGCTCAGTGTATTCACACGCCTTCGCTGAACAGGAATATTGCATGCAAAAGAGGAGGCTTACAGTGACTCTCTGAATAAGTTCAGGAGTTTAGGGAAAGAGCAAAAGAAGATTAGTTTTCTCTGGCAAAATATTTACTGCTTGAACCTTACGCTGCTGAGATCTTGCCTCATATAAAAGATTGACTGAGCATTGCCCTAAGTTTTTCTACATAAAATTAATCAGTGCTAAGGTAGCATATTCCATTTTGTCTTGCATGGCTCTCTGTGGTTTCTTAAAGTTACGCAAAGTTAAAGGCACTGAAGTGCTTATTTGCCCAGAACAAAAGATACTTCAGCTCTGGCAACAAAGTCAGAGGAGAGCAATTAAGCAGTCAGGGAAAAAAAGCCCCAAACAAACCCAAACCAAAAGTCATGCAATATTTCAGTCTAGAGCTTCGTAAACAAGCTCTTAGATATATGATTCATCTGCCTCATTCATCTACAACTGTTCACAATATGCTGACACACTTCTATAACACTAAATAAATAAATTAGTAGTGCATTTGTAAGTTTCCTTCCTCATGCCGTCTCTACCATATCCCCTCAAAAGACAACTTCTTCCCAGATCCCCTGCCCAGACTCTTAGCTTATCACATTTTATTGCTTGTCAGGAGATTTCGTAAATTAAAAGAAAAAAAAAATATTTAGACAGAATTTAAATTAACTGAATTATTTAATAAACAGATGTCAAGTGGAAATGCATAATTTATTTTAAATGCGTGTAATGGATCTTTAAGGCTACAGTGCTCTTAAGACAAACAGCTTTTCTTCCTTATATCCTTTAAGTTACCAAGCTACTGCCATCCAACCTAGTAGCAGAGTGGGAATAACACGTTCTTCTTTGAAGATCCATAGTGCCAAATGTGAGTCTTCAGGTCCCATTGGTTTGTCTTTCAGTTAAACTGGTTAACTAGAAAGTGAACTAGTTGAACTTGAGCTAGCTGCTGAAGGTGCACAGCCTCTCATTACCAGCACCTGTAAGGTTCAATGGATCAATAGTGTATGTGTGTGTGTGTGTGTATGTGTGTGAGGGAGAGATGCAGGCAGGCAAAAAGATTAATGTCTTTAAGAGCTTAATGGAAAGTTAAAATGGGGTCATAAAGGAAGCAAAAGAAAAGCAGTAGGCAAGTTTTTGAAACCTCTTTATGGCCACTACCTAGAGCTAGTGAGAAAAGAGAAAAGATACAAGTCACATACACACAAAACTGTGGCATGGTCAGCACTGCAGAGACTCAAAATGGGATATGTGACAGGATTTGAACAGTGGCTTAACAACTCTTGAATTTTCCTGCTTTTAAACAATGAGACATGATTTTTGCATGAAGTGTCAAAAAAGCATGTGGTCTCTGCAGTGCAGAAAATGTGAGGAGATGCGCCGAATGTCTCTGGGTGTTGGAGACTGAAACAGTGTGTGGCAATGTTGTAGTATAGGCTACAGTAAGAGAAAGATGATGGTTCATTGAGTAACCAACAAAGTGAGTAAATAATGTACCACACAGAGAAATCTGAAATGTTCAATGACTTTTTTTTTTGCTTCAGTTGTAACAAACAGGTTAATTATGATCAAATTTTTTTTGTATTCATTAATGTTAATAGTGTGGAGTAGGAACCTGAGACAGAAAAGAGGGAAAAATCATTAAACTATGTGAAAATTAGGTTGCTTGAGTTATTAGAGCCTGAAAAAGTTGACCTTAAAACACTAAGAAAGGCAGCTGAAGTAATTCCTTAAGTGTTAATGATTATCTTCAAGAACTTACAGAAAAGAAGAAAAAGTCAAGCATAATGAGAATGTAAGAGAGGGGAAACGGAGGTTAGAGGGTACAGACTAGTCTAATTTCATTACATGAACAGCCACTGGAATAAATATTTGACTTGTTTATGCATAGATCATGGTAACTGGGCAAATTACTATCAATCTGAGAGGAAATACCAGTGAAGTAGAGTTTATACCATCATGAGCTACCATTCAATGCTTTCATAAATCAGATGCAGACATGAAAATGAGAAAAAATTGGATAGAACGAAGACATGTCAAAAAAGTTTGCATTATCTTAAGTGGATGTCAAACTGAAATTTAGCTAGTAATCAGTTACTGTTGCAAGGCAAACCTTGATGTAGTATGATGCAGCTGAACCCCCGATAAATGACAAGTTTGAACCTTCTTGCTTTAGTAAGCTTCTCCAAAATGTCATTAGCTTTTTACATTCCAAAGTCACATTTTCTTATGATGACCAGAATATTTAGCTTTTTCGACAAAGGAACAACTAAAAGTGGTTAGGTTAAGTTAGGTTAGATTAGATGGCTCAGAAAAATAAATAGTTTAAACTTCCTGCACCCCCACCATGGACTGTATTCTTGCTGTGTTGATTCTATCTAAATGAGGAACTTTCTGAGGTGCAACAAGTCTGTTCCAGCCCCCTGGTCCATGGGAAGTCTCTCTTTATATACCCTCTGAGGCCTGGTGGTCCTTCCCTGCTCCTCTCAACACTCTTGTCATGCCTCTCCTCAGGATCTGCTGTTTCCAAACTCTGTCCATGCTCCCTCCACTCTGCAGTCTCAAGAACTTCCCAGATTCAGTTGCTCTCCAAGGGCAATAGCAATCTCCCCCTGTATTCCAGAGTCCCCACCCGACTGAGATTTCTGCAAGGAGTGTAAGGCAATTATGAACAAAAATGAAAGAAGTCACTGTCCAGCACCTTATCAAAAGTATCATAGGTAACACAAGAGCTAATTTTTCTGCTTTACTCAGCCCCGGCAATGCATCAGCTGGAGTACACACTCCACCTTTGGTACTGGCACTGAGCTTTAAGGCAGTTCTAAGCAAATCAGAGAAGATTAAGAGCAGCACAATAAGGTTTAGAAAGTTGATCTATATGTAAGCAGTGAAAAGATTTCTTTATACAGAAGAAAAGAATTGAAAAGGAGATATAAAAGTTGCCAAACATTTAAAAATTTATGAGTTCCTCTCCACATTTATCAAGGAAAGGTTAAGATGCAAAATCATTATAGAAATATTTAGTTTTTTTTAAAAAAAAGGACTTTATATTGAAAAGTAAATTATTAAACAATTTACGTATGACTGTTTCAGGGTCTCTGACTGACACTTTTTTTGTGTATAAAATGGATGAATACCTGTCCTGGATCTTCTAATTATATTTAATCCTTGCCTAAAGCAGCATACAGATTACACAAGCTCTTCTCTTTTCAGCTCCATACTTTCATGGACACATGAAAAACATACAAGTCCAGTAACCAAAGCAGGAAGATTCACATAGTAGAAATTCCCACCTACCTGGGCATCAGCTAGAGGCCTTCATCTTTCTTCTGCTTTCACATGAACAGGGTCATTATTTTCTGTCTGTTAGAGGAAACTTCTTTCTTCAAGGACACATAGTGGGGCATTAATTCTTCTCTGAAGCACAGTTGCCATTTCTTACAAATCAGTTGTCACAAATGACAAATTAGCTTAAATTGGCTGTTGCTCTGAACCAAACAGTAATTCTCTGTGTGGGTTTACAATGAGCTGTTCTGACGTCAGGTAAGTGGTAAGTATGTGACCTGTATTTGTTCACCCAAGTTCGTCACCACTTTTTCTGTTGTGCACTGCCTCTGGTGAGTGGATCAAGCTATGTGTTAAAGTTACACTTGGGCATCTTTTGCTTAGATAACCATTTCATTGTGGCTTGTTTTTATCAGTTTGACAGTGGCACAAGTTATATGTGAGGAGACTTGCTCCTCTCTGTGCAACAAGTGAAACAATCCAGAGAAATGCAGTGCCACTTGGTGGCTGCATCTCCCATTAGATGACCCCAAAGGACCACACCAGGAGAATGCCTGCATGTGTCCATTTTCCAAGGTGTTAAGGAAAAACCCCATTTGCTACACCATGTGCTGCAGCACCACCCCATCATCCTGCTGAAGAGACACCACCCTGATTCTGCACAGAGAGCAGCAGGTAGAGCCAAAAAAGACTAGGATGAGATGAGACACACTTGCAGCCTGAGGGCTGTCACTCTTTCCAATACCCCTGTGCTGGGTTTGCATGGCAATGTTTTGGTAGTGGGGGGGCTACAGGGGTGGCTTCTGTGAGAAGCTGCTAGGAGCTTCCCCTGTGTCTGACAGAGCCAATGCCAGCCGGCTCCAAGACAGACCCGCCACTGGCCAAGGCTGAGCCCATCAGTGCCAGTCGTAGTGCTTCTGGGATAATGTATTTAAAAAGGGAAAAAAACCCTCACAAACCCAAACAAAAACAAGAAGCATTTTTTGCAGGCAGATAGAGGAGTGAGAAGATGTGAGAGGAACAACCCTGACACCAAGGTCAGTGCAGAAGGAGGGGGAGGAGGTGCTTTCAGGTGCCAGAGCCCATGCAGCCTGTGGTGAAGACCATGGTGAGGCAGGCTGTCCCCCTGCAGCCCATGGAGGTCCGTGGTGGAGCAGATATCCACCTGTGACCCCTGGAGGACCCCACACTGGAGCAGGTGGAGGCACCTGAAGGAGGCTGTGACCCCATGGGAAGCCCACGCTGGAGCAAGCTCCTGGCAGGACCTGTGGCCCCATGGAGAGAAGCCCACACCAGAGCAGGTTTGCTGGCAGGACTTGTGACCCCGTGGGGGACCCACGCTGGAGCAGTCTGCTCCTGAAGGGCTGCACCCCGTGGGAGGGACCCACGCTGGAGCAGTTGGTGAAGAACTGCAGCCTGTGGGAAGGACTCCCGTTGGAGCAGTTGGTGGAGGACTGTCTCCCGTGGGAGGGCCCCCAGGCTGGAGCAGGGGCAGAGTGTGAGGAGTCCTCCCCCTGAGGAGAAAGGAGCGGCAGAGACAGCGTGTGAGGAACTGACCCCAACCCCCATTCCCCGTCCCCCTGTTCCGCTGTGGGGGAGGAGGGAGAGAAATGGGGAGTGAAGTTGGGCCTGGGAAGCAGGGAGAGGTGGGGGGAGGTGGTTTAAGGTTTGGGTTTATTTTTCATTGCTCTACTCTGTTTTGCTTGGTAATAAATTAGGTGAATTTTTCCTGAGTTGAGTCTGTTTTTCCCATGATGGTAACTGGTGAGTGATCTCTCCCTGCCCTTATCTCGACCCAGGAGCCTTTCGTTATATTTTCTCTCCCCTGTCCAGCTGAGGAGGGCAGTGACAGAGCGGCTTTGGGGGGCACCTGGTCTCCAGCCAGGGTCAACCCACCCCTGAAAGAAGTCTTCCCTTCTGACTACCAGCACACACAGTGAACACCTTTTGACCTCATGCTACGTAAAAACCAACATGGAGCAAGAGACTGTACCTGGATCTATCCCCAGGTCTCCAAGTTCAAGACATTGCTCTAGTCACCACCGTCTTGCTTGTACATGACGTTGGGCCCAAACACTGATATGTGACACTGAGATATTTCTCTGGGGAGAAATCATAAAGATCTGCTGCAGAATCACAAGCACTCATCAGCAGTGCTATCATAGGCTAAAGCTATCAGGTGGGGTAATTTTGGAAACTAAGATTCCTCCCTCCAAGTCAGAAGACAAAAGACTGTCAAGTGCTCCACCTTACTTCTAACGAGTCCAGCACAAAAGATCCTTCCTTCCCGCCACAGAGACCATGAACAAATCAAATGGTTTCACAGGCAGTCCTTGAAGAATAGCATTTTTAAAAGCCTTTTTTTAAAAAGGTATTATCTAAAATTATATAAAGTATTATAAAATTATAAAAAGTATTATAAAATTATATAAAGTATTATTTTTGTATGCTCTTATTTGATCAAGCTACAACCCTTCATAGACTAGTGGCATAGACGCTAGTGGCATCCTAAAGACAAGGCACATCTGCAATACAGATTCTACAAGAAAGTGCCACACTTTCAGCAATAACTGATGACATGACCACTGAAAATAGCAATAATTTCCATGATCCATGTAGTAGCTTATGCAGATCCTCTTCCTCTTTCCATTATCCTACTCCAAAGAATGGGGAGTCCAAGTTCCTGGCTGCAGGAACCAGTCATGGCTCTCACCAGGCTTGGGGATACATCCTATTTGCACTCCTCAGGAAGGAGAAGGATCTGGGAGAGGCCAGACAACTTCATATAGATACCTTAGTTCCTCACACAGCTCTGTTCACTGTTATGAAAAGCAGAGATACCTCCCTATCTATTATTTTCAGCATCCTGCTCTGCAGATCTGTCCTGATGGGAGTGACCAGACTTACTGTCCGGTTCTTCCAGGAAAGCCAGACTGTTTGGAGATGTGTCCACATGAAAGGTGTTCAAGTGGCAGTGGGCATTGCCTGTGGGAGCTGGAAGGGACTAGGAGACAACTGAAAGCACAAAAAGGGAGTTAAGGATATGTGTCCCTGTGTGGTTAGAACAGACAGCATCCTAGGCTGCTCGGAATAGTGTTTTTGACACGCACTCAGACACCTGACCTGGCTGGTGTTGTATCCAAGGCAGCAGCTCTGCCACTCATATGGAGCCCTATGTGCTCCTTCCTCTGCAGCACATGGGGCTACAATGCAGGGAACAAGTGAGGGGAGGGCAAAGGCAGATGTGTGCACCAGGGGTGGTGGGACCTGTACAGCCTGGGAGATGTCCTGAAAACAAGTAACAGACCTTTCCTCTTGGGTTTTCTCTGTGTTCGTGGGAAAGGCTGCTGTACAGAGGTAATGGCCACTCAGAAATGAAACAAGCCAGGCTGCACTGGCTGGGAGATAAGGGCAGCAGAGGAGGCGTGCAGGACCTACCAAGGTGCAAAACAGCAGCAGATGTCCACACTCATGTGACCCTGGCAGCAAGGCATGCTATGCTGCCCGCTTGCATTGCAGGCAAGTAGTTGCTAGGTAAATTTGTGTTGCCTGGCAACCCCTATCCAAAATTCATCCATCTTCCTTAAAGTAGGGGCACAGGTAAACAGGATCAGTTCTGGAGTACATCAAGGCGATCTGGGCCATCAAGACAAATGCAGCTTACACCCAAGGAGGGGGGGGGCAGGTGCCCTGGGCTGAGCAAGACAAGCACTGTCCGAGAGGAGTCATCCCTCCTGGCCAATGCAATGTTGCTGGTTTGGCAGCACAGCTCCCCACATCCCATGGGGTGTCTCAAGAGGGGTGATGTCCAGCACAGCATTGTCACACTGATGGGCATGTTATTGCAGTGGGACGTGTGCTGGCAGACACCAACATCAGCAGGGAGGACTGGTGTCCTTCTGGGACATCCACACTGCCTGGAGGGAGGCAAGGGGTTCATGCAAAGCGCAGGCAATCTCTTCATCTGAGCTGCTTCCTCAAGTGATCCACTATAAGGACATCAAGGGTCCACTATAAGGACATCTTGCCCTGAGGAAGCTTAAGCAGGGATCTTCTTACAAGACAGCATAGATAGAGCCTGTGAGTATTTCTCATACTTCACTCCCTCCGCAGCTATGGTCTTTAGGCAACAGAGTAAGACAGAAAAACTCTTCTTGAGCTGTTACTCCCACTTCAGCATTCATGCAGGCACAACTGGGAATTTGTCTCTTTACATGCATCTACACAAGTCTGTAGTAATAAATTAACATAGCAATAAAAGTTACAAATACTAAAAAAAAAAAAAAAAGAAGAAGAAGAAGAAGAAGAAGAAAACCTGATAATGACAATGTTATCTGTCTTACAGTCTTCCAGGAATGCTTTCAATTACAGTATCACACATTTTTTCCCTCAAATATCACTTCTTCATCAACTTCCTTTCTCTTCTTTGACAGACTTAAGCACATCTTCCATGTGCTGCAGCCTAAAGTCTAAATATTTCTAGTGCCTCATGTGCTTTTTCCAACTTCAAGTGAAACAAGAAGCTATTTTAAGAAGCACATGAACCTTTTCTTCAATGAAGATTTTGACAATTTTTTTCCTGTTTGTCCCTTAGTATAACAATAAATGAAAAATAACCAAGAGTAACAGCCAAACCTATGACAATCACCCAATTTTTTCTGCTCAGACATCACCCTCACAGTTAAGCTGCTGCACAATATTATTCTCACCTCTCCACACAAAGGGCAAGATTAGCCAAAGTACAGAAGACAATCCAATGAAAATATGTGGTATTGTTTATATGCTGCAAGATAAGCATTCAATGAATGTTAGCAGGTCTTAGACTGTTGGCTCTTTGGAGCCAGCACCATGTATTTTTGTTTTGTGGAAGAACGAGTTTTAGGGAAGAGCAGCAGGGAGCTCTGAGGAGCTATTTAAATGAAAATAAAATTATAATGGGCCAAATTGTGGAACTTTCTTAGGCTTTGATCATGACAAATATAATTCCATGATCTTCAGTGGTATTTTAAACTAAACAGTGTAAGATTTGGCCTCAATAACAGTAACAATGAGAAATATTAAGACGAGATAAATAATCTTCTTACTTTTGCCTCCCTCCAATGCATTCAGTCCCCCTGACAGTGATCAGATTATTCATGTGCCTATCTGCTCACTATTTCAAGACACTGACATTCTGGCTCATAATATGGGAAAGTTTTAATTCTATTCACTGTATCAAATAATACTGCTCAAGAAATGGGAGCTAAAGTCACCATGGTATAAAAATGGAACTCTTATTTTAATTAAGAAGCAACCTTTAATAAGCATGAAAGCCACTAGCCTATGACATTTCAGTTTAAGTTCTGTCTCTAAGAGGAAGCCTGAAGCCTTTAACTTGTTGTGGGAATTAAAATTCTGTATTTCCTTCATATTTTGTTGGTGCTTTCTGCATATAATATCTATGGTTCAAATTTTGACACCGCCCTTTTCCCAAAGATAGTGTTGGGAATGGGGAAAACTGAGAAGAAACATCATCTGTATGATATTCAGTCCTAGGTACAGATTCCCCTGCCAAGTTTTGTTTGCAACTTTCCATTGTTCTTTGTTGTCACATTTGGAACTAGGTGAAACATTTCAAGTAAGATTTTTGCAGAGGTGTGTTGATTTTAGTCACTTTTTCAAGGGAAAGATTTCCAAGGTCCAGGGGGATACTTTCTGCTCTTCTCTAGCTAGGGAAGAAAAGACTGTTGCAATCTGAAAGAGGCATTGTTACCTCCCATTAAAGTGTTTGAAATAGTCAATTTTCTTCCCCCATGCAGATGAGGTGAGAGGAGAATGTGCATGCGAGAAAGAGTTCACTTGCGTTGTTCCAAATTATAAGTTGTTCGAGACATGGACTGTTTTTAATTAATGTTATAATGGTAGTTGGTGGCCTGGATCAAGATTTTGAAAAAGTCTCCAGGCCATCAACAGAAGATAAATGAGAAGGAATTATGTGACAGTAATAATCAAATTAAAAGATCTTTTGCCCTCTTTCTATCATTAAATACAGATCACAGCTCCCAGATCCCTTCATTTTAAGACATCCAGGACACCTGTCTTCAAGTAGGGAGGGATGTCTGGCAGCCTTTCTTGAAGATCTTGCTATACACCGGCTGCTAGTTTCAGTGTCTTCTGAGAAGTCTAAAATGGGAGCTGTCCATTAAACCCTGGTGAAAACGGTGGAGGAAATGAATTTGAGACACCATATCAGAGGGGTCTAACATTGCCCTTAAGGAGTCAGAACATCTATCTTTTTTTGCTATCTGAGAGCTACAAACTCAGTCAAAATCAAGTTCCCCTGGAACAGCAAAGGAGAAACTGAAGAGCTCACATAATGTGTTTTACCCCCATTCATTGCTACAGAATACAGAGCGTGAAATGGCTCCTACCACAACCTACAACTGCTGAGGGGAGCAAAGCACCTTCCTTTTCCTGCCATCCTGTTTGGGGAACGCACAACAGATATGCCCTTCCTCTTCTCATAAGGAAGCCTCAGTTCTCCTAGACTCCTTTAAACACACACAGTCCTTCCCACTACACCACCTTAAGATCTGGGACCTTCCCCTTCTGCAGGACCATAGAAAGTCACTTGCTCAATCACAGACTGTCCCTCAGAAGGACACAACTTTTCTGAATAGTTCTGGAGAAGGAACAGGAGTATATTTATCTTCATTAGTGGAAATATGCCAATTATTCTGCCTTCTTTTAGATTTCAAACCAAAATCAAAACTGCAATACCAGAGATGATCCCACCTCCATATACTGGATAAACAAACCCTGACTTTTATAGAGGCTTTTCGTGGGAGTGAAATTGATGCCAACAATAGAGTATGTGCTGGGTAAGGCTAGATGGAAAGACAGTTGTTCCTCACTAACAATCATTTAAGAGTCTTACCGAGAAATAAATACTTCAAAGTCAGGCTCCAAACTTTGTAACCATGTGAAAGTAGTATAGGTATATAACATCATACTCCACTTCTGTCGGAGTGGAAACCAGGTCTTGACATTGATTGACGTGCACGTCAGTCATATTTTTACAAGAATTGTAGATAGCAACTCAAAATTGTCACCTCACCATTTCCATTCATGTACTAATTTCCATTTTCTAGTGTAATTTTTCATTTCATTATCACTCTATGTGTTTTCCCTTTATACACTGTGTTCACTTAATTTCTTCCTTTCATTTTGTTTCCTTTGATACCCTAACAGCTGGGTTTAAGAAAGTGTTGCTTGTATTTTTTGTCACTAGAGGCAAGGAAATTAGCACCTTGATGGAAGGCGTACTACATGGAGCATACAGGCATTACAGAGCTCTTAAACACATTTCACTTCACTGTGATTAGAAAAATTTAAAACAGGCCTCAATTTTCAGCCACTTTACTTCCTTTTCTCCTCACATTGCCTTTGTAGAGTGACAGCCATGGAAACGTACATTATGAAAAGCAGCTCAAGCGTCAACCTTGACATTGTTGTCAGAGGACAGCAGCAGTAATGAACTTTCTCTTCCACATATGATTTCAGATCATGCTACAGAGGGCTAATACACTAGTCAATCTACTGTCTTTTTAGTCAATTTTCCCCTGAAGCTACAGCTGTTACCTCTGAAACATCCCAGGATTAGCTGCAGTTAGATCTTACAGGATGGATCATGCGCAATTTCAGGGGCTGGAGGGGCAAGAAAGAAGCCTGTGTTTGCTCCCACCTTTAGGGAACAGCAATCTGTACAGAGAAGCATCTAGGACTTTTTGGAGTGGGATTAACTTGCCTGGAGACTCATGGAGAAGACAGACAGGACTAGCCAGCACCTCCAGCATGCTGCACAGAAAAGGAAACTTGTCTCTTCCTTATAGGACTCCTGGAGAAATGTAGTTACCCACTGCTTCCAGGGGACAAGCCCACTCTTCACTGTAGATCCAAGCTTTGTAAATTTCATCCTTAATTTGTAGCAAGATGGGCTTTTAGAGCTACTCCTCAAAGGTGCAATGGGAATTTGTCTTTCCAATCAGGATCCCATGACCTCTGAAAATCCACAGTCTATTTTTCCAGCCATGTAGAGAAACTTTCCCAGTGATGAAAAATTGCTAACTGGGAACTGATAGGGGCACTCACACTACCTACTTCTAGGCACCTAAGTAGGTGTTTGTGTTCAAAGACTTGTCTCTGTGGTTCCTTATGTAATCAAAGAAAAATGCTCCCCCAGAAAATGATCCAGCGCAGAAATCTGCTCCAGGTGCTCTGAATCTCCGTAAATAAACCTCTCTCCACAGACCACAGAAAGAGCTTAAGGAAACTAGTCTCCTAATGCAGGCACTAAGGATACACCCTGGAAAACTAATCCATTATCTAATATGCATACTCCATGGATGAATTAGGCAGAAAATGGCATATCTGGTAGCTGAAAGCAAATAAATAGGAGAATACTGGGAAAATATATGAAATGTTCTTACTTTAGGAGGGCCCTGTATCATGGGTCAAAATAACTCAAACCTGGCACTCTGTGTGGACCCTCATAATTTCTAAAGGGAGCATAAGATGCTGAAGGACTTAGGCTCAGGGATGCTCCATAATTAGTGGTGGGCATTGGTTATTTTATCTCTTCTTCATTGTGCACCTGGACCTTGGTTTTGCAGGTCCAGGTCTGCTGTTGGTATCCCTTTTAAGAAATGCATGTGAATGTGCTTTGAAGATTTGGGATGCCTCAAGTGCAAAGAAACCTCATGTTTTGCTTTTCACCAAAAAAAAAAAAAAAGGTATGATTGCTCCTTCTGTCCTTATTATACCTATAGTCTATACTGTGATGTATATGGACAAGTACATCAATGAGTCCTTCTGCAAGACATTAGTCTAAACCAGGCCTTCTGAAGATGTAGCCCCACCCCTGTAAAACATTTACTCAATCATCTAAATAGCCCCAGAAATGTCACACAAGTCACATGCTTCAAATTAAGCACATCTTTAAAACTACTCAGCTTAACTGGGGTCTTCTCGCTTCTACTTGTTCATCCAGCTGCAACTTACATCTGGCACTGCTCACTCTTTGCTACTCACCTGTGTGGCCTGTTTACTAGATCTTGAGATGAGCAGTCAAGCTTTGTGTGGAGAGCTGTATTAACAACAGGAAGGATTTGGGCACACAGTGGTGAAGAGGAGGTGTTTAAAAAGAGTTTAAAAAGGCTGCATGGCAAACTGTAGCATTTGGGTATAAACCTAAAGAAGGAACTTCTAAGGCTACCTAAAGACTGCCAGGAAAAGACATTTAGAAGCTAGCAATTACTTGACACTGTAGGCTGTTAGAACTGAACCATCAGTAGATCATTTCCTCTCCATTTCCTACTCACAGTAGAGTCTGAATCACCATTCCCACATGAATCTCTCATTTCTTACTTTCTATAACAGCACAGTAAGAAAAACTTTTGCAGTCTTTGAGCCTCTTGATCAAAGACAGAAAGGACCTGTTCTTTTCATAAGCTTTTGCTATGTTTTCGCAATATTGGAGGATTCTGTCAGCAATTTGGAATAATTTTGGCATATTATAAGGGCACATACTGTACTTTATTAACAGGGACACTGTGAAATTATGAAACATTTTAGAGAAAACTGCAGGATATTTAGAGTAATTTCTTCCTGAAAATATGCAAAGCCCTTTGGGGAAAATGTAAGCAGATGGTGTGCAAAACATTCATTGTTTTCTTATGTAGTGATAAACAAATACTTTAAATTAAGAATCATAACCAATCTTCAGGAAATCTCATCCTGAATTATACACCAAAACAAAAGACCCTCAGAATCCAGCATACCTTTAGATGCTCGGTGATTTCCTTGAGCCTTTTCCATTTCTAAGACCATTCTGCTGTGAATCCTACTGACTTGGAGGGAGAGCTTTTGGAACAGGTGGTCAGGTGGGTAATCACCCAGGAAGACATTAAGCAAATGAACGGAGCCATGACAATTAACAGAAGCAGCAAACTTGTCGTTATAACTTATAGGGGCAAAGGCAGATGAGGGCAAGAGTGCCCCTGCTGCTCCAATGACTAGCCCTAAGCCTTTCTAGCTGTTTACAATGTCAGCATTTCATTTGCTGTTTTGTATGGCCTTCTAAATTATCACTGCTGCATGCCTCAGCTTACCTGGTTATAAAATGCATTCTTTAAAAACACAACCTAAGTTATTGGGATCGAAGGCCATAGTGTTTGTAATAACAACCACCAATTAACCTCAATGACCATAGTATCATCCTGGTAGACCTAAAAAGCTACCACAGTTATTATTCACTGTCTGGACTGTTTTCTGTCTAGTGAAGGGGAACAGCATCTTACTAAATTTGAAGATCATGGCATGACAACTTTGTATTTGCATACTGCCAGGCACTGCTATGATGCCCAGTAAGGCAATCAGAGCATGAAAAAGAAGAGATCCCTTTTCAGAATGAAAAATAAATGAAGGTACATTTGAAAATGCTTTGTGTAATGAATCTTACTATTCCTTTAATAAAGTGTTTTTTTCACAGCAGCGAAAGTGATACTGAAGTCTAATAAAAATGTGCTGAAACTGAAAAACTCATCATGTTAAATTTTCCTCTGAATGACTGTGATGTGAATTTGATGCAATCCCATTAACTTCAATAGCACTGATTTCATGAGCTAACCTATATTTACACCACTGTATCTGAAAGCACAGCTTAGTCCACAAGACAACAAAGCACTTACTGGTACACAGTACACTGGTACAGGTGTTGAGTGGGAATATCCCACCCTGTGGAAAGAGCACAAGCAGTGAGCTGAGTTCTGATGAAGGAAAGAAGCAAGAGGAAAGCCTGCCCTGCACTGACGGTCCTAGAGTGGGATTTTGGAGATGGGTTTTGCCTCATGTGTTCTTCAGAAATATATTCTCTGTCTCTACCTGACTTCTCCATATGTGCTATAACACTAGCAGTTCCTTTCTCTTACTCTCTTTATATCTGGGGATAGATGCTGAGACCCAGTCTCAATCAATAGTGATTCACAAGACAGACAAAGGTATGTAGCTCCTGTGGTGTGACAGGATAGCCTAATGAGACAAGGGATGCAATCACTTTGCTGGATGGAAAACTCAGGGACTATCACAGTACCCAGCACAATGGAGACTTGAACTCACCTGAGATACTCAGTGCCACATGAACATGAGTAATAAGTTGTCAGAGGAGAAGGTTAAAGGAGAAGACAGAAGCAGAGGGATTCTGAGCAGAGGTGAAAGTAAGCAAATCAGATTTCTAATGCAAGTGCAGGAAAACTGGAGTCTTTAGCTGCTGAGGTTAGGACCCTCGCATTGAGCTGTTACCTTGCTATGAATATTCATACCAATCAAGTCACAAGGAATGATATATGATATAAGGAATGCTAAGGACTACATTTAATTCACCCTTGAAAGGAAGAGGGTTGTAGTCTTCAGAAGCTTAAAAAAAACCCAGCAAGACCCTGAAGTCAACATGCAATTCACTCAGCAAATAACATAATTCACAGATCACAGACACCTCTAGAGATCTTCTTGTCCTACCCTCTGCTGAGAGGAGGATCAAGGATGCCCAAAGCTATGTCCAGCTGGGTTTTGAATTTCTCCAAGGATGGAGAATACACAACCTCTCTGGGCAACGTGCTCCAGTGGCCAATCAACTTCATAGTAAAAAAGTGTTTTCTTCTATTTAAATGGAATTTCCTGCTCTTCAATTTGTGCCTCTTGGCCTTAAATATGAGTTAAGTAAATAACTAAGAAAATAATTGAATAGAGCATGACAGTCCTGCAGATTTTGGAAAATGAATTGAGTGGCGTGCATCTGAATAGACTAATGTATGTGGATATTGAAAAGCAGCAGCCCAGTGTGCAGGCTAACAGTAATTGGTTTTCTTAATTTTCTCTTTCTTGTATATTTCCAACTCTCTAACTCCCGCATGAGTTGGTGAGCTATTATGTAGAGGCTGCCTATTTGATATAAAGCTTTACAAGCTCATTGTTGATAATGTCAATGTCATGAAGAAAATTCAGGCCAGTTACAATACGTGGTACAAAGCTATCTAAAATTGTAAGTGTGGGTGTTTCAAGCGTGGGTCTTATCTCATTTGAAATTGAAATATGTTTGCAGTGCTTGAATGTGGGAAGATTAATTAGCACCTCTGTTTCAAAATAAGAAGGAGTAGAAACCCATCACAAGGAAAAGGGGAAGTGACACTGTCGACAGCTAGGAAGGGAGGGTTTTTCAGTTGGAAAATAGTGCAGAAAAGAAACAAATGCATCCATTTCTCTAATCTGAAGGAAAATGGTATTTGATACTGAGTTTTTCAAAGCAATCCCATGGCCCTATTTTTCTTAATTGCCAAGTAGCAGCAAGCTAAGATATTGAGTTCATTCTCAGGAGGCTACTGATTTAATCACATTTCAGGCTATCTGCTTTCCCAGATTCCAGGTCTCAATTACTCCAAGCAGGTAAAATGAATGAAGTTAGAAGGTAAGCAAACAAACAACAAGTCCCCATGCATATTATGGCACATTTCACTCTGATGTATTTCAGTGAAAGGCTGGGATGCATTAAGCAGTCCTAGTTGTTGCTTGAAAGTAGCTCTCTGTTGTGTTTTAGGAAATAGAAGCTGCCATTTCCCTATTTCATCTTTTTCCTGTGATACTCCACTGGTTGGGAATAGTTCCCTTTGATATCTCATATAGGATCACTCACAGATGCTTCTTTTATTCTTTATAAAAGCAATCTCAAGACACTGATAGTTGGTACCCCCTTCATTTACTATCAAAGGCTCTTAATATAATTCACTAAAATGACATTAAAAAGCAGCTTTCTCTTAGTGGGATGACTTTGTTAATGGGGTTGGGAGATAGCGAGGCAGGTATCTATATCATGTCTTACAGTAACAAGATGAAAGAGACATATTCAAGCCCTCAAAACCCTTGTTATCCCACAGGTGATTCTCTGTCTTGCTTCAAGTAGCTCAGGAACACTTAAGCATTGTATCTAGATCAACGTCTGCACCAGTTAACCCAGAGTGGCAAGATAAAATATTCCAAAATCATTTATCACAGGAAGTGAGCAGTTAATGTAAAGAATAAAAATTAAAAATAATAATAAAAATTATAATAATAAAAATAAAAAAATAAATTACAATTGTGATTGTGCAAGAAGTAAAGAAATTCTTGTCACAAGAATTTTCCACACAGGAACATCTGCGTAAACACACTTCCTCATTTAATTTTCCCTCCTAGCTGGATGCCTACCTTCTCCTTTCTATGAATCTGCAGGAAAACTGCCCCAAAGTGCCCATTTTGCATGTACACTTTAACAGTAGGAAAGTCTGCCTTTGAAAAAGTGCTAGCTTTCCCCTATAAACAAATTCCATTTTAAAGGAAGTGCACATAAACCATAGTGATATTTGCTACATAAATGAATTAACCCTGAATTTTGCATAGCATATGAAAAATCTGGAGTCTTAAATTATTTTGCAGCAAATATTTCATATTTCACTTTAATCTATTGAGAAGAAAAGTTAGTGAAATGGCATACTGTGTATGTATTCTGCACAGAGCCTCCCTGAATTCACTGTTGGTTTTTTTCAGCTAATATAAGCCCTGCAGGGGCAATTTAGCTTAGTCAAAGTCAAGCTGCCTTCTATCAGCTTCTCACATCTTCAACAACCATAGTAATTCCTGAAACTGAACATGTTTTGTAGTTTCTTGATAGTACTGATGTTGAACAAAGCAAATAAAGTCAGTTTGATTCTCCTAAATTCAGATTAATCTGCAAAGCACAAAGTAATAAAAACATTATTTTGACTATTGAACTGAGCAGATATGACAGCAGTTGTCAGGGGAAAGCATGTGTCATGAGGATACATAAACTTACCACAGCAACAAGCTGTAACATTTCATACCAGCTCTGCTTTCTTCTCAGGAGTGCCTTGCTTTGAGATTGCTTGGGGAAGAGGGAGGGATGGAAGCAATCAAAAACTAAAAGGACAGAATTGCTTAGAAAGAAGAAATACTAAAATCACATGTTAGGAAAATAAATAGTGAAAAGAGGCCTCAGTGAGAGTTACCAGTCTGCCATGAAGGGCTGTCCCATAAAAGTATATATGCATTGAATATCCGTAAATGCATTGAAAGTTAGTTATCTACAGGATAAAATTTAAGTATACCTATACAACTTTCTCTAAGATTTAGCTGAAAGTAGCATCTCTCTGAAATCAGGTATCTAGCAAAGCCTGTGGAACAGTTAGGTCAAGTTTCCCCATTCCTTGTGGGTTCATGACAATATGTTTTGCAATGATCAAGTAAATACTTCACTTTCACAGGTCTGGGGGCTAAAAATGATCTATCAAAAGAATCTATCAAAGTTTGTTTCTAGGAATATAAAGACCCCTATGGTTTGAGGTGAGATTTGAGCTTAGGATGTCAATATTTGCCAGATCAGGGACAAGTGTATGACCACCACACAAGAACATTGCCTTTCACCAGATGCAGGCACAGTCTATCTATGAGAGAACATTACTCAGTATAGGTGCTGAGTAATGTTCTTAATCAAGACAAACTGGAAAAAAACAAAAAACAAAAAACCACCAACACCACAAGACAGAGAAAAAAGAGATAATACTTCTGATATCCAAGATATTAAATTAAATTGTACAATTTTTCATCCAATCCTTTTAATTGTATAGAAATCTAAACACATTTTTAGGAAGAGAAACCTGGCAAGATTCTGAGCAGCAGAAGGAATGTCATTGCTATACAGAAAGACAGAAGACTAATTAGCATCATTTTTCAAGGATTAGGTTCATGAGATGTGATTGTGTGATTGATTTCTTATTTGGGTGTCCTTATAGTATAAGGCTTTATTAAAATTTATTTTTATGGAAGAATGGCAATTGTGTGTATGTGACAAAGAGAAAGAGAGATTCTGTAAATACATATGTAATATTTATATACATATATATTTTATATAGTAGCTGTAGCAGCACAGAAAACCACTCTTCACAATGTATGTTTTTAAATTGTCTAAATGTTTCAGGTAATTATCTCCATTTTTTTCCTTGGGAAAAAAAATAATATAAGTACCTTCTAAAAAGCTGATAACTTACTTTGTAAACCGTAACAAAATTTATAGCAGTATGATGGCTGAATTTGTGAATGTAAGCAAAGATGATTTTTTAAACTATTGCTACATACCACATGGACTGAATGTAAAGGAAATCTTATAGTTCATCTCAGAAAACATCATCTATCTCCTTCAATGGGTTAGAGTACTGCAGCACTACCCCAGACAGGGTCACACAGGACTTGTTCATTCAAATGGAGCCTTTGTCTATGAGGAAGAGGAAGGAGCATTTCCACTGCCAAGATTATTTTGCTTTTCTGCTAGGTAGCTTTATCTCCTGACAAGGGGCCTGTAAAATCTGAAATATCAGTGACTGGATTGCCATCAGATAATAGAAATTATTTAGAGTCGAGAAAGATGTGAAGTGGGTCAAAAGCAAGTAATGCACTGCAGTCACCAACATAAACAAATAGCAGTCTGTACGTTTCCTCACCCATATTTTTGTTCTCAGTCAATACTATACATTCATTGTCTTATCTGTCTTAATGGAGGTAAGTTTGCAACTGCATTATAGAGGTGAAAAAGTATCCCTCTAATTAGCTTTTTATTGTAAGTTAATGAATTGTTTATGGGCTGTTAGTTGGAGGACAAAAAAGGACAAAGCATTTTCTATTTTTAAACTAATGGCAGGCATAAATTAGTAGCATTCTTCTCCACTCAGCAGAGTTTGCTAATCAAGTTAGAAAGATACTGATTTGGGAGGTTATAAAGGAAGACACATAATATTTACTTTTCTCAGCAATTGTAGTTCAAAAGAATGTTACATATTCCAGTTGAAAAGGCCAGAAAACCTTGGGAAAACAGAGCAAAAATAATGTGTGGAAGTAGAATGAAGATTTACTAACCTGGAGACAATGGGCATATTAGATCACAAAGGAGTGAAATTCCAACCCTTTGTAAGCCCTGGAGGCTTACCTCAATATTTTATGGTTCCAGGACTTCGGTATATTAATGACAGCCAAATTGTAACAAAAAACTAAAGTAAAACATTGCTTAGTGGTAAACTGTAATCCAAATCAGAGTCCCTTTTTTCCCCTCCAGATAAAAACGAAAGATTGTCATATAAACATATTTAAAATTATAATTATTGTTTTGAAGACACTGACTTCGCAGGCATATCTGTACATCTGAAGAATATTCACTGCAAGATAGTCTGTGAGCCACTGCCTACAGAGCATCATTGCAGGTTGCAATGGTCCATGAAAATGCACAGTGAAAGCTTGATTTTGCAAAGATTTCACCCTATGGATTAAGGAACCTGGCACTGTGAAACAACAGTGCACTTGTACCAGCATCATAGGGATCGACTCATATGCAGCTCCGTCCATTTGGAGGCAAGACACATTGTGGCTGTTTGTGACTGTAACCCAACAGCTGCTGTTTCTGACAATGCTCCCAGAGGGTTGTCTTTTGAAGGTTTGGAAAACAGGACAGAATTAAAATCTGACTGGAGAAACAATCCACTGCCAAATAACACAGTGCCTGGAGCAATTCAAAGAAAACTTCTTTCAGATGTCACTTACATTGTTGCAGACTCCCATAAAGATAAAGCCTGACCTATTTTCCTTTTGTTTCAAAACTTGTTCCCTTTGACATTTTGTTGCTGCTGTAATTGCTGCCTCTCTCTCATTCCTTCCCCACTCTGACATTCGTTATTGCGGTGTGTTTATGCTATGCTTTCACTTCCCCGTTTCCGCTGTCCAAAAGGGGTTGGGCAGAACCTGCCAGGAGTCTGAAATGACCAGGAGCATTATAGTGCTCCTGCTCTGCTGGAGATGGCAGGGTGTATGGATTAACATGGATGCAAGCATTCCTTTACCCAGGGGCAACCACCACCTCTGTTGAGAAAACAAGGCAAAAGGCTTTTCATTGTAATACTTACCTCCACACTTGGCTTGAACACCTTGAAACTGGAAGACCACTGATGGAAAAGCAGCTTGCTGGCATTAAACCTCTTTGGATTAAGTTGCGACCCCTGCATAGCTTTTCCCTTTCCCTTCCCTGCTTGCCCAAGGGGGTACCACTCTCTACTGTTCCTCAGTCTTTTCCCCACAGCATCTGTGCGGTAGGAAGATATGCTACCACATTTCAGAATTTTTTCAGACAGATAGTAATAATATATATATAGACACAAATATTTTAAGCCTTGCTTAAAAGTATTGCTTAGATAGCTGAACAACAGGAAACAGAGAAGGTGAAGGAAACGGGGTTTTGAAGAAAATACATTTTCCTCTTGACTATGTCTATGGTTAGAAAGCAGTACTTACCAGCTCCATAAGTAATGACTTTGTATAATCTTACTGGTGGGAAAAGGTCTTACTTGACATCTTTGAGGAACGTGGCAGGAAACTTGACTTTTCAGAAGGATTCTTTCTGTTATTTTATTTGCTGCATTAAGTGACAATGAATCAAATATATTGCTCCTCACTCTCGGTAGGAGATTGTTGGGATAGAGATGCATTTGGATGACATTTTTGTCTTGCCAGGCACAAGAGGAAAGGCTTGCTTAGAATGGATTTTTTTTCCATTTCCCTTCCTACTCTTTCCTTGCCATTGTCACACAGGAGAGGATGGGTGCTTTTTTCTTGCATAAGATACTGGCATTGTGCGCGGGTTTCTTCTCTATTGAACAGGCCATTGACATTGCGCCTGATCCAGGCCAACCTTTGCCTCTTCTAGGAGAGAGGTTTTGTTTGGTGCGGTGGGGGAATTCCCTATCAGGACTGGGCAGTGGTTATGGAGAGCTGGCACTTTCCCTTTGCCAGCTACCCAGCTTCATACATGTGCCTACAGGGAAAGCCCAGATTTGACAGAAGCCCAGCCTGCAGAGGTGAATGCTCACTTTCCTCTCTTTCTCCCTACCTTTCAGAAGGCTGTTCCCTACAACATGGTGACTCCTGAGGAGGGGGAAAAGGGGAGGTCAGCATTTCCACCTGTCTGGAAAGATATGCTCTGCACCCTTGATACTCCTATGGAAACTGATATTATCTGGGCAAGTTCACTGTGTGCTGCAGAAGACATCTTGAGGCACCACTGTTCCCTCATTTCCTCTGCCCAGAGCATTATAGTGCAAATAATTCTCAACAGAACAACAGAGAGGGATCAGGCTCACTGTTTCAGCATCACCATGACAATCGTTGTACTAGTAGAAATGAAGAAAAGTTACTGTACAGAAATCAAAAAAAGGATTAAAGAAAAAAAACATTCTTCAATATGTCTTTGCTACCTTCACTCTCCCATTACAGCCTCTGTGATGATAAATTTTCCTGCCAGAAACAGGAGCATAGTCTCCATAAACCCCATTTGAATACATTCCTTACCTGTGGGAAGCTAAAACATTCAAATGCAGCTCTCTTCAGTATGTGAATTCCAACACAAAACATCCATTTGTACCTCTGAAAACTTCCACCTGAATATATCTCTGACTCACATGTGAGTCAGTATGTAGTTCCATGTCCAGGGATCTGTCAAAATGGGTTCTACCTTTCATTAAGTATTATCTTATTACCATGGAGAATAATGTAGTAGTGAGACTAATTTTATATGCAGGAGAAAGTAGCAAATATTCACATACCAAATCCAAAGAGAAGTAAAATAATTAAAGAAGTATGTAAAAGGGAGAGATGACAATTAAATTTTGAGTAGAACAAGAAGTTAACCTTTACTCACAGCTTGTCATCTGAAAAGTAAACAAATTCAATATTAAGATTCAGAAAATCATTCCATCCCTACTCCTAAATAATGTGCTTGCCCCTCTCTATACAGCATCTATGGTTTCTAATTGCAACTGAAAGGCAATGTGTCAAAACCATCAACAAAATATTTTGCAAGGCTGGAGGCATCTTCTTACGTTGTCCAGAGAAAGCACAAGACGCCTTCTCTTAGAGTTTTATCCATGGAAAAAGCTTCAGATTCAATCTTTCAGTGGACTATAATTGCCTAACACCTAACTTGAGAGTAATACACTTAAGAGAAATCTGGGGCATTTCACAGTGACAAGAAAAGCTACTAATCACTACTGTGAAGCTGAAAATGTTGATATCTTCATTTTCACCTGTAGAAAAATAGTATCACAAACAAGGATTCCAAGAACAGTGAAGAATTAACAGAACATATTATTTATCATTCAAGACTTCATGATCATTAACAAAGCAAATTTTTAAAGCTGATTGCAAACAATCCTCTGCCATGAGAGGAGAACACCTGCTTAAGTGATTTGCTAAGCCATGAATATAGCAGCAAAGCAGGACTGCCAGGACAAGCTGAAAATACGTATGGATAGTATAAAAAGTCCAGTGCAGGAGTAAAAATGAGAACCTATTGGGATTCTTGAAAGCACCATTTACAGCATATGTAATATCTTTTTTCTAATGTCCTGTATGGAAGACAGCACATTTGGATATGTTAAGGAGTAATAATTAAGCTCGGAGCCAAGTTTCTGTAATGTTGTATATGTTTGGAAAACAAAGCAAAGCAAACCAAACCAAACCAAAACCAAACCACTTTGTAACTCATTCAGTTGGGAGCTCACCAAAAACTTGAAAAGAAACAGCAAAAGGATGAAAAAAAAATCTGTCTTCTGCATGAGCCCCAGGTCAATTAGAAGCACTCCTGGGAAATTCTGTATTTGACCATATGAAAAAAAGACGCCAAACCCTGACATCAGAGGATTCAATGAACCAGACACATTAAGGTAAATTTTTAAAGATGTAAATAGTATGGACCGAAGACCCCGAATGACTGACAGATTTCTGCAAGGCAAAATCGCCATAATGAATTAAAATGCACCATGGTGAGAAAGACAGAATGTGAATATTTGCTGATGTAGAAGGATATACCTGGCAGTTGTTTCTTCAGTCTCTCAGATTACCAAAATGTGTATTACGACATCTTCTAGAGATTTAGTTACCTCCTTGCCAATCCCAAGAGCTACAGCATGAACTATTTCTTGTTTAATCTGTTCGAAAGCTTGTCGTTGCTCAGGGCCCCATTTAAAATCATTCTTCTTCCGGGTTACATGGTAGAGAGGGCTTACTATCAAACTGTAATTCGGAATGTGCATTCGCCAGAAACCCACAACACCTAAGAAGGCCTGTGTCTCCTTTTTGTTGGTTGGTGGGGACATGGCTGCTATTTTGTTGATAATATCCATTGGGATTTGACGCCGCCCATCATGCCACCTTATGCCTAAAAATTGGATTTCCTGCGCAGGCCCCTTCACCTTACTTCGTTTTATGGCAAAGCCAGCCTGCAGCAGGATTTGGATTATTTTCTTCCCTTTCTCAGAAACTTCCTCTGCTGAGTTGCCCCATACAATGATGTCATCAATGTATTGCAGGTGCTCTGGGGCTTCACCCTTTTCCAGTGCAGTCTGGATCAGTCCATGGCAAATTGTGGGGCTGTGTTTCCACCCCTGGGGCAGTCGATTCCAGGTGTACTGGACGCCCCTCCAAGTGAAGGCAAACTGCGGCCTGCACTCTGCTGCCAAAGGGATCGAGAAAAATGCATTAGCTATATCAATTGTGGCATACCATTTGGCTGCCTTTGACTCCAGTTCATATTGAAGTTCCAGCATATCCGGCACGGCAGCACTCATGGGCGGTGTGACTTCATTCAGGCCACGATAGTCTACCGTCAGCCTCCACTCGCCATTGGACTTCCGCACTGGCCATATGGGACTGTTAAAGGGTGAGTGGGTTCTGCTGATCACTCCCTGACTCTCCAGTTGATGAATTAGTTTGTGGATGGGAACCAGGGAGTCTCTGTTGGTGCGGTATTGCCGCCGGTGCACAGTTGTAGTAGCAATCGGCACCTGTTGCTCTTCAACCTTCAGCAACCCTACAACAGAAGGGTCCTCCGAGAGACCAGGCAAACTAGACAATGGTTCAATTTCCTCCGCTTCTAAGGCAGCTATTCCAAAAGCCCACCTGTAACCTTTTGGGTCTTTGAAATACCCTTTCCGGAGGTAGTCTATGCCCAGGATGCATGGAGCCTCTGGCCCAGTCACAATGGGGTGCTTTTGCCACTCATTCCCAGTTAGACTTACTTCAGCCTCCAACAGAGTCAACTGTTGGGATCCCCCCATCACACCAGAAATAGATATTGGTTCCACCCCTTCATAGTTCGATGGCATTAGGGTACACTGTGCACCCGTGTCCACTAGGGCCTTGTACTCTTGTGGGTTCGATGTGCCAGGCCATCGGATCCACACAGTCCAATAAACCCTATTGTCCCTTTCCTCCACCTGGCTGGAGGCAGGGCCCCTCTAGTCCTGCTCGTCATAGTCACTACTCACGTCTTGCAAAAAGGACTTAGAGGTCCCTTCAAGAGGATCAGAAGTGCGATCTGGCCTTTCACTTGGTCTGGGGGGCTGCCCGGTGGAAACTGGAGCAGCATTCTTTCTGGAAGAGTCCCTTCTTACAGCTGTCTTGCCTTGTAGCTCATGTACGCGTGCCCGCAGGGTTGAGGTGGGCTTCCCATTCCATTTCCTCATGTCTTCTCCGTGGTCACGCAGGAAAAACCACAGGATACCTCGTGGTGTGTATGCTCTATATCCCCTCTCTGGAGCAGAAAAACGCTTACTCCTAACAGCTGAAATACGGGTCTGTGGGGGTGGGGATTACGATATATCCTCTTTGAGTTGCCGGACGTCCTGGGGCAGTTTCTCCACAGCCGAGACAAGGGAGGAGGAAAGGCTCTCTTCATACTGCCGGAGCCGGCCAGCCACTTCGTCCACCGTGGGTGCCTCTTCACTTTTCCAGTCGATTACTGCCAGTGAGTTGGCGTACGAAGATGGTGCACTTCGCACAAATTTTCGCCACATGGGTCGGGTACAGTGGACTTCATCAGGGTCTGTGGGCAACTGTGCATTGTCCGGATCATAATAAACCATCTCCCGCACAGCTAATTCCCTCAGATATTGAATACCTCTCTCCATAGTGGTCCACTTGCCTGGCCGACATACGACATCTTCACTGAAAGGATACCTTTCCCTCACACTTGACAGGAGTCGCCTCCAGAGGCTGAGGGCCTGTGCCTTCTTCCCAATTGCTTTGTCAATGCCCCCTTCCCTAGACAAGGATCCTAGCTGCTTGGCCTCCCTGCCCTCCAGTTCCAGGCTACTGGCCCCATTATCCCAGCAGCGGAGCAGCCAGGTAATAATATGCTCCCCTGGAAGTCGGCTGAAATCTTTCCGCATATCTCGCAGCTCACTCAGGGACAGGGATCGAGTAATCACTTCTGGTTCTGGCTCTTCTTCTTGTTCTCGTGATGGCCCTGGTTCATCATCATCTTTCACTAAGCGAACTGATTTCCTTGTGTATTTCTTTTTGTGTATAGGGGCAACTGATACTGGTGTGGGTTGATCTTTTGGCTCGACTACAGTGCCTGTTGCGGGGGTTTGGGTAGCTGCAGTGCCTGTCGCAGGGGTTTGGGTAGCTGCAGCGCCTGTCGCAGGGGCCTGGGCAGCTGCAGCGCCTGTCGCAGGGGCCTGGGCAGCTGCAGCGCCTGTGGGTCCGCTCTCTCCCTCTGGATGGTGCTGTCTACTATCCAGCAGTGTTTGATACATTGTGGCCAGGGCCCAGCACAGCGCAGTAAGTTGTGTCTCCTTAGAATCCCCACAGCATTTTCCTTTCAAATATTCTACCATTTTATCAGGGTCTTGCAATTGTTCAGGAGTGAAGCTCCAAACCATTGGGGGTGAAAAGGTCTCTAGATACCCACCCATACTCTCCCACATGCCATGCCAGCCCTGACCATTCAGCCTTGGGGAAGATCCCTGGGTGGTACTCTTGAAAAGATTTTTGCTAACCCTGAACAGGAGTGGGAAAGCATTCAGGAGACCTAGCAATAGGAATATAATGGCCTGAACATTCCAAGGGTATTCAAAATACTCAAAAATTGTTGTAACCAACCAAAAGGGAAAAGAGGAGGTGAAAGAGTGGGAGAAGGTATCCCCCCCGTCTTCCCCATAGATTGGGTCCAATTATTAATCAATTCTGAAAGATACTGACCGAGGTACGGGCCTGACCTAAATGCTACATACACATACCAGCTCAGACCCATGACTGTCAACGATATCTTATCATAAGTCATTATCACACAATATAACAACATGAGAACACGAACCCCTCTTCCAGAGGTGATAAACAGCACCGCAGGGATTGCATAGAGTAAACACGGGTTTACAAACCAGAGCCATGTGAGCAAACAGAACATCATTATGACCAGTGACTGTTTCAATAACATCATAAATGCTTTTAACAACTTTGTTTTAACACACTTGGGTCAGACTTGCCGTTATCACAACCCCTCGAGCCCCACGTTGGGCGCCAAAAAGGACTGACGTGGTTTAGCCCCAGCCGCTCGCTCACCCCTCCCCCGGCGGGATGGGGAGGAGAACGGAAAAACAACGGCAAAGCCTGGAGGGTTGGGATAAGGGCAGTTTACTGGGACAGCAAGGGAGAGGGAGAACAATCAACAACAGTGCTGATAACAGATAGTAACAATGGTGATAACAGAGAACGATTTTACCGATCCGACGACCGACCGACCGGACGCTCGACCCGTCCCGGAGCCACGCCGACACGCCGAACCCGCCCCTCCCCGCCTGGCCCCCTTTTATGGTGAGCATGACGTCACATGGTATGGAATAGCCCCCGGCCAGCTTGGGTCACCTGTCCTGGCTCCTTGGGAAATTAACTCTATCCTTGCCAGAACCAGGACAGCCCCACATGAAGGAAGAGCTTTAACAGACAAGGGTACGCTTTCATATCTGCAAGTACATTAGAGGGGAGTTGAGCCCAAGCTTTGTAGTTTGCCAGGGCCACTTGTCACTGTCACTCCTCCACTTAAAAAGAGATTTTCCACACAGCCCTGGGAATTCAAACACTGAATTTCCTTTGAAATTCTGGAGCTATACCATTTTAAAAATCTCATTCTGAAAGATTAAGTAATAATGAACATTAAACACTTTGCCTAATCTAAGGCTTGGGTGATGCTAAGGACTTCTCTGTAATGCTGACAGCATATGCACAAACATGGAACATTTAGAAGAAAAAAATCTCCTCAGTTTAGCAAATTGCCAATGTTGCTGAAACATGTGTTGATACTGGAACTGAAATCAAACTTCAAAGACATGAAACAAGCTCCAAACTTGCTAAATAGTATGTCAAGTTGATTCCTCTTGCAATTCAGACAAAATTATACTGTACAGAACATCTTCAGCTGCTGTATCCAGCCTAAACGTGATGAACCCCAGTGCTCCAGTTTCTCCCCCACTCTCCTGAAACTGTTTCATGTTCTAATTGACCACAGTTACATATTTTGTCTGGTTTTCATTCTCTGTTCTTCTTTCACTGAATTTTATCCCATTACTTCTTGTTATTTCTCCCTAAACTGTTCTAAACAATTCTTCCACCTATTTTACCACACAGAAAAAGAATTTTACTGTTCAAACATTAAACATTTTGTTTAAATATTAAACAGTACTGTTTTTTTCTTGGCTGTTAAGCCAGTTCAAAAGCAGGACTTACTTAAATTGGTTTACAAATTTCTGACACTGGGCTCCTGTAAAACTGGTGTCAAAAATCATAGCATATTCCCTTTAGCAGCAAGCTAACTGTGCTATTACTTTCATGTGCGATGGCTCTTCATTGTTAGGGCCAGGGTGTGCCACACTCAAATAGAAAATGACTTTGCAGTGCTGCATTACCACTTTCAGAAGCTTTGTTCTTTCTTTTTTTCTTTTTTTCTTCTTTTATTTTTTTTCCCCCCAAATAAAACAGCATTACATACATCTTTCAAATCCTAATCAGTCACCTGGTGACTTCACAATCTCATTATGATACAGAGATGAGATTGTGAAGCATTGGAATATGAGTGTTCTATTAAATTTTTCATGCAGACTGTGAGAATACCCACTGAGACAACTTCCTCACCTTCTTTTAAAAACATTCATCATAAACATTTAAATATGGGTTAAAGACAAAATTTTCTTTCTTAACCCTTTCATATCACAGAGGGAATGTTTCATTTGAAACTTCAAATCACTACAAAGATTACCAAAGAACAATCTTCAAATTCCGTTGAGCTCTTCATTTTGGTTGGACATGTTTATACCCAAAAAGAAGGGATGTCAGTGTGCATGCTTTTTTCAACATGGTAGAAATCTTTCCACTCTTCTTGTCTTGTTCTGAGAAGTTCGAGTCAAAGTCTTAAGACTTCTGCTTCTAATGAGAAGGGAGGAGCCCTCAAGTTAATCTCATATACAAACCCTGCAGAAACTGAATCTTAATTCAAGACAGGGCTTCTGGAAGACTTTATACTGCTCTGGTTCAGCCCAGTGGAAACACTTAAATTGATTTAAAATGGCAGTGCAGTAGACCCCAGGTTAGCTGGCCTGATGCTAACAGAAAATGAGCTTGTAAATATTTTTCACATACTGGGGCTCTAATACTACCTAATCATATTTAAACTCTGAGATTTGTTAACTCAGAAAACTTTGAAACCAGTTGGCACTAATAGGTATGTATTTTGATTTAAATATAATATAAACTTAATAAAGAATGGATGACTTTAAGGACAAGTATTCATAAGTCCAATAGTCTGGATAGCAATTTTCAAAACTACTCAGTATAATTTCTGCAGCAATACTGGGAACCAAACAAGCTGCATAATTATCTCCTGTTCTTTTGTTAATTACTTGAAAAGTTCTGGAGCATTGGTTTGAGTGGGAAATACTAGCTTTAGGGACTATGCTGCCAGTGGCAGGTATTATGGATACTTGGTTCGTTATTTGGACTCCTAAACATTATCATAATACAAATAAAAGTACTAAAAAACCTCCAAAAGTTAAGTTCATTTGGTTTTGAGTTTTGATATTTTATTCAGGTGATTCAACAGCTCAGTGCAAAACTTCTGATTTGAAGCCTGGATAAATCAGTGGGTGGTAAACATTGTGCTTTCAGTTGGCAATTCCAGTCTGGCCAAGGTCAGTAATGAAAGCAAGTCATAAATAAATGGCAGAGCGCCAGTATGCCAGAATGTGTTATATAATTTTATTTAAATTATTACAAATGTCATCAGCTCTGTAGTCTGGCAGACAGACAAGAAAGTCTAGAGCACTATGAATAATGGATTTTTTGGGGTATTTTAGTTGTACAAAAAACTGAAACAAAAGAAATTGATTTGTGTTAACACAAAATATTTTGTTGACTCAAGACAAAGTGTTTTGTTCCATTTCAGACCAAAAGAAACACTTCATTTGATCAAACAGGAAGTATCATTTTTCATTTTCAAGTTACTGTACTGGATCATGTCTCTTAAGGCCCCCATCACTTCAAAACAAATGTCAAAATGGACCATTCTTTAAAAAAAAAAAAAGTTTCTTTAAAGCAGCATCAGTATACCAGTATGACTATTTGATGGGCACCCATAGATGTCCCTGCCTATCCTCCTCCTGGACTGCTATCAAACCCCTGGGATGGAGGTGCCTGGTGCTGCCCCTGGTGCCCCCCCCCCGTCCCCACCTGCCACTTCAGTGGGAGACCCCGACACTCCTGGCACCCAGCAGCCCCTGGCCCCTGCCATGCCCTGGCATTAATATTTTTCTAATTGTCCTCTCTCATACTTTTCTGTTTCGGAAAGAGATGTTGTTGATTTCCCCATGACTATAGGGATTGTTGCTTCCTTTTTAAGCAGCTTCTGTGATTTGTATTTCATAAGACAATAACAAATAAGCATGCTTATGTCTAGAAAAGATGGAGCTCAGGCTTATATATAAACTCACTCAAGTCTTCCATTTTGTAAAGTGTAGATAAGCCTTATCTATGTATCCACCCCACCCAATGAATTTTCTAGAGCTTTATTAAACAATTGCAGAGTGCACTGAGATCCTCAACTAAAGGTTGGAAAGAGTGAACCGCAATACTCATGATCCAGAGGTACATTTTTAGTGCAGACAGAACAAGGCTGTAGGAAAACCCCTCAAACATACCATATGTGAATTTGATCTTTTGTCTGAGCACCCTGTTAGTATCTTGGTGACTCCCTTTCCTTGCAACTCCCTTTTTCCTGTGGATATCTCTTCTCTTCCCTGCATGCTCTTCTGTATACTGATTTCAAAGTGCCCACAGCAGAAAGCCATGCTCAGTTCCCTGCTGCTCCCTTGCTTTATGCTGTCACCAGCAGAGCCCTTGCTCCCGAGTCCATTACAGTGACATTCAGTTCACCACAAAGTCATCCTCATATTTGAGTTTTTCTTTTTACCTCACCCTTGAACCTACAGCTAAGGTCCAGTGGTGGGCACTGAAACACTGTGCAGGGCATTTAGAGACCCCAGCAGTGTACCTCTGCTCCTCACTACTGGAGTAAATGAAAAGGTTACCCCTAAGGTATTTCATACTGTGTATTATTTTCAAAGACTTATCAGAACAATTGCATTTTTCCTGGTAGTGAGGTTGACAGAGCACAGATGTTGGTATAAAAGAGGAAGTCTATGGGGCTTTTCCTTGGCCAGACTGAAAATCTGGACCTTGATGTCAGATTTTTTTTTTTTTTAAAGGGTTAATATTTATGAGTTTCAAAAGCAGATTTCAACACATTCCACACAGAACCCAAAAAAAGGATGGAAGAAAAGGTGATGCCTCCAGTAAACCACACCCAAAGCCAACTGAAACTAGGAATAAAATATCCCTTTCCTTACAGCATTAGGAATTAGGTGAAAAAAATTACAGCCAAAGGCAGTCTTTACTGGATCCTACATGCTTTTTGGAGTCCTTTGACAGCTGATGTGTAGAAATGTCTAAAGAGGCTTATTATTTTATGACCCAAAAGTGCACAGTTGTCTGCAGCACATGTCTTAACAAAGAAGCTATTACCAATTAGACATTTCATACTTTCATAGGAAGCTTATTTTCTAAATAACCCCCAAACTTGTATCTTATTTTATATTTACATTATTTGTTAGTCTTTGCTCCAAGAGGTTTTTGACTGCAGGATCTCTTCTTCAGTGAATGTTTTTTGGGATATTTTCTACTGTAAGATAGTGTTGATCAGCAATTTCTTTTCAGCAATCAATGTTCTATTACCACACAATCTCTGCCAACTATTGCACATGTTCTTGGTACGTTTGTGTGTGTGCGTTGACACAGAGCAGGGCAGGACTAACGGTCTTGGTCTGCTCCTGTTGGCCCATCCTAGCCCCCCCCCTCCCCAGGGAAAGGAAAACCACAGATGCTGCTGCATGGAGGGTTCTTGACATTTGTTTTTTACATTAAAACAAATTCATCCTTAGCAAAATTCCGTTAAATTTTAAACATACTACATTTACTCTGTGAAGATTTTGCTTAATATTATTTTAATTTTTGGTGACAGCTGTGTACTTCTCATGTGCATCTGAGTGCTTGATTAGTACTGGAAAGTTTGTTCTCACACAAATTGCAAGGATATTTCACCCCCCATAATACCCATTGTTTTCTTCCTGTGCTCTGGAGTCATTCTGAAATGTCACCAGAACCTTAAAAAGAAATATTACTTTGGTTAGTCACTTCCTAACCTTCACAGCCATCACAGAGACTGGGAGTTAACTGCGTGCTGAAATAAGCTCAATGTATTAAGGAAATAGACATCACTGCATAAGGCTTGCTGATTTCTAATCACCATTGCAAATCACTGATGCATTCACTTCCATGAAATCCATTAAAAAAGAAGAAAAATGCAAACTTATTTTGTTAACTTCTGGAAAGTTAATTCTATTTTGCTGATACACAGAGTGCAAAACATCCCACCTGTGCACTAGAAATATACAATGGAAAAGGACAGTCAAAACAAACAGCAATACTGAAAGCCAGTTAAAGAAGTGTCATCCTCCTCTTTTCCTGAGCTGTACCAGTGAGGATGTCAGTGCAAGCAACAGTGGGTACTGATTATAAAATCACACCAAAACTAAATGGATAAAACTTGGCAGTGGTATAAAACAACCCTTTGTTCAGCAATAAAAAAAGCAGAAGTAATGTGTAGCTCTGGTGCATTGAAGAAAGTTGTCCAGAAACAGGTGGCAAGAATATCACCTACCTTTGTGAAGATGCCACTTGATCTAATATCAAATAACGGCAGAGTCTTTCCAGGGTAACACCATTTGTGCTGTAGTTGTCAGGTCTGCCCAATGGTCCACAGTTTAACAACTTAATTTCTGCAAACCCTGCAATGGTCAGAGACGCTTCTTTAACTTTTGGGAGTGATAATCCGTTTTGGAATAAGCCTGTCTTTACTTGATGAAAATGAGGGAGATGATGATAAATTTATGCATGCTTATTCTATATCTGATCTTTCAGCCAGCCAGACACAGCCAAAGATCAAATGCTGGAATATGATTCTACCTGACTTAATTTATTTAACTGGCATTGCCAAGAGTTCATTGCCTCTCTTTGGTTAATATGTACTAAAAGTAGGTTTGATAGACTTATTTTGTATGTTTATACTTACATGAGGTAAACACTTTCTTGTTCTCTTGAGTAGAAGTACAGCATTTCCTTTCCTGGGACCATGTAAACACATTGGGAAGAATTTATTAAGAAGGATTGGGAAAGATTTATTAGCTGCATATTACAGAGTCAAACAGCAGTCCCAAATCAGCAGGTAAAAGATTTTTTATTGAATTCCCTACACTCGTATTCTCGTTGCTCTTCTGGTCTTTTCACCTCTGTCTGATTTTAGCAGCGAATAAATAGGTTCTCAAACACTTCATCCTGATGCTGGATACCTGCAGGGAACAAGAATATATTAATTTAACAACAACAACAAGAATGAAAGATAAGAATAGTATAATAATATATAAAGATATATGATACATAAACATATGTTATGAGAACAGATGCACACTTTTTACAGGTCAACTACAATCCCAAACAGTACTTTTACAAAAAAGTTTTAATATCATTCATTCCAGAGATGGGACACACCTGACTTAGGAAACATTTTGTAGTGAGCTGACACCATGTACAGTTGTGCTGTCAATAACCATCAGCTGATGTGAGCTCAGGCTCAGCCCATTGCCATGGTAGCACCAAGTGACTCCACAGAAAGGTAGTGCAGACCTGAAGGTCCGAGAAAATTAACCTAGTGGAGCAACAGTTGACAGCTCTGAAAATCATAAGTTTTCTGCTCCTTTTATTAGTCAATTGTTAAAAAGACACAGGACTTTCTACTATAATAAACTTAAGTTGCCTTCACAGAAAACAGAGGTAGTCAATGCTTTTATTTTTAAAATGTTATCAGACATTGGCATTGGAAAATGAATGAATACTTAATTGCATTAGTGAATAACACTGAGAGAAAACACAAATATAGTTTCCGAAGTCTTTGTATAGGACATGTAGCCAAGCAGGTGTTGAAGGCTCCTAAAGCTGCATACACCTTCCAGTTCTTAAACTAAATTCAGTTTCAGTTTCCTCTGTAAGAAGAATGTTTCACTACAGTATACACCAAAACAGGAAGAGCTCTTCCTCAGTTTGATTAGATGATCATTGTAGGTCCCTTTGAACTGAAAATTATTCTCTCTTCTATTCTCTACTCTTCCAATATGCACAAATGGTGTAAGAATCTGGTTATCACTGAGTCTTCCACAGGATATGACACACAGCATGTCAGCACATTTCCTAGGGAGAACCCCTCTCTTCTCAAGTCCTCATACACATCTAGTTGCTTTGTTCCTTCTAACTTGGCCACAAATAGCTGGAAATAATAATCACATAACCTATCAGTCACGTGTTATCATGGGATGATTGCCACTTCTAACAAGCAACATAGATTCTGTCAGTCCTGCTTCACTTTGTTGATCATCTTTGTAATTAATTTCTCCATTTTGTTTGGCAAATAGACAATCTGCAGCATGGGGCGGGGGTTACTAGAAAAAAAAAACAACAAACAAAACAACAGGGGCAGACCTGAAAATTAGTCATTTCACATAATCACTGAAAAAACTCAGATGAAGATAATCAAGGCAATTATGGGACTGTGGGTAACTGGGTTGCCCTAGAGCTTCGTTTGACCTCCAACAAGATTTGAGATTGGATGCAAAATTCTAGTGTTTTTTATTGCTGAATCAGGCAGCTGCATCTTCATCAGAACTGCTGTCCTATATATCATCTATTTGATTTTTGTTTCAACTGGTTGACTGTTTTCTTTTTCTTTTTCTTACAGTCTCTGATGTATGTATATGACTTAGTATTCCACCAAAGTCCCCTGTAGCTTCTGTCATTTACACCGTCTGCTGCTGGATAGAGTGCATGCTCTTGCCACACAGACCATGCCCTTTTATTCTCCCCTACCACAACAGGATGGATAAAAAGCAGCATCCTCCATCCACTGTCATTTTAGATTAGAGCTTCTGATGGATGCAATCAGCAGTGAAATACTGCATCATTAGCGATGCGGGTCAGAGTCACCAGTGTTACACTGTAATGTGCTTGCATTAAGACCACAACCTAACGTTTTCACCTTTCTCACATTTGAAAGGAACCTAAAGCAAATCTCAAAGACAGAGACACTAAAGGCTGTATCTGCTGCAAGTGGGCAAACCCAGGCATAAAGCCAGATGCATATTTCAAACAAATGAAATGAGTGCTGCTGAACTCTTCTCCTTTCAGATCAGAGGACAGGCCTGAAAAGACTTCCTTGACTAGTGTTATGTTGTACTTTGCACTTGGATGCTTCAGTGATGCATATCTTGGCTTGTCTCAGTTTTTATTATTACATTCCTCCCCAAGGGGCCAAGACACTAGTGAGATCTTTTTTTTATGCATATGTTGGCTTTTGCAATAAAACAGTGGGGGTGAAAGTCTGACTCCACTGAAAGTGATGGCAGTCCTCCAGCTGGTTTCTGCATGGCCAGGTTTAAAGAGTGGTACCCAGCCTCACAGGTTGGTCCCTGAGCAAAATCATCCAAAGACAAGAGAGAAACAACTCTGACACTGCCAGAGGAGTGCTGCGTGGCCAATTTTCTCTCCTACCCATCTACTGTCAAGCCTTCTTTCTAATAAATGTTTGAAATCAACACTGAAAACCTTATACATGGAACGTGCTGCACATCATCAGGTGCAGTTTCCCAAGTAACCGGAGGTTATTCTGAAGGTTCTAGTGAGAATTTGCCCAAGTTTTCTGTTACTGTTGTTTCTGACTCCTGTAAAAATACACTTGATAGCTTGAAAATTACTCTGCAAAGATTACTTTGCAAAATGATAGCTGTAAATATGCAGCATCTGTGATGCAAGTGTGCAGCAAAAAACAATATTACTGACTCCAGCTCGGACCCATGCACTTGAATGATAGAAGCAGTCAACACATCTAGAAAATGTTTTCTTTTTTGCCCTTCAATTTAGTTTCCTATTTCTGGGCCTGCCTGCAGATAGGATTACTATGTGATGACATCACTTTTTGTATGTAATTTTCCCACTGAAACAATTTCAGACCCTGGAAACGTAAGTACAATTCAGTTGTTCTGTGGCTGTAGTTGTGCACATGCACAACACTGATCAATCCATTCGCCTTCCTTAAACTACTTCTTCAACATAAACAAATTCCTTCCAATTCCAGTGGTACTGCAACACTGACATTTCAGAAGCAGAAGAGCAAGTGCATTCATTCATTACCAATAACACTTTCAATTTTACAACTTCTACATTCAAAGGGGAATAATATTTCCTGTAAAGCTATTTGTCATTTGGCAGCAGGCAAAAAAACTAGTGAAATGCTAGGGTATATGTCTCCTATACCAGCCAATAACGCATGCTGCAAAAAGAGTGAGCGAGCTTTGGTATCAAATAAGGTACTTTAGGTGTTATATTGAAGTTAAAATGGAAACGAATAAGATCAACTTACAAGAAAGCACTTTAAATTTAAACTAGGCAAATAAAAGACTATGAAAAATCTCTATTCTCCCCAAGCAAAGAACTAGATTCCAAAGTAGCCATATTGTTTTCTTCAAAAGGTTTAATGGTGGAGCATCCTCAGATAAAGACGACAATAAATAAAGTATATGGGGCTTCTTCACTAGCTAATAGGTTGAAAGTTCAATCCTTAAGCTGACTCAAATGAGAAAAAGGGCCGGTAAATGAAGTAAAACCAAGAGCTTGGGAATCTGAAGACAAACTCTCTGGGCTTAAGTACACTGTAAAACAACTAGATTTCCAGAAAGTTCAGCACAGACTGAGAAAAAAGGAGTCAGTGAGGAAGTGCAAAGGCAAAATTATGTAGCTGAGGCTTGATTTGATTCTCTTTTGCCAGGCTGGACTCCAACATGAGTGTCCTGAGAATGGAGAGTGCTGGCCCAGAAATTTGTCCTGGAAATGAAACAGAGGGACCCAGTAAAGACTTCTGAACATGCTTTCCATTTACTAGGGCTGTGAGGAATAAATCCTCAACAGGACATGCTAAGCTTTTTACTGCTATCAGACACAAATAATACTTGAAGCCATGAAGAGGATGGAGCACTCAGCCAGCACAGCACACCCACGTGTGCGGTTGGACTTCTGTGAAAACAGCAGTATGAGGGACTGTTAAGCTAAAAATATCTACTCTTTGTCCCTGAGAAAGCAAGCGCAAACACCTGTGTCTGTGAGTACTTGGTAGCCTTGTAATGAGCATTAAAGGAACAGGTCAAAGCAATAAAAGTAAGAAGACATTATTGGTTCTGCAGAAGAGCCTTACATTGGCTAGGATGGAGAAAAATTACCTGGAACTTTCAAAATAATTCAATTTTTTGTTAAAAGGAAAAAATAATTAATCAGAATGGAGTTCTTTAAGTAGCAGTTTTCTTGAAATTTGATTTCTGATAGCAATTGCTTATGTGGACTCTCTGACATCTAATAAAGAACAATTTCCTAACCTTTCACGCTGAGGGAGTGCTAGTTCTCTTCTGCCTACGCATCTGTTTCTGAGAAATGTGCCTGAACCTGACGTCTTTGATAACCTCTCTGTTAAAATCATGCAGTGGGACAAATCGACATATTCACACACAGACAGCATGATCACATTGGCCCCAACTCCCCACAGACACTAATAAAGGTCCAGCTAGACCTTTCTATAAATATCTAAGAATCACAGGCACCTGGGGCTGTAAATTGAGGTGAAAATAATAAAAACATATTCATCCTATGCAGAAGAGCAACAACCTAAGAAATTGGTGAAAAAGAATAAAGTAATATGACATAGATGTTTATTTTTTGTCCACAAGCTCCGCTCCCTTGCTGGGGGGAGCTGCCTGGCTGGGAGGACAGCAGAGTGAGGCAGCCTGCTGTGGGTAGGGGTCTGTAGAAATGCCGGTGGTCCTAATACTAAATTTTGAGCCTCATTCACAGTGAAGGTATATAATTTGCTCCTTTTTCCCATAAACTGGCCATCTATTCTAGGAGTGTATTACCTGAGCTTAGTTGATTTATTTAGAGGTCAGTTATCTCCAAGGAATTAAAACCTTTTGCAGTTGTCTGAGGGTGGCCTAGCAGTATTTGATTTTTAATATGGAAGCAATCACTTTCATGTTATTTTCTTCTTACTGGTCATCTGAATCATCACTGTGAGGATGACTGGGAGAACAGGGATCAAACCAGATACCTCTTCACCATTCATCAATCTCAGTATACATAGCAGCCATCTCTTTAACAGGCTTTATTTGACTAGACCATTGTAGGTGATCCCTGTGTATGTGGGCACTGGCTGTGATCTAGTGCTGCAGTTTTCATTCTAACAACCTATTGGTTTTTTTCTAGCTGTGTATGTCACATTTTGTAATTTATTACTCCTTCTTCTATGGTTCTAGCATGTTAATCTTACATATCTTACTCTTCCAGCTTCTCCACTACTGCTGTAAGCAACTTCCTAGCAGCCAGTGCAAGCCTAGTTTTCCCTTTTCCTACTTCAACTTGTTGGAACCTTTTAATTTCTTAAATTCCTCCTAAATATCTCTGTGATTACTACAATGTTCTTCTATCCAAGAAAATTCCCAATCAGGATTTTTCCATACCTCCTTTTCAAATTTATGGGCTAGCTTTTTCCGATCTTTGCTAACATTTGTTAATATTCATCCTCCCTTTTAAACAGTCATGTCACTAACCTTCCTTAATTACAACAAAAACCCTTCTATTAGGTTTTTTTGTTTTCTTTTTTTCTTTTCCAACTAATGTTGGAGTCCAACACTCTCTGACCAGATTCTTTTCTATATTACAGATATGGAGGATTTAATCTTCAATGTCAGACTTAATTATCTGAAGTTATGTTACAGAGGATTCTGACTCAGCAGACAGATAAAGCAATGAACGTTAACCACCATAAAAGTACAAATTGCTCTTAGCAGAGTAAAGCAATTGCAATACACAACTGAATCACAATACAAATGTAATTCTTATTACAGATTTCTGTAACACACTTAATGTCACAACTAGTTGAATCACTTAATTGATATAATTGGTCGATTGACTCAACTGCCATAGCCAGAAGAGCCACTCAACAGATAAAGTTGTTTACCTAAGAAAGGGCCATCCTTACTCGTGCATGAAGAGTTCCCTTTGCAAGTTCAGCTTTCTCTGCATCTTCCACGGTCAGTCAGTCACTCCCCTTCCCTGAGTGTCAGTTTGCGCTTGTCGTCTTCTCCGAGCCTTCTCCCATTCATTGATCCAGAACAAGCAGGGATAAGGCACTTATTTTATGTAAGACGCAAAATAGAAGGTTGTGATTTAGACAATTATCTTGCATGAGAAATTGTTGGCTGCAGCTTGATGTCTGGCCATAGCAGTATTTAAAAACAGAGTTAAGGCATATTGATATATCCAAACGGAAAGGCTTCAACTCATGCAATGTGTGCATTAAGTCTTGATCTCAGCTGATGTTCCAGATTCATGAAGAAGGCAGCACTATTCTCTTAATGGACAGTACATTTTTTCTTGTATTTATAAATCAATTGTTAAGGATTTTTTTTTTTTTTTTGAGCTTATGGCCAACAATAAAGCACAGAAAAGCTGTAAAAATAATAGCAAGGGAGCATAAAAGGGAGACATGAAGAATAATATAGAAAAAGTCCCAGGAAATGGAAAAATGAAAGAATACATCATTGGAAGAAGAAAATTAGTCTTCACTAGTGATAACCACTTTACATGAATACAGTTGTAATATGAAAAGCATGATTTGCAGCCACATGGAATATAAAACACTTGAAACACAAACAATGAACAAAAAATTTAGTCCATAGTGATGCACAAAAGGGACCCTTCCCAGATAGAAAAGCCCAATGCCTCACAGCTGAGTTTATGCGATTGCTTCTTTTTGAAGAAAGCTTCATTCTAAGCCTTGCTTGTTCAGCACACAAAGGGGAAGGGGAAGGAGAAGAAGGGGAAAGGAAAGGGAATAGGAAAGGAAAAGGAGAGCTCACTGTGATGGAGAAGACATGGGCACTGCACTCACTGTGATGGAGATGTGGGCACTGCCTTGATGGGATGGCCATATGGGTGCTGCCACAATTCCTGTCTGTGGCTTGCTATTTTCCCACATTTCTGCTCCTGCCTGGCTCCCACGGACTCCCAGTTCTGTTTTGTGTTTCCCATGAGGCAGTCTGTGGCATTGGCTGCAGTTCTGAAAGCTGTGTGTTCTGTAAGGGGGCCCAGACTCTGGTCTTTGAGATGAGGTCATGGTGAGTGTAATGGCTAAAGGCTATGCAGCGTAAAAGACAAAGACAAAAGATAGGAAAATTGCTAATTTAAATGCTTAGATACACAGACCATAACTGACAGTGGGTAGTCGAGATTGCAAGAAGATCAGAAGGCACCGATCAATCCTCTGTTGCAGGAATCACTCATGCACAACTTTGATGGGATTCAACCAACATGTGTTAATTGGTAAGAAAAAGGAAACAAGATTATTATAGGCTATTGGTACAGGTCTCATAAGAAAGAACAAACTTATGGGATATTTTGGGAGATTTTGAGACTGTATAAAGATTACTGTTCTATGTCTTAAGGTAAGTGAGAGAATGTACAAAACATTATGCGACTTTTGGAAGAAAGATTAAAGTTAAAGGAAGCAAAGGATCAGGGTGGAACGGAGAGGAGCAACGGTGGGAAAACAGAAAAAAGACATAAAAGGGGTCAATCAGTCAAACCCTGTATTTGATCACCACAGCTCTTACTGTCTATTAACCTTTCTTTTGAACTATTTTGTGTGTGCATTCCCTGTGCTCTGTATGTGTGTGAGCATATACAGGTGTGATCTACTGGTGAGCTTGGAGCTGCACTAGTTGGCTAGTAGGTCTGGGAGATGGTTATGGGGCAGAATGTGAGCTTAGAGGCAAGATACCAGAGAGACCAGGAGCCCAGGACACAGGAAGTGGAGATACCAAAGGTCTGAGAGCCAGCTACTGGAGACACTCATGTGAGCTTGTGTATGTATGCATGTGGATACATGTATATCCATGACATCCAGCTAGTGAATTTCAGCCCTTTTTTGCTGGTGAGTAAGAACAAGGTCAGGCCATTTGTGTTGCTCATGTTTATGTGAGTGCTGTTTGTGTTTATGTGGGTTCTCCTGTCTATGCTCATCTGTGGCCATCTGTGTCTGTACAGGGAGTGCATGTCTACTGGGAATTTGCACCAAGCTTCACCGCTGGCTGGACTGGAGAATGGGGAAAAGCAGTAGCATCATATCTAGATGACTATGAAGAGAGAAATTGCTATATCGATGTGTGTGGTGGGTTGACCCTGGCTGGAGGCCAGGTGCCCACCAGAGCCGCTCTATCACTGCCCTCGTTCACCAGACAGGGGAGAAAAAGTATAACGACAAGCTTGTGGGTCGAGATAAGGACAGGGAGAGATCACTCACTATCGTCACGAGCAAAACAGACTGAACTTAGAGAGGAAATTCATCTAATTTATTACTAAGCAAAACAGAGTAGAGGAATGAGAAACAAAATAAAATCTTGAAAAACATCCCCCCACCCCTCCCATCTTCCCGGGCTCAACTTCACTCCCGGCTTCAACCTCCGCCCCCCCCTCAGTGGCACAGGGGGACGGGGAGTGGGGGTTTCGGTCAGTTCATCACACGGTGTTTCTGCCACTTCTTCATCCTCAGGGGGAGGACTCCTCACACTCTGCCCCTGCTCCAGCCTGGGGGCCCTCCCACGGGAGACAGTCCTCCACCAAGTGCTCCAACGGGAGTCCTTCCCACGGGCTGCAGTTCTTCACCAACTGCTCCAGCATGGGTCCCTCCCACGGGGTGCAGCCCTTCAGGAACAGACTGCTCCAGCGTGGGTCCCCCACGGGGTCACAAGTCCTGCCAGCAAACCTGCTCTGGCCTGGGCTCCTCTCTCCATGGGGCCACAGGTCCTGCCAGGAGCTTGCTCCAGCATGGGCTTCCCATGGGCCACAGCCTCCTTCAGGTGCCTCCACCTGCTCCAGCGTGGGGTCCTCCACGGGCTTCAGGTGGAATCTCTACACCCCCTCATCCTTCCTCCATGGGCTGCAGGGGGACAGCCTGCCTCACCATGGTCTTCACCATGGGCTGCAGGGGAATCTCTGCTCTGGCGCCTGGAGCACCTCCTCCCCTCCTTCTGCACTGACCTTGGTGTCTGCAGAGTTTCTTACATCTTCTCACTCCTCTCTCCGGCTGCAAAAGCTCCCTCTAACTGGGTTTTTTTTTTTCTCTTTCTTAAATATGTTATCACAGAGGTGCTGATGGGCTCGGCCTTGGCCAGCAGCGGGTCCATCTTGTAGCTGGCTGGCATTGGCTCTGTCAGACACAGGGGAAGCTTCTAGCAGCTTCTCACAGAAGCCACCCCTGTAGCCTCCGCCCCGCTACCAAAACCTTGCCATGCAAACCCAACACAATGTGTCACTGGAGTTTAAGAAGGGCTAGATCCGGAGCTGCCCTTGAACTGTCCTAAACAGATAGCTCTTCAGGCTTTCTGAGGATTTGGAGAACCCTCTCAAGGGTCACATTGATATGTTACCAGGCACCATACATTCATCTGAGAAATATTTGATCATCAATCATCTCAGTATTTGAGAACTAGCACCTTGTAATGCTTGACGGATCTGGATATTTCCTTTTTCACAACATGTATATAGGGTTTCTAAATTATTTTCTTCTGGTGGTAGTCTTTCAGTGATAGAAGACCAACAGTCTTAGGCCTGAGGAACATAAATAGGTACATAGCCACGCAAGTGCAAGACAGTGTAATAGCCTGAAAGGGAACTATACACTGATCCACGTTCATATTTTCATCACCATCTTCCTCATGGAAAATGCAACAAGTCATCACAAGCTCAGTCCAGTGTAACCAAGAGGCCTCCCTTAATATTCTCACATTTTGTTGCCAGGAATAATAGTTATTTTTGCATTGCAAAGATATTCTTTTTTTGCTCTGTGCCGTGCCAATATCTGCTTTTTCTCCTCTAATGGTATGTTGTCCATCTCACAATGGAAGATGGCCTACAGAATTGTGATTTTCAGCAGTGTGAAGAAAATGGAGAAAATAATCTTTGCAAGCCTCAGATCCTTATGCTTGGAGAAGGCTGCTTAGTTTCATAGGTAAAGAAATTAGAGAGTCTATGAAATGTATACTCAGGCTGAGGGCTTCTATACACATGACTCTGCCACCTTGGGTGAGTAATTGCATGTCCATTTTTTCTTTCAGAAGCTGACTAACGGAACAGTAGTCCTCACAGTCCCTCATTATGCTCTGTAAATAGCCCAGAAACTTTGTGTGCATAAAGAGCTGAATACAGTCCATGAGACAATAGTCTCACCTAAATTCTGTCTTCTTTAACTTTTATTCTATCCTCTCAGCTAGCTCTTGGTGCTAACTGCTGAGATAAAAGGTGTCCCAGTTTCCTGCATACATTCCCTATTATAAAAATATAGCCTTTTCCTGTGTTGTGCCTTTTTATGTTGGGCATGAGAAACTGTTAGTTTTATATTCAAGATATCTGCATGACATTAACTGCATTTCCAGCCTTTATATTTGTGAGGCTTTTCCACATAGGCTTTACACCTCTCACACAAAATTACAAGTAGACAATCTATTTACTTTTTAATAGCAAGAGGTTTTTTATTTGTCTAAACGTTTCCCAGGCCTACAATTCATTTAGTACATCTTAAACTCTCACACATGTTAGCTGCACATCCCTGCAACTGAGGAACTAAACCAACTCAAAACTTACCAACATATTCATTGCTTTTATGAACTGCATCCTGACTGCCACTCCTCTGTATTGGACAATAATGATGATCTTTGAACACTGAGATCCTGCCTGTGTTGTTTTTGCAATACCTGTGGTCACTGAGAGCATACGCAATGAGGGTGCATCCCAAAGATGCAGTCTTGTCACTTCCACAATAAATATGTTCTAACAAATCAACATTGCGTTGTGCCCAGTCTATTTCTTATTTGCCAGATCAAACTTCATTTCTTCTGCTGCTCATTGCCCTGGACATTCCCTTGAGGTTTCTCCTCAGGGTCACCATGTACATGTTACTGTGAATTTGACTTTCTGCTCTGGCTTGCCATTTCTATATGGACTAGGGACACATTAGCTTAGTTTTGGTTTGACTCAACTTCTTGTTCTTGTCCTTCTTATACTGGCTGACATGCTGTCCCCTCATTGTCCAAGCTTTTAATTGCTCCCATTCATCATCATCGGGGGTTGGAACTAGATGATCTTTGAGGTCCCTTCCAACCCAAACCATTCTATGACTCTATGATCAGTTTTCCCCCACCCTTTGCAGCGCATTCCCACCTCACACATCCTCGGATTTGTTCAGCATTTGTCCTAGAAAAGAGACCCTGAGACTGGGCTCTGCCTCTCCCTCCCCCTCACGCCCTCCCTCCCTTCTTCCCTCTCTTCCTTTTCTTTCTCTTGGTTGATCTTCCACCGTGATCATAACATCAAGTAATCAAGACTGAAGACTTTTAAGCCATTTATGAGCATCTGAGCCATTCTGCAATTTCATCAGCTGTGAAAATTTTGCTATGAAAGTCTGCTCCTAGCCTTATCAGATGTTTCTTTTAGATACCAAGGTGTGTTCTCCCTTTCTCGGCAGAGGCCTAGTTTCTTTACTTTTAAGCCAATCCTCACACAGTTTTCTGAAGCCTCACAGCGTCAAGGGGGTTCACATCAGCAGGTCTGCCTCTGACAGTTCAAGGGAAACTGCTTATAGCTCTCTCTAAACTCCAATAATGCATACCAAAAGGTACCGTGTGCTTTAAAACACCTCCACATCTCTGATTGTAGTGTGCTGGTAAAACACTCTAAAATGGAGACCATTTTTCATTATTAGGAGCAAAGCAGTGAACATTACCCTGCTTTAACTGCTGGTGTGAAGGCTATTTTAGAAAACCTTTCAGTCCCAGTCTGCCTGTTTCTGTGTTCTGTACACCCTGCTAAAACTGCTTCTAATGGCCACAAGTATTGCAGAACTCATACTGGCTATCAGACACGCCACCTAGATGTGTTTGGAAAATACATTTATTACTGTGAAGATGTTTTTATTGCCATCATTTTGTTTGGAAAAGTGTTGTATATCTACAAAAACTCACTGCCATTGAGCATCCACTTCCCGCACAATCATTGTGCTTCTCTGAAGGTACTTTCTTGCTTTCTGTAAGGCGTAACCATCACCTCTGTCCAAGCCTTGTTGCCCTCCCTGCTCTCTGTTCACATCAACTGTTTGTTTTGCAGCTGCTTCAAAAAGTGAATTTACACTATCAAAGATCCCCACCACGCCAAGAACACTGTCAATCTCTTTCAACTGGCAATCCAGCAGAGACACAGCTATTAACACCCTGCTACTTCAGACAATCAGTTTAACTTGTGGTTGAAGACTCTTTATTAATAAGGTATCAGGCAGGAGTCAGATGGGTTGCCTGCCTGGTGTCTTCAAGACTTGTTTTTTCCCCTTTGAACATTGCTGTCCTTTCTTTGAATGATGCTGTCCGAGAAAGGAACAAAAATATCTCATAAAAAGAAATGTCTTATCTTCCTTCTCACCAGTCAGACTTGGCTCTTGAACATGTTAGATGAATGTGTGTAGGCTGTAATGGTACTGCACATAACTGTGACCACAGCTCACGCGTGTGGGAAAGTCAGATCCAGCAATAGCAGGGGCAAAGACACTCCTACCCCAGAGAGGCTGAAATTCAGCAGCTACTATGGTAGCATTCGTCTTTTGCTTATCTGTACTCACTTTTCTCCCTGTTGCTGACCTCCTGCTGTGCACACAGCTCGAGACCAACATCTGGGCCCTCTTGCAAAGTGTACAACTTTAACAACATAACCATGGTTACAAGCTGTAATGGTAAAAGCAAATTAAAACTCAGGGTGGGGGAGGTGGCCAGGTGGGAAGGGAAACACAGAGAAATGGTCAGTCTCAGCCAGTGATAACAGCAGTGCTTGCATCACCATACCATTGCTGTGGTGAACACTTTGATCATTTGGGACTATTCCAAGGTGATGGTGGCACCATGGTGGCTCATCTCCTGAGTCCTGAGCACCTCTCCCAACATCTTCCATGCCTAGAGGGCTGCATGATGTCCTCAAGGGAGGGACTCAGGGCCCTGAACTGCCAGCCAGACCCTGGAAGTACACAACACCCAACACTTCCAGGGTCACCAGGACTGTAAAGGGGTTGCAGGTAGTTTTCTTGATGGAAACTGAAGTAACCAAATGTGATGAGGGAGACAGTGCTGACTTCCTAAGTCGTGGAGAAGACAGGACAGTGAAGAGGAAGCTTGTTCTGCCCAGGAGGGAGCAGCGGGGAAAGGAGATGCGGAAACCACCACCAAGTGCAGATGCTGCCACTTTGCTCAGGCCAAATGATCAGAATTGGGGAAAAGTAAACCAGAAGACCAACAGGAATATCAGAAGAAGAATGTTTTTTGACTGTCTGCCCTTTTCCATGAAGGGTCACAGGTGCAAGTGGCAGGAATTGAAAGACCTCAAAATCACCTCAGGAAGCCAACTTGTAATTTGTGTCCATCCTTGGAATGCCCAAAAGACTCCCACCTTTGCTGAGGAGGGAGTCCCACCTGAGATCAAGGTTCTGTTCTCTCAGTGTTCAAGTTCAAGGCTGTTCCCAGCTGCTGTGGACATGCCAACACTCCACACCAACATCTGGTCCCACCTCTGAGAATGAAGCCACTATTTCTTCTTCTGTTAGTCCTGGAACAGGGAAGGAAGTTTATCTACGCCTCCAACTCATGCCAATCTTCCCTTACAGCCTGTTACTCACTGTTATTGTGCAACAGAGAAGAGATGGCTCTAAAGACTCAATTTAATCCCTACTGGAGCAATCTTTCTACTAGTCCCCACAAGAACTGCAGTGGGAACAAGAAGAAAAAGAGGAAGGAAAACCAAGCTCTCATGCTGTTGCAACCTCAAGCATGAACAATGAATGCCCAGGTGGGAATTTCTAAGGAAAGAAGGAGATGTTATCAGCTACCTCTGAGCTGCAGTTTCCATGTCAGAAATAGCTCTGCTTTCTCTAACATGCTAGATGGAAACCTTCCACAGGGTACCAAAAGATACTAAGCTGATCTGAATCTACTAGAAATATAACTCTAGTATTCTGGATTTGCAAACTCAAACATTGCTACATGTGCATGCAATACAAACACAGAAACAGTGTGCAGTTACGCATGCAGTGATGCTTGGCTGCTTTTGCCACTCCAGGGAATACAACTCTGTCCTAGAAAAACACCTTTTCTATATCTGGAGAGAAGGCTAGGGAATAGAAGAGACAATATAAACTGGGATATGGGGATGCAGGGAAAAATGAGGGACGGAACATGCTCGGCAACAAAGACACAGGGATGTCTGCCTTCAGAAGCAAGCAGGTAAATGAAGCACGAATTTGTCAGTTTTCTACTTTAAAGGGAAATGCACAGAACACACATGTGCATTAACTGTGTTTCTTTTAATCTATTGTGCTTACACAGATACACATATGGGGAGATAACTTTGAGAGAGGATGCAACTAACAGGAGTCTTGTTGTTAAAGGCACATCCGGGAGGGGATTGTCTCCATGCTGAAATACATTCCCTTGCCTTGTGCCTCCTCGGGGCTCGCACTCACGCTGCCAACACTCATGAGCTCTGAGGGTGGAGCACGGCTGTTGGAAATGTGTCCTGACTGAAAAAGCACAACATTCACTTTGCCTTTCCTCTGGAGTTTGTATCAGCTACTCACGTTAGCATGCTTATTTAAAGTCTCAGATAAAGCAGGGGAAACCTTAGCAATATCACATATTTTCACTCTTTGCAGTAATGTGTTCACTGATCACGACAGGCTCATTGCTACTGCATTACACAGGCAAAATGATAACATCTTCCAGAGCCCAGTGTAACAGAGAGGTTAATGATTTTACCAAAGTAATTTGCAGCAATTTGCATGATTCATAAATAGTAAAACCACAACTGGATTTTCAGATCATCCCAGAAAACTAGCAATAAGACAACTCATTTCATCAGATCTGTTATGGCACAATGGATTATTGGTCTGGATTTAAAATGTCACTGTTATAATTTTTTTTTAAGAAGTTATCTTGTCTAAGTTTATATAATCTTGGCATCAGATACCCTGCTGGTTGAATGGAGCAAAAAACCCCAATGTTATTAATACATCCAGTAGTTGCTAAGGTAGGAGATAAATTAACACCAGTGACATTCAGTCCACGTACTGATCCATGCAATTTATTAAAGTCTAGAAATGTGTGCTTTTGCCTGTTTCTCTTACTGCGTTGCCAGACCTAACAGCAGCGTGTGAGACCCTGAGTTGGAAAACTACAACTGGCAGGGGAGGGATTTGCATATCTCACTTTTATTAATGTCATTGAAAAGGGAACATCCAAATCCCTCACCTTTGCTCAATAGGCTCTCCCTTCAGGTAATGTTTTTTACAAATCTTCAAGTCCTTGAAAAGAAAATTAAAAAATACAATGTCTTCAGAACAGCATTTATAGTTCAGAAAGACACTTTCATTGCTATACTTTGTGGTCACTGGCATACCGTCCCGCCCCCCAAAAACAAATTTTGTCTGTATTTGCCATTGTCATTAATGATGTGGTCCCTTGAGACTGATTAAAAAAAGAATTCTCTGTAAGTTCTTCTTAGTAAATTGTCTTTTCTAAATATCACTTCTGAAAGCTCATCACTGAAAAAAAAAAATCACCTCTTGAGTCTGGCAAACATTACACATCAGATAAAATTAAAGAGAAAAAAAAAAGAGCATTGATTTTTAGTTCATCTTGTATTAATTCTTCTTCAAACTAGGTGTCATTCCTTATAGTAAAAGGACAATTTATATTTATTAGATTTGAGTTATATTTATATGTTCATGTAGGGCTATTCTTGTTTTATACCTGAAAGTATATTGAAATCTTTGGAGACTGGCACAAAGTAACGATTTATCCTGACAGATGTGACCTTATCAAGACTGTAAGGATAATACTTTTCATTTGAATATTCTGCAGCACAGAAGATCTATTGATGTAGGTTGCAGAGTCTGTTTATTAACTGAAAGCTTTCCTGATGGGCAAGGATATATGAGATTTTAGAAGTACAGTCCAAAAAGAAAGAATGTATTTTAGCAAAATTACCATCTGAATACTGAATTTGGAAAGTTTAATTGCAAGGCATCCCACATGAATATGTATCAGGGGTATGCAATTACAAAGTATAATTCCAGCTTCAACAAATATAATCCATCTAACAGTTAAACAGTCTCCTAATTTTGATCTTTGTACGTGTGTAATATTTGGCGCACAGCAGTGAGAAGACTCAAATTGATTCTTTTGTAACATTGCCACGTCAGACCAAGTTATCTAAGAACAGATTTACAAAGCTATGAATGAAAATTAGTGCCTGGATTCAGTGATTCCCCTTGTTTTCACCCGCTCCAGCATCAAGAAATTCAGGAGAATGTGTGCCTTGAAAGCCTAGCACTAATGAAAATATCTAATCAGATTGGTACTCCTGGAAACTTCTGGTAATCAAAGAACTAATGGTTACTTGTTGTATGCTTTACATTTTGGTCCAGTGACCTCTAACCACTTTTTATGACACATGGCCTTGGAAAGAAGAGGGATCCAGGAGAACTGGTTGATACTCGAGAAACACCTCCTCCAAGCTCAAGAGTAATCTGTTTCACTGAGCTGAAAATGAAGCAAATGTGTCAGGAGACCCAAATGCTTCCTGAGTCATTCAGACATAAAAATAAAATGTACAAGAGGTGGCAGCAGGGCAGGCAACTCAGGAGGAGTCTGGAGACATTGATTGTTCAGGCATAGTGTTAGGAAAGCCAAGGCCCTCCTGGAGTTGAATCTCCAAAGGGACGTTAAAGGCAACAAGGGTGGTTTCTACAAGTACCTGACTAAGGAAAATGTGGCCCCACTGCTGAATGAGGCAGGAGTCATGGTGGGAAAGGTCAAGGTGCTCACTGCTGCCTTCATCATCAGTCTTTACTGTTAATACCAGCCTTCAGCAATTTCAGGTACTGAGACCACTGAGAAAGTCTGCAGCAAGAAAGACATGCCCTTAGTGGAGGACTAGATTAGGGAGCACTTCAACCAACGAGACATGCATAAGTCCATGGGGCCTGATGGGCTGCACCCACAAGTGCTGAGGGAGCTGGCTGATGGCATTGCGAAGCTGCTCTTGATTACCTTTGAAAGGTCATGTTGACTGGGAGAGTTTCCTGAAAACTGGGAGAAAGCAAGTGTCACTTTTATCTTCAAGAAGAGCAAAAATGAAAGATGTGGGGGATCTCCAGTCCAGTCAGCCTCACCTCAGTTTCTGGGCAGGTGGTGGAACAACTAATCATGGAAACCTTTTCCAGACACTTGAAGGACAAGAAGGTGATTTGGAATAGTCAGCATGGATTTATGAAGAGACAATCATACTTACCAACATGATAGCCTTCTACAGTGAGTTGACTGGCCTGGTGTTCGAAGGGAGCAGAGTGGATTTAAGGTTTTACAGGTCTTTAGTAAGGTTTTTGATAACGTCTTTCATAACATCCTCACAGATGCTGATGATAGAGATGTGATGATAGATAGGCTAGATATGTGGGTAGTGAGGTGAACTGCTGAACTGCTGGGCTCAAAAGGTTGTGGCACAAAGTGCCAGAAGTCAGTCACTAGTGGTGTACCCCAGGAGTTGATACCAGGGCCAACAGTGTTTAACATTCTCGTTAAAGACTGCACAATGGGATAGATTGCACCTCCAGCAATTTCACAGATTGTACAAAACTGGGGAGACAGGTTGGTGGGACAGAGGAATGTGCTGCCATGCAGAAAGATGTGGACAGGCTGGAAAAATGGGTTGATAGGAACTTCATGAAGCTCAACAAAGTGAAATGCAGAGCCCTGAACCTTCAGAAATAGCCCCATGCACCCATACAGTCTGGGGAGCAACTTTTCTTGCAGAAAATGCCATGTGGGTGCTGATGAACAACAATTTGAACATGAGCCAGCAATATGCCTTTGAGGCATAGAAGTCCAGCGGCCTTTTGGGTTGCATTAGGAAGAATGTTACCAGCACATCAATGAAGGTGATCCGTCTCCACTACTCAGGTCTGTTAAGGATTAACTGCTACAAACAATTAAGACACATTTTGCTACTAGCTAAAAGGAGGGCATATGGGGAAAATACCCTAAACAAATAAAGAAACAAACAAAGAAACAAATAACCTTTGACCTTTCTTACAAAATACCTGTGTTTGAGGCAAAGAGGATTTTAAGTCAGTTTGTTAGCACTGTGTAAATGTTTTTCTTTAAAGTGCTGGCTTTAGAAAGCTACCTTATGGATGATTTTTTTGCCAAATGTAATTGCTTTTTCTCTCCTCTGTCAAAACTGTATTTCATGCAATAGGCAAGAAACACAAACTTTATAGCAAATAATTTTTCTAATACTCTTATTGATCCAAACCCACAGAGGTTTGGGGTTTTTTTGTTGCTTCATTTTTTTTTTTCTTGAGAATTCACATCTGGGAATGAGTACCAAAACCCCCTCTTTTTGTTACCACTGGCATATGCCTGCAGAGGGAAAGATAAATATAGCACAGACCTGTTAGCACTTTGTAGTTTATTAGTCCTACCTTTATTTGCAAACAGAAATAGACAGATGGATAATGCAGGGTAATATACGTGGGGTAGTATGTTCTCAAATAAGCATGCTATGCTGTCCCATCTGATGTTTCTGACTGATAGCTGAAAGAAAGATGCAAGCTGCATCACAGATATGACAGATGAAAGAGCATACTGTGATATATTCAGTATTATCTCTTTCCCAGCTATTTGATTGCTTGGAGAAGTCTGCCCTGAAAAAAAAAAAAAAAAAAAAAAAAAAAGAAGAAAAAAAAGATGAAGTTAAGCCTTAGTAATAAGGTCTGGTCAACCTTTCTGCTTTTTTTTTTTTTTTTTTTTCATCCTGGGAATAGCAAAGCACAAAACCATGTTTGATAAGCATTTATGCTTTCTGTCCTCTCTTGTAGCTCCATCTCTTAGTGCTCGGTGATAGCTGGCATAGCACAGCTGAGAAACATTTGGGTTAATTCTCCGTGAAGGTTCCCCCATGTGAAGACCCGTGTGTCACCTCTTCATTTTTCACTCATGGAGTGTGGCCAGTGTCATCTGCAGCTGCTGGAACCAGAAGCAAAGTTACAAACCTCCTCAAAGTCATTGCACCAGTCACTGATAAATCTCTCTTCCAAACTGAAGTTAAGTTCCTCTGATTTTTCTACGTGTTTGCTGACGACTTCACCTTCCACCACCTGTACACCACAAATACCTTGTTGCTAGCCAGCAAATGAACTGGGTTCAAACTGTCAGCAGTGTTGGCATGTTTTAGACTGGCTATGCCACATGCTGCTTCCATACACCAGCATACACAGCTTTGGGAATCAAATCTGCTCAGAGTTAATAAAATATGTGTTAAAACTACAGCTTTTATTTTATTTGCTGGTGATTATTCCCTTACTTGTGAGCAAAAGACTGGTATTTTTATGGTTTTATTTGTATGTGAATATCTGTGACTGAGGAAGAAAGTTACTAATCCATGTTTAGATACAACACGTCTAAGCTCCTCAAAGCATAACAATTACAGCAGTGCTAGCAAAGTTATTCTTCCTTTAGGAAACTAAGTGCTATTGGATTTTCACATTTAGGTTTTATTCTATAATAAGTGTCCTCTTTGCACTAGGTAAATAATCAAATCCTCCTTATGTAGAGTTCTTTGCCTGCTGGGAGAAATTAAGCATTTCCTTCTGTTACACCTCCGGATATGTCATTGGTAAAGTCTAGCTGAAGATCCCAAGAAAACTAATTCACCAGGCTGCACAGCCTAAATTTTTACACTGTAACAGCCAAATGACATTGAGGACAGTATTCTCACTTAGATTGCCTATCCTTCCCCTAGCTGTGTGTTTACTACTTAAAGTGACGCTGCTTGGAGTCACCCAGGTTACACTACCAAGAAGTCACTAGGTCCTTAAGGAAGAGCTCTGCTTTTTCAGAGCTCACTTTCAAAATACTTGCTTCCTCTCCTCTCTCAGTTAAGGGATCCCATTTCTCCAGGTTTCCAGGAAATGAGATTTTAGCATTTTTTTCAAGGTCAGCAGATTTCTGTGGCACATAGTATGTTAGTGAGACCAACAGCCATCATTTGCATTTCCCAGAGGTAACAGAGCTGAACTAAGAAAACCCACTATGAAGGGAAAAAATTGAGAGTATGCTAGCATTCAGGTCGCACGACAATGCCATGACTCCCCAGACCATAGGCACTACATAATTGATGCCTAAACAGCATAATGCATACACAAAAGGTACTGAGTAGGAGCAGGCATACACTTATAAATCACCCAGTGAATTTTTCACAAATTCACTTCTGGAAAGGAGTAACTTATTTTTTGAATTGTCAAGTTGCAAAGGCTGAAGGTGACTATTATCAAGTGATGCAGAAAACCTGCTGAGCAGTCAGAAGTTGGTTCCACTTCCTTAACCACAGTAGTTGTCCTTTTACTTGACACTTCAACACAATTCCTGTAACACATTTTGCTCTCTTGATAGAAATGCCATCTTTTAGAATAAAAAAAACCCCAAATATAAAACATGAAAAAGTGCCTGTAATACTCAATAGCACAGATAGATAATTTCTTTTTTTAAGTCTAGTGAACTGTATCCACAAAAAAAATTAAACCCATAATTAAATTATTAGTCTGATGGTTAGGATACTCATATTTGCTAGTTTCCAACAAAATACTCTCTATTTGAGAATCCTTTCTTGTTCTTCATTAGTAAAATTATAACACTTCAGAGCCAAAGGAAGATGTTATAAAGGTCCATGTACTGGAGATCATGAGATGCTAAAGACACAACAATGCTGGGAGCTGTATATCTAAGATACATCTCTGTTAACTGGTTCGTACTACTGATCATCCTAGCATATAAATTCAAGTAACAATTATAAGGAGGATGTCACCATCAATATATACAACTATACTATCTTTGGATATGCATACACTAAAGAGAGAAAAAAATTATAAAAGTATTATGATAACATAGGAAAATATTATGTGTGAGTTAATAGATCTCCACATAAATCACATAATCCAGTTTTCAAATTATACATGTTTTTTTCAGTTAATCAAGGGATTATCATACTAGAGAAAGACAGCTAGACAGCCATGGTGAAAAAAGCATAGTGAAGAGTATAGGACTGGCCTAAAATTATGGCATATTAGCCCAATGTCAACTAAACTACTGGAACCTATTTTTAGTACATTGAAAAATAATTTGAAACAGGAAGATGCAGTAGTCTAAACTTCACCCTTCCATTCTTCTAAAAAAGCACATAAACTCCTCCCATAATACACTGACAGATAGGAAACATCCATCAGTTAGTATGTGTGTGTGACACGAAATGTATTTACTGTACCATGTTCTGTTGGTTCAAGAGCTTCCCAAACAACTCCACACTCTGTGAATTATAATTACGTGGCTAGGAAATAATATATCTACAAGCACAAAATATTGCAGATGAAAAATAAACTAGCTCAAGAGTAAAACTAAAAAAAAAAAATCTCTTTCTCTGCTCACTGTGCCTTTGCAGGGCAGGTCCTTGTTACCAGACTCGTTTCCACCTAACTCTATGATTTTCTGGATTGCAACAGACATTGCCCAGCTGGGAGGCTCCTTCCATAGTCTCTCAGGCACAGCCAGCTACTCTTGAACCTCAGCAGCCATCTCTTGTCATTTACAGTGACACCTTTGCCTTCCTTCCTCCAGTTTCTCTCCTCTGAGGAGGCTCAATGGAAGGACTATTCCTTCTTGCAACACACGGACAGTCTGACCTCCTCTTCCTAAAGCAAAAAAGCAGAAACTGAAAATGGATCCTGTGTGTCACAGGCTGGTATCTGAATACAAAACTGGCCTTGTGATCATACTTTTCTCAAAGTTGACTTACCATGTCAGGCATCAAGGAGGACTGCAGAGTGCATATGCTGATGTCCTTAAGGCTGCGGGTAGGAGTCAAAGTCTAACAAGTGAACAATGTGTTATACACATTTTTAAGAGATGCAAGAAGGAAAAGGAGCATGTGCCAGATGCACCCAACTGACAATGCCTGTGGGAAAACCTTCCTGCCAGAGTTTGAGTGATGCCCGCAGGGCAGTGGCAGTTTCAGCTGACAGGAGACAAAGCTGAGGTCTTCAGCCAGTAGGGACCTACGTGACCGCATGTGACCACAGGTCAGACTCGAATTGGGTATAAATCGCCTCCTGCGAGGGGGCCATCTTGAGTCGGCCTCCCTCGGAGCAGCGGGTCTGTGGTCGAAGGCTCTCCCCATGGGTTGGGACAACACCTGCAGTTCATCTTCTGTACAGATTGAGAGACCTCAATCACTTGGGTGAGTGATTTTGCGCATTTTTGGGTCATCAACCATAAACCTTAGGAGCTCTTGAGTCACCGGTGTAGTACTAATTTCCTGACCGACATCCTAAACGTGTGGATGGTTGATGTCTGTTGGAGCCAGAGTGGTTTCAGTTAGAACAAAACTTAGTTTTTCCCATTCCACCTTGTAAAATAAATATTTTTGTTTGATTGTATGTTAACTGGACTGGCCTAGTTTGTGTGGTTCTGTGACAGGGCAGAAACCATGTCTTCATGAAATGAACTTACATTCATGTGCAGAAAACAGTTTACTTACTGTGTTCAGCAATGGTATGTACAATGGATTCATCAAAAATTTGAAGCTGGTTATTAGCTTCTTACTGAATTAATTGGATCCAGGGTTCTACCTTTGCTACTTCCCCAAAGAAAGGGGAATAAAATAAATAAACATGAATATATTAATTCTTGCTAAGGAAGAAATGAAATAGGATACTGCATGCAGCTGTGAATAAAGCCTCTCATGGAAGCAGTAAGAAAGAATTGCATAACTTAACGTATATTAAAAATACTATGTAATGTAATGCTGAAACCAATGTAATAGTTCATACAATGAAATAGCAAAAACAATGTAACACTCAAAATATGGGAACTAATCTTAGTGATTTTCCAGCCAAAGCACACAGGACAGAAAAAGGATGCTACCCTAAAATTAGAGAAGGAGTTGCTGTGTAAGTAATCTTATTCTGTGAATAAAATTTCAGCTCTGTTTCAGTCTGAACTTCTCCATTTTAGATTATTAGTGTGAGATTGACACAAAGAGCTAGTAAATTTATATCATCTACTCCTAAGATATACCCCCCCCCCCCATTTACTACTAGAAGTAACTTTTAGAGGCAAAGTTCTAAATTCTGCAGTAATAACTTCCAAATAGCTAAAATAAAAATAAAATAAAAAAAAGAAACAAGCCAAATCATGCAGATTAGGCAGGCAGACACTCAAGCTAGCTGTGAGTTCAGCCAGTGGTCAAAACATAATGTTATATAGTAGCATGTAGTTCAGCTATTTTTGTTTCTATGTATACCTAAATACATATACTTGAACTTTTTGGAGCTGTGCTGGTAGATGGAAGCTTTCTTAATGAAAAATAGTACATTTTTTATCAATGTGTCTTTTTCAAACTGGCATTTTGCATTTCTGTTTCAACAATCATCTGCATTGAGCAATGTAAGAGTTTAAACAACTAAAAAGGAATTCCATGCTCCTACCACAGTTTCTGTCTTGACAGAAAAAACCCCACTCCCATCCTTGAATATTTCTCAAGTTTTAATATTAATGAAGCCATTCTACATCCTTCCTTCTTTTAAAAATTGCTGCTATCTTTTAAGAACTCATAAGTCTGACCAGTGTATTGAAACGTGTTTCCAAACATCAACGGAAGCACATACTGACCAGCCTAACACAGACCTGTCTTGTAGAGGTCTGAGGACCAGCTCTTCTGTCATACCTAGGGGCTTACTCAGCACAGAAATTTCCAAAATCCCTTGGACCTTGGGTCATTGCTTTCAACTTTTCATTCTTAATTGCTATTTGTCTGGACATCAGCTCCTTTATCACCTCCCTCAGTTTAGACTCAGCCCACCACCGAAGCTGCTACCTGGCTTCTGATCAAAATGTCATCTTTTTAGGAGAAAAACGTGATTTAGATGGAATTGTCCAAACCAAGGTCCTGATAGATACTAGAAACCAATAGACATTGTAGCTATCAGATTAACAATTAAAATTTTGTTGGAGGAACAAAAGGTGATAAGGTGTGATGAAAAAAAATTGGTTAGCTTGTAAATCATATTAGTAGGTAGAGATGATCTTCAGCAGGATCTCACATTCATTGTATGTGCCTTTAACACTGGTTCCTGTGGCATTTCAGACACGGATTCAAGCTGTACAGGGCACACAGTGAGTGACACTGCCCTTCTGATGAGCCAAGGAGAGCCTGGGACAACAGTTACCTCTTGATTCCTGTACTGAAAGCCCAAGGAGTGCCAAGACACTTAGTATTCCAGATAACTTGTGAGTACTTACTTGTTTTCAGTCATCACATCCTCCTACTTTGTGTACATGATTTGACCTGGTGACTGACACATATCTCCTGAATTGTGTAGAAGCAAGGAGAAGACAGAGAAGATGTGGTGCCTTTAGGCTGATAATCCACATCGTAGACAGATGTGAGGTCTAACTACCAGCCTCTTGAAATAAATTCATGAGATTAAGAAAAGAATGGATACGATGTGACAGCATTTCTGTCAAGAGTTGATAAAAAGGCCAAGGCTCTGCCACATGAGTACACACCGATTGCTGCTGGAGGCTTCAGGAATTATGAGCAAGCTGAAGTTTTATCAGAGTATATTAGCCACTTGCATTCAACGTGTGGAAATTTTGCCCAAAGAAAAGGCCAAGATGTTCTTGAAACTGGGCTAACAACCTGGTATAGATTCTAATCTTTTACCGTTCTATGAAGATCAGTGAAGTTACAATGTTTTCCAGTATGGCTATTGTTTCTTCTGCTAAAGAGCCTCAAAACCGAAGTTAAAGAAAATCTTTAATTGCAACAAGAAATTCCTCCTATCCATTTTCAGACATTTTCTGGCATTCAATCTAAGCCTTTTTTTTTGCATGAAGTAACACTCAAGTTCTCAATTTTGTGACATTCTTACTATTTTTAAATTTGTGCTGCCAGTGAACATCTCTTATAGATAAAGACTATGGAAATTTAACAAAGTGGGCAACGGTGGAATACTTAAAACAAATATATTTTCTTACAGCTTATGATTTTGTGTTCTTTTCCTGTTTTGCTGCATGCTGACTAGGTACCAAGCAACAAACTTGTTGCTTCCAGTTCAGTTTCATCAAAACTTGTAACAAAAACCAAATGTAGTTTCCTTTTACTATTAGACAGTAAGACACAACCCCAGCTTGCTGCTGAAGCCTTTATTTATTCCTGACTCAGAGCTCTACACAGCAAGGAGACTAGTAAACTGTTGCATACTATGATCCTTAAGAAGGTGAACATTCTCTTCTTTAAGATATTCACTGTCTGTCACTCTGCTGAAATAGAAAGCAGTGGTCTTTGTCAAGAGCAAGGACATTTGTCAAGACATAACCTATGAAATGTCCCTGAACGTACTACCTTGCTTCATCCAAACATGCCCAGTCTTAATGGGGCAAATAGGTGTTTCCATCCTGAGCCCAAGCTGTTATCAAAATCTATTTTTTCCTTCTAATCAGCCTTCTGGGCTGTTTGGAGCCGTGGTGTGACCTGCTGAGCAGGCACCTCTCTGCCTAGGGGTGGCACCAGTGCTGTATGCTGTGAAGAGATACTCTTCCACCAGCTCACTGCAACTCCCCAGCAAGAGCAGAAGTTTCTGCTCAGCCTTCATGGAAGACCTGAGCTCCTGCATTGGGCAGCCAACAAATCCAGCACTCCTGTTGCACAGCCTTCATGTTTACTTTCCTGTTTCATTATCTGACTTGGAGGGAAGTGAGAAGGATGAGGACTAGCAGTGTCAGATCTTCTTTTCATTTCTGCTTTTAATTGTTCAGTTATTTTGTGAGCAGCTATTTCCTAGGCTGAAGACGGAATTAATGCAGTATTTTTTATCATTTTGCATAATATTTCATGTCAAAATCTGAGATGCCTCAGTGTAAGATGGCTATGTATGTACGATATACAAATAAGGCAAGTCTACATAACAGTTCTAATTCAGTTTTTGCTTGAAGCTGGGAAGCAAATACAGCTTGGTCTGTATGTCATATATTTCCTTTGCAGAATATTTAACAGTGTCTGTTTTCAGTGAATAGTGCTAATACAATACTGCTGCAGCTGTATTTTTGAATCAAAGTATGTCACACTGGAAACTTCTATATATATCAGGCTACTGATGTTTGGTCTTCATCACAAGACCTGGTAATCACAAAGCATAGGAAAGGCCTCAACCAGAAATGATGGTTTCTTGTGACTTAAAAGCTTTGAATATCTGTACCTTAGCAGAAAAGGAAAACACAACAGCAGCATGACTACAAACACTTGAATGCAGGTCCCACTGCAGAGAAGGGCCAAATCTGACCGACAGTGACAGGGAAGAAATCCCACCACTCCTTCAGTGGCCAGCTAAGACAAAATCATTTAAAAAAAAAAAAAAAGCTGGCACAAGGCAGTCTCTGGCTGGCTTGTCTTGAGATATGTGTCAGCACAGACACCTCTGTAAAGCAAAAGGTGAGCAGGATCAGGCTGCTTATGGTGGTTTTAATCACTCGTGCATTTCTTCATGGAGAACATTCCAGGGGAAAACAGGGAATTTCATGTTTTGTGACTAAGACATCAGACTTTGAGCATCCACTATTTATAATCAGGTCTCTTTAAGGCATGTCACGTTGGATAGTGAACTATAAGGATGCTCAAAATATGATATTTCCCTTATGCTACAATTCTCACATTTAATATTTTTCTCTCATCCCAAATAGGCATATAAAGGCAAAATGCTGACATTTGTGTGAAAGGCACTATGAAATGGTTCCTTTAAAAATTACTGGAATGAATTAATCAAGACACTCACATCCCATTAAATCTTATAAGACTTAACAGTTATAACTGCTTTTTGGGAAAGAAAAATTATTGCAGTATTTCAGTCATTGCATCACTAAGCAACATCTTACTAAAATCAATAGACTTCTGTTAAAAATTTGAGGATCAAATTTTCTTTTAACTTCTGTTAAAAATTTGAGGATCAGCATTTTTAATATAGAAATATTTTCACATTCTTTTTAATCAGGAGACCTAATTCATTCTTGAATTTTGAAAATCTTGGACAATATCTTGTTCAGTACCTGAAGCTTAACTAAACAGAGACAAATGTGAATTCTCCCTCAGCACCTGAAATTATATTTTTAATCAGTATATACTACAGGTTCCAGGTACCTTAGGCTCATTCCTTTTCAGTTCTCTTTAGGACTACTCAGAACAAAGAAGGTGTTTTCTGTGTGGTTTCTCAGTGAGCAGCAACTGGCTCACTTAATTTAAAGTTTCTGGGACACAATCAGTTTTCTGAGCTCTCTTAGTGTCAAAAGAGTAAAATAAATCAAAACCGATGTAACAAAGCAAGTAAAAAAAACCAAACCAACCACAAGAAAAATTATGGCATCTTTCAAGCTCATCTGTTTCAGTGCACAGCACAAGCTGGCAGTCTGCATAACACTATACATTAGCTGGTGAAAGAACTGAAAAAATCCTGACAGCCAACATGTATTGGAGGTTGAAGGCAAAGAGTTAGCTGTCCCCAGGGGCTGATGCGTGGAGAAGCCACTGTAGGTAACTAACTGGTCATGAACTGCTGCTTAAGAGTCCTTTCCTGGTCTTTTTACCTGCTGTGTTTGCACACTTTTCTACTTACAGTAAGTAAAGCCAATCAATGTGTTCAGGCTCTTCTAAAACAAACATATATTGAAAAGAGGAGGAGGCTGAGCAAAATTTTTATATTGTATGACTACAAACTAACAGATGGCAATTCTGAAACAAGGAGAGTGAGATCTGCCTATGGTCATAAAAGTGGGAATTGTTTGAGTCTCAGAGAAAAACTAGTGTACCTTAACTGCTAGACCCATTCTTTGGATTGACTTACATTTTACACATTCCCTGCTGCGTGAGCCTGGCCAGCACGGGCAGCAGCAGGCAGGGAAGCAGGCAGGTGCTCTGCAGAGTCACCACACCAGCGTCAGGCCAAGTCCTGCTCTGGTTTTCTCTTGCTTTTAGCTCTGGCAGTTTTCACATGTGTGGTGGTGTACCACAATAAGGGCTTTACCAGATGAGCAATGTGTATATTGTCGTAAAGTGTTCATCCAGCTGCTTTTAACAGTGGACTGCTTCCCAAGGGTCTTATCAGTATAGATATTTTTGCAAAAATAACCATATTTGTTCACCCTTCTTTCTTTCAGGTTTAAACACATAACCAATGTATTCTGATGTACTAAATCTAGCTTGCTGATTACCCTAGTAGTTTTGATGGTATTTCAGTACCCAGCTGGGTATGATATTTAATTACTGAACAATCCCTTTGATATTGTTAAGCTACTTGCAAAGTATCCAATTATAACTGGAAAAAATGGCCTGTGGACTTTTCTTTTTTCATGTGTTCTGCAACAGTAAATTCCACAGAGTAAATAGATTTCATCTCTGTTTGTTTTTAATAACAGTTCATTTTGTTTCTCTTTTTCATTACATTAATATAATATTTTTTTAGATGAAATTCCTCCCTATTCAGCAAACATTTAAGCTTATGGGTAACTTCTAGTATGTGCTCAAGACCTATGGGTTTCAACAGGAGTTCAGATTATGCTTAAAATCGAAGATTTATGTGAATAGCAATGGAGTGCTGAAATACAGACTGATTAAGGGCCATGGCTCCTTTAACTAGATGCAGATTGTCTGAAAATCAGTCATCAGAGTACATCTTAAAATGATCTGTACATTTGTGGAAATCATTCTTTGAGGAAATGTGCATAGATGCACACAAGTACATACGTGCGCGTGCACACACACAGATACTTATATATTTGAATATAGGTATGCACCTAGAAGAAAAAAAACGGCATTAATACACATATAGACTAGAAAATGGATCTAATTATATATCTAAGAGTTTCCTATTCTTTCTTTACCATTCTTGTGGCTGTTTTGACAAGCAGCTTGAAGTAAAGAGTGGTACTAGCCTGGGAAGTTACTGTAGTAGAAGCTGGTATAGGTATGCAATTGTGTTGGGTTTGTGTGGCAAGGTTTTGGTAAAGGGTGGGGGCATGGGCTATAGGGGTGGCTCCTGTGAGGAGCTTCTAGAAGCTTCCCCTGTGTCTGGTAGAGCCAATGCCAGCCAGCCCCAAGATGGGCCCGCCCCTGGCCAAGGCCAAGCCAATCAGCGCCTCTGTGATAACATAGTTAAGGAGGTGGGAAGTTTTTTTTACATCGGGAGGGGGAAGTGCGGAGATGTAACATCAAGGTCAGTGCAGGAGGAGGGGGGAGGAGGAGGAGGCGCTCCAGACACCGGAGCAGAGATTCCCCCTGCAGCCCGTGGTGAAAACCATGGTGAGGCAGGCTGTTCCCCTGCAGCCCATGGAGGAAGGATGGGGGGGTGTAGAGATTCCACCTGCAGCCCGTGGAGGACCCTACGCTGGAGCAGGTGGAGGTACCCGAGGGAGGCTGTGGCCTGTGGGAAGCCCGGGCTGAAGCAAGTCCCTGGCCGGACCGGTAGACCCGTGGAGAGGGGAGCCCACGCCAGGGCAGGTTTTGGTGGCAGGACTTGTGACCCCGTGGGAGACCCACGCTGCAACAGTTTTCTCCTAAAGGTCTGCACCCCATGGAAGAGACCACGCCGGAGCAGTTCGGGAAGGACTGTAGCCCGTGGGAGAGACTCCATTTTGGAGCAGGGGAAGGATGAGAGGAGTCTTCCCCCCGAGGACAACGAAGCGGCAGAAAACAACGTGCGCTGCACTGACCGCAACCCCCATTCCCCTCCCCCCATTCCCTCCCCCCCCCCGCCGCTGAGGGGGGGCGGAGGTTGAAGCCGGGAGTGAAGTTGAGCCCGGGAAGGGGGGAGGGGTGGGGGAGGTGTTTTAAGGCTTGATGTTACTTGGGTTTTTTTTCATTGCTCTATTCTGTTTAGTAATAAATTAGATGAATCCCTCTTTCTAAGTTCAGTTTGTTTTGCCTGTGATGATAATTAGCTCTCCCTGTCCTTATCTCGACCCGAGCCTTTTGTTAACTTCTCCTCCCCATCCCGCTGGGGAAGGAGTGAGTGAGCGGCCGCGTGGCGCTCAGCTGCCGGCTGGGCCTAAACCACGACAGCAATCCACTGTTTCTATCTTTCATTTTCTCACAGGCTAGCGAAGGAAATTGGGGGGGTTTCCATTTCCTCACATGTAACATCATCTTAGCTGCTAAGACTTGTTTATGGGGATGATCAACACAAAATAACCCACACCTGCTATTCAATTTGCTTTCTTTTTTTTGTCCCCTCCCCCCCCCAATTCACTCCTCTCCCATCTGTAATTTGTGTGTATATATATGTAAAAAAGTGGCTATTTCAACAATCTCAGTGACCTGGCAAAACATGCAGTATCGAAGCGAAGGATAGACTCAGGACTGAATAAGAAGGATGTAACCTCAACTGGTTTACCCCAAGCAGTTAATAAGAACCTGCGTATTATCAGAATTTCTTTCAAGGAAATCTTTTGCCCGGAAGTGTTACAGGCACTTTCATTGTCCACACAACAAGTATTTCTCATTTCTTTGTCTCCAATAAAGAAAAGAGGTGTCTAGTAAAGTTATTTGTGAATCAGGAATAAAAATGACACAATACACATTGTAATGCAACAAAACATCATATTTGGATTCACTGAGCATAAAAAATGCAATTATTTGGCTGCAACAATTTTTGTTTTAACTTTTCAAGTCCAGCTCTGAAAAGCATAGGTAGCCAACAGTATGAACAAAACAAAAGTCTTGGAAAAAGAAGTGAGAACTGAACTAAACTGAAGCCTGGCTTTTTAAATACTACTTGCAAATTATGTGCAGTATTGACTGTCAGACCATTTTAGGTATCCATCACTCACAGGGCTATGGCACAAGAAAATGATGTAGATAGCTTATTTTACCATCTCTTTATCATTCAGACTTTTTCAAAATACTGCTTCATTAGCACTGGGAGGCTGAGGTCTTGGGTTTTTCTACTTTTTGGGGTTTTGATGTTTTTTTTTCCCTTAGAGTGTCTCATGAGTGAGCAAGAAAGTTGGATTTCTCTTCATATTTTGAGATGAGTTATTTCCTGCAGCTTCCATGTGAACCATATATTTCTTGGCAGCTTTCATTCTCCTCTCATTTCTGGCATATTTCAGTTAAAAGGCAGGGAACTGCTGACCTGCACGGCACAGCCTCATCTGCTTTTCCCTGGGATTAAACAGACAAGTGGCATATCTGTCAGTACAAACTTCTGCATCTAAACAGAAAAGGGAGTAAATAAATAAAACCATGTTAGAAGGGACCTTCTGAGTGCCTTAAACTTTGGTGACCAGACTTAATGGTGATCCATAGGGTAGTTCTGCGTGCTTTGAAGTATTAAATAGAACAGCTACAGACAGTGAGATGAGTAAGAGCCAGGCTGCTTCCTGGAGATGTGGCCAATTACATGGTAAGAACCATCATAAAAGATCACTAATGATTCAGCCTGAGATTTTCAGTGACTTCACAGAGTTAGGCAGGCAGCATATTTTGAACATCTATTTTGAGCAGAGCTTTCTCATGGCACTCAAAACAAATCCAGAGAGCGCCTAACATTTATTTTGCAGATGGAACTAAAGCATTGGTAATATTATGTTAGTCACTGTCAGGGTTAAAATAACACTGTCATCACAAATATATTTGAAGGGTGCAGAAACAAGCACAAAAATGGCTGTCATAGAACAGTAAGAACTCATATTTCTGTCCACTTTATTTTTACGTGTACAGAGAATGCTATCTACCTATTCTGTGGGGTACATAAAGTCGCTCTTCAGTCACAGAGCATTTGACAGTCTTACTAGGAAGTCTGGAAATTTTAACAATCTCTGTAGGATGTCCTCATTGTTTGTTATCCTGCTGTGCTTTTTCCCAAGGCATAATACAGATTCAGCAATCATTTCATGGACCATGTTAACCACAGGAAAGAACTGAAAGATATTTAAATCCCAATAACTTCCCAGTAAATTACTTTATAATGGGTAGTTCCACATGACTTCTGGCTTTTTAGCAGCAGCTTCACCCATTAAGCCGAAGGGAATTTTATTACCAGAGTGAGCTGCTTGGACTCATGGTTGATTTCTTTATAAAGGAGTCCACAAATAACTTGAATTATAAAAAACAACAACAAAAAAACCCCCAAAAAACCCCAACCTTAACAATCTTTTTTTTTAAATAGTACCAAGAATCCAAAAGTTGGGACTTGGAAATCATACTCTTAAGCTTTTGCTGAAGTATTAATGGATTCTTCAACTATACTGCATAAAAGCTCTGCTAGTGGCACATAAGTAAATTGAGTGGTATTTAATATTCTTTTACAGTCTGTGAGACTGCTTATCCAGGTGAAAGGATTAAAGAAAAGACAATTAACACAGCAGAAAATGAGTAGTGTTATGAAAGTATTTTTGTAGGAACATTATGTGCTTCTGCTAGACCCCTCCATAGATCTGTCTTTTCTTTCTTATGAATTTAATCAAAATGGAGTGAGAAAATGCTCAAACTTGCAGACTGGCATATATTAAAAACAATTTTTCTCTGGAATGAGGCATACATTCCTTCAGCCCCAAAAGTTATGAAACCGTTTGGAATTTAAATTAGAAGGTGTATGGACTTGAATGGTACACCACATGTGTGATGTAATTTTTTTTTTTTTTTTTTGCAAGTCACTACCTGCTCCAAACTCGAGCTATCTGAAGAGGTTTTAGGTCCAAAAGCAAAAAGAACACAAAAGGCTACCCAAGGCTGCATTTTCATGCATAGTTGATCTGTCTTCAGTTTTGCTTACAATACTTTGAATGCATTTTATAACATGCAATTTCACAACATGCACAGGTTTTTTGTGGTTGTAGATCACTAAAGTTGTCTGTATGACATTGGAGAAAAAAGTAATATTGATGGTCTGTGTGAGAAAGGAAAATTTGAGAGAGATCATAAAATTCTTGACAAAGACGAGTATTTTTAAATCTTGTGCCATGATCTAGTTTTCATAGAGTACAAACTGCTTTAGCAGAACTACAGACTTGGCAATTTTGAAGATATTTAAGTGCTCATTCTCATCAGTCTGTCACAGTACAATAAATTTATCAATTTTTCTAATAACCACTTTTCTTCTTCATCGTTGTAATTTTCCCGTGCTCACTTGCTTATTCCCTTCGTTGTCTGTATTCCTTGTCTTTTTCAAAAATCTACTTTTGCTGAGATATGTACAGTGTATCAAGATGATTTATATATGACCAGTCATTCTCTTTCTTCCCTATCCAGTTGCTGGGCTCTTTAAAATACTTAAAACTGGAGCAGGGATGATCCCTTTTGCCTGAAAAACTCTTGTGGATGCAAGTGTTTATAAAAACTAGCTTTGGATAAAATGTGCTTATTTAAATTGAAGGTGGGAGATTTAAAATGGTCTTCCTACAAGAAAAGAACCACAGAAATTTTGCCTGATATGTTGAGAATTTCACTGTATAAAATGAAATTTTTCTGGTTTCAGCTTTTCCTCCACTTCCGCTATTTTCTCTCTATGACGATAGAGAAAAAAATAGGGGAAACAAGCAGCAAAAATAGAAATTAAGACAGGGAAAATAAAAATTGTTGAGTTTCATTTTTGGAACTCCTCCAAGATGCAACTGAGAATTATTATTTCTTTTGAATCTATACAATGAAATAATTGTGATTTGTCAAAAGAATCTTCATCCAACTATTTGCAGCTTGTAATAAATAACAGCTCAGTAACAATGCCTGGTTTTTAATTGCCGTGGAATGAAGAGGGAAGAAATATCTATTCTGCATGTGTCTGGCTGAATGCCTGTAGAATCTTCCTTCTAATGCTGAGATTGAACTATAATGGTGCATTAGAACATTTACATCCTCTTAACTATTTTGCAGCATTATAAAAGTTTTGGTGTTCATTGACGAGGGAAAATGTGGGTCCCTCCAGAATGAAACGGGTGACCTGGTTACCCAGGATATGGAGAAGGCTGAGGTACTCAATGACTTCTTTGCCTCAGTCTGCACTGGCAAATGCTTGAGCCACACTGCCCAGATCACAGAAGGCAGGGACTGGGAGAATGCAGAACCGCCCACTGTAGGAGAAGATCCCGTTCGAGAATATCTAAGGAATCTGAAGGTGCACAAGTCCATGGGACCTGATGAGTTACATCTGCGGGTCTTGAGGGAACTAGCGGATGAAGTGGCCAGGCCACTTGCCATCATATTTAAAAAGTCCTGGCAGTTCGGCAAAGTTCCCACCGACTGGAAGAGGGGGAACATAACCCCCATTTTTAAGAAGGGTAAAAATGAAGACCCGGGGAACTACAGGCCGGTCAGTCTCACCTCCGTGCCTGGCAAGATTATGGAACAGACCGTCCTGGAGACTATGCTCAGGCATGTGGAAGATAAAGAGGTGATTGGTGGCAGCCAACACAGCTTCTCTAAGGGCAAATAGTGCCTGACAAACTTGGTGACCTTCTATGATGGGGTTACAGCGCTGGTGGATAAGGGAAGGGCAGCTGACGTCATCTACCTGGACTTGTGCAAGGCATTTGACACTGTCCCACACGACATCCTTGTCTCTAAATTGGAGAGACATGGATTCGATGGATGGACCACTCGGTGGATAAGGAATTGGCTGGATGGTCGCAATCAAAGAGTTGTGGTCAACGGCTCAGTGTCCAAGTGGAGAATGGTGATGAGTGGTATTCCTCAGGGGTAGGTACTGGGACTGGCGCTGTTCAACATCTTTGTCGGCGACATGGACAGTGGGATCGAGTGCACCCTCAGCAAGTTTGCCAATGACAGGAAGCTGTGTAGTGGGGTTGACACGCTGGAGGGAAGGGATGCCATCCAGAGGGACCTTGACAGGCTGGAGAGGTGGGCCCGTGCAAACCACATGAAGTTCAACAAGGCCAAGTGCAAGCTCCTGCACGTGGGTCAGCACAATCCCAAGCACAACTACAGGCTGGGCAAGGAAGGGATTGAAAGCAGCCCCAAGGAGAAGGACTCGGGGGTGTTGATTGATGAGAAGCTCAACATGAGCTGGCATGTGCGCTTGCAGCCCAGAAAGCCAACCGTGTCCTGGGCTGCATCAAAAGAGGTGTGACCAGCAGGTCGAGGGTGGGGATCCTGCCCCTCTACTCCGCTCTGGTGGGACCCCACCTGGAGTACTGCGTCCAGCTCTCGGGGCCCCAGGACAGGAGAGACATGGAGCTGTTGGAGAGAGTCCAGAGGAGGGCCACAAAGCTGATCAGAGGGCTGGAGCACGTCTCCTATGAGGACAGCCTGAGAGAGTTGGGATTGTTCAGCCTGGAGAAAAGGCGGCTCCAGGGAGATCTAATTGTGGCCTTCCAAGGGCCTTCCTGAAGGGGCCTACAGGAAAGCTGGTGAGGGACTGTTTATGAGGGAGTGTGTTGACAGGACAAGGGGTAATGGGTTTAAGCTGAAGGAGGGTAGATTTAGATTAGATGTTATGAAGAAATTCTTCACTATGAGGGTGGTGAGGCACTGGAACAGGTTGCCCAGAGAGGTTGTGGATGCCGCCTCCCTGGAAGTGTTTAAGACCAGGTTGGATGAGGCTTTGGGAAATGTGGTCTAGTGGAGGGTGTCCCTGCCCGTGGCAGGGGGGTTGGAACTAGATAATCTTTAAGGTCTCTTCCAACCCAAACCATTCTATGATGATTCTGTGATATGTTCAAGTATATTCAATGTTCATATATGTTCAGTGTATCAAGAATGAAATTGTGTGAACATGAGTGAAATCATGTGTGCATTGCTGTGTGTCTGATAGTATTTTTGTGTGCTCTGTCACGTATGTGCTTAGAAATGCATGTGCTGACACTCTCAACAGTTTCATTTATTGTGAAACGTCCTACATATGCCTTGGTAGAGCCTTTTGGGAAAAGGAAGCAAAAATGTCTTTTCATATCGATAGTACATCATAGGGCAAAAAAGCGAGTGGAATTCAAATGAAGCACCATTCAGGTTAAATATAAGAAAACTGTATATGACACTATATGTAAGAGTGCTGTAATTACCTTTGAAAGGTATAGGACAAGGAAGCACTGCAGCTGACTGCCTGAAATACTTACAGAGTTGTTGTAAACTGGTTCTTTATAAGTATCTATCATGAAAGATATAAAGAAGGTAGATGCAGCCAGGGGCACAGATTAAATGACCTCTTCAGATCCTGCTCAGCCCCAAATCTCAATGAAACAAGAATAGAAAGCAAGAATTTGCAAATGAAATCATCTACCCAACTATAAATATTCCCATGATCTCCATCATACATCCAGCTCTTAAAAATATTTGCTGTTTGCTGACATGTGCAACAATGGGAGGGAGAGTATACAGCCACTTGTTGTTCTAGTAAAGCTTTCAGTAAAAGGGAAGAAAAAAATCTATCATTTTCTCCATTCTAGTATTGTACAATATTTCCTTACCCATTTAGTTTTTACTGGTAATGTTCATCAATATCCAGAAACATCCATTAAAATTGTAAACTTCTGTTCTTACTCATCTATGAAATGCATTAAATAGGATATATTGGTTTGAGAAATCTATATTCACAGTTTTTGAGTGATTGATTTCCATTTCAGATGCAACAGGCTGTTTTCCAACTAATACTTTGAGTTCCCTTCTTATTATGAACCTTCCTAAAAAGAACCAACAACTCGTTCACAAATAAGAAAAAGACACATCTGTTTCAGTCCCTTCCTTCTCAGTGTCTCCTCTCAATGTCAGCTGGGAATAAAAAAAATGATTTGCATTTGCAAGCTTGAGAAAGGATCAGGCCCTATTCAAAATTACTCCTTATTCCCAATAATTGCTACTCCCAAAGAAGCAAGAAAATAAAGAATGGATAGAATTTGACTGCAGAGTGGTCTTATGAAGAGAGCACATTTTCTTTCAAGTACAGTTACAATGCAAACATAATTTGTTGTGACTGAAGGCCAGGGTTGCTGAAGATGGAGTTTTGCCCAGCTCTTCATTATGTCCACTTTCTTCTTCATTCCCCCTTCTCCACCCAAATTCCTCACATGTTCCCGATGGCAATGGCAGAAGCACACCAGTAATACTGGTAACAGTAAAGGCTCACCTTGAAGTTTCACACCATCTTTTTTTCAGACTGGATGCAAGCAGACAGACACTGTCACAGCTGCTGAAGTAACCTCACCATCCACATGTGTCATGGTTTGGCCCCAGCGGGCAACCAAGCACCCCACAGACGCTCACTCCCTCCCTCTGGTGGGATGGGAGAAAGAATCAGAAAAGTGAAAATGAGCAAACTCGTGGGTTGAGATAAAGACAATTTAATGGACAAAGCAAAAGCCTCAGGCACAAGCAAAACAAGACAAGGAATTCATCCCCCACTTCCCATGGGCAGGCAGGCAGGTGTTCAGCCATCTCCAGGAAAGCAGGGCTCCATCACGCGTTAACGGTGACTTGGAAAGACAAATGCCGTCACTCTGAACTTCCCCCCTTTCCTTCTTCTTCCCCCAGCCCCTGATATGCTGAGCATGACGTCATTTGGTATGGAATATCCCTGTGGTCATTGGGGTCAGCTGCCCCGGCTGTGTCCCCTCCCAACTCCTTATGCACCCCAGCCCACTCACTGATGGGGTGGTGTGAGGAGCAGAAAAGGCCTTGGCTCTGTGTGAGCACTGCTCAGCAGGAACGAACACATCCCTGTGTTATCAACACTGTTGTCAGCACAAATCCAAAACATAGCCCCGTACTAGCTACTATGAAGAAAATAAACTTTATCCCAGCCAAAACTAGCACAACATGCTGCTAGTAATACCTAAGCAAGACTATTTTCCAAACAGATCAGAGGACTCAGCTAAAGTGGTGTATATTAAAGGTTAGAAAAATGTCTCTGAACTGTAAGGATAGTGATAAAAGTTATGATAAACATATAATTTTAAGATGTATTTATTATATTATCATTATATAAAGTAAATTGTATGTGTATTACAAAGAATTTACAACCACATCAACGTCACAAACACCAGCTTTCCAAACACCAGCTTCACAGCATCGGTATTCGGTCAGGGATCGAACACTCAAGCCAGGTAGCTGTTTGCCTGCAATTGATGTGGGAAAGGAAGAGAAAAAAGCTGTGTAGCTCAGCCAGGATGTAGTGTTCCAGCTCTAAGGGATGCGATAAAATGAAACAAGTAAGGTGGACAAGGTGAGCAAAGGGTGGAACGGAGAAGAGAGAGGGGAAGGGAGTCTTGTAGGAAAGGGCTGCCTGTTGCGTGGGGGCTCATGGCTCTGAGAAGCCAGTCTTGTGATTCAAAAGGAGAGGATCAAACAACAAAAATGACATCTGGATGTGAGCTAGAAACTTTGGCTTCACCCTGTTCGGGGTGTCCTCAAAGCAAACTCCTCTTCAGTGCAGGACGTGGGATTCACACCGCACACTGCAGGGCCAGGTCCCATGTATGCATTTTTGGGGTCAGCAGGCAGGCTGACAAGCCAGAGGCACCTTTGGAGGGACATTTTACTTTCACTCTTCATTTTGAAGGCAAGGAGAATGTATAGAGGGGCAAGGAGCCAATCAGACGGAGAGCTGAAAATAGGAGAGAGGGAATACCTGAGGGAGTAATGTATTTCTAATCAGATTCCTCCCCCTGGCATCTCACACATGAAGGTAATATACATATGGCAACTTTTCACCATCCTCTGCTGGCAACTAATACTGGTGGCTTCCCTTCCTCCAGCTGCTCTGGCCGATTGCACGTAACTCCTAGCTGAGACGAAGCACAGATGCAAAAGCACTCTGCAAGCACTCCACTGAGGCAAAATTCTAGCTGAGGCAATGTCGCCTGCATGCATGCTGCAGAAGACTTGAGGAACAAAGCCGCTCCTCCCCACTCCCATCTGCATGCACATTGTAGAAGAAACAGAGAACAAAGCTGCTTTGCCCCACTCCTATGCAATGTTGTACAGAATCTTGGATAAACCATCTGCCACTGCTGCCTGGTGTGATAATGGCCTCATGTTAGTAACAGGAGTGACATAAGTGATGTGAAACAGTAACACAAAATTATTTAACTGGTATGTGAAAAACAGCACAAATACCTGAAAAAACCTCAAGTGTGATAAGAAAGCAAACTAAATGTTAGTGCGTTGGTAATAGTTTTTTAAAAAAAAAAAAAGTTTTTCCACACAGCCAAAGCCACTGTTTTATAACCTTAAAATCTCTAGACCTAATCAATGCAAAAGTGTCCTCTGGTTTTATCTGTCTGTCTTTTTTCCTGAGGAAATGGGAAGGAGGAGGAAGGGGGAAGGAGGAGGAAAAGCTGGTTAATGCAGCTATGAAGGAAAATTAAGGAGACCACAATGGTAATGGAGATTACCAGGTGAGGAAACTATGGAGAAACAGGCAGTGAGAATTTAGGGATGTCATCTACCACATTTATATTCCTGGGGGAAATTTATTGTAAAATTTCCCGCTGTTTATCTTTTCACAGTGTCATAGGATAGTTCACTCTGGAGGCAATCTCTGGGAGTCTCTGGTCCAACCTCCTGCTCAAACCAGGCTCAGCTACTGGCTCAGACCAGGAATTCCCACCAAGTCACAAACAGAGCTGCGTGTGTGAAGCAGCAACCTCTCAAGGGAAAGTGGTTTCTTTTACTTACCGTATATGTTTTTGCGTTAATAAACCAAACAAGTCCAGAAGCAGATTGGGGATATCTTCAAGGTGAAAAGCTGTTTTTTCCCCTTTACTGGCATTCTTCAGCTGCTTTGACATGTATATCTCAAGATGTTATGATTGACCAAATATACCTTTGCCCAAATAGTTGCGGTAATATTTGGCTTACTTGATCATATGCCTCAAGAAGACTTAGGAGGTAAGCTCTTTTGATATATTTAAGTTTAGATGGCTATGAGAAGTCTAGAAACACATTCAGGGGAAAGATTAAAGAAGAAGAATAAAGTTGCTGCAGAGCAGCACGAGACAGAAATTTTTATTAATAGTTACCAAAATTTTCGGTGAAATAATAGTTTGAATTGCTTATTGGGAAAAGGATTGTTATTATACTGAAAACTTTTATTGAAAAGATTACATGTTATCAAAGTTAATTTTGACTAATTATTCTTGCATTTCCTTTGTGATTTTCTGCACAATCTTTCTTTTCTTAGAAGACAAACCTTTCCTTACCAAAATTGGTATAATCAGACCTACAGAGATTTCTATTTTGTGCTTCTATTGGGTTGGCCCTGGCTGGAGACCAGGTGCCCCCCAAAGCCGCTCTGTCACTGCCCTCCTCAGCTGGACAGGGGAGAGAAAATATAATGAAAGGCTCCTGGGTCGAGATAAGGGCAGGGAGAGATCACTCACCAGTTACCATCATGGGAAAAACAGACTCAACTCAGGAAAAATTCACCTAATTTATTACCAAGCAAAACAGAAGAGTAATGAGAAATAAACCCAAACCTTAAACCACCTCCCCCCACCCCTCCCTGCTTCCCAGGCCCAACTTCACTCCCCATTTCTCTCCCTCCTCCCCCTCAGCGGCACAGGGGGACGGGGAATGGGGGTTGTGGTCAGTTCCTCACACGCTGTCTCTGCCGCTCCTTCGTCCTCAGGGGGAGGACTCCTCACACTCTGCCCCTGCTCCAGCCTGGGGGCCCTCCCACGGGAGACAGTCCTCCACCACTTGCTCCAACGGGAGTCCTTCCCACGGGCTACAGTCCTTCACGAACTGCTCCAGCGTGGGTCCCTCCCACAAGTCCTGCCAGCAAACCTGCTCTGGCCTGGGCTCCTCTCTCCATGGGGCCACAGGGCCTGCCAGGAGCTTGCTCCAGCGTGGGCTTCCCACAGGCCACAGCCTCCTTTAGGTGCCTCCACCTGCTCCAACGTGGGGTCCTCCACAGGCTGCAGGTGGAATCTCTACACCCCCTCATCCTTCCTCCATGGGCTGCAGGGGGACAGCCTGCCTCACCACGGTCTTCAGCACGGGCTGCAGGGGAATCTCTGCTCTGGCGCCTGGAGCACCTCCTCCCCCTCCTTCTGCACTGACCTTGGTGTCTGCAGACTTGTTCCTCTCACATCTTCTCGCTCCTCTCTCTGGCTGCAGCTGCTCCTGGTCTTTTTCCCTTTCTTAACTCTGTTATCCCAGAGGTGTTACCACCGTCACTGATGGGCTTGGTGTTGGCCAGCAGCGGGTCCATCTCAGAACCATCTAGCATTGGCTCTATCGGACATGGGGAAAGCTTCTAGCAGCTTCTCACAGAAGCCACCCCTGTAGCACCCCCTTCCCCCCCCCCCAAAAATAAAAACAACCCTTGCCACACAAACCCAATACAGTGCTGTTTTAAAGGAGGAATTCAAATATTAGATGTTAGAAGGAAGGCTGCTTGTATTGCACTTGCCACCTGAATCACACCAAGCAGAATTGGCCATCTTGATAACAGTCAGTTTAGCTACATTTTCAGAGCAGTATTATGGCTTTTGAAAGATATTCAATAAGCAAGGCTCCAGGATAAAGAGTACCTACCAAGAACTGCAACCAATGTCATTTTCCCATTTTGACATTTGTGCACACTGGCTTTGGCCCTGGTCCTCCAGATGTAAAGCCTGCAGATGACAGATGAGCAAATTATATAAAATGGATTGTCTGCTGCATGTGCCTGCACAGAAGCGTGAAGGTAAGATTGCAGCAAACCTTTCCTGAATATAAAGAATAAGACAGTGGAAGTAATGAAAACACCACCACAGGACTTTCTATCAACTATCAGCCTACAAAATCCCTCAGGACCCTAAGTATGCACAAATACTGTGGTTTCCAAGTTGTGTGAAATCCCTTGCTATTCTGCTCCTATTGCTATTACTATATCTAGATTAAAGTTTGTCCAGATATACTTACCCTGTGGCCATGCAGACATACCCAGGTAGCACCAGGATTAGTTTAATGTCCTGAAATAAATTCTCCTCTGAGAACAGCATGGTGCCACATCACCTTGGGTGCGTGATACCACGAAAACACTGTATTCTGCTGAAGTCACACGTGGACTATGATTGTGTCTGGTATCAAAGTAAGGGGATGCAAAGTGGAGGAAGAAGTGCTTCTTGATTGCTCCCCTCTGCTGAAGACATGTTCCAAGGGGAAAAAAAGTATCGGGCAAAAAAAAAGAGCAAATACCACTGATGGTGCCACTACTAATTCTGAGTTCCACGAAGCAGCAATTCAGCTGACAGATCTCTAGTATGATCCATTTCAGCATCAACTGCTTTCACTGCAGTATTGTGCTGCCTTTTAACACTTCCCCATGGATTTCTGTAGGCCTTAGAATTGCTTCCTTATCTTTTCTAGAGACATGCCACTTCAAAAAAAAAAACATAAAATGAAAGAGTGATGGTTTTATGGTGGTTTTGGCCTCGATTTCAGTTCAGTAACTGTCAGAGAAATAACTTCTTAAAAATGATTGTGTGTGACAGCTTCCATATTTGTTCTACTTCAATGTTCTTTCATATCTAATTTGCTCAATTTAAAAGCTAGGAGATGCATTTTCCTGCTGCCAGACAGCAAGCTCATCCAGGGACCTGAAAAATTAAGCTAAGATCTTTTTGCCTCTTAAGTTGTCTGCTCCTACAAACAATTGGCAGCTTGAACTCGACTGACAATTCAGTTGATGATGTGTAAGGTGGGGTGACACCCAGCTCATTAGTCTGTTCTTCTGGTGAATTTTTTGCACTAACAAATTGAAGAGATTGGCAGCTCTGAAAATGCAGTTTTTCTTCTGTTTTTCCCAAACCAGTGGCTTCCAATGACAGTTTCTTGTGTGCTTCTTGGTAATGAGTTTATGTTGACTGGAGAAAATCTCTTTTAGTTTGAGTGCTTAGAGGTAAGCAAACCACTGCAGAAGCATGAATTGCATGAAAATACTGATAGTATCGCTTGTGCTTGCAGTATTTTGGTATCATGGTGGCTTTTTAAAGACAGATGGCTTCCACTCATACCCCACATCCCTGTTTTTTACTGGGCATGCTGGATGCTTCAGCTCCTTCTAAAGGTGCCCAGCATGGGCACTGGGACCAAATGGTTTCCTTGTAACCACCATAAAAGGGGATGTAATTTCCATCTGTTCTGATCAACTGGGGGTCATTTGGCACATCAATCTTTGCCATCTCAAGCTGCATATATGATACGATAATTTTTTTGGCCATTTGAGACATGGCTATGAAACTGTTTATAGTTGGGAGCTTGAGAACTATTTTAAAATGGTACAATAAGCAAAATGTGTGTGTTTCATCAGTTTTAGCACTAGTTCTGGAGAGTACTTTATGGTGTACTAGATGTAGAGTTAAAGTGGACTAATTCAGGGACAATACGCAGGTTGGCCTTCCTTATAGAGACACCATCTTGTGTTCCAAAAGCCTACAAGCATAAGGAAGGAGGCCTAACAAAGACAATGATAAACCCGGAAAAGAAGCTGAGCCTCCTAGAAGAGTATACTTTCACCACTGATCCAGGGTTCCCAGAATAAATGGATTTGGCTGGTAGTACTGAGATGTACCAAGAACTCACCCTTGGAAGAGCCCAGACTCTGAGTCTCTGTAAAGGTTGGTTTTGGCACATCTTTGAAAATGTAGCATATTTCCTGCCCAAATGTGGGACTTAACCATCAAGAATAATTCATGGAAGGAAAATTTTTCTGGTTTGTATTTTTTTGTATAGTTCCCTTCAGTACATCTAGTTGTGAAGATTATTTTCATGTCTCTGATAAAGCAGAAAAGGTGATAGGATAAATATAAATCTTAATATGAGCTTACAGAAGGAGGAAAGAGGGCAGAACAGAACATTTATTTATAGCGTCATTTTGTCCTAATTATGTTTTTCCCCCATTACAAATTCTTAGACTCTGTTGACATAAACAAATGTAATTCTTTTCCACTGTTATGAAAGACCTGGTTACCTCATTTGAGATTTGCCTCATTAATTTTCTTTTTCAATTTAGCTTTGCCCTTATATCTTGTTGCTGAGTGAGGAAAAGGGTAGAAAAATCATTAACAATTTACTATATATATTGAAATAAACAACTGTATAAACAGTTCTTTACACAGTTGTATAAGAACTGTTTATACAGCCTTTTATGCAAGTGTATAAACACTTTCAATAAAATTAAGGAAAATACATATCCTGACAGAGAAGGCTGAAGTGTGTGAATCACAAGGTGATATCAGATACTTCCAAATGCTTTATTTCTAAAACAACCTCATACCTCTAAATATGATTCTTCTATCTCCCTTTGTTTGTCTTGAATAAAATTAATTTCCTAGAAGTATTAAAAAAGTATATCCTTGGCTCAGTTTAGTGCACTCCAGAATATTCTCAAGTTTCATCTGCTAATATACAAAATTCATAAATACAGGCAATGCCTCTGTTAAATAAAGTATACAGGAAATATGAGATCACTTTTGTGTGATTATATTCTTTGCAAAAGGTGCTTTCATGACGGTCCAGAACACTTCAGGTCTGTAAATTATTAATATACCATGTATCTCATTAGCTGTATATTATGGAAATTTACCTAAGCTGCTACTTCTAGGGTCATTAAAATAGCAAACAGTTAAAAGATGGGGAGAAACTTTATTGTGTCTTTGCAATTAAATTGGTTTTGTAAGAATGGTAGAAGCTTACAGTTTTACCATTTCTTTGGCTGTAATTTAAAAGATCCATACAATGTGCAGGCTGATGAATAATTCATGATTCATTTATTAGCCTGGTAACCCTATTGCTGGCCTTATAAAAATGAGGATAATACTTTTTTTCTTTTCATGAGGCACTGGAGAACTGTGTGTGTGTATATGCATGTGCACACATTTTTTTGTGTGCATGTATCTTAGTCTATGTTTGTGTATGAACACTCAGATTAAAAACAAAGGCTATCCAATCATTTTTACTGTACAGTGCATACACAAAACTACATTGTGGATAGAAGAGTTCACACGTACATCAGCAGTGAGGACCACAACTCTAAAGCTCATCAGTATGAGAGAAGTTTTCTCAAGGGCTGGCATTTTTGTGCAGGCACTACAGAGCAGCTCAGCCCCAGACCATCCTCCTCAAAGCAGAAAAGCCACCTACTTATCCTTGCTCACTCTAGCGTAAAAACAGGAACAAATCTAACAAATGCCTTCCTGAAAGCCAGTGGATGAAAGAGAAATGGAAGATGGATATTGCTCAGTCCTTCCCTTGGTTGTGTACACTAAAATTGTGACAATGGGGTAAAAGAAGAATTATTACCGGAGAAAATTTTCCTGAAAGTTCTTTAAATATTGAAAACTTTACAAAAATAGTCCTGAGCTGAAATATGAGCCAATTTCTTCTTATGGACACAACAAACAACCTGGTCACTATTCAACTAATATTTTTTCTATCAAAAAATGGCGATCTGTTAAAAGCAAAGCCTCTTGTTGAAATAATTCAATAGTAACAACCTTCTGGTTTGCAAGAAAAATGGAAAAGACTAAATATGATTAAGTGAGATGTTTTGAACATTTTTATTTCATGTGACCTTATGAATTTGGAAAGAATCAGAAGACAATATTTTAATATTACTTAAATGAAATATTTTTATTAAACTGAAGTGTTTTTTTCCCCTACTATTTCATTTTACAGGAAATTTCTCAACCTCACAACTTCATAGGTATATTTACCCTTTGCAAGTATATTACAGTTATTGAACCCATGGCATGAATAAGCCTTCATTTTGCTCCATAGACATGTATCTAGAGTTAAAATTCCTTATGTGGTCTTCCCTAGAATCTGCAGAGAGGCAATCAGATGCAGATCCTGAGATATTGTCCTTCTGTTGACCAGCATCAGGGGTTGCAAACTCCCTCAGCATGGCATGTAGGGCAGGCAGAAAGAGAATTACCCAAACCAGTTACCCAGGTGTGCTTGACAGAAGACTTTTCATACCTTTGTGAGTCAGCACGATTGTGCTGCACCCCCATAACATCATTACTTGGCAGCCTGGGGAAAACACACTCTCGAATTTCTTCTTGTAAATGAACTTGCTTATGATGCTGTTTCATTATTACAGTCATTAAAACACAACTAAAAGAAAAATCTTTATTGAAAGCAGTCAAAAATATCTCTGAAGGAAAACATTTAATCCATTATTCTTTTAAAGCATATGTGAAAACCTGCATGTTTAGAAAATGGTTTTATTTTACAAGAACAGTTGGCTAGCCGTCCTTCATGTCCAAATGCAGTAATCACAGTAATTACTGAACAGCAAAGAAATTTCTTTCTTGTTACAGCAATAATGCCACCACTGATACCCTTTCTCAAGCCTTGAATCTACTGTGACATCTGTTTTTCATCTCATAACACATGCATTGTATACAACTATTGTCTCATTTTGTTGTATCCTGTACTACTAAATTAAAAACATATCAAACTCTGTCTAGGTAAAAAGTTCAAAAGCTGAAGACAGACTGCTGTGGCAGGAGTAACACTGATGAGCATTAGGTGTCCTAACATGATTTTTTGGTGAAGATGCTGTCATCCCCACAGCTTTCTGGTAAAACACATATTCTGATTGTATATCTGAGATCATCTTGTTAATACACCTGTCCTCCATCCCGCAAACCCGTGGGCAAACACTTCAGACTTTGCATACCTACCAGCAGCTCCTGTTCCTTGTGACTGGAAAACCCCCAAACAGAAAGAGAAGTACTGCTTTAACCCAAATTTATGTGTACCCTTACCCCTTTGGATCACCTCCAAGACATCCCCCCTCAAACCACGCAGTGTTTAACACTGTTTCTTGAAGCCTGTTCCTCTTCATCTCATGCAGCCTGAAGCTTTACCTGGTTCTCTGTATGGCTGAAGTCTGTGCAGAGGGAGCCCAATCAATTTCAAGTCAATGAGCTAAAGTACCGATATTAGCGGAAAGAAGCTGCTGGTTTGTAGTTAGCCCTCACCTTTAGCTGCAACATAAACATCCCTTTACCCTTCTCCTAAGCGTTACAATTTATGGCCAACTGCTCCAGAAGCTCTGTCTTAGACAAGATAGCTGGCTAGTGTGGGATACAAGACTCTTCCATCAGGCCTATGCTGGGGAATGCGGGCAGGTCTCCACCACTGCAGTGTCATGAGTGATAAGCCTTTAACCTGAGCCTTTGGCTCAAATTTATTTGCTTCTTTGTTGTTTGGATGCTTTTTTCTGTTTGAAGAAATTAGGTGCATTTGAAAGGTTAGCAAATCTTAACAGAGCAGTGCTGGGTTTAGTGTGACGTGTAAAATCTGGAAAACCTCATGCGTCTGCATCATGGATGGTACAGCAGTTTGAAGATAAAATTTTTAGGAACACTTCACAGGGAAAAATAACAGGGTTTGGATGGCACTAGATAAAAGCTGCAGGTAAGACAAATCAGTGGTTTTGTATCAAAGGGAAATCCTATGTATCTAGTATCCATTTTTACTTGAAGGTCCCTTCACCTATCTTCTAGCTACCTCTGGGAATTTGTATCCTCCTGTATCCTCCCACTGTGAAAGTGCTGAGTGCTAAAAAAAATCCTAAATGTCTTTAATGCTACTAACAGGGAGTCTGAGGAACAGTCCCCCCTCTCTGCTTTGCTGGGCATTGACCTTTTGGAAGCTTTCATTAGGAGACACCCTGTAGCCCAGCTCTGTGTTGGATTTCAAGCCTAGATGGCAGATTTTTATTTTGCTGTCCTTTCTGGCAGTTATTGTATTTCTTGTGCAGCACTCTGGGACCTTGTGTGAAGGGTGCTATATAAGTATAGGGATTGGATTGGCTGAGTAATTCTTTTTGACTTCATCAGGCTGTTAATCCTGCATGCCTGTGGTGATAAACCCAGAAAATCCCAGATAATCCTATATAATATTCAGGCAGGGCTGGCAACAGCTATAAATACATATCAAACTGTCAAAAAACATTATCATTTAGACTACTCTGCAGTCCCTTCCAAATTACATTAGAATATCCAGGCTTGACTTCAGCTCTTTCCCCCCACCCCCTTTTTCCTCCCTCTTAATGGCAGGGTACTGCCCATAGCTTAGCTTGCCAGCATAATCATGCATGTTTCCTGCACACCTACCTTTTTTACTACAACACCATGTTTACCCTGGTCCTACTTCTGTATGATTAACAGGCACAGTGAGTAGTTGCAGTTTGGTAGATAAGCACATAATTTTTGGCAGTTTTAAAAACAAAAGCATCCCACTGCCAAAAGGCTTCTGTTTACCACATAGAACAAATATTGTTACTACTGCAATTCCAAAAATGCATTTTAAATACCTCCTTTCATAAAAATGCTGTTGTAGTCTTAATGTCTAATTAGGTATATAACAAAATAACAAAATGGTTTTGTTTTGCAATTTTAGTTTGGCTAATAGCCAAAGATAAATAACAGTTTAGATCTGCATTGCTCCACAGCAACACTGTACTGAATAAAATTATAATTATCACTAATCTGGGAGTCTTTCTAATAGGATGAAAAGCTCACTCTCCCTCCAAATTGCCCTCCTGTCCTTCTCTCCCTTACAAGGGGGAAGTAGTTTCGATACAAGAAAGCATGTATGTGGTAACCAGTTTTACTGGTTAATTACACCACTGGAAATTGGGTAAAATCTCTGCTTGGGTCAGTGGAAAGATCTCCACAATAAAATGTGGTTGTGTAGTACCCAGACTCTGAAAAAGGGTTGTATATTTTCCTCAGAAATATTTAGAAGTGCGTGATGCCCATGTTTTCTGTTCCGTTTTTTCACTCAGCTATCCAGAGGCTCAGGCAGGTAACTACTCAGGCTGATCAGAGAAAAACTGCAACCGAAACACTACATACCAGCAGTTCTTGACAGAGATCAGCTTTTGGAACATAGCCCTGTTTTAAAAACATTTGATCCTGTTCTTCCAACTGAATAAAGTTCAGATTTTATTCACTCCGTAATGGGAAGTGTATGTCCTATCTGCTTTCTATCTGGAAATTTTCTGTGGCATGTAGAGAAATAAAAGAATGGCTCGATATTTCCTGCCTCCTAACCTAAAATATTTCTATAGCTTTTGCTCTACTTGCAAGTATCACACTGTCACAGCTGTAACTGTATTGCATGTCTTCATTCTTCCAGCACTGAATACATTTAATAGCTCACATACTAAGAGAGCCATATTCCTGAACTCGCGAAGGTGAGCCCTAGCTGCAGCCAGATTCCTGCTGGAGGAGGATCCTCTGGTGGTGGAACCTCTCCACCTACATGGAGAGGGTCTCAGTCATGGTCAGGCTCTTTCCTTACCTTTCCCCCCATCAGCTACAATCTCTGTGCTCCTGCTCTTTCGTTTGCTCTGTGGAAAGTTTTACTTTAACATTGGAGACAAATCAGCCAAAAAACCCATGAGCTTGCTCTGCTTTTCATTTTCCTGAAAATGAGAATTTGACTGTGTAACGCAGTAACGTTTGCAGGAGTTGTGCTGCAGCACACTGCAATCCCGTGCAGTGGAGCTGACTGAGCCGTAGTGAGATACCTGGGATACTGAGAACGTTGTGGGGTTTGGTCTAGATCTCCAAGTACTTCTACACAGCACATCAAGATACGGACTTGTGTTAATGCACTGATAACTCTACCCTCAACACTACCTCCCTGTCCCTCACCACTCTGAAAGTACGTCTGCACTTGCAGGCACCACGGAGGTACCACAAGAACAGCCTGACTTCTTACAGGGAAAAAGCTGTGCCTTGAAAACCATGGCTATTTGCATTGGTACTATGCTGAACTGAAAACCATTCCACAGTATTTCGTGATGGCGTTTACTTTGCCTCAAATGGTGCTTCCCCAAATATGAAGGCAGAAGGATACCATACTATATAAGTAATGCATGATGGCAGGGAAGCTAAAGCTAAGATCCTGAGAATCGTCGCAACATCTTAGTACTTGCAGGGAACAGTGCTGCGTCATAGCACCTCCTGTCTCTATCTGACATAGTCAATGAAACAAGGAATAAAACATGGCTACAGAGAAGAAAAGCAGAGGTGGCTTCAAATTCCGTGAGAGAGAGAGCTGGGGGCTGAATTTGTAGTCTCTGGAACTGTACGGAGTATCTAATAAGCCTTTTTTAGGTTAGGATGTTCTTATCTCAGAATAGCTGGTTTCCTACTGGATGATGGCATCTCCGAAGAGGCTGTATGAAGAGTGACTATCACTTAAATGTGAATCAAAAGGCAAATTGTGACTGTGGCTGGCTTAAAGTTTTGCAAGTCACCAGGCTAGCAAGCTTCATATTCATTGGTAATAAGATGAAAAGAAAGGAGATAAAGATTGTGGGGAGGACTTAAAGGTTTCCCCTTGCTATAGTTATTGATCTGAGTTTTTTGCTCATGTATGTATTGAAGGCAGTGGTGTGGTTACAAGCAAGGCACTGTCCTGTGTTCATTTTCATTTCATGATTTAGACTTATTTCTCAGGAAGATCAGAGACATGTATATTTGGTTTTCAAGCCCTTGGAATACTGTCAGACATTTTAGATTTAGCTGAACAGAGAAAATACATAGATCTTTTCAAAATGCAGAAATTTTGCTAGCATGTTCATTTTAGAGAATAGTGGTTTTCTGGCTTTGTTTTACAAATAGAAATGTGTTTTGGACTTTGAGTTCTTAAGCATCTGTCTTTTTTAACTCAACTGTCCCTCATCAAACCCTATAAACAAAAGAGAGGTTATTATTCCTTTCATACAGTTGGAGAAAACGGGTACAGAGATCGTCAGTGATTGCACTATATTTCCTCAAGAAGGAAATGATAGCTAGGGAATTACAATTTTTTGTTACCAAGGACCTGTCAGCAGCCAGCTGCAGTGTAGATTAAGTATTGCACATCTTTTTTGCCAGTTCAGAGTCATTCAGTTTCCTTTTCTGCCTTTCTATAGTCAGCAACTGCTTTTTGAATCAGAAAGATAGACCACATCAGAGTACACGCTCAGACTGATTTCTCTCCTAAGCATTTATTTCTTCCTTCTATTAAGGGTCTTCTTAAATGAGAGCAAAAATTTTCTATAGATAGTATACAGTTCCTTAAGTTTAAGGAAATACTGAGCACGTTGTTTCCATTATTGATTTTAGCACTGATGTCTTGTAATGGTACATTGCAAAATTCAAGTATATTTTTGTCTATCAGCAGACAAAAACTGTCTCTTCCTCCTTAACTCCAGACATACAGAGTGTATTTAACTTATTCATGCTACTCTGTATGAGCTAGGAACCGGAAATAACTCTTATCAACAATATGATATTGACCTATTGGTGCATTTTGTCTGTGCATATATGACTGTACTTGACTATGTAACTGTATTCATATGCATGCATGTAAAACTCACAAATGCATAAAAAGTCACACACAGAGGAAAGTATTCATTAGAATTTACAGCTGATTCTGGTAGTTAACAGCATGTGGAGTGCTGCTATCTATTTATAGAGACCAAAGGATTAATTTTGGCATCCTTTGCCAGCCTGTTGCATAGTATTTCTGTGCTTGGTAACAGGTGAGACCAGAAATATATAACTCAGTTCTGAAGCATACCCTGGAACAGACAGATTTTTATTTATGTTCTTTCTCTCCTCCTTTTTTATTTCTTCTGTATATGTAAGTTTTCACAAAAAGACCTCTCTAGCCCGAGCCATAAAGTACACCAACCATTCAAAAGGGAGTCACCCACAGTATTTTTCTGAATTACTGAAAATATGAACAAAAAAGCAATTGTGTGAGCCAAGGTAAATTCTGGCGAGACAGCAGCACACAGACAGATAAAGAAATGCTGATTTTATTCAGTCCTAGTGACAAGATGTCTGCTCAACTTAAGGGAGCTGACTTTGCCCAGTGGGAAAACCAGTTGGAAAAGCATGTACAGCAGTCTGAGAGCAAGACAGAAAAACTCAGTGCAATTCTTTACTTTAAACTGGTGGCAGTACTGCAAACATCCATCCTGTTCCACCCATGAAATGAACTAAGTGTCTGAAGTTAGTAGCTTGTTAGCAGAATTCATAATAGGCGTAGCTGATCAACTGGAAAACAAACATCCCTTTTCCCTGTGGGATTGCAGTTTCCTCACTGACATACTAAATGCAGGCAAGAAATTCAAAACTTGGGCCCTGTATCTAATACTAATAAGGCAGCAAGATCCACAAAAAAATATGACCATCCCATTTACAAGTCTTCCGGAGCAGACTGACAAGACCAGTGCCACTGCACGCCAAGCATCCCACCTCCCTGTTAGGTCTCCTGCTCACACATGCTGCAGGTGGAAGAGCAAAGCCTCAGGCACACTGTGTGCAGTGAGCAGTCCCCTCAGCCATGGACAGGATGGGGAGGAACCCTGTGAGGTGTCCAGAGAGGGGCTGCGTCCCCAGGAGCTGCAGAGCAGTGCTGTGCCATCCTGCATGCCTCCACCCACAGCAGCAGCAGCAGCAGGGAGGCATGAAGGATTCCTGCCGAACAAACACCGTCTGATGACAAATCATTTGGAGACACAGTTTCCCATGTGCAGTGGTGCTGCTGTGACATTTGTGCGTAACCATCACTTCCAGAGAAGCATGAGCTAGGGCAAGGGGGATTGGATTCATTTCTGCTATTTTCAGCTGGCAAAGCAAGCCACAGAGGAAGCTGGTTCAGCTTGTCTACAAAAGCTGTGGGTGTTTTCCCTGTAGACTTAAGTGGATTTATATCAGTAATGATTTTCAGTTGACTTAAGGAGAGAGCACACTGAGTTTTCTCAGGGAAAGTGATACAAACGTGTGGAAAGCATAAAACGTAAAAGGTACTTCTACATCTCTGGGATTAGTCCTACTCACGAAAAATGTTGGTCTTCCAGCTCCCAGTGTAATGAAATAAAATACCTTACTTTTACATATGTAAACTCAGCTTCTCTCTGGTTTTGGTTTGCTTTCATGTCTAAACAAGATTTATGAAATCATCTTTTGTTTGTGAATGTTCCCATTAACTTCTTTATCCTGGTCACAAGTTCCGATCACATTTAACGCAGATGTTGAAGGTCATTAAACCCCTACAGGTTTTGCAAAAATAGCTGCCACATTGAGAACTGAGAAGCTGTTCTGAAGTTCCTCCTGTTGAAGGGAAGGCTAGATCAGTGACTACTGTCTCCACGTGTAGAGAAACTAACATTTTTTCGAGACACTAAAGTCTTCTGATCACAACACAGAAAACTGAAGTCACAGATGCTTCTGGCACACAGAGAGCTGCTTCACAGAGGATGTTGTCTCCTTCCTCACAAGAGCAGATGGCCCTATAAACTGTAGCAACACCACTGCAGTTTTATCACAGCTCTTGAAATACTCAGTATTTTTCTTGACATCTGAAAAAAACAAATAGGTTGTTTAGTCCTTAGTAGCTACTGAGGGAATATGGGGTTTTTTGTCACTACGATTTTGGGGAGAGCTCAGAAATAATATCTGCATCTAAATTAAAAAAAACCCCAACAACAAAAAAAAACCCAAACACAAAAAACCCAGTAAGTAATACCAGATATTATTCTTAAAATATCATCTTTAGTTGATAGGTTGTGAAAGAGTAGTGGTGATCTGCCTTGTGATTTTACACACACAATTACCGCATAACACATTTGAATTCTTAGTTTGGAGAAAACCACCACAAAGTTTTGAGTAACATCAACTTGCCAGGTCTCACAAATATACGTGCTTCTAAACTTTCACACCATGGGGCTTTTACACTGAAACTCAACTCAGACAGACTGCTCCCAAACTGTCTGCTCCTTCAGCTGCCACATAAGAGAAATTTTGAAATCTCTCCTCCTAGCATAAAGGCATGGAGATGTGCATGTCACAGCTCAGCAGCAGGGTACCTAAAAAGGTACCCTTTACCTATTCACCATGCTGATGAAGTGCCATATCATAGAAAGCACAATAGCTCTGTGATCCAAATATCCTTCTGTTTGCCATATCCTAAATAAAACTTCACCCTTCATGCCAGCATCCCCACGCACTGTAACACATCTTTTTTTTTTTTAAATGAGATGTGCTTAGAACTGCTCTATTGTCACCATAATAACATTAATCTAATCAGCTTTTAAATAAGCCAATTATTCTTTATACAGATTAGGCCTAAACATTAATTAAATCATGTAGCTTAGACATGTCTTTTTCTAAGAAACAGTGCAATGCAAATGTTAATGCTTTCCAATATGTATTCACAGCTGATACATTTTTTTTTTCCTGCTGACTTTAATGAAACACTCTAATTTTTCTTTTCTATTCCCCCTACTTTTTTAAAAAGTAAGAATATATGCCCATAGCCTTTCTTGGCTGGGTACACGGAGCACCTTGACATTTGAACTGGACACTTTAAACAATACCATAGTTAAAAAAAGAATACCTATTTGTCTTTTACAAAGTTACAAATTCTCTAGTGTTCTGTGTTTGACATAACACTTTTGTTCACCATCTCCAGGAGTTATTTTCTTATGTTCTACTAATTTATATTCTCACTGCATTTGCTATGTTCAGGCTTCTTTAAGATGATCATATGTCAAAGTGTTACTGTTCAATAAATTGAAGTTAAAAATTCCCTCTAAAATCTAGAATATTAGGGTAAAATATTCAACACTTAAATCTATCTGCAGGTATCGTCAAAATATTTCCTCATTATCCATTGCAACCCAGAGAAATGTAAGTCATTTAATGCTCAAAGGGAAGAATTCTCTTTCAGAATGAAGAGGGGAAAGAAATAGAGGTATAAGTTTTCTTTGTATTTTCTACATCTGGACAAAAATAGCATCACCTTTTCTCTCTGCTATGTGGTGGTCTTTCTCAAACTTTTCTCTCCCTTTTGGGGGGGGATTTTTTAACTGTTATTTGCTACAGTCTTTCAGTGTGCTTGATGGTCTTGTTCAGAATAGGTTGGAAATAGTGAAATCTGTTCTGCAGGTCCCATGAAGGTCTGAGATGACTGCAGAGCCACTCACAGGGGTACCAGTTTTCTAAGGGTTCCTTAGGGTTTCAACAAGATGCATCACAAGACCATGGAGACACCCATGCATTTAATAAACGGCATAAGAAAATACAGGCCTACAATTAGAGAGAAGGTTGTAGGTGTGCTGTGACCTGCTGAGGCTGTAACAAATCCACTCCTGCTGCTAGACCACTCCAAAAATCTGCAGCAATACTTTATAACACCAGACACCTCTGATCTCGTACTTCCTGCCCAACGCCCATCCGTCTGGCTCAACCTCACACTTCCTTTTTCCCTATCACCCCAACCATTCCTGGCACCCAGTATAATTTGGTAGAAGGAATAGACTGAAATCTTCCCTCTCCCAAACTAGTCAGTCTATTCCTACTCAAAAACTACAGTAATTTTATTTACATGCAGACAAGTAAGCACACAAACACATAAATGTGTACATACACAGAGATATTTACACACTGGAGGATTAAGTTGGATTTTTAAATGAAATTTCATATCAACATCACTTTACAATGGGAATATTTTTTGTTTATGAATACTGTGGGGAAATCACCAAGTTGACACAATTAAATCTGAAATTAGAATCTAATATTAAAATAACACTGTTCAAAGTTAGAATGCTTAAAACTATGTACTACAGCTAGATATATCAGATTTGAACACATGCCCACCTCCCAATCTTTAAGTGTTCATGTTTTCTGAATAAGTTGCATTTGCAGAAAGATTTTTAGCAGGGACCGCAACCCAAGTCCATTGGAATAATCAGTATTTAATCAATATTATTTAACATTTACTTAGTAACAAAACTCTTCAATAGCATACAGTCAGTTAATGCAGCTGCGTAGACTAGTATCCAGCTTGACACAAATTAGAAAGCCAGAAGTATTTATTTGTTGTTTAAGTGTTTATGAGATATCTGCTCAAGGCTTCTGAAATGAGTTTTTTGACTCTCCATATAGTAAGCATCTATGCTGTTTTATTGATTGGTATGTAATCCTTTACTGCTTCCATTTCTATTTAGCACACTTGAAAACAGAAATCTAGGTTTTAGAAAATGATACTGATATACAGCACAATTAAATGTGAGCCTTACATTCATGACACCTTATCAAAAGAAGTGAAGTCTGGTTGATAGAATAAAGGCAAGTCAAAGTTTGAGGTTCTCACAGCAATTCAGCAGCATACACAAAACTAGTACTTCTATGAGAATAAGGTCATTAGAAGAGCCATGTAAAAGAAAATATGAAGAAATTCAAATTAAGGAAAGAAGGTCCTAGTACAGAACACCTTTTGAACTTTGGTGAGTGCCACATTGCCTTTTTATCGTATCTCTGTGATACTTTTCACAGAAGTAGCTGTGACTGAGAAGGACAGAGTTTTCACTCTAAAATATTTGTCCCAGGGGACTTTGGCAGCTGTAATGTATCTGAGCGTTTTTGTTGGTAGTTTAAGAACTGCTAAAGCAGGAAAATGTCACTTTCAACATTTGAAAGGCCAAAGACTAGAGAACTTCTTAAAATGGTGTAAAAAAAAAAATCTATAGGTTTGAATATGGCTAAAATTAATAATATTCAATGGAAACTAACAGGACATTTTAGAAATTGGAACAAAACCTCCATCATTTTATATGCCACTGTAACCCTGCAATAGAGTACTGACAAATAGAACCAAAAAATACTCTCACTGTCTTCAGGAGCTGTGACAAATAATGTTTTTACATGTTTAATTTGATTTTTCTTTGTCTTTTGCCTTTGCTAGAGAAAATATTCTTTCTTTTTTCCTGTGTTGGTCCCTTGTGGTTAATCAGAAATGTTTGTAAATTGAAAAACCTGCAAGGTAGAGTTGTGCTGACTTCTTTCATTGATGACCTCACCAAAGGAGAAAGGCAATGCTAAAAATTCACATTTCTGCTTGGTTGGAGGTTGGTGCAGTTCAGGCCTACTTACACTGTACCCTCATCGATGGTTGTTTGCTTTTGCTAGAAGTGTTTCTCTGCATGATTGGATATTCTGGTTTCAGGATGTTTAGCAAAGAAAGATCTGTACAAAACCAGCAAAACAGTCCCTGTGCAACCCCACACCTTGGCTGAGGGGCTGCATTTGGCTCTGGAGTTACCAAGAATTTCAGACCAGGGAAAGTAGAAATTCTTCATCTTTTTTCTTACTGTTTGAGGTGGATCTCTACCAGAGCTTGCACTGTTAACTGCTGTGCAGATTGTAAGGAAGCAGCCCTTTCACTACACAGTCACAACAGTAGACGTTTGCGTGATAATGGCCTCCTTCATACTTTTTTCAGACCACAATCGTAAAATTACCTCTTCTGATGTTATTCTTTCTGGAGGTGTAGCATTGCATTTTTCAGGGAGGGGAACACCTCACCATATCTTATTCCAAAATTAACTTTTTGAAGGAAGAACCTGCTATAATAAACAGTCCGACCTGAAGGATTTGTCTAAATTCACCACCTAAAATTGAGGTGGATTTGAAACAAGATTATTACCTGATCCACTTTACCTGCTGTGTAAGAGGATATATGAAATAGACTCTTAGCAAAACCACAAGCTTGTTTTACTTTAGATACAGTGGACGTGTAATTTGGCTAAAATAATAGTGGAGGGGAAAATCAAGTAAGCCTGGAGCTCAAGGTTATAATAGGGAAATGTGGGGTTTCATTTTTCCTGGCAATTTTTAATCTACTCTCCATAACAAGAAGATTAGGAAGAGTAATGTGTTTATTCTGGGGTAAAACAAACAAACAAAACTCAGAGATGATTCTAGGACCTTAACCCTCTCCTTAATAGTCTTGGCTGCTGCTTCTCTTTCAAAAATAGTTCTAATTTTCTATTTAAGACTATTTCATTTTTAAGGTTTCATTTTCTGTTTCCTCCTTATTTTCTTCATCTTCTATCTACAATTTACCAATTCCACATGAAAAGCAATTTATCTCTGATAAATCACACCACCCAACTGTTATACAGCAATTTTCTGCAGACCTGCAACTGCTTTACAAAGGGAAGTAACTTTCAGTACTGAGCTTATGTGAATTACACAGGGGAGAAGCACAATATATACCTTATGTAAGCAAGAAATAGAAAGGAGGTGTCATTTGTTCCATCTCCTTTCACACCAGGGATTACTTCCTATAGTACTACTTTCATGTAATTTATCTGGAGAAGGTTTCAGTGTTTCAGACAATAGAGAGTTCACAGAGGGGTTTTTAGACATACTGATCATGCAACCCATGTGGTCAACTTATCTTGTTTGGTCTTCTGTTCACCTTGCCCTAATATTTTTTTTTCCTTTTGGTGTTCATTCTTCATTACCAGTGCTTATCCTTTTATTTATGTAGAGGTAACTTTCTTTCATTAAGGAAATACATATTTTGTGAAGTTCACATCTAATATAGCTGCATCGCTGTTTCAGTGTGTGTTTGCAAGTTGTGATGCAGAGACAAATGGGGTCATGCAGTCATGGGCTGGGGGTGTCTGCTCACCTCTGTTGGGTGTAGACCTAATATGCATTTGTATTTTTCAAATATTTGATCTTTAATCTGTCCCCAGAGGTCAATATTTCCCAGACTCTCCCATTGCCATTGATCTTCTCTGTGCTTTTTCTAGCTCAGCAGTCCCCTTCTAAGTGAGGCAGAGTATGGTTTCAGGGAAAGGATATGGTAATGTCAGCTGCACTGCAGCCAGAAAGAAGACGAAAATGCCCCACTGCTCTGTGAAATGCCATTTCTCCCACAAGCAAGGGTTTATGAATTACACATTATTTCAGCATAATTCTTCTCCAAAATCCATTAGGTACGTTAGATTACTTGAAGCAATTATACGTAACAGCCCCTTTTCTCCTCACATTCGTGGAAGAGTTGGAACTCCTAATCACAAGTTAGTTTAGTGCTCTATTGACAGGTCTGCACCCACAACTGCAGAATAGACCTCTGATCCGTTTCCTCCTCTGAGCATTAACTTGCACATCATTCCTGCACCTGCAAAGACCCAGCCTGGGCAGAGAAAATGCTTTGCCCTTCCATAAAAATTCTGCAGCTGTTTGCATTTGGCTGTCCTGTAACAGACTGCCAAATGTGTCAGTTATCACCAGCAAATTTTGGGGGTTACAGTGTCTGTGACACCTAAGTAGAAGTGACTGGAGAATGTGCGTTCACTGACAAACAACAAAGACAAGTCTTAATGTCATGACCATTATTTTTCCTATTATACTACCATATCCTTGCACATCAAACAATTCTGATAAAATTTACACTTTTTGTATAGACGATAAAGCTGTTAATTATGATCAGATAACAGCTATTGCTGTTTTGCCTAGGAAATGTTTTACCAATAACCAAAGTTCCTTGTACAGATCTAAAACTAACTTTCACTGGCAGTTCAAAAGATTCAGAAGTTTGATTTGATTCAGACCCATAATAAAAGTTTTCATTCACTCCATTTATTGGAGCCTGTTGTGATTAAGTGAATCAGTGACCAAAAGAACCCATAAAGATTAAAATTCTGACATTAAAAAACTACTCTCACATTGTAGCAGAAGAGCATGGGCAAACACAAACTAATTATTAGTTTGACATTTAATTTGAAACAGGGAAAATGCCACAATGATTGAAGTTTATTTACTGAAGATGAAAGAGGAAGAATGTGCATGGAGACTAGCTTTTAAAATTTGAAAATAAGTTTGCTCTTTAATATAGGAGTAAACCAAAATGTTTTGAACATTTTGTCACCATGTCATGTCTCTCTCTAGCAGGAATGCCTAGAGTGTGCACAATGGACATCCAAGCATTTCCTTCACTCATTTAATCGGAGAGCTACTCGGTCCTGTTCACTGTGTCCACGACAGGGCAAGTACCTTGAACCTGCATCTCTGATGGGAGATCAGATCAAGGTCCTAAAATCAATGTAGGCTTATTGGTTGGTTCTGAGTGCTTCACGGCTATACCTAGTCAAATAAATGAGGTGGAATTTATGTCAACCGAATATAAATTTCAGTTGCTTCCATTGCTTAGACAACATAAAAAGCTTTCTGGTGGAAATTTATATATACTTTTGATACATTTCTGCAGAGCACTTCAGCCTCAGAGAAAGAGCATATTTTGTTGCATTATCACATAACAATTAAAGACTATATATAGTTTCTTCCTCAAATCCTATTTTGGCCACTAGACAAACAGTAAAGCCAATTTTCTTGCATTACAGCTTTGATTTCTCTCCCTTCCCCACCCCCCCCCCCCCATCGGTTAGGACAATTTATGTAATCAGAACATGGATTTTTGTCTTCGTGAGAAATGTTATTGCACTTTTCTGAAGTCACTCAAGGCTATTGTTGTAATCCCCCATCATATGAAAATATGAGATGAAAATAAGAGATGAACACATAGAACCTGCTAATTGACAGAACTGACTTTCAAGAAGTCAGAACAGCTTTTGTTGTGGTGTATCAAATGGTGCTTAATTCTCTTTCTGCTTGTCTCAGGTTTGACCTTGGACTGAACTTGCTGATTTCTGAACTGTTTAATAATCAACTGTATTTCACTCCTTCATCTGCTCCAGTTTTTATATAACAGGCACAATTAATCACATTAATCCTGCACTCTACAGATCTTCTGCGGGGGCACAATTTGTATGAATTTGTTTCATCTGCAGATGCCTGATGTGGATTGGAGTGGACTCACCGCTTCTGATTCGTCCTCACATGATTTATCTGTATCCACTGGCCAGCCCATAATAAATGGCTGTTGTCAGTAAAATACGCCACGCTCCTTGAGCTGTCCATGCTTTGAGTATTAACCCAGTGGAGAAAGACATCTCTTCCTTCAGTGAAACATTGCTCTGGTATTGATGAGAGGAGCAGGCGAGCTTGGTCCAGCTCTACCTTCTGTTAGTGGCCGCCCAAAACGTCCCTCCAAGAACATCGTTTCTCTGCAACACCTCTGCTGCCTCTGCACACTGCTGCCTGAGCAAGCTTCACCCCTTTACTGCAGAGTAAACCTCACCTGCTGTAAACCTTACTGTGGTACTGAGGTTTGCTGGCAACCCTGTTCACGCACCCTCCCAGGCTGCCTCTTTCTTCACCGAAAGGGTTGTCAGTCATTGGACCAGGCTGCCCAGGGAAGTGGTTGAATCACTATCCTTGGAGGTATTTAAAAGACACGTAGATGTGGTGCTTAGGGACATGGTTTAGTGGTGGACTTGGCAGTGCTAGGTTAACAGTTGGACTCGATTATCTTAAAGGTCTTTTCCAGCCACAAAGTTTGTATGAGTCTATGATTGATCTCTCTGGGTAAGGGTCAGTTTAGATGCTGTTATTAGTCCTATGTGTAAGAGGAGGAAATAGGAAGATGGTTAGGCTTCTTCACCTACGCTGTATGAGTAAACTGCAAGGAAATAGCTTTGCCTGGAGAAATATACCATTTATTCAGGATTATTTTCTCCATTCAGCTTGAAGGACACATAGGAAATAAGGTAAGAGTTTGCAATACTGTGTACCTGAGTTAGTCTCCTGAGGTGTCCAAATTTAGGCAAGCATGCACAGAGGACCTTATTTTCTGAGGAGGTAGACGTCTTTGCTCCCGTTGACATCACTTGTTACTGTATTGTCAAAGAGACACAGTTATACAATGGCTTTGTACCTTTTTGTACCTTTTTTGGTGTAAAGAAAAACAACTTTCCTGTCCCTGGTGACCCTATGTACAAGTAACAAATGACTAACCTGACGTCATGATCTGACTTTGGTGTAAGCTGGGGTTATGAAGTTCCATATCCAAACAGAGATTTAAGTGTTTTCATTTTTATTCATGTGCATCTGAAACTTTTAGCTCTACTCTTCTTATATTTATATTGTGACCTGAAAAGTGTTATGCTAAATCCAGTCAAATTCATCACAGGTAAATAAATATAATTTCTAAATCCCACAATATATCACCTTTATATTCATGAGTTTTCCTAACATACTCTATTCCATCTTTGTCTACTACACCAGTCCAAGTATGAACAAAAAAGAGGGTAAAACCAAACACAGGTATTCATGGAACTGCAATAAGCTTGATGAAGTACGTTGAGAGGATGTTAGAGATAAACAGCAGTTTGTTTGGAGGGAAAATGATAAAAGGAGATATGGTCAAGATGTAAAATAAAGGATGACACAGAGAAAGCTAACTACATTCTGCCACTTTTCTGAAACACTAAGTGTAAAGTGCACTCACAATGGAAAGTCAAGTGCTGGAAGTTCATTGGTAATGCCTCACCTCCCTCTGGCTAGGTGGTCTGCAAGTTGACATTTTCAGACTTTGTCATAGTCCAAAGTCTAACTAATCTTTCAACAGAGCAAAAGCTCTAAAGGCTGAGGTAAGACCAAGAGCTTAGTCCTTCCCAAGAAAAGGTAGTGCTGTCGGAGGGAAAGGAAAATGAAGCTGGTTTCATTAGAAAGATTTCCATGTTACATCAAAAAGAGGCCCCTGAGTTGTGATATCTGATCTCAAAATTAAGGAAAGGGCAGCAGTCTTGGATTCATTCCTCTTACCGTAGGTGCTAGGCAGCTGTGAGGAGTGCATGCTGAAGAGATTGCTAATTAAAACAAACGTGTCTGAGAGGAAAAGGGAGCTGAACAACCCAGTCACAACCCAGCTCTCCCCGCTCCCAGTACGACCTCAGACCTCACCAAATGTTGTTTATGGCTACTTTGGGGTAGAGGTGGGCTCCTGCATGGGAGATCCATTAACCATGTGAGGTCAAGGGAGTTCCTGGGCACATTTTTTGGGTGGCACAGCAAGAAGCACACCCTGAGCACAGGCACAGTGCCCAGCTTCCTCCCACCCCCTGCTGCCAGGGGCTCATCCTGATGGCAGATTAAAGGCAAAATGGGGGTTAATATATGGCCTATAATGCACCACAGGTCTGTGCTCACTCGCTCTCTGAACTAATCTAATCAACAAACAGCAATTTTTCATGCAAAAAACTTAGACATTCAAACTTCCACACTCATATCACCATCAAAGGCTCATTCTTAGCCACAGAATTTTAAATTATCACAGCTGTCCTCATTATAAATGGTAAGCCCTCATGAATAGTATTATGTTACTGTTGTGTTTATGATTATTATTTTAAGCTACTCATTAATAATATGAACCCTTTCCATGTGTATACCTTGCTGCAGCTCTGCTGACAAAATATTTCTCTTCTGTTTCTTCATGAGAAATATTAAATCAGCCTAAAGTTTAAGAAACACTTTAAAAATCAACCACAGGGGTATCAACCATGTAATAACAGATATCTACAAATGCCAAAAGGTAATAATCTAAATGTTTGCAGGACCTTAAGGTACCTAAAAATAATGCAATTTATTAAAATGAAACTAGAAACTAAAGACACTTGGGGGACAAAAATGTACAGTAATTTCCAGGGCATTAAAAACCTGCACATTGACTGGCTTGTTTACATTTTAAGGTGTTTAAATGTTGATAGCCTGAGGACTTATTGGTAACAAGATTTTACTGATTCAGACAGGTGCACATGAGAATCCTTCTCTTGTATCAAGTATAAGAAAGAAGAACTTGCCAAGTGGGAAGGCAGAGGAAAAAAGCTTCGGGTTTTTTATGTATTTATTTTGCCTGTATTTTGAGAACTGTGAGGAAGGAGATTTTTAAAGTGCAGAATCGCGTCCTGTTCTGAAAAAAAAAATTAGCCATTTATGACATTCGTGCACATCCTTCCAGAAAGGAAAATAATCCCTTGGATGGCATTTGTCATAAATCAAGGTGTATGAAGTGTGCAGAGCCAAACTACATTCTTTTTTTGTGTAGCAGGAACCTGTAGCAATGATACTCATTCCTTTGGAGTTATGGAAGTTTTACACAACAACCAGCAAAGAAGATTCAGTAAGTCAGAGTCTATCAAACTGCTTATGGCCCATATTATGGGTTTCCTAAAGCTTGCCCCTTCTCTGGAGTGTTCTAAACAAAAAATTATTTGGGGGCATTTTCTTGGCTCTCTGAAGTTTCAGATTAATTTCTGGGTGCAAACATTTTCACGCTGCACCACTGAGAAGGATGAGGTTTCATCTGCGTAAAACCACTGTCAGCACAGCTAAGCTCCATGTTCCTCCCTTGCCAAATATCAGTGATGTACTGAGGCATCAGTAATTCCCTGTTTCAGACATCCATCCACAGAGGAAGTTCTATACACACACATATTCCCCTCCAGATTCCACATAATGGGATGGGTCCATTTTTTAGATATACCACACACTGACACAGATCAGTCACAAATGCTATTTTGCTTTTCGCTACAGTAGAGTATATGCAACAATAGAATAATAGCACTTCTCCAAATACATATCCCTTTGAGACCTCATTCCTGAAACACTCTGCCTACCTGCTGCACTCATATTGTCTCTTGGCTAAAAAAATGGAAAACTGAGTATTTCACACAGACAATCAAATAATCATATAGTACTGGAGCTCAATCATAAATCGTAAGAAACCCATAATCCAGCTATCACATGGGAGTTAATTTCAGAACAGACTTTAAGCAAGTCCTTCCATAAAAAGATTAAGTGATCACATTTCATTTCAAAGGTCTTATCTACCATTCAAAACATGAACATATTGCAGGATCTTTGAACTAATGGCCTCTCTAGTCCACTTAGCATCTTTTTGAATAAAAATGTATTAGATTTTCTGTAACTTGTCATACAAACACCAGTTCTGAACAGTTGGAAGGTATTATTTTTCAGTGTACCTTTATATAAGTATGTATAAAAAAAAAGTTCTAAACACTAAGTCAGTGAGGAGGAAAAGAAAGTAAAAGGAAAAAAATAGCCACAGAAAGCTGAAAACAAGGAAGACATAAGGAGAAAATTTGTATCCTTGCATCATCAGTATTGCTGTATGCTAGATTCAATTCAGGTGAACTGCATCCTGGTTGGATGAGTGGAAGTGGTATGCAACTTCTTTTAATGCCATCAGTAGAGCTTGGATGTACCCACTGAAAATATTTTTGATCAGCAAATCAAAGTCCAGTTGCTAACATTAGACCAGGGACAATGTGCCCTCTTTGCACTTTTCAGAAGTAAGAAACATATATGTGTTACCAGCAGGTGGTCCAGCTCCAGCAGCACTTGAGGAAAGGGAGAGACCCTGACAAAAAAAACTTTCATTGACACAGCTACCTAGAAGACAGCAATTACAGACACAGAAAGCAGGAGATCTTTCCAACACGGCAACAACACTAACACAACAAAACAAATCTGTTGGCTAAGAAACAGGCAGTATTCAACAACGTTGAAGAGCACAGAGTGTGTCGACCATGCATCTTGCAGCCTGCATTCTCTGTTGACAACTGCACATTTAAACTGACCAAGGTGAGCACCAAACCACAGGTGCCTGTAGCGTTGCCTGCAGAAGAAAGGCACATTTTCTTCCCAGAGCGCAGGCTGTGTGACAGCAGAACAGAGGCTGCTAGATAGAACATCTATCCTTCGGAAAATTCCTACTGCCAGAAGGAATTTCACAACTCAGTGACACTCTGCCAGATACAGAGGGAGGGAGACGAGGAAAAAAAGTTTTCAGTTTGTGCAATGGTACACATAGACAAAAAGATGAAAGCATGTTTTCTCTGGTTAGTTCTGTAGATCAGGAAGTCTAATTTACATCTAGTAGTCTTTGCCCAGCCTGACAGAAACAAAACCCCACAGGCTCTTGTCCATCTTATAGCTGTAAATATCTATAACAGGAACACAGGTCACCCTGAAGTCCTCTATCCCATGGCTTCACTCTCTTCCTTCTGCACAACATTAATCCCTTGTTTTTGTGGGTTTTTTTTCCTTCTTCACAGAAACATCCTAAAAAAATTCTGTCCCCAGTCTGCCCTGCTCGCTGGCTGAGGGTGGTGGGATGAACCCAGGCTATTAGGTTATGCCTGCCCCTCAGTGGTACCATAACCCAAAAAAATGCTGAACCGGTAAAACAGGCATCATCATTGTCTACAAATAATTTCATAATATTTTCTGCATATGGTCATGGTGAGTTTGGGACAACAAGTGTGCCCTCCAGGATAACAGTGGCTTTACTACAGGAAACACACTTTTATCCCCATCAAAGATATTTTCAGTTCCTGATCTGTCATTGCTCCACATCCTCCACCTGTTATCAACAAATTCTACCAGTTGGCTTTTATTTCAGTGCTGGAAATTGCTGAGTTCTGGAATTTCAAAAACAGAGCCTTAGGTTATGAGGAATTTTATGTATTAATGCAAACAAGCATATATTACAGAAGTCTCTTAGCTCTGTGGAATTGTGTACATCCTAATTTTTAAACAATGAATAAAACCAACTGAGAATGCTGGTGCTCTTACATAGACATGTACATATAACACAGGTATTACAGCACAATGTTATTTCCTCTCCTAATCTTTTGATCTGGTATGCAATTCTGTTCTTTCTGTCTAGGAGGGAAGGATCTTTCTCTTTAAAAGAGATGATGAACTTACTATAATTACTCGTCTCTCTTTGGAGGAAGTCCATGCAGCAGGTAGAGTCTGAATTGCTGATCACGCTTTGCTGGTCTGCCCAACTCCTGGAAGAAACTGAGAGCGGGGCTCTTTGCGTCCAGGAAACTGTGAAATTTGGAGACAGCAATACCTCCGATGACTCATCTGCCTATTTGGAAAATCAAAGTAGGATTTATGATCATTTCATGATGTTAAGAGCTGACTTCATTCTTTTTCCTGATGCTCCCTGAAGTTTTCTTTCCACTCTAACTGTGAGAAGCAATTCAGGCAGGCAGTTTTACTCATTTAGGCAGCAATTATTCAGAAATTTCACAGCATTTATGTTCATTTCATGCAATCTTACACAAACACCTGCTAGTACACACTGTTCAGGGTCACTCTGACATTGTATAAACTCTCAAATAGAAAAACAAACCCAAATCAACAGCTCCTAGTGGGAATGGCTCCAAAGCTCACTCTAACACTCTCTGCTGTGCAGAGCTGGCACAGAAAAAAAAACAGGTCTTCTTAGACAAGGAATTAATGTTTCATGATATATGGGAATATGTTTTCAGCCCACAGATGTTCATAGTGCTTCTCAGACAGGAAGACAAATTGTTTTTTTCCCCAACATGCAAAATGTCTATCTATAGCTCAGCTGACTCAGAAGGTCTTACATAAATTCCAGTTTGGACAGACTAGTCAAAAAATGTATCTATTCAAAATTTATATCAGAGTTATATGACACAGGTTTGGGTTTTGAGGTTTTTGGTTTATCTGTTTTCTTCAGTAAAGTGGATATTATCCAGGGATTTGAAAACTTTTTCTCTCTTGACTTCAACTAGCAAATCATGTCCAAGGATAGATCACCATTGCATACTGCAGTGCAGAACATCAGCAGCCAAACTATTTTCCACCGATGCTCCAGCTGAGACGATCAGCCATGTTTTGTGCTACCACACATCCTTCAAAGACAGCACTGGCCCAGCTCAGGGTCCACATCATCCCTGAGCCAGATTGTGCTCACACCTTTGGTGGCTTGACCCTGGCCACCAACTAAGCACCCACCCAGTGGCTCGTTCACTCTCACTTACCCCCCAATGCCCCCAGCAGAGTGGAGGAGAGAATCAGAATAGCAAAACTGAGAAAAACTTGTGGGTTGAGACCAAGACACTTTAATAAGTGACGGAAGAGAAAAAGCTCCAAACAAACAATTGATGCAAAGGCAATCACTCACCACCTCCCACAAGCAAACCAATGCCCAGCTTGTCCCTGAGCAACAGCTACCTTGGAAAGACCCACCCGTCCCCCTCACCAGCTTTTATTGCTGAACATGATTTATATGGCATGGAATATACCTTTGGTCAATTTGAGTCGGCTGTCAGGCTGTGTCCACTCCCAACCTCTTGCCCACCTGTAGCCTACTTACTTGGGGCATCGGAGGGAGAAACAGAGAAAGCCTTGACACTGTACAAGTACAGATTGGCAATAGCCAAAGCATTGTTGTGTTATCAGCCATATTTTATTCACAAATCCAAAACACAGCACTATAAGGGATCCCATGAAGAAAATGAACTCCACCTCAGCCAGATCCAGTACAACCCCTCCACCTTAGTAATAAACCACTTGCATGGAGATACCCGAGCTCACCTAGGCATCTAGAGCAGCCCAAACACAAAAGCCTCCATCTCAGCTAGGCCAGTTAGTCTTAGTGAGGTGTGGCTCTGCTGCCATAGAACCGAAGGAAAATGGTAGATCAAGTATTTGCTACTGTCTGGCAACAAAACCACAACTTCATGGAAAATTGAGGCTGTTTCCAGTATCAAAGCTAGCTTTCTTGTTGCTTTTTTAGTTAGTATGAGTAGTCAGTCTTTTGTCTTTCAGCATGTCATTCCCTGATACTTGTTATCTCGACATGGTGTAAGGCTGTGAGAACATCCTGTATGTCTGTATTATCCTAGTAACTCCATTGTAAGTTTACACTGCTTTAGGAAGGAAAATTTGATCTCCTTAAATTCACAAAACCACAAAGCAACAACCAGGCTAAGGACAACTAACCACTCTATGTTTTTAATCACTTAGACATCTCTAAAGCTACGCCTGTGTTGTTTTTGCTGTATTTTTGCATTCTCTGTTCTAAACCAGTCTGCAATAACTGGTATTACGCAGCTGCTCTCAGCAGCCCTGTGCTGCTAGAACGGTTCACCCTACACCAAGTCCTCATGCTTTCACAAAAACATAAGCATATTATTTCTCTTCTAGCTAACACAGTCATCAACACAGTCATCACAAAGAGATTATCCCTTTTCTTGGCTGTACAGATACATCTTTAAAGACTATTACCGTGTTTTCCTCTTGTCCACCCAGTTTTCATTTCTGTGGGTGATGCAGCACCTGTTATTGCACTGTGTTTTCAGATGTCATGCTTTGTAGAGCTGTGATCATTCCTGTCACTCTCTTCTCTTCAGTCTTTCTTAAATCCCAGTGCCTTGAAAAAGATAAAATGTGCTGCCCTGTAGGGTCAGAATGGTGGGTCCACCTAGCCCTGCATGCTGGTTCCAACAGTGACAACAGGAGATGCTATCAGAGGGTGCACACAAGCCTGGCCACTTAGCCGAAGCTAAGTAGAACAAATGGATTGGTTTTATTATTGTATGGTATAGCCTTGCTTATTATCTCACTGTGAAGATGAATCACCAACCAGTCAACTGCAAACATGAACTGAGACACTGCCCATGACTTAACAGAATAACTCACAAATTTGTCTGAGAGAAAGTCAAAGGACTAGTAAGTTAGAAATCAGGAAATATTGGTGACTATGAAGTTTTTTTCAGCTTCATCTGCACTCAGTCACATCAGAAAAAAACCATGAATTTTTCCCTAGTGTCACTGAATACTTTTGCTTTCAATGTCAGAAGAAAGCAGAAAGTTTAGTAACAGTTGAATGAATAAATATTTATCCAACTATCTGAATTTTAAAAAAATTAAATGGATTCAGTTTAAATTTTGGATGAAGATCAAAGACCTACTTTATTTTTTTCTTTTTCATTAAAATCAACTCACTGATAAAGAGAGACAATCCAAAACCCCGAGGTCTCAGTAATAAAAAAGTGTAGTTAAGACAAGTAAAATGAAGCTAGAAGAGAGTGACAAGTAAATAATGATTCATGGGAAGATGTGTTGATAATCACTCAGGGGATTATACCATAAAATAAATCATTAAAAATGTCTACAACTTAAGGAAAGAAATATTTGTCTGTTGAAGAAGCATAGCCTTTGCAGATAAATGGTTATAAATCATATTGCTTCCATTACAGGTTTACCAAAAAGACACTGGAGGAATGTTTGATCTGAATGATAGAGGTCGTGTTTTAAAATATGTCTCATTACAAATTTACTTGAGTCACTAATATGCATTTTTATAAACTATCTAATTGTATATTTATTTATAAATTCATTTATGACTTTATTTGTAAAAATGCTTTTTCATTTGCCAAAAACAGTTTACTCATCTACAGAAGAACATGTATGGCACAGCATACATACACACCTCATAGCCAGAGTCACTCTTGCTGTTGAAACCTGCTCATCCTTCATTCTTGGTCCACAGCGTCACCTCCCCTCCTTGTATCCGAGGATCATTAGAGTAAGTGAGAGAACTCACGGTGCAGGCAGTCAGCAGCACAAATCAATATGTGAGGTGCAGTTTGTGATTGACACAAACACAAAGAGAAACAACCAAAAAAGTAGAAGTCAGTGTACTGTCAATGGAGCACTAAAAGCCAGATGTAATCCTTAGATATGATGCTCACATTACACCATCTGGAGCAGCCTGCACCTAACTTAATTTTAATTTGTACAAAGTAATTATCAGAACAAGAGTATCTTTGACAGATAGAGTAGCCATGCACATGAGACACAAAGATGGAGACTCAAATAAATTTTACACAGAAGCCTTTACCTAGACTGACCTTAGAGAGAGAAAGAACATCCAGCCTTTGGAGCAGCAGGTTAACTATTCTCCTCCTGGGCTTCCTTCCCAGTCCTCAGGATGCTATATGGGCATCGGGACTGCCAAACATCTGCCGCTGTAAATCCAGATTTTTCTACCTTAACTAACGTTCAGAGAGCCTCTTCATTTAAATACATCTTATCTTCATTTAGCACTGTACATAAGAAAGCTTTATTTAAATTTAATCACAGTTTACTATTACCCTAAGTACTTCAGAGAGTTTATACAGCTAAATTCTTTTCATTAACTTTGTTTATTCTAATTACTATCTGAATCATAGCATTCTAAGTCATTTATTATTAAAATTGCCTCAAGGTGATCAACAGAACAACTTCACTTCACATTTTTCCACTCTTTACTTCTTCTCAAAATGGTAAATGGATTTCAGAGGGTGAAGCTCCTGGGAATGAGCATGTGGAAATATTGAAATGTGGCCACAAACAAAATCATACAAAGACCTAAAAAGATTTCTTTAATAATTATGCACTTTAGAAAGAAAAGAAATCTAGCAGTGCAGGAGGATCCTTCTGGCAGCACATATTACAATGAAAATACAATTATTAAAATAATGAGCCCCAATTTCGATGCTGGCTTCACAGCAGTAGGTTCTTTGAGAGTTTAGACGGAAGGTAGAGGGAAGAGATTCAAGTCAACAGGATCATGCAGATTGTTGAAACCAGAGTGTTCTGCTAGAAATGATATAATTAAACTTTTTCTAACAATACTGCTGGTGCCTTACTCCCATCCACTTTTGAAATCTATCCTAAACCTGCACATCCTTCTTTTGTCCACCTATTCTTTTCTTCTGCCTCCTTTTGCTGACCTATTTCTATGTGGTATTTTTACCAGTTAACTTCCCTGCAATCTATTCCCTGCCTTGTGTTCACTTTAGTTAATACAATCACACCAAGATAACATCCTAAAATGTTATTGTTACCACAGAACTTCCCATCTCCTGACTTTCTCTCTTTCATCAGATTTCTGCTGCCTGAAACAGTCCAGACTTCCCTCCACATGAACGTGGGTGGGTTTTAAGTCCAGATAAAAAATAAGCTATAAAATTATTTTTTAAAATTAATATTAAACTAATCTATAAACTTGTTTTATTTTACAAACCCTTTCTAACTACTAAAGGACATTTTTTCAGCCTCTTATGAACAGTTTTACGGTTGAAACAAGCAGAGAAGTAAAGTAGGCAGCCTTTTCCTGCTTCTGTTCTCAGCTGTAACAAAGACAGAAATTTCCTCTCTTTGCACTTAAGAGCTAATCCACAAAACCAATTTTTTGCACTCAATTAGAGCTGGCAGGACTGTATAGGAAAATGATTTTCTGCATGTTTGATGTTAGATTCAAGTTAGATTCCCTCATACACTGTTAAAAGTATTCATCTCCTCTGTCTTCCATGGCATTGTCTTCACACAGGTTGCTTAAGTAGCTGCTTCCATCTTGCAAAATTTTTTGAAATCCCAGGTTGTTTCTCTCACTCCCCAGAAACTCTTTGTGATACAGACTATTATCCTGTTTACCAGAAGGACCTGAACATGAAGTCTGCGCTGGAGTGCTGATTTGGTACTTTGGCATATACAATGCTATGTCAGTGAATCCACAATTAAACTGTGTAATGAGCTGTCAAGGGTAGCTCAGGGGTAGGCGAGCTATAAAAGGGACTGAACAGGTGGTTTCTACCAGCGAACCACTTGAGAACTCAGCAGTGCCTACAGCACTACAAGTAAATACTTTGTACACACAGCTGCAGTGTACTTTAATTGGTGATTCCCAAAGATCTCCGGATGGGGGATTTTCAAGAGTCATTTCTGAGCAGGCAACAATTGTGACATTTTAAAGTGACTTTGTTTTCATAAGGCACTTTCAGCAAATCTGAAAGCAAGCCTTAGAGGTGTCTCAAGCTGTTTATGCAAAATTTTGAAAGATCTCTGAAAAACGTTAGCCATAAAATTAAGCACAAAGAAAGATTACCTTCTCTTTATTCACTTCCCAGACTGATGGTGGTGGTGATCCTGGGAGTTCATCAGCTCTCATTACACTCCTGTCACAGATACTCTATTATTGTTGGCACATCAACCACAACACTAGGAATAAATTAGCTCTAGACACAGTGGATGCTAACGAAGAACTAAGAAAGCTGGGATACATACACATCAATCTTTGAGGGAGAGGAAAGTTAAAAAGTAATAAACATTTCTTGTTCCACAAGAGACATTGAGATGTCAAGCTGTTGCAGACGCCAGTCAAATTTCTGCAGGGAAAGGATATAAGGCTCATACTGCACATAGTTCCATGGCTGTATGGCGCAAAAGGAAAAAAAAAACCAAACACAAAACGTTGCTCAGATGTTATCATCATAGCAGCAAGAATGATTTAAATATTTAACTTGTTTGTTATATTATATAATTTCTTCTACAACTATGTTAACCTTATATGACAGAGGAAGCAATTTTTTTCTAAAATCAGACACTAAAGTCTGTTAGAGGGAGCTATAAGGAAGCTCCTCTACAGGACTTCATGTTGTCTCTCCAGTTCTTCACAACAGTGGGATTGTCCCCCATCCAGCAAGACTAGCTAGTAAAGCAATGTGAAAATTGTACTAACCGCTCCAGGACACTTCAAAACATATTTTATTCACAGCAATTGTCAGTCTGGAAGAGCTTAGTAGAAACCTTTGGCTAATAGCATGGTTTTCAGAAAGGAATAATAATTGACAATTGTTGTCCTCTATGAAATGATTTACAGTTTAAATATTCATTCTCTTTTGCAGCAGCCACCAATCAAAATGACTCAACTTTCCTGCATTTATTAAGGCTGTCCTTCCATGCAATTGATCCCAGGCTGTGTTTCTTGTTGGTCCATCATTATGAACTTCATGACACTGCTGTAGACAAAGTTTTCAATAATATGTTTTGACAAAACATGAAGAAAATAAAGCCTGATGCACTTTGCTCAAGAAAGTGGAATTTATATTTAGGACAACCTTAGGGAAACAGGAGATCTCAGTGAAGGCTACAGCTCTGATGATGACCTGAGCTGACTTGGCCTTCTTTCCTTTCTAGGTCATATTGACGTTAAAGGCAGAGACAGCTCTGAAATCTGCTGAAGAACCACCCAGTAAGAGACTGCACATACTCAAATTCCTCATGTCTACTATATGGCAGCCCATTCTGCAAATGGAGTCCAGAGCAAGCTGAGACTGCAAAAGACTTTGACATCGTATATCCCCTTGTTAGCCAAAACTGAAGTCTCCCACTCTGATTATCACCATCAGTATTGCCACATTCAGCTTGTATGGATTCTTAATGACTGTCTTGGTAGCTTAGTAAAGTGGATTGATAAAAGTAGAGATATTTGTGAATTAATATATCCCAAGCCAGTTAGGGGTCTGTTGAAAGACTTTAAAGTAGAAAATTAAGCCTAATTTTCCTAATTTAAAGATCTGATCCCAAGTGCAAAACAATAAATAAAATGTCAAATATGAAAAGTTTTGAAGCATATGAGAAAGGAAAAAAGTAAATATTCCCCATCTCTCATCAGTAGATATGCCTGCAATTGTTTGCTCTAGCAGCTTTTTTAGTAGATCCTGGAATCTGAAATATAACTATTTAAATATTCTCTTTAGCTGAGAGCTGGCAGGGACCGACCTAGAAGGGAAAGTTTGGGAACAATTAAGTAATATCCTTACTTAAAGGAAGCTAGATTTATCTTAATTCTTTTCAGTAAAAGAATTTTTACAAGAGGTCAGTGTAAATGCATAGTAAATGAAGGAAAGAAATTAGCTTAAGAGATTCTTTTTTCTGGAGATATGACAGGTGTGGTTTAGGTGAAGTTTCTTCAAGAGACAGTAGCTCATACTTCTGGGCTAAATAAATTTCTGATCTCATCTATTCTAGCTAAACAGGACTATGTGTTTTACACACAAGGAAGGCGCACATCTATACTATGTCTCTGGATCATTTCCTCCTGCTCCCGAGGAAAACTAACATCAAATCTCGTCCTATTCAGAGCAGACCGTGAACATCTCCTCTCAACTTTTCAACTTTCCATTGCATATTCCCCCATGATGAAATTGGGTGTAGTTTCCTAAGCGGCATCCATTTGGAAACAAGGCCACTTGGCTATAAAGATTAATTATGCCTTAATGCAGTCTCAGGATCATTCATGTAAATCAGTCACTGGAGTGAACCAATCAAGCTTGTGAATCAAATAGAAACATAAATACAGAGTTAATTAATCATTTCACTTCTTGCAAATGTACAAGGCGCTTCTGGGAGCTGCACACAGACTGCCTGGCATGTTCCAATATTCCAGTGGAGCAAACCGAAACATTGTTTAACAAAGAATTTGAAAACACAAGCAAAAGAAATCTGGCAGCTGAGTGGTAAGAATGAAGAGGTTATAACATTCACAACAGATTACACTGAATGAAATATATTGCCTTGCTAATTGAAGATTTTATTCATGTGCATGGTTGCCAGACAAATCACATTTCACTGTCCAAAATTATACTTATTAAAAAGTTGAAAAATTTTTTTATCAAATCCTGTGTTTGGCTTTATGATCTGAAAGGCAATTTAGAAGCCAGAAATCAGTACCCAGACTGCTGTAAGTGAAACGGAAATTTGTCAACAATACTGTCACATCCCCCCCAAAAAAGAGAAGAAAATTGCTTTCTCAACACATCAAAATAAAATTAAAAATTGAACTATAATTGCCTTAATAAACATAAACCCCACCTCTCACTCCTTAATCTTCAGTTTCTCAGTGACTTTTTAAGACAAGCACTGAATGAGACTGACCAGTAAGAAAGGCTCAACACATTGTTGGTACAACCCAAAATCTTACATGCACACAAAACCACAGTGGAGGCATTTGCCACAGTACACAGGTGACCAGGCTTGAAAGTGTTACTGCTGCTTAAAACATGTTTGCCACGAATACATGACATGTGCTTTCATTCCGTCAAAGTAGAAAGGGTTTTAAATACTACAATCGCAAATGCATTATCAAATACAAGCCTGTTGGGATGATAGAGTTGGCAAAAAGCTGTTTTCTTTTACATTACCACAATGAGCTGAACCAAAACAGTTCAAGCTTTATGAATGTAACGTCACAAATGTTCACATTGAAGACTTCAGAGAGGAACCATTCCTGAGTTTGTGTCAGTTGAAAACAATCAGAAAATTGAAAAACTCTTGGAAAATGGACCTTAAAATGCAGCTGCTTCATCAGTTTTAACTAAAGACACTTGTGTCAGTTCCAATCCTAGCCTATATTTAAAAAAAAGGATGCCAAAAGAAGGTTGAAAGTACTTGAAAGGAGAAGGCAACTCTAGCTTTCATTCCCACTGCTGTTGTTTTTGCAGCAGTTATTAACGTCTTGATGTTCTTCACAATTTACTGCTGACAACTCAAGTACAGCAAGTTCCCTTTTAGTCTAGTTATGACCATTGTCCATGTCTCCCTCGCCTCTGAATTAGCATCACACCTGGTACCAAGCTTTCCAACCACTCCAAGCCCAGGGTAGATAACATTGCAAGATCCTGATTACAGTTTAGGTCAATCATAAAGATTTCTTTCCCTAATAGCAAACATTTAGTGAAACACTAGGCATGGCAGAACTCATGAGGAAATGTAGATACCTCATTCATGTACCACTAGAGATAAGAATGATCTGCTCAGGCTTTGCTTCTGTCAGACTGCAATGAAAATTTGTTTTGTTGTAAAAGCCCTGCTCTACAAGCAACCACAGACATCCCATAAATTCCCCAGGAAGCACTGGAAGAATCTTGATCTTAAAAAATAAATAGTCAAAAAACAGTGAAGACTGGGAAGCACAGCTTAAATGATGTCTTTCTCATTTAAATTGTGTACTCACTTCCCAGCTACCATGGTGATAAATACATTATAAATGCATAAAATGACAGATTTCATCTTGACAGATTAGCTTGATGAGATAAACACATAGAGTGATTTAATACTGTGCAACAAAGCAGATACTTCTCTTTTGAAACTGGAGTTTAAAAAAGGTGTAGTAAGTATCTTATAATCCAAGTAAATTAACTTGCTTTTTCAGAGACAAAGTAAATATCTGAAGATATCCAAAGACATCTTTTAGTAATATTGTCTCACTTCTAATTCAGGAGAAGGAAGCAATAAACAGAGATTTACTTAACATGCAACACAAACATTCAACCTGGTATAAACAAGAATGAAACAATTTTTGCTATGTTTTGGTTTCAAAGATAAAATGAAGAGCACTACTAAGAAGTACAGAAATACCTTCTGTTTTCTACAAATGCTGATGAGTTACTCTTCTTACTTAGTCAAATGATTCAAGCCAATCTAATTCCTTGTCAGCTTTAATTTATTTTCCAGAAAGTGAGAGGCAAAATTTGATGTCTGAATAAATATGTACGTTTTCCTTATAGATAATCCTTAATGTTGCCTGATAGAGCACAACTGAACTCACTCACTCCTCTTTAAAAGTCTGCTTATAACAGATCCAGATTACTGCAGAGGTGGAGCAAAGAGGGTTTAAACCTGGAAAACAAAATAAAAGCTTTGCTTCGTTTTACATAGCATATTTTGTATCTCTCTTTCTTGTAGCTGTACTGTTTTGGTGCAGCATCCTCTTTGCAGCATTGTATGATGTAGCAAAGCATCCCTCCAGTCTGAAGGAAAGAGAACACACAGATAAATTGTTGTTTTAAGAGAGATTAATTTCTACAGATGGGTTAGTAGGTACCACTCTGTTAGGGATTCAGTCTTTACTGAAGGGCTATGCAGCTGATATTCAGGGTCCATATTTAAGGCAGCTGCCTCCCAAGTTCTGCCTCCATGGAATGATTTTAATGCCCAGAGTCTGTGACATGTGGTGGAAACAAAAAGACAAAGGCATTTAAAAAAATAAATAAATCAGAATTGCTGTCCCAGGTAATACTATTTTTGTTCCAAGAACTACTTTGTAGGACATTCAGATGAGTCAAATATTTTGACTGATCGCATAGGATATATGGGAATTTTTGTGTTTCTACAAGAAGCTTTGAAAGGCATTTTTTGTTTCAAAACAAAGAGTGGCAAAAATGAACAGGGTTATTTTTACAAGGAAAAAACAAAACAAAACAAACCTCTAACAATCTGTAAGACATTGAGGACCTTGTAGATGAACCAGGACCAGATCTGTGATATCAAAGATGAGAATAGCTTTGATGGCCCCATGACCACCTATTTCCAACACTTAAAGCCAGGACAGGAGGAATGCTCTTCGTTAAGCTTCCTAAAGGTCGTGTCTTGACACCTTTGTTTGTGCTGACTAGTACCTTATTCCAAACATTGAACAAGTCAGTTAACAACAGGTTCTTACAAATTTTGAGAACAAAACTACAGGGCCTTATGTTGTCCTTTAGTGGTACATGTGAAGGTCAAGGTACCCCAGAGTATCCCACATTTTCACCCTGCTTCTCTGCTTTTTGGCTCCAGCAATTTCTTGTCAGCAGGGAAGACTCCACACAGTAAAGTTTCTGGAAACAAAGTGCCACTTTTATTTAACAGTTTCCCACTATGAAAAGCACTCAAAGAGAAGATAAGGTGTTAAGAATACAGATGGCTAAGGAAAAAAATATAGGAAGATCTTTCAATCTTTCCCTCACTTAATTTCTACTGATACTCCCTGGCAGGAGGGAATGAGAATGAATGATCTATCCAGTCCTAACATCATCCAGCAACTGGAACCTTTCTTAAAAAACCCCCCCAACTATCACCACCAAACGGCCGCTGACATGCTTATCACAAATTCTTTTGGCGTACCTTAAGAGAGAGAGAGGAGGAGAGACAATGTGTCAGGGTTGAGAATTCGCAGATATGAGCACAATTGCCAGGACTTAATTTCTTAAAGATATAAAAAAACAAGTACAAAGGCATCCGCCTTCCCCCCCGCCCCTTGTCTCCTTAACTAATACTCTACAAGTATCTGAATGTTTAATTCCATTGAGAACAAGGAACTTTTTAGTATGTACAAGAATTTATAACTAGAAGACATTTTGGGAAAGGAAATTGAAAGCTGATTATCACAGTGATAGTAATATCTATTGGTCTATGAAATAGCATGCTGTGGGAAGGCATAAATTAAAAACAAACCAAAACAAACTGTAATGAAAACACAAACCATCTACCACACTATGATTATAGGAGTTTCAGTGTAGGTTAGACACTGCTTCTCTGCATTTTTTGAGCTGGTTTGGACAACCTAAGAGAATTTCTTTTCCCTCCAGCATTGGGTGCTGTTCATGCATTCTCTTTTCAGGTCCACAAGGCTTGAGGTGTTTTTTGTGACAAAGCATTTCAGAAAAAAGGATTATGTTTTGCTGGATTAACTCATGTAAGTAAGGATAGCAGAGCCACTTCATTCAAGAATAACTAAAACAGACTAAAATCTTTCAACAAATCTTCCCCCTAATCACCAGCTGCTTTTCAGCCCAGCCAGTGCCAGTACATGCTTTTGTGTTCTGAAGGGAGCTGATGATGTTGGCCACACTTCAGTGCCAATATTTCAATTCAAGTGGGCATGAAGACAGTGCGTGTAGGCAAAGAAGTGTAAAGTCAGCCTTGTCCTGTGTGTCTATGGCATGAAGCAATCTGCCATATTGCTGCACATGGCTGAATCTATGAATGAAGCCACAAATTGAAATGAACATGAAAACATCTCATGTGGTGTGGTAGGACCTGAGCAGATAATAATGAGAATGTTGTACAGTTCTGCACCCTCAAGCCTCATGCCATTGTCCTGCTGTCTTGCTTAGCTCTGGTCCAATGAACAGGCCTAGCAAGAATAAAAACAAAGCACAGTTACCCTGGGAGCCAAGTGATTTGTTCAAGAAAGGTGTTCTACTTGAAGACACAATCTAATACCACAGGCTCATTTCAGAAAGGCTGACGAGCAGTATTGAGACAGTCACCGAAAAACCACCAGCTACATTCAGATGAGAGATGAAAAAGTCAATACATGCCATTACCAAATCTGTAATTTCTATCCCCACCAACCTCTTCAAGTTCTTAGCATTGCTACATAGTTCTTTAAAATATCACTCAGTGCTGTTTCTTATATCCCAAATGACTTGTGTTTTGAAAACCAGTTAGACATGTGCTTGTGTTCACAGACTGCATCACTGGCTCAGAGAAATCCATGCTCAGTCTCAAAGCCAATTCTTTAAACCTAACAAAGAGTACAGGAATAGATGGAAACCCTGTAGAAAATCCAGTCTCAAGGATTGCCTGATTTGTTCACCCCAGCATTAGTGCCAAAATGTTTCTGTCTGTGTAAGTCTCATGGAGTTAGTGTTTGGGGAGCTGGGCAATATAACCACCATTAAAAAGGAAATCTGTGAATTTTTTTCATGTAAAGTAATGGAACAGTTATTCCCCACTCCAGAACTCTTTCCTCTTCTTTTCCAAAATAACTAGATCAGCTTTCTTCAATCTCTGTAAAAGCACTCTTTGTATCCTCAAAGAATGCAGAAATATGAGTCCCATTTCTGCAGGAACAGAAGAACTGTTTTTCACCATTGTCATTCTCCCCTTACAGAAATTTGAGAAGTGCCAGTGCAGGGTCTGTTCTACTGGAACATGAACATCCTCATGAATTCATCCCCTCTCTTAGACTTACTTAGAAATTAGGGCCTTCCTGTGCCAGTCTATACACCTGTCAATAATACTGCCATTCCATGGAATTTCTCAGTCTTTATCTGGAAACACCAAAAAATAGGAGAAAAGGAGAGACAGTCTCATACTCTATCAGCCTGAGGCAGAATTAAAAACCAGACATGCATCAGTAGTCATGGCCAGTCAAACAGGCCAGAGTCTTCTTGACTAGCCTATTCTCAGGAAAAAAAAATAAAAAAAATCTTTCCATAACCAAATGATATCTAGTATAACAAAATGAAATCATTTTGGTTTAGCTATGAATGGTCCACAGCATGAGAGGAAGTGTGTGTGTGTGTGAGGGACAGTGTAAGCAGAGAAATGTGTAGCACATTCAACAGTGATTTTATGGTTCAAATAAATGGGTAATTGACCATCCACTTCAACTTTACTAGAACAGCATCTGATTTTGAATGAATCTGACCTACTATAACCCTGATAAGGCATGTTCAACTGACCTGAATTTCATTTTTAATAGTAACTTGCAATGAAGTTAACAAGCCAGTCCTGTTAAATCAGTGATAAGAAGGGAAGTAAATTTTTGAGGATGGTTTTATTCATTAGCAGGATGAATTTACATTATTTTTTTCTTCTATTTTTCCTGACTTATATCCAAGTCTTGTTGTCACCTTATTTTACAGCCAGGCTGCTGGGATCACCAAGGCTTCCACTGGACATGAGGAAGCCTGTACTGCTACTGTTCACAGACGCAATCCTTGCAGCCAGACCAGGATCTCGCTTTGATTCTCAGCCTCCTTTCGTGTGCTTTGTTTGTTTGCTTTTATTTTCATTCTGGAGACAGAAGCTGACCTTGGAGGTTTGAAATCTCATCAGATTTCTTATGGAGACAGACCTCAGACACCCTCCTTGATTCTTTAATAAATTTGAACTGAAATGCTGACTTTAATCTAACTCTTCTAGAACTTTCTCATGGACTAAGAATACATTGCAGACACTTAGAGCTACCCTTCACAATGCCTGCACAAAACCACAAAAGCCATAGAAGTACAATGCTTCTTTACCTCTAGACATTCCCACTCTATCATCTCTTCATGATAAACCTTTTTTAATATTCCACCATCAGCTTAAACTTCATGAACTGAACTCTTTAATTCCACTCCATTGCTGTTGGTCTTGCCACACTCCTCTTTGCTGCTGAAGCACACTCCGTGGAGGAGATGGATTTGCAGCACAGTGGCCCACAGGTTGTGTAAACACAACTGATAACATAGTGCTCTATCTGCAGACACCACATGGAAGTTGAAGCACCAGTAGCAATTTCTCTGAACACAGTCTAAGATTAATTATTCTTTGAGGGCACTGTCAGTGTCTTTATAACACATTCAGAAAGTGAATCATTATTTTGAAGTGGTAAATGGACCCACTAACTTGCCTAGGAAACTACAGCACTGTTGAGTACTACCTGATTGCTGATGAAGGGAAGAAATATTTCCTGTTGCCTCTGAATCTACCCCTAAGACTCTCTTCCATAACAATATTTTAGAAAAACCTTACTCTATTGGTGCCTTATACTGTCCCTTCCTTCCAGAGAAATCCCCTCCCACCTCACAGATGGATGACAGTCTCCTTGAGGCAGACCAAGGCTTTTTGTTTGTGCCACCAAGCAGGTCTCCACAATGGAGGGCCATGAGGGGACCGCCAGGAGTGACAGCACGGGGGACAGATGTGGAAATGAGAACCCCAGTCAGAGAAGGAGTTCATCGCATTGTTCCCCCTCGCTTTCTTTCTCTGACTCCCATCTGCTTCTGTATTCAACTTAGGATTAATTGACTATAATGGTGGTAAATGATTTGAATGAAGGAGTTATTCGAATTAAATTGTGAAAGGATTATGTACTTATGTTTTCAATCTCTTTGTGGAGAAAAAAAACCCTGAGTTTTTAACATTAAAATGAGTTGTATTTAGAGCATACTAAAGCCCATGATACTACCCAACTTCTTATCTGGCAAAATAAAAGGCAATTAACACTGCTAAGACCCACAAAGGCATGCAGGCAACTTCTGTCCAGCACCTTGAATTGAACACAGGTATATGAATTTCAGTGAAGAAGCAGAAGCAAAGTCAGGTAGTGGCTGCATCATCCTCACTGGTTGCACACACAGATACCCACTGAAATAAATGCAGTTTGTGTTCAGAGCAGCTTTGCTACAAATGGCAGTTATCATCAACCTTTTGCACATGAATATCATGAAAACCACCAGCTGGGCTCCCTTTCACCTCGCTTCTGCACAGCTGAACCAACCCAAGTTTCTCAGCCTATTCTCATACCTCCCGTGCTCCAGCCTCCAAACTATTTGGGGTCTTTTATGATGTTTCAGATTCGCTAGCCACAAATGTGAGGCACCGGTGGCCATCAGTTGCTTTTGATACATCAGGTTGGCAAGTAAGAGAAAGACCATAAGTCTGTTTCAATCTCTGACCATTTGATCAACACCAGACTTGGCTGGTCTGCTCTTGTGCTGTTCTTATACAGCCCACACCAACCTCCACATCCACATTGTCTCCCAAGCAAATGTGCATCTGTGGTATAACAAACCTATCCAATGTGTTCAAAGAGAGTCATATCTACTTTAAAATCCATTTACTACATTTTCTGGAAATATGTAAGGCTTAAAACATCTCTTTCTTGTACTTCTGAAATATTATTTAAAGAAAACATGTTGAGTTTTAGTGAAGTATGCAGAAAGGTAAAAGATCTCTTTGATTTAGGAAATCAATACCATGAAGGATCAGGTGCCAGTTTCAGTACTAAAAATTCAATTAAACTCTTCTCCAGAACTGAACTGTGGTTATCTGAATGTGCCATTAGAAACAGAACCTGGATTGTCTCTGCAGGGCAGTCAGCAAAATGGGATTCATCTCATGTTTAGACAGTAAATGTTTACATTTTATCAATGTGTAGACTCTCTTTGTGGTCAGTGGAGTGAAAGTTTGTTTTGGAAGCTCAGTTAAGCTGACCTGTTTGAGACAGTCACGTTATGAGGGAGGGAACTGATCCCAAGAAGGAGGTGTTTTTGTGAATTACAGAGGCAGCCAGGGCACTGGATGTTTCCCAGGGTTCTGCCAGTGCCTCTCCCACATCCTGTGCAAGTAGCAGGCATCAGCAAAACACCGGGGATTTTTCCAAGTACCTGAGTAGGTCTTCCTGGCAGCACAGTGAATACACATCACAGAGAGAAAAGATACAGCTGTAGGTGAGAAAAGGTCACCAAATTGTATGATTGCATCCCAGATTATTTGGGGCTTAATAAGGGGAGTAGCTTCAGATGTAGATAATGTTATTATAACTATTTCAGTCCTCTGTACCCTTTTCTCCTCACAAGTGATTAGGCATTAATAATTTGAAGAAGGAAACTTATTAAGAGACAGTGCAAGCTTGACGTAGGTTGACAAAACCCCCCAGAAAAAACAGTAGCATAGAGGCAAAGTGTGACATTGGCTAATTCTGCAGAAAGAGCATAATGTGTCAGATACTCAACTCGGGGTGAGAGCTCTCTACTTAAAACAGCTATTTCCAAAGATCTTGCAATATTCTATACAGAGCTGCAGAAGATGAAAAATCACCATCGCCCCAAAGAGAAAGACTGACTTTTTCAGTACAGACCAGTTTGTTTCTGTTCCTAGTGTCATGGAGGCAGTACCATCCCTGGCAGCAGCTCCTGTCGCTGGAGTCCATCTCCTTTGCTCCTGAGTACAGCAGGAAGAACAAGCATCGGCTGCTGCTTTTGCTTGTTTCATCCCTTAGCTCGCTCTTCCTCCCTACCTCAGTCGCTTCTTCCCACTTGCTAGTTTCATTGTCTTTTTGTAAGTGTTGTCTTATTGGTCACATCTCACCCTCATGAAATAGCAATTTTTCTGATGAGATACAAAGTCACTAAGTAATTTGGTAACATGAAAACTTTGCTTCAGTTAAAATGTCATAAAAATTCCAGACCCTCGGATCTACAGATCTTACACCATTTTTCACTCTCCTAATGGGTCTATCAGGAGTCCTGCAAGTTCATATCAGAGCTGTGTTAGTTCAATGGAGAAAATAAACCACCCAATGCTTTCACTGAATCTTTAACATCCCTGGATTATCAAAATACAAGTTCAGCTTTCTCATTTGCACTCACATCAGACTCCTGCATCCGCTTACGACTGGAAGTCGGTGCCTACAGCATCATTTGTTTCACTTGTTTCAGTAATGGTTGTCAATGGGGAGCACAGCCTCAATGCCTCTGTGACCACGGCCTCTTATCCTTTGTCATTTTGCCTGGGGAGGTGGATTATTTCATTAGACTTGTTCTTATAATTTCACCCTGGCTTGTGCAGAGATGCTTTCCCCACCATGAGGCTGCAAAGGCAGCAATGGGAAAAGGTCAAAGAAAGAAGTCATGTTTGACTGAAAAGACTCACAAAATTGATTTAGTGGATTGCTTATTCTGGGATCTCCTTGCTCCTTCTGCAAGCCGCCTCTGCTCTTTCCACTTGACTGTCTCTCGGCATACCACAGCAGACGTAGCAGCTTTGGCCCACGTCTGTACTATGGAGCTGGAGGAGGATGGGCTTTCTGCAATGACTCATTCTGGGTAACTCTGTGAATCATATAGAAAAATCCTTTTACTCTTCAGTTGCAAACAGAAAATTTGATTTTAACTGGCACATCTACACTCCCTCAAACTCACCATGGGGCCAGTTTGCCAGGAGGCACCTCATACGATGGTCCCTCCACAAAAAATGCTGCCTAGCCTGCTGCCAAGCCTACTGCAGTACTACAAAGCACAAGTAATGGAAAACCATCTTTGAATACTTCCCCAGGATGAAGGAGAGAGACTCTGAAGATCTGCAGTCTTACAAATCTTCTGATCCTCAGAGTTTTTCATACTGACTTTGAGCATCATAACTGGAGTAACATTTTCTGAACATTCATCCATCTTTGGAAAAGTAAAGGTAGAGAGAAAAAACCCCAGGTTGATTGAAAGGGTGGCAGGGTTACCAGCTACAAGACATTTTCAGGAGAGCTTAGCAAATCAAGATGTCAAAGCTCAATGCTGGGAAATACCTTGGTGAGAAGGGGTTCTGCTTGTTCAGAAGACTTCTCAATCGTACCATCAAATCCTCAAAATTACGACTGTCACCTCATCGTATCAGGCCTCTACTATTTCTGCCATTTGGAAAGATATGCCGAAATGTTTTATTTTAAAGTCTGATTAACGTTCCTTGACAGATCACATGTTTCATTAAATTAAATAATGTTCCAATTAATTGATCTGTTTGCAGACATTCTTAATTTAGTAAATGCTGAGGAGAATGCTAAAATTACCATTATATTTCTGACAGAAGCACCACTGAAGCCTGGTAATTGATAGCTTTGCTGTTTTCTCTGATGGCCTGAAAACCTTTTAAAGCTGAATTCTGTAATCGTGTTCATCTTTGGAAATTAGTTTTGTGAAACCACACATTTAGTTCTTGCTGAGAAATCTCATTTTATTCATTTTTAACATAATTTATAATGCATAAACTAAATTAGCTTTTGTAGCTAAGCCAGCACATTTTTCTTTAATTTTTATCTCTTCCTAATATATTTTGACCTTGAAAACGGCAGTATCTGTAGGATACTGCAGGCTAGGAACAAAGGAATCATTTCCATTCCATCACTATGGTTACACTTTCTTCTATCTCCAGCACTGAGCTGGCTGGAAGTGTTGAATCCAGAGTCCTCAGGAGGGCAAGAAAACTTCATTTAATATCATTTAGTTCTGATTACACAAACAAACACACATAGTAGAGCCCTGGATGCAGCAAATCACCACATCACGTTTACACTGCTTGTGAGATAGGATCAACAACAAAAATCAGACTATCTGACAACCTCCCAGGCATTTTTTTAGCCTCAAATGCTCACATCTGCTCATCTCAAGCCGTTCAGCCAGAATGTCATGCAAACACCACCACCACCAGTGGGCTTAGCTCAGTGTTAGCTCCATGGACGTCTTCATTCCACACGGTGACAATGAAGACAGACTAGAATTGAGAATCATGTCTTCTCTCTGACCACTGGAAATTTGATTCAGTATAATTTTGAAATGTCCTCTGATGGCTTTATTCTGATCAAACAAAGCAAGCCATTGACCCAGGAATGTGAAACATTGTTCCTGAGAAAAGGAAGAATCTTTACACCTGTGGTGCTGCACTCTTTCAAGTAACTTTATCACCTAGTCAGTAACAGAGTATGGTGGGTCAAAATTCTCCTCCTGATTCTTATCTTTTCTTAGGCAGAAGCATTACTCTACCATTTGATACATTTTGCAATGAAAAGCTTGCCTTATGTTGGCTAAAAGGTATCCAGTATTTATGCAAAGTCCCACAACAGGCATATCTCCTCACTGAGAAAAAAATCCTCCAAAAATGCAGTTGTTAATATCACAGTGTACAAAATTTTACCTCTCATGTGAGCTTAAGGACTCAAATCCTTAGAGGCTTCACTCAGAGCTAGGAAGTGTTACTAGGAAAGAGCTAAACTGAAAAAGAAAAACAATCAGCTTTCAGATTTTAATTCAGCAAAGGCTTCATGTTCCTGGAAAAAGTAAGTACATGTTGAACTCAAAGCACGGCATCTTTGTTGATAATCATCAGCTCTACATCATGGTGTTTGAAGTTCATCTCTCTTTTTCTTTGATAGCTTATTTTTCCCTGTGTTGTTGTGGAATAAATTTTTTCATATCACACTGAGTTTTAAACAAGAATTTCCCTTAATGCTCATTTTGTTTGGCAGGGTTAAAAAAAAGAGAAAAATATAGACAAGTTGGCAAAAAAATTATCTACTCCAAAACCATATGATAAGACTGCATTTTCTGCAGAAAAACAAAATCCGCAACATTTCATTTTAAATATTTTTTCTGTGAAAACCTTTTTGTCAAAAAGTTATCATTAAAACACTTCTGAGAAAACGAACTCCCTTGGAGCTCTCCTGTTGCAAAAATTTTATGTCAGGGTATTTTGTCTCTATTCAGTCCCTGATAAATACACACACTCTCCTCCTGGCCCACTGATTCCCACTGCGTTCTCTTCCGTACTGCCACCCTGCTCTTGTTTTGCCAGCTATACAGAAACTGCTCAGTTCTTGCACTGTAGAAGATTGCTCTCTTTTCCTTCATCTCCCACTGATCAGTCCTAAAAACAAGCTGCTGATTTTTCCTGCTTTCATTAAACACCATCACGACTTCTTCTGCTCTGTAATACAATAAGAACAGTAAGTGCTTTACACCCAAAGCCCACTTGGTAAGTCATGCCATGGGACTAATGCCCAGTTGAGACAAATTTGCTCCAGGTGTGCCGCACACTACCTGAGCTTTCACAGACTGCCTTCAAAGAGTTGTCCTGCAAGGGAGTTTTGAGAAACAAATGTGTTTGAGAAAAAGAAAACAGAATGGCCTTGTAGATAATACTTGTGAAGTATAAAGAAGCATATCAGTTGAATGAGTTATTTGTTATGCATTATCAGCTCCTGTCTACCAAGACCATTTTGATCTCACTGATTTTGTTGATAATAAAAGGACAATCTTGGCAAAAGATTACACACAGCTGTTAGTGCTGTGTAGGACAAATAGGCTTGGCAACTGTAGCTTTTTAAGAGTCATATCCCACTTATATATGAGACATAGGATGAAACCCCACAACCACACATATCCTCAGCCAAGACACCACCTCTCACCTGCAATGAGCCCTCTCCAAATAAGATTACTCACTTTCTCACTTCCGTCCAGAGTGCTATAGAAATTAGGTGTATTGCTGAAAGGCCATGAAGCAAGGAAGTACTTCTTAGCCTGGAGAAGAGGAGTCTGAGGGGAGACCTTATCACTCTCTACAACTACCTGAAAGGAGGTTGTAGCCAGGTGGGTGTTGGTCTCTTCTCCCAAGTAACTAGCAATAGGACGATAGAAAATGGCCTCAAGTTGTTCCAGGGGAGGTTTAGGTTGGATGTTAGGAAAAATGTCTTCACCAAAAGAGTGGTCAGGCATTGGAACAGGCTGCCCAGAGAGGTGGTGGAGTCACCATCCCTGGAGGTGTTCAAAAAACGTGTGGATGTGGCACTTCGGGACATAGTTTAGTAGACATGGTGGTGTTGGGTTGACAGTTGGACTTGATGATCTTAGAGGTCTTTTCCAGCCTTAATGATTCTATGATTCTTTGATTCTATTCTATCCCTCATCCCTTCCAAACTCATTTGTATTGCATATCTCACTCACCCATTATTTATCTTGTACTTCTCCCCCCAAATAATTCAGCTAGAGATCCTATCTTCATCTCTGTAAAGACAGTGATATTTCTCTTGTGAGTATGTGGTACAGAGAGGCTTCAAACTCTTCATAGAAATTCCTGCTGTAACAGCAACTTATTTGGCTGAATGGTGTAGCACAAATTGTGCAATTCTCATTCATGCAACTATGATCTACATAAAACTTTTCCAGGATGTTTGAAGTAATGACCAACTCTACATTGAGCAAAATGAAGAGGAGTATGTGAAAAGGAAAAGATGCATTACCAAAATGCAAATGGGAGGAGAGGAGAATCTCTCAGTTCTAGGTATGAAGTACCAGCAAGACTCTGTACTTCAAAATATTACTGAGTGGGATCTCTTTTGGGTTGCCTTAATAAAGGTTAAGAATGACTGTGGGTGGTGATGAACTTGAAAAATGTGACTTAAGTTTGCTGTATGGTGTTGACTCCTCATTGGGCATTAAAAAGAAAAGAAAATCTCTGCATGCAGAGGAAGCCTCCATAATGTCCCATTGGTATGTTTCAGAGCCCTAAGAGCAGCTTCTTACTGCCCCTCCTCAGTGTCTCTCTGGGAGATTTCCAACCAACACTTCTAGCACTGTCAAACTGTGTTTCATTTTTCTTTCCCTTTCAAGTGTTTTAAATTTTCAACTATCATAATTTAATTTGAAATTATCTTCAGACATTGTACGTGGGCTGTGAGTGAGAATAGTCTAGGGAAAAATGGTAATAGCAATTAACAGTAAGGGAGGTTCATACAGAAGTGCCATTCTATTTAAGAAGAGTTGTAACAGTATTTTCTGTCAATATAATTCTCCTTTTCATAGGTAACACAAATAAGAATATGTGTTAGGAGCATCCATATTCACAAATTAGCAGTGATTAGACCTGCAGAAATTATTTTTCTTGTGTTCCTTATTTGTCTAGCCTCTTAAACTCTGATTCCCACTTCATGTCTGTCAGTTTCCTCACAAAAATATGAATCTGCTGGTTGTATCTTTCTAAAAGATGTGCATGTGATGGACCTAAAAATTACTGTTTGTAATAAGAATTTGTGGTCTTGAACAAATATATATGCATATATATACACATACATGCTTCCTTTAATCACATAAGAAATTCTCTTGATGAATTGGTGTATTGGTCACAAATACACACACACGACCCCAGAAATTCTCATTTTAAGATTGTTTGCTGTTGCTTAGATCTTGGACTGAAGTATTCCATGCTAGGGGATTTTCCTCAGGCTGAATGGTTTTGGAAAGTTTAAATGTTTCAGCCACTTCTGAGAAACAGGCAAAGGGAAAAAAAAAAGTGTTTTAGCTAATTAAAAAAAAAAAAAAAAAAGAAAGAAAGAAAAAGAAAAAGAAAACCTCTCTATGACTCATCTTTAACAAGAGAACATCCTTTCATGCTTTGGAGCAAGGGCACACAATTTTGTAAGGAAGTTAACTTTTTTACAAGAATATGCTCTTTATTGCCACCATACCTTTGAAAAACAGCAGTTTCCACTTGCTCACCAGAGACATGCCCAGCAGCCACTGTAGCTGCCTAATTCATGAATGCTCCAATCTTTTCACATTCCTCATGATCACAGGTCCATGATTGCCGAGCCACATTGGATCCATGTTCAATGCTAACACAAGAGCAGGGAACTTACTTTATGGCTTTGAATGGCCACCCTGCCACTATGCAGGCCTCAACCCATCTAAGAGAGGAACAGCTGAATTTTGATTTACAGGATAATAATATACCTGGACTTGCTTGAAAGTAGCAAAAAGAAAAAATGGGGATAAATGGCTGGAGAGAAGAGGTGAAGGGAGTCAAATAGTGGAAGGAGTGAGGAAGAAGTTGGATCGGGCAAATAAGATTGCATTTTGGTCTGATTAGGGACAGAAGAGCCAATTCCCAGGCCCAACCTATGAAATGAAAAAGCTTTCTGAGACCTTTGCAAAACTGTGCAATTAAGGACAGTCACAGTATCTGTGTGCAAAACAGACACAGGACCAAACTAAAATTGCTCATCTGTTAGTATATCTTCTGTTATGTGTCAATAATTAGCCATTATGCTTTGATCACTTTATTGTGAATATACATTTGCACATGTATATCTACCCCTGAGTAGGTAAAAATATATCCAAAGGTGAAATTTTGGTGCAATTGAAAGCTATTGTAGATCTGCCTTGAATTTCATCTGACTGAGGACTTCACAGCATCCCGAAGACCAGCATATCACACAGAGTTATTATTAACCCCTTCTTCATAGGTTTGCTGCAAGCTGTCACTATTCCATTAGGCTTCTGTTAGTGCAGCAGGATTTACAGTATTTGCAAAATTCACAGCAGCACAGGAAGTCTGTTCTGTCAAACAATCAGCAATCAAGCAGTTTCTGAGAAAAAGGGGACACATCCATCAGTCTCTAAAACACCTTTTAAAACATAAGAAAGAGACATGAAGGAACGGTGCCCTGACATCAAAAAATTCAATTAGTTGGTACCTTTCTAGCAAACAAAAAGCTGCTCATTAGGCATGTTAAAATCAATCAGGGGAAAAAAAAGAAAAAAAGACTAAACCCAAAAAAACCCCAATTGGAATCTTCCAGTGCAACGCACACTATTTTTAGTTTATACATGCTGCATGACTTAAAATATGAAGCAAGAGTCCTACTGCCCAGCAACAAACAACTTGCAACACTCTAAATGCAAATGTAGAGAAAAAAAAAATCAACTTACTGGAACTATTAGATGATCCTTCAAGCTCTTGAGCAGATTGCAGAGAAAAGGCAAATAGAGCCTGGCTACTTTTAGAGGTCACCAGCTGAAAAGACCAAAAATCATTGGTTGATATACTGGTTGATGGTTTGTCTTTGGTCTGCAGATGATGAAATACTAGGTGTTCTGTATTGCTTCATTTCATGCTATAAAACCAGCAAGTGTTTCCACCATCTAAGTATATCTACTTCCAACCAAAACAGGAAGCTACAAAGATTGGAAAAACCTAGTTTGAACAGAAATACACTGGGAAAATATAATTCCGTGCCCCCCCCCCCCCCCCCCCCCCCCCCAAGATTCCAGGCAATTCTGATTTTGCTGCAGTCTTTAGAGTCTTTAGGCGGATGAATGGGGCTGTCTCAGACATCTTCAGTATTCAGTTCTCTGTCACTCTATCTGGGCCCCTAAAAGGCAGCCTGAAAACTGAAGGGAAAAATGGAGTTTTCTTCAGAGTAGTCTTTTTATCTGGAGTAGATTCTGGAGAGAGTTCTGTCACCAGCACAGCCCTCCTTCCTGCTGCAGTTGTGGTGGGTGTCTACTGGGTCCAGTCCTGTCCAGATCAACCAAACCTCAGTGGCATGTTTATTTTGCACTGCAGACCTGCCTTTGAAAATCCTACCTGCCTTCCTCCAGCCCTACCTAAACCACAGCTCTTAAAGTAGAAAAAAGGTAGTAAAAGACACGTGGTTCTTAGTGGGGGGCTGATACCTTCAAGGTACTTGAGCTCCAGACAGCTGTCAGAGAGGGAGCGACTCAGCTGCACCAGCCACGTTGCAGCAGGGAGGGGGAAAGAAGTGCGGTCACCAAAACTGAAGAAAACAAAGTGACATCTTGAATGGATCGTTGGACAAATCTCCCCATCCTCCTGCTCAGCAGCTGCACTGCTAATGAAATCTGGTTTCTAGGAGTCTTTGCAGGTTTTATGTATAATAAGGGATCTGGCCACCTTCTCACAATATGGGCAATTATTTTAGGTCCTGATTCCAGCTGTTGTAGTTGCTCAGGGTGCAGTAGTTGCTCAGATTTTCTTCTGTATCCATTGGCACAGGGCACATTACTTTATCCATGTCCGACTTCTGCTCAAAAGAGATATGGAGTGGGAAGAAGGGCTCCAACTCTGGATCCTCCTCTCATTTCTGTGTGATGTCCAGCAGCTACAGATAGGTTTTGCCTTTGGCCAGGGCAACGCAAAATTAAATAGGACAAAGGATGAATAAAGAGCCACTTTGGCAGGCTCTGCGCCTGTAGTATAAGGGAAATAGGAAGGTAGTCATTGCATAAACAGTGAAAGACCAAGTATAATCAAAATCTTGCTGAAATCAATGTGACTTGATTCAAGTCTAGCAGGAAATGGCTCTCAAAGCAGATAGTTAATTTAGCACTTTTAGGATGCCATTAGTGTTCTGATATATTATTAATTAGACTGAAAAAAGGAGAAAAAGACACAGCAGATACCAATTACTATAGCACAAGCTGTAAATAGCCTGCCTTTTCAATTTTTCAGGTTTTCCAGATTTGAATATATTAATGTTTTATTTAATATATATTAATTTCCTATCAAACTTCAAAGTGAACTGTCTTATCAGGCACATTTCATGTGTATTGCATAGGTGATGCTAAATGTCCTGGGGACATAAATAGATATCACTCGATTTGCATTTCCAGATCTGTCCTGTTTTTAATAATGTATGTTAACTGTATGTAAAGATGATGTACAATATGTACAGGTCTAGCAAAAAACTATTTTGAACTACAGCTCTGCTCGAAAAGCTCATGATTTCTATGGGTACTACCATAATATTTAAGCTGATGCAGGGTGGTAAATTATATTGGACTGAGCACATTCCTACTGAGGTCAACTGGAGATTTGCTACAGACTTCTCTGGGAGGGGAATGGAGATTCCACACATTAGTTAAAGTCAGAGTGCTACAACAGTAGTTCCTATATTCTTAATGTACCTCCAATACCATTAACTTCTAGAGATTTTTGGCAAAAGATATTTGGGAGCAAGATGAGCAACATATAATTCTTTGGGATTCTGTGTAATAAAAGTACAAGACTAAATCTCCTTTTGAGAGTGCAGGGGAGTATTTACTTTTCAGGGAAAGAGGTCATAACTGTCACTAATTTGTCATTTTTTCCTGGTGGGTCTAGCCATCTTTTTGAGTAGGAATATGCAGAGGTGATGCACAAGAGGAAACAAAAGAACCCCACTTGAGCCAAATGCACCCTATTCTGCAGCGTTCTGCATTTCCAAGATGTCTATGCTCACTTGGAGAGCATCATATGCCTAATTTTAACAATGTGTACAGGCTAGACTGGTGTGATGGAATCAAGCAGATTGCTGAAAAGGAGATGATGCTTAAAAGGCTGAGGGTCCTATTGTACAGACACTTTACAGAAAAGTTGCATTAATGTGTGTATATATTTATAACCATAACAATATTTATATAAGAATATGAATCATGCCTATTCCACATAAGCTGTAGTAATATAATTTTTAAAAGATCAGGTTTGTCTTACAATATTAAGATTTAAAATCTGCCCACTGTAATCTATACCAATGTGATTCATTGTAAATGTTGAATATTAGCTGAAGCACAGTTAGCCTCAACTCTGCATGCACATTACTCACAGTTTACATAATACCACAAACAATGCTGTTCATTAGACCTTGACCTATATACTATCCAGGATTCAACAGTTCTAGGAGTTCTGAAAACATAATGGCAAGCTTTTGCAGTATAATCTCTGGAATTAAATTCCTCTCTACACAGCAGTTGTGATCAGTGTCTCTATCATGGACCCAAACACTCCGCCCAAATAGTTGTATGTTTAAATGGTTTTTCATTTCCTCAGGGGCTCGTATTGGGACCGGCACTGTTTAACATCTTTGTTGGTGACACGGACAGTGGGATCGAGTGCACCCTCAGCAAGTTTGCTGACGACACCAAGCTGTGTGGGCAGTCGACATGCTGGAGGGAAGGGATGCCATCCAGAGGGACCTTGACAGGCTGGAGAGGTGGACCCGTGCAAACCGCATGAAGTTCAACAAGGCCAAGGGCAAGGTCCTGCATGTGGGTCGGCACAATCCCAAGCACAACTACAGGCTGGGTGGGGAATGGATTGATAGCAGCCCCAAGGAGAAGGACTCGGGGGTGTTGATTGATGAGAAGCTCAACATGAGCCAGCAGTGTGCGCTTGCAGCCCAGAAAGCCAACCGTGTCCTGGGCTGCATCAAAAGAGGCGTGACCAGCAGGTTGAGGGAGGGGATCCTGCCCCTCTACTCTGCTCTTGTGAGACCCCACCTGGAGTACTGCGTCCAGCTCTGGGGGCCCCAGTACAGGAGAGACATGGAGCTGTTGGGGTGAGTCCAGAGGAGGGCCACAAAAATGATCAGAGGGCTGGAGCCCCTCTCCTGTGAGGACAGGCTGAGAGAGTTGGGGTCTGGACAGCCTGGAGAAGAGAAGGCTCCAGGGAGATCTAATTGTGGCCTTCCAGTACCTGAAGGGGCCTACAGGAAAGCTGGAGAGGGACTGTTTATGAGGGAGTGTGTTGACAGGACAAGGGGTAATGGGTTTAAGCTGAAGGAGGGTAGATTTAGATTAGATGTTAGGAAGAAATTCTTGACTGTGAGGGTGGTGAGGCACTGGAACAGGTTGCCCAGAGAGGTTGTTGATGCCCCATCCCTGGAAATCTTTAAGACCAGGTTGGATGGGGCTTTGGGCAACGTGGTCTAGTGGAGGGTGTCCCTGCCTGCAGCAGGGGGGTTGGAACTAGATGATCTTTGAGGTCCCTTCCAACCCAAACCATTCTATGATTCTATGCTTCCACAGGTAGACTAAAGAACACCTTCATACACACACACACACACACACACACACAGAGAGAAGAGTTTTAAAACTCCTTAAATTCAAGAAACTCTCCTCTGAATCCAAACTTTGTAACTCAGCACTTTACTGAGTCAATTAAAACATCCACAGATAAATTTGAATTCTGTATGGTAGTCATTCAAGCATGATGAGTTCTGACAAGCTGGTGAAATCAGAAAAATACTTGGGGGACTGTAGATACTACCTCTGGTAGAGGAAAAAACCCAAACAAACAATTGGGTGATTTGGAACAGACTTTGGAGGTGGTTATTCTAATAAAGATCACCCAGGAACAACTCATCCACTCTGGACTCAGCTCAGGTGGTTTGCTTCGAAGCTCTGACAGGCAGGGAGGGTAACTACTGCTGTTCTTCTGAAGGGCAAGGTACTGTCAGGGAACAGGAGACCTGATGGTGGGGCCACAGCAGTGCTGGCAATCTGGATACGCCGCAGCAGGAGTGCCAGAGGAAGGCACAGCCAGAGGGCACAGAGTAGGAGGCTGATTTGCTAATTTCCTTATTAAGCAAATTAGGAAAGGAGCCATGGTCAGTGATGTAGTTGAGGAAAATCCCAGTAAAGGTCCTTGGCCAGCTTGTACATAGATACCTCAACAGGAAAAGCCTGGACTAGGCTGTTTGTCTGTAGAGGCTACACAGAAAATGATAAGGTGTTTTCTCATATATAAACTCAGGAGGCAAACACTGCAAATAAAAGGTGCCACAATGTGGAAAGAAACCTCAGACAACTAAAGAAAATAATTGGAACATGCATCTGTCTGTATATAGGGTAGGGCAGTGTTAAAATGTGTCTCTGCCTTATTGCAGTAGTATTCACAACGTTTTTGCATGGTTTCAAGGTTTCTGCTCAGCAGAAGTTAAATATAACTTTAAAACTGTACAGGTTTTCTTGGAAAGCCTGCAGATACAATACCTTTTAAAGAGGTGAGTCAGGGTGAAAAATTAGGGTTTCAAAGAGATTTTTATTTTGTATACAGTCTTGCTTTTGCTACCAGTAGGGGAGAATATCAAAAGCTGCCTGAAGCAAGACTACTATCAAATTCTGATGGGAATTGAACATTCAAATCATGGCATAGCTTTGAAAACATCAGCAAGAGAGTCTCAACTTCACACATCCTATTACACTTCCCTGCCACATTAAATTACTGTGGATAAAACACAACACTTCTTTAATTAAAAATTTATTTATTTTTACTTCTCTCTCCTCTTATTTGGAAAAGGTTAAAAATAAATAAATAAATAAATAAGCCAGCAGTTTTCCCCTTTCAGGTTGGGTATATTAATTCATTTCTTAAAACCCCAAATCTTTCCTTTCCTTTCCTTTCCTTTCCTTTCCTTTCCTTTCCTTTCCTTTCCTTTCCTTTCCTTTCCTTTCCTTTCCTTTCCTTTCCTTTCCTTTCCTTTCCTTTCCTTTCCTTTCCTTTCCTTTCCTTTCCTTTCCTTTCCTTTCCTTTCCTTCCCTTCCCTTCCCTTCCCTTCCCTTCCCTTCCCTTCCCTTCCCTTCCCTTCCCTTCCCTTCCCTTCCCTTCCCTTCCCTTCCCTTCCCTTCCCTTCCCTTCCCTTCCCTTCCCTTCCCTTCCCTTCCCTTCCCTTCCCTTCCCTTCCCTTCCCTTCCCTTCCCTTCCCTTCCCTTCCCTTCCCTTCCCTTCCCTTCCCTTCCCTTCCCTTCCCTTCCCTTCCCTTCCCTTCCCTTCCCTTCCCTTCCCTTCCCTTCCCTTCCCTTCCCTTCCCTTTCCTTTCCTTTCCTTTCCTTTCCTTTCCTTTCCTTTCCTCCCCTTTCCTCTCCTTTCCTTTCCTCCCCTTTCCTCTCCTTTCCTTTCCTCCCCTTTCCTCTCCTTTCCTTTCCTTTCCTTTCCTTTCGCATTCATTCATGAAAATATTAATTTTGATTGGAAAAAAATCACACTTGGAAAAGGAAAATGTTCTGTCAGCTCTGCTCAGTAACAAGCCTAGTTGTCATCTGGATGCTGTTTCCCACCTTTCTAAGAAATAAATACAGAAGTAAAGTGAGAGCACAGAGAATTGCAAAAGGATAGAGAATGTCCTAGAAGTTTTGATCACATGACAAGTACTCAAGCTCTTATACAATTTTAGGAAATCTCAAAATATATTTTGCTAATTTTTACATTGACTTGTTTTGGTTTGTTTTGTTGCAAAAATAAGCATTTCTGACTGAGCTAACAGAAATTAAAAGGCCCCAAATCATACTTAAAAAAAAAAAGTTTGAATGTTTACCATGTAAATATGACAGGCATTGTTATGTATGAACAAGGAATACAATCAAAGTTTCTTATTCAGAATTAACCAAGTTTAGCAAGCCATTCCAGCTACTGAGTTATATTGCTTAACATGATTTCTGTTTTCTTATCACTGTGCATTGCCTTTGTTGGCTGTACAAGTTAATGAGTGGCTTCAAATTTTCTGGCCTTGGAATCATAGTAAAGTGAACTTGCTAATACAGTGTTGTGAGCCACAAATACAAGCTAAAATACTCTATTAGGCGATGAATATCGTAAAAGAGACAGTATAGAGCTAAAATTGTCAACAGATGCACTAGTGAGTGGCTAACATAATCGCTCTAGTCCTCCAGAAGTCGGTTAACTAGCACTAGGCCAAAAAGGTAAATAATTATATGTGACCCATACACTGACACATGAAAGTTTGCGCACTATAAAAAGTATTAGGTATGAAGTAAAGTATGAGCTACCACATCCTCAAAAGGATCATACAGGACTAATGTCCAGCAGACATGATAAACAGCTGTTCCAGGATCTTTCAGAAGATTAAATTTAAATGAATGGGCCAAACACAGGCGAGGTGAAATCAATGCTTAATGCACTAAATCCTTTTCCTCACTGTTTCATCTGAGAGGGACCTAAAGAATGTCTGAACAATATATTTATCTTGATTGCTTGCTCAGATAAAGTAAACACTGAATTCAGTTCAAACTGACTGCTTACTGTTTCTCAATGTAATGAGAAAATTTTTCATATTGAACAAATAATAATTTAGAATTTAGAGCAAAATATTTTGACATGATTGTTACCTATGGAAAGGGGAAGAGAAATAAGCCTAATCTGAGACATCAGTATTCCTTTAATCTCATTTGCTTGATGGTTTGATATGGGGTGTTAACGTACATCTCCTTTCTAAGAGGAATGGAGCTCTTCAGCTTGCAGAACTATGCCTCAACCACCCTGCTAGAAGACAGCAGAAGAGAAACCTCTCATTCTCTTTCATCAAAGCAGTTGCATTTATTTTTAGGCACATTACTCTATATTTAGAGGAACATAGATTACAATCCATAGCACCTAATCCCAGGCTCTTTCCCTGATTCAACTGATATTGCAGTACCTTATGAGTAAGAGGTTTTGATATCAAGGGCCTTGGGAGGCCCCAGATCAAACTCACCTGCAGCCTGAAGCTAGGAAATTGTTGAGACAGGAAGAAACTATGTCTCTAGGTCTCTCACAGAGTGTCTCATAGAGACACATAGATTTAAATTCTCCTCGCAAAGGAAAAAGATTGTACCTCAGACTCTGTCAGATTCTCAGCACTGAAGTCAGTGCTTTCCCAAATCCTAGGGGAGCCTCTTGGTTGAAAGTAGCAAACAGACCTGTAATACTTTTCCCAGATCAAATTATTTGATCAGTCTGACACAGATGGAGAATGCTTACAGGACAATGAAAATTTCTTCTTATTTTCTACATAAATAATTGTCAAGAAATGCTCATGTGAGTTTAAATTCATTCCCATTCCTTTTCATTCACATTCCCTTCTAAAAATACCACTGGCAGCTGCACAGGATAACCAAGCAAGTAAATCTATACACTAAAAAGTGGAAAACTTATCAAGATTGTTACATACTCAACAGTCAAAAACAATTCAGGTGAAATTCAAAGGAGGAAAATTTTAAGGCAGAAAGACAAAACATAATAAAATGAAAATATTTTTACATTAAATTCTCCAGAAATATTACATTGCTTTTATGAATTCCTGCTGGGCAACATCACCATCTGATGCCCAATAAAACAGACTCAGGAGCAGAAACAGAAGAGAATAATTGATATAGAAAACAACATCCAGTTGTATATGTCACTGCAGTGTACAAATTTATGAGCACAATATCTTGAGACGCTGTGCTACAGATTTAGCTCTTATCAACTGCCTTACATATCTAGGATGTGTTGTATGTATAGAGGTAGTAATTCAATGTCCTGGTTTAGCCCCAGCCAGCAACTAGTTCACACCATCTTTTTTTCAGACTGGATGCAAGCAGACAGACACTGTCACAGCTGCTGAAGTAACCTCACCATCCACATGTGTCATGGTTTGGCCCCAGCTGGCAACCAAGCACCCCACAGACGCTCACTCCCTCCCTCTGGTGGGATGGGAGAAAGAATCAGAAGAGTGAAAATGAGCAAACTCGTGGGTTGAGATAAAGACAATTTAATGGACAAAGCAAAAGCCTCAGGCACAAGCAAAACAAGACAAGGAATTCATTCCCCACTTCCCATGGGCGGGCAGGCAGGTGTTCAGCCATCTCCAGGAAAGCAGGGCTCCATCACGCGTTAACAGTGACTTGGAAAGACAAATGCCGTCACTCTGAACTTCCCCCCTTTCCTTCTTCTTCCCCCAGCCCCTGATATGCTGAGCATGACGTCATATGGTATGGAATATCCCTGTGGTCATTGGGGTCAGCTGTCCCATCTGTGTCCCCTCCCAACTCCTTGTGCACCCCCAGCCCACTCGCTGGTGGGGTGGTGTGAGGAGCAGAAAAGGCCTTGGCTCTGTGTGAGCACTGCTCAGCAGGAACGAAAACATCCCTGTGTTATCAACACTGTTGTCAGCACAAATCCAAACCATAGCCCCGTACTAGCTCCTATGAAGAAAAGTAACTCTATCCCAGGTGAAACCAGGACAACCAAGTACTTGAGTGTAGTTGAAAGAGGCATTTCTTGAAAATATCAAGACAAGGGAGAAAAATGATCAAGAAAACAAGGTCAAATGGAGGAACAGCATTTACAGGGATAAGGTGTTAAGTGCAAGCCCAAGAACATGATTGCAGAGCTTGCTGGTCAGAGAAATTCTGGTCAGCTGGTGGATAAAAACCTTGGCCAATAAGAAAAAAAATTGGTCTCAATATATTGTAAGATTAACAAAGAATTACAGTTAATGGTTGCTTGCTGATTAGATTGCATACTATACTGTGAACAGAGATAGGAAAGAATGGATATCCTAGAGAGGGATACAAAATAATCATGAAAGCTAAACAACAAAAAGTCTCCCAAGGGTCAAGATGCAAATAAAGGAAAGCTTAGTTTAACAGCAATGATACATTGTCCTAACAGCTGTAAACAAGAAAAAAGTTACATATCCGGAACGACAATGGAAATGGCACATCAATCATCAAAACACGTCCATGATTTTCAGACCCCTTCCTTTCTAACCCTGTATGTGATTATTCTGGCTAATGGCATTTAGCAATCACCAGCTTCCACTTTTCTATAAATGAATAATAATTCAGAATCTACTGTGAAACATAGGCTCAACTTTTGACATCAAATGCACTTGTACACACGGAGGAGGAAACTAGAGCCAGCTCTATGGGATCAAAGCTAAGCTCTACAGATTGTTCTTCATATGTTTTACTAGAAATTCTGTACAACCTTCTATATCTTTCTTTCTGCCTCGTGATCTTTTCTGATCCATAACAATCAAACTGCTAACTTCTCATATTACAGATGAGACAATGAAAGGACAAGTAGGATCTTTCTAAGGTTTGTTGTCACCCTGTTATTCGTTACGTGTTCTAGACAACTGCTTTTCTCAGGTCTCAAATATACAGGCTACAAAGTGTGGAAGTCTGGTATATGTCTGAAAAAACTGAAAATACACGGCTAGAGCAAAAAATATAAGAAATACCTGACAATGGATCTCCAGTCATTTCTTTTCATTTGTTGGCAGAACTGAAGATTGCATTTATGCTTCTCAGAAGAACAGAAAAAGTGCTTGAAGAGCCATTTGGCAGGTATGCTGAGACACAAGATATCTGAATAGGCCTGAAAAGCAGAACAGGCATCTTATTGCTTGCTAGCAGGAACCAAGAAGAAGAAAAATCACTTCCCTGGCAAACTAAAACATGTTGTTAAAAGATAAAATTTCCACTCCAATATCTAACATCAAAGCTACTTTGTAGAAATAAATTATCACTGTCTGATTGACTTATCAATATATGACAAACTGCTCTTTGAAATCACTGGAACCAGGACCTGACACCCTCTGCCATCAAAGAGTATGTGTCAGAAAAACAATGCATAAGCACATGTTTATTCGTTTTAAAGTAATAGGGAGCATGGATTTCAACAGGACTGTCCAGCTGTCAATATAGCTGCTGTGTCTGCATTATTTACTGAAAGCTGTGAGCACTAACTTTTAACTGACATCTGCAGTATAAGGAACTTGCCCATGTGCCCTGTGGTCATTTACAATGTGTAAAATTTCACTTTTCAACAAGCCATATGGGTCTTTTACAGAAAAGGACGCAACACAATAAAAAAGATGAAGAATAAAAAAAGAAGTAAAAACCTCAATTGGCAGCATTACTACAGGCGCAGGCAAATTAAAGAGAAATCTTTTGAAATACTAAGAGTGGTTGATTTTCATTTAATTCAGTATTTTTCCAATTCATATTAGAAGGAAACCAGGCTGGTGTAATTCATAGCAATCATAGCACTACTGGTATACACTACCAGGAAACCAGAAGTATGCCAAATGAATATTCTTTGTATTTCTTGCAAGATAACTGCATTGTAGTTGCCTGTAACAGCATTTCTCTCTACCAGGACAGATTTCTATTGCCTTTTTCATATCGCTGGGAACACAAACAAAATAATTAGAGATTTACTATATCCTTGGTGAGCAAATCGCAGGTAGAGAGTAGTGTGTGGAAATAGTATAATTTCTTCTGTTTGCTTTTGTTTCTTCTACCACTGTGAGATCTGAACCAGACCTATGGAAACAACTTCATCCTACTCAACGGTGCTGTATTATTTTGTCTGGATGAGAGCAGTGAGAATGCCCATTTTCTCTACAGGGCATGAATTCTCTCTGTCCTGGTTTTACAACATTCAACCTTTGACTCCAAACTGTTCTGGGGCTGTGTGCATTGCAACCATGTGAATGTGAATTGCAATAATAATGAAATTATGAAGGAGCAAAATAAAGGGCTTTTTCATTTTGGTTCCACTGCTTGGAATGAATTTTTAAAGTTGCCTACTACATACTTCTATAGTAAAAAAAAGATAAAGTAAAAAAGAGAATATTGATCAGAAATAGCAATTCTGCACATAATTTTGATACAATGGTATTAAAATACCAGATATTTTTCCTTCTACCTGAAATAGAGAAATAATTTTCATAGCAAAATATAATTAACAACAGCCTTTTTCTAAATGACCCCTCTACCAGAAAAAAATGTTTGCTGTTATGTGTACAACCAGACAAACAGTCTTACTAGTTTCTCCTACAATTTTTTACTTAGTCATGCTGATGAAAAGTGACAAAATAGAGTGTTTCTTTCTGCTTTGTGACAGTAATGAAACCAGAAGCAAGAAGATGCATTACAGGTTAAAAATAAAGATTGCAAATCAGCTTTGTTAGCCCTACTTTTTGGTAGCTTTATTAAAAAACCCAAAACCAACCAAAATGAAAAACAAACAAAAAATCCCCCCAAACCCACTAAAAGACACTCTATTGTTTTATTTTTATGTGCATTTCTGTAGTTCCAATTGATTGTGTTATCCTGTTAGAAATCTGAAAATATTTTCCCTAAGCACATTGTCCCTTCAGGTGGTAGGTTTTGGCGGGGGGTGGGGTCTGTGTGGGAGGGGAGGTTTAGCTTGTGTTCTGAAAGGGGCTGAAATTGACGTAGCTGGTTTTGCTGAACAGGAACAGCAATTTAGCATAGCCGCGTGTTGCACGGGACTGGCAAGTGCAAGGGATGCAGCCCCAGGATCAGGTGTGAGCTGGAGGCTGTATGTGTCTGATGCTGCAGCAGTGTCTGACAGCCAGCAAGGTATCAGCTGCTCCTCTGACACAAAGCAATTCCCATGGCACAATCTCTTTCCTTTAAAAGAGATGCATTTACACAGAGTGCCATGTTTGTGATTTATTCTGTCACTTCACTGTTACTCACCTCTTCCACTTCAGTCTTGTTTATTTAGCCTCAAGACTCAGTGTCACTGATAAACTATTCTCTTCTAAAGTAATATATGGACATATCAACTTCATCCTTTTTCATTGTCTGCCGACAAGCGTTGTTGCAAAACTTGACACAACTTGTGTCATGGTTATCCATATCATTGGAGTGAACGTGAATGGCCAGGCTGTGCCACTGAGGTTAGGAAACTGTGAACTCCCCAGGGTTTGGTGGAGGATGCTCTAGAGGGACAAGACACTGACAGAAAACAAAACACCCAGTAGTCAAGTCACAGGTGTATTTTTTCTTCTGCACTCAAGCCAGTACTACTACACTGACATACAGGTAACCAAACTGAACCTCCCTGCAAAACTGTTCTGAGGTTAGAGAAGTCACTGGCATCTGAGAAGGCCTGGTCATGAAACACATGAAAAATCACAGAGCAATTTGGTGGGAAAGCATAGGGTGCAGGGTGGCAGGACAGAGACTCCTCAGGAAGGTATTGCAGGTGGAAGAAGAGTCCTGCCCCGGGGTATGCACACAAATACACACAGAAGGGAAACAAACAGGACGGTCTGGAGCTCCACATGCAGCCACAGAACTATGGCTTTGCTGCAGTGACTGAGACCCCAGCACCTCCAGGGAGGAGATGAAGGGGATGAGGACGGGCACATCACAGAGGTGCCTGACAGGATGGTGAGAGGTAGTCTCATCAGCTGAAACTAGAGGTTTGAGGTTCAGTCTGGATTTAAGGGAAAGGCTTTTTCTCCCAATGGGGCCTGGCCCATGGAAGTGGTGCCATCTCCCTTTTTGGAGGGTTTCCAGCCCCCACAGGACATATCCCTGAGCAACATGGTCTGGGTGGGGGTCAGACTGGAGACCTCCTGAAGCCCCCGTTGTCCTGAATTGTCCTCAGATACTACGGTCCCAAACCTTATGCTGTCTTTACAAAATAGAGAGTTGTCTATTTCTGTGGAGGCACAGAAATCCAGAAAGGTGTAACTTTCCTTGGGTATCACAGGAAAATCAAGTTTTAAAAAAATCCAATATGTAAAATTGAAGACCTAGATTGTAGTAAAAAATATTGCCCAAATCACCAGGCATCATAGGTCTTTATCATGAGTTCAGATTTGTACAAGGTCTGATGCAGTGATTAAACTCAGATTGTCCAAATGACCATATCTGAAATCACAAAACATGACCCAGAAAACCCAGTTGTACTTCCAGTTGCAAAACAGCTTCACAGCTATGATGTTGGAAATGTTGACTTTGTTGCTTAATAGGAAAGAAGATAACAACAATTTCCAACACTTCATGGTTTTTAACTCCATTTATCCTAAATTATACCAAGTTATGACCAAAATAATTTTTCTTAGCAGTAGAGGAAACAAAACCAACCAAATTTAGAAATTTTATTTCTCTTAAATTTGAAACATTACTACTCGAAAAGTCAGCACTACCAAGCTCCGCCTTCTCCAAAGCACAAAGATCAGCAGGAACAATTTTCAATTACTTCAATCAATTTAGTTAGCACTAAACCCATTATGTTTCATATATGCAATAAGAAATTTTAATAAAGGCTAAAACCACTGCAGGTGAGTATAATGATATGTTGTTTAATATTAGTAGAACATTTTGCATCTTCTTAAGTTTGCAGGTATCATCATATAGAAAACATCATCAAAACATGAAAGCAAGGAAAAAACTCAATCATAGGTTTGGCATTGTATCATTTATTTAGAGATTTAGAAAGGACTTGATATTGCAGGATGGATTGTTCCCACAAGAGCATAAACTGCTTTTTGGGGGTTTCTCAGCCAGGGGTGGTTGTTTTACATCATTGGTGTGGCTACATGGGACATGAAATGGCGTGCCAACACTCAGCATTACACACATGCAATTTGCATAACACAATGTACAATCTGCATCTGAACTCAAATGATGGGATTGCCTAAAACATGACTAGTTCAAGACCACTATATAAACTCAAGTTATGTTAAGAGTATTTCAAGCTTAACAGCACAGAGCAAATGATCCCAGCGATAAAGGTTTGAATCTCTGCCTATTCTTCAATTTCACATATCAGAATACTGCTTTTGTGGACAGGCAATTTTCTCCACAGTGAGAAAATCTCATGCTTCGATGACCTACCTATGTATTAGAAGAAACAATTTTTTTCCCCTTCAGTTTGCAAGAGCTTCCTGGAAGCTTTCCAACCCATCCCCTCACCCCCTCTCAGGGTCGTGCCTGAAAACTTGCTGTCAGGAGGGGGTTTGCTTCCAAGTTCTTCAGGAATTTTCGGAAACGGCTGTTGATTCTGCTTGCTCTATAGGCAGCCAGTCAAGCATTTTTTTTCCCAAGAGATGGGGGAGGGACAGAGGTAAGCAAATAGCATGTTAAAAAAGAAGACCAGAATTATTCACTGTCAGGATTAAGGGTGGCTCTTCAATTATCAGAACAATGACTGTAATCAACGGATAAATACCTGATGCCTTCCAAGAACTCTGACCATGAAGTTGAAAACAATGTTTTGCAATGTTGTTTCTGTCACCTATCATAGAAAATGAAAGGGTAATCAGCAAAATGGCAGGGTAAGGAGACAAGGACTGACCAAGTCCATGTAAAGAGAAAAAATATTCTTTATACGCAGTAGACACTGCAATGACAGGGAGAGGCTCTTGTGAATCTCAAGAGCAACCAATATTTGATCCCTGTAGGCTATGTAATGTGAGTAAAATCATGCCCAGAAAAGATCTCTCTATTGTTCACTGAGCCAGTAGTGCAGTGTCACCTCTGTCATTAATAGCTATAATAAACAGTTTTGAGAGTGACTTGAGGCAGCAAGGGCAAGGAAAATGTTTGAAGCACAGGATACAGGAAACAGTGACAAGAGCAGTGAGAGCTCTTACCAAACCCATCTCCCCACCACAGGCAGAGGATGCTAATTCCAAATATTCTACCCCAAGTTGTTGCAAAATAATACTTTTTTAAAAGGGGTTAGGGAAGGAATGCTGAGCAGACCAAAAAAGAGATTATGTTTCCCAGACTGACAGACTGCAGAGCCTGGAGTCATTTCTCCATGGCCATTTCCCTCACCTGTCAAGAACATGTGCGTCAGAATTTTTTTAGAATAGGGAATATGTCCATTCTAAAGGAATAGGCATGACATTGGTATATGGAGGGGGGCAACCTAAGCTCTAAGATCAGTAAATATGTATGAATATTTGGCTCCACAGTATGATTTAAATTTAGGAAAGAGCCTTAGCATAAAACATTCCTTCTTCCTGAACTAATGTTTAAATCTGGGAAAAAGTAGATGGAAACAACAGTAAAGAGCAATATCATCTCCCAGCCCTAGTTTTTCTGCCACTTCATTTTCTTTTCTTCTTAAGAGCATTTTATTTTTGTTTGACAAAGTAAAAATTAATAAACACAACCAGGACCTGGTATACATAAATGAGGCATTTAAAAAAAATAACCTCAGCACCAGAATTGATCACTGGTTGAAAAGTACAGGTTGATATTTCATGCAGTAATCTCACATTTCAGCTACCACCACAGATGCTGGAAGAAGGCACCACTCTTTCATGCTCCTTGCACTGCGGGAGAAATCAGTCTGTGTCCAGGAGGACTGCTGTTAATAACTTTGGAAGCCAAGTAATTTTATTATCCCACAAAATTCATCACATTACCAGAGCACGCAGAAATAAATTTTGTGGAGGGCAGTTTATAGGGACAGGTGAATAACTGAATTAGAGGCACTCTCAAATAGCATGCTCTGCTCTTGGTTGAGTGTCTGGGTCAAATCTCTAATCAGGGTACCAAAAAGAATAGTACTAAATAATACAGCTCATATGAAAATATATTACTTAGGAGAAAAATCTTCATTTTACTGTATTGCTGTTATGTGTGTACATGGAAAGGTGCACAAGTCATGTCACGATGTGAAAATGAAATGAAGGATAATTCCTAAAGAAACAACATGTGGCACTGATGGTTGTGGGGGCAGTTAATAAGATACAGGCTGCAAGCTTGCACACCAGGTCAGTGATTTGATACCAGGCCAGGTAAGCCAGGCCTAAAGTCACTGCTGTCGGCTGGTCTTGAGTCATTGTGACCCAAGTCAGTAGCTGCAGCCTCAACTCTAATGGGTTCTTAGCTTAAATAAAAGAGAAAAACATCATCATAATGGGTGTCCTTCCTTTCAGCTTGAGCAGAGGTTAAGTTGGCAAGGAAGCTGAACTAGATCCCAGAAGTATGTCCACAGTAGGAGTTTCCAGGAAAACTGCTGGATGTGCCCATTTTGTGGTCCTGGCTGCCTTTGGTTTTGTAGAACAGTTTGAACAGGCATCCTGGGGACATGGGTAGGGTCTAACCCGACCTCTGTAGGCAGCATTCTGTGGTTTTGGGTCCTACCACCTTGATTTCTGTAGCAAGGGCTTAATCTGAAGTACGTGTTCTGGAGGAGTGTGCAGGCTTTATGTAAAACTTTCCAATGATGGAGCATCTCATGGAGGAATTTACAAATTATTCCTGTGATTAATTATCATCATTGCCCAAACTGTGTGTCTTGTTTTAATCAGAATTTGACTAGCTTCAACTTCCATCAATTACTGCTATAGTTTTAGTTAATACAGTGAGGAGCCCTTCTTATTAAGTTTCTGTTCCCCATGTAAATACTAAATTAAAAGACTGACCAAGACACTCATTAATCTTCCCTTTTCATAATCTAAATGGATAGACTTTATTCTTTCCCTATAAAGGAGGTTACCTAATTCCTTAACAAGTCACACATCACTGCTGAGGCTTCAGGAGTCCCGTTTATTGACCTCTGCCTTGAATTGTGGGCACCAGAACTTCATGTCATGATGTGGTGGCTGTCACATCAGAGCCAAATCCTCACAAACTGCAGTCTTTTCTACTGAACATCCTCCTGTTCATTCACAAGTGCTTAATAGCATGAAGCCAGAACTAACTGCTGCACTCCAAGTCATAGTGAAGTTGAAAACAATCAACAACAACTCACTACTCACATCCCTAGACTTATATAAAGAGGGGTGTGGGGGGGTTATTTAATCAGTGCCATTTTGATTTCCCTGTGACGCAATTTTTCCAGAAGTAAATTATCTCCTTAAAAATATGTGTACATATATACACACACACATGTGTATGTGCATACCTACCAAAAATACCACTGACATTTCCAAGAGGCAAGCAGGCACTCCCACAATTCAGGGTGACAAATGTTTCAATGTGAGCTCATCCAACTTCTAATAGAGGGCAACACTCACATAACATCTTGGGATTTTTTTTTTTTTCATTAGATAGAGAGGAAGGAACCCATAAATAACATAAACCAAGCAAGATCTCATCACCTTATCTACACTTTTCTACAGCTGACACGAGCTGCCAGGAGTGCTGCAAGTGGGTTGGTTCTTCACTGTATTCAAGGGCTCTTGAGTCCTAACGCACTTGTGGCAGACAGGCTTTTCCTCAATATGCATTGCAAGTGCATTCACAAAAGCAGAACAACCATCAAAAGTCACAGAGAAGTCTCTCTTTTTATGAAGTGTTATTCCCTGACCTAAATCAGTCTTTGCCTTTGAATCAGTTTATGTTACTCCCTATTTAGCGAATTGATTGCTGCTATGGCAACCGCACATCCTACTGTACAGACATAAGTATTAGTCCTTGATACACTCCCCACTTATGCTCTCTCCCAAATGCACTCTGTGCAAGTTCAGAATTAGAAAATATCTGGGGAATTAATTTGCTTTGACATTGCTGTTATCTAGGTTGCATTGTTTTGCAAAGATAAAATAAGGCTGAAGGTGTAAAGTTTACATTCATCGCACTAACAGCAAGCTCTAGGATGAGTACAGGGAATCACCCTCCCCACATCAATTTTTCTTATCTAGAGGTAGCAAAATATCAGCCCAATGTCAAACCTGGAGAGCAGTTCAGAGAGCTAAGGAAAGACACTCCTGTGGTGTAAGAAGTTCCTAGGCAATCCATCTCTCAGATGGAAGAGTAGAAAATGGGATAGAAATAATCAGACTTCTAACTATGTGTATGTGGCTGCTACTGGTTCAGACTGCTATCTATGTGAAAAAATCAGTGACATAGCCCAGAGGGGGCTGTATCACTCTTGGAAACATTTAATGCTGTTAATGAAGGTCAAATGACAGAGGTTTGTGGGTTTCTGGCAAAGAGCTATCAATGTTCATATCATTACAACTAAATGGAAAGCGTCTGGTGGGAACAGGCCATCCATGAAAACAAACGCTTCAGATATTCCCTTGCCAGTACCTTTGCTTTCATCCCACCAGTTTCAATAGCACTCTGCATGACTGACACAAATGGATGCTCACAGGAGACAAAGAGCCCTTCCATGTAGGTTTTAAAGGAAATCCCTTCTTGCCTCACTATTTCATGGTCTGGACTGGCAGTCAGACTTTTATTGGCAGAGAGGACAAAAAACCCTGTAGAATTTCAATGGGAACAAAACTAAAAGAGGTGTCCGGAAACTACCTTTTGAGCAGTACAGATATTAAATGGAGAACAATCCACTTTGTATTTTTAAGCCTCCTTCCTCCACAGCTTTTAAGTGGGAAAGAGATAATTTTCTTTCTATTAAACCACCCAAACTTGTATACAAAACCACTGAAACTACCATGTTGTGTTTACATTTCCAGGGTTTTTCTACAAAGTAAAAATACACCTTTTTTATCCTATTTTCAGCTGTTCTGAGGAGTCACTGTTTTCTTGGGCATAAAAGTGACAAAAGCTTACTTTGCCAAGACTTAAATATGTGGGGAAACACACCAAAAAAAATCATCCCTAAGCCACTAAACAGAATGGAGTGAAACCCCAATAATAAAACATAACATCTCCAGGGAAAACATCTCAATCTAACTCGTAAAAAAAGTATTTTGTAGAATGATGTTAAGCAAAAAATAGGAGGACGTACTGACACTTGTACAGTGGTTTAGTCTGGGAATAAAACAAGGGAAGCTGAGAAAGTCAAAGCTGACAGAGTCAAAGGCCACGGAACTAAGAGTCTCTAGTAAGAATCTAAGTGCACCTTGACTGATAGATATCCAAAAAAGCTAGAATTACATTCTTCCCCCCCCCCCCCGCCCCCCATGGGAAATAAATTATTGTATTCCTGATCTTCCCCTTTTTCAATAAAGGTTCAGCATTCTCTAGACCAACTGCCAAATGGATCTCTTTGTAGGCATGAGTAGAAGAACAGCACTCTGAAGGAATTTATTGCAGGAACTTACCCTCTGCCAAAGTGTGTGTGGGGGGGGGAGGGTGGGGTGGAAGTAGTTACACATTGATTTGCAAAGATCATTGCACAGATTTCTCCAAATCCAGATGAAATTGCTAACAGACCAAGTGCCGGTAAATATATGAACTTGATGGCCTGGGTAGAGCAAAGGCTAGACTTAGTCAATCTCTGTCATTCTCATATGAAAGCATTTCAGCATCTGCCTGTTGCATCTGAAGTGGCAGCAGCTGCTAAAAAGAGCAACATGTACAGCATGTGCCACTATTTCCTTTAATTTTCTTCTGTTGCTGCATTTGTGACAAGCCCTGCACCCAGCAATAAATGGCTCATCAATGGCAAAAAGGCCTCCAAAATCACTGTACTGCTGCAACAGTCAGGCCAGTTGCTCTTGCAGCACATGTGACCATATGATTTTGCCTTTACCCTAGGATACCTGGAATGGCTGGTCATTCTGCAGAAGAGAACTTTTTAGTCATTGAAGAAGTCATTATAAGATGCTAGACAAAGATGTCTGAGCAAGAAACTGATTTGCAGGCTGATAAGTTTGAGGTCATCTTGAGCAGCAGATTTGTCAGACGGGTAGACACATGATAAGATAAAGAAAGAGGAGGCAAAGGTGTGAAAGGTGCAAGATCTGGGAGCAACCACCTGAACATGATGCAGTGAGAGAAAAGGAGAAATAATGAGCCTCACACAGGTGGAGCCAAAACAAGAAGGGCAACAGGTAAAGATGATTGCAAACACTTCAGTCTAAAGGGGTATCAGAGGTGGTGGTAGTGGAGGAGGTAGGACAGAAAGCTGTTTCAGTAACTGAGATGAGAAAGGCACGGAAAGAAAATTTTTACACTGTGATCGGAAAATGGAAGGCAAATCTCCATAAAGTTACTGGGGGAGAGAAAAATTCAGTGCATAGGCTAACCAACGATGGGCCTTCATCAGAGTGAAAGGAATGCTATGGCTAGGATATCATCTGTAGCATACAGGTCTTGGTATGACAAAATTGCTAAGCTGGTTATGGGGCTCCCTTATGATTTCATCACAGCTTCTTGCCCCACTAGGTGACACTTATTTAAGGCATTTATCCAGTTTTTAATGAAACTCAGAATACCCAACTGTGTTGCAATGTGCATTTCTAACTGTGTGTTAATGGATTCAGGCAGACGGTCCTAGCTATGTGAAAATATAAAGTCACTATGGGAAAGTATCTTTTTGAAAAGTCATGTGGCAAATTTTGAGAATCACACAATAGCTAGAACTTACTTACACTAAGGCAGGGATTGCCTCATTCAAGAGAAAGACACTTTTGTTTGTCATTACCATGATGCTCTGCACTCTTATAAAATATTGTGGTGTTTCTTTTTTTATTAGCCTGACCTGGAATCTCACACAAACAAATTTTACAGGCACTTTTCTGGGGGCATCCATATATGCCTCACACATATTAATATGTCATAGTTATATGAACTTACATTCATACACCCCAGGTTACAGACAGGCATTAAGTGTTCAGGTTATAATTATATAGTCATTCAAAATACCAAACTGCAAAATCTTGTAACTTGCTGCTAAATAGTGTGCCCAACAACAACAACAGCAAAAAGATAAGAAAAAAAAAAAAAAAAGATAATATAGGCAAGTTGATCTGGATGTTGTAGAGAGCAGCAGAAGGAAAAGAATTCATCACCAAATTACTTCTAGAAAATCCTTAGGTATGTTATTTAGGATGCCCACAGGCAATATGCGTTCAGGACTTGGTAAAAGGTGTATCAATGTGCTCCAACATTTTGTGAAATCCAGTGATTCTGCCATTAAACCAAGATTGCAAGAGTTCAGTTTTCTGTTTATATCTTGTATTTCTATCCAGTACAGCCAGCTGACCTTGAAGAAATTGTGGCAGCACCTTTCAGGCATGTTAACCCATTGATCGGTTAACAAACCATTCTCAAGAGATGCATGAGAGTCTGCGTGTGTGTGTGAGTGCACACATCCACTTCATACCACATTGCTCACTCTTATTATCTCATCACTTGAGAAGCACTGACTTTCAATGCTCCTGCATTTTTTCACCTAGCTACAAAAATCTGTTTGTATCACCTGTGTTGTCCCTACACATCTACCTATCAGAAAGGAATTCAAATGCACTGGTTCTTTGTAGGAACCATCTTATTGCTGAACTAATGTGCCTGTAACTGCAATTCTATCCATAATGAATCTTACATGTAGCACTTCTTTGCATAGTCAAGCACAAAACAAGTGTTGCAAAGGCAGATTAGTAAGTGACAAAGAAATCATTACCTATCACAGTGCAGGGGACTTAAATATCTGAGGTAGACAGACACACATGCTTCCCTGTGCTAATTCATCACTGCTTTGCTCCTTCACCACTTCTGCACAATTGTTTCTGTCTGCATGAAATGCAAGGTTAGACTAGAAGTACTTCACACCTGCAACAGACAAAAGTCTTGATCGATCAGCTTTCCATATATAATGCAGCCCCATTACAGTGCAAACATTAACTTCAGCTTTTAAACACTAGTATCTGCTGGGTTAACTATGTCCACAGTTGCATGTCACAGCTTACACAAATTCACAGAAAAATAGCCATGCAAAACTCTAACCCGTGTTGTATAGTCATTCTATCACATCATAATTAACATATCATCTCTGATATAGATATAAATTCTGTCATCTACAGGTGCAACATTTATTTTTCTGTTGCACAAAGCTTAAAAGATTGACCAGCAAATCTCCAGTGCTGGCTCTGCGCACACCATAGGGTATTCTTCTGATCTTCATTCTTCAGTTGCAGATTTTATGGAAATCCTTCAGAGGCAGGTGGCAGCAGAAGGTCACTGAAGAGAAATGTCATGAAAGAAACATCACCCAGAGAGAGATACTGTATGTAAGGCTTTTTGTTCTTTTGTGGTTGTATGCCTACATATATAAACACCGTTTCAGGAGGAAGTTTATACAGGCATTACATAAGCATTTCATGGGACACGAGGCAGTAACACACTTTCTTCTAGGCCCAGATTCATAAAGACAAGCGAATGAGTTTGCAGACTCTGTGAGAAAGCTCACTAGCCAGGGTAGATTACAGGAAAAACAGCCACATATCCACCCTGTAACTTTTTATTTATATTACAATAAGCAAAGCAGGAGATACCCTAAATGGCTTTCAGAGTTGTCATTAGAAACTTGACAAAAGAAGATACCACTATTCTCAGCTGATGCTTTGCCTGTCTTTTTCCAGTTCAGCAACCTGCTTGAAGATACCATCCAGCTCTCCCCTAAAATGGGTATCCAGTCTCCAGAAAACAGATACAGAGTGCATACTTCCCACCCACTTGATATGAAATCCCTTTTCTTAAGAACAAAATTGCAATTCCATATGGTGCAATAGCTCAGGTTGCATATGCGGTCTTACAGCCAGTGGACCTTTGGCGCAGAGCACTGAAACTTCAATAAACTAACAGTGCAATACTACATTGTGGAAGTTTGTGACTTTACAAGATTTTCTTTCAAATGTGCAGGAAAAATAAAACCAGACCTTGAGACTGTTAAGTCAGAATGTCATCTGCTTTATTGGTTCAGAATATTTAACAAAAAAAGAGACATGAAAAATTTTGGGTATTGACTAAAAGATGACAACATACAGTTTTGAAATGGAATCTACTGGAAAATTTTGTTTCAGAAACCTCCTGACTATTCATGTACTTCAAAGGTACTGAATAAGGAAAAAAATCTGCTACTTTACTATTTTCCCTTCATTAACTAGTAACCAGAGTATGGTATGCAAAGTTCTTCAAATGAGAAATGTTCACTCAAAAGACTTTTATGTTCCTTCATTTGACTGGTGCAATAAAGCATGAAAAGTCAAATAATTGACTTTGCTGTACATGTTTGTTTACAATGACATGGAAATTACAGTGAACAAGCCTCCTAAACTTTCCAGGCTTCATCTACATTTGGAAGTTGTACAAGGATGCAAGTAATTATTTAATTTAGGGTTCTAATTGTGCTTTTCTACCAATAAGCAAAAAGCCCTAAAAATGTGATAATTATACTGAAATATAGGGTGACGTTACCAATTATTCTGTGTACAAGTATTTCCCTATTGGTAGAACAGGATTTACCTGGGAACAGAGAAAAGAGCGTTGCATTGTTCTTGTGTCTAACATCACCAGAAAGCCAGGATATTTTATATAGCAGCTGCCTTTAAAGCATTAAACACATACAAAGGACAGAGCAATTTATTTGTAAAAATGTGTGCATATTATTTTCTCAATAAATGTGCTACTTGGAAATTAAGACTGCAAATATGACCCAAAGTAAAAATATTTTAGAAAGACCCTAACCTTCACTTAGCATTTGCCTCCTTCTACATGAATTTCTGCTTCAACCAGAGATGGATTCTAGAAAATCTCTCTACTGGCTTTGTTTCACGACACATCGCATTCTTGGTGGCCAGGGACCAAATTATCTTTCAGTAATGATGCCATAAATCTAATGCAGCTTCACTGAGCACTGTGAGGTTAATCTGATAAATTCAAAGTGCTCAAATAGAATTTAGCTCCCAGCTCATGCATAAAAATGAGAAAAAAATTTGAGGTTCCTATTAACAAGTGAACTTGAAGACTTTGTCCTATTATCAAAGACAACGTTTGGAAACAAATGGTTCTGAGACATGTGGATTTGGCAAGTAGAAAGGAAAAGCATTGCAGCTGGAAATGGCCCTAGAGGTAGATTTCTGCTGACTTCCTTCAGGCACCAATAATGTTCTAGAAATGGACAAAGACTAGCTTACGAGACATGTTCTGCATTGTGAGAGTTGGTCTTCGCTCCACTGAAACACTGCCCTGCTGTATCATGTATCTGGGACTCACTGTTTCCAGATGCTGTGACAGTGCCCTGGGGGAAGAGAGCAAGATGTGTTAATTGTTAATTGACAAGGTAGGCAGGGCAGCTTCAGGAGCCAATAGTGGCAAATGGGTTGAGAAGATTAAGCTGCAACCTGTAAATCCCTTACCAAAATTCTTTAAGTTTACCTGTGACAATTTAGCCCATAATCCTAAGAAAGCTCAGTGGGACCAATTTCCCAGCCCATCATCATCTGAAGCTGGTTTAAAATCCATGTTGCCAACTCCAGCAGACAACTGATCGACTAACTGTTAGGAATGGAAATTGCAAAATAGTGTCCCTGGTCAAACCACAGAAGTTGGCTTGAGGCTTTCTTGTTTCCATAGAATAACCTTAGTTTGGTTTACCTGTTGATCTCACATCATGGGAACATGACACAACACAAAGCTATTACTTTTCCTGGTGCATTACCATTCTCACATTTACTACTGCTGTATCTACATAGAAGAACCTTCTGTTCAAAATACAGATTATCAAGCTGGAAAGCAATATTAAAACATACACTAAATCCGTTAGGTTTCCATATACAGCATACTACTTTGTTCATAAGATACTCACCTATGTCTCTTTTGTGATAGTGTCATTATTTTTGCAGAGATTTACTTGAGGAATACTGCTGGCATCTCAGAGCAACTTTCACGCTTTTCATCCACCCATATTCTATTAATATGGTAATTTTATATTCTATTCTAATATAAAACATTCCTTTTTTTTTCTTTCGAAGTGCTGCAGATCATTGAGAAGAAATGACACCAAGGAAAAAAAGTATGTACTGTGCTTATGAGACCTCAAGGAATATAACAAAGTAGCTGCAACCATCCCAATCTGTTATGCCTAACAAGGATCCTCAAGCCCTTGCATAGCTGATTAAATAAACATATATATTTGCTTTTGTTTTTTGTTCTATTGGAGAAAACATGTTTATTCCACGAAAGCAATGCAGAGCTCCTTGAAGACTTGCACCTTTCAGCATACACGTATGAAACTTCATTCTTCAACAGCAAAGAATACATAAAATTAAAAATGATCCAGAAATATTCATCACAGTATTACTAAATCTTCAGGGAAACAGCAATATGGCAAAGGTGTGGCATTAATTCAGACTGTCGTCAACATTAACTTCAGACTAGCTCTGCCTAATGGCACATCCCATTCTGTAGCAGGCAGAGCAGTGTTTACAGCAACATGATTTGCAGTGAGCTCTCCTCCGGTTTCTATTTCTGTGTCTGCATGTTTCACAATCCCTCACTCCCAGAAACAAGTAGGAGCATTTGCAGTAGCATAAACACATTTGCTAAGAATGAAGCCAAACCTACATAAACACCATAATTTGTTCTATTAAGGGCTACCTAATTAATTTTCCCAGACTGGATTTAAAAAATAGGAATATGACACTTTCAGGATGATAAGAATTAAAAAAGATTAAGTATTTTCTCCTAAAATAAGCTTCCATAAATGCATTTTCCCTAAAAAACTGGGAATGCTTCTCAGGAAGTACACTTTTCACCAAGTTACAATGGAGAAAAATATGGAGACATGAAGGTAAGTTAACCCATTGCAAAAATCCAGGGCACAGAACACTTCATATGATACGGAAAATAATGAGGATTAAGAAAACTAAAGACAAATGGATGCCCAAAAAGGTGAATGAAACAGCAGTCCTGCTATGATCAAATAAAGAAATAGAACTAGTTTCATAAATGTGACAGAGGTTACAAGTAGACTGCATTTGCATCAGGCCATCAAGGTGTTACAGAAAGGGTAAGACTACACAAATGCACCATACTGCCTTTCCCAAAACCACTCTTTTAAATAGTATAGCCAGAAGAGGTCTGGAATGTTTCACGGGTTCACAGAAAAGCTTTAATTTCAAAAGACATGTAATAATTTTCTTGTCTCCCAAATAGAGGAAACAGAACCTCTTCCTAGGTCTGCTTTCACTATCTGCCTACTCCATCCTCTCTTGGGCTGAAGTATCCTCTTAGGTTGGTGACTTACAAGAACTATAAGATACTGCGCTTCAGGAAATCTGCGATATCTAAGATACGTAGTATGCATTTAAAAAGAAAGATTATAACTAGACATAATAGATAAAAATTAAAATCAATCCATGTGGACAAGTTAAACTGGCAATTTTAAATTGCAAAATAAACATGCAGCTTTCAAGAATTCTCTAGATTTGGCACTTTTTTTTTTTTTTCAGTAAAAACACACCAGGGTTTAGGACAAAGGCTTTGGTTCCTTTAAATGCATTTTTAAAATATTTCTATTCCTCTGCTTTCTGAAATAGGGCTGCCAGTTTATATTCAGCTCCAATGCAATTCATCGTTGCTACCAAACACCCTGTTTTGCACTAGAAGCTTTTATTTACATAAATATATGACAAATGCATATTAAACATAGATAAAAATGATATAAATACAGTCTAAAGTTACATGTTTTCAAATTAAGAGAAAATAAAAAGTTCTTTTTATATGGGAGAACGTAACATAAGTGATAACACCTTGGTCTGCCATTAGGTAAAGAAATACTTATTCAAAGTTACAGATGTAATTATTCATTTGCTTGTAATAACCTTAACACCTTTGCATTGTGTGTTGATTTACCTCCAATACCTTATACCAAGTACCCAATAACTTCCTGCTACAAGAAGTTGACTTTTTAATGCTGAGTAGAAAAAAGAATTGTAAGACAAGTTATTATTGCTCCTTTCTTTCGGAGTTAAAAAGAGAATTGTTCTGTGTGTACGTAACTGGTTGAAGGCAGGAGCAGTCACGTAGGCAGCTGAAGAAAAATCACAACTAAGACAGAGTTTGCTAGCATACCAGTTCTCCTTGTTAGACAGTTTTAGGTACAGAATCACAGCTAACTAAAATAACCAGACTGCAAGCAGTGCACGGATAAGGTACAGGATTTTAGACCTGCTCGTCAGCCAACAACATAGTCGTGGCTTTGTAAGTGCCAAAGTTTGGTGCTTACTCATAAACGGCATTCCATTTTCAAAATCAAATACTAACTATTGGGGCATAGGTAGTATTTGCGTGGCTAAGATATCACCAATTAAAGGGGAACTTAAAAGTTACAGTCAGTTAAAGCAAGAAGATGTGACGGTTTGTCCACATAGGGATCTTGCTAGGTCAAGAGCTATCCTAATTTATATCCTCTCTAGTGTCTCACAAAACTAAAAAAAAGTCTCACCTTCCTAGAAGGTGTATTCAGTGGGATAAACCTTGGTGTGCTACAGCAACCAAGCTCTAATGTTCATAAGAAGCAAACTTTTGTACCTGTCTAAACATCAGTTCAGCAGGGTATTACAGAACATATATTTGCAAAGGTGAAAGAACTAATAATCACAACTTACAGGTTACTTGCTGGAGCATAACACATACTGGTGTTCATCTTCAAAACCAAACAGCTCAGCGATGAAGTTGCCACATCTCAGAGAGGACTAGACCACTGTAGGTGGGTCATGGTGGGCTCTCCATCACCTTACTCAACTGGAGCCACAGAGGTCCAACACCACCTCCTCTCGCACCATGGCAATAGTTTGGTACATCCAGAGCAAAAAATATTGGTATGTAGAAGCTTCTCTGTTCCTAAGAAAAGGAGACCCCTTCTTTCCGACACTCTTTAATAGACATTCTTATTGAAAGCACTCAATTCACTTCTGCACAGCAATGAGAGAAACTTAAAACCAGACATCACCACAAGACTGTGGAATTTGCATCTGCAAACACAGGTATGCCTTAGCCAAGCCTGGGTAATAAAGAAATGTTTAATTTTGCACATCTTTAAAATACCAACCTACCTCCATGTGTACAAAATTCACTTATGTTCGAGCAACTGTTAAAAAAGCCAATGTCAATTTGTTACAGAACCTGAAGCCAGGAAAATTTGGCTTAGTTTTACATATTAAGAATATTCTTTATGCACCCACAATCTAAAAGAAGAAAAAGACAAATATATTGTTTATCCTTGCTACAGCTCAACCACCATCTTTCCCAAGTTTACTAGCAGATGTGAGCACTCTGGCATCTTTTGAAAGGTATCCAGCAGGATACCTACAAGATCTAGCATAAAAAAGGTTATTAGAAAATGTTGATAAATAGAAAGTGTTCAATCCTCATGTTACTAAGACACCAGATATCAAGAAACTGTCCAAAGTGTACAATGAGATCAAAAAAACAAAGGTCACACAAAGTGAGCCCAGGGACAGACTAGCAGCAAAACAGGAAATGAAAAAGCTCATTTGCAGAGGGATAATTGATGTAACAGTGTATATGATCAAAATTTTCTATTTTAATTTAAAAAAGCCAGAGGATATAAAGAGCTAAAGATCATATATACAATAGCAGAGAAAATGGAACAGTAAAGGTAGGTTATGTTGTTTCTATCTTTCTATAAAAGATGTTAAGCTTAACAAAAACAGGATTTTTTTATTCAATAATAACAAATGATTAAAGAAGATATACTCAGAGAATGCTGTTTATCTTCAGTTTTTCTGTAAGAAAAGAGCAGACTTTTTTTGAATACTCATACAATCAGTAAGATATACTTTAATGGACAACTGAACACAATTCCCAGCACTAAAAGTTGTGATCCAAGCATTTAAAATGAGACCATCAGATTTTTTTTCCCACTCAAACCTCAACCATATAATTAAAATGGATTTCTACTCCCTCTTATTAGTTTTATTTCAATAAAAACACCAGCCAACTAAACAGAGCTGAACCAGTGTATTGTGCATATAGATTTTTATCCCATATCCTATTTAGCAGGAAAAAAAAAATACATCAGGAAACCCCAAACTTTTTCATATGTTTTAAATAGACTTTTGGCTTGCAGGACACAGACTCAGTTTATCCATTTACTGCCTATACCATCAAAAAAGTGGCAAAAAGTTGGGAACAGAAGGAGAAGAAACAAAGGCCATAGAGAAGATGGTAGCAAGTGAAACTATCACCTTGCCATCACAGAACAATACACTCAAAAGAATTGGGGGATAATAATATTTAGAAACTTTAATACATAAATGTTTTATGTAAGCCCAGGAAATGTATGTAAATGACAATCTTAACTACTTTAAAACAATGACACAATGGAAGTAACTTACCTTTGCCTCAACGAGGAGTTCTAAGCCCAAAGATTATATTTGAAGTGGGACCTTTCATTCTAATTTTTTACAATGCAAGGTAGCCAAGAATAGTGTTGGGGTGAAATGAGGATGGACAATTAAATTACTGAACATGCTCTACCTACAGCTTTTATCAAACACACTGCAAAAATATCACAAAAGCAAATAATCATGTAGAGAAATATAATCTCCAGATAATTTTCCATGCTCTGGGATTTATTTCTACACAAACAGTGTTTGTTGTTACCAAGTTGTGAGCAAATAAATAAGCTACATGGGCAATTTTTTTGTGTCAACAGATGAACATTTGTACCTTTTGGATCTCTTTTTGCTTGCAGAAATGGGTCCACAAACACAAATGTGAAGTAGAATACACTCAGTTACAGTCCTGGTTTTCCACACCTTAGCTAAGATACTTTAATAGTATAGAAAGCTCAAGTTCTCTATGTAGCAGCGTCAAGGTAATGTGTGAGTAGGGGGAACAAAAGAAAGTATGTAACAAAATGAATGATGATACTGACCAGATCAGTAATTGGCATTCCAGTGTCTTGCCCTCAGCCATCTCCAGCTCTTTTGCCTGTACAGCATGCATAATTTATTTATCACAAATATTGTCAAAGTTACGTTTATTGGCATCAATGTTTGTTTGAACAACTCATGCCACATCAGCGCAGTTCTGCAGATTTAACAGCTCTAAATTACCGCACTCCTCTGTTCTGTGGGACTGGGGCTTACAGGGGATGGCAACTGTGCAGCTAAAACTACATTCCACTGCAAGGGCCTTGAACTCATGCCCACTAAACTCTGGCATCTGATTACTCATTCATGTCACCTCTTTGACTATAATATTTTGTTCAGATCATCAGAGGGAAAAGAGAATAATAGTCTCTCATAGTTTCTAATAGTCTCTAACAAGTACACAGCTTTGTCCAAGTAGGAAAAAAGTGCCTGCCAATTTCTGCATAGGTACTTTTCCTTGATTTGGTCTGAACTTTTGGTATACAGTACAAGCACTAGTAGTATCCTCAGTGTCACTGTCCATCTCAGGGCAACATAAAACATTTCTGCTTTGCAGTTGTCCTGTATCTCATTACATGTCTTGTTCAACTTTTTTTTTTTTTTTTTTCAGTAGTGTCCATGAACCAGACTGCTGCTTTCTAAACAAAACTGCTGTCAGCACCAAAACAGGAGCCATCATATAAGTGGAGGCTGGAAATAAACAGAAGAACTTATCCAAAACAATATTCCCTATTTTTTGCTGCAACTCATCAGGCAAGGTTGCCACTGCTGCCATGTTTCAAAGAAAGCTGTCTCTCCCAAGTGTGATTCTTCACACATGCACATTTTCTAGGGCACCTAACAGAACCTCAAGTTACAATTCAAGTAGAAAATGGTTCAATACTAGTTCCTCTCTTTCAGAGTCCCTCTCCATTTAGCAGAGATCAATGTTCTATTCACAGGTTTGGAAGCACATTAAAAAAAAAGTTTCATCTTTGCTCCTTTTGTAGCCAAAGACTTGTTGCCAGCTCTTCCTGCCTCACTTACAATGCTGAAAGCAATTAGCCTAACACACACCTCTTACAGGCTCTTCCTATGGGTAAGATTGCTGGGACAGTTGTCATTTACAACTCTGCACTATCTGAAACAGCTTCCATATTCGCCGAAAGAGGTCTTCCCTGTCAGTGCCACGTGCCTCTTGGGGACTCATCATCCCTTTCAACAAGCCAAGAGATTTGACTTTACCTGGTACTCGGTATTTTTAATGTAAATATTACAAACCATAGCTTTTATCTTATTTGCCATGTTTTTATGCATTCTGATGATCTAGATTCTTTGCAGGAATAAGCTGACCTCAGTAAACCCCTGAATTACTTTACCTACTACTAAATTTGAGTTCACATTTAGGGTCAGTATTTCCAATAACAAATTAATTTGCTGCATCAGCCTGAACATAGCATTTGCTTCAGATTGAAGCACAGATCTCACTGCTCTAACATTGTGCATTGTTCTCATTTTGCTTCCAATTATGTTTACTTACGTTATTATAGTGGTTCCAGCAAAACCTTGCAAAAGTGATATAAACATTTTAAATTTTCTTGCGTCTTTTGTGAATTATTTTAGGCTCAATCTTTCCTTCCACACAGAAAGGGCAAACTCTTCATCTTTCATGAGCTTTAGTCCTGAAAAAGCAGTGAGCTTTAGATCTGCAAGCCCCCCAAAAACCCATGAGCTACCTACTGTTTTCTCTCCTCCAGGAAATATCAGCATCTGCCATCAGAAAACCATCCCAAAAACATATCCCAGGCAACACATAATTTGGAAGGCAAAGGGGATGCTGCACTTCTGTTCTCATCTTACATATCATCTTGACTCTGGTATTAACTGCTTCTTCCAGTCCCAGGTTGGAAGATCATGGATAAGCTGACATGTTGTAAAGCTTCTCTGTATTCTCTGCTGTTTGACTGGTGCCCAAAATAGAGACAGAAGATGTTATTTAGTGTTTCATAACTTGTCTGTTATTGGGTTATTGTGGGAAACAGTCCTCATAACTAACAATCTAACCTTGAAGTCTCAAGAACTGTTGTCCTTGAATCAACTCAACAGAAGTATTTAACAAATTAGAACTGTATCACAATGTTGTTTAACATTAAATTTTGATTGTTTTCTATTTTTGTCTGCAGGTTTCAGTTGTTTTAAAGAGTCACTACTGCAAAGGAATATGTTACAGTCTATGAAAACAAATTCATTACCCTCTTCCCCTCATATTTTTTTTCTCAATAAGAAAGAAGTGAAAAAGCAATTGCCTTAGACTGGGACAGTAGTTTTGAGAAGTTAGAACACTAAGCACTGATATAGAGAATCTACTCGTTTATTGCTGATGTGTGTTTTCTGAATTCCTAGATCATTAGCAGCAACAGCATCAACATCTCGAGCATATGACTGACCAAGATAATTGCAGGGAACGTTTTGCACAGGAAGTACCATTCCCCTTGCATTGCACACAGATGGCACTGCCTTTTAAATAATCTAAATATTACAAATTACAGCAATGTCAGGACAGTAAGGATCCATATTCTGTTCCAAACCAAAACGTCCTGTAGAGGAACTCACACTTTTTTTGGTTTTCTTTTTTTTTTTTTTTTAATTCTAATCCTTTTTGCATTCAAACGTAGCAAAATCTGAAGCAGTCAAGGAAGCACAGGAGGAGAAAACCTGAACTGTTGACCTGGTCTTCAACACCATCCTGTACAAATCAGAACATTGCAGACAAGGAAACTGCAGTTTCACTCACCTGCTCCCTGACAGCCCAGCCACTCAAATTCATTAGCCTTATACACGCCCACTTTACAAAATGAACCATTTTAAGTAACCGCTGACAGTTGTGAGGGCACTTTCATTAAATTAATTGAATTTCTAAGGAACAGCATGCATAAGATTTAAACGTATTTTAGTCTGCTGACGCCCTTTGAAAGACATTAGTTTCTTAAAAGTCTTCCCAATAAAAATCTCCCACTTAAGAGCCATCAACAGCAAAAACAACACAGCAGGCCAGCTATAAAGCTACTTATTTAAACAGCTGTAGTAGTAACCCCCAAAACAGTGGTTCCTGCCATGTGACAGATGAAATCTTTTGTAACCCTGAATCATGGTGTGTGGCTGGAGACAAGAAATAAAGATCATTCTCTTGCCAGAGTCTTGACAAGTCACACATTTACTGCAACAGCTCGTTACAAGCACTGTTAAGGGAGCATTTTTCCATTTGTCTTTTCGCACAATAGTTGGTCACAGCAGTATCTGTGTCCCTAATCTGATTAGCTCAATGGTGTCTAAAAGTCTCTACTTCTACAGCAGTCAATTTACAGTAAGTATTGAGCTGAAATAAAGCAATGATTAACAAAGTGAAGTATAGACATTTGGAAGCACAGGGAAGGAGACGAAATGAAATGACAGACGCCGTAGGCTCTGCACCTCCATAGTGCATCATTTACTCACTTTGTCTGGCCTCTTCCTTGCACGGAAACACTACATTCAGGTTTGCTGCCTAGCTTGTTTGTGTGCATGGAGGGTTCACCACCACACACTGCGCAAGCTCCTCTCACACAAGGCACAATCCTGGTTTTGCTGTTGTTTTGTTTTTTGGGGGGTTTTGGTGGTGTGGGTTGTTTGGGGTTTTTTTTTTTGGTCTGGGTCTATTCTCATTAGTGTAAGGAATACAAAAATTCAGTACAGCTTAAGCAGCAGTCTGAAGGCAAACCCAACACCTTGCACATCCCTTTAATAAATACTCAGTTGGTTAATTTCTGATTTACTACTAAAGCACAGTTTTGTTCCTGTTCTAAACAAACACTTTTTAAGGCAAGATGGAAAATGGTACAGGCCAGATATATAGGTCATGCTCCCCAACAAGAAAAATCTACTGAATTAAGCATAACAGTTTCATTTTAGTGTTTTGTTTGTTTGGGTTTTGGTGTTTTGGATTTTTTTTTCTTTTTTTTAAAATATTCTGAACTTCAGAAAGCAGCTCAGAACCACTGGATTAAAACATGAGGATAAACCTCATAGAATTACATATCTAAGTTTTCATATTTTCAATTGCCTGATCAAGGAAATTTGGGTGCTAATCTGAAGGCTACTTTTAGTACGTTGGTGTTTTCTATATTAGCATATAAAGATTACATGCCTGGACAGTAAATCCACATACTAAAATTCTAAAAGCATACAGGAGATTTTACTTAAAATCAGGAAATAACATTTATCTAACACTGTTTATGGTCCTGTGTGCCTCTGAGTACCGTGGGACTGAGTACTTATCACAGATTCACAGATTGGTAGGGGTTGGAAAGGATCATCTAGTCCTCTAGAGATCATCTAGTCCAACTGCCCTGCTAAAGCAGGATCACCTACAGCAGGTTGCACAGGATTGCATCCAGGTGGGTTTTGAATATCTCCAGAGAAGGAGACTGCACAACATCTCTGGGCAGCCTCTTCCAGTGCTCGGTCATCCTCACAGTGAAGAAGCTTTTCCTCATATTCAGATGGAACTTCCTGTGTTCCAGTTTGTGCCCCTTGCCCCTTGTCCTGGCACTGGGCACCACTGAGAAGAGTCTGGCCCCATCCTCTTGGCATCCACCCTCTAGATATTTATAAGCATTAATAAGATCCCCTCTCAGTCTTCTCCAGGCTAAACAGAACCAGCTCTCTCAGCCTTTCCTTGTACAAGAGATGCTCCAGTCACCTCATCATCCTTGTAGCCCTCCACTGGACTCTCTCCAGTAGTTCCCTGTCTTTCTTGAACTGGGGAGCCCAGAACTGGACACAATATTCCAGATGTGGCCTCACCAGGGCAGAGTAGATGGGGAGGATAGCCTCCCTCGACCTGCTGGCCACAGTCTTCTTAATGCACCCCAGGTACCATTGGCCTTCTTGGCCACGAGGGCACACTGCTGGCTCATGGAGAACTTGTTGTCCACCAGGACTCCCAGGTCCTTCTCTGCAGAGCTGCTTCCCAGCAGGTGAACCCCTAACCTGCACTGGTGCTTGGGGTTGTTCTTCCCTAGGTGCAGGACCCTACACTTGCCGTTGTTGAACTTCATACAGTTCCTCTTCACCCAGTTCTCTAGTCTGCCCAGGTCTCGCTGAATGGCAGCGCAGCCTTCTGGTGTGTTGGCCACTCCTCCCAGTTTAGTATCATCAGCGAATTTGCTGAGGGTACAGCCTGTCCCCTTGTCCAGGTCATTGATGAATATGTTGAATATGAATAGTGAAGAAGAACAAGAACAAGCACTGACCCTTGAGGCACACCACTAGCTACAGGCTTCCAACTAGACTCTGACCCACTTATCACACCCTTCTGGGCTCTGCCACTCAGCCAGTTCTCTACCCCCCTCACTGACCCCTCATCCAACCCACACTTCCTAAGCTTGCTAATGAGGATGTTATGAGAAACAGTGCCAAAAGCCTTGCTGAAGTCAAGGTATACAACATCCACTGCTCTCCCTTCATCCACCCAACTGGTCACGCCATCATAGAAGGCTATCAGATTGGTCAAGCATGATTTCCCCTTGGTGAATCCATGCTGACCACTCCCAATAACCTTCTTCTCCTCCACATGCTTATTGATAACCCCCAGAATAAGTTGTTCCATCATCTCTCCAGGGATGGAGGTGAGGCTGACTGGCCTATAGCTCCCTGTGTCCTCCTTCTTGCCCTTTTTTGAAGACCAGAGTGATGCTGGCTTTCCTCCAGTCCCCAGGCACCTCTCCTATTCTCTATGTCCTTTCAAAGATGATTGAGAGCGGCCTAGCAATAACATCTGCCAGCTCCCTGAGCACTCATGGGTGCATCCCATCAGGGCCCATGGATTTGTGGATGTCAAGTTTGCCTAGATGTTCTCTAACTTGATCCTCCTTGACCAAGGGAAGGTCTTCCTTTCTCCAAACTCTCCCTCCAACATCCAGGGTCTGGGTTTCCTGAGGGCCGGCCTTAGCAGTGAAGACTGAAGCAAAGAAAGCATTCAGTAACTCTACCTTCTCTGTATTCTCCATCACCAAGGCACCCACCTCATTCAGCAGCAGGCCCACATTTTCCCTAGTCTTCCTTTTGCTGCTGATGTATTTGAAAAAGCCCTTCTGGTTGCCCTTGACATTCTCTGCCAGTTTTAATTCCAACTGGGCCTTAGCTTTTCCTGGCTGCATCCCTACACACTCTGACTACATCCCCTATATTCCTCCCAAGAGGCCATTCCCTTTTTCCACATACTGTAAACTTCTTTCTTCCCTTTGAGTTTGTCCAGGAGCTCCTTATTCATCCATGCAGATCTCCTTCCTCCTTTGCTTGTCTTTCTGTTCTTCAGGATGCACTGATCTTGAGATCAGAGGAAGTGGTGCTTAAATACTGACCAGCTCTCTTGGACCCCCCTACCTTCTAGAACCTTAACCCATGGGATTCTCCCAAGCAGGTCTTTGAAGAGGCCAAAGTTAGCTCTCCTGAAGTCCAGGGCTGTAATCCTACTTAATGCCCTGCTCCTTCCACATAGGATTCTGAACTCCACCATCTGATGGTCACTGCAGCCAAGACTGCCCCCAACCTTCACATCTTCAACCAGTCCTTCTTTGTTTGTTAGTACAAGGTCCAGCACCACCCCTCTCCTCATAGGCTCCTCTACCAGCTGTGTGAAAAAGTTGTCATCAATGCTCTGCAGGAACTTCCTGGACTGTGCATGTTTGCCCATGATGCTTTTCCAGCAAATATCAGGGTCGTTGAAGTCCCTCATGAGGACCAGGGACTGTGATTGTGATGCTACTTCCAGCTGTCTGTAGAAGGCCTCGTCAACTTCCTCATCCTGATCAGGTGGCCTGTTGTATACGCCCACAACAGTGTAACCCGTATTAGCCTGCCCCTTAATCCTTACCCATAAGCTTTCGACTCTTTCGTCATCCACCTCTAGACAGAGCTCGATACCTTCCATTTCCTCTCTCACACGAAGAGCAACTCCACCACCTTGCCTTGCTGGCCTGTCCTTCATAAAAAGTACATAGCCATCCATGACAGCGTTCCAGTCATGTGAGTTACCCCGCCATGTCTCTATAATTGGAATGAGATCATGGCCCTGTGACCACACACAGATCTCTAGTTCTTCCTGTTTATTCTCCATGCTGCGTGACAATGGAATTAAAGAGCTACAAGGATGCATTTCCCCACCATTATCACCTGGATTTTGCAGGCTTAAATGCCTTTTCCAAATATGTGCTGTACCCTACATGGTTTTCATGGAAAGGAGAAATAATGATTGTAGCAAGCACTACATGTTGAACCTGGCAAGAAAACAGTTGCAGCTCCAGACAGGGACTGGATTGCTAGGAATTGGCAATGTCTGGAAATCCCAAGTCCCCAGGCCCTCTGATTGCCACCGCAGAACTCCAGGGGTTTGCAGCACAGGACCTCCCAGCCTGCCTTGGTGGTGATGCAAGCTCAGCCTCAGTACTCAAACACTCAGATGCTTTGAGATGTTGCCGAACTTTGGAGGAGGAATGAAAGCACAAGTTACCATTTCTCATCTCTGAAGTGTTCAAAATCCAGTGAGACTGAACTCTGGGATAGAAACACCATAAGACAACACTTCTCTGTTCCACAGCTGTTCTTCCTGCAAACCACGGGATTTCATAAATGTGTTCATGAAGCAGTCAATACATATATTTCTATTAAGATTTCTTTTGCTTTTATAATGCAGGGTGCCAGGAAACAAATAGAGAAATCACTACCAGTTGGCCCCATGTTTATTCCTGTCTCAGTGTATTCACCACTGGAAGGCAGCAACCTACATAGCATTACTCGATAAGAGTAAATCTTCACACTGACAAAGTGTGAAGATTGCAAATGGAAGTACCCGAATGACAATCTCCTATTTATTCTGTAATTATACACAGTTGCCTCCAATGCCCTATTTTGATGTTGTTGTTGTTAACAATATGGCTTATTGTGACTTTCCCTCACAAGAAAGTAAGGGGTGCTGGGCTGATAGCAACCTTGGAAATTTTATTCCAGTTCCCAAATGCAAATTGACTAAACTGATAAGACCTTTTTGCAGTTTGAGGAGCTGTGAAAACCTTGTGAACCTATATTCAAGCTAAGAATATTAACTTGACTTGAGAAATTGCATATCCCTGTGCCTTACAACTACCTCTTTTCTGCCCTCTGCCTCATATGCCTGTCAAGGGCATAAGAAGCAGATGTCTTTATGCATGACTACACTGTAATTTGAGAGCCAACCAAGACACAGAGAGTGAAATAACCAGAAGATGGGTAATGGGTGTCCACACTGTTTCTGCAAATGTGTGAAGGGATGCGATTATTCCCTCCAAGCTCTGGACAGAAGGGACTGGAGAACTGAAAAGCCATCACAGAGGAAGCAGCTCCTGGGGAAGAGGAAAAAAAAAAAAAGCTTATTGTCCTAGCAAAAATGACATTAATTTAGCTACAGGATCAGCCAAGATGAAACAAATCCAGCTGACTGAACCATACACAAATGCATTATGATTCAGTAACAGTTCACAAAGAGGACACAACACTCCTGAAGTCTCTGATCGGACCCCAAAGATCCTGCAGACAGGTGAGGAAATCAACCAGGGAAAGTCAGTTTCATCTAGCCCTCACCTCTAGTCATCTCTTTTGCCCACTTGAAATTAGAGAAATATTGTATGAAGCCATTATAAACCTGATATGTTGCCTATTTCAACTTGCACGTGTCCCTGAACATCAAAATGTCCTCGGGGCTGGTGCAGGAAGAAATGTGGTATTTAAGCTGGTGGAGTACCTTGAAAGTTCAGCATTGGCCCAGGGGGCTTAATGGAGCCCACGGTAACAGACAGACATATGCCAAAGAGGCAAAAATCTAGTCACAATTGACTCTTAATCTCAGCCCAAGGAACATTTAGTGTATGCAATTTAGATATCAACTGCAGAGTACCCCATAGGGTTGTTGCCAGACTTATTAAGAATTAAAATGCTAGGCTATTTGCAATTACAGTCATGGCCTGTGTCTGACATGTAAGGGCACAGGGTAATTTTTCCAAAGAGTTTGGAAAGGAGAGCTAATAAAAAAAATCTAGGGTAGTTTACTGGAGACAGAATGAATCATAGAATCTTAGAATAGTCTGGGTTGGAAGGGACCTCAAAGACCATCTAGTTCCAACCCCCCTGCCACGGCCAGGGACACCCTCCACTAGACCACGTTGCCCAAAGCCCCATCCAACCTTGTCTTAAACACTTCCAGGGAGGGGGCATCCACAACCTCTCTGGGCAACCTGTTCCAGTGCCTCACCACCCTCACAGGGAAGAATTTCTTCCTAACATCTAATCTAAATCTACCCTATTTTAGTTTAAACCCATTTCCCCTTGTCCTATCACTACATTCCCCGATAAATAGTTCCTCTCCAAATAATGGTATTATTTGAATTTGGCATGGATGTGGGAATTAAATTTCTGCTCTTAAACACACAACTTCACAGTCCCAAATGAAATATGCAACCCTTAAAGAAACCCTGCAGAAACTATGGGAGACACCAGTCCCTCCTGAGAGTGCACTCCCATGCAGTACTCCTCTTCCTCTTTGCTCATAGGTTTTCCCCCCAAGAAAATACTCAGCATGAGTTAGCTCCTGAAATTACTGCCTTAGACTACACAGCTGCTGAGCTCCCCTGATATTCATACCCTTCCACTATTTTATTCTTTTAGCTCCTTCATCAGCAACAGGAAGACAAAAAGGTATTTTTTTGCAGTTAAAAGTTGGCAGTGTCTAATGCACATGAAAGCAGGAAAGTTTAACTCCAGTCCCTAAGTTGCTGTCAAATGCATGCTTTGATTAAATGTAACGAATGGAAGATATACACACTCAAAAGTTAATAAAATGCTGCTTCTCCCACAGTCACCGTCATCTAATAAAGGTCGTTTGATCTGTTTACAAAACAAATCATATTATTTTACACCCGTGGGTAGCATTTTAGTTGTAGGAGGCAATTTCATTCTAATTTAATGGCAAAGAGGCATGCCTAACTTAAATAACCATTATACCCACTCTCTGGCTTCAAGGAAATTGCCTATTGTGAAGGGAGGTAGACACATGCGCTTGTTAAAATGTTAAAATTAATGTGTTTAAACTTTATTTAGTGTACACAATTTTATCCATTCTCCCAGAATCCCTTAACTGATCCTAGATTTTAATGAATATTTTTAATATCTGTTGCAGAGGAAGTGGAACATGTAGCCTTCCTGATCCAAAAACACAAATCCAGCCATCCCTTGAAAGTAACTCCAACTCTCACTTATCACTAAAGAATTCTACACCAACTCATAGCGTTTCTACCTTTAAATCCAGCTACTGTGCTGCATTACTATATAATTATCTATTCAAGCCTACATTTAATAATAAATTTCCTTGTAACTCTATAACTGGCATTTCATTCTTAATTGCTTGTTTTAAAGCACTAGTTAGAGAGATGCATTGAGATAATGGCCTGCTTATACTAAATGCTATATATACTACAAGAAATACCTGAACCTAAAGAATTTATAGACGAGATCACAGGCTTTTCTAAGGACAAAGACAAGGCACTGTATAAAAGCTAATATGATGGACAGCATGATATCAGAGAACAGCATGACCTTGTATTGGTGAATATACTTAATTTTCCATCATTTCCTACTAATTTCAGATAAGTAGCATCTTTCATCGCTGTAATATTACCTACTCAGCAGAACACCTACAAGCAGTCTGCAAACTTCCCAATTCCCCTGGAAAGTGATGTGATGCACAAAAAATTCCAAAAGCTGCATAAGACCAGAGTTGGTCAAAGCCAGTCAAACTGGCATCAGTAAAGCTCTCCATTTCCTTAGCAAAATATCACTGTCTCAAACTGGAAAATGCCCCATGCAGAATATACTGCCTTTGTCTACAAGGCAGGTGTTTTAAGCACATCAAAGTAATAGTGGATTAAGTTAGTTAAGCAAATATTCAGGCTCCTTTGTATTTGCCATGAATACCTTACCTCCATACATAGAAGCTGGTATTTCTGATTGGGTTTTAAAATTGGCTTATCTGATAAAATTTTATAATACTAGCAGATAGATAGCAAAACATTTGCCACCATCTACCTTTTGTAACTTGTTTTGGAGGCTACAAAGAGAGCAGAGGTTAATACTAAGAAGATACACTATTTTTAGAGAAGCAGTTCTCTCCTTTGACTAGTTTGTGTCACTATATAGTAAGGTAGGCTCTTAATTGGGTGCTTACAGTTGGCCTTTGTAAACCAGCTGTCACTTCCACATGCAAAAAATATGATTTTCTTTGTGTCCTTCTAGGTTCTCCTTCATGCCTATAATGCAAGAATGAATGGGTAATGCATCCTGGCCAGCTGCAGGCAGCCCAGCATCCAGTTGCCACAGATTTATCTTTAACTTCCCAACAGTCTGAAGACCTGTCATTAGGAACCCAGTGACTTCAATTTTCTTCTATGCAAACTGTGAGAACTCCTTCCTTAAAAATATCTTAAGCCAGGAACAAACCAAATGTAATTACAAGCAAGTAACAGCTTCTCTCTGCATGTGTGTACACTGTTTTAAAAGAAAATATTTTTACTGCCTCTACAGGGCCTGAAATAGTAACTTTGGTCATGGTAAAGTTGGGATTTTTACCTTCTTTGGCAGAGCACACAATGGGCCAAAGATAACAGACTTGAACATAATGATATTATTAAGGACATGCTTATGCAGCACAATAAAACTGTGTAGAGATACGCAAGATAGATTAAGGACAAGTACCATGCTTTAATGCAGGATTCTATTCCTAGTTAATCACGTCTGCTAAGAAGCTGGCAATTAGCAGGGGTGTAATGTAGAACTAATGTAGCCACATTGTTTCCATTAATAGTGTTCAGTCTACACGAGGGTATAAGGTGGGATGTGTGCTATTTGAAGTCAGCTTGAGAGACCTGGTTTACCCAGTAATTTTTTTTCCTTCTTCTGTAGTCAAACATAATACACAAATTTAGATCTAAGGTCAAATGCAATGTATATTGCACTGTAAAGTCTTCTCTCTACCTTTGAATTTATCTTGTATGCTTTTTAGTGTAGCTTGAATATTTGCTATTCACTTCAGAATGCCATATGCAGATTGATTTTGTTTGAAAGACAACTGACATTCTGCTTTTTAACAGCAAAATTTGTTCTAGCATGTTAGTAGATCCTCTCTTAAACCCTCTCAGTAGTGAATAAATAACATCTCTCTGTTTTAAAATAAACATCAAATGCTATTAAATAAATGTACTTTTTAAACCTGCAAAATTAACCCCTGGGAAGTGACAGAACTCCAACTAAATGTCAAAAACAAACAAAAAAAAAGATGCAGCTTCCTTTTTTGCTGAGGTTGGTATAACAAATTCTCATTTAAAAAGAAGATTTTATCTTTCTAGTTAAGACAGTTTATATCAGTCTTCTCTCTGAGTCTTTTTCCCTTCCAACTTAATTTAGATCACTACGTGTTAGATAACTAGATGTTAAATTTTGGTTCCTTTTTTTTTTTCCCCAACTGGGATCTAGAAGACTATTTTAGGGGACTTGAGTAATTTGCTGTTATATTTCTAAGCACTGTCTTGCCTTTGCTAGGCTAAGTTCATAAAATTCTGTAAAGTTTACAACCATTTACAAGCAGAAAATTTCTTGCTGGCTTAATCAAGTGGGACCAGAGTACTTCGTCACAACCTCCAGAGAGATCCAAAAAAAAAGCTCGATGCTGCAGATCAAATACACGTTCCATATTCTTCCTGATTTGCGAAGTCTCACTGCACTTTTCACTCAGCTTCAAAAATACGTAAACAAAAAGGTCTTCAGACTTCCTAGGTGTAGGCAGGGGACCACACAGCAGATTAATCCGTCCAGCCAGCTCCTGGCTGTGCAATCTTTTCCAAACAGCCTTGGCATCAGTCTCCCCCCTCACTTGCAGCTGGGAGGTCACTCATGTGAGAGGTTAGCAACGACTGCCACATGCTAATGAGATTCCTAATGTTACTCACAGAACATCTGTTGAAAGTAGCAAGTCTTCAAAAAAATGATGATAGAAAGCCATCCAAGTAGAGTCAGGTGCTCTCTCACTATGTGGGGAGAAGAAAAGCTGTTTTCATTTTTCCTGGTGTTTTAAATGGCATGTGGAGTCCGTAAGAAGCAGTACTTGAACTGCTACTCCTGCCTCCTTTCAAAGCACTTCACCTGGGAGGAAAGGTGGTCTTAGGAGAGCCAGGGCCACGTTCCTGCTTAGCAGAATATGCACTGTGGCTAGCAGAGGCTTGCTCACATTGCTAAGCACATGCAAGTGTGCATTCCCACTGGCTATCAGGCATCTTCATAAAAGAATGGAAAACAGTATTAGTCTCTCACTTTAAACTTCATTTGTGATTATTCATTTTTCTGTGCCATACATCTTTTATGAAAACACAAGCAACTGGAACAAGATTAAGCACTACTCTCTAACTTGCTGATAAAAAACTGCTTCTGAAGAAAATTTAGAATCCAACAGATCTGTGACTTATTTTTGCTCTTCACAGCGCATTTGAAATTTCCTGAGTGTTTATATATTCAATACCATCTAAGAATTTCTTCTCAGGTTGTTTTTCTGGGAGACCATCAAAGGGCCAAAATGACTCCTCTATTAGCAAGCTGCTATTCTTTTACATAGAAAAAATAATGTGAGTAGAAGAACCACTATCTTGTGTGCTGCACAGGAATTCTACCAGCACACTGCGAAAGATCAAGAGGGAACTTTTATTTTTTAATTTTAAATTTAAATCACATTATACAGGCAAGATAAAGTAACAATAGATCCCCTAGTTATTTTTAAAAGTAAGTTTTGTAGTTCATCTGGATGTAATAATACATGCCATACAACACAGAACTACCAGAAAATGCCCTACTTATGATGTATAATTGAAACTATGCTTACAGCTGTAGTCCTCTGAAGAAATTTTCCAAGTTTAGCTGTCTGGCAATCCCCCTACTGCAGAAATGGAGATTACAGGGAGTGCTTAAAAAGCATTTGTACATCATGTCTTGGAGAAAGTCATTAAAAGAAAAACACCATCGGAAGTACTGTGCCTGATGCTGGTGGTCCAAAAAGTACAGAGGGTTAAAGCTATCAGCTTTTATTACTAAAAGCAAAATAACTGTAAGAAAGTATAATTATCTGCTAAGTTTCTTCATTTAAGTCACACATTTGAGTCTTTCTGGTCACACTGTTTCCTGCTCAGTCTCTGAAAACAACAGATATTACAAATTATTTTAAATCACCTCTTCTCTTTGAAATTTAGAAAAAATGCATCTCCATCACCATTTGGCTTCCTAAACTCATTTGTCTCTGTTAAAGAAAGTCTAGATTGAGTTAAATAAATTTTCTTGCTCCTGCATGTTTCCTCTATTCTCTTGAACTTGAGAACTGCTCATATAAATCTTCTGATCCTGTGCAAGGCCAGTAATGCCATTCTCCAGGTGTAGTAGAGGCAGAAGATGATCATCTCCAAAGGACAGCATCCTGACAACTGCAACACCACTTGACAAAATGCAGTGCTCTTCATCCTGTAGATGAAGATGGCTGTGCTGAATACCTGTTGACAAGCAACTAAAATATCTATACCCTCTAGAATCAGTTAGTGATAAAGTCATTGAAACATTGGAAAAGAAAAAAAAAAAATCCATGCAAACAACTCACTAATATTAGTGTGGTTTTAGTTTGTGGTCTTCAGAATCCTGGAGGTTTCATAATACAGTTTTAAGGGTGTCAAATGAGAGATGACTTAGAAAAATGAGTTTCCATATGCTATGTAGCAATCCACAAGGATGTACTTTCTGAAGGGTTCACACTTTCCTTTGTTAATTATCAAAAAATTGAAAACCACTGGCTAGATAAATCTACTGCTTTATATATTTCATATTACAATATATTTAGCTAGTTATATTTCTGTGATAGAACAACTGTGGAAAACCTTCAGTAAATACTGATCATTTCATATCAATTAAAATGCATCATTTGCCCTGCAAGGGTGAAGAATTATCAGGTCGTGGACCTAACATATTGTTACATTTTATGGCTAATCAGATTATTGCAGACCATAATTATTAATGGTAAAAGTGAGCCAGTTTTCATGCATAGTCACAGGTACAAAGAGACTAAATTTGTGAATCTGTAGGGCATTTTTAACATAGACACTGTTAGCAGCTCTTTGAAAAGTAGGATTTGACAAACTTATCTTTAGAAACTTGGTCACAACAGTTATATAAGGCCCCTTTAATCAAACTGTTCCTGCTTTGACCATAACTTAAGTCCATGTATATGGCTATATGAAAAATATTTGAAAAAAAATACCATCTGCAAAACAAAGAATTTGTTAAACTATACTATACTCCTCCTTTGAGGTCTCCCAGAATTATCAAAACAATAACATTTGTTCTGAGTCTAAAAAACTAGGTATTAGGCTATTTAGGAATTAACTTCACAGAATATTCTGTTATCTCCCTTTGGACAAGGAAGAACTACAGATGTCATCTATCTGGACCTCTGTAAGGCCTTTGACACAGTGCCCTCCCTACCCCCCCCCCCCCCAACATCCTTCTCTGTAAATTGGAGAGATAGGGATTTGATGGATCCTGGGCTGCATCAAAAGAGGAGTGACCAGCAGGTCGAGGCAGGTGATCCTGCCCCTCTTCTCTGCTCTTGTGAGACCCCACCTGCAGTACTGCATCCAGCTCTGGGGGCCCAGTACAGGAGAGACATGGAGCTGTTGGAGCAGGTTCAGAGGAGGGCCACAAAGCTGATCAGGGGACTGGAGCACCTCTCCTATGAGGACAGGCTGAGAGAGTTGGGATTGTTCAGCCTGGAGAAGAGAAGGCTCCAGGGAGATCTAATTGCGGCTTACCAGTACCTGAAGGGGCCTATAGGAAAGATGGGGACAAACTTTTTAGCAGGGCCTGTTGTGATAGGACAAGGGGTAATGGTTTTAAACTAGAAGAGGATAGATTCAGACTAGATATAAGGAAGAAAATTTTTTTCCACTGAGGGTGGTGAGACAGTGGAACAGGTTGTCCAGAGAGGTGGCAGGTGCCCCATCCCTGGAGACATTCAAGGTCAGGTTGGATGGTGCTCTGAGCAACCTGATCTATTGAAGATGTCCTTGCTCATTGCACGGGGGTTGGACTAGATGACCTTTAAAGGTCTCTTCCAAGACAAACTAATCCATGATTCCATGACAATTACAGCTTTGAGGATGAATCTGCCTTGAACATGTTTGTTAAACAAGACAGCTTCAGGAGAGCAACAAAGAACTAGTGGGAGACAGGAACTGGAAAATCCCAGTCTAGATGTGGCTCAAAGTTGAACTAATCTAATGTAAAATGTTCAGTATTAACTATCATTTTTAGATGTGCTTCACTTGTCATATACAAGCAAGCCTCCTCTTTACAAACTGCTTGGTAATCTGCACGAGGCAGAAAATCTTTCATCATTAACATGCAGCTAGAACAGATCACTTAAAAATCACAGTATAAATACTGTAAACCATAAACACTTACGAATAATTCTGAAGGTTGAAAATTTTATATGCTAATAAGAGGAAATGCTAATCGCTCACTTTTTAAAAGAAGCTGTTTCCTACAGATACTGATCTCCAGGACTTAATGCTTCCTTAACTCTATTCTTGTATCTTAGAGGCTGCAGAAGCAGCACCTAATTTACTCTGAGATGCACACAACTCAGGCTGAGGCCAGACTATACTTGATGTGGGAACACAAGTTCTGCTTTAAAAGGTAGAAATGCTAATCCATGGAGAAATAACATGGGGAAGATTACAGTGCACAACACTTTACTTTGCATTCCAGACAGGTTCTTCTTCCTCAAATTTTTAAAATGTTGTGGCTGAAAATGTACATTCTTAAAAGATGCCCCCAACACCAAACACAGAATTTGCCCACAATGTAATTTAATCAGAGACAGGTCTAGAGACCTAACATCAAGAACCACAGCATTTAAGCATCATACCTCTCTAAGTCTGGGAGGCTGCTTTAAAAGACTGCTCTTATGTCTATAATTAACATGTATCATAAATAGTTGCATTACATAATTCTGCTTTCAGGTAGCTGTGGGAAGCTCACTGTTTTTCTTTTTTAGGATACAAATCTATAGCAAGTCACAGAGCCATTATCTCTCAGAGATAGAAGCCTTAAGTTTGTAAGTTCTGCCCAGCCTTTGAACCAAGGCTAGCCACAAACAGGGGTTCTTGCAGATGGTTCCTGTTAGATCAGAAGACCAATGGGGGAAATCTCTTTTGACAGAGCTGTTTTGCCAAAAAGAAGGTGCTACATCTTATTTTCTGGAACATAGCAGGAGGGAGCATTTAGGCTAAAGAGCCCTGCTTAGGCAAGACCTTGTACCAAAGAAACCTAGCTTTTTTTGAGGGCTAGGCTGTCTTCTGCGTCTGCTGGTAACTTCTTTCAGTTGTGCGGATCCATTCTACCCTGTGTTCATAAAGGAAGCCTTTGAAAAATAGTAAAGGCTAGCTAAACTTCTCTTCCAGCTATGCTTTGTGTATTTCTGGAGGATGGCAGTGAAAAGTTGAAGCTGATAGTTTCCGTAACCAGAACTGATGTCATTTCTACAACTATTTTAAGATGAGAAGTAGCTGTCACCATCTCTTAATAATACCCTACTAATCTGACAACAGTGCAAGTGTCCTTTATTCTATGCCAGAAGCAGCCCCACAGATATCAGACTGGTTACAGTAACGTTGGACTCAGTATAAGAACAAGCCTTGACCATATACAAACACATCTGAACTATGAAGTAATCTAGTCATTCAGTGGCATCTGATTTTATTTTTCTTTTAAAGTCCAGCTCTATACACAATGAAGAATTTAAATGTTGTGTTTTCTGTTGCTTTTAAAATAGGAATTTCTATCCTGTCCATCTCTTCTCAGATGCTTGAAATATTCTACCATCTGAAACCAGAGTGCTTTGGCACTACGGAAGCCTCACAACTAGAGCTGGAGGAAATACACGTTTTCTTCGTGAAACAAAGCCCAGTTTTCACTTGGCAAAGACACAGCACTTAGTGTTTTCAAAAGGATCTGCAGGCACTTGGTTTCTTAGCAGAACACAGAAACAACACTCAAAGCAACAGTGAACATTTGATATGATTTTTAAGATGTGTGTAATAACCTGCATGTTCAAGAAGAGGTTGAATTTTGTGTCTCCTTTAACATGGATATAAACAAAGATATCAAGCAAGCAGCTGAAACAGGGAAAACTATAACCCTTTAAAGAATTAAAATTCAAGCTGATATTGCCACATGTTTAAGCCAACAAAGAAGGAGAATTCACTCTGTTACTTGGCAGTCCGTCATCTACCAGACTAAATCGGTGCCACCCTTTTCTGTGGCACACACACAAAATGTCCTCTTGTCACCGCAAACTTACGTACAGTACAACTAGTTTCCTCAGATTATAGTCGTTAAACAAATTATCTGAAAACAGATAAGCTCAGCATTTCTTTTAGGTGTCACATATGTAACTGTTATAAAAACATCCTACTAAGGGCAGTGAGTTGTCCAGCATTCTGCTCGGCCATTCTGACTTCAAAGGGATAGTAACAGATTAAAGAAAAAAACCACATATACACATAAGAAACCTTTCAACCTCTCAGGACAACACAGAACAAGCCATTTCATTTACTGTTGTTATCGATTCAAATTTGAGACAAGTAAAGGCACCCACAGTAGAAGACACTAGCAATTGAAAAAGAATTGCTGTACTTGTAAATAAAATTTATTGAATTTAAGAGCTCTGTTACTTGTTTACTAGTTGTAGAAAGCTCAGAAGGAAAGGTTAGTTCTGTTAATAGCTTCCTTTGAATCCAGACCTTTCAATGGCCTGGGAAATGCTTTATAACAAAGATGGAAATCAAAACCCAGCAAGTTCCTACACCCTTTCCTAATAAAATACCTCTTCTCCCTTCTCCATCTCCCCTCACTCCAGCCCTGAAGAACCATGAAACATGCTACTACTATTTCCTACAGTAAGTCATCTGCTGCAACTCTAGTGTAAGCCAATTTTTGCATTATAGACTCTTCACCAACACCTCCCATAAAAGTTTAATGGAGGTATGGGAGACTGGCGACATGAAGGAAAGGATTTAATTGTGCGGAGATCCGGAGGTGTGCCACAAGGGTAGCAGAAGGGAGTGCTGGAGCATAAGTTCAGGGCAGTTTTCTGTGGCAAAACCTCCTTTTGGGTCTCATTCCCAACACAAACGGAACTGCCATGCAACGTGTGTCGAAACCTAGAATAGCATTAGCAAAATAACTAGGGTAAAATTGATTTAAATAATTAAATGAAACTGTTGAAAGAGGCTTTTTAGTTGCTCATGGAAGAAGAATTAAGAACTAAGATATTTAAATTACAATTCTGTAATTGACACATGCATATTTTTGAAAAGGGTATAATCATCTTGATGTCAGATACACAGACTTGTGCCAAAAAAATAAGAATAGCTTACAATTGGCACTTTCCACACAATATTTTAATGGCAAGATTAGATATCCATGTTAAATTATCAGCAGTTTTCTGCAAGACAAAAGCCATTTTCACACAATTATCCCTCTTCTCACATAATTTGTTGGACTTTCTTCCATGATGCATGGTGTAGAGCAGCACAGTCCCCTTTCTGACTGTGAAGATTACTTTCCTGTAGCAGAGTGCACCACAGACCCTTTCTGAGCACCTAACAGATGAGATGGCGCACACACACGGCTCCCAGCTAACTGATTCATTGCAGGCACGTTGCCTGAAAGCACAATACACAGGTAAATCAGATACCTGTAGGCAATATCAATTTTATTACAACCACGCAAAGACAGTATGCATGCAGCAACATAGAAGTGTATACCTGAAAAAGGCACAAGAGGGTCAAAGGAAAGTGCTGGGAGTACAGGGGTAGTTTCCTTGCGAAAATATAGTGTCTGTTACAAAGTATGGAAAAGCAAATGACACAGTGGTCTGCAAAAGCCTTTCAAGCAGTACTACTGCTCTGATTTTTCCAACTACAATTCATTGCTGTGGAAGCTAGTATAAACCTAGAAGCGGTAGCTTGTGGCATCAGAAACTGCAACGACATACTATCCGTGGTTGTGTGTACATGGCGGCAGTGAGGTGCTCAGCTTATCTGGGCAGATAAAAATCAGTCTTGGATGGTTACAAACGCCTCTGACTTTGAGGGCAATGTAAAAAAGAGACAATTTTACTGGTACTTCATGGAAGCATCAGAACATCTGTATTAGAAGTGATCTCTGGAAATGGAAATGACCTCGTTCAACACCCTGCTCAAAGCAGATTCATCTAGATCAGGTTGTTCACACACTTGTCCAGTTGAGGTTTGAATATCTCCAAGTAGAGACATCCCAGAAAAATTTCACTCATCGCCTCTCTCCAAGTCCATCAGTCCCACCCAACTTTCCACCTACTTTCACATTCACTTGCCTCACCAATTTGGTGAGAAGAAAATTATGGAATACTGTGACAAGGGCCTTGCTAGAGTCAAAGGATACAACACCCACTGCTTCCACAGTGCCTGTCACCTCATCACAGGAGAAGCTGAGTACACAGTCTGCACAGGATTTTGCCATTGGTAAACCTGTGCTGGCAGCTCCTGCTCACTTTCTCCTCCTTTCTGAAAGTATTTGCTAGGAGGATTTGGTCCATGACCTTCCCAGGGGTGTGGAGGGGCTGACCAGCCTGTCCTTACCTGGGATCCTCTCCTTAGACTTTCTGAAGATGGGTGCAACATTTGCCTTTTCCCCTTCATCAGGAACCTCCCCAGGTGCCATGACCTTTCAAAGATGGTACAGAGCTGCCTCCAGTGACATGAGTCAGCTCCCACAGCACCCCTGGGTGAACCCACGGTGCCACAGACTGTCTGTGTCCCAGTGGATGAAATGTTCCCTACCTCCATCCCCTTTTCCTGTGGGTAGCATCATTCCCCCAGACTCTGCTAGGATGCTCAGGGACCCAAGGGCAGGCCTTACCAGTGAAAAGAAACAAACTCCACAACACCACAAAAACAGTTGAGCACTTTGACCTTTTTCACTTTCTTTGTCATGAGGTCTCCTGTCCTCACGGAGCAGAAGGGCTACATTTTCCTTAGCCTTTCATTTTACTATTGATGTACAACAGGAAAGCTCTGTGCCCTTCATTGCCTCACCAATTTCAGCTGAGTGTTGACTTTCCCCACCCCACCCTCCACACTCAGGCAATGGTTACCCTCCTGGTGACACTTCCTTGTTTCCACCTTGTCTTCCATTTTCTTTACACATTTGCAACTCCCTCCAGTCCCCCGGACACCTCTGTTCTGTTCATGGAGCCCTCACTTGCCTCAGGTTACAGGGAACCTCCCCCAGTTTGAAGGTCTCTTCACAAAATTAGAAAGTCGCTTTCCAAAGAGGCTCCTGCCCCACATTGTCAGATGTATCCCATCTCTGTCAAGCAGTTTTTGTCCTTGGAGCAGGGTCCCCAAGGAACTGTGTTCATTCATATGGTCATGCCTGACCGTATTTTAATGGTCACAAGAACTTTAAGGTCAAGGGATAGGATTTCCATTTCAAACTGATCTGCAAACATCTGGATTTTTAAAATCCTTTCATCAGGCTTACTACTCAGACAGGAAGAAACTCCAATTTCATCCAAGCTGAAAATAAAGAGTGCAAAATATAGAAAGATATAAATAGTACATATAGTACATATGAGCACATACAACCACTCAACCTGCATGTTATCTTCCTGATTGATTGTAGATTGACTGACACCACAATTAATTTTAGCAACAGAAGTATAAACCATGCAAGTTGATTCAACACATTTCCACAGTCTAGGAAAATTGTATAATAGTGTAAGAAGCTATTGCATTTTGAACAGCTAAAAGGCATATATAAGGGAATTCTTTTATAGACTTCAAATTAGAGACTGGTCTGCCAGTGCCTGTTTCTTGCATGCTACTCTATAGTGCTTCACAAAGTTGCTTGCAGTCCACCTAAACACAGCTTCCAGAATATTTTATAAAATCCCTGCAATGACAGCAATTTAGGACACTGGCAATACTCTTGATATCTCCTGTTCTGTTCTTGTGATAGTTTTTGTAGTATGTCAAAAATCAGGATGCAATAGGAAGCACTTTTGGTCTCGGCTCCACGAACAGAAATTATGTAAACCCCTCTGGTTTACAGCTGCTCTTTGATTACAGAGGACGAGATGTTATGACCCAAATGTTACTTTCTTTTCCAAATTTCTGCCAGACAGCTTTGGTTATTTATAGCTTTATACCACAACTGCTGCCTCTTCCATATCTTACGCTACCAACGTAAGTTGGAAAAAGATGATGTAAATATCTCACACAATGCAAAATGAGATCCCTTATGCCATCCCTTATTTTCCTCAAGAACATGGTACAAATAATCTCAAGAGCACCAAGAAGACAAGATTGATTGCATGAATATCCACAATGGGAAATGATACAATGACCAAATGTTGAACTACTATAATATCTGTAGTGATCTCCCTCCTCTTAGTCAAGAGAAAATCCACACCACCTACATGCGAATCCCGATGGTCTTTTAGCCAATACTGAACTGGAGTCTCCTCTCAGTATATTGAATCCAAATACAGAATAAATATATCTTAGGTGTGAAGACTAAGTCTGTCTTCTATATCCAGTTACTCCTTCCAAGCTGAATAATAATAACTCCAAAGAATTTTAAAGAATTAAACAAATTGGAATGTTACTTATTTTGCAGTAAAGTGCATCCATATACATCGTGTTTTAAGGGGAATATTTTTATTTATCCCCTAGGTACTGGAAAAAGAGCATTAAATGTCTTGGTCCATAAATAATTATAGTTACGGCTAACAACAGAACTACCTCTGCTCTTGCAAAGTACAGTAAGACAACTAATGGAACATGTGGGCTTCATGATTTATAAATAAAAACCCGTAAGAGTTTCAAGTCCATTTGGAGACAGAACGGGAATGGAGTTCTAAAGATTTCTTGCATCTAATCCTACACCACTGTTAATGAAAAGGATTACTCACTCCCTGATCTGTATTTCTGGCCTCTTCATCAGTCTATGAATGCAGATAGAAAGCTGTCCATCATCTTTACGGAAATGTTCTACAGCAGCTTCTTTTACAAAAAAAAAAAAAAAAAAAAAAAAAAATTTGTAGCAGCAGCTGAGACTTGCTAACCATTTAAGGAAAAATATTGCAGCAAAAGCACAAACATGACCACTTTCCTAGAAATTAAAAGCAAAAATACTATGCACTGCTAATTTACCAGTTAACCTCACATATTTGCAGGGAACATTTAACGATTAAATTATAAGGATCAACAGCCTTACACAAACAAGGCAATTGAAATGTCGCTGTGAAGAAATTTTCATCTGCAAACTTCTTCACAATTTACATCCTTACAGTGAAGAAATAACAAATTGGTCTGTAAAGCAGAGTAATGGAGTAGACAGAAATGGTTTTAAATTGTCACTTTAAGAACAATTTGTTTTCTTGAAGGGTTCTCAGCCATTCCAATGGCTAAAGCACTGGAAGAAGATTTTCAGATGGTTTGTTTCCCTGCATGACCTTGAACATCTGTGCCTCAGTTTCCCACCACACAGAGAAGACAGAAAGAACGAAGTCATGCAAACTGAGCTGAGACACTGAATGGAAAGTATTTCTTGAACACAAGTGACAGCAGTCATATATTCTGGTCTATGCCTTTTCTTAGTGTAGTCCCTGCCGCCTTTAATACTTGACAAAATAAATGGCCTACTTGGCTGATTTTGTTGATAAAATGAGGCACCTTGCAAACACTGTTCGGCAAAGACATTTCGTATTTGCATCCTAAGCCTGTTCAGCAGTAAGGCTGATTTCCTCCTCTGAAAATCCCCACACTTAAAGTCAGATCTAGGTATAGAAGAGAGTATAGGTGTTACTTCCTTCCTACACCTCCAATACCATCTACTGCTGCTGATTTACTGCCAGTTAACACCTGCATATGCAATCTTTTCTGAAACAGCTTCTCTAGTCACCCGAATATGTACTATATTGTCTATTTGTTCTTAAAGAGAGGCTTTAAGCCAATGCAAAGTAAGCACTCACATGACTAATTTCAGCATCCACGACTGACTACTGTATACTGCTTTAAAACATTGACTGGAGCTAGTAAGTTAGATGCTTGCCCCTTTGGCTCTCAGGGGTTAGCTGGCTTGCACAAATAGTGTAAGGGGGGAAAATAAAAACAGCAAAAGCTGATCACACAGAGTGTTTTGATCTTGTACTTAGTCTGAACAGATACTTTTATATTCTAAATACCATTAAGGGTCCTAACACTGCTCAAACTTTGTTTTCTATATGTACCAACTGTATATAATTTCCATGAATTTTAATACAAATTTTAGTTTCAAGAGCTTTAAATTTTATAAACAATTTTAGCTCATCTTTAATTACTTTCTACTAACATATAAAGACACAAAAAGTTTCTAACAATATAGCTTACACATGTATTTCTTAAGGAGCCTTTCAGCTTCCCTCCATACTGTTAGGCCCTGCTGACAACAGGAAGAAAACCACAAAACCTAAGATAATGTAATTGTTTCGTTTTCTGTAAAGGCTGCATTGCTTGTAATGCAGGAGGACACATGCAAACAAATAAGTTCCACTTCAGATAAAAATAAAGCATTTCTGTAGTCCTGTGCATCCCAATTTCTGCTTTAACATAAGCTGATCAAGAGGGCCAAAACTAATTTCCTAAAATCTCAAAAAAAAAGAACTGATGCCATCTCCTGTTCTCTTCCCTTGCCTATCTAAACGTAAACACAATTTATCTTTGTGTCACACATGCTCATCGCCATACACAGGAAATTAGCCTCCCTTAGAATTCATATTTGAGAGTCATTAGAAATGCAAGAGTTCAGAGACATCAGTAAATTACATCTCAAACCATACAGAGATCAACATGGGATGTAGGAAGACAAAATGGCTCAAGTTTCTTGACTAAGTTTCAGACTATAACATTTTGAAAGGCTTATTTCAATAATGTGTGAAATAAGTTGCAGTAATGGTTTAATTTAGAAAAATCAGCGACTCTTCCTGATCAAAAGCTTGTCTCTTATTTTTTTCTCCCCCATGGGAATATTTTGGCGACTAGAATAAATGCTAAGAATAGGTGTGCAAAGCCCCCGTGCTGCCGGCAGCTCTCCATGGATGGAGTTGCTCCCCACAAGGCCCTCGTGGGTCCTACCACACCCACCGCAGACCCTCAAAACATGTCTTCAGATGCCAATTTTGGAGAACCACGAAAATTCAACTTTTCTAGCTGACAGCTGAGAAAAAGTCTGTGTCATTAACACCAGCATGTTTTCCTGGTTCCCAAGCAGACTGCCGAGCAAAGGAGTAGAAACCAGGCTACATCACCATTTCTGAAGCATAGCAATTCCTGAAACATAAGGCAACAATTCCCACCTTAATGTTACAAGATTTATTTGCACAGGACAACCAGAGAAACACCAGAAAGCCACTGCAGATGGATGTTTAAGAGCCACAGATCATAAGCTGGGTTACAAGCCTCTAAATGGGTTATGGACTTTGTCTCTGGGGTTCCAGCACCTAAGACAGAAAGTACAATACCTAAAAAAAGTCAGATTCAGTTTTTATGTTTTTTTCCCTCATCATCATTTAAAATCACTGCTTTTCAGAAATATTCCTAGATTAAAATGGACTTTCCACAGAGAAAGACAGTAGCAGTATGAGCTCAACTAAGACATTCCTTGATACCTTTTCTTCCCTTTGTCACTCATTTTTTGTAGGTGAGCCCTTAACAAATCCTAGCAAGGCTTCTTGTTTTGACTGCACAAGGGAACACAAAGCCCCAGCAACAGAACTGCAATCGCTTTGTAAATGTTGTGGTAAGCAAACTGGCATGTAGCCCATATCTCATGACTTTCTAAAAACCTTGTGTCTGGAGGGCACTGATCTTCAAGTAGTTCATTTAAATAGATTCATATATTTCCTATGTAAAAACATTAACGTATATTCCATTTCAAGCCACTTAATGGCTGAAACAAACAAAGGCTTCAAAAAAGGTAGTATGTACTACAGTATGATATTCATCAAAAGGTCTTTTTTTCTTTAAGCAGCAAGTGCAACAACTGTTTCTATATTTTTAGCTGAATTATTTTAAAGGTATCTAAATTGCTCTTTTATGGAAATATTTTTTTATTTGAAGACAAAAGTGCCAGATTTGCTTTTTTCCTAAAACATCCACAAATGTTTCTTGAACCAAAACAAGCTTTTGCTTCTCTGTCATTTTACGTATATCTTCTTCAAATATTGAAATAAAGCAACATCTCATGTTTGAAAAGATATTGCAATAAATCCAAGTTTTTGGAAGTTGGCCTAGACGCTCTAATCTGCACAGTCAACCATGGAAAATGCAGGAAGTGCTCAAATAATGACTCTTTTCTGACTAAATATAGGTAAACCAGAGGATGTACAATATTACAGTGCTCTGATTTACAAAAGGATGGGTAAGTTTTCTCAAACTGCTCAGAGTACGAATGCCAGGACTGGGCAATTTGCACCAGTCCACTGAGTAATTTTTCCTGAAAACTAACTTTGCCTAAAGGCTGTTGTGTGTCAGAATCCTGCTTGGTACCCTGGTATTTTTGTTGGTGACAATTAAACAATTAAAAGAAAAGCCAAATCAGAAGTTTTCTGTACTAAACACTAAGCCCATCATGCCCTGCTTTTGGGCAGCTGGATTCCCTTGACAAAAGGACTGACAGGCCAAGACTAATACTACCCTCGTATCAGTGCAATGGCAGGCACAGGATAACACTTAATAAAGTCAAGCCTTTTGTCTCCAGAAATAACAACACTGGCTACACCTAATACTGCTAATAAAAAAAATATTATCCAGAGAAGCAGTGGCTTTTTTGGTCATTCTTATTCTTGGAGTAGCTTCAGTGAGATTACCTGAAAAGTTTCAACAGATTCAAATGACATTTTTCCTACCGTATACACAAACCCCCGAATTATTCCTGTAGAAAGTAATAAAAAACAACTGGAGAACATACAACAGGATACATAAGCACATACAAAGGTACCTAGGATTCCCTTCAGCCTTATTTCTTTATAGCAAAAAAGAAATTCCCTTCTTTGTGAATTTATGGACTTCAATTTAAGGGAGTGTTTCAGACATGATTTATTGGTATCATTTTGTGTTGGTTTTGTGTGGCAAGGTTTTGGTAGTGGGGGGGCTACAGGGGTGGCTTCTGTGAGAAGCTGCTAGAAGCTTCCCCTGTGTCTGACAGAGCCAATGCCAGATGGCTCCAAGACGGACCCGCCGCTGGCCAAGGCCAAGCCAATCAGCGCCTCTGTGATAACATATTTAAGAAAGACAAAAACAGTTAGAGAGAGCTTTTTGCAGCCAGAGAGAGGAGTGAGAAGATGTAAGAACATCTGCAGACACCAAGGTCAGTGAAGAAGGAGGGGGAGGAGGTGCTCCAGGCACCAGAGCAGAGACATTCCCCTGTAGCCCCTCGTGAAGACCATGGTGAGGCAGGCTGTCCCCCTGCAGCCCATGGAGGACCCCACGCCGGAGCAGGTGGAGACACCTGAAGGAGGCTGTGACCCCATGGGAAGCCCAGGCTGGAGCAGGCTCCTGGCAGGACCTGTGGCCCCGTGGAGAGAGGAGCCCAGGCCAGAGCAGGTTTGCTGGCAGGACTTGTGACCCCGTGGGGGACCCACGCTGGAGCAGTCTGTTCCTGAAGGGCTGCACCCCGTGGGAGGGACCCACGCTGGAGCAGTTGGTGAAGAACTGCAGCCCGTGGGAAGGACTCCCGTTGGAGCACTTGGTGGAGGACTGTCTCCCGTGGGAGGGCCCCCAGGCTGGAGCAGGGGCAGAGTGTGAGGAGTCCTCCCCCGAGGACGAAGAAGCGGCAGAAATACCGCATGAGGAACTGACCGTAACCCCCACTCCCCGTCCCCCTGTGCCGCTGGGGGGGGCGGAGGTTGAAGCCGGGAGTGAAGTTGAGCCCGGGAAGATGGGAGGGGTGGGGGAGGTGTTTTAAGATTTGGTTTTATTTCTCATTTCTCTACTCTGTTTTGCTTGTGATGATAATTAGAGAATGACCTCTCCCTGTTCTTATCTCGACCCATAAGTTTTGGGGTTTTTTTTCGTTGTACTTTTTCTCCCCTGTCTAATGAACGAGGGCAGTGACAGAGCGGCTCTGGTGGGCACCTGGCCCTCAGACAGGGTCGACCCACCACACATTTACATATAACTATGGGAGTAAGTATTTTTTCGCCCACTTCTCCACCCTTAACTAAACATACAGATTAACTAATTATGTGAGAAGTAGATGCCCTGGATTTAAGTATGTTCTTAGATACCAGCATGCAAAAGGAAGCAGTGGCATTTCAGGACAGCAGAAGAAATCTGTATTGAGAGAGACTGCATCGTATTCTTGTATTACAGTGATCAGATATGATCCCATAGCAATCAAATTTCTCACCATTTACTGCTAAACTTTTGCACAGTAAACTATTTGGTTGTTCATAAAGAAAACCTTTGGTGTTGTGGATTTAAAGATGTACTCAGTACAGTTACAAAAATTGTCTGATCATGCAAAGGGAAAATTCCATGGGATACACAATCAGCATAGACAGCTTGAAGGAGAGGGGATAGGACTGAGTTTGACTGCGCTTTAGAATAGAGTATGCTTCTGATCTGAGAAGTGCCAGAGGTGCTCCCAGTTTTCAGATACCAGTTGGTTACTTAGCTTTAATACAGCAAGGTCAAAACATCCGGTGACATGAAGCTTCACGTGCCACATGTATGTAGGCCACATGTGAAAAATACTTTGGTTAGCATGAATTCTGCAACAGCTTAGGTGTGATATATTGGCTATATTAAGAAACACACTTTTTTTCCCACTCCAGGAGTGAGTCTGAATAATTGATGTACTTTGCACAGCTGGACAAGTGTGTGAAAAACAGCACTTTGTACAGCTTATGTGCATGCCAATCGTCCCACAGGCCATTAGGGAGACAAGTGGCTACAGCTTCTGGGGTACTTGTTAAACAGAGAACAGCAGTTTACCAGATTACCTCCTTCCATCAGGATTTCTCCCAGTATACAGCACCAGCTGGAAAAATCTTAAGAATCCACAATGGCATAACTTTGAATCATGTAAAAGATTGGAGATTCCATTTAAGAAACAAACCAGGAACAAACCAGGAACAACCTTCCCCAAACTGAGCCACTGATGAAGCAGGTCTGCTCTGCTCCAGCTCACACAACCAGGGACACCCAGATGTCACACGGGAGCTGCCTCCCCTACCAGGTCAGTCACCTGTGTGGCAGCCACAAAAAACAGGAGAACTGCCCCAATTTGAGTACAACTGGCAAGCCAGAGACAATGTCTGTACAGGCGTGGATGTTTGTGAAGCATGGAAGTGCTGAAGCACCCAGATCGTTAGGCACCCTAATAATGCCTATCATTAAAGAGTGCCAGCACCCAGAATATCCCTCTCTGTATCTGCTGGGGCCACAGATCTGTCCCTCACTTCAGCCACAGCTCCTTTTCCTTGTTTAAACTGTGATTGTCTTTCTGTAAGTGAAACTGACAGTTACGGTGATGAATAATGACAATGCCATTAATAGGCTCCTGCTTAAATCTCTCTATTAAACATAGGCCCTCATTGAGGCAAAGGCTATGATGTCAATTTAACAAAAGCTGACTGATGTATTAATGAGATTCGTTAGCAAAATTAGATCTGCTGTTCAGCCAGGGTTGATGGTATCGCCCTGTTTGCGTTAGGAGTGCGCATGTTGGCACCCAGGCTTCAATGCTAACCCTTCCCTCCGTAGCACAGCAGCTCTGATTTAAAAGTGCTACAGCAAGTGAAACAACTCAGCGTTTGGCTGACAATTAGCAAATACTTCTGCTGGTAGTGGGACCCCCCGCAATGCATATGTTTGAGAAGAAAACTTTAAGCATGAATGATAGACTTTGTGTCTGACTCTGAGTGCCACTGCTACATCTGTTTACAGTGCATTTGGCTAGTGTCCCGTTGTCACTTTTCTGAAATACCAAAGAAAACACAGATCCTTTGGGCAAATGAAGCAGAGGTGGAAGTTGTAGTCACACCTCTCTGTCTCACTGCAGTATCACCTCTTGTCTTCATATACAACACAGACTCGCTTGCCTAATGGCAAGTAGCCACAGTTCACGCTTGCAATAGGGATCAGTCACAACACGTTAGTGTTGTTTCATGCTATACTGTGAGAGACAAGCTCCTGCATAGCAGGAAAAAAGGAAGGACCTCAGCTTTGTTATGGATCTGGATTTGGTGCTGTTCTTCTGAAAAGGTCCTATCCCTCACCTCTACCATGACCAACAGTGGCCTCGGTGTCAATAGGGAGGAGAGACTGCATTGCTACAAGTGGTGGTCAAGTATCTCTTACAGCTTATGGCAGGGTTTGCTATGGTCCAGCAAATGAAGCTACTGTTCACAGAAGGGGTAGATGCAGCTTCTGAGGGAAGAAAAGAAGAAAACCATGGGGAAAAGAGCACTTGGACTTAAGAGGTCAAGTCAAGTTGACTTTGAGGTGCTCACTGAAGGGTTCACAAAACACCCACAATCTCCCTCCTGACATTTCCCTCACCCCCTAAGGTGCCTGCAATGACAATTTTACAGACCATGAAAGTTAATGATGCAGCACTATGTAGATGCAAGGAATCTTGGAGGCTTGAACACTTAATTTCAAACACTTAATCTTAATTGTGTTGCAGTTATAAAAGCTCAAAAATGTAAAATTGATGTGAGTAGGTCACATTCAAGTTTGCTTTTGTAATGAGCGTATTTACCCCAGTGTTAAAAAAAAATATTTAGCTCTAAAGGGGCAACACCTAGACTTATTGTATTTAATTTACATCTAGATTATAATGATTACTTGGCAATTAAAAATCTTCAATTATGCTTTGTTGAATAGATTTTCAAACATACCATGTACAATCCTGATACCGATAGGATTTATATTTTTTTATTTATTTCTCACATCGAGAGAAAAATATCTCATACCTACTAACTGTCTCTACTCTAGAAATGTCTAATACAAAATATATGAAGCCAGATTAGCACTAGTGCTGCATGAATACGGCTTATTCTTTGGAAAAATATCATATGTGGGGAACTTCAATTAACCACACAGTACTAGTGGACATGAAATTACTTCGGCTTTAGAAGCCTCAAAAAAAGGAAATTTGAGGTAAATTAAACTCTCTTTTTTCATTCTCCATAAAGTTAACAATGTCTTCTCATGGATTTGCATTAGAAAATTCAACATTAAAAATAAAAATCAGAAGCACTGAAGAGTGACATTTAAAAAGAGGAAGTACAGAACAGAGATGCAAAATAAGGAAAAAATATCAATCCCCCAATAAAAATCCATACAGCATCTTACATGAGCAAAATAGGGGAACAGGCATCCTGGATGTCCAGGGGCAGCTCCTGGAAAGCTCTAGTGGAATATGAGATACACACACTTCAGTGGCAATTCACTTGCCAGCAGCAAAAACTACTACTAAAACAAATCTTTAGCTTGGTCCAGCATCCTGTCCAAAGTATGCTTACTGAACAAGAAGACAAAGAAATTTCTTGCACTTTGGTTCTCAAAAGCAGATTTTTCTGCAATCTTACACAACTCAGATGCTTACTTGCTAATTACTAGAACCATATAGGAAATATTCTGAGTAACTAATTGTACATGAAATGAGAAGTAGGAGCCATACCTGTGGCTCAACAGGAGAGGACTTTTTGGCATTTATTCTCCTGTGCTCATTAGTTCCTACACTCACCCTGGTTAAGTGATTGGGAATGCAAACTGCTGTGATCAGAAGACAAATGCAAGCTCTAACATCACGATCCCTTTCAGTGTTACTGATCATCAGTTTTTCTGATCAGTATCTTGAAAGAAAAGGTCACAGCAGCCAAAATTAAAATACAATAAATTTTGAAATAATTAGCTATAGTACCTTTTTCTCGTGTATTGTGACATGCTTGTACAGACCTCAAACAAGTGACATTGCTTTCCTCATCTTGATGAGAAAAAGTCACTCCTTCCAAAAACTGGAACCTGTATAAAATGCTCTATTTTACAACACAATAAATTTGGTTTTGTATTTTTCAGAATTACACAATATACTCTTCCATATAGAAATACAACTTTCAAAGATAATCCATACTTTCATTTGCATTGTACTCTCTGTACATATTTTTATGTACATATTTTTATGTACAGCAAGCAGATATGGATAAACAATTATAGACTGAGTGAGCAGATAGTTTCTGCTCTTTATGCGTCATCTTCCAAATGTTTCTTTAATGAAGACAAACCACTTCTTGCTGAGATTGCAGACCTTTTTAAAGTATACATTAATATTTCCAGAGCTTATTAAAACTACACCTTCTAAATTTTTAAACATTTGGCTATTACAAATGTCACAATTTCAAGGCAGAAAGGAGAGATGAATTACAACACATTATTGTGCATGCAATGATTGAGCACAGCCATGGTTTTGTAAACAGACTTTTAAAAAAACAGAAGAAAATCACCCACTAGCTTCTGATTTGTGTATACATTATTATGCATTTTAATCCAGGAAATTGGAAGTTAATAATTTTGTGAACTCCTCTGTATTTTCTCCTCCGTATTCTTCAGTCTCAAACACCAAAAGGTTAATATTTTCTCCAAGATTATTCCACATATATTGTCTTTCCTTTTGAAACTATTTTAAGTATTATGTCAACAGAAATGCAAATGAGAGCTTTTCCAGGAAACCCCATCTCTCATTTTCTCTCAAAATTTAAACTATTATGCTTTAAAGAACTTTCATACTGATAAGATTTAACATATTGTCTCATGAAGACAAATATTTTAGAATTTTTAGTTCTTTGACCAGACACCAGGATAGGATACCTACTGTAACTGCCCTATTTAAAAAAAACAAATTAGACCAGCCATGTTTCAGGCAAATGCTTACATTTTGCTGGTTTGCTAGTGAGTTAATGAGGTTTCTTTCCCAGAGAGAGGTAAAATGAAAGTACTAAAAGAATCAAAGGTGCAATGCCACCAGTGCTATTCAAATACTTGAAGAGCATGAAGACTTCTCAACCTGGTATTTTTCTACTTTTTGAAAGGAGCTGGCAGTTACATTAAATCTGAATAGCTAAAGATGTTATTATGGATTCACACAATACAATATTTCCTCAAAGGTAACTCAGTATCAAGCAAACTGTAGAACTTCAAGGTAGAACTTGCATGTTGCTTATGTGAATAACCTGCAAGGGAAACTGATTTTCCTACATAGTATCTGCAGCTGCTGCAAAGCATAGATAGGGTCATGAACAGTAAATAAGTTCTCCTGTTTTCCGAATCAGATGTATGCACACTGATACCAGAGGTCAGGAGACTAAACTAAACTACAGCCTACTTTAGCTCTGTTTTCCAATCCTGCAGGAAGGAAAAAACTCACCAACTGATGGTCATGTTTGTCTCATTCCAGGTGAGAAATAGCCACATCTATCACTGCAGAAAACAGTTTTATATACAAATGTCTGTCTGTACACTCAAGGGAAGAAGGAGATGCTGTAATACAACCGTTCACCTGGACTGGTGGGCATTTAGGTTTTTTTCTGTCAAAATCGTACATCCTCCAGATGTACAGACAATAAAACCTAGGAAATTCACACAGGTCAATCCGTATGGGGTGTCTTTTGTTGTTTTTTTGGTTTTGTTTTTTTTTTACACACATCAAATTGGATTACGCAGCAAGACCCCAGCTGCTCAAGTGAAAATTAAAAGCATAAGTTTATCTCATTTCATTCAGTGGACCCACCAGTTGCCAAAAGCACTCCCTGATGTAAACTACTCCAGAGACTCACTGATTTCCAAACAGAACCTAAGCGCACACAAAGCCTTGATGATCTCCGCTGGAGCTCAGAGTAATCTAACAGCTGCAAGTGACTGCTTTAGCTAATTACTCCCAACAACAAAAAGAATAAACAATCACTACAGGAAGAAGGCTCTCTGCCAGTGAAATATTAATGCATTTTTAGGCAGCTGCTGCTTGCCCTGAATCTTGGTTCAAGTTTTCTCAAAGGTAAAACTCGTTCTGTAAGTTGCTGTTCCTCTGCCTGTTTTTACAGATTACCAAAAAAGGGTGGCACGGTCTAGAAAAGATTTCAGGAAATCTTCAGCACTTACTTTTTCAGTCGAAGTTCATTACAGAAAACAGCTTTCATGGTTTTCCTGTTTCATGGAATATTGCTTATCTAAGACTATTTACTTTTGTCGAACGCCACCTGCTCATAGAAATATTTTACAGCATACCCTAAACATGGTTAAACTTTGCACGCTCTTTTTTCCTATAGAACTCTGTTCATAACTATAACTTCTTAAGAATTGCTCTTCACTGAGCTTGCGTGCACATTTTCCACGACATCGTGGTGTGCCTCATACCAGATGAATGCAGCTGCTTTATTGAATCTTCAGCAGAGATTTGCTCTTTAGCAGTCACTGATTAGGCATTTCAAAACAGAGGCATCTAGCACCATGCAAACTGGTACAGCAGTCTGAAGGCACTAACAAAGACGCTCCCTGCAGTTTTAGCAGCACAAGCCATGAAGAATAAGCACACAATTATGCACAAAATCATACATTATTGTATTTCTTCAGCTACGTGAATTACAGGGGTGTAGCCCAGCAGCAAAGCAAATATGAAATCACTGTAGCCAGGCCTTTGTTCATAGACTGGACAAAATATTTGAAGTGAGTTTAAGGTAGTATTTTTAGATTTTTCATACTGCTTCAATAAATCAGTTCTAATGTTAAGAGCTTTTTAGGTAGGGATTAATCCCACCAACCAAAGAAAATTCTTCAAAAGCGTTTTCCTTTTGACCAACATTTACTGTAGTACTGCCTGAGTTCAAATTTGTCCTGGTTTTGGCTGAGAGAGAGTTAATTTTCTTCATAGTAGCTAGTATGGGGCTGTGTTTTGGATTTGTGCTGGAAACAGTGGTGATAATACAGAGATGGTTTTTTTTACATAGACCTGTTGTTGTAGAGCAGTGCTCACACAGAGCCAAGGCCTTTGCTGCTCCTCACACCACCCCACCAGCGAGTGGGCTGGGGGTGCACAAGGAGTTGGGAGGGGACACAGCCGGGACAGCTGACCCCAGTGACCACAGGGATATTCCATACCATATGACGTCATGCTCAGCATATCAGGGGCTGGGGAAAGAAGAAGGAAAGGGGGGAAGTTCGGAGTGACAGTGTTTGTCTTCCCAAGTCACCATTACACATGATGGAGACCTGCTTTTCTGGAGATGGCTGAACACCTGCTTGCCCGCCCATGGGAAGTGGGGAATGAATTCCTTGTCTTGTTTTGCTTGTGCCTGAGGCTTTTGCTTTGTCCATTAAATTGTCTTTATCTCAACCCACGAGTTTGCTCACTTTAACTTTTCCAATTCTCTCCCCCATCCTGATGGGGGGAGTGAGCGAGCGGCTGCGTGGGGCTCAGCTGCCAGCTGGGGTAAAACCATGACAAAATTGAACCAAATACTCTTCACTTAAGAACTGTTTCAAAGCAGCAGCACTTACAGCTGAATCTATGATAAAATGCAATGGATCTAGCCACAGTCATGGTACAGCAAATGTACTAAAAATAATGGTTGTAATAAGATTCCTCCAGTCAGGGGAAATGAGCTCTTCTGCTGGAGAGGAGTGATTACAAGGCTCAGCATTTCAAGGGCTGATTCCTGTTCTGCACATATGCAAGGGCTTCATGACCCACCCCCTTCACCCACCAAAATAACATTAACAAAAAAGGCAACAGGAATGCACTCTCACATGCACGGAGCCTTTGTTTCTGACCATGTCCGTGGGATGCCACTGGGGTCAGTGCTGTGCTGTGGCATTACATGACCTATCATGGCCGATCAGTGTTACACTTTGAAGCCTGGAGGTCATCTTGGTCTTGATCAGAAAATGGAGACAGATGGCTTTCTGAGAACAAAGTTTTCCAAAAAAACCTGGAAAATCCATTGTTTTCATGCATCATTTCCGCTAATGGGTAGGCCTCTAGTTGCTTTTACCAATCTGCCTCTGTTTCATGCAATAGGTCCATTTTCCGGTAAATCTTGGAAAGAACGAATCTGTTTGGAACAGCATATACCTGGATAAAGATTTCATTTTCTTAATCTCTTTGTTTCTTTTCTTCTCCCTCCTGTTGCTTTTACACAGAATATTTGCTGCAGTGTTCCCAGGCTACAGAATTTAGCATCAAATTTAACTGATTGTCTCAGCTGATTACCTGGCTCATCATATAACATCTCTCGCTATGCACAAAACTACTGTTTTGACAGCATAGAACTGGAAGGCTCATTTTGCCTTTGATCTTGCAATTCCAACAAAACTGCGTATAGATTCACCTGCCAGTGGTACAGCAGAAATCAGTGTGAAGTCTGGTTTTACTCTCTGCAGTGACAATGTGCAATAAAGAAATCATTAGCAGTGGAATTTACATAACAGAGCTCAAACTAAATGGTGGTTTGTTTTTGCACAGTTTATTTTCCTGCTGTAGACAAGGTCAAAATACTTTTTTCCTTTGACTATGCTGAGAAAAAGGGAATCTTCTTACCTCTATCTAACAGAACAAATGATAACTATTCTTGCCAAAGGGCAATGAATTATTAGTATTTCCAATATCTAATACTAAATAAATGTAGCTCCACCTGATCCAGGGTCCTGGGGAAAGAGAAAGCATGTCCATACATACAGGCCTTAGTTTAAACTTAAGCATTTTTTTACAAACATTTTTTTCATGAAAATCAGCTTCTTGATTTCACAACAGGTTCTGTGCTTCATTAACCTCTTAAAAAGTCTTGAACACCAAGAGAACACACCACCACGCAGGCTAGTAGCTTCATTAATCAGAGATTTGACCTTAACCCTTCAGATACAATTTCTAACATCTTCACTGAAACACTGTAATTGGCCTGCTTTCAGGAAAAATAGTTACCTAGCAGCTTCCAAAAATTCCGACATAATTATGAACTCAATTTGAAATGCAGAGAGGACCATGAATAGGTACAGAAAAAAAGGGTTAACAAGATGACAGTGAAAAATGACCATTATTAGAATTATTTCTGTTTTAGAAGAAATGAAGCAATTCTATCTCAGTGCTACTTTTCTCTTTTGAACTCATCATTATCACATAATTTTCTGCTTTTCACATTGAATTTCTGAAATTTCCCAGGACAAAGGCTCCTTAAAAAAAAAAAAAAAAAAAAAAAGACTATTCCAGTAAGTTGTATTAACATTTATGATCTATTTGAATGCCAGTTTCCCAAAATAATCTTTAACAGATTTCTGAAGGAGTAGCTGTCCATAAACATTTAAGGCTAGGCCTGCCTTACTTCCAAGATACAGCCCAGAGAGCAAACTACCACAAGTGCAACAGCCCCGTGGCCAGAGAGAAGCCACCCCAGGACACACCATGTCCTCCAACACCAGTTTGAGCCTGTAGACACAGTCCCTGCAAACTGAAGAGACCAAGCAAACTGGACTATCACCCAGAGATGCCCATGCTCCCACACTACATCTGAAGTTGGGTTTTGTCTTGCCTTCATTTTGGCTCTGAGGAAAGGCAGGCACAAGGGGTGACAGGTTCCTTAAACAAGCCTGCCAGACCTGGCACAGGAGATGCCCAACACAACATCCTGACCCTCATACACAAAGAACAAGAGCCCTTGTTCACTCTTCCCATGGAGCTATTCTTGTATATCTTTAGCACTGTACGACAGCTTATGATTTCCTGACGTGTGCTTTTAGGGAGCTGTTATAACTGTGAACAATTTAGCATGTTTGGAACCTACTCCTGTTAAAAATTCATTATGTTATTTACAAGAGCACACATGCCAGAAATACATTGTGGGGGAAGAGTGGCATGAAAATTGCTGTGCTTACATGGGAATATATAAGTGCTGTTCATACACGCAAAAGTACATGGTGGGTTTGCTTACCTTATGAGGGACCTCTGCCTCTGTAAGCTAAACATGCAGAAGCATCAGTGCTATGTTTTATATTTAAAAATGCTCCTCCCAAATCTTCCTTTCAACTCTGGAGTAATGAGAAGATTGTGCTTCAATGCACAGAAAGAAAAAGATTACACTGAAATCGTGAACAATGCAATTTTTTCTTACCTGTGAAGACCTCTGCTGACAGGGGAATCCAGATGAGCTTCCAATTGCTTAAGAAATTGTCTTTCCACCTTCCCCACTCAAAGAGGTGTTTGGAACTTCTTTCTTTGGATCTTCTCCCTACCAGCAGCTTGAACAGATGCATCTTGTAAACTCAGCCATACATCTTGCAGCAATAGAAAAAGTATGTGCAGTCTAAAGCAAAGAAAAAAATAAAAAGTTAGTCTTTACACATCAAGGTAACTGTCATTCCCTCCCAAACCTTCCCCTCCATAAATTACACTCTCATGTTTGGGGAGATTTATTTTTATTCTGAATATCTATTGGAGCTGCAGTAGTTCCAGAACACACAATTTCTTTCATAACTTAATTTGTAGTAGTGAGAATTTATGATCTTCTGACTGCATCGGTAATACATACAGTAGAGTGCTGCTGTAATTTTAGTACAGAAAGGAATTAAAAATACAGATTTGCTTGAGCTGAATGCTGCATTTCAGGCCATGCAGTAGGAAAGAGCACAGCCTTGGTGAAAAATGCTTAGCTTGCAAGCTCATGTTATTAGCCAAAAGACAGAAAAACATACCAGCATTCAAAGTGAAATGACACTCTCATATCGTCTGCTCCACTCTTTTCTCCAGAATCTGAAAACCACATACTGGCAATACTGATATGCTAATACTAATAAATCTGAATGTGAAGCAACGCTCCTTCAATAAAGTATCATGCACAAAATATCAGGCCAAAGCTGGAAGTGACAATACATAGGCAGCTGAGGCTGAGAGATGAAAAAACCCCTCACCCAAACCAGCTTTGCTTCATTTACTGACAAAATCATATTCTTAAGAGGGTTGATAAGCTCAGCTGGTGAACAGCAGTCTAGATTTAGAAGGGACAATGCAGAATCTGTAAGGTTTGCCAATATCCAAAGACATTTAAGGGGACCTTACTTGGACAAACTAGAGAATTGGGTGGAGAGGAACCATATGAAATTCAATAAGGGCAAGTGTAGGGTCCTGCACCTAGGGAAGAACAACCCCAAGCACCAGTGCTGGGGCTGACCTGCTGGGAAGCAGCTCTGCAGAGAATGACCTGGGAGTCCTGGTGGACAAGAAGCTCTCCATGACCCAGCAGTGTGCCCTCATGGCCAAGAAGGCCAATGGTACCTGGGGTGCATTGAGAAGAGTGTGGCCAGCAGGTCGAGGGAGGTTATCCTCCCCCTCTACTCTGCCCTGGTGAGGCCACATCTGGAATATTGTGTCTAGTTCTGGGCTCCCCAGTTCAAGGAAGACAGGAACTACTGGAGAGAGTCCAGCGGAGGGCTACAAAGGTGATTAGAGAACCGGAGCATAAAGAGTGAGAGTCTGACGTGCAGCTGAGGGAAGCCCTCCCGTTGAGTCACAAGGTTCAGAAAGGACCCCCTTGCTTTCTAAACTCCTTCTCAGAGAGGAGCCCAGGTGCGGCTAGGTCCAGTCTTAGTCCCAGACTTGGTCAACAGTTTATGTCTAAAGGATTATGTATAAAGCCACACATCAGAGTCAATGCTTGCCTGTCAGAACCCCCTAAAGGGCTTTCACTGAGACAGTTTCTCAAAGTTGAAACAGAATGTTTATTAAAGCAACAGATATAAAGAGTTCGGAATTGCTGTTGATAAATGCACTTACTGCAACAGTGCTAACATACCATTATGATGCCAGCAAAATGCTATCCCAGGTATTCTTCATGAAAGGGTGAAGTGGCAATGCTTACCAAGAAGGTGTCCCTATCTTGGGTGGAGGAGAAGGAGCACAGCCCATCAACTGCCTCTTCGGGGTCTTCATTCTCTTCTCTTCCCCCCCAGAGGTAACTTCCTCGATATCCTTTATAACCCAGCCTTAGCTGTGCCCTTCCTCGGGTGACGTGTAACATGATTTGGGTGGAGAGTCGAGTACTATAGTCACATATGTTTAGCATGGACTTCTTTTAGCTCACTATCATATTTAGGGGTGTCAATTTTAATATTAATTTCACAGATAATTAAGAAAAAGGTCTCACTGTGGGCACCGTGGCCTTCAAGATTCTGTGTAGAAACCATCTATCTGTTTATTCCACATTGTCTAGCCAAAACAGGGCCATCTTGCTGCCTTAAGACTCCCTCCTTCAGATACTTTTCATACCAACCTTGCAGATCTCCATCCACAATATTCATACAACAGATAAGCGGAAACCAGTGTTTTTAACTTCTTAATGTGCAATTCTCACAGGGACTGGAGCATCTCTCGCATGAGGAAAGGCTGAGAGAGCTGGGTCTGTTTAGCCTGGAGAAGAGAAGACTGAGAGGGGATCTCATCAATACTTATAAATATCTAAAAGGTGGATGTCAAGAGGATGGGGCCAGATTCTTTTCAGTGGTGCCCAGTGACAGGACAAGGGTCAATGGGCACAAACTGGAACACAGGAAGTTCCATCTGAGTATGAGGAAAAACTTCTTCACTGTGAGGGTGACTGAGCACTGGAACGGGCTGCCCAGAGAGGTTGTGGAGTCTCCTTCTCTGGAGGTATTGAAAACCCACCTGGATGCAACCTGCTCTAGGTGATCCTGCTCTAGCAGGGGGGTTGGACTAGATGATCTCCACAGGTCCCTTCCAACCACTACCATTCTGTGACCTAACGAAAGACAAAAACTGCATGGCCTTCAAAGCAAAGTGCCATTCACTGTGACACGACACACCTGATCATCTATAGGCAAAGGAACCTAAACAGACAGCAAGAATTAAACTAGGTATATCCCAGATGATATTTCTATTGTGGCCTGGAGTTACTCAAGGTGGAGAGATGACAGTACCAACATGAAAAATGTAAGCATCTTCCCAAAGGTCCGGTGTGCAAGCAGAGCTTGTTTAGGTAAAGAGCAGCATGTCGCCAAGTCTGGTGGAAGATTCACATTGGATGCCCCCAACAGACTCTCCTCCATCTACTCTCCTCCACAGCCAGGCCAAGCTTCTTAAGAAGTGCATCTCTTCTGGCTAAACAGGCTCCTATAACCAAGTGTAGAGCTGCTCACTTCATCCCATTTGTTACTGTCACTTTGGTGACTTCCACTGCATAGTGTATGCATTCCTGGAGAAACACTAAAGAAATTCATAGCAACTTTCTGAACCCAAAGTTTCAGCTCTTAATTTTCTACCTGTCCTGGTGGCTAAGTGAAACCAGATGATGATAGGAATGGGGCCTGTCCCAGAGCCTGACTCTGTCTTTCTCCCAATGTGTGGACACTTGGAGAAGACTGCTTTGCCCACATGAAAACCCAAATGAGCTTCCAGTCCGAAAACCTGCTAATACCTGTTACCCCTGACTACTGCTAGATTCTGCCAAATAGCTTTGAATGTGCAAGTTTACCCAACTCTTCAAAGCCCCTTCTGCTGAAGGAATACTTGACACGTGGTACGCTCTCCAGATCACAGGGCTGTTTTCTAAACAGGCTATTTGGGAAAAGCTAATGATCAGAATTTAAGGAGGACTATTTCGTAACATCTGTCACAACACTGCCATACTACCAAAGGACCTTTCATGTTTAGGAATCATTTAAGGTCAAATAGCAGCAAACATGGTCACATAATGCCTTGACAAGACTTCCTGAAATGACATACCATGTATTCTCTGGATTAGACCTTGTAAGGCTAGCTTACAGTTCAAAGATTATAAAAGATTAAGAACTAGACAATGCTTTAAGGTGATCTCAGCCTTAGTACCCTGAAGTAAAACAAAAACACTCCCACCTGGAATGTTTTACAAAACTGATCTTCATCAATGGAACAAAGTACCTGCCGGTTCTCAGAGACAAGATGCAAAAGAAAAGCTTTGTGGCAGCATTTTCAGGAACTTTTACACAGTTGGAGAAGAATCAACTTTTTTCCAAGAAAAGTGAGTTTGCTTTTAAGTGGCTGGTATGGACCAATTCCTTCATTGTCCTATAGAAATCCTCATCTAGAGCTGCTGCTAAGGAAAAATGTCTATGTGGAACAGAGAACAAAAAGTAAGTTATTTTGATACATCTAGTAATTACTTGAAATTCCATCATGAGAAAGGAAATTTGGCCATCTCTTTCTTGCAACTCCTCCTTTTCTAGGTGATAGCTACAGAATTTTATTGTGAACAGGCACTTAAAGCAGGCGGTCTTAAAATCTCTTCAAAGATTTATCGTGACCAGGTGAAGTCCTCAAGGAATATACAACATTTCACAGGTAGCAATTCAGTCAACCAAAGAGGAAATTAGCTTCTAATTTATTTTATTATAATTTTATTTTATTAGAAGTTAATTTCTGATTTTTTAGTTTACTTTTATTTTTTCTGCTCTCCATGCTTTGCATAGAAACCCGCTACCAACTGACAGAACTGCTGAAATTTGGTATCACAATTATAAAGCTCGTTTTCAGGTTTCTGCTGCCTTTGCTTTTAGTTTTTCTTTTTCTTTTTTTTTTTTTTTTTTTTTTTGCTTTGCTTCTGCTTTTCTGGAGAAGCTATCTTGGTAGCACGAAGTGAAATACCCATTTTCCCAGAGAAAGCAAGAACAAGCCAAAGGGCTAAAGAGGGTAGCCTATGAAACAGAGAAGTCTTAATGAGCTGAGTTTTCAACAAGTTTTAACTTTTTGGACTAGACTTGATCCTTTTGGGGTTCCCTCCTCTCTTCCTCCTGTTGTTCTAAGGGATTGCCATATAAATTCGTAAGGCATCAGCTTAGGAATCAAGGCAAATATTGTTAAGTTATCTAGAATGTGGAAGACCTCGTCTTCAATGAGGAGAGTAACCAGTAGCATCCAGGCATGAGTTCTCACTTGAAAGTTGTTAATCAGCTGTGGGTCAGTTTATGCAAGCCCTGTATAGGCAACCTAATGGAACTAATCTGAAGGTGAATTTTGCCCTTTCTGGTCTTCCCTGAAGCCTGTAAAACACATAGCCGCCCACCTTCTTGCTCTTAAGCTTTTCCTCTGCTGCTTGCACAAATCCATTTGCATGGCTTGGATGCACAACGAATGCATGGGTTAGTAACAGATCAGAGAGGTGGGATGGAGAACAACACACGTCATATCTGGCCGTTGAGTGTTAGCTAGCACAATGAACAGGAATCTGAGGAAGCCTAAACTCACTTTTTTTTTGCCTATACAAAAAATACCACCAGCAATAGGCAAGCATTTACTTTCCAAATTCAGATTTATATCATATCTGAATTTGTGACAATAAAAATGGATAGCACAGCTGTTTGCAATGAATATGCAACACACCACTTCAAGAAAGAATTAATTCAACCAGAAAGTTTCTGGAGTCATAACTTCTCACAAAACATGAACTGTTGAACAGGGAAGACAGGCAGCTTGAAGTGAAGGGTACAACTGAACTGTTGTGGATCCATCAGAATAGCGCAATGTGAATCAAGGACAGAAAAAATAAACTTTGCCAGCATGCTTTTGCTTGTTGTATTTGTATGATGGCACAAAGCACAGTGGTGAGAAGGAAGTGCTTCACTTTCACCTACCTCAACCTTCCTTCTGACAGAACAGGCCACTACAGAATACCTTGTATTTCTAAAAGTGAATACCAAACTTTTGAGACAGGTAGACATCAAGATGTGGTGGAATTAGCTTTCAGGGCTATTTAATTTTTTATTAGAGAATATTGTCTTTCCTAAGTGTTGCCAAATAGCCTTGTTGTATCAGCAGCTGGGTGATCTGCAGAAGCTTTTATCAGCAGAACATTCAAGTAAACACTTGAAACGAAGAACATCCTTGCACCCAAAGCAACAGAAATACATGTGCTATACTAAGCAAGAGTCCGCATAAATGAGAATAACTTAAAGAATGGCTTCAAATTAAAATTCAGCTGCTCTTATGTTTTTGTAAAGTATGCAATGCTTACAATCAATACTCTTCCAGCACTTGTAGCAACTTTCCTTACAGTATTACAGAGTCACTAAAAAAGTAATGTTGACTTAAACTCACTTATGTATAGGAGTCACATGATGTAGTACAAAAAGTAAGAAAACAGATGTTTTATTAACTTCCTGCACTTATCCTTGGTTTTTAGAGTGGCCTGAAAAGTTTAAAAATTAATGTTTTCCTAGTTCCTATTTATGTCTCAGAGCAGAAGGTTGGTCAAAAACAGAAAATAGGAGAGTAATTACAAGATAAGACAGCAATGCATCAGACGTGGAAGCATAAAGTTAGGCAACCTCTTAACCCACTGAAGTCACTCATATTGCTTTGAAGGTACCTGAAAGTACCTCAAATTGCTTCCTCAATTTTTGTCATAGTTACTACAAGCATGAGCAACAAGCCAAGCTTTTCAGATTAAAACTGCTTTTCCCCAACAGCAAAGTTCCCACGTTACCACAGTGTACCCCTTCCGCCTCCTCCCACCAAAACACCCGACCTCTCCCCCAACTTTGTTTTAAGCTGCTTGACCCAGAGATGACCTGCGATGTGCTAGCACATCTGCTCACCCAAAATTAGTCATCACAGCAGCTCTACAGCAAAGTTTAATTAGGAAAATTTCAGTGTAAAAATAGGTGTATTCTTCTTGTTTTTGAGATGCAGACCTTGAAATATTGAAGTCCAAATGCCATGACTGTGCAGGCAAAGCCCAACATTAACGAAGGTGCAAGCACAGTTGGATCAAGTGTCAACAGTGTCAAAATAGCACAATCCCAGGCTATTATTTTACCCATGATGGAACATAACCCAAATTGTGTTAATTTCTCAAAGTGTTATAGTAAAGAAACCTGAGAGGTTTGTATCTAGTGCTATGCCCCAAGGGTCAGTACTTGGTCTGGTCCTATTCAACATATTCATCAACGACCTGGACAAGGGGACAGGGCGTACCCTCAGCAAATTTGCTGATGATACTAAGCTGGGAGGAGTGGCCAACACACCAGAAGGCTGCACTGCCATTCAGCGAGACCTGGACAGGCTGGAGAGCTGTGCAAAGAGGAACCATATGAAATTCAATGAGGGCAAGCGTTGGGTCCTGCACCTAGGGAAGAACAATCCCAAGCACCAGTACAGGTTAGGGGTTCAGCTGCTGGGAAGCAGCTCTGCAGAGAATGACCTGGGAGTCCTGGTGGACAAGAAGCTCTCCATGACCCAGCAGTGTGCCCTTATGGCCAAGAAGGCCAATGGTACCTGGGGTGCATTGAGAAGAGTGTGGCCAGCAGGTCAAGGGAGGTTATCCTCCCCCTCTACTCTGCCCTGGTGAGGCCACATTTGGTGTGCTGTGTCCAGTTCTGGGCTCCCCAGTTCAAGAAAGACAGGGAACTGCTGGAGAGAGTCCTGCAGAGGGCTACAAGGATGACTAAGGGACTTGAGAATCTCTTGTATGAAGAAAGGCTGAGAAAGCTAGATACATTTAGCCTGGAGAAGACTGAGAGGGGATCTTATTAATGCTTATAAATATCTAGAGGGTGGATGTCAAGAGGATGGGGCCAGACTCTTCTCAGTGGTGCCCAGTGCCAGGACAAGGGGCAAGGGGCACAAACTGGAACACAGGAAGTTCCATCTGCATATAAGGAAAAGCTTCTTCACTGTGAGGGTGACCGAGCACGGGAACAGGCTGTCCAGAGAGGCGTATCTTCTCTGGAGATATTCAGAACCTGCCTGGATGCAATCCTGTGCAACCTGCTTTAGGTGATCCTGCTCTACCAGGGAGGTTGCACTAGATCTCCAGAGGTACTTCCAACTCCAACCAATCCGTGAGATACTCTCTGCCAGTCATAAAATAAAGCTATAAATTTTTTTGATAAAAGTCCTAACTAGTTGCTGCTTTTCAAGATTTAAGTCACTATTCCTATATTGAGGTCACCTTCATGCAGCATGTTTGAAATGACAATACAAAGAGTAATGGATTTTAAACATCAGTGAGGCCTGCTCAGCAGTACAGACAAGAGTATCACAGACTTACTAGTACCTGATGACTCCTGGGTTTTATGCAATGAATATACACCATGTACAACCCCAAAGGACAGCTGTCTGCTTAAAAAAAAAAATGCATCTTTTTTGTTCACAGCAGGAAAAGGCTGTCTTGCCAAAGGAAGGTTTTCTAGATGCAGGTGGGAAGTTCAGTGCTGACCTTTTCCCTGGAAAACACCACTTATAACTGGTAATTTTTAGTGTTGCTCCTTGACTGCCTGCTTAACTACTAGCTAACGCTCAAAATATAAGCTGTTTGTGATTTTAAACTGAAGACAATTATATAAACACATTTTGTCCTCATTTCTGTATAACAAAATAATTCAACTGTGGCTAGTTACACTGTACTGAAACTGGTTTAAGTTGAGAACTAAAACTATCCTTCTGTGAAAGAGCACAAGCTGAACACACAGATGTCTCTGCTGGAATCTGAACTCCAAGTATAGGTCATTTGCTGCCAAGCACTGTGTCTTGCATCCTTTCATTATTCCAGCTGCCAAAGAACATAACTGCATAAAAAGTCATCAGTACACACTATTTCTGTAAGTAAAAAGTCAGTCTGTTAACACCGGTTATGACTGACATCTTGAGGTATTATTATCTACATGTGTTGTTCACTGACTTAGGACCCCATCATCCAAGCAAATTCAAGTCCACCACACTGTAGTGATGGGAGATGCTTCACAGCACAACGCATGCTACAATGTTTTGTATTAAAAAAAATAATCTGTCAGTAAAGATGTAAAAGAGAACATGAAAGAAAACAGTTTAAAATAAAAGCTATACTGGAATTGTGTTCTCACTGGAGAAAATTCACTCTCATTCAATTCAGCAGAGCAAATTAACTTAGGAGTATATGTACTTTATAAGGGCAAGAGACAGTTGACTAATTTTTAAGAATTTATTCAAGAGCTGGGAAGGGAAAACAGCAGCAAACTAAGGTTAACTGAATACCCACTCAATTAATGGAGCCCAGAAATTAATGCCGTAATTAAACAGCAAATGGCCATTGCAATAAAGAGTAAATCCTTCCCTCTCTGTTTTTATCCTAACACACTAGGGCATTAATTTAGCTACACTGAATAGCAGTCTGCTAGACAGCAAATTGATTTTTACTGAATATGTTTAATGATCCTAATTTATTATATCAGCCTAGGTATTGAGCAGTTCATATAAAACCAGAATGAAAATATTCAACACTAATTCTAACGTAACAGAACTGGTACACAGCTCCACTGTCTTACCTCCTTGTTGGTAACTAGGATCCTAAGCTAAGTTAAAAGGAGCTTGAGAGATCTGCAGAAACCTTGCACTCAAATTGCATAGCCATGAAAGCAGAGGACAATACCGTGAAAGAGCTGCTCGTGACACTGTTTTCCCTTCAACTTTGTTTATTGATGTACTGAACATGGAAAAGTACAAAGGATCCAAACACAAAAGAAAACATGTACAACCTCTTAAATACTCAACAGAATATATTTTCTATTCCAACAGATGTGAATTAAGTCATACTATACAACTTCAAATAAATACCAGCCTTATATTTTACTAAGTGCTCTGATAAACACTGTAAAGTGAAGCCAAATTCACATGCCTTCTCATCAATGCTGTTAGTTGCTACAGCAGTATAGGAAACAAGCATGTAGCTACGGTTTTCACTCACATTGGAAAGTTTGTGATTTCTATAGTATATACATTTTTTAATGCAAAGAATTAGCTTTAACAATCTAAATGCACCTAAGAATGAGGAAGTGCTCAGGAGCCAATTGATTTTTGAATAGCATTGAGTGGGTCAGCATGAAAACTCGCTTATTCACTTTAGCACGCGCTTCACAGTATATGTACTGTACGATACTGAAATTTATAACTACAATTTAAAAGAATAGGAACCAAAAGCAACTGCAAAGATAGTGTACAGCTATGTTATGCATAGAACATTGCTTTTTCTAAGGGGAAGCGTATGAGCATCTCAGTTTATACAAAAAGCAGGACGTTACTACACAGTTGTCAGTGCATCCTGGTGAAGGCATCAAACCCTCAGCTTTTTTTAAAAATTTAATTATAAGCTAGATGCTAATCAGAAAATATTCTGTATTTTTTTCCTTAAATTTCTTCAATACATGGTAAGACTTTTTCTATTTCCCCAAATAGTGATTTAAGCATCATACAAAGTTAAATTTCAATAGCATACAGATATTTATGGGTTTTGTATGAAAAATGTAAGGAAATTTATTCAAAACCTATGATTATACTCATTTTTTACCACAAACATATTTATAAACAAAAATGTAGCATCACCATAAACAGCTGAAGCTAGACTATCTACAAATAGCAACAGATCTGATGCACTGTAAATTCAAGTCCTCAGGACAACAAAAGTGAATAAGCAGACCTCAAGTAACAATGTTAATGCCATTTACAAAGAAAAACTCATACAAAAACATTCAAAGTTGAACATCACTTGGCATGTAACTTAAATAAACTAAAATAAAAATTAGCCAAAAGGTTCATAACTCAAGGTCTTATTTACATTACACAAAGCTCAGGTGTTAGCCTTGAACATAACTTTCAAAATACCTCCAAATACACCCAACTGAGGCCAATTCTGCTGATTTGCTAGTGCGCAAACCATGCTCAATGTCTTTTCTTAAGACAAAACAATTCTTCAAACAATAGCAAGTACATCACTAAACACCATGAGCTCAATCTGAAGGGAATTCTTTAGGAAGAACAGATTTTTCCCCGATTTCTCAGTATTTTAAGTTTCCTGCTTGCTCTTATATTATTTTTTAAATTTTCATTTGTTTCAAAATCACAAATTAATGTGAGCCACCTATCACTTAATAACCAGGATGATCAAAGACTCCACTGATGATTACAAAAATGAAATCAACAGTGCATCCCATTGACTCTACTTCTTAATACAAAGGTCTCAAAAGTATTTCTACATCATAAATCTTTCTAAATTTTCCCCAACAATTGCAAATTTCCTGGTAAGTTTTAAAAGCTCACTAGGTGTCATATGAAGAGATTTCTCAAAGTATTTAAGTCAAAATATTTGTTCCAGGACCAGTAAAAAGTTTCTCCAAATTTTTTTATTTTTTTATTTATAAAAATAGATGCTTTTTTAAACCCACATCAAAGAGGCTCTTATCTCTTTGGCAAGGTACTGCTTTACGAAAAGTTCTCCAGTATTCTTACAATAAGCTTTTATAATGTGTTCCCATTCCCCAAATGATAATTATAAAATAAATACTGCTTATAACTTTATAAATAAAATGTAAACTTCAGATTCTTTTCTGGAACAACAAAACACCAATGCATAAAAAAGTAAATTAAACACAAAGCAAATCAAGAATAACAAAAAAACAACTTAAAAAGTATAACACAAAGCCTCAATATTTACTCATAGGTTAAAGGCAGTCATGTACAAAGAAAAAACTTCTTCCCTTAGCTGAAACATTTTAAAAGGTCCACCTTCTTCAAAGAAGGCAATAGAATATGCATTGTGACAGGTAAAAACCCTGTATCTCTTGTCAATATTCAAACACAAAAGATATTTAAGAAGTTTTAATTCAAATATTAGCAATAAAAAATCTCACATATTCTTAGGATGCTAAGTAGTCATTTTATCCCCATTTCCACACTGGCATACAACAAAGGCATTTACTAATGCATAAAGCTTCTTGTAAATTGCCTTTGTTGTATAGATTTCATGTATTAATGCACTGAGAATAACTTGTTAGGCTTTGTGCGTTTTGTTTGTTTTGAAAGAGACCTGCAATACTCTATCCCCAAGGCGGTATCCATTCAGGCTGGCTATTGCCATAGCTGCCTCATCATAGTTTGTCATAGTCACAAATCCAAAACCTTTGCACTTGTTGGTGTTAAAGTCGCGGATGACCTTCACATTGGTTACTGCTCCGAAGGGCCCAAACATTTGCCAGAGGATACTCTCATCAGCATCAGGGGCCAAGTTGTACACAAAAATGCACCATCCAGTTCCTGCATGTCCAGGGATATTAATTCCGGCCAAACTGGTCATTCCATCAATAGTCATTGGAGGAAACCTACTGAAGAATGAAAGAAAACAAAATCATAAAGTAACTGTTCACAGAAAATTCCAAAGACATTTCAAAATAAAAAAAGAAAATGACACAGGGCTTTTCACAGCATGAACATGTTGACCAGACTAATTAGGTAACAAAATATTTTTTCCCCCCAATTGCAAAAAATACTATGTCAAATACTATACATAAGTAGGGGGAACAATGCTAGGTCTGTCTCTAATGGAGTAACATTGAAAACCAAAAGAAAAGCATGCCATAAAACCAGTGAGGATTAGTAAGCCATCTAAAACAGGAATTCCATGGAACTGCTACAAAAAGTTTGTCTCTCTCATGCACAATGCACCAAAATGAACAATCTCAGCTGAAGTCTCAACATGCAAAAAATCCAAAGTAAGTCTTACTGAAAAAGAGTGCGCAACATACTTAAGTGGGTTATTATGAACCTAATAGTCCTTTATTACCTCTTTACTCCATAAGCCATGTTGAGCAGATTGTCCAACCTGCAAAACATTTAGCAAAGTGTTCAGTCTTCAGACTTTTCCACCCTTTAATCTTAAGGAAACTTGGTATATTACTGCCACATCCCTTGCACTGCACAGAACCTCATGCAAAGTTAAAGCATCACCACTGAAAGAGCTGTGGCACCTTATCACACCTGATACAGTTAGTGAACACTGAATAGATGTTCTTGTGTAGCATCCACAACCACAAATAGTTCAGTTCAGAAAGTGCACCACTACCACAAGTTTAGCCTAAGTCAAATACTGATAGCATAGAGTTACAGGCAGTGACCACCTCAGTGAAATTTTCCAGATTACTAACTTGTTTTGGATGAAGACTTTACTGAGGCTTCTGACAGTTTCCTGACATGAATACCCAGACAGATGCAGGGTTTTGGAGCAGTAAGAAATGTTAGAACATAAACTGCAAAAAAGATTTTTCATTTTTCTACTCTTTTCCAGAATAAACTGTTTTTAGAATATATATACACACACATATATATTAGACTGTAAGCTTTCTCCATGTATTTCTTCCCTCACCTTCCCCCAAGCTACTAAACTGTAGTATGCCACCATAACTCTAAAACCTTTGGAATTACCTAGCCAATACCTGGAACATGCAGTGCCTACCAATCCTATTAATCTTATTCCTGAAGTCCTTGAAGTGTTTCTTTAAGCAAATTTCTACCAAAAAAACCTCTGGCTTCTTCCTGGCAGAGCCCAGACACATGAAGAGGAAGTCTTGTTAAAGGTTCTCTTCAGGACTCCACAAAATACAAGCTCAGGTAAAAACAGTACCCTTGATTCAGTTTTTAGCTTACAGCTAGCTACCTTACAGATCTGTACCTTCTCGTGATTCTTCTCCAGTAATGAGCTATAGGAGTTAAGAACCATCACTGGTATACAGAATCCAAACTCAAGTGCTGCGGTAGTGTAACTACACTTGTGCACAAACCACTTGAAGATAATTATATTTGCTGTTTGCATCCAAGTAAAGGTTTCAAACAACAGAACATTATGATTCTGCAGTGAGCAGGGTTTGTGGAATGTACTGACAATAAAGCAAGGCACTGAACCCCTAGAAGAGCAGAAGAGGAAATTAAAAAACGCCTGACTACTATCAGTAGATTTAGTGTGGATGACAGAGGTCTACTGTCATTAACATTTAAGGGTGGAGAGGAAGGTGAAGAGTTCCAGAAACACTGCCACTCAGAGGTCCTTGCTGTAGAGCAGTCAGCTGCAGACTTCACAGTAATGGTATCACTGTAATAGTTTTCATCAGTTACCTGGATGACTTAAAAATATTCTGGAAAAATTCTCAGGGGAATTCACTGGACAATTTTTAAAGATGCTTTAAGTTACACATCCTACAGATACTGAGGAACAATTACATATAGCTGCTTTTGGAAGTCCAGCTCAACATTTTTCTTAATAAGAAAAAAAGCAGCATTGTAGTGATCCTATTGTTCTTTACTACTAAAAATTCACGTTGACCCTGTTTTAGGCCTCTGTCAACCATTAACAGTCAGGGCAACCGCATCAGGTAATCCTGTCTGAAATGTCAACAGCTAAGATTTCTTGCATGTGAAAGACATGAAAGATCGAAAGCATCGGTGCAATCTGAATTACTTAGCAGCAGAGCTGGAATGCAGCAAAGAGCAAAGACCTAAAAAGCCAAAAAGGGATGGATTGCCCTTTACAGTTATATGAATTTAAAATTCTGCAAGGTTGTCTCTTTTAAAGAAACAATGTCTGAAGGGCTTCCTCCCAAAAAATTCTATTAAAAAAAAAAATCTAATTTTGTCTGCAACCCCAGTTTACCACCTTGGGACCAGTCAGTTGAACCTTGTTCTTCCTTCCACATCAGTAAAAGTGAAAGAGATTTTACTCTTCCTCCTGTTCACTACAGACTTGGTACCTACTCAGTGTTTTTTGTTACCGTTATACTTTTAAGTGGAGTAAATCACGGTGTCTTTATGTTTCTTTCAGGCATCACTTTACACTTCGTATCTCAAAAAATTTTCCAGTGAAATTTAAATGGGCACTTGTGAAAATACACTTCCTTTTTAAACAAAAGTAAATCACAAAATTAAAATTTTTAAGGTTCAAAGCCTAATGTTGCAGGACAAGGCTAGTGTATTGAAATTACTTAACTGCAAAGAAGCTTTTACGTCCTATCCAAAGGAAAAAGAATTTCTACAAATCATGATAGATTTACCTGGAGTATCAGTTAAACAGAGTACTACCAAACACAGCTGATTATCTGGGATAAAGTGCACTCATAAGAACTCAAAGAGTCAGCAGGCCAGCCTTGCCAGAGTCAGTACACACAGGCTGCACAACAGCTCCCTCATAATCTTATTTCATATAATGCACTTGGGTCCATCTGCAAATGCAAGTTCCGCCCCTATGCTCTGCCTATGGAACAGTGGCAAGCCTACCTTTATCCAATATTCAGCACACCTTTTAAGGTAACTCATTTATTTCCTAAGAAATGGTAAGAAAATCCCAACAAATAATGAATAAAATTGATTATGCCTTTCCTTAGGGCAGAAATCCTACTCTAGTGCTGACCTTCACACCTTGCAGCACATAAGGCTAAAAAGCTGAAGAAAAAAAAAATCAGTTCTGCCAAAAGTGCAGTCCATGAACTCTGAATATTCTGCCTAGAAGGGTAGCCAGTGCAGAGCTTTTGAAGTTTGGTATATTCTCTTTGAAGCAAACTGCCAGCTCATTTTGTTTCTTGAAAAATAAAATAGTAACTGTTTGAGTATATTACTGTTTAACACATTCTAGTCACATAGCCCAGGGGCAGAGGTTGGGAAGAAACGATCAAAATCACTGGAAAAAATCTGATGTACTCATGAATGTAGATAATACAATATTTGTTTCACTTTGTTCTCACCATCTGTCCTTTCCAAGACACTAAATATCACAGGAAACTTTATGGCTGTAGTTTCAACATGATGGGAACATATATCCGCAAAAAACACATGCAGAAAATATTTGAATAATCTGCAATACAGAAGTTTGTAATAAGAGAAGACAAAGTGTGGTGTGCAGGATTGAGACAACTGACTAGGAAAAAACCTGAAAGCCAGAACAGGGAGGAGATAGGGGGTGGGAAAGAGGAGGCTGGCTGTGGCATGCCATATGGCTGTGAAGAAAATTGAATTGCCTAGGCCAATGTTAACTGAATCCGCTTGCACATTAATCAACAATAATCTAGGAAATTAAAAATAACCTTTACAAAGGGATTTTTTTTGGTGACTGTATGGAAGATGTCATCTCATTTTAACTCTAAGGAGGTTTATTAGATACTAAATGCTATCAATAGGATGAAATGCATTTTTGCTTTTAGCTGTAAGAACATAGCTGAAGTTCAACATTTTCATGCGTTTCTTTCACACATAGAAATCAGACAAGCAGGGAAGGGAAAGAGTGGAGGGAAACCAACAAGCCCACAGGAACACGTGGCTTCCAGCACTGTTGACACAAGTATGTATTTGACTTACCTAAAACGTTGAGCCTGCTGAGCTAGAGGTGCCGGATACCTTCTGTTTGGAGACTGGTACAGCTGGGAAAGGATGGCCTGATTGGTTTTTTGGCTTGGATTGTTAGCAAACTTTACAGTGATGGGCTCTGTGGCACCTGGAGGTTTCTGGCCATTCAAGCCCTTGATAGCTTCTTCTGCTTCAATTCGCTTGTCAAACCGGATAAAGCCAACACCCCTTGATACCCCTGCACAAGGTGAAGGAAGCATATAATAATTCAGAGACTCTGCAGCATTAGATGTTAGTATATTATTTTCATAGCCAATTACTATGTTAATGACCAACTGCTGTGAACACATGATAATTTTGAGCTTATTAGAACTGAGCTTTTGCTCAAAGTAGTAAGACTTTTCTACTGTAATTGTTTTAAATTTAACTAACATAAGATACATCGTGTAGAAAGCTTGGAAGGTTGAGGGAAAAACACAGTGGAGACAACTTAAACATAGTAAGCCAAAGGGTATTTCTGAAACAAAGCAATCTGGGGGGGAGGTGTAGGGGGAAGTCAAAACCAGCTGCACTGTAACCTCTGTTCAGTTTATGCTATCCTGCTGTATCCAAATTCACAAAAATTCTGTAAATAGCTTAGTCATCTGCTACCTAGCAGCAAAAAGTGTCTTATGGTCTCCTGCAGAACCCATTGAACTCCCTTTGGAGCAAATATGCTGAGAGGATAAACAATGGAGTACACGTTCTAGATTGCAGTAATGGGAATTACGGCCCTGTTTTAACAGTTCGTGGTTACCTCTAAGTAAAAGATTCAGTTTCAGCATACCACCGTACTTTTTTAGGTGTTATTTTTGAAGGAAATTTTTCTTGGGCCATAGATTCTTCCTTGGTATAGAAAAGTCAAAAACAACATGCAAGGGGGTCAGCAAGTGTTTATGAACAAGTGTCTTAGGAACATCACACCTCAAAAATTTATACTGTGGCTCAAATATAAACATACTGAGGTGTCAATACTTGAACCAATTAGCATTAAAGCTACTACAGCCAACACTAGTTAGTTGCATGCTTTGTTGTAATATTCCTAAATCCATTAGAGCCCCCTTATATTTTGGTTCATAAATAGACAAGTTAGATGCTTGTCCTCACTTGAGGAAGACATTAATGACAAGAAATGCATTGTGTTCATAAACAATGACTATTTAAACCATCAAAGCGACAATAAGCAGGTGTAAGAAAGCTTTAAAGAGGCAAATGTCACAGCTTCAACTTTGCATTTGTCATCTGTCAGTTTGTGTCACAACCTTATTATTCATACCATTTTGAGTCTCTCTTTCAAATTGTGAAGGAAATCGGAAGAAAGCTTAAACCTGAACAACGGTCTATGACAGAACTACTGTGCACATACTAGGATTTATGAGTACTTAGAATTACAGTACACGTTTAAAAGTTTAATTACATTTACTTAATTGGCCCATTTGTGAAATCCCACCATTTCTATGCATGAATATACAGGAACATACTGTAAACAGCTATTTATTGCGCAAAGACTGGAAATCTGACCCGCAAATCTGCTGCTTCTACAAGTCATTATTTGGCCTTTAGCTTTCATTTCTCTGCTTCTCTACACTGTCACCAACTTACACTTTTAAAACACTCCGTAACTATTATGTCTCAATATTGAGATTTCTGTTAACATAATGGAATTGCAAAGGAATACATGAGGTCCTCTACAGGTCAGACAAGCATCAAACACTGGCATGCACAATCCTTTCAAAGTAAGACCATTTGAAAACTTTATGACCTCCTACAGCTGAAAGCTGTTTGTCACCCACAATGATATGCAACTTTTTTGAAAAGGTACAACTATAAAAAAACCCAAGCTAGCTTATTATTTAGGGAATAATTACATAAGTAAATGAATTCTTCCTTTCCACACCTCTAGTTTATCTGAAAGATGAGAATTTGGAGAGCCCTGCTCCTTTGTATTTTTTGCTTTGTACACTCAATACTTCTGTCATGTACTTGGCATTTCATTTGATTAGTTATTTTTTGGAATAGGCCTGCTGGAAGCAGGTGAGGCAGCAAATTATAAAGCTCCTCAAGATCAGCCATTTCATCCAGCAAACACATATGCTTTACTGTCCAAGTCTGAAGAGTAACCAGAGTGTCACTAACACCCACTCGCTGGTTAAGACAGATACTGTGACACCACAACTAACCTACTAGAGCTTAGTTCTTTAAGGCACTGCTAAGCACAGAACTTACCCGCTCCTGAAGAACTCAAAGTTCATGTTCTTCAGCATGCCCAAAGTTAATGAAGCAACTTTGACAACAGTCTTAACAGCAATTACCAGTCCGAGTCTTTTGCAATCCTAGCCTCAGAGAACCAGCTGTGCATTTCTGCATAAAATTTTATTTTTATAAAAGACATGTTTAATAGCATTTCATAAGGCACATAGGGACTATTTTCACACAGCAGCTTGGAGAAGATGATGATAGCAGCTGTAAATTTATTACAAGCCATGAAACAGGCTTCAAACCTGCACCTTCAGGGTGGAAATGACTCAAGCTGGCCTAGTACACTCCACTATCTATTTTTGTCCATGCATATTTATGAACAATTCCAGCAGAAAATTGCATTTTCTGGCCTACATACACCTTTCATACATTCTTGAGAAAAGACTATTGGACTGAAAGGTGAAACATTTCCTAAACTGCCAGTCCAAAAATGAGGGGAAATGCAAAACTGCCTACTTACCAGTGACTTGGTCAACCAGAATACGAGAAGTAATAATACGTCCATATTGGGAAAAGAGTTGTTCCAGTTCTTTTTGGGTCATTGTTTTCGGAAGTCCACTAACATACAAATTTGCATCTCTGATAGAGGCCGAACTTGGTCTCGCATAGGATACCTTAAGAAAAATAAAGTAAAAAAAAAACAGAAATCAAAGACTTTAGAAACAGTTGAAGTAGGACAGTGTTATTTGTTCTGAGATACTGAAATGTTTTTAAGGGCAGCCAGAAAAACTACCATGCAAAGCCCGTAAAGTGGTGTTTTCAGTGCTGGCTTCTGTGAAAACACTGAAGGAACACAACATAGTCCACACAGGACAAGCTGACTACATGAACTCGTATATAAATTATAATTTAAGGAGTACTTTCAGATAAAGGAGAAGAACTAGGTACATTGTCCAGCAAGCCTCGGTGGAGAAAAAGTGTTCTCACCTTACATTAATATTAAAAAGACAAATTTCAGAAGATCCAAGAATGTTTTCCTTTTAATTATTAAAAAGCATTAAAAAAATACAAAAGATTTCACTTTGATATCTAGGTCAAAACGATAAAAATACAGTACATAGCACTCAGAGCTTTGCAAGTGTTTTTCAAGTGCTGTGTCCTTTGTACATGTATTGAGCTTGCTATCAAATGACACACAGTCCTTCAGGAGATCAAGATAAACTCTGCTACATCACTTTTACAGGCTTAAGAATGAATGGCAGAAGTATGAATGCAACTTGCATTTTCGCTGTTCAGCAGCTTGCCAATTTCTGCAACACAGAGGTCTTACAAACAAAAAGCCAAGTAACAGTGTGCTTCTCAGGTCATTTTGGACAGTTTTTACCTGCTGCCTCGAAGTGTCAGTCAGAAATATTTTATTAAGATTGTCAATTAGTTTCATCAACCCTTAGACACATACTATAAAAACAGCGCATTGAAGAGTTCAGTACCTCCCAATGAAGCCTCTATGAGTGGTTTGTCCTTATTACAGGAAAGATTAGAACAGAACATCCATGCTTGCGGAACAGGACAGGAAAAAATACTTCATTTGGGGTTTTCACGGTATAAATTGTAAAGTTAAAAAGGAGCCTCAAGGAGCAGTCAGATTTATCTCCTTTCCTCCCTGCAATGCAGGATTAGCCAACTCTGGGCAGCTGGAACTTAACTCTGTAAATCTATCTTTTGCCTAATCCTTTGACATTTATTTTCAAATCCTCCCCCTGTCTCATTTCCATGCAGATCAGCAGACTCTTAAGAGTCCTGTGGAAGCAAAACAAAAAAGGCAATTGAGATAGAGCACCCTGGAGACTAAACAAGCATTACTTGGAACACTGCTGTGATTGTTACCTAGAGGCTTTGTGCAAGGTATCTTCCAAAGCTGGCTGAACAGGGCTGACCTACAAAACTTGTAGCTGTCCAAGATAACGCACCATCCAACACAGAGCCCTGTAAGCCCCAGTGCCTTGCTCTTTAAATGGGAGAGCCACATAAAAGCTGAAGACCTGTGTTCAGAGTGCTTGTCTTCTAATCTCCCACACAGGCAGCTGGGAACAGCCTCACCCTTTTCTCCTAATTTTTTTTTTTGGGGGGGGTGAAGATGTGCAAGTTTAATCACAATAGAAAAGCTGCCAGTGTCCAATTTTACAGCAGGAATGACAGAATTTCCTAGGTTCCATACTGTTTATTTCCACTCCAGTAAAGCTGCACTGAAGAACAGTTTATTTTCCACTGGAGCTGAGCCCGCTGAACAAAAGATTACTTAGTCCTCTTCCTTCTACGTGGCCCCTCCCTTTTTTATATTAACATGCACTACGGACTGTCCACAGAAGAGCTCATGAAAATTACCACCACCAAGGTGCCAGGTAGAAAGCCACAGACCCTTTAGCAAAAATGCCTATGATGGTAAGTGTAAAAAAACAACCAAAAAAAAGAGGCCCCACCAAACACTAAAATATATTCCTGACATCTCGTCATGGCAAGAATCTGCTATACGACTCTGGACAAATCTTTCCATCTCAGCTTCCCATGCCACAGGGACCTCTTCTATAATCCAGTCACATACTGGAAAATACCCATTGTCAGTGTAAGTTAAAAGTTTTGGTTGTTTCTTTACAAATGTCTTTTATTTGATAAATGTCTTTGAAGAGATAAAAACATCTCTTGTGATTTTTTCAAGATACAGTGTGAAGAGAAAGTAGTAGTTCATTTTGCAGACTAGCTGCAAATTGACAGATTAGATTTTCTATTTTGACTTGATTCTTGCCATTTAAGAAAGTCAACATTGGATTATACCTAGAAGACAATATCTACTAGCTGGAGTCAGCTTCACACAGCAGGAGTGTTCAGGTCATAAGTGACTGTAACCTGCCACAGAAAGCCTCTCTATCAGAATTGTAGTATTAAAAAGTGATTAAGGCCATTTTGCAGCAGCATAAGTAACTTATCCATATACTATGCAGGACCACTTTAAATTACAGCAATGATGGAATCTTCTAAACTACTGGAAACAAGACACCAGATAATAGATGTTACAAGAACAGCAGTAGTGTTCCTGCATGTGACAGAGCAGTTGATTCCCAAGAGCCTTTCACAAGGCAGATGACAAATTTAACAGGTCCTTCAGGAAAGGTAAATACATACGTCTGATTTCTTAAAATTTGCTAGAGTAGATTCAATATTTGAGTCCAAATCTCATCAGCAACACCAGCTTTTTTTCAGAGGAAGAAAGGAAAGGAGAGACCCTACTGTTATAATTTTGATATCCTTTCTTTAGATGAGTATTTGCAAAGTAAAGGACCACACGTACCAGTGGAACTACAGAAATAAAGATGAGGGGAAGTACAGTCTTGCAAGTCAAAGAGAAGAAGAGTCAGACTTCAGTTACCAGCTGTATGGCAGGTTCTGACACAGTTAGGTCAAGTGACTGATTTTGCCAGTTCCATGCTGAAGGTTTTTACAAAGCTTGTGTTAAACCAGGTTTTTTTTTCTTGAAGTGATAAATCCACTACCATTACATGGCTGTGCAGCTAAAGCCCCGTACTTGCAAGTTGTTTGAAACTATTTTTTTTATTTATTCTGTATTTTCAACCCTCACAGTACATACATCCATATTTGAAAGAACAGTTTCTAGATCTTGAGTCATTTTCTTACTCTTCTACAGGCAAAAGTATACATCTTGTGGTAGACAGAGATTCTGACAGGTAAAGTTGCATGAGAGATAGGAAACGTAAAGCTTGCCTGCGTTCAGCCAAAGCAGCAGCAAGGACAGCAACGGCTGCCCAAGAAGTAGAAAAATACAACAGCTGAGGAATGAAAGAACTTGCCCGACTTGCTGACTTGGCTATGAGCTTCTTTAAGAAATAAAGCTCCATTGCACACTTGGTAGGATGACCTTAAGGAGACCCAAGGCCAGCGAATGGAGGCACACTGGCCAGTGGACAGGACTAGACACAAAATCCTGAATTATCAAAACCAAGCAGTTCTGAACAGCCAAATAAATGTTTTTCAAAAGGAACCCTTCCAACCCCCCAAGTTTAACTCTACATGGGAGGAGGGCACAGCAAACTCCATTTTGTAACTGAAAACAATGAACTGTTATTAATGTAAAGTTTGATGCCAATGGAAGCAGGGGAGGACAAGCAATACTTATAAACTAGATGAAGATAGATGAATAGCTGCATGCATCACTGGAACATCTCAATTTTATCTGCCAGTTTTATATTTCTCTCTGGAATTGAGATGCACTGAAAACTGTTCTATCCAGTCCTTTTATAGCTGTCAGACACAAGTTTTTCTTTCTGTATCTGTCTAGTCAGGTATTCTGGAGAGAAGTCAGAATTCCTAGGAGCAACCAGCAATTTAAGGAAGGAAGGAAAACAGTGACTTATCTTTGTATTTAAAAAGAAAGCTATGCAACTGCTGGTCAAACATTTCACTGAGAAACTGGAAAAAACCAACAAACCATGGTTTGCTGACAATTAAGGAGATATTGTGGACTTTACATTAGCTTTGAACTTCGATAAATACCTGTTACTAAGCTGTTTTCTAAGCATGCAACCACTCAGAACAGAGGATGCAGAATGTAAGCCTCTCAAACTCCTTTCAAACAGGATAAAAGAAGTCTGTATGAATAGAAGATACCAAAGGCCTGCGAAAGCCCTTAAGCCATACTTCATGGTGCTACTGTTTTCCCAGTCTCCAAAATACCTACGCTTTGCTTTAGAAGTAGTTCTACAGATGTTGATAGATTAAATAGCTCCATTTTCTAACCAATCTAATACAGTAATTGGATCTTCCATCCAGCTGCCCACTGCTGTTATTCTGACTCAACACACTACATGAATAAAACTGAGGAAGTACAATGTAAGCAGAAATAAGAGTTGTGCTCTTTATGAACAGAAAAGGACACACACATAAAAAGTAAAGAAAAAAAGAAAAGAAGATCAAATAATTGACCTGTGAGGCAACACTTAATACTTTAAAGTTGTTTCCCTCCTGGTCAGTGACACTAACATAGGCTAGAAGCAAGTAACTAATTCATAAGGTCTGCCTGATCTGCAGTTCAAGTTCAGTAGTACTGAGAATGAAATGAAAATTCTCCCTTCTTACCCATACATTGCCCTGATGGACCTCCATGGTGATTACCACAGCCCAGCAGCACAGGCATGGATACCACAGTTCTTATAAAGCAAGCTGCCACAACAGCTTTATAGGTCTGGAAACCATGTTGATATCCCTGCATGCCATCTCCAGTGACTGATCACCTCCAAAACAAAGGTCCATCCTAGCAAGTAGGAAATCAAGCAAAGGTTTCTGGAGGCCTGTTTAGATGAACAGGGGATTAAATTCCAACACAAAACCAAAGTGTACGGGATGTGAAAGCAGGAATATATAAATGGTGTCCAATCACACACAGATGAAGTTAGGAAAGCTAAAGCCCACCTGGATTTAGTGAGAGATCTGAAGGGCAACAAAAAACATCTATACAAATATATTGGCAGCAAAACGAAGACTGAGGAAAACATGGACCCCCTGCTGAACAGGGCACAGAAACTGCTCACCAGGGACAGAAAAGGACCAGACACTTAATATGTTTCCTTGCCTCAGTCTTTACCAGTAATATCTACCTTCAGGGATCTCAGACTCATGAGACAGTACAAAGTCCGGAACAAGGAATACTCATCCTCAGTGGAGGAGGATCACACTGAGGAGTATTTAAACTGGACAGACAAAAGTCCAAGGGGCCTGAAAGGTTGCATCCACAAGTGCTGAGGCAGCTCATGGATGGCATAGAAATCATTGACTTGTTCTGGTTGGAAAAGGCTTTTAAGATCATCAAGTCCAACCTAGCACTGCCAAGTCCAACCACTAAACCATGTCCCTAAGCACCACATCTACGTGTCTTTTAAATAAGTCCAGGGATGTTGACTCAACCACTTCCCTAGGCAGCCTGGTCCAATGCTTGACAACCCTTTCGGTGAAGAATTTTTTCCTAATACCCAATCTAAACCTCCCTTCGCACAACTTGAGGCCATTTCCACTTGTCCTATTGCTAGTTACTTGGGAGAAGAGATCAGCATCCACCTGGCTACAACCTCCTTCCCAGGTAGTTGTAGACAGCGATAAGGTCTCCCCTCAGACTCCTCCAGACTAAACAACCCCAGTTTCCTCGGCCACTCCTCATAAGACTTGTGCTTTAGACCCTTCACCAGCTTCGTTGCCCTTCTCTGGACACGCTCCAGCACCTCAATGTCCTTCTTGTAGTGAGGGGCCCAAAACTGAACACAGGACTCGAGGTGCAGCCTCACCAGTGCCGATAATTGCTTCCCTACTCCTGCTGGCCACACTATTTCCGATACAAGCCAGGATGCTGTTGGCCACCTTGGCCACACTGCTGACTCACATTCAGCTGGCTGTTGACGAATACCCCCAGGTCCTTTTCTGCTGGGCAGCTTTCCAGCCACTCTTCCCCAAGCCTGTAGTATTGCCTGAGGTTGTTGTGACCCAAGTGCAGGACCTGGCACTTGGCCTTATTGAACTACGTCATTGCAAGGCAATTCTTGGTTGTCTCTCCAAGGTCACAAGCGACAGAGAAGGTTTCTATGGAGTGGGAGAAAGCAAGTATCACATCACCATCTTCAAGAGCAGCAAGAAAGAGCATCTTGCTCTCTGGGGAACTACAGGCCAGTCAATCTCAACTCAAACCCTGGCAAGGTGATTGAGCAATTAATCATGAAAATCTCCTCCAGTCCATGAATGACAAGGTGACTGAAGTAGTCAGCATGGGTTTATAAAGGGGAAATCACATCTGACCAAGTAATAGTCTTCTACAATGACATAACTGCCTTGGTGGACAAGCAGAGAACAATGGATGTTGTTTATCTCAGCTTAGTAAGACTTGACACTCTCCTTCATAATAGCCTTACAAAGTGCACGTTAAGTACAGCTGCACATACTTAAGAACATACTGGATAACTATTAAGTACATACTAGTCAAGTGGGACAACGACATAGACTGAAAACTGGCTGAATTGCCAGGCTCCGTGGGTTGCAGTCAGTAGCATGAAGTCCACTTAGAGGCCAGCCACTGGCCCCCCATTGATAGTGGATCTAATACTGGTTAACATCTTCATTAGTGACCTGGATGATACGGCAGAGTGCACCCTCAGAAATGTCACAGATGATACAAAACTGGGAGGAGTGGCTGACAGGCCAAAGGATCATGCTGCCATCCAGAGGGATGTGAACAGACTGGAGAGCTGGCCAAACAGGAACCCCAAAGAAGTTCAACAACAGGAAAAGCAGAGTCTTCCCCCCCAGGAAGGAATAATCATATGTACTCACACATGCTGGGAACCAACTGGCTGAAAAGCAGTTTAGCACAGAACTTTGGAGTCTTAGTAGACATCAAGCTGATCATGAGCCAGCAGAATGTACCCTTGCAACAACATGGCTAACAACCACCTGGGCTGCATTAGTAGAAGCATTACCAGCAGGTCAAGGGAGGTGATCCTTTCTACTCAGCAGTGGCAAGACATTTCTGGAGTGCTGTCTCCAGCTGTGGGCTCCCCAATACAAGACAGATATTTACAACTAGAGCGAGTCCAGTGAAGGGCTACAAAAGTGATTAAGGGACTGGAGCATCTCTGATGCAAGGAAAGGCTGAGAGACCAGGGATTGTTCAGTCTGGAGAAAAAGGCAGCTCAGGAGGATCTTAGCCATAAAAATCTGATGAAGGGAGTAAAGAACATGGAGCCAGACTCTTCTCTGTAGTATCAAGTGACAGGACAAGAGGCAAAGGGCACAAACTGAAACACAGAAAAGTTCATTTGGAAAGTCCAGATAGATTTCATTCTATAAGAAAACACCTTTTCATGGTAAAGGGTGGTCAAGCATTAGAGTTACTCAGATTGTACAGTCTGACCCTGAAGATGTTCAAAACCCAGCTAGGTAGAGTTCTGAGCCTTACGTTGAACCTGCTCTGAGCATGTTGGACTAGAGTCCTCCAGAGGTGCATCGAACCTCAGCCATTCTGTGACTCTGCAACAACACTTTATAACAAAATCTTAAGGAAAATCTTTGAAATGGACTTTTACCCAAGGTCTGGAAGTAACTTGAATCAAATGAAGGTAGAGCCAAGACAGAAGATTCCCACACAGCTTTTTGTATAAAACCAGTGATACAGTAATTTCCCTCCCTATTCCTTCCAAGAGGAATTAAAATACATTGTCTTCCAAAGGTGCATTCACATTGCTAGACGTGCTGTAACATATCAAGGATATAAACTCATTCAGAGCCCCTTGGAAGAAGGAAAATGCACAAAAAGTGTTTCCTAACTTCCTGTAAGTTTACCTTATGCTGCAGAACAGGTATCTATCAAGATATAAAACAGTATCTGCAGAACTCCTCTCAACTTTTCCTCTGTCAAATGAGTATGGATTCTTTCACAGTGACAGTTGATCCAGTGATGTTTATTGCCCAACTCCCTAGCTGCTAAATGTTATTTGGAATAGAGTTTGACATAGTAGTCAAGACCTATACTGAATGCAATTTAAAGCAAGCAAATAAATGAAAACAATAAGCTCTAACCAGTAAATATTACCATTACAAGTTCAGTTTCAGTGTCATTCCCTTTGAATTCTTGAAATGTGTTTACAAGGTTTTTTTACATCTAAGAACATACACTGATCACAGACTACCCTACATGGAAAGTATTCCAGTGACTACTCCTGTATCCTGACTGATGCATACTCAAATCTGATCAGGAATAACATACCAACTGAAATCAGTACTTCATGACCAATATCCAAACCCTATCTCTAGACATCTTACTAAGCACCTAGAAGTTCTGGCCGCGCAAGAAATCTGAAAGAAACACAGAACTTCAGAAACCCAACATAACTGTCATTTGACTTTCTTTGACAAAGCATTACCAGTGATCTGTGATTACCACCAGTCAGCATCACTAGAGAAAAACAAGGACACCACAAAATGTTACCCAGTATATGGGAACTAATTCCCATGCAAAAGAAGCTTGCCTGGGATATGGGATATACAGTTTCTATTCATTATTGATGACAAAGTCCACCTATTTCACTTTTGATACAGATTTAAAGCACAGACTCTCCAGATTAATCTCCCTACCTGTATCCTACCTGTTTGCTCATTCAGTAATTACTTGCCAATAGTTCTAGATTTGGTTTCTTCAAACAATATACAACATGCACCAAACAGCTGTACTAAAATATTATTTCTACAGCTACTTCAACAGGTGAATATTTAATAGACAAACATTAAGGTTATGCAATGTCAAAACCATTGAACACAATGCAAGTCAAGAAGCAGCCAGAAAGCCTACAGTTTTAAATATTTAACGATGACACACACTGTACAACACTGAACACAGCTACTCTGGAGACACCAATTTAAAACCAGTTTCACTGGAATTTTCCACTGCGGTTAGTAGGTAAGATACTTGTTTCTAGAAATGCAAACATTACAACACCAAATCCAAGTATTTTCACTGCTTTAATATTTCATTTCTTAACATCAAGATGAACTGATTTACAATTTTCAAGTCAAAACTGTGAAAGTTAACAGGTTAAGCAGAGAAGTTGCCAAAAAGAATAAAGCGACCCAGTCCCTACAAATGACAGTTTCAGTTTCTTACTATCTGCTATTACCTTTTGATACATCAGCACAATACTATACTTAATAGTATAGAGGGCAGAGTGACTTAATAGTATAGAGGGCAGAGTGTATTACTTGCAAGAACTTCAGAAAAAAGTGATATTAAATTCTAAACACCTCTACTTAAGGTCTTCTTGCAGGTTTTTAAATCTGAAATATTTAAATATTAAAATCAGAATTTCATATGTTTACATTCAATAACTTCCAGTGTAAACTTTCAGCTTAGAACACTGTTTGCTTATGGATAGTACCTGTTTCCTTTATAATGCATGCTTCAGTGGGGAAAAAGCCAACAAAAAATCCCAATAAACTGCCACCCAGTCTGTGCACATGAAAATGGGTTGAACCTTCCTGCAAACCAGACAGATTTATATTGGAAAGAGGAATACATTAGGAATATAAGTCCCCTTGGCGAGCACAATAAAAACAAAGTCATATTTCTTTCTTTTTGTTACAGCAACATTCTCAGAGACCATTGTGCCAGGCAAGTGCTCTTAACTTGCACTTAAATTAGTATATGAGAAGCCATGGCTCAAGAACTCTTTTTCTTAATTTGATTTCCAGTAACAAGACGCTGCAGCACAGAGGAGAGACTGGCTCTCGGCTGTCACTAGCCAGTGATAGGTTGTTGTCTGAAACAGAAGATTACATTACTGTATATTCATCAAGTTTACTGTGTTTCCCCTCAAATGAAAGATAGTTCCATTGCAAACAAAGCTTGAATGCCACTTTTCCCAGTATACACAAAACTGCTTTGTTAAACATGTACATGCTGTGCAAGTTTAAGTTTGTGATGCAAGCTTGCAGCAGTATTTGTTTCTGTGGGCAAAGCAAATTGGAAACACAATAGACTTCCCTCTGCAAAGGCAATTTAGATTCAACTCTGAAACTGCAAAACCAGACTACTCAACGCAGCTTCACTTATGTGTTTAGATTAAGTTAATAAATATAGAATCGCAGGATGTTTTGGGTTGGAGAGAACCTCAAAGATCATCTAGTTCCAACCCCCCTGCCATGAGCAGGGACACCCTCCATTAGACCAGGTTGCCCAAAGCCTCATCCAACCTGGCTTTGAACACTGCCAGGGAGGGGGCATCCACAGCTTCTCTGGGCAACCTGTTCCAGTGCCTCACCACCCTCACAGGGAAGAATTTCTTCCTGATCTCTAATCTAAACCTACCTTCCTTCAGTTTACAGCCATTACCCCTTGTCCTATCACTACATGCCCTTGTAAATAGTCCCTCGCCATCTTTCCTGTGGGCCCCCTTTAAGTGGGGCTGCAATAAGGTCTCCTCAGAGCCTTCTCTTCTCCAGGCTGAACAACCTCAAATCTCTCAGCCTATCCTCATAGGAGAGGTGCTCCAGCCATCTGATTATCCTCATAACCCTCCTCTTGACTTGCTCCAACAGCTCTGTCTGTTGTATGTTGGGGACCCCAGAGCTGGACACAATACTCCAGGGTAGGGTCTCACAAGACCAGAGCAGAGGGAGAGAATCACCGCCCTCAACCTGCTGGTCACACTGCTTGTGATATCGCCCAGGATACCATATAGGTATACATTATTTGAATGTGCAATAGGCAGCACATTCAAAAAATGGACATGTAAGTAACACCCTTTCAGCACTATCATCAGAATAGCATCAGGTTTTACTACTTTAGTCTACAGCTCATGAAGAGTGCCAGCTCTGACAGCTACAACCAGTGCCAGAGCTGCAGCCCTGAGGTCAGCAATGGGATCCATGTGTGTTCTGTGCCTGCACAGCTGAGGGCATGAACAGACCAATGGGATGGTTTGCTCTTCCACAAAACAGACACATTAGAACCAGACCTGGCCATGAAGTGCTAACTGGTGGGGGATCATGATGAGCTACACTTGAGGCAAATGGCTGATCAATATACTGCCCTGACATCAAAGCTTTCTCTTCAAGTAATGCATAGAGCAGGGCATTATTTGTAAGGGACCTGTGAAGTCAGTAGTTGCCTCAGGGTATTGCAGCACAGAGTAATTATGTCAGTTGCTACACACACAAACGATCACCTACAACTTTGGCACCCAAGGAGAGCTACACTGACCAGGGCAGCCATTTACATGTCCAAATCAGCAGCCCAGCTAGAACAGCATTGAAGCTCCTGTTTCTCTACAAGCTTCTTACACAAGCAGACCTAAAATATGATGTTCACAGTGATTACCGATGGGCACAGTAGTTCACATGAGCATGACTAGCCAATGTAGGAGTACCTGTATTTTATAAAGCTCTTCCTTTGAACTAGAATAATTTTATGTAGATAATATGAACTTGTCAAAGAGCTGTAGGCTAAAAAATATCACACCACATCTTGTAAGACTCAAATATAAACCCAACAGGGTTTTTTAATCAGGGGAAAAACTAACACAGAGATGTGTTTATCAAAACTAAGGAATGACCTCTCTGCAGGTAACTTCCACTACAAGAAGGTGAAGTCTCCTTACAGATGTAGTCTCTTGCAGCTTTTGCTGTAACTGCTCACAGGAAAGTCTTCCAGCTTTACATATTTATCACCTTCACTCAAGATTTTAGTGCACAGTATGGACACTGGATGCCTCCAGCAATTTCCACCAATTTTCAGATTAGTTACTGAGAGGAGCATTACTGATGCAATGAGTACCACAGCTCAGAACGATCTGTTTACTTTTATTCATCTTTGACCGTGTTTCTGTATTTGACTCTTAGGAAACTACCACCACAGCCACTTGCACTACTCGCCTGCAGCACAGCCCACACTCATCCCGCCTTCCAGTGGACAGCAAGCCAAAAGCCCTACTCCACAACAAAGCTAGGAAACCAAGTGAGCCACTCAGGTTACTTGGATCAGCATGAAATCTAAGGAAAATTCCGGTTTTAATTCTGGTTCTAAGTGCCAGCTCAGCATGTTAATCCACTCCTCCCTCTCACCTTTATGATTTCAGAATGGGACATGATTAAAGCAAAGGCAGCATACCAAAGTTTTAAGAGGAACTCAGACCATGATCAGGTCTTGTCTGGAAGAGAAGACTGATGAAGGCCTGCAACAGCAGTGAGACATTAAACACAACTGGACTAAGAAGGTGAAAGCCTGTAATTAATTCTTCTTGAGATTTCTTGTGAAAAAGAATGGGATTTTTCTAGTCTGGGAAATATTTTTTCTCAGTACTATTCCCAAGGTTATCTTGAAATAAAGTACCAAAATACTTCCTTGTGAAGCCAAGATATTTTTCATATGCTGAAGACTCACTATGTAAAGTGGCTGAACACTCATGTTGACATAGGTAAGACAAACCCTTCGTCTTGTATCAGCAAGACATCAACTCATCTTCCCTGTCATCATCAAGCAAGCCATTAGGCCATGAGTATTCCAATAAAATATGGCCAGTTTCATCACTAGGCAGGAGCAATACTGACCAATAACGGTATCAAATTCAATACACATAGTAGTAACAGATGTTATCAGAGCTACAGTGTCTAAAGAGACTCTAACCAACCCCTTCCCCTCATGCTGAGAGTACCCAGCTAGATGGATGCCCTTTGCTGTGGATTCAAGGAGCTTTGATTCTAGTTCAGTCTCACACCCTTGCATAAGACTGCATTATCCAAGAGAACCATCTTTCATTTGAAAAAACAGCAGTCATGATGATGGAAAGTGACATCCTTATGGGATTTCAGGCATCAGTCCCTGTGCAGCAGTTCCCAGCAGCTAAACCCGCACCACAAGGACTTATGCTGTCAGTTCTCACAAGCCAGAGAAAACTAGCAACTAGAGTTCACTAAGCATCTGACCAGGCTGTCTGCAAGCAAAAGAAGAAAATTCTTTGGGTAGTGGAGGTGCTTCAGTTACATCAGCAGGCCTGTTCTGACTTTCAGTAGCTACTGGAAAACAACCCTTTGTTCCACAATTCTCAGGAGGAACATGGTTTCTAAAACAAGTTTCTTCCAATTTGTAAGAAAATTTTCTGTAGGAAAGTATTTCAAAGGTATCTGAATTTACTTCATGTAAGAGTGATAAATTTGTGACTCAGCAAGCAAAGGACAGATCAAGTTGATTTTGCTCTTAAGAAATGCACTATCCTGGTATCTTGTATGTTTGTATGGTTCTACCAGTGCTCTGAAAACATTCCTCAGAAACATCAGTGACACAGAGTAAGAGTATGCCTTAAGAGTCTTAAAACACAAAAACTCTGAAGTCCTTACAATTTTTCATGTAAAGACTTTGAAAAACATCAAAGCCATGACTAAAGTTAGCAAAGGGATCTTTACAGAGCATGTCACAGTGCCAGATGAGGACTTTCCAACATTACAGAAAAACCACCAATCTTCCTAAATTTTTTTTGGCCTTGCTTAGGCTAAGAGCCAAGTGTAAAATGCTAGCACAAAGCATTTTGAATAGTTGGCTTACGCAAAAGCTGCACTTGTGTTCTCCAAGAGGCAGTGTCAAGCCAGAGGACATCTCCAAGCAATGGTTACCGTGTTCTGCAAGGATGGCTCAATCAATTTTAGATTAAGCATCCAGAGAGACTGACCTTGCAAAGGGTGAACTGGCTTTCCTTCTCTGTTTCCTGCTATAAGCACTGTTTAAGACAAAAGTAGCTGTTTGCCGCCAAGGTTAAGATCAGAAAGGATGGGTACGATGACTAGGTTGGATAGGCTCTAGACCACTTTTTTTTCCTATTAGTTCACTGATCTCTTTCCACACTAAGGGATGCGAATTATGCATTCTGTCACAGAATAGCAATTCTGGTGTTTTGCCTTTGAAAGGACTAATATAGAAGAACATTTTAAAATTTGCTGTCGTAATTATCATTGTCTAAAAATAAGAAATACTTTACTTATCTTTTCCTTGTACTTAGAATTTAAGAAACAAAAGGAGATCTAGTCTCCAAACATTTTCAATTTCTTACTTTTTGCTTCCTGATAGTCTCAGAATCCTTCCTCCATACTTTGCACTCCTAATTCTGATCTGATAAATACTCCCTCCCCACCCATGTCCAACCAGTGTATGGGCACCACGTATTTCAGATGCTTTAGAGGACAAGAGTACACAGAATAATATCCAGCCCTCCACAGGAATAATATGAACAAGAACAAAATCTCCAAACAGAAGACCCCAATTCTCCTTCCGTTTTTTGGAGCTGAGGTGAATGTGTTCACAAGTTTTCCCTTCTGAAGGAAACGAGTATATTACAGCTTTTCCATGTTTGTGTCTAGGGAGCTGCTGCTGCTGACAGAGACACTGGCAAGCACATCCCTTGGGGGTCTCTTGCATTATTCATTCCACATGAAATGCACAAAACACCTATCCATTGCTACTTACTGTTTCACTGGAATATCTTACAACCTTTCAGTGAAAACTACTACTGCATGGATGAAAGACTCCTAAAGCAAATATTTAAGTAATATGTCAAAAAACTTGAAAGCCACTAGCTTAATAGGGGTCAATTTATCTCAATTTCAGAAAAAAGAGCAGTTATATTTTGCAATAGTAAAAACATTCTTATGGAGAAAACAACTATTTTTACTACAAAAAACCCCAGACAGATCTCAATGCCTGGCATTTGCAGCATTTTGAAGCCATGCAGAAAGCCATATCCTACAGGCCTTTGCATGGGGAGGGCCGAGGATAGCAAGATTGATCTCAGCAGTAACAAGCAGGTTTTTTGTTGGCTTTTTTGCTTGCTTAGAGCTTGGCTTTTGAGCAATGCTTGCAGTCTTTCTTCAGCTCCATACAGTACTGTTGGCCCCTTCTAACATCTCCATTTCTCTCACAGGCTCAGAAAGGACCGTACTGCACCACTGAGGTTTTTGTCTGCAAACCTGCTCAGCAGCTTCATTGGTCTAAGGGTCCTCTTCCCCAGGGAAAGCAGGGACAGACTCCTGGAACAACCTCTAATCAGCTGAAACACAGCACTTGGGGTCCAAACAAAAAACAAGGTATGTAGTAGCTGAAGGTGAGATTAACACATTTTCTAGTTCAGTCTGACACACTATGTTATTTTCCTCAAAGTGGTGAGGCATTAATGAACAACCGTGCCGCTGTAATGTGGTTTACAGGAAGTGACAGCAATAGGCATTCAGAAGTGAATCCTTCTCTCAATATTATTCAGCAACGTGAAAAACAAGCAGCCAGCTTAAGCTGTTTAAGTAACATTGAAAGTCTGAGGGGATTTGAATTTCAGCGAAGAACAAGTTTTACCTGGGGGTGAAGAGGCATGTGCGGGGTGGGGAAGGGGTTTAAAATGGAAACGCTGTCAAAGCTTTAACTGTAACATAGCTAGAAGATTGTATAATTACCATTTATGTAACTCCTGCAGAAATTTAAGGGAATAAAACACCTTTACCTTTGTTCCAAGACAAATTGTTCTTCTGCTTCAGATCTGCTAGAGCACTTCAATTTTACCTTGAGAATACAGTCCTGAGGTATTTAATTACCCTGTCAAGACCACTAAATGGTCTGGCACCATGCCCCCTCTCTCAATCTTTCTTGATTGATAGCATCAGTAAAACTCACAAGCTTTAATTAAACCTCCAAATAGGATCCCTTTTTGCTACTCACTAGATCAATGTTCTTTATTGCTGGAAGAAAAAAATAGAGAAGGTAAGGAGGGTTTCTCTTACCTTCACAGCTCACTTGCCTCTGATATTTTAATAGAGTTTTTACACAAGTCCATTGCTCCCCAAGGACATTAGTCAATGAAAGAAATCACTACAAAAAGTGACACTACCAAAATTTTCCTCTACAAGTATCAATAGTGAAGAAGGAACAATATCACTCTCAATCTTTCACCCACAGTAACGCAGAATTCAAGCTAGCATGTTTCTTTTTTTGTTTTTTTGTTATTTGCTATTAAGTGTACACAGCCTTTTCAGGAGTACTATTGTAGGTAGAAGTTCACAAGGGTGGAGACCTTGAACAGTTAAGTTAAACGATAATTCCTTTAAAGTGAATCTTACTGTAAATCTAAGTAATGGTTCAAGGCACCAAGTGAAATTGCATTGCATAATGCCAAGTGTTAAGGACACTCTGCCTCAGAGGACACTAATGAAGGTGTGGCACATCCCTCACTTCAAGTCTTCCCTTGCTGTACTGCACTTCTTTGGGCATTTGTAAAGCTGATAGATCGATCAGTATTCACTCTTCAGAGGTCATAACTAGCTCTACTCACTACACAGCTTTCTACAGTAGGGCAGTTAACTAGGTGATGATGACAAAGTAAGACATCTGTGCTTGTAGCCAAAGAATGTGTCAAACTTCATTCCAACAGGAAGTTGGCAGAATGTTATGTTAAGCCTTTTTTTTTAAATATATGCAAAGCTATAAAGGAGTGGGAAGAAAACCTACAGATTTAATACTTTAGATAAAAATATTTCTTAAATCTCTATCCCCCTGACAGGTGATAATTATCCATGTAAACACCCTAATAGTCCAAAGAATTTAAGAGGAAGAAACCTTAAAAAAATCTGTTTCTTTAAGAAGCACTAGCTAGGTAAAATACAGCTCAATAATCAATGCTATCTTATAAAAAAGAGGATAACTCCTAGGCCTCTAGCTAGGACAGACTATTTTCTTTCCCCTTTCCAATACATATTTGCATACATGTCTGTGGATGCATTAATTAGTAAGAAAACCACCTGCCAGCTGCCACATGCAGAGGCTGTGCCATTTCAGGCCCTCTCACACTGGAGAGCTGGGGACAGGACAGCAGGAAGCTCCTCAGCCCCAGTTCACCCAGCGAGGGAGGGACAAGCACTGCAGTAATGCAATCTGCAGTGTCCCCTTGGAAGCTGTGATCCACAAAAGAACCATGTCCATCATTCAAACAGTCTAGCATCCATGGAGAAAAGCCAAAAAGATTTTATTGTGTCTTCCTAAATAAAGCTGCCTCCTATTCAGCATCTTACATAGCTCTACACCAGTTCAAGGGTAGGCCATCTGTTTGCCCACTCCTGTTAAGACAGAGAATCTTACTACACTGCCTTGTTAATGTCTTTCATTCAACAGTGAAAGATATTCCTGTTCAGATCATCTACACAATAAATTCACCTGTATCTTTTTGGTTTTTTTGAAAGGGTGTGCCCAGGAGCAACGGAAAAGAAAGCCACTGAGGATTTCCACTCTCCCAGGTGGAAGCCAAGCCAACAAAACACGCGGTGAATTTTCTTATCACTATGTGCAGATCAGGGACTCTTTTATGCTGTTTGCTCCTCTGAGTTTTCAACATTTGGGAAGAACTGAGATTTCTAGCACAACCCAAATGAAAAAAGTTGTGGACAAGCAAGCAGGTAAGCAGAAAAATCACTCCAGGCCCAGAAATTCACATTTTCACTGGCTGTTCAATAGAACAGAGCCAAATTGCTTCCCAATAACAGCTTCTTCCAAAAGAGAAGTCACAGAAAATGTTTTACCTTTTCTAAGACACAACTGGTTTTCACACTAAAGTTGCGTAATTAAATGAAGATGAAACTTCACAGGCTAGCTGCAATACAGATAAGCCTGTTTACATTGCAAATAAACCATAAATTATGCCACAGGGGGCACCATCTAATATATGTAGGCATATTGCCTAGCAGAGTGAGGTTCATGTATTTAACACACCTAGATGTGCCTTCAACATCAGTGTATATACCCACCACCCAGTGTTAATATTCAGGTCAAATCAGAAGGCAACACAACTAGCACCATGTTAAACAAGACTACAACTGCTATTACTTGCTTTGGAGGTATGGATCTGAAATTTTGTTAAGATACTTTGCAAATAGTTCAATAAAGTATTCCATAGCATTCCACAGGATGTTGATTTTAAAAAGGTAGCAGGTAACAGGTTTTAATATTGCTACCCATACAGAAAAGCTGAGCCAGTACTTTGCAAATTCACCTTTTAAATATTTTATTTCATAACAGTAGGTGGCATCCCCTTTTAGGGATCAGAGAAATATATCCAGTGACTAACAGGCTAGTAAGGTGCATCAGGGGTATATATCACAGCCCCAATCTAGACAACCACACATCAGGATCAGGACAATTCCCTCTGAGTGGGAATGCTCCACTTTCCACCATTAATCTAGGAACTACTAAACTTTTCTACAGAAGTCCCAAAAATGTACAGAGAGAACAAACATCTAATGTTTTTCTCTTGAAGTCATAATATCCACTAATCCCTATCCTGTAATTTTGCATATGAAAGTATATATAAAAATCTCAATGACATCCATTTTCTAAAGCTGAAAGTAAATCTAAGGGTTAGATTCAGAGTTTCCCAAACAGATTTTTTAATTTTTTTTAACTGAAATATCAATGCTGGACAAATAGGAACATTGTGGTCTATAAACTAAAAGTAGTATCTGCAAAGGTGCTGGCACTGAGATCTCACAGTTGACTATCCACCCCAGGTGTTGCCACCAGAGGCAGCAAAGGCCTCAGACATCAACTTTACCTCTGCTCAGTATGGCCTTCAGGCTGATCTGAGGAATATGTAAATTACAAAGCATTTGACCATAGGCTGGACATTTCTATCAATTCACAGGTAAAGGCCGATGTTCTTGATGAGTCTCTGTGGTGGGCTGACCCTGGCTGGGGGCCAGGTGCCCACCAAAGCTGCTCTATCACTGCCCTCGTTCACCAAACAGGGGAGAAAAAGTATAACGAAAAGCTTGTGGGTTGAGATAAGGACAGGGAGAGATCACTCACTAATTATCGTCACGAGCAAAATAGACTGAACTTAGAAGGGAGATTCATCTAATTTATTATGAAGCAAAACAGAGTAGAGCAATGAGAAATAAAATCAAATGTTAAAACACCTCCCCCCACCCCTCCCATCTTCCCAGGCTCAACTTCACTCCCGGCTTCAACCTCCGCCCCCCTCAGCAGCACAGGGGGATGGGGAGTGGGGGTTACAGTCAGTTCATCACGCGGTGTTTCTACCACTTCTTCATCCTCAGACTCTGCCCCTGCTCCAGCGTGGGGTACCTCTCACGGGAGACAGTCCTTCACAAACTTCTCCAACGTGAGTCCTTCCCACGGGCTACAGTCCTTCACGAACTGCTCCAGCGTGGGTCCCTCCCACAAGTCCTGCCAGCAAACCTGCTCTGGCCTGGGCTCCTCTCTCCATGGGACCACAGGGCCTGCCAGGAGCTTGCTCCAGCGTGGGCTTCCCATAGGGTCACAGCCTCCTTCAGGTGCTTCCACCTGCTCCGGCGTGGGGTCCTCCATGGGGTGCAGACGGAATCTCTACACGCCCTCATCCTTCCTCCATGGGCTGCAGGGGGACAGCCTGCCTCACCATGGTCTTCTCCAGAGGCTGCAGGGGAATCTCTGCTTCGGTGCCTGTAGCACCTCCTCCCCGTCCTTCTGCACTGACCTTGGTGTCTGCAGATGTTCTTACATCTTCTCACTCCTCTCTCTAGCTGCAAAAGCTCTAACTGTTTTTTTTTTCCTTCTTAAATATGTTATCACAGAAGTGCTGATGGGCTTGGCCTTGGCAGGTCCATCTTGTAGCCAGCTGGCATTGGCTCTGTCAGACACAGGGGAAGCTTCTAGCAGCTTCTCACAGAAGCCACCCCTGTAGCCCCCCCACTACCAAAACCTTGCCACGCAAACCCAACACATTCTCCTTTCAAGTCACTGGTGCACAGACATCTTAGTTCTTTTAGTGGGAGAAACAACTGTCCAATGTATAAATTCCTTAGTCTTAAAACACATTAGGGATGCCCCTAGCCTCTGCCCCTTCTGCAGGCTCTTAAAGCAGCACCTTGGGAGAATCCAGTCATGAAAACTTGGCCCAAAAACCAGCTTATGTCCAATAAGGAAGAAGAATAAAGGAGAAGGGAGTAAAGCAGTTTTTCCCCTCAAGTTATGTACACTAACACTGAAAGATGATGCTGAAGTCAAACAGGGCTGAATGAGGGTAGCTAGGGACAGAATTTTACATGTAACATGAACAAGCAACATTTATAGATACTTTTTTTTTCCTATCTAAATGAAGATTTTCTTTATTTTGGTTATCATTTTGGCTTGTGACAACTCAAATGTTTCACATTTTCTTTACCTAAGGATATCTAAGGCTCAAGTCCCTAAAAGTTTATACATAACCTTTAGTCTCACTGCAAAGGTCACCATCTGGTATTGTTTGTAACTTAGAATTCTACTTACATGTCCTGGGAAGGCAGGAAAGGAAAAGCACTAGTGTCATCACCCACATTGGTTTATTCTATTTTCACTTTTTTCCTCCCAGACTTTAACAATCATTTTTTTTTAGTTGCAGAAATACAATGGCTGTTTGCATTAATCACTTCACAAGATGAAAGAGGATTAAGAATTCATAAACTGGCAGCATAAAGTAAGTCACTGGAATCCCTTAACAGATCATTTTGATTTAGGAGACCTGGCTTGATTCTCCATAACATTCTTTTTTTGCTTGGCTATATAGTCACCAGAACTTCCAACTTACCACCCTGGACAGGTACATTTTTTATTTGTCCAAGACATTAAATGTAAAGATACGGTGTACCTGCAATACTACTGGAAGGCAAACCCATTCCCTTTCTCACCACCACCCAAAAGACAGCTTCAAAAAACCTGAAGCACAAAATGACTTTCCTCTATTTTCCCTCAAAGCAGAAAGTGGCAGAGACTGCCTGTGGGCAAGAAGTCTGCTAGAATCACATAGGGAGCTTTCTGCAGCAAAGCATCTATCCATGTCTTTCATCCACTGTTATTGTGAGCCATGATTCACCATTTGTTAAACAGCAGTATTTAAGTTTCAAATCGTGAAATCCACTATTAAATCTTATGAATCCAGAACAGGTAGGACATGCTAACCATAATTACTGCCATCTTATTTTTGTCTCAGTTATCTTTAAGTGGCATTGCATTGCTTTAAGTTCAAACCTTTTTAGAGATGAGCTTTATCTTATGGCTCAAACATGACCTTAGTTAGAGGGCAGTCACTATCCAAGTGATCAGCTAGCAAACCCTGCTGTTTAATGAGGAAGAACAGGCTGGTTGGAACACGGATTGCCATCAGTCACCAACAACTGTAAAATATGTTCAAATGTCTGCATTCCCTAATAACATTTATTTCATTTCTTCTCTCACGATTTTAGAGCCCAAACAAGTATCCTTACTCTTCTGATAATGGAATAAGAGTAGATGAGAAAAAGTAACTCTTAAGAGTTCTCCTAGAAATTCAAGAAACTGAATTTAGTAAACAAGAAGTACAGGGGTTGCAACAAACAAAAAACCAGGAATCCCTAACATTAGAGACCTAGAGATTAGAGCCCTAATAGTCCAGTAATTTACAGATAACCAAAAGTTATTTCACCATTTAATTTTAAGGATTCGTAAGAAAAAAAGGCACTAGCAGCCTATAAAAGGGAGTATTGATAAGGAAGTTTTATCATCTTTGAGAAAGTAAGGAGGAAGCACATAGTGCAGTGTTCAGACTATATGCAATATTGCATTTCTGCAACTAAAGCACACAATTTCTTAGTTAAAACCATTCAAGCTCATCTAAAATGTTATCAAGTGCCCCAAAAATGTGAAATTTTCTACACTTAATCATAATCTACCTCTCTAGATCTAAATAGACTACAAAGCACTAACCATCTGCTACATGGTGAAGTCTTAGTCTATGCTACTGACATTAGCAGAATGCTTAAGTTACACTTGAAAAGGGAAAACAAATCATGCATCTGATCAACAAGAAGTCAAAACATCTGTTTCTTTAAATCATGATTTACACTACATACTTTTATGGTTTTAGTTTGAAGTCTCAATCCATTCAGAGTGTTGATAGCTTTTTCAGCATCCTTGGGGTCAACGTAGTTCACAAAACCATAACCCAAGCTCTGTCCTGATTAAAAAGAAGAACAGTGATCATTAGTACAGTGCTATGCAATGGATAACTAAGTGTTTAAAATCTATATAGACACATTGAGCAAAAATTGCTTATATTGAAGAACAGTATCTGCCCCAGATAACAAAGTTTCAAAGGCTCACAACTAATTTTTTCAGTAAGGTTAGTGTTTAACTAACTTCCTATGTTCCCATAGACTGCCTTAAGTTCACTGCAGAAATGGCCACAGTCAGTTTAATGAAAGAACTTAAAATTGCTATCCAAAATATGTTCAGGAGTTTGTTACGATCTGTTAGAGACTAGAGGAAGTGAAGGAACTTCAAGGTTAAGATGGGCAATTCAGACGCTAGATGGACATAAAGCATTTTAATTAGCTCTTAATCACTGAACCACAGCCTATTATTTAACAGCTATGCAGTCTAAGCACTTCTTTTTAAAGACTTGAGAGTTTAGCAGTAGTCACTTCTTGACAACTTCAAAACCTAAAGTATACCATCCTTAACTAGCTGCTTTCAGCATACTCTTTTAAAATATTTTTAGTGCATAAGTATGCAAATAGGTAGCAAAATTTAACATAGCAAAAGGATACCACTTAGTAAGAATACTATCCTTCATTAGCATGGATGTTTTCAGAAACTATCCCCCATACTCCTTGACTATTTTTTTTTATAGAAACTGAAATGATGAGGTCCAAAAACCAGTCAACAAGCCAACGGGAAACATCCAATATATCTAATTCAGAGAATGCTAGTTTGAAAGATTAGTTTGGAGATACAATAATATAAATGGATAAACAATAGTACATAAAGCACAAAAAGCAAATTCATTTATTACTAAAGACATAAAGGAATCTATGCTGTATTGTGTTCTTGTCTATATTTCTTTAATATATACTGTCTATACAGTATATATTAAATAGTATATAAAGCAAAAAACTGATGGAAAATTTGTAATTGATTAAATAAGACAAGAGGGTTTAGTAACAAGCCCACCACTGCTGGTATTCATAATTTTGTACAAATTAGGCTAACTTTTGGTATGATGGTAGAGGACACCACTACCACCCCACCCCTCCAAGATAATCAATTCTTCCCACTCTCCTCCTTAAAACAGGACACACAAACACAAATAAATTGGCTAGATGAAGCCATGAACAGGTTACTATATGCAAAGTTATTAACACAAAAATCCAAAACCCAACAGGACAAAATTCTGAGCAACCTGCTCTAGACAGCCCTGCTCTGAACAGGAGGTTAGACTACGTGATTTCCATAAGTGCCTCCAACATCAGCAATCTGGTGTTTCTGTAACAAACAATATAGAAATATGCAGAAGCATTTCTCTATTCATTTACAGCTCTACCTAGATATAACTAAGTTCCTTATCCTAGAAGTGCCTTTTTTCTCCTTATTAGTTTGATTATGGTAGAGCAATTTCTGTAACTGTCACCTCCATCACTCCCACTGTCTGCAGAAACTCTTCCCAGTACTGCCTCCAAAAAAAAGAGCAACTTAAAGCAATGTGTCTCCTTGTGCATGGCTTATTTTATCTCCTAATACAGAAATGGTATTTTGGTGTCATTATTGATTTTATAGGAAGGACCCCATTTAAACCACAACCTTAAAAGATGTTAAGACATCTAAGAGAAAGCTATTTCACATAAGACATTCCAAATACACCACTCCCTAATTCCAGAGTGAAAAGAAAAAGATGGGCAGAAATTACTTCTACTACCCCTCTGTTGGTGTAATCTGTTTTTCCACATTAAAAACACCCAGACCACTGCAGGTAAAGACCATACCCAGCTGTTACAAAGGATACAATTTATGACCAGTTCTTCTGCAGACATTCTATTAGTTAAGCTTGAGGAATATTAGTAGACCAACATAGAAAGCTGCACAAACAAAATCCAGTAATTTATTCAGGTCATATTTGAATCAATTTTTGCAGGTTTATTCTGCAATTTTGCAATTAAAAAAAGCTTTCACAGTGAGGGTTGTGAAACACTGAAGCAGGCCACCAGGTTGTGAAGTCTCCATTGGAGAGACTTAAAAAGTCTAACTGGACATTGTCCTGGGAAACCTGCTTAAGGAGAACCTGCTTGAAGAGGGGGAGTTGGCTAGATTATCTCCAGAAGTCCCTTCTGCCCTCAATGATTCTGTGAATGATTATTTTACTTAACTCAGTTTTGTTTAGTTTGGGATATCAGCTAAAATTCAAATGTGTTCAGATCTGACATTCCAAAGGCCTTAGGTGTTTGAAAAGGTTAAGAAAAGGTAAAGCTTCTTAGAGAGATCGAAATTTTGCCTGAAGATTAGTGGTTCAATTATACACCATCAATAATTCAGAGTCAAAAATCACTTTCTTCATGGAAGCACATAAAGATGAATCTTTGCTCTCAACAAGAAACACAAATAATTGTAAATTAAACCTGATTTCTAGAATCAGATGCTTGAGGGACCACTCTTAAGCCTTCCTGCTTGTGTTAAGGGAAGATGCTTAAGAGGTTTGCCAGTTCATATACAGATGGCTTAGTTTTAGAAAATCCAGACAAGCAATTCACAAAATGCAGTAGAAGCAGCTATTTCAAACAACACAGACATCTCAATTACTGCAAAGTATGTCTGACAGCTGGTGGTATTTCTCACTTGGTGGGAAAGTGCCAACTGGGTTACAAGAAGTTAGAAGCTTAGCTCTTCCTAAGTGTTTCATTCACATACAGGACTTCAGTCCAAACTTATGCTAGTACCACTGCAGCTGTACAAGCCAGAGAAGTCCATCTGATTAGAATTTCAGACGGAAGAGGAGCAGCATGCCCACTGCACACAAATTTTACACAAATAAAATTAGAGATGCCTGGCCAGTATAATTCAAACAAGTTCTCCTACTGTGCAGTTTTGTTTAACTTGTAAGGATTAAATCCTTACAAGTGACTGAGTTTCTTATTTTTGTGAGTTATTACCTGGGTCAGTAAGAAAACACTGACCACCTTCAAAGGGAATACTCTGCTCATTTGCAGAAGGGAGCAATACTTCAGAAGTTACATGCTCAAACTATCAAGTTGAGCTCTTCTTAATAGTTCTTGTGGCTATTTCACAGCACTGTTTAAAGCTCTTTCTGTACAGTTTCTACTAGATTTTATGCTTGAGGCTATATGAATATTAGACAATGTGGGGTGGAATAAACCAACAGTTAACGAAATGATTGGTAAAAGAAGAAAACACCTGAAGTAGGAAAAGCCAAAGTGACAAAATGATCTGAAAGGAATTAGGAAATGCATGAGGAAAAGCAGTGACTTGAGTTTCGCTTCAACAAAACCTGATTAAAAAACCCCCTAAATCCACACAACAGAAGTGCATCTCACAAGCCTGTAAGACAGCAAAGGACTTAAAGGAAAGGTAATGAATATGAACTTTAAAAATCATAAACTACATTTTAAGTTTTATGTAACTGACACTTGCAACAAAGTAAAATTCAAGCATAGGTAGCAAAAAAGTCCTTGCAGTGAAGCATTTCTTTGAAGCTAGGCATGCTATATCCACCACTAAGCATACCACTGACAAATGTTCAGCCTCTAAGAATGTGGCGTACAAGAAAACGTGAACTGGAAAGCACTATGCTACTCACTAATAGGGGAAACTGTTCCATTTACGTTTCAAGTTTATGAGCTTCATAAATATCACTTGACCACCATGTATGATGATGATGCAAATTAAAAGAGTAATTTAAAGTTACTTTCTGACATTACAGTTGATACACAGAATGGATTTTGAGAAGAAAGGGGCAAAAACCAATTTCAAACAATTTAATTCTAATCAGTCTTTGAAAGGACTACAAGAAACTGTGTGGAGATCCATGTGCACACTAGAAAAGCGTAGAAAAAGTAATACATATGTTAAATAAGCAAGTAAGGAACACAATGACTCAGTATTTCAGAAAGCAAAGTAGACAGACTTCACAGGCGCTGGTCAGCAAAAGACCAAAACATTTTCAAGAAGAGGGAAGTAAACCAGTAGTAAAAAAATGTCACTTTTTTTTTGCTTTGAAAATGAACACGCTCACAGATTGTAACAGAGTACTGTTGCAAGAATGGAATTTTAGAAGTAAAAATTCATGATGAAGACTTATATTGGAATATTGGAGTGTGCCACTAGTGAAGAAATAACAAAAAGTTCGAGAAAATTAACTGGTTGTTTAGCAAAATATAAGACAAATCTAATTTTTCCTTAAGGTAACTCAGAAGGATTGTGGGATTAAAAAAATGCATCACTACACTGCACTGTACATTTCCACGAGGCATGACGATTTACACCATCCAAAAGAGATTACTGCTGAATTACTGAATGCTCAAAAGCAATTACAAGCCAGCTCATACCACTTGATCACTATTAATCACTTATGCAAAGCTCTCATGAACTTTGGGAGGAATAAGAGATCTGGAAAGAAGGCAATTTTTCCTGTTGCCCTGTTGCTACCCAAATTATTCATAATGAAGAGATAAGCAAGAGAGTTGGTGACAGGAAAGAAAGAAAAAATAAGCACTGAAGCTGTCTGAACACTGATGCATCTTACTACCCAGGTGAGTCCTTTGCTGGAGAAGTGTTCATGCATGAAACACTTGGTTGCATGAAGCAGCCTAGATGTCCTGAGACATCCCCCAGTTCAGTGTTGGAAAAGTAGCTAGCTAAGGTAAGAGCAGAGATTGCTCAAGATAGGACAATGAATAGGACATGATCTCAAGTAAGAGTGCAGAGCAACAGGTCACTGATTTTGCTGGTTGCTGTAGTCTAAAGGTTTCACTTCAGTTCACTTCCATAGTAAATACAGCTCATCTCTTCCATTTCAACAGGAAACCTGACATCACTTGCCTTCTAATTTGTTATCAATTTAGAGATCATATATTCTGATTATAAAATGAGGCATAAATCATATGAAATGTTTGCACTCTAAAAACTGGTGGTACCTCCTTGCTACCGTCTGTCTACTGACAGTTTAAAGGCTGGACTGCTACTGGTGACTGCCTATCCAAGGTAGCAATTTATACCACAACTAGACTGAGGGCAGCACCTGTAAATACTAATGAAGAGTTAGACAAATGCAGGATAACAAAGGTTTTTACTTACTCTCCCAAGATAACCTATTATATTGGGTTTGCATAGCAAGGTTTGGGGAGGTGTCTACAGGGGTGGCTTTCTGTGAGAAGCTGCTAGAAGCTTCCCCTTTGTCCAACAGAGCCAATGCCAGCCAGCTACAAGACGGACCTGCTACTGGCCAAGGCTGAGCCCATCAGTGATGGTGGTAGCACCGCTGGGATAACAGAGTTAAGGAAAAAAAACCCCAACCTATCAGCAGCTTTCGCAGCCAGAGAGAGGAGCGATAATGTGTGAAACAACCCTGCAGACACCAAGGTCAGTGCAGAAGGAGGGGGAGGAGGTGCTCCAGGCACTGGAGCAGAGATTCCCCTGCAGCCCCTGGAGAAGACCATGGTGAGGCAGGCTGTCCCCCTGCAGCCCATGAAGGTCCATGGTGGAGCAGATATCCACCTGCAGCCTGTGGAGGACCCCACACTGGAGCAGTCTGTTCCTGAAGGGCTGCACCCCGTGGGAGGGACCCGCGCTGGAGCAGTTGGTGAAGAACTGCAGCCCGTGGGAAGGACTCCCATTGGAGCAGTTGGTGGAGGACTGTCTCCCGTGGGAGGGCCCCCAGGCTGGAGCAGGGGCAGAGTGTGAGGAGTCCTCCCCCTGAGGAGGAAGGAGCAGCAGAGACAGCATGTGAGGAACTGACCACAACCCCCATTCCCTGTCCCCCTGTGCTGCTGGGGGGGAGGAGGGAGAGAAATGGGGAGTGAAGTTGGGCCTGGGAAGCAGGGAGAGGTGGGGGGAGGTGGTTTAGGATTTGGGTTTAATTCTCATTACTCAACTCTGATTTGATTTGTAATAAATGAAACTAATTTCCCCAGCTGAATCTGTTTTTCCCGTGATGGTAACTGGTGAGTGATCTCTCCCTGCCCTTATCTCGACCCAGGAGCCTTTCGTTATATTTTCTCTCCCCTGCCCAGCTGAGGAGGGCAGTGACAGAGCAGCTTTGGGGGGCACCTGGCCTCCAGCCAGGGGCAACCCACTACATCTGTATGTAATTACCAGCTCTTAGTAGTTTGTTCTTCTCAAACAATTTTGACTGTGTCTAAGACTCCTGTTTCTCTGAGAAATCCAGAACTTATTTCCAAAGAGTAACTCAACTACACCAAACATACAAAAACCTGAAATTAAATTCTAAACTAAATTATATACCACCACCAAGCCTGTTTTCTTCTTTCCAACAAACCTGCATTAAGATTCTACTGTTATGTTACATGAACAGCTGAACCAGGTCATTTAGGCCATCCACACCAGGCCAGCAATTATGATGTTTTACAGCCTCTCCTCTCAATCTCCCTGCAAAGTGGCCTGCCTGACAACATTTCTTGCCAGAAAAAGTATACTCACCAACATTCATTTCCTTCCTTTTTGTCTTTGGAAGCAGCTGCAACAGCCACAGACAGTGGCTTGTCTTCTAAAGCTTTAATTTACCTGCCACATAACAGCTACATTTCTCCATGCTGCACTTCCAAAAAGAAGGACAAAAAGCACAAGAGCTTCCAGATCAGACAGCTTCCTTGAAGGGCGATTTAAAGAGATCCTCTCCCTTTGACTACTATACCCATACACCTGGAAAACAGGTGAAAGTAAATAAAAATGGGGGACTACAGCATGTAACAACAGAAGACTTCTGTAAGTAGACAGATATGTGGGAATGTCTGTGTAGCTGCTCCCTTCTGCAGTGGCCAAAGGATGACCATTTCATAACAGACCTTGGAGTGCAGAATGGCGGTAAAATGTTTCTGTTCAGTTTTCAACCTACAAGCTACCACTCAGTTTCAGAGGAGCATTCCCTAAAGCCTGTAGGCACCTCAAAACCAAGAAGAAATACTATTTCAGACACAAGTGCCAAAGGCAGCATCTTCAACAGCTCTTTACTCAATGCCACTGGGCTGGATGCATAGTAAGAGAGAGTTCAGTCATCTGAACTATGCAGTCCTGTTAATAAGAGTTTGCCTGAAAGTGCTCAAGTGTCATTTACTATCTGTTACACCTTAAAAGAGAAGCTTGAAAGGCAGACAAGTATGAGCTTTAACTTAACAAATGTTAAGTAAGCCCTTTCAAAAGCCACTTCTGAAACACTGAGAGCTGTATCACACAAGTCCTCCCTGCGAGGTTACAAATGCAGGTTTTTTTACTCCTGAAAAAGAATGCATATTCTTTTCTGCATAACATCATGATTAGAGAGCAGCTGATTAGTATGGCCAGTTTATTTCATGACTGATTAAAGCACCCTGGTAAATTGCTGGGTCTTCTCTGCATGTTTTTTGGGCAGAAACATGAAATCTGACCCCAGAAATTTCTGGCCGATATCAAGCCTACTTATCTTTTGCTCTTGAAGTCTCCTGTCCAGTTGTCTACTGAATCTGTGTCCTTATGATTTTTCTCTCTAAATAGCTACCGCTAAAGATAATTTTCCTACATGCATGATTGTTGGAAGCCTGTCTTCCTAGACAAAATCTAGAGCCACTACTGCAGAATTTTTTTGTGTTGAGCACACAGCTAGTATTTTTTTCAGCACTGCTGCGTTAGTATAGAATAGTATTATTAGCAAGTGACTAACAGGTGCTGAAAACCCAGCAACTTCAGTACTTACAGAGTTTCTACTGTTGCATTTCTTCATAGGGTCAACTACTTGGCATTATTTCAACATGCTCTCCTTACTCGTGAGCGAGAACACTCGAGGTTCCACAACGCGGCAAGGTGCCTCTGAAACCTTGGCACACCCACCACACGAGGGAGTCCTTGGCTGCTGTTTCCTGTCGGAGCTATCGAACACCCAACGCAAGGGCTGAGCAAGATACCTTTAGGAAGCAGTTGTTGATCAAATTACCTGAGTACCCAGCTCATCCTGCAACTTGTCTGGAATTCTTAAACATTCCTGTAAGGTCTGCAGACCAAACAGACAATCAACAATTTCAGATAATTGTTTCTTCCACACACAACAAAAAAATTGGGAGCCAAGATCGTCTGAGTTCACAAAACCTTTTCAGTATGTACTCAAGTTCTGGTAAGGTAAGACTGAATGAGTTTTATGAAACAAACTGTTCCATTTTAAGGAACAGGCAGAGCTAGGTTTGTAAGTTCCACCTCCCCTCCTCTACTCACTGATCTCTTTAACAGGTAAAAATAAAAATAGCCCCACTAATTGAGTGATATCAATGCTAATTCTTAGAAGAAAGAGAACCCCAAACTACCATTCAATTTCAAATCATCATCCTCATAAGCATATTAAATATAAAGCAAACAAACCCAGAATAACACTTACATTTGGTTAATAATACATCTGAAATACATACCACTAAGCTATAAAACTAGTTTCACAGTCTAGTAAAAAAACCTACCACAAACACAGAGCAATCATATTCTGGAAAATTAAAAATCTCAACAGCAAACAACACATATTCACACATTTACCTTCCACAGACAGCAAATAAAAATTTAAGATAAGCAGGCATTTAAAAAAATAGGATTTTTCTATAATACAGTAATTTATTTCAGTATAGTGACTTTTAGTATAGTGATATTTCAGACTATTTCAACTTCTGTAAAAGAGATCTTATTGCAAAATAATGAGTTAAAGGAATAGAACCAGCAAGAACTACAGTATCACAGAGAAGAAATGCTAAAAAACCTATCTTCCAAAAAAATTACATACTATTTGCATCAATATATACCAGTGAAGAACGTACTTCTGAGGTGAAGTAATAAAGTCTAGAAGCTGAAACTCACTCTAAGTCTACAGAAAAAAGCCTAAGAATTCTAGTGGATTGGTGGCTTTGTTGTTTTGGGTTTTTTAAATAATTTAACTTCAGCTAGGTATCCTGTCTTCTGTGCTTTAGTCCTTGACGATTTGTCAGCCAGCCTTGACTGAAAAAGAATAGTCTATTTTCCAGTGAGTATTAATACATTTTCTCCCACCAGCCATGCAAGTGTTCATTTTAGATCAAACACTGTTTTCAATAAACTATGCATAACTTTAAAGCTGTAAATTTGTCTGTATATGAAGTTAATTGGTACAGATCCACTAAAGTATTGTAAGAACAAGTCAGCTTCATATCTGTGTAAAGAGGACCAAATCAGTTCACAGCAACTTGATCTTAAGCTTTATTCTGCATTTCATCACTCCTAAAGTTGCACACACTGGTGAAGAAATGTTAAAAGAAACATGACAACGTTACAAGCCCATATACAGAGGTCTCATTTGAACTCATCTGATGGACCCATATAATTTTTCACAAGTCTCCTAAAATTTCAGAGTGGAGATGCGTTCCCTGACCAGCACACAAAAGCTTAAAAGACACAGCATGATGTTAAGATCAACCGAAAAACTCTTAAGTAGTCACAGCTTATGATGTCCTAAAGGCAAACCAGTGTGGCACAGGAAAGATCAACAGCACTTCTGAAGTTCGACTACAGGCCAGGAACATGAAAAGTTTGACAGAGTTTAAGATACAGGAGTAAGAAACACTCAACCTTTTTGTCTGTCTGGATTTGCAATTCAAGACATCAGAACACTCCACAATATGCTAGGGTGATCCTCCTGAGACACAAATCCATAGAGCACTTGTGTGCCAAGACAGGGGGATCATTCAGCTGGTGCCAGCTCTTTTTCAAAAAAGTTCTGCATGTTCATAAATCATCATTGTCAACTGCATCTGATTTAAGCCACCAAGATTACCACAGTATTACTTTGACACAGTAAGGCTAGAAGCACACACCCAGACATGCAATTCACTTAACTGAAGTACTGTACCTAAAACTACCTACATAGCTATGGTCTCTAACAAGATGGGCTAAAGGAATAAGCACAGAATACCATCAGTGTTGGTTTCTTCCCATTTATTTTTAACAAATTATTGTTCAAGTTTCACAGTGCTTTGAAGTTTCCATTAAGGCTTGAACTGCATTTTAAAAGCAGCTTCAGCAAGATGAGGGAAACTGCATGAGCTACTGAGCAATCCTCAATTTAATTGCAGTTTGCTCACAGTTCCAGGAGATGGATTCTATTTACTGAACACCCATAACTCATACACCACTGAGCTAGCAAGCTAGGCAGCTTGCAAGAAAACACCTGTAAACCATGATCACTACTAGCTTTCAATATCTGACACTTCTTTCTCCCAAACCCAATTTCTCAGCTATTCCTCTGAATCTGAAAAAACACAAGTTGAAGACTGAATGAAAAAGATAAAACAGTGATCGAAGTACTTGACAGTTTATCCTGCCATACAATAAGATTACTGTCTTTACTTAAAGAGCTATTATCAGAGCTGTAAGTTATCAAAAAAAATCAGAATTTTTCAGGAAGAGAAACCAAAGTTTCTTCTCAGTCAGGTTCAATTCTGCCCTTTTACTAACCTAATGGCATCCTCTTGCCTTACATTTTGCATTATTCTTCGTATCTTAGGAACATCATTGTCTGCTGCTTCATCAACACAAGCTTGTTGACGTCAGATACAAAAATGAGAGTGCAGTTCAGGTTCTTCCTCACAGCAGGCAGAGGAAGTCAAGGGTAGGGGATATTGTGGATGCTACGATTGACATGAACCCGAAAGATCTTCAGTAAGCCAGAAGAGACTTAGGGTCTCTAACAGATGTTAGAGTGACTAACAGTGATTGAGAGTCACTAACAGATATACCATGTCCAAATAGTAAGTCTCAATCTCCAAAACCACAGATGGAAGCTGGGACTGTGTGGGAAGGTGTATGCTTTCGCACAAAAGTAACAGGGCATTTGCTTATGGATACTACAGGAGGTTGAACACTGATAGTCTTGCCTGTTACAGCCTCTCACGTTCAAACATAACTAGTGACAACCATGAACTGTTTGAAATAATGACTGACCTAGGGAGCATGATTTCTTACAAACAAGCTTGTCATATGACAAGTAGAAGCTCCTTACTATGCTAAAGTGAAAATATACCACAATTTGCTAAATCAGTTACTTTTTGAAAGCTAGCTTCACCCTTTAATTTTTACCACTATTAGTATAACATGTTCTATGCAGCTGAGAATTTTTGGTTTTTGCAGTTGATTTGTTCCTTGTCAGGAATATAGCCAGCAATGTTAAATATTCTGCTCTATTTTACCACCTAGTCACCTTAATAAGTAGGTGGATAAAGCATCTTGTTCTACCGCTGCAGTGTTTAGATATGTGCAGTAATTTGTGCATCCAAGTAAAAAAGCTAGCGTGACATTTGAACATAAATTCTTTCCCCAAACTTAACATTAACATACCACTGTTGGAGTTCTGCTTTGGTGTTTTTTTTTTTGGTTTGGTTCCCCCTGCCCAACTATCTGTTACCTAATCTTAGTTTTGAAAGACATCTTGAAGTGTGCTGTGATGAAAAGTTTGAAAACTGTTCTCTCCCTCTACAGTACATTTTGCCAAAGTTAACTTGCAGCATTGTGTTCAGTCATGTAGGTTTTTTTCTGGTCTTTACTGATGATTGAAAAACAGTAACAAAATGATAAATTGTTTTCAAAAGAAATTCTTTCCCTAGCCTAAATGTTAACTGTCAGCTCAAAATGATATGTCCTTGCAAGTATGTCAAAGAGGAATATCCTTATTTCAGTTTTAATAGCTATGATTAACAAACAAGAACAACTACTAATCTGCAATACCAAGTAGTAGAAAACAAGCCATTTCTCACTGCAGTTGGTAAATACACAGGAAAAGGGTATGCTGAGAAAAGATTACATTTTCTTTACTCAAAACTGAAATAGGTCTCCACAAAGTAATTCTTATAGGAACACAGCAAAATTCTTCCAGAAGGAAGCTTTTTTAAATTTAATAAGGGGGGGGGGCAGGGAATAATCAGTGTAGCTTGCTATAGATGCAAGACTTCATAACCATTGTGCAACAACATTAGGCTTCAAATGCATTTCAAAAAGGACTGTGGCTTAACCTGCACGAAGCCATAGGTACCAGAAAGACACGGAGAAAAAGAGCAACTTTTATCTTCAGTAGCTCCAGGAACTCAGAAAATAGGAAAGAATTCAGATTACAACTCTCCTTCTGTTTCAGTCAGTTCTACCAAATGTCTCAAATAAGACATTGTAAAAACTTTACTTGAAAAAGTAAATGAAACTGATCAATAGCATGGAAAGCTTCAAGATAACATGGCTGTGCCTTTGATAACTCTAGGAGTTGATAGGTGTACAATAATTACAGAAATCAAAATTAAATGCAGGATCTGAGTTGTATTTGTGTCAATTATTTTCCCTTTACATATGGATTAAATTATTATGTCACTAAAATCAGAGGGTTGCACATTTTTCCTTCTGTTGCCTTCAACTGTCTGCCTATTTCTACTCACACTTGGCATACTCCAGGAAGACAAAAAATTCATAGAAAAATAGTAGAATAAATCCTTTTCTGCAGTTGTGCACAAAGAAACACGATGTCAGCCTGGCGAATTTGTATTCTAAGAACTGCCACTTGAAGTGCACCATGGTAAAAGAAAATAAAATGTAGAAATAAAGTGCTTTTGTATAGCTTTACATGCAGGTAAAGAATGTTCCTTGCACATATTTAAGGTCTTGCTTCTATACTGCAATATTACTAGTTGCTTCAATACATAAGGGACCAACCATGAACCAGTTAGGACCATCTGCAGCTTCAAGCCTTATTGCTTACCACTCTGGCTGTGATGGCTGAGAGGAAGTATTCACTTTCTGTAGTAATACCCACATCCTTATAATCCATATGACATCCTTCGAGTGAAAGGGCTTCAGGGTGTGCAGATCAGTAACACTGCCACCCAACCTGAGGCAGACTTCACTGAAACACACTTTGATTATTACAAATGCATTGCACTAATCTCACAGTACAATTATCCTGAAAGGCAGTGATGCCTATAAAAACCTCCAGATTACTTGAGGCCTCTTAACACACAGTAGTTTCCACTAGAATTAACATTTATTCAAACAGCTGCCCTAGAATCACTAGGACATAACAGCAATATATACCTACAGGCACCTATGAAAGAGTAAGCAGTGATAAGACATGCCAAACAGGCAGCCTGGGGACTGCCAAGGTGGAAGCAAAGAGTACTACCTCTGCTGAAAGCACACAAGATATTCCACATCACTAGAGGACCAGCATCAATCTGCAAGACCCAATGCTTCCATGGGCTTCTTGTAAGTTACTGCAATCACTGACAAGAATGAATTTTAATTTGTCTGTAGGAAAGTGCAAGAGAATGTATTTTGCATTAATCTCCATCAAAAAGCACAGTGCTTGCTGAAAAGCAGAGTGATTTAATGAAGATTATATTCTTATTTGCTACATTTGGGGAGGTCTCTAATCATATCTAGCCTTATAAAAAAGGTTCCAGTTTTAACACATTAAGTCCTTGCTTATTCTGTATATTGAGATCAGCTCATTAACTCAGATTAATATACGGATGAATAAACTGTTCAACCATTTTAAAAATAGCTCGTTTCCACAACATCAGTAGTAAGAACTAACTAGGCAACTTAACTAAATCTCTGGAAAAGACTATGCAGGTTTAGTCAAACCGGTTTTTGCTACCTTTTTCTTTGTAAAAACAAAGCCTATAAGGTCAAAACAGTGTTGTGCCTGCAAAAGAGTGGAAAGCAAGTGGATGGAAGTGCAAAGGCAATCAAGTGCTATCTTGAGTACTATAAAATGAAACAAGCGCCTTCATTTCCACTTGCTTGCATGACTCACTTCCAGGAGACATGCAAAGTGCAATAAATTATGCAATTTACTATGAAAAAGCACAGTAAATGCTGCTAAGTCCTTTTCAGTAACATTAAACAGCAATATGCAGAATCAGAGAAGAGTAACTATAGGATACAATATTAACAGGCTTAAGACAAGTGTCCATTAATAATGCTCTGGGTCCACACATAAGGCTTGTTTGAAAACATAACTCTTTCAAGATTATTTCTGCAGTCCAGACAATAGGACAATACTCCAACCACCAGCTAAGGAGGCCAACACTCTGCTGTTACACTTTCTTCCAACAAGCACATGAAGTTCAAAATTATATTATTACCTTTTGCTACAACACACTGAGTCCCTAGGCCACATCAGAGACTGCATTAACAGCTGCAGAGTTCAAAACATGGACTATCTTGAAAATTAAAAAGCCAATGTTAACAACCCTCCCCTTCACACCTACCCTCAGAAAATTTATGCTTCAAGATCTTAAGCAAGTTACTCCAGAAAAGAGATCAGTCACCGTATCTAAAGATAAATTTGCCTCAAATCCCATTGGGGTTTTATTTTGGATTTTACATTTTATTCAAGGTCTGTACAAGTCATACTGCTGGCAAGATACAGTTTGCCAGGCAATACCTTTTGTCCACATCCCTGCCCAAATCAGAAATTGTTAGGCTGCCAGAACTCATTCCTTATCTCAGCACACCACTAAGCAGCAGCTAGCAAGAACCCCTGCCTCTCACAAGACTCAGCACACCACAAGAGAGCATCCAGCTTCAGCTAGCTCGCTCCTTTAGCTGCCAACTGCTCTATTCTCCCACCACGACCGCACTCAAAGCCCTGCAGGAACATCTGACAGATTAGAGTGGTATACGACTACAAACATCATGCAAATTGGGAGTAAAGGCTGAGAAGGAAAACAAGCTGAAGAGTTTCACAAAATCAGCAAAGCTCTTTGGGAAAGTGGCAAAGTTGTAGTAGTCTATTCACTAATGTGGTCCCCTCTGTATTGGGCACTTGTGCTACATAAGCAAATACCTGGGAATTCCAGCTACTCACTGTCATACCATCCTCAAAATTTTCATTTTTTGTCATGGGAATGTTTAAAACTTTCTACACTGTAGATAAATAGTCACTTTGCAGACTAAGCCACTCCACAGATATGCCATACTATTTGTCTCCTCTTGCTTCCTCTGGGACATGAAGAATCAAAGGAGAACTTGCCTAGTTTGTGTCCTACCTCATCTCCACATACAGTAGTTCAAGGCAGGAACAAGTCTAGAGTCTCAGATTAAGGTATATGACCATACTTTCTTCCCATATTCCTGTAAGGTTAGCTGAAAAGCCTTAATGTAAGACTAATTCTAGGGTAAGTGAAGATTAATGTTGAAGAGTAAGCTAGCACTGTTCAAAACAATAGTGACAAGAGACTTGAAAGAAACTGCCAGCCTAGGCTCAACTGAACAATGAGATCACACTGAAAAAGTTAACATACAGAAGAGGTCAGGAGCTTTGCAGTAGCACTTATAAGGCACAAGGTTTCCAACAGCTCTGCTCTTGCCAGACATCAACATGGCCTAGGAGTTTTTGCATTGGTATGACAGAAGTAGAGAAAACTAGCCATTAATGAGAGCACCTTCCCCACAGAAAGAAGTCCTCCATCTCACACCTCAGTTTTTGGGCAGACTACAATTCAGCATTGGCACTGGTATGTCCTCATACTTTGCACCCGAGGAGAGTACTCTAACCAAGGTATCTGACAGGACAGAGTCCCTCCTAACACTGCACTGGCTGTATGCATGTACATTGCACACACTAGAACTATTACTGCTGTTAACATCAACTCTTATGACATTGTGTCTGACTCATACATGTTTTCTATTTTCTTCTGTGACCAACCCAGAATCCTTCACATTTATTACCACAGTTCTTCAATGAAAACAGAGAATATAAATGAAAAATTTCAGTATTAACAACTAAAAACTATTTCTGTACAAACTTGCAAAACATACTGACTACAGCTGCATCAACAGTTTTCTGTAATTGTTCAACTTCTAGGCAATTTTTTTAGAACTGTAGTTCCAGGCACCTGCTGAGATGTGCACTGTATTCTGCATCTGCACTGTGTGCAACATAGTAATGGAACAATACTTCCAAATATCTGAGAAATCAGTATATGCAGAGGGCAAGATGAAATGTGCACAGTTAAACACATTAAATATGCCCGTTTTCCTAAGACTGAAGTTAACAGGACAAAAGGAGAAAGCACTGTGACCCTTCCTGTATGTGCCTATCCATGACAATGGGTTATTTCTATATTGTAAAAGTCTAGAAAGTTTTTAGGGGTCACATAATAGAACCTGAAGAATTTTACTCTGAGAGCCTATAATGTTGACCATAGGGAAACCCCATCACAATGTGACAGATCAGTTAACCAGCCACAGGCCAAATGGGAACATAGATTTTTTTTTTTTAAAAAAGTGTGCAAAAGAATCAGGCTTTCAACCAACATGTAAGCTTTACAGTAAGACAGCTGGATCAAGTTTGAAAAACAGGCCCATGTGACAGTGATCAGCAGGAATGTCCTCAAATAGACTTTGTCTTCAGGTTTAGAAGGCAGGAAGTTTGACAGTAGGAAGCAATGCAAAAAGAAACCTTCAGGTGGTAAGTACCTGTCTTGTATTAAATGGAAGAGTCTATTGCCAGGCTTCACAGCTACACAAGTCTATGAATGTGAAATATTGTTCCAGACTAGATCTCTAAATACATCCTGCCTCATTTTCTACGCAGAACAGGTAGGCATGCTAAACTGCAAAGTCTACATATACGCATTATTACTAGTTCACTCTGTCAAAAAGACAAGAAAAAAAATGATTTACCAAACAGGTTCTCTTTCAGAGAAAAGAAGTTGTGAATTTGATGAGCATATGATTATCATAATAGAACAGTACAGGAGCTTTGAAGTCATTAAAACTGAGAAATTCTCCTGAATTAATGACATCTGATTTCAGCTGCTCTCTAAAATCAGAGTCTGAATTCCAAAAAGTTTCAGTTTAGCTAACAACTCTGCAAGTACTCCTAGGTAAGTGACAAAGAAGCAAAGGCCTGAAATCATGGAGATTTTTCCACAACGTGTAAAATAAGCATTTATTTTCTACACATACAACTGAGTTTACCCTAAAGAGAGCTGGCATTAAAAATAAGTGCAGTCTTTTTTGTAAGGACACCACATTCATTGCTATATTTACTTATATTCAAGTTTCAGAAAAGTAGGTCTAGAAAATACAGTTTGCCATACTAAGGTAAGTGTTCATTTTTAAGTGGTAGCTACCACTCTCCCTTGCATTTTGTCAGCTGTCTCGCATGAGCAGAAAGTTTGTGCTTTTAAGTGCTTGACCAGGGGCAGTTTGATAACTAGACTTCATCCCATTTTACCCTCTTCCATGTCAAGTGTTTTTACCTCAGTTTTTAGAATTATACATGCTTAACATTAGATTAATTACAATGTTCTCTGCTGCTTTTAAGTATGTAAAAACACTTAAACCTAAATTAAACAGCTGTCTACAGCAGCAGGTAAGAATTCAGTTATGATGCTTTGAGATCAGCGTCTCCCACCTATTGTACAACTATATTTAGTTCATGTGGTAGTTTTGTATGTTGTATATACATACATCTGTGTTAATCAAAAGTATGTAAGACTCCAAAATATCTGGGCACAATGACTCATTCCAAACAGATAATAAGTGACATTCATGCCCCACTTCTCAGATGCTGCTCTTGATTAGATTCTCACATGGAGAGATTCTCGTTCAGCCTCCTTTAAAATCTTCATTAGTATCAACGTTTAATTTCTCTACCTTCAGTAAAACTACAGAATAGCAATCAGCTATTTTAATTCTTGCTGAGAACACTTTCAGTGTTTTTTCATTAGCTGAGAAAATAAACTTCACTTCAGCTACCAATGCTGCCCCAACAGAAAGTTGTGTCCATCAACTGCATGCTTGGAGATGACCAGGAGGAACCTTCTGCAATTCAGCTTTCATCCCCACCTCCCTCACAACTAAACACTTAGATAAACATCAGTAAGGGACAGAAGCTTTATGTTGACAGTACACAGCAAGGAACTATAACCATTGGTTGAAAGAATTAAGATGTTGTTTCAACAAATTCCACTCATGGAAAAAGCATTACTAACACTACTAGAACAGCCATTTAGAAACAGGGCTTCAGACTGCTCACATGGAATTAAAAAGTGAATGCCAGGGTGCCTTCCTTCCCTCCAATAGGTTTTCCAGAGGCAGGGAGGCCCTCAAGCTCAACTTGTCTCAATCCTAAAGTGTGCAGACAGCTCCAAGAACTGGGGCACTGCTATAATGCAGTCTTAAAAGCACTCCAGTGCTGCAGATGTGACTGCAGACTGAGTATTAAATAGGGAGGGAGATAATTTGGTTCAAATGCACAGGATCCTCTGAGAAGTATTTGGGCCAAGGTGGCAGTAGCAATCCTTGATGCCTCTGAATTTCAACATGTGGCCCATTATGTAGCAGGTTTCTTTACGTCTTAAAATTTACTAGTGGATCACAGGAGTGGGGTATGGTCTGGGACTCTGACACTGCCAGCTAATTCTAACATTCTAACCTATCTGTCCAGTTTTCTTCATCAAATAATGTTTCACTGCTGTGAAATGGTTCACTTGCATGTTTTGTTTCATTCACCCATGCAGATACTACCAAATTCTTTAGCGTTCCTATACTGGAGCTGTCTCATCTGCTTGGCAAAGAGCTCTCAGTTCCAGCATGTCATAAATAAAGTTTCACCTCATGAAGCAGCCAGAGGATGCATCCAATACTGATATGGACCAACCTGAATTAAACAGTCAAAGGCAGACCAAAGCTTTGCCTCTTATCAATTCTCATTTGTTGTCTAGTCTGTATGAAAGTGTATTTTAATTTCTATGCTCCCCTAAACTTCTCATCAATTAAAAGTATTCACCAAATATCTAGTACTCATGACAGTTCATTTAAGATGAAAAAATTAGTTTTAACACAGGAATTAGACCAATGTTAATTCTCAAATTTATGCCAAATCTCTTCCTTCGCAGAAACTTGGTAACAATCCCTGTTCTGAACTGTTGAAAGAAAAGGACAATCTGCTTTTCAAGAACTCTCTGCAGAAAACCTGAAAAAGTAAGAACAGGACTGGAACTAGAGCATTCTCTCCCCAGCATCCACGAACACTAGGTAACCTTGCCCTAGGCTACTTAAATCAGAAGTATTGCTCCCAGTGCAGTTATAAGGTCAGACACCACACTTCTCTCTCATTTATACTAAAACCTTTTGGAACAAGACTGATAGAATGTTTTTGCTGGCAGCTGAAAGTAAGCCTTAAAGTTGGAGCTGCTTTCTGATAAAGGAGAAACACCAACGGTATCTCCAATAGTTCCAGCCCTGGAGTTCTCACCTATTAAGAATGTAATTTAAATTCAGACTCTTTCTTAGGCATCACTTTATGCTATACAGAAAACATCACACCTTCAAACAAGAGGTCTGCAATTAAGTCTTGCTCCACTCCATTCCCAAGCAAGAAGTCATTTGACATTAAGTAGCAGCAATGCAAGCATCTAGCAAATAAAACATCAAAACCATTTAAGGATCTGGGCAATTTGCACATCCATCATTAAGACCCTGAGGCTTACTTCTGTGTGCCTACAGTAACCTCTTAATTGGGAGAAGCATGTAATCCCTAAGCACCTTTAATAAGGAATGCTAAATATGTGAACTCAGATCTACAAGACAGAGAGAAACACTTTGAATAGCCATCCCACTGACTGATCAAGTACCAATTACATCTTTCTACTCCTGGAACAAAAGGTCAAGAAACAGTTAAGTAAAGGACTTTGTTTTGAAGCAGTGAAGTCATTACCCTATAGAGAAGACAGGCCTGTTTTCTGCATCAACCAGCCTTCAGACTAAGATAGCAAGGTGTGGCATCAGCCCAGTCTAATTTCATCGGCATCCCCAAGCACATTCATATTCTTCACAGTGAAGAGCAGAGATCGCTTTGAGGTTTGGTCAGCCCAGGAGGACTAAAAGCAGTGGTTCCAGTAGTCGAGGCTACCATGCTGAAGCAGCATACTTTACAGATTTAACCATTGCACTACCTAACATCTTAAGAGCAAGCCACCTGCTATGGGAATAAGTGTTGGTCATTCAGATCCAAAGGGGAGGCAAAGCAACATTCAAACACACAGAAGTCAGCCAGAGACTATTCAATAAAAGGAAGCCAGTGTTGGGCTTCAAGCAGCCTCTCTGCTTGACTCATTTTGTGCCACTAAATGGTCCCTACCTCAGGGAGGTTAAGTTGTCAGCAATCACTAATTGAAATGATGAACAGCCATGAAGCATGGCCTAGTGAATTCACCAAGACAGAGGTATGGATTCTAGCAATCATCTTTTAAGTGTCACACTCTTCAAGCAGGCACCTTGTTTTGAGGTATTTTGCTCTCCAGTTAGCAAACTGTAGAGTAGTCAATAGAAAACATCAAGACTTAAAAAATCCCACTCTTGCAGTCTCAGAAGCACAGCATCTCCTCTCTAGGCCTGAGCAGGAACAGATGGTGATTATTCAGTGTGTTACCAGTATTTTCACTAATTGTGTATTAGCAGAATACAGGTATGAGCACTAGCAATTAAACTACTTTTTATTATTCAAAAAAGGTATAGGCTCTGGCTAAAGTCAGTCTCACTGTGCAGCAGGCTAGATGGTGAAATTTAGGAGAAGAGATCCCTTAGCTGACTCTGCTCATCCTCAGCAGGTGCAGATACAGATGAACTAAACACTCAGGAAATATTCCCCTTTGTAACACTTTGTTGTCAGATTCTTGTTTAAGCATCATCCTTTTATCTATGACACAGCACTGTCTGCATCAGTGTGAGACAAGGTGGCATAACTTTTCTCCCATGCTAGAAAAGCAAACATGTCATCTGGACAAGAGAAGAAAGCATGTGCTGCATGTCAAAGACAAGTCCCGGGGTTGATGCCAGAGCTGCCTGACACTTTTTACGCCTTGTCTTCCAGTATTCATGTGTTCGTACACAGTTGGGGAAGACATCTCTCCAGGACACCCAAGCCATCAACCCAAAGATGTTTAGTGGGGACTGAAGCTACATGCAATCTGCGTCAACTAAAGCCTTTGTCTTTCCACTTCCCACTGTTGCTGCTTGGGGAATGCTGAGTCACAAAAAAGTTTTTATTTAGCATGAGAAAAATGTCCATGTTCTGCCATGACCTTTCAGTAATAGGGAAGTGTTGGCTTCCATCCCTTAAACCAAAGCATAGAGAACACGCAGCCTGGGAGAGATGTAATTTTAAATACACAAAATCTAACCAGCACATTCAAGAGTTGCAACCGTGAACTTAAAGCTATGTTCTTGAAAGCTGGATATTTGAGGACTCTGGAAAAAAGAGCCAGGAAATAAAGTCCCAAAGTCAACATTTCTGAACAAAACTAATGAAATGTTGATGTAAGTGGTATATCAATGTTTTCTAATTTGAGAGAGCTCAGAGCTGAAAAATGGAGATGAGAAACTAAACTTTTCCAAGCATTCTTTCATTCTTGTTTTAAAGTGAAGGCATTCTTCTGGCAGTTCTTCAAAATTAAACAACTGGTCTAAATACATGCAACATATGCATCAGCTGTTGCTAAAATAAAGAACTAACAGAATACATCACATTGCAGTTCACACTTGCACTCAGACAGGACACTCATTCAAGTGTGCATCCTAAAGAAACTGCTCAAGTGCAAAAGCAGCTTTACCTACCAAGTTGAATAACTAGAGTCCACCCCTATCCCAAGGCACAAGTTTAATTACCTGCATTCCTGAAAATGGAAGTTTTGCATCAACTAGATCTAATGAAGTCATGTCTCCAATGGAGTTGAATAAAAACTCAAGTAAACCTTATGTAGATATCTGCTTTTCCAATCCGAATCTTCTTTGCAAAGACTCTAAAGCTCAGAAGATTTAAATGCCCAGTTACCATTTATAGCACTCACACAAACCTAGATGAAATGCAAATACAGCCACTTTTTTTTTGGGTGTAGAATTTAGATAACGATGAACCTAAGTTCCTTCTGACTAGCAACATCAGCATTGGTTTCTTCTGCCTTTATTCCATGCTTTAAGAATTACAGAACACAGTCTGATAGCTTACTGATTGGATAATGAAAACATGCACAAAATCCAAAAATCAACATACCTGTTATTTTGTCCCTGACAAGTTTGCAGGATTCTATCTCACCAATGCTGCCAAACAGACTCTTCAGCTCCTCTTGTGTCATGTTCTGCGGAAGATAGTTGACTATTAAATTGGTCTTGCTGTCTTCTGTGTTTCCAGAATCAACAGGTGATGAACAATTGTTTATGGTGGCTGAACTATGGGCTGTGCTGTTGCACGTTGGTCCATTAGACAGTTGAGTTTCCATGGCAGCAATTACCTGCTGAAAAACACAGAAAACAAGAACCATCAAAATCCATATTTCAACATTTTTTAGGAAAGTCCAGACAAGAATCTAGAAGACCTGTCACTATGCAGAAGTGGTATTGCCAGGGCCGTATACTGCATCTACATGCAAACCGTCCCCACCAATATAGAGGTATGTTAACTGTTAGTCAAGGCAATACTTTGAAAACTTAAGAGGCAAATAAAGTTGTCACTAAAATCTTCTAGGAGCTCTCTCAATGAAGTCAACACTGAAAGCTTAGTCTCCCTCCTCCCCATTCCCTTCATTTAGAGGCATCACAGCCTTTCTAGTACAGAAGTTACCAGCCAGAATTGGCCAGGTTCAAAGAGGTGGGTGTTAACTGTATCCTGAGCCTATTTCTTTATCATAAGCAAGAACAAAAAGCAAGATTAGTAATTTAAATAGATACACGAATGTACTGGGATGGAAAACAAACACTTCCTTGATAACCTCTAGGTCAACCTTCTGTCACCACAGGTTGGAAGTAGGTCTCTAAATGCTTTTATGATTAAACTGACAATTCTTGGTTCTCACTTCTTCCCTCCCCTGCACCCTGAAAACACTTAAATTTGATATTTTAACTTGATTTACTTTTAGACATGAAAATAAGGAAGTGACCACCACTCCAGGAACTACTGCGTTTCACCTCAAAGTGACTGTATGATTGGTAGATACAGCAGCAATCATTAGAAGTGTCAGTTCTTGCCCACAAGCTATGACATGTACAAAAGACATTCTGCCATATCAATCAGTGACTGAATGGTAACTGCTGTTAAATACATTGGATTTTTAATGGCAGACTAATATCCAAGACTTGGGCAGCCTACTCTGAGACCAACTATATAGGACAACGTCCAACAGAAAAGTCTATGAATTAATTCTCCAGTAATAAACATTTCAACACAGAAGCAAGACTCATCAAGAAGTTTCACTAAAAAAAAATCCAGCAATTACTGAAATCCAACCTCATACTTAAACTTGTATGAGTCTTCACACAAAAGCGCCTATTGTAATATCACAGCATAATGTCAGGACCTCTGGAGTCCTAACTGTCCTGTTCAAAATAGCATACACAATCAATGCATACCCAAACAGTTGATTAGGTCAACTGTATAGAGTGAGTGCAAATTTGACTCTCCCAAAAGTATGAGAAGGGGGTGAATGTCTTAAACTACAATTCAGACATTCCTGGGAACACATTTCTATGTTCTGCATACAGAAGTATTTTCCAAGAGGTTACTTCAGCACAACACAAAAAAAGGGAGGACACATCTGTTAACATTTAATATAAAAATGTGATCTAGTTTTTCTGAGGAGCTACAACCAGAACAACATTGTCTTCCCTTGTGACAAACTCCAAGGGGTAACCTGCTTCTGGCACTGTGATGAAACAAGTCAGCTGAAAAATGAGAAAGTAGATTATCCCAATTAAGATAAATTACTTTTCAAAACACTAGTATATCTGGCAGAGCTAGTAGCCAGAAGTGCTGTACTCTGAGGCTCTCTAGGATTGCTTTTTTCCCTCCTCTTTTCTCTCAAATTTAAAGTATTCATTGATGAAAATTAGCAGGATTTAGCAAGGACAACAAACAATCCTCACTTAATTGCACATTTATTTTCATGTTCAGGTGGCAAGAATGAGAACCTAAGCCAACATTCAAGTGAACAGCTGCAGTAGCCTGTGTGTGCTGAAATTACAGCATTTCTCAGCTATAGAACCATCTGCTCTGAATAAAGTGACACTAATATGTTTTACAAATAATGCATATTCTATTGATAGGTTGAATACAACTCTTCATAAAACAAAGCACTTCACCAGTTACTAAATATTTTCCACCACAAAAAATAGTTTGAGATAAATTTACAGTTTTCAAACATTTTCTTAGAATAAGACTTGTAAATAAACTTTAAAAATAGTCATCAAATATACAGTATACAGGCTTTTAAAGTTACTTCAATTTAGTATTCAGACCATACCAAAACCATTTCAGTACAATACTACTCTTCAATTATACACCAAGTATTTTGAATTAGTACTAAAAATCTAATTGACATTAGAAGAAAGGCAAGCCACTGCAGTATAATTTCTACAGGAGATCACCATATCATAGAAAAAGTTGTCGTGGTACGCCAGTGTGCTCTAGGCTCTCAAAGAATAGGGACACAACCTACAGCCTGTAACAAAACGTAGAAGAGAGTTAACATTCCAAATGGAAGATTGAAGAGTTTGGTATGGCCTCAGCACTATTAACATGTAAAAAAAGTAGCCTACAGAATTTAAGAAAAATCCCACAGACCCCAGTCCAAGGCTCTGCTGCCCACGAACCACTTCTAAGCAGAGAAGCCACATCACACAGTCTGACTGCCATGTTAGTTTGGAGTTGCCGTCTGCAATATGGACACAAAAAGTACCGTATGTTAGATTAGCAAGATAATGCAACAAATCAGTTTGTACAAATTTACAGTAATTGCATTTATATTCCCAGCACGTCCATGCAGTGTGGCTTAATTGGATTTGAGGCAATTCCAATCTAATCTTTCCAAATTCAGTTCTAAAGTTGTTTTTCTTACATGAAATAAGATGCTTATTTTTAAGAAGATTTAAAAGACAATGCAGTCTAGTTACCCCTGTATCTACGCTGGAAACTATCTCTAGAACCACACCATGCCTAAAAGGAACTATACCACAAAGCAAATCTTTAAGGCTTCAAGACTGAAGAGGAAAGAAAGAAAATGCAGTGAGTAGATTTTCCATAGGCACGTAAGATGACCATGCACCACTGAAAACCAGCTCCCCTTACATGCCTTTCCCAGACCACAAAAATATACACAAGACTTTGCCAGAATCCAGTCTGTTCTTAAAATCCTAGGTTTTAAAAAAAAAGTAAATTAAAGTCTTGCACACAAGGTATTCAGTAAGTTACCTTGCAATAGCTGTTTAAGAGTAACACTGGACATACAAACAGCAGTACAGGCAAGGATTTCTCAAGTGGAGTAAAAAATGCAAGAGAGTTCTTCATAAGGGTGTTTTTGACCCCAAGCACATTGGGTTTTGTTTCTAAGTAAAACATGATTGCAAATCCATTTAGACTTGAATTGAACAGTGCTAGGAGGATACCACAAAAACTAATGGGCCATTTGCAGATGATTACAAGTAGTCCAGATGTTAAATATAACCACAATACTGACACAAATAGGAAGACTCCTGACTGTTGCCACAGCTTGAGACTGCTGTAAATACAAGAGATACTCCTTGCCACTGTTTAGCAGATGAGGTAAGTCTAAATTGATAAAAAACAAGGACTCAGATTTTGCAAGGCAGCTGCTGTATCCAGGTTTATAAACACATACTTCAAAACAACTTTTCCTGTTTTAAAACAGGACAAATAGTCCTCATTTCAGTTTGCTACCAAGATCCATACGATTAGCTGACTTCATGTCTGTTTTTTATTTCTAACTTAAGTTGACAAAGACCTTTCATCATCTCTTTATGCAAAATACTGAGGCTTTGGTATCAGCCATTCCCTCTGGTCTCAACCCAAAACCAATGCTAACAACTGCACTTCTAAAGCTCTCCACTGTATACAGGCAAGTATGTTTGATGAACTGCTTATTACATTAGAAAAACTGAAAGTCTTAACTGACTTTAAGTCCAGACAAGCTTCATTATGGAGACTGCATTAAAGTGGCAGTCTACGAAAATCTCTGTCCTACAGAGACTGTAGTGATCTCTACGGCTCTCAAAGCAGCATGCCCTGATAAATTACTTGCTTCCTGTGAGCCATGGGCTGCAGATGGAAAACTCCAATAGGACAGCTTACTTGTGTGAACAGGACATCAGTGGACACTCTACATAGACTTCACTATGCCTTTGAGCATCGCTGCACTTCTCAAAAGAGCAAAGAGCATCCCATTTGAGGTATTTCCAGTTTGCATAACACATCTGTCTTCACTGAAGTGTTCTACAAGGTACTCACATCAACATACAAGTCAGTTCTGTAACTACCACACCATTATGTCTCAAAAGCAAGCTGTTCTCTACCAATTCTTTTACCATTTTTATTACTTTCAAAGCCATACAGAATGCTCTTTTACATCTAATTAAAAAAACCCTACAAGTTCTTACCCTTTTATTTACACTTCTACCTGACCTGAAAATAAGGGATATAGCTAATTACAAAGGAAGAAGAGTAAATTTTTAAAAACCAGGTTCCAGCCTCAACACTGTACTTTCCGATTAAAAATGGCATATTAACATAAAATTCAAGCTGTGAACAGTCTCCAAAAAAGTTCTGAAATACTGAAGTACTTGAAGAGTCACTAATACCATTAAAAAAGCTCATACAGTTTTTGACAGTATTACACTTCAGATTATTAAAATAGCTCACCAATTAGTGCATTCAAAACCTAAGAAATCAGTAAGTTCAAGAAAGAGGGCTCTATGCCTGTTAAAAAAAAATGTAAGTCTGTCTTAAAATATATCCAGATTAAGAGGAGGACATTTAAATGAAGTTGGAAAAGGAAATCTACTTTCTTTACAGTCCTGAAAAGAAGTAGAACTGAACACAAAGTTGTTCGGTTCACCAAACTGAGTGGTTCCTTGGTTAACACAGAGTGCATGGGAGCCATCTACCTTTCAATAAACTTACTTTTAATTCATCAAGCACAGTTAAAATTTTAAATCTAAACATTCTTAAAACAGTTTGTGCCATTAACTAAATCCTAGTTTCTAATTAGCTGCAGTTTAAGTATGTCATGAGGAAGGTTTGCCTAGCAGAGAAGCAACTAGGTTGTTTTTTGTTGTTTTTTTTTTTTTTTTGAAGACCAAAGACATCAGGAGTTAAAAAGCCATATGGTTTACACAATTAGTTCTGGTTGCCATAGAACAGTTCCAATTATATCAACAGCAGATTTTTATATGAGAGCTTTAGAAAATAAAGCAGAGCTAGCAATATAAGACCAGCAAAACAATACTCACGGTGGTCTATTGATTTTCCCTGCAAAACAAGTATTTTGGTATGTAACACACTCAACTGCTCACATTTGGCTGAAAGTGGAAGTTGAGGCTGGATCCCGGCAGTGTTGAGACAGAACCAAGGTGAGGTGGCAAAACACAAAAGCCTTCAACCACTGCTACCACCTCACATGCATATGCTAAGGAGAAACCTTTAGTGCATGGCATTTCTGGCCAAAACCTTTCTACCACCTGTTTTGATTCATACCTGTGCATCCCTGCACTGAAGGGAAAAAAGTATTTCACACAGGCTTTATATACTGAATTTACTTCTATTTATAGATTTGACACCAAAATCACTGCACAGATGCCTGTGCTGCTTAAACTATATACTTCTAAATGGTATTATTACATAAGGTGACTACAGAAAAATCAGCAACCTGATTCTAAATGGCAAGACACCAGGTATCAAACACACCTGCCTCCTGCAGCAGGTTACCACTCTTCAGATGCAACTGAAGCTGCACCATGAGATGCTTCCAGCCTCAAGGGCCACAGCTGATACAATGCTATTGATAAAATCCTAAAAGATCCTAAACATGCTCCTGAAGATCCTCCTGAAGAGTTACACACTAAGTAACTTTCAGAATATGATTTAGAATTCACTATTTGCCCTTTTTCCTCTTGGATACAGACAGTGCAATGGAAGCACAGGACAATTGTCACATGCTGCTATTTGGACAAGCAGATGTTACACATTTTGTTTTCATAATACCATATAGCAGAACAAGCAGAAGCCCATGGCTGAGTACAATGTCCTTTATATCCTCTAGATAAGGTGTAAATCAGAACTTTAGTTTCAGCTTGTAATACAGTTATTCTCTTTTTTAAATACTCAGTGTGGTTTAGAGGATTTATACCATACTTCGACTCACAACAGTAACAAAGGTAATTTAGCAAGGATAAGCTGTGTGTTGTGCGTGAGGAGTGTTGCTGAACAGAAATAAAAATAAATCACCATTTGTGGGCTCTGTGAAAGGCAATAGTCCAGATAACCTAAATGCTGAATTTTGCTTTGAAAAACAGAACTCAGCAAAAAAAATTTAATACCTCCAAAAAATGCAGTTATTTGTACTTTGAATAGCTGCAATTCTTAATGCTTCCCCTTTACTGATTTTAATCTTTACTGCAGCGTTAATCTGAAGTGCTCATTTTTTTTTCTTCAAATAGTCAAATCTCTTATGAGCCTGCATTAATTCGTGCATACTCAAAAAAGTGTTACAGTAAGAGATAATGGAGGCTGTTGAATCCAGCACACGCAGAAACTATTACACAGGCTGCTAGAACATCGCAAACTTCTTTATGGGTAAAGGCGCATACAGGTCACAGGGCATGTTTTCAGTCAACCACCTTACTTGTCAGAAGAAAATACTACTCTTTCAGTTTCCCTGTAGAAAGGATAGTTGTCAAGGAGAGCTTGATGGTTACTCTGATGTCCACACTAACAGCACATATTGCGTCTGCTGAGTCTGCATAGTCTAAACAATGCAGATTTCTTGGTCTGTGTTTTCACTGTTATTTTAAACCAGCATTTCTCCATTAGAGGCGCTCCCCACTTGCAAGTCCACTTATTTGTGTCATTCCCTCCATTACACTATTGAAAAAATCTGTAGCACAAACTAGATTAGGGTATTGCTCCAGAAGAAAACTCACCCAGGCCAAGAGAACCAAGCAGTACAGTACCTCTTGATTTATGCAAAGTTATGAGGAAGAACTTTGTGGTACAATACTTAAAAGACAAAAAAAACCTCACAGAAAATTTAGAATTAGCTTCTGATAAGGTGGTCTCAAAATTTTCAAAGTATCTTCCAAAGTTACTAATGTAAACACAAACAACTAAGACCAGAAAGCAAGAGTTCTGTGCAACAATAAAATCAAAATAGAGCGCCTCTCTAAGGTAACACGTTAGAAGGGAAACCTTTCCACACTGGCTCTTATATGAATCACTAAACAAGTAATACCACTTAACATTGCTATATCTTAGCCTTCAAGGCATGATGAGAAATTGAGTGAAAAGACAGAAGATGGATGTGAAAAAAACCATATGGGACATAAACAGTTTTAATTAATCCTTGTGATTGGTGCTGCAAAAGACAATCTGCAGAAGCTTTGAGCAAGGAAGAAAAGGCAGCTCGACAGACTTGCCCATTCCTGGTAGGCAGTGAGAAGACAAGTGGACAACTGCAGACGGCTGAACAAGAAACAGCCATGAGTATAAGCATGAATTCTGCTGTCAGGAAGAGAACTCATTAGTCCTGTTGACAGCACTAAAAGGACAGCAGTAAGAAAGGGCAAGTTACATACTGAATGTAAAAATTTATAGGGAACATTAAAAGTGTATACACAGATTAAAAAATGTCTCCACACAATATGCAATGCTTTTGGAAACTCTTTGCATTCCTGTAGGACACCCAAGGACTTACGGAATGCTCTAAAACAACACACACTAATGCTACTAGCATATTAGGAAAGAAGTCAGCAAAAAGATTTGCATGCCATTCTGGAAAAATAATGCATGAAAAACAAGGTGAGTGCCCAGTACAAGAAAGACGGAGCCATTGGAGCAAATCCAGACGAGGGCCATAAAGATGATCAGAGGGCTGGAGCACCTCTCCTATGAGGACAGGCTGGGAGAGTTGGGATCTGGACAGCCTGGAGAAAAGGCAGCTCTGGGGAGACCTAATTGCAGCCTTCCAGTACCTGAAGGGACCTACAGGAAAGCTGGTGAGGGACTATTTATCAGGGAGTGTAGTGATAGGACAAGGGGTAATGGATTTAAACTAAAAGAGGGTCGATTTAGATTAGATGTTAGAAAGAAATTCTTCCCTATGAGGGTGATGAGGCACTGGAACAGGTTGCCCAGAGAGGCTGTGGAGGCTCCATCCCTGGAAGTGTTTAAGGCCAGGCTGGATGGGGCTTTGGGCAACCTGGTCTGGTGGAGGGTGTCCCTGCCCATAGCAGGGGGGTTGGAACTAGAAGGTCTTTGAGGTCCCTTCCAACCCAAACTATTCTATGATTCTATGATTGTTTGACTATGGAGTAGTCTAGAGACCATGCAAGAGCTCTTCTGTCTGATTGCAATTACTGACTCACTACTTGTCAGCTGTGGTAAAGCAAAGGAAATGTACAGGGTAATTTAAGTCATTTTAAAAAGCCACACTAGAAATACCAACTCTAAGAGTATTCTGTAAAGAAAATAAACACCTGCATTATGTTAAGTGATAAGTTCAAGTGGGACTCCAATAAAGTGAAACCATTTTTATGCTCCCAATTATTCAGGTCAATTTAGACACACAACCACTTCTACCAATGTAACAATTTATTCCCTGAGCAAGAGAGCATCAACATGTAGCATTAATTAGCTTATGCAGAAGATGAAATAACTCTGTACAAAATTATATTCTTTCATCACCCTCTTTCATTTAAAAAAGTTCAAAGCCCGCTGAGGGGAAACAATTACTTTTGCTATATTCAAAAGCCTAACTAAATGTCAAGTTGGGCCTGTCTTAATGCAGCCAATATTGCTGATGTTCAGCAAGAGTTCTACCAAAACTATAACTGGATCCCACACTCCACACTCAGCCAGCAATTCAGACCTGAAACAAAGAACAAACCTCAAACAAGTTATGAACAATTTCAGACTTGATCAATACTTTAAATGAGACTGTTGTTTAAAGAGAAGGATATGATATGCTCAGACTTTTCAACTGCACCCTACCCTTCAAAGTCTTGCCAACTACAGTTTTTGCTTTTATTCATTTAAACACAGGCTGTCCCAGTCTCATGTGCTAGGTCCCAGCCTAACAAAGTGCTCTCCAAGGCAATACAATTCTGTCAAAATGCAGATGTATCCTGCATGAAGTAACAGTATCTTACTGCAGACATTTCCCTTCAGCCTCGTACATCTGCAGTACTCGAGCCCACTGAGAAAAACAGAAGAAAACCGATTCAATAGGGTGAGACAGCTGGAGGACTTTTCAAATACAGCTTGAATGGCTTCAAAGTCAACATCCACTTTTAGACATACAGCACCTGCCCCACTTGAGCTGGCTAGGATGCCTACATCAATTTTTCAGCATTTATCTTGCTATTGGCAAGATTAGGCTGTGTAAAACTTCTTCCTCTTTCACACTGCAGTTACATCTTCTGCCCCACTGGCAATTTCAAAAGCTGAAGTTTTACCAATAGCCAAGAAGAGGAAGCAAGTCAGGTTAGTCTGACTGAAGAGATTCCCAAATTTAAAAACAAGTTAGAAAAACAGCTTCTTCCTGATCAAGAAAGCATGTGTCAACTTCAAGGCCACCCACTACTCCATTTACTCTCCCACTCCTCTCCTTGAAAAGCATAGCTAAAAGGTTTTGTCTCCCATGCACCCAGCTTTCCTCAGTGCAATGGATGGCCCAGCAATGGATGACAGGACTCATCTTCCAGGCTGAGGACAAGGTTAGAGAAACACCTGCTCCACTCATTTTTCATGGCAGCAATCTTCTTCCTCACAGCTCCCTGGTAACCTGGAGAGATGGCTGGGCCCAAAACCCAGCCGTATGGCAGACCATCCACTAGAGGCATGCCCCAGGAGACCCACAGAGCCAGATTTTGAGAACTTGGTATCTCCATCGTAGCCCTACCCTTCAAAAAGTACAGGATGAATTCCCTTGATTTCCTCCCTTCAGGGGAGTTTTTGTTCTCACAGTAAACTTTTATCTCAAATGCAGAGCAGGCAAGGAAGAAATTGCATGACTCAATATCCCTACCTCTTAAACCCTCATGTACCCAGCTAGTTAGCTAAGTAACTGACATCCTCAATCCCATACAAAAAGGGAAAAAAAGAAAGCAGCTGAAAGTCAAAACCCAGCAGCCTCCATGGCTCTCCTTTCCTCCATATCGTTCTTCACAAATTCTTTCAAAGCTGTGTCAGGCTGGGACAGCAACACAAAGCCTCCACACTCATATGCCTCTACCAGCCCAGATCACCAGTGGTCTGACAGCCAGCCATATCCTGAGCTGGAGAGTGCATCCTTCTTTTAGTTCTAAAACTAACAACAAGCAAAGCTTATGTGAAACACAAAAAAGTATTCAAACCAAACTGAAACATGCCCTATTACATACACATATAATCAAGTCATTTTTGCACAGGAAAAATTAAACCTTGCATGAAACTTTCTGGGAAGAGATTTTCAGAAGGATAAGAGCTCACCTAGCAAGACAGGGCAAACTGGAGTTTGCCATGAACTCAGCATTACAGCAGATATGACAGCAAACAAACTACCTGAACAGCCCAGGACATGACATTGTCCAAAATTGCTTCAATGACCTAGGAGCACATCTTACAGACATTAAACATTCAAATACTAAATATCTGCCTGCCTCCGTTGGTGAAAGGCCTCAAAGTAGAATGTAAGGCAAAAAAAAAAATAAGAGATTTGTGGAACCAACTGACTTGTGCCACACAATTCTTCACAGCTGGGCATGAGGGGTTGGAAGAGCAAAAGGAACACTGCTCAAACCAAAACACTTCCAGTCAGCATTTTCTGCCCTCTTCAGTCAAAAGCAGCTCAGACTTCACTTACAGCCTTATGAGGCTTCCATTACTTCCTTTCTCAAAAAGGATGTAAGATCATCCAGGAAGAGTGAAGACATCAACAAGCCACTCTTGTCCAACAATTCATAATGAACTAATATGAAAAAATATGGGCAAAACCATATTGTTATAAAGACTGACTATTCAGTCTCTAAGTAACTTCAGACCATTAAGAATGCTAATAATCACATCTTTCAGAAAAAAACAACAAGTTTAAAGCCAGCTATGATTCCTCCCTGCTTGCCACATCAGAAAGTCACTGTGGTTCCATGAATGCAGCACAGGCTTCCAGTAGCAGATGAAGAGAGCTTAATTTCTTAATCCTGCTACACGATGAGTTATGAATAATGCAACACAGACATGACAGATCCATATGCTGTACTGAGATGACTTATGTGCAGAAATCTTTATTTGTATAATCCAACTAAAAATGCAGAGAGTGGATACTTAGAAGTTTTGCTACTTTAAAATTATCTTGCTATTGATTTCAGTCAGCACAAATTTTATCCAAGACCTCTGTGGATGGGAATCTCTGCACAAACAAGTTCAAGAACCAAGAAACACAGCAGCCAAGACGACAGAACCCTTTGTTAAATCTCTAAGAATTGGATATATCATAGTTAATACTGATACATATTTTCCTATCATTCTGTCCAGAAAATACAAAGTTTTGGCTTCCATACACTCTAGCTCTTTCTCCTAACCCTGTGATCATGGAAAGCCATAACCAATTTGTCTTCCACCTCTAGTGTTTTACAGTACTCCCAAGTTGCATTAAACTAAGTATCACTAAGTTGACTTAAGATATCCTTGTTCCTTATGTGGGCTAACCTACATGTTTTTATTTTATTCTTATGGTATATTATTTCATGTGTTAACCTATGCTAGGCATAATACCTAAACCTATTAAAACTTGAGATATTTATGCAGCAGACATTTCGATTATCTATGTCTAACACACTAAATATTGTATATACATATTACTGAAATCTAGACCTTGTAACAGCAAATTCTAGATTAGGTAATCTTCTTTCAAATTAGTTTTGAAAAGCTGAGTTCACTGTATTAGGAGATTTATTATTGCATCAAAAACCTTTTACTACACCATTTCATAGTAAAACTTATTTTATGCCTAATTCAATAGCAAGAGAAACAGTAGTTACAGAAGTACACCACTGCAGAGCTCCCAAATACTCAGAATCGTATCTTTTCCAATTTATTTTATTCTCCTGTGTACATCTTCAAACTTTAAAATGAAAGGAAAAATCAAGAGAGTTGTTTACAAAGTTGATGAGAAGTCTCAAGACAGCATGATAGCAAGAACAAAGTCTGTCCAACAGCACACAGGTCTGAACAAACTTTAGACTTTTCTGCCCTGTATCAGTGTACATCAAGCACTAGAAAGTCCCCTATGCCCGAAAAACCTCCCTGTAACACACACACTACAGGACAAAAAAGAACGTGGACAGAAAAATCAGCCATGCAGCGGCAACAAAAAAATTTACTTTGAGAAACTCAGCAGGTGGGAAACATGATGGTGATCCTACCTGGCTTAAGATACCCTTGCTCCCTATATTGGCTAACGTGGATATTTTTATCACCATTTCACTACAGCAATGCCCTGACTCTGAGGCATGGGAGAAGGGCAGCTGCTTTCACCCAGCACTCAAATTTAAGATCAGGTAGTGAAGACCTTGCTTACCTCTAACACCCTTTGTAGCAGACCTGACAAATCATGTTATTTGCCACAGAACCCAAAGTACTGAAGAATACCTCAAAATAAACCCAATGGTGGATTTTATGCTGTGACATCCCTGTGACATGGAGAGGAATCCGAGTTTGGAAGTTTTTGTCTTTTTTTCGTAAAAAAATACTTCCAAAACAAGTCCACTTTCACAGGATGAACATTATGATTGGGGAGGGAAAATGATGTCTTGTGAAGCAAAGGCATCAATAAGTTAATAAAGGCTGTTCAGAAACAGTATGCATTTTCCCTCCCGGCATTTTTATCTTGCCAAAAAGTTGATAGTGGTATATACTGAATCTCCTGAAGTACAGGATTCTTATACATACACTTTACCAGCATCAAGTAAAGAATGTGTTTTACTACAGCAGAAAAAAAAAATCAAAAGTAAGCACTGGAGACAGGCTGACAACATGTCAAAAGGCATCAGTACTATGCAGAAGTCTTCAACTGCTATTGTCAGTATTAAAGTCCTCGCTGGTATCAAATATGGGTTCTCACTGTCCTATATGATCATACATTCCCACATACATACACAGGAGTCCCAAACAGTTAAAAAAGGTAGAAGTTGCACTACTACAGTAGTTTGTAATGAGTTGAAGTTCCATAGATCTCATTTTAAAAAAGTACCATCCAGATTATGTTGGAACAGATTCTTCAACAAATTATAATAGAAGCAGCTCCAAGTTTGAAAAAGTCTGTTTCATTAGGTGTCAGAATGATCTAGCTCTAAAAGAAAGTCTATTGGGAAGAAAACTATTTATTCCACACTATTCATTTGGACAGGCTGTTCATTTAAGCTTTGCTGCCCACATTTTAAATGCGGGCATTTAAAAGAACATAATATATAAAAATATATAAGGACATAGACATAAGACAATCAATCATCCACTTCTGGAAATGAACTCATAGTCAGGATAGCCAAAATCTGAAAGGACTCAGTTATACAAAGTGCTATATTGTCCCACAGTCAGGAAGCAAGGATTTTTCCTTTTTCACACTGTAGATAACTACCTAAAGACATTACATTTTCCTAGTAGTGCCATCGTTCTACCTCCTCTCCTGCTACCAAAAAGAAGTAAAGATACATGGGAACCATCTTCAACCGATTTCCTAATACACAGATTAGCACCTCTAAATCCTGAAGCCCTGATATCAATGACCCACACATCTCTGCCTGAAAGATCAAAACTGTATTTCATTGTCCCATTATATAGGTACAATATAAAGAAACAAGAATATAGGGTTGTTTATTTTTAAACCAACTCCTAAGTCAAAAAGGATGTTCATCTGTTTATTTAACTCTACAGGCATATTATACTGTTGTATATTAAATGGACCTTTCAGTCAATGCTCAACTTATAACCTTCAGAAGTTTATTCACTGCTTTGTAAAGTTTTTTGGGTAAGTAGTAGAAAAATAGGTTCAAGTATGCCTCCTAGCAACATCAGTAAAGAAAAAGGAATATAAACCTTTCTTACTGCAAATCCTGCATTCTGTACAAGCTGCATGGTCACTACAAGTTACCTGCAAGACAGGGCCTCAGCTGAAAGATTTGTAAGTGCTCAGGTTATGCACAATGAGTAATGCAACAGCTTTACAGCTCTTTTACTCTAGGCATAGAGAGCACAGGACTAGTTGCCTAAGGCTAACAGCAGCTGCAGTGAACTTGTTAATCTACAGATAAAAAAATTTTAGAACAACATTGGTTTGAGGCTCATAACTGCAGAAGTTCCTTTAACTATACCAAAGCTATGGAGTCTGATGTTGCAAAGACTTAAAGTCAATGCATGGGAAAGCTGGAAAAGTTTGTCACAAAGTTAAGTCACAAACCTACAAGTCACTTTACAGAAAGTCTATGCCAACAGGAGAGACAGGGACAAAAGGAAGGTAAGATCAGGATACTGCACAAGTAAAACATGAAGAGCAGCATCCTGACACTGAGGACCTGCCATGAAGCATTATTTGACTGATGATGAAAAGAGCTTGTAGTAATTATTTCAAATTTGCAAAAAAGTAAACTATTGGTAACTTCCCTCCCAAACCTACCACAAACTGCCAGGAGAAAAATACCAGATAGTTTACATACACTAATTATAACCTCTGCCACACCAAGTGTGTGCAAGTTTAGATTTTACTTTATTTACTGTGCATCTTGAAAGGACATGCAACTGCTCCATAAGGATTATTCTGTTTGTATACAACAGCTTACTGGAAAATAGACTCAGCATAGGCCAAGTATCAAATGTTTTCTTATTTGCTTCAGCAGCTTGTGAACTCCCTACAACAAGAACAACTACTGAAGTAGGGTCTGTTAGGCACATCTCTGAATAACCTCCATTGAAGCTACAAATTCTCAGTAGGTTGCTAGAAGGTTAAACAACTCTAACAGCCAGCCTTGAAACAGATACAAGTCAGGTGTTAAGATTAAAATTTGATGCATTCTTCCCTTGTGTAAGATCAAAATTTTTTACATTTTGTTTTCAACTGAGATCTAAACCAGACCCAGTAGAAAAAAAGATCAAACGCATAATGCTGCCATATCCACCCCTACTAAATTCAGAGAAAAAACTCCTTTCCCTTCTAGATCTATGGACAATGACAGCAGCTCTCATTCAAAGCCATATGATGACTTACATCTAGTTGAAGAAATAGCTAAAAATGTTTAGGCACAGAAAGTGCTTAAACACAGAAAGGTTCTCAAGCAGCAGAGGCTGTCCTCACAATAAAGACATCCCATATGGTAACTATTTTTAGACTGTTAAGTATCAGAGGTTAGAGAAATCACATGGGTGTCTCCAAACTACCAGCTCCTCAGCTCATTTTTATCCTTTGCATAAAGAAAAGACAAGTTGGGATAATTTTTAGAACTAACATAGCTCAAACTTTAAAACTGTATCCCCTTCAAAGTGCACTTAGCTTCCATAACTAAACATTATAGTAAGGACCTGAAAGAAAAGCAAGCCTGTAACTTTTGACAAAAACACCTAGAGCAGATTCAAAGCAAATCAGCTAAGTTATATTTAAGCTGGTTCTAATTGACTGCAGCTGCATCTAATGAACCACAAAGAAAAGTTTATTACTACAATAAAAGTGACACAGCTCAGAGCTCAGTGGCTGACCAGTCTCCAAGTTTCCATCATCCTTCAGCTGGCTGTACTCTGCATCAGCTATTGAATGATCTCTGTACTGTAGCTAAGCATGTAAAACCAACACAGGCAAAAACACCCCCTCATTTGTAATCTCTTGGATACATTATCAACATGGTATCAGACAGGGTATGCTACCTGGTATGTTCCGATGGTTGCTGGCAGAGAATGTCTGCATTCCTTGATCCTTGAAGTACTCACCTGCTTTAAACACTGAAAACCTGAAGTCCTTATAAAGATAACTCCTACACAGACTTTGACATAGGAGCTTGTGATCAGCCACACTGAAATAGGGTGAACAACCAATGCCTGCAAGATTTTCAAGCTCATCTTTCCAACAGGTGCCTACTGGATCTAAAAGTATCAGATCTTGAAGTAACTTGGACAAATAGTGGTTAAGAACAGATCCATATATTATTTCTACACACAAAAAAATCATTTAGGGATTCCCACACAGAGCTATGTAAAAGTTTTGTTTAAACTGAACAATAGTGTACAGCACACACTAAGCCTCAGTGACCAATTATTAAACTCAAGACTTTGGAATACTGGCAGCTGTCTCCACCAAGAATTTCTCAAACCTGAGCCTGAGTAGTTTACTGGTAACAACTGGGAGTCATCAATTGGCCTTTGATATATTAAACAATGACCTGCATGAACACAGACTAAAAGCAGAGTTGTGTCAGAAAGTTCATCATATCCTCCTCCAAAGTTTTACTAGCATTTTTCCAGTCTTATGAAAAACTTGTGGTCTCCAGAGTGTCTCCTAAGTCATTTGACTGCAAGTTATCCAGTTCCAAACAGAATAGGACATAAAACACAAATCTAAAAACATATTAGGCAATCTAAAGTATTCAAGATTAAGTTAAATGCATTTACTTCATCTTCTTTCATCTTCTATGTCAGAATGGGAAGAGGGAAGGGAGGGATGTGGTGCAGGAGAAGCTTCAGAAGCTACTCAATGTTTTCAGCTTTGACAAAGACTGATCCACACCAAGTGCTTCAAAAAGCACTGTCCGTATGCAAAATAAGTAAGACTAAAGGTCTTTCTTCCATACCTGCTAAGAGGAAAGTGACACTTATGCTGAATACAAGAAACTTCATCAATTTACCAACAGTTGCACTCCTTGTTTCTCAGTAGCATTTACACGTAGAAAGATTCACAAATCCACTGGGGAGACACAGAATGAGGGACAGACAAAAAGCATTTTGTTCCAGAATGTTTAACAATAAACTACTTTTTTTGTTTGTGCTACACAGAGATCTTTGAGCTTTCTATTTCATTAGTCAAAGAAAATACACAATTAAGTCAACATCTTTAAATAAACCCTTCAGAAGAAGTCAGATAAACCTCAAGGAAGACAGGTAAACCAACCACACACCAAGCTGCAACACACAGCAGCAGTGCCTTTAAACAGTCTTCCAGGTATTTCAGAAGTATGTTAGCATGCCCAAGCACTACCGCCTAAAATTAGGAAGATTGTTTCTCCCCAAAATTGCTCTTGTATTTCTCTTCCCTCTTGATTTTTTACACAGCAAACACATTTTATTCATCCAGAATTTCAAAAAATAAGTCTGTGAACACTATCTGTTCAGTGAAGTGCTTCCTCACAGCTGACTTACAACATAGGTAGTGAAAGTTTCTCCCCCTAGGCTCCCAAAGCCAGCAGAAACAGTGTTGGATGGGAAACACTCTTCAAACAGTAAACCAGAAACTAATATAAAATGTTAGAGGCAAAACCCACAAAACTCCAGACCTATCCTTAGTTCCAATATTTTAAAAAACAGTAAGCAGTGCAGTCTCCCAGCTGTCACCCCAGTCTGTTACATTCTAATTTGCTTATGCAAAGTACAGATTGTTATATTTCTCTACAAATCCACTACAGTAAGTGGATTAGCTACATGGACTAACATTATTAGCAAGACTCTTCTCTGAGGCACTAAGAAGAGGTATGACTCTGGGGGTGGATTTTTGCATTTATTGAGACAGGTGGCAGAAAAGAAGCAGGAGGAATCTTTCAACAGACCTCAGAAAGGAGTAAGTGGTAGAAGTGATTCAGCTGGCTGAGAGTCTCTACTTGACAAGCCAGTGGAGAAATGTAACATCAATTATTTTGCAAGCCTATCACAATTAGATTACCTGACCCAGAATAAACTGCACCAGTGTAAGCTGACCTAGCAGATTCTGTTCACCTTGGGGAGCAATCTGCTCCTGGGACTACTTGTTCCTTCTGGTTTTCAGCAAAGTCTTTGTGATTCACTGATTCAACAGCATAATCATGGGACCTTGGAAGTTCATTATGGAGGTAAGAAAATACTCTTTATTACCACTTCCATGAAACGAATTCCTTCACCCCACAAAGCTGTGTCCCCCAAACACTGGTGCTGCACAAGACTAACAGAAAAAGAGTATTTACCAAGTTTTTCTAGCTAAAAACAGGTGCTTCTGAAAGTTTTAAAAAAACAACTGAAGACTCAACACTTAGCATTTTACTATTAATATTTACAAGGACAAGTTTTGAGATGGAGAGGAAGATATCCCAAGTCAAAACTGTCATAAAATGTTAAACACTATCAATGCAAGGTAGGTGATGACAGTAAGAAATGAACAAAATTTTCATCAGGTGAGCTCTAGGATGCTAGGAGCCATCCATTACATGGAATCTTTATCTCCAAGCCTTGCGTATTTGAATGTTTTCGTTCACCCCTTTAAAAAGCTACCAGCTATCAATTCTTATAGCCTGCCATAGTCAGATGTGCCTCAACAGCTTTTAGACATATGGTAGCCATTTCAAAAACTGTCAGTGGTACTGAGTGGTCAAACAAGTCACTGATCCTAGGAAGAGCATGCCTCCATCCTGTCTGGAAACCCAGATTGTCAACATGATACTTTTTCCTCTAGCTGGAGGGCTTTGAGAGCACTTCCTAAACTTAGCACATCAACTCGGTCTTGTTACTAAGTGAAAAAAGGCTGAAGTCCTAGTAACGGACATTAGTGCTTAATCCCAGTGTCTATCAAATGTAGAGTCACCTGCAAAAAGCAGAATTCAACAACAACAAATCCTACAAACTTGTTAACCAAAACTGAATTAAAGATTTCAGAATCTACACATAGAACACAGACAACAGATCTTTCACCTGCAAGCCTGATTTTGCAGACCCTGCCATGTTTCAACTCCCACAGCTGCTCCAGCAGTAACATCTCCTGTTTCCCAAAGTTAAAACTCAGCTCAATAAAGCACCATATACACTATTCTTAGAATAGCTGCCCAACCAAATCACAAAAATCAGTGTTTGAGGTTGTGATCTCTGGAGATCATTTGGTCTAACTCCCCTGCTCAAACAGGTCTACCTAGAGCCAGTCGCCCAGGACCATGTTCAGACAGCTTTTGAGCATCACCAAGATGGGACACTCCACTGCCTCTCTGGGTCTATGCTTGGTTACTCTCAAAATAAAAAGTGTTTCCTCATGTTCAGATGGAGCCTGCCATGTTTCAATTTGTGCTCATTGCCTCTGGTCCTGTACACTGGAGACCACTGGAAAGAGCTAGCTCCATCCCCTATGCACCCTCCCTGCAGATATTTATACACATTAATGAGATCCCCCCCAAGCCTTCTCTTCTCCAGGCTAAACAGTTCCAGCTCTCTCAACCTTTCCTCATAGGAGAGATGCTCCAGTCCCTTCAGTGTCTTCATCACCCTTCACTGGACTCTCTACAGTATATCCATGTCTCTCCTGAACTCAGGAGACAAGAGTGTCCACCTCCAAGCATAAGCCAGGCAGAGGCTTCATTAAATAGAAAGTTAAATTTTTCCAGTCCTAATAACTAAACACAGAAACCTCAAGAATTTGAGCAAAAGCAAAAATAGCTAGAAGTGTATCAATAGATGTGAAACTCTACCCATGTAAGGTATCACTGGCTGCTAACTTAGTACTTTAGTAAAATCTACACCACTGTAAGAATGCGATACAACTGACAACCCTCCATTATCACTCCCTAACGATTTCTGATCAGAGCATTTTGGTCAAGTTTTGAAGAGTTATTAACTTAAGGACAAGTTATTAACTTGTTCCTGACAAGTAATTTTCTAATTTTCCACTGTGAGCAACAGTAATTTAAAGCCTTCCCCTATCATGACAGCTAAAGTATTTCCCATTTCAGTGTCTTGACAAAGAACCAAAAATCCAAAAGACCTGAATCAAGAAACAGCAGTCCTCAAGATACACTTGCGAAGTGTTTCCTTGAAAGATAGGCAGAATCCAAAGGTATCTGATTTCAGTTGTTAATGATGCAAACCCTAGATACCAAATTGGAATATAACCTCTTGGGCCATGGTAAGACCTTAATTCAAAATCTCATTTCTCCCAGTTTTGGGATGCTGTGAGAGCACTTCTTTCACTGATGCCATACTACAGATCCATCTGTACCTAGGGCACTGTGCTAAGTTTCAGAGCATGGCAATGACCCCTTGCATCTTTATCGGCAGTACACATACACAAAGATACAAATCATGAGGATAGAAAAAAATATAACCCTGTGGTTAGTTACCCTGGGCATTAACAGGTGAAACACACAACTCTGCAGTTCTCTTTTTGCTTTTTCATACCAATAATCCATGAAGTTCCACCTGCAACTCTGAACACACTCACAAGGACACTTTCTTTACACCTGACATTTCAGAAGTCCAAACTATATAATGTTTGCACAAAAATGGGAAATCCCAAATTTGACAGTGATAAGCAATAGCCATATATATGCACCAAAAGTTACTGGTAATTATCAGCATCATCAGTTAATGTCTCAAATCTGGGGCAAACCATTTGCTTCCTGGCACTACTCCAGTAAACCTGTGGCATAAGAAACACTGCAACAGACAAGCTGTTTCTTCAAGGAGGTTTCCTTTAATCTTTCATATTCTAGTACCAAGCACCTCACTCAGTTCTAGCAGATAAATTGTCAGACAAGAGCTTCTAAAAGTTTCCTTTTCAGGGAGTGTAGTGATAGGATGAGGGGTAATGGGTTTAAGCTGAAGGAGGGTAGATTTAGATTAGATGTTAGAAAGAAATTCTTCCCTGTGAGGGTGGTGAGCCACTGGCACAGGTTGCCCAGAAAGGCTGTGGATGCCCTGTCCCTGGAAGTGTTTAAGGCCAGGTTGGATGGGGCTTTGCGCAGCCTGGTCTAGTGGAGGGTGTCCCTGCCCATGGCAGGGGGGTTGGAACTAGATGGTCTTTGAGGTTCCTTCCAACCCAAAGTATTCTGTGATTCTATGAAGAAAATCTCACTTTAAAGGCAGTTGCTTTCATCAGGAGACAACTGGAGTTCAAAAATAAGGAAGGCCAGCCCCATCTTTATTCTAGCTTTAAAACCAAGTATTTTCAGACTACCTGCTTCTCTTCAGAAATCGTATGCATTCAATATCAAATTTTGACACACCAGATACTTATCCAGCACACTGTGCACCATACCACCTGGCTTCTGAAGAGAAACTTGACCTCAAAAACAGGAAACTGTGCCAGGCTGTGTCAACGTGCTATATCAACTTCACCTCTCCTGAACTAGCACCCTATCCACTACCTATTATCCTTTTATTAGATCAGTTTTTAGAGTAAATTTTAACGCATCAAGTGTTCCACTGCCATTAAATTTTTTTTAAACTGAATTCTTTCAATCCATTAACTCAGCGAGTTAAACTCTTACCTTCCTCCTCAGTGCAATCTGCCATACAGGGGTAACACTGTCTCACAAAGAGGAAGTCTCACATAATGAATGATTCAAACTTACTGGAAGTGTTAATGGGTATGAGGCACAAAATAGTAACTTTTCCTTAGCCCATAACACACTTCAGTCTTGTACAGATTGCCAAAGTGCTTTTAATTCTGCTTTCTATTCTTTGCACCAGCTCAGCTCAACCATTACACAGGACACAGTTTTGGCACAGAAATAAGTTATTTAAACACCGACAGTTATACACAACCTAAAACAGATGGCCAGATCTCCTGTGAGTTTAAGAGTCAAGAGAAAGAGTCATGCAAGCCTGGATACACTCACTAGGCCTGTTTTTCTGATAAGCCAGGGGACTTGATGAACCTCCCAACTGCGGTTATTGCTCTGAAGCTACAGGTCTAGTAGACTCAGTCAGAAAGACTACACTAGCCTGTTTTCTACCTTTTCATCACCATCATCTACTACATAAATAGATGTCACACATCTGCTGTTTCTTCTACTCAAAAGAAACAATTTGAGTCAAAACCTGTTAAAGCACAGGAGTTCCTATTTGTGCTACAAAAGCTAAGCTAGCCAACACACATTGAGTCAGTCAACACAAGAGTTTCTGTCCAAGGCACTTCAGTCTTTCTCAAACCATACAAACAGTAGCTCCAGTTCAAACTTTGGTCCACTAAGGGCAAAGATAATTGGAGAGTGTAACTCTTGGGATTTTTCTCTCACACAAGAATGGTCCAGAATCTATGGCATTTTCTATAAAGGCTTCCCAGAGACACAAAGATATACTTCTAACCATCATGCCTTTGATATGCTATAACATTTTCTCCTACAGATCTTGTCAATGGCTAAACTTGTCAAAAAAGAGCTCTTTTACAGAAGTGACATTGACAAATACTACAAAACCTTCTTGCTGAGCTCAGACTTGTGACAGTTTATTTCCAGTTTCATCATTACTATTTTTGTCCTTTATTTAGGAATCATTCAAGTTAGAATGAGGAAATGCTTGAGTTTGTCAAAAATAGGAGAGTGATGCTAGAGAACTGGCTCAGAAAAAGATATTTAGCTATTTCTGTAACAAGAAAATTATTTTTACCTTTAACATTATCTGTTATTTTTGTTGGTACATCAGTTCATAGACAGAAAGCCATCATGTAACACCCTTTTTGCTTGTGTCTTGCATTAAGAAGAGCAAACACCACAAAGAAAAGGTAAATACCAGCATGCAAATGGAATTTTCAAGCAACATTACAAATGGAGATTTCTTCCATTAGCTCTCAACTAAAACACACACTTACCAAAAGAAACAGACATCTTCCTAAAGAATTGCCTGCTATAATTTCAGATCCCACTGCAGAATCTAAGCAGTCCTGTATGCACATTAGAACTCTGAGGATTACTTGTTAGCAGTAAAGCCTAAACACAGAGGAAAAACCTGTTCCTCTAACAAGCCTGTAAAGTACTATGCAGATTAAAGACCTCCTACCCCCAAAACACTTTCAGTCAAAGGTTGCAGAAATGCTGTGGACAGCTGTGGCAAAGGCCTATCTTGAGATTTAGCAATGTCTTTGAGTCTGTAGAAGCTAACAAGCTTAGTATACATTTACTCAACCATCAATTGTCAGTCTTCACCAGTTTTAGATGCTGCTGATAAATAATCCACTTTACTCTTCTGCAACACCAAAAGCTGATTCCCCCCCCTTCACGTAAAATCAATGTAAACTATCATTTAGATAGTGCAAGGTTCCTCCCCAGAAGGTTAAAGATGAAAAGCAAATTCTAGACATACTTGATTGTTACTGGCATTCTGACAAGGTCAAAGACTTTCACTAGACCTCCTACCAGACACATTCTTTTAAGAAAGTCCTTAAAACTAGAACTTAGCTAGTATTGCGCATCCAGAGCTTTCTGAAAACCAGATCTCCAGTAACTATTGACTCCTTCTCATGCAACTCACAATATGGAAAGCAGGTTACAAATAAAACAGTAATTTCAAAAAGAACACTCAATCATGCACTCTATACCATAGCAATTCTCCAACCAGAGCCTAACAGCCTGCAGAGGAAACAAAAAACCAGTAAATATCTGTGGTATAACACAGGATTCTGAACTATTGCCCAAGTTGCATCTTTAAATGCAAGGATATTAACTGCTCTTATCTAAGACGGAAAGCATGGTAATTTCTCAGTAAGTCGAAAAATTAAGTTTGCAGATCTTTACTTTATAGCTCCTTTTGTTGATGATGGTAAGAAGTGTGAAACAGAACTAAAAACAGCCAGTGAAAACAAGCTCTTAAAACCCAACCATTTGTATCTTAATACAGAGGGAAGAAAAAGCATTCTTAACATTTTTTTAAAGTGCTAGCAAGTTGACTGATTACACAATGCATAATTTAAAATTATGAAAGTTAATTCAACTTACCAGCATTGCTTGCAAGAGACTTAGGTCAACTTAAGACATTTGGAAAAAAGAATGGCAGATGGAAGACCACAGAAATTTTGGGTCTGCTGCTGAATGGGGCAGGTAACCTGATGACAATGGGCATGGAAGAGGCTAAGATAGTCTCTGCCTTCTTCACCTTGATCTATACCAGTAAGACCAATAGAAATACCAGATGGAAGGGAGTAAAGACAACTCAATCAGACTCTTTTCAGGTGTACCCAGTGTCAGGACAACACAGTATGTTTAAATATACAAAAACTTATTCTCAGAGTGAACATGGACAAGCACTGAACAGCTCACCCACAGAGGATACAAACTCTCTGGGACAGAGAGGCATCCAACACCCAACTGGACATTGTCCTGGGCAGCCTGCTCTAGTTTGACCCTGCTTTAAACTGGGGGTTGAACCAGAAAATCTCCCAAGGTGCATGCTGACTTCTGCAATTCTAAATCATTTCAGTTATTAATGTAACTGATTAACTCATTAATATACCTTTGATAATTTTTAATAGACTAAAAAAGCAAACGTAGCCAGTAGAGGACTGTTAACCACTTGCACCAGCTCTAGTCATTGAAACAGTATTGAACACAAGCAGAATACATTCAGTCTGTGTCCTTCTGTTTTCCTGCCACTGGAAAAGAGTTACTGAGAAGTTTCTACCAGCCATAAGTGGTGGAAACTTACGGATCCATCATGTAGTCATCCTATTATTCTACCTGTAATGACAAAGAGTTCATTTATACTATATTTCATTAATATTCAAATGCACTTGCAGTTACAGGAATACATTATGGTAAACCTAGACATCAACTTTTCCCCTCCATAATTGTAACAGCAGCAACAGCAAGATAAGGCAACAAGAGAGGAGGAGATACTTAAGGAGTATCTGACATCTAAATTCCCAGCCCAAGGTCATGTTGTTAGTAAGCTTTCAAACTATTACTATGTTATAATCCACACGAATGTTGGGGAAGAATAAGATGTATGTTACTCATATGTCCTGTGGATAAACTGATACCTTTAAGGTGCCCTTTACAGAAAGCACCAACAATAAAGCAAAAGACATATTTGTGTTACTCAATTATCCAGCATAAATGGAGAAAGAACTCACACATGAGACTTCAGAAAAAGTATTTGGCAAAGTAGCATTCAACTTCTAAAATATTAGCTCAACACTGCTTATTACACACTCAGATTGCAAGTCTTTACACAGTCTCCACTTACCATGCAATTCCATTCTCCAGTTTATCTGATAAAACACATTCTAGAATATGGCCCAGGACAACAGTGTTCTCAAGAGCACATTAAAGCATTCCACCGGTGCTCAGGAGAATAGCCCATTTTGTCCTAATAAGCACCATTTTCCTCCCCAGGCTTACAGCCCTGTCACGGTTACCAACATAAATAGGTAGGTAACAGCAAGACCTGTGTCAAGACATTATGTTATTCAACACTACCCTTACCTTCTAGGTTAAGTAAACGCACTCAATGAATTAAAAGACTTAACAAGGAAGTTAGAGAAATAAAGCTTTATGATTCAAAATTTTTTGATATATATAACTCATGATATGTCTAACTGGTATTTCTCCTCAAGTTCGTTCTGAGATTTCTACTGCAGAGTCTACCTCCTCAAGGCTGTTTGTGATAGCTTCCTTATCAACTGGAGAGAGACAAGACATGTCATGCCTTTACAGAGGCTTCAGAACCGAATTCTTTAATGTTAAGGAGCAGTTGTACGCAAGCTATAAAAAGAAAAGAAAAAACACACTTGGGAATGAATTGAAGCAGAAGAAAATTGCCTTGAATAGCAACTGTTGCTTGATCCATTACACAAGTTCATCACTGCTCTGGCTGAGATTTTTTTTCCTTCACATATCAAATCTTGCCTATGTAATTCGTCACCAAGCAGACTCTCCACTGACATCTCCTGAACACACTAAGTTTTACAGCTGTGTTATACTGAAATAATTCCAACCCCTCCATCTGTTTAATCTTGTTAAGATTGAGTATGCCTGTGTTCCTTCCATTACAACAACCTTTGCAGTGCTGTAGCTACCAACCACCTCTAACTTTAGATAACTGTTGACAGTGTTTTTGCTTCCCACCCATCACCCTCCATCCTGATGGATACCACATTGAGAAATTTCAAGACACTGTTTCAAAATGCTGATGGACAAAATAACTGCACAGCAGTTCAGTGATACCACTCAAGTTAGCCATCTTCTAATTACTTCTAATTTAACATTACAGTCAACCTGACTTTCACCAAATACCTACCCTAAAACACAACCGTTTGCCTATTTTGCAAACCATAACTGGAAATAATTACCTGAAGTTGAACAAAACAGTGTTCTTAACTCTGCTGGCTATTCAGTACACTCATTTTTTCCCCACATAGAATGGGGTTTTCAAGTGCCATACACATTATGCAGAAACAGGCATTAAAAGCAGAGTAGAAACACTAAACTGATGAACAATCTTGGTGTTGCATAATCAGTGGCCCTGGCTTTCTTATTCTTACCAGTGTATTGGCTCATGCTGAGGTAGAGAACTGCAATCTGAAACAGCATGTACCAGAAGCAGTCACAGCTAGGCACAAGTGGCCACTCTGCTTCCAGGAACTCCACACAGAGCATCAGGCAGGTGAGAACTCTAGCATAGCTGCGTATTTCAATTCTTGACTCACCTTACATGAATTTAGCATAAGATTTACAAGAAAAAAGGAGAAGACAGCTGGTACCTTCATGCGAACAACAGTAGCTTATTGCTACTAGACTGAGAAGTACACAACTGCACTATCAACTGCTTCCTCACTGGCAGTAGGCCCCACAATGAACATGACTACCTAAAATCCTCACAGGTTCCACTCACCCTCTCCAAATCAGACATTACATGCAAGGTAGACAACTTCATAAAATACTACACCCTGCTTCTCACAAAACAGAGTGGAAAATATATAAATCTCAGGTCACTTACAATCCATATCTTAACACAATCCTTTCCCTATCCAAATATTTGTGGGGTGGAAGGAGAGAAGAGAATAAGCACAGGTCTGTGTTCTAACATTTCCAAGGAAGTTTTACTGACACACAGCAGTAGTGCTGCAGGTTTTAAGGGTGGCTACATTTAGCTTGAGCAAGATTAGTTTTGTAATGTAAAAAAAAAAAGCAGGAAAATGTTGATTAGCCAGCAAGAAGCTGTGCTTTGGCTACACCCACACAGCACAGTAAGTCATAAGCAGTTCCTAATCAAGGAACAGCAAAGCAGTTCAGAGAAAATACACTGCAGATAACTGTTGTGTGCTTTCAGAGGAAAAGCCATAGATATTGCCAGCTGCTCACTGTTAAGAATATTCAAAATGCCACTCTCCTTAATAAACTGATGACATCACCCTAGTTCACTCCGGAACCTGACCTTGAGGAGAGGCTATTTTTTATTAAGTTGGAAGGTTGTTAGAATTCACTGGACTGAAAAGATGTCTGAAAGTTCAGACAGGCTTCTTTAGAAAAGGGTGATCAAGCATACCTTTTGCATGAGTCCTTCTTGACATCACTTAGAAAGGATAAGTTTGAAGGTCTTGCTTAGATATTAGAGAGCAGTTATTGTGACAGAACAACCTATCAACATCTAGTCATAAAACAAGCATTAAATAAGGACATCCAAAGTTTCATCTGACTACAATAGCTCTGGAGGTTTTCTCCCTCCCTATGATACCAGTCTACTTCCAGGCTTCACAAGTTTCCTTTGCATCCATTCACATGGCTGGATTCAGCAGCCTGAATAGAGCAAGTCCCCCACATCATCACTCTCATGTTTGGGTTGCAAGACTAACCTTTGCTAGCCCCACCACAGTCTATTCAGGCTACCTTGCTCAACTCTGATGCATCAAAACTATTCTCAGGATTAAATCCTGAGCAACAGGCTTCTCCTGAGAAAAGTGAGAATCAGAAAGGCAGAGAGAACAAGACTTTTTTACTAATTCTGTTAGACTGAAACATTAACTTTGGTTAATGTTCTGGTTTTATAAATCCCAAGACGAAAAGTGCCACATTTCAATACCACAATGGCCAGTTAGTAGCAGTCCCACATGAGTAGTTTTAGATCCACTTATCTCCTCCCATTTAAGGGGAACAATTCCTTGTTCATCTTTTAAGAGCTATCTTTTGGGTTTGAAGAGGTAAGACGACTGTAGAAGACAGCAATCATTTTGGTTTTGATCTGCATGGACAATCCCAACTGCTAACTGGAATGAATGGCCATGAGATGGACTAGAAGTGCAGTTTAGGATCCACATTTTTAAGTGTCTTTAGAGGCCACTCACAGGAGGTATACACTGCATTCAAAGGACTGCAGGCAATGAAGAACACATCAGTATCAAGGCAAAGAAGCTGAAGCACAACTATTAGCCATTCACTCAAATAGTCATGTTTTCCAATTCTCCATAATCCTCCAGGTACTTACCTGGTTTTCACGACCACTACTGTTTGTCCCACAGAAGACACTGGGAAAGGCTGCTGCATTCCATTTCCTTCCTACCTTCAAGTCCTACAAAAACTGTCCATGTCGTATTGCAAGTTAAATATTTTTTGCAGCAAAGTGAAGTAAACGCAAAACAATGACAGCTAGCTATTGTTAAAATATCTGAGCCAGAGGCAATACCTAAACTACTTACAATCCCTCCCTCCACCACTGCTGCTTTTCATGCTCAGTTCTTCACTGTAACTCTGCATCCTAATCGTCCTGAGATCACCCAGAATCGTGTAACACAGAAAAAATGGACAGCAAATAAGGTACTGTTGATACAAACAAGTTGTGACCAGTTGGCCAAATACTGTTAATTGCAGAAGAGGCATGCTGCTTACACACGCTGCTTCTGCAACATTACTAGCTCATAAGTAGAAGCAGAAGAACATGTCAGAAGCATTTATTGTCACAAGTGGTTATAGACAAAGCTTTTACATTTTTCATTTGTTATACAGAAGTCCCTCTACTGCAAAAGCTCTCCAAGAGGGCTCTGAAGACTACTTAAAAAGTAAATACGGAGCCTCTAGGCTGATCCTCACCAGGAAAACAAGTTCAGACAGACACTATTTATTTTTTCAATAGGTCAACTTCCATAGAGGAAGAGACAACTGAATTCTTTCCTCTCAAAAGAACGGTACCATACAGCCCCTCAGAATCAGTAAACATTAGGCTCTACTACTATTAATGAAAAAGCTTGGGGAAAAACTGTTAACTGATGATATGCATTAAGTGTAGACTCATATGGGCAGCTGCCCATAATTAGGTGTCTAATTGCTATCCCAAGTATCTACAGCATGAAGTGTCAAAAGGGAGTGTGTCAAAAGTGCAAAGGACTGAATTTCAGCTTCAAAGGCACTCATAAGAACAAGCCAGTAGTTTCACACTGTGCTGGCATTTCTGTATATTAAAATATTCCAGCTTGGGTTTGTCATCTTCTTCTCTATATAAAGCTTCCGTCACATGGAACTGAAAGCTACAGCACATCTTCCAAACTAGTGACCTCTTAAAGAGCACAGATGACAAAGCAGAATCTGATCTTGACATCTTCTACCTACACCATCCTGTCCAGTAAATGCATTTCATCAGCAAAAGAGATCAGCATCATTCAGGCCAGCAGGAACTTCAGGAAGTCTCCAGTCTTGACTTCCCACCCAGAGCAGGCTCAGCCATGTGGTCAGACCAGGTTGCTCAGGGTTTTATCCTGTGTGGGCTGGAAACCCTCCAAGGAGGAAGACAGCACCATCTCTCTGGACCCCAAGCTCACTGCCCAGCTGTTCTTCTGGAGGAAAAAGCTTTCCCTTCTCTCCAGCCTCTCCAGACCTGCTCAGCTCACTGCCCAACAGGGCCAAGGACCTTCTCCCCCTAGTCCCACTGGCATCACTGCTGGGTCTCTGCCTGCCCAGGACTGCATATTGCTCGTGCCTGAATTGCACAGGGTCCCTGGTAGCCCCTTCCTCTCACTGGTCCTAGTCTCTCTAGATAACAGCCCTGCCCTTGAGAACATCAGCTACACCCCCTCAGTTGCTGTCTGCAAACTTGATGAGGGTGAACTTTCTCCCTTTCCCCAGGTCACTGAAGAAAATAGTAGATACAATAGGTAGCGCAGTGTCTCCAAGATCTCCACTTCTAACAAGCCTCCAGGAAGATCATTAAGTTTTAACCACTGAACTTCAAACTCCATAATCCTACCAGTTTTCCACGTATCTATTTGTCCACCCACCTAAACCTTCACGTTAACCTTAGCTGTTACAAAGATTCTATGGGAAACCACTTGAAGAGTCATGCTCAACTCAATGTAGATGATGCCTTTCACTCTCCTCATCCACAGACCTATTAATTTCAAAGATTGTCTGTTGCAATACAATTTACCCTTGGTAAATCAACCTGGCTACTTCAAATCACCTTTGTTTTAATTTGCACAGAAATTACTTCTCCAGTCAGCAGGAACATTCCTGATCTTCTTGATCTGTCAATGGCCTCAGCACAACTGCAGACAATTCTCTCAATACCCTCAGACCCATGGACCTGAAACAATTGAGATTTCTTAAGAGATCCCGGACCCAATCCTCTCCTACTACCAGCAGCTCTTGCCCTTCTTGCACCCCCTCCCTGTTCAGTAAGAGCTCAGGAGACCCTGTCAGTGAAGACTGAGCCAATAAAAGCACTGGCTACCTCCCAACCTTGCCTATCTGCTGTCAGCAAATCATCCATCCCATTCAGCACCAAGCCCAGAGTCTCCTTTTTTCCTTCTGCTGCTGCTACCCATCTTGTTGCCCTCAACATAATTCACCAATTGCAGCTGTGAGCTCTAGCTTTTCTAACAACATTCCTTTCTTCATTGGTAATGCTTCTCTTTTATGTCTCATTCTCACTGCCCTCTCCTGTACACCTCTGTTTTTGCACTGGAACTCAGGCATGAGTTTCCTGTACAACCAAGTGTGATATGACTATTGATTTTCTTAAGTGCTAGAACAGCTCCATGCATGTGAGCTTTCAGATAAAGGACAGACTTTTCTTCCCTATCTTTCCAAGAGGGCTTGTATACCTCCATCACTGGACAGCAGCCACATAAGCAGTTCCACCACATCTCAGTTTCTCCAGCAGTCCCACAGCTCTGACCTACAAAGACATCTGCATTCCACTGCTTGTCACACTTGTGTAAAGACACTCAAAGTGGGCTTTCTTTTGGACTGTTTTATCCTTCTTGAGGGCTCTCATTCCTGTAACACTGCTCATATTTAGAGCCCCAACCTGTATAAATAAAGACAAAAATCTGTTGTCATGTCAGGTATTCATACAGAAATGAGTCTTGAGATCCCTAGGCAGGATAGTTTCTATACTTACACAAAGCAACCATCTCTTCCTGCAAGCACAACTTGTAGTACAGAAGAAAATACAAAGCCTTTCACTAATAACACTCAGAATGTACATTCCTGGGCCACTTTAAAGCCTGGTTATTCCTTGCTAACTAGGTGACAGAATTTGGAGAAGCCACATCTCACAGGCACACAAACATGAGGCAGACATACCTAAATTCAGAAGCCTTTTAACACACAGCACAGCCACCTTCACCCTAATATATCGTTCTGCTTAGCCAACAATGTCTGGCCACCAATATACTGCCCATTTTCCAGAGATTCACCACCCTCTGACACAGACTAAGCACTGACTGGTTACCTGCATGGTGGGTTTGCCACACCTGCCCAGCATCCAGCAGGACAGGGGAAGAAAACGATGAGAAAGCACATGGGTCAAGAAAAAGAAGGAAATCACTTACCAGTGAGTGTCAGAGGCAAAATAGACTCTATGTTAGGAAAATTAGCATATTGCCAGTTACAATGGGTTTAGCTGGTGAGAAACAAAAACAACATTAAAACACCTTCCCCTCACCTCAACCCCCTTCTTCCCTGGGTCAATTTCAACCCTTCATTCTCAACTCCTCTGCCTCCTCCCCACCACCCCCTGGTGAGGTCAAGGACATGGGTTTAGAGACACACTTTTCCCCTGCTCCAGCAAGGGCCCTCCACAGCCAGCAGCTCCTCAGGTAACATCCTCCTGCTATGGCACGAGGTACTCCACAGGCTGCTGCACAAGTATCGGCTCCAGCATGGTCCTCTCCACAGGCTGCAGGGAAAGGCCTGCTCCACCATGGTCTCCTCCCCAGGCTGCAGGGCCATGCCTGCCCCAGGCCAGCAGTGCCACCTCCTCCTCCTCCCCTCCTCCAACCTCAGTGCTTGCAGGGCTGTTTCCTCACACTTTTTCCCCCTCATTCTTCTCCACCTGTGCATTATTTTGTCCTAGGTATGTTTTCATGGAGGCACCATAGGCTCCCCTGACAGGTCAGCTGGGTCCTGCAAAAGTGAGGCCATTGTGGATCCAGCTGGAACCAGCCGCATCTGGTGCTGGTAGCCCCGGCCCCCCCTTCCCAGAGAGCTCAGCCTGTGGCAAAATTACTGTCTAGCATTAAGGAAACTATCTTCAATGTTTGCCCATCCACCTTCAAGTCAAAGCAGGGCAGAATCTCTGTAGCGATTAGACCATCAAGTAGCATAAGCCTTCAAGTAAACTTTTAAAAATGTTTAACACAAGACAATGATGATGCCACCACAGTTTCAATTTGGAGGCTGTCACTGACTTAAGACTGTAGCATCGTAAGTGTGCAAGTAAGCTCATCATCTTGTTCAGGTGAGGAAAGAAAACACAGAACTGATACCAGAAGGAAGGGCACATCTGGAAGCTAAGGACTCTGCACAGTTTTCAAAGAGCATTACAAGTTACATGGAGTCAGGCATACCTTAAGAGATGTCCCAGGAGACTGATAAGCTTCACAAGTTTGGGTCACAGACACTGCTCAAACTATTTATCTTGCATTTGAATACAAAAGGCATCTTCACCCCTTTACTACATCCACAATACTTCAAATACTTTTATGTTTCAGGAAATGGATGCTCCTGTTCCCATTTAATACTGTTGTACAACTTCCGTATTTTTCTGCTGATTAAATAACCTTTCAGTCCATACACATTACACGACAAACACCTACCATCTGTGTTCAAAGCTGCTCAAGTAGTAGATTTGTCTACATCATGCTGTACCTAAATGTACCATTTCATATCCATTATGTAGGTTAATGGAAAGTACTGCATACACATACTGCATTGGATGGGAATTTACTCATAGTTAGCTTAATTTGGACTAAACGTATGATTAAAATCACATGCCTACAGCTCTTCCTAATAGCCTAACAGCCAGATTTTTCAGATGTATACAGATAAAAGCAGCACAGCCTTCTTAGATATGCAAGTCATGAAAAGATGCATGAATCAGCTTTTAAAACAGTAAGTCAACCCAGTTTAACAAACAGGGGGACAGTTATAATTAGTCATTAATTTTCAGTACTAGAATATTTGAGCAAGTACTAGCAACAGCCACTAAAATCAGGTCCCTGATCTTGGGCACTTGGACAGTACATACCAAGATTATGTGAGATTGATACGCCGATACGATATGTAAGTTAAATCTGATACTGCACAGTTAATTTAAAAAAAGTTTCTGTAGGAACAGTTTCCTATAAACTCATTTTCTGTTCTCATGCATTGCTTCGAACAGGAAACCTGGTGCATTTCATCATTCTATGCAATTCACACCCAAAAAAGGCAATTGACTTAGCATTTAAGAACATTGACAACCCTTGTTTCAAAACACCTAAACATGTTTCAAAACAGGTAAACCTTATTCCAGCTGGTTACACACATACAGTATTTGCAAAGATCAAAAAAGGCCATATCCACAAAATAAACAGCTCTAACAGCTACTTCTGCAAGACTAGATTATCAAACCCCAAAATTAATAGTATTAGGAGAAATGTAGATTCCATTACCCAACTTGGACAGAAAGTCTCCCTCACAGACACTTCATCATAGATTCACAGAATGGTTTGGTCTGGAAGTGACCTTTAAATATCATCTAGTTCCAACGCTCCTGACATCAGCAGGGACATCTTCCACTAGACCAAAACCTTTGTACGTGTCATCTGTGTTACACCACTCGATATGGAAGCAGTCACCATCTCAAACACTGAGTTGTGCCAGAAATCTTCCACACAAAAAAAGTAACACTACAGCCCAGTTATTTCAGCAGAGGAGAGATCCTTGATCTGAGCTATATCCAAAAAGAGCCATGGTCTCCATCACGATGGCTAGTGTTATATCCTTCCACTGTACCAGTTCAGAGGAATTTCAATACAAGAACCAGTCTCCTCATAGAAATAGCCTTTATCAAAAGACAAGCATGACACCATTTAGTGTTCTTTCAGTTTGCTCAACTGTTATAGAAAAAAATCAGCTACTCGGTTAATGAGGCTTTAATTCTCATCTTGCCTACCAACATCTCACCATGGATGCAGTCCAAGGGAAGTACTATCACTATGCCAAGTTTCACAGTTTAGCTATCTGAATGCAAAAGCAGCTTCTAAAGTCTTCCTCACAGATTAGCAACAGCAGTTTTAGGTCAGGAACTCAATTTTGGGTTATAGCTGAAGGTGTAAGCACATCAAAATGAAAAAGTTAAACTCGTTAATAAACTAATTTCTTCACCATTGCATGCATGCATGCAGTACATGCATAGTTTATTACAAGAAGCATATGGTGTTTTAGAATTATGACTTTAGTTGTCCCTCTTACGGAAACAGAAAGCAGCTTTGAAAGCATATTTGGGTAGAAAGGAACTACAGCAGGAAGTCTGATGAGATTTCTAAGCGTGTTACTAGAGATAAAAATAATATCCTTAATTACAATTATCACAGGTACTAAGATTTTTAAGATCTAAATTTAGAAGACTTAAAAGCCCTTCTTGAATAAACTGTGATTTGCGAGCAACAGTGTTCACCTCTTCCCTTTAGTTATGTTTGCTGGTTCAAGACTAGAGACGAACAGTAGATACAGAAAAAGTAAATAAATCCCCAAGATCTTGCTCTGCCTTTAAATTGGTTTGATGCATATGAAATTTAATGCTAATGGATGAATAAAAACAGAGGTCACAGCATTAGTTTCCTGACATTTCAAAAGGGCAAACAAAATGGATGGCACTGAAACAAGGACTCCGTTACAAAAACAAAATGGGTACACAGTGAAGACATGTTTGCTGCTAGAATTCTTGCAATATATTACCCATTTCAGTGCTATGCATGGATATGCTCAAAGCAAATTCAGAAGTCCAAATACACCCTAACAATCTTTTCCTCTGCCACAACAGCTGCAATACCTACTGCCTCCTGCATCCAGCTTCCTCATCAGGAACACCGCTTTACTAGACCAGAGCTCTGAGGGACCTCTTCCTCCTCCCCAACTTGCATGCCCTTCTCACAGGGTCACCTGAAATGGTATTCTGCAGGTAAACAAATGCACTTGTGCTCCACTGGCTCCATGAGCTACCAAAAGCTATTCAGCCATTCAGCATACTCTTCTCACCAAAGGTGCTGCTTAAAATCCAGGTACAGTTGTTTCTGCAGCATGTAAGGAGAAGACCCTAACTTCAAGAATGCGTTCACAGATACCCTGAAAATACTGAAATCAGAGAGAAGTAGTGAAGGAGTGGTAGTGAAGCTAAAATCACATGCCACAAACATTTACAGAACAAGAAGTGCCAAGCTCATAAGGCAGACAAACCCTTGCCTTTTTTCTGGTGTTCAGGTACTTAATTTCTTACTTTTCATATCCATTGTGGCAGCCCTAAAACAAGGAACTATAAAGTGCCTTCAAGAAATGGAGTTCTATTATTAACAGACATAACCATGGAATCCTTAGCTGACTGTATCTTCATTAAGGTATATTAACTGAAAACTTCCCATGTCATTACATAGAAACAAAACCCTGATGCCCCCTGCAGTCAACAGAAGTTGACTGTCCAGATTTCAGTACAGAGAGACACAGCTCTCGATTCAGGACTCAAAATCACACATTTTCCCCTATCAAACTCAATTTAGATGCCATGAACATTAATGCTTGCAATGTATCCACTACTCACCTTGACATTAAAGACAAGGCCAGCCTAAGGGGCCTCCTTCACATGTTCAAGCCCCGTGGCATGCAGGCAGTTCGAATATCCGCAAAACTCACTGGAACCACCACATGACCCTCGTGATTCAGACAGGTAGAAACAGTATAAAGAGTATCCATCTGTTTTATTCTGTCCTGCCTCCTCCCCTACCTCACTCCAGGTAATATGGCAGAAATCTTCAGCAAATTAATATAAGAAACAAGCAACTAAAAAGCCACAGGAATGCTGACTCCAAGTACCCTTTCTGACCATAATTCTACTTTTGAAAAAATATGTAAGAATACTATGGAAAAACATTATCAGCATGGTAAGAAGCAGGACATTTCTGTCATGAAAATCTGAAGTATAGAAGAACATCAGTACTCCAGTACTGCAGCAGCAGTTTCATTCCACAAAAATACATTAAGTTTATTCAGTTGAATCTGAGTAAGTACTTGGTTAAACAAACTCACCCTGGGGAGTTTGAAAGTGAATGCAGCTAGCACAGACCTACTGAAAGGCTGCTCAATACATCACAGTGAATATTCCAGAACACCTTGACCAGCCTTTTGCTACCTCTGTGCAGACTATTTTACAAACCATGTGAATGTTTAAGTTTTCCCTATTTTACCAGTACTGAGGTATTAAGTATTCAAGAAATTGCACATACATACTTTACCTTACATTCTAGTAATTCAGTAAACATTCAGCATATGAAGTTTTCTACATCTACTCCACCCTCAGCTGAAGACCAGAGAAAGTGTCTGGAGTCCTTAAGACCATCCCTACAGTCTTCTCAGCACTTTAGTAGTTTCTAGCTTCCAAGTCATTTAGTCAACCATCACAGGTTTACTGGGATATACCTGATTTTTGCTAAACACAGCAAACCAAGATACTCATTCTTGCAACGTCTTACAGCTTCATTGAGTCTAAGCATCTGCACAGTTTCTGATCAGCAGCACCACTTGAGTCACCGGCAATGTCAGGACCACATGAGGGACGAGAGAATCAATATCACAAGTGTTTTATGAAGCGAAGCCTGAGGCTGCCTAGAATGATTCTCATGTGGATCCTAGGCTGGTGCACTCACCATAGTGAGGCACTGCCAAGAGATTTAAACACCTAACACTCATCTTGACCTTCTATTAGGAAACTACAGCTTCTTCCAAACCCACATTATGTCTGGGCTTACTATGACTATCAAAACAAATGAAACCTCCTGTTGCTTAAGTACTGGAGTACCATGAGGAACAGTGGCTCAAACGAAACAGAAAACAGTGAGACACTAATTTAAGCTCCATCTGGAAAGCTTCAGCTTGTTCCCAATTTGCATTTTTTAAACGTAAGAAAGACCTTCCCATTACAATTTTTGTCATTATATAATTACTGCTCCTAAAACTTCAGCTATTTTGCCAGATTTAGACTGTGAGCTATTTCAAAAACTTGATGTGGGTTTAGAATTTTTAAGTAAGTTTCTGAAAAAGCATGCTTAAGATTTCTGCCGTAAGCTTTTTGTAACTATTTAACTTTGTTTTAATGCTAAAAACTGCAGTCCCTACAAAAACACTGACTACTAAAGCCAAGTGTTTCACTGAGGTCATCTTTCCAAGGTGTACTTTGTGCAGAGCTCTATGCGAAACAGCAAGCACTTCCAAATACAGGGAAGACCAACAATTAGCTGTTCTCTAACCTCAGCTTCTGTCAAATTTAGCATGATATTTGGTTGGTCAGCGGTAAAATACTAGATGCTAGGGGTCCCTACAAATCCAGAGCAATGCCTACTGGGCAAAAGCAGCTTGCTCGATATTGGCAGTTTCTCCAAGCTTCAAGTGGGAATCAATCAAGGAGCCTACCTCTTTGTGTTATTTTGCCACTGGAAACTCAGGATGACTTTTTAAATTTCGACAACAAGGATTAGGCAGCAAAACATCTTGATCTAGCCCATCGGTTGTAGTAGCTAAAAGCTATGAATTCTAACTCTGTTATACCAGCTTCTCCAGAACTAATCCTTTTGAGTAAGCCGAATTAGGTAGATTTACACAGGCAACAGATTAAAAACCATGCAGGGTCTTCCTTCCGAATTGGAACTACAGATGTCGAAGCCCAACACACCAACAGCTAATCCTGCTGGATAGTATCGTGATTTTTCAATTGATTTGGGGGCTGTCAGGAAAAGAAAGCTCTGTGCACAAAGGTAATATTCTCTCACTTTTAAAGCCTTTGCAAGAGCTGGTAACATTCACTGCCCTCTGTAGCTACTAACATCTATCAGAAAAGCATTAGAGAGAAAGCAAAGATGGCTTTAAAGCAAGACAGAAATGTAGATTCAGCACAAACTGAGTTTATCCATTAGCTAACAATCGGTTTTACTGCTATGAAGAACATCGGTGGTAATAAATATAATCAAAAGCCTTTACATTTTAAGACAGCAAAAGTTTTACCTATAAAGCACTATTTCAACATCACTGTTCCTAGGAAGGAGCTTACACTTGCATCCTTGTACTATTTTTACCTGCAAAGTCCACCTCTGCAATGGCATTGACTTATTTTAAGAAGCACAGGCAAGGTTAAATATTCCTTGGCCTTTTAAAATAATAGATCACATGTCATCTATCTCCTACTTAGTCCCCAAATAAAGCAAGCTTAGCTTTGTCCCCCAAAAAAACCTAGCTTAGCATTACAGGGGCTTTAATAGAATTCATGTTGGGGTGCCATTGTAGTTTTAAGGTTGCCATCTGGAAACCTGGGAAATAATCTGAAAAACTTTCTGTTTTGAGGTGGGGTTTTTGTTGGTTTCAGCTTGCTTTGTTGTTTTGTTTTTTTTTAAAAGCAGATAGTCCAGATCTAGCAGCTGTTTAGAAAATTTTCAACTCACTATACCTGGATCACCCAGCTCAACCAGAAGTATGGTAGCTCACAATTTTTTAAGAGGCAATAATTAAAACAATGACATCAACAACAACAACACTGATAAAAGGATCTTCCCTTCTCACTAAAACAACAGCATTTAAAATTAATCCAGGGTGTGAAAATTCATGTTCACGTTAGTATGGGAAAGTTTCAATAAATTCACATGCAGAAATACTACACTAGTACAATTAAGCCAATAATAGGAAGAGATTTATGCAAATATGAATATATTGAAGAGGCATACGTCTCAAAGACTAAAGCAATTAAAAATCCGTACTGCATACAGAAAGGATCAACCACTCCACCAGAATAAAAGCATACAAAATTAAGACAGCTATTGCTGAGCAGAAATATGAGTTCAGGTACAGCCATAAGAGGTTTGAAGGAGGCATTAAAGATGTGCTTTGTCAGATTTTATTCAGTATGATAAAATTCCTTAGCTGTTTCAAGGTCATTTGTATGTGTCTATAGTTGCAAATGCTTTCAACATATCACAGCAAAAACTTCGTATATCTAGATTTCTCTCCGATTAAATATCCCATTTTAAACAGTATGCAGACTTACCAATTCCGTATTTGCAAACAAAATTATTTATGCATAATAGCTATAGAACAGATTCAAAGTCCATTCTTAAAATTATCATTCCCAATACAACATTTCCAAAGGGCCAGAGAAGCGAGGGAGAAGGAAAAACTGAATTTAATTTTAGGATTCAGAATCCACGGGACTAAAAGGAAAAATGCAAAATTGAAGCTCTAGTGAATACCCTGGTGTCTTTTTCCTGAACGGAACAGGTTCCCACTTACTGGAATATTTTCTGGACTCTTTCAGTTTAATTTAACATTGGCCATCAAGGCAGATAAAGTCAGATGGCATGGAGTTTTATAGCACAAAAAACCCAGAACCTTTTACCTTTCAAGAAAATACACAAGTTGTGAAATACTCGATCCATCAGGTATTGCTACTTTATCAACTATCACTTGTAAGAAAATCAGATGCTGAAATCCTATGTAGCTACTAAACCATATTACCAAAGTTGTCTTCAAAAGTCCATAAACATATTTTAGTCTTGTAGACTTCAATTAAATCAAATACAATAAGCCTACTTTGCTTACATTCTGTTTGGTATTGGTTTGTGTTGCCTTTTTTTTTTGTTTTTAAATAAAGATCAGTTTTACTACTCTAACAAATTATACCTGTAATTAAATGGATGTACATCGGGGATTATAGAGGTGAACAGGATACTGAGCTGTCTCTCTGCTCCAACTATCTTATCCATCTATGCAGATGAAACAAAGCCACCTCACTCCCCACCCACACAACCCAAGAAGGAGGGCACTCCAATTTTTGCAGGGCAGGATAAACTGAAAAGGTGGGCAATAGGTATAACCCAGGTATAGCCCCCAGAGAAAAGAAAAGTGGGCGAGACAGTCTCTCTGCGCGCCAAGTTGGCATGAGGCCCCGCATCTGAAGCGCGAAGCAACCCCCGAAATAAAACAGATTACAAGTGACCCGTGCACCTAGCTGAGCCCCCAGCCGCCCCCCACCCCCCCCCCCCGGCACCCTCCTCCAGCGCGGCGAACCCCAGCCCCGGCAGAGCCGGCTCGCACGGCGTGACCCCCGGCACCTCCACCCCGCGGGCCGCCGCCGGGACTGTACGGGACCGGGTGTTCTGCCGGCAGCTACCGCGCCTTCCTCCATCGCAAGGACTCCTGCCACCGGCCACGGAGCCCCGCGTCCCAAAGCCCCGCCGGCCCTGCACCCTTGCGGGCGCTGCTCCGCCGACAGGTCCCCGCACGCCGCGCGGCTCTGCCCCCTCCGCTCCCCCGCCCTGCAGCCGCACAGGTGCGCCGGGAGCCGCGGGCGGCTGTGGCCGCAGCACCCCTTGCAGCAAGCGACAGCCCCCGCGCGGTTCCACCCTCGCCCAACTGCTGCCCCGGGGCTCGGGCGGCGGCAGCTCCTCCGCCAGACGAGACGGCGCGGGCAGAAGACGGCAGATGCACTATTGTGGGTATCGGCAATCCGGTTAGAGCAAGGTCAGACCTAAAAGGGAAACAGAGGCGCAGCTCGGGGGAAGAACGGGAGCTACGCTCAAGTGGTAGGGCCGCGCTAAGGAAATGGGTGGAGGGAGAAGGTCATCCAGAGGGATGTTGCAGACAAAACAAAGGGGTTATTTGAGCAACGTTTTGTCAGGAGAACAGGTGCTGAACTCGCCCAATTAGCGCCACATGGGGGAGGGCGGGGAGGGGCAGAGCAAAACAAAAAGCGATGAAACCCGCCTAGCACGAGAAAGGGGGGAGAGAGAAGAACCGCTCGGAGAAAAAAGAAAAAAAAGAAAGAAAAAACCCCAGCACTGTCAGCAACAGGAAGCCCCTTCTCGATGTAACGCCGCGAACACCTTGGAGTTCGCAACTGGGAGCGCAACAAGCGCAAAGTCACCTGTCCTTTACAACAGCCGAGGAGGGTGCAGGTCTCCGCAGATACCGGGTTTTCACCCCCTTCCCAGGGGAACCCCCGGTCGCGCACTGAGCCTCCCCCCGCCCAAGCCGCCCCTCCCCCCGCCATACTCCCCACGCCGACGACAGACCCGCTCCGGATACACTTCTCCTCTACGCGCGTCCCGTGGGGAAGCCCGGCGTGCTGCAAGCACCGCGCCCTTCCCGGCCCCCGCTCCTTTTAGCCACTCGGGACCCCGCGGGGACCCCGCGCTGCCCCTTCCTGCCGGCCTGCCTGGGGGTAGGGGGGGAAGCGGGGCGCGCCGGTGGCAGGAACCGCGAAGCGTGGCCGCCGCCGCAGGAAGGGAGCGGAGGGAGAGCCCGCTGCCCCGACGAGGCTGTGCAGCGCCCCGCAGCCGCCTCACCCGCTGTCTTTGCTGGCACCGGTGCCGCCCCGCCACAAGAGGGTGAGAAGAGGGCGGCGGCGGGCTGATAAAGGCGCCCGCCCCCGCGGCCGCCGCCTGAGTGACGCCGCCGCCGGCCACTCAAGAAGCCCCGTGCCCGCGGGGCCGCGCCCCCGGGCCCATCGGGCACCCTGCGGCGGCCGCCCCGCTCCTCGCCGCAGCCGGACGGGCCCCGCCCCACCCTGCGAGCGCCGCCGAGCACCTGCGGGCGGCGGGGAGGCCGCTTCGGGGCGCGGGGAGAGCGCGGCAGCGGGCTGCGCTGAGGAGGGTGGGGCGGGGGGTTGCTTTTCTCCTTCCCGTCGGTGTCAGGGGCAGGACCCGCACAGTGCTCGCTCGTCTCCCCGGCTTGCCGCCTTTTCCTGCAAAAACGCCGAGCCGCGGAGGTCCTTTCGCTCTGCGGAAGCGGCCCGGCGGGGCGGACGAACCTCCGAGCCACTCCTCGGACGGGACGCAGCGGGAACGAGCGCTCCGCGGTCCCCTCCGGGCAGCCGTGCTCGGAGCCCCCCGCGGCGGTCAGTAGCCGCTGCAACAGCACCATCCCGTTTCCCGACGGCGTCCGACGGCGCGGAGACCGCCCGCGGGAAAGCGCGGCTGCCGAACGCCGCGACAGCCGTCCGAGGCTCCGCTCCTTCGGACCCGCCGCTGCTCGCCCTGCGGGGAGCACCCCAGCGAGTGCCCGAGGGGGAGTCAGTGGGAGAGGGGGGGTCCCGTTCCCGGGGGGGCCGCACGGCTCGGTGGGCACTCCGCCCTCCCGGCGCTGCAGCGCGCAAGGACTAGTCAAACCGTGTCAAGGCCGGCAGCACCACCGGTCCTTGGAGACGAGTTGACGGAACACGTCCAACTACCAATTTGCCCCGCTTGTATAGCTCTCCATTATTTTAATACGTGGAATAGGTGGGTACGGAGCAACGTGCTGGGCATAAATTAAACAACAATGGCAGTCGTTGGGTCCGGTCCTTGCCGGGGGCACACGCTGCAGCGCCAGCCTTTACCATCGCCTCCTTCTCCTGCACGGACCCTCTCGCTGCCGCAGGGACGGAGGGCGAGAGGGCGGAAGAGGCGCCCGCGGACGGGACGCCCCGTCCGTCCCTTTACCCGGCGCGCCGCTCGGATCCCCGCCGCAGCTGCCGGATGCGAACTTCCCCCGAGCACGCCCAGGACCGCTCCCCGCGCCGCCCCGGTAGGACCACGGACAGAGATCGTGTCCGCCGCCGCGGAAACGCCGCGCACGCCGCCCCGCGTACGCTGCCCGCGCCCCGCCGCCCCGAACAAAGGGGACGCGCCCCCTCCCGCAGCGGGTTAATCATCTCCACGCAAAGACACAGCCCGCCCTCCCCCCTCCCCTCCCGCGGACGGTAATGAACTTCTCCCAGGGAGAGCTCACCGGTTCTCCGCACCCCGCACCCGCTGACAATACGCGCTGCCCGCTCTTGCTCCGGCCGGCCACGTCTTTGTGCGCCGTGGACACGCTGCCGCCTCCCAGCCCCACAGGAAAGCCACGAAAGGCCGCGCGGTTAATGCAATTAGGCGCGGGGGGGGGGTCTTATCCCGGCTAATCTGCAAATGCGCCTTCATCTCCTCAAAACGATACGCCTCCCTGCACCCGCGGGGTGCGGGTCCGTCCCTTCGGACGCTCCTCGCAAGGGGACGTGCCCGGAGCTGGACGGGCGGGGCGGTGTTGGGAACTTTGCAGTTGGGCCAGGACAGGTAGGGATGCGCACGCCTTCCTGCGTGGGCGCGGTGTGGTTCCCCAGCTTCAGCGGCTGCCCTCGCCACGCTGCAAACACTTCCAGCAACTCAGCTCCGCAGGCACGCTGCGATATGCGCGAACGGCCTTATTCAGCGCTGCCGGCACGAACGGTGTTAATACGGAGCAAACATAGGTTATCAACGTAATTCTACGCGGCATGCACCTCAGGCGTTCGCGTGGACCCTATCGCACACGTACAATCACGGAAAGAATCAAGCCACAACTTACCTTCCTCTCCTCGGCTTAAAAAAAAAAGTAACGGTGCAGTTCTCTCAATAAAGAGGAGTAAGAGGCAGATGGATAGTTCTCTCAAGACAACACACAAGAGCTAAATTGGGGACAGTTCTAAGAGGAAGAAAAAAAAAAAAACAAAACCAAAATAAACAATCCTCTCCCTCCCTCCCCCAACAGTCCAACACTAGGGAAAAAAAATCCAAAAGAAAAAAATGTGTAAAATTAAAAAATAAAAAAGGGAGGACACAAAAAGAGAGAGAGTGACAGGACTACCCTCCTTTCGCAACCCAATCGAACAAAAAGAGGGGAGGGAGGGAGAAATGAAGGAACAAAGAAAAGAGGGATGGAAGGGCGACTTAAAAGACGGTCTCTCTCTCTCTCTCTCTCTCTCACACTCTCTCTCTCTCCCTGCCTGCCGGTCCCTTCCTAGCGGCTCGCCGCCGGAGTCAGCTGCTGCATCGCGGAGTGCGCGCGGGGCCGCGGGGGGAGGACGCCGTGCGGTGCGGTGCGGTGCCGCGCCGTGCCGTGCTTTGCAGGGAGGCGGACCGCTCCGTAGATTTATAGCAGCCCCGCCGCCCGGCTCCCTGCCTGCCGCCCCGCCGCGCCGGGGTGCGTGCGTCTGCGTGCCGCGCCCGGCGGCGTGGCCGTGGGGGTGCGCGCGGGGGGCGTGTGGCCGTGGGCGGCTGCGCACCCCCCCCCCCGCCCCTTCCCCCTCCCGGCGGCCGCTCCGCGCCTACCCCGGCGCCACGCGCGGCAGCGTCTCCGCACCCCGGCGCAACGCAAGCTGCTGGCGGCGCCGCGAGCCCCCATTGGTCCGGACGCCTCCCACTCGCCCCGCCCCCCGGCGAGGCGACGGTCGCCCATTGGTCGCACGCGCCGCCACTCTGGTAGCCCCATGGCGCCGCGTTTCAGGCTGCGCTGCCGCGCGCGGGGCCGTTTCCGCGGACGCGGGTGGGCTCCGCGGGGGTCCCGCGAGTGGCCACAGCCCGCGGCCACGCGTGTCTCCTCGGTACAGCGCGACGGCCCCGCGCCTGCCTTCCCACGCCGCGCCGCGGGGCGGTGAGCGGGGCGCAGGGGCACCGCTCCTGCAGCGCGGACGGCGGCGTGGGGAAGCGGCGGCTCGCGTCCTCCGAGCCAGCCGCTTGGGAGCGGAGCGGAGCGGAGCGGTGCATCCCGGCACGGCCCGGGGCAGCCCGCTGTCGGTGGGCCATTCCTTCGCATGAAGAGCTGCCAGGAAAGCAGCCTATTGCTTTTCTTCTTCCGCTCCACGCAGTTCTGGCCGTACGTGTGACGGCACCGCGCGTGTAAAGTTTATATCGCTGCCCAGGGACTGCTCTTGCAATTTGCCCTTCCGAGAGTGAACGTGTTAATCTGTGATATGTCTTGTAACAAACGTTATGGGTAGAAAGAAGGAAGGGAAAGGAGGGCTGGAGGAAGGAAGGAAAGGAAGGGAGGGAATGGAAGGGAGGGAGAGAGGGAGGGAGGGAGGAAGGGAGGGAAGGGAAGGAAGGAAGAAAAGGGAAGGGAAGAAGAAGGGAAGGAAGGGAGGGAGGGAGGGAAGGGAGTGAGGAAGGAAGGAAGGAAGGAAGGAAGGAAGGAAGGAAGGAAGGAAGGAAGGAAGGAAGGAAGGAAGGAAGGAAGGAAGGAAGGAAGGAAGGAAGGAAGGAAGGAAAAAAGCTTTTACTCATTATGTGATCGATTCCCATGTCTTGCACAGATAAGTGTTTGAGGAGAAAAAGATTGTGTTGTATGGGAAAAAAAAATCTGCATTGTGTTCAGAAACATGCCTTTTATGCCTTGTACTGTTCGACCTTCATTGTACTTGATCATAATTTCTTTCCAGTATCCAAAGTGCTTCCTAGACGTGGCTTTTCTTTTGTGTCTTTTCTGACACAGAACACACCAGTGTATATAATGCATTTCCAATAGCAAAGCACTTAAACCCTGCAGAAAGGAAATGCTTATTTAGAATATTCTGGTATTTGCATGTAGCAAGGCGCAAAAATAAAGAGGCATATGGTATCAAAGAGACAAAGTAATATTTCTTGAGACTATGCTTGAGTGTTTATAAATTATTAATACAATGAAAGAGAAAACATGCTTGTTTATACATCATCTGTGTTTCTTACCATCTCCCTCTCCTACTACTGTAACAATAACTGAGTGTTTACATTTTATGTAATTAGATATACGCCGAATGCATCTGATGTTTTTCTAGAGCACACAGTCTTTAGCTGATTATTTACAATCTATCACCAACGTTTTGAATCAGCAGCACTCCAAAAAAGGGGATAACTCCCTGGTGGAACAAGTGCCAAGCTAGCAGCTCTAAGGACTGAATAAAGAACGGGGTGGGGGTAGCTATTCCCTCAAAGCTGCTTATACAAAAATCCTACATGTAATTATGTCTATTCACACACAGTTTCTGGAATTGCATGTGTAAATTGTGCTCTCAGCAGTGTCTGTTAGTATTCAAGAAGGTAGGTCCTCTGAGCTTACGCTGTTGTTCAGCTTATCTCTGATGCTTACCCTTGTCTAATTATGGCGACGGTTACCCTTTGATACAGCAAAACTGCTTTTGAAAGTCTCCTAATGATACCACAATTAACAATGAACTTGCTCATGTACTTTATGCTGTGGGTGCATACATCAACAAGTTTTGTATACATCTTTTGAAGAAAAAAAAAAAGTGATTGTTCTAGGCTGAGTTTCGAAGCATGGATTAGAGCAGACACCAAGTAGAAAACATCTGTAAAACTTGTGCACTGTGTCTTCAGAATTACTAGATTTAGTTGCTGGTTGCTTTCTTGCCTCATCCAGTTTATGTTGAATGTGTTTAAGCAGATGACGGTGTTCCTTAGCGGAATGTCAGCAATGTATGAGAAGAGAAAGAGACACAGAAAGGAAGGAAGGAAGGAAGAAAACAATAAGCTCTCTCAAATTCCTAAACAGTTCAATGCATTAACACCACCACCGCCCCCCCCCCCCCAAAAAAAAAATCATATGAATAACAGCTGTTCTTAGAACTAAAGAAACTTGACTTAAAGGGGAAGTCAAAATGTATGATGTTAGAAGCCAGAAGTGTGTCTTTCTGAACTTTCAGGAAATTAAAGAACTCTACTCACAGCTTCCCTGTCAGATTTGATACTCAGGATTCTGGTTTCATCTGCCCCCCTGCTCGTCCCCAAAAGGATCAGTCCTCCAGCTGTAATTAGTGACCAGCTTTTAGCAACAAAAGCCAAACTTTATGCATTTTATTTCGAGGCTTAATACCTCTACTAATAATGCACTACGTCTGTCACGTTTGTCGATACACGGTGCTGAAGTGAAATTAGGCAGAAAATAGCTGTTAAAGTGAATTGTCTTGTCATCGGCCCTTCCTGTCTCTGGTGCATTTTCAGAGGCCTTTGATGCCGGCAGTGCCAGAAGAAGGAAAGCTAAATTCTCCCCTCTCTCAGGAAAAGCACGTTTTTCTGCAAAGTTCCCATTTGCTTAGGTAATATGTCTGCAGAGAAGTCTTTATGATTAGCAGTAGCTGGCTGTCTGGACATAGCCTTAAGCTAAAACGTGTATGGCTTATTAAATAGTCTTTGGAAATGAGAGAGCTATAGGAGGAAGGAAAGGAACTGCTTGTTTAGGCATGCCGAACCCTCCGACCAGGACCGGGAGGTCCGGGAACGGCAGTGAAAGTGGCGATCGCAATGCGCTGGCGGAAAGAGGTTTAACAACCAGCGTAAAGTGTGTGTGTGTGGGGGTGGGGGGGAGGAAGAATAAATCGAGCAAGCACAGCACCGCTTCGCCGCACGCTGCAAGCCGCGGTTTCCCGCAGGAGGGGGTGGGCCAGGAGCGAACGGCGCGGCCGTGGGGAACCCGCTCCGCCGCGTCAGCACCACGGACAGCGGCGCGGCCCGACGGCGCGGCCCGGCCCGGCCCCGGGTGCTGGCGGCGGCGGGGGCTGCTGCGGAACGGGGCGGGGGGGGGGGGCTCGCTCCCGGGGCCGGCGGCTGGCTGGCTGGCGCTGCAGCGACCAAGAGCATCGCGCCAAGTGGGAATTTCCCCTCCCTCTCCCCAGGAAAAAAAAAAAACCAAACCGGTAAGGAATGTGGCGTGGCTGTGGGCTCGGCTCTCTCGGAGGCACCTCAGACAAATAGTTCTGCCCAGCGGTGTTCGTGTGCTCACGCGGGTACGTGTGAGAATGTGTGTGTGCGTGTGCGTGTTACTGCACCCCAGGGGACTCTACGGGTCATTTTACAGTGCAAGGTGATGTTTGTTCCCGTTACTTTGACAAATAAACAGGAATAGGCACGAAGGCTTCAGATCAAGTCTTGAGACTTCCTGGTACAAAACATACGGGCATGGACTCTGCAGTTCAGTATAGGTGTGTGATTGTTTTACCTCCTTCTCCTCTGAGCCTCTCACTGGTCATAAGATATGGATATTGTATAAAACTTCAATAGTATGAACACTGCAACTGAAGCTGCTATATTCTACTCTATTCTATTATGTGGCAATGCCTGACTATTAATAAAAACTATTTTTCAGAAAGAGGTTAGCATTTGGATGGGGAGAGGAATGGGGAGTGTTTCACTTTTTTTTTCAATTGAGACTAAAAAGGTATCTTAAAACTCAGTTCCACACAAGGTAACCACAACTACTCAAATTTTCTACCGATAACTGTGGAACCTTAATCCAGATAAATATAACACCTGAAAGAAGCTGTCTGTTTATTCAAATTACTGTATCCTTGCTTGTTTCCTACTGTGACCAGGCAGAGGCAGATTTCAGCTGCACCACAGCTTGGGTAGCTTCCTTTATTGAGGATTTGTATTTCCAGTAGTGTGTAATGCATGTTTAATTGTAAAATAATAAGACTCTCTCACCTGCCAGTCAATTGCTGCCTCTTTTGTGCTTGGATCAAACGCTTGCACAACAGAGAAAGTGACAGCATCAGGGCACAGTGACAAAGCTGTAGTTTGCACTGAAAGAAGACCAGGGCCCAGAGAGACATTGCAGCTACAGAAACAGCTGTCTTATCAGCACACTGCAGAGATGGAGATGGCTCAAGAGGTCCTCAACAGATAATGACTTGAATAGGTTTGCAATGCGCCAAACTTCACGCTTGATAAGACCAGCCCAGTGTAGAGAGCAGTAGAGATCTAGCTCTATTCTATTTTATCTGTGCTGTAAATTAAGAAATTGAAATTCAGGTGGCACGGCCAGCATGTTGCTGATAATCCAGTGAAGTAAACTGTCATTAGGATGTTTTCAGCAAAGAGAAATAGGTTTCTCTTACTCGATGCTGCTTTAATAAAAACACCTTAACATCCCAATCCCAAATTGCTCTCCCAGCAGTACCTGAACTGGAGTGGGAGTTCCTCATCTGTTTCACTGTTGTGACATGTCTTTGAGTCCAAGAACAAATTGTCCCTTTGGCTGTCAAGTTCTTCACAAAGGACAAAACACTTTGAAACTGCAGTAGCTTATTTTCAATTCTCCATTTCCTCTGCAGGAGAAGAAACCGCACTGTGATTTTTAATAAACAACAGTCAAGCTCACATTAAGGCACACACGCTCAATTCTGTAACAGAATACAGAAGCATGTGTTTGTGAGCACAGATAAACAAAAATTAATTGCTGATGTGAAAAAGATCTATAATGATCTTTAGAATTATTCACTTGACAAAACATAAGCCATAGTACACACTAAGACATTTTATAGGAGCACAAAATCTTATTTCAAACTGTGTTTTGATTGACTAATGGCATCAAATTAGAATACTGTAGCTCCACCTTTTTCCAGCAGAAATACTTAGTTTAGACTTGAGTTCAGCTTATCTTTGATCTGGGTTTTTTGGAAGAAAGCTTTGTGGAAAATGCAATTAAAGGAATGATGTAGATGGAGCATATAACCTAAGGTCACAAAGCATTATTTTGTAAAGAAGGGACGGCTACCTTCACTTAACTCCTTGTGATTGATTCCTGAATATCTGGAGTAACTGTATGGGCTTGTAAGCCATTATGTTATCGAATTTTGGCCATTAAGGTTAACTTTCCCTCTTCTCTGGATAATAATTTAAGATAAGGTTAACTTTATTTCTTAACAGAAGACCAGTTGCTTGGTCCTTATGCCAAGAGGAACTTGAAACCTGAACAGAAACATAAAGACTTACCACTCAGACTTGTTAAATGGAGGGCAGGGAGGTGAGACCAGGGCTATCCTCCTGATAATCTAACTACATGTATTTGGCCTTAGCCTGTCACTTAAACATATCAGACAGCGGGAGCTAGCAAGGAAGAAGAGAAAGCAGAGTAATAAAGACCCAGAAGATGACTAATTTCTTTCATGCTTTAAGACAGTAAGCTTTCTCAGAGTCAAGAGGAAAGGCAGAATCAGGTGAGGTGGGAAAGGAGGCGTCTTTGGCACATCCACTTTGTTGGAAACACGCCCTTGCTTGTCCCCGAAATTTGTGGGCCTTTCTAGTGGTGTGGTAGAGAGTAAAATCACAAGGTGTGCAGGAGAGAACAGAAGGCAGATGTGGATAAGGTCAAACTTTTTCAGCAACTTAGGTGGACTGTGTGGTTTTAACACATGGAAATTAGTGCCAAGTGGCTATTACAAAAGCAGAAAAAACATTTGGTTTTTAAGATGCATTTCAGTAGTTCACAAGTAGGTAGGTAATTTAATGAAGGTCACAAATCAGAGAACTCAACTATAATAATTTGCCCTCAGCCTTTCTAATTTGTAGGGAATATGTAACCAGAGCCTGAAGTGATTGATACTCTTGCCAGTGAAGCACTGTGTGGAGATGTGAGGAGAAATAACCTTGTGTAAAAGAAACAACCAAAAGCAAAAATGTAATCAATATTTTTAATGCTGTTTTTTATCAAAAAATAACAAGTCCTTTTAAGCTCTTCATTGAATCATCCCAAATACTGTCAATTCTGTTAGATTAGACTTCCACCATAAGTTTCTCCAGGAAAAAGATGTATGGTTACAAACTTACTGTAATTTGTACGTCCTCTCATGGTATTAAAGCTCTTGGAATATTGACTTAAAAGATGGATTTTACTTTTTCAAAAGCATGTATTTGTTTTCATTTGTTGAGGGAAAAGCATGTATTACACGAAGATAGCTTTTTTAGTATGCCAGCATATTTCCTGCTGACAGCATAGTGGAGTAAAATAGTGGCTGATGCTACTATTATTTTATTGAAAAAGTCCTTATAAATTCCAAAGTATTTGTATAATATGTAATTAGATCACATGCATAGTAGATAATTTATTTTTTTTTTTACCTTGTAAAGTGATTCTTTAAATACATTCCGCAGAATTTTAACTATCAACTTGAATCCTTTGTTTTATTCAATTAAGATAATACAAATCCAGCTGGCAATTATGATTCAGCAGACGTACACATACTGTTCTGCTCTAACATGTAAGGGTGGGAGTTTAGAAGGTCTATGAAAGTAGTATATTTTTCACCTCCTCCAAATGAAGTTCTTCCTTTTTTGACATGCACCTACTATAATTGCTCAGTGGTGGGGAGTGGATGCCTATCTACACACTCTTGAGAAGAGATATTAAAAATGCTTTTTTTCTTAGCATTATATTAAAGGCAGTTGACTCCTGTTTTCCTTTCCTATGTACCCCTTCATGCTTGTCACATAACTTCACCCAGTTCTTCACGCTTTTCTTTTATATGTTACAAGTTACAATTGGTTTATAAGGAAGTAGCTCAGTATTTAAAAGTAGTAGAATTAGACTTTGCTGATTACTCCTTGCAAATACTAGCAACGAAGATCAAATTTCACTTCCAAAAAGCACTTCCCTTATCTTACTTACACTGATCATCGAGATTTTACTTTGAAGGATCAGGCTAAAAAGTATCTAAATAAGTACTTTTTCTTCTTTCTAATGTCAAAATTACTCATGTGTGGATGACTTAATGGTCTTCCACTGGTGCTGGCCTAGTTTTCTTGTCTTTAAATGCTGGAGGTTTTGTTTCTTCTGCTTATACAACTCATTTTTTTGCATCAGAAGTATTATGCACAGCTCTGTACTATGATTCTGCTGGAGATGAGTCATAAGCAAAATCCAGACCATAAATGATCATGTAGCTGCAAATATTTAAAAGGTTATTCAAACTAATAGTAACATACTGCACCGTAACGTGGTTTAGTGGAATAAAATATGTAATAAAATTACAGCAAATTATTCTGATGATGTCATGGACATTTACTCATTGCTGAAAGTTCTCCAGTTTATCTGGTCATTAGGTAATATATATACACACTGCAGAATGGGTTTAAAGGTACTATATTGTTCATTTTTTTAAACAGACATTCAGGAAAAGGAAGACGACTCAGTCTTATTTCTGCTTGTTAATTCAAGAGAAGCCCCCAGAATTACAGCACTAAGAAACATAGGAACAAATTGTTGGGCAAATCCTATTTCCTTCTACAATCATAGCATGTTGCGTAAGGCGGAGAAGTAGCATATGTTGCCAATCTGCATTGCATTCTCATAGGATAAAAAGGAAGCATAGCGTTATTTAAATTACTGTAAAAGGGTATATCTAGAGAAAACTTAGCGATAGTTCATTGCCAGAGGAATGGCTGTATCAAATAAAGACCTACTGGACTATATCTCTTAAGGTCAAGATAGTATTTCTGTCCATGTTTTGAAAGATGGAACATAGTGAATGGTTATGAAAACTGTGGACTGCAGCAAGCAGAATGGTTATAAACATTTGGTGGTTAACTGCTGAATACAAAATGATCTTTTCAGAACAGAGAGACTTACCAGCAAGATAAAGCTCAATAAGGATAAGCGGCAAGTGACTGTGATTTTTAGAAAAGTAAGATCATAATCAAATGTGCAAATAAAAACCAGAGAATAACAGCAGCACTGAAGAAGAGGTTGTAAGATACTACTGTATCATACTAAAAGAGGCATGGGAATATGATGTTGCAAGAAAGATATTTCACTCTGAGATGTGTAAAAAAGAGTGTGATTTCAAAAGGCATACGTGAATAAATTTCTTATTTGACATTGATAAGCTGAAAACAGAATGCTGTATCCAGTCTTTCCATGTTTTTAGAAAATTGGAGAAAGCTCACAAAAATGTATTTAAAAGTACAGGTTTTAGAAAAGATGACCTATGAATATGTTTTAAGAGAGAATTTGTTTAGAAACAGAACAGTGACAAAGGATATACGAAATTGCTTTTAGAAGTAGTCATTATTGGCAGATTATGATAAAATAGTCTTCATGTGCATTGTAAGTTAAAAAAAAAATAAAGAAAAAGAAATGGCTTGATTCACAACAGATAAAATCTAGATTAACAACTGGAAAATACTCTTTAAGAGTAGTTAAGTACTGGACCACATTACTTAAGCAAGTTACTGAGGTTCAACGTTAGATATACACTTTATTTATCCTCAGAGAATTCTTTGATCTCTTCAGACTCCTTAGGGATGTACACTTCTGATTGATATCATTCCCCACCACCAAAATGACTAAAGTTCTCAATAGTATTTTTCCCTTTTTATCTTTTATAATCAATTGCATGCCTGAGAAAAAAAAACCAAAACCAAAACCAAAACCCAAACAACAACAACAAAAAACAAGAGAGAAATAGATGTGATATGCTGAGGAAAAAAAATCTGTAAAGTACTAAAAAAGTTGTCTACATGTTTTTCCTTTTTGTCAATAAGCATTGAAACCAAGCAGATACCAGTCCGATGAACAAAGCTATTTGCATTCTAGCATTTTTTCCAGATGAATTCAAAGACTGATTGTTTTTTTGATCTGCTAGACCTCTATCTTCAAAGTGCCTTTCAGTGTTTGGTTGTTGATTTTTAATTTGCCTTTTTTTTGTCCACTTGAGACATGGGAATCCAGAGTTAAGCTAGCTGCAGACAATATGCTTTCTAAAAAATCTTGCATCCTTTTGTAATTCCCATTTCAGCACATAAAAATGGTGACATATTAACTTATAATGATAAGTTATATAATGGGATAAACCCCTCTGAATCAGTAGCACAAATGCACATACCTACCAAATTCTGTCTTTATGAGAATGAAAAAATTCTACACTTTAGACATGATTATCAGACATAATCAACAATGCTAGCCATTCACCTGTAATCTATAGAAAGTGAAACTACAATGAGATATCTTCTTTTTACCTTTGAATAACAAAATCCTGAAATAGATGTGATTAAGGGCCAGGATTAAGTTTTCATGGTCTAGAAATAGGTCCTAATGATGGGAACTGGTTTTCCACAGTACTTTCTTGATAGTGCAAAACTCTACTAGGTTTTCTTCCCAAATGTGTCCACAATCACGCTTAGTTTATTTTCTCCATCCTTTACAGAAAATGGAAGAGACATTATGAGACCTAAAGCTAACTTAAGTCATGTGATATTTAACGCAAAACAGAAAGTGAAGTCACATCAAGTGTCAAGAAGCTGTAAAATATCTGTCTTGCTACTCAAATTTGGGTTCCAAACCTAAAATCTGCCCCCTTCCCTCAAGTCGCCTTTAACCATACAGAACTTAAATTTTATTTTTTTTTAGATGTGTTGACAAGGAAAAAAAAAGGAGAGAATTAGGATGACTGGATAGTGCCTTTTAGATTCTGAAAACATACTGCTCCTTCCCAAAGACATGAAATGAGATGCACATTTCCAATATGCATGAAAGAGGATGAAAGCAGCAAAAGCAGTTAAGCCACAATTATTAAAAAACCTGTAAAAAGGCTTACTTAATATTTCCATCCACAGACCTTTTTCTCTTTTTTTTTCCTTGCATGGTAATCTTGAAAATGACAAGATTTATACCAGATGTATTTATTCTAGCTAGCACTTAATCAGTGCTCCTAGCTGCTACAGTAAAAGAAAAGGTAAATATCAGGTTACTCTCCAAATAATTATTTAACACTTGTTGGCTACAGTTCTTCCTTAATCCTTGTAAAACATCCTTGTAGCTGTCATTGAGCATTCAGAACAAGAGTGTAATAATTGAACTGTGAAAGTTACATCCATCTTCTCACTTTATACCAGACACATGATAACTATTTGCCTTCAAATGGGATCTCATTAGTTCTCCCAGTCTTTTTTTAATGTATTCAGATCCCCCTGAATCTGAAGTGTTTTCAAACAGGCTAATACTTTCTTGTATTTTTCTATTTTGACTGGGCAGTTCAGGTCTGAAGAGCCTACTATGCAATAACTATGCAAATGAGGATTTTGTGTCATGCAAATACATTGTGTAACGTGATGTTCAGGCAGTCACTTATTCTGCAGCATTTTCTGTTTGGAATAATCATATTTTCCACGGAAGACTAAGACAGAGGGATGAACGATTTATAGCTTGTACCTGTGTGGAATCACCACAGTTTTGATATAGAGTACATCTTAAGAGAATCAATATTTAAATGCATACTTTGATGAAGATGGTTTATTAATGTGCTACCTGCTTCCACAACATGGGATAAAAAGGCTATTAAAGTCACAATCAAAAGAGTTTCTCATTACAGCCGGTTTGCCATAACTTGGTGCTAACTTGTGGCGATGCTGTGTCACCCGGTGTCTGGATGGTGTGGGTATGAAACAGGAAACATCACCAACTGGATGGGCTGTGAGTGCGAGGTCATGCAATGTCTTCTCTATGGAGAGAAAATCGAGGTATTCAAGAACAGGAAAACAAATGAGTGAAGAACATATTTTAGGTTGTAGGTATTTGAGCTGGGAGAGACTGCCTTGTTTACACACAAGAGAAATCAGCAAGAAGCAGAGACTCTGGATATGTAAAGAGCCACATAGCAAAACAAAAAAAGAGAGCTGTTACCCTTGGGGTGGGAGAGATTTACACCGGGGAGCTGGAGAAATGTAGACTGAATTCAGAATAGATCTTTTTCATTCCTCTGAACTGAAATTTTCCCCTGGAACTTCATCCTCAAGCTAATAAAAGAGAGAGAGGAGGCTCAGTCCTTGCATCTTCAGAGCACATGAGAATAATTGATCAAGTTGTGCTGTTTGGAGACATCTAACATCTCCCAGCAGTCCACAGGGCTATGGCCTTCCTGGTTCTTGATAACAGTGAGACAAGAAGAAATGGGGCTATATGAAATAACAAAGCTGCGGTTAGCCTTTATATAATTGCTGCTTCTCTGACTTTCCCTCCCATCAATTCCCACCCTGCCTCCAACTCTGCATTGTGAAGTGCTGATTCAGCCACACCCAAGTGTTGTCTTGAATAGTCAAAATGCTTTGGACAGAAAGAAGAGATAACTACCGGATTTTATGCTTTTCTGTTTTCCCTTAAAAACAAAGACACAAACCCAGAAAATGTTTGCATAGTCCCAATGAATGGGGAGAATGTTTCTTCCTTGCTTATAAGTTTTGCTGCTGTTGTGGAGAATGACTTTTGTCCTTTCTATTTGGGTGAGGCTTAGCAGTAGTGCTGTAGAGCCGTAACACTGGAAACTTCAACGCATACTTTGCTCTCCTTGTTATGGTAGTCTTACTGACATAAATGGAAATATTTATAGTGTGTGAAGTCAAACGTGCAGAACACTTCTCATCTATTTAACTGCCAAGAACTCGTATTACTTAACACTATACCTGTATCATTTTGCATGAGATAATTTTGATACTGTATGTAGGAGCTGTTCTCAAATGGAATAGCAATGTACACCAAAAATGCCACCTCATTCATTTTGGAGTTTCCTATGAGAAATGAAATATTTTTGTTGCTTTAGGAACCGCTTTAGTAATCATAAGTCAAATGCCTTAATGTAAATTGTAGAAAAGACTTTTTTGAATTGAGTACTAACAGACATTTTCATGAATTATTCTGACATTATGTACTGTGAAACATCTCTTTTTATTCTTGCTATGCTTCCCTTAGGTTTCAAAGGAAAGAAGAATCCTTCCTAGTCTTACATTGTTTAACTCCTATTATCCTGGTAATTTTCAGTTAAGCTTTTTCTTTTTTCTTGCCTTGGTTTTATTACCATTATCTATACTAGATTTTAATTTTCTGTGGTTTTTGGTTTGTTGTTTTGTTGGGTTTTTTATAATTTATAGAACTCTGCAAAAAAGACTTGAGAATAAAGGTACCATTTTTTAAAAATAAACTCTCCTCAATGTTTCTAGTCAATTTGTATTCATAGCTGTAAATACTGAGGCATCATCTTAATCAATTTCTTTACAACATCACAGCTAATTTATTAGTGTTTACTTGTTCTGTAAAAATATTTTCTAATTTAGCAAATTTCTGTTCTAAATTAAGCAAGGCAATCACACCAGAAGCAGACAACGTAGAGTTAAGATCAGGTATCTACCACAAATACAGCAAAACCTGAAAACTAATAAAAAGAAAGCCAAATACCAACTACAGTTGTTTTCCATTTTAATGAGGTACTCCTAATGTGGAAAATTACATTTTGCAATTCATTACAAAATATTCTACTTTTGCACAGTTTTCTTTCAATGCTTATTTTGCACGTTTTCAATACCTTCCATGTTAATTTGGCTTAAGATGCTTATTTTGAATGATAATGTAACAAGAAGTAAATGTAAGCAAGTAATTACAGAAGCTGCATAAATACTTCTCCAGCTGTAGAATCTAAAAACACTTTGTTGCTGAAAGCGTGTAGGCTAGTTTGTAATGAGGACTATGAAGAACCATTTGCTGTTGTGAAAATGCACTGTCTACAAAGAGTTTGGTCTGAGAGTGATATGGCAGAATGTGTGTCTTTGTGCTATAAACTCACTAGCACAGAAACACATCTTGTTTAGGAAGCAGATATGCAATTAAGCAAAGTAAAGAAGTAAAACTTTGAGATAGGATTCACAGCTCAGGATTTCCTGACCCCTGTTGCTTTTGGGTAGAGAGGCAGTAGTGACACGATCAGTTACTTCTTGGTAATGAATGAAAAGTAGATGATAGCTCTGATAAACTCCTAGATTAGCTGCCTGTATCATCAGTCACCTATTCTTTGCTTGCCTTACGGGTAGGACTGATCTCGGTGTTGCCATTCTATGGGCAAGAGATTTCTTTTTCCTGAACAGCTGCACAAGGAAGGGCACTGCTTCGGCATCGGGAATCCTCCTGCCACAGTGGGGCGAGGGAGGGAGGAAAATGCAGCTCGGTTCAGACGAAAGTGAGGAACTTGTGCTGAAAAGAGGGAAACGGAGAAGGACTTAGATGCAGTATCAGACCTTTGGAGAAAGTAAATAATGTTTTCATCTGAAAGCCATTTTCAAAACAAAAAGCACCTCTGCTATTGCTCAGCCATGCTGCAACTGTAAAACCTAATCTGGGTCTGCATGTGACAGGAGCACAATGATCTTTCCTCCCAGGGTAGATCTTGCTGCTGTGGCTCCTGCATTACGTGGAAGGTTCAAGGTGGTCCTATGGGACACTACCTGGAGGTTAAACTCACCCCAAACTGTTGGTGGTACTGAACACAGCTGCTCAGGAATTGATCAATCTGTGTTCCTGGCAGCCTGCTACCTGTGCTCTGCCTTTTGGTCTCAAGGAGGTGTTAGGCATACTGATGATGCTTACAAGACCTCGTTACTTTACAAGAGTGAGTGCCTGACTCCCGATGCTGTACCAACAAAACTGCAATCAATGGATGTTTCAGCTCTGTTCTCTCTATTTGAAACATACTTTTTTTTTTTTTTTTCCTTCCACGCTGTAGGCCCTGAAATTTTTCTCTCAGGTTACACTGCTACAGCCAAAACTCAGTGACATTCTGGACAAGCTAGAAGACACAAGTTGACAGTTTTCCTTCTATAATTGATGGAAGGGAGTTTCTGGTGGTTGGCCAAGTTTAACTTCTGCTCTTATATAGGTATCTGAATTTAAGAAATAAAAATCCACATTCATCCCTTTGTGAATTTCTGCTTTTTTCCTGGTCATCTCCTTGGCATAAACATGTCATGTGGGACACTAAAGCCGTGAAGGATTCTTGCTTTCTTTGATGAAAGAACCAGCTTTTCAGACAGCTGCTGCAGTCTGTCTTTGAAGAAGAAACTGTTGATAATACTGGTTTTTTACAGGTCCCCTTGAGTGGTAAGCTGTGAGTTATACAAAAGCACTGCACTGATTGCCAGCATAAAGAAAACAGCAGAAGACAAATGGCAACACATATGGTCAGGCTTCTTCCTGTAAATTGCAGGAGCCTCACTTCAGAGAACAGGTAGAAAAAAAACCTATCTATATTTGTAAGATAAGGAAAACATTAGAAGATACCAGCAGAAATTTGAAGCTATGAGGTTTATAACCAGTTATGTGAACTAAAGAACTGGTTACATATTTCTAGGTCTTGAGAAACCTCTGTGCCTTTTTACTACTGTCTATGCCAGTGTTCATGGTCAGATATTGCAGCATCTTGGTGCAATTCACAGGGACCCGTTCCTCTCCAACATTGATCTTCACTGCAAAATTTCTCCATTAATGTTCTTAAAATGGAATTAAACTGAAATTCATTACTGAAACAAATACTGAAGAAACCTTCTGGTCTAGCACAGCTCATTCCAAGCATCACTAGGTCTGACAGATATAAAGAGCAAACCTACGATCAAAGTTTGTATCATTCGCTTATTTATTATCTTCCTTAGTCTCTATGCTGTTGCCTGCTCTAACCTCCCATGTTTCTGCCATGTTTCTGCTTAGTCTGATTTCTTATTGCTTGTGGAGAGGTCAGCCCAGCAGATGCCTTGCAAAATAGCTGTCAATCTACTTTACGTTTTGTCCTCCAGAAGTGGCCCAGACCACAGTATCTTCTGCTGCCTTTGGCCTCTAGCATTATATTTCAAGCTGACATGAAGGATCTGGTCTCCCAGTTGGCAACCCTATTGTAGTACTGGCTACATTTTAGTGTTTGAAAGGAAAAAGCCTCCCACTTTAACACCTCCTGTTATCTCAGTAAAGTGATGTTTAAATAACTGAACTGGCTTCAATGAACTGTAGTTGCTTTTTTCCTGCTTCTTAGTGAGATAAAATGGAGATAATTATGAAGTGGATGAGCAGGTTTAATGAAAGCCAGTTTCTTTTGGTATATTCCTGAAGCAGCAATCATCATCTGTTTGGCTTTTGAAGAGCAACAATTATAATCACTTAAAATCCCAAGGGGAACAAAAATAGAACTTAGATTAGCATATAAAATATACAGCTGGATTGGGCAAGCCTATAAAAATCTGGAAAAATCATTCTAATTTGAAAGCTATTCAAAATCACAAGCAAAATGAGTTCAAGAGTATTTTACATGCTTCTTCCTTTCTTTTCCTTTTCAAAGTAGTAACATAACAACATTTATAGGATTTTCCTAAAACATGAAATGAAAACCCAATGCCAAGAAGAGACTAAATAAAAATAAGCTAAAGGTGTATTTTCAAAAAAAACAGATAAACTTAGTTATTGTAATACCATCTTTAACAAGTATTAATCTCCCAAAGCTCTGACATATCTGTATTGCAAAGCCATGTGCTATACTCTAGAGCTGAAAAATAAAAATATTGGTGAAACAGATAATTACACATTTCAGCTTTGTCAGACAACTGAGCAATGAAAATACCTTAAGGAAACTAACAACAGACAATAAAGTAACTTGGAAACAATGACACTAAATGTGTAGCATAAAAAAATTTGAAGCTTTCAGTGATCATTTTAGATGGTCATTTTTATAGTTAACACAAATTCAGCAATGAGTAAAGAAATTTGCTTTCCTTACACTGCCATCTCCACATTTCGAACTGTTACCTAATAATTTCTGGAAATAAATCTTCATTTCAGTAAACTGTGAACTTAAAGATGGAATTACTTTAATACGACTGCTACTACTAAATATGCAGTACTTTTAGTAATTTTGTCTTCAAATACTAGGTCTACTTGTTCTCAGTTAAGGTTAAGTAAGACAGTATGCAGCTACAGGAGTGAGATTCCAAAAAAACCCCAACTTCTTCCAAAAATTTTCTGTGGACAAGAATATGATGACATTTGGATTGCTTGCTATTTATAATACTAAAAAAGTGCAAGCATATATTCTCAGTATATTAAATATCTCCTAAAAAGACACTGTCTTGCAAACTCAAGTTTATACAGTAGGGTCTGATTTTACTGCCTAAGGTTCTCTAGTATAAAATACAATGTTTGCCTTTGTTTAGAAGATACTACATGCTTAAAGGTTTTGATACCAAAACCGAGCCAGTTTGAAGGCACAACTCCTATTGCCATAAAGAGGCCTCTGAAATCATAATTTTAAAAAATCAAAATTAAAGATTGAAGGATTTAGTTTCTACTACATTGTACACAAAAACATTTAAAGATGGCCTGTGAAACTCCTGAAGAAATTTATTTTTGTTCCATTACTCAGCCCAGTGATGAGCATCTTCAAGCAAATGTCTGCCCTTCCTCCCTCCTCCACTGCAATTTTCCATTTTCTTCCTTTCATTATAAATCCCAATTTCAAATAATTTCTTGTACCATTATCTTAAATAGATACTTGTTTTCATATGTGTTACTGTGATTGAGTAAGCATTCCTTCAGAAGCCTGAACTTCCTGAATGTTGTGCTAAGGCCAAAAATTACAGCACACTTACTCATCCTCTCCCTTGCTTTAAGGTAATACCAGAGAAGGCCCAGCAGGTCTTTTTGACAATCTTCCCAAGCCATCTGTTTGATATTCGGCATGCTTTGAACAACATAGTGTACCATGGGATGTAAAAACCCATCACAGCACATTCAGTTTAATGTGGAATCCAATGACCACCCATTTTAAAAGAAATAATAACTGAAGGTGAAACATTAGTCAGAGAAGTAGTTTTGCTCTTATTTCTTCCCCTCCCCCCCCCCCAAAAAAAAAAAAACAACCCAACCCAAAACAAACCTTGTAATTTTTTTTTTATTTATTTAATTTTTTGGTCTTGGTTTATGTATATTTTTAAATGTTATATTTCAGTGCAGATATTGGAACATTTTACAGCATCTGGATTTAGTATCCCAGCCTGCATTAATTAACATTCCATAACTAGAGAGACAAAATGAACTCAACAGGCATTAAGATCTTCATGTAACTCAGAAGAATTGAAACCTTGACCTACTGGTAAAACTAATTGGCTAAAACTAAGCATCCTGTACTCCCTGGGCCTCAATGCCCACTCCTGCCACTCTGTTTATAAATTATCACTTGTGCAGGCTGTCTGAATGGTCAGTAGGGCTACAGGAACAATAAAGTATGAATCATGCCTAGAGGGAATAACTAGCTTTACTTCAGACCATGCTGACCCCAGCAACTCAGACCCAAAGTAGAAAAAATAGCCACTGAAGCTGGAAATACTTTATTCACATTAAATTGTGCTGTTGGAGGGGAAAAAAACCACAACAAACCAGTGTTTGAAATTGGAATATTTGTAGCTTTGTCCCTGTGCTGAGGCTGTATATGGCCGTGCCTCTTGAAATTGTTAATAACTTTAAGTATGTAGACCTCATACTAAAAAAAAAAAAAAAAAAAAGTGATGGTGCCAATTTTGCACTTCAGTGGCCATAGATGACTGTGTATCTTTCATTTCTGGAACAGAAAGAAGTCTTAACGCCCAGACTGAACATAAGCATCAGGCAAACAGGGGAAGGGAGTCTTCTCCTCCTACCCTCATAACCCTGAGAAAGGCATAGGGACAAACTGCACAGCGCTACCAAAAGACTGAGCAATACCTTCTGCATTTCACAGAAACAACTTATTTAGCCATAACAACTATTTACTGTCCACTCAGTAGACTAACACTCTGGTCATATTAACCCTGATTTTTAGACCTGTAATTTCTGAAAAATACAACTCTATTTCTGCTAAGGTATGTCAGACTAGCCTGACATTTTTATTACCAGGTCACCAAACACCACCTGGGGCAAGAAACACAACTTGTGAAGCCAACTTTCAAGAAAAACACAGCTTTGATGAATGACATTCTCTGCTGCCTAAATGGTTCGGCTTCAATACAGATTCTTCTTCACAGACAATTATGTACATTTTCTTCTAATGCCAGAGGTCTCTGAATGCCTGACATCTGAAGTACTGATCTTAATATCACCAATACATAAAAAAGGAAAAGTTTATTTTAAGTATTGAGGTTTTAAAAGACTTAGTAACTTAAAGAATAGTTCCTAAGATATATATTTTAATGTTTTGCACTTCTATGATGTTTAAAGAAATTTAATTGCAAGGACTGGGCAAATTTACAAATGTTTAGTTCTCCATAATAAATATGAGGCATGTGTATCCATGCAAATATATCTGCCAATACCCTGTTATAAATAAGGAACGGAAGCAGATTCAGGACACCTATCAGTATTGTTGGGAGCATCAAGGATATATGCATTTCTTTAAGAGCATTTCTAAGTTTTGCTGACTTTACAGGCATGCAGAATTATTTGCAGGATTTAGGTCAACAGCTTTCCTTACATGTATTACCAAACATTCAAATTAGGAATGTTAACTGGCTTTAATAATATTTGTCAAAAAAGACCGAGATGATAGCTTCTGAATAAAGCAGTGTGATTTTTTTATTTTTCTATGTGAATTAGGCTGAGATCAATTCTTAAATGTTTCTCACAGTTCTGACTAATAGACATCTGCATTATTTGAAGATGGAAACCCTGCAATAACTGCGATCTTGTTTTTCCATGATTTCCCATCTGTTCTGTAAAAATGGGCAAAGAAGTCTTGTTTAGAACTTTGATTCCCAAAATTTCAAACTCTTTTCTGAGGATGAGAATCATTACTGAAAATTAATAATTGAACCATTAAGTAGTTTGATATGAAAACATGCTCTGATTATACATGTCTGCAAAACATAAACTTTAAAAACATCACAAATTGAGACCTAATAAATTCATACAAGTATTTTGGCAGATAGGAAAGCACTTGAACTATGCTTATTTGATTTTAATATCTTTCTGTATAATTATTGTACAGTAATAACCCTTCAAGAGAAAACAAATAAACAGTTACATTAAGGTGCTAAAACAAGTGGTGCTTGTTACCTTATTTTGTAAGTGTCTTAGGTATAAAACTATTGCTTTAAGTAACTCTTCTTCTAACAGAATATGTGTATTTTTGGCACTTGATATTAAACAACAGACAGGGGTTTTCACACCTTTTAGGTGGTTTTATAAGGAAATAATGTCAAAGCATCATTTAGAAACTCATGAGAAAGCAGAAGAGGGTGCCCAGGAAGCTCCAGACAATCACCTTTACTTTAACTTGTCAAGAAAATCTTTACTAATTAATGCAGTTCTGGTACTTTTCCTGTTTCCCTTCAACTGGAATTCTCATTTTCCACACTAAAGCTGTACGTTGAAGTAAGAAAGTGTGATATTCACATAGTTTGAAAGAATTTCAATTCATCACCTAATTGTTTGCTGTAAAATGTCTACATGTATTTCCCACCCCACCTCTTGTAATTTCACACAGAAGTCTCTGTGTATATTTTGCTTACAGTAACTGCTCTAATTTTCAACAACACTTCCATCAGAACATTCATCTGTATATTCTTCAGGAAGGTATCATACACAATGTGTTTGCATGAGCACGCAGGCTTTTTTACTAGGTGTTTCTAATCACAGAGGAACATAAACCCTTTTCTCTAGTATTATCTACCTAGACTATCAAATTCTTATCCGCTGTCAAGCAAGATAATTCTATCAGATCTTGCATCCTCAAATCTTGTTTTCTTGGTTGTCAAAGCCGCAGTTTGGGCTAAATGTGATCTATTGCCTTCTTAACTATTATTTTATTTTATTTTATCCAGTGTCTCTAATGCATAATATGTGATACATCCAGAACCAGATGCAGGTGAGAGTAAATGAAGGTACGTCCTGCGCCACCACGCTGGGGCGGGATGGGTGGGCTCGGGGCAGGGAGCACGGAAGGGCTACGTAGCGGGCGGGTGGTTGCTGCCACCCAGGCTGAGTGCATCCGCCTGAGAGTTGATGAGAAAACAGACCACTGGGCACAGGTAAGTTTATCTACTCCCTGCCTGTAAACTTGATGGCATTTGTGGAGAATATCCACAAGAAAAGCGAGTTCCCTTCTAGTTAGGTCAGTTTCCTGACAAATTCAACATCTTTTGCGCTCCACACTCACCACTTTTCCCATGCATAGCACTTAAAGTGTAATGGAAAGAAAGAGTAAATGTGCCGTTAGTGAAAGAGACTTCGAAATTATAAATACTTCTTGCACTATATTCTATGTGGTTACTATAAAAGGAAAATATTAATACATGTGGTAAATCTAGTTTCCTTGGAGAAACAGCCTTTCTGTCATAAAAACCCTCTAGCTACAGAAATATGTGTGCAGTTTACTACCTGCAGTCTATTAGCATGGTTCAGCTAACTAAACTGAATGTACTCACATATTTATATTTCACTGATTACTGACTTGGTCAGAGGAAGAATAATGTTTTTGAAAAGAAAAAAGGCAAGCTAATGCTGGAATACCTGCATGTTCATCTCACTGTATTGTGGGAAATAGTAACCTAAACATTACTGTCTTTGGACAGACACTATTAAAAAAAAAAAAAGAGAAAAAGAAAAAAAAAAGACAAAAAACTTGTTTATTAAAGATGAAATTATCTTAGGGAAAAAAAAACAACCAAAACCCCACAACCCAAACTTATCTGTAGCTACAGCTAGAATTTTATAGCTTCTTCTTAAAGTCTTCTATTGCAGACTTAATTTTTCTTTTTTTTTTTTTTTTTTTTTCTCCTCCTTCTCCCGTTCCCCTTCCCCCCTGTCCCCCATTTATACAATTTAGACTACATGTAAGTTCTGGTCACTTTCAGTAACAGACAATAGCCTAAAAGTGTTACAATGTTATCAGAACAGGGACTAGATTTACCTCTGCTGACAATTATCTGTATTGCTTTAAGTAATGGTGAAGTTAAATAATACTGACTTACAGCCACTTTCTATAGAAATTATTCTAATATCCACAGAAAAAAGTCAGTGCAAGTTAATTATTTCTGTCTACCATATGATATAAAATCTAAGCTATTTCTAAATGTTGCAATGAGGAAAGTTACCTCAGGTAATCATGAAGTGAGGGAACTTCGTTATTATTCCTTTAGCTGGCTCAAGCAGCTGTAAGTATCCATCCCTTAAAAAATAAATAACATCAAATTGATAAGAAAATAAAGTGAATGAAATGAAATTAAATGAAACGAGATGAAATGAGATGAAATAATAAAATAAAATAAAATAAAATAAAATAAAATAAAATAAAATAAAATAAAATAAAATAAAATAAAATAAAAAGAATCAATCAGCAAATTGCACTGCCCGGCTTGTTTTGTGAACTAGAGATCCTCAGGAGCGCGATGGGGCTCGTTGCTGTACGAAGGCACGTTTCAGTGTGCAAACGTGCTACTTTTACCCCCCTCCCCCCCGCCGCAGCGGTCGGTAAAGGACAGACGACCGGTATGAAGGTCTCTTGCAGAGGGCATCGGACCCGCCCCGCTCTGCAAAACCGCGGGGGGCGGGGGGGAGGCTGGCAGCGTGGAGGAGCGGGAGGGATCCCCGACGCGCCCTCGGGAAGGTGGGATCCCTCCCGGTGTTTAACGGTAGCGGAGCAGACTTTGAGCAGCTGCCGCCCGCACTCCCGGACATCTCCCGCTGCCTCCTCCCCTCCATCCCGCCGCCCAGGGGGCCGCCCCCGCTGCGGGGGTGCCCGGCCCGCCCCGGACCGACGGGGTAGCGGCGGAGCGTCCCGCTCCCTCGGCTGCGTCAGGGCGCGATCTCCCGCTTGCACTTTGGGTAGACACGAGGTTTATGTGCGAGGATTTTCTCCTTCACTCGCCCTCACCGACGGTGCTTGCTGCTTTTTTTTTTTTTTTTTAACCCGATTCCAGAAGAAATTACAATAATTAAAAATACTATGTATACTTACCATTCTGACCTCATAATGCTTTGTCATGGTCTTCGGAAACGCCCTGCACACACACACACGCACACGCACACATAGACGTATGTATGCGCCTTCAAAACAGTTGTGCTAGGGTCAAAGAGGGCGGGGGGCGGGGGGAGCACTGCCGGCGCTGTAAAGTACACCACATAAAAGGAGGGCGAGGTAACCACCCCGGACCAAACACTCCCCCCCCGCCCCTCCAGACCACGCAGGAAAAGCGGGGGGGGGGGGGGGTGGTGGAGACGCGTGGGTAGAGGGGAAGGATCCACGCTCCCATCCGGCTGTTGGAAGCGCCTGCCTTAAAAAAGGAAAAAAAAAAAGGCCAAAACCGTCCGGCACGCACAGAGTGAGCCTCGCTTGCCTGCACAGCCGGGTGGAGGTCGGCGCGGCGGCCGAGCCCCGGGGATGCTGCTGGCGGGGCCCGCACCGCCATCGGGGCGCACCGTCCTCAGCGGCTCAGCCCGCCGTGCAGCCAGAGAGCTGGCTGGGGCTCACCTGGTCAGATCTGAACATACCCCGCTGCTTCCAGCTCCTCTTGCGATATTCCCCCCCCCCCCCCCCCCCCCCGCTTTTTTTTCCCCCCATGCAATGGATTTGGCTGCAACTGCATCGCCAGTGACACTCCTTTCTGCACCACTGCCCCAGCAGGACTGGCTTCCCTAGCCTGGACAGCTTGTATTGCCCTCCTCGCCACCCTCGCCTTTACCTAAATCTGTTCCTCTGCCTCAGACTCTGCTGCTGGAGGTGAGGAGGTGTAACACCATCAGTTTAGTGAATCTTGTCCAAAGTGTTTCTCCAGGAAGATATTGCTTGTGCCTGTTGGGAAGCAGGGGTTTCATGTTGTCAAATGCCACGTGGGGTATTTGCAGTCAACATGCACATCCACCCATAAACTGTCATGTTTGCATAATACCCTGCTCTGACACACCCCACCCCACACTCCTCCTCATTTCCTTCTCAGAGATTGTCATCACCCCTCTGTTAGAACCAGTCTGCTAGCCCATATCCCATGGAGCCATGGAGCCCATAGTGATAGACACCTTTGGCTGGAAAAGATCAGGCTGCTTTCCCATCCGCCTTCCCTGCACATCCCGAATTCATGCTGCTGCCTCCTCCTCCTTCACTCAGCACCATCTTTCTTGCCCCTGGGCTGTCCACCAAAGACCTGAGCTCCTTTCTGTTGGTCAGTCCCTGCCCTGGCACAAGGCTGCACTTCATTCCCTTGCTTCGTGGTGTGAGTTTGGATGAGTCACTTTGGCTGAATCAAACCAAAAGGAGCTGGGCACGCAAGGGATAGTGACTGGACGCCTGAACTGTGGAGACCTAACACCTGTTTTGCTCTATATTTGCCTGGGGGTTATTAGGTTCATCTCCTCATCTGAAGCGAGCATTTCCTAGGTGGTAATTTAATTTTCCCAGCTGCTCAAATACTGCTTGAGACCTTCAGCATAAAGCTTCTCAGAATGGAGGTGTCTCAGCCACTCCAGAGACTCATTTTAATCTGTTCTGGTGCAGAGGACAGATAGGTCTGTAACCCTGCTCCTTGCTTTTATCCAACCTCTCCTTGGTGTAAAGCTTCACAACAGGCAGCTGTGGTGCTGGTATTGATGCTGGTGATGCTGCCCATCTGATACATGATGCTGTACCAGTCAGAGAACTTGGGTAGGAAATGGGAGGAATTCAGGAATTCATTTTTCATCTTGGGAGGTTCAAAGGCACATCTTCCAACTCCCACCATAGCTAGAAAAATTTCTGGGAGTAGGAACTACCTCCCTTTTTGTTGAAGCTGTGCCAGAGTGTTGTAAAGGACTTAAAGATTCAGTGGATGAAAAGATGAGAAAGAGGAGATGGCATAACTGTATGTTATGGTGTTAGCAGATCTAGGACAAAAGTTATCTCTAGTCTCTAACCTCAAGTTTGTTCTGGAAAATTTTTCAACAGAAGATTAAAACTGTTCAATGTTAATTTCTGAACTACTCGACTGAAACATTTTTCCCTATGTGCTGTTCAGGGACTTTATATATACTCTGGGTTTTGTGTTGCAAAGGCATATGGCTGCAGTACTGCAAAGATATATCCTGGAGTGTCTAATTCTTAACTTTTTAAAATTCTTGAAAGTCCTTTATTTGCCCTAGCTCATCTTCTATTGTTTCCCCACCTATGACAAGCACCATGAAAATACTGTTACTAACATTGCTTGTACCTACTGAAGAATATTAAAGGACAGTTTGTGTATATTAGCTGCATTTTTTCTGCTGAAGAGCAGAATACACAAAAAATTCTCAAATATTTTGTTTCCAAAAAAGATATACACAGAATGTATACTTAAAAAATAGCATTATTCTCATGCATAAAAATATATACAATAGTCTGTGTGACAACCATGTCTGAGAACTTGGGTTTTTTGGCCCAAAGAAGAAACTGGGAGATGAGAGCTGAGTTTAATGTTTTCTTGGTAAGTAACTATGCTGGCCTGTACAGGAATGTGTCACTGCGGACAGAGAGGTGAAGGTTTGTGTTTGGCTGATTCCACCCATAGCCCACATGGAAATGTTGCTCTGCTCCTGCACAAAGGCTCATTTTGAGACCCAGTGCCCAATGACAAGGGATGATAGCTTGTTGTTAAATGTTAGGAAGAACAAAGCCCTCAACAAAGTCCCTAAGCACTCGGCAGTTACAAAGTTGTTGTGTCCAGTGTTTGTACAGGGATGTGGGAAAGGTCAGAATAGCTCGTGATGGAAGAAATTATAAAAGCAAGAAAAAACAGAGGTTATGTTGAACACTACTTCCCTTTTATTTTTTTATTTGGGAAGTATGTACTAGATATGTTTGCTCCAAAAGACCGCCTAGGCAAGAGTCCTGTAGTACTTGCAAGGACAAATGATTTCTGGAAGCCATGTCCTTCTCTGCCTATTTCATAACATCCCTAATCCCTTTTCAGCTTTTACAAGCACTCTGCTTCATTGATGATGTGTCCTGTTAGCTACAGAAGTAAAAGGAGAGATTACTATATCCTGCACTGGGCATTGAATTTCATATAACTTCTTTTCTTCAGTCTGCTCTTAGGTTCTTCTGTGCATTTTTATCCTGCTTTCTATGTTCATTCAGTTTTAAGTTATTGAAAACATTTTGAAAATTAGTGAATTTCCTCAATATTGTCTGGATTCGTAGAGATCAGGGTGATTGCATCTTTGAAAAAAAGAGTCCTTTACACTGATGAGATTTCTGTTCCTTGAAAAATGTAAAGAATGAGCAAAAAAAAAGTAATTAGTGTAGAACATTAGAGTACATGGTAAATATTTCCCTTTGGTTAGCCTACAATGTATTGAGAAATGTGTCTGAGAGTAAAAATTGATCAGATAATATACCACCATGTTGAGTACCATGGATCACTTAACTTTCTGACTGAGGGCTTTTTTGTTCTTCTTACTGGAGGTTTTTCTTGCTTGTCTGCTGTTCTGGGGGATTTTATATCAGATTGCAGGTAGCTGAACTTGAGTGAAGTATGGGTGTAAGGTTTCAGCTCTTGGATCATTAAAATGTCTGATTATGAGACATTTCAAAGCCAAAATTCTAATAAAACTGTATCTCCTGTCTGGATATCTGTCTTCACTGTTTCAGAAGATTTTATGCTCTCACAATCTGTGTTTTTAGGTTGATATTTATGTAACATCTGACAAAGAACAATTAATTTCTCATTAGCTGCTAAGCAAATGTCATGCCCTCAGATTTTAATCACCCAATGCAAATATCATCAGAATACAATCTATTTGCTACATTCTTCTCATTATATCATCTAGGATAATGGTGAATATTTTTCATTTCAGTTCATGTGTGTGAACTTATTTTTAGATCTAACTTGCTGAGTATCTATTGGTTCCATAAATACTCAAATGTTTTATTTTATAATAGCATTATTAAAAAAAAAAAAAAGTAGGCTTCATTGTTTGGTGTGGATTTAGATGAAAACATGTCTTCATTCTGGACTCTAGAAAGTGAATATATATAAATTATAAATGTTTGGCTTTCTACCAAGATGATATGGCTTAGGCTTTCTGCTTTATCGGTCTTCTGAAACCTGAGGTGACTTTGGTCTACCATCCCCAGTGTAGCTGAACTGCCTCCTTAAGTTATAGCCACACCTGTGGTAAAAAAGAATGGGAATCTCCTAACTGAAAAGACAGGAACTGGCTTGTTTCTTTCTGTCTTTCATTTTGGGATTCTGTATAAGCCGCTTCAAATTTTCTCTTCTGCCCTGGGACCTGGAGATATTTAGGTACTATCTGGAAAGCAGGGTCAGATCAAGTCTGTAAATTTTGTCTATTAATAGAGTAACATCTTCTTATTCTACACACAGAAGTACTCAACCTTTAGCAGTGGGAGATACATCTTGTCATCAAACAGTACTACAGAGACCCACAAAACCATTGCATTGTAGCATCTTCCTGCCAATAGCTAACAATGCAGCAGCGTTATCAGTTGTTGTTGAAACATACTTACTCAGTTTAATGGTACAAATGCAAAATCACTTAGTTTCCACCCCTTCCACTCCAAGCCTAGTTGCAAAAGGCAGTGAGAGCTTCACCCTACTTCATGTCCCCACGATGGTTAGAGAGATGGCATCTTTCCCCTTGGTCCTCCCAGAAAAGGTATTTGATTTCTCTCTGGTCCGTGATGTTGCAACTGCTACTGTTGTGAACCTCCACTCCTTCAAAAGTTAGTTATTCAAGGAAGCGTAGGGGAAAAACTATGCCAGTGACTCTTTAACAGAAGGTTGTACCCATTTTTGCTTGGGAGCACACGGGCAGGAAGTGTGTTAACTTTCAATTTGGTCCTTCCAGCTGTTTTTCTGTGTCAGTCCTCCACAGCCGTCCTTGCAGGTTTTGCCTTCAGTTAGCAAAGAAAAAGAACCTCACTAAATGTGAAAACACAGGAACCAACATGAAAATGTAACTTAAAAATCAACAAAGTATGAACTCAAAAAGAAATTTTCACTCAGAAAGGGAATAGACAGACTTGAGAGTTGTGACAAGATACCATCTAGCAGATGGCTGATAAAATGTCTGCACATCCAAATTGTGTACAATTTGAAGGGCTGCATTATTTATCTGCTATAACAATTAACAAGAAACATGGGAATCGCACCACTACATCTGAGAAATAACTTTGCCTTTATTTCTCCCCTCCTTCCATTCCCCATCCATTAGAAAAAAGACTTTATGGGAATGCTTTTAATCTTAATGAGAAATATCTGTGTGTGGTTCACTCCTTTTTATCTATCTGCATGGCAAAGAGCTTTTTCTCTCTTTCAGGAATTGCTTAAGCCACTCTGGAAGCTGGTCACTGAACAGAAGTGGAAGCAGGCTCATTATGAGGACTACAGTTAGATATGTGCATTAATGCATGTACAGTCATCAGCAGGAGACTCTGTGGGTGCTGGAGGAAACTTACCCTGTTTTTCACACTAGCCTGATGTAATCTTAAGGGGAATGTGTGCTTCCGTTATTTTCTTTTGAACAAGATCAACTTGCAAACATTTTGATTAAAGATGAATTTTTGGAAGACAAGTCCTTGTCTTTAGGCAAAGAAAGATTTAAAGACAGATAAATAGACCACCACATTTGTTTTATTTTGGTAACACAGTTCAAATGATTTGTTTCTAATGTAAAACTATTTTTTACTTTCAAAATGCCTTTCACTCAAAGATCTTAGAATGAATTTAATTTAGTGTGTTGGTCTTGTGAAATAAGTACATTTTTATTATACATTTTGTAAATGTGTAAAGTGAGTCAAAATCAATGAGAAATTCTATTTCCATCATCACTGGAATTTTTGTAATGAAAACCTGAAAATTTGAAAAAGACTGTCAGGTGATTTTACTATATACTTGAAAAAAAAAAGTAAAAAAAAAAAAAAGTGATGCAACAGGTCTTTGTAGCTGTACTGAATTTTAAGCACAAATTCCCTCCATGCCAGCTCCTTTTGCTGATTTCAATAGGTATTGGACATAATTAAAGGTTTCAGGAATATACACAGAAAATGGAGACAAAGAAATGAAACAAAACATATATGAACCCCAATATTGCTACAGTTGTTAATTTAGCTAGAGAATCGTGTGACAGAAGTTCCTCCTAAAGGTAAGTACCAGGCCATCTGTGCAAAACTGTATGTATACAGACCTTTCTATCTCATGCATGATTTATTACCATGTGCAATAGTAATAAACTGCTAATATGCGTAGAAGTCTAACGTAGCATCACAAAAGATTACCTCTAGAATTAAAGGCTCCTAACATTCTTCAGAATATTACTTTCCAATTAATTCTATTCACAATTTTATGACTAATTAGTGATTCAACTTAATTTGGTGATTTGGTCTGACAGAGGGCACTTCGCTGAAGTCAGGCTTTTGAACACTACACTGATTGAGCAGGCTTTTGAGGAGGTGCAAACTAAGAAGGATGTAAACAGATTGCATGAGCAGATGTAGTTAATTTGCTGTGCAGGATGTTTTCATGTTAGAAAAGACATCCAGAGTAGAAAGAATGCATATAATACACTTCTGCTCATACGCCACATGAAAATCTGTCTCAATATCCCTTCAGCTTTAAATTCACTGTATCGTGCGATGAGATGGTTGGTGGCAGGAAGAGTTTGTGTGAACCCACGGCCTCACAAGCTGTTGGCAAAATCCTGTCTGACTGTCATGGGGCCAAGATCTCCCTTTGCATTTCAGACCACGATAAACTTGGTTTGTGAGCGCAAGTGAATTCCTGCATGAAAGGCAGCACACAACAGGCGGTGCTGGGTTCTGTGTCAGAGCCTGGCTGCAGCAGGACTTTACAGCCAAGCAATAATAATGTTGTGAGTAATCTGGTGAATGGTTACAAAGTGTGAAGATCAATAACAGGAGCTATTAATTTCCATTCTTACCTCAGACTCCAAATGTGTGATTATATTTCATTCAAAAATCATATTTACAGGTAAAACAGAAAGGAGGGAAAATCAATTTTTTCTCTGTAGACTACAAGAAGACTGAATGCTTAACAAATCTCAGAAAGCATTCTTCACTGCATGTTGGAAAAGTAGCTTGATTTGGAAGACAATGAGCTTGCCTGCATACATAGAAGGTCTCGTTCACTAATTTGTTGTGGTTTTGTGTTGAATAAATACTGTAGTGTTCTCTCTAAACCAACATTTTCTTAGATCTATAGCCTCTTCCTTCAGCACTCCAGCCGCATAGTTTGGAATTCCTAAAATAAGGAAATTTTCTCTATCCAGAATTTTTTTTTCCTTCTTCTTTCTTATAGCTAACAGATTTTTTTTTTTAATAATTAATGGATACTCGGAATGATGTAGGTTTGGGAAGTGTAATGGAATTGGTAACGCACAAATTCAAAACACAATTACGTTTCCATTAAAAAGCCACAGACCTTTTGTGAGACTTTCGTATGAGCACTTAACTTTGTAATGGGCACTAAAATGTAGTTTTCACTAGCATTCTCCTTGGACATGGAGTAATTTTTTTTTTTTTTTTTGTTACTACTGGTTTCTAATAATCACATTCCCAAGCTGTTCCTGTAAGGTCCACAGGTATCTGACTGAAATCAGCATTTACCCAGAGGTGGCTAGCGTTATCAGTGAGTCAGACAGATACCCAAGGAAATGTAAGAATGCAGAAATAGGGGACAACTTAGGTATACTGTGATCATTGCATCATATATGGATTGTTGCATGAAATCACTACTACCCTGCGAATTTTCCCATCTATATGTTGGATAGACAATCCCTCATTATCTTTGTATAAATCTAGGTGAGATTCATGAAAAACAGAAACATCGGGTGTTACTGTGAGGTGACTTGTGAGGACAGGCATGCCACTGCTGCTGTTTGAATTGCTACCAGTTCTAATCACGTCTCTTACTTCAGGCATATGAAAGGTCTCAGAATGAGAGACATGCAATAACCTTAATCAAGGAAAATATTTCTGTGCTTATTTTTTAAGATGTATGGAGCAAAAAATTTCCCTAAACTAAGATAAAAAGCAACGGATAACCTTCATATACACTTAGTAAAATGAACTAAATGACAACCACCTTTCTTTGGCTAGCAATTATTTGTGTTTACATATTTATTTAGTACACCATAGGCTTGCCTTACATGTGGGTGACGTGATTAAATTATCACCTGTACAAACACACTGGATGAATGATGTGTTGAAAACTTTCTGGTTATTGAAGACATCCTATCTAACATGCCAGTGACAACTGAACTAGTGTTGAAATGGAAAAAAATAGATCATTATAACAGGACTTAAATATTGAATATTGTTCCATGAATAATGAGAAGTAAAGGGAAAGAAGAGGTAAAACCCAGTAATTTTCAAACAATAGCTGATTTCAGTGGTGCGAGTCATATAATTTTGCAGAAAAATGATACATTCTTGACTTTTCCAATGTGGACATTATATAGGCAATTTGCAACTCTCTCTTCCTAATAAATTTTACTTGATTAGTTTCTTCACTGGAGAAATTTTATGTAACTTATGAATGTTTATGGCTCTCAATAAGAATAATGTTACATAATATATACAAGATTTTCCAATTTTGTAAATATCCTAGCAGTTGCACACAGAAGTAACATCTGTTGTCTCTGATGGATAAAGTTATTTTATAATTTTCCTTTGCAACTCCTGACCATTTGAGAAAATGTAAGAGGTTCTGCTTTCTAACTTCATTTAAAATCAAATGAAGCTGTTGCTGGCAGTTTTGAGATCCCAGCAGTGTTGGTGTGAGCCTCCATGTGTGTAAGGCCTGTAATCATGTGTGTGCAAAACAGAAGACTAAGAACTTTGTTTCTTTAAGGACAGGCTCCAAACAAGTATTTTGCAAGAGCTGGATAATATAACAGAGACTGTTTACAGACCTCTAGGTAGAAACTTAACTGTTAAAAAAGGTGGACTCAAATTGCAAGGAAGGTTCTTTTTCAGGACTGAGGTGTTACTTTGTGTTGGGTTTGTGTGGCAAGGTTTTGGTAGTGGGTGGGGGCATGGGTTATAGGGGTGGCTCCTGTGAGGAGCTTCTAGAAGCTTCCACAGTGTCTGGTAGAGCCAATGCCAGCCAGCCCCAAGATGGGCCCGCCCCTGGCCAAGGCCAAGCCAATCAGCGCCTCTGTGATAACATATTTAAGAAGGTGGGAAGTTTTTTTTTTACTTCCGGAGGGGGAAGTGCGGAGATGTAACATCAAGGTCAGTGCAGGAGGAGGGGGGAGGTGGAGGTGCTCCAGACACCGGAGCAGAGATCCCCCTGCAGCCCGTGGTGAAAACCATGGGGAAGCAGGCTGTTCCCCTGCAGCCCATGGAGGACCGATGAGGGGGTGTAGAGATTCCACCTGCAGCCCGTGGAGGACCCTACGCTGGAGCAGGTGGAGGTACCCGAGGGAGGCTGTGGCCTGTGGGAAGCCTGGGCTGAAGCAAGTCCCTGGCCGGACCGGTAGACCCGTGAAGAGGGGAGCCCACGCCAGGGCAGGTTTTGGTGGCAGGACTTGTGACCCCGTGGGAGACCCACGCTGGAACAGTTTTCTCCTAAAGGTCTGCACCCCATGGAAGAGACCACGCCGGAGCAGTTCGGGAAGGACTGTAGCCCGTGGGAGAGACTCCATTTTGGAGCAGGGGAAGGATGAGAGGAGTCCTCCCCCCGAGGACAACGAAGCGGCAGAAACAACGTGCGCTGCACTGACCGCAACCCCCATCCCCCTCCCCCCATTCCCTTCCCCCCCCCCCGCCACTGAGGGGGGGGAGGAGGTTGAAGCCGGGAGTGAAGTTGAGCCCGGGAAGGGGGGAGGGGTGGGGGAGGTGTTTTAAGGCTTGATGTTACTTGGTTTTTGTTTTTTTTTTTGCTCTGTTCTGTTTAGTAATAAATTAGATGAATCCCTCTTTCTAAGTTCAGTTTGTTTTGCTCGTGATGATAATTAGCTCTCCCTGTCCTTATCTCGACCCGAGCCTTTTGTTAACTTCTCCTCCCCACCATTCTGGGGAAGGAGTGAGTGAGCGGCCGCGTGGCGCTCAGCTGCCGGCTGGGCCTAAACCACGACATACTTCTTTGTTCCTTTTTTTAAACATAATTTTTAAGTGCTCATTAGGTTTGCTGCAATCAATACTTAAGGTTAGAATTTATTTTTGACAAAATTATATGCAAATAATACTGGAATAAATTTATTACCTTCTCTACTGCCCATGATTCTACTGTCTCCTGGGCCAGACATATCACTACCATTTCACCTTGCTGGGAAGTGAGTAGAGCAGAGTCACTTCCATTTCTGCTGAGCGATCAGAAACCCTCCTTCTCCTCTGTTTTGCCAAGGGGAAATTAAGAGGATCATGCTAGGGTTTTGCTAGTGACAACATCCCTGGTTTGTATCTGTTGCTGCAGAAACTCGTTCCGTATGGGGTTCTATTCTTGAGAGTCTGAATATCTGAATATTTCTTCAGTCAGATTCAGTTAGAATATAAAGGATGATAAAAGTGCATTTTGGCAGGAAAGCTGAGAATATAATTTAAAGAGATTATCTCAGCTAAAATAAAAAAATGAAACAGGTAAAAAATCTCCCAAAATTATTTCAGAAGGAAGCACACCAAATGTTGTCCCTCAGTGGTAGAACATCTTAATGGCTTTAGCATACGCTAACTACCAGGGGTCGTACCAGTCAATGTTTTCATAATCGTCTTCTTCACCTGAACATATGATCTTCTTTCCCAGATGGGTTCATATGACTAATTTTATATGTAATGATATAATGTCACATTGGCAAAATGGTATTTGATATATTATTCTGTTACATGTTTGGAATGTAGATGATGATGGTGATGATGGTGATGATGATGATGATGATGATGATGATGATAATAATAATAATAATACCACCACCCTATTTTTTTACAAATTTGAAATAAACAGCAATTAATAATATCAGAAATTATTTCAGGATTTAACATCAAAAGGAGTGGAAGGACAAAGACTGAATTTTAAAATTGTTGCATTCTCATAATCTTCTTAATTCTCCAGTTCTGCTAAGAATCTTATAATGAAATGGAACAGGACCAAATGCATGAGTTCTGCATGAGTAAGTACCACATTACAAAATTGCTTTTGCTGTTCAGTGTGGAAGAGTCAGGCATAGGACAAGTTGCGTAATGGGTCACTTCCTCAGAGTTTTTTCCTCTGTTCTTCAGCAGACCCCCAGTTCTTGTGCACGTTTAAAGTATGGTGCAGAGAATATCTGTTCACACAGAGTTCAGTTTGAGGGGAGTGGTTTTGAGTGTTTAAGATTTACCTTTCTTCTGTTACTGTGAAGAGGTTCTTGATAATTGGACTTAACACGACACCCTGCATCCTACACAGATTCCTGCTTATTTATGATTTCTTTGGAATATGCATGCATTTTATAAATGATAATCAAATGAATTTATGTCAGAGCATCTTGGTTAGGAGGAAAAAGAAAAGTGGGTTGTTTCTTTTCCTGTGATACCTCATGAAGTCTCTCAGTAAATATTTACTTCTCTTCTGTTGTCTTCAGTACTCCATCACTTCAGATAATATTTTTTATACTTTCCCCTGCATTGGAATAGAGGTTGGAGCAGTACGATGGTCCTAGTCCATCTACTTTTCAGTAAATCTATGTTGGATTACAAAAAACCTGAATCAATCCCATTTAAATAACTTATGTCACTTTATGTATTCCAAAGATGAAACATTACCATTCAGTTCAAGCATTGATGGTTTCCTTCTTCAGATTTGAGCAAGTACACCGTGGACAACTGTTGCCTTTTGATTTCTATAGCACTATTTATTTCCCTGGGGCAACAAAGCTTAACTCGGCCTTATACAAAGAGCCCAAGGTAAATTTAGATTTTTATCCCTGTGGCTGTGCAAAATCTGTCAGTGTAGAGATGTGATTACAGCTCAGTGGTTCACTTTATCTTCTGTCATTCAACACTGCAGAACGGGTGGTGCACACAATGGGGGAATGAATCAGCTGCTGCTTTTGCTGACTTGGTGGAGAATAGTAATTCCTAGGAAAATTCTTCTGTGAGGTTTTGGTCATAATTTGCCAAAGGCTTGGATATTAAGGACATAGAGGGCTAAAAACCAGTGTGGATACTCTCTGTATTTACCTGTGTTGATTGTACACTTTTTTAGATTTATGACAGCTTTTAAATGAAATAGCTGAATCTACTGAAGCCATTCAGAGCTCCTCCTGTAATGAACAGATCTGAACAGCTCGAAAAGGCTTAATTAAGGGATATCTCTGTGTTTACAAATAACTTAATCAAGAAGAGTCATGCCTTCTGAAATTTCTGTTTCTCCACTCTTAATATTGTGTTAGTATTAACTGTAGCGACCAAACTGGCAATATCTTTGAAAGCTTTTGGGCTTTTGGAGAACATCCTAAGGTGCATGTGAAAAATGAAGAGTTTTTAGTATCTCTAAAAGATAAAGGTCTTGGTGCCCCTGTAGAAGGAGACCTCAGAATAGTAATAGAGATATGGACTCTATGTTTCTTAGTCTTTCATTATGATCTGCATTCTGTTTGTTTGGTGGTTTGGTTTTTTTTTTTTTTAAAGTTTGCATGGGATACATGCCATGTTCTACCAAAACGTGCAGATAGTTAGCAAACTGCAGCATCTGCAAGTTGGCAAATGTCAACCTGTTTGCACCACTTTTATCCTACCCACTGTTTTTATTTTGGCTTGTACATTGTTTCTGCCATCCAAACTGGTGGTGGTAATTCAAAACAGCTACTAAAAAGCATATTTATTTAAATGTGTCTGAATTTACATTATGCCATAGATAGAGTTGGCGAGCAACCTCTCTGTCAATTGAAAGCTCCATGCTTATTTGAAAATCATTGCAGAAATCTTCCTGAGACAGAAGAAGATTTTTTATACCACTTTCTACATACGATGCAGTGTCATCCTTGTCTTAGTTACAGCCTCATGAATTTGTACAACTTTAAGTATACCAATAGGTTATATTTTTGAATAAATATAGATTCAATTATATTTAATGTGATAATCATTAGCCTAGAAACAAATAAGGACTAAAATTAAAACTGTATCCTCAGCATATATTATAATAGTAAAATACTTCTGGTAATAAATCCCTGTTTCAAATTCATATAAAAAGCCAGACATTACATCCTAGAGGCAGAACACAACAAGCTAAGTGTGGATAATAAAACATACCTGCAATATCCCTTAACACAGCTGAACAGATGCCAAAAAACCTTTGCTGACTATAGAAAATAACCTCTAGTTATATTGTATTGTGGAAGATTGCAATATAATTGTGTGGAAATCCCTCCAAGGTTATTTATTAGTCCTACTTCTCTCTCAGAGGGTCACAAAGATGCACATTTTCACAAATTAAGTGTTGCAGTGCACCAGAGAGACGTAATATTTTGTCAGCTTTAAAACTGTGAAATACTTAGTATGTTAGACCCACATTTTTGATCTGTCCTTTAGTGATTGTCCTCTCTTTTATGTTTATTTCTCAGCTTGAAGCTTGTAGGTCATTACTTTTCTGAAGCACTGAGTGCCTGCAGACTCTGTCGATCTTTACGACCTTTAAAGCCAGACTCCAAACCCACTTAGGCAGTGGCTGCTTCTAAAAATTTGGTCTTACATGATTTTCCAGACCTAACTTTTTCTTCATGATTCACTGATTCATTATTCACCAATACAAACTCTGTACTTTTGCAGCTTGTATCTCAGAAATGTTCAGAATTGCCATGCCTCTGTCCCCCCTAAAAATGGAAATTTTAACACTGACCTGCTGCAGAACTGAGCTTGTAGTAACTCTTTCCAGGCCACTTCCCTGATGCTGTTAGAGTGATCCTGAAGGTGTGAAAGAAAAATCTGTGTATTTATAGAGCCAGTTAGTACTTTGAAACACTTATGCTGCTATAACATGTACTACACAAAAAGTGATGTCTGATGTGCTGTTAAATCAAGTTATTAAAAGGGAGACTTCAAAGTACTTGAGTTACTAAAGTTTGCTTGAGTCACTGAAGTAATAGTGAACGTCACTTGAAATTGCTAAAGTAGTATGGTGGGGTGAAGAGGGTCACAGCTCTGTTATGTGTACCCATCTTGAAAACAAGGTCTGCTTTACCACTTATTTTGTGTTCAGGTTCATAGTTGAAGCTGGAGCATTGGTCAACTGGATACGTTAAACATAGAGAAACACATGATGCCTGCTCTGAAACGTTTGGAGTTGTTTTAAAGTCAAGACATAGCACATAAACTGTAAGTTGCAGGGACACAAAAAGGATATGGGGAAAATAATAGAATTTGGAGTTGACAGGGGGTAACAAGGTGACAGATGTAACATTCATGGAAGTGAATCGCCATTGCTTTCCCCAGGTGCTGGGATATGATCCACTGTTCCCACATTTAGATATTAGAATCAAGTGAACATTTTTACCATTTAAAAATATTTTTATCCAAGTACAGCCCTTCAAGCTGTTGCCATTCCTCATGCCTTTCCACACTAAGGAAAAAAGAAAACCCTTGTCTTTGCTATTATTTTCATACTTTAGAGTTGTACATGGGGAAAAAAAAAAAGGCACCTGTCATTCAATCAGTTGCTTGCTGGTATGAAATTCTCCTGTTGTGGCAGCTAAGACCATCAGCATGAGATTTGGCAGATTCTCTCTGCAAAACTTTTGCACAGTACCTTGACAGTACCATGCACATTGACTTGTCCTTGGCCAGGTCAGAACAGAGCAGAATCCCAACCAGAATTCAGGACTTTCATACTCTGGAGTTCTGGGTTTTTTAGACCTTACTGCCTCATCACTGTACAGGAGAAACTAATTTCTTTGCCCAGACTACCTGTATATGTTGTGGTTGTTTTTCTCAAACAAACGTCTTGCCAATTTTACTGTGGAAAAAGTTCCATGACAGCTCTGGGACTTTGATCTTTGACTAATGTGATCCCATCATATCTCCATCATGTCAGTGCAATAAGTGAGTGAAGAATATTTTTTTATGATTTTTTTTTTCAAAAACAAAAAAAAGGGAAAAGAAAAGAAGATTGTATTCCACTTTAAAGAAAAATCCCAAACTTCTGAAAGTCTGCATTTGTCTCCCCATCTTGGGGGCATGATCTGAAAAACAGACAGTCTAAGGGCTCAGGAACTTTCCATTTTTCTAAACTCTCTGGTTGCTGCCAGGCTCCAAGGCAGTTTGCTGCAGTGTCATACCTCTGTGATTTCCAATAGAATTTGTTAAATTGGTACGATCTCAGCAATCATTCTGCAGATTGGAAAATAACTGAAAAAAAGTAGTTGGAACTGATCTTTATTACTGTGAGTGATGGATTTGTAGAGACAGAAAGAAAGATTCTGCAGGATTCATTTACTTCATTACATACACCAGAATCCAGGCTTTGACTGAAGATACCTAATAACTTCTTGATATCAAAGTATCCAGAATTGAAATAACATAATTTCTAAATTGGTTTGTCCAGTAACCATGTCTGATTCCTAAGAGTGGCTTCATTATTTTAGTGGTAATCCATGATTCATTTCTTTTGCGAATAAGTTTGCAAAAAAATAGCTTGTCTGGAGTTTCTCCCGAGGCTTAGTTTAGGAGTCTGTAAGACAACTTCTGCTAAGCAGTCAGTGGGGTTGGTGAAGGTAGGGATGGGATTTGCTACGCAGAGTACTTCCTTCTCTCTGATAGCCTGCACAACCTCTGAGTGTCTAATGATGATCCCCAAGCAGCACCTGATACTTTTGTCAGAGAAGCACATGACAGGAATGTGCATGGATGGAATGAGAGAGAGAAATTTTGTCTTCTTCTTTTAGTTTGGTAAATTTCTTACCATTTTTACATAGAAAATGAGCCCTGATGAGGAATTTTCTTATACGTGCATATCAGAGACCTGGGCCGAGAAGCAGAGCAATCACACATTCCTCACAACAGCAAATATCAAATATTTCAAAAGAACGTGGATAAATCACCTGCAGACAGCTTTGGAGCAGAAAGATTCGAAGTGTTTTCCTCAGGAGTGTTTCTTCATCATCTACCAGTAGCTTGACATGAGACAACTACATTGTACTTGAAAACTTTGCTTTAGAGGGACCGTTCTACTCTGCACCTTACACAGCTGCTGGTTGCTGTTTGTAGACTTTTATGTATCATGGTAGTCTACAAATGGCACAAAGTCCCATGGAATTCAAATTAAGAAAAATATATCTATAAACTTTTCATTACAGTTTATTCAGTTTCTTGCCATAAAAGTGTAGGTTACATGCATTACAAATAATATCTATGATTACATTTTATTCAACTTACTCTTTATTATACTAATTAAAAGTAGATTATAGGTATCCAATTTAAAACAAGATTACCAGTTATTTATTAAGGCCCTTCAAACTTCATATGCCATCTATACACAGTAAGTTTTTTCATTGCTCCTATATTTAATCTCTTGTGTTTATCTGATTCTCATGTGAAGTAGACATTTGGATCAATTTGCTTTCGGTTATACTACAAAGACAGGAAAAAAGTTTTGGAAGTATAAGAAAGACATAGATAAAAATAAAACACCTGTGTCATTTTAGGTTTTATGGGATGGCAAGAAGTTTAAATGAATAAACCATATACTATTATGTTTAATTTTCAGATTTCATTGTGTTTGAGTTTTGGCTATACATTTGTGATTTTGGAAGCAGATAAGCATTGTACTGCTAAAGCATGGAATGCAGTATTAGAAAATATTTAATTTGTCTTGGTTATCTTGAAGGGAATCAAAGAGTAAAATGCTCTCAGGCTAGATTCTATAATAATCCCACTATTACTGTATGTGACCACTGCAAAAACAATGGTTTTTTTTTGTTCTGAAGGTGAAAATAAGTGCAGAAGCCAAAGCTTTAAAGAAACTCTTTTTTTCTGAAATGACACCTAGGACAGACAGAACAACGAAACTGGCTTTTACTCTTTCAGCTGAAGAGAGTGGCGTGCCCAGGCCAAGCACGAGGTGAAGTAACACAGCTCTGTGTAGGGAAGCTTGCATTATGCCTCGCTGACTTACCTGCAGATAAACAATCAATCATTTTGGTTGCTAAGTGTAGCAACCCCATGCTTTCCATACAATCAAAAAGTAAACCATCACAATAAATAAAAGGAAATGGGTTGAAGGGCTGAAAGAAATGTTTCATTTAGTCACACCATTTATGAAAACTGACAATTTGTAATGGATGTTGGCAACAGACAGGTGCAATTACTTCTTTCCTCCTTCTGGCTTGTGGCACTGCTCTGCCTCCTTGCTGGGAGCAGTGAGGCTGGGGAAGCTGGGGGTCCGGTCTTATCCAGGCTCTGCTGACTGTTGCCAACAGGTACAAAGCAGCAGACAGAAGATGAGGTGCCACATAACACATATGAGAGAATAAATGGAATTCTCATGTTTACACACACAAGTCCTGTGGCACTGCCTGCAAGACTCTCAGAGGTGGCGCAGGGTGGGGTGGGGATAAGGCATCTACAAAATGCCATTATATCTCTGATGATAATTGCAGCACTGGAAGCATCTTTACCTTTACTATAGTACTAGAGGGCTGTAGTTTTAATTTCCAGTTTAAGTTGCACAGTATTGTCATATCACAGTGACTAGAGTTTCAGAAGCTTTAACTAATTTTTTTTAAACAACATGGTTTTCTTGGCTTACTTCAGAATCACAGAAAGAGTAAGCTTGCAAATCTTTTAATGAGGCAATTACATGCAGACAAAGATTAGATCTCATGGCACAATAGATTTTTGCTATATTATTCAGTGTCTTTTTGATATTCCACTGTCACTAGACAAAAGCTCTGAATAGTAATGTGACAAGTCTATTCAGGAGACAACAATACAAGATTCCTTAATTGTGCTCACTTGTATGCCACACAAACCTGCACTTAATTTTCCTGCCTGTTTTGAAAACGTGGAAAGAAAATACTATTTAGATTCAACAGCACTTTTAGTTCTTTATCTGTGAAATCTGCATTTTGTATTTGTAAAATGAAAATGTTGAGATAGTCAATCACTTAATTTTTCCCATACAGTGAAAATCATATAATCTCCTGATTCAAAATGTCAATCTTAATATAGAAATGAATTTCTTCTTATTAAAAAAAGGCAAAAGAACTGAGCATAATGCAAACTGCAAAAGGGACGTTGTGCTATTGTCAATGTGAGTCTGTAACCTCATGTTTGTTTTCCAAATGTCTGCCTGAGACATAAATCAAGAAAGACATGGGAGTACATTTTCTTGCTATAGTTTATTTTGTAACTGGTATTACATAAGTAATAATATTTTTACATTTTTCCTTGCGAAAACGGTGTGCATAAAAGAACTGGCTATCATTATTCCTAGAGGGAAGCTGAGGTAGAAGTGTGATGGTTTGCACAAGGCCACATTGTATGTTGACAGCAAATCAAAGATGAGAACCAGTGCTGCCTGGATCCAGTGTATATCCCTATGGACATGAGAAAAGTTCACAGGATCTTCCAAACAGAGATGGAAAACTCCTGCCATAAGTTAACTTCTCACTTCACAAAGAAAGTTATAATCAATACTATGTATTAATCCCAAATCTTTGAAGCCATTCTGGACACCTTTCAGAGTGTCTGGACACCTTTCAAGTCCTTTCAGAGGACCTGAGGGCTGTTCACCAAACAAGTACTGACAATGTTTTTAATTTCAGTTATACAAATGAAGAAATATACATGTAAATATATATATAAATGCATGTATGTGTATAAATACTACATTAGCATAAAAATAAACCAACAATTAAATCTTCACTTTGCTCTTTTCTCACAGGGGAGTAAGCTCTTGCCTGTAGGAGGCCATTGTATTTGAAAGATAACTCTATTTATGTTTAGTGCAGTAATACCTTTCTGTTTCATTGTTCTTGTTCAGAATATGGATGTTCATGCTTATTGTTTATTAAGAACAAGACTTAATTCAGATTTTAAGAGTAGTGTTTGGCCACATTACATAGGAATCTTCAACAACGGAAAGTTCTTCATTGGTCAAATATAACCAAGACCTCAAGAAAGAAAAAAATACACTTTACCTAGTTTCATCTTCAATCTTTATCTGTGAGTTTAAAATTTTTGCTTTTGTAACAGATACTAAAATTGCAAATAGGGTCCATGACATTTATTGCCAAAGATGTTATTTTTCAGTGAAAGTGTAATTTTTCAATATGTTATTGTAGCTCCACAAAATCTAATGCATACATAAATTCTTGAATGACTTTAGCTCAAACAATAGGGCCACATGATTAGACAAATAACCAAATGTTGGCAGAAGGAGAGTGAAAAGTCAAAAGCCATCAATTGTTTAAAAATTTCAGGGTATTTGCAGGATTTATATAAAGTCTAAACCCAGCAGGACATAATTCCAGGTTTCTATGAGCCTGGTGATCTTTGCTCCAATGTATTATATTCAATTTCCTGTTAGGATTTCAAAGAGTAGGTTGTCGTGGTTTTACCCCAGTTGGCACACCCTTTGCTTTCCCACCCAAAAGAGTGTTGCCTGCCTTTTTCTCATATTTTTAATTGCTGTACGGCTAAGGCACTGGAGTCACAGCAGGTAAAGTAAGTCTTTAGGAGTCTATCGTCCATGTTGTGTGATGGTGTTGAACAAATATACATGTGGAGGTGCAGGAGCTCTGACTGATCTCAGACAGTTCAGGAGTAGCATCATGAAATTGAGAGCAAGGCAGCACGGTTGAAAACACCACGGGCCTCTTGCTCACTGCATCCACCACATGAAGTCATGGTAAAATTAGAAAACTTTTAAAAAAAATTTAGAATTCCCACTGGCTCAGAAGGCTGAAGTGGAATCCCTTTGAGCATAGACATGTAAACAGGGAAATGCCCAGGGGATAGACTCATGGAAAATGCTACCGTAGGATGGGTGATGAACCAGCTGAGAGCTTGTGCATGAGGATTAGTGGGCAGATCAACATAAGTGATGTTGTCAGACTATCTGATCCAGAAGAAAATGGATGAGACCTTCAGACTCACCCTGGAAGAGCCTCATGCTTGCAGGCTCTGGTTCTCCTGGAGGACCTGAACCACTGCAGTGTCTGCTGGGCACAACAATCCAGGCACAACACAGCTGGGCACAAGCAATCCAGGAAGTTTCTGGAGTACATTGACAGCAACTTCCTGACACTAATGACCAGGGAGTCAACAAGGAGAGATGCTCGGCTGGACCGTATGCTTGCAAACAAGGAAGACCTGTTTGGAGATGTGAAGGCTAGGGCAACTATGCAATCTGCAACAGCTATGGGGTGGTGAAGTTCAGAGTTCTTGAGAGGAGGGAACAGGGCAAAAAAAAGACCACAACTGTGAGCTTCAAGAGATCAGACTTTGGCCTGTTCACAGATTGGCTTGGAATAATAATTTGGCATACAGTCATGGAGAAGAGGGGTCCAGGAGCCCTCATTTGTGTACAAGGATCACCTTCGCCTAGCTCAAGAAACATCCATCCTGACAAGCAGGAAATCAAGCACAGGCAGCAAGAGGCCTGCATGGATGAGCAAGAGCTCAGCGTACAGGAGGTGAAAGCAGGGGCAGGTGACCCAGGAGGACTATAAAGATGGTGTCCAGTCATGCAGGGATGGGGTTAAGAAAGCAAGGCCAACCTGGAGTTGAAACTGATGGGGGCAAGACGACAGGTTTCTACAAGGACATAAACAGCAAAAGGAAGACCATGGAAAATGTGTGCTTACTGCTGAATGGGACAGGGATCATGGTGACAATGGATATGGAAAAGGTTGAGGAACTCAGCTCCGTCTTCACCTTAGTCTTTTCTGGTAAGACTGACCTTGGGGAAGCCCAGGTCCCTGAGAGGAGAGTGTGGTGCCTGCCAGCCTCAGCCCTTCTCTGATTCTGTGCAGTGTGGTCCTGGTGCCCTTGTAGCAGCTGAGAAGTGTCACAGAGCATCACACTTCCATTAACTATTCTCTCTCTGTTATTTTTTGCTGTAGTATTTGTAATCATGAACAACTGTATCTTGAGTCAGGGTAAATATTTCTTTGGGAGGGACCACTCAACAGTTTTATTGCTGTATTTTGTAAGCTGCATTTCAGAGAAACTGTCTATTAGTCCAATATATTCAATGAATTCACGTGACCTGCACACTACCCATACGTGCTAATGAAAGTTGATTACTTTCCTCTGCAGTTCAAGCTACCATGGTACAATGTTTGGTAGCCCTTCTACAATGCTTTCTAGAAATATATGATAGGTCTTAATACAAAGTATTTTTAGGACTACAATCCTCTGAGAGTCAGGGCTTTCTTTCTCTCGTGGAGACAAGCATGCATGGTGACATATTCTGCTGCTCACTGAAACTGAGGGGAGTTTTAACCTTCCAAAGGCAATGAAGTGGTGGTGGTTATACAGATGAAGGGAGCAATCTGAATTAAGTGCAGTGTTATCAGTGGGTAGAACCAGTGAAGGATTCAGGCTTGGTAGCCTTTTAACAACTAGTTTTGCATAGCTGTAAATGATGATATCAAGGTGAAATTTTAAGAACAGTTTAGAGCACAGATAAAACTTTAAGAGCAACTTGTGGGTAGTAAGACTCTAAGAGCCCTAATGTGCAACTTTCTTACTATAGGTCAAAAATGCCCACAAAGCATGTGAAATTGCTGATTTCAGTGAAAATCAGTAGTATAAGGGCAGCATCTATCCAAGAGAAGGGCTGGCAGGAAACCTCCCTCCCTCCCCCAGCAGTCACAAGTCCCATCTGGCCCAAAAGTCCCCTGTGCCCTTCTGTCACCTGTTCTGTTTACTCCCCCTTTTTTGCCCCTGTGTGTGTTTGTGTCACCATGTTGTAAAATACCATACCCCCTCTACTCCATACCATACCCCCTCTCTACTCTGCTCTGGTGAGACCCCACCTGGAGTACTGCATCCAGCTGTGGGGTCTTCAGTACCAGAAAGACATGGAGCTGTTGGAGAGAGTCCAGAGGAGGGCCACGAAGCTGATCAGAGGGGTGGAGCACCTCTCCTGTGAGGACAGGCTGAGAGAGTTGGGGTTGTTCAGCCTGGAGAAGAGCAGGCACCAGGGAGAACTTATAGCGGCCTTCCAGTACCTAAAGAGAACTTATAGGAAAGGTGAAAGATTTTTTAGTAGGGCCTGTAGTAACAGGAAAAGAGGTAATGGTTTTAAACTAAAAGAGGGTAGATTTAGATTAGACGTAAGGAAAAAAATTTTTACAATGAGGGTGTTGAGGCACTGGCACAGGTTGCCCAGAGAGGCTGTGGATGCCCCATCCCTGGAAGTGTTCAAGGCCAGGTTGTGTGGGACTTTGGGCAACTTGGTTTACTGAAAGACTGTCAGGGGCATTGGACTAGATATCTTTAAAGGTGCCTTCCAATCCAAACCATTCTATGATTCTATGATACTCCCATGTGCTTTCATACCCATGTGATTTCAGAGCAATTTCTTATTGGCTGTCCATTTCCTTTGGACTAGGAAGTGCTGATATATAAAAACATATACATTTTTATATATGTATATTTGTGTATACATATACTTTTTACATATAAAGGATTATACAAATAGATATATTTTTCTTTGTAAATAGATATACATTATGTGTGTATTAATGCTCATCTGTAGTGTATACATATATAAGGATATATAACTTAAGTATATATATATAAAGAAGTGTAGGAATAAAGTGTATAAAACATTATTTAGCAAAAGCTGGTGAAATTCCATGAGAAGGGCAAAGCTGAAGTGATGGAGCTCCCTCTGCTCCTTGCCTGGGAGGTCTGCTCTGCGCTTCTACACAGAGGGAGCAGAGAGGAGCAGGGAACCTTCCAGTGTAGCACAAAGTCACTCTTCATCATGGACTGATAGCCAACAGGCTCAACATATTGTGAACACACTCAAGAAGGAATTTTTCTGCTAACTTTGGTAGTTTTCCATCAAGGCCCCTTGCCTTTGTACCTCAAGCAGATACTAAGTTTTAATGCTGAGACTTCCAGCAGCAATTTTGAGGTGCCAAACAGCAAGACAGTTAGGGACATGCCTCAGCTGCCTGCCATAATGATGAGTGGTGATATAAATGTATAAACCTGACTTTGTACACTAACAAAAGGAACAAAAAGGTGCAGAAAAAGACTGGGGACCATTTCACGAAAGCTAGTGGTGACTGGCTTTCTCACTGGAAAAAATAAACCCCTATAAAACCCAACCAACCAACCAATCAACCAACCAACCAACCAAAACCCAGAGAGGGGTTGATGTTGTCTTTTTAAAAACTTTAAAATTTTAAAAAGTGTTTTTCTTAAAAAATGGCAGCATGAGGTTCATTTGCTCCTAACATAGGACTTATTTTAAGGCTTTGTAATAATTGTAGTAGTTACAGCTTCAAAAGACAAGTGTCTACTTGCCCATATTGTCAATCCAGAGTAAATGAAATAACTTTTGAATGTCAAAACATTTCTTGCTTTCTTATTTTCTAACTCTGGGATCTGTAGCTACAACTGCAGCAGGAAAGGCCAGACTTTGCCAAAAGGGGATAGGAAATGATAGCACTCCTTTTATAGTAATTAGTAATTCCTGGTCTAATAAATAACAAAAAGTACAGGTTAGGATTTAGATCTAAGCCTAAAGTGTTTTTCGGATCTGCTTTTCACATTTTCAGTCTCTGATAACTATGTGGCTTTAATGTTGTTACAAGAAGCTGTTCTTAAACCTCCTGTTATTTTTCCTATCTTAGTGCCTTCCTTCAGACTTGATGACTAAATATGTGCAATGAAATTATACCCTTTTCTAATAATCCTGTAATCTAAGTGATTGTGTTGGGTTGACCCAGGCTGGAGGCCAGGTGCCCCCCAAAGCTGCTCTGTCACTGCCCTCCTCAGCTGGGCAGGGGAGAGAAAATATAACGAAAGGCTCCTGGGTCGAGATAAGGGCAGGGAGAGATCACTCACCAGTTACCATCACGGGAAAAACAGATTCAGCTGGGGAAATTAGTTTCATTTATTACAAATCAAATCAGAGTTGAGTAATGAGAATTAAACCCAAATCCTAAACCACCTCCCCCCACCTCTCCCTGCTTCCCAGGCCCAACTTCACTCCCCATTTCTCTCCCTCCTCCCCCCCAGCAGCACAGGGGGACAGGGAATGGGGGTTGTGGTCAGTTCCTCACACGCTGTCTCTGCCGCTCCTTCCTCCTCAGGGGGAGGACTCCTCACACTCTGCCCCTGCTCCAGCCTGGGGGCCCTCCCACGGGAGACAGTCCTCCACCAACTGCTCCAACGGGAGTCCTTCCCAGGGGCTGCAGTTCTTCACCAACTGCTCCAGCGTGGGTCCCTCCCACGGGGTGCAGCCCTTCAGGAACAGACTGCTCCAGCGTGGGTCCCCCACGGGGTCACAAGTCCTGCCAGCAAACCTGCTCTGGCATGGGCTCCTCTCTCCATGGGTCCACAGGTCCTGCCAGGAGCCTGCTCCAGTGTGGGCTTCTCATGGAGTCACAGCCTCCTTCAGGTGTGTCCACCTGCTCCGGCATGGGGTCCTCAACAGGCTAGAGGTGGATATGTGCTCTCGCATGGACCTCCATGAGCTGCAGGGGGACAGCCTGCGTCACCGTGGTCTTCTCCAGGGGCTGCAGGGGAATCTCTGCTCTGGTGCCTGGAGCACCTCCTCCCCCTCCTTCTGCACTGACCTTGGTGTCTGCAGAGTTGTTCCTCTCACATCTTCTCACTCCTCTCTCTGGCTGCAGAAGCTGCTGATAGGGGTTTTTTTGTTTCTTAACTGTGTTATCCCAGAGGTGCTACCACCGTGACTGATGGCCTTGGCCTTGGCCAGCGACGGGTCCGTCTTGGAGCCGTCTGGCATTGGCTCTATCGGACATGGGGGAAGTTTCTAGCAGCTTCTCACAAACGCCACCCCTGTAGTTCCCCCCACTACCAAAACCTTGCCACGCAAACCCAAAACAGTGATTAAAACAGTCTTTTAGATCATTGTTAAATGCAGATTAAGTAAAGGCAGTCTGTACTCTGGAAGCTTATCTTATTTTCTGTTAGATCTATTAAAATTTAATTTTTTTTCATTTTGAAAAACACACAAGATGTTGGCAAAAGCTTTAACTAGAAGACATGATTCAGTTGTTGACCATTAGACATGGACTGGCAAGACAAAGTGTGGGCTGACTGTGTTTGAGATGATGAGAGATCTTGTGGATTGCAGAGGCTTTCCTGTCACTTGCCTCATCATTATCTGCTGGCCTGCATTGTGCTGCTCTCTGTTCTGCTGCATGGTCTGCCACTTTACTGGGACTGCTACTCTGCACAAAATATGAGCTCATATCTGGCTAGAACTGTGTGAACTAAAGATAAATATGAAGATTAAAAGATAACATGAATGCTGTGAAAATGATTAAAACAGGTGAAAAGCTTATACAGATAGACTATTCAGAGAAACTCCAAGCACAAGGGAAGACTAGAGACATTCTCCCACTGTGTTGCTGGTATTTAGATTCCAGGTGGTGGGAGTACTAATTCAGGGAACTCTCACCATTTCTCACTGTAATAGAGGCTCCACTGTTAGTAAAATTAATTGAATTTGTGCTTCAAAAATCCTCCCCCCCTCCCGCCCCTTTATTTTCACTTTAGTCTCCTGAAATGCAGTCTAATCAGTGCAATCATAAAATGGAGCAAATTCTAAGGCTCCTTTAGCAGGACTCCACACAGGCCATAGAAGATGCCAGGAGGTACTTCTCTGTGATGGTAACTTATGGCTAATGCTTTCATGTAGCATTTTCTGGAAGCTGTCAAGTCTGACTCTTTGTTCTTTTATGAGAGTCATGATTTTACAGTCAGGAGGTTGCTCTAATGATGCCATCAGCTTTTGCATAATTGCTGAGATTTTTAGTCACCACCAGTATTACCATTTGTACAATCATATACAAATTTGCTAAGTGAAAAATAGGAATCTACTGTGCTAAGATAGGCCTGCATACAGTATAATTGCACATTAACATAGATGGAGAGGTTTGTAAAGTAGCAAAGGAAGACACTAGCTCAAGGCTTTCATGACTATGCCCAACCAGAGGAAGAAACATAACTGGTTGGTTGGACCCAGCAAACAGTCCCAGAAAAACATTGAATATTTTTCATAATTACTTGAGAATCTGTACAGAACATGGCTATCACCACAACAGTATTGAGAAACAACATGTCTCTTTTCTTGCTCAACTTTGAGAAAAGTTGTCATTTCCTGTGGTTCGTATTTCCACAGTATACATCTAGAAACACCACTTTTGCTGTATGCTGATGCAAAAAGATGGTTCTAGCTATGTTTTATGAACATGCCTGGTATTACAGAGAAAGGAGTCTTTGGCAGAGCCTCAGCCACTTCCTCTAGTCCAAAAAGAGTCAGTAATATCCATCACCACTATTTCCACAGCTGAGGGAGCACAATTGTATAGAAGAAAAATGTCCATGTATCAATGATCTACAGTATCTAGTGTTTTGCACAGTTTCCTTTAGACTATCCAACTAACAACGGCATACATAAGATCTGAACAAAGTAGCTGTACCTCAAATTTTTCAGTTACTTTGGTTTTAAATATTTTTTTCACATGTTATTCCTCCATTTGCAATACTGTACCTTCTATGTGAGATTTGATTTCAAGTCTTTTGGAATAATATTTTCCTGGACAAACCTCTTGATCTCTTTATGCCTCAGTTTCCCTGACTATGGAACAGAGAAAAAAATTCTCTGTATTTTGGCATGCAGATTAGAAAACGTTAAGTAAATTAATCTGTTTGATTAGTCTGTTATCTTTCATTCTCTGACAGTCAGTGTTGCTGCTAATTCAATACTTTCATTTTCATCATGGACACCCTAATTGCATAAAGCTGGCATCCTTTGCTGGTTTAAACAAGAAAGGATCTTCCATCTGGAGGAACACAATACAGTGACCAACCCATCAAACTGGTTGTCTCTTTATGCTAAGCCATCCTTTTTCATATAGTCATTTTATAAATAGTTTCCTGTTTGACACTGAAATATCACTTATTTCCTCTGCTAAAGCACACTAGAATTTCATTTTATTCTGTGTTACCTTCTGAGACCAGCCATTATACAGAGTTGAAGTCTCTGAATTGTCTGTTGCTACCTTGATAGAGTGCATAAAAAACTGACATAAATAGCTTACCAGCCCATTGGGCTCTTATTTTAGCCAGCTGTAACATTATTTATTACTTTAATTGAATTAAAAATGAATCATTCTTCTATAGTCAAGTCAAGGATGTTGGCTTTCCTTTATCTTCCTGAAATGTCAGATTTAAACTTTTTTCATCCCAGGAAGACTTAAGGTGATTTTGTAGCTGTTTCTATAGGCCTGTTCCTATCCCCATTCAAATCACTATCAAATGCTTTTCGTTTCTATCTGCATTAGCTGAAGGCTGTTGTGAAATCCATATCCCTTGCCCTTGCTAACCGATTCCTAAATCTGTCTGCTAGTTCAGACACCCAGATCTGACCCTAACTACTCCTTCTTGCAGTGTTGACAGCCCTCTAACAGTTCTGTGCTTCAACATGACCCTCTACTTCATCTCCTGAGGCAGTGCTGATCTGATGGAGGGTTCATAGGATGCTGGTGCAAAATCATGCTTGTGTGGAGGAAATTTCTTCCTGCTTGTCTCCAGCTTGTAGAAAGACACCAATTTCTGCATTTGCTCTCGCACTTGACTGCCTGGCACAATGCAGTGTGGACATAAAGACTTTATCAAGAAATGGAAGTAAAAAAATAACCTATTTTTGTCCAAGTGAAGTCTGGCTGCTGACACCAGATATGTTTTTCTTTCCTTCCTGTAATTTTTCAGTCTAACTGCTGCTACTGCAGAGAGGCAGCTGTATTCATCCTCATGGGACTGTTTGTATCAGGCTCTGGAAACAATCAGATGCAGACTCATGCTGATTACCTCTTGCAGGGTGGTCTGCACTCCTCAGAGATCACTGGGATTGCACTGGGCATAAGAGATTATTTTAATTTTATTACAACCACAAGTCAAGAAATCACACAAATTTGGAAGCTGTTGCATAATGACAAGGGGTGAGCTATGCCCAGCAGGTGGAGAGACTTGCTGTGCTGTATCATGAAAGAGCAGGAACACTTGAAGTCTTGTGGGGAAGGGGAAAAAAAAAAATCTTGCTACCTCTGACAGCACAATGTATTTACTACAGCATATTCCTTAATTTCTCTAACCATAAACTACTATGGATGCAACAAAATGACAAACCAGATGCTGAACAAAGTCTTGCCAATAATATGAAGCCTAAGGGCAAGGTTCACAGGAGCTTTCCAGTCACTAAGAGTCCCTAGCTCTCGCTGTGCCTTCATCTTTCAGAATTGCCTACCTGAAAGAGATCTAGGACAAACAGCATGAACATCATGTCTTGTTTCACATAAAGATAGCCAAGGATCACAATTCATGAGAAAACATGCCTTTCAATTTACCTCCCTCTCTTCAGCTTGCATAAACAAATAATTGTGCTACTGTGTAATTGAATTTTTAAGTTTTTTATTTTCATTTTTTTTCTTTTTCTTTTTGTCTGTAAGCTATTATCTCTTCTTTAAGCTATTTACATACAAGCTTCTTCCCCCAATGTCATGGTTACCTGAGGTTACAACTACAGAACTGAGAATATTGCTAGCTAACAGAAAAGTTGAAATCAGTATCATACATTTAGCAGTAGCTCAAGGATCTCTGACTGATCCAAGTAGCAGCTTGACAGTGGGTGGCAAGTCACTAATTCCCAAATAAAGGCCAAAGCACAGCAGTCCAGTCAGCGACATATTCCTCTGTCTTCCAGCACCATTCTATACTTAGTCCATAACCTGCTATATAGTATTTCACCTCTGCTGTGAAGATGTGCTAGTGGCTAAGTGAGAAACAATAGGAAAAAATGTAGTACAAACATAAACATATACACAGAGCATGGGCTTATCAATATCATTCTTCTCCTAAAGAGGCAAATGCTTCACTGTCCAGAAAACTTATTATGTTGATCTGAATACCCTGGAGTTAATATCAATGGTGACAAAGTTCCAGTAGTTTAAATCCTTAGAAACATGACTGATATTTTACATCTAATAATTGCACCTGGATCATATTGTCAGCTGCTTTAAAATTATGTAAGTAATGTGATTCACTTAGTAATTTCTTCCAATTGACTGCAGTGGAACAAAAATCAACCATATTGCAAGCTTTCTGTACTTCTTGATATTTCTACAGTTCCTAAGGTGCAAAATGCACAATTTCCATTTAAAGAAAATAGTACTGAAGAAAAGTGAAAATATTTGAAAATTTGAGAAGTTTGAAAATATGAGCATGAAAAGTACACAGCACTATGAAAAGACTGTGAGGAACCCTATTTTTATGTTGGTTTGTTTTTCTTTTTTTCCCTAAAACTACATGATTCATAAAGCCAAACAGTGGTTTTGTGACTGAATTTATACTTTTGAAATGCTTTCACAGACAATACCTTGGTAAATGCTTTCAGAATTGTAGCCTAATGTATGTCACCTATGTGGTATCTTGTCCTTAATGTCCCAGACAGCTGTAAGCCAACACAGTGGAAATCCCTTATATTCAGGAACAGATAAACCCCTTCAAATGACACATCTGTACTGCTCTTACTAGTACCTTGCCCAATAATGTAAAGGTTAGGTAGCTGACCTTTAAATATTTCTTATTATTGTTAGCTATTTCTTCCAAATTGGTTTGACCTTGTCTGACTGTCCAAAGGTTAATACTTGTCCTGAAGTACCTGAAGCAGGTTTCTTTCATGCTACCTAAAATTGCAAAAAAGTTTGTAATTTCAAATGTAGTTCTCTCTACTTGGATGCCACAAAAAAACCTCAGGATATCATCAATAACCAATTTTTACTCTGCAGCATTTTGAATATTTTGTTTTGCAGTAGCTTACTTTTAAGCTTTGACAGGAGATAAAAGAACAAGAGTGGGGCATGCCTCATTGTGAAACAATGCAGCTTGTTTTGAAAGGAGGCGGATCAATAGAGCTATTTATTTAAGCCCACAGACCAGTTTAAACGAGAATGATTCAAAATGCACATTAGAGAGATCCAGCTTCCATTCTCTCTAGAAAAGACATTTCTGCGCTTTTTATTACAAAAACCTTATTTTCAAAAGTTTAAAATGCAGTAGGTTAAAAAAGATCCAAAAAGTCAGCTATTTTGACACTGCTCTTTCTGAGGACAGGTCTGTGAAGTTTAAAAGAAGATCAAATAATAGAATAACTTCTCGCACTAATGAGCAATATGAGTGGCCCCTCTACCCCCTGAGCTGTTTCAAACTGGACCATTGGTAACATCACAGGGATGAGAACAAGTAACTTATGGAACTGTTCATGTTTCCAGAATCCCAGAAAATTAGCTTTTTAAAATATTTTTTTAAAGGAATATGTTTTGTTTGTTTGTTTGTGTGTGTGTGTGACAAGTTCTATAGCATTAAAAATTGTTGTCTTTATGGGGTCAAACACAGAAGCACTGAATCTTATATTCAGACACCTCGTATCCCACCTAAGTCCTTGTATTTTTTCCCCTCTCTAGTTCAATTCAAGTAGAAGAAGTTGTTGTCAAGAGCTTTTGCTACCAGCATTATGCAGTATGTGTGCTGTGGGAGACAAACTCGCAGACCAATCCCCAGACCTCCAGGAATCTCTGGTGGCTTTGAAAAGCCTGTATGGCCTGGGTTCCCCTCAGGTGTGTACTCAGGTTTCTTCCCCGGATGGTATTTGGGATGCAGCTAGGGTGTAACACAGAGAACCACAACAGAGAAGATCTCAAATTTGACCACATCTGCCCCACAGTGTAGACACAGCTGCTCAAAGTCAACAAGATATCCTGGCCCAGAAAGTGTGTACAGGGTGGCAGTCTTTGTAGATGCTGTTCAGCAAGCAATTAACCAAGGCTGCTTGACACCTTTTTGTTCGACTTTTCATTTGCTCTTAGCTAGGAACATATCATCCTTTGCTGCAGAACTGTTTTCTCCAGCCAATGCCGATTACGACCCTTGGGTAAAACGCTTGGATGAGATTCATCACTACTCATTTCCTGCAGCAGAATGATGGGAAGGTAGGCAGAAGAATCTGTGAGTGTGATTGCTTTTGTTTATGCCATCTCAGGATTATCACAAGACTGACTGGTCTTTAATCTTCTACAGGCCTTGTAGCAGTCAGACAGTGGTCAGAACACTGGAAAACCTTTGGCAGATATCTCTTTCATTTGCAGACATGCATGTTACTAGATAGAGCTCACAGTGTGTCCTGCAGTGGTGAGGACGTGAGTAGCAGAAGATTAAGCTGAACTATTTACACCTGGTAATCTCAGTGGTAAGAAAGGATAAATCAAGGAATCAAGGTAAGAGCAGGAGTTATCTCCATTGGACCTCTCAGAGTCTTTATCTCTTGCCTCAATGGTTTGTCTGGTACTTTTTGTGCATTTCTCATCTTGATGTCTCTGTCATAGGTTGCATTCCACATCTGGGAATCAGCAATGACAGCAAATGTAACCAACAGCGTTAGAAACCAATGACTTTGCTCCAGGTTTCCACCTAAAATGACTTTTTACCTCCTCATCTTCACTCAGTCATCTTAACAAGGCTCAGAAACGATGAGTCTTCCTGACAAACAGTTCCCCTTGGATCTAATCACAGTCTCATTGCTGGGTCCCTTTATCAGATTAGTAGCCCTAACCAGTTCATCAATATAACAGCAGCTAAGGAGGTAACTAGAAATCTGTTCTTTTCCACCCTGAATTAAAAAAAGTAGTATTTCAATAGTTTGCTCTTCTTGTACCATTGGACATTTGACCAAAATGGAGAGGAAATACAGGACTGAAAAAGAGCCCTGGTATTTGGAGGTAGGACAGATGGCATAATATAACCTCTGCAACGAAACCTCTTTACCTTCTACACTCAGTTTTAAATGGGAGTGTCTTCACTTTTGCAATTGTATACCATAACATCAGAATAAATGTTCTAAAATACAATTTACTCTTTAATAAGGAAGAGAAGCATGCAACACCCCTTTTCAGCTCATGTCACAGCTGCAAACATAAACCACGGCTGCTGGTATGCAGGATATATTCTTTTGTGTGTGCGGAAAAGAAGTAATTACAAAAACCTTCGTTGTATGGCAGAAATAGCTAATGTCATCATTTTGTTATTAAAAAAGGAATGAAAATATAGTCTGAACGTGTTTTATATTAACGCACGGAGACTGTGGGAAGAATATAAGTAAGATACATAGTGTTGTCCATGTCCTAAGATGGAAACATAGTAAGAAAAATATTCTAGTGTGATTTCCACAACAAGGATGAGCTGTGCTAGCCATTTCAAAGTGTGTGCCATTCGTACTCTGAAGCAGGGGCTAATTGGGAGTTGGATGGGTAGAGACATTGTGGTAGTCTCTGCAGATTCTCTGCAACAAGGGTTGCACTAGACATCCTGGAGAAGGGGGGCTAAACTGCGTCCTGGTTCTGCTAATCCTGAATAGGCAGCCCAGCCATTGGCGGAAGAGAGAAAGAAGTTGTTTTGGGAAAGTAAACTGAGATTTGTTCTTCGTGAAGTAACTGATAAAGGCCAGACATCAACACATCCCTCTTCTGCCCTTTGCTCAGGATGGGTGATTGTCCTAGTTTCAGCTGAGATAATTTTCTTCATAGTAGCTAGTACAGGGCTATGGTTTGGATTCGTGCTGACAACAGTGTTGATAACACCGGGATGTTTTCATTCCTGCTGAGCAGTGCTCACACAGCGCCAAGGCCTTTGCTGCTCCTCACACCACCCCACCAGCGAGGGGGCTGGGGGTGCACAAGGAGTTGGGAGGGGACACAGCCGGGACAGCTGACCCCAGCTGACCACAGGGATATTCCATACCATATGACGTCATGCTCAGCCTATCAGGGGCTTGGGGAAGAAGAAGAACAGGAGGGTAGGGGGTTGGTGGAGTTCAAAGTGATGGCATTTGTCTTCCCTAGTCACTGTTACACACAATGGAGCCCTGCTTTCCTGGAGATGGCTGAACACCTGCCTGCCCGCCCATGGGAAGTGCTGAATGAATTCCTTGTTTTGCTTTGCTTGCACGCGCAGCTTTTGCTTTACCTGTTAACCTGTCTTTATCTCAACCCATGAGTTTTCTCACTTTCACTCTTCTGATTCTCTCCCCCATCATTCTGGGGTGGGGAGTGAGTGAGCAGCTGCGGGGTGCTCAGCTGCTGGCTGAGCTAAACCACAACAGTCCTTTTTGGCACCCAGTGTGGGGCTTGAAGGGTTTGAGATGACAACAGATTTGATTGAAATGTGCTAGATTGAATTTATAGCTGTTATTGCTATTTAGCAATTAATTGACAGGCTCCTGTGCTTGCCATGGAGTTTACTTGCCTTACTGTATAGTAGAGTCTCATGCTCGTCAGTGGCTGCTTTTTGCTTTCGCTGCTCGCTGCACTGCTGTCCTGCTTATCGTCTCCCTGTGCTGTGCCTGGGAACAGTCTGACAACAGCGATGGCGATGCGCCTGGGCTGGCACGTGGCCGGGGCATCGCTGCTGTTTCTGTGCCGCCGTACTGGGCAGGCTGGAACTCCAGCGTGAACTTGAGTCGAAGGGACTGTGACCTGTGGGTGAGTCCACGTGGGAGCAGGACACCCCAAAGCGTCTGTGACCATGAATAAGTCCACCCCAGAGCAGGAATATCTTGAAGCTTCTGTGGCCATGGTTATGTCTGTGCCACAGCAGGTATACCTCTGGAGGGATTGTGGCCTGAGGTCCATACTGGAGAAGGTACACCTCAAAGCATCTGTGACTGTGGGTAAGCCCATGCAGCAGCAGGTGCCTCTTGAAGTATCAGTGGCTGTGCATGAGGTCATGCTGGAGTACCTCAAAACATGTGGCTGTGGATGAGCCAGGGCAGGTTTATTTCTGAAGGACTGTGCCTGTGGGCAAGGCTGGAGCAAAGAATATCTCTGAAGGCATTGTGACCCATGGATAAGGCCATGTTGGAACATGTGCCCCTCGAAGCGACTGTGGCTCTGGATAAGCCTGTGCCGCATCAGGTACATCCCTGGAGAGACTGTAGCTCATGGATAAGGCTCCACTTGGAGCAGGTACTCCCCTAAGGGACTGCAGTCTGTGGGTAAGTCCAAGCCGGAGCAGGGGCCAGGGGAGGAGTTCATTGCAATGGTAAACCCAGTGATCTGGTGCAAAGGGACCAGGGGTGGAGATTGTAATGGAAATACCTTTAAATTGTTGTAACCTATGATTTGAGTTGCATGTTACAGGAATTACTGTAGCAGGAACCACCTGAAGCAATGGAGGACAAGCCTTACAGGAGGCAGCGCAAGTGCAGCAGTGACCCGACCTGAGCTGGCTTTGGTGTCCAGTAACTCCATGCATCACACCACCTCTCCTGTTCGGAGTGACCACCATAACAGATGGAGCCCAAAGTCACGGAGTAAATGAACTCAGTGGACATTCTGTGGACATTTTACAGGGGTGGTCTATAGACTAAGGGTATGATATATGTGTATTATATCAAAGGATGGGAAGGGTGGTGGTGGTTAATGAGGATGTATTGGACTGTGTGGGACCTGTGAATGATGTAAATGGTATGGAATAAGTGGTGGATAATGTCCTGGTTTGGGCTGGGATAGAGTTAATTTTCTTCATAGTAGCTAGTATGGGGCTGTGTTTTGGATTTGTGCTGACAACAGTGTTGATAACACCGGGATGTTTTCATTCCTGCTGAGCAGTGCTCACACAGAGCCAAGGCCTTTGTTGCCCCTCACACCACCCCACCAGCGAGTGGGCTGGGGGTGCACAAGGAGTTGGGAGGGGACACAGCCGGGACAGCTGACCCCAATGACCACAGGGATATTCCATACCATATGATGTCATGCTCAGCATCTAAAGCTGGGGGAAGAAAAAGAAAGGGGGGTACTTTCAGAGTGATGGCATTTGTCTTCCCAGGTCACCGTTAACGTGTGATGGAGCCCTGCTTTCCTGGAGATGGCTGAACACCTGCCTGCCCGCCCATGGGAAGTGCTGAATGAATTCCTTGGTTTGCTTTGCTCGTGTGCGTGGCTTTTGCTTTACCTGCTAAACTGTTTTTATCTCAACCCATGAGTTTTCTCACTTTCACTCTTCTGATTCTCTCCCCCATCATGCTGGGGGGTGGAGTGAGTGAGCAGGTGCGTGGTGCTTAGCTGCTGGCTGAGCTAAACCACAACAGTGATGAAACACCGTAATTGGTAGACGTTTCCATACTTATTAAAGTATGCTTGAAGTATATTCAGTTTCACCCAATACATATTCCTGGAGAATGGAAACTCATTTCATATTTTGCAATATGCATGTGTGGTTAAAATTACTCCTTAATATGTACTACCCTGTATTTCTAATCATTGTGCTTCATTTTCCATTGTCCTAGCTGGTTGCCGGGCTTTGTTATAACACGTAAAGTTTTCCTGTGACCTACACAATTTTGTGCCATCGGCAAACATTGTCCTCTGGCTCCAGAAATCTTTCTCAACCACAATACATCCTTTATAAATCTGCATGTTAAAATTAAAACAAGTCAGTTTTGCTGGAGAATCCAAACGACAGGTTTCAGTTTTACAATAAACATTGAATTCTAGTGTGTGAATTGAAGGACTTAATAAACCTTGCTTGTGAAAATGTTGTTCTAGACTGTTACACTCTTAAGATGACTTCCAAAGTCTAGGAAGTGTGCTTTTTAATTATACTGTCAATGTGTTAACACAGTAATCATGCACAGAGTTAGATAAAGTCCCATTTCTGTTAATTTGCCATAGAAGATAAGAGAGTTCCACATTTCTGTTTGGAAAGTGTTGCATACCACCTGTCTCCCATGAAGGCTCACCAGATGTGACTAGGCTGATGATCTCTGTAGGTGCTCAGTAAGAAGGATGTGATGGGGAGGAAAGTTAGACTAGTAAGATGAAGGAGTAACAAGCTGTGCTGGAAGATGAATGTGCATCAGAAAAAATATCAGGAAAGTTAGTCAGAAATAATGTGTTATCTAACACATTAATTATCTTAAAAACACAACAGTTTTCATATCTTTGAGATGTAATAAAAGTAAAACAACAAAAAAATATTTGTGACCTTTGGTCACTTACTAGCCAACAATTCCATTTAAGAGCCCAGAAACAGAATGGAAATCCTTCTTAGGATTCCCAATCCCATCAGGGAAGCCAATGATTCGTGGACATCAGCTTCTCTTGGCAGAAACAATTGCCCTGGAAAGGGTGGTCTACATGGTAGAGTCTATGCTGCAGTTTCTCTGTCTGTCCTTGCTATGCCTATTTTGTAGACAAAGAACATAATTTTCTAGACATGTTAACCCAGAATTACCCACAAGCTCACTGATATTGTAGTTGGGAGGTGCGCAGAGAGGGAAGAAAGACATGAGTTTAGCATGAGAAAGTCCTATATTGTTTAGTATTCATAATGCTCAGAGGTGCAAAGCATAGAGGCTTACATCAGTTATATCAGCCTTTAAAAGAGGTGCAGTAAGAACGTGAACTTAATTGTCTTTATCTGAACAATTATTCCAGATCTTAAGTCCTTCAGTTTTTCTGTGGTAAACTAATACACTTACTATGCCTCTGCCTCATACTTCCATATAGATCAGACAGAATTTAATAAACCTATGCAAAGAATGACAGCTGACACTAATTTAATGTTCAGGAAATTAAATCCAATCACAGCTCCTAAGGTAACAGAGATGATAAAAGTATGCAGATCTCTGAAGAAGTAAAGAGATTAAATGAGGCAACACACCTCCTTCATCTGTAACTGCTAGAAAGCTGCAACAGCACTTTAGATACATTGGTTCTAGAGCCTAAAGGGATTTTTAATAAACCAAGTAAGTGCAGTAGTCTAGCTGATCTAATTGTCCCACAATTCCTCAAGCTGCTAGGTTTCCTCATGAAAGACATTCAACAAATACTACCAAGTACGCCTCTCCCCACCTGTGTGCATAATGCTGACCACATGGATCCTATGAACTTCCATGGGTCTCAGCTAACTCTAGAAAAGAAGTACAGTGAACCATGTCTTGAATGGGAATCTTTAAAAGCATGATAAAACCGAGTTGGTGGGTTCCTGGGGAATACATGCCAAAGATTTGAAAAACATTTGATTTAACATCTGTAGATGAAAGCAGTGGACTAGCAGTTCCCCAGAGAGGTTACTGTGGCTGGCAGCTGATGGTAGCTAACAGGAGAATGCAGCTGGGGCCTTTGCTAGCTGAGCCTGTAACAACCCTTCTCTGTAGGGCGGCAGGATTAAGGATAAGGCTAAGATAATGGAATTTGTGCATGCCTGGTCTGCTTGCTCCGCCTGACCAGAGCACTGATATCACTGTGACAGCTGCCTTCTCAACACTCTCCCCTTGCAGCAAATGGTGGGCCAGTCTGTCAGCTGCATATGTATGCTTAACAGTGACATATTGGCAATTAAGGAGAGAATGATTCACATTTATACTGTATGTGGGTAAATAGTTCATGAAATACACAAGCATGAACTGTAAGGGTAGAGGAGTCCTGGTGCAATTCAGGGCAGTTTAACAGGATTTGTTTTCCCTTTTACAAGAGGGAAAAGAAACACTGTGATTTTGAAATTACCATTTTTATTTTAACACTTGGAGTAGTATCACTCCAGTGATCAGTAATCACTGGAGTGATACTACTTAGAATCTTGATTCAAGTAGAAATTCTGGCTGGTAAACAGTAATCAATAACTAACCGTTCATTAAAATAATAAAATACAGATGAAAGATGCTAAATTTAAGTACTAACTTTTGAAAGCCTCAGCCATGGTTTCTAGGATTGTAATAAAAGTCTGAAGCATTAAGGGCATTACTCAACTCTAGACCAGGGTCAGGCTGATGGCTTGTTACCATTCGGCACATAAGGGCTTGAGAAAATAATAATAAATCATTTCTTTGAAAAAGGGAGTTTGTTACAGAACAGTTCTCATAGTAAATCTGGAGAAATGGTGCCTCAACATCACATAAACTCTTTCAGAAAATTCTCAGTTTCCACATGCCCCCCCCCCCCCAAGTGTTTTACTCTACCATGGAGCTGGAGATTAGTATATGTACTTAGACACAAGGAAGAGACAGAAAGTGCTATTTTTATGTACCAAATAAACAGAACCTGAGATTCAAAAAATATTTTATGGAAATTCTAAACCAAAAACAGATAAAGAAGAAGCTGGAACAGCTGCTTTTCAGGAGGAGGTAGTTCCTACCCAGTGAGAACATCCATTGAAAGTATTTTAGGTCATTCTTCAGACACCATTCACAAACCAGATGAATTCAGCAAACCTCAAGGTCTAGATTCAGATGTACTTGAATCAGTTTGTGCTGCTAGATCCATTTGTGCAATTCCTGGGTTCTGTTCTTGATTTTAATCACATTGTCCCTTTCTCTGCTGTTTACTGGTCTCATTCTCTATCCAACTTCCAATTTGGAAAAACTAAGGACAATATAACCACTTTTTTTTCTTTACTCAGGATCACCATCTTCAAAAAAGTGAGAGAAAGAAGAAATCAGTTTTTAAGAGGGATTCCTGTTCTCAACCTCTTTCTCCCAAATATTCTGCAGCTCAGTTTGCTCAGGTACTATTACCATCAGAGGGAAAGTCCATTGTGCCATGGTGTTGGTGGCAGCACCAGGAAGGAGTTATCGGTATATATATATATATATATATATATATATCGCCACCTGCCAGCCGTGCTCTGCAGGAGGCATGCTGCTTGTCCTGACGCTTTTTCTCATGGGAAAAAAAGCAGAAAGAGCTTCTGCCTCTTAGCTGGGGAACTGGCAGGATTTTTTTGGGTCTATCTATAGATTGGTACCTATCCCTGAAGATGCCGATAGCATATGTTTAGGAAGACCTGCCTGTAAATCGTTACAGCTCCATTGGCTCATTAGCTTTTAGTCCTTTTTGTAGCCCATGACAGTGGTTCTTCCCTGATCTCGGTACATCTCTCACCTCTTTAGTTCTGCTCAACTGTGTATTATCAATTTTTTATTTTTTATTTTTTTCAAACACTAATTACAGAGCACTTTCATTTCAAAAACTGATTTTCCAAGTGATATACCTTCTATATTTATTTTCTCATGGTACTGCAATACATAAACATTTTCAATATTCCTTTCTGCTTTAAAATACAAGTGAAGTTAAATTGCATCTTAAAGACTGTACCATTTTAGAAATAATTTATTCAGACCAATAGAGAAAAAAAGCACTAGCTTTGGCACAGTAATGGGCACTTTTAAATGTATCACTTGATGTTCACTATGAATTTGCAAAAACTAGGAATATATCAGTCTTGCTTAATACTTCCCTGGACTGTGATACACATCCTCCCCACAACAGATGAATGGAAGGACTATTTCTTTTTCTCTGAGGCTAAATATACCTAATGCTCAGTGACCAGCTGTGAATGTGTTTTTGCAAAAATTAATAACGAGGCCATGGTCCTCACATGTTTGTGCAATGACCTACAAGGTTGGGCCATGTCATTGAGAGACACAGGTCATGGGGTTCAACTGGCTCATATTAAAACTGAATCAACAGTAATTTTCAATAGAATATTTACAGAAAGTCCTTCTACCTTTCAGCATTACTTGGTAACAGTATACTGAAGTCCTCATGGAGTATACGTATCACGTCCATACACGTTAGTCAGGTTGCAGAACCAAAGGAATTAACTATGCTTGTGCATCTTTACAAATATTTGGTGTAGTTTTAGTAGAGAAAAACCAGTAATTTCTGCTTTAAACTTCCTGACAAGCTATTAAAATATATCACGGAAACTGTAACATGATTTGTTTGTATCAGTCAAGCCTATTTCTTCTTAAATGTTATATTTTCTAGTGAACTAGTGTGTTTTTAGTTTCCCAAAGGAGCTTTCATGATTTCCTTCTTGAGCCTGTAAAGGTCCTGAAGACCTTTCAGAGCTGTAATTCTTTCCTCCTGCTTCCCTACCTTTTTATTCTGTCATTTTAAATTCTACAATTTCTAAGTATGGTACTGCAGAGATAAAATGTCATTGACATTAAGCACTCATATTTTTCACATTAAACTTTTGTAGTTTGTAAATATACTCTCTGGTACCTGGCTTTTGATATTCACTGACTTCTCTTCAAGAGTACTATTGCATAGCAGTACAGTTTTCCTTATTATTAGCTTTTCTCATGGTATATTCTGCCCCTTTCATGACTTGTCTGGTTCCAATTTTTTTTAAGACAGAAAAAGAAAAAAAGATTTTTGACATTTAAGGACTGTAAGGTCTTCTTTGGTAGTGCAAGGTAGGACTTTGGCTACAAAGGGACATCTCTCCTAATTTAATTCATTATTTTCCTTGACATTTCTTCCATCACAAGGTGAATTTGTTTGTGGTGCTTAACCTTTAATATGATACGAATTTTCAGAGGAGTCATGCAGTGGCCGAAAGCAATTGCATAAAACAACATTTAAACTCTTTCCAAACTTAGTAACGAAATTATGAAAACAACCTTTCTTCCTTTCTCTTTCCTTCTTTCCTTCTTTCTTCTCCCTCTCTCCTCCCCACTTCCCCTCACTCCATCTCTTTCTCCTGGGAGTGTCTGAAGGATGAACAAGCCATATGGTAGGTAGTCTGTCAGTGACACCCTGAGAAGACCACTTCTTTAGCATGTGCGCCTCCATGACAAACTCATGCTGAACAGCCTCATGCAGGCCAGTCCCACAATGCTGGTGAGACTCTCACAGGATGTGAGGCTTTGCTCTTCTCTAGATGGCGGAGAACGATTTTTTTTTGTTTTCATCACGTTTTATCTTCCTTGGTACAACATGGATGACCCCTGAAAGACCTTTGAAATAAAAGGATAACTTGATCAGAAAGATGAGCACAAATTAATTGTTGTTTGCATTGTACAGGTTGTTTGGAAGCTCCAGCTAGGTTTAGGATGCCATTGTGGGCACATCTACTGTCTATGCCCTGAAAGGTGCCCCTTGAAATTAAATAAGATAGCACAAGATGCAGATCTGGTACAGCCTTTTTACAGAGAGGCATATAAGGCCAAAAGCATTACAAAAACACCCTCTTTCTGCTATTCTGTTGAACTGATTCTTTCAGAGGCCTCCAGACCTCACAAAACCTCTACATCGGAGTAACTTGACTCATGTGAATTGTTCACTTCAACGTTGCTTTCCACATAAGTACTTGTTTAAAAGGTTATACCACATTATTTATTACACATGACCACAAGAGTGTGTGTTGGAAAGATGGTAGGAGTATGCTTTTTGTATGTCCTCATTTTATTTAATATGTTTACAGGATTTCTGCTGCTTTTTTTAAAGTTCCTTATGGACCACAGACTTCTACCAGTTCTGAGTTAGCGCAGCAAAAGTGACACTTGCGCTTCCCTCCTTTTGCTGCTCATTGTGGTACTTTAAAAATAGGAAAAGGAAAGTGAAAAATGTTGTGTTCTCTTTCGTTGCCACTTCAAGGACCCTTACCAACATGAGGCATTGACTGATGAGAAACAAAGTGCTGTCAAAAGCACTAAATATATCAGCAGAGCTCAAGAGAAATATACTTATTTCTTCTGATAATTTAAAATGTATTATTCTTAGTGGATCATCCTGATATTGGGAGGTAAAAGTATAGTTAAGTAGTATTTTTCTCAATTGTATGCCTTTAACATTAAGGAAAAAAATAGCGATGAAAAAGCGAAGACCAAACGAGATGGTATCCTTTATATTCAGGTCATTTTGAGTAATGACTTACATTGACCAATTTTTCTTACATTATTTTAGCCCTCTTATCCCCATTCATTCATGGAGAGAGAGAGAGATGGGATGGCAGGCCTTCAGATGGAATGCTGCATTTGTTATCGCTCAAAGTCTTCTTGTGAAAATGACTAGTTAGACTACAATAAATTGATGATGGAGAGAGAAAAGGGAGGATAATAATCAGATCGATTGCAACTAAATGTTCAGTATTGCTCAGGCAGTGGTACTAAACGGTACTAAAAACTACTACTGGGAAGTGAAAATGCTGCCAGCATCCTGGGTCAGCCTGTCTGTGAGAACACCCCAGAAAAGAAGCCTGAGGTATGGAGATGTGGTCTATAACACAGGCCAGATAGAGGTCTTGACTTTTTTTGCTCAAATATTAGCAACTCCTGTGGTTAACTCCTGAGGAGCCTGATTCAGTACCTGTGTTGGCTAAGACAGCAGCTGCCATGAAGAGAGCAAAGCCTCTCTGGTGCTGTTGCACACACACGTCTTTTGTAGACTAGTTGCAAAAGCTTATATATAAAATATGCAGTAGTGTTACACTCCAGGTCAGCAAAATACAGCCCAGATAATAATCTACAGTCTTAGAAATAATCATATGATAATCAATGGTATTGAGGGTGGAGGGGATGTAGAACTTCTCTTTTACTTTTTACTGTATATGTGTGGGGGGGCGGTCAGTGAAAGATTTAAATGTGGATTTTCTCTAAACTAAAAAAAATGAATTTTGGCATTTAAAAGGATTTTTGCTGAGGGAATTTTTTTTACATTATATATATCATATTGTACTTATATCAGTCCGGCACTGCAGTATTGTACAGTTTGTCTCAGACACTGCAAAAATGATGAGTACATAAGCACAAGGTATATCTGAATGCGTTTACACAAAAATAGGCATTAACTGCGTTATGCAACTCAATACTGCAGCTGACCCTGAGCAGCAGACACTTGGGTATGCACAAGGTGCTTTGTTTCCAGCTGGAGCTGAGTTATCCCTATAGAAACACAGAGCTATATACTCAACTTCTACCTGAGTAGAGACAGGGTAGGAAGATGAACAGCAGCAGTGGGAAAGAAAATAAGTTAAATGAAATGTGGGAAAGCAGTAATGAAAAGTGATTATTAAACAACTGCTGTCACTGTATAATACTTGCAAAAACTGCCCCTGATTTATCATTTCATAGAGATCTTGCAGACGAGTAATTACTGAAAGTTCTTATTTAATGAAGGTGAGAGCACATGGGAAAATTCCTGCTTATACTATTCCCATTGCCCCTCTCCTAGTGGAAACGTATGGCTGTGAATTCAGATATGAATCTCAGAGTGGTAGGTAAAAAGAACAGTTGAAAACAGATGGCAGCAGTTACAACGGGCGTATTCCCAGTTGGTGGCTTTAGCATTTAGAAATGAGCATCTGTTCTTCTTCCCTATTGCAAAGTGGTTTTAACTCAGAGGTGTTAAAAATACGTAAGATGCTGTTTTATTCATTTTTGCTGTTTACTGACTTTAATGACTTAAATTGAATGAAAAGTACAATGTTTACCTGTGTGGCAGGGGAATCAAAACAGAAATACAGGTCTCTGATGCAGAACTTGAGGTTGTAAAGTGTAGAGAGGAGGGGAAGAGGAAATTATGTGGTTTTATTCTAATGCTGGAAAAAAAGGGTTGTTGAAAGCTGAAGCTGTAGCAACATGAAGGTCCAACCTCTGTAACAGATTTCTGATGCTCTTTTAAGTATCATCTTCCTTTTTTAATAGCTATTAATAAACTCTTGAGATTAAATAAAAGAGTAATACACTTAACCATCTCACTACTGCATCATCTAAAGGCACTGAAAATTCCAGTTCTGGCTTCAGAGAGGATCAATATTGGTTTGAGGTTGATTCTTATTTTGTTAGTGGGCTTTTAATTAGGATGGAGCTAGGTATCATTAAGACCAAAAAAAAATAAAAAATTCCAGGTTAGGCATAGTTTATATTATCTATTGTTTCTAACACCAGATAAGATCTTTGTGAAATGCAAAAAAGCCTTCACAAACTAGATTTGTAAGACAACTCTATGAATATATTTATCCATTTTTAGCCAGAAATGGCTATGACAGGTGACAACCTTAATTTGTTGTGACTGTGCATAAAATCATGGCAATTATGCTTTTAAGCCTGAGTCTTTGCTATTGAGTCTGGATGAGAGCGAGGGTCCATCTGGATGGATCTGGCCATGGGATTAATTCTTCAGGGCACAATTCTTTGCATATCTTTTGGAACATTAATGCCTATTATGGGAACAATGCAATAGGCTTTTCTGCTACAAAATACTGAGAATGTGCTTGCAGATCATGACAGAGGTAAATGGAATTATTTTTCTGATGCCAGACTTTTTAAAATGAAAGATCACAAGAGAGAGTGATACACAGCTGACCATCTGCCTCAAGGTTTCTCTCATACAAGATATGTCAGGGCTCTGTTGCATTATGTGTTCACTCAACATATATATTGAGGAGAGGGAGCAAATGAGTTGTTTTAAACTGTGACACTTTCAAGATGATATTCCTGTCTCTATTCTTTTGAACCTTAGCATGGATTTGTTTGACTTTGCCAGTCTCTAGGGCACTCAAACCTGGTTTGAATGGAAACCAGATAATTAAAACTGCATCCTGATAAAATAAAAATTATGCCAGTTAGTGGAATGGAATTGGAAGATGTGATGGTTGTTGTTTGGGTTTAAGAGTTTCCATCCCTTTTCTTTATTGACTTCCAGGCCCAGGGATCCCGTTTAATCTTGAGCTGCTTGCCGAGCAAGGTAACATAAAAGGTACTATTGTTTCTATTCTGATTAAACAAGTATACAAGTCTTTCATCAGATGGCATCCTTGGACAAGTGATGCAAGTCTCTGATTCCTAGAGGTGGGATTATTGGAATATGATGTTTGGGTAACCCAACCAGATCTCACACTACAGACTTTCCTAGGCCTTCTGATGGATAGTTATATGTGAAATGGTGAAGAGCAAGTTTTGACACAGAAGATGTTTTTTTCCTATTAACTGTGTAAACCAGTGTGCTTGGCTAATTTTCCAGCAGCATATCTGTTGCTCAGGTTCCCAGGAATCATCTAATGGCCATAAACTATAACTGGAAATTTAAGGAAATAAAAATAAACATGACACCTTTTTTTATTAGAAATTGGTGTTGAAGATTCTTGCTTCCCATCTATCCCTGGTTTCAGCATCTGAAAATTGATAATCTTTTCTGAGAATAATGCAGTGCATTGCTTGCCCAGTCCTGTAATTTTATTGTTTCCCTTACAAATTAACTGAGCCCTTGAATTGCGTGGTAATAATGGTTTCCAAAAGAACTATTTTTATTCTTTTAACTGAAAGAGGCTCACTGTACTTTTTCAATGGTGTAATTTTTTATTGTATCATCTGTCTCCTTTTCTTCTGTGAAAGAGATCCTTATGGAAATGTGTAAATGTTGTGAAAGTATTTAGTGAAGAGTAGTGAGAAGTACTCTGCTCATGTAAATACAACTGCAGTGAGTTACTTTAGTGGTCAGGTCATTAGCATTCATGTCAATAATAGGTACCGACAAAAGCCATTTATCAGCTTTGCAATATGATTTTTTTGGTTTAACAGCTGTGATTCTCTGCCTCCATATTCATGCAAAAGGGTGCACTGCACTTTTATGATCAATCACTTAGAGGACCGTATCTACCCCAAAACACTTGTACATGGTTATGTTGAACTTGATGCACATGTGTTGCTAGCCATGAATGTGCTTGTAAAGACCTGAGTTTGAAGTCAATGCCTCGTGGCATTTGGCATTTAAAGGTATGGGCAAGCAAGGCATACAGGGCATAATTCTGTCTTTTAGCCTCAACATTCTGTTATTTGGTGATGTACTTAGAAGACTGAACATAAAATTGCAGTGGAGAAGGGGATGACCAGTAATAATTACTTATGTCTTTGTGGTAGTTTACATTTTATATTCCATGGAAGTCTGCCTTTAATTTTTGTTCTAAAATCCTAACTTTGCTATCCTGTATCCTTCTTTGTCAAACACTTCTGTTGATTCAGAAGAATGTAAACTAATTTGGTCTGCATTGTGGCAACTTCACTGCATTTGTCTTTGAACTGGGCTTTTATTATTTTTAGAAAACATATGAACCTTTAATGTATCATTATACATACAGTTTTATGCTGTTCTTAATAAATAGAACTGAATCAGCTGGTTGAAACTAAGCATTTATTTTTGTTAATAGAAATATTTTGTGATTAAGTTAAACTAAATGGAAGCAGTCTTTTTTGAAAACAGGGATGTTTACCAAGAAGCTTGTGTCCATTTACTTAACTTGGCTATAAAACAAATTAAAATTAAACTAATTCAATCTTCTGAGTGTTGGCAAGACTCAAGGTGCATCATTGGTTTGATTTGTCCAATGACTTCAACTGAAATTAAAAAAATGGGGTCTCTAATGGAAATTCTCTGCCCTGTAGATGTCTGTACCCTTCACAGTTTGTGTACCTTATATTACAGGCAGTAAGAAAATTAGCATTACAGGGTAAGGCTGATTTGCATGTATACATATGAAGACTATAAGCAAACAGCATTGTCAGCAGAAGTTTAGTCCTGGACCTCTAGCCTGCCATCTGGAATCCCACCTGATGGTAGTACAGATAACTTTCTGTGTATTAATCATGTCAATGGATCAAGGCCATGGTTTAGGATCATGTTACATATTCATTTTGCAATTGCAAAGATGTGGTATTTAACCAAAATCAGAAGATCTAATTGGTGAAGATCTTGACTCCTATGCATAGCCCAAGCTATCAGCATAATAGGATGAACTATCTGCTTATGTCCAGATTCAGCATTTTGTCTATCATAGTGATATAATCTTTATTATCATGGTTTCCAGATCTATCTTTTCTTTCACATCACAGGTAGCACTATGACAGCCCCATTTCTCCACAAATTACAATAGACGCTGGAGAGTAAGCAAGACATAAAATGAAGACATAACAATTACTATCATTAAGTGATCATTAGTCTCTATAAATGATAATGGGAACATTCCAAACACAGAACTAAGTAGCTATGCTGTATATTTGAATGACTTTCTAGAATACTAATATAAATCACTGGGCAAGTTCCTGCCTGTTTCTGCAGGAGTAAGTGTATGTGAAAGCATGTATGTTTCAGTGTATATATGAGCATGTGCATAGAAATAAGCAATTTGAAATAAATTATTGTATAGAGCTAAGGGACTTTTTTGTGCGTGTTCATGTCTATGAACATATTTCACACATTTCTAACTGTCTGTTGATATGGAAAATTCAAAACACTACTTAACAGTAATTACTGACCTTGTGATACTGTTTCAACCATTGAAGGATTAAATTGTTAAAATCAGATTGTTGATATGAATGTTTATGCAAAGTACATTTGATTTCTGTGGATATACAAACAAGTAATTCTTATATTTGTATATGCTGTGCATTTGCAAGTGCAAGGTTTTGCACCTGGGTCTAGGCAACCCTGGGTATCAACACAGGATGGGGTATGAAGGGATTGAGACCAGCCCTGCAGAGAAAGACTTGGAGGTACTGATGGATGAAAAGCTCAACATGAGCCGGCAGTGTGCGCTTGCAGCCCAGAAAGCCAACCGTGTCCTGGGCTGCATCAAAAGAGGTGTGACCAGCAGGTCGAGGGAGGGGATCCTGCCCCTCTACTCCGCTCTGGTGAGACCCCATCTGGAGTACTGCATCCAGCTCTGGGGGCCCCAGTACAGGAGAGACATGGAGCTGTTGGAGAGAGTCCAGAGGAGGGCCACGAAGCTGATCAGAGGGCTGGAGCACCTCTCCTATGAGGACAGTCTGAGAGAGTTGGGGTTGTTCAGCCTGGAGAAAAGAAGGCTCCGGGGAGATCTAATTGCGGCCTTCCAGTACCTAAAGGGGCCTACAGAAAAGATGGAGAGGGACTGTTTATCAGGGAGTGTAGTGACAGGACAAGGGGTAATGGGTTTAAACTAAAAGAGGGTAGATTTAGACTAGATGCAAGGAAGAAATTCTTTACTGGGAGTGTGGTGAGGCACTGGCACAGGTTGCCCAGAGAGGTTGTGGATGCCTCATCCCTGAAAGTGTTTAAGGCCAGGTTGGATGGGGCTTTGGGCAACCTGGTCTAGTGGAGGGTGTCCCTGCTCATGGCAGGGGGGCTGGAAGTAGGCGATCTTTGAGGTCCCTTCCAACTCAAACCATTCTATGATTCTGTGATTCTATGATTCTATGATTCTATGATTCTGTGATCATAATTGGGGTGAGATGACACTCACAGGGGGGACCCACGATACGATTCCTATGCAGGCAGAGCTTCATAGGAATTGACCTCCTTGAGGGAGCTCATGTGATCCCTGCAATATATCTCAGGCTAGGTTATGAAGAATAGTGATATTTCCATTTAATTCTGCTCATCTTGCTTCTATGGCTATTATTGTCATGAAACTACCCAAAGAGATCAGATTGATGGGAATGTGGGCATTCGAAGCAAATTTTCTGAAATCATTCTTTTATTTTGAGTCACAAATAGAGCAGTCCTTTGGTTCTTTCTTGGTGTAGGGGTATATCTGTTTCTTTTCTCCACTAAAAATGTCCAGTCACTCTGTTAATTTTTATTCCTGGATTTTCATGTAAAATTTATCACAGTAGGACTAGTGTGCCTTTGTTAATATTTAGACCTATTTTGATGTAATGATATTAGCACCTTTGGGTTTTTTATTACTATTTTCTTTTTTTTTTTTTTCTTTTAAATATCCTAATAGTGATAGTGATATATCTATGGAGATACTGTGGTAGATCTTCTAAGATGTAGAGTAGCCTGTAGACATATATGCTTTTGCTTGTCTGAACATCAAGTCTGTTTTTTTTGTATCAGAATATTCACTTAGCCCTTTTAATTCCATCATGCCTCAAGGAAAACAGTCTAATCCACATTAAGAAACAGAGGGAAAAGGAATTAGAGGAACTCAAGTGGTCTGAAACCTGTAAAAGATTTTGACTACAAGCCAAAAGAAAGAACTATTTCTTCACCAGTAGAAATCAGAATTCAGGCTGATAAAGATGAAACATACAGTGCTTGAGTTTGTTTGCATTTTTTATTTATTTGGTTGATTTATTTCCAAGGAAAATTTGATTGAACCTAAGATGGAATTTTCCATTATTCATTGTCTGGGCTTAATACAAACTTCTAATAGAGCTCATGTATTAAATATGGATGAAAGCAACTTCATGTAGTAAAGTTGATTCAGAGATTACGTTATTTCATAACTGCAAAATGGGATCCATTAATAAGATGTCAGTATTAACCTATGTGTTATTTGCTATATGGTCAGATTTAGATATCATCTGAAATTGGTTGGAGTAATTCTAGACAGATGGTTTACCTTTATGGTACGCAATATCATGCTGTGCAATGAATTCTGCAGCATGAATTTTTCTTCACCCAGTACTGTCCATAAAAGGCAGTGCTCGTGGCTGTGCTTCTGAGTGGTGTCCTTTCCCGCTCCCCTTGGCTCTCAGAGAACAATAATTTGTGCCATCCTTTCTGTGGTTACAGATTGTCTCGTCTCTGCTTGTAGTAGGCAGGCTCTGTACAGAGAAGCCACCACAGTTGGTCTCTGCTCTCCTGTTTGTGGAGAGGAATAAACCATCTTGTGGGTCTTTGATCCTCCTGTCTGGCACCTACCCCACAATGAAAGAAGCCGGATCTTGAGGTGGGCTTATCCTCTGCTGTCAGGTGTAAAGAGGCTGGTGGCCACAATTAGTGAAGGCTGGACCTCTGCTGGAACCAGAGATGGGTTGTGGGGGGTTGGTTTTGTGATCTAACCCCTATACATGAGGGAGCTGGCAGAGGAGCTTGCCAAGCCACTCTCCATCATTTGTCAACAGTCCTGGGGATAGGAGGAGGGAGGTCCCAGATGACTGGCTGCTTGCCAATGTGACACCCATCTACAAGAAGGGCTGGAAGGAGGATCCAGGGAACAACAGCCCTGTCAGCCTGACCTTGGTACCGGGGAAGGTTATGGAGCAGTTCATCCTGAGTGTGCTCACCAGGCAGGTGCAGGACATCTAGGGGGTCAGGCCCAGCCAGCACGGGTTCATGAAAGGCAGGTCCTGCTTGACCAATCTGATCTCCTTCTATGACCAGGTGACCTGTCTAGTGGATGAGGGAAAGGCCGTGGATGTTATCTACCTGGACTTTAGTAAAGCCTTCAATACTGTCTCCCACAGTATTCTCCTAGAGAAGCTGGTGGCTCATGGCTTAGACAGGTGCACTCTTCACTGGGTAAAAAACTGGCTGGATGGTGGAGCCCAGAGAGTGGTGGTGAATGGAATTAAATCCAGTTGGTGGCCGGTCACAAGGGGTGTTCCCCAGGGCTCAGTCTTGGGGCCAGTCTTGTTTAATATCTTTATCAATGATCTGGACGAGGGGACTGAGTGTGCCCTCGGTGAGTTTGCAGATGACACCAAATTGGGCGGGAGTGTCAATCTGCTTGAGGGTAGGAAGGCTCTGCATAGGGATCTGGGCAGACTGGGATCAATGGGCCGAGGCCAACTGTATGAGGTTTAACAAGGCCAAGTGCCAGGTCCTGCACTTGGGTCACAACAACCCCAGGCAATGCTACAGGCTTGGGGCAGAGTGGCTGGAAAGCTGCCCAGCAGAAAAGGGACCTGGGGGTGTTGGTTGACAACTGACTGAGCATGAGCCAGCAGTGTGCCCAGGTGGCCAGGAAGGCCAACAGCATCCTGGCTTGTACCAGGAATAGTGTGGCCAGCAGGAGTAGGGAAGTGATTGTGCCCCTGTACGTGGCACTGGTGAGGCTGCACCTTGAATACTGCGTTTAGTTTTGGGCCCCTCACTACAAGAAGGACATTGAGGTGCTGGAGCGTGTCCAGAGAAGGGCAATGAAACTGGTGAAGGGACTGGAGTACAAGTCTTATGAGGAGTGGCTGAGGGATCTGGGATTGTTTAGCCTGGAGAAGAGGAGTCTGAGGGGAGACCTTATCGTTCTCTCCAACTACCTGAAAGGAGGTTGTAGTGAGGTAGGTATTGGTCTCTTCTCCCAAGCAGCTAGTGAAAGGACAAGAGAAAATGGTCTCAAGTTGCGCCAGGGGAGATTTGGGTTAGATATTAGGAAAAATGTCTTCACCGAAAGAGTGGTCAGGCATTGGAACAGGCTGCCCAGAGAGGTGGTGGAGTCACCATCCCTGGAGGTGTTTAAAAAATGTGTAGACGTGGCACTTCGGGACATAGTTTAGTAGACATGGTAGTGTTGGGTTGACGGTTTGACTTGAAGATCTTAGAGGTCTTTTCCAACCTTAAAGATTCTATGATTCTATACCACGCTGCCTCTTGGGGTGGAGACATCCCATCTCTGCTGCCATCAGCCTGCGCTGCAGCCACAGAGAGGACTTCTTATGAGGGGCCACTTATGAGTAGATCTCTTTCTCTTAGAGCTGCTGATTAAATGCCACACAAAAAGATCCAAAGATGGAGCAGGTTTTATATTTGGGACACTGGCACTCTTCTGGCAACACCAAAGCAGCAGACACACAACAAGGTTTGCAAAGCAAGTGTGCATGAAAACAGAAAATCTTTGACAGAGTGGACTTTGCGGTTATCATGATACTAGTCACATGGGTGTAACAAATCTGTGACCAAATCTGGACAAAGCTAGCAGCAAAAAAGCAGGAGAGTCTCTGATCACCCAGGCCTATCCCTCCTAGCTAGCAATCTTAACAGGTGGCAAGGTCACCCTCATTTAAGAGAGTACATTTATATGACCCTCTCACTTAGTTCCTTCCTTCCTGCAAGTTCTGTCAAACTAATTTCTGTCCTTAGGTGCCAAAATCAGAATTTTGCATTTAAATGAACAGTGGCTTGACAGCTGGAACACAGGTATTGGCATTTGTTGCAGCTTGCCTATCTGCACCTGCAGCGGTTCAAGGTCTCTAGTCCACTATTGAACTTGTATAAATCAGATCTCCAAAAGAAAGGGGGGGAGGGAGATGTTATTGTTCTCTCCACCATATTGTTTAGAAATGTATCCAGAAAGGCTTAGGGAAAAAACTGGACCAAATAAAAGGGACTTAGTGCCCTGTGTTGTACAATTTACCGTTCTGCTTGTCTATTTGGTTTTCTTTATTTTCTTTCAACTGTATGACTAACCTCACCTCTTTGTGTTCAGCAGCTGAACAAAATGCACAGTGCTATATTCAGAAGCACCCACTCATTCCTTATAGCTTTTATGACAAAGCTGTCCATCCACATGTCCGTGTTGGCCTCTGACCCTACACATTTACTTCAAGTAAACATGCCAGATGGCAGAGAAAAGTGGTAGGGCAAAGAACAACCCTCAGGGGCCAGGAGTCATGAAATCCTTCTCCACAAAGCAAACTCAAAAGCAACAATTTCAACAAATGCCTTAGAGCAAGTTCACAGCTAGAACGAAAGGGAGACAGAATAAAAAATAAGCAAAAATATCCCCAACCTAACTCAATCGTTACATATTTTGTTTTCTGTACCACCAGCTACATTAGTAGTAAAAACAAATAAAAATATAAGTGATCATTAAGACAGACAGACAGATGGACTGAGTTTTTAGGCAGAGAGGTGGAGGCGGGTTTGCATTTGGAAATGAGCATTCAAATCTGGAGCTTGAATATTGCAATGACCCCTGCAATATTTCCCACGTCCCTCTCCCTCCATGGGGGCACTGTCAGAAGACAAGGGGTGAAGTCACTGCCATCGTTGCTGAGCCTGTCGCTCTCCCTTGCACAGAGGAAAAAGTTCAAATCATGGGGCCATTGCCTGCTGTCAGTGATTGTGTAACTCTGATAGGCGTTGCAGAAAAGAATAATGTAGAGAACAAGAGGAGCAAAGTTCAAGGAGTGAGAGGCAACTCCAATTAGCCCATCTGACACAGCAGGAGGAAGCAAACACATTTTGTGATGTAAGTTGCAGCCCCAGCTAGATGGCCTAGCACAAGATACTACTTCTACCAACACACTGAGCTTATCTGGCACCCCTTGGTCATCACCCCAGCAGCTTTGTTCTTGTTGGGGTTTGGCGAACAAGGTGGAAATGCGTTCAGTTGGTTAAGCTTTTCAACTTTATCCTGAAGGGGATGATGATTCATCTCCTTGGGCAACCTCTTGTTTACCATCTTAGGATCAAATCCTGTGCATTTATTCCCATTTGGATCATCATAGAATCATAGAATCATTTTGGTTGGAAAAGACCTTTAAGATCACCAAGTCCAACCATTAACGTAGCACTGCCAAGATGACCAACACTGGATTCGGGCTAGGACATGGCTTTTACTCCAGGTCCAGGTGGTGATTTTGTTGCCTAGCTATAGAATCAGGTGCCTTAAAATAAGTCCCTCTGCGGCATCCTTCTTTTCTGAAATGCACAAAAGTCAACAGACTTCATGGTTTAAATGCAGCCTTTATAACTAGTTCTCTGAAAATTTTTTCCTTGTCAGCCCCAGAGCACTTGACTGTAAGAGGTAAGTAGCCATTGATTTTTCTTTTGCTTTCCAGGCAGAGAGGCAGTATCGTGCAGAGCAGAATTGCCTTCACAAGGCCAAACCACAAGCCTTGCAGCACCTCATCTGCCTCTCCTCCCAAATGCCTTTGCTATGTCGTGAAATGCCGCAAGGAGGAAGGGGAGACTGGACAGGGATGCAGACTGCTCCCCACGTAGGTGCCACACACTGCTCCCTCTGGATTATGTACAGTTCATCTTAGGCCATCCTGCTGCCATCTTTTTTCCTGACTGATGTTTTGTTCTGTAATTTTAAACAGTCTCACTTCTGCCAGTAATCTTTGTTTCACAGAGATAGCTGTGCATATGACAAGACCAGGAGACCTGGTTCTGCAGCTAATCTACCTACAGGTAGTTCAGCTGTTCTCCTTGAAACATTGCCATTAAGCTCTCCTGAGGATCTGGCCCACAAACATATTGTTTTAAAAAATAACTTCACCTGCAAGATCTATAAAGTAAGCAAAAGAACACTTTCAGTAATGTCTTTGAACTTTCCAACATGCATTAAACATACTCCATACTTCAGAAGGAAATTAACTTTTTTAATACACACCACTCCTCCCCCTCCCCATTATTCGCAGGATAGATTTAACTGCTGATATTTCTTAAAATTGGGAATTGCAAAATTTTAATTACAATAGGAGCTGGGCATGGAGGTACTGTCACACTTCTTTTATTGAAAGGAGATTTTCTTCCCTCTCTTATTTGTTGTATAAAACATTTTAGTTTTTTAAACAAAATCTAGAGATAGTAATTGTTATTTCATAGGCTTATCTTAGACTAAGTAATTGCCATTGATAATTTAATTTCATTATTGTGAATAACTACATAATTTGGCTTATGTACTGCACTTGGTTGTGCAAAGTATCTGTAATTATTTGTTGTGGTAATGTGTGCTATATTTAAACACAAGTATCAAATAAAGCAGGACAGCTCTTTAGCAGAATAAACTTTAAAAGACCCACTGAGCATGCTGAAGCACAGAGGCACAGAGGGCACGCACAGGTGTTAGCCTTATTGTGCCATCTTCTGCTGAAACATCTTCCAATATGGTTGTCATAAGGGATGTAAAAGAAAGAATGGGACAAAACCTGTGGCAAGAGGACTTGTAGTCTGCAAGTCATTGCAAATCTCTTTTAGATGACATGACAATGATGTCTGTAAGGAGCCAACAAGACAGGGGGATGTTTGCACTTCCTTGGTTTAGCTCTGTTAAAAAAAAAACTAACCATGGAGATGCATTTGAAATGGCGGCTTTATCTCTTCCCCATTTTCTGTACACCCCTGTCTCTCATAAGCCCCCAAACTGTAGTCAGCCTCTTTTCTTAATTGACTGCATAATGCAGCTTTCCTGCTTCGAAGTTATTAGGATGCACTTGAGATATGTGTTCAAGTTTCCCTCACAGGAAAGTTAAAAGCTTGCCTTTTTGAAAATGAAAGCACAGATTCTCATATAATTATGCAACGACATGGGCTGGATATTAAAAAAAGCATCAGCTATCATGGGACTTGAAATAGAAATGTGGCACTACCAATACTGTGGGACCCCAAATCTTGTCTGAAAACTAGAGCAGCTAGCAGCATGCTCCACTGGCATTATTGCAGCACTTGCAAGAGGAACATTAGGGTCATGACACAGCCCTGACTCCAGGGTGAGGGTCAGGATTCATTAGACCTTCAGGATAAGTCAGCAATGCCCCTTCTGGAGACAGAAACTCATACAAGTTACTGCAGTCACACAACGGTGACCAACCTTCACTGTAGTATCTAACTTGAGAGAAACTGGAGGGAATGTGGGGAAATGAACATTTGAGAGCAACCTGGAATAATAATGTTGGGGCAAAGATGTTTCAGGAGAAGTATTTTACTGTGAAGAATGTGAGTTTATGTCCTGTTGAGAATTTGCATCTAACCCTTCTCAGATAATCTTTTTAGTGCTGGATTTTTTTGTCTTCTTACTGTAAGCAAATGAAAAGGCGCACCACTATGCAACTTACTGTTTTATCGGATATGAAGCTTCTCATTTAGCCTTGGCTGAACAGTGTTTCTGGTTACTCGGCCACCAGCCAAATGCTAAAATTAGGGATTTACTGCTCTCTTGGCTACAGCAAGGCTAAGAATCTGTACAGAGCACTCCTGTGCTGTATTTCTTCTTGAAATGTAAGTTGTTTGCTGTTGAGTCTCCTTTTCCGCCTAGCTTTTGCAGAGACATGGAGAAACTGAACTGGATAGAGGGTGAGCAGTGGTTCTGGGCAGTTTTGGTGGAGTACTTGAGTGGTGGAGGTTAGGTTGAGGTGAGGGAACTACTCAAGCTGTCTGCATGGGAGGTGTCCCCAGAGGTCTGGTCTGCTGCAGGAAGAGCTGTACCTCTCCTTTCACATTTGCTAGCACATCTGTGCTATCAGAGTTCTGTGTCAGCCTGTGCACAGAGATGTGCCTAGCAGAGATGATGAGAATCCAGGCAAGAACTCTGGAACCATTGAGATGAACACATTCAGGGGAGCAGGACCTCTGAACTTTGCTCTGCAACGAGAGGCTGTGAGGTGTGGGAGTGGGGAGAGCTGAACAGTGCTGAGGGCATGGAGTCAATGTGGGTGGCTGGGTTTGAGTAGAGTACAGAGGATGTTGTGTTCGATTGATTGGATCAATAATATGATTTTTCTCAAACATTGCAATAAAAATTAAAATTGCTATCCCTGCATTGATATTGTTATCCCTGGGCTAGGAACTATCATCGTCCTAGAAAGAGTTAATCTCATAAGAATATATGAATCCAAATACAGTTAGAAATAAAAATCCTGATAAAAATTCAACCATCATACGCATTTTACAATATTGCAGAAAACACTAATCAAGCTAGAATAAGGTGCTTGGAAAGTTGAATATTTTTCTTGTGGGAAAGGTGCCTGAACTACTCAGCCTTCCAATCCTTATACCTAAAATTACTGATGAAATTCTCATAATAAAATTAATAATTGATACACCATAATAGTTTTGTATCCTAAAACATTTGGCTGAGATTGACGTAAATGATTGTGACTAGGGAATGCTCAATGCTGCTAGTGCCCAGCAATTGTTAGCTAAATAGAAACATCACTCCTGTGTGGCCCAGCACTTCTAAGCGTCCAAATATCACAAATAAATCAGTTTCCTACTGTAGACTGAGCTATATTTGGAAGAAGTGTATTTGCAGAAATTGTAGCTTCAGCTGGATATGCGTTTATAAAAAATGAACAGAAGCTTTACTAGTCAATAGACTTTTTAATGGCAAAAAGTTGCTTAGAAATAGAGCTGATCAAATGATATCCACAAATAACTTATCTGCAGGTTTTTTTCCTATCAGTGTTGGAGTAAATTCTGGTTCTGAAAACTTGCAAAGCAGTATTTTAAATCATGGTACCTCATGGTCCTTCCAATAATCTGAAAGGTATAGTGGAGATCTTGCAGGACTGGAAGCTGCTGTTTGGTCTGCTCATATTGTTAGCAGGGTTTTTTGAGTAATGTTCATTTATCAAAAAGTCAATGTCTTGGGCCTTTGACCTTCAAAGGCTCTAGATTGTCTTTTGATATATGATGGCTCAACACTTGCAAGGTCGTCGCACCTCCCTGAAAGTATTGGGTCAACACTTGTTATATGTTTAGAAATTGCTGGTTTAATCCTTGTGCTTTATATATAGCCATACCACAGAAGTGACAAGCACAGCTAAGGCGATTTTACTTCCTTGTTCCTTTTAACCTCTGTAAGACACAGGGAGGGAAGAGATGGGATCACAGGCCTGTCCCTTTGTGCCCTGCCCAGCAATACAGGTTGTTGGCAGCAAGTGGATTGCACAGTGCACCCGCCTTTAGTACACTGGTGGTGTCTGAATGGAATTGGTAAATTTTCTTGCTAAATAGCTGGCATAGCATCTTCAGAAGCAAATACTGGGTCAGTACGGCTCTGCATGGTGCATTGCCTTTGCCTGTGGTGGCTGAAGGAAGAGAAGAGAGGAGGGAGCGATAAGCTTCAGTTTTGCTCCCCACCAGAGAAGAGACTGGGAGACTGTAGATTGCTAGAAAAGAATTAGAAGATGAAGAATTCACACCTTGGTGCTATCCCAAGCTTGACTGTGTTCTAATGATTGGTTGGTTGTTGGGTTTTTTTCTTTCTTTTTTTTTTCTCCAAATGATCCTAATCTTTGCTTTATATTTCCCATCTGACACATTGTTGACTCTAAGACCTACACAAATCATAACATTTGAAGTAAAAGAAAAGGATGAAATATTTTTTTACTGTCTTTGGAGCCCTGGAGTCCTGCTGAAAGAGCAACTTGCTACTTCTTTTCAGTTTTTCTTTCAAAAACATGAAAGTCAGAGACTTAAGTTAGTGAAATGAGTTTTTCCCATACTGCAAGACTGCAGGGGCTGCATCTTGAAAAAAACCACAAGCTGTAAGCAAGTAGTGAGTGGTGCCAACCTACTGAATCACCAGACCATCTCTGAATGACATTTTTATTCCTTTGCTTCATAGAGTCTACAGGGTTGTTTGGGTTTTGGGTTTTTTTGTTGGTTTTTTTTTTTTTTTTAAGTCCAGTTATATTTGTAAAGTGCTTGTTCACCTTTGGATAGAAAGTATTAAACGAATGTACAGACTGTAATGAAACCAGGGATTTCTTTCCATGTGCTTCTCAGCACATGTATGTGTGTACAGCACCTAGTACATGGGGTTCTGATGCAGATACTGGTGCTTTTAGGGCACTGCACCAATTAAGTAGTGATATTTAAGTTGCTTAAATTGCTGTTATACTGTAACGACTTATTAAGTCTTATTAAGGATCAATGAAGAATATAGGAGGCAATGGAAACCCCACTGTGTTGCAGACAAACAGACATTTCCAAGAGCAGAGGATTTTTTCAATTTCTTATCACTTTGAATGGACAGGATGGTATCCTGTAAATCCTCACATAAGTGATGCAGTCCTCAGGGTGAGAAAGCAATTGGACAAAAGACTGTGGAGAGACAAGAATAAAATTACTGAAAGGCAGTTATGTTAACTCTTAGCAGGGTTTTCAACCAAGCCAATGGTACTTCACAAGCAACAGCATTTAAGGGAGCTGGCAAATCCAGCAGTATGAGAATAGACATTTTATCATTGTCCATTACCAGTCTGGGATTATTTACTATTCCCCTCAGGAATATGTCCAGACAAATACAGATGAAGGCAATCTCAGCCAGTAAGATATGTCTGTGGTTTTTTTGGGTCATAACCTGTTTGGTATGGATGGTTTGAGGCACGGCCATTTCACCACCTCTGTGAGAATGGTTATCAGCTGAGATCTTTGCCACTCTTTTTGTGATGGCAGAGGATACGGCACCAGAGTATTTTCCTTGGTTCACAGCCTAAAATCATCAGAGCCCTCCCAAATCATTGTTTTCTCTATATGCACAAAAGCACATCATCCCTTTTTCGTGGGAGAACGCCAGTGATGTATCTGTTTAGAATTGCCTGCACTGCCTATTACTTGAGATATATCTGCTGCTGAAGCCTTCATGTGTATTTTGTCATAGAATCAGAAAAATTGTTTTGGAGAAGACCTTGACAGGTGCTTTAGTTAATCTTTTCCTACGAGACAGATCGAAGGCAAGGTGTGGCAACCCCACTGATATGGGTTACAGATCTCCCAGACCACATAGCCCTGTGCTATAATATCTCATATCACTAAAAGTTTTTCCTGATGTCAAATTTTAATCTTCCATTGCAATCCAAGCCCATTACTTCTTGCCTCCATAATAAGAGAGAGCAGTTTTGTTTTCCTTGTTTCTCTTACAGCTACTTTTAGTATTTTTTTCATTAAGAAATGTATACTTATATCTCCTTCTTTTTGCTTCTATAAACCAAATATTTCCACTTCCTTCAGTATTTTCTCATACCTCATGTTTTCTAGTACTGCCATTAGTTTTCTCTGGATCATCTCCATTTGACAAATGTCTTCTGTGGACTCTGCGCTCTATCTGAGACCCTGCCATTTCTGAGTAGAGTGGAAATATTGCTTTACACATCTTACTGTCAACTCTCTTCCTCTTTGTAAATATCTTTCTTTGATATTTGCCTTTTTTGAAACAGCACATCATTGTTGACATGTTGTTCAATTTGCAATTTACGGTAACACCCATGTCTTCTTCAGCAGATCTGCTTAATCAGTTCTTCCCCATGTGGCAGCTGCAGGATTGATTATTCTTGCCCAGATGTAAACTTCACATTAGTCTTATTCCATCAGATCTGTTCTCCAATTTTTCAAGACTATTTTGATATCTAATTCTGTTTTTTTTCAATGTGCTTGTAGTCCTTCTGAGCCCTGTGAATTTAATAAGCACATTTGAATTAAAAAAATTGAATAGTATCAAACACACACATGTTCAATTCTTCCTTCACATTTGATAGTGCACTGTTGATAACTACCTTCTTTGACTACTATCTACAGTCTGCATAAAAGTTTTAATTGGTTCTACAGTATTGTTAATCATATTAACCCTGATTTTTTTACTTGTTCCTAGAAAGGTCTCATGTCAAGAGCTTCAGTGAAGTTAACAACTATCAATCACCTGTATTTTCTGCTTTATCTACAAGGCATACTCCTCTATCGTAGAAGAAAATGAATCTGATTTGAGAAAAATTCTTTCTGGCAAATGCACACTGCAAAGATACTCATATCTTTGTTTCCTTCTAGTCTCTTTGCTTGAAGTCAAGTTTATGTTTGATTTTTTCTTTCAAACATTTTCCAGGAATGTAAGTAAAACTGAAATTTCCTAGTTTACGTTTCCCTCTTACACCTATTAATAATGATAGGCACTTTATCTGCCCTTTTCAACCATTTGAAATCTTACTTGGCCTCCATGGTTTCTTAAAAATCACTAAATAACCTGAAAATGTTTTCTTCATTGGAACCAGTGAATTTGTAAACATGATTTATTTAAATCTCGCCCAACCTATTTTTGCTTTATTCTGGCTTCTTTATTGTGGTGGGTTGACTTTGGCCGGATGCCAGGGTGTCCACCAAGCCGCTCTATGACTCCCCTCCTCAGCAGGACAGAGCGGGGAGGAAAGTAAGATGGAAAAAAAACCTTCATGGGTCAAGATAAAGCAAAAGCAAAAGGCTGCATATGGAAGCAAAGAAAAAAAAAACCCAAACCAAAAACAACCAAACAAACCAAAACCCAAAAGATTATTCTTTACTTCCCATCAGCAGGCAATGTCCAGCCACTTCCCAGGAAGCCGGGCTGCAGTACGCATGGTGGTTGCTCCAGAAGACAAATGTTGTAAATAACGAATGTCCTCCCTTTCCCCCTCCTTTGGCTCAGCTTTTATTGCTGAGCAGAGGTCAAATGGTATGGAATATCTCTGTGGTCAGTTTGGGCCAGCTGTCCCGGCTGTGTCCCCTCCAAGACCTTGCCCACCCCCAGCCCACTGGTGAGGGGGATGTTGGAGAGACAGCCTTGCTGTGTGCCAGCACTGCTCAGCAGCAGCCAAAACCCTGGTGTGTTACCAACACCTTGCTGGCTACCGATACACAGCACAGCACTGTGGGGGCTGCCGTGGGGAAAATTAACTCCAGCTCAGCCAGACCCAATACATTTGTGCTTTGTCACTGGTGTTGATGCTGACAGTAAACTTACCATAGTTGGAATGTACAATGAAATTAAGCTCCAAAAGTCACTAGTAATGACTTTAATGCAAGTACTAAGAAAAATCAATCAAGTAAAAGAAGCAGCTGTGCTGATCTGCTGCTAACGTTCTGAAAGTCTTCCAACTCATTTATTTCTTCCCTAAAACCTCTCTGTGTATTTAGGTGTTGGCTTATGGAGTAATGTGTCCTCTCATTATGAAATACATGCATTTCCCTTCAATTTTCTTGCAGCGATTTTTCTTACGTCACTGATCCTCTGACTGTGATTTGAAATCAGTTAAGATAAGACATACTGTCTTTCATAAGACTAAAATTGTGTAGCTCTAATGTTTAATACCAGGATGCTTTTCATGGGTAATTCAATCTAAATGGTGGGTTTACTGTGGTCTCTGAAAACCAAAATGTCTCTTTGGAGTAAAAAGAAACAGTGACAGAGTTAAAGGTGATAATTTTTAGGGGCAGAGTTTGTACAGAAATTCTGGAGTACACTGTAAATGACCTACACATTTCTAATGTTGAATGTGGTAAGATCATTTTTCTGAAGCTGATAGACAGAACTGTGTGTCTGTATAACAGTGTGCTTGTAAAATTGTCTTGGTCTCTAGATTGCTATAGATAGGTGGATTTATTGTTTTGGGGGCCTGAAGCAAAATTAATATCAGCAATGAATAATTTTAAGCTGGAATGGTCTCTTTGAAGAGTGTAAGAAACATATGCAAAAGCCACAGCACTTTTTTTTTTTTTTTTTAAAATTTGGAAAGTTTACATTTTCTTCTCATTTTTGATTGCCTGTCCCCTTTAATTTTTTCACTTTGGGAACCAGAGCAGAATCTATGAATGGTAAAGAGACTTTTCAATGAGATAAAGAGATATTTTCAATTCAGTGCTTTCTCAGAGCTAATGCAAGACAACACTCTCCATGGTGTGACTGGGAATAATTATGTTTGGTTATCCAGAACTACTTCTCCAAGCCATTCCTTGAAGGTTTTTTCTTTTTCTCGCATGTGGTCATGCTTTTTTATGTTTTATATAAAGCAATGCATCTTTTTCACCAGCTGAAAATAAAATTATGCTATACTGGGTGCAAGAGGGCAATGGGCCTCCTCTGTATGAGAGAAAGGATTAAACTCCACCTCATGTTGTGATGAAGGCTGTGTAAAAGGGTCTTTTCTTCTTCCCAGATGCAATTATTTAGTGTAATAAACTATGTCTGTAGGAGACTGTAAACCACACAAACCCAGCCCCTTTCTCTCTTGCCTGTTGATTTCCAGCTTCTGCTGCCCAAACAGGAGCTCCATTTCTTGCGCTCATCCTGTGAGGACAAAGGGCAGAGGACCACGCTTCAGACTGGGTACCGCAAAGCCACAGGGAACCACCTGCACTTCTCCACTGCAGAGATGAGGGGGTGTCCCCTCTGCAGTTTCGTGGTGTTACAAATGATCGTGGGTGTAATTCTTACCTGAGCATTTGTTTATGTTTCTCTTCTGATCCAACTAAAAGAGAAACTGTACCTAAAATTTCTTTCAGTTAGAAAAAACCCAGAAGATTCAGCTGGTACTAGCATGAAGTGATGAGAAGTGGTTTAACTGCAAAAATGTGAAAAATGGTGAGCAGAGGAAGCTGCACCTTCAGCAGCCCCTGGGAAAAAATAAAATTCTTCCAAATAGCCTGGTCCAGTTTAAACTGTGAAGCAACAGCTTTGCCTACAATTCATGAAACCAAGGGAGACAATGCTCTTCCATACTGTCTGTCTCATTGGTGCTAGAGATGCTCATGCTGACTAAAAAGGTGAGTTGGCTGTTTGCACTTAGCTGTCTCATTTACACACTGAGTTCTTGTCCCATTTATGGTTAAAGAAGGTTTACAATTTCACCAAAGTTATATTTTCACTCAAACAATTTTCATTTTCATTCAAACTTTTGAAAATATTTTTTTTCAGCAGATAGGCCTCAAGCACAAAGAGAAAGCACAGCTACAGAGGGACCAAGGAAAAGTATTTTCCCTGCCAAATTTCAGCTATACTTAGTTAAAAAGGATAGAATCACTGTAAGACTTATTTCTAGATACCATTATGGATGTTTAAATTTGTGCTGTTGTTTACGAGCATACTACAAGCATGGACCTTGGTAGACTATGTGAAGTGCAAGTATGAAGCAGAGGTCACTCTGCTCCCTCCAGAGTTAGCAGCCTGGAAGAGGAGATGTGTATTAACTAACACACAGAGAAGTGGTGAGTCAGAAAGGAGCAGAAAGGACATCATCATCAGATGTGACACCACAACCAAAATTCACAACCTTACCAGATGTCTTAGAAATTTCAAGTGTTCTATCTAAAGTATGTGGAAAGAGCTGGATGTCTGAAAACCTCAGCTTCTCATTTTTTATTGACTTAAGTTTCTAGACTTATGGTCATAAAGAAAACTTTGTAATACAACCAGGAAATGAGAAAAACCCACCCACAACTCACTGAATTAAATTCAAAAGGCATTGAGTTGCACTCAGAGATCCTTATGGGTCCCTTCTAACTTGACAAGTTCTATGACTCTGTGTTAAAAAATCCTAAAATATATTTGCCTATTAAAGAAGGCCCCACATTTTTTATGAAAATCTTAGTTTTTTGGGCAGAGAAATATATTCTTGTGTTTGAACAGACCAAATGGATACGACATTTAGTTTCTTACTACTTGGAAACTGCTTGCCTAATTTGCCTTGAAATTAAAATATATATTAAAAAGGCTTCCAAGCTTGTGTGTTAGCCCAAATTTAATGAACATGAGCAACTGAAACATACATATTTTGAAAACATTCAATCAATTGCAAGTGTTTCTCATAGCTACACTGTATTTTAAGTGTTTGATTCATATTAACTTTGATTCATTGTAAATTAGCAAAGTAAATTTCTTCTGGTATAGCATCCTGGAAACAGAGAAATTAATTCCTTTCCCTCCCATCTTATTCCCTCTAAGAAAGAAATAGGAAGTAAAACGTGCTTCGAGTCTGGGAAATGGGTAAAGAAGAGCAAGTACATTAATAACACTATAAAACTGGAATATTCAAATATGAGTGGGAAGAAGGAGGTGAAAAAACCCACAGAATTCCCTTGGGAAAGGGCCAAAGGAAAATAATTTAGACATGTTGCTTGCTGGAAAAGGGATTGTCCTTTGGAATAATTTTTGCTAAAAGTTAGGTTTTGTTTATTCTGCTCCTGCAGTTTTCCTGAGAATTAGCAAAACTCTTTAATAAACTCAGTACAAGTTTTATTCTTAATATAACTCAGTACAATCGAGACAAAGGACCAAAATCTTCACTCTTCATTGCATCAGTAATGTAAAATGTAATTGTCAGGTAGACTTATTGATTTCCTGTGAAACCTGTGGAGTGTACGGGCAAGTTCTGACTAGTGGATTTTCACTTTCATAAGAGATTTGTCATGATACGTTCTTTCATAAAAATGCACTTTTAATTCTAATTTTTTTTTCCCCTGCTCAGTGGCACCCATTTAAAGGGGTGGAAGATACTGAAATAATTAAATACTTTTTCTAGGGATAAGCAATGCAGCAATTTGTAATATATTTTCCTTATATATGACTATTTTCTACAAAATATCTGTGCTTTCACAGTATTTCTTTTGCCTTGTTCATATTGCTGTTTACTCAATTTCCATTGAATTCCATGAGTCAGGTTTTTTTGGTTTTGTTTTTGTTTTTGTTTTTGTTTTTTTTACTGGTAACTACATGGCAAATTCTCTGGAAAATAAGAATGACATACTGTCTTATATTGTGGTGACAGGGATTATTTTGTGTCACTTCATAAGATCTTTTTGAGATCACAATGTTATAAATTGATTTACAGATGTCTTAGTTCATTATTACTTCAGTAATATTCAATAATCTCTTGATAGCATGCTTACAATCATGTGTGTCATCTACACAGTGACACAGAAGTTTTCTGTCTATGCAAAGCTATTTGCTTTTCCTTACCTCTCTTGTTAATGTTCTTTTTGGGTCAAGAGCTATTAGAATCTTGTTTGGGTTTTTGGTGGGGTTTTTTTGGCGTGGTTCCCCGCCCCCCCCCCCCCCGTAAACATGAACAGTGCTTATAACCTGTTTCCTTTATTAAATTTGCTAGAGGATATATGTCTGGATAACAAAAATCAGAATATCCTTTTTACAGTAAATTGCCCCTTTGATAGCAGCGTGGCTGAGAGGCAAGTGATCTGGGACTACCCTGTCAGTTCTCGGCACGACCACTTTAAGTCGGTAGATGATGCATGTTAATCTTATGATTTGTGTAAGGGATGCACCTCCCACCCCTGTCTTTGTTATGCGTATTGCAAGAGCAGAGGGTTTAATTTTAACTCACCTTGGTCACAGTAAAGCTGGGTTAGTATATTTTGAATGACATCAGCAAAATGTCTTAGTAATGATGTAAAATTCGTGTTTATAGCAGCGTGAATTAACAAGGTTCATTATTGGAAAAATGTTGGCTTGGGGGTTATTTAGTTGGTTATTTTTATGCTAACAAAATTTAATAAAAATATTAATAATTTTCAAGATAGTCTGAGTCTTACAGTGTCTCCTCTGTTCTTTTGCAGCCCAGCATTGCATAGCATGATTGAATTATGGCATTAAGGTGTGAAGAAAGTTGCAAAAAAAATCAAACTGTGCAGCTTTGCATTGTTCTCACTTGATTAGGAAGGAGTTTTGTATTCTAAAGCAGATATTTGAAATGGAACAAGGGGAATGGGCTGAACACACACAGTAAAAGAAGGTTATAAATTGTGGTGAATTTCAAATAGAAGGAAAAATAATACACAGACGACAGAGAGAAAATATACTGTTCTTCTATATGTTAGTGTACAAGTCACCTTAAACCATTGCTCTGTACAGTCTGCAGGGGTTGTCGAAGCAAGCACACAGGGAAAAAAGTGAAGTAGCCGCCTCACTATGGCTTTATGCAATGACATTTTGCAATACTGCAATACCAGGCAATGTGCCTTCTAGCCGTGTTACAATAAGAGAAGCAAAGATCCAAAATTAAAATGGCAGACATCCAGTCTCTCAAAGTCTGAATTTTAAATTGATTATCTACATAAGACATTCTTGCAGCGTTTGCCCTTCTGGGTCTATAACTGTATACCTGGGGAGATAGATTATCCCACATCTGCCTACTGCAGGGCTATGACACCTTTTCCTGTGGCATATGGTGTTACGAGCTACCATCATAGACAGGATATTGGGCCAGATGGACAGGTCTTGTACAAAATGGTAGTTTGTGTGGGGATGTGCACAAACTTAAGAGCTGATTTTTAGCATGACAAGTATTACTGCAAATATTCCTATGTAGAATCTTAGATAAAGCGTAATAACAGTGTTTTCTCCTAATGACTTTGAGTGCACACATGTTTTCTTTTTCCCCACATTGACAAGCAACTATTTCCTTCTACCTTTTGTCCTGGTGCCAGTTTTTACTGTGCTGCTCATTTGGTGGCATTAAATGTCCAGACTATTGATTCCATTGAATTTTATATACATTTTAAAAAAATCTGCAGGTCTGTTTTCTGATAAAATGGCAGAAAATGTATATCTGTCCATATAATTAGAACTTGTTATTAAAATTTAGAAAAGTTCTTATGTTTAAAATTGGAGAAATACTTTGAGAACCCTCTGTAATGTGTTTTTTGATTACCAGAGATTAGTTGATACCGGTACTTTCTTCTTGTGGATAGCTATAAAATATCAACATTTTTGGGGTAACTACTTTTGCTGACTTTCCATAGAGAACAATATAACAATAGTCTTGAGCATGTATCAATTTCAGTAACTATATATTTGTGTGCATAAAATATTGTCTATATACATATATGGGCAGATATGTATGTTTTATCTGCATACATACATACAGATACATTTGAAATGTATACAGTTTTCATGTTGTTGATGACTGCTGGTACCTTAAAGTGTCCGGATTTTCCAGAGAGATTTTCAGAGCACTGAGCAGTCTCTGAAGACCTGATCCCACAGAGTATGTCAAATTAGGTAACAAATCCACATTTTAAGCTTGGGAATTTTGGAAACATCAGTTCAAAAAACCACACCACCAGTTTAGTTTCTTCTACTGGATATACATAAATGTATCCCATTTCTGAAGAGGGTGCACTTCTATTTTATGTTTCTTCAAGCTTTCTCATCTAATTGATATAACTTCAGGGATGCCAGTTCAAGGCAGTCTCTGTATTGTATTGCATCAGACATCACTTTCAAAAAATGGCTACCTACTGCAGCTTCTGAGTGAAAAACAAAAATGCCAGGATTAAATACAGGACACTCTTTGCTCAGTGCTGCAGACTTCTGTATAGCTTTACTAAGAATTCAGCTCCACTAAGACCCCACAGAGTAGAAGGAATCAGAGCCTGTACTGTAAACCCAAGTTTAGCACGTGAGTCTCCTTTTGCACTGTTTCACAGTATTTATGTTGCAGCTGCTCTGATTCCCATTGTAGATCCCTCCTCTCTTCTTAATAAGCTATGTTACCATGAGTAAAGCTGTCAGTCAGCGGTGTGTATAGAGGGAAGGCAACAGGGAGAGAACATGCTTTAAACTCTTCAGTATTTTTCTTTCTCTTTAAAACTCCAAGCACCGTCAAATGTGTCAATAAAATCTAGATGAAATACTGCAAATAACTCTTTTTTTTTTTTTCCTGCAGAAGTCAAAACAGTGTCAATACTGAGGTGAGCTGACATCAGAATAAATTTGAAAGCCTCGTGAATAGCAATCTTTTCAGACAGGAGGTCTCTTTAAAAAGCAGTTTTTATCAAAGATTCAATCTGAACTCTTCCTTTTGCTTTGAATTATACAGAAGACATCTTTGAAGAACATGACCTGCTTTACATCATTCAAACATATAATACAAGAGAAAATTTTTCTTTTCATTTGACCCTATGGGAGCTGTTGTACATCCCCAGTGCATATGCCCTGATACTGATACTGTAGATGACACATAAATGGAGTGACATCATTCACGACTGATGATTAAATACTTCCTAGGGACTCACAAAATAGTTCTGCAGAAAATGAAAATGGAAACTAGGTAATAATTGGAGCTTTCAGGCTCCCTTGTTCTTCTGATTTCACTTTTTTTCCTGAACATATTATTCCTGCATCTTGTCTTTTTACAGTAGATTAAATATTAACTGTGTTTTTTATTGATACTTTGTACGATTTAAATGATTGATTTATGCCTAAACAAGTGAAATCAAGCTGCTGTTCAGAAGAGTATCCATTACATCTTGATCTTTTAGTGACCTTTCATTCAAGGATACTTTATAATAATACTTTGAAGACATTAACCTAATATACCATGTACCGTATTCTTAGATCATTTTTCAGATAGGTAAAATGGGAGCAGAGGAGGGCAAGGGCAGTGACAGGTATGGATATCAGAAGTCCTGACTCTTGGACACCATCTCTAGCCATGAGATCCAGCCGCTCTTACGGTTTTCTGTGGAGAGCAAACATCTTGTCAGACCCATAAGCTGAAAACAACATTAATTTCAGAGTCCTGTGAGATAATGGTATAATTTTTAACTGATCAAACAATAGATATCCTAAGAAAAAGAAACAATTCATAGTATCTTTGGTGAGGATAACAACTTTGTGTTTTGAACTTTATAAAAAACCTGGCGTTATTTGTTTTATTCTTAACTGCATGTAGTTGTGATATGCAGATGGAAGTGTACAGTAACAAAGAAAGAGGCAGATGGTTATTTTACAATTAATTAAGGTTTTTCTATATTTAAAGTAGCTTATTTGAAGTTTGATATACAGTTACCTGAACATGTGAGAAAAGTTAATCGCTCCACCGTGACCTTTGATAGTCAAAACGTGTGCTTCCAGTAGAAAGTGCAATAAATGCCAGGTCCTTTGGGTAGTAGCTGTTTGCATTAATGTTTTCTGTGCTGGATCTTAAGTCATAGATTTCCTGTCAGCAGTTCTTTATACTTGTGGTGTATAATAAGTTGAGCTGTAAGTAGAAGAGAGTGCCTGGTGTTGTCTATGCTGACATGCTGAATATTTTTAGACCACACATGTATGTAAAAAATATACTTTTTTCTACAATTACAGTTCAGTATTGAAGTTTTGAAGGAATTACTCACTGCATTGCTTAGGGAGTTAGTCACAATAATATCAAGAGAAAAATGAACTTCCATCAATATGGCTAGAGAGACTCCAAGAAGGAAAGGGGGATGGGGGGGGGGGGGGAGGCGGGGGAGGGGACAGAGAGGGGGAGTATATGAGATTTATTGACCGGTTCACCATAAAGAAATAAGATAGCATAAAGTTTCTGTCACTCAGTTCAGGTCTCAGATCTCCTTTTAGAGGAGGAAGGAGAGGCAGAGTATGAAGTAGAAAGCTCTTTGCACTTCTATGAAAATGACAAATGGCAGAGTGATTGTTTCCATGACCACTGCTCACCTCTCTACAGTCATTCTGCCAGAAGTCTTGCGTGAAAATGATAAATTCCTTGGGATGCACTGGGCTTCATTTTGTGCCTTTATGAAAACTAATTCATTATGCTGTTTTCTTAACAGTTTCTGGATTTTTGGCTGCTTCGGTGGGCACATACCATTGGCTTTCTCATTTAGTTAACAGAAGATACAAGATGCTTTATACCTTCATCCCATAGATCTACCTTCATACACAACTACAGATCAAAGTATCTTTTTAGGTATATGTCACTTTAAATATGCATGAAATTAATTAATCCCTAAACTCTTGAAGATGTTATAACTAATTAGATATGGGTTTTGAATGTATCTGGAAATTCCTGAGATTTGAACTCAGTTTTATATATATGTTTTCTAGGCCATTAACATTTGATTGTGTTTTTAGTGTTCATTTTAATAGATTTTATTATCTTTTATTTTACTTACACATTTAAATGTATTTAATTTCCCTTGTTGGAAAAGAAAACTTTGCCTTTAGCATAACAATGAAACTCTGACATTTGGGGAGTGTCTATGCAAGAATCAAACATTTATTTTTTTTTAAACTATATTGTTGTTAGTAGAGTCAATAGAGTCTACTAGTCAAGCAAACTTCTCAGTTGCACAAGGGGAGCTTTATAAACCAAATCTGTTCCTCAGCAATGCGCTCCTACAGAGTGCCTAACACAGAAGCAGAACTTTAGGCTTCTACCTATGAAATACTTAAGTATGTACATAACTTAAAGCTTATGAATACTTCCATTGAGTTCAATGGGGCCATTCACACGCTTAATGTCGTGTGTCTCATTAAGTGCATTGGGAAACCGAATCCTAGCCCGGACCAGGGTACATACCCTGATGTTGCTCTAACTCAAACAGAGATTTAACCAGAAATGGGCATACTGTGTTTTGCTTTGTTTCTTTCCACAGCTAGGAAAATGCTGACTTAATTCTCCTTTGAAAAAGAGTAATTTAATTTATGAGGGAGTAACATTACAGGAGCTCAAAACTCTGCTTGGTTCTCCCTTACTTGTTTTGACTATGTGTGTGAAATGAGCTATTTTGGTCAATTATTAAATGCATTTTTTTACAATTAGCTGTTCTTCCCTGTCCCTCCTATTGAGTGACTGGGCTTCTTGTGTTTCTGGAAGAGCATGGCTCTATTTCATGTATCAGGCACCAGGTAGTAAATTGGAAGTGTTCTGTACTTCTGAGATAGAATGATTTTAATTAAGAAACCTTTTAGGGAGATGCTAAAGTTGGCGTTACCTTTCAAGCCAGCAGAATGCAAACAAGCTTCTCAGTGCCTTTTCTGAAATGTGCAATCCATGCTGCTAAGTCAAAGTTCCATGCTGATCTTTACTGATTCAAATCTGGATCACTGTAATGCATAGACAGCATTTACTCTAAATAAATAATTCCTGAGATCATGAGAAATTTCTACACAAGTTGTCATGGGTATATATTATAATTTGCTACACCTAAAAAGAGGCAAGAGCTACAATGGTAAGAGAAGTAAAGCACTTTATTATACTAGCAGATTTGTCTTTGCTGTACTTCGTAGTTATTTACACCGTATGTGAAATATTTTGTTCTGTTTAGTTGGTTTTACAATTAAAGCATAGCAAACGTGGATATAAAATCATACAAGATCTCCAAAATTAATTGAATCTGAAAAATGCCTAGATAGTGCCAACTGTAATGACAGAGCACTTTATAAGGATAACACTAGCTTTGCTCTTTCGTTGCACTATTGCAAAACTTTAAAAGGTGTTTACATTTATTTTCAGATAGTGTCAAGACGTAGTTTATACAAAGGGAAAACCTGATACTGCAGGTACATATATAACCAAACTTATTGGAAGTGAATATGTGGGGATAAGGTACATGATTTTGAATCTTATGCAACAGGAAAACTCACAGTCAGCTGTTAAGTACAAATATTTCACACAGAACTGATTTTTTTATATGAAAATGATACTAATAGTGTATACATTAAAAAATTTAAGTTAGTAGGCTTTATACATTCTTCGTAAAGAGTTCTTAGTCAGTAATAAAGTTACCCCTAGAATAAATTTGGACTAAACTATTTCTTCTGATGTACTATACATAATAATTTAACTTTCTTGGCAGACACTCTTTCCACGCAAATAGTTTCTTCTAAATTTCTTTCCTTTGGGGAAGTAGCAGGGGAGATGATTTATTTCCTAGCTAATGTCAGCATCCATGACAGGAAACGTACTCAATTTACTGTCCTTATTTTGCACAGTAATAACATCACTCAAACTTTTGTTGACTTATTGCTAACCAGATACTTACGCAGATCTGCACCCCTATTACCTACTATTAAACTTTTGAAAGTGCCTGGCTAAAAAGGAAACAAGTTTCATAAAAAAAGCCCTTAATCCCTTTATTTGAATACCAGATTTAAAAAAAAGATTTATGTTTACAGATGAAAAATTGTCTAGTTCATTCAATAAACAACTTTTTTCTTAAGCTAACAGTAGGATCTTCTGTATTTCTGAAAGTGCCATAGCAGACACAAAAATTTCAAGAACTGTCCACAAGGAACTTTTTTCTAATTTGCAATTGCTCTGTAGTCATCTCTCCTCTGCTCAGGAATGATAGATCCTTCTTAGGTGAGACTGCAGTGTTTCATTTCCAAAAACTCTTGTATGAGTGAATGGAAATGCATGAAGTCAGAACCATTTGCGCTAACAGGACATGATCCAGAGTGCTAGGTCTTTCTAAATGGACTGTGTCTAAAGTGAACTAATTGGCCTAAGGGACTTGTGCCCAAGATATATATATATATATCATGCCCTCATTTAGGGACTAGGCAAAAGACCAGAAATTGAACCTAGTTTCCATGTAGACTTAACTCTATGACATTATTGACATTAAATATTATTGCCATAGTGGTGTTAGGAAAAAAAAAAAAAAATATATATATATATATATATGGCATTTGTAATCTCCTCTTAGCATCAGTGGCATGAGGCTAAATTAATATTTCTATGGTGACATGTATTATAGGACAAGCTGTAAGGTGAAAAAGAAGGAGGATCATGGTTCTTTAAAAAAACCCTAGTTTTGTAACATGAAGTGGGGTGATTGATTGACTTGAGTTTGTTATAGAGCAGGGGTGGTGGAGGAAACCCTTTGTAGTCCATATCTTACAATATGTCCAGCACAGATAATACTAGGAACACTCTGAAGTGTTTTAGTTATTGTGAGACTACACCAGTTATTGGCCCTTCTGTGGAAGCGAACTGTAGTCTCGTAGATGGATCAAAGCTATGATCAACATTGACATTTCTTGTCTGCTGAATAGACAGAATGTGTTTCAAAAAATATATGCCACAATGTTCTTACAGTAGGAATGACAGCAAAAGTATGCTGAACGCTATTTTTAAAAATGCCAGTGTGAGATAAATAGGATGGTGATTCAACACTTAATCATTTAGTGTAATTTTCCCACTTACTTCACTAAGTACTTTATTTACTTTGAGCCAATTTAGCTTTGCCAAAATGTTGGTTTTCTTAATTTGTCTCTCATTAGTTTAACTTACTATAAATTGTCTTTAAAAACTCTTTATGTATGATCAACTATATTTTAAAGTATAAACATGGAATTGCTTATTGTTTTCTATGTACACATATTCAATGCAAACAAAATGAGAATCAAATTGAACTGATTCATTTTTTAAAACAGGAGATATATTATCGGGGTTTTGGCTATTAAATGAGTTTTTCTCCCCAGTCAATTTAGCATTATTTTTTAGCATTATGCATATATAAATAATGCTATGTATTGGCAGAATGTAGGTGCTATTGGAATTAAGGAAGAAAAAGTATTCTTTCTCTCATAGTGCTGCTTCTTTTTTCAGATGCCTGTCTTCCTTAGAAAATGGCTCCTGTGGTATGCAATGAAGCTAAGGCACGTAATAGGGTGACTTTGCATCATGAACGAATTCAAGGAAGCAGCCGACTGAATAAACTCTAGTTATGGAGAGTTTTTAGATATGATGATCACAATTATCTTCTTATTAAACAGATAAAGAACATTACGAAAATAAATAACAAGATGTGGTTTTGAGGACCTTCACCTTGTTGCTATTGCAAGTGCTGAATAATCTTTTCCTGTGATTTGAAAACTGATTTAAAATACTAGCACTGTGTGGTTAGGAAAAAAGCAGTGCACTAATATAGGCCAGAATAGATGATCAGAGTTGCATGCTGAAGACTCCTACAAATAATTTTTGAAAGTTTGGTTGTCATCCTTTGCTCATGGATTTCTATTTCACTCTGTCACCTAAGAAACCTTGCACAGAAACAAGTGGTACTGCATGTTTCCATCAAAAATGACTAAAAAGTCTTTGCTTCCTCTTCATATCAAAGTCTAAGCAAAAGGTGAGATGAACTGATTCTGTGCCAATGTTTTTTGATCAAATTTCTTTGTTCATCATTCATTTTTAAGTTGTAAGACATAACACCATTGATTCATATTTCCCTGAGAAACTCCTGACATAATGCAGACTTCACTGATGCACAGCCCTACTTATACACTGGGAATTAAGCCCAATACCTTATTCTAAGTACTTATTCGTTAATTAGAGGGAACAGTTTCAAGATACTTATTCTTTGGCTTGTTAGAAAGTTGGACAAAATCACTACTAAGATTATATTGACACTGAAATTATTATATGCTGTTTTGGTTGTCTGATAGTTTTCCACCTATCCCACAAAAGAAAGATGGACTTAAATTGGAAAAAAAAAACAAACCCAACAAACAAAACAAAAACAAATTAGGACTGGGATTTAAGAGATTTAACATCAGTGATTCCTTCTACAGATTTCCAGTGTGATCTTTAGGAAAACCTTCAAGAGCACTTAACTTCTCTATCACTGACTGATGAATTTACATGCAGAAGAAAGTGGTTCAGGCAGGCTAAATTTACAAGATTTTTATAAACCACTTAAAAAGTACTTTGACATCATTAGCTGGGAGATTCTATATCTGTATTTGGTCTGAGCTGGAGTTAATTTTCCCCTCGGCAGCCCCCACAGTGCTGTGCTGTGTATCGGTAGCCAGCAAGGTGTTGGTAACACACCAGGGTTTTGGCTGCTGCTGAGCAGTGCTGGCACACAGCAAGGCTGTCTCTCCAACATCCCCCTCACCAGTGGGCTGGGGGTGGGCAAGGTCTTGGAGGGGACACAGCCGGGACAGCTGGCCCAAAGTGACCACAGCGATATTCCGTACTGTATGACGTCTGCTCAGCAACGAAAGCTGAGACACAGGAGGAGGAACTGGGGTCATTATTTACAACATTTGTCTTCTGGAGCAATCGCTACACGTACTGAAGCCCTGCTTCCTTGGAAGTGGCTGGACATTGCCTGCTGATGGGAAATCAAGAATAAATCTTTTGATCTTCCTTTGCTTCCGTGCACGACCTTTGCTTTTGCTTTATTAAACTTCCTTTACCTTGACCCATAAGTTTTTTTCCATCTTATTTTCTCCCCCTGCCTTGTCCTGCTGAGGAGGGGAGTGATAGAGCAGCTTGGTGGACACCTGGCCACCACGATACCAGAGATTCACTAAAAGGATATTTGTTGAATGTTCACCAGCTAAACTGAATCCTCTGCAAATAAGTATATCAGACTTTTGGAAGACTCTTTGATTTAAAAACAATGAATGAGTTGCTATTACACTACTGCAGTTTTCAGTGAACTGTGACTTCCTAAATGCCAAGTCTGTGTTAAAGAGAGAATTATTCATGGCCAGTTACCTATAAGTAACTGCCATGTATATAGCAAAATTAAAGCAAGGTCAAATAATAAAAAACACAACAGTTGATGGAAAACTTCTAACCTTTTTCTTCCTACACTTTCACCTCTGGGTTTTAATTTCTTTTATTCACCATTTCCTGAATCTAGAATAGTTAGCCCATGAGGCAAGTGATATCAGAAAATCACATTTAATGCAAAATCTCACTGTATTGTGTTGCTTTCCTACTTTTCATTCCTTCTGCAGTGAAACAACAGCTGAATTAAATGTCAGAGGTCTTGCATTCTGGTCATTCCTGTGCCACAGGTGAAGCGTTTTGCTAGCGTTCATTAGTTGTTTCAGCCAGCTATTATTATTACACTGACTATGAAGATGTGGAAAGCAATGCCCTCAGGAACTGTGTGATGCAACAGAACAACTGGTTTAGAATTTATCCTGCTGGGCTGCTGGTTATCCATATCTAATTGTCCATAAATGATCATGTAGAAAAGACAATGCTGGAAATCAACAGAGGCACTGAGACAGCTGCAATCCCAGCTAGATTGCATGGGCTGCCACTAGTGCCAGCCCAATCACCTTCTCAGAAAGATCCTATGGCCTTTGTTGAAGGATCAGTTATGCAGGAGAAGGAAATCTGGCCTTGGAAGACCTTAGCTATACCTTTTATTCTCCCTGTAGTATATGCAATGCCTGAGAGACCAATTGTGGAAGAACCCTTATGGCAGGTGTGTTATTAGGAAAGTCCCTCCCCAGAGCTGTTAAAGAAAATCTCAGTATTCCATTGCATTAGGGTTTTTACAGACCACTGCAAAGACAGGAGAAGAACAGCTTTTAATTTGAAGTAATCACAGTGTTATCTGGGACTACATATTTACCTGAGAATGTTCCAGGTGAGATATTATCATTTAAAGCCTGGCTGATTATTTGCAGAATTTGACAGCTGACCACAGAGATCTCAAGCCAGCCAGGAGGATTTGTATTCCAGTAGCAGGCCAGTTTCACTATCATCTGTTCATCTTTGAAATGTTGTGATTTTGGGACAATGCACATGGGCCTATAGAGTGGATAAGTGTATAACACATTAGGGATGTCCTGTGTTGATGGCTTGCAGGTCTCTACTTCTGCAATTTGTAGCAATAACTCCTTTGCACTGGTCACATACCAATAGAGGCTCTGTGTGTATCACTCATATTACAAAAAGCCTGTTTTAATAAATCATTTTGGAATTTTTTAAAATTGGAAAATTAGTTTTGTATATACATGCACGTATATAGGGACATACATACATATGTTTTTCTTTCCAAATGTAGAATTAGATGCTTTAGTTATCAAATATAGAAAAGGAATAATAAAACTTAAAAGCTTCTGAATGTGGTCTATAATAGATTTGCTTTATGTAAAAAGGAGCAGTTAGGGAGTATATCAGAATTTTACAGGGTTAAAAGCTATCGTGTGATTGCTATTAAAAAGCTGAAGATGTGTCCCTTTTCCAGTGAAAAGAGCACATGTTTTTATCTCTGTAAATGAGATTTGACTGTAAAATGGGGACTTTTTTGTCTAAGAAAATTTGTCACAGCCACAGAAGATAACATCATCCTCAGTGAATCTTGGTTGATTTTTTTCATTTTTCTGGATATAAGTATGAAGACTTTTTTTACTGTCTAGCTGATTTAAAATTAAAATGGCATGTATCTGAAGCTGTTCAGGGCTTTGGGTGCTAAAGAAAGTCCCAGGAGATAGATTAGTGGGTAGAGTGTAGGTAAGGCAGTCAAAGGTACATGACAAATTCATTTATCACATGGGTCTGTAATTTATCACCTGATCATGCAATTTATCACATAGCTCTCACCCCTACAAAAGGGCTATAAGTGTTTGTTTTGTATAAGGCAGTGGGAATGGTCTGTCTGCATAAGGGAATTTCTTCCTTGTATATCCACTCAGACATTTTCTTCCAGTTTTGGATGATTTCACTTCAATGTAGAGTTTTAATTGTGTTGGCTGTAAGTGAATGTAAACTAAGTTAGTATTGAACCAGTAGATGGAAAAATCCTTATCACTGAACAATGAAACAAGTTGATTTTTTTTTTCCTTGTACCATGTGGTATCTATGCTCACATTTGAAAAATTAACTATTTGCAGAATAGTTTGACAGTTTCAATAGTTAAACTCTTTCTCTGAAGATCAGTGCTTTATCTTTTTGAAGATAAAACCACAAAATACAAATGAAGACATGAAACAAAAAATGACATCTCCGTAAATGCTGCAAAAAAGCAGAAACTAAAATGTTCTGCACAGAAATGTATTTCACCATTTCTTTCATAAGCCAATTACACAAAGGTTAATGTAAAGTATGAGGCAAGAGACATGTTTCTTTGTAAGCAAGTTGTCCATTTTTCTAGTGGAGGGAGAGAAGAGAAACTCAGTTGTTACATAAAAAGCGAACAAACCAAGCACTGTCTGTGAATGACATATATATACTATGGTTTCATCAACTAATTGCCTGTGATGAAATCGTATTTGAAGTGGCAAAGGAGACTGACAGGGAAAAAACCCTCTTCCAAGGATATTTTAAATTAAATAGAAATGATTGAGAATCAAAAGTAAATGTTGTCAAATTTTTGGAACTGAAATGGGGTAATAAGTTTATGATCTCAAGCAGACAGCGTTGTGTAGGAACTTAAGAATTCCTAGTCTGAGATGGACACATTATCCTGTGTCCTTTTATATTTCTATTGGCTATATTTTCTAGATACTTGCCAAAATGATAAATGTTCTCCTAATGCTTCTCGCCGGTTATGCAATAGAAAACCTAAATTATCAGGTGCTGAAATATGTGGCTTTGATAACCTTTGATAGATCCTGTTTGAGGAGTATCACTGCTGATACTAAACTATCTTATTTATAAAAATATATAATTTCAACATTTATTAAAGAAAATGCCCAAACTATTTAACTTATTAATATCTGAAAACACTATAATGGTACAACTATCATATTTGGTTTTGAAATTTTCTTCAGAAATTCAGTGCCTAAAGACTCTAAAGAAATAGTCACATTGCATTTATTGTATATTTTTGGCAGAAAATGACCATTAAAAATATCCTGAGGCAACCACAGAGTGGGCGTGTGGGGATTTTGTAAGTGCAATTGTACAACCCAGTGTTAGGGGTAGGAGTAAAGAGGGAATTAAGTCAGTCCTAGACTGACTTAATAAGGGGTGTTGAAGGCACAGTAAACATACCTGTACATTAAATGTACTATTATTAGCCAACAAATTTTAAATTAAAGTGTTGCAAATATTCAGCACAATGCTTTTACTCTGTAGCAATAAAAAGAATTGGAAGAGGAATGAAGAAATGTTTTTGAAGGGCAATGTAAGAGACTAGGGCAGTTGGAAATAGGAAATTTACTTAGTGGTTCATGCAATTGAAAATGCAATTATGCCATTAGTCTTTAAAAATAGCAAGAGTTGCCCCTGCATAGTATCCTAAGAGAAATATTAACACTTCCATTTAATCATACAGGTATTCCTTTAACCATCTGGGTATGCCACCAATATTTTTAAATTGCGTGCAAGTACAGTTGAATGCTAGTTACATTTTGGTCTTTGCTAGATCTCTAGAGTTGCAGTAAGTTCTTGGTTTATCTAGCCCAGATATCATATTGAAAAATAAGAACTACCAAAAAAACTAGAGCTTTTAAAAATATTTGGTAATTAGATGAAAAAATAATTGTATAATAAGCCTTTTATAGGAGATATACATGTTGTTCTTCAAATAATATGACAAAATAAATTCCAAATCGGACACAAGTACACTAAGTATCTAGATCAGGAAGTAGTTTAGGGTGAAAAAAAAGAAACTAATCAGGAATTAGTCAGGCTGAAAAAAACTTTTACTGCACACTGCCAAGAACTCGGAAAATTAATGGAAGAGATTAGCTAAGTGGTTTGAAATTACTGAAGAAAATGAATGTCTCACTTGAGACTATAAAATTTTAAGGAAGTGTAATTTTTTAAACATAAGCATTTTCTTTTTCTAGCTGTACATGTCTTAGAAAGGATGAGTCTGTAGCTCACTCATTACTCCTGAGGTCTTAACTACATTTTCCTCCTGTACAAAAGCACATTTTAGTCTCTGCATGACTTTTAGTCTGAGTTTAATCAGAAACAGCATCTCCTGCTATTGACAGGAAATGACCAGTGAAGTAACACCAAGGTACTACTTGAGACCTTGACAGATATTGTTAGAACATGAGCTCCAAACTGACCTCCAAATATAGAAGTTCAGCTGCTAAGGCCATGAGTATGCAATAGCTCTTCAGCTCCTGCAGGCAGCTTTTGTTTTGTCTAACCTGGAACAGAAAAGATACTGAATAAGAACAGATATTACATTATCCTGTGCTGTTACTGCAAGTCAACAGGGCATTCTCCACACCTCTGCAGTTCCTGGCACTTTTAACTTTAAAATAGATGCCATATCACACTTGTTTCTCCATAAAAAACAAGGAAGCAGACACAGGACTGCTACAGTCTCAAGCTTGCAGAAAAGAAACTTGTGCAAGTAAAACACCAGTTATGGATTCTTTTCCTTTTCCGAGCAGCTTAAGTGGGTTATTCACTGAGACAGTGTTTCTTTCCCAGCTTCATGTAAGAAGAATACCTTGCTTTAAATCTAATGCAGCTAAATAGAACTAGCAATAAGTGACTATCTAATGTGCACCTGAGATCTGCTCCACGTGAAAGGACTTTTTCTCTAAGTATGTTGTGTAGGGCATGTAAAAAACCCTTCTAGCGTCATTAATTGGCTCCGTATGTGGCAATTTTTAGTTTATGTGGAGGCTATTTTTCCTCATGAAACAACTGATTACATTACAGCTCATTAACAAGAATACCTTTGTTACTGAAAGTTTGTCTTAAGCATAGCTAAGACTCCTTGTGACCTACTTCTAATGTTTTTGGAGTTCTCAGATTTCTCATTTTTATTTAAGTACCTACCTTACATATGATTGGCTGCAGGATAAGATAAGCTCACAGTCTAATTTTAGATTGGAAGATGTAGGTTTTCTTCTGTGAGAAATAAATTCAAAAATAACTTTTTAGATCATAAGATGCTGGCAAGTTTATGGAAATAGTTCACATTTCCATTCTAGCAGTTAAGAAAGGGGAGCAGCAATCCTGAACATTTATAACTCTGTTCTGATTCTTTGTATTCAGATGAATACATATTTTCTCTATCTCTGGCCCCAAAAGATTTACTTCTCAGGAACTTTTCCATTGCTTGTATTGCCAAAAGCAGTATTTCTTTCTGGAAGAGTCTGTAGAATTGAATAGGAATTAAAAAGAAAGGTTGTAGAGAAATTTAATAGGGTTTAAAGCCATTTCAGTGGAATGCTAAAGAGTCTACCACAGAAATAGTTCTTTAATTTTTTTCTAGCCTATAAAATCCTGTAGTATGAATATAATTTTCTGTTGCTGAAAAATTCTGAAGAAGAAACAGCAGTATATATTAATTTCTACTGGCTTTTGCATTATTTTGTATTATTTAGAGATTTGTATCACCATGAAACTTTGGATTTCTGGGGATTTCTAGATCAATGTTACCTTCTGATGACATTAGTAGAAACTGATGCTTTTCAGTGACTAAATGATGGTATTGTTATGTCTACAGACCCTGAATTGTCTACTGGTGGAATGAAAGATGTGACCTAAATAGCAGACATCTTTCTGACATCTTTCTTTGGTCCTCTTAGAGGTTTTTTTTTAGATGTAAACATAAGGTGGCACTTTGTGCATGATCTTCTACATATCCTCAGCTTCTACCACAGCAGTGAGGCATACTCAGACAACAGTTCAAGGATTGTCCTGATTTTGGCTGAGATAGAGTTAATTTTCTTCATAGTAGCTAGTACTGGGCTGTGTTTTGGATTTGTGCTGACAACAGTGTTGATGACACAGGGATGTTTTCGTTCCTGCTGAGCAGTGCTCACACAGAGCCAAGGCCTTTTCTGCTCCTCACACCACCCCACCAGCGAGTGGGCTGGGGGTGCACAAGGAGTTGGGAGGGGACACAGCCGGGACAGCTGACCCCAACTGACCACAGGGATATTCCATACCGTATGACGTCATGCTCAGCATATCAGGGGCTTGAGGAAGAAGAAGAAAGGGCGGGGAAGTTCGTAATGATGACATTTGTCTTTCCAAGTCACCATTACACGTGATGGAGCCCTGCTGTCCTGGAGATGGCTGAACACCTGCCTGCCCATAGGAAGTGGTGAATGAATTCCTTGCTTTGCATTGCTTGCACATGCAGCTTTTGCTTTACCTGTTAAACTGTCTGTATCTCTACCCACGAGTTTTCTCACTTGCACTCTTTTGATTCTCTCCCCCATCATGCTGGGGGGGGGGGGGGGGAGTGAGCGAGTGGCTGCGTGGTGCTTAGCTACTGGCTGGGGCAAAACCATGACAGGGATATACATTTAAACTAATTTTCTCACTTCAAGGCATGTTCTTCCTTCAGATTTCAGTATTTGGGTTTTCAACTTTGTGCTTGTATGTAAGTTTCTGAATACTGAATGTATGAATTACACATGAACCTGGAGATGTACTTCAGAGTCATGGAAGCAGTAGTTCAGGTGAACACACCCACAATCCTCAATAATACAATGCATGAGTAAACTCAGGCTCCACACAGAGTAATCTACCTTCAGAGGGGTACATAATGATTTGCCTCTGATCAAGGCTATAAATCCTTGGATGGATCTCGTTGCCAGAGCTGCACAAATCTCAGGTTTATATAAGACTATTGTTCATGCTGTACAATATCTTTGCTTTTATTGGTTCTGCTTTAATGCATAGTTAATCTGGGCCTTTTCCTACTATATTGCACTTTTTTTTTCCTGCCTTTGGATTTTGCATACATTCTGTAAGGGCTGCACATAGCAGATAATATTTCATGTCATCAAAAAATGGGAATCAAGAGCAAGCAAGCTGTTCAGATAGGAAAAATCTGGTTTATATAATTAGATTAGTATCAGTGACTTTAAAGGGTTATCAGAATCCCCTATATTTACAGTAGATTTCCTTGTGAAGACAGTGATTAGGGAGACAGAAGTTTCACTAAGACAGTTGGATCCCATGAATTCAGCGACAGGACAAGGGGCAAGGGGCACAAACTGGAACATGGGAAGTTCCATCTGAATATGAGGAAAAACTTCTTCACTGTGAGGGTGACCGAGCACTGGAACAGGCTGCCCAGAGAGGCTGTGCAGTCTCCTTCTCTGGAGATATTCAAAACCCACCTGGATGTGATCCTGTGCAACTTGGTCTAGGTGATCCTGCTCTAGGAGGGGGGTTAGACTAGGTGATTTCCAGAGGTCCCTTCCAACCTCTACCATTCTGTGATTCTGTAATTTACCCTTCAACATATTTACAACTTTGCAGTATCCTTAGGATAATGCCACATATTGCATTCAGCTAATTTGCGATGAAGACTTATAATTACAGAGTGAGAAGTCTTTATACATAGATATATAAAACTTCACCAAGCTCCATGTTATACGGTGCGAGGACTTGAACCTGGACTCTGCATGGATTTAAGGGACTACATTCTATACATGTATTTCGTTTGTGTCAGAGAACTTCAGCATGAAGGATCACATGAACAGAAAGATGCAAAAGTGCAATAGCACTTTGCTTCAGGTTTGAACTTCAGCCGGTAATAAGCATGGTCCATTTAATCACAAACTGTGGCATAGTACTGATTTCTCACACAGAAATACAAAAACAGCACCCAGGACACTGTGAAGCCTGGGAGCTGCTGGGGACCAGGAGGGTCAGGTGCTTCCCATGGGGGTGGCAGGGCAGGACCCGACAGCCAGGACCATCCCACTGTCCTAACAGGGACCAGGGCAGACGGGGGGCAGTGGAGGCAGCCCCAGCCCTGGGCAACAGCATCCCTGGGGCTGGGGAGGGGGACAGGGATGGAACTGAGGACCTGGTCTGGGGTGAAACAGACCATATCATACCATCTGTCCAGTGTTTCAGGAAGTAAAAGTTCTATAAACCCTAATTAATGGTAGTAGCGGGTTATTACTAGTTTGTACACTGGAGGTGTGAATGCTTAGTGTTTTGTAAACCACCGGCTTTTCCCAACACCTCTGCCAAGAGAATGGCTCTGTCCAGAGCTGTGGGAAAATTCTGTCTGCCTTCTGATTTTTGAAAAAAAACCAAACCCAACAACGCACCTTAAGTCTGTTGTCCCAATAGTGAGATCATTTACCCAGTATGCAGTATGCCAATATACACACAGAGCAGAAGTATGTTATTTATTTCATATCTGTGCGGAGATGGTTGCTAGGTGGTAATTCCACAAAGCTAGCATACTACACGCACAATCTACTACATAGTTACCTTGTTACAGGACTAGAAAAACTCACCTAAATTTACACTAATTGGTTATTAATTACTGCATCATCTCCTACTCGTCAAGTATATTTAAATTAGCACGTGTGCTCCTTGAGGGTGTGTGTGTGGGATAATTTGCATAGTCCTTTAATTGGGTGGGTGGTCCTGAATGCCCCCCTGCCCGGTCACCTTTCCCTTCCCCTCGTTACTGCTGATTCTTGTTGACTTCAGGCCTCTCTGGCAATCACCCAGCTCTCGGTGCCTTCTGGGGCAGGATGTTTCCTTTTTATCAGTATTTCAGCTCTTCAAGGATACTTTTTAGCAAAGCATGCTTTTTATCAGTCTTTCGGCTCCTCTTCAAAGGTATAGTCATTAGCAAAGCAAATAGTGCACTTAACCCTACATTAAACAGTGTCTAAGCACTAACGCAAACACATTTCTGTCCCTGAAAAGTGCGAAATCCTACTCTATAGATATCAAGTCCTATAACCCATTATACACAACTGGCTCTCATCATACTATTGCCATCATAAGGACTGAAGGATTTGTATGTACTGGTCAAGGACTAATATTTCACAAACTTCATTCTCATAAAAAGAAATGTGTCATTATTTTATGAACTTTTGTTATGAAGCTAAAATTAAATCTTTAATTGTACTCCTGAATTGGGGAAACGTTACAAAAGAAAGCTTCTATTTGATGGGTAGTATTCCTAAATGACACTTGAAGAGTCAAATCCCATCAAAGACAGTGAGATTGTGCATGTGCTCAAAATCCAGTACCTGAAACTGACTTGCTGAATTGGTGCCTTGGCTGTTAAATTGTTCTACAAAAATATATATCTCTTCACCATTTCAGAGATTCCAAAAATAGGTTTGTTTTTTTTTTATGGTGTGGTGGGTTGACCCTGGCTGAGGGCCAGGTGCCCACCAGAGCCGCTCTATCACTCCCCTCTTTCATTAGACAGGGGAGAAAAGGTACAATGAAAAAAAACTTACGGGTCGAGATAAGGACAGGGAGAGATCATTCTCTAATTATCATCATGAGCAAAACAGACCGAACTTAGAGAGGGAATTCATCTTATTTATTACTAAGCAAAACAGAGTAGAGGAATGAGAAATAAAACCAAATCTTAAAAACACCTCCCCCCACCCCTCCCATCTTCCCGGGCTCAACTTCACTCCCAGCTTCAACCTCCGCCCCCCCCCAGCGGCACAGGGGGACAGGGAGTGGGGGTTACGGTCAGTTCATCACGCGGTGTTTCTGCCGCTTCTTCATCCTCAGGGGGAGGACTCCTCTCATCATTCCCCTGCTCCAGCATGGAGTCCCTCTCATGGGAGACAGTCCTTCACGGCCTTCTCCAGCATGAGTCTCCTCCATGGGGTGCAGACCTTCAGGAGCAAACTGCTCCAGCGTGGGTCCCCCATGGGGTCACAAGTCCTGCCAGCAAACCTGCTCTGGCCTGGGCTCCTCTCTCCACGGATCCACAGGTCCTGCCAGGAGCCTGCTCCAGCGCGGGCTTCCCACGGGGCCACAGCCTCCTTCAGGTGCCTCCACCTGCTCCGGCGTGGGGTCCTCCACGGGCTGCAGGTGGAATCTCTACACCCCCTCATCCTCCCTCCATGGGCTGCAGGGGGACAGCCTGCTTCACCATGGTCTTCACCACGGGCTGCAGGGGGATCTTGCTCCGGCGCCTGGAGCACCTCCTCCCCCTCCTTCTTCACTGACCTTGGTGTCTGCAGAGTTTCTTACATCTTCTCACTCCTCTCTCTGCCTGCAAAAGCGCTCTCTAACTGTTTTTGTCTTTCTTAAATATGTTATCACAGAGGCGCTGATTGGCTTGGCCTTGGCCAGCGGCGGGTCCGTCTAGGAGCCGGCTGGCATTGGCTCTGTCAGACACAGGGGAAGCTTCTAGCAGCTTCTCACAGAAGCCACCCCTGTAGCCCCCCCGCTACCAAAACCTTGCCACGCAAAACCAACACATATGGTAACAGAAGTGTCCTCAGAACTACATGGTAATTCTTTTGAATATTAAAAAATTAAGTAAAATGGCTTGCTTAGTGAACAGATGTTAGTCCCTATGAATTCAAATGTATCTGTTCAGTGGCAAAAAAGAGGTTTTATCTGACATTCATACAAATTTTCTAGTGAACATATTTTTGTTGAAAAATAGGTGTGAAGTCTACGTGAAATATTCTGAAAGATGTTTGGTTTTGCAAGGAAAACTTCATTTCTCAAAGTCATGCTTTCTGTATCATAATAATGGCATTGAAAACTAAAATAATTCCATTTGACTTGTTTTCTTGTATGCTCTACTGAGAAGAGTTGTTTTGTTTGTTTGTTTGTTTGTTTCCCCTCTACAAGCTGGATTTCTCAGCTGCAGTACATCTTCCAAGCAACACCATGCTGGAAAATATCTTCTTGCAATTGCCTCCTTTAAGCACGAGCAAGATTATGCTTCATCACAGCACGATGGGCAGTAACAGAGACATCAGGAAGTCCAGTTTATAAAGGACCACAGGAGGGAATAAAACAAACTGCAATTCTTTTATGTCTCTAAATCTCATTACTGTTTCCATTAGCTTTCAATTTTTAGCTGGCAGCATGTCCATGGTCACTTTAGTAAAAAATGACTTTTTAGAAATTTATTATCATCAAATTTTCCACAGAGAATAAGTCTGCCTTCAGATGTTGATGGTTTTTCTTTATGCTTCACTTAAAACTTAGCTGTGATTTGTTAGTCTCATGAATCAAGAAACTCATTTAGGGAGTAATATAGACTTGGATAATTAAGCTTAACATGGAGCCGCACCAGTGACAGTGACAGCTGCCCATATGGTCTGCCTACCTGTATAACCTGAAAGTTAAAGAGCAAAGTTGAAAGGCAGAAAAGAAAGTGGTACTCATTATTTCTGCTTGTAGGAGTGAGAAAGGCAGAATGTTGTTCATACCTGGTTATGCAGGTGTTCAAAACGCAAGTTTGCAGCAGTCTGTGCCCTCAGATTCCCATGTCCAGCTATTCTTTGACATACCCTTGACCTCCCTTGAACTCCTTAGGTATAGCTCCTTCCTGACAGAGGAAAATAAGCAGTTAAACTTGCTTGTGGATTAAGAAAAATCTAAGTAAGAATCAGAGCCGGTGGTGTTATATGATGGAATAGAAAACTGTTGGAAGTAGAAGACTAAGACTTCAGATTGTTTTGCGATGTTAACACTAGAGCAACACACATAGTGATGTACGGCTTTTCAGTGTCTGGTACTTATGTTCAGGATAATCCCCAAGACAGTCAAATGACCAGATGAGTATTTCAAAAGTTGTGGTAATGCCTAATGGAAAGAAACTCCAAGTTAGACATAGGAACTTGCATCTTCTGGGCAGTCACTGGTAAGTGAGGTGGCACCCTGCTGAAATGAAAAGGGCAATGACATTTGCCTGCTGTCTCAGAAAGCTCTCTGTTACGTTACAGACACGTGCGATACCTTAGGGCCTTGTGAGGGGAGTCAAGCTCTCACTTTATATGAATGAAACAAGTGTACACAAATGAAAGTCTGTATACATAGGATCATGTGCACTGATTTAACAGGATCTGATGCATTCTTTTATCTCTCTGCAGTTTCTAAAGGCAGATTAGCATTCATATGAAACTGTTGAGGACGTAGTTTGGCCCACAATTGCTACCAGTGCTGAGATCATGTAAACAGAACAATCCCTTTCCCCCAGAAACAAGCGAAAAAACCCACCAAAACCCAAAAAACCCACCAAAAACCCCAATCAACCAAAAAAGCTTAACAAAATTTTCTGATTAATTTTTGGGTTTTACAAACAAGATAATGAAAAAAAAAATCCTTCACAAGGGAATTCACAAAGACAAGCTAAATCTGGAAATCAGTAAACATAGCAAACGCTATGATGCTAATTTTTTTCAGTCTCTTTGTAGAGTAGAAATGCACTTTAAGGTAACTCAGCCATTACCATCTATGCTTAATTACTCCTTTGATAATAGATTTCTTCCTGGTACATTAAGTCACTACATTATAGAGTGCAAAGCCACTACTGGCTTAACCTCATCGGTATAACAAGATGGTGTCAGTAAGTTAGTCTTTTTCCACTCCATGTCATTTAACTCAGTGTTAACAATAAAGTTCTCTGACAGGATTATATGGTATGTTTATTCACATTGATGAAACTATTATTGTAGTTTGACTCACTGAATTTTCCGTTGTCAGATTTGTGCAAAATAACATTAAGGATTTTATATATTTTGCATAAGATGAATAAAAACATATTCTGTACAAGTATGCAGGTTGAATGTGCCATTTCTTACTGTTACGGCATATTGACACAAACCCTAATATCGATATTATACTATAACCACACATACACATAAGAAGGTATTTTGTAAGGATAGATGTTGTGGCCATTTCAAAATGACATAAACCATGTTGACAGAAACACATTTTACATCAGTTTACTGTGTTGTTGCAAAACTTTTACTTTTTTAACTGTGTTAGAAAAATGAAAATATAAAACTTCCTACACTCTGAGGTTTTGCATTAGCAGTATTTGCTAAAAGAAGCAGTGACCATCTATACTCACCCATATTTTTAGTAAGATTACAACATTATCTCATTCTTAGTTTCCTGCTGAAAAGGGACCTATTTCAAGACACCCTTATTAGGAGTGAAGTCCGTATAATGAGTCCATAGTTTTCAGCTCAAAAATCTGCTTAGTGTCTTCTTTATTGCTGAGTTTTTGACTATCCAGACACAGATAAACAAAATTGCAGCTCCAAATCTGATTAATGAAATTAAGATTAATGACCAAGGAGGATAAGATTTCCTCATGCTGATGATCTAATGTTGTTTATAGCTTGGTCTAAGACCAGCCTACTCATACCATGGGCTTTTTTTCTCTTTGTAATGAGGGAGTCAATGCTTAAAAAAAAAAAAAAAAAAAAAAAAAAAGGCAGCATGTAAAATTAACTCTTTTACAGAACAGCTTTTGCTTGCACTTTTAGAATCGTAGAATCATAGAATGGTTTGGATTGGAAGGGACCTTAAAGATCATCTAGTTCCAACCCCCCTGCTGCAGGCAGGGACACCCTCCACTAGACCACATTGCCCAAAGCCTCACCTAATCTGGTCCTAAACACTTCCAGGGTTGGGGCCTCCACAACCTCTCTGGGCAAATTTTAAGAATATAATAACTTCTTCTGAAGTTGCCGGATTCTGAAGGCCAGGTTGGATAGGGTTTTGGGCAACCTGGTCTAGTGGAGGGTGTCCCTGCCCATGGGAAGGGGGTTGCAACTAGATGGTCTTTAAGGTCCCTTCAACCCACACCATCCTATGATTCTATGATTCTATGAAAGTGGGAATCTCAAAACTTTAATGTTCAACTATTTTCTAGACAACAGTCTTCCTTTCCAAAGTCCAAGTTTTGCACAAAATCCTTTTCTCATTTTCATTCAAAATCTAGAAAGTTATGTAATGAGGACTTACTTACATGTTTGATTACATCCCTGTGTTACAGACACTCTGTTAATAATATGATGAACTTTAAATATTGTAAACATGGACTTTAGAAAAATGTATAGAGCAGAGTTACAAAACATATTACTATAAAATTGTATGAAATTCACAGTTCTGATCTGAAATAACAAGGTCATCACATACAACATTTTTCCCTTTATATATTTCTTGTTTTGAGAATATGTTCAGGTGCATGTTGTGCAAATCTTGTAGTTATTTTAGAAGTTTAAATGATTTCTTTAGAATTGAAATGTGAAAATCTTTTACTTTTTTTTCACATTTTCCTAAAATCTTCCTGGACTTACTTTAAAATTTCTATTGAAAATTCAAATAGACAAGGCCAGTCTAATTTCAGTTTTTGTAACTAATTATAATTGGAGGTAACATTTCTCCATTTTATGAACAAAACCAAGTATTTAACAATTAACTATTTTAATATTTTTAATATTAATCTGTTGTTAGTTATTTGCAGGGAGGGAAATGTTATACTACAAGACACCGAAAAGATGAGGGAATTATGCACAGTCACATGATACATCAATGGCATATAGAGAATGAAAAATTAGATCTATAGAACTCTCCCAAGTCTTTTGCTTCTCTTGCAGGGTATGGTGTTCACCTTGAAAAATGCTCAACTTTGAAATACTTTCTTGAATTTTTATTGCATTAACAATGGTAAAAAAAAATAGTACTTCTCATATAGCTTACAGAAAGATTTTCAAGCGTTCTGTGTGTTACAGGATTAAACTGTTTAGTGAGAGTTAAATAATAAATATTTATATTTTCTTCCACTCATTAACAACATAAGTCAGGGTGGAAGAATAGAGGAAATCTGTTCCCTTGTAACATTTAAAATGAGACTGCGAATGGGAAAAAAAAAGGATATTTGGTAAAGGTTTTATAAAAGAACAGCAACACTCCAACCATTACTGGCATAAGAAAATGGACGGAAAGCGAAAACATAAGAGAAATGGATCAAGGACACGTACTAGAATGGACTAGGACTCTTTCAAAGATTAACAGTTCAGCAAAAGTATCTGAGGGTGATGCTTTTGTTGTTAAAAACAATTTTGATGATGGTTCCAATGAACTGCTGTTGCAATTCTTGGAGGTTCAGACTGGATGTAAGGTGGATGTTTGCCATGTAAATGAGTTATTCATAGCTAAGGAGGGTATCTTACTGTAAACACTTGATTCCAAGTGAACCACACTGCATAGGTGGCTGGAATGAGGGTAATAGTGTCTTTCTTACAGGGGTTATATTGCAAACAGGCCACTCCTGCTGAGTCAAATAATAGGATAGATGTGTTAACTGGGAGAAGGAAAAATAGGCCCACTTAAGCTATAATCAAAATATCAAGATTAAGTGCAGAGAGAAAACAAGCATTTACATGTTAGACTGTCTTTAAAGAACTAGTACACTTCATGAAAGGTTTTCTTCAACTGTGATTGACAAATAGCACTTTTCAGGAGAGTGAGAGAAAGTGGCATTTAAGGCCGGAGGGAAACATTAAGTAACTGCTTGTGGGCAGGAGATAAAGATTAAATGTTTGCTATAGAAGAAACAGGTGACTATTGTTAGGGCTCTTTCCTTTTCCAAATAAGTTTGCCACTTGAAAATATTTACCATGCTACTTATTTGTAAAAATAAAAAATGCTGACGAATTTTTCAATCTGCAAAAGATGGTCAGATATCCAGGGTCATCTTTTTTGTCCTCCTATGATGAATAAAGGATTGAAATATATGGGGTTTTGTTTGTTGGTTGGGTTTTTTTGTTTGTTTGTTTGTTTGTTTTCCCTAGAGTATTTTACTGCTTGCATTTTAGCTTTAGGAAAATGGAAAATGTCAAATCTAATTGCCACTGATTTAGTTAAAGGATCATTTGGCATTCTCTGGGATGTCTAATGTAAGGACTGGGGGAACAGATCCGCAAAGATCTCTGTAGTTTTAATGAAACCTTACATTCAAAAATGGCAAAAATATCTACCTTTGAGTTAAATGTTACAGTCTTTGAGAAAGCTGTGATTGAAATACGTCATTCATCTCAGGATATAAACTCTTCCAGCCTTTCTTCAAAATTACTATATATTCTCTATTAATCCTTTACTGACCTTCAAGACTACTTCTTCTAGATAAAACCATTCCTATTCCATGTTGGTTCTCAAATTACAAAGACAACTGAGATGTTCAACTCATTTTTAGCACTTGGAAAAGTGGCAATGGGCACCAGGCCAGATCCTAGTGAGGAAAGGCACTTCGTAGTTTCCATCTCTAGTAGTCTAAGGCTTGCAGGTGTATACAAAGGCACTGCACCAGAAACTTATGCCTCAACCTCATGTTGGTTTTGCTTGTTAGCTAACCTGTTTGGGTTTTTGTGGGTTTTTTGTTTTGTTTTGTTTTGTTTTTTTCCAATGAAAACAAAGTGTGAAAATAAATTAATATCTTATTTGCCCTTTAAGATTTTAACAATTTCCTCTTCAGCATTTAGGATTAAAACCAATTCCTATATTTTTTAGCAGAGAGCCTTCAGGCTGATTTCTATTCAGCATAGCTAGTTTTTAAAAATGACTCTTTTATTACTGTCTATCTTTATGGAAAACCCTGCATCCAAAAGCTCTCAGATAAAATTTTTGAGATTCAATTTGATAACATCAAGAAACAGACGTTATGAAATAACAAATATCCATTTCCTTTTTTAAGTTTTGGTATTATGGTACTTGTTTCTTGCACATTTAAATAGCTCATACATAAGGGGCAATACCTAAAATTAATGTTTGAAAAGGGATATAGTCTGGTGTTGTGACTAACTGATTGGGATAGGTCGACAGAATAGACAAGTAGTCAGGATAGTGACTTCTGTTAAAAATGAGTGATACCACTTGCGAAGCATATGGGATCTGTTTTCTGCCTGGTGCATAGGAATTTATATACAGATCTTGCTTCACAGCAAATAAAGGGACTTGTCTATCTAAAACCCTGCACATACTTCTCCTCCAAGCTCAGCAGCAATGCATCCCAACAAAGAGGAAGCCAAGCAAAAATACCAGGAGGCCCCCATGGATGAACAAGGAGCTCCTGGGCAAAGTAAAACAAAAAAAGAAAGCCTACAGAGGCTGGAAGCAAGGGCAGGTAGCCTGGAGGAATACAGAGAAACTGTCCGAGCAGCCAGGGAGCAGGTCAGGAAAGCCAAAGCCCTGATAGAAATTAGTCTGGCCAGGGATGTCAAGGACAACAAGAAAAGCTTCTATAAGTATGTTAGTGATAAAAGGAGGACAAGGGAAAATGTGGGTCCCCTCCAGAATGAAATGGGTGACCTGGTTACCCAGGATATGGAGAAGGCTGAGGTACTCAATGACTTCTTTGCCTCAGTCTGCACTGGCAAACGCTTGAGCCACACTGCCCAGGTCACAGAAGGCAGGGACTGGGAGAATGCAGAACCGCCCACTGTAGGAGAAGATCAGGTTCGAGAATATCTAAGGAACCTGAAGGTGCACAAGTCCATGGGACCTGATAAGATGTATCTGCGGGTCCTGAGGGAACTAGCGGATAAAGTGGCCAGGCCACTTGCCATCATATTTGAGAAGTCCTGGCAGTCTGGCGAAGTTCCCACCGACTGGAAGAGGGGGAACATAACCCCCATTTTTAAGAAGGGAAAAAAGGAAGACCCGGGGAACTACAGGCCGGTCAGTCTCACCTCCGTGCCTGGCAAGATGATGGAGCAGACCCTCCTGGAGACCATGCTCAGGCACATGGAAAATAAGGAGGTGATTGGTGACAGCCAACACGGCTTCACTAAGGGCAAATCGTGCCTGAGAAATTTGGTGGCCGTCTATGATGAGGTTACAGTGTTGGTGGATAAGGGAAGAGCAAATGACGTCATCTACCTGGACTTGTGCAAGGCATTTGACACTGTCTCGCACGACATCCTTGTGTCTAAATTGGAGAGACACGGATTTGATGGATGGACCACGTGGTGGATAAGGAATTGGCTGGATGGTCGCACTCAAAGAGTTGTGGTCAACGGCTCAATGTCCAAGTGGAGAATGGTGACGAGTGGCGTTCCTCAGGGGTCAGTACTGGGACCGGCACTGTTCAACATCTTTGTCGGCGACATGGACAGTGGGATTGAGTGCACCCTCAGCAAGTTTGCTGACGACACCAAGCTGTGTGGTGTGGTCAACATGCTGGAGGGAAGGGATGCCATCCAGAGGGACCCTGAAAGGCTGGACGGGTGGGCCCGTGTGAACCGCATGAAGTTCAACAAGGCCAAATGCAAGGTCCTGCCCATGGGTCAGTGCAATCCGAAGCACAACAACAGGCTGGGCGAGGAATGGATTAAGAGCAGCCCTGAGGAGAAGGACTCGGGGGTGTTGATTGATGAGAAGCTCAACATGAGCCGGCAGTGTGCGCTTGCAGCCCAGAAAGCCAACCGTGTCCTGGGCTGCACCAAAAGAGGTGTGACCAGCAGGTCGAGGGAGGTGATCCTGCCCCTCTACTCTGCTCTGGTGAGACCCCACCTGGAGTACTGCGTCCAGCTCTGGGGGCCCCAGTACAGGAGAGACATGGAGCTGTTGGAGCAAGTCCAGAGGAGGGCCACAAAGCTGATCAGAGGGCTGGAGTACCTCTCCTATGAGGACAGGCTGAGAGAGTTGGGGTTGTTCAGCCTGGAGAAAAGAAGGCTCCGGGGAGATCTTACCAGTACCTGAAGGTGCCTACAGGAAAGCTGGAGAGGGACTGTTTATCAGGGGGTGTAGTGACAGGACAAGGGGTAATGGGTTTAAACTAAAAGAAGGTAGATTCAGATTAGACATTAGGAAGAAATTCTTTACTGTTAGAATGGTGAGGCACTGGCACAGGTTGCCCAGAGAGGTTGTGGATGCCCCATCCCTGGCAGTGTTTAAGAGCAGGTTGGATAAGGCTTTGGGCAACATGGGAGGGTGTCCCTGCCCATGGCAGGGGGGTTGGAACTAGATGATCTTTAAGGTCCCTTCCAATCCAAACCATTCCATGATTCTATAATTCTATGAAAATCTACCATGTAATGTTAATAGAAGATTTGATGAGCTCTGAAACAAAAATAAGACTTAATGTGTTTCTGCAGACCAGCTGAATTTTCCTTCTATTCATATTGTAGCAGATAGTAGTCATAGTTACAGTTAAATGACCTGTTTTCAAAAAAAATTTTTTGTTTTTTTTATTTTTCTTCACATTATATACAAATGAAGATGTTCTTTTTGCAGAGGTTTGTATGGATTTATATTTTGAATATTGAATCCTTGACCACTTCATCTTCTTGTCATTTCCAAATTAAATCTGATCTTGTCTCAAAACAGGGTTTCTTAGTAGGTATAATCAAAAAGTGGCAAGTCAGGAAGTATCAGTGGGTTGTAGATCGAGAGCTCAGAGAAAACAGTCATAAGAGCATAACTTTAAGACAGTGAAAAAGGGGAAAGATGAAACAATCAGCTCCTTTTAAATACTTTGTCAGTCTCTGGTGTGATTTTAATTACTTTTGGTGGATCTGTAGGGCTGCCAAAGCAGCATTTCAGGTCTCTGCTTTCATCCCTAGTATTTGTGCCATTACAGTTCTCCTTAAGCAGTTACCAGTATCCTCCCAGCCAGGACTTTCCTACCATACTGCCTCACAGATGGACACACAGCATTGCCAGCCATCTTCTTCATCCTCTCCGGTAGTCCCTGGTGAAAGCCCCAGCAACTGCAAGAATACAAATGTGATGCCAAATCTGCGTGTTATTTCTCACTCAGCCCCTTTCTAGTGTGTCTGTTTATACACAGTTCTGTGCTAAGACAAAAATTTAATTTCTTTCCAACACAGGAGTGGAAGAAGACTATTAACTACTGGGTTTGAGCCATTTCCAAACCTTCAGGAGTAAATGAGACTCCAGAGAATTCTCTGGAACAGGAAATATTTGAAGTGAAAACCATCCCCCTTCAGCTGTTTGCAGAGATGCAGTCTCCGAAATTCTATACCCAATATCTCCCTAATTTCTCTTTATCCATGTCTAAAGCTTCCTGTCTGCCTGCTGAAGGCCATTTGACAAGGGAAACAGAGAAGCAGCATTTGTAATATCTGTTTAATGTAACCAGAGGAGAATATTATGATTTGTAAAATGCATTATGAGTTTTAGAAAGAAAATGTGAAACCAGATTGCAGATTAAGCAGGCAATTAATGTAACTAATCAATCTGTGATTCTTATGATTCTTACTTCTCATGTTCAATTCTGAATCAGAAATCCCAAGCAATAAATACCACAGAATGGAAAGGATCTGCCTGCATCCTTGTAATTAGGTCAAATTACAGGGCAGTGCTCTGTTTGTAAGGTTGTTGTGAGACCCTATTAACTGGACAGCTTTGACTATATGCAGTCTGTTAGAAGAGTACTGTGAATTGGCCTGAGTTGTAGAACACTGAGGTTTACAGTTTTAAGTGTGACCTGTAAAGCAGTTGTGATTTGCTGTCATATAACTGGTTTGATCCAATACACTTGTTCCTTATCTTTTATTCCACAGTCTTTGCTGCTCTCTTTTAGATTTTCTTACTATAGGTACCAAATTGGTGCGAAGGACTTCAACTTGTTTGAGTGCATGGCACCTCTCTTCACCTGACTTGAATGCAAATCATGTCATTATGCTTAGGAACTTGCTGGTAGCCAGATGAATAATTATGAGTGCTATTGTCACTGACAGGAGCTGCATGCTGAAGCAAAATATTGTGATAATTGTAAAAATGTTGAGAATGGGACTGTGAGGTTTTGATCATTTCTTAGTTTACTGCTGTGACAATGTACCAAGAAATCCCGCTTCTGAGCACCTGACATTGACCACTGGCCTGTGTGAAAGTTGGATCAGATGGAAACTGATGAAGGACCTCTAGATTTGCCTCAATTACAATTATTAGTAACAATAAATGAGAAGGTACACTGACCTATTAAGGACCCAGATGTCTGTGGCTGGTTTGCCCGGCCAGCTGTGTCATGGGTAAGTGCAGGTGGTCTCTGATGTAATTTGTGGGATAAAAACTGGCTCCTGGCAGGCCATGTGGTTGTGCTCTGCCAGAGAAGAGGCTGGGTGTCTTTCCCCTTGAAAGCGAGCTGAGTGTAGCACTGAAATCTTCCAGATCAGGATTTATTTTCCAAGGAAGAAGGTACTTATGTGGCTGTGTTGGCATTTCTTGATAGCAGCTTCCTGACTGGTGAACACCACATGCTTTGGCCTGAATTTCAAGGAGAGAACACCCATGGTAACAATCAGGTGTTAAATTTTCAGAAGAGACACAGATAAATAAAAAAATATAGCCAGGAAAAGAAATTACTCTTTTAGGAGCTCTGAAAATTAGTGAGAAAGTGTGTGGAAGAAACATCTGTCTCTTCATCAATGTGGAAAAAAAATTCCCTTCCAGAAGAATGTCTCTGATGGGAAGGGAAGTCATGGTTTGCTGGAGAAGATAAAGGAGGAGAGAGGAGAAAGACTGAGGATAAGGAAGGACAAGGTTGATATAGCATGGGCAAGGGCACTTTAGTCAAGCTCTTTGCATGGCCCATCTTCTTTCTTCCAGAAAGTCCTTTGTGAACCTGGCTTTTGCTTGTTGGGTCTGTCACACTTGGTGGCAGCCACACTACAAAGGCAACAATAGTCTCTAGCAGGCAATACTCTTTGAGCATGGATTTCTGCCAGCAGCAGTCAACAGGAGGGCTTCTCTGAGCTACTTAGCTGGTAAGCAGCACCTTTACATAACCTTTTGTCGGTTAATGATACATTAATATTCAACAGCTGGTTTAATGAACTTTACTGAGCTTCTCAAACATAAACAGTAGTGGTGATGAGAACTGTGTGTCTCATGAAGGAAGAGCTTAGCTCAGTCAAATGGAATTGAGTGGAGCTACTTCCTTGTTTGCTCTCATGAGTATCTCAGAGGCCCCAAAATATGCATGGTAGACTTCCACGCAGATAATGTATATATGCAAATATCTGTTTCTCCAACGATGATGAGAAAAAATATGTTAGTCTGTGTATTCACCCCAAGCAGGCTGGATTACATCAACCTCGCTATACATTGGTCTGACGACTTCCTTCACTGATTACAATGCTTTCAAAACTCTGTCTCGGGGGTATAAACAAATGTATTAAATTGCTCAGCTAATTTCTCCCCTGCTGAGAGCACTGTACTCATTTCTGGTGTGTTCCTGAACTGTTTAAACATTTTACTTCTTGCAGGGTTGGCACCTGCACAGCACAGCAAGCTCTTAACTCCTCACATTTATTATCCTGCTCAATAGCTAGCTTGAAAGAACCTGCTGATAGCTTCCAAACCCCTGGAAAACCTGCTGTGTAGACTTAGGTGTCTCTTTTTACACACTGATGTGGTTTGAATTGCCTTGATTGATCAAGCTGGAAATTGCTGAAGACCAGAACAGCCATCCCTTCATTTCAGAAGCCAGTGGATGGAAATGCATGTGTTAGGGATAGGTTCAGGAGTCTCCATAGTGAATGACAATGTAAAAACAAGTAGGGGAAAAATGTTGTGGTTGAGGAAGAGAGAGGCAGAATTTCTCCATAAAGCAGTCATGATATGATGTTGTTATGTTGGAAGATTAAAGGTATATATTGTTTTAAAAATATTCTCTCTTTAATGCAACTTGAGTACCCTGAATATTTATTAGTTTATTTGTCTCCATGAATGATACATACTTCTGTGGACTTCACCTTCCATTACTATTTGAGATCAGGGATTTTTTGGCAACCATGGGGAGAGCGACGAGTTCATGGGCTTAGTCTGCTATAAGTTTGACCCTGTCTTAATGGATAGCCTGGTTTGAGTTAGCTCTAAATTATGGCTTACTTACAGTGTAAATCGAACATTTTTCTTGGTTGTTTATTTTAGCATCCATAAAATCTTACGCTGTGTCACTTTGATATTATGGGAACTGAATTCTCACATGTACAAAATCAAGCTCATCTGAGGCAATGATAATGTAAATAAGTTCTGCCCATAATACTTCTGGCAGGATGACTTTGACGGTAACGGACAATGATTTAGTATCCAGAATGTCCATTCCGTCCCTGGTTCATGCAGACAAGACTGTCTATTACTTCTTTCAGTGGTACAGTGTAATGGGGACTTGCAAGTATTGTTCTGCTACCCACAGCCGCCCTGAAAAGTACCTGAACTCAGAACATTGTGTCATGTTGCCCTTCCTGTTACAGCTGAATAAGCTCTAGGCTGCCAAGACAGAACAGCATGTCTAGCACGTAAATGATATCCAAATTCAAGACAGCCTCATGTAAGTCAAATGATGTCAGCAAAAGCCTTAAGCTGTGAGTGGAACCAGATGCTCTTTTAGTACTGACATAGAGTTTACCTGCTGTCTACACAACACATGCATGAGGATCAAGGTGTTGAGTGACTTAAAGAGTTGCCCAGCCTGGAATTTAGGAGTGGCTTCAGATCATCACTTGCGTTTACATTACTGAATTATTTTAGCAGCAAGGTCAGCTGTTTGGCCATCTGTGCTTGGGTAGGAGGTTGTGACCTTTTCTTTCTCAAAATTAAATTACCCTAATATGCTCTGTTTGAGCCTGTGCCCTGAGTTCATCCAGAAGCGGAAGCTGGTGCTAAACACATTACTCAATTTCTTTAATGCACTGTCAGGATGGCAACCAGTTTGCTCTGTTGTCTCATCTATTGGCAGATATCTGGGCAGAGTTTGAGATGCTTGGAGTCATAAAACATTTAAATAGTGTTCAATCTGAGGGCTTGTCTTCTATGCTATCATTGATATAGCACCATTTTTCTCTCCTATCACAATAAAAGTCACCACTGGCAGGGCTTTATGCATGGTGGTGTCTTTGTTCTGATATTTGGTTCAACCTTTTAAAAAAATTATTCTAAAACTGTCAAAGGTTAGGGCTGTCTGTTTAGACTATATATCTGCCAAGGCTTCACAGTGTTGTGTAGTATAAATGGGATAGTATATAACTTGTGGTTTAAATTCGTAACTGTCTATGTTTAACAAAATTTTGGTAGCTTTTGTTGATTTGTTTGTTTATGTTAAAATTCTTACCTGTGAGTTGTCATTCTAAATAACTATATCTGTTTTAAGCTGTTAATGTGATGCTAATTCATTAAATGAAAATAAACGGTATTCTGACCTGTGTTCAATGTGATAGTATTTCTTTTGTGACTGGACTTGGCTTTCTCATATGGTATCTGGTGTCCAGCACCCTGTTAAAAAACACTGAGCTAAATTTCGTGACTCTGTATCTATATTGGTACTTTATACCCAAGAGCAAAAATAACTACAGAAATTGTACTGAATTCTACTACCCGTGTAAACTACAGTGAATGCAATAAATCATATCTATGTGTAATGTTATTATTAGGAATTTTTTACATAACTTGAAGTCTGACTGGTGTGGGCTTTTTTCAGACAGTGTGACCATTACCGAAGTCAGCAGTTGTATTAATAATTTTATAATATTTTAAGGAAAAAAAAAATAAAGATATTTGAAGCATACTAAAGGCATGTATATTTAGCACTTCTATTTTTTTAGAAATATTATGAAATATACAAAGATGTATAATTAGTGCACCCACAGATTTCAAATTCTGAAATACAATAATTAAAGCATATTAATTTTTCATTAAAGAAACTGGTCTGTCAATACACTGACTTTATAAAAATTGTATAGAGGTTGATATCATCATCAGTGAGCATTTCTTACACCTCCTATTAAGCAAAATTGTAACTGAGTACAATTAAAAAATTTGTCTTTATCAGTGTTTATAGACACACACACTAGATACGTATTTATGTAATGGAAGTCCTTACGGTTCATTAATCAGAGCATAAATGGGACAGAAACAAAAATATGTTGCTCAATACTGTATGGATGTTGAGATATCTAAATTTTGTACCAGGTTCTTGTGACCCTAATGAACGAAACTAACTCTCTCATCCAAATCCTAGTTTCTGGTGAAGATTAGAGTAATAATATATATCTGTGCTTTGTTCTTCTGCTTCAGCTTCTCCCTCCTTCCTCTTACACAATGGCTGGGTAATAAAAACAAAGCCGATAGTATCTTATACATTTATTTAATGAAGAGGCAGAAAGAAAAGTAGCATCTTCAGTATTATGTCCAGCTAATCTTTCCATTATCCTTATTATAGAGTTTTATGCTTTGGTTTATTGATTAAGCATGGTTATGGAAATGTTTTATTCTTTTTTAACCTCTGAGTCACGAAAGATGTTCTCACTGAACTGCTATACAATTTGCAGTATATTTCTTGTATGATGTTTCACTAAAGTGTGTTGCTGACTTGTTAGCTTACTTAAGTGGAAAGGATTGTGTTCCCTCCTAGCCATTTTGTGTTCTAATAGTTAAACTTCACCATATTTCTAAAGCACCTGCTTAGTGAAATAGTTTATCTGTGATTACATTTCTGTATCCCCCTAGAAGAAAAAGCAATAAAATAACAAAATTGCCTGTAAAGTGGAGCTACACCCTTGTGTTCCTTTATAAATCTGCATTTGAGAAGTCTGAGAAAGACGTCAGTTCCAGTTTAAATATCGTGTATGGGGAGGATAAGATCAGTGTTGTCCATGCATGAAATTGTGTTTGGTAATTGGTTTTGGCAGCAGTGAGGTACTAAACCACTGTAGCTTTGCTAAATGTGGGGCTCTAAAGAGCAGAGTGTGCAGTAATTAGGCAGTCACTTGGACATCTCTGACATAACTTAGCATTTATTAGTGTTTTTGCTCACCGTACTAACCTAATTCAGTGACCTTTTATCTGAGATATCTAAAATGTCTTTTAAAAATTGGGATATGCATTTCCATCTAGGGACAGAAGAATATTTGCATTGCTTTGTCTGAGGACTATCTGTAGAGCTCTGCTCCTCTCTGATGCTGCCAGGACCTGGAAATGCTCTTGCACCTGTGAGTTTGGCCCATTGTGGCAGGATTGCCAACAGTTAGCTGGGAGAACTGGAAAGCTACGTTTACCTTCAGTCTCCCTGGGGGTTTTGGAAGTGTCTTAAAGAACTCAGGAACTGTGTAGATGGATAGATGAAGGCTGTTGTACCTTGGATTTCATTTTTTCCTACCAAGAAGTCTAATGAATGAGAAAAAACAGCAACTGAAAACTTCTTAGCTATAAAGAAAGTACAATGTATGTAGACATCTCTTCTACATAAGTTGCAGTGGTTCTGATAAAATAGTGGTATTTGGGCAGAGCTTTTTTTAAAGTTGCATTTAACATGCCCACTTGAAGTGACTCCAACTGCAAACTCTTTACTAATTTATCTTATATAGCCCTCTCTTTTAGAATAAATGTACTCTTTTGCAGTCTCTTTGTTTTATTTGTATATACATGTGTGTATGTAGATGTTTGTATATGTAAAAAAAAAAACAAACAACAAAAACCCATATAAAAGTCCTACATCTCAGCAGTTTTACAAGTTTGTTCCCTCCCCTTCCCATGTCACTGTATATAGTTTAACATACATTGCAGTCCTCTCGAACAAGACCTTTATTTATGCTTTTTTGCTTCTGGCTCATGATTGCTAAAGAATAATAGCCATATTTTAAGTAATATTCTGATTCTGATTTTTTTTCTTCTATAGGCTTTGTAACATAGAATCTTTAGCCAAATTTTCTTTTATAAAATGGATTAAATAACCTTGATTTTTCTGCCTGTGATTATCCTTCTCTAAAGATTCACCTCTCCTCTATAAATAAGCTTATAATGCGGGTTCTATTATATTCAACTTTTTAGATACGAAGAACTAATCGTTATATGTGGACAATTTTAAAAGCAAAATTATATGTTTGCTCTGTAAGTTATTTATGATATTCTAGCTCTGTTTCTTTCAAATACCTAAGACTTTTATAGCTGATTGACTCTCTAGAGAGTTCTTCTTAAATAGGTAATTTGGATAACACCCTGCCCTGCATTGCTTGTTTGAAAGGAAAGGAAAATAGGCAGGGAGTATTTGCACCAAATCTCTGCTGTTATCTTTTCTCCATTCCCCATTAAAAAATGGGGAATTTATTTTTCTTCCAATGCTTTCCATCTGTCTACACTTTATTTATTTATTTTTAAAGCCCAGAAAGGAAAAGCAACTCTGAGGTATTCTTAAAGGGAAAATGACTCAGATGGCAGAACTGATTGTGACAGATTATTTTAGTCAAACCTAATTTTGTCTCAGAACAGAAGTATGTCTTTCTTGGATCCCTTCAAGCTCTGTATTTCTATGTTTTCTATGAAAATTTGGAGTAACTCAAATTGGCACATATCTAGTTATACAATACTATATATAAGCTACCAGAACAAAACAGTAAAGTTAAAAACCAAAGTTTTGTAAGTTGGAAAAAATGAAGATTGAGTTCTATTGTAGAAACATTTCCTCCCATGGTTCCTTCTAGTGCATTGTGCTTTAATTTTATTAAATTAGTACATATTTTTTCATTAGAAACTCTAGATTCATTCAGCAGGAAAATGGGAATACTGGAGTGTATGTGACTGACTTTCAATTTACTGATAAAACAAGCAGAGACTGAGTAATTGTATCAAGTTAAGCTGATACTTTTCAAGCGCTACTATCATACAGGCTATGAAAAGGTAAGACATAGAAGTCATAGCACACATTGGAGATATCCACCTGCCCTTGGTCTGGAAACAAGAGAAATTTCAGGGTGAGCAGAAGTGGACAACGACTGGAAGGAGCCTAAAGAGGGACTGAGATGAGGTCTTATGTTCCTGGCACCTTGAATTACATCTGGATTTTGGCAGCTATTGCCATGAAAAAATAAAAATAAATGGAAAAACCCCACACCATTGTATTACATTCAGAATAACTTAAAGACAAAACTGCTAACACCAACATTTCTCAGTGCACCCTCTGATTCTGTCTCTACTAAGTGTGTATTTAGGAAAATCCTAAAAGGACTAGAGGCTAACATCTGTAATTATTTTTACTTCACTGAGCATATCGAACATTTATAGTTCTCTCAGATATAATCGTCACCCTCTAGCTTAATTCCTAGATTAGAGCCTCTTGCTCTTCCAAGCTGATTCTTTGAGTTAGTCCACCAAAGTGTGCCGCAAGAAATGTCTCATGGCAGGGCCACAGTTAAGACCATGGTCAGCTTCAGTGCTAGCATTTCCTAGCGTTTGAGTTATTCTTTACACCAATTAATTGCTGAAATAATTCATAAGCATGAAGACTGTCCAACTCTTGGAAGAGGAGCAGGGAAGGAAAGTGAAAGATATTTTCATGGAAAACACAATGGCAGAAAACTATCATGAAAACCAGCAATTTGGGAGGAGATGAAATTTATAGTAAAGTGAAAAATCACTGTGTTCTTGTAAAATGCAATACAAATTTCCTTGAATTCTTTGTTCTCTTAATTGTGAAGAACTCTGGCAGAGGAAATATGAAGGTTCCTGAGCATGTGAGCTTTGGAGGCTATTATTCTCTACAACTGAAATATCTTCCCTGCCATCTCTCATCCTTCAAACACCTGAGTTTTGTACTCCCCACTCCAAAGGGAAGTGTGTGTGTGTATGTATGTAAAACATGTATGGAGTGGACACTGATAGAAAGTCATGTACACTGGCCTTTCCAGACCACAAGGCATTTAAAAAAAAATACAACAAAAAATCCTTCTAGGGGTGTTATAGCCTTCCAAAAAGTAGGGAACTGTATTGATAGACCACCTTATCCACTGTGGCACTAGTGGGTGCTGTAACATTTCTTTGCCAGTGCAAACAACTGTCTGAGTTGAATTAATGTGAATCCTTTAAAGTCCTGGTGTCGTTTTGGTTAAGATTCAGTTGAAAACATGAATGTGCAGCGTGATACAAGAATGTAATTTTAACTATATTAATAGGGTCACCTAATAAGCAAAGGATTTTTTTTAAGGGAATAAACCTCTCAAATCCTAAACTGAAGTACACTTAATACAGTATAGTCTTACAAAAAAAAAAAAAGCCTATCCTGTTGCAGCACATAGCTTCTACACTGACATTGTTCATTAAAAATGTGTTTCTTCCACAATGCGAGTACTTATCTGAGTCAGTCCCTCTAGGAGTTCATCATTTAGAAACAATTGTTGTACTACTACTACAAAAGCTTTGCCTGCTATTTATCCCCAAATATACTGAATAAGTCATACAAGTTAGTTTTTGTAAAAATTGCTGGATTACTGCACAATCAAATGCATCTTGTGGTAGGTCACATTTGCTTCTGGAAGAAATTAATTGTTAAGCTGGTCTCTGATGGAATAGATCTATCACTTCATACGGTTGGGGTCAGAAGGATGTACATACTGATTATGTAATGTTTTTCTAGCTTTTAAAAATGATCCTCTCTAAAAATAATGGGTACGTACAGAGAGCTGTAACATTTCCCAATCAAATTCATTGGAACCAAGATTGCATGAGGCTCTTGGATACCAAAGATATTTTTTTCCCTCCTTCCTTTTGTTGCTTCTGTTCAACTTCTCCCACCTCTTGAAAGCTTGGTAGAATTTATAACCCAAGAAGAGTATCTTGGAAAAGAAATGTTTAAGCAAATGTACTTCTATTGGGGTTTACAGTGGTTTCTTTTTTCTTCTTTTTTTTTTTTTTTTTTTTTTTTTTTTAATACAACAATCCCAGGTGTATGTGAAAGTAAAATTATTACTCTGGTGGCCTTGAGATTACTTCATACTCTCTTTCCCAAGTAAGAGGTAGGTTTAATCTCCATTAAAATCTATGGAAGATACAGCTGGGTACATTCCTGCTGAAGTTTCTAGTCATAGCATGAACCACGTTCCTGAAAAGACTTTTCACTAAGGCTTTTATGTGGGCCAAACATGAGAACTGCATACAGAAGGTGTCTCAGTAATAATGTGACTTCAATTGGTGGTATCAGAACAGTTAATTAAGGTGTCTTGAGTGAAGGAGCCATATGAAGGTGTGTATATATCTGAGGGAGGAGATCTACAATCCAATTGGTGTGAAAAATTTGTAAGACTTCTTGACCTAATCATGGCTCAGCAGTCTGAAATAATGTCTGGCTGATGTCTCTCATCACCTCTGATCAAAGTGGAAATCCTTCTTAGTAGTAAGCAGATTGGAACACAAATTCTTAAAATCTCAGGAACGAATTCAGACTTTATATAAATCAGAATATCAGAATAGCCTTGCAGAAGATAATAGTTAGTCCAGCTTAAATCAACCAAATTCAGGTCTGTTCTAATTCCTTGTTTTATGTCCTTTTGATCCATCTTTAATAATTTCCTCCAATTTTATTACATGAAAATCCCAGTATTTTGACTGGGTGTATTTCTTTAAATCACTGCTAATGCAGCCATGCCCATGGAGCAGCACATTACTCTGCCTTTTATGACAGTAAATAAACACAAGGTCAATAATTCCTGTTTTGGGTATTTTTTCTTGGGGGGTCTTTGCTTTGCATTTTTGGGATGCTATGTCTCCTAGTTACTGAAACAGTTCGTATTTTCAGCTGCACCAAAGGTTTCCTTTCTTGCTTCCACATGTGTTCTGGTACACCCTTTAACGCTGTTTCTAGTTATTTCCTTTCACCTTGAAAATGTTTCTCTCATTCCAGCATTTGTTTTCCCAGCAATATTTACATTTTCTGATGCTTTGTTCCTTCACCTTACCTCATGGAATCCACAGCCTCCCTTGTCAACTTCTTACTCTTCATGTGTTTGTAAAATAATTTATTATTTATCATTTCACCCTGTGCTTTATTTTTCATTCATTTTTATCACAGCATTCTTGGTCCTTGTCATTTATTCCTTTACTCTAATCTTTTATGGAACCTCTTTGAAGCACTGATTCTTCTTGTTGCTCTTTCCTTTATTTTTCTCTCTGTTTATTCAGTTATCCATAGTGGTCACTTATTTATTGACATTTGCCAAGTTGCTTCTAATCTATGCTTGTTATGACATACAAAATTTGATCTGTTTTTAGAAGTTGCGTATGCATTTGTAATTTACATGTGTCTTGCATTTATTTCTCACAAAACCCATGTAAAACTAATCATAACCTAAAATTTTACAGTGTTTATTTCAGCTTCCTAAATTAATTTAGATTTAAAATACTTTTAAGATTTCCTTCTGCATATCCAGTCCTTTCTGTTGTGTTGGAAAGGGTTTTTTAAAATTTGCTTCTTTCTTCATAATATATACATATTTTGGTGAAATTGATATCTTGCTGTTCTCCCTTTTGGCGCCACATCAAATTTATGGGAATCCTCTATATTGGACTTCTATTTCCTCCTCAAAATGAATGCACCACGTGGCATGGTTAAGGCTCTTGGCTCATTTGATGTCCCAGGCAAAAGAGCAGGTGGTTAGGGTGATCACGCTACTTTGGCAGAACTACCTGGGAAACTTACTCATCATTAATGTTACATTGCATTTGGCTCTAAATGGTAGTTTTACAGTCTCAAGCCAAGCCCAGTGACTTCAGTCAATTTAAGTAAAAACTTACAGGGAATTTATGCAAGAGCTAAGTTGAACGAGAAGATAACTAGACGGACAACATTTTGCATCACATGTAAGGTAATAAATGCATGGTTTTTTAAGTAAAAGGCAACTGTTTTAGGACACCAAGCAAACCTGTCTGAATTTAACAGGAATGGGAAAAAAAATAGCTTTTCTCAACCTTTGTGACTGATTTGAATAGTTCTTAAGGAAATACTTATTTCAACATGTGATACTGTATTTCTGTATTTCATACATGCTTGAAGTGGCAAAATAATGATTCACTGGAGACAGAAAATAATGCCTCATAACAGGCAAGTTACATCAGGAAATAGTTTATGGAATATGTGCAATATCTCTGGAAGAGAAGGTGTAAAGAGAAGGAGTATTTGCTGTCAGTTAACTCTCATGAAGGATGAATAACTCATCCCTATGGCAATGCTGAATTAGCTGCACTGTATATATACATTTTTACACGGGAAGAGGAAAAAGTTAAGAAACCTTATAAACAACATTACTTAGTAGATATTTAACACTTTCATTTTTTATCTGTTGAATTTTAACTCAACAGCATAATGCTGTATGAATCTAAAACCTCACATACGCACATACATATATTTTTCTTTGTGGTCCATGTATTGCTGAAAATTTGTTTCAATTGTACATAGCTCTGGAAAGCATGTTTGTTCTTCTAAATACCATATCTAATTTCAATAATGTAGTTACCTAGGTCTTTTCTGTTCATGGACGGTACATAATCAAAGTTTCATATACACTGTTAGCCATTGGGCAAACGTGTATGTAGTATCAATCTTGAAGGACACTATGAAATAATCCAGTAATGAACCTCTAAAAATGTACTAAGATGGAACACTGGTGTTGGTTTTATCACAAGGCTAGATTTTAATTTTTCCCATTTTTTTTAACTTTTAAAAATAGTTCTATATTTTGATATGTGTAAGGTTGCTCATATATAATAATACACGTGAGCATACTTTCTGTCCTCTTGGGTATGATGTCAGGCCTTCCCAAAGGCATGTGGCTATCAAGCTCCCATGATTACTTTACAGCAGAGATAGTGTGAGTCTAGTATGTTTCTAGGGGTGGATCACTTTGGAGTGTCATACCCAAATTACTTTTGTCAATAGGTGTGCCACAGTGTCCAAAACGGTCCCAATGAAGATAGCAGTTTATGACAAAAAATTATCCAGCTGTAGATTTATTACCAGAAGCTGCAAACATTTTCTGTTTATATAAAGGCTTTTAAAGATAACCTTTCAGCCTTCTTCCTCCCCTCAATTTTCTTGTATCTTCTATAATTAGAACCTCATCCATAGTCATGTCCATAAAAGGCACCTGCAGAACAAACCTAGAGAGATTATTTGGATCATGATCATTTTGCAAGGCCTTATTTTGGCACTCTTCAAGCAGGCAAAAGATCAGTTGATTTCAGAAGTCTGAGTGGTGGTTTCAGGATTGGGACTATATTTTGAGAAGATATTCCAAATTTTTCATTTTCTTCTGTAGGATAGAATTATGTCTTTAGAATATAGGAAAAATTACTGAGTGTTGAAATGCTTGCCAAAATCGGTGACTTGCTGGAAAAGAATGTACCCAATGGAGTGGTAACTAATCCTTGGATTTAGTATATAAAACTTGCTATATGAACAAGATGGAACAGACTTGCTCCAGCACTGAATGTGACAGTGAAAATTTATTTGGCTTAAGACAGAGTTAATTCTACTGAAGTGGATGAAACTGATGAGCTTTAAGTGTGCCAATGTACCCATTCCCAGTTTCAATGAAGAACCTTAAAAATCAAAGACAGAGAAACTTCAGATGGGTGGGTGCAGCTAGTTATCTACCTGCTGTGTGTTACAAGGGCATTTGCAAGCAGGCAGAGCCTAGGGATCACCTTCTCTTTTGGTTTAAAAAGAAAATAACTGATTTTTCATATTTTTTTTTCCCCCTTCACTTGCAGGTCTGTGACTTCAGAAATGAAAGCCTGACTACACTTCGAAACTTTATTGCCAAAGCCTAAAATTACATTGTCATAGCCAGGCTTAAATTTTCTGCCTCTTTACTCAGCATGAAGGCTTCTACTAAATAGCCTTCCAAAAGCATATTCTGAATTGAAGGAGTTTTGTGAGATCCTACAGAGTAGAGAAATTAATCTATGAGTTAAAGTATCCTGCTTTCAAAAGAAGCTTTCAATAACTGCCACTCCTCTTCTTCTATGAATGCTTTATTTATATATTCATTTTGCAAAACATTCGACAACTAAATTTCATTTCATTTTTGTCAACAGAACGTAATTTTGCTCAGTTCATTCTGTCAACAAAAAGGCAAGAGCATATAATCTTTTTGTCCACTAAACCAAATTGCAGATTCATTTTGTGTGTGTGGATCAAATACTGAATGTTTACTAACTGAAAATATGACATCTTCTCCACTCTGAACAAACTACGGTTAAGTACTGAGAATTTTAAATACAGTTAAAGTCGATAAAGCACCTTTGACTTACCACTTTTGCCTAAATGGGGTCACTGCTGAGACATCCCTAACTCTGGCTCTCTGTAACTGGCTGCGGGATTTGGGAGACATCTTCAAGACTAAATTTGCTCCTGATTTTTTAATACATAATTATGATGAGTTCAGTTTTTGGGTTTGGTTGGCTATTTTTTTAATATAAACATTTCCTGTGAACAAGAGGTGGATGGGCTGATAGCCTCTTTACATATAACCTGATGTTTTACTGCTCTGTTCAGTGCTTCCTGGATACATGAGGGGTAAGATACAGACAACAAAACCCTGAACTTTCACTTCTCGTGTTGCTGTGGAGGATGTATCTGCTATCATAACTATTTTTTAGGTATGATTTTATAGTTGATCACATTTTTGCAGTGTCTTTCTGTCACCAATTTAATTCATTATTGCTCTGTGATAGCATTACATTGCTTGTGTAGGACAGGTATACTGGAGTGACCACAATGAGAAAATTAATGTAAAATTGTTATTCCCCAGGTTATAATCCTGCTCTGTTGAAGAGATAGCCAAGTTTGGTTACTTGGGAGGCTGTTTTCACCTCTCACGCTCTCATTCAATGGTGGGAGCAAAACAAATTCACAACTATATGTGAAGATGCAGAGTGACCTGGTACTCGTAGTTCAGGAGACCCAAGTTTTCTTTCTGTATTTTTCAGCAGCCATCTTCATGACCATAAGCAGCTTTCTTTAGTATGTCTCCAGTTTGCAATGTTCTGTGAAGCACCTGGAGATCTAAGGAGCAGTACTATGTAAAACCCAAGTGCGGCTTTGTCATACGAGTGCAGTGGAATGTTTCCTTGCAGCCTAGAAAGAAATATTTTAACAAAACCACAGTACATCATTAAAGGAACTGCAGAGGTTCTGGCAGAGATGATGTGAATGCCCAGAAATGATGTAGATAAAATTCTCTGTGAAATGAGAGACTTATTAGAACTTTTTATATTTATTAAGTAGGCCTTTGTTTTTCTTGCCTGTTGTTGTTATGCATCAGAACTAGGATTTTGTTCAGCATGGCGTTTGAGTCAACTTGCTACAATGAGTAGCAAGCTAGAAAAGAATTGATAAAATATGTTTGGGATTTTTTTGTACAACAGTACCCTTCAATAGTTTTGATTTTTTAATTTTTTTTTTTCAACAAGCAGGAAGAATAAGTACCATAAAATATCATTTTACCAAGAGAATTGATGGCTTGTTGGAAAATGAATGACTGAAGTGGCAGTTAACTATTTGTATATAATGGCTGATACTGCATCATTAAGAAAAAATGGCATTACAAAAAAGTGTTTGTTCCTTTAAAGCAGATTAAAAAAAAAATGTATTGTTGTTCTTTTTTGCCAATTGTCTTGTTAGGTGATGCTTGTATTTTTGACCCTACATAATATTTTCAAATTTATGTTCTCATTCTGTATGTATGTTTGATATATAAAATTTTCTTTCATGTTGCAGTCATCAAGGGTACATTCTACTATCCAGGGACAATTCAGTTGCTTCCTCCAATAAAGGAGTGATCAGGAAAAGTGGAATGAAGTTGTGCTGTACCAAAAAATTGCCCTTGATATCTCACCACTACAAGCAAAAAAGCAGCTCAGAAATTCTTCATCGGACAACTGTTGTTCATATATTGTCAAGTTATTTGTGCTGTCACTACTATTGCCCCTGCATTCAGGCAGCTAGGATAATGATATTCCTTTACAGTATAAAAGGTACTGTCTTTTCTAGTACAGATAACAGCCAGAAGTATTTGCAACACTGCAAAGCATGTTTTGCCTCCATGAATTCTTGACATTTACTGTGTGGAATAGAAATTGGCAGAACCCTAGGCTACAGAAAATGACTTTATATTTTGTCTGTTTAACTTCCTGTTTTCTAACTTATCGTTATTATATATATTTATATGCATATATATATATTCATATATGTATACATATGCTGATTGCAGAGAAAAAAGATTTTGCTGAGTGCAACTGTGCTTGGTCTCCCACTGACTCATACTAACATCTTAAGACATATAGCTCCATTCACATGAAAAGAAAAACAGCTATAACCCCTTATTCTTCAGCTGTCTTTGTACTAGAGGTGCTTCAGGACTTTCAAGCACTAATTTCCTTCACTCTTGCTCTTTTTTTTTTTTTCTTTTTCTTCCTGTTATGCAGAGTATAACAAGGAGGCTGTTTCATTTTCAACACAAAGCTTTTACTTGAGTATCAGCAGTGGTTTTATTCCACAGTATGACTCTATAGGGCTATAAAATTTCATAAGTATATGTGCATGTGTTCATGTTTGCATGTCCGGGGCAGGGGGTACCATCTATTGAAATAACATCCAACTCTAAAAGCATAAGCTATAGATCAGATATTCAGGGCATCTGTCCAAACCAAAGACTGCAGTTTTGATAAAGCTGTACAAACAGTAAATATTCCTTGTGACATAACACTTATAAAAATATTATGACAGCCTTGAAAACATTTTGACAAGCAGGAAAGCTATTTAAAATAGAAGAGGCAATGTGATTAAAGGAACAAATTAGGATGGCCAGCTTGAGAAGCTCTGGGAAAGGCTGTGGTGTTCTTGCTTTGCTTTTGTTTACAGTAAAGGAGGTGAGCTGCAGAAATGTTTAGCCACATTTCCTCTAATGAAATATCAGTCTGCTGGTGAAAAGACCAAAAATGGGTTTGGAATTAAAAGAGGTGAAAAGCAGAGAAGGATTTTGTCTTGAAGTGCTGATTGGGAAGAGGGTATGAACTGGAGTGCCTGGGTCCTGTCAGCTGGCTTTCAGATTTACCTGTAAGGAACAGAGTTCAGGAAGAGGACACTAGTGTCTCATTTAATTGACTTCCGTATATTTAATATCTGTAACCTTTGTCAAACATCTTAGAAGAAATTAGTTAGAAATTTTAGGTGTAATCTGAGAACATGTTTTGTTGCCTCTCATTCCTCTCTTGTAATCTTGTTTCCAGTTGCATAATTACAAATTTAGTCCTTTCCTTTGCTTGAATAAGCTTGCAATGTTTTAATTTTTTAAGCTTCTCTGACATTAAGTGTGAATTCAAGTGAAAATGACAACACTAGAAGCATTCTGCATGTATTTGTTACCTTCAAAGGAAAAAAGTTCTCTGTGCAGGCAGCCCCCTTGGTGGGGAACACCAGGAGGTCCTGAAAAGAAAATGAACTCAGCAGCTTGGAAGTTGGAGTATTTTCTGTATGAGTTACTTTGACAGCCTTTTTTGTGTGTGTGTTTTTTGTTTGTTTGGGGTTTGTTTTGTTTTGTTTTGTTTTTTTTCTTCCCAGGAAGGAGGTGTGAAAACTGTGTCCCTTGTGCTTATGTTGTATATGGCATTTCTGTACACCTCCCAGATAATCTCAAAAACCAGTGCATAGGAAACTGGAAAAGAAAAAATTTTGACTGCCAGAAAGGTTGAATTTAGACTTTTTCCCTGCTGCCTGTTCCCAGCCCAGATCTTTTACTGGTGATTGATGAGACTGCTGCCTGGAATCTGGATTCTGTTTTAGATTCTCAGTTTAAAAGATGTAAAATTTGCTTTAAGCAAACATCATCATTGTGTATCAGCAGATATTTTTCTGCTTTAGCCAAACCAGATTTTTTTGTGTGATGAGTATTCCACCCTGTCATAGTACCACTGCCAGGTCTTCTGCCTACCTTGAAGAGCTCTTGAATTCCAGTGGCTTCCTCTGCTCCCTAACAATAGATCATTTGTGGGTTTTGTTTCACAGTTTGGCTAGACTGTTGCTGCTTTGCAGTGTTTCCATTCTTATTACCACACGGTAACTCTTCTTGCTGCCATTTCTTCAGATATCTTTTGTCTTCTCTTTCCTTGCAGCTTTCTCTGATCATCTCCCTCTGCCTCCTGATTTTATTGGTAGATGTATGTTTTAATTCATGTCATTCTGTGCTGTGTAACATCCAAAGCAAAAGCGACACTTTACAGAGATGCCTCAGAAATTTTATTTCAGTGGGAATACAAGCATGAACTGTAATTTAAGATATATTTGTGCATACAAGCATATTAAAGTATTTTCAGTCTGTAGAGTATACATGTACCTGCTAAAATGAAAACTCCAGTACAGCCTTAAATGTAGTGTTACTGTCTTGCCGTAAGACTATAACATATATGTATCCAGATATCCAATGATACAGTTGAAGCTGATGCTGACAGTTACTGTTATGCTTTTTTTTTTTTTTTTTGGCAATTCAATGAACTGCTTTATATATCTGACTCTGTCCTGACTGAGTCTGATGTATGTTCCTCCTAAAACTGAAAGCTACATTTGGCAAGGTACCAGGTATTCTTTTTTCCCCTTCCACTTACAATTTTGCTTAAATAGTGTCTCATTTCCATTTCTGATTTAACATTGTATTTTAGCTCATTGTGACAGTATCTGCATTTGACAGATTTGTCACAGTATTTGTCCTATTTCTATCAATTGTCAAATTTCTTTTCTTTTTCTTGTTCTTCATGTTTCATTTTTCTCAGTACCTCCTAGTCACCATATTTGTCTGAACTGAGATGTGTCTCATTCACTGGCATTGGTCTTATTTAGAGTGCATTTGTTTTTCAGAGGAGTTTCACAGCATAAGGTATAGAGATAGTTAACAGAATATTAATCCTTGTTTTACTATTTTACCTTTTAGTTTAGTTGGGATTTTGGCTTCTTTAGGGCTGCTTTTACAATGGAATTTAAAAATGCAAAACCAAAAACCCATGACAAAATAAACACCATATCCCAGTTGTTTATTATGTAGCTTCCAGCAAATAGACCCACAGTACCATTTAGAGATGTGAAGCACTGGATGACCAGAATTAGACTTGTTGTATAGCAGTGGCTTCTTTCTCCCCTTCTGTAATTAGAAATGCTGTGTCGGCTATTTAATATCTCCTTGTTTGATTTCTGTTCTATGTTTTATCTCATTTTCAGGACATGTTTCAGATCATTATATTTAGTTTTTATTTCTCTTTGATCTTTTCCTCTCCCAGTGACCCATAAACATAATTCATTTTTCCTCACTGACCCTGAAAATGGCTGAATTGTATGTGCATCTCTAAGGGAGGATGTTGTGCAAGGTCAGAGCAGCAATGCAACATGAGCGAATGTAAATGTATAAGTTCTTTTGTATAACTTTTGTAAGTTCAGTGAAGGAGCTCTGCAACAATATGATCTATTGCTTGTGGGAGGCCAATGTGGTTTTTCATTAGTGCTCGGATTTAGAGGAAGCTTCCCTTCAGTTACAATAACATATTATCAAGGTAGGCACTTGTGTTGCTTATTTTTTAAAGAACATTTTAAAACACACTGTTTGAAAGTAATTTTGCAAGGAAGAAATGCCACTTTTACACTTCCAGTTAAAACGTATTTTATTTACAGGAAATCTAACAAAAAGCATCACTGAATGTCAAATGTATATAGAGTTCTATCTAGGAAAATGAAGTGAATACCTGCTTTTAGTGTAATGGCATAAGACATCTGCTAGATAAAAGAGTAAGAACAAAACATGTCTATGGGAAATAGCCTACTTCAATTTATTTATGTCATGGATAGATATTACTGGGCAGAAGCAGCACCAGCATGAATGGGATGTGCAGGAGAAAAGCATGATGAGAACATGGACTATGTGTTTTATTAATGGTGCATATGGGGGCTACTGCTGCCTTCAGACTAATTTTTTCCACACCTAGAAGAAAATTCAGACCCTGCGGAAATATTCCCAAATACTTGGTAGGAGGCTGTTTTTTAGATCTCTGCATTTCAAAATATCTTGTAATCTTGAGCAGATTTTGTAAAAATCAACTGTTTTGTAAAACCTATGTTTCATTGTTTTCACCTTTTTTCTTCTTAGTATCTCTGTGCTCTTAAATGAATACTATCATCAGGCAAAGTGCTCAGAGGGAAATGAGAAATATAATGGATCAGATCTTAAAATGAGGTAATGTAATGATACCAGAACAGGCTTGTATTTAGAATTCAACTAATTACCAATTGAGGTTTGCTTCTGACTGCTCAACAAGTATTATCCTACCATAACAATGCTAGTGTAAGAAATCACCATGTATCCATGTGTTTCTTCCTCTCTGAAGACCCATGATCAAATTAGCGGGACTGACTTGATCTAGAAAGAAGGCTTGAGTGAAAAGCTAATTGGATCCACTATTCTATTTATAAAAATGTACCTATAGACTATGGTTCTACTTTTCTGACACTCATTCCTTGCCTGAGACATAGAAGATATAGTTTTAAAATTCAGTTAGCCAGGAAGATATGAAAAAAACTTTAATACTCACTATTAAATAGGGATTACTTGCAATCACAGTAACTCCTTATGTGTGGCTTAGATTTGCAAGATAACCAGCTAGTGTGGTTTTAAAGCTGTTACCCTCTTTAGGTTCAGAGCATCATCTCCATGAATTCAGTGAGTTGTGCCTCAAAAGTAATGAGCCTTTGAAAATATGAACTTTAAAATTAAACAAGAAGAAGACAAATAAAAATGTCATTAGTGTTATTTTTAGCCTTCATGCTTGAGGAATATAAGATTACACATTAAACAGAGAAAAATTAAAATGCGGATACTTCTGCAGTAGGATCCTGAAGAAAATATCAAATTTTATGGTCCTCAGGGTCAAATTAAGTGTCCTGGCAGCACAGGTTAGGTGTTAAGAGGCATGTTATATTATATTGAACATGTTGCCTTCCTGAATTTTTAAAGACACTGCTTTTCCTTGTCAGTTTCTAATTTTGGCAGATCTTTACTGAGATGCAAACTAAGCAAGCTCTTGACCTTACTCAGGACAATTTCCCAAACCACAGGGAATTCCCTGATAAAAGAAGTTTATTCAGAAGGCTGTTTGTGATGATTGGCTTAAGTCAACACTTCAAATTTAAATATGTGTTTGAAAGAACGTAAGAGTTAAAAGAAGTATTTTTATCTCTAACCTGTAAAATATATATGGTTATTTTACTTTCGTATTATTCAGTCTCAGACAACAAATTACCCACTAGAATATTCACTGAAAGTGAAAAATAAATGGAGTCTGAATACGGCTAGGTTTGTTTGCTTTTATTTGGGGATTTTTTTTCTTTTTTTTCTTTTCCAAGCACTAAAATTAAATCTTTTGACGCATTTCCGATCATTAAAAGGAAATTATTTGAAAAACATATTTAACCATAGTATCACAGAATGCATCTATTATATTTCATCAGCTGCATTTGTTTTTCATTTCTGTTATTGCACATGAAAATGTAATAAGTAGAGAAAGGATGCTTTAATAAAACTGTAAACAAATTACAGGTCATATTTTTAAACTACCTGCATGTATACATTCAAGAAACTTTATTAAAGTTGAATCTGAAGACAATTCTAGCATGGAAAAGACTTTATATATTACAAGTACATAGCAGCAGTTACCAAAGGATATATTCCTCAACAGTCCAGGTGGTTCAACTGGCCACAGTATCATTGTCCTGGTGGCAGTGGATATATGTGGTTGTTTGGCTGGTGTCCTGTGGACAGCCATTATCATCCTGTCACTAAGAATAGTGGACATTAAAACCAATGTCTGAAAATGCCAGCAAAATATCTCTGATTTTTACCCATGAGTTTTCCAAAGATTTCTTGCTGTCTACTCAAATACGCAAACAGCTGGCTTCTGAGCATAATCTGTCTCTTGCAGCATTTTGCAGGCTTTCCATCTAAACTAAACTTCATTTGGGACCTGAGCACTAGTGAAAGAGGGAGAAGGATGTGTGAGCAGGCATAATGCCAATGGAGGACAAGGATGTGAGTAGAAGCTGCCAAAAGACCATTACATGGTCAATGAGCATCAAGCATTATTTGTGAAGACCAAAGTCCCAACTGGGAATATCCAGTTTGATGTCCAGTTTCACATTCTGGCACTATACAGACAGTCCAAAACATGTGTGTGCATGTATCTAGATGTGTAAAATTATGTGGAGGGTCACATCATTTACAGTATTTTAATATAGCTCTGCTCTCCATAGCACTGATATATCATTCACTAACAGTGAACTTTGCTTAGGAATAAATACTATTATTATCATTATTTATGAATTATTATTTTATTATTATTAAATTTTATTTTTCTTAAGGCAAATCAATATCAAGAATCAGAAAGGATGACATCCATAGGTTTACCTATTTGCCACAGCATGACAACCAATTTCTCTGTATATCACTGAAATGTATGGAATAGAGTGTATAACCCTGTGGTATTGTGGCTCATAAATATTTGTGATAAATATCAGTGAGTTACTTAGGAAAAAAAATATTAAACTGTCTTTTCCTCAAGGATACACATTTTGATCCTTCAAAAAAATCATGCTTCCAATCTCCTTGCTTTTATTTATTTATTTATTTATTTATTTATGCTGCAGGAGATCTATCAATCCTTCAGGGGATCTATAGTATCAAAGGGAGTCATCATTTCATTCTTTTCTTATGACCCTAAAATTGATCTTCTTCCAATCCATCAGTCAGTGGTCAGAGATTCAGGCTGGCTGTTCTCATTGTAATGGACAGAGTCTCATTTAAATTGATTGATAAACTGGGAAACTTTGATAAAATATGGTATGCTTTTATTAATCTTTTGACTTAATAATGAGCTGTCTGATTTCTTCTCTCCATTCACCCACCCACTCCTTCCTCCAACTCTCCTTGACATATACTGCATTATAACATGACTGTGTTTGAGGGTTTTTGCTTAATTCTGTGCCTTTTTTTTTTAATTTTAATTTTTTCTACTGTACTTGTACATTTTTCATCTGCATTTTTTGTACTGTCATTTTTTTATCTTTTGGCCTAGCTATGAAAAAGTTAGAAGCAGGCTCCATCTACTACTTCTTTGCCCATATTCCTCCATACATCACCAGTTGTTGTGGTTTAACCCAACAGGCAGCTAAAGCAACCACACAGCCGTTCGCTCACTCCCCTGCTCCCCCCCGCTCCCTCCGCCCCCGCAGTGGGATGGGAGACAGAATTGAAACGTAAAAAAAAAAAAAAAAAAAAAAAAAAGTAAACTTGTGGTTTGATATAAATAAAGTTTAATAGGACAGAAAAGGAAGAAAATAGTAATAGTAACAATAATAATAACAACAACAACAAAACACATGATACCAAGCACAATTTCTCACCAACCAAAGCCAATACTCAGCTAGTTCTCGAGCCGAACCAGCTCCTGGCCCATTCCCTACTTATATACAGAGCATGACATCATATGGTATGGAATATCCCTTCGGTCAGTTGGGGTCAGCTGTCCTGGCTGTGTCCCCGTCCAGCTTCTTTGGGACCCCTCACCTTCTCCCCCACCATGTCTGGCCAGCATGAGAACCTGAAAAGTTCTTGACTGCTTGGCAATGACTAAAACATCCGTGTGTTATCAATATTATTCTTATACTAAATCCAAAACACAGCACTATACCAGCTGCTAGAAAGAAAATTAACAGTCTCACCTGAAACCAGGACATCAGTCCTACCCCTGCAAGATACTGCATATAGTTGTGTGCATTGTTTACTGCTTGTCTGCCAACTGGGAAAGTGTCTAGAGGGACATCCAGTAAAGTATGACTGCCTAACTGCTCTTGTTTTGAAGAAATTATTTCAAAGAAATTATTTCCTCAGTCACATACATAGTTCACTGCTCAGCTCCATGCCATTTTCTGTTTCTTCATGTGTGCTTCTGCATGCATGTGCATGTCAAATGGGGAATGAGAGCTCAATGTAGAGCTCAGTTTCTTTGCAATTGAATTCCTCATGTTGAAATGAATTTTACTGCCAGAGAACTTGAACCATTGGCTCAGATGAAATAATATCATTGATTTATGTAGTGAGATTATAATTGCTTACCCAGTTCATAAATAGCATTATATTTAATTTGCTTTTTAGAAGTCCAGCTGTCACGTGGGGTCAAGGACAGAAGTTTCATTTAAGTGACATACCTCATTAAACTTGAGACTTAATGGAGGCAGGTGCTAAAAGATGCAACAAGATGGTAAATGATGTATCTTAAACTTGTAGGTGATTTGGATATCTTAGATCTTTTGAATTCAGTAGAAAAGTGCCAACTTTCATTTTCTAGTAGTGCTAACAAAGCAGCTTGTATATCTGCATCTTTTAAAAGCTGGTGAATAGATTCATCTGAGCATCGTTACACTCCAACAGTAAAGATTTGCAGACCTGACTTTGCTTCTGTATACCAACATATAATTTTCCTCAATGCATCTGAGATTAGAGCTCTATTGTAAACTTCTATGACAAAGAAACAAAACTGTCCAGGTGGTGTATTCCATCATATTAACTAAAAAAAAAAGAACTAATATTTTATTGATTTATGTATTTCACTGATATTTTCCTGATGAAATAAAATATTTTTTATAACAAATTACCAAATACTGTGAGCTTTCAACTGCCAAGCCCCACTCTCCTGAAATGAAATCAGATAATTTTTTGTACTGAAAAGGTCAATGTGCCAGTTGATGTTAACCAGCAAACATGTAAATGTATAGATTTGCTGACCCTGGACATTTGATTTTTCTTGTTGATGTTGGTGTTTCTGGAGCTAATCTTATATGGCAAATTAATCTAATTCCTTATACGTCGTTTCTGGCACATTTCAATTCCCTTTGTTAACCTCACTTCACAAAAAAAGGTTCAGCAAATAGAGTTGTGAAGTATTTTTCTTCTTTCCAGACATATTTTACAACCCTCAAATCTGAATATATACACCTGTGCTTCAGAGGACTAGTTTCCTTTCTTGGTACGCTTGACAGTCTTTGTTTAGAGCTACCAGTAGAAAACATACAAAAATGACGACTATGTCTATGTTGGAAAACTGTGCTGACAGCAACCATTATGAATCCACAAATTCATGTATTTTTATGGAGCTCAAATGCACTTGTGTGTGTGTGTTCATGTGCAGTTGTCGCTTTCAGCTGAGGTGCGCTGTGAGTAAATACTCACGGTCTCACTCTATTCTGACATAATGCTCCAGATTTGTGAAAAGTATGGGATATTTGTGCAGAGCAAGCAATTGCAGGTGCTTAGGGTCCAAATCACACATGTGTCTTTTCTCTTTGACATTATGTGTTCATTTGTTTGCTTTTCTGTTTGAATCTTGAAGTTACTGGACATTTTTACCAAGGTCTGTAGTTACTTTTTTCTTCTGAATTCAACTTGAATGTTACAGAGCCATGGATATTTTCACATTCCTCTGACAATCATGCTATATAGCTGTGCTATCTTCATCTAATCTCAAATACACCTATTACAGAGGTACCTACGACTCCTTAGAGATGACAAGAGAATGAAGACAACTAATAAATACAACAGGTTGTTGCAGGTGAATGCTGCCAGTTAGATATCAGTTCAGTAACGGAATACTTGAGCCCAGCAACATTATGATGCACATCTTTGATACTTGCTGTTATTTGTGAAAACTGCAAAATGAAGGGAAGGAAAATGGCCAAAAAGGTGGATTGCATACAAAGTCAAACTCACCTCACTTCTCCAGCACATCAACAAAAGAATGGAATTTTAAAAGTACGTGGTGGAAACTGGGTGCATCAGGACACTGTCATTCATAAAACATATGGATGAGAGTTTGAAAATGCAGTCGTGGCAGTCATTATGCAAGTTCACAGAAACACCATTGATATTTTGTTGAGCGAGCATAAAAGTATGGCAATATAAAAGGAATATAGGCTATGAAGTAAGAAGTTTCCTGAGCTTCTGAGAAGTGGCAGGTGGTGGTTCTCCTCTGTGTACAAGCCGATTTGAATAGGAGATATGGACTTAAACACATGCAGTGCAAGAAGACACAGTAGAAAGCTGAGGAAGAAAGATTCAAGCTCTAATTTTTGTGAAATTAAATATTGTTTGGAAATTGTGGAAGTGATGCAACCAAAAATAAACCAAACAAATGTTTGGTAGACAGTGTAATAATTGTTGATTATTTATGGAAAACACTCATTTATTTTAAATGGATGCTTTAGCAAGATCAGAGTAAGACAAAAACCACAGGCAAGCTTTCTTAAATACAAAATATAACTGTGAGTGCAAACTTCTAATGTGGGTACATCTTCTAATGCTATGTTGAAGCTAAGATGTTATCATGGTGGCAATGAAGTGAAATGTAGCAGAGTTCTGCCCCTCAAATGGAAGTAGCAGAATATGGTAGAGAAGACAGGTTTGTTTATTTCTTACAAAAAAGTTTTCTAAGACTTTAACATAAGAACCCATATATTTTGAATTTTAATGTTCACTTGCCTTGCTTTTTCACCAATTTATTCCTAAAAATCTCAAGTGCAAATATTTTTAATTGCAGTCAATGTTAGAGACACCTTGTGTATCTGATTTACTAGTGCAATTTGATATCCAAGTAACACTCTATGCTACCAGGGAGAAAACTTGAAAGTACAAAGGAAGCCAAGGTCTTATTCAAACCCTTAGAATTTAATAAGATAGAACTCCAGAGAAGTAAGTAAAACTTTCCTTTCTGCTCTACTACAAGTACATAAATTGCTCCGATATGTCCAAGTGAAGCACACTTTAGACAATGCCATTATCGGTTAAATGACCCCCCTAAGCCAAAGGCCCATCCGCCGTATTATTAACTGATGATAGCTCTTCTTGCGTTCCTTTATTTTTACCTGTACTCATGGTTATGCTCCATATTCATGGAGCATTGGAGTATTTAACAGGACTGGCTTCTAATTGCCATATACTTAGTGTTTTGAACACATTAATATAGACACTACTTATTTTCCTGTATCTCTAAACATTGTCAGGGGAAAAGTTGTTCATGTGGTATAAGCAGTCTTCTGAGGATTCTCCATGCTGTGTATGATTTCACTCAAGGGATAATTCCTGCAGAAGGGCTTTAAAGGGGTCCTATTTGTTGACTGAATGCTTTTATTCTGAAATTGGTCTCAGAAGAGCTAAGGAGGGAGTCCCAAGGCTTTATTTTTGTCTTTTTTCTCCTATTAGGAGTATTTTCTCATTTGTGCCATCAGCTTCACTTTCAGGCAATGGAGCAATAAAAGTTGCTGGTGAGCATTTGACAGGCAAAAAGTAGAAAAGGTGACTGTGCGATTTGGGACAGTCCTGTCTCTGTAAAACTGCAGAGATTTAACATTAATTAGCATTTATTTTATTATGAAATCAAAGGGAAGATTGATAGTAATTCTTCCCAGGACACAAGAAAAAAGGAGAAAGAAACATCCTTCCTCACACACTGTTCTTTCTCCCTGCAGGAGAACCCAAATGGGATAGAAATGAACTCTATGCCTTCCACAACAGTTCAGTTGTCAGTAACTGTACATAGGTGAAAGAAAGATAAGACAGATTGGAGGCTATAGCTGCAGGACAGGAAAGAGAAGAGGAGATAGAAAGATAGATGTGTGATGGTCTTGTCTTAGTGTGAAGAAGTGTGATGGGAGAGAAACACTAATGATCACAATGCCAAATTAGTAAGAAAAAATGTATGAGAAAACAGTGAAGCAAGATTATTATTTTGAAGAGAAAAAAGAATTAGCTCAAATTAGCTCTTTTGCCATATAATGTACAAAATGTGAATTGCATAAACTCAAGGATGATGATACACATTTAATAGCCTTTCATAATTCAAAGTAAAGTAATGTTTATCTGAAATGTCACACATAATACCCAGAAGTAAAGCACTGTCTCTGCCTTGGCTAGAATAGGTGCTTCTTAGCTGTGTCCATAAATGAAAAGTTGTTAAGAATTTTGTTAAGACCTGTTGGAGAGAGTCCAGAGGAGGCTACGAAGCTGATCAGAGGGCTGGAGCACCTCTCCTATGAGGACAGTCTGAGAGAGTTGGGGTTGTTCAGCCTGGAGAAGAGAAGGCTCCGGGGAGATCTAATTGTGGCCTTCCAGTACCTGAAGGGGCCTACAGGAAAGATGGAGAGTGACTGTTTATCAGGGGGGGTGTAGTGACAGGACAAGGGGTAATGGGTTTAAGATGAGGAGGGTTGATTTAGATTAGATTAGATGTTAGAAAGAAATTCTTGACTGTGGTGAGGCACTGGCACAGGTTGCCTGGAGAGGTTGTGGAGGCCCCATCCCTGGAAGTGTTTAAGACCAGGTTGGATGGGGCTTTGGGCAACGTGGTCTAGTGGAGGGTGTCCCTGCCCGTAGCAGCGGGAGTTGGAGCTAGATGATCTTTGAGGTCCCTTCCAACCCAAACCATTCTGTGATTCTATGACTCTGTGATTCTATGGTTCTTGTTTACCTGCAGCCAGTATACAAGAGATTCTCTACATCTTCAAGTTCTGCCCAATAATTAGGCTTGAAGGCTTTATCTGATAGTTTTACCTACCTCATTTTCAGATCTGACTTCCATTACCTTCAGTTGAAGATTGGATGAATTTGATTTTCTGACTGATTTTTTTCAAGGCCTTGCTTCCAGTTTGTCTTGTCTGAATTTCACAAATCTTCATCATTCAGCTTACAGTGAAAACAGAAGGTCCTCTAGTTTTGACCTACCTGTGCTGGTTTCTTTATCATTCATGTGCACTAAGCCCAAGCAAACACATTTCAGAAATAGGCATTTGATTTATTACTTTCAAGCCTCTATGAATACTAGTGCAGGTTTTTCTAATAGATAAACACATAGACCAGTCAGGAATATAAAAATTAATATATTAATCTGTACTGAAAAACTAGTGTTATTAAGCATAGACACTGCAACTATTGTTACATCAAACACTTAGAAGGCTGAGGAAAATCAGCTAAATCTTGTAGAGATGCTTTTATCTAAGAGGAAGGTATCCATAATTTCTTTGCTATTCCTGTTCCTTTTGTTTATTTCTTAAGTGATTTAAACTTTGCTTTCACTGAATCATATAACCACAAAGGCTGGAAGGCACTCCTGTAGATGACCTTGTCCAATCCCCCCGATCAAGCAGAATCAGCTAGAGCTCAGAGCTGTGTCCAATTGGGTTTTGAATGGCCCCAAAGATGGAGACACCACAAATTCTATGGACAGCCTCTTCTAGTGTTGACCACCCTCACAGTAAAAAAGATTTTTCTTATGTTTAAATGTCATTTCCTGTATTTCAATGTATATTGCCTCTTGTCCTGTCACTGGGCACTAGATTAGCTCCATCTTCTTTACTTCCTCATTAACTATTTATACCCATGAATAAGATCCTCCTTTTCTTCCTCAAGCAGAAGAGTCCCACCTATTTCAGCCTGTCCTTGCATGAGAGGTGCTCCTGTCCCTTCATCGTCTTTGCAGCCCTTCAATGGAGCAGTTCCAGTAAGTGCAGATATGTCTCCCTTGCACTGGGGAGCCCAGAACAAGACACAGCACTCCAGATGTCTCACCACAGCTGAAGATAGGTGAAGGATTGCCTCCCTCGACAATGATCTTCCTAGGAGCTTCCACTGCATTCCATGGAAAGGACCCACGCTGGAGCAGTTTGCAAAGAAGCACAGCCAGTGAGAAGGACTCACATTGGAGAAGTTCATGAAGGACTGTCTCCCATGGGTGAGATCCCGCACTGGATCAGGGAAAGAGCATGAAAATGGCAGAGACAACATGTAATGAACTGACCACAACGCCCATTCCCCATCCCCCTGTGCCACTTGAGGGTGGGGAGGCGGAGAAGTTGGGAATGAAGTTGAGCCCAGGAAGAAGGGAGGGGTGGGGGAAGGGGTTTTAAGTTTTGTTCTTATTTCTCATTATTCTAATCTGACTTGATTGGCAATAAATTAAATTCATTTCCTCCAGTCTATTTTGCCTGTGACAGTAATTGCTGAGTGATCTCCCTGTCCTTATCTTGACCCATGAGCCTTTCATCACACTTTCTCCCCTTGTCCTGTTGAGGAGGAGGAGTGATAGAGCGGCTTGGTGGGCACCTGGTGGCCAGCCAAGTTAACCCACCACAGCATTACAAACTTACAATTCTTACTGAATATCTGTAGTAAAAAACTTAGACTACTGGTTTGCTAAAATACTGAATAACAGAGGAAGAAGACCTGTCATTTATGTGCAACCTCCTAGATGGCTGGCAACAGACACACTAAACTCTTGAAGAATTGCATGGGTCACCTGAGATGATAAATTGAATAAGCGGCCCCTATATGTTCATAACAACAGCGTTTGGCAGAATCACATTTAGAGGAAAATGAAAAAACAGGCAATAAAAATGAATACTGGTAGTTGTATATTTATTATTTTAATAAATATAGATATTATAACAGAAGTTAGAGATACATAGATATTATAGCTATTACTTATTAGTGATATGACATCTTATAGCATGCATAGTGCTTCTCAGAGGACTAAGCACAACGCTGGCAGCGGAAGGGGCAAGACACATAAATTTTTGGAGAACATAAAACAACGTCATTGTGCTGTTACCTGGAGATTGTTAACCATGCTGTGCTTGGATCTTTTCACACATATGCTTTACAGGTTGTCACAAAAAAATATACTTGGGCAGGAGGATAGGACATGATATGGGCAGCAGAAGAGAAGATCCTGGAAATAAAAATATTAGTTTTTGTGTAAGATGGGATGTTCAGGGTTAGTTGGTTTGCTTAACCATGGTTTTGGGAAAAATGTGTAGGTATGCAGACTTTGGTGCTGAAGTACACAGGCATTTTCTATGAAAATCCTTAGGCTTGATCTAAATGCACACAGCTCTATATGAGCCTTTTAAAAGTAGGATTTGGATTAAATGTTGTGTAAAGGAGAACTGGAAAAATCTTTGAGTTATAAAGGACACTAGAGTTCCTGAAAAGAATGAGGCAGAGGAAGAGAATGGATACTTGAAGAAAATAATTAGCCATGAATTATAAAATAAGATTATTTATCTTTTATAAAATAGGTCCTTTTATCTTACTCATCTACTGAATATTTGAAAGCTGATAAACTTATTTTCCTGCTGCTGCACTGCACATAGCTGGACGGCTCTTGTGTTCACAGATCATAATTCCCCCATCAATAATACCGTAAGTTGCATTATTTTAATACAGAGAACTTTCTTTCCTGTTAAGTTACTGGTAATGGATAGAATAGTAATTTCAGTTATTTAATCTTTCTGCTTACATGTTCACAGAATGTACTCACTCTTTTGAGTGCATTTGTTTCAGATTATGTAGAGATTTTTACTGAGAATAGGGCCACAAGCCAGTCAGGAGTCAAAGACTGAAGTATCTACCCATTTTCACTGGTTTCTAGGAAGCTGAAACTTTGCTGAGGAGTACCTTAGGAGTATGTAATGAACCCAAGTTTTTTGAGATAAATCAGCATTGAAAATCAGATCTCTCCTTTTCAGGGTATTTCTTTTTTAATTTACCATTTTAAAGGAATCATATTATAATACAAAAATAGAAATATGATGCAGTTACCAAAAGAATGAAGTGTTGTTTATCTGTGCTCCTAGACAAATCGAAGCAATTTCATCCATACTGACAGCACTGTGACAGTCCATGTACTTTATTTGCAGGGGTGGAAACTCCTTTTTTTCATACATTATCTGTGGAAAGACAGCACATGCTAATTATATCTTTACTGCACCTTACTGATGAAGCATATTCATCTCCTAGAAGCAGAGATGGGGTTGCTCACTCTTTATGATGACAGTTGCCTTTTAAAGAAGCAGGGAATGAAGCATCTGAGGAATGCATGTGTCCTGCCAGGAACACAGCGGGAAAAAGATCTTCCATTTGGGATAAGATATAGTGACAGCACAGTAGGAACAGCTGAAATTAGCTGTGCATTTGGAGTTTTTGTACTGACCTGGATCACTGAAACCAACTTGCATGCATCCTATAATTTGGAAAAAAACCCTGTTTTTTCTGCAAAGTAGAAAAAGGAAAGGTATTGCATAGCTATTAACTGCACATTTATCAATATTTTTGCCCTAAACAGCAATTGCAGTGTTGTTTTTTTTTTTTTTAATAAAAAAAGCTACTAAACGTTTCAAAATTAATTTATTGTCCATGTATTAAAAAAAAAAAAAGAAGGAAAAAACGATGCAGGTGGTGGTGGTGGGGATTGAGTCACGGATTTGCAAACTTTAGCTCTCTGTCTTTGTTGCAACCCAGCCAGGAACTGAACTAATCAGCTGTCAGTGGAGCTTTGGTGAGCAAGCAACAAGTCCTGAGGAGTGGGGAAAATGAAGAGGAGCACTAGTAGGTGTCAATGGCTATCAATATGTATTTGAAGACTAAAAATTCCACCAGAAAATTTTATGCTGATAAACCACAGGATGGATGTCATGGGTGCATCCATTTGTGTTTTTAAAAAATGAATTAAAGAACTCAAACCTCTAGAGAAATATCAGACCTACATTTTAAAATGCTTTTGCAGCAATTTCTGATTCCTGCCTGTGTTTCTGATTTCCACCCATTTCCTCTGTTTCCTTAAACACATTAGAAGGCAGACAAAAAATCAGGTCTGATGATGCTTGTCTGTTTAGATTTGATGTTTTCAGTGGTTTACAATTTTTTTTGAAAAGCATTCCAGTCCACATTCTAGCTCAGTTGCTGGCTGAGTTCATGCAACATTAATTGTCTTTCTTTGATTTGAAGCTATAAACACGTTCCAAACCTTGTCTTTCCTTTCAAGCTCTACAATTAATAGACTGATACACCAGTAAGCTCTTGTAGTAGGAAATAGAATCTTTCTAAGTTTTGATGTTAAAAGTAGAGGGTTCACTTGTCCAGCCTCTAGAAATAAAGACTGTCTATTAATTTATGAAATGGCTTAGGGATGAGATTTAATGATGTCTGCAGCTCATGGAAGATATCGAAGAGCCAAGTCCATGGTGGTTACCAGGTAGTACTTTTCATGAATTATCTTAGAGGAAGATAGAATGTTTAAAACAATTGCATTTCTATAGGATTTTATGAACAGAAATAGGGTTAGATCTAGGAATTCTGACATTTAAAATAACACTAAATACTAGTTTCAAGATTGTTTTAGTTGGCTCAGAGGTAGAATGTGAAAGAAATTGTGTCAACATCCAAAGTAGTGCTTTAAGGTAGAAATCACTCCCAAGATAAGAGTGGTTTAACAACACTGAAATATAAGTAATTCTGTGGCTGAAAAGGATAAACCTGCAATTAAGATTAAAAGGAGGATTGTACATTTCGCACTTTAAACTATGATTTCTAGGAACCTACTCGTATTATCTTTGGAGACTGGCTTTTGCTTTAGTTATTTTGATTTTTATGAGACTTTAGGACACAGCTTGCCTTCCTTTTGTTTTAGAAGTATATCCACATAATGTCTTCAAATGTTTGCAGAGGACAAAAAGTGAGACAAAATCACATGCTTTGTCTATACATATGGTAGTTACTACCACCCTATGTGGAGCAGTTACCATGTGCAAAGTGTTGCTTGCTGCAGGCACAGACCTCATTTGTGCTGGTGGTCTTTTCACTCACCTCAGGGAGTTTTTCTGTTCCATTATGGTAGCTGAGTGACTTAATTTCATGTTCATATTATCAGAAAACAATGTTTTAATGCTTTGCACAATGGTTATATTATAATGATTATGAAAAGAAAATTAACTTCTGCTGAAAAAATGTACTCATATGAGCCTGTGATAACTGGGGATCACTGCTTATTTGGCAGGTTGTTCCTTCCACTGGGCTGCATGCCAGTCAACTGAAGTATTCAGTGATTCATTTGGTTTGGTTTGGTTTGGTTTGTTTGTTTGTTTTAAATTTATTTAAATTTATTTAAAAATTTAGTCCCATTTATTTATGACCAGTATGAGACTTTTGGATTTTGTCTCATGTATTTCCTTTTTTGATTGGATTATAATAATTTGGGCATTTACATAAATGGCAGTAATTATATTCTAATAAATAGACTTTATGATTCACAGGGAGTCTTTAGTATATTGCAGACCTGAGATTTATTTCTTTAGCAGTTTGCTAGTGATTAAAAAAAGAATAAAACCATGTAGGTGTTTATTGGTGGGCCAGAATACATCATGATGGCTAAACTGGAAATGTGTAGAGAAATACTGTAAATATGTTCCATGGGAGGCGTACACTTTTTGTTGTTTCCTCTTGGCTTGTTTTCATCATCAGGCTTACCTGTTTATGAAGAATACAGTATAAGCCTTGATTGCTGGGACAGAAAATACACTTCTGCCAGGAAATCCATGAAATTTGATTATTTGCCCTGCATATTTATATTTGTCCCTTCATTAAAATGCCTTAAGTTATCTTCACGTAGTATTTTCTTATTTCCTGTGGTGGTGGTCTAGTTGAGTTTTCTTTGGTGGTTGTACCTCATGACTTATTTTATGTGTTTTAGGGCATTCATTCCACAACAAAATCTATGTTAGTTTTGCATTATTTAATATGTGAAATCTCTGGAGGACAGAAGAGAGGGACATGGTTCTGACTCCATTTTCTGCTGTTCAGGTTAAAAGATGGTCTTTGTGGCTTATGTTTAGAACACGAGCAGGATTAAGAGCCTTTTCCTAAGGACTACAGAGAAACAAGAGGCACAAAGTGGCTAACAGTTTCTCATCTTTCACTCCCTTGCTGCAAACAGTGGTTGAGTGCATAGGTCTAATTATACAAAACAGTGGTGGTCATCTGCCTTCTGATCATATTTGATTATTGCAGGACAATGGAGTTTGTCTTTTAACCATCTTTTTATCTGCTGGATGTGGAATAAATGTCTGAAGCAGTGAGCAGGTCTGCTCAGCACAGTCTCAAAATCAGTGTATTTTTCCTTGCTTCTTAAGGACAGTTTATCAGTTATCCGAGCTTACTAAAAATCAGCAAACCTCACATGATTAATGTATTTTTTTTATTATTATTCTTCCTCTTCTTCACTGTTGCTGCTCAGGTGAATCTGCAAGAAAACTGCTGATAGCATTTTGACATTTGAATTCAGTGACAAGGTAAGGCCAGAGTCAGCAGCATGGAGAAACCCCAGTATTTCACTGAAATACTTACCGTAAACATAAGACTTTTTCTTAATCCTGTGTAGAGTATTTGCCTCCCTCTTAATCTTTTAAAATATATTCCCCTTTGCTGAATCCATTATTAAATAATGTACAGATATGAAATTATTGCAGGCTCTTCCTTTGAGTCAACTGTCAACAGAGGTGTTAGATGCTAGGTAGTACATGTTAGGTGAGGCCATCAATAAACCAAAGCTTACCAGGCCATTTCTAGTGGAGGGTGGATGAAAGGGGAATATTTTTAATTGGGTTTTGCAGTTGTTTCTCCATTATTCCTAATTAGTCCCAAATCCATCTCTACCATATAACTGCAGTGATTTGATGGGTGTGGAATCACGGGAGTGCAGAAGACTAGGTACAGTTTCCTCTGCCTAAATACCAAGTTTTTTTGACTAGAAATAGAAGCAAGAGCTGCTATCTCTTATTTCAGTTTGCTTCCTCTGCATTTTGATAGGTTCTGGAGGGAAATCTACTAGGAAAAGAGTACCAGCCAGAGTCAGCCTCGTACCAATAGCTGTACAGACAGCTTGGTGGCATCTCTCCCTCACTGCTTTTTTTCCTTCTAGCCTCATCAGCTTTTCCCCATGCCTGTTTTTTCACTGGCTTCTGCTGGTTCCTAGTTCTTTTGTTAGTCCTTCCAGAAAAGCCCTCTTCATTTGTTTTAATTCCAATTAAGCTATTCGGTTTCTTCCAATCTGCCTAGGTCTAGTAAGAAACACAGAGTAAAAGCGGCAGCTTTCCTTTTTCTAAGCCTATATGTCTGATGATACTGCATGTACCAAAAGAGTAAGAAAATTCAGTTTTGTATCTTTGCATTAGCAAATTTTCAGATATGTCAATTTTTACTTTCTAACAGAGCTCTTACAACATAAAGCTGCAAATTTCTAATCCCACTCTTACTGAAAAATTGTCAGATTTCTTTAGTGTAGGTGAAGCAACTTTTTCTCACACAGACTTTAAGTAAGATTGAACTATATTAGCTGGGGATGGAGATTGAATAGAAAAGGACAAGTAGCACAAACACAGAAGTCACAACAGTTTGGCATCATTAGCATGTGATAAAAACAATAGCTCATAACTTAAAAAAAAAAGGCATTCTCAGTCTGGACAATATCAACTAAGGTAATAATTATAAAAATTTATAAAAATTATAAAACCAGAATAAAATATGTTAACTGTCAAAATTATCAACATAGAAACCCCCCAAAAAACAACCAAACAAAAAACGCCAATGCAGTTACCGATATAAACAAGTAGTCACTGAACAATGACAAAATGAAAAAATTAACACTCCAAATTTAGCATACTGACGTGTGCAAACCTGTCACACAGACTTAACATGTTCAGATATCATTCTGCATCTGAACTAATAAAATGTTTCGGTTACTTAAATACATGACATGGGATTTTTCATACACAAGAAATGTAGTATGGTTCAGTTAAGTCATTAACTCTCCTCTGATTTTTTTAAGTCCATTACTAACTTTCTTAAATAAAGTTATGTAGCGCAATGTAAAGCTATTTGATAATTGATGTCAAATTAAGTCTTAAGAGGCACAAAGTTTGCATGTCTAATTATGCTAAATCATATGAATGATAGGAGATACTATCACTGTAGCTCAGGTCTCTAGAGTAAAAGTCGAAAAGAGAAAAGAAATGGGCTTGTGTACTTTTCTATAATGACCTAGTGCATTACAAAACAAGATGCAGAAGCTATTATCAAAAGTATATAATCTTATTAAATGGTAAGCAGATCTGCTCCAGTATAGTATTTAATGAATCCCAAGTAACATCACTCCTGGTGTGCAATATCAGATATGACCTTGAGTTTTATTTGATAAACTACTGGCAAGTCCTGCTGTGAAATGTGAGGAATGCGGAGTGAAACCCATTATGTATGAAAAAGTGACATGCTTACAAGTTCTACTGAACAGGCCTAAGTTGGAAAAAGTTAGCTCTAGATCGAGTCATTTTTATCCCTTCTTACTTGCTAAGTACTCTTTTGACCTTTTTCTATTAGTTAAAGTAGTTGTTGCAGTCATTACTGATAATCATTAAGGGTCAGATATTTTCCCCTCTCATTTTGCATTAAAAGTTTCCATGCCCTCACAGTTTGAACTTCAGATAACTAATTTCTTTTCTTGCTTACACTGGTATCTTTATGCTTGTTAGCTGCACCGCAGTGTGTGTCATCCATAGAACAAGTAACTCAAGAATCATGTAATCATTGTCAATTCAATAGGATTTCTAGATGAAAATTCAGTGAACAACTAGGGAAGTGAGTTCCTCCCATCCTCCCTGAAGCAGAGGAAAATAACCATAGAATCACAGAATGGTTTGGGTTGGAAGGTACCTTAAAGATCATCTAGTTCCAACCCCCCTGCCATGGGCAGAGACACCCTCCACTAGATCACGTTGCCCAAAGCCCCATCCAACCTGGCCTTGAACACTGCCAGGGAGGGGGCATCCACAACCTCTCTGGGCAACCTGTGCCAGTTCCTCACCACACTCCCAGTAAAGAATTTCTTCCTAATATCTAATCTGAATCTACCTTCTTTTAGTTTAAACCCATTACGCCTTGTCCTGTCACTACACCCCCTGATAAACAGTCCCTCTCCAGCTTTCCGGTAGGCACCTTCAGGTACTGGTAAGATCTCCCCGGAGCCTTGTTTTCTCCAGGCTGAACAACCCCAACTCTCTCAGCCTGTTCTCATAGGAGAGGTACTCCAACTCTCCAGTCAGCTTTGTGGCCCTCCTCTGGACTCGCTCCAACAGCTCCATGTCTCTCCTGTACTGGGGCCCCCAGAGCTGGACGCAGTACTCCAGGTGGGGTCTCACCAGAGCAGAGTAGAGGGGCAGGATCACCTCCCTCAACCTGCTGGTCACACCTCTTTTGGTGCAGCCCAGGACACGGTTGGCTTTCTGGGCTGCAAGTGCACACTGCCGGCTCATGTTGAGCTCCTCAGCAATCAATACCCCCAAGTCCTTCTCCTCAGGGCTGCTCTTAATCCATTCCTCGCCCAGCCTATAGTAGTGCTTGGGATTGCACTGACCCACGGGCAGGATCTTGCACTTGGCCTTGTTGAACTTCATGCAGTTCACACGGGCCCACCTCTCCAGCCTGTCAAGGTCCCTCTGGATGGCATCCCTTCCCTCCAGCATGTTGACCACACCACACAGCTTGGTGTCGTCGGCAAACTTGCTGAGGGTGCACTCGATCCCACTGTCCATGTCGCCGACAAAGATGTTGAACAGTGCCGGTCCCAGTACCGATCCCTGAGGAACGCCACTCGTCACCATTCTCCACTTGGACATTGAGCCGTTGACCACAACTCTTTGAGTGCGACCATCCAGCCAATTCCTTATCCACCACGTGGTCCATCCATCAAATCCATTTCTCTCCAATTTAGACACAAGGATGTCGTGCGAGACAGTGTCAAATGCCTTGCACAAGTCCAGGTAGATAACGACATTTGCTCTTCCCTTATCCACCAACACTGTAACCTCATCATAGACGGCCACCAAATTTCTCAGGCACGATTTGCCCTTAGTGAAGCCGTGTTGGCTGTCACCAATCACCTCCTTATTTTCCATGTGCCTGAGCATGGTCTCCAGGAGGGTCTGCTCCATCATCTTGCCAGGCACGGAGGTGAGACTGACCGGCCTGTAGTTCCCCCGGTCTTCCTTTTTTCCCTTCTTAAAAATGGGGGTTATGTTCCCCCTCTTCCAGTCAGTGGGAACTTCGCCAGACTGCCAGGACTTCTCAAATATGATGGCAAGTGGCCTGGCCACTTCATCCGCTAGTTCCCTCAGGACCCGCAGATACATCTTATCAGGTCCCATGGACTTGTGCACCTTCAGGTTCCTTAGATATTCTCGAACCTGATCTTCTCCTACAGTGGGCGGTTCTGCATTCTCCCAGTCCCTGCCTTCTGTGACCTGGGCAGTGTGGCTCAAGCATTTGCCAGTGCAGACTGAGGCAAAGAAGTCATTGAGTACCTCAGCCTTCTCCATATCCTGGGTAACCAGGTCACCCATTTCATTCTGGAGGGGACCCACATTTTCCCTCATCCTCCTTTAATCACTGACATACCTATAGAAGCTTTTCTTGTTGTCCTTGACATCCCTGGCCAGACTAATTTCTATCAGGGCTTTGGCTTTCCTGACCTGCTCCCTGGCTGCTCGGACAGTTTCTCTGTATTCCTCCCAGGCTACCTGCCCTTGCTTCCAGCCTCCGTCGGCTTCCTTTTTTTGTGTGACTATGCCCAGGAGCTCCTTGTTCATCCATTGGGGTCTCCTGGTGTTTTTGCCTGACTTCCTCTTTGTTGGGATGCATCGCTCCTGAGCTTGGAGGAGGTGACCCTTGAATATTAGCCAGCTGTCTTGCACCCCTCTTCCTTCCAGGGCTTTGTCCCATGGTATTCTACCAAGCAGATTCCTGAAGAGGCCAAAGTCTGCTCTCCTGAAGTCCAGGGTATTGAGCTTGCTGTGCACCCTCCTTGCTGCCCTCAGTATCCTGAATTCCACCATTTCGTGGTCACTGCAGCCAAGGCTGTCCTGAGCTTGATGTCCGCTACCAGGCCCCTCCTTATTGGTGAGAATAAGGTCCAGCAAGGCACCTCTCCTTGTGGGCTCCTCTGTCACTTGGAGGAGAAAGTTGTCATCAACACATTCCAGGAACTTCCTGAATTGTTTACGCTCAGCTGCATTGTCCCTCCAGCAGATGTCAGGGTGGTTGAAGTCCCCCATAAGGACCAGGGCTTGTTAGCGTGAGGCTGCTCCTATCTGCCTACAGAGGGCTGCATCTGCCTGGTCTCCCTGGTCAGGTGGCCTGTAGCAGACCCCTGCTATGATGTCCCCTGCCCCAGCCCTTCCTTTAATCCTGACCCACAGGCTCTCGGTCAGCTCCTCATCCATCCCCAGGTGGAGCTCCATGCACTCCAGCTGGTCATTGACATAGAGGGTGACGCCCCCTCCTTGTCTGCCCTGCCTGTCCTTCCTAAAGAGCCTGTACCCTTGCATCCCAACACTCCAGTCACAGGAGCTATCCCACCATGTCTCCATAATGCCAATAGTCATAGCCTTCCAGGCGCACACACGTGTCCAGCTCCCCTTGTTTGTTCCCCATGCTCTGTGCGTTCACACAGAGGCATTTCAGTTGTGCCCCCGATGAGGCTGACTTATTGGCTGGGGTGGCTGGGATTCTTTTGATGTATCTTCCCAGTGTTACCCTGCTTGTTCCTGATGCATCCGGAGCCCCTGGCTCATCTCCTGTAGGCTTCGAGCGTGCTGTAGTGCATCCAGCACATCTCTGAGCTTTAGGCTGAAGGCCCTTGCCAGCGGCCCGTCCCTCCGACCTGGGCACATCATCCCACAACATGTCGCTGGCAAGCCTGATGTTATCCCCCTCCTCCTTTGAGCCTAATTTAAAGCTCTGTCAATGAGCCCCACTAGTTCCTGGGCAAAGATCCTCTTCCCCCTTTGAGAGAGATGAATCTCTTCAGAGTTCATCAGGCCCGGTGCTGTGTAGGCCACCCCATTGTCAAAGAACACAAAGTTGTGGTGCTGACACCAGCCATGGAGCCATGCATTTATGGACTGTGTCCACCTGTTTCTCCCAACATTGCTGCCCTCAACTGGATGGAGGGAGGAGAATATTACCCGCGTTCCTGAATCCTTCAGTGACTGCCCTAAGAGCTTGAAGTCCCTTTTGATCGCTTTCGTGGTACGTGCCTCTGCTTCATCCCCACCCACATGTAGGAGCAGCAGTGGGTAACAGTCAGAGGGGCGTACCAGGCTGGGGAGTTTCCTAGCGATGTCCTTGACACAGGCCCCGGGGAGGCAGCAGACTTCTCTGAGAGGAGGGTCTGCCCTGCATATCAGACCCTCTGTACCCTTCAGATGGGAGTTCCCTACAGCTATAACTCTCCTTTTCTTCTTTGTCGGGGTGGTCACGACCCAAGGCATGGGTCTTTTGGGCCTAGGCGCTACCTCTGGAGCAGGATATGTCATCCATATCCTTGCTTGAGTGGCCTCCCACAGCCAGAGCCTCATACCTGTTGCACAGGGGTACGTGGAAAGGCAAGGTGGGTGAGGAGGAGAACGTTCGCCTGCCACGCTGAGTGTGGACTTGTTTCCATTCACTCCCCTCTTTGAGGCTGCTGCCTTCTGCTTGGCGAGGGGAGGATACAGGGTCCCCTTCACTTTGCCTTTGTTTTGTTAGCTGTCCCTGTTTCTGTCTCAGGGAGGGCAGAGCTTGGCTCCACCAGTCTATCTCTCTCTCAGCCTCTCTGATGCTCCTTAACCTCTCCACTTCTTCACAGAGTTCTGTCACCAGGCTGAGCAGATGGTCCATGTGGTCACACCTCAGGCAGCCAATCTCACTACTGATGCTATGCTAATTTTCTTTCTGAGGCAGGGACACTGATAGTAGGGATATTCTCATAGCTAAGTAATGGTTGACTGGATGAAAGGATGGCCGTATGTCTTCTGAGTGACTCTGACTCAGTAGTTTGTACCTACATCTTTGTTGGTGACACGGACAATGGGATCGAGTGCACCCTCAGCAAGTTTGCCGACGACACCAAGCTGTGTGGTGTGGTCAACATGCTGGAGGGAAGGGATGCCATCCAGAGGGACCCTGAAAGGCTGGACGGGTGGACCCGTGTGAACTGCATGAAGTTCAACAAGGCCAAATGCAAGGTCCTGCCCGTGGGTCAGTGCAATCCGAAGCACAACAGGCTGGGCGAGGAATGGATTGAAAGCAGCCCAAAGGAGAAGGACTTGGGGGTATTGATTGCTGAGGAGCTCAACATGAGCCGGCAGTGTGCGCTTGCAGCCCAGAAAACCAACCGTGTCCTGGGCTGCACCAAAAGAGGTGTGACCAGCAGGTCGAGGGAGGTGATCCTGCCCCTCTTCTCTGCTCTTGTGAGACCCCACCTGGAGTACTGCGTCCAGCTCTGGGGGCCCCAGTACAGGAGAGACATGGAGCTGTTGGAGATAGTCCAGAGGAGGGCCACAAAGCTGACTGGAGAGTTGGAGTACCTCTCCTATGAGAACAGGCTGAGAGAGTTGGGGTTGTTCAGCCTGGAGAAAAGAAGGCTCCGGGGAGATCTAATTGTGGCCTTCCAGTACCTGAAGGGGCCTACAGGAAAGATGGAGGGACTGTTTATCAGGGGGGGTGTAGTGACAGGACAAGGGGTAATGGGTTTAAGATGAAGGAGGGTCAATTTTGATTAGATGTTAGGAAGAAATTCTTTACTGTTAGAATGGTGAGGCACTGGCACAGGTTGCCCAGAGAGGTTGTGGATGCCCCCTCCCTGGCAGTGTTCAAGGCCAGGTTGGATGGGGCTTTGGGCAACGTGATCTAGTGGAGGGTGTCCCTGCCCATGGCAGGGGTTGGAACTAGATGATCTTTAAGGTGCCTTCCAACCCAAACCATTCTGTGATTCTATGATCTGTGTATAAATAACGTGGGTACAAAACAGTAAGGATATTTTTATTTTACTTAGAAATATACAAGCCACATCAGTGGAGTCTATAGGACATATGATTTTCCTGTTCATTTCATGCATTCTCTGGTTCAGAAGAGTAAATAAAAAAGTTTGGAGATCGGTTGTGTAGAAGAGCTTTCAAGAAGAGAATTTATAACACTCATTTGCTTGTTTACCCTCCAGAGAATACATTTGAAAACCCCACAAATTAGAGTTTGGACTTTTCTTATTATCTGTTTAAAAAAATCCTTTTTTGTTATCTCTATGATATCTCATGTTATTTGCTTCTGTAGGCTAATATTTTATGTCATAAACTACTGACTTAGACAAAGACACATTCAGACGAATTCAACAAAGTCACACATGAGTCATAAGGAAAGACAAGCACACAAAAAAGAGAACACAATTTGAAATAGGAAAATATCAGACTGACTACATGGCAGATAGAGAACCCATTAACTTGTGGACAGTCAAAGGAAAAGCAGAAACTACTCTTCCATTTTGTGCTACTTGTAGATTTCTCCAAACTAGGTGTTTGATATTGCACTATATCATGTATTTTGCTTGAAAAAAAAGAAAGGAAGAGAACTAACAGAAATCCTTCTCTAAAATCCACATAAAACCACAAAGACAAATGGAGATAAAATCATATCAGATCATATCAGTCTTTCACAAAATTACCAGTAAACCACAGATAAACTAGGGGAAGGGAAAAACATAATATGATGTTTATAAAAATGCTGAGGAATAATTATGTTTGCATATTGCAGTTATAAGGAGCTAGTTAAAAAGCTATATAAGTAATGTCAATGAAACCTCATTCAGGTTTCAACTTATTTGCCAATCCTTACTACTGTTTATAAAATATTTCTGCAATGTCTCTTCTTTTCTGTCTCCACAGCAAATGTCATGTTTGACTTGACATTCTTTGGTAATTTCTAAAGGGAGCAAGACATGGTTAATTTGTTTAGCAAACAAAAGAGCTTGAATTCTGTGTGAAGAGATACTTCTGTTCCTCACCTCTGTCAAAATATAATTGCTCTCAGCTTGTTCAAATTATTGAAATAACAGCTTCATGAGTCATCATTCATTCTTTCTGCCTTTCTTTGTCTACTGCGTTACCAAAGACTTTGGATAGCCTCTTCAAGATCGAAGCCAAAAATTATTTCTATGTTATCATGTGAGGCTGCACGCTAATACATCTTTCGTTGGCTCATCCATTGTGCTAAAATTTCCATGTGTGAATTACAGTGGTGTTATGGATTTCACTGGTGCAGCTGAAGAAATAGCTGTTAATGCTAATATGACTATAACACGAGATCAAGCAGCCAACATGTGTGAAGTTGCCAAAGTTCTCGGAAGATTCAGTTCAGAAATTAAAATTTAAAAAAAAATAGCTGCTGTTCCTAGGTCTGTGCATTCATTTGCTACTTTAATCCCATGCAAGACCCTCCCTGATACAAAGGCTACAGATATATAATACTTCAACTCCATCCTTGTTAGAATACCATATCTGGCACAAAGAATGCAGAAACACTAGTATAAGATTTGGCCTGACCAAAGCAATCCTAAACAGACTGTTATAAATTATCATTCCTGATTTTCTTGGAGCAAAACTGTGGAAATAAAATTGCCACACCTCTGGACTTTGTACAATCTTTCTGAGATATTCTGTCCTGATCCTGAGAGTTACAGGCACTTCATGATTCATCTCAAAGCACTGAAATATGATGGTCTTGTTCAGTTTGTTATAAGCATGCATAGCCATGCTTCTACTGGCTAATTTTTGACAGTGTGGAAATAATTGTAAGGAAGGGAAAAAACCCCCACACCTCTCAATGAAGAACAAGTAGGGGGTACACTTAGAGGTGGAACAATCTATCAAAGTTGATTGTAGAGATTAATTATAGTCTTGAATGCTTTTGATGAACTGTAGTTTTAGCAGACAAATGTTCTAGAAAGACATTAGCAACAAAAGGAGGGCTAAGGAGAATCTCCATCCTTTATTGGATATGGGGGGAAACGTAGTGACAAAAGATGAGGAAATGCCTGAGGTACTTAATGCCTTCTTTGCCTCAGTCTTTAGCAGTAAGACCAGCTGTTCTCTGGGTATGCAGTCTCTGAGCTGGAAGACAGGGACGGGGAGCAGAATGAAGCTCCCATAATCCAAGGGGAAATGGTTAGCGACCTGCTATGACACTTAGACATACACAAGTCTATGGGGCTGGATAGGATTCACACCAGGGTACTGATGGAAGTGCTCACTAAGCCATTTTACATCATTTATCAACAGTCCTGGTTAACAGGGGAAGTCCCAGATGACTGGAGGCTTGCCAATGTGATGCCCATCTACAAGAAGGGCTGGAAGGAGGATCCAGGACACTACAGGCCTGTCAGTCGTACCTCAGTGCCGGGGAAGGTTACTGAGCAGATCACCTTCCGTGCAATCACATAGCACGTACTGGACAACCAGACAGTCAGGCTCATTTAGCATTTGTTTATGAAAGTCAGGTCCTGCTTGACTAACCTGATCTCCTATGACAAGTTGACTTAGTGGATGAGGGAAAGGCCGTGGATGTTGTTTACCTAGACTTCAGTAAAGCCTTTGACACTGTTTCCCACAGCATTCTCCTAGAGAAGCTGGTGGCTCATGGCTTAGACAGGTGCACTCTTCACTGGGTAAAAAACTGGCTGGATGGTGGAGCCCAGAGAGCAGTGGTGAATGGAATTAAATCCAGTTGGTGGCCGGTCACAAGCAGTGTTCCCCAGGGCTCAATCTTGGGGCCAGTCTTGTTTAATATCTTTATCAATGATCTGGACGAGGGGACTGAGTGTGCCCTCGGTGAGTTTGCAGATGACACCAAATTGGGCGGGAGTGTCAATCTGCTTGAGGGTAGGAAGGCTCTGCAGAGGGATCTGGGCAGATTGGGATCAATGGGCCGAGGCCAACTGTATGAGGTTTAACAAGGCCAAGTGCCAGGTCCTGCACTTGGGTCACAACAACCCCAGGCAACACTACGGGCTTGGGGCAGAGTGGCTGGAAAGCTGCCCAGCAGAAAAGGACCTGGGGGTGCTGGTTTACAACTGGCTGAACACGAGCCAGCAGTGTGCCCAGGTGGCCAAGAAGGCCAACAGCATCCTGGCTTGTATCAGAAATAGTGTGGCCAGCAGGAGTAGGGAAGTGATTGTGCCCCTGTACTCGGCTCTGGTGAGGCCACACCTCGAGTCCTGCGTTCAGTTTTGGGCTCCTCAGTACAAGGAAGACACTGAGGTGCTGGAGTCTGTCTAGAGAACAAGTCTTATGAGGAGTGGCTGAGGGAACTGGGGTTGTTTAGCCTGCAGAAAAGGAGTCTGAGGGGAGACCTTATCGCTCTCTACAACTACCTGAAAGGAGGTTGTAGTGAGGTGGGGGTTGGTCTCTTCTCCCAAGTAACAAGCGATAGGACAAGAGGAAATGGCCTCAAGTTGCGCCAGGGGAGGTTTAGATTGGATATTAGGAAAAATTTCTTCACTGAAACGGTTGTCAGACATTGGAACAGGCTGCTTAGGGAAGTGGTTGAGTCACCATCCCTGGAGGTGTTTAAAAGGTGCATAGATGTGATGCTTAGGGACACAGTTTAGTGGTGGATTTGGCAGTGCTAGGTTAACAGTTGGACTTCATGATCTTAAAGGTCTTTTCCAACCAAAATGATATTATTCTATGCTTCTATGATTCTGTCATTCTATCATTCTATCATTCTGTGACTGGAGCACTACAAGGTACTGAAACAGACACCAGTGAAATTATCTTCCCTCTACTTTCCAGGCTCCTGCTGGAGTCATAGCTCCCATAGCAGATACCAGGGTGCAAAAGGCAACTAACCGATGAGCCCTTGGAAAAAGCTTAGCAAGAGCAGATACTGAGGTGAAGAGCTCTGTGACAAGAAAAGACTGGAATTACAGTGTCATACTAAGTGAAAGTGGGAACCAGGATTGGGATGAGAGAGGTAGGGAGCTAAGCTGGAGGTAGTAACTGACACAACAGACTGGAGGTGATGGAGGAAGAAAGGTATGTAATTGCTACTTGCGTCCTCAGGAATCCAAGAATAGAATCTGTGATTGAGCACCCTGTCAAATAGCTGTTATCCTTATTATGCAGATAAGACTAAATGACTTCCAAATTTGAAAGAAAACAAAAATCATTGGTATTGATTAGAAATTGCATGTTCTGACTCCTACATTTATGCATTTGCGTATAATTTCCAGTACCTGCCCTGTCTAGATGTTAAGTTTCATATGTCATTTCTAAGACCAAACTTAAGTTGTGGTTAAAGGTCCTGAATTTTATTGAGTGGCTGTGGAAAAAAGCCAGACATTATGGATATTTGATTTCAATTTTCATTGTCATAGAAAGGTAAGATATATATATATATATATATGCCATTTCAACCTACAAACTATATAAGAAGTAAATATTGTAAAATCAGCATATGACATTCACTGATGTTCACATGAGACCTTCAGAGCTTAATAAATGTCACGGTGACTGAATTGCATATTGCTTTTTCTCCTGAATCCTGTGCACTTATTAAAGGAGTGCACTGCTTTGCATGAGGTGGATTGAAAGGAACAGTGTAGGTATTGATGAAGAAGGAAATTCCAACTACAATTGCCTGTATGTAAAAAGGCATATGGGTTGTACCAGACAATCTCAAAAGGTTCCTCCTAAGCTCAACTACTCTGTGATTCTGTAACACCACAACTTTCTAAAAAACACCTTCCCAACATGTATACATGCATAGGGTACCTGTCTGCTGTTTAGTCATTTGATTCTTATGAAGATTAGTATTTTTCTAGTTTTTTAATTACTCAGCTTTCTAACATTTGTGGGAGAGGAGGTCAAAGCAGGGGTTAAGTAGCACAGGCTACTCAGTTGTCAGATACAGAGATAGATAGATAGATAGATAGATAGATAGATAGATAGATAGATATCAGCCTTCTGCCATGAATAAAGACGTATATTGCGTTTGACATTCTCCTGATTTCATTTGTCAGCGATATTGACTTTTTTTCCTACCTTATTTCATAGTTTATTCCCAGCAGAATTTGTGTGATGTGGACGATACCTGCAGCCTGCTGGGTCATTATGGCTGAACACTGGCTTTCCATTAATTATTTTATGATGTATTTTCTCCTTGCCTCTCACTTTTTAATAGAATGGTTTCAGCATTGATGTAGTGACAGTGGTCACACCTTTTGTCAGTGATTGCCAGAAGGCATGCTTGTCTCTATCCAGCCGAGTTTACCCCTTTTGTCATACTAGTAAGCCATTCCAAAAATTGTGAAAGATATACATACACAAAGAGTTTGAGAATTCTGTAGTTTTCTCATTGCTGAATTCCCACATGCTTCAGAACTTGAAATCTTTGTACTATTTTCATACTGTGAAATTTTTCAGGAAAGCTTGGCTGTCTATGCTGTGAGGTACAAAGTCTGAAATGGACTTCTTAATTAGGAACTCAATGACCATAGCATGCTTAACTGAGAAGATCATTTGGCTTTGATGACAGAATGTTGAGGGAGAAGTTAAACATTTTAGCACTCAATATGAACTTTGTCAAACAAGAAAGTCATGTGAACTAAAACTAAATAAACCATCTTTCTATTCATATTTCATCTGAAAGAAGCTAAGCCTTGTGTTGCAAAGTGCTATCACACGCTCTTTTGTCAGTGTGATCTTGCTATTTTTTCTTGAATTATTTGTTGGCTTTATGACCTAGAGGAGGACTGGAACATTGTCCCCCTCTCCTTTTTGGTCCATGGGACTTTAATAATAAACAATATTATTGCATATTATTTTTACTATATGTAGCATTTAACATTATATATTAGAATCCCAAATATTAATCAAAAGGGAAACTGTGTGAAAGAAATGAAAATTTTATGGGGTGTGAGACAGAGCAAATGCTTACCGCAGACTTCTCAGGAAAATCTCTTTCAAGGGTCTGTCCACAGATTGAGAATTTGCTCTTTGCTGCAGCTTACATTCTTAGGCCTATAAATGTTTTATGACCTCCCCCTACGAGCACTCATAGTCACCCACAGACAGAAGGAGGTAATGCAAAATTGATCCGTGTATTAAAACTGCTGAGCCAAGCAGACATCTCAGAATTACAGTGATTGTGCATTGGTGATTCAGCTGGCCTTCATGGAATTATTATTTGCAAAAAATCTATCTATTAAATGTGAGTTTCCAACACAGTCTTCTAGCTTTTGTGTTTGTCAGTACCTTACAGCTGAGATATCAAGACTAGGATATTATGGGGAAACTCTTGCCTTTCTATAGTGATGTTTTCTAGTTCCAAATTAGACTCAAAGCAACACCATAACCAACTAGTGAGTTAGATGTAATGTTATGGTGATCTGTTTTTTTTTAATTATTGTAAACTCTTCCACTTCCAAGCATCATAGTAGCATTAATGAGAGTTGTATGATAGCTAAAACCTACTATAACAGAGTTGAACCTGATTATGTTGATCTTAAACTTGGTGACATTTCTTTACATAAAAAATGAACCAGAGTAATTTTTCATGTTTTGAGTATATCTGCCATTATTATATGGCAGAAAATGGTTTGTCATTCTTTAATTTTTCAAAAAACTTTCAAGTTTGAGGTAACTTTTTATTACTTGCCAATGTAAACATCACAAAACTTTATAGCATGTCTTGTTGCAGATTTGAAAAATACCCTGGAGGTAGTACTAGTAAACTCATGATTGTTCTGATCTTCTAAATGCCCCACACTAAGGAACTTACACAACAAATTGGATTTGAAGCCCTATAAGATTTTTCTAAACAGCTTTCAGTTACCAATGCTACATATAATATTCATATGCATAAAATACATATTTATATGTATAAAGTTACATGTATATACCTGTAATGCTACATATAATATTGCCTCTAGGAGCAACATTAGCCAAAACCCCCTGTAATACAGAATTAGAATTTCTTACAGTAATGAATTTTGCTATTTGAGTGTAAAAGTAATTTTTGTGCACCGAGGACTTAAGAAAAATGCTAAGGACTACATTTCAGATCTTAAATTTAGGGAGTTTTTCCTTCTTTCTTTCTTTTTGAAGACAGGCTGGGAAGATGAGAGGTATACATAGAAAGACAAAAGTTCAAGCCAAAAAGATCTTTGATGGCCTTAGGTGAAAAAGAAAATAAAGTGTCCAAGTTATGTTCCTAAATCTTGTACATGAGACATGTGACCTTTAAAAATCTCGCTTAAGTTCCACCATATTTCTTAGACAACCACACAGAGATATAATATTGTCCAATCAAATTCCCAGAGATTATCACCAGTATGTTTTTTACATGCAAGATTTCACAGGAAAGCTACCTTCTATTCTGTCATTAATCTATTTTCAGAAAGGACCTAGGACTCACACAAGCCCCTAAAAAACTGATTTATTTGCAAGGTCTATCTGTTTCTAATGTTTCTGATTATTATTTTTCATAAATAAATGAAGTTTTTCTTAATGAGAAACCTTAGAGTGGGAGTAGACTGTGTTATACAAAAATGTTTTGTTCATACATGCAATGACCGATAAAGAAGTTTCATCAGTTTTGAGGGATAAAGTTTCGGTCTTCAATATAAAGTTCATATTTCTAAATAGATGGTTTTCTTACATCTTGGTAGAAATAGCATATAGAAAGAGTTTTGGAGTATTGTACTCAACTTTTGTCTACTTCTCTATGATTTTCTTGTTATCCCTGGGCAGTGTAGAAACTCTCAGACTTTGAGAAAGCTCAGATTTAAATGCAGCTTTCAAGCCTCTACAGACATAAGTGTTTTTTTTAATTGTCACTATTATTGAAATTCTTATTTGCCTTGTCTTTAAGGACTTGTCTCATTCCTGAAGAACCAATGTATACTGAACCATGTCCCTTGTTTGTAGAAACTTCGACCTGAAGTTTATTGTTCACTCATCTCTTAATCCATGGCGGTGGCAGGTTTAGGGTGCAGCAGAAATTGAGAGGGCAGTTCTGGAAAGAATGCACTGCTTTATCATGTAGTAGTTTGAGAAGTACAACTGTTTTCTTAATGGAGCAGCTTCTGATTTCAGGGAAAAAGGTCGTTGGTACTGTATCAGCTGTAAAACATCAACGTTAGGGCATATCAGTGAGTTTTGCATACATCTTCGCATATCGGTACTCCTGTTTTGGCTTCAAGAAGTCTGTCAAGAATAGACAAAACTGTTTTAAGGGTGCTTGGTAGTAGAAAATATCAATCCACCTTTGAACAACTTCTAGCAATAATTTGAGGAATGCTGATGGTTTTGGATCAAGATTCAGTAGCAAACTGAATTTGCAAGGTGGTAATTATATATGTTTTCAATCAAAGAAAGCTCTCAGATTTTTCTCCTCTCTGACAATATCATAATTTTCTTTTTCACCAATGATGGATTCAAGGCAAGAATTTAAGTGTCTCAGGTTAACTTATCACTTAATTTCAAAGTATTTTTCCCTGCATCATCCTGTTTACACAGCTTGTATGAGGTAGAAGTGCCATTTTTTATTTGGTACATTATATAAGGGACACATTTCAGCAGATAAGAAATCATTTGACATGTAAGTATTGTTTTGCAGAAAATAAATTTTTGGTACTAAATTGATTTTTATACACTGTGATGGCTTTTTAATGTAAAAGAGAATGCAGATGTATTTTATTGACAGAAATGTTTAAAATTTCATCCAAAAAAATCTCAGTCTTGTGAATAATTATGGATTGAGGGCTGAGTATTTTTGCATGAGCAAAACCTGCTGATTTCTTTGGATCATCTAACATTGCTAATGAACATTAAAGTTTGCAAGCCCAAGTCACGTATCCTGAAAACTGCTTGTTGTTCAGGAACAGACTTTTTTGACTATGTTTTTTTTAAAAAAAAAAACAAATTCTTAGCTTGGTTGGAAGAGGAAAGAATAGAATGGATGATTTAAAGAACCAGCAGTTCTTGTTTCAGTCTGAAAAACTGTTGAGCAAAAAGGAACCTGGGGATTTATCATTTAGTTATTGGTCACAAAAGTGAGGTGGCATCATATGAGTATTTCTTCTAGTAACCAGCATGCCTACAGAAGAAATAATTCTGATTTATCTCCTCTCCTCTCCTCTCCTCTCCTCTCCTCTCCTCTCCTCTCCTCTCCTCTCCTCTCCTCTCCTCTCCTCTCCCAGCAGCCATTAGCCTTTGTCTAAGGTAGATAAGAATTACTGAGAAGGCTATATATTTCTTTTCTTTCTGTTAGCATCAGATAGAAAGCAATTTCTAAAAAAAACCCCAAAACAACCCACAAAACCAAAAAAACAAAAAAACCTCCCCCCCCTCCAAAATTTCCTCTAGAAATTATGACAATAGAATTAATTGGTTATACTTGCTTTGAAAAGAAATAACCATATCAATGTGGTGAAGGGTGGCAGAAACATTTAGGTGTGCTATTTCCAAGGAGTTTGACACAAAGCTAGCTCCATTTAGTATTCAATTTGTTTAGATTTATTCTAGTTGGTATGTCCTTTCCTATGTTTTTTGAAGAAGTCACTGTACTTGAAAAAATGAAATACATTTTTATTCTTGTAGCATAGGCTTTTTCTCTCTATGACTCTCTTTTCCTAGTCCCCTAAGTTTCCACAAATTATAGGTAAGGCAAGATGAGTAAGTCGGGACTTACTGAGGAAATTTTCTGAAATTCAAATTCTCAAGCTTTACAGCTTGCTTAGGTCACCTGAAATGAAACAAATTCAATCAGACTGGATCTGGAGGTTCCTCCTTTCTTGGTGTAATTAGCATAAAGCAAAAGAATTATTTTTATAAGGACTGCAGCATCTGACTCTAAATTTCCTTGGCATCTTTTCACTGTATTCTTAAAGAAATTAACTTGTTCCATGAAAAGTGCATGCCATTCTTGTATGAATTTTAGTATATTTTCCCTATGGGTGATGGGGGGGGGAGCTTTGGGGCTGAGAGGACCTCCATCATTGTTGTGGGGCTGGGAGTTACACATGGGGTTTGGGAGGGTTCTGAGGGGCACCCAGAGATGAGGGGTCACCCATGGGTGATGAGGGCCTGAGGGATCACCCATGGGTGCTTAGGATCAGGGGCAGCCATGGGGTGCTGTGGGGTGTGGGGTAAGGATCAGGGGCATCCATGGGGTGCTGTGGGGCTGTGGGATACACATGGGTGCTTGGGAGGGTTCTGTAATACATTTTCAAGAAATAATACAGTAAATACAGTAAATAGTATGGTAAATAATACAGTAAACAGTAATATATTTTCAATAAATTATATAAAAATATACAATTAAAAAACCCCATGAAGATCCCTGATTTCCAACACTGAACCTCTACATCAATGTATTCTGATGATTAATAGTTTATTAAGCAGCATCTTACTAAAAGTTTGACCAAGATGTCTCTCTCAGAAGTAAAATGTAGGGATGCAAACTCTTTCAGTGTTGAATATGAACACTAACTGAACATCAAATGGCAGTGATAGTTTTTTCTCCATGTTCAGTCAACTTTTTTTATTTATGCCAAGGATTCAAAACTTTTTATCACTTATTGTCTTCTGTAGGATGTCTTTTCTCTTGTAAATGACAGCATTAGAAACCACTATGAGGAACAAACACATTCCATAGAGTTCTCTGAAGGCAGCTCATCTGAACACCTGGAGATAAGAGACTTGTTTTTTTCCATTACGTGTGGAGTTTTGGTCTCTAAATTAGGCACCCAAATTAGATGCCTAAAGCTAGTGAGAATACATTAAAACTGATTTTAGCCACTTTTGTTCCATAAATGTCCAAATGTAGACCCATTCCAATCCATTAAAATTGACTTTAGGGAGCCTGTATTCAAGCCTATATGTAGTTTAGAATCTTTTTAAAATAAAGAAAAAGAATTCCTATTCTCTGAAAAGTAAAATGTGTACATTGATTTTAAAAGATTTTCTTTATTAACAAATATTTCAATACTTTATTTTTATTTTCTGAAATAATGTAGAGAGTTAAACTCCCCCTGAGAGGTTCCCTTGTGTCTACAGCTTACAAATTCTGAAGCTACTTTGTTTAAAAAAGAAAGCTGAGGCACCATGTCAGCTAAAATGCTTAAAAAAGGCTTATCTAGTACCTTTTTTCTGCATAGATGATGATAATTGAATGTTATGAGTGTCATAAGTTATAAAGGAAATCAAATGGTAAATTATTTTGAGGAGCAAATCTTAGATCTTTAACACTTCAATCTTCAAAACAATGAACAAGTTAATCTTTGACTAATTTTGTAGATCTTCATTGCTATGTGGAATGTGTGTGTCAGCTTGTGAAAGTGACATGTGAGGGGCCGACTGTGTAGCCACTGTGGAGAAGTGCAAGAAATCAATTTAAGTCAATTTACAGTTGTATTAAATAACTTTCTGATTTGGTATTTTTGGGTTTTCAGAGTTCTTTGTTCTTGATGGCTCCTTTATGTCAGGTTGTTAATTTTCTTAACTACTTTGTGCCTTAAAACACACCATTAACAGAGCACAGAGGACTTAGAACTTCCCCAGGAATTCTCCAAAGTTTATGTCATGCTTTCTGTCAACGGAATTTCTTACTTTTTTTTTCTTATAACTGGAAGAATGCTGATAATTCTGTATGCATGTTTATTAATGGTAAAATCACTATAGAACAGTTGAAGGATGACCAGCTGGAGGACAGGGAGAATTATTAGTGCTTCTTTATGAAGGAAACCAAAGAACGTCTTCTCTAAATGGCATTTCTTTCCCTGCATGTGTTTTTATATTAGACACTATAACTGAATTTAGCTGGAAAAATCTGTGGTTATCTGGGACAGGCTGGCTGGCAACATCACAGGTAACAAGAGTATGAAGCACTAGAATTTCAGAGGGTATTTTACTGCTTGTATTTTTTTTTTTCTTGTCTTTTTTTTTTCTTTCTTCTTTTTCTCCTCTATTGTCACTTTATTCCAAGACCCGAGAAGGAAACAAAAACAAAGCACTTTCATAGAAGGCCAAAACTATGTTATTGCGCAGCATAATTTATAGCTCCTTAATGCTCTGAGGAGGTCTCTGGCAAAACCATGCTAAAAAAATATTTCTTCTGGGGTTTCACAGTAGGCTTCATCTGATCTGTCTGTGGACTACTGTGGAAGTTCCTACTGTCAGGGAGGGTGGACTCCATTCCTTCTTCTTTCTCCCCACACTCAGCTACATTTTCCCATCCTCTCTCTTTAGTTTTACAGTTTAAGCCACAGTGCCAGCCACATAATTTCACTAGTATTACCATCTGATCTAAACTATACTCATTTGTTTATTTGTTTGCTTATTTATTTATTTATTGGCTTGTACCTTACTTTTCAGCAACTCTTTGCCTCATGGTTGGTGTAGCTGCATTGAAAGAAGTGTCTGAAGCATCTTGCAGGAGGGAAGGAAAGGAAGGGAAGTGTAAGGGAAGGTGGAAACTTAATGTGTAATTTAAAAGAACAAAGAAAGCATATTGTGGTTTTTTTCTTTCTTAATTCTCCCAAAATAACCATAGAGAGAAAATTCTTTTACAAAGTGTCCAAAGCATTGTAGCATGTTTCTGAAGACAAGCAAGATCATAAATACACTTTCTTATTTCTAACCAAGTGTTAACCTCCATTATCATCTGATTTAGTTTTTCCTCTTCCATTGCTTCACTGTACCTATACCAAAGAAAAATTAGAACTGTTAATGAAAAGTAGGTTCTCACCATTACTTTCCCTGTTCATTCACGACATAAAATACCATTTTTCTGAGAGACTGCAGAGCTCATAGAGAGATTTTGAGACCACAGGGGTTCATTTGTTGTGCAGCACACATGCATGTGGACAACATAAAGTAACAAAGTGGAGTTGGAGACGAAAGTCAGCAAGGCACTCGGTGAGTAGATTAGACTCTTGAAAAAAAAAGTCTTTAAGAGATGACTGTTTAGCATGACTGTAACATCACAAACTTGAAGATTGATGGAGACTTTTACAATGCATTCCCTTTCGATTTCCAGTACTATTGTTTGTTTTGCTGGAGACAGTGGATTCTACACCAAGAATAACACGGGAAATGAAAGTCTGTTGATAAACTAGCAATGAACTTATCCTAGATGGCTGCCAAATAGAACCAGTTTTGTGTTCCCTGTGCTTGTATCTCTGTCAGTGGAAGTACTGGGCTATTGAATGGGCATGAAATGAGCTTCTAAAATTCTTAAAGGAATGTTAGACAATCCTTTCATTTCACTCTTTAACTCATAAAACCAAATGGCATGAAAACTCCCCTTCTGTTGCATGCAATTGTTTTTCACATTCATATATCAGCTGACATGCTGGAGGGAAGGGATGCCATCCAGAGGGACCTGGACAGGCTGGAGAGGTGGGCCCGTGCGAACTGCATGAAGTTCAACAAGGCCAAGTGCAAGGTCCTGCACGTGGGTCAGCGCAATCCCAAGCACAACTATAGGCTGGGCGAGGAATGGATTAAGAGCAGCCCTGAGGAGAAGGACTCGGGGGTGTTGATTGATGAGAAGCTCAACATGAGCCGGCAGTGTGCGCTTGCAGCCCAGAAAGCCAACTGTGTTCTGGGCTGCATCAAAAGAGATGTGACCAGCAGGTCGAGGGAGGTGATCCTGCCCCTCTACTCTGCTCTGGTGAGACCCCACCTGGAGTACTGCGTCCAGCTCTGGGGGCCCCAGTACAGGAGACACATGGAGCTGTTGGAGGCTCAGAGAGTTGGGGTTGTTCAGCTTGGAGAAAAGGCAGCTCCGGGGAGATCTAATTGTGGCCTTCCAGTACCTGAAGGGGCCTACAGGAAAGCTGCAGAGCGACTATTTATCAGGGGTGTAGTGACAGGACAAGGGGTAATGGGTTTAAACTAAAAGAAGGTAGATTCAGATTAGATGTTAGAAAGAAATTCTTTACTGTGAGGGTGGTGAGGCACTGGCACAGTGACGTGGTTTAGACCCAGCCGGCTGAGCTCACTCACTCCTTCCCCAGCAGGACAGGGAGGAGAACGGGAAAAAAAACAACAGCAAAAGCCTCGAGGGTTGGGGTAAGGGCAGTTTACTGGGACAACAAGGGAGAGGGAAAAACAATCAACAACAGTGCTGATAACAAATATCAACAATGGGTGATAATAGAGAACAATTTACCGAACCAACGACCAGACACTCAGCCCCTCCGAACTGCGCCTACCCAACTAGTCCCCGTTTTATGGTGAGCATGATGTCACATGGTATGGAATAGCCGCCGGCCAGCTTGGGTCACCTGTCCTGGCTCCTTCTGAAATTAACTCTATCCTTGCCAGAACCAGGACATGATCCACCCCTTATTCCCTACCATCTACGTCATGCCCAGATTATTTCACTGACACCATTCTCTTACTCCATGGGCCATCGGTCTATAAAGTGTCCATTGAGTTCATTTAGGCCATGGCTTTGGGTTCCATCTGCCATTACAGTCTCTCAGAGCAGGAACAATGATGCGTGCTGCTGGATTGTTGCACGCTGCATCGGGAGTATTTTTCATGGCTGGTGTATCTGGTATGGTCCATGCTCGCAGTCTGGACGTCACAGATGTAATTTTCGATGAAGTTCCTGGGCACCACTTGAAGTCAATTTCAAAGTCCATCCTTCATTAGTTTTGGGTGATTCTTATGGTCATACCATTGATACAGTGCATAGCTATTAACATCGTACAATTTAATTTATTGGCTATTTTCACCCAAAATCAGATCCCCTTGGGGTACACACCGGACTTCCCCATACTTTCTCATCACCCACCAAGTGCACCCTGGTCCCTGAGCAAAAGCAATCCCGCAGATGGGCTTGCCTTTGCCTGAAGCAGGGATGACCCAAACTGTTTTACCCAACATATTCTTCATGCTAACTACAGGAAATTTATCTCCTTCTATCTCTCTTCATGCTAACTACAGGAAATTTTGATTGGGCAGGGTCAGATCGATTGGCAGATCCCCGAGTGTTAACTAACCAGGTGGCCTTTGCTGAATGTGTGTCCCAGTGTTTGAGGGTCCCACCAGCCATTGCTCTCAGGGTAGTTTTTAGCAGTCCATTGTACCTTTCAACTTTCCCAGAGGCTGGTGCATGGTAGGGGATGTGATACACCCACTCAATACCATGCTCTTTGGCCCAGGTGTCTATGAGGTTGTTCCGAAAATGAGTCCCGTTGTCTGACTCCATTCTCTCTGGGGTGACAAGTCGCCACAGGACTTGCTTTTCAAGACCCAGAATAGTGTTCCAGGCAGTGGCATGGGGCACAGGATATGTTTCCAGCCAGCCAGTGGTTGCTTCCACCATTGTAAGAACATAATGCTTGCCTTGGCGGCTTCGCAGGAGCGTGATGTAGTCGATTTGCCATGCTTCCCCAAATTTATATTTCAACCACCGTCCTCCATACCACAGAGGCTTTTCCCCGCTTGGCTTGCTTGATTGCAGTGCATGTTTCACATTGATGGATGACCTGTGAGATGGCGTTCACACTCAAGTCCACCCCTTGATCACGGGCCCATCTATATGTCGCATCTCTTCCTTGATGGCCTGAGGTGTCACGGGCCCACTGAGCTATAAATAATTCAGCCTTACGCTGCCAGTCCAAATCCACCTGAGCCACTTCAATCTTGGCAGCCTGATCCACCTGCTGGTTGTTCTGATGTTCCTCAGTGGCCCAGCTCTTAGGTATGTGGGCATCTACATGACGTACCTTTACAGCCAGCTTCTCTAGCTGGGCAGAAATATCTTGCCACAATGGGGCAGCCCAGATGGGTTTGCCTCTGCGCTGCCAGTTGCTCCACTTCCACTGCTGTAACCACCCCCACAGGGCATTGGCCACCATCCATGAGTCAGTGTAGAGGTACAGTGTTGGCCACTTTTCTCTTTCAGCAATATCTAAGGCCAGCTGGATGGCTTTCACCTCTGCAAACTGGCTCGATTCACCTTCTCCTTCAGCAGCTTCTGCAACTCGCCGTGTAGGACTCCATACAGCGGCCTTCCACCTTCGATGCTTTCCCACGATGCGACAGGACCCATCAGTGAAGAGGGCATATGGTTTCTCATCTTCTGTTAGTTTATTATACGGTGGGGCTTCTTCAGCACGTGTCACCTCCTCCTCTGGTGACATTCCGAAACCTTTCTCTTCTGGCCAGTCTGTGATTACTTCCAGAATCCCTGGAAGACTGGGGCTTCCTATTCTAGCCCGTTGTGTGATCAGTGCAACCCACTTACTCCATGTAGCATCCGTTGCATGATGTGTAGAAGGAGCCCTCTCTTTGAACATCCAGCCCAGCACTGGCAGTCGGGGTGCCAAGAGGAGCTGTGCTTCAGTGCCAATCACCTCTGAAGCAGCTCGAACCTCTTCACAGGCTGCCAATATCTCCTCTTCCGTTGGGAGTGTAGCGGACCTTGGATCCTCTGTATCCCCGACTCCAAAACCCCAGGGGTCGACCTTGAGTCTCCCCTGGTGCTTTCTGCCAGAGACTCCAGGTAGGGCCATTCTCCCCAGCTGCGGTGTACAGCACATTTTTTACAGCTGGTCCTGCCTGGACTGGCCCAAGAGCTGCGGCATGAACTCTTTCTTGTTTAATTTGTTCAAAAGCTTGTTGTTGCTCAGGGCCCCATTTGAAATCATTCTTCTTCCGGGTTACATGGTAGAGAGGGCTTACTATCAGACTGTAATTCGGAATGTGCATTCACCAGAAACCCACAACACCTAAGAAGGCCTGTATCTCCTTTTTGTTGGTTGGTGGAGACATGGCTGCTATTTTGTTGATAATATCCATAGGGATCTGACACCGTCCATCATGCCACCTTATTCCTAAAAATTGGATTTCCTGTGCAGGCCCCTTCACCTTACTTCGTTTTATGGCAAAGCCGGCCTGCAGCAGGATTTGGATTATTTTCTTCCCTTTCTCAGAAACTTCCTCTGCTGAGTTGCCCCATACAATGATGTCATCAATGTATTGCAGGTGCTCTGGGGCTTCACCCTTGTCCAGTGCAGTCTGGATCAGCCCATGGCAAATGGTGGGGCTGTGTTTCCACCCCTGGGGCAGTCGATTCCAGGTGTACTGGAGGCCCCTCCAAGTGAAGGCAAACTGCAGCCTGCACTCTCCTGCCAAAGGGGTCGAGAAAAATGCATTAGCGATATCAATTGTGGCATACCATTTGGCTGCCTTTGACTCCAGTTCATATTGAAGTTCCAGTATGTCTGGCATGGCAGCACTCATTGGTGGTGTGACTTCATTCAGGCCACGATAGTCTACCGTCAGCCTCCACTCTCCATTGGACTTCCGCACTGGCCATATGGGACTGTTAAAAGGTGAGTGGGTTCTGCTGATCACTCCCTGACCCTCCAGTTGATGAACTAGCTTGTGCATGGGAACCAGGGAGTCTCGGTTGGTGAGGTATTGCTGCCGGTGCACAGTTGTAGTGGCAATTGGCACCTGTTGCTCTTCAACCCTCCGCAACCCTACAACAGAAGGGTCCTCCGAGAGGCCGGGCAAACTAGACAATGGTTCAATTTCCTCCGCTTCCAAGGCAGCTATTCCAAAAGCCCACCGGTAGCCTTTTGGGTCTTTGAAATACCCTTTCCGGAGGTAGTCTATGCCCAGGATGCACGGAGCCTCTGGCCCAGTCACAATGGGGTGCTTTTGCCACTCATTCCCCGTTAGACTTACTTCAGCCTCCAACAGAGTCAACTGTTGGGATCCCCCCATCACACCAGAAATAGCGATGGGTTCCACCCCTTCACAGTTTGATGGCATTAGGGTACACTGTGCACCCGTGTCCACTAGGGCCTTGTACTCTTGTGGGTCTGATGTGCCCAGCCATCGGATCCACACAGTCCAACACACTCTGTTGTCCCTTTCCTCCACCTGGCTGGAGGCAGGGCCCTCTAATCCTGCTCATCATATTCACTGCTCATCTCTTGCAGAAAGGACTTAGAAGTCCCTTCAAGAAGGTCATAAGTGCGATCAAGCCTTTCACTTGATCTGGGCAGCTGCCCGGTGGAAACTGGAGCAGCATTCCTTCTGGAAGAGTCCCTTTGTACAGCTGTCTTGCCTTGTAGCTCATGTACGCGTGCCCACAGGGTTGAAGTAGACTTCCCATCCCATTTCCTCATGTCTTCTCCATGGTCACGCAGACAAAACCACAGGATACCTCGTGGTGTGTATGCGCTATATCCCCTCTCTGGAGCAGAAAAACGCTTACTCCTAACAGCTGAAATACGGGTCTGTGGGGGTGGGGATTACGATATATCCTCTTTGAGTTGCTGGATGTCCTGGGGCAGTTTCTCCACAGCCGAGACAAGGGAGGAAAAAAGGCTCTCTTCATATTGCCGCAGTCGGCCAGCCACTTCATCCACTGTGGGTGCCTCTTCGCTCTTCCAGTCAATTACTGCCAGTGAGTTGGCGTACGACGATGGTGCACTTCGCACAAGTTTTCGCCACATGGGTCGGGTACACTGGACTTCATCGGGGTCTGTGGGCAACTGTGCGTTGTCTGGATCATAATACACCATCTCCCACACAGCTAATTCCCTCAGATATTGGATACCTCTCTCCATGGTGGTCCACTTGCCTGGCTGACATATGACATCTTCGCTGAAAGGATACCTCTCCCTCACACTTGACAGGAGTCGCCTCCAGAGGCTGAGGCCCTGCGCCTTCTTCCCAATTGCCTTGTCAACGCCCCCTTCCCTAGACAAGGATCCTAGCTGCTTGGCCTCCCTGCCCTCCAGTTCCAGGCTACTGGCCCCGTTATCCCAGCAGCAGAGGAGCCAGGTAATGATGTGCTCCCCTGGAAGGCGGCTGAAATCTTTCCGCATATCTCGCGACTCACTCAGGGACAGGGATTGAGTGATCACTTCTGGTTCTGGCTCTTCTTCTTGTTCTCATGATGGTCCCAGTTCATCATCATCTCTCACTAAGCGAACCGATTTCCTTGTGTATTTCTTGTTGTGTATAGGGGCGACTGATACTGGTACGGGTTGATCTTTTGGCTCAGCTACAGTGCCTATTGCGGGGGCTTGAGTAGCTGCACTGCCTGTTGCAGGGGCTTGAACAGCTGCAATGCCTGTTGCGGGGGCCTGGGCAGCTGCAGTGCCTGTGGGTCCACTCTCTCCCTCTGGATGGTGCTGTCTACTATCAAGCAGTGTTTGATAGATTGTGGCCAGGGCCCAGCTCAGCGCAGTAAGTTGTGTCTCCTTAGAATCCCCACAGCATTTTCCTTTCAAATATTCTACCATTTTATCAGGGTCTTCCAACTGTTTGGGAGTGAAGCTCCAAACCATTGGGGGTGAAAAGGTCTCTAGATACCCACCCATACTGTCACCGAAATCCGGGAATAAACCTCGTAACACCAATGTAGTGTTAAAAGGCAGGCATTCCTTATTGCAGCGCTGGATGCACGGGGGATAGCTCCACCCAACGTGCATGCCAGGTGATCACCAACATACAGGTTATATAGAATCAAAATATACATATTCATCATCTTTCTCAGAAAAGGCAGTCCTATGATAATCATTTCTTAGAATTCATTTCCATATTCTCCTCCCCGTCACGCATGCTCAGTGATTTGAGTCGGTGGTCCTCAGGGGTCTCTGGTGGTCGTCAGTGGTCTTGCACCTGTGTCCGCTGGATGACCTCCTTCATGCAGGCATGCGCAGTATCCTTGTTGCAGGTGCACCTGCACCTGTCCATAGCAACTTACTTTATAAGATTAATATTCCCGGGCCTATTGTCCGGTTGGGTAGGGACTGTACAAGGAACATAGCAGCATTGTATCTTGCCACGGTCACCTTGCCACTTGCCATGGTTAGCTAGCTTCATTACCTATTACCTTGGTTACAAACTAATTATCTCAACCTGATTCTATAGTTTCTATTTCACGGCCCCTATCCTACGGTTACAATACTCTCCCACATGCCATGCCAGCCCTGACCATTCAGTCTTGGGGAATATCCCTGGCTAATATTCTTGAAACAATTTTTGCTAGCACTGAACAGGAGTTGGAAAACATTCAGGAGACCTAGCAATAGGAATATACTGGCCTGAACATTCCAAGGGTATTCAAAATTCTCAAAAATTGTCGTGACCAACCAAAAAGGAAAAGGGGAGGTGAAAGAGTGGGAGAAGGTATCCCCCCCGTCTATCTTCCCCATAGATTGGGTGCAATTATTAATCAATTCTGAAAGATATTGACCAAGGTACGGGCCTGACTGAAATGCTACGTACACGTACCAGCTCAGACTCATGGCTGTCGATGATATCTTATCATAAGTCATTATCACACATTACAACAATATGAGAACATGAACCCCTCTCCCAGAGGTGATAAACAGCGCCGCAGGGATTGCATAGAGTAAACATGGGTTTACAAACCAGAGCCATGTAACCAAACAGAACATCATTATGACCAGTGACTGTTTCAATAACATCATAAATTCTTATGACAATTTTTCTTTAACACACTTGGGTCAGACTTGTTATCACAACCCTTTGGGCTCCACGTTGGGTGCCAAAAAGGACTGACGTGGTTTAGGCCCAGCCGGCAGCTGAGCGCCACGTGGCCACTCAATCACTCCTTCCCCAGCGGGACAGGGAGGAGAACATGAAAAAAAACAACAGCAAAAGCCTCGAGGGTTGGGGTAAGGGCAGTTTACTGGGACAACAAGGGAGAGGGAAAAACAATCAACAACAGTGCTGATAACAAATATTAACAATTGGTGATAATAGAGAACAATTTACCGAACCAACGACCGACCAATCAGACACTCAGCCCGTCCCGGAACCGTGCCAAAAATGCGCCGCCCTTCCCCTACCCGACTAGTCCCCGTTTTATGGTGAGCATGATGTCACATGGTATGGAACAGCCGCTGGCCAGCTTGGGTCACCTGTCCTGGCTCCTTCTGAAATTAACTCTATCCTTGCCAGAACCGGGACACACGGGTTGCCCAGAGAGGTTGTGGATGCCCCCTTGCTGAAGTGTTCAAGGCCAGGTTAGATGGGGCTTTGGGCAATGTGGTCTAGTGGAGGGTGTCCCTGCCCATGGCTGGGGGGTTGGAACTAGATGGTCTTTGAGGTTCCTTCCAACCCAAGCCATTCTATGATTCTATATCTATAAAATTATATCTAAAATCTTTAAACTAAACAAGTGTTTCTTGATATTGTGTTGGTTTTGCAAGGTTTTGGTAGCGGGGGGGGGGGGGAGCTACAGGGGTGGCTTCTGTGAGAAGCTGCTAGAAGCTTCCCCTGTGTCTGATAGAGCCAATGCCAGCAGGCTACAAGACAGACCCGCCACTGGCCAAGGCCAAGCCAATCAGCGCCTCTGTGATAACATATTTAAGAAAGAGAAAAACAGTTAGAGAGCGCTTTAGAGTTAGCAGCCAGAGAGAGGAGTGAGAAGATCTGCAGACACCAAGGTCAGTGCAGAAGGAGGGGGAGGAGGTGCTCCAGGCACCGGAGCAAGATTCCCCTGCAGCCCCTGGAGAAGACCATGGTGAGGCAGGCTGTCCCCCTGCAGCCCATGGAGGAAGGATGAGGGGGTGTAGAGATTCCACCTGCAGCCCGTGGAGGACCACACGCCGGAGCAGGTGGAGGCACCCAAAGGAGGCTGTGACCCCATGGGAAGCCCACGTTGGAGCAAGCTCCTGGCAGGACCTGTGGCCCTGTGGAGAGAGGAGCCCACGCTGGAGCAGGTTTGCTGGCAGGACTTGTGACCCCGTGGGGGACCCACGCTGGAGCAGTCTGCTCCTGAAGGTCTGCACCCCATGGAAGAGACCCACGCTGGAGCAGTTCATGAAGGACTGTAGCCCGTGGGAAGGATTCATGTTGGAGAAGGTCGTGAAGGACTCTCTCCCGTGAGAGGGACCCCATGCTGGAGCAGGGGAACAATGAGAGGAGTCCTCCCCCTGAGGATGAAGAAGCGGCAGAAACACCGCGTGATGAACTGACCATAACCCCCACTCCCCGTCCCCCTGTGCTGCTGGGGGGGGCGGAGGTTGAAGCCGGGAGTGAAGTTGAGCCCGGGAAGATGGGAGGGGTGGGGGAGGTGTTTTAATATTTGATTCTATTTCTCATTCCTCTACTCTGTTTTGCTTTGTAATAAATTAGATGAATTCCCTCTCTAAGTTCAGTCTGTTTTGCTCGTGACGATAATTAGTGAATGATCTCTCCCTGTCCTTATCTCAACCCATAAGTTTTTTTTTTTCATTGCACCTTTTCTCCCCTGTCTAATGAAGGAGGGGAGTGACAGAGCGGCTCTGGTGGGCACCTGGCCCTCAGACAGGGTCAACCCACCACAGACATAAAATGCAATTTGTTATAGAGTTTTTTAACCTTTTCTAGAATTCCTAGTAGCAGACTAAAAATGTTGTAGCCATTTCATTCAGAGTGCTGAACTGATATAAACAAAACTAATCGTGATGGCTGAAATTTGTTCAAAAATTTTTTTAGTGGTCTACTCTGTATCATCAAGATATCTGCTGAATCAAGTATCATATTTCCCTATCAGCTGGATGAAAATTATTATCGAATCATAGAATCAGTTCTCTGTATTTAGTTCTTTAATGCACCTGGCTTCATTGCCAATGCTAATTTTAAATGGGTGGATATACCAGAAAAGATATTGGAACAGTAACACTAAAAAGCAACAGAGCAGTTCATAGCTGGAAGTTGTGCTGTTGACATGCTATTTTGGACAAAACCCAAAATTTGTCCTTCTCACTGCTATGTGTAAAAGATAAGGTTGAAACACTGTTAAGAAGAATTGAACTTTTAAAAACGTTATCCTTTCAAAAGTCCATTTGCTACCTATTTGGGTTCTCTGTGCATAAAGTCTTGTAACACCACCACCAATTGACTATATCACCCAGTATGTTCTATTTGTTAACAAAAATCTCTGTGAGATTATCCCTGTGAGATTTTAGTTAACTTGTGACAACCAGAGGTAAAATATTTAAGTATCTAATCAAAATATATATGTTTCTGTTACAAATGTAGTGAAGATTAATTTTTTGACTTCTATTATGATGGTCAAGAATAAGATCAGAGTCCTGAGGAGGACATCTTATTCTTTTTTTCATTCTCCTTCCAGACTCCTCTCAGTAGGATTTCTGGAAAGCTCACTGAAGTGGACTTGTTTCCATATTTAAAAAATAAGGTAATATTAACTCCCTTAATTTAAATATAAATTTAAATTAATAACAATAGCACATATTTTAATTATACTTTCATTAGTAAAATACTTTATAATATATGATGTTAGGTGTATTGTAATAATTATATTAATTATATCACTTTTATTATTAGTAACAAAACATAATTTAATATGAAACCTTCCTCATTTGAAGTGAATTTAGTGTACAAGTTATGTATTTTAATGCCTACAATACAAAATGTGTATAATAATAATTTTACCCATGCTTTTCTCCTTAGTATCATTCTCAGCTGCTTAGATATCATCTGATAAACTACTTGTTTAACTGTAGTTGAGATAGTTGTTTTTACTAGATTTCAAATGATTGAGATGGCAGATGTCTCATTATTATGCTGGTAACAGAGCTCCAGATATGGTTGTTAAAAGCTTTACTGTTACAAATGGAAATAAATGTGTCTGCTAAGTTTGAGGACCAGATCCTACTAACCTATTTATATTAAATCTAGATCTACAAAAGAAACCATTGAAACTTATTAGATAACATCTGAAGAAAGCTTCTACTCAGCGCAAGTAAAGGGGCACAACCCAACTTTAAAAACGGGCAAGTAGGCAGGAGCTCTGTTTTGGTATGCTGAAAGAGAGGACCAGCATACATATATTAAAAACATACAAGAAATAGATGTCTGTCTGTGCATTTGTTTTCTTATTGCATTTGGGGGTATGTATCATGTGTGTCGTATAAATTTATGATTTTAAATGTGAATTATATTGCTTCTTTTTATTGAAGTCTATCATGACCATTGCTATTTTAATCAGCTCTGTATATCTTCTGAAAGAGTAGATATCAGCTATTCTTTATCCGACCATTACTTACTCAGCACTGAGTTATCTGGATTTGAACCAAGAGCAGAAGTCACAGCCTTGTGTAATTATGGCTATTTGATCGATGATCATGACATTTTTAAATTTTATGCATTGTAGAAGATGGAAAAAATACTTTTAAGATTTGCCCTTTATGAAATTAAAGAATTAAAAATTAATCTGACAGAATCACACAACTGCAGTGAGAAATTTTCAGTTATCATTTCTCCTAGTAAAGGTCAATAGTTCTCCCTGACTTGTTCCCCTCCCATATTGAGAAACTAGATTTAATATTTTGATAGTGCCTTGAGATGAAAATGTAAATCTTGTCAAGAATGTTCAAACATAGTTGTTGGGGTAATAGGCTTAAAAGATGGGCAACTTTTTTGGGAAAACTTATTAATATTTACATGAAAACAAAAATGGATCTGCCTCTCAATAAAGATTTCTATACTTTTAAAAAATGTATAACTGTGAACAGTTGGCCATTGAAAAGCTTGTATGATAGCATTTTTCCAGTTATCTAGGCTGCCTGTGACACAAACCATGACCTTAGCTGAAAGCCCACCATCTAAGGATCAGTCTCAAGAATTAATGCTCACCCCTGCACCAGTTCTTCTTTGCTATGTCCTTTACCTATTGCAGCTCCTTTCTCTCCTTTTCTTTGGTGTTTAGTGCAGTGATTTCCCATACAGATTGCAGCTGCAGGAGAAAGAGAGAACAAGATGATTTTCCTCATATTAATTGCTCATGTTAAACCTCACAGGCTAGAGATGGTTTGGGGTTGCTGAGTTCGTCTGCCTGAAAAGGTGAATGCAGAAGCATAATTATTCTTTTCTGGTTTCTCCTTCTCCCTTCAATTTCTTGAAGGGAATGCTTAGTAATTTGTTTGTGCTTTTATCCATGCAAACTGCTGAGTAATGTGAATGAGACGAAGCAGGGAAAAAAAGGGGTGGGGGGTGGAAAGTGCACAGTAATTGTTTTACTTTCTACCATGGCCAAGAAAGTACGTTTCTACCTGGATATACATAGCTCTGTATTCTTTACTGGTGCAGATGAGAAAAGTACAGAAGTACTATGAGCAATAATACCTAGAGAACAAAGGGTATTTTGTTTTAAATTCATCATAATATAATCTTCTGAAAAAAGAAACTTCTTAGATATTCCTTCCATAGTATATGTGTATATGGCTAACTATACTACCTGAAAAATGTCTTCTGCTTTCAGCTTTGTTTTTGCCAGCATCAGATGTTTTGATAAAAGGTTCAGAAAGAAAACTGAAATGCTTAGTTCTACTTAACAGCCCTTCCTAAACTGCAGAGTGAAAACTCAATAATATTTGAGTTAGTCTTTTCCTATTCTTGAATCTGATTCAGCCATCCATTTTTTGTTTGCTTGTATTAATATTATAGAGAATGGGTTTCCATAAGTAAATATTTTACATTATGGTCCTACAGGGAGAGCTAATATTCAAGGATGCAGTGATTACAGTGTATTGTCAAGAAAGTTTTATAACCAAACCCATTAAAATTAATAAAAAATTTCCATGTATTTTGAACTTTTATTTTTGAAGGTAACATAGCTGTGAGTAATGCAAGAATTCCACTCTAAGTTCAGGGGACAATAATTATACCCTGAGGTTCCAATCAAAATTTATTAACACACTGTTATTTATAATGCTTACTACCCTTACTAAATTGCTACAGGAAAGATCCAATGAAGAATGAATACAGCAGTTGAATGTCTGAGATTTCTCCTGACAGAAAACCAGAAAATGATTTATTTAAAAAGGAAATCTATTCCATCCAAAACATCTCTACTGAATAGAAATCTTGACAGTGGTCTTAGCATTTCATAATGAGCTGATCTTTGTTATCTGCTATTGTTGTGCTATGGAAAAGTGTGTTATCATTGATAAAAATAAAAAGAGTCCAGCAGATTAGGCAGTATAAGACAGGCAAGACATAGAAAGTAAGGTGATAAAATAAAAGTAATAAAACTGTCTAATTTAGGTTTTTGTATTGTAGTTCTTCATTGTAGAAGAACATTATTGTCATGATGTTTGCTGCTTTTTTGACTATATCTACAACTTTTAACTTGGATAACACTACTAAATGAGAAGATACAGTAGTTCACTCAGCTCAGAGTTGCATTATTTAGTATGTTATGTTCAGACAGGTAAGATGATCTCAACTGAAATAATTATTTTTGTTGTGATTTTAATTTTTAGAGTCTTAAATTAAAAATTAGAGTCTTAAAATTAAAGATTTTAAAAGCCCTTACAAATGTTAATTTACTCGTGTAAATATTCTTATAACAGAAGAAGTTTTGTAATAATACAAATGGTTTTGTACCCTGTGCAAGAAACAGACTTCAATACACTAGGGAAAGTGGAAATCCAAGGTCACACAACATCAGATTTTGTACGCAGAGTAGGAGCCATCTCCCATCTCTGTTTATATCCCTGCAGATGACCTAAACAGACTTATAGTCTCATCTAAATTTATATGCAGAAATACTTTTTCTCTTTCACCTTCTAGTTTTTGAGATTGCACAGATCAGCAAATCCCACCACCATAATTTAGAGATATTAGGATTGCTGTCAGCCTCCATGTACCCTGGCTGCAAATCAAAACAAATGTTTGAAAGAAGCATAGAGAACTGGACTATCTTGCTGATCTTTATATATTTTAGACTTTTGGAGCCAAGCTGGATTATTCAGCTCTCTAGACTGTGTTAAGAAATACAGATATTTCTGAGGCTTTTGATCTCCAGTTAATATTGCCCTCTTTACTATTTGAAACTCGTAGATATATCACACCAGAAGTGTTACAAATCTTTCAGCATCTTACAACTGTGTTTCAAATGCAGATGTGTGTATTCATGGACAGAAGATAGCAAACATACAGGGAAGACAGACATCAGAAGAATCTTTATTATTCTCTCTCCCTCTTTCCCACTCTATTAAGCAGATTGCATGACTTGCTTAACTAGTTTGCTAAGGTACAAATTCATAAAGAACTGGGTCTTTTTGTCTGTGGAGCTCATTTCCAATATTGTTACTGCTTCTTCATCTGCAGTCATTCTTGTGACCTTCCAGTTACTGCTCATCTGCTGCTGCTGGTGTAGCAAATATTTTGGAGAAGTGTTTCAGTAAGTGAGCTGTTGACTCTGGGAGAACTGAAAAGCTAGCATTATGCCAAAAGACAGATTGGGATTTTCCTGTACAGGTCTACTTCTGAATGAAAATAGTGCCAAAACCTAAGTCAATCTGCCCAGGAAAATTCAGGTTTGGGGTTTGTTTTTATTTTTCATTGGGGGAGAACAGCATTAAAGCTTTATATTTTTATCATCTTTTTGTTCTTTTAAACATTCTTAGAAGCAGAATGTACTTTAGTACAATATGAAATACTTTATGCTACTTTGAAGAGTTTTGTGGTAACAGCTAGGAACTTCATTGATATCCCAGATCCCTGTTGTGTAAAGGACTGCACATGGACTTACAATCCTTTGGATTTGTTCATTTGGACTGTATTTTTTCCATCCAGGAAACAGCAATAAAAACATGTGAAGACACCAGGAAGTGCCTCTTTGCATTTTGTTGCTTTATTTTCTTCATTTGCAATATTTTGTTGCTTTGCTTCCTCATCAGGGAAATAGAAACATTATGAGGTAGCAAGCTTTTGGCAAGTTCAAAAGCTATTTAGAGAAAAATAATTTTAGGAAATTTTTTTACCGTAATAGAGATTCCACCCCACTTTCCAGCCTCTCTCCATGCCTGTGCACAAATTTTAGATTGTCTCTGTCTTATTTACGATGCAAACTTGTTAAACAATAGAAGAAAGAGAACCTATTTGTGATTGTCTGGTATTGTCACATAAAACCTTCAGATAGATAGATTTAATTTTCTTTTTGTATTTATTTGCATTGTTCAAGCCTTTTCACTCAAAAGCATACTGCATGTCTTAAGGGGGGGGGGTGGGGATCACTGCATTTTAGAAATGTCTACCACAATTCTCATGTAACTGACCTTGCCTTATTAGAACCCTCTGAGTGTTTGCACTGAGCTGATGCAGAATGGACAGTACAAGGCTGGTACCTTTCACAAAAGTGATACTTTAGTAGCTACCAAGCCTATATCTTTTCCCTTCTGATGCTGAGGAGTGCCAGCAGGACTCTGCATGTATAAGAGTGTGTGTGTGTGTGTGTGTGTACACATTTTACTGTAGAATGTTTTCTCCCTGCCACTCAAGAGCCTTTGTTTTCAGATTTGTTCTCTTTCAAGTTTGATGGACAGGAAGTTTTAGGAAGGGATTGGAATCTTATTTTGGGAGGGATTTAAATCTTATCTAGATTAGTGTTTCAATCCCTTTTCAGAATCCAATGGCCCTGAGACAAGCTACTACTAGATACCTGACCTCTCAGCTAATGCCACTGTGATGGATGTACAACCTCAGTTCATTGTAGGTTCTCGAGTTCAGAATGGTAGAGAGGTCACAAGAAGGATACTGAATGATACAACTTGGGCAGTGTGTCTGTGTGCTGTAAAAAAAGAGCTACCTCCAAACCTGTCAGGGTTAACATAGAAGTAGACTGATATAGATGCAGACTTAAATTGATGAGGCACACGTGTAAATTGATAAAGGGAGTTTGATGCACCATACTATTGAAATTTATCTAAATTCAATATTGTTAAACATTCTTAAAGATCAGATGAATTATACATGAACTATATGGATTATTTGTTCCAGGCAAACAATGGTGACATTTCTGTCTGTCACTTAGTATGACAAGGTTAGCATGTTTTATTCAAAAGTTTTAAACAATAAAATGATTTGTATGCATCACTCTTTCATTGGACTGGTAGGGAAAGCACAAAGTAACACAGTTATTCCACGATGCAGAAAGTCAGATTTTATATTAAGTAAATAAATAAAAAAACCCCAGGATTATTTCTAACTTCTTTAAAATTCATGCTGAAGTTGTCTTGTCATCTGGAGACCAAAAAAATTAAATATTTAAGAAAGGTGAAGAGAAACAAGGTAGCGCCTTCCTCCCCAAAACAGATTGAATAATGAGCAGCAAGGTAAAAAAAAAACCAAGATACTTTGGTAATAGAGTCCATGGGTTTATGTAAATGAAAAGAAGTATGTGCTGAAATAGACGGAAAGATGTAATGTGAAAAGAATTTTCTGCATTATATGAAATTAAAAAATGGGGAAAAATCCTCCTCCCTTGGTTATACCTTAGGGCCTAATGAAGCACAGAAATTTGGGGTTCAGATTCTGCTCTCTGAATTCAGAAGTCTCCTAGCTTTCTCAAATACTCTTTTGGTTGTCTTACCTTAATACCACTTGTTGAACCGTTTCCAACTGGAAAATAAGATTAATTATTCTGTGAACCAGACAAGAGAAAAATGGGTGTAACTTTCTACGCTTATGGTTGTGGAATTCTGCAGAGAATTGGGAAAACTTGGTTCAATATCTGCTCTGGATGACAGAAAGGGTTGATAGGCTTCCCATGTCCCAAATGAATGCTTTAGTGTGCGACAAATTCTGTGCTGAGATGGAAATAAGGGCTGATAAAACAAGCACCAACTTCATCCGCTTCCAGGCTTGCTACTTGAGTTATCAGCACTTGTAACAGGAGCCAAATAGGGCAGGTGGGGCTACTTGATCGCTACAAGTCGGTTTTGTAATCTGTCATGGTTTAGGCCAGCCGGCAGCAGGGTACCACGCCGCCGCTCGCTCACCCCTCCCCCAGCATGATGGTGAGGAGAAGTGTAACAAAAGGTTTGGGTCGAGATAAGGACAGGGAGAGATCACTCACTAATTATCGTCACGAGCAAAACAGACTGAACTTAGAAAGGAGATTCATCTAATTTATTACTAAATAAAACAGGGTACAGCGATGAGAAAATAACATCAACTCTTAAAACACCTCCCCCCACCCCCCCCATCTTCCCGGGCTCAACTTCACTCCCGGCTTCAACCTCCGCTCCGCTCAGCGGCACGGGGGGGCGGGGGGGAATGGGGGTTGCAGTCAGTGCAGCGCACGTTGTTTCTGCCACTTCTTTGTCCTCAGGAGGAGGACTCCTCTCAACATTCCCCTGCTCCAAAATAGAGTCTCTCTCCCACAGGCTGCAGTTCTTCACCAACTGCTCCAGCGTGGGTCCCTCCCACGGGGTGCAGCCCTTCAGGAACAGACTGCTCCAGCGTGGGTCCCCCACGGGGTCACAAGTCCTGCCAGCAAACCTGCTCCGGCATGGGCTGCTCTCTCCACGGGTCTACCAGTCCGGCCAGGGACTTGCTTCAGCCCGGGCTTCCCACAGGCCACAGCCTCCTTCAGGTGCCTCCACCTGTTCCCGCGTGGGGTCCTCCATGTGCTGCAGGTGGAATCTCTACACCCCCTCATCCTCCCTCCATGGGCTGCAGGGGGACAGCCTGCCTCACCATGGTCTTCACCACGGGCTGCAGGGGAATCTCTGCTCTGGCACCTGGAGCACCTCCTCCCCCTCCTTCTGCACTGACCTTAGTGTTACCTGTAAAAAGCAAATAAATACACTTTCATGAATGGTGGACTAGATAGATGAGTCTGGGAAATTGTGGCATAGAAAGGAATGGATAGACAGATACAAGCAGAGGAGAGAGGGAAGTCCATTGCCACAGCTGTAGCCCTGTACCACTGACAACATCAGATATCACGTTTAAGCTCAACTACCATCTGACATGTTTCCCTGTAGACTTGCTGGCCATCCTCAAATATTGATCTGCAATGCACAGTAGCTGTTAGTCTCAAAAGCATGGTTTGTTTTTTCTTGAAGGTATCTGTACTACCCAAATATTAATTAACAAGTAATATTAATAAATTTATGACACTTAATAGAGTAATAAATTTATACAACATGGAACAGAGACTTGGTATAGGAGGATTTAAAAATTCTCTACCCCCCCATCTTTGATCATAATTTCTAAACATATTTTAATTATTTTAATTTGCATGTGCACCTTACTAATATGACAGTTACAAAACTAAAGATGATGTCTATAGAGTCTGGAACAGAGTAGTCCTTCAGCCATGTGCCACCTGCTTCTCTGTACAATTATAGTTTCGTCTTCTTTAACCTCTAATTCTTAAAATGTTGCTGTTGTTTGTTGTTAAGTCTTGGTCACTGAACCAAGAATTAACTTCTCAATAATGTGTGATCTCATTGTCTGTTGAATAGCATAAATAAAACAAATAAGAATGCTTCTATGTGTTTTTGATTTAAGAAACATGAATTTGATTTCAGAGATTATTTATTAAAATAGTCTGTGGATCAAATTTACAGCTCATAAAATCACAATTTACTGGTTTACTATCTGGTTACTGTTCAATTTCTCACTCAGCTGTCATGAAATTATTTCCACTGTCTCAAACTTAACATCAATTTTCCTCTAATGAACAAAACTCATTTTGCTACATGGTAATGCTTCAGTGTATTATAGAGCCCTCATTTGCTCTAAAACCAAGTGGTAAAGGACAACAAGATCAATATTCTTTATACCTGTGCTGGTTGTTGTTTGTGCGTCTCAGCTGAAATTTTTCTGGATTCACAGACTGGAATTCTTTGGAATATTGTCTTGCATTTTTTGACCATAATATGTTTTTATGCTACATCGTATTGAAGTTCAAATTATTTTTTTATTTTATTTCTGAAGTATGCTGGTTTTCAGAAATATTTATTTCAAAAATTATGTTTTCCTCAATTTATATGTCTCCATGTACCTGATGCTGTAAGCCGATTTAATAAAACTTTGTGTTTCCAACCTGAAACATTATTAAATGGACACATTTTTTCCAAAAGTGCTAGGTAGTTGCTACTTGGAATACTTACAGTTTGATGTCACTCGCCACTCAGAAATACTGTATGTAATTATATTGTATTATGTATTTGGTCTTCCAAAACCTCTCAATATCCTATTTTCAATGGAAATGGAGCTGATAAAATGCATCCATAATTGAAAGAGTAGGAAGAGGAAAAGGGTTTTGCAATTTATAAATACAACTACATCCCATGATATTTGGATATAGGCTGGAAAATTTGCACTGAATTTCCCTTAACTTTCCTTGTAAACTTGCAGCTTAAGCTTCAGCCAAATTCTCCCTGAGAATGGATTTACTGAGCACCTTTTGTGTCTCAGGCTATCACATAAGAAAATAATTTGTTTTCCTGAACCATAATCTGTTTGCCTCATGTGGTATATAAGTTGTTTAGATATTTTTATAAGTTTTTGTCTATGATAGAAAAGATATAGTGACCCACCAGACTCTTAGTTGAATGCATTAGGCTTCTTGTTATATTATACACCCACAGTTAATGGCTGTAATTGATTATAGCCTCATCTGGATTCAAAAGATTAAGTAATGTAAATGGTTTTACAATTCCTTAATAGACCCTGCTTAGTGAGACAGTCAGGAGATTTCAAGGCTTGCTCTCTGTTTGGAGTTACACAAAAGCAGTTACTATGGCTGAGATCTAGTACTACTGATACTGACTCTTATGCGCATGAGAAGTAACTGCCATCTCCATTTGTAAATATTGCCATTCTGTTCATTTATTAGGAATAATAATAAAAAAAAAGCAAAAGAGGATCTTGTTCCTCCCCCCATTCCAGTGCCTGCAATCTCCTTCCACCTTTCTATCTCTACATCCATTTTCTCTCCGGATTTTCTGCACAGCTCCTGAGAACAAGAGTGATGCTATGTGCTGTGGGGGAATTTTCAGCAGATAAAGGAGTTCACAGAGAGGGCCTGGAAATTTGCCTGAATGTTTGCAGTCCCCACCAGAACAGTCAGCTACTTAAATAAATAGAATAACCAGATACATAACTTCATGTACACCTGTGTCAGCACAATGCCATCTTGCAGGTGTGTCTCTCCTAGAAATGTTATCATGCTGCCAGGCTGGTGGCATTGCCAACATCTTGTGTATCAGAGGTTGTACTTCTGGCAAAAGTAGTCAGGGTGGCTAGCTGACAAGGCAGATAGCCAAATACCCTTTATTTATGAGAAATTAAGTTCTTCTGAAGTTCATATGCACATAATTCATCTGAGTTTATTTTGTGTTTTACAGACCATGAAAAATTGTTAAATACTTGGGGCAACATTCTCAACTCATTAAACCAATCAGAAAAAATATTGAATCCTTGGACTTACCCTATAGGTATGAGGACGAGGCTTGCCATTCACTGGGATCAGGACTGGTAGGATGCAGGGTCCGCCAGGACCCCCATGCACTTGGGCAATGGCACTGTGCAGCCCTCACCCAGGCAGGTGATTGCCTTGGCAGCGATGTTGGTGGGGCTGGGGAGAAGGTCCTGGGTCCTGTCTGGCAGCCAGCTGAGCAGGGCCAGAGAAGCTGCAGATAAGGGAAAGGTTTTCCACCCTAAGAATGGCAGGTCAGTGGGGCCTGTCCCCAGGGAGGTGGTACCATCTCCCTCCTTGGAGGGTTTCCAGTCCTCACAGGATAAAACTCTGAGCAACCTGTTCTGGGCAGGGGGTCGGACTGGAGACATCCCATGGTCCATGACGGTCTGAAATGTCCTAGAATTGATCCTATGGTCTTCTAATTAATTTAAAAATATGGAATCAATTTCTGAATTATTTTTTAATTACAGAGAAAGAGACTTTCCTCTGTTGGTGAGTCAAAATTTGTGGTACCTTATGCAGGGAGGGAACATTTCATGAAAGGAAATTATTGTAAATTCCATTACAATTATGAATTAGGATCTCCTTGTTTCCTGACAAATATAAAAGTATTTTTTTTGTTTTCCTTTTGATTCTGAAGTATTTAGAGAGCTTTTTAAAAGACAAAGAGATACGTGTGCATTGCTATGAGGGGATCTTTGCTTTCCAGATTTTGTTGTGAAACACCACCTTTCTTGATTCAAGAGCTACATTTGTTCTGCAGGAATACTCTTGAGAATTTTACACTTGAAGAAAGAAAGTTTAAAGATGCTTCTGTTTGTTGAATCATTGGATATTGATATTCCAGAGGGCTGATTTTTTAAACCATCTTTTTTACTCTCTCTGTTCTCTTGTTTGTGGATGTTTGAATTTCTACTTCTTTGTTAAATTGCACTTGGTAGTTCAGAGATGAATTCACGCAGACAATGTAGTGTCTGTGATTAATTTAATAACCACATAAAGAATAATTGTCATCCTCTGTGTGTGTCTACACTAAATTTTTGCACTGTCATTTGCACATTTTGATCTTGATTTTTTTTTAATTACAGCAGACCAGTTATTTATTCCTAGTGTAAATCTATTAAAGAAGGCTGGGTCCTGGTCCATCTGTAGTGTGTGCATCCCATCGTCCCTTCTGTCATCACTTCAGCTGGGGAGGTTAGATTTAAAGGGCCCTATTAGTCACTGTTTACACACTCCAATCACTGGTGGAGTTATTGTGACTACACAAGGAAAGTGGAGCAGATTGAAAATTAGGAATGAGCTTTGTCCATAGTGGAAAAGGATTTTGTTGTTTGGCTTTAAATGTACATAGAAGAAGTCCTGCTTATATTTGGTTGTACTGTTTTGTATTCGATAGTTCTTTGTCATTTTCAACCTTTTTAGAACAAGATGTAACAACAGAATTCCTTTTAGCACCACCTTCTAGTTGAATATTACATAAAGCAATTTACAGGATCAAGTGCTAGCATTTCTCTGTATCAAACAGCCCTAGTTCATGCAGTAGCATTACATGGATTGTAGATCATGGTGTGATCTGACATCTAATTTAATCTGGGAAGTGACTAAATTTAAACACTGGCATATCTTCCATCTAAGAATAAAAGCCAAATTAGTCCTTCAATGAAAAAAAAAATTATCTTATATAACAGATACTTTCAATGAAAATATATATTAAAAATGACTTCTGATTAATTTTTTTTTACTTGATATCTCATTGGCAAATAAAAACCTAAAAAACTATTCTGCAAGAGAAAGAACAAGCAAGCTATATCTTTCGATCCTTCACTATCTGGCTTAGATTTTATAACATAAGAGGCAAAAAGCTTGAATATTATATGCTTAGGTAATTTTTGATACATGTATTCATCTGTATTGGGGATTGTTAGCATAAATCTTTATGCTCAGAACAACAGACACTATCCTCTTCTGCATCACATTCAGTACACTACCAAGAAGCTAACTGGTCAGTGACTGGAAGGAATTATTCTCCAGCTCTACAGTGGGATGATCAATATGTGCTCTTTCAGGATATGAACCAGTATGTTCAAGTCATTAGTAATATCCACCCCTCTAAAAATAAAAATGGAATAAAAAAATTACCAATATTGCCAACATTCTGCTTTTCCTGTCTGTCTTGTGTTTGGAAGAGCCAGGACAACATGCAGGGTTTGGTGTAAAACTAATTTGTATTATATGGGTTTCACTATTCATAAAAGAGATCTTCAGTAATTAAGTGTATGAAATAAACAGCTATTAATTATGTTAAGTTAATGTTAAATGGAGGATAAAGATTAGCATCTATCCATCTATGATAGATTTCATTGGTGCTATGTGGACACTAATTATCTCTCTATATGTTCTTAATTTCTAAAATTTTTCTTCACATATGTTTAGAGCAATTCTCCAAGGATAACAGATTCTTGACTATGTAATTGTAAGCATTATGGCATGTAGAAATTATCTAATTCATTCAATAATGCAAAAAGCCTATGACTACATTTTGACAGTGTTACTTTCCCTAACTGTAAATCAGACTCTGTTGAAGCCCATTCAGAGTTCTCTTTATTAAAGGCAAAAGAAAATGGTTTCATGCGCTTTCTGAGAAAGCTTAATGTAGAAAGTGGTTTTGTTCAGAACAATTGAAGCAGGTAACAGAAGGGTGTTTTCCAGAGAAATAAGACTCGCAAGACTTCAGACCAAACTGAAAGTAATAAAAGAATGCCTGCTGCCTTTGTGAGGGATTTTTCAGTGGCTGTATTGAGTATGGAAGAACCACGAGAGAAAGGAACTCAGCAGCCCTCAGTTTGTAGGAGTTGAGGGACTCAGAGACCTCTTGCAGCCTGCAGTGGTATCTGCCTGAAAAATCTCCTAATCCCTCAGGTTGCTGATAAAATCATCACCTAAGCAGCGTCTTGGATCTGCCAGAGCTACCACTTGCTGAGACCATAGAAGAAAGTTTTTCTAAAGCATCTTTGAAGTATTACTTCTGGTTCTTTGCAGAACCTCATTTGCAGGTTGACTATGCCTAAACCACTTCATAGCGTCTGAGTTCTTCAGGGGCCTGGGGAGCTAGTGAGCATTCTAAGAAACTGAAAGTTTGCTATTGGTAGTACTAAATTGAACAATAACAAAAAACAAGCAAACAAAAAAACCCCAAAGAAACAAAAAAGAAAATCCCAAATATTCATGCTAGTTTTGCAGAACTCTGTGAAAAATAAGTTTTAGTACTGAACTATGCTCAGACCTGTGGATCTTCATATGTATATCATTCAGCATGGCTACAAAACACTTATATTTAGGGGATCATCTGATGTTTGCAACGCACTAATTATGCCAATAGCATTGAAATACCCATGTCAGACTCAGTGTTGTGTTCTGAAAGATATCCAAACATAACACTGTCCTTGTTTTGCTGCCTTAAAGAACATGCAAAGAAGTTATGTAGAAAGACTATAGATTGCAGAAGAAAATGGCAGAGGCAGAAAACACAGTACTGACCTTGGTGAATCTTCATATACATATCTCTGCATACATAATAAGTATGTACAATTGGCATACATGCATATTTATATATAAACCTCTGTTGGTGACTCTTCCAAAGGCCATTTGCCTTTCCTTCAGATAGTTTGGAGCTATGAGGGGTACAGAAGGCAAGGGGATAAAAAAGTAACAAATATCAACATTTTTACTAAGGCATATATATTCTTTTTAAAAACTTTGCAAGCATTTCTGATGGATGCTACAATTAGGGTACACAAATGACAAAGAAGAAATATGAAACAGTATGACTGTAGCCTTGAAAGAGGGCAGCAGTGTGCATGAAAAAGGACATTATCAGCATGGATAATGCAGGAAAGAACTGTCCATCTGTGAAGGTAAAAGGGTTAGACAGATCTCTACTACGAAGTGGGATGGGAATAGGGAAATGAAGGGAAATCAGATATTGTGACTGCTTTCCCTCCCTTTTTTTCAGCTCCAGGAACTTCCTAAGCTGAGTGTTTTGTTGATGAATCTGATGAGATTTATTGTTCAGAAAAGTCTCTTTGCTTGGATGCAGCCTTTTGCAGTCTTCTCTACTTTTATATACAAATTAGTTATTGATTGAGAAGGGTAGGAAAAATAATAAAATGCCACCTAGAAGATATTTTCCCATCTATGAAAAGGCACAAAATTGTAAAGGCCTGAAAAAGGTCTAAAAAAGCATTTGAACTTTAGATCATTTGTATTTATCTGGACCTACTGTGGGTCACCAAACTCCGACCATTATTCACTTCACCTTCCAGTTTCTAAGAATACAATTTAGAGCTTCTGATCTAAGAGGAACCAAAGTATTAATCTCTTTATCTTGCTATGCCTAGGCTATATATTTCTATTTATGGCATTACAGAGGTTTGTATCAAGTTCTCTCAACAAATATGTGGGTACATATGGCAGTGACTGTTATTTTGAAGGCCTAGAGAACTTCAGAAAAAAGGAAAGGCTTTGCACACCACTTATATACAGGCATTCTCTGGAGAAAAAAACTTTATGACATATCCTTTTAAAAGCCTAAATAAATTATGCTCTTCTTCAGCCACATGAGTACTTTAAATGCATGAAAAATAATATTAATATTCTGTGTCCATATGGGAAACTTAATTCAAATCTTATTCTGTATGCACTCCAGTCAGTTCAGAAAACTAGTTCCAACTCTGATAGTCTTATTTTCTAGCAGCTTGCCTACTTGTAGGTATTTAAATGGCAGGATTTTGAACAGAGTTGTACACTAAGTACTGTAGCCATATCAACAGCTTGAGTAAATCAGTTTGTAGACTGTGCAGCGCGCAATGAGAACATGGTCCATTTTGCAAATCTATATCCTACACATGCATAGTTGGCTAATTCTTTGTTCTCACCTGTTCTGTGCCTTACTCTTTTCTGTACCTTCTGCACACAGCTGCACACAGCTGTTGTGACCTGAAAACTCCTATCTTCAGAGGAAACAGAGACTGATGAACATCAGTCTATTGTTATTTATGATTTATGACATAATTTGTGAGGAAATAGTGCAGAAAACTGTACTTGCTCTTTAGCTGTGTAAAGTCTGTCTCAGAATCAGAATTGGGACATTTTTCTTATATGTCTGTGACAAGGAAGACAGCAGAATTTAAAGACCATTTCTGAATCACTGCACATGCTGAAGCCCTGTTCTGCAAGGTGCTCAGTGTCCTTAGTTTCTTTTAATAAACCAAGAATTTATGGAGAACAAATTTATTCCAGATATGGTAAAGAGAATTGGTGGGTTTTGTAACGGTAACTTATGACCAAGCATTACTTTTATCATCCTTGTTATAAACTTGATGCCTTCAGTAAAACAGGTGAGAATCAATGCAAATAAAAGTGTTAATACTCACGGCAGCTGATATTCACAAGATTACCCAGATATTAACACAGTTCAAAGTAATCACAGAAACTGTGCCACACAAAAACAACCAAATACAATTACTTTTTGGAAATATTCCATAACGCAAATAGAGAGATCCTACATGTTTAGATTATTGCCTTTACCAGGTTCAAAATACTTTAAAAACAAACTAAAGGTACAAAAATAAGCAGGATCTGCTCTGAATTTCCTAACACTTTTTTCCTTGTGCAGTAAATGTTCCACCATGTTTTGTCCCATAATTATTATTAAATAGTCTACTTGTGCTACTTGAGTTTATTGTGTGTATGCACAAGGTGAGCACAAGTACTGGAAGAGAAGGATTACATTAGGTGAAGAGTACGTAAGTGTGCAAAAAAGAACATAGTAGCTATGTTTCTGAACTGTCCTTGACTAAACCACTGCTGGCTCTGGCAGTTGCATTAGGTCTGTGTTTATTCAATCAGTCCAGCACTCTACGGGCTACTGAGAGTGAGAAGCTCAGCCTCGTATCATATGACACTGCAGAGGTTCATCCCCTGCTCACGTCATGTGTGAGTCTAAGAAACAAACTAGAAGGTAGAGAAGCATGAAGAAAGCCTTAAGAGGAACACTGCATTTAACTTCTTTGCTTCATCCCTGACCCATGTGCTTACCTGTTTAGAGGACAAATAGAGGTTTTGGATATTTTGTTCATGTGTACAAAGGCATGCAAACACACACTCATATGTTTTAATTAGAATTCTGAATCACAGCCTCTTATGTCCAGGCCTTTTCTCTCTCTCTCTCTCTTTCTTGAATAACTCCTGTGATACTTGCAGGAGTCTGATAGTTCTAGTTATACAACTTCAAGTCCTCAGTTCTGGAGGACTGTAATTATAAACCATTTTACTCTGTCCTGGTTCTGGCAAGGATAGAGTTAATTTCCCAAGGAGCCAGTACAGGTGACCCAAGCTGGCCGGGGGCTATTCCATACCATGTGACGTCATGCTCACCATAAAAGGGAGCTAGGCAGGCAGGGGCGGGTGTGGTGTGGCTCACGGAGGGGCTGAGCCTTTGGTCTGTTGGTTGTCGGATCGGTAAATTGTTCTCTGTTATCACCCATTGTGAATATCTGTTATCAGTCCTGTTGATTGTTTCCCTCTCCCTTGCTGTCCCAGTAACCTGCCCTTACCCCAACCCTCGAGGATTTGCCGTTGTTTTCCCTTCTCCTCCCCATCCTGCCGGGGGAGGGGTGAGCGAGCAGCTCGTAGTGCTCAGCAGCCGGCTGGGGCTGAACCACTTCAGTCCTTTTTTGCGCCCAACATGGGGCTCGAGGGGTTGTGATAACGACAAGTCTGACCCAAGTGTGTTAAAATTAAGTTGTTACAAGCACTTATAATGTTATTGAAACAGTCGCTGGTCATAATGATGTTCTGTTTGGTCACATGGCTCTGGTTTGTAAACCCGTGTTTATTTAATCCCTGCGGCGCTGTTTATCACCTCTGGGAGAGGGGTTTGTGTTCTCGTATCGTTGTATTGTGTGATAATGACTTATGATATTGACGGTTATGAGTCTGAGCTGGTACTTGTATGTAGCATTTCAGTCAGGCCCGTACCTTGGTCAATATCTTTCAGAACTGATTAATAATTGCACCTGACCTGTGGGGAAGATGGGGCGGGGGGATACCTTCTCCCACTCTTTCACCTCCCCTTTTCCCTTTTGGTTGGTCACGACAATTTTTGAGAATTTTGAATACCCTTGGAATGTTCAGGCCAGTATATTCCTATTGCTAGGTCTCCTGAATGTTTTCCAACTCCTGTTCAGTGTTAGCAAAAATTGTTTTAAGAATACCACCCAGGGATCTTCCCCAAGGCTGAATGGTCACGGCTGGCATGGCATGTGGGAGAGTATGGGCAGGTATCTAGAGACCTTTTCACCCCCAATGGTTTGGAGCTTCACTCCCAAACAGTTGGAAGACCCTGATAAAATGGTAGAATATTTGAAAGGAAAATGCTGTGGGGATTCTAAGGAGACACAACTTACTGCGCTGAGCTGGGCCCTGGCCACAATCTATCAAACACTGCTTGATAGTAGACAGCACCATCCAGAGGGAGAGAGTGGACCCACAGGCACTGCAGCTGCCCAGGCCCCTGCAACAGGCATTGCAGCTGTTCAAGCCCCTGCAACAGGCAGTGCAGCTACTCAAGCCCCCGCAATAGGCACTGTAGCTGAGCCAAAAGATCAACCCGTACCAGTATCAGTCGCCCCTATACACAACAAGAAATACACAAGGAAATCGGTTCGCTTAGTGAGAGATGATGATGAACTGGGACCATCATGAGAACAAGAAGAAGAGCCAGAACCAGAAGTGATCACTCAATCCCTGTCCCTGAGTGAGTCGCGAGATATGCGGAAAGATTTCAGCCGCCTTCCAGGGGAGCACATCATTACCTGGCTCCTCTGCTGCTGGGATAACGGGGCCAGTAGCCTGGAACTGGAGGGCAGGGAGGCCAAGCAGCTAGGATCCTTGTCTAGGGAAGGGGGCGTTGACAGGGCAATTGGGAAGAAGGCGCAGGCCCTCAGCCTCTGGAGGCGACTCCTGTCAAGTGTGAGGGAGAGGTATCCTTTCAGCGAAGATGTCATATGTCAGCCAGGCAAGTGGACCACCATGGAGAGAGGTATCCAATATCTGAGGGAATTAGCTGTGCGGGAGATGGTGTATTATGATCCAGACAACGCACAGTTGCCCACAGACCCCGATGAAGTCCAGTGTACCCGACCCATGTGGCGAAAACTTGTGCGAAGTGCACCATCATCGTGCGCCAACTCACTGGCAGTAATTGACTGGAAGAGCGAAGAGGCACCCACAGTGGATGAAGTGGCTGGCCGACTGCGGCAATATGAAGAGAGCCTTTTTTCCTACCTTGTCTCGGCTGTGGAGAAACTGCCCCAGGACGTCCGGCAACTCAAAGAGGATATATCGTACTCCCCACCCCCACAGACCCATATTTCAGCTGTTAGGAGTAAGCGTTTTTCTGCTCCAGAGAGGGGATATAGAGCATACACACCACGAGGTATCCTGTGGTTTTGTCTGCGTGACCATGGAGAAGATATGAGGAAATGGGATGGGAAGCCTACTTCAACCCTGTGGGCACGCGTACATGAGCTACAAGGCAAGACAGCTGTACAAAGGGACTCTTCCAGAAGGAATGCTGCTCCAGTTTCCACCGGGCAGCTGCCCAGATCAAGTGAAAGGCTTGATCGCACTTATGACCTTCTTGAAGGGACTTCTAAGTCCTTTCTGCAAGAGATGAGCAGTGAATATGATGAGCAGGATTAGAGGGCCCTGCCTCCAGCCAGGTGGAGGAAAGGGACAACAGAGTGTATTGGACTGTGTGGATCCGATGGCTGGGCACATCAGACCCACAAGAGTACAAGGCCCTAGTGGACACGGGTGCACAGTGTACCCTAATGCCATCAAACTGTGAAGGGGTGGAACCCATCGCTATTTCTGGTGTGATGGGGGGATCCCAACAGTTGACTCTGTTGGAGGCTGAAGTAAGTCTAATGGGGAATGAGTGGCAAAAGCACCCCATTGTGACTGGGCCAGAGGCTCCGTGCATCCTGGGCATAGACTACCTCCGGAAAGGGTATTTCAAAGACCCAAAAGGCTACCGGTGGGCTTTTGGAATAGCTGCCTTGGAAGCGGAGGAAATTGAACCATTGTCTAGTTTGCCCGGCCTCTCGGAGGACCCTTCTGTTGTAGGGTTGCGGAGGGTTGAAGAGCAACAGGTGCCAATTGCTGTAAAAAATGTGCTGTACACCGCAGCTGGGGAGAATGGCCCTACCTGGAGTCTCTGGCAGAACGCACCAGGGGAGACTCAAGGTCGACCCCTGGGGTTTTGGAGTCGGGGATACAGAGGATCCGAGGCCCGCTACACTCCCAACGGAAAAGGAGATATTGGCAGCCTGTGAAGAGGTTCGAGCTGCTTCAGAGGTGATTGGCACCGAAGCACAGCTCCTCTTGGCACCCCGACTGCCAGTGCTGGGCTGGATGTTCAAAGAGAGGGCTCCTTCTACACATCATGCAACGGATGCTACGTGGAGTAAGTGGGTTGCACTGATCACACAACGGGCTAGAATAGGAAGCCCCAGTCGTCCAGGGATTCTGGAAGTAATCACAGACTGGCCAGAAGAGAAAGGTTTCAGAATGTCACCAGAGGAGGAGGTGACACGTGCTGAAGAAGCCCCACCGTATAATAAACTAACAGAAGATGAGAAACCATATGCCCTCTTCACTGATGGGTCCTGTCGCATCGTGGGAAAGCATCGAAGGTGGAAGGCCGCTGTATGGAGTCCTACACGGCGAGTTGCAGAAGCTGCTGAAGGAGAAGGTGAATCGAGCCAGTTTGCAGAGGTGAAAGCCATCCAGCTGGCCTTAGATATTGCCGAAAGAGAAAAGTGGCCAACACTGTACCTCCATACCGACTCATGGATGGTGGCCAATGCCCTGTGGGGGTGGTTACAGCAGTGGAAGTGGAGCAACTGGCAGCGCAGAGGCAAACCCATCTGGGCTGCCCCATTGTGGCAAGATATTTCTGCCCAGCTAGAGAAGCTGGCTGTAAAGGTACGTCATGTAGATGCCCACGTACCCAAGAGTTCCACTGAGGAACATCAGAACAACCAGCAGGTAGATCAGGCTGCCAAGATTGAAGTGGCTCAGGTGGATTTGGACTGGCAGCGTAAGGGTGAATTCTTTATAGCTCGGTGGGCCCGTGACACCTCAGACCATCAAGGAAGAGATCAGACATATAGATGGGCCTGTGATCGGGGGGTGGACTTGAGCATGGACACCATCTCACAGGTCATCCATCAATGTGAAACATGCGCCATAATCAAGCAAGCCAAGCGGGTAAAACTTCTGTGGTATGGAGGGCGGTGGTTGAAATACAAATACGGGGAAGCATGGCAAATCGACTACATCACGCTCCTGCGAAGCCGCCAAGGCAAGCGTTATGTTCTTACAATGGTGGAAGCAACCACTGGCTGGCTGGAAACATATCCTGTGCCCCATGCCACTGCCCGGAACACTATTCTGGGTCTTGAAAAGCAAGTCCTGTGGCAACTTGTCACCCCAGAGAGAATTGAATCAGACAATGGGACTCATTTTCGGAACAACGTCATAGACACCTGGGCCAAAGAGCATGGTATTGAGTGGGTGTATCGCATCCCCTACCATGCACCAGCCTCTGGGAAAGTTGAAAGGTACAATGGACTGCTAAAAACTACCCTGAGAGCAATGGCTGGTGGGACCCTCAAACACTGGGACACACATTCAGCAAAGGCCACCTGGTTAGTTAACACTCGGGGATCTGCCAATCAATCTGACCCTGCCCAATCAAAATTTCCACACCCAGTAGAAGGAGATAAATTTCCTGTAGTTAGCATGAAGAATATGTTGGGTAAAACAGTTTGGGTCATCCCTGCTTCAGGCAAAGGCAAGCCCATCTGCGGGATTGCTTTTGCTCAGGGACCAGGGTGCACTTGGTGGGTGATGAGAAAGTATGGGGAAGTCCGGTGTGTACCCCAAGGGGATCTGATTTTGGGTGAAAACAGCCAATAAATTAAATTGTACGATGTTAATAGCTATGCACTGTATCAATGGTATGACCATAAGAATCACCCAAAACTAATGAAGGATGGACTTTGAAACCGACTTCAAGTGGTGCCCAGGAACTTCATCGAAAATTACATCTGTGACATCCAGACTGCGAGCATGGACCATACCAGATACACCAGCCATGAAAAATACTCCCGATGCAGCGTGCAACAATCCAGCAGCACGCATCATTGTTCCTGCTCTGAGAGACTGTAATGGCAGATGGAACCCAAAGCCATGGCCTAAATGAACTCAATGGACACTTTATAGACCGATGGCCCATGGAGTAAGAGAATGGTGTCAGTGAAATAATCTGGGCATGACATAGATGGTAGGGAATAAGGGGTGGATAATGTTCTGGTTCTGGCAAGGACAGAGTTAATTTTCACAAGGAGCGAGGAGAGGTGAGCCAAGCTGGCCAGGGGCTATTCCATACCATGTGACATCATGCTCACCATAAAAGGGGGCTAGTTGGGCAGGGGTGGGTTCGGTGTGGCTCACGGATGGGTTGAGCGTCTGGTCAGTCCTCGGATCAGTAAATTGCTTTCTGTTATCACCCATTGTTAATATCTGTTATCAAGTACTGTCGCTGATTGTTCCCCTCTCCCTTGCTGTCCCAGTAACCTGTCCTTGTCCCAACCCACAGGATTTGCCTTTGTTTTCCCATTCTCCTCCCCATCCCGCCCGGGGAGGGCTGAGTGAGCGGCATGTGCTGCTCAGCTGCCAGCTGGGCCTAAACCACGTCATACTCCATTTAATGCCACTTTATAATAGCAATTCCATTGTAAGAGAAATTTGTTGGAACATTCTTTTCTGATGTTAGTATAAAAAGATGAGTCCCAACTTTGGTGTTACAGTGTCCTGGTGTCAGCTGAAATAAAGTTAATTTTTCCTTCTAGTAGCCGGTATAGTGATGTGTTGTGGATTTAGTATGAAAATAATGAAAAGCATTATTGGTTTTAGTTGTTGCTGGGTAGATGTTGTGTCTACACTAAGTCCAGGACTTTTCAGCTTCCCACGCCAGGTGCGCAAGAAGCTGGGAGAGCACAGCCAGGGCAGCTGACCCAGGCTGGCCAAAGGGATGTTCCCCAACGTCATACTCCAGATATAACTGGGGAAATGAGTCGGGAGGTGGGATCGCTGCCTGGGTGTTGGATTGTTTTATTTTACTTCCACATGCGGTGAGCAATTACATTTGTGCATCACTTGTATTACTGTTATTATTATACTGGTTTTATTACTACTCTCTTCCAAACTATCTTTATCTCAACCCAAATTTTTTCTTTTTTCTTTTTTTTTTTTTCATTCTCCTCCTCACCTCATTGAGGTTATATCATGACATACAGATGGGCCAAATTAGTCTGTTGAGCTATATGAAACACCTTCCAATTAAAAAACCAACAACAACAAATTGAAACAGAGGGGAGCTCTTACTGCATTAGCTAAGGATTAGGAACTTTTAGCATACATAGCACACCATTTTGCTTTTAGTTACATTATTAGGATTAGTAAGTTGCACCATCCCTTCACAATGTCCTACTTCATTTTTTATCAGATTTGTCCAAGATGTTTGTTTGCTACATCTGTTAAAGCATGTAAAGCTGCTGAAAGGAACAATGTTTCATGATGAATTTTGAGATTTCAAAACTAGTTTTCATTATGGGATATAAAAATGCCACATCTTCTTCCTTTGGAAAAGGATGTGAAGAGCAATGGAATAAACCAGAAAGCACTAGATACGATCACACAGAAAGATGGTTAAGAAACTCACATGAGATTGGTGCAAAGCAAAGTTTGAATGTGGCAGAGAAGGTGCTTAATCATAAATTGCTTGTGTTTCAGATGTAGTCTTAAAAATCAGCTGCTGACAGCTCTAGCCTCTTTCTCAATCTCTTGCAGAGACTTCCAACTCAACAATAATTACAATTATTTTTAATTTTAAACATTTTGTTTTAAATTGAATAGAATTTTCAGTTGGAGAACTTCATAAGAAATATTCTCTTAGCTGTAAAAATGTGTTGTGGGTTTCACTTTTTTCATTTTTTTCTGTTAGTTTTTTTCTCCTTTATATAATAAAATATTCAAGAGTCTTCTGCAAGATTGTCTCTCACTCTCATGCACATACTCGTTATTTTTCTGTGCTTGATTTTTTGACATCTTGGCAGACATTTCCCATGGTCTTACTTTGTGAAGTTGGCAAGTGTTGTGACTATGACTTTGGATAGAAAGAAAAAAACTTGAACCAGCATATATCAGCTGTATTTCAGAAACCAAGGATGAGAAATAAAGAAATATAAACAAACAAACAAAAAATAGATCTTGTTTTATTAGGAATTTCTAGAAACTTGCCAGTACATATAGCTGTGTAGTGATACAAATAAAATGGTAGAGAGTAGAAAGTAATCCTTTCCTAAGCACCTATCAGTGTATTTGTCATCCAGTAATCATATTTATTATTTGAAATTTTGCATGAATTTAGTACAGGACATGAGAATTATTTCTGCAGTACAAGCATAAAACTCATCTATTTCCCTATCCCCCATATTTATGGTGAACACAATTTTTAAATGGTTGCAGATCTAATGTAAGAAATTTATCAAAGTTACAGGAAAACACAGAAGAATTGGGATAGAGGGAAAAGAGAATATGAAAGGACTAAATAACAGAACACAAGTGCCCATCAGCTGAAATATAACACTGAAAGAAATAAACATATTAGAATAGCAGGAAAAAAACACTTCTGAGACTTTGAAAAGATAGTGATTTTTCTCTCAGAACAACCTTGAAAGAATCCAATCAGTTTTTCTGACCATTACCTCAGAACCAGACAATGTAGCTTTACATTTGTTGAACAAAAGCTATAACCCCCCCACCTTTACTAGGGTGGCTTTGTTGCGACTGGCCAGGTAAAGTACATATTGCTCCCAGAGTTGATCATTTAACAGAAGTTAATAAGACTAAAGTATCACTCTTAAAAGCACGGAGGAGAAAATCTAATCTATCAAGCCAAATTCTGCTCTTGCACCCCCCAGTACAACCTTAGTGGAGCCATGGACAGAACTGATCTAAAGTATCTCAGCAAAAAGTGTGGATTTGCCACATAGTTTGCTATTTTATGCCTAATATGTTCAAAGGGGAAGTCAAATCCTGTTTTTTTGCAGAGGATGATGGAGTAAAGGCTTCCTGCCAGAAATGTAGTGCTTAATTCAAGCCTTGCAGAAACCACTGGAAAAAAATCTTCTTTACCTCAGTGGGCTCTGCAACAGGTAGCAAGGTGCTATGCACACTTAACTCCTTTTGCGTCCCAGAGCTGGCATCACAGAAATGCACAGTCAGTGCAGCAGCAATGTTTTATTGCTGCACAGTCAGCATAAGTCCAATTAAAACTGTTGGCAGGAGCTATATCAAATCATGTGCACTGTGAACAGCACTGGTGGAAATATATGAGTAAAAACATTGTACCAGCCAATGCAGACAGACTGTGTCTTTCGGTAAAGACTGTATCACACACAGAGTGCTGCAGGCCATATCATCAGTGCAATCCTCTTTCTTTCCCTTTCCCTCTTCCATTAAGAAACATATGTTATCACTCTTCACAGATTTTTTAACATTTTTTTTTTCCTCCTGCATTATTTTACTATGGAAACAATCCTGATCTCTGATAACACAATATGGGTTTCTGTAGTAAGTAGTAATTGTGGAGCTATTTCTCCTTCAGCTACTGAAAGTAAGTCACATTTTTAGGTTATCAAGTGGTTAGGTTATCAGATATTTTGTACCCATTCTTTGCTTGTTTCAAGGGGGCTGCCAGCCTAAAATCTGCGTGATTTTTTCCTCTAAAGACAATTGTACTGTGGTATCTAAAACTGCAGTGGCAACTCATCAATCTGCATCAATCTCTCTGCTCAAAGCCTGGTGCAATGGAAAAATGACCTCGGATGAGACATTTGTGTGATACGAACGTTTAATCAGGCCAGGAGATTCATGACAAGCAAGGAGATGTGTTCTGAGAAAATGAACCAACTGAAGTATCTAAGGTAAGCTGAGGAAGTCAAGTACAGAATAATCTGAGATGGAGATGTTTTGATCAATTGTATTAATTCTGTCTTCATCCATTTGAGATTACTGTGAGGTATTTGACAAGGTCGCACTTGAACCTGAATGTTACGCAACCTACACCTCTCACAGTGCCTGCCAGTTTAGTCTTCACAACAGAAACTCAAACTAAACTCTTTATTTGAAAGCAAAGTCACAAATGACTCAGCTTTTGGTAAATGGGCAACACTTGCATAACTGCCAAACCGAATCCCTTTCTGCTGCTAGATGAAGACAAGGAATTTTGGATTTAAATAATAGTACTGTTAGCTTTATAGAAATTAATTGAATTACATGGATGAACAATAGGAAGTCTTTCTATTATTAAAGCCGTTCTTATTTGTTCTTTTGATCACTACTTATTTGTATTTAATTATTATTTATTAATTGTATTCCTTATGCATGAGAGTATCTGAATTCCACATACCTGACAGAAACAGGGTGTAATGCATTCGGCAGAAATGTTCCATTTGAGCAATCACTCTAGCAATTGGAGTCACTAAGTACACTTTATGCTGGTATTGCATGTATAAATGTATGTGTTTGCTTTTAAGCACATGCCTTATTTAGAGGCACTCAGGACAAATTGGTCTGACTGGTGCAATGACACTGAAAAAGACAGCACCCTGTGTACTTGCAGGTTTGAATTAGAGCTGAGTAAAAATTGATACATTCATCCCCATGAGAAATTTTACCACTGAACTGTCAAGAAAATCTTGCAAGGGTTTGTTCAGCAGACTAATCTGAATCATTCTCATCATCTTCCAGTAAGCTGTATGTACTGCAGAAGAGGTTTGACCTATGTAGAAGAGGTCATAGATAGCTCAAGACGCCATACATCCTTAACCAACTGCCAGACATAAGAACTATGCATGAGGCAGGACATGGCGTGGACTACGTGATCTTAGGTTTCAGAGGGAATGAGAGATGTAGTAATAATAAAGCCATTGAACTATGAGATTACTACCAAATCAGAATATAAACAATACATATATTTTATTCTTAAGCAGCTCTTTCTTACATTTTATTAATTTTAATGATTTTTAACATTATGAAAAAGAAAATTATTAATTTTAAGAAACATTAGTTCACAACATTAGTTGTGAATAAGATTAAAAACTTGATGGCTCCATCAGTAAGAAAAACTGTTGCACATATACCTCTGATATCTGCTAAGCAGGTAATAGGCTTGGGTGCAAGTCATCTGGAAAATTTCTGGAGCACATTGATGGCAATTTCTCAACACTGACAATTGGTGAGCTGACCAAGGGACATTCTCTGCTGGCCTTGTGTGTCACAAGCCAGGAGGAAGTGGTTGGGTATGTGATGGCCAAAGGCAGTCCTGACTACAGTCACCATAAAACTTTGGAGCTAAGATCCTGAGAAAAGCCTAGAAGACAGATAGTAGAGTCACAGTTGTGGACTTCAAGACAGCAGATTTCAGCTCTTCTAGGGCTCTATTGGCAGAAACTAGACAGTGACAGTAAACGACTCATTTGAGGAGCTCAGAGGTAAAACATGGAGAAGGTGGTAGTTGAAGAAAGAGAAAATGAAGGAATATTATACAGGTAAAACAATGTTTTATATAGTTGTTTAAATATTCGGACAAAGACTTGTAAACAGTGTGTGGATACTACATGGCTGTTCACCAAAGTTCACTTGCCACCCTATGAGTGAAAGGATTACCTAAATCCCCTCAAAGTTACTAAATGATACATCCGTTTGGAAGACACAGACTGCTTCCATGTGTACCCATACATGTGACCTCTGCTACCGTAATGGAAGTGTTTCTGCAATAGTTACTGGTATTTGGAAAGTAAATGGGTAAACAAAGTGACAATGGCTTATATTTAGGTTACATTTCAGAAAGCCATTTGGTACTTCTTGCATATCTTTATAATTTTATTTTCAATGCTATAATTCCTGTCGTCAGGATTGAAGGAATGCCTACAATAGCCCTGCTGTGGGGCAGGGGCTGCTTGTTTTTCAGACTTAGTGAAAAGGTAGAAACACAGGGAACTTGCTGTAGGACCCACAGATTGCAGAGACTCTGCATCTGCCAGTAGGCATGGGTAGACTATTTGTTATATATCTAGAAATGTTAAAAAAGACTTTGAGAAACAGGGAAATAATAAAAATGAATTATTTTGCCTAAGTGTTACCCAAGGCTTATTTCATTCAGCATTTATGTGCAAGAATTTTTTATAGTGTATCAAGCTGCATAAACTTGTATACTAACTCTTAGTTGTGGTATGCAGTCTGTGACAACCATCTGCTAGAATGACATGTTTTTTGTGTTTCAGTTTGGTTTTTTTGTTGTTTTTTTTTTTCTCATTCAGTCTCATTGAAATTAAAATATTGACAGGGACATTTTCTATGGGGCACACAAGTTAACAGAAGAGCTGATGTCACATAGACTTTTTTGGATTAAAGTTGCAACTTCATAAAGTAACACACATGTAATCCTGAACTAAATAAATTTTTTATAAAAATACAGACATAAAATCAGAACTAAGTGAAGATTTTAACATCTCCAATATTTTAGATTCCTAGAAACAAAACCTATATTTTACTTTTATTGATTAAAGTCCAGCATGTAACTTGTAAGAAAATACAAGATAGTTACTGACTTTTGCTTTCATTCTCACAGTGGGGTTTCCTTTTGGTTGTTTTCAATTAGGTAACATTTTGTGGTACTTCCTTTGCTGGGAAGATACAGATGCTCTGGCATCTTTCAGTAGAATAACTTTTGGAACTCAGGGAATTAGTAATGGCTTCTTCTGCTACCGCTTAGGGAATTGTTAAGGACATCCAAACCTTTTTGTATCTAAATTGTTGGTTTAAATCCACAGTGAGACAAAGATGAGTGAAAGTCATTACGTATGATGTCTATTCCATGGCAGAAACGTGTCCATGTCATAGAACCATCACCCCAATTTACTGTATTTGGGTTTTTTGGGTTTTTTTTGGTTGGTTGGTTGGTTTTTTTGAATGGGAGAAGAGATAAGACAGCTGAATAGAGAGTGAGATAAGTGTCATGCTGTGTTTCTTATTATCCACTCTGATGAAGAAAAAAAGAGAGCTCTTACGATCACCAGCGATGCATTACTGTGAGGTATAGGGCCACCTGCATGGGTCATTGCTATTGCTACTGTGTAGATGAACAGTGTGCTCTAGGTGCCACATTGCCGCAGCCAGTGTGAACACTGAAGCTATATCAATTTATACCGAGACACTGATAAAACTATTGAACATCACTCGCATCCATAACAACACCAGCTCACAGGCGCATCAGTTTCTATTTGTTGTCTCTCAGTGAAAACTGAGCTGGTGGTTGCACAGCAGTGCTGGAGATACGCAAGTAGGACAAATATCTCAGTCACTCCAGAGTGTGGAAATTACATGCTTTTGAGCTGTGCCACAGAAATCCACATTAGCATCATACAGGGTCTAAAAAGGCCAAAATTCTGCTGTGATACTTAGGTAGGAAACATGAAAAAGTGCTTCCCCAGCACATCCTGGTTGTTTCTCTTCCTGAATGCTGGGCACAGTGCCCATAAACACTGGCAGCTCTAACACACGCCTTTTTTCATGTTGAGGCTGAGGTGCTGCCAGTTCTCAGGAGTCTGTGTGTGTGGGTGCTAGCTGCAAGATTTCAGCCAGGGGTGAAGTCAGACTCAGAATGATGCCCAGAACTCCATCTTTCATGTCCTCTCCAACCTCAGCCCAGACAGAAGAATCTGCCTCCTGTCACCAACTGACTCTCTGCCCGCTTTGCCTCTCTTCTGGAAAAGAGATTTACAGCTAAAGTTTCCCTCCTTCTCCTAAAGCACAGCCCCAGTTTCAGAGGGTGGTATTTGCTGACCCACCCTGTGACCCAGGAATGTATAGGAGGGGAAAGTATTCTTAAATAAAATGGAGGGAAATGAGATATGGAGCTAAATGACTACCGAAAAGAGAAACGGTAGGTGGTTGTAAAGTTAGGGGATTTATTGATTCAGAGATCAGGGGATGCTAACCAGAAGTGCTCAGTGCAGGAACACGTTCAGGTATGGGAGTGGAAAGGAGTCCCGCAGTTACACACCACAGCTCCTCACACCCCTCCCTGTCCAGTTTTACCTTTCTGCCTTAGCTTAATTACCAAAATAAGTTGTTGAGGTTTTACCCCAGCCAGCAGCTGAGCACCCCGCAGACACTCACTCACTCCCTCCCCGGTGGGATGGGTGAGAGAATCAGAAGACTAAAAATGAGAAAACTCGTGGGTTGTGATAAAGTCAGTTTAATAAGTAAAACAAAAGCCACACACATGAGCAAAGCAAGACAAGGAATCCATTCCCCACTTCCCATGGGCAGGCAGGTGTTCAGCCATCTCCAGGAAAGCAGGCCTCCATCACACGTTAACCGTGACTGGGGAAGACAAACACCATCACTCTGAACTCCCCCCCCTTCCTTCTTCTTCCCCAAGCCCCTGATGTGCTGAGCATGACATCATATGGTATGGAATATCCCTGTGGTCAGTTGGGGTCACCTGTCCGGGCTGTGTCCCCTCCCAACTCCTTGTGCACCCCCAGCCCCCTCGCTGGTGGGGTGGTGTGAGAAGCAGCAAAGGCCTTGGCTCTGTGTGAGCACTGCTCAGCAGGAACGAACACATCCCTGTGTTATCAACACTGTTGTCAGCACAAATCCAAACCTTAGCCCCATACTAGCTACTAGCTACTATGAAGAAGTTAACTCTATCCCAGTCAAAACCAGTACAACAAGGCTTCTTGTAGGTACACTGAACTCAGTACAGGATAATTCTGCTTTTTAAGATGGCAAATTAGTCCTCACTGAGCTCCCTATTGCTGCAGCTTGCATGGGGTTTTATACTGCAACTGGTAAGCTTATAGATAACTTGGGTATACCTGCACTGCAGTTTTGTCTTGTTGTAGAAAATGCAAGATTATCTAATTAATCCAGCATCCTCTCTGTATTCATACCTTAAGCCTAAGGTGTGATAAGATACATTCCTACAAGTCCCATTAAAAATGTTTTTCTATTTTTGAATTTTCCCTCATCAAGTTTTTATTGGGATGTCTTAATTAAATTTTATAGATATACTTTACATGTTATTTTAACTCTAGTTTTCATTTCGAAAAGTTTTCATTTGTCATGGAATCATAGAATCACAGAATGGTTTTGGTTGGAAGGGACCTCAAAGATCATCTAGTTCCAACCCCCCTGCCATGGGCAGGGACACCATCCACTAGACCACGTTGCCCAAAGCCTCATCCAACCTGGCCTTGAGCACTTCCAGGGAGGGGGCATCCACAGCTTCTCTGGGCAACCTGTGCCAGTGCCTGTGCCTCACCACTCTAACAACAAAGAATTTTTTCCTTATACCTAATCTAAATCGACCCTCCTTCAGCTTAAACCCCATTACCCCCTGTCCTGTCACTACAGTCCCTGATAAACAGTCCCTCTCCAGCTTTCCTGCAGGCCCCTTCAGGTACTGGAAGGCCGCAATTAAATATCCCTGGAGCTGCCTTTTCTCCAGGCTGAACAATCCCAACTCTCTAATAAATTTGTAAGGTTTCTACTTCTCTTTCTACAGTAAAAAAATTTATACATTTAGTCTAAGAGTGATCTACATTGGAACGATCACAAAGCTTTGGGTCAGAGGACTGAATTTGAAGTTCATTAATTGACAAACATTTATTTGGGTTATTTTGGTATTATGTATAGAATTTATCAATGAATATAGGTGTAAGTACAGATGATTATACTGGTCTTCGTATTTGCCATGTGCTGACTTTGAGTACAGTGAGTAAAAGTATATGAAATACTTACCTTTGATACAAGTAATGTAAAAAGTATGCAAATCACATCAATTGTTTCTATCTTCACTTTAAATATTTGACTTATACCAAAGAAATTATTTAAATTAGAATCACCATTTTGAAGGATTTTACACATATTATTTGCAGCCTTATTTTAAAGCAATAACATTTGTAGTTTTTTTTTAGTTATGGGTATTTATTTATGACATTGTACTGATAAATTATTTTTGATCAGTTTTAAAATTCCTTCTTTTTAGGTGTAACAAAACCACCTGTGATTAATCTTTATAAAGGGAAAGACACATCATAGTAAGTAATACACAAAAGAGAAAAAAAAGTAACAGTTTCTACTTTTATATAGTAAGTTCTCCTGGTCAGGATCCTCCCTCCTTGTAAATTAGTATGTCAACTATGACACATGAGGTAGTCTTCTTAATTGCGATAAAAAGTACCATGATGCAAATGGTATATGTTTGTGCTTGCATTTTGAGCTAGTATTTTTTAACAATAGTGCTTATTATCAGAAGCAAGGTAGACGTGCACTTGAATTTGCTTATGCAGCCGTGAGTTTGAAGACTGAATAATTAGGCACATAAATAGCTGCTGATGTACCTTGCTGTTCACTACTGTAATAGCTGAGTGTGCAGGGTCTGAGCAGTCTTTTGACCTTGTGGATTGAAATCACATGGTTTAGGACATAGCTGTGTATTTGTTGGTGGATGTGCAAGTTACATTCGTATGCACACCATTCAGGATTTTGAGTTCATTTTTGTTATTAATATGTGTGTGCTGGGCATGGTCAGGGATTAAGTGAGGTCCAGGGTCAGTCCAGGAGCAGGAGATAGGGCCAGTGGCAGGACTGCAGACCAGGGCATGGTACGGGTCTGAGTCTCACTCAGGAGACCAGGATACGGCGTGGGTCCCAGTCCCATGGTTAGGGGCGTGAGGCATCCCAAGGGAGATTTGACAGGGCATTGTAAGGCCCATGAATGCTCCCAGGGTCCTGACCCTCACTATGGTAGCTCTGGCTAATTCTTTGTAACATATCAGAATTAGAAAAACAACCCACTTCAATCTATTAAAAGCATCAACTGACTTTATAATCCAAGAATGATAATGCAAAGAAAGCCAAAAGAAATTTTCACTGATTTCTTTATTTGCTTCAGAGGATGAAAAAGTCAACGAAATGCAAGTTAATAGATAACCCAAGTAATAGGAAAATTTATCTGTAAAAAGCAGGCAAGCAAAATACTAATGATTCAATTGTATCCTATAATAAACTAATACTAAAAATTATATTCATTGGGTAATCTCGCTTCCCTCATTATCAACGAGCTATATCTGTCTGCGCATGAAGATTACTATCATTTTTTTGCTTAGGCATGTGATTTCTTTTACATATTTGGCAAATTTCCATCTCCATAGTCTTCATGATGTCACCTCTCTGTCTTTTTTTACAGATTTGCATTATGTTTTACTGATAACAGCAGCTAGTTCTAGAACAAGGTTATTTTTTTATCAACAGGTAGAGAAACATGTATGTCAAACTTCAACAACATTGTCTTTCCCCAAAAGTTAATGAAAGCATCCAGCAGCAAGATAGCTTGGAACAAAACATCTTCGTCACACGGTCTATGGATGTAGATGGACTAATCCTACTTATTTTCCTAAGTCCATGGTTTAGGCAGCTGGTGCAATGAGTTGGGAAATTTAGGTACATTTTGTGCATAAATTAGTTGTTTCCTGATGCTAACAGGTTTCATTGTCATTTGCATATATTTAAATAAAAGTATTGTAAAAGTAATGAGAACCTGAAATCTTAAAAGACATAATACATCATGTACCTAATTCTGTGTGACCAGTTTGTAAGCATCTCTCTCTCAGTCTGAAGCTGCAAGAATTGCAACTCGTGTTCAGGAGGAGAAAAATACAGTACGTAATTCTTAAGAATTTCTGAATTCTGGAAGTTAGTGTCTTAAGATAAAACCCACAAATCTATAAGTATTGGGATGCCTTGCTGCTTGTGAGGGACACCAGCTGCCTGTCTGAAGAAGGAATCCAGGAGCAGGCATTCAAGTCTGTATTCAACTTTGAGTTGAAATGCTATCACTAGGAATGAAAGGAAGTCATTCACCTCCCCAGAGAGATGTCTATCATGAAATTTGATATTTTGTACCAGACAGAGCAACAGGAAGAGCCTCAGTAGGCACATTACTGAACTAGAAAGTGCTTACTGTTTATATGCAATTGCCACTACAGCCAGATTATAAAAGCTGAACAAAAATTCTTGCTTGCCAAATGCTGGTCCAAATGGTCATTGCCATTGGCAGAGGGAAAAATTCCAAACAAATGATGATTCTTCCCACTCTTACCAAGAGTGAAGTGTGAACTGCTCACCAAAGCATTGTAAAAGCTTTTTTGGATGTCAGATCAGAGCAAAGCTGCTGGTCAATATTAGGTACAAGTTAGCTACCTGCTGCCTGCCAGCATCTATTAACACATTTGTTAGCATTTTATATGTTTTCATATCCTTTTCTAATGCATGTTTTTTCCCCTTCTACCCTGTTTCCAAATTGCTTCAGCTAAGCTCTTGTACTGAATGTACAATCTAGAAATGCACCCAGCCAAAATACAAAAGTAGTTTTGCTGCTTTCTGAGTTAACTTTCAGCCTAAGCTATGCGTACTACATAGTTTGAGAAACTTAAATTCAGAGAATTTACCAAAAAGTAAATTCAGTTCTGCTCTTCAAAATGCAAATAAATTAAGTCAATTTCATATTATTTGATGCTGTCAAATATGGGGATGCTTGTGTTTTTCTACTAGTATTTTAGTTTAGTGTCGAATAGACAATTCATGCCATAAACTGAATCAGGACTACAGAGCCACTGCAATTCAGGTTTGGATGATATGTGATATTACTGAACTATCAGTTAAGATGTTCATTCTGTATCCAAGATGTATTTGTTGATTACAAGCTTCCATTAAATTAGAGAAAATTGAATATGTTTTCAGTTTATAAAATCTTTCTACACACTTACTTTGACTCCAAGATCCTGCCATTTCTACAGACATACTTATTTCAAATGGATATCCTTTCTCAAGCTTAGGTCATCATCACAGACAATGTGATGTAAAACATGAAGCATATTGGCCTGTGTTCTAGCATTGCAGGTTTGCTTATTTCATAGTTGCTGAAAGCACACTTGCCTGAAAATATAAAGTTTATGTCTGAGACTATGTGAAATCACCACAGTGTTTTATATTTCTGATCTTCTAATTATTCATTGCCTGAATGATAGAAGTCCCTAAGAATCTCAACAGGGGTCAGAATTTAGTTGTCCCAAGCATTTCACAAATGGCACATAACAGTCTCTGTTACACTATAGATTTCAGCCTTAGATTTAGGCATCATGCAACAGGTGGGTAAGGCAGATGGTGAGCTGGATGAGATGAAAAAACATTTATAGAAAGAGATGTATTCACAAAAGTTTGTAGCCATGGGTGGTCACCAGCCTAAATTATGCAAAGTGGTATATTGTAATTCTCACGGCAATTGCAACTTCTTCTTTTCTTCTTAAGAAAATAAAGAATATGATTTGCTTAAGGGTAAAATTAAATTATTTTTTAGTGAAGCTTATTGAGTTCATAATAAAAGAGAAATTTTTGTTATTAGTATTATTTTTTAAAAGAAGTCTGTTAAACTCTAAATTATATAGGATGGATGTTGTTCAGATTTTAATTCTGAAACTACAAATGAACCTACCCAGCTTTTATAGCTTTCTTCATGTAAACTAGTAATTTTTTGATGTTTAAGAAATCTGTCGTGGAAAGGAGTATGGGGACAAAAGAAGGATGTAAGGCAGTAGAAGAATTTATTTTTATCTTTGACAAAAATAAAATGCTTAGGCTCCAGAAACCACTAACATATAATAGAAAGTAAACAGTCAATGCCACTCTTTGCCATTGTGTATTAGATCATTGAGAAAGTTGTCTTGGCTGCTGCCTTGATGATAGCAAAAATAACCAGTCATTTCAATCGTCAGCTAGAAATCAGAAGATGATTTGATGCAATAATTACCTATACAGGTTCTGGCAATAAACTTCCAGGTTTAATATGAGTGGAAGAAGAGTTCCTTACCTTATTCATAAGAAAAAAATAGAAAGATATTTGTTCTGGTTTCAGCTGAGATGATAGTTAATTTTTCTTTCTTGTAGCCAGTATAGTGCTGTGTTTTAGATTTAGTATGAGAACAATGCTGATAACACACAGATGTTTTTAGTTGTTGCTGGGTAGCTGCAGTGTCTACACTAAGTCCAGGACTTTTCAGCTTCCCACACCCTGCCAGGTGCACAAGAAGCTCGAGAGCACAGCCAGGGCAGCTGACCCAGGCTGGCCAAAGGGATGTTCCCCAACATGTAACGTCATGCTCTGGATATAACTGGGGAAGAGAGCCAGGAGTAGGGATCGCTGCTTGTAAACAGACGGGGTTTTTTTCAATTGCAATTTGTGCATAATTTGTTTTAGATATGTACCTATTTCTTCTTCTTCTTCTTCTTCTTCTTCTTCTTCTTCTTCTTCTTCTTCTTCTTCTTCTTCTTCTTCCTCCTCCTCTTCCTCTTCTTCTTCTTCTTCTTTTTCTCTTCTTCTTCTTCTTCTTCTTCTTCTTCTTCTTCTTCTTCTTCTTCTTCTTCTTCTTCTTCTACTTCTTCTTCTTCTCCTTCTTCTTCTTCTTCTTCTTCTTTCTTCTTCTCCTTCTTCTCCTTCTTCTCCTTCTTCTCCTTCTTCTTCTTCCTTCTTCCTTCTTCCTTCTTCTTTCTTCCTTTTTTTATCCTATAAAACTATGTTTATCTCAACCCACAAGTTTTGGTTGAGTTTTTTCCATTGTCCTCCCTATCTCCTTGGGGAAGAAAGGAGGAGTGAGCAAGTGGCTGCCTGGTGGTCAATTACCAGCTGGGGTTAAACCATGACAATGTTCAGTATATTGGAACCTAAAGGGGAGCATTAAATAATCATTTAATATAATTTTCTTGGTTAATTTGAGAGAAAAAATAGTATATAACAGAATGCTCTCTTTTCCTGTTCTTTTCCTATAATATCCGCATACATACTATTTTCCACAGGGTGACTTTATTCTCCTAATCTTCAAAATGTTCTACTTGTTAGGGTTCTATAAACAGCATAAGACCATGTCATTGAGAAAAGACACTGACCAAGTGGGGTTTTTTTTCTTAAATAAATGATGTCTGTGATATAATATACACAGAGAAGTCAAGTCATGTCAGTGATTCAACAAGATTATCAATGTGCTGCAGATCCAGTCTCACTTACAAACCTGTCTTTACTTTTGATCTCTTTTCAGGATTGTGGTCTTTCCTGTGTTTGTTGCCTTATGTATTGACAGGTACCATATCTGGTTAATTATCTAGAGTATTGTTTTCTACCTCCAAAATGCTTCATTTCAGCGTGTTTGTTTGTTTGGACTTCATGAGAAACCACTTTCTAGTTACTAATTTATTCTGATAGTAGAGTCAAACAGATATCCCTACATTTCTGTAGTTTGCCAAGTATGAGTGAACACATCCTTCTTCCCAGAAAATGTTAGTAGCTGGAATGAACTCAAGAGGTTTAGAGGCTGGCAAGATTTATCGGATAGATTACTTTTATTACTACAGCTAGATAGGTGATTTGGGGTTAGCCAAGAATACTGGGGAAGAAAGAATATCTTTCTTGTTGGCTATTAATGATTGATAAATCAGAAGAGGAGGATCTATGTTCATAGACGATACGTTCCCTTGCCAATTCAGGAAAATTTAATAATCATTAATATGCAATAAACTTAGATGGTAAATTCTGTTGCTTCTACCAGGTTTTCATTCTGGATAGACAGCATTTTGTATAAACTGCAAAACCCTTTCCCTGCCTTCCGTCAGATCTCATGTTGGAAAGGCTAGGTAAGGTATGCTGATAGCTTTGGTAAACTTGGAAGCAAGTGGAATCATAAAATCTCTGCCTCTTTTTGCCAATAATGTGGATCTGATTTTGTTCATAGTGTTTATTACTTTTTGCAGGTATGCACTCTTCCACTGGCAAGCATTCAGTTAAAAGAAAAAAGTTATAAGGAAAAAGCAACTATTGTGGAGCTGCAATCTGAGTACAACTTAGTGTGTTGAAAGCATGATGGAAGTCCTTAAATTAATATTTACAAAAAATTACAATTCCCTACTTACAAATTTACATTAATCCTACTTAGTTCACTAGATTCTACCAGTCAGGCATTTAAAACGGAAACCAGTGTATCTCCTTTAATAACATCTGTCTAGTATTTTTTCCGTTAAAATATTAATGCAGGCCTATAATAAATAGCAAATGCCTGGATTTTTGTTCAGATTTAAACATGAAAACAGACATTCGTGTAAAATGCAAACAAATCACACAAAAAACCTGCCACAAAACCGAAATGAAAATGCTAAGCTTAACATATGCATAATGACCAAGCCAATACCTGTCTTGGAACACTTCCATATTACTTTCTTAGCTCTACTTGCTTTTCTGACAGGAGATTTAAGTAGATTTTTGACAAAAAAATATTTCTGATTTTGCTAAAGTGAAACATAAATCTAGAAGAACATGTTTTACTTCTGCTTGCTTTCTAGTTGTGTTTTGTTGAAATCAATTAATTAAAAATGATTTTGTATTCCTTATCTCACAGGAGGTCTAGTCCACACATTGAACCTCATTCTTTTTATATGGAGGGAATCAATGTCCAATGGTCTGAAATGCATACAGTCTGAAATATGGAAAAAGATAACCTTTGTGATCAAAATATATGCAAGTAGGATCTTTACTGCAAAGAGTTAGGTGTTAGCTTAGGGAGATTTGGGCTGACTACATCTGAAGTGCTTTGCCAGTGTTGTTAAACTGGTTTAGTGTACTAAAAAAGCACTTGAATATAACTAGCAGAAACTGAGATTTTGCCAGTAGAGTATATTCCACATTCCCCTGAATGAAATAAGTTATACTACAAAATGTGTTCTAACTTGTTGTTATAAGATGAACTGATGCTGAGGCTTTTGCCAGACAATCTGCCAGCCCTATCTTTTATCTCACAGCTTTTTAATTAACAAAACCATGTCCCCATTTTGCTGTGCCGACCTGAAATAGCTGTTGTGAACTGAATTATAAATTTCTCTACCTGTAAGTTCCTTCCAGGTAATAATTTTGTTATCACAGCATTTAATAGCTCTGTGACTGCTATGTAAAAACATCCCTTCAGGCACCTGTAAATTCTGGGGCAGATTCAGTTTTGCTTCACCTGCACGTCTTCCATTATGAAAATTGCAAATGGCAATGGGTGTGATAGACACAGCTCAAAATAAACAGTGTGAGGGACTTTGGCTGTTTTCCTTACCATCTGTTAGCTAATATTGGGACGCTTCATTAGCACACTGCTGACGGTCAGGAGCTGTAATGAACGCTGGACACAAGGGGCTACCTCTGCACAAGGGACATCTCTCCCAGACAAGTTGAACCGCTATCACCGTCCCTTTGCAGGAATTGTTTTGCAGGACCAAGAACTAGGCCAGTTGCACAAAAGTATGAAAGGAGGTTATTTCACCAGATTATCACAAATGATCAAAAGTTTTCATCAAAATCTATGAAGGGGAAAAATGTGAATAACCCTGTGAGAAAGGACAGCAATAGCACAGACCACATGCTGCTATGTAACAACCTTTCACTAGATCAGGAATGGGCACTAATGACAAGTGGGCACAGGGGATAAAGCCCAAAACACAGTGTGAATCTGTCCTGGGCAGATCACACCTGCCTCTGACAGGTACCTGAGGGGTTAGTTTCTTTTGCTCTCTGGCTAAACTTATAAATATCATTATGCTCGTCAAGTCTGTATTCTTTCCAAGCTGTTGTAGACAGTATTTGATCCTTCACACCCTTGTGCAAACAGAAGTATTGTATTTTGGAAAAAACCCAAAGCCATAATAAATATCTCATTTATGTTTAAAGGTAAAGGGTTATTTTAACAAAAGGATTTTTAAAATATGTTTTGTACTCTGTATTTGTTGCCTTTGTGTTAAAATTAGAAACTCTGCATGCGTCATTGCCTAAGAAACTGAGGAAACTCATTTATCAAAGTGTTCATTTCACTCTATTTTTTACAGTTTTGTTTTTTATTTGAACTGCCTGTTATAGGTGAATTTTGGTGCAGTGCACCATTTCTGTAAGAGTTTACACACGAGCAGGAGGGAATAGGGAGAACAAAATAGAACCTTTTAAAAGAGATATTGCTTTCCTACAGTACAATATATCTCTGCTTTGTATGAGACTGCTTAAAACTGCAGATCAAACTTAACTCTTGTTGGGTCATCCCTGACAAATAGAAGGCTTTTTTAATTTTATTTTTCAAAAGATGGAAGTATTCTTAAATTGACCCTTTTCCTTTCTTGTTGCTGAATACCGAGAACAAACCACAACTTCAAAAAAATATTACACATCATTCATCTGACTTAAATTGTGTACTTTGTGTAACTTTTAGGTTGAAGGATTTGTCTGTCTTCATTTTACTGCTTTTACAAAATTGTTTTCTCCCATTTTAGTATTTATTGCTGTTTGCTGCTGCTCTTTTTCTGTTTCTATTTATAGTGGTTTATGATGATTAAAAGACTGGAAACAGTGTGTGGTTATATGTCTTCCCATTGATCCATAGACCAGACCTCTGTGAGGAAAGCTATCATACAGCGAAGATGTGCTTTTGTGATTTGACACATAGGTCATCCCATAGGTGACAGGTCGGTCCCTTACCTGCTTTGTGCTGGCTTCTGATGAGGACAGGTGGATTCTGGTGTCAAATTTTACTGCCTTTTTTTCTCTGACATGGAAGTTTTTCCAGACCCAAGACAAAAATGAGTTCCCTATTAAAAATCTTATGTGAAATTGTTGGAGTTTGAATCCACAATTATCAGCACTGTGAGATTAAGAAAAAATGTTAAATATTGTTTAATAAAGCTTTTGTGGACTCACCTCTAAGGGAAGATTTGTCCTCTCTTGGAAGAGTAGCTGCAAAAGGTTACTGTTTAAGTTTCAGCTGTTTCTTCAGTTTAAAGACTGTGTAGACACTTGGTAAATACACCACTAAGAAGAAAACATGACTTGACCTGGAAACTTGATTATGAAAGGTTATCTGCAGGTCAGATTTTGCAAGCAAATGAAAAGGGCTATGGTTCAAACAAAGAGATATTAGAAATTCCCCAGCAGGTCACATTGACGGTCAGTCTGACCTGGTAGTCTCCCTCCAGCAGCGGCTGGAGCATGGTGTTGGTGGTCCTTTCCCCTCATATCCCTCCAGCTCCCACACTCATCCCTGCAGTATGTAGGTTACCTGGTACCTGGCTACTTTACAGGTTGTAAGGCTCTGATAACAAGTGAATGTCACAAACATCCATCTTGACCCAAGCAGAGATAAATTGATAATGAGGGAATGTCGAGGGAATGGCACAGACATCCGTCTCGGCCAAGGACAGAACCTGCGGAGGCAGGATACCGTCTTGTGAGCCCCTTCCCCTATTCCTGAAACATGCAGACAACAGACCATCTGTGTCCTGTGCGTGTGTGCCCATGAAAGGCCATCACTCAGTTGACCCTGAAGTGTGTGTGGGGGACAGTGAAACTCCCAAGAACCCCACAAACCGCTGACTCATTTCCGGAATGTTCCTGAGCACATACTGTGCCTGCTCAGTGATGACAGACCCCCACCTATGTGGAGCATTTTAGGTTATAAAAAGGGGAAACACAAGTTTTCGGTGCGCACCAGCCACCTGAGGGGTACATCTAGGAGCAGAGAACATCGCTGGATCCAAGGGTGGTGATATCTTTTTTTTCTCTCTCTCTTTCTTCTCTCTTTCTTTTCCTCTCTATCACTCTCTTTGTCTGTAACTTCATTTTCGGCACATTGGGGTAATATCGTCGCAAGTTTTGCTAAGCCATTACCTTTCATAGTTCTGCTAAGTTTTAAGTATTGTTATAATTGTTGCCAACCTACTATCTTTTGTAGTTCTGCTGAGTTTTAAGTAAATTTGTGATTTGTTTGAACCTGTAGAGTAATTGTCTTTACTTCTGATTACTGTGCAGAGAATAAAAAGTTACCCTCACCCTAACCCACCAAGTGGGACAGGACACAGGTCTATTCAAAGACCTGTTATCCACAAATCAGGTTAATCCTTTTTTGAATTTACTAATGCTGTTTGCCTTTGTAAATCTTCTGTGATGCCACACCCAGAAGTTCATTATCTGCTGTGTAAAAAAAAGCACTTTCTTTTCTTTTTCAAATGATCTCCTAATAGTTTCAGCATGCACCCCATGATTCCAGTATTGCAAAGTTTTCTGAGTAGCAGTTCTGCATTCATTTTGCAAACTTTAATTCTATTCCTCTGCAGTCTTTTCCTGTTCAAATGGAGAAAGGAGTCTAGCATTTCTATTATGTCCTAGTAAGACAACTAGTCCCTCTTCTAATAGTTTTGTTAGCTCTTCTCATGTCTTTTCAAACTACACTATCTGTATTCTGGAACTGCAGAGACTAGAACTGTAGATAGTAATCAAGAAGTGAAAACAGTGGATTACAGGTTGTTTTCACAGTATTAATCTGAAGCATTCTTAGTGGACAAGTCCACTATAGTTGTGTAAGTAACATCTGTGGCGCACTGTGACTTGACACTGGGTAGATTTTCTCCCTTGCGCTTCAAGAAATTGTGGAGTGCAAGTACAAATATATTAGAAAATATAAAAAATGGAGGTTTTTTGTTTTGTTGATGTTCATATTGCTGAGCCCTTTTAGACAAAATCTCAGTGATGATACCTCTGCTCTAGTGCTGACGAGATTATGCAAGCGACATAATAGGGAAGAAGACCTTTTAGTTGATCAGCATGCTAGGTAATGGCTGCAGGCCAGAATCTTGCAGGTATAAGTAAGGAATAAATCAATTGGTTTTCTGCCTTTTAAAATTATAAATTTTCATGCTGGGAAACTGTGAAGAAACAGGCATGAAGTCTGTTCTGTGCTTAAGAAGTTCTTATCTGTAACTGGTATGGTCTTTGTTATATATCAAGTAATTAGTTCTAGAAGAAAAGTAGAAGAGTAATGGAAATAGATGGAAATATGTATGCTGACAGAATATTGCATTTGCTAGAGAAAAAATATGATAAGGACAGGAGACAGATGCTGTGGGGAAAACAACTACTATTTACACTTGAATGCTCACTAAAATCACAAGAAAATGGGAATTTTTAGACTTCTACTCCACAAAATACACAGCATGATCATTAAAACAACTGTTCTGTAAAAGAAAATAACAACAAGCTTCATGCCTGATATTATTTATATAGATGCATTAGTAATGCTAAGTTTAATCTTGCTGATGCTGATATGTTCCCAGTCTTCACCTACAAAAAGAGGAGGCATCATGGCTTTGTAGATAAACCTGTAGGAAGGGGATTTTCTGTGGTCTATGCAGTGACCATAAGTCTGATATAATTCTCACTGGCAAGACAAGCATGGCCTCCAGCTGTTGACCTTCAAGGCTGGTCATTTTACCTAGCTAGGCATAGGCTGAGGTGACCAAGATGACCAGTTATAGACTGTTTCTTTATACGGCAGGTTCACAACCCACAGGTAGCTGCCCTGAGTGTCACAGCCATTTGATTCGTATTTTTAATATCTATAATAGTGCCTGGAGCATAGCTGGGATGCTTTTAATAAATCTATGTAGTATGACAGTCCCATTGTTACTTAAGCTTCAATCTGGCACTTTTAATGCTTATGTCTTCACTGAGTGACTTCCATAAACTGCAGCAAGAAGGCACCAGTGTATTGGTAACAAGGTAGATGTAAATTTATCTTCTGTCGGTGAACCCTACCCATTTCTAGACTTACATTTTGCTCTTTCTTTCTCTTCTACTGTTTAAATCACTAGGGAGTGCATGGTCACTTTTTTTTGGAATACACACTGTGGAGGGAAAAAGAGAGACATGGTATCTTGTTGACTGTTTCCTTTTCACACGTCTCTGAATTAAGATCCAGTAGGGTATTGTTAAATGTTTGTATAGATCGATTTTTTTTTTTTCAGTTTAAATAGGTCTCTGGATAACTAGATGCAGTTGTTCATTTTCTATCTCACTGTGTGTGTTGGGAAATTCTCTTTTCTTATGATGCCTTTCCTTTATACTAAAACTCTTGAGTTTTTCTTAAATGTTTGACTATTTTCTTTGAAAATTTGAAACCCACAAAAACCAGTTACTTCAACAATATTATTTTCAGTAGAAAATGGAAAGGTGGGAAAGGTACCGCCAATATTCTTGTGTAGCAGAAGAGATATTTTGCCACAGGAAAAATATCTGATGTAAAAATACCATCTAGATCTAACATAGTCACAAGAACAAATTCACACCAATATCATAGAATCATAGAATCATTGAATGGTTTGGGTTGGATAGGACCTTGAAGACTATCTAGTTCCAACCCGCCCCGCCCCCCCCCCCCCCGGCCATGGACAGGGACACCTTTCACTAGAGCAAGTTGCCCAAAGCCCCATCCAACCTGGCCTTGAACACTTCCATGTGTTCCAATATGAGGAACATTTCCACGTTTCCAATATGAGGTTAGGAGAAAAACCCCACCAACCTTAAATGTTACTTGAAGATCTTTGCTTAGATTTAAATTTTAACATAGCCTACAGAAAGAGATGGAGCCAAAGTTTCAGACCTTAAAGCAAATAGTCCTGCAAGTCAGACAAATTAATATCTCATCCTTGTCCCACTGATATTAGAGAAATTATTGAGGTAAACAGCCTCAACTTTGAAGAAAATTAGCTGTGACAGGTGCAAACAGTTCTGACTCATCCCTTCCAATAAAGAGCACCTTATTTCCTCACCTTCCTGGATGTTAAATAAGGATGCATTTCTTGGAGTGCTTTGGACTGTTCTTGAAGTAATATTTCGCTTCAATTAAAATTAAAACCCATACTTACTTGAAAAAACAAAATTGCTGCAGTTGGCGATGGATTAACACCATAGCCTGCACAGCAGCTAGTGAGACCTTAGTGATCCCTTGCAGAAATGTAGATGATACTCTTGCAACAAGGCAGGTCGCTCCTCCAGATGTGTGCAGAACAGAGACTAAGAGTAATTATTCCATGAGGATTATTTTTCCCCATTCTGTGAGAGCCTTCCTTCACCTGATACAACCACAGTCTTCTGCAGAGCAGTCGTTTCTTTTTATTCTGGTTTATTATTGCTTGACTGAATCCCAGAGGAATGCAATTGAGGCACAGGTTTTACAAAATGAAATGAATCATGACAGAAACCACAACAGAGCCAAAAACAAAATGAAAAATCAACCTAGCCTTTTCATATGAAAGCTGTCTACTTATAAATATTTGTAAGGAAAGGAGCCCATGTAAACCTCTGCTGATGTGCCTGACTGCAACTCTTCCTCTGGGTGTACTTTTAATTCTGCAGCCAGAGTGTTAGTAATATGAAACTGAAAATGTCACAAAATGCCAAGTCTGAAAATGTCACTGAGGAAAGGAAAAAAAGGGAAAGGAAAAGGAAAAGAGGAAAAGAGGAAAAGAGGAAAAGGAAAAGGAAAAGGAAAAGGAAAAGGAAAAGGAAAAGGAAAAGGAAAAGGAAAAGGAAAAGGAAAAGGAAAAGGAAAAGGGAAGGGGAAGGGGAAAGGAGAAAAAAAGATGGTAACGCCACACCAAACGCAAATGAAATAAATATGCTTCACTGGCAGTCAGCAGTGGTTTCTTGGGGAATATGATTTTATACATTTTGCATCCTATTAATTTTCATGGCATTGATGGAGAAATATTAAAACTGTGAGAGTTCTGAAGACAAATTAACTCATCAATTACATGTATGGGACAGTGGAGACTGAGTTTATTTCACCATTTGTAATTGCAATAAAACTGTAATTACTAACTCATGGAATCTTCATGGAAATCTGCATTCATTACCACTTAATTTGGTGACTGCTGTATACTTAACTTTTCAGTCATCTAACACAGAGGACTAGGAGGCAGCTTAGAATAAAGCAGCCTTTTTTTTTCAGGCCTCATAGTAGTTTTTTCTCTGCACTCTTGCAAGCTAAATTGTGACACTAAAGAAATTGGTTTAGATTGAAACAGTACAGAGAAATAAAAATGACTACATTTGTTCAAGGACATTAGTGTCTCTGTCCTTTTATTTTCCTTCTATGTGTGCATCTCTCTCTCTTTTTCTTGAACATATATGAGGTTGTGTTCCCTTAGGGACAGATGCTGCTATCCTTACACTGAATAATATCATATTTTGAGAGCAGTCTCACAGAAATTGGTGGATGATACTTCACATGAACCAGTCTAGCGGAGGTGCTGACACCAACCTGTTTCTTACATCCCTCTTTAATGTAAAAGAAGTACAAAATCCTTTATTAATTTGTTTCTTAAAACAAAGGATGAAGGGAGGAGGAAACAATTTGGAAAAAAAGTGTTGTGATTTCACTTGTTTCCAAGGAAAAAAGTTTGAACTTGCCATTTTTTTTCAGGGCACAGGTGAGGGTAACCTGCTCCTCATTGTTTCAAATGAAAATTGTTAAATGTTAGAACTTTTTGTGCCCAAATAACCCTTTTTCTCTAAGATATGCATTTTGATAATGCTGATTGATCTCATTAACTGTTTACATTTTTTTCAAAATGTGAATTCTGTTTTCATATTTGTACATTTTTACTGGGGAAAAAATAGAAATAAAGAGAATTGGTAAAATTAAATGTAAAAAATATATATGTTAATCTATTTCAATACCAAGAAAAAAAAAATTTCCTCCAACTACTGCAAAAGAAACATTTTTCTTTCACAAAAGATTTTGATTTTCAAGTAGTCCTAATTGCTACTAATGAATGACAAACAGAAAGGAGAAAATGTTAGTACCTTAAGTGAGTACAGAAAGACCTAGCAAAACAAAACAAAAAAGTATTTCAGTAGCTTCAGATCTGTCAATGATACTGTGAGACAGAGAGACAATTTATTATTTTAAATCCTATACTATTCTAAATAGTATTTTATAAAATAACTATTTTAAATTCTATACTTAAGATTACTATAGGTTAAAGGTTCTTAGCTTTTCACTGCAATCAGGCAGGAGCACAGCACCTAATCTTAGAAACAGTTATTTAGACTTCCTACGTATTTTCTGAATTTTATTTTCTTCATGTAAGCCAAATTCCTTTTCTTGACATTTGACAATACTTTCCAGTCCATCTGATTATCTATGAATAAAAAGCAAGCAAGATGTATCAATGTATCTTGCATCCTTAGTTTGCTTCAATAGTACATATTTTTTTTAAAAAAAATAGTGAATTCTATATTAAGTTGTGCCCTGTATTTATGAAACATCCTGTTGTTGAAGTAGAAATGCTATGATTATTAATGGAAATATCAGAAATTTTGTAATACATTAATAAGGATCTGTCTTCACCAGAATATTCAGGGAGACTCTCAAAGAAGAATTTTTAAGAAAAAAAACCTTACCTCCTCAAATATCTGTCTGTATTCAGACGAAAATCAGAGAACTGAAAATCACTCTGGGAGAAGATCTGCCTCCGATCTGCTCTATGGAACAGCAAGCATACCACATATTGATGACATTTAGATGGGAAGTTTAGATCTCATTTAATATGTAATTATTCTATTCTATTAATCTGATATAATCGTTACAGGTTATTATTATTTAATAATGTGATAAAGGATTGGAATCTTAGGTTTCTGCACTAGAACTTTTTATTTACATCTAGCTTGAGAAATCAAACTTTTGATAAATTTCAGAACACACAAGGCTAAAAAAAATTGGGGAAAAAAAAGAGAAAGAAAAATTGTGCTACTTTCATATATTTTAAACTAGGTTTTTAACACATGATATCCAATCTGAAAAATCATTTACAATTCCCTTACAGGACATTTTCATAAGACTGCTTGCAAAAAAATTGGCCTAGATTAAACTTGTTTTCATGCAAAAGACAACTGTACCATGGTCTAATAAATGAAAGAATGTGATGGTCTGCAGAGGCACTGCTTGGTACTTTTAGGTACTTGGATGAGGGAATAAAGAGTTTACTTAATAAACGTGCTATAGAAAAAAAAAATTGGATAACAACTGCATTGGAAAAAGGGTTTAAAATTCAAAATAATCTTGACAAGTTAGAGATATGGTATGGGAAATAAGAATGAAATTCATTATAATAAATATTAAGAACTCTATTTATGTGGTAATAATAGGCTGCAGAGATTCAGGATAAGACTAACTGTTTAGAAACCAAACTTGAAAAAAAGATTTTTCAGATTATGGTGAGCAAGAAGCTAGCCATGAACCGTCAAGGTTGTAAGAGAAAATTCTAGGATGTACCTAGGATGTTACATAAACAGATCTTGTAAGAAATGTTAATTTATTTTTTTTTTAAATATTTTCCATTAGTAAGGCCTCAAGTGTGGTTGTTGGGGGTTTTTTCTTTATTTTGGGCAGCTTGAGAAAGCACTGAGGCTCTGCCTGCTGCCAGTGGTACTTCTGAGGCTGTTCATCCCTCATATGTGAGAGGCTTTTGACTGGTTGTGATGTCAGATGCTGTGATGTTAGAAGAGATATACAGTCTTTACAAGAAATTGGATTACTTTAAAATCAATCATGGGTACCGTCCAGAAACTTCATTAAAGTTGTAGAGCTTCTTCTTTTGGCAGAACCATTTGTTCCTGTCGAGAGGAAAACAATGCATATACGATATAATGAAGAGAAACAAAAGAGAAAAGAACAATTAGGTACAAAAGATTATACCTCCACTTAAGCTCAAGAACTGAGAAAACACAGGATGTGAAAAAACTTTGCTAAAGTAATAAATATTGCATTATCAAAAGAAATGTGATACACAGAATTAACAAAATTTTTTTGTTATTTTTTATTTTGATATTTTTTAAAAACATGCATGTATATGTTCAATACCTGACTGAAATAACAAAAAATATAACTATTACTGGGTTTTTTTCAATCAGAAATAATGATTTTTGAAAAACCTTGGTACTGCTTCTTTTTTTTCAATTAATGTTTCTAAATTCATTCTCTAATCTGTTCTCCTTTTTCACTCAAGTTATAAACTTCTGCAAGTCCCTTAGTATGGTAATCTCTCTACAATATTTTGTGATTTACACTGGAAAAAATGTACTCTGGTTTAGAATAATTCTTTACAAATAAGTTATGGTGAAAAATTAATAATCCTGACAAAAGGTGGGATGAGAAATTTGTGTGCTACTGAGACTCTTTCATAATTTTTGATCCATTATTTGACAACAGTGCCATGAGTGCTGTTGTTACATTAAGATTAGGAAACACACTATTTCAGTTCTAAGATTCTGTTTTACCTTTTTATGTTATATTCTCAAAGCTCTTACAAAACTGTTTTCCGTTTGGTATCATTTGTCATTGATATCATTCTTTGGGTATAGTGTAGGTGAATCATTTTTCAAAGTCTGGCTCAAAAAAATCACCCATGGGCAATGGGCTGGCTCAGCGTGCGCTGTTCATAGATCGCTGTGTCATGTGAGAATCAGTGACCTTTTTCTTCAAACGGTTGGAACCTCAACTTTAACAATACAGTTATATTTAGTTACTATGTATTTAAAAATATTTAGCAGCTGATTAGAACGGTACAGAGTTTGTTTGTGTTTTGCACACCACACCGATTCCTATTCTTTTTCTTTTTACTGATTAGAGTAACCATTTGCTGCCATGTGAATGAATTTATTTAGAAATCTAGGGATAGATAGCAGTATAACCATGATAACTACAGTAAATGCAGAGACAAGTGAAAAACTAAATTGCTTCAATTTATGCAGTGGAAGCATCACATTTCTAAGCTGGCATGAGCATGAACTACTCAGACTTTCTGCATGTAATTTAAGGTTTGTATCTGGGTGTCAGGCTATGGTCCAGGGAGCTCTGGCTTTAAGCTCTGGCAAAGCAGGCAAGATGCAAACTGCCTGCCGCACTCATGCCAGCAGATGTGGAGGAAGGCTGCTGGAGCAGTGCCTGCTTTCCCTGCACTGATTCTTCTTTCTGCCTGTAAAGCCCTCTTGCTTATCCCCAGCAGGAGAAGTCCTGAGCACCAGTCTCTGTCTCACTTCCATTCCTCTTCCACAACCCTTTCTCTTGCTGTACGACTGTCTGTGGCTCCTTCTTCTCTGCTTCACTCCTGCAAAACAAGGAAAAAGAAGACTGGAGAGGGTTAGTGTATGAAGAGACTGGGCACAAGAGGAGGAGACAGGGAGATCCCAACAAAGAGGAAGTCAAGCAAAAACACCAGGAGGCCCCCATGGATGAACAAGGAGCTCCTGGGCAAAGTCAAACAAGAAAAGGAAGCCTACAGAGGCTGGAAGCAAGGGCAGGTAGCCTACAAGGAATACAGAGAAACTGTCCGAGCAGCCAGGGAGCAGGTCAGGAAAGCCAAAGCCCTGACAGAAATTAGTCTGGCCAGGGATGTCAAGGACAACAAGAAAATCTTCTATAGGTATGTTAGTGATAAAAGGAGGATGAGGGAAAATGTGGGTCCCCTCCAGAATGAAACGGGTGACCTGGTTACCCAGGATATGGAGAAGGCTGAGGTACTCAATGACTTCTTTGCCTCAGTCTGCACTGGCAAATGCTTGAGCCACACTGCCCAGGTCGCAGAAGGCAGGGACTGGGAGAATGCAGAACTGCCCACTGTAGGAGAAGATCAGGTTCGAGAATATCTGAGGAACCTGAAGGTGTACAAGTCCATGGGACCTGATGAGTTGCATCTCCGGGTCTTGAGGGAACTGGGGGATGAAGTGGCCAGGCCATTCTCTGTCATATCTGAGAAGTCCTGGCAGTCTGGCGAAGTTCCCACCGACTGGAAGAGGGGGAACATTACCCCCATTTTTAAGAAGGGAAAAAGGAAGACCGGAGGAACTACAGGCCGGTCAGTCTCACCTCCGTGCCTGGCAAGATGATGGAGCAGACCCTCCTAGAGACCATGCTCAGGCCCATGGAAAACAAGGAGGTGATTGGTGACAGCCAACACGGCTTCACTAAGGGCAAATAGTGCCTGAGAAATTTGGTGGCCGTCTATGATGGGGTTACAGCATTGGTGGACAAGGGAAGGGCAACTGATGTTATCTACCCGGACTTGTGCAAGGCATTTGACACTGTCCTGCATAACATCCTTGTGTCTAAATTGGAGAGACATGGATTTGATGGATGGACCACGTGGTGGATAAGGAATTGGCTGGATGGTCGCACTCAAAGAGTTGTGGTCAACGGCTCAGTGTCCAAGCGGAGAACGGTGACAAGTGGCGTTCCTCAGGGGTTGGTACTGGGACCGGCACTGTTCAACATCTTTGTCGGCGACATGGACAGTGGGATCGAGTGCACCCTCAGCAAGTTTGCCGACGATACCAAGCTGTGTGGTGTGGTCAACATGCTGGAGGGAAGGGATGCCATCCAGAGAGACCTTGACAGGCTGGACGGGTGGGCCCGTGTGAACCGCATGAAGTTCAACAAGGCCAAGTGCAAGGTTCTGCCTGTGGGTCAGTGCAATCCCAAGCACGACTACAGGCTGGGCAAGGAATGGATTGAAAGCAGCCCTGAGGAGAAGGACTTGGGGGTATGCTTGCTGAGAAGCTCAACATGAGCCAGCAGTGTGCGCTTGCAGCCCAGAAAGCGAACCGTGTCCTGGGCTGCATCAAAAGAGGTGTGACCAGCAGGTCGAGGGAGGGGATCCTGCCCCTCTACTCTGCTCTTGTGAGACCCCACCTGGAGTACTGCGTCCAGCTCTGGGGGCCCCAGTACAGGAGAGACATGGAGCTGTTGGAGAGAGTCCAGAGGAGGGCCACAAAGTTGATCAGAGGGCTGGAGCACCTCTCCTATGAGAACAGGCTGAGAGAGTTGGGGTTGGTCAGCCTGGAGAAAAGGTGGCTCCGGGGAGATCTAGTTGCGGCCTTCCAGTACCTGAAGGGGCCTACAGGAAAGATGGAGAGGGACTGTTTATCAGGGGGTGTAGTGACAGGACAAGGGGTAATGGGTTTAAGCTGAAGGAGGGTCGATTTAGATGAGATGTTAGGAAAAAATTCTTTACTGTGTGTGTGATGAGGTACTGGCACAGGTTGCCCAGAGAGGTTGTGGATGCCCCCTCCCTGGCAGTGTTCAAGGCCAGGTTGGATGGGGCTTTGGACAACGTGGTCTAGTGGAGGGTGTCCCTGCCTGTGGCAGGGGGGTTGGAACTAGATGGTCTTTGAGGTCCCTTCCAACCCAAACCATTCTATGATTCTATGATTCTATGATTCTATGATCCCTTTCCCTCCACTCCTCAGCGTCTGAAAAAACTCACCAACCCTTTCCCTGTGTCAGCTAGAAGCAAGCCACACCTTCGGAGTTTCTCTATCCTGTATGAAACTTCTCCAATAGCTGAAGCAACAGCTTTCTATTTCTTCTCAGATGGATAGCACTAGTGCCACAAAACAGAATTTTATTGACACTGTGAACCTTGAAACCAACAGGATTTTTTTCAAGCTATTCAGTCATTATTGGAGCATATTATCAGTAATTTGTGGAGTAGATTGCTTGATGTGGACATTTGCGTATATTTCTTACTTTAGCTACATATTGTAAGGAGACTTTGCTTGACTTTATTGTCTATTTTGATTACACCTTAATTCTAGACTATTATCTTCCTCTTTCTTACTATAATTTCTCAAGTTCTCTGATGTAAAACTCCATTTTATTTTGCTTTGTAAAGTATTATTTAGCCTTTCCAAAATTTAATATCTGTTGAACTCAAAGAAGTTCAGAGAAACGCAATAAGAATGATTAAAGGCATGAAATACTTTCCAAAAGAGCGATAGGTGGGTAAGCTAGGAATCTGGTCTGGAGAATAAATAGTTGAAGGGGATATCACAGAAGTCTACAAAGACTTTGGAGGACTTGGATGATTATCTCTCTTCTAGTATGGGAGCAGAGGGAAACAAATGAAACCAAGTTCAGAAGAAATGAAAAGCAGTGATTCCTCATGGAGTGAGTTACTGATTTATGGAAGTTTTTGCTCAGGAAGTAGTAGACTCTAGGATATTGTGTTTTCCATGGCACCAGGTAAGCTAAGGAAAAAATTCCATGGGGGCTATTAAATACAAAGAAACTATACCCTTCCCAGGAAGACAGTGAAATATAAACAACTAGAAGCTAAACAAGTAGTAGCACCAAAAAATCTTCCTATGTGCTTGCCCTGTCTTACTCTACATATGGTGTAGTGGGGAAGCCATAACTTCAGTTATGAGGATAAGTTACTGGTATTTGAGGACATGTCTATGTTTTTGTGAAAAGTGACAATAACTATATAGAATTTTCATTTTTTTCAGTTTCTTTCATTCCAGCAAAATTGGTACATTTAATTAATAATCCACTTCAAATGATATTTAGTTCGACTGTTGAAGAAACTCTCCAGCCAACAACTGCAACAGATATTAAAGAGATACTATTAAAGAAAAGACTGTAGAATTAATAATCTTGGCTAGTAATTCAGCTGCTTACGGTTATGTGAAGTATAGAGAAAGATGTGATAGTCTTTCTCAGTTGTAGCTTGTGTTTAGTGTGTAGCCAAATCTTCAGCAGTCAATCAGTAGTATTTGTTGGTGCACGGGAATAAGTAGGATATACTTTATTCTTCATTAAACATTCTGATAATTTATTTCAGATTTCATTGCAAGCTTGAAGACAGGCAAGACTAATACTAGCCAACAGTTGTGGACAAATCCTGTGTAGAACTAAGCCAACCACTTCTGTGCAAAATGATTTTCAGTAAAAGAATAAAACATTTGTCATTATTCATTCAAGAAACTCCTTAGCAATTAAATTGTGTTGCCAAGGATGAGCTAATTAAAAGCAAAATCTGCAGGGTAAACAATCACAAAACTGTCTATGAAGCTTTTTAAAATTATGATGTGAAAAAATCTATGTCTAAATTATTATAAATATATTTATGATTCTTTAAGTCCTGGAACATTCATATATCCTTACTTATGGTAGTCTAAAAGGTTTTCATAAGCTTAATACTACTACATTAACATCATGTAAAGATTTACATGTGCAACTTTATTGCACTGCAAACAGAAGTGTGGATTTACTTGTGGTTCATAAAGTTGCATAAAGTTTCAAGTTTTCCAAACTCATGACCCAGATTAATATTTTGACAAAAAGTAACTTGCCTGCCTTTAAAGCAACAATTGAAATTCTTGGAAGGGAATGTGAGAACTATTCATTCTCTAAGACAGTGATTTTTTTGCAACTATCTGCAGTTATTCAAGTAAGTTAAACACCCAGAAAAGACATGAGAACAAGACAAGAACATCCCATCTGGAGACCAGAATTAACTGAAAGAATTCAGATCTTGTCTTTGATTTTAAGGGAAGATCATTGGATCAAACTAAGGAACATCGAACTGCAGCATGATCTGCTCTGTATTTAGAAATTAGGGATTTATTTAATTTTTTTTAGACATGTTAATGTTTGAGAAGTAGTCCAAAGTTTATGCTAAATGAGTTGCAAATTTACTGTGGACTGCTGACGGCCTTGATGTTAGTTCACAGAGAGGAGAAAAAGGGAAAGGAACTGGGGGAGAGGTAGAATTGCCAAGGAGATCACAGAGGTTTGCAGAGCACCTGGGAGAATTTACAGGTGTGTCCTGGTTTCAGCTGAGAGGATTGATTTTTCTTCATAGTAGTTAGTGTGGGGATACGTTTTGGATTTGTGGTGGAGACAGCATTGATACTATAGAGATGTTTTTGTTCTATGGACCTATTGTTGAGCAGTGTTTACACGGGGCCAAGGCCTTTTCTCCTTCTTGCACTGCCCTGCCAGCGGGATGGCTGGGGGTGGACAAGAAGTTGGGAGGAGACACAGACAGGACAGGTGACCCAAACTGACCAAAGGGATATTCCATACTATATGACGTCATGCTCAGTTTATAAGGAGCTTGGGGGAAGAGAGAGGGGGGGGCGGCGGCGTTCGGAGCAATGGCTTTTGTCTTCCCAAGTAACCGTTACGCGTGATAGAGCCCTGCTTTCCTGGAGATGGCTGAACACCTGCCTGCCCATGGGAAGTGGTGAATGAATTCCTTGCTTTGCTTTGCTTGTGCGCGCGGCTTTTGCTTTACCTATTAAACTGTCTTTATCTCAACCCACGAGTTTTCTCACTTTAACTCTTCTGATTCTCTTTCCCATCCCGATGGGGGGGAGTGAACGAGCGGCTGCGTGGTACTCAGCTGCCGGCTGGGGTAAAACCACGACAAGGTGAAATACTGCAAGTAATATGTGAGGAAAATTCCCATTCTAAAGTCCTGTTCAACAAGCATCCCTCTGTGTGGAAACACATCAATATGCTTTTGATCAGTTATGTGCAATGTTACTCAGTGTCACTGGGGAAATGGGAGGTGTGTGTGGCACTTCTGTGATACCACAGTCTGGGGGCTGGTTGAAGGTTTTGCCTGTTTCTCCATTGCATGTTCCTGCCAGTAGGATCCTCAATTATGCCTGCAAGTAGACCTCCTTCCTTTCACATGCAGTTTACTCTTTCATACTGATATTCAAACCAACCTTTTGATAGCTTTTTGATAAATACATGAAAATTATTGGGATTTGTTTGCAACCACTTTTTTATATTTGGAACCTCACTCCCAGAGAAGGGAATTATTTGTGTTCCATGGATGAAATTAAGTGCTTGCAAACATTGAGAGAAAAATCAATGTGCATTTCTAGCAATGCAAATATAGTTAGATATTCAATCAGAAAATTGTAAGTACAGTTACAGAAAGAGAAAAGCAAGAAAAGAAAAAATAGGTTTTGAGTGTACTTGCCTGTAGACTGCTTTAGTTTTCTACCTAAGACTTTCAAGGTATTCCTCAGTTGTGGAAAGCAGTTGTGCTCTAAGTTTTTCCTCAGCACTACCTGTCAGAATTAGCTTCCAGCAGCAGTGTGTGGAGCTGGAGATGCGGCACTCGGGCACGGTGGACTTCAGGAGTGTACAAAATACGGGATCCACTTCCACTGTATATGAGAAGTTCAGAACTTTTATTCTAGGTCTTTGAGAGTGATGTGCTCCTATGTGACCAGAGAGTCTTGCCTTTCCTGCTGTGGTGAGGCAGGATACACTTCATAAATGCAGGGCTCAGTGGTGGCAGGATGACTGTGAGTTCCACCTTATGTGGGATTTTTGTTGATTCACTGGAGCAAGGGGAATAAATCAGCAGATCTGCTTTGGAGAACAGAGCTCACTGTGAGCTTCCAGATTCAGAAGTGAAACCACCTTATGACAGTTCTGTCTTCTTGTCCTGTGTATTTTGAAGCAAAATGATAGTTTACATTTAAGTAGCCCTTGCTAAAATTAAACTTCTTCACGTATTTCATAAAAGAAGTTACTACAGTCACCACTGAAATCTGAAAAGGTTCTTCTGAAGTTTTTCAGATTATCTTTACCCTCACTGAATGAAGCATAGACAGCTGATGCTCAGAATTTCTTTAAGCAACATATGATTTTTACCTCATCTATTTAATATGGGTTAGCAGTTTATTATAGTGTAATATTTGTAAAATATTTCTGTAGTTTGTTCACTCACACAGTGAAGGCAGATCAGATAAGGTGCTAATAACCAAAGTCTCAATAGAATTATTATTTGTTTATTATTTATTTAATTAATTAATTTAGTAGCATTAGATCCATATGTGGAGTGTGGCAACTGTAATGATTGTGATGTTATTATTTATCACTTATCCAAGTTCCACCTGCTATAAAGAGACAAATCGAGAAAATATTTTGTAGCCATCAGTAATGACAAAAATAATCACCATATGTATTACTATAGTTCATCCAGAAGAAGTTTCAAATTATAGTGGACTGTTAGAAGTAAAGTATTATGCAATCAGAAAAGATCTTAAAAATAATTGCAGCATACGACCACAATTCCAGAAAATAATTTTGTTGGTATGAAATATTGAAATACAGGCTCTTATACCACTTTGTAGATCGTATGTCACAAGAAAGATTGCCTGAACACAAACCTAGTGGTTCATTTCTGGTTTAAAATGTGTTATATTAAATAATACTTAGGCTTCTTTTTCCAAGCTACCTTCTCTCCCAGACTTTTGTTAGTTCAAAGCCTCCTGTCATCACATAGTTTACCAATGCTAAGCTATTTTTAAGAAGCCAGAAGATTTCAGAAATACTATAATTTGGGGGCAATCTCTTTCAGGAAACATTTGCCTTATGGCCCACATATTACCATTTATTTTACAGAAAGATGCTTTTAGCACTAATAGTTAGGAAATAGACAGCTGCTAGCTTCAAGCAGAAAACTAAAACAACTTTATGAATACATATAGAATTTATTTTTGGTTAATATGGGTAGTTCTGGATGGCAAATTGCTTTTTACTTTATAAAATGTGTTCTACTAATGAAAACATTTGAAGTTGAAAGAGGAGAAAAATATTTTTTTGCCATTAAATTAAACCAAGCACTGTATCCAGCATGTGAAATCTATTTTGTATAGAGATTGATGGAATTAAAAATATTTTTTAAATTAAGACCATATTGAGGCTAATATATAGGGAAGGCTGTTTGCTGGACATGCTTGTGCCACTGGAAAACATTCGGTTTTGGACTTGGAGGACTCATAGGACATGACACAACTTTTGATCTTAAAGGATTGCTTCTCTGCACAATTTTTAAGATTTTTTTTTTTTTGCTGTTTTGTTTCTGCTAATATCTGTTTTGATTCTCATAAATGCAAGACTGTAAATGCACCTTCAGACTCTAGCAGAAAGCTTCTTCCAAATTCAAAATTCTTTTTCTGAACAATGAGCATGAGGCTTATCTGACAGGCACCGAGGACCAATGTGAAGCATGCTCCTTTGTTTGAGCACAAACTTCTGCTTTCACCTTCAACAACTCAATTTAATATTGACGTATTTTTATCTGAAGTAGCTTAAGATGCTGATTTCTGTTGTCTGATATCTAAACTGACCTTGGACATTGATATTACAAGACTTCCCATACTGATGCAAATAAACATAGCAAATAGAATGGAAACATTCAGGTAATTGTACACAAAAGAAGGAATTAAGTACTAAGAGCTAGGCATCTGAGTCACTCATCTGACTCCTTAGATCTTTAAATAACTTTATGTATCTGGCCTTAACTGACCACGTGGTAGTGGGAAAATGTGAATTGAAGTGCAGCTCTTTTGCTTTGAAAAGATTCGTTCCCAAATTGAAATGCAGCAAACTCTAGGACTGCTGCCTGGACAAATGTCAAAGTCATACAGCAAATCAAATTCTAGAGCACTTTTTCAAAGGTCATAAAATGCTTGCAAAGGAAAATGTTTTCTCTGGAAAGGAAAATATGGTCAAAGATATTACCTATTACTGCCCCTGCCTGTACTCTATGCATGGAGATTTTTACATTAAAATATGAAATAATTGCAAGGTCTCAGTTTTCACACAGTGATAACTGTGTGGGCAAATGTTGCCTTTTTGACAAATATTTCTGTCTGCTTCTTTTTATTTTGCATTGGTTTATCTATTCAGTTGGTGTCCTTCCACTATTTTGGGATAAATAAATAAAAGATAGGCTCTATCATGGTCACAGAAGACAAATGTTTAATAAATTGTTTTAAAAATACCAAGATAAGAACAAGGGAAAATATATTTTCTTCGAAGAAATTGTGAGAAAAGAGCACCAGAATAGGTGAAAATAAAATGACTGCAAAATGAGCTTTAGTAAGAGACCTCTACAAATAATTTCAGAAAAAATTGACATTTTCCATTTTTTCAATGTTGTGATTTTGAAGACAGTTTTGTATCTGTGTTCTGGGAAGGAAATGAGGTATCTTTATATGGAATTAGTCTGATGGTTTGAATGATTCAACCAGAGAAAGAAAAAGTGAATATTGTTTTGATGTGTCTGTTCCACCTCCTCTGAAAGCAGGCTGGAGGAAGTGCAGCTGTTCTCTTTGAATCTCCTGTCCTTCCTGGAGGGAAAAGAGCACTGCTTCTATTGGATGGGTGCAATTCAGCAATACTGATGTAATCCCAGTCTACATATCTGAAAAAAACCTGGTTTTGCAATTAGAATTATAGCCATCTTCAGTTTTTCTTAGATAACACAGATGCCTATGGTGAAAGTGGGGAAAGCATTTCAAAGCAAGTTCCTTCTGCATTTCACCTTATTGGCCTAATTTAGCTCGTTAGCTGGGGAGAAATTGTTGTGGGTTTGGGGTTTTTTTATTAGCTCAGCAGGACAGCCTGTTATGTTGACATGAATCTCTTTACACAGCAATGCACAAAAGACTTCATCTCCTAAAAGAGGCCTTAGAGAAAATAAACCTCACATTTTCCTATGATGAGCCCTGCAGTGCCTGAACTAGCCTGCACCTTCTGACTCTCAGCTCCTTTGGCAGCTCTCAGACTGGACACCCAATAAATGCCTTATTTCAGGCAATAATAATGAAAAAAACCCAAAGTCAGAAGAGAATCAGATCATAAAATCATAGAATCATAGACTGGTTTGGGTTGGAAGGGACCTCAAAGACCATCTAGTTCCAACCCCCCTGCCACAGGCAGGGACACCCTCCGCTAGACCACATTGCCCAAAGCCTCATCCAACCTGGCCTTGAACACTGCCAGTGGAGGGGGCATCCGCAGCCTCTCTGGGCAACCTGTGCCAGTACCTCACCACACACAGAGTAAAGAATTTCTTCTTAACATCTAATCGAAATTGACCCTCCTTCAGCTTAAACCCATTGCCCCTTATCCTGTCACTACACTCCCTCATAAACAGTCCCTCTCCAGCTTTCCTGTAGGCCCCTTCAGGTACTGGAAGACCACAATTAGATCTCCCTGGAGCCTTCTTTTCTCCAGGCTGAACAATCCCAACTCTCTCAGCCTGTCCTCATAGGAGAGGTGCTCCAGCCCTCTGATCAGCTTCGTGGCCCTCCTCTGGACTCGCTCTCTCTCCTGTACTGGGGCCCCCAAAGGTGGCCAAGAAGCCTGCTGCTGCATAGCAGCAGGCAGGCTGCTGGGGACCCACAGCAGTGCGGGGTGCAGGCAGTGTGCCGGCAGCTGCCCACGCCCCTGGGTGCTCCAGAGCAGGACGGGGTTTTGTGTGTAAATGAGAGGCATTTCATTTTTCAAACCAGTGTACAACATCCCCTTCTGTTGAGAGCAAACACAGGAAGTCATCCAGCACTGAGTTAATGACAAAAGGGCTTTGGTTCTTATTTTAGTGAGACAAAGCTCTGTTGCTGCTTCGATGCGCTTCTTCCCCTGTACTTCAGTGCCACAAGTTCATGTCCCAGCTGGGGACTTGGTCTCTTGGTGACACTGTTTTTTGGAAGTCGGTGTTCTTGATGCTAAAAGCAATTATTGCAAAGGGGGAAATTCAATCTGGAAAAGGTAAAAACTCTAAGGCCAAGCACCGTGTAGTACCTGTTCACTGATTCATAACTAAGAATAGGAATTAAATAGTAGGTTGGTTTAGACTCTGCCTTTCCCAGCAGCTGGCCTCTAAGGCAACTGTTGTTGTGTCTTGTGGGATGAATTAAAGGGGGGAGGAAATGTGATAATAAAAATAATAACAACAAAATATGTCATGGCTGGTTTATCTTTTAAGGAAATGTCACTTCTTTCTCTCGAGTTGCGTGTATTTTTTAATTGATTTTGTACTAAGGATATCTAAGTTTTATACATCCGAGTAGCAACAGATTTTAAATTTAGTATTTTAAAGGTGGATGTAGACAAAAATGGGTAATGGAAAACTATGTGTCATATGCATAAACCTAATAAACTGAATTTATTCCTATTTCTTACTGTTCATCGGATGGTGAGGCTCTGATGCTTTTGAATATCAGCCACTTACAGGATTGAAACTGCAGACACTTTCTTTTTGTGCACAGTGGATTATTGCAGTGGGAAGAGCTTCTGGGGAAGAAATATATATGTATATATGTTGCACATGTTCTGTTTTGTTTCAATAGAGTACTTTGCAAAAAGAAGGCCAAATCCACTTCTGGTCAGGGAGGGAGTGGTCGATGTATTTCCACGTCTTGTGGGCATGAGTACTTTTTGGCATTTATGGTTAAAAATTCATGGTTAAGATTTATGCAGTCACCCATTTAGAATGTTTTATTTTTGAAAATTCAAATGTAGGGTCTGCAAGATGGCTCTAACGTAAACTGAAAAACCCTACCAGCTCACCAGATCACGCAGACAGAAAGTATGATGTTTCCTGATGGAAGAAACAGCGTTTCCTGTTGACCCTTAGAAAACTATAGAAAACTGCCAAATAGCTATAGATCAGACTATTCTGTGTCTGTCAGAATATTCTGTTCTTGCTTTCCATAATCAGCCCATGCCAACAAAAAAATAAAACCACAAAAAGAACGAGCATCACTTACACCAATCAGGAAGTGTTTAGCTACAATCCTCTTATCTGTTCAACAGCCTGGTGCTGTGGGGTCTCTTCCCAGTGACACAAGGACTTACACAGGCAGGGAGCACCTGTAGTGCCAATAGCGGTGATGCATGTTAATCCTCAAAGCGTTGATGGGAGACCAGACCACAGACTCCAAATCATTACTCTTTGCAATGAGGGAGTCAAGGCAGCTCCACTGAGTTCAGAAATGAATCAAAGAAACAGCTGGCAGAAAGACAACACATTTTTTGTAGCTCCGAGGATGACACTGATCACAAAAGACAGTCATGAGAAAACACTCAAGTGTCAAATCGAGCAATTTTGAAGGTTTCTAAAAGGCAATCAACTGTTTATGCTCTGTCCCTGACTACTATTTTCATTTATTCTTGTGCTTAAGAGCTCTTACCATTTTGACTTAAAAAAAGTTAGTGACGTTCAGAGTTCATCACTAAAATTTGTTTAGATATTTTGATCTCAATCCAAAGCAATTTCTTTCTGGAAGGTGTAAGAGCTCTAGAGTTGAGAAATTTGCAGAAAAGGGTTTTGTGGAAAATCAGGTTTTATTCTTAGAATCCTGCTTCTGGATTTTACATCCATATATAGGGATCTTTATTGGTTTATTTACTCCTACAAAGACAAATATGCAAATACAACCCATATGCATCTAGAAGAGCTCAAACAGCACTGGACATATAAAAAACAAAATAACAATTTGAGTTTCAATCTAGGATTTTTAACTCAATCTCTCTTTTTTTTTTTTTTTTTAAATATTTGGGTTTATTCAGAGTGTCACAGATCTGTAAATACTTTTCCATTTCCCTAACTTTGTGTAAAGACAAGTAGTCAGGGAAACTTTGGTAGCACTGCCCAGCATTTCCAGAGTTATGTGCACTATGCCTAAAGCATATTGGTGGGAACAGTGCATGAAGTGACCTATTCAGCATCATCCAGTGGGCAAAAGGAAGGTGGTGGTACGGAAACTCAGAGGTGTGAAATTCCAATCCTATATCCTAAAGTATTCATGTATCTACAAAAAATGTAGCATTTATACATTTTTTCCTAAGAATTCTTTGGACAATTTTACCAGCCAATGAAAGGAACTGAAGCTTCTTTATCTTTTTTCTTTTTTCCCTGCTTTTTTTTTTTTTTTAATCAGCTTTTAGTCAGGATTTGTTTTATTTCTTACAAGACAAAACCAAGTTGGATGCAAGCAAGACAATAATTGGATTAGATTTTTTTTTATGTCTACTAATTAGCTGATGACTGATGAACATATCAAGCTATTGCTTGATTTCCTTTTCCCTTCTCTCTGTTTTATACTCTGTCTGCAAAAGTCAAATCACATGTGGCACATGTACATATTGCAGGTTCCAGTGATTTTATCTTGACACAAGGTGAAACCGTACCTATTTAGTAAAGAGCATAATAGAATATTTCAGTGAAGAGTAATGCAAACATCTGTTTATATTCCTGTTTCAGCTGAACAGGAAGAAAACTGAGTATCTGTCACAGACAAGTTGTGAGGGCTAATTAGAAACTGATAAAAAAGGGAAGAGGAGGAATAGCAAAGACTTCAGAATAGGAAGTCCAACCTTACACTATTGCTGTATGACCTCTTTTTGTACACTATTAAATGTTTTCCCCCTTCCCACCACTCCTCCTCCTGTACAGCTTCACACCCCCTCCTCAAACACAGTCACATGCTGGGACAGATTTTGCAGACCCTTATAATACCTGAAAGTGAGAAAGTTTTTTAATTCTGTCACTGGTTTGCTATAGCCATTAACTCTATATTTGTAAGTAAAACAACGCTGTTTTTAGTGTATTCTGTTGCTCTCAATTTCATGTGTTCATTGGCAGCGATCCTTTCTCTTCTTTGTTATTTCTAGGCTAAATGAATGACACTCTTTAATACTCTTTTCCTAGACAGGTGTTTCTCCCAGTTGTCTTTGTAGTCCTTCTTCTACTCTGCATTCCTCTTTTTTTTTTTTTTGGAGATGGGTATCCAAAAAGAAGTTTAATTTATGTTTTGTACAGTGGCCCTTCTTCTTAAACCTTCTTGAAGATAACTGATACAATACAGAAATGAATTTGCTTTCTAGTAGCTGTTCTTTACTAGCAGCACACATTCAACCTGATGAAAATATTTTCTTTCATTTCTGGAGTCACTTAAGTACCGTGTTCACTGCTTTTTCCCCCAGTCAGAAAGAATGAAAGAAAATAAATCTTTGTATCCATACCAAGTTTCTGCATTTCAGTATCTCCAGTCCTCCAGACCACCTTTCTTTCCCTACCACACCCTGACCCTTCCCTATACTTACAGTGCCTCCCAGATTTGTGTTGCCTTGCATTTTGTGCAAAAATCATTAATGAAATTATTATTAATGAAAATAAGATCACTCCCACAGCAAACCACTAAGGAACTTTACTAGTGACCTGGCTCAAGCCCAACTGATCCGTTTACAGTGCAAGCCATTGCCGTGTTTCATTTCATCATTTTCTACTGCTACTGTCTGTTCTTCTACCAACAGGAGCAACTGTTTTTATGATACACCGTAACAAAACATCCAGCCAGATAGGACCCACCCTGTTTTTTTAGTTATTAAGAAAGATATTAACCTACTTACTCTGGTAAACTGTTTAAAATATTTCCTATAGCTCCATCTGAATCATCTTCCATTCTTTCAAAATTTGACCTAATCTTTTTTTATAACATTAAGATCAGATTAGTGGATTTGTCTTTGTTCCTTTATTTTTCTGTTTTCTTAAATAGAGATAGTGTGTTTGCAATGTTCTAGACATAGTGTGCAGTCCTTAGCTTGAGTATTTATTCAGGAATCTTAATTATCAAGCCAAACACTTAAGTACAGAAAAGTCAATGATAGAAGGTAATTAGGATGTCAGGCAAATAAAAACAGTAGTTTCACAAATATGTGTCTTTTGGAGACATGGCAAGGAAGAACATTGTGGTAAAAAGGTCTAGTTGAAGATGCCTGTTTGTCATTGCAAAGGGTTTGGATTAGATGACCTTTAAAGGTCCCTTCCAACCCAAACCATTCCATGATTCTATGAAAGAATTAGTAGATATGGATGTTATAGAAAATATTTAGGAGTAAAGTTAAATGAAGACTGATTTTTTTTTTTTATAAATTAATGACTGTTACTGGCTTGAGTTTCAGGAGAGCACTGAAAGTGGGTTCTGTTCTTGGTGTGCTTGGCTTGCTTTCTGCATGATTTTGAACAAGTCACCATGTCTGTTTTCCTTTACTGACATTGAGGATAACAACATTTTCCAAATTCATAAATCAACTTCAGAAATATCCATTTCATAGTGTACTTTTTTGTAGGTGGTTTATATGATGCTGTAGATAGATATGCTAAAGCAAGGCAAAAAGAGGAGTGACTGATTTTGAATTTCTAGTTGTGAAAATACAAACTAAAAAAATTCCTTAAAAATGAAGGACACAAAGATGTTTGGGTTTGTGGTTGGGGTTTGGGGGTTTTTTTTTTGTTTGTTTGTTTGGTTTTTTGGTTGTTTTTTTTTTTCCCAGAAAGGATTCAAATCTGACATCAATATTAGTCCAATGGCTTTTGTGGAATAAGTACAGCTGACATGAGTACTGGTACAGACAGAGTCTTTCAGTCAACAGCTGCTACCGCCACATGACGATGCCTTTCACTAATAAATTATTACTGTAAAAGTCATTTAACATTGCAGGTTTTTATATGTTGTTTTGAAGAAGTGTTTTTTATCTTAGTTTATCAGCCCACCATGGCCCACAAGTTTCTGATGCTAACGATGGCTGTACAATGTCCATCATTTGGACATTGGCCAGCATTTTGCCATGGCCTAAGTATGTTGACAATCTCCAGAATGTCACCGTGATCATGATACACTGTGAAATTTCCTGAGACCATGTTACATTTTTAAGGAGTATGAGGTACACACAGAGGTAGTCCTCTGTGATGCATCTTTTCTTTACTTATGCTGAAGACCAACATGTAAGCTTATCTAGCTGATCATGAAAGCTTTTATGGACCATTTCTTAGAGTCACAAAGCAGGAGCAGAATCAATCCAGTGAAGAGGAGGAGAAAACACAGTAACAGATTTGTAAAATCCTGCTCATTATAGCACTTTGAATATCACTGGATGAGTCAAATTGCATGCCATGCTGGTTTTGTACTTGAAAGCATACAGAACATTCATTTACAGCAATGCTACATATTCACACATTGGAGTTCAACTCAGGTTCAGATCTGCAGTGTACAGAAGTTTTCAGAATTGCACGTATTTGCTGGCCTTTTGAAATGTAGGGAATGTGCCAAAAATTATTGGAAGCCAGTGACTCGTCAGCTGAGTGCCTGCCTGGAGCTGGCTTTGGCCCTTTGTGTTTGTTCTGCATTTCTGCTATACATTTCAAGAATTAGATCATCAAAGTGGTATATAATTTCTCTCAGTACAAGCAGTCTAATATTTCTACACTTGGGAATTATTAGCTGCTTTCAATCAAATTTACTTAAGTGCTGCCAGCAGATCTGTCCTTACCCTGCAGACATAATTTGGTCCCATTTAAAGCTTACCTTGCCTTCTTATGGGGAAATGATCTCTTTTGCCATTAACATTTCACTGATTCTTCCTGATCATATGTCTTGGTGGATATGTGTGCAAATATTTTGTGGTATTTTCCAGGAGCACTGTTATATTTCTGCATATTAGCTTTTTTTGGCATTCGACTGATGTGCAGAATGCAAAATGAGTATTTTGGGTTTTTGCATGTTACGCACACACACATGTTATGCATGCAGGAGAATGAGAAACATATTTCACTGCCAGATCTGAACTCCTGTGGAAGATTTATTCAATGAACTTCTCTAAAGATCTGCTTCAGTGTTTTGTGACTAAAGACAAAATGTGGGATATGTGTGAAAATTGTTAGGTAGTTGTGTAGGATCTTGATAACTTAACAGCCATAATAAATGGTTAATTCAGTTGGACACAATTTTCCCTTTATTAAACTCTGCTGATTGCCAGTAAGAGGAAAGTATGTAACATTTCATTTTACTCTCTTTCTTAGTGCTGCAGATGGAATTTTAAAATGCTTTCTTTCTCTGTTTTAAAGTAGTATTTTTATTATGGTAATGACAACCCTAGTATAGATCTTTTATCTGAAGGGTCGTGGAAATACAAAATTAATGAGCTTCTGTCTCCTGAAATTTAATTAAATCATACCTTGTATATACATAGGCCTTCACATAGAGCTGAATGGATTCCCCTGAAAGCATTTAACATGGTAGAAAATGTTTTTATTTTCAGCATTTTTAGAGCATATTCTCACACCCACTTTTCACTACTGAAATCACAAATAAAATTCTATTTTTATCAGATAGGAAACTGTGTATTTTGTATTAGTAAAATAATTCAGCTTTTGGATTCTCAAATGTACTCATGTTTGTTGTTTTCTTTGCCAAGTAAAGATTTTTCCCAGTGAAACAGATTTTAAAAGCATTTCATTAGCCTGCAGCACTTCGCTTCTGCCACTGCATGGTGCTGCACTAGGCTGCAAATTCACAGCGGGTCTCTGCGTGTCATTTGAAAAGTGTCTTTCTAGACGAGGCCGGTGTCCCTAATTCACAGCACAAGGAGAAGGAGAGGGAGCTGTTTTCCCGAGACGCAAAAATGTGCTTCAGCTCCTCTTCTCAGTGTCAGGAACAGGGACGGGACCATGGCAGCAGCATTGCTGCAACCTGTGCTGGGATCGGTTCTTCCTCCCGCTCTGCTTCTCCACTCACTGGCATACTTCGTGTGCAAAACATTAGTTTTAGTTAGCATTAGTGCTAGATGTCCTCCGAAATACTATAAGCTCATCTCGGTAAGGGTTCGCAGCCACACTAAAGAGATGTAAGAGACCAGACAAGACAACAGTCGCTGTGAGAGTGGATGATAAATAATCCCTGGGTTTCCACATAGAGCTTCAGGAGGAAGCTGACATACCAGTCTCTTTAGCTAAATTTCACCTTTTACTTTCCCTGGACAGGTTATCCTGCAGCAGAAGTAGTATTCCAGCACCATGAGCCAAAATATCCAAAGCTGAAAAACCCACGTGGAATATGACAGAAATACGACATTTTAGTTTTTATCTGTGGTAGCAGGTTTCATGAAATGGAGGCAGAACACTAACAAAGATGATTATTGCTGTTGTGGAAATAAAAATATTAATTTTATATTTCTTCTTATATAGACAGTGGCACAATATAAGCTTGTAGAGTTGATGCAAATGCAAAGCACTCTGCAATGGCAAATACATCTGATAATATATAATATATAAAACAGTAGTAAGAAAGCAAAATGCTATAAAAGATATTAAAATTTATATTTTCCAAATTAAGAATATTTCTCTTTTAAGTAGCTTGTGATGTTAAGATAGGGGAAAAAAAGTCTGGGAATATCCAAGAAAATGCTGATATTCTAACTGTGACTCACCATATTTTTTGTTTATGTATAGTGGCAGCTACAAATCCCTTAAACATTTGTTCCCAAATTTTTCACCTTTGTCAAGGCATCATTACTTAATAAAATAAATATGGCATATGTTAATAAGTTAATCTAGAACACTATTTTACTTTTATAGGAATCATAATTATGAGGGTGATGGCTTTATTGTTATTGTGGATGCCTAGATTTTTCATCTATCTCATTTGATTTGTGTCTTTTTTTGCAGAAAAGTTATATCCTGGCAAAATCAAACTTGTATTACAAAAGAAGTAAAGTGGATTTGGTTTGGTTTGGTTTAGTTTAGTTTAATCGAAGGTGGGTATTTTAAAAAACATGTTAACCTGGGAAGCCCAGTTACAACCTGTGTTTTCCTATATTTAAGAATATTTAACTGTGTGTGTTTTCATTGTTTTTGTCAATGTTTATATAGGAATATGAATTCATATATGAATGAAGCATATGGGTATGAATGGTTAATGTTTTTATATTTTTGCCTGCTATCTAATCATTCAGAAACTATTTATTCTACATAGATGCATTGCCTGTTGAAACTGTTTAACTTAAGATAGCCAGTATACCACTTCACGGAAGTGGGGCAGGGAGGAAGATCACATTCTTATAGCTTATTATGAATACATAAAGAAATTTCAAAATCCATCTAAGGATTTTCTTTCATTTGACAAATACACTTTTGCAGGACAACAGACGCCAACACCTGCATTTACAGTGCACATTTCAAAATGCAAGTATCAGCTCTGGTTTGAACACCTAAAGTTGAAGGATGGATGGAAAAAAATGCAGAATTAAAGATTTCTGGGTATTTCTAGGTGTGGAAAATGTGAAAATAATAAAAATATTCCTGTAGTATTCTATTCAAAATTAACAGAAAGAGTTTTTGCTAAAGCTCTCTATTCACATTTGGCTGGGGATATAGGAAGTGCATTTTATCTTTGAAGAATGATCTCTGCCTAAATTGGAGAACTAACTAGGTACATTTTAAAGCTAAGAACATTCTAAATAAAGATGAATGAAAAAGAGAACTTAATATGACACCTTTAAATAATGGTATCTCCTTTAATATTGAAGATGCAAGAAAAACTTTAGATTATGAAGTAATGATTTAATTGTAGGTCTCATCACTCTCCTAATACAATCCTTAAATCTAGCACTTTATTTCTTCCTTTATATTTCCTTGCTGTATTAGCTTAACTTCTCAGAAATGTTTAAATATGTAGGTGGATCATAAACCCCCAAATTATTAAGTGTTTCTCTCTCTTTTTTTTTTTCCTCCTGCAATATTTTCCTGCTGTTTCCCAGCAAAATTATCATATGGCAAATGGAGATGCCCTATCTTTTCATTTTGATGACAGTGAAAATGAATTAGATTATAAGAGAGAGATTTTCTTATGTGTTCAATAATATATTCTCAATAATTAATCATTCAGGAAAAAAGTGTGAGTCATACTGCAGGAACATGTAAAACAATAGTTGGAAGCACGCTGGTGAAACTACAGCCTGTGATTTGAAAAGTCTTCTAGTTTTCTTTATACAATAATTGTACAAGAACATACAAAATTAGGTTTATTTTAGAGTGTGTGCCTATCTGAGGAGTGACCTAAATTGATTTTGGCAATTATAGACTGAATTCTAAAAATATATTACTCCTTCTAATGTATCCACATTACATATTGGGAGTTAACAGGAAATGAGTTGCTATTCAGCTGAAGCATGCAAGTGTCAGTATTTAGCTTACTTGATTTTTTGATATTGACATAGGATCAGAGAAATTTGATCAGAATTAGTGATCAGGAAAAGAGAAGACTCAACCCCCACTTTTAATATTTTCAAGTCTAAAGTGTTTAATTCTTCAGGCTTTACAGCTGTATGCTGGAGCTGATTTGATTTGCAGAGGTGTTTAAATGCCGAACTTGTTGAAGTCAATGCATAAGTGAATGATGTGCATATCTGAAAAGGCTTGAAATCTATACCAGTCTTTCCATTGATTTCAGGATGGAGATAGCAGTAGCAAGTCATCTTGTTGGCCTTAGTGAAACACTGGTTTTCTTCCTCTATGACTTCCTCAAAGGCTAAAGCTGAGAGACCGGTTATGTTACAAACCTGAAATGCTGGAGATCAAGTCAAGTCCATTTTGCTGCTGTTTGGTGGTGGGATTTTGGTTTGGGTTTGTTTCATACCTCTCATGTAAGTAATTGTTGAAGGGGACATAAATTACATTTGTTAAATAATGTAGTTTCCTAAATCAGTCTAAAAATTCTAGGAGTTAAAATCTACTGAGAGTAGAGATCTCCACATTCCTGCAGTACCTCATTTTTGTCTGGTCATGGGAGCAGCATAATTTCTGAATTTTGAATCTATTTCAACTGCAGGCTGATAATTATAATATTTTTAAAATGAGGGTATGAGCTACAGTCCTAGAGGAAAACATGTAAAATATAATGTTTAATGACCACCTTCCCTGACATTCTACTAGTGGGGGTTTTTTCTACCAACACTACAACTACTTTTAACTGCAGTCTACATAACTGAATTTTTGTTGGTAATTTTTGTTGTTTGTTTTGTATTTGGTCATCCTTTCTCTTCCCTCTTGTTTCTTTTCTGCTCCTCTTCTTTTCACTTTTCACCTCTACAATTGGTATTCCGGTTTTCAACCTTTTTTCCTTGCTCCCTGTTTCCTGCATTGCTAGAACTTTCCTACTCCACTCACAGTCGTCACTTTGACTGATTCTGACAGTCCTCCCTACTCAATGTTTTCTTCTTCATTTCAAGGACAGCTCCTACTGCTGATCTCTTCTACATAACCCTATTCACCAATTCAGGCAGCTGGATTGACATCACCATTTTTTCTGCTGCTTCCACATGCATTCACTTTTCTCTTTGTAGTGAGAGCCACAGCAGTCCTCAGAAGCACAAAAGGAGCAAATCATGTGTAGGTCTGGTGTGATTTTGTATGATGACTGGCAGTTCCTGGAGGTTCTTTGTCAAGGTCCCGCATTTTGTGTCAGCTATGTAGCCTGGAGGAAATTCCTTTATTTGATTTAAGAACAGTGTAAATGATCTATAAAATCATTGCCCTACATTTGAATTAACAACAAGAAATTTTTGAGAGTGCATTCAAAAGACCCAAGTAGTAACAGTCAAATTTGACTGCCTCTTTAGGTTCCTATCACCATAAGAAGGCATTTCATTGGAAGATTTTCAACACGGGTCAATAGAAACTGTGAAGACCCAGTATTTCTGAGAAATTAGGTTTCTAAATATGGATGTAGATGCCTACATTTACATAATAAGATTGGAACCCATGAATCACATGCTGTATAGATTGATTCTGAACTGATTTCTTTGTTCAGTTATTTGTTCTCAGTTCTTGAGACACTAGTATCAAAACTAGATATTTTAAACAGATTATGTTGAATATAATCATAATTTTTGATACAGAAATAATAATTCTTTCTGTCCCAAATCCATGATTTTGAATACTAAGCTACATATTTGTATCAAAAAACATGTTGAGCCATTCATTAATTAATAACACTAAGGCTTGATATTTACTGTTGAATTTTTATTTGTATCTTGTGTCCTATTTTATTGCCTTATGTGAAAATACATTACTTACGCACCTATCATAAAGGTATCTGTACTGGTGATAGTAGAGGATAGTGAATGGCTAGCCTACTCTCTCTAGTTGATCAGAGCTTTGTCATCTTGGTCATTTCCAGAAATCTGTGAAAGGTTTAAATTAATCTGCTCAAGGGATAACAGCATGATATAGAGCTCTTTTGTTCTCTTTCCACTCAAAAAATGGAACTTGAAGTGAGTAAGAATGAAAATCAGCCATAATAAAAATGGTTGGTACAAATACTTTGATTTTACTGATGTACCAGATCAATCATACAAGTGGCTTTTAACTCAATTCTATTATTTTTCTTTACCTATTCAGGAGCTGTGTTCATGTCATGGGAAAAAAAGACTCAAGACCAAAACTTTAGTTTGCTGTAGAGCTTGATTTGGTTCTGTGTGTCAGACACCTTTTTCATTGCTGAAAACAGGGCAGGACAACATAGAGGATGAAGCTTTGGTGAATCTGTGTTTTGCAAGCTTGTTAAAAATCTAGCCATACTAAATGTAAATTGAAAGAGTGCAGATAAAGAGTGCAAAGACTTTAGAGCAGCCCATCAGAGAGGTTTAGCTAGCTTTGCAGTCAGATGAAATCATTGCAAGAAGTACATGCTGATGGTCCTTAAATACTGGAGTGAAATCAGATAAATTAAACAAAATTAACCAACATTTCAAACAAAAATGTTTGATTTTCTTATTTTTGCTATTCATAGATTTTGTTTTCAATAGCAACAGTGATCCAGGCAACTTTTATCTGAAACATTAGTCTGGCCCAATAGGTGTCAGATTAGATATACATTAGTCCATTATCTCTGTCTACTACTCTGCATCAAGGGGACTGTGGAGATGGGGCTCATGAGAGAGGGAGAATAAATAAAGGATACATCTTTTTGGTTTTGGAGCTGTGCTTTTACCATTAAGAAAAATCAATAACTGGATTGACTGCATTCAGTAGGGAGTATTATTGTTTCCCATAATGTATCTAATGCATATCATTACCAAAGTAATCACATTATTATCTGCCTCTGCTTTCCTACTTGCTTGGCTAGACATAAACCCAGAACTACTTGTAATGTTTGGTTTGTTGTTTTTTTTTTCTTCAAAATTTCTGCAAATTATATTTCTTTGCAATTCCTTTATTAGGTGTTTGAACTGCTCAGTACCTTGAATTCAGATTGTTTTCTCCCTTTTCCATTTCTGTTTTACTCACGTTTATCTAAACCAAAGTTATCGTTAACTTGAAATCTGGTTTTCTGTTTTATATTCTGTTATAATGCCCTCTTATCTTAGATATATTATCACATACAATACCATATAATAGCAGAGTGAGAGAGACAGAGTATGTCCTTCCTTCTTCCTAACAGACTTCAAATATATTAAGGACCCCACAGTGAGGGGCTAGGGTTAGCAAAGCAATACTGTAATACCCAGAGAATTCAAAGTGAAGGAAACTTTTAAAAATGTCTGATAACGACTGAACAAATGAGAAAAAAATTGTTAAGGTGGTCACAGGAAATTGATAATAGGGATTAAAGAAGAGAAGAAAAAAAGGACGACAGAACTCTTAGAAACAAAGGAAGCAATTAGAGCTTGAAGTGGTGAAATCAAACCAGGACCATTTACATTAAATGAGAAATGAGGATGTGCTCTTGGTATTAATTCAAAGGCTTGGCCCATGGTCTCCAGCCAATTGGAAGTCATTTTTGGCACCAGATTTATTCTAAAACTCAGGAAGAACAATGATTTTTTTCTTTCCTGAATTAGTTGTTAACAGTTGCAAACTATGTAGTCAGAAATATGAATCACTGCTAGTAATTCTCTACAGATTACAATACGGACATGGACATTTTGATTTGTAAGAGCTGCATTGCTTAACAGAGATCCAAACTTTGACAAAAAAACCCAACAAACTATTTGCTGAGCTGGAAATGCTTTTGCAGTCACTATCATTTGCCCATTGTACCTTGGGAGGGTCTTAAGTTTGAAAGCTGCCAATAAATTAAGCTCAGAAACATGCGTTGAACAGCCTCTTAGCCAGACTTGTGGGGCCATTCATAATATGGATGGGTCTTAAATGAACCTCTAAAAATTGCTTTGTTTTTTCTTCCTGTGACATGGTAATTGAAAATCTTCCAAATATATTGCAGGGTGTACTAATTTCTGTAAATACAGACATCATAATAGAGTTGCATAAGACTGATGCATGGCGATCCTCCAAATTCTCAGCTGATATAAACTCTCATGACTTCACTGACTCCCATGAGTATAGACTAATTCAGATAATCAGAATCAAAACTGCTGCAGTAACACCATGGAGCAGTCCTGAGACGATCATTAGTGCTATATACTATAGCAGTAGTAGATAAGGTGCTACTAGTCTATATAGAGCTGGATTTATTTTACTTATAAAATACCTGAATTTGTTCAGTAAAAGATACACTTGATAATAATTAGTATTCTGTCATATCTGAAGTGGAAAAATATTTTTATGGATAAATTACAGAAAAAGACTTTCATAAAGAATTTTCTTGTAAGATAACTGAAAATAAATAAACCCTAAACCCAGGAATGCCACGAAGATAGGATTTGGTAAAGTGATATTTTGTACATAAACATCCCAATCTAAAACCCATTTAACCTGACTAGAAAACATAAAGAAGTAGTGTGAAAAATGCTGGTTTATACATGGAGATAAAAAGAGATGAGTGTGAAAGTTTAATATGACAGGAGTCAGAGGGGTTTTCCTGTTAATGATCAAATAAATATTCACTGGGTCTCTGCAGTCCTGTACATTTCAGAATGTTGCTTTCCTGTTTTGCTTTCTTTGAATTTTCACCACCTCAGAAATGTCATTTCATATTTTGCCTCAGCTGTCAATAAAATCTTAATTGAGTCTCATTCAAATCACTAAGTTTGCCTGGTTTGTATTGGTTTATATGCTATTTTATGTCCACACAAAAAGCACAACTGAGCCAAAGCATGTAGAATAGTGAAACAAGTTAGAAATATGATCTGCTACACAGCACATAGGATAGACATAGATGCCTGGTTTAGCCACATTCCCTCTGTGAGGGTTGACATTGCATTTTTTGTAATGGGACTCGGCTCTGTCGTGAGGACTCTATACATTCAAACAAGAATAAAATGCTTGAGAGATGCTAATTTTTTAGCTGTGTAATAAAAATTTAATATGCAAAAAAATTATGTCCTGATTTATGAGTTGAAATGGGAAAGCATAGCAGCTACAAAGATCTAGATATTATGAAATATATTAGGTATTTGTAAAAGTGGGTACCTGGCTGGAAGAAATTCTTCATCTAGCATTCACTGGTATGGGCTCCACTCAAGTTCATATTTTGGATATGGTTTATTTATATATACATATGTATAGATAAAGATTTAAAAAGTTTAGTACTGAACCTGTTTAACAGAAAAAAATTCCCTGTTGAGAACTATGAAGAAGTTTAGAGCACACACAATGAATATTTCTGAGCATGACAGAAGACAAAAAATTAGAGATGATAAAAATATGATACATTCCATTAATCACACAGTCCATTAATTAATAAATTATGGTTCTTAGCTTGAAATATTGCTCTGAGGATGCAGAAAAATACTGTGTAGGCAAAGAAGTACATCTATGGATGACATCATAACAGCTTCCCAATAGTCACTTTTTAAACAACTCTGCATCATATTAAGTGTCTTACTGAAGTGAGTTGTAAGATAAGTGGCTTTAATCATGGAAATTAAGGTCTGAAACTTTTTTTCAATGCCTTTGTCTCTCCCAAAAAGAACAGGAAAAGGATGTGGGAAGAACTTACACACATTTGAATAAAACAGAGTATTGTACAGAAATTAACATTTTTCACTTTAAAATTATGTCACAGCAATATTTCATTCAATTCTAAAAGGGAGCTTGGAAGATGTAAGATAAAAAAATACTTAAAAAAAGACAAATCAATGCTGCGTTTCACTGACAAGTAATCATGTGAAAGTTATATAATTTCAAGGATCAGGTTAATCATAGAATCATAAAATCATAGAATGGTTTGGGTTGGAAGGGACCTCAAAGACCATCTAGTTCCAACTCCCCGCCATGGGCAGGGACACCCTCCACTAGACCACATTGCCCAAAGCCCCATCCAACCTGGCCTTGAACACTGCCAGTGGAGGGGGCATCCACAGCTTCTCTGGGCAACCTGTGCCAGTGCCTCACTATCCTCACAGTAAAGAATTTTTTCCTAACATCTCATCTAAATCGACCCTCCTTCAGCTTAAACCCATTGCCCCTTGTCCTGTCACTACACCCCCTGATAAACAGTCCCTCTCCATCTTTCCTGTAGGCCCCTTCAGGTACTGGAAGGCCACAATTAGATCTCCCTGGAGCCGCCTTTTCTCCAGGCTGAACAATCCCAACTCTCTCAGCCTGTCCTCATAGGAGAGGTGCTCCAGCCCTCTGATCAGCTTTGTGGCCCTCCTCTGAACCTGCTCCAACAGCTCAATGTCTCTCCTGTACTGGGACCCCCAGAGCTGGACGCAGTACTCCAGGTGGGGTCTCACAAGAGCAGAGTAGAGGGGCAGGATCACCTCCCTCGACCTGCTGGTCACGCCTCTTTTGATGCAGCCCAGGACACGGTTGGCTTTCTGGGCTGCAAGCGCACACTGCCGGCTCATGTTGAGCTTCTCAGCAATGAACACCCCCAAGTCCTTCTCCTCAGGGCTGCTCCCAATCCATTCTCCATTCAGCTTGTAGTTGTGCTTGGGATTGCGCTGACCCAATTGGTGTGATGTGATCAGGGATAAAATGTCATCAGGGTAAAATGTGATCAGGAATATTCAGCTACTGGTATAGAGCTACTGCATCTGCCCTTGCTATTTTGCTGACAGATTTAAAGAAATAAAACTGATAATATCTGAGAGAGATATATATAGATATAGATACAGATGTAGATATACCATTTGAGTGGTTTCACCTGGCTATTTTTAAGTTGGTCCATCTGCAGTTAGAAGAGATGCAGCATCATGTTTGCATTACAATAATCTACATGGGAAGTGTAGCTCTTTCTATTTGTTTTCCAATATTTTTAATCCCTGTAACATTTGTCAAAATTTGTAAAAAGCAATTTGTATGAGTATGCAGGTATATATTTATTTATGTATTTACATATTCCATCAGATGAAAAAGATTGGAATAGATGAAAACAAATGTAGTGTTTTATAGACCATATCCTATTTGTGAGAAGTAGTAAATTAGGATGAAATGTGCACAGAAGAAACTAAATGGAAGTTTGACTTAAGAGTATTAAAGCAACATAGCTACATGTATTTTAGCAATAAAAGCTTCCTCTCATGGCCCACATTTTTATATTTCTTTTCATTTTTTTTCTTGTATAGAACAGCTTGTACACAAGCAGCAAAATATATTAAAGAAATAAGAAAAAATAATGAAAGGGGATAGTCTCCTGTACAGGCACACAGAAAGATGCTGCTGCAAAAACTATTAGACAAAGCAACAATTTTTATTGTAAGTTCTTTGATCTAAAGGAATCAATGTGGTTCATACAGTGTTATGTCATGAATACTATTCACAAAATACTGAAATACTGTATCTGCAGTATAAACAATGCTTAATGGATTTTCTTGACTTCTTGAAGAAAACCTGTAGTTGATATGCATGTTTGTTTTTCTTTTGAAGATTTTAAATACTTATGCCAAAACTCATAATGTAATTTTGATTCCTTACAGTAGAAATTATACATTTGTTTTCTGTTTTTAAAAATATGTGCTTTTTTTCCAAGGAATTAATTAACTTGTGACTTGTACAAAACAAAAAGTGCAGGGAAGAGGAATGATGCTGTTTGGCACTCCAGGCACAGAAACCGATATAGTGTGTTGGTTTTGCGTGGCAAGGTTTTGGTAGCGGGGGGGGCTACAGGGGTGGCTTCTGTGAGAAGCTGCTAGAAGCTTCCCCTGTGTCTGACAGAGCCAATGCCAGATGGCTGCAAGACGGACCCACTGCTGGCCAAGGCCAAGCCAATCAGCGCCTCTGTGAGAACATATTTAAGAAAGAGAAAAAAACAGTTAGAGAGAGCTTTTGCAGCCGGAGAGAGGAGTGAGAAGATGTAAGAAACTCTGCAGACACCAAGGTCAGTGCAGAAGGAGGGGGAGGAGGTGCTCCAGGTGCCAGAGCAGAGATTCCCCTGCAGCCCCTGGAGAAGACCATGGTGAGGCAGGCTGTCCCCCTGCAGCCCATGGAGGGAGGATGAGGGGGTGTAGAGATTCCACCTGCAGCCCGTGGAGGACCACATGCCGGAGCAGGTGGAGACACCTGAAGGAGGCTGTGAACCCGTGGGAAGCCCACACTGGAGCAAGTTCCTGTCAGGACCTGTGGATCTGTGGAGAGAGGAGCCCACGCCAGAGCAGGTTTGCTGGCAGGACTTGTGACCCCGTGGGGGACCCACGCTGGAGCAGTTTGCTCCTGAAGGTCTGCACCCCGTGGAGGAGACTCACGTTGGAGAAGGTCGTGAAGGACTCTCTCCCGTGAGAGGGACCCCACGCTGGAGCAGGGGAACGATAGTCCTCCCCCTGAGGATGAAGAAGCGGCAGAGACAACATGTGATGAACTGACCGTAACCCCCACTCCCCATCCCCCTGTGCCGCTGGGGGGGGCGGAGGTTGAAGCTGGGAGTGAAGTTGAGCCCGGGAAGATGGGAGGGGTGGGGGAGGTGTTTTAAGATTTGGTTTTATTTCTCATTCCCCTACTTTGTTTTGCTTGGTAATAAATAAGATGAATTCCCTCTCTAAGTTCGGTCTGTTTTGCTCGTGATGATAATTAGAGAATGATCTCTCCCCGTCCTTATCTCGACCCGTAAGTTTTTTTCATTGTACCTTTTCTCCCCTGTTTAATGAAAGAGGGGAGTGATAGAGCGGCTTTGGTGGGCACCTGGCCCTCAGCCAGGGTCAACCCACCACATATAGTCAGGGCATCTTAGGTCAATTCTTGTCATTTACTACTTTAGGTTTTAACATATAATTTTGCAAAATATTCAATGTGAACTGCTTGGATAATGGACTAAATTGGATTAAAACATTTTAGTCGGAAATATTAACGTTACCTACTTCAGTAATTCAGGATATATAGTTTAGGACATTACAACTCAGTGTAAGGGACGTTTAGGCCTTTAGCCAAAAAGAGTTAAAATATTCTTTGCTTTTTCACAAATGCATTAGTGACATTTGCATTATGCATGAGACTAAGGCAGTTGTGGTGCACTGGCACAGTAATCTTTTGAAAGATACAACATTCCCATCTAGTCTGTATATGGTTATACAAATGTGGAAAACATTTGGAATTAGCTTGATTGTAAGAGTAAGGTAAGGCACTGACTTGACAGGTGTAATAAGAATCTTTCTGGTAAATCAAATAAACAGGTTAGGTCCTTACAGATGATGGTAAATTTAATTCACTTTTAGCCATGAATACTGATTAGTTTAAGCTAGTTTGAAGATCTAGGTTTTTATTTTGTTGTACAAGAGGAGCAAGCAGAAATTCACTACAATATAGAAGTTTTTTCATCTGTAATCTCATTGAACAAAACCTTTTTGACATACACAAAATTTTTTGCTTTGCACAATCAGCATTGCCCCTTCAATTTTACAACTGCAGTCAAGTACATATAGATTATTCTTTGCTTTAGGTGACCTGATGACTGCACTCATTTCTACTGAATAAATATGGTTCATTGGGGGTTTCTGTTCGGAATCTTTTAAACCTATTTGTACTCAGTATGATACTGTGATAGTATAAATCAGGATCTCTAAACTAGACTAAGATCCTATCAACAGCAGGGATTCCATTCGTATTAGTTTATCTAATGTAAACAAATTAAACAAAGGCAAAAGAGAGCTTTTATGGCTATGGTCACAAAGTAGAGCATGCATGAATTCAAGTAAGACTCTAGTACCACAAATTGTGCACATCTATGCATGCTTTTATCAGTTTTTGTGCTTTGCTATGACTTCAAATCTCTTGCAATTGCTTAAACTTAGGACACATTCAAAGGCAACCAAAATCATGATTTCCACATTTCACCCTGGGTTATAATAAAATAACAGAAGCAAGATTTTGTACTTTTTCATGGAAAAGAATTTTTTCTCCTCTGGAAGATGGCATATGATTGTGACTTATGCTTCCTCTAAATTTGCTTTCTTCCGAACTTGGCCAGAACTCCATTACCCTGTGTAAATGACTAGGCAAAATTCAAACCTTCAGTTTCTCCATGAATAATCAAGAGAGGGGATTAAAAGTAAGTTTAACAGTACATAAGTAAAGGGGAAAACTGAATTGCTTTTCTGTCATTATGAAGTTAATTGTGACACTATCAAATGCTTTGAAATGCTAAAATGGAAGTTGTTGGCTACAGTGTACACAAACACACGTTTCCACATGCACACACACACAAACATGTATAAAACTCTTATTGTGCACTGTGTATTGATTAAAAGAACCATGTCCCTCCAACTGCTTTTTAACACACCATATAGAAATGTAGTATGTACTCTCCATTACCTTGTAAACAAAATAAAATTCACCACACTTTTGTTGCAACCCTTGAACACATACTCTCCTTTCTAAATTAGGGTCTTAAACACAAGCAAACGTTTGACATTATCATAGTGCTAAATAGAGAGTGAGGGAAGTTTCAGAAGAGATTCATGCCTGGCTTTCTGAACAGTGTGTCGTGCATTGTTATTGCCTACAGGAAAGTACTGTCCACAACCCTGAAACAGAGCAAGTACGTCCATATCATGCGATCTTCAAACATAACCTGTATGGACAATTAATATGTATTCAACTGTTGGCTTTCATATATTTCCCAATGCAATCATGTAATTTTAGCACATAAATTATTTTTCATTATAGTTATTATTTTCTTCATATTGTAAATAATTCATATGTAACTGATCATTAAAATGTCATCTTCTTAAAATGGGGCAGCATAAAGCAGTTTAATCTACATGCTGACAGTCTCCAGCAATATTGTCAGTACATAGATAAGGCAGGATGGTTTTCTGCTGCTATAAGTTAATCCACCAAGTAGATTTTTAAGTGTTTGCTTTTACATTCCATTAAAAAATACCTCTTGACAAGTTTTTCCCCTCCTAGCATTCTTTCTCTTTCCTCAAGTCCCTCTGTGCTGACAAATAACAAGCAGTGTCTCCTAAACTGTATTAAATTACATAATTAGAACTTTGAAAAAGTTTAAATGAGGTTAAATTAAGTGAAGTATTTGGGGGAAACCAAAATACTCTCATATAATGCTGTTACATATTAATTTCTTCTAATTCTAATATACTATGTCTTCTCTCACAGAGAAAAAACTTTGACAGTTAATTTCCCTAATAGTTGCATTTATTTATCTTCAGACAATGTAGTTGATATTTCTGTTGCATTCAGTCAGGATGGAAAATATATTTTTAGTGAAAGCAAGCCTTACTGTCATTATTCTTGGAAAATACATCCTATATTATATTTTACAGTATATTATAAAATAACTGTAACAATTTCAATTGACAAAATAAAGGATGAAATTACAGTGTATTATGAAATATCTGAAATGCAAATCCTAAAATAAAAGGAAAATTTAAAACTTTAGCAAACTTTGTACAGTTAAGACAAATAACAATTTCACATGATAGATCAGAATTGTTCATTTTGGTATTCTTGCTTTTTTTAAATGTAAATTTTATATAAATAATTAAAAAAAATCATTTTATCTATCTAGGTCCAGTTGGGAAAATGAAATAATTTAGAACCTTAGAACCACTTTAAAAGGTTACTAAAATAAGCTTTTAAGGTAACAAGACATTTCGTCCAAAATTTCAAATTTTATTTGATAATAGAATAACTGAAATTGTTGTATTAAAAATACTAATTTTCCTTAAAGGTAATTCAAGTACTGATCACCTTTTTTATTATGAGTTCTACAAAGGTGAAGCTCTGAATTTTTAAAAGCTATTGTATAGACGTTGATGTCCATTTTTACCTATTACAATTTGTTATTTCACTGTGGGTGCCTGTTCATCCTTTTTGGCACCCAGCAAGGGACCTGAAGGGTTTGAGATGACAACAGATTTGATTGAAATGTGCTAGATTGAATTTATAGCTGTTATTACTATTTAGCAATTAATTGACAGGCTCCTGTGCTTGCCATGGAGTTTGCTTGCCTTACTGTATAGTAGAGTCTCATGCTCGTCAGTGGCTGCTTTTTGCTTTCGCTGCTCGCTGCACCGCTGTCCTGCTTATCGTCTCCCTGTGCTGTGCCTGGGAACAGTCTGACAACAGCGATGGCGATGCGCCTGGGCTGGCACGTGGCCGGGGCATCGCTGCTGTTTCTGTGCCGCCGTACTGGGCAGGCTGGAACTCCAGCGTGAACTTGAGTCGAAGGGACTGTGACCTGTGGGTGAGTCCACGTGGGAGCAGGACACCCCGAAGCGTCTGTGGCCGTGAATAAGTCCACCTCAGAGCAGGAATATCTTGGAGCTTCTGTGGCCATGGTTATGTCTGTGCCACAGCAGGTATACCTCTGGAGGGATTGTGGCCTGAGGATAAGTCCATACTGGAGAAGGTACCTGATCTGAGTGACCTGACCTGAGCTGGCTTTGGTGTCCAGTAACTCCATGCATCACACCACCTCTCCTGTTCTGAGTCACCACCATAACAGAGGGAGCCCAAAGTCACGGAGTAAATGAACTCAGTGGACATTCTGTGGACATTTTACAGACATTTTACAAGGGTGGTCCATAGACTAAGGGAATGACATCTGTGTATTATATCAAAGGATGGGAAGGGTGGTGGTGGTTAATGAGGTTGTATTGGACTGTGTGGGACCTAAGCATGCTGTAAATGGTATGGAATAAGTGGTGGATAATGTCCTGGTTTCAGCTGAGATAAAGTTAATTTTCTTTGGGTAGAGTTATTTTTCTTCATAGTAGCTAGTATGGTGCTCTGTTTTGGATTTGTGCTGAAAACTTTGTTGATAATATAGAGATGTTTTCGTTCCTGCTGAGCAGTGCTTAGACAAAGCCAAGGCCTTTTCTGCTTCTCACGCCACCCCACCAGCGAGTGGGCTGGGGGTGCACAAGGAGTTGGGAGAGCGCACAGCTGCGACAGCTGACCAAAGGGATATCCCGTACCATATGACATCATGTGCAGCTTATAAAGGGCTTGGGGAAGAAGAAGGACTGGGAGGATGTTTGGAATGATGATGTTTGTCTTCTCGAGTAACCATTATGTGTGATGGAACCCTGCCTTCCTGGAGATGGCTGAGCACCTGCCAGCTGATGGGAAGTGCTGAATGAATTCCTTGTCTTGCTTTGCTTGCATACATGGCTTTCACTTTACCTATTAACCTGTCTTTATCTCAACCCATGAGTTTTCTCTCTTTCACTCTTCTGATTCTCTCCCCATCCTGCTGTGGAGGGAGTGAGCGAGTGGCTGCAGGGTGCTTAGTTGCTGGCTGGGATTAAACCGTGACAGAGCCTTACGTGCAATGTTTCAGCTCTTGGATGCACAGAGCAGATCCAAGGAGATAATTACTCAGCAGCAGTCTTTCTAACTGACAAAAACATGCATATTTTTTTTAGTTCTTTTTGTCTGAGTCCTCAGCAAATTCTTATACTGATAATTTCAGCAGGTGTCCTAGACATCTCTAACCTCCATCTTCACCATCTGTGGCAGAGTTACATGAAATTGACTGAATTCTGGTCTCCTTCAGACTTCCCATATAGCAAATGAGGATTTGAAGTCACTCCTTTACCCCATGGAACATCTTTATTTTTTACTTTTACACCTTTGAAGCTATGTTGAGGTCAGAAGGACTGCATATTTGAAACTGGAATTGAACGTCCTTTAGACAGTGTGTTAAGCAAGGCTTTCTTTTGAAAAAAGAGCTTCACAGCCAGGCCAATAAAGACTAATGACTCCATGCAACAAAGGCAATCCTGAAATGTAAACAACTAATCATTTAGAAAAGCATTGATGTTAAAAATGCATATTCAAATTTTAATCTGAATATTATTATTCGAATTGAGGTAGCAATTTTTTTGTTTGTAGTAGGTTTTAAGTGTTGAAATATTGCTATCTTGCAGAATACATGCTTTCCTTAAAACACTTTCCCAGAGAAGAAACTTTTCAAAGGGGGCTGGTTTTGCTATTTAATTCTTAGTTCGCCTGTTCTTTTATGTTCATTGCTAGATGTAGTGGGTCGACCCTGGCTGGGGGCCAGGTGCCCACCAGAGCCGCTCTATCACTCCCCTCTTTCATTAGACAGGGGAGAAAAGCTATAACTAAAACAAAACTTATGAGTTGAGATAAGGACAGGGAGAGATCACTCATTACTTATCATCACAAGCAAAACAGACCGAACTTAGAGAGGGAATTCATCTTATTTATTACCAAGCAAAACAAAGTAGGGGAATGAGAAATAAACCCAAATCTTAAAACACCTCCCCCCACCCCTCCCTGCTTCCCGGGCTCAACTTCACTCCCAGCTTCAACCTCCGCCCCCCCCAGTGGCACAGGGGGATGGGGAGTGGGGGTTACGGTCAGTTCATCACATGTTGTCTCTGCCGCTTCTTCATCCTCAGGGGGAGGACTATCGTTCCCCTGCTCCAGCGTGGGGTCCCTCTCACGGGAGAGAGTCCTTCACGACCTTCTCCAACGTGAGTCTCCTCCACGGGGTGCAGACCTTCAGGAGCAAACTGCTCCAGCGTGGGTCCCCCACGGGGTCACAAGTCCTGCCAGCAAACCTGCTCTGGCGTGGGCTCCTCTCTCCACAGATCCACAGGTCCTGACAGGAACTTGCTCCAGTGTGGGCTTCCCACGGGTTCACAGCCTCCTTCAGGTGCCTCCACCTGCTCCGGCATGTGGTCCTCCACGGGCTGCAGGTGGAATCTCTACACCCCCTCATCCTCCCTCTATGGGCTGCAGGGGGACAGCCTGCCTCACCATGGTCTTCTCCAGGGGCTGCAGGGGAATCTCTGCTCTGGCACCTGGAGCACCTCCTCCCCCTCCTTCTGCACTGACCTTGGTGTCTGCAGAGTTTCTTACATCTTCTCACTCCTCTCTCTGGCTGCAAAAGTGCTCTCTAATTGTTTTTTCTCTTTCTTAAATATGTTATCACAGAGGCGCTGATTGGCTTGGCCTTGGCCAGCGGCAGGTCCATCTTGTAGCTGGCTGGCATTGGCTCTGTCAGACACAGGGGAAGCTTCTAGAAGCTTCTCACAGAAGCCACCCCTGTAGCCCCCCCCGCTACCAAAACCTTGCCACGCAAAACCAACACACTAGATTACCAATTTCAAAAACTAGTGATACATGTCCAATAAATTAATAACTTCTATAATAAGCGTGCTCATTCAAAATGCATTTCAATAAAACCTATAAATAGAATTTCAGTTAAACTGATTAGTAACCTTAGCAGAATCACTACATGTAGACAGAGTAGCTATATTAGCAAATATTAGCATACAATCTGTGCACTTGATCAAAGTAATTTTTGCTGTAAAATATGTTATAAATGAGCCTAGAAATTCCAACTTACTCCAAGAATCTCCATCCCTGATTTCTCTTGTTAGAATTTCCCCAGGAGAGAAGCAGCCCATACAGGGGGAAGGACTTGTGAAAAACAATATAAGACATAAGCCATCTCACCACATTCCCTGAGATGAATTCAGAATTCAGAACAGAGATTAATGTGACACCAAGATGAAATGGTTTAATATTTAGCTATTTTTATTTTCTAAAGTCTTGAAGTAGAGAAATGAGGAGAAGTTTTAAAATTATACATAGTATAATTACACTCAGACCTGTAGAAAATGCTGAACTTTAAATGGGCCTCTCAAGGATATTGCCATAATTGATTCAAACCTTAGTGGCCATTATTTTCTCTTTAAATATTCTCAGAAGACATACCTCTTGGAGAAGGTTTACTCTCCACAAATGTACTTTCCACAACCACATCTGTGAGTGTTGCAAAGAAAGCACCAAGAGCTTACTTTTAGTACTTGGTCTGTATGAGTCTTAGCACTTAGTTTGACTAATAGGTCTGGGCCAAAGAGATTCATCCCCCATCTTGGCCTAGCAGCATGAAGTAATACAGATGATGTTATGATCAAACTTTCCATTTTCCTATCCTCTCAACACAGGCTGATATAGGACTTTTTATTATTGTTCTTTCCAACAGTGCTTCATCAAAAAAAAAAAAAAAAAAAAAAAAAAAAAAGAAAAAAAAAAATAAATGTCAACTGAGGTAAAAATAATCAATGCCCATCTAGAAAATTTCAAGTCTTATTTGCCTTTAATATTGGAAGTCAGCTTGATGCACTTACTAAAACACTTGAATTCTTTGAAAAGTCACTTTATGCACAAAAAGTTCCATTATTTACAATCTGCATGTTGTTATACATATGCTAATACAAAACAAAACTAAAAGGTTTATAAATTAATGCAATAAATGGGATTCACATTAGCTTATTTTTAAGATAGGAAGTTCATTATTTGTTAGCTACCCTGTAAAACAATTACATCATATAATAAATACAGTGAATATCTGCAAATAGTGGGATATAGCAATAACAAAAAGTATTTGTTCCACTTAGTTCTGTAGTTTTAAAGAGATGATAAGAGGGTGTTGTTGTTCCTTCCACTCTCATTTAAAAACTTAATGCATTCTGTTATTAGAATTATGCAGGCAAGTTAATCCATTGCCATCTGTTTTCCCTTTTCCAAGGCTTGTCTAAGTCCTAGTTTACGTGCAAGACTGAAAGCTGTTTAAATGGATAATATACTTGTTTTATGAGAAATACCACCTTCTTTACACTCATTAAGTTCAGATGTTGACTTTATATGCTATGTACCAATTATTTCTTACCAGGAACAGCAGCAGAGCTTTTCCATGGAGGAAAACACATTATTGCAAATGTGTTATTATCTCAACATATTCCATAAAGACATAGGTCACCATAGATCTGACAGGTGACTGGGTACTTTTCATACATAGTATATGATCTGTAACAAGAAGACAAATGTGACCTTTGTCTTCCCATTGGAAATTCTGTGAGGATTTGGACAACTTATTCTGTGAAGCCCTGTTCTGTACTGTAACTGATAAAAATGTAATGGAAAAAAATGCTAAAATTGATGAGTCACTATTTCAATGGATGGATCACATCACCACACTCAAAGGTAAATTTTGTTCAGATCATATGTGATCTTGCAGACATGTAATTTTGAACTGAGATCAATGGAGGTTCGGGCTGAGTCGTGACTACTGGAAATAGCTTTCTGAGTGCATGATTAGCACTGAAATCAATAGCATAATGAATAAAGCATCATAAGTAAATAGCATCAGAATTCACAACAGTAAATTTGAAATAATATCTAGATGTACATAATTTTCCCTTAAATGTAGAGTGCCCCCCAAAGCCGCTCTGTCACTGCCCTCCTCAGCTGGACAGGGGAGAGAAAATATAACGAGAGGCTCCTGGGTCGAGATAAGGACAGGGAGAGATCACTCACGAGTTACCATCATGGGAAAAACAGACTCAACTTAGAGGAAACTACATCTAATTTACTATCAAGCAAAACAGAGTAGAGGAATGAGAAATAGAACTAAGGCTTAAAACACCTCCTCCCACCCCTCCCTGCTTCCCAGGCCCAACTTCACTCCCCATTTCTCTCCCTCCTCCCCACCAGCAGCACAGGGGGACAGGGAATGGGGGTTGTGGTCAGTTCCTCACACGCTGTCTCTGCCGCTCCTTCCTCCTCAGGGGGAGGACTCCTCACACTCTGCCCCTGCTCCAGCCTGGGAGCCCTCCCACGGGAGACAGTCCTCCACCAACTGCTCCAACAGGAGTCCTTCCCACGGGCTGCAGTTCTTCACCAACTGCTCCAGCGTGGGTCCCTCCCACGGGGTGCAGACCTTCAGGAACAGACTGCTCCAGCGTGGGTCCCCCACGGGGTCACAAGTCCTGCCAGCAAACCTGCTCTGGCATAGGCTGCTCTCTCCATGGGGCCACAGGGCCTGCCAGGAGCCTGCTCCAGCCTGGGCTTCCCATGGGGTCACAGCCTCCTTCAGGTGTCTCCACCTGCTCCGATGTGGGGTCCTCCACAGGCTGCAGGTGGATATCAGGTCCACCATGGACCTGAATGGGCTGCAGGGGGACAGCCTGCCTCACCATGGTCTTCTCCAGGGTCTCCAGGGGAATCTCTGCTCCAGTGCCTGGAGCACCTCCTCCCCCTCCTTCTGCACTGACCTTGGTGTCTGCAGGGCTGTTTCTTTCACATCTTCTCACTCCTCTCTCCGGCTGCAATTCCTGCTGCCCAGTTCATTTTCCCCTTTTAAATACATTATCCCAGAGGTGCTACCACTGTCACTGATGGGCTCGGCCTTGGCCAGTGGCAGATCTGTCTTGGAGCCATCTGGCATTGGCTCTGTCAGACATGAGGGAAACTTCTAGCAGCTTCTCACAGAAGCTACCCCTGTTGCTCCCCCACTACAAAAACCTTGCCATGCAAACCCAATACAGTCAGAAAAGGGGAAAACATCCAGAATATTAAAGAAACTCTTGTTGCTAAATATCCCGTCACTGAAACTAGTAATAATATACTTTTTTGGCTAGAGAAGTAATTTTTCATCTGAAGGTGATAATTCTATATATTTACTACATGTATTGCTTTGTTTGAAGATGTATGGTTTCTCTATTTTAGTGACCAAATTTATAGAAAGACTGAATTGTTTAAAAATACGTAGCTGTTAAACTTTTATCTAAAAAGTTAAGTTGTTCAGTAAATCCTCTGAGACTTTAAGTCTAAGAGTTAAGTTTAAATTATCATATAATTTACCAAAACTAAGTTTGGTTTGGAAAATGGTCAGAACATATACACAAATGTCTGTAAATGGCCTCTCTTCAGTAATGTGAAACTTTCTGTAAAATCCTTTTAGACAATCCGTCATGGGAGCTGATGAGAATTACAGAATGGCAGAATTCCATTGATTTCTGTAGTAGATTAGACTTTTTATTTTGGTCTATTTCTGGACAGCTTGTGCATATATGATGTTCAAATACTTGGGTATTTTTAAAATAACTTCAGAGAAAAGTTGAGGAATTTTGAGAAGTTAAAAAAACCCAAGATTTTTTTCCAGGCCTTCATAAATCTTGATATTCCAGCAAGTTACAAAGGTGTAAAAGGGAAGATTTCCAGTCTAATTAGATTTATTCACTTCACAACGCTCTCCAAATAATCACAGTATAGAGAATTTTACCTTTCTAATTATTTTATCATTATACAAGATGAAATATACTGATATGCATATTCAGATATGAAAGTGGTCACATTTTGAGATGATTAATTTCGGGGTATCGGTAGTGCTGCCTGGTTTTTAACTGGCCTTACATGGAAATGGACACAAAAATATCTTTGGGTCTGCTAACTTTCTATCTAGAAAAAATATTACATATCCAGTTTCTCAAGAAGGCATTTCTTTTCCAATTTACCAATAGCAGCCATATAAATAGCCATATGAATAGTGGAACACAGCACTTTCAAAAGCATTGCAATGAAAAAGCACATATGAAGGAAGAAGTAAGAACTATATGAAATGAATTAATAAAAAAACAAGGATGAAAAGAAGAACTTTTTTTGTTTAAATTGTGAGAAAGAAGACAATGGGAGAAGGACCATGCCCATCCTACTGCAGAGTAGAGGAGAGCACACCAATAAAAATATCGCTAGAGAAGATATTATTCGCATCCTTCTATCTGGAGCCTGCAAAACACTGGAAACCGGGTTTTAGTCTGTCTTGAATCACAGGCCAGTGGAGTCTAGTTAGTTATTTCATTTTCATCATTTTATCGTTTTTCTAAAAGCTCATAGCTTTTAGAAAAGCTTATGGGATAGTGACTGGTTGCCCTCTCCAGAGGAAAGAAAGAAACATAGGTTAGCTATGGTGTTGTAGCAGCACTCGCCCACAGGCTTGCACTAGAGAGTCTTAATCCAATTCGTGTTGCACTGTTTGGTAATACTGATGTTGGCCTTACCAGATACTTATACTGGACAGATGCCAAGGGACTTCCTCCACATGTAGATGAGAAATTCCTCCTTTAAGGCAGAGCCTTATATTTTAAACCTCTGGACCTGGTCTGCCATAAGCAAGCTGAAGACTTCCACAGACTGTACAATAAATGGAAGTGCTTCAAAAGGAATACCTCAAGTTGTTTATCAGCAAATTAGACAGCAAACTAGATTTCAGTAAATGCAATGACTAAGTAAGTATCTGTTTAATGACAAGGTGTGGAAAAAACCCATTTAAGATGGATAAAGTGGTATCAATAACAATGCTGCCAGCTCAGGGGGAGAAAAAAAAAAAGAAAGAAAGGAAAAAAGGAATATGTATTAAGAATTGCACAACGTGCTACTCGAACTATATCAAGATGACTTTGAACTCCTGAGATTTTAGGATGGTGTTAGTGTGAATATAATTTGTTTAAAGCTTTTAGCTCTAGCCATGAACTGTCAGTGCTTTTGTTTCCAGAAGCTTGTCACTTCAAACATGTATTAAATAGTTGTGATGGTATAAGTCTGTATTTTCTTGGAAGAGATGGAGTTGATTAGGGTCTTCTCTGGTGAGTTTCAAAGTGACATTCAGTGTTTACATTTGGATTTGTGGTAGATAGTTTGATTGCATCTTCATGTGCAATGCTTATGTTCTCTGATACAGCAAGTGGAACTCATTTGGTTAGGTTTCTGTCACAGATATTTCTATTTATAACTTTGTAAGTTATCTACTATAGGAAGTTGTAAGCAGTTCTCCACAAATTTGTAAGTTTGTTTCTGAAAACCACATATAAAATACAAAAAGTTATATAATTTTTAATCTTCACTGAATCTGTTTAATTTTTACAGTCATTGTTGTGTATGTTTAGACACATTTTAGATAACTAATCTGAGAGATTTAAACTGCATTTAAAAATCAGTATTAAAATCTTAAAATTATGATTGCATTATTTTTCATACTAATATGAAACAAAATTAGAAATAAAATACATTGTCAACTTCAGGACAGCTGTGAAGATTTTTATGTCTGATTTTCCTTGACTAATATTCTTACAAAAGCCATAAATAGTACAGGTGTCTATTCAGTACGCTGTAAATTCTTTGTTTATTTTTTGCTACAAGGTAATGTGTTTTGGAAAAAGGGGATGTATATTAAAAAGGGGCTCAGAAAGCAAAATTTAAAGAGTGCAACAAAGGTAACCAAAGAGTCAATGAATTAATTTTAATGCTGTGGAAGTATATGTTAATCAGCAAAGTCTCCAAAGTGCTAATTGATCAGAATGCTTATTTGATAAAGCTCACAAACCAAGACCACCTTAATTATTTCAGTGAATTTATGTTAATTTTTGGAGTTATACAAAATATGGGTAATTTTCCTAGTAAGGTGTGCCTTCTTGGGCACTATCTGAGCTGAAATAGCTCTTATAAATCCAAAAAGCTGGTGTTATTATTGTAATTATTTTTTTCTGCTGGGAGAAAAATGCATCCATTTAGTAGATCTTAGGGGGTTTTTTATATGAAGCTCTTTAATGCTCAAAAATAATCAGTTTCCATTTTGGAAAATTTTATTTTATTTTATTTTTTATTTAGAAAGGAACCACCAGTGTTTTAATTCATAATAGAATGTCATTTCACACATCAATAAATTGAATCCTTTTTTTTTTTTTTTTTTTTTTGAAAGGAATAGTTCCAGTAGGAGATAGATTTTGAGGGCATATGAAAGACTAAAGAGTGTTTTACCATGATTCAAAGGTCTGCCTGGCTAAAGTGAATCAACAGCAAATTCCTATTTTCATTTCACTCATTTTCATATTTTATAACTAGGAAAACTTTCACCTGAAGCTATTCTTAAGGGTCTCTCTTGAAACTTGAGGAAATGCAGATCTTTCGTAGCATGGCTTAATTGTGGATAGAAGGTTGAAAGTACAGTATTTGAGGTTTTGCTGTAATCATCATTGCTAAGTTGATTTGAAACAAGAACATTTCTCTGTTTATGTCTTTCAATGTCACTTCTACCTCAAAGTTCAGTGAATCATGGGGCAATTATTACATATCTTGTGTCATATTCAGACAAGGAAACAAAACCAGAAGCAAAATATGCGGAAAATCTCTTCTATGCTGTGTATATTGTTAAATAGCCATTAAACATGAAAGGATTTCTTGACCTTAAAATTGCACTGATTTTTACTTGTTAAGTCAGTGTCTGATCAATGTAGCTGTTTTATGTACATCTCATATATACTGTTTTTCTCTGTGTTTATGTAAAATCCATAACACTTGCTACTTAATAACTAATTACAGTTAATCTAAGTTTTAACACCTCCAATTTTTTTTTCAGTTTTGTAAGGAGCAAGATATATAAAGTATATTTTTTTTGATTTAGTAAGGAGCAAGATAAATTTTCAGGAGTTTAGAAAATTAATGGAGTTTCCTAAATTGATTTCTGAGAATGCGGATTAATGTGGGGACCATTTGACTGAGTGTTAGCAACCTTCATTCTACTTCTGGTTTTGTTACTAGTGTGATATATATCTTAAGGATATAATTTTCATTAATGATACAGATCTTCTATAAAATATTTTGGCTTGCAGTGGTGGAATGTGTTGTATAAAAAATTGTTATATACACCTTTTTCAAAACTTTCATTTTGTTTTGGTGTATCCAATTTCACAAAAAGATAGCATGCTTTTTAGCTTGTTGCTGTGGACACAATCAGAGCAGCATGCTCTTGCCATGTATGGACATTATTTGTTGCAAAACAGAAGTATTGCAAGTCAAACTTGATTGCTTTTTAGGTTTATTCTTAAACTGAAGGTAGAAAGAAAGAGCAGTTATATACTTTCACTTTTCAATAAGTTATATCATATTGTGACACATTAAATATTTTTCAAAATATTAATAGAAGTTGGTTTGCATGTAAATTGGGCTGAAAATAAAAATATAAATAATAAAATAATAAAATAATAAAAATAAAATAAAATAATAAAAAATAAAATAATAAAAAAAAGAAAAAAGAAAGAACAAAATTTTATAGGAATTTACAGGAATGTGCCAAATCAAGGACCAGAAGATTAATTCATTAATTAATACCTTTGCCAAGGTACAGAAGAGGGGATTAAAAGCCCAATTATGGCATTTTCCAATTATTCTGTAATGTTTAGGTAGTCTCTTGGTCTATTTTTGGCTGAGACCAAACATGAAAAGTATCCCCAAACAAATGCATTGTTTCTTTGTTTGTTTGTTGGGAAGATTCCTACAACAGTAGATGGTTAATAGGATTCTCCCTGACCCAAGAAACGTATCTATTTTTTTTTACTCTTGTTGCAACACGTTCAAAGGAGACCAAACCCAGCATGCATTGTAACTAACTTCTATAAATATTCTGTATCACTGAAAGAAAGAAGATAGCTGAATAATAAACAAAATGAACCCAGGCCAATCATAAATTTATCTTAGTGTAAACATAGTATTTAGATACATTATTTCAAAACAAGCAAATAAAACCCAACAAAATTAGTATTTTTTTTGATAAAATGGAAAACTTTAGCTCTGACACTGAATCTCATTCATATTAAAAGAGAGTTATCAGATTTCCTAGGAAAGTGAAAAGAGAGTGAATTTACAATGTAAATTGCCAGCCTTGTGTTTGGAAAGCAAATTCTGGACCATCATCCTTGGAAAAATACATGTTTAGAACCTTTTATTAGAAAAGCATTTATTCTGTTAGCAAGATGACTACATCTCAGAGCTTTGAAAATGTACTGTTATTAGTCCAAGACTTGACCTAGGTAGGTAGTTTTGTTGGTAGACGCTTAGCAGAATGCCACAGAAATATGTTGTATGTTGTCCCCTAAGCGTGAAGAATTATATCTTCCAAGCTTTTAGAGCAGTGTTTTAGATAAAATTTCCTTTGGAAGGACAGCAGAAATGCCCCATTGACTTTCACTTTCCTTTTATAGTTATTAGTTACCACACTTTCTTGCTGAAAAGAATATACATATATGCTTGTTGCATGAAATACATAAAGGCATTAGTCTATAATTATTATATTTTTAGCATAATACTTCACAAATATTAGTAGCCTTATATAGACATGTGTTCCCTAGGAAAATGAAGAAATGTTGCAACATTCAGTGATTTATATAAGCACATAGTCCTCCTGGCCTCCTTTTTTACAATCTGTAGTTGAAGGAACGTTTTCTGATTAATAAAGACAGAAATCAGATGTACTTACTTGTTCTTCAACCCCTGCTAAAAACATAGTGTCTTGAAGTTCAGAGTCTCAATAAAACTAAATTTTATGCTATTATTACATACAGATTATCCTATATTATAAAACTAAATACTCATTTTTTGCTTTTTAATGCAAGACTTGCAACAGACTCAGAAGATTTCCATATGTGTACCTTGTTCCATTTAGCATTTATCACGTGGGTCTTCTGTGTGGTCTGAGCCGCTGGTCTCTGTTGCTTTCCATGGAGACAACTTTTCCATACCATTAAGAATCCTGGCTTTCCAACTTGAGATATTCTATGATTTTATGATTAACAACTGACATAGTTGCAAATGTCATAAAAGAGAAGCATCTTCCTTGAACCCTGAAACTGTATGTCTAAAATCTAATGGAGACATGCTCAGAGGACCACGTTGTACTATTGGGCATGCTCTGATGACAGCATTCAAGTTAAAAAAGAGGGCTCCAATAAAACAAATAAGTATATCAATGTGGCTGAAGAACAGCCAAGTTTAAGTTTACATACGAAAGATGATTTAAAGCTTTTTTCTAAAAAGTGTTAATTAGCAACAAGATATGATAGCATGAAACTGTTTCCATGCAGTGTTCTATAGTTTCCTGTCCACTAACAAATACATACAGAAAAAAAATAGAGTTGTATTTGTTGATATTAATCTATTTTGATGGTACTTCGGTAAGAGTAGATACTGCATGAGACTGATTTCTTTCTTCTTGTTTTTCAGACAGCTAAACTACATTTTGGGTCAGATCAGTGATTCGTTTAGTATCATTTAACTGATAGTAGATACCATTCCTGCTCTCTTGGCACAAATATGCATCTTTACTTTAAATGTGAAGAGCCAAGTAGCTTGAAACAAGAGGCCTCTGAGTGAGGTCACAGTAGCTCACTTTTAGTTCTTACTCAGGTCATGGGGTTCCCACTCATCTGGAGTGAGTTTCTTCCACCATTTTGGCATGACCTAAAAGGCTACACAGCCCATGGGTGTCTAGAGATGAAGACTGTGAGTTTGTAGGGTACCGTATTATGCAAGAACACAGAGGCTTTTATCCTCTTAATTTTTCTACTTTATTACAAATTACCACAAATACCAAAAAAAATCACTACAAGCAGGTATACTACCACAAAATCACTGCTAGCAACTATACCTATGATTGACAAAGTGAATATAGATACTTATATATCAAGTTATTACAAGTTACTGTCAGTAACCAATAATAGCAACAATCAATCATATAGCAACAATCAATAATATAACATCAACCAAAACCAGCCACAACCAGCTAGGTATATATTATTACAGGTTATTACAAACTTATCATTAGTGAAGGAAACTTATCAACAGTACAGTGACAGATACACTTATGATTGACTAATTGTATGGATATATAATATTGGGATGAAGTGAATAGACAGATTTCAGAATAAGCCAAACCACCACAGAGGGAAAGACAAACCAATCCCAGAGGGGGACCCAACCACCCCAAAAGAGGGAAGGACAAAGCAAACCAACCCCAAAACTGGGCCCAAGAGGGGGCCAATATGATAACAGACAGTGTCTCACTTCAAAGACGATCCACGCCAGAGCCTGGAGTCAGCCAGGCATCCCTGGAGAGAGACCAAGATAATGTGGAAAGCTTGTGCGGGTTGTAACCTGCAAAGCAAAGGAAAAGGACATGCAGACTAGGAAGTTCTTGGACAGAGAGGCTCTATTTTGGGTAAAGATCAAATCCTTTTAATATCCTGTAGACATAAGAGGGTGTAGGACACGACCACATTAAGCAGCCAATAGATGCTATTAATTTCTGTTTTCACCAGTAACAACCTACAGATGATAGTGTTTTCTGTTCTTTCAGACCAATTTTATTTTCCCAGATTGTTTCCACATCTGAAAGTTGTTGCTACAATTTTTTTGGTTTTTTGCACTTATTGGTGGTATCTCAGGTTGTCTCTGGTTGCTAGGTATCCCAACTGAAATTCAAAGAGTTCAACTGCACTTTTCAAGGATGCTTCTGGTTCCCAGGCCTGTCTTCTAGGCTAGCAGGCTTTTTTTATTTTCTTCAGCAACTTTTCCATTATAACCAGGCTGCCTCTCCAGCTACTCACATCTAATATGCCTTTCAATGTTTAGTCATTTTATAGGACAGAATTATTAGAAGTTAGTTTTCTTACTTGTTATCTTTCTTATTGACGTGGTTCAGCCCCAGCCGGCAGCTGAGCACCATGCGCCACTCACTCAGCCCTCCCCTGGCGGGATGGGGAGGAGAATGAGAAAACAACGGCAAATCCCGTGGGTTGGGGTAAGGGCAGGTTACTGGGACAGCAAGGGAGAGGGGAACAATCAGCAACAGTGCTGATAACAGATATTCACAATGGGTGATAACAGAGAACAATTTACCGATCTGACTGACCAACTGACCTGTCACTCCGAGCCCGCCCCTGCCTGACTAGCCCCCTTTTATGGTGAGCATGACGTCACATGGTATGGAATAGCCCCCGGCCAGCTTGGGTCACCTGTCCTGGCTCCTTGGGAAATTAACTCTATCCTTGCCAGAACCAGGACACTCATGTGGCAGTCCTATTTATTTATAGCACTTGTCTTCTACTCTTGAGTAGTGTCTCTCTGCTGGAGGGCTCACAAACTTTTGATGTTTTTTGATCTACATAGGAAGATTTCACATGTAGGGATCTACAAAAATATCTATTAAAATAATTGAAAATGTTAATTAAGGTACAAATTTAAAAGATGCATTTCATCTTGATCCTATATTAAATAGCTCTCATAATTACACAGTTGGTCTCAATTTTAAGTATCTAGTTTGTGGCACAAATTTAGAATACTTTTTATGATTGGTAATTGACATATGTGACAGGTAGCTGCCTGGCCTAAATGGCTCCATAGAACTTGTCCTGCTTTTCCTTAAGGATCTGTGGGGAAGGGAGTTTGGAATCAATTTTGCAACTTTATTTTCCTTACAATAGTAGAATTTATATAGGGTGGACAACTGCAAATCCAGCATGTACTCCTCAAGCTTCTTTTGTTCAAGAGACTAGGTTGACAATACTTTCAGGCAAGGCAATCATCACAGCTTAACCCAAAGTTCAATACATGAAGCAGAACCATGATTTATATATGAGTTTTGTTTTTACAATAAAAGACATTCTCCTACTGTACCAGCAACAACTACTGGAACTCATTAATCAGACCTTAATTAACATGGAAGAAAGGTGATAATTTATACTCATTTCAGACTGACACATTGTGCTTTATTTAGCAAATGAGAACTGTCAAGGTCTGTGAAAGGACCTTAGACTGAAGGGTGAGTTTTGGAAATGACTCTCACCTGCCTGAGCCTTTGTAGGAGAAAGCTTTCAGAGTGTTTATACAGGGATCATTAGACATACCTCATGCTAAGTGTTCATGAATCTTTGAATATGAAACACTCAAAGGTATTCAGGTATGAAATATTTTATAATGACACATTGTCATAATATGCATGAAATAATGATTTATGAAAAAAAGCTACATTTAGGGATGGTAAATGAAAAAGAAGCAAAGACAAATTTTTCATCTGCTTAGATGGATCTTAAATCAGTAACTGCAGGAGCGAGAATAAATCTTGTGCACCCAGTGATGTCCAATTTAAGAACTATAATTTTCCCAATGAACTGGAGGTGGAAGGGTAGTGATGAGCCAGGTTAACCCTGTGCTGTGAGGGGTGGGTGAAGTCTGCACAAGTCATGCAGTGTTTTCCATTTACAGGTGCTCTTGAGCTGAGGACCAAAAGAGAGGACAGAAGTAGCTGGGACAATGAGGGACAGTAGACTGTGAAGTACACCCTGAAGCAAAAGCATGCTTATGATCAAAAAAATCTGTGTTTGAAGATGCAATAGGACAGTGCAGACACAAAAAGTAAAACTACTCAGTCAGCAAGATGCACTGCAAATTCAGATTTAACAGAAAATAACTATTATGCAAAAGAATCCACAACTGTGGATTGTAGAGTGTGCTGAATAGGCATGAGAAGTGCTTATAAGTAGTAGCTTCCAAGATAAAAATTGACTTCTGGCACATACATGAGTATACATGCCTGGATCCACTGTTGTTTCCCTGTATTCTAATGCTTGGTGTGGCTAGTTGGCAAGAAGATTTAGTATGCGTGGTTTCTTCAATGAGAAAATACTGCTAATGATGTTTTTGGAAGTGCAGATTTTATAGCTCTGTTTTGTATTGGTAGTTGTCCTTTCAGAGCTGTGACTACGGGGCTCTATGAGTGGTTGTTGTACAATGAAAGATTGGTGCTTTTTAGGCATAAATGACTCATTGTTTCACCTAACAGCATCTTGTGGCTGGGACATGAATGGAGCTAAACAGTGCTAGTGCTTGTGCACTGATTTTACACTGAGGAGCCATACATAAAACCAAGGATTGTAAAAGCAAGGAGATATGAAGCAAAATGATGAATGGGTGGTTTGGTGCAAACCAGGCTACTTTGCAGGGTTTATCTTGGCAGTTTCAAGATGCTTGTAATAGTAGGATACTGTGAAGGCTAGTTGGACTGGGGTTTTTTTACCAGTGTCCCAAATGTAGCTCTCAGATGACATTTGCAAGTGTGCTCCACACCAAGGCAATGTGGTTGGTCAGGAACATGGTTTTCAAGACAGTGTCAACGAAGAGGCAGCAGCACTCTAGGCTCAATCAATAAGATTTCTCAAATGGATCAAAGTGTTCTAATAAATCAGAATTACTATACTGGAACATGAGCGTGAGTCAGTTTGCAGTATATGGTGCATAACCTCAGTACCTTCTGTTAGAGTGATTTCTTAGGATTTCTGAAAGGTACTTATATCTAAGTCTTCCTCCAAATGTCTGGCTTATGCAATTTCTTTCAGGAGAATAAAAACAAAATTCAGAAGTTCATGTTAAGAAAGAGGGAGGAAAAAGACTGAACACATTTTAGCTTGTGTAGGTCAATAAATATTTTTTTGTAACTTTTCTATATTAGTGTTTATCTACCTGTAAACATGCACAAAAGGTCTTTTTTTCCCCCTGACATTAGCTAAAATACTAAATTACCTGTATCAAGTTTCACCCATATCTAATGGACCCACACTTGCTGAGATCTTTTAGTCAAAGGAGGAAGATACACTTCAGTGATCACTCATGCAGTGTTAGACTCCAGTTATAAGGCAGGCATAGGGGAATAAGTAGAGGGGCAAAGGTGGCATGGGAGAGTCAGAATTTGATCATGCACAGAAGTTCGGCGTATCCTACTTATAAATGCCATGAAAAAAATAGGTGACCAGGACAGGCTAAATGCAAGACTGATCTTTCAGTAATCTCTTTTCTAGTAGCAGGAGGAGGCCACAGAAAGTAGTATATAAGTAGCTTGCATATTATCAGAATAATGATCACCCGTAGATCTCTGACATTTAAGGTCAGACTTCTATTCCTACACACTGGTTGTAATCTCTCTGGCCCATTTATCTTGAGCTCCTTAAATAAAAAGAAAGCATGTAAAATGGTCTTGATATTTCTGTTCAGGCTGTAGAACTGTATGCCATGCTGTGTTCTGCATGGATGTATCCATGCTTTTAACTCAAGAGAGTTCAGTATCTTTATGATATATACAGTAAGGGAGATATGAACTTTGCAAGACTGAGATTCCAGATATTAAATCTGGAAAAGAAATTTGTCCTACTTTCATCAGCTGAGAAGAAAAAAATATTCTATTTTATCTTGTGTTTTAGAAAATAACACATTATACAGCAAATGATTTTCAGTACCTCCGACACCTTTTGTTGTGTTTTTTTCATTTACAGTTTTCTTTCTTTGTAAATATTCTTCCACAAGATGCTTATTCATGAACAGGATGCCCTAATGAAATCACAATTCTGTAAATAATCACAAGTAAAAAAAAAAAAAAAAAAAAAAAAGTGTGTATAGGTGTTGATCATAAGCCACAACTTATCTGAAAAGAAAATCATTGTTTTAATTTGTACAAGTAAATACTGTTCTTAAGCAATTAACCGTACAGGCATCTGTGGCTGGTAATTATTGTTGGTTAAACAAAGACAAATTACTTTCCTAAGAACAGAATTTTGCTATTGGCTTCTCCAATGCTTTTCAATGAAGTATAATGTACTGGTAGTTATATATAAGAAGTAAGAGAACCAGAGTGATTAGTCATAATAATCCTAACTTAGAGGTTAACTTCACAAAAATATTTGCCTTATTAACTTAAAAAGAAAAATCTTCCCAACAAAAAGATGAATATTTTCTTCACTAGAATTATTATTCTTTGGTAATGAACAGTGTTCTTGGAAAATGAGTATTTAATATGTAACCAATTAGTAAAAAAATTAAGTCAATTACCAACCACAATTTCTGTGTTAAATGTTAATTAAATTCAGAGGTATTTTTAATAAGATTAATACGGAGAAAACAGAAAAAAAGTCAATTTAGCCTCAGTTTAATCTATTAATCAAGAATCGTGTTTGGTTTTTATAGACATATTTGTAGCAATACTTATAGTAATGGTTAATTTAGCATTTAGAAGTTCAATTCATAACCAAAGGGCTTGAAAATTCAGTTAAGCCTGCTGTTTATGTAGTTGAACATAAATAAAATATATATTTCAATGCAAACATTAAAAATAAAATATAAGCAATACTCCTTTGATCTTAACAAAAGTGCTGAGCTGAGCCTGACCCTGTATTGATTTATACTTTATGGCACTGTTTGAATAAATATGCATCTTAAAATATGCAGTAGCAAAGAACTTTAATTCTTCAAGGTACTGAAAATAGGAAAGATAAAAATGGAGCAGCAGGGAACTTGGTCTCTTCTTCTCTTTTCCTTTTCTTTTTAGTAGTTATGGGGGGTCGGAGAATATGTAACTCAAAAAAAGGAATTTTATTTAAAGTGTGTGTAAAGTTTGATTTCTCATTCAACCTTTCTATTCTAAATAAATTAATGACCAAAATATGTCCCAATGTATTGTAAATTCCAAAATGAACTTTGTTCCTTGAAAATGAAATTAAATGTATTTTGAACTTTTCTCTCCCATAATCTAATAAAATTTAACCTCAAAGTCATTGTGATGTGATAATAGAAATTAATTCACATTTGAAAGAAATTCTCTCTAGAGAGAGGTTTGAAGATAGAATTCTGGCTGGGGAAAGAAAAGCTGTTTTGGTGGTGGTGTTGGCTTTTTTATAAAAAAAAAAAAATCAGAATTGTAACTTCTCGAATTTAGTTATCTTGTAAGATGCTACATGCAGAGGAAGAGTTTTGAATTTTTACCAAAATGTACTTGGATGTACCTATTTCCCATACTATGCTCCTGAGCTTATGAACCTTGCCTCATAACATCATGGTGTTTCTCATAGCAAATCTGTCCCTTTATTTTTCCAAAAGCAGAATAGCTGGCATATTTGTTATCCTCTGGCAAAGGCTCTCCTTTGTTTGCTGTGACGCAGCCTTAGCTCAGCTTCTCTGTGGAGCGCAGCATTTCCAGTTGATTCACAAAATCTCCCTCTGTGTGGCTGTGGTTAAACAGCCAAGGTACAGTGAAAGGAGGCAAAATGTCTCTCCACAGCAGGTAGCTTCAGTTGCTAAGGGCTTGCCATCTCCTTCCACTGAGATATTCCCACTAAAACTCGTAAAGACCTTGTCAACAGGCCTGTTCAGCAGAGCAGAAAGAGAAAGAGATCTGATAATAGAAAAGTAGCAGATCCACTCCTGCGGGGGCACAGAGTGGTACAGTGATTTGTCCAGGATTGCTTCTCATGCCAGTTCCAAGAACGACTTTGGAAACTAGTCCACAGCTTTCTCCTTGTCACTATGCTTTTCTTAGTGCTTCTAAGTTAGGTATTGACTGAAAAGTGAATACTAGAAAATTGAGCAATTAACAGCACCAATTGCTAAAGAAAGAAATCAACTTGCTATTTTTAAATCAGATGGGAAACCTTGTGGATAAAATTAAAACCTTGAGTATAATATATCTGATTTCTAAACCAGTAAAAAAACAGGTTTGAATACAGTCATCACATCATATATCATTTGAATAACAAATAGTTTGTCCCAGCTTAGATCTTATGAAGACATGGAAGAAGACCACCATGAGATGTTGTATTCTTGGTTTGTGCTGTGTTTCCATAAGAAGAGGAGGATGGCTGTCTTGTTGGGGGTGGAAGGGGAGAGAAGAAGGGAGATTGCTCATTGGGGAAAACAATCCATGCTGACAGGAGGACGAGAAGAATGTAGAGGGCAAAGAGAGAGAAAGCCAGAAAGACAGTAACTCTTAGAGCTGAGAAACTATGGATGGAGTGAGATACAGCAACAAGGAGCAGGTGCAGCCGGTCTGGCCTCCAAGGATGGGTGAAAGGAGGAAGCTATTTTTGGAGGACTGGATGGGAATGGGAAGTGGGTCACAATGTGGAAAGTGCCTGGGTGCAACGACATGTGGGCAGATGGAGGGTTGTGTATGGGCCCTTTTTTTTTCCCCTGCTTTGCCTGCTCTCACATCTTGGAGTATTCTCCACGAAGAATGGTAAATACTCTATATTTTAGTTTTCTATAATCAATATTTCTGAGTACAAAAGTTTGAGTTTAGAATTATTTAGATTTGTCTGTGAAGTTTTTGTAGGAAAAGACCTAGGAAAACCCACACCAGAACTCTGAACAGTGGTCGTGTCATAATCTTCCAAAGAGACTTATTTACTGAAGAAGACTTTGATGGGCTGATAAAGGTACTTGTTTCTTGACCAAATATTGTGAGACATTAATGAAGTAGGATACCTGAAACTCTTATTATTTAAATTAGCATGTGATAGACCACAGGTGCTGAAAGAAATAAGAGGTGCAATCTAGTGGGGAACTTATGTGATTACAAAGGCAATCAGCATGTCTGAAAGAAAGACTAGGGCTATGAAATGGGTTTCAGCTGATGAAAATGTGTATCAATGGAAAAGTTTTCTGAGACACATCCTAAATATCCCCACAGGACAGGTATGATCTGCCAGATGTAACCTTCATATGAATCAACATTTAAATGTAAACTTCCAAGGTGAGGACATGAATCTTGGCAGAAATAGGTGGTGTGATAAGGGTATGTAAAATGCTGACCAGGCCAAAAATGTGAACTGAGTCCTTACATCCTTTCCTCCTATAATGAATAACCCATCATGAATAAAGGGCAAATCCCCTGATATACTCTGTCTAAAAAACAAAAAAAAGCAAAACAATCTGTAAAGTTAAGGAATATAGTTCAAGGCATCACTGAGCTGACTTCTTTTTGGTGGGAAAAACAGGCTATTGATTCTCCTGTTACAGGTCTGAACTTGCATCTTGTGCTCTCTCTGCATCGACTCCCCCTCTGCTGTGTTTTGCTCTCATACCTTTGCATCTTTCCACATCTTGTCCCAAATTGTGGCTACAGCTAGTCAGCTTATCTGAGCTCTTCCATGAAGCTTGCACCTGGGATTTTGTGAAGGAAAGTCTGTGGTGATGATGATGGACACCTTCTTAAAAACTATAAAAAGGGGCACACACACCAGTAGTAAGCTCATGCTGTGTTTTATCCTCTGTTGCTGAAGGGTTTGTACACAGCATGCCTTTCCCAACACAAAGCCTGACAAGGCAAATACTCTCTGTTGCAAGCACCTCACACATCAAGAAAGAAGTAAATTGAGAGGTCTGCTTAATGAAGAGCCTATAGAGACAACAGCAGAGTTAGCCACCTGTGATTGTCTGCAGCCACCAAAACAACTTTGAATGGAAAACTTCAACCTACTTGAAGCTAACAGTCAGCTGCAAAGTGTATACGGGTATGGACGGGGTCATACAGTTAAGGAAATAAGGCACACTGGCAGTTATCGTTCTGTCCTGGTTCTGGCAAGGATAGAGTTAATTTCACAAGGAGCCAGGACAGGTGACCCAAGCTGGCCAGGGGCTATTCCATACCATGTGATGTCATGCTCACCATAAAGGGGGGCTAGGCGGGCAGGGGCAGGGGGGCAGCATGGCTCTGGGACAGGCTGAGCTTCCGGTCTGTCGTTGGATCGGTAAATTGTTCTCTGTTATCACCCATTGTGAATATCTGTTATCAGTACTATTGTTGATTGTTCCCCTCTCCCTTGCTGTCCCAGTAACCTGTCCTTATCCCAGCCCTCGAGGTTTTGCCTTTGTTTTTCCGTTCTCCTCCCCATCCCACTGGGGGAGGACTGAGTGAGCGGCACATGGTGCTCAGCTGCCGGCTGTGGCTGAACCACGTCACATTCCTTCCTTACTGATCATACCTACAGGATTTATAGTATGTGTCATGTCTGCTGGTGTTTATTTGGTGCAGTAGCATCTAGTCCTATAGTTGCATTTCCCTTGAGTATGATCTTCCTGTGCTTTCTTAGGCTAAAACAAATACCCATCTGCTGCTGTCTGTTCAATGGAACAGAAAAAAAACATATGGGTTTTCCCCCTGGTGTGGCTGAATAAAAATCATCCATCTCTAGGGCTGCTGTTCCAATATCTTTTATAAACCATAAACATGTTTTAATACAATTTTCTCAGCTGTCTGTATTACTGACTTTGTATTACATTGGTGGAGGTTTTACACTAAATATTCTTCTCCCTATTGTTTACTTTGATAGTTTATCCATGTCAGAAACACGTGATGCACACAGAGAAGATTACAGCATTCCCCAAAGAGTTCTCCTTCCCATAATATGCATATTTCAACAAAGCGTACACAACTGGGGATGTTTTGCTTGTGAATGCTGAAAAAAATGGCTACAAATATCTGGGGGAATGCAAAAATAGCAAGATAAGCCTGTCTGTTTATTTGTTTGTGACTTCTTTTGCAATTTAGGGAACTGCCTTAGAGTTAAATATTCCAGTAATAGGTTATAACCAAATGGATAGAGGCAGTTATTGATTTCTGGATATGTCTACAAGGTCTTCTTTTTATGGAAGGAAATTCAGTATCCACAGAGGTGCTGTTTTCTCAAGAGGTGGTATGCAGTTGCACTGGAGAATAATGTGTGAGGAATGGTCTAGGCACATCTTGACAGCTAAGAATATAGCTACAAATACTTGGGGCTTTTTTACCCTATTTTGTTGCATTAAAATGAAACACATAGGCAAACTCTTAAGGAATATGTATTTATTAGTCATTTTTGAAGGTCTGTGTTATCTGATGAGATTTAACAATTTGTAATTTAATAGCATATGTTTAAGCAGCCCCCTTGAGTTTGCAATGTCTGTCCATTTGAGAAAGTTTGCCAATTACTTCCAATTTCATTCACCTTACAGATGCTATTCAAGGGATACCTTCAACAGTAGTACGGTAATACAGTGGAGGAAAGGAGGAAACAGTAAGATTTCCAGCTGTGCAGCTGAAAAGTTATGATCTATTTGCTATCACTGAAATTTGGTGGGATGAACCACATGATTGCAGCACTGCAATCAATGGCTATAAACTGTTTAGGAGGGACAGGCAGGGAAGGAGAGGTGGGGGATTGTCCTACACATTAAAAAAAAAAAAAAAAAAAAAAAAAAAAAAAAAATTGATTGCACAGAGCAGTCTTTGAAAAAAAAAATGCACAGGTTGACAATTTATGGGAGAATATTAGAGACCAAGCCAACAAAGGAATCCTTGTGATGTGTGTTTACTACAGGCCACCTGATCAAGGGGAGGATGTTGATGAAGAGTTCTTTCTTGAACTACAGGAAGCATCAAGCAGGCAGGCCCTGATTGTGCTGGGCCAATCACTCTGACATCGGCTAGTAAAGCAATGCAGCAAGCTGCGAGCAGTCCAGGAGACTCTCGGAGTGCATTGAAGATAACTTCCTAATTGTCCTGGTTATGGCTAGGACAGAGTTAATTTTCTTGCTAGTACCTGGTATAGTGTTGTGGTTTGGATTTGTGATGACAATGGTGTTGATAACACACTGACATTTTGGTTGTTGCTAGGCAATGTTTACCATGTCAAGGACTTTTCAGCTTCTTACGCCGCTCTGGCTGCTCTGGGTGGTGCACAAGAAGGTGGTAGGGGACATCACCAGAACAACTGACCCAAACTGGCCAAAGGGATATTCCATACCATATGATGTCATGCTCAGTATATAAAGTTGGGGGAAGCTGGCCAGGGGTGTAATCAGTGCTTGGGGACAGGCTGGGCGTCGGTCAATGAGTGGTGAGAAATTGCATCATCACGCATTTTGTGTATTCTTTTATCATTATTTTTTTTTCTTCCTCTGCTATCCTAACTGTCTCTATCTCGACCCATGAGTTTTACTTTCTTTTGATTCTTGTCCCCATCCCACTGTGGGGGCAGGGGGAGGAGTGAGTGGCTGCGTGGTGCTTAGCTGCCAGCTGAGTTAAACCACAACACTAATCCAGACGATAGTAAATTCAATCAGAGGAGATGAGGTACTGGACTTGCTGCTCACTAATGCAGAGGAACTTATTGGAGAGGTCAAGATTGGCGCTAGCCTCACCTGCAGTGGTCATGCCCTGTAGGAATTCATGATCTTGAGGGATATAGGCCAGGTGAAAAGTGTAGTCAAGACTCTAAACCTTAGGAAAGTGAACTTTCAGTTTTTTAAGGGACTAGTGGATGGGGTCCCCTGGGAAACTACCCTTAGGAACAAAGGAGTAGAAGAGAGCTCGTAGCTAATTAAAGACATATTTCTTAGAGCACACCAGCTCTTGATTCCCATTTGCAGAATCAGGCAAGGAATGCAGGAGACCAGCATGACTGAGTAAGAACCTCCTGGTTAAAATGAAACACAAAATGGAAATGCAGAGGCAGTGGAAGCAGGGACACACATCTGTCTTGGGAAGAACACAGTGATACTGCCTGAGGTATAGGGATGGGATCACGAAAGCTAAGGCACAGCTGGAACTAAATTTTGCAAGGGATGTGAAGAATAATAAGAAAGGTTTCTACAGGCACATTAGTCAATAAAGGAAGAAAAAGAACATTGTACCCTCCCTGACAAATTAAATGGGATCTAGTGACAACAGACATGGAGATGGCTGAGGTACTCAACAAATATTATTGCCTTAGTTTTCACTAGCAATTGCTCCTCCCACATTGCTCGAGTGCCTGAATCTCAGGGCACGGACTGGGGGAATGAAGTCCTACCCATCATCGGAGAAGATCAAGTTCAAGACCATCTGAGGAACCTGAACATAGTCCGTGGGACACAATGAGACGCATCCCAGAGTCCTGAGGGAACTGGCAGATGTAGTTGTTAAGTCGCTCTCCATCATGTTTGAAAAGTCATGGTGGTCAGGCAAAGTCCCCTGTGACTGGAATAAGGGAAACATCACACTCTTTGTTTTTTTTAAAAAAAACTAAAAAGGAAAACCCTGGGAAATGCTGGCCATTCAGCCTCACCTCTGTACCCAGTAACATCATGGGACAGATCCTCCTGGAAGCTATGTCAAAGCATATGGATGAGAGGGAGGTGATTAGAGGCAAACAGCACGGCTTCGCAAAGGACAAATCATGCCTGATTAATCTGGTGGCTTTCTACAACAGTCAGTGGACAAGGGTAACCGATGTCATCTACTTTGCCTTCTTTAAGGCCTTTGTCATGGTCCCACATAACACTAAATTGGAGAGATATGGGTTGGATGGACAGACTATTCAATAGGTAAGGAATTGACTAGATGGCCACGCCCAAAGAGTTGCAGTCAGTAGCTCAATGTCCAAGTGGAAGCCAGTAACAAGTGGTGTCCCTTAGGGGTCCAAATTGGGACCAATACTCTCCAACATTTTTATTAATGACATAGAGAGTGGGATTAAGTGCACCAAGAAGGGATGCTCTCCAGAAGGACCTTGGCAGGCTTGAGAGGTGGACCCATGTGGACCTCATGAAGTTCAATAAGGCCAAGTGCAAGGTGCTGCAACAGAAAGCCAAATGTATCCTGGGCTGTGTGAAAAAGAAGCATGACCAGAAATTCAAGGGAGGTGATTCTGCCCCTTTACTCCACTCTCAAGAGACCCTACCTGGAGTACTGTGTCCAGTTCTGGGGTCCCTGGAACAGGAAAGACAGGGACCTGTTGGAGCAGGTCCAGAGGGGGGGCCACAAAAATGATCGGGGGGCCACAAAAATGATCAGAGGGCTGGAGGACCTCTCCTGTGAAGACAGGCGGAGAGAGTTGGGCTTGTTCAGCCTGGAGAAGAGCAGGCTCCGGGGAGACATTATTGCAGCCTTTCAATACTTAAAGGAGGTTTGTAAGAAAGATGAAGGGGAACTTTTTACCAGGGCCTGTAGTGATAAGAAAAGGATTAATGTTTTTAAAGTAAAAGAGGGTAGAATTAAATTAGATAGAAGGAAGAAATTCTCTACTAGGAGAGTGTTGAGACACTTGTTAACGGATTGTCCACAGTAGTTGTGGATGCCCCATCCCTGGAAGTGTTCAAGACCAGGTTGAGTAGAGATTTAGCAGCAAGATCTAGTTGAAGGTCTCCCTGCCCGTGGCAGGATCGTTAGACAAGATGACCATAGAATTATAGAATCATAGAATATCTCAGGTTGGAAGGGATCTATAAGGATCATCGAGTACAACTGCCTCCTCCTCACAGGACTACTTAAAACTAAACCATGTGACTAAGAACGTCATACAGATGCTCCTTGAATTTTGAAAGGCTTGGTGCTGAGACCACTGCTCTGGGGAGCCTGTTCCAGTGACCAAACATCCTCTCATTGAATAATCTTTTCTTAATGTCCAATATGAAGTTCCTCTGATGCATCTTCATTTCATTTCCTTGTGTCCTAACACTGGTGACCAAAGAGAGATCAGTACCTGCCCTTCTGTGTCCACCTTTGAGGAAGTAGATGCCATGAGGTCACCCCTCAGACTTCTCTTCTCCAAGCTGAACAAACCAAGTGACCTCAGCTGCTCCTTGTCTTACCCTTGAGGCCTTTAAATATCTTTGTTGCCCTCCTCTCGACACACACTAATAGATTGATGTCCTTATATTGAGGCACCCAAAACTGGACACAGGACTTGAGGTGGGGCTGCACCAGTGCAGTGTAGAGATGACAAGTCACCTCCCTTAACCAGCTAGCTCTGCTGTGCTTCATGCAACCCAGGAGTCCCTTGGCCCTTTTGGCTGTCAGGGCACACTGTTGACTCATATTCAACTTGCCATCAACCCAAATCCCCAGATCTTTTTCTGCGGGGCTGCTCTCCAGCCTCTCATCCCCCAACTTGTACATATAACCAGGATTACCCTGATCCAGGTGGAGAATCTGGCATTTGCTCTTGTTAAATTTCATATGGTTGGTGATTGCCCAGCTCTCTAGTCTATACAGATCTCTCTGTAAGGCCTCTCTAACCTCAAGGGACTCCACAGCTCCTCCTAGTTCAGTATCATTGGCAAACTTACTTAACAGACATTTAATTCCTGCATCCAGATCATTTATAAAATCATTAAATAGCATTGGCTATAAAATCAAGCCCTGAGGAACCCCACTGGTGACTGCCACCAGCCTGATTTAACCCCATTTGCTATAACTCTTTGAGCCTGACCCATTAGCCAATGCTTCACCCATCATATTATGGACTTTTCTGGCTGTATGCTGGACATTTTGTCCAGAATGATACTGTAAGAGACAGTATTAAACGCTTTACTAAAATCCTAAGTACAAGTAAATACTTTACACTTCCACAGTTTTCGAAAGAAAGAAAATTTGACTCAATTTGCAGCTGCCTACTGCAACTTCTCAGCACTGCTTGCTCTGCTCTTCTTTTGTCTTCTACCAGTCCACTAGTCTTTTTGATATGGCTACAATATGCATGGTGATAAAACAGATAGAATTGGATAGATCTGGTAAACAATCTTTCCCAATACCTGGGGCAAATGTTCTGCTTCTCCTTTGATTTCTACACAGGAAGGCGAGATCATGGCATCAATCTCAAATGAGCTTCTTTCCAATACCAGGGTCATGAGCAAGCTAACAAATTCTTTGTAATCAGAGCTCTATATGCAGTGTTAGGTTTGCACACTCTTCAGGTGTCCATCTCATTTTTGAGCAGTGTGGACTTCTATGGATTTTTAGTGTTGCATATAGTTACTTAAGTGGCAGAAGTTTATAATTCAGTCCTCAAAATAACCAAGTTTCAGCCAGCTACAGAGAAGTTGGTGTGCCCCTCTAGTACAGAGCATACTTTCTTTAACAATTTCTGAAAGACTAAATTAGGATGGCATTTATAAAGATGCAAAGGCAGCTATCTTTACCTGGTGGGATAAATAACGAATACAGGAATCCACTTAAATGTAAAAGGCTTCCCGCTGATTGTAGAGAAAGACACTCAGGTTGGGAACAGCTCTAAAGTGGAAAGGTTGTACGCCTGAGAGGGACTGAAAGCCACTTCTGCCTGATTTGAAGGAGGTTAAAGTTGTTTTCTTTTGTTGCTTTTTTTAAAAGCATAACAAAAGTATAGAAATATTGCTTTGTTTAATGGCAAATACAAAGATTACATGAAATTTCACTCCTGATTTACTATGGCCTATCATGTTCTCGCTAGGAGGAAAAGCAAACAGTTTAAAAAGAAAACAAATTGTAGAAGGATCTCACAGACTTGTATGGTTTGGGATACAACCTCAATCATATTTCTTTCATTTAATGTATGTATAGGAATATGATACAGTTAATTTAAGCACTGTAGTATTCAATATCTAAGTATAAAGTCCTGAATTAGTCTTTTGAAACATTACTTGAAGAACACAGAATATAAAAAATTTCCGAAGCAGAAGGATAGCTATAATAGCACTTAAGTTCAGGGCTTAAATAAGAGGCAAAATAGTTGAGAAGGTGAATCACCAGGCATCATGGATGTTAGTTTCTGCATCAGAATGAGGAGAAGATTTTGGGGCTTTACATAGTGAATATAAAATACAAACTTCTACAGTGTTGGGAAGCTGGACACCCTAATACTGTTGGTGAATATGTCAGAAATTCCTAAGCCAGACCAGTACCCCTTTTGTATTGTATTCTGAAAGCATCACACTTCTTTGTTTCCTCTTCTCAGTTTTGTGTGTTCACGTTTACAGGGTAGAGACTTTAAGCTCTTTGATCATAATCTTTTATATTTATATGTTCTTGTTTTTTCTTGATTTTCTTGTTGGTCAAGCAACTTCAGCCTGCTCCCTCAAATTCCTCCTCATGTCTCACAATTTATCATCTGCAGTGCGATTCAAATTCTTGCTTTAGACCTGCTCCTTTAATATATGATGTCAAAAAGCAACGAAGAATATGTAAACTCAAACAAGGCTTCACCTCTCTTTTTTTCTATGTAATCCTTTTGTTTGGCCTTACTGTGATGGTCTGCTCTGTGGTCGTAATTCTGATGACAGCCCTCCTCAATTTCCACTGAAACCCATGACTTTTAAAAGGATTCAGCACTTCTAAAAAAACAATCAGAATCCTGGAAATTTTTACTGCATAATCCACATTTTTTTGCTTCTATTGGAAATGTTTTCATGTTTGGTATCATATATTTTACAATTAAATTATTGTATTGAAACTGAGGGGTCCACAAGCTTTGTATGGACCTTGTATTTTTGTTTCCTGGGGAATATGCCATACAGCCTACTGTGACTGAGATTTCACCATATGCCTCTTGGTTTCCCTGGTGTTCTTGGCTTCAGTACTTCACTATTTCTCTATTTGTTACAATATACTTTTGCATGACATGATCATTTGGCTGTGCACTAGAGTCAAGGCTCTCGTGCCCTGCTTCAATGACATCAGCATGACATGGCTAGTTTTTCTTCTATTTGGTTCAAATAACTAAGGAAGGGTAGTACTAGATTTCTTCCTTTCTTTTAGTACATGAGTGTACATCGGTATAACCAGTAACTTAGTCCTACATAACAATGAAAACTTCCCAACATGACTCTGTTTAACAGATTTTTACAGTTATATGGTGTACTGGTTTTGGCTGAGATAAAGTTATTCATAGTAGCTGGTATGAGGCTATGGTTTGGATGTGTGCAGACAACAGTGTTGATAACATCGGGATGTTTTCGTTCCTGCTGGGCAGTGCTCACACAGAGCCAAGGCCTTTTCTACTCCTCACACCACCCCACCAGCGAGGGGGCTGGGGGTGCACAAGGAGTTGGGAGGGGACACAGCCGGGACAGCTGACCCCAACTGACCACAGGAATATTCCATACCATATGACATCATACTCAGCATATAAAGCTGGGGCAAGAGGAAGGAAGGCTGGGAGCTGGGGGTATTCAGGGTGATGGCGTTTGTCTTCCCAAGTCATGGTTATGCATGATGGAGCCCTGCTTTCCTAGAGATGGCTGAACACCTGCCTGCCCATGGGAAGTGGTGAATGAATTCCTGGTTTTGCTTTGCTTGTGTGTGCAGCTTTTGCTTTGTCTATTCAACTGTCTTTATCTCAACCCATGACTTTTCTCACTTTTACCCTTTCGATTCTCTCCCCATCCCACCAGAGGGTAGTGAATGAGCAGCTGCAGGGTGCTTGGTTGCCAGCCGGGGTTAAACCACAACATATGGGAAGGGATTTTTTATTTTTTTTTTTTTTCCCAAATGAGAGCTTAGTCTGCATTCCTTTTTAAGATATCTAAGTACTCCACGCTATCTAGACCAAAGTAACCAAAATGATACAAAATACATACTGTTGACACAATTCAAAAATGTGTTATCACTAATAGCCTAATAAAATTATGTTGCTGGGGTAGACTCTCATTTATGTTTCTCCTTCCTTTTCTTCCCTTCTCTCTCCAAAAAAACCAAGAAAGGAGCAGTCAATCTTTATTATCTTTGATTCCTGATTTTATGAGCGAATAGGGGACATGCAAATGAAAAACTATTAGAACATCCACATTTTCAACAAGCCATATTCACTGCAGCTCTATTTCCAGTGGCCAGCTTTAATTGTTCCTTTTTCATTTCTGCAATATATTTTTACACAGAAGCTATCAGTGTAGTTGAAATTTTTTTAAAAAATCAATACAACTTGCATCTACATTACACTAGGGCCTTATATTCATGCATTTTTCTCTTAGATTTTTAAGCAGCAGCTTTGCTCTGATACTCTTCATCCATCCACATATTCTGATTATATATTTTGAAATTCCAGCCATCATACAGTTGGAATTTGCAGGTGGTTCTCAGAGAACTTTTTCCCCTCTAGCTAGTTGTGGAAAGGACAATGCAATTAATAACAGATGGTACGGAATGACCACGTCCTTGAGAGAATGCCTTATTGGCACCTCCTGCTAATTGTATCACATATAACACAAGTAAAAGCATAATAAATCTGAACTGGGGGACATTTTATGCAAGAGCTCTTCTATCTTTCCAGACGGTAAATTGCTCAGCTCTTGAAATATCTATAACCTTGTGATACCCAACTTGCATTAGCTTAATTGCCTTTTTTTCTTTTCTTTTCTTCCTCCCTCCCCTTCCTCGCTCTCCCTCTCTTGTTTTGTTCATGGGTCCGTAAGAGCAATTCTGTTTTGTTAGTCTACCTGTTTTAGTGTTGTAAGGAAAGGATCTATATTTGCTGTCTCAGACAGAATTTTTTTGGGTCTATTCTGCAAACTTATTGGTAAATTCCCCTTTTTAAAGAGCTTTAAAGCACTTTACTTGATATCAGAACATGACTAAATGCTAAAGGAATTTAACAGAAATCTAGAAGAGCATTCTCATTAACAGTTAGATGGAGTGAGCTTCAGATGGATAAACAGATATATTCCATTTCTTAATATGACTGCCATGATAAAAAAAAAGACCTCATGCATAAGGAATTTTACTTTCTCACAGTAATAAATCAGTAGCAAAGAAGTTCTGTGGAAAAAATAAGAAAAGATTTCTGAAGTCTCAAATCTCCTTGTGCCTTGTCACCACATGGGGATGAAGAAGGGCTGCTTCTGCAGTTTGCCTCTCTTGGCAGTGGGGAAGGGGAGACTGCTTCTCATGAAAGTTCTGCTGGATTTTTCTGTTTTGTTTCTACTTATATCATTAATTTCAATCCTGGTTTAGTCCAAGGAGAAATTAACAGATAAGTGAACAGGAGCATGTATATAGAACTGCTTGCACGAGATGCCATTTAAAGCACAGAATGATGCTACAGCTGCACACAGTGACCAGCATGTACAGTTGCAAGTGCCCTGTCAACGCATAGTTGACTTTTAGGCCTAAGGTATCTCCCTAGCTCTCCTAGTGCCTGGATGGAGAAAGCAGTTTGACAGAGAATTGGTCTTTGTGGAATATTTCAGTAAGATGGACCAAAGTCTGCAAGTGATAATTCAAACTACACTTGGGCCTGTGGAAAGCTGCCAAGTCATTATAATCCATTCCCCAAACACCCGTCATGACCTTTGAGTATCTCCTGTTCCATGTCATGTGCTGCAGAGACATCTAGGGAAAGGAGGTCTTCCCTGGACATGAGTAAGACATAGCACGTCAGTGCAATCCCTAGAGGAAGATATGCATTGGACTGGGAATGAGGACTTCCAAATCTAAGTCCCATTCCTGCTACTGACTTTCTGAATGATAGGCAATTTACTTCACTTTGTGTTTTTGTTCCTGCTCCCTATTCTGGTCTATTTTAAACTGAAAACTCTTGAATGATGCTTATCCTGAGGACTCTTTGGTGCTATTGAAATACACAGTAATATTAGTAACATAAAGAACTACTTTGGCAAGTACTTTAAAAGCCATGTGTCACTATCAAGACTGCTTTAGGAAAAACATAGAAATGCAAAAAGTATTCCTGAGAGACTGCTGAAATCTGAGCCAAAAGTTATTCTTATGATTTTGATTCTTTATGCACTGCACTTTAAAGTGTGCCCTGAAGTGTGTATGAGTTTGGGTTTTTGGCAAGCTCATTTGAAGCTTTCTTGTTACACAGCTTAGAAGAGCAGTTAACTCAGTTCTCTCATATGTCCCTGTGAAGCCACTTGTAGCCTGACTCTGCACCCACCTAAGTCAATAATAAGATTCCCATGGATTTCCTGAGACAAAAAATAAGCTTGAAAATGCATTTAATTTGGAGTATATGTATTAAAAAAAAAAAACAACCCAACCAACCAAACAACAAAAAAACCCCCCATGCAAAAAAACTCAGAAGAAAAATCATTGTGAATAAAATATATTTTAGTGCCAAGAAGGCGGCCAAGGGTCAAAGTCAAAGAGGGAAGGATGAGATGGTATGAATAATAACTGAAGAAATGTACAAAACCTAGAATGGCTAGTTAATTACACAATGACTGTTTAAGTCATCAACTTTTCCAATGTGATGCAGGTTTTGGAATTTTCGTATTTGCCTTATACATTTGCTATTTTATTTATATATCTTTTTTCTTTGCTATTTTATTTATATAACTATATATTTGATTTATATGTCTTACTCTTACTCTTACTCTTACTCTTTATTCTCTCTCTGAACTGCCACGACTCAAAGATGAGTACAAAGCAGAAAAAAAAATGCAAGTTTACAGGAGACACTCAACAAACACTTTTTTTTCTTTTTTTTTTTTCCTAAAAACTTGCTGTATGTCATTACTCATTATCAACACACAGCAGTGCTGCACACTCTCTTCCTACTTTCTTGATTTTTAACTTTTATTGTCATAAATGTACTCTGGTCTTGTAGTATATATCAATCAATGTCATGACTTATCTTGGCAGACAAGACTTGTCACCCATTATTGTTCATATATTCTGAACTTTTCTTCAGAACTTCTTTAAATTTACTCATTTTTCAAGGTTAAATCTCTTTACTTTCTGAAAAAGAAAAAAGAAAAGTATCATTTAGACCACATTCACTGTATCTGGTGGCTTTTGTCCATTATGGGCAATATTTTGCTGTTCTTAAACTCCTTCCAACTAAAAGGTAGTGGTATGGAAATGTAAGACATAAATGAGTGCTTGTATATAGCATAGTTCCCATAAATGAGTGCTTGTATATAGCCTAGTGCCCAAAACTTAACAGCATGTGGTGGGTTGACCCTGGCTGAGGGCCAGGTGCCCACCAGAGCCGCTCTATCACTGCCCTCTTTCATTAGACAGGGGAGAAAAGGTACAATGAAAAAAAAACTTACGGGTCGAGATAAGGACGGGGAGAGATCATTCTCTAATTATCATCACGAGCAAAACAGACCGAACTTAGAGAGGGAATTCATCTTATTTATTACTAAGCAAAACAGAGTAGAGGAATGAGAAATAAACCCAAATCTTAAAAACACCTCCCCCCACCCCTCCCTGCTTCCCGGGCTCAACTTCACTCCCAGCTTCAACCTCCGCCCCCCCCAGCGGCACAGGGGGACGGGGAGTGGGGGTTACGGTCAGTTCATCACGCGGTGTTTCTGCCGCTTCTTCATCCTCAGGGGGAGGACTCATTGTTCCCCCGCTCCAGCGTGGGGTCCCTCTCACGGGAGAGAGTCCTTCACGACCTTCTCCAACGTGAGTCTCTTCCACGGGGTGCAGACCTTCAGGAGCAAACTGCTCCAGCGTGGGTCCCCCACGGGGTCACAAGTCCTGCCAGCAAACCTGCTCTGGCGTGGGCTCCTCTCTCCACGGATCCACAGGTCCTGCCAGGAGCTTGCTCCAGCGCGGGCTTCCCACGGGGCCACAGCCTCCTTCAGGTGTCTCCACCTGCTCCGGCATGGGGTCCTCCATGGGCTGCAGGTGGAATCTCTACACCCCCTCATCCTTCCTCCATGGGCTGCAGGGGGACAGCCTGCCTCACCATGGTCTTCTCCAGGGGCTGCAGGGGAATCTTGCTCCTGCGCCTGGAGCACCTCCTCCCCCTCCTTCTGCACTGACCTTGGTGTCTGCAGAGTTTCTTACATCTTCTCACTCCTCTCTCTGGCTGCAAAAGTGCTCTCTAACTGTTTTTCTCTTTCTTAAATATGTTATCACAGAGGCGCTGATTGGCTTGGCCTTGGCCAGCGGTGGGTCCGTCTTGTAGCCGGCTGGCATTGGCTCTGTCAGACACAGGGGAAGCTTCTAGCAGCTTCTCACAGAAGCCACCCCTGTAGCCCCCCCGCTACCAAAACCTTGCCATGCAAAACCAACACACAGCAAAATAAAGCAGGTAATGCTTTCTCATTCTTTGATACTAAAAATTATAGCAGGGCATAAGAACATAGATGCTATTGTTTTCCATGAAATCTAGAAAGAATCATAAAAGACCAAGACAGGGATTAATTCAAAACATTGCCAAGTATGCTATTGCAGTGTCAGGCAATCAGCAAAGCTACAAGTTGTACTTGCATCATTACATTTGAAGTTCTTTGAAGCACCTCTCTTCTATTCATGAATTTGTCCAACCCACCATTTTAATCCAATTCATATTTCTGTTACCCAAAACATCATATGATGGCAAGCTCCATGATGAAATAAGGAATTTACTTACTTTCTTTTGTTTTGTGTTTAATTTAAGCTTCATTGGTACATGCTACTTTTTTTGTTATGAGAAATAGGAAACAGCTGTTTCATATTTATTTTCATTACCCTTAGGTATCTCTATTGCATTCTCTGACCTGCATCTTTTGAAAGCTGAAGAACACTTGCTTGTTGAATTTCTTCTGTTTTATTCCTCCTTTGACGCAAGCTTTTCAGCAACACCAATAACTCTGTTTGTCTGTTTCTGTAACTTTATATTTATATGCTTTCTGAACTAACTGAAAATGCATGCATGGAGCTGTGCCATGCTGTGATGACACTAGCCAGAAGCCCCAAGGAAGACTAATGACAATTGTAAGTAGAATGTACAAAACTGTAAAGCTGTAGGATCAGCATAGAGGTAGGTGTCCAGGCAAAACCCACTGTCACTGCCTGAATTCAAATTCTTGCTAAACATACTGTGTAGTCCAGCCATCTTTCAGGCATGACAAATAAGCTTATAAAGACTGTGAAAAGTTACTCAACTGTGTAAGTACAAAGTATTTACTTGTAAATACATCATTAACATCAATATGCAATATTGACAACTTCAAATATAATATTAATATCAGTGGAAAGCTGCACATGGGATAGACTTAAAAAACAACTAGTAGGACTGTAGTTGAAAATCGGTGTAAAATAGGCTTTCTGGGCATTATTACTCCTGGGACTCCTACTGATTTATGTTCATACTTCTTTCCCTTCTGAGATGTTAATCTAGCAAATCAATAACAGTGATGCCATCTTTGAGCCAAGATTTGTCATGTGTCTAGCAACTATACTTCTCATTAGGACAACTATGAATTGATTTGAAACAGAGAACACATCACAAGATATGACTACTTATCTGTCTGCAGTTTACTAAGTAAGCATAGAGAGGAGCAAGAGCTGGCATACACCCCAATTCCATCTGATGCAAAATTAATCAACAGAAATAAAATGTTATATACTAAATAACATGAAGAATAAAATCTCTTTGTTCTTTCTTATCCCTCTTTACCTTTTTTTTTTGCATTTTGCTATTTCTGAACAGTTTTACTCATGAGTGGGTGTATAAGTGCACATTCACTGTAGTTAAAAATTAAGGATATTTTGTCAACGAAAATGGGTAGCTATACTAAATGAAAGTTTGATTTGCAGAATGAAGAGAACACAGCTTATTCCACATCTAACTGCTTTTCAAACCTTGCACCTGTCTTAATGACTTAGTAGGTCTTGTCTACCTATCCACAAAACAAGATGTGCCTGAAGCTCAAATTTCAGTAAGAAGGATCACTGAATATCCAATTTAAAACAATGCATCGTTGTAAGAGAAGAAAATTATTTAGGGAACCACTTATTATTTTCTTTGCCTTCATTTCTCTTCTTTGTTAGTAATATAATGTTCAAAATCCAATTTTGAAATCATCCTGTCTGACCCCCTACATCATTCACATTATTTCTGCCTACACCAAGGATTTACAACCTTTTTTTTAGATAACATATGTATATAAAACAATTTAAACAAAATAACATCAATATTAAGTCTGAAATAAGCTTTAACCATAAAAATAAAAGTGAAAAACTCTGTATATAAGAAGCATGAGCCATGAATTTGCAACAGCAACATATAATGAGCTTAAGTAATACATTACTAACAGTATGAAGGAAAGTGAAAATAAAGAGCAAAGTGATCCAACACATGTTGATGTACAGTGTATGTATTATTGCATTTGGCAAAAGCAAATGACAGCAATGACCACATATACATCAGGATGGAAAGGGTTATACTGGGCATAATATAGTCCAGCTTTATGGCAGCAGTAGATTTGGATATTTTGCATGAAATGGGGAGAAGAGCTTAGACCTTATATTGAGTCTTAAATATGTTCTGATGGAGCAGTGTGTATGTTGTTGGGGATTTTTCTTAGTTTAATATCCACTGCATATTTACCTGGCATGGTAGGACAGGGCATGCATTGATTCTTACTTAATTATACTGTTAAGCATTTATTGATAAAGTGGAGAAAGTATTGTGCTGATGGTCTTTCCACTTCCTCAGTTAAATAAGAAAGAGGCATAGCAATAAGACAATGTGTTAAATTATAAAACTGTTCCTTTTTTAATATGTGTAGGACTCCTATACAAATACAATGAGTTTTCTTTGAGTTCATTCCTCTGTACTATATTCGTCTCATTATATCCACATAACTCTGCTTTTCTGGAAGTCCTCACAATTATTATTGTTATTATTGTTATTAATATAGAACTACTTAAAGATATAGATCCGTTCGGGTTTTTTTAATATATATTTGGGTGTGGGGATATTTGAGGTTAATTTTCAAAACAACAAGAAGTAATCAATGCGTTTTATCCTGCAGCATTCTACATCTGTTTTGGAAATAGTATCAGAGTTTAAACCTAGCTGTGAAGTTATAAATAGTGCAAGTAATAGTATAATAGATTGAGAGTGATAGCTTGTGTTTGTATGTGCAGTAGGACTATTTTCTGACCTATTCCATCAGAAATCTGAAAGATGGATGAAATCTCAATGAATAGGAATAATTCAGATATGTAGATTCACAGAATCAGAGAACAGTAAGGGTTGGAAGGGACCTCTGGAGATCATCTAGTCCAACCCCCCTGCTAAAGCAGGAATACACCTTCCTAATTTTAAGCTTATTGTTTTGTATGGAGCTAATCAATAGTCAGTTACTTTGGTTTAATAGATTTTAAATAAATTAAATGACTGGTGTCTTCTGTTGTGATTATTAAAAAAAAAAAAAAAAAAAACCAAAAACCAAAAACAAAACCCAAAACCAACAAAACAAAACCAAAAGAGAAGCAAAGAGAGAAAAATGTGTTCTTCCTGTTGAAAGAAAAGGGGACTTTTTTGTCATCACTGTGATGAAAAACTTCAACTGAATTCTTCTTTAATGCCTGCTGGTGAATTTGATACACATTGATCCAGTGGCTTTGATCTGTGTTGCTTATCATGTTGCCATCTTATGATGTCTTTCAAACCACTTTTGTAGGAGTGGCACAGCCACTGCCAGTGAGTCTCACTTAGTTGCCAATTTTGTTTGCAAAGTATGATCTCAATCCTGTTGCTATGGCAATATGAAGTTATACAGTAGATTTCAGTAATTGTCTATTAACCTCAAAGTGTTTAGACCTGGAGAACAGAAGTCAGAAGAAACAATTCTTCAGGTATGCTTTTCTTCTTTTTACTGTGCATCAAGCAGGTATTTACTGGAACCATACATACATTGTTAATACAATATTTAAAAAAAAAAAAAATCTCAAGTGGGAAAATTGAAAATAATGGAGTTCTTTTAGAATTAAAAAAAAAAAATACTACTAAGAACATAATTGAACATATGTATTACCATGAAGGAACTGTGTGAAAGTTCAACAAAAAAAGCGTCCCCATTTTATTTAAAAGATTACGGTCTCTTGTTCCATGATTACTAGAGTATATGTGACTCATTGTCACTACATGTATTGTGCATATAAAGGAGTATTTTTCCATGTGGTCTGACAAGCCCACTGTAGTTATACATATATGTTGTAGTTTGCATTGGTTCTTCACTTACATGTGCTTACATTTGTTTCTTTTGAAGCCAAATTGTCACAGAAATATTCTATTTGCAGAAAGAAAGAGGAAATTCTTCATGTTTGCATGGCTCAAAACTTATGTAAATTCTCTAAAATCCTCCTTGTATTTCCCTTGCCCTGCCCATGTCTCACACGCCAGGTCGGAAAGGGGAGAGGACCCTCCCTTCCCATCAAAACCCTGGATCTGAATCCTAGATCAAAGAGAGAGGTTAAAAATTCAGGATGCAATGACTCAGGAAAATGCGGGTTGGAAACATGGTCTGAATCTGTGTTATTAACACTCAAATGAGTTGGCCAATACTGCCGAAGTTGTGTCCCATTTGATTCCCAATGTTTTAATGGGAAATTTCTTTGATGTCTCTGACTTATCTTGTGCCTTTTCTTTGAATGCAGCCATTTATGAATGATGTGATTTACTGCCCCTACCTGTGAATATCTCCCACTATCACAGAAGTATGGAATCATCTCCACATTTACAACTCAGCTTATGCAATACTTCTACTGTCCCAAATACTGTCATTCTACCTTGTTTAAATGTGTTTCTGCTGCTAATTTTTTGAAGGTATGTGGCCAGCTCTATGACATCATAAGATGTCTCATAAATCTCAAAACAGACATCTCGTAAAAAGTTGATCACCAAAGATTCCAAAGTCTTCTTTTACATAAGACTTCCAAAATATGCTTTTGCTGTTCTTGGTGTTTCCCTTGCTGTCCCTTGATGTAGAAGTCGCTTCACAACACTGTCATCTGTTATTGGGAGGAACCTTTGCCACATCTGTGGCAGGGCTTGGAGACCCCTGGGATCCTGCTAGCTTGGATGGAGAGTGCCCTGCGGGGTGCAGCAGTGAGGTCTCAAGTGTGGAGAGGCTCTGCTGACAGCTGAGCAAGATGCAGCAGGTACTGAGCAAACCATTAAGTGATGCCATCTGTCTCCTTGTTCATGCACCTTTTTTTTTTTTTTTTTTTTTTCTGAGGCCGCTGTGTTTATGATGAGTGGCAACATTTTTACATTGCAGACTCACTCTGCCTAGAAGGAGAGTCAGAGGCAGCTTTTCAAACTTAGGCACTTGGTAAGATTTAAATGAAATAAAAATGAAAGCAGTGTGGTTTATATTTGTACAAAGTCTAAGAAATGGAAACAAACAAACAAACAAACAAAACATCATAAAGCAATCTATAATGTGAAAAGCTTTAGAAGGGCTAGCTCGTTATAGTGGTAGCTAAATCCCATTTTGACTATAAATCCCCAAATATATAACCTTTTTACTTTGTCTTCTTTTGTAAACTTTTTTTTTTTAAAAAATATATTACATACCTTATTTTTGATCCTCCCCATCAGATTCCCTGTCTTACATGTCTCTTGTCTCTTTCAAGAAGGTAAGCTTATCCAAATGTTTTACTAATGCTAGCATGCTTTCTTATTTTTTCCTCTGTCCTCCTATGCTTGTCTGTTTTTCAAATCTGTTAGCACCAGTTCTAGTGCACCAACAACTCTTCTCCGTCATTTAGCAACTGCTGAAGCTAAACAGTAAATTAAATGAAATATTTTCTAAAAATCTTTTTAAGGAAATGTGGTTTAACCCGATAGACATCTAAACACCACATAGCTGTTCTCACTCCCCCTGTCCCCTACAGTGGGATGGGAGAGAGAATCAGGGGGGGGGAAAGGTAAAACTCATGGGTTGAGATAAAGACAGTTTAACAGGACAGAAAAGAAAAGGATAAAAATAATAAATAATGAAAGAATGTACAGAACAAGTGATGCACAATGTAATTGCTCACCACCTGCTGGCAGATGCCCAGCCAGTCCCCCAGCAGCGGGTGTCACCCCCCCTGACCAACTCCCACCAGTTTTATTATTCAGGGTGACATCATAAGGTCTGGAATATCTCTTTGATCAGCTGGGGTCAGCTATCCCTGCTGTGTCCCCGCCCAGCTTCTTGTACATCCCCAGTCTACTCACTGGCAGGGCATGAAAAGCAGAAAAGTCCTTGACTTAGTGTAAGCACCACTTAGCAACAACTAAAACATCAGTGTGTTATCAACATTATCACTATACCACCGTTGCATAAAAAAGGATTTCCTATTACAAAAGAAATAGCATAACCTGATATCAGTCTACGGATTTCTATTTTGACTATGATGTCTTCCAGTAAATTTTAGGTGTGCCAACCAAATGAACTTTTCCTAAGTACATGATTTTTGTTCCTTCATGTGTTTATTTTTAATGCAATATTGCCCTATGACAGGAAAAGCTTCATGCTTCACTTTAAGTAGAACATTCCAACTGCAGTCAATGTTTTGTTGGATCAGAGTAGATAAACATAGGAAAACATGCTCAAAGCATCACTCAAAAGCCTTAGTCAGGAGATGCACTTTACCACTTACATAATTTCAAGTCAATGGGCTTAAAGTTAATCACATATTTACATATTTTCTTGAACCAGTATCATAATTGCATACTCTTCTGAGCCGTGATCCAAAGATCACTGAACTAACAGAATAGACCACTATTAATTCTGACAGTAGCTAAATCACTCATCTTTCATGCTGCTTCAGACTCATATTCTTTGATAGTGTCACAGGGTTCTGTTATGCGTTGAAGACCCTCATCAGGTTTAATGGAAGATATTTGGGTTATTAAAAATCTACATCTTTCACCATTTTCAAAGAGATTCACAAGCACAGAAAACATTTTAAAGTCATGAATAGGCCTATTGAAAATATGGGACTGAATGGTAATGTTCTGTCTTCTAATACATTTCTTGGCCAGGTGCCTCACTGCTAATATGTTCTTGTCACAAGAAAACTCCATTATGAGGGTAAGTATTGTTGATGCTACTAATAATTGAGAACATTTACTGTCTCATGCTCTTGTTCTTGTCAACAGCTCCAAGTGGTCAACTGAAGGCTTGATACCTGCAAAACTTGTTGACACATGTAGGAAAGAGGTAAAGTCCCAAGGTGACAAGGCAACTACACTTCTTCTGAATTGGTGAGGACTGAAGCATATTGGCATGCAGGAATGGAGGTATGTAATGGGATGAATGAGCTACACTTGCTCTGTGGACAGCTAGGAGACTCCATTCTACAGAACTAACATTCCAGTAACTCATAAAAACACCCATTCAGGCCCAATAAACCTGGGGACTGACTGGAAATTCACGTTTTTGTTAAACATAGTTTCTTCTCATTCCTTCTCTGTGTTCTAGTAACATTCCAATAGCTTCTTTTTACACTTTCCATTTCACTTTCCATTTTTTCATGTATATTTACATTCTTTCTTTCCCATATTATCAGTGATTTTTTTTTCTTTTTTAAGAAGCACAACAGATGTCAGCTCAAACATCAGCTTTGAAGGAAAGAAATATGTCTATTAATTCTTCTTATGGAAAACAAAAGTATGTAACAGAGCTCTAAAACCATTCTGTCAGTTTGTTTCAGTGCTTCACCATCCTTACCACTGAAGAGTACTTCCTGATTTCATCTTGACTTTTCCTAGCTGTAGTTTGAGCTCATTAGTTCATTTGTCCTTGTTTTAGGTAAGGTCAAGTCAGTGGAAGTTAAAGAATGTACTGAAAGTTAGCAGATTTTTTCTTGAATCACTATGTTAATTTCATGAATCATACTTTCTTGAACAAGTACTTTGTGTTGCTGTTGGCAATGGCAATGATCATTGCCAAATTAATCAAACACATTACTTTCTCTGCCTATACTCTTATTTCATTCTATAATATTTTTATCTGCTGATGATTTAAAAAAAAAAAACCCAAACAAAAAAACCTTTTCCTACTTTGGGACAGCTACAAATATTCTTTTTTGCATAATTAACCAAACACATTTGAATGCAATGTATGAACACAAACTTCCGCACTAATTTCTTCAAGCTTGCTATAAAATCTCATTCCCTGAAGGAGACTGGTTGAAAGGATGTGACCTTATTGGAAGTTTCCTTAATTTCCTGTTCAACTGTAGCAAAGTCTTCTATATTTTTCTCCCTCTCTCCTAGACACCAACTCACCTAGAAAAGATACTACCTTCTTCATCTGTTACAGGGAAAAGCCCTTATTGAACCTACATTCTGGAATATTTCATAGCCGGAAAACCTATTTTGGTCCATTTCTACTACTTCTTTTACACTTACCATTCTGAGTTGAAAACAGACACTTAGAAATGAGAAAAACCATATATGCCTCTCAATTTTTTTTTTTTTAATTTATTTGTAGTTCCTTGAGAAGATTTATGCCTGCTTTTTTATATATTTATATTCTTGTATATGATTCTGTGAATCACCTTAAATTTGCAGTTTCTTTACAATAAAGACAACATGTAGTCTCAGGTATAAAAGAGAGTTTAGGGATCAAGCTGCCAGAATATAGACCACATAATATAGTTTACATTTAATTGACTGACCATATTCAGTTTGATTCCTATTGACAAAAAAGGACATAGATGGGAGAAGTATCAGAATCAAACATTTTAACTATAAAACAGCATGTGAAAGTTGTATAAGGCCATAACTGGGATTTTAAGATTTCTTTATTTTAGATACAGGATTATTTGCAATTGTGCTTACTTTGGAGATAAACTAGTACATGCTTTGCATTTGATTTCAACTCAGTTTTCATTTAATCAGCCTTACTATGCCAAATGATACTGACTTGCATCTTGGTTAAATTATGGTGAAGGCTGTGCTAATGAGATTTATTTCATGTCACTTGAATGATATAGTTTCCTTGTGTTATATATCTTTTCAGTTTAAAAGAGAGAATACCTTTCTAGCTCAGAAAATATACAGTCTGTAGTCTTTAAAATGTGTCAGAGGGTTTTCAAATACCAACAGAGCTGTCGCTTTCCAGATTTATTATTAGAATTCCAGCAACATTTCACAGAAAAGGAGGTGGGGAAAAACAGCTTCCTGTTTAATATTATTTATAGACTAGCCTTGGCATATCCTTCAAGCTCTGTAAACCTTGCCAATATGCCACTTGTCAAGCACATCAGACTTTGTGCATCAACAGTAGGCTAAAATACTTTATACAGTTCAGATATTCTGCTGTAAAAAGGAGGAAAAGAAAAAAAAGGAAAAAAAAAAAGTTTTTGTGAAAAGCCAGTCTCAATTCTTTTCTCTTTACAAAATAATTTTGTTATTCCTCTGTTAGTATCACTCACCTCCCATCAGTGATGAGACATTTTTAAGTATTTTCTTTTGCAAATATAGAAGAAAAAGAGCTAAATGTTATGAGGTACCCTGGGGGTTTACATAGTGCATATTTCTCTCTGTAAATCTCTCTTTTAACTATATAATATCCTCCCATTAATACTTGACAGCTGGATGAATAGATGAGGTGTAACAGGTTTAAGAATTTTTGTAAGATGCCCTCTGCTAGATAGACACTTTTCACCTGGTAATCTCAGATATTTTTTAGCTTTTTATTGATATTTTGCTGGTTTGGGTTTATGACAACAACACAAAATCTTTAATGTGTTTATTCCTAGAACTCACCATAGGGTAAAAATGGTGAAATGTAGCTTAAATGTCTAAAAAGATAGTTGCATGAAGGTATATAGAAGAACTTCTATTGTGTTAGGCTAACTCTTAATTTTGACAGCACCTAGGATGTGAAGAACAGCACATTTAAATAATTTTTCAGCTCTGGTGAAGCAGAATATGCCTACTTGTGGAGAAATAGTGAACAGTTTTTTAATAAGAAGATATACAATAAATAAAATAAATTAAAACCTTTGGAATTTAGTGTGTTCTGCAGTATGAACTCTGTTCCATAGAAAATCAGAAGTAAACAAAGAAACTGTACAGTGAGTTTATTGGAAAGACAGTCTAAGCTCATGGGCTATGATCAAGCTATGAACTTCTAACTATAGCTGGAGAGTGATAGAAGAAAAAAAAACCTCTTGAGTTTTCCTCTAGAGCTGCCGTTTTGGGTGTTCGACAAGCCATTAAACTTAAGATAACTCTGAGTTGCATTTAAATGTGTTGGAGAGGAATTTTCAGGAGAGAAGGTGTGATTCCACAAAGTATATTTATTAAATCAGATGTAAGTCACTTTCAAATTTAATATAAGCAGTAACTCCATTTTCTATATAGCACTGACAACTGTGAATGCCCTTTATTGTGTGAATAAATTAATTAAATACTTTTGTTTTCATATTTGCAGAGTGCTATAGAGGGTTTTTCCATAAATAAAAGTAATTTTGGGGGTGAAGGCTGATACTGATGCAATGTCCCTCATACATAATCTGTCCTACACTGTCACAGGTTAAATTATTTATATACCTGATTTTCTTTCATGTATTCCTTTTAGTTCCCCACTCATGTAGCATTTCTGCAGTGAATAGTGTCATTATTTGAAATTCAGTTAATTATATTAATGTCTTGCATTTATGGCTTGTTTCATGCAAGTAGCTGTAATAACATCTTTTTTTGGTATTAGATCTAAAAAACACTGTTCAGTGTTTTCAGAGCACGGTAAAAAGGTTAAAGAACATAAGTTGCCATAATTTCTGTAAAATACATATGTATCTGCAATTTTCGAAGGAAGTCTGGAAGAATATCTCTGCATGGTAGTTTAGAAAACTCAAAGCATTTGAATTTTAGAAACTTAGAGGAAAGGAAATGAGTAATAAAACATCATGGCCTCTGTTCATTTCCTTTTCAAAATCTTCATTATTATGCCGGTTTATCGGGAACATCTTCTTATGGTAGCTGGAAGAATTTATGTATCATTGCCCCCAACTTCAATAATTGTTCAAAATTTTTATTGATTTCTTCTCTGCAAATTAACTATTCTCTTTCCTTTTCCCTTCAGTTTATCTAACTTTTATCACTGCTTGCAAAGCCTATTGTCACCTATTCTCCTGTTCTTTGATCTTGACAAATATTCCTTTTTAAACTGGACGTTGACGTGGTTTAGGCCCAGCCGGCAGCTGAGCACCACGCGGCCGGTCACTCACTCCTTCCCCAGCGGGATGGGGAGGAGAATGGAAAAACAACGGCAAAGCCTCGAGGGTTGGGATAAGGGCAGTTTACTGGGACAGCAAGGGAGAGGGAAAACAATCAACAACAGTGCTGATAACAAATATTAACAATGGGTGATAACAGAGAACAATTTACCGAACCAACGACCAACCAGACACTCAGCCGGTCCCACAACCGTGCGGAAACCGCACCACCCCTCCCCTACCCGCCTAGCCCCCCTTTTATGGTGAGCATGACATCACATGGTATGGAATAGCCCCCGGCCAGCTTGGGTCACCTGTCCTGGCTCCTTGGGAAATTAACTCTATCCTTGCCAGAACCAGGACATTATCCACCCCTTATTCTATACCATCTATGTCATGCCCAGATTATTTCACTGACACCATTCTCTTATCCATGGGCCATCGCTCTAAAGTGTCCATTGAGTTCATTTAGGCCATGGCTTTGGGTTCCATCTGCCATTACAGTGTCTCAGAGCAGGAACAATGATGCGTGCTGCTGGATTGTTGCACGCTGCATCCGGAGTATTTTTTGCAGCTGGTGTATCTGATATGGTCCATGCTCGCAGTCTGGACATCAAAGATGTAATTTTCGATGAAGTTCCTGGGCACCACTTGAAGTCAGCTCTAGTTCCATCATCGTGGCACTTGGTTCAGTTTCAAAGTCCATCCTTCATTAGTTCTGGGTGATTCTTATGGTCATACCATTGATACAGCATATAGCTATTAACATCATACAATTTAATTTATTGGCTATTTTTACCCAAAATCAGATCCCCTTGGGGTACAGACCAGACTTCCCCATCCTTTCTCATCACCCACCAAGTGCACCCTGGTCCCTGAGCAAAAGCAATCCCGCAGATGGGCTTGCCTTTGCCTGAAGCAGGGATGACCCAAACTGTTTTACCCAACATATTCTTCATGCTAACTACAGGAAATTTATCTCCTTCTACTGGGTGTGGAAATTTTGATTGGGCAGGGTCAGATTGATTGGCAGATCCCCGAGTGTTAACTAACCAGGTGGCCTTTGCTGAATGTGTGTCCCAGTGTTTGAGGGTCCCACCAGCCATTGCTCTCAGGGTAGTTTTTAGCAGTCCATTGTACCTTTCAACTTTCCCAGAGGCTGGTGCATGGTAGGGGATGTGATACACCCACTCAATACCATGCTCTTTGGCCCAGGTGTCTATGAGGTTGTTCCGAAAATGAATCCCATTGTCTGACTCCATTCTCTCTGGGGTGCCATGTCGCCACAGGACTTGCTTTTCAAGACCCAGAATAGTGTTCCAGGCAGTGGCATGGGGCACAGGATATGTTTCCAGCCATCCAGTGGTTGCTTCCACCATTGTAAGAACATAATGCTTGCCTTGGCAGCTTCGCAGGAGCGTGATGTAGTCGATTTGCCATGCTTCCCCATATTTATATTTCAACCACTGTCCTCCATACCACAGAGGCTTTACCCGCTTGGCTTGCTTGATTATGGTGCATGTTTCACATTGATGGATGACCTGTGAGATGGCGTCCATGCTCAAGTCCACCCCTCGATCACGGGCCCATCTATATGTCGCATCTCTTCCTTGATGGCCTGAGGTGTCATGGGCCCACCGAGCTATAAATAATTCAGCCTTACGCTGCCAGTCCAAATCCACCTGAGCCACTTCAATCTTGGCAACCTGATCCACCTGCTGGTTGTTCTGATGTTCCTCAGTGGCCTGACTCTTGGGTACGTGGGAGGAAGAAAAGCTCTCTTCATATTGCCGCAGTCAGCCAGCCACTTCATCCACTGTGGGTGCCTCTTCGCTCTTCCAGTCAATTACTGCCAGTGAGTTGGCGTACGACGATGGTGCACTTCGCACAAATTTTCGCCACACGGGTCGGGTACACTGGACTTCACCGGGGTCTGTGGGCAACTGTGCGTTGTCTGGATCGTAACAAACCATCTCCTGCACAGCTAATTCCCTCAGATATTGGATACCTCTCTCCATGGTGGTCCACTTGCCTGGCTGACGTACGACATCTTCGCTGAAAGGATACCTTTCCCTCACACTTGACAGGAGTCGCCTCCAGAGGCTGAGGCCCTGCGCCTTCTTCCCAATTGCCTTGTCAATGCCCCCTTCCCTAGACAAGGATCCTAGCTGCTTGGCCTCCCTGCCCTCCAGTTCCAAGCTACTGGCCCCATCATCCCAGCAGCGGAGCAGCCAGGTACTAATGTGCTCCCCTGGAAGGCGGCTGAAATCTTTCCGCATATCTTGCAGCTCACTCAGGGACAGGGATCGGGTGATCACTTCTGGTTCTGGCTCTTCTCGTGATGGTCCCGGTTCATCATCATCTCTCACTAAGCGAATCGATTTCCTTGTGTATTTCTTTTTCTGTATAGGGGCGACTGATACTGGTACGGGTTGATCTTTTGGCTCAGCTACAGTGCCTGTTGCGGGGGCTTGAGTAGCTGCAGTGCCTGTTGCGGGGCCTTGGGCAGCTGCAGTGCCTGAGGGTCCACTGTCTCCCTCTGGATGGTGCTGTCTACTATCAAGCAGTGTTTGATAGATTGTGGCCAGGGCCCAGCTCAGCGCAGTAAGTTGTGTCTCCTTAGAATCCCCACAGCATTTTCCTTTCAAATATTCTACCATTTTATCAGGGTCTTGCAATTGTTCAGGAGTGAAGCTCCAAACCACTGGGGGTGAAAAGGTCTCTAGATACCTGCCCATACTCTCCCACATGCAATGCCAGCCCTGACCATTCAGTCTTGGGGAATATCCCTGGGTAGTATTCTTAAAATAATTTTTGCTAGCCCTGAACAGGAGTTGGAAAACATTCAGGAGACCTAGCAATAGGAATATACTGGCCTGAACATTCCAAGGGTATTCAAAATTCTCAAAAATTGTCGTGACCAACCAAAAGGGAAAAGGGGAGGTGAAAGAGTGGGAGAAGGTATCCCCCCCGTCTGTCTTCCCCATAGATTGGGTCCAATTATTAATCAATTCTGAAAGATATTGACCAAGGTACGGGCCTGACCGAAATGCTACGTACAAGTACCAGCTCAGACTCATGACTGTTGATGATATCTTATTGTAAGTCATTATCACATAATACAACGATATGAGAACACAAACCCCTCTCCCAGAGGTGATAAACAGCGCCTCAGGGATTACAGAGAGTCAACATGGGTTTACAAACCAGAGCCATGGGACCAAACAGAACATCATTATGACCAGTGACTGTTTCAATAACATCATAAATTCTTATGACAATTTTCCTTTAACACACTTGGGTTAGACTTGTCGTTATCACAACCCTTCGGGCTCCACGTTGGGCGCCAAAAAGGACTGACGTGGTTTAGGCCCAGCCGGCAGCTAAGTGCCACGTGGCCGCTGGCTCACCCCTCCCCCAGCGGGACAGGGAGGAGAACAGAAAAACAACGGCAAAAGCCTCGAGGGTTGGGGTAAGGGCAGGTTACTGGGACAGCAAGTGAGAGGGGAACAATCAACAACAGTGCTGATATAACAAATATTCACAATGGGTGATAATAGAGAACAATTTACCGAACCAACGACCAACCCACCAAACTCTCAGCCCTCCCAGAACCGTGCGGAAACCGCGCCACCCCTCCCCTACCCGCCTAGCCCCCCTTTTATGGTGAGCATGACATCACATGGTATGGAATAGCCTCCTGCCAGGCTCACCTGTCCTGGCTCCTTGTAAAATTAACACTATCCTTGCCAGAACCAGGACACTAGTGAAGAAGCTAAAATCTCCAATGCCATCTGTATGCAGCAGTGCCCAGGAGTACTTCCCAACTCATTCTTCAGGCACGTGCTTTGGCCACACTCAATTTCTGTGCTGAGACTGAGGTAAGGACTGGGATCCGGGGCTATTTCCCACCCCACCATCCTCATAGCTTCATTTTGGGAAGGAGACTAGTGGCCAGCGGCCAGAATACAACTCCGCACACCGTGTTACATGCTCTAGGTTAGCCTGAAAGTGTTAGTCTACGCACATGAACCCTGGATCCTGGGACTTCTGTCTGAAGCAGTTCTGTGCTATTCTGCCACAGAGGGAATTATTATTTCTTTTATCATTCTTGGGTTTGGTTTTACTGTATCTGCTGCTCTGTAACTATCTACTGTAGGTGAAATATTCAGAATTACTATATACCTGCACATAAGACAATGTCATACTGTGCCATAATTCTAGCAGTGTTGTTACGTTAGCAATCCTAGAAACAAAATAAAACAGGACACTGGTTATCTGTGTACTAGAGGTAGCTGAGAGATGTTTAAAACAACAGTCTAGCAACTAATCTCCTACAGAGTCTTCCTCCACAGAAATGTGGCTATCATAGCTCCTTCTTAAGTGAACAAATGTATACAATTATGGCCTCATAACATGTTCTGTTTGTTAATAACGTGACTTAAAAAATATTAACTGTGCTGTAACAGGTTTTGAGTATGCCCATCTAGACGTTTTAGTTCCTGCTGAGCAGTGCTCACACAGAGCCAAGGCCTTTTCTGCTCCTCACACCACCCCACCAGCGAGTGGGCTGGGGGTGCACAAGGAGTTGGGAGGTGACACAGCCGGGGCAGCTGACCCCAACTGACCACAGGGATATTCCATACCATATGAGGTCATGCTCAGCATATAAGGCTGAGGGAAGTAGAAAGAATGAGGGGACATTTGGAGTGATGGCATTTGTCTTCCCAAGTCACTGTTACGTGTGATGGAGCCCTGCTTTCCTGGAGATGGCTGAACACCTGCCCACCCATGGGAAGTGGGGAATTAATTCCTTGGTTTGCTTTGCTTGTGCAAGTGGCTTTTGCTTTACCTATTAACCTGTCTTTATCACAACTCATGAGTTTTCGTATTTTTACCCTTCCGATTCTCTCCCCCATCCCACTGGGGGGGGGGGGGGGAGCGAGTGAACAGCTGTGGGGTGCTTAGATACTGGCTGGGGTTAAACCATGACAACTGGCCTTTAATTAAATTTGTGTGCATGCAGATTACCAAATGGGTCATTTATATAGATATCTATAAGACTTGAAGGTGCATTAGTGTAAGCATACAATTGACTGTGATTAGTTTCCAAATGCCACTCCTAGGTCCTCCTATAACAATTTTTTTCTTAGGATATTAGCAATTATGGAAGATCAAGATCTGTCTCCTGTCCCCCCTGAAAACAGTAGGTATAGTCCAGTACAGACTTCTTCCAGATGCGACAATAAGAAAGAATGTAATTATTAGTGCTGTGCTAAACTAATATTTGTTAACAATGCTTTATGCACCTGCACTGCATAAAAGTACATTATTAAAAGCATGCGTATTCTGGAAATCATAATGGACACAAGTATTAAAGGTCAAATTGAACTCAGTTTCAACATACATCCATTCTCTTTATGTTTTCTAGATTATAAAATTATAGATCTCCAATATTGTTCAGAGATTTGAAGAATAATATTACATTTCAATTTATGTTTCATTTGACAGTTGTGAAAAAAGTGCACATACAGTCAGCATTAAAAAGTGCTAAAATGCAATTATAATGAGTCATAAGTCAAAGCATATTTTTAGAGGAGATGTACAGCAAGTTTTCATATTAGTTAAAAAAAAGAAAGGATTTACAGAAGAAGTTACATTCAGTTACTCTACAGGACAGTTAGGAAATCTTAACGCCTTGTTGAGACCCTCTGCCTATGCACCTCTGTCCTGACTTCAATAACCTTTAACTCCAAATATGGTTGATATTGCTCAACAGAGGCAGTTGTCACTATGATAGTTCTTCCATCTGTGGCTAGTTTAATACAGTCAAATCCCTTTTCATTTGTGATACTGTCAGATCTTGGAATCCCTCCTGTAGAGCTGAATCTTTGAACATTAACATCAGGCTTCATCTACATTACAACAAGTAAAGAGGAAAGAAGAGTTTACCTTGTACTTAACTTCAGCATATGTGGGTTTATTTATTTCAGTATCTTTTTCTGATTAGAAAATGAAATAGAGACAGTCAGATTAGGCACAGTATTAAAACTATCATTAGGTACAATATAAAAGACATTTTGACAGACAGATAATCAGAGAATTTACAAATTATGATGATTATTTTATCCTTCAACATGGAGTGTCCTCTTTTACGGTGAATTATTTAATGCTGATATTATTAAACCAGATGGAAGAGTAGAATAGAATGAGTTTCAAAACTGGATCTTATCAACACAATAGGTGCTTAAAGGAATTATCTTACTCAAGTGTCCTCAAATTCATTTTTCCTTTTTATTCTTTCTGAAAGAACAAAAGTCTGAGAAAAAAAATAATCAAATGTTACTTGTGTACTTGTGTACTTCAGTTCTGACTCTTGTAAGTAATTTTGGGATAGGATGAGAAATTCATTGTGAAGATGTCAGGAGGGGTCATTATAGATTGATCAGCAAAGCTGATTCAAACACACATCATGTCAGTATGTACAGCATAGGTCCACTGCTCAGCCCACCCAGAAACTACAAAAAGTAAATAATGGTGTAGGTCAGACCCTGGTAAGGTTGCCTGTCTGGAGAAACAAACAAAGCAAAACAAAAAGGAAAGAAAAAAGACAAACTACTAGTTTAATTGAAAAGTTGAATAAAGCATATACAACAATTCATAATCTTTCATCTACACACAAGTAAAGGAATAAATATTAGGAACAAAAACATTTAGACAGATGCAAAAAGTTTTCAGGGATGGACAGCAGTCAATTTATTCCATGGGACTCTGAGTCCCAAGAATGTTTTCTCTGGTGTAATTACCAGATTACTTTATTGAGCTTTATCATGTCCTGTTTATATCTTCTTGTTCACACTAGCACCTTCTTTGTATATTCCTCCATAGATATATTTTCTTATTACATAGAAAATTGGTGGAATACATGATTCTGACATTGTCAGTAATAAAGAGTTAACAATATTAAAAATACCGAATGCAAGTATATTTTTGTGATTGTTGATATCCTTATTCACACAAGTGATAAGTAGTTCATATATTTAGATTGTTAATGTTAAAGCAGCTAAAATTGATGGATAACAAAAATCTCTGTGAAAACAGAAATAACTAGTGTATGTATGTAGTAACTTGTGTATGTATATGTATATCTTTGAATATGGAAAGATTCACTGATGTAAGAATTTCATTTCTGCTTCAAATCAGTCTTCTGGATACAGAATATGAGATACAGATGAATGTTCTTATGATAATGTAGGTCATTTCTGGCCAGTTCAATAGTGTAATTTGTCCTGTTTCCAGCCAGCTGTGCATGACCCCAAAGTGTCCATGAGATCTCATTTGCTGCATATTGATGTCTGGTGAAAATCAGTTCCCTTTACCCCACCATGCTTGCAACTTGGACCTCTTCCAAAATGGCATGAGAGAGCTGAATGGGTATTTAAATGCAAAAAAATATTTATTATATAGAAAGACAAATTCACTAAGGATAGATTCCTGTACAAATATAAATCTGTGCTATTCTAAATGAAAAAAAAAAAAAAAATCTCTATATAGGTGAAGAACATCAGGTAGCTACTCAGACTAGCATACACATGTACCCAGATAAGGGAGACTTATTTACGACTTGACCACATCACTCTAGGGAAAATCTAGAAATTATTATATTACTGAATTTCTGATGTGAAGCAACTTTTGAAGATACCACATGGTTCTTGTCTCCACTGTGTTGGATGCTATAGAAATCTTTAACAAAAAGGATGGAGCATTTTCTCTCAAACTGCAGGATAACACCCAGCTTCAGGACAGTCAGGATAACTAACATGTAGGTTGGGGAGACAGAGAAAAAATGCATGAACAAAGTTAAGTAGAAGAACATAAGCCACTGTTCTTTCTTTTAAGGCCTCTGTCACACAGAACGTTTGGAGGATTTTTATAACAGTTTGAAAATATATGACTTTCTAATGATAGGTAACACAATCTGTGTCTGTGTTAACACAGATGTTCAACTGGTTTATACCTGTCAAGCAAGTCTAAGGTTATTGAATAATGATTAGTTAGCTGAAAGGACAGAGCATAAAACATCAGCAGAGTGTTTACTGCTTGGCCAGTGTAGAAATATGGAATTGAAATTCTATCTAAGAATGATTAAGCAGTCATTGGAAATTATTATTAATTTCAGATCATCAGAATACATAATGCTGCCAATTTCAAACTCAGCTGTAAATATGGTATGGATTTAGCCTAACTAACACCAGTACAAAAAAGTAAACTTTTAGTTAAAACTTCCACAGAAAACAAATCGAAAACCTGGACAAGATTTCACTCAGTATGCCTGCACACTCCAACAGCTGAGAAATCTGAAGTGTTAGATATAAGGGATGAAAAATTATTCCATTGAAAAAAGAGGATGAGGTAAAAACTGGAGAGTAATGGGGCTGGGGGCAGAGTGGAGATCTGGTTAAGCTGCCAGTTTTGGAGCTGCATAATGAACAAGAGTATGTTAATCCTCTGTGGGTCTCCCACACGCCTTCTCTGCAATTCCTCATACAATTTTTGCCTGCCCTTTCAAGTGTACAGGTTCTTCTGTGTCTCTGAGTAGGAAGGCACAGATAAGTACTGCAGTCTAAGCTTCCTTCTTGAGGCTCCAGGTTTAAGTTTATAATCAGGTCATCCCTGATTGGATTTTTTTCCAATGTTCTTAAAACAGTCTATTTCCTGTCTTATTCTTATTCTTATTCTTATTCTTATTCTTATTCTTATTCTTATTCTTACTCTTACTCTTATTCTTATTTTTTTTATTCGATTTTGATACTCACTACTTCTGAGAAGCATCCACTTGCTTTTTTGATTTCTAATGACTGGTTGGGAAGTTATGGGACAAGCAGAAGGCACCATTACATGCTATCAATTATCTTATATAAAAAGCAGCTTAAACTGCTCAGGACCTTCCAGAAAACAGACATGGGGAAAAATGCCTTTCTTTTTGAAAGTTCTAGATCAAATATATTGCTTTCTATACATCATTAGCTCTACAAAACACCAGCTTTTGCCTGCAAAGATGTCTGTATTTTAATACATATTGTAGAACAGTTGCTTGAAAAGATTATTTGCAATCACTAATAGCAGGAACCATATTGCTAGGAAAAAAAAAATCAGTGTTAGATAGCTAAAAAAATCAATAACACTCTTAGATTATGTGCTTAGATTGTAATTAATACAATAATTGAAACACAAGAGAAGTCATTAAATAATAAGAGATCATATTTACCCAAAGATACAACATTCTAGCAGAGTCTTGAGTATTTCTCAGCAAATAGAAAAGTAAAGCCCCCCAAAAAGAATTTTTTCAGGAAAACTTTTTACTAGAAGTAACTGAGTAAAAAAAGGTTAATTGTACAACTGACCGGCAGACATAAGGATAGTTCTATAAAAGTTATTTGTATGTCAGTGAGAAGCAAGTCAGTTTCATCCTGTATGCAACAATGCATAGGGTAAGATGTACCCTTCCATCAGCTGAGTTGAATAGACTCTTTCTGAGGAAACTTTTGAATGCATTTTTTCTTCTTTGTTATCAGTTAAAGAAATGCATTTAAACCATGACAACAATTTGTGGTGAACTTTCAACTTCTTGGTTTAAATGGTTTGTAATTTTTCACTCTGGACCTCTGCCTCCTGGGGTCAAGAGGGCTAGTGGTGTCTGCATTGCTATCTTTCTTAAAGTTTCTTTTACTTTTGTGGAACAGGTCATTATCAAGACGAATTCAAGACCTAAAATGTCTTTCCAAGAAAGGTAACATCATGAAAACAGGGGATGTGCACAAGTACATTCCTGCGATCCTAAACACACAACAGTCTGTGTTTTCTCCTCAGAGCTCTGTGCTGCAAGAGATGGTTGTTAGGATTGCTTCTACTTACACTACATGGTTGTCTTACGTAAACCTGTTGCTGATCATAACTCTCTCCAACTAAGTGGATTTTAAAACAGTATCAGGGCAAAGCACATATAGACAAAAAAGGAAGAAGAGTTCCCTGGGGAAACACTGCAGAACGAAACAGAATTTTTACATCCTTTTTAATGGAGAAAAAAAAAAAAGAGTTTTGACTTTCCTTCTACATGGACGGAAGAATTTTTGCCTATAGATAATATGTGAATTTCAGCCAAAAATTATAGGTCAAAAAAGACTTTGATATGGGCAGGTCTTTTGGTATCCTATGATTGTACACGATCCTGATAAACTGTGCTAGAAAACAAATGCTAGTGAAGACTATTAACATTGTCTAGTTTACAAAATACTATAGAAAACCTGCTGGCTTGGAAAGGTTTATCCAAACCAGTCTCTGGAAGGTCAATTGGCTATTCACGTAGATTTCAGATGAACTCAGTGTTAACTATTGGTTTCAAGAAAGGCCTGAAGTAATGTGTATATTCATTAACAAGTCAAAAGTGGAAAATGTTATATAGAAAGTGGGATTGATTGTAAAAATGAAGAATGATACAGAAGAATTTGAAAAATTGAATAATGAATTTCCGTAGAGGCTAAAATGCTAATGGTACTAAAATAACACTAAGAAGAATTATAAAAGAGAGGGCAAAAAAGAGACAAATGCAAATGTCAGGTCACAAACTAAACATGAATATATAGAAATTCACTACTATAACGGGTTGCTGTAAAATGACATTTTAAGCCGGAAAGATGTTAATTCCTGATTACAAAGCAATCATAACAGCAATTATGAATTATAGCTTACATAGTACTGAAAAGAAATTGTTGAAATAGTAAGAATAATAAGGTCTATAGCAATAATGGAATTGCTGGATAGTTTTGTAAGTGGATTTACAACTTTAAGGAGATTTGATGAGGAATAAAATTTAAAATAATAAATAAATTTGAAAAATAATCTGTTTTAACAGTTGTTTTTGAAAGGATAGTAGGGACAAGATGAGAAGAACAGAGGATGAAACTAAAATCAAGGAATATATCACAGACTGTTTGCAAGCTAAAGTTTGATCTGGCAAGTTCTTTAGATTTTTTTTAGTCTATTAAGCATTTTTTCACTCAAGAAAAAATTGAGGCCTAAAATTTGAATACATTCAACAGCAAAAATTCACACTAGATAGCTGTTTGATTCAATCTGATGAGAAAAAAAGTTTTCCTTGCCTACAGTATATAACTGGAAAACATTTTTATAAACTGATAGAATTATATAACAACTTACCTGGACACTGTGTTGTAGTGGATTATTAAGAATAAAACTCAGATGCTCCATTGATTGAGTCAAGGTGTGTTTGTTTTGATGATGTATGAGTAGCAGGCTGAAGTTTATGAATCATACAATGATAAGTATTAAATATGTGTAATATATATATCAGATACATAAGGTAAATAAGATATAATATATCTAATAAATATATTAGATATATATTATTTGAGTATCTATTTATATATTATATAAATATAAGTGTATTTATAAAAGAATCAACAGTAAACAATTTATTCAATGGTTGTCAGGATTAAGGTTTTACTGAGACTTGTGTTAAAAGTTGACAATACTTCCACTCAGTTTAAAACGACCATCTTTTATTTCCTTTCACTTGTTTCAGTGCCTAAGAACAGTTTCACTGATGCCTGTTTTTCCCACTGGTGAGGCAGTAGCAGGATTCTGTTACCTCTTCTTGTGATTGAAAAATTTTGACATAGCCTTTCTGCTTTTTTGAGCCATTTTGGTCAGAATAGCACAACTACAGAGAGTGTTCTGTTCTCAAATTAAAGAAAAGACAAATCAGCTCAAGGATTACTTAATACATGTTTTACTTTTTCTCCTTTAAACTTGTCGGACAGCAATTCTCACTCTGAAGTCTGATAGGATTTGAGACAAAATAATGGTGCCTTCATAAGAAGAAGAATAGTCAGAGCACAGCTGGAGTAAAAGGATGCTTAATGATTATCTAATCAATATTTCCACAAATCTGAGCTTGGCTCCTTTGATAATTTTTGGGTTCATTCCCTAACAAGTCTCTGTAGTCTCACTTTTTTCTTTAGAAAAAATTAATTTTTTTTTTTTTTTTTTTTTTTTAAATTTGTGAAGATCTAAAAGACCTATAAAGCTTTACTAAGGCAGAAATACTGAAGTAGCCCTTCTATCTCTATCAGGGGTAATCCAGGTTAAACCAACCAAACATAGCCATTTAGTAATGGATAAACAGGAAAGGGAGGAACCCTTATTATTGTAAGAGCTACACAATATTTTGCAATGAATGTGTTTGGTGAGTTCAATGCAAAATTGAGTATTGTTTCTAAAAATTTTAGTTTTCTGATAGGGACTTAGTTTTCAGTAGTTGGGGAAAAGCTGCACCAAGGAATTCAGGAGTATGAGTTGGCAAAATTTCCAAGTGCTGGCTGATCTTATTCTTTCCAAAAAGAGCTGCAGAAGGAAATGAGAAGGCCCAAGGCATGCTTATTAGAACTGTAGTGGGACTCTAAATTTTCATCTCCCTCTTCCCTTAACCACGTGTATCACATATTCTTTTTCTGGCTGTAAATTCTGTGTTTCTGAATCAAAAAGAACTGCCTATGCTGTCTGGAATTTCTGGAGATTTATCAGCTTGCCTGTGGTAGTATCAGCAGTTATGATGGACATGTTCTGATAGGCTTCAGGATATGCAGTAGATCTAACACTATATGTAAATCCCGAGTACAAACAGGGCCATCCTGTTCTTAACAGATGAATCCAGCATATGGAAAACATTGTGTGGAATCTGTAATCTTGGATCATGTCAACTGCAGCTCCACTTACTTATTCAGGTTGTGTGAGGTGTTTGGATCAATGTCTTCTAAGGTGTTAATAGACTGTGTCTTGTCTTTTATACAATCATTTACTATATAAAAATTCACTGCCAAGACTTGAACAGGAAACACAATTCTGCATGCTTTAATCAAAACTTCATAAACAAACATTGTCTCCCCTTTTCCATTTCCATTACATCTGTATTCTTTACTGAGAAGAGATCAGGCAAAGGTAAAGACACTGGAGAACCTGTGTGAGTTTATAGTCTTGAACTCTTGGGACACTGTTGCAGAATTCCTATTCCTCATAATCTTCTTGTCTCTATCGAAAGCCCAGTCTATCCCATAAGTGTAATTTTATACACCAAAAGCTCTCAGACTTCCACAGACTTAGGATGAGAGAACTACATGAATTTCCTAAAGAACTTGATGCTCCATATCTGTGTACCTAAATTAGTCATAATCTCAGATTTTGGTGTACAATATGCTGAGACATGCCCACACTAATATGCTTTCTGATAAAGTAACCGCTCACTCTGTCAGAGAACAAATCTTACTTAGTTTTAGTAAAGTCAAGGGAAACAGAGCTGAGTCTGCAGTAGGACTACTTACTCAGGGAGACTTGGAAATTTATTAGCAGATTTCATTAAACATATGGAAGAACCCCAGCATTTAAGGTTGGAAAATTAGGATGCAAGAGAGAAGCAAAATATACAAAGCGAAACAGGAGAAGTAAGTATTATCAAGGACATATAATAGTAGCACACAGATCCATACATATGAAAACTGCAGATCTGTACTATTTCTAAGCATGTAGTTATTCTAGAAACATGACTTTATCCATTTGTTTAATGTGATTGGTTGTTTCCTAAAGGCACTTTCAGCTTGACACTGACTGCCAGCACAGTGGTGCGATCAGTGACACAGAGGGCTCCCGTTGCATTGGATGTGACAAGCACTTTGCTTGGATTATAACTTGCAAATCTATTAATGTGAAAGAAATAATTACAATTCACTTTCACTTCTGGTCCATTTTCTGTCACTCTAAATCTAGTGTCAGAGAAAAATACAGATTTCTTTGTCTCAACTTTTGATCAGATATTGGAACAGGTAGAAGTATTAACTGACCAAAAGGTGACAAATACCCTCAGGTTTCACTAAGACAGGGAGGGAGAGAAGGCTGTGAATATTACCCATACACTAGGTGTTTGTTAAGTATTTATTGAATATTTTAATAAATAATCTTCCAATGCTAGATTCATTCTGACAAATATTTTATTTGTGTTCTCAAAAGTGTTCTTTTATTCACTGGTACTCTTTCACCTATTACAGACACTATAATTACAAACACCCTAAATTTTTGCATCATTATCTTTACTTGAAAAATTAACTAAACATAAATAAGGATTGTGAAGGAAATGAGCAAGATTTTCCATAATGAGATTCTGCTCCTGATTTACAGTGGTAGAAGATGTATAAAGTATGACTGAAGATAATACTAAACAATAATAACCCTACAAAAAACTGCCAGGTAGTATAGCTGTTAAACCAGGAATGCATGTCTGTCTGCAGCTTGTCAGAAGAAATAAAAAAAAAAAAAAATATAGAGAATACCACTGTATATGATGAAAAATTATAAAAGTATCCATTGATAATAGTAAAAATAAACAAGTTGTGAGGTTGCCTTAAGTGCCAGCATCAGTTTCTAGACCTGCAGTGGTAATGAATACTTTAGGTTCATCACTACGTTAATACAAAGCAGTGTCTCTTCTTAATAAGAGGAAGATAAAACAGCAAATGACAACATTCCCAAAAGCAATGGTGGTTTGCTCTTCCTAACTTCACAACATGTAAACTCTCATGTGGTCTCATGACCAAAACGGAGGGTGTCATCTAGTTCATTCTCATTCCACCAGGAAAGACCAAAGACAATGTTTCGGAGAGCTGTCTAGCCTGCATGTAACATTTCCAGGGATGAGGTTGCACAGCTTTGCCTGGCAGGTTATGAAATCTCCCATACTTAACTCCCCCTAATATTATAAAGTTTTATTTGTACACCCACTCTAACCTCATCCTGTGAAATTTAAGTCTATTGTCTTTTGTTGCACACCTTGCAGTCATAGGGAACAGGTGATTCTTACTGGTTTTGAAGCAGCTCACCTTCTGAGCTGAGGACAGTAATCACACTTTCCTTCAGTCTTGTCTGGTATGAGATTAGATCATGGTGAGTTTTTCAGTCTTTTGCCATAAGCCTTGTTATCACGGTGTCCAGTCATCATATTTGTTCTCTTCTGTCATGTTTCCATTTGTTCATGCCTCTCAAGCATCAGATATGACAAGACTAGGAAAGAAAATCTTTTATCTGAAAACATCTACTCATTTTAATAAAATAACTGGTTATGTCATCTGCTCTGGTGATACAGTTCTACTGCCTGAGAATGTTTAAAATTTTTAGAAACTATGTTTCTCATCCCTGTCAAATCCATCACTAACTTGTTTCAATCAGGATGGAAAACTGTTCATAGCAAAAGTGTAGTTTAGTGCTACAGGAGAAAAACACGTTAAAGAAACCCATATGCAGTATTATTTTCTTCTGAAAATATATTTTGTTGTGTAGTCCATAATTAATTAGCTATTCATTAGAAAAATTAAAGTGAAATAAAAATGGTGAAGAATGTTTTATTTTTAGTAATATTTGTATTTCTTTCACAATATCTATAAACATTCACTTCAACTTATCCTGAAGGTTATTAGTGGATTATTAGTGCAGGATAGAGATCAAAAGACTGAAAAGTCCAACACAAATGAGCACCAAAATATTGCACCTTTAACAAAAGATTAATGCTAAGCTTGCAGAAATGATCAAGAAAATAATGACCATTAAGAACATAATCCTCATTTACAAAATGGAATACTTTTGCATTTCCAGACAAGCTGAAAACATACTCTCTATTTTTACAGATCAGAAATTTAAGAGCTGAAGGTAAAGAATGTATTTTAAAAGAGGAAATAAAGCTTATAATAAGTGATTTTTTTTACCTCCATGTATCTCTGATTTTGTCTTCTGACTTCAATTTGGTGAAATTCATATGCATGTTAAATATCTGTATGTAATTACAGCATGCAAAACACCCATCAGTAAATTATTTCAGTAATTTCTTTCTCTTTAGAAACATTGCTGAATAAGCTATTACTCAGAAATTAGAAACAAATGAGTGAATTAAGTATATAGTGTTATGAATAGGAAGGCTATTTTATCAGAAATCTCACTGAGCATCAGATTTTTATGAGGGTTCAAGAGGATAATGTCATGTAAAAGTTTTTACAGTAAAACAAATTCTGAATTTTCTATCAAATGGAATTTTCCAAAACCCATGTTAGAAGCTGCCATAGAATAGCTGAATGCACTAATGTGTCTTCCACTGTATTATTTGGGATAATCTCTAATTAGCAGCATGTTTTACAAAGACCTGAATCCACTCTGATAAGTGATGAGGAAAAGCACTCATTGCCTTTGTCTTATCATGATGAGATAAACAAACAAACAAACTCCCTAATGAAGACAATAATTAGATTCAGTGCTTTTAGATTATTTCTTAAGCATGAAAAAGAATGTCAGAGTTGTGTTTTTTCTTTATTTAATGGCATCAGGAGTGAGGGCATGGGACCTTTACATGTCTGTCATTACAGCTAGTCACTGCACAGTTGAAGATAGATAATTTAATGAGCTAATTCCTGAATAACCCTTTAAAAAATATGTAATTTGATATGAAGAGAAAAGGTAATATGGCAATCCCTTGCCAGTCTTAAAGAGCCCTTTTTAAGAAGAAGAAGGATTCAGGTCTGAAGCCTATTGTTACTTCCTTGATCGTGTTAGCTAGACACTTGACACTGAGACTTGAGTTAGCATTGACACTGAGACTTGTCAATGTTGTAGCCTTAGCCAGCATGGAAATTCTAGGTAAGATGTAACCAAGAGGTTGATTACCTTTATCTTTTACATTGTTTGGACATGAGCCAGATAGTCAATGATTACTGACTATTACTCAATGTTAAATTGATATGGGCTACACTAATGTAATCCAAGTATGATGAACTGTGCCACTGTTATTCAAAGTATGTTATTCAAATAAAAAGTTGATTACTTTTACTAAAATGTGTGACTACAGTTAAAAAAGTTGATCCGACATTCCTTTAAAGTCATTTTGCTGTGAACACTGTAGTAGAATGACCACATTGTGCTTTTACCTACTTACCCTATAAGAAAACTCTGTCTTTTTAAGTGAATTATTCTTATATTCCTCATATTTATTCTTCAAATATAGGAAATCTGTCTACAGGTCATTTACTGTAAACCTCTACCTAATAGAAATCTGAACAATTAAAATTATGTAAATGTGAAATTTCTGTTAGTTAGAATCTGGCAAACTAAATGTCAGATTAGTATGCTTGTTTCTTATTCTGCTCTGGAGGCTCCTATTTGAATGTCAGCTCCAAAAATTTGATGATTATATTCTTTTTTAAGCACCCAACAAGTTAAGATCAATGCTACACCGTGCAAAAAAAAAAAATAAGGTTTATTTCTCATCTTCTTTTATGGTTAATTATTACTTGATATTGTCTTAGCAATTTCATCTTTAACTTATGTCCAGTGTAGGGTAACTTGAGGTTCGGTGTTCTTTGTGCATTTAATCTCTCAGTAGAAAAAAAAATAGTCGTTCACATCCTCAGCAGGGTTGTTGCACACAATGCCATTTTTTATGAATTTTTCCATCAAAATCTTGACTAGTCCATATGTTCAGATGGCTTTCTTACACATCCTTCTTTCTCATTACTCCTGAAACTAAATTTTTTCTCATTGTCATCATCATGTAATTCATTGTCTTTCAAGAAGAGGACCACTACCTTTGAGTTATGGCCTAGATACTTTTTAGATAACTGTACTCTGCCTACCAAAATTATTCCCTTGATTTTTTAACTATGTGCAGTAGATCCTCACTCTGTTAGCCTGGGCATTGTGCTGATGCTTGCTAAAGAGTTATCCTATTTCATTGCAAGAGAGGTTTCTAATATTGTGTTAATTGACACTTTCCTTGTACGGATATCCATACGTATTTTTTCAGCAATATGCAGTCAGACATACATTGTAAATAAAGATATTCATCAAAGAGAACATCAGAACTGCAGCAGACTAGAAATACTGGCACATTCAAGATAATGGAGAAAATAACAAGACACACACATTGGTCTTACCACATAAGACTGGGAGAAATTTGTACTACATTGTACCTAATTTCACATCTAACCATAAATTGAAAGTAACTCCTTATACCTTATAAAACTCAGTTCACTGAGGAAAAAAAAAGTGAATACAACATATACCTAGGTTTGTCTTTGTCTTCATTCTTAAGTTTTCTATTTCACCTCTAAGGAAAGGAAAAGAAGAAAGGCAAAAGTATCATGCTTGTTGCTGAGTATTTGACAACTTGACGAATGAAAAATAAAAGAACCCACTTACCAGCTTTGAGAGATGACTATAGCATATTGCTCTGTCATTTGACAGATGACCTGACAATTGCCATGGGAACCAGCAGGAAGCAAAATGCCACATGATAGAAAGCTGCTACAGAGTGGTAAAGGCTAATAACGTGAAATAAATGAAGGGGTTAAAAGGCTAGGAAAATTCTAGTAGCTCCTGTGTGTAGTCTGACTATGAAAATATGTTTCAGTCTTTCACAAGCTGCAGTAGAAAGAGCATGGAGATTAAAGCATGAAAAATAATATTTAGAGCTCTCCAGCCTTAAAACTTCCAGGTTTATCCTTCGTGCATTTTCTTAGCATTTATTGGTAGAATGGAGTCTTAAGAATTGACATGAAATGCTTTAAAAATGCAATAGAAAAAGTAGAGTAAAATCAATAGTGGTGTGAGGAATGACTTGAGCAGCTTGTGTTTTCACAGTGGTAATCAAAAAGTAATTTTATATCCAATAATTTGTATTGATTGTTTGTGGAACTGTAATGCATTATACTATACACCTCATTGTCTGGTTATAAATATGTGTACCATTTTGTTGGGCTTTTTCTTTTCTTATCGAGTTTCATTTTCTCCAAGACAATTTTTATTTTGTGTCTTTAATACATAAGAGCAAAGTAGCAGGCTATGAATATTATTTGAGCTAACAGTTGCAGCTTACTATCTCCTCTCAGCTCCTGTCTGGAAAAGAACAAAGGGGAACATGGCACAACAGAGCCCCTGAACTAGCACGTTTACAGGTGATTCACCCAGCAGTTGTCAAGTATTTTCTTCTTTCAGCTGCCCATCAATTGCTCAAAGAATTGGTTCACACAGGATTGTAATTGCTTTTGAATGCGAAAACGTGCCATTATGATACCATATCAGAAAAATGCAGGGCATAAATAAATTGTTAAATACATAAAAAAGCATTGTAAAGACACTGCAAAAACAGCAGACCTCTTTTTTATCAATTGCTTCATTTTAAGTCAGTTTCTGACTCTCATGAACCCAAAAGATGTGGCAGACCCTGAGAGGGTAAGTGGGTAGGTGTTGACTGTTTAAACACATCATACAAGAACATGAAAGTTTCAGACAGAGCTCCCACTTCACTTTTTAAAAAATCTATTGTGAGTAAATTGCCATATTATAAATTACTCCATCATATTTGCTATTCTTCTTTCAAAATATATTTTGACTGAAAATTCCCAGAATTTTAATGTATTTTATTAGCATATTTTATTAATATATTCTTCAAGATAACTTACAGTACTAAACCACCACAGATTCTGTTATTAAAAATTCTTTTTTGATTTTTGTTGCTTCTGCTATTTATGGAAACCTCAGAGAATGTAATTCATCCCATGGTCTCCAGAAACCTAATGTGAAAAAATTAGATGTTACCTTGCAAGCCATTTTTTTTGGTATGGTAACTTCTGAAACAGATACACTGCATTTAAAAAAAAAAAAAAAAAAAAAAAAAAACTTATTTCACAGATTCAGAGATTCACAAACTGGTAGAGGTTAGAAGGGACCTCTAGAGATCATCTAGTCCAACCCCCCTGCTAGAGCAGGATCACCTACAGCAAGTTGCACAGGATCCCATCCAGGTGGGTTTTGAATCTCTTCAGAGAAGGAGACTCCACAACCTCTCTGGGCAGCCTGTTCCAGTGCTCGGTCACCCTCAGAGTGAAGAAGTTTTTCCTCATTTTCAGATGGAACTTCCTGTGTTCCAGTTTGTGCCCATTGCCCCTTGTCCTGTCACTGAGCACCATTGAGAAGAGTCTGGCCTCTTCCTCTAGACATCCACTCTCTAGATATTTATGAACATTAATAAGATAGATATCATCTGTTATTCACTGTGCAGTTTATACTGAAAAGGATAACCAGTTACAGAATGTAACTTTCACTCCAGTTACCAGGCTGTCTTTCTAAGGCAGTCATTTTAAACTTAGCCTGGTGAAATGTGTAGCCTTCTGGCTGCGTAAACTCTGCATGCTAAAGGTGCAACAGAACTTACACACAGGGCTTCAGTGGTATCTTGCATGGAGAGTAAAAGAGAGCATTGCAGTGCTCTGCCCATAGTTAACAGAAATTGAGAGTGTCTCTGGTGAAAAATCTGATATTTCTACATTTGTCTTTGTCCCTTATCAATGCAAGCTGAATAATTATTTTTTCATAGGACTCAAATTTTTAAAATGTTTTACTTTGTGACATCTAATCAAATTTGGTTTTGGCTCAGTGAGGTGTTTATTTCTGTTACTCTTCTGTGCATTACTGGAACTGTAGTTTGTATGCATAATCTGTAATTTCTGTTCATTCACTTCCCCTTATAAATGAAATACTTCTATCAGAAGACAACATAGTCATGAGAACCTTATGTTATGCCCCACAGGCTCATTTTCCCTACAGAGATGTCTTTCTAAAGAGCCCTAATTGCAAAGGAGAGCATGACTCTGAAGTTGTCATACCACAAACCTCATTAGGCTCATTAACAGTTCAGCAGACAGTTTTTGGTCAAAACATTACATAATTGAAGATTTCAGATTTATTCAGAAAACTAAAGCGTGGTGCTCAAATGCTGGCTGGGGTTAAGCCAGGACAGTCCTTTTTGGTGCCCAACTTGGAGCACAAAGGGTTGAGATAATGACAGATCCGACCGGAGCAACAAAGTTGTTGTAAGTATTTGTGATATTTGGTAAACAGTCAGAATGGTGTTTTGTTTGTTCACATGGCGGTGGTATGTAAACTCTTACTTGCTGTATGTATTCCCTGCGGCACTGTTTATCACCTCTGGGAGAGGGATCAGGATTCTCATTTTGCTGTACTGTGTAATGTCGACTTACGATATGATAACATCAATAGTCATGAGGTTAAGCTGGTATTTGTATGTGGCATTGCTGTCATACCTGTACCTTGGACGACATCTCTTGGAATTGATTAGTAATCACCCTCCATCTACGAGGAAGATGGGGGAGACACTTTCTCCTTCTCTTTCACCTTCCCTTTTTCCTTCAGGCTTACAAGAGCTTTTGAGAATACCCTTGGGACGTTCAAGCCAGCACGCTCCTATTGCTATGCCTCCTGAATGTATTTCAAGTCTTGTTTAGGGTTACAAAAAATTGTTTTAAGAATTCCACCCAGAGATCTGTCCTGAGGCTGGATAGTCATGGGTGGCATGACATATGGGAGAATATGGGCAGATATCTAGAGACCTTCTTACCCCCTATGGTTTGGAACTTCACTCCCAAACAGCTACAGGACCCTGGTAAAGTGATAGAAGATATGAAAGGAAAATGCTGTGGCTATTTCAAAGAGGCACAACTTACTGCACTGTGCTGGGCCCTGGCTACTATCTACAAAACACTGCTTGATATTAGGCAGCACCATCAAGGGGAAGAGAGGGAAACCAGAGTGACAGGCACTGTGGCTAGTCAAGCCCAAGTGACAGGCACTGCAGCTGAACCAAAAATCCGCCCCATGCCAGTATCAGTTTCCTCTATACAGAAGAAGAAATACACAAAAAAAACAGTTCACTTAGTAAGGGATGACAATGAACCTGGACCACCACCAGAGGTAATCACCCAGTTCCTACCTTGACCCTACAGGCACAGGTACATGAGTTGTGAGGGAAAACAATCACAAAAGGAGATTCTTCCAGGAAAAATGCTGCTCCAGTTTACAGTGGGCAGTTCCCCAGAGTGAGTGCAAGGCCTGATCATACTTATGATCCTCTTGAAAGGACTTCTAAGTCATTGTAAGATGACCAGGGTTAGAAGGGCCTTGCCTCCAACCAGACAACCAGGTGTATTGGACTGTGTGGATTCAATGGCCTGGCACGTCAGACCTACAGGAGTGTAATGCTCTAGTGAGCACTGGTGCACAGTGTACCCTACTGCTATCAGGCTATGAAGGGGCAGAACCCATCCGTATTTCTGAAGTGACAGGGGATCCCAACAGCTAACGGTACTGGAGGCCGAAGTGAGTCTAACTGGGAATGACTGGGAAAAGCATCCCATTGTGATGGGCCCAGAGGCCCCATGCATCCTTGGCAGAGACTACCTCCAGAGAGGGTATTTCAAGGACCCAAAAGGGTACTGGTGGGCTTTTGGTATAGCTGCCTTGGAGACAGAGGAAATTGAGCAGTTGTCTACGTTGCCCAGTATCTCAGAGAACCCTTCTGTTGTGGGGTTGCTGACGGTTGAAGAACAAGAGGTGCTGATCACTACCACAGTGGTGCACCAGAAGCAGTGTCACACCAACCGAGACTCCCTGATTCCCATCCATAAGCTGATTTGTCAGCTGGAAAGCCAAGGAGTGATCAGCAGAACCTGCTCACCCTTTAACAGTCTCATATGGCCAGTGAGGAAGTACAATGAAGAGTGGAGGCTGACAGTAGACTATCATGGCCTGAATTAAGTGATGCCACCCATGAGTGCTGCTGTACTAGACATGCTAGAGCTTCAATATGAACTGGAGTCAAAGGCAGGCAAGTGGTATGCTACAACTGATATCACAAATGCGTTTCTATAGATCCCTTTGGTGGCAGAGTGCAGGCCACAGTTACTTTCCCTTGGAGAGGTGTCCAGTACACCTGGAATCCACTGCCTTAGGAGTAGAAATACAGCCCCACCATTTGCCATGGGCTGATCCAGACTACACTGGAACAGTGTGAAGCTCCAGAGCACGTTCAATACATTAGCGAAATCATCATATGGCGCAGCACAGTAGAAGAAGTCTCTGAGAAAAGAAAGAAAATAGTCCAGATCCTTCTGAAAACTGGTTTTGCTACAAAACGAACTAGGGTCAAGGAACCTGCACAGGAGATCCAGTTTTTAGGAATAAAATGGCAAAAATAAAATGGGCATCAGATCACAATGGATGTGATCAACAACATAGCAGTTATGTCTCCACCAACTAGCAAAATGGAAACTCAAGCTTTTGTAGGCATTGTGGGTTTCTGACGAATGCACATTCCAAATAACAGTCTAATTGTAAGCCCTCTCTATTAGGTGACCCAGAGGAAGAACGATTTCAAATGTACCCCTGAGCAACAACAAGCCTTTGAACAAATTAAACAAGAAATACAAGAAAAACAAGTTCATACAGTGGCCCTTGGGCCAGTCTGGGCAGACTCAGATGTAAAAAACGTGCTCTACACTGCAGCTGGGGAGAATGGCCCTACCTGGAGTTTCTGGCAGAAAGCACCACGGGAGACTCGAGGTTGACCCCTGGGGTTTTGCAGTCGGGGATACAGAGGATCCAAGGCCCGCTACACTCCAATGGAAAAGGAGATATTGGCAGCCTATGAAGGGGTACGAGCTGCTTCAGAGGTGATTGGCACTGAAGCACAGCTCCTCTTGGCACCCCGACTGCCAGTGCTGGGCTGGATGTTCAAAGAGAGGGCTTCTTCTACACATCATGCAACCGATGCTACATGGAGTAAGTGGGTTGCACTGATCACACTGCGGGCTGGAACAGGAAGCCCCAGTTGCCCAGGAATTCCACAAGTGATCGTGGACTGGCCAGAAGGCAAAGATTTTGGAATGTTGCCAGAGGAGGAGGTGACGCATGCTGAAGAAGCTGTACTGTATGATAAACTGCCAGAAAATAAGAAGTCACATGCCCTGTCTACTGATGGGTCCTGTCACACTGTGGGAAAGCATTGAACTCCATACTTCTGTATGGAGTCCTACACGATGAGTCGCAGAAGCTGCTGAAGGAGAAAGTGAATTGAACCAATACGCAAAGGTAAAAGCCATCCAACTGGCCTTAGATATTGCTGAATGAGAAAAGTGGCTGATGCTCTTCCTCTCTACTGATTCATGGATGGTGGCCAATGCCCTGTGGGGGTGGTTACAGCAGTGGAAGCGGAGCAACTGGCAGCGTAGAGGCAAACCTATCTGGGCTGCCCCATTGTGGCAAGATATTGGTGCCCAGCTAGAAAAGCTGGTTGTAAAGGTACGTCATGTAGATGGCCACGTACCCAAGAGTCGGGCCACTGAAGAACGTCAAAACAACCAGCAGGTGGATCAGGCTGCTGAGATTGAAGTGGCTCAGGTGGATTTGGACTGGCAGTGTAAGGGTGAATTATTTATAGCTCGGTGGGCCCATGACACCTCAGGCCACAAAGGAAGAAATGCAACATATAGATGGACTCATGATTGAGGGGTGGACTTGACCATAGATGCCATCTCACAGATTATCCATGAATGTGAAACATGTGCTGTAATCAAGCAAGTCAAGCAGTTAAAGCCTCTGCGGTATGGTTGAAACATATATATGGGGAGGTCTGGCAGATCGATTACATCACACTCCCACAAACCCGCCAAGGCAAGCGCTACATGCTTACAATGGTGGAAGCAACCACCGGATGGCTGGTAATATATCCCGCGCCCCATGCCACCTCCCAGAACACTGTGCTGGGCCTTGAAAAGCGAGTCCTGGTGACATGGCACCCCAGAGAGAATTGAGTTAGACACAGGACTCATTTCTGAAACAACCTGTGGTGGGTTGACCCTAGCTAGAGGCCAGTTGCCCACCAGAGCTACTCTCACTCCCCTCCCTTAGCTAGATGGGAGAAAAGGTATAACGAAAGGCTTGTGGGACGAGTTAAGGACAGGGAGAGATCACTCACCAGTTACCATCACGGGAAAAACAGTCTGAACTTAGAGGAAACTACATCTAATTTATTACCAAGCAAATCAGAGTAGGATAACAAGAAATAAACCCAAACCTTAAAGCACCTCCCCCCACCCCTCCCTGCTCCCCAGGCCCAACTTCACTCCCCATTTCTCTCCCTCCTCCCCCCCAGCACTACAGGGGGACGGGCAATGGGGGTTGTGGTCAGTTCCTCACACGCTGTCTCTGCTGCTCCTTCCTCCTCAGGGGGAGGACTCCTCACACTCTGCCCCTGCTCCAGCCTGGGGGCCCTCCCACGGGAGACAGTCCTCCACCAACTGCTCCAACGGGAGTCCTTCCCACGGGCTGCAGTTCTTCACCAACTGCTCCAGCATGGGTCCCCCACGGGGTCACAAGTCCTGCCAGCAAACCTGCTCTGGCATGGGCTCCTCTCTCCACGGGTCCACAGGGCCTGCCAGGAGCTTGCTCCAGCGCGGGCTTCCCACGGGGCCACAGCCTCCTTCAGGTGTCTCCACCTGCTCCAGCATGGGGTCCTCCACAGGCTACAGGTGGAATCTCTACACCCCATTATCCTTCTTCCATGGGCTGCAGGGGGACAGCCTGCCTCACCATGGTCTTCTCCAGGGGCTGCAGGGGAATCTCTCCTCCTGCGCCTGGAGCACCTCCTCCCCCCTCCTTCTGCACTGACCTTGGTGTCTGCAGAGTTTCTTACATCTTCTCACTCCTTTCTCTGGCTGCAAAATCTCCCTAGGTTGTTTGGGTTTTTTTTATTTCTTAACTCTGTTATCACAGAGCCACTATCAGTATCACTGCTGGGCCTGGCTTAGGCCAGTGGCAGGTCCAACTTGGAGCCAACTGGCATTGGCTCTACAGGACATGGAGGAAACTTCTAGCAGCTTTGCACAGAAGCCACCCGTGTAGCCCCTCTGCTAACAAAACCTTGCCACACAAACCCAATACACAACCTCATAGACACCTGGGCCAAAGAGCACAGAATTGAGTGGGTGTATCACATCTCCTAACATGCACCAGCCTTCGGGAAATCAAATGACACAACAGACTGCTAAAGACTGCACTGAGAGCAATGGGTGCTGGGACCCTCAAACATTGGGATGCACATGTAGCAAAGGCCACCTGGTTAGTCAACAGTTGGGGATCTACAAATCAAGCTGGCCCTGCCCAGTGAAAACTTCCATGTACTGTAGAACGGGATAAAGTCCCCATAGTGCGCATGAAAAATATGTTGGGGAAGACAGTCTGGGTTACTCCTGCCTTGGGCAAAGGCAAACCCATACATGGGATTGTTTTTTCTCAATGACCTGAGTCCACTTGGTGGGTGATGCAGAAGGATGGGGAAGTCTGATGTGTACCTCAAGGGGATCTGATTTTGGGTAAGAATAGCCAATAATTTAAATTGTACAATGCTGATTGCTAAATAACCCTGCCTTTGTATGTCATCACTGCTAAAATTGCTATAGGCTGTATCGATGGGATTACAGTAAGAATCACCCAAATTAATGAAGGATGAACTTTGATGAAACTGAGCAAAGAGCAGCAATGATGGAACTAGAACTGATTTAAGCAACTGATGCCCAGCAACTTCCTTGAAATCGACGTCTTCAACCAGCAGACCATGGGCATGGGCTATACCAGGTACACCAGCCACGAGCTCCAGATACAGCATGAAGCAATCCAACAGCACACACCATCTCTCCTGCCCTGAGAGACTGTTATGATAGATGGAGCCCAAAGTCATGGATTAAATGAACTCAAAGGACATTTTAGAGGGATGGCCCATAGACTAAGGGAATGATATCTCTGTGTGTGTATATATATATATATACACACACACACACACATATATATATATATAAAAGACAGAAAGAATGGTGGTGATTAATTGGAAAGTGTAGGATCTGGGCATGACGTAGATGGTCTAGAATAAGAGGTAGATAATGTTTGGGTTTTCATCTGGGACAGAGTTAATTTTAACAGGATGCCAGGGTGGAACACAGCCAGGCCAGCTGACCCAAACTAGCCAAAGAGATATTTGATAACATATGATGTCACGGTCTGTGTATAAGGTGGAGTTGCTGGCTGAGGTGGAGGGATCACTTCTTGGGGATGGACTGGGCATCAGACTCCAGGCGGTGTGCAAGTTACATTGTGTATCACACACTTTATATATTCTTTTATTAGTATTGTGGTTGTTTTCCTCTTCCTTTGCTGTTCTAGTAAACTGTCCTTATTCCAAGCCACAGGTTTTACCTTTTTCTTCTGATTTTCCTCCCCATCTTACCAGGGGGGCAGAGAAGGGAGCGAGTGGCTGCATGGTACTTAGTTTCTGGCTGGGGCTAAATCACAGCATTACTTAACAATTCTCAATATGGTATATGAAGTAGAAGAGAATTCATTCCATCCCTTTTTATTATATTGGATTTGCTGTTTTAAGAAAAGCAAAAAAGCCCACAGTATAAACATGATTTTTTCATTAGCTATGTCACTGCCCCCCTCAGCACTTCTATAGTACTCAGCTAGTTCGTATATTGCAATTTTATTTTTATTTTTAATTAAGGTAACCATGGATTTTGTCTTTGGTTTACATCTCATATAGAGTTACTTTGTAGTCATACACTATTTAACAATAACACTTATAGATGATTATTTTTAAATAATCAGAAATATTCACAAATTTTTTGGACTGACTGAAAAAAGAGTGAAGGAAGGAATTCAACGTATCTTGCTTCTGGTCAGATGGAAAAGTACACTAAGATAACAGTCCTACTGCTGTTGTTTCCTTCCAGTCAGTCTTAGAATTATCTTTGTTCCTCCTGGAATTATAAGATTCAGATGAATGTTGAAAATAAAAAATTTTCTGTATGTCCACTAACAGTCTGACTTAGGTGAGTCTGAACTAATCCCAGCTTTGTTTTCTGGCAGTGGCTGGTCTATGTTTCATCTGTGTTGTTTCATCTCTAAGGTGTAAAAATCCAGCAACTTTTCAATTCAAAGTACAGTGCTGGAGAGAAGATGGGTACCTCAAGCGCTACCTGTCTTCACCACTCAGACACTGTTGCATTCATCAGTCAAGTCTTGTCTTTTTTCCAGTTATGCTTGATATGTTCAAGATTTTATCTTAGAAGAGTCAGGTTAATATGGGTGTGGTATACAGTGATGTAAATTACTTCTACAAAATCTTGTTTCTTCTTGGAGGAATATGTAATTGTTTTTCAATTTTCGTTCATGTTTTTTGCACTGAAAGAAACTTTGTTTTTAAAAAGCAGTGCAGTTCAGAATAGTAGCATGACTTTGTGCAGTACTAATAATACAGTTTCAGGAACATAATGGAATTGCTTTAAGAAAAAAATTTTTAAACATTAAAATTGAGTGAAACAATGCATTCATTCGGTCTTGCAGAACAAGCTTCATCTGTATTGCATTTACATATATAAATGTATGATATACAATTTTATATCATTTAAAGGTTTTAAGGTCAGAAGAGACTATTATAAGTGATTTGTTTGAATTCATGCTTAATATAGGTCATACAATTCTCTTTTATGCTCTGTGTATCATGGCATTCTTGTATAATTGGACTGCAGAATAATTTTTAGAAAGTTATCACAGTTTGAGACACTTCAGTGAGTTAAAATTCCATTTACCACACCCTTACACCTGTTGTTTGAATGGTTAATTGCCATCTCTCTCCTTTTTAAGCTCCTTATCACATTTCATTATACAAAATACCTTTGAAGCTACATTTGCTATGCATAGAAAAATGAAAATGCTGCTTGTGTTTACATTTCAAAATAACAAAATAATTTGCAAGCATGTGTCAAAACTATCTTTTTTCATACCTAGAGAAAAATACCCAGAACCATTTCAGAACAAAACACCTCCATTGGCATAAATGACAACTGAAAGCTACACAACAAAACATTGTAAATTCTGAGATAAGTGCTTGAAAAATGCTAGGTTTGTTACTTCTCACTGCTTAGATACAGCTTTACTTACTGCTAGCTCAATTAGTCATGAGCAGCACTTGACTTAACATGATGTCCTCCACACTGCTGCAGGGTGATTTGCAGAGTAAGGTTCAGAAGGCAGAACTGTATGCGTGGGAGTATCAACATCTATGCCAAAACTTTGCTTCTGTGCAGCAGATAAAGTTGCCGTAAATGCACTGAAACTTCCATTTAGTCCACACAGAGTTTTCAGGCCAGATAACAGTATTTCCTATGTTAAAAATTTACATAGCTACATGGTAATCTACTGCTATCAAACATAAACTCTTCAGTTTTCTACAATTAAGGTATCTTGATTTTTTTTCTCAGAATAAAAATGTCAAGGCAATGTGGGTTTTTTCACTTGTTTTTTGTTTGATTGTTTTTTGAGTTACTTATGGATTTAAATGCTAAATGTTGTTTGAGGACTCAAAACCATATATAAAATATATCTAGAAAAAATGAAGAGTAATTGGTATTCAGGGGACATTTAAACTTACTTCACACTGAAATTAATTGTTTGGCCTCAGTGATTTCTCCTTGCAAACATATCCTTTCTTAACAAGTCAAGCCCCTCCTAAGCAATGAAATGTGTAGGAGACTCCCCCAGAGGATAATCCCCCAGAGGCTTCTCTTGTTATTGTTCTTGCAAAAGTCACCTTTGCTGACCACAGAAGAAGTCTAGCCTACTGAGGCCACAATTGCCTCAGTTACTCCTTACCCAAATCAGTTTAGAAACTAGAATATATGGTCTGATGAAAATTAAGAACTTATCTTAATAAATTAGCATGTGGATCATGTTCCAAAAATATGCACGATATAAACTCTTCAGTGGAAATTATTCCAAAGCTATGAAATAAAAGTAACCTAAACTTTTTTTTTTTTTTTTTTAATTTGGCAAATATCGGTCTAACATTACTTCAAATATAAGAAAACTATATTAGTGTAATGATATTTCTGCTGTTTTTCTGGAAAATGGAGACAGTCCTTTGCTGGCTCCCTCATCATATTGCTGAAATACAACACCACACATAAAATAAAACCATACAATATACACAGATGCTGAATTTTTCTGCTTGGGTCTTGTTTGCCTAATTCTGAACACTTCTTGTTATTTTAAAGTTGTGCATGTCAGAGCTCCTTACAATAAAGATAAAGGTTTATTATTGTCACTCTACTGATGGGGAGATTGTATCACAGAGAGACATTTGGCTTGATTAGGATTTGCCAGTGATGAAACCTAGGAGGGACATTTTCCATACGTGGGGGAGGATTGGCATTTTGTCATATTTACTCACCATATTAGCAACAATATTTTTAGCAGTCCATGTTGCAGAAATTAAGCTATTATAAATTCTAGGGCAGAAATGGGTATCTCCATGTTGGGTTTTACCCTTTGCTAGCTCTTAATCAGACTGCAAGATGATATTCCAAAAGATACAATACTATATTGTTCACTCAAGAACTTTAGGCATGCTCAAATACAATCTTTCAGAAAGATCAATGTTTTCACTGCTCAAGTAGAATGTATGTAAAGAATGCATTTTGGCTGACACTGACATATTTAGGCTTCAAATAATTTTGAGCTGCCTGTTCCTATAAAAATTGACACAGGTATCTCCATCAACCAATTTAGGAGAGACAAATACATCCCTGAAGTTAAACTTAAAAGTTCAATCTGTATTTTCAGCACTCCTGTGTTAAATTGAACACAAAAGTTTCTGAAAACTAAGATGATGGAAACCAACACAGATTTCACTTTTTGTTATCTCTGACCGTTCATTAATACATACACAAGCTGTGAATTCAGACAGACTACTTGTAACGGTTGACTCAAATCTTTGGTCCTATTGCAAAAGAAATCTCTATTGATAAGCCTCCAAACAGCACCTGAAATTGAATAAATTAGTTAAGGAGAAAGGTCATTAGGAACTGTGTGTCTAATCCATGACTAACAAAAGTCTTCAGATTTGAAATTGTGCCTTGATATTTCACTTACATCTTTAGAAATAATTGTTACTGGCAACTTTCAATGATTTGTAAGTAGTCAGTTACAATTCATTACTCTTCTTCCCCCTCATGACTGTGTACACAGTCTTCCCAGAAATGAAATAAGCATATTGATTCCTTCTCTCTTACACTTAGGGAACAAGGTTAGAATAAACTGTTTAGTGCATATATTACATTGATAATTGTATTTATACCTGAGTTACAGCTAATAAAAGATGCAAAGCATAGCAAACTTGATACAACATAAACAATACCAATGACATTTAAGATCAATGGTTCCATCATTCTTTCAGATATTTGCCTTTTTTTTTTTTTTTTTTTCCCCAAGGGGTTTTGATTTCCTCTCTTTTCTGAATATTTCTGGAGAAAAAAATAATTTTCTTTTGTAAAATCAAGATTCAGCACAAAGGCAGACATACAATAATCAGCCTTTACTTTCTTTATTGCTAGAATTCTTTGCTATTTTTGTATGTTTGTATCACGTGTATTACTAAGATTAGTTTTCACATATTCATAAATCTTTTCTTCAATGGAATTTTTAATCTTATATACATTAAAAATTTGGAATTTTAATATAATTATTATGTTCTATTTTTTCAATAACTTTGAAAATAATAAGAAAGTTGCTGTAAGAAACAGAGATAATACCAAGATCACAAAAAATAAATAGAGCGAAAATATATAGCGAATTGTTCTCAAGCCATTTTAATGTCAAATATTTGGTAATAAGCAACATGTTGAATATTGAAACAATTGTCTTTCTCTTTACAATACTAAAAGATCTTCCACTTTTTTTTTTACATTGAGGGTCAAAAGGACAATATTTTGAAAAGTTCCTGCTGTTAGAAGTTTACTAATTGAAAATAATGCAGCTGTAAACCAGCAAATAGATTGAAAAACCTAAATGCTTTTTTATTCCCATTAATTTGGCTTATGTTGTTTCCTGAACAGAATGGACAATGCTTGTATTTAATAAATCAGAAGAGTAAAGAGAAGCAAAGGGCCAGTACTAGGATGAAATAATACATCATAGAAACACAGAATGGCTTGGGTTGAAAGAGACCTTTAAAGATAAACTCGTTCAACCCTCCTGCCACGGACAGCGATCTCTTCAAATAGATCATGTTGCTAAATCTCTACGCAACCTGGTCTTGAACACTTCCAGGGATGGGGCATCCACAACTACTGTGGACAATCCGTTAACAAGTGTCTCAACACTCTCCTAGTAGAGAATTTCTTCCTTCTATCTAATTTAATTCTACCCTCTTTTACTTTAAAAACATTAATCCTTTTCTTATCACTACAGGCCCTGGTAAAAAGTTCCCCTTCATCTTTCTTACAAACCTCCTTTAAGTATTGAAAGGCTGCAATAATGTCTCCCCGGAGCCTGCTCTTCTCCAGGCTGAACAAGCCCAACTCTCTCCGCCTGTCTTCACAGGAGAGGTCCTCCAGCCCTCTGATCATTTTTGTGGCCCCCCGATCATTTTTGTGGCCCCCCCTCTGGACCTGCTCCAACAGGTCCCTGTCTTTCCTGTTCCAGGGACCCCAGAACTGGACACAGTACTCCAGGTAGGGTCTCTTGAGAGTGGAGTAAAGGGGCAGAATCACCTCCCTTGAATTTCTGGTCATGCTTCTTTTTCACACAGCCCAGGATACATTTGGCTTTCTGTTGCAGCACCTTGCACTTGGCCTTATTGAACTTCATGAGGTCCACATGGGTCCACCTCTCAAGCCTGCCAAGGTCCTTCTGGAGAGCATCCCTTCTTGGTGCACTTAATCCCACTCTCTATGTCATTAATAAAAATGTTGGAGAGTATTGGTCCCAATTTGGACCCCTAAGGGACACCACTTGTTACTGGCTTCCACTTGGACATTGAGCTACTGACTGCAACTCTTTGGGCGTGGCCATCTAGTCAATTCCTTACCTATTGAATAGTCTGTCCATCCAACCCATATCTCTCCAATTTAGTGTTATGTGGGACCATGACAAAGGCCTTAAAGAAGGCAAAGTAGATGACATCGGTTACCCTTGTCCACTGACTGTTGTAGAAAGCCACCAGATTAATCAGGCATGATTTGTCCTTTGCGAAGCCGTGCTGTTTGCCTCTAATCACCTCCCTCTCATCCATATGCTTTGACATAGCTTCCAGGAGGATCTGTCCCATGATGTTACTGGGTACAGAGGTGAGGCTGAATGGCCAGCATTTCCCAGGGTTTTCCTTTTTAGTTTTTTTTAAAAAAAAACAAAGAGTGTGATGTTTCCCTTATTCCAGTCACAGGGGACTTTGCCTGACCACCATGACTTTTCAAACATGATGGAGAGCGACTTAACAACTACATCTGCCAGTTCCCTCAGGACTCCAGGGTGCATCTCATTGAGTCTCACAGACTTATATACACATGTTTCAGTGTTGCATGACCAAGACAGACAAGAATGAAAAACTCTTTTTTTAGGTAGAGCTTCCACTCATCACTGCTGCAGACAATGGAATGAAAACAGGGACAACATATTCTATATTTCATTCCTATTCATGCAGTAATTTGTTGAGAATGGATGGCTACAAACATGAAGTCAATGGCCTGGCATAGCTGAGCAGCACTGTAGTAATGATGAGGCAAGCATCAGACTAGAATCATGTAAGAAAATATGTCATTGGGATGCTCTTGTGCACCTCTTCTTCAAAGGTCCATAGCATGGAGATATATATTCCATGGTCTTCACAAGCAGATGTTCAAATTGAGCACTTACTGGGGTTCCCACATCAGGTTGATAGAGTTAGAGTGTATGTAATATTTGATACATTGAAGAAGTTTTTAGCATATATATTTCCTTCATTTTGTGGATTTTCTGTGTTTTGTTTTATTGTTTCATTTAACTTCTGCATGTATTACAGCATTTGGGGTTTCATTTATATTGAAAATCCCACTAAGTATAAATTACAATGTTTGGATTAATTTCCTCAGTTTTGCTTAATTTTGAAATATCTTTTTCCTCTTTCTTCCTCTCTCTCTTTTTTTTTTTTTAAATAAGTTTTCTTTTAGACAGAAATCTCAGAAAGTCTACCTCCTTTATCCAATTCCCAATGTAATACAGATCTATCAAGAACAAATGATATCCTGGCTCTAATGAAGGAAGTGAGGATTCTGTTATTGATTTCAATATGATCAAGACTGCACCAACATACCCAAATCTGTACCTAGTTATTCGCAGTATTTAATCTATGTATTTAATTAAGTGGAAGTTTCTTTTTAATTCCCCACCCCCCCAATATATGATCAAACTTTAGGTGGAAGGAATTCTTGTCTTGTTTACTCTTTCTGCACCTCTCCTATGAGGACAGTCTGAGAGAGTTGGGGTTGTTCAGCCTGGAGAAGAGAAGGCTCCGGGGAGATCTAATTGCGGCCTTCCAGTACCTGAAGGGGCCTACAGGAAAGATGGTGAGGGACTGTTTACAAAGGCATGGAGTGATAGGACAGGGGGTAATGGTTTTAAACTAAAAGAATGTAGATTTAGATTAGATATTAGGAAGAAATTCTTCACTATAAGGGTGATGAGACACTGGAATAGTTTGCCTAGAGAAGCTGTGGATACCCTATCCCTGGAAGTGTTCAAGGCCAGGTTGGATGGGGCTTTGAGTAATCTGGTGTAGCAGAGGGTGTCCCTGCCCATGGCAGGGGGGTTGGAACTAGATGGTCTTTAAGGTCCCTTCCAACCCAAAACATTCTGTGATTCTACGATTCTGTTCAAAGACTTTTCCTAATCATCTTTGATGAAAGGAATGTAACCCTGCATACTAATGGCAATCAGCTGCCAAATACTTTGGAACTGAGATTGAATTCAACAAGTTCAATGCACAGACACAAGAAGTTCAGAACTGTAGTGCTTCCTGTACTGTTTAGTGTATTGCTACTGGCAGGTTTTCCATTATACCTTTCCTCTTTTGGTTTTTAAATCCGTCCTTACTGTGTTTGTCTTGCTTAGTTTTCAGGCTGTAGCTAAAATACAGCAATGGATATTGTAAAAAAGTTCTAGGATAGATCAGTAAATCCTTCTCATCCCATTTATCCTCCTCTCAGACAGCTACACAGAAGGAGATTTCTAGAGTTTATCAGCTCAGATTTGTTTCAGGAAGATTGAAACATGCATGATCCTGTATCCTATTTTCCTTCTGTTTGAAAGCAGGGAGAATTATATCATTGGGGAAGGAAGAGTGTTAAAATACTACATTTGAAAGGTTTCTAAAATACATTACTTCAGATTTTTTCCTTTCTTCTTGAAAGTTGTACCATTCATTCTGTGGTACATTAAACATTTAAGAAGGTACTGAAGAATATGTCCTATTGAGGCACTGTCCAAGAATAACTTGGTAGGGATAGAGAAGACTCAGGAGATCATCTTTTCTATCCCAGAGCAGAAAGAACAACAGTTTTATTACTCCTGACAGTGATGGTCTAGGCTGCTCTTAGAGACCTCCAGTGCACAAGGCCCCAGTAAGTCTATTCCAGTCCTTCACTCACTGTGGGAAAGTTTTGCTCATTTCTAACCTGAATCTGCAGTTTTCAATGCCTAAACCACTTTTTAAAAGCGCAGGAGGAAAAAAAAAAATAAATTTAGTGTTGCATAGAAGTTACAGTATAGTTCTAAATTCATTTCACTGTTTTTATATCACAGTAAAGACCATAAAATACCTTGTTTATAAATAATACCTTACCAGTATGAAATGAAATAAATGAAATTTTTTCAGAACTCTTGTTTTTATGCACTTTGACCAAGGAATGGAGAGTGTAAGTGAACATCTTGACATTCTCTCGGATTTTTTTTGACAAATGACATCATACTGTTGGAGATGACTTGAAAATGAATCATAAGTTGGAAATTTGTAGGTTCACATGAATAATTTAAGGTCTATGCTGATACAATGTTTCTATCAGAAAACAGTAAACCCTTTTTTACAATATCTGTGAAATTCTAAATTTCTTAATATCTGCCTAAATATGATAATTCCTTTTCCCTCTTTTACTATTTACTTCATTTATTTATAGGATAACCTACTAATTTAACTCAGTTTCTCTGCTTCCTTTAGTTAATGAATATTTGACTCCAGTTTCTAAGCTCTGCAGAGAAAAGCTGGAACAGCGTCTCTGACTTTGCAAAATCCAAACCTACAGTTAAACAGACATCTCTGTATTCCTTTAACAATTGAACAAAAAGGCTATTCTTGATGAAAACTAGAACCACACATCATGCTTTAAAAAAAGCCAACAAAATACCAACCTTGATAAAAAAAACTCTGGGAGTTTCTGATTATGTGGGAAGATAAAGAAGACACAATAATGCGTTTCCTAGAATGGCAGAGAGTGATACCTTGAAATAGCTTTCACTAGAAGGAAGAAAGCACACTACTCTAATCAATACACTGACAGTCTTTAATGTAAAGATTAAGATCAGAATATTTAAAAATTTAATACTTTGTCACTCCGTATAGCACTTTGGAAGTCAATATCTCTAGAAACTTGGTCCATTTCCCTGCTTTGAAATCATTATATATTTAAGGTTTCTAAATAATTCATCCAGTCCATGTGATTAAATATGTAAAAAGTAAGTCCATCCATTATCTTCTGCAGCTGCTGCCTGGATATTCTTATTCTTATTCTTATTCTTTTTTTTTTTTTTTTTTTTTTTAAACTGCTCAGTATTCTTTTCCTTTTTGCTGAATTGAGACTTCAGTGGCTACATTAAAGGAAAGGAGTATGAACCCCACCCAGCTGCTAGAATAAACTCTGCTCTTCCTCAGATAGCAAATGTGCAAATACATAAGTGTTCATGCATACACCTATCCTTTTCTGATATTTATTTTTAAAACATTCTAAGCAATGAGGCTATCTCATTACCAAAAGTTAAGTTGATGTCATCAGAAGAGGGGAAGGATGGTGAAAGCAGAGGACAGCATTATGAAGTGTTGCATAATTCAACATTATCACCTCGCAGAAGGGAAGGGAAGGGAAAGGAAGGGAAGGGAAGGGAAGGGAAGGGAAGGGAAGGGAAGGGAAGGGAAGGGAAGGGAAGGGAAGGGAAGGGAAGGGAAGGGAAGGGAAGGGAAGGGAAGGGAAGGGAAGGGAAGGGAAGGGAAGGGAAGGGAAGGGAAGGGAAGGGAAGGGAAGGGAAGGGAAGGGAAGGGAAGGGAAGGGAAGGGAAGGGAAGGGAAGGGAAGGGAAGGGAAGGGAAGGAAGAAGGTCACTCTCGTGGTAAGTAAACAAATATGGTTTAGAAAATAGGGAAAGATGCTTAATTTTATATAATGGGTTTGCCCATGTAAGAGTTACAATGGTGAAAAAGAGGATTATTACAATGGTATTTATGAAATACTTAATTTTCTGTGCTTCTCTGCTCTTTGCTGTGCTTTTAATGAACCATTTACAATTTAGTTGCAAAGCTGCTAAAGAGATTTAAATATTTCCTGCATTTACAAATTGCAAGTGTATACTTTAACTTAACCACTTTTACATTAAAAAGAAGACTTGCCACTTCTTAATTTCCCCACCAAATCCACAGCTCCACTGTTACTTTTTATAAATGAAGAAATTTCTCCTGTTATTTAGAAAATATAATAAAGAAAAAATAGGAAAATTTTCTAACGCTGCACATGATAGCTATCATTTATCTAACTTAGAGGTGACACTTCGGTTTAGGTTACTAGTGTTAAAGTACAAAGCTTAGGACTGAATGAAAAAAATATTTGTAAAGTTCTTTTTTTTAAAAAAAATAAAGTCATACTTTTTATTTTGGGATGCATTCAAAACATTTCTTATTTTCAACAAGTATGATAGTAAATATGTAGTCATTTTAATCTACAATATGGATGCATTTCTTCTATATTTCACAGCCCTCATGTGTCAGTCTAGTACTCCTTGCAGTAATAATCTCAGGGTGACACTGAAGTCACCTAACATTTCCTTCAACGAACATGCTGGTCCATACATTCTTTGCAATACTTTTCATCAATTCCAGAAGTTGCTTAAAATTTTATTCAAGGCATGGCAACTGCCCAATGAAAAAAAAAAGGAAGGTCTATATCCTCAAAATTGTGTGGGTGTCTAAGATTCCTTTCCTACTGTGTCCTCAAGTTCAAATATTTTGTAACTAGCTACCTAAGAAAACTGTCCTTTTTCTGTGTAGCCTGCCAGCATTTTAACTTATTTGATAGAAACTGAGCTTGTGGTTTGTTTGACTGGAAGAGAGCTGGGAGAAGTTGTTATTGGTAAAGGCTTCTTGGTTTTGTAATTCTTTTATCTCCATCCTCAAGCTTACACAGGCCATTGGTTTCACAAGAAGTAAAATGGAGCATTTAGGCATTATATCGCAAGTGTAAATGTTAAAAAATATATAGTATGTACTTTATTGCCAAATATCCAGAAACAGAGAAGTATCCTATGGCCTGTAAGAAAATGCATACCCCATTTTTTATTGTCTCAGGTAAAACTTAAAATATTTATTTGAGTTATATCTGTTCTATCTTTTAAGAATTATTTTGTTTTTACCTGGAAAGTTTTTTTGTTGTGTTTTTCTCATATACTGTGCTGGGTGCTGGAGAGGTAAATGAACTATCTTTACCCAAACCAGCTATGGAAACAATGAACAGCTAAAGATTAGTTCACAAAAAACAAACAAACAAACAAAAAAACAAAAAAAAACCCCACAAAACACCACAAAAACACCAAAAAACCCCCCCACCAAACCAACTAACCAAAAATATCACAACAAAACCCCCATATTTTAAATCAACAAATGTTGTCAAGGAAATGTTTAGTTACGCCAGAGGCATAAAATCTATTGAGTAGAGAGCATTTGCTGTGAATTACTTGCTCCATTCTTATAAATAATATACTAATCACTCTTTTCTCTAGCCATAATTAATTTGTTGTTTTTGTTATCTTCTCTACATACTTTAAATCATGTGATTTAAGGAGTCTGATTTGCTGCCCTTTGGTAGTTAAGTTTACAAAGCCATGAATGCTTTGCCAAACAGCTTGAAAATTTCAATCTTCCAGTCACTGCAATTGTCACAAATGCCTCTCCCTCTTTGTACTGGCTAAATATGTTTGACTGTAAAACTAACTTGTACAGTAATGAGATGAAAATGCTAGTTCTATTGGTAGATAATATTGTAAGAAGACATCTGATTTGTCCTTCAAAATCATGATGAAATAGAATCTGACTCATTCTGCAGCTATGGCAGGTATTTTAAATCAATTAGTCTCTGTAAAATAAGATCAAAGCTCTGAACTATCTCAAGGATCCTTTACTCTTAGCCTGCCTGGACTTGGATGTATGCAGTCCCTGAATTAAGTCAAACAGTATATATTCTTTCAACATTTTCAGCTTTCTTCTCTGGAGAAATATGCTCATTGGTATTGCCTGGTTCACATTTGATAGGGGAGGAAAATCAGAAGTTGTTCTTTCAAACTATTCAAGCCTCTGATGTTGAACTATCAACAGCAGGGAACTACCTTAAAAAATCTGCCTTAGCATTTTGTGTTTTTCCATTAGAACATAATCAGTCACCCTTCTGCTCCACTAAGGCAGATTTTCTTTTCTGTGCATGCCTGAATGCATAAATAGTTTTGAAGATTTTGACTTATACCAATCTATGATGCAGTTTCCCTGTTTATACATTCATATATCTCAGAGCCAAACAGAACTATTGAATCATGCAGTCTATTCCTGTGCTTAGTTCAGGCCAGCTATTTTCATACAGTTATTTCATCCTACAGGGAGCCCCATACTCCTCTGTCTACATAAAGGTGATAATAAGCACCTTTTTTTCACTGAATTTTAGAACAATAATTACATGACAGTAATCCTTTTAAGGCATTTTGAAATTTGCTATAGAAATTCCATTCAAGAAGTGTATGCCATGCCAAAAACAAGTATTTGGTGACTCTGGGTAGTATCTAATGAATCCTATTGAGTAATCATTGTTTGTCTGTTTTCAAAATCAGTAATATAAAATGTTAATTTCCTTTGATTAGATGCAGAAAAGGCACTTGAAAAAGTCATATTATCACTCCAATTAAAATAATTTTACCATTAATAATTTTACCATTTTCTCTCTGAACTGAGTGTAATTTACACTTATCCTAGGTTTGTTAGATCTGCAGGTCTGAATAAACCCACACAGAGATTAATTCTGGGTGAATCCTCTTTTGATTAAGAAAGGTTTATCAAGCTCCAAAACAGGTGAGCTCTGTCTGATAGTAGGTGCTGCTGCGATGGGCCAACCACTGCTTGCTGCAATGACACAGGGATAAGGCTAGAATTAGAAAATTAGATGACTTGTTGAAAGAAAGATGAAAATGTTGAACTAAACCAAAAATATTTCAAGAGAATTGAAGTATTTTCTTCCCACACACTGTCTACTACTGATTTTTTGTTGTTTCTTTTCAACTTTATCTGATATGGCAGTAGATAGTATAATTTCCTGTGTAACTGTCCTAATCCAGTCTGAAGTGCTTTTAGGTGTTGGTCTAATACGGTGTAGCAGTAGGTTGTAAATATCTTAGTAATTTGACAAAATGTATATCAGTATTAATTTAAAATATTTGTCTGTTCAGAGGATAGACACTTTATCTTAAAAAGTAACTGTTCAAAGAACCCAGGTTATTTTCACTGTAGGTATGTTATGCTGCCCTCTGTGAGAATGTTTTTATGGGGCCCACAAAACATCCAGCTGTACTCTTTCTATTAAGTTCTTCCATATTTTGAGATGGCAAACAAGTTTTATAGTTATTAATGAAAACTTCATTTTTTCTAAAATGATAAAATAATATTTTGTTCTTGGAAAATGGAAAAGGTTCAAAACATGTGCCCTCTTTTAAAAAATGCTCACAAAAATTGAATTACGTAAGCTAAGCTACTCTTTAGACATTGTTCAACTTGTGTTCATCGTTTCTTCAGTCCCTGAATTTGTGATGGTTACTTCCAAATGTGATGACTATGCTTCTTCTCAGGAGGGGAAAAAAAAAAAAAAAAAAAACAACCAAAAAAAAACATTTCTGAGATGATTTCCAAACAAATAACATTTTTTTTCTGAGATTTGGTGCACTTTCACAGAAATTTGTGAAACTTTTGAAGTCTGCAAACACAGGTGACCAGTTAGATCACACCACCTACTTCACATTTAACCAAAATAAATCCAGTCTGTGCCTCTGAAAGAAATTTCTCTGTGCTAAGAACTAAAGAACAGGACATGGTAACAAGTGGGAGATTCATTTCAAAGGCACATGCCAGAACTGAACTAAAGCAGTAGCACAGATAAGCTCATAGGCTCATCTCTTTCCATGATTGTTTATTCTGAATGGACCCAGTTACAAAAACCAGCAGAGTGCCTCTGCCTTGTGGAATGAAAGAGAGAGACATGTGGAGAGAGGTTTACAAAAAAAGATGAGAAAGGTAGGTGAGTAAGGAAGGATGAGAATAAGGGAAAGGAGGACTCCTCTTCTTATAATTGTGGGTTTTTTTTCAAACAATATAAAAAATAAAAATGAGTAATAAATTAGTAGTGACTAAAGTGAAAATCTTTTGGAAAAAAAAACGAACCAAGAAGTCACTGCTTCAGCTGGTATGCTGGAAGAAATTTCTCTGACTGGTCCTTTTCTGTATTGGAACAAGATTTTCTGGTCATCCTGCTGAGCCTCTCATATAAAAATTCTAGGCTGTCAAATAAGTGAAGAGAAAGTCTTAAACATTTTTGGCTTAATTTTACAGGAATCTAAGAGCACACAGCAATATCCACTTCGTGTGTGAAGAGAAAAAGCTTTTAATAAAACCTTTCTGAAGTGGGTTCCGTGTGTGTCCAATGCTGATCTAGGGAACAAAAGGCAAAACTGCTTTCTCCAGCATCATGATAATCAGCAAGTAAGTTTTCCTTAGCCTTTTCCTAAGTTAAAATGCTTCCCTTTAGTATCTTTAAACAAAGTCTTGTCTCCCACTTTCTGCCATTCATTCCAGAAGCACAGACCAGAGAGAATAAAGATTTTTTGATCCATTTCAGCTTTCTTTCAAATCTAGTTCAGGGTCAAAATTCAGAGTAATGAAAAGTAAAATCTTATGAGATGTTAATGTGTTAAATGCCTCACTCACTCCCTTGTTTATCACTGAATCCTCCCCTGCTCAGTACTCCTAAGGTCAAGGCATTTAAAAGGAGTTCTGTTTTCAGCAGCTTGATTATCAGGACACATAGCACTTATTCATAGAGGCTTAAGGGTGTTTTCCTGTTGCACTTAATGCTGTTTAAGCTGGGAGATGCTTTGCGAGTTTTTTAACATAGCATAGTCATACTACCTCTTCCTCTTCCTTCTAAGGGAAAAACAGACAATATAATTTCTACTGCTAAAATCTTTTGATGCCTTCATTGCCATGCAGATCTGAAAGTTTACATTAGTTTTCACTGCTGCCTACAATATTATTGAATAGTTGCTGTAAAAATGGTATTTTTCTGAGATATTTGATACAGGTTTTTCATGTACCTATGATTTTCAGAAACTGTTGCAAGGAAAAAAAAAAATTAATTAGCTCTGTAAAATATTGAAAAAAACCCCAAACCCTATACTGAAAATCTGACATACATAACACCCAAAGTTCAAGTGTATGGAAGATGTGGTGTAGGAGACAATTATATTTCCAGGGTGAAAGCTAGAGCAATTCATTCTCCAGGACCTTCTCAATAAGAAAAAGTGACTGGAGATGTAATATCTAGTGTTAGTCTGAGAGTATGTTTTAGCAATACAGTCTGACTTATTTTTTTTTCCTTCATGTTTACATCTTATACAAACTTGGCAGATATCTGTTGGAAGCTTGAAAGTGGATTGACAGAGTTTGCTTACTTTATTTTTAATCTGCAGGCATATATATATTTTTCCTGCTTATCTCTTTTAATTTTCATCCTAAATTGTCCATCTCTAAGCTTGCCCATTTTCTCCTCATGCTGTTACTGAATAGAGTGTGAATTTTTGGGAGCCTGATGCTCATGTAGTGAATGGAAAGCAAATTATAGAATGAACAGGTGCAATGGAAGATGCATCTCAGAATTACTATTTTTAACATTTCTATCTTGGCCTTTCTCCACCAGGCAGAGGGAGAGGAAGGAGTGAAAAAAAAAATAAATCTAAATTAACAAATACTGATTTTTAGAAGAATGTATTAAAATAACTATCTCTTATAGTTGCAGAATCATGTAGGCAAGGTCCATAACTTAGTCTGAAGAGCACTGAAGAGCAACGGAAAAGCAATGAGGAGGTGCAATCTGCTATTAGTATGACTAACATGTGAAATATTTGGTCATCTATAGCTTATTTTTGCCTCTTAAAATAAAGGATAGCTATGTGCAGAGTTTCCTAGGTGAAGAAGAGCAATCCCAGCAACTCATTACTTTACCTGTCTTCCTTAGCTGTAGTACAGTAAGCAAGAAAGAGACATACAGTGGCAGCAATCAGCTTCCCAAAATTGAAAGGAAATAGATTAATTTTCAGGAAAAATAGTGAACAAACAGGAAAGAAGTGCTGATAATGTTAGAGATACGACATAACTCAAATTTTTTGGAAGTAAACCATGTGAAAAACTTAATCTCCAGTATTTTTCCAGCAAGAAACAATTGCCTTATTTTCTTTTCTTTTCTTTTTTTTTTTTTTTTTTAAAGAATAACTTTTAGTGCAAAACACTATCTCAAGAATACAAAAAACAGGGTTTCCTTAAGTTTGAAAGACTAAGAGCAAACTTCTTGGGGTGTTTCAGAAATCCTCTTAAGAAATCCACTACCCTATGCTAGAAATTTTAATTAAAAGACATGGGTATCACAGTAGCACTAGTCCTAGCCACTTAGACCTCATTTTGTAAGGATTTTGCTAACATAGAAAAAAAGTGTGAGTCTGTGATAAGAAGTGGAGATAGTCCAAGTAGCATAAATAAATCATCTTTTCATTCTGATTGAGCAGCTAATCCTGGAAACCATTTTCAGGCACATTAAGGACAAGAAAATCATCAGAAGCAGTCAAAATCCCTTGACCCATGGGAAGTCATGCTTGACAAACTTTCACAATGAAATGATGAGGTAAATGAGGGGAGAACAGTGGATATTGTTTACCTGGACTTCAATAAGGCCTTTGACACTGTCTCTTGTAAGATCCTCATACTGAAGCTGTTGAAGTAACAGCCTGGATGAACAGACAGTGAGGAGGATTGAAAACTGGCTGGATGGCTGGGCCCAGAGGATGGTGATCAGTAGTGTGAAGTCTAGTTGGAGCCTAGTAATTAGCAGTGTAACTCAGAGGTCAATACTGTGCCCAGTCCTTGTCAACATCTTCATTAATGATCTGGATGATGGGACAGAGCATACCCTCAGCAAGTTTACCGATGACACAAAACTGTGAGGAGTGGATGGTAGGCCAGAAAGTTGTGCTGCCATCCAAAGGAATATCAACAGGCTGGAGAAATGGGTTGACAGGAACCTCATGTGGTTCAACAAGTGGAAGCCCAAGGACCCGCACCTGGGGAGTCAAAAAAACAGCCACCAATATATGCTGGGAATCACCCAGCTGGAAAGCAGTTTCACAAAAAAAGACCTGGGAGTCCTGGTCTAAATTGAACATGAGCCAGCAAAGTGCACTTGCAGAAAAGTCTAATAGTATCCCAGACTGCATTTGACAAAGCATTGACAGCAGGTTGAGAGAGGTGTTCCTTCCCCTCTACTCAACACCGATAACACCACATCCATATCAGGAGTACTGTGTCCAGTTCTGGGCTCCTCAGCACAAGACAGACATGGACATACTGGAGAGAGTCAAACAAAAGGCCAGAAAGATGGTTAAGGCACTGGAAAATCTCTTGTATGAGGAAGGTCTGTAAGAGCCAGAACTGTTGAGCCTGGGAAGAGAAAGCTATATATATATGTACGTATACAAATACCTGCAGAGAGAGTATAAAGCAGATGGCTCCAGGCTCCTTTCAGTGATGCCTAGAGACAGGATCAGAGACAATGGGCACAAATTGAGACACAGAAGGTTCCTTTTGAACATCAGGTAACGCTTTTTTACTGTAAGGATGGCTGAGCACTAGAATAGGTTGCTCAGGGAGGTTGTGGAGTGTTCACCCTTAGAGTTATGCCAAAGTCATCTGGACACAGTCCTGGGCAACTGACTTTAGGTGTCCCTGCTTGAGCAGGGGAGTTGGACCAGATGACCTCCAGAGATCCCTTCTAACCTCAACCATTCTGTGATTCTATGATCCTGTGATTCCATTATTCTGTTCTAAAAAGCAATGTTCAGTGTTGACATCCACATTTATCCTCTGCTCTGTGAGCCCTCCTGAGGTGAGTGACCTGAAAAAACACTAAAAATCAGTGGTTGACCAAGCATCCCGTGGTTTGTATGTCTTCTCCACAGAACTGCATGGAAACAGAAAGTGGGCATCCTGGTGTTTTGTTTATGCTCTGTCAAACTCTTTTAACTCTTTTTTTTTTCTCCCCTATATATTGTAAATATTAAAAATAAAACAGAGAACTGATTGTTCAAATTCATCTGTGTATTAGATATTGAGGGAATTTTTGTGTAGCTGGTATGTTCCTGTAAGTAGAGCTATATCTCTTACTTTATAAATCTGTTAGCAAGATGATATCATAGAGACAGAGCAGCAATACTTGTTAATTAAGCACATGTAAAATTACTACCTTATCAATGAAAAAAATAACATTTCAGGTTTTTATAGCCTTTTTTAATTCTACAGTCTGAATTTTATTATTGAGAGAATGTGAAATGAGAAGCAATGAAATTACTCGTCCAAGCTTAATTAAAAGTTCAACAGTAGAGCTTACATAAAAAGAAGGCATCCTTAGTCCACAATAACATAAACCCCATAGCATGAATTACCCATACAGTAGGGATTTGGCAGTTATTCTGTTGGAATTGTTACTATATGGATTGACTTAACAAAAACTGACTTCAGTGCAGCCTACTTAGTCACCAGCAAGAATTCCCTTGGTGAAAGACGCTTTCTGAAAAGCACCCTTTTTCCAAATGCACTCTTCTGTTTCCTAATTACCCCAGTACAAAATGCTTGGAAAATCTGTGAATGACCAAATATCTACAGCTGTTCTGGAGCTGAAACAAACACTTGTGGGTTACAGCTCATAATTTGACCCAAAGCTTAGAGAACACAAATGGTTTGTGAGAGCCTATAGCCGTCCTGTCGTACACTAGGTAATTTACATGTGCTGATCAATCCTGTCAAGAAAATAAAAGCTTAAACTGATGAGTAAAAAAAAATATTTTCAGTGGACCGCAAACATCCATACACTGCTCCAAGAAGTCATCTTGACTGTATATGTCTCCTACGTTGTAGACCATATTTCCCATTCTGGTAGGTCACTATTTCTAAGAGTGGAATGCAAGGTTTTGTGCTATAAATGTACGTAAACATTTATTATTTGTATCTTCAGTTCTGCCCTGCTTTTGAGATAATCTTCATCTTTTCTTAGTCTCCCGTTTTATTTCCAAAAGATATTGTCTTATACTCTATATTTCCTTGTGCCATCTTCCTATTTGTACCACCTCAGGATATTCTTGCTCCATATTGATTGGATGTGTCTATTATGTAGGTTGAAGGAGAAGCATTTATTATACACAGCATTTTAAATCTTTGGGTTGGGCTTCAGGGGAGATTCATATCAGCAAAGTACAAACACACCAGAACCAACTTCTCTTACGCAGAATACGGTTTTCTCTGAGGCAAATAAAGTAATGATGTCTGAGATATGCTGCTGTATTTAAATATAAGAGAGAGGAAAGGCTGAATGAAAGAATCCTTTGATAAATCAGGAAAATATTTACTGAACTTGCTACAGTACTGCATACTGGGAATATGAGTAATTTTCTGACACAATGCTATAACATTAACTTAAACACCTCAAGGTGACAAATTCCTAAGTAGGTCCTGGGTGCGGAATTTCACAAATTTGGCCCCAGGTACATTACATTTTGCTTTCCCAATGGCTTAGACAAAAGATCCCTTTAATTATGTGATCATAATACATGAAAAAATCAAAATAAAAAAAAATATAAAGGCATTGTTGGCTGACATTTTTTCCCCTTATCTCTCTGATACTGAACCTAATAAAAGCTCTTGGGACAAGCTGGACAAGAAACTGGCCCATTAGAACATCATCTTCATGGTAGGAGCAGATGTGATAGCCATAGTGGTAAAGGCATATAATTTTTCTTTGAAATAGAAACCAAGCTATACTTTTGTTGTATTGAAGAAATTCTGGAAGAAGTAAATGTCTCATTTGAATTACTGAAAACCGAAGATAAATGGAAAGACATCTCTGGTTTAATAAGTGGACATTTCTAGATTAAATACTGGCCAGACCTTGATATACCTCTTTTTATGAATTTACTCAGCAGATGCAGGCCTCAGGAAAAAGCAAAATATTTACTATGGATGTAGGTTTTTTTGAAACTCATGTCTGAGTATCAAAGAAAATGACAACCAGTTGAATTCCCTATTTCAAGTCAAGATATTTTCAGTTTACTATAAGGTAACAAAAAATAATCTGAGCAGCCAATTTTCCAGGAAAAAAGATTGTTTACTAATGTGACATTTTCATACATACTTTATTGTGTAATGGTACTCAGTCATAAAAACAATGCCCATTAATTTCTGAGAACCAAATTGTACATGTCATTCACCATAATTGTCTCATAAATGACCCTTTATGTTACATGGAACATTTATTTAGCAAAAGGTTTATATCAGCATGAAAAGAGATCATTCTTGATTTGAACTTTAAAATGTTTAAGTAGAAGATGACACTAACTGAAGACACCGAGTAAATACAATAAATACTTTTGCTGGTATAAATATAATTTACTAAGTGTAAATTTTAGTGTTATAAGCAAGAACTTCACGGGGGTTTATGGTCAATAATTGGCTAAAACTGCTTTCACTGTTACTTTGGAAAATACATACTAATTCTAAGCAAAACAAGTGTAGATTTAGATATACTTTTATAAATGAAAGATTTGGACATATGTCTAGATAGGTTAGTTCTCAGAAAGATTTTGGTAATCTTCACAAAGTTTTCATACCATGTACATCATGATACTATGAAGAATACACTTCCTTCTTTACTAATTAAAATGGCAGATTTTATTCATCCCATTTTGAAAGAATAAAGTTTCACTTGTTTTGCCTCAATTTCATATTTTTTTTATTGAAGATATTTATGAATACTGAACATTTGTAGAGCCGAATTGTGTACATGGCGCAATTCAGCAAAATTCATAAGCCTGTGCCTAGTTTTCAGGTTTTTGGCTAAAAGACCTAAGTTCTAAAACTGGAGATGGTCAATTTTTCCCTTGTAAGGTAGTAAGTTGTAGTCTCTGCAGCTGGTATTGCATTATCCCTTAACACAGAGTTGCAGAAGTGAAGGGGAGAGATCAGAGACTGAAGCCCTGGAGACTTCTGGAGAGCAGGGCTGTGAGAAGCATAGAAATCAAGGGAATACACTAATGTCATGAAACATTCTGTGTTAATCAGTAGATAACTGTGTTTTCTATCTGTTTCAGATTTTAGAAGCAGGGATAAACAAACATGATATGATAGAGGGATCTTTTCTAGATTTGAAGGTTATATAAATACATGGTTTTTGAATTAAGAAAGAAACCGCTAGAGTGTTAATCTTGCAATAGTTGTGTTTCTCCCTCTCTCACCACCACCACCCCCCATCCCCCCCAAGCAGGGATGCGAGAAGAACCAGTAGGGTGAGACTGGGATAATACACTTTAAAAGCCTGTGATGATATCAGTCCCTGGTGATCCTTTCCTGACCTTTAAAGCAAGTTCTGTGTGGCTGTGTTTATCCCAAAGGATCCAAACACTCCTTTCTTTTTCTTTTTTCTTTTCTCTCTCTCTTTTCTTTTTTTTTTTTGTCTTTTAGATAGTGCATTTTTATTCCATCAGTTATTACTTATCTGACCTCTTTATATATAAATGTGTGGAGCTTTTTGTTGTTCTGAATTAAACCACATCGCTCTCCAGTTACTCTTGCTAACTCTTAAAGACAATGGAATTGTTGATAAGTTATTGCATATTTTTTCCATGTTTTCACTGGAACTTATCACAAAAAATTGCATAAAATGATATGCAATAACTGGAATTAGTGATCATGCAAGTGAATTAAGAATTTTTTTCTTTCTACGAGAGGAGAAATCTTAATCACAGTCACTTTCAGTTGTCTAATAACCACTAAATTCATGGTTTGTCAGAAATCATGGACAGACAAAAGCAGTTGTGTGGAGAGTTTCTTCTTTCTAAACATATGAATGGCTGTAATTTTAACCTAAGAGCTTTCTTTTTACAGAACAAAACCGAACACTTATGATCATTCAAAAAAGGTATGGCTAATAACATTGTCTGATAATGTTCAATAGAATTAATTTAAGCAAGCTGAAATAGTCAATATTATGACAAAGAACACGTTTCAATGCTGTTCCAACAACAGAGTTGTTCCAACATCTCTCGTAAAACTTGAGTTAATAAAATCTTCCTGCTTAAAGTTAAACCACTTTGGCCTATTTTTGAGGAATATAGCAATCATTATGCCCTGATGTAACATTTCTGGTTGAGATTTGTAGTTTATGGGTTATATTAGTGGATTCATAGATTTTAATGGCAGAAGTAATTGCTGTTATTAGGAAATTTAATCTGCCTAACATAGGACATAAAATTTTAACATATATTCTACCATCAGAACCATATATTTTCATGACCTAGAGCTTATCCTTCTGAAGAATATTCAATTTTTTTCAGATATTTCAAATTATGTGTAATTCTTAATGCACCTCAGTAAGTTGTTTCTTCAGGCAAGCATTCTGATGACAAAAACTTTAAACATTGTATCAATTTATCAAACAACAATTTTAAGCAATTTTACAAATTGATATCCTCTATTAATATTTATTATATGGAGAAGATTTTGTTGTTTTGTTTTGTTTTGTTTTGTTTTATTTTGTTTTGTTTTTTGCCAGTAGACCAAGAAGATAGGTCTAGCACTTCTCATGGATGGGTACTTTTCTGGTCTTGGAAACATTCATAGAATCATAGAATCATAGAATTATAGAATTATAGAATAGTTTGGGTTGGAAGGGACCTCAAAGATCATCTAGTTCCAACCCCCTGCTGCAGGCAGGGACACCTTCCACTAGACCACGTTGCCCAAAGCCCCATCCAACCTGACCTTAAACACTTCCAGGGAGGGACATCCACAACCTCTCTGGGCAACCTGTTCCAGTGCCTCACCACTCTAACAGTGAAGAATTTTTTCCTAACATCTAATCTAAATCGACCCCCCTTCAGCTTAAACCCATTACCCTTGTACTATCACTGCACTCCCTGATGAACTGTTCCTCTCCATCTTTCCTGTAGGCCCCCTTTAGGTACCTGAACACCGCAATAAGGTCTCCCCGGAGCCACCTTTTCTCCAGGCTGAACAACCCCAACTCTCTCAGCCTGTCCTCATAGGAGAGGTGCTCCAACTCTCCAATCAGCTTCATGGCCCTCCTCTGGACTCGCTCCAACAGTTCCATGTCTCTCTTGTACTGCGGTCCCCAGAGCTGGACGCAGTACTCCAGGTGGGGTCTCACCAGAGCAGAGTAGAGGGGCAGGATCACCTGCCTCAACCTGCTGGTCACGCCTCTTTTGATGCAGCCCAGGACAGGGTTGGCTTTCTGGGCTGCAAGCGCACACTGCCGGCTCATGCCGAGCTTTTCATCAGTCAAGACCTCCAAATCCTTCTCCTCAGGGCTGCTTTCAATCCATTCTCTGCCCAGTCTGTAGTTGTGCTTGAAAGTGCGCTGACCCATCTGCAGGACCTTGTGTTTGGCCTTATAATCCTTTGAGTTCTCTGAGTCCTTCATAATTTTCAGTACATTTTTGTATGTAGATCCCTGAAGATCACTTTGTACACAAGAAGTTCTCTTATCAGTCATATATTTAAAGAACATAGAATTCCCCCATTCTCTGCTTATATATTCAAGAATGTTATAAATTCCTGTCACCTATAGTGACACTGTAAGCCCTTTTATATGTTGTTTAGAACTAATTGAATTTTGCATTGGCCTAGTTTGCCACAGTGTAAAATAAAGGCAGATTTTTCATGCTGTTTCTTTGACATAAACATTCCTTTAAAACTGTCTTTGAAATGCTGGAATTCAAACAATAATTTTTTATGCACACTGCCATAATCTGTACAAATAGTTGTGGAAGGCACGCTTATTTCAGCAAGTGAGATTTCTGATGGCAATGATAAACCTTGGATGTCTGCACTGAACAATTCATTGATCATAAAAAGACAGACTTTTGACAGAGACACTAAAAATTCTAGTTATTTTTCCACAAACCTCCCAGTAAGTCATGTACAAAAACTACATGTGGATATCTTGTATGTTCTGTACTCCCAGAAGAACCAATAAGACAGCAGGATTTTGCCTCTGTTTGCTGCATCAGATAACCTCTGTAACATTCATGAGGTCCAGCTAGTTATGTTGTACATACATTGCTCTTACCCGACTCAAAGAAGTAGAAATAAATACATTATTTCTCAAAATACCTGTTCACAAGATGATCCTCCTGAAATTATTTTTTCATTATGCCAGTGTTTGCTGTTTCATTGTTTTAATTTTAGACTGCCTTGGAAATGAAAACAAACTAACTGTATTTGGCACAAGCTGAAGAGAGAGAAAAAATGAAGACTGTGATTAACATATGTTATTAATTTAATATTTTAATGAATTTTAAAGGTTGTCATACAAAGTCATCTTTGCACACAGTTCATATATGACTTCCCCCAAAAAATATATGAATTTTGTGAATAATCAGTTCCTCTGCTGATAAAAAGTTTCCCAAGGAGATTTTTTTTTTTTTTTCTTAAAGCACAAGAATTCAGAATTAAGGAAAAAAGAGAGCACAAAAATTCTGCATTTAAATCACCATAGTGACAAAACTCCAGAGCAAAACTCTGAACAATAAACTTCACAGAATTCAGACAAAATAATACAATGAAACTAATCATAACAAATATCTTTTACTAGATAGAAAATTAAACACAAATGAAACATGAAAGATTATATTAATAGAACTAAAAAGCTTCTATAGAATAAGTAAAATCCCAAACTGCTGAGGTTCATTCTGTAAAATTCAATGAAGCTGGACATAAATACAGAAAAACTTAAGAAAAAAGTGAAAAAAAGAGAGGAAAGCTGTCTAATCATATACAAATATTTAGCCAATTAAAACTGGACAACAAACATGACCATGGGTCTGAGCTAGACTATACATTTTCTATAAGGATATGTACTTATACATAGATTTTAATTTTTGATTAATTTCTACAGAGCATTTTATGCTTCCATTTGTTTTATAAAGCACTCAACCATTTACAATTTCAGGCTCATTCAGAGTCTTCATGGTTGTATATTGCTCACCTACCAAAAGCTAGGTTCCAGATTATTTATTAAGGAAGCAAAATGAATGGCCTGAGCAGCACTCATTTGAATCTCTTTATCTCCCATTTCTTTCTTTGCTGATCACATTTGAACGAGCAAGTTTGTCTTCATAGGTGCCTAATGCTGGTCGTTAAACTCATGCTGATTCAATTTAAAAAATTTCATCATATAAAATTTGCTCTGAAATCTGAAGAGTACAAAATTGGAGTATTATAGACTATTATTCTCTTTTAAAAATCTAATTGAGCAAAACCACTCTTACAAAATCACAGAACTGACAGCATTGTAAAGTTTTTATTTAGCGGTGTTTGGAAGGACATACTTTATCTCTCATTGTGAGTCAACAACACTTGTGTATATGACCTGTCTCCATGGTTATGGACATGAAGTACTACTTTTATATTGAAGCACAGGTTAGTAGAAGATGGTTTTTTATCTTCGTGTTCTCATTTTCTGTAATTTCACTGTTCCCTGTCCTATTCATTGCTTACTCTTTACCCCACAGATATAATGAAGTTTAGCAAATTACAGAGTTCAAGTAAGCATACACAACAAATAATTGATAGCCTCTTTGTTTTACTGAGCTAATTGTTTGTAAACATCTCTCAAAATTCTCAAGGATTTTAATTATTCTAAATGATTCCTGATTTTCAACAGTTCTTCAAATCATTCAGGCTATAAGCATACATTCTACAATTAGAATTTTGGCTTATACAGCTAACAGATTAATCAGTAATGCTTGCAAATTCCTTGTGTTATTGACTGACTGACAACAAATTTTAACTTGCAAATTTATCTGTAGTATAAGGTGCTGCTAACGACATTGATATATCATCTAATCAAGTGGAAAAAGCAGTAGTATTGCACACATCAATTTCATATCTAAAGAACACTATCACATTCTCAAAGAAAAAATATGTACCAAAAAATATTTACCTGAATTTACATGATTTTTCATGGTTTCATGTTGAGTTAAAAGCTGAAATGAAGTAAACTGACATCAAAGGATTCTAGAATATGGTAGATTTTCTTTGCAAATGCAAATGGTTTTTATATTTTTTTCCCAACATTTACTTAGGTCTAATTGCTAACCCGTTTTAAAGATGTAACTGTTTCTGCCAAAATCTTTCCATCAGGCAAAAAGTAGATGATACACATGCAGCTGTAATGTGTTGGATGCTTTCCCAGACTTAGGTGAATATGAGGAGGAAAAGTTAAATAAAAAAACCTTTATTTTACTGTAGACAAATACTTACCTTTTGTACAAGGAACTAAAAATGTCTGAAATGTACTTTCTGTTTTATGATGTTGTGAACACATCTTTAGTTCAAAAAAAGAAATAAATTCTACCCCTTTGTGGAGGAAAATGTTTTGGAAAGTACTTAATCCTCTCTCTGGAGAGCAGGATGGAGGAAGAAAAGTATTTTGTTATGTAGGACTTTTTTTTTCTTTTTTTTTTTTAAAAATTATTTATTAGCAAAACAGTAGAAATTTCACCAGACTGGAAGTTTCTGCAGTTGCTTGTGTGAAGACTTACATATATGCTTACCATTAAATACTGAGTAGTCTTTTGACACTTTCACTACTTGAAAGGTATAAAGTTAATAATGGGAAATTATTCCTGCCTCCAGTATTCATGTTTTAATTTCATGATATTTGTAGCACAATTTTCAAAAGTGGCCAAGTAAATGAAGTCTAAGTTCTGTTGAAAGACTTAAAAGACTAAGGAGCTAGTAAAGCCTACAGTTTAGGAGAGCTTTGGTCAAATAGTTTTCAAAGTCTGGTCTTTGTACCTTAGTCACCTTGAAAATCAACTCAGAATTCCAAATTCCTCAGAAAAAATCAAATGTCATTCAATAGACATTTGAACTTTTCTTTTGAAAAATTTGCACTTGCTCCTGACCATGCTGAAGTTGATGGTCCTGTTCTTACAGCACAGGATGAGTGATCTGAAAAAGCTTATTTATGTGTATAGAATAATTATGTTAGATATATGGCAAATGAATTGCATAAATGCAATTAGTTTTGTCTATCCTTGTGATGAGAGTACACTGTACTAATGTCTTTGAAGTTTAGAAAAGGGAGAAAATACTGAAAACTGAAATCCAATCTAATTTTTTAATTTAAAATAGCTCTAGTAAAACAACAGAAGAAAAGGTGGTAGCTCTTGACTTGTATACTTCAAGACAAATTTACATCCATCCAGTGTGAAAACTCTATTATTGATTAGTCATGACACGAATCATTATTGCTCATCTCGAGTAAGCTTTCAACCAACCACTAGTGCAGCCTTCTGATATCACTGAAGCTTTTTGGGGACCACACAGCAAAGACTTTGTTGGTGGACTGATTTACCTGAAGGCAATCAGGATAAAATCCTTTTCTCTCATTTCAAGGTTTTTATTAATTCTAAGTTGCTGATCTTTCTTATGTGAAAAAAGTTTATCATCTTTCTCGTTATTTTTCTGGAACATGTGCCTTTCACAAGAACCTTTGCTGATGATGTATTCCTAAAATCTTTTCATTGTTCCGGTGACTGGAGTTAAAGGAGCAGAAACAAAGTTAGGTTATGTTTAGTTAAGCATAGCAAAAGGCTTGGTAAATAAGATTCAAAACATTTTTCATTGTGTAAGGTATATGATTAGGTTTTCATCTTTTCTTAAAGCCTTTTATTTCCATTCTTGAGATTACACGTTGATATTCTTTTGCAATTTGAAACATTGCATGTGTAAACCGAGTATTTGTGTGTAAAGTAGTAAAGTTGCATCTCACTTGTAAATCCATTTGCAATACTTTTTAAATAATGCACTTCACTGAAGAAATTTCAGTTCATTCATAAGTTATACATTCTGGAAAGCTGAACTATGTCACACACTTGCACACACTCTTTTTCAGCTTCCCCAACTCATTTTAAATCCTCTTAGACTTAAACAATCTTTTTCTTGCAGAGAAACCATGCTGTGGAAGATGGGATTTCCCTCTAAGGTGCCCACAACACATGATAAAATGAAAAAATGGGATGCTCTGCTCCAAAGAGGGTTGCAAGAAAGGTGCATTCACTAAGTCACAGAATTTACTCGAATTGCGAAATTCCATTGTTTCATCCAGGGACCACATGCGCAGAAATTACAGAAATACAGTTGTCCAAGTGCCATTTCATTGGCATATTTAAAATCTGAATAGACATTTTGTAAAATAAAATATAATATTGAATATATCTATATAATTTTATTGTTATGCAATAAAATGTTATACTTAATACTATGTGTGTTACACACACACACATACATATATTTGTCTTTTTTCCCCAGACAAGAAATAAATAATATTTGTTTGCTATCAAAGAAGGGCTGTGACTTTTCCCAGACATTTGGGACTGTGCAAGTCATTTACAAAGACAATCCTCCTCAGGAAGCCAGTTTAGAAAGTCCTCTTTCCAACTGCACTGTGCTGGGTACTTGTTGTATCATCAGAGGAAGGAGGCTATGCAGGCTGAGTATATGACATCTTAACAGGTCTCTAGGTTGACCTGGCCACGTACCCATATAATATCTGTATACGCTCTTGGAAACATAATCTTTCTTCTTTCTTCCATTTGGGTGGTATTTTTGTTGACAGCCATAAGCTGGGGACAGAATATCTTTAAGTGTGTCTACTGAAGTGTACTTCACTTTAGAGAACATTTTAAAGTGCTAATATCCCTGACTTTAGAAATGCTTGCAGGCCATCTATTTTTTAGCCTAGCCCAACACATTGGCTCAGGAAAGCAGAACCACCCACACTGGCAGAGTGCCTTAGGATAGTGACTACATGGGTTATTAAGTCCAGTCCTCTGCAATTTAATGTGATGAAATAATAGGCATGTAGATCCACAGAGAGTCCATCCCACCACCTCTAAATAACACATCCCAACCTTCCAAAAAGTATGGTAAAAGCCTAAAAGCTACATTTATGAAATACCAGTAAAAAAGCTGAGGAAAAATCAGACTTTGCCAGTACCCAAGACTTCAGAACAAGAGAGAAATCATTTGGAAATATCTGTACACAGCCTTAAGAGCTAAAACTCCAGTCTAAAACTTCTTCCTGACATCAGACTTGTCAGCTGTGCTATTAAAAAATATTTGCCAGATGCCTGAGAGATTTCAGAAGTAGTAGGAGCACTGGCCTATCACACCCTATTCCAGGGTCTACTTCTAACTGACCTGCAACGCTTCAAAAGAAGGAGACTTCCAGAAGCTAAGTTGTGTACCTGGGAACAGAACTTCCTTTCTGGCCACCTCAAGCATGGGACCAATGCAGTATAAGTACAGCAGAAGCAGTGAGGCAATCATCTCCTTCAAAACCTGTGAAGAGATACCAACTCATGCATAGTTAAGGACATAAAGCCCTAGCTCAATTTTATACCTCTAAGAATTATCCTATCTCTCACACAGTATTTCATAAGCTTCTCAGGTGCTATCCTTACATAGTTGAGTTTCCTTTAAGTACTGGAGTCTTTGATACTTACCTGTTAATACCTAGAAACAGAATAATACTGAATTATAGATCCCCATGGGAAACTTATAATATTATTACTATCAAAAGCTGTATATCTGTAGGCCTCTCTAACTGTATACATTGCTAATATTTGGATGGTGTGGTGGGTTGACCTTGGCTGAACATCAGGTGCCCACAAAGCTAGTGTCTCACTCCCTCCTCTTCAGCTCTCCTGGCTGTGTCCCCTCCAAGACCTTGCCGACCCCCAGCCCACTGGTGAGGGGGATGTTGGAGAGACAGCCTTGCTGTGTGCCAGCACTGCTCAGCAGCAGCCAAAACCCTGGTGTGTTACCAACACCTTGCTGGCTACCGATACACAGCACAGCACTGTGGGGGCTGCCGTGGGGAAAATTAACTCCAGCTCAGGCAGAGCCAATACAGATGGTGGTCCTTGTTCCCATAGCATTATTTTGTTTCTTAAATTCTACTGAGACTTTAATCTTTAGTAGCATTGCCAATTGCATGTGTTGTCCCTGTTTAGTTACACCAGGATCTTGTTTCTTCTCAGTCTTTCCCAATACAAAGACAGTTAATAATTGGCCAACTTGGGACTCACAGTGCATTGAAAAATTAGACACTTGTACTCTATGAACAACATCACAGATGCCTAATTCATAAGATGGTACTGATTTTTTTCTTATGTCTGGTTCAAATAAACATCTCATAACAGGTCAGAATAATGACTCAAAGTATATACACGTACCTCTGATTGCCCTGAAATTAAACACTGCATCTCCATATTAAATTCTCTTGATGAGATTTGTCTTTTCAAAATATATATTGAATATTGGAATTTTTTCCCATGTTCTCCTATAAAATCTTTCTCAGATTTCCATTCCATTCCCATAACTATATGAAGTATAGTGTTTTATGTATTTCCAGGACTTTATTTGAATGCAGCATCATTTGTGTTAATACTAACACTTCACTGAGGTCTGAGGTATCACTAGAAAAATACTGTGTAAAATGTAAATGCAGAAAAGTATGTTTTGGTATTTTGGGTTCAAGGTTCTTTTTCCATTGTGAGTCAAGGCAGAGTTGAGGAATAAAAGGAGCAAAAGGACTTTTTTATTTGTAGAGAAGGGATAATGTACAGTGAGGTGCCAGGAAGCACTACTTGCATCAATGCAGTCCAGAGAAGTGATGAGAAACAGGAAGAAGAAACACTTTAAAAATTGATTAGGATATTGCCTTATCACCACCCAAAAGCCTTCTGTGCTGTGCTGCAATGCAGAAGTGACTTTTGGGTAAGTTTGAGGTGGTCATATGAACTAAAAGGTAACAGGGATGGGTAGTAGTGTGGAAGAGTAGTGCAGACTTTGGAGAGGAGCTCTCTGTTCCTCTGCACCTCCGACTGCCACAGTCCAAGAGAAAAATCTTTAGACAGAAGAATTGCTGCAGCCTAAAGTTGAAGAGAATGATGCATTTTTCTTTTCAAGTGACTAAACGTTAAACCTGTTATTAAGGGAATTGCCCAAATGCCTCTGGAACACTGGCAGGCTGGAGGCATTGCCCACCTCCCTAGGAAGCCTGTTCCAGGGTTCCACCACCCTCTCAGTAAAGAAATGCTTCCTAATGTCCAGTCTGAACCTCCCTTGGAGCAGCTTTGACCCATTCCCACATGTCCTATCACTGGATCCCAGGGAGAAGAGCTCAGCACCTCCCTCCCCACTTCCCCTCCTCAGGAAGCCACAGAGAGCAATGAGGTCACCCCTCAGCATCCTTTTCTCCAAACTAAAACCCATAGTCCTCAGCCGCTCCTCACAGGACATTCCTTCCAGCCCTTCCACCAGCTTTGTTGCCCTCCTCTGAATGCACTCAAGGACCCTCACAACATGAGTGGATCTCATGAATCCTGGGGACAAGCTATCTCCTTTCAAAGGTAAAAAGTTTAGATGAAAAGCAGGAAATGGCACAATTACCTTCAGTCTTGTGATTTCAGTAGTACAATTCATGATGTATAAATGTTTGGATTTACAATGTTTGAACACATTTTAAACATTTAACTTTGTGTTTTAGTCCTTTTGGTTTCACTGAAATGTAAACAAGTAGTTACTATTAGATCTACTTCTAATATTGGCTGTCCTGCATTGAAACACTGTTCCAAAAGATCGTATGTGTTTTGAGGAAGCTATTTTCGTGTCTATGCATAAATTCCTTTCATATAAACAAAAGGAATGTAATTTTATTCTATGTATTTCACTGCAAATTTATTAGAATTTCCAACTGTGGTGGTTTAACCCTGGCTGGAGGCCAGGTGCCCCCCAAAGCCGCTCTGTCACTGCCCTCCTCAGCTGGGCAAGGGAGAGAAAATATAACGAAAGGCTCCTGGGTCGAGATAAGGGCAGGGAGAGATCACTCACCAGTTACCGTCACGGGAAAAACAGACTCAGCTTAGAAGAAAATTATCTGATTTATTACCAAGCAAATCAGAGTAGGATAACAAGAAATAAAGCCAAACCTTAAAGCACCTCCCCCCACCCCTCCCTGCTTCCCAGGCCCAACTTCACTCCCCATTTCTCTCCCTCCTCCCCCACAGCGGAACAGGGGGACGGGGAATGGGGGTTGTGGTCAGTTCCTCACACGCTGTCTCTGCCGCTCCTTCCTCCTCAGGGGGAGGACTCCTCACACTCTGCCCCTGCTCCAGCCTGGGGGCCCTCCCACGGGAGACAGTCCTCCACCAACTGCTCCAATGGGAGTCCTTCCCACGGGCTGCAGTTCTTCACCAACTGCTCCAGCGTGGGTCCCTCCCATGGGGTGCAGCCCTTCAGGAACAGACTACTCTAGCGTGGGTCCCCCACGGGGTCACAAGTCCTGCCAGCAAACCTGCTCTGGTGTGGGCTCCTCTCTCCATGGGGCCACAGGGCCTGCCAGGAGCCTGCTCCAGCCTGGGCTTCCCGTGGGGTCACAGCCTCCTTCAGGTGTCTCCACCTGCTCTGGCGTGGGGTCCTCCACTAGCTGCAGGTGCATATCTGCTCCCCCATGGCCCTCCATGGGCTGCAGGGGGACAGCCTGCGTCACCATGGTCTTCTCCAGTGGCTGCAGGGGAATCTTGCTCTGGCGCCTGGAGCACCTCCTCCCCTCCTTCTGCACTGACCTTGGTGTCTGCAGGGCTGTTTCTCTCACATCTTCTCACTCCTCTCTCTGGCTGGAATTCCTGCTGCCCGGTTCATTTTTCCTCTTTTAAATACATTATCCCAGAAGCACTACCACCATTGCTGATGGGCTCGGCCTTGGCCAGCGGTGGGTCCATCTTGTAGCCGGCTGGCATTGGCTCTGTCAGACATGGGGGAAGCTTCTAGCAGCTTCTCACAGAAGCCACCCCTGTAGCACCCCCACTAGCAAAACCTTGCCACATAAACCCAAAACACCAAATATTTGAAATGGCTACAAACGTTTAAGAAGGAAGGACAATTTAGGTGCAGTGAAATAGCTCACTGTTTCAAAGTACCTAACTAGAACTTAAAATACCTTCATATGTATGTTGTTTGGTTTTTTTTCCTGAATCTCTTTCAGCATATTTTAAGTGTACTACAGTTGTCTCTCTTAAATAACATTACTGAGCGCTTATAGACATTTATTGCTCTTTCTTTTTCAAATTTCATTTATGGTTGAAATACATATTTTTCCTAATTATATTTTTAATCATGCTCAGTCATATTTTCCTTTTTTTCTTTTTTTTTTCTTTTTTATATATATAAAAAAGAATATTAAATCTTGAAAAAATCCTGCAGAGTGATAAAACTTCTTTGTCCAGATTAATACATATTGGCTATTTAGCTGTCATTACTTTAGTCTGAATCACTTCTATTTCAAGCTTTTCTTTACTGCCACTGACATTGGTTTAGATTGAATAAAACAGCCACACTCCACCTTAAAGATGTAAAATCTAGGGCTTCTTGCATGTGTTGTACTGTTTTCCAAGATATTTTTCTTTTATTTTGTACATGTGAATAGAAGTTACTTAGTGCCTGTCAGTTGGAGACAAGTTTATGGCTGGAGAAGCAGAGAAAAAGGTTTCCTTTAAGCCATCTTTAAGCTATTCACATTTTGGTGAATAGCATAGTTGAAATCCATTCCAAACTTTTCTCCTGGAATATTCAAATTTCATCACCTAAGTGACATCCATGAGGACTGATGTCCCCGATGAACAGTGCTCCAGGTGGAGGGTCCCTTCCTTCCCCACTCATGTGAGGTGCTTGGCCAAGCCTGTGATGTGCTGTTTCTAAGTACGGTTGCATCTACAGAAGAAAAATGAGAAAGAAAATAAGAGCTTTTTTGATACTGTTGCTGGGATGTATCTCATAAATTAACTGCTGTCCATCATTGAATGAATCCATATCTGAAAGTTTCTCATCTTAGAAGCAGAAATTTAAAAGCAACAGAAGACAGGTGTTTGCTTGTATTTAGAGTATAATGAAGCATGTAAGTCAGAAGGGTGAGTATATACTGAGAGTAATTTTTTCAGTTTGTATTTTAAATTCTTCATTCTCTTCTTGAATCATTATTAACAACGTGTTTAGTCATGTATACTTAGTTAATAAAAAATAAAATTTCAGATGATAAAACAAGTGTGATATCTTGACCAGCATGAAATACCAACTTTGCGTATAGTAGAACACCTACTAGAACTACTGAGGTTTCAAAATATACATATTTACATATATTCAGGGGGAAATAGAAAAAAGGATAGAAGAAAACAAAACAAATAAACAAACAAACAAAAAACAAGAAAAGAAATTTCAGTGTTCGTATTTTAAATAACTAATGTTAGGAGTCTCAAAAGAAATCAAGAAGCATGGATTGCTTATGTTCCCTTTACAGCTATAATTTCAATTCTAGTGCATCTAAGCTACTCACATGTCTTTTTGTGGGTTACTTGTATGGTTTATTGTCGTTATGATGCAAACACCTTATCTTGCAGGCCCATTACGAGAGTTAAAGACTCTCAGATTTGCAGATAGATATATAGGAGAAGGGAATTCATACTGTGTCTAAAGCAATCTGAACTGAGTTAAAGCAAGCCAGATCCTCAGCCAGTGTCAGTAGTCATTATTTCACTGGTGTTTCTTCATTTCAAATATCTGATATTCTTGACTAATACTTTGCTGGCAAGAAAACACAATGAGCAAATTGTGAGGCAGGAAGATGAGAAGTGTGATTATGTAATCTAGTGAGCAATAAAGTTGAGATAAAAAATATATATAAAGAAAAATTGACTAGACAACCATTAATAAAATTCTTCAATATCACTTGAGAATAGAGTACCAAAAGAAGATATCAAACTGGCACTAGAACTGAAAGTCCAAACGGAGTGGGAAAGATGAGCTCTACAGAAAACTAGGGGTCATCCGTGTAAGTGTGGCCATGGGTGACCTTGCAGAGAGGGTATAATTTCTTCTTTCATAATTGTAAATGCTTTTCATAACAGTAAGTATCACTAACTCCAAAAGCTGAAAGATATTGATAAGACTGAATTAATTTTTATTGTCCTTGCTGCTTCATATATTATTCATCATTTCATATATAATTCATTCCACTGCAGTTGTTAAGAAATTGTAATTTGCTGCATACAACTTAGTGAAAACTGTATGTTAGGAACATTAACTACACAAGGTGATTACCAAGTAATTCCAGCCTCGTGTTGCTGTTACGCATCACGGATCAGCAGTGACATTGTTGACTCAATGTTGGCCACGTGTCTTACTGAAGATCGTGAAAGACGAAGGAGCCTAGCTGAACTCTCATGCCTAAGACTGGTTTCTACGTGTAGGAATTTTTCCCTAAATTATGATTAAGGAAGCTAGATATAAAAATCACTGACAGGGGGTGCATCTGATGTCATTAAATGTCAGCTAAGTGATACCACATGTCCTATAAAAATTGAAAGTATATTTTGTTAGTCCTGTCACAGCTTTGGTGAAGCCCTTCAGTGGCCTTAAAACTCTTCCAAGACCACCATGTTCACACCTTATCATCAGATCCATGTGCTTTATTTTTCTTTGGGGCTGCATAAGATCCCTTTGTCTCCTCTTGGAGTGCCCTGTCTGTCATGAGATGCACTGTTCACCCTTAACACTATGACCTTCTCAATAACTTACAAAAATTCCCAAGGCTTTGCACAGCCTACTTCGTTCCAGCCTGCTGGGTACTTTGATTTCAAATGTAGCACTTAGAAAACACAGAGTTTGAAAACGGACATACATAAGTTAGCAAGGAGGCCAGAGTCTCAAGGCTCACTGCTATTGCACACTAAGCACGTGTGTGGGGTTTTTTTCTCCATTCAGTGGTCTTGCCATGTGCAAGCTTGCTTTGAGTATCCATCACAATACTTCCTTCTTTCTGGGTGCCGTCTCCTGGACTTCTCTGATGAAATTTTCTCTTTTCTCTGGCTGCAGCTGGGATGAAAGATCTTCCAGACACACCTTTTTATCTCATCTGGCACTGGAAGTCCTGATCAGCCTCAAGACTTTCTCCAGTACAAGATGATTTCTCAGATGAGAAGTCTCTTGATTAACATGCCTATAACGTCCAGATTTTGTAAAAACCTAATTAATCTAGTTTTATATACATGTTTTTCTGTAATCATAGTCTTTCTAGGCCAGTGTCTCTACAAAGTTCAGACTTTAAAGACTGCGACATCCAAAGCAGTGCCCAACAAGCATTTCTTGGAGAAGAAACAATATTATATGAACTTATATGAAGCAAATTTAAAGTAAGAAAGACACAGAACACCATGTAAGTGATCACTGAATCTCTTTGGATTTCATAAGATGTTTCATAAGTCTCTGATACAATCAACAATCCCAAATGTTTTTTTCTGTGTTTTATATTAATTTAGGATATCTTTTAACATTACCTCACTTAAGATTTATTCATGGCTTGTTTTCAGTACCCATATTTACAGAAAAAATTCATTTCTGCAAAAGTATCACAAATAAAATTTTCTGGTTTTATAAGTAATGCTGTTATATTTTCCTTTGTTTGCAAAGTCTTATGAGGAGGCTAATTTTAATATAAACTTTCCACTGATATTTCAGTTTATTCTGTCATTGTTTTGATGTTGAAGGACTGAGTTGCTACCAATACAAAAAAATACATTAGATTAGATTACAGTGAATAAGCTTCCTCACGTAGGAGAAGAGGGCACTGTTTGATTTGCTTTGTCATATTTACTGACAGGAGATACTGACATTAAGTTTGAGGCAACTGGAGTAGTATTCATATTTACGATATTGAATTGAAAATAACAGTACTGCCAGAGAATCAAATACATAAGAACTCCACATAATATCACTATTTTCTCATTGTCATTGTTGCTTAACTGAGGTGTCTTTCATGCAGTGACATTTGACAGTACAGCACTAAGAAATGCAATTGTTTACTCTTCATATAACTACCAACAAATAGATGTTTTCATTGAACTGTTTTTTCAGTGCTTTTGGTAATGGGACTGAATGAATCCAGGGATGTTCTGGGCACTGAAAAGTTTTGGGTTTGAACAAAGCTCGTATTGAGAGCACTGAATATTATTGTTTGACAGCTGTATGTCATTCTTAAAACTATTGGTGGTCTTAATGGTTCTTTGAGAAAAAATTGAGTGCTTAATATAGACACAGCACAGAGTTAATTTGATCCTTAGATCCTTGCTCCATGTACACTTGTGATGTGAGTTTGTGAAGTTTTTTACCTCCACTGGATTTCTGTATTTTCAACATCATTTTCTGCAGAACTCCCTTCTAGAAGATGAACTTCAGTGGTTAATGGCTAACAGGATTCTGAAGGGGAGGAATAAGGAAGTGTTTGTCCTGGGCCACCACATGAATGTTTTGATCTCCTTATTTAATTTCCTAATTCCCTGTGTTTCTTAATGTCTTCTTGTGTTTAGCTTGCTTTCTTCAGAATGCCCCTCCAATGCTCATGTGTTCTATTCTAGTAGTTACTTAAAAGCAAATTAATGATTCCCAAGCCTCACAACATGACCTAGAGCCTTTAGAAGACCTCTTTATAACCATTTGATATGGTAGTTACAGACAATCAAGTAAATGTCCTGAATTTGATTAATATAATTTTGGGGAGAGAGAAGCAGCCAAACTTTTGATGGCCCAATATGTTACTAGGAAGCTGCTGGAAGCTACAGACAATCTGGCCACCTGAGACAGAAGGGAGGTGATAATTGTGCGGTATTCTTCAGCACCCCCCATCCCCCCAACATGTTTTGAAGAATTCTCCTATCTGGACCCAGAAAACTCAGTTTGTTGAACTGCTCAGTTATGGTCAGGGAGGGTGCAAGGTAAACAACCTTTCAATTGTAGCAGAAGATGCAGTCAAAGTGTAGGTATACAATTTATCCTTTATGGTTTTTCTCCAGTGATGACACTCAGGTTTCTCTAACTTCTTTCATAGTTTGAGTCTGATTTAGAGAAATCCAAATGGGAAGATTGAAATGTGTCATTGGGCCAATGCTGACATTGTATTCTAAGAGATTCTGTTACTTTGGAAGAATTCACTGCTACGGATAATGCTTCTTTTTTTTTTTTTTTTTTTCCTTTCTCCCCCCCCCCCCCCCTTTTTTTCCTTAGTTTCTTCATGCCAGGTACTAACATTGTGAAAACTCTAGACCACCGCACATACAGTAATTATTATATAGGCTTTTGTGGTGATAGAGAGAAAAGGAATGTCATTCTTTTTAATGATTTTAACACTTCCACAGAAAAAATTGATTGATTACACAGACTTAAAGTAGGTGTTAGCTAGAGAACTGAACATTTTGTAAGCATCTCCCCTAAGAAAAGTTACTTGCCCTGCCACTCCAAAAAAACCCTACAAAAAATCAAACAAAAAAATCCCACCTCATGCACAAACATATTCAGATATGAAACAGTATCAGTATGGCCTATGTATCCTACTAATATGCCCTAGTCGTTGTGGGACTAGCTTACGTATTCTCAGATTCTTTGTTTAGGACTGTCACAGATTCATGGAGATCTGCTTTTCCAGATACTGAAATTAGTAGGAAAATCTACATTAAATTTAGTGAAGGAAAAAAGTCTGGAAATAGCACCCCTCTGCCCATATGTATTTCTTTTCCAATATATTATTACTGAAATCTTTCACCCATAGATTATTAAGTACTGCACAGGTGCTACTAAGGTATTTCCTGTTGAAGACAATGGAAGTCATGCAACTGTAATTCAGACACCTCAGCAATTTTAGGTGCATGTTTAAAATGCATTCAGGCAAGTTATCACCCCACCTACATCATACAAAGCAATGTAAAAGAGAGGAAAAGTGAAAAGTCCAGGTTGATCACCAATCCATTGAACAATGATATGCTTCCATAATAGTAGACTTCAAATCCTTGGAGATTTTAACTACAGCTATAGAAAGCTGCATTACTCCACTGCAGCCATTAGAGAAATTACTGTCAGTTCTGGAGTATCCTAACACTATCAGCGTGAGCTTATTTCATGATGAAATGAAACAGTCAAGCCTATGTCAAATGTACTTTTTCCATGTGACAGACTGTAGTACTTCTAAATTGAGTTACCAAGCCATCAGCAGAATATCTTTACGTGATGAAAAAGTCTAAATATAATCTGCAATGTTATGGCAGATTTAAAAAAAAAAAAAAAAAACCAAAAACAAACCAAACAAAACCATAGTAAACATAATTTTGAACAAAAGCAAGGAAAACTGATGTCCTCTTCTTCTGCTAAGTATACTCAGCTATACTCAAAACCAGCTTGCAGTTGTCCTCTTCAGGATCCAGGCTTGTCAGAAGGTCTTCTGGGCATTTGCCACATAAATGAACCCATATAATCACAAACCTACTCCTGCGTGGGTTGTTGACAATGTGCAACATTCTTCTGTGACTTTTGGCTACAAAAAAATCGAAGTTGCTACAAATCAATTGAATTATGATTGTTCTGAGGACTCTGAACTGACCTTGAATGCATAGATTTTATATAGATTGCTAATGGCATCATATCATAGATTTCATTACTACTATAACTGTAACAGCTAGAGATCATTACAAAGCTATACTGTAAAATACACCAGTTCAAATGATAATGCAGAAAAGAGGCTGATCAAGCCCATTCCATTAACAAAGAAATGCAGAGAATGATGAGCCTGGGGATCTCTGTGATGAGGTCATAAAATGTGACATAAAGAGACTGCAACTTTTAATGTTCCATTGATTTCACCTTTTCACTACCCTACTCAAATTCATCTAAAGGATTTTCTTTTGGTGTAGCTACTAATTTAAAGTCTGAGCAAAAAGATAACATTTTTATAGACTATTTATCTTGTATTATGGTATAAGCTGCTAGTATTAGAGCTAAATAGAGATAAAAAAATGTTAAGATTTCTTTCCAAAACCTCAAAATACTTAGAATTATTACTTAGAATTTTACTTAGAAGTAAAAAAGTTTAATTTACTGTTGTGGTTTAGGCCAGCCGGCAGCAGGGTACCACGCGGCCACTCGCTCACCCCTCCCCCAGCATGATGGGGAGGAGAAGTGTAACAAAAGGCTTGGGTCGAGATAAGGACAGGGAGAGATCACTCACTAATTATCGTCACGAGCAAAACAGACTGAACTTAGAAAGGAGATTCATCTAATTTATTACTAATCAAAACAGAGTAGAGCAATGAGGAAAATAACATCAACTCTTAAAACACCTCCCCCCACCCCTCCCATCTTCCCGGGCTCAACTTCACTCCCGGCTTCAACCTCCGCCCCCCCCAGCGGCACAGGGGGATGGGGAGTGGGGGTTACAGTCAGTCCATCACACGTTGTTTCTGCCACTTCTTTGTCCTCAGGGGGAGGACTCCTCTCATCGTTCCCCTGCTCCAGCATGGGAGCCTCTCCCATGGGCTACAGTCCTTCACCAACTGCTCCAGCGTGGGTCCCTCCCACGGGGTGCAGCCCTTCAGGAACAGACTGCTCCAGCGTGGGTCCCCCATGGGGTCACAAGTCCTGCCAGCAAACTTGCCCTTGCATGGGCTCCTCTCTCCACTGGTCTAGAAGTCCGGCCAGGGACTTGCTCCAGCGTGGGCTTCCCATGGGGTCACAGCCTCCTTCAGGTGCCTCCACCTGCTCCAGTGTGGGGTCCTCCACAGGCTGCAGGTGGAATCTCTACACGCCCTCGTCCTTCCTCCATGGGCTGCAGGGGGACAGCCTGCCTCACCATGGCCTTCTCCAGGGGCTGCAGGGGAATCTCTGCTCTGGCACCTGGAGCACCTCCTCCCCCTCTTTCTGCACTGACCTTGGTGTCTGCAGAGTTTCTTACATCTTCGCACGTCTCTCTCTGACTGCAAAAACTTCCCCCAACTGTTTTTTTTTCCCTTCTTAAATATGTTATCGCAGAGGCACTGATGGGCTCAGCCTTGGCCAGCGGTGGGTCCGTCTTGTAGCCGGCTGGCATTGGCTCTATCAGACACAGGGGAAGCTTCTAGCAGCTTCTCACAGAAGCCACCCCTGTAGCCCCCATCCACTACCAAAACCTTGCCATGCAAACCCAACACATTTACAATTTTGTTCTTGTCTAAACCTCTTACCAGTTTTACAAACAGAGAGTATGGTGTTATAGGCAATAACAAAACCAAAATTACAGAAAGTCTCTTTGCAATTTCACAAAATATTTGAAGTGATTTCCTGTTTGTGAAAAAAAAAAAAGAGGGGTATTTATTTGAATTTATCTATACTTATCTGAAGTGAACTAAATTACTTACTGTAACAGTTTGGGTTTGGGGTTTTTTTTAACTGCAGCAGTGAATTCCTATTTTAATCTTTGTATGCATTTTAGTCATGCCTATTTTGACTGTTTTCCCTATTTTTTAAATTTTGTTTTCACATGTGTTAGCTGGACTTTTTTCAGGCAAGAAAAGAAAAAGGGGGAGGGGGGAGCTGACTCTAAAATAATCCCCAAATACACAATGAAAGTAACATTAAATTTATATTCATTACAAGTCGAGTAAAAAATTTTTGTGATTATAGCGACCAGTCTGGGAACTGAATAAGCGCATGTGAATTATATCTTCCATTACACTTCAAACATGTTGCACAACTGAAATCATACAAATACAATTTGAGGTCACAGTGGGCTATATATGCTTTGGTTTTACATTAATTTCCTTTCAACCTTTCAAGCCCATCTGATCAGTTCAACTTCAAACGAAATTCTTGTATCATTTCCAACTACATTGCATTCCTCAGTTCTCTTCTGCTTTCACTACTGACCAGTTTTCTCTCTGCCCTCTACCTGGTCTTCCCTTTTGCTTGGTAAAAAAGAGCCCTTTTGGTCTCCAGCTCATCTATGATACCATCTGAATTCTTCCTCAGCTTTGCCTTGCATTCCCTACACCACTGTGTTCAGGCAACCTCCTCAGAGAGCAAAGTTCATGTTCATGTCTATTGATGAAGAGGAGTAGAAAAACAGTTGAGATGAAGGGAATTGTTTCCAGCAGAATTTTTTACCATGGATTTCCATTAGGTTATGTCTTTTTAAACTTAGCTGGTTCAGCTGCCTTTTTATTACATCCAGATGGTATTGAGGTGACAAGCAAATCTGCTGCGTTCCAAACTGACTCAGGTAATGTTTTGTAATTCAGCGGGTTTTTTTTTTTGTTTTTTTTTTTTTTTTTAATGGAGCCGCCAAATACTCCTCAAAATCTATAGTCTGGAAATTGCTTTCATGCATAAGAATATGACTTTCATTTAGCAATAGATCTGCTGTTCACTTGCTGCCTGAAATAGTAGCTCTTATAAACTTGAACTTTGTAACTTCTGCTGAAAATTAAATAATTGCAATTATGACCTTTGTTATAATAATAATAATAATAATTTTTACAAATTCCTGTGGTAACTTTGATTTTAATTTAATCTTTTCACCTGTTATGCTGCTTCTGCTAAAGACCAAGAATAGAATGCTGACTCTCTGGAGTGAAGAAAACAAATAACATAATACAGAATAAAGCATTGCAGACTAGCTGTACTCACTACGCTCCATGAAGGTGAGCTTTCTCATTATTCCTTCCTTCTATCATCTAAATGTGTTTGGAAAAATAGTCAAGAGAGCTCTGAGAGGTTTAAAACTTGAGTTTTCAGCTCCACAGCAGATGGGAAACCATAAATCTGCAGGTGTCAGAATAAGGTTTTCAAAGGCTTTCGAAGCCATCTCTGAATTCTCTGAATGCTGCATGGATATATAACAATACTGGAAAATAAATAGGGGGGTTGGAATTTGACATATTTTTTTCCTTTGGCTGTTTGTGATCTGAAGTTTTCGAACTCGCAGACTTCTCTTAGGCTGTTGTGGGTTAGTCCCAGTAGGCAGCTAAGAACCACGCGGGGTCACTCTCCCTCCCTCCCCGCCATGCCCCCCGGGAATTGGGGAAGAGCAAAGGAAGAGTAAAAGCAAAGAAATTTGAGGGCCAAGATAAACAATTGTTTAACAAGTGAAAAATAAGTGGAATAAGAAAGAAAACAAAATAAAACAAGTGATGCAAAGGCATGGGCAGATGACACCCAGACTGTTCTGTGGATGCAATATTTGTCTTTTCTGGCATTCGGGGTGACCAGCCCTTAGCAAAGTCAACACAGGATGTATTATTGCCCTGACTGTTGCCCATCTGCTGGGCTACAATGTGGCACCTTCCAATCAATACCTTTCTTGTAGGAACTTGTAGGAGAAAACAGAGCAGTCTGCAAAGTGAGAGACTCCAGCTGTTTTGCTTCTAGTTGTCTATAAAAAGGAACTGTGCTCTCAACTTCTCAAAGGAAGGTGCTTCAGAATCCTGTGGGAGTTTTGTAATGAAACAGATGATAGACAGAAACCTAAGTCATGGGCAGAACGCCTATATGACACAGGAGGTGAGTAGATATGTTGAGTAGTAAATTCAGATTTCCAGTAGATTTGGAACCAATTTTATCCTATAATTAATTGTATGCTTATTTAAAAGCTGCCATCCAAAACTGTTTTATTTTCCCTTGCAATGGACTGGGGGGAGTGAGGGGGGAGTTTACAAATGTAAACTGTACAACTATAAAAATTTGCTATGTAAACTGCAAATGTGTAAGGGTCACCACCATTCAGAATACTTGACTTATGGAGTCAGTTTGGTTCTTCACTAAGCTGTATTTATGCGAAACAAGATTGACTGCATAAATGACAGTGGGTTTATATTCCTGTGAAAATCAAAAGAAAATAAAAGTTTAAACTGAATTTGCAGATGAGTACATTTACTTCATTTGACAAAATCATTATTTGACAAATCTGCAGTCCAGTTTTTCCTTGCCAGGAACTGACTGTTTGATAAATATACTAATTATGCATATATCCTTTTAAATAAAATATAATTGCCTTAAGATTTTTCCAAGTGTAAGTAAATATGCACTTTGTTATCTCTTGAAAAACTTAAGCATGTTCAAGCAAGCTGACTTTAATGGTATCTGTCCACCAATGTGGTTATCCCTGTCTAATTAGTTTTGCTACATTACTACAATAATTTTGCTTGACATGTCATTGAATTGGGACTCAGAAGGAAATCAGCAACTAACAACCATTATGGCCACTTACTACACTTGCTGACTGAGTAATTAGTAACTGACTATGCTACTTTGCTTGTGTAAGTGCTAGTCTTTCACGAACCCTTTTTTTTTGGATAATAATACTGTTGGACATGACTCATGCAGATTTGAAGTCACATGCAAAGTTCATCTCAAATTCTTACTACATTTAGAATGGAAAGTGGAAGAAATATTAAGTAAACAGTAACAACAGAATGACATATTGTTCTACTAATTTAGACCCAGACTTCCTCTCTCTGCAAATAACACATATCTCACTCTACTTTGATAGAAGCCACCTTGCAGACAGAAGTGAAAAGAAGATGGTAATAGCTGTGATGAAATGTAGATACGGATCAATATGCAAACATATATTTGGACATTCTATTATTTATCCCTAAGTGGTTGAATTGCTGATACTGGGATGCTGAACTGATAAAATGGATGGATTGTATATATACAGGGGAACAATTCTTGGAAAATTACATATATCTGTAAAATACTAGACAGCTGTCTATCTCTTTTTAAAACATTCAATTACACTTACCTGGCAGGGGAGACACCATGATCAGGCAGGTGTTTTTCCCAGGGAGAGGATCCAAGGCCTGCTATACTGAAGAAAATATATTGGGAGCCTATGAAGGGGTTCGAGCTGCTTCAGAGGTGATTGGCACTGAAGCACAGCTCCTCTTGGCACCCTGAATGCCAGTGCTGGGCTGGATGTTCAAAGGGAGGGCTCCTTCTACACATCATGCAACCAATGCTACGTGGGGTAAGTGGGTTGCACTCATCACACAGCGGACTCAAATAGGAAGCCCCAGTTGCCCAGGAATTCCAGAAGTGATCACGGACTGGCCAGAAGGCAAAGATTTCAGAATGTCGCCAGAGGAGGAGGTGACACGTGCTGAAGAAGCCCCACCGTATAATAAGCTAACAGAAGATGAGAAACCATATGCCCTCTTCACTGATGGGTCCTGTCGCATCATGGGAAAGCATCAAAGGTGGAAGACTGCTGTATGGAGTCCTACATGGCGAGTTGCAGAAGCTGCTGAAGGAGAAGGTGAATCGAGCCAGTTTGCAGAGGTGAAAGCCATCCAGCTGGCCTTAGATATTGCTGAAAGAGAAAAGTGGCCAACACTGTACCTCCATACCGACTCATGGGTGGTGGCCAATGCCCTGTGGGGGTGGTTACAGCAGTGGAAGCGGAGCAACTGGCAGCATGGAGGCAAACCTATCTGGGCTGCCCCATTGTGGCAAGATATTGCTGCCCGGCTAGAGAAGCTGGTTGTAAAGGTACGTCATGTAGATGCCCACGTACCCAAGAGCTGGGCCACTGAGGAACATCAGAACAACCAGCAGGTGGATCAGGCTGCCAAGATTGAAGTGGCTCAGGTGGATCTGGACTGGCAGCGTAAGGGTGAATTATTTATAGCTCGGTGGGCTCATGACACCTCAGGCCACAGGGGAAGGGATGCAACATATAGATGGGCCCATGACTGAGGGGTGGACGCCATCTCACAGGTCATCCATCAATGTGACACATGCGCTGCAATCAAGCAAGCCAAGTGGGTAAAGCCTCTGTGGTATGGAGGATGATGGCTGGAATATAAATATGGGGAAGCACGGCAAATCGACTACATCACGCTCCCACTAACCCGCCAAGGCAAGCATTATGTTCTTACAATGGTGGAAGTAACCACTGGATGGCTGGAAACATATCCTGTGCTCCATGCCACTGCCCGGAACACTATTCTGGGTCTTGAAAAGCAAGTCCTGTGGCGACATGGCACCCCAGAGAGAATGGAGTCAGACAACGGGACTCATTTTCGGAACAACCTCATAGACACCTGGGCCAAAGAGCATGGTATTGAGTGGGTGTATCACATCCCCTACCATGCACCAGCCTCTGGGAAAGTTGAAAGGTACAATGGACTGCTAAAAACTATCCTGAGAGCAATGGGTGGTGGGACCCTCAAACACTGGGACACACATTCAGCAAAGGCCACCTGGTTAGTTAACACTAGGGGATCTGCCAATCGAGCTGGCCCTGCCCAATCAAAATTTCCACGTCCAGTAGAAAGTTCCCATAGCGTGCATGAAAAATATGTTGGGTAAAACAGTTTGGGTTATCCCTGCTTCAGGCAAAGGCAAGCCCATCTGTGGGATTGCTTTTGCTCAGGGACCAGGGTGCACTTTGTGGGTGATGAGAAAGGATGGGGAAGTCCGGTGTGTACCCCAAGGGGATCTGATTTTGGGTGAAAATAGCCAATAAATTAAATTGTATGATGTTAATAGCTATACGCTGTATCAATGGTATGACCATAAGAATCACCCAGAACTAATGAAGGATGGACTTTGAAACTGAACAAAGTGCCACGATGATGGAACTAGAACTGACTTCAGCAACTGGTGCCCGGGAACTTCACTGAATATCACATCTTCGATGCCCAGACTGCGAGCACGGACCATGCCAGATACACCAGTCATGAAACCCCGGATGCAGCGTGCAACAGTCCAGCAACACGCACCATTGCTCCTGCCCTGAGAGACTGTAATGACAGAGGGAAACCAAAGCCATGGACTAAATGAACTCAATGGACATTTTAGAGCGATGGCCCATAGCGTAAGGGAATGACATCTGTAAAATAATCTGAGTATGACGTAGATGGTATAGAATAATGGGTGGATAATGTTCTGGTTCTGGCTAGGACAGAGTTAACTTTCACAAGGATCCAGGACAGGTGAACCAAGCTGGCTGGGGGCTATTCCATACCATGTGACGTCATGCTCACCACAAAAGGAGGCTAGTCAGGGAGGGGCGGGTTCAGCGTGGCTCCAGGACTGGCCGAACGTTGGGTCGGTCGTGGGATTGGTAAATTGCTTTCTGTTATCACCCATTGTGAATATCTGTTATCAACTACTGTCGCTGATTGTTCCCCTCTCCCTTGCCGTCCCAGTAATCTGTCCTTATCCCAACCCACAGGATTTGCCTTTGTTTTCCCATTGTCCTCCCCATCCCAATGTGGGAGGGCTGAGCAAGTGGCACGTAGTGCTCAGCTGCCGGCTGGGGCTAAACGATGTCAATGAAACAGCTCTGCTGACAAATTCCTGATATGCACAGCATCAAGGAAACTGTTGCATGGAAAAAAAACATGCATTTGGATTGAGGCAAAGGACTTGTTGGAGGAAAAAAAAAAATATGGTCATAATGAAAAGGAGTGGTAGTAGTTGGTAAATCTACCACAGGTATACGTACCAAAGTACATATACCGTACGATCACAAACGGGCCAATTCTTTCTTAGTCTTTTCCTATACACTATGTTTTCAATTCCATTTCTGCTTTTTAAGCACTTTTAAGTGTTTTCAGTTTAAATGTTGTTTTTCCAAAATTCCTAAATGCTTCCATTATGACTTGGAAAGCATCAAGCAAAAGGATGCCCAGAAGGGCTGCCTTTTCAGCTGTTCTTGGAATACAAAATGAATCAATTTGGTTGCAGTAGTAGCCCAAGACTCAGCTTGCTCAAAGAATGGCCATGAAATAAAGATTTGATTTATTTTACTGCATATGATTTATCTTAAGTATGCACATAGAATACCTACCACACCTTTTTTTCACACCAGTCCACTTTCTCCTAACAGACACGCTTATTTCTACTAGCAGCAATGCAAAAAATGGTGATTCACCTCTCACAGTGACACTCTGTTTAGATAGGATAGGGAAGTGTACACCAGTCAGTGTCAGTTTGAACAGATCGTTTCTGGCAGAACATGGCAACATATTCAAGAGTAATCACTTGATGTGCAACTTCATTTAACCATGTCCTGCTTAGCTTAGCTTTGGCAGGACTAAAAAACCGGCTGGAATGAAAGAATATTTCTTTATTCTCTTGCTCAAAAGAATAGTAATTTCTCTCTGACTAAATTTCTATGGCAGAAGATGGGATTTTTTATAGAATCTTAGTAAAGAAAAGTTGAAAAAAATAGATCTCTGTTGCTGTTACACTATCATAACCTATAAAATGCCTAGCAGACCAATGTTACAGATCTAGTTTCATAGTACAGATTTTTCTATAAAATCTAAAAAACCAGTTTATGTGCAAATGTGAACAATAGCTAGCTATTGTTAGATAGACAGAAGCTTGAAAAAAAGGTCATGCTGTGCCAAGGACATAGGCTGGAGGAATCACATTCTTGAAAACATAAAATGCATGAATTATAAAGGAAGGATGAGAATTTACAATAACAGACTAATGATCATTCAAAGATCTGAGAATATACTCTTCCATTTTTAACAGTGAAATTAAAATTTTGCACAACAGTGAAATCAACAGAGTTGCAAAGGTTCTTGCAGGGAGGAATTTAAAGGAAATCAATAAGTAAAAACCAAAAGTGGCATGTAAAAGAGGAGCTCAGTAATCTAGGCACTTACTGAAAGTTACGTTCTTCAAAGCTTTTAGCTAACATGTTGCTATGCTAGATGTACATCTCAGTTTCTAGGAAACTTTTATTTAAATTCCAATTTAAATTCACTTACTAAAACAAGGATCTGTGCCATATTGAATTTATTTACTGCTAAAGTTGGACTCTCTTCCTTCATCTGTGTTTTTTGTACAATTTCAAAGGGAAAGGATTCTTGTAAGAAAAAATAAACCTATCCGATAACAGTTGTTCTTAAAAGTTCATAGTATTCCATTTAGTTTAATTTAAAGTCACATTGGATAAGTTTAAGACCACCACTGTGCCTCGTTATCAGCTTTATCTTTCTGATTTCGCTGATAAACTGTTACCACCCTTCAGCCAAATAAACATTCAGGATCCCCTCATTCCTGTTCTCCATCATGAATGATTTTATCAGGCCTTTTTAATGACTTATTTTGCAACTTTTATCTCTCAGACTCTGACACTGACACAGTGGCCGCGTGGTGCTCAGCTGCTGGCTGGGGCTAAACCATGACACTACTCTACCAAAATGATATATTGTTTTTTTCTTTTCCCCCTACCAAACTATAACATCTCAGTACAGCCAATGGTTTTTCAAGACAGACAAAACTTTGCCCAAAAAAGCTGGCCTTTTTACTATGTATTAATTAAATTTCTTTGGACATATTTAATATATATAAAGAAATACTTTTCCTCCTCTTCATCAGCTATTAAAATAGAGCTGAGATATATTTTGATATCTGAGTAGTCAAGCAGCCAAATCATTGAAGCACAAATAGTTCAGAATTAGCCACTTTGGCTTCACCAATTACAAATATATGAACTTTATGGAAGCTGCCCTGCAGTGATGCTGTTAGTTGCAGGTTCCTGTTGTTAACTTTATCATGTATAAAAGTCCAAGTTACAACTTGGAGTCCCGCAATACCTCACTTAAGCCTTCTATATCACAATATTTTAAGTATACCAGAACTAGCTATTTTTTCAATATGGCAATATGCAGTATATTTTGTGAAATGAATTCCATATCTTGTATTATTCATAGTCTAAAGTAAAGTAAAAATTATACTTCTTTAACAGGGTGAACAAAAGTTGCATGACATTTTTTTATGTAGTCACACTTAGGCATGTAAAAGAGATTACCTTAAGTTATATAATGCCCACATTTTTCTTATTTTATTAAACATATTTAGGCATGCAAACAAAAAGTCTTCATTCTGGAATACAGTGTCAGGAGAAGAAATTGAGTACCTTATAACACCCTGCTTAATAACTGGCAGGACTAGACTAGTATTAGGTAAAGTGGGTATCAGATGTTCCTGTTAATTTAATTATCTTCATCCATGTCTTTTTAGCTCTTCAGCTTCATTGGACAGCTATTTGAGAGAAAGGAAAGAAAAGAAAAATCTAGTTATTGAATGTAATAAACCCTCTAATTTTCAACAATTTTAACAAAACATCTTCATTTTTAATCCTTCTCTGCTTTTTGTTGTTTTATAAGCAAACAAACATGCTCAGGCTCCATCGTAGCAGCACCTTATTTTTTGAGAAAAACTGTTCTTGCTGGCATGTTCTGCACTCACTCTGCTTTCTGAAATTTGTGAACAATAACTTAGTTTGGTGCACTGAGACATGATATAACAGTAGAGACCAGATTTAAAACTGCATTTTTTGTAAATAAAATGTCATAGCTCACTTGAGTTTATAAATATTTTAGAAGAACCAGAAAAACAGGTTGAAGATAGCTAAGAAGAGAAGCTCAAGGAGATTTTGAAATGGTAGAGGAGATACGTGGTGAATATTTTGTGCCAGATGGCTTATCCTTCATTCTGATTTCAAAGCAAATCTTTCTGTACACCCAAATATCTGATGGGCATGATTTAATTATTGGTTTTATTAAAAAAAAAATTTGTTGACATAAAGGTAATGTCAGTAGAGATTAGATCCTAAAGCTCTAGACTCATAAACCTTTCAAATATGTCTGTAAGAAGCTTCATTTAACAAAAAAAATGAAAACCAGGCTCATTACAGGACAGACTATGAAGCAGGATATCTGACTAACAAGGTGCTGTGATTTTTGAACAAACTTGCCAAAGAAATACTTTCAAAACCCAATGTAATTTTGCACTTCTAGAAGTCTGTTTGAATATTATCTGTTTTTCACCTTACTTCCTTGATTTCCTTTGGCATAATTCATGTGGATTTTTAAACAGATTAGAGGTTATTGAAGCTGCTTACACTAGTTCTGGAGTCCCCAGACAAAGATGGGGGTATTTTGTATGTCCACTGTCAGCTCCTTCTCTTAGCATCAGCAAAATGTTAAAACTCACAGCATTAAGGAAGATACCCCTACCCCCAGACACACACATGTACACTGTTTCAGAGAAGTTATAAAGATCTCAGCTGGAAGCTGCTATTCAAGCTAGCTGTAACACATTTGAACTTGCAGTTCAATTATCAAATATTGTATAAGGTGCAGAAGCAGCTGCTGCATCTCAGAATAAATATTTCTCAGAGTTAACAACAGACAAGAACCAGTGAGATTGTTTAGGGAACATGAAATTCCATAAATGGCTGGAACAGATCTAAATTACAATTGTTTACCCTCATTGCCCTTCCTATGTTGCTGAAGAAGGGAGGTTCATCTTATACTGAGATTTGTCCTTAGCTCTTTTCTCCATAGCTCTTAATTTAGCAATTTTCCACTCACAAAATACTTTTCATAACACCAAATTAATTCTGGTAAAGAAAAAGAAAGCTCATAAACATAGATGTCTATATTGTGATACTGCATAAACCCTAAAGACCATCGGCAGTTATGTGGGACTTTGCTGAACATCCTAATGCATGGTGTATAAACAAGACAAATTTTTTCTCTACAGGTGTGTAAATGTAAAAAGTTTGATATCATAATTGTCAGGCAAATGTCTGTTAAAAGTAACATCTAGGAATTGGTGGAGGTGCAAAAATATCTACTCTTTTCCAGTTCATATAGAGACACTGAAGATCCCACTGCTGATAGGGAAAAAAATGTTGCTTAAGATCACAATACAGTCCTCAGTTCTTCTTGTGCAGGGTTGGAGAGTCTTTGAAAATGGGCATTCATGATCAAAGTACAACCCTCTTTAAAAGTATCTTCAATAAATAATCAAAGAGCTTCCCTGCTGTTTTCTTTAGGATACAGGGCTCCTTTCATAATTACTGATTTCAAAGTTAACTTTTCAGAGAGAAGGGGGAAGGGTAGAAGAGAAAAATTGGTTGTTTAAAAGATGTTTGGGTTCTCACCATTACATTTTAGTGAAAGGGAAACCTTGTTATAAACATTGTCAGATTGAATTCTTTGGCAATGAAGTGAGAAATCTGTGGTCCTTTTAATATTTGGTTGAGGCTTTTTTCTGCTTATGAGGCAGGAGAATTCTTTGAACAATTAAAGTCTGACTTTGTTTCCAGATTTTTAAAAATAAAGAGAAATCTTTGCATGATGGTAGTGTTAGGAAATTTCAGACTAGTGTAAGATTAGGGAGCTAAATATTTATTCTATGCTGAGAGGATTAGGTCTTGTTTTGGCAACCTGAGCAAGATTTCGATGTACTTAGCTAGGGATTTCTTACCCTGTTTTGTTCAAAACTGTAGGCTCCATATTAAAAGAAAAACAATCTCTCAGTATATTACTTAAAATTATGCATGTCACACCAATGAATAATAATTTACTTGCTAAATAGCAGAAAATACTATGTGGGTTAAAACGATAAAAGCAATTTTGGTAATAAGCTGGGAATAATATATGACTTGAGACACTGGCAAGTTGTCCTTCAGCCTAATTTGGCTTCCAGCTGTGGCTCAGGTTTTGAGATGAAGCTATTCATTTTGATTAATTGTCGTAAAGACTCAACCAAAGATGTAATATAATGCCATTGCATGGCAGATGATCTTCGAACTGCTCCAGAATAAAATATTATGCCATTTAGAATGACCTATCCAAGATATTTTTTTCTATATTTTTTTCCAACAGCTTTAAGTGAAAATCTTTTATTATTTGAATTAGGATCCCTTATTCTAAATAATGATAAACATGGTTTTAAAAATAAAGTAACCCCATGGACAGGAAAGCAATATGCGTTGTCCACTGTTTGTGTTTTCTTCAACTACTGTGTTATGTTCAAGGACAGAATACATATCTGTATATATTTATGTATGAAACCATGAATTTATTGATAGCACATGAAATCTTAACAATCTAATTCAAGAATCACTGTCTATATCCAATTACAAAAAAATAAAGAATAATAATGCAGTTAATATTATTATACACACTTTATTTCTACCCTTTTTCTTCATGTTATGCTAAACCTCCTGCTGCTCCTCTGGGTCCTAAGTTTGATGGTTTCATGCTGATGTTGGCGGTGGGAGTGGGTTTCAGCATCTGGATCCATTTGCTGGAATAATCATAGAATCACAGAATGGTTTGGGTTGGAAGAGACCTCAAAGATCATCTAGTTCCAACCCCCCTGCCATGGGCAGGGACACCATCCACTAGACCACATTGCCCAAAGCCCCATCCAGCCTGGTCTTAAACACCTCCAGGGATGGGGCCTCCACAGCCTCTCTGGGCAACCTGTGCCAGTGCCTCACCACTCTAACAGTAAAGAATTTCTTTCTAACATCTAATCTAAATCAACCCTCCTTCAGCTTAAACACATTACCCCTTGTCCTGTCACTACACTCCCTGATAAACAGTCCCTCTCCAGCTTTTCTGTAAGTTCCCTTCAGAAACTGGTAAGCCGCAATTAGATCTCCCTGGAGCCTTCTCTTCTCCAGGATGAACAATCCCAACTCTCTCAGCCTGTCCTCAGAGGAGAGGTGCTCCAACTCTCCAGTCAGCTTTGTGGCCCTCCTCTGGACTCTCTCCAACAGCTCCATGTCTCTCCTGTACTGGGGCCCCCAGAGCTGGACGCAGTACTCCAGGTGGGGTCTCACCCGAGTGGAGTAGAGGGGCAGGATCACCTCCCTCGACGTGCTGGTCACGCCTCTTTTAATGCAGCTCAGGACAGGGTTGGCTTTCTGGGCTGCAAGCGCACACTGCTGGCTCATGTTGAGCTTCTCAGCAATCCATACCCCCAAGTCATTCTCCCCAGGGCTGCTCTCAATCCATTCCTTGCCCAGCCTATAGCTGTGCTTGGGATTGCGCTGACTCAAGTGCAGGACCTTGCACTTGGCCTTGTTGAACTTCATGCAGTTCACAGGGTCCCAATTCTCCAGCCTGTCCAGGTCCCTCTGGATGACATCCCTTCCCTCCAGTGTGTCGACCACACCACACAGCTTGGTGTCATTGGCAAACTTGCTGAGGGTGCACTCGATCCCACTGTCCATGTCGCCGACAAAGATGTTGAACAGTGCTGGTCACAGTACCGACCCCTGAGGAATGCCACTTGTCACCGTTCTCCACTTGGACATTGAGCTGTTGACCACAACTCTTTGAGTGCGACCATCCAGCCAATTCCTTATCCACCACGTGGTCCATCCATCAAATCCATGTCTCTCCAGTTTAGACACAAGGATGTCATGTGGGACAGTGTCAAATGCCTTGCACAAGTCCAGGTAGATAACATCAGTTGCCCTTCCCTTATCCACCAATGCTGTAACCCCATCATAGAAGGCCACCAAGTTTGTCAGGCATGATTTGCCCTTAGTGTTGGCTGTCACCAATCACCTCCTTATTTTCCATGTGCCTGAGCATAGTCTCCAGCAGGGTCTGCTCCATCATCTTGCCAGGCACGGAGGTGAGACTGACCGGCCTGTAGTTCCCCGGGTCTTCCTTTTTTCCCTTCTTAAAAATGGGGGTTATGTTCCCCCTCTTCCAGTCGGTGGGAACTTCGCCAGACTGCCAGGACTTCTCAAATATGATGGTGAGTGGCCTGGCCACTTCATCCGCCAGTTCCCTCAAGACCCAGAGATGCAACTCATCAGGTCCCATGGACTTGTGCACCTTCAGATTCCTTAGATATTCTCGAACCTGATCTTCTCCTACAGTGGGCGGTTCTTCATTCTCCCAGTCCCTGCCTTCTGCGACCTGTGGCTCAAGGATTTGCCAGTGCAGACTGAGGCAAAGAAGTCGTTGAGTACCTCAGCCTTCTCCATATCCTGGGTAACCAGGTCACCCATTTCATTCTGGAGGGGACCCACATTTTCCCTCATCCTCCTCTTGTCACTAACATACCCATAGAAGATTTTCTTGTTGTCCTTGACATCCCTGGCCAGACTAATTTCTATCAGGGCTTTGGCTTTCCTGACCTGCTCCCTGGCTGCTCGGACAGTTTCTCTGTATTCCTCCCAGGCTACCTGCCCTTGCTTCCAGCCTCCGTCGGCTTCCTTTTTTTTGTTTGACTTTGCCCAGGAGCTCCTTGTTCATCCATGGGGGCCTCCTGGTGTTTTTTGCCTGACTTCCTCTTTGTTGGGATGCATCGCTCCTGAGCTTAGAGGAGGTGACCCTTGAATATTAGCCAGCTGTCTTGCACCCCTCTTCCTTCCAGGGCTTTGTCCCATGGTATTCTACCAAGCAGATTCCTGAAGAGGCCAAAGTCTGCTCTCCTGAAGTCCAGGGTATTGAGCTTGCTGTGCGCCCTCCTCGCTGCCCTCAGTATCCTGAATTCCACCATTTCGTGGTCACTGCAGCCAAGGCTGTCCTGAGCTTGATGTCCGCTACCAGGCCCCTCCTTATTGGTGAGAACAAGGTCCAGCATGGCACCTCTCCTCGTTGGCTCCTCTGTCACTTGGAGGAGAAAGTTGTCATGAACGCATTCCAGGAACTTCCTGGATTACTTGCACTAAGCTGCATTGTCCCTCCAACAGATGTCAGGGTGGTTGAAGTCCCCCGTAAGGACCAGGGCTTGTGAGCGTGAGGCTGCTCCTATCTGCCTATAGAGGGCTGCATCTACTCAGTCTCCCTGGTCAGATGGCCTGTAGCAGACCCCCGCCATGATGTCCCCTGCCCCAGCCCTTCCTTTAATCCTGACCCATAGGCTCTCAGTCAGCTCCTCATCCATCCCCAGGTGGAGCTCCATGCACTCCAGCTGATCATTGACATAGAGGGTGATGCCCCCTCCTTGTCTGCCCTGCCTGTCCTTCCTAAAGAGCCTGTACCCTTGCATCCCAACACTCCAGTCATAGGAGCTATCCCACCACGTCTCCATAATGCCAATAGTCATAGCCTTCCAGGCGCACACACGTCTCCAGCTCCCCTTGTTTGTTCCCCATGCTCCGTGCGTTCACGTAGAGGCACTTCAGTTGTGCCCCCGATGAGGCTGACTTATTGGCTGGGGTGGCTGGGATTCTTTTGGTGTATCTTCCCAGTGTTACCCTGCTTGTTCCTGATGCATCCGGAGCCCCTGGCTCATCTCCTGTAGGCTTCGAGCATGCTGTAGTGCATCCAGCACGCCTCTGAGCAGTAGGCCGAAGGCCCTCACCAGCATCCCGTCCCTCCAACCTGGGTACATCATCCCACAACATGTCGCTGGCAAGCCTGATGTTATCCCCCTCCTCCTTTGAGCCTAGTTTAAAGCTCTCTTGATGAGCCCCACTAGTTCCCAGGCAAAGATCCTCTTCCCCCTTTGAGAGAGATGAATCCCATCAGGGTTCATCAGGCCCGGTGCTGTGTAGGCCGCCCCATTGTCAAAGAACCCAAAGTTGTGGTGTTGACACCAGCCATGGAGCCATGCATTTATGGACTGCATCTGCCTGTTCCACCCAAGATTGCTGCCCTCAACTGGAAGGAGGGAAGAGAATATTACCTGCGCTCCCAAATCCTTCAGTGACTGCCCTAAGAGCTTGAAGTCCCTTTTGATTGCTTTTGTGGTGCGTGCCTCTGCTTCATCCCCACCCACGTGTAGGAGCAGCAGTGGAAAATAGTCAGAGGGCTGTACCAGGCTGGGGAGTTTCCTAGCGATGTCCCTGACATGGGTCCCGGGGAGGCAGCAGACTTCTCTGAGAGGAGGGTCTGCCCTGCATATCAGGCCCTCTGTACCCTTCAGATGGGAGTCCCCTACGACTATAACTCTCCTTTTCTCCTTTGTTGGGATGGTCATGACCCAAGGCATGAATAATATGATGTCCATGTTGATAGTTTCTTCTTCCTCACTCTAGGATCCACACAAAGTTATTTTTATATTCACAGAATCACAGGTTCACAGATTCGTAGGGGTTGGAAGGGACCTCTACAGATCATTTAGTCCAACCTCCACTGGTAAAACAGGATCATGGGAGCAGGTTGCACAGGATCACGTCCAGGCAGGTTTTGAATATCTCCAGAGAAGGAGACTCCACAACCTCTCTGGAAGCCCCTTCCAGTGCTCTGTCACCCTCAGGGTAAAGTAGTTTTTCCTCGTTTTCAGATGGAATTTCCTGTGTTCCAGTTTGTGCCCATTGCCCCTTGTCCTGTCGCTGGGCACCATTAAGAAGAGTCCGGCCCCATCCTCCTGACACTTGCCTTTTAGATATTTGTAAGTATTGATGTCTTCTCAGTCTTCTCAGTCTTCTCTTCTCCAGGCTAAACAGACCCAGCTCTCTCACCCTTTCCTCATACGAGAGATGCTCCAGTGCCTCATCATCTTCACAGCCCTCCACTGGACTCTCTCCAGTAGTTCCTGTCTTTCTTGAACTGGGGAGCCCAGAACTGGACACAATATTCCAGATGTGGCCTCACCAGGGGACAGTAGAGGGGGAGGATAACCTCCCTCAACCTGCTGGCCACACTCTTCTTAATGCACCCCAGGTACCATTGGCCTTCTTGGCCACGAGGGCACACTGCTGGCTCATGGAGAGATTCTTGCACACCAGGACTCCCAGGTCATTCTCTGCAGAGCTGCTTCCCAGCAGGTCAGCCCCTAACCTGTACTGGTGCTTGGGGTTGCTCTTCCCTAGGTGCAGGACCCAATACTTTCCCTTATTGAATTTCATATTGTTCCTCTTTGCCCAGCCCTCTAGCCTGTCCAGGTCTCACTGAATGGCAGTGCAGCCTTCTGCTGTGTTGGCCACTCTTCCCAGCTTAGTACCATCAGCGAATTTGCTGAGGGTGCACCCTGTTGCCTCATTCAGGTCATTGATGACTATGCTGAATAAGACCAGACCAAGCACTGACCCCTGGGGCACACCACTAGCTACAGGCCTCCAACTAGTCTCTGCGCTGCTTATCACACCGCTCTGGGCTCTGCCATTCAGCCAGTTCTCTACTCACCCTGCTGATCACTCATCCAACCCACGCTTCCTAAGCTTCCTAAAAGGGATGTTATGAGAGATATATTTACTAACATACTTTCACACATACCTCTTTCTTTCCTGTTACAGCTGCAGTTTACATGTGAATTTTCTGTATAAGGTGGCTTTTGCCTATATTATATACACACATAGAACAGTTTCTTTTTTCTCTTTGTTGCCCTTAAAACCAGTTTTGCCCAGCTCTAGGTATGTATTTCTTTAAGTAGGTGAGTTGCTTATAGCTGTGGGGTCATCAGTGGCAGGTCTGTGCCCCATCTGTTGACACTGCATGCCTGCGCTCCTCCATGGGCCATCCTGTGTCTCCACATCTGTTGTACCAGGCCTTTCTCTGCACTGTGTGGTTAAAGTTAGGGTCATAAATACCTCATTCTTCACAGATTCACTGTTGCTGCTATCTGGGGCAAAACAGGGTTGTACTACCCCAAGATACACAACAGTAAAACAAATCATCTGTAGACACCTGGTCCGCTTGAGAAATTGCTGTCACAGCTAAACCAAATGAAAATAAAGCTGTATGAAAATACAGATCAAGAAAAGTTCAGACACAGCAAGCCCAAAAAACCTTCCTCATGAAGTCTTCCAAATTTGCTACCAAGGTTATGGCCTGTTACTAGCAATGACGATGCTGTATTACAGGGCTATCAGTTACAATTTTCACCAGAAAGTATGCGGGTTTGCTGACTGTAGACCATGATGTGATTGAGTGATACTGGAGTTCTAAGCCAGTTACAAGAAGTGCTAAAATTGCTTTAGCTCTGGACGTACAAGAGCCTTGCACTGGCTAATTTATCCTGCTATGTATGTAGTCCTATGTGTGTATCTGTATGTAGTTCAGAATGTGAAGTACTGACATACCTCTAGATTAAAGACTAAATTTGCAAAAGCTTCATCCACTGAGACAGGGACTTGAATTGACAATGGCTAGATTTAAATGCTGTTTGGTATTGCAGCTGATTTCCAAAGGAACAGAGGTGGCAATATGCATATATATGGTACCTGATCCAGACAATGTACCTTGATTTATATCTCCATAGAACCATACCCATCTAGATATAAAGCAGTGAAGGTATCAGAAGTTTGTGCCGTAAAATGACTATAAAAATTACCAGGGAGATATTCACATCATTTCCTCTATATAATTTCATGGCCCAGGCATTCAGCCAGAAACATCTGGGAGCTAACAGATTTTGTTCACAGGCAAATACAACACTGCTTCCTCAGTAGCAGCCTGTAACTTCCCACGCTGAGTCCCATATCAGGCATTCAAGATTGGAGGAAAAAGAAACTTAAGAGTCAGGGAGCAGACCACAAGAACAGCCAGGGCTTATTGGCATCCATGTAGAAGGATTATTTAAAAGCTGTGAATTTGTTTTCTTGAACTGCACTGCTTGATAATAAAAAAAACAGAATCTGGAATGACAGTAAAATCCATGTTTGTGAGCTACACATCCTGCAGCAAGCATTATTGGTAAACAGAGAATCTGTGTATCTACGCACCAAAAAGAGAGCATTTCCACCTTCTTATCAAGCAAATAACCCCCAAAAAGTCCTCCAGGAGAAGTCCACTTATTCTTTCATTGGATGCAAAGAACTTAACCAGACCGTGAAACACCTGGAATAGTTCTCCCAATCAGAGTTGTGCGGCTGTGATACTGGCAGCAAGACCTTCTTCACCTTCACTGTAGGGAGGATGTCAGATTTTCAACCAGGAATAACGTTTTTTCAACAAGACAGTAGTTGCCCCCATAGCAACATTCTGTTGTTCCTGGATGACAGAAGCTAATTAAGAAGAGAAGAGGGCTTTGGAGACAGGAACATGTTGACAATGAGGGAGGTCTGAGTAGGCCTGCTCAAAGAAAGGTGGCTCTTCCCTAGTTTGCCTTCATGGGAAACACGTACTTACATGACACATATAAGAGAAGTTGGCATGAGAGCCATGTGCTGACATGTTAGTTTAGCTGATTGCCTAAAGCACCTTTGTTCCACACTTGCTATTTTCTGCTATGGTCCTTTATTGACAGGCTATTTGGCTAAGCTATTCTCTGATTTTCTCTGATACTCCAGAGGCACTGCTGTCACTGAGTTCCATCTGTGCAGACCTCATTTCCCTACTGAAATGAATTGGAACTTTGCATGGAAGAGTATGGCTGAACTGCAGTACAGTTTTCAGCATATAACTCAGTGAGAACAGTGTTCAAGATGCAACTCATAGGAATGTAACACTATTAACAACTCTTATGAGACTCTGAAGCCAATTACTAGAAATCAAGTAGTCTGAGGAGCTTGAAAGAGGTACTTTTACTGATCTTTAGTTAGTATTGTAAATAAAAATTACTCTTAGAGCACATCTGAAATACAAGAACAATTAAGAACATCAATACAGAGGTAAATAGAAAAAAGGACGAAATACAATTTCAGCTTGCCTTTACTTGAATTATTTGTTTAAATGTCAAACTTCCTCATGAAGAAGGTGAAAAATGACAAACAGTTGTGCTGCCCCTTTTTCCTTGCTGGTATTTTGGTGCTTAGGACACTTACATCCAGTTTATGAGGTGGGTTTAGATAGAGTCCCATAGCAGCTTAGTTGTCAGGTAACTAATGACATGCTTGACACAGGCCTTAGCCATTAATAAAAGTGTCTAACTCCTCTTTATACTAGGTTTCATCCTGCACAGTTAAATATTCTTGTTCTAAAATAATAGCAATGCAAAATTCTTCCTCCCGAGTCATCGAAATACCAAGGGGGCTCACATAGCCTTTGCTGTGAAAAAACCCACACACCTCTGCTTAGACATTTATGATGAAATATGTTAGACATTGTGATTATTTTAGCTGCCTGCTTCTCTAATGACTTTTCACAACCAGTTTAGATGATGAGTGGCAGCTAGTTCCAATGGTTTCAAGAGGTTTCAGTCCAACACTATATTCTTCTTGAATTACTCTGAAAATTTCTTGCTTACTATAGCAAGGCAAAAATGACTCTATCTATTCTGGAAAACACAGAATAGGAGTTGGTTTTGTTAAGATCTTGGTTGCAGTATATTTTGAGAGGTAATACTCTAAGACATTTCATTAGAACAATGCAAGTGTTCACACTACTGATATGAACAAAGCAGGACTATGGGAGAGGGGCAATTTTTGCAATGAATACAGTACAGTACCTTATCAACTGTCCTAAAAAAAACCAAGGTGGAAACTAGCAAGACCATGTGACTGTTCTGCCAACTATTCCTCAGTGGCAGAAGGATCCCTGAAAATACATGGCCAGTGTTTTGCAATCAGTATTGCCACTTGACGCATTTATGACACTTTGTCATGTTGAATTCTGTAGCTGTATCTATGATGCTATCGTATCTCTCTACAACAGGAGTTGGGCCACTATTAAAACATACACTGTTGCTCATTTCATATATTTGTGACAAGTATATAGCTCGATTGCTTCATGAATGCATCAGAAATGGTATCATGGTACACATATGTTCCCTTGACAGATGAACTCCACTTGCTAGTCTAAACTCTAAAGAAAAATCAGTCTTGAACTTGCTGATTTTTGTGGTAAATCTCTGCATACTATATAGAAATTCAAACATGCAGAATCTCTACATCGATACTGCTATGTAGTTACACAGACATTATACAGAAACAGAACTGAGGGATACATGCAAAGACAGAAATGGGAATTCATATATGAGAAGAGCTTTTTATACCACCTTATGACAATTACATAGTATAACCAAGCTGTATAGCTTTCTGTTTTATTACGGAATTAAAGAAAGCTCCAAACCCTCTACAAAGGAACATCCAGTTTTATACAGAAGAATATGCATAATATCACTGAAAAGGGAGACTAAAGAGCTAAGTGAAACTCATGCTACTGGAGAAGATGAGCACAGTGGCAAAGCAGAAAAGTAGCCTGGATATGTGACGTATCATCAGCCATTCATACAAGCACTTCACTAACTTTCTTTGAAAGATCTGCATCTGTGAGCATGAGAAGAGTGCTCTGCACTTGTCTCTCACCCTTCATTGCCTGTGCAGCAACAAGAGGAATAAGAGGCTGCCTGTGCAGCTTTCAGGATGTTACAGCATTATCTGACAAAAGAAAAATTGTTCAGGGTGATAAATTCTTGCTCATGTTCCTCTTTCTTTCTACTTTCTTTTCCAAATTAGAATTAACTGCACTCACCCTAGGCAACAAGCTGCACCTGTCTTGAAGGAATCAGTCTGAGACTACTGCCTAATTTGCAAATGTATTTTAGCCTGTTTAGGGGAAGGCCTGTTCCTCTCTGAATCCTAGAGTATTCAGGATAAATTTAACTATTTAGAGATGACAGCTAAGTAGCTTTAAGACACCCTTTTCCAGGATGTCTACAGTAAAAGTTCTTCTTGATGAGTTTGTGCATATTTATATTCTGTAACAACAGTAAACCTGTTGCATGAACTGTTGCAGCCTGTACTGTTTGCTATCACTCCTGCTCTGTGCAGCTCAAAGCACATGTGTGCATTGCCAATCTCTTTGCTGCAGTTTTTGAACTTCTCTCAAGTATCCAGTTCTGAATTAATTTGATTTCACAATTATGATGGGTTTTCTGTTAACTACTGTCTTTAAACAAGGCTGCTTGCCTATATGTGTCATATATTATACCACAGTTATACCCTTAATGCATGAATTACTGAAAAAAACCTTAAGAGTTGTATAATTTAGGTTTGATTAAATTCTGATGATTTTAGTGTCTTCTGCACGTAAACACTGTACAATACTTTCCAGACATTTGGTGTAGGCATAGTGTTGCACATCAAAACATTAAATTTATGGCACTGCCAGTTAAAGCCAGCAAAATAAATCACAAAGGAAAGGTCCATGTTCTATGTAATTCTCAGGTCTTAACACATAGAAAAATCTGTGATGCAGTAGCAAGTGCTTCTTGTTGGGCTGACTACAGTGGTGTGATGCCAGCTGTAAAAACAACTGAGGTACAGCCACTATTCAACACTCCTAAAGTCTCTTACAAGACACATCCACTTAATCATGTCCTGTTTGTTTTTGCTGAATAGTTAATAGATTGTTCAGAAAGCAAAATAAAGGTTATGAGAAAAAAGGTGAGAAAGTTGAAGAATATAGAGGGTAATGAACCTTCACCAAACCACATCACTATACAGCTTGCAAAGCAATAGTCATGGAATGGCCTGGTGGTGGTGACTCAGTTTGTTTGCTGACACACTATACACTAATGCTCTTTTATACAAACCATTGTGCATGTATGTATATGTGTGTTTACATATTACACAATTGTTCAACATTTTAAGAAAGGTAGCAACATATTATTCCCTGATAAACCTTAAAAGTCCTGTACTTTGTATCCTGATCAAAGCCTTTCCAAAGAGCTATCTGAAATCTGGTTTATAATTTCACAGATATGTTTGTGTGTTCAGTTAGAAGCCTTCCAGAATGCATTGTAGGTTTTCTTCCCTCTTCTTCCTTTGATATCACTTATGTTTATGAACAAAAAAGACATGCAGCTGACCCCTACTAAAAAAGTAACACAAAACCTCTCAGATCACTTTCTTTCCAAGTGTAACTTTATATCCTGCAGTGAATAGAATTAGGAAGGATTTTTTTGAGCAATATACAGCAGTGCACATCCATAGAAATATTATGGGATTTTCTTTTCTGATTTTTTTAGCAGTAATTTTGCCAGCCTGATTGAAGTGGGCTTTAAACAAAAGGGCGGTGAAGAATTGGAGGTCAGGGTGTTAAGTACATGGGCAAGTTGATGGAAGTGAGAGAGCTTTTGGGAGGGATAAAACAGACCAAAAGGGAGCCACTTCAATGCCCATACACAAGTGTGTGCAGCCTAGGTGACAAGCAATGGTAGGCAGAGGTCTTTGGTGGTGGCAGAGGTGTAGCACTGCTGAAGAAACTGAGATGTGGTGGGACTGTCTTCTGAGGCTGCTGTCTTGTGAACAGGCACCGTTCTGCGACAGGCCAAGGGCAGCTGTCCTACCTGACCCTCGAGGCAGAATGGTGGGCACTCGTCTGAGAGCAAAGGCTGCAGGTCGGGCTGGGGGGTCTGCACCATCTACTCCAGAGGTGGCCAATGCCTCCACCCAGACGGAGCTGCTGGAGGGAGAGGCTGCAGTGCAGACCTCAGGCTGCAGGGAGTGCGCAGACCTTTCTCCCAGGGCAGGGACGGGCAGCAGACCTGCCTGCAGAAGGTGTGCCCAGGGGGAGGACCTCCTGCAGCAGGTGGCTGAGCTGCAGGAGGTGGTGAGAAGGCTGGGTAACATCAGGGAGGCTGAGAAGGAGTTAGATAGCTGGCTCCAAGTGCAGTCTGCAGTGGACCCACACCCACAGCCAAACAGCTAAAAAATCCCGTGCCGGCACACAGAGAAGGGAGGGGAGCCAATAAGGAAGAGGAATGGAAGCTTGTGATGGCAAGGACCAGCAGGAGGAAGAGACTTCCCCCAAAGTCTGGGGTGCCCCTGCAGAACCGCTTCACCACTCTGCAGACTGAAGGACCCACCACATCAGGAGAGACCCTGGAGCTCAGTGAGGTGGCCCACTCTGCTCCACGTATAACAACCAGCGCAACTAAGACAAAGTGACGGGTGACAGTAGCAGGTGACTCTCTTCTGAGAGGTACAGAGGCACCCATTTGCCAACCCCACGCACTCTCTAAAGAGATTTGCTGCTTAGTGGATCAGGGATGTCACTGAGAGACTACCAAGCCTCATACAATCCACTGACTATTGTCTGCTGCTGTTGTTTCATGTGGGCTCCAGTGATACAACCAGGAGCAATCTGGGGAACATCAAGAAGGATTATATAGGCTTGCCAAGCAGGTGAAGAGGGCTTTAAAGTAATGTTGCCAGGCCAGGGGAACCTCAATCCATCTCGCTCCTACCAGTTTGATGCCACTGCCAGCAATAGATGCCCAGAGCCTGGACAAGGATCACAGGTCAGCAGGAGAACACCTGAAGTGCAGCACAAAGGAATTGTACCCAGTAAGTCAGCTTCATCAGGGGCCCAACTTGAAATGCCTCTAGGCAAATGCATGTAGCACGGGGAATAAATAAGAGGAGTTGGAGAAGTGCACATGCTTGCCGGGCTATGATCTTATTGGCGTCACGGAAATGAGGTGGGATGGCTCCTATGACAGGAGTGTTGGGATGGAAGGGTACAGGCTCTTTAGGAAGGACCGGCAGGGCAGAGGAGGAGGAGGAGGTGTCACCCTCTATGTCAATCATCAGCTGGAGTGCATGGAGCTCCACCTGGGGATGGATGAGGAGCTGACCGAGAGCCTATGGGTCAGGATTAAAGGGAGGGCAGGGACAGGGGACATCATAGTGAGGGTCTGCTACAGGCCACCTGACCAGGGAGACCAAGCAGATGAAGACTTCTATAGGCAGATAGGAGCAGCCTCATGTTCACAGGCCCTGGTCCTCATGGGGGACTTCAAGCCCCCCAACATCTGTTGGAGGGGCAACACAGCAAGGCACAAGCAATCCAGGTGGTTCCTGGAATGCGTTCATGATAACTTCCTCCTCCAAGTGATAGAGGAGCCAACGAGGAGAGGTGCCATGCTGGACCTTGTTCTCACCAGCAAGGTGGGGCTGGTGGGGAATGTGAAGCTCGAGGGCAACCTGGGCTGCAGTGACCATGAAATGGTGGAGTTCAAGATCCTCAGGGCAGCGAGGAGGGCACACAGCAAGCTCCCTGCCCTGGACTTCAGGAGAGCAGACTTTGGTCCCTTCAGGGATCTGCTTGGTAGAGTATCATGGGGCAAAGCCCTGGAAGGAAGAGGGGCTCAAGACAGCTGGCTGGTATTCAAGGATCACCTCCTCCAAGCTCAGGAGGGATGCATCCCAACAAAGAGGAAGTCAGGCAAAAAACACCAGGAGGCCCCAATGGATGAACAAGGAGCTCCTGGGCAAAGTCAAACAAAAAAAGGAAGCCGACAGAGGCTGGAAGCAAGGGCAGGTAGCCTGGGAGGAATACAGAGAAATTGTCCAAGCAGATAGGGATCAGGTTAGAAAAGCTCAAGCCCTGACAGAATTAAATCTGGCCAGGGACATCAAAGGCAACAAGAAAAGCTTCTATAGGTAAATCATTGGCAAAAGGAAGTTAAGGAAAAATGTGGGCCTTCCCCAGAAGGAAACAGGAAACCTGGCTACCTGGGATATGGAGAAGGCTGAGGTAATGACTTTTTTGCCTCAGTCTTCACCAGCAAGTGCTCAAGCCACATCGCCCAGGTCGCAGAAGGCAAAGGCAGGTACTGGGAGAATGAAGAACCGCCCACTGTAGGAGAAGATCGGGTTTGAGAATACCTAAGGAACCTGAAGGTGCACAAGTCCATGGACCCTGCTGAGACGCATCTGTGGGTCCTTAGGGAACTGGTGGATGAAGTTGCTAAGCCACTCTCCGTCATATCTGAGAAGTCGTGGCAGTCCGGTGAAGTTCCCACTGACTGGAAAAGGGGAAACATAACCCTCATTTTTAAAAAGGGAAAAAAGGAAGATCTGGGGAAGTACAGGCCGGTCAGTCTCACCTCCGTGCCCAGCAAGATCATGGAGCAGATCCTCCTGGAAACTGTGCTTTGGCACATGGAAAATAAGGAAGTGATTGGTGACAGCTAACATGACTTCCCTAAGGGCGAATCATGCTGACAAATTTGGTGGTCTTCTACAATGAGGTTACGGCATTGGTGGGTAAGGGAAGAGTGGCTGATGTCATCTACCTGGATTTGTGCAAAGCATTTGATACTGTCTTGCATGACATCCTGGTCTCTAAATTGGAGAGAAATTGATTTGATGGGTGGACCACTTGGTGGATAAGGAATTGGCTGGATGATTACACTCAAATACTTGCAGTGAATGTCTCAATGTCCAAGTGCAAACCAGTGACAAATGGTGCTCCTCAGGGGTTAGTATTGGTACTAGCACTGTTTAACATCTTTGCTGGGGACATGTGCAGTAGGATTCACACACCTTATCAACAGTCGTGTAATTGCTATGGCACAGATGCCAGAAAAATCATATAAGAATCAATTTATTATTAATTATCACTCAGTGAAAGAAAATTATTCTGTGCAGAAATCAAAGGATTTGATTCCTCTGTGGTAAGTATTGGGACTGGTGCTGTTTAACATCTTTGTCAGCAACGTGGACAGTGGGATGGAGTGCACCCTCAGCAAGTTTGCCAATGACACCAAGCTGTGTGGTGTGGTCGACACACTGGAGGGAAGGGATGCCATCCAGAGGGACCTTGACAGGCTGGAGAGGTGGGCCCGTGCAAACCACATGAAGTTCAACAAGGCCAAGTGCAAGGTCCTGCCCGTGGGTCAGTGCAACCCCAAGCACAAATACAGGCTGGGTGGGGAATGGATTGAGAGCAGCCCTGAGGAGAAGGACTTGGGGGTATTGATTGCTGAGAAGCTCAACATGGGCCGGCAGTGTGCGCTTGCAGCCCAGAAAGCCAACTGTGTGCTGGGCTGCATCAAAAGAGGTGTGACCAGCAGGTTGAGGAAGGTGATTCTGCCCCTCTACTCTTGATTCATGAGACCCCACCTGGAGTACTGTGTCCAGCTCTGGGGGCCCCAGTACAGGAGAGACATGGAGCTGTTGGACGAAGTCCAGAGGAGGGCCACGAAGCTGATCGGAGGGCTGGAGCACCTCTCCTATGAGGACAGGCTGAGAGAGTTGGGAGACCTTATAGCAGCCTTCTAGTACCTGAAGGGAGCCTACAAGAAATCTGTTTACAAGGTCATGTAGTGCCATGACAAGGGGATGGCCTTAAGCTGAAGGAGGGTAGAGTTAGGGTAGATGTTAGGAAGAAATTCTTCACTGTGAGGGTGGTGAGGCACTAGAACAGGTTGACCAGATAAGCTGTGGAGGCCCCATCCCTGGAAATGTTTAAGACCAGGTTGGATGGGGCATTGAGCAACCTGGTCTAGTGGAGGGTGTCCCTGCCCATGGCAGGGGGTTGGAATGAAATGATCTTTAAGGGCCCTTCCAACTCAGGTCATTAAAAAAAAAAAAAAAAAAAAGCAGATGATACTCGGTGTGGGTGAACCAGTTGATGTGTGCAAGAGAACACGTCCATCTAGAGGGTCTGGATCTGTTGAGAGGAAGGGACTGACAGGATCCCCAAACAATTAGGGAAGGAGCAAAGGGCAGCCCTGCCCATTGCAGGCTGACCCCAGCAGAAATGCTGGCGGGTCTGGGAGCAGCTCTGGGGAGATCTTGGGCTCAGCAGGACAGTGAGAAGAGCAAGGGCCAGCTTAACATACGGGCAGTATTTAGGGTAATTAAGCAATGGAACAGGTTGTCTAGAGAGCTTATAGAGTTTCCATCTTTGGATGTCTTCAAGACCTGGCTGGAAGAAGACCTGAACACTCTAGTCTGAATGCAGTGCTCACCCTTCATTGAGCAGGAAGCTGCACAGGAGGTCTGCAGAGGTGTCTTCCGCCCTGGATGGTTCTGTTGCTCTGGAAGTATGATTTGTAGTTATGTTTTCTCTTGAAAACATTGATGATGATGACTTCCTGTGGATGAATACCAGGCTTAGGTGGACACTTCCTTAATTCAAAGTGAAAAAAAAAAATTCTTATCAAAGTAAAAAACATGTTATATGAGTACAGTAACTGTCTTGAAGAACTCCTTGAGTTTCATAGTTCGGGTTGTTTTTGTTGGGTTTTTTTGCTATGTGTAGAACAGAGAATTTCTGAGGTATATTTGTGATTTAGACAGCTCTTTTGACCATCATATAAATATTTAGTATGTTGCCTTTTTTTTTATTTAAAAAAAAAAAAAAATATTACTCAACCTTACCAACTTATTCTCAAGTGTCATAAACTGTCAGATCAATGTCAGTGCCATTGACATGATGAACTATAATGGTCCTTCTAATGCATATTATGGCCTATCATACCAAGGCTGAGCTATCGAGTTTTTTAGTTGGCGGATCATTGCCTCAATAGATCACAGCTTCTCCAATGCAACAAAATAAAAAATATTGAACATGTTTGAAAGATTATTATTAAATGAAATAACTCAGTCGTTCAGAAAACAACATAATGACCAAAGTGATTAGCCTGTAATGAGATTAAAAGATTAATCTTTTGCTAAATTGCTTTTTGAGATGATATTTTTAAATTATTGAATAAAAAAGTCTTAAGCACTTGATGCTTTCATTAAAAAAATATATTATTATTATTGTTACTTGAATCAAAATTGCTCCCCATGCTTCAGACAATGAAAATAAAATTTCTTCTTCAAGTATTTTTTTCCTGGCCTCTTCTAGGCTGTTATCAAAGCCCTCAGAAAGCCTCTACTTTACCACACTGTAGACACATCTCCTGGAAGTTTTCCCCCAGCTATTTATCTTGATTGAGGGAACCTGACAGAACTCCTTTGGAATTGAACAACGCAGTTCCTGAGTTGACCATAGGAATCAGACATTGTGAAGGCCCTCCTTTCTCTTTATCTCATTGTTCTGAATAGTCCATCAAAACATGGAATTTGGTAGTTTCACTATCTCATGCCAGTTGTATTTATGGGTCATTACTGCAAAACTCTACATTTCTGTGAATGTCATCAGGAAGTATCTTATGTTCACAAATTTTGCAGGCCCTGTTGATACCAAGAAAGAATATCTCCAGAAACATTTATCTGCCTGAGTTGTACATATCACAAAGGAGGCTTTCATTTAAGAAAAACGTTGTTATACTATTAGCCATTACTGCTCAACAAACACAGAATAATATGGAAGGTCAAAGCATTGCTATAATGAAAATGGAATAGTAAGGTGCAGGGTCTGATTCTGCCCCAAATTACACCAGGATGACTTTGGTGGTACAAAAAATTAGAGTAGAATTTAGATGAGAGTATCCAAAATCTGATTACAGATGACTCTAATGATGTTAAGGATCAAATTACCGGACTGTTAGAACAGTCCCAACTCTAATTTTTCTGCAAAGTACCCATTATATCACTGTGTCAGTGATGGCTCCTACAGTATTCCATTTTCATTGTTCTATTCTGCTCAATTTCAAATGATACCAATGAAAGAGAAGCTGCTTTAATTACTGTTAAAATATTTTATTAATTTTTTCAATAAATTTAATATTAGTTTTCGGTACTTTTTCATAACGCATTTACAGGACCAGAATTTGCTTGTATCTCTGTACTCTTGCAAGCCACCTAATAGTCCAGTGAAGCCAGTGAAGGTTCATTTTTCTCTGAACGTCAGTAAGATTGTAAGCAGAATCTAGAGCCACTCACAGCACATGGGGTCCATAATGCCTTTTTTTCTGTTCTTCAGTCCTGGACCAGAGGCTGGGCCCAAAGATCAGATCTGTCCTCTTTCAGTACTGTCAGGCAGGCAGATAAATGCTGCCTTTCCATTCCTTTCTGTGCTACGGACTTGCATATATGGATGATAACCATGAAGTTTGTGTGAGGTGGGGTTGCCACGAGCACATGTTATGAAGTAAGAATGTACTGGTTTAAGCTGAGATAGAGTTAATTTTTCTTTCTAGTAGCTGGTATAGTGCTGTGGTTTGGATTTAGGATGAGAACATTTTTTTGTATTTTTAGTTGTTGCTGGGTAGTTGTTGTGTCAACACTAAGTCCAGGACTTTTCAGTTTCTCACACCCTGCCAGGTGCACAAGAAGCTGGGAGAGCACAGCCAGGGCAGCTGACCCAGGCTAGCCAAAGGGATGTTCCCTACTGTAGAACTTCATGCTCCAGATAGAACTGGGGAAGTGAGGTGGGAGGTGAGATCGCTGCTTGGAAACAGATCAGTCATTGGCTTGTTTTATTTCCTTTTGCATGTGGTGAGCAAATGCATTTGTGCATCACTTGTATTATTATTGTTGTTTTTGTTGTTGTTGTTATTATTATTATTATTACTCACTTCCTTTGTTATCCTATTAAACTGCCTTTATCTCAACCCATGGGGTTTTTTTCCATTCTCCTCCCCATCCCCTTGGCAGGGGAGGAGTGAGCGAGTGGCTGTGTGGTGCTCGGTTACCAGCTGGGGTTAAACTACGACAAAGAGGAGTTTCCCTGCCTAGTGGAAGAACTTGCTTTATTGCTTCAGTTTTGCCCTGCTGAGTGGAAGATGTAGTCTGGAGTGTTGGCAATTACCATGAGATGACAACGCTCCTGACTTCAGGAGGCCCATGCTTTGTTCTTGACTTTGTTACTGATTTGCTTTGATATGTCAGGTACATAATTATGCAAACTTTTCTAAATTTATTTAATTCTGCATGCTTTAATTTTTAGTTTTAAGTGTTGAAATTAAAATTAGTTAGGGTCTGATTTTCAAAGAGATCAAGAATCTATAACTTCCAAGATTAAGGTGAATTAGCTCATCTGGCAAAACAAATCATTGGCAAATACAAAGTATAGCCTGGATTCCTAGGCAGTTCACTTCTGTTGAGCTGTTCTAAGTTAAAGTGGTTTGCTACAAGTAGCAAAAGGTGGATGCTAAAAACTGGAAGGAATTAATTAAAGAGATATTTTGCAGAATTAAAATATGTTCAAGATCTTCAGATCAAGAATGAAACAAGAATAAACAATAAGCAGACAAAGTGTGCTGAGCTATTTGGGGAGGTAATCACATAAGCTAACTGTGAAGAGCTGCAGAAGATTGTTACTGAGTGACCAGGTAAAAAAAATAGGTTATGATATTCAATGTGGAGAAGAATGATGTTACTCACATCCAAGCAAAACACAGCCTTACCTTGGATGGTGATGGGTTCTAAACTGGCTATTATACATACAGGGTTGAAATCTTTGAGTAATGACATACAGTTTTATGAAAATATTTAGTAGCAGTTAAAGAAAATAAAATACAAAGTATTTTTAGTAAAAGAATCCAACCATACCACCATATACAGTATCTGTATCTCTACAATCAGGTCAATTCTAGTATCTATTTATTTCAAAAGCATATAGAGAAAGTGAAAAGGCAAAGGGTGGTTAATTGTATGGCACAGATTCCAGAGGTAGAATAATGAAACCTTGTTATCCCAGTTGTGTTTGTGTATGCAGTAAGAAATATAGTGTAGAGGTATTTAAAATTATTAATGCTGTGAAGAATAAACAGAGACGTATTATTTACTTCCTCCTCTAATACAACAGATATCGGATACAAAATGTAGCCATCAGACAGAAGGTTTAATCCACAAAGGATTATATTTCTTCACATTCTGAGTAGATAAACTGTAAAATGCTTCTCTCACAGATTTGGTGGTTGCTAAAAGCTTGCATTTGTTCCAAAAGCCATTGGAAAAAACTCAAGGAAGAAAAATTATTAATTATTAATAATAATATTTAATAATAATAATTATTATTATTAAATCCAGTCTTACACCTCTGACTCAGGATCCTAATGACAGAGCCTAAACATATAAAACATTAGGGTTTTTTTCCTTCTATGCTTATAGGCAGGTAGCTAGTATATGGCTCTCATCAGAGACAGAACATTGGACTTAGTGTAACCCAGTATTGGCATTTTTATTTGCGGGTGGGAGGAAAATATTTATTTCTCTTTAGGTGTATTTTATGTTCTTTTGTCTCTGGATCCTTTCATTTATATAAAAGTGAGAGCATACAATTGATTCAAAGGCCATAAAGGATGATATGAACTAACTGAATTTTCAGTCCACCTTAATTTCCAAAGAGAAGAGGAACTAACAGAGGTGGAAAAAGGTCAGAAAAAGACACACAGAGAATGGGGAATGACCTTACTTTATTTCACTCAAAGCTCAGAATATAGAAATAGGAATGTACATTTGAAGTGATAAGCAACAATAATAACTGTAGAGTTAAGCTTAGGAACACACAATTTTCAGCTTAAATTAGTAGCTGGCACAAGACTGGCCAAGACTAGACTGACAGTGTTATGTTAAACTGCTGGTTCCTATTAGGGTGTTATTTCATAGTTTAGGTGAGAAATATAATGAGCTAACGCTGAAATCATAACTGAACTGGACTTCAAGGAAATATAAGCTGTAGTACATAAAGCAGACTTTTCACATAGACGTCATGGAGCAAACTGCCTGGTGACACATCAGCTTGACTTAAAAAAACCTTGGAGACCATGTATGCAGCATTTTCAGCATTTTTCGGCATTTCCAACTGTAACTAAGCTGTGATAGTCACTGAAAGTTTTCAGAAAGGCTTGGTGAACTTCTGTACTTGCACACTTCCTCCATTCCACCACTTTCGCAGTCTCACTTATCCTGTAATACTCTGGAGACAAAAGAGGCAAGAAGGGCAAAACTGAAACCAGTATAAGATTTAAAAGGCAAATATCACCACTCCTTGGTCCTGCTAATGACTCTGAAACACATCGATTAAGGTACACACAAGAGACTGCATATATGAATCAACAACGGGACAAGACTATCATTATTTGGACTCATGATGTTGCTACTCATCTTACTCTTTCTTTGCTCTGCCTGAATTCTGTCTTGGTTGCTTTTCATTTACTATGTCCTATTGTACGAAGGCCCTTGACATGCAAAGGCTTGCATTGTTTATCCATGACAAGTGACAGATCTTTCTCTGTCCTACAATTTTATTAAAAGGTATCTCATGTACTTCTAGGCAATAAAACACCTCCATCAGAAGACAACCAGGTTTGCTACTTTTCAGTATGACCAAAGAAGCCACCAAGTGCCTTTTACTTTGGGGATAGTGAAAAAATAATGATACTGCATTTTTAATGAACCAATATTAGAAGATAAGTGAGAAAGAAAAGTAACAGGGAATTTTATAATTTGGTAATTTTGATGTAAATATTTTATGGGTACTTCTTTTTGTCTAAAAATTCTCTTGAAACAGATCCAAACTTGTGATCACCATTCACACTGAGCAGAGTTTCTAAGCATAATAGGAGCAGTATAAGAGGAATATACATCATCTAAGAAGCATAATGGTCCACAGAATTTCACATTATATTTCCCCAACAAACCCATTCAGAGATTGCATGAGCCCTCTAAATTTAAAAGCCATAAACATGAACATATACTGAGGAATCACTTGACTCTAGTGGATACATTCACATGCTATGAGTAATATTTAACTATTAATTTTGTTTGGGAGTTGACTTCAGTCCTCCACAAAGTGAAAAAGACCGTAATAGTAACTAATTGTATTGGGTTTGCATCACAAGGTTTTGGTAGCAGGTGGCTATACGGGTGGCTTGGCTACAGAGGTGGCTTCTGCGAGAAGCTGCTAGAAGCTTCTCCCATGTCCAATACAGCCAATGCCAGCCGGCTACAAGATGGATTCACCGCTGGCCAAGGCCAAGCCCATCAGCAATACTGATAGTGCCTCTGTGATAACAGTTAAGAGGGAAAAAAAAATAATAATGAGAGCAGTTTTTGCAGGTAGAGAGAGGAGTGAGAAGATGTAAGAACATCTGCAGACACCAAGGTCAGTGCAGAAGGAGGGGCAGGAGGTGCTCCAGGCACTGGAGCAGAGATTCCCCTGCAGCCTCTGCAGAAGACCATGGTGAGGCAGGCTGTCCTCCTGCAGCCCATGGAGGAAGGATGAGGGGGTGTAGAGATTCCACCTGCAGCCCCTGGAGGACCCCACACTGGAGCAGGTGGAGGTATCCAAAGGAGGCTGTGACCCTGTGGGAAACTCAGGCTGGAGCAGGCTCCTGGCAGGCCCTGTGGCCCCGTGGAGAGAGGACCCCATGCCAGAGCAGGTTTGCTGGCAGGACTTGTGACCCCGTGGGGGACCCACGCTGGAGCAGTCTGTTCCTGAAGGGCTGCACCCCGTGGGAGGGACCCACACTGGAGCAGTTGGTGAAGAACTGCAGCCCGTGGGAAGGACTCCCGTTGGAGCAGTTGGTGGAGGACTGTCTCCTGTGGGAGGGCCCCCAGGCTGGAGCAGGGGCAGAGTGTGAGGAGTCCTCCCCCTGAGGAGGAAGGAGTGGCAGAGACACCGTGTGAGGAACTGACCACAACCTCCATTCCCCGTCCCCCTGTTCCGCTGTGGGGGAGGAGGGAGAGAAATGGGGAGTGAAGTTGGGCCTGGGAAGCAGGGAGGGGTGGGGGGAGGTGCTTTAAGGTTTGGCTTTATTTCTTGTTATCCTACTCTGATTTGTTTGGTAATAAATCAGATAATTTTCTTCTAAGTTGAGTCTGTTTTTCCCGTGACGGTAACTGGTGAGTGATCTGTCCCTGCCCTTATCTCGACCCAGGAGCCTTTTGTTACATTTTCTCTCCCCTGCCCAGCTGAGGAGGGCAGTGACAGAGCGGCTTTGGGGGGCACCTGGCCTCCAGCCAGGGTCAACCCACCAGACTGATACTGTAGACTGTGATTAAAGCCTCAGAGCTCTGAAATCCCCTATGAAAGGTAAAAGTCATTTTAATGAGTTGGAGTCTCTTTCTGTGTGAATCACCAAAACTGAATGTCACCTTTGTGGCAACTTAGAATCAATTCTGTGCAAGATGGAAAAGCAGAGACACTAGTAACAGCAATGCCTGTGCTGTGCAAGAAGAAATGAGATTAAATTGTCTCCTTTTCCATGGAGGAGCCATTAGTAATGAATAATAATACTCTTTTCTCTGACCATTGTTGTTGTTTCTTCTTCCCATCTACAGAACAAATTTAATAATTGGGAGTTTTGGTAGTTCAAATGGTACAAAACATGACTTCATTTAAAAACCCACTGGTTTTTTAGCGAGGATTGTCAATCTCCTTTTCTCTTTTTCTTTTTCTTTTTCTTTTCTTCTTTTTTTTTTTTTTTTTTTTAAATTTGGAAGCATAGAAAAGTACCTCAATGTGTGTCTGCTCTGTTTTGGCCCTTGAGTAAAGGGAGTGTAACTAGTTCTAGAAATCATAAATACTGTTAAACAGTTTGAATTTCATATTTCCTCTGAGATGGAGAATTCTCTCTTCACTTAGATCAACATGTCTATGTACCTTACAGTCATGAATGAATTTGACTGTAATGATGTCTGGATGAGATATGTTGTTATCTTTATTATTCAGGTAAGGAACTGAGGTGGAGATTAAGGTCAGAGTTTCAAGCTGCATTATTTGGGAGTTTGTTCCCTACTGAGTCTTTCCTTACAAGCCAAAGTGTCTTTCAAGCAGAAGCCTTAGAACACCTTTTTCCCAGTCACTTCAAAGACTTTAAAAACATTTTCTTTCTTGTTCAGGGCCAGAAAACTAATGACAGAGTTAGAGTTTTGACCCTGATTTATTGGTCCTCACACTTAGACCTTCAGTTATCTTTTTTCCTCCCTGTGTTTTATTTAAAACAAAACAAACATTTTAAAGTAATATTTTTCTCATGTGTTAATTTTGAAACAAAGAATGTGTGTTTACATAAATAAACAAAATAAATATAAATCATACTTCTTGTGCTCTATGACTTAAATAGTTTTAATACCGCCTTTAGCTGCAGCAGGATTTGATTAGCACTGGTGAGTTCATTTCATCTCACTTTCAAAGAAGATTCATAGCACAGAGTAAGAGATGCAAGAGATGTACAGATGTAAATGGCAATATATTATTTCTGTAACATTATATAAAAGTATCACATCATCCAAACACAATATATTCCAGTGTTCTTTGCAAAGTTTTTCCCTAAATACTTAGAAATAAACAAGGACAACAAAATCACATAATCATAAGATCACTTAAAATAATCCCATTTTCCTTGCCAAACAATCAATACACTGGTTGGCACATGTGATCCTGTAAATCTTGTTTCATGTCATGCTATCATTATAGTTTTAAGAAGTCATACTATATAATATTTTACTATAAGAGATGTTGCTGTTTTAGGAATGGCTATACATGCAAAGATCTCCCAAGTATTTTCATAACTGCTCATGAAAAAGGCTGTTCAAGCATGTCTTGAAAACTCCAGAGAAAAGTTCACCTCCGTTTGCACGTAATCCTTTTACCTACCCTTGCACTGCCCACACATCAGTCCTTGTCGTATCTTTGCAAAAGTATGCACTTGAAATAGAGTGAGAAGGAAGAATAATATTGGTAATATGGATTTTGAGAATAATTATCTTTTCAGTTTTTCCTAATGAAAAAGAGAAATGGCCAGTTTCAAAGCCATCTTCTCAGCTGCTGATAAGATTAATGTACTGATTAACACCTTTTCCAAGTTGGACTGGAGGTAAAAGCAATTCCATTTGGCAAAACCTCATCCCATTTGCTGACATCTTCATTAACCTCACTGATAAGAAAACCATTTCACAATAAAAATTTCTCAGGGCTAGAGATTTTATCTTCGCAGTTTCACCTAACAATGTTAATTCTCTGTGTGAAACATGCAGGTTCAATTGCCTTGATAATTTCATGGTGCCCTATACCTTTTTTTTTTTTTTGGTTAAAAGGTTGACATAAAAGAAACCAATTACTTTGCACTCACTACAGAAGACTGATTTTCAAAAGGACATTTCACCTTTTAACAAAAAGAGAGAACAAGGATGTAGATAAAAGTGAGTTAAAGGGTCATCAGACACAGAAAGTTAGGTGAAGGTACGTATTGAAAGAAATAATACCATAAGATTGTATTTGGAGCAGTGCCATGCTCTTCTGTTGTATTCTATAATTTCACTGGTTAGCAAACAAAAACAGGCACCCCAATTTCCCTATAGCATACTGTTGCATAGTTAAGAAGACAAATGTTGTGTCCCTTGCTCAGGAATGCTATGTTGCAATTTTGGAGTCAGCATTTGACAACAGACTCTCTTCAGTTATTTAAAGAGGCATATCTGCTACTGGAAAAAAATTGCTGACTTTTTAAGTAACAGCTTATAATATAAGAAGCCAGTTGTGAAGCTAGCTGAATAGGAAAACTTCTTTCAGCCAGGTTATACTCTTGTGAAAACCTTTTGCCATGTAGATTCTTATTCGGAACGTGTATTCACACATGTAAAAATGGAATATCATGTCAGAAAAGTTAATAGCATTTTCCACTAAAGCTCAGGTATATAGCTCAGTGAAAATCAGTAAGCATCTATTTACTAGGGCTTTTGTGATAGCAGGACTGTTTCCCATCTCTTTTACTTGTGTGTTTGGAGTTACTGCGTTCAGTCAGTGGGATGACACAACCTCTGTGTATGTAAATGCAAGTATGTCATGTTCTTACTCATTTGAAAAATGAAATTTGATCTGTTAATATTAATAAAATGTGAACTCAGTTCTGTGTAATTTTATCCCTTTTCAAATCATACTTGAAATATAGTGTCAGGCTGAGGGAGAGTGCTCTCTTGCTCTTGTGTTGTATGTGTTCTCATAGAGCATTAAGATATTAGACCACCTAGTCCCTGCATAAACTGAACGTGACAAAGCAGCTGAAGATAAACTTTCTATCTACTTTAGAAAATGTTTTGATTCTCTAATTCTCTAAAATTATAATAAAACAATGTCATCCCTGCTATAATTCCATGGAAGCAGCTGATCTTAAATTAGATCTGATGTGACATTCAAACTTCTGAAATCAGGGATCCAGTATCTCTGAACGCATTAATGTCACCAGTAAATATCCTTCACAGTGATCTAGCAAGTCATCTATGGTGCAGCATGGACTGTATCTACCAGTTACACTTTCAGACTCCAATTATACAGCCCTGCACAGCACAAGATGAGCTATCCCATTAGCAAGAACTTCATTGTACAAGAAAGATCTGTTACGTACTTTCTGTTACACAACAGCACTAGATCCTTTGTCAAATGTGACTCAGTTGACAAATTAGTCACTGTGTGTTCCTATCTCACAGTCTCATAAAGATATTTCCTCTAATTCTCAGAGCTTGTTCTTCACTTTTTTAATGTTCTTAGGACTTAGCATCCAGGCTTTTACTTTTGTACCACTTTTGCACATTCAAAATGCTATCCCAGTTTTCAAAAACAGAAGAGTTATTTCTGCCACAGTTGCATCACTACTTAAACTCCTGCACTGACATCATTTCAGTTCTTCTAAATAAAAACAGGCTGTCTTTATCATTGTGTTGGTTTTGCGTGGCAAGGTTTTAGTAGCGGGGGGGGCTACAGGGGTGGCTTCTGTGAGAAGCTGCTAGAAGCTTCCCCTGTGTCTGATAGAGCCAATGCCAGCCGGCTCCTAGACGGACCCGCCGCTGGCCAAGGCCAAGCCAATCAGCGCCTCTGTGATAACATATTTAAGAAAGAGAAAAACAGTTAGAGAGCTTTTGCAGCCAGAGAGAGGAGTGAGAAGATGTAAGAACATCTGCAGACACCAAGGTCAGTGCAGAAGGAGGGGAGGAGGTGCTCCAGGCACCGGAGCAGAGATTTCCCTGCAGCCCCTGGAGAAGACCATGGTGAGGCAGGCTGTCCCCCTGCAGCCCATGGAGGAAGGATGAGGGGGTGTAGAGATTCCACCTGCAGCCCGTGGAGGACCCCACACTGGAGCAGGTGGAGGCACCTGAAGGAGGCTGTGACCCCATGGGAAGCCCACACTGGAGCAAGCTCCTGGCAGGACCTGTGGCCCCGTGGAGAGAGGAGCCCAGGCCAGAGCAGGTTTGCTGGCAGGACTTGTGACCCTGTGGGGGACCCACGCTGGAGCAGTCTGTTCCTGAAGGTCTGCACCCCGTGGAGGAGACTCACGTTGGAGAAGGTCGTGAAGGACTGTCTCCCGTGAGAGGGACCCCACGCTGGAGCAGGGGAACGATGAGAGGAGTCCTCCCCCTGAGGATGAAGAAGTGGCAGAAACACCGTGTGATGAACTGACCGTAACCCCCACTCCCCGTCCCCCTGTGCTGCTGGCGGGGGCGGAGGTTGAAGCCGGGAGTGAAGTTGAGCCCGGGAAGATGGGAGGGGTGGGGGGAGGTGTTTTTAAGATTTGGTTTTATTTCTCATTCCTCTACTCTGTTTTGCTTAGTAATAAATAAGATGAATTCCCTCTCTAAGTTCGGTCTGTTTTGCTCATGATGATAATTAGAGAATGATCTCTCCCTGTCCTTATCTCGACCCGTAAGTTTTTTTTCATTGTACCTTTTCTCCCCTGTCTAATGAAAGAGGGGAGTGATAGAGCGGCTCTGGTGGGCACCTGGCCCTCAGCCAGGGTCAACCCACCACAATCATCTAAATAAAAAATGCCCATTGAACAATTACTGCCAACTACAGCTCTCCCTATCTCCTAAGTAACCTTAGACACACTGACCTAAGCTAGTGCAAGTCATGGTCTGGCCTAGCAAACCTTCAGGATACTGTGGTTCTACCTATATCCAGAAAAAAACCAGGGCTGGCAAAGCCTCAGGTTCCACTCAGTTGATGTTAATTGCTCTAAGACTTACGGAGCAAACTGGTTAAAAAAAAAAAACAACAAAAAAAACCCAAACCAAAACAAGCAACAAAACAAAACACAAAAAAACCCCAAAACTAAAACTGCTAACAGTGATGCTCATGGTGTTTTCAAATGTTGGGTAGCAGGAAAAACTGGAGAGCTGCTAGGGCACTGGGACTTTTTCAGCATTGTATGTATTGACTCATTAAGATGAGATAATGCCGCAACATCACATCCAAAGTGCTATATTTATATATTAACCCTGGCAGCAGTGTGTATAAGCTGTTTGTGGAGTCTCTACCACACCAAGCCTCTAACTCCACATTCTTTTTGTTTTATATGTATGATCTTTCTTGTTTCTCGTGTGTCTCACAGATATTAAACAACTTCTGCAGCTATACAACTGCCTTTGCAGCTGCACAAACTTGCCTCTGCAGTGACTGCTTCTACTTAGTCCTCATTAAGCCAAAGGAAACCTAGAAAAAATAAGACAGTCAGATCTTTCCACAACCTTAATTCTCTCTCCCTTGCCCTTTTTAGCAAGTGTCTTGTTAATTAGACGTTAAACACTTCCTGATTCATTTCAAAGGGCATATCACACCTTCACCCGAGGGCAGAGGTGAAATGCTGCCTGTCCCCTGACCGGAGAGAGAGAGAAGCCTCTGGCCGCACCCAGGCGCAGCAGGATGCCTACAACTTCTTCACTGGTTTTATGGGGTCATGTATGTCGTGATCTCACGTAGTTTAGGCAATATTTTAACAGCAGGATGGTATCGTTCCTGTTCAAAGGCAGGTGTTAACGCATAGGTAGAATACACACAAAGAAAAGAATGCCTAGGGAGCAGAGCAGATTTTCAGGGGTGGGGAGGCAAGGAAAGGCAAGGTGAGGAGAGGCGAGGAGAGGGGAGGGGCAGTATATATTATTTATAATATATATGATATTATATTTTCTATAGATGAAATCTCATATTTATAATATAATTTTTTGTTTGTTTTTTTATATATATATATATACACACCACCAATACAGAGCACCAGGATCTTCTCCATTACCAATGCTGACAGCCAGGGTTTGAGACACATTCCCCAGGGAGGATCCAGGAGCAGGATTCCAAAAGCTGTGCATACCACCGAGTGGGGTTTTGAAATTAAAATAGGTGAATATCTCTGGTTCTAAGACCAGGGGTTTTTTGAAAGCTTGGCTGAAAGAAGGCTTAATGGTAATTAGTTTTGTTTGTGAAACATAGTCAAAAGTACAGGGTGTAAAAGCTGAAAAGTACCATGAAGAAAATCCTTCTAAAGAAAAACAGAGGACAGAAGCCCGGTAATGGCTTGGCTATAGTAAAGGTAGCAAGTTAGCTGTAAGAACAAATCTTGAAACTTAAAATAAAAAGCTTTACCAAGCAATGCAAGACTCATTGGGATGAAACAATATTTAGCAGCATGACTTTCAACTATTCATCAAATATATGTAAAAGAGACTTTGTAGAATGTCCATAATAGAGTGGGGAAGAACAGGAAAATATGCATTTTCAAAGAGATAGCATTGTGATTATTTTCCAGTGAATAATTTAATTTCTAAGCACTAAAAAGATGAGTGATGTGATATTTTCCACCAGAAATTTCAGGTATTTTTCCACTATACATTGATACATACCAGAGCTGTTGCAGTTAGTAATGTAGAACAAACTCCTCCTGCAAATCTGATCTAATGGTCTGCAACCAGAAGTGCAGTGAAACAGAAAGTAATGTCCTTTATCCACTCCAGTGTGTCTCGGGGAAAACAAGTATTTTAGGTTTTTATTACTTTTGACCTAGTATATTTCAGATTTCACATAGAATAAAGGTCTTAGGAGTAACAGCATTCACAGTAGTTTCTAAGTATAAGCAAAGACTAAAAATTTAAAGCCCTGTCGTGGTTTAACCCCAGCTGTCAGCTGAGCACCACGCAGACGCTCATTCACTCCCCACCCCTGGTGGGATGGGGGAGAGAATTGGAAGGGTAAAAGAGAGAAAATTCATGGGTTGAGGTAAAGACAGTTTAATAAGCAAAGCAAAAGCTGCATGCACAAGCAAAGCAAGACAAGGAATTCATTCCCCACTTCCCATGGGCAGGCAGGTGTTCAGCCAGGAAAGCAGGGCTCCAGCACACGTAACAGTGACGCCATCACTCCAAATGCTGCTCCACCCCCCCACCCCCACCCCAATCCTTCCTCTTCCCCCAGCCCCTTCTAAACTGAGCATGATCTCATATGGTATGGAATATCCCTTTGGTCAGTTGGGGTCAGCTGTCCGGGCTGTGTCCCCTCCCAACTCCTTGTGCACCCCCAGCCTCCTCGCTGGTGGGTTATATGAGAGAAAAGGCCTTGGCTCCGTGTAAGCACTACTCAACAACAACAAAAACATCTCTATATAACAAAAACATCCCTGTGTTATCACCACTGTTGTCAGCACAAATCCAAAACACAGCCCCATACTAGCTACTATGAAGAAAATTAACTCTCTCTCAGCCGAAACCAGGACAAGCCCAGATTTGAACATTGCTTAACCTTAACGACATCACTGCTTGATAACAAGTTCAGTACTGACAAAAAATGAAGCCAGAACACCATATGCAAATATAGTGGACAAAGCAGATTTCAGGAGACAGATGGGGAGGCAAATTTGTGCATTATATATACCTCTTGGTCTATATTTGAATAATTCTGATTCACAAAATCATGGTAAACAAATTTACAGAAATGAATGTTACACATTACTCATAGTTGAATTTGGTGAACTGAGACCAATTATATCTTCTAGCTTGCATAATACTCATCAATATTTTTTTCAAGTAGCACCCATAGAATTGCCTGATTGTGATAAGTAAAGAAACTTTGTTCACTTCTGTTTTAAATAACTTGACTTTTTTTTCTAGGTAGTTTTCACCTTCTGTGAAAGTGACTTTTGAGTGTGGAACCAGTAATTCTGATATTAGAAATGGGGACCTCTGACTGCGCTTGCCTTAGAAACAGTGCTGAAAAATAAGGTTCTGCCTAACTCAGATCTATTCAGAATGTTATTAACTGATACATTCACTTTGAAATAGTATGAAAACATATGAAATTAATAAGGGAAGGGATTGACAGTGCAATCAAATATCAGGAAATATGCAAGACGATAATTGCTGTAGGTAGAATCAGGAATAAAAAGAACTTGAAATCTGTGGCTAACAGCAGCAGTGACTGTTGTTAACTGACTGGTTTAGGAGATTATCCCAGCCTGTTGCAATTTATTGACAACTTGAAATGTTCTTGCAGAATTTGTGACAAAAATCTGAGGCTGTGTTTTGCCTTGGAAATTCTTGTTTGTTTGCTTGCTTGCTTGCTTTGTGGGGAAGGAATAAGTAGCAAAGATGAGACATCATAAGATGTTTGTATGGAGCTGCAAAAACAACAGTTGTTCTTGAACAAATCTGTTACCAGTGAGTTTCCTCCATAAATGTACAGGAGACAAATAGCCAGAGCACAGAAACAGCAGTTTATAAACACGTCCATATCAAAGGTTCTGTGATTCTGTAACTATTCCTCAATGCCGATAATTTCCCAGGACTGATTTCCCAGACTGAAGCAAATAGAGATTGGATAACTTCCCTATTTGAGATATGATTGTTATCTTTCTTTAAAATACTGATCATGCATGCTTTTTTAGTATATTTTATGGCATAGAATTCAGTCAAAATTATCAAATTCTGTGATCTGAGAGTTTTGCTTGGTTTAATTTTTTTAAAGAATGAGTTTTAAAACTGAATGACCAATACAGCCACAGAAGTTATTGCTCTTATGTCTAGTAAGATGCCAAAAATAAATCAGAATAATTAATGGAAGAAATGTCTAGCAGGGATTTTGAAGATGTAATGCAATTTTTGTCCCAAGAAGTTCCAAAAATCAGAGGAAGCATTATCTATCTTCTTATAGTCTATTTCATAATGTACAGTACCAGACAGATTCAAAGACACATGAAATTACAGCTATAGCTTGATCCAATATACCTGTTTCTTTGATGTATCCTGGTTACTAAGACTATTTACTGTGTACGTTCTCATGAATGGAGAAAAACCCTCTTTGAGCTGTGCGTTGACTCTGGGTCTGTGATGCAGGACCCTTTTTCCTGCTGGTCAGAATTGCCTTCTGTCTTTACAGACTGGCTGTCTGTTATTACTGTTTCACTTCAGTGCAACAAGAATAATAAATAGCAAAAGGCAATCTTTTTTAAAAAAGATGCTAAATTTGTTTTCCATTATTTCTATCTTTACTAGTCTATTGTTTTCCAGGGCTGCAACTTCAGCTTCCACAAATTGGTGCAGCTCCAGTGGTTTCTGGAGCTGTACTGGTTTACACCAGCTAATGATCTATCTCCCACTGAGCAGGAGCACCACTGGCAGTGCAGGGTGCTTCTATACTACATCAGTCCATTCTTCTCATCCCTATTTAGCAACTTTAAATGTTTCTAGTTACTATCTCTGTGTTACAGATAGTAAGTCTTCGTGTGTAAGAAAGCTATGTCAAAACTGGAAGATAAAACAATTCCTCTTTAGTATTCCAATAAAGCATTCTAACACCCTATGCTATACAAATTAATATATTGTAAAATAAACTTCCTGGATTTTAGAGAGAGTTTCATTCATGATTCCAGTCTTCACGAAGCGAATGTTTTTCCACTGTGTATGTGATGATAAACTTTTTCTGCAAAATTAAATCAATGGCACCATTCAAACAATAGGGTGACAATGTTATTACATGCTCAATGTGAGAGATCAAACCCAGTAACTATAGGAAAGAAATACTAGGATGCAGGAGTACAGGAGTGATGTGCCTTGGGTTGAGATAACAAATGGCAGCTGATGAGATTGACAGTTAAAAAAATTAATTTCAGATGGAAGTACCTCTAAAGGAAAACTTCTCTGGGATTTGGAGAATGAGAAAAAGAAGAGAGTAAGCTGATAAGAGGGAGAAAAATTAGCTTTTGAAGACAGGCTAGAACTGGTGATTGAGAATAGTGAAAAGGTGTTGCCCCTTCAGACACTTCTGCATGCAGGTGAGCCTACAGCAGCATGCATGCTCTTTAGGAAGGAAATCTGGAAACACAGAAGACCTAAAAATGTGTTAGGAGATTGAACAGACAGACTCAGACATTAAATCTGAAGAGAAAATGTTACCTACAGAGAGGAACAGATTATGTCATCAATGATTGTACTATTTTACAGTCTTCATTTAGTTTCTAGAATCTCACTGTGATTCTCCACTCCTCCCCAGAAAGGCCCTGGAAAGCAGATAAAAGTTCTGTATTTTACTAGGCTCTTATGGGGCAACCCTTCAGAAAGGTGCTGCAGGTTTCCAGGAGTCCCACCTTCCCAAGCCCTCCAGAAAACCTGTCTGGAGCTTTCAATCCCTACCTTCTTTAAACTCCATACCTGGGCCTTGTAACCCACAGAAGGCATTCAAGCTCCAGAAACCAGAAAGATATTTACATTTATAGCTAAGTATAAATTGAGGTTTAAGTTTCTCTTTAGTTTGCAAAGCAGATTATTAAAATATAGAAGCTCAAATTACAGAATGAGACTGAGGACCCAGTATGTCTTCTTTCATAAATGCACTTAGATAAATACATCTAACACACAGACAGACAGACAGACAGAGTCTGCATGCATTAAATAAAGAGAACAGAAGGGCTAAACAGTAGGGTAAAAAGGCATTCATACCCCTGTGACTAAAAGTAATACAAGAAGTATTCAGAGGAGATTCTATTTTTTTTTTTTTTTCTGATACAATAGAATAGTTTCAGAAGTAATGGTTCATCCAATTCCTTTTTTGCTTTCATCCCTGTGGTTGGTGCTGTTTGTCAGGTATAAAGCTGACACAGATCTAACACTCTTTCATACATGATTATAAACACTATATGCACACTACAGCAGTTTAGGCAAGTTACGTACGTAACAAAAATAAGCAAAGCAAAGAAAAACTAAACAAAATACAATACAATACAATACAATACAAAGATTTACAAGTAATTAACTTGGTGCAGTAGACAGAAGAAGTAACATCTTTCCACTGGTATCACTCACCTGTTGGAATGTGACTAGATAATTTTGTCTTTTATCCCTAGAACGAAAACCAGTACATGGTCCGATTTCTGAGTCCTGCTATGACGAAGTGTTAAAGGGGTGGATTTAATGTTCTAGAAACATTTCTGTAGGAACTTCTGTTCTCGTGACAGGTCTGAGGAGTAACCCAGGTTGTGTTTAGAATAAATCTGATTACACTGATAATTATATGCAGAATAATCTAGGTGCTTTTCTGGATAATAAACATAATAAAAATAGAGTGGAACGCTGTTACTTGTTTGGGGGTTTTGGGGGTTTTTTTTTGTTGTTGTTTTATTTTGTTTTGTGTTTTTTTAAGTTTTACAGAAAAAAATGTATTTTGGAAGCTGGAACCATCAAAGAAAACTGATTGCACTTTACAGGAAAAAAGAAAGAGAAAAGGAGATCCATTGATTCTAACTAACAGTGCCAGCTAGCTGTTCACAAACACTTAAACCAGATATGAAACCCCTACTCTTTGAACTGAAATTTCCTCTCTTGATCAAAGGACCTATTTTGCAGTACCTGCAGTATTTACTTTTTGGCAGATCTAAGATGTCTACTACAGCCTTTCAACCCCTATCTTCACATCTATGTTATTGGTAGGGAGTAAAAAATTTATTATGATACCCATTTGGGGGGTTTCTTCAAGGGGTTGGGTGTATAAACATGCCGTGGCATCAAAGCAAGACAGAAAGCCAAGGTTGCAGTTATTTAGGTTAGGAAGGGGCTGCCTAAGAGGATAAAAGAAAATAGAAGAGAAAAGTTGTGTGCATTTAGAAGCAGAGATAAACATATTTCTTGCTTAATTTTAAGGTCTTCTACACCCCTCTAAGATTCTACCTGCATAGCTGTAAAGGCTCCAGTAGTGAAGCAACCACAAAGAGAAAAAGAAGAGAAAATTCAGTACCACTTTCGCAGAACCAACAAACCCTTTAAAGATTTCAGGCTAGAAAAGCTGCTGGTCCTGAGGGGCACTGGTAAGTTTCAAACATAAGTCAGGCTGGGGATAAGTGCTCGTCTGATCAGCCAGATGGAGGTGAGGGTTTATTAAGGGGAATGGTCATTAATATTTAATAGTTATGAAACAAAAGTTAAATTTTCTTTCCCTAGATTCTGTTTTTTCTATTCCCACTGATTTTGGTGTATTAGAAGAAAAAATGTGTTAGTCTGAGTGAAAAAAACACAGAGTCTAATTTTACAAAAAAGGAGGCATAAACAATGTCTGCCTCATTTGGGGGAAAGAAGATTTAGACTAACCTTGCAGATGGGGCTATCCAACATTCAGAGAAACACTTTTAAGGCGTAACTGGCACTCTTTCTACTGTATAATTAAATTTACTTCCAGTTCATTGGAAGATTGCAGAGATGCTCATAGTGAAAGCAAACAAAATGCTGTGATACTACTATTGCAATTAATGGAAATGGATAAAAGAATTGGGATTTTTATTTTTATTTGGTTTTTTTTTAAAAAAAAAATTCTATATTAAACTGTAGTATTACAGACACCTAATGTTTATTTGAAAGGTGCTATGTTTTGGGTTTGTTTTGTTTTGTTTTGTTTTGCTTTGTTTTAAAACTATGAACTATCATTCCATACTTTCCATATTATTCCATACTATATTATCATTCCAATACCATGGAAAGCTGGAGAGAGACTAGTTTAAAGCTGGAGCGGGACTTTTTACAAGGGTATGTAGTGATAGGAAAAGGGGTAATGGGTAGATTTAGACTAGATATGAGGAAGAAATTCTTCCCTGTGAGGGTGGTGAGGCACTGGCACAGGTTGCCCAGAGAGGCTGTGGATGTCCCATCCCTGGAAGTGTTTAAGGCCAGGCTGGATGGGGCTTTGGGCAACCTGGGCTAGTGGATGGTGTCCCTGCCCGCAGCAGGGGGTTGGAACTAGATGGTCTTTGAGGTCCCTTCCAACCCAAAACATCCTGTGATTTTATATGACTGTCATTCCATAGTATATGCATCCATTGAATGCTTCTTCCAGAATTTTTTAGATTCTTTTTAATGTTACTATTCATGTTAAAATTGTTAGAATTATTAGAAAATGTAAAAGCATGTAAAAGACACAGATCTGTGCTCGACAACACTGTTTATATTGAGTATGAGGCTTTTGGCAGTGCCTTAAAGTGAGTTTAATACAAAAGAATTGTTTTCAACATTTAGAGTGTGACAAAGTTCAAATGGGAAAAAAGTTTGCAGTGATTATATCCTAAAACAACTAAAAAAAGAAGATTCAAACTTTGTATGAAAGCTGCTGTGTTCTTTTGTGTTAATATCTTCTTCATTTACTCCAACTCCCATATACTTTTTGCTTTTTTTCTATTTTTGTGTAACTTCTAATTACCTAGGGAAATACTTAGATTCAGATGACTTAAAGGAATAACTGAAATTTTGTTTCAAGTTCTTTTTTTTGGGGTGGGGTGGAGAGGGGAGGACCAGAGGTACCCAACAGTGACACTAAAATAATAAGTAGACCATACCTGAAAATTTCTCATAAAACAGTTGCAAGTATCCACAGACATACTCCATAATCTCCGTATTGGTGAAAGAAAAAGATTTTTTCTTGTCTGTAACTTACAATATGTGTGCTGGTACAAAATTTTACATTTGACTTATAACCATGATAGCTTGATGAATTTCAGATCTGAATCCAAGATGTGAGGTTAGCCTTGGTCTTTCATGCAGCTGATCTGGTGGATAGTTGAGAAAATTCAGCATCCCTTTGAATCGCTTGTATATAAATATTGCCTTATATTGCATATTCTGTCTTGTCCCTAACAAAGCTGCAGATCCTTTTAACTGCTTGGCATTTTGTAGGTAAGTGAGTGATGCGATTATATTGTGACGTCAAAGCTCTAAATAACAGAATATTATCATGCTTTACATGTTGCTATGCATAAACCTTCAAACTAACTCTGCATTAAAATAATCAGTAAAAGATAGTGGTCTAAGTATTTAATTACTCATTCAGCCCTTGGGCAACTACTCTGGCAAGAAATATTAGCCCTGTGTGAGTCAGAAAAGTCTGTAGTTACTTCTTGCTGCATTTCTCCATCAGCAATTAAGAACAGAGAGCAATACCACAATACTGCTTTGTTTGTGTGCTGCTGCTGCTTGGATTATTCACACCTGTTAAGGAAATAGCAAGCAACCCTAACAACAGAATAAAACAGTAAAAAGTATTAGTGCATTGAAAAATATTGATCACAAATTTTTGTGACTTGTATGTCTTACAAAGCACTGAGTATGTGTCTAACTAAGGATATGAGTAATCATATCCTTAAACTCACTTCAAGCCATATTCGTTTTGAGTTATATTTAAATGCATATCCGTCCCTTGGCTCAACAGGAACTGGATTGCAGTTGTTTGTCTAATAATATCACTTAATTAGTGCCTTTCTCAGTCAGGTCTGTCTACTAAACAATCCTCTAAGAAACAAAAGACAGGAAAATCCACTTCCCTTTTTTATTACATTTAAAAAAAAAATAATTAGCTCAGAATTAACATATGGTGCTCTTTTATGAAAGATAAAATGACTGTGTTGTTGTATAATCATGCTGTGATACAGAATGAAAATAGACTTCAGGCCATACGTTCAGGTTGGCCCCTTTCTCTAACCTACACATCTTTTTCTGTTGGGGGAATATTACTGCAGTTAAAAAGAACTGCTCTTTCAACACTCTGTAAAGGTATTTCTGTATTTGTAGTACAATTTAACAAAGGTTTTCACTGGATTACAAGGTGATGGGAGAAGAGTAGAGGAAAGAAATATACCTGCTTAAAAACAGGACATGAAAGCATGGCACAAAACCTAAAGACAAAAAATGAATGCTTCACTATGCAAAAATTTACCTCTTGTGATAAATATATGATCTGCTCTTATCATGTGTTTGAAGCTTTGTTATCCTTGCTTTTCAGTAAGGAAATATCCAAACTTTATTTACTACATAGTTTCTGCACTTTGTGTTTGTCATTCAGATGTTGGTAGGTTTCATAAGAAGAATCCTCCAGTTTTTAATGGTTTGAAATGTTGTCCAAGAATGTCCTGTTATCCAAAAGGATTTGCTATCTGCTGAAGACCAAATGGAAAAGATTGGGGACCTTTCCTAAAGCGTGCCTGTTGGTGCTAACTCAAGACAGAACTTTAGGTGATCAAAAATTAATCTAGGCATTTAACCCAGTATCTTTTATACTGGGTGCTCTGCCCATTGGATCCTGTTTTCTTTAATTTCCTAAAAACTAAAATACAGACCCAATCCAGAAAAGTCATCATAACTATTTTTTATTTTTAAAGGAATCCCACTGAAATTAAATAAGTCTGTAAGGTCTTTGTCAAACAGAAGCCTTATTTCTTTCTTCTTCTGTCTTTCCCAATGAAATCTTTACAGAGAAATATCTGCTCCTTATGTGAAATAACAAATGAAAGTTCCTCTATGACCTCAGAGATCATAGAATAAAATAGATGAATGATTTATTTCTAGTAAAAAATGACCAAGGGTTGTCTTGCCATGTTACTGAGCTAAACAGGGCAAAGGGTATGTAAGTACTCATCTTAATGGTGAAACTAGAAGAACTGTATCTTAAATAAAGTGTTGGGGGCTTCTGGCATTGTGAGCTGTATCAGAAAGAAGAGGGAAGAGCTTCTGTAATTGATAAGAGGGGGAAATCAGGTGTTTGAGCTTGATCATGCAATGGCAGTTCATTGTTCTTATCTTCTGTCTCAGTCAACAGCAACTGTTTTTCCACAAAAAGTATTTTCCCAATTTGTGTTGGTTTTGCATGGCAAGGTTTTGGTAGCGGGGGGGCTACAGGGGTGGCTTCTGTGAGAAGCTGCTAGAAGCTTCCCCTGTGTCTGACAGAGCCAATGCCAGCCGGCTCCTAGACAGACCCGCCGCTGGCCAAGGCCAAGCCAATCAGCGCCTCTGTGATAACATATTTAAGAAAGACAAAAACAGTTAGAGAGCGCTTTTGCAGCCAGAGAGAGGAGTGAGAAGATGTAAGAACATCTGCAGACACCAAGGTCAGTGCAGAAGGAGGGGGAGGAGGTGCTCCAGGCGCCGGAGCAAGATCCCCCTGCAGCCCGTGGTGAAGACCATGGTGAAGCAGGCTGTTCCCCTGCAGCCCATGGAGGGAGGATGAGGGGGTGTAGAGATTCCACCTGCAGCCCGTGGAGGACCCCACGCCGGAGCAGGTGGAGACACCTGAAGGAGGCTGTGGCCCCGTGGGAAGCCCGCGCTGGAGCAAGCTCCTGGCAGGACCTGTGGATCCGTGGAGAGAGGAGCCCACGCCAGAGCAGGTTTGCTGACAGGACTTGTGACCCCGTGGGGGACCCACGCTGGAGCAGTTTGCTCCTGAAGGGCTGCACCCCGTGGAGGAGACTCATGTTGGAGAAGGCCGTGAAGGACTGTCTCCCATGAGAGGGACTCCATGCTGGAGCAGGGGAACGATGAGAGGAGTCCTCCCCCTGAGGATGAAGAAGCGGCAGAAACACCGCGTGATGAACTGACCGTAACCCCCACTCCCCGTCCCCCTGTGCCGCTGGGGGGGGCAGAGGTTGAAGCCGGGAGTGAAGTTGAGCCCGGGAAGATGGGAGGGGTGGGGGGAGGTGTTTTTAAGATTTGGTTTTATTTCTCATTCCTCTACTCTGTTTTGCTTAGTAACAAATAAGATGAATTCCCTCTCTAAGTTCGGTCTGTTTTGCTCATGATGATAATTAGAGAATGATCTCTCCCTGTCCTTATCTCGACCCGTAAGTTTTTTTTCATTGTACCTTTTCTCCCCTGTCTAATGAAAGAGGGGAGTGATAGAGCGGCTCTGGTGGGCACCTGGCCCTCAGCCAGGGTCAACCCACCACAGTCTTTTTTGGCGCCCAACGTGGGGCACGAGAGACTCGAGATAAGGATAGTAATTGGAAGAGGTAACGGGCAAAACATTGACTGAACGTAACTTGAGAGTGATATATTTGTGAAGGGACTAGAGATAGATTTTGTGTGTAGATTGTCCACTCTTGTTTGGTGTTGTGATAGTGTTGTTTTGATGTTGGTGTGGGGAATTCTTTTTTTTTTTTTCTTTTTCTTTGTTGATGTGATTAGTGTTTGTGAAGTTTTGTGTTGAATGTATATTTTAATGGTAATTCTTAAATATGTGATTCACAGAGGTGAGGGGTGGAATGTGTTGGTTTTGCGTGGCAAGGTTTTGGTAGCGGGGGGGCTACAGGGGTGGCTTCTGTGAGAAGCTGCTAGAAGCTACCCCTGTGTCTGATAGAGCCAATGCCAGCCGGCTCCTAGACAGACCCGCCGCTGGCCAAGGCCAAGCCAATCAGCGCCTCTGTGATAACATATTTAAGAAAGACAAAAACAGTTAGAGAGCGCTTTTGCAGCCAGAGAGAGGAGTGAGAAGATGTAAGAACATCTGCAGACACCAAGGTCAGTGCAGAAGGAGGGGGAGGAGGTGCTCCAGGCGCCGGAGCAAGATCCCCCTGCAGCCCGTGGTGAAGACCATGGTGAAGCAGGCTGTTCCCCTGCAGCCCATGGAGGGAGGATGAGGGGGTGTAGAGATTCCACCTGCAGCCCGTGGAGGACCCCACGCCGGAGCAGGTGGAGACACCTGAAGGAGGCTGTGGCCCCGTGGGAAGCCCGCGCTGGAGCAAGCTCCTGGCAGGACCTGTGGATCCGTGGAGAGAGGAGCCCACGCCAGAGCAGGTTTGCTGACAGGACTTGTGACCCCGTGGGGGACCCACGCTGGAGCAGTTTGCTCCTGAAGGGCTGCACCCCGTGGAGGAGACTCATGTTGGAGAAGGCCGTGAAGGACTGTCTCCCATGAGAGGGACTCCATGCTGGAGCAGGGGAACGATGAGAGGAGTCCTCCCCCTGAGGATGAAGAAGCGGCAGAAACACCGCGTGATGAACTGACCGTAACCCCCACTCCCCGTCCCCCTGTGCCGCTGGGGGGGGCAGAGGTTGAAGCCGGGAGTGAAGTTGAGCCCGGGAAGATGGGAGGGGTGGGGGGAGGTGTTTTTAAGATTTGGTTTTATTTCTCATTCCTCTACTCTGTTTTGCTTAGTAACAAATAAGATGAATTCCCTCTCTAAGTTCGGTCTGTTTTGCTCATGATGATAATTAGAGAATGATCTCTCCCTGTCCTTATCTCGACCCGTAAGTTTTTTTTCATTGTACCTTTTCTCCCCTGTCTAATGAAAGAGGGGAGTGATAGAGCGGCTCTGGTGGGCACCTGGCCCTCAGCCAGGGTCAACCCACCACAGTCTTTTTTGGCGCCCAACGTGGGGCACGAGAGACTCGAGATAAGGATAGTAATTGGAAGAGGTAACGGGCAAAACATTGACTGAACGTAACTTGAGAGTGATATATTTGTGAAGGGACTAGAGATAGATTTTGTGTGTAGATTGTCCACTCTTGTTTGGTGTTGTGATAGTGTTGTTTTGATGTTGGTGTGGGGAATTCTTTTTTTTTTTTTCTTTTTCTTTGTTGATGTGATTAGTGTTTGTGAAGTTTTGTGTTGAATGTATATTTTAATGGTAATTCTTAAATATGTGATTCACAGAGGTGAGGGGTGGAATGTGTTGGTTTTGCGTGGCAAGGTTTTGGTAGCGGGGGGGCTACAGGGGTGGCTTCTGTGAGAAGCTGCTAGAAGCTACCCCTGTGTCTGATAGAGCCAATGCCAGCCGGCTCCTAGACAGACCCGCCGCTGGCCAAGGCCAAGCCAATCAGCGCCTCTGTGATAACATATTTAAGAAAGACAAAAACAGTTAGAGAGCGCTTTTGCAGCCAGAGAGAGGAGTGAGAAGATGTAAGAACATCTGCAGACACCAAGGTCAGTGCAGAAGGAGGGGGAGGAGGTGCTCCAGGCGCCGGAGCAAGATCCCCCTGCAGCCCGTGGTGAAGACCATGGTGAAGCAGGCTGTTCCCCTGCAGCCCATGGAGGGAGGATGAGGGGGTGTAGAGATTCCACCTGCAGCCCGTGGAGGACCCCACGCCGGAGCAGGTGGAGACACCTGAAGGAGGCTGTGGCCCCGTGGGAAGCCCGCGCTGGAGCAAGCTCCTGGCAGGACCTGTGGATCCGTGGAGAGAGGAGCCCACGCCAGAGCAGGTTTGCTGACAGGACTTGTGACCCCGTGGGGGACCCACGCTGGAGCAGTTTGCTCCTGAAGGGCTGCACCCCGTGGAGGAGACTCATGTTGGAGAAGGCCGTGAAGGACTGTCTCCCATGAGAGGGACTCCATGCTGGAGCAGGGGAACGATGAGAGGAGTCCTCCCCCTGAGGATGAAGAAGCGGCAGAAACACCGCGTGATGAACTGACCGTAACCCCCACTCCCCGTCCCCCTGTGCCGCTGGGGGGGGCAGAGGTTGAAGCCGGGAGTGAAGTTGAGCCCGGGAAGATGGGAGGGGTGGGGGGAGGTGTTTTTAAGATTTGGTTTTATTTCTCATTCCTCTACTCTGTTTTGCTTAGTAACAAATAAGATGAATTCCCTCTCTAAGTTCGGTCTGTTTTGCTCATGATGATAATTAGAGAATGATCTCTCCCTGTCCTTATCTCGACCTGTAAGTTTTTTTTCATTGTACCTTTTCTCCCCTGTCTAGTGAAAGAGGGGAGTGATAGAGCGGCTCTGGTGGGCACCTGGCCCTCAGCCAGGGTCAACCCACCACACAATTTTACAGGTGGAACAACACAGACATAGGGAGATGAAGCCCTAGATCCTCAGCAGCATTTAGCCACACAACTCCACTTGATAACTGCTGATCCCAAGCACCTAACGATGCTCAACACATGGAATAAAATTAACTGCTGAAATACTCCGACCCGTCAGCAGCAGAGGCAGCGGCAGAAGCACAGACCGTCCCAGACCGCAATGCCGCCCTGTGTCCCTGCAAATACCCGAGATGCTCAAGCAATGTGCATGGGGAGTGCATGGGGAGTGCCCCTGCTCTCGGTGGTCCACATGGACCAAAGGCACGTGGCAGCTCTCAGAGCTGGCCTGACAGAGACCCCTGTGCAGCGGACAGGTGTTAGCATCATGTCTTTATAAAACTGTTTGGTTGTTTGCGAGCCTAAATTCCTGTTGTGATATTGCCACCAAGGTCAGTAGTTTGTTGTGGGCATCAGGCAGCAAATTTCTGTGTTGTTCAGTGGTGATGCTGGCACCCAGAGCACTAGTTAAAACAAATACCTAAAGTTTTAGCTGTCTTAAGTTTAAAACAGAAACATGTTAAAGGCACAGGATGCTTGCTGGCTGGGCTGAGCACAGCACAAGGAGAGGTTTCTGTGGTTTTTGTTTCATTGTGGCCAGTTTCATTAAAATCAATGACAATAGCTACAAGGGACTTGAAGAAGCAAGAACATAAGTGCAAAATGAAGTAGAAGAAACAAAATGTTAGAACAAAACTCTTCATCCTTAAACAACATAGATAATATATGTAACTTTTTTTCTTTTCCCTAGACACTCCATGCTGGAGTGTCTCTGCTTTTTCTTCTGTTCCTCAAATTTATTGAGCTGCAGTACAGCCTGGAACTCAAAGTAAGTATTGTCACTTTGAGAATAGAGCTGATTTATCAGAAGGAAGATTTTACATTCTGCATGGAATATCTGATGAGGTGAACTGTTTTTCCTAACAATGTCTTACAGATTATTATCAGAAGCCATTAAAAAACCAAACCAACCAAAAAACACCCCCCCCCCCCCCCCCAAAAAAAAAAAAAATAATCAAGGGCATTCCAAAAGAAAAGAAATCAGTTTTTATGGAAGAGATAGATTTTCCGGCAAATCGAAGGAAGAAGCATCTTCCTCACATTATTAATCTTCCTTGAAACCATGTTAACATTCAAATATACTGTGTTTTAAACTACTTCAAAGTAAAACCAAAACAAATCCAAACAAAACATAACAAAATAAAACAAACAAACAAACAAATCACCAAAACCCCATCATAAATTTATTTTGAAATTACTGGAAAGATGGATACGTAGCAAATGCATTAAATGAACTGTTTTGTTCTTAATCCATTTTGTGTTTTATAGTGTGTGAAAACTGTTAAATATATCCTTTTAAATGCTCAGTTACAGTCAAAACAGCTGTTTAATTCCCTTAAAAAGGGATATTTTTTATTATTATTGAAGGGAAAGATTAAAAAGTCTTTACATTGCCAGAGACAAAATGGGCACAGTTTATACTGGACAAAAGCATAATATATTTTATAAATATTTAGAGTGTTCCAATGTCTTGTTATACATATTTTTGCAACAAGTATAGTGTATTTTAACTTAAAAGTATGTGAAACAGAATTCAGTTTTCATGTAATGTTTTAGCTTTAATTCACTGAACTTTAAAGTACAAGTACTTTTGAAATTAAAATTATTTTCAATGTTAAAAATACTTTTACTGACTGTACACTAGTTTTATTTTAATGCTTAATGCAGCTGTAGTATCTGCAAATCTAGTTTTACATTCTCATTGCAGTTCATGTATGTGATTTAAATTTTAGTATTTACAGGGGGAAGGGTGCTAGTAAAAACAAATTAAAAAAAAAGCAGTTCCTTACTTCTGCTTCAATGTTTTATAACTTTTACACTGTTTAGCACTGATGCAACATAAATGTACTACTAATGTTAAATAATGTTCAGTCTATTTTCTTTTGCATTTAATCACTGCTAATTTTCAAAACTATCTCTTTTATCCACTTTACAATGAATTAATATTCCTGTGCAGAGGAAAAAACCACACCTCTTAACATTCTCTCCATGTTCTCCTGACAGATGCACTATTGCAATTATTTTACTAAAAAAGCCATCTGACACTATAGCAATTTCTTTTTGCTAAGAGGAATAGTAACTGTAGTCTGTAATGATTTGCCACTTCATACAAGATTGTGCTCATATCAAGATGTGATACTGTAATACAATGAAAGACAAAAAAGAAGAAAATTTTGAAATGAAGATATTTCATCCTTTTACAAAAGAGGAATGTGAAATATACAGGGAAAATTGCAATGACTCAATGTGTACCTTCCTCCTGTAAGAGGTACCAGCGAAATGAGTGGGCATGCTGACATTACTGCTGCACGGTCCCTGCACCCCACTCGTGCTTTCCAACAGGAGTCGACAAAGCCTGTTCCTTGCTCAGCAGAAGCCTGATGCTTTCTGTGAGAGGGCTGAGTACAGTGTGGGACTGCTGAGTGGAAGAAATGATAACATTTTGCTGTGAGGTGGCTCATGGTTTTTTGCATTTTGGAAGGGATCTGGTGAATTTTGTTCTTTCCTTTGCTGGAAGAGAAGCCTGGGGACAAGTTAGTAACAATGATTGCAGTGATCCATTTTCAGTCCCATGGGCACTGGAATTACTTTTTCCTCCATTCCCCTCTCTTCATTCTCTGGCTGCAAGTACCTCTCTAGATATTAGACTGGAACACTAAAGAGAAGGCCTACTATAAGCATGGACAGTTTGCAAAGTTGTCTCTTCAGAAGCTGTCATTTTTCAGGGTAAAAGAAAAAGGTAGTTCCTTGAGGCTAGCAATCACCCTTCAGATGCAAATTCCAGGCAGAAAGCCAACCATAATTGAGAGTCCTTTAATGAGATGCTCAGCATGATTTCAGAAGCTACACGGTCAGGGGCAGGCAGGCTGTCATTTCAGAAGACATTTTGGATTTGTTTGGGTTTTTTTATTTCACGCCTAGAGATTGATATGATGGAGATGAAAAGCTGGGCCATAAAATAAAACCACTTTTAGAAACCTTGCACACAACAAATCAGACATTTACCGCTACTGTGTGAGAGTCGTCTCTTTGACACAGAGTCACACCTTTGAAACATCTCATTTGTTTGCAGAACTATCCTGAGATTTAACTGCTATAACATTCCATAATAGCTGTTAGGGAATTCCTCGTGGGCCAGCTTGAGACTTCAGGCACAGCCTAGGACAAAGGGCTGAGCAAAAGCTGAATGAAACCTTGAGTAACCCACGGAGGCATTGTTTTCTGGAAATGGATAACAATTCTCCTGCCACAGCTTTCTTTCTCAGTGGGTTTGTGAGATAGCCTGTATACACAGCACACGCTGCTGCTGCCTCCATCCCACTTCACTCTGAGCAGTTAGGGGTCAGCAGAGGGATGGTTTTGCTTATTTCCTTGCAGCACTCTAGGGAAAGATAAAAGGGCTGCGGCAGAGCCAGTCCTCTTCCTACATTTCTGGACCACTCAGGTAGCATGAGCAAAGGGGTCAGCAGGGCACTGATTTCCTTTCCATCCTGAGGGATGTGTAGGTCAGCCTGCACTGTGGCTCGTGGGGAGCAGTTTCAAGGGAAGGAAGAAAGGAAACCCAGGGAGTACCACCAATGCTTTTGCTAATCCTAGATTACTGTATCACATCTACAACTGATGGCACGACCAGGAAATACTATGAAATAAATGACATATTTACAGTCCTATATGAATAAAATCCACCTATTAAATACAGTTTAGGCTGTAAAGTCTTCTTCAGGCATGTGTTGTAACAACTGTTAGCCCCTGACAGCCCTTCAATCTTAAATAGCAGAAAGAAATTTTGCAATGTAATAACTTGCTGCAGAAGTTTAAAAACCAAGTTAATTGTCATTTCTGTCACAATATTGCTTTACTACTTTTATTTTAGGGAACCATGGAGGTTTAACATTAAGAAGCATGCTGACATATTTTACAAAAGGAAAGTGCAATATAAAGATTTCTTAAAAGCATATCTGTTTGTCTATATTCATATTTCTGAAGGGTTGGTTACTGAAAAGTGACTAGTGCTGTCTCTGTTGCTAGTTACTCTTTGCAAACTGACAGTATGCTTGTGGTTATAAACATTACAGCTGCAAGAAAAACCCTTCTTAAGCTAAGAGGTTGTGGTAAATATTAGGGCCATGAGATTTGTGAAATGAGCAAGTACAGACACTGCTGTCTTGGGATACTGAGCTATAGATTGCAATTCTGGGAAATAATATCATCAATACAGGATTCATAAAGAAGTAGGGCAAAGATCTACAGCTTGGAGTCTGTAATCATTTTGATTCAGTTCAACCTAGCTATACAGCGGGAGTCTCCTTTGTTATAGTCGAGCTACTTTACATAGCACCCAGAAAGATCTTGGCAATTTTTTCAAGTCTGAGTTGCATTTGCATGCCTTCATTGAATAGTATCAGTTACCTTTCCCCTTCATATCAATTACACAAAAAGATCTCTATGTGTGTCTTATCCACTATAAGAAAAAATGTCAAGAATTGCATAGCAGTTTTACAGCACCTTTGTTTCACAAAGACTATCCATATTTTTAGTACTCTTAATTGGTCAGGTTTCAGATCATCACCCCCCAAAATATGGGTGAAGCTCAGTCTTCTCCTTTTTCCTTATCAAATTTTATTGCCCTAAAAATTTTGAAAAACAAATATGCATAGGCAGATGAAGGAAGGAATAAGAAAATTATTTTTCAGATATTTTCACTGTGGAAAAGTAATTTCAAAATCACCACCTGTTAAGGGAAAATAAATAAAAGCAGTATCCTCAATTGCTGAAACACAGGCCTGTGAAGTTATTGTGCTTTCATGACAGGTCCTTTACATTATAATGAAAATTATTTGTCTGTACTGGAATTATGTAAAGAGAAAGAAAAGATGGGAAATTCTTGGTATAAAAGTATATCTACATTGAAATGTATAGATCCCATAGAGATAGCAAATAATTTTAAAGCTTTCTAATTTTTAATCAATCTGTGATTAAAGCAGAACTTCTGGAGGATCTATGACACTTATACTGTTTTGCTAATGTTTTGAACTGCATTGATTCTGTATTTTTATTGATAGACTTGGAACTTTTAATTATTACTTTTATTTTTAATTAGTTCTCCTGTCCCAGAGATAGTACAAGCATTTGTAACTAAGGGGAGTGTATAATTTTACAGTGATACTGCTGTGTAGCATAGGGTAAAACAAGTTGGGTTTTACTTCACAGTAACATTTTAAACTTAATGTAAATTATTTGAGTCAGTGACATAAAAAAGCCACAATATGAATACACATTGTAATTTCTGCAAATAACCTCAGCAGTATTTATTTGTGTTAGTACTCCAGAATGGAAAAAAATGTTAAAATGCTACAAACTGACAAGTATAAACCAGAATACAAATAGTGGAATATATTGTGTAAATAACTCAGCTAAGATTGTGTCGGGCGCTGCATGACAATAAAAAGCCTGCAGTGTGCAGCGTGTGTTTCCTGGCACGCACGCTTTGCTGGCTCCCCGACCATCAGCAGGAGTCGGAGCATGCCCCATTGCTCCGCACACCCTGGGGGGACGCTGGGGTGCATGGGCAGGAACGGTGCGGTGGGAAGGGCTGCCGGCAGGGCTTGCAGGATGTGTGTGGGGATGCATTTGCTCGTTTCCTCGTCCATGGACTGTGTCCAGGGTGAGTGCCTGGGCTCCAGCACTGAGACTACAGTACCTACCTGCCTGGAAGTGCACCATGGTTTTTCAGAAAGCCATGCACATTTTTAATTATTTTCTGCATCAAAGTCCATGAGTAATCACATGGGAGACCTCCGCTTTTAAAATTGAATATGCACCTTTTTTTTCTTTTTGTACAGACAAACTACCAGAGAGGGACAGTGCAAGTGAGAGCTCAGGCACAGAAGAGAGATCCATGCCAAGGGAGCAAAATGGTAAAAATGGCAACAAATCCCCCACTACATGAACACCAGTCATGTATCTTAAAGGCTTTCCTTTTCTTCAGTCCAGCTAACTGAGAATAGATGCAGTATTTCTCTTCCTCAGATGAGAGGTTGTTCTGAAATCCAGAAGAATCTATGCAGAAATTTGTTGTTGTATTTGCCCAACCCTAACCAACATTATGGTCAATCCTGATTTCTTTCTCACTGACCCAGAGATTATTTTCTATATGAGCAAAACTAAATGGTAAGCATATTTGCTGTAAAAAACTCTTACAGTCACAGGCACTTCCCTGGAACAAATGTGTATGTAACTAGCATCAAAGGATAAAATCCCACTTATTTATGTATGCAGTAAATAGAAACATAGAATCATAGAATCATTTAGGTTGGAAAACATCCTTATGATCATTGAGTCCAACTGTTAACCTAGCACTGCCAATTCGACCACTAAACCATGTCCCTAAGCACCACATCTACATGTCTTTTAAATACCTCCGGGGATGGTGACTCAGCCACTTCCCTGGGCAGCCTGGTCCAATGTCAGTGAAGAAATTTTTCCTAATATCCAATCTAAACCTCCCCTGATGCAACTTGAGGCCATTTCTTCTTGTCCTGTCTCTTGTTACTTGGGTGAAGAGACCAACACCCACCTGTCTACAACCTCCTTTCAGGTAGTTGTAGAGAGCGATAAGGTCTCCCCTCAGCCTCCTCTTCTCCAGCCTAAACAGTCCCAGTTCCCTCAGCCGCTCCTCATAAGACTTGTGCTCTAGTTCTGGGATCCACCACTTTTACAGGATTAGTCCTGCAGTATCATTGTACTTAAGGCTTTTACACTACCACTACAGAGTGGGATGTCACCACAGTTCCTGCATAGCCCTTGCTTGGTTTAGACAGCAGTCTGGAAGCATCAACTAGACAAAATGCAACTATCTAAGGATACTTTTTTTATTATTCTGAGCAAAGACTTAAAGTTTCTTTTGCTGCATGAATTATTTAATACGGTTTCAAAGAAACAAAGGTCCTTGATTTTTGATGGTGTTAATTTTAACTGAAGAAAATATCAAGACCAGTCACTTAAACTGACACCAGGGAAAAAAAAAAGAAGGAAAAAAAAAAGAAGGGAAAAAAAAAAAAAAAAGAAAAAGAAATTAGCTACTATGACTTCCTGAAAGCAAAAAAGAAATACCCTTGTTTTCAAAGTTGCATTCAGTGTCATATCAAGTGGTTGTACTAATAATACGAACCACAAACAAATTGATTTAGGAGAGAAACTACGTTATGACTTGTAATTTCTTACCACTTTGGAGTCAATCTTTAAAATCTATGCCCAAAACAGCATTCTTGTCAATGTTCTTTGATTTGCACATGACCTTTAATATTGCTGTGCTGGTCTCTCAGGGTCAAGGTTTTTTTTAAAAAATAAGTGTCTAAAGTTTGATTTCTAAATCTATATTTATGTCCCTGAATTGACAGCTTGATTTTACAAAAGCCTTGAGCATCAAGCAGTTCCCATTGATTTAATAATGGAGTTGGATGGTGCAAGATCAATACTGTTAGGTGCCTAAATACCTTCTAGCATCAGGGCTCTGCAGGCTCTGGTAATGCTGTATCATTGTGACCAGTTATTTTGATTTGTCACTACACAATGTATGGGAGATGTCATTGTTGTCGTACATTAGTGTATTTCCTGATCCTGTGATTTCAGCTACAGCCAACAATATTGCAACAATATTTCTGTGATCCTTATTTCCACAGTACTGAATCTGAAGTAAATAAGCTAGACATCACAAAAATCAGATCACATAGACGATGCTTTGTGATGATTACAAAAACTCTCCAGTGATAAGGTCACTGACAACTGAATCACACACCTGTTGAAAGGCAGAAATAATAATCTCAGAAACAAAAACAGAGGTTCATCTGAATACACACTTCTGTCCTGACAGGGGCTAGCATCCAGGCTATAAATGAGAAACAAACACAGGAATGAGGATTGGTATGATAGAGAGAATAGTAGAAGAGATTTTATAATCTTTTATAAATGACATGAGCTGTTTTAAGATATAATAAGACTTTAGGAAGAATTGAATAAAAGAGAATGAAATAACTATATAGAGGAAAATATTAAATTTTATATATATACACACACATATTTGCAACATACATATTTATATAAAAACATATACATACATATATAAACATAAATATATATATTATTTATGCCAGTACCTATTTTTTAAGATACAAATATACGTAGAGAACAGATATAGAAGTCGAGCAGACTGGGAAGAAAGCTGCTGTTTAAAACACATAGTCCTCTGTTGAAATGAAAAAATAAGTTCAGTCTGAAGATTAGGTCCAAAATGGTTTTGATGATGCTTTAAAGGAGAAGGAGAGAAGTTAGAAGCAGAGGAAGTGAAGAGCCAAGACTTTGTATGAGACTGAGACCCTCCCCCGTTCCCTGCTTGGATCATCCCTTGCACTTAGGGGGAAGCTTGACCGATAACACACTCTCAGACATCTTATATTGTTGCTTGCAGAAGTGATCAGCACATCCTTCTGTCAAAGAAACTATTTATGACACTTCTTTCACGTCTTTCTTCCCGTCTACTTAGACTCATTCTTCACATAATTCTGAAAAAAAACCCAAAACCCACCAATCTATAGCTGTCATTGCTGTACAGGCTCAGCAACACAGCAAAATCACAGCAACTTTTTCTGTTCAGTGTTGAACTCTTTCCATTTAAGATCCATATCAAGCATCTGATTCTTTATTTGGATATTTACAGTATTTTTGCACTTGAACTGCTTACACAACTGCCTCTAGAAAGTGTTAGCAAACTCTTTATTCAAGTGTCAAGGATAAGCCAAAATGACTCAAAAAATCATGAAATCATAGACTGAGGGAATAGTTTTGGTTGGAAGGGATATTTAAAGGTCATCTGTCCAACCCCCTGCCATGGGCATGGACATCTTTCACTAGATCAAAGCCCCATTCAACCTGACTTTGAACACTTCCAGTGACAGGACATACACAACTTCTCCAGGCAACCTGTGCCAGTGTCACACCACATTCACCGCAAGATTTTTTTTTTCCTTATATCCACTCTAAATTTACCCTCTTTCAGTTTAAAACCTTGGTCCCTTATCCTGTCCCTATAGGCCCTGGTAAAAAGTCTCCCTCCATGTTAAAGACTCTCCTTGTCACAAAACTTCTTCATCCTGTGAAGTAATTTTGCTGAAAGCAAAGCAAGGTTCTTCTGAATATAGTACATTAGTTCTGAACAATAGGGTTAGGAATTTATTTTGTATCCAAGTAGAAGAAACTACTACAAAGTTTTTGCATTTTGTACTCTGATTACCTTACACATGCAGTTTCCTCCAAATATCTGTTGAATACCATAGCAGAGACTTCAGATAATCTTTCGTGAAATTAAAAAGTATATAGTATTCCATTTGAAGATTATGATGAAAATGTGAAGTCACGAATTGGTTTGGATTTTAGAGTTTTTAGGATGTCAAGAGGACGGGGCCAGACCCTTCTCAATGGTGCCCAGTGACAGGACAAGGGGCAATGGGCACAAACTGGAACACAGGAAGTTCCATCTCAACATGAGGAAAAACATCTTCACTGTGAGGTTGACCGAGCACTGGAACAGGCTGCCCAGAGAGGCTGTGCAGTCTCCTTCTGTGGAGATATTCAAAACCCACCTGGACATGATCCTGTGCAACCTGCTGTAGGTGATCCTGCTCTAGCAGGGCAGTTGGACTAGATGATCTCCAGAGGTCCTTTCAACCCCTACCATTCTGTGATTCTGTGAACCTGTTTTTTAGGAGTCTATGAAAAGCATAAGATCCTTGGATGCCCACTGTTTAAAAACACTCTTGAAAATCTCATCCTTAAAATGCTCCTCTAGCTCTTGGTCTTAGTTCAAACTGGTTATAATTTCTAAATATTTTTAGTTAGTATTTTTCTGGGTTTATACTTAAATTGCTGTATATAAAATGCTTTCTTCAATACCAACTCAAATTTGGGGGTTTGCAAAACTAGATCAATGTGGGGTTTGTGTGCAAAAGAACAATGTTCATTAGGAACCTCCATAAACAGGTATTTACAAAACTTCCACAACTGTGGCTCAGATCTGTATTTCCCATCATATAGTCACAAATTTCTTCCAGGGCATACAACAATCTTTGAGACTTTGATCTTGGTCCATCCTTTGAGGACATGAAGACAAGGCGACTTCTTAAATAATGCAACTTGTGCAATCTCCCAGGCAAATGGCAAATTAATCAGTCTCTGAATCCTTGTTTTTTTGAAGACTTGTGCATTTTTAAAGAAGATGGAGTAATTGTTTAGTGACTTGGTGCCATTGATTTTCATTATGGATGGTGTTGACTGGGTCTGTGTCAGGTCACCTGGGAGAGATAGCCTTTGCATAGCTAAATAAAATGGGGAAAGTACCACTTCTTATTCCATATTCACGAGGAAAGCTCCAGTCCTTGAAGTAAGTTTTGTGTGACCTTCTTGTTAAAGCAACTTTTGTTTCTTAGTCATTTGAATAAATGAGAGAAATGCAGTACTGCATAGGCATGAAATAGAGGTCTGGATTTTACAGGTCAATAGTTTCTTAGTTAAGAAAAGTTGATCAGAAGAAAAAGTTTAAGACAATATAGAAATGCTCTCATTTGCTAAATGCATATAGTACTACTTGATATCTCCATTAAAACCAACTGAAATAAAAATGAAACATCCAGTGAACAGAAACACACTTATTTTAAGGTGTGTGGTAATTTGCAAGTTCTTATAAATTTTCTGTAATTCTGTTGAGCAGAAGATAGAAATGCCATAATATACTCATATTTAACCAAGATACAAATTTAACCTGCCAACCTCTAGGCCTTTCCCTCTTACGATAGCACTTGTTATTTTGAAGTTTTTATAATTTTTATATTTTCAGGTGTGACACAGAATTATTTCTAAATTACACTAAAATGCTTCTTCCTTCGACTTCAGAGTATTGAAAATATACCAGTTCAGTCTCACCTCAGATTTTGCTTTCAAGTTTTGGGCTTTTTTTGTTTATTTTGTGTGGTTGGGTTGGGGTTTTTGTCACTTTCTTCAGCTCTTCTTGTTTCTGGATTTCCCCCCCTCTTTCTTCTGTCTAATTCTTGTCTGTCCTTGCCAGAACTTTTTCTGTTCTCAAAAAGCCCAATCTCACTCAATCTCATTGAAATGAAGTCTATAATTTTAGGTTTTTACAATAGTTACTAGGTTTTAGGAAGAAATCACACCCTTGTCATATTATGATGACTCAGTGAATTTCTCCAGAGGAAAATGTGATTTTTAAAGGTTTCTTGGCTGGCAGTTCTTTTTAGATATCTGCCACAGCATATTCTCTCATAATGATAACTACATGATGAGAGTCTGTGAGCTGTTCCACAGTTCAGCAGGCAGTAAGAAATGGAGGTTTTCTAGGATGAAGTGTCTTGGAAAATAGGACACTTCATTTTGTGTGGTAATTTACTTGTAAATGTAGTCATCAGAAGCCATTGTTATTTACTCAACCTGCTTCCATAAACAGGTCAATTAAAATCTTACCAAACGCATTCCCAGATAAAGGCAAAGGAACATTGTTAAAATACTGTTAGAGCATTTGGGGATAGCTGACAGGTAATTTGAGACTACAAAGGTTTTTGATTCATTGACCAAGTATTCCTCCCATAAAGGCTAATATGAAACTCTTTAGAAAGCTATTAAGCATCTCTTATACTTCCTGTGTTTGCTCTAATAATAGCTTTGGGATGCATAATAACCACTTTTCATTCCTATCAGTCAGGTCAGAGGGGGGGTAAAGGGAGGAAGCTAATGAGCATGAGGTCCACGAAGAAAACAGTGGTGCATTTGCCAGTAATAACTTAAATGGATTGTCTTTAACAAGAAAAGATTATTAAATACCATCCTGTTTTGGTGGAGCAGTCATCTACTGTGAAAGGAGAGAAAGGGACTGTGTCTGAGCTCTTACTCACCCTTACACTATTTCCTCATCTGTAAAGTCCATTGGGTATGGATGGTATTTGCTATACTGGGGTGTAAATCCATGTTGAAGTACTTTGAGCTACAGCTTCAGGTGATGCACAGCAGTGGAAACCACAGAGTGTACCCTAACGTCTTTCCTAGAGCAAAAAGGCTGAGCTGGAGAAGTATCTGAAAATTGGCACTGTCTTCCTCTGGTACACAGGGAAGAAGCTTTGAGGTTTTCCACTTGAAATAATTCATGAGTACTCTGGTGACATTTGTTACTTGTCAATGATGGTGTAACAGCTCCTGTCAATTATGTCTTTATCCTGAGAACTGGATGGTGGTGAGTGTGGGGGTGCGGAGGCGGAGGGGGAAAGCTATACACAAATTGCTTATAGCTGGAGAGCAGCCCTGTGAGAACAGATCTGGGAGTATGGGTTGATGGTTGGTTGAATACGAGTCAATGGTATGCCCTGGCAGCCAAAAGGGCCAAGCACATCTTGGGGTGCACGAAGCACAGCATAGCTAGTTGTCAAGGGCGGTGATTGTCCCACTCTGCACTGCACTGGTGCAACCCCACTTCAAGTCCTGTGCAGTTTTGGGTGCTTCAATATAAGAAGGACATTGTGTTGGGTTTGCATGGCAAGGTTTTGGTAGCAGGGGGGGCTACAGGGGTGGCTCCTGTGAGAAGCTGCTAGAAGCTTCCCCTGTGTCTGATAGAGCCAATGCCAGCTGGCTCAAAGAAGGACCCACTGCTGGCCAAGGCTGAGCCAATCAGCACCTCTGTGATAACATATTTAAGAAGGAAAAAAAAAACAGTTAGAGAGAGCTTTTGCAGCCAGAGAGAGGAGTGAGAAGATGTAAGAACATCTGCAGACACCAAGGTCAGTGCAGAAGGAGGGGCAGGAGGTGCTCCAGGCGCCGGAGCAGAGATTCCCCTGCAGCCCCTGGAGAAGACCATGGTGAGGCAGGCTGTCCCCCTGCAGCCCATGGAGGAAGGATGAGGGGGTGTAGAGATTCCACCTGCAGCCCATGGAGGACCCCACGCTGGAGCAGGTGGAGGCACCTGAAGGAGGCTGTGACCCCGTGGGAAGCCCAGGCTGGAGCAAGCTCCTGGCAGGACCTGTGGCCCCGTGGAGAGAGGAGCCCACACCAGAGCAGGTTTGCTGGCAGGACTTGGGACCCTGTGGGGGACCCACGCTGGAGCAGTCTGTTCCTGAAGGTCTGCACCCCATGGAAGAGACCCATGCTGGAGCAGTTCATGAAGGACTGTCGCCCGTGAGAGGGACCCCATGCTGGAGCAGGGGAACGATGAGAGGAGTCCTCCCCCTGAGGATGAAGTGGCAGAAACACCGTGTGATGAACTGACCGTAACCCCCACTCCCCGTCCCCCTGTGCTGCTGGCGGGGGCGGAGGTTGAAGCCGGGAGTGAAGTTGAGCCCGGGAAGATGGGAGGGGTGGGGGGAGGTGTTTTAAGATTTGGTTTTATTTCTCATTCCTCTACTCTGTTTTGCTTAGTAATAAATTAGATGAATTTTCTCTCTAAGTTCAGTCTGGTTTGCTCGTGACAATAGTGAGTGATCTCTCCCTGTCCTTATCTTGACCCACAAGCTTTTCATTGTACTTTTTCTCCCCTGTCTAGTGAACGAGGGCAGTGATAGAGTGGCTCTGGTGGGCACCTGGCCCCCAGCCAGGGTCAACCCACCACAGACATCAAACTCTTAGAGGGCTTCCAGAAGAGGACAACCAAGATAGTGAAAGACCTCGAGCAGCTGAGGTCACTTGATTTGTTCAACTTGGAGAAGTCTGAGGAGTGAACCACAGTGAATCACACCAGAGCAATAACTGCCAGATGTGACATACTTCCATCAGCCTCTGGGCACACATTGGTACACGAGGCACAGAGTAAGTTCATAGAATAACAAAGTTTTCAGATGTTCAATGGGATCCTGTGTTATCCACAGTCTGGGACACATGAGATAGATGAGAGAAGGGTGGAGGACAAAAATTAACTTACTCAGCCAAAGTACCTTTAGGTATCAACACCAAAGATGAACAATTGGCATAAATATAACACTCATTAAAGAACTGAATTTACTACTCAAATTATTTTCCCATTACAGAGCGAGACAACAAAACTTAAACAAAACTCATGACAAACTGAGAAAAGGTCAATGAATAAGCTGCAAATCTTATTGTGGTATAAGCTGTCAAGTAACTGAAACCTTTTTTATAAAATAGCAACAAAAATGGAAGTACCTCATAATTATTTGTTCCCAGCCACCACTGTAAATCCAGTAAAGCACATGATGACTGAAAAAGCAAGCAAAAAATTTTTGTAACTACTTTAGACAAAGAAAGCAAAACAGTCTTTTAAGTTGATGAAGTGAAAAGCTATCTTGTGAAACAATGCCTCTATACCATATTTTGGACCTATGTTTAAACAGTATTTCATACAGTCAACTTCTCCTAAGTGTAGCCAGAGTGCATCCCACTCGTGCAAAGATTAAATATGTTGCAATATAAAAACTGTTTCAGTTCATTATAAAGGAAGATTCATAGCATCTGGTCCCAGCAAAATGGTTTTTCATAAACTGCTGGCAGATTGACTATTTATATAAATTCATTTAAACATGTCAGAAATAGCTTTGAAAAATCATCCTGACATGACTTAAAAATAAACCTCAAATATTATGCTCACTTATTATGTGCATTATTCTCTCATATTAGCTGTCATGAATTGAGTAATATTACTGAAAAAAACATTATTTCCAGGTAAGATTTTTTTGTTTGCATTGCTATCTTTAGAAGATGAATCTTAGTGAACATATTTGCAATTGTTAATTATCAATGAACAAGGTGATGATTGCTAAAAATAATAAACCATACTCTAGTTTCATATGGATTCACTGGCAATAGACAAAGGTGGTTTGTGAAGCATTTACAACATACAGAGCTTATGGACATGCAAAGTATAAGAAAGAGATTAGGTGAGCTATTTTGCCTTGTTTAATATAATGTTTTTAAAGTTTATGATGCATGTGGGAAAACATCTTACAGTTCTGAAAGATAAAAACAAAGCATTTCCTGTTCTTTCTTTTCCTTTAAGAACTTCCTTAATCAGGATAATCAGGAGATAGAGAATATACCACCTGGTTCCAGCCATGTGGTGATGCCTAGTTGAATCAATTCACTATTTTATCACAAAAAACAGCTTGGAAAATTTGCCTAGATATCTGGAGTTTGTCCAGAAAACCTCAGAATTATCTCTTGGACAAAATTTTGCAAATACAATACAATTTAATGAAGAGTTGCATGGCTATGGATGCAGTTCTGATGAAGGGGAAAAAAATTTCTAACAAATCCACTATTGAATTCTCTGTTTCTGATGTGTCTAGTCAGCATCAAAACTTTTCCAATGTGTGATAACTGAAGTGAAAATATCAAATAACTATGAACTACTCATGAATAGACAGTTAAGGAGAGAGAAGCAACATAGACTGAATGTGAATATTTGTGTTTGTGGGCATGGATCTCCATGAATATAAGCTATTGTCGTGGTTTTACCCCAGCCGGCAGCTGAGCCCCATGCAGCCGCTCGCTCACTCCCCTCATCGGGATGGGAGAGAACTGGAAAAGTTAAAGTGAGAAAACTCGTGGGTAGAAATAAAGAAAGTTTAATAGTTAAAGCAAAAGCCACACGCACAAGCAAAGCCAACCAAGGAATTAATTCCCCACATCCCACGGGCAGACAGGTGTTCAGCCATCTCCAGGAAAGCAGGGCTCCATCATGTGTAATGGTGACTTGGGAAGACAAACGCCATCACTCTGAACACTGCCACACCCCAGTCCCTCCTTTTCCCCCAGCCCCTGATATGCTGAGCATGACGTCATATGGTATGGAATATCCCTTTGGTCAGTTGGGGTCAGCTGCCCCGGCTGTGTCCCCTCCCAACTCCTTGTGCACCCCCAGCCCACTCACTGGTGGGGTGGTGTGAGGAGCAGCAAAGGCCTTGGCTCTGTGTGAGCACTGCTCTACAACAACAGGTCTATGTAAAAAAAACCATCTCTCTATTATCACCACTGTTGTCAGCACAAATCCAAAACACAGCCCCATACTAGCTACTATGAAGAAAATTAACTCTCAGCCAAAACCAGGACAGTTATCTAATCTATAAACTACTGTCTGCATGTGAAAAAAACTTATATTCTCTCACTGTGTTGTTACGTATGATGAAGGAAAAGAACATGCTAATTAGCAAAGAAAAACATCATACAAAGAGTAAAATTATGTCTCTCAAATTCCCTATCTTATCTCATACAATATTCCATTGGTTGCAAGAGCAATTTTGACTTTGAAATATTAAGTAGATATAAGTGTTTTATGTGACAGCTCAGTGTAGAATACTGACATTTCACTATTTCTATACATGAGTTAAGCGTTACTCCAAGGGTCACTAAAGACTGAAGTGTCCCAATGCATCATACCTACAGAAAAACCTGTGCTAAGTAGTGATGCACAATGAAGATTTAGTGATTCCTTTGTCAACATGTGTCCACTAAGTCACACTTTCGTTTGAAGATCAAATAGGGATTTAGTGCACACTTAAAATGACAGCTTACTATTTATCCTACTGTCACAATGATTATGAAGAATTTGCTTGCTGAGACTCAAAATGTTAGTGTAAGTAGAATTTCCACCTTGAGCAAGAGACTGGACTAGTTGTCATCCCTTTTTGACAAACTTTTCCACAATTCTGCTCAAAAACATATCAGAAACATTATATAATTAAATCACAATGAAAGATTATAATGTTGCAAACCTTTAGAATAGATAATTCCCAGTAATGTAATCCTTGAAATTAACTTCTTTCTCTGTTTTCATTTCTGTTGAGACTGAAATTTCTCAAATAGATTTTCATTCTGTGAATTATATGTACATTTTTAATGGCAATTCTGTGCTTATTACATTTCTACAATGTTGATTAGTCAATGCAAGTTTTTTTCATATATGAGATACTTTCCCATTGTGATTTAACATCTTTGGTTGGTTGGTTAGTTATATCATAGTAAAAATTAGAAAAAGAATTCAGGAAATGTAATCTGAATGTTTGGGGGAAAAAAGACAGAACAGTAGGGGAATTTGATAGGAAACAGATAAGCAGAATTAGACAATATTAGATAATTTTCAATATTTATCTTTCAAGCCTGCATAGATTTTTCCTTAGGCTGGATTATTATAAATATTAGGATACGTAGCTAATTCCTCTTCTGAATTTACAATAATTGCACACAAACACAACTTTGTTAAGCTACAAAGATATGCAGTCATATTCTAGGTGAAATTTTCCCTGACAAGTGCAGAAGCCTGAGCTATCAAAAAATATATTGAGGGCAGCAGACATGCAGAACTAAAACACTTTTAAAGCGAGTGTTCTTTAGCAGACCTTTAATGAGCAGTTGTGCTAAGCAAATCTGATCTCTTTAATGCCTGCAAAATGCAGAAACAGTGCAGGTAAGTCTGTAAGAAATTGAATCTCTACTTTGCAAACATTGGGAAATAGATTTTGATGTACTTGTTTGCATATATACACTTTTTACTCATGTAAAAAGCATTACCCTGGAACCCAAGAGTCTTTCTACTGACTCAACAACCATACATCAACCAAAGATTAAGAGGTTTAATAATGTCTAGGGACTGGAATTATAGTTATCCAATAGTGCAATAATTCTATTAGTTTCAAAGAAATGTAGACTCTTCAGTTCCACTGGGGGAATGAAATTTCATAGTATCAGCTTGTTGATGGCATTTTCTTTCTGGAGGAGAAAAAACCAAAAAAAGATGGATGAGACCATTCTCAAAGTTAGAGTGTTTTTAGTTTATTCTAAGGAGGCATAATTTTCCTTGAGTAAATACTGCTCTTACTAAGGGCAGAAAACAGAAAGATTTTGCCAAATTGCAATCTATGGATCTATACATTTGTAACTACGTTCTGATTTGTGATAGCTAATATCCATTCTTCTAGGTACACTAATACGTTATCGACCCACCAAGAAAAGACTTCTGTGCTAGGGCATATCAGCACTCCTGCAGCCAGATTTGCTGTCTGGTGGTGTAAATTACATCTGCAGTGAGTTCCACTCCAGCCTGTACCATCCACAGTGAAATTTGCCTCAACATCTTTGCGATAGGTGTCAACAGACTGCTAAACTATTAAAAAACAGTGTTATGTTATTAGTTTCAGAAGTCAGTTTTACTTCTTCAGATCTGTTGTGATCTTTTTTCTGCATATTCTCTGAAAGAGGACCAAAAAACAATCTTGATGGAACCATGACTCTCTGCTGATCTGTTGTGATTCAGCCCCAGCTGGTAGCTGAGCATCACAGGGCCACTTGCTCAGCCCTCCCCCTTCAGGTGGGATGGGAAGGAGAATGGGAAGACAAAGGTAAAACTCGTGGTTTGGGATAAGGACAGTTCACTGGGACAGCAAAGGAGGAGGAAAATGACAACAGTACTTATAAAAGAATATACGAAGTGGGTGATACACAATGCAATTTGCTCACCACCCAGCCCAATGCCCATCCCATCCCTGGCAGCAGCCCCTCCTTCCCAGCCAACCCTTTTTATATACGGACCATGACCTCATTTGGTATGGAACACCCCTTTGGCTAGTTTGGGTCAGCTGTCCTGGCTGCGTCTCCCCCCGCCCCGCCCCCCCTTCTTGTGCACATTAATTCTATCCCAGCTGAAAACTAGGACAAGTTCACAGTATCAAACTGTCTCGGCTTAAATGAGTTTTGCTTCCATGCTACCTCTTGAGAGATAATTCCATACTACCAATAATTAATCAAACTTCTCATTACACAAGCAATTCATGTTCTGTTCATGAGATGGTATACAAGTTTGATAGATATTTTGATATGTGCAGTGGGTTGTCTGTAGGAGCATATTTCAGTGTACAAAATTCTGGGCACTTTTTTTTTTTTTTTTCTTTTTTTTGAAACTATGACTTTTGTATAACTAGAAGAGCTTTCTTCATATTTCTCCCCCTTCCTTTTTCCTGTTCATTTACTGTCTTCCCTGTGATTAGAAAGATAGAATTTCTGAGTGCCTATGCACATCTTTTTTTCTTTTTTTCTTTTTTTTTCTTTTTTTTCCCATCAGAAATATGAATATAAGGATATGAATCCCCTGGAAATATTCTCTTCATCCCCTAGGATGCCTTTCCTTACTAACTTTGTGAAGCCTGAATTGACCTGAGTCTTCTGCATTAATACTGTATGTTAGGTTCTAACAAGAAGATATAAATATCCAGAACTAGGTTAATTCCATGTATTTTTTATGCACATGGGAAATTGGAAGCATAATCTCATTACCTTATAGTGTTCCTCTCACTTTAATTTCAACACAGTGCTTTTACTTTCAATAGCAGCAGAAACATCATCTGCTGCTCTAGTTGTTCAATCTAGCCTCAAATGTGAGGTAAGGCAAGGATACTAAATGACAAAAGTTAATTTTCTTTTACTGTCATACCCACCTGGGGGACATTATGTGACTAACATGCTCTGGAATGGCAAATGAAGATGGGTGACTGAATCTGATGTTACTTTTTCTTTTTTGCCTTCCTTTTTAAAAAATTAATTTAAAAAAATCATACTGTCACGCAAGCTACACAAGAACCTCAAGTATTCTTTTCTCATCATGCCAGTTATTTCAAGACAGCCCAATTACAACTCATGGGTGGGTTTCCACTGATTGGAGTACATCTGTTTCACATGGTTTTCTTTATGCTTATACTTTCTTGGAGAATGAGACAATTGGGAAGTTTTAAAGGTGATGAGGTTCTAAATCTGGAACTGAGCAACAGTGACGTGTAAAACAACTGGCGATTGGCAAACAGGCACTTCAAGGACTGCGATAGCTGTTTTCACATATGATTTTGAATTGAGAAGACACTATAAACAGGAGTGAACTGCAAGCATAGACACAAGTATATTTTATTTTCAGCTGGTTGTGAAAAGGATCATTATGATTTATTATAACTCTAACCATGAGTAATTTTATGACACAGTGACTTTGGGAAGAAAATGACTGCTGTGAGGAATTTAAAAAAAAAAAAAAAAAAATCAGTAAATTAAAAAGTCAGTACTGAGTCTCAGAATTCAACAGATTAAATCCCTGCAGTCAGAGATCCTGACAGTATTAAGGTAGGAGCTGTCAGTGGATAGGGTGCTTTTAGTCAAATGTTCATTATCTGACAGTGATCACTATTCCTCATTTCAGTCAAAGATGTGGGAAGCCTGACATGGTCAGGTCTCACAGGTCAGGCACCTATTTCAGTCTGATCTTTAATTCCTGAAGGCTGGGTCCAGTTCTGAAGTTTCAGGGCTGTTATCCTCTGCTCCTTATTACCACCTTGGCTGGCTCTCGTGATTGCTCCCTTTACACGTATGCCTTGCTCTGCTATGATAGAATCATGGTCTCCTTTGACCCCTAGTAGCTCATGAGCCCACTCTGTGTATGCAGCTGATCTTTTTGGCTGAAAATAGGTATGCATTCCTCAGAGAACAGTTTCCCAAGTGCGTTTATGACATTGAAGCACAAGTTAAGAACATTGCAGTGAAGTTATGCATATTCAAATTGTTTAAATTGATAATCTGCAAGAAAAAAATAAATTGTCAGCAATCAAGATGACATTGGCATAAATGGCTCCTTATATGCAAACTGGACACTGCAGTGTACTGGTAAATAGAAACCCTTAATTTAGAGATCATGTTTTATTTTAAAAATAGTATTTCACAATTAAAATGCTAATTGTATACATTAAAAGATTATATTGGCAAATATATTTCTGTTGCATTCATTTATTTGTAAAACAAAGAAATGAGTTAAGCTAAATTACATTCTTCCCAATTTTTCTGTATATTCCCAAGTAGTTAGCACTTCAAAGTTTAACTGCCCTGCCTGGAATATCAGGTGTTTTGTTACTTCATCAACAAATAGTGCCAAATGGCTGTGTTCCTGAGGGTTCAGAGAACAGTAACATTATTGGAAGAAGGTAGAAAAAAAATCCATGAAGATCTTCTCCCATTTTCATTGTGCTTGTCGCTTTGCTCCTCAAGTATAAGATCAGGCTCCAGGAAAATCTATAAACTCCATGAATGTGAGAGCTGCAGTCAATTTTCAGCCTTAGCCTTATAAAGACACTTTAAAAGAAGTAGTTCGTTGGTTTTCTAGGTGGGATTTGTATATTGCAGTCATAATGAATTACTTTTACCAGGAGAAATAGTCATCCTTTCTAAAATATATTGTTCACAGCACATTCAGGGAACATGAGACAATAAATTTTGAGAGAAAATGTAACTCTGTGGATGACAAGTACCTTTGCCATCAACTTGAGTAGAAATAGGATTTCTCTCTGTTTTGCATGCCATATTAACCCTTGATTACAGTAAAGTCACATTTTTCAAGTTCAAGGGATATGGAAATTCTACTTAAAAATTCCTGCCTGCCTTCTCTATTTTTTAAATCATGCTTCTTAAACCGTGTTTCCCATGGACACTTCAGCTATTCTAGACCAGGATTAATATTTGCTAGTAACAAAGGTCTTTTCACTCACAGAAATAAGTTTCACAATGACCAGCCATAGGTTTGTCCCTGGTATAGTCTACCCTATGCTAGTCTTTTTGGAAGTCCGTCACTAAGAAGAGATTCTTTTTACACTGGTTGATTATTTACCCAGAGCTGGTGATACAATAGCCCATTCACTGCATAAACTATTTATATTCATCTACATGTTTCATGTCATACAGTGGAAATAAATAGGTGCTTACTATAATAGCTGTTACGTATGAAGTCTGTCACTTTGATAAACTGTTATTTCTTTATGGTTTTACTGTAGATTGTTTTCAAAATAAGCTACATCTGCAATTGACTTTTTTGCTTGCTGTGGTATGAAGATAAAAGAAGCATTTAAGCCTGAGCCTTTCTCCTGAGCATGACATTTCTCTAGTACTACTGCATATTTGTTAAGGTAGCTTCACTATGAATCAGAGGATCCCTCTGTGCACAGCAAAATCTTTTGTAGTCTGAGATGTTGGGGTGCCACTCTTTCTGAGATGCCAAAGGTAGGTGAAGACCTCATCATATTCTGGTGCTTGTGTATTTCAGCAAGGCCTTTTGATGCTGTGTGGTCTGCTACCAGCTTCAAACACAGCCTGGGATCATTAGTCATCATGATGAGAAAAGGAGTGGAGATTTACAGAAACAGAAAAGTGGACCCATACTTCACACTGCTGATGGAGAAGAACTTTGTTTTTCACTTGAGATCCCAAAATGTGCTTCCAGGGCAACTCTTATGACAAATTATACATCGCTTTTGACCCAACTTCTACAGGGAGATTTTTCTTTCTATGTAGGGCTTTCTTTACAACATTAAAAAGGGACCAGCTAACAAAGCGGAGCTAGAAAAATCCACATATGAAAATGACCAGGCAGCCTGAGGGCTAACTTCTGAAGGCTAGACTACAACATTTAGACACAACTGTGGATCAGACGTACTGAACTGCTCAAGGGGAGACTTGAAAAGTGTTAGGACTCCATGACAATAAACTGTTACCCAGTAATCTGGAAAAAACTGGTAGAATATGTAATTATTTATTTCTTTGGATTAACAGCTGGCAACAGTTTTCTGTCAGCATTGCATCTGAATCTTTTGCTGTTATAGCCATAGATTTTATGTACTGCCCTTTATTTTTCTTTGTACTATTGTGCTTGCTGTAAGGATCCTTATATCTTCATGGATGTGTAGACTCAGATGCAACTTGTCACAAATCTAAAAGCAGCAAAATATGGACAATATCAAGAAACAGATTTCTTAACAAGTCAGGAAATTAATCAGGTTGGTACTAAAAGGAGGCACCTTGAATTTTTGTATTGACAGAGTCTCTGATCGTTCCTATGGTAAACTGTGACAATAAAAGATATTAATGTGTCAGAGCATCCTTACAGTCATTGTTTTCTGTGACATTAGAAAGTGTTATCTATTGATGCCTAAACTAGAAATCAAGCCAGCAGACAGGAAAGCATCATTATAATCATAAGATTGATTGTACAAGCATGATTTTTTAATATTGTCTCTGTTTCCTGGAGAAAAAGAAATATTGCAGACAATGCAACAGTGAAAAGTCATTGTTATATATTACTAATTTCAGACCCTCAATCAAATGTGCAGTGCTGACTAGAGATCTGCTGTGGCAAATGTAATCACTACTCTCAGGTGAGTCAAAAATTAAATTAAATGCAAAAGTAAAGGACAGTCTCTGAGCTAATATAAGTCAAAGCTGGTCAGTCTAAATTGATATACACTAGTTTGTGATCTGCCCCATAGATATTTTGAGCCAAATACAGTCTTCAGTTTTGAGTTGACATGTATGAAATGCATCTGAGTCAATGAAGTTATATGGAATGTCAGCCAAAGGAGAACTGACTCCTAGAAAAACACTACATAAAAATTAATATAAAGCAATGCACATTTAATAAGTAACAATTGTACTCCAGATTCATTTTCAAAGATCGAATATTTCATCTTTAAGACTTATTTCTAACTATTTGATTTTGTATAATTGCAGTAAGTTTCTAGAACCTGCCACAAAATTACATTGTAATGAATAGGAAGCATATTTGTGACCATACCTGCCCTTACACTTTCCAAGCAGAGTTGTATAGAAAGTAAGAGCAGATGCTTATACATTTATGACTGCTCAACAGTGGTAGATAGACCAGCTCTTCTTTGTTCTGTCAGAATTTCTGCATGCTTCTACTATGAGCAAAAGCTTGCATACGCACATTTATGAGGATGCATTTTGTTTAATCTACTACTCTCTTAACTAGAAGTTGCCATAGATTTGAATATTGTTTCTGTAAGGGTAAACTTTTTAAAGTCTGAGGCATTTGTTTCAAATATGTCTTATGTCAGGAAATTCATTGTCTCCGATTTGTTTTAATCTGTTGCATTTTGAATTTATCTGTCTTCTAACAAATCAGGTCTCCCTTTATTAATACTGGCATGCAATAGATTTTAGCATTTTTCAGACTATCCCTGTCCACTCTGTCTTCTACTAACTATCTCATTCAAACCCTAGAACAGAAATATTCTGATGAACTGCGTGATTCAGTATTCATGTGAATGTGTGTGTTATTTTTTATACAAACTAACTGGGTTTAGAGATCAAACCCCTAAAGGGAAAATAACATGGATAAAATTCACAAGTGCATTTCTATTATTGGGATTTTGTATTTTCCTTTTAAAAGTAAGACAGCAAATTAATACATCAATTTATAATACTTTAGATTACAAACCAGCAAGTAATCTTGGGCACAGCTCAACAAAAGCTTTTAGCACCTAAACATATATCTCTTCAGCAAAGGACTTTTTAATTACAAACATAAGCACATGCCAAGACGTTTTGCTGGGAAGAATTGTTTAATGCCAGAACAAGTAATAAAAGGCTTTGAGGTTTGTTCATTTTGGGTTTCTGTAAGGAAGTAGAAGTTGTTCACAAGAAAAGATACAATTTAAAGCCTATTTCTAGACCCTTAGATGGTTTTGAATGTTTGTTATTGCTTTGTTTCATTTTTGCATTTGAAACAAAAAAGGACAAACAGAAGCAGCAGTTAACCTAGCAGGATGTTACTGTGTGTCCTTTCAGGGTAATAATATACACAAATTTATAGAGAGTGAAAATCTCAGCAGTTTTTCAGCTTTGCAATGTCAGGATGAATCAAATGTATCAATAGAGTTTTGTCAGAAGCAGAAGCCAGGCTTTATGGGAAGATTGATGCGGTCAGCATTATGCATTGTAATCAAGCCACGAGTCAATACAGATTAAATATTGACTGAGATACTTTGACTAGTCTGAGACTAAAACAAATTCCTGAAACCTTCAGGAAACATTATTATTATACCAAAGTATGTATGATAATCCAGCCACTGTTTATGCTATTCATTATACAGGGCTGGACTCTGCAGATGCATTTTCATGTGGAAAAGAAGAAAGAAAAAAAAAAAAAGAAAAGAAAAAAGGCCTGAGGCTGAAGAAGAAAACTGATATTGGATTTAGCAGCAGCATTAGAGAGTGTTTTTTAATGAGCTGTTTCATATGCCATTAACCCATCATAAGGCAACAGAGAAAGTAGTAACTTAGAAATGTCTTGAGAAGTGATGATACCTTAGTAATGCTTGTAAGGAACTGTATAGGTGACCAGTAAAACAGTGACAAGCCTGGTAGCAGGGGAAATTTTAGAGGGAGTAAGAAATTGTTTGCTCATACATATATCAGTACTTACGTTAAAAAATGTGAAGGTCTAAGTTTTAACTTCAAGCTCTGTCCTGAACCTTTTCAAATCATATGAATGTCATTATCTTAACATTATAGTTCAGTGATTACTTTGAGTGAAATGTCTCTGGATTCTGCCTAAAATAAAATTCACACAAGTGTACACATTTTTTTTTTCTAAAGATAGAACAATTTGAAAAATCTATCATAAGTAGCATAGTGTTAGCCCTGATTTTGGGCAATATGCAGCAGAAATATAACTAGTATTTTTTTCTTTTGGTCGATTAAGGAAACTACAAGAGAAGTCAGAATAGTGTAGCACTTGGATTATCGTCAAATTATTACAGGATACCAGATGTGGTTGAATTTGGACCAGACTGTGATGAACTGTAACATTATGCAAGACCCTTTCTTTGCAGAATATATTGTACAGCCCTGCAACATAACTCAAACTGAATGTCGAAGTAAGAAGTGATCATGAATATTGTAGTGACTAGTTTGGGAAAACTTCCACCACAGTAGCCACATTTTTAAAAAAGAGGAATTTCCTATTTGCAAACTAGAGCTTCTCTTCATGTCTGCACCTCCATCAAATCTAACCAGCATGTTTCAGGTTTGCCTTTATGTGACAACTACAGACCTTTAAGGTGGCTTTCACCTCCTGAAAACAATGAAAGGTTTAAGAGCCCAGCATAACTTTCAAGACTACAACTCAGTAACAATACATTGTTATTAAATTGCAATTAATTTAGTGTGAGTTTATTATGCAGGTTAAAATTGTGACTGCAAGAAGCCAACATCGACACTTTTAGAGGAGAGATTTACCGGGTAAGTGCAACTATTAGATCTACATAGTAGCATTTCATTTTTCAAGAGCAATATAGAAGATAATGCTTCAATAACAGTAAAGATGTACACAGGAATATAATAAAAACTCATACTCCAAAGTTAAAATTGTCAGGATGTCCTTAAAATCAAGTCGTTTCTATTGACTCATCAGTACAAAGGGAGAACAAATTGTCACCCTGGCTTGCAGTTTGTTGAAGTAGCACAATTTTTTGTTGATTTCCATTTCTCCTCTACTGTTATTTAACGGTAGCTGTTGGGATACCTTTAGTAAACAGGTTAAGTGTTACATGCCTGCCTGTTGCTCTCAAGGACTACATTAATTAGAGTAAGGTTTACAATGCATTTGTACATAGAACTTTTTCTCTCGAAAGACGTACATAAAAATTTACAATATCTGCAAACGTTGAAGTTCAGGGAGCTATCTGTATTCATGGTAAGCCATACATGGTCCACATTTAACTCTACCCAACCATACAGGATTTGTTCTCACTGGCACAGCAGCAGAGTCACTCTGGAATCTGTCAGGCCTAATAATTCATGAATGACATAGCCACAAGGTTTGGTGTTCCACTGAGCTGGAGTCACAGACAGCAGCTTTTCCAGCTGGCATAGTATTTTTGTTATTGTTCATATGTAGCTTCTTGAAAAGCAAAGAGTAAATTCAAATTTTTCATCAGCTGTCAGATGCTTTCTGCTTTCTCTGTTCTGTTTCACCTTTGTGCTGATCAATAAGCAAGACTTCGTATCAAAATTTTCTGCAGCAAACAGGACTTGCAGAGCTTTATACCTGTCTTCCTTTTCTCACTCTTTCCTTCTTGTCTAATATGTAACTTCTGTCAGTTTATATAGTTTATGTAAGTATATCTTTTAAAGCTTGAATCTGTGCAAATCAGGCTTTAAGCTATAGGTCCTATGTTGTTGCAGAAAAAGGATGCAATTGCTAAGAATGGTCTTTCACCCTCTTCGCTGCTTCTCTCAAATCTGAATTGCTCAATTTGGAAAATTAGAACAAGTTCCACATATAGCCTAGTTTGTGCTAGCTAATAATGGTCACAAAAGGATTATATTAGGCAAACATAAAAAAAAAAAAAAAGTTTTGCTTTAGATTAACATTGGCTATATTAATAAGACATGTTCATGTAAAGGAAATTAGCTGAACACCATTACCCCTCCCACTCAAAAAATCTCCAAAACCAGGAGTGAACCAGAGAAAAATTTGACAGAAAACTTCTTCTGAGGAAGTTTGACAATGAAGATACCATTCTCTAAGGATTCTGGGGTGGCTGCAAAAAGTCTTGAAGAAGCATAATGCTTCATCAGATAGGAGTTTAAGAGTAAAATTAGTTTGCTCTATTTCACAGTGGGTTCTTTTCAAGTCTCATCATGATCAAGGAAAAGTGGCTAAGAAGTGCTTTTGTTCAGTAACTTTTTTCTTCTATGCCCTGATGAAACATTATCTCCAAATCCAAGAGCCAATGCCACTTTCAATAGAGAAAGCCAAAGCATAGCAAGAGCAGAAGCAGCATGAATGACATTACACGTCAGATAACCATGAAAGTAAATGTCACTGTTTATCTCGATGAACCCATCTTGTTTTCCTCATTGGTCTTTTAGTGGTAGAAGGCAGAATGCCTTTGAATCAAGGCATTCAGACATTCATTAATAAAAAACAAACCCCACAACTCTTTTCCTCTCAGAGACAAGCATTTTGTGCAGTATAAAAATCACAGTGTTACAGTCATATGCAAACAAGCTGTGCCAGAAAGAACAAGAGAAACTGTGATTGCAGAGTGTAAAGTGACTCTCACCTCAATAAAGAATTGAGAAGAAACCAGAAAGGTGTCTATTATGTCTCACTTCCCATCCTTAATTTTCCATAAAATCCAAGCAAGTGTTTCCCATCCCCCAAACCCACCATGGTACATGAGAAAGCTCTACTTCTCATATTTCCATTGGAGAAAAATGTCTATACTGCTCTTCCATTAATACAGTTTTGTACTTCCTCTCTTCTTTCTAACTAATGCACCCACAAGAAAATAAGACCTATAATCGATACTTCACCTTAGTGTGACAATAAAGCCGCCTACATTTACACCATCCCCAGCACCCTTGAAACTAGCTCCACCATGGTGCTCTGCAGGGCTTGGCTACCATGCATCCATGTAGCAGTAACACTGAGAACTTTTCCTCACCTATTCATTCCATCCCCAGCACCTCATCCTGTGTCATGTTGACCCTTGTAAGGACATCTTTCAGTTTATTTTGCGCTGGGAAACCAGGAGCTGTTGTTAGAAGCCTTGTATATACCCAAGCACCTACACTTCACGCAAGAAGGAACCTGAATATTCTTATTACTAGACCTGCACACAACTCTGCCTACCTGCACAGCTATAAAATAAGTACTTTTCAAAAATTTTTTACATGTCTCTTTAAACCTGCATTCCTTTCAAGCTTCTAGAAATTGAAAGTGTTTGCACTTTCGCTGGGAAAGAAGTTGAAGATACGTACTGCACATCCATGCTGTCAACATCGTGCGCAGAAATCAAGAGAGGAGATTGCTTACACAGGCACTTAGGGATCTTTCTCATACTGTAGCATTGAACACATAACTGAATTCTGTATCACATGGTAGCATCATGTATATTTCTTTATTGATACCTAATAAAAGTCCCTTCTGGCTTGTCAGTAAAAACTCTTAGAATCTTTAACCTAAATTAACAGCACCTTTCTCATTTTGTGTATACATAAGCAAAGAACAGATTGAATATATCTAAGTTTTTTAAAAAGTGCCTCCAGTGTAACATTTTAACTTACTGTATTATTACTGCTGCTGAGATAGCACAAAGAAAGGATTGGGTTTGGATTTTTCATGTTAGTTGTTTCTTTTTTCATTCTCACAAAATACTCTGCAGAAACACTTTGCATGTTAATGAAATGTAAATGGTCTCACTTATTAAAGGAGAAATACTCTGAGCCATCAGGAGGATCACTTTTCTAAATGAAACATGGATAATTGCATTAGAGTGGGTTATGTTCAGCTGAGCTCCGCAGAAGATTTTATTGAGTTAGCTACGTATTTTTTCAGCTCAAGGGAATGGGTACAATTCACTGGAGAAAAATCTCTTGATGGGGTTATTTTAGACACAAGCATTTGTTTTGAATAAATAACTGCATCTCCCTGTCCTAAAGATGTGTTACGGATGCACAAGTAGTATTGGGCTTATCTTGTTATCACCAGGGGTATGGATTTTTCTGAGGTTCATGGGTTTATGTATAAATCTATTTACAGAATGTTACCACATATAGCAAGAGTAAGAGATGAGATAGTAAAATATGCAACAAAATTCAAACTCATAAACCATCAGCAATAATTCCAGATATGTAACAAATTTGCTTATTGGGCAAGGCTGTTTTGGGAAGGGGTTTGTACAAGACATAAAAGTGTATTTTAACCAATTGTATTAGATCGCTTTACTGTCATGCAAAATGTAGATTAGATTCACAACACTGGTGATTAGTGGATGGTGAAGAACATGTATTTAGAAAGTAACCAGTCACCAGTCCAACCAGGAAAAAACAAGACATCATGCTTATAACCAGTAATATATAACTGATTTTTGGATAGGAAGAGAAAGATAGTCTTTTGCAAGGCTAAATTTGTGAGTCTGTTATGTGCTGAAAACCATACAAAGAGGGGACTTGGGCATCAGAGCATCACCTCCTTCCCCTCTTGTCAGAGTCTGAGGCTGTTTGTAATGAAAACTGAGTTTATTCATTTTTGCTAATGTGCAATAGAATGTGATTGTCTTTGAGAGACAAATTAATGTGCTTATCTCTGTCAACTGCTGTACACATCATTACAATAAGACAATTGGACTTACACTGGACTGAATAGTAGGCCAAGATGTCCAGTAGTAAATAATTGATCATAGTTCATTATATTCCAAAGTAATTTCAAGCAGCTTTGTTAGTCTGTAGCAATATTTAGGAGCCTGTTGACTGTGTGTGGTTTGCTCATCAGACAAGCCAAGCCTGTGATACTTGATACCTGCAATAACTTGTAATAGTTTACTGCTAAAAAGCTTGCTGCACATACCCATTTTATCACATCAACAGTAGTCTGCAAATAAAATATGCTTGACATCATTACTTGGTTGTGCAGCTCTACCAATGGCCCCTTAAGACAACAGATAAATTATCTTGAATGTGTCACAGGAGGACTTTTCCTGGGCTGCTTGGGTGCTAAAAAAGGGTCTGAGGAAGGATAATATACTCTGAATATATCTAACGCACAGCAGTGATAATTTCTTTTATATGTTATGTGTCTGAACACATGCAGAAATAAGGGGGTATGGGAAAACACTATGCCCTTAACCTGTTTCTCAGTCTAGCTGTGGAGAGCCCAGGGTCCCAACCCTGCTATGGCAATGTGGTTAAGCATTTTGTTTTCTCTTGCAGTGGTTCTAACATCAGAGGAGAGTTAGGCATAGGTCAGCAAAGCAGGCAATACCCAACAAACAGTATCACGAAGGCCAGGATGAAAAAAGGAATGCTGACCTGTGCATATGTTCTGTAATTTTTATTGATCTGCATCTACATGTATCCTCAAAACTCCCTTCTTAACCTCTCCTAAACCTGATTTTCATGTTAAACTTCAGAAGGAATTATACACACCTATGGAAAGGAAGTGTACAACTTGGGTGCAGATGACTTGTTCAATATGGGAAAAATATAAATCTAAACCTTCTCCTTCTGTTTTGTCGTTAAGTCATTGTTTCTGAAGGGAAGAACACCATAAATCTGGTCTTACAGTTTTCTGGAAAATATTCTGTTTGGGGATGGATGAAAAAGTAATTACAAATTTACTTGAGTTTCAGAAATCTGTAAAATTTAAGTATTACAAACATTGTCACAATTTTGCCTTACACAAAGGTAGGAAAAAAAAAAAAAACCCAACAAAAAAAAACCCCAACCAAAACCAGAAACAAAAACTAGAACTGGATTTTTATTTCTATGAGGATGGACAAAGGAAAAAGGGATATTGTTAAAATTCTAAAGAAAATTGCATTTGTTTTATTTTTCATCCTACACTACCTTGACCCTGTCATGCTATAGGAAACATGTTATTGGCTTTGAAGCCAATATCTTTTTCAACCAATCCCTTTTCTTCAGAACTGCATACTTCCTATGGTCCAACAGAGCTCTAAGTCTCAAAGTTAAATGTATATTGATGAAATGATGTATTTAATTGTGAAGTGAAAATGTACATCTAAGTCTTAATGCTTATGAGGTACTCTATCCACAGCTGACACTTCTGTCACTGCTATCATTCCTGGAACAGGGACAGATGCCCATGCTTCTCACCCTCCATTCAGGGAAATGCCAACTAAAGAATTGTTTTTCTTCTGCAGTGGTCAGCCCAGTGTGGGTGTACAAGGACAAGACAGGCTCCAGTAGCCCACTCGCAACCCTTAAGGTTGTTGCTTCCCTCCTTAAGGAGTCACTGGATAGCAAGGTAGGGTACTGCTCTCCTTTAATCGTGCAGGAAACCTCCAGAGAGTCTTTCCTATGCAAGTGCATCTCAACCAAAGGAAAAGGGAGACGCCACAGGAAAAGTATTAGACTTGGAGCTCTAAATGATCCTATGTACTGTTACTACTAGTACTGAAACAGTATGGTGCATTAATCCATTCCTGATCTACTGATACATCTTCTAATTTGCAGTGAAGTTATTGCTTCACCTCTGAAGGTATCAGCTCTCTGCTGCAGACATCAAACCTTCCTATATTACAGCTGCCATTGTAGCAGAAGATCCATAGGGAGAACTGAATTGTCACCAGTGGTCATTCAATTTAAGTTCAGGCAAGAAGTAAAACACAGGGGTGAAAAGTAAAAATTAAATTTACAGTCTGGCAAGGAGAAAATTACTTATACCCACTAGAACTTCAAATTTTAAGTCAACAAGGAATCTGGAAGCAGTTTAATTAAGCTGTCATTTTCACTGTGAATACAAAAAGCCTTTTGTGGCCTAATATACTAGGTACATCTAGATGCCGAGTCACCAGAAACATCTCATTTTAGGATGAAGGTTGAGTTGTCAATAAAAATTTGTAATAAAAATGTGTATGTATAATTTAAATTTCTGGACATGTAAGCTCATAGTGAACTGACACAAGAATTCTATTCAAAAAAATGTAAGGACACTGACCATTCAATGCAATCACATTTTCAAGTCCTTCTGTGAGTAGATTCTGGTATCTCCTTCTGTGAGTAAATTCAGGTATTTTAAGAGCCAAAATCAGCCAAATTCTGAGAGGAGCAACACATATGGAACCTGACAGAGCAGTTTTAAATTACATATATGAACTGTGGAGAGTACAAAGTTAACCTTTCCCAAAAAACTTTGCAATTAAAACTAATTCCCACTAATCCAAAGTCCGAGAAATGAGGTGTGTGAGATATCTCTGCCCCCTGTGAGGAAGAGTAGGTTTTTTTTCTAGAGGAGATTTGCAAAACTGTATGTGAGAGAGAGATGCACAAATCCTATTAATGAGATTTCTGTTCAGGCTTACGTAACCTTCAGCGATTTGAAAATACACCTTCTCAATGACAAATGAACATTATGTTCAGGCTTCACCTAGTATAACAAGTATCTAGGGAAAGCTAGCCACAGTTATATATAAGTTAAGATAATTTACAATGATGTGGCACAAGAAATATGTGAAAACTCAGTGGAAAGGAGTCTTAGATTAACCTGTATCCTTAAAAAGGCTCAGCACTTAAACCTGCATGACAAACAACAAAGAGTTTCTGAACTAGAAAGGCTTTTAGGGTTTTTCAAAAGGGCAGTAGTTGGGATACATTTTTCTTTAGCTTTGAAACTTCCCTATTATCTCTGTTCAACAATTCTTTTGAGGTCCCATTTGCAATTGACCACAGTCACTTACAAGCTGCTAAAAAGCAACGAAAAGAACTGGAATGTAAAGTAGTGAGTGGAGCTGAGATGGGGAGAGAGGCAGTTAAATGTACAAAACACATCAGTGAGACCTTGCTTATCCAATGCCTCAGCTTTGGTTGTTTTGGTCAGGATATGCGATCGTGACTCTGATCTTGTCCTTCCCCTAGTCAAGACCTCAACCTGTCCCAGATCTACTTATTCACTCTGAGCACCTCATCCAGAGGGGCAATGTATGACAAGGAATGAGCAATCATCTCATGAGTCAACAGCACTGTTGCCAAAGCATCCTAGTTGGTTGGTAAAATCGTCTAAATATAAATATATTTTCCCAAACTTCTCCTTTTCCCCTTTTTTTCCTCTATAATAGCTTTGCCTGGTTTACGCCCTTAGTATCTTTCCCCGCTACCAAAACCTTGCCACACAAAACCAACACAGTGGGGAAAGTATTATTCATGATGAGACATGATAACTTATTTTCTTCTGTTTCTGAGTGAAGCTCAGGTCAATGTCCATTTCTACCGCTGCTTTTAGTTCAACCCTGCTTCTTGTCTGATACTGCCTTCAAGAGACAACTTGATGAGAATTTCTGCTTGTAGACCATTCAATGCCATTACAACTGCAATGTATATGTATATATATTTTAATTACACATATTTGCAAAACAATTGCATAGTTTGAATATGCTTCCTATTAGGCAGTATTTCCTTGTGTATTTTAATGCGTGCAATAGCCCACAGAGACCAAAGCATTATACATAGGAGGCAACTGTCATTATCTCAGTCTTATTACTGGAGAAACTGCAGCACATATTTGACCTAAGTTATACAGAAAGCAACAAAAACATAAACAGAACCTCCGCTTGTCATATAGCAAGTGTATCTTCTCAGAATCCTTTAAAATTATATTTGAGGGATTGCTTTTCCTCCTCCTTTTTTTTTTTTTTTTTGTTTTTCAGTTTGATCAGATATATTTTGCAATGTTTTGCTTGAGAACTTTTAATTTTGTTTGGACACGTTTAGTGGATTTGTTTATTTGTTTGTTTTAAGACTTTTCATTAGCTTACTAATTTTATACACCATAATTATTAATACTCTTCATCTTAATAAGAAGTTCTAGTTTTGTAATTTTGATCTTCAGGGAAGGAAAGTTATTCTTAGCTCAGTACCTGGATCCATAATGGTTTTGATTTTGTGGTTCTTTAACCAATCACTGTGCACACAAGTTTTTGGCATTAGCAGACCCAAATGATCAGATGGAGTGCTAGGTTCAAGATAAGTTCTTTAAAGATCCTGATTAATCAGTTTTTGTGGATTTGTAGAATCTATTGCATTTCCATATGTTGCTACAAAGATTGCCTGTGGCAGCAAGGCCAGCTACTTTCCCTCTAAGGTCACCTTTTATAATAAATGCTGGCAATAAATGGTGCAATGACAGCACACTCAGAGCACAATTTATATACATCTTTTCTACCATTCAGCTTCAAAGCTTCTAGCTCCTCTCAGATGTCATCAAAGAACCCCTCTGAAGTTAATGACAATGCTCAAGTTATGTTGTTTCTCTTTGAACAGGCAAAAGGTTTTCCAAAGAAATCCAGCAGCTGTTCCTTCATTGTTGTTGCATTGCTTTCTGCAAAGTCCTTAAGATGATAATTTTTGAGGTTTTGGTTTGAATATACCCACTGCTGTTACCATTTAAAAGTTAATCTAGATACGGTAACTTCTTTCACAGAATATATATAAAAACTTATGCCTGGTCCAGGTAGTCAGTGATTCTGTTTTTCTCAGATCTTTTTCTGATATACATCTATTTTAATCATTTTCACTTTTTATATACCAATATGAAATACCAGTCATTCAACCAGAATACTAGACAAGCTCTGAAACAGTTGTTTCGATCTTCAAAAGAGAATTCAAATACATTAGTCTTACTTTGATTACCTCAGAAACTAAAATGAATGCATTTATTCACAAGATCTGAAGTTAACTGTAATTTAGTATAGCTTCTGTTCAGAAGGGGAACAGCAAAGCAGTAATGAGTTTATTGACTCCCTTTGCCACCCTGTACTCACCTTCACTCTTTCCTTATTACTTATTTTAACCCACATACCCTTCAGTCTTAATCCAAGTGCTGTCCCCAGAAGTTTTGCCTTTGCAATAGAGTGCTGCAGTTATGGAGGCTTCAGAAAATGTCCAAACAAAAACTGAATGAGGCAAAAATTTACCAAAGTTTTATTGCCAAAAAAGTTCTTAAGGAAAAGCAACTCCTCTACATGAATCTGAAACGTCTGTTGAATTTCTGGCTTACATGGTTTAAAAATTCAGATGAGAGACAAGAATTTGTCATTTGAATTGTGAGCTTATTTAAGCTTTAAACTCAGAATTAAGACAATGATAAACCCCTGTAAGTAGTTATCAAACAAATTATTTAAAGACTTATTAAATATTTTAATTGCTTTTAAAATCACTATTTGTCATCATGGTTTTACCTTAGTTGACAACCTTTTCTTCTTTCTCTCATTCTCTTTTGCAGTATTGTTATAGCAGAAATTGGAGCAGGGTCAAGACAGGCATGTATGCTGATGTGCATACTCTTTTTGGAGATAGAAGGAATGAATTCTCAGCATGACTCAGCTTACACAGCTCTCAGTATTTTGTAATAGTTCCATGCAAGAAGGATAGTGTAAGGTATAGGTGCTGTTAATTTGATTAATTAGATTCATGATACTGCTCTACTGTAGACAACCTTTTAAATCTTAGTAGCTATTATATATTACTTTTTTGGAAACTCAGACACTTCATAAATATCTTATTTGTATCCTCACTGATCATCAGATTCTTCAAGGAAAATGGGAACATGCAACATGCATCAGATGATTAGACTAATTTGAGAATAAAGTCATTGGCATACGATAAGATAGATAATCACAATTGTCTACGTCATCTCACACTAAAAAGACGACATGGATTTATGATGAACTCTGAACACGCAGAAAAATAGCTTCAAATACATTTTGAGTCAAGAAATTCTCTACCCATATTTTTCTCTGCATTTTTATTAATTTGTTTCTCTGTTTGTTTGGGCTTTTTCATGTTTTATTGGTTTGTTTGCAGTGATATGATGGCAAACATTTATTTTTCAAAAGATGAATACACTTGCTAAGAATGTCCCTGATCAGCAAATACCAAGAAAACTTATGCTTATTGGAAGTGTTTTAAGGTCATTTGACTCATTGCATTTAAAATTCATTTCTTTCTTCATAGTACTCAGGTAGGCTCTTCTGGCATAGACTGTTATGAACACTATGCAAAAGCTAATGGAAGTCACCTTTCTATTAATCTTGTTTGTTTCAGAAGGAATGTAGGTAAAGATAAAGCATGTGCATTCTGCTGTCACTTGACAAGATTACAGTGCTGTGCATGCTGAAACTTTAATGGAAATCACCTGCACTTTTGTATACTTACGAATTATTTCTTCCTCACTATTTCCACATCACTTGAAAATAATACATTTGCTCTGAATGACTTTCAACATACTAGTAACTGACAGCTTCACTGTCTAAATCCACTTTGGCATCAGTGTGAGGCAGTCAAAACCATCTACATCCCTGCTGAGAGAGCACCCAAGCGAAAGACTAAGGTGGTCCAGGGTGAGGCAGAATGAGCTTCTGCGCATTTCATGGAGTTAGAAGAGCCAAACAAAACCCAGTCACCTGGGTGGCTCAGTTACCTGATAATCAATTGCACTAAGGACTGACTTGTAGAAGGGGTCTACAGATATTTTTGTATGTTATAAACAGTTTATCCACTGTGTCACTGAAAGCTCTGCAACCATTTATAGAATCACAGAATGGTTTGGGTTGGAAGGGACCTCAAAGACCATCTATTTCCAATCCCCCCAACATGGGCAGGGACACCTTCCACTAGACCAGGTTGCCCAAAGCCCCATCCAGCCTGGTCTTGAACACTGTGATGTGGTTTAGCCCCAGCTGGCAGCTGAGCACCACGCACTGCTTGCTCACCCTTCCCCCAGCAGGATGGGGAGGAGAATGGGAAAAACAAAGGCAAATCCTGTGGGTTGGGGTAAGGACAGGTTACTGGGATGGCAAGGGAGAGGGGAACAACAACAGTACTGATAACAGATATTCACAATGGGTGATAACAAAAAGCAATGTACCAATCCGATGACCGACCAACCAACCAGACACTCAGACCATCCTGAAGCCACCCTGAGTTCACCCCTCCCAAATTAGCCCCCTTTTATGGTGAGCATGATGTCACAAAGTATGGAATAGCCCCCTGGCCAGCTTGGCTCAGCTGTCCTGGCTCCTTGTTACAATCAACTCTATCCTAGCCAGAACCAGGACAACTTCCAGGGAGGGAGTATCCACAACTTCTCTGGGCAACCTGTTCCAGTGCCTCACCACCCTCACACTAAAGAATTTCTTCCTAACATCTAATCTAAATCGACCCTCCTTCAGCTTAAACCCATTACCCCTTGTCCTGTCACTACACTCCTTGGCAAACTGTCCCTCACCACCTTTCCTGTAGGCCCCTTCAGGTACTGGAAGGCCACAATTAGATCTCCCCGGAGCCTTCTTTTCTCCAGGCTGAAAGATCTTAACTCTCTCAGCCTGTCTTCAGAGGAGAGGTGCTCCATCCCTCTGATCATCTTCATGGTCCTCCTCTGGACTCACTCCAACAGGTCCATGTCTTTCTTGAACTGGGGACCCCAGAGCTGGACACAGTACTGTAGGTGGGGTCTCACAAGAGCAGAGTAGAGGGGCAGAATCCCCTCCCTCGACCTGCTGGTCACACCTCTTTTGATGCAGCTCAGGACACGGTTGGCTTTCTGGGCTGCAAGCGCACACTGCCGGCTCATGTTGAGCTTTTCATCAATCGACATCCCCACATCCTTCTCCTCAGGGCTTTCAATTCAGCCTGTAGTTGTGCTTGGGATTGCACCAACTGATGTGCAGGACCTTTCACTTGCCCTTGTTGAACTTCATGCTGTTTGCACAGGCCCACTCTCCAGCCTGTCAAGGTCCCTCTGGATGACATCCCTTCCCTCCAGTGTGTCGACCACACCACACAGCTTGGTGTCATCAGCAAACTTGCTGAGGGTGCACTCGATCCCACTGTCCATGTCGCCGACAAAGATGTTGAACATTGCGGTCCCAGTACCGGCCCCTGAGGAACATCACTCGTCACCGTTCTCCACCTGGACACTGTGCCATTGACCACAACTCTTTGAGCGCAACCATCCAGCCAATTCCTTATCCATTGAGTGGTCCATCCATCAAATCCGTGTCTCTCCAATTTAGACACAAGGATGTTGTGTGGGACAGTGTCAAATGCTTTGCACAAATCCAGGTAGATGACGTCAGTTGCTCTTCCCTTATCCACCGCCTCTGTAATCCCATGATAGAAGGCCACTAAATTTGTGAGGCACAATTTGCCCTTAGTAAAGTTATGTTGGCTGTCACCAACCACCTCCTTGTTTTCCATGGGCCTGAGCATAGTTTCCAGGAGGATCTGCTCCATCATCTTGTCAGGCACAGAGGTGAGACTGACTGGCCTGTAGTTCCCTGGGTCTTCCTTTTTCCCTTCTTAAAAATTTGGGTTATGTTTCCCCTTTTCCAGTCAGTGGGAACTTCACCAGACTGCCACAACTTCTCAAATATGATGGAGATTGGCTTGGCTACTTCATCTGCCAATTCTGTTAGGACCTGTGGATGCATCTCTTCAGGTCCCATGAACTTGTGCACCTTCAGTTTCCTTAGATATTCTCGAACCTGATCTTTTCCTACAGTGGGCGGTTCTTCATTCTCCCAGTACCTGCCTTTGCCTGGGCAGTGTGGCTCAAGCACTTGCTGGTGAAGACTGAGGCAAAAAAGTCATTGAGTACCTCAGCCTTCTCCATATCCTGGGAAACCAGGTTGCCTGTTTCATTGCGTAGGGAGCCTACCTTTTCCCTCGTCTTCCTTTTACCACTAACATACCTATAGAAACTTTTCTTGTTGCCCTTGACATCCCTAGCCAGATTTAATTCTATCAAGGCTTTAGCTTTTCTAACCTGATCCCCATCTGCTCGGACAGTTTCTCTGTATTCCTCCCAGGCTACCCGCCCTTGCTTCCAGCCTCCGTTGGCTTCCTTTTTTTGTTTGACTTTGCCCAGGAGCTCCTTGTTCATCCATTGGGGCCTCCTGGTGTTTTTTGCCTGACTTCCTCTTTGTTGGGATGCATCCCTCCTGAGCTTGGAGGAGGCGACCCTTGAATACCAGCCAGCTGTCTTGAACCCCTCTTCCTTCCAGGGCTTTGCCCCATGATACTCTACCAAGCAGATCCCTGAAGGGACCAAAGTCTGCTCTCCTGAAGTCCAGGGCAGGGAGCTTGCTCTGTGCCCTCCTCGCTGCCCTGACGATCTTGAACTCCACCATTTCATGGTCACTGCAGCCCAGGTTGCCCTCGAGCTTCACATTCCCCACCAGCCCCACCTTGCTGGTGAGAACAAGGTCCAGCATGGCACCTCTCCTCGTTGGCTCCTCTGTCACTTGGAGGAGGAAGTTATCATGAACGCGTTCCAGGAACCACCTGGATTGCTTGTGCCTTGCTGTGTTGCCCCTCCAACAGATGTTGGGGGGCTTGAAGTCCCCCATGAGGACTAGGGCCTGTGAACATGAGGCTGCTCCTATCTGCCTATAGAAGTCTTCATCTGCTTGGTCTCCCTGGTCAGGTGGCCTGTAGCAGACCCTCACTATGATGTCCCCTGTCCCTGCCCTCCCTTTAATCCTGACCCATAGGCTCTCGGTCAGCTCCTCATCCATCCCCAGGTGGAGCTCCATGCACTCCAGCTGATGATTGACATAGAGGGTGACACCTCCTCCTCCTCCTCTGCCCTGCCGGTCCTTCCTAAAAAGCCTGTATCCTTCCATCCCAACACTCCAGTCATAGCAGCCATTTATGGTGAAATCAAAAACATGAAGCACTACTGCCAGTCTTACAGAGGAAAAAGACTCTCATGCAACCAGCAGACAGGTTGAGTCATTTTAAGCTCCTGTTTGAGCCCCACTAACAGTTATACTTATCATACAACAGCTAGAATATTGTGTACTAGATAATAACAAAAGGTCAGAAAAGCCTCATCTCCATCTAAGGTGGCATTACGTAGAAATTCCTGGCTATATGGGTTTGTCCTGAATAGGTTAGGTGGTCTTTGGTCAGGTGTTGAACATTTTTTGATCGCCTCTAAGTTAAGGGAGTGCATCATTTAAACCTGAACCTAAATCAAATGCATCTCTCATTGCAAATGGCCACATGAATTAAAATTAAACTTTTAATGCTCAGATGATCTTCTGTACTCAGTAGTACATTGACTCACCCAGACTAAATAATGGTGTGAAAATTCAAAAGAGTTACTGTTTAATGTGAGTTCCACTTACATATGGCTTTTCTAGTTTCACTCAGTAAAGGCCATCTGAGATGGTCATATTTTCAGCTGTAATCTTGGAATTCCTGAAAGGTAAGTATATTCTCTACTACAAAGAGAATGACATCATCTTTGAGGGAAACATTATTTCAAGCAAAAACCCCTCCACTTTGGGCTACACACATCTGAAATTTGTAGATGTTTGGAACCAGAGGAATCTATGTACTTCAAGAAACCTAATAACCATCATAGATGTTGCAAACTGCATTAAGTGAAAAATACATATGTTACAAGATCAAGTCTTTATCATGAAAATTATAATGCAACTGAAAAAAGGAATTGAATAAAAATCCCCCCTCAAGTCTTCTGTTCTCTAAGGTGTTTTGGTCCATGTATAGGAGTCTGATTTCCTTTGAAATTCTAAAAAGAACTCAGATTCTTGAATGCCTTGGAGTATCCGGGCACAAACCAATAATAAATATGACAGATTTGTAAATTCTACATAGACAATCCTTAAGCAGTGAAAAGCATGTGTAAAAAAATTTAAAGTTCTGGTTTTCCTTGCCTTTGGGATCCTTTTCGGTGATTGATTTTCCATTTCTCATGCAGAATTTTTGTCTTCAGTTTTCTTTCTCCTGCTCTTTGACTTCTTTCCTTTAGCTTTGCCCTTTCTTATTTTCTTCCTGTGTTGATAGCCAGTAGACTGGATTATAGCTTTTCTGAGGCATTTTAGCACTACGTTCTCCACTGTACATGCCAGCCACAAATCATGTTAAAACAAGGCAATATTTAACTGTTACAAATATCTATATCCTAGTAAAATCATCCTTAGGAGCTGGACATTAACCAGTTCAACTTAGCTATAATCAAGGCAGATTTTCAACAAGTAATAATTTTGCCTGCTTTGTATTGTTCCTCTTTGATATGATCCCTGTAGTTTTAAACTGGCAGTTATTCTAGGTTTATTTTCCATTTTCTTTCCTGCAAAATTTAGTATTCTGTGTCTAATCCTTCATTTTGGTTTTGCATTTCTAAATTTGTGATTTCCCCCGTCCAGAAAATCATCCTTCAGTTATGTGAGGAAAGAAACATATATCCTTTTCCTTCTTTTGTCATCTTGGTTTCCTTCAGTTTTAGAGCTGGGATTGCCTTCTCCATTACACGTCATTTCTCATAGAGTTGATGGTAAGTACTTGTTTTCAATCAGTGAAAAAAAAAAAAGTTCCTGTATGAAAAAATGTCATCACTCCCTCCCTTCTTTTTCGTCTATCTTGTGGAGTCATATTGTGTCTGTGCCCTGTATTTTTTTATGTTAAGTATGAATGAAGTAAGAATTCATGTATTCACCTCTGTGTGTCAACGTACTCTCTTTAAACTAGAGATTCCTGCTGTTCTAACTCTTGGCATGATGTAAAACATTTGTAGATAAAAGCTGTGATAGCATTACTTGAAGTGTGTTCCCTTCTACATGTCTGCTATGTGTGGTTGTGACATCTCTTCTTCTACAGCAGAAAGACCTAACAAGATTAAAAAACAAAAACAAAAAACAAAACCAAAAACCAACCCAAACCAGACTTCGTATCAGCACATGCACTAAAGGAACTTTTCCAAAGCATTGAGTCATCGCCTGCTGCCTGGGTCAGTGCTGCCAGCAGTCTGATGGGGTCTGCTCCTGCTGTCATCCACAATTCAGCAGTTTGGCTGCAATTCTGTACAAATGCCTAGTGCTAAATCAAGCTTCGCTCCACCAACATCCTCACTGTGACTGATACAGGTTCTTCTCATTTGTGTTTACATCAGCAGGGTAGCAAAACTGAGAGTAGAGCCAGAATCAGATGTTTTCCTTTTGGTCTTCCCTGTTATTTCAGTGGGGATGTTAAAATAGTTCTACAAAGGAATTCAAACTGGAGCAGATCAAGTGATGGAGCTCTCCCACTTAATAGGAAAAAAGGATTTTCATAGGCTGAAAAGACCTAATTTTAGGTCTTTAGTATGCACACAAATAAAAAAGCATTGGTCTTTGAAGATTACAAAGAACTGGCCATGAAAAATTTCACAGCTTGATTATATTCTGATCATGTTCAAAGCTGTACACACCCATTAAATGTAAAGGCATTAAATGACTGGAATGGAAGACAGAATTTGCCCTTTTTTAGGAAAGGGTTAATAAGAAACCAACACTTCTGAAGTGTAGTGCTGTGCAACTGTTTCCCAGCACAGTGCAGCAATAGACAACAGCAAAAGCCATAGACTACAAATTGCTGTCTTTTTATCAGGCAAGAGAAAATTTTGACAAACATCAAGTTGTCTTATTAACACAGAGGGCACCTCCACAGTATTATAGTCCTCTTGAAATTAACTTATTTTTACCCTATGATGTGCCCTAATCATAAATTATTTTCATTACAATTGCACAGATATAATTTATGGAAGTAAATTCATATGAATTCAAACTTGTCTACTTTTTCAATTGAATAGATAGATATGCTTGAGTATAGCCATTTATTGGTCCCACACATAATATATATTGGCAGGATCACAAATATAATAAAAATATGTGGAAAAGGAAGTAACACAATTTATACATAATGCCTAGTTTAATGTACAAATGAGAACTGAGACAGAGAAGGGGAAAAGTCTTTCAGGCAAATAAAAATAATTGAAAGAACCTCTCTGAAAAATCTCTGTTGTGGACAGTTTATCTGAAACCAGTGCACTTATACCAGAATCTTGCTCTCTTTTATAACAGCAAGTGACAACTTTATGAAGGATGATGTTTTTGTAAATTGGTCTTTATAACACTGCCTAACAAAACAGCCAATAAGAAATATAGCTGCTGTGTGAACAGCAACATCACAGAAATGTGTCACAGCCAATCAATGTGGGTGTTTGCCAGAAAAACCTCTAAACGCTTGCTTTAAGTTGGATGTGAATTGAGGCACAAACTTTGACATCCCACAGCCCTGGTGGGATTCTTGCTATCAGCCCATCAGGCTACGTGCTGACTATCCCTTTCTGAACGTGCAATTGGCCTGAGTTTATCCATTAAAACCCTTTAGATAATTCAGCAAAGGAAATCTCAAATATGTGTTAAGAGCCAGTGCTTGAACTCTCTGAGATATTTTGTTTTTACTGCTGGATTTTCACTAAAGTCCATTGCTTTTTTTCATGTGTCCTGTCAATTTTTTTAGTTCACTTTCTTAAACGTATTTGCTTATACCGTACTAGCCAGGGAAGTACATAAAGATGTCTACACTCCTCACCAGATCACATACATGTGTCATCAGATGTAGTAAAGCATGCAATTTCAAGAATCGGAGGAAAAGGATCTGAACTCTGCTACAGCAGTCTGTTGCAGGATGCCACTGACAGATTTTTTTCAGAAGTGACAAAGCTCTTGAAAGACAATTCAGCTACTCCAATTTATATTAGTTGAGATTTGGGTCCAGAGATTTCAAATGTAGACAACTATGAATGGCAGAGTGTAATAGTGAAGCAAAACTAAAATATAACTGTTTTTCTTTTTTTTTTTTTTTTTGCTACAAATAGTGGATATTATCAACTTTTACTAGTAAACAATCATGAGCTGCTGGTGATGATAGAATGATGGAGAATAATCTGAATTATTTTTGTTTGCTTTTTATTTTCACTCTGACATTACACTTTCCATTTTTTTCTTTCTAGAGTGTTGAAGTGCAAAACCAAAATATTTTTCAAGGGAAAAACCAATCTTGGGTACTTAAAGTTCTCCAAAACACAGGATAGTCTGCAAGTTAGCAAGTAACATAGGACTTGCAATGATTTTCCAACACCAAGAATGTCATTGGATATCCAGTGTATTTAATTATTGCTGAATAGTTCACAAAGTTGTCCCCATGGTTCTGAATATTGCCTAGGTTTGGCTTTGCTGAGTATTTTTTCTACAGTTTGTTTATAAACCCCTCTCTTATTCTTTATTATTTAATATTTGGATTGTGTGGGCTGTCCTCTTAGACAACACAATTTTTTTTTCTTCCTGATTGGAAAAAAAAACATTTTAACTAAATAGTTTATGATGATACATAAGAAATACTAAACAGAACAGTTCTGAGTATTTTTCCAGACTTGTACTAATAATGACACCTTGAAGATTTATGAAGATTATCATGAACACCCAAAAAACCATTTTGGTTTAAAACCAAATACTTCCTAAATGATATTTTGCCACTAATTACAAACCACACTTCCCACAAGTTAGTGAATAGAATCCATTTTTAAAATTGTATTACAGCTTTGAAATGTCATATATGAAATGACACTGCTTTGTATTATCATGGGTTATAAAGCAAACACTGGGAATATGGGGGCCTTGTGACAAATAGGTGATACTTGTGTCAGCTTTTTTGACACTTAATATGAGGGGTTGCAAGGCATTTTTCATACTCAAGATTCTGGAAGTTTGAAAGAAACAATAAATAAGGTGTCATAAAAGTATGCATGAGTATGCACAGTAGGCTTTGCAGAAAGGTAAAGATTTTGTAAAATTGTATCACTGGGGTTATAAAGTGTCCTTCTATGCCTGTGGTTCATCAGGTTTTAAGTTCTCATACTGTTAGATTTTTTAAGTTCAAATTATTTAATAAGTCTAAGAACTTGGCTTGGAGTTATAAAAATCTAGATGAGATGCTTCTTTTCCCCTCTGATTTTCTTGTTTATATTTATGCATGGCCTGAAATATGTATTTCAAATAACCTTCTAGATAAAACATAAAACTGCAATCAACTGAACTGGGATTTTTCTCTGATGTGCCACAGATTGCCTAGGTTAATGTGGGCCAGCCATTTTCAATACATCCACACTAGGCTCCCATGACACTCTAATGGCTTTTATATTCTTCACCTTCTGCTGCTACTCCACTGCCCTCTGCCTCCTTAACTGTTGGGGAACTGTGTGATGTGGGCATAGGGACATAACAATACAGGCTGAAGCTTCATATTTATTCATATGTGTGGTTATTTCTAGCTAATTATATCAGATGATGGACTTTTGTTCAAGATCATAATGAAAGGTAAAATGTGGAAAATATGTCAGCAGTTTCAGCTGTTGCCTTTTTTTTTTAATTTAAACAGCAAGGCGTGCTTATCTTGAACATTTGTTTACTGACTGTAGTTTAAAGCCTATGCTCATTGCTCCAATCCCTCTGAAACTGTGACTGTAAACATAAATAACATAAATTCAGAAAAACATTCAAGTCAATATCATTTAGCTCTAGTTATCATAAGAACTGTAAGCAGCTGCTCAAAATTAGTGAATATAGTCATTAATAAAATTTTATTTAGTAAGTTTGGTAAAGATCTGCTGTATGAATGAAGATAGTCTGTAATAGAAATGGGCTATATGCAATGCCAGTTAGATAACCTTTCTTAATATGCAACTGCACCAAATGCAAGAGAAAATCAGCTGTTGATAGGTGCTGTTATTTTCATCAATATTAATATGTTGGGGGTATTAGCTTTCACTTTAGATTAATAATTTTACCACAAAAAGTTATAATCAGGACAATGTCACATCCACAAAAAATTCATTGAAGACATCACCTGAACAGATTTGGCAAACAAAAGTCTAACAAATTTTACAGTCTGAAAAAAAATTTAAAGTCATAAACATATGGGAGAGGCCTGAAGTCATAAAGCTCTGGATATTGCTGGCTCCTGGAACAACATATTGCTCAGGCCCTTAGAACAGTAATTTTAAAGATCATGTTACCACTGTATTTTAGTTATCAACAGATCCATCAAGGCAAAGCTAATTATTAGTAACCAGTACATATTCCTGGATTTTGAAACCTTGATAGTCAGTTTCTGTACCACTCTCTATTCATATATAAACCACTGACTGATGTTTCTATAGATCATGATAGCAATGCATACCAAATACATTCTATATAAATAGATGTGTTTCCAATTCCTACTGTAAAGCAAAATTATTTATTCATTAGAACATCCTGTACAGACAGTACAGTTAATGAGAAGCTAGTATTCAACATGCATAAAACTCTTTTTTGTATGTATAGAGTTATGAGCTATCATAACACAATGTGTTTGTAAGGAGGAGCTTTATGAGACCAGCAGATATGGCCAGACATGCATGATTACACTTCAGAACCCATGTTTAATTTTCCACATCTGCAGCTGCAAAACAGGAAATGTCCTGTCCAAAGTAATAGAGTCCCAGCTTTAAATGAACTGTAACCTATAGGTATTCCTTATTAGTGAGTAGGTTATTTTTCATATAGTTTTGAAAATCATGTTTTGATTGATGTTGAAAATCATAGTTGAAGACTATGCTCCATTTTTGAGTTTTAATGTTAGAAGTGCTATAAGTTACATCCTTGATATGTCTCTTTAATGGAGAAGCACTGTAGAGTGCAAAGGACAAAAAGCTATTGGTAATGTAACTCTGTGCCCTATATTGCCAAATAAAACATTCTAAAATCAGTTGATACTACACATCAGAAAGGAAAGAAAACACCCGTGACTACTTAAAGACAAAATTTCCAACAGACAAAGCATTAGAAAGCCCAAAATTCTGGTCTTCAGAGCCAATCCCTTCTCTGAACATCTGACTTGAATAATTCATTGAAAAAAAAAGCTTAAATCTTGGGCTCTGTGGACTGCTTCTCAAAGAAATATTTTTTCCCGCTTTCATTTTCTAGTTTGGAGATGATTTTGTCCATCAAAACCAAAGTATTCTTAACAAAAATTAGGAGAATTTACTAAAATGAAGGAATACAAATGAATCACTCCAGAAAATGCGTTTACTTGCTTTGATGTTGCCTGACACATCCGCCTTGTGCTGCAGTATCTCAGTCCCCTGCTGATCATAACGGTATTTTGAAACATATAAGAATATTTTAGCTGTAATTGTTAGAAATAAATGCCCATGGGTGAGTTGGAAAACTGTAGTCTTGGGATAACCTTGGCTGGTGTGCTGCATACAATGCTCCAAAAATATGTGACAGGTGATAAAAAACTTTGCTAAGTTTTGTGGCTTGGATTTCAGAAAGAAGTCTCAAAAACAGTATTAATAAACTTTAATCTTTACGACTACAACCAAAAATCCTACTAATAAGCCAGATCAGCTATAGAGATCATATACTACTAATATTTATTGGCAATTAATGATGTATTTTTTAAAAAAAAATAAGCACAGCAGTGAAACAGTCTCATCTGACGTAATATTCCACAGAAGAAAATAACTGGGAAGTGACATTCATTATTTAGCATTTCCAATGTCCTGTCTGTGCTTTTTCCTTTTCTTTTAGTAGGTATGTCATATATAATAGTGTAAATTTGTCAAAGCTATTTAGATAGCAAGATCACTAAACAAATAAAACATTTTGTCTTCCTCTGCCGATAAAGCACCAAGTACAGCTACTTCATTTACTATATACAGGCAGCAAAAAATATTACCTAACTACCTAACTAGGTAAAGCAGGCAGCCCAGAGACAGCACTAGCAAAATAAAATCATAAAGTAAACCCAGGCTAACAATGGAGACCATGGCATGACTTTGCTTCAGCTTGTTAATGCCTTTGTCATTATTGTAGTATTATATCAGACTAGCGAGTAGAAGAAGGAAATGCTGCTTTATAGTTTAAATAACTGATAACCCATGCAGTTGTATCTCCTTTGAGGCTGACAAATTCAGAAACAAATGCCCACTTATTTCAGTCAGCATATGCCACCACACAAAATACCTCCCAGCCTCTCTGGGGTTTCTGACAGGAGTTGCCTTACGCGGCCCCGAGGCAGAAGCAAAGCTGCCTCTGGGACGCTGTCAAGGTACCACCTGCCACTAACCACCTGCAGTGATTTCTGCTATTTAGGGAAAGAGGAAAAACACTTCTCCGCAGTGAGCAGGAGGGGAAAGACTCATGTTATGTTAGACTGAACAAAAGATAAGGTCTGTTTGCACCACCCCACAGTCAGAAAATGCTAGTCTCCTACAGCATTTTCTCCCTTACAGTCCTGGTGCCTGATGAAGCAGGAACCATGAGCAGCCCCCTCCCTTTGCAGGGACCGGTGGCTAGCAGAGCCCCAAGGTATGTGTGCCTGCATCTCCAGCAGTCACCAGCAAAAGCTGCTTGAGGCAATATAGATTTTATAACAGCAGTCTAGAAGGACATGTCTAAGAAGGGCTTGTGAGAAACAGCTACACAGGAGGCAGCATCTCTACTGCTCCCTGCATTGCTGCAGGTGTCTCCTCCATTTGAGCAGCTCTGCCACTTGACAAAGTTACTCCTGGACCCATCTGCAGGCTGGTCCTGTCCACATTACCTCCAATGCCAGCAGCACCTTCCCTCTTTTGGTTTCATCCATCACTCCCAGCATGAGGGCTACCCCAAACCCCATGGATCAGGCACACACGGTCACTCTCTCAGAGGAACATCCCAGTCCGTTACCACTCTCTGGATGCACTGGGGGCAACACACTGTGCTGCATGCCAGTTCCTGTGCAGTTTCAGGGCAGTTATTTTATGCTGCATTTTCTTTCTCTCTGATACAACAAGTCTGCATTGGTGTATAAAGCAAAGTCACACCCTGCTCCTACACTCCAGTATGGTTTGACTAATATTGCTGAGGACAGAGAGATCCTGGGGCTTAAACTGCACTTCTAAATGCATCAACTTGGTTTACAAAACAATGCAGGTGACATAAACTTTTTTCAAATACCAGAGTACAGGAATTTGCATCAGTGTGTACATACATGTACATCTCAGCATATGTATGAATGGAACTGAACTTTCAGGGCACTTACCATGTTAACTCTGAACAGCAGTTTAGTAGCTCCCATGATTTACAAAAGGCCATGTTCCTTGAAAGAAAGGGTTATTTTTTTGGAGTTCATTGAGGAAGGAATAAGCACAGTCATTGGAACCTGGCTAAGATAAGATTGATCTGCTTATACTTGTTTCTTAATCATTTGCAACCCTGCTTCAAGCATTACTTATTGCTTGAATATGAATACGTCATATGCAGCCTCCAAGAAGTCTTTTGGTACTGTGGTTTAGATATTCATTTGTATTGCAAAGGTTTCATGTAGTAACTTGTTAGACGTCAGAAAAGTCTAAATATTTCTGAAAGAGCTCTGCATATATGTCTTACACTACTTCACCAGCTGTAGCTCCTATTCTACTACAGTGATTGATGTAAAAGGTGTTCTGAACACATTCACTGTAATTTATAAAAAAAAACCTTTGTCACTTAAGAGGTAGGACAATCCCTCCAGAAGGATAAATCAGCCCATTAACACAAGCTAAGGACTTGACTCATAGAATATCACGTGGATGGTGTGTCCTTTCCTCTGCTAATGGTCTACAGTTTGTAAATTTCCAGGAAAAAAATAGTCTTATCTAATAAAAGAAGGCAGTAAAACCTTCCAAAAACCCATTTATCTGCACTAACCATCTCCATCGTATCAAAGAAATGTTCCCAAGTTACCCAACAGTCACTCAGAGTATGACAAACAGAACTAAAACTGCTGTATTTAATATTATTTTCCTACCTTGGGAGAATACTGCAAAGACAAACTGGACATCTATTATAGTACCTGTGTCACCGTAATAACAAATACTCGAAAGGGGAAAAATAGCTACTGGAAGTTTTGGGAGCATCAAGCAGAAGGTCTGCCCAATTTCTGTTTCCCAAAACAGTCCCATCTGGTAGCAGAAGTCCAACAACTTATACATAGAGTCTCAGATAGAAATCACTGTATTAACTGACTCTACCACTACAGCATCTGGCTACAACATCTGCAGAGATATGCGTACAATCAATTCATGTGATGCAAGGAAGAGCAATTAAGTGAGAAGTGGTTAGGCCTTGTCCAAGATCATACATGACTCACCCCATGTTTCTCCTTTTCTAATTGAGTACTTCACTGCAAGAGCACTGTACCACTCACCCACGTGCATCAGATAGACAATAATGCTAACTCTATAGTGATAAATCATTGACATTTCTATCATGATATTTTGTAATTCTATTGCATTGTTACTGCTATAAATCATATTTTGCAAATGAAATAAGTGTCTCTTAATAGAATGACCTTTTTTAATGGGTATGATATTAAAACATGTGGTAGGTACTCTATGGTGTATCTCTCATCTCAAACATGCAAAATTTGAAAGCCTCAAGTCATTTTAGGTCTTTTTACTTTTAAAGCATGAAAATATTTTCAAGCTTAAAAATTATGCAGAAAGTGGTTGCTATGCACAACAATTTCCGTTATAACCTGTTATTTCCAAGTCAATCAAAACATTCACCTTTTTAACAAAATTTTCCATATTTCATCTGTGCCTAAAGATGAACATTTTAGAAACAGTTAAGTAAAAACTAGTCCTGAAGAGAAATTTCTGAAGAGAAAATATCTGGTCTTTTCTTTTGTTTTGGATTCTTTATTCCTACCTTCTGGGATACCTGCATTATTCTACCACGTTATAAAATGCCTCCTCTGCCTTTCAAGAATACCACAAAACAAGTAGCTTTATGCTTTTGCTTTCAAAAATAAAAATGAAGAAAATAATGCAATTTTAACTGGAGGAATCTCATAACTAATCGTAATAATAACCTATTATTCAGAATAATTTTTCTCTTAAAAGGTGAGAAAGATTGTGTATGATCATTTGAAACTTGGTCTGCATCTTTGCAACGTTGTTTTTATCTGCATGTTTACTGTTTGAGGGAGCACAAATGGTTTTTTCCTCTATCTTTCCAGTTGCAGGTACGATGTTCAAAGAAACAGGAGACCTAGTTGATGAATATCTAGCTCCAAGACTGGTGTCATTGGCAAAATTTTGGGTTTTTGATCATGGGTCGGTCTACATCTTTCTCAAAGGGGAAAAAGGATCTTTGTGCAGGGCTCACTGAAAGAGCTTTAAACTATATTTGAAGAGGGAAATGGAAAAACCCAAGCTTTCTAGAGATAAGCCATGGGGCGGGATGCCAATGTTTAAGGGATGGTATGCTAGTGATGTCCTTCAGTCTGCTCCATGATGTGCTCACTACACATTTGAAATGTCCCTGTACTAACATGCACACCACCCTAACCCTCTCAGTGGAGGTAGGGGATGAAGATCCATGCAGCAGCGCAGATACAAGGCTTGTTGATGTGCTGGAAACCACAGAAGCGCCAGAAAACAGTCGCGTAGGAATTCTCCCCACAAAAAGGTGGCAGGACAAATAGCCCAAATGAAGTGTACCTGCGCCAACGCACACAGCATGGGTAACAAACAGGAGGAGCTGGAAGCCATCGTGCAGCTGGAAAACTATGATGTAGTTGCGATCACGGAAACACGGTGGGATGACTTACACAACTGGAGTGCTGCAATGGATGGCTATAAGTTCTTCAGAAGGGGTAGGCAAGGCAGGAGAGGCGGTGGGGTGTTCCTGTGCATTAGGGAGTGTTTTGACTGTCTAGAGCTTGACGACAGTGATGAAAGGGTCGATTGCTTATGGGTCTGAATCCAAGGGGAAGGCCAACAAGGCAGATATCGCGGTGGGATGCTGTTACAGACCACCCAACCAGGATGAAGAGGCAGATGGAATACTATAAGCAGCTGGAGAAGTCTCATGATCTCTAGCCCTTCTTCTCATGGGGAACTTGAACTTACCAGATGTCTTCTGGAAATACAATACAGCAGAGAGGAAACAGTCCAGGAGGTTCCTGGAGAGGGTGGAAGATAACTTCCTGACACAGCTGGGGAGTGAGCCAACTAGGGAAGGTGCCCTGCTGGACCTGTTGCTGGTGAACACAGAAGGACTTGTGGGTGATGTGATGACTGCAGACTGTCTTGGGCACAGGGATCGCAAAGTGATAAGAGTTTTCGATTCTCGTAGAAGTAAGGGCAGTGGTGAGCAGAACTGCTACCTTGCACTTCCAGAGGGCAGACATTGGCCTGTTTAGGAGCCTGGTTGACAAAGTCCCTTGGAGGGAGGCAGTCCTCAAGGGCAAAGGGGTGCAGGAAGGCTGGGCGTTCTTCAGAAGGAAATGTTACAGGTGCAGGAGCAGGCCGTCCCCATGTGCTGAAAGACAAGCTGGCGGTGAAGAAGGCCGGCCCGGCTGAACAGAGAGCTTTGGCCAGACCTCAGGATAAAAACTCTCGTTTATGGCCTTTGGGAGAAGGGGCAGGCAACTCAGGAGGACTACAGGGATGCCGTGAGGTTATGCAGGGAGAGAGTTAGAAGGGCCAAAGCCCAACCAGAACTTAATTTGGCTACTGCTGTTAAAGACAATAAAAAATGTTTCTAGAAATACATTAGCAACAAAAGGAAGGCTAAGGAGAATCTCCATCCTTTATTGGATGTGGGGGGAGACGTAGTGACAAAGGATGAGGAGATGCCTGAGGTACTTAATGCCTTCTTTGCCTCAGTCTTTAGCAGTAAGACCAGCTGTTCTCTGGGTATGCAGTCCCTGAGCTGGAAGACAGGGACGGGGAGCAGAATGACGCTCCCATAATCCAAGGGGAAATGGTTAGTGACCTGCTATGCCACTTAGACACACAAGTCTATGGGGCCAGATGGGATCCACACCAGGGTATTGATGGAAGTGCTCACCAAGCCACTATCCATCATTTATCAACAGTCCTGGCTACGTGGGGAGGTACCAGATGACTGGAAGTTAGCCAATGTGATACTCATCTACAAGAAGGGCTGGAAGGAGGATGCAGAATACTATAGGCCTGTCAGTCTTACCTCGGTGCTGGGGAAGGTTCTGGAGCAGATAATCTTGAGTGCCATCACACAGCACATACAAGCCAACAAGGCAATTAGGCACAATCAGCATGGGTTTATGAAAGGCAGGTCCTGCTTAACTAACCTGATCTCCTTCTATGACAAGCTGACCCGCTTAGTGGATGAGGGAAAGCCCGTTAATGTCGTCTATGTAGAAATTGGCTGCTCATGGCTTGGATGGGCATACTCTTCATTGGGTAAAACAGGTCCCAAAGAGTCGTGGTGAATAGAGTTAAAACCAGCTGGAGGACGATCACAAGTGGTGTTCCCCAGGGCTCAGTATTGGGGTTAGTTCAGTTTAATATCTTTATCAATGATCTGGATGAGGGAATTGAGTGCACCTTCAGAAAATTTGCAAATGACATCAAGTTTGGCAGCAGTGTTGATCTGGTTGACGATAGGAAAGCTCTACAGAGGGATCTGGACAGGCTGGATTGATGGGCTGAGACCAATTGTCTGAGGTTCAACAAGGCTCAGTGCTGGGTCCTGCACTTGGGTCACAACAACCCCATGCAACGCTACAGGCTTGGGGAAGAGTGGCTGGAAAGATGCCTGGTGCAAATGGACCTGGGGGTGCTGGTTGACAGCCGGCTGAATACGAGCCAACAGTGTGCTCAGGTGGCCAAGAAGGCCAACAGCATCCTGGCTTGTATCAGCAATAGTGTGGCCAGCAGGAATAGGGAAGTGATTGTGCCCCTGTGCTTGGCACTGGTGAGGCCGCACCTCGAGTCCGGTGTTCAGTTTTGGGCCCCTGACTACAAGAAAGACATTGAGTTGCTGGAGCATGTCCAAAGAAGGGCGACGAAGCTGGTGAAGGGTCTAGAGCACAAGTCTGATGAGGAGTAGCTGAGGGAAGTGAGGTTTATTTAGCCTGGAGAAAAGGAGTCTGAGGGGAGACCTTATTGCTCTCTACAACTACCTGAAAGGAGGTTGTAGTGAGGTGGATGTTGGCCTCTTTTCCCAAGTAACAAGTGATAGGACAAGAAGAAACATCCTCAAGTTGCATCAGGGGAGGTTTAGATTGTATATTAATAAAATTCTTCACTGGCAGGGTTGTCAAGCATTGGACCATGCTCCCCAGGGAAGTGGTTAAGTCACCATCCCTGGAGGTGTTTAAAAGACATGTAGATGTGGTGCTTAGGGACATGGTTTAGTGGTGGACTTGGCAGTGCTAGACTAAAGACTGGACTTGGTCATCTTAAAGGTTAGACCAACCAAATAGATTATATATTGCTATGATTCTATTAACTTCTCAGCTGCAGCTGTTATCTGATGATCAGCATGTCTTGCCTTCTCCCTCTTGTTGGTCCACAGGGTTGTTAGTACTTCACAGGCCATAGTTTGAACACCTGGCTCACTGGCTTCACTTTGAACAACTTACAGCGGCCGCTATGCAGACATACTTCTACACTAGCAACTTCTTGTCTACCTTTGTGGTGGACCAGATTCCTCCAGAAACTGACTATCTCTTTTGCTCTGCAATAAACAATTCACTGGCAAGAAAAGCCCTCTCTTGAGTTTTAGTGCTTTTATCTCCAAGCAAACACCTTTGGCTTTGACTTGTCTTTATGTCTCCCAGGCTGTCAAAGCACTTTGTAAACACTGAGAAGAGACTGTTATTGTGTGATCTATCACTTTTATGTTTTACAGCATATGGCTTTATTGGACTTATCTGACGGTTGAATTTAGGTGCTCAAAAAATATGTGTTAAAAAATAATATGTTGGATCTAAATTCACTGTTGATAACTGGAGATGCTTAGAGCTAGAGACTAGCCCAAAATCACAGTTATCAATTAGCCCTGGGAAAAGAATTCAAGTATTTTAAAATTCAGAAAATTCTGATTACCAAAGAGCAAACTATTCCTTCACTTGTTATTACTCAGTTTGGCAGTTTGCTGGGTCTTTGACTGTATTGATTCATCATTCCTATTTGCTGGTCATTTGGCTGTATTTGATTTTTACCTAAGTCTACTTTGTTGTATTTCAGAAGGATTTTTTTTTATATGTATTTTTAAATGAGACTGATCATTTAACTCTGGGCCTACAAGAAGGACAGAAAGCTTCATTATCATTCATAGAGCTTCTCTAGTTTGGGTGGGTTTTTTGGAGGGGGAGAAATAAATCTCTGAAGCACTGTCATCTATAGATTTTTACTTCACATCATATCATAATTTCAGTATAGCGTTGCTAGGACAAAATAGAAAATTATTCAAGTCAGTACAACTGCAGAATTCTTTAGAAAATATATTTTTTCTCACATTTTTTAGTAGAAGAGTTAATTTTGTATCTGAAATCTAGGACTGCACACCAACATTGAGTTTATCTTTATAGAATCATAGAATCATTTTGATTGGAAAAGACCTTTAAGATCATCAAGTCCAACCATTAACTCTATTACAGGACTTCTGCCCTTGTACATGAAGTTGGGTACCTCAGTTAAGAGCTCTGCTCTGCAATTTCCTATTCTGTAACATGAAGCTAAAAACTCAATGAGGTAACTTGCGAGTATAAAAGTTGTCATTATTGACATACATTAGCAGAAAGAAATTTTATTTCTTTTGATTTTACCATGGACTTCATTTACATATGCTTAGTAAGCAGTTCTCTCTGTTTTCTACATCTAGTAACAGTTTTCACCTGTCATGTTTTCCTTTGTTTGTTTGTTGGGTTTTTTTCCTGCTTCTATGTTCTTTAAAAGAAGCAGAAACCACGCATGATTCTACATGATCAGATGTTTAAGAGTTAAGTGGTATTTCCCCCCCATTCTAGATCTGTGTTTTACATAGCTGTGTAGTTCCTGGCACTTTGGAGTAAAACACTTAGCTCTGATCAATTAAAAATTCCTCAGTTAGGTCCCAAAATATATTTCTCTGAGGAAAATGTGATTTAAGAAAAAAAAAGAAAAAGAAGGATTTTGAAAAACTGTTTAGCTCAGCCTGACATTTTATTTTTAAAAAAATAATTATACTTTGAGCTTCTTCCTATTTACATACTTAAGTGCTTGTTTGGGACATAAATGGTGCTATATTGTCTTGAGCAAGCCACAGAGTGGCTTTGTTAGATAAAACTCTTTGCAGCTGGTAATTTTTGGCAATTAAGATTGTGAATTCTTGTCACAAGGGGCCTGAGGAAGGCACTTCCAGGTTGCTACTCATTGCTATAAAACGAAGGAAAATGTCAGAAGTGGTGGGCCCGCTGAGAGGATCATTTCTGAAAGGAAAAGAGGTGGCAAATGCTAAAATTACCATATTTATGGACACTGTAGAAAATGAAGGTCTGAATGAGCTGCTCAGTTTATGGTGAGTGCTAAAGATTTTTTTTAAACTTTCTGGACAGCTTAATATAACAGAAACTGTAACTACTCCTCTCAGAGATACTGCGTTAGTAAAAATCTTGAGTTTTGCTTACAACTACTACTGCCTATGACTAGTGATCACAGAGGGATGAAAGAGTCATTTACCAGGAAAAAACAATTCTCTACCATTTGTAAATTCCTAATGTTGAATTTTGGTTTTGGGGAGGATATCGTGCTTGTTTTCCCTCTCATGTTTCCCTCTAAATCTAAAACAAAAAGTTGAAAAATTTTGTGCAAAAATTCATTTTAACTTTCCTATTCCAGAGTAAGCAATTTGTATGCATCATATGTGCTGGGCTGACGCCAGCCCACAGCCAAGCACCACACAGCTGATTGTTCCCTCCTCACACTTAGCAGGACAGCAATGAGAATAGGAAGAGCAAAAGAGAGAAAATTCATGGGTCAAGATTAAGACATTTTAAAATGCAAAGGAAAGAAAGAAAGAAAGAAAAGTGAAAAAGACAAATCCAAAGAACAAGTGATAAAAAGGTAATCACTCATCACTTCCCACAAGTGGACTGATGCACAACCAGTCTCCAAGCAATACCTACCTACCTGTGTTGGTTTTGCGTGGCAAGGTTTTGGTAGAAGGGGGGCTACAGGGGTGGCTTCTGTGAGAAGCTGCTAGAAGCTTCCCCTGTGTCTGACAGAGCCAATGCCAGCCGGCTACAAGACGGACCCACCGCTGGCCAAGGCTGAGCCCATCAGTGCCTCTGTGATAACATATTTAAGAAGGAAAAAAAAACAGTTAGAGAGAGCTTTTGCAGCCAGAGAGAGGAGTGAAAAGATGTAAGAAACTCTGCAGACACCAAGGTCAGTGCAGAAGGAGGGGGAGGAGGTGCTCCAGGTGCCAGAGCAGAGATCTCCCTGCAGCCCCTGGAGAAGACCATGGTGAAGCAGGCTGTCCCCCTGCAGCCCATGGAGGGAGGATGAGGGGGTGTAGAGATTCCATCTGCAGCCTGTGGAGGACCCCATGCTGGAGCAGGTGGAGGCATCTGAAGGAGGCTGTGACCCCGTGGGAAGCCCATGCTGGAGCAGGCTCCTGGCAGGCCCTGTGGCCCCGTGGAGAGAGGAGCCCACACCAGAGCAGGTTTGCTGGCAGGACTTGGGACCCTGTGGGGGCCCCACGCTGGAGCAGTCTGTTCCTGAAGGTCTGCACCCCATGGAAGAGACCCATGCTGGAGCAGTTCATGAAGGACTGTCTCCCGTGAGAGGGACCCCACGCTGGAGCAGGGGAACGATGAGAGGAGTCCTCCCCCTGAGGATGAAGAAGCGGCAGAAACAACGTGTGATGAACTGACCGTAACCCCCACTCCCCGTCCCCCTGTGCCGCTGGGGGGCGTGGAGGTTGAAGCCGGGAGTGAAGTTGAGCCCGGGAAGATGGGAGGGGTGGGGGGAGGTGTTTTAAGATTTGGTTTTATTTCTCATTCCTCTACTCTGCTTTGCTTAGTAATAAATTAGATGAATTCCCTCTCTAAGTTCAGTCTGTTTTGCTCATTACGATAGTGAGTGATCTCTCCCTGTCCTTAGCTCGACCCACAAGCTCTTCGTTGCACTTTTTCTCCCCTGTCTAGACATGGAGGGGAGTGACAGAGCGGCTCTGGTGGGCACCTGGCCCCCAGACAGGGTCAACCCACCACACTACCCTAAAACCTCCCTCCCCTCCATGCTGAGCATGACATATGGTATGGAGTATTCCTTTGGTCAGTTGGGGTCAGCTGTACCATCTGTGCCCCCTTCCAACCCGTTGCCCACTCCCAGCCTCCTTGCTGAGGGTCAGAGTGAACGCTTTGATGTGGTGCAAGCAATAGCTAAAACACTGTGGTGTTACCAGTGTTGTTTTAGTCACAAATTCAAAGCACAGCACCTTATGAGCTACAATGAAGAAAATTAAGTCCATCCCAGCCAGAACCTCATGAGCATCAAGACACTCTCAAATTCCAGTAATGTGGAATTTTTTTTCTTTTCGTTCCAGTGCTGCTTAACCTAGAAGAACCATAGTAATGAACTTTGACAACACTGTTGTGCAGAGGGAGAACAGGAAGCAAGACAGTACTTAAACAGCCATGCACACTCATATATTTTTCACATTGCTAGTGCAATTACAAAGTCAGATCACTGTTTAGTGTGTCTTCTCTTGACTCTGTCCTGAGCTGGTGGTGTATAATACTAGTGTGCTTTTTTCTGGTGAAGTAGCAACTACAATATGATACTGCTATGGCCATATGGTTTTAGGGCCAGAGCTACAATGTGATTGTCCTCCATCTGGTCACATAGATATAAACACCAGCTTTTGTAAGAGGTCAGACTGGGGCAGAAGTGTTTCTGTATTTCTGGTTTTACATTTGTGATTAGCAATTAGTCTTACTAGTGCCACAGCATACAGTTTTACTTACTGAAGTCTCAAGCTCTGATATTATCTTTGCTGGCAGCCAAAAATAAGGACAGTGAAAGTGCAAAGACACAGCAGTAACCTGATGCATATGGGATGGATGGACACATGGTAGTAAAATGCATTGGTTTCATTGGCGTTTTGCAAATAACATAATCAAAGTCATGCCAAAATTACTTCTACAAATTGGCACAACACGCCTTTGTACTTCCTCTCCACTGATTCCTTTGGTGATTTTGGAAAGGGGATGGTGGAAGACATGCTAATAACTCAGCAAGCTTGGGCTTTGCTCCATCGGTCAGAGTATCGTAGAAACCTACTAGCCCAGGACTGCTGGCAGAGAATGGACTGTAGAAAAGGCTTGGGAGATACTGTGATCATTGTCATCTTGGCTGACCCAGTGGGAACTGACCCAAAGACTAACAGTGCTAAAAGTCTGTGCTGGAGAGTCATGGTACTATACCTCAGGCTCTGTCTGCCATCTTTCCGCTGAAGTTCAGACCTTGGTGAAGATCTGGAGGAGAAACAGAAGAAAAAGGTAAAATTAGTGGGTTAGGATAAGGACAGTTTACTAGGACAGCAAAGAAGAAGGAAAATAACACCAATGGTACTTATACAAAGTGATACTACAAATACTACAAACAAAATTGCAGTACAAGTATGAATAGGGCTACATGTTGGAGTAGCTTTATAGGGTGCCTGCAAGATGGCACATAGATGGCAGGTTGCAAAAGGTACAGCAGGAGCTCTCTTGGTTACTTCAGTGCTGTAAGTCTTTTTTTTTTTTTTTTTTTCACTTCTCTACAAAACTGTTGTAGATTAGATGTACATGATTAAAGGTTTTCAGATCTAGTCAGAAATTAAATTTTAACGCTTTGAAAAAATAACTGAACAGAATCTTAATGAAGTTTGTTCTGTGTCTGACATGCCTGCATCAAAGCACTACACAGCAGAGAATTTTAATCACTCATAAAATGGCTGAAGTGTGCTTTCTTCTTTTCTTCTTCACTGATTGAGGTTTGGGCTGCTTTACAAAAAGAGTTAAAAAGTTATATTTCCACATATATTACCTTGTTTCCTTCCTTTGGTGTTACCTGTCCATATAATTTTATTTTGGTGGATTTCCAAACCACACTGAGCAAAACAAGTGTTTCTTATGATCAGGCAGATATGATGCTTGTGTAATTTAGCTGCCTGCATGTTCATAATACTTCAATGTCCAGACTTTAGCTAATAATCCTGCACTACCTTTAGACAGTATACACAATAGTCACTGATTATTTCCTAAGTCTAAATATTAGGTAGAAGCCTAACAACAATTACTGTATAAAAGCTGCTGTGCGGTTCAGTTCTTATTACCATGCTAAATTGGATTGCACAGAGTATCTGCCAGTGGGCATCAAACACATGCATATCTCTGGCTGGACTAACTGAAGGTTCCTCCTCCTGCTATCATTAATTTTCTTATGGTAAATGGCCTCTAAAAACAAAACAAACCAGAACAAACCCAACCCCAACTTCTTACTACTTCTTTTTAAATAATATTATTTTGCCTCAACAAAGCAATGAGTCAGATACGTAACACCAATTTTTTCCCATAGGAGGACACTTCAATTTCCATTTGAAACCTTCAAATTCCCTCTGCTCTCATGATATTTCTACCATCTGGAACATTGGAATGTTTTCTGAAATGAGATGTCCTTGAAGATAAAAGATTTCAGCCACAGGAACAAAAACGCTAACCTTTACATATGTACCTGACTCTGAACTAACACATTTCAATACTGAACCCCTGAGGTCTTACACTGAAGGACCCAATATTCAGTATCTGACCTTTTTGTAGTTTGTGCTGTTTCCTTGATTGTCAGCCAGACATAATAAGCCTCTTACAGTCTATAGATTTTGGATTTTTTTTTCTTAACATTTCAACTGTTTTTTTCATTGAAATTGTGGAATTGACTAAGCAGCCATGAATTTTTAGTAAAATGCCTCTGTAAAATTTGTCCAGATTAAGCAAATACCAGACAGGAAGAAAGGAAGTGAATATTTTTTAAAAACTTGAACAGCAGGTCATATGCAACTTTAAAAAATGCCAGAGACACAAATCCTACAATAAGAAATGGCTATTTTATCACTGCTTTAACAGATGATTCATAAAGAATCCTAGCACAGAGTGCACAAGGGCCAATACTTAGGGAAGTAAAATGAATGTGTTGCTGTTCAATGATCTGTATGTCAGCTAGAAAGTAGCTGTTGCCAGCTAATTTGTACTCAGTTATCTAAGATATATACGTAGTATTTCATACACAAAGTAATACTCCTTATTCCGTGCTGTATACAGCGCACCAGATTAAAGGCTTATAGGATGGTCTTGTGTGAAAAAGTTCTTGCCCAACCTTTCTGTCTTTAGCCTTGACAGCAAACGTCATGTGCCTTCCATGGCCATAAGTTAATATTAATGCACAAACTTCTTCCATCTGCTCTTTCTAATAACAGTGTCCTGGAGTCTGAGACGTAAATGTAGATTACATGTTACATGCATGAAAGATGAAGAGGTTAAAACTGTACAAATGCACCCTTTCCATAACCAAATTTCTTCAAACTGTGCAGTTCTCTGCACCTTGCACACTCCTGTCTGAGTAACTTGGTCAGCTATAAATAAAAGGTATATAATGCAAAAAACACCAGTTAAACTACCCCAGCAGATTTCTTCCCACACTCTACCTGATTCAAATAATGAGCTACTGATGAAGTAATAAACCCTGGATACACAGACATACAATCACAACAATAACATGAAAAAAATGTAATTTTTTCCCTTTCATCAGACATTGGTTTAACAGAACATAATTTCGGGATGTGATAGTAACCTGTCAAGCCTGAGAAGACTAGGCTAAATACAACATTGAGCATCAAATGGCAAAACTTGCATCACTCTAATTCTGACATAAATATGCTTGTGAATGAAAACAAGCAATGTGAATCCTGTTTGTAACTGTTTTTTCTGCTGGTGATAACATGCCAAAAGTAAAATTTTAAAGGATAGGTGCCATGCATAAAAGATAATCCTGGGAACTGAGAACAATACACCAAACATGACAGAGGTGTACTGTGCACAGCTGTGCAAAAATCCACTTTGCTCAGCCATGGAAAATTTATGTCACAAATCTATATGTACATGAAGTTAACTGCTGTATGTGGTGCAGTGAAGGAACAAGGCTTCTCTGGGTATGTAAAGTGAGGGTTTTTTTCCACTCCTTCTTTTTTTTTTTTTTTTTTTTTTTTTTTTTTGATATTAAGCAGAAGAAAAATCATCTCCTTTTAATGGAACAACAGTTCATTTTTCAGCTCAGGGTCAAAGTTTAATTCCAAAGAGGTTTTTCTTTACTCTTTTCTCCTTCTTGCTTTTTTTCCCTGAGGTTTTCATTAAATTATTTAAAGTTGTATGTTCTTTATTCATTAATGAATTGGATATGTTTTGTGGCTGAAATTACTCTAACAGAATATTTACCTTGGAAAAGTCTTTGGATGTGGGGAGTAAACTAGTGGTTACCCAGAGTTTCTAGAAGTGTAGTTAAATTTCTCCCCAACTGAGTTCGAGATTGCTCAAGTGTTTCTTTTCCAACTTAGTGACCATTCAAGAAAAGTCAATGATAAGAACAATTTCCAATGGTAGCTGAAGGGGGATGGGGTGCTAGTCTGTGTACAAATGAGAGCCTTCAAGGAAAGGAAACATACTGAAGCATGATGTCTCTGACTCTTCTTCACGCTTCAAGGCTGTTTAGTGATGAGAGTACAGCTTAAAAGAAACATACTGTAGCAAGAAGTTTTCATTCTGCCTTCATGCAGTCAATAATAGGATGCTACTATCTGTACTTTTTGTTGTCTGATTGTTAGGCAAACACAGATCTCTATATCCAGTACTAAAAGAATCCCTCTCCTATCCATACAGTCATACAGTAAGTCCAACCATATTTATTTTTACAATCCATAGCATGGTGGCAGACCTCGGAGCAGATGTTACTGCAGTTAATTTTGCCTTGTAGTGCTTTCTATTGTTCTGTAATTTTCTGCAAATTAACATGGGAGGGGGGGAAATCTGAGAAGACACTGCTGACTTTTTTTTTTTTTTCCAGATCAGTTCAGATGTAGTTAACTAGCAATTGTATATGTGTAGGAAACGTTCAGAAATTTGGGGTCATACTTTTTAAGGGCTAGAGAGATTTCATTCAGCCGTGGTCAAGACTGAGTAGAACTGAGAACATGTGAATCTGTTGTGTTTAGAGAAGACAACTGAGGAGTCCTAGCTTTGGTGAGTGAGTATTGTTCAAAGCAAAGTTAGAAGGTATGTGAATTCCCTGTCTAAACAGCTACACACTCAGCAACCGTCAATTAACAAAAGCAAGTGTGAGGTGGTGGCTGGTGTCAATTTGCAGGTTAAAGTCTCCTCCTTTCCTCCAAACTAAGTGTTATTCAGATGCTGCCTTATATTAAACCTGACAGTGGGAACTGCCTGGTTTTTATTATTCTCACAAAGTTTCATTGAATGCACAATACTGCGAAAAGGTCCATGTTTATTCATACCGACACTTCACTCTGCAGCCTTAGAGATCACATTTAAGACTCCAGCATACTGAGGATGGGAGTGGGAAGTGCTGTGTACATCTACCTGCAGCCAGGAGGTGAGGAGTAACCACAAAGTTAGTTTTAATCCAGCTATCATAGGCACTGACACCTAGTACCCATCCAACTAAGTGTACAGTGTATGCAATGTGGAGATACTTGTATCGTACATACTTGCAGAAGAGAATATTTAAGGCTGCATCTTACTGTACTCTGGGCGCTTGACTCCAGGGCCAGGCATATAGCTAAAAGCAGAAAAGCTGTAGAGCTTGGAGCTACAAACATTTTTCTCCCGCACCTTTAATGACTGGTCAGTGTTGTGCAATGCACTCAATATGGACCAGCAGGATATCTTTTAATCCTTGATCACTGTGAGATACTCAGTTCCTTAAATCACTCTTCTATCTTTTAACCTCCTTGTTATTCTGGTATCAATGTGGCCGCTGCTTCTTAGACATCTTTCTGGCCTTTTATAACTGTCACCGAAATCCGGGAATAAACCTCGTAACACCAATGTAGTGTTAAAAGGCAGGCATTCTTTATTGCAGCGCTGGATGCACGGGGGATAGCTCCACCCAACGTGCACGCCAGGTGATCGCCAACACACAGGTTATGTAGGATCAAAACATACATATTCATCATTTTTCTCAGAAAAGGCAGTCCTGTGATAATCATTTCTTAGAATTCATTTCCATATTCTCCTCCCCGTCACGCATGCTCAGTGATTTGAGTCGGTGGTCCTCAGCGGTCTCTGGTGGTCGTCAGTGGTCTTGCACTCATGTTCGCTGGGTGACCCCCTTCATGCAGGCATGCGCAGTATCCTTGTTGTGCAGGTACATCTGCACCTGTCCTTACTTTATAAGATTGATATTCCCGGGCCTATTGTCCGGTTGGGTAGGGACTGTACAAGGAACATAGCAGCATTGTATCTTGACACGGTCATCTTGCCACTTGCCATGGTTAGTTAGCTTCATTACCTATTACCTTGGTTACAATCTACGGCCCCCTATCCTACGGTTACATAACCTCGTTTCAGAAAAAGTGGGTGAGTAATTAAATGGCAGAGTGACAAGAACAAGTCAAAACTGAGAGTAGTGAGGCACAGAATGGATGATCAAAATGTTTTAAGTATTTTTTTAAAAATTTACTCAATTATTTTTAAAGTTACAGGTAGAGAGAATCACAGATCATACCACAGGAAACTTGCCACACAACTCCACAGAAAAGTGGTCCCAAAGGCTTCTTATGGGTTTAACAGAAAGCACAGTTAGAGTAGGAAAAGGTATTTTCACTCCTTTTGAGACAGGTTATCTGTCAGGCATGTATAATGAATGCCACATAAAAAATTCTCCTTTTTCAAACTGTTGCTGTGTTCTACTTGAACTCCTGCGCTATGTCTTGTGTAACATTCCTCTTTCATCCCATGTGAAAGAAATGCTGTTGTCAAAGGATGACTAGCTAGGATGAGTGCAGTTGATATTTGTCCTCCTCTTCCTAGAGATTAACATGTGACAGATTCAATGTCACTCACTAATCAGGTACAAAACTGAAGAACACAATACATGTCATTTCCCCTTGGATTATGGGAGCGTCATTCTGCTCCCCGTCCCTGTCTTCCAGCTCAGGGACTGCATACCCAGAGAACAGCTGGTCTTACTGCTAAAGACTGAGGCAAAGAAGGCATTAAGTACCTCAGGCATCTCCTCATCCTTTGTCACTACGTCTCCCCCCACATCCAATAAAGGATGGAGATTCTCCTTAGCCTTCCTTTTGTTGCTAATGTATTTCTAGAAACATTTTTTATTGTCTTTAACAGCAGTAGCCAAATTAAGTTCTGGTTGGGCTTTGGCCCTTCTAACTCTCTCCCTGCATAACCTCACGGCATCCCTGTAGTCCTCCTGAGTTGCCTGCCCCTTCTCCCAAAGGCCATAAACGAGAGTTTTTATCCTGAGGTCTGGCCAAAGCTCTCTGTTCAGCCGGGCCGGCCTTCTTCACCGCCAGCTTGTCTTTCAGCACATGGGGACGGCCTGCTCCTGCACCTGTAACATTTCCTTCTGAAGAACGCCCAGCCTTCCTGCACCCCTTTGCCCTTGAGGACTGCCTCCCTCCAAGGGACTTTGTCAACCAGGCTCCTAAACAGGCCAATGTCTGCCCTCTGGAAGTGCAAGGTAGCAGTTCTGCTCACCACTGCCCTTACTTCTACGAGAATCGAAAACTCTTATCACTTTGCGATCCCTGTGCCCAAGACAGTCTGCAGTCATCACATCACCCACAAGTCCTTCTGTGTTCACCAGCAACAGGTCCAGCAGGGCACCTTCCCTAGTTGGCTCACTCCCCAGCTGTGTCAGGAAGTTATCTTCCACCCTCTCCAGGAACCTCCTGGACTGTTTCCTCTCTGCTGTATTGTATTTCCAGAAGACATCTGGTAAGTTCAAGTTCCCCATGAGAAGAAGGGCTAGAGATCATGAGACTTCTCCAGCTGCTTATAGTATTCCATCTGCCTCTTCATCCTGGTTGGGTGGTCTGTAACAGCATCCCACCGCGATATCTGCCTTGTTGGCCTTCCCCTTGGATTCAGACCCATAAGCAATCGACCCTTTCATCACTGTCGTCAAGCTCTAGACAGTCAAAACACTCCCTAATGCACAGGAACACCCCACCGCCTCTCCTGCCTTGCCTACCCCTTCTGAAGAACTTATAGCCATCCATTGCAGCACTCCAGTTGTGTAAGTCATCCCACCGTGTTTCCGTGATCGCAACTACATCATAGTTTTCCAGCTGCACGATGGCTTCCAGCTCCTCCTGTTTGTTACCCATGCTGTGTGCGTTGGCGCAGGTACACTTCATTTGGGCTATTTGTCCTGCCACCTTTTTGTGGGGAGAATTCCTACGCGACTGTTTTCTGGTGCTTCTGTGGTTTCCAGCACATCAACAAGCCTTGTATCTGCGCTGCTGCATGGATCTTCATCCCCTACCTCCACTGAGAGGGCAGACTGAAGGATCTCTACTATCGCACTGTCCCTCAATCATTGATGTGCTGCCCCCAGGACTGTCTCTAGTGAGCCTGATTTTATCTCTTTTCCCTCTTCAAATCTAGTTTTATCAATGAGGCCTGCTAATTCCTGTGCAAAGATCCTTTTCCCTCTTTGAAACAGGCAGGCCCCATCTGTCATCGGCAGGGCTGTAGACCTATCCATGATTAAAACACCAAAATTCTGCCTGCTCAGAGCCAGGTATTGATCTGCTCGCATCTTCCTGTTTGTTCCAACATCTTTTCCTGCAACTGGCAGGATAGAGGAAAAAACGACTTGTGCTCCTGATCACTTAACCAGTCATCCCAAGGCCCTGAGGTCTCTCTTGATTACTCTTGGTGTTCTTTTTGAAATTTCATTGCTGCCTACCTGAAGAATCAATAATGAATAATAATCTGAGGTCCGTACCAGGGTAGGAAGTTTTCTCTTCACACCTTTAACCTGAGCCCCAGGGAGGCAGCAGACTTCCCTAAGAAGGGGGTCCCATCTGCGTTATTGGGCCTTCTGTTCCCTTCAGAAGGGAGTCTCCTCTGACCTAGACCTGTCTTTTTCTTCTTTATGGAAGCAGTTTTGATGCAAGGTGTAGGCCATCTTAGCCTCAACGACACCTCCAAGCTAGATGAACCATTGTCCTCATTATAGTTTGGTTCCACTTGCAGAGCCTCATTTCTATTAGGCAAGGGCACCTGGAAGGTGGCTTAGTTGCAGAGGAGATGCATCTGCTGCACCATTGCCCCCTGTCCCTTAAGCCACTGTGTTCAGCCACGCAGAGAGACGACAGGGAATCCTCCATATCATGCATCTCTCCTACCTTTTGGGCCTGTCCCAGGGAACACAGGGTGTGATTCCAGTAGTCTATCTCTCACACACACTCTCTGCTACTCTTCAACCTCCCATTTCCTCCCTGAGCTCTGCCACTAAGCAGAGTTCCCCAACGTGGGCACACCTCCCACTGGTGCGCTCACTGCTGACATACCATAATGGTGTAAGAGCAGGGCACAGCCTGCAGCCTGGCACCTGGGTGGCTGTGTGCTTCCACCAGCACACTCTGTCTGGGAAGCAGTGTCAGTCATGATGGGTGCAGAGCTCAGAGAGGCCATGGCTTTCTGCTGGGTGGACATCATTGCTCCCTGGTCAACTTGAGGTTACAGAAGGTACAAAATCTGGTCAAGATGACAGGAAATATAGAACAGCTTCCAAAATCTTGAACTTTTTACCTTCCTCCTCGCCATTTTCTATGATATTATATTTTGGGTTTTATTAACTAGTTAACAGAATTTTCATCATTAAACTCTGCTTTGAAATAGCTGTAGGAAAATTCAGTGTTTACACTCTTAACTTGATAACATTCTTTCACTTTTTTTTTCTTTTCTTTCCTATCCTCTCCTTAATGACTCATCATATTACATTTTCCACTTACATAGCATTTAAAGTTAATAAACATCTACAAGAAAGAGAAAAAGTAAAAACTGTCAATGATGTGGAAAAAGTAGTATTTTAAGGAAATGAGGCACTGAAGCCACAAATCATTAATTTATGACTACGTGCTCTAAGTTTCAAGAAGTTATCAGCTTGTCTTTATTCCAAAACTAATAGCATCTCTCTATGATTCTGTGCTTTTGATATCACTAAATTGGTCATTAAATTTGTTTCCTTTTTCTAGCACACAAGACTTTGTGTTAGACCTCTGCCACCTGTTCTCGATGTTCCAGTTCAATTCTCTCATTATACTGGCAACTTTTCCAGCACAATATATAAAAATTAAAAGTATTCTTATACCTAGAAGGCAGCTTCTCTCTTCTGTGATCCAGTACAGGACTATCCAAAGAAACACAGCTAAATTGCATTTGAATGAGAGCTAAGTCTACACATAAAGATACTTTGGGCATGTGCTTGGGCATTGATTCTCCACTAGCTGCTCCATTTTTGATGTAGATGTGCCTTTAGGAATCCAGAATCACTCCAGACTTTGAACATTTGGGTTTCCAAATTTAAACTCCCAGTTTTATTCAGGCAGTGTTTGGATTGCATTATAGTTTCCTTTCATTTTAGAAACTGAAACATAGTATGTTTAAGTGACATTGTATTAGACCTACAGATGAAGAATAAAAACCTGAAAGGGCCCTGTTGTTCTTGAAACAGAGCATCAGGCTGGAGCACAGATACAGCCTTTTGTTTCGAGCTTTATAAGCTTTCTCAGCACTGTTGATCTTGAATGGCCAAATTTCAAAGAAGAACATTGTATTTATCCCTTCTCCACAACCCCACTCTGGCCTGTCCCGTGCACGTAGCTGTGTTTCAGGGATGTAAAGGTTGCTTTCAAGTTTGTTTTTATTTAATCAGCTAAAGTGTGAGTAGTTATCACTTCCAATATATCTATTTGAAAACAAATTTAGTTTGACAGCTGCCCAATTTTTTCCCGAGTGCTTTATTTGGCTAGATTTCTTCTTGAAAGCTGGAGAGGGACTGTTCATAATGGTATGTAGTGACATGACAAGGGGTAATGGGTTTAAACAAAAAAAGGGTAGATTTAGATTAGATATCGGGAAGAAATTCTTCACTGTGAGCATGGTGAGGCACTGGCACAGATTGCCCCGACAGCTTGTGGATGCCCCATCCCTGGAAGTGTTCAAGGCCAGGTTGGATGGGGCTTTGGACAACCTGGTCTAGTGGAGGGTGTCCCTGCCAATGGCAGGGGGCTTGGAACTAGATGGTCTTTGAGGTCCCTTCCAACCCAAACCATTCTATAACTCTATGATTCTACTCCTTTTTTTCATTTTTCTAAAACCAGAAAGAAAAACACGTATCAGATTATTCTCTCAACAGAAATTAACACTTAATAAACAACTCTGTATTAAACATTTTAGTGAATGAACCAGGTTAGACTCAGGATTAGAGAGACAATGACGTTGTCTTCTACCAGTCTAGAAACTAGTGCACAAAACAGATAAGCAGGAAATTTGATAACAATTGATTGCAGTTAATGTAGCAGTTTACGGACCCTCTTTAAAAACTAGTGATGACTTAATGAATTCTAAGTGGATATCTTTGCTAGATTCTTGGACAGAGTACATCGTTTAACATTTATTTTTCTAAGGGAAATGTCAGCAGTGTTTCTCACACAAACTTGGGTACCCAGGTTTTATCAGCACTGATGGAAAAGATACTGCTACTTTTCTCTTACTGAACCACATAAATTTGAAGACACTGAACTTATCTAGAATAATTAAGTTCTGAATAGCAGCAGTTACTGAGGACCAGTAAGTTGTCACAAGTGGTAGAAATTCCAGTCAGACTGAGAGCACAGACAACCTGAATTTGGTTAAAACTTTTCATTAAAAGTAGGTGTTTCACAAGGATACTTCACTGATTTAAAATGGATGGTATCCTTCTTTTGCTGCAACTCACATGAGACTAAATAAAGGAATTTGTCCAGCTCCTCACTATGTCGCACAAAATAATGGGAAATAGATTTTGTCTGCTTTGAAACATTTTCTCTTGCTGCAGTTGTGCTGAGCATCAGATAAACCTGCAAGTAAAAGGCAAGTACAGCATCCACTATGCCTGAAATCTCTTTCCATTTTATGACAATTCCTTGTCACTTTCCACAAAGCTTGACAACAGAACGGTCTGGGTGAAATGATGCGAGAAAACTCTCTCTGGTCCCTCTGCCCTGGCCCGGTTAAATACAGTTAATGAACTGGAAAACTGATATTGATAAAACCAGCTCTGGTTATCTACAGGGCACATCAGATTTGAACTAGACAGTGATTCATGTTTAACCTGATTGAAGTTAAATCAGCCATTTTTATTCTCTCCTGGCTCCACCCCAAATACTCAAAGGATACCCTATCATTGTCAGCTGGCCATAAAAGTATGGTACAGGAAATATCTCAGAATGAGGTAGATGGAAAATGCAGAATATAATGAAAAAAAGGTTAAAAAAACTGTGTAAATGGTCATGTAATATCAAGCACTCAGACTTAAATCTATGCCATGCGATGATACCTCATTGCTATAGCAATGTTCCCTTCCTGATTTTTAAAAACCTATTATTATAAAATAAGTTATTTTAAAATGCAGATCAGGGCAATAAGCTTTCCAGAGCATGTTTACACTTGCTTACTGCAAATATTAATGAGGAAATACTCTAGCGTTGAATCACATAGTTTAGTTTAGTTTAGAATTTTTACTTCCATTCTAAGAATGGTAACTATATTACATGACACAGTATTTTTCTTCTTTTTGTTAGATGATTTACTATAACAAAATAATTCAGCAAAATTTACTGAAATTGAAATATGCAATAGAATCTGATATTCACATTCTTTTAGATATTAGCAATGAAGTCCGATCATGAACAGTGAATTGTATTTTCTCAGTTCTGCAGACCAAAAAATATTTTCTGAAAAAACCCACACATTGTGCATGAACTCACTGAAGAAGTTCACAATATATTCTTGGAAATTAATAGCAGAATAATAATTAAGTTATGACCAGTTCTATTTATCATAAGCAAGACAAAGGCTTAATGACATGAAATCACTATAATACTCATTTTTATATGACTCTGAAGCTGAACTGCATTTGTATTTAAAAATAATTTTTAGCATTGCCACAATTAAAAAGCACATTACTTTAGAGTAGTAGAACAGAAATGTTGAATAAGCTAATAAGCCTCTAGAAAAGGCTATTATTTGGTAAATAATTCAAAAAGAAGACCAAAAGGGAGTTTTCTGGGGAAGTGTGAGTATTTGAAAAGAAGTTGTTAATAGATAGCATTGTTTTTCAACCTTTACTGTTTGCTAGTAAAGTGCTAAGAGGATCTTGGAATGAATAAATGAAAGGAGCATTCAGGGCAGAGTTACTCTTTCACTTACTGTGCTGCAATAAAATGGGTAATCCCTCTGCTATGAGAGGTGAATTTAACCTCCAAAACAAAGTCTCTGAATTCATCCCATCATTGCCTCTTTGTTGTTTATTTATTGCTAGGCTGAGCCTTCTTTCCACTCATACTTTGACCCCTTTTAGAGTGATAGTCAATCTCACAGGTAATGCAAGAAAATGCAATATTCATGATTTGATGGCCAGGCTGTTTACATTTAATATGTTCCTCCTACTGCAGTTTGTTGAACCATTTAAAACTGTATCTGTTTCTTTGGGGGAAAAAAAGTGGAATCATCATCACTCATAAGTTACTATTTTTGCCTCCATTGTTGCTAAACCTGCATGCATTTCTCTTGACTATTTGTCTTCATGTATTAATCATTGTTTCATTTTGAGGCAGCAAACGTATTTGCTCCATATTCTTCAATATATGGGAAAGGGCATTGAAGAACGGTAAATCATATCAAGAGTGATTTAACCCAGTTGCCCTTAGCTTTCAATGGAGAATTTATTGAACAACTCACAAGAATATCTAAGAGTTGCCTTGTGATTGAGGCAGGGAGCTGGAAAGCAACATCAGTTGAGCAGCAGCACTTATATCCAGAGATGTGCCAAATGGATCTAAAACAAGCTGTATTAAAAAGGAGAGAGCAAAGAGAGCTAGATGATTTAAAAGTTATCAGACTTCTACAGTTAGAGTACCCTTTGGGGAGACACCTCATAATAACAACAAATATAAATAAAAATGTAATACTACTTACACTAGTGAGAGGGAAGCAGAAAAAGACAACTATGACAAGCAAAAGCAAACATCAAATTTCTCTCTGGTAATTTCTCTCATTTTAACGATCTTGTGCAGTAATTCTCTCTACTGCAGCAAGTGGCACACAGCCATTCTCATATAGTGGTGTAAAAGATGAACAAAGAAAAGGCACTCTACCTTTCTTCAAGAAGAATCTACTCTACCTTCAGGAAAAAGTCTGCCAGTCTAAGCTTGAACATTTTGAACATATGCGTTTAGAGCGTGCAAAAGTGGAGGAGAGAATAACAAATAATTCATGCACAAACATTCCCATTCACAATAATTTATGTGTTATCTTTATGTTTCTACATAACACAAAAAATGTCCCTCACAACAGCAGCGACCTTCAGAGCAAAAGTTAAACAAATATGTGTTTGCTTTCCTTACCTGCTGTTGCAGTTTAAGCCCGGCTGGCAACTGAGCACCAGGCAGCTGCTCGCTCACATCCTTCTGCCCCATGGGATGGGGTGAGAATCGGAAGAGTAAGGTGAGAAAACTCAGGGGTTGAGATAAAGACAATTTAATAGGTAAAGCAAAAGCTGCACACACAAGCAAAGCAAACCAAGGAATTAATTCCCCACTTCCCATGGGCAGGCAGGTGTTCAGCCATCTCCAGGAAAGCAGGGCTCCATCATGTGTAATGGTGACTTGGGAAGACAAACGCCATCACTCTGAACACTGCCACACCCCAGTCCCTCCTTTTCCCCCAGCCCCTTATATGCTGAGCATGACGTCATATGGTATGGAATATCCCTTTGGTCAGTTGGGGTCAGCTGCCCCGGCTGTGTTCCCTCCCAACTCCTTGTGCACCCCCAGCCCACTCGCTGGTGGGGTGGTGTGAGGAGCAGAAAAGGCCTTGGCTCTGTGTGAGCACTGCTCAGCAGGAACAAAAACATCCCAGTGTTATCAACACTGTTGTCAGCACAAATCCAAAACACAGCCCCATACCAGCTACTGTGAAGAAAATTAACTCTATCCCAGTCAAAACCAGCACACCTAGTTATTCTTGTTGTGCCTAAGATATGAAGTTGGAATGATATCAGAAAGTTTTTTTCACTTTAGTGACTGCCTGGCAGAAGTTTTAGTGGCAGAGGCCCAACAAATGGCAAAAATATCCCAACTCAAATCAAAGTTCCATGAAACGCAAGTCACAAGTCAGCTTTTAATTTCAAGTCTCATCTGTTTAAACCATAAAAATCCACTAGAAATCAGTTGAGTGTTTTCTTTCCAGGAAAAGGTTAGGCTGGAAGGAAAGCAGAATCAGATGTTACAGATAATTACATTGAAAATGGGCAAATATCTGAATTCTGAGTGGCTTTTTATACTAACAGTTCAGAAAGCTCTCTCTCTTTCTATAGTAATGTCTTTAAGTAGGAACAGGATTACAGTCACTTTGACATTAAAGAAAAAAACGAACTTGTTAATATCAGTGCCTGTGATCTGCCAGCTTTCCACTTACCCCAGAAGATTGGTCCTGATTGGTGCCAAATCATGGGAGAAGCATTGTTTTTATTTATTTTACTAATGCTCCCCATTAAGGCTATTCATCACATATCCTATAGGCCATGTTCACATATGTAGGCCCTGGCAAATTATAAATCATGCAGGCTACCTCTCAAGCCTGTTCTTTTACATAAGCCACATTTTTAATTTTACTTGAGGGTAGTGGTTTCTAAATTTCTGTTCAAAAACCCCAAGCCTCTTACTCCTTTAGTAATTTACAATTAGAAAAGAGATCTTAGGTATACAAGTAACTTTACAATCATCTACAAAACACAATACAGGGGAAAACAAGAATATTATTTTTAAAAATGCAAATGAGAAATAAGAGACAAACACACTAAAAAATGTTCTCCTAACTGCTAAAAGAGACAGTGATACAGTTCACAACAGATATTCCCAAAAGGACTCTGACAGAGACTTCAGGTGCCTGACTGCTAAATTCAAGAGAGGAGCCCAAGGAAAGTATACAGGTAGAAAATCCTTAAAAGCAAAATCCTCCTCTGACAGAGATCAGGAAGGGTCCAGAAGTCACTACCCTGTGCTACACTCCATGTTAGAAAAACAGAAAAACTCAAATCAAGTAGGCTATATTCTGAGATATTTTACCCAATGTAGGTCCATTAATTTCAATACAACTGTACCAACTTGTACTACTTAAAAACTGATGCTACATAAATGCAAAAAACCCAAATTAGAGCACAAGCAGTGGTAAATACTGCTTAGGATGTCTGATGATGTTATTTTCCCTTTTATGCCTTTTTAATTAAACATGGGATTGTCCACACACACAAATAAATAAATTAACTAAACCTGTTAAGTCAGCATAATAGGAATAGGCAATACTAAAACTAGGAAAGTTTAATGCATTTTTTTTAATGAAGGTGCAACAAAGAGTACTATCAAAATTTTCTGTAATATTTCTTCTAGCTTTCAGTAGCAATTGTTTAGTATATTCAAAGAATGAATAAATTGAAGTTATTTTTAGGCTAATCTCCCCCCCCCCCAATTATAGTATGTACTCATTTCTAACTTTTCATTAAACCCTGTTTCTGCAAAGACAACAATTTAATCTAAGAAACACAGAGAATCCTGTAAAACTAGAGAAGATTATGAACACTACTATTACCTTAAAATGTGCTTGGAGGGAAACAGACATATTTTCTGAAATCACAAGAACTAAAACATACTTTATAATTTGCATCTGAGGTTTATTCTCCTGAATGATTTCGGGACAGGAGGCATTTAAGAAAAACTATCAGGTATTTTAACAATTCTCAGCACTAGGTGAAATACTACTACAGTGCATGTACATGATTTATTACACGATGCTTGGTATCAGAATATAGAGTTGCACAAACAAATGGTAAATAAACATTAAACTGAAACGTAAATAGGTTCAAATAAGCCTTTGAACTTCTTAACCTCTAAAGGTTCATGGAGTGCATCAGAATAACATCAATCTAGTTTCAACAAAGGTCAAAAAAATGCAGCCAAAGTTTGGATCTGACAGATTTGTGTCCTTTTGCACAGGGATGTACTAGAACGGTAGAACTGAGTTACTAGAATGCTAGAACCTGAAATGGCTCTTGCAGCCATAACACAGAAATGTGTTATTTCAACTTGCTTTCTTTTGGAGAGTGCAATAACAGCCTTTGGATATTCAGCTAGAACAGTCAGATTAGTTGAAAAGTTTCTGAATACAATTTAAAATTACTGTGAACACTCATGTGTCCTCATGGCAGCAGGTCAGACTCAGTATCAGTACTTTTCAAGGTTCATATCACACATTTCTTAAATTCAGAAGTGGCTCTTTAGTACAATTTTTGTTTTTCTCTCTTCTAATAGTATTTCCCAAAGTAGGGAACTTCAGCAGAACTGACAAGTTTTACATTCATATTACCGTGCCTACTAAATACCTGTACCAAGCTAACCGGTCCAAAGTGGGAGGAAGGAATACCCAGTTCTACTCTTGCTCTGGCAGAAACACATGAGGAAAGTGCCTTTTTGCATTCAGGTAGAGCATTCAGTGTAAGAAAGCCAGGCAGAGAGTGTCAGCATGGACTGCAGAGACATATCTTGACAGGAAAGCTCGAGTGTTCTCTTAGAAGAATACATCATGATGTGGTCCCCCCTGTTCCAGTGCCTACAGAAGATGTTCTGTTGTATTTTTCCAGTGAAGAATAATCAAGGGTCTCTGTCAACCTTGCAAGTCTCTGTGCACTGAAGAAGAATACAGGTTTATATACAATCTTACACTAATTGTTGATCCCATCCTTTTCCTCTTTTGTGGGCTCTGTTTTTGCAACAGCTGTTATGTCAGCCAGCTTGACAGACTAACTTGAAAATCTCTGGACCTAAAAAACACACCTACTTTTGAGTTAAAGATGTGTTCTTACATCCAAGGATTTTAATAGAGTTGTCTGCTTTTGGGACAGGTCAGCCACAGTGCATTTCACATGATTTGCTCTCTATTCCTGTTCAAAATTCCTCCCCTCCAAAAAAGAAGTAATTTACTCTGCACTGAAATGGTAGTAACCTATAGCAAAGACAGTCAGCTATCAAGGGATGAAAATGCTATTGATATTCCCTACACATATCTCAGCTGCTCTAGGCTAAGCTTTCCTTCAGGAAAAAATTTCAGGAGGATTAAAGGAAATTTATTGACAGATTTTCTCCCCACACATGCTCAAATTGTTTAGTCAGTTGTACCTCCTAAGAAGAAAAAAAATATAAAGGAAGGGGAAGGGGAAGAGGAAGGAAGGGATTCTAGTGGTAAAATGAAGAAAGAGGCAAGGTGCAGCCTACTGAAAGGAGAAATTCAGAGTGAAACTAGTGCCAGATATGTTGTAATTCAAACCTACATCAAGAATCTGGCTTTTTTTTATTTGACTATTGAAATTATTAATAAAGCGACCTTTTCTTTCCTTCCCTCCTTGAGAACTTGCAATACGAGTTCCTGATGAAGATGTCTGGGCACCTTCTAATCTAATAAAAATATGTAACACAAAGCCAGTAAATACATCTTTTTGTCCCTGATACATGGTATGAAATTGAAGTAAGTAGATTTAAAACTCTAGCATTGCAGATGATGAGATTAGAAAGCCATTAGTAGCCATATAGAGTATTAGAGCACCGGGCACCAAGAAGCTATTACAGAGAAATTTCTTGAACTGATAAAAACATATTGATATCATCCTTCTTCTATTATTTAATAAAGCATTGTGTTTTGAGCCCTGTTGGATTTTATGCTCTTTGTGCAGCAGAACCAATACTATAAAACTTTCTAGATTTCTTCTATCTTTAAGGAAAGAGAGAGGCAAAGAGACTTCTCTCCTTCAGTGATATAATGTAACTGCTGTAATAAAGTTTACTTTTGGACAAGGAGATAATGTTATCATCCAGAACTCCCATTCAGCTACTAAATATTTGTCTCTCCTCCCTAAAAATCAAAGAATTTGAATAAAGTGCCTCATTGTACCATTTTGTTAAAAGAAGAGAGGGAAGGCAAGTGCCATTCTGAATTGGTGTCCAGTAATCTTGCTTTGCTAAAGTGAGAAAAGATGCCTAACCATATTCCAGTTAGGGGTCAATCCCAGCTGTGGGAGGACAAAAAAATACAGAAAAACGTGATAGATAGTTGTTCAAGTCAATAGTCCTATGCAAGACCAGCTATATGTCAGTACATCTGACAGCAATAAGAAGAATTAAAGGAATAATCCTCTGGAATGACAGTTCAAAGAGCAAAGTAATTTATATCTAATGATAACAATTCAAACAACTATTTTCAGTTACCTCTGATGTAACAGAGGAATTATCTAGCCCAGAATGTACTGTCCACATGTACTCTTGGAAACTGGTGTTCTACCTTCCCGCCAGCAAGAACACAAAGATGCATTAGATAAGGCCAACGACAGTAAAAAAGGAATGCAGTTGGTTTCCCAGCCAGGCAGAAAATGCTCACAGTACTGATGCCTGAGTTGTTCACGTTTAAATACACATAATTGCCTTTGATATTGCATGTATTTTCCTTAAAAAATAATGTAAACTCTTTGCTTTATATCAAGGCTGCTGGTGGCTTCATCTTTGGTTCCATGAGCCCTCAAGAGTCTCTGTGGCCTTCTGAGTTGTGCTGTCCCAATGTATGGAGAATTGTACTTGGCTAGTCTTGGTTGCTACTTCAATAGAATTGGAATACATCCACAGCTGATGGCAAGCAATGATGGCATCTGTCTGCCACTTTCACAGCACCCGTGCACTATGTGCTACTGACTTTCTCTTCTGGATTTTTCAATCCTTAAAGAGAAAAGTCATGTAAATCCAACCTGGATAAAGAATAAATAAACTTTCTCCAGGAAAAATAAGAAATGCAACAATTTTGCTACTAACCTCTGATTCAGTTTTGTGGTGGTGGTGGTGAGTTTTGTTGTTTATTTGTTTGGTTTGTTTCAGAAAGATCATAAATTCTGAAGTATTTAATTTTTGTTGCTTTTTTCCTTGTTTTTCTGAACTTCTAGATTAAAGCAAGGCTTGAAAAAATTCCCTAACCCTAGAAATTCAGATACTTAGATAGCTATCCAATTTTGACATCATTACTGGTCTGGTAGGTTCTTAATGCTTCCAAATCAGCATTTTATTAAAACTACCATAAAGCAAGGTTATATTGTATTGGGAACCTTGTGAAGGTTCTTGGGGGGACTGGGGAGCCATGGCTTTCACATTTCTTTTCCTTTTCACATTTCCTTTCCATGCAGTTTATGGTGACAATGATTTTCAGTCATTTATACAGATTAACATCAGTCCTGAACTAGCTTTGATTCCTCTTTTGTGTTTCAGTTAGTTCTATATAACACTCAAAACTGTTTAAGCTCTTTATGCTCCTAATAAATGCTAAAGGAAACTGCAGATCCCAGTTTGACAGCTAAGGGCCATAACACCCAATGCACACCAGGAGGTAAACACTAGTTTAACTACATGTTGAGGAAGATTAAATGAACAGTAAAGAGGTCATACCCCCGCAAAAAAGGAGGAGGGAGAGAAGAAGAAAATTATAGCACAGTTAAGAAAGAGAGGAAAATGAGAGGAGAAAGAATATCCTGTCGAGTCGTGTTTAAAGCACGCAGACATACAACAAAGCCTGACCAGTGCGTTGTTATAATTCAGGTGCTATCATGATGGTTTAGAGAACAAGTTCAGCTCTACCCTACCAAAGAGGGCAATGAGTGTGAAATTATTTCCATTGCAATAGTAGGAGCAGATGCAGACATTGCCAATGCTTCAGTAAATCTCTGTTTACATGAACAGCTGCGAGGATCTTATTTTCGAAAATGGGATAATCTTTGGCTCATCCTCAGTCAGGCTGAGAAAAAGGCAAGGTGAGTCAGGTAATTTACTTGCATATATTCTGCAAGATCAACACACATTTCATATTTTGTAACCCATTTCTTCCTGCAGTCTAAATGATTCATTACAAAACAACCCTGGACAGTTATATAAGCAGTATACTACTATTTTACTGAGTTTACTATTTTATTTCACCCAGGTTGTGATCCAGAGTCCACAAATATAGAGATGTTTCTCTATTGATCTCAGTGCATAGATGATGAGCTTGGCTAAGTCTACAAGGAGAGAAAATGCATTCACTCCTCCACTCTTTATAAAATGTTTAGATTTTCTTATTAGACATATTTATGCTCCAATTTCGCCCTAGTTGGTCCATTATGGCGAAATGAGTTCTAAAAGACCTAAAAAATAAATATCACTTTATAACTATCTTCTCAGCAACAACTTCTCTTTCCGCATGTCTAATTTTTGGCCTCTGCTCCCTATTGCTCTGATTGATAGAAACAAAAGATTTTTTGGTTATTTTAATTAATAGTTTTGTTAAATCTTTGTCTAGACCTCCTTTTGCCTAGACATCCTTTTGCTTGATAACCATCTGCTTTACATATTTTTTCCATTTTCCACATTACATAAAGCTATTCAGCACAACTTTTAAAATGCCTTTGTTTTCATGTAACTTATTGTAACTGCCATTCTCGATTTCTTGCTTTGTCTTCCTACATTATATCCTTGACAACTGTGAATTGTCACTGAACTACTCTTTTACTTTCATGGTTTACTTTCAACATTTTTTTTTAATTTTTTTTTATAGAGTTATAGGAAAACTGCAGAACTCTTATCTCATTTAAATTGCAAACCTGATATACAACTGTAAGTAAGAATTCTTACTAAAGCTAAGTTTGTAATTCTGAGGTCCTGAACTTTCTTATTTACCCACCATTAAAAAAATCCATGTAGGGCAAAAATGTTTATCTGATGGCAATGATGTTCCTGTTGTCTCAGTCACTCAAGATTAGTGGAGGGCTAACCACATCACTGTCTGACAACTGTCTTACATGTAGTGCTGATCCCAAGAAAATCTTTACTACTTCAGCAGTGCAGCAGATAGTCTTAATGTCTGTAATGTTAACAAGATACTTTTGCAATACCACAGCAGAGAAAACCTATACCTCTGAGGTATACTGATTTGTGCTTATCCATTGCATAGTAAACCGTTGGATTCACTGGAGTAATTTGTTTCCTTAAAAATCAAGACCATATTACATACATACTCATAAAATTAACAAAAAATGGGCTGGTAAGCAGCTGGGAGGGAAACACAATTCTTATAACAAACTTACTGATGTCACCACCATATGAAATAAAATGTTTTCTTCAAATGTCAGAACATAAACACTATCACAAATAGGGCTAGCTTGTTCTTTCAAGGGAAGAACAATATGCCTGACAAAATATTTTAACTAATAAAATCTAAGTGTATATACACAAAGAGCCTTTTTTCACTGTAATTAAAAGATAGATAGATAGATAGATAGATAGATAGATAGATAGATAGATTTAAAAGGAGGGCCAAATCAATGCCAATGCAAATTGACACAGAAGACAACTGAACTATAGAATCATAGAATTATTTTGGTTGGAAAAGACTTTTAAGATCTTCAAGGCCAGTTGTTAACCTAGTACTGCCATGTCCACCACTAAACCATGTCCCTAAGCACCATGTCTACATGTCTTTTAAATACCTCCAGGGATGGTGACTCAACCACTTCCCTGGGCAGCCTGGTCCAATGCTTGACAAACCTTTCGGTGAAGAAATTTTTCCTAATATCCAATCTAAACCTTCCCTGGCACAACTTGAGGCCAACTTATTTTGAAAGTCTTCCGGATTCTGGACTTTGGAAGATGAGTACCGCAGAGTAGTATTTGTTGTACATGTGTGTACATGGATTTCAGTCTCTTGCATACATTGCATGTTGTATTTAGGAAGAAACAATGTCAGCCCAATGGTGACAGTCTTTAAAAGGCTTCTTACAAAATAACATAGCAGTTCTTTCATTAATATTTCCCCTATGACTAGGAAAAAAACCAAAAATACCCAAACACAAGGATTCATGTCCTTAAGAACTCATGAACAATATGAGGAAGAGTGGAAATAAAACATAGGTTTATGTACTTCAGGAAAACTAAGAATAGATTTACTACTCAGAACTGATTTATATTCAACCAGCTTAACTCTGCAGATATATTTAAACTCCTATCATAGTGTAAAGAGAAACATAAGTTTGATTATTCTGTGCATTTTTCCTGTGGTTTACTTGCCTGTTCTCAAAATATTCTTCTGTAAAATTTACTTAAACAGTGAAAAAATTATAATTTGCTCCTAGAAATCATCTAGAGGTCAGAGCTAAAGAAACTCTAAATATGGGATTTTGTACTTCTGGAACTAGTTGACCTGAAAATAAAACTACTATACACAGATTTCCTGGAGGAGATATCAATTTGAATAAAACATGAACATTTCAATATCCTATTTTTTTAAAACAAATATTTAATTTGAAATTTTGTCCTGAAGCATTGCAGTGACTATCCCACAACTTCAATATTATTCAAAATATGTGTCTAAGAATGTACTGCTACAGCGTGTTTTAGCTTCACTTTTTTATGTTTGTTATACAAAACAATAATTAGAAGTACAGAGAAATAAGCCAGTATCTTATTTCACAGAATCACAGAATCACAGAATGGCAGGGGTTGGAAGAACCTCTGGAGATCATCTAGTCCAACCCCTCTGCTAGAGCAGGATCACGAGAGCAGGTTGCACAGGATTGCCTCCAGGTGGCTTTTGAATATCTCCAGAGAAGGAGTCTCCACCACTGCTCTGGGCACCCTGTCCCAGTGCTCGGTCACCCTCAAAGTGAAGAAGTTTTTCCTCATTTTCAGATGGAACTTCCCGTGTTCCAGTTTGTGCCCATTGCCCCTTGTCCTGTCGCTGGGCACCATTAAGAAGAGTCCGGCCCCATCCTCCTGACACTTGCCTTTTAGATATTTGTGAGTATTGATGTCTTCTCAGTCTTCTCAGTCTTCTCTTCTCCAGGCTAAACAGACCCAGCTCTCTCAGCCTTTCCTCATACGAGAGATGCTCCAGTGCCTCATCATCTTCATAGCCCTCCGCTGGACTCTCTCCAGCAGTTCCCGGTCTTTCTTGAACTGGGAAGCCCAGAACTGGGCACAGCACTCCAGATGTGGCCTCACCAGGGCAGAGTAGAGGGGGAGGATAACCTCCCTCGACCTGCTGGCCACACTCTTCTTAATGCACCCCAGGTACCATTGGCCTTCTTGGCCATGAGGCCACACTGCTGGCTCATGGCTCTTCATATAAAAGAGTATAGAAACTTAAAGTACTTTAATCTTAGCCCGTCTGAAGTTGCAGTACCTGCAATAATCACGTTTGACCTACAGGATTTATAGGAAGTGAATTTGTTCACATGAGTGCATATCTCTGGGCATGTGTGTGTACAAATTTATTTTCGTTGTCCATCAGTGTAATTATATTAATGCAAAGATCTCAAAGGCTGTGAGAGTGCTTCAAAGTATTTCTAATAGGGAGTGCAAAACATTTCTCAGGCTCAGAAAGTCAGCACCTGAGCATGCTTTAATTCCAACACTGTATATCATGACTTAGAGCTCTCTGATTCTCTCACTCATTCTTCACAAAACAAGATATGAAAACACCTGATCAATGTCAACACATTCAATGTATAGTGCAAAATTAGGAAATCTCTCAATATAAATTAATTGCATATTTTCATCTAAATACTAAAATGAGAAAAAACATGCACAAACCTATCTAGAACCCTACCATTTAATTTTCATGTAAAATAGTGGTGTGTTATTTCCAGAACAGAGGTTGATATTTAGAAAAATACAATCCAGTAATCAGTAGAATAAACTACACAACCAAGAAACAGTGTCAATTATCATTAATCTGGAATATAAGAAAGCTGATTAACCAGAATTATTCATATTGAAACTGAACAAAATCTAAGGAGAAAAGTACAAAGTCACATAAGAATATAGAACACAGGAATTATGAAAGAAGCATAGAGATGTTAGGCTAGAAGCTTAAAAAAAATCAATAATAAGTGTTATCACACATGAAAGCATATCATATCACAAATATGAAATCACCTTCATCAATTAAATCTATGTAAAATCAGGATACAACTAGAAGATAGCAGAACAGATTTCACCAACTAATTTGTAAAAGGTCCACTTAGATGAGAGGCACTATGAAAAATTGTGCTGCTTATGGCATTGATTTATGCTTATTAAATAGCCCCTAGAAAATGTTAAAATATTTTGCCTTTAATACACCTTTAGAAGGTGTATTTAATACACCTGAACATACAGATGTTATAGAAAACAGAGCTGCTTAAAACAAAAAGTATGTTGGGGTGAGGTTTTTTTGGTAACAAGAGATTCCCAATTACATTTTTTTATTACAAATTTTGTGGAATTTTATTACAGGTAAACTAAGCAAAAGTAGTTGACTTAGTTTGGTTTCAACTTATCTTCCTCAGAGATTTTAAACACAAAGCCCTGTAAATAGCCAAAGTGTCAAAACCAGAGCCTTGGTGATTCTTTTGTGACTTGAACTTCCAAAAAGTTAAAGCTTTGGTAAAGCTGAAAGAAAAGGCAAGGAAAGCCTTTACTTTTTTTTTTTTTTTTTTTTTTTTTAAATTCACTGTCTAAAGACAAAGAGAAAAAATAACCCCAAATCTAATTTTGAGCTTGTTTTTCTTTGTTTCCTGCTCTAAACAGACGAACAAATTATTAGTTTTGATGAGCTATCCTAATTTCTATTAGCTTAGTTGCCCGCACACCTGCCTGACTTCTGCCTGAATCACTGCTGTTCCCTGATCCAGAAAGCGGCCAGGTATCTTTCATTCCCAGGTATATAACAACATCTCTCTGTGCCTCTCTCACACACATTCACACATTCATAAGGAAATAGAACGATGTCTGGATTTTGAAGATCCTGACACTGGTGGAAATCACTGTTACTGTGTTGAAACTGGCAATGCTGTGACATTATATACCTGTTGGAAACGTCTCTCCATCAATGAGTTGTGCATTTTGATTGTCTGTATTGAGCTATATTGTCAACATCCTTGCTCTTTTTGATACACCAGTAGATACAGGTTCTTCACCAATGGTAACATGTATGCCATTTGCCAGCAATAATAGTTCTGTAAAAGTACATTCCTCTGAAACACCTCCGGATGAGCACTTCACCACAGGATACATTTATGGACTAAGGACAAGTTAATTCAAAATTATGTATGTGTTTATTATATAGCTAATTTTCAACATTTCCATTTGTGGTGACCCTTCACTTCATGTCAGTAAGATATAAACAGGAAAGCCAGAGTAACAAATGACTGTAATCACAAATGAATTGAACGGATCAAATGCTTCTTCTGCCACTGTGTCAATGAGGAGGAACATAAACTGAAAATAAAAACAGCAGGTCACATAACGGGGGACAGTGCTGCCACTGACATCAATCAATGCCCAAAAAATCATTCTGATTCACTGAGTTCTCTATCAACAACATATACACCCCCTTCTCATCCTGCTTTCTTTTTGTAGTATCAAACACCACTGATGCAAAAGATGATCGTTCTACTGAAACAAATGGTGGAGATGGTCTAGAAGCATCAACGGTCTGTAGCAGCTGTAGTCCCTGCCATAGCTAGTGTCCTGGCTCTGGCAAGGATAGAGTTAATTTGACAAGGAGCCAGGACAGGTGAGCCAAGCTGGCCGGGGGCTATTCCATACCATGTGAGGTCATGCTCACCATAAAAAGGGGGCTAGGCGGGCAGGGGCAGGGCTCCGCATGGCCCTAAATTGTTCTCTGTTATCACCCATTGTGAATATCTGTTATCAGTCCTGTTGTTGATTGTTCCCCTCTCCCTTGTTGTCCCAGTAACCTGTCCTTACCCCAACCCTTGAGGCTTTGCCCTTGTTTTCCCGTTCTCCTCCCCAGCCTGCCGGGGGAGGGGTGAGCCAGTGGCCACGTGGCACTTAGCTGCCGGCTGGGACTAAAACATATCAGTCGTTTTTGGCGCCCAACGTGCGGCTCGAGGGTTGTGATAATGACAAGTCTGACCCAAGTGTGCTAAAACAAAGTTGTTATAAGCATTTATAATGTTATCGAAACAATTGCTGGTCATAATGATGTTCTGTTTGGTCCCATGGCTCTGGTTTGTAAACCCGTGTTTACTCTATGTAATCCCTGCGGTGCTGTTTATCACCTCTGGGAGAGGGGTTCCTGTTCTCATATTGTTGTATTGTGTGATAATGACTTATGATAAGATATCATCGACAGCCATGAGTCTGAGCTGGTACGTGTACGTAGCATTTCAGTCAGGCCCGTACCTCGGTCAATATCTTTCAGAATTGATTAATAATTGGACCCAATCTATGGGGAAGACAGACGGGGAGGATACCTTCTCCCACTCTTTCACCTCCCCTTTTCCCTTTTGGTTGGTTACAACAATTTTTGAGAATTTTGAATACCCTTGGAATGTTCAGGCCAGTATATTCCTATTGCTAGGTCTCCTGAATGCTTCCCAAGTCCTGTTCAGGGTTAGCAAAAATTTTTTCAAGAGTACCACCCAGGGATCTTCCCCAAGACTGAACAGTCAGTGCTGGCATGGCATGTGGGAGAGTATGAGCGGGTATCTGGAGACCTTTTCACCCCCAATGGTTTGGAGCTTCATTCCCGAACAACTGCAAGACCCTGATAAAATGGTAGAATATTTGAAAGGAAAATGCTGTGGGGATTCTAAGGAGACACAACTTACTACGCTGTGCTGGGCCCTGGCCACAATCTATCAAACACTGCTTGATAGTAGACAGCACCATCCAGAGGGAGAGAGTGGACCCACAGGCACTGCAGCTGCCCAGGCCCCCACAACAGGCACTGCAGCTACTCAAGCCCCCGCAACAGGCACTGTAGCTGAGCCAAAAGATCAACCCGTACCAGTATCAGTCGCCCCTATACAGAAAAAGAAATACACAAGGAAATCGATTCGCTTAGTGAGAGATGATGATGAACCGGGACCATCACGAGAACAAGAAGAAGAGCCAGAACCAGAAGTGATCACCCGATCCCTGTCCCTGAGTGAGCTGCAAGATATGCGGAAAGATTTCAGCTGCCTTCCAGGGGAGCACATTATTACCTGGCTGCTCCGCTGCTGGGATAACGTGGCCAGTAGCCTGGAACTGGAGGGCAGGGAGGCCAAGCATCTGGGATCCTTGTCTAGGGAAGGGGGCATTGACAAGGCAATTGGGAAGAAGGCTCAGGCCCTCAGCCTCTGGAGGCAACTCCTGTCAAGTGTGAGGGAGAGGTATCCTTTCAGCGAAGATGTCATATGTCGGCCAGGCAAGTGGACCACCATGGAGAGAGGTATCCAATATCTGAGGGAATTAGCTGTGCGGGAGATGGTGTATTATGATCCAGACAACGCACAGTTGCCCAGAGACCCCGATGAAGTCCAGTGTACCCGACCCATGTGGGGAAAACTTGTGCGAAGTGCACCATCATCGTGCGCCAACTCACTGGCAGTAATTGACTGGAAGAGCGAAGAGGCACCCACAGTGGATGAAGTGGCTGGCCGACTCCGGCAATATGAAGAGAGCCTTTTTTCCTCCCTTGTCTCGGCTGTGGAGAAACTGTCCCAGGATGTCTGGCAACTCAAAGAGGATATATCGTACTCCCCACCTGTACAGACCCGTATTTCAGCTGTTAGGAACAAGCGTTTTTCTGCTCCAGAGAGGGGATATAGAGCATACACACCACGAGGTATCCTGTGGTTTTATCTGCGTGACCACGGGGAAGACATGAGGAAATGGGATGGGAAGCCTACCTCAACCCTGCAGGCACACGTACATGAGCTACAAGGCAAGACAGCTGTACAAAGGAACTCTTCCAGAAAGAATGCTGCTCCAGTTTCCACCGGGCAGCCCCCCCATATCAAGTGGAAGGCCAGATCGTACTTATGATCCTCTTGAAGGGACTTCTGAGTCCTTTCTGCAAGAGATGAGAGGTGAATATGATGAGCAGGATTAGAGGGCCCTGCCTCCAGCCAGGTGGAGGAAAGGGACAAGAGAGTGTATTGGACTGTGTGGATCCAATGGCCTGGCACATCGGACCCACAAGAGTACAAGGCCCTAGTGGACACTGGTGCACAGTGTACCCTAATGCCATCAAACTAGGAAGGGGTGGAACTGATATCTATTTCTGGTGTGACTGGGGGATCCCAACAGTTGACTCTGTTGGAGGCTGAAGTAAGTCTAACGGGGAATGAGTGGCAAAAGCACCCCATTGTGACTGGGCCAGAGGCTCCATGCATCCTGGGCATAGACTACCTCCGGAAAGGGTATTTCAAAGACCCAAAAGGCTACCGGTGGGCTTTTGGAATAGCTGCCTTGGAAGCGGAGGAAATTGAACCATTGTCTAGTTTGCCCGGCCTCTCGGAGGACCCTTCTGTTGTAGGGTTGCGGAGGGTTGAAGAGCAACAGGTGCCAATTGCTGCTACAACTGTGCACCAGTGGCAATACCACACCAACCGAGACTCCCTGGTTCCCATCCACAAGCTAATTCGTCAACTGGAGGGTCAGGGAGTGATCAGCAGAACCCACTCACCCTTTAACAGTCCCATATGGCCAGTGCGGAAGTCCAATGGAGAGTGGAGGCTGACGGTAGACTATCATGGCCTGAATGAAGTCACACCGCCGATGAGTGCTGCCATGCCAGACATGCTGGAACTTCAATATGAACTGGAGTCAAAGGCAACTAAATGGTATGCCACAATTGATATCGCTAATGCATTTTTCTCGACCCCTTTGGCAGCAGAGTGCAGGCTGCAGTTTGCCTTCACTTGGAGGGGCCTCCAGTACACTTGGAACTGACTGCCCCAGGGGTGGAAACACAGCCCCACCATTTGCCATGGGCTGATCCAGACTGCACTGGACAAGGGTGAAGCCCCAGAGCACCTGCAATACGTTGATGACATCATTGTATGGGGCAACTCAGCAGAGGAAGTTTCTGAGAAAGGGAAGAAAATAATCCAAATCCTGCTGCAGGCTGGCTTTGCCACAAAACGAAGTAAGATGAAGGGGCCTGCGCAGGAAATCCAATTTTTAGGAATAAGGTGGCATGATGGGCGCCGTCAAATCCCTATGGATATTACCAACAAAATAGCAGCCATGTCCCCACCAACCAACAAAAAGGAGACACAGGCCTTCATAGGTGTTGTGGGTTTCTGGCGAATGCACATTCCGAATTACAGTCTGATAGTAAGCCCTCTCTACCATGTAACCCGGAAGAAGAATGATTTCAAATGGGGCCCTGAGCAACAACAAGCTTTGGAACAAATTAAACAAGAAAGAGTTCATGCCGTAGCTCTTGGGCCAGTCCGGGCAGGACCAGATGTAAAAAATGTGCTGTACACCACAGCTGGGGAGAATGGCCCTACCTGGAGTCTCTGGCAGAACGCACCAGGGGAGACTCAAGGTCGACCCCTGGGGTTTTGGTGTCGGGGATACAGAGGATCCAAGGCCCGCTACACTGCAACGGAAAAGGAGATATTGGCAGCCTATGAAGGGGTTCGAGCTGCTTCAGAGGTGATTGGCACTGAAGCACAGCTCCTCTTGGCACCCCGACTGCCAGTGCTGGGCTGGACGTTCAAAGAGAGGGTTTCTTCTACACATCATGCAACGGATGCTACGTGGAGTAAGTGGGTTGCACTGATCACACAACGGGCTAGAATAGGAAGCCCCAGTCGTCCAGGAATTCTGGAAGTGATCACAGACTGGCCAGAAGAGAAAGGTTTTGGAATGTTGCCAGAGGAGGAGGTGACATGTGCTGAAGAAGTTCCACCATATAATAAGCTAACAGAAGATGAGAAACCATATGCCCTCTTCACTGATGGGTCCTGTCGCATCGTGGGAAAGCATCGAAGGTGGAAGACTGCTGTATGGAGTCCTACATGGCGAGTTGCAGAAGCTGCTGAAGGAGAAGGTGAATCGAGCCAGTTTGCAGAGGTGAAAGCCATCCAGCTGGCCTTAGATATTGCTGAAAGAGAAAAGTGGCCAACACTGTACCTCCATACCGACTCATGGGTGATGGCCAATGCCCTGTGGGGGGTGGTTACAGCAGTGGAAGCGGAGCAACTGGCAGCGCAGAGGCAAACCTATCTGGGCTGCCCCATTGTGGCAAGATATTGCTGCCCAGCTAGAGAAGCTGGTTGTAAAGGTACGTCATGTAGATGCCCACGTACCCAAGAGTCGGACCACTGAGGAACATCAGAACAACCAGGCTGGATCAGGCTGCCAAGATTGAAGTGGCTCAGGTGGATCTGGACTGGCAATGTAAGGGTGAATTATTTATAGCTCCATGGGCCCATGACACCTCAGGCCACAAAGGAAGACATGCGACATATAGATGGGCCCGTGATCGAGGGGTGGACTTGAGCATGGACGCCATCTCACAGGTCATCCATCAATGTGAAACATGCGCCATAATCAAGCAAGCCAAGCGGGTAAAGCCTCTGTGGTATGGAGGATGATGGTTGAAATATAAATATGGGGAAGCATGGCAAATTGACTACATCATGCTCCTACAAACCCACCAAGGCAAGCGTTATGTTCTTACAATGGTGGAAGTAATCACTGGATGGCTGGAAACATATCCTGTGTCCCATGCCACTGCCCGGAACACTATTCTGGGTCTCAAAAAGCAAGTCCTGTGGCGACATGGCACCCCAGAGAGAATGGAGTCAGACAACGGGACTCATTTTCGGAACAACGTCATAGACACCTGGGCCAAAGACCATGGTATTGAGTGGGTGTATCACATCCCCTACCATGCACCAGCCTCTGGGAAAGTTGAAAGGTACAATGGACTGCTAAAAACTACCCTGAGAGCAATGGGTGGTGGGACCCTCAAACACTGGGACACACATTCAGCAAAGGCCACCTGGTTAGTTAACACTAGGGGATCTGCCAATCGAGCTGGCCCTGCCCAATCAAAATTTCCACGCCCAGTAGAAGGGGATAAAGTTCCTGTAGTGTGCATGAAAAATATGTTGGGTAAAACAGTTTAGGTTATCCCTGCTTCAGGCAAAGGCAAGCCCATCTGCGGGATTGCTTTTGCTCCGGGACCAGGGTGCACTTGGTGGGTGATGAGAAAGGATGGGGAAGTCTGGTGTGTACCTCAAGGGGATTTGATTTTGGGTGAAAAGAGCCAATAAATTAAATTGTATGATGTTAATAGCTATACGCTGTATCAATAGTATGACCATAAGAATCACCCAGAACTAATGAAGGATGGACTTTGAAACTGAACCAAGTGCCATGATGATGGAACTAGAGCTGACTTCAAGTGGTGCCCAGGAATTTCATCGAAAATCACATCATTGACATCCAGACTGTGAGCATGGACCATACCAGATACACTGGCTGTGAAAACCCCGGATGCAGCGTGCAACAATCCAGCAGCACTCACCATTGCTCCTGCTCTGAGAGACTGTAATGGCAGATGGAACCAAAAGGCATGGACTAAATGAACTCGACAGACATTTTAGAGCAATGGCCCATAGAGTAAGGCAATGAGATCTGTAATATAATCTGGGCATGACGTAGATGGTAGGGAATAAGGGGTGGATAATGTCCTGGTTCTGGCAAGGATAGAGTTAATTTCCCAAGGAGCCAGGACAGGTAAGCCAAGCTGGCCAGGGGCTATTCCATACCATGTGACGTCATGCTCACCATAAAAGGGGGCTAGGCGGGAGCCCGGTGTGGCTCCGGGAGGGGCTGAGCATCAGGTCCTTGGATCGGTAAATCGTTCTCTGTTATCACCCATTGTGAATATCTATCAGCACTGTTGTTGATTGTTTTTCCCTATCCCTTGCTGTCCCAGTAACCTGCCCTTACCCCAATCCTCGAGGCTTTGCGTTGTTTTTCTGTTCTTGTTTTTCTGTTCTCCTCCCCATCCCGCTGGGGGAGGGGTGAGCGAGCAGCGCGTGACACTTAGCTACCGGCTGGGGCTAAACCACGTCACTAGTACCAACAGATAGGCAGGAGAGAGAGGTCATTAGTACCTCTATCCACAGCTCATACATATTCAGCTATTGTACTAATACATGGGGACAATTGTTTAGCAATCTCTACTTCGTTATTAATGAAAGGGTCCATCCTCACAGGATGGTACAACTTCAGTTTCAATGGGGTGGAAAGCAAGAAAGAAGCTGAGGTGCACTGCAAGATGTGTTACTCCCTCTGTATCCCTGAATATGCAGGCATTAATGCAGTGCATCTGTGCACAGCGCCCCTTGGGAGCCTGAACAAAAGATGCCTTTCTTTCTGCAGGCACAAGAAACAGGAGCATCAGTAAAACCAGCCAGATAATGAACAAAGAAAAAGAGACAGAGTGAATGAAAATTCAGATCTTTCTAATAAGCTTTTCCCTCAAAGTCCAGGGAGAAGTTCAGAGTAATAACAGATTAGCTGGAAAACCAAAGCACCGATTGACATGAAGAACATCTTGTTCAACCCAGTTTACCGGCAGGAAACAGTGTGTTATTTATTAAGGAAGCTGGGAAAGTTGATCCTTATAACGAAAAAGGAAGGGGCTACAGCAAATAAGAGGTAATTCTGAACACAAGTGTCACATAAATCATTGCAAACTACAGCTGTCCATCTGCAATGTGACATAAACCACCAGAAATCTTACTTATTCTGATGAACCATATTGTTCTGGATGAAGTGGGAACTTGCTTGTATGTAGATCACCCTCTGCAGCTGCAACACATTTACTCAGCAATGAACCAGCTTGCTTACTGACCAAAATCAGCTCACAGCATGAGACCTTATACATTCCTGTCAACTTCTTTGATATCAGGATCCCCTTCAATACCTTGCAATAGATCACACAATCTGGTTGTGATTGTTGTCGCCAGAGAAATTCCACTTGTAAAACACAGGAAAAGCAGTGTCTTTCACTTAATGTGTTTTATCGAATTTTGGCTTTGAAAGGACTTTTAGTTGCATCCTTATCCCTAGGGAGAACTTCTCTCCAACTTTTGACAATGTCTCTTACCTACCCGAAATCAGACTTGAATTCCACGGTGCAATCTTGGAAAAAAAGGAGGAAATAGAAGCCAGATCCGTTAAAGTCTTCCACACCTAATTAACAGCAATGTAATTACTATGGCACAAATGCCAGAAAAATCATATAAGACTCAATTTATTATTAATTCTTACTCAGTGGAAGAAAATTATTCTAGCCAGAAATCAAGGATTTGATTCCTCCGGGGTACTGGGACCGGCACTGTTTAACATCTTTGTTGGTGACATGGACAGTGGGATCAAGTGCACCCTCAGCAAGTTTGCCGATGACACCAAGCTGTGTGGTGCGGTCGACACGCTGGAGGGAAGGGATGCCATTCAGAGGGACCTTCACAGGCTGGAGAGGTAGGCCTATGTGAACTGCAGGAAGTTCAGCAAGGCCAAGTGCAAGGTCCTGCACATGGGTCAGTGCAATCCCAAACACAACTACAGACTGGGCAGCGAATGGATTGAAAGCAGCCCTGAGGAGGACTTGGGGGTGTTGACTGATGAGAAGCTCAACGTCACCCGGCAATGTACATTTGCAGGCCAGAAAGCCAATTGTATCTGGGGCTGCATCAAGAATAGCATGACCAGCAGGTCAAGGGAGGTTCTCCTCCTCTACTCCACTCTTGTGAGACCCCACCTGGAGTACTGTATCCAGCTCTGGGGTCCCCAGTACAAGAAAGACATGGAGCTGTTGGAGTGAGTCCAGAGGAGGGCTACAAAGCTGATCAAAGGGCTAGAGCACCTCTCCTGTGAAGACAGGCTGACAGGGCTGGGGTTGGTCAGCCTGGAGAAGACAAGGCTCTGGGGATACCTCATAGCAGCCTTCCATTACCTAAAGGGGGCCTACGAGAAATGCGGAGGGGGACTTTTTACAAGGGTATGTAGTGATAGGACAAGAGGCCTTAAGCTGAAGGAGGGTAGATTTAGGTTAGATATAAGGACAAAATTCTTCACTGTGAGGGTGGTGAGGCACTGGAACAGGTTGCCCGGAGAAGTTGTGGATGTCCCCTCCCTGGAAGTGTTTAAGGCCAGGTGGGATGGGGCTTTGAATAACGTGGTCTAATGAAGGGTGTCCCTGCCCATGGCTGGGGGGGGTGGAACTAGATGGTCTTTAAAGTCCTTTCCTACCCAAGCCATTCTATGATTCTATGATCTGCCAAGGGAGAAGAATTCAAGTCATGTAAATGGATACATTGACAAGGGACAAAACATGGATTAAAATGACTGCACCCAAGTGACTTTTCTGGCAGCCTATTCTTTTTAACACAAACACTGGTCTTTGTGCTAAATTATTAAGCTACTCTGCTTCCCGAACATGATGGCAAAGTTTTCACTCAGTAGACAAACTTTCTTTCAATATTTTCAGGTATTTAAGAGATAACAGTATATGTGCCCTACACACTGACCTCCAAAAACATCCAGAGTAGCTAAGACATCACTATCTACTTTTTCTGTAGATTTTCTAATGTGCATACAAGGAAAACTTGACCCATTGGCCAAAATGTCAACAAACACACTTTGATTACAGAATCTTGCCATAGTTTAATATCCCTTTCCAAAAAATGGAAAACTGATGCAAGCAGTCATTCTTTCAGTAACGCAGGGAATTATTCCTCTAAAAAGTAGGGGGTTTACAGTTGTAGATCTGATTTGTCAGCCTCCTCACTGCCTGAATTTTCCTCAAATTCCCCACCTGATGCTTCTACAAATAGCCACAGATTACTGTTGCATGGAAGCTGTAGAAAACAGAAATCAAGTCACTGATGCTGAAATTGTACGTCACTGAGGTATGACTGACCACTGCAAACTCACAGTGAAAGTATAAAAAAAAAATTACTCCAAAAACTTAGGTCTATGTTTTGGTGGCTTCTTATTCTGCATGCTATCTTTTAATTAAATAATTAAAAAAAAATGTAAGAAGATAATAGATCCAAACATAAGTCAGTATTTGCAAAGCTCTCTTCTTTGTAAGCAAAAAACCATAGCCTGAGAAGTTGCAAATCATCTAAACAATACAACAGAACCAAGGGTTCATGTACAGACTTCCCTCTTAGATGTAGAACCGTAGGTATCTAAATAGAGAACCTGAAAATGTCTGGCCTTAAGAAGGAAGAGAAGAGTCTTGGACTTGCTTGTATTTTTGATTCATAGTGAGCCTTGCTCATGAAGAAGTTGTTTTGTCAGAAGACTGGAAGTAGCTCGTGGGCTGAGCTACAGAATTGCTCAGAAATACTCACTAGTTTTCCAAATGATAAATACATGCTTTGATAAAAGGCAAAGCATTTGGTCATACTGACCTGAATTAGCTTGTTCTGAATGACTTGAATTACCAATGGTACAGCTAGTTCATGGCCATATTTAGTCATCAAAAGCAGCTGCAAGTTTTGATTAATAACTGTTTTTCTGAATCCCAGATCATTACAACCCTAATTAATGAGCTTTTACGACATATATCCTGGAAATAAGGAAAAATATACACTGCACCCAGTTAAAATTCCTTTGGCTGGAACTAGGAGTTGTCCAGAAATTAATATGTGCTACACTGCAGAAAGAACATGATTACACAGGATTAGCCTTCATTTTCCAGTTGTGTAGCTAATAAGCAGGTGAATTTTTTGACCCATAAGAAACCTCATCCTCCTGAGCTCTGTGTAAAGGGTAGAGAGTAAGTCTGTAGCTGTATAATTAACTTACAATTATGTAAGCAATAAAGGCGTAATTTAAGGTTATTAATATGTTAAAATTTGTAAGAAATTTTCTGGCATTTAATTAACATTTGCCAAGACAGTCTACAGAAAATTAAATATCAATTAATAAAAATACTGACATTTAGTTAGATACTCTATTAGTTGTCACAATTATTAACTCGATATTGCTAGCTTTTTAAAATCCAATTAAGAGCCTAAATATTCGTTACAATTTTTATGTGTGGAAAATCTAATTATATTTGTGTCCTATAATTTTAACTAGATTACACATCATCTTTTCTTTTAAAGATTACCCATCATCTTTCCTATTAAGTCTCAAAAAATGCTCTTTTAACTGTCATTTGATGCTTAATTGATACCACTGTCATAAACCCACAGACATTTCTTTCCATTCATGAATAGGTGAACAACTGGATGTATTGTCTTCTGCACTGACTGCATATGAACATTACAGCTTGCTGACTACACTCTATTTGAGGCCTCCTCTTTGCTAGCATTTCCTTGTGAACCTAATTCCTAAATGGCTTGAGGGACAAAGTCAGTCTTCCAGACCCAAATAACTGAGTGCAGGTGAAGACCAATGACCTGAAGAACAATTGTGAGCTAGAACTGGTGCAATCTCTCTAAACTGGAGAGGTACTGCTGTATTTCATAAATATCTGCAGAAGGTCTGGCCCAGAATTTCTTTTCACAGAGGACTGGAACATAATCATCTTATAAGATTATACAAAATTTTCTAATCACTTCCTTGATTATTCATCTCACCCAGTTGCCCCTGCACCTTCTTTTCCCATTTGCCATTACCTTCTGTTTTCTCTCCCCTTGACCTGCCCCTTGCCCCGTAGGTTACTTCTGCCCAAATTTCTTTTTTTTTTGCCATTAGCTTCAGCTGACCAAGTTCAGAAGTTCCTCTGGAAGAAGTTGACTTTACCCAGAGACATTAAAGCCCTCTGGCCTCCTGTTATGGTTTAACCTGGCAGGCAGCTAAAACAACCACAGAGCCATTCACTCACTCCCCCCCTCCCAGTGGGGTGGGGGAGAGAATTGAAAATGAAGAAGGAAAAAAACTTATAGGTTGAGATAAAGACAATTTAATAGTGAAAATAATAACAATAAAAACAATCATCATCATCATCATCAAACCAAGTGAGGAACAGTACAATTTCTCACCACTCAAAGTTGATGATCCACAACAGCCCGAACTGACCTGCCTTCCAGCCCACTCCCCAGTTATATACAGAACATGATGTCATATGGTACGGAATATCCCTTTGGTCAGTTGGGGTCAGCTATCCTGGCTGTGTCCCCTCTCATTTTCTTGGGAAACCCCTGCCTTTGATAGGTTTTAGATATGTGTATCTGCCTTCCACAATGTGCAGATTCAAGAAATGAGTAAGATGGCTCTCTACTGTTACTGGGAAGCAATATGGCCCTTTAACACAGCAACCTCAGAAAGAGATATGGCCAGGAATCTACTATATCCATTAGTTCCTGGCTACAGGATCACTATGAAGCAATTGCAAAAGCTATTTAAGCTGATGTGAGAAACTTGATGACACGGTGACATTTGCTTTTACTCGCCTTCCAAGATGTACTGTATTCAAACACAGGGAAAGAAGTGGAAAACTTCATGCTTTAAAAGCAGCTTCTTTCCTCTTGAAATTTAGTCAGGCTTTTCATCTGGTGAAGAGAAAATCAGGGGCAAAAAAGTGATGTATTCCTCTTCCATTGCTATCCTTCTGTGCCATGGTGTATGACCACTGGTGCAGCTGCTGAGATTTATTGCAGGAATGACAGTACTACTTAGTGTGCATAAGGATTGCTTACAGATACTCTTTTATACCAGACACATTCTTCTGCAATCCACTTTCAATGAGATGAGAAAGCAAGAGCACAATACCTGCATTTTGGAAGTGTGGAGCTCTCTTGGGAAGAAAGCTGTTGTCCTAACATGGTTTGCCACCATTGTTTAGATTTGGCCACAGAAGCAGCTGCTAGCATGTTAACAACATGTAAATTAAAAGGCTGAAGCAAGTAATTCTAAGATATTGCAGTGCTTCAGCCTAGGCCAGGTCCAAGATATTTTCTGACCTAGTAACAAGGAACAGTTCTTTATGTTAGCTGATCTGTCCTTATCTCTGATCGTAATCTACTCTCATTCCTGTTTTCCTATATCTGTCAAGAATATTAACCCAAGAAATTTACAAATGCTTGACATCTATGTCATTATAAAATAAACTGTATTGTATTAGTAGCTCAATATTTCTTTTGTAATAAGATTATGGTAAGAATCAACCTAAACTTAGCATGAGGCCCAGAAATTAATACCGAGCATCTTCTTGCTTAGATACTACAGCCATACTGCCACTGTCCTAGCACTATCCTGTGTCCCAGTGATGTAGCCCATAAATTGTCTTCCTAAAGTTGAAAGAACTTTGAGCATCAGTCATTTTTTGAAGGATGTGATTAATTATGTAATGTAACAGTCATTATCAAAAAAGTAAGACAGTAACAGGCTAAAAAGCTTTAAAGGGTTGTTTTCCTTTGGCAAGTGTCCCTAACATAGCATCTAACTTACAGGAAAGAGATAAAAAGCCCACAAATTTATCCATGGGAAGAAGATATAAGAATATGCCAAACAAAGCCTTTCCGATAATTCCGGGGGTAATATCCTTGGTTTTTTAGAAAAATAATTTAGAAGCTGAACAGGAAAGTAATAAAAAAGTACTTCAATTAGACCTATATCCCCCACATATATACCCCTACTCCAAATATTAGAGAAGCTGGTATACATAATGGGGCTTTCCCATACATGACTTTTTTTTAAGAGAAGGAGGAATTAATGTCCTGTGTAAATAAGGAAACAAAGAACCAATTTCTTCTCATGTGATAAAGCCTATAACCATTCCTAGGATAAATAAGCAAGAAGAAAAAAATTAGGTTTATTACACTTTGCTGCTGACTGTGTACCAAACCAATGAAAGTAAAGAACTCACCTTTATGAGGCATAGGTTTCCTGGGAGTTTTTCTGTCACATAAAGATAAAAGCCATAATTATTACCTTTAGCTTAGATCAATCAGTCAGTCAGCAGTTTCACATATCTGCTGTATACAGAAACTGAAACCTGAGTTTTTACTCTTAAACAGTTTGGTTTTCATTGTAAGAAGGAGGAAGAGGGAAAGGAGTGCTTTTAAAATAGACAGTCATTTTATTCTTTATAATTTTATCAGCCTGAAAGGGCCTCTGGCAGCTGCCTTCACACACAGGAATAGGCACAGTTCTCAGCAGACTGGACATTCACAAGCTACCAAGGAGCAGTTGCCCTACTTCTTGATTTCAAAGTTGCATATTAGTAATATACTAATCAATATATATTTGAAATTGTTGTGATCATTGCCAGAAATCACAGCATCAGTTGCAGCTGCGGCACCTCTGAAAGCATTTCAGCCTTACAATGGCTTGCAGCACAGAAATTATAATCATCTGTCATCCCTCACCATATTTCCTTTAGCTGATTGTATTACTGAACAAATCCTGTGTGTTACTTTTTTGATAGTGTTAGAACGAATTAGATTCTCTTTTTCAGTCATCTTCTCCCTTTCATTTCAGAACCTAAGTCTAAACTGTTGAAGTTATTTGAAGGTGTTTCCCTTGTTGTTCTCATTGGGGGTTTTTTTGTGGGTTTTTTTGTTTGTTCTATTCAGTTTTGGTTTGGGTTGGGTTTTTTGTTTGTTTCTCCTCTCCACCCTCTATAGAGGGTACATCAGCAGTGTGTTTAGTACATATTCCTTTAGATCTGAAACCATACAACTGAGCCTTCTTACTGATGGCCTACAGAAACTATCACTGTTACTGCATTTGTGTTATCCGGATGAGGAAAGCAAAGATAGTGAGATACAAATTCCCATTATATAAAAAATCGATGTTATAACAATATTTATCTAGTTCATCTGGTCTGGATTTTTTGTGTAAAGTATAGGCAGAATCATATACAACTTGTACAAAGAAAGCCTGCAGTCCTGACTAGAGTCAATAACTATCAATAGGTTGCTAGAATGACTTGATTGCACCTGTCCAGACTTTTTGATCAATCGGAACAGTTATAAACACTGCTAGGCAGCAACTTCTGATTTATTTGCTCTGTCAGATGAATAGATGTAGATGAATAAATTGTGTAACACACGTCACCTTCTCCTATATCCTTGCTCAGACAAAATCATGACATATGAGCAGAAAAGTAATTTGAAAACATTTTTCACTTTTTTTTTTTTTTATAAAAGGATTAATTTTAATTAACAAACAACTATACAAATTTGCAAAGGTATGAAATGCATGAAAGTGATAAGGGCAAGCAGAGCAGAAGGGAAGAAAAAAGAGAAGATACAAAGGTCTGTTGGATCCTGCACTCACTTTGGGAATTGTGATCTGATATATGTATACCCTGGTAGCTATTTGGGGCATTACGTTCACTCCATTTGGCTGCCAGCCGACATAGTCTCCCGCAGTTTACAGGAAACCATTTTGTTGTCCGCATCTTAAGTTCTTTTGAGACCGTGGGCTGAGACCTGTGACATCGGAAGTGTCTTCGCAGGAATGCTGTGGAAAAGAGACTCTAATTTTCTTGAAAAAAAAAAAAATACATTTAAACCTAGGGAAGAAAACTGAGTCTGATTCTCCATTCAAATTTATTTCCTTATTTCTCATTCACACATTCAAAGACCATCAACTGCTGTCCAAACAAGGAGCCTTTATCAATAAGATTTTAATAATCCCAGGGCCTTCAATAAAAGAGGAGTGCAAAAGACAGCACCGCACTGTTAAAGTAAATTTCAGGGGTTTGTGATAGATGGTGTTGCCTGTCACAATACAAACATGCAAGAGAGTTTGACACAAAGTCTTCACAAGAAATTAAATAATTTTTTTCTGTAAATATTTATTATAAAATAACACAACTTTATTTTTTATACTGTAATATCATCTAAAGGTCATGGCCATGCATTGTTCTGTGCAAACCTATAATCATGAATAGTAGAGACCCTGTTCCAAAATGTTTACAGTCTAATAATTCGCATGTTCAGTTATTTATTTCTGATTTATTCTATTCAGTGGTACGCTTTACTGTCTCCTTTACACTAAATAATTGTAAACAGGAATATATGATCATTTGCTATGCATAATGAGTTATAATAACGCAGCGCAATGGAGACTAGCTAAAGAATCTGAAATGCTTCTGCTTAGGCATAAAGTATTGAAAAGAAAAATGTTTCATCCCTATTTTGTTTGAAAAGACAAAATCCAAATGTTTCCAAGAGAGCTAGATGTTGCATGAAATAATTAAAGTGAAAAATAGCATGAATCAAAGCCCCAAAAAAATAATGGGAATCTTTTTAGTTCCTTCCATAGGCTTTGGATTTTGCCTCAAATAAACTAATTTCATTTGAGGGTATTTCTAGAAAACAGAGGTTTATTAGGTAGCATGACGGCTGAGCAGAGATAGATTCCATAAATTTTGCTCTACAAGTAGAAAGATTTGGAGAATCGAAGTGAGATTATTTTGTACAATGGTAAATCACAGACATTGTAGCAGAGGAAAATAGAGACTAGCTAAGGACTGGCTAAAGGACTGGCTAAGCTTCATAGACATTAACTGCCCTGCAGGCATGTGATAATTGCAACATCACAATTCTTTGAAGACAATTGCAAGCTATTGGACTGCTTTCTAGGATCACATAGCATATGCGCCTGATATAACTGTGAACTCAGAGCCCCATGCTTGCTGATATAAAAAACCCCAAACAAATAAAAAATAACATATATGTGCGTGGCTCTATATGTACGAGTATATGTGTACACACTTCTCCAGGGTTAATTAACAGTATCTTACAAATATATGAATCTTCCTATCTAAATAATGTCTAAAGACATCACCTATGCGTTTTGGTGGTGTTAATAAAGCACTACATTTTTTAAATCTGAGAAAGAAATGTTTCTGTGGAAATGCTTTTCAGAGGAAATTTATTACATTTGACCACAGCTGTAAATTTTCTCCTCCAATACTATAAATTTCCTCTAAATGTTTAATGGTTTATAACTGTAATTATTCTTGTGTGCCAACATTAAACTTTTAAAAGTTTAATTTGGAGACTATTCGGAGAAACTCATCTTTTTTACAGCCTCATAAATAGTTCTTTGATGAAATGAACAGAGGTTCAACGTCTGCCCGAGGTGAATACAAATGACACTACATAGTATCTCACTTGCAAAAAAGGAGCAAATGCTTTGATGTCTCAATTGATCACCTAATACTAAGTGCAACTGTGGTGAAAAGTGATACATCGCTAGATGGATAATCATGGTGCACTCAAGCTTCATCACCATTTAATAAGAAAGACTCCAGCTAGAGAGTCAAAGATGATGTAGAAAAGAAAAGGGGAAAAAAAAAAAAAAGGCAATATACCTGAAAAGGATCCTGCATCACAGAATAAACAAAGAATACCAAGATAGCTGCTGGGCTCCAGACATTGCAAATGTTTTTTTGGTTACCTGACTTGAATTACGTTTAAGAAAAAACATATGACTAAAAAATACATTACACAGTAAGAAACTGTCTGATGTTGTACCTCATTTCAGGAAAAGAAGAGGAGGATATTGCAGTTAACAAATCCTAAAACCAAGAGGATGGAGAAAGGCAAGGGCAAGTGTAATTAGAACCTGTATTTTCCTTTCAGCAAAATTTCTTTAGGAACTGTGTTTGACCCTAGTTCCCCTCACCAGGCCTGATCCTGGCCCCTAACCACAATCTGATGAAAAGCAAAGCTTCTTGGAAGAACCAGCACAGAATTATCAGGGTGGCCAAGCAGACAGCCACCATCTCTCCTTGACATGATTACCAAGCAATGTGAACGTAGTTCAGGACATGCAACGCTGTAGTGAAACTCACACTATTTACAAAGCAGAAGTTGCTATTAAGGAAATCTGGAGAATTTTATATAGGCCTAGCAGTTCAGACACATTATTCCTATTGCATTTATATATACATATACGTATTTACATAATTCCCAAGTGGCCTTATTGTGTTAAGTGCTGAACATGACAGTCACTTCTCGGAAAGAAGTCATCATCTGAAATATTCAAGGAATAGAAGGAGAAAAGAATAAAACTCAGTGTGCTTAGAAGTCACTGAGGTACACATCAGATGATTATATTATTTCTTTTACTAATATACCACCAAATTGCAGATGCAGTGAGTATCAGGAACCATGAAAATACCTAAAATTTACGAACCTTGTTTTTTAGTCTAAATGTTAAAAGCTCTGAAGTGAACAAAAGTATATTTTCCTGAGGGTAGATAGGACTCTGTGTGTGTTGTTTTCTGATCTCTTTTTTTAAAAAACAAAGCACAGGAGAAAAACTTGGGTCTAGGTATAAGAAAATTTTCTTGCATTTGATACTGGTTGGTGAAGATTTTAGCCAGGGTAATGTATTTAATTATCCAAACCTGTCCTTTTTACTTTTTACCTGTGAATATTATGCACAAAAAAATCTGGTATAAATCTATCTTACGAATACTCTCTCTGCAGTCTGTTATGTTAGAGGTCAAACAGGTGTAAGAGCAGATGAGGAAGACAGAGGCCTGCCATAACTGACAGTAAAAAACAAATTTGCAAGTGCAAAACATCTATTAGTTCTATTTTATTAGGTATCTAAAAATTTCCAATGAAAAGTCAAGAAAAATATTTTGTCTCTGTTTGAAAAGAGGCCAATTGTAGTGCAATAAGCAAGAACCAGAAGCAGCATCACATTCCAGTTCCTCTATCAAACTCCAACCAGTGTAACGTATCTGTAAATTGACAGATTAACAACCATGCCAGGTTTGTACTGTTAATTTGAGTGAAAACATCTGAATCATGTGATGAGTTTGGCTCTTAGTTTCACTCACTCATAATATTTACAAGAAAAAATAAGAAACAATTAAACCAGTCTGCTAATAGCATGCCTTGTTATGATATCAGGATGGCTACAAAAGGTAAGAGAGGGATACCTGTAACTGAGGAGCTGGAATGTATCCTTCTTGACCAATATTCCCAATATGCTGCACAAGTATACATACTGGTGTCAAACTACTTCAGAAACAACTCTAAAAGCATGAGTTGAAACTGTTAGATTATAGATTCTATTGTGATCCACAGGTTTTTGTGTGAAAAAATAGGAGAGAAAACACCCTCCACTGACAGACACTCTTATTGCATATTAACCTCCAATTATTTCATAATCACTTTGAGCATTTAAGGCAGTTACAACTGTCAGCTGTGGAAACAAAATGAAACACATAGTAATTTTTGTTCAGTGTGAGGGCTGACGTGGCATCCTGTGGGATTTAGAAAGCCATGAAAGTGAGATGTACACTGTTAGACAGCAGTGATTCAAAAAAGGCACAGAAACTTCAACCTCTGCAAATGAATATTTCCTTTTCAAGTGTGGCCTTGGCACATCGATAGTGTGATATATTAGGTAGGTAAAGACATCAGAAAGAAAGAACAAGGGAGGAGGAAGACAGAGTGCTCAGATTAAAGGCATTCTCTGTAAATACAAGTATTTTGAATTAATATATTTTTTATTATTTATCCTAGGAATAAGCAGCAGTAAAAGAGTCTCAAATAAGAAAGGATATACAGACAAACCTGTATATCCTTTTTTCTTATCTTTTAGTACCCTTTTTTTCTTATCCTTCAGTTTTATTCCCTAAACAAAACTAATGAAATCCCAAACTCCATAATTCCTGTTAATCTTAACCCTTTAGTTCGAGCAAAATAGGAACAACTTGGAGCTGCCACTTATCTGTCTGGAACAGCCTATTATTTCTGGAGGTTCTCCTCTCTTTTTAGTATTTTACTAACAGCGTCCATCTAAACGTTCTTATCCAACCTAATCCCTATTAGATCCTAGGTCAGAGCCTTTTTGTTAATGTTCTTGTTTCATAGCAAGAGCAAAGGTACCTCAGCAATATGAATGAATAAAGAGGGAAGAAAGCAAAAAAATGCTGACTTTCTTTTTTCACATGGCTTATACCTCTCATTCACAAAGTAGTTACCTTAAAAAAGCAGTTTAATAATGAAAAACAAACCATAATTATTTAATTAAATAATCTTGAAATTTTGAATAGGAAAATATGCCCTATCCTACCTAAGTTGATTGTGTGCTCATGTTCAATATCAGTACAAAACTGATTTCTATCTCAGAGGGGTTTTTGCAACCCTAATAACAATTAACAAACCCTGCCGCTCTGCAATAACAATGCTCACAGCCTAGCAATCTATATGATTATATTAAAACCTTCTCTCAAAGCATAAAAACACAAGAGGTCTCAACAGTTTACTCTTTGGAGCCACTAAATCTAACCATGCCATCTCCAAAGTAGAACAAAAATAAAAAGAAAATCCTTATACCCAGTGTGTTGGGCACCTACACTGACAGAATAACCTGAAAAGCAATACAGCATAACATCATAAATGAGAACAAGGAAATTCCACCTGCAAAGCAGCTTCATACTAAGAAATAGGCTTTGAAGATGGAGAAGTTCATGCGCAAGAATGCATTCTTAGGCAGATAAACAGATATCTCAGGAAACCAGCTTGGCTAGTGGGAAACTCATGACAGAGCTCCAAAAAAAAAAAAAAGGCAGCATTATAGGGGTTGGAAGCAGGGAGAGGATACAAGGAAAGAATTTAGAAATGTTGCTCAGGTATGCAGAGATGGTATGAGGAAAGCTAAAGCTCAAGTGGAGCTGAGACTGGTGGGATAGGTCAAGGGCAACAGGAACAGCTTCTACCTCCACATTGGTAGTCAAAGGCAAAACAAAATGTGGGACCATTGCTGAATATGGCAGGTGATTCAGTGACAGTGGACACAGGTCAAGATGAGATGCTCCATGTCTTCTGTGCCTCAGGCTTCACCAAGCAAGGTCTCCTGTACCTCTGTGCTTAGGAACTTGGTTCAAAGAAGAAAACAAGTAGCAATGAATGTGGGTTGAGTCAGGGATGACTTGCATGAATTTAACCAACACAAGTCCATAGGAGCAGATGACCTGTGTCCAAGGGTGCCAAGCAAGCTGGAAGATGCATTCACATGGCTTTGAAGAGCAGTGAAATTCTGTGACAATAGAAGGAAGGAAAATGTTGCAACTGTAATCAAAAAGGGGTAAAAGGATGATGATGTTCACCTTCACATCAAAGAGTAACAAAATCATGGAGCGAATCCTCTTGGAGCACATATCTCAGCAGCTGAGGAAGAAGAAGGTGGTGGGGAACAGTGGGCATAAATTTACTCAGGGTAAAAATTAGTTCACTCATCTGGTTGCTTTCTGTGATGCAATGACTGGATTTGTGGACAAGTGGAGAACAGAGGATGTCATGTACGTTGACTCTCCCACAATGTCCTTGTACCAAGCTGGATGTTAGGCTGCGGGTAAATACCTGGCTGGGCAGTCAGGCTCAGAGGTGGTGGTCACTGGGTCGTATCTGCCTGGAGAATGGCACCCTGTGGAGTCCCACAAGGTCTGCCCTGGGGCCTGTCCTGTTTCACATGTCTGTATGTGATCAGGGAAGGAGACCAAGTGCACAGTCAGGTGTGCAGGTGATGCCAAATTGGGGGGCACCAGTCGATACACACGAGGGCAGGGCACATGTCCAGAGGGACCTGGACTGGTAGGAGGAAAGCACCGGTCCCTTGGCACTTAGGGCAGGAGCAAAGGGCAGCCCTGCCCTGGGCAGGCAGAGCCCCATCAGTGATCCTGGAGAGGTGAGGGGGCAGCTCTGGGCAGAAGGCTGAGCAAGGCCAGAGAGGCTGGATATAAGGAAAAGCTTTTTCCCTGTGAGGACAGCCAGGTAGTGGGGACAGACCCAAGGAGTTGGTGCCATCTCCCTGCTTGGAGGGCCTCCAACCCCCACAAGATAAAGCCCGGAGCCCTGGTCTGACTCCACAGCTGAGCCTGCTCTGGACAGGAATCAGACTAGATACTTCCCTGCTAGCCTGAATTGTCTTTTTCTGCTGTAATCTTAATTTGAAGAAAAAAAAAAAAGTTAAAGTTATATTTTTAAACTGATTGTTTATGTTAAAACCAAAGCCTACTCTTAATTGACTAATCATCATGAAGTTAAAGGAATTTAAAGACATCAATCTTTGCTAATCTGAAACACCAACCTCTTGGTGGAAAAACAACCCAGGAACAGTCATTATGCAATATTTCTGTATAAATTTATCCCTCAGATCTGAGTTTAAAGTCCCACCAATCCTTTTTTTGCAAAATAAAACAATGTTCTCATAAACCTTTTTCCTTCTCTCTGTCTGTGTTTCTGCCCCCTTTCATCTATCCTCCTACATCATTTAACACATACTTATGTCTGTCCCTCAAACTTGATCACCAGAGATTATTTGAAAATCTTTTTGATAGTATCTGCATTCTAGAAGGGGGTTTTAGTGTGTCTTTCTATCTTATTATCCCTCCTTTGTCTCTTCATAATACCTATATTTTCCTGCTTTCCAATACGATAATTTATTTCTTACTCCCACTGACATGATTTTTTCATGTTTCACTTAACAGATTTGGTAAGTGTAAAATTGTCTGTATGAAATAATGATACATTGTACAGTATCACTAATTCTATTTTCTAAAAAACATCTTAAATAGATTGTAGATCATAAATACACTGCTTCCTCAGATATAACTTCTGTGTGATTTGATAATACCCAGAAGGTGCTGTAGGAGCCTATTTGTAAACACATAACATACCTTACAACGTAAAAAAGAGAGTGCAAAAGAGGTATCATTTTAGACCACAAACATTGTACATAGTACATTGTTCAGGCAGTCCAAAATAGTGTAGTGCTTGGGACTGGATTTTTAAAAGTGAGGTTTTCCATCGTTCTCCCTCCATTTTCCTACAACAAACACACTGAAATAGAAAATAGAGGCAGAAGAATCTGCTGATAAACTACACTGCCTGCCTAAGCAATACCCTGTTGTACACCACATGGAAGACTGCCTACAGTGAAGGTATGAGTAAATACACATTCTCACACTGTTTTGAAGACAGAAATAACAACATTTATAAATGTATTTGCACTTTGGGAAAATAAGCTCTTGACCGTCTTCGGGGAGAGGGGGGACTTGCAAATGTCTCGTGTGGATGGAAATCTCAGACAAGGCTTCAGCCTCTGTTGGTATCCCCTTCCCTCATGTTTTAATAATGGCACCATGCATCAGCATGTCAGTACCACAGGGCTTCCTAAAGCTAGCAGGCAGGATAACTATCTTGCCTAAGAACAGCCTCCCTTCTAGAGTTTAGTGTTCTTTCTCTGTTTGCTACACTGGGTTAATTTTTCTATTAGTACCATTTTCACTAAAGTAAGGAAATATTATCCAACTAGAAGTGCCTGCAAATCTGGAATTAATCCTACCTTCCGCTCCTCCGCTCACCCTGCTGCTCTTACCCACGGTAGGAGACGTAGAACAGTGTGTGATCTTACATACCATATGTTCTGAAACACCAAGACAGCTTATACGTGGCAAGAAGTGCTCCTTACCATGTGAAATTTCAGAGTGCTGTGCTGAGCAAAATAGATTCTGGTTTTTTTTTCCATATTCCTGAAACTGAACTACTCCCTTTTGATAGCAACAGAACCCCAGAAATCAAAGAAACACCTTAGAACTTGTCTCGAGATTCAACCCTCCCTCCTACTCCACAAGTTTAATATGCATTGACTGATTTTCTGGTACAAGTGAATACAGACAGACACACTTACCAGTGTTGGTAAGTGCAAATCCAGGCTTTGACTGTGCATAACATGCAATTCTTATGGTTGCTATTTTGGAACGTAGCTTGAAAAATGTTATCATCTAAAATGTGGGAATGTAGCTTGAAAAATATTGTCTAAAATCTATCTTGCTAAATTCCCACAGAGGAATTCTAATACTGGGGCATATTTCTTTCTTAACCACCTGAAAGTGTTTTTGCATTTTTCTGTTTCTGCTCCTCTCCTTGCAGGGGAGGAAAGTGATTACTTTTATAGCAGTCAGTGGCCTAAAGTGTCCTGAAGATGTTGTAAGCTTGTAGAAGTTCAGGAAGGATTGAGTGTGTTCTGGTGCACCACAGAATTTGGCTTAGAGTACCTATGCAGGCCTAAATCCATATAATAATGATTTTGGATACTCCAACACTTGGAAAGGTGTCCCTTGCCTTGTAGAGGTGAGTATAGGTGGTGCAGCTGCAAGGAATTTTTCTTCTACTCTTACAAGCCCACAAGGGAAATGTTTGGTGACTGTCTTCAAGTAACAGAGTGTGTAACATTTGCTTCCCATGATTTAATGCTTTACAAAGGTGGAGGAGAAGCAAGACCAACAATTATGTATAGCCAACACTTGGGTTAGGCTGGATCTTTGTAAATTAAAGGGATAGAACAGTACACATGTCCATACCTGCAGGAAGCAGTCTGCGAGGGAGGCTGCTTAGCCTTAGACTGATTCACCAAACCCAGCCCTCAGTTCTGTCCCTCTCTTTCACAATCTTGATAGTCATAAATGCACAGGTATAAGGCAGTTGTAAGAATGGGAAGTCACTGAGTACTTCCATAGGGTGTCATTTTTCTATGCTATGTGTTTCTGGCTATAATGTATTGTGCAGGAATTGATTTTCATATTTAAGTAATTCATCCACATTTTTATGAAGCCACACAGGAGCCATGCAGTTAAGACTCCATTCTTGCAAAATGTTAAAGATCATCCACTTCTGCACAGAAGATGTGAGACTAAAAGGCTGTTGATTTACGTGTACTTCCTATCCAAGTATGATTGAATGGCTTGCAACTACACCTCAAGTGAAGCAGTATGTTGGGTTTTTTAATGAGGGCAACAGAGTAAAAGTCAAGTTTCTGCTCTGTGCAAGACTTAATGTGAGGGTTTGGAAGAGTCATTTAGAATAAGTCATCTCCAGCAGCAATGAAAGGTTGTCCAAAGATGGGGTAGTTCAAAATGCCCTTTAAGTGCTCTGAATATTAGTTTCACTACCAGTTTCTCTTCTTCCAAACTCTTTCTTAATGTTGTGTCTTCTGCTCCATCTGCAGGTCTGCAGACTGGTAGACAGCTAAGCTGGGGAGCCGAGACACATGATTTTTCCTTATTTCCTCATTTAAGTAAGTACATTTATGGTGTGATCTCATTAAGTGTTGCTACTTCATCACCTCCTTCTGTTTTGTTGCTTACTACCCCTATTTTCAGTACCTTTGTTTAAATTAAGTAGCAAGACAATGAGTAGATGCATGCAAGGGAAGAGATCTCTCTAAGAGTTTTGGTATAACAGTCCTTGATCTGTTGAATACAAGAAGACTTAGGCATCTTGTTGGCTTTGTGAAACTTGCCCCAAGTTTCCATGGATTTCCATACCTTGTGTTTATATATGTATGATAAGATGTGTAGATAAATGTATGTTTGTCCAACTAAACTTGTTGGTTTTACTGATCACTCCTGTAAACATATAGGTGACAACACAAAAAGGACATTGACAGACACATTTTAGGAGTGCATGCTGTGTTCGAGAGGGCAAAAATAAGATTAAAATTGTCTGAATTGTAAAGTTACCATTATGTGACCATATTTTGCACTAATTAGGGAACTCTGCTGTGGATTCTGAAACTTAACATGACTGCGGTTTACATATCAACTCAGAACTATTCACTTAAATGGTCAAAAATCTTTGTTAAACAAGAGGTTATCTTAGTGCACTCCCAATCATGTACCTTTAACCAAAACATTTGTCGATTTCTTTCCCTAGAAAGGATCACAATTCATGTGCTTATCTCTCCCTCTCTCCCCAATTTCCTTCCTCTTTCTCTCTCTCTTGTTTATTCCTTTCTTTTGTTCATTTTCAAGTAGTTTAAAACAGCTAAGCTGTGATTCACATTGAAGTATTACTTGACAATTCACTGTATCTACTATCAAGTAGAACCAGCAGTCTGAAGTGAAATTTTCAATGTAATGACTTCTAATCCTATATTTATTTTTCTTGGGAGGAGTCAAAACATATATTCAGCAATGCGATCATACTTCTGAATGTCTGATTTTCTGGCATTGAAAATGCAAGGTAGAGAAAAGAAATCATTAAATGCCTGTTACCAAGGGAAATACATTGCGAACATATCTAAGCCAAGATGTCATATTTCTTGAAAGAACTTTTAATTAACATTTTCAGTTTTCCATCAAGAAATAGAACATGCCTTCTTGGAAGACAGAAACTGTTATTTCAATTTTTTTAAAGACTTTTTTGCTGAAAATTTTATCTTTTTTTTTAATTAACTATAACTGCTACTGTAAGTTCCATTCCCTTAATAACTTTGCTTCAAAAAAAAAAAAGTAAAATTAACTGAGGGAAAAAAGTCTTATCTTCTCAGAAAAATCTTTTGAAACTGTATAATCATACATGAACATAAACTACATAATTCCAGTAGGCCTGCAAATTCCAGTGAGGCTCACATCTTAAGTAAGAGTAAAGTTTGCTAAATCACTCCTTAGTTCTGTTAATATTTCAGTTCATAAAGAGGTTAGTACAATCTGGACTTGAGAATTTTACTGGTACCATCATAAAGAGGAAGAGCAACAGATGAATATTTTAGGTGCTAAGGAACAGAGTCCAGGGATGGTATGTGATGCTCTGTTATGTTAGACAGGCCTTTTGTTTGATTCCAGTTGAAGCTTGTTGCAGCTATACAGTAGAATTATATCAGTACATGACATGAAAAATATAGTACATATATGCTATATCATTGGGATTTAGCATAAAAATATGCAAGTGTACATGCTAAAAAAAATAAGTACAGTAGGTATTACCTAAGAGTCCCAAAGTAGGTTATTATTCTAGATGCTTTGACAACACCATGGTCTTCAACAAAGACGAAAAGAGAGCGGAAAGCACCCTTCTCCCATTCTGAAGTCATATTTCATATTACTATAGCATCATTTCCACCATAACATAGACTACATATAGTAAGGGGAGCTGGTATAGTTTTGTTAGTGATAAAACAGACATTAGAAATTAATGTTTCCAACACAGGAGGTGATTTTGCATTGCTGCTTGTGGCTGTACACTTTTTGGCATTTCAGAACTGTAAATGACTATTTCTTTCAGGCTGTCCCAAATAGATCTATTTATTACAATTTAATTTTTAAATATCTACAATTTAGTAGAAAGTGGTTTTATAGTTGTCAAAGTGAGCTTTTTCAAGCAACTGTGTCATTCTTTTTATGAAAATACATCCTCATGCAGGCAATGATAATTACTGTGTTTAAATTTATTTTTTAATATTCGGGGGAGGGGGGGAGGAGAGCAGGGGAAGAGAAACAGTAGCCCTTCCAACATAGTTAAGGGATATGAAAAACCTTAAGTGCCAAACACATAATGAAACATTTGTATGCAAGAGATGAGGGGACACCGTGTCCTTTGACTTGCACATTGTTGTGAATAGAAAATATATTGGCAGGCCACTGAAGTTATTGTCTCAGTCTGGATACAGCAGAGGAACTCTTCTTCCTAGTATTATTGCATTCAAAAAGCATCACAAGAGTGCAGTTCCTCACTTTCTGGAGCTATATTCCCAAAGCATGGTGAGAACATCAGCAATGAAAATACTGAACAGCAGATAGTAATAGTTCTATATTTGGAAAAGTATTTGAGTCCAATAATAAGATGAAGCCAATGGATTTTCAATGACTTACATGTGTGAAAATAGGATATTAGATGTTTTGACTCTTCACTTCTAAAAGAAAATTGGTTATTTACTAGTTTCTCACAGAACAAACACTGTTACTTGTGAACACAATAGAAGTCTTGTCTTTGAAGTTCTTTGAAGAACAGCAATGCACAGGTTGAGAGCTTATGGGTTAAAATTAGAGACTAAGCCAACAAAGGAAACTTTGTGGTTGGTGACTACTACAGGCCACCTGAACAACAAGAGGAGGTTGATGCAGAGTTCTTTCTTTAACTGCATGATGCATCATGCTTGCAGGCCCTGATCTTGAGAGGGGACTTCTGCTGGAAAAGTGGCACAGTGAACTGCAAGCAGTCCAGGACACTGCTGGAGTGCATTGAAGACAACTTTCTCAATGATGGAAAGCCTGACCAGAGGAGAGACATTGCTAGACCTGTTGCTCACTTATGAGGAAGAACTTATTGGGGAACTTATTAGAAGTAGACCGGGCTGCAGTGATCAAGTCCTGGTTGAATTCTCTATTTGAGGGGTACAAGATCGGTAAAAAGTAGTTAGAAGTCTTCAGAATGGCAAGATTTTGGCTGTTTATGGTGCTAGGGAAGAAAGGGAGGGGAAGGGAGCCAATAATACAGAGGAATGGAAACTTGTGAAGGCAAGGACCAGCAGGAGGAAGAGACTTCCCCCAAAGTCTGAGGTGCCCCTGCAGAACCACTCTGGTTTTGGTTGTGTTCTCTGTGGCTCAGATTCAGCAAAATCCAAATACCTCTGTTTAAATGCCTTTGCAACAAAATTTTTGTCCAGTTCAGCATGAGTTTAGATGCTTTGCTGAATCATGGATTACTACAGCTGGAAAAATTACCTAAATAAAATTCCTTGTCATTATGACTGGCATACACTGGCAAGAAAAGCTCTAATTCACAGAAGGTAAAAGTAATTAATCTAGTCATTGGGATCTGCATTGCTGCTGTTTTATACCTTTCCTCTGTCCTGTGCAACTTTTCATAAGAAATATAGGAATATGGCCAGGCATTTTTATATGAAAGTTTGTGAAAAATAGGGCATTAGTTTTAATACATTTTCATATGTTTTCAGTCTTTGAAAGCCAGGTTTTGGATTAAATATTTCTTTCAGTAAGAATGATCAAATTTTAATATCCCTCTCCTTCTGGTAACTTTAATAAAGTGATACAGAATAACATGCTCCTTACTCATAAAAAACACTGAAAAAGAAACTTTTACTAAAATGTTAAAATGTTTTGATAAATATTTTCCACCTGTCTCTGTCACTGGTCTTAGGGGGATCAATTTTTTGCACAGAGGTGGTATTGTTCTACTGTATTGAGCTGGTATCATGGAGGTTTTTTACATTCACTGTTCATCTCTGTCATATTTGATAAAAATAGCCTCACTTTTATAATGAATTCAAGATTAAATCTAACCTTCAATCTGTTTCCCAAAATTTAGTGATTCTGGGTAAAATATACTGAGAATGAAACATTAACATTACTGGCAGTAAGAGAAAGTTCCTCAAGGGAAAACAATACTCACTTAAATGTGACCTTTTTTTAACATCAATGCCGATGAATTCATGCTTGTTGTCTGTCTTCTTTTTGTGCTCCCCTTCCACACACCTTGTGCATGTTTCATGCAGTGTTGGAAGATTCTCAATTATAGGCAAAAATTCATTTTTAACAAATGATTCAATAATAGTGGAGAAACTAATCTATGTGAAGAAATTTTTAATTTACTAATTCAACAAAATTTTCACAAGGTGAAGATAAACCCACTGTCCTTCAGTGCAGGAAGGTAACTTCAGGCAAAAGAAAATAAAAAACAATTTAAAAATAAAGCACATGTTCCATAATGCTTTTAGGCTTTTTGTAACACCAGCCACTATGGGAAATTCAGCACAAATAAAATGTGATCAGGGCCACAAAGGGATAGTTACAGGCTGTTACCGCCATGTGTTCAGTGCATCAAAGTACATTCTCAGCAAGCCAGGTCTTTCACTAGTGTAAATCAGCCAATCACCAGTGACGAATATAGCTACATAAATGCACTAATTAAAAATAAACTTAGTTTGAAAAACACTTTAGTTGATAAAAATAACTTGAGCAGATGACAGCTGGGATACTTATCCCTGCAGATCAATAATTTGGATGCTTTCCCTCACTGAAATGACGGGAATTACAGTGATTTACACCAGCTGAGGACCTCACCTGCAGAGTTTTGTGGAAGGTCCAACCATGCATCCCTGAAACCAAAGCTTTAGGGAAAGGTAATCACTTGCAAAAGTTATTTAAATGTGTAAGGAGTTTAAATATGTGTTAAAATACCAGTTGTCTATCATGATACCACAGATCTTATGCCTAAAGGGGCCCACAAACAAGGAGAATGTTTATACCTAAGTTCCATTGTCTCAGCATGAAACACACAGATTGTCACCCATTCAAGCTGCTTAAATTTGCTTAAAATATTTTCCCGGCTAATTTTAGCTAGTGTCATTCTGTGGTGCTTTTTGGGTAGTACTTATTCCCAAGATAAAACCCACAAATAGATAATGTGATGTGTGATTTGAATTAAATCCCATGTAAAAGGAGAATTAGCTTTTGTGAGAATTTCTTGCTTTTACTTTTGCCTAGCTGATAAAATTCCTGTTTGTAAATTTTAACTTTGTCATTATTTTGGCCTTCTATTCCCTATCATACGTACAAAATAATTATCCTATCCAACTCTGTGCACGTTGGCACACGTGCATGCATATGAGTGCATGCATACGTGTGCATGCATGAGCATCTGTCTCTTTGGAGCTACTCTTGCTAAGACAAGAAAATCCCCCAGAGAGAACCAAGACCAGATCTCAATGTAAAAGCATAAAACAGCAATCAACTGTCTTTAAACCACAGCCAGCCTGTGGCTAGAAGTGCAGCAGATGTGCCCAGCAGGTTGCAATCATTAAGTTCCAGAAAATTCAAGCAATTTCTCTGTAAACTGATGGAATGACCAAATGCCTGGCTCAAAGAGAAATACATTGTCATAGCATATGCTCAATGTGGATACTTAATACATAAATAATGTGTATTTAGTTATCTTCTAAACATATGTACAGTGCTCTTCACACTGCAGAGCCAGGCTGAATCAATAGTGTGTTACAGTACCTGTGGTGCTAAGAGAGATTATCCTTCCTACTAAGTCCTGTTGTCATTCTCACTAAGAAATTTTGAAAGGCTGCAGTGAATATCAGGAGCTGAATTACAGGGAAAAAAAATATTATCAGCCTAGGTCAAAGCTAGTAGTGCAGTGAAGATTATTGTCCTGAGACGTAACCTCATCTTGGTACCTGCAAGTTCTGAATAATTTAAGTGAAGCCCTGCTATCTGGATTATTTTTTTTGCAGCTGTCCCTTACACTGGACCTTTAATGTTTCACCTATCTCTGGTGTAACCATGTATCTATGCAAATCAGTTGGTAGAAAGTGCATGGAGAGACTTATTGTAGAAGAATTCAAGTTTTCACAGAAAAATTGGGGAATTGTCATTATGCTCAAGCAAATTTATCCAAACAAAAATGCTGTGTAAGTAATGTTTGAATAGTGTATAAACTAAACCATGAAAGCAACTAGTCACACATTTTAATTGCTAAAATAATTCAAGGGGGTTACATCAAATGAAGAAGGGCCCTTGGAAGGTTCATAGTACCTATCATGGTCAACACTGATAGCTAAGAATACAGCAATGATTGCTTTTACACCCCACAGAGGCACAAAGTTCAGATAGAGACAAAACAAATAAACTATTCTTTATGTTGGTAAGAAGATCTTAAAAGTCAAACATGGTACATATGTGCATTACCTGAAATTTACCTGTAATGTAAATCTCAGTTTTGCTTTTCCTCTCAATTGGTATTCTAAGAAGCAGCAGTAATAATTGTTTTCCTTTTGATGTATAGCTGAAGCAGCAAAAGAAAAACTGATTTTATTAATTAGCTAAAAAGCTGCTATCTAGACTTTTTTTGTCTTTATAGTCATCTGGTTCAAGATGAAGACTACAACCGTAGAAAGTTATTGAAAAATTAAAACATTTCAGAAGATGCAAGTAACCTAAAATGCAAACAGGAAGCGGTGGAGATTAAACAGAAATTTCTAGAAGTAGTTAACTTAAGACATTTACTGCAGTAGGCCGAACAGGGCCAGGATTTACAAAAAGGACATTTTTTAGTATATCATACTGTAAAGATAATGCACAACATTGAATCAGGTTACTATTTATAATAGGAGCACTTTAAAAAGAAACTAGAAAGAAATAGATTTGTGGGTCCAGCCACAAAAGAAACCTGTTTACTTATTACTGACCCATAGAGTCAGTATGTGTGATTAAATATGAATGGCAAGACACCACCCTTAGTTATGCATTAGCAATAGCCTCTGACTTCAGTAAAAGTATCACTCACTCATCCCAGGGCATAAATCAGCCAAAAAAGAATGCACAGCAAAAAATGTGTTCTTATCACCTTTTAAAATTGGAGTATAGGATTCATATATAGAAATACAGTTGAAGGGAGAAATGTGGGAACTAATACACATCAGTCTGTAAAGCACTATTGTCACATCCTGTGACATGATTGCTGAAATCTGTCAAAAATCAAGCTACATTTCCTCACATTTAAAGACAGATGCTAAGATTACAAGGAAAATTTCTTGTCTACTGACTAGTAAAGGAATTGACCTGTATTCATTAGAAACAGAGGAGTGAAATTGTAAATGATAAAGCCTAGAAGTCTTACATCTGCAAAGCATTGCAATTCTATCATACCATTTACAACAGTAAGTAATATGAATCATATTGTCCACATCTGCTTTATGAGTTTCAGAACCTATTTCATCTGATTGCTTTGCTATTACTTACATTATCTGTCAGAGCAGGGATGGTTAAGAGCTCCAGCAGCAATCAAGGGCCTGTCTGAATGGCTGCCCTACAATCAGAAAGCTTGAGTTGGGCTTATAAAAAATCCCATATATGTGTATTTATCATAGATTCACAGAATCATAAAATTATAGAATCCTAGAATCATAGAATGATAGAATTGTTTGGGTTGGAAGGGTCCTCAAAGGCCATCTAGTTCCAACCCCCCAGCCATGGGCAGGGACACCCTCCACTAGACCACGTTGCCCAAAGCCCCATCCAGCCTGGCCTTGAACATTTCCTGGGAGGGGGCATCCACAACCTCTCTGGGCAACCTGTTCCAGTGTCTCACCACCCTCACAGTAAAGAATTTCTTCCTAATATCTAACCTAAATCTTCCCTCCTTCAGCTTAAGGCCATTAGTCCATGTCCTACTACTATATGCCCTTGTAAACAGTCCCTCTCCACATTTCCTGTAGACCTCCTTTAGGTACTGGAAGACAGCTGCTGTAAGGTGTCCCCAGAGCCTTCTGTCCTCCAGGCTGAACAACCCCAAATCTCTCAGCCTGTTCTCACAGGAGAGGTGCTCCAGTGGCTTGATCATTTTCATGGCTCTCCTCTGGACTCACTCCAACAGCTCCATGTCTTTTTTGTACTGAGGACCCCAGAGCTGGATGCAGTAGTCCAGGTGGGGTCTCACCAGAGTGAGAGTAGAGGGGCAGAATCACTTCCCTTGACCTGCTGGTCACACTTCTTTTGATCCAGCCCAGGATATGGTTGGCTTTCTGGGCTGCAAGCGCACACTGCCGGCTTGTATTCAGTTTTTTTGTCCACCAATATATGCAAGTCCCTCTCCTCAGGGCTGCTCTTAATTCAGCCTATAGTTGTGCTTGGGACTGTGCTGACCCATGTGCAGGACCTTGCACTTGGCCTTATTGAACTTCATGCGGTTCACACCGGCCTACCTCTCTAGCCTCTCAAGGTCCCTCTGGGTGGCATCCCTTCTCTCTAGGGTATCAACAACACCACTCATCCTGCTGTTATCCACAAACTTGCTGAGGATGCACTCGATCCCACTGTACATGTCATTGACAAAGATATTAAACAGCGCCAGTCCCAATGCTGACCCCTGAGGAACACCATTTGTCAATGGCTTCCACTTGGATATCGAGCCATTGACCACAACTCTTTGAGTGCAACCATCCAGCCAATTCCTTATCCACCAAGTGGTCCACCCATCAAATCAATTTCTCTCCAATTTAGAGACCAGGATGTCATGCAAGACAGTGTCAAATACTTTGCACAAGTCCATGTAGATGACATCAGCTGCTCTTCCCTTACCCACCAATGCCGTAACCTCATTGTAGAAGACCACCAAATTTGTCAGGCATGATTCGCCCTTAGGGAAGTCATGTTAGCTGTCACCAATCACTTCCTTATTTTCCATGTGCCAAAGCACAGTTTCCAGGAGGATCTGCTCCATGATCTTGCTGGGCACGGAGGTGAGACTGATCACCCTGTACTTCCCCAGGTCTTCCTTTTTTCCCTTTTTAAAAATGAGGGTTATGTTTCCCCTTTTCCAGTCAGTGGGAACTTCACTGGACTGCCACAACTTCTCAGATATGATAGATAATAGCTTAGAAACTTCAGTTGCCTCAGGATCCGCAAATGTATCTCATCAGGTCCCATGGACGTGTGCACCTTCACGTTCCTTAGATGTTCTCAAACCTGATCTTCTCCTACAGTGGGTGGTTCTTCATTCTCCCAGTACCTGCCTTTGCCTTTGCTTTCTGCAACTTGGGCGATGTGGCTTGAGCACTTGCTGGTGAAGACTGAGGCAAAAAAGTCATTATCTCAGCCTTCTCCATATCCCGGGTAGCCAGGTTTCCTGTTTCCTTCTGGGGAAGGCCCACATTTTCCCTCGTCCTCCTCTTGTCACTAACATACCTATAGAAGCTTTTCTTGTTGCCTTTGACATCCCTGGCCAGACTAATTTCTATCAGGGCTTTGGCTTTCCTAACCTGCTCCCTGGCTGCTTGGACAGTTTCTCTGTATTCCTCCCAGGCTACCCGCCCTTGCTTCCAGCCTCCGTTGGCTTCCTTTTTTTGTTTGACTTTGCCCAGGAGCTCCTTGTTCATCCATTGGGGCCTCCTGGTGTTTTTTGCCTCACTTCCTCTTTGTTGGGATGCATCGCTCCTGAGCTTGGAGGAGGTGACCCTTGAATACCAGCCAGCTGTCTTGAGCCCCTCTTCCTTCCAGGGCTTTGCCCCATGATACTCTACCAAGCAGATCCCTGAAGGGACCGAAGTCTGCTCTCCTGAAGTCCAGGGCAGGGAGCTTGCTGTGTGCCCTCCTCGCTGCCCTGAGGATCTTGAACTCCACCATTTCATGGTCACTGCAGCCCAGGTTGCCCTCGAGCTTCACATTCCCCACCAGCCCCACCTTGCTGGTGAGAACAAGGTCCAGCATGGCACCTCTCCTCGTTGGCTCCTCTATCACTTGGAGGAGGAAGTTATCATGAATGCATTCCAGGAACCACCTGGATTGCTTGTGCCTTGCTGTGTTGCCCCTCCAACAGATGTTGGAGGGCTTGAAGTCCCCCATGAGGACCAGGGCCTGTGAACATGAGGCTGCTCCTATCTGCCTATAGAGGGCTTCATCTGCTTGGTCTCCCTGGTCAGGTGGCCTGTAGCAGACCCTCACTATGATGTCCCCTGTCCCTGCCCTCCCTTTAATCCTGACCCATAGGCTCTCGGTCAGCTCCTCATCCATCCCCAGGTGGAGCTCCATGCACTCCAGCTGATGATTGACATAGAGGGTGACACCTCCTCCTCCTCCTCTGCCCTGCCGGTCCTTCCTAAAGAGCCTGTACCCTTCCATCCCAACACTCCTGTCATAGGAGCCATCCCACCTCATTTCCGTGACGCCAATGAGATCATAGCCCGGCAAGCATGTGCACTTCTCCAACTCCTCTTATTTATTCCCCGTGCTACATGCATTTGCCTAGAGGCATTTCAAGTTGGGCCCCTGATGAAGCTGACTTACTGGGTACAATTCCTTTGTGCTGCACTTCAGGTGTTCTCCTGCTGACCTGTGATCCTTGTCCAGGCTCTGGGCATCTATTGCTGGCAGTGGCATCAAACTGGTAGGAGCGAGATGGATTGAGGTTCCCCTGGCCCGGCAACATTACTTTAAAGCCCTCTTCACCTGCTTGGCAAGCCTATATAATCCTTCTCGATGTTCCCCAGATTGTTCCTGGTTGTATCACTGGAGCCCACATGAAACAACAGCAGCAGACAATAGTGGATTGTATGAGGCTTGGTAGTCTCTCAGTGACATCCCTGATCCACTAAGCAGCAAATCTCTTTAGAGAGTGCGTGGGGTTGGCAAATGGGTGCCTCTGTACCTCTCAGAAGAGAGTCACCTGCTACTGTCACCCGTCACTTTGTCTTAGTTGCGCTGGTTGTTATACGTGGAGCAGAGTGGGCCACCTCACTGAGCTCCAGGGTCTCTCCTGATGTGGTGGGTCCTTCAGTCTGCAGAGTGGTGAAGCGGTTCTGCAGGGGCACCCCAGACTTTGGGGGAAGTCTCTTCCTCCTGCTGGTCCTTGCCATCACAAGCTTCCATTCCTCTTCCTTATTGGCTCCCCTCCCTTCTCTGTGTGCCGGCACGGGATTTTTTAGCTGTTTGGCTGTGGGTGTGGGTCCACTGCAGACTGCACTTGGAGCCAGCTATCTAACTCCTTCTCAGCCTCCCTGATGTTACCCAGCCTTCTCACCACCTCCTGCAGCTCAGCCACCTGCTGCAGGAGGTCCTCCCCCTGGGCACACCTTCTGCAGGCAGGTCTGCTGCCCGTCCCTGCCCTGGGAGAAAGGTCTGCGCACTCCCTGCAGCCTGAGGTCTGCACTGCAGCCTCTCCCTCCAGCAGCTCCGTCTGGGGGGAGGCATTGGCCACCTCTGGAGTAGATGGTGCAGACCCCCCAGCCCGACCTGCAGCCTTTGCTCTCAGACGAGTGCCCACCATTCTGCCTCGAGGGTCAGGTAGGACAGCTGCCCTTGGCCTGTCGCAGAATGGTGCCTGGTTGCTGGGTAATGTGTACTTCACATCTCCCACTTGGCCAGTGGAATGCCCCCTTCAAAGAGGCGCCCTCCCTGCGCGCTCCCATGTCGACTGCTGCCCCATGCCCTGTTTGCCCGCTCTGGTCGCAGGACTCCTGGCTGCCCGCACTCCCTGGGCTGCCTTGGGTAGGTGTGGGGGTGGTCGCTGTGGCTCTGGCAATGCCCAGGCCACGTCAGCATCTCGTGTGAGAGCTGCCGGCTCCTGATGGGTCTCTCCACTCCCCCGGTGTTTCCCTGCATCAGGAAACACCCTGTGCACCAAGACCTGCTGCTCCGTTGCAGGTTGGGATAGCTCTGTAGCAGCTTCCCTCGGCAACTCCATAAGCATGGTGTTCCTCTCCGTAAGCAGGGTGTCACAGCAGGTTTTTTGTGATTTCCTCTGCTCTGAAGGCTACTCAGAAAAGGTACTTGCTGCTTGATTTCAGGAACACTATATCATGTAAGGGAATCTGGGATTAAATGTGAGAGAAAAGCCCATAAATTCCACAAACACCAGGACAAGCAAACTGGGCAAACATTTGAATATATCATATGGTTGTAAGATGTATGTGTCACTCGGTTCCACAGAGTACAGGAATACCTATCTGTGTAGACGTATGTTCATGAGAAAGCTTGGATTGCAGCATTTTGGCTAGTCTGCTCAGAGTTTACAAAATTCACAGAGGTATGTCATTATTCCTGAGCTCTGTCATGGTGAAGGAATTCACTACTCTTAAAAGCTGTGATGGAGTAAAACATTTACAGAATGAACTATAGGAACAAGGCTGGAAAACAGTGCAAGAGTGGAGACAGCCTCATATAGAGCTGCAGTGGGGTGGGACTGTGGGAAGCCCCGGGCAATTAGTGAATGAGGGTTGTTGTGTTGGTCCTGCTTGCTTCAAGACAGGTTTTTATCTTTAATATCAAGTACTTGCCAAAGACACTTGGTAAGGGACCCCGAAACTCTTCCTAAATCTGTTGCAGACTCACTGTGCAACAGCACAAGGTCCTCTCATCTCTCTGTTTTCTACCCGCACACTGGAGGTCACATTTCCATAACTCATAAACGTGTTGCAAAGACAAACTCGTCAGTCTTTGTGAGACCATTGGATACTGTAGTTATGAATTTGCTAGCACATAGTCAAAGCACAAGATCTGGGTTTCCATCTGCTGGATGGTTTAACAGCTATGATGCACCTCATCTAGGGATGTGGGAATACAGTTTACAAAAGGTTTGCAAGCATCCAGGGCTTTGAAGAACACATCTCTATTATTTATGTGCTTTTCTCTTTTTACATACAACAGCTTTCAAGGTTTAATGGCTGATAACAACAAGAAATTGCATGTTACTTACATTGTGTGATATAGGATTAATTCATGATGTTTAAACAAAGTTTTCACTGTTTCTGAGATGCTCCATCTTCTCCTACCTTCCCATCTCTCAGAGGAATATTTGCTTTTGTCAGGAATCAAAACAGAAGGATGAAAAATGAGGAGATATTACTTTAAAATAGATGGTATGTTGGAAGAGATTACTTGCACAACACAGGAGGCACTGAGGCAAGAGACTGGAATTGTCAGCCCCACATCAACAGAAAAACCTTCAGCAGAAAGGCAACTGGTAATCACAGATCCTGAGTGAGTTAAATTGTTTTATGCATAGACACCTTGCATGCCAATTGGGAAGGCTCAAAAGGAGGGCCAAAGCTAGAAGTCATAAAGTGAAAGTGACAGTAAGCAATTCAAATTCTCTTGTAATCTTTATGTTATGCTTAACTACTAGAGAGATGTGGGTAATGAATTATCCATGGGTTTAAATTAGCTGTAGATTATTGAACTGACTAATTTTAGAACCTCTCTGGCCCACTTAAGTGTTAGACAAAAATATGGACAAAATGTAGCACCAGTTTTCTGGAACTATCTTTCCCTCATCCTTTCCTGTCACTCTCCAGCTCTTGTGTTTAAGAGACACTATTCTAATTCCTTGCTGCTATATCCACTGCAACTACCACTTAGGTTAGCTGTAAAAATGGTTCCGTGTCTAGAATCAACAGGGAATCCTACAGTGGAAGACGTAGTTAAATTTTATGTTGTCATTGTAAATTGTGACGGCTTTCTTTCGTACTAGTATTATTTTCAGGTTTAGGTAATTTCTTATTGCTGTTATTGATTGTTTACTCAAGGTCTTCTATTCAAACTCATTTTAGACATAAGTAGTGAGAAATTCCAATGAACCAGACCCCAGACTAGGACCATTTGTTTAATTTGCATATCAGTTGTCTACCCTGAAATATGGAGCTGTTCAATAGAAAAGGCATCAGATGTGATCTGTTATTGGCTGGGATTTATGAAACAAATTTAAGAGATTTTGCAAAATTAAACTTAGATGCTCCCTTCTCACACTCTTTTCTCCTTTTCTACTGAATGGAGATGGGTAAAAATCAAAACTTTATTTTTAAAACTCATAAATACTACATTTAAAATGTATGGGAATCTCAAAATTGGTTTTCATATCTAAGTTGCTGGTTGTAGTATGTTTTGATGATGCCAAACCAAGTTGTATGGGGTGTCCTGTGGAAAAATTCTCATGTAGAAAGACAAACACTTTCTTTGTGTCCTTAGCCATCACTTATTAAAACCTTTCCTGAAACAGAAGTATAGAAACTTTATTGCTGTTATAGAGCTTGCCTCCTTTCATTTAATGATGCTCATAATTAATACTGTTAATACTATGCCATGGATGTGTTTTGGGATGAAAACCCATGGCATCAGAGAGTCCTATGCTTAAAGCATGCTTTCAAGTGGTTCAGATTTTTCAAGAAGAAAAGAAAAGACAAGAAAACAACAACAACAACAACAACAGCAACAACAACAACAAAGAAAATTAATAGTCTGGAATAGTTAATTTCAGGGAAAAAGAAGTTTTATTATGATTTTCCTTCTCCCTTTTTTGTTCATATTTTGAAATCTTAATAGGGAGTTCATCCTTTTCCATGGGTGTATTGGGATATCATAGCAAGGTTTTGGTAGTTGGGGAGCAACAGGGGTAGCTTCTGTGAGAAGCTGCTAGAAGTTTCCCCCATGTCCTATAGAGCCAATGCCAGCCGGCTCCAAGATGGACCCACTTTTGGCCAAGGCTGAGCCCATCAGTGACAGTGGTAGCACCTCTGGGATAACATAATTAAGAAGAAGGAAAAAAAAACACAAAAAAAAAACAACAAACCAAACCAAACCAAACCAAAACTAGTGGCAACTTTTGCAGCCAGAGTGAGAAGATGTAAGAAACTCTGCAGGCACCAAGGTCAGTGCAGAAGGAGGGGGAGGAGGTGCTCCAGGCGCCAGAGCAAAGATCCCCCTGCAGCCCCTGGAGAAGACCATGGTGAGGCAGGCTGTCCCCCTGCAGCCCATGGAGGAAGGATGAGGGGGTGTAGAGATTCCACCTGCAGCCCCTGGAGGACCCCACACTGGAGCAGGTGGAGACACCTGAAGGAGGCTGTGACCCCATGGGAAGCCCAGGCTGGAGCAGGCTCCTGGCAGGACCTGTGGCCCCATGGAGAGAGGAGCCCACGCCAGAGCAGGTTTGCTGGCAGGACTTGTGACCCCATGGGGGACCAACGCTGGAGCAGTCTGTTCCTGAAGGTCTGCACCCCGTGGGAGGGACCCACGCTAGAGCAGTTGGTGAAGAACTGCAGCCCGTGGGAAGGACTCCCATTGGAGCAGTTGGTGGAGGACTGTCTCCCGTGGGAGGGCCCCCAGGCTGGAGCAGGGGCAGAGTGTGAGGAGTCCTCCCCCTGAGGAGGAAGGAGCGGCAGAGACAGCGTGTGAGGAACTGACCCCAACCCCCATTGCCCGTTCCCCTGTGCCGCTGTGGGGGAGGAGGGAGAGAAATGGGGAGTGAAGTTGGGCCTGGGAAGCAGGGAGGGGTGGGGGCAGGTGTTTTAAGGTTTGGGTTTATTTCTCATTACTCTACTCAGTTTTCTTGGTAATAAATTAGGTGATTTTTTTCTAAGTTGAATGTGGTTTTCCCGTGACGGAAACCGGTAAGTGATCTCTCCCTGCCCTTATCTTGATCCAGGAGCCTTTCGTTATATTTTCTCTCCCCTGCCCAGCTGAGGAGGGCAGAAAATGTACACTGCAATTTCCTGCTACTTACAGTCAGAAGCAGTTCACAGACAGGAAAAAAGGCCTATGAAACCTGATAGTGATTTCCTAAGCTTTGGAGAAATTAAAAATATATTCAAAGCAGCACACTCTGGAGTTTGAGACATAATTTCCAGTGACTGGCAGTCTTCTGAGATCTGGTGATTCAAGCTTGGAGTGTGGAGAAGAGGAAGGGAGGAAGCAGCAAGGTTAACCACCCACAACTTAAATCTTCTTCATGAAATTAATCTGGAGGAACCAGCATATTAGTGGGGACGGACTGTTTACGAGGGTATGTAGTGATAGGACAAGAGGTAATGGGTTTAAAGTGATAGTGGGAAGAGTTAGGAAGAAACTCTTCCCTGTGAGGGTGGTGAGGCACTGGCACAGGTTGCCCAGATAGGTTGTGGATGCCCCATCCCTGGAAGCGTTCAAGGCCAGGTTGTGTGGGGCTTTGGGCAGCCTGGTCCAGTGGATTGTGTCCATGCCCATGGCAGGGGGGTTGGAACTAGATGACCTCTAATGTCCATTCCAATCCAAACTGTTCTATGATTATATGAACATTTTGTTTCTTCTAGTATGTTCAAACTAAAGGCCTAGGAATTACATCTTCTACCTAAGGCAGAAATAGGTCACTTGCAGCCAGTTTACTGCAAAAGGCAAGGAACATACTTCAGAAAGAGTTTTCGAGTCAGATGGCTTTATAGGAAAGAAGTATCACCCCCAAAGAAACCAAACTGTGGCTTATCTTTTGATGTCAGGCACAGACACGATGCAAAAAGGCAAGTCTCCTCAACTAGCAAATCAAGACTCTTCCTCCTGTGGCTCTTTCCGAACCATACCCTAATATCTGTCACCTATTTTTTCACCAAGATTTGTTCCCCAGCAACAAGAAATACTTTCCTGCAGAATAGCAACCCTACATCTGCTGATAAATATCACACTCCTCTGAGAAAGAGACAGTATTTCTCTAAAAAACTGAATTCGTAAGACCTTCCTTTGTGCTAAGGAGACATGGATCGATCTGCAAAAAGGAGCCAGCAAACCTGCAAAGGAGCCAGAGAACACAAGAAAGCAGGTCTGAAGACTTTTGTCCATGCCGTTTGCAAGGTGTGATGAAAGGGCACATAAATAGCTAAGGCACCTTCTAACTAAAAATAAGTGTAGATTTTGCCCTTTTTCCCTGCACCCTATACTTCTCTGTCCCCAAACACAGTTAAATAAATTAACAGAATGGTCAGAGAAGACACAATGGTTTCACCATTATTTTTTAAAAACATTTTAATCAGGATATTAAGATGAAATAAACACATACCGTACTTTTGTCTATCATTTATGTTTATCTAGTACATTAAATCAAGTATGAAAATCATTGTTCCTCTGTAGCTGTTTTTAAGTACAGTAAGGAAAATAAATCTCTTAAAGTGGAAGAAGAAAAAGGAATTACCCCAAATCATCTTATCCATATCTTAAATAATGCAATTCAGAATTCAGCTCTATTAATCTCCACATTGAAAAGTCACAATAACATGCAAAACATGTTACAAAACAATACATCTTTATAAGCAATGCTCTTATTCTATCAACACATTTGCAGACTCAGAAGACAAACAACCAGAAAAGAGACAGTTTTCAGCTTAAAACTTTTGGCTGCAATGCATTTACTCTGGTAGTGCACAAGATGACAAAGCAAGCTGTTTTTTTTTTAAAAAGTGTGGCTTTAAATCTGCAACATTTGAAAGAAAAATCTGGGTGGGACATAGAAAAAAGGATTTGTTGACATTTAAGTGAAACTGGATGCCAAAATTCATTTAAGCACTACTTTATAATCAGGTCCTTACTCCCTGATGCAAAAACTAAGAGTGAATATATCTACCAGTGGTGTAAAGACTAACAACAAAATCTGGGCCACACTTTGCAATCTCTGTAGCAGGAATTTCAGCCCAGAATTTGTTAGAAAGCCATTAGATTGTTGCAGTTTCTAATGATAAGCAAAGGTTGCGGTACTTTTTTTTATTTTCACATCTGTCAGTGGATCACCTAGCTATTTTCCCAGAAAAGCAAACTTAGGAAGGATGTGATTATCAAGCTCCCATAACAGAGTTAAAAAAGAGTCAATACACAGAAGTCACAGTTTAGAAAAATCCTTCTTCCCCCCCCCCCCCCGCCCGGGATGGAATAGGAATAGGTTCTGTTACGTATCACTTTATTTCTTTCGTGCAGACATTTCTCCCATAAATCCTTTTTATGTATACAGATATTTTACTGAATAAGGTTTGATACATATTTCCAGTGGATTTCAGGTCATGTCTTAAGCTTCAGAAAAAAAAATATATGATTTTTTTTCAGTCAGAAGTCCAAAAATATGATTGAACCAAGTTCCCACACTGTATTACAGCAACCTTCATTACCATTAAACCTGTTATCTGCTGCAGTGTCCTGTGAACAGAGGAAGCTGCAGGCATTGTCCTGTCTTAAATTCTTACAAGAATTAAAATTAACAAACAATTAACTTATACAAGCTCTGTATACTTCATAATTTAAATAAGGAACAGATCAAAGAGGGGAAAAAAACCAAGAAAAAACTCTGAGCAAATAACTTTCAGATAACTTCCTAATAAAAAAGCAGAAAAATCTAGCCTTAGAAATACTGCTAGCTGAAGAACAGCTAACTGCTAGCTGCTTGCATGCAAGAAGAATTTACAGAGGAACAGCACCTGTATCACTAATTTGCCTGGTGACAAGTTATATCCTTAACAGCTGATTTGAACTTCTCTGCCACAGCAGATTCTGTAGTTGTTGCTAATAAGTGAACAGCTTTTGCATTAATATCTCTGAAACTGAGAAGCACCTGGGGGGAATCTTCTGACTTAGCAATGCTAAAACGGCAGCTGTGAAAATGTGTGGGTAGCAGCACACATATTTCAACATGTGAAGTGGCATGTGTGCATCTGCACGTGGGGAGGGCGTGTGTCTCTAAGGGTACATGAGTGTCTTTGGAGGAGGTAGCCACAGACACCTTTGAAACGTATTAGCCTTACAGGAGGAAAATATCACAAGGCAATGACTTAACCATAGTCTTTTGTGGGCTATTGCTATATAACACTCAACTGTTTCAAAATTTGCTTTCTACCTTGCTGTTCTTGTTTTCTTTTTGTTTGGATATATTTTTCTGTTCATGTTGCTTCAGTGGTCTTTTGAATTATGCTATTGTTTCAAAAGACAATTCAACAAAAAGTAAAACACCATCTGCCAAAACTGTTGTTCCTGTAATTTGTTTTACAATTATACACCAGTATGCTGCAGGGGGTAGTCTTTCCTGTTCCTAGAAATACTGTTTGCTCTTGCAAAATTCCAGTCTGTTAGATAGTTGTTGTACTTTTATGGTTTTTTTTTTTCTTTCAGATAATGCCTGCAATCCTTTTCATTTACAGACCACTTTTTTCATCACCTTTGTGTCCAAATCAAACTTATGGACCACTCTAAGACTAACTATTGTTGCCTGCCTATTTTCCTACACCTCCTAATGAAGGTGACAACTTTCTATCATACAGAAATACTTTGTACTTACCTTAGCAAATGTCATGCAGGGATTTTTGGAGCATTTCTTCACTTAATATTAGGTTCATATTTTCTACTGACATTCAAAGTCTTTGCAGTTCTCTCCACTTCTGATGTAGAAGTCCACCAGGTTTTTTTAAGAAAATAATGAATGCACTCAAACTTAACACACTAAAGATCACCAACGCTTCATTTCAGGTTGATAGCAACTAAGTGATAACTTTCTCTAACTATAGTTTTTCACGCAGTTGTCCATCAATTTTACAGCAATTTCATTCAGATCATAAATTATGTTATGCAAGATTCTAACTTCAGTAAATGTATATCTTATCAAATAATCATCTCTTAGTAGCTAAATAGCTATTCTTTAACAGAAGAAAACAGGATTGGTTAGATGGGATCTGTCTTGACAGATCTATGTTGTAGGTTTCTCATCACCTTGTTATTCTCCAGATTTTACACTTTCATAAGAAGGAATATTTTGTTGTCTTGGATTCATTACTTGAGTGATTACAGCTATGTCTGGCAGCTCTTCTTGATCCATTTTCCTCTCAACAGTATGCGTTCAAATTCCCCATTTCATGGGACTAGCTTATATATTGTGCAACTTAACGATTTCAATTAAATGATCTAATGGTTCTGCAGCTAAAAATAAGGGGAATATACTTTTAATTTCTTATTAATGTTTGATAAGATCTAAAAATAAATCATTTTAATGAATTCAAGGCTTTCCTCTGAAACCACAAATGTCATCATTATTTTAGGATTATTTTTGTTGTTGTTGTTCGTTTGCTGTTTGTTTAATAACATAAGACCTGATATTTGCACTTAAATTTCTTCTGTGCAGGAGCTGAGCATCGTACACTAAGAGATAGATGACAAGGTACAACTCAGGTTGCCAACATTCAAATTTGCTTGTGGTACATGGCCATTAGTTTCCTCTATCTTACTAAGACAGCAATCCTTCTTCTGATATCATCAGTTCAATGTGCAATAATTATTTAAGAACAGACCCACTGTAGAAAGTTTGCTTCTTCTGCCATATTTTTTTATGCACCTTTCCTACGAACAAAGACAAGATGAAATGGTAGAAACAGATTCATACACAAGCATGCACGTGTTCCAAAGATGATTTTCCTTTTTAGAATTTGCTTACAACCTTGTCCATGACTTTTTTACCTCAGCCCATATAAGTATAGTATAGTGTAAATAAAAATTTAAAAAAAAAAAAAATCTCTTCCTTACTGTTCTAAATCAACAGCATTTTATAAATAGGATTTATCCCTTACACATTTCCCCAGCTAGTCTACCATCCACAGTATTATTAGCAGCACCCAAGAAACACCAAATTACTGAATATACTGGAGAGACTTATTTGAAAGCTAAAAGATTCAAGACCTACATACCAAAGACAGTAATTGGTGATGACATTTGACAGTGTACTGGTAGTTTGAACTCATTAAGTGCAACTGATGGTATCAGTCTTTTTTCTCTCAACATCTACCTGTCATGTTGCAAGAATTGTTCCTAATTCAGGCAGAAAGTATCTTCATCATATAGATTTGAAGTGACTGTGCCAAGGTAGACCACAATCAGTCACTTTGCTATGACACTATTATTGCCATCTTTACTTATGTAAATCATCAGGATTTACTCAGAAATAAAATCTCCACCATTCAGGTTGAATCTTCTTTTCTGTAAGCAATCAGCCATGAAATAATACTGGGGTGGGAGTACTGTCAATGCTTACAAAGAGTATTTGTCAAGCAGGTCTTATGTGACCACAGTATATGCTATGCATCATGACAAAAAAATATGTGAAATCTGAAGGAGAGTATGGAGGAACAGGAGAAAATCATATTGACTCTAGATATTTTGTCTTCCATGGTGCAAAAATTGTGTATCAAAAAGCAAAGTGCATAATAAGCTATATTAGATGGAGAGTTTGATCTTGGGGTTCTTTTTGTTTTGGTTTGGTTTGGTTTGGTTTTTTGTTTTTGTTTTTGTTTTCTCCTCAGCTCTCACTGTTCAGACCAGTGACAACTTTGATGAATTAGGACCTGATAGGAAATGGGATGGGGCTTCCATATCTAGCCCAATTTAATATAAAGTCTAGTTTCTATATCATGTTAGTCCCATTATGAAAACCATTAATGCTTTGTATATCAGCCCTTTTATCTTCTGATTTTTTTAAAACTATCAGTAGTACTTTGGACACACAATGAATCTCAGGATTTTGAATTTTACCTTTTACAACAATAATAAAATCCAGACACCATTCAGGTTACCTGAATACATAACAGCTAGAATAAGTAAATCAATCTAAACAAGCAAGTTGAACCCAGTTTTATTCTGCATCTTCAGCTATTTCTGGTGGCCTAAAGTACCTAGATCTTCATTAAATGGTGGAACAATAAGCTTTGATATTATTAATTATTTAAAGGGATCACTATAAAGAAGAAAAACTTCTGGAAAGTGACTTTGTAAAAAATAAGATTGGGAAAAAGAGATAGTTGGGATCAGAAGAATGGATAGCACTGTATTTAATATTGCACATTGCCAGAGGTAAAAAGCTCTACAGATCTTCATTTGGTTTAAGAAGAATATAACTAAATTTCACAGCTTTCCATTAGTCTCAGGGCAAATTTTAAAGCTGGACATTCAGCAGGAAGGATTCAGAAACAATGAGTTTACTTCAGATGTGTATTTAGAGTGATCTGAAGTAAAATAATATGGTGTCCCAAATGTAAGGGCAGAGAATGCTATTAAAATTACCATCTCTGATGTTCAAAAAAACAAGCACTGTCTGAATGAATTTTGTAGAGTTTTGTTACCATTTTATAAATGAATATTGTATCCAAATTAGTAAAATTTTAAACTGTAAAATGTGACAAAATATTAAAACCTAATATTTGAAATCAGTCTTAATATATTAAAGAATGCAAAAAAGCTTAAAATAGGAATTCACACACAGAGACTTTTGCTAACATATCCTTCCCAGAAAACTAAAGGACAAGTAGTCTTTCTCCTGAAACTCTTGTCAACTGAGAATGAAGGGGGAGTATAAATAAAACCAAACCTGCCATTTTTTGAAAAAAAGCTGAAACCTACTCCAACACACATTCCTGAGCAAGAACTGAGCAGTGATAAGAAAAAACTAGATTTGATCTGGTTTTGTGACTTATCTGTGCATAAACACCACAGCAAGATTACTGAAAGCATACTCTACACCAATGGCCAGAGATTTGAGTGTCTGAAAAAAAGGCTGACATCAAAGAGTTAGCTTTTTCTCCTCACACTCTCTCAGTCTGACAGATGCAAAAATCAAACCTTGATGTGTGTGTCTTACAACCAATAAATAATGTAATTACCAAGGTGTGTCACATTGTCCTCCAAACGGAGCAGCAGCTCTCCCAGCACTTGCATCTGCCTTTGCTCCATGTCTAGGAGCCAAACAGGAGAGGAGGTCAACCTGACACCACAGATCATGACTGACAGCTGCCTGCTGAGGTTAATCTACAGGTTCCAGCTTTCGTTGTAAACCAGGGAAACCACAATCACTTCAGATAACTGTCGATTAATTAGCTTTTCTTATTGGGCTTGCAGAAAGAGAGGCCACAAGAGCCACAATACCAGAGCAGCGGTCCAGCAGCAGCCTGAAACTCCTTCCTCCAGTAGTTTTGAGCACTTCTAACCCCTAAGTTTACAGCCCCAAAGTTTGTATCCCTTCCAAAGCCATTCATTTCTCTTAGGTATTTACTTTATCAGCTCCAAGTAGTCTTCTTACCTGTATAAAAGGATAAGGGTTTTTTTTAAAATCCTGACAAATTCTTAAGTTCCTTAGCATCTCAGGACAACCTTTTCTACTTTTAAATGTAACACAATAAATTACATCTATTATTCGATCTACCACCTGTTCAACAGAGAAGTATGATGATTTCTAAGATGATTTCAAAAGAAAGGAGAATTCATATTCTGCACATAAAATAAATACTAATATCTGTTTGAGCAATAACTTTCTGCATGTGCTTAAGCATGTAACTTCATAGCTGTGCTTCTCAGTCTCTCCTCTGTCCTCTTTGTCTTTTTTTTGTAGACTGTATGCTTTTCATGTATTAATCCATTGATTAGTACACGTTTCCTATGCTGCCTAACAGAGGAAAATCCAAATATCTGTATCAGATTGTAGAGAAAACTCTAATAGAAATGTCTAATGAAAACAACAGTTGTACTAACAGTACATATACTCACCATCAAGTTTACTGATGCTTTGCTACAGATCTCAACCTCTACAAAAACTTCCACTAGATTTACCCACTTTAAAATTACAAAGATCATAACATTATCTTGTCTAACCTACTCCTTAACACAGGCTGTTGAGTTTCAGCCCACAATTTCCACATTATGCCTACAATTTCTGGTTGTGTTTCACGGACAAGTATCTATCTTGTTTCATTGAATTCTTACTATTTACAAAATATAAACAGTCTCATATACTTGCTCAGCAAAAGCACTTTTGAACTGTTTTTAAATAGTTTCTGTTGAAATCTGGCTATTCCAATTAATTGTTTGCAAGTATTTTGATCCAGGATTTAAGGATTTTCGCTCCAGGATGCAGCTGAGCATGTAAGTTTTGTTTTAACTTATGCTGTTTTAAAAAGCTTATGCAACTCTGTCAGAGTTGCATCCATTTCAAAGCATTGCAATGTAATGCAAAGGAATCAAGTTGCAGCTCTATTTCAAAGCTCAAGTATAAATTCTGTGAACACACACGAGCATAGGTACAAAGATAATGTTCAAACAGGACTGAGTTTACAACAACCTAGACCAGAAGCATCTGTGCCTAACCATAAGGTGTTTCACAGCAGTTCCATTCACAACCAGCTTGTTCTTGCTGCAGTCAGAAATACTTAATATAAACCCATATGAATTCAGTAACTTTTAAGGATCAGAACTGAAAATTTGCACAGATTCCTAGATAAAACCTGGAAGGCAAGGGTACCTAATTTATAGGGTGCCAACTAGGATTCTTACTATGCCTTCATTATTATTATTTATGGCAAGGCTGGCCTGGATTTACCTAAATAGAAGTCGAAACAGTTCTGCAGTTACTTACCAATTCAAGAAGACCTGGCCCAAATATTTAAAAAGGCTATTCAAACAGAGGAAAACCACTAGCAACCCGTGGCTGGCTAGTAAAAACTTTTAGCTACTGGAAGAAGTTCCTTGTTATATCCTGCCACACAAAGGAGGGAAATTCTGACATATTCCTTTTCCTCTGACTTGGTAAACTTCTTTGCAACCACTACAAAATCTTTTTTGCTGTCATATAAAAACTGTATAAAGAATTTTATTTTTTTTTTACTTTTTAGCTAATCACATTCAATAACATATTTTTTTCAAAGTAAGAGTTGGACAGAGGCATTGAAGGTGCTCCCCACTTCATTCTAATTAATACCCTTTCTCTGTTTTTATGTCAAACTCTGGACTTCACTTCCCATTGACATATAAATAAAAGGACATAACTATATTGTTAAAGAAAAATTCCACCAGACGTGAGTTACCCTAGGTATGCTTTATTGCAGCGCTGGATGCACGGGGGAAATACCTCCACCAAACGTGCATGCCAGGTGATCACCAACATACAGGTTATATAGAATCAAAATATACATATTCATTATTTTTCCGAGAAAAGGCAGTCCTATGATAATCATTTCTTGGAATCCATTTCCATATTCTCCTCCCCATCACGCATGCTCAATGATTTGAGTGGGTGGTCCTCAGGGGTCTCTGGTGGTCGTCAGTGGTCTCGCACTCGTGTCCGCTGGATGACCCTCTTCTTGCAGGCATGCGCAGTATCCTCGCTGTGGATACACTTGTCCCTTACAACTTACTTCATAAGATTAATATTCCCGGGCCTATTGTCCGGTTGGGTAGGGACTGTACAAGGAACGTAGCAGCATTGTACATTGCCATGGTCAGTTAGCTATTACCTTGATTACAAACCCCTTTCCCACGATGATAGGCTTTAAAATAGTTCTAGGCCTTAAGCAGCTTTCTAGTTAATATAAGTTTTCTTATAGCTAAGCTTCTATATTTTTACAATTCCCTCCTTTTGTTTTCATTGCATCCCTGCAATTATTTATATCTCCAAGCTCCTTGTAATTTTGCTACTATACTAGAAAAACAGGTTATGCAACATTGAAAAATCACTGTTATACATACAATCCCTATGATCACTAAGGCTGCTACAGCAAGCGCCTTTTTGAGCCACACAGATAAATCAGGAGCCCAGGAAGTCAACCACGACACAGTATCGGTAAAACCCCAAGATGTATCGTCTTTTTGTACTTGTCGCATTTGAGAACTAATCTCCCAGATTTTATGTACATCAGTCAGTAATTCCGCTGAATGATCTACATACATGCAACAACTCACATTTAGCATTGTACAAACTCCACCTTGTGATGCTAACATCATATCCAAGGCCATACGATTTTGTAGGGTAATTTTTGAGAGTTCTGCAATTTCAATTTGCAAGGTTGTTAGCCCATGAGAAGTATAATTTGCTAATTTTTCAATTTCCCCCGATATGTTTAAAATCGCTTTTTCCAGTTCACTCACCCCTAAAGATGGTATGAACCATCGGAGAAAAGAGTGAAATCCTGAGGGTTTTTCTATTAGTGGGTTATTGGTCCTTTTAACACGAGTTAAAAAGGTGCGATGCCAGATTGGAACATTTATAGTTTTAGGGAGAATTTGTAAATCCACAGTTACCAGTCCTAGAGTGCAAATTCCTCCCCAGCGTGGTGGGAGTACTTTATAAGCTTTGTCACCACATAACCAAAATAGTCCTAGTGCCTTTGGTGCCCTCCAAGCCCAGCTCAAGCGAGATTTAATATGATTAGTTGTGTTGCATTTAGTCCAATTTCCCACAAAAGTGTGATTAAGACAAAACTGCCAAGTCCAGTTCTCTGGGGGGTAACATCTCTCTACACAGAGGACGTTATGATATTCGTCTAAAGGAGGAATTCTGATGGTTAATATTTGCTCCTCATATTTAGTCGTTATAGAGGTATTTCTCCAAAACTTTTCCCAAACTGAATCCTTCGGAATTGGAATACCAATTAAATCAAACCCTCGACCTACAGATTTTGGTAAAGATGCACAAAGCCAACATTCAGTATAATTCAAATTCTTCGCAAAGGACTTCATTAAGGAAACGTGAGTGTTATTTAACCAAAAAGTTTCTTCTTCATTTCCAACTAAACTTCGTTTACTTAATCTAGATTTGATCATTATTTTGTCAGTATTAAAAACGCCAGTTTGAAAACCCCATGGAAATTCATAATCATGTGGAAAATTCTTAAACCCATCTTTGATAATGTAATACATTACAAAAAAGGATGGACTCATCAGATTCAAATTGATACAACACCAATCATTGTTTTTACCCTCTGTCATTACCCATAAGTGATGGTTGACACACCAGGTTCCTGTTCCTGTTTGCGGCTCATATATATATATGTGATATGGATACATTTTCCATGTATAACTTCTTGATGATTCTGTTCCATTCTCAGGATCTCCCATCACAAATCCAACACAAAATTCTAGAAAAACATTAGGATTAAAAAAAGGATTCCATACAATCTCAGTATTTCTACCCGCTACAATATTTTCCCCTTTTGCATTCTTAGTTCCCCAAACTTTACAAAAGGTTTGCTCCCAGAGACTAGTATTACTATATTGTATTATGGTTCCTTTTGTAATTGCATCTCGGTATCGCAGGATGAACTTTGTCCACAAGGTATCAGTCTTACTCAAGAGAAAACAAATCAGCAAATACAGCAGTGCGTTGATTTTCATTCTGTCGCGGAGTCTTTAAGCACATGTGAGTGATGGATCCACGTCTCTTTTCCTTGTAGCTTTACAGCATAAAAGGAGGTTAATAACACCATGTAAGGTCCTTCCCATTTGGGCTCAAATCTATTTTTCCGTTTAAAATTCTTTATATACACTTTATCCCCTGGTTGAATATTATGTACCTGAATTTCAGGTGTTATCCCTTGATACCAATAAGCATGATTTCGTAATTGCATAAAAGAATTTTGCAAATACAATAAATACTGAGTTACCTGTTCATCTCCATCCAAAAGGCTTGTTTTTGCTGGAATATAAGTTCTAGGTACTGCTAAAATTCTCCCAAATAAAACTTCTGCTGGAGATACACCTACTGGTTGCCTTGGTGTATTTCTAATGTCCCAAAGTACTAAATTTAATGCTTCTGGCCACTTCAAGCCAGTTTGTTTACAAGTCTTAACTAATTTGTCTTTGATCGTCCTATTCATCCTTTCTACTTGTCCTGACGATTGTGGATGATAAGGTGTGTGCAATTGCATCTTGATATTTAATGAATGATAAATTTGCACTAAAATTGCGGCAGAGAAATGTGCTCCCCTGTCCGAGTCAATTATTTCAGGAACTCCATATCTAGGTATTATCTCTTTTAACAGAGCTTTAACCACTGCTTTTGAGTCATTCTTTCGAGTTGGGAAAGCCTCCACCCAGCCCGAAAGCTGATCAATGATCACAAGTAAATAAGCATATCCCATAGCCCTAGGCATCTCCGCGTAGTCAATTTGTAGTTTTTGAAAAGGATACGTTGCTGGAGGTCGCTTTCCTGCTGGTGCCTTGATTTTCAAAGAGGCATACTGTTTGCACAGTCGACACCCTTCGCAAACTCTCTTAATAGCAGCATAAATCCCTGGTGCTGCCCACAGTCTCTGTACTCTCAAAGCTATATTCTCAGGTCCACCATGGGTTTTCTCATGGTGCCATCGCGCGATTGGTATTAAATACCTTTTTGGGAGTAATGGTTTCCCCCCTAGAGTCCATTGTCCATTCTGCTGTTCAGCTCCCAGCTTCTCCCAGAGCTGTCTTTCTTCCTCAGGAAGTTCCTCATACAGCTTTTGCGTGTCTGGCAATTCCCAGTCGAGCTCTCCTTGATGGGTCAGTGTCATTGCAAAGGTGACTTGTCGGGCTGCCGCTTTTGCAGCCTGGTCCGCAAGCTCGTTCCCTTTTGCCAATTGATTCTCTTGGTTGGTGTGTGCTTTAATATATATCACTGCTAATTCAGATGGTAATTGGATCGCCTCCAAAAGTTCTTTAATCTGTTGTCCATGGGCGATCGTTTTACCTGCTGATGTGAGAAATCCCCTTTCTTTCCAAAGCATACCTGTAGCATGACAAACTCCAAACGCATACTTAGAGTCAGTATACAAATTAACCCGTATTCCGATCGCATATTGTGCAGCTTTCGTGAGGGCGACGATCTCTGCGCCTTGAGCACCTAGAGTGGGAGGCAAAGGTCCTGCTAACAATACCTTAGTTTCCGTGGTAACAGCAAACCCAGTACATTTCCATCCTTCTTCATAATAGGAGGAGCCGTCGGTAAACAAGTTCATATCTGGGTTATCCAAAGGCTGATCTCGTAGGTCGTCTCGTGGTTTGCTCGTCATTTTGATCACCTGTTCACAATCATGTTCATCCTTTTCTCCATCCGTGGGCAGTGGCATTAAGGTAGCAGGATTCAAAGTGTTACATCTTTCCAATCTTAAATTGTCAGCAAGCAAAAGTATTAGTTCATATTTATGTGCTCTTTGTGGAGAAAGTGCTTTCTCGGCATATTGTTTCAATAATATTTCAACTTCATGTGGCACACAGACTACTAGGGGATGTCCCAAGACTATGTTCCGGCTTTTTTCCACTAACTCAGCAGCAGTAGCCACAGCTCTTATGCAAAACAGAGTTCCTCTTGCTACTGAATCTAATGTGCAAGAATAATAGGCTATAGGTCTTTCATGTGGCCCTAAAGTTTGAACTAAAACTCCATTTGCTGTTCCTTTGTTTTCTGTGCAATAAAGTTTAAAGGGTTTAGAATAGTCTGGAAGCCCCAAAGCTGGAGCTTGCATTAATGCTTCCTTTAATGCACGAAAGGCTTTTTCTCGTTCAGGACCCCAAGCTATTGGTTCCACTTCCTCATTTTTCATTGCCTCATTAAGAGGTTTTGCTATTTCACTGAATCCAGGAATCCATGGCCTACAATATCCTACTTGTCCTAAAAATCCCCTTAATTGTTTCTTTGTTACTGGTCTGGGAATTTCTTGTATAGCTCTTACCCGTTCTGGATCTACTTCTCTCCTCCCTGGTTTAAGAATAAACCCCAGATACTTTACCTGTTGTTGACAGAGTTGCAGTTTGGATAGAGATGCACGGTGACCCTTTTTTGCAAGTTGGATGCACAAATATTCAGTATCCCGCATACAATCTTCAGCCGTATGGCTTGCTAGTAACAAATCATCAACATATTGAATCAAAACAGAACCCCCAGAAAATTTTAAGTCTCTTAGATCGTTTCTGAGAATTTGAGAAAAGATGGTTGGTGAACTAGTAAACCCTTGTGGCAAGCGTGTCCAAGTCAACTGTTTTCCTTGCCAAGTGAAGGCAAAAATCAATTGACTTTCTTCAGCAATAGGTATACTGAAAAATGCTCCTGTTAAATCCAAAACAGTAAAATATTGTGCCCATACAGGTATTTGGGTAAGAATTAAATTTGGGTCAGGGACAACAGGGTGTGGGGAAATTACATGCTCATTTACTGCACGGAGATCTTGAACAAATCTATATTCTGGATCCCCATCTTTATCTAATCGATGTTTACTTACTGGCAAGATTGGAGTATTATATGGACTTTGACATTCCTTGAGTATTCCTTTTTCTAAGAAAACTGCAATCTGTTTTTGAATACTTGGGATAGCCTCATCTGCAATCGGGTACTGTTTAATTGATGGAGGTGACCCTCCTTTTGTTTTAATTATTACCGGTTCCGCAGATAACAATAATCCTATATCATCACCAGAGCTGCTCCATAGTTCCCGGGGAACTGCTTCAAGTCCTTTTGGAATTTTAAAAGCTGATTCTTCTTCTTGCGGAATTTGCACAATTTCTGATCCCATGATTATTAACTTGATTCCAGCCGGAGCAAGGAGTATTTGAGTACCAAATTCCTGCAAAAGATCACATCCTAGCAAAGACACAGGTGAATTTGGAGATATCACAAATCTTCCCCATACCATTTTCTCTGCAATGATAATTGGAAGTGGGGTTGAAATATATTTTATTTCTTGTCCAACAACCCCTCTTATAAGTACCTTCTCTTTAGAAATCAATGTTTGTGGGAGTGCGTAATTTAAAAGGGACAAAGTTGCTCCTGTGTCTACTAAAAATTCAACAAAAAGTCCGTTTACCTTTGCAGTAATTTGTCCATACTCATTTACCTTCACTCCTTCATTCGACATTTTCGCAGTCCTTCGGTAAGCATGGAATTCAGCTCATTAATTTTCTATTGTGAGTGAGGGCGCGGTGGATACGGTGGATTTGATCCTCGTCCAGCACTTACTGGGCGGAGTGGGCACTCTCGCTGGATATGTCCTATATTCCCACAATAAAAACACTCTAAAGTATTAGGATTAGATTGGTTAAGAGAAGAAAGAAAGGGAGCCCTTCCCCCACGTCCCCTTCCTCTTGGCGTTCCCCTTGAAATTCCACGTCCCCTTCCTCTTGATTGATAATTCTGTGTAATTGCTGCAGCCAACAAAGTAATTTCTCTCTCTTTTTCCTGTCGCTCTCGTTTTCTTTCCTGTTTATTTCTCTCGTTCTCTCTCTTTTGTTTTTCTTCATCTCTACCATCAAAAACAAATGCAGCAATACTCAGTATTTTAGTCAGGGTTTCCCCTTGCCACCCAGGCATGTGCTTTTTAAAATACTTATTTATATCAGGAGAAGACTGCTCCACAAATACACTAATAGCCAATGGTTCTTGAAAATTTTCTCTAGTCATTCCCCCGTATTTCAACAAGGTAGTTTTCAATTTTATCCAATAATCGCTGGGGTGTTCATCAGGTTTTTGTCTGCATTCAAGGACCTTTGTCCAATTTGTAACTCTTTCGCCACATTGCCGTATGGCCTCCAATAATTGTCCAATGGCTGCCCGATAAGCTTGCATTCCATCAGTTGTGGCTAAATTCCAATTAGGGTCCTCAGTGGGCCAGGGATTTAATCCTTGACCCCTCTGAGCAATTTCTCGGTCCTTTTGAAAAATTTTATCTCGCTCATCCATCTGGAATAGTTCTCTTAACAAAGTTTTCATGTCACTCCAATTAGGTGTATAATCAGTGACTATTCCAGATAGCATTTGCGCACATTTTTCCGCATCATCTCTTAATCTTGGCATTTTGCTTTGCCACATAATCAAATCACCTTGTTTCCAAGGTTCGTGGCGCATCACAGCAGTCACTGCAGGAACTTCAGGAGGAGCTCCTGGTCCTGCTCTGGGATTTGGGATGTAATCCAATTTCATGGGAAACATCCCTGCTTGGGGAAGGTCAGTTTCCTCGGCCTCAGGGGCAGAGGGAAGTGGGCTTACCCGTGGTTTAGATGGCTTACATCTTTGACAAGACCAATCATACCAAATATACCAATAATCAATATTTTGACTTGCAGTATCTTCTAAAATAGTCCTTAAAAACTTTAACTTATGGGGCTTAAAAGTTCCTTTGGGAGGCCAAATATCCATAGGTCCTCCCCCTCGAGTTCGAGTTAGGAATGGCCATTCCTCCTGACACAACACAATCAGTCTTTTCTTTTGCAAAGTCTGTGCCCCATAAACCTTATTCCAATTTTCCAAAACCTCAGCAAGGGGCGTCCCCCTTTCAACGCTTGGTGTATTTCCCATTTCTTACTTCTTTTCCTCTTACCAAATCTTTTAGCAAGTTTAAACACAAGAGTACTCCCAGTATCGTCTGGAAAGACCCGTGTCCAAGTCTCTTAGGTGAACTCACCTATTTTTGCCGGCAACAAGCGTTGGTCACGGGTTTGTCCAGAGAATTAACTGGTGCTCCTTCCTCTTGCGTCCTAGGGTCCCATCTGGGTCGCCATCTGTTAAAGAAGAATTCCACCAGACGTGAGTTACCCTAGGTATGCTTTATTGCAGCGCTGGATGCACGGGGGAAATAGCTCCACCAAACGTGCATGCCAGGTGATCACCAACATACAGGTTATATAGAATCAAAATATACATATTCATTATTTTTCCGAGAAAAGGCAGTCCTATGATAATCATTTCTTGGAATCCATTTCCATATTCTCCTCCCCATCACGCATGCTCAATGATTTGAGTGGGTGGTCCTCAGGGGTCTCTGGTGGTCGTCAGTGGTCTCGCACTCGTGTCCGCTGGATGACCCTCTTCTTGCAGGCATGCGCAGTATCCTCGCTGTGGATACACTTGTCCCTTACAACTTACTTCATAAGATTAATATTCCCGGGCCTATTGTCCGGTTGGGTAGGGACTGTACAAGGAACGTAGCAGCATTGTACATTGCCATGGTCAGTTAGCTATTACCTTGATTACAAACCCCTTTCCCACGATGATAGGCTTTAAAATAGTTCTAGGCCTTAAGCAGCTTTCTAGTTAATACAAGTTTTCTTATAGCTAAGCTTCTATATTTTTACATATATTTTGTAAATTGTTTCACATATGTTGTAAGGATCATAAAAAATGAAACAAAATGAAGACATTGTAAAATAGGTTTGGTGAGGAATAAAAGGGGGAATCAAAGTATATAAACACAGATTATAGATCTGTGGTGATTTATATGGAATCTGACTCACATAAACAACACAATGATAATCTATTCCTTACTTCAGGCTGAATTAAAAATTCTTCATAGCTTTTTTAGTCATTTTTAGACATAATTTGCTTTTGTTGCTTAACCATGGATATAATTTATTTTTCTGCCTTCCCTCATTTCAAGTTCCCATCTTTAAATAATTCTACTGCCACTGTGAAAAATGCTGTTCAAAATCTTCCATCTTCCTTCTTTTTCTTGGAAAGACTAAGCATCCACATAAGCACTGCATATAACTGATCTTAAATTCTCCTGAAAAGAGGTTTTCTCATGAGTTCCTCAATTCTTTCTAGGTTCTGCCAGTCAGGAAATAAGATACTGTGGACAATCACTGTGCCTTGTACTAACTTGGATTAACTGAAGGAGAATAGAGGAAAAGCTGCAGTGCAACTGATTAGAGGAAGCCTTGTTGAATCTCTAGGAGCAAATGGTTACTAGCTCATGGGAACTGGTATAAGCATATGATAGGCTTTTCTGTAATTGAAAAGATTCCCCTCTATAGTGGCAAAATTAGATCGCTTTTTTCATGATACCTTACAGCTGTGGGCTGATTTATGTCAGGTTGAAGAACCTGTTTATCAGTCCAAAGAACCAAATTTCTATTTATGGGTGGATTTATTTATGACAGTCTTTCTTAATCAGTACCTGAGATCTTAGAAAGACATTTAGAATAACAATGTTCTTAAAGCACAATGAAGAGAAAAGAAGTCTGGTCAGCCTGAGGAATGAGAAGTGTTCCTCTCCACTAAGGGCTTGCGAAATATGGAGATGAGAATTGCTTTCTGCAGATTTAAAAAGCAATCATGTTCCTTTTGCATTGCTGAAGTTCTTTGTTAGTATTCATATGTATTATTTATACGTTCTTCTGCAAAAATGAATTACATATTACATAGAAGTTAAGGTAAGTTTTATGTTATATATTTATTTCTGACATAGATGACTTCTTTTACTGGCTTTAGTTACAGTCTCTCCTCCTGATCCTAACAGGTTTTCCCAAGCAACACTCACATCCATGGTTAAAACTGTATATTATTATTCAGTACAATAGCATTTAGAAACTGGACCAGAAGGTCATGCTGTCAAACATGGCACAAGCCTGTTGTTAAAAGCCTATGACTGTGCACAAGACTTAGTGTCCAACTTCAGCAAGGCCAGGGACAATGTGAGTTCATTCTCTTATCCTCATGCTGGCCCCTCTGAGTGCTGTTGTTAGTTCTAGCTTTTCACTTTCTGTAGAAACATATTTAATTTTGAATGCTTAATCACCATTAATCACCACTGTTAGCAAGTAGTTATTTTAAAACATTTTCTGCAGAGCATCCTTTATCATTTGTTATCGTCTTCTTTTTCACCAACTGGCTGAATTTTATCCATTTTAACTTGGAGAACAGAAGAGCTGAAGCTGAACTGATATAAACACTATCAGTTAATGCTGTCACCAGCTTCTTTAGAAAACAAACCATAACACAATTCTGTTTTATTTTTGCCATGTTTGAGTAAAACTAACAAATGTTCTTCATTGCCTACATTGCTTTCATCTTCCTCAGCTGTTAGCAAAAGCGCAAAACTAAATGGATCCACACCAGGATCCAGAAAACAGCACAACGGATAAAAGTTTAAGAAATCTGTCTCCATATTAACCTAAAGGGAATAAAATCTTGACAAATCACTTTATCTTTTTGTAAATCAGTGTCCCTAAATAGTAATTCTTTCTTATAAACATGTTCATACCTAGATGGAGTAATAATATATATTGTAAAGAAATTGTTCTGCTCCACTATTATTAAGTGCTAACAGATACTACTTTAGAATACTTCTGGTCACATAGAAGAGTTTCCTTTTAATAAAATTTTCCCATAACTAATGTGGTTATCAAATATTAAAGCAGCACTGAATCAAAAAGACTTTCTGCTTATTGGAAGAAAGAAAAGAATATATTAAATTAACTGCTAAGTAGCCTTATTAATAGGAAATATCTGTTAAAATAATGTGTATGCACAGTGTTATTGGCCACTGTGTGCCCTGTCTTGTTCTATATTGTTCTCCATTCCACAGCTTGGAAGCAATTTACTGACAAGAAATTACTGATTTTTTCATCCTAATGCATTTGGTAGAGCAGAGACATAATTTTGCTAATCTTTGGCCTTGATTTTTGTTTGCACATAAAAAGAACTATGTTAAAAAAACACATTAAAACTGTAAAGTCAAGCACTTGAAACCTAGGAAGTAAAAAATAGAATGTTATGTGCCCACAAAAGAAGCTCTTGCATCTTGTAGTAGTAGTAGTAGTAGTAGCAGCAGCAGCAGTAGTAATACTGGACAAAATACGGTAGTCTTCTTAGCTCTGTGCTAAGAACTGTTGAACTGCTTTTTCTGTAGGTTTTGGGTTTTGGGGGAGGGTTTTGACCATTTAACCTGGGGTAACAAACTGAAAAATTCAATCAAAATGGCTGAAGTATTGCAAAGTTAAAACAGTAAAAACAACATCTCATAATGGGTCAAGCAATCTTAATGCTAGCCTCTTTTTCATTGAATGGTCATGAAAAGCCTAATGTGTTTTGAAAGTTAAGTCAAAAGACTGGTAATGGCACTTCCCTGTCACCCGATAATCTCATCGCAGTCATTAGTGGAGTATACTTCACATAATGCCTGGAAATGAGAACACTGTTTCTTCACTTTAATGCTAGGGCACCGGGACACAAAAGATTGAAGAGAAACTTTCTGCCAGAAATGGAAACAGAGTCCAGATAGCCTCACTCAGTATCTGAGCCACAAGACACCATTCCCTTAATAAAAGCACAAGGCTAGATAATCATATAAAAAATATAGAAACTCAAGCTGAGAAACTTGAAAATAAATCTGAAATGGTGAAAGCTAATAAGAGGTTTGCAGCTGGTGTGAGACAGGGTAAATGGAGCTTGGAGAGGAAAATTGAAAGAATGGAGACTTGTACGAAAACTAAGTATGTAGTATTGCTGACAGTTCCTACCAGTGAGGGGGAAAAAGTCCCAGAGGGATTCAGAGAGAAATACTAGATGTTGATGAGGAAAATTGTTCTTGCTACAAGAAATACTGTCATCAGAACTCCCACCAGAGACCGAGGAAACAGAAATGAGGTATGTCTAATAACTGAAGTAAAGGCAGCTGCATACAGACTCTGCTCTCATGCAGGGATAGATCATCACCAACTGCATGTACAGAACACTCCAGGTAATTCTATTCAGGAAAACACTTTTCATGATACTGTTAATCTTCATTCTACAGAGCTGTACAGTGAGAAGTCAGTAAGGTGTCTGGACAAAGCTGCTGCTGTAGCTCAGAAAGGAAATGCTGTTTATTGGCAAAGAAAGCTGGCAGCAAAGTCACAAATCACCATCTTTAGGTTAGACATCACCTAAAACACTTCAGTAGAGAGTATCCTCCTTCATTGGGTACATGGCAAATTTACTAATGTGCCCATAATTAGCATAAATCAAACATAGTTCCCCTGCAGTCAGTGGAAATTCAGGGCTGAAGGAACTGCGTACAAGAAGACTTTAGCTTAGTTTAGGGCCTGTCTGGAATTACCCTTTCTGAGAAGAATGGAAATTTTAACATCCTAGGCTTAACCTTGTTGAATAACTGCAATAGAATAATAGCAATTAATTTTAAAACCAGAAGACTCTAAGCACAAACAAAACAGATATAAGCCTGACCTTTAAGCTCCAAATTATGTTGCTTCACATGGATTGCTACAAACAACTTTCCTTTATATTTGGCAAAACACTTGGTAAAACACAATTTAGAGAAAATAATATGTGATAAAAATATATTTTTGTATATTTTTCATCTAAAGCAAAAAGATAATTTTTTTTCTCCTGTTGCAATAATTGAACCATTTGTTATTATGAGAACAATTTTAGCCTCTTTCAAGAAACAAGAATTCAGTTAATCATGCACATCATCTTCCAAATAAAACCGCGGGTGGGAATGTATTAAAAATACTGAAGACAAAGTTTCTTCCATGAACAGGAGAACCAACAGAGCTTGTATTTCAGAGGATTTGTGTGCACCTTTTCATGGCCTGCTCCAGAAAAACCTCACAGTCATTCTGCTCCACACCTCCATAGACCACCTTGCCCTCCTGCATTTTACAGACCTGTTTACCTATTTATATCCCTCCACTACCTATTTTTCTGAGCAGAGACCTTGCATTCATGGTCCCCATGGCTGGGGCTGTCTCTACTTACTCTGTGGGTGAGCTACCTGGTGAGTCAGTGGGTCCTCTTGTGGCCTTTGCTTCATCAGAGCAAGGTTTGTGTCTCTAACCTTCAACCAGCTCCACACAATCCAAAACTTGGTGGAACTTGGTATTTCTAAGGTTTATTTGCTCAACACAACTGCAAAAGTCTCATTTTCTTTGGAAACCAGGCTAGAGTCAATTTTCTGTTGGGCTGTAGCAGGCATACATCTTGGCTGTAAAAAGGTAAAGATCCATCATTGGAAATCTCTTGGAGATAAGAGGATCATCTCAGTTAGTTGAGTTCCTAGTGGAGAAGAGGGCCACATCATAGAAAGTGCTTCTGACAAATGACTTTGTGCATCCTATGTGCAGAACTGCTCCAAGAAGCCCCAGACTGCTGCTATGCATTTCAGCTAATGATAGGTCCTTGCCAATGAAAGTTCCCAGTCATCATTTTGACACTATCATGGGAACATGGATGGGAGCAGACTGGGCTTTTTTAGTCATAAGACCAGCCCTGCCAGCGCAGACTTACATGATCTGTGCAAGCAAATGGGAACATCCTTTAATTTTCACCTACAGATGTCTGTGCTTATAGCCCTACCCTGTCCCCCAGCCTCTGTTTTGTCACTGATATAGCCACACATCTGCTGTGCTCTTGTCATCACTTAGGAATGTTTAAAATGACACCCTGCCTTGCTGCTGAACAACAATACATACAGAGATAAGAATTTGATTAAAGGATGCAAGAAAGGAAATGTATGCCACATTTCTACATCTCTGCATTCAGTAGCAGAAAAGTAGGAATACTGATATGCAAATACCTATATAATGCCTGAAATAATGTGCACAGATAGACCATAGAAATTAAAATCACTGGGGAAATTGATAGTCAGTGCATCCCAAAGGTTATTATATGGAAGAGAAGAAAGAAAGAAATCATAAACATTACTTTATAAAAAATGAATATTTTATGGTAATTCAGCAGATATGGCCCCATGTTTCCTTTAGGAAATTTTCTGAGATTTATATTATCTCTACCAAAATATTTTAAACACATCTTTAAACAACACATGGTAGCTGATTTTGCAAAGTGAGCAAATGAAATCTTCTAATTTCATTTGTTAAATAAGTTATTTTATAGCCTATTTGGTAAAGAAGCCAAGTTTCTGGTTGTTTTACATAATGGACAGAAGCTGCTGACTATTCTCTAAATGAGGTAGTGAAATTGCTTATTGTTCTGGAGAAGCAATTTTTCAAAATCATTCTAACTTACATATTTGCTGGCTGAGCCTATCAAATTTATTCACAGAACAGCTTTTGGAAAGTTGCAGACGATAAACATATTTACTCACAGTTCTGTGTAATGATTCATACAATATCTGAACAATTGTTCATATCCCATATCTTACACACATATTAGGAGAGATTAAATTTTGTGCATTAGCTTGCTGAAATTTTCATATAGGATGAACAGCCTTTAAGAACATGACAGATCTGGTCCAAAGCTCAAAAAGAGCTCTTTTTTTTTTTTTTTTTTTCTGACAGTTTTTGTTGTATACAAAAAACCCTCTCCAAATTTTATGTTCACAAGATTTGAGTTAAAATAAAAGAATGCATGAAATTTTATGACTTCGACATTTCATGTGAGATCTTTCAGAGATTTCAGTATAGTGAACACCAACGTGGGCTTTAGCCTTTAACGTATTTTTCTTAAATCAAGTTCTGAATTTTAGTTTAAGGTCACAATCCAAACATAATAGAAACATCCAAATATACCAACCTGTAAGGTATACATGGTATTTTCAAGCAAAATTCAAATCAAACTTTCTTAGCACTACTCATATGCAAAGGTAGGTAGTACCTGGAGTGCTGTGATGGAGGAATATAGGTAAAGAGATGGGCAAGGTGAGGAGCGGGAGTGACCCTTTCTGTAACAGACCATTGGGAATGCATGGAACTCTGCCTTGGGATGGGTCAGGAGATGGTCAAGAGCTTATGGATCAAGATTAGCAGGCAGACCAACATGGTTGTCATTGTATTGGATATCTCCTCAGACAATCTGGTCAGGAAGAAGTAGATGAGGTTTTCTTCAAACAACTGGAAGAAACCTCACATTCACAGGCTGTGGTCCTCAGGGGACTTTAGCCACCCTGATATCTGCTGGAAGGAGAGTAGAGCAGGACTCAAGCAATCTGAGAGATTTCCGTAGTGCATTAATGGCAACTTCCTGGCACAAGTAACCAAGAAGCGAATAATGGAAAGATGCTCTGTCAGATCTGATATTTAACAAAGAAGGAAGAACTGGTGGAGGAGCTGAAAGTCAGAGGCAGCCTTCACAGGCTGTGAAGGGCAATAAGAAAGGTTTCTACAAGTATGTAAATGACAGAAGGAAAACTAGAGAAACTTTGGGCCCGCTGCTGAATGGGTCAGGGGAACTGGGTACTCAGAGAAGACTCAGAATGACTCAGAGAAGGCCAAGGTACTCAATGCCTTAAAACAATATTTTCTAGAAGTATTAAAGTTACATTAGCAATGTCTCTCGGCTACTCAGAGCTTCATGGAGCTGTTAGGGTGTTACATGAGAACAACACAGACCCATTCAGATTATCATAGTGACTTTATTACAAACGTGTTTATAACCTATTTATTTACTGCCTTACATGTGGCTACTGAAGGCTTCACAGTCATCTTTCAAAACATTATGCAAAGATGGATAGGCAGTATTTTGCCATCTCAGAGCTGGGCAAACTGAGACGTGCAGGAAGCAAATGCAATGAAGTCCAAAATCCTTGGGCATTTCACTGTCTTGTAGAAAGCTCTTGTTTTGCAAGGGACAGAAGCTTTTGCAACGGTTATGTGCACTTGGGTGCATCTATCCACAGAAGGAATGTTCACCTTCACAGAAGCTAGCTTAAACATTTGGAGAAAGCCAACATTTTTTTGTAGCATAGGCAATAGATAAATTTGTGACAGTAGAAATCAAATCTGTAGATGTATGGAAGTTCACCACAAGGAAACCACAATTTGCCTGTAATAATAAAAATCCAGTCATACCTGAAGAGCTTAATACACTCAATCTTTTCTTACTGTATAGATGTTATCCTGAGAAGTAATGAAACATTTTCCTATTGATGTACAACAGAAAAGCAAACCATGCATGAGCTGATCCCTCTTTCATGGCACCTCCATAGATTTTGGGATTAACAGTAAATGAGCTTTTTATTTCTAGTTCATTTATTTCAGTAAAGCTCAGGGCAGACATTTTTAGATTTCTGTTCACTTACAGAAATTGATGGTCTAAATATGGAATATTTTAGGGATATTTAGATTATTATTTATAGTAATTTTTATGTAGACTTTGGTCACAAGAATAACACCTACTTACTTACATCAATGGAGAAATAATGGCAGCATGATAGATCTAGACTTTTGCAGAGCAGGATTCATGGACTGTGGACTTTTTTCAATCAAATATGCATGTGTCTTAGCAGAAAGAAGCTTCACTTTCTTCCTTCATTAACACCAAGATGCAGGTTTAACAGGCCAGTGCATGTATTTTCTTGAAAGGGAAATTAGGAGTGACTAGTGAAAATGCAATTCGTTTTATCCTATACAGGTAACCGGTGATTTTAATCAGTGTCAGATTCCATTTTTTACCTTCCCCACACATTGATAGCCAATTCATTGACCTTGCTGGCTTGCGCTGTCATTGTCCATCATAATTGTATACACGACTGTGTTCACAGGGAGAAAAATAGTTACTTAGGAAGCCAGAAGTTATTCTGCTTGTTGTGGAAATCACAGCAGCAAGCCTGAAATGAACACTTTTCAACATGTAACTAGCACAGAGAGTATTGTGATGGGGAGTATTTTACACTGATTTCCTTTGCAATTCCCATCCATGGCAATTTTACAATATAAAAGCCATAAAAATGTTTACTCCAAAATTCCAGAGCTCTGCTGCTTTTGAAAAACGTACACAACTAAATCAGCCCCCTGTAGTTAAACCATACACAGAAAAGATTAAATTGTCTCTCTTTCAGTACAAAAGCTTAGAATAAATCAGTGATTCCTGTGCGAAAAGACATATGAATAACACATATATAATGGCTGTATAAATCATCCTTGCCTCAGGGAAGAAAAGCCACTGAAGCATGAAAGTCTGGGATGTGTCACCAACCACTGATGTACATTATCTTCACTAAGGCCTTCATGCTAATGGCTGGGGTATCCTTTTCCCAAAAGCTTCAGCCTTTATTTCAAGTGCATCTTCCTTATGGTGGCATATGATAGAAAACAACATGTACATCGGAAAACAGAGGCCCTCTGCCTATTTACTTCTGGCATTCATGGGGAAGTCATGGACTTTTTAGCTCATGGACAGTATTCCTCTTATGCCTACACCTGCCTCCTTTGCATACTCAGCATGCTGACACTCAAATTCTGTGTTGCTTTGTTTACTGGAAAACCACATCAGCTGAAAGATTTGAGGAATGGGGTGGTAGTGTCAGAATTCTGGATAGTTCTCTAAAACAAAGCTGATTTTCTCTTTTCATTTTTCATTTGTCCAACATATTTAGATTTGAGATATGAAGCAGTAATTCCAGATTTCTATGGAAAACAGCTTTTTTTACCTTCTGAACACTAAAGTGTTCAGGCTACACACTATGCCCATTCCCTAGGTAGTGTCTTTCTCTTTTATATGCTCTGAATTTTGGGGGATAACTCCTGTGCTATATTATGCATTGGTATATTGCTAGGCAAAATGGAGCACCAGCTGAATACAGATATAATTTAGAAGAAAGAAACAATAAAGCCTGTTTAGCTCCTCCATTTTGTTCAGTCTAAATTTTTTACATCTACGTTGTAGTTAGGGAGAGAAAGTCTAGCAACACAGTATCAGCTGAGAAGAGGACAGCTTTTCTAATACCACATTGTAAGTAGCTTGATGGAGAAGAAAATGGCTTAGAAGAGTATCACTTGTGGATCGTATGATCCCAAGAAGTGATAGAAAAGCAACTAAAGAAATTGTTGTGTCTATACACTGCTATGACATCCTTCCACTTCAATAAATATGTACTGTTTAATGACACCAGTACAAAAGGAAGCATCAAGCTTGTGCAGAAATCAGATCACACCACCTTAGTAAATGTATCCAGGCTCAAGTTTAGAAGGACAAACGGCTCCAACCAGTTGCAGTAATAATTTCTGTTACCATAAAACTGCCCTGTCACTGAGTGTAACCTAACCAGAAACACCATGCAGATGAATGAGACTTGACTACTGAAGCCCAGCTCCAACTGACCAGACTAGTCTAGTACCAGCTGGATGTCTTGGAGACATAGATGAAAAACTGTTCTCTCTCTTCTTTGGTCATTAAGCTACGTGGCATCACTTCCTCTTCTTGATTAGATAATAAAATGTATTATAAAAAAAGGATAGAAAGAAATAACAATTAAAATGAACTTCTGAAATTAAACTACTGAAATCAGCTTTGGGGAAATTCAGGGTTCACCTGTTAGTCTGATATAAAACTACAGTACTTGAACACAGTTTAATAAATGCATTTATTTAAGCAGGGGCTGAAAATGCTTGGCTCCTCCAACTTGAAAACAAGGCCAAATTAAATCATTTTTTAATTGAAAATGCAAAATCATTATAAAGCAATCAGAGGTCAGGTGATGAGTGAAGAACAAATGTTTGCAATAGTAATAAGCACAGGCATCAAAACCAAAACAGTATCTAGGAATCAGAGGTATGTAAAATCAAATGGATTGTGGATATACAATGTAATGACATTATTTTTCAGTGCTAACCTTCCTGAGATATGCTTAGAAATATATATTAACCAGTTATGGGAAAAAACACAGATGCTTTATCAAAAATGTAGCTGCCAGCCCACTCCCCTGATTACAAACAGATTCTCAGTGGAAAAAGCTTGGAAAAGACACTTTCTGGCAACTGACTCATCTATAACAGAAACAATTGTTACATTTCTGAGGAAAAAAATCTATTAAAATTACAGACAAAATGAAACAACAGGTGTCAAAATATCAGAGAGCACTTAAAACACCATTAACTTGCACATATTTAAAAAAAAAATAAAATAAAAAAATATCATTTAGAAACCTCTGAGGGCTATAAAGAATATATTTCGCATATTTTATAATACATTTATATGGAAAAAGCAAAAGGGATGAGTTAAACAAAGACAGAGGATCTATTTAAGGGAGTAGTTATGGGGGATGGGGAGGAGATGCTCATCACTGCCCTCCCAAGCTATTTATCTGACTAACAATACACTGCTAAAAAAATGTTTGATTGAGTGTGAGACTCAGTATCTTGTCTCATAATGCTCGTAAGCTTTAGTGGCAATAAACTTAGTATTTAGCAAAACTTGAGAAAATGCTGTGCTGGCAGATGGTGAATATGTGCCTAAAGTCTATCCCAAAGCTGCAAACACTACCATCTGCTACTGCAGTGATCTGATTTTTGCTCTGTGCCATTGTTTAGACATAGGGATCAAATTTTCACAACATAGCAGTTTGACAGATAGAACCCACTTATGGGGTTTTCTTCCTTTATCCAGATCAGACTGATTTACATCACTAGGCCCAGTGCCTCAATGGCAGTGGAGAATACCATGATGCAACTCGGAATTCACACACAGGGTAAAAATTTTTCCACTCCCTCAGTCTTAGTTCAATTATATGCCAGGTGGATGTCTCAGTTTAGCTCTTTCTTACGGAAGAATTTTCAAGATATAATCCTGAAAAGTTTAAAGATATATGATAACATATACAGTTAACGTGCCCTTGCTTTAGCGTGTAGAAACTTGTAATACAAAACACTGTATTGCAGACCTACAGATCTAGAAATGTTTAGTTTGTTCCTTAGTTTGCATTTAATATATACATGTTTGTATTTATATTTGCCTAATAGTTTCTTTCCTTCTTGGTGCTGTAATTACCTTATTATTTTTATAATTCTTATAGCAATTGGTGGGTGTTGACTAGTGAAGAATAGGCTAAGGGATGATACAATACCATCCTATGGCTATTGGAAAGGTAGCTACAAATGCAAGACAGGTATTACTTGTTATTGTTAGATCACCTAACAAGTGACACCCACCAGAAATTGTAGGTTGAGCAGGTCAGGTTGGACATTAGGTGAAACAATTTCCAGCACTGGAACAGGATGCCCAGAAAAGTTGGCGTGGTCTTCGTTGCTGGAGGTCTTCAAGATTTAGCTACACAAAGGAAGAACTGACCCACCCTAGAAATGGAAAAGCTCTGTAAAGGTTGTGCATGAGGTCCCATCTCATCAGCTGTGCTGTCATTATGTCCAGGATCAAACACCCTATGGTGTTAGGCTAGCATTCTGCAATTTCTGTCTAGGGACTTTCAGGCAGGGAAAGATACTGGTGATCATGCAGATATCCAGGAAATCTTGGACCACTCACATCACGCTGTAGAATTCATCGGTACGTACATGTATGGAGCAGAGATGCAATTGACTTGCTGGGCACATATAGATTGACTTCACTGGATGTGGGCAGTTGGTCCAGTGATTATGTTTCCCAGTACTAGGTATTATGATACTTGCAGCTAAAGAGAGGAAAAAAAAATGTAAAATATTCAGTTTAGGTATTTCAAGAATGAAGATCATCACAAAATTGACCACATACTGCAGTAGGATGATTCAAGTTGCATCCCTACCAAAAAAATGAAAAACACCAGCTGTTCTCATTAGCTTCTATTCATTTTGGTAAGTTTGCTGCATTTTGGTTTGGGACATAAATAATGTCTGTTCCACAGAGGCTAATAAATTATATTCCAAGACTAGCTCACTTTATATAAAACTTTAAAAAACAAGACTCATGTATTCAGAGAATACATGCTGTCAATTATGTATTCAGAACACATATTTAAACAGCCCTAAGAAATTTATACATAAATGGACATTTGCATGTGTGATAGACAGAGGATTGCCATAACAAAATGCACTTTTTATTTGCATTTGTAAAACTATTAACATCTGTAATTACATGAGCAGCCCTTAAAGCTAGATCTAAATAATCAATTACCCTCTGTAATTGATTATCAAAAGAAATCTTATTACTATGAATGTTACAGCTATTAAAGTAGGGCAATAGTAATGAAATTGTCTTCTTCATTAAAAAAATGCTATCTTTGCAGTACACAGGAAAAATACATGTGTGCTTTCAAAAAGAAAAAAAAATTCTTCTGAGGAGACAATTGGTATTTTTCTGTGTCTTTTCCCTTCCTTTTTCTTTCATGACAAAATTGCCATATTTTCCATTTTCCTCAAATAAAACCATCTTTATTTTAAAACTCAAGGTTGATAAATATTAACTTAAAATGGAAATATTAATTTAAAATGAAATGGCTGTCAAGATACAGTACAACACAGCAGGAGAAGCAGGCACAAGAAATAGCAGGCAGAGGAAATAAAAACTTCATCAGTATCTACTATTATGATGTGGCATTCTGTAGTAATAGTTCTCATTTAAAAATATGAACACTTTCCTCCAAACAAATACAGAGGCATATTTAATAAACCTAGTTTGGATAACTTGCCATTGTCTCTCACAGTGAACAAGATACTAATTTAATCCAATCCACAGTTTAATTACACCCATACTCTCAAACTTTTTAAACTGAACCTTTGTGTAACAACCCAGACCATGACAAATCTGGGAGATGATGTCTCTCTCCTTTTTGCTGGCTGATGCAACAAGAAACCTGCAGCAGCAACAGAACCAGGAATATTAAATGGAATGGTAAACAGCTACGTAGTCATGCATGTTGTAGGGTAAATGACTGTATCACCACCTTTCCCGATGACATTTCTCATGACTATACTATAAAGATTGTATTTTGCTGTATAGGTATGCTGTAACTCACATCAGAGCTTGACAGCATACATACGTACTCTTGGTTTTAAAGCAGCTTAAGAATTTCTCCTGTTCAAGCACATTACCAATGCAATCCAAGGCAGCACAGAAGAGTGTCTAGTTCAGTCAGTGTTGGCAGTTGCTGTACAATAGTCTAGTTTTCATCTGTGGGAAGAAAAACTCCCCCCACCTACCTGGAAAAGTCATAATCTTGTGGCAAATATCTGAAAACTGGCATTGCTGGTAGGAGGCCGATTTTCCACTGTTTGTTGCTAAAGGAAGTCATTTCCCATCACATTTTCATCCAGATTTTCCTTCCCTTTCCTTTCTTTACTGGCATTTTTGCAGAGAAAGTGACCTTTAGGAAGCAGTGCAAAAACAGCACTGTGCTGGGCAGAAAGCTGCTGTTTTCTGGAGAATTTTCTGTATGCTTCTGAGAGGTGAACAGAGAAGGATCCGTATGAACTGTGATTTATGTAAAGCATAAGGGTACAAATAGCAATTTATGACAGCCTACATCACCAACAGTTCATGAATTTCTTCCTATTTTCCTCCCAAATCCTAGCTTGTACATCCAGCCAACACTTCTGATTCCTACAGTTCACAAATTTGAACTGCGAAGACCCACGGCACTTATTCTTCACTAAAGTTTGGACCCAAATCCTGCTGAGAACCTTCAGGAGGATATTCATCATGGGGGCTTTTTTTCACTTGTGTGTAAGTAATTCAGTTCAAGGCAGGAAATTTTGCAGCCTATTTTACGTGTACAGTTGCTGGGGGTCAGACTTCAATATTTCAATAATACCTCATTTACCGTTCTCAGTTACCCTACTGAAATTATTTGCTGCAGTCAAGAAATATGATGCAATTTTAAATGTGTCAGGGCAGCAGAATCAGATTTTTAATTCAAGATTTCTTTCAAGTAATAAAATATAAAAAGACAAGTGTTTTATTATTAGGTGTTCACTAAAAGTTAAATATAAAGAAAACAAGATTCTTGATATTTGTATCATCTGCTTTACAAAATAATTTCATCCTCACTGAGACAGAATATATTCACATGTTCTGCTTCCCAGGTAAAATCTCTTTTCTTTAATTGTGGGTCCTTCTGAAATGTAAACAGGGAAAAAAGGGAAAGGCAGAACATACTTGGATAACTTGAATAACTTTAATGACAACAGAGAACCAGGCTTGTAGGATTTCTAGATCTAATCTACCTGCCAGTTGTGAGCACACACCTTTTTTACTTGATCTTTATTCTATTTGGAATTGCTTTTGCATGCTGCCTTCTGTGTTACACCATCGGTGCTTTTCACCTCATGAATAACCCAGCTCCTACATTTGATCTTGTTTCATTGACAAAGTGTCCTACAGCTTGGCTATTTATCTGCTTAATTCCTTGAGAAATGATTGTATCCCTGGCACTCACTCGTCCTTCCTATGGGAAGTCAATTCTCCTTAAGGTGGTTGCCATGCAATGGTGTGCAATACCGTAAGCAGAATACAGAAGCGGAGCCCACAAACAAGGGTCGGTGAGTCCGCAAGGGCAATTTTCTTTAGTGACATAAGTAGGTGGAAAGTAACAGTGTGGGTTGGAGTATAGATTCACATGTGAAATCTTTCATCGTTACAGCTAATCACATATTTCTATGATGTCTTTTCACATATTTTTTTGGTAGTGCTTCTGGGTTTACCTCATTTAAACCACATTCTCGGAATCCCTGTGAAAAGAGTAGGAGACCTGTTGATAAACCAGATTTTCAGACACAGGATTCAGGAAGCTTTATTTTAGTTATCAGATAGCAGGGTATAATACCAACAGTTATTATAGAAGTATACTTGTGAGTGTTTCAGGACTTGGGATGGGGTGTTTCTCTGTTCTTCAGTAAAATGGTGAGGTGGAACAGAGGGACAAGAGAAAATAAGTTCCCCCGACAACTATAGTGATAAGATTTTGTAATATGCATGACTTAAAAATCTTTTGCAACTATTGAAAGTAAACTGGAAAATGGGATAAAAGTGTCATGTGGGATTTTTCCAGAAATACTGTATTAAATATGTCCCCTTTTTTTTCCGGGGTCCCCTTTTTTCTCAGGGGAAAAATTAGGAAAAAGCACTAAGAAAACTATAAAGATAAGCAAAAATTAAGGAGCTTGTTGAAGTATTTTCCTTTCTGCAGACATGTTTACAGTGATCTGATAAAAATTCTAAAAATTAAAGACTAAAGTGAAATAGAGAATAAAGCTGATGATCAGAAACTTACCAACACAATCAACAGCTCAGCTTATTTTAACATTTTTCTTAAAATGTTTGTCAACTCTGGGCTCATTAGAATAATTTTGAGGAAGTCAAAATGGACAAGCACAAAGAAACAACAAAAGAAAAAAAATACTGGTCATCTATGAACTCATTAGTCAGCTAATTAGTCAGTTTTAAAACATATATTCTATAGAAGTTCAGAATCCTTACCTAAAATCCTATGAGTCTGATGTGGTAACATTGATAAAAGTAACCTGCAAAATAGGAAAGATGAAGGAAGTAATATATTACCATTTCTACTTTCTTCACTGTGAGGGTGGTGAGGCACTGGAACAGGTTGCCCAGAGAAGCTGTGGATGCCCCATCCCTGGAAGTGTTCCAGGCCAGGCTGTGTGGGGCTTTGGGCAACCTGGTCTAGTGGAGGGTGTCCCTGTCCATGGCAAGGGGTTGGAACTAGATGGTCTTTGAGGTTCCTTCCAACCCAAAGTATTCTGTGTTTCTATGATCCTTCAAGTTTCACACTTTAAAAAAAAAAAAAAGTTGGTTTAAAAGAGGTTTTTTTAATTTTTTTTCCCCAAAGTTCATTATACAATTTAACTGAGCAACATGAAATTCTCTGTTGAGAACTTCATAGTGTTCAGAGATGAGGACCAAGTTTTCTCCCTCTATTGTAAAAAGGACACAACCAGAAAATCTTTCATCAAAGTACTTTTCCCTCAGCAGTTACATTTGAGTCAACAACAGAAACATAACAATAAAAACACTGACTGAAGTGGTTTCAACAAAAACATTTCCTTCCTCAACTGAGTTCTCTCATGTATGTCATCAAGCTCACCAACGTTAAGACTTCTTCTAAGGCCAAAGATGTCAAAGAGAAAAAGGGAGATGATCATCCACAGGTTATGGGGGAAAAAAAAAAAAATAAAAAATTACCTGCCCCAAACATATGCCTTATGTCTGAAAAAAGAACACATCAAAATAATTCTCAGAAGTTCAAATCAAAGAGTTAACTGTGATATCTGGGAAGTACAGTCAGATAGCATCTTGAAAACTGCAATGCTGATTTTTAATGAAGGGAAGAGTTACACTAATAATTATTCAATTAAAACTTGAAATATTTCTCCTTATTTTTCACCCATCCAGATAGACAATGCCATGTGAAATTAGGGCTTGACATTTATTATGCCAGTGAAACAAATATAGCAAAGTGTCATAGTAAAATTTCTCCATTAAGATTGTGTAACATTTGTCATGGATAATCTAAAGAATGAAATTTCTAGCCAATAGCTTAAAAAGTTGAGAGAGGAGGCTAATTCAGAATTAGTCAGCCAAGGCAGTGCAGGCAAGCTCACTTCACACAAAAACTGTTTAAAACATAGCATGCAAATTGCCAAGTAGCGCTGCTGGACCACATAACAAAGCCACATTTTGGAGGTCCTGGATTCACATTTGGAAGAAAGGAAATCATTTAAGATATAGTGAGAAAGGCAATGAGGTGAAGTGGACAATTTCTGATAAGCCAGATGACAGTCCAGGCATGTCCAGCCTAGAGGATATGGCCATTCTCCAGTCTTTAAATTCTTCATGTCCTTGGAACTTTTTTCCTAAAAGATGACTACAAGTATGGCTAGCTTAGCAAAATTGCTGTAGAATACCATAATGCTTGCTATAAAGCACATGGAGCCCTTTAAAAGCATATTCAATGCTGCAGATGGCATTGCTAGTTTCTGTGACTGGCTCTAAGTCAGGGCAGGAGGTGTTGCTGCCTCACTGCCTTCCTATATTAAAAAAATGGTGGTTGGTTGCTCTTTTGATTGCATCTCTTTTTTAAGTGTTCATCTAAATCAGGAGCAAAGGACCTTGTGAGTGAAAAAAAAGAAAAAAAGTCATGCAAAATGCCCATAAAATGTTAGACTGTCTCTGTGTGCTTCACTTAAAACACAATTTGTTTATGTGTTATATGTTGTTATGTTTGTCATATTTGTTTCATTGAAATGGTTTTAGGCACCTCCCAGCAGCTCCACATGCATGCATCTGAATTTTGGTGATGTGGAGGAATGGTAGCTAATCATCATATGACTTCAAAACAAGGAGTTGAAGTTTTTGATGAACTAGAGAGTAGACTGAGCTTCTTGCATTCCCAAGGAACAGTTCATAGAGCCAGCACCATACTTTGTGCTGGGTGATTGTAGTACCAAAGCTTATAAACAGAGATCACATCAGCTACTACTGAAATTTATCTATCCTTTATGTAAAATGCCAAATCTGCCTAGCATGGCACAGTAAAGAAAAGGGGACAGTCAGTTAATGCAGATGAAGGAGGTCTGAGTAAAATAAGACTGTATGTTGCCACCCCAGCACACACTTTGTAATGAAAAGAAAACTGACATCCATATGAGGGTACCTTTTCTGGAAGATGAAACTTCTATGGACAGCTTGATTTTCCAGTGACTCTCACTGTGGACTTCTGCAGGAGGGATCACTGGCTGTTGAGCGATGCTACTCTTCCCTCTCCATGGTCTTCCAGAAAACACTGTATTTCCAAGGAGTTCTTCATCCTTCACTGCTACATGTTCCCCCAGAACTTTGTGCACCCGTCAGCTGCTCACGAGCTCAAAGACAGCTACGCAATTCTATGCATTTTGGGGAAGGTGAGGTAACGTCACTAGATGAACTGCATTGCCTTTTGCCTACAGGATCTGCTGTGCTACATTAGAGCCCTGCAGTTGCCAAAAGCTGTATTTTAATGAGATTTTAATCTGCTGTATTGGGTTTGCGTGGCAAGGTTTTGCTAGCAGGGTTGCTAAAGGGGTAGCTTCTGTGAGAAGCTGCTAGAAGTTTCCCCCAGGTCCTATACAGCCAATGCCAGCCAGCTCCAAGACAGACCCGCCACTGGCCAAGGCTGAGCCCACCAGTGATGGTGGTAGCACCTCTGGGATAACTTATTTAAGAAGTGAAAAAAGCCAAACCTGTTGCGCAGCAGCAGCTGGAGAGAGGAGTGAGAAGATGTGAGAGGAACCACTCTGCAGACACCAAGGTCACTGCAGAAGGAGGGGAGGAGGTGCTCCAGGCACCAGAGCAGATTCTCCTGCAGCCCCTGGAGAAGACCATGGTGAGGCAGGCTGTCCCCCTGCAGCCCATGGAGGTCCATGGTGACGCAGATATCCACCTGCAGCCTGTGGAGGACCCCACGCTGGAGAAGTCTGCTCCTGAAGGTCTGCACCCCGTGGGAGGGACCCACTCTGGAGTAGTTGGTGAAGAACTGCAGCCCGTGGGAAGGACTCCCGTTGGAGCAGTTGGTAGAGGACTGTCTCCCGTGGGAGGGCCCCCAGGCTGGAGCAGGGGCAGAGTGTGAGAAGTCCTCCCCCTGAGGAGGAAGGAGCGGCAGAGACAGCGTGTGAGGAACTGACCACAACCCCCATTCCCCGTCCCCCTGTTCCGCTGTGGGGGAGGAGGGAGAGAAATGGGGAGTGAAGCTGGGCCTGGGAAGCAGGGAGGGGGAGGTGCTTTAAGGTCTGGGTTTATTTCTCATTGCTCTAGTCTGTTTTTCCTGGTAATAAATTAGGTGAATTTTTCTGAGTTGAGTCTGTTTTTCCCATGACAGTAACCGGTGAGTGATCTCTCCCTGCCCTTATCTCGACCCAGGAGCCTTTTGTTATATTTTCTCTCCCTTGCCCAGCTGAGAAGGGCAGTGACAGAGCGGCTTTGGGGGGCACCTGGCCTCCAGCCAGGGTCAACCCACCACATCTATTAAGAGCAATGATTTGCATAGTGCACATATATTTAAAAAAAAAAATCTGAAACTATATCTTCAAATGGTTCAGCTAAATTTAGCTGCAGAAGGTAATGAAAAGCAGGGAGACTATAAACAAAAATTTCAAGCCACACCAAGCTGAAAGGTTCAGCTTATAGAGTTTTACAAAGTTATTCACACCAAAATTACTTAAGCTCTGACAGAATCAAGCTTAACATAGAAGGATGAGGTAATTTGATGACCTTCTAATGAGAACTGTAAAGCTTGTAGTTAATCTTTGATCTGAAACTAGTTGACCATTGGGTCAGGCTCCAAAATAAACATGAAGAGCTTCAAGCATTAAAATATTACTTTTTGCATGAAATTTTTGGTCCAAATAAAGGCTCCTTGTAATTACGGAGTCAAATCAGGGCTTATTATTATACACTGTTTGATGTAAAAGTGAAAACAAAAAAAAAAGATTGATGTAAAACTTCCTTTAATTAAACCACTTTATTGTAAATTTCAGACAAAAACACATTTTTCTGCATGAAAAGGAAGATATAGAGTACCAGTCCTGAGTGCTTTGAGTAGCAATAGAAATTTAGTTGACAGGTGTCATAAGGATCCTTATGAAATTAGTTGAAATGATGGAACCAAAAGGGAAAGGAAGATCTGTCCCAAGAAGAGAGGGTTTTCCTATCATATGACAGGGTTTTTCTAGCAGTTGGAGAACAATATAGCCTGAAGAGAGTGTAATTTTGGGCAGTGGGTGACAGACAGACATGAGAGCTAAACAAACTTTAACCTAATTAATCAACACCACCGGCTTCTTTAAAGATAGCAGATAAACCAATACATTAGAATCTAATGGGTTAATCTGTCATTACAATACCCAAGAGGAAAACAATGCCACTTGTCATCTCCTGTACATCTTACAGATGTGTTTCTGCTGTTTCAGAGGACAGTCTGGTTCTCTGAAAGCAAGTTGTCCCTTTTGACTTTTCTCAACCTGCTGTAAAGGTGTTAGACATTAAGGGAGGAGTCAGACATCAGGGAGAAGCGGCCTGTAAGCAGGACAAGGCTGCAGCTGTTTTCAGCTCCAAAGGATAAAGCCTGGACTGATCCCATGGCTGAGCCTATTCTGGGCTGGGGGATGGGCTGGAGACCCCCCTGAGGTCGCTGCTGGCCTGAATTTGCAATTCCGATGTCATACGACTGCATGTTTTCCTGAGGTTAAATCCCCCTGAAGATTATGGTCTTTGAGCAACCTGCTCTAGTGGAAGGTGTCCCTGCCCATGGGAGGGGGGTTGCAAATAGATGATCTTTAACGTGCCTTCCATCCCAAACCATTCTATGATTCTGTGATTCCTTTCTATTTTAAAATAAACAGGTGTAGGGAGGTTTGGAACAATGATGTATTTTTGGTTGACTGGTGCACATCCGACTGAGAAACCTGCTTTTATTACAGATGGCCTCATTAACTCTCTCTACAACTTTGAAGGGTAGTCCAAGAATCCTATCATTTTGTTAAGTTTAACAGAAATTAAGAAGAATACCATTTATACACACAAACAAATCAGGAAATTTTAATGCTATGGCTCTACCCTCCCCACTCTGCCCCAGATGCTGCTGCCTTAAATCAGCTTTTAAAATAATTGGGAACCATTGGACTTGCTCAGTGACTAGTTCTATTGCACATTTAATGCCATCTTCCCATGGTGAACCTTGATAACCTTAATAGAGCTCTGGCCTCCTCTTCATTTAAAGGGCTGAGTAATGCAGACAACATAGTTTTTTGAAATTATTGTCAAAAAAATTTGACATATAGGCTAACATTATACCCTATCTATTGTCTGTTTAGTGATATATATCTGCACAGTCATGTATTCTAGAAAATCATTTGTTACACTGTCCTATGCATTTTCAAGTGATATGGGCCAAAACTTAGATGCTTTACCCCACCTACATTTCACAAATCTTTTAACAGCAGAGCCATGATTCTGTCCATATCTTGGGATCCCACCTGGCTAAAAAAAAGAGAACAGGTTTCAGCTTCTATGATAAATATAAGAACCGCTTGCTTGATGCAATGCAATCATTATGCAATGCTGCATAATAGCAGCTCCCTTAATTTTGCTCTTTCCTCCTCTCTTAGAAGGATGCATAAACTGACCCAAATGCGACAGTGCAGCCCCCTGGGCCGCTCTGAGATCTCAGGATAAGCCTCGTTGTGCTGCTATCTCAGAGACAAATTTGCTATTTGGTTTAGAACTATTTTCCTGTCCTATCTGGGTGTGTGTCATTTGGCCCAGGATTGTTTGTCTGTCTGTCTGTACGTGTGATTTGATTTAACCCCCATCTGTATGTGCAACCCTGCTGTTCAGTTTCGGGTGGCCCTTTCCATTCTTGAATCTTTGACTAAGTCACTATTTTGATTGTAACATATGCCATTGAATCGCTCTGTTTAATTGGCTGATGATTAAGTGCTGTTAATAATTATACAACCTAATATTGTGATCTATCTCAAATATTAATAAATCCTAAATTGCTGCTGAACCAAAGCCCTGTAACAAAATCTCATTCATGACACCAAAATACCATCTCCACAGTAGATGTGTTTTCCTGATTTTAAGGGGAAGGGTTTTAAGGAGTGAATTGAGGAAAACATCTTTTCCTGTTCTGCTTTGCACAACATCACAAAACCTATTGATTTTACTGAGTTAATGTATTTTAATTCATTCTGACAGTTATTTGGCACCATCTGCCTGTCCGTTTGACTGATCCATGACATCTCAAGATTCTGTGTTCACTGACACGTACTGGGGTTGGGTGCAACGTCCACCACCTCTATGTCCATAAACGCTTTCTGGGGACACACTGGTAAGCCTTTTGGCATCTAATTCTGCTTTTCACCAGTTTGCCCTCAGTTTGTGGGATTTGGATTATAATACGGAATTATTAGGGTTTACATTGAAGACCTGCCTTTTCAAATCCATACAGATGTTTCCATCTCCAGGCATGCTGTCTTCTGCACAATGGTCTGTAAACTTGTCAAGCTTCCAAATGCAAGAACCATTATTAAAAGCTTCTCTGAGTGTTTTGAAAGGGACCAGCAAAGGCAGGCTGCCCTATAAAGGAAGAGCACAACACAAGGCAGAAAGATGGTGGTCTAACTGACAAGTCCCACCATCTCAAAGCACAGAGTGTAGCACAGGCTTGCTGATGGTCTTAGAGCCCAGTGACCTCTAAGGTGAGTCTGCAGATGAGGCAGGTCTATGTGCAAGCCAGGAGTCCAAATCTGCATCAACAGAGTGCACAGGAGGGGATCAAGCACAAGACCATCACCCAGTAGATGGTTAGGATGCCTTCACTGAATCTCACAGGCTTCTTTCAGCTTTTTCTTGGAGAGCATGGAGGACAGCTATGAGCCTCCTAATCTGTGAGCTGACATGAGCACAGAGAGCAAAACTCCTGGCAGGGTTGATGAGGGGCTGCATGCTCTGGTCCCTGACTGTTCACATTTGCCCCAAGCTCTCTCATTCATTATCATAACAATAACAAGTAGAGAGGCAGAAACTGCTCCAGTGCCATTGGATCACTAATTGCTTACTCTCTGCTGAGTCCTTGCCTTTATGCCGGATCCCACTGGGTCCAGGAATGCAGCAGACTCATAACTGCATGGGTCTCAGAGGACCTAGAGTTTGACAGTGAGTTTATGTAGCATGTTAAAATCTTAAATAGATGTAATCCAGTGCTTGCTGTCAGTACGGGTACTGAAAACAGCCCTGTCTGAATCGGTGATCCAGTAGCAAACAGAAGGTTCTTTCTCATCTGTCAAAAGAACATTCACCTCCTTTCAGAGCCCCTTCACATACTACAGCTTGTATTTCATACACATGCTAAAACTGACAACTCTATTTCGCACAAATAGCTAAAGAGGACTAGTATTTCTGGCTCATTACTGACTTTTGATTGATTCTAGACATGTCAGTAACCAATTACTTTAGGGTGAATTTCCAATTACTTTAGGGTTTTGGGTGAATTGACCCTAACCCTGTCATTGATGGACTCAGTGATGCTTAGCTTCTCATTTAGCTCCCAATTATATTACATCTTTTCCCCATAATATTACAGTGTATCATTACTGACTTTTTATACAAACTCCTCTCTCTCTGAGGCATGTATTTTAATAATTTTCTCATCACCAATATTCCAGCCATTTAATGGGATATTGTTGTTTTCTTTTTGAGATGGAGAAAGCCCTAAACAGTAATTTATTACTTTAGCATTTCACAAACTATTTCTTGACAAAAAGAATTCTGTAAAAGTACTGCTATACAACACATAGACACACCCCAAAATACAGAGTTTTAGCATTCTGCACACAAGACTAGCATTTTCAAAGCATTGTTATAGTTAACAACTCATTTCACTGATTTTCAGTGGGACAGACTGATAATTCCCATTAACTTCTTTAAGCACATGTATTTTGTATTATCATCAGGCCACTTTTCACACAGTGCTGGTAATATGGTAGTTATTCCATTCTGAACTGTTCTTCAAGCACTGAAAACTTTTTTAAGGGTTGTGGTTTTACACAGAAAAATATTCTTGTTCATTGGGATTGTAATAGATCGTTAATTTGAAAAGTACAGTTAACAAAAAGACTCTTTTTTTGCCAGAAAAAAATACATGACTGAGCATTGAACTAAATATTTAAATGTAGTCCCCAGAGTCTATGAGTTATAGAGATAATTTCTAATAAATACTCATAACACTTTTAGGCTAGAGAAAATGCATGATATAAATGTTTTCAAGGATTTTAAGAAGCAGAGATAATTTTCATTACCTTCTGCTTATAACAAAAGAATTCTAAACAACAGAATTTAAAGTGGTAGTGTAACCGTAGGATAGGGGCCATGAAACAGAAACTATAGAATCAGGTTGAGATAATTAGTTTGTAACCAAGGTAATAGGTAATGAAGCTAACTGACCGTGGCAAGGTACAATGCTGCTATGTTCCATGTACAGTCCCTACCCAACTGAACAATAGGGTTGGAGATATTAATCTTATGAAGTCATTATGGACAGGTGCACCCACAGCGAGGATACTGCGCATGCCTGCATGAAGGGGGTCACCCAGTGGACACGGGTGCAAGACCACTGATGACCACCAGAGACCCCTGAGGACCACCGACTCAAATCACTGAGCATGCGTGACAGGGAGGAGAATATGGAAATGGATTCTAAGAAATGATTATCACAGGACTGCCTTTTCTGAGAAAGACGATGAATATGTATGTTTTGATCCTACATAACCTGTGTGTTGGTGATCACCTGGCATGCACGTTAGGTGGAGCTATCCCCCGTGCATCCAGCGCTGCAATAAAGAATGCCTGCCTTTTAACACTACATTGGTGTTACGAGGTTTATTCCCGGGTTTCGGTGACAGTAGGGCAGTTGAAGACTGGAAAAATTGAAATTGTCAATAATCTGTTTCATGAACCTCAGAAACAGATTTAAACTCAAGAACCGCATTGTGATGATGTATAGACACCTGACTCTCACTTAAATCTGCAAAAAGGTGGCATCTTCTAAATTCTCAATTCCTTAAAAATATAAACATTTTAATAACTAAAATAGTGTTATTTTTCAAATATTGGTAGAAACATTCCTGCCTGCAGTTATTACAGTTAAGATCAAAATAAAGACCTTGTGTTCAAAGTTTCCTTAAATCTTTCTGAATTACAGTCATGCTTGTGTATTTAAAGCAACAGGGCTGAATCATCTCCTACTGTAATAACAGAAAAGAAGAAAAAATGAAAAAAAAAAAAAGACATCAGTTAGGGAATCCAAATGAAGGTGCAAATCAACTGTTTCATTCTTAAGTATCTTGACAGTAAGTTGTTGTAGACAGGTTTAGTTTTGATTTCTTTCCTTTCTGAATCAACAGAAGCTGATCACCTACAACTATCTGCTATCAGGATACTTACCAGAGTAGTAGACAGTTTGCACCTATTTAGAATCATAGAATGGTTTGAGTTGGAAGGAACTTCAAAGATCATCTAGTTCCAACCCCCCTGCTGCGGGCAGGGACACCCTCCACTAGACCGGGTTATTCAAAGCCCCATCCCACCTGGCCTTAAACGCTTCCAGGGAGGGAACATCCACAACCTCTCTGGGCAACCTGTTCCAGTGCCTCACCACCCTCACACTAAAGAATTTCTTTCTAACATCTAATCTAAATCTACCCTCTTTTTGTTTAAACCCATTACCCCTTGTCCTATCACTACACTCCCTGATAAACTGTTCTTCTCCAGCTTACCTGTAGACCCCTTTAGGTACTGGAAGGCTGCAATTAGATCTCCCTGGAGCCTTCTCTTCTCCAGGCTGAACAACGCCAACTCTCTCAGCCTGTCCTCATAGGAGAGGTGCTCCAGCCCTCTGATCAACTTTGTGGCCCTCCTCTGGACTCTCTCCAACAGCTCCATGTCTCTCCTGTACTGGGGCTCCCAGAGCTGGACGCAGCTCTTTTTCTTTTCTAAGTTGCTCTCTGCTTTTTGGGTTTGGTCTTTTGTCTATATGCGCTAACGTTAGCCACCAAATTATCAGTCAAGACCACTGACTTAGATGGCGTAACTTTACTAGGCTCTAAAAGCAGAAATATGTGAGAAGTTAGAAACCAGATAGGAATGTAAAGACTTTTCAAAGTTGTTTTCTGTTTCTAAGCTGTATTGTACAATAGCCTTTAGCAAAGTAAAAACACTGAGATAGTAGACCTTGCTTCTCCAAACCTATGTTAAATACATCATTACCATTATCTCATAGGCAGAGATCTAAATAGAAATTAAAAGCACAAAAGAAAGGAGAAAACAGAGTATATGGTGTGGGTGTCCCATATATAATCTGTGGTATGCAATATGATCTTTTTGAATTCTTTCCTTTGGATGTTTAAAGGAATTCCCACTACAACCTTTATTCCATTAAACAGAGTAAGTATTATGGTACAGAACAGGTGGTACATTAATGCCTTTGATCATACTATAAACCACATCTCTGTCCAACAGACTATTGGAAATGTAATGAAAATGTAATGAAGGCAAAGTTTTCACTTACCAACTGGTAGCACGGAGCAGAGCTAATTGGACTGTAGTGTAAAATGTTGCAAGACAGAGAAATAGCCAGGTTTATAGTTGCAAGAAATCTGCTTTATTTCAAGCCATGAAGCTACCTGAGGTGTGCCCCATATTTAACCTTTGAAAATCAAAAGTTTCACTTTATATAGCTTACATGAAAGACTATTAGTGTTATTACTGATAAAGTAATTAATTTAACCTTTTTCTATATGTTCCTCGAGACCTGCTGTTAGGCTTTTATGATATTTCATCCTCATCTAATTGGTACATGTCAACTATGGGTCATCAAACCGGTTAGGAACTAAATAAATTCAACAAGGGTTAGTTCTTCCATTCTGTTTCACTGTTTAGAAGCTGGGTGCTTCAGCAAGGATCACAATTAGAAGTACTGAAAGAAGTGTTCACCCATGTCATCCCGAGTTCAGAGTTCTCCATATTCACTCTTTTGAGATGCTTAAAAAGTCAAGGTCCTGGTAGTGTAATATGAAAATTATTACTCACTTCTGTGAGCATATTCTGATCTCCTGTGCCTAGTAATTAATCTCCAGAAGTCCAAATGGTTCAACATCAAAACTTGTTGGGAATAGAGGTCTTTAATGATGTACCAGTGAAGGTGCCCTATTTCTTCTAAAAAAAATATCAAAGTGCAAAATGTGGTGATATGGCTTGAATGTGTTCTCAAATCTGGTATGAAAACTGTCTATGGGAAGCCAAAACATCAACATTATGCTCTACAGAAGCAAGAAAAATAAATGGTGAAATGTCACTGTGTCACTGCATGTAGGTCCCATGCTGCTCATGCTTTCTCTCCTAGAGAGCAAGACGACTCTTAGTTTGTAAGTGCTCCTTTTTTGCCCTACATACTTTTTTTTCTACGTTGTAGAAATAGAAGAACCGAAGAAGATCCAATAAGAGAGATTCCTTCTTTTTTTCTTTTAATGGAACATTTTTTAAAAAAAAGAAAAATAGCTGATGGTAAAAATGATAATTTGCAGTTATAAACAAATGCCAACATGATATAAGTATGTCATACAGTTGGTACCATGCATACTTCTGCATGTATGTATGTATATACATGTATAAAAACAAATTAGAAACATGCATGAATGTAAATTTATGTATGTATGTAGCCAAAGATATAAATACCTTTATGTATGCATGTATTATAATGCTTGCATAAAATTTCCTTTTAGAGGATCTCAGAACCACTTTATAGACTTCACCAAATTACTGAGAACCAAGATACAAGATGTACAACTACCTGAAAGGAGGTGGTAGCCAGGTGGGTGTTGGTGTCTTCTCTCAAGTAACAAGTGACAGGACAAGAGCAAATGGCCTGAAGTTGTACTAGGAGAGGTTTAAATTGGATATTAGGAAAAAATTCTTCACCAAAAGGGTTATCAAGCATTGGACCAGGCTGCCCAGGGAAGTGGTGGGGTCACAGTCCCTGGAAGTATTTAAAAGATGTGTAGATGTGGTGCTTGAGGACATGATTTAGTGGCTGGACTTAGCAGTGCTGGGTTAACAGTTGGACTTGATGATTTTATGGATCTTTTCCAGCCTAAACGATTCTATGAAGAATCCTCACATTTCTTTAAAGTAAAAACCACCTTGCTTTTTCATCCCACTCCTCACCAGCCTTTAAAATCTTCCAGCCTCAGGATGAGTGGCATAACATCCTACCAGTTAGAAAATAAAACTATAGCACTTGTTACAAAGAAACTGTAAGAGCTACTGCTCCATGAGGCAAATTTGGGTTATAATAGAGATTCTGAAATAAAACAACGCTATAGTTTATTTGTATTTATGACTACAATAAACCCAGTAACAAAGATCATCTTGAAATAAAACATCTTGGGCCACAATTTTATATTAGCATTTGTATAGTTACTCTGATTTTACTACAGTATGTATAATCCAAATATAATTTTATGAAAGGGGAAAAAAAAAGGGCATTGTGAACAATACCTGCAAATAGGAACATTAGTTTTTTACTCTTGGGTGAGTAGTAGTGACATTTAGTGGCTCCAGCTATTGAATGATAAATGCTGTTAAAATTATTACAAAGATTCTCTATACAGAACCTCCAAGACCATTTCCTTTTACATTTCTTGAAATTGTAATTAAATACAATGATTTCATTAAAACTATTTGAGTTTTACCAAAGCAAACAAATTCCTCAACACCCTTATCTAACACAATTTCTTTTCATTAAAACACATTAAGTAGAGTATTAACTAAACTGACATTACTAGCCACTTAAACAAAAGTGCTGTATTTGTCCTTGGATTTTACACGGGTACCTAGCAGCAGATAAATTCCTAAGAAGACAAAAGGTTTGTTATCTCAGTGGGTACCACTGTACTCTCAAATGCCACTAAATTTGGCCTACGGGCAAGAGCTATCTTGCATTTTCAACACCTTCTTGTTTTTTCCTAAGTATCACCTTTTGTATGATTTAGGCTTTCAAGCTTCTAAAAAGACTGCAGAGAACATTTTTGTCCTATAGAGATGAGGTATACCAAGATTTTTTCATTCCCTGGAGTGAGGATTCCATAACCACCTTTGCCTCCTGAGCAGCACAGCAGGACCTCTGCACTCCCATCCCTGCCTCGTCTCCTGCCCCACCAGCTGAGTGGGGAACCACTGTAGGGAAGAAGCTGCCAGAGACTGTTCTGTGGCTGCAAGGAAGATTTGTGTGCCTTCTTGCATGCAAATACATGTCAAATACGGAGAAAATAAGGGAGACAATACTTGTATCTGTTCAAGCTCTGTGGGAAATGGGAGTGTCCTGTAGAACTTTTTCCCAAATCATATTTCCCAGAAGGGAATCCAAATAGACAACCAGAGCAACAGATTCTCTGGGCTAAAATTTGAACTTAACATATTACAATTTTCAGCCCAACTTTATAAAAGACATCCAAAATGCGTGTAAAATGAGGATCTTGAGAATCACCTAGAGGACTGTTGCTAGATAGTGAGCTTTCATTCCTTAAACATTACCTGCCTTCCCTATACCAGTGTCACCGAAACCCGGGAATAAACCTCGTAACACCAATGTAGTGTTAAAAGGCAGGCATTCTTTATTGCAGCGCTGGATGCACGGGGGATAGCTCCACCCAACGTGCATACCAGGTGATCACCAACATACAGGTTATGTAGGATCAAAACATACATATTCATCATCTTTCTCAGAAAAGGCAGTCCTATGATAATCATTTCTTAGAATCCATTTCCATATTCTCCTCCCCGTCACGCATGCTCAGTGATTTGAGTCGGTGGTCCTCAAGGGTGTCTGGTGGTCGTCAGTGGTCTTGCACCCGTGTCCACTGGGTGACCCCCTTCATGCAGGCATGTGCAGTGTCCTTGCTGTGGGTGCACCTGCACCTGTCCATAGCAACTTACTTCATAAGATTAATATCTCCAACCCTATTGTTCAGTTGGGTAGGGACTGTACGTGGAACATAGCAGCATTGTATCTTGCCACGGTCACCTTGCCACTTGCCACGGTTAGTTAGCTTCATTACCTATTACCTTGGTTATAAACTAATTACCTCAACCTGATTCTATAGTTTCTATTTCACGTCCCCAATCCTATGGTTACACCAGCAAATGACATATTTGCACCAGCTGCATTTATTTCCCTTTTCTTCAGTGGGAGTGTCAGATATAATGCATTTCAGAAAAGCACAGCTGGATGTCTATTAAAAAAAGAGGAAGACTTCCCACTGACTGCAGCATGAAAACCAAGGTCTTATTAGTCTTCCAAAAAGAGGTTTAAAACATCTTCTGTAAATTAAAAAAAAAAAAAAATCTGCAATTTTTAGTAAAAATTCAGCACATATATAACTGTAAAAAAAAAAAGGTAGAAATTATGGGGAAAGATGACGGGTTTTTAATGCAATCCGTTTAACCTTGCTCTTAAAAGTATTAGGTTTCTATTGTCTTCACTTGCAGAAGGCCTATGAACTGCCAGTGGAAGTCTTTTGCAGTGTGATCACTGTTTTCTTTTTCAAGTGAAACTTTCAAAACAAGTTGGCTAATTAATGAGTACATAAAAGATGTATTTATGCCTTCACAGCAAATTTTGTGAAATTAGTTTTCTTGCATATTATAAAAGCACAAGTTATAAAGCAACTGGCTGTGATGTCAAAAATGTGAGTGTGTCGTCATCAAATGAAATGGAGAGAGTGAAGTCTGGCTAATAGAAAATACTTGTTAATATCGGCATTTCAGATATTGTGGAAAATAGTACATAAAATAAAGATCCAGTTTACTCCAAAGTGATCATTACTCTGCAAAGAAAGACTCGAGTGCTTCTAACAAACAAAATTTAATGAGAAGGAAGATGTTGCCTAATGTAGCTGTAGAAAATGAAAAGGTCTTGCCACCCAGAGTACAGACATTAGTATCAGAACTGTCAATTACTTCTGAGCAGCTGCGCAAAGCCTGCTAATTTCTGCTAACTTGAACAATGTCACAATCCTATTTTCTTACTGCAACTAAGAAATTTGAACTGCCAGATTTACTTTTGTTCAGTCACATGGGTAGGAAAGATCTAGAAGATGAAAAACCCATTAAAAAACCCCAGCCTTTAAGAACAGCATTGTGTAAGAAGAAGAAGTTTTAAAACATTTGAGAAGGAAGTGGGAGGAAAGGAAGGAAGAATTTGGAAATCTTCTTTCAAAGTTTAATTTAAAATAGCATTTTGAGATTCAAACAATTCCTTGCAGCCAGCAAATCTTGTAAACAACCACACAGTAATATACATACATCAGGAAGAAAAGGTTAAACTGATTACAGATGAAAAGTAAATTACTTCATAATAGTCATCACCAAAGTAAAAGATTAAAGATGTGGTGGGTTGACCCTGGCTGAGGGTCAGGTGCCCACCAGAGCCTCTCTATCACTCCCCTCTTTCATTAGACAGGGGAGAAAAGGTACAATAAAAGAAAACTTACGGGTCGAGATAAGGACAGGGAGAGATCATTCTCTAATTATCATCACGAGCAAAACAGACCGAACTTAGAGAGGGAATTCATCTTATTTATTACTAAGCAAAACAGAGCAGAGGAATGAGAAATAAAACCAAAATCTTAAAACACCTCCCCCCACCCCTCCCATCTTCCCGGGCTCAACTTCACTCCTGGCTTCAACCTCCGCCCCCAGTGGCACAGGGGGACGGGGAGTGGGGGTTACGGTCAGTTCCTCATGCGGTGTTTCTGCCGCTTCTTCATCCTCAGGGGGAGGATTCATTGTTCCCCCGCTCCAGCGTGGGGTCCCTCTCACGGGAGACAGTCCTTCATGGCCTTCTCCAACGTGAGTCTCCTCCACGGGGTGCAGACCTTCAGGAGCAAACTGCTCCAGCGTGGGTCCCCCACGGGGTCACAAGTCCTGCCAGAAAACCTGCTCTGGCGTGGGCTCCTCTCTCCACGGATCCACAGGTCCTGCCAGGAGCTTGCTCCAGCGCGGGCTTCCCACGGGGTCACAGCCTCCTTCAGGTGTCTCCACCTGCTCCGGCGTGGGGTCCTCCACGGGCTGCAGGTGGAATCTCTACACCCCCTCATCCTCCCTCCATGGGCTGCAGGGGGACAGCCTGCTTCACCATGGTCTTCACCACGGGCTGCAGGGGAATCTCTGCTCTGGCACCTGGAGCACCTCCTCCCCTCCTTCTTCACTGACCTTGGTGTCTGCAGATGTTCTTACATCTTCTCACTCCTCTCTCTGGCTGCAAAAGCGATCTCTAACTGTTTTTCTCTTTCTTAAATATGTTATCACAGAGGCGCTGATTGGCTTGGCCTTGGCCAGCGGCGGGTCCGTCTAGGAGCCGGCTGGCATTGGCTCTATCAGACACAGGGGAAGCTTCTAGCAGCTTCTCACAGGAGCCACCCCTGTAGCCCCCCCGCTACCAAAACCTTGCCACGCAAAACCAACACAAAAGAGCACAAACCATGTATTTAGGATATGAGGAAATTGTCTATTACTGTGTTTCTTGAGCTAAAAGGTGGAAGAAGAGAGGGTAAAGATGACTTTCCACCATTTCTGTGCTCTCCCACTCTTTGTTTGAACTCTCAAGTTGTAAGGCAACTCCAGTTTGTGATCTGTGTCTCTTCCAGTGGCACTCTAAATGCAGGTGGAAGACAAGAATATGAGGAGTTATGGCTTTATTTTCTCCAAACATCAGAAAAAGTCTTCACTGAAAATGGAATGAGATACCACAAAAAAATCAGGACACCAGGTGTCCAAGAAGAAATCTGTTCTGAATCTAGCACAGATTGCAGTATTTATTTTTTTTTTATTGTGGGCCAGTGGGAACCCAACCATTTTTCTTTTAAGTAACCTAAACAATAATGTTTTATTAGAAATGAGCCACTGGAAAGCAAAATATGTCTGACTTCTGTGAATATCCTGTCCTTCCTCTTAGGGAATAAAAGAAAAAAAAAGTAGTAGGAAGTGATAGAGATGGACAGCTTATAATAGCTTCTAGAACAGCAAAAAGGGAGCAAAGTAAAAAGAGGAGGCAACCATGAAACTAAGGTTTATGAATCAGTTCCTCCTGGTATCATCAAAGGAGCTAAGTAAAATGGGAAATTCTCTGATGCTTTTTAAAACAGTTGTAGAACTTGCAGCACTATTTGTGCTCTCACCACCCAATAGAGGAATTTTGGGTGAAAGCTGTACCAAGAATTTCTTTAATGACTCATTTATATATGAAGGTGCACAAGGATATGACCTTCTTATCCTAGGCTAGCACATCTACAAATAAAGTTTGTCAGAGATGTCTGATTAGGAACCCCTCAGCAGGGATGACTTTGTATTTAGCCAAGCCTTGAACTGTGAAATGACCCTTCACTATCCAAAACATCCATTGACTTAACACTGTGTCAGACTCATGATTTTAACCTGACTGTGCCCCTTTAATTGGTTTATCACTGATTTAAATTGGTCATTAATCTCTCGCATTGTGTCTCCTCTTTATTGTCGGAGCTTCACTTGTTTATGTAGCACATTTTCCAGCAATTCATTTGATTTTGCTGCACAGCTATTTCTTTACATAAATCATTTTTATTTGAACACTCATTTTCAGCATAGGCAGGAAAAATTTCACTAAGAGAAAATCATTTTGACACTGCAGTAAATGGGTGACTCGTCAGGTATTTATTATCTTTGGTCAGCCCTTTGACACTTATTGTTGGTAGAGCAGCAAAGCAGTCCCAGTCCCTTAGGTAATTAGTTCATACTAGTGAATCAAAGCTCCCTAATTAATTCTATTCCCAGAATCAACAAAAGGAGCATGTGTGAAGGGGGGGTGTGTGCGTGCGTGCGTGTGTGTGTGTGTGTGTGTGTGTGTGTTGGAGAATATGTGCTTGTGCGTGCATGAGAGAGAAGGGAAAAAACCTGGCAACCCCAACCCTGCACATATTATCATGTGATCTGCCTCATTTTGCCCTATCCATCTTGCCTTATTGGAAGCTCCTTAACTGATGAATGAGGACTTTATCAAGCCTGGCAGGAGTCGTTATGTCTGTGATTTTCCTTGAAATGTATCTGTCATGCAGCTCAAAATTAAATCGCCAGTTTTGGGCCTAACCAGAGACAGGGCAGTGACTCAAAGCACTCAGAAGGGAATGAATGATTAATGCAGTTTATAGACAGAATAGCGCTTTTTCTGTCTCATGTGCTTTTTGTATGTAACCTCCAGTGGTTCAGCTTCGGATGGATCTAATGAAAACGGACTGGATGTTTTCCACCTTCTCTTCAGAGCATGCTGTACGATTTATCCACTGACAAAATGTGCTAATGAAATGTCACCTTGGACAGCTTGCTAAAGGATTGATGGGCTGAAAGTTTTGCACTTTATTTAACTTTTACAGGAAAAATGAATAAGTCCTCCAAACTCTGTATGATATAGAGATTCATTATGGTTTCCCAGTCAGGAAGGAGTAGCTGCACTAGGTTAGAAAAGGGGGGTATGGCAAACAGGTGAGAATAACGTGAAACAAATAACTACATAAAAAAGCTGGGGTGTATGTCTTCATTGCACTCAAAGACATAAATTATGGTTGAGCTGCATAACTTTTTAAAGTAATTCTATTTATCTGATTGAAATTTCATTTAAAAAAAAAATTAGTGATTTCCGCCTTCTTACTACACACCAGCCTTTTACATCCTTTCATCTTGGGGTTACATCCAATGTTTTCAAACTTCCATAAGACCAATGAATAATGAATTATGATATGAATTTTACTGTAATAATTCTAGTATGCTTCGTATTCTGACTTTTCCTGAGAATAAAAAAAAAAAAAATTAAAAAAACCCCCCACAAATCAAGAACATTACCTGAATGATAGCTAAATGCTCACTATTGATATCTAAGGTGCCCCTTTATATTTTGTACCTTATACTCCTTTCACTTTCTCTTTTCCTGGAAGTGTGTATAACTTGCCTAGCTAGAGAAAAGATCCAACATAAGGTAAACAACATAAGGTTGTTTACCTTATGTTACCAACATAAGGTAAACAACCAATATGATACATTAAAGGAACTGCTATATTCCCTATCCAGGCATATGAATATTCTTCCACTTAGGTCTTGTTTCTTATTATATACTAAACTCTTTGGGTCAGGACTCAGATCCTTTGATTAGCCATGCAATCGACATACTTTATGCCACTAAAAAGGTACTAATGTTGCTATTTTATGTTCATTACAATTCACAAATACTTTTACAAAACATTTTTCCAATACACAAGAGTTGACATGTTCTTCAAAACTTTAGTCTTTCAAGGGGCAAATAGGATCAGCTCACAAAGCTGGTATCTGCTGGCTGTAAATTTGTTATCTCCCTCCTGAAGTCAATTACTATTCATCCAGGATGTGTGTGTCTTGTTCTCAGGATTATGCAAGCTGCCACATGCCCACCTCACTGTGACCCAACTCCAGAAGGCACAAATTGAATCTAGCAAATTTTCCACACAGAAATGCTGCAGAAGAGCACGCAAACAGGATTCTGCCCTCAAACTGTGCTTCACTCCAGCATAACATCAGGGGGTTTCTACATCTCTAAATTCGGAGACATCCTTGCTCTTACTCCAAGTGGAAGTGATCTTCTGTGACATTTCCCTTAAATTCTCTTTCTCCAGAGCACTATGCCTCTTAGACAGAGGAAAAAGGGCAGAAATAATGCAAGGACAAGCCAAAGAGTTCTAATACCTTCATTTCTTTCTCCGTCCCCCTGTTTCCCCGTTTGAAGTCAGTTTCCCACCTCACAGGGATAGGCAGAAGCTTTAAGACTGTCAGATGCCCAAAAAGCGCACTGAAAAAGGAATGTCCTTGCATCTACTACAACTGGTAATGTTGTGCAAAGGAGGCTTCCTTACCTGGACAAAACAAGCTTTAAATAAATGTTGGGATAAATATTATATTAATTTGTCCCTTTATGTTTACTCAAGATCTTCAAAGCCAGCTAACAGAAGGGGCACCTTCTCAGGACAATGATGTACCTCATCCCCACTTCCTGAAACCCAGCTGTTTTCAGCCATTTTCCCAGAAACTCCTTAAGTTGTGGCAGGCAAAAGCTGAATATGCAATTTTGTATTTTCTTTTCCCAGAGAGGAATGTTCTACTTTGGATACAACCATGTTCTCTAAAACAGTGGCTGCTGTATAAGTTTTAGGGAAAGAAGTCTGACTTTTCCCATAAGAGTTTTTCTTTTGCTAGCATCAGCAAAATTGTACTAAATACATGACACTTTTTGTACACATACCACATTCTATAAGCACCATCTGAGAGGTAAAAATCTGAACTTCACTGCAATTAGAAATAAGGCTTAACCAGCAAGAAGAACCATGAAATAAACACCCACACACAAAGGGACTGTCTGCTCTGTTTTAGTCCCTGCTGTTCCTGGGTCACTCCAACACCCACTTCTTCTACTCCCCAAACCTTTTACCAGACTGTTTATGTATTGTCATTCAGATCCATAGTAAAGGCTGTTGAATACAGGGGGATCTTCCATACAAGAAACACTACGTTTAGTTGTATTGCCTGTAAAAACCAGTTTTTTACAAAAGAAACTAATGGAAACACTGAAATGTGTACTAATCACACAGTATACGTGTCCTCTCTCAGTTAGTTCTTTACCAGTCACTTAAGGTTTATTCCTAATGAGGGAAGAGGATGCAAAATGAAACTTTTCACAGAGCAAATTATTTTCTTCATTGCTTCTCCTTGCTCCTCTTATGTCATGCAAGCATATTTCCAGACACTCCAGAGCTTATTATTTTTAATTTATAATTACATAAAAATACCATTATCATTTTCCTAGTTTCAGCTGAGACAGTTATTTTTCTTTCTAGTAGCTGGTATAGTGTTGTGTTTTGGGTTTAGTATGAGAGCCATGTTGATAACACACGGATGTTTTCAGTTGTTGCTGGGTAGTTGTTGTGTCTACACTAAGTCCAGGACTTTTCAGCTTCCCACACCCTGCCAGGTGCACAAGAAGCTCAAGAGCGCAGCCAGGGCAGCTGACCCAGGCTGGCCAAAGGGATGTTCCCCACCATAGAACATCATGCTCTGGATATAACTGGGGAAGCGAGCTGGGAGGTGGGATTGCTGCTCGGAAACAGACTGGGCATCGGGGGTTTTTTCTCTTCTGCATGTGGAGAGCAATTGCATTTGTGTATGGGTTGTTTATTATTATTGTTGTTATTATTATCTTCCTTTTTTATCCTTTTAAACTGTCTTTATCTCAACTGACTAGGTTTTTTTCTTTCATTATCCTCCTCATCCCCTTTGTGGGGGGATGCATGGTGCTTAGCTGCCAGCTGGAGTTAAACCACGACAATCATAAAAAATATATCCATATACTCAGTAAAGGATTTCAAAATAAAGGTAATGGATTCCCTACCACGGCTGTAGCATGGCAGCTGCTTTTTACCTTAATCATAGTGGATTTATTAGTACAGTGAGTGTCCATTTCTTGCCTCCTTTTGTTGCTGCTGTGGTTATAGGCTCTCTGGGGCAGACACTAACTACTGATATATGCATGTCAAGAGCAAGAGGAACCATGACCAGGTTCTCTCGGCACTATCACAATAAAAAAATATAATAATTAGAGTAATAACAAAAATTTAGGATTTCCAGTTGCAACTGCTAACAGTTGGTTTAGAAATGAAACTGTTTGCCTTTGATTTGCAAATTATCTGCCATAATCAGCTTTCCCACACCATTAACTGCATGTGCGGTAATACCATTCAGTAGGATTTCCTTTAAAGTTTTATGACGTATATGTGTGTCAAAAGCAAACTAAACCTCTGGCATGCTACCTATTCTGCAAAGGCATGTTATACACATTTGCCTCTGTTTATCTGCACATACACTACATGATGTCCTTGAATATAGTGGGGCAAAGATCACAGCTCATGCAGCTCCGTGGATGCAAAAGGAGTGAAAACAACTTGGTTCATTGAATGTCTGCTGCTATTGCCAACTGTTTTTAAACAACAGAAGAAAAGAAAATCTGTGTTGAACTGTTCAGCTGGCTACCTGAAAGACAAAGATAAAGATAAGAATAGCTCATCTCGTGCTGTTATGCCCATGGTACTCCAAAGCTTTTAGATGATAGTGTTACCTTACATATTACTAATGTATAAAGTCTTAGAATATTCATGTACAACTGGGTGAGTTAAGGACTAAATTAAAGAAAAGCATCTCCTCTGAAGGCTCTTGCATGACAAGTTAAATATAATCTTTAATTCTATTTTACAGCATTTTTTACAACATTGTTTCTCTAATCTCTACAGTGGTTAAAAAAAGGATTAGAAGTCAAAAATATCAAAAATATTCCCCAAAAGTATCGTATGTAATTCATGCAGCTATTCAGTCTCCATTCTAGCACACATACAAGGAAAAGTTTAATAAATAATTCTCCAACCACAGACTATATTCAACGCAAACACACAGAGTCAGGATTAGGGTTGCCCCAAGTATTGCTTTGTTATTATTGAAATAAATCAAATTATGCCTCGCACTAAAAGACAGACATTAGCAACATCAAAAGAAATTTGGAATTTACATACTTTAAAGACTGCTTGCAAATTATAAACCTTAGGAAACAGTATGCGTCATATCAGCCTTGGGTTCAGTCCTATAATTCCTACTCGTTCCTTTGCTGCCAGAGCAAGCTATTGTGTGGTAGGATCTGCTTCAGCACACCCTTATGCAGACTGCTGTGGAGCTCCCACAGAAACTTAATGGAAACATTAGTTGCCCTCCGCTAGAAGAGAAAAGGAGTCATACAGAAACAAAGGTCTCTCAGTCAAGGACTGAATACTTCCCTGAACACACTTCTGATTTATGTGGGGTAAAAACTCTTTTGATATCAGATTAATTTAGCCAACTGGAGTCAACCATCTTCTTCTTAACAGCACTGTCAATACATAAGAAAGTCTTCATTACTTCCCATGAAGACAATGGAAGAAAAGTGAACAAACAGCAAGTGTTGTTAAAGACAACCCTTTAGCAGGATACTTTATTACCTTTGCAGAGAGAACTATTCTATTTCCAGACATCTTACAGCATAGCATAGCAAACACGGTGTTCAACATCAATGAAATAATAATAAGTTTACAATGATAAATACCCCAGAATATTAAAATTCTAGAACTAATACTGACTGTACAACCCGGACTTACACCAGTGGACATACATCTTTCAATTTCAACTAACCCCACACAGTTTCCAGGTGGAAGATTACATTCTTTTTTTTTTTTTTTTTTCTTTTTCAAAGACCCTTTTACTTCACTGAGAAGTTGGTGGTCATTTACGTAAATATTAGTTCAGTGTTTTCTCCTTGATGTTTTGTTCATGCTTTAATTAGGGTCCAGTGCTAAAATGCTATCCTATCACCTAATATTGCATACATACAATAACGAGATTTGTTACTGCATGTAAGCATCCCATATTTATGTTTCCTTCTTGTGAGAGGAGAATGTCTAAATGTTAGTGTTGAAGTCTAGCAAGATAAGAGTCAAAGGTACCCATAAACTCTGACTGTTTAAGTTAAAACATCTGTAACTTTTTTGTTAGAGAATTCAATAACATATAGCGCTTAACATATTTAAAAGATATCTTGCGTTGGTTTCCTTTTTAGCTGCAAGCACTCAGCACTTCTGCAAATCAGATTTCAGGACTCCCGTCAGGCATTCGAAAAAACAAGGCACACCAAATCAGTTTGTTTAATTTTGTGATAGGGGTGGAACCCAATTTCTCAGTGCAGGTTTCAGTAGCCTTGACTATTGCTTATCTCCATACTGCCTCTCTCCTCATTCAGCTTCCATCTCTGCAGCAGCTGAAGAAGCCTCCTTCACTATTGCAGAGTCAAGATGTGGATACAGGAAATCTATGAATATGTATTTGTGATGCACATTCACCAGACAGATCTTAACCTTCCCAAGGGTAGAGATTTTACTCCTTCCAGTTGATGGCTCCAGAGAGCCAGCAGCAGTGTCTCCATTTCTTCCATTTCTCTAGTTGAATCCTGGGTACAATGAAAAAGTCTTGTTATTTTAAAACTAACATTTGGGTGGGCTTTCAAGGGAAAAGAAAAAAAAAATCAATAAATATGATTTCAACCTGAACACTTAGGCAATGAAATACACAGATTTATAATGGGAATTATCAAGAAACTTAAGTGCTAAAGTGCTAGCTGCATCTTCATACTGGAGGACCAATTTCTCTATAATAGCAAATAAATCACTGGAACAGAAGATACTGAAATTTCCCATGACTACTCATATGCATTAAAAAATGCAGATACAGAACCTGCTATGAAGTCTGTGAATCAATTCCTGCCTGCTTTTTACTCTCTTACTGACATTTTTTCAGATAGTATCACAGCCTTTCAAATTTGGTAAGAAGTCTGTCTTCAATGTTATAACGCAAAGACAATGCAAATGAAGGCTTGAGTGCAGGTGCTAAATTAGCAAGGTTTGTGATAATTATTTCATTTCAGTCTGTTCATGCTGGGTATTATAATACCTAATACATATATTATCAAGCACACTCAATGCAGCTCACCTTGGTGAATATTAATAGCACTATTAAAACACAATTACAAAACACCATACATAGTTGTTAATAGCTACTAACACCTTGTTTTATGGAATTTGTTCAAGGTCTTGAAATTGTTTAGCAGGCAAGTTATCAGTTTCAAGAGTCAGACACTGTTGAGTCTTACATGCACTAGAGCTGATGAAAATTTTCCACTCTGATGTTCTTTTCATAGATGAAAATTATTTTATTATACTTTCAAGCACTGAGATTTTGTGGAAAATAATAATTCTTTTGCACTGAGAAGGGCATTCTTCTGACATTTGCACACCAAAAATGTTCAATATAAAACCCTTCAGACAATATCTTTGGGTTGTCAGATACAGACAAACAGTTTTCACATATTTTATGTAAGCCAGCGCTTTACAAAGAAAAACGAGGATGAAAACTTTGTTACTGCATTGTGACTAATATCTCACTCCCTACTCATGCCACCTCATTTGCTGATCCAATTAACCAGGACAGAATTAACTACTAAATGATGTGCTTATGATTCATGTTAATGGTACTTCTAAACAGATTCATAATGAGTCTCTGATGCATTTACTCAAGTCCAGATCCTGAGAATATTACTTGAATTTTAAATCTTTACACTAGCAATCCCTTATAAAGCCAAAATTCTGTCTACATGGAATTTGCAAAAGCATGAACAAAGATAAAGTTTGCAAAGGAGTAAATACAAGATTGTCACCAAGATTGTCAGAAACCGTTCCTCTAATTTAAAAATTGGAATTATTATGGTTGTAAAATAGCTATTACTAAGAAATATCATTCTTATTTTTGCACAATGCTTGATTTTTTGGAAGAAGACAGCAAAATATCTTCTGGGGTGAAAAAACTGTGAACATACTAGTAGACAGTAACCTAAGCAAGTACTGGGAGATAAGGATCTCACTGTACGTGGAAAGATCTTTATGGTAGTACCTAACCTCACTCAAAGGGTTCCTTTGAAGTGCTATGTATAAACCATGGGAAGAAAAAGAGGACTAAGTAGAAGTCTGTAGTTTGTTTAAACGTTGGTTACACTCCACCTAGTGTCAGAAAAGAGAGGGCAAGAAACTTAAATCAACACATATAACTGAGGAAATATAATTGCTTTAACAGATAATTTCATGTTTGAAATCATAAGAGGAAGGGTTGTGGTTAAAGTTACCAGAACTGCATAAAGAAAAGGACACTAGGAAATGGAAAGGGTTGCAGAATGTGGTTTTAGCAACAGGGAAGCATGTGCCACATAGAGCAATTATTCTCCGGACTCTGAGAAAAACAGAGGAAAATGCATTTCAAATACTAGCAGAAGGAGGCTGGCGATCTCTGGCTAAAAACAGCACACCAACACACTCTAAAAAAGTTACACCATACTCTCACATGAATTCAGGCTTAAGACAGGATTTAGTCTCTGTGGTGAGACTTCTGGGGAGATGCACAAGTAGAAGGAACATCCAGCATCAATACACTCCACTCCAAACTTTTACAGGTGTGTATATCAGCCAATATATTTCATGAAATTATCAAGCTTTAGCTTAAAACTCCACTGGATTTTCATCCTGCTTATTTTCATGTTCTTCTCAAGTTTCTAATTATCTTTTCAATAGATAATTTTGGTAATAAACAACTTTGGAACATGAACTGTTGGCCATTATTAAAGGGAGGAGAAATGTTAATCTTTTGCAAAATCTCCAATAAGAACTAGGATGAGTTACTGGGATGTTGTTTAAAAGGTTCAGAAGTGGTATGGGCATGGTGCAGGAGAGTGCCTTCTGTAAAAGAAGCTGTGAGGATGCTACCAACATCACTGGGGAGCAAAAGAATTATAAGCATGTACAGAAGTGACAGAAAAGTCTGGGGAGTGAGAAAATGAGAATCATAAATATGTGGAAGAAATATTATCAATACAACCCAGCTAATAGTGTCAGTGAGACTATAGGTGCTTGTTCTAGGGTTCAAGTAGGAAAACTTTAGAAAGCTTTAATATTTTTCAGTGCAGATGAAGCACTTAAACTTAGTTTGGAAGTCTGTGTCTAGAAAGGGGCCTTAGCTCTCCAGAGATTCAATTTTGCCATTCCTACTTTCAGTATGGAAGAAATGAGACAAACAATCTCTTTTCATGTAGTCTTCACCCTTTCTTTCATGCTAGGAGCCAAGGGACTAAAATGCAAACGAGGGGTGTTTGATGTACTCCCCTGGGCTGTTTCAAGCCACCTCCTGTGACTAGCTTCCACAAAACAGCTATAATCCCTGTTTTCAGCTATATATGAGAGACCAAGGAACAAAGCCTCAGCCATGCCAACTCTGAATTTTCTGAGAGTCTTCTCACTCACTACAGTGAAATCTGGACTCTGTCAAGGTCACCAGGAAGGACATAGTGGAATTTAATGTGTGGACAGGTGGAAACAAAGTTCCTGCCTATTTTTGTATTGCTTTGCTTACTTTCTACCTGTTTATGTTACTGTTTGTTGGGGGTTTTTTACACATATTTCACAATCTCTGAATGTTTTGTGTTCTGCTGTCACTGAGCCATACAATTTACACTTGTTTTGGCACTAGCTTGGGTGACTTTTTCAAGTTACCAGGTGGAAGAAGTCAACTTCAGCAAAGGTTCACACTTTGCAATTAAAAATCCTAAAAGGATTGTTAAGTAAATGTTAAGGTAAGAAGATTTTCTTTTACAATTGAGCTAATGGTCAATTTTTTTGTATAGGTGAGATTTGTGTATTTTGAAGTGACATCTGAGAAAAGTAGATGTTCTAAAGAGCTGGCAAAGTATCCATTCGAAGAAAAGCAAAGTATGGGTTTTCACCAAAGCCAGAAGAAATTTGGCATTGATTTTCATATGAGAAGCAGCAAATTGTTTATCTTCAAGAAACTGAGAGTTGCTTGAGGGAAAAATAGTTTGTGGGAGCAATGCCTTGAAAACAGGGATTCTTGGCATAGTTGAGAATGGGGTGGGGAAAAGTCAAATTTTCAAAGTAAAGATTCTGCAAAGTGATTTTACCACCTACTCTCAGATGTCCTAAAACACAAATATATCACAAGCCTGAGTAAAAAATGCACAGTTATAGCAGAATGCAGCAGGCAGCCATTTCTACATGCATATATAAAACAAATGTAAGTTGCTTTTTGCATCACTGCAATTTCCTATAGTAAAATCCAACCTCTGCAAAGATCAGTGCTGACATACTTTTTCATGACCACCAGAAAAGCTTCTGTAAATACATTTTGAGGGCAGAAACTACATAGCCACACAAGGTTGTATTTCCAGTGATTTAGATCATTAAAAGAAAAAACAAATGGCACCAAACAGAGAAGATACGAACAAGAACCAATTATTACACGTTACAGTAGGTACATATGGAAAGCAAGGGTGCAGGAAAATATTGTTCAAAGTACCATCCTAGTTCTAGCTAAGAAATAAGATAAAATAGCAGCAAAAATCACTAAGATTCCTACTGAAAGCTGAAATACTGGGAAGGGCAGAGAAGAGGAGAAAAGGAACTGTGGGTCATCCTTTCAAATACTCCTCTAGAAAAAGGTGAACATAGTATTTGGTGCCTAGTTTTACTTCAATAACAAGAAGTACACCTTTCTTCTGCACATTACTCAGGATACCAGCTAAACTGTGCTATTCTGGACATACCAATTTAAAAAGTCTGACTAAAAGAGTTCCTGGATTTATTTAGGTTTTTTATATATCAGTTACTGAAGATCCTTTGAGTATATTCTTGTGATTTAGGCTGGAATCTGACAGGTACCAGCTGTGTTAATCTGCTATGTCTAATCACATACTTCTGCTATTTTGCTCTTTTTCTCAGACATGTTCTTTTTATTTCCAGCTTCAGATTTTACTTGGCTAATGTAAATTACTAGGGCTTTTGGCAGTTTTAATTTGCACATTTTCCTCTGTGCTTTGTTCCGTCTTTTGATTGCCCTGTTTCCTCCATGTAAGCTTTCTCTCTGAGCTTCACATGGTCTCTTTTGCAGACATTGTGTACTGCAGGTCTCCTGCAGCAATGCTCAGGTCTCTCTTCTGCTATAGCCTCCACTTTGTCTATCTCTAAACACTGCAATGCACAAAATAAAATCCCGCTTTGTGAAAATAAAATCTGTGGTGAATTCAGACATAACTCTACCATCTGGGACAAGCTATCTGCTTACATGCTGGAAGGCAAGAGTTCCCTGAGTTCAAAGGAAAGGAGACTAAACCAAAGCTGACTACCTCTGTGCAGTCAGAAGATGAGTAACAATGTACTGATCTTGTACATTTTGGAGGAGTGCTTTAGAAGAAGTCAGTTTTGGTTAAAGGACCTCGGGGTTCATAGTATTCTCTCTACAGTATTGTAGGACCTGTTCCAGCATATAAAAAGTCAATGGGATCCCTTTTGTTTATTTCAGTGGATATAAAGGCTATATTTAAGCCCTTAGGCTATACAAAAGCCGTTAAGGAGACTCAAAAAAAAAAATGCGACATTGAGTAGAGCTCAATATTTCTCCCAGATATAATGAAACTGCACATTTGTGGGTACTTTTGAAGGTAACACATCCATAAAAGGTATGCTTTCACTCTTTATTTTTTCCCTTCCACAGCAAGACAAAGCAAGTGTCACTTATTTTAATAAAAAATAATTTTACCCTTCATGACATCTTGCTGAGAGATGCACATCATTTCTGATTAGGCATCATATGGATGGTCTAAGCAGTTTAGCACTCCGTGTCAGAGGCTTTGAGGAGACAAAAAAGTCTCTGTTTTTCATCTTGGTTGGTCAACCATAAAGAAGAACAATGCTTAAACATTAAACAATTGCTTAAATTTTAAAGATGACATTTTTCTTGTTAATGTTTAAGCACTGTTGCAGAATGTTGAAACTGGTTTATAGTCTGAGATGGACCCTACTAGTGGCATCACTGTCTTCTCTCAGCAAGATGGCCTTCAGAAATTGGCAGCATATAAATGACAATTGTGATTATCACAGAGTATACGCATACATTTCAGTTTCTATTCTACAGAATGAAATTTCTTTGCATACTCCTTCCTGCCCTGCAAAATGCTCTTGTTTAACCAAGAGTGGTGGTGATGATGACTTTCCTTTGCAGGTTGCCTGCAGATCAGTCCCCAACCGGCGTTTGTAACATGACAAAACAAGCACTGAATTGAATTCAAATACCAATGAAAATTGCTCTAAAAATGACAATGAAGGAATCTAAATACTTTGCACACAATTCACACTTACATAGATGTAACTCTGCTGTGGAGAGTAGGACCTAGATCTTCCACAGGTAGATCACAAACAGCTTCACAAAGGAGGCGAATATGCATGACAAGTTACCGATATGGAAACTGGTGCAGTGGAAAGTGAAAAGATGCTCAGTCTAGTTAGCCAGTGGCAGAAATAAAACATTTTTGAGTTTCAGACTGCTGCTTTATTAAAGAACAAGAACTAGACCCTCTGCTACCTTTTTCAATATGGCAGAATTTCCTAATGGACTGTCTCAACCAAGCATCACTCTGCAAATTATAATTAGGAGCCCAGATTCACAATGTCTTTCGTCTTTCTTACAATAACAAGATGAATCCTGCTGCAAAAACTTGGTCAGCTGACAATCAAGAGTCCCGCTATGCTAAAACAGCAAGGTGACTGCAGGTTAGAGCGACTGGCTTAGCCCTCGGGAGGTCAGACCCAGCTCCCTGCTTTGCCCTAGGCCACTTTGTCAGATCAGGCAAGCTAAAAAGCCTCTCTTTAGCCTCTACCTGTAAAATGAAAATAAAAGAATTCTCTTGCTTCTTCAAAAAGGTGTTGCGAAGACAAGGCTGTTGAATGCTGGGAGGCACACAGATACTATGGCAGTGAGGAATAGAGAAATAGATGTTAGTGTGTACACATGGTTGCACACCTGCTCTAGATAATTCTGGCAACAGCTTTGTAATAAAGACTACCCTTCTTATTTGCCAAGCAGCAAACAGCTCCCCGTTATTTTTAAAGAGACAGGCAGAAGTACTCCAAGTGCCAGAGCTTGAATGACACCAAGTTCATAAAACTATGTTGCAAACCACTGATAATATTTTTAAATAAAGTGGGAGAATAAAAAGATGGAGATTTGCTCTGCTCATATGTATGTGTATGTATTTGTGTATATGAGAGAGAGAGAAGCTGAAGGAGAAAGAATACATTTCTCCTCATCCGTTCTAGATACATGTGAAAAAAAAAATATCTTTGTGCAAATGACAACTATCTTCCAAAACAACAGAAGAAGTGAGGAAATTCATTTCAATTGTCTGTTATTCCCTTTGCAGCCCATGGCCTTCTCTAGAAGAGAACATTTTTCTTACGACCTTTATACGATTTTTCTGGTTTATGTTAATATTCTTTTTAATTCATGAAGACAAAAATGAAGATTTTTTAAATGATTGTTCTTACTATCATTATCACAACGTTCTTTTACTGAAGAGCTCAACAATGATTTTATTTACTACAGAGTTATTTTGCTTAAACATGCAGTTCATTATTGATTGGAAATCACCTGACAAAAGAAAAATCATCAAAATGCTGCAAAAGCAATCACTGTATCATATAAACTATGGTGCACCTACGTATACACTGAATTCCCTCTAAATGTGACCTTTCCTGTGCTACATGCTTCTACAGGAAAAATATTTGAATAAAACACATGATTTGTGTGATTGCTTAACGTAGTGATGAGCTGAGGGGATTATACAGTATAATGGACTGTATGGTATAATGGATGTGTTCCTTGGTTGCCTGATAACAATTTCTCACTATGAACTGAATTAAGCTCATGTAGGAGTCATAAATTTCATGAACCAGCAGCACAAAACCGCAGAGAAATGAGTCCATGTGGTCTCATTCCAGCCTCTGATGGCTGAATCGGTCCTCACTAGACTGCTAAACAACATGTGCATGGCATTTTGTAAAAGATGATTCTCCAGTCTTTTTTTGTAAGAAAGAGGTGTACCAAGTCACTCTGAAAACAATTACAGAAGACAAACTGTTGTACTAGCTGTTCCATGAATAGATCACTGATGTGTTGGCAGAGAATACTGGATTAGTCTGGGTTTAATTCAATCATAGTGTTGTCTTGCTATTAATTTCCCCAGTCTAGTGCATATATTAAGATGATGAATAATCCTGGAAGTAAGTTTCTGTACTACAGCATTAGAATAAAATACTCAGATCAGCTTCTTACAGGAAGGAAAAGAAAATAAAAAGAAGAAAAAAATGTTCTTTACGTTTACTCATTTGCTCTATCACCTGCAGTCATAGGCCATGTTATGCAGGTGAGCAGTATTAACATATTGTAATTGCATGAGCACTTCTGATTTTACAGCTCCCTAGCCTCAGCTGACAGCTTTGCCTTGGAGAACTGAAACTGGCTGGATCATCATTCAAAATGAAACAGGAAAAAAAGGGGGTTCAGACCATCCTTCATCCATGTTAACAGCTCCTTGGTCTAATAATAAAATCTTCCACGGCTTTTCCTCTGGCATTTTGGCCTTTTCCTCTGCTCACTCTAGCTAATTATCAATATCTTGCTATTTCCTGGCCAGGAAGGAAGAACAATTCCTTATATGGGAATTATCTTTGGTGGTCATATTTGAAAACTCGTCCTAGTCTCATTTATTTGTAATATTTTTGGAAGATCTAGAAATCACTGGTTTTTTACTCTTATTGAATATCATTAGCTTGCAGAGGAATCTTGCAGAGGCATTTTTGGCATCAGGCAACTACATTCCTGACTAGTTTGGAAGATTTGTTGCAAAAAGATGCAGTTCAAAATTGATTCATACATATTCATATATGCAGGAGAAGGAATGACTCAAGGATGTTAACTTCTGTACTTAGTTGCACAGATATTTTGAATGCACGTGTATCATATTGTACCTTGACCCATTCATACTGTTTCCATTACTAACAGAAAGTTGTGTTGACAGATTCAGGGCAAGATATGCTCTTTTGGGTGTGCTTTACACCAAACAAATACACTAATTTCCCACCTTATTTAGAGCAGAGAGTGCTATTCTGATTTTCCAAAGAGTCTACAGAATTAGGTAACCTGAAACTAATTACTCAAACTTTATAGACTCATTCCTAAATTCCTAGTCAATATTTCTTCAACACTGAAGATTGCGGTCCCTACTAACTCACATTTGCTGTTAGTAGAAGTATATGTTACTAAGGATAAGATATTTTTTTCTTAAGATTCCCCAAGATATATTAAAGCTTCAGCATAATGAGTAAATTATTTTAAGTCAAACACAGTCAAATGTCCCAGCAGATTTTCTCTCAGGTCAGCATTTGACATGGATCTGAACAGAGTGTACAATGTTGTTGGTTCCCTTAGGTAGACCAATTACTAAAACGTAACCCTCTGATCTTTTCAATTATTTCCAGCAGTAGAAAAAAATATTTCTCCATAATTAAAAAGTACAGTCTAAATGTTAAACTATATATTTAGAAGTCAAGCTTACTGTAGAAACTACTTAGTCATATGAAGTTTTATAGTTCCCTTGAGAATTACTTGTGACAACTGTGTGGGGCTATTTCCCTAGCTCACCAGTGCTGAATTTTGTATTCTTCTACTGAAATGTTTCCTGCTTTTCTATCAGAATACGGATTAGCATATGCATTTCTCAACTTTTCATTATGGTACACATTGTTCAGGTTTATGCTTTTAGCTCAACCAGATTGTTTTCATCTCCCACAAGTCTTGTAAAATGGCCTATGCCCCGCTATGCAAGTCTGCTGCTTGGCATAATCCAAACTTGAAGGAAATTCAAGAGGAAAGAACTTCAACTGATGCAGCAGGGAGATACAGAAGTCATTGACACCATGTGTAGCAGACAAAGATTTGATCCAGACCTTTGCAGATCATCTGCATACCTTCTGATTTTGTGTTTAAATGCAAGTATTGCTCCCTCAAATTTCCGAATATTTTCTTAAGCATGCTCAACAGAATAACCTTTAAAATGCCAACTAAAAAACCAAACAAACAAACAACAAACCTACAAAAACCTAAGAATGAAAAAACACAGGATGCATTTTAAAATAGGATAAACACAGGTTTCCACACTGTCGATGTTTAACCCCGTCCAGCAACTAAGCACCCCGCAGCTGCTCGCTCACTCCCCCATGGCAGGATGTAGGAGGGAACTGGAAGAGTGAAGGAGAAAACTTGTGGGCTGAGATAAAGACAGGTTAACAGGTAAAGCAAAAGCTGCATGTGCAAGCAAAGCAAGACAAGGAATCCATTCCCCACTTTCCATGGGCAGGCAGGTGTTCAGCCATCTCCAGGAAAGCAGGGCTCCATCACCTGCAACAGTGACTTGGGAAGACAAACGCCATCACTCCAAACGTCCCTCTTCCTTCTTCCCCCAGCTTTATATGCTGAGCATGACGTCACATTGCATGTAATATCCATCCCTGTGGTCAGTTGGGGTCACCTGTCCCATCTGTGTCCCCCTCCCAACTCCTTGTGCACCCCCAGCCCCCTCGCTGGTGGGGTGGTGTGAGGAGCAGAAAAGGCCTTGGCTCTGTGTGAGCACTGCCCAGCAGGAACGAAAACATCCCTGTGTTGTCAACACTGTTGTCAGCACAAATCCAAACCACAGCCCCTACCAGCTGCTATGGAGAAAATTAACTCTATCCCAGCCAACACCAGCACACGCACTTAAACAAGAACCACCTGTTACACAAACAGAAGTGGGAGAAGAAGCCTCTAGATAACAAGTTTGCAAAACAGAATCTATAAGTTATCCTGCATCACAAATGTAATAGCAACTAAAAATGTTCTGATATCATTAAAAAAGCAATAATCAATGTGGACCACATAAACTGGAATACAGTTTGCAATGGAAATTACATCCTCTTACAGTTTCCTCAGCTATTGGGAAATATATTTGGAAGACTTCAACTGGTATATGAAATTTTGGACACAGAATCACTGGAGAAATTCCTGAGGAAGGAAACTATGTAAGTCTAGAAGATAGGAACTTGGGGAAGATTTAAAGATGGACTTGCTTAGATAACCAGATGAAGAGACAACAGAATTATAACTTTTAACTACATATAAGGTAGCTGCATAAAAAAAGAGGGAGCAGCAATCTGCCTTCCACATTGAGAGAATACGAAGTAACAGAATCCAACAGGATCCTAGTCATGTCTAGATGACTCCAGCTTATGGATCTAGATGGATCACCAGTAACACAAGAACCCATGCATCAAGCTCCCTTGCATAGCTTGGATTTATCCCTCAAGGTCAGATTTCTGAAAAAAGCTAGTATCAGAACCTGGATATTCTAATGAACTTATGCCAGATTTAGGAAAACCATATACATTCTGCAATTGGCACCCTGTTATTGTATAGAGTTAGCCCCACAGCTCTCCTTTCAACACCAAAAACTTATTTTCTCTTTCCAAAATGCAATCTTCCCCAAACAACATTGAGTTAAAAAGAAAAGGGGTGGGTGGCTGGGTGTATTTTCACATTTGTTAGAATTTCAAGCTGATCTTCTCTATTGTATTCACTGTATTGCCATTTTTTAAGTGCAGCAGTTCATTTACATAGTAATTACAAAGTTTAACAAATAGCATTAATGGCTGAAAGAGGTACACTCCATTTAAAATACTGATAGTATTACATTACACATTTTTAACTGCAATTTAAAAATGAAAGCTCTTCAATCCTAATGTGCCATATAGATTCCCAAAGCTCAGCAATATTTGTGTTTTAAGAAGGTAAAACCTCTTCCCCAGTCCATTGTGAAAGCTCTGCTCTTTAGTGACTTCCAAAACCCTATTCATAAATACTGATTAGGCACTATTTCACCATAGGGTGCAGCATTACTAGCACAGCTCCCCACCCGGGGCCAAATTGGAAATGTTAGTATAGTAAATCAGGCCAAATGTCCTGGTAATTCCATACATGAAAGATCATCTTTAATAAATAGACGTTAACTAGGGACTCAGCTTATTTTATTTTTTAGTTTGTAAGTGTCAAATGGCAGGGACTGATTTAAGGAGGAAAAGCTATGGGCAAGGAATGCATAATGTCATTGCACCATTTAAATGGAAAAAAGCTTCTAGGCACAGACCGTTTGCAGTGTGGCTGGCTGACAAACAGCAAAGGGAGCAGATCCAAGAGACAATTCATTCTGCTAAATAATGGGACACACATGTTATCTGCTACCTTTTTGAAAGTGCCACAAATTAACCACTTTTACAGCTCATTATGAAAGGCTTCTGTACACCTGCAGAGTTCTTTGACTGCTCTTTGGACTAGTGCCTCATAATACCCTGTTAAGCGTAAAACGTATTAAATGCGTTAGGACTTTTCTTTTAATTGTAGAATGCTTACAGAAGCAATGTAGAAATCAGGGACCCAATTAGCCATCAGTCATACTTTATTCATGCTTCTTATAATCACTATATACATAATTAACAGTTCCCTTCATTTTGTTCTTAAACATAGTATTTTATAAGGGAAAGAAAAAAGAAACAACAACAACAACAAAACATTTTAGCCAGGATATTAGGGAGCATTTACACTATCAGATCCATTTTCCTGCCCCTGTGATAGCCCTGCCTCTGCCAGGCACTTTGGCTTCTCTGTGTTGCTTGAAGTATGAAGGATTCTTGAATATTTGGCCATGTTGGAGTCTAAAGTGGCTAGAGGCCACTAGAGTGAGGATGCCCTCACTTTGCAGCAGCTCCCTTTTTACCCAAAGATATGCAGATAAGGTACCAATTAATTACTGCACACTTTTCCTTTCTGATAAGCTTCTTTGAAAAAATGGCACTTCCAGAAATGACACCACAGTGGCTGGTAAACAGTATTTCCCACATTGTTTCCAGAAATGTCAATTAGACCTGCAGGAGACACAATACAAACCTGGAGAATTGATTATTATTTCACTTGGAGATTTATACCACCTAGTACCATTTATCCCTCCATGAGTTCAGGAACCTACCCTACGTTAGCAGTAGGAAAATAGTGCAAGTATTCCGTGTGACTGAGTGTACTTCTCCAGTCCTGGATTTCATAAAAGCTGTCTATCATATTTGAAAGCGTTATTCCTAATGCAGGATAATTTGACAGGGGAATTAGGGTTGACTGCCCTGAGTGCTCTCTTCTTTGGCAAAACTCATCTCCGATGGCAATGGGTGAAGCTTGGAGAAGATGATCTGCCTGTACCTCACCATGTTCAGGTTCTCAGGCTCTCCTGTAGGTCTTATAAAATTTATTGACAGAAATTGACAGTCTTTGCTACATGAGAGATTGTACTAAAGAAGCAAACACCCCTGACCTAGTGAAACTCATACCCATGTGTGATCCCGAATGACAGTCTTTGGCCCTTGGAGTACTACAACTACTTGCTTTCCACATCAAGTCACTTTAGTAATAGTAACAGCCCTGACAGAGCTATGGATGTCCACGAAGTAAGCATGAGAGCATTGACACCAGATCTGTGACCAACATGCCTAACACTAAAGGTAGCAGAAAGGAAATCTGCATTGCTAAATTTTGTTCTTAGCTTGGCAAAGAGATTGCTTTTGCAACCTATTGTGTCTTTGACGCTTTGACAGATCTCTCATTACAACTCTCCACAGAAATGGAGAAGGAAAGCAGCCTTCAGGAGAATCAAGAAATCAGCCTGGTGTGGTAAAAGATCACTAAACATTACCAGCCATGACAGATCATTCAATTTCTTCCAGGAGTTTCACAGCACTGCACTGTGCAAGGAACCAAATACATTTCATTTTACTGCACTGGGACTTCAAGGATTTGCAGTGCAGCGTGCAGAAATTTCTACAGGGTAGTAAACACAGAAATACTGTCTTTTTTACAGAAAATACTTTTCCCCCTATGTATTCACTACATTCCTGACATCAGGAGCCTCGGTTATCAGAATAAGGCTTGCTCCCTTTCTGAATGATGCTAAAGCCAAAAGGACTTTTTAGGTCTATATATAACGGTTTTCGTGTTATCATGTGAACTTCCGTGATATCATGACAAAACTAGTCATACAGCACTTTGACTGGAAGAAGAAAAGGAAGACAGAGATTATTTTTTTGCTATACAACTCCAATTGCTCAAATTAACTCAGCTCAATTATGTTAGTTTTATTCACGGATCAAAATAGACTGTGATGATCCAGAAAGGAAAAATTCTCCTTCTTCCTTAGAGATCTTCTATCCAGTGCCCATATCAGAATATATGACTCCAGTGCTTTAATTTATACTAGCTCTCTTTTCAAGCAGAATTGTCTGTGCACCTGAAATATATAGATAGAGGTTTCATATAAATCAGGAAAGCAGATAGGGGTGAGAATGGGTAAAATTGATTAATATTAAGAAAGCACTGAAATGCTTTGACTCAGTTTACCAGTGTATAGCTCAAATATACTGCTTATCACTGGAAGTATTGGTCAGCAACTGGCTATTTTTGCACCAACTTGGGAAATCTCAGCTAAAAGATGAGCTAACTTTGTGATTTTGAGATTACATTGCAATGCTACAAAACAGACAAATACCACTGCAAAGAATAGTCATGACACAAGAGGTATTATGTATAACCAGAATATGTTGACTAATCCCTGGCCCTTCACAAATTTGCAAAGAAATATTATTCTTGTCGTCTTTTTGCCTATGGAAGAACACAGATTGTTCAGTGACTTAGGCACCACTCACAGCTGCATCTCTATTCTCATGATTTCTAGTGTCAACTCTAGCTAAGTGAAGTGGAAACCACTTTCAAGATTGCAGTCGTGTTCTCTGATGGTGCATATAGTGAATGCACACTTCCACAATTATATGTAAGAAAGGGAGTCACAGTTTGCTGCAAAAAAAAGTCTTTTGTTAGAACTTAATCATGCCTATGGCTTGATTAAGTATTCTGATTAATCATGGCTTCACTAAGGGCAAATTGTGCCTCACAAATTTCGTGGCCTTCTACGATGGGATTACAGCGTTGTAGACAAGAGAAGAGCAACTGACATCATCTACCTGGACTTGTGCACAGCATTTGACACTGTCCCACATGCTATCCTTGTCTCTAAATTGGAGAGGCATAGATTCAACGGATGGACGCCTTAGTGGATAAGGAATTGGCTGGATGGTTGTACTCAAAAGAGTTGCGGTCAACAGCTCAATGTCCAAGTGGAGATCAGTGACAAGTGGCGTTCCTCAAGGGTTAGTATTAGGACTGGCACTGTTTAACATCTTTGTTGGTGACACGGACAATGGGATCAAGTGCACCCTCAGCAAGTTTGCCAACAACACCAAGCTGTGTGGTGTGGTCAACATGCTCGAGGGAAGGGATGCCATCCAGAGGGACCTTGACAGGCTGGAGAGGTGGGCCTGTGCGAACCTCATGAAGTTCAACAAGGCCAAGTGCAAGGTCCTGCACGTGGGTCGGCGCACTTTCAAGCACAACTACAGACTGGGCAGCGAACAGATTGAGCGCAGCCTTGAGGAGAAGGACTTGGGGGTGTTGACTGATGAAAAGCTCAACAAGAGCTGGCAGTGTGCGCTTGCAGCCCAGAAAGCCAACCGTGTCCTGGGCTGCATCAAAAGAGGTGTGACCAGCAGGTTGAAGGAGGTGATCCTGCCCCTCTACTCCGCTCTGGTGAGACCCCGCCCGGAGGACTGCGTCCGGCTCTGGGAGCCCCAGTACAAGAGAGACATGGAGCTGTTGGAGAGAGTCCAGAGGAGGGCCACAAAGTTGATCAGAGGGCTGGAGCACCTCTCCTATGAGAACAGGCTGAGAGAGTTGGCGTTGTTCAGCCTGTAGAAGAGAAGGCTCCAGGGAGATCTAATTGCAGCCTTCCAGTATCTGAAGGGGGTCTACAGGTAAGCTGGAGAAGAACAGTTTATCAGGGAGTGTAGTGATAGGACAAGGGGTAATGGGTTTAAACAAAAAGAGGGTAGATTTAGATTAGATGTTAGAAAGAAATTCTTTAGTGTGAGGGTGGTGAGGCACTGGAACAGGTTTCCCAGAGAGGCTGTAGAAGCCACATCCCTGGAGGTGTTTAAGGCCAGGTTGGACGGGGCTTTGAGTAATCTGGTGTAGCAGAGGGTGTCCCTGCCTGCAGCAGAGGGGTTGGAACTAGATGGTCTTTGAAGTCCCTTCCAACACAAACCATTCTGTGATTCTATGATTCTATGATGCTGTGATTCTACGTAGCAGTTTAGGAAGGCTATAAAAGATAGTGAAGCCTCCTAGCATAGTTTATGAAAACAAATAAACACCTATCTTTTTCATAATACTGAAATAGTGTTTGTCTGTCTCATTTTAGCAAAATATTATTTTGCTTAGTGTTATTTGCACTGTAACACTATGATCTTCTACAAAAATATTTTTAAATACAATTTCTTCCCAGGCTTGATAATAAAAGATAAATTCCTATATGCTTGATACCATTTCAAATTTCAAAGCACACACAGTAACAGGCTTGGCATTGCTTTTGCTGGCATTTAGGTAAATTGACTGTATAATGAGTCCTTGGTTGTCCTTAACCAAAACTTTGTTGGACAGGTTCATTTACAATGCTCAAACAAAATGACCTTCCAATCTGACTTAGAGGCCCCTATATTGCTGTAAATGTGACCTGACATTTCCTTATGGGTGAAATATTAGATTATAGCAAGGAATACAATAACATAATTTTATTTCAGAGTCTAAGTGAAAGTGATGGTCAAACAGATTAAGATGTAAAATTCCTTTGTAAAATTAAATTATTTATAATCTGATGCATACCCTTTGTTTTATCTGCCATATAATACAATTATTTTATACAGTATAGTAGCTGTATTCATCAGTGCTGCTGACAAAACAAAAATAGTATCATTGCCAAGGGGGAGGTCAAGAACTTTGGAGGGCAGTTATTCTAACTTCTAAAGTTTTATCCTTAAAATAAGAATACTTGCAATTTTTGCTAGTTTTTGTAATGGTACTTGGCCATTAGGCTGATTTCTTTTTCACTTATTGGTCAGAACCATCAACTTTTTAGCATTCTTTCTACAATATAAATGTTTTAAATGACTAGATGTTTTCATACTTTCCACAGTTTATCAGCAACTTTACCCCAGTATCTAATTGCCTCCAATTTTGTGCCCACAATCAACTGGATGTCCCAGAGAGACTAGGTCCAATCATTTAGAAATCTAGACATTTCATAAGTAACTCACATTCAGTTATTAAATACCTAAATGTCTTCAATTCAAGCCTGAGAAACTGCAGGATAAAAATCAGAAGTAGTCATTAAAATTGGGTCCAAGATCTTTGATATACTTAAAAAATTCTTTATTTTTTCTCTGTAAATCTTGCAAGTCTTGCCATATTAGAATGTATAGGTAATTTTTTCAACTGCGCAATTCTCCTGCAAAGTACTACTGGTCAGACCACATACTTGAAAGGCATGGTAAGCCTATAGCAATAAATTCACCAAAACAAATGATATTTACAATAGAAATTTTTTATTTCTACTGTAAGTAAGTTATATAGTGCTCTTTCTTTATTCCACTTTTTCTTCATGATATTTGAACTTGCACCAAGCTTCTTTATAAGAAAGCAGAAGCAAAATAGAGTCAATCGACTCGAAATAGTAGGAATTTCCAGAAACTCACAGTTTATTCTGCCAATTCAATACCAACACAGAGAGAGGTCTGAAGACTCCATTGTACTTAATGGCTGTGCTGTGTTCTTCTTTCAATGAAAGACAAACAACAAAAACAAAACAAAGAACAAGGAACATCAAATCCTGGCAATGTGAAACGAGCCATTAAGAACAGGCCAATTTCTGTGAGCCCAGCAGAGCTTAGTAATTTAGTCCAGTACTCAAAAAGCATTTCTGCAATTCCAACCATAAACTCAACCAACAAAAGGAAAAAAAAAAAATCTCTCCTTTTCATCCTGGAATATTTTGACCTTAAAATTCTTTGGTGTCATGGAGCATCTCCCATGTAATTCTGGCCCAGAGATTGCCTTTTCTCTATGCTATTTTAATGAAATAGGCAAATAACTTCCAGTATCAAGCACTTAAAAAAAAAATCTGGCCAATATAAGAGTTTGTTTAATCTCATCTAAGTACATAAAATCCTGTATTCTTATCTAAACTGTTATTTGATCAACACTCTGTCAAGATCTTGTAGGTCACTCTGTTTATTTTATCTATCTCTACGATTTTCCAAAGAATACTTTTGGTTTCTAGCGGTATCACAAGTTTCATGCCCTCCTAACCTACTGCCAGTCTGTATTTTTCCATCAGTCTTTAGATCTGACAAATCCATCATTTTCTTAAGATTGTATTTAATAAAATATAAAGGGTGGCAGATTTTCTTTCAGAATTTTGAAATTCATTAAAAGATGTTGCCATCTGTATCATGAACAACTGAAGTTTCTTTTACTGACCAGTTGTGCCATGAGGCTGCATATTCCTGCATGGCACCAAACACTGAGTCACAAAAGCTCTGCGTTTTATAGGAGTTGCTCAGCAAATCTTGCCGTAACATACCAGAGATTCCCAAGGCCAGCTGTGAAGTATACTGTTACAAGCAACATACCCAAGGACCATTTGAGAAAGGGGAAATGGTGTTATTTATCAGCATGACTCAACCTTAGATGTTTGAGACGAAGTCCTTAGCCTACCTATGCAAGTTAATACTGTTGTAGGTTACCTGCATACATAAAATATGTTTGTGAGGTCACAGAACACTAAACATTTTTCTCGTCTTTTATTCTAGTTATAAAACACTGCCTGTAATGTGCCTTCAATGTCACATTGCTTGGAAAGGATAAGGCAACAACAAATAATATGCATCCTTCACTTCTTGCTCCACAAAAAAAAAACAACCATGCACAGAAATAGTGTTGAAGGTCCTAGAAGCAGAGTGACATTCCTATTTCCTGGTCAACAAGCTCTGCATCTCAGGGAATGTCTTTCATGGAGCTGACTGTCACATTGGGTTCAGACTTGAAATTCCTTCTGTTGATATCAAAAGTCATTTTTTGTGTAGCATTAACCTGACCTCAGTCAGAATGATTTTGGGAAGAGCTTTAAGGATGTTATTAAATACACAAAAATCATTCATTTGCTTAGAGGAACTTTTCATAAGCACATATGCATCATTTATCCCTCAAGTAACAGCATTTAGCCATCTGTACACATAGAGGGTTTCTTAACCTCTTTGCAATATCCCAAAACTGAGGGTTACAGCAAATCCAGTAAAAGGTATTGAAAAAAAAAATTAAAGAAAAAATAAAAAAAAAGAAGAAACATTCTCTTAATGCCTTTAAGAACTTAAAACCAACCAACCAACCAACCAACCAAACACTAAATTCTATTGTATTCCAACATGTTCTTCCCACAGCAGAGATTTGTCCACATGTAAAAGAAAGGGGAAAAAATCTTTGACTTACATTTCAATATTTTCAAACCAATAGGATGTCTCAGTCACTTATAACACATCTTAATTACATTTTTAAAGAGAACATGAATTAGTTGAAAGCAGCTTAATTAAAACTGTTTTTTTATAGTGAACAGAAATGCAAGAAGTGCATATCCTGCAGCACAACTATCACATTACCCTATCTCCATTTCAACTGGATATTCAAAGACAGAACAAGGCCAGAAAATTAATAAAGAATTAGAATGTTTAAGGAGTCCTAGTAGAATACAAAGTCACTCTGGATTAGTGCTGTTTCTTCTTCCTCTCTTTTTAATTCATCTTGCAGGAAATTGTAGATGTTTTCCAGTTATACTTGTCACCTTTTTCATACAGACCTCTGGTTTCTTTATTATAATATCCCTGTTTTGGGAACATAATTACTACTGAAATCAGAAAAAAATTTCTACTAAAGCAGGTTTATCTTCAGCAGATATATATGTTTATTGAGGTTTTGGAAGCACATACACGATCCATTTTGAAGATTGTTGCTCTGGTTGTAGATACAGCTCAACATCTTATGAATCAAATCCTCAACCATTACACTTTTAAAAATTAAATCCAGCTTTGGTTTTAGCTCACTCTGCAAAAAAAGCCCAACAGCATGTAAACATTCGTGTAATGCTTCAACTGTTGTTAAGCCATCTCTGCTACAAGTGACAACAATCTGCAGCAGAGATGCCGGGCACTAACCACTGTCACTGTTCCCACTTGTCCAGTACCGGCAGGGCAAAAGGTCTCATCAAAAATCCTGAAGCAGCCCAAACTGCACCACCAGAGGGGTGATGCCCAAGTTATGCTAAGCCAGTGCTAGATAAGTGTAGAAAAGCTGGAAAAGTAGAAAAGCCCATGTGCTTAACTTGGCATAAAGAGGTGCGCAGAAGTGGTTAGTACAGAGCAGAGGACAGGCTGTAACAACCCAGTTCATGCTGAAGGAATACATTGGTTTTTTCACAGCCACAGCAAAAATGAAAACCAGGAGGGTCTGGCATTTCCACGTGTGATTTTCCACACAGGTAGATGGAAATATTTACAATATGACTGTGTTATCTGATATTGGTTGGAGTTCTCCTGCAAGATTCAGTGATACAGTGCTTTAGCAGAAATTTATTTGGTGTGATGGAACATCATGTATTCACAGATTCATGTATTCACAGATTGGTAAGGGTTGGAAGGGATGTCTGGAGATCATCTAGTCCAACCCCCCTGCTAAAGCAGCATCACCTAGAGCAGGTTGCACAGCATTGCATCCAGGCGAGTTTTGAATATCTCCAGAGAAGGAGACTCCACAACCTCTCTGGGAGCCTGTTCCAGTGCTTGGTCACCCTCACAGTGAAGAAGTTTTTCCTCATTTTCAGATGGAACTTCCTGTGTTCCAGTTTGTGCCCATTGCCCCTTGTCCTGGCGCTTGGCACCATTGAGAACAGTCTAGCCCCTTCTTCTAGATATTCACCCTTTAGATATTTATAAGTATTGATGAGATCCCCTCTCAGTCTTCTCTTCTCCAGGCTAAACAGACCCAGCTCTCTCAGCCTTTCCTCACATGAGAGATGCTCCAGTCCCCTCATCATCCTCATAGCCCTCCACTGGACTCTCTCCAGCAGTTCCTGTCTTTCTTGAACTGGGGAGCCCAGAACTGGACACAATATTCCAGATGTGGCCTCACCAGGGCAGAGTAGAGGGGGAGGATAACCTCCCTTGACCTGCTGGCCACACTCTTCTTAATGCACCCCAGGTACCATTGGCCTTCTTGGCCACGAGGGCACACTGCTGGCATGGAGAGCTTCTTGTCCACCAGGACTCCCAGGTCCTTCTCTGCAGAGCTGCTTCCCAGCACATGAAACCCAAACCTCTACTGGTGCTTGGGGTTGTTCCTCCCTAGGTGCAGGACCCTGCACTTGCCATTATTGAACTTCATATGGTTCCTCTTTGCCCAGCTCTCCAGCCTGTCCAGGTCTCACTGAATGGCAGTGCAGCCTTCTGGTGTGTCAGCCACTCCTCCCAGCTTAGTACCATCAGCGAATTTGCTGAGGGTACACTCCGTCCCCTCATTCAGGTCATTGATGACTATGTTGAATAAGACCAGACCAAGCACTGACCCTTGGGGCACACCACTAGCTACAGGCTTCCAACTAGTCTCTGCGCTGCTTATCACACCCCTCTGGGCTCTGCCATTCAGCCAGTTCTCTACCCACCTCACTGACCCCTCATCCAACCCACGCTTCCTAAGCTTGTTAACGAGGATGTTATGAGAGACAGTGTCGAAAGCCTTGCTGAAGTCAAGATAGACAACATCCACTGCTCTCCCCTCATCCACCCAGCTGGTCATGCCATCATAGAAGACTATCAGATTGGTCAGGTATGATTTCCCCTTGGTGAATCCATGCTGACCACTCATGATAACCTTCTTCTCCTCCACATGCTTATTGATAACCCCCAGAATAAGTTGTTCCATCCCCTTTCCAGGGATGGAGGTGAGGCTGACTGGCCTGTAGTTTCATGGGTCCTGGCCCTTTTTGGAGACTGGAGTGACATTGGCTTTACTCCAGGCCTCAGGCACCTCTCCTATTCTCCATGACCATTCAAGCATGATGGAGAGCGGCCTAGCAATAACATCTGCCAGCTCCCTGAGCACTCATGGGTGCATCCCATCGAGGCCCATGGATTTGTGGGTGTCAAGTTTGCCTAGATGTTCTCTATGCCAATCCTCCTCAACCAAGGGAAGGTCTTCCTTTCTCCAGACTTTCTCTCCTACCGCCAGGGTCTGGGTTTCCTGAGGACCAGCCTTAGCAGTAAAGACTGAAGCAAAGGCGGCATTCAGTAACTCTGCCTTCTCTGTATCCTCATCACCAGGGCACCCACCTCATTCAGCAGCGGGCCCACATTTTCCCTAGTCTTCCTTTTGGTGCTGATGTATTTGAAAAAGAACTATATGTAGATTTTTGGTTTAACTTTAGATTTTTAAAAACCTTTTTAAAACTTTGCTGTTGAAAATATTAATAGAAATCTCTCCATTCTCTCAAAAATACCCCATTTTAATGATATAATGCATAAAGTTTCAAAGGTTTTTATATATGACTGTAATCAGTCTAAGTAATAATGTTACACACATTTTTCTATTCTGATCGAAATTAGCACAGAAGAGAAAAATGGTTTTGGTATTAAAAGCATGGGTCAGCTCCCTGTTTTAGTGTAGACTGTCATTTGTAAAGGCTAAATAGTCATTAGCACAGTGACAGAGTAATAATTAAATTAGATTGCCTTTTTACAGTATCACAAAAAAAAAGCCATAACATTGTTTTTGCTTCCTGTCTTTATATTAGCAAAGGTTATTTTCAACTTATTTTCTTGGTTTTCTCTTTAGATTAGGTCAGCAGACTCACAGATATAAAACAAAGCTGGGACAGTTAGTTAACATTTGCTGATTGAAGAAACAGTTATGGTGAAATGTGTGGTTAATAGCATAATATAATTCTGCAGAATTTGGACCTTCTGGGTATGGAACTCATATTAAGCAAATGTGAATTCCTGTTAAGAAATGTGAAATTATAATTTAATAACTATAGTAGTAAACACAATATATTTAAAATTGAAAGTAAATTATTTTGATCCACATAGGTTTGTAAAGGGGAAGCTTTACAAAGAATTAAGAATCTGTCCTACGAATGCAACCTAATGACATGTAAAAGACAAATATTTTAGATTACACATGGTAGTTCAATTCATAATGCCAAGAGATGGAACAAACACAAGCAGATCTTTTTGTAAGGTAATAAACATACCTGAATTTAAAATGTCATATATGTTAATATGGATAGAAAAAAGGAATACAAGCAATAGCAAGATTGCACAGTTGTTGTGTGGGAAAAGTGTGTACAGTTTAGAAAATGATGTTGTTAAAGGATAATCAAAAAATCGGAGGTATTATTTTTATTTTATATGAACAGCTGTATATGTAAAAAGAAATCTACAAACTTTCATCATATTTTTTACAGTCAACTGCTTTCAAAACTCTTTTTTCAAAATCTTGACCAAAATTACTAGAAAAATATTAGAAAATATTAAGGAATGTAATTAATATTTATAAACTATTAAAAATAGTCCAAGTTCTAGTCTGTTGGAAGGGAGTTTAATACTAAAACTAACACTCATAGAAACTTATTTATAGCACGTGTTGTGGCAGTAAAGGCTTTTATCTAGTCTCAGATACTCATTCTTCAGCTCTGATTTGGTGCCAGTGCTAAGTGCAAATGCTAAGGATAAAAGAATAATTTCCTTCCTTAGGGTAATACTCCCCTTAGTCTCCCTGCCAACAGTGACATCTGCATTTGTAGTTTTACTAGCTCCTTTTTTTTCATTGTACCTATTCTATGGAAAATTACTGCTGCTGTGATAAACTGAGATTGAAAGTCCGACTTCAGAAATGAAAACCAAGTCACTGAATCATTGCACATGGGTAGCGTAAGTACCCTGTTGTGGTTTAAGTCAGTTTCCTGCCAGGAAGAGCTGAACAGAAACTTTATTGCAAAATAGTGAAAGAATACCCTTCAAGTATTCTGCTAAATTCCTATGACACCCTAAATATTTGGCACTCCCTTCTTCTGATAGTGTTATGTTGCCATCAAAAGCAAACTATCTTTACATGACTGAAACTACTTGCAAGTGATTGGTAGTGGCAAGAGTTTTGCAAGGAGGCAAAGAAGGATGTCCAGTCAAGCTGAACTATTTTGTAATAGATTTGTAAATGAAAACTAATTATGATTGAGTTGAAGAAGTCAGAGTAACAGGGACAGTGAATAAATTTTAAAAACCCTACATTACTCCCCCCTCCTAAAAAACTTTTTTTTTAAAAAAAAGTCCGCTATGTAGCAATAGTAAGGGCAAAATAATGTTCTTGTTTTGATTTGAGGAACATATGAAATAAGTGGAAATAATGTTAAGGGGAGAAAACAGTGTGTCTTTCCTCATACTCTGGCTGAGAGTGTGAGGGAAAACAAGCTGCATATAGGCAAAACCTTTCCCAAAAATTTGTAGTAGAAAAATCAGGAAATGGAGACCGCAGTTACATATGAGCTCACATGAATTTAGCTTGAAGATCTGCGTGCCCATCTCCACTACCAGCCCACCTTCCGCTCCACACTGTGAAAGCCCAATGCTTCCCCGGCTCCGACACACCGCTCTTGCCAGTTCCTCCTCCGGCAGCCTTTTCCTCCTGCTCAGCACCCTGCCTTTCTGTTTGACAGCCATCACTGTCTGTAATGCAAGCTGCACAACAGCAGCAGCGTTTTACTCATTTTTCACACTGCTGCAGTATTTTGGATCATTAATACAAGTCTCTGTGGACACACCATTTAGAACAAGTGCTTCAGCAACATATTTACAAGATGCTTACATTTTGTTCAGCAAAAACTGTTTCCTCTGCTCTCTCTCCTGCCTCAGAGGAACTATCACTCACACAAGACTTCATCTTTTGCATGCAAATTATTGACAAGATGTAGTGGCATTAGCTAGACCATTTGCCAAGTAGTTATACATGCTACCTCAGAAAACATGGGGAAAAATAAAGTGAGAGTTTCCAGATGGTGCAAACTTGTTCTTTAGTCATTAAAAATAAAAGGTAAATTAGGAATATGTGTGCAAGTTAAGTTAGTATATTAATTTAAATGACTAGACAGCTGTAATTTGGCCAGGAGATACTGAAAGGCTCATCTTGTATTTTTTTCCACCAAGATGAGAGCAACTAGCACCAAAACCTATTTCTCAAAAGTGTTCTGAATAAGCCTCCTCCAGCAAAGACAGTCAGAAAAATCTGTGACTGAACAACAGAAAGTCCTGAGCAATTTTTTCTTCTGAAAGCCAAGCCACTTTTATGAATTTCAAATCAGGTACCTCATAATCTGCAGTGATACTCAAAATCACTAGTCACCCTGGAAATCTTGGTCAGGGAAATAAATAGTTAAGGATTATTTTAATGTTGTTTGCTGTTGTTGTCTTTATCTCTGACTCTTCTGTGAAGCTGAGATACGAGTATGTTGCCTATACCAAAAGCCTGCAACAGACCACAGCAGGGTGTCTTTTCCATGTGCTTAACTGTATTCTTACCTTTAATGGATGAACCTCAAACAATTGGGAAATTGTCTTGAGGTAAGTCTCCATCTGCTCAGGGAATTTATTTTCAGAGGGGCTTAGCTTCCACATAGGCTTTTAAATAAAGAGGCCAGACTTCTTCTTCTCCACGCTGCCATAGGTACCACTGTGCTGGAACAGCCACGGTGCTAGAGCTGAATTTGGTTCTGGCTATGTAACAACAGGAACATCTGGGAAGCAGATCCAGGCCAACCCCACTGGTTACCCCAGGAATTCTTGGGCACATCCTGCTTTATCAGGGCGCACCTGAAAATGCGCATGGAGCAGCTCGTTCTCGCAGAGCCCAGCTGCATGGTGGTCTCCTGCACGTCTGTCCAGGAGTTGTCCTGCAGCCTGTGCAAGGCAGACACGCAAGTATAAAGGTTTCCCTGGAAAGGGGAATATTGTATGCCACATGGGTGGGCAGATAATTGTGTTGGGTTTGCATGGCAAGGTTTTGGTAACGGGGGGGGCTACAGGGGTGGCTCCTGTGAGAAGCTGCTAGAAGCTTCCCCTGTGTCTGACAGAGCCAATGCCAGCCGGCTACAAGACAGACCCACCGCTGGCCAAGGCCGAGCCAATCAGTGCCTCTGTGATAACATATTTAAGAAAGAGAAAAAACCAGTTAGAGAGAGCTTTTGCAGCCAGAGAGAGGAGTGAGAAGATGTAAGAACATCTGCAGACACCAAGGTCAGTGCAGAAGGAGGGGCAGGAGGTGCTCCAGGCGCCGGAGCAGAGATTCCCCTGCAGCCCGTGGTGAAGACCATGGTGAGGCAGGCTGTCCCCCTGCAGCCCATGGAGGGAGGATGAGGGGGTGTAGAGATTCCATCTGTAGCCCATGGAGGACCCCACGCCGGAGCAGGTGGAGACACCTGAAGGAGGCTGTGACCCCGTGGGAAACCCAGGCTGGAGCAAGTTCCTGGCAGTACCTGTGGCCCCGTGGAGAGAGGAGCCCACGCCAGAGCAGGTTTGCTGACAGGACTTGTGACCCCGTGGGGGACCCACGCTGGAGCAGTTTGCTCCTGAAGGTCTGCACCCCGTGGAGGAGACTCACATTGGAGAAGGTCGTGAAGGACTGTCTCCCATGAGAGGGACCCCACGCTGGAGCAGGGGAACGATGAGAGGAGTCCTCCCCCTGAGGATGAAGAAGTGGCAGAGACAACATGTGATGAACTGACCGTAACCCCCATTCCCCGTCCCCCTGTGCTGCTGGGGGGGGCGGAGGTTGAAGCCGGGAGTGAAGTTGAGCCCGGGAAGATGGGAGGGGTGGGGGGAGGTGTTTTTAAGATTTGGTTTTATTTTTCATTCCTCTACTCTGTTTTGCTTAGTAATAAATAAGACGAATTCCCTCTCTAAGTTCGGTCTGTTTTGCTCGTGATGATAATTAGAGAATGATCTCTCCCTGTACTTATCTCGACCCGTAAGGTTTTTTTTTTTCATTGTACCTTTTCTCCCCTGTCTAATGAAGGAGGGCAGTGATAGAGCGGCTCTGGTGGGCACCTGGCCCTCAGCCAGGGTCAACCCACCACAATAATGCGGGCAGGCTGTCCTAAGGCTGAGTCTGAGCTCCTTAAAGATAACATGGCCATGAATTGCCAGGTGTCATGAGCACACTGAGCTTCCTGCAGTCCCTGAAGAGGCGAATGTAAATACAGACAAGTCTTGCATGGTTTTGAGGGACTTTGCCTTTTCTCTGCTGAGCAAAGTCCCCTACACTGCATAAAATATTCTGTCTGTTTCATTTTCTAATCTCTAAATCTGTCATCACTGCAGCCCCTGACACTGGGCATCAGCATGTTCAGCAGTAGTTATGAGAAGCATATTACTGCTTTCATTTGTTTATTGGTATTTAAAACTGCATAGTACAGGAAAGACACTTCCAAATTCCCTCGTTGCAGCTTTTGCATCCTCAGATACTGCAGGGATAGTATTTACTGTGAAATTCCTGTCAGAGAGCACAACCTGCTTTAGTGACAGCGATAGTTTCAGTGGGTTTTCTGTGCTCACAAACCTGAAAACCTAACTACCCTGTCAGGATTCATACTAGGGGGTCCTCTCAAAAGTCCTGTTTGTGAGACTTAAATGCTCCTTGGATTTAGTTGTTGTGAATAAATAAGTCAATAACCCCAAAATGTCTAGTGCATGTTTCTTTAGAAAGTACTGCATGTTCATGTTATGCACTGAGAAGCAGCATACTCAGTAGCTGGGATTACTGAGTCAGAACTGAGAAATCTAGGTTTTACCCTAGCTCTGCCATGACTTACTGTGTGATTCTTGGACAATACCTTCATGTTCCTAAACCTCTGTTTCCTTCCTTTTTTTGTATTGTAGTTATTTAGAATACGGTACCTCCCATGACAAACACGTTCTCTCTCCTTTACTGGCCTCATACAGCCCTTAGCACAAGGAGGTATGACCAGGTGTGCAACATCTAAATTCAGATTTCTTAAAGTGTACTGATGCTGCAGTAAACAAAAAAGCATTAACATAAATATTTCCTTTTTACGACAAACACATGTAGTATTTCTTGCTTATTCCAATAATGTTAACTATTGCTGAATACAGTCAGCAGTGCAAGGAGAATACACGTCACTTTTGCATTTGATGCAAAAGCATTTCTTTCATCTGAAGCCATATGTTTTTATATGCCAGAAGTGATTCCCCAGGGCAGGTCACAAATAAGTCTCGTTCATCCCAGGACCGAAAAAGAGATTCCAAATCTGGGCAAACGAGGCTAGCCTTTTGCTCTAGTAGATTTTCTTTTTCTTCTTTTTTTTTTTTCCAAGTTCATTGTTTTAATTTGGGTTTGGGGTAGTTTTTACTCACTGCTTATACTGGAAAAATGCTCTAGAACATCCTTCCTCAAGCAATTTACTTACAGCATACACTTGTTAATGGAAATTTGGCTTTTTTTTTTTTTTTAAAAAAAAAAAAAGATAAATGTTCCAAGCCAAAAATAAACCCCTGCCTTTTCACCCTGCAGGTAAATAGTATTTCACTTTTGACTTCCAAAATAACAACAGAATCGGGAAAATCCCTTTGAGAAAACTGCTCTAGTCTAACTTCAAAAAAGAGGAGCTGCGGTGTAGTGTAGACTGGTAACACGTGCCCTGAGTAGCGATACCTCTCTACCCGCAGCAGCTGAGGCACCACCGCCGTGTGGGAGGTATTTTAGCTTGCACTGACCTGTAGTTTGGCCAGGTCAGCTGTATCTGCAGTACCACGCAGACACTGCAGCGTAGATATAACCTTGTTTATAACACTTTAATGTTTCCATTGGATGTTTCACTTCTGCTTTAAATGCAACTTTTTACAAATTGAATAAGTTATTCAAACTTTGTCTGTCATAGAAAACTGAGCTGCTTTAATGATACTGGTGTTTTTATAAAGGGATTATTGTCTTAGTGCGGACACTTTATACCACTACAGAGGTGCTTTACCTGCCATAGCTACTCCTGTACAGGAGGGATTATAAACTGTACAGATATAAATCAATTTTAAATGGCTATAAATTTTAAATAGCTATAAATTCCCCTATTCTCAGGATTCAAGCTGTGGCAACTTTATGGTTTTAAAAAATAATTTTGTATTTGTTTAAGTCTCTCATAGAAGGACAAAATTTACTGATTTTCACTCAATGAAAAAAAACCACCAACCAAACAACCAAAAAAACCACAAAACACGTAACACTTCCCCAACATTTTAAAAGAAGAATCACTATAAATATTTGCACTATTTTTACTCAATGTATTTTTTTACAAGATTGAAGATAAACTGCTATAACATTTCTCCCATATACAAAGATTTATCTCCTGGGCTAAGAAGTCCATTCCTCTTTTAACCTATTAGCTACCACTATTCCTAACTCTTTTAGAAGAATGAGATGAAAAATAGGACAGTATAAGTCTCTCACTCCCCCCAAATAGTTCTCTGAGCAACATCACAAAAGAGGATATTGTATGTAAGTTTGTTCTCTCAGTATTTTCAGCTAAAGAGTGGGCTTAGTTTTGAGTAAATTCAAGGAAGAATGCTTAAATTCAGGAACATATAATCCCAAACATCAAATACTGGTGGTTTTCACTCTTTGGCCTAAGTGTCTAGGACAGTGCATTGAAAGTTCACATACATATGCATCTGAGTAAATCCCATTTAGGTCATATTAAATCTAGGAGGTGGATTTGACAAGTGAACAGGGATACCGACCCTGACCCTACTTACTGCTGTAGTTTAGACCTTTTCCTACAACCCACCCAGCTTCTGCACTGTCCATGCCCTTCAGGATTGCCATGACCCAGGCATGCTGCAAAAAGGCTGGGTTTCAATGCAACCTGATAAGCACACAGTAAAAGTTACTTTGCCAGCTACACAAAGGCTACACAAAAGCCTGAAGAAGCTGAGGGAATCAGCACAGTCCCTCGCAATCCTCGGTCTCACACTGCTTTTATTTCCCTAAAAGCCTGATCCTAGATGTCTCAGATCAATAGATCTGAGCTGGCCCTGGTGGCCCTTGCACATCCGTGTCCCCTGTAGGGCTTGTCCATGTTGTTCGGTCTCTCTCAAGAAGCTCTGCAGTGCTCTTCGTTAGTGATGATGGATAAACTGCCATGGTCGATAGTTTGTCAAAGTGATGCTGCCCCTGCATACCTTCACCCCTGCTGCACACTTGGGAGGTGTGTGAACAGGCTTTGCATGCCTTTGCAGTGAACACAGACCCTGGTTTACACCAACTCTTCTCCCCAGCTTTTGTTCCCATATTGTCCTCACCTAAAGCTTTGCTTAAGTGCTAACATTTGTATAATGCACTGCCTCTCCTGCTGATCTGTGATGAAAATGCAGGTTGCTGCACTTCATCTCAAGCAAGGCACTGACTGGGTCATTAGTCCCAATACACTAATGCTGGTGTCTACCCTTGACAAAGGTATTTGTATCATTAGCCTCATACAAGGTCTTAAAATGTAAAAATAACTACAGCCTGTGGACTGAAAGGTTCTGCAGTTTAAAAAGAAAGATATTAAATATCAGAGCTTTGAGCTTACAGAAAACAGTATCTAGCAGAACACACTATAGCAATTTTATTCAGGATGATATTGACATTGCAGTAATTCATCAAGCTATTATCAATCTACAGATTTATTACGCAAATCAGGGTTAGAAAGTCCTGTGTGTAGGTGGAGCTGTTCATTTGGCACTGCAGCAGCAAATAAGGGTTAGATCTTTAGGCGGGTATAAACTGCATGTATGATTTTCTTCAGCTTCCAGGAGGAAAATTTGCAACCTCTAAAGGTTTTCTCTTCATTTCTCTCCTAACTTTTGCATTCTGATTTATGCTATTAAAAATTGCAACCTTAGAGCTGCATAAAAGTCAGGTTTGATATTTCATTCCTTTCTTGCACCTTCATTTTCAGAGTGTGAAGAGCATCCACCTGACAGGGAATATAAATTTCAGGTCCGTATTTCTACCTCATCTGTGCTTGTTGAGGCAAATTACATCTCTCAGCACATGATGGAAGTGTCATGTTGATGATCCATTCCCAGCAAAAGTCCCATCAGTTTCTCCAGCAGCAGTTTTGCCAGAATGGAGACTGGAATCAAAGTGGAGAAAAATATTGTCTGCATATAAATTAGTGCTAAATCTGTTGTTAATGGCACTGGGACTGATGTCTCAGGCAGTCATTCCAGGTTATTTATTCCCCCTGATATCCTGGAATACTTAATGATTTCATAAAAATCTTTTTAAAGAAAGTATATGATTTAATTCCTTGTTAATATAGAAAAGAACTCAAAATATAAGCCATCTTTATAAAAATCTAATAGGCAGATGAAAAATAATACTTTCTTAACATCTCATAGTTTTCAAGTCTTTTGGAGGTTCTGGTGTGTGGTGACACACAAGCATTATGTCACAGAGATGAAGTCAGGAATGGGACTTTCTTGCATGTAGGCAGTGAAGACGGTGGTGACTTTTCCTCTAGTCCTTGCCCATTCTGGGCGCATGGAGCAGCTGGAACATCTGCCCACAGCTTAGACCCAGCTGTACTCCCACAGGTTTGGAGAAACATCAGCTGGAGGTTGCTCTGAGAGTTGCAGTCAACGTTCACAAGGGCAGGGTTGCCACCCAGAGGGACCAGGGCAGGGGGAGAGGGGAGACAACAGTGCTGAATGTTGGCAGAGCCCCAGCAGCTATGCTGGTGGGGCCAGGGGCAGCTCTGGGAAAAAGGTCCTGTGATTTCAATAGGATTAGGATTATGCCTCAGCTGATAAGCAAACTCTTCACTAAGGATGCAAAATCAGGAACATTTCTGGAGGTATGATCTTCCCCTTAAAAAGTTTTAATGGAACCAAAACAAAAAAGCTTTTGAAAAGGTAAGGTGGAAAATAGGAAGCTTGTGATGCATGTCTTCAACTCATTAAGCTTTCCTTTTTGGAAAATATTTACTATAGTGTATTACAGCTAAATTAAATATGGTGAATGGATCTCTCCTAAGGGGATAAACTAAATTAAACCAGGAAGAAACCAAATCTAATTGTACTGCATTTTGTATAATCAAGCAGCAGGAATTCCTTATTCTGACTCAGTTCTTTACCTTTGGTAAGACTTAAAGTTCATCAATTAGAATATTTTTTTTTTCACTTTAAACTAAAAAGGCAGGTGAGAAAAATAGTAGAAGATAAAATATCTTTCAAATTTTTCTTCATTTTATATGTGAAGTATATACACTAATTTAACAAAAAGTCTGAAGTTCCTGCTGGCAAATTATACCATACATTATACACATTCTGCATGTACTTGTTTAAATTATAGTGAGAAAAAAAATATGGTTGAGTTAACAAGATTACATTTTAGATTTTGAAAATCCATTAAATTATAAAACATGTTTCTCCTTACATCAGGCAGATATAAAACACTGGAGTCATTATAGTGTATCTGCACTCCAGAAATAGACAGATAAATAGACAGAAAAACAGGGCATAGTAAATAAGGAAAGCTATATTCAACATCACATGGGAAAAGTAAGTGATATAACAAGAAGATTAACTTAGAAGAAATGGATATTAAAAAAAGATATAAACCTATGCCATTCACAGATTAAAAGGCACACATCAGATAATAGCACTAAGTATCCAAAAGTCTTTGGCACTTTTTGGCCATTGTGTTTTGGGGAGGATCACTGGAACAGCATGAGAGGGTTTGCACATTGGTTTGAATGCCTAGAACCTGCCTCATCCTGACCTCATCACCCTGAAATGGCTTCAGGGCTGGGCAGCACTACACCTCCATGGTTGGAGTCTCCATGTCAACACATTTGTGTCCTGTGTTGATGTACGTTGCTGAGATTGTCTGTTGGAGCTACTCAGTAAAGGACAGGTTATTTTTGGTGACATTTTAAGCAGCAGGGACACTGAACACTGAACAGTAGCCAGTATTAAGAATTAATTAAATATAGCAACAGCCAAGTATTTCCTTGTTAGCGTGTTGACAAATAACAACACTCCACAAATATCTATCATCTTCAGCATACTTACTTCTCCAAGTACAAACCAACCTCCATTCGAATGGATCTGAGCTTGCAATTTTTAAGACTGAAAAAATATGAAGCTTTCCATGAAAATATCTAATATGTGATCAGATTTGCCATACTCCTAGGAATGCACAGTGCATGAGGTGAATCTAAGAGTGACTGGTAAAAAACCAGGCAAACAGGTAATACCCATAAACATCAGATTGCACACATTGCTAAAGCTCGTAAGCATGGAATAGCTCCACAGCTTCTATTTTTCCTGTTTGCAGAACAAAAAAGGTTGGACAGTCCCTCTAAGTTCCCATTTATCCTGATTTATCTCTTCTTTACTGGAAGTGTGGGATCAGTTTACAAGCAGCTAAAGAAATTAGGCCCACTGAGATCAGTGGGAGCAGCATTCTGGGCAAGTCCTGGTCTTATGTGATTTATCCAAAGCACACAGAAGAGCGAACAGCAAAATAAGTTTCCTTATTCATGCATATACTGGTAATGGATTGTCCACATATAGATGCAGAACATATGAGTGGACAATAAAAAACTTTGAGAAGCTTGAATGGACTGGAATGAGAAAGCATTTTGTCTAACACCTTCATGTCCTCAGTGTTAAATGGACTTGGTCTGAACCAACACTCACAGGAAATAATTGACTAATTTTCTAGTTTTAGGAGTCCTTAGGACTACTAGTTTTGGGGGTGGGGTGGTGCTGGTTTTGGTTTTGGTTTTTTATCTGAAAAGTAGACATTTCTTAGATTCAATTATGTTGTCATTACTTTTTGCAGAAAGAAATGTAAACAGGTTTAGGTTTCCTCCCACCACCACCTCTACTAGCTGCTGGGATAAGTGGAGCGGATTCAATAATTGAGCAACAAAGGGACTGGTTCAATGAATGCACACATTGAGTTAGGAGCCTAGGAAACAAAATATATAATATAGCTCTACTAATGTGCATTAGTTGACAAATTATGCACTGGGGCGGGTAATATAGCTACACATGTTCTGCCATAAATGCAATGTTCTGTTAATTTAATTTTAAAGCTCTTGCAGAAAATGAATATTGCTCACTCATTTTGGCATACCTTGTAGTGGAAATATCATAACTGAGAATCCTGCTCTTATTGGGGTAGACTATTTTGCTTGCAGCACATAAGTCTAAAATATCTATATCAGCCAGTTTGTACTCAGCAGGGGAAAAAAGTGGCACCTAGATGCCAACAAGCTTATTAAAATATATACTTTTCATCTACATATAAGGAAAAAACTTCTTACAACTGTGAATTTTGGGCTGAAGGCATCAGTTCTCAGTCTGAACTTGTGCTTCATGAACACTAAAAGTCAGCCCATCAAAACATATTAATGGTCTGACAGATCTCAAGGCAGTGTTACAGCTTTGTGATCTAGAATAACTCAGCTCAGAGGCAGGTTAAGAGGAAGAGCTCTAATACAGGTATAAAATCCCCAATAAACCTCATTTCATAGATATATAACATAATGCTGTTTGTTGAAAGGCACGTCCTTCCTATTATACCTGGATGGACAAAACTTTTGGTTCCAAGTCTGTAGTACAAAGATAACAGAACAGGCATTTAACATGAAAAAGTCTATCAAAAGGCATTCATAGCTGCTTTGCCAAAAGGAAAAGAAGGGCCAGAAAGTCCTTTATCAGACTGATTAACCTTTCCCCAAATCCTTATTTATTTGATTAAGGGATGCAAGACTGGAAATTGCATCAAAAGGTGTGTTTCATGGTGGCTCCATGCATTTCATGGCACATTCATGCATTCATGGCTCCCGTTCTCAGCACCACTGAAGTGGCACAGACAGTGCAGGGTCCAGATTTGAGCTCCCAGTGGTTTAGCCAGGGGAAAAGAAGGGGAAGGGGAGACCTCACTGCTATCTGACCCTTACTGAAGGTGGAGGGACAGGGGGCAACAAGCACAATTCTGAACACAGAAAATTCTAGTTTAACATTAAGAACACTTTTTCACCATGACAGTGGACAAATAAGGGCATGTGACTCAGAGAGGTTGTGGGGGTCTCCATGCATAGAAGATGTTCCAACCTTGACCGGACATGGTCCTGAGCAATCTGTTCTCATTAGCCCTGCTTTGAGCAGGGTATAGGACTAGATAACCCCTCCAGGTCTTTCATAAAAAGCTTATATTTTTTTTTGTGAGTCTGTGATTCTGTGCATGCATCTTGGGTTTATTTAACCTTTTCTTGCTTCTGAGCCTGCCCTATTCATGAAGTCAGTAGGGCAGTGTTGTCCCCACATATAATTTAAAGAAAGTCAGGATATTCAAATATTTTACCTACTTGCTCTGGCAAAGAGGCTTCTAAAGACCTCCATATATAAAAAGCAATGAGCAGGATTCCAAGTTCCACACTCAAATTCATTTTGAGTGCAAAAGAGTTAAAAAAAACCCAACCCAACAGTAGACAGATATTATGGTTCGCAGCAAGTCTTCTTTTTAAGACCACAATAGAGCATATTGGCTATGAATGCCCAGCGCACATGGGCTGCCCGGCTCCACTGGTCACTTAACAACGTATGACATCATACCATAAATACACAGCAGGGCAAAGAGGCACAAAGGAGTAAATGGAAACTCTTATCAAACTGCATTGATTTTAGCAGAAGAATCACTTCTCCACTAAAATATCTTCTTTTAGATCAGGTTATGAACCTACCGTGCACATCTGTCCTTTAGACTGATAAAACTAATGCAGTGCTCAGGGATGTTGTTACAGCCTTGCTGCAAGTCCACCACACACAAGCAGCCTTGCTCATTCAGTGCCGCAAGAGTAGCAACATTTGCCCACGCAGATTATTTCAGAAATCCTATAGGACTGGTTCTGGGGGTTGATGCGCCCTCCTGGCAGCTCGCAGAAGATTTGGTACTGCTAGGACTGTCAGCCAGGACCACCATTTCTGCAGGGCAGTCAGTCTTCTGTTCTCATTTACTGATTAAGCCACTGCTTGAGAGAGGTCCATCTGTGGCAAAATTTAAATGCTTTAAGCTGTTATTAAACATTTAATACCCTGATTGTATTGATCCAATTTCTCTCCTAAGAAAGTCAATGGCAACGGCAACAGCAGACATGAAAAAATGCACCTTTATTTAATACCATTTGTCTTCATGTTCATCTGTTAGTTCAAGTCAAATGTACCTTAACTGTTTGTGTTGTACCTTGACATAAGCCTTGATGGCATCAATTATTTATGCAGTATGCCATATGTCTGAAGGTTATTCTAAGACGTGACGGAGGTAGACTTTTTTTTTTTTTTTAAATATGAACAGCTCCATTGCCTCAGTATGCAGAGTAAAAGGATGGATAGTACCTGGTTAATCATTCAAAGGCATTCTGATAAGAAATTAAATACTTTAATATTTTGCTGAAAAGTATTGCTATGAGCAAATATTGTTGGATTCTTACTTTATTGAGAAGAGGATAAATTAAGAAAATTAAGAAAACTTAAACAATTTAATTAGGCATCTTATCCTTAAGGGTGAAATTCATTCCTTACCACACAAACACAAATAATTGGGTAACAAAGATAGAGTTAATTAGATACATTTTATAGAGCTCTATAAAAGTGATACACAGTACAACTCTCAGATAAAAAAATAAGGAAATAAGACTATGAACATATTAGTGTAATGCTGTGACAGAGATTTTTAAATGTGCAAGGGTTGGAAAATTCTAAATTACACCTCCCACAGCAACTGTATCTCAGCAATAATGCATATATAAAAATGTCAAGTGTAATGCTACATACTGTACAGTATTAAAAAAATGTCTCTATAACTGAGTAGATTTATTTAGGGCTATTTTGGGATTCAGAAGCTCCACAGAATGTCTCAGGGACATTCCCCACTTCAGCAAAGTATTTAAGCAAACATCTAACATTGGGCATGCAGCCGATCTTTTTGATGACACTCTCAATCACATGGTTATAGCCAGAAATAAAGTAAGTATTTCCTTGAAATAGAGCTATGTAAAACCTATAAGACATGTTCTATGTATCCAAAGTCTGACTCCGGCTTTCAGGTGGGAGAAGTTGTATAGTGCTAAGCATGTTATATACGTCAATGTTATTTCTTTTCAACGGTGTTTATATAAGCCCTGCTGTATTTATCTGTATTTGTTGCTAACCTGCAGAGAAAAGCTGCATTCAAGCTGCACCTAATATAAGGCTTGATGCTGCACTTAAGTAATCATCCTCTGCTGCCTCCAGTGTCAAGTGAAAGCTCATAATGAACCAGTGTTAATATGCACCATATGAGGCATAAGGCACAGTTGTCAAGCTAGAGATTTCTGAGAAATGCATGATTAGCTCAGGAAAAAATTACACTGAAGATAGACAGATAAACACACACATTTTAGTAAGCACTGTGACAGCCATAAATATCTTTTGTTTACACTCTGTGAGATGATCCCACCTAGCCACACTTAGGGGACATCAGAAACTCCAGTTAGGGGGAGGCAGATGAAACCATCACTTGGATTCATCTTAACGACTACCAGTAACTTCACAGTTACTGGATGAAGAAATTCTGGTGAGAGTATGGTGTGACTAAAAAAAAAAAAACATTTTGGGAACATAATTTAACATAAAGTTAAATGTGAATATGTAACTAAAACAATCTTTCCAGAAAGATTGCCCTGCAGAGATCATTTGCACCAATTATGTTCCTTACCATCTTGCTCAAGAAACATCTGCATATCTTGGAAGCTGAGAAATACAGACAGAGGGAAAAAAAAACAACCAACCAAACACAACAAAAGTAAGGTTTTGGTACAGATCTAAGAAGAGAGAAGTATGTGTGATATCTTTTTTTCTTATGCACGTATCTCTAACAACCTCTGAAATAATTCCGAAAATGTACCTAAATTAGCTAAAATTGTATTTTATTTTTCCCAGAGAAAATTAAGATAAGAATGCCTTAAGATAGCTGCATATTAATGAGCAGTCATTTTTAAAGGAGAGTGCCTTACTGTCTACCTTTAACACTGAACCATTCTCACAAGACCCCATCTCCCTCATTCGGTCATTTTTAGTGACACACAACAAAAATAGCAGTCAAGTCTTTCAGAGGAGGAACAGCAGGTTAATAAAAGAGGATCTCAGTGCTCTGTGTTGGCCAGAGTTAGCGAGGAGCATTTTCCCATGAGGTTTCCAGCAGCGCTGCTGACACAGCCAGTGTAGGCAGACCTTGGTTTCCAGCAGCACTGCCCGTGCTCCCCGTCTTGTCTCCAGACCCCAGGTGCTGCTGGCCCCAGGCTGCTCATGTGCCTTGCCCAAAACTCATTGCAGCTCCCTTCAGCTAAGGTGCTCTGAACCAAATTTTCCAAATCTTGATCCCAGCCATATTCCTAAATTTTGCACTGCAACAAGCCTTTGCATGTGAAGGATTTTGCCTGTCACCCATGGCATCTCAGCGTGCTTTGCCTGCCCTAATGTACTCTGATGATCCAAAGAGGAGATATTGAAGTAATCAGAGTCTTAACTGAGAGATGTTGAACATCCTCCATGTCCTTTGGCAGTTTGGTGGGGTGTTTTAAGCACATTACAGGATCCAAAGGATTTTGACAAAGTTCATCAGATGCAGAAAGCCTGAGGGCTGTAGCACTCCCGCTCTTTGAACTACATCTGCAGGTGGGATTTCTAGTTTACAGTAAGTGCTGAAGCATTTGTTGAGGCAGAGGTAAGGGATATGTTCCTCAGATGGAGGATCATTTTCAAGGGAAAGAAACCAAACAATTAACAACTGCAAGACAATTGGAAAAGCTTTGGATTTGTTTTGTTATTTTTTCTAATTGTTGTTGTTTTTTTAAATCATATGCAGACAAAACCTAGGCTGTACTTTGTTGATATTTGTAGGAGGAGGTTAATTAGCACCAGCAGAAGTCTCAGCAGCAATGTATAGCTAGTCACATGGTACTGTCTGCTCCCAGCCTTATAGAATAGAGACAAACAAGTTAAAAAAGCAGGAGGAGGAAGGAAGGGTTTCTTCTCCACAATCCTTGACAAAAAAAACATTTAGCAAAACAAACATAAAATAATTGGATTCTTTTTCTTGCTTTTCTTTCTTTGCCTCTTCTCCAGCTAAGTGTTTGATTTAGCTGCTTTCTTTACTCTTTCCAAGTCTTACATGTGCTGAGTAGCAATAAATGTGGCTGTGCTTCTTTTCTGAGGCAACTGCAAAAGCACGTTGGGAGTTATTTTGGTGCTCTGTATGGTGCAGGGAACACCTGTCAAATTTTGATAATATAGATCAAGGGGACAAATTAGTCAGATTACACTGGATTTCCTCTTTAATAAATCCATCACACCATAAGTATTCTTTGGCCTCAGATTCCTGTGCTTTGCTTTTTCCACAATAAGGACTTTTTATCAAAACACTCTTGAGCATATTTCTGTATCTTCAGGGGAAAAAAAAAAAATCTTCTGTAATGCATTTGCATTAGAACATGGATTTTTAAGTGCTAAACATATGGTCTTGCACTATTATTTTTCATGATTTTGAAAATATATTTGATTTCTCTAGATGTCTAAAGCTGAACAAAAATTTATTTTTATCTAGTCAATATTTGGAAACACTGTGCTCCATATGTTTCCTATTGATGTCCAAGTCATGCAGATTTTGTCCTACAGATCTCAATCAGCAGCACTTTTAGATGTGAAAATATCTGCCAAGACAAGACACTTCATTGTAAGGCAGCACCTACAGCATCATTTGTGTAAAACATAATTGCTTTTTGGTCAGTCTCACCTAGATTAGAATGAAAGATTTGAATTTAACTAATTGTTACGTCCCCTGTTATTTATTTACCAGAAAGGACTACTGCCTACATAAAAATCCTGCAGAAACAAGTAAACAGTGTCCTTTTGGTAACAATTACATTTCAGAGACCTATAGGCACACAAATAGGCCCCTCCAGTCCCCAGGTGCCAGATCATAAATCATTGCAATGCCTCATGCCTGTGTTTTGATGGCTAGTCGCTCCAGGCCCTACTCCCTGTTTTATAAAGTGGAACTAGAACCTTTAGAATTAGTTTTGTATCTCCACTTCTCATGTCCAAAAAATGCTACAGTTTAGGTTTCCAGTATAAAACAGGAAGAAAAAAAAAGCTGTTATTAATATGTTTCCTATGTTTTTAAAACAGCAGTTCTGAACAAAATGTAGGACTCCCCGAATTATACTCAAGAAAACAGAAAGATCAGTGGCTCAAGGGAAGTGAAACAAGAAGATTAAAAAAGGGTAAGAACTATGAGTTTTCATGGTGTGTAGCAGTGCTCTAATGACCATTAACCTCCATAACAAATAGCATGGCTTAGTGAAGCCATGTTGGCTGTTACCAGTCACCCTCTTATTTCCCACGTGCCCGAGTATAGTCTCCAGGAGGATCTGCTCCATCATCTTGCCAGGCACAGAGGTGAGTCTGACCGGCCTGTAGTTCCCCAGGTCTTCCTTTTTTTCCTTTTTAAAAATAGGCGTTATGTTTCCCCTTTTCCAGTCAGTGGGAACTTCACCAGACTGCCACAACTTCTCGAATATGATAGAGAGTGGCCTGGCCACTTTATCCACCAGTTCCCTAAGGACCCAGGGATGCATCTCATCAGGTCCCATGAACTTGTGCACCTTCAGGTTCCTTAGATATTCTCAAACCTGATCTCCTATACAGTGGGCAGTTCTTCATTTTCCCAGTCCTTGTCTTTGCCTGGACAATGTGGCTCAAGTACTTGCCGGTGAAGACTGAGGCAAGAGTCATTGAGTACCTCAGCCTTCTCTGTATCCCAGGTAACCTGGTCTGCCATTTCATTCTGGAGGGGGCCCACATTTTCCTGAGTCTTTCTTTTATCACTGACAAACGTATAGAAGCTTTTCTTGTTGTCCTTGACATCCCTGGCCAGATTTAATTCTATCTTTAGCTTTCCTAACCTGATCCCTGGCTGCTCGGACAATTTCTCTGTATGCCTCACAGGCTACTTGCCCTTGCTGTGTTTGAGTTTGTCCAGGAGCTCCTTGTTCATCCATGGAGGCCTCCTGGTGTTTTTGCGTGACTTCCTCTTTGTTGGGATGCATCGCTCCTGAGCTTGGAGGAGGTGACCCTTGAATACCAACCAGCTGTCTTGAGCCCCTCCTCCCTCCAGGGCTTTGTGCCATGGCATTCTACCAAGCAGGTCCCTGAAGAGACCAAAGTCTGCTCTCCTGATGTCTAGGGTAGTGAGTTTGTTGTGCACCCTCCTCACTGCCCTGAGGATCTTGTACTGCACCATTTCATGTTCACACATGTTATATGCATTAGTGGTACACATATATCACTATACATACATGAAGTGTCACATTTATTATAATCTGGTTTAAATGTAATATATTGTTTTAATATATTGCTTTATTTTTGCAAATTGTAGTACAGAGCATTTATGAGTCTACTCCTGAATGTTTTAAAACATTTTAAACCTGAATGCAGTACCACCATAAATAATTGAAATCAAATTACATTTGACAACTAAACCAACAAATTGCCTTTAATGATACATTATCCTTGATTTTTTTTGTTGTGTTTGTCCCTTTGCTTGTTGACTGGTAAAAGCCAGTATTCTGCAATTGATCTCCTAGTCATTCAAATGAATTAGTGATGCCCTACCAGGTTTCCAATGGAAGGCAAAGATTTTTTCTTTTCATTTTCATTTCATCTGACACCAAGGATACAGATAACACTGTGTAAACAAGTGCTTTAACACAAATACAAATTGTCAGGGGAAAGAAAAAAAAAAAAAAAAAGCACAACTAAAAAAGCATATCAACAATTTTGAAAAGTACAGGAAATAATTTTTTTTGATCACTGACCTGGACAGAGATTTATAAAAACTTCTCCAGTTAGCTCAGCTTGGTGGGCTGGGGGTTGCGGCTAAAGCTGAACTGTCAAGGTTGGGCTCAGCTGCCTCTCGGTCACATCTGCTCTCCTGCTCACTTCTGGCAACACTTGGGTCAGCGTGGTCACCAGCAGCTGTCCCCTCAGTCTGGGAACTGGATGCACTTGGGACCTACACACAGATCAGGAGTTACAGCTTCCCTGTTTTCGCCTGTTCCTCCTTAGATGTACAAAGACCTCAAGTAACTTTGGGGACTTTCAAAATGGTATGAGTAGTGAAAAATCACTCCTTGCCAAGCCACTCCTTTGCTTTATGCTCAAGTGATGTCAAAAGCCTAGAAAACCTCTGCAAGGGATGACCTTCTCACGAGAAGGATCTGAGCAGCATACAGGAGGAACAGCAGCAGAAAGGCACTAGTACATGAGTTGTGGTGTCATTTCATCAGAAATATACACCAGGCTCCTCTGATTTCTGCTTAGATAACCTCACCGATTCCTTAATAGATCCCTCACTTTCCTGCACAAGACTTAGTGCAAGAAAAGATCAGATTTTGTTGTGTTTACAGCATTTTCACTATTTGCTGGGTGAAGCCATCTGCTCACCACAGCTCTGATACCAAAACTGCCAAAACACTTTTGCTTAGAGTAGGAAATCTTCCTTGAATCTGTATGCTTAGTAATTGGCAACCGTGTATGTTCAGTTGGTTACCCTTCAGAGGTTAAGCATCTTCTAACAATAAACCAATATTTGTATTCATATGTTGAAAACAAGATGTGACCAGCCAAGAGCTGGGAGGCCCTCAGAACTAAGCACTTACTGGCTAAAGAAGAGCAACTATCTTCATTCATTCATATATCTGAAATGTACAGTGACACCAAGAGAAATTCTTAAAGGTCGGTGCTGAGTAACAGAAAATCTTTAAGAAACCAAGTCAGTTTTTCGACATTTTGTGCTCATAATATTATTTTTAAACTTTAAAATGCTCCAAAAAAGAAAAAAGAATCTTAGTAGGAAAGGTTAGTTTTGTAATACTTGCAGACTAATTGCTGAGTCAAATATTTTGGTTTGCAGCAACTCAAATATTTCCATTTGATAGACAAAAAGCATAATCAGTAATAGTATTGGTAATAAAATGAATTATCATCAGTGATTATTTCTTGTAGTCACATGGGATCAAGTTTTCAGTCTGGTATTATCTAAGCCCTATTTCTGCATCTCTAAAATCTTGCAAGCAAAGCATTTTTATTTTATATTATATTATACATTGCTGTTCTTCAAATAAAAATCCTTTAAAGACTGTTTCTTGAAAATAACTCTTCAGCTATCACACATGAAATAAGGTAAGGAAATGGAAGAGGGAGTCTGAGCAGAGGATCTCCTGGAAGGAAGTGAACAAGCCTGTTGGGAAGGACTAAAGATGGCAAAATGGCACATGCAAGAGTAAATGAATTCAAATGTGAGGATGCAAGGGAGGCTGTGTTGTCTTATTGTGATGTTGAGGCAGAACAGCTGCTAATCAGACACAATCCTTATAATACTTTCATGTGTAATTACATTATTTTGGACAAAAGCCCCAAAAAAACATCAGCATGAAACCTGCAGAGATCTAAGTTAGCCTTTGCCTCCCATTTGTAATTGAGCACTACAACAGAAATACACACAGGAAGATGAAATGTATTATCATCTGGTAAAAGGGTGGACATGGCCTGTGAGCAAGTAAAAGGCAACTGGAATGTGGATGCAGCAAGGGACAGCCAAGAGACAGAGTGATGGAGAATGGATTCACCAGAGAGGCAGCTTTTGGGAAATGTGTTGGCAGCAAAGACAGTTGAAATTCTGAACAAGTAAAACATTTTTCATGGTTTTCATGGAAATTTTGTAGATATTATTGAACAGAGTTGCATCAAAGAAATAACCTGACTCCATTGTCCATTTCTCTTCAAAAAGTTTTATCAAGCCATTAAGGTCAAAAGCAGTTATATATAACAAGGAGGAGATTGTATGTTTTTATACCTTAGTCTGGAAAACCGATTTAAATGAAAGCTCTAACAAATATTGGGATTGTTGGCTGCTTTCCTCTTTTCTCCCCCCTTCCTGTAAGAAAAATAAATAAGCCAGGATTTTAAAATATGTCTATGGAATTTGACCCAAAGACATGGAAATCAATGGGCACCACTGTATCAGCTTCAGACAATAGTGAATGAACTTAAATTATTTTGTTCTTAGTATCCTGATTTTTTTTCCTTCACTTTTCTTTTGATTTAAGAGCATGGAACTGTTCGCAGGCCAATAGCTGTGCAGTTTTTCTCAACGCCTCAGCTCAGAGATTGATTTTTTTTTCTTTCTTAAAAAGAAGTATAATTGGTTAGAATTATCACTTATCTTTTAATTTTGCAACAGTGGAAAAAATCAAGGGAATGCATTGCCATGTGGGGAGGGAGTGGGAGAGATAGTATCTCTTTTCATTTATAAACAAATACATGCAGAAGGGGAGAATATGAACCCAGATTTGTTTACTTCAAAGGATTTCCAAATGCTCTTGCCTAGCTGATATTTTCCTAAATTGGCTTATACTGTAGGGATCAATTAAAATATCATTGCTGATAAATTGCTGCAGGAAAACTGCACGTCTGGACATGTGTAGCTTCATTTCATGATGCAGTATGTACTCATATGATTTTCTGAGCAAAAAGATTAAATAAATGGAAACTTCAGGAATTATTTTTCAGTATCTCTGAACAGATATGCAAAAAATAAGGAAAAGGTCACTTTGAACAGGACATTCTGAGGATGGGGTTCTATATGCTATCTACCTTTATGCATCCATCTCAGGTGCATGAATTAAGGATCTTGGCTCCCACAAATGAAACGAAACCCCCAGAGGATGATAGAGAACTTGGTTGCACTGTGGACTGTGCAGATGAAACAGGTTTCTCACTGACAGACGTAACTTTACCTGGGACATTATTTCTGGATATTGCTGCGCTCCCTGATCTGGACACCACAACCATATGCTTAAAACAGGCTGCTATCTGCTTCTGGGTAAAATTAATCACAGATGAGCTTCAGCTCTGTCTTGAAGCTCCATTATACCCCTTTGCAGCAGCACAAGCAGTCCACAGAAATACATATTGGATTGTTAAACATAAAGGTTATTCTGAGCAGCTCTTTAGAGGTTGCACTTGAAACAGAGCTCTGCAATGGCTCCTAGGATGAACAAAGAGATTGAGAAGCATCTAACAGTTTACAAGGAACATATAGGAGCTAATAGAGATTGAATCCAAAGAGATATAATGCAAAGGCATCATTCTGCATGGGAGATTTTTATTCTCTTGGATTTCTTGCTCCTTTTGGCATTTCTTGTTACACAGCAAGTAAGATGCGTTCTCTCATACATGCTTTTAGACCTCTCTCCATATTGACCATTCTGATGGGAAGCAGAAATGTGCCCCCAGTTTCAAACCACAAGGAGCAGCACCTTGTGTGTCATGGCAAGCATGGTAGCTCATGCCGTAAAACAGAGAGACTTCCAATTGATTATTGATTATTATTTCACCAAGCCAGTTAAGCTCATGTAAGTTCTGAAATCAAGATAAGAAAATTACCAAATTCATATTAAAATACTTCCTTAAAATACTGCCCACTATATGCAGGAATAATTTTGCACCTGCACTTTTCTGCAGGTTTACTTGACTTTTTTCTAATCCACTTGTTACATTTTTAGCAGCAGTATACTGTTCCAACAAACCTAGTCCATAAATTATGCAGGCATCAAGAGAAACACCAGACTGAGTCACCACTTAGAAACCAACCCTTTAAATTCCGTAACTAATAGTCTGTAAATGGAAGAATAATACATGCTTCAACCTTGTCATTGCCTTCATCTGTAACAAATGGTTGTACTTTTAAAGGAAAGTTTTATTGGCAGAATTAGAGGTTAACTCAAAAGCAAACAATTACATACTGCAAAACAGGTACATCCTGTTTTCCTCTTTGTGGTCAATTTCCCTTTTAGGCCCCAGTGTCTTGATCACTACTGTTTGATGAATCAGCTTTCCTGTTAACTAGAGGTGCAGAGCCATCATCTAATGAAAACACTCTGCATTTTATGGCTCCCTAGACTGTAGTTCTGCATATTAAAATAGAATTTCAATCTCAGTGTAAGAAATAAAATCAAATCTAGCATCTGTGGTTTGAACAGAACAGATAAAAATGCTCCTCATTTAATTTTAACAATATTTTTTAATGTTACACAGTATAAAAAGAGGCCCTGGATGTAATTAAAAAATGCCTATAAATTAGAAATAAATTGGTAGAAATCAGCACAATTGTTCAGTACATGGGCTAGTTTCATTAAACATACAAATTTGATGGGAAAGCGTTTCGAGTCCCATTTAAAAGTAACAGAACTACTATTTTACTACCTATTACATATTGCTTTCATATGTTCAAAAAAAACAATAGATCTAAAGTGAATGGACTTAGCTCATCAGTCTCTTTGGGTTTCTTAACTGTTTTTGGTGAAAAAGATAATTTTTTTTTTTCAGGATCCCACAACAGCACCTTAGCTTTTTTAAAGCTACTGCACAGTGAAGGCATCAATACAGCCCGCCAGGAAGCACGGAAAATGAGGGGATTTTAGGGGACAACTGAATTTTATTTCAGTCTATTCGCAGGGAAGACACTCAACATTTAACACAGTTACACAGGAACAGAAATACTTAACATCAGTATTAAAGCAAAACAGCCTTATAAAGGTACCATGCATTCAGTCTACTACAATTACGCTCTACCACTGTTTGCCTGGGGTGGCTTTCCTCCCTCCCCTGCAAATCAAACAAAATTCTCTTTTTCCATTCCCTTCCCTTCCCTTCCCAAAATGGATTTAGCAGAGCTATGTAAAAGTAACCATGATTTTGAATTTTGCGAAGGTCCATGGTCTTTGGACAGGTTAATGTACATGCTTTCTCCTGCTGCTAAACTCAGTTCTATAAGGGACAATCTGTATCACTGTTTCTTTGCTGTCACACTTCATTTTTGCTAATAATATTTTCCCATATAAATTTCCTTATAGAAGGCCTGGGAATTTAGTAACAGAAAAGTAAGAAAATGCAGCTACAAAGCATTAGAACAAATTCTGCTTTTAAAATTTTCTGTTTCTTTCAATTATTCCTCTTTTTTAAGAATAGCTACATAGCAACAGTACTATTTTCTGTAACAATACCCAATGTTGCAAGGAACAGATGGATCTCTTGGAAACCAGAAAATAAGCCATAAATGCCAAACTTTGTCTAAAGCATGTGAAAAATGTACACAGAAGGCCCACAGTCTAATGAGCTGAAATGTCTATGATCTAAGTAGTATATAAACTTATTAACGGAAACTTTGAGTGCCCCAATATGTTAAGTTAATATTCATTCTTCATTGTTACAGACTAAAGTATATTTAAGATGATGATGATGATAATAATAATAATGATGAAACAGTAAAGCCTTCCTTTAGAGATAATCTTTAATGGAGCGTCTGTTTTCATGCAACATGTTTAGCCCTTAAACATATTTCTACTCCATTGACTCATTTTTCTGCTGCTCCCTCCTATTATAGTGTATGATATTTGGCCGCACTAGTTATTGTTTGTGGTGATATTCTTTGCTAATCCAATGCAAGGTTAATGTGGTGCTAAGGAATATTACAAACTCAGTTCTTATTTTTATTAGCAAGAGTCCTAACAGGAACCATGGGATTAAATTTACAAGATATAAAAGATTTCATGATATGGTGACAGCCTATCCCTGCAAGATATGGAATGCCATGAAGTGTGCCACAGTGCCAGAAATCTGTAGATTCAGTCAGTTCAAATTGATGTAAAATTTTAGAACATGAGCTTCTCAATATAAATGACAAAGTAATCTCTGATGGGAAGAAAAGAGTAGAGGGACTGGAAAATACTGGAGTTATTCTTAGAGATAGATGAACACATTTAAATAGTGCACTGTTTCAGATTTCTGTCTGTATTCAGAGCTGACCAGATCCTGAGTAGTTTTTCAGCTCAAAAAAATTTAGTTAAGGACTAGCTCAGACCAGCCTTACTCTACAGCTGTCCACCTTGCCCTTCTGTCCTTATCGCCCTTCACTTTTCAGTGTACTTGCTCACTCTTGATTATGCTCACAAAGAAGCTGGGCAGGGAACTAGTGGAATTAACACAGTATTTGCTGCTACACCATTGCCTGTTTCTGGTACCTTTATAATGAAGATTACACTGATGTGTACAGACAGCCAAGACCTGTTTAAATAATCTTGCCCAACTTTACTCAGCTAGACTATAGTACGTGACATGGACACACTACTAGCCATTTCTGCTGTAAGCAGGACAAGGGCTAGCAGGCACAGTGCTCTGTGAGAAGATCTCTCATCTTAGCATTATTATCTCTTCTACTGCCGGATTCCCTGAGAGCTTAAGCTATGGAAAAGGGCTAGTGGCAGGCCCTGGCTCAGCTAAAATCCAAGCAAGATGATTGAACTCTGCAGAGGAACTCTTAGATAGGCAGAAGCTGGGGGAAAAGGGGAATGTATTGGGTCTGGCTGAGATGGAGTTAATTCTCCCCACAGCAGCCCTCATAGTGCTGTGCTGTGTATTGGTAGCTAGCAAACTGTTGATAACACACCAGTGTTTTGGCTACTACTGAGCAGTGCCAGCACACATCAACGCTTTCCAACATTTCTTTTTCCCCAGCAGCAGGCTGGGGGTGGGCAAGATCTTGGGAGGGGACACAGCTAGGACAGCTGACCCAAACTGACCAAAGGGATATTCCATACCATATGATGTCATGCTCAGCAGTAAGAAACTGAGACCAGGGGGAGGAACAGGGCGGGGGCATTCGTTGTTTTTTTTTTTTTACAATGTTTGTCTTCCGGGGTAAGGGACACACTTACTGAAGCCCTACTTCCCAGGAAGTGGCCGGACATCGCCTGCTGATGGGAAGTAGAGAATAATCTTTGCTTTTTGCTTTGCTTCCGCGCGCGGCTTTTTGCTTTAGCTACATTAAACTGCCTTTATCTCGACCCACGAGTTTGGGATTGTTTTTTTTCTCCATCTTCCTTTCTCCCCTCCCTGCCTTGCTGAGGAGGCGAGTGATAGAGCGGCTCTGGTGGGCACCTGGCCCCCAGCCAGGGTCAACCCACCACAGGGAAACATAACCCCCATTTTTAAGAAAGGAGCAAAGGAAGAACCAGGGAACTACAGGCCTGTCAGTGTCACCTCCATGCCTGGCAAGATCATGGAGTAGATGCTCATGGAAACTGTGTTCTGGCACATGGAAAATAAGGAGGTGATTGGTGACCGCCAACATGGTTTCACTAAGGCCAAATCGTGCCTGACAAATTTGGTGGTCTTCTATGGTAGGATTACAGCATTGGTGGACAAGGGAAAAGCGAGACATCATCTACCTGGACTTGTGCAAAGCATTTAATGTCCCGCACAACATCATTGTCTCTAAATTGGAAAGACATGGATTTGAGGAATGGACCATTCAGTGGACAAGGAATTGGCTGGATGGTCTCACTCAACAGCTCAATGTCCAACTGGAGAACAGTGATGAGTGGCGTTCCTCAGGGGTCAGTATTGGAACTGGCGCTGTTTAACGTCTTTGTCAGTGACATGGACAGCAGCATTGAGTGCACCCTCAACAAGTTTGCCAACGACACCAAGCTGTGTGGGCAGTCGACACACTGGAGGGAAGGGATGCCATCCAGAGGGACCTTGACAGGCTGGAGAGGTGGGCCTGTGCATGAAGTTCAGCAACGCCAAGCACAAGTACAGGCTGGGCAGCGAATGGATTGAGAGCAGCCCTGAGGAGAAGGACTTGGGGGTACTGATTGATGAAAAGCTGAACATGAGCCGGCAGTGTGCGCTTGCAGCCCAGAAAGCCAACCGTGTCCTGGGCTGCATCAAAAGAGGTGTGACCTCCTTCAAAAGAGGTTGAGGGAGGTGATCCTGCCCCTCTACTCTGCTCTGGTGAGACCCCACCTGGGTCCAGCTCTGGGGTCCCCAGCACAAGAAAGACATGGAGCTGTTGGAGCGAGTCCGGAGGAGGGCCACAAAGTTGATCAGAAGGCTGGAGCACCTCTCCTATGGGGACAGGCTGAGAGAGTTGGGATTGTTCAGCCTGGAGAAGAGAAGGCTCTGTGGAAACCTTATAGCAGCCTTCCAGTACCTGAAGGGGGCCTACAGGAAAGCTGGTGAGGGACTGTTTATGAGGGAGTGTAGTGATAGGACAAGGGGTAGTGGATTTAAACAAAAAGAGGGTAGATTTAGATTAGATGTTAGGAAGAAATTCTTTAGTGTGAGGGTGGTGAGGCACTGGAACAGGTTGCCCAGAGAGGTTGTGGATGCCCCCTCCCTGGAAGTGTTCAAGGCCAGGTTGGATGGGGCTTTGGGCAACCTGGTCTAGTGGAGGGTGTCCCTGCCCACGGCAGGGGGGTTTGGAACTGGGTAATCTTTGAGGTCCCTTCCAACCCAAACCATTCTATGATTTCATGATTCTATGAAAAGTTCCTCTCCTTGGGTTACTGGAGTAGAAGATTAACTTAGCAGGGCTCATAATCAGGTGGAAAAACATCAGGAAGAAGAATCTGAAGAACTTAGTGCAAATTATTAGCTTGGGAAAGATTCTTGAGTAGGAAGCAGGTCAGAACTGAAGTAGTTCAGATGTCACTTAACAGCACTTGTTTGTGCTTTTTGGATACAGAAAACCAAAATGTCAACCTAAACCATGACAGACTTCCTATAAAGGATGGGACATCTCTTAACTAGAGACGAGGATAGGAGTAAGGTAATACCCACTTCTCCACCATCTCCTTTTCAGCACAATACTAACAATAAAGTTGGATTTGTGCAGTGAACACCCACTCAAGGAGTTTTACAAAGTGAGAGTGCCACAGCTTCTCACGTGTAGTAAAACCTATTGTATGCAAATGAACAACATGAATCCAAAGAAGCGACAAAACCAGCAATTGCTGAGAGTGTCAGCCAGTGGTCCTGACCAGTCAATACTAGGCACTTCTAAATACTGTCTCCTTTGAAATTAGCTGTTGCTGTATATGTTATGACACAGCCCTATACCTGCCCTTGATGTTGCATATCAATTGACTGCACTGGTACTTGAACACTGCCCATCATCTGACAGGACAGATGTCTTCAAACAGCATGGAAGCAGGGGTAACACTGTGCTACCTAAACATCTTTGATCTACAGTTATGAATATTTACTGTCATGATTATGTGCTTTGATAATGATAACTGGAAAATTGCCATGGTTCTTATAAAGCAGTATGGTCTCTTACATGTGAAAATTTCACTCATTAGATGTTCTCACAGCTCACAGTTCCATGTAATGGCATTTGCTTAGCAATCATCAGCATGGTTATGTCCCTTGTTCTCAACAACATGCTTTTAGGGAAATGTCTTATATTGAATTGAGGATGATTTTTGTTGTTACAACAATATATGTTTTCATTGAAGAAATGTTTATAAGATGGAAAAGGAAACAAAAAATACATTTCAAGCATTCTGGGATAGACATTTTTGGGGCAGCCTGGCAGATGAGAACAAAAGGTGTATTTATACAAGTTTTGTAAAAAATGAGTTTCTTTTCCACAACTGTTTTACTGGGGATGAAGGCAGCATTTTCATATACAAAAAATTATTTTCCATATGCAAAAAATTACATTACTTTCATTTAGCAGCAGAAGGTATTGCTGTCTCTGCAGATAATCTGTAGATAATTTAAATCCAGAAGGTGTTTTCTTAGCCTTCTTCAGGGATCCCCAAATCCCTCCCCTGCCTTGTCCTTTTGGCATTATTGCCCAGATCTGCCCAAGTCTCTGATTTTGAAGTGGTTATCTGAGACTAAAAGTTTTATACATGAAAATATTATTTCTTTAAATATATTTTCTTTCATTATGCTCACACTCATATTCGACATAGTGTCCCATGCAGACGCAGCATGAGAAGTATAGAATCATAGAATCTTTAAGGCTGGAAAAGACCTCTAGGATCATCAAGTCCAACCGTCAACCCAACAACACCACGTCTACTAGACCATGTCCTGAAGTGCCATGTCTACATGCTTTTTGAACACCTCCAGGGATGGTGAATCCACCATCTTTCTGGGCAGCCTATTCCAATGTCTGACCACCCTTTCAGTGAAGACATTTTTCCTAATATCCAACCTAAACGTCCCCTGGAGGAATTTGAGGCTGTTTCGTCTTGTCCGGTCACTTGTTGTGATACCAACACCCACTTCACCACATCCTCCTTTCAGGTAGTTGGAGAGACTGATAAGGTCTCCCCTCAGTCTCCTCTTCTCCAGACTAAACAATCCCAGTTCCCTCAGCTGCTCCTCATAAGAATTGTGCTCTAGACCCTTCACCAGCTGTGTTGTCCTTCTCTGGACACGCTCCAGTGCCTCAATGTCCTTCTTGTAGTGAGGGGCCCAAAACCAAACACAGTATTCAAGGTGCAGCCTCACCAGTGCCACGTACAGGGGCACAATCACTTCCCTACTCCTGCTGGCCACACTATTCCTGGTACAAGCCAGGATGCTGTTGGCCTTCTTGGCCATCTGGGCACCCTGCTGGCTCATGTTCAGCCAGTTGTAAACCAGCACCCCCAGGTCCTTTTCCGCTGGGCATCCTTCCAGCCACTCTGCCCCAAGCCTGTCATCTTCTCCACAGAGGCTCCTTGAATCAAACTAGAGGACAATGATGGGAAGGAATACAGTTTTTCATCTAGTTTTTTCAACTTTTCCATTGGCAGTTGTTAAAATTGTTATCTTCTGGACAAGTTCCTGCCTGTGTAAGCTTTTCCAGTGCTACTCCTCTAGGAAGAACAACCAGCACTTTTGACTGCTAGCAGGACTTGGGCTAGCACAATACAATGAAGTAATGATAAATAAATTAAATTAACCTTTAGCAAAGCAATGATAGAAAAGTGTGATCATTTGTGCAGACAAAAGCAGTTATTGGTGAATATTTCACATACATTTGTTGCAATACTGCAATGGCTCTACTTTCAGTAAAACTGTCTCACAGGAACTCGCATTTCCTCTACTACTCAGGCTACTGTTTTTGCACTGGAGAAATAAAGGTGTGGTCCAAAGACCTCTGAAAGGCAGGTTTGCACTGCAATTTAGTGAATGACTTCTTGAAGTGAGTGATGTTATTTTGCCCTTGTACTTTAATTTTAAAAGTCAAATGATTCACAAGTGACCTTGCACAATGAGTAAAAATAAAGTACAGTCCTCATCCTGTGGGTATAGACACAGGCAGTTGTCTTTGCCTGGGGATACAAGTCTCTTTCTTTACTTGAACTTGGTCAGAAAGGCAGGTTCTGACAAAGATTTTTAAAGGCCAGTAGTAACCTTAGATCTTCTATTCTGACCTTGAATACAACCAAGCACAGGAATGCACATACACACAAGTTAAACTTTCATATATTACTTCAGCCATTTTCCAAAAGCTGCCTGGCTAGAACAAAGAATAAGAAACATCATCTACCTGCCCAGGCTATCTATGAAATGTGAATAGTGTTTTGTCATTCTTCTCATATATAAGGAAGTGCATTGTTCACATGCACACACTTATTTTCCACAAAACTTTCCAGAATATCTGTCTCTGGAATATATATGTTTGTCCATTGATTCACGCTTTCCAGACTGACTGAGTCCCACCTTCAAAAAGAACAACTGGCTATTTTGGACCTCAAATTCTTGGTTATTCACCTCTTATGTATGAAAATAAGAAAAGAAACTTGTGGTTTTTTGCTAAAAGTCCAGATTATTTCTCAAAGCCAGTTTCTCTCCAGAAGTAGGAGCCCTACCAACAAGTTTCAATCTAGCTGGTCCAAGAGTGTGAGCCTCAAGGACTTGCACTCTTGCTCAGAGATGGTGTTGGCTAGTACTGGCTCTGGTGTCTAACCCACACCTGCATTACCAAGCTAGCCAGGTTTTAGGCATGAAAAGAAGAGGATGAAGCAGAATAAGGGTGTTTTTTTTCTCTGTTCTGCTGTTGTTTGGGGTTTTTAAAAATCAATTTCTCACACTTGTCTTAAGGACCAGTGGAAATGTTCTTTCTTTTGTTTATTGGCAGTGAACTCTGCCAATCTGAAATTTTCTGTCCATCTATAAAAGTAGATACAGATGCTAACATATCTTATGGAGGGGCAATAGAGCCAGGCACAAGCAATCCAGTTTTCTAACAACTCCAGGCAATTTCTTGATCCAAGTGACTGATCAACAGACTAGAGGTCTGCTGCTCACAAACAAGAAAAAAATTATGGAAGATGTGAAGATCAAGTGCAGTTTTGGCTGCAGTGACCATGAGTGAGCTTGTGAAGTTTAAAGTCTTAAGACAATTCAGCAAAACAGAATTACAACTGTGGACTTCAAAATTGCTGATTTTTTGTGTTTTCAGGACTTTCAAGATCTCTACTGAAGTTTACAGGAGGGCAGCAATACCTGAAGGGATGATTGAGATAGATAGGGAGTACTTAAGCCAGTTATACAGAAGCCTGTGCGATCAGAGAGGAAAAAGGCAAACACTGCACCCATCTTAAAGAAAGATGAAGAGAGGATGCATCCAGGCAACTTACAGGCCATTTGGCCTCACTGCAATCCCTGGAAGGGGAAAGAGGAAACCCTCTTAGAAGCCATGTCTAAACACACGAAGGACAAGGAGGTAACTGGGAACAGACAGCATGGGTTTATTGAGGGCAAATCCTACCCAACCAACATGATTGCTTTCTGTGGTGACATAACCAGCACTGTGGACAAGGAGAGGGCAGTGGCTGGTCTATATGTTGCCTTTTTCTCAGCCTGGAGAAGAGAAGGCTCTGGGGGGACATTATAGCACCCTTCCAGTACCTAAAGGGGCCGACAAGAAAGCTGGAGAGGGACTGCTTACAAGGGTGGGTAGTGGTAGGAAATGGGGTAATGGCTTTAAACTGAAGGAGGGTAGATTTAGACTAGATATAAGGAAAAAAATTCTTTACTGTGAGGGTGGTGAGGCACTGGCACAGGTTGCCCAGAGAGGCTGTGGAGGCCCCATCCCTGGAAATGTCAAGGCCAAGCTGGATGGGGCTTTGGGCAACGTGATCTGCCCATGGCAAGGGGGTTGGAACTAGGTGATCTTTAAAGTCCCTTCCAACCCTGACCATTCTGTGATTCTATGATTCTATGGTTTGAGCAAAAGTTTTAACACAGCCTCCCATAGTATTCTTCTCACCAGATTGGTAAGACATAGCGATGGATAAGTGGATAGTAGAGTGGGAAATTGCCTAGAGTGCTGGGCTCAGAAAGCTACTATCACTGGTGCAAACAGCAGATCTGCAGAAATCCCCTGGGGGGCAGCAAGTTGCCAGGAGGCAACAGTGCTCCTGGGCAGCAAAGTTGGTACAGAACCACACCGGTGGAGAGTCCCTATGATCGTCGAGGCTGGAGTCCAAGACGTACGAGAGGAGGTGGAGAGTCCTGGAGAAGAGGAGAGTAAGAGGAGACCTCACTGCTGTCTGCAGCTGTCTGACGGGAAAAGACAAAGCCAGAGGCTTCTTGCAGATGTACAGTGATAGGAAGAAGCAACAGGCAAAAGTTGGAACATGGGAAAGCCTGATAAGGAAAACAAACGGTACCATGAGAGTAGTTAGATACTGGAGCAAGTTGCCCAGAGAGGTTGTGGGATGTCCGGAGGTGTTTAAGACTCAACCAGAAAAGTCCCTGAATGAGCCCTGCTTTGAGCACGGGGTTGAACTAGGTGAGCTCCAGAGGTCCCTGCCACCCTGAATTGTTCTAGGTGATTCAGAAATATTTGGGTTACAGACATTCAGATAGATAGCATATTTGTTTCACTGCAGTACCCTTACTTTTCTGTTATGGCTCATGGTTTTTGTGGTTTTACAAGGTTGATCTAATTTGCATTTGTCAAGTTTCCTTAGAAGATATCGTGAAGCTGTCTTGTAATCATATGTATAGAATTCTTTATAATTTAAACCACAAGATCTTTCCAATAATATGATTCCTTCATCAATTAGACCTCAAGTTGCTTCCTTGGCAGACTGCATGTCATGTGGACTGAACAATCCATATAGTCTGTCGTTAGCCACAAACTACTGACTCATTAGGAGAACTCAGGGCCTTTTATTTTCAGTGAGGAAGGAGTAGGAGATCGATCAATGACATGCAAGTGTGTCTGAAAACAAGGGAAAGGTTGGTCACAATGTCACATTCATAGTACCATTATGTAATTATCTAAAATGTAGTATCTGCTATGGAAGATTGGTTTTCTATTGTAATATAAAAAATTACCCTATGGGATATAGGCCCAAATCTAGAGAATTTAATGGAAAGACTCCATTAAAAATTAACACAGTCGTGATTTTTTTCTAGTGCATTTTTTTTCTGTGTTTTCTGTTTTTAAAGTTAGGTAATATTTTGGGCTTAAAAATCATCAGAAACTGCTTTCTAATTGAACCTTATTGTGTGACACTTCTTATTTGCAAGTGAATCACAAAGTGGTAAAGTTGTAACCTTTTGTTACTCAAAATCATGTCTACGCTAAATTAGTTGTGGAAATCAAAAGTGGGAGACAGAGACAGCTTGCCACCATGATGATTTAAAAATATGATAACTTTTGTTTCTCACTCAAATAGCCCAGATGGGAGAGGGAGGTAGAACCATTTCCTCTAAATCACTTATCCATAAAATGCTGAGTTTACAGATATTTTAAAATGTTACCATGTGAATAATATTCCTTAGCACATATTCTTAGTTTACAGGCACTTGCCATATGGCGTTCCTGCAATTCAGTCTTTTTTCCTTTTTCTCTTTTTTAAACATATAGTGCTTGTGCTTGTGTCAGTCTCTCCCCATTGAATTCTGCTCATAATCAATCTCTCAGTTCACGTAATCACCTCTTCTATATATGCTCCTAGTGAAGGAAGTGAGTTCTCAGGGGTGCAACATCTTAGGCAGGGAACAAAGGCTTTACTTTCCTCTGTCCGTGTTAGAGAGTGCTAATGTGATTGTCTGTAGCTGAGCTTCTTAGCAAAGAAACTGAGGATTTACAGTCCTCCAGCTTTCTTGGCTAAAGGGTTCTTCAAGGCTTTCAAGAGCTGACCTCGCAAAGGATTATGTTCTTTTAATGCACTCCCTTTTAGAAGAGAGCTTACCTGTTTTCTCAGCCTGATGCGGATAATATTAAAAAGGGTTACCATGGATACTGACATCAGTAGGAAATGAAAGAGGGCTGTCCTCCTTTCTGACCCACTGGAGTTCCTCACTGTTGCTATGGAAAAGCTTACAGATGTCACTGGTATTGTTTTACATAATCTGATTTAAAATCTACAGTCTGGGCAAAAGTATTCTCTAGGCATGGGTAAATACTTCTGGGTAGAACAAGTGAAAATTTGTGATTGATTATGGTCTTAGAAGGTTTCTCAAACTTTAAGATAATTTGTAAGACAAATGGATTATTTTACTAAATATGTTTCCCATGGTGTCTTTCAAAGCTAGAAGTAGAAGTGCAAAATAAGATGAATCTCAGCAGCTTCTGAAGTTCTCTTATAGTAATTATTAATCAATTTGGAATTAAACTTTGTCATTTTACACCACCTATCCCGTAGTGTTAAAAGTAACTGTCAAGTTATAAACTAGTGAAGAACTACATTTTGAAATTTCCTTGTTGTGGACTTGGATGAAAGACCAGGTAAAAGGAAGTACCTCAGGTGATCTCACCAGGATGTGGATCCAGCTGCAAACCCCAACGTAGACATTCATGATAAATGGGTATTAATATTTTAACATCCTAATGTCAAATAATGACTTTTAGTGTTATAAAGCCTTTATTTATTCATTTTATTCTTTAACCAGGAAGGTTTTTAGGAATATTTCTGCATTTCATAATGATTCTTTAAAAAAATAAAACAGTCTTTCCCCACTTTCTCCGAAACACAGGCATACAGAATAAAACAACCTAGTCCCCCTGCGATACACAAACCTTTCATGTGGCATTGAATGGTTTCTCTAGCAGTTAAGATTTATTGCCTGTGGTCCCAACACTTGGAGATGGATATAGGGTGTTCTGCCAAAAAGAAGAAATTGAAAATTGGTAGAAGAAATAACAGTAGGGGCACACCAGTCAAAGAAAGGGTCTGACCTCCCCAGTAAGGCATTATTTCATCATTTCATGTCGCCTGGATTAGTCTGTTTGTTTGAATCTTCTGTGTGTATGTTTTATTGTTTTATTTCCTATCCTGGTCGTAAAGGGCACATTTATTGTTCAGTAAGCAGAATTAGGATGGCTGCAGTTTACATAGTCAATAGCAGTCAAACACTAAGGTCAGTGTCTATCACATCTTGGAAAAATTGGGGTTAGAGCAGGTGAAATTATCATTCCATTTTGGTTTTATGGCTCTAATAGAAACCCACAGAGTCCCTGACCCCTGCTGCCACTCATGGCCAGCTCTAATAGCGATGTATAACCTTCGACACTCAATTAAAATGGGAAATAAGGCAAAGAAGGGGTCAGTATGCATATTTGGTCAATCTGATCCTTTGGAAAAAAGGTCCAAGATGGCTTTCAGAGAAGGAGTAAGGGAGGAAGAGGACAGGACAGGAGGGAGAGCAGGAGAGAATCATAGAATCATAGAAAGGTTTGGGTTGGAAGGGACCTCAAAGATTACCTAATTCCAACCCCCTCTGCCATGGGCAGGGACACCCTCCACTAGACCAGGTTGCCCAAAGCCCCATCCAACCTGGCCTTGAACACTTCCAGGGAGGGGGCATCCACAACCTCTCTGGGCAACCTGTTCCAGTGCCTCACCACCCTCACACTAAAGAATTTCTTCCTAACATCTAATCTAAATCTACCCTCTTTTTGTTTAAATCCACTACCCCTTGTCCTATCACTACACTCCCTCATAAACAGTCCCTCACCAGCTTTCCTGTAGGCCCCCTTCAGGTACTGGAATGATGCTATAAGGTTTCCACAGAGCCTTCTCTTCTCCAGGCTGAACAATCCCAACTCTCTCAGCCTGTCCCCATAAGAGAGGTGCTCCAGCCCTCTGATCAACTTTGTGGCCCTCCTCCGGACTCGCTCCAACAGCTCCATGTCTTTCTTGTGCTGGGGACCCCAGAGCTGGACCCAGGTGGGGTCTCACCAGAGCAGAGTAGAGGGGCAGGATCACCTCCCTCAACCTCTTTTGAAGGAGGTCACACCTCTTTTGATGCAGCCCAGGACACGGTTGGCTTTCCGGGCTGCAAGCGCACACTGCCGGCTCATGTTCAGCTTTTCATCAATCAGTACCCCCAAGTCCTTCTCCTCAGGGCTGCTCTCAATCCATTCCCTTAAAACCTGTTTAAACTGAAACAGTTTTCAGATAGTTTGGAGATTTCTTAAAAGCTGCTTGACAGTGAAATTTACACATTTCAGAATTAAAGTACCACCATATTTTGCAGTAAAGAAAAGCAAATTGAAATGCAAGTTTGAACTTTTAAGGAAGAGATTATAAGGTAACAGTTCAGATAACTTTTTGGAGTGAAAGATTTTTTTCACCATCAAAAAATATTATCACGTGTCTTCCCACCATTTTTTTTTTTAATGTAAGAGTTGTATATTGCCATAAGTCTGTTCCTTTCTCTAACCAAAGGAGCAACAAAGCTCTAGAAATGTTACTAAAGACTGTTTCAAAGGAGTTAAAGACTTCATTTTTGGATTTGCAGCACCAGCACATGGTAGTTATGACTTACTGTAGGCAGACAGACCAATGTGCAAGCAACTGGTGACAAGTTAAGGTTAGGGATTTCTTTAACCTAACCAGAAACTAAGGAAAAATTCCTCCTACAATTAGGACAGAATGTTACTGCATTCCTGTTCATTTTGTTCTTGGAATTCCCATTAGATTTTTGCAAAGGCATCCAGATAGGATCATGCAATGCATTTTGCTCCGAGGTCTGGAATTACATCTGGGCCCACTAATGCATTGCTACCTGTTTTCCAGTAAAGACAGACTAATTCTGTGGCTGTGTAATTAAAGAAAAGAAACAAGAACACCAGCAACATCCTGTTTGGCCTTAAAAATCCATAATCTCTCAACTCAGGGATACACCTTAAATTAGGAGTCTTCCATAAATTGATGCCAGTCTTCAAACACACACTTAAGTACTGTCCCAGCTTTTCAGGAATTAAAGTGTTAGTTTCTGGGGTGTTTTACAAAAATAATATATCTCTAAGCCTGCACTGCTATTGTGTAAAGCTTCCTCAGGGCCACAAAACCTGAAATATTTAAAACAAATGCAGTGTTACAAGCTTGTGCACAGTTGATGCTACGGGTGACAGAAATCAAGGGGAGTCAGTTCAATGACTTTTTATCATTAATTTTCTCAGCTGCATGTGTTACTGCAAATCTGATAGGATACTGATCAAGGAAGTAGGGCCACAGATTCCAAGTAACTTCTACAGAGCTCATCAGAAATTATGTTCCAGCCAGCTCCGTTCAAGGTTTAATGGTCTGCAGCTTTTTGAGTATTCCTTTCGTGTTCTTACTCTTTTACTTCCCTCTTTTTTTCTTTCTTTTTTTTTTTTTTCTCCCCCCACCCCATCCCCAAGAGAGGCAAAGTCAGACTCTCTGGTTTCTGGTACTCTCTCTTTCTGTGCAAGGCTGACTGGTTGATAGCAAGTGATGAGAAATATTCTGAGTTTGGTTGTCACCACAGCAATCCAAAACTGATGAAAGGAGCAAAACATAATTGTTCAGATTAAATCAGCTAGCGATAACTCATACGTTTCATTTGTCAGAAACACTTCTGCTGCCACTGAGGAAAGCCAGAATGGATCTCTGCACTTCACACTGAAAAAAAAGTTCTCATTCTCACTTTTAGTGAAGCAGTAAATGGCTTTCTACTTGAACAGAAGACTAAGAAGAAATAGGGAAGAAAAGTCTGCTGACTGCTGTGTATTTTGAAGACCGCAAGAAAATCAGCCCCTTTTGTTTTCAAGATGAAGCAGTTTAGTTACTGTGATTACAATAGCGGGTTCTCCACAGGTGAATTTGAAAAATTTAGTCATTGTGGACCTCTCCATTTCTTCTAATAATCTGTGTTAACATTTTTTCTGTCTTACACCACATTGTAAACATAACTGCCAATTCTTTTCTACAGCTAAGAAAAGTGAGAAACTTCCATATAAACTTTAAAGTATGTGTATTTTTCTTCTAAGATCTTTTGTAAAAAATGTGACCCTTGAGACTGCATTAACTCTTCATTTCCTGTATTAGAGAGACTGAAATGTCAAGAGGCAGCATTCATTTAGTTAGTTGTAAAGAAAAGTTTTCTTCTGTATGCTTTTTTTTCCATGTTGTTATTAAATTTTTGTAAATCTGAGTCAGTTAGCAGCAGTAAATTAATGCATCTGTTTATTTAACCAAGTGCCCAGCATCTTCCAAATTTGAAAATCATCTGGAGGTGATTTCTTAGAGACCTTGCAGTGTGGTTCTCGGACCTTGCTCTGCTGTCCTCTTCTGTGACTGACTTGAGCACACTGAATTCCATGAAGTGCTTTCCATTGACTTCTTGCAGCTTTAACTGGGCTGCCCATGGAAATAGCCTCAATTCGCAAGAAGGAACATGATTATTTTGAGAAACTTTGCACTGAATAATACTGGGAATCAATGTATTTTGTCTAACATCTGCCTTCTTTTTTCTATATGTGGAAACTACAGACTGAGTTAAGGACAGCCTTCCTTTGAGTTTCCCTTTCTTCTTGCAGCTACAATTAAAATTATTCTGACATACAGAATTATTCAGACATACATTGCTCCATTCTACATTTAAGAGTGAAAATATAAGGTAAAACTAGAAATACTATCTCACTTTAATTCTAATGCCATTGCAGCCCTTAGTAACAGTCCTGTCTATAGCTAAGAAAAAGGGGAGGGAGATTATTAATCTTATGTAATGTATAATCCAAATGAGATGTTGTTCTTATGATGTATTAGACCATGCATCACCAGAGCCAGCTGTCACTCCAATGATCTATTGATCTAATAAATCATAGTGGGACACACTGATGAAGTATTACTCAAAAGAGAATGGTGTCCATGTGAAAAGCAGTACTGCAAAAAAAATCAGACAAAAAAAAAAAAAAATCAAAAATCAAAGCAACACAAAACTGTGGCCTGGAACTGGATTGCCAACCACCAGATAAATGGAGGAAAAAACCTGCAATTAACTGCCAACATCAAGACCTTAAATAGAACTCTTATTAAAGCAAATAAAATTTTACTTCCAAACTGGATCAGGCTTTGAATGTCTTCTGAGTCTTTCTGGCATCAAAGAACCAGTTCTTCTACCAGTTGTGGAACATTATTTCACACAGCTCAAAACCGAAATCCCAAGTGGCCGGTTCAAAGTCTGTAAGAGATACCTAACTGAAATTATTTTCATTTGGGTTATACTCAGAATTCAGAAATAAAAACCTGAAAGAGAACAGAGGAAAGAGTTCTGATATGCGAAAGCATTTTGCTTTGCCTGTTTCAGGCAAAATATTTTGATATTTTATTTTGCAATGGTTTGAGTTGTGCATTAAATGTTGCAACTCAAAATGTGACTTTGAACCTAAGTAGCGTTTTGGGTTGGTTTTGGTTGTTGGTTGGCTTGGGGTTGTTTTTTGGTTTTTGGGGTTTTTTTGTGAAAATGAAATATTTTTGATTGTTCTAAAATGAAGACTTGTTTTTGTGATCATGTTTTTATGTTCATGTTTTTATGATCATTTTTGTTTCAATTTGCTTTGGAAACTTAAGAAATGGAGTGAAAATTTTACTGCAGTCTAATCTCATATGATCAGAGATCCATTTTCTCTGATCAGTACAGAGCAAACCTTTATACATACATAGAGAGATAATGTATATGGACAGATGTATATCTATCACAAATACAGCTGTTGGAAAATTTTCCATAAAATTAGTCTATTTTCTTTGCAAGTACTGCAGCTCACACAGCCAAGTGAGGAATTAAATGCTTAGGAGTCTGTTCTACTTTCACCAAGAGCAATAAATAGCCCAACGCCTCCAGCAAATCAAACTAGCTGTTAAGCTGTTGAGAACTACTGGCTGCATTTTACATTGACTATAGGATCTGGGCCTCATTGTCTTCAACAAGTACCTTATAAAGCCTTGCAAAGTCCCATGTCTTTGAAAGATTACAATGAACAACTTTGTTGAAGATCTGTACAAAAATAGCTAATGATACTAACACAAATGATAGACTATGGCATTTTTTTTCTGGATTATTGTTAAAATATAAAACCTAATACAAATGTTACTTATTTCTAAGAAGTACAAAACATTTTCCACCTTTTAGAGGTTTTCTTCTTAAGATCCAATTATAAAGGAATGCAATTTTAGTTATAATATTGGTCTCACATCTTTAAAAGTGAAGCTAATTCAATTATTTCTGATTATGTGAGCGGTGTGGCCAGGCTAATTTCAAAAGACCATTCTACAAAGGCAAGCTGCTGTGGAAAGCCATGTGTCTTCTCTTGCCAAGAATGACAGGCAAGCAGAGGATCATTACAAAATTAAGATTAAGCAATTGTGATGTTCGCTTTCAATCTGCAAACAGGTTTAAATCAGTCCCTGGCAAGAGAATGGAAAGAAGCCAAAACTGTCAAGAAAGAAACAAGCTTAGGTCTTCAAAACCTCAGATAGGCAAAGGATTTGTGGATTTACAAGACCCGAACTCTGTAACATTTGCAGAAGTAAAATCTCTTTTACTAATTTAACAAACAAACAAACAAAACAAAAAAAGAAATACACTGGGTACACTGGGAATTCAAATGGAGAGCATCTCTTTGTACTAGCAAGAATACTTCACTTAAGAGAGGAAACTGACATTTCCATCCATTATTACACATTTTGCCTACATCAGTCAGCTTTCCATACATTGTTCAAATAGGTAAGAGCTTTCCTTTGTCACCAAAAGCCGGGAATAAACCTCGTAACACCAATGTAGTGTTAAAAGGCAGGCATTCTTTATTGCAGCGCTGGATGCACGGGGGATAGCTCCACCCAACGTGCATGCCAGGTAATCACCAACACACAGGTTATGTAGGATCAAAACATACGTATTGATCGTTTTTCTCAGAAAAGGCAGTCCTGTGATAATCATTTCTTAGAATCCATTTCCATATTCTCCTCCCTGTCACACATGCTCAGTGATTTGAGTTGGTGGTCCTCAAGGGGTCTCTGGTGGTCGTCAGTGGTCTTGCACCCGTGTCCGCTGGGTGACCCTCTTCTTGCAGGCATGCACAGTATCCTTGTTGTAGGTGCACCTGCACCTGTCCATAGCAACTTACTTCATAAGATTAATATCTCCAAACCTATTGTTCAGTTGGGTAGGGACTGTACATGGAACATAGCAGCATTGTACCTTATTGTGGTCAGTTAGCTTCATTACCTATTACCTTGGTTACAAACTAAGTATCTCAACCTGATTCTATAGTTTCTGTTTCACGGCCCCTATCCCACGGTTACACCTTCCTCCATCAATATTACCCACTTTAGGAACTCAGTCCACTGGATGTGAACTACCAATCACATGTGACATGAAACGAAAATATCATGACTGGGAACAGAATTTATGCTAACTTTGTATTTTCTGTATATTTGTATATCTTTATTTGAACAGCCCAGGACATATTCATACATGTGAGTGTTGTAGTTTAACCCAGCCAGCAGCTAAACCAACCACACAGCTGTTCGCTCACTGTCCCCCTCCCAGTGGGATGGGGGAGACACTTGAAAATAGGAAAAAAATAAAACTTGTGGGTTGAAATAAAAATAGTTTAAGGAATATAACAACAACAACAACAACAATAATAATACTATACAACAATAATAATACTAATCCACAATAATAAAATATACAAAATATGTTATGAACAGCACTATTTCTCACCAGCCAAAGCCAATGCCCAGATAGTTCCCAGCTGTCCCACCTCCCAGCCAGCCCCCAGCTGGAGCATGACGTTACACAGTATGGAATATCCCTGTGCTCAGTTTGAGTCAGCTGTCCTGTCTGTGTCCCCTCCCAGCTTCTTGGGTGTCCCCTGCTTTCTCCTTGGCAGAGCAGCATGAGAAGCTGAAAAGTCCTTGACTGCTTGGCAACAACTAAAAACATCAGTGTGTTATCAACATTATTCTCATCCTACATCCAAAACACAGCACTATATCAGCTACTAGGAAGAAAATTAGCTCTACCCCAGCTGAAACCAGGACAATGAGAATCCCCTATATACATTTAGCACCCTGTCATAATCACAACGCTGTCTGTATTTGCAATGATGAGGATCCAGGAATAATGCAAGTGGTGTTTGTAAACTTTTGATGTAAGATGTTTATTCTGAAGGATAAATCAGTTCAGTTTTGCACGCACACGGAAATAACATTTAAGATTGGGGGCTATAAATGGGTTTTACACTGAAGATGGAAGTTAACACAGATTCCAAAGGAAAGAAGTGAACTCACAGAGATCCGACACATGAGAAACCATCTGCACACCCCCAAATAATAAAATTTATTGAGTACCACACTCCAGTAGCAGACTCTCAGACTGGCAAAACTTGGTTGGAAATCTTGTGAGAATAGTTTCTCATTACTGTAAGCTTTTGAACATCCTGGTTTACATTAGAAACAAAGAGAATAGATTTTATGATTAAGTTGGGTATTTCTGCTTCCTACTGGGATGGAACTCTAAAGAAGTTAAAAAATAAAACATAAAATTAAAAAATTAAAAAAAATACAGGAAAGTGTTCTGTACATCAGAAGCTACTGGATTCCAATCTTGAAGGGAGGTTTGAACAAGTTCTAGTATCAAGAAAGTTGATTCATGTGTTCTTTCTGAACAAACTAATTTGACTGTAACAGTGCTATAACATGAACACTAAGCACCTTAGAACTGCACACATGCAGATGCCAACCAAGAATTTTCTAAATGCATTTTGAAACTGTATAGAAGATTCAGACATTTACTGGCTGTTGATTTTAATAGAAGAGTTATTCTTCACACCACTCATGCACAGATCAGGCTATCTATGGTGATACAGAATCTTAAATATAAGCTTACGCTTTCCTTTTGCTTTACTTTATTTGATTAATATATACGTTACTGAAAACTACATAACACACTTGCAAAGAAAATTTTGTTCTACAGAGAGCAAAGTCCTAAATCTCACAGACTTCTGTAAGAGCAGGATTTCACTTACAACCCCATTATAAGACAAGATCACACAACATAGGATTCAAGTGGTAAGACCCTTTAGCATTTTCCTGTATCTTTGGTCACTGATTAAACTAATCTTTATTCATTGAGAATTTTTAAGTAAACTCGAGGTATGCTGTTTACACTAAAAAAAGCCAAGAAAGAACTGCTTCATAGAAAGGAGGGATAAAAGAGTGAAATCAGTTTCTGGAATTAATTAAAAGATAATATTCACAGAGGAATGGGCCAGTGCCACAAAATAATTATCACTTGAGATTATGCAGTCAAAAAGGCCAATTAAGGCACCAAATATAGCTAATGAGAATTCTTAATTGATAATTTTTCATGGTCTTGGATTAATCTTGTATTTTATCCTTAGTTTATCACATGTACAGAATCATTTAGTCTGCCATCTCTGTGCTCACTGAACAGAATCATTTAGTCTGCCATCTCTGTGCTCCCTGAACAAGAACTGTCTCACACAAAGAATAGGTCTTTAAGAGAAAAGACGCTTGTGTGGCCAGAGAGGAAGCCTGCCTTACTCTTTAGCCAATATTGCAAAGAAGGTGGGGAAAAAACAAGCTCAAGAACTTGCTTTTCTTCTCAGTTATGTCTGTGAAAATTAGGACTAAGATCCATGATAGTTATATGGTCATTGCAATAGAAAGTAGATGTCAGTGAGAAGATACAGCACAAAGACTCCACTAGTCACCTCTGTATGTGGCAAACCTTTCTCCCTCATTTTCATGAGGCAAACATGTCAACACTAAGGATTCTGGGATCCCTCCACACCCATCTCCTGCCCCATTTGTTCAGTCAATATTCCATTCCAGAATTTGCAACATTAAGCCCATCTATTTTGATAATAATTTTATTAAATCAGATTTTGCCAATATTTAAAAAAAAAAAAAAAAAAAAAGTGGACTCTATTTATTTATGGAGAGAAAAGAAAAGGAACCCTTTTTGCCTGAAGTTTGTAAACACATTTCTTGGATGTCCATGGTGGTCAGGTTCACAGACAAGATACCAGACACAAGTAAAGGCACAGTGACAAGGACATGTATGCTCTCCATGAAAAGCATAACATTTAATGAATGATAGGACAGTAAATGCATTTTACTTCTGGCTTTCATCCTTCTCATCCATGACAAACAAAAGGCAAAAATTTAATAAAACCTCTTAGCCTTTTCCCCTTAAGTCTCGTGTCAACCTTGGGGCAGACATGTGCTCATTGAGTGGTCATGGCTTGGTGGAGGTGGATTACTTCATCAAGACGTTGGAAGCCACCTCTGTGAACCAGGTTAAACAGTGTACCCACTCCTGAAAGGACAGAGATTCAGTGTCAGCCAAACAAAACTATACTAAAGGAAGGGAGAGAGACAAACCCTTAAGAGAAAACCTAAGAAAAGGGTAAATCAAAATCAAGCTCACTCTTCCCCTCGCACTTTTATGCAACTTACAAAAGATCTATTCCTTATCATTCTCTATTATATTGCACTCTCTATGTGGTCTTGTTTCAAGGTGCTGTTTTTTACCTCTTCCCTCAGAAGGGCAGACATCTCCGGTGTTGTTGCTGCTCTTCCCACCACTCCAAGTTTCAGCTTTACCCATTCCCTCTGCCAGCCTACCTAAGCACTGTCTCCTGAACACTTCAGCAGTAACTGCCAGGCGGGTAATGGAAACCTTACTTCACTAAAGCACCACCAGATGCAAAATTGTGCCATCCTTAGGCTCAGCAGACTAGAGGGCAGACTGTGGTGATCTGTTCAACTCTGGAAATTCAAAGACTGTTTTCTTTGGAGAAATGTCCCCAGCAGCCACCAGCCCCTATGGTGCTCTAGCATTCAGGGCATGCCTATACAATTCCTTTGAATTTGTACCAATTTAAATCAGGAGGCTGTAGGACTAAATACAAATTGTAGCCACAGAATGAAAAAAGAAATCTTGCAGGGTATCGCCCCAAGAATGTTTCAAATAACATGCGGCACGGGAGAGCCACTGCCTCAATTTAAAAGTCATTTAACAGCTCAATGGTATGTCCACATGGCATAATGCATGATCAGGCAGTAATGCCTCAGCTGGCACTGAGTGAATTGATTCTAGAAACAGAAGTGGCGTAATTACGACATGCAGTCACTGTATAGGGCAAATAGGCTTGCAGCAGATCACAACTGCTCGGCTCTGTTCAAATCGTCAACCAAAACACCTACCAGAGCTTGTATTTGAGTCTCTCTGCAGGTACTCATTACACTTTATCACCCATGCTGGTCTGGAAAACAGCCGAGATACAGTTAACACAGCATTGAGTTATATGGTGTAGCTGGTTTAATAAAAGCCAGTGGGATTTTGCATCCTACCCAGCTTAACGAGTATAATAAGAAAGAGTTGAGCTAATACCTATCTGACATGGAAAACAAAATTCTGCTATAATGGCAGAATTGTAACCAGCAGATCAGTATTGCAGAATATGCAAAGCAGAACCTTAGATCGGAAATGCAGCACACTTAAGGATTTTACATAGGCAATGTACTAGCAAAAGACACTTGCTGTGCTAAAACAAGGTAAATTTTGTTATGAAAGGAAAAAGAAGAAGGAAGACAGAAATTTAGCTCACCAGTTTGAAACTGACCCATAAATTCAATAATAACTTTTTTAAAAAAATTGTAATTCCCAACTGTTTCCCAAGCTAAAGTAAAAAACCTTCTTTCTAATTGCATGTCACCAAGGCTTTGGGCTGTTGCTTGTAGTTTCATTTCTCATTCACTGACAAGTTCGAAAGCTAAAGTGTATCTCACTTTCCATTTTCAGGCATTAGTCAGAGCTTCTTTTAATTGTAGGAGGGACAATATCACCTAATGCCAGTCAGCTTGTGTAAGGTCACAATGCTGCTAATACTCCAGGTGGTGTAATTTATTCTCTCTTTGTACTTAATATCACTGTCGTGAATTTTTGCATTATATTTTCAGGTACTGCACTATTTAGGTTTTAGTTTAAAGTCAAGTTACCAAACTTACATTACTGAAACTGTAAGTTGTGGCAGAAACTATCTTGTTTATCATTCACCACTCTGGGAATTTGCATCCCTAATTCCCTTTCCGTTATGAACAAGCCCATGGCACTGTTCATTTTTTCTAATCAAAAGTGATTGCATTGCAGAAAAAAGCAAAGCCTACATTCTCCTCTGCTGTCTGGATGACTCCAACGCAAGACAACTGACTTCAGTCTGAAACTCAGTCTTGCACAGTACTTTCTGCTCCTTTTAATTCCCACCAGTGGAACAGACTCTACGTCTTCAGAGATCAAGGCCTTCTTGCAGAGAAGGGACAAATCTGAAGACTTCTTGAAGGCACCTTGGTTTTTCAAGATTAAGTTTTTCCCTTTCAATCTAACACACCAGGTCATACCCAGGAGGGCTATAATAACAGCAGATAATTCCTCACGATCTTCTCAAAACTAATAACTAATTAGTAGACAGAGAAAAAAATCAAGACTAAGAAGATTTGAAAGAATACATATATTATCGCTTATTTCACCTTATAGCAGATGGAACAAAACAGAAGCTATTGCCATTCCCCAGCAATGTGAAACACTCACCAGCTGGTGTCTCCTACTGGGCTTTCTCCATCTTTCCCTTTCCCTACTCACACTGGCTTTTATGTTTTCATATTAGAACAAAACTGAATGTTTAAGAAGTCCTGCTCTGATACTGTCTTTTAACAATAGTTAAGTACAAGCTATTAAAGCATACTTCCTGTGGTGTAAAAAGGATCTGTTCCCATGATAGCTCCATGGAGTTACGATTAAAAGACTACAAGACTGACAGATCCAGACTCACCATTCGTTTTTAAATGACCACAATAATCACTGGAGTCAATAGATTCTGCGTGCTGTCTTTCAGTCATACAAGATCAAGAGAGACTAAGAGAAAACACAGTTGAGACAGTGGGGTTTTAAAAATCTTTCTCTCCTTTTCATCCAAATGCACCTACCTGCTGTGCTGTATCACGAGGGACTTAAAAAGGCCTCCCTGCTTGCCTCCTGCTGTTGGATACAGTGGTGCTTAAATGAAGTTGTGCCTCTTGGAAGTGCCTACACAACAATGTGTTTCTGTTCTCCGCAGCACACACCTGATGGGTGGTAGTACTCTGAAGATCTTCCCAAGTCTTGGCTAGAGCCAGCAAAGGTAATAAAGGCATTGTTTCTACTGCAGTTTGGCATGAATTCACTCATGTAGTAAAGCCAACACAAGAAAGAATTGGAGTTTCATTGCTAACTCTCTATAGTTAATTACACCAGAATCATTTTATATCAGCTTGTTTTATCTCACAAAGGGGAAATTCTCAGCACTGTTATCTCATTTGTATTAAAAAAAACCCCAAAAACAAAAAACAAAAAACCTATGTAGAGTAGCAGATAATAAGGAAAATTAAAAACAGCAGAATTTGAGGGGGGGCTCCTGAGTAGCTCATATACTACCCATAAACCTTGAAACAGAAATCTCCATCAGCAATACTGAGCTCCTAGGATGAAGCTTTCTGTGCACATAGTGTTCAGTGGAAAGACAAAAGCCTCAAAGCTTGGATACTTCAAACAGGCTTTTCTTGTTAGACTAATGACTATCTGCAAAGGCACTTTCCTATGGTTACTGCCTGTTGGAAGGTAAAATAAAATGCGTGCATTATAAAATGTTGCTTTTCAAGCATAAAGGAAGTCCACCTGAGTTTTACAACCTGATTGGTTTAGTGAGTCTGGTGTCAGCAACAATATTTGAGACACTATATAATTTTGCATGAGTGACAGCAAGAGTTCTGACTCTAGTTTTGATGAAACTCTGATAGTCTGGTAAAAAGACTCCTCTATTCTACCAATAATTCGTTACTTTGTATTTTGCTTATAAAATGATCTGGGCTAGCAGTATTAGCAATATTTGCAGTAAGAATAACCTGGGAACACATGGAGGGAGTGCTCAGCCTTAAAAAGCATCCCTGCTAGTAAGTACACTTAGGACTTCAAAAGCGCTCAGTGTCAGATCTGTTTTGATCCCATTATTGCTATTAAACTCTTAAAAATCTCCAAGAAAAAATACTTGATAGTAGGATTTTTCATGTTTTTTCATTAATTTTGCTTTTTTTTCTATTCATGGAAGAAAGCCCTTTTCTCTTTCTTCAAGTTGACTTTAGGCCTTCATAAAAAACCAGAATGGACAGTTACACCAATTTTGACTAAAGAACAAAATACTCAAAACTTCCTGTGAAGTCTTTTCATTCCTTCAGTATGACTTTACTCTTTTAATATTAAATAAGCCTCTGTGGCCTTTTGACTACAAGCATCACTACCTTGTCATCTTTTTGACATTAATGTTTAGATTTCCAAGTACCATAATGGTTTCTACCTAATGCTTTTATTTAAAAAAAAAAATAAAATCATACAATTAGACAATATGGCAGTGTACAGCCTACTTTTTCCTATTGACTCTTCTCTTAATCAATTTCTTCATTTACCCTTAAGTTTTAACAGATTTTCTTAGATACTTCCAGTTCCATTTCAGTTGTAAGTGCATCTTTATTGCCCTTCTTTCATGAGAGTAAGTCCTCTGGTGTATTCAACAAGTTGGCAAGTCACCACTGATTTACAGGTGACCCATTTTATTAATCAGGTGTTTGTCCTGGCTTTGCTATAATTCAATAGTTGATAACTATTGATAACTCCTCTACACCTTCTCCAAAAGGCATATTTTCTATTTGCTATTAGTAAAATTGCTAGCCTTGACAGAGCACTATCAAACTACACTCCAAAATACTGAAATCAAAACAATGTTTGGGGAAATATATAAAAGAAAATAACTCTGATTCAGTGAAGAATCATAGTAAATGTGGCAGTAATGAGATAACTCATTACCAAGTACTAAGCTGTGGGTCTTTAAAAGGAAAGTTTTCTTAACTCTTTCTGGTTTTCTTCGTGGCAGTCATGGAAGAGAAAAAGCAGCAGTGAGAGAAAAATCTAAAGCATAGCTGTTTCCAACCTGCCATGGTATCCATAAAAGATTTATTTCCTCTTGCAACTCTCAAGAGAACATGGGCTCCACCATGGCTGGCTGCACAGACCATGTGGGTAGAAATGATAGGTGAAGGCAAGAGCTTCCTGTAGCAATGATCATGAATCCGCTGTGGGAATAAAATTTATTTCACTGGGCTGTGCATCATGTTAATACAGTGTGTGCAGCTGTGGCTGCTTGCAAGTACAGTGTGGCAGGAAAGACAGTATCATACTATCTAGAGAAAAATAAAAGTTACTGTAGCAAAGCAGAGATCTGTGACACCAGTAAATTATAAATGCACCCAAAAGGATGTAATTAACATTGAATCTCAGTATAAAGCTACTAAAATAGTCAAACTGATAATAGCATGCAAGTATTTTCTAACATTACAATGGCACAGCCAAACACAATTTTACCTATTATATGAGCAAGGTGATCAACAAAAGAGGAAATATGGGTGCAGCTGCCCAGAAGAGACATCCAAGAACAAAAGTTGCCAGACAAAGGACAAGATAAGCAGAGATGTTCCACTGCAAACAAGTGGAACATCCTTCTGAATAGACAAAGACTACTAGCAAGACAAAAGAAAACAAGATAATCAATAAGGAAGCAGAGACCTTCTTTCCTGCAAGGGCCAATAGCCTAAACTCATCAGGCCTCAGCAGGGAAAACTAGAGGAAAAAAAGGATAAATGTATTCTGGCTCTGGCTTTTCCTGTCCAACAGCCCTCAGGTCTCCATGCCCAAATGCCAGCCCAGCCACCAGCCGTAACTATATGGCATCAGTCCCTTCATTTGCATCTCATAGCTCACGCAGGACATTCATGTGGAAGACTTACATCTCTGTTTACATAGTTACGATTATTAATATTATGTAAGAACTGATCATTACTAAGGGTCGTGTTGCTAATGAATTAATATAGCAAAGCTTTTTTGTAGAGTTTAAAACTGACCTGATTCATCAGTCTTTTAAACATTACATCACAGCAACCTCTGTAACTGCCTAACTGATATGTGTATATAAATTCAGTTGCAACATTATCATTCCATTTACTGGCAAAGACAAGGACTCTGCATGTCTAAATGCTTTGCTAAATGCCTTCCTTCAAGAAGGAAGCAACGACATTTTGATTTCTGCTTCTGAAAACAAAATTACAAAGGCAGCTGCTTTTAAAACATACATTACATGAAGTAGTTGAAAATCTGTTTGCCTTGTCAGTCCACACAGCTACACTTACTTCAGCAGAACTGTATGATTTAGATCAGTTCAGGTTTGTCATCTGTGTCACTATTTTATAAATAAGATATTGCCAAAACCTGCATATTGGAAAGATTACCTCTCCTTGTTAAACAGCAATAGGACTATGTGGAAGCAAAATAGTTAATGTCTCACAGGCCTTTGAAGGATTCGCTAGTTAAGAAACATTTGCAGCTAATAGCCTTGCCAGTCAGCACCATGTAATTAACAAGGGAATGGATTATTTGTTAAAGAATGTAGTGTCTGGAGCCTGCTTGTCTGAAGTATTTCAGTCGTTGTTATTTACCATCTCCTGCTTATCTAACAGGATTTGGCATACAGCTTGTACACCCTAAGTGTATATAAACCCCATAACCGCCCTATTTAGGCAGAGTTCTCATCAGTGGGTGTTGTTGTGGTGCTGCTTTGTGGTCTCTCCTACAACAACTACCTCCTGCTCTGACCTCATCTAAAATGAGTTCCCGTTATTTCGGGGCTCACATATCTTGCTTGGCTGGGGAGGTAGCAGGTTGCTCCCTGGCGAAATCTTCTGTCACCCCTCAGAGAGGTAAGGCATGTCCTGAAACCCCTCCTGGGGCTTCGGTCGATTGTTATCTGCAGCTTGGGTGGTGTTTGGGGATGGCTGCACCCCAGCTTTTAATACAAGTCGGTTGAAAAACAACTGCTGGCTTCCAGTATGATCCCCCAGGGATTCTGACGCTATCTACCTGACCTTGACTGACATGGTGGGCTTGGGCGAGGCGTTGTGACTGGGAGGACCCTCCTGTGGGTCCTTGTCTCTTTTTCTTTAAGTCTTTGGTGTCTGTTGGGCAGGTGAGGCACTTCAGCAGCAGAGATTGAGAGCTCATACCCAGGTGGTGTGGGTGTCATTGAAATGTGTGAAAATGGGGACCGGACAACCAGAGGGAGTCCTGGCACCCCAAAAGACTCTCAGGATGTTTTATGTCCAAGTATTGCTCTCCTAAAACCTGTAGGTAAGCTTCCTATAGAAGGTACCTTAACTGAGATAAAATAATGCACTTAGTGAATGCCTTCGTGTTGAGAAGACCTAAGGTACCCTAGTTCCAGTGGGATGTATTTATTTATATGAGGAGGCCTCCAAAAAACCAGGATCCCAGAGCAGTGAGACTCGGGAAAAAAATGAAAGCTCAAGTAAAGCAGCTTATGGGAGAGTTAAAAACAAAGGCCCCTAAAAACCTAAGCCAAACAAACAAAACCCACCTGGTGGCCGCCGAAAGAGCGTAGCTTTACTTTTCCTTGAAAAGGTGACATCTTACAAACGTCCCTTGGAGTGGAGCACGCACGGAGCGCGCAGTGCCCGCGGGAGGAGCCTGTGAGTGCGGTGCGGTGCTGCACCGAGCCGGGCCAGCCGGCGAATGAAGGACCGGCGAAAGGGGTCGGGCACGGGGGATGAGCGGGGTGCGGGCAGAGGTCCTGAGAGGACAGACGTGCCGGTTTCGGGGGTGGGGAAGAGGACTGGGCTGTGTCTGCTACATGCGAGTCCTATATGTAGGTGCTGCTGAAGGCACAGCCCTGTCCGTGTCGTGTCGGTCTGTGACCGGCTGTGTCAGTGTCCCCTGTGTGCGTGTCTCTGAACTGCGTGTTCACCTTCGCGACCGGTTGACCCGCAGCCGGGAAAGCGCCAGCCGTGTCCCGGGCAGGGGGAGCCCCGGGCCGGAGCGGTCAGCCGCGCTCCTAAGGTCCCTAATCACCTGGCTTAGTCGGCAGGATCTGGTCGAGTTGTGAGTATTCCCGAGATTCCATGTGTATAAATCTCATGTGATATGGGGACTGATCTTTTGCTAATGTTTGGTTACAAATCTATCGCTATAGGCACTTCTAGAGCGTTATGCGAGCACCAAAACGGGACCTGTGCTAGTAAACTCTTGCATTAATTGGAACAAGTGAATTGGAAAGATGTTTACAGAACATTAGGAGGACAATAAGAGGTGCGAATGACTCAAACTGCAGGCCTAGTAACTGGGATGTGTCTTTTTGGGGATGAAAAGAGGCGCTGAGAGCACGTACTAGAAACAGACCACTTCCACCTATCGAACCGATAACGATACTGGCTACAAAACAGGAGGAAACTTGAGAGAATCGTGCTAAGGCTGAGCTCTCCGCAAGCTGAATGTTCCAATTTGTAAAGAATCAGGTAGAAGAGGTAAATGCTTATTTGCAAAGGAAGAGCCTCATCTTAAGCAGATTTAAACTTGATGGAGAAGAGTAGAACTGAGCATTACAGAGGCAAGTGGTGAATTAAAGGAGACCAAACATCACTTAACTCTGCAAATAACATGCCTAATGGAAATGGAACTCTTGTGGAGCCTTTTAGACAAATGCATACTATCCTGCTTGTAAACAAGAGGTGGCTGGACAGGGCAAACCAGGGTCAGTCAGTACGATTTTCAGTGGCACACGTGTCCAAGGATGTTTGCATTATTACCTGATCCAAGGAGATACTTATTTTATTATTATTTTTCTGTCCTAAGGAGCTTGAGCCCTTTTAGGGATCCTTTAAAAGATTTTGCCCGTGGTGACGGGGAATTAGCACTGGGAAGGTGTGACATTCGGATCTGCCCCCCCCCCCTCCCCCCCGCGGGGAGCCAGAGATAGTAGGCTTATTTAAGCAGTAGGAGCTTTGCTTTAAATGTTTCAGTTTATACTGAATATGCTCTAAATTAACTACTCGACCACCACTGACTGAAATTGGGTATTTAAGGATGAGGAAGATGGTCTCAGTCAACTGAAACAGACACATCCCCCAACCCCGTACAGCTGCTGTGCTATGCCCAGGGATTTCTCCCTAGCAGATACTCCTGAGCAGATAGTAAAGATGAAGTGGGGACACTCTCTTATTGCTCGAAAAACTTCTCTCCCACCCCGTTTTCAAGCTGTAGTTAACTTTATCACTTCACACTAACTGTACTACAACTACCCAGGAGGCAGGAAGGACTCTGCAGTGATCCTGGAAGGAGTTACTTTCAGCTCCCTGCAAACTACTGGTAAAACAGCTTTGGGACTGTGGCAAGAAGAAAATCAGATACACCTGTGCTTGCTTGTGTGGCCCATTCAGTGGACCCACACCAAAAAAAAGGGGATGATTGCAGCTATATGACAGGATTGGTTTGCTTCAAATTTTTGTTGTGCGTCTATTTTTCAGTTGTCTATTCTCAACATTATTTTGGAATTGGATGAGAGTGATAAAATGCTTTAGTGAAGTCACCGAGCTAACAACTACATCATTAAAATGTTGCTATGTCGTCAGATACAACTAATAACAGAAAGGGAAACTTTAAGCACCTTAATATGTGATTTCCCTTTTTTAATAGTCCACCTAAAAATGTGTATGAATTATGCAAACCATAAATTTATTTAATTTGTTTTATTTTATAACTTGAACAACCAGGAAAAGGTTTTCATTTTGTCAGAAATTATTGGTGTAACGGATTGAAGCTTGTTAGTACTGTTCTTATCCTTGAATCTTCATGTTGTTAGGACACCTTTTCAACAAAACAATATAGGCAGCAGCAGAGTGTAGCAGTATACCTAAACCACAGGGACCACTTGTAAACTTGCAAGTTGACCTTATTCCAATGCCTGAATGCTCTGAGTGTGTCCTTGTCATTTTAGATACTTTCTCAGGACAGGTAGAGGCCTGTCATTACAAACGTGCAGACATGACAACTGTAGCAAAGTTGCTGCTGTGAGAACTGATTCCTGGATTTACTGTCCCCCTGACAGTGATAGGGGACCTGTTTCACTGGATGAGTAATGCAGAAAACTTGTTTAACCCTACAAACAGAACCAAAGCATTATTGTGCCTATCACCCCCAATTCAGTGGGACTGTAGAGAGGAAAAACTCCAATTTGAAAACCAAATTGGCAAAGGTTTTTGCATAGACTGGCCTGAAATGACTGAATGTGTTACCTCTGCCATTAAGGTACATAAGAAGTGCTGTGACTAGAAAACACAGGCTGGCACCTCACGAGATATTTTAGTGGGTAGACCCATGCAACTGCCTTACACAGCACCTTTAACTCCCATACAGGCCAGCTTACCACTGGCAGAAAGTGATCATCTAAAATACTTCCAGGCATTAATGAAATGTGTGAGGACTTTCCATAAATAGCTGAAAGAAGCCTCATCTGAACCCACCACTGAAATCTGTCACTCCTCAAAACAAGGAGATTGGGTCTACATTAAGGCACACCAGTGAAAATGTGCCCTCCAGATGCACTGGAAGGGACCTTATCAGGTACTGGTAATTGCCAATACCACGGTGAACTGCAAGGGAGCTCTGCCCAGCTGGATCACCACTTACCAGTGTGAAAGGGTCACACCACCTTCAGACACAAGGCAGAGTGTCTCGCTTGACCCAGCACAGATGGATGATCTGGATGAACTTCCTTGGATCAAATGGCAATAGAAGTGCAAACTACAACCCTGCAAATAGGCTTTAATGACTTTATCATCACCTGAACCTGGAAATTGTAGCTTGCTTTGAGCTGGGATTTTTTTTTGCATTGGGGTTTATATTACTATTACACTAACCTGTAAGAATTGTTATATGATAAGACCTTAGGGAATAAATGATTATGCTGGGTATGTGGCTCCAGTGCCTATAAGAAATTGCCTGTTAATTGGACTGACACTTGTCTATTAAGATGTTTACTGCCAGGCATCTCAATAAATCCAGACCTGTTCAGGAATGATGGGCACAACTTACCCCAAGGTACCAAATGAGATACAAAACGCGCTGCAAAATCCACTTATTTAACAAACTGGCTTCTACCCATTTGCACAAACATTCCTCCACTGGCTAGGAGAATCAGAATTAGAAAGAGCCATCATAAAAATTCTACTGTAATAGATGAGATGGGTAATGCTGTTTCTGCCTTACAGTTAGAGGTAAAACAAGCATGTACAAGCTGTACATGAGCAGACTAAAATCAGAGAATAGAAATGAATGTACATGTAATTCAAGATAAACTTTAGATGCTCATGAAATACCTGGAGAAAAACTTCTTTTACTGGTGGGGATGGCTCCCAGACATAGAAGGAGGGTTAGGAAAAACTCCCTAAAACAGCACTGAAGTATAATTTGTTGGGATTATTAGCTTTGGTGGCAAGTACGTATTGGTTCAGTTGATCTTGCATTGTGGGGAAATTGGTATGTGAGAGGATGGAAGGAGGCACTGTCCCCGAAACCCGGGAATAAACCCCATAACCCCAATGTAGTGTTAAAAGGCAGGCGTTCTTTATTGCAGCGCTGGATGCACGGGGGATAGCTCCACCCAACATGCATGCCAGGTGATCACCAACACACAGGTTATGTAGGATCAAAACATACGTATTCATCGTTTTTCTCAGAAAAGGCAGTCCTGTGATAATCATTTCTTAGAATCCATTTCCATATTCTCCTCCCTGTCACGCATGCTCAGTGATTTGAGTTGGTGGTCCTCAGGGGGTCTCTGGTGGTCGTCGGTGGTCACGCACTTGTGTCCGCTGGATAACCCTCTTATTCCAGGCATGTGCAGTATCCTTGCTGTGGGTACACCTGTCCATAGCAACTTACTTCATAAGATTAATATCTCCAAACCTATTTTTCAGTTGGGTAGGGACTGTACATGGAACATAGCAGCATTGCACCTTACCGTGGTCAGTTACCTTCATTACCTATTACCTTGGTTACAAACTAAGTACCTCAACCAGATTTTATAGTTTCTGTCTCACAGCCCCTATGCCATGGTTACATTTCCCCCCTTTGGAAGTTTTGAAATAATAACTTTTCAATACTTCCACTCATATTTTCCTATCCTAGACACATTACAGATGTTCTTAAACTTGTAACCATAGCATCTACACCCCAGTGTGTCTGTTCATGTTTCTCTTTTGCAAGTTCTAACATAACTTGTGGAGTTACTATTACCTGATTTTCTGGTGTTACCCACCATCCTTCCGTATTCTGAGATGCCTTTAAGTGCTCTGCCAATTGTTCATCTAGTTTGCTATACTTGCTTTTAAATTTGGAATTTTCATCTGTTTTACTGCTAGTGCAAGGATACCTTGTCCTGCAGCCTCCTTTGCAGTTTTATCCTCCAATCGATTACCTACATTTACAGCCATCTGACCAAATTGATGAGCCTTGCAATGCATTATGGTCACTTCCTTCCGTTTCTGCACATCTTGTAGGAGTTGAAGAACTTCCTCCTTATGCCGTATCGGTGATTCGTGGGCTGATAACAGTCCTCTTTCCTTCCAGATAGCTCCATGAGCGTGGATCACGCCAAATGCATATTTGGAATCTGTCCATATGTTTACACTTTCCCCTTCTGCCATCCATAAAGCCTGCTTTAATGCCACCAATTCTGCTTTCTGCGCTGATGTATTTGCAGGTAGCGTCCCTGACTCCAATACCTTGTCGGTGGTAACAGCAGCGTACCTGGCCATTGGCCTTCCTTCTTGCACGAAACTGCTTCCATCTGCAAACAGTTCCAGATCAGGATCCTTCAAAGGTTCGTCCTTCCGGTCTGGTCTGCTGGAATAAACTTGTTCAATGGTTAACAGACAGTCATGTTCCAATTTCTCGGTAGGATTTTCTGTTGACAGGAACATTGCCAGATTTAAAGTTGCTGTGGTTTTTAATTCCACATCATCTTGTTCCAATAGGACAACCTGGTATTTCAACATTCTGCTAGGGGATAACCAGTGACCCCCCTTTTGTTCTAAGACAGTTATTACCATATGCGGTACGTATACCACTATCTTTTGGCCCATAATCAATTTTTGAGCTTCCTGAATCAGCAGCACCATTGCTGCCACGCCACACAAACATCCTGGCCATCCTTTACTCACGGTGTCAAGTTGTTTAGAGAAGTACCCCACGGGTCGCTTCCAGGATCCCAGCCGTTGCGCCAGCACTCCAAGGGCCAAATGTTGCCTTTCGTGCACAAACAGCTCAAAACGTCTGGTTAGGTCAGGTAAACCCAATGCAGGGGCCACCATTAATGCCTTTTTGAGCTCTTTAAATGATTTATGGCATTCAGGTGTGCAAGTCAAGTATTGGTCTTTAGATTCCTTCAGGGCTTCACATAGGGGTTTCACATACAGTCCATAATTTAGAATCCAGAGTCGACACCACACAATTATTCCCAGAAAGGCTCTCAGTTCCTTTGGACTGTTAGGTTCAGGAATCTGACAAATGGCTTCTTTTCTTTCATTTCCCAATTGTCTCTGTCCTTGAGATATCTCAAATCCCAAATAAATCACTGGTTCTTTCCCTATCTGGGCCTTGTTTCTGGAGACTCTGTACCCTCCTTGGCCCAGGAAATTCAATAAACTGATGGTCATTTCAAAACATGTTTCTTTGCTTTCTGCTGCTATCAGGATGTCATCCACATACTGCAAAGGTATATCTTCTCCTTGATTCTGTTTCTTCCACATTTTTAACTCTTTTGCCAATTGATTTCCAAATAGTGTGGGGCTGTTTTTAAATCCTTGTGGAAGCACAGTCCACGTTAGTCGCGTCTTTCGTCCGGTAGCAGGACTTTCCCACTCAAAAGCAAATACACTTTGACTTTTTGTATGCAGAGGTATGCAAAAGACGACATCCTTTAAATCCAGCACAGTAAACCATTTATGTTCCTCTTTCAAAGAGGTCAGTAAAGTGTATGGATTGGCCACTACTGGGTGTATATCTTGAACTATCTGATTTATGGCCCTTAGATCCTGAACCAATCGATATTCCCTGCCTCCTGATTTCTTTACTGGCAATATAGGGGTATTATATTCTGATTCACATTCTACTAACAGCCCATATTCTAAAAATTTTGTAATTAATTCCTCTAATCCCTTTCGAGCCTCACACTTAATAGGATACTGTTTTTGTTTTACCGGCTTGGGTCAAGGTTTTAAAGTCACCTTTACCGGTTCTGCCAGTTTGGATCGTCCTGGAACTTGTCCATACCAAAGGGGTTACTGCATTTTCCACTTCTTCTGGAATCTGTTCCTCCTTGGAGGAATCCTGTAACATAAACACTCACACCTCTATGGTTTTGATTCTGGTATTAGTAATCTGATTTCTCCATCTTTAAAAATTATTGGTGCATCTAATTTGCTTAATAAATCTCATCCCAATAAAGGCAACGGACATTCGGGCATGTACAAAAATTGATGTGTTACCCACTATTTTTCCAGCTTAAATTTTAACAGTTTCAGGAAAGGCCAGTTCTCTTTTCGCCCTGTCGCACCAACAAGCTCTGCTGATTTATAGCTGAGTTTCGCTTTACACGTTTATTATTCTCAGTCAAGATTGCCAGAATTTTTCCATCCCTTTGCATTTGTCTGACTTCTTTTTCTTTTTCTCTGTTATACACCATCCAGGCTACTTCAAGCATTTTACCTCACTCTCTAGACTCGGCCCCTTCCAGTTTCTGGACCTTTTCCTAGGGCCAATTGTCCCATAAATATAGAGGCCAATTGTATAGCTTCTTCCATGTCTTTTTTTTTGTTTGCTTGTGGGTTGTTTGGTTTTTTTTCCTCTGGGTCCAAATTAGTATATTTTCTAGCAGTCACCTTCAGTCTTTCCATAAAGGCTGAAGGGGCTCATTTAATTCTTGTCTCACTTCATAAAGTTTAGACCAATGAATTGCTTTTGGCATTGCATGTCTAACACCAAACAAAATCCACCTCTGATATCTAGTCAACATCTCTCTGGGTCCCAGTTGATTAGGGTCCCACTCAGGATTTGTGGATGGAAAATTCTGGTCCACTGTCCCTTGTACAATCCCATTAGCATGAGCTCCTTCCACTTGTTTTCTGGCCGTATTTAATACCATTTTCTTTTCAGTGTCTTCCAACAAAGTATCCAATATTACTTGCAAATCCTCCCAATCGGGGTTTTGGGTTCTGATTATTGTTTCAACTACTTTGGCAACTCTTTGGGGATCATCTCGATAAGTGCCTGCAGTTTCTTTCCATGCTCTTAAATCAGTTATTGAGAAGGGGACTTTTACCATTACCGGAACCTCATTACCAACTGCCTGTTGAAGAGGGGCCTGGAGGGGAGTTAATCCGTCTCCTCCCCCTCTTCCCCTTGTCCTCCCAGCAATCGGGCTGAATCCTTCTGCCTCCCCTTCCACAGGAGGGGCAGAAGCATTATTGGCCCCCAGATTTTGATCCCCTTGATCATTTCCTAGCCTTCTATGAGGTGCAACCAATAATTCAACATCATCTTCTTCAAATTCACATTTAAAACACCGTTTACCAATATCACAAGCCGAGCAACCTTTTTCAAATTTTTATTAGGTTCCTGCCCCTTTAATGCCATTACTGCAGAACTAGATGAAACCAATTCACATTGCCTTTGCCATTCCGGATGATTTCGCCCTGTGAAAAACAAACCTACATATGCCATTTCTTTCCATTTACCTTCCCTCTTACAAAATAGCATCAATTGCAAAATTGTGTTATACTTCAATGTCCCATTTTCCGGCCACTTTTGCTCACTCTCTAAAGTATACAGTGGCCACCAGTGATTACAATATTCAATCAATTGTTTCCAAGTCAAAGGATCAATTCTTCCCAGATCTTTCCAATGTTCCAAAATACATCCCAGTGGTGTTTTTCGAGGGATTGGTTTCTTACTTGGAAAAGTACCCATCTCCCAGGGACTTAGTGGTTGTGATTGTGCAGTATCATCACAAGCACTTAGTCAGAGGGACCCCAACCCACGCTAGAGCTCCCTCAGGCATTTCTCTCAGTGCAGGCCTGTCCCACCACGGTGGTAAGAGCAAATATTCAGATCAATTAAGAATGCCTTTACCTGTCCCAGGCGTCTTGCTCAGAGCTCTTCGGTCTCGGGATCGGACGTTCTCCCCCAGAATTCCCCGGTGTCGGCTGGAGGTTCAAAAGCAGAGTCCCATCTGGGTCACCAAAACTGTCACCAAAACCTGGGAATAAATCTCATAATAAACCTCCACCTCGTTGGGTGGAGCTATCCCCCGTGCATCCAGCGCTGCAATAAAGAATGCCTGCCTTTTAACACTACATTGGTGTTATGGGGTTTATTCCCAGGTTTTGGTGACAGCATGGCTCAAGCAGAGACCAGAATAATGATGCTGATGTTTTGGGAGTGTGGAAGAAGACATGGAGAGAAATGCTTGGACTAGTGACCATACAGGATTATAAAACCCAGAGATAAGAAGGGACAGCACAGCCCACACAGTGATTGATCCTGGGCTCCCAGGAGTCATGAGCAAGGCATTTGCAGCCCTTCTACTGTACTCTAGATATTCAAGAGAAAAAAATTATGTTAGATTCTAAGTCTCAAAGGGGGATATATGGAAGGAAAAATAGTTAATGTCTCATAGGCCTTTGCAGTCCTCATTAGTTAAGAAACATTTGCAGCTAATGTCTTGCCAGTCAGCACCATTTAATTAACAAAGGAGTTAAGGAATATTTGTAAAAGGAATATTTGTCTACTGTCTGGAGTTTCCTTATCTGAAGGATTTCAGTCGCTGTTACCTGCTTATCTGACCAGTTTGGTGAAGAACAGGCTGTTTACCCTAAAGGTATATAAACTCCATAACTGCACCATTTGGGCAGAGTTCACATCAGCAGAGGCTGTTGCACTGCTGCTCTGTTATCTCCTATAGGTATAAACTGCTCCTGCTCTGACCCCGTGTAAATTGTACTCCCGTTATTTCTGTGACAAATACATAAATGTGATGCAACCAGAGCTACTAGGGCCAGCCTATTTACTGCTTTCATAGCTCTGCACTTTCAACATCAACTGAATATATTCAAATATCCTTAGTACATGTTATCTCTACCTTTTTTTCTTTCTTATCCTTTTTTTTTCTCATTAGTACCTGTTTTTCTCTACCTTTGCACAACAATTTAAACAAATCCAACATAAGGCATTAATATATAACATGAACTAGTCCTGAGTCGTGCGTGCAGCAGAGCATGGCCTCACTAAAAAAAAAAGGTGCGTGGTTCTATGAGTGACTGAAATATAAATCACACTTTTAAAAAAAAATCCCCCACCCTAATTCCACCAATTTTTGCATGCATGGGAGTCATATTTTAGGTTATTCTAAACACCATATAAACACAAGCCTCACAGAACAAGACATGTCAGAATTTCTTATGGTACTCATCAGTAATTGGAAGACTAATATGGATGAGCTACACATTTGTTTTGGCCTGCTAAATTACAAGCCACAGACCCCCATAATCTCTAGCACAGTGCTTGAGCACAGTATTTGCACATGAAAGAAGTGGTGCGGGAACATGGTTAAGTAGCAACATTTTTTTCAGAAAGCATATAGTTTGATAGAGAAATGAAGGTACACATGCTAGCGTGCAGAAAGAAAAGCTCACCATGTCTTCCAACATCAGTAAATGAAACTCAAACCATTGAAAACTATATTCCATATATTAAAAAGCTATTTGCATGCAAAGTTCAGATGCTTATAAAGATAAACTCAATCTTAAGATCTTTATGAATGCATTTTCAGTGGGACAAATTGCATAAATTCTTTCTTCCCCGTATCCATTCTTGGTAATAATGCATTATAAAAGCAGGATATAATCTATGCAAAGTGTTGCTGCGTCAGTCCACGTAACAGCAAATGAGAATTCATACCACAAATCTCCACAGCATTTAACATATTTACTGGTATTCTCAGCAGGGTAGTACATACTGCTTTTCTCACTCTACCTGAAGAGGCAATCTTTTGAATCAAGAAGTGAAAGGAATGAAAAAAGTTTATGTGATGCTTGCCCATCTATCTTTATAGAATGCTGTAACTTTAAAAAGAATCTGTTGGCGGCATTATGGATTATATTACTAATTAATGCCTTATTTATAATACATAATTAAACAGAAGTTTGGGTTTGGTATAGTAACAGTATAAATACTGGTTGTTAACTGTGAGCTCTATTATTTGCTTTTCTTCCCCTTTACCATGACAGCCTAACTACTGGATACTGGCAGCAATTAGCCATGTTCAGGGACATTGCTTGCTTTGAAAATTCAGTGTGTTATCAAAATAAAACACACTCTCCAAGCAATCATAATGTTGATATTTCAACTTACTGAACTTTTAACCATAAATAGGATGACAGTATTGAAAATTAAGCTTTTTGAAATTAAATGTGTGTTAGACTTTAATTTTTACCACATGAAAACATGTTCATTCAAATAAATTGGGTTATAGACTAAGTGTTCAAAAATCAATCGTTATCATTAAATTAACATCCTGAGCAACATGCATTCAGGAAGGCAACAAAGCTTAATATGAACCATTAATGGTAGAGATGGCTCAGCAGTACACAAAACATTAAAATCTTGCAGAGGTTTAATATATCTATTAGAAATATTCTCAATCATGTAGTCAGGGATTTTAATCTGATATGTATTTGGCTCTTCTAGATGCAATTTTTTTGTGTAGTGGAAGTCTTGCTAAAAAATATTATAAAACATTTTTACGATGAAATACTAGAGCTAAAGACAACACAAAGCCTTCTACAGAACTCCACAATATTTTGGATGGACTGTTAAATTTTCACACTTAGATCTTGCAAATGTTTACAGCTTTCTACAGAAATATCAGCTGAGTACTTCTCATTAGCAGTGATACATTAATCTTTACTGGACACAAACCCTACTGTAGCTAGTCTAGCACAGAACTAGTCATACATGGTTATGACTAAGAATAAAGTAACCATTTAGCTGCTCCTCACAAATTAGAAAAAGCATTAAAAAATCATGTTCATGCTTATAGTTTGGTTCTACATTATAACTGATTCTGTACTTTGTTCTGTGGCTTTTTAGCAGTACTTTTCACTTGACTTTTTTCCCATTTATATTCAGAAGACATGACTGCAAGTAGCAGCATCTCTTAGTAAGATTTTCAAATGAAGGTGAGAGACTTACCCTGTTGGCAGTGAGGGTGAAAGGCATTTAGACACTTTGGAAGATCACACTTTTATTTTTTCATTGACTGCTTTTACCCCTGTAAATATGGCCGGCCAAATGCTTATGCAGCACTTAAGATTTCAATTTGAAACAAAAGTGAGTTTTAAATAGTCGGTCTTGCCGAGCCCTGCACACAGCAGAAAGTTTAGCCTTCGAGCATCTAATTTGAGCAGAAGGTAAACATAATGCATTCACATTACACATGACAACACAATAAACCAGTGCCACTAGTATGCTTATTCATTGTCTTCCTCACAGGTTTTTTTAAGAGTATTAATAACATGTTTTGGTTTTTTTTAACCTCAGATCTTCCATAACCTGAGACATAATTCTTGCTCTGCCTCATCTCCAGCATCTGTTAAATACGTTCCCTTGATCCCTTCTATGCCTGCTATCAGTACGTCCTTAATATCCATGGGCCAGAAGCAACAGATGACTTCTTGAAGAAAGACTTCTTAAAACCCTTCTGGGTTTTAACTTGTTCAGTGTTTCACAAAATCAGGCTGTGATAAAGACAATTCACGTTAAGTCCTTCCTTCACCTTTGCAGAGACATGTGCCCATACCAAATGTGGTGCTTGCAGATTGGAACATAACCCAGTTTTGTTTTCATTCAAATACTTGCTATATGTGTGTCCTGAAGTTCTTTGACTAGTCCCTCAGTTGAGAGTATATTACTTTTTAAAGAAACTCTTGCTATTAATCTAAAATGAAAGTGACTGAAAGTGATATTCCCTAATTGTTTTGGAAGTGGTCCAACCTTTGTTAATACTTAATTGGAATATGCCTGAGGCACTTAACATATATTAACTTCATATTCACTGTTGTTTAATTTTACACAGGATGAAGGAAAATTGTAAATAACAGCATGCCTATGGGCAATGAGACAGGGTGATGCACATCTAGGGTTAACGAAAATGACCTTTCATAAAAATTGTATTGCCAGACTGGACAAAACAAAATACTCCTTTGAAGAGAAATAAAGAGAAATATCTAGCAGAGTTCTTTCCCCAATGCTGGTAATTATAGCATGCTTTCTGTTAAACACCCTGAATCACTATTGTTTTCTTTTCCCCAGCTGGTTTGGTTTAAAGCACATATTTTAAGCAAAGCTAAGATACCAAGTTTCAGCATGTGGGGACACATCTTTACTGAAAGAAAGCTCAGACCGAAACCACTGAGTGTTTTATTTGAGCAAGGACTTCGCAATCTACTTTTTACCTCTCTGAAGCCATAGAGTTACATTTGACCCCTTACTAAAACATGGATGACTGTTTTTTAAGACCTTCTGAAGGCAGAGCTGTTTAAATTGCATATAACGCAACCAGATGATCATGAATGCACACCTTCAGTCTTCCCCTAAAGTCCTTACTGCCTGGATTTAATTAAATGAAGTTTAGCATTCTCCACTCACACTTTTGTTTGTTTAGTCAGAGGACCGTTCACCCCAGGTGTTAGTCTTAACTTGAGTAGTCATTAGGTACCTTCCCAATCAAAAGTTTCAGAAAATTTCTTGTAAATGTAATGAAAAAGATTTTTTTTTCTCCTGATGCTACAAAGTTGTTGCAGACACCTAATGGAGGAAAAAAGTTGGATTCTATTAATACTTATGATACTTATAAAATTTTTTTCTAGAATCCAGTGAAGACCACCTGCATCAAGTCACTGCTTTTGTAGCCAAAAAGATAGGCCTGTAACGAAGGCCTGCTTGTATTACACATAATAAGAAAATGTAGCCAAGAAGAAAGGCCTGTAATGCAGGCCTACTTGTATTATATGTGATAAGAAACTATTCATTATTACTTTAGGTAGAAGGCTAACAATTCTTAGAATGAGCACCTGCTACACATCATGAGAAAAAGGAGGAGCTACAAGACACTTCAAGGTCCTTATGTACATACTTTGCAGAAAGGGAGGACATTAATTGCCTTCAGCAACATCCTTATCTTTCTGAGGCGTATAGCAAACAATTACCAACACTGAAATACTGAGAAACTAGGGGAAAGGTAATTTGGGCCAGGGTCCCCACCACCACCGACCCATAAGCCCCCTACCCAAATTATACCACCTACTCAAAAGATAGAGGCGGAGAACAGAAGTGAGCATGCGTTCTAGTTTGCATACTAAGCGAAGAAATATGAACCAATTATTGGAACGGGGAGTGTACCACTTTGTAATCTTTGTAACATTTGTGTATAAATATGACAAGAGAACCAGCATTAGGGGTGCCTGATTTGAGGAACTATCCTCCTGACACCCAGCGCTGCAATAAAGGAAATGCCTGCTTCTTAATGCTAAATTAGTGTTAAGGAGTTTTCTTTCATTCCCGAATTTCGGTGACACTTTCACTAGTTTTGTTTCATGTGAAGAGTATTACCTAGTTTTGTTTCATGTGAAGAGTATTACCTGAAAAGTATAGATTGCTTTCATTAATAAGAGTTTATTACAAAGAGTTTATTCTGGTCTGCAGGCCCTTCAGCAGTGCTGCTGCTGAGGACACCAGGCTCCTGTCACAATTTTCAGATGAAACAGCTACAACAATTAAACAAAACACACATTTTTTTCAACGTGAGCACCTAGGCACGGAACGTTCTCCCTCTACAAACACAAAGCCTCTTGGCAACCCAGCTAAGCTCCTGAGTATTAAAAGCGTCCTTTTCAGATAATTTTCAGCAGGTTCACATTTTCCAGCAGATTTAGGTATTTTTCAGTAGATAACTATTTCAAAGTACAGCTGCCCCTCAAAACCAACTAAAATGTAAAATGTTGTGCTAGAAAAAAAGACTAGTTGGGAGGAGACAGACTTTAAAAACAGATGAAAATGAACACAGTATACAGTTGAAAGACTTATCCTTTGTATTTCTTAGAAGAAACTGATCTAGAGAAGATGCATGGTAAACTCATAGATCCTACAACCAAGAGTATTTTGACATCCAGTTTTCTACTACTATCTTTGAATTTTATGGGAACACAGATATGTTAACATTTAAAACTGGGCTTAGTATGCAGTGAAATACAAAGCAGAGTAACATTTTTTCTCACACAACTTCATACTGGGATGAATTTCACTGTATACTTCATGTCCTAAGTCTATATGAAGAAAGTAAAATACAATGTTAATGTAAAGCCAGATTTTGATCTAAACAGTACTTGCAAGATTTACATAAAGCTTAAGAGAACCATGCACTTATATCTGTGTGTCAGAGCTCAGCTGTAAACTCAGTTCATGAAAAATCTTGCAAAGCAAAACAAAATCAAACATTTTTGTTCTGATTCAGAGCAACATCTTTTTAAGAAAAAAAAAATCAAATAATTCTGTTAAGGGATCACTGTCACATTTCTGAGACGTCAAAATGTTTTGTTTCAGTTTCAAAAATACAGTATTAAACACATTAACACACCCTGAAATGAAATACTGCGTCCCTGCTCCCCCACCAATCTAACATGTCCGTGCAATTTTGAAGTAACTATGTTGTTCACTCTGACTGAGCAAAGGAATCTGAGTTAAACAGCTAAAACCTATCTATCTTCCTTGGTGTACATATAGGTCAAGGAGAAGCTAAAATCCATCCTCAAGCAGGAAATGTAATGTTGCTTTGCTCAATGCTATGCAGAAGAGACACTTAGGGCTTTAAAGCAATTACACTTTTACTTGATTGAGAAGACCAGTAGCTGGCATATGAGGATTTTGGGGAAGAGAATAACCTTCCAGCTGCCTTCTCAAATCAAGGAAAGAATCCTTTAACTGCACATTTAGTGTAAAGTATTCTAAGGGAGTGGATCTTGTTGTGATGGCTTAATTTGAGTTACTGCATTCAGGTTAAGGTACAGGTCTCTAAATCATGAAAATACATGGGGAGAAGAATAAAGGGGTTTTCTCTTTTTCCTGAGAAGAAATAAAAAAATAATTTTTGGCTGCAAGCAGCTGAACTGGGAATATTATTGCATAGTTTAAAGTTGAACCAAGGCATCTCAGAAGCATCTATTAAATATTTTCAGACTGAATTTTCTGGTTATTACACATACAATTAGAAGTTAAGGAAAAATCCCTAACATCAGCTGTCCTGAAAGATTTTTCCCTCCCTTTCTGCCTTCTCAACTGCTTTGTAATGGCTCAGTGGGACTATCAGACACAGTAGATTTGTACATAAAGTAGATGAGTTAGCTTCTGGAAGTTTGTTCAACAATTAGATGCATGTGACTGCACAGTCATATATATTCACCCACAGGACTGGACTGATCTATGGTCCTTACTGAATGCATCCCTGATGTACTGGACCTGGGTATATTCCCAATGACAATATATCTTTCCCTGTCAACAGTGCCAGGTTAAAAGGTTTCTGTCCCTTTACCTATCCCTGGTCAATTGTTCCAACCTCAGTGCTGTAGCTCACTTCCAAAGAAGCTTTTTGAAAGGTTGCTTTCGAAAGGTGAGTGACTGAAATGCCCTAGATTAAAAAAAGTCAGAATAGTGTATCAAAGTGGGTAAAATCAGGAAGAACATAGGAAGATACAGGCACACACTCAGATAAATGATCATTTGCATCCTGTCTTTGTAGGAAACCAAGCTAGAAACAATGCCCCCTTTTCAGCCTTGCAATTGTTCCTGATTTCACTTTATACTATGAAGAAAAGAAGAAAAAGAATTTTTCTTCAGTTGTTATCTTCTGTGCTACCTTTGAAATTTTAGGACTCATCAAGTACTTCTTTCAAACTAATGAGTTAGCAAAAATATATTCCTAATTGTGGAGGATAAACAATGTGATGGTACTCAAAAGACCTCCTGTAAAATAGCTCTGCAATCTACTTCACCTCAACATCAATGAAAATGGTAATTTCCCATCACTACAAGAACATAATTTAATTGTTCTGTGCTGCTCATTTAAAAATCCCAGCTCTATCATGTTGGTACCTTTTGCATCTGAAGGGAAAAAAAAAGTGTAGGAATAGAAAATGGCCATTGTTTAACACAAAATCATGATCATTGCCACCTCTATTTACCAAAAAAGTAGTTTATTTTTTTAAATATTGTATCACGTGTGTTTTGAGATGCCTTCCTTTCCATCTTAACGGTCAGACCAAATTCAGACACCGAGGCCTCTATCAGGTCTTCACTAGGAGTATTTGTTTCCATGTAACTTTACCTTTGATGCTCTCAAGCTCATAACCACATAAGAATTTATTAAAATTTAATTTATTAATATGTATCAGGTTTTATCAGTCTACATTTCCCAAACACTAACATACTGACCCATCTATGTTCCTACACAGACAGAGGCCCTGAACATGTCAGCCTGGCTGATACATGCCCCACCAGGGAGATGTGCCTTTGTAGATCATTTGACACTAAAAGTATTAGCTCTGTGCACAGAAGAACCAATGGCAACTCTTCCTGCGCCCTGATGTGAGGATTGCTTGTACACCATGGAAATGCTCAGCATGACACTTGGCCTAGGGATGGACCTCCTCCGTGAATGCCCTTCCTTGCAAAATCCCTCACCATTTGATGTTTCTCAGCAAGAATGCACCACTTTTATTAATTGCTGGCCCATTTCTGCTGAAAGTGGTCGTGGTTATCTGGGAATACCCATTGCCCAAAAGGAAATGAGCCAGCACAGCCTGCTGAATACTCAAAACCACAGACAGCTCTTGTCACCTGCTGACTCCCACCAGCCCCTCCCTGCCATGAGTACGGTGCCCGCGATGGCATGGCACACTCCGTGCCCCTCTCACTTGGTCACAAGGTGTCCCTCCTGTGACAGGCAGCATGGTCCCTTGCTGGCACTGCCCTGGGAGGTGAGGTCCGGGCTCCGGTAAGGTGATGTCTGTACTATGGCGTAGCCATCCTAAGCCTGCTGAGGCAAGCAAATAGTCATTATTAGATTTTATTAGGTGCAGTGCTCAGTCCTCTCTTTTCACACATATACCCTTATTCAGGTGAAGGAAGAAATCTGCAGGGTTTATAGCGATGAAATTTCTATCTTTGTAAAACCTGCCTGCTCAGTATAAACAGTTCAGTGAATATTCAATCATTTCTTACCACAGTTGTCATGTTCATAGTAACTATCTAGATTAGCTACTTTATCACCAATGAAAACTGAATTTGTTGGGAAATAATCTTCCCTTCCATATTGATTTGGCTGTTCTCTTCCTGTCACCAGAAGTTTTTCAGATTAATAAATCAGACTGCATTACCCTTACTTACACAGTAGAACCTCACTCCACAATTATCTCTGTAAACTTCCATAGGACGATTCCTGGTAGAAGTTACTTAATAATGTTATCGGCCTACACATTCAGATTTTAGCATAGTCTGCCTCCAGTTCTTATAATGAAGAATATCCTTAACAGCCTTGCAGAATCTATACGATGGTAATGCTACATTGTCTCTATCAAATGGGTCATTTTACAGACTTAGCGATTTTATCTATACCATCTTCCAGCACTTTCATTTACCTCATACGCTGAAGAAGAAAGAACAATTCATAGATCTTGCAGCTTTCCCACTGACTTTTTTCAAGATGTTACCCTGCTCCACCATTTGTTTTCATCAATTTTTAAATTTCATATTTTTTTATTGCTTGCATTATACAACCAGCATTTGGGAATTTGCCTACTGCTTCATGCCCATTCTCCCTTCTCTTTCCTTACCCATGAATGTCCTCCCCAAATCCTCATCTATCATTTCCCTAGCCGTTTTCCAGTTTGTCCTGTAAATGATTCTACAAGTTACGACTTAGTTTCATCATCTGTTTCCTCCCTGTCTTCATTTTTTTCTGCACTGTTCTCTCTTCCCTCCCTTCAATATCATTTTCCCCCTACCCTACGACCACCTCAGAAATCTCTGAAACACTGATAGCCAGAAGTTGAAAAGTGTCATAGGAAAATTACCACTTTAGATTTGACCATCTCTTATAATTTTTCCCCAAACCATTTGCTACTGAGCTCTAGTTAATACTATGTACTACTTCAGATTAACTTTATTCTCATGGTCTTGTAAGGTAAGTCTCAGCTCACTGAAACAGTATAATGAGAAAGACACTATATTGCTTCTGTGCAGATATAGTGTTCACCACTAGAGCATCCAAGCTTCTGCACACTTGAGCATCTTCCCACCCTGTTCTCCATCCTCGATAAACAATGCATTTGCAGCTGGGAACTGAAGTGCAGAGGCTAGATCTGGTACTAAGTACATCCCACAGAAAGTAAGCAAGCACCCTAACAGTACTACAAATCTAGGCAAAGCAAAGCAAGCACTTGAATCCCTGCCTTGTGAAACAGCACCCTAGAAAGACTTGTGCTTTTCTCACATTCTACACTGCACCAAGGCTTGAGAGAGAACAGCCATGAGCATTTCAGACTACGTTTCCTCTTCTGTGACAAATCCTTCCTCAGATAGTCCAAGGACAATGGTGTTCTTAGTCACATATGGAACACATACTAAGTTCCAGCCTTTAAAATCTTTGTGAAAGAATTTCAGTCTTTCATGAAATCTCATTTCCTGGCATACAAAACAGCTAAGAAGTTACTGTCTCAGATTTCTATAACATAATAGTAATATAAAATTGTTACCTTGTTTTTAATTTGTCTTACTTGAAACTGATCTTCTCATAGAAATACAAATAAAACATGACATTTCTTGTCACTAAACTCAGGGACATGGTCTACCTCTTACATTCTGCAGTGTCCGCCATCAGCATTTTACTCAAATATAAATACGATTCAATCAGCGGTGCCTCACTTCTCTTGAGGACTAAAACCAGTCACTGTTTTAGCAGAAAGAATTTAAAAACAAACCTTACACTGGTAGGGTAGATCAAGCTGGTAGCACACATGTTACACAGAACTATTCTCCACACACAAGACTATTCCAAGTCCCTTAGAAGTAGAAAAACTACAGACAGTTTAATGTTAAGGATGTGCAGGTGTCAATTTTTAAGACAAGACAGGACTACCAGACCTGTGAAAGGAATACGCTGTTCCTAGGATGGCAATAAACTTTCATTTAACGAATATTTAAGGACTATTTTTCAGCAGTCAATGGAATCGGTAACAGACTGAGGAATGCCCGTCTGGAATGGATTGGTAGTCATGCACATCAATTTTATAGCTAATTACAGGTTACAAGTGCAGGAAGTATAAAAACTTCCTTCTGCTATATTTGTAAAGTGGTTTGCATATTTTATTTCCTCATTTCTAATGGTTAATTTAAAGTTGAAACCTAGCACAAAAATGGGTTACTGACACTCTATTATTGGGGGGACCTGATCTTCAATTTTCTGCTGTAGCACAGAAAGACTTAACCAGAGACAAAGAAGCTGCATTCTTTATAGTTCCCAGCTGTACAAGACATTTAAGACAAGTGCAGCACACACACAGCTTTCCCACTTTTAATTCACAGCTTTAGGGTAGGCAGAATTCCTTTTAGTGACCATGCTTTTGCAAGAAACAGAAAATATCAGTATAATACCATCCCTTCAGAATGGTCAGATTTTGTTGGCTTTTCTCACATGATTATTTCCACTGACTTCCAAAAGACTACTGTATCAATAAGTGAGTATTTTTTTCCCTATGCCTATCAAAACATTAGCAGTATCTAAAAGAACCAATGTTCAACAACAGGTGCATAGCAAGAGGGAAAAAAGGAAAACAAAAGCAAAAAAATTCCAAGCTGCAGCCGAGTATAATTAGACATAAAGGCTCAGGCACAATTTAATCACTAGAAAATTAATCAAATCACATTCAAATGAGAATGTGCGATCTCCAGCATCCTTGGGGGCAAAGAAGATAACAATTCAATCTCCAGGTGCGAAGCATAGAGGAAAGAAATACTCATCTACAAAACCTTTTGTCTGGACGCCATCATTGCCTCTGGATGTCTTTGGATCTCTGCTTCAAGTATTGGGGATAACCAGTGGGGATGAGAGCAAGGACAGAACCACACAATCCATTTTTCCATCATAACCTCCACAGAAATCTGTATACAAATAAACTTTGCTGCTGCTGCTCCTCCTCCCTAGCTGGACAGGTCCAGAAGAAAGTTTCAGCAGTGCAGCCTCAGACCGACCCATTCCTGCAAGATGTAGCGTGTCCGCATGGAAGTTGAATCAGCACAGTCTAAGGGAGAGACATGCAGAGAGAACATTTTGGTCTTGTACCTTGGTGTGCATTTGGTGTGTATTCAGAAAAAGTCTTATATAAAATTCTATACAGACTACAGTATGTATGTGTCTACATTTACATACACACACTTGTATTCCTACCACCAGCACAAAGATATGAAACTACAGAATCCTTACCCACCCTGTAATTCTCTCCATGCTTTTTCCCCAGATTATTATAATTGATAGGTACTCCTGACTCAGTTATCTGGTAAAAGTTACCAAGCTGTGAACTTGCAGGGGAGCAGTTGCCTCCTATAGACCTTATAAAACTGGCACAGTGTGCATCTCTGCATTGGTGCCTCACTCCACTATATGGCATTTAATCTGTTTTTCTTCAAGTATTCAAGGGTTACTTAGAAGAAAGAATGAGGCAGCTAAGCAGAAACATCCACTGCTGTGCAACACCTTAGTTAACTGTGTTTAACTGATGTGCTGAACCCAGCTCACATTTGCTTTTAATTACCATGGCTCAGCTAAATCAATGAAGTTATGCTGAACCACACAATTTCACTATCTTGCATATTAGCGTAAGAGCACACTATTTTCCCAAAAATTCAAATGCACAAATAACGTCCTCTAATAGTTTCTGTATTCCAAAAAGTCCATGAGCTATTTCAATCAAAAAGGGACTGTATAATGTACTTAACATTCCATAGAAAATTATTCCATAGAAAATTATTATAAATACACAATTAAGTATGACAAATTTTCTAGTGAGCCAGCAGCAATGAAGTTTGCAGCTAACATAACTTGCAACTATACAATCTAGGAACAGCCTCACAGATTCAGCTAAGCCAGAGTCCTAATAAGCTGCACTACCACATGAATTTCATTTAACAAAATTTATGCTACTAGCTGAAAAGAAATTTCTTAGTTGGACAGCTGCTATGTAAATAATTAATACCTGCTTTGAAAAGAAAGGAATTGGTGTAAAAAGTCTGAGACTGCACAAATGTTCTGAACAATCATGTCACTGAAAAGACAGCATGAAAAGGATAAAGTAAGTTTTCATACCTGTGTTTAAAGAGGAAAATAGTTAAATTCAACAACTGATTGCAGAGACTCAAGATCATACTTTTATGTTGTGTTAAAGCTATGCATACACATAAACCCACAAGGTTTTACAAAACAAAATTGGAAGCTTTTCTGGTCTGTGTTGTACCTCATTTTGTTGCAAAGAGTGGTCAATGACAAGTATTTTGGCTAGTTGTCCCCTTATGGACAAAATTACACATTTTCGCTTTTCACAACAAAGGCTTATAAAAACACATATTTTTCCTTTTCTTCCTGAGGCAGCAGCAGTGATAGTAAGGACATTATTTATGAATAATGTTAAAAAAACAGTGTGTTGGTTCTATCAGTCAACACCCTCAGGGTAGCAGCTCTGTTATCATAAAAATCATCTTTATTTTTTTAGGATACCCCACATAATATGTGGAAATCTTTCAAAGAAAGAGGAGATTCCCCACTGAACCTATCCCTGTTGTGAACCTCTTATCTCAGGAGTTCTAAAGAGAGAAACAAATTAAAAATTCCCTAAGATTACAAATGACAGATGAACCTCAGGATACTTTAAAATAGGGTTGTTAAAAGGTAATTAAAGATAGGAACTATGAAGGGGCAAAAAGAAAATAAAGAAATGAATGTATCAATTAACAGGTACCACTATTAGAAATCACTATACAGTAACAGTCTGAAGGAAAAGTCTGAGAACTCAGCACCCTTATTCCCACTGAACTGAGGCTTCTGTCATAGAGCAAGTTAATCACTTATGTAGATCAGAAAATGCCTCCTTTCTGTCTCATACGCATTGCATTCATTTTTTTCTGCAGTGTAGATGTGTCTCAGTAAGACAACAGAGTTCCCCACTGGCAAAGCCAAGCAAGCTCTTAGAAGGTGAGAAGGATGAGTTTGAATTTTTTATGCCAAAGACAGAAGCCACATCTTGAATAAGGTTTCTAAGCTTTAAATTGTTGTGTGAAAGTCCCACCTTCAGCTGTGCATTCTTAAGAAACTGGCAGCATTCTGATATTTTGTATTGTGTCTAACGCCTGTATGAGCTGCTCAGAATAGCTTAACACATGGGGGAACATAAAGCTTCCGAGCCTGTTTGGCAGTAGGCATGGGTTAACACAATTATATCCTCAGCTTTTTGAAATTCTAGTGCTGCTTGGCATACAGAAAAGGATAACTTTAAGCTGCTGGTGAAGTTTAATGTACAAAGTACAGAAATGGAACTCAGGTGATTATAGTTTGAGAGTTAGGTGCACACATTTTTTCCCTTGCATTTGAGTGCAGGCACTAATTTAGCTCTAAATGCAGTTCTGAATGCAGTTGAAAAGTACTCATCGTGCTGGTCCATTCCAAAGCAGAGCGTTCCCAGAGCATGCCAGAATCTACTCTAGAGATCTGTAACAGAAAGTCTAGATTGGTCTGTGTGGTGGAGGGGGGAAAAGGTCTGGGTGTAGAACCAATAAAAGGAGCAAATTGCAGAAGAGGATTAAGAATGGCAGCTACATTACCAGGTGACAAAGACCCCACCATACATCTGTGTGTAGCTTCTCAGGACACTCAGGCCAGGAGGCAAAGTGAGAGTGTGCAAACCCTGATAATTTACTGGGGTGGGATGGAGAGACTGCTCACAGCCAGCTCATAAAGGGCACAAAATATATATATATATACATACACACAAAGGCAGCATATCATAATCAACCTAAAAACCCAGGAGGGGTAGTCTTGTAAGATGGTATCCTTTGTCCTACGTCTCACCCAGGGAGTCCTGGAAGGACTGATTGCCAGAGTACATGTTTTGGGATGGGACCACCAGACATATGCTTCTCAGTGTTTATGGGTTTTTCCTTATGAAAGCATTAATCTGAATGAAGTTAGTTTTGCTTTAATTTTTGGAAATAACACATCTTCCTCTCCTGTAAGAGCTTGCATTCAACTTTGCCACACTGTTGCAATGGTATTTCCTACACCAGCTTGCTGGAGTCTAGCATTTTTCTTAGCATCTTCTATGTGGAAATCCTCAATGCAACAAGGGCTTCCTACCCATATGGTCAGAAATCCTCCCATCTGTTCTTTAACCAGATATATTCAATCTTTTTCTAGCCACTCTTTTTGGCCTCATAATTGGCCAAAGGGAGATCTTGCAAGCTTCCGAGTTTTGCCCTGCTCAGCAGCTACTGAGGAGATGAAGAAATGCCCACTGAGGGCACAAAAGCTTCTTTAGATAAAAGCCGAAATGAAACACTCTGGCAGAACACGAACAAAAGCTTCTCTGGTATCAAGAGAAGGCTAGCAACCAAGTTGACTGACACCTGAAACCCTCTCCTCTGTCCCCTCTCCAGATGTCCTCCAAGCCAGACACTATTCAAATTTAACCAAGAGCATCTGCTCATATCCAGGAGATAAGCAGCTTTTCACGCACACTCTTCCAGTTGTTAGTGCTTTTTTCAGCACTAGCACAGAGGCAAATCTGACTTTTACTCTAGTTTTGCCGCTGCTTCTTTCCCAATAAACAGGTTTCAAAAGTATAATAGGCATAACCTTCCTCTGACAAATGAAAAGAACCTTCTGGGACTGATTTTGGTAGTAAAGACCTTATATTTAGAGTTCTGAGCACCTCTGGTGTTTTTAGTGCCTTTTTTTCCTTTTTTTTTTTTTTTTTATTTTATGTGCCAGAGTCCTTCAGTATATCCAGTCACTTATATTTACAGTGCAGAGTAATGAAATATTTAACTGTTGTTTAAGCTATGGTTCTTACATCACTAAAAAAAAAAAAATTAAAATGAGAAGAAAAACAAAATCTTCCATAGGATTTCCTTGAAAAGTTCTGCTTTTTTGCATCTTACTTTTGGACTGTTAGTCCTTGGGAAAATGTGTCAAGTACACTGCTCTGATTCTAAATGATTTTACAGCATCCAGCCTGAAGCTTTACTTCCTCAGCAGGGCAGCACAGCAAAACTCCCACAAACTGTAAAAGCAGGGTAACATTTCTGATAAATTAAAAAAAAAAAAAAATCCCTTCACTTCTAAATGAAAATCAATAACAAAATTCAAAATTATAAGTCATAAAAGCCTCAGCTGGGAACGAGGCTTTCTAATAGCCAGGTAGAATGATTTGACCGTCTTCACCATGGAAAAAGAATTACTGAATGCTCACAGAGTCAGGATTCTGACTATGGACTAAACAACACTATTTGTACTTAACAAGGAGAAGAAACACAGATGCAGCTAATTGTTTGCAATTCTCAAACACACCAGTTGTTCTTTCAGTAGCCCATATATTTTTTGTAAGCAAGCATTTTAACCATGGTTAAAGTCATGACCACTAATATATTAGATCTACTGTATTTACAGGCTTTGCAACCACCTCACCTCCGGGTACGCCCTGAGCTCTCACACGCTAATCAGCATCAGGCTGGGTCAAGTATTTGGAAGTGAGTTTGTCAAAGCACAGCACCTGGATGCTGCTGGCTGATTGCAGCACATTCCTCTATTATCGATCCAGTACCCCACCAGGGGTAATGGGTTGGACTAGTCTAGGTGCTAAATTGCAAACAACCGTGAAAATACTTGAGGTCATTGAAAATCCCGCAGCATTTATAAAATGGAGATGCTCATTCTTCTGGCCCTCACAAATTTTCACATAAAATACATTAACTTTAATGAGCACCATTGCTAATAATCTCAGTAGAGGCTAAGGACTGTTTGTAAAGCTGCTCTCCAAAGCTTGCCCTCACTTCAAAGACATGCCAGTGTATGACACAGTTGCATTTTTCCTCAGTGCTAATATTTTACTTTATCCAAACTTTGCATTCAATATTTTTATTCATTAAAAATACACTGATGTATATGAATATAATAATTCCATTAGCTTTTGTTTGATGGTCACATCTTTCCACAGTAACTGTCTTTCACAAAATGTTCTCTTTCTCTAGATTAGCCAACCAATTTGCTGTCTTCCTGGCCTTAAACCACACTTCCTCCTATAAAACTAGATCTAAAGCAGCCTCTTTGCCCTCTAAATGAAATGCCTTTTATCTTCTCTTCTGCTACAACTGCATTCTGACTGCACAAAGACCCTTGACAGCACAAAGAGCAAGCAAATGGCCTTGAAAGTCATGATATAATACTGGTAGCAAGCTTTTTAAAAAAGAGCTTTATAATCACATGCGGCTATTATTCTCTGAATGATACTGGGTTTTATTTTGCAAGGGATGGATGTGGCAGGAAATTCAATCCAGATATTGTACAGAATGATGGCTGTTCCCAGGCAGTTACATCTAAACTTCCCAGCAGGATAATACAGATATCACTTAAAATATACAGGAAAGACCTTGTTAATTCATGATCACTAAAAATCCAGCTTTAAACCACTACTTTAAATAATTTGCCAGTTTGGAAAAGAGGCTTTCTATGCATCTTGCAAATGTCTTTCCTGAATTGAACAAAACCAGAAGGGGATACTGAACAGAGCGAGATAGACAGAAAGAGTAACAGATGACTGCTTTGGTAGGAAAGTAGCTGAACTAAACTAATCTGAATGGCATTAGTTTATCATACAAAGACATTTAATTTATTTCATTATTCTCTGTGGGCAGCTAAAGCACCCCAAGGCCCTAACATATTCAAGGAGATGAGCATAGCGGACAAAGACTCCTTCAGAGTGCAATATTTAATGAAACTTAAATTAGGTCTCAAAAGAGCAATAGAGTGTATATTAAATATGGCACCAACACTGAGTCATTCTGTTCATACGCATGTGTTTTAAAGTAATTGCCATCAAATTCACACAGGACCCCAGAAGATTTTAGTACAGTTTTAATATAGCCATGCATATAGCTTCCATTTTAACATACACTTCATATTTTGTTAACATGAGGCACAGGACAGAAGGGTAAGGAAAAGTCTGCAGCTAAGACTGAATGCTTCCTTAAGAAACAAAAGAAAGTAATTTTGTTGTCTTAGCAATGAAGTTCTGTTTGCCTCTATAAATTTATATATATATAAAAGAAAGTTAAGAGAGTATGTATTCATATTCACTGCAATTTATCAAAGTAATCAGGAAGATATTATTGCCAAATGTTTTATATATTGTTATGTTTCTATGTATTTATGTCGGGAAAAAAACAAAACTAAACACAAAACGCCCAAACATCCAAATCCAAACTTGGATTCAATCCATTATCTAATAAAAAACTTACCTGCACACAGCCTCACTTTCATACATCACTCTGATGCACTGCAGTACAAAATACTATGCAGTAAAACCAAAACCATTTTTAAACAGGAAAATAATCCACCCTTCTTCAAAAATTTGGCCTTAGCAAAAACAAAAAAAAAATATAATTTTTTCAAGTAACTATGACAAAGAAATCGGTACTTAAAACCTAGAATCAGAAAGGTGAAAAAACATGTAGTTTCAAAATTCAGAGTTCTGAAAACGATCAGTATACAACTGAAATAATTTTGAATAAAAAAAAGTTAAATTATAAAAAAGACAACAGGACAGCATGGTTCTGTTTGCTGAGTATACTGTAGCAATTTTGTTCTGCAGTGTACTCTCTTCCAAATCCAGAGAAGTAGCATTCAGTCAGGCCAGACAAAGAAAAGTTCAACACAGCCAGACACTGAAACAGAGACAGACTACCACTACTAGAAGAAAAGGACAAATACGTGTCATAGCCCAGAATGTGATAAACAGAATTAAACACAAGATTTGGGAATAAGAAGCAAAGACTAGAACTTCAACATTTGACTGCTTATCAGACAGCAGGCAGAACAATAGACAAGAAAACGGACCTTAACCAAAAGTAGAGGAAGGTTTAAGCTCTCCATACAACTGTAGTAACATTTCTCCCATCGCTTCAGATGCATAGATGCTGTGGAGTTATCGGGCAAATCCAGATAGTTCATGCTTTCTGCTGACCATCAACATCAGGGATTTTCGCAGCACTGCAGTTTTAGGGCCAGATGTGAGTTTCTGCCTATGATATCAAGCTACTAACCATTAGAACTAGTCGTACAGACAAATCCAGACTATAAGCATTAAGGCTTGAACAGGTATCTCCTTCAGGGGATAGCTGTAAATTCACTTTTCCTTTAAGTCTCAGTATGGTAGTTTCCTGTAGCCAAGGACTAGGCAAGTGTACCAGCAAGGAAACCTACCACCTGTAAGCCATTAATTGGGGGACACTGTAGTGAAATACTACTTTTGCACCATCTACTAAAGACTTTTCCTAAAATCTTGTATTTTATTGTCTTTTGCTCTCAAAACCAAACTCACAAACACCAGATGACTGCTTAAATGAAATTTTTATCACTTAATTCAGTCAAGTTGTGAATTTACTGCAGTTCATCTGGAAGCACCAATTTCAGGAAACACTTAAAATCTCTTCTTTGGTACTCCTCACATTAATAGTACTATTTTTTCCTCTGTATTTTGTAATCTGCAGGGTTGTTTTATAATTTCTCTATCAAGATGTAGAAAAAAAACATTAAAAGAATCCTTTCTATAAATGTGCCTAGAACTTGGTACTCTTGCATGAAAACTCCATTTCTTGGGAGAACTCCAGAAGTTGAATTAAAAAAATTTGCATATTTTATCAGAAGTCCAGAATACAGTAAGTACAGAATCTCTTCCACACCAACAACTTCTCATTAAAGAGAGATTAAATGCAGCTGGCCAAATTGTTTTTCCATTTTGAGACCAAGTCTGTAGCCTCAAGTGAGTGCAAAGAAACTTAAGTTCAAGCACTACACCCATTTTATAATTAGAGGCTTATGCTGGCATTACATGAAGGAATAACAACTACTCTTTTCAGAAGTTACATTATCAAAGATACTTAGAAAGGATGTTCATCTTTGCGTGTTAATTAGGAGCTGAAACAGACATTGGCTATTAAAGCTTTAAGGAACCAATCCCAAACCTGAAGGCATCAGACAACTTTTAAATAACAGAAAAAAAAAGAAGATGGAACATTGCAACACTGATGTCTCAGTTCTTTACAAGGCCTGGTTTCAAACAGTAGATTTTCTAAAAGTAAGACAGGTCTGAAGAAAAACTTAAGTAGCTTGTTTTCAAATAGTAGATTTTAAGAAGGGTCCAAAGAGTAACTAATTCCTTTGGCTTTGAGGAAGTGCATTACAGATGTCTGAAGGGCGTTTCATCTAATTTCAAAATAACTCCCTGTCAAAAATCACGCTTAAGACAGACATTTGGTGTGTCATGGTTTTATTTTTTTATCAGCTGCACTTTTATGTGAAAGTGTGAAATTTAAACCAATATTCATATGATGGTGAACAAAGTCCATCATTAAAGATACAAATACTGTTCTGCAGAAAATGTCCAGACCATGTGGAAGGGTTCAAACAACCAACTTTCACTGGAGTGCTGACAAAGCAGCTTGCAAGCTTCCTCCACTCCCTTTCCTGACAGACATACACAGGCTACTAAGAACCAGTCAGAGCCATGTTTTGATAGTCTCCATGGCTATTGAGGTCTACATGACAGTTGCTAACTCAAAGAGAAAAAACGTGATCCACAGCTCAATGCCATGAGGTGACATAAGACCAACTGTTCTTTTCACCGTCGTTCTTTTCTCCATGACAACAGCTGCTTTGAGGCATTCCTCGACTAAAACACTGGCCTCTTCCAAGCGTCAGTTTTCCAGCTGAATCTGCTTCTGCTTCATGACAGCCAACGCTTCCTAGTCATGTATCTGGGGATTAAAAAACCCGAGCCAACTCCTCCCCCACCCCTTTTCTGGTAAGAGCCTGTTTCGACTGAAGGGCTGGGGGTCAGCCCCTGCGCTTCACCGGGGGCAGCGAAGGGAGGAAGGAGGGCCAAGCCGCCGCTCCCCTGCCCCGAGGTCCAGCGCTGCCCGTGAAAGCGGCGAGGGCGGGCAGGCAGGCAGGCCCGCAGCGCCCTCCGGGCCGCGCCTCTCCCCAGGGACGGCTACACAGGCGGCACCAGGCTCCTCTTCTCCAGCGGCTGCTCGTCCTCCTCCAGCAGCTCGTCCAGCTCCCCGTCGTCCAGCTCCGAGGCCTCCGGCCCGCCGGCGGCCCGGCAGCGCCGCAGGTGCTGCAAGGCCCGGCGGTGCTTCTCTTGCAGCCGCCCCAGCTGGGCGCGCAGGGCCTCCGCCTCCTCGCCCGGTTCCGCGGCGGCTGGCTTGTCGGGACCGGCGGGGCCGGGCCCCAGCAGGGCCTGGCGGAAGAGGCAGCGGTTCTCGCGGCGGAGGCGACGATTCTCCAGCCGCAGCCGCGCGTTCTCTTGGCGCAGCCGCGCGTTGTGCAGCTCCCGCTCCTCCCGCTGCCGCAGCGCCTCGCTGTGGCTGGCCGCCAGGTCCGCGTACCGCTCCGCCAGCTGATGCAGCGAGCCCCGCGACTGGCCCCGCCAGTCCTCTTCGCCGCCGCCGCCCGGTTCGGCGAACTCCTCCGCCCCGCCGCGGCGGCCGCTACCGGCGGCGACGAGCCCGGCCCGGCCTCTCCGCGCCGAGCCGTTACAGCCCCAGCGCCCGTTCACAACGCGCATGCGCCTCATCCGTGCCGTGCCCGCAGCCCGCTTGCACGCCCCGCCGTCGTCGCCGCCGCCGCCGCGAAAGGAGGGCCTTGTGCCGCGCCGGCACACCCTTATGCAAATGGAGGGGCGGGGTTTCGGCCGCCGGAGGGCGTCGGGTCTCGGGGCGGAACAGCCGGCGCGGTCTGGCGGCGCCATTTTGGGGGCGGGGGCATTGTGGGCGTGGGGCTGTGACATCGTTGACCGCACCTGCATCCTGCCGTCAGCACAGGGGCCAGCAGCGCTCTTGGGGCGTAAGCCCAGAAACCCGTCACCTCCTTTTGGCTCATACGGTGTTCTCTCCACCCTGTTTCCCAGCCTTGTGAGGTGATGGATGGTCTGGGGCTGCTAGGTGGTCCTCTCTCAGAGTACCCTGGTCCAACCCATGACCTGTTGGACAAGGTGGGGTTTCACTGGCTGGCGTGGTTGTGCAGTCCTCCAGTGCTCGTGTGGGCCTTGGATTTATCCTCACTTAACAGTGGTGGCTATGGCACAGAGGAAGGATAATGTCAGCTCTGAAGTGCTTGCTAAATGGAGACCTGGTTGTACAAATGTTAGTTAGTCCATTCTAGTGTTGGTAGGTTGTTGGGATTTAAGGAGTAAGAAATGCAGGCTATAATAACGCATAGTTAGTATGTGAATAGTCGTGACAGCTCACAGATGGCTTGGATTAAGTCATCAGGCTTGCCAGCGACATGTTGTGGGATGATGTGCCCAGGTTGGAGGGACAGGGCGCTGGCAAGGGCCTTCGGCCTACTGCTCAGAGGCGTGCTGGATGCACTACAGCATGCTCGAAGCCTACAGGAGATGAGCTGGGGGCTCCGGATGCATCAGGAACAAGCAGGGTAACACTGGGAAGATACATCAAAAGAATCCCAGCCACCCCAGCCAATAAGTCAGCCTCATCAGGGGCACAACTGAAGTGCCTCTACGTGAACGCACGGAGCATGGGGAACAAACAAGGGATGCTGGAGACGTGTGTGCGCCTGGAAGGCTATGACTATTGGCATTATGGAGACGTGGTGGGATAGCACCTATGACTGGAGTGTTGGGATGCAAGGGTACAGGCTCTTTAGGAAGGACAGGCAGGGCAGACAAGGAGGGGGCGTCACCCTCTATGTCAACGACCAGCTGGAGTGCATGGAGCTCCACCTGGGGATGGATGAGGAGCTGACTGAGAGCCTATGGGTCAGGATTAAAGGGAGGGCTGGGGCAGGCGACATCATAGCAGGGGTCTGCTACAGGCCACCTGACCAGGGAGACCAGGCAGATGAAGTCCTCTATAGGCAGATAGGAGCAGCCTCACGCTCACAAGCCCTGGTCCTTATGGGGGCCTTCAACCACCCTGACATCTGTTGGAGGGACAATGCAGCTTAGTGCAAGCAATCCAGGAAGTTCCTGGAATGTGTTGATGACAGCTTTCTCCTCCAAGTGACAGAAGAGCCCACGAGGAGAGGTGCCTTGCTGGACCTTATTCTCACCAATAAGGAGGGCCTGGTAGCGGACATCAAGCTCAAGGGCAGCCTTGGCTGCAGTGACCACGAAATGGTGGAATTCAGGATCCTCAGGGCAGTGAGGAGGGCACACAGCAAGCTCCCTGCCCTGGACTTCAGGAGAGCAGACTTTGGCCTTTTCAGGAATCTGCTTGGTAGAATACCATGGGACAAAGCCCTGGAAGGAAGAGGGGCCCAAGACAGCTGGCTAATATTCAAGGGTCACCTCCTCCAAGCTCAGGAGTGATGCATCCCAACAAAGAGGAAGTCAAGCAAATCCACCAAGAGGCCCCAATGGATGAACAAGGAGCTCCTGGGCAAAGTCAAACAAGAAAAGGAAGCCGACGGAGGCTGGAAGCAAGGGCAGGTAGCCTGGGAAGAATACAGAGAAACTGTCCGAGCAGCCAGGGATCAGGTTAGGAAAGCCAAAGCCCTGACAGAAATTAGTCTGGCCAGGGATGTCAAGGACAACAAGAAAAGCTTGTTGTATAGATATGTTAGTGATAAGAGGAGGACAAGGGAAAATGTGGGTCCCCTCCGGAATGAAACGGGTGACCTGGTTACCCAGGATATGGAGAAGGCTGAGGAACTCAATGACTTCTTTGCCTCAGTCTTCACTGGCAAATGCTTGAGCCACACTGCCCAGATCGCAGAAGGCAGGGACTGGGAGAATGCAGAACTGCCCACTGTATAGGAGATCAGGTTTGAGAATATCTAAGGAACCTGAAGGTGCACACGTCCATGGGACCTGATGAGTTGCATCTCCGGGTCTTGAGGGAACTGGGGGATGAAGTGGCCAGGCCACTCGCCATCATATCGGAGAAGTCCTGGCAGTCTGGCGAAGTTCCCACCGACTGGAAGAGTGGGAACATAACCCCAATTTTTAAGATGGGCAAAAAGAAAGACCCAGGGAACTACAGGCCGGTCAGTCTCACCTCCGTGCCTGGCAAGATTATGGAACAGACCATCCTGGAGACTATGCTCAGGCACATGGAAATAAGGAGGTGATTGGTGACAGCCAACACTAAGGGCAAATCATGCCTGACAAACTTGGTGGCCTTCTATGATGGGGTTACAGCATTGGTGGATAAGGGAGGGGCAGCTGACATCATCTACCTGGACTTGTGCAAGGCATTTGACACTGTCCCGCATGACATCATGACATCCTTGTCTCTAAATTGGAGAGAGATGAATTTGATGGATGGACCACTTGGTGGATAAGGAATTGGCTGGATGGTCGCACTCAAAGAGTTGTGGTCAATGGCTCAATGTCCAAGTGGAGAACGGTGATGAGTGGTTCTTCAGGGGTTGGTACTGTGACCAGCACTGTTCAACATCTTCGTCGGCGACATGGACAGTGGGATCGAGTGCACCCTCAGCAAGTTTGCCAATGACACCAAGCTGTGTGGTGGGGTCGACACGCTGGAGGGAAGATATGCCATCCAGAGGGACCTTGACAGGCTGGAGAGGTGGGCCCATGCGAACCGCATGAAATTCAACAAGGCCAAGTGCAAGGTCCTGCACGTGGTTCGGCACAATCCCAAGCACAACTATAGGCTAGGTGAGGAATGGATTGAAAGCAGCCCTGAGGAGAAGGACTTGGGGGTATTGATTGATGAGAAGCTCAACATGAGTTGGCAGTGTGTGCTTTGCAGCCCAGAAAGCCAACCGTGTCCTGGGCTGCACCAAAAGAGGTGTGACCAGCAGGTTGAGGGAGGTGATCCGGCCCCTCTACTCCGCTCTGGTGAGACCCCACCTGGAGTACTGCATCCAGCTCTGGGGCCCCAGTACAGGAGAGACATTGAGCTGTTGGAGTGAGTCCAGAGGAGACCCACGAAGCTGATCGGAGGGCTGGAGCACCTCTCCTATGAGGACAGGCTGAGAAAGTTGGGATTGTTCAGCCTGAAGAAAAGGTGGCTCCAGGGAGATCTAATTGTGGCTTACCAGTATCTAAAGGGGGCCTACAGGAAAGCTGGTGAGGGACTGTTTATGAGGGAGTGTAGTGACAGGACAAGGGGTAATGGGTTCAAGCTGAAGGAGGGTCAATTTAGATTAGATGTTAGAAAGAAATTCTTTACTGTTAGAGTGGTGAGGTATTGGAACAGGTTGCCCAGAGAGGTTGTGGATGCCCCATCCCTGGAGGTGTTTAAGACCAGGTTGGATGAGGCTTTGGGCAACGTGGTCTAGTGGAGGGTGTCCCTGCCCGCAGCAGGGGGGTTGGAACTATATGATCTTTAAGGTCCCCTTCCAACTCAAACTATTCTATGATTCTGTGATTCTATGATTAAACTAACAAGATCATGTGGTATAAACTTGCCTATAAATTATTTAAAAAAAAAAAAAGAGGATGTGAGGAATCTGTTGACGGTGTTTCACAGTGGGTGGAGAAATCTTGCAAAAATCTTACTTTTTCTGTTTGGCTATCCTCCTTTACATAACTGTGTACATAGATATCTGCACAGTTAAGTAGTCATGTTGGGATTGCCATGACTGTTCAGTATATATCACTGTGGACCTCTGTGTATTTTTTGCGCTTTGGATTATAAACTGTGATAGGGACCATGCTTTGCTTTATGATCCAATGTTCTATTAATTGCCAGCTGAAACTTTGAGTATGGATCATGTATTTGAAGTTCAACAAACAATGCATAGCAGTAATTGTAGTAATTATTTTCAGAACATTTGCAACTCTACATGATGACTGTTTACTTAAAAAGTTAAGAAACAGGAAAGCACTGCAGAACAGAAGAAATCTGAGTATTACTGTACTTTTGCCATGACGGCTGATCAGCAAAAATGAACTTACAGCAAGTACTTCCTGCACTAAGCCAACTTCCAAGGAGAGGTTTACAAGGGTATTATATTAATTCCATGTAATATGTGACTAAACTGGTTTTGCTTTGAAAGAAACATGTTAACACCTGTTTATTAGTCACTTTTATTGTTGTTGCTTTGGAAATCCATAGATATACCCACTGCCAAGATGCCCATAAAACTTTATATTGAGCTGTAGGCCGAATGCAGTAGAGCACTGAGACTCTTCAGTATGTGTGGAAATGGACCAGGGCTTTGCACTCCTGAGAAACCATGCATAGGGTAACATAGATCTTGAGCTTTTTGTGGACAGTAAGTTAGATTACAGTCATCATTAACAGCACCTTCAACTTTGAGGCTGACCGTTGAGTTTTCTGGTGAATGTTGTATTATGGCTCTCAATTTTGTTTATTCACCTATTTTAGATTTTCATGTGGCTTTATTGTACTCTGGAAATTACGTGCGTCTATACAAGCATAAATATTGATGGGCTCTATTCCCTATAAACAATCATAGCTATCAGAAGGGAATTTACTGAATTTCAGATTCCGCAGACAATCTGTAAGCACCAATTTGAGATAAAGGTAATGACACCAAGTAGTGATTGGAGAAAGACGATAAATCAGTATAGACAAACTTTGACTACGAGATAGGATCACGCTAAACAGTGTGAAGAGGGGAAGTGAAAAGGGGGGGAGTAACCATGGAAGTTGTGAGTAGCTGTCCAGTCTGCAATGATTTTCTGCTCACAGAACACCTGTGAACGACACAATATTTTAAACAGCAACAATATAGTAGGGATAAATATTAGGCCCATTCCTATTGATTAAAGTCCTGTTTTTGTTTAATGGTATCAAGTCTCCATAGATGAGAAAGTGCCAATGCTTGTGGACCATCAGCTGCCATTGATTTTGCACCCTATCCAACCTGCCTGGGGAAAAGACTCTAGAAAAACACCTCCCAGGGAAAATAAAAAATGTTGGTGCCCACCATTTCCCTTACACCTTGGGATGCTAAATTCATATTTTTGAAGTAAAAGGAATTCAAGCAGCTCTGCAGTTTGTATGGATATGAAGGGATTTTATTCTCTGTGGTTCTTAAAGGAGGTCATACAACAAGTTATGCCCAAACTGAGTTTAGTTCCATTTTTGTACTCCTTTTCTGCTCTTAGAGTCATAGAATGATTTGGGTTGGAAGGGACTCTTAAAGGTCATCTAGTCCAAGCCTCCCTTCAATGAGCAGGGACACCTTCAACTTGGTAAGGTTGCTCAAAGCCCTGTCCAACCTGACCTTGAATGTTTCCAGGGATGGGGCATCTACCATCTCTCTCTGGGCAACCTGTTCCAGTGTTTCACCACCCTCATTGTAAAAAATTTCTTCCTTATATCTAATCTGAATCTATCCTCTTTTAGTTTAAAGCCATTACCCCTTGTCCAATCATAACAGGCCCTGCTAAAAAGTCTGTCCCCATCTTTCTTACAAGTTCCCTTTAAGTATTGAAAGGCCACAATTAGGTATCCCTGGAGCCTTCTCTTCTCCAGGCTGAACAACCCCAACTCTCTCAGCCCGTCTTCATAGCAGAGGTGTTCCAGCCCTCTGATCATCTTTGTGTTTCTCCTCTGGACTTGCTCCAACAGCTCCATGTCTTTCCTGTACTGGGGACCTGTCTAGTCCCACTTGGTGGGTTGCGAGGGAGATGAGTCTTTTTATCCCCCAAACGGTGATTTAGCGTAGCTTCAAGAAGGATTTATTCCATGATCTTTGCAGGCACAGAGGTGAGGCTGAAAGGTCAGTAGTTCCCAAGGTCCTCCTTTCTACCCTTTTTGAAAATAGCAGTCCATTGATACCATCCCAGTGTCTTGGCCCATTCAGGGTGAGGTAGGTTGCACTAGTCTGAGGTGCTACCTTAGGCGGGCTCCAAAATGACTTTTCTTTGTGGCCGATATCAGTTTCTATTCAAAATTCAAAAACAATAAGTCAAACGGGGGCTGCTCTACTCAAGATTTGAGTCAGCCTCCCTTGCATCTACACCGGGCCCTGGGGAGAATCACAAACTTACCTCCTAAATGGGGATCTAGCGTGAGCCAAGATTAAAAGTCGCAACGCTTACACGGTTCAGCCAGGAGTTCCAACTAAGATACCCTTTATTGTGCTTGAAATACAGCTCACATTCAGAGAAGAGTTAGGAGAGAGAGTGAGAATGAGAAGGAAAGGAAGCAGGGGAGAGAGAGAGAGAAGGAGGAGGATAGCAAGCATGATAGTCATCACCGTGGATCGTCTTGCAGGATCAGCCATTGTCTTGAAGTTTGGTGGGGGGAGTCCATCCCGTCTCCACAGGTCCTTGCTGTTATAGTCTGTCAGCTGCCGCCCTGAACCAATCCACTGTCCCGCCCAATCAGGAGTTGTCATGATTGCGTCACGTCGGCCTGTTCACATGCAGTTTGTGCCGTGTCCACGTTTGCAGGTGTGCAAGCAGCACATGTGCAGTGCCAACTTGCTTATTCAAATGTCCCAAGTTTGCTGGAACATTAGCTGCTCGCACCATAAAGGGGCCACCGGAGTGCGGCGGGACAGGAAGGGACAGAGCCGGGGAGGGGGGAAGGGAGGCGGCAATGTGGGCAGCTGTGATTAGCTTAAATTCCTGTTGATTGGCCCATTCATACTTGAGGCAATGTTCCCGCTTCTGTCTTCTACACCCAGCCTCTGAGAAATAGCACAAAGGTAAAAGAACATCCCATCAACTCTTTCTTCCACTGCGTGCATTCCCCTGCACTGCATGTGATTGTACTTCATATGGGTTTTCCTGAAATGAAGGTAGATCATTTTGCTCCAGTGCAATCAGTGCAATATGGCTTTCAGTCTTAATCTTGATTCAAAGACGAAACTCTGAAAAGCTCTCAGGATTTTGAGATAGATATTTTGTATAGTCCTGCAGACAAGAGCATTGCTGTGTACATGTGAAGCAGTGTCATCCAAGGGGCAGCAAGGCACAAATTTGAAAATACAATGTAGCATGTATTAGCTTTTAAACTGAGGTGGTAAGTGCCTTCAAAATAGCATGGTTCAGTGACATCAGCTTTCCAGTTGCAAGGCCTGATTGAGCTGTTTTAATGTAGTCATCATGTTTTTCAGAATGTAAATGTACATTAACAAACAAAGGTTCTAGCTGTCTGGTTCTGAGCTTTCCAAGGGGAAGTAAAGGTTAAGTAATAAATACATTTTCTTTGTGGCTCAGCCTGAACAAAAGCCTGGAAGAGCCTTACCAGGAAAGAATATCCAGTGTCATTAGGTTGGATTGCTTCCAGACTTCTCTGATGGCATGTAAAATGCTTGCATTAATTACATTACTGATTACATTTCAGTGGACAGAATAGGGCAAAATCTTAGTGGTGGGAACTGTTGGAAATGAAGGTCTTAAAAGAGCTGCAGAGGAACGAAAAGAAAAAAAAATAGGGAAAGAAAAACAGTGCAGTTAAGAGAATAATACAAAGGGAAGAGAAAGAGAAATTGTGATAACTCTTACGGGGAATATGTTTCCTAGCTGAACAAAAGTGGAAGAGACAATGTGATAGTTAATAAATGATAACCAGAAAGCATACTTAAAATACAAAGGGTTTATTCTGCCTTGATATTTATGCTGACATAGCAAGGAGTTTCAGTGCACGAGAAACGTGCATCTTCTACATTTATACTTTAGCCCATGGATCACCGTTAAAAATAAAACATGAGCTTCTACCAAGAAATAGATTTGACATCAGTAAAGAGAGAATCATAGAATCATATAATTATTTTGGTTGGAAAAGACCTTTAAGATCAAGTCCAACTGTTAACCTAGCACTGCCAAGCCCACCACTAAACCATGTCCCCTAAGCACCACATCTACACATCTTTTAAACACCTCCCAGGGATGATGACTCAACCACTTCCCTGGGCAGCCTCGTCCAATGCTTGACAACCCTTTCAGTGAGAAAATGGTTCCTAATATCCAATCTAAACCTGCCCTGGCACAACTTGAGGCCATTTCCTCTTGTCCTATTGCTTGCTACTTGGGAGAAGAGACTAACACCCACCTGGCTACAACCTCCTTTCAGGTAGTTGTAGAAAGTGATAAAGTCTCCCTTCAGCCTCCTTGTCTCCAGGCTAAACAACCCCAGTTTCCTCAGCTGTTCCTCATAACACTAGATCCTTCACCAGCTTTGTTGCTCTTCTTTGAACACACTCCAGCACCAACTCCAGAGCCACATGGAGTGCATCAGTAGTTTGCTAACAGTGCTGGAAATAATGTGGGAAAATGCAAGTCAATCTGTGTGTGTTTTTTGATGTTGAGGGGAAGGAATATCTTTGGAGAGAGCATCTATAGTCTGGTGTATCAAGGGGAGATGAATGTTTCCTTTCTGACTGGAGAAAATTTGGAAAGAGATCCCCTTCCAGCTGATTTCACCTCACAGCTTTAGTTTTCAGTGCAACAGTTCTAAGTAAACCTTAAAGAAAAAATCTCCTTAGAGACGAGGAGGGACACTGCTGTCACACTGAGGGAAAATCTATTACAGCGTGATAGATATAGTTCTGATAGCCTTGCTGCTGATGCTTTTAATTGGTCTTCATAAATGTTTTATGAAATTGGGAGGAAATGTTGTCAGCATTCTGAGCTGGTGATTGCTTAAAAAAAGGTATGTGTTGATAAAGCTTATAATGTCACCTGTAACATCTTTGTAAATTAGCCTGAGTAGAAGACACAGCATATCTGTTCTGCAGCAGTCTGCACACTGAATTCAAGAGTGAATAGAGAGGCTTTATTCTTACCCCTTTTCACTCATGTAAAGCAGGAATGCTGCTGTCAAAGGCAATGGGATTGTACTTACACTACTGTCAGCCTGGAGTAAATGGGATCAGAAGCAGTGTCTGTAACTAGAGATTTGCAGTGCAGTGTTGGGAAGAGGAAGAGGGTTTGGAAGCTAATTTACTTGCATTTCTGCCAACCTGCCTTAGGCATTGTGTTTAAGTTGTCATCATTCCTTGACTGTTGATAGTGTTAAGAAACAACTCATATTAGAAACTGCCTTGTCATCCTTGGCAGAAGTGATGATTTGGGAATTATGTGGGCCCACCTTTTGGCAAGTGTTCTGAGGATGGGATGGGTGGCTTTGGAGGGTATTTGCTGTTTAGGTGGATTGCCAATCTTTGCCTAGTAAATTTAGACCTGTGGTCTGAGTTGCTGCTTCCTTATACTTTTCTTTAATCTTTGAGTTTATTAGTTTCATAGATTGAAAAGTTGTATAAAATACATACTGAGTTGCTGTTGCTGTTAGTGCTAATATTCCTTTCAAAACCATCCTTGGGCATAGTTTATTACCACCAAGCAGACTTACTAGTTCGTACCAGCAGTTCTTGCTGATACTTGACAGCATAAATATGACTTTAATGAAATAATTATTAAAGAAATAAGAATAGGTAATATTGATGGCACTTATTTATTGTCTTGGTATGGGCAGCAATATTAAAAGCCATCAAATACCAGCATCTCTGTTTGACAGCACCATTTAATCCTATCCATGTGTTGCCATAAGAAGAACTGAGTATATATAAGGGCAGCTTGACTTACCAGTTTTAATTAAAACTTATATTGCTGTGGGAAAAGACCAGTCTCTCAAAATACTGCAGACTGGAGTAGGGAAGCTGAGTTCAGAGCTGCACATTAGCAGAGAGGAAGGAGATTGGTGCATTAAGGTTTACAGGTTGGGTTAAACTGTAAGAACTTTAGCATGTAACAAACCCCTTCAGTTTGGCTTTCTGAACAAGGCCTCATAACCTAAAAGAAAAGCACTGGTTAGACTTAAATACAGGCAGGGGGTTGCCTGTATTTTCTAAGAAGGTTTCTGTGCCTGCAAGTTGTGCGTACATGTGGGCTTTTGTTTGTATAAAATGATGGAATTCCATATTCTGGGAGTGAGAAGCACAGCATTAAAAGACAAAGCTTATCGTTATGTACGTCAGTCCTGAATCCTTGTTTAGAGTGAAACTTAACAGTTTGGCTTTCAAACCAGTAATAGGGTCTGAGAGTTGCATTGGAATAATAAACCATAACTCAGGCAATTGAGTTGATTCATCGGATTTGATAAGACAGCTAAGGATTATGAGTCAAAAATAAACCACCTAATTACAGGTAGTGGTTGAGGTCCCAGTTAAAAGGGTGGGAAAATTGAGTTTGAAATTGCACTTTTAAAATTAGAGCAAGACGTTTGGACAGCTGAAATAGTGAATAAGTTAAGAAGTCTCCTGCATTTATGTATGGCTAATCATCTGTAAGCCATCCTAGAAAAAGCATTATAAATTCAGAGCATGGAAATTATAGATAGAAAAAAAAAATGACAGGGGAAAAAAGTGATTGTCAGCGATGTTTTCAGTGAATAATTTGTTCTCTAAGGTGAAATGTTGTAAGAAATATCGGTCATCCCTCTTTTCCAGCAGAAACTTAGAAAATATATCTTGAAATCCCGTGTCATGGGCTAAGTTTTATTTACAAAACATTGAGGGCATGAACAAACATCAGATCCTATTTCGTTCCTGAATTGTGGTGAAATTCGTCTTGCGTTTGCAGCATATGTGCTTACATCTGATTATACATACTCCATTATGGTCAATTAGATCCTTTTGAACACGGTTCATTTCACTGTAATGCAGATATCTAAAAGAGGTCAGGCGGATCATGTTCCAGACAATTTTTTTCTTTCTATTGGCTGTTAAGGAAGTTTGAAAAGAGGCATCCATCATAGATGTCCAACATTAGAACACCTGCATCCCATCCTCAGAACAAAAATGTGCAAGAGCTGCAAAATACAAACCTGTAGATTTAGTAGAAGCTTGAGCAGACAAAAAAAGCATGGAGTATGATCATGATGTTCTAGTCCTTGTTTCGCATTAGTACTTTACATTTCTTGCACAGTTGAATTGTACAGTTCTAGTACTGTACAGTTCTACAACTACCTGAAAGGAGGTTGTAGCCAGGTGGGTGTTGGTGTCTTCTCCCAAGTAACAAGCAATAGGACGAGAGGAAATGGCCTCAGGTTGTGCCAGGGCAGGTTTAGATTGGATATTAGGAATCATTTTCTCACCGAAAGGGTTGTCAAGCACTGGACCAGGGAAGTGGTTGAGTCATCATCCCTGGGAGGTGTTTAAAAGATGTGTAGATGTGGTGCTTAGGGGACATGGTTTAGTGGTGGGCTTGGCAGCGCTAGGTTAACAGTTGGACTTGATGATCTTAAAGGTCTTTTCCAACCAAAATGATTATATGATTCTGTGATTTCTGTGTGGTCCAGCAGATACAGCCTATAAGGCTTTCTGGTGAAGAATCTGTTGTTTCTATAAGTTGAGCTGTTAAGTCCAATACAGAACTGATACCCAAAGAAAGTGATAGAGCAAAATAGGAAGACAAAATGTGAAATATCTCAGGAGGTTGTGCTTAAGCCTTCAACTAGCCCATTGTCATTATGAAGGAAGAAAGCAAAGCTGGCAGCAACAGATTCTATAATTGCAAGAAAATTTTCATTTTTTTCCAAAATTTACTATCAATAGTGATAATTGAGATGATACCTTGAAATCTGTGATTATGTAATCTGAAATTATGTACCTACTTTATCCATTCTGTTAAACATAGATTGTACAATGGTGTATACTAAAACACAAAGAAAAATAATTACTCCAGAAATAGCTTATGGTAAAATGAAATCTTCCAATATACATACAATTGACGCAAAGTAATATGAGGTGGTTTTTCTTGGCCACATGTTCAACGAAGAAGGAGTTTGTGCCAACAGAAAGGAAACTGAATTAATGCATAAATGTCACTACTAAAGACTGACGCTGACAAACAAGTGTTTTCTTCAGAAAACAAAAATTTGTGTATTCTGTGACAATATGTAAAGAATACCTGTATTCTATCATTATTTTTTTTTCCAGCTGCAAAAAAAATTCTAGACCCTAGTATTTTTCATACTTGTTTTGTCCAAAATGGTAGATACAGGATAGAAAAATTGTCAACTGAAAACCTTGCAGGTAGTGTCTGCATCAAGGTTCTCCTATTGCATTGCTAGCAATGTACTTGTGTAATAGTAGTGGGGCACGGTAGCAAATAGGGGATAGTGCAGTAGCTTTTCTGTTTTCTACCAGAAATGGCCAGAATCAAGATTTTAAAATCAATACCTGCAATCCAGGAAGTCCATTTCAATTTGCACTGAGCTGACAGAAATGATATCCGAAGCACATGTTCTATCAGATTATTTGTTCAGGGCATATATTAATTTAGAAAAAAATACATGTGCCTAGCACAGAGATTAAAGGGTGCAAAACAGTTTTATGACAGTAGGAGTTGAAGTAGTGTCTCTTTTAAATGATTGCTGCATGCCAGCTATGGAAAACTTAATCTGTAATACTGCTTTTCCTCCCCTATTTTACAGACCAGCATAAGAATACAGCAGAAAAAAGATTTTCTTAAAGGAAAAAAAAAGTGTTCATAATGTACATAATTATTATTTGGTTTATCTTCCAGTTCTCTGACTTGCAGCTTTGATATTCTTGATAATATTGCTAGAGTTGTGATTACTAAAGAGACACAACTCAAAGGCCTTGTCGTGGTTTAACCCCAGCCAGTAACTGGGCACGATGCAGCCGCTCGCTCAACCCTCCTTCCCCAAGGGGATGGGGAGGAAAATAAAAAAAACCAAACAATTTCTGGATTGAGATAAAGACAGTTTAATAGGATAACAGAGGAAGATAGAGATAGTAATAGTAATAGTAGTAGTAATAGTAATAATAATAATAATAATAATACAAGTGATGCACAAATGCAATTGCTTAATATATGCAGGAAAAAACAAACCCAATGACCAGTCTGTTTCCGAGCAGCAATCCCACCTCCCAGCTCGCTTCCCCAGTTATATTCAGAGCATGACATTAATGTTGGGGAACATCCCTCTGGCCAGCCTGGGTCAGCTGCCCTGGCTGCGCTCTTGAGCTTCTTGTGCACCTGGCAGGGTGTGGGAAGCTGAAAAGTCCTGGACTTTGTGTAGACACTACAACTACCCAGCAACAACTGAAAACATCTGTGTGTTATCAACATTGTTCTCATACTAAACCCAAAACACAGCACTATATCAGCTACTAGAAAAAAAAAATCTCCATCTCAGCCAAAACCAGGACAGGCCTATGTCATTGGTTCCCAGATTATGATATCATTCCTCTGCCCCTGGGTGTCACACCAGCAGACTCATGAAACACAGTGGGATTAAGAACTAATTATCTTTAACAACTGATTGTCAAGGGGTAATCAATTGATATTGGCAAGCAACTGCTTTTAAGAAGAGACTGACAGGCTTTTGTAGTGTCTTTAAGCTGAAAGTAATAGGTTTTCTGTTTTCCACATAACAGGCAGAAACTTCAACTCCATGTAGTTTCAAGCGGCTCAGAAATAATTGAGCATAGCAAGCATCACCACACTGTCTGCCAGCTATCGAGGTGTATTTATTGTGTTTCTATATAGCCAAGTAATTCACCTATTGAAATTAATACAGGATAAATAAAATACTCTGAGCTAGTTTTAAAAGAAAAAGGATACTGTGGAACCAAAAAAAGTGATAGTTAAAAGAGAAATTCCAAAGATATAAGCAAAGATTGAACACCCAATTTCCACTGAATTCCAGTGGGCAGGGTGTATCTGACTTCTGTGCATCTTTGAACAACACAGCTGTCTATGGGTCACATGAAAATAACAGAGTTGGATAGATCTCTTTTCTGTGAGACTTTGCATAAGGTATTTGTCCTTTAAACTAGCTTTCTGTTTAGAAAGACTAATCCATCTGTTTTAAAATTCTAAAACCACTGCTTTAAGGTTGCCAAGGTTGTTAGCATTACAGTTGTATTCAGAAATCTCACTGTGAGGACATGGTCATGCTTGGTTTTTTCTTAACATCGGTATTCAATACAACAAACACAAAGCTAGGAAATAATCTCTGTTGAAGACCACTTTATGGAAGGATAGTTACTCCTAAAGTGCATAGCTTTTATTTCCAAAAAAGAATTAGTGAAAAGACGAGAACATCATTCGTATTCATCCTCGACTTTGTAAACTTTCTGTTATGAAATTGAGATCTATAGCTGCTTTCAAGGATATTCATCTTACGGAGAACCTGCCATTGCATTGCCATCTTGCTTGACATTTCAGGTTCCTGTGTACGGTAGGAATCAGAGTCTCAGCATTTACCTGAATTTACACTTAATTCAAAATTGCTAAGATTAGATCCTTTTCCAATGACCTTAAAAAACTCTACCACTTTCCTTCTATTTATGAATATACAGTATAAAAATGGGAAGGACAGTGATAGCTTTAAATTGGTATTAGTAAAAATGTTTACATTCTTTGCTTCTTTTAATGTGATTGGAAGTGCAAAATGTGTGTGTCAAGGCAAGGCTTTGTAGATTCCCAGCATCTACAGACTGTTTTGCAGATCAAAATTATCCTTTAGGGAGAATGATCTTTCAAAATGAACTGGTGTCCTCTTGACTTCTGTCTCCTTTCACTCTCTTTAACCCTCGTCCTCAACACCACCACAAATGGACACATTGTTCAGACTAGAAACACTGACAGAGATGTAGTCTGTTTCTCATGTATCAAACATCTGGCACTTTACATTCTGACGCTTTTAGGGTTGCAAACAGCTATTAGTCCCCTTTTTTACTTTCCAAGTAATGTAAATAGACAAATCCATGTATGTCATGGTAGCATAATAAATTTAAGTCCATATACCAGTTGTTCACAAATGTTAAGTGTGTACTGAAGCCTAGGATGCTATACTCTTACATAGTTATAGAGATATAAAGTGGTTTAAAATTATAGTAATCTTGTTTCATCTATTTGTAGAAAATACTGGTTTTAAACATTCAAAACTTCTGAATTATAGGACATATTATAGGGGTGTAGTTCTATAATGGCAGTTTAATTATCAAATTCCTACATAGTTGTTTCATGATGAAGTCCGTTACTACATTACTGTTATAAACTACTAAATTAGAATGTACATGTATGTATGTCTGATTTGTGAATGTGTTTCAATATATTTGTATTATATGATCCCATGAAATAAAGTAGGTATTAAACTTAATTTTTTTAAAAGTTGAAGAGTATTCCATTGAAATACAAAATTCAGACATAGCTCCGTTTCAACTTTTACAATTAGTGCTAGGGCATATAAATTTATCAATAATGATTTCCTTTAATTGTAGCTGACCAGATTTTTCCTATATATCTTGGCTATACTCATTCAGTTCTCAGATATATTTAATATTGCAGAAGATCAAGAAACCATGTAACAGGAAACTGTGAGAAGTCATAGGATAGCTCAAAACATGCAAATACAAAAGTTCTTGCTACAAAACTCCTAGTTAAATCACTGGAAACTTTGCCTGAGCATTGGCTGCACAAAGTAAGACTGGTCTGGAACATTTTTTATTTGCCACATCTCACTTCAGATGTGCTTGATTTCTGCAATTGGAATTTCCTACTTTTTCCTTGTGGCAATTTAGGTCAATCTATTGTAAATCATTGAGTATCTATGAAGATAATATACAACAAAATACTGTATCTGAATTAATATTATAAACCTGAATCTTTTCTTTTCATTGGGATTTACTTTATCAGATCTGATGTCAAGTTCTGTACTTCTGTATTATGGGTAATAAAGCTCTTCTTACCAGTTCATTATTATTTTAATATTTGTTCCACCTATGTTACTAGTATATATTTTTATTTGTGTTACTCAACCAAAAATAAGAACAACTGCTAAATAAAATTAAATTTAAATTGATAAAATTTAATTGATGAAATTCTGAAGAGAAGTCTATATCGGTGATGATTCATCTGAATACAAATCACAGCCTACTGTTCAGAAAATATTGTTTTGTCTTTATTGGCTGAATAGGAAAAAATGAATTGTGAGAGCTGACACAAGAGGAAAAGCCATAAAATCTAACACTATGATGTTCTCTACTTTACAAATGTTTGATGATGTAGAAAATATTGGATAAACCAATGTCATAGCACTTTAAGAAACTCTTACAGGAGCTGACCAAAAAAGGAGGCTGTTCTCCAGTTAGTCTTGAGCAAGACAGCAGGATTAATTCAGATGATACTCATAGAATCACAGAATAGAATCATGCTATGTCCAAAAATATACCTAGTAATTTTTTAAAACACCCATTCTTCTAAAGACCTGTAAGGCAGTAAAAATTTCAAATATTTTCTGCATATTTAAATTATAAAACACTTAGTAGCTGGATCAAAGAATTATAACTCAGTAAGACATAGATACACTGAGCAGTCCAGATGAAAAGATATTTAAAATCACTGCAATAGAAAATCAGGAAATTGCAAGAATTAAGCAGCATGACTTCTTAAAAAGAAAATGGCGTTTTATTGATCTCTTAGAAACTATTCAATCTGGCAGTATTTAGTTGATGAGATACCGGCTTATAAAACTTTAAAAATTTCCTCTCCCTGAAATGAATCATCACAGGCTGTTAGGTTTCTATGATGTGAGAAGGAAAAAATATCCTGCATAACAAAGTAAAATACAGAAAACAGAGAGCTGGATTAAAAGGTTAATTTTCATCATGTCTAAAGGTTAACAACAGAATGCTTCAGAATTCCTTAGTAGGTCTTGTGTTTGATACATTTATTGATCTACAAAGTTCAGCAAGAAATGAGATAGTGAATTTTGTGATGACACAAAGTTATGAAAGTGATTCTCTAATTATGTGGTATTAACCACTGCCTGAGACTGGTTCAAATTATCTTGATGGTTATCAAATCCTGATTATCAATTGCTTTGTTTTATAGGCATAAATACTTGTGTCTGTATAACTAAAACTCTGATAGTGAAAACATTTGCAGAAAAACTGTATAGAAAAACATCTAAAAAATTAAATGAGAAAGTTACATAATTGTTGCGTTGCCTATGTGCATGAAGAAGGTGGAGAATAATGTTTGTTTAGTGGTTTGATTGCTACTTTTACTTAATCATAAACTTAGCAAAATTAGCAAATGAGGCCAAAATTAGGTGGAAAGAGGTATTACCACATATATATGCAGACAGGTTACAATGAAAAAGCACAAGACAGGATTTTTATTTGCCATATATGAAAGAGGACAGTGTACAAGAAAGAAACTCCTTGATCCTGATAACTTATGGACAAAAAAACCCCCATCAGATCTATAGAACTGCTAATCAATTAGGTAGTTGTTTCAGTAATTCAAGTATTGATTGCCCAGATTTCACAGATGTTCTGTTAAATAAAGCTGTACTTTACAGAGAAGTTGTACTCTGATCTCTCTTGGAGCTAATGGGTCATGCATCACCAAAAAATTCATTTGGCACTTGTTTCTGCTTATTATTGTGCTCTCCTGCACTCCTCAAGACTTCCAGTGTACCAGCTGATTCTCTTATTATTAAAGATTTATTGAGGAATTTATCTTAGTTGTTTTAAGGACTGGGAGTTCCACCTTAAATTCCTATGATATGTCAGGCAGTGGAAAAGAGTTAGATACCTAACTCACCACTTTCATCGATAGGAACAGGGTGCAGAATTGTAGAGTAGGTACTATAAATCTTTAAGGAAATGCTTCTACTGCCAGCCCCAAATTTAAATAACTAGGAAAATATACTGGCTTTCCTCAAGGATTTGGAGTTTAAGCTGAATTTGTTAATAGAGGGTTCTCTTCTAAGATACCTGGTATATATATAAGTTGGGAATGTCACTATTTGAAATATTCCTGGCATGCATTGAATTGTATGCTTGTTTTGACAGAATCAACAGTCACAGTTGAAAACCAGATTGCAAATTCATTAAAATTCTTTCAAAATTTCTCACAATATTGGCTGTTTTCCATGAATTCTTAGCTCAGCTACCTTATACATAGGTTTGAAGTCTAATTTGTAAAGATTACATATTTTTTGTGTTAACCCAGGGACTGATGGCATAAAATAGTTCATGCATGCAGAGACATAGTATGGATATAAGCAAAGCCCAGAAGAGTGGGCTACTGTGACCAGAAGACCTGGACAGGAAAACCGAGAAGCAAGACAGCTGCAAGCAGAGAAGTACTGACTTACAGAAAGACATGTAGGTGATGACATCCTTTATGCTGGAATCAAAGGAACTTCACGAACAATTAAAAAACCTCAAAGCACCTCTGTAAGTCAAGTCAGTCTTACTATAACAATTTTTTATGCTGCAAATCCCAGTGTCTTCTCCAAATTGAGGGAATGGGCAGTGGCCACACAAGGAGTGGCACTCCAAAGTCCTATCTGCCTGACAAGAAAAATCTTCACATAAGTGTTAGACTAATTGCAAGTATACAGTTTTTAAATACTACATGTTCTGATTTTTTAATTTTTTTTCTGCCTTGTTCATGCTTGAGGAAAGAAAAAGTGAGTAAACAGTTTACTTCGTATATATGTATATGTGTAGGTGAGACAGGCAGAGGACTGAATCCCAAAATTCTTGTCTTAGTTTGATTAACATGTTTGCTGTGGTTTCTGTTGTTAGTCTCTTTTGGAAGTTATCCAGTGGAGAGCAAACATGCATTAGTCTTGCTTTTCTAAAAATAAAATGTGGACTTATCATGACAACTTTGCTTCTTTGTTAAAGAATCAAGAGTACAGTCACATCTTTCCCTGATGTTTTCTCTCTCTCTATTCTATTATTCTGCGATTTGCAGTACCCAGGGGTGACTCTGTATTTTTCTGCCTCTTTTGATTATATACAATAAGTGCTAATTTTTGAAAGATTTCAGAGCCATAGGAGAAAGAAAGACATTTGGAAGAAGGAGGGAGAAGAACAGGAAGAAAAAATCTGGATTGAATATTACCTTTTTCTGACAATAATTGTTTTGTAAGTGCCATGTCAAAGACCATTCTAATATTATGTACAAAAAAGTCCTACCCCACTTGTATCACCTAATGTGATGAAGTCTGGATGATGTTTCAGTTTTAGAATTGTAGTGAATTTGCAAACACACAAAATACCATGAATGACGTGTTGAAATTTTATCTCAAAGCACTGATCTAAAATAAAAGTGCTAAAAAATGTGTACATCTTAAGCAGTGTTATTGCTGTGATAGTCTAAAGATATAAGCGAGGCATTTATAGGGGAAGGAAATGCATGCTTTATTGGAGTGATTTATGTGGAAAAGTATGAGATTTGGGGTGAATAAGTTTTGGGTTTTTTTTTTTTTTTTTAGTCATATGCAACAGAATAATAACAGTAAAGACACAATCCAAATGTAGTGGGAATAATTCACCTTTCAGTCTTGGCCTTTAATGTAAGAACTACTAAGGAAGAGGTAAGATGGGCAAGAAGAGAAAGTTCTGCTAAGTTAAACAATGAGAAGCCATGTTTCAGGAAATGATCATGTCCAACCTAATTCAAAAAGTTGTGCAAGTATGTGGTGAAGTTTAAGGGCATGTTTGATTTTCACTAGTGGAGCACATAGTTAAGTACTTGTTTGCCTAAAAATGCCTTTTCAAGTTATATCCTAAAGGATGTACAGAGGCTGAACCAGTAATGAGAGCTACTTTAAAGAAGAGCTTTGTTTTCTGCATACAAGAGCTGGGAGGGGGGGAAGTGATTTTCTGATCCTTCATGAATCCTTACAGTTAAAACATAAAATTTGGAACATCTTGAAAACAACAACAACAAAAAACTCATTGAAATGAGCAGCCCACAGAAGACAGTTTTTCATACAGTGTCCTGATGCCTGCACTTGTGTTAGAAAAGAGTAGAAGAGGAGCAAAAGGAAACAGTGACTCATGCAGATTGGTGGGATTTAAGGTTAAGTAATCAAATAAAATCTCTGGTAGCCTCACTTTCTGTTGTACTTAAAATGAATCACCAGTTTATTTTTAAAATTGAGTGCACTATTTCTGATACTCTGAAGAGAATGTGACAACAGAAAGAAGTTTCAAGAAACTTACAGAAAATACTTTCCTTTCCAGAATCATCTGCCACAGGTTAACACAGTATTTCAATTTGGACCTTACAGTTTGTAGCTGAATAGAACAACAGTTAGCAATATCTGATTCAGGAACGGAAGAAAGTAAAGGAGCGTCTTTGATAACTTCTTTAATAGAAATGTAGACCTTCAATATCGCTGTCTTAAGGATATGATCAAATTAAAAGAACAAGAAGTATAACTGTTTCAAAATCTAGCATTCCTCATCCTTAATTAAGCCCCTGAAAAGAGACAAATTTACCCTGAAATGTGTAGGAATTTCTGTCAAGAAACAAACTTTGACTTCAGGAAACAAATTCTAGAAACCATGTCACAGCAGGTTATTTAACATAGGCAACAGGACAACTTTACCTTGCAGTACTGTTAAATTTTCAGATGACTGAAGCTGGGAAAGATTAAGATGTTCTTTTTGTCATCATATATGGGAAGGATGTCTGATGTGTACAGTGAGTTCAGAGGGAAGGTTGGCTAGTGGGAAGTTGGTGAAGGGGTTGTATAAGACTGTGATAAAGTAATATTAACACAAACTTCTGCTGGTTGAGGCAGCTTTTATTGAAATTGAAAACTAGGAGAAATTGTTGGTACAACTTGTACTGATGTTTTGTTCCTGTGTCAGTCTCAGCTAAACAGAGCAAGCTATAGGTTGTCCTTATCTTTATCATTAAACAATATCAAAGTACAATGGTTTCAGTTATGCAGGCTCATCCACTGCTACTAGTTTCATGAGCAAGGCCAGTGGCATTTGCTGTTATATTGAGACTAAAAACTCCCTGAGGAAAGAAACTGTAATTTAATTTATCTAAAAAGTGCAATTCATTTATGTGGTACTATATGAATGAAAGTAATACAAGCACAAGGAGTGCATTTTTTATTTGTCTGTCAGTGGAAAATGCATTAACTTATGTAGGGAAAATGTTGTTTGAAAGGAAAAGAATGAAAAAGGAAAGACAAGACAAATTAACACTGAAAACACTGAAAGTACTTTCTATTTATTCCTCTAGGGACAGAATACTCTTACTAGTAGTTTTCACATATGCTATCATAAAATTAATACGCCTTTTAAAAATAAAAGTCTAGAAGTTGAAGACAATTTCACATATAAAATTGTAGTATTTCAATGTTTTAGAAGTCTTGTTTTTGCTTTTTTATGAAATCTTTCTGCAATCTCCGTATGCCAAGAACTATTTTTTGTTTCTCCGTGATAAGTTTTCACCATCAAAAGTAGACATTAAAAAGATCTGCAGGTAAGGTAACACATGCAGGATGAAATTATCTATGGAGAGAAGTTACACACCATGCTAGAACATGATCAGACAGACTGTAATGCATTCTACACTGGTAATATTTTTTAGGCATCCTTATTTTCATTCTTATTTTTTCATATTCACTTTATGATTCTGCCCAGCAATTTCTTCTCTATATGTACAGCTGCTTGTTACACACTCTTGTTGAGTGTGTGGGTGGTTTCAGGCTGTAGGCAATACTACAGCTGTGGACAATACAGGCAGGCATCAGTAGCTGTTTGAGAATTTGTTTCTGCAGAGCACTGTTTCTTTGATTGATTACATGCCTGTTTTTAGTTGGGGAGGGGTGCATTTAGGAGCTCACAAATTTAAAACAGTCAAAGTAGGCTGAAGGGAATCTGATGGGAGGGAAGGACAAAAGTAAAGTAGCTAGATGTGGATGAGAAATGCAGGTGGCTCAGCAACTTGTGTACATTTCACTGCAGTGCATAAATAGAATTCATACTATCATTATGGTGTTCATGCCAACAAATGCTTTCTCAACATGTAATTGCCTTGTTACACACCCTTGCACCTGCCTTTGCTGTCAGGGTGCTAGGCGAGTTGCTGCTTTGGACTCTAAAGACGTGTACCAGCAGCTACTTAAAAATGTGCAATTTCTTACTCAAAATTTATCCAAACCTCAGAAATGAGTAATGCAGTGCAAGGTTGTTCCATGTTTGTAACATTATATATTATTTCACCTGTTCCTGTGGGATGCAGTCTTGAAGAAAGATGACTGTACTGACTGACAGGTGCATGCAATGGAAAAATTGCAGCTTTAAAGTTCCTTCAGTGTTATGTGTTCATCAAGTGTTCTGTAATATTTCATATGTAGCGGTTTTTTTCCTTTAAGACAGTGAGAACCTCGTGTAGGAGTGAGCTGATCAATAACAGTACATATCTAATTTTTTGTTTCGTTTGCTTTTCTTGTAATTGAATATAAGAAATTGTGAGACCTTACCCAGCTGACCTGCAAACCTGCTTTTAATGCATTTCAGTGGAAAACAGCTTGGGTGTCCGTTTTAGTGTTACTAATATATAGCTGTCATTTAGAAAGGAGAGTAGAATGCTGTTCATGTAATTCTGGCAGAATACACAAAGGTTCTAAATGGGGACATAAATTACATCCAGTGTCTGTATCGTGTCTTGCTGCTATTACAGAAGCCAATATAAATTCTATACACAGAACTTGTTAGCAACCATCCTCGATAAAGATCGAGCTCTGTGTGCTGATTCCTCTACAGAATGCTATGGTACAGGCTACAGACCGATTCTTCCACAGACTATATAGTACATTGAACATTACCCCAATAACAGCTAAAATCTCATGGATTTCCTCCAACTTGCAATGGAGATGAGATTCATTTGATCCTTTGCAATATGTTTGTCAAAGCAAAGAGGAAAAAGAAGATTTCTTCTATGTGGGGGAAAGAAAGCTTTTATGAGGGAAACCTGTATGTTCATGATGAACATTGCCATAGTATTCATACCACAAAATCTCAACTAGTTACGGAACAGTGGATAGTGACAATTATTAGCCCTTTGGTCTGCAACAACATATATTTAAATGACATGAGTTCCATATGTCTTGTTCCCAAATAATGTCATACACAAAAAATAAAATTAAAAAAAAACCCAAAACAACCCAGTACAGAACAGCTGCAGTTATTTGGTTGAGCTGTGTTTTCTTTGCAGTACCCTAATTCCACTATTTCAATGGCACCACCTGTCAGACAAATAACAGCAAAGCACTTTATAACCTCTGCTGATTTTACTCTAATTTAAGCTAATGGCTTGCTCTGAATAGGTGCTTTATCCCTGCAGCTCTCAGCAATGTCATTATGAACTCAAAACCTCTTCAGACTGGGCCATGAATCCTTATTTGTGATGTATGCTTTAGCATGAAGTTGTCAAGCTTGTTGGCACAGAAGGTTTTGACACAGGCTCTTTTCCTTTCGTTGAAAATAGTGCCTATTTGTGTTTCATAGCTTTTAACTCATAAGCCTTCCACTGCAGGGACTGTTCTGATTTTTGTGCCCTGCACAATTGCCCATGATACTGTTGGCTTTCAAATTCTAAACTAGAAGGATAACTCTTTTACAGCTTCCTACAGGCACTACAGAACTTCTTAATCATGCCTCAGCAACAGAGATCAGCAGTAATGCTTTGCAAAGAAGCAGAAATAGTCACCAGATGAACTATTTTCTAAACTGCAGAGGAGGCAAGGTACAGCCAGACTGAATCCAGTCTCTATGTAACTGTAGCAAGATAATCAGAGGAGCAACAGTCTGGGACAAGTGAAAATACCTGTGTGGTGTTTTCTGCTTATGGTTTGAAGAGATCTGAAATCTTGTTAGAACAAACTAGACAGTGCTCTGGAATCTAGGAATTTAATGAGATTAACACAGCATTTGGGACTCTGCAGGCTATCATCTGATGGTGCTCTTTTGAAGTATCTGGTATTAGGACCCAGCTGCTAGCAGTGGCTCAGCTTTAAATCTGAACTCACCCTCACACTTGATCTGGTCCCTGTGATTCTCATCTTGGCCCTTCTCTGACAATCTACGAAAGCCTTTATGTAGCTGAACGGATTCTTTTGCTTGATTTCTCTGTCTTTAAACCGCACAGGTAGCTTTCAGTTTTAAACACTGAGTCTGTGGCTAGAGCCTCTCAGAGACTCGGGTGGCTGAAGGAACAAGTGGTATTTTTCCCAAATGCTAAACCAAAGAAGACAATTCAAATATAGTGGAGCAATACAGACAAATACCACAATCTTTCAGGTGAACTGAACATAAGCATAGGGAGCCAAAAGAAAGAAGCTCAATTTGAAAGGCTTAATGTTAAATATAGCCAGACAGGTGCACATATTGCATTGGGACAGTGAGGTCTGTTCTCACCAGAAATTTATAAACCTCTGTAAAATCTTTCTGAGTCTTAGTTCCCTCCTGTTAAGTGCAGATGGTACACATGCCAGAACCAAATCCAGCATCACAGCAGAACAGAAAATACACAGTCTGCATTGTAGCAGTTGAAAATCACTACTGCTGGCTCAAATCCAGGGTGTTCCTTAACAAAAAAAAACCAACCCACCAAAAACCAAACCAAACCAAACCCTAAAATCATATCGTTCCACAAAATTGCAGTGAGACTACCCACTTTGAGATAATCCTGAGTCTGTACAAGAGATTACGAACATTGTACAGTGATGATTAAACATCAGTGAAGCTTGTAGGTACTATGAAAGATGGGGAAAAATATTTCAAGGTAGAAAGAAACTGCTTCCTAAATTGTAGCAAGGCTGCATGTTAGAAACAATAGTGGTAGGAAGAATAACTAGAATCATTGAACATCTCAAGTTGGAAGGGACTCATAAGGATCATCGAGTCCAACTCCCTGCTCCTCACAGGACTACCTAAAACTAAACTATAGGACTAAGAGCGTCATCTAGATGCTCCTTGAACTCTGACAGGCTTGGTGCCATGACCACTTCCCTGGCGAGCCTGTTCCAGTGACTGATCACCCTCAGTGAAGAACCTTTTCCTAATGTCCAATCTGAACTTCCCCTGGTGCAGCTCTATTCAATTTCCTCGTGTCCTGTCACTGGTCACCAGAGAGAGGAGATCAGCACCTCCCCCTCTGCTGCCCCCCTTGAGGAAGGTGTAGACTGCCATGAGATCACCCCTCAGACTTCTCTTCTCTGAGCTGGACAAACCAAATGACCTCAGCTGCTTCTTGTAAGTCTTGCCCTTGAAACCTTTAACCACCTTGGTCACCCTCCTCTGCACACACTCTAGTAGTTTAATGTTCTTACATTGAGGCACCCAGAACTGCACACAGGACTTGAGGTGGGGCTGCACCACTAGAGTGGGACAATCAGCTCCCTCCACTGGCTAGCTATGCTGTGCTGGATGCATCCCAGGACATGCTTGGCCCTTTTGGGTGCCGCGGCATATGTTGACTCATATTCAACTTGCCATCAACTCAAACCCCTAGATCTCTTTCTGTGGGGCTGCTCTCCAGCCTCATTCCCCAATTTGTATGTATAACCAAGATTACCCTGATCTAGGTGGAGAATCTGGCACTTGCTCGTGTTAAATTTCATATGGTGGTGATTGCCCAGCTCTCTAGTCTATACAGATCTTCCTGCAAGGCCTCTCTACCCTTGAGGGAGTCCAAAACCCCTCCTAATTTAGTATCATTGGCAAGCTCAATGTACATTTGACTCCTGCATCCAGATCATTTATAAAAACATTAAAGAGCACTTGATAACCCTTTTGCTGAAGAAATTTTTCCTTGCAGCATGCAGCTCTCTGTGTCACTGAGCTGTATAGGGCATCGCCACTGCTAGCAGCAGGGCACCAGCTCTGCTCCGAGTGTGCAAGGCCTCCCAGCTGGGGTTGCTCAGTCCTGCTCTGCCATGGAGTAGGGCTTTTGCTGGGACTACCTGCCAAAAGCACTAGCGGGCACAGCCATGGTTTTACTCAGAGAGTGGCACCAAGCCATGATGCTACGTACCAAGGCCATACCAAGCAGCATGGGCAGGGAGGGGAGCAGAGCCCTGAAACAAGGGGGCAGAGGGCGATGAATGGAGGCGGCCAGGGCTGGGGTGAAGAGCTGTGGGGTGCAGGCTGGCCTTGGAGACCCCCTGGCTGCAAACACCTCCCCTGGGACCAGCTGCCAAGACGCAGCCCTGGAGCTGAGCAGAATGCACTCTCGGGGGGAGAAACAAAGAAATAGCACCTGGGCTGCCTGAAGGAGGCATCAGCATTAACATCCTCCCCTCACCCCAGCACAGGGCTGTGCCGTCGTACCCCAGCTCCCTCCAGACCCACCAACCCCAGGCTGCATGAGACACCGGAGAGGGAAGGTGGGCACAGCACCGAGGCAGCCCAGGTGGGGACAGCAACGCCACCCACAACGTTAATGACACTGAGACTTCCGTAGCTTTCATTTGTTTCTTTTCTTTCTCTACTAAGTAGATTGAGGCGACTAAGGAGAGCCTCCTGGTGTGCTTCGGCCCCCGTTTCGCCAGCCCATGGGGAGCCCACCTAGTGCCGCCGGCGGGGCGGCCTCTTGCAGGGCCTGGGAGAGTTCTGGGTGCCGGGGGCCCTCCTCTTTGGGGGGCGCCGGGGCCTCCTGGGCGAGCGGTCCCTGCCCCGGCTGGGAGCGGGGCAGCAGCAGCTGTAGCCCTGGGCAGAGGGAGCTGCCGCCGCCTCCCCCAGCTGCTTCTGGGGCTGCTCCAGCTCTGCAGGGATGGGCGCAGATGAGGGGTGGCTGAAACCCCCACGGAGGGCGGCCTCCAACCCGCCGGTTTCCTCCTCCTCCTCGGAACCTGCAGGGCTGCTGGTGGGCCTCAGGTCCGGAGAGGGAGTCCCCTGCTGGGAGCTGATGCGACTAGGGCTGGGCTCAGGGTCATCATCGTTGTCCTCGTCCTCCTCCCCAGCAGCATGGGGGTCCCACTGGCCCAGGTGCTGGCGGATCTCCCTGCCGCACAGGCGCACGGCGGCCGCGATGAGCTGGTGGACGAACATCTCTGTGTGCTCTGTCAGGCTGTTCTGCAGATGCCGCACCAACGCCTCCTCGTCCAGCCCATAGAGGCACAGGAGGGCCACAATGGTGCCCTCCGCCCCAGCCACCTCCCACCAGTGGTCCTCGGCAAGCACCTCAAGCTCCTGTCGCAGCCATGCCAGCAGGGGCCTGACGTTATTTGGGTGGCTCTTGAAAAAGTCCGCCCAGACCTGGGGAGGGAAGCCGTCCACCTCAGCCTCGGGCATCAGCCCCACGGCCCTCTGCTCATCCTGAGGGTCATCAGCCAGTGGGTCCGGGCCTGGGACGTCGAACATCAGGTAATCGTCGTCCGACCACACCGAGAACAAGACGGCTGTCACCTCCGACCTGCACAGGGGGCAGTTTGGCTTCTGCCGTGCCCAGCGCAGTGCACAGCCTAAGCAGAATCGGTGGAGGCAGGGTGACATGTAGGCGACGTCGTCTTGATCGTCGCAGCAGATGGGGCAGCTCCACTCGCTGTTGCTGGCCATGCTCCCTGCGTGCTGTGGTGGGATAGGGAGCGCTGAGGACGAGGAGCTGCTCCCTCTCACTGGCGCTGGTATCACGCGCTGCAAAATGGAGAGAGGCCACGGTCACTCGCTGTCCTGGGGAGGGCAGGAAGACATGCCCAGGCTCCTCGAGAAGGACACCCTCCCGGCCCCCTGAGCCCCATCGCCCACCCCCAGCCACCCCGGGGGGACGTTTCCCCGCACGGCTCACCTCCGCTGCTGCAAGCACACCACACAGTGCCCGGCTGCCTGAACCAGGCAGGGCCGGGGAAACACAGGGGACGGCTCCGGGACGGGCACAGAGACCTGCCCTTTGGGGCAGCCCCCAAAGCACCACCCAGCACCGGGAGAAGCCTCGCTCGACCCTCCAGACCTCGCACAAACGCTCGGCAGGACTCCAGGCACGAGCCAGGCTGGGCCAGCCTCTGCCGGCGCCCCAAGATAAGCAGTGAGGGACGTGAGGTCACAGTCTGTGGCCCAGTGACACCACAGTCCACTGCTCAGTGACATCACTGTCAGAGAAGAGAAGAGAAGAGAAGAGAAGAGAAGAGAAGAGAAGAGAAGAGAAGAGAAGAGAAGAGAAGAGAAGAGAAGAGAAGAGAAGAGAAGAGAAGAGAAAAGAGAAAAAAAAAGAGAAGGAAAGGGGAAAGGAAAGGGGAAAGGAAAGGGGAAAGGAAAGGGGAAAGGAAAGGGGAAAGGAAAGGGGAAAGGAAAGGGGAAAGGAAAGGAAAAAGGGAAGGGAAGGGAAGGGAAGGGAAGGGAAGGGAAGGGAAGGGAAGGGAAGGGAAGGGAAGGGAAGGGAAGGGAAGGGAAGGGAAGGGAAGGGGAAGGGGAAGGGGAAGGGGAAGGGGAAGGGGAAGGGGAAGGGGAAGGGGAAGGGGAAGGGGAAGGGGAAGGGGGAGGAAGGGGAAGGGGAAGGGGAAGGAAGGGAAAGGGGAAAGGGGAAATGAAAGGGAGGGGAGGGTTGCCCTTGAGCTTCACATTCCCTGCCACCTCCTTCTTGTTGGTGAGAACAAGGTCCAGCATGGCACCTCTCCTCGTTGGCTGCTCTGTCACTTGGAGAAGGAAGTTATCATCAGCGCATTCCAGGAACCTCCAGGATACTGTGAGAGACAGAATTACAAGCTTTGCTGAAATCCAAAAACTAGGGGGAATGTGTTATTTGGATTGCTGGAGGTCTTTGTGAACAGACCACACAGACTTCTTACAGGACAGCTGTACATAGATGCTTTGATTTAATGAACTATTCAGTCTGATGAACTAAAGTAGTTTTGTTGTGTTTCATTTTTCAGTAATTCCATACAACTTCACAATAAAAATTAACTTTGTAAAGCTCTGAATCAAACTTCTGTATCATATTAGTTTTTCTTTGAAGCTATTTCTGTCTTGAAAATTGTGAACCATGCATGTACAAAAAAAGTGTGTGTGGTGGAAGTTCCTTTCAATAGGTAAACAGCTTATGTGCATGCAGACCTAAATATATCAGTATACGATAAGTAACATTCTATGTGTCATGCTTTACCATACTTGCCACTTTAAACATAAAGTTTTCTTCTGTACGTGAACCTGTTCTAAAGTGTCTCGATTCATTTCAGTTTGGACAGGCATTCTTTACATCCAAACTGATTTTGGTATTCTGTCTCTGCTTCTGTCAACAACTTGCTTCTCCAAGGAGTATGACAGTAGGAAGTTCATCCCCATGAAGGTAACAATTGCTAGAGCTATGCTGCAGGCACCACATAAGACCACGGGGCTTGAGTGATTCATAGGAATGTGCTGACTGTCTGCAGAGTTGTGATTTTCATTCAAGCAAGAACCTTGTCCTTAAGTAGTTGCAGTAAAGGATGGGAAATGTCAGAGTGAAATCAGTCAATTTCTTGGCACTTTAAGAGAGATAAATTCAAGAGAATTTTTTTTTTTCCCTTAAAAAAGAATAGAAAATTGTCCACCCATCTTTCATGGAAAGATGATTTATTTTTGCCAGTTCTGTGTCAGTCTCAGAAGCTTTGATACAGGTAGGTTAATCAAAGAGGCTTTATTATCAATCGCAGCAAAACAGTTTTATAAGTGCAGTTTTCCCCCATGTCCCCAAACAAAAGACATTGTATCATTGTAAAACAAGGACAAAGGATTTAGCTGCAACTTCACAAGTAAAACAAAATACATCTTCAGTTTTGCATGTTTCAGTAAAAAGAGAGAAAAATCTTGTTACCAAATTATTGCTATTGGATTCACTTTACTTTTCTTCTGGTGCTAGACTACTTTTAGGTATCAGAGATCACCATGGAGCTTTAATTAAATGTACTTTGAAATCTACAGTATGTTTCTATTTTGCTCCGCTGAAGGCCCGATCAGGATGGACAGTCTTTTGGCAATGGGAGATAACTGGAAACAAACTTGTACTTTATATGAACTTCCTCATGAAATTAGACATTCTGCCAATAAGTAACATATTTCTCCTATCCACCCAACCCTGACCCTAACAAACAGACATGCAAAAATGCTTCTAGTTAGAAATAATAATAATAAAAAAGGTTTATTCCTGAACCAATGTCATACCCCAGTTCAGTGGCATGCATATTCATATCAATATTTTGATCCTATATCTGCACTTCTACTGCTTTGGTTATTGCTGAATTTGGTTGTTTTGATAGTCAAAGTAGCAACAAATTTGAGCTGCAAGAGTGATCTTAATTTGTCTATGTAGCTTTTGGGACAGTGAAGTCATGATCAAAGCTTGGGGCTGCCAGTGCCACTGCAATGTGCAACATCCTTTTGGCTCTGTAGCACAGTGATTTTTCCTGGTTATTGCAGTGTATCACCTCATCAGTGCTCTAGCACTGTCTGCTCCTTTACACTAGCCTAGCAAAGGATTTTCAGACTGAAGAGCTAGCATTTGAAATATGGTTCCAGTTTGCAGACTCTCTTGCTGTCCTTTAGAGATGAAAAGGCCTCTCAATGCTTGGTCACCTTGAGAGCAAATCATTTGCAGATTGTACAGGAAAGGTTTGCCTGTCTAGACACTGTTTCTACCTTTTAAAATAGTAAGCTAAGTGTTGACTTCTGTTTATGGTTGCTCCCATTGCATACCATTAACCACATTTCTACCTATTGGTAAAAGCTGAGGAATGGGCACGATGCACCTAATCATGTGTTATATTCTGAGTTAAATAAGCCTGCATTGTTTCAGGTAACTCTGAGACGTTTCCAGATAAACCATTGCCTGTATATTGGCCACAAATTGCAGGAAAGCTTTGTGAGCTTTTTCTGCTACCTGGCCTTCCTGTATTCCTATTCTACTATGTTGTTAAAAGGACAATAAATTAACTTAATCCTGTACTCATATACACTTCCACGCTCTGTGGAAAGAGTTTCTGCTCCTGAATTTGATGGACTAGACTCCGACTGCCAGCCCTCGGTAGAACACTGCATGGAGGTACCACACAGCATGTGGTTAAAAGGAGAAAACTGTGTTTGTTTATATCTGGTAACATGTCTTCTGTGCTTTGTTGCTAAATATTGTGGAAGATCTCTCTGTGTCATCATTTTTATCTGTGGCCAAAGGAGAACAGGAACTGTGCTCACGGCTCGTCAGGTTGCTTTTTCTGTCTTATCATTCCACACTATGGATCTTTTCAGGAAGAGTCATGGGCATCAGCCAGGCATCTCTGTCTGTGCCACAGCAGGTATACCTCTGGAAGGATTGTGAGCCAAGGATAAGTCCATGCTGGAGAAGGTACGCCTCGGAGCATCTGTGACAAGGATAAGTCCATGCTACAGCAGGTGCACCTTGAAGCATCAGTGGCTGTGCATGGGGTCATGCTGGAACATTTCAAAGTGTGTGGCCATGGACAAGTCCATGATAGGGCAGGTTTATTTCTGAGAGGACTGAAGTGACTGTGGCTGTGGGCAAGGCCACACTGGAGCAAGTGTATCTATGAAGCCATTGTGGCCCATGGAGAAGGCCATGCACCTCGAAGTGACTGTGGCTGTGGATAAGTCTATGCCACAGCAGGTGTACCCCTGGAGAAACTGTGGCTCATGGATAAGGCTCCACTTGGAGCAGGTACACCTCTAAGGGATTGCAGTCTGAGGATAAGTTCAAGCCGGAGCAGGGGCCAGGGGAGGAGTTCATTGCAATGGTAAACCCAGTGATCTGGTGCAAAGGGACCAGGGGTGGAGATTGTAATGGAAATACCTTTAAATTGTTGTAACCCATGATTTGAGTTGCATGTTACAGGAATTACTGTAGCAGAAATCACCTGAACCAATGGAGAACAAGCCTTACAGGAAGCAGCGCAAGTGCAGCAGTGGACTTGACCTGAGTTGGTTTTGGTGCCCAGTAACTCCACATGTCAACCACCTCTCCTGTCCTGAGTGACCACCATGGTGGATGGAGCCCAAGGTTGTGGACCAAGTGAACCCAATGGACATTATGTGGATATTTATGGACATTTTAAAAGGGTGGTCCACAGACTAAGAGAATGATATCAGCATATTATATCAAGGGATGAGAAGAGTGGTGGTGCTTAATGAGGATGTATTGAATTGTGTGGGACCGGAGCATGACGTAAATAGTATGGAATAAGGGGTGGATAATGTCCTGGTTTCAGCTGAGAGGATTGATTTTCTTCATAGTAGCCAGTGTGGGGATATGTTTTGGATTTGTGCTGGAGACAGCATTGATAATATAGAGATGTTTTTGTTCTGTGGACTTACTGTTGAGCAGTGTTTACACGGGGCCAAGGCCTTTTCTCCTTCTTGCACTGCCCTGCCAGCGGGATGGCTGGGGATGGACGAGAAGTTGGGAGGAGACACAGACAGGACAGGTGACCCAAACTGACCAAAGGGATATTCCATGCTATATGACGTCATGCTCAGTTTATAAGGAGCTTGGGGAAGGGGGGGGGGGGGGGGGAGGCGGCGTTCGGATCGATGGCGTTTGTCTTCCCAAGTAACCATTACGAGTGACAGAGCCCTGCTGTCCTGGAGATGGCTGAACACCTGCCTGCCCATGGGAAGTGGTGAATGAATTCCTTGCTTTGCTTTGCTTGTGTGCGTGGCTTTTGCTTTACCTGTTAAACTGTCTTTATCTCAACCCACGAGTTTTCTCACTTTAACTCTTCCAATTCTCTCCCCCATCCCGATGGAGAGGGAGTGAACGAGCGGCTGCGTGGTGCTCAGCTGCCGGCTGGGGTAAAACCATGACAGTTTATATCTGGTAACATGTCTTCTGTGCTTTGTTGCTAAATATTGTGGAAGATCTCTCTGTGTCATCATTTTTATCTGTGGCCAAAGGAGAACAGGAACTGTGCTCACGGCTTGTCAGGTTGCTTCTTCTGTCTTATCATTCCTCACTATGGATCTTTTCAGGAAGAGTCATGGGCATCAGCCAGGCATCTCTGTCTTATTGCCTGCCTCTTGGATATAATGCCTTCCAATGTACTTTCCTTAGTACATCCTCAATTGTCCAATGCAACTCCAGGGATGAGGGACGTCATAGCAATGTCTTCAACATCCCTGATTCTCACAAACTGCTACCTCTCATAAGATTTATGGAGATGCAATTCCCATAAGAAGGGAAGACATCTGCTTGAGTGTTTTCCTGTCAGTTTTCAGAAGTCTATCTAAAAAACCAGGCATACATGAGGGTGAAGTTTCCCGTAGTTTCCATGGTTTCAGCTTAAAAGGGCTAGAGTAGATATTTAGGAATCCTTTCATTTTGGCTTCATTTTGGCTTCAGGTTTTCATGTGATTTGAAGATGTGATAGGCTGGCATATGGGGGGTGAGTATTTCCTTGCTGGTCTACATACTGTGCTAGCTGATGGAGTCACAGTTTAGGACAGGAAGTGCTTCTAGAAAAATAATAGAAATTAATTAATATTTCTTGGTGAAAAGGTAGCTTCTTTGTGTGCATTCTAAATGGCCATCAGCCACAAAATTTGTTACAAGCCATTGTGTGCTGACAAGCAAAGGAAAAGTATAGAGATTTGACAGTCCCAAGTCAATCCTCAGGATATTGGACAGTGCTGATAAATTTTGGTAATGATCATGTCACACAGAGAATACACTTGGGTTGAAATAAAAGGGAGTTTGCTTATCAGAAGTCTTGTTTCCTATTTTAGTCAGGCTATCGGGGTAAAAATGAGTCACCTAGCATTTAAATAATCGAGGGCAATGTATTAGCTAACTGAAAACATAGATTATGGAATACAGATTTATAAACTACATTTTCTACTAACTGATAAGGATAACTCTTAGAAATCTGATAATTGTTAACATGCAATTACATCTCTAATATTTATGTTTAATAGGATCTACCTTGGAGGACTATTAAGGGAATTAATTAGTTAGTTTATGCTTCACAATGTGAAGTGCTATATGAACATAAACTGTTGTTATTAGCTGGTTTATTAAATTCACTGTTTACACATACCTGGTATTATGAAATTTTTCAGCTCAGTATTTCAACATTTTAGGAGCAAACTGGATAGATTTCAGTTGTAGACTCTGATTCAGAACCCAGTATACCACATTTTGGTTTTGTATAAAGACCAAAAAGTTCTTTTTGTTTTGTTGGTGGGGTTTTTTATTATTATAGGTTTTTGGTTTGTTGTGGGTTTGTGGGGTTTTTTTCCCAGCAACAGTTTTGATTTAGCTGTGAAACTGGAGTTTTGAGTCTTCATCTCATTACTATTCAGATTTTAGAAAGAAATTTTTAAAAGTGCAAAAAGATTTACAGTTTGAGGAAGAAAGGGCAAATCCTCAGCACAGGCATAAGGAAATTAAAATGTAGGTTCTCTTTCAGTATTTCAGGCAAACACTTTGCATAAACTTCTGGGCATCAATCCAAATTGTGAAATTCAAGCGTTATATTCAACAGATGCTATGAAAGGGTAACAGGAGCCAGAGATATCCAAATACCTTTATGATGAAAGTATTGTATTCAGTACTCCCTCAGTACCCCCTATCTATGTCCTAGGGAGAAAGCAAATGGAGGAGATGATAGATTAAAACCAGAACACTTAATAGAAAAGCATTCTTACCCCTTTTCCCCAATACTCAATGTAATGGTGCAAATGTTAGCTATTGATTAAAGGTAACTACACAAAGCTACTATCTTAAAAGAAAGAAATCAGGAAGCACCTGTTCTTATAACAATTTTTACTGTCATATTCCTTAAGACTGCAGGTCCCATAGCTAAAATTTGTAGAACATGTTTTCTTCTGTAAAAAAAATCAGAAACCAGTAAACATGAGAGGCAGGAGGATTTTTCCCTCCATTTTAGCCATTTAAACTATCTCCGTGGCTTGGCTTGCTCTGGTTTTCTGGTGCCTGATATGAGGCAGTCAGTGTGAACTCCAATGCATTTGGCAATCCAATACCATCTTTCATCCAAAAATCCCAAAGAGTTTAACTAATTAGTCAGACTCCACAATTCTCTGTGAAGTTCTGTGTTAATAGCCATTTTTCAGAAAGTGTACCTGAGATATATAGAGGGTATATAACTTGTTCAACAACATAAGTATTCTCCCTGAGGAAGCTGGACTAGGTTTTAAAACTTCCTTTTTCTTTTTTTTTTTTTTTCCCCTATCTTTTTCATGCTAACTACTCCATCGCCCACATACAAACACAAATGAAAAAAAGCACCAAAACCAAAAAATAACTCCAACCCAAACCCCAGCTCTAATGACAATAACCAGCACTGGTGCCATCTGAAAAGACACAGGCTGCAGTTTATTCAGTATTTTTTATCAGTTAGACTTTGCTTTTCCAGCAAAATGGTGTTTTTTAAGAGCTAGGCATTTCCCCTGTTTTCTATTTTTCTTATTAACTCTCCTTTCTCTGAGCTGAGAATTCTAGTATTTTTTGCTAAATAATGAAAAGTAGTTGTCCTGCTGTTGTGGGTTTTGTTTCTAACTTTTCAGTGTCATTATATCTCAGTAAGTCAATATGGAACATCAGCTTGAAGTCACTGTGTCCATTGTGCTTAGTGTTTAGTCATTATTGAAGAAAGTAACTATTTATTTATTTAATCTGTAAAATGTATTTGGATTTATACTTTCTGTATCAATTTATTCCTGCATCAGCTGACATGATTTATACAGGTATTTGCAGAAATTACATCTTCACCTCAACATGTGTCAGCAAAGTTGTCTCATTACTAAACTTTATACAGGTGATAAAAATAAACTGGATTCACACTCAACACAAATTTAATTAAAGTCATAAAGATACATTTTACCAGTAGAATGTTGAAGTCTTTCCTTCTCCCACACAATTTGACTAGCCACTCTGGAAACTTATTGGGGGTTTCTGTCTGTCTTACTGAATTTGAGCAGCATCATTAGTTCCCTGTTTGCAGGTTGTTTGGATTTGGGGGTTTTTTTGGGATGGCCTATGTTGTATTTTGTTAATCAAACATTCTATTGTTGTTTCCACTGTAAATACTGACTGGTTGTAATGATAATGCTGGGCAGAGGATACTAAACTTTAAATCCTTTGTTGGTCAATGTTGATTGGAGTTAACTTACATTAACTGCCTGAAACACCATCCTAGGCCTTGAAAGGCAAATTTTATGGCGACATGGTACCCCAGAAAGGATTGAATCAGACAATGGGACTCATTTTCGAAGTAACGTCATAAGCTCCTGGGCAAAGAAACACGGCATTGAGTGAGTGTATCACATCCCCTATCACCCACATGCCTCTGGAAAATTCGAGAGATATAATGGACTGTTAAACACTATGTTGAGGACATTAGGTACTGGGGAATGGAAGCACTGGGATCCAAATTTAGCAGAAGCCACTTGGCTGATTAATACCAGAGGATCTGCTAACCATCCTGGTCCTGCCCAAACAAAACCCCTGCATACTGTGGGAGGAGATAAGGTCCCTGTAGTGCACATGGGAAAGTGGCTGGGAAAGGCGATATGGATTGTTCCTCCCATGGGAAAAGGCAAACCCATTCCTGGGATTGTCTTTGCTCAAGGACCTGGGTGTACTTGGTGGGTAATGCGGAAGGATGGAGAGACCCAGTGTGTACCTCAAGGAGATTTAACCTTGGCATAAAATAATCTGTAATGATGTGAGTTGTATGCTCTAGGAAGTAATGTAGAAGGAATGACCTGAACCAATAAACAGCAAGTTTCGCAAGGAGCCAGATGAGTGCAACAACAACCTAAAGCAAGCTGGTGTTGGTGCGCAACAACTGAATATACTGTTACTCCTGTCCTGAACCCCCATCCTGACAGATTGGACCCAAGTCATAGCCAGTTCATGAACATCTGGAGGAGCAGAGGAAGCTCATGGAACGGGAGAGTAACATCTATCTGTTAAAGGACTGGAGATAGTAGTCAATAAGAAGTAAATACAATTAAATGGTTATAAAAAATATATATGTATTAAAGTGTGTGGGGCTTGAGCATGACACAAATGGTATGGAATAAGGGGTGGAGATTGTACTGGGTCAGGCTGAGATGGAGTTAATATTCCCCACAGCAGCCCCCACAGTGCTGTGCTGTGTGTCGGTAGCCAGCAAGGTGTTGGTAGCACACCAGGGTTTTGGCTGCTGCTGAGCAGTGCTGGCACACAGCAAGGCTGTCTCTCCAACATCCCCCTCACCAGTGGGCTGGGGGTGGGCAAGGTCTTGGAGGGGACACAGCCGGGACAGCTGGCCCAAAGTGACCACAGGGATATTCCATACCATTTGACCTCTGCTCAGCAATAAGAAACTGAGAGATAGGGGAGGAACAGGGTGGGGGCATTCATTTTTTTTTTTTTACGTTTGTCTTCCGGAGTAACGAATATGCATATTGAAGCCCAGCTTCCCAGAAAGTGGCCGAACATCACCTGCTGATGGGAAGTAGAGAATAATCTTTTGCATTTTGCTTTGCTTCCACGAGTGGCTTTTTGCTTTAGTTACATTAAACTGCCTTTATCTTGACCCACAAGTTTGGGGTTGTTTTTTCCATCTTATTTTCTCCCCTCCCTGCCTTGCTGAGGAGGGGAGTGATAGAGGGGCTTGGTGAACACCTGGCATCCAGCCGAGGTTAAACCACCACACAGTTTTTTAGGTACTTATTTATTTTTCTTTGTTAGCTTTTATCAGTATACCTTGTCAGTGGTAAGATTAAGAGGTAAAATTGGATAGAAAAGTAAACAACTAAGTTATCCTGAATCTTTCATTAGGAAAAATGTTGCGTGAGTCAAGTTCATTGAAAAGTTCAGTTTTGGGAATGTCAGGGTAGAATTAGTTTCCTGAAATTTCCAGGGTTTGTTTTCTGGGTAAGCTGATGTATGTCAAGTATTCAGGAAGATAAAAGTTGCTTACTTAACACATCAGCCATGGAAGAGTGCATGCAAATTGAAATGGTTCTGATTCGTAGTGCTCAAACCACCCACTGTTTTGTTGTTGTGTTTAAAAATTTTTGAATCATAAAAATGATGTGCTGATTAAAAACATAAAGTTCAGTGGATTCCAGGGGAAAAACTGCAAGAAAGAAAAGAGAAAAAAGATATCTTAATCATGAACAACTTTTTGCAGAAGCTAGAGAGTACTATGAAGACAATATAGCTTGCATTTCCGCTTCTCTTAGGCTGGGTCGATGTCAGTTTACTTTAATGCAGTTACTACCTTGTCATAAAACTGATTCAGTGTTTCCTTACCTTTATCCCCTCTCCATCTCACTGTGTTCTAAATACAAAAGCTAATATAAAGACATACATATGTTTTTGTAATCTTTCATAGCTCTGAGGAGGCTTGTTTCTAACAAGGCTGAGTTCTCACCCCTGAGGCCAACTTGTGCTCAGGTGATAAGGTTCTGAGCTGTGAGGACATACAGGGTTATGTCAAACAGCCTACTTACAGTGGGATGTTTTTTCACAGCATATAGCCTAGTCTATTTTTAAATGGTCTTAACTAACCTTAACCTCTGAACTTTCTGATAATCAGAAAAGTGATTCTCTACAAAAATAAGAAAAAATTTTTAGGCCATAACTCCATCTACATACTTTGAACTGGGCTGAATTGTGCTTCTTCCTTTGTTTTCTCAGCATTTCTGGTCTCTTACCATGTCCAGCTTCACAGTCTTCATCCATTAATTTGAGGGGATGGGGGATGTTGTGTTGTGTTTATTTCAGGTAGTGCCTTTCTGCTCTAACTGGTTATTTGTTGCATTGCTTTCCTTTTGGTTTGCTTTGTATTGATTCCTTGAACCTTCCCCATCCACATCTGTTAGCTTGGAGTAGAAAGCTGTATCAACTTCTTAATCTATAGGTATGAGAACATGCGGAATACAGACAATGTAGAAAAAGAAAAGTGGCAAAAAGTATCATTTTCTGTTTTACAAGCTGTAGGGTTATTGCTATGACATTAGGATGCAACAAGCTCATAGGTGTTGTTTAAAAGGTGTCTTTGTACAAGGTTTAATGAACATTCTTGTTCTGTGCAGGGCACTGCAGGATTACACTAGACTAAGGGAGGTTATCCTCCCCCTCTACTCTGCCCTGGTGAGGCCACATCTGGAGTGCTGTGCCCAGTTCTGGGCTCCCCAGTTCAAGAAAGACTGGGAACTGCTGGAGAGAGTCCAGTGGAGGGCTACAAGGATGATGAGGGGACTGGAGCATCTCTTGTACAAGGAAAGGGTGAGAGAGCTGGGTCTGTTTAGCCTGGAGAAGAGAAGACTGAGAGAGGATCTCATCAATGCTTATAAATATCTAAAGGGTGGATGTCAAGAGGAAGGGGCCAGACTCTTTTCAGTGGTGCTCAGTGACAGAACAAGGGGCAATGGGCACAAACTGGAACACGGGAAGTTCCATCTGAAAATGAGGAAAAACTTCTTCACTGTGAGGGTGACTGAGCACTGGAACAGGCTCCCAGAGATGTTGTGTAGTCTCGTTCTTTGGAGAGATTCAAAACCTGCCTGGATGTGATCCTGTGCAACCTTCTCTAGGTGATCCTGCTCTATCAGGGGGGTTGGACTAGGTGATCTCCAGAGATCCCTTCCAACCCCTACCAGTCTGAGAATCTGTAGTTGCACTAGGCTAATGGCACTAGGCTTGGATATCATTTGCAACAGCCGCCAAGATGCTGGATATTCATTGAATTTCTGCATCTTCTTCCAAGGCTGCATTTTCCCCAGCAGTGTTGGTGGTGGTGGCTGGACTGGATCCACTTCTTAGGGAAGTCTGCTGCCTCTCTGGGGCCCAAGTTAAAGATGTGACAAGACTTCATACCCTGGGATGGCCTTCAGATTATTATCCATTATTGATTTTTCAGGTAGGCAGCGTTGAAGTTGCAATAAGGAGTCTAAGAGCAATCAAGAGAGAGTTTGGGGCCTTGGGACGATTGGTTAAGGAATCGGGGGCAAAAGCAGTGTTCTCCTCTGGCCTTCCAGTTGTAGGGAATGATGAGGGAAGAAATAGGAAGACCCAGCAGATCAATACATGGCTCCAAGCCTGGTATCACCAGCAGAAAGTTTTGGGTTTTGGTCATGGATTGGTCTACATGACACTAGGCCTGCTGATGACAGACGGTGTACACCTTTCTTAAAGAGAGTAAAAGGTCTTTGCATAGGAATTAGCAGGACTCATTGAGAGAACTTTAAACTAGATTTGAAGGGGCAAAGGGATAAAACCAGGCTCACTAGAGATAAGCCTGGGAGCGGCACGCCACTATTTCAGGGACAGTGTGCTAGTGACGTCCTTCAGTTTGCTCCACGATGTGCTGAGTACACTGAAGCACATTTGAAATGTCCGTGTACTAATGCGTGCAGCACCCTAGCCATCTCAGTGGGGATAGGGATGGAGATCCACATGGCAGCAAAAACGCAAGGGTTGCTGATGTGTAAGAAATCACGGAAGTACATGGGTGTGTTGGTTTTGCGTGGCAAGGTTTTGGTAGCGGGGGGGCTACAGGGGTGGCTCCTGTGAGAAGCTGCTAGAAGCTTCCCCTGTGTCTGACAGAGCCAATGCCAGCCGGCTCCAAGACGGACCCGCCACTGGCCAAGGCCAAGCCAATCAGCGCCTCTGTGATAACATATTTAAGAAAGAGAAAAAACAGTTAGAGAGAGCTTTTGCAGCCAGAGAGAGGAGGGAGAAGATGTAAGAACATCTGCAGTCACCAAGGTCAGTGCAGAAGGAGGGGGAGGAGGTGCTCCAGGCGCCGGAGCAAGATTCCCCTGCAGCCCGTGGTGAAGACCATGGTGAAGCAGGCTGTCCCCCTGCAGCCCATAGAGGGAGGATGAGGGGGTGTAGAGATTCCACCTGCAGCCTGTGGAGGACCCTACGCCGGAGCAGGTGGAGACACCTGAAGGAGGCTGTGGCCCCGTGGGAAGCCCACGCTGGAGCAAGCTCCTGGCAGGACCTGTGGATCCATGGAGAGAGGAGCCCACGCCAGAGCAGGTTTGCTGGCAGGACTTGTGACCCCGTGGGGGACTCACGCTGGAGCAGTTTGCTCCTGAAGGTCTGCACCCCGTGGAGGAGACTCACGTTGGAGAAGGCCGTGAAGGACTGTCTCCCGTGAGAGGGACCCCACGCTGGAGCGGGGGAACAATGAGTCCTCCCCCTGAGCATGAAGAAGCGGCAGAAACACCGCGTGAGGAACTGACCGTAACCCCCACTCCCCGTCCCCCTGTGCTGCTGGGGGGGGCGGAGGTTGAAGCCGGGAGTGAAGTTGAGCCCGGGAAGATGGGAGGGGTGGGGGGAGGTGTTTTAACATTTGGGTTTATTTCTCATGCCTCTACTCTGTTTTGCTTAGTAATAAATAAGATGAATTCCCTCTCTAAGTTCGGTCTGTTTTGCTCATGATGATAATTAGAGAATGATCTCTCCCTGTCCTTATCTCGACCCGTAAGTTTTTTTTTTCCTTGTACCTTTTCTCCCCTGTCTAATGAAAGAGGGGAGTGATAGAGCGGCTCTGGTGGGCACCTGGCCCTCAGCCAGGGTCAACCCACCACAATGGGAATAGTTAAATAAGAATTAGGGTTTCTCCCCGCAAAAAGGTGGCAGGACCAATAGCCCAGATGAAGTATATCTACACCAATGCACACAGCATGGGTGACAAACTTGTGCAGCTGGAGAACTATGATGTAGTGGCAATCACGGATGACTAACACAGATGGAGTGCTGCAATGGATGGCTATAAGCTCTTCAGAAGGGATAGGCAAGGCAGGAGAGGCGGTGGGGTAGTCCTGTATGTTAGGGAGTGTTTTGACTGTCTAGAGCTTGACGACAGTGATGAAAGGGTCCAGTGTTAATGGATATGAATCTGAGGGGAAGGCCAACAAGGCAGATATCACGGTGGGATGCTGTATAGACCACCCAACCAGGATGAAGAGGCAGATGAAACACTATAAGCAGCTGGAGAAGTCTCATGATCTCTAGCCCTTCTTCTCACGGGGGACTTGAACTTACCAGATGTCTTCTGGAAATACAATACAGCAGAGAGGAAACAGTCCAGGAGGTTCCTGGAGAGGGTGGAAGATAACTTCCTGACACAGCTGGGGAGTGAGCCAACTAGGGAAGGTGCCCTGCTGGACCTGTTGCTGGTGAACAGAGAAGGACTTGTGGGTGATGTGATGACTGCAGACTGTCTTGGGCACAGGGATCACAAAGTGATAAGAGTTTTCGATTCTTGTAGAAGTAAGGGAAGTGGTGAGCAGAACTGCTACCTTGGACTTCCAGAGGGCAGACATTGGCCTGTTTAGGAGCCTGGGTGACAAAGTCCCTTGGAGGGAGGCAGTCCTCAAGGGCAAAGGGGTGCAGGAAGGCTGGGCGTTCTTCAGAAGGAAATGTTACAGGTGCAGGAGCAGGCCGTCCCCATGTGCTGAAAGACAAGCTGGCGGTGAAGAAGGCCGGCCCGGCTGAACAGAGAGCTTTGGCCAGACCTCAGGATAAAAACTCTCGTTTATGGCCTTTGGGAGAAGGGGCAGGCAACTCAGGAGGACTAGAGGGATGTCGTGAGGTTATGCAGGGAGAGAGTTAGAAGGGCCAAAGCCCAACAGAACTTAATTTGGCTACTGCTGTTAAAGACAATAAAAAATGTTTCTAGAAATACATTAGGAGATGTGACACCCATCTACAAGAAGGGCCAGAAGGAGGACCTGCGGAAGTACAGGCCCGTCAGTCTGACCTTGGTACCAGGGAAGGTTGTGGAACAGATCATCCTGAGTGCCATCACACAGCATGCACAGGACAAATAGGTGATCAGGCACAGTCAGCATGGCTTTATGAAAGGCAGGTCCTGCTTGACTAACCTGATCTTCCTATATGACAAGGTGACCTGCTTAGTGGATGAGGGAAAGGCTATAGATGTTTTCTACCTAGGCTTTAGTAAAGTCCTTGACACAGTTTCCCACAGCATTCTGCTAGACAAACTGGCTGTTCATGACTTGGACAGGTGTATTCTTCACTGGGTAAAAAAACTAGGTGGATGGCCAGGCCCAAATATTTGTGGTGAGTAGAGTTAAATCCAGTTTGTGGACAATCACAAGGGGTGTTCCCCAGTGCTCAGTATTGGGGCCAGTTTGGTTTAATATATTTATCAATGATCTGGATGAGAGGATTGAGTGCATTCTTGGTCAGTTTGCAGACAGCACCAAATTGGATGAGAGTGTTGATCTGCTTGAAGATAGGAAGGTTGTACAGAGGGATCTTGACAGGCTGGATTGATGGTCTGAGACCAGTTGTCTGAGGTTCAACAAGGCTCAGTGCTGGGTCCTGCACTTGGGTCACAACAACCCCATGCAATGCTACAGGCTTGGGGAAGAGTGGCTGGAAAGATGCCTGGTGCAAAAGGACCTGGGGGCTATTGGTCAACATCTGGCTGAATATGAGCCAGCAGTGTGCCCAGGTGGCCAAGAAGGCCAACAGCATCCTGGCTTGTATCAGAAATAGTGTGGCCAGCAGGAGTAGGACGGTGATTGTCCCCCTGTACTCGGCACTGGTGAGGCTGCACCTCGAGTCCTGTGTTCAGTTTTGGGCCCCTCACTACAAGAAAGACATTGAGGTGCTGGAGTGTGTCCAGAGAAGGGCAACAAAGCTGGTGAAGAGTCTAGAGAGGAAGTCTGATGAAGAGCAGCTGAGGGAACTGGGGTTGTTTTAGTTTGGAGAGAAGGAGTCTGAGGGGAGACCTTATCACTCTCTCCAACTACCTGGAAGGAGGTTGTAGCCAGGTGGGTGTTGGCCTCTTCTCCCAAGTAACTAGCAAAAGGGCAAGAGAAAATGGCCTCAAGTTGTGCCAGGGGAGGTTTAGATTGGATATTAGGAACAAATTCTTCACTGAAAGGGTTGTCAAGCATTGGACCAGGCTGCCCAGGGAAGTGGTTGCGTCACCATCCCTGGAGGTGTTTAAAAGACGTGTAGATGTGGTGCTTAGGGACATGGTTTAGTGGTTGGACTTGGCAGTGAACAGTTGGATTCAATGATCTTAAGGGTGTTTTCCAACCTAAATGATTCTATGATTTTTGTTAACTAGCATAAAGTACTGTGCAGTACTGAATAGATTTTCTGTCAGTATCAGATACAAAAATGAACATTTACTTTGAACCCTTCAGTATTACTGGATTTTAAATAGATGTCTCAGAACAGGCCAAACCTTAGACTCTCGGAACTGAGTCTTGTGAAGGCACTTCCAGCTTCTGTCCCTGTATTTTATTTTATGTTCTTGCCTTTGTAGAAATCGTACACAGTCCTCCTTGGTGTATTAGAGTTGGTTTGGATGAGTGGGTATTTTAGGATGAATTATGATTAAAAAGTGTCTAGGGAAAGAATATGCATTAGCTAGAGCTCTGGTTGAAACCAGCAAAAATATTAATAATTAATCAGTTCCTGAATTCCATCTGGTTTGTTGGTCCTTACTGAAGCAAAACTGAAACAGAGGTTATATCTAATTGTGATGGCCCTTTGTAATGACATAGTAATGTCATTTATTGCTCAAACAGTCTACTTTTTCCCATGACTAATTAGCAAGGTAATCAATGTTAATGCTGACTTTATCATTAACAGTATTTCACTGCTGATTTTAGGGCTAATTACTGGTAACCTTACTAGAGAAAATGCTAATAATTGGCAGTTAATAAATTTCAGACTTTTCAGTAGATCTAACAGCACAGTAACCTAGCAGAAGTTGATCATGTAAGAGCAGTAGGGTTGAAAAAAGTTAAAGAGAAACTGCTTGATAAGCTCAGACAGGTGCAAAATGATAGGTCTATTGATAACATACAGAAATAAATTAACTTTTAATTAAATTATGATTTCAATTAAATGTACTTGAACCAAATCCTTGAATTTGTGAGGTTTGGATGAAGGATTAAAGTTAATATTTCGAGGTCTCCAAAACATTAGTTGGGTGAGATGGAATAACTTTATTTCCATGAAAATATAGTGGTAATGAATGTGTAAGGATAAACAAATAAAATCTAGAGTTGTGTGACTCTGATCCCGAGCTATTTAACGTCACCAAGACTCTCCCTTGACTGTGGTACGTTTGGAGGCACCACTGTGTAATACACGGGCTGCATTTGTGTCTAGGGCTTTCTGGGTTGCTAAGGCGGCCACAATATTCAAGTGGCAGGCTCCTACAGACTCTTTATCTGTGATTAATCCAGACTGCAGGATTCCAGAGAGGCTGAACCACCAAGTAGGTGGAGTGGGCAGTGTAAGGACAGGTGGAAACTATTATGGAGAACTGAACACTGAAACGAGTGCTGAGACACATGTACTGAATTCCTGATTCATTGTTCCCTCAGTACATGTGCATGGTATGGCACAACCCAGGGCTGTAGCTGTTAAGATGTAATGCCCAGGAAGTTAAGAGGCTGTTTCCATGGTGGAAGGCAGTTCTTCCATCAGTTTGGCTTTCCCCTTTGGTAATGCTGATCTTTGCTCCTGTAGTGTAAGGTAATGAAGAGACTCTATGTGGATGATGTCATGGGAGTACACAGAGGAGCTCAGAGACCAGGCCAGGGCCCTGCTTTTTCAATGTTTGCTTTTACAGTAAAGATTACACAATCAGGACCATATTTTTGAAGGTAGTGTGGCAAACACTGTAACTGTGCTGCCCCAGTATTTTCTGAGGAAATCAGAATATTATCAAAATGCTTCTCATGACTGTCTCCAACATATGGCTTAAACTCTCAGTTATGTTTGAATGATCATGGCAATTGGGAGAGATGCCTGATGACTGGAGGAAAGCAAATGTAACTCCTATCATGAAAAAGGCAAGAAGGGCACAGGGAACTACAGGTCGGTCTGCCTCACCTTGGTCCCTGGGAAGGTGATGGAGTAAATAATCTGGAAACGATTTCCAGGCATATGATGGACAAGAAGGTAGTCGTGAGTATTCAGAATGGATTCACAATGGGTAAGTCTTGCTTGACCAAACCTATGATCTTCTACAATGAAATGACTGGCCTGGTAGGTGAGGGAAGAGCAGTGGATGTTGTCTACCTGGACTTCAAGAAGGCCTTTGATGCTGTCTCCCATACGATCCTCACAGAGAAGCTGATGACTTATGGAACTGATGAGCTGACAGTGAGGTGAATTGAAAACTGGCTGAACGACCAAACTCAAGAGATTTGCAATCAGTGATATAACGTCTAGTTGGAGGCCAGTAGTGGTGTGCACCAGGGATCAGTACTGTCTCTAATACCATTCAACATCCTAATTTATGATCTGTATGATGAGGCAGATTGCACCCTCAGCAAGTTTGCAGGTGACACAGAACTAGGAGGACTGGTTGATACACCAGAGAGTAGTGCTATTATCCAGAGGGACCTTGAGAAATGGGCTGATGGGAACCTCTTATAGTTCAGCAAGGGGTAGTGCAAAGTCCTGCACCTGAGGAATAACAACCTCGGGCACCAATATATGCTGGGTGTCCAGCTGGAAAGCAGGTTAGCAGAAAAGGACCTGGGAGTACTGGTGGACACCAAGTTGAGCATGATCCAGCTGTGTGCCCTTGCAGCAAAGGCGGCAAATGTTATCTTGAGCTGCACTAGGAGGAGTGTTGCCAGCAGGTTGAGGGAGGTGATCCTTTCCCTTTACTTAGCACTTGTGAAGCTTCATATGGAGTACCATGTCCAGTTCTGGGCTCCTCAGGAGAGACATGGACATACTGGAGGAAGCCCAGCAAAGGGCTACAAAGAAGATGGAGGTATCTCACATATGATGAGAGGCTGACAAAGCTGGGACTGTTCATCCTGGAGAAGAGAAGGCTCAGAAGGAGCTCATCAATGTATGTAAGTACCTGAAGGGAGCATGTGAAGATCACAAAGCCAGCCTCTTTTCAGTGGTGCCCAGTGACAGGACAGGATACAATGGGCACAAACTGACATGTGCTCCATCTGAACATCTGGAAACACTTTTTCACTGTGAGAGTGACTGAGCAGTGGCACAGGTTACCCCAAGAGGTTGTGGAGTCTCCATGCTTGGAGATATTCCAAAGCCATATGGACATACTGCTGGGCAACTGACTTTAGGTGGCCCTGCTTGAGCAGGGGGGTTGGACCAGATGACTTCCAGAGGTCCCTTCCAGCCTCAAACATTCTGTGACCCTGTGAAGTGTGTACCAATGCAGAGTTTCAGTTAGTGAACAAAGGTGGGCCATAGCACACATCCTATTTGATGAAGTATAGCCAGGCTTCTGTGCAAAACCAAGGAATCTAAAGTGAATTAGATCCCATTTATGTTTTTAAATACAAAAATGCAAACAGCTAAACAACCCCAAGAGACTTGTCAAGAATGAACAAATACATCCATCAGCTGCAGATATTTTCCGGGAATCTCCCAATATTCACAGTATTTTGCATCACAAAGCAATGTAAAAAAAAACCCAAACTATCTCATTTTAAGCTCCATAGTTGCTATTGATCCCTAGAACAAATCTTTGGTATTAATTATGTCTACAAACACAGCGTACTATATTATTTGCTACTATTCATCAGATGTGCTTTACTACAAACAGTGGGACTCCAAGAGCAGAAGCTTTCAAGAAGTTTTTTGAGAAGTTGCTGCTCAATAGAAACCATTTGCATCATAAAGAGATTCCACCATTTATCTTGTTCCCATTGACAGACATTTTACAAGGGAGCAAAACCGCATCCCACAGCAGGTATTGCATTTTAGTCAAGAACCTCCATCACCTCCATTGCATTTTAATTTTCAAACAATGTGTGTGGACTCTTACTTCAGTGGAAGAAACTTACGAATGGGTAGATCCAAAGTAAAAATCCTACAGTTGTCAAGAAGATTTGTGCAGACTGCTATGTGGATGATTCACATTTCATCTTATTTAGAGAGATGAAGGGAAAAGAGACTTGTCTGTCCTGTGGGTCTACAGCTTTCTAGTGCAGTCCATTCTCAGACAAACTTTATTTGGTTTGGATCTGTCTCAAAGCCCACACAGATGCAAATCCATAGCCGGTGTAAATTGCATTCCCTCTCACTGTGTCTTGATTTTGGCTAGGATAGAGTGAATTTTCTTCCTAGTAGCTAGTATAGTGCTGTGTTTTGGATTTACTATGAAAATAATGTTCATAACACACAGGTGTTTTAGTTGTTGCTGAGCAGTGTTTACAATTAAGTCAAGGACTTTTCAGTTTCGCAGACCCTGCCAGCGAGGAGGAATGAGCCTTCTGCAGCAGATGCACAAGAAGCTGGGAGGGGACACAGCCAGGACAGCTGGCCTAACCTGGTCAAAGGGATATTCCATACCGCATGATATAAGCTGGGGAAAATTGGGGATGGCTACAGCTTGGGAACTAGCTGAGCATTGATCAGTGCTTGGTGAACAATTGTGCTGTGCATCACTTCTTTTGTATGTTATCATCATCATCATCATAATCATCATCATCATCTTCCTTTGCTGCCCTATTAAACTGGTTTTATCTCAACCTATGAGTTTTACTTTTTTTGATTCTTTCCCCCCTTCTCCTGGGGGCAGGGGAGTGAGTGAACAGTTTTGTGGTTGTTTTAGCTGCCTGCCCAGTTAAACCACAACACACTGGAACTAGACTGGTTTACAACAGCTGAGTCCCTGGCCTACAGCCTTTGAGTCCTTTTTCATTTAGTTCAGGAGAGATTAAAAAACTGTACAGGTCCTTGAATAAGTCCACTAGTTTCCATGAAGGAAATATTCAGCACTATGTTGAGAATACTAATCATCAAACACGAGACACTTTCAACTAAATTCCTGCATTTTCCTGAAGACACCCAGGCAGACTTGCTGTTCATAATTCTGTCAAAGATAAGCTTTTCAGTTTCCGCCAACACTGGCTTTTATCTGCATTATATACTGAGATGAGTTTAAATTTTAATATATATTTTATGCAAATAGAAGGTGTGGTTTGACCATTGTCTTCCTCAGCAAATCTGAATGGATTATATAGGGCTTCCCAGCTAGGCATAAATAGTCATTCTGAATTCATACTACATTTTTTAATGCTCAACATTTCCTGTCAATATTCTCGGAACGTGTTTTGGGAGTCATATTTAAGTGCAGAAGCAAATTATCTCAGTGATAGCTAGCCAAAGTCTGTCACCTTTTTTCTGGAGGCTATGAGGATATTGTGGTTTTGCCTACAGAAAGCAGAAAAATGTTTTTCCTGCTACTCTAATTAGTTGTTGGAATGGCTAATAAGTGTAACTCCTTTAAGTGGTGGGATTCAGAGCATATAAAGACATTCAGAGCTATATTTACAAGTACTAGAAGAGCAATGGAAGAGAAGTGCAGGATAAATTTCATTTTTTTCCTTGGTACTTGTCCTCGTTTCGGCTCAGATAGAGGTAATTATCTTTCTAGTAACTGACACAGTGCTGTGTTTTGGATTTAGTATGAGCATAATGTTGATAACACACAGATGTTTTCAGTTGTTGCTGGGTAGCTGCAGTGTCTACACTAAGTCCAGGACTTTTCAGCTTCCCACACCCTGCCAGGTGCACAAGAAGCTCGAGAAGCACAGCCAGGGCAGCTGACCCAGGCTGGCCAAAGGGATGTTCCCCAACATGTAACGTCATGCTCCAGATATAACTGGGGGAAGATATAACTGGGGAAGATATAACATGCTCCAGATATAACTGGGAGCCAGGAGGTGGAATCGCTGCTTGGAAACAGACTGGGCATTGGGGTGTTTTTTTCCCCCTTCCACATGTGGTGAGCAATTGCATTTGTGCATCACTTGTTTTATATCTATTGTTACTGTTACTGTTATTGTTATCATCATCATCTTCTTGTTCATCTTCCCTTGTTATCCTATTAAACTGTCTTTATCTCAACCCATGAGGGTTTTTTTCCATTTTCTTCCCCATCTCCTTTACGGGGGTAGAGGTGATCAAGTGGCTGCCTGGTGCTCAATTATAGTCTGGGGTTAAACCACAACAGTCCTAATTATCTCTTGTGCAGCAGAATATAAATTTGTCATGCAAGAGCAGAAAGAAAATAAAATTAATGACTTTTCCTGTAACATAGAGGATAAGTGGTGGCCCACACCATTTCTGATGGCCTACATGAATTCAGGCCTTCAGTAGCTTGCAAGAAATTTAGTGTATCTTCACCTGAAATAAAAGAGAGGTTTTTCAAGTGCAGACTAAACTTTACAAGACTGATTTAGCAATAATTGACATCCCAATTCATGCATTGTTTAGAGTGGATTAAGGAACCTTGATATGCCGAGTTTTTGCCTGAGGAAAGGTTGAGTTTGATAATATTCTTGTCAAAACAGAAAGAGGGAATATTATCATTTACATTCAGAGACATCTTTGTCTGTGAGCCATCCCATAGATGATAGGTACTAGTAGACATACTGCTGATAGATATCCTTACATATATTTTTCTGTAACTGTCTATATTTGATCAATGGAGTAACTGAAGAAAAAGAAATGAATGTTCAAAACAAGAAAATATGTCTGATCAAAAAGGTTTGTAGTAGGCAGCACTGCAGCATGAAATCCTACATGTTCAAATGTTAACTAGTCAGCTGCTAGAGGTGTAATGCAGTAAGTGCCACTTTTTATGTCACTTGGTTATAAACGTCCATGAAAAGCATACTGAGTATGAATCATGCTTAAAATATAACACCACCAGATTTCACAGAGGTGGATGAAGTCACCATAGTAAATCAGAGTACTCTGGACAGTTAATTTAGAGAAATTTAGATATACATGGTCGCCATCTTGGTTTATTCAAACCCTTGAAATTCAAGAACTCAACTGAAACAGAGGTATTCCTCTGCATCTTTGGGGCTGACGTGTGGCAGGAAGAAGGCAGAAATTGCATTGGAGAGGGGAGTGAAAGACATCAGTTAGAATCAAAGTGGAACATGAAAAAGGAAAAAAGAAAAGTTCTTCAGGCAGCAGGCACACCTCCCTGATATTATTCTGAACACTTTATTTACTTATTGATTAGAGTTGTCCTCTTTCCATCTGTACTCTGCCTGGCAGTTTATGATTTACTTTTTGATTTTGAACATTGTCCCCATTACCCTTCACAACATATTTCAGCTGCCATTCAAATAAATGTAAGTTTGTGTAAAAAATAAAGGCAATTACAAACAATTTTTTTTCCTCTTGAGACTCGCTCTAGAAATCTGGAGACTCAGGCACTGTTTTGGCAGTGTTTCAGTGATGCCATTTAACACTGAGGACTCCCTCTTTGCCCATCTATGCTTTCTGAATTAACATACATCCTACTTTTTAGTATCAGAAATGTCTAGGGTGATTTTCGCTTCAAAGACAACTTGTCCCTGTGCCTAGGTCACTTCATAACTTAAATTCTCAGAATAATGTGTAAATAACATTCTGATGGTGTTCTGTAAAGCTTGGGCTGGTCTGATGATTAAAAGTGGGGTTTACTGTTCACAAGCAGAAAATGTTCTAGTAGTTATTTTCTCAGCAACAGAGAATGAGGCTCTGCTTCTTTTTAGAATTTCCAATTTATACGCAAAAACATTCACAGCATTACATTGTGTCCTTCTAAGATGTTCTGAGGATGATGCACACATAAGACATTTGGACTATATCTTTGGAAAGAACATTTCTTGTGTGCTGTAATAGGAAAATAAAGAAAATGAAGACTTAGTACACACTGAATACGTATTAGGGTTTTTTAAGACCAAAAAAGACCACCCTCTAACAAGGGCTTGCTTCTAATTTCTCCAGCATGGCTGAGTCCCTGGAAAGGGAATGGACAGCTTCCAGCTTTTCTCAATTCATGTGGCCCCTGCTATAGCTCACTGAGCAATCCTGGATAATGTACAATTTATTGACTGTTTTGAGGCTCCTGGGGTCTTGAAACCTGTTTAACAGGCATCTCAAAGCAGCAGTTCTCCCATAATAATATTGCTATAATATAGCTACAATACTGCAGAGTGCTATTGCTGTAATGATGTATTATGGAAAAAGTGGTGCTGGCCAGAAAATCACCAAGGGAACTCATAAAATGTTATTTAACCTTTTGTTAATTTAAAGGCTCCAGTATTATCTATTTATTATGTGAGGAAAGGCACTGAAGTCAATTACACAGTGGACTGTGAGATCTGTATATGAGCTTTAGTTCTGCAATAAATTATGGATATTGAAAGGCAGAGATTTAAGCTTTAAAACCTACACCTAAAAGCTGACAAGGTATAGCATAATTTGTATTAATGGCAGATATTGCTGTTCAGATAAAAATAAAAAAAAAATTAACCTGTGATCACTCCCACTGCAAAATCTATTTAGGAATTGTGGGTCTTAGTCTTAGTCTTTGGTCTTAGCAAATGCCAGAGGAGTCTGTTGGATTTTTTTGCATAAATAATTCTTTATTTTTGTTCTTTTTAAAAGCATTTTAAAACAACTTACTTCAACAAGTGTAGTGTTTTGCACACTATAATGGGATATTACAGAAAGTACAGGCTGCATTAGCAAATGTGAACAATTTAAATATATCCAAGTCAGTTGCACTCTGATACTCTACAGAAGCTGAGGATCAAATTTAGAATTTGAAGAGAAAAGGTGGTTCCTTGGGCAAGAACTTTCAAAGGAGCAGAGAGACTGCAGTGAATAGTCTTTTCTATGAGAAATCAGTTACAGCATTAAATATTTCAGGAAGTGTTTGAGTGACGGGGAATTTTAGTACTTGGCCCATGACTACCAAGAATTATTAGCTGCTGTGGACCATTGAAATGTGAAGCCCACTGAGTTTGCTACCACATGAGCTGTGTATGATCTTGTATAGCCCAGTGGGCAAAGTTTTCTGCTATTCAAAGTATACTAGCAGGTTTACTTGCAGTAAAATGAGTGAAATCAACAGAGGGGGTTTGTTTGTTTGTATGTATGTTTCATGGAGTACAGGGTGCTTGCTTTGGGTGTAATTCACAGTTGTGCAAGTAAGTGTTTGAATTGCACAGATCACTTACCTGACTGGATGATTGAAACTTTTTATGCCGAAGAAAAACTCAAACATATTTCCATTCTTGCTATGAATGACATTCCATTTGCACTAGCAGTCAAAAGAAGAGTGAGCCACAGGCACAGGGAAGGGCAGTACTGTATATGGTATGTCAGTAGCTTTCAATCACCTCCACTTCAAATGTTTTAAGTAAACACACCCGGGTTTATGTGTCTTAGTTGTAATTACATCTTCAGATGAATTGCTGTTAGGTGAATAAGACAACTCAGAATATTTCCTAAACCTCATCTTTTCAGCCAGTATTAAAAAGACTTGGTGTCTGAATCTGGGCTGTTTGGAAGATCTCAAGTTCACATGAGATCTCCTTCATATACACTGATATCCATGGAGATGATAGAAGTTTTTTCTAACTACAGAGACTTAAGTGAGGACAATATCACTCCTGTCTAATGTGAACAGAAAGCATGCCTATATCTTTGTGATCAGGATATTGCTAAAAAAACCCCACCCTACCTTGTCCCAGTTCTTCCATTTTTAATATTCTATGTCAGTATTGTCATAAGCAATTCCAATTGTATTGCTAGGTGATACTCTGCATGACTGCAATTGAAGGTTGTGCCAGTGAGGCTGAAGTTACAATATGTGGGATCTTGAGCTACTTCAGGGTGACAGATTGCCTGCTCAGGTAGCTGGAAGAAGTTCCAAAATCAGGCATTGAATGACCAAGGGAAAACTGAGGCAGGAGATAATACTGAATCATGTGAATGATGATATCTGATGGGGTATATATGTGTGTGTTGTGGTTTTGCCCCAACCAGCAGCTAAGTACCATGCAACTGCTCACTCACCCCTCCCCCCAAAAGGGGATAAGGAGGAAAATGGAAAAAAAAAATCCAAAACTTGTGGGTTGAGAGAAAGACAATTTAATAGGATAACAAAAGAATAACAGTAATAATAACAATAATAATAATAAAAAAGTGATGCACAAATGCAATTGCTCACCACATCAAAAGGAAAAAAAACCCTGATGCTCAGTCTGTTTCCAAGCAGTGATCCCACCTCCCGGCTCGCTTCTCCAGTTATGTCTGGAGCATGACGTTACATGTTGGGGAACATCCCTTTGGCCAGCCTGGGTCAGCTGCCCTGGCTGTGCTTCTCGAGCTTCTTGTGCACCTGGCAGGGTGTGGGAAGCTGAAAAGTCCTGGACTTAGTGTAGACACTGCAGCTACCCAGCAACAACTGAAAACATCTGTGTGTTATCAACATTGTTCTCATACTAAATCCAAAACACAGCACTGTGTCAGCTACTAGAAAGAGAATTATCTCAGCCGAAACCAGGACAGCATGGTTGCATTATGTGTGCATTTTTGTTAGCCCAGATATTATGCAAGCACAAGACAGAGCTGCAGACAAAATCCTCGAGGAGAGTTTTTCAGAATACTGACTTTGTTTTAAAATCCAAGGGCTATGTATTTGTCACTGGAAGGATTTGAAGATTCATTCCTTCCTTGCTATCAATGTACCAAAGTAAATCTAACCTTTTTTTGTTGCCTCTGTCTCTGTGGATGCTCTGTGGTGCATCCTCACCTCCATCCTTTTCCTCCAGTCACCTGGAGTGGGAGGTGTGATGACGTACGCCACAGCTCCCTCCCTCCTCACCCTCCTGGATTTCCTTCCAGGAGAAACTGTGTGATGAAGAACAGGGATACCCAATGTTCAGGACTCATTCTAGCATGTAGTCTTCACTTTAGCCTCAGAGCTGGGAACTGCAAAGTGCCCCCAGCTTCCCCAGTTTAGATGAAGCCTTTGTTTATCAAAGGGTGCTATGCACATAGCACTTGTACACAGGCAGCTGTGTTTCGCTAAACATAATAATAGTTACACACATTCGCCATGGAACCATTGCCCTTGGCAACTAGTGTAATTAATTGGGAAGTAATTAATACATTATATTTGACCTCATAGGTTGGCAGTTAATAAGGGACAAATTCTGACACCTCCAGCATGCCTAGTTAGAGTGTGTGGATTTCAAAAGAGCATTGGTCTCTTTATGTGTGCTTCTCTGAGAGTGGCAGCCAGAATCTCAGCAAGGATGCTGCCTGCAGGCCCCTGGGACTTATCACATGGCTGATATCCCCTGCACAAAAGGAGCACGGCTGGTTAGGGCATGGCTTTATCCCACGTCCACTTCCATTTCAGAACCACTACCGAGGCTAGAATAAAGAAAACCTTTATTCCCTCAGTTCCTGGAGAAGCACTCTGCCTGCTTGTGTTGTCTGTAGGCAGAATTCTGCTGGGAACTCCCTGGGGTACGGTGCCGCTCTGAACCTCTCTGCAGTTACCATACAGCCCTGTAAGTTAGTCATGATTAGAGCCCTGCATCTGGAAAGTATATTCAATTATACAGTTTTATACCTTGCAGACTTCTTAGTGGCTGCACAGATGCTTCTCTGCTTCTCTCTTTTCATTATCTAAAAATATCTATCTCTCTATATTAGAAATGGTATAGATACCAATCTTTTTTGGCTCAGCTGTTTTATCTTTCCAGAGGAAAAAGCAACCACCCAATTATACACACTCATAAATTAGCTTGACAGCCCACATACTGGAACTGCCATGCCTTCCTGAGTTTAAATTGTTCATGAGTTGTGAGTCCCTGCAAGTAGAGGCCAGAAAGGAACATTACAAGCCCCTACGGAAACTGTGTTGCTTCTTTATTTCTCAGGCTTACTGGCAACACACTTGGCAAGGTGATAGTTACGAGCTTCTCTTTCTCAGTGGAGTCATTATGCTAAAGAAGCCTCCTGTGCTCTCTCATATAAATGTATGCTTAGTAAGACAGCTGAGATCACTGCTGGATCATTCATCTTGTTCACAAAAAAATGCTGGATATACAGGTTTGAAGACTGTTGAAGTTTACAGCTGAAAATAGGATATTTCTCCATGCTTCTCTTCCTCAACCTTCTTTCTCCTTGGTATCTAAACTGTGAAAATAGAAAGGTTTGGGTAAATTAGGACCACTGATTAGTCCCACAAATATGAAGTGTAATCTTCAGTGTCAGCTGAAAAAGTGCAAGGAAATGCACGACAGTTAGCATCTTGACCAGCTTGGGTTGCCTACAGCCTGATTCTACCTTGCTCTAAACACCTTTCTCCTTTTCACATCATCATCCTTGGAAAGAGAAAATAGTCTCAGAAATATCAAAGTAACAGTATGTGTTTTCAGTTCCCACTCTCATTGATATGCACTCTCATTGATATGCACTCTCAGTTCCCACTTTCCTGTGTTTTGTCATGTGTATCTAAATATTCTTCTTTTTAGAAGCTTTTAACTTGGACTTTATTTGGACGATTCATTTCTCAAAGGCTGAATAGATGCAGAATGCAGTACGTAATTTCTAGCTCTGATTCCAGGGGACATATGGGAGGGCTGAGTTATATTTTGCTGACTTCAAGTATTGCAGTTCTCCCCATGTTCATGCTATTACAGCTGTCTTACTGGACAACCTTTGGGAGAGACATGCATTGAAGAGCTCAGATGTTTTCATGTAGAAAATCCCCTTAGTATTTTTGTGAATGGACTATTTAGACTGAATTTATCCGGCTGCAGATAGTCCCCTGTGGAGTTTTCCTGCTGCAGTTCCCCAGTTTTGGAAGGCTGTGCAACAATATATTTGCATTGATGGTGCTTAACTCAGTATGGCACCGGGGGTAAGATGCACCAGCGCAGGTTTACTGAAGGCTGAAATCAGGGCAGTCCCGCAGGGGCTGAAAATACCTAGGTGTTTGCACCAGGAAACTCCTCCACGTAGAATGCCCTCACGGCACAGTTTTAGACCATGTAGCTACACTGGCCCTGTGCTCTGCAAGACACCAGTTCAGTGTCACATCTGGATTCACAGAAGTGGCTCACAGGCTGGCGACTTGGTTTGTTCATCCATGCTTGCTTGTGCACAGGGATAACGCCTATTGCTTTCCCTTATATAATACACAAACAATAGTTACTCCTTCTTCACACTGCAGAGTGATCAGATCTGTTTTCTTCCCAGCACCATATATACACTTTGAAATACAGGGTGGTGATGGTGGTGGTGTGTGTTTCCTAAATTTCTACAAATACTTGTTCAAAACCTATAAACCTCTACAGTTTCTGCATAGAGTGTTTCCGACTTTTTATAAGATCCTGATTTTTTACATGAGTCTGATTTTTTACAAAGTAACTGATAGAGATAGCCATTGCTTGGTGTGAAGTTGCTGAGTCAACAGACACAATAAACAAAAGGGGAAGTGAAGTTCATTTATTCTAATTTTACAGTTGAAGAACAAGAAAGTTGTGATTGGCCAACATTTTTAGATAGTTTCTTGACAGATAGTCCTTTCATTTAGCAAAGATGTGAATTGTGATGTTAAGAAATAGTGCAATGTCAGTTAATTTTTCCTTGAAAAACTGCCCTATAAGAAATTTCTGCTACTTTTTTCAATGTGCCTTTGTTCATGTGTTAACCTCTGAGAAAATTAATAGGAATTGCAGAACTTACTCCTTTCATTTCTACTTTGAAAAAACTCCTACTTCAGCTTAATTCTGAGTAAAAATCAAAATTTGAAAGAATTTTAGCACCATATATATGAAGATCAGACATTGATTTTTAGAGAAAAACTCAGTGCTTCACAAGCTGGAAGTCTGTAGCCCATATATGTTGAAATCTATAGGCAATATTCTTTCGAATGTTTGAGGAAAAGGGCAAAGCTGCTGCTGTTACCTTATAGCAGCAAATTTGGAAATCATACAACTGTATGAGAGAAGCAGAAAAAAAGAAATTAATAGATAGATGAATAGATAGATAGATAGGTAATGTCTGCAATTAGAGTAGTTGCTAAGAAAATATCATGGCACATTTCTTTTCTTCCTGAGTAGTGCATAAGCTGTTTCATAATTTTCACAAAGTGAGGTGTAGAATGGAGCACTTGGCTTGAAACGTGTTGTATTGCCATTACAACTTAATTTAAAAGGCTGTGACTTGTATTATTTGCTTCATACAAATGACAGCTCTAAATCATAACGATCTAAAATGAGTTTTCTGTCTCAGCCACTGTGTTCTCAATTTGCCTACGAGCTTACATTCAGACCTAAGCTCCTCCACCCTCAGCTGACTCTGAGAATGTCATCAGCTCCGCTGACAGAGCACAACAGTTTACACATCCGAATGAAATGAAACTGAGGGAGCGCATCTGCTACAGATTTTCACCCTTGATATTGCAGGAAGCTGAGCCAATGAGTAAACAATTAGAAATGCTTCTCAGTAATTCTGTGGTTTTAGCAAATGGAAGTGAAGGATGTGATCCCATAGCTCATGGCAATAGCTTTTGTGCACACAGCATTCACAGAGTACTGGCACTTTCCCTTCCTGGCGTAGTGTAGAGACAAGATTTTTTCCAGGTTAGTGAATTAGGTCCAAAATGTAAAGAATCACATTGACTTCATCCATTAATAAGTTGTGACAGGGAGAACTCAGTACAATGCTTTGGAACATAGTTTGTAAAACAAAGAGCAAACAACATTAAATTTTGAATGTGTCTCTTTTTATTTATAATATTTTAAAAATATAATATTAGATTTATTTGCTAAGATGACCAACATGACTAAGCGTATTTAGTGCAACCCTCCCTCGATATGGTACTGCTACTGGGAGTCAAAGCAACATATTGGAAGGAAGGTTGCAAGCAGGATCTGAAATGTTTTTGTTTGGAACCTAAGTGACGCCCGAGGTAAAACTGCACAGTGTTAAAGCAATGATAATTGGCTCCTCCTGGCTTTCCCCACTAAAAGAAATTGAAATTCAATTGACTTTCAGTGGCAGGAGTTGTGGAACAGCAATTGTCATTGCTATGACATTGTGTATTTCTGTATCAGGCAGTTCTCAGAAGCCAAGAGAAAATGTTGTCGTAAATTAGAATATGATCTAAGAATGCATTTCATGGAGGGAGGACAGCACATGTGATGAATATCATATGCTCAGTAGTAGGCTCATGCTGAATGGTGGTGTGCAGGCTGTGAGTATGTAGTACAAAGGACACAGGAGTATACTGCTGTGCCAGATGCAGTGATACTTGGATGATAGGTTCCTTTTTGCAGCATTATAACAGAACCTCCAGCAGTAAATCAGAGACTGAGGCATTTATTATGTTAGGAGATGGATATTTAAAAGGTATTTGGAGATTTTGGGGGTACATGTTCTGGGCTGATTTTAAATGATAGAGAGCTCATTAGCCCAAGGCAGATTGTATAACAATCTCCTTAGTCAAACCATTCCAGCTGTTAGCTATCCTCACTGTTAGAAAGTTTTCCCAGTCTCTGATCTAAATACCTGCAACATAAGCCCACTTCATTCCCAGAAGACACAATGAAAAAGTTATTCCCTTATTCTCTGCTGAGCATTCTTCACTTTTTTTTTTTTTAACTATTTAAAGCTTTTTTTGTGCATTCAGCTTATAGAGCTAAAGAACCCAGTGAGTTAAATATTTCTCCATTTCATAGATCTATTCATTTCTCCAACTGATCAGTAGTTTTCCTGACTCGGAGAACCCCAAACTGGACAGGGCCCAGCTTTGGTATTAGCAATATGGACCAGAGTGGGAGGACTTGGGTATTCACTTGTCTTCCTGATAATACTCCTGTTTATATTGCCGTCTATGGTGAAGGTGTTTTTCACAGAAATTACAACTACTTCATGAACTTGTGTTCCACCAGATTCTTCTTCTGTAGATCTAGCTTTCCATGCCATCATGTCCACCCTCCTTTCAGACATATTATTCCTTCCAATAACTTTACAAATTTTGCACCTTCTCTCGTTGAATTAAATAGTATTTTTCTAAGTGTTTCTCCAATTTCTAAATGCACCTTTGTCTTCCAGTATGTGTGAACTCACACCATCCTGACAAATTTCATGTCCAGTTTTTCATGATCAGCATTTACACTGATAAAGAAACATAGTGCAAGTGGCAAGCACTTGACGTGAGTGGCAGCAGTAATCTGTTTAATGAGTCCTTGCAGCGATGTGGTGGACCGCAGAAAACTACTGTATGTGGTTTCCAACAAGCACTGCTTTATAGTAGTTTTGTACAGGTCATGTTTCTCTAGCTTGCTTGGAAGCGTCTTATAAATGCCAAAAGCTGTACTAAACCTAAGATATATGACATATTCAGAAACTTCTCTAGCTACAAGGCATGTCACCATGTCATGGGAAGAAATTAATTAGTTTGATGGTACATGTTCTTTATCAATTCATTTCCTGTTACTTACCTTTTCATTATTTTATAGATGCTTTGTTATTTCTTTCAGTGTTTTCTGTCAATGAAAGTTAAGTGGATCATCTACAGCTTCCTAACTCCTCTTTCTTTCTTTTTAAGGACAGAAAATATAACTGTGATGCTCAAATCTGCTGGACGCTCTCCTGTCTCCACAAGAAAGGAAAGGAAACTGCAATTAACTCCTGCATCATCAGCCTGTTCTCTATAGTTGAATTCTTCCTCAGTATTCAAAGACTGTTTTAGGCTGAGAGCTTATATCTCATTCTGTCACAGTCCACAGATATTTTATTGAAGATGAAAGTTAAAAAGATACCAAACACTGTGGCTTTCAGTGTCATGTTGGTAACTCTCACTCTTCAGCAAGAAGCAGACAAACTCTTTGGTCTTCTTAGTATTAATGGGCTTGCAAAATGTTTTTTTTTTTTTTCTGCTTCTTATATTCCTCTGGGAGCTCTGTGGCCCATATGCTGTCCTACCTAACAGTATATTGTAGCTTTATTTTTCTGAACTGCTGGGAAAATGGCATTTAAGGATGGCAGCACATGTATCTTCACCCTAGGAATATTGTCCTGCTGGTAAATACCGAATGGCTTAATTCAAATACTATAATATGCTCACAGTGTAAGAGGTAATGCAGTTAATTTTCTTTCCCCTATGATGACAAGTGAAAACCTTTGGTCATAGTATACTGTCAGAGAACTTTGTGCATCTCTTTGTATAGCCAGGGAGTCCAGGTGTTTGCTTATATGTCTCCAAGAAATTTTGCCTGTCAGTTGTCCTGAGATGACATTTTTTTCTGGTGTCTGGGAACACAACCTTTCCTACTCATTAAAGATAGGACTACTGGGATCAGCTTTGGGTGAATTTCACAGAGGACACCTACTTCTGTAGTGTGCTTTATCCCAGTTTTCTGGTGGAGCTACCCCAACTAGACAGTTAAATTCATCATAGCAACAGAAAATATCTGCATATTCCTGTGACACTTAGCCACTTGCAAAGACAAAGAGTACGAAGGTAGGAAGAACAGTAATCGAGACATCAGCATCATTAATGGAGGGAGCTGTTTTGTCCTAGTTACTCAACTTTTGCTGTGTTATCTCTGGGTATAGGAGGAAGGAAAATCTTGTTTCTGCTCAAATTGTAATGAACAGCACATTAAACTAAAGGTAGAGTCTCCATGCGTTCACCTCTTCCCGAGCTGGGGAATGCTTCTCTCAAACTTGATGAGACAATGGAATATGACAGAAATTACCTTGTTTGGCTCCACGTAGAAAAAAAAAATATTTTCAAGTGAAGCATTTAGGAACATTTTTCACTGTTTTTCACATTTTTACTATGTTTCACATAGGAACATAGCAGTTCCCTGAGTGGATCAGATAAGCTGTTCAGTTTGTCTAGCTTGCTTCTACTCTTGGAAAGAAGCATCTAGAAAACCTTTACTAGGCATATCTTCACTACAGGCAAAAATTTTTCTTCTCTGGAACATGGTGCTTAAGCCTGGAAACAGATGATGTCTTCAGGAACTCTTAATACTTTTTACCATTACAGATCTTAAACATGTGCATTACTTACATTTCTATTGCAAACTTGTAAGCTCTTCATTCCATTAATGTCTTTCGGCAAACACTGGGCAAAAAGCAGAATAGTGCTCAGGCCTTGCAGTTTCTTCAGTGGTTTAGCTACCTGTTTTCCTTATTCCTCCTGGAGCACTGTAAATCAATGAGAGGGATATTTTTCTATTTATAAGAAGGCTAAGTGCAAAATCTGATAGAAGCACATTCTTGGTGATCTTTTCCCCTGATGAACAGGCTCACAATGTGAACTATTTTATTTGCACAGTTTTCCATCTTGCATTTCTGTACAGCTCAGGGTAAAACTTCAATTAGCATGTTACTTGGAATGAGCTTGAAGCGTTTGTTCTATATTTTATATTGAGCTTGGGCTCCTGTCTGCTGCTGACAAATGGCTTGTTAACATATTGTTTTTGAAGCACAGTTTGCATTTCTGTGAACCAGGGATTAAGCACTGTGTGTAGATTAGGAATAATTTATATCTCATTAATAATAGATGGATTCTTTCTCTACTGCTTCAGATTTTGTTTTGCATGAGAACAGCAGAGTATTCCCCAGTGATGACAAAGAAGAGCATTTCTCAAGTGCAAATAACATGAAAACCCTTAAATTGGAGCAATTTATGTATTAACCACTTGCTTACTGACCAGAAAATTAGTTCTGACCAAGTAATGTGCTGTCTTTTGGAGACTTGGACATAGCTGGATATTATGTTTAATTCATCTAAATGGGTATGCTTCCAAGCCTATGAAAAGTAGTTTAGCTTAGCAAAAGTACATTGGTATAATAAACATTTAGCTATATTTAAGTAGTACTGATAGAACTTTTATTTAAATGTGTTAATAATGATCTGTACTGAAATGTAGTCTGTAAGAACCATGTAATGTGCATTTTAATGAAAATCTTATCTTTACAATCTGTTTTATGCTTAACATGTAACAATACATACAAACAAAAAGAACTGTGCCATAATAAGACCATTAGCTGGTTTTGGTTTCTAAGTATTCAATTATGCCTTTCTTCATTGTTTGACTGCTTTGTAGCTGTAGGCAGAAATAAGTATTTTTGTTGTGAATGGTTTATTTAGGTTGGTGATCTTTATTGGGTGGGCTGACAGAGTGCTTTGCTATAAATAATTTCAATCATTTTAATGGCAACTTTGCAATCAGAGAGAAGCCAAGAACAAATAATATGTATTTGATGACATAGATATTCTTTAAAATAAATGTTCTTTCTCCCCTTCATTAAGGAAGAAATGGATTATGAAGTGAATTAATGAAGAAAACCTTCCTGCAGTCTGAGCCTGCTTTGCTGAAAAGAACCGCTATTTAAACAAGGTGTTAAACCCAGGTCACTTCTGCCCATCAGTAGCATCTGTGCAGAAAATCCCTCTGTCCTCATAAACCCATCTTGTCCTACTAAAGTGCCTTCTACTATCCAGACTGCGCAAATTGTGTATGAGCATCATGGGCAAAATCCAATACCTGCAGAACTCCAGAAAGTTACTCTTCTGGTTTAAGCAGGCAAGGAACTGTCTCCACATAGGATTTTATCATTGCTGCACAATTCAAAGGCAATGAAAGTTGCACACATGAAGCACAAGCAGTTCAAAGTCTTTCTCAGTTGCTTTACTTATCACTACAAGTGTCTGTTGCACAAAAGAGCATCCATGTGGGATGCTGCTGAAGGAGGGGGTGCCATGAGAAAGGAAAAGATGTGTGTCTGCTGTTCCTTTACAAATCTGTCCTGAATCAGGAAGATGGAGGCATTGAAATGACAACGGTGTCTATCCTTAAACAAGTCAACTGTAGCTGCTCCAAATGTAGGTTTGTACCTGCCAGGCTGTATGGCAGGTACATTTTTTAGAGTACTGCTGTGTGTGCTTGCCTCCTTCCTTGCAGACATCAGTAACTTTGTTGGGGTAGACAGAGAAGAGTTCATCTGTATTGTGGTCTGAAAATAGCCCTTATGGAAAAGTTCTGCAGAAGTAAAGCAAGATGGCTCTATTTAATAAAAAATAAGAACAAAGTAGAAATTACCACATAATACTTAAGAGAACATTAAAATTTTGACATGTTTTTGGGGATGTCTTACAAGATTGTGTTGGGTTGACCCTGTCTGGAGGCCAGGTGCCCACCAGAGCCACTCTGTCACTGCCCTTCTCAGCTGGGCAAGGGAGAGAAAATATAACGAAAGGCTCCTGGGTCGAGATAAGGGCGGGCAGAGGTCACTCACCAGTTACCGTCACGGGAAAAACAGACTCAACTTAGACAACTATTCATCTAATTTATTATCAATGAAACCGGAGTTGAGTAATGAGAAATAAACCCAAACCTTAAAACACCTCCCCCCCACCCCTCCCTGCTTCCCAGGCCCAACTTCACTCCCCATTTCTCTCCCTCCTCCCCCACAGCGGCACAGTGGGATGGGGAATGGGGGTTGGGGTCAGTTCATCACACGATGTCTCTGCCGCTCCTTCCTCCTCAGGGGGAGGACTCCTCACACTCTGCCCCTGCTCCAGCCTCGGGGCCTCCCACGGGAGACAGTCCTCCACCAACTGCTCCAACGGGAGTCCTTCCCACGGGCTGCAGTTCTTCACCAACTGCTCCAGCGTGGGTCCCTCCCACGGGGTGCAGCCCTTCAGGAACAGACTGCTCCAGCGTGGGTTGCCCACAGGGTCACAAGTCCTGCCAGCAAACCTGCTCCGGCATGGGGTCCTCTCTCCATGGGGCCACAGGTCCTGCCAGGAGCTTGCTTCAGTGTGAGCTTCCCACGAGGTCACAGCCTCCTTTGGGTACCTCCACCTGCTCCAACGTGGGGTCCTCCATGGGCTGCAGGGGGACAGCCTGCTTCACCATGGCCTTCTGCAGGGGAATCTTGCTCCGGCACCTGGAGCACCTCCTCCCCCTCCTTCTGCAGTGACCTTGGTGTCTGCAGAGTTCTTCCTCTCACATCTTCTCACTCCTCTCTCTGGCTGCAAAAGCTGTCACTAGGGTTGGGTTTGGTTTTTTTTTCCCTTCTTAACTCTGTTTTCACAGAGGTGCTACCACTGTCACTGATGTGCTCAGCCTTGGCCAGCGGTGGGCCCATCTTGGAGCTGTCTGGCATTAGCTGTGTTGGACCTAGGGGAAGCTTCTAGCAACTTGTTGCAGAATCCACCCCTGTAGCCCCCCACCCCCCCTCCGCCACCAAAACCTTGTCACGCAAACCCAGAACAATGGCTCTGCCTAAGGACAGCATTTCACAGCTAATAAAGAAACATCCATAAATGGAAAAGGATGTGGAATTCTGAAATATTAACCCAATTTATACCCTTGAGTTATGGGTGAATACAAATCTGAAGTGAGTTGTTATTTTATCTAGGTCAGTTAATTCATGCTTCTCTTATGTATGATTCAGATGGGAATACAGCAATCGCCTGGCATTAAAAGATGTCTAGAAAATGTATTAATTTTGGCTAAAGAATGGGTGATTTTTACTTTCTTGGCAGGTAGTCTCCTGCTGTCCTTTTCCACCAAGAACTCACGATCACAATCCTTCAATGTCCTTCTTGTTCTCCAAAATCCCTCATCAAACAGCTGTGTTTACAGTTACTGACTAGAGAAGACTTCCGACTCCCTATTAGTTACACTTTTTAAACTCTGTATTCATTTCTCTATCCCTTTCTCACCCTATGATCCTCATCCTACCCCATTTGTGTGTTTAATTTGCTTTTTAAATCTATCATCTCAAATGGCCCAGCCTTCTCAGAGGAGGGATTCTCAGTCTTTTATATTGTACTGCATCTAGTGCTGTGGATCCCAACTACTCCTTCTGTGCTACTGTGATATTTATACTAAATGATATTACGCTAATAAGCAGATTATTGCTTTCTGTGTGAAAGTTGCTACTTTCTGGTAGCAACTGGTGAAGTAGCTACTTCTGGTGAAGTAGCTATATTGAGACATTAACACTGTTTGCAGCCCAGCTGAGAACCCTGTCTCTATCCAGGTGGAGCCAGATATTTTGAGACATTTCGAGACATTTCAGCATCTGAAATATTTCATTCATTTTTTTTCCCATCAGCTTCCTGAATATGTGCTTAAATAGCTCACGGAGATAATCCAACTACCAAACAATAAGGGAATCTTTAGCTTCCATTTTAAAATTATAGAGAAGAAATGAACAAACAAAAACCTCAGTGTACTGATGACACTGTGTGAGATCTACCAAATGCTATGTAAAAGTAAAAACAGATGGCTGTTATTCGAAAGTCTTTCCCAGATGAAAAGTCAGTTGTCTAATCAACATGCATGCAATGAATGTATTGTAATGCTGTGAATGGCCAGTTGTGCTTTGTACTTTGATCACTTTCCTTAATATAGCTGGAGCTGAAATTATCTAATTTGATCATGAATCACAAGGGCTTCAAAAAGCAAGGAAAAAAATAAAGGCTTTTAAAGAAGTTGTGCTAGACAAATAAAACAAAAAAGGTTTAACATTTTTTTATATTCCCTTTTATGAGCACACAAAGATTGCCAAAATTATAATACACAGTATAGACTAGTACATGGGCCTAAGAACAGAGAAATTACTTCTATTTGTAGGTGATGATTTTCACAGAAAATAGGCAACTTAAAGAAGAACTGAGTGTCTCTCTAAAAACAAGTATTATGGTCAATTTACAGAACAGCACAAATAATATGGATGTTTTTCCTTCTCAAAGTGTTTCTAAATAACTGAATTTATCCTGGCCATGTACTGTGTAAATTCTTCATTCTTTGCCTTGCTGTCTGCACAGCTTCTTTGACAAACACAGCTCAAAGAGTCTCTTTCCTTCTTTAGTCTCCACCTGGGTTAATTGTGACAATCTGTTAATATTTAGTTTTTTAAAAGAATGTAGAATAACAAAATATATGCCAAACATCTTGAGACCTGAGTTAAATACTTTGGTTATCTACTGATTACTCTTTATCTCATCGTATTGAAATCTATGGGCTTACTCTTGATTGTATTTATAAAGGTTTGAATGAAAGCTGTAATTGAACCACCTTAAATGATAAAATTGACCACATATAAGTAATAAAATTTGGTTACTGAATATTTAACTGTGACATGACTGTGTGAAAGTTGCATCAATGCGGACTGGCCTGTTGAACCAAGTGTTTTTTGGTTTTCCGTCAGCAACCTTGATTTTCAGTTAGTCAGTTAGTCTTAACTAGCATTGAAGCAGTAGGCTGAAGTGCTCTTGTGGATCTGGCTGGAAGTTTTAGCCTAGGGGGTAGCACAATATACTTGGCGGTGTAGCGTTGGTTAATGTAGAAAAGGTTAGTTTAAATTCATTTCAGAGGTAGCAGCAAGATTTGTTATGTCTTCTCAGCTGTTTGGCTGCTAATCCCAAGCTAAGTGGCAATAATGAATTGAAAAGATGATAGCATTGATACCTGCAGCGAAATCTATGATATATTTTTTCTCTTATTCTCAAACCATCAGTGCAATATACAGTGTGTTGTATTCCTTCTCCTAATAGCCACCCCACTGCATCTTAAAACATTAAAGAACAAAAGTATTCTGTATCAGAAAATTGAGAACTTTTTCTGTCCTCTATAGGCTTAAAATGAGCCCCAAAAAGTTTTTAGGCAATGTAGGATGTAGTATGGAGAGAAAGGCATTACAAGGTTTCAGCTCTCTGCTGCACAAATAGCATGCTTTCCAAGACTCTTTAAATTTTCAGTGGTTTGTGAATGGAAAGCAGCCATTTTACAAGAACCAATTAAGAAGAATTAGTCAAATTTACTGTAATGATAATATATTGATTAACATAAATACTAAACTATTTAGAAGGCTGGCATAAAATCAGTTTTCAATCAATCAAATGTAAGGTGATTGTGGCCTTTAAATTTTTTAACATTCTGCTTTAAAAGAGTCTAGACATAGTGGCTTATTTCTTTTCTTACTAGAAAAAATAATTAACAGACACTAGGTCTATCCTTTGAACTTTAAATGAAACAAATACTGCCCATGATTTTTTGTGATGTCCATTGCACTGGAGCCTAAGTTTTCTATTAATTCTTTAAAGGAAGTCAATTCAAGTTCAAACACATTTGTTAAAAGGCAAGCCTTTGTCTTGATCACATTGTCATGGCAAGGAAATGCCTATTCTCAGGGTAGTTCACCTTTCCACATGCATTACAGATTTTTTTAAAGTATAAGTCTACATGGGCTACATGGAGATGGGAAATCTCTGGGAGAAGTGCTGCACTGAGTGTCATGTTGTATCCTATCTTCAAAGGACTTGTAAGAGCAGCTAGACAAGAAGACATTTAGGTCTATATGTACTGAAACTCCAGTGCTAGTCTTACTGCATAGTAGAATTTGCTTTCATGCTATGGATTTTCGTGGGGTCTTAGGTTGTCAAATAAAGTATTTCCTTTGAGATTATAGGTATTTGGATGTTCCCCAGAGCAGCTAGAAAACGTACATTTTGAAAGAGTTCATCTCTGGTGTCCTGGAGGTATAGTCTACCCCTGTTGCACGTAAGTTACTTTGAGGGAGAATGGGGATATGTTGAGGATGTAGCTACAACATTTGCAGGCCCGATGGTACCCTAATCAATAACAGTTCATCAGGGGTGCAGGACTGCTTTTCCAGCTGTGTTGGGTTGACCCTATCTGGAGGCCAGGTGCCCACCAGAGCCACTCTATCACTGCCCTTCTCAGCTGGGCAAGGGAGAGAAAATATAACGAAAGGCTCCTGGGTCGAGATAAGGGCGGGGAGAGATCACTCACCAGTTACCGTCACGGGAAAAACAGACTCAACTTAGACAACAATTCATCTAATTTATTATCAATGAAACCGGAGTTGAGTAATGAGAAATAAAATCAAATCTTAAAAACACCTCCTGCCACCCCTCCCTGCTTCCCAGGCCCAACTTCACTCCCCATTTCTCTCCCTCCTCTCCCCCAGCGGAACAGGGGGACGGGGAATGGGGGTTGTGGTCAGTTCCTCACACGCTCTCTCTGCCGCTCCTTCCTCCTCAGGGGGAGGACTCCTCACACTCTGCCCCTGCTCCAGCCTCGGGGCCCTCCCACGGGAGACAGTCCTCCACCAACTGCTCCAACGGGAGTCCTTCCCACGGGCTGCAGTTCTTCACCAACTGCTCCAGCGTGGGTCCCTCCCACGGGGTGCAGCCCTTCAGGAACAGACTGCTCCAGCGTGGGTCGCCCACGGGGTCACAAGTCCTGCCAGCAAACCTGCTCCGGCATGGGGTCCTCTCTCCACGGGGCCACAGGGCCTGCCAGGAGCTTGCCCCAGTGTGGGCTTCCCATGGGGCCACAGCCTCCTTCAGGTGCCTCCACCTGCTCCAATGTGGGGTCCTACATGGGCTGCAGGTGGCTATTTGCTCCCCCATGGCCCTCCACGGGCTGCAGGTGGAATCTCTACACCCCCTCATCCTCCCTCCATGGGCTGCAGGGGGACAGCCTGCCTCACCATGGTCTTCTCCAGGGGCTGCAGGGGAATCTCTGCTTTGGCGCCTGGAGCACCTTCTCCCCCTCCTTCTGCACTGACCTTGGTGTCCACAGAGTTTCTTACATCTTCTCACTCCTCTCTCCAGCTGCAAAAGCTCCCTCTAACTGGTTTTTTCCCTTCTTAACTCTGTTATATCAGAGGCGCTACCATTGTCACGGATTGGCTTGGCCTTGGCCAGCGGCGGGTCCGTCTTGTAGCCGGCTGGCATTGGCTCTGTCAGACACAGGGGAAGCTTCTAGCAGCTTCTTGCAGAAGCCAACCCTGTAGCTCCCCCCCCCTCCGCTACCAAAACCTTGCAATGCAAACCCATTACACCAGCTTAAAATTATAGATATCTGATATGGACTTCTGTGCTCTGTTTTCTTCGCTGGCTGCTTCTAAATCTGCTCTTGGCACAGAACAAAAGGGATCACCTGCATCTTGAATAGTTATTATATGCCTATGGCAGCAGCAAGAGGGCGAGTGAGAATATGAAGGTATCTACAGAAATGACAGCATGCAGAAGATGTTGCAAACCTTTTTTGCTAAATCAACCACAAAAGACATTCGACCATGTTTCACTAGTATGTAGAGCTGTTGAAAAGTTACAGGGTTGAAGAGCTGTGTGGTCAAAAGTTTGACTGTCTGATGTATAATTTCTTTCGCATTTACTGTATTGATTTTTTTCATTCTCTCCTTAATTACCACTGTTCCACCTACACAAGTAGTGAAAGACTCAGGTTCCAAAATAACAATTTTTTTTTTCTATAATAAGTGAATACATTTTTCTTTTTTAACATAAACTAATTCTGTCTGAATCTGAAATGCATTTTGATTTAAATGGGAGAGCAGTGACATTTCTAAAATTAATATTACTATATTTTGATCTATTTTTACATGAAATAATCTGGAATTCTGCAGTTTTGTAGATGAAGCTTAGCAGCCAGTCTCTCTGTGGTTTAGATAAAGATTAATGCAGGGGCTTATTTTCAATGGTGTGGACAGAATTTCATGACTCGCTTACAGAACTGCTCACACATCACAAAGTTTTAGGTCCTGCAAAGGCAGCAAGTAACAGCATTCACCAAGACCACAGGAACATGCACAGGGTGGCATTGTTTGTATGAAGCAGCAAGATCACAGGAAAGGATATAGTGTGCCTCCTTCCCAAACCACATGGTTAGTTCAGGAGTGTTGCTAAGAAATGTGACTGGGGTCCTGAGCTTGGTTGATTCTGCGTGGACTTGTTCAAAAGGAGGGATGAACAGGAGAAGCTTTCTTATGATTCTGCAAACCAGACAGTTGGGATATAGCATGACCTTGTTGTGAAAGAAAACAGTCATTGGTGCTGAGTGGACTGTTGAAGATAGTTACAAGAAAAACAAAAAGGAGAGCCATTACATCTGGATACCAAAAAGGTAGTTCTGGACGTGCAAAGGAGACAATGGGATAAGGGGCTTTATAACTACTTCATGTTCGCATACAGCTCCAATAGAAATGTCCACTCTAGTTAATGTAGAGATTCAGATTTATTCTGATGTCTTAAATCAAGATCATATCCATTTCATAGACATATCATTTTCCTGAATTGTCGTCTTCTTCCAGTTCCTCTGGTTATGGTGTCAGTCTGGAATCCAGGCTAGCAGAGATCTGATCTCCACATTCATTTTGAAAGGCCACAAAAGAAATCTTGCAGAAAAAAGTAGGAGGGATTAGTGAGCATAAAATAAGAAATCATATAATTCTGTTGCAAACCCTAGGCAGAAATGATTCTTGCTGAGTAAACATGAAGAACTGATGAACACTCTATCCAGTGCTGGATTAAATACAAATGATAAATAATGTTGCTCTCAAAATCAAAGCAGCCACTAGTTCTGAACAATTCTCCACTATACTAGAGGAGTGCAGCCCTTGAAGTCTACATTTGGAAATCCTGAGAGTAGACTTCAAAGCCTGTTGGCTAACGCTTCTGGTATTCTAAAAGTGTTAGATTTGCTCTGTGACTTTTTGCTAACTGAGGTTGCATGATCATAAAATTAATAACTTAGAGTACTTACAGGTAATTTACAATATCTATAAAATATTGAATATATATGAATATAATGCTAGTATTACTGTGTGGGAGAGTTGATGAGAATAGCAATTAACTGATGTTTGTGAATCTTTTACAGCCTTGTGTGGAAGATGTTATATACAGCAAGTGCCAAATACAATGATTATCATCAGCAATATAGTTCTGACTCTAATTAGATGATTGAAGGGCAAGCCCTTGAACAATGCTGCACAGGACAGGCTGTTAATCACTGAATCTCTTAAAATTTTCTTTTTATTAGCATGTTAAATGAATTAAGGGAACAGCTATGTACTGCATTTTCTTTTTGCTTAGAATTATTTTCTCTAATATAATTGTCATGAAACCTGCCTTGGGATTGTTTTTGCTTTGATTTACCTCAAAATTACTTGCTTTGAAGGAGTATAGGTTTTCTCTGCAAGCAGAAACAGTGATTGATGATCCTTGCTTACTGTAGTCCACCCAGCACTCAGGAGCATAAATACAGTTAATATTTGCACGTTTGCTGTAGTTTTAGTTTGTGGACAGGCTTACTGTCTGCATGGTATTTCTCTAAGATTTTTTGCAGTAAATTGCAGACCACAGAAGCTCAAAAATTCTAATGCACCGATACCACCTGTTGTCTTGAGCCTCAGCTAGGACTTCCTGTCATCTGTCTGCACCTGTGGTACTTAAGGATTATTAATCACAGTGCTCACACAAGTGATATATACGTAAAAAATGGGTTGTAGCTTTAGTCATATGCTCTTAAACAAACCTTGTATGTTCAATTCCTATGATAAAATTGCCTAATATGTAGACAATGTCTTCTCTCTTTGCCTCCCTAACACCGTCCTTTGAAGGACAGCTGCACCTGAGGAATTGTGCAGGGATAAATTAAGAGACTTTTGTTTCAGCTTTTGAACAAAGTCCACATTCACCTCAGAGGTTTCAGCTTGGCAGTAAGGAGGATGGGCAGTCTGTCATATTCCAGTTTGAAGAAGGCATGCAATCTCTTAGAGAATTGTCCTTTCATATTCTAACGTCAGATCAACATACATATGCGTGTGCATGCTCACACATGTGAGTCTGAGAAGGGGGTCATCAACAGTATTGTCTTCAAAGTGAAACTCAAAACAACATTAGACACAGTAGTAGAAATTACTTTTATAATAGCAGATAACAGTGGTGCCCTACTGAGATCAAGGCTTTTGTCTTCAATGGTCTTCAATGAGCAGATACCTCTATTTTGTAACACAGAGAGGTAGTTTCAGACCAGGGAAGTTTGTGGTTTGGGGTTTTTTTTCCCTCTGTATATATTTTTTACACTATTTTGGTTTCTACTGATAAAATACTGACACAGTACTCAGCTGGTAACCTAGTCACAGTTCGTATTCTTCGTTAAGAGGGAAGAAACAGGAAAGTAGAACTATCAGAGGAAATCTTGGTTTATCTGCTTGTATCACACATCACTGAAACTGTTTATCTGTGCAGATACAGCTGGTAAGAAGTGATATTGTATAGTGTCCTCTTAGTCAGACCAATGCGAAGAAGTCCTGATGTGCTGGCACATGTTATCTCTTCACTGTGCAGCAAACCTTTGCTCCAGGCTCAGTGAAGTGAGCTCCGTGCTGTTTGCGGTTGTGTTCAGGTGCAGGTGATCTACTGTTTCTGTGGAACTTTGTAATAAGGCTACCTTGGCATGCTCACGGTTGTAAGGCTCTGATAACAAGTGAATGTCGCAAACATCCATCTTGACCTAAGCAGGGATAAACTGATAATGAGGGAATGTGGCAGACATCTGTGTCGGCCAAGGACAGAACCTGTGGAGGCAGGATACCGTCTTGTGAGCCCCTTCCCCTATTACTGAAACATGCAGACAACAGACCATCTGTGTCCTGTGCGTGTGTGCCCATGAAAGGCCATCACTCAGTCGACCCTGAAGTGGGGGGGGGGGGGGCAGTGAAACCCCCATGAACCCCACAACCCACGGACTCATTTCCAGAATGTTCCTGAGCACATACTGTGCCTGCTCAGTGATGACAGACCCCCGCCTATACAGAGCATTTTAGGTTATAAAAAGGGGAAACACAAGTTTTCGGTGGGCACCCACCACCTGAGGGGTACATCTAGGAGCAGAGAACATCGCTGGATCCAAGGGTGGTGATATCTTTCTCTCTCTCTCTTTCTTTCTCTTTCTTTTCGTCTCTATCACTCTCTTCATCTCTAACTTCATTTTTGGCACATTGGGACAATATTGTCACAAGTTTTGCTAAGCCGTTACCTTTTGTAGTTCTGCTAAGCTTTAAGGAAATTTGTGATTTGTTTGAACCTCTAGAGTAATTGTCATTACTTCTGATTACTGTGCAGAGAATTAAAAAGTTAACCTCACCCTAACCCACTGAGTGGGACGGGGCACACGTTCTGTGAATAAGAAGGGTTACAGCTCTGCCCTGGCATTGCAATATGAGTGGAATGGGCCAGACAAGAATATGTATGAACATACTGCTTAATGACACTGAGGTCATGTCACCACCTGTGTCAGCTCCTGAAATAATGTGTCACAAAAAATGGAGCTGCAGTTAGGTCATTTTGAATGATGGCTTTCTGACACATATAGATTCATAGTCCTAGATTTCCTGCATAGACCACACTCTCTCTATAGATAAGAAAAGACCTCCTCTTCAAGACTTTTTTCTTTTTTCTGAAGTAACATATGGCCCCTCTCTCCCTTCGCTGTATTTCCACCAGGGAGGAGCTAACTAGCTTACTAACTGTATATATTTTGAATGTCTTGTAATTTGGACAGCTTAGTACTTTCTCTATTTAAGCACCAACTTTTTTCTTTTTTTTTTTTTCTTAATTTTTTTGTCATATTATTACCCTAATGGAATCTGTATGCATCTGGAATTAGAATTATCAGGTCTTTTTCATTCTTTCCCTTTCTTGCTCTCTGTTTCCTTGTCTCACTGTGTTTGTGGATGTACATGCATATGTAAATAGAGATTCTTAGCACTTTGCCTTTCTCTAGTGAAGAAAAGGCTTATTTTATGGTCAAATCAATTAGGAATCTCTGTGTATGAAATTCTTATCTGACTGACTTCAGCAAAAAAGATGTTATGGTAATGTTCACTAAATACATAGGTTTTCCATATGAAATAAAATTAGGCTTTTAATTAAAATTTTCAGTAAATATAGTCTGGAGTTACTTTCTTCCACATCTCCTAATAGCAAAAGCTAACGTCTCAGATTTTTAGGAGGAGGGTAAGATCAGTCCTTCTTTTCTTCCAATATTACATCCTTAACCCTGCTGATATGAGTAGCTCTGCTACTTCAGTTAGTAGTTCTTCACTTTGTGTGAAGAATAAAAAGAGTGCTGTGTCTCTGGGTGTTTGCTTAGGAAAAAGTCACAGTTCCTTGTCTGACCATTGGCTCAAGAATCCTCAGTACGGCAGTGATACCTTAGATCAAATGTCTTAATTTAATTATCCAAATATGACACAAACTGATTTCAAGATCTGAATGCAGTTTTTCTGGCATATGCTGTGGACTAAAGTTTAGTGGAAAATATCATAGAACAGTAGACAAGTTAAGGTCCTCCACTGTGCTCTGTCAAGGTACCTCAAGACTCATCTGTAACAGAGGTAACCAGCATGAGAGAAAAGTCTATTTTATTCTCCATATCTTTATTCATTGTCTTCTCAGCTAGCCTTGCTACTATGGATGTGAACATGACATGGATATTGCTGCACTGCAAGTAGAAATGGATTTCAGTCATTTCACACAAGCATCTTTGATGCTGGCAATTACATTCAATTCCTGCTACTCCAGCTGTGCCACTTCCTCTCTTGCTATACTGTATAAAAATTCTGTATACAGACCTATGTAAGCTGCAAATGGCAGGTCTACTGTTTGAGATTTACAGCTACAAATTAGAGTTTATCTGCACAAATGGACTGGTGGTACAAACTATTTTCTCTTCATGAGATATTAGATTTGGGTACTTGATCTGCTTCTATTCTGTTGAATTATTCATGGTTGTAGACTTAACTACTGTACCCCATCTTGCTTCTTGACTACATTTTAGCATTCATTCAAAGTCTGAGGTATTGAAGCTAATTTTTAAATTCAACAGAGAACAATCTCCAAAGTCTCCTGCTTATGCAGACAACTTCTTAAGTTGTCTTATTGATCTGTGGCTACAAAGACTTTTGTTTTCATATTGTATGCTACATTTTCAGATATATACCCTTTGTTGTGGTTATATTTCTCACAGCAGCCTCTTTTTGTCTCCCTTTGCTTCATTAATCTGCATTGACTTGTGGTGACATTGAGGTATTGGAGAAAGAAATGATCTTTTATGAGAGAACAGAACAGAGAGATTACTTTATTTGATTCCTCTTCTGTGCTAATATAAAGACTCCCTTTCTAGGGCATTGGGTTCAGTGAGGAGCTTAATAGTAATTTAAAATCAAACAGCAATGAAACCATGTCGTAATACCTGACATTACTTCTACGCAGTAGATCACAGTAGCTTGCCATACAGAGGTGACAAAACTGACAAGAAGGAACCTATTGCTGTATTGGGTGGGCTTGGAGTCTGATCCATGGCTGATCCCACTTCATAGCTGAGAAATATTTTATATTTGCTTCATCCATTTGGTCCAACTTTATCTAGAGAATCAAGCTTGTTCTTCACAGATTCTGGAAATAGACTGGATAGTATTAATTAAAAATTGAAGAGTTTTTCTTGCTGTCAAAATATGGTAGATGGTACAGAAAGGTAGCAGAGCTCTGTGCCATCATCCTTAACAGGTTTGTAGAGCAGTATTAAGTAATTCTTCTACTCAGTCATGCACTGCAGTACCTGGTGCTCACATAAATTTCTCACATCTGTACAGAGAATGCCTTTTTAACTCTTTGGAGTAACTTAAACCTTTTGGTTTCCCCAACAGACAAAGTATATCATATACCTTGGCCACCACCCGGGATTTAGAAAAATCCGCACAGTTAATTCAAGCATTGTCTTTTACTGACCCTCTTTGAATTTATCAGGAGTTGTTTCTTTAGAGCTCTTTGATACCTTCCCTGTGCCTTCCTTGTAACCTTTGAGTTATATGAAGACAATAACAAAATACCCAATCCAGCCATATGGCAACTGTCCCTGTTACCAACTTCCATATGTTTTTACAGATCAGCCCAATGTTTTTTGTGACACTTCAGTGAATCCTGAACTTCATACTACAAATTCATGCAGAGATGGAGAACATAACTGTATTTTTCAATTATATTGAGATAATCAGTCATTTGTTGGGACTTACAAAGATTGTTTAGCTACTTTATTCAGTGACACAGATTTTAAAGAGCCATTAAGGAAGAGGAAATAAATACCCAGTATATATCTCTGTGGTGAGTTTGCTTGGGTTCCTTAAAGGAAAAAAGGACTTTCATAAATTAGTAGCTCCAGGAACCTATTCACCATACTTGATTGAGAGTTATTGCCATTTACAGTATTATACTGCAATTTGACTACTCAGGATACAAATGGAGATTACAAAGAAAGAAATGATGCTATAGTTAATGACTACTCATATTAAATATTTTTATTATTACATGTATATAGAAATCCCACTGTTCTGTGAGCTCCAGAAATGCATACATAGTTATGGTCCACAAATTCTCAATTTAACAAAACCAAATTGGAAACCATAAGTATGTTTCATTATTTTTCCTCTTATGATCTTGTCTGATCATGTATCAAATCAATTCAGGTACTGCATTCTTGTTTAAAGGGCAACTTCAATGAAGATTTAGACTTGACAGTAATTTTTCTACTGAGTCCTCATTGCCACTGTAGGTGAAAAATTTTTTTACAGATTTAAAGTATGACAATTCCCAATTCAAGAAAACAACTAGCCCCCATTTTGGTGGAATAGCTTGACCAGAACATGCTGCTGCATCATGAATTCAGTATGAGTGAAAAATCTCTTTTTTTTAGAAATTAGAAGTTCAAGAATTTCTGTCAAGAATATCATCATAGCAATTATTCAGTGAGGAATGGTTTTAAAGTCTGTTAAAGTCAATGAAAGATTTTGGTTTCCTTTTTTTTTTCCTTTTTTTTTTTTTTTTTTTAAATTTACTTCAGTGATTTGGGTCAAACTATATGGACCATGGGGTCATGTGCATTACAGCAGAAACCATAGCAATGTCCTCCAAGAGCTGGCTTCAACCTACACAGACATCTGCAGTGTGGGATTGTATCCTGCCAGAGTGCCTTTGAGTTAGCGGGATCTTAGGATGAGTTGAGAGATGTTTGCATGTGCTCTCCCAACAGTTCAGGTCAAAACAAACCCCTTAACAAAATCCGTATGAAGACTTTTCAGGGGTATGTAGGTGTTTCCTTGAAGGTGTGCTTCAGAGGCAACTTGGATGGATTTATTTTTAAGAACACAATTTTAGTAGTAAAACCAACCTTGAATAGAGTATAAATGTGTAAAGATTATTAGAATATAAATGTATCATATTTTCTGTATTAAAAAGCAGTGTTGTCTTGTTGCATCTCATTTTTATGAGCAGAATAGGCTAATTTTTCATCTAACATGAACGTGAAAAAAAAAATATAAGGGGTATATTAACTGCTGAAATATTTTACCATGTTCAGTATCTATGATTTTGGGGTGTATCAACTTTCAAGAATTAAACAAAAGCAATAAGGAAAATGATCCTATAATACAGTTTTAGTTTTTAAGCCATGCTTTCTTAACACTACTAAGATTTTTTTGTAAATTTATGTTTAACTGTTATCACAAAGTCTTAAATTTATTTGTTCCTAAATTTCAGCAGAAGGTTGTTTCTTAATAGATTCTAACTAAATTCTACACTTAATTTATTTAATATTAGAAGTATCTTAGCAACTGTTCACTACAATATCACTTTCTGAATGAAATGGTTGAAAGTACTGAAATATCTTTAGTGTCCCAATCTATAAACTAAAAATAATACTAAGCATCAGATCCATCTTAGCTCTGTGCCACGCAAGAGTTAAGAATTATAAGACATTAATTCTGTTTCCCATTGGTGGAATTTAGGCTCTCAAAACACATAGCTCAGCAACACATTGACCCACTGATGTAAATGGCCAAACTTGTATTTCAGCAGTCTTTTTCCACCTCCACCTTGCCCTTCTCGCTGTTATCCTTTTTCTTTGGATTCACTCTGTTCTACATTCACATGCACACAAATACACCCTTTGAAAATAGTTCAAATTCCTGCTAAAGGTAGTCTCTTGTGGTCCTAATTGCCAGTTATGGTATGACTATTTGCTATATGGAATATGGGGTACTTTGAAGACTTCTCCTATCTGAAATAGGAAGAATTATAGAATGGTTTGGGTTGGAAGATACCTCAAAGATCATCTAGTTCCAACCCCCCCCTGCTACGGGCAGGAACACACTCCACTAGACCAGGTTGCCCAAAGCCCCATCCAGCCTGGCCTTGAACTCTTCCAGGGAAGAGGCATCCACAACTTCTGTGGTAAACCTGTTCCAGTGCCTCACCACCCTCACGTAAAGAATTTCTTCCTTACATGTAATCTGAATTGACCCTCCTTCAGCTTAAACCCACTACCCCTTGTCCTGTCACTACACACCCTTCTAAACAGTCCCTTTCCAGCTTTCTTGTAGGCCCCCTATAGGTACTGGAATGATGCTATAAGGTCTCCCCGGAGCCTTCTCTTCTCCAGGCTGAACAACCCCAACTCTCTCAGCCTGTCCTCATAGGAGAGGTGCTCCAGCCCTCTGATCACCTTCATAGACCTCACCTGGACTTGCTCCAACAGCTCCATGTCTTTCTTGTACTGGGGCCCCCAGAGCTGGATGCAGTACTCCAGGTGGGGTCTCACAAGAGCAGAGTGTAGGGGCAGAATCACCTCTCTTGGTTTTGATGCAGCCTGACACACGGTTGGCTTTCTGGGCTGCAAGCATGCATTGTCGGCTCATGTTGAGCTTTTCATCCACCAACACTCCCAAGTCCTTCTCCTCAGGGCTGCTTTCAATCCATTCTCCACCCAGCCTGTACTTGTGCTTGGGATTGTGCAGGACCTTGCACATGGCCCTGTTGAACTTCATGCACGGCCCACCTCTCCAGCCTGTCAAGGTCCCTCTGGAAGGCATCACTTCCCTCCAGTGTGTTGACTGCACCACACAGCTTGGTGTCATTGGCAAACTTGCTGAGGGTGCACTCAATCCTACTGTCCATATTGTTAAACAGTGCTGGTCCTAATACCAACCCCTGAGGAATGCCACTCATCACTGGTCTCCATTTGGACACCAAGCCATTGACCACAACTCTTTGAATGCGACCATCCAGCCAATTCCTGATCCACTGAGAGGTCCATCTGTCACTGAAACCCGGGAATAAACCTCGTAACCCCAACATAGTGTTAAAGGGCAGGCATTCTTTATTGCAGCGCTGGATGCACAGGGGATAGCTCCACTCAATGTGCATGCCAGGTGATCACCAACACACAGCTTATGTAGGATCAAAACATACATATTCATCATTTTTCTCAGAAAAGGCAGTCCTGTGATAATCATTTCTTAGAATCCATTTCCATATTCTCCTCCCTGTCACACATGCTCAGTGATTTGAGTTGGTGGTCCTCAGCGGGTCTCTGGTGGTCGTCAGTCATCTTGCACCTGTGTCCGCTGGGTGACCCTCTTCTTGCAGGCATGCGCAGTATCCTTGTTGTAGGTGCACCTGCACCTGTCCATAGCAACTTACTTCATAAGTTTAATATTCCCGAACCTATTGTCTGGTTGGGTAGGGACTGTACATGGAACATAGCAGCATTGTACCTTGCCATGGTCACTTAGCTTCATTACCTATTACCTTGGTTACAAACTAATTATCTCAACCAGATTCTATTGTTTCTGTTTCACGGCCCCTATCCCACGGTTACACATCCATCAAATCCATGTCTCTCCAATTTAGAAACAAGGAAGTTGTGTGGGACAGTGTCAAATGCTGTGCACAAGTCCAGGTAGAAGACATCTTTTGCTCTTCCGTTATCCACCAGTGCTGTCACCCTGTTGTACAAGGCCACCAAATTTGTTAGGCACGATTTTCCCTTAGTGAAGTCATGTTGGCTGTCACCAACCACCTCCTTATTTTTCATGTGCCTGAGCACAGGAGAATCTGCTCCATGATCTTGCCAGGCACAAGGTGAGACTGATCAGCCTGTAGTCGTCCTTTTTTCCACTTTAAAAGGGGTTATGTTTCCCCTTTTCCTTTCCCCTTTTCCTTCACCAGACTGCCACGACTTCTCAAATGTGATGGAGAGTGGCTTAGCAACTTCATCCACCAGTTTCCTCAGGACCCACAGATGTATCTCATCAGGTCCCATGGACTTGTGCACTTTCAGATTCCTTAGATATTCTTGAACCTGATCTCCTACAGTGGGCAGTTCTTCATTCTCCCAGTCCCTACCCTTGCCTTTTGTGACTTGGGCAGTGACGGCTGAGGCAAAGAAGTTGTTGAGTACCTCAGCCTTCTCCATATCCCAGGTAACCAGGTCTCTCATTTCATTCCGGAGAGGGCCCACATTTTCCCTCATCTTCCTTTCATCAGTGACATACCTATGGAAGCTTTTCTTGTTGCCTTTGATGTCTCTGGTCAGATTTAATTCTATCAGGGCTTGAGCTTTCCTAACCTGATCCCTTTCTGCTTGGACAATTTCTCTGTATTCCTCCCAGGCTACCTGCCCTTGCTTCTACTCTCTGTAGGCTTCCTTTTTGCATTTCAGTTTGTCCAGGAGTTTGTTCATCCATGCAGGCCTCCTGGTGTTTTTACCTGACTTCCTCTTTGTTAGGATGCATCACTTGTTAGCTTGGAGAACTCAACAAAGATTTTCCACAGGGCATTAGAAGACCCTCACCACTCTGAAGAAGGAAAGGGTCCTTTCTTAAGACCTAAATGTCATCAGTCAAAATGATATATGCTTACAGAAATAAAGCAGAACATTGAGTCACTGATGTATCGAGTGATCTGTAATCCTGTTCACTGACAAACTGCTAGACAGCCATCACTTCTGAGGGAGACAACTGTTTCCATGTTGCATTACACAAGTCAACACCATTCATGCCAGACTTGGACACCAGACTTTGAGCTCAATACATTGCGAGAAAAAAAATATTCAAATGGGATATCTTTAAATTAACTTTACACTTTGAGTCCCTTAAAAATTCTTCATGGATGTATTGAAATTTATATTGATTTTTTTTACAAAGATTTTATTTTGAACTATTAATTGCCAAAACTTTCATTATTTTTCAAAACACTTTTACCTGTTGTCCTTCTACCTGCCAGAAGGCAGCTAAAATAACCACACAGCCATTCTGTCACTTCCCCCAACCCCCACCCCCCACCCTGTGGGATAAGAGAGAGAGTTGAAAAGAAAAAAAACCATAAAACTCATGGACTGAGTTTAATAGGACATAATAGAACAGTTTAATAGACAGCTTAATAGGACAGAAAAAGAAGAGAATAACAACAACAACAGTAATCAATAGCAATAACAATAATAATAATAAACATACAAAACAGGTGATGCACAGCACAATTGCTCACCACCCAAAACTGATGCTCAGAGAGTTCCTGGGCCACATCATCTTCCGGCTAACTCCTCTAGTTATATACTGAGCATGACATCATAAGGTATGGAATCCCCTTTGGTCAGTTGGGGTCAGCTGCCCTGGCTGTGTCCCCTCCCAGCTTCTTGGGCACCCCCAGTCTTCTCATTGGCAGGCCAGGATGAGAAGCTGAAAAGTCCTTGACTGCTCGCCAACAACTAAAAACGTCCATGTGTTATCAACATTATGCTCATCCTAAATCCAAAACACAGCACTACATCAGCTGCTAGGAAGAAAATTAACTCTATCCCAGATGAAACCAGGACATCTGTTAGTCATGTATATATGATTCATATTAGTGCAAATGGCTATTTGGTATTCTGAAAGAAGGATATGTAAGTTCAAACAAGTGTGTCTGGCTTCTAATTTCCAGTGGAAAATACTGAATTTCTTGATTAGGGCCTTTTAATTTCAGTACCATATACATTAATGTTTTAATTGGTTTCGCATGAGTTGGCATGAATATGTGAGATATCAAAAGTGAATTTATGAAAATTCTAAAATCATTTTGGTTTTAAACATTTTAAGCAAAAAGTGAAGCTTACTTAAAGTTACAGTTGGGTTTCTTTTTAGACTACATATTAGTTATTTTCTGGCTGAGACATACTTAATGTCTAAGTATGTGAACTTGATGTACTTCTTAAAATGTAAAATTAAAAAAGCTAGCTAGGGATATTCAATCTCTAATTTCCTGTGATACTCTTTTTTAATTACAATAAATAACATAGCTTTCAGAGAGACAAAAAATAAATTGTTATCTTGCTAGACACATTTGCCAACAAGTTGTAAAGCAAAAATGAGCAATTAGCCATTCATATATTGCAATTTAACTTCCTACTATATCATCAGTGTAATATAAACACAATTCAGAGGATCATTTCATTCCAGCAAGACAATGCAACCACATTGACTAGACAGATAAAATTTTTGCTGAAGTTTGATCTGCTTATACAAATTAGTAAGCAGAGAGTGCTGGCTCATGACTCCAGTAAAATTCATTAATAAAGTAGATAATTAGAAGACTTCTGAACAGGCATGGAACATGTATCCAAATAATAATTTAGTTCAGATTTGGGGATGTCATGCATACTTATCACCCTGGTCATACCTGCTTCTTACTATCAGTTGCAGGACTATCCATCCCTGAAAGAATGCTTTTAGGAAGGAAAAAGTTAAATGTTTTCATGCATCTTACTTTTGGACTTTGCAGACAGCAGATGCAAAGATCTTCAGTTTTGCCTGGACCTTTGTGAAATTCAAAGATGCTGTTTCATCTTGAATCTCTCTTTGGATGAACTGTCAAAATATTTATTAAGCATAGGGATCAGAAAAAATGTTCTTCTTATTCCTGAAAATTTAAACATTTTTGGGCTGACTCCTTGTGAAATGCTCTGGATGTATCTAAGCTGGAGATAGTCAGGGAATAGTGTCACAATGGGAAACATTAACATGTTAGGACATTATCCCCAAAAAAGGTTTATTCTATTCAGTGAAATTGAAATAACAGAAGCGGGTCTTTTTACAAATCCTACTTGTATGACATTGTATGAAGTCAAAGGTCCAAATAAATCAGTGTTAAATTTCTGCAAATTATCAATCATTGCAGAAACAGTTGTAAGACATTCCCTTAGTAATAAAATAGATTGAAGATTTCTATGCTCACTAGTTAGGAAGTTTTAAATCACTTCCCCAACAAGAAGTATTTCTGTACTTGGTGGTGGCTGTTTTAATACTTAATATTTTCTCTCTACTTTTTCTTATTATGTTCAGTTCTTCAGTGACCTGCTAAGTTCTTGACTGGCAGTACTGCCACCAACTAATTGAATGTTGCTGGGAATAAGCAATTGATTAATTTTAAATACAGACAGTACTGTCTGGCTGCATTCAACATTTACGATTTATTGAATGACGAAGTGAAACAAAGCCTCTCTTTTCTTTTTACACACCATTTTATTGTTTTGAACAACTTACACTTCCTTTCTAGTTCAATTTTTCCAAAGGTCAGTTCTCTTTCCAATTTCTCTTCTATAGAATTTTTTTCTCTGTCTCTAAGCACATCTGTCTCTTGCTGCCAGAAATTCCTAATTTCTACTACATCCTTTCTATGTAAGGGCAGCCAAATCTGAAGTTGAGTGTTTAAGGGATAAGGTGTTATTACTTTCATTAGCCACTTGGATTAGTTAATTACCCCTGTAATTCCTCAGAGTTTTATATTCCGTCATGTGGTTTCCCTTGCCACTGTCCTTTCACAAGCATTGCTCCTTACTAAATCCATCAGTAAACATATTTAATGTAATTCTCAGTATGGAAACTCAGCAGTTTAAGTACCACCATTTTCTCATGATGAAAACAAATCATCACATGAACCATACGTTTGATCATTAGTAGTATTTTAACAGCTTGACTCCCTATGTTTTACTCAGAGTTGAGTATAAGGCTCTATCAAAAGACTTTTGAGAGGCCATATATACTGCCACCTTACTCTTGGTTGCATTTTCCCATTGCACAGAATTCCAGAGGACAGATAAATATGTCTTCCTCCTTGCAAAACCCTTTCTGATTAGACCACATCTCAACTATCTGGGTCTTTGTGATTCAGCATCATTCTTTGTGCTTATTCTGTCCCTTTCTCCCTCTGCCCAGTGTATTTCTATGCAGCTGTATGAATTTAGTCTGTGCATGAATAACCGCTGTGCTGCAAAGGTGAGGTTCTGCCTGTATGTATAAAATAGAGCTGAAGGATTCTGCACACAATCACACCGATGTCAAAGGGCATCTTCCGACCCTGCATCAGCAGCACAGGAAGACAGTCCTCATACTGTGTCCAAGCGTACTCTGGAAAAAAGGATGTAAGTATTTCCTACTTCATCAGTATAATCCTCTTTCTCTCTCCCCAGCCCTGTGGAGTTCTTCAATCTTATGTACAGTGTTGCACAGTTCAGTCCATGCTTCTCTTTTCAGATATATTTCCTAGAGGAAAGGAGGTTTTGAGAACTCAGGTGAGGTTAGGAGCTTATTTCAGTGTACAATGAGTGTAATTAAATTTGGAATAAATCAGTTCTAACACCTTTCTCCTTGGCTGCCTGAAGAATATGTATGTGTCTAGAAATGCTTCATGTATTGGATTAAAAAGATGGAGGGTAATGTACACTTTATTTCTAGTAATCACAGAATCGCACCATTAAAAGCCTTGCCAATGCACTTTATTTGAGACGCTGCATAAATGGTGTTACTTGGCATTCTTTCAGTTCTTCCAGCAAAATAGAGGACCTTTACTGTAAGTGTAAAGTGTTAGCTCTCATCATTGAATAGGCTGGGCTCTGGGCTGCACATAAAGAGTTGGAAAACACCGTTGAAAGCTACAGACCTGCTGAAAAAGGGGAACCTGAGCTCTGCTGCGTGACTGATTTTGCTCAATATTGCAGGGCTGTGACATCTTTGAGTTCATTCAGCCATGCAAGGGCCACTGTTCTGCGTATTTTCCCATATTTCTGAACTAGGAATCTTCACATGAAATACCACAATGCATCTTCTTTAACCCGGCAGATATAGTCCGTGAGGAATACCCTTCAGAAACTTCCTGTGAAATAGTTCTCTATCTTAGAGTAATTATTGCAGCAAGGGAGATAGCCAATAGGTATCTATGCTCCAGTAATTCCTAGCTGATGGAAGTAAGGATACAGACATAATTTAGTGCAGTCTCAGGGCTGTGCTGCCATATGCTAAAAGGTGAACCAACTTTTTGGCAACTATTAAAGTAAGAAGCTGACAAGATGCCACGGAGGCACTTTTGCCCCTTAAATACTATGTCCTGAGGAACCAGGATGGGTCCTTTCCTTGTGACCTAAATGTGGCACATCTGGAATTTGCCCTGAGAGATGCTGTTATTTTTTGTTCTTTTCTCTTGAATCTTGGCCCAAGTGTCAAAGGAATCTCCTACCAGTTTCTTCATATGTATAACCTACTCTTCCTCAGTCTAACCTTGGGCTCAGCCCCTCAGCTGAAACCACATGAAGTTTGTAAGATGAAACAGACTCTTCTGAGCCAGCTTTAAAGAGCTCTTCTACCTGTTTAGTAAATTTCCAATACGTGGGGTGAAATGAAAATGTTTATAAGGACATGGTTATCCACAGCAGGGGACAAGGCAAGTTAATGCCATATAAGAGTTTGCTCACATGCATGCTTCTTGTTCCACCGCTTTCAGAGCTGCTATGTTTCCTTCCTTATATTTAAAAATCTCCTGTCATTTTAAGATGGATAGGGGTTTTTTATGTATTTTATGTATTTTGGTATTTTTATGTAGAAATATCGATTTTCTACCATTTATGTGGATTATACTGTATTTCCAGTGTGCTGATAAAATAAAATCAGTCTTTGCAAACCATTATGCACAGAAGGAGTAGCTTTTGAAGTTTATGGCTATTGGCTGTGAAGATGTGCTTGGAGCTATTAGCTCATACTCTTTTGAAATCACTTTTGTGAGGTAAAAATACTGATTTAGTTTTCTGAACACTCTTAGGAATCTACTGTCTCATCTACAGGCATGTTTAGCTCCTTAATCCCAGTAGCAGTTGCTGAATTCAGGTGAAATGAGAAAACAGTGACTGCCTTAAAAGTAATTTCTGTAAAAGGTAGAAGGAGGTTTTATAAGAAGTTAAATTACAGTACCTAAGTTGTTTCAGAGAGACAGTTTTAATATAGTGATGGTGGTGTTGGACAAGGCCATGGTTTGTTTTACACAGGAGTTGCAAGAAGTGAAAGGACTGTTCAGTCCAGTTCCCATCCCTGGTTAAGAGCTCAGCACTGAAGTCTAAAAAATGTCTGGGCTATAGAGACCTGGAGATACTTGAACATGCCTGCAGCAGTCAACACTTAATGAGGGTGCTAAATGAGGGCATCTCTCAACACCCAGGATTCCTGGAATTAGTCCTTCAATGGGAGTCACAAAGCTGAAGTGCCTGAAATGAGAATCTCCTTCCGAAAGTCGAGCTGCTATGATGTGTATAAGGTCACACAGGGGAAAAAACAAGTGCACAGACTTGTAAGTCTTCTGAATTAGGAGCATGGAGTCCTTGAAATTGCTGGTCCCAATCAACAGAATACACGTCAGATATTGCTATATATCCTGCAGACAAATTTTACTGTGTAGGCTCCTGATACTTTTGTAGCCTAATCCCAGTTGCATTATCTTTTGCTATTTATAATGTCTTTCTTACAGGCTATCACCGATGGCAGCATCTTTTCACGATGCTATCATATTTGAATTATTTTTAAATGTTAAAGCATTAAAAAGAAAAAAAAAAAAAAAAACGAAAAAGAAAAAGAGCAATATAAAGGCCCATAACAATCCGGACAGGGAAGAACTGTATGACATTAAAAAGGCACCCCACAAAAATTATGCTAATGTAATTAAATATTATGAACACAGTATGTAAATCAAAATAATGTCAGGGAAAAAACAGTACTCTTCATCAGGGATACTACAGATCAATCCCTAAAAGATTGGAAGGGAGATTAAACCTATTATGAAAGTTCAGTGTTTACATAAGCATTAATATATTCAATAATATTGGATGCAATGATGAAAATAAATTATTAAACACACAGTCATCAATAAATCTGAAGGAATAGTGACTGTACCATTCTGTTAGTGTTTTTTAAAGGGCAAATTTTGCCATTAAAAGACAAAATAAATCATTATGAATTCAAGAGAGATTTAAAAAACTTTATGGAACACCATTTATTTGGTTATTGTGTCAAATACAAAAAATACTTCAACTTACTTGTCATAAACTTTCCTGAATAGGAAACTGGAGTTAAGTTTTGAGTCTAATTAACAGAACCAGAAGATGACAGAACCAGCAATATACTGACTGTGCAGAAAATGCCTGGTGACAGGAGCAGCCACCTCTCCCCCTAGCAAAGGTGATTGGTACTCCGAGGTTACACTTCATGGAAGTGCAGGCAGTTGGCATTCTGCCGTCTGGCACCTCGTTGCCTGGTTCAGTGACTCTCATTGAAGATGCAATGCAGTTAACAGTCTATGGAGAGAAAGCTAGATGGGTCACTGTTTAGAAGTGTAACTGTTGGAAGGACCTGAAGACACGTTTGTTGTCTATTAATGATGCTATTGCTTTATGGAGAATGCCAGGGGGAGAATTAGGACTGGCCTGCATATCGCACAATAATCGTGTGTGAACAATTGAATTTTGAAAGGGTGTTATTTTAGTTTTAACTTCATTTTTCAGTTTTGGCTTTGTTATGATTGTTCATTATGTGTTGTATGTGCCATTACTTACATACAACTTAGCAATCCATGCCTGCCTTCATGCTGACTAACTGTAGACTTAATGTCTTCACCTATCTGTATCCCAATTAATTTTCTTAAATGTACAATGTGACCTTTCTCCTCATTCTGGTAACATTTACTTAGTAATACTCTTGTTTCCCATTTGCCCACTTCCTGCGTTTGTACATAGGTGAAGAAGGGTTTTTATAATTCTTTGTCTCTTCACAGCTAATGAGTCTCATATAGTTTTGCTTATGTTACTATGACTAGTCAAGGTTTGAGGGGTTTATGTTATCTTTGATGCTCCTTATTATCATGTGATTTCAAGTGAAGATTTATCAAGAGTTAAGACATGACAGTTACTTGAGAAACATGGCTAGAAAAGTTATGTATGGCAAACAAATGATCATCAGTTTATTATTATTTTTTATAAAGGTAGATACACTGATGAATCAAAGGTAGGAAAAACACCTGGAGTAAATAAACAATTTTGTGTTCAACATCGAAAAATGAATCGCTTTACCTGAATGCTTAACCTGGATAATCTGAATGGACTTAGAGAAAACCAGCAGAAGGAATAAAATTTTTATTTCAGAGCTCAGTAAATACATTTGAAGAATATAGTAGTAGAAATCAGTGGCATTTATATGCATTTATATAAATCTAATTAAGAACAACTACCTCCAAATTCATTGTTTCCATCATAGTTAACATAGTTAACATTATTTCTTATTTAAATCTCACTTATTAAGCTGATACTTAGATATTGTTCATGAATACAATGAAAATGTTAATGGACATTTTATGTCTTCAGAAATTACTCAATGGCAGTATGTTTTAGTGTTAGAAGGAAAGAGATATTTCATTGCTATGCAAACCCACAGTTGTTACTAATCTTTAGTCTGATGTGGGACAGGGCTGTGAAAGTAAATCCACCTATAGCTTATCACATGGCTGTTGAACCCTAAGTGGGAGTAGGCTGCGTACAGCAAGACTGACCGTGTGAAATCAACTGTGGCTTTAGTCTGTGGCCTAAGTCTGTGGCCTAATCTGTCAGGAAGCACTGTATGTTCTCCGCTTCCCAGATAAAGGATCTTCTTCTCCATATAAAATACGGCTTTTATTTCTTGTGATATTATTCTAAGGTAAACACTTTTAAAGTAGACCCGAACTTTAATAGCTTTTCTGATGCTCAGGTATTTCTAGCCTTTAAATTGGCTTCATATCCAGCCTCTTTGCGTAACACCTGAGGAGCCAGACCACTGCTTGTTTTTAGGACGGTGATCATTCATCAAGTGGTGAGCAATCAAAAAGTCTTGTTACTGTAAGGCTGAGCATGTCATTAATGTTTCCTCAACCTACGTCAAGCACAAGGCGTACATACTCTGTTACGTGAGACTGTGTGAGAGTCACTGATCTCTAACCATTTCTGAGTATCTTGTTTTCCAAAGACATGTCAAAATGACTGCTTGATGGAAGATCTCAAAGATTGTGTTCAGGTCCTGCTGAAAGAAGATTTAGAGTGGCACTGAGTGAAAATACAGTGTAGAAATAATAAAGAAATATTTAATCTCTCTGCAATATAAATATCCTTTCAGAGATTTGAAGTAACCACATATTCACAGCATTTAAAAACAAAGTAATAAACACAAGTGGCCAAAAGCTCTGCCCTAATAAAATGTCCTCACTACAACATATTTTCATCCCTGTAAAGGGAATGGGAAGAATATCTGACCCATAATCAAATTTAGTACAATAAGAAACACCAAGAGTAAGGATGTTTAGATCTTTAAACTGAAACAGATTATTAAAATTGACAGTAACAAAAACTAAAGCTAAAATAAGGAGCTAATCACATTTGTTTTTCAGAGAGCAAGCAAAACAATGCCAAGGGTCAGGAAGGAATTCCTCCTCCGTACAGGACTGCAGTCTGTAGGTTCACTGTCTTTCCTACATATTATATTCAGAGTCAGGATGAATCTATAGCTAGTTGGTCTGTTATCGACCATGTTTGAAAATGAATTGATGTATTGAATTGATGACACAAGTACTAATTCATTTTCCCAGAAACCTGACTTGGAATGATTTGATAAATACCCTTCACTCTGACATTCTTTTCTGCATACAGTTAGTCTTTTGAAGATGATAACATGAAGAGTACACAGGCTGATGTGATACAGCCTCTATCCAATATCCCCAGCTGTAGAAATCGATACTTACTTTGACATGTCGGTGTTCTGCACCAGCAGTGATGTCTCCCACAAGTACCATAAATATTTTGCTTCCTGTAAAATTTTTATTTGAAAATTACTTAGTGTAAGTCCTTCAGAACTCACTATTTACTGAACAACTGTAGATTTCTCTGATGAAGCCAGAGATTTTTTTTTTCCATTTTAAAAAATAAATGTATTTAGGAGTTACCTTCTAGCTGAGCTAGGTGGATAGGCAGAAATCCTTACATTCTCCCATCCCACATGAAGAATTCTGTAATAAAACCGGAATCCCTATCAATCCCATACGTTCCATCATGCACATTGGGCAAAATGCAAATGTAGCAACAGAGGCGTTACCATAGGAGCACCAGTTGGATGAAAGCCTTTAAGTCACTACCCGTAAAAGTAGTTTGACAGGAATTTTGTGATGAAGGAGGCAGCATCGAAATCATGGTATTTCAGTTGTACTTCATCACCCAATAAACCTGCCATAAATCTACACTCTATATGTTTATGTTACAGTTCCATTTGCAGTGCATATGTACCTTTACTTCCAGGTGGTTCACTCAGACTCACAAATCGTGACTATCTGTTCAGAAGACTGGAGAATATGATACCATCATGGAAGAAAATTCAGTAGAGTATTATTTATGCCAAGGTATATTTACCTGGGGGACATGCAAACCATTGCACATTAAAATGCACATTAAAATATACTATATAACATGTATATAGCATATAGCATATAGAATATAGCATATGGTATATGGTACATGGTACATGGTATATGGCATATGGCATATAATATATTGTATGTAGTATAGAACCAATGCTGATGATCTAACAATATCTCAGGAAAATATATAAAAAATCTTTGATAGCTCCAATCACCATTTCTTCCTTGAGTTCAACTTTTCTTCTTCTTCAGCTTTCTCTAGCAATGCCTTGCCTAAATGTAAAATAAATGAAAAAGCTCTGCATTCCTCATTGGAATGAATCTGTTATGCAGTGAACAATTGTGGTGGGTTGACACTGGCTGGGGGCCAGGTGCCCACCAGAGCCGCTCTATCACTGCCCTCCTTCATTAGAAAGGGGAGAAAAGGTGCAACGAAAAGCTTGTGGGTCGAGATAAGGACAGGGAGAGATCACTCACTAATTATCATCACGAGCAAAACAGACCAAACTTAGAGAGGAAATTCATCTTATTTATTACTAAGCAAAACAGAGTAGAGGAATGAGAAATAAAACCAAATCTTAAAACACCTCCCCCCCACCCCTCCCATCTTCCTGGGCTCAACTTCACTCCCAGCTTCAACCTCCGCCCCCCCCAGCGGCACAGGGGGACGGGGAATGGGGGTTACGGTCAGTTCATCACACGGTGTTTCTGCTGCTTCTTCCTCCTCAGGGGGAGGACTCCTCTCATCGTTCCCCTGCTCCAGTGTGGGTCCCTCCCAGGGGGTGCAGACTTTCAGGAACAGACTGCTCCAGCGTGGGTCCCCCACGGGGTCACAAGTCCTGCCAGCAAACCTGCTCCGGCATGGGCTCCTCTCTCCACGGGGCCACAGGTCCTGTCAGGAGCTTGCTCCAGCCTGGGCTTCCCAGGGGGACACAGTGTCCTTCAGGTGCCTCTACCTGCTCCAACATGGGGTCCTCCACGGATGCAGATGGAATCTCCACACCCCCTCATCCTTCCTCCGTGGGCTGCAGGGTGACAGCCTGCCTCACCATGGTCTTCACCACGGGCTCCAGGGGGATCTTGCTTCGGTGCCTGGAGCACCTCCTCCCCCTCCTTCTGCACTGACCTTGGTGTCTGCAGAGTTTCTGACATCTTCTCACTCCTCTCTCCACCTGCAAAAAGCGCTGTTTTTCTTAAATATGTTATCCCAGAGGTGCTGATGGGCTCAGCCTTGGCCAGTGGCAGGTCCATCTTGTAGCCGGCTGGCATTGGCTCTGTCAGACACAGGGGAAGCTTCTAGCAGCTTCTCACAGAAGCCACCCCTCTAGCCCCCCCACTACCAAAACCTTGCCATGCAAAACCAATACAACAATATATGCCACACTTTAGAAATCTGAAAGTATATTTTTTTTTCAGTTGTATGTGTTATATTGAATCTCACCAACCTGCCTGTGATTTTCATTATGAAGGTATTTGTTAGTAAAAGTGTTTAATTAGTAAGAATTAAAGTAACACAATTTGCTTTAAGAACAAAAATACTCCAAAACAAAAATTAGAAGTAGAAAATTATATTTTCTCATTTATTTAAACCTGAGGATTACTATCCTCTGCAATAACCTCAGTGATTTTTTCATCACAAGCACTATCTTCTTAATCATACAGCCTCCAACGATAAGACTCAGTCTAGCCTAACTGGAAAGACCAGACTGGGAAGCTGATGAGGAAGCTCTTAGAGGAAGTTCTGTTTGCACTCAATTCTTTAGGCAACAGCAAAACCTCTTCTTACTGGTTTGGGACCACACTTGAATAAATTCTCCATTTATTAAGATGAACCTCAACACAATGTTCCACCTCAAAATCTCATCATGATACAAGAAGGTTGTCCTAGTTAGGATAGAGTTAATTTTCACAAGGAGCCACGACAGGTGAGCCAAGCTGGCCGAGGGACTATTCTGTACCATGTGACGTCATGCTCACCACAAAAGGGGACTAATTTGGGACGGGCGGGTTCGGCGTGGCTCTGGCATGGGCTGAGTGTGGGCTGAGCATCCGGTCAGTCTTTGGATCAGTTTGGATTGGTAAATTACTTTCTGTTATCACCCATTGTTACTATCTGTTATCAGTACTGTTGTTGATTGTTTTCCCTCTCCCTTGCTGTCCCAGTAACCTGTCCTTACCCCAACCCACAGGATCTGCCTTTCTTTTCCAATTCTCCTCCCCATCCCAACAGGGGAGGGCTGAGTGAGCGGTGTGTGGTGCTCAGCTGCCGGCTGGGGCGGAACCACGTCAAAGGTAAAATATACTAAGAAATTTATCTGCTTCTGTTCAGATTATACTGTCAGGCATTGTGTGCAGTTTACATGGCAAGTGTTTTGTTTTCAACTAACTCCTGTTAGAATTAATTGGCAGTACCATAGGGGTTACTAATAATATCACCACTATCACATGCAATTTGTTTTATAGTAACTCTGTGATCCAAATTGGTTAGCTCTTTCTGCATCTGACCAAATTATGTAGCAGAGTTCATGTCTTCCTTCCAAAAGTTAATACCCTTAAACTCTATGCAATTACTCTACATGACAATACATTTGTCAAGCTACATTAAAACTAGAGTCTTCGGATCTATTTCAGTAACTCTTAAAAATATATCTTAAAACATAAAAGTAAAATGCCCTAGAAGAACTGTGAAATAGGTTAAAATCAGAACATTGGCTACCTGTTTTGCTAAAACAAAATGCTGTTTTTAAAACACTGCTTTGCTTTTAGCACCAAATTTCTCATCTTCTTATTTTGTTAATAATGGAGATTCTCTAAAGGGCTTGGATGAGCACTGAAGTGTTAGGTTTTTTATCCAACAATATGTTGAATATCCTGAATCTATAAACATGTACTAAAAATGTCAGAAGAACAGACTCTCATGTAAGCTTTGTGTTTCTTCTTTTTTCTTTGTTTTGTTTTGATCAGGTCAGAAATATCACTCTACCTTTTTTTCCTTTCCTGCCTACAGACAACAATGAATTAAACAAAGTGAGAAAAAAGCAATTTTTTTCCTTGCAGGCCTCAGGAAGGGGTGTGTTCAGGCTCTGTTAAGGTTCTGTGTTCAGTATCCTCAGAACAGAAGCAGCTCGTATCTCAACTAAACTGTTTTACCCAGTTCAGTTCTATCATTTTTGAATTGCTGGAGGAAAGAAAGAATAAAACCAAGTGGAGATCCTTTTCTGTTGGCAATAGGCCAGAGACCTTTTAAGTTACTGTTAGGCTTACAAAGTCAGTAAGGATGATTAATATCTTCAGTCTACTGTTAGTGACTTTCCATTGGTTTGAAGATGCTTTATTTACATGGTTATAAGATGGGGTTTTTTTCTGTCCTGGCATGGCCTTAATGAATAGTCTTTCCTCTTTCTTCACCAGAGGGCTTCCATTTCTCCAACCGTGGAAATCCTTGGTACTTGTGAGTCCATGCTCCTCTCATGCCATTCTCTAACTCTCTTATCTCCTTTCTACCTCCTTCTTAGATGCTGAAATGACTTTTCAAAATGCTAATTTTGTCAAACTTGGAAGTTAATTTTTTAGAGCCTCATAATGTCAAAGACAAAACTTGCACTCATTCAGCTGGGAAAGGTTATATTGCTGTTTTGGCAGTTTGAGAAAGAGTATATTTTCTGTGGAAACCTGTGTTTGGCTTCTCTGATAACTGATGAGGCCTCATCCTCTAAAATATCTGGTAAATACTTTTTAAAAAATATTTCCTATACAAGCAAACACTGTTGGGGTTTTTTTTGTTTGTTTGTTTGTTTTTCCCCTCCAAAAAGGTTAGAATAGCTTTAACATAGGGAGCTTTAGCTGTGCCTTTGAACATATCTCAATGTATGCGATATTGTGGAGATGCACAGAGTAGAAGTTCCTGCATTAGCTCCATGAAGGGTCAAGCTTGATTTAAATCTATGTTTTGAGAAGAAAAGCTTGTTGTGCATTTATTAGCATGAGAATAATAGTAACAAGACTTCTTGTGGTGCTTCTAATAAGTCAAACATTTGTCATGATTCCAGTTTTACCCACTTTTTGCAGAGAACAGGGACAAACCCCTGTTACTCAAGTCACATTGCTGAGAGTTGGCCAATCTGTAGCTGTTACAAAGATGACAGGAGGAGGTGAGGCATATGAAGAGTGCAGAATTCTAAAGAAAGCTCCAACCTGTGATTTAATCTTTCAAAATATCCATAGTCTTTGGGAGTAAAATTCCCAGAACTGATTTTTATATTGTTTCAAAATCTGACTAAACGATATAAATTTCTTAGCCATGCAATACTCCAGTGAACTGCAGATTTAAGAATTTTTGCCTTACTTCAGTGAGATCTCTATTGCTATGGAAATTGCTCAAACAGTTGAAAACAGAATGGGATACCACACATTTATTTTACAGTATTACAGTTACACCATACACAGTTACATCCTTAACATGACGGCAAAGGGGGAGGAGCTGCTCCAAGAACAGAACTGACGATCACTACTCTACTACTGAGCAGGCAGTACTAGAGACCAAGGAGTCCTGGAAAGCTGTGTGGAATGTCTTGGACCTTTCCCATCCCTATTTGTCCTCAGTGTAAAGAGGGTAGGTGGACTAGTACGTGTCCATCCTCAGCCACTGCCTTCTGTGTCCTTTCAGTAGGATAGGCTGAAAATGGCAGTGGTTTACTTTGATACATCAGGTTGAGAGCTGTGGCATCTGAGGACCTTGACCCACAGTCCCTGTCAGGCTGGAAGTGTAGCTACCTTTGGGTGCCAAAGCTATGTCATACTAGGGTATTCTCAGCCTCAGTCATGGTTTGTAATGGGCAGCATCTTACTTTCTAAGAAGCTCAGTTTGCAATGAAGTAAGGTCTTAATCCATATGAACAGGGAAACCATGTAACTCAAGGCAGCAAAAAGTAGTGCTGAAGCGTCACAGGACTAATTTTACATTTTGTGTACAAAACAGTACAGATGAAAGGCATGCCTAAAGAATGCAAAGCAGAATTATGCTATCTGATCAGTCATAAGTAACATAGCTTGGGTTTGAGTATTTAAAAAGACACTACTGGGAACCCACACTTAATCCATGGGTAAATTCAAATACTGAACACGTTCAAGGGAATCAGGATTTTTATGTAAATATTCAGTGAGCTGAAAAACATGTTAACTTAATTCAATAAATTATTCATTGTTACTAACTTTTTCAGCTCTAAAGCTAAACAATCAGAAAATATTTTTAAAATCTGCATCTGAAAGTCAAATCAGATAAATCACACCAAGTACAAACACTCAATCCCTTAAAAAAAAAAAAAAAAAAAAAAAAGCCACCTATATTACCAGCATTATTAGCATTTATTACTGTTGAATGGGATAAAGTCCAAAAAGGTAGCTTCAAAAATAAGTGTAACTGTTGTCTTAGTTGTAGTGGCACAGTGATCTTTATTGTGAAAATGTAATTGCACATATGGACATCATTCAATTAACAGGAAAGTGGTAGCAAACCGTGGCACTTGGCTTCATCTGTGTGCCCATAAAAGTTAGGTGCAAATACCACTAATGCAATTGCTAAAACATTATCATAATAGCAGATTTTCAAATAATGTACAAAAAATTGATTACTTAAATTATAATTTATTTTAAAGGCCATTTGTAGTAGTATAACTCTGCACTGTAAAAAACAGTTTAAAAAGAAAAATCAGGAAAAGAGTTCATGGTGCAACATAGTAGCATATACCAGGTTTGATCGTGAGAAAAGAGACAGGGTGGCATTACTATTAATCAGTGGAGCTGCTGTTTCCAAGTAATTGGGTAGCAAGACAGTAAGTTTCAGTTTCAGGTAAAACTCAAGCGGTGCTGGAGTGAGCTCTTGCAGAGTCACACAAATCTTAGCAGATCTGCTGTTTCCACCACAAAGTTCATTGTTCATGATATAGGCCTGGGTTATTTTAAGTTCTCCCAAGTTTTGTAGTCCGACATGCAATTTACTAGGTCACATCCAGTGCACAAGTATGAGGAAGATTCATTACTTACTGCCACAACAGAACATAACCTAAATACACATTAATGCATTAGTTTAAGAGCTTACATTTCCCTGCACTATTATTGAAAATTAGGGGTTTTTTTAAAAATAAAACAAAACAAAACAAAAACCCAACCATCTTTAAAACCATTCTGCTAGTCCCTGTAATAAAGATAGGACACTTGGGAACATCAGCAGGAGAGGAACATTATTTTCTAGACCTGTCTCACAGGGTTAGTAAAAGGTTACTGACTGTCACTTGGCAAAGACAAGTTACCACTCATTTTACTGCTAATTGCTAAATTCTCCTCTTTCTTCATTTCATTGTGTTAGAAATACAATGCAATTACCTACCCAAAATGCAACCAGAGTGTAGTGTGTTCAATTAATAAAACAGCACGGAAGACACAAGGGTTGGGATTGAAGCCTGCTGAGACCACTCTGCCCTTTGTTGGCCATGCCAGTTACTCCACGCTTCTGGGAACATGCTGTCTATAAAATCTCGTTATGGCTATCTACACAGAGAAGCCAGAAAGCAACCAAAAAGCAACATGGTAGTGACCATTCTTCTTCAAGGAAAGAAAAAAGGGAGGAAGGAATGCAGGGAGGAAAAGTAACATAGATGTGGTATATGAAAATGAAGCAAAGCAAAGTGCAGTAGCATGCATTTAAGATGCAACTATCATTACTTAGTGCATTAGAGTTGAAAGGAGCAAACAGGCAGGTATGCACTGGCAAAGCAGACTGCAACCAGTATTACCATGATGAACTGTGGTGGTCTTGTCTGCTTAAGTGCTTGGATATGACTTCCCATGTGCTAATGACTGTTTTTTAGCCCTTCTCTAGCTTCCTGTGCTTTGTGTCAGCTGTGCTCATGGCTACACGAAATCTACAGGTGGCATTTGGAAGCACACTGGCAAATGGAAGACTCAGAGTTGGCTTCAGCATGCACACTAAAAATGAAGGTTTGATTCCATAGCTTTTATTCATGATACAAAGCCCTCATGCATATAGAAGCATACATTTTTAAAGTACTTATTTATTATTAATTAAGAAGATTACTGAGGGAAGGTGTTATAAAATTTGATTGCGGGTTAAATCCAATAAGATAAGTTTTCCTAAAGTGTTTGGAATCTTTTATCTAAGCTTGGATTTGAAATCCATAAAGCTATGTAACTGTAGTAGGGACAAAATATTAACGTAGATTAATTTTAAATGTATTTATTTATTCCATGTGTTCATTCACTCTGATCCAATTCAATAGTTCCTTGTGAAACAAGCCAAACAGTGCAGCAGTAGCATTACTGGCTTTCTTTTGAGTTGCTGTTTTTAAATTATGTTTCTAAGTAGCAAATAAAAAATCCATAAACATATCTCAGCAGGTGGAATTTTTCCTTTTTCAGCATGTGTATTTGTATGCCTTTTGAAATTTTTAAGCAGAGGTTCAGAAGACAGTGGAATGTTTCCAGTTTCCAACTGTGAACATACACATCTTTGCAGCATGGACACCGCTATCGGGAGTTCAGAATGGAGGTTTCTTATTTTCTAAGGCTGCTGTTTGTTCATTGTACTTTGCTTCATCTGTGGATATTAAAATGTATGCTCACTTAAAAAGTACATCCTATGTGTTGTCGTTCTCAGGTGTTTGAAAGAGACTAGGAAAGATTTTATGCTGTCTTGATAATTTCCTGTTAATCAGACAAAAGACAAAAAAACCCCAATACCTAGAATTCAGATTTCAGTTTTGGATTCCTGCCAACTGCATTTTAATTCTTACATTAAAACCTGTCATTCAGCCAGAATGTAAATATATAAATAAATACATAATTTCCACTTGCTTAGCTATTTCAACTCAATAGATCATGAGGAGTGCACTATTTTAAAGCTAAAACATCATCAGTATTACACACAATTGCATTAGGGACTCTGGTCCCCCAAGAATGTGTTTTAAAAGCATACACCACCTGTCATTGCACACAGTCTGGGACATTAATGGAAGAAGCTATTTGAAAAATCAGTTTTACAATGGCATTTCTATTTGTGGAAAAATCAGCCTCCAAGTTTTCATCTCACTTTCCCCATTTGGACTACTTTTTAGAATGCTGTTATTAAAGTGTTCTATAGGAAGACAATACTTTCCCTTAATAAAGTAGGCTGAAACTTCCCTGTTGATAAATTGAGCTGCGGAATGGCAGAAGTCATCTGAGGATGTTATAGAACAAGTAGTTCACGATGGTGGGTTTTGCCTGTATTTCACGTCTTTCTGGTTCCACAGTACCACTGAGCAGATTGCCATCTTCTCGTATTCTCTTTGCAAGTATTTGACTTTTTATTTTGTTTTAAATGCTTCCTTCTCTAAGGCCTAATACAGCAGGTGCCGTTTAGGTGTAAGCAATCACATGTGCCACATGCTGTTGTTTCATTCCCTGCTTTGTGCAAATGCTATCTGATAGCTTCTGAAAAAAAAGGCTTGCGCTGCTGAGTAGAAAAATCTTCTTTCTGCAAACATTCGTGCTACTAATATCTAGCGTTTCAGACCTGAGCTACAAATCCAGCAGAAGGAGTTTGAAGTACAAAGTATGAGCAAATATTCAAAGAAATGCTTTCTTGCAGCGTGGTCCCAAGGCACTTTTTTTCTTGTGGAAAAGAAAAAAACAAACCCCACAAAAAAAACCAAAACAAAACAGAAAAGGACAGAGTTTATCAGGGATAGATTTTACAGGCCTATAAGCCTGGCACAGTTGAACTTTAGGAAGGATTTGAGCAAGTGAAAGCATTAAGCCTAGCCTATTTTATTACTGTTAATATTTATACTCCAAGCATGCAGGTGCGTATGTTGTGTTGCAATGATGCAATGGCAGAGCTCACAAAAGTCCAGTTTTGCTCTGAGTTTTGTTGTATTCCGAGCCTGCATTCACAAAATCAGGGTAGGAGCATTTCCAGTGAAAAGGAACAAGAAGAGCAATAACCCACTGTTTGGTACTTAGAATTATATTGCTACCAAATTTTGCCTGCTGCTTGTCTAAATTGGCCATGAAGTTTAACTGTTTTTAACAAATGGTATTTCAAATCCAACCTATGCATATCTATGGTACATTTTTTTCTCTCTAAGTTTAGATTGGAATCCACAGCAGCCTCAGAAAATGTACAAATTAAAACAAAAGACATCAGGTGCTGAAGAGAGGGAAAGCAAAAGATCCTATTTATCATGTGCCTGCAATCACTACTGAGTGATGCATAGTGATTACAATTTTTTTTTTTTTTTTTTTAATTGGCAGGCTTCTGAGACTGCAAAGGAAATCGGTGACAAGATGATGGATTGGTTTCACCATATTGGCTTGTTGATCCAACAAACCTAAAGTGGATATTGGCATTTGTCATTCAGCTTTGGACCCCTACAGACTCTGTTGCTGATTAGTCAAATACTTCACCTCCTTGTAATTATTGTTTCAACAGCAGAGGCTCCAAGAGATTCTCAGGGGAACAAACTTTTACAGCGTAACTGCAAAGAAGTGCTACTTAGTACTGGTTGAGTGAGAAGAAGTAAGCATATGGGAAAAGAGAAGAAATCAATGGGAGTGTTTGAACAGCTTAACCTTGTTGGCCCCTGCATGTTAATAGATTATTTATGTATCACCTCCCCACTAGGAGGAAATTAGTATGATTAGCATTTTCTCTTTATTGACTGTGAATCACAAATTGGAAAAATGTTTGCATGCATTTTTGTTTATTCCCTTGAAAAGCTGTGACAGTGGCTGTGAGGCCACCCTCTCTTGTCATTTGTGCTTAGTTCCTAGGCTTTCCTTCCAGAGAGAAGTTTTCTTATCAGCTACAGGCAGCCTGTTAAATGGAACTGAGTCAGGTAAAGGTAAAATAGAAGCATCTTTTTTTCTAACTTTGGATAAATAGGTAACAAACAAACTTGCAGTGCACAGAAATGCATCAGGTCCATCTACAAACAGTATTTCACTATTAATAACTAAGTCTTTCATGGTTATAGTTGTGATTGTATAGGAATATGGCACTGATTGCAATGTAGCAGGATTGCGCACATTTGCGATATAGTGGCTGGGCTGTGCTGAAAAGAGCTGGAAAAAACGTTAAGGTCTGTTTAACCTATAAATTGTGCAAGGAAGAAGTGTGTGAGGTTTTGTTACATGTAAGATAATTTGTTGTTGGCCTGAAAGAAAGTAGGAAGTAGATGTCTGTTCTCTTCCAATGAAAAGGACTTTCCTAGGCAGAAATTCATAGTATAGGATACATTTCTTAAACATTCCCAAGAAGAGCAGTCATTATATTGTCAAGAATCTGAATTAGCTCAATCTACAGATTATATTACAGAAAGAGCCAGATCAAAATACCAAACCTATAGAGCTTAAATTTAAGATACTGTCTTTTAGTGTGGGTGCAATGTGAGAGTCTTAACTGAAGCGTAGAACAGATTTGATGAATAATAGTACATCTTTAGGGAGAAGGAAAAATCTTCCTACAATGAAAGGCTAGATAAGACAATTTGTGTTATTTGAGTGGTGGTGTTTTTTTCTTTCTACTTTATAAGATATGATAAATCTCAGGTTTCTTGCTATGAGAAAGATTGCTTGATGTGTTCCCCAGAGTTGTCCCAGTAATACAAATATCTGAGCTGTACACAACTCTGCAGAAAGAGATAACAAAGGTGGAAATCTGAACTATGTGAGGGGAGCTGCATAGGAAAGAGAAGAAAAGAAACAAAAATGTTCAACATGAGAGTAAAGCATATCCCGTGTATATCACAAAATGCAGAAGACTTCAGACTACACAGCATTTATGTAAGTGTTCTGGGAAGCATCATCTAGATGGCTAGATTAGACAGCCATATCAGATACTAATTGCCACTCTCTGGCTCTGAGAAGGGGTTGCTGTATTAAAGAGTTAAGCTCACCAGGGACTGTTGGACCACGTAGAGAGGGGTGGTTCGTTATTTATTTATTATTCTTTCTGTTAACAACCTGGGATAGAGATCACATGTATAATGTTTATTGATGTTAGGAAGCTGGGAGAAGTTATATGTGTGCTGTAAGACAGGAACTGAATCTCAACAGTATTTAAACACTGGAGAAATGGCCTGGTGAAATTAGCATGAATTTCAATATAAAACAAATACATCAAATTTTGGATGAAGAAAAACTTGCAGGGAAGCAGCTATGCAGGAAGGGATCTGGAAAGTTACAGTAAATGACAAGCTGGACATGAGTTAATATTTTGCAAAAATCTTCCTATGGGAAGACATAAAAATGGAGCCTGCAATAAGTGTGTTATGAGGGGAGAACAATCAGGACCACTGCACTTCAAGAAAGATGTGGATCCCTGGCAAAGAGTCTAGAGGAATCTAATGAATAACTAGAGTTCTAGAAAACATGACTGACGGGAAGACAGCGAACAAATTGGGATAGTTTTAGCTTGGAGAAAACTGAAGACTACCGTGAGAACAGTCAAAGGAAGATTACCAAGGTGGGTATAAAGTGCAAAAAAAAAAAAAAAAAAAAAAAAAAAGAAAATCAAGTGAGATATTAGGAAAAAATTTCAAACAAAAGGAGCAAAGAACAAGGTGTTAGATCAGATGATCTGTAGTGGCTCTAGCCTGGCTTTTCTGTCCTCTTAAGAAAGAGGAAATTGTCTTAGGATGCCAGGACTTAAAGCACTGGTGGAGAGAAAGTTAGTTATGTGCTGTGACAATTCCCTATCTAAATGATTGATATGGCTTCTGCTACAGTAAGTAATCTTAATAAAATACAATTATTACTCACATATTCCATATGCATACAATTTTATTTTATGATTAAAATTAAATCTAACATTATAATGAAGAATGACCTTTGGAAAGAATGAGCTAGCTAGACATAGCTAGAAGGCATTTCATAAAGATATTTCTTCAAGAACACAGATATTAGAGATTTAAACTTATACAGCAACAAAACTTCCTTTCTCATATTCATCTCCTTACCCTTTCCCCAGAAACCTTCCCTTCCCTACACACACAGGCAAACATCTACTTACATTTAAGTATAAAAAAGTTCACAGTCATTGTAGCAACCTGATGTCTTTGTCTTTTTTTTTTTTTTTTTTTTTTTTTTTTTTTTAGCCCTAATACTGCTGGAGATCTCCAGGCTCTGCATTTTCTGCTTAAAGAACTATAACATTTATGTCCACGTAGCTATGCCTTTTTTGGGTTACCCTGGCTTAGGGAAAGTTTGCTATTGCTGCTGTTATGTCCTTAGACAGCTAGACCTTTCTGTGGTAATATGGTGAATAAAAATGATTTAAATATACTTCTAATTGGGTAGGGTCGAAAAGGGGTGCAAACATTAAAAAAACAAATTAAAGTTCATTTTAAAAGAAATCATGCCTGACCAATTTGATAGCCTTCTATGATGGCATGACTGGCTGGGTGGATGAGGGGAAATCAATGGATGTTGTCTTCCTCGACTTCAGCAAGGCTTTTGACACTGTCTCCCATCACATCCTCATAGGCAAGCCTAGGAAGCGTGGGTTGGATGAGTGATCAGCAAGGTGGGTAGAGAACTGGCTGAATGGCAGAGCCCAGAGGGGTGTGATAAGCAGCGCAGAGACTAGTTGGAAGCCTGTAGCTAGTGGTGTGCCCCAAGGGTCAGTGCTTGGTCTGGTCTTATTCAGCATAGTCATCAATGACCTGAATGAGGGGATGGAGTGTACTCTCAGCAAATTCGCTGATGGTACTAAGCTGGGAGGAGTGGCCGACACACCAGAAGGCTGCACTGCCATTCAGTGAGACCTGGACAGGCTGGAGAGCTGGGCAAAGAGGAACCTCATGAAATTTTATAAGGGCAAGTGTAGGGTCCTGCACCTAGGGAAGAGCAACCCCAAGCACCAGTACAGGTTAGGGGTTCACGTGCTGGGAAGCAGCTCTGCAGAGAAGGGCCTGGGAGTCCTGGTGGACAAGAAGCTCTCCATGACCCAGCAGTGTGCCCTCGTGGCCAAGAAGGTCAATGGTACCTGGGGTGCATTAAGAAGAGTGTGGCCAGCAGGTCAAGGGAGGTTATCCTCCCCCTCTACTCTGCCCTGGTGAGGCCACATCTGGAGTGCTGTGCCCAGTTCTGGGCTCCCCAGTTCAAGAAAGACTGGGAACTGCTGGAGAGAGTCCAGTGGAGGGCTATGAGGATGATGAGGGGACTGGAGCATCTCTTGTACGAGGAAAGGGTGAGAGAGCTGGGTCTGTTTAGCCTGGAGAAGAGAAGACTGAGAGAGGATCTCATCAATGCTTATAAATATCTAAAGGGCAGATGTCTAGAGGATGGGGCCAGACTGTTGTCAATGATGCCCAGCGACAGGACAAGAGGCAGTGGGCACAAACTGGAACACGGGAAGTTCCATCTGAACGTGAGAAAAAACTTCTTCACTTTGAGGGTGACCGAGCACTGGGACAGACTCCCAGAGTGGTTGTGGAGTCTCCTTCTCTGGACGTATTGAAAACCCACCTGGACTCAATCCTGTGCAACCTGCTCTAGGTGATCCCGCTCTATCAGGGGGATTGGACTAGATGATCTCCAGAGGTCCCTTCCAACCCCTACCAGTCTGTGTTTCTGTGGTTCTGTGATTTTGGTTTTCAATTTTTAGTGTCTGTTTTCCTTCCTCCTTTTCTCAGAGCTTCCTATTTGGGTCTTTTGTTGTTTGGCTTCCCCACCCCCAGATCTCTTGGTTATTTTCAGCAGTGAAAGTGAAGAAAAGGTGACAAATGGAAGAAAAAAAAATCACCCCAATACTGGCAATGAAACTACTTTGGGAAAGGCTGCTTAGCAAATTCTTTCATTCCAAACACATATATATGTGCACAAGCACACATTCTTCCTGGTAGTTTTCTCTGCATTAATGGAAAAACTTTTTACTTTTAGCTGACACAAGTCCTTTACTGTCCTCATTCAGCCTTGCTCAAAGTTCTTTCTCAGCTTAGGACATGTGTTGTTTCTCAACATAATTTAATTCAACCAAGTGGCTGCCAAATAACAAACTTCCTTTAAGCCAGGAAGGGTACAGCCATGTTTTTTCCTCAGAGCCCAGTTCTCCTACCAGCTTACTTTCACACATGCCACCACACAAATCTTCCCATTTTCAGGAAATTACCTCCAGAAAGGTTTTGTGGTTGTGTCAGCTGCCTGAGTTCTTCAGAAATGCAGCACAAACCAAGAAAGAAATTAATGTCAGAAACACATCCCTTTATTCAATGCATAAAACTGTACATACACAGGCAGCATGAAAATAACCTTTTAAGATCAGATACTTGAGTAGACTATTAGTATGATTTCTCTAAGAAAGAACCTGTTGGTGAAGACTGCATTGTACCTATGATAATATATAAGAAAGAAGACGGTAGACAGTTAAATTTGTGAGATGCAGGTTCATTTGGACCTTGCTTTTGTGAACATCTGCAGTGTGCAGCAGAGATTTCCAAAATAAATATCAAAATTTAAGTGCATCTTTTCCATAAGTCTCAGTTACCTCACATTTTTTCATAAAGATAAATCATATTCTAGTCTCACCAAAGTATTTCTGAATCATCCTGTGCCTCAGTAGATAACTTGATAGTGAGACTTTCTCTTTATATTCTCCTGTTCCGGGAAACTAGACCAGAGCTCTCAAAATTGACCAAATATTTGCCACATACATATGCTAAATGTATGTTGTAATGCAGCCTTCTGTTAGCATAAATGAAACAAGTTCTTTCAGTTATTTTTCAGGGACAGATTCTGTGCATAGGTAACATATATAAACCCATCATTTTAAAAACAGACAAATGCCCCCCCCACACACACACACCAAACCACCACAAGGTGAGGGAAGATTCTAGCAGCTGAGTCAAAACTCACTGACGAACAAAGTGTTGGATACCAGTAACACCTGACAATACATCCTGTGGGTATGAGTGGAATCCATATAAGACGGGGGAAGTTCCACAACAAATCTAATATGATAAAGGTAAATTTCTGCTGAAGAGTTTTAAGTAATTCATGTTCATTATTTGCAATTCAAGGCCATAATATAGAACTGTAGAATTGTACACTAAAGGTCTGGCGGCTCGGAGGAGTTCATAAAAGACTCTCACCAATTAAAATGTGCTTTAGATCAGGCCCTAGTGTAATTCTCATGCTTTTTCTCATAACATCTATTTTCAAGGTTTGTCTTGAGGGGGAGAAGTTAATTACAATCATGCAGACATCAGGTTTGAAGTTAGCAATTCTTTGAAATTTGTCTTTGTGTGCATTGGCTGCGCAATAGTAAAATTATAGAGGCTTTGTTCTATCCTGCTTTAACAATCAAAGTGTATTGTGTTGAGAACAGTTATATTAGAAGTATTTTTTGTATTGTTGTGAATAATTTTATTAATGTTTTATATTTAAAGAATGTATGCTGAAGTAATATAATTGTCCATACTTGGTAAGATTAAAACAGAACAGAACAGTAAAGAAATAAATAAACTTTGCCATCCTATAAAAAAAATAATTTTTGTTTGTTTGAAAAAGATTTTATTTGTTAGTGAGGGTTTTGTTGGGTTTTTTTGGGTTCTTTTGGCTTTTAGAAGGGGATCCATGAACTCAAAAGATGTGATTTAGGGAGATAAACTTGAACTGTCGGGGGCCCCCCCCTAATTCAGATACCTCTGGTACACAGAGCTGCTCTTCCTGGTCCCGTACACAGTGCTGCTATGATAAGACTAAACACAAAGTCTTCCTTCACCCATGCTCTGTGTTACATGGCCTTTCCCGTGGCAGCCCGTAGCACACAGCACGTCGGCAGACCTCAGGGCATTTGAGCTGGAGAGAGGTAAGCAACTCTGCTGCAGCACTGCCATGTGTCGGTGGCAAGTGCTGCTCATCACCAAAATGTGAGAGGCTGTGGAATGCCACAGCTAAGGTCATGGTGTGGGTAAGAACAGTCTCCAGTGACCTGCCAGGAGCTGTGACAAAGGGCACTATAAGCAGGGCTTTTCTGTACAGCACCATAGCAAGCTGAAAGTATGTTCCTCTGTATTTGCATACTCCAGGTTTCTCAGTGACAAGAAACTGGCTAGAAGTCATGAAGAAAATATTTTCAATGCACATAAATTCAGCACCAGAATTTTTATGTCTAAGACTGTGAGAATCTGAACCCTAAAAAACAGCACAGGAAGTCTGAAATTAATTTGGTAAGGGGACCATCTGCTTTTCTCACTTAAGATGCCATAGATGTTCATCATTCTTGTGACCAATTCAGTCTCAAGCCCCACTTTTCTTCCACTCAGTAGTGAGGTGGTGCAGCACCTGGGCCACTCTGACATCTCAGGATAAGCCCTATTGTGCTGTATCTTGGATGCAAGTGCAGTGACTTGGGCATCAGGCACCCTGGCCACATCTGGGCCATCTGCTGCCTACCAGAATTGTCTACCAGAATGACTCAGCAGGAGTGGTGGCCAGAATGGAGAATACTGACCAAAGCAAATCATCTTGAGATCGTATAGAGATGCAAAAGTGAGAACTTTGAGCTCTCTGGGACCGCAGTGGGCTGTGACTCAGTATCTCCCCTGAGCTGGGATGCTTCTCAGGGTAGATTTCACAAGGATTTAGAGATTGTCGACAATTTCACAAGGACTCAAAGGCCTGACTTTGCGAGGTTCATGGACGCTCCATTGATGAATGCTGGCACATAAAAGTGAGCAATTCATGAAACTCACAAAAAAAGGAAATATTAATCATAGGTTGTGTGTGTATGTGTGCATGCACACAATTGGTTCAGACCTACTTGCCTGACTGTCTGTGTGTAATTTTATCCAGGATTTTTTGTCTGTCTGTACATGTGATTTGATTTAACCCCCATCTGTATGTGCAACTCTGCTGTTAAGTTTTGGGTGGCCCTTTCCATTCTCGAATCGTTGACTAAGTCGCTATTTTGAATGTAACAAATTCTGTTGAATCACTCTGTAAATTGGCTGACGATTAAGTGCTGTTAATAATTATACAACCTAATGTTGTGGTCTATCTCAAATATTAATAAATCCTAAATTGCTGCTAAACCAAATCCTTGTAAGAAAATGTCATTCATAACAAATAGGAATCAACTCTTCTTCCCCCAGCAATTCTCCCTAAAAAGCACAGGACTTTGAGCCTATGCAGTTGGGCAGTAGCTAGGGCTTGAGGATGCCTAAGGAAACAGAAACGGACTACTGGATAACTTGGTGCAGCATGAGGCAGTGCTCTCCATTGTCAGAGGAGAAAGGAGCTTGAGGTCATCTGTGGATTCACTTTTGTCATGGGACAGCATGAAAAGAGGCTGCTTTGGGTCTAGCAATGCCTTACTTCTCTGCTGTTGTCCTGCTGTAGCAAACCCAGAGAGCAAGAGGAAGTGAACACCCTCAGTGAGGCAGATCCACCCCAAGCAATGGTTGTTTACCATGCACAGAGGGTACCCAAAGCTGATACAATTGATGAAGCATTCCTCTATAATATAGACTCATTTAACGTGGTCCAGTGAGCAAGATAGGATTGTATTATCATTAGTATGCTGACAGTATGCTATAGTTAGAAATGATCTTGCCAATTACTTTGACTAATATGAAAAAGGGAAGAGATTTCTGGGCACTGCAGCTTTCAAAATCCTAGCGTTGACAACATGGTGCGTTATCATCATTACTCATCAGCTTGTGTCTCGTTGGTAGCCCTGGAACCACTGAAGGGAAGACACAACATCCACACTTGCCTTATTCAAAATAGTATACAATCTAAAAGGGTGGAAAAAATATAGCATGGAAAGTAAAACAAAGAGACGAAAAATAAACTAAGAACTAAGAAAAATTTAAATTGCAGTATCTGAGTGAAAATAAAATACATTCATAGAAGAGATTGCTTATGCTTACGTGGTCAAGAAAAAATTGTTCATATAAAATATTTGAAATCTCAAGACAATTTCTTTTGAAACAGAATGAATTTGGATGAGAGGTATAAATGAACGGGAAGGATGGGGGAAACATGACATGTAGGTTTTAGACCAAAAGAATTAGGAATAGCCAAACTATTTAGTATGGATCGGCACAAGGTTAAAAATATGGAAATTAAATGAGACAAAGAGCAGAATTTAGGAATAAGCAGCAGGTTATTAAAGGAAGAAAATTTGGGATGTAAGTTGACCTGTGACTTAGGAGGTCAAAAGAGTAAGCTGACAGAGAAAAAAACATGGAATCCTGGTCAACAGCCTCTGAAGTCAGTAAGGGTCAGTCCATTGACATCAGTGGGAATTAAGTCCAGCTATCAGATAAAAAGACAAAGAAAACAAAACTGAAAAGAACATACAACCAGAAAAAAGAAGTTGGATGAGGCAAAACAGAGCAGATGGTGTTTGGATTACATAATACACAAATAAATGGACATGTCTGTGTCTTTGGCTTTGATAGGCACTATTATCTTAAATTATATACTTACATGATATATTAAATGACTGATTATTTTCTTGATAAGAATAATTTCTGTAGCCCAAAGAAATTTAAGACAGTTCAAGGGTCTTCCTGAGCGCACTAGGTAGTCTCATCTAACTTATAAAGGTTTCAAACTAATTGCTATAAATCCTCATTTTTCTTTTTTCTTTTTTTTTTTTTTAATTAAGCAGAGAGTCATAAATATAAATACAGACTAATTATCTGATCTTCACTTTCAAAACACATTTGGCCTTTAGCCTGTTCATAGTGGTTTTTTAATAAATGACCACTTTAAATTACAGGCAAATTCCTACAGAATCATGTATATCCTTTATAAAATGACAAAAAAATGCCTATGATAATTACTGTTGTTACAACGCATACCTGGGGACGTAATGTATTGTGAACATTAATCACACCAGCCACATGATGTGCTAGTTATTTGAAAGCATTGCCAGAATATCATTAATTCTCAGCTGCCTACAAATCAAATCTTTGCCCAAATTATAAGTGCTGGTTCCCTCGTGTTTATAATTAGCACTAAAATGGGAATAAAGCCCAGTGGTAAGTTTCCCTACAAAATCAACAGTAAATTCATGTTGTCTATGATTTTACTTGGTGAGCAAACAGGATGATACTCCTAGTATTGGAGTTATCCTTTGAAAATACCATTTAAAAAGACATGTTTCACAGCAGCTGATGCATTGCTGTGGCTTACTGTGTTCACCAGTGCTTTGCCCAGGCAGATAGCTTCAGTCATCCACATGGCGAAAGTTGCAGACCTGAGACCAGAAAACGAAACAAAACAAACAAAAAAAGAGTCAGAGCTTACTGATGGCAGCAGTTTCCATGGTTTCTGGACTAGTTCTAAAAAGGCTAAATATTCTCTGAAGTAAAGGCGAGTTTGTAGTAACATGGGAACTGGAAGCTGGATTATTATATCTCTTCTTTGTATTCAGCAGTAGTTTCATCTCTGAAAGGAACATTAACTCATTCCTTTTTAAGAACATTCTGTGTAGCTTTTATGTTCAAATAACAAGATTCCATGGTTTATGTTTTCTTCTGTTATTTAAACAGACTGGTGCTTTAATTTATCTTATATTTTAAATGAATACAAGAATTGTTATTGTAATTTAAGATTTTGAGGTTAAAAAATGAGAAAACTCCAAATATTAATTTAGTGCTGACAAAGTTAACTAGCTAATGCTGCATTACATTTTGCATATTTTATGAATATCTATGAATAATAAACTGTGGTAAGACAATGGCTATATGTAAATTAGGAAGAGAAAATAGAACTTTGTATGGTGTAAGACCAAATTATTGTTGCCAAATTTTTGCCAAATGTTGAGCTGATCAAAATCCATTGATGTTCGATTATCACCAAAGAGAATTCCTTTTCTCCATTGTTCTGAAGCTTTTCAACATTAAGAAGAGGTATGGAAGAAGGGTGATCAAAATAAATGAAAGAACTGTACTCTGAAGACAAATGAAATGTGCCATTTATGCCTCAAAAGCTTCTAAATTCTTTTAATAATAACTGTGCCTCTGGTTAGATAACTGTTCAGATCTCCAAGTGGAGTTATTTATGCTTATACATACACTTGCAGGTTGACAGTATTTATACTTGGTTGATGTATTTTACATGTTTATGTCTATAATTTTAAGAATTTTTTCATTCACTGCAATATGTAAATGAGAACTGCATTTGTATCAAGTTGTATAAAACAGAGAATCTGCAAGAAGATACAGGCATAAAAATACAGGCTTGAGAAGTTTAACAGCTTTGTGGTGAGATGTATAAACTCTTGCCGTGACACCTCCTCTGACACCCCTTGAAACACATGTCTTGGCATGTCTCCTTCCTTGATTTCTGCTGGTTCCTCTCAGGACAGGCTTTCTCTGCTTACTTACAGTTAGGGTAAAGTCTGATTATGATGAAGATTAATGGTAACATTAATATTCTAAATTGTTTTCTATAGGTTAACTTTTACCCCATATTCACACTTTCAGTTTTGGTTTTGGTTTTTGAGTAGACCTACTGACTAGCCTCCTGGTACCATGATGAAGAGCTACCTGCCGTAGCCCAGCTCAGACATCCACTACACCTGCATTTAGCTGAATACTCAGTGTGATGCTGCTTTGCTCCAGCACACTGGAGTCTGAAAAAGCACCACGGTTCATTGAAAAAATCCAACAATGTTCCTTCCAAAAATTGCCTTCTTCAGCAGCTGCGCATCAACCTCAATAATGTTTCATGATGGTTTTTGTTACAGAAATGAATGTGCAGTACCCTCTGCCACTGTTTTGAGTATTGCAGATCTGGCTGTAAACCAAGAGATTGTTGAGGGGTATGAGAGAGATTTACATATTGCATTTTACTCACAGAAGCATGATAGTTACCTCCACTTTTCAATTATAAGTGCCTTCTAGCTGTATGCTCACAGACCATGCAAAATAACGATTCAGCAATAACTTTTAGTACAGAAAGTACCTGGGAATACCAAATTGGTATTTTATTCCCATTATTAATTCCTAGGTGAACACAGCTTTCCATATACTTACCATATACTTACCTTATCATGTGAAGTAATTGGTTACAGAGCATTTCACATGGAGACCACAGAGTCAGTCGTTTCAATCTTGCCTAATCAGGAGCTTCCACTGTTGTTTTCTGACTACATGAGACTCTAAGGACATGAATCCATGCAGAAATCCATAATCACATTTGGCAAATTTATGTTCACTTTGTTATCGTGTGTAGACTCCAGAGCCCGTTACCTTAGGAATTAAGTCTTTCTTTATAATACTTCGCAATTTTAGGTACCTCATATGAACAGTGATAGCAGAGGCCAATTACTGAAAAAGCAGGGGAAACAGCGATATAGTCTAGATCTGGAAAATAAACCCCAAAGCTATCATTCTTCTTTAAAGAGCAACTGCAAAACTATGACACAGAGCTATGGGAACTGTTACAGAGAACAGCAGCAGAGGCAAGCCAAATGCTAGAGAAATGGTTAATGCAGTCCTTCCTACAAGGCAACAGATTGTGAAAATCCCAAAGAGCTGTGTTGTTTAAATCTCCTGTCCTCCATTGTTGGGTGCACTACAATTTACCACAGATCCAAAAAAAGAGGAGCAAGGCTAACTACCGAAGGGTTTAGTTATTCTACATGAAGAAAGCATCAAATAGAATGTGCTCTTCCCAGATTAGTTTTATTACATAATTATTATTTTAATTTTTTAATAAACCCTTATTTACAGAAAGGCATGTGCAGCAAAATTCTGGATTTTAGGATTTGTCAAGAACTCTGGGACAAGCATGTGACATGCCCCTAATAGAATTCATTACACAAAGGCTGAAGCAACTTCTTTCTTCTCCAGTATCACTTTATTTTTAAATGCTAGCATGCTGGTTTTGACAGTACATTTCAACTCTCAATGAAGCTGAGTCCACAGACTGCATTTTCTCATTCTTTCTATACTTATAACGCTCATGACACAACATGTCAAGCCAGCTCAAGTGGCACTGAGAGACTTTTCTTTGAGTTCCTCACTCTTCTCAGAGTTATTTCTCTCTTCCAAATACCTCATCTGTATGCCATAGTACTCTTGACTGTACGGTGCTCATTTTGTTGCCACTTTTACTTTGTGGCTTCAGATCAGGAGAGATCCTTCAGAAGCTCTCATTAGGAGAAACAAACCAAGACCAAATCCCAACACTGTGTTTGTGTGCTAAAAGTATTATACAAAATGGTAAGAACAGAAAAAGTTGAAGCTGTTTCCATGAACCATGAAAGAACAGAAAAGGTGCGAGAGCTTTCAGGGAAATCCTTGCAGTGCTTGCTTCCAAAACCACATGTTGCTACTGATTCTACACAAACCCACAAATTTTAAATGATAAATTATCCTTTCAATTATGAAACATATTTAATACCAAAGGGAATCAAAGAAGGGGAAAGTTATTGTCAAGAGAAATTACGAAGATGATCAAAGCATCTCTCAGGGTTTAGTAACATCAGACTAACAACCAACTGGTTATTCTGATCATTTCACTTCAGGTGAGGGGGATGCATTTGGTCAGTGATGCCTGCTTCTGTTCTCCTATTGAATCTTCCAAAACCCTCATTTGTAATTATTGAAGTAAGTATCTGCAATTGACTGAATTACGTTAAACACTCTGAATTTCTCCTGCTCTGCACCTTTCTCATAGCTTGTTTCTGTTCTTTGCTTTTTATCAACTTCTGCTCCTAATTCATTAAACCCCTGGTTTTTTTCTGTTCTTGTCTTCTCAAAATCTGCCCTTCCTGATGTCGTATTTTTGCTTCACACACAGGAATTTAGTTATGAATTTGCATAGACCATCCCTAATTTGAGGTACATCTCTTGCAGATTGCAGGGTCTGCCCAAACCTAAACTGCTCTGCATGATTAGACAGAACTTTACACAAAGTGAAACTACCAAATCTTCCAGATGTCCTTGCCTGGTGCTCATATATCCTTTAGGGGTAGTCAGTGCTGCTCCTCTGAGGAGTAAGTAGATCTTAATGGTTCTGATTTTGAACACTTGATGTGATTACGGAAAGAAACTGTAAGAACTTGAAAGAAAGTTACATTTCCCTGACCACCATCCTCACTTCCAGGAATAAGGTTTTGCACGTAATTGTTGGAACTCTTGTTGGGTTCCTCTGCCAATACATGATAACCCTTCCCAGTTTCACTGAAATGATACACTAAAGCAAGAGTTTTAGGATCTTGCTCTTATTCCACATTAAGAGACTGTATGATTAGGATAAGTAATATGAAGACTATTAGTCTGTTCAATCCTTACACACAGGGTACATATTTCTGGAAAATCACTGTAAGCTATATGTACGTAGCTCTTCCTAAATATACCACCCAGTGGAATTCAAAATCAGATCTTTTTTTTCTTTCATTTTGAACCTATAAAATATTAAGGAAGTCATACAGTTGAAAGAGAAGTGTGTCCTTCAAAGAAAAAAGAGAGTGCAATCCTGTTATTTCTAAGTTTATGGGGCTGACATTTTTCTCTCCTTGGAGTTTTGTAACAGTATGACTCAGTTAATTGGATTGAAAACCAAGGGCTGTCACAACTTAGATACCGAAATAAAGCACTACATTCATATACATTTGCAGAGACAGACAAAGATATTTATTACTATGACTCTGTTTAAAAGAGTACTCTCAGTACAGGGAGCTTAATGGTCAGTATAGAAAGGTTTAAATACAGAAAAAGCAACCATTAAATAGTTTTGGTTTTAGACTTTCCTGTGTGTAAAAATATGCCAGCTGTATAACTTTAAAGTATCTGTCCTCTGCATATTACAGTGCAAATTTAAGTCAGAAAAGCTGTCCAATACATCCAACCACATTTTTGTTCAGCTGTAAAAAGAAAAAATGTATTTGAGCAGTGACTGCCTACCTTGAACTATCTATCCGTGCCCCTCTCCCTGGAATCTGCTGAAAATTTAAAAGAAATCTCTAAGTTAAAAAATAAATTACTTTTTGAGCATTGCTGGTTTACTTTGCTTAGTCACAATACCTTTAATCCATGTACTTGTGTAAAGATGTAATGACCCAGTTGCAGAACATATTTTCAAATTTAAGACCAAAAGGAAGAGTTATCTAAAATATCTAAAGTAGAAATGCTATGCAAAAGAACAATGGAAGATCATCTGTAATTCTGACTATTGAACTCTAGCAGCTGCGTATATAGCAAGGTAGTTGGTGAGTCAAAGCTGAAATAAAGTGAGATATTTTGGACTTTCTTTCAGACTAAATTAACACGAAGTCTGTGCTAGTTGTCAGCAATGTCTTCTAATTGTATACATGTGACTGGGTGATTTTCTTACATTTTATAATGCAGTCTGGGGTCCCCATACTCAGTGCAACAAAGTGTAAGCTTGCATATAGTAGAAGGCAAATGTAAGACTCACTACTCAATAAACAAATGTGACAGCAATTTTCAAGAATAATTGCCCTTCCAGGTCCTATGTTTAAATACATCATAAGAAATCATGCATTCACACAGGATGAAACCCACATGCTATAGTGAAAACATGATCTACATTAGTGAAGTATTTCTACCCTCACAGCCTTTTTCTTAACATAGTGAACATAAAACTGTAGGAACACTAACAATTAATTATCTTTTAATGCTTAAAGTACTTTAACACACATTTTACTTTCAGACAGTAGCATACATCTTACACTGTCTATGGGAATCAATGCAGAGTCTTGCATGCATCAAAAGGCAAGCTGTGAGTCAACTGATTTGGGGAAGATAATGTTCAGTTTAGAGATATGCATCTCTAAATTTTCTCAGTGTGACACATGGTGGACTTAGAGGAACAAAAAGCGTCAGACCTGCTATTCAATAATTTTTATCAGTAGTGTATGTGAACTGTGTCAGAAAAATATTAGGGTATGTTGGTTAATGATTGATTCTTGCAACTATAATGATGTGGTTTGGTGAGGGTGAAAGAGCTTTATGAAAAGGAAGCATGAAAGCCATACAGAGGCTCCTAAGAAATATGGTCTTGAAAAACAACAGGAGAAAACCCACCTGCTACTCCCTTTGAGGTTCCCATGTTGCTACTCTTTATCTTTGTGGTGATTTAAGCTGAGATACTATGAGGAAGACTGAAAACATGCTTATGGTCATTTACAATTAGTCTAACAACCCAGGAACTTTGCTATGACAATTTGGATACTTGCAGTTCTGATTGGTATATTAAAATTAGGGGAATAAAAGTAAAATCAGGCCTGACTGAAGAGTGAGAGAATCAGGCAGAAATCTTCAGGGACTTTTATTGGCTTGGAATCAGAGAAAGTACATGCTCAAATAGTTTGAAAGAGGTCCAAAGTGCAACCATGATGCAATCAAGTTGCAAAAGAATGAAGTATTGATCCCTCATCACACCATGATCTGAAGATAACCTTGTGATAGCTGCTGCAGATGTTTTATATGCATATATATATATAGATATATGTAGACTTTATGGGCATGTCCAGGAGGAGTAAAGGATCCCTGCTCTCCATGAGATTCTTCCAATAACTGCAGGATGAAAATGACATTGGCAAGCTTTTCAGTGGAGCTAGATTGCTGCTGAAACTACAGGCAGAGGTTTTAGTGCATTTTTATGGTACCTTCCTGAAGTAGTACTAAATTGTGTGCATCCTTCTTTCTGCTGCATTCGGCTGTGATTGGGGGATTTCTGGGATTTCCGTCTGTGGCATGAATCTCTTATTACAGTGCTTTTCAGAGGTCTGAGAGGAAGTCTTTTTCATCTGCTCTATAACTTTATTTTACCTTTAACTTCCTGATTTGAAATCAGGTAGGAGGAAAACAAACAAATTCAGTCCTTTAGTATCTTTTATCAACACATGTAGCAGCCAATGCTGAGGCAGGCTTGATTTTCAGTGAATCTTCAGTTATTAAATACTTTGCTTCTGTAAAGCCCAAATCACATGAGCTTTCCATCATTTTAGGTTTCTTTCTAGAAGTATTGCACAGCATGGAGCTATTTACTTTATAGAGTGTTTGTGTTAAGAGAGACAAGATGTAAAGAGAAAGAAATCTATGCGTTATCACTTAGTACCTTTCCTTTTTTTCATAAAAGGAAGGAAATTGAAAAATGATCCTAATAAAAATCATCATACAATCTGAAAACATAGTCATAAACTACCGCCCAAAACACAGACACATTTAAGCTGCAAATTACTTTTTAAAGTAATCTAAAAGTAATTTGTACTCGGATCTTAATAAAATGAAATTTTCACAGCATTAAAGGGAGCAGCAGATGTTTTTAATATTTATTGAAAACCAATTGTGTTGTAATGCAGCCCTCTCTGACTGACCATTTTTTCCTGTCTGCTTTGTTATGTTTCATTAAAAGCTCTTATCATCAAATTGTTTTCCATAACAACATGGGATCACAGTAGCTTCCAATGACAGAAGTGTACAGATTCTAATAAAGACCTGCGTGTGTCAAATGCCAGAGTAAGCACTTAACAGAACTAAAATGCAGCAAAAGAAAGCAGAGCTAAAACACAGCAAAAGAGTTTTCTCTTTTTTTTTTTTTTTCCTAAATAAAGCAAGGATTTTCCATGAATGTAGTTTAAAAATAGACCAAGCTATATTAGATTAAAATCTAGCAGTATTTCTGTGGAATATTTTAAAAGGTCGCAGAATTTGTTCAAATTTACTCTTGTTATTAGTGAGACATTTATCACTGAATTCAGTGGGGACAAAGTTAGGCTGAAACTGTGCTGATTTTATGTTTGTTTAATCACATTTTAAATAGGCTGGATGGGTGTGATTCACCTGCTTTGGTGCCATCTTCATACATAAAGATTATCAAACAACACAAGCCAATGTAGCATCAGTAAATGTACTGACCTAATAGCTTTTAAGAATGTGGAAAAACAGAGGCCTTGCAGTCTGCCTGGCAAGTGAACGAGCACCGGCCCTAGCAGGTTGCTGAGGTGTCTAACCTGCAGCGTGGAAGATCCTCTACAGAAACTACCTGTTTGGCAGCTTCCTCGTGTTTGTGCTGGATGTGTACCAGCCGTAGCGTTCAAGTTATTCTCACCTGTGGCAGTGTGAGGAAATACCATCTATCAGGTAGCTGCTTACCAAAGTTTTCACAGCTTGACAGGTTAAATTGTTATTTCACCCAGGAGGTTGCTGGAAGCCAGTTCAGATCTGAAAGCAGTGCTCTTTCCTTCTCAGCATCAACACCATTTAGAAAAGGCACTGCAGTGACTAAAAGGTGCCAGGAATGCCAGGATTGTGTCCCACACACCAGAGCTGTCTAATTGTGGTGCAGCTGATGGTTGGATAATTTTGACAGGACTGATAATGCAGAGGAAAGGATTTATTTGTCTTCAGTGGCAGATAGGCAAAAAGATTTTTACACTCTCTACACCAAGACAAGGCAGGCTGAGGAGAGCGGAGACAGCCCAACGTGGGTAGATTTGTGTGTAGTTCAGATTTCTGAAACGGCTTCAGATGGCTTGCAGGCTTGCCAAGTGCAGAGTCAGGTCTAGCAAAACAAAAATAAAAGGGGGGGAAGCTGTGGTAAGCTTCTGAGGAGCAAACAGCAGTTAATCTGGATAATAAATAGTGAAGGTCTTCCTTCCCCAGAGAATTTCAAAGAAGTTTTGTTGTATTTTAGAAAAGCCTAATCCAACTTCAAAACCAAAATCTGTGCACAGAATTACAAATAAGCCTGCTGCTATTATCTGGGAAAACTGCATTAGGATAGCTTGCCAGCATAGTGAATTGTTTCACCTAGAAAATGAAATGGCAGCACCCAAGTAAAAGCTTGATATTCCATGTATATGCACATACCCACGTGTTTCAAGAAATCAGCATAAGACTTGAGGAAGCCTTCTCTAAGATACCTCCATAGTCACTGACTGCCCAGGGAGGCAGAGGTGGGCAGATGTGGGCTTGTCATGTCTCCCACTGTCCAGGCTCTATCTTGTATTCTGGTTCACATCATACTCTCATAAATCTAGCAGGGTCTTTTGGGAGTCGGTAGTGGTGATAGTCGTCAAGAAAACAGCATTTCATGAACAGCAAGGGCCTAATCTAAGTTATGTGGAGGTGCAAGGGAGGAAAGAAAAGTTCCAGCATAGCCTGAATTCCTCCCAGAAACATGTTCTTTTCTTTGTGAATCGGCAATTTCTGTCTCTCTGTTCAACGCAGTAGATGAAATCATGTACAATCTCTCATCTGATTTTCTTTTTCTCTCTTGGATTACTTAAAGACAGTGAATTCTCCAAGCTCCAGGAAACAAGGCTAAAAGTGCTTTAATGAAGCCTGTATCAGGATGATAACGTAATTAGTATAGTTGAGAAAACTCCTCCACAGCTAAAAGGGCAAAAGAGATTGAAACCTTACACACACCACATCTGGGCTTTTGTTGTCAGCAAATCCTTGGGGCTGATTCTCTGTTCTTGTCAAGCAGTGTAATATGCTGCAAATTTCACCTAGCCGAAAACATGGGGAAGAGTAACTGCCAAACACCTTCAACACTGCTCAGCAACTGCGCCATGGAGGAAAATAAATCAATGCAAGACAAATAAAGCCAAGCCACCTGGGAGTTGGGAGATTCCCTGAGAAATGAGGCGGGCAAACTTCAAAAGACATTCTGTTTAGACTGACTGAGTCTGGATACTGATCCAGACTATAAATATTTCTCAACTCTGTAATGGTAATATCTTGCCTCCTAACAGAGATCTTGGTCTACTTTACATAATTAAAAAGTACACATGCAATCCTGGGGAAGGTATTTGAGGTTAAGAGGCGGATTCTTATCCTTAAAGCAAGCTGGAGATAGGTTGCTACAAAGATGTGAGGTACCTAAATCTCAACAGAAAAGTTCACCCAAGAAGCTGCGCAGAAACCGTATACCATACTGGCCCAAAGATAAGAATTTCATATTCAGTAAATAGAGCTTAACAAAGGAAAGAAGGTTATGATTATCTGATATTGTCTCCATCATCAAGCTGACACCAATCTGTCTTTATGACACAACAAAAAAAGCTGTAATGTACAATTTCAGTTTGATTTTCAAAAGAGATTTAAATGCTGAACTACTGTATTCCCACTGAAATACTGACATCTGTCCAGAAAATAAAACGTGCAAGGACCATTTATCCTCTGTGAATGGATCTTCTAAGACATCATCTTGATTTTTGAGCAACAAATCTATCATGCAGCAAAAAGTGCTGCTGCATTTAAACTGCAATGAATGAGTCAGTGCTCTAACTAGAGAGCTTCATTCTGAACATCAGCAGCCTTTACCAGAGATACCACCAAAGTCATTAGCCAGCTGGTTACCTAAAACATAATGGGACAGATTTTCTGTTCATGTCATTCTATTTGGATTCAGTCTCAAGGTAAGTTTTTCACATAAAACTCCTTGAGAGTTTGTTTTATATAAATAAGGGCTACAATCTATAAAAGAGAGTAAGACAATACATACTAAAAAAAAAATATCAAAAATCATTACTGTTCTTATGAAAAGGTCTGCAAGATGCTACACTTCAATTAGCCATAGTAACAAATTTTGATTGATATTGAATCTCATTCTTGGAAAGAAAACAACAGACCAACAAACAAAGAAAACAAGCAAATGGAATTTATTTCATGCTCTCAGGACAATGCTTACCACAGACATAGCAGTGTCACAGTAGACACCTTAAAATCATATAAACATTCAGGTCAGTGCAGAAAGACTCAAAAATTGAAAATTTGATTGCTATTTGAAAATGCCATATTTCTGCTATTGTAATAGATGATGCCACCCATGCCCCCAAACATTCCTAGGATATTAACTTAAATCATATAGAAACATGGTCAAATCCATCACAATGTTTATTTTCAGACACTCAGTTCCATCTCAAGATTTTCCCGTAGGTGTTAAGAATGAGAAAAGACCTGGTGGACTGCATATTCCCTCTCCCTCCTAATTGGTGCTAGAACAAATTGTTCCCAAGGAGGCAGGTTCTGCTTTAGGTTGTATCAGTGCAAAAAAAAATACAGTGTTTCAAAGCCAGAATGATATTCATATAATAGGAGCAGAATGTAGGCCTGTATGTTTGTCTGATCCAGTTTTCAATGACTGAAATGATGTTTTTACTGCTTGCCTAAGGAAACACTTTTACAATTTAACAGACCTGACTGTTGAGATTACTTTTTCTCCTGACATTTCCTTCATTTTCATTTGCTCAGTTTCATCCCGTTTCCCCACTCATATCACACTGGACGACACAAGGCACGCTGCGTATAGATAGATAGATAGATAGATAGTGACAAGCTGTGCTACCACTAATATTTAGAGAGCAAGCATGAATGTTGAAGTGGGCCTGTGATCTTACTTAATGTATTGGATCCAATTCAATTTTTCTTGCATATATCACACCATACCTTTATTTTTTCCACCACACTTCATTATCTCTCTGCATCATTATGCATGTGTGCATGTGTTTATGTGCATTGTTCATTTATTGTCTCCTCATGGACAAGTTTCACTTCACTTTCTCCAGGCTACTCCACTATTGACGTCAACTGTGGAAATCTCAAACAGCCTTTATCCTTTCCTTTTTTTTTTTTTTTTTTTTTTTTTTTTCCAAATGTGCTTCTCTGTCATAGGCACTATTTAAATAGCAATACATCTATGGAAATCACTCATAGTTTATTTAAAAGGCCCCAAAGCTCCCTCAAGGCAATCATTTAGCATTGGCAGTTCAGCCAGCTAGTACCTCTGTTGTTCATTTTTTTAATAGTATCATAAAATGCAACAGCACCTCTATTATGCCTTTCAAACAGAATACCTTGGAGCACTTTACACACAAGAAAAATAACTATTAAAATGAGTCCTGTAGACTCAGGGTAGTTGAAAGGTGGACTGAGAAGAGAAAGGCTGTTAGTAGGAACCTGAATTTGAAAGAAGAATCACCGAGACATGCTTGCAAGTGAATCCCAAATCTTATCCATGACTGCTGTGCTGCAAAAAATGCTCCACTGTCAGGGAAAGGGTTGTAGCAAGAGAGCTGTGGGGATTGGACTGCTCTGGAGACTGTGTTTTATGTTTTATTTTAATGAATGATTCTTTAATCATGTCTAAAAAGGCAGTGCTCAGATTTTAAATACAAAATAAATGTACTGGCAGGTACACATAGTTTCTTTCTTAGGTTCCTTTTTTGCCTAGCGAAACACAATGGAAAATCAGGTGACACCAAGTCTCACTGTTCTAACAGATTTTCCCTGAAGGACCAGGGCAATCCTGATGTTTCCTGGTTTTCAGGAAGATGCTCCAGGCTGCGGCTCTGCTGTAGAGCAGGAACCCTAGTTGCATCCTCACTGGAACAAGACAAGAATATGGTTAGTTTCTTCTTACCAGTACAAACTTCCCAAAGTAAAAATGGAAATGGGGGAGTCACTTGGAAAAGAACGAATTCTTTAGGACTTTAGGGCATACATCTTTTTTTCATAGGCTGTGCTTAAACTGTGGTAAATTTTTTCACCCATCCTTTTGAGACTTCTCCTTAGGACATACTAGTATGTGTTTGACTCATTTTCCTTTTGCCTAGGCTTTCGTGATTGTGTTCCATTTTTTTTTTTCCTTTATTTTTATTTTTACTATCAAATATTCCTTTCAGCTTAGGACAATGTTGACATAGTCTTCTGTAACTGGTGATATTTGTATATGTTTCTCTTATAAGGCTGGCTTTAACGAAATGCTGTGAAATGGTGACTTTTGCCCTTAAAAATGGAAGTTATGCCTTTATTCACATTTCTCCCCAATAGCCATTAGGGAAGGCAGGAGGACATCTGGATAATGTTGTCCTTTGTTGATGATGATGATCACAATACAACCGTTAAAGTGAGACAAAGTATGTAGGGGAGAAACTTGAAAAAAGAGATATTTTTCAGCACATTTATGATCTGTCCTGGTTTTCTTAGAAGAAACTTTGAAAGAAACTTCCTAGCAGGGAGGTAGCTGTGATATTTTCTGATAGGTCTCCTGGTTAGACAAGTGGAAGACACACACTATAAGGTAGAGACATGCTGTAGGATAGATGTGGAGTTATTAGATGAGATGAAATGACTCTATCTTAGTGCTGAGCTGAAGTGCAAGTCAAGGTAATATGTATAATTCATACTCCGTATTTGCCCTGATAGAGAATCAGAGAATATCATGGCAACCAATATGCCTGTGTCATATACATGAGGCATTCTTAAGTGAGAGACCTGTTTTATCCAAGGCTGTTTACAATAGTGTCCCAATAGATAAGCATTCTGCACTACTGTTTTAGGTAGAAATATCCTTTTAAAATGGAATAAGGTCATGCTAGCAAAATGAATGGAGTGTCTTTGATGCTGAGAGCCCTGTGACCTGTGTCTGAACATGATTCAGCAGTTAATCAGGAAGCTCCATTTATGTTGAGTAATCTGAAGCTATTTCATAATCAGACTCCCTCAGATGGAGCATGCTGTGAGAAAGATCAGAAAGAATAGGTATGAATACTTTTTTTGGTAAGGAGAGATGGTGCCAGAACTAAAGTCAGTGGCTCTTTGAAATCAATACCAATCAATTCTGTAACAATCTGGAAGCCAGTGATACCTGACAGAATAGTCAAGATGTCAAATTTTGTACAAGTGAGTTCCCTGATGTCACAGCAGTAACCTTTAAATATATATTTCTGTAAGATTCATCAGATCAGAACAGCTGCAAAAGGACAAGATGGTGAAAAATATGTAATGTAGTCTTGGAGGATAAACTGAAATGTGATGGGGCTGGAGAATAAAATGAATCTGACTTTTCTGATAAAGCATAGGTAAAGATTTAAATGGACAATGTTTAAAAAGAGTAGGCCAAGAATGATTATAGCAGAAGACTTTAAATTGTAATATATAGGAATTTTTTAAACGTACAGTTCATAAAAAAAATGCATTATATAAAATGTGAGAAAATGTAAAGTGATCACTCAAGAAAGAAACATGCATATACTTGCCAGCAGGGAGCAGGAAAAAAAAGTATCTGCTTTATTGGCAATGGTGGATTTCTTTCTTTTTTTCCCTTAAAATGTTGATTAAAATAAAAAGTTTATGTCTTGATTTTAAAGTTTTGCTACAAAAACATCAGTACCAAAACAAGGTTTCAGTCCATAAATTTATAACAGTGACTTAAGTGGTTATGTTAATGCCTGTTCTCAGAAACTGGATTACCTCACCTACGATACACAGCTGTGTTCCCTTCCAAAAGCTGAAAGTAGAGCATCCCTGAAGTCTATGCTTACACCATTTGTTGCAGGGACAATTAGACCAAGAAATGCAGGCCCTGCAGGAAGATAGAGACATGCAGTAGCCAAAACACCACACCCTTAAAAATCATAGAATCATAGAAAGGTTTGGGTTGGAAGGGTTAAAGATCATCTAGTTCCAAACCCCCTGCCATGGGTGGGGACCCCCTCCACTCGATATTCCAGTCAAAATAAAAAGCTGTTCAACGGAAACATTGTCATTGTGGAGAGGCTTGACTTTTTCAATGGAAAAATCCCATTTTTTCTAAGAAACTGAACATTCTTCATGAAAAAATGCACCTGGTTAAAAACACAGAATCCTTTTGAAATGTTATCACTGTAAAACTGTGAATGCAGCCTCTGCTGTTACCTGGGCCTGACATCAGGATGTAGGAATCATTATTTTTAGTTCCTGTTTCTGCTTTTCCCCATCTGTTCACCAGCCACTTGAGGTAAGTCACTGACCCTGTTCCGTTCTTCTTCGTAAAATTTACAAAATAGATGTAATATTCCTAACAGGTGTAATGAGACTTATCTACTGCTAGTAAAATGCTCTGGGATCCTAAAATGAAAAGTTCTATCTAAATGGGATTATGTATAGAGCATTGTGTTGAAAGAAGATGTTCCACACTGATGATCTTACTCCCCCAGGATTTTGTACTCTGTAGTCTCAAAGGAGAGAGATCAGCAGAAGATGCAGTTACAAAACCTGATAGAAAGAAGAATAATTTCTCCAGTCACTATCTCACAGCAAATGCACCAATATTTATAATTTTATTCTTACCACCAGACACAACACTGAATACATTCTGTAAAATAAACAAAACAACTTTGTAAAAGCTCACACTACAAAACCTGCAAGTAGAGTTCAGTTGGAGGTTTTAGCCCTAAACCGACATTCATCATTCATAAAGACCCTGTGGGCTTTCTTCAAGGTCTGTCAAACCTACTATCTCATATGTATACAAAATACAACTAACTTCATGTCAGAGGCACTGTAAGCAACATATCTGGTCATTTTACTGGGCCTTTGACAGATACTCACCTAGAAAAAAATTGTTCAGCTTCACTTCTTGCAAAGTTGAAGTGTTGGTAAACAAATCTCCAGCATGCTTACTAGTGCTGTGTGCCTGGGAAAGAACATTATGTGGAATACGACAAATGGGGTTTTATTTAAAAGAAAATAAAATCTTTTTTATATATCTTGGCTTTGCAGATGTAAAAATCATGACTCAAAGATCTTGAATTTTGAGTTTGCATTGAAGCTTTCAACTCAGGAGAGAGCATGATTATCCAAATCTTCTTTGCTGACATTTGACTCCTAATCTAAAATAATAGAAATCAAATAAAAGCATAGGAGGAACAGGAACCACCCAATGAAATATCTCATTTGAATTTAATTGATATTCTAGAGGCAGTGTCCTTTGGCACAAGAACAGATGGAGGAGAGACTGAGTTAAAATGCTACAGGGCTGATAAAGGATTACAAAGCAGGAGATACAGGACAAAAAGAGAAAGGAATTTTAGACATTGCAAATAAATTACATTTCCCTGGGTATAAAGCATAAAAAGGGAAGTGATTAGTGGGCTGTAGCTGTGACTCCTTAATCAAAAGGGCTTTTTACCATTTGCTTTTTCTTATTTCTTTTAATTTCTTATTACTAAACTAATACATGGGTAGATGGGTAGGGGGTGATAGGGTGGCTCATTTAAACTTCTGTTTCTGTAATCTGTCATTGTACCTTTAGTGGGTATATCATGTAAGCTACGGCCAGGCACCAAATAATCCTTTCAAATAAGCAAATTTTAGGGCTCTTTGCAAAGTCAACATGCAGCATATGAAGGAAGGGTAAAAGAATACTGCTGTCAGAGGTGTATGGATCTGAGCAACTTAACAAATGAGCATCCATGGGCTACATTGTACTGATAAGCAAAATTTCGCTAAGCTCTCCCAGTGGCAATCCTCCACTTCGTAACTGAAATCCTGGCTCTGTATCTTTGTGCTCTTACATTTAATGCCATTTCCTGATTTGCTCTTAGTATTCCAGTTTGAAAGATCATACAGTTTGTTCTGCATTTTTTTCTGCATCAATGGCACTCCAAGTTTTATGTCATCACCAAATTTCAGTAGTGCACTCTTAGCTTTTGTGGCAAGGTTGCTAGCAAAAACATTGGATAAGATCAGTCCCAAGACTGAATCTTGGGGAATAATGTTTGTACTTTTCTTCTTCCAAGGATGGTGATGTCGCAGCAAAGCTGCTGGTTCCCTTTCCCCTTTGGCCAACTCTTTGTCCAGTTAGGGATAATCTAAATCTTTTCTGGTTTATTCGATGATTTCCCACACAACATGTGACAAAAGTCTTGACTGAAGACATCCTAAAGGATCAGGTTTTTTACTGAAGAAAGATACCAAAATAGTTTGATATGATCTGTGGTAAGACCATGTTGGCCTGGATCCAAGTGCCCATTTGTCACCTTTCTTTAATTATTCTGCCTTTAAAAATTATAATTTCTGCGACACACAATGTGTCCTCAATAGCTAACAACAGTCAGGCTAAGTGTGTGAGCCTGCCTGAATCAGCCTGCACCCATATTCTATGTAACATTTCATTAAAGGATTGCCAAAATGAGAACTTATGCTGAGCTTGCACTCCAGGGGCCACTATGATTGTAAGGCTTGGCTGGACTACCTGGTTGAGTATCACCCACCATTGCTTTTTCCACATATGCAGCCTGGTTAATATCCAGTGCAAACATGTTCTGTCCTCTTTCATCAATGCAATATGGATCTCCTTATTGTCATCATAATGAGATGCTTTCTATCTAGTGGTGATGGCAGTTTCACTGGGTCATTTTAAATGGGAAAACGGTGCCAAAATGGCACTTTTTAAATAGAGAAAACAGTAATTCTATCATACCATAGCAGAAGAGCTGAGATGATCAGCCAATATCAGTTGCCTATAAAAAAACAGAGCAGAGGTGGATATTTAGCTACTTCACGCGCTTGGGTGAGCAACTGAAAAGAGGCACGCTATATAGAACTACGATTAGAGCAAAGTCAGTGGTAAAAAGATCCAAGCTCCTAATAATCATTCACATTCAAAAATAAAATGCAGTTTGATGTATTTGCAACATTTTCAACTGAATTTTGTATTACATAATCAGTTGCACCTGATAATGACTGATTTATAAATAAACAAGACTAATGAGTTGCTTAAAATATGTTATTGTTTATATCTCCAGATTGGATGATTTATGTGAATAGCCAACACAGAACTGTGAACTCCACATTCAAAATAATTTTAGCAAATAGATAACTAAAAATTAATTTCTATTGTTACAGGCATATGTCTTCAGTATTGCTGCATCCAGGTATTCACAACAGACTTTGCTGGCAGAGAACAATTCATTTGAAGTTTATGTACAATTTAGAACAGTGAATTTCCTAAAGAATTTATTGTTTGAGCAAGGCCAATTGAGCAGAATAAATTACAAAATTAATCAAAAACTTTACTCATGTCTAATTATTTGCTTATATGCAACATTATGAGAGTCTCAACTCGTACTTGGATAGATTGTGCTATACTGCACCTCTGTGAAGTAGCTGCAATGAAAAAAGAAAAAAGAAAAATGAAAATAAAACTGTGCCTTGTTCTTAAACAGGTATCCACACCTGTTCTTGCAGGTCTTTTGCAGGTGGATTTCTGGCTTATGACATTAAAATGCCATTTGGATGTTGCTACTGTTCCCAAACTGAAACAGCAGGAGCAAAGACTTCCAAAAAAGGATTTTTTTTTTGTTTTTGTTAGTCAACAGACTATGAGAAGAAAAACCAAGTGTTGTCTAAATAACAGAACAATGGATAAATGGTTGGATCAAGAATGAAGTCTCAAATTGCCATTCCTTTATTATTTGAGCTTAGTTAGCTCTCTTAAGTAGCTGTCTCCCAGGATACCAATGAGTCTGACAGAGCAGCTCAGACAAAAGTAAGAACACTTCAATCAGAAGCTGAATCTGTGAATTTTTCCAGAGGATGTATTTAGCAGTGGCCACGTAGGAAAGCAAAGCACATGGATTAGTTGCCTGCTTTTACCAAACACCACATAGACCTGAGTAGTGAAACAGGAGATCATAGAATCGTATAGTAGAATCATAGAATCATTTAGGTTGGAAAAGACCGTTAAGATCATTGAGTCCAATCATAAATCTAACACTGCCAAGCCCACCACTAAACGATGTCCCTAAGCACCACATCTACACGTCTTTTAAATAACTCCAGGGACGGTGACTCCACTACTGCCCTGGGCAATATGATCCAGTACTTGATAACCCTTTGGTGAAGAAATTTCTCCTAATATCCAATCTAAGCCTCCTCAGACACAACTTGAGACCATTTCCTCTTGTCCTATCTCGTTACTTGGGAAAAGAGACCAACACCCACCTGGCTACAATCTCCTTTCAGGCAGTTGTAGAGAGCGATAAGGTCTCCCCTCAGACTCCTTTTCTCCAAACTAAACAGCCCCAGTTCCCTCAGCTGCTCCTCATAAGACTCGTGCTCTAGACCCTGAGATCATGGAAGATGTATGAACTGTCAGTTTGGAAGGACAGGCTAGACAAGCAGCATCCAACAACCACCGCATCCTGACTTTTTCCACCTTTCTGAAATAGTAATTTCAAGTTCAGGTATCTGCTTTGCAAAACCAAATCATCACTCTGAAGGATCAAGTGTCTCAGTTTCACTTGGAGAAAGCAAGACACTTTTTTAGACCGTATGAACTGGTTAGATTATTGTAAGTTTTAAGACCATTCCTGTTTCTTCATTTGTTTGTGTGTTCACTTCTGTGGACACCTACACTGAATAAGGCTTGAGAAATTTGATATTTTTAATACAAAACACTTAATTTCATCAATGGCATAGACAATGGGATTGAGTGCACCCTCAGCATGTTTGCGCATGACATCAAAGTGAGTGGTGCAGTTAATATGCCTGAGGGACAGGATGCCATTCAGAGGGACCTGGACAAGCTTGAGAAGTGGGTCCATGTGAACCTTATCAGGTTTAACAAGGCCAAGTGCAAGGTCCTGCACATGGGTCAGGGCAACCCGGACATCAACACAGGCTGCGGGGGGTCAAGGGATTGAGAGCAGCCCTGAGAAAGACTAGTGGGTACTGGCAGATGAAAAATGACATAAGCCGGCAATGTGCGCTCGTAGCCCAGAAAGTCAACCGTATCCTGGGCTGCACGTAAAGAAGAGTGACCAGCAGATCAAGAGAGGTGATTCTGCCCCTCTACTCCGCTCTCATGAGACCCCACCTGTAGTACTACATCCAGCTCTGGGGTCCTCAGTACAAGACATGGAGCTGTTGGAGCAAATCCAGAGGGGGACCATGAAGATAATCAGAGGGCTGGAGCACCTCTCCTGTGAGGACAGGCTGAGAGGGTTGGGGTTGTTGATCCTAGAGAAGAGAAGGCTCCAGGGAGACATTATTGTAGCCCTCTACTACTTAAAGGGGGCTAATAAGAAAGATGGGTATCAACTTTTTAGCAGGACCTGTTGCAACAGAACAAGGGGTAATGGTTTTAAACTAAAAGAGGATAGATTCAGACTAGAAATATGGAAGAAATTTTTTACAATGAGGGTGGTGAGACAGTGGAACAGGTTGCCCAGAGAGTTGCCCCATCCCTGGAAACATTCAAGGTCAGGTTGGATGGGGCTTTGAGCAACCTGATCTGAGTTGAAGATATCCCTGCTCATTGCAGGGGCGAGGGGTTGGACTAGATGACCTTTAGAAGTCCCTTCCAACCCAAACTATTCTATAATTCTAGAAGATCCTCATCAAAATCAATTATGAACAAGTTATCATTTACAATGATAATGCAAAGCCAAGTTCTATCATGATCTTCATCTACTTAATTTAAATTCTAAAATATGATATTTGTACAATAGTTTCATTCTTCTGCATAATTCCATAGAATTCCTGGGAAAAACCCTCAACACTAGGAGGAGGGAGAGACCTCTGTTTTGTCTTTTTTGGGACCTATCTTCCCTCCCACTTTATATGATGGACAAAAAAGTCCTCTGCTGAAATTTTTCAAAACTACTTTTAAAGATCACAAGAACTAAGAAACCTTTAGTGAGTCATAGACATTTTCAAAGGTCTCTGAGCTCAGTCTTTCATCAAAAATAAATAGAAAATGAATTGACTCTTTAAAATAACACAAGCAAAAAAAAGGAAAGTGAACTTCAGTATTCACGACCTAATTTACATTCCCTGCTCATTCTGGCAACTCTTGTAGTTAACAGATGGTGCAAAGGCAAATACACCTTTTGATTATAGGAAAAATGGAAAAAAAGAGGTGATTTAGGAAATGTGCTCTATTAAGCATAAGAAATTAGGACTGGTTCACTCGTATTACTAGTTTGTAACACGATTGAGCAAATTAGAGGAAATTGGGTGCCTAATTACCTTCCAGACCTCTAAAAATATATCCCATTAACCCCAGTTCAGGAAGCAGCGTTTTTCAAGAAATCATGCTGGATCCTAAATATGGCCATCAATATCATTGACCTCATTGCTTAACTCCAGCATCTCCAACAAATTCAAACCAGGCAGATACCAATGTGACACTATATAATTATTCAGGATCAAACAGACTTTCAGATGGGTACTTCCTTCACCATCTGAGCTCTGCATGTACCACCATGAATATAAGAGGGTCTCCAACATTTCGCAAAGGAGTTTCAGCACTCAGAAGAGCATCCACAGTAACTGCTCCCCACAACTCCTTTCACAGTCAAAGACTAACAACAATTATCATTAAAAGAAGGATAGTCCTTATGGTCAATCAACTAACTAAATGGCCTTTCTGGTTGTCCTGATGGTGCCCTGCATTGCAGTGGAGCCCAGACGGTCTTGCTGCAGTTGGGCAGCAGAATGTCGATTAGCTCTGGTGGCACCAGTGATTAATTCTGTGGGAATACCTCATTTGCCACCCCTACCATACTGTGACCTTTATTTCCCATTGCAGATAAGCCTAGCATGTTTTTCGGAATAATAATAACCATGGTGAACATGCAAACCTTACTTTTTAATTTTTTCTCTCTTTGTTTTCATTTTTATTTTAACATTCATAACACCCTGCGGGCACTTTGTATAAGTTTTTAAGAATGCAGGCTGACTTCTCTGGTCTACACCTGAGGAAAACTGCAGTGGATGTAAATTCAGGTTTCACATATAAAAGCAATTAATGGCTTGGCTTTTAGTTTTTGGTTTTGTTACAAGCCCCCACCTAGCTGAAAGAGTTGTTCAGCAGGGACTTGTAATATTTCACTCCAAATGCAAGCCAGAACCTGGAGTCTTCTCAGGGATACATTAAGGCACCCAGAATTGTAAACTGACCCTCAGTCTCCATCAGACTCCCTTTTTACACTTGCTCTAAAAATACAGCTCTTCTGTGTTTCACTTCAAAGTGGAGTGTGTTGCTCATCACAACTTTGTAACGAGCTTTTGAAGTTTCCCTCCTCTGCAGGAGTTAAATGAAAAGTTTTAAAAGCACTAATTGCTTATAACCAGCTAGTATCAAGAATCAAAATACCATTCCAAATGTATTCTTGTTTCCTGGCACTTTTTTCATACATGAAGTATAATATTGCTTGAATCTTTCTTCAACTGTCTTCCATATAATCAGAAAGTTGCAGTTGGAGATTTTAGTGTCTCTTTTCTGCCAGCCAGGGTAATTCATCTCATTTATAACTCAGATCACTGTTAATCAGTTGTTTTTCTGTTGATACCTCAAGAACAATATTGTTCATGCCTGTTTATCTCTCTTTAAAACTATCATTTTGTTTTACAATAAATTTGCCTTCAGAACAGATTTTGCCATATTACTATTTATGTGTGATAAAGGACTCTGGAAGGGTTTATACCGCTGTGGTTATCTGATGTTTTGACTGAGTTTGGGGACAGGAGTAAAACTGTCTTACTTCTTAAAAAGCTAACTGTTCCAGCTTGATAATTCCCCTGCTGGGAAACATGTTTCCATCATTTTCATCTGTTTTTCGAGAGAGTGTCATGATTGTCACAAGTTTTGAGGTACCTTATTTATTTTGTTTAATTGCTTCAGAAGGTTTGTGTGGTAAAAGAAAGGAAATTAAATTTCCTTCTTCAGGACATAAAAAGGATTCATCCTATTCAGGTTTAAATGGCATAAGGAGATTGGGGGATTTCATTGTTGACATGGAATATCCCTGTAGGTCATTGGTACGTAAGATTTCTGGATTTATGTCAAAAGTCTACATTCACATGTTAAAATCAGTGGTCTCCAGTTTTTTGTCATTCTGCCAGGGTATGGTGTTTATGAATAATCCTACAGAACAGGGTTTTTTTGGGGGTTTGCTATTTTAAAAAAAAAACAAAAACTTTCTCATCTTAAAAAGGTATGCACAGGCTGTTAGTCTTATTCGTTACTCTGTGATTAAGGAACAGACACATGGAACAAATATCTTATTCTTTGTATGCCACTTGTAAAATATTTTTCCTGACATTAGATACAAATACTGTACTGTTCTGGTACCATGTCTTGTATATAACACTTTTGGATCTCTTGTTACCATAACAACAGAATGAGAAGAGAGAGGAGGTTAACATCATAATTCATTTTTTTCACTCTGTTTATTCCTTCATCTAAAAATTGTCTTCTTCACTCTGAAGATGCTTACATTAGAGTTTAATTGGTGAAATGCAGGTAATAATTATGCAGAGTTCAGTACGAGGGGTGCAGGGAGCAGGGGGACAGGATTCAGCATTTTAAATGAGAACAACTGATTTCTCTCTTAGGAACTGTATTTGTTCCACAAAAAACAATTCAAGCAATATCATCTTCACTCTCTCTCTCATTTTGTGCTTTTTCTCCTTCTCATGCAGATAAACGTACAGTATGAAATTTCTTTATGAGAGTGCACATAGCAGATACCAAACAATCATTTCTAGTGCAAAAACTTCCTTTATGTCATTGACATGGTAAGCAGGTCTTCCCTTCCTCTGAAGATGCAGGCTGCAAATAAAGAAATATGTCATGTATCACCTCAGATCTGGCAGCTTTACAAGACCAGTGCCTGGGAAAGCAATCACTATGCTTGGCATCACGTATATAGGTCTGATTACAGTAAGAAATCTGTAAGAAATAATACACATTATAACTGTCCATTCAGAATAATTTTCAAGAGATGAAACTATTTTGCAAAGAAAGGTCTCATTCACCAATTCAGTCCAGTTAGGAATTCAGTAGGACTCGGGAAAGATAAGACAAATGCTTGTTCTCTACACAATGTTAAATGCCATCTTCTGGACTTAAAGTCTCATGTGCCACTGCTCTTACAGAAAGTTGCTAACCAAATCTACAATCTCAATGATAGTACGACCCTGTGAAATATATTTGAAATACATGGTGTAACAATAAACCTGATGAGTCTTATTTGTAACATGCAACACATACTTACATTAAGAACACTTCTTTATTTAGAATTAATTTTGTCCCAAGGTGGCTAAAAAATCTAGACAACTCTGAAATTTAAAAGTGCAGTAGAACTCTTACTGTCTCCAAGGTCATGACAAAATAAAACTTAGGGGCTACTTTACAAAAGACCCAAAGGACAATTTATAATTACATTGGGAGACAAACTGGTTTACTTATTAATTTTTAGTTCTTTTGTTCATACTTTGTACTTTTAAAAAACATTTCCATCATAAGTTACTTCTTAAATATAAAATGAAAAAGTACTTTCTTATGGTCATTCTGCTTTTTTCTCTTCCTTGTGGCGGCAGTGTGCTCTGCAGACAGACAGGAACTCAGACTCATCCATCAGCTCTTGTTTTTACTACTTGTTTGCTGTGCATCTGTTTACATTGCTGGGCATTAGTATAAGGATCATTTCACAGCATCTTATTTGAAGGAATCAGGGAGTTTACTTTTCCTTCTGGTCCATAGCAGCACAGAGATGGAAAATGAAGTAGTTATCCTACTGCTACACACAACCAGTACAGTAAAGGTTCTACAGTGGGAATAATTTGCCATTCAAGATAGGAGCCAATAGAAAATTGTTACCTCTTAGACTGCTTTTCTGATGGAGCTAGAAGGAGTGTCACACAAGTGAATTTCAACTCACAGAAATTTCCTCACTTCAACCAGAGCCATCTGTAAAATGGGTGAAAAAAATATTCAAAATATCTCACAGAGTACTTCACATCTGCAAAATTATATGATGCCCATGTCTTTGTGTTACACCACATGCAAAATATTCTTTGAATTCTTTATATACTCTGTGGGATGAAGAAAACAACCAAGGCCAATGCAGTGCCACCTTCTCTGCTCTTTTCATGCTGAGTAAATAGCAGCACTGAGCACACTAATCACTAATCAGGGTCACATCAAAACACTATAATGTCTCCATATTCTGAATTGCTTCCAGTGTATTTAATTCTGTTTATATTCCACCCTTGTAGCCTATTTTCTTTCTCCTGTTTACAGAATAGACTACTAAGAGTATGCTAAGTAATTAATGAGTTATAAAGGGTAAAATTGTTATGAAATCCTAAATCATTTAAAGCCAATTCACAGATCACAGAAAGCTCAGACTGAGGAAAATAGAATGTGATGAGAAATGCAGCTTAATTTGTAGATATTGGACTACACTTTTAAATATACAGTTACATTTAATATAAGAAAAATGGTAGTAGTTTCACTTTCTAGTAAATACTAATTATTAGTCTGTATAATGAAATGTTATTAGGAAATACATCAAAAAAAGTAGTAAAAAGAAAAGTGCAAAGCAATTTCAGTCCTGTTGTGCTTAAACATTGCACAGTGTTTTATCTCTCAGTGGATAATTTCTTTGTCTCCCCTGTCTTTTTTTCACATCTTTTTGCCCTCAGCACTCTAACATCTCTGTGTGGTCATTTGGGTTTTATTTGTTCATTTAATTGTAGATTATATGAGGGCATTAAAGTGCTATGATTCATTTATTAGAGAGAAATGCAACTTACATCACTTTGCAATAATTTGTTTTGCTGCAGTATAATAGCTATGTTAGGGCACTTTCGTTAAGACATCAGCACATTCTGTAATCTGTGCTATTATCATATATTATACCACACCATATAATTTATAAATTGTGGAAGTAATTATTCCAAATTAATTCTTTATTAACTGAGTAGACTCCTGTGCACAGTGCTTCAGCAAAGAAGTAGGGAACACAGGCCTAGATTCATAGAGTCAAGCTCAGCATTGCCACACATAATTGTCATCAATTTATCTCCCTGTGCAATATTTGCAATGCCTCAGAGTGGCATATAACAGACACATGTTAAACGTGTTGCATGACAGCAGGAGGATAATTGTGTCCTTCCCATTTTCTACACCTTGGCCTTTTCTGTAAGAGTAGAGGTTTATTTCCTAACTCTTCTGGAGTTATGGGCCGCAACTATCCCTTTCTTAGAGTATCTGTTGATCTTAATGTTATCTTTAATCACATAAGTAAAAGGGGGCATGGAGAGGCTTACAAGGCAATTCCTGCCCCAGTTAATAGTTTGTTATAAAAATATAATTAATCACATCATAGTAAACTTTTACAGGGTTTGTTTCTTATGTTTCTAATTGATATCTGATAATAATATAATAATAATTATTATTATTACTACTACTATTATTATGAATAATGATAATAAACACTGTTATTGTTATATGACAGCAACTCAAATACATCAGAAGGAAGAAATATGGAATCCACACTACATGAACTGTTGAGAGGTTTTATGTGGGACTAACGGTGAGCAAGTGGAGGCATAACCTAACTTTTCCATTGGATAGACCACACTATCAGTCCTTTAAAAACTCAAATTTTAAATCTTCACCCTCCCACTTCTGTAGATAAATAAAAAAAAGGTAGTTCAAAAGGCAAACATTAGAGTCTTGTTTGGAAAGACAAGAAGGTGTAGGGCACAATGAAACAGCCGCAGCATGAGAAGGACACAGAAGATGAGTATAGATGATGATACCATAGTGGAAATTTCAAAGTGCCCAAAGCTCAGAACAAAATGTTTATAAAAATATAAAAGCAAAAAGAGTTGCAAGAGAAAAGAGCACAAACATTTTAAGCATCAATGTGTTCAAGGTTCTTAGAGGTCTTCCATTGCACAGATGAGATACTCATGAGAAGATAGTTTTGAATGCCAATTCAGAAGCTTTTTTCCACTTAATTTTTTTTTTTTACTTTTCCCATAGGTTTGATGCTTGTGGGGAAGCACCCAGAGCTGTGGACTGCTGTGGGATGAGAATGGTTCTTTACGGTCACCAATAGAGCTGCCAAGCATCACCATTTCCATCTCAGTCATGCCTTTGGCAGCCCCAGCATCCTTTGCTGCAGCTCTGCTGAACTACCATGAATCCAGCTGTGTTACAGGAAGAACCTAGAGTCCCTACTCCTGCCTGTCAGAAGCTGCTGTTTGATCATTGCTGTGTGATTAATGAGTAATTTATTTGTTGCTCAGAAAGATCTGGGACTTTTTTTCTTTTTGCAAATACTAAAATCACCACAGAGTATGGGGTATGCGTCTGAGGGGTGGGGCGGTGAAAAGTCAGGTGTTAAAAATCTCAGTTGCATTGAACTCTGAAAATATTTTTGTCAGAAAGGGGAAGATTTCAAAATGTCAAAACATTTTATTCTGAAAATGTGCCAGTAAAATGTTTTGACATTTTCAAAATGAAATGCTTCATTAAAGAAATCGCGAAATATTTTATTTTGAGAAACAAACCCTTCCAACTTAGTACTTCAAACTCTCCTCTACATTTAAAAACTGTCTTCATTAGAAGAATAAGGTCAGAAGGAGATTACATAATTCAGAACTGAAACAAAATGTTTTTTGTTTGACTCAAGCTGATATTTTAATGGTTTTGCTCTGTTTTATTGAAAACCTTAAAAAATATCTCCAGCATCCCTCTACCTTAACTGGTTCCTGCTTGTTCTCCCATCCAACCACTGATGTGAAATGCATGAGAAATCCAGTATTGAGCTTTCACTTTTCTGCTTGTCCTTATATTTACTGTTTTGTTCTTGGTTATTCTTCTCTGTTTGCTGGAATGACTGTTTTATTTTACTTGAAAACATTTGACACTGTCTCCCATCACATCCTCATAGGCAAGCCTAGGAAGCGTGGGTTGGATGAGTGATCAGCAAGGTGGGTAGAGAACTGGCTGAATGGCAGAGCCCAGAGGGGTGTGATAAGCAGCGCAGAGACTAGTTGGAAGCCTGTAGCTAGTGGTGTGCCCCAAGGGTCAGTGCTTGGTCTGGTCTTATTCAGCATAGTCATCAATGACCTGAATGAGGGGACAGCGTGTACTCTCAGCAAATTCGCTGATGGTACTAAGCTGGGAGGAGTGGCCGACACACCAGAAGGCTGCACTGCCATTCAGTGAGACCTGGACAGGCTGGAGAGCTGGGCAAAGAGGAACCTCATGAAATTTTATAAGGGCAAGTGTAGGGTCCTGCACCTAGGGAAGAGCAACCCCAAGCACCAGTACAGGTTAGGGGTTCACGTGCTGGGAAGCAGCTCTGCAGAGAAGGGCCTGGGAGTCCTGGTGGACAAGAAGCTCTCCATGACCCAGCAGTGTGCCCTCGTGGCCAAGAAGGCCAATGGTACCTGGGGTGCATTAAGAAGATTGTGGCCAGCAGGTCGAGGGAGGTTATCCTCCCCCTCTACTCTGCCCTGGTGAGGCCACATCTGGAGTGCTGTGCCCAGTTCTGGGCTCCCCAGTTCAAGAAAGACAGGGAACTGCTGGAGAGAGTCCAGTGGAGGGCTATGAGGATGATGAGGGGACTGGAGCATCTCTTGTACGAGGAAAGGGTGAGAGAGCTGGGTCTGTTTAGCCTGGAGAAGAGAAGACTGAGAGAGGATCTCATCAATGCTTATAAATATCTAAAGGGCAGATGTCTAGAGGATGGGGCCAGACTGTTGTCAATGATGCCCAGCGGCAGGACAAGGGGCAATGGGCACAAACTGGAACACGGGAAGTTCCATCTGAACGTGAGAAAAAACTTCTTCACTTTGAGGGTGACTGAGCACTGGAACAGGCTCCCAGAGAGGTTTTGGAGTTTCCTCTGGAGATATTCAAAACCTGCCTGGATGCAATGCTGTGCAACCTGCTCTCGTGATCCTGCTTTAGCAGGGGGGTTGGACTAGATGATGTCTAGAGGTCCCTTCCAACCCCTACTAATCTGTGAATCTGTGAATCTGTGAATCTATGAATCTGTGAACTACTGAAACTTTTTCTCTCTAGCTGAACATCCCTTAATTACTGTATTTTACCATTCGCTTACACACTTGGCAGAGAGATGAGTCTTCAGTTATGGTATGCAGTCCACACCAGGACAGCAGTTACACAAGAAGGAAGGGGTTTGTGGCTCTGACTGCCTGGACTCAGTGTAGGCTGCAGAGAATAACTTATATTTATCCTTTTTTAAAAAAATCAGATGTGAAGTTTAAAATCTCTGTGAAGTATTTCTAAAATGCTTGTTGCTTGTGTTTCTCCAGCTTTCATCAGTCAGCCTGCCCAGCTGCAGCCCAATAATGATCACACTTTCTGATCCATCGACACACAGCCGTCCCATGCTTCCCAGTTTCTCAGGCATTGAGAAGTGAATTTCTTTCTGCCTAAGAAGTGGCCCATTAAGCATTCTTTATTTTTCTCTGCTAATGAAGGGCCAGCAGGAATGTAATCCACTTTTAATCATTTTTTAATCCACTGGCAGTATACTTTCTATGGCTGAAACAGGTGCTTGATACCATTAAGCCACCTTAGTCACTGACAGGAAATAAATAACTCCTTAAACCCCAAGAAGTACTTCCCATGATTCAGAGGGAAGCGCTGTGGCAGGGCACCATGACCACTTGTGTTTTGGACTTTCTGTACAAATGAGCACGATGACTCTACCTCCTGCAAATGTCACAGACAGTCTTTCACTAGCAAGAAACTCACTGTGAAAGACTCATGTGAACAAAGAAACAACAAAGATGCTAAGAAACAAACAAATGAACAAAAAATACATACTATGATAATGAAAATTACTTTTTTAAAAAATGCATGAAGACAAGTATTTTTATTACATATTTTTCACAGGATGATATGGCTTCTATCTACTGTGTTCTATAAGAAACTAGTGATGTAACCTGACTTTGTTCTTCTGGACATGCTGAAAAGCCATTTCTATGATAAAATTTTGAAAGACAGTTGAAATTCTGTGCCCAACAGGAGGTTACAGGCAGTGTTTTAAAAATCTGATTTATTCTCAGTTCATTATTTTTGAACAGGGACAGTTAGTTTGCTAACTGGTCATTACTCACAAGTGTGAGGTGTTGATGAATCACTATGACATGATGCCTAAAGTTTTTTTAGTATTGTTCTCTGATTGTTTGAATTGAAATTTTAAATCTAAATGTGGAAAGTTGCATTGCAGCTGCTTTACTAATTGGGTACAGGGATTTTTTTCAGTCCTGTGGATTTCTGGAAGGCTTAAGGAACAGCTTCTGGGCATGATTGCCAGAAATGTGCCAAATACAGTCATTTTTTCTGTCCCTGCACACAAAACTTCATATCAATGTATAAGTACATAAAGGCTGTCTCTCACTTCCTCCCATTCCAAAACTGGAGGCCTGTATGAAGTAAAAGATGAAGCAAGCAGAACTGAGCAACAGCTGACAATCTTAATCTAATCTAGCAGATCTGCTGCACATACCTGCCTGCTCACTATGATACAGCTTGAAGGATAATTAAACTAAGTTCAAAAATGTTGAGTGAGGTGGGAATATGTGCCCGTGTTTGGATTGCAGGATGCATCTTGTGTGCATCTTTGGAGGTTACACGTGGCTATACATTCAGCACTTGTCCTTGTGGCATTTTCTATGACTGCTGCAGGATAATGGTAGGATAAAAATGACCTGGTATACAAGCAGGAGAAACTGGCATGTGTTGTCTTTCTTCCATCCCACGTAAGTACGTAAGGCCTGTATATGCTTTGTCTGGGAGTTACCAGCTCCAGGCATAGCAACAGCAAGTTTTGTTGAAACAGCAATCTGAGCAAGGTGAAAATGGCAGTTCCCAGTTGAAGCAAACTCAGCTATAAGATTGTGTCACAAGACTTCCTCAATGCAAGGCCACTGCTATGGAAATCTATCATAAGGAATGGATTTTTCAGTGGGAAAATCCATCATCGACAATGGAGATGAATCTATTACAGGTGATGAATATTTACAGAATGGAAATTTTTATAATAACCACAATCTCTGGCTCCCAAGAACAGCAAGACAGCTAGAGAAATGAAGTAGTTCTGCCTTTTTTTTTCACTGAGGTAATTATTCATTAACAGCAGGCACTTTTTCTCCTTACCAATAGTTAGTAGCGGGTAGCAACCATTTTGCAGGTGGCATAATCCTAATACAGCTGAGGTAGTCCAACAATATTTATTTGTTTATTTATTGACTGACTCTGTAGTTTAATAAGGAAAAATCTATTGAACTCCAGCCTTCTGCGATGAATGAATGATAACATTTTTCACGTTTCTTTTCTATTCCAATATTTTACTAAATTTTCTGTTTAAAATCACCCATCACAGAGTTATTGCCAAATGATTCTGCAAAAAGTGAATAGAAAAATTGTTTTGCACCAGAGTGACTCTCTTAATCAATAGAAGAGCAAAATGATTTCCTTTTCTGATATGTTCATTATAGGATGTCTCCAACCTCCATTTGCCTGTATTGATGCTTCCTAGATGATGAAAGGCTGCTTTTATCATGAACTGAAATTTCAATTTGAGCAGTCAGTACTGTTCCTCAGATGTAATTGTCCCCATATATGAGGAGTATATCCTCTTCTTTTGCAGGTATTTTTCCTGTATTTTCATTTGTTTCTCTAGAGAATCTGAGTGAGGAGGAAAATGAAAGAGAAGAAATCAATAGTCCAGTGTATTTCAATGGAAAACTAAATATCAGTCTGAATAGTCCGTAGATAATGACATGAATTCCTGAAGATGAAAAGTCACTTTCAAAAGTGCAGTGGTAAAGACTGCTTCCAAACATAGCAATCAATGCAACGAAAGAGAAGCTGTAAAATGCCTAAGAGCTCAATACTGTTAGATGACTTTGGCACTTAAAAGCCTAAATGTCAATGAATGTCAGTGTTTTTTAAACTCCTAAATCACCTCTCTATTTGAAATTTGAGCTAACAAATCACACAGAAATCTCAAAGAAATTCACCCATGGGTGCAGCAGCCGTACAGGAGGACAATGTCTCTTTTGGAGCATATGATTCCTACATAACTGCAGCTATGGTTTTAAGAGTTTTGTGAGAACTTTGGCCGTTTTGTAACCTTTTCAACACTTTTCTGAAAGCTTTCAGAACCAAGTCTGAATTCAGAATAATTCAGAAGGCAGTAAACCTGCCTTCTCCATCCTGCTCTTCTCTTGCATAAGAAATGCACAAGACACAATCATTCGAAAGAGTATAAATGCATATGTCTGAGGGCAGAGCTTTGGCCAAATAACACCTCATCTTTACTTCCATGCATTACCTGTGTCTGCAATTAGAAAAAGGAAATCTTATATGTCTGTTTCCAATGTAATTACTTGGGGTTTTTCAAATAAAACATACTAAAAAACATACTAAATGAAAAATACTAAAAAAACCCATAAAAACCCACCCATAAAAACCCACCCGTTATGTGAGGTTTGATAACATTGGGTTTTATATTACCTGTTATTTCAATATGTTAACCTCTATTTAATTTCTGATCTTTGAGCTCTTGAACTTCTTTAAGCCTTTCATTTTGGAAGGCCAGGCATGCCATGAATAGAGCTGGCAGAAAACATGTTCAGAAACATCTATAATTCTGGATCTGACCATCACTGAGAAAATCCCATAAGGGGAAAAAAGAGAGAAAGAAAATTCTCAATGCATGTATACACTGTACCAATCAAAAGCAATTATTTAGTGCTTCAAACACTCACATGGACGAGAATGGCCCACAATCGTCATAATAATGGGGCAAATCTGGACTTATAAAATATGCCTGGAGCAGCCAACAGTTGCCTTCCCCCTTGTGCTGTAGGGCTGTGGACATTGCTGAGGATCCCTGAGGTTTTCTTCTGGTCCTGAAAACCACACTGAAGTGTGAAGCTCATGCCTGCGTGTTGCCTTGCTTGGAGCTGAAATGCAGCCAAGGCATGCACCATGAACTTGGACCTGGGATGGACTCCTGGCATCTGCATTTCAGGTATCATCTCACTTTTCAGGTAGGAATTTTGAGTCATTGGCTAGGTCACATGAAACACTATCAAAATGGATGTGTTTTTGAAAATATATGTTCTTTTCAGGGACAGCATTATATCAAGAAGTATCCAAAGGATAAGCACTGCCTCCAGTGAGAGGGTGACAGAGAACAGTACATGGATGGTGAGAGCTTTGAACTTTTTTAGACAGAAACATATATAAATGCAATTATTTCTTTCATGGTGTCCCAACATTTTATGTGGCGACAGTGCAAAACCTTTAAGTAAAAAGTTCTCAGTTGTCTGGGATACAATAGTAATTCAGCAGAAGGTTATGTCTCAGGCACGTTTGTGTGCGTCTCGTGGGAACAGAACATCTGCAAACCTGCACATACAAAGACAGAGGTACACACACAGCACAGGAATGACTAAAGTGGACTATTGCCTCCAAAGATATGCTGTATCATTTTTTTCTGATCATTGCATGACCATAACCATTATGCAGTTCTCAGTCTTCCCCAAAAGTGACTACTTTAAATTGAGCAGAAATAATGGAGCAAATCTTAAACTAACCTTTAACAGTGTAGCCTGCAGGTATACAGAGAATCAAATATCACAAAGAATCACAGAGAATACAAATTTATACTTGGGAAGAAAACCATTCAGGCTAACTAAAAAAAAGGCTTGTGGTACTTTCATTAAATATGTAGTATCCCTTTTCATGAGATTAAAAAAAAAAAGACGAGGAAAAAAAGAGTCAAAGTGAAAAGGAGCAAGGAAAGAATCAAGCAAAAGGAGTGTTTATTTCAAGAACACTTTCATATAATCTAATAGTAAAAATTAATTTCTTTCAAAGGAAAGAAAGTTTTCAAGGACTGAAACAAGAAATTAATCCTAAAGAAATGTCTTGAGAATGCTTGGGAAAGGATGCTCTTGAAATTACATAAACAAAAGGCTTTTTTCTGCTAAATATTCCCCATTTCTTCCTGCTTCTTTCTGCCATATACAATGACTTCTTGTGCATCAATCTCTTGGACCAACAGACAATTATCTGAAGGAAAGTTCACTCTTCTGCAGCAAAAGATATGTGCTTCAGTTAGCTGGCAGAGACAAATAAACAGTAATCCGTATTTTTGCTTCATTACTTTCAGTTCTATGTGCTAATTTTCTGCTTTTTTAAATGGGCCTAAATCCAGGTCCCAAACAGTGAGGTATTATTATATTTTATACAAAACGAAGTAGCTAGCTGATACCTGATGTTATCTAAACAAGGCTCCCTGCAGACCTCTGTGCTCCTTACTATTGATTTGCTATGCTGGTACGTGACCTGGGAGCACACGTTATAGTTCTTTTTTGTTTTCAGACCATAATGAAAAGAGTAGCAGCATCAAGCTTTGTCCACTGGGGTGTTATTAGGCAAGTGGAGAGATGGCAACAGGCTGGAGGGGCAACCTGTGGAGGAGTAGCCTGTGGATGAGCATGACCCACCTCACTGTGCTTTATGCAGCAAATCAGCTGGTTGCTGTAGGTTCGGAGTGGAACATGAGTTCACTTTACAATCATCAGGCACAGCAGCACTGTCTTCTGTGTCAGAAACCACACTGATGCCAACAACCTCTGAAGAGCTAGGGGAGCAACCATACTTTGATCCCTTAAGAGACTCAGACAGATTTTTAAACTGTTAGATGCTTATTTTATAACTTTACCAACTCTCTTCCATCAAACAGATCAGTGCATTCCTTTAAATGTTTACTGCAGTCTGACTTAAAATAAAGGGTGGATGACACGTGTTCCAGAGAGTAGCATAAAATTTAGGAAGACAGTCCAGTTCTTAATAGTTTCCTGTGTGTGAATGGCAAAGTATATTACCCCTGGCAGGTAGTTTTTATATCTTTCCTAAATGGTCAAAGCTTTGTCTTCTATAAGGCAAAAAAATCTGGATAAGCTGGCACCATTTAGCTGCCATAGCAGAGAGCAGCCCACCTGCAAACACTTTACCGAGCCACACTAGTTACTGCAGACATTTTTAAACAGCTTGTTACCACTTTCCTTTTGACTGAAGATGCTCCACCTGGAATCTGATCTTTGCTCAGCCCCTAAGCAAACACTGTGGGTGAGTTTCTTGTAATAGCTGAAATACACTGTTGTTGTCCTTCTGAAATCTTTTTCTGAAGTTTCTGGACATTATAGTTTGCATGGAGTGCCAGTTTCTAGTCACTGTGACCCTGTTTGGGCTGACAGACTGGCACATTGGCTAGACAACAGATTTAACTTTCACCCTGAATAACTGTTCAAACACTATTTTCTAAAAAGTCACCATGACCTAGATAGTGCTTCAAGTCAGCTATAAAACTAAGAGCGACTAGGGAAAAATCAGACTTGGTTTTCTGTCGTGCACATGAAAGGTGCTATAATTATCACACCATGGGAATTTGAGGGGCTGGAAGATAAGCCCATGCAACCACAACTTGGATCGGATACTTATGTTCTTGAAGATGTAAAGTGTTTTTCAACACAATCTAACCCCTACTAGAAAATCTTACCTGCTGCCTCTACATGAATACTACCAATACATAAGAGTGTATTATAACTCTGGTAGAGTCATTTGAGTAATATTTTATATTATGTCAATTACCAGTGCTTAGCTGATTCCAAAACGGTACTTAGTCTGCATCACATGTTAGATCCGTGGTCTCCTCCCAAGTAACATGGTTCATCATATTTTGTATCCAAATAATCCTGGCAATTCTGTAAAAGTATAGACTGTACTGTCAATGTATCCAAGCAGAGGAAGCCAGAAGTTTCCAAGCTTCCAGAAAAGCCTTTCTTTGTTGTTCTCTAGACCATTTCTTATAGATTTAAAATAAGTCTCTGGTCTTTGCCTGTCGTTGGCAGAACGGTCTTTACTGGCACAAAATATAACCATGTCTGTGAGAGTTACAGCCACACAACTCCAGCGATTTCAGACCAGCGGGCAGTTTCCAGAGTGTATGGAGAAAGGTAGCATCCCTTGCACTACTGAAAGATCGCTGCTGTTCTTTTGTAACTATGGTTTCACAGAACTCCACGGATGTGGAAGAACCAATGACATGGTTCAATTTAAAGCCATATATAATGTCTGTAGAAAGAGAAGGGTAACACCCAAGACCAATTTCTTTTTGTGTCATTAAGTTTATTTATTCAACTTTACTTCTTCAAATATACTGACAGTGACTATGAAATACTTCAAGTCAGATATGTCTAACTGTGCGGACTTGAATGCACATCAGAAATATACAGTGTCATGATTCTATTTACACAAGCACAAACAGGAAAACACTTAGTTTTAAGTGTTGGGAGGATGGGTAATAGTAGACTAGGAAGGCTGATTTGTAAAATCTGTATGTTCTTATGTTGTGAAACTTCTGTTATAAATCTGAGAAATTTTCTCAGGAGTCATTCCTGCTATTCAAAACTTAAAAAACCCCCACCAAACAAAAACAAAAAACCCCAAACCCAACACCAAAAAACCAAACCAACAAAAAATTAAACACAGTTAAAAATCAGTAAAGACTAACAGTCAAAATGAAGACTGATACAAGGAAATACGTGATTTGCTAGCATGGGTCTATGGGCCTGCTAAAATTCACTATGTGGCTCAAATTACTATCATAGGCATATTTGTGAGGAATCAAAATTATATCTCTGGTATGAAATGTTTAATATGGTGATATAGACAATGCAAGCTGATGTGTTTCAAAATTGAAAGATTTATTTGTATAGCATTGAAGGTTAGCAACAGGAAATGTTATCTGATTAAGTTCCCATGACTACAGCTTAATCTTTATGTGGATGCCTGCATTTGGTGCGTCATTTAATGATGCGACCACTGAAACAAGCAGACAGGGGCTATGACACAAAAAGTTCACAGCTGTCAAGCTGCAAGAGGCTGTCTCCTCTGCAGAAAAGTCACCTCATGGTTATTAGACTCCCTTTTAAACAAAGAAGCAGTGCCAGCTGAGTAATGAAAAACTCCCAGGATCCAAGAAACTCCTCCTTTGCTGCAAGGAGCCTTGAACAAAGCAGCTAACTTGTTAAGGAGACTTGATTAGACTATTAGGACAGCTGGCCTTAGCGTGAGTTCAAGGAGGTTGCAAATCAGACAAGCTTGTTCAGACAAGTGATTATGGAGGCACTGCTGCAGGGAGTTAGAAATCCTGTGGCTCTGGATTTAGCACATGGCAACAAGCTTTATGCATGCTTGTTTTTCTCATCTAGATTGTTCATTTAGCCCAGAGAGTTAAAATTATATGTCATGAGCTTACAAAGGTAGATACAAAGATCTATTGAGCAAAGAGAGAGTGTTCTTAGGGGGTACATCGAGTACACCAGGCCCCTAAAAGATATGATTTTGGTGTTGCTGGTTTGATTCTGAGGTTTGAATTCTGGTTCTGCCATACAAGCTACATGTTGAGAAGAGCATGACCTTTGTCTTTTAGACTTTCGATGCAAAGCAGCACTGATCACTTTCTGATGAGGTGAAGAAAAACGATACAGAAACTTAGGGGCTGAAGACTTTAAAAGCCTACTCTCAAAATGAAATGACTGAACTACATGTTTATTGTAGTTGTGTGTATAGGCATAGGGCCATAGGGTAATCATTTAAAAAAACAGAAAGTCCTTTTTTAACTGGCCTTAAAGATGAATAGGAAACCAAGGTGACAGTGGATGATCTTATTTCCTGGAATGAGATATCAGCTGAGACCTCTTGACGTTTAGAAAGTAGGATTTTAGTAGGTCTTACAAGAAGGAGCTGTAATAGTCAAGGAGCAAAAGACTAAGGCATTTATTAAGAGTCACAGTGAAGGTAAAAAAGGAATTTGGCAATAATACCTTCTAGATGAAGGATCTGATTCCTCATGTTAGTCCTCACAAATGACCTTCATAAGCTTCAGTGAAACTATTTTTCATTTACATCCATTCAAGAATCAACAGAATGAGATGTGCAGAGTTGTGCTGGAGAAAAGAGAGTCTTAGCTGAGAAACACTGACATAGTTTTTGACCAGAGGGTAGTATTGCACTAAAATAAGCTTCCTCTACTAAGATGCTGTGAATTAATGACTTTGAATTTGATGCCACTAAATTTCTACCTGTAAAAAATTTACTAACTTGGTGTTATTAGTTCTTTCCATAACCAACTGCTTCTATAAATTAGAATATCTAGTGATGATATCTTTTGGTGGGAACAAAAGAATATAAGCATTACCTGAATATTATCTTCTCAGCTCTGTTTTTACTTGTATACCTGCTCTCTTTTATAAAGCTATACCTTTCAGATTTAGTTGTAAAAGATGGCATATGTTTTGGGTTTGAATGGCTTTGCTCTGGGGAGTCACTACCTCTGCATATATTGATGAAACAAATGAGGAGATTGATAGTATCACTATTACTACCAAACTTCTTTCTTAAATAGCAGCTGTGAAGTTCACTGAACCAGCTCAATGATACTGCATGAACACTACACATCATGGTTCAGCAAGCCTATAGACAGCATTTTTCACTATAATTACTATGATCATCAAGTCAACATTTCAATTCTGATTCTGTCTTAATAACAGTATATGTAAATTAGGTGGTTTGCTGGACTGGTGTAAACAGAATCCTCTGAATTTAAATTATGCAGTCACACTATCAAGATTTCTGCATGTTGTTTTGGATGCCTGAGCAATATGCAGCTTCAGTGGCAGCTCTAGGAATTTTTAATTTTGGGGTAATATTGGAGGCCTGAAATGCAGGTGGAGACTGTTTCTTCTTCTGATGCATGGTGGTGCAAGGCTCAGTGATGGCATGTGTGCTGCCCGTGCTTTATCTCAAAACCCCAAAGTCAGCCTGAACTAAGACTTAGGAAGACTTTAAGGAGCATTATGAAGTTCAGGTGGACATTAACATCCCCCACATAGGAACTGCCCTTGAATTTCACTTAAGCTAGAATTAATAGAAAAAGATGAGCATGGCACACATTGCCCCAACAGGGTTCCCCAATGGAATAATTTGCTTAGACTTTTTGACTCTTTCAGAAAGTGGGTTGCAGTAAAAGAAGTTTGCATTATTTTTTTCCAAGTTAAGGTTAAGAGCAGTTTTTGTAACTCAGCATGTTCTGAGATGAGAAATCCTAGCAATTGAATAAATAAAGGTCAACAGTCCAAAGTAGATTAAAACTTGGAGATATATGAATCTTTAATGATTTCATTCTCCGAAAGTTCAGCTATAGGTGCTCCTTCAAATGCTTTTCTGAAGAAGATGACAGATGAAAGTCCAAGAACTTTTTAACATTTGTCATAAGCTGCAATTCTTAATGAAATATTGTGCTATTGCAGGCTCCAAAAACACCACAAAGTCACAAGGAATATGAAATGTAGCACACGAGCCAAAGACGCAAGATGTATCACGTCCTTGAGAGACATTCTGAAGGATACCAATTTTTGATGTGTCAGGGAAACTCTGTATTTTCTGTGTATTATGCAGAATTTCTCAGTAGTTGAATCAGGGCTCCTATCTCCCCTACTCCATGCTCAGGCCCCATATGTTTATGTATGCCCATTTTGTATGTCTGGAATGAATGTCATTTTAATTCTATGACTCTAGTTTATTTTAATTGAAATATATTTCTTATGTATCTGTTCTGCTTGACACAGACAAAAGATCTCTAATATCCAAGTCAACATGCCTGCTGTACGTGATGATATTTTTCAGCAATTTTTAGTTTTATTGAAGACTCTGCCTAGTGGGCTGCTATATTTAGTGTTAGTGTAACATGACTGATGCAAAAATAGGAAACTGCTCATCCAAAGCCAGCAGTGTTTTTTGAAACCTCTGGCTGGATCTGTAGGGCAAGAGAGATTTTTAGGATAATAACATTAAATATGTAACAGAAAATGCTTATAAATATATGTACTTTAGATGAGATAGATAAATGGATCAAATGAAGTTATTTTAATACAAGTTTCTTCAGAAAGAGAAGATTTGCTGGTGACTTAACACACTCGAAACAGATACTTAATAGGATATATATATCAACAGTGTTCCAAGTATAACGGCAAGGTGTCAGTGAGGTGAATGGAGCTCTTTATCCAAATGCCAAATGTCAGATTACTGGAAAAAAAAAAGCATTTTAAGGTGAAATGAAACTCAGTAAATGACGTCATGTGGACAGCTTGAAAGGTATAAATATTGCCTAAAGTATAGCCCCAAAAATCTGAGTACTCATTGCCACATGGGAGCATGGTGCTTGTGACAGGAAAAGTTGCAATGATTCATGATGGTGATCTAATTGCATTTGAAATAATTCATATCAAAGAAGGAAAAGAGAATCCAACGGAAACTTAGGAAAGTATAATCTTAAGGGTCATCTTGATATGTTGCTCTCCAAATTAAGATAAAAGAAGTTTCTTTTGCACAAGCTGAATTTTGGAGCCATAGAAAAAGCACTGAAGTACAGTCACTGTAAAACACAAATTGTTGGTTATCATTAACAGTGATGAACAATCAGTATTAATAATAAATGTCTAGAAAATGTTTTGTATTAGGAACAGTAAAAGAGTGGAACATTTGTCTGTAAATTAGATGAAATACAAACATACACAGAGGAAATCAGAAAAAAATTTACTAATTTACTTCATACCTCATCATTCCATTAGAGTTCTTCTGGTTTTTTGGTGGGCTTTTTTTGTTGTTGCTGGTTTTGGTTTGGGTTTGGTTTTTTTTTGGTTACCTTAGTGTTTAATATAAAAATGTAGGGGAAAAAACAGGGTCTAAAAAGCATGGATAGAGTGTTCATTGTCAGTAATTTATTATGTAAGATGGTTGTTATGAAGTTAGTTTACTCTGAGCATTGCTTTTTTTTTTTTTTTTTTTTTCCCTCTCCCCCAATTACTGACTGTAGACTTGCATTCTTGGGCATAGACTGAAGTCACCATTACTGGTGATATCAAATAAACTCTTAATATTCTCAGCAGCATGATAAAAAACCAAAGAAAATTCACTATTTCATTCTAATACCTGCATAAGATTTTTTTTTTTTTAGGAGAGATCTTGCAGACCAACCTAAAGATTGTCAGCACATGATAACCATATTTTTCTCAGTCATTCATTTCCAGAATTCCTAGTCAATCCCACTATCATAATTTCAAGTGAACTTATAATAATAGTAGTAGCAGTAGTAAGGCAATGAAAACCTATAATGAGCCATAAATAAGAACATTTTCATGCCAATTTCATAGGAAGCAGGAGCACAACATGTTCTTTGGGTTAGAATTTAGTCATGTTCGAAGAGATTATTCTTATGAGGATTCCCATGGCACAAATATTACAAACTTATTTTTGTATTTGAGTAAATACTCAAATACAAAAGAGACCATTTTCCCAAACCGGGAAAAGTGATTGTCATTGGAAAAAGGAAAGATGGGAGACTTCATCTGCATGATGTGCTTTCTAACCTATAATTAAGGGGTCTCTGTACAAAAGCATCATCATCAATACACCTAATACATCATTGGAGCCAACTGCAATGCTTAATGGCAAAGATAAATTAGGCAAAAGGAAATATATTGCAAAAACAAAAAAAAAACACCCAACCACCAACAAAAAATGCCTATTCCAATATTTGCAAGATTTAGGAGACGTGCATTGAGTGTAACAGGGTCATATATTGTAAAGGAGTAGGGATAATGTACATAGCAAAACATATCATGAAATTTCATGTAACAGAAAATGCTTGGGTTAGCCATGTCAAATATCTATATATACACAGTTTAAGGACAAAATTTACAACAAATGCACTGTCAGGAAGAGAGATTGCTGAGTGAAAAGCATCCCTTTGTGTGCAGTCCCAGAATGACTACCGTTCTTACTGATTAGTATCTGAAGTCTAACACTCTTCTGTTTGTCTTTAATTAGATACAGGGATAACGTCGGTAACAATGGGACGAAAAATTGAAGAAGTATGGGAAACACTGATAGTTCTGTTCATGTCTTGCCCTTGCATAAGCAGGCATAGCTCAATGGGAGCCTACCGGCATGCACACAAATTATAGGTTTTTCTGTAATTCCCAGTGTCTATTAAAACTAAATTGATGTTAAGCAACAATTGAGTTTCTACACTATGCTCCTGTGGACGCCTCTATCAGCTATATCAATTACAAGCTAGTAAAAGTTATATAAAATCATCTGAAGTTATTTGCTCAATGGTTGTATTACCTACACAATGAATTCTGTGAATATTTTACTAGCTCTAATTTTATCCATATAAATATACTGTCTTTAAGACTATAAAAAAAAATCTTTTCACATATAAACCACATTATTTATATTAAATGGAGATCCAAATACACTTAAATTAAAAAGAAAAAAAAAAAAAAAAACAAAAAACACATCCAAATTCTTATGATCAGAAAACTGTATTCTCTGCAGCTTCAGACAATAACTTTGTGAGAATAACTATACAAATATACAATAACTCTAAAAATAACTCTCTGTAGAGAATCCAGTGTTCTTTCTAGAGCAGACTTTGCTGATCCCTGGCTACGTTTTCATATCTCCATTTCAGTGAGATCCAAAGCAATTCAAGAAATTAGTAGGTTTAACAGAAAATGTTTGTGTCATCTCTAGCTCTACCCACAGTGTTCCATCCACAGACATTTTTGAAAGAAGTGATCAAATTTTGGTCAAATCATCAGTTACACAAGTTATGACCATTTTCTCTGTTTCAGGACCCTTTCCATTTGATTCTTTTTATATGTTATTGCTTTTTTTTTGCAATGTTCTTGATGCTGATACTGCGTGACTTGAGGTTGCCTTCTTCATCTATTCAGTTTAATAATGCCAAATAACCGTTACAAGGACAAATCCTTCATCCAACTTAAAAATTCAAACTTTCTTCCAACTACATGGAAATATATGTGACCTTCCTCATTAGTACATTTTATGAAGCTTCCGATGAATTCCACATGTTGTCAGAAACCTATCCATAATGTAATTTACCAATAGATTACTTGAGAAAGTGTATGAGACAGGAGGAAAGTGGACACATCCAAACTCACTTCCTTACTTTTTTAAGTCACTTGATCAATGTAATGATGTTTTCATTAAACTGCTATCAAAGATGAATTTTCCATAAAAAGCAGTTGTTTTCATTTTTCATAATTAGAAACAGCATGAAGTGTTGCCCATTCTAACCCAGACAAATTGAAGAAGAGAGCAACCCTCATTTTGTGTATCTGGAGTATTAAGCATATTCTTCACTCAGACATTACAGACTAACAGAATTATTGTGAACAAGCTGAAAATATTGGCTAACTGGCCAAAACTCAGAGGGTGACAGTAGCAGCATTCAGACTCCAGATCCACTGGTAATTCAGTATAAAAGTATTTAGTATATATATTAAGCAGCATATATATCAGTAATGCAGGTGTGCTGTGTAACCTGCTGATTTTCTATTACAAATGAACTCATGTTACAGATTTCTGGAATTTACCCACACTTTCAGACGTTCTATTGAAGATAATGTCTTTTGCAATAGGTATTCATCATATGTTCATACACAATACATAATAAATCCTTTTTTCCTAGGAACCTCCCTTCACAGAACAAGGAGAAAATCAGAGACCAAGAAGGAAGACATGGTGATGGCAGTACCATGGTGGTGCCATTATCATGCAGTCTCTTGTGCTAATCTTCTTTCTAAACTAAAAGTTATTGTTTTACTAGTATTTAATTACCCATGGGATGCATCAGAAGATGCCAGTGCAGAGCCTGAATTTCACTCCAGGTAGCTAGAAGGTGCTAGAAAGGGAGAAGGATTTTTGAAGCTGTAAGGCCAATATATCTGATTCTGTGACTCTATGGTTTGATTAAAGAGTGTAACAATAAATACCAAACCCTCTGTGAGCTCACGTTGCTAAAATTATGAATAAAAGACAAGGATCTGCAAATCCTGCAAATCATTTTCCCCCAGCCTCTCCTGCTGAGAAGCCAGCACTAGGTCCAGAATCTGCTTTTTCCAGGAGTTACTGAATGAACCTGCAGCTCCCAAACTCCCCTCAGAAACATCTCCCGAAACAGCTGTATACCATGGTTAACTGGGAACCACTTCACTGGCCAGTTACAGGAGTTCTTCTTGAAGGACAAGAATAAAGGAAGCATGTATTTTTCCCTCAGATTAGGGTGACTAGAGTCCAAGCTGTAGCTTTCAACGAATGCATCAATTAATATAAATTCCCAGTACTAGGACCTTCACTTTTCAAAGTGCATCGAAATCGTTCCTTTTATTGAAGAAAAAGCTTGATGGGACCCATGTCTTGCTATTGCCATATATTCCTTTACTTTTATAAGGGAATCATCTGCTCAAGGAAATCACATACCAGCTTTGTATGGCTTCCAGGTAGCTTATCTTGCCTGAAACATTACCTTGCATAGATGTATTTCTGTGTGGTAGTAGCACCAAATACAGCAAATAGAACAATCTAGTTACTAAGCACAGAGAGGGGCAGAAAAGTGAAAAAATCAACATATACCTGACACATTATGGCTACTTCTAAGTAAAGCCTGTCTCTCCCTTGTGGCTTCATACGGGTAAGAGATTTCACATTTGGTTTGCTCAACTAATCATTTCCAAACTCTGTTCTCAGGCATAATAAAAAAATGGAGTGTGCTTTTAGGTATCAGACCACAAAGAAAAAAATATACTGTGCGTAGATGTTGCTAAGAGGTTTTTGATGGCTAACTTATTTTTTGAACCATTCTTCTCTCACTACAAATAAATAATCTGTGTTCCCTTTCATTTTGCAGAACTAAGGCAGCAGGAGCTCTTTAATCAGCATCTGGTTTATTCCAAAGCTACAGCTCCTCTGGGATCTCCCACCGCTGGCCCTGTGTAGTAACAGGAATGAAAACAACTGCCTGGCAGAGAAGTAAAATATCTGTTGGAATAGGCACTTGCAGTTATTAATTTTAAGGTAATTCTGTAGAGTCACTTTGTCTTAGAATTAACAGATGTAGAACTTGAAACATGGGTTTAAACTAAGACATTGAGGGGCTGGTGTCAACAGTGCTTAGTGATGAGCAACACTGGCAAGTGCTGCTGAGATTTCCAGATTGGTTCCTGTGGTCACCAGTAGTATAGCTGTGGCTATAGTCCAGTCTCCCTATGTCTGGTTCTAGTCTTTCTTGCCACCCAATTTTGCAAAAAATCGAACAAGCACAAAACTAAGTAGGTAAGACATTTTAGTACTCACTCATTAAATGTGTATGTCTAACTTGAAGAGGTACATATCTGAACCACAGATAGTTTGATTGTAAACTTCCCCAGTAATGCTTCTTTCTAACTGCAAAACACAGTAACAGTTAACTCCATTGTGAGTCCCAGTAAGCAATTACGAGTTTATACTGTGGCTTTTGTCTCAATATATTGCTTTAGTTGAACTAAAAAGAAGTATTTAGACAGTGTGTTAGGCAGTGGCTTCTAGGTAGGATTGTCAGACCAAACAATATGCACCTGGCTTGTTGACTTGCAAGCTAGATAAAAGTTTAATTCAGAAATAATAATTTAAAAAAAAAAAAAAAAAGAGAGAAGAAAAAGCAAAAATAAGGCAATAGGAGATTTCATTAGCACTAAACCACAAAAAAAAAAAAAAAAGAGTATATAAAATGTTTATTCCTACCACTGCATAAAAATATCTTTCATGCCTTTACCATGTCAGCCTGCATTTTTAAGCTAAATTTAAATTTAACTCTTTAAGATTCTGAAATGCACGGTCTTCCCATCTTTTATTTTTGGTAACAAGGATCACAGTCTGAAATGCAAAAATAGAATAAAGAAATATATTGCAGAGTGTTTGACAGAACAAGGATAAATCCAGTGAACATCTTTCAGATTCAAAGTTACATTTAAACTTCAGGACAATGCTTTTTTAAAAGAAAACATGTTTGCTTAAACTCTTAGATCAAGTTTTGAAATTAATGACCTCCAGCAGCTCCCACTAACTTTAATTAGCTTAATGTAAGACATAAATATGATTCATATGTCTCATTCATTTCCTCTGCAGACACGGTCCTATCAGGTACAAAAGCACTGTATAGGAAATACACACTGCAGGCGGAACTACTTGGGGTTATTCTGGATAGTCCTGGCAAGTGCTTTCCCCAGATTAAGAGGGATTCATAGCTCAACTACCTACTTGTGATTCCTTTTTTTTTTTTTTGGGGGGGGGGGGGAAGTGGAGGAAAAGAGTAGTTCTTCAGATTAAACTGAAGACTGTGTAGCACAACGGTCAGGCTGGGATTTAATACTCTACCTGCATTTTCCAAACACACACACTGCCACTGGCATTTTTCGGCCTGACCTTAACAGTCCTCTCCATCTTGCTTGTGTATGGACCCTGGGGGAGTAGTTTCTTTGCATTGCTTTTCAGCACCTCAGTGTTCCAGCTACTCTAGAGCCATTATAGTCAGCACATTTTATAAGCTATTATCATGGTAAATCTGAATATTGCATTTTAAACTATTTAGCTTATAGACTGATAAATTATGCATGCATTAACTCAGTTAACTCTATTAGCACCTTAACACAAAACTAATGGAACAATTGAATTATTGATGAGACACTCTACATAATTATACAAAATTACAGCTAGGAGCAGCACAACTTAGTGATGTGAACTTGTCTTTCTAAATCTTGATTTTCAGTCTGTAAGATACCTCTACACATGAAAGGATCCTTAAGCATGTACTTGACTTTGAGAAAGTCATAAGCACATGTTTAGGTAACTTCCAAAGCTGAGACAGATCCTGGTCAGGGCATAAGGGAGAGAAAGGGATCCTGTAGGAACAGTATTAGTGATTCAGTAAGTGGCACTCTTCGTTATCGACGAATGATTCAGCTTAGTGCAAAGTATAGAAGGGCTCTTTTTTCGACTGAGATATAAGCTAAGGGCTCCCGATGACTCCTGGCTTTTATAGCTCTCGTGGCAATTTGGAGGTAGTAGTACTGTGGAAAACTATGTATCAGCTGGCTTTCATACTGTGCTCTTTGGGTAATACTCAGTTTCAGTCAGTGGATAGTTCTAACGTAGTGGGAACAATTATATGGTCCTAAGGATGTTTCAGCTGTGGATGAAGCAACTCCCAAGGACATTCCATATTTTAGCACAGGCCAGAGAGCAGTCCTAACAACCATTTTGCTTGAAACCATACCCATCTAGAGAGAAAGCTGCCTAAACAGCAGAGGTGTGGCCCAGAGGATGAGCCCACACACTGTTCAGTTTGCTGTCAGAGACACAGGAGAGGAGCTTTGTGATATTGCTGGATTCAGCACTGTGCTCCGCACCGCTGCGCAGCGTGGGACATTCCAGAGCACTGCTGCAAGCAGCCTTTCCAGGGAAATGCAAAAGCAGCTGCTCTGAGTACTGCAGCATTATAGCTCACAAACAGAGCTCATATTTGTTAGGAAAAGATTATTAAACTGGCATGCTAATAATGCTGGTTATTCTTTAAATATCAGGATTAAAGCTGTCTGTACAATTTCTATTTAAAGACATTTATTCTATATTATACAAGATACATATTATTTTTCCTACAATACGTAAGTAATTTCCTTACCATGTAAGCATTTGCCCTTCATCGTCCTTCACCTTGCTCTGAGTACCAGCCCAAACTCCAAACTATTTTCTGGTTAATTAGTTTATTCTTAGATTTCTCCTATCATATAAGTTTAGAATACTGCTGCACACACTTACACTCCTCACACAGAAACAGGTATTTTCAAGGACAGTTTCCTTGCATTTCCATTGCACCAGTGCTAATGTTGTAGCCTTTTTACTGAATCTCATTACAAAAGGTTGACTGCAGGAGAAGATCTTTTTCCATCCTGAGCCCTAACAAAGGTTATTGAGTTTAGTTCTTTAAATCTTCTAAATCTTTTTAGCAGTTGTCAGTGCATGCAGCTATGATCGGGGCGGAGGGCAGGGGGAAGAGGGGAGGAGGAGGGAAGAAAAAAAAGCCAGGTCATTAGATCATCCAACCAGAAAGTGAACCTGGAAGCAAGAAGCCAGATAATCCTCTGCTTTCTACTTTGCACAATCATTTCACTGATTCTGGCCATTTGTATTGGGTTTTCATAGCAAGGTTTTGGTAGCGGGGGGGCCACAGGGGTGGCTTCTGTGAGAAGCTGCTAGAAGCTTCCCCTTGTGTCTGACAGAGCCAATGCCAGCCGGCTACAAGACGGACCTGCAGCTGGCTAAGGCCAAGCCCATCAGCGACAGCGATAGTGCCTCTGGGATAACATATTTAAGTAGGGAAAAAAACAACTTAGAGAAAGCTTTTGCAGCCAGAGAGAGGAGTGAGAAGATGTAAGAAACTCTGCAGACACCAAGGTCAGTGCAGAAGGAGGGGCAGGAGGTGCTCCAGGTGCCAGAGCAGAGATTCCCCTGCAGCCCCTGGAGAAGACCATGGTGAGGTAGGCTGTCCCCCTGCAGCCCATGGAGGAAGGATGAGGGGGTGTAGAGATTCCACCTGCAGTACATGGAGGACCCCACGCTGGAGCAGGTGGAGGCACCTGAAGGACACTGTGTCCCCCTGGGAAGCCCACACTGGAGCAAGCTCCTGATAAGACCTGTGGCCCCGTGGAGAGAGGAGCCCACGCTGGAGCAGGTTTGCTGGCAGGACTTGTGACCCCGTGGGGGACCCACACTGGAACAGTCTGTTCCTGAAGGTCTGCACCCCATGGGAGGGACCACGCTGGAGCAGTTGGTGAAGAACTGCAGCCCGTGGGAAGGACTCCCATTGGAGCAGTTGGTGGAGGACTGTCTCCCGTGGGAGGGCCCCCAGGCTGGAGCAGGGGCAGAGTGTGAGGAGTCCTCCCCCTGAGGAGGAAGGAGCGGCAGAGACAGCGTGTGAGGAACTGACCACAACCCCCATTCCCCGTCCCCCTGTGCCGCTGTGGGGGAGGAGGAAGAGAAATGGGGAGTGAAGTTGGGCCTGGGAAGCAGGGAGGGGTGGGGGGGAGGTGTTTTAAGGTTTGGTCTTATTTCTCATTGCTCTGCTCTGTTGTGCTTGGTAATAAATTAGGTGAATTTTCTCTCTAAGTTCAGTCTGTTTTGCCCGCGATGATACTTAGTGAGTGATCTCTCCCTGTCCTTATCTCGACCCACAAGCTTTTCATTGTACCTTTTCTCCCCTGTCTAATGAAGGAGGGCAGTGATAGAGCAGCTCTGGTGGGCACCTGGCCCCCAGCCAGGGTCAACCCACCATACCATTACAGTCAGATGCTAATATCTTATGATGACTTTGCAAACCTTGCAGTTGCTCAGCAGCAGGGACTTTGAATAAAGTCAGTATAAGTCACTGAGGATGCAGTTTTCCAATTGCATTAGGCAGTCTCTACAGGGCCATTGAAAAGCATGGTTCCACTCCTTTCCCATCTTTTCTTGCCCACTGCAGCAGTGTCGGACAAGTAACGTGGACCAAAGAGTTACACTGCATTACTGTGCTTCCAATTTTGTGCTACCTAGTGGCCTTAGCTTCCTAAATACAGGAAAGCAGCAGAGCAATAGTGGAGGTGGAAAGAGTAGTGTGACAGTCTTGCAGTAGGCAGAGTTAGATGGGCTTGGAGGTGCTGTAAAAGCAGGTCTGAACCTAATCTATTCTGGTCATCTGCCAGTTAATATTTGGAAAATACAGCTCTCCGTTACACCTAGTTCTACCCCATTGTGAGTTTCTGCTAGAAGCTGACAGCTCAGATCCCTAAATATGATGTGATGGACAGTGAGGAAACAAGGCCAAGAGGAAACAGAAAAGCAGTGGCATCCCTTGCAGCAGTTGCCTGCAGTGTGACTGAGGAAGGTAAAGAGACCTCAACGCACCAGCAAATTTTTCTGGTTTGCACCTTTTACACTATGGATTGATGTCATGATACGTGTAAGGTGTTCAGGCCTTCAGGTCCCCTCACCCTTCACTTCCTTCTGCAACAATGCCACAGGTTGTGTGGCTTTGCTTTTAGCATGATATGGGAATGAATCCAGAAGAATCAATCATTCGGTTACCTGTGTTATCTTTCATAGCTAACATTATACCACAGGATCAGCCACAGTTTGGGGAAGGTTTATTCTGTAGAAGAAATCCTTCTGTAGAAGGGAAGAACTTGTTAAAAACACACATTGTTAAAGGCATAGAAGGAGGAACAAAATTTTTAAATAAAACCCTCCTTTTTGCTAACATATTGCCCATGACCTAGAATAATATATATATATATGTATATATATATAGTAATCACAAATGTAATATACTTCAAAGGCTGGTTTCTGTTGGATTTAGCTACAATTCTACCAGTAGCTCTGGAGACCCAGAAGTCCACTGTGAAGGGCTCAGAGCTGATACAAGACAGTGTAGTTACACAGGTGTGCTTTAGCTACGCAGTTTCACAGTTTGTGTATTTAAAAAATGCAGTGCATCAGTGCAATGTAGCTGAATCAGAGGAATAATAATAATAATAATAATTAATAGCTGGTAGAGATACATTTCTTACCACTGGGCAGGTCCTGCTTGGTGCACCAGCCCTTGTCCCAGCAGCAGGGTTTGGACGGTTAGGGTCCACGTGTCTCTGCACTGATTGCTCCTGTGATGCACATCAAGATATGCTTTGACAGAGGCAGGGAACTATGCAGGGCAGCAGTACCCTCTCTGGTGATAGGACACTCAGGGACGTGCTCCCTACTTTGCTCTTCCATGTCAAAGGGCAGGCTTGGAGATGCCAAGAGGGGGGTTCAAATCACGCCTGGTGCCAGTTATGGCTAAGGAAGAGGGAAGGTCCTCATGCCATTTCCTGCAAGAAGCTGCAGTGACTGTATCCATCCTTCCTGCCTCTGCTGCAGGAGCTGCTAGCTTGTCTTTCTCCCCATCTTACTATTGCAGCTGAAGCCTTCAGCCTTCTGCTTCCCTTTTCCTTCCTGGGGTAGAAACAACCTTCAAACAGGGAGTGCCTGCATTTAGTTTTACTTGTAGTGCATCAAGTCCTCAGTCCGTGCCACACTTTATTATTACTGTTGGCTGAATTTATTTCTAACTAAACACGATATAAAGTTTCCTGTCTCTGAATGTCTTCCACTCTTATTTCCCTTGCCAACATTTTTAATATCTCAGGTGTTGATTGGCAACAGGAAGTCAGGCTTACTGACATACTGAAGTCAAATTAATGCTGTTATTATTGAAAATTAGCTACTGTGGCTACAGTTAGCACAACACAAACAACAGGACATGTCAAAATCTTAGCAAGACACAAGAGGAGCCAGGGTAAAATGCAGGCAGAAGATGGAACTCATCATGTACTTGATGTTGAGCACCGTACTGCTGCTGCACAAGTAATTGGACTGAAAAAGTATTCAGTCTCCAGCTCACTGCACAAAACATAGTACTGTAGGCTCAGAAGTTAAATGAGAAGACATCTACAGTCAGTGCTCCTTGGTTTCAGACAGGACTGGGGAAATATTCCAAACCTTTCTTGCAATATGAAGGGCACGATACATTTAAGAAAGAGAATATAACACATTGCAACCTTGGAAATATTTTGCAATATGAGCACTGCCTCTGTGTATTCTGCATTTACATTTGGCTCTGTCAGGCAGCATTCAATAAAACTTCTTTGTGCCTTTGAAAGTATCGTTTCCAATCACAATTTGATTCTGAGAGAACTTAATATGAAAAATCTGAGGGAAGAGATTCCAGTGCAACCCAGCTGAATGAACACTGTGCAGTGTAAAGCAAACATGTCCAGTAGGATTGATTTCCAAGTAAAATAAATAAGAATATAAAGGTGGCATGTATCAGAAGATGTATTGCCACCCGAGAAATACTAATGCCTGGAAAAAGACTACATATTTCACTGTCATTTACCAAAAAAAAGTATGTATTATTCAATTTAATGAATTAAGTTACAGTAAGTTAATGATGATTCCCAAACTCGATAACCATCACACAAAAGGACATTTTTAAAAAGTATTCTGTACTAGAATTTAGAGAGCTTGTCGTAATGAAATATGAATGATGTCAAATATGCACTGAAGAATGGTGAATGAGGTTACAGGAAAGTCACACGCAAAGTAATGTTTCTCAAAAGACAGAGTGTTTGGAGCTGGAGACTTAAAGTATGCATGTTAACAAGTTCTGTTCAAGCACTGATCAGCAAAATGCTCTCTCAGGATGAGATTTTCAGGAGAGTTCAGCACCTATTAGTTCGTGAAGAAGTCATTTTGACAGCATTTGGTGTTAAAGTGAATTGATGGCTGCTGAATGCTTGTCCACATCTGAAAATGGGTATGGATGTTCAAAGTAACAGCCTCCTCTCTCCCCAACACCCCCCCAAACTCACTCTTACACTAAAATAAATCTGTCCTGCCCCGCCCCTGCCAAAAAAGCCCACAGAACCCACAAAAAAACCCCCACAAACCAAAAAACCATAGAAATCCTTGATGAATTTTCTTTGCAGAAAGACAGTTGGCAAAAATGCTTTGTAAAAGTGTTTGCTGTTTCAAGTCTGCTCTAATTAGTCACCTCTAAGTTTAGTAAGACATAAAGTCCGTTATCCAGAGTTCAGCAGTTAAAGTTCTTTGAATCAAAACCTATTATGATTTAAAACCTGGCAAAGAATGTGCTAGGATAGGAAATCTGAATTACCTGAACCTCCTTGGCACTACAGACTCTTGAAATAGAATATGTACCATACAGACTCTTCAAAGGCAAGTGCAGAGCACTTACTTTATACTAAAGACTTCATTATGACCAGCAGTCACTTCTGCAGAAATCAACAGTATTTATAAATCCAGCACCAAGTTTTGTTTTGCTCATAGGAAGTTATTGCTTAATTGACTAACTAATTTTATATTTGTATTATTTTCTTATTAGCAACTTGCATAAAGGAGTAAATAATTAGCATTTCTACTGAAGAACATACACAGACATTCACAATATCTATCCAAGAGCACTTTGGAATATTTTTGCTTTGTAATTAGTCTATCTTGTAATTAGTCCTCATGTGAAGGCACATGAGGATGAAGCCATCTGGATACTCATGAAGCAGTTCAGCTGAAGTGCCAGGCCCACTAAGAAATGTTGGACAGAAGAGCAAAAGAGCATGAGTTGCTTAATGGGTGCAAGTACTGGGAAATGTGCATCTGGCACAACTCATTTTTGCATATTTTTTTTTTCTGTGTTCTTATGATGCACAGTGTTTAAGTCTTCAAGGACACCTTCCAGCCCTCTAGATTCCGTACTCAGATTTATAATTGTAGTAACTTAGAAACGTAATTCCCTCCAGCTGTCTCCTGTCTTCCAGGACATTTTTAGATGCAGAAATAGTCTGTGTTGCACAAAGAGCATGGAGTTTGCCTGTTAGGTAAAGGTATAAAGACCTAATCATTTCACTGGGAAAGCCAGAATGCAAGTGGTATATATCAGTTGTAGTAACATTTCTAACAAAAACGCTTATCTTACAAATATTCAAACTATTCAACAGATAGGGATCAGGAAGACAGATTCAGTTTTGACGAGTCATCAACATAATTGTCCAGTACACACTAACAGGAGGACATACAACTCTAGCAATAGGCAACAGAGAGAGAACATCTCCATTTTCCTTTGGATTTGCAGAGCTGGCAAGACAGCCCATGACCTGTAAAACAGAAGAAAATTTTCCATGACAGCCAGTGAGAGAATTAATCTTGAGCTCCCCATGTCATTTGTAGAGAGTCACTCTTCCAACCATAAGAATACTTTTTAAGAGTGGATCTAACCTCCCAGCTGTCCTTGACTTTTCTCCTAATGTCCTCTTTCTTATCTCTGCCATAAGCCACCCCTCCAGAATATGGAAATTGTAGTTAGAATAGATTTTGATGGAACAATTTCTCTGTTTCGAACTCACTAAAATTTACTGCTTTCTCATTCCTCATTATTCCTTCTTTAGTAGTGTCCCAGAATGTAGTCATTTTTCTTTTTTTTATTTAATGTGATTATTTGGCAGATATTTTGAGAAGCATTTAATGAAATCTTATTCTTCTTTTTCTCCTCCTTGTAGGTCAGAGTGGGTTTTGTGGATCCATAGCAACTTCATTTTTCCTCAAAGGAAAAAGATACCAAGATATTTTCTTGGATGAGTACCATCTGAGGGGAAAAAAAAAAAAAAAAAGCCAGAGGGAGAAGTCTTGACATTTCTAAAGTTTTTCACTCTGATGTAAAATACCAGCATTTCTGTGGGCATTCTTTGCCAATTGAAGCATAGTTTAGCTCCTTGCTAGGATCGTGACATCTCATTGGAAATTGCATTAAATCATCTGAGATACTGATTTCCACCTATTCAGATGTCACAGTAAAGGATTTCACTTGCGTTTATCTGTCTCATAGTTTTCTTCTTGTCTAGGCAATATCATGGTTTCTGTCACTTAACCTTTGGGCCCTAAGAGCACATGGATGCACCTGAAGGTGCTTTTAAACTGCAGATGTGGCTGTGACACTGGGGTCTGGCTCCTTCTCATCCTGCTGGAGGTGTTCCCACCTGTGAGAGGGAAGAGTATTTGCCTTCCCAGCAGAAAACAGACTGCAAATTCACTGCTGAGCTGTGGGGAGAAATGCTGCGCATCTCTGAGCACTGCAGCTGAACTCACCTAAGAGCTGTGGGATGGGGCAGCTCCTCCAGCCCTCACTGAGAAGTGATTTCCATGCATGTTCCTAAAAAAGCCATGCATGTCTTGGCGGGTAGATGTGTGCAATTTTTACCTGCAGGCCACAAATGCCTGTTGTTTGATATGAAACCCCAGGAGAATGATTATCATGGCCTGGGTCTGAAGGGCCAACCTCATAATTTGAACTCTGGAAACATACACCTGTTGCATCTCTTGCCTTTGGTTATTTTAAATCTGCCAACAATTCCTACTTCTTTTGTAATGTGCCTAAAGAGTTTCAGCTACAAAAAAGAAGAGTTACAAAAAGTTACAGTAAGATTTTTTCCTGACCCAAGTCCCCTGAAAATATTGCTTCCAGCACTTCTCTGACTTCTCCTGCACACCCCATCACCCTAAAAACAGTTTGTTCCACCTCTAGAAAGGATGTACAAGATGGTGTCTTCCTTGTATTATATTAAACACAGGACAGTGAGTATGCAAAACTAATGGGATCCTCTTGCTGTTACAGCCATGGTGTTACCTGCAATAAACACTGTTAAAGGCAAAATGGCAAACATAAATGTTTTAGTAAGAAAGGGGGCTTACATGCACTGCCCAAGCAGAAAAAATGTTTATTTTGCTTTTGGTTAGGTTTTGGTGAGGTTTTGTTTTGTTTAGCTTCCTGCCTTTGCTGTTTTAAAAATATCACTTTTGAGCTAGGCCAGTAAATAAATCTCAGAGGAAAAGAAATTCAACAGAAAAAAAGAAAAAAAAAGTCTCACAGCATTCTAAGAGAGCTAAAGAAATGCATGGTCATAGCTATTCCTAGTTGCTATTAATGTGAGCGGCTACAGGGTGAGGTTCCCATCCTGACAAAAGTTGACACCAAACAAACTAAAATATTAAACAAGCATTGCCAGACATCAGGGGAAAGAAAGAGTGTTGCAGGCCAAATTGTAATAAATCTGATGCTTCTTTAGAGAAAAAAAGAAAATACTGAAAAGGGGAGAAAGGGCGTTTTAACTTCTTTTCTGAGGCCAAAAGTGGGAGAGAAAACTTGGGAAATTGTGCTGAGAAATCAGAAGGTCTTAATGTTGCTACATGTACAGTCATGGCCACCTTTAACCCTGCCTTCTGGAAAATGGAGCTCTCTAAACCCCTCTCCCACAAAGTCTTGACAGTTCACATCTCTGATAATGCAGAAGTTTCATCCATTACTTTTATTTTCAAAAGGTAGTAAGTGACAGCACAGAGTAAAACCTTATTCTCACTGAGAAAATAAAATCTTGCACTTAGCATATGATTTTACACTTAAACACTGCAGCACCAGAAATTACTGATTTATTTCTTGTTTGTCTTGATCATTTTCTTCTGGCAGAAAGAGCCAAGGCAGCCACACTAAATCAATCTTCCATTAGACTGAAAGTCAAGGGTCCTGGACTTTCCACATCCTGCTGTCTTCCCTCAAATGCTAGCCACATTTGCAGACTGCCCTTGGCTTAGCACATACCAAGCCGGGATTAACATGAGCAGAAAGCTTCTCAACACTTTCTCCACTGTGCTGCCGGTGCTATCATCCCTAAAGAAGCAGGGGATGGCCATTACAAGGTTACCAAAATGCAATCACCTGCTTATAGATCCCCTTAAATGGACATGGAGAAAAAGAAGAGAAGTTTTCACCTACCACAGTTGCTCATTAATTGCTCTAGCTATTCTTACCACTATTCCTAAATACCAGAGTAATCAAATTAACCAGCTGGATCAGTTTTCACTTAGGGAGGAGTTTCACTGTCTATTCTAGAAAAGATCACTCATGATGATTGCTACACTATTAAGTTGTAGTTTTTTGTAAATGCATACAAGTACAAAAATCTTTCATAACCTTTCATTAAGATTAGCAAAACTGACAAACTGCATTGTTTGTAGTGCTCTCCTATCTTTAATGTAACATTTCAGAATAATTCACATTTTCAGTGAAGCAAGTTAAAGACAATGTCAGTTTCCATGTAAAAAAAGCCCACCTTTTTGCCATTTTCAGTGTGTGCCATTTCCCAAATGTCATTCAAAAGTAGTATTTTGGATTTAGTTCCCATAGGCTTCTCAGAAAAAAAAACCACAACAACAATCACAGAGTTATAAAACATGCATTATTTACCTAAAAGTGACAAATTCCCAATAAGCAGGGGTTTTAGTCTCTGTATATATTAAGAAGTTTGTTTTATTTGTCATCTATTTATTCAATTTGTTATGCAGATTTTTTTTCCCCACTAGTAGAATATGCAAACTGGGCACTATTCTCTTATTACAGTGAACTGCTGCCTGAGAAAAGGAGGGCAGAAGTGCCAGCAATAAACACTGGGAAGAGGACTCTGCTCATGAAAGCAAGCTCCACATCTCTCCTCTCACAAATCTTGAGAAAGAGATTGCTCAAGATTACAACTGAAGCTCTCATTAGTTAATTTAAATAAATAAATAAATAAAAGGCATTTGGAGAGAGATTTGCTTGGCTCATAGGTCCTACAATCCACAGGGTCAGCTAACCATCCCATCATGCGGGGCTATAGTCCATCTGGCTGCTCTGGGCGGTTACCTGGAGGGGCTGAGAGCTTAACACTGGGAGGGAAAGCAGGACTTTTTATATGCATGTATGTGCTTGCTTAACACAAATATGCAATGAGGATTGACCAGGAGCAGAAGGACATTATCAAAGTCCTGAAGAGATTGAAGCAAAGTTGAATTTTTGTACAAGGAAATCTAAAGAAAAGCAAGTAGCAGAGTAACGACCCAAGTTTTCAGGAAAGATTTTGTCTTACTCAGGGAGTGGGTAGGTGGGATCCCAGGGGAGTCAGCTCTGGAGGGCCATGGAGCTCAGGGGAGCTGGCAGGCCTCTAAAGGCAGCATCCTCCAAGGGCAAGAGTGAGCTATCCCCTTACTCAGGAAAACAAGCAGGTTCATCAGGAGACCCCCATCTCCATCCTCAGACAGTTTCAAGCCCCTGTGGGATAAAGCCTGGGTAACCTGGCCTGACCCTTCAGCTGAACCGGTTGTTGCAGGATGCTGGATTGGAGACATACTGAGGTCCCTGCCAGCCTGAATTGTCCTAGGATCCTATGATAACAAAGTGTGGGACAAAGACAGAAAAAAAGAGTTTCTTAAAGAACATTTCAGGTTTGCAGCATAGTCATGTTGCCAGAACAGATGGCTGATGCACCAGGTAAATACATCAACATCAATGCCGCTGTGGTGTTATCTGAGCTTTATGAGAATCTTTTTGCCTCTTCTGAGGAGAAATATCTGCACTGTCACATCCAAGTAATACATCTCTCAGGATAAATAGATGTCAAGCACTTCTAAGCAGAAGAGTAATACTTATACTCCATTAGCCACTGTATAATTATGGAAGGCAGAGCTCCAACACGCCCTGCTGATGAACACCCATCTAATACCAAAGTCAAGCTTTTATTTCCTGAAAAAGATAGTATAAAGATGCTATCAGATAAGGTAAGATAGCTTTACTAGTTTAGTAGATGCTTCATTCCATTTGCATGCATATATGCATCAAACTTTACCACCTGTGGTATCAGTGTTAACCATCAAGTCTCTTCATTTTTCTTAACACTTCATTTCTATGAAAGGTTCCTGCTCTCACTCAAAAGCCAGACACTCATAGCACGTACTACGGCCCATTTAAAAACCATATTCCCTTCACCAAGTAAAACATGGTCACTAGTGACTGTGACTGTCCTCTTGATTCCCCTGGCAAGTATCACCATAAGCTTCACTGATATCAGTGGTGTGATACCAGACACAGAAAGGAGTCATGCTCCTATGTAGTAATTTGCACATGAAGAAGCACCTTTATAATGTTATGTTCAATCAGAAAAAGTACATAATGAGAGCAGAGGCCCAACTTACACAGCTGAGCAAGAGCATGAGAAGATGGAAAGTCCACAAATTTCAGGAGTAGAGCATGGAGATAGCTATAACCCAGCCCTCTTGGTTTACAGTACTTTACCATAGTGCAAATGCATGTTGTTTAGTAAACGCAGGACAGGAAACATTCTACTTTTTTACAAAATAGCCAAATAACTTTAATATTTTTACAACTATTCTGTATAGGGTATATAATACTCCTCTGACCTCTCACAGAAGGGTAGATCCCAGTTTTTGCCTTGGTGCATCTATCCAGCATATAAGAAATAATAAAACAGATTCATTCCCCCTCTTTCACCTCACACAGTTTTGTATTTAAGAGGTATGCTAAAAATAACTAATTATTGGTTAGCTCACGTTAGTTCAGGTCAGATCCTCCAATGATTTAGGTGAGCTCAGTTCCTTTTAGTTTAATGGAAATTCAACAGTATCAGTCAGATACAGAGAAGAACAGAAACAAACAAAATTGTATTCTTTCTTTAAAGATATAATCCCATGATACAGAGTGGCCAAGAAAACTAATAAATGTTAAGAACATTCCCCTGAATCTTTCATGGATTTAAACCCTGTTGACTCTTTACAGCAGCCAGCAAAGCAGCCATAGTTGAACAGCTAGGCAGAAGGACAATCTATTACATTGTTTTTCTGATTTTGAAAAATGCTAGAGCAAGTCAAGAAAGAAAACCAGCTTAAATGTCAGTGCTTAGGAACAGGGTAAACACAGCAAGCCAACTATCAGTAATCCGTCTCCTCATCTTCAAAGTAATGTTTCATTTCTGACATCCAACTTAATTGCAAGTAGGAATAACTATTAGACCAAAAAATTGAAAGATTTAAGCTCAGTCCTGCCTTAAATGAGTTCTGTGGATCAACGTTTGTCTTCTGTGTGATGCCTTACAAAAAGATCCTTTCAAAAAAGTAAACCTTGTTCTCGTTGTTTTGACTAGATGGTGTTGCAGAAAGACAGGGAAAAGGTGAGCTATTCAATAGGCAAAATAAGACTAACAGCTGATGCTCAAATCTCTGAATTAATAGAAATCTGATTGCTTATTTGTTCATGGAACATGAAAGTCCCCAAATGACAGTGTAAATCTTGACATGAAATTCAGATTTCACTAAGAAACATACATGTATGTTCTCCTACTTTTCAAGAATTCTATGTATCAATTTTGTTCAGCCCAGTCAGACAGCAGTTCTCTGAGCAGCCCATGCCAACTCACATAGGAAATGGTCTTCCAGCCTTGCTACATCAGTTCTGTTGAACTCCATTATTTCTTGTATATCTTAGAATATGTTTTGGAAATTAGGCAGCCATACTCCGATTAGAATTGCAATTGCTCACCCTCACAAAGTGGCCATCCTAAAGAATTCACCATGAAGACATGAAGTCATCCTGAAAGGAAAATATGTCAAGGCATTATCTGTTACAGTTGAAGCTGATCTTAATTTCTGACACCTTAATTTACTCATCTGGATGTATTAAATGGACATATGAACATTTGTCATATGTACCTAATAATTTGTTTGAACATATTTTGACAAGATATCTTCCAGTTAAACAGTGGAATTCTGAATTTGCCTAACTCAATACTTTGAATTCAGTAAAACTACTTACAGTGTCATGTTTCACTCAGTAGAAGGAAGGATTTAGCTGAATTTTAATTCAGCTAAAAATCTCTCAGTTTAGAAGACTTAGGAAATGAATAGTATTGATTTAACATCAGATTGGGTCCTAGTTTCAGCCCTGGTGGCCATGGGAAAGAAGACAATCTCTTTGACCCCGTTGCAGTGCCAGAACCAGAATTAAAGGAAATGTTAGATTGCCCATCCTGGGAGGTGATATTCCAGGAGAAGTGAGATAGATAGAAAATGTGGCTGTTGTAGGGTCCATTTTTCTATGTCACCCTGGGACTGCAGAGCTGGAATGCCCCATCCAAAAGGTCAACAGTTAAGATGCACATGAAAACAAAGTAATCATGTTTAGTCAAGCAGGGACTGCTATGATTGGGAAAAACAAACTCGCAAACAGAACAAAAAAAAAAACAAAAAAAAAAAAAACAAAACCCAAAAAAACTCCACCAACACACACAAAAAAACCCCACCCCAAACAAAAAATGCTCCTGTAAAGATTTATACTTCTCTTTTTCACACCATTTTTGAGCTAAATATATGGATGTTGTGCTACCTTGGATGTAACAAGACAGCCTGAAGAATTGTGAGGGTTAAAATTGAAACTTTGTCATAGATCAATCTGATTTCTCTCATCAGACCAATTTGGCAGTCAGAATACATTCTTTGAGTGCAAATTTCGGATATAAACCATTCTACAGGATAAATATATTTATTTTGCCTATTATTTATTATTAATCAAAAGGTTCATTAAAACTGTAAGAGCCAGAGCACGATATTTCTAATTTAAAGATGGAGCAAGAGAGGTGTTATCCTTCTACCTCTGAGGGCATCACATTTCCATAAATTCAATTGCACTGGAAGAAGGCAGTACAATACAATATAAATGAAACTCCTGGCATGGTGAATTTGGCCTTTTAGCCTTCTGTACTAGGGTGAATTCCATCTTACACTCCTCAGCTTTCAGTCATATATTCTTCACCACAAGTAGGATACCTAATTTGCCTAGGGATGTCACAGAAGCTTCATCATCAAAAGTTTGTAAGATCCAGTTGGATCAAAGTCTGTTAGGAGTCACAGCTGATCTTGCTTTGGGGGCCAGGGGTGACGATCCAGATGACTTCCCCCCCCCCCCCCCCCCCCCCCCACTACCTGCAGCTACTGAGTATAATGACTAGGTTTAAAAACAGAAAACACAGCCATCCAGAGGGGCAGAGAATCCCTCTAATCTAAAGATTTATGCCCTTGGCTTTCTAATTTCCCCCAGTAACTTAGTGTCTCATAATCTTTTCAATTAGTGACTTAGCTTATTTAAAAACCCATACAAGTTTGAAAGAAAGGTGCAAGCTTCAGTGATGAGAATTTAAGAATAAGTAGACAGGTACTCATCTATAGAGAGAAAAGATACAAAACTTGCCTTGGGTCACATCTAAGTCATGAAAATAAGGCTAAAATGTAAAAACCAATGACATAAAAAATATCCAAGAATTTTTGCCTCTCTACTGTTCTTAAAGCCTGGGAAACATGCATGTAGCTTATAAGGAAAAAATCCTTAAGGGGAGTAAAATCTAAACTGACAGATATAAAATTAAATGTATTTTATAGCACTAGCATGACTTAGACTCATTTCTACATGGCTTAAGGTAAAACAATTTCCCAAATCATACAATCATAGAATGGTTTGGATTGGAAGGGACCTTTAAAGGTCATCTAGTCTAACCCCTAAGTTAATACAGTAAATTAATACTTCAAATGAAAAAAATATTCAAAATTGTCTTAAAGGGCAGGAAATCTCCTTTCTGACCATTTCTTTTAGGGGAGACACAAGGAGAAACTCCCTTTTCAGAATGATAAAAGTACATGTTTCAACTGATGATGCATTTCTCCAAACAAGCTAATAGCACTCAGAAGCCACCTCAGATTTGTTTTCTTCCTCTTTGGGTGAATTATGAGCTAAGTTCATTGCCAGCCAAGCAAACCAGCTGAGTTTTTTCCTCATCTGTTATAGGTTGCTTACTAGACTGAACAGCCTAACCTCTTTCCAGATGGAAAACCTTTTTCTAAAGCCCTCATGTAGGTAATGTGCTCAGTCAGAATGACCAATTTAAGCTGCTTGACTTTTGAAGATGAAGTCCTTTCAACAAGTTGTTTGTCACCAAGAAAAAGGCAGAAAATTATAGATGAGACAGCTGTAAACTGCAAATCCTCATCTCACTTAGGTACTTAATTCAAGGCTGTTGGTGGTTCTGGAGAATTGGATAGGGGCAGAATTTCACAAGTAGCTCTCTCTCACTGACATTTCCTATCTGGTGACTTCGTTATTCCTTTCCTGAAGCATGAAGCACAGCACAAAACTGGTTTGGTAGTCACAAAGCACATTTTGATGCCCATAACTTTACTTGTACTGCACAGGAAAATAAAGTTAATAATTCAGAGCTGCCATTTCTGCTCAGAACCAGGTACCTGTAAGCCAGGCCTCTGTTCATCTATGGATCTATACAGATTCGGCCCACATAAGTGCAATCACCTCAGTAAAAAAAGCCTTCAAATAGGATCCTAGTTTTCCTTATACGCCTTCTGCAGGTGCTAGAGATACATGGATCACTTTCTGCAAGTGTTTGTATATTAATTTTAGAGAATGAAGAGCTATAGAGTAGTTAGTTAGTTAACTAATATATGTCAAATAATTGATCTAAACCTTTTCAACAGAGCAGAGAAGCAAGCCTCATGTTTCTCAACAGACAGGAAGCTAAGCAGTGAACCAAACTTCTTCAATACCCTTAATTCTTCAATGAGCAATAAGTGAAGCTCTACACAGCTAAGTGCAAACTGCTGTCAGCAGGGGCGGGAGGAATGGGAGATGTGTAAAATATCCTACTCACCTGTTTTTTCTGTAATCTTTACAAAATACAGTAGTTAAACCCTCCTTGACATGTTTTTCAATGTGTTTTCCTCTTGAACTGCTGGGCAGCCATGCTGTCAGAAATTACATTTGAACTGTAAATAGTCACTGTTATTTGAGATAAGGAGTACAATTCAACATAAATTGTTTGAAGGAATGAGAGAAACATACCCTTGTGGGAGATTTCTCTGCTGATGCTGACCACCTGTGGTCCTTAGAACAGAATATAAAGCTATTTATTTAATGATGATCAAGGATTTGGTCCTAAGAAGCTTTACATGCCTGAGCAACCCTCACTTCAAACAGCGGCCCAGCTGAAATTAAGGATTGTTTTCATGAATCTTTTTGCAGGAGCAAAACAGCACAGCAGCAAAACCTCTGCCATAGAAAGGCAAGCTGATCAAAGGCTGACTGCAACTCCCTCTCAGATCCTACCCACTTCATGGGAATTTTGATAATATCCATAGATCTTTAAGGTCTGCTTTGCAGAGCTGTTGGGCATTCAGAGCGCAGCTGAAGTCCCTGGGAACAACAGGAGACAATATCTCTGAAAAGCCAGTAGTTCACATGGAGAAAACCTAATATGGGAGAAAAATGGAAACCAACTTTCTGCTAATCTAGGTAAAATAATTGTTGTAGAGGTACCCCCAGGCTCTCAGAAGTAGGTCATTCTTGCAGTCACATAACGGACATGAACCCAGTTTTTTCACCAGCATGCAAGTATTCCAAACATATCATATGTCCTCCTGGTTACACTGGGTCTGAATGTATGTGCAAGTTCAGTGGATAAATCAAATATGCAGATGACAAAATATAACCCACTCCAGTACCATACACCTCCGAGGAAGGCAGGGAAGTGCTTGCAGATTTTAAAAACTGTTTCAATAGGTTTTATACGGCTCATGGACTAAAAGCTACTCAATCCTGTGGATAGTCTAGTCTTAGGTAATTAGTGCATTTCCCTTTGCAGCTTGAGTAGGAGGAATGGACATCTGTGTTGATCATCTACCTATACAAAGAAGAGCTATTCCTAAATTACTGTGTAAGTAGATGTGGTCATAGCAAAGCAATCTACAAGTTCAAACAAACTTTCATCTCAATTTTTAATCTTCTTTCTTTAGCCCCATTTCTGGTGCCAGTTCAGCTTGTTAGAGACTTCAACAGATTCATAAAGTAAGATTTATTTTCTATAAAGCAAGTTGGACCATAAAAACAGATTTTATAGTGTTTTTTCATGCTAATCCTATTTCCAGGAGAATTGCCATAGAGTCATTTAGGCAGCAGAGTTGGATACAGGAAGCACTCCAGAGATCTCTTTCAGCTGCTTCTGAAATTTCCTGTTCCTACTATGTAGTCAAAAATTAAAACCTGGACAGTACAAGTTTTGAAGGGTTTTTTGATTAGTGGGGGGAAAGAAAAAAAAAAAAAGTTTTTACAGTGGTTGTAGAAGAACAAAGGTATGCTTATATACTGATTATTCTAACACCAAAAAAAAATTGAACCATAGCAGTTTGTGTGGAACAATAAAAATAGCGTTAAAACACACAGGCCTGAATTTTAAAGGTATTTAGATTGCTAATTCACACTGCATTTAATATAAATTAGAATTATAAAAACTAACATAATGCAAGTAGGAATTCAGTGTGTTGAGTTCCATGAGAAATACTGTTTCTGTGTTTGCTGAAGTTTCTCAGAGACTAGAACTAGAATATTGAGTTTATTAAAAACTTAATTTTTGTTCTACCTCTATCAGTATGGCTATTCTGAGGTAACCAGATCACAGAGTTCAGGTCTCAGTGGCTGTTTGTGGGCATGGTTTGTCCTGGCTTTCACAGAACAACCTGAGCAACGCTGAACTACTAAAGCAGGATCTGCATTGCACGTCTTCATGGCACAGTGGTACAAATTTCCCAGTGCACAATGAAGCACCATTCCCAGACTCATTCCTATCTGCAAAAAACCCTAAATTTACCACATATGTAAAACCAGAGCTCAATGATTTTTCTCTTTGCAGCTCTACAAGGAATTGAAGGAAAGGGCATGCCACAAGCCTGCAGACTTCAGTGGACTCTCCTCTAATCCATAATTTTAGGTGGCACTTACAAATGGGCATTTTGCAATTTGATGCTGAAGAAATATCTTTTTTTTTAAGAAGGAAAAAATCAGGATCGATTTTTCATATCTGTTCTGATTGATATTTGTTTTCTTGGAGTTATAAGAGAGATTTTATAGGTTTGAGTCAGGAGGTTGACTTGTTAAATTGATTGACTCTGATTAGGAAAGGATTTGGCAGGATTTCATTCTGACTAATATAACAGATCCAACACACTGATGGAAAAATAGATTTATCAACAGTAGGAAGTCTATATGCATGTGTATGTACAAATTGCACACCTAGCTTCTGAAGAAGCAATAAGGACTTTTTTGACAAATAATTTGCATCTAAATTAGGTATAACATTGCAATTTTTGCTATTGGCAGACACTACCACCCCCCACCCCCAACCCTCCACCCCCGTGTTCTGTGAAGGGATTTAATGTATGGTTAGGCATTCATTGATTTTTTTCCAAGATTTGTAATATTTTTTGAGTTTTCCAAAGCAGTGTCATCCTTGGTTTATCTGCTTTTATAGACATAAAGCATGTTTTTTAATTAAAAGTAATTAGCCAAAATATACCTCTTTAAATATCCTTGTAGAAAGAGTAGAAATATGGACAAGTTAATACACTATGCATGATATCATTAATGTATTGTTCCAACAATGACTGCAAAAATAAAGTGATAGTTATAGGCAAGTTAGAATATCCCCTTTTTATAAGCATAATTATCTGATGTTTATACATCAATTGAGTGTTCATACATGTACATAGCCCAACAGGTACCTATGTGACAGCTATAATGAATGCATGCCTGATTTTCATAGTCACTGTTAAAACCAGAAGAATAAGTCAGCTCTCTCTGTTTGTGTATATACACATAGGTAGGTAAATGCATGATTTTTAGCCCAGAAATTTGCTTCAAAATTTTATGCCCAGGGTTTACCATTTCAATTCACATTTGAAAACCTGAGCGTACACTGAAGCATCTAAATAAGATTCTCAGATGTGTTTAGGATCCTTTGGAAACTAGACTCTGCATATTTTCTAGGAGGTGGAATACGCTGAGCCAGCCATAACTGAGTATTTCCTTTATGTCCCTGTCAGAGCCATTCCAGTCCTTTTTCAAACTATATGCTCATTATTACAACTCATACTGCAATATGCACTCCACTAACCAGATGCTCCATTTCCAGTAACCAGATTGTTCTGTTTCCAGTAAACACTCCAATAACCAGATGCTCCAGTTTTTCATTGCTAGTCTTCCTCTGGAAAGAATAAATCCCATAATTCTTATTCTCTTCAGAGACACCAGAGCTTGGCAATATCCACCAACACAGGCAGAGCTTTGGCTGTGGAAAAGTGATGCAGCAAGACTCTGAAATGCCATCTCAGAAAAAAAAAGTAATAAAGAAGATTTTTGTCACAGATTTTAACTTTGTCAGGAAAACCAAAACAAAATGTAATTTTGCTTGGTTTATATTCAGTAAGTTCAATAAAGACTGAACTTGCAAGCCATCTCATTGGCTCTTCTGAACTGCTGTTTAGTTCTTTGATCTGACATATCAGACCTCCACAGGAGAAAAGGAAACAGGAATTATCTTCTCTCAAATGTGCGTGATGTTGAGAGAGACACATAGCTTTAGATCCATGACACTGACATACCTGCTATATTTCCCTCCTATGTTCTAAAACTAAATACATTTATGGATAATTATGAACAAGGAGGAATGTTGGTTAATCTGTTTCTGAAAATTAAAACTGAATTTAATTCAGGTAAATTTCACTTAATTCAGAATTTCACTGGGAACATCATAATACTTCATTTTCATCAAAGATTACAGTATGACAAGTTTTGTCATCTTCAGAGTAACATTTGTAATATTTAAATTCAGGAATAATAACTGATAAAACAATTTTTCATCCCAACTCTTGCTGAAACCTGGTGCCAAACTAAAGTAATGTCCCAGAGTTTCAGCCTCCTGCAGTTCTCTGACTAATCCAGATATGCTCTATTCCAAACCCAAATTACCTGATTCAATGCAGGAATTACTGCATAAGATTTCATAAACTTTGTTCTGCAGAAGATCCCAAAAAATAATTATAATGATCACTTCTGAATCAAGAAGAGCCAAGACGCTGCTCCTCTCTGGAGCCCTGGGAGTAGCTGACATCAGTGAAGATCACTTTCATGGAGTCCTCAACAGTGTCTGAATCTGAGCAAAACAGAATCACAAAGGTAACTTGAATTTATTTCATCTCCTTGCAATCCACATCTCCCAACCACTCTCAAATCAGATTATTGATTTTATTTCTTTAGGTATAATTGAAAGAATATATTTAAGTTTCCCAAACATATCAAAAACCCATTGATGAAGCTGTCATTAGACTAGTTGCTGGTTAATCTCCCTAACTAAAGTAGATCCTAGACTCATTCTGTACAAGCCTGGTTTATGACAAATGTAACCTAAAGCGAATCCAGTTGTTCTGAGTTCTGAATGTTCTGCCTGCGGCATTTTCTACAGATTTTAGCCATGATTAGATACACAGACATGACTGGAAAGGGCCAGGAATGAAGTTTGGGACTCATCTAAATATGTAACTAGGCTATTCTGCCCAATGAAGGGCAGACAGAACTCAAAAGTACACCACATTAATGAATGATTTTTTAATTTCTGATTCAGACTTTTTTACAAAATGACAATGTTATTTAAAAATCTCGTTTCCATTCAAAGCGATCTAGAGATAAGTTAAGTCAAGCAAAAGTAATAATCAAAACTTAGAGGCTGGCCCTGATTGTAAAGCTTAAACATGGGTTGGGACTAAAAAAGTAATTTTCATAATACATGTATGCCTTTTGATATGAGTTTTCTATGTAGATCTCCACTAGAAACAGGCTTAAACTTTACTTCCAGTGTAACGGGAAACGTTTCTTATTTTAAGAGGTCTGGAACATTGACTTCCACTCAGTTCAAGCTTTTTCCAAACTAAAAATGGGAGGGAAAGGACAAGGGAGAAGGTGGAGGAGAAAATAATATTCAGCAAGCATATGCACAAAAAGATTGATTAAAAAGAATTTGAGTGCTTCTGCATAAGGAAATGTATATATCTCTGCTATAGCCTTCTCAGGAATCTGGGAACATCTGTTCAAGATGGGCAAGCTCACATAGTCCTTTCTTTCTCACTATCATGATGTTGCCTTCACTAGGAAAGTGGGAAGAACTGGAATCCAAAATTAAGAAGCTGGATAACTGCCATTCCTGATGCTTGTTTAGTCTTAAAAGAGTGCATTTCCACCTCAGTAGTGGTCATTACCACATTTTAGTTATTTCTCTCTTGACTTAAATCCTAAGCATTTTCCAAACGCCTTTCCATGTTTTCAGTGAAGAAACATTTAATACTAAACTTAGAATAAGCTGTTCATCCTCATTCTACAGGTCACTTTGGCATCACAAACTGTTAGTCTCCTTCTACACTAGTATTGGAGCTGCAGCTAAAAATATATTAATTTATGTTAAAATATTCTATGTTGGGTATGCTATTCTCTCTGAACTGCACTGGTACACAATTTAATTGTTTTGTACATAATAATGTATTCCTCCCATTTTGTATTCCTATGCAGTGAATAGTCTCCATCGACCATCTGATTTAGTTTTGTCTGCTTGGATATCTTTTAGGGCAAGAACACCATTCTATACTGGAATTAGAAACACTCTTCTCGTTTGTCTTCTTTCCCCACATCCTCTTCCCTGCAGCCAGACCAGCAAGAGAAGAAAGAGAGTAAAAAACAGAAACTCAAACAAATCTAGATGCAGCAAATCCTCAAAACACTGACCAATAAGGTTTTGTACTCTGCTGGAGAACCCATTCATTTTAATCCATCTAGAAAGAGGTCTACTTGCAATATTTCACAATCTAAGTACTTTCTGACACATCTATTCATTATGCACTCAAACAAATTATTTGCTGCCTATGGAGAATTGCTGCTGGATTTTTTTTCTTGTGCCAGAATCCTTGTTTTTTTCTCTCTTTTAAAGTCATTGTTTTCATTACTATAGGCTAGTTACTATCATCATTTTTTCATAGAATTCTCTTATCTCACACCACAAACTCCTTGGGGAAAGGGATCTAAAGAGATATAAGTAAAGTAACAATTGCCCTATCAAAATCTTTTATCACCACACCCTGTCCCCTCCCCCCTTACTTTTCTTACAAGTATATTATCCCAAAACTCTAACATTCACTGGCTTTTCTGTTGCCTAAATTTAACACACAGTCTTTAGGCAAATTCTTCTGCAATTAAGATCGTTAAGAACGTTAGCATCATCAGCTGTTATAAGATTGTGACATATTTTTGTCAGGATAACCTGCTTAGCAGCACAGGACAATTCAGGCTGATGGGGGCCTTAGGAGATCTCCAGAGCAACCCCCTGCCCAGAGCATGCTCAGACATGGAATCAGACCAGGTTGATCAGGACTTTGTCCTGTGGAGGTTGGAAACCCTTCAGGGAAGGAGATGTCACCACCTCCCTGGGCCCTGGCCCCAACCCCACTGACCAGCTGTCCTCATCAAGAAAAAGCCTTCCTTAACATCCACCCTCTTTGGCCTTGTTCATCTTGGTGTTCACCAGGATCCAGAACCTTCTCCCAGAGCTGCCTCCAGCCCCACTGGCATTGCTACTGGGGTGCTGTCTGTCCAGGGCAGAGCTGCACGCTGCCACTGCCCCAGGCCCATGGTGTACTGTCAGCCCCTTCTTCTTGCCAATCTCAGTCCCTCTGGATGGCAGACCTGTCCCTGTACGTACTGACTGGTCTCCTCAGGTCTCAGTGTGCTCTGTCCATTTGAAACCCTCCTCTTCCCACCGCTCAGGTAAAGTCCTAGTCCCACTTAAGAGAAAGCATTACCCTGCCTGAGTCCACAGGGGTTCAGGAATTAGAGAAATACATTTTCAAACAGAAAACTGGAAAACAGTATAACTATGATTCAGTTCTCTCTTGACCAGTGATTTGCAAGGAACTGCATCTAATTCTTAAGGATTGTGAGCTAATCAGTTCATTTTAATCAACTGGGACTGAAGTATAGAGACTCCCATAGCTATCAGGACATCTGGCTTGACAGAGCAGGTCCATACCAAACAGGAGCAGCAGTAACAAGACTTGGTGTCCTGGTTCTGGCAAGGATAGAGTTAATTTCACAAGGAGCCAGGACAGGTGACCCAAGCTGGCTGGGCGCTATTCGATACCATGTGATGTCATGCTTACCATAAAAGGGGGCTAGTTGGGGGGGGCGGGCAGCATGGTTTTCGACGCAGTTCAGTGGTCGGTCGTAGGGTCGGTAAATTGTTCTCTGTTATCACCCATTGTGAATATCTGTTATCAGTCCTGTTGTTGATTGTTTCCCTCTCCCTTGCTGTCCCAGTAACCTGTCCTTACCCCAACCCTCGAGGATTTGCCATTGTTTTTTCCGTTCTCCTCCACATCCCACTGGAGGAGGGGTGAGCGAGTGCTGCGTGGTGCTCAGCTGCCGGCTGGGGCTAAACCACGTCAGTCCTTTTTGGCGCCCAATGTGGGGCTCGAGGGGTTGTGATAACGACAAGTCTGACCCAAGTGTGTGTTAAAGCAAAATTGTTATAAGCACTTATAATGTTATTGAAACAGTTGCTGGTCATAATGATGTTCTGTTTGGTCACATGGCTCTGGTTTGTAAAGCCATGTTTACTCTATGTAATCCCTGTGGCGCTGTTTATCACCTCTGGGAGAGGGGTTCATGTTCTCATGTTGTTGTATTGCGTGATAATGACTTATGATATCACCGACAGTCATGAGTCTGAGCTGGTACTTGTACGTAGCATTTCGGTCAGGCCTGTACCTCGGTCAATATCTTTCAGAATTGATTAATAATTGGACCCAATCTATGGGGAAGACAGACGGGGGGGGATACCTTCTCCCACTCTTTCACCTCCCCTTTTCCCTTTTGGTTGGTCACGACAATTTTTGAGAATTTTGAATACCCTTGGAATGTTCAGGCCAGTATATTCCTATTGCTAGGTCTCCTGAATGTTTTCCCACTCCTGTACAGGGTTAGCAAAAATTTTTTCAAGAATACCACCCAGGGATCTTCTCCAAGGCTGAATGGTCAGGGCTGGCATGGCATGTGGGAGAGTATGGGCACGTATCTAGAGACCTTTTCACCCCCAATGGTTTGGAGCTTCACTCCCGAACAACTGCAAGACCCTGATAAAATGGTAGAATATTTGAAAGGAAAATGCTGTGGGGATTCTAAGGAGACACAACTTACTGCGCTGTGCTGGGCCCTGGCAACAATCTCTCAAGCAGTGCTTGATAGTAGACAGCACCATCCAGAGGGAGAGAGGGGACCTACAGGCACTGCAGCTACCCAAGCCCCTGCAACAGGCACTGTAGCCAAGCCAAAAGATCAACCCATATCAGTATCATCAGTAGCCCCTATACACAAAAAGAAATACACAAGGAAATCTGTTCGCTTAGTGAGAGATGATGATGAACCGGGGCCATCACGAGAACAAGAAGAAGAGCCAGAACCAGAGGTGATCACGCGATCCCTGTCCCGAGTGAGCTCCGAGATATGTGAAAAGATTTCAGCCGCTTTCCAGGGGAGCACTTTATTACCTGGCTCCTCTGCTGCTGGGATAACGGGGACAGTAGGCTGGAACTGGAGGGCAGGGAGGCCAAGCAGCTGGGATCCTTGTCTAGGGAAGGGGGCATTGACAAGGCAATTGGGAAGAAGGCTCAGGCCCTCAGCCTCTGGAGGCAACTCCTGTCAAGTGTGAGGGAGAGGTATCCTTTCAGCGAAGATGTCATATGTTGGCCAGGCAAGTGGACCACCATGGAGAGAGGTATCCAATATCTGAGGGAATTAGCTGTGCTGGAGATGGTTTATTATGATCCGGACAATGCACAGTTGCCCAGAGACCCCGATGAAGTCCAGTGTACCCGACCCATGTGGCGAAAATTTCTGCGAAGTGCACCATGATCGTGCGCCAACTCACTGGCAGTAATCGACTGGAAAAGTGAAGACCCACCCACAGTGGACGAAGGGGCTGGCCGACTCTGGCAATACGAAGAGAGCCTTTCTTCCTCCCTTGTCTCGGCCGTGGAGAAACTGTCCCAGGATGTCTGGCAACTCAAAGAGGATATATCGTACTCCCCACCTGTACAGACCCGTATTTCAGCTGTTAGGAACAAGCGTTTTTCTGCTCCAGAGAGGGGATATAGAGCATACACACCACGAGGTATCCTGTGGTTTTATCTGCGTGACCATGGAGAAGACATGAGGAAATGGGATGGGAAGCCTACCTCAACCCTGCAGGCACACGTACATGAGCTACAAGGCAAGACAGCTGTACAAAGGAACTCTTCCAGAAGGAATGCTGCTCCAGTTTCCACCGGGCAGCCCCCCCTATTCAAGTGGAAGGCCTGATCGCACTTATGATCCTCTTGAAGGGACTTCTGAGTCCTTTCTGCAAGAGATGAGAGGTGAATATGATGAGCAGGATTAGAGGGGCCCTGCCTCCAGCCAGGTGGAGGAAAGGGACAAGAGAGTGTATTGGACTGTGTGGATCCAATGGCCTGGCACATCGGACCCACAAGAGTACAAGGCCCTAGTGGACACTGGTGCACAGTGTACCCTAATGCCATCAAACTAGGAAGGGGTGGAACTGATATCTATTTCTGGTGTGACCGGGGGATCCCAACAGTTGACTCTGTTGGAGGCTGAAGTAAGTCTAACTGGGAATGAGTGGCAAAAGCACCCCATTGTGACTGGGCCAGAGGCTCCGTGCATCCTGGGCATAGACTACCTCCGGAAAGGGTATTTCAAAGACCCAAAAGGCTACCGGTGGGCTTTTGGAATAGCTGCCTTGGAAGCGGAGGAAATTGAACCATTGTCTAGTTTGCCCGGTCTCTCTGAGGACCTTTCTGTTGTAGGGTTGCGGAGGGTTGAAGAGCAACAGGTGCCAATTGCTACTACAACTGTGCACCGGTGGCAATACTGCACCAACCGAGACTCTCTGGTTCCCATGCACAAGCTAATTCGTCAACTGGAGGGTCAGGGAGTGATCAGCAGAACCCACTCACCTCTTAACAGTCCCATATGGCCAGTGCGGAAGTCCAATGGAGAATGGAGGCTGACGGTAGACTATCGTGGCCTGAATGAAGTCACACCGCCGATGAGTGCTGCCGTGCCAGACATGCTGAAACTTCAATATGAACTGGAGTCAAAGGCAGCCAAATGGTATGCCACAATTGATATCGCCAATGCATTTTTCTTGACCCCTTTGGCAGCAGAGTGCAGGCCACAGTTTGCCTTCACTTGGAGGGGCGTCCAGTACACCTGGAACTGACTGCCCCAGGGGTGGAAACACAGCCCCACCATCTGCCGTGGGCTGATCCAGACTGCACTGGAAAAGGGTGAAGCCCCAGAGCACCTGCAATACATTGATGACATCATTGTATGGGGCAACTCAGCAGAGGAAGTTTCTGAGAAAGGGAAGAAAATAATCCAAATCCTGCTGCAGGCTGGCTTTGCCACAAAACGAAGTAAGGTGAAGGGGCCTGTGCAGGAAATCCAGTTTTTAGGCATAAGGTGGCATGATGGGCGCCGTCAAATCCCTATGGATATTACCAACAAAATAGCAGCCATGTCCCCACCAACCAACAAAAAGGAGACACAGGCCTTCTTAGGTGTTGTGGGTTTCTGGCGAATGCACATTCCGAATTACAGTCTGATAGTAAGCCCTCTCTACCATGTAACCTGGAAGAAGAATGATTTCAAATGGGGCCCTGAGCAACCACAAGCTTTTGAACAAATTAAACAAGAAAGAGTTCATGCCGTAGCTCTTGGGCCAGTCCGGGCAGGACCAGATGTAAAAAAATGTGCTGTACACCGCAGCTGGGGAGAATGGCCCTACCTGGAGTCTCTGGCAGAAAGCACCAGGGGAGATTCAAGGTCGACCCCTGGGGTTTTGGAGTCGGGGATACAGAGGATCTGAGGCCCGCTACACTCCAACGGAAAAGGAGATATTGGCAGCCTATGAAGGGGTTCAAGCTGCTTCAGAGGTGATTGGCACTGAAGCACAGCTCCTCTTGGCACCCCAACTGCCAGTGCTGGGTTGGATGTTCAAAGAGAGGGCTCCTTCTACACATCATGCAACGGATGCTACGTGGAGTAAGTGGGTTGCACTGATCACACAACGGGCTAGAATGGGAAGCCCCAGTCATCCAGGGATTCTGGAAGTGATCACAGACTGGCCAGAAGGGAAAGATTTCGGAATGTCGCCAGAGGAGGAGGTGACACGTGCTGAAGAAGCCTCACCATATAATAAACTAACAGAAGATGAGAAGCCATATGCCCTCTTCACTGATGGGTCCTGTTGCATCATGGGAAAGCATCGAAGGTGGAAGACTGCTGTATGGAGTCCTACACGGCAAGTTGCAGAAGCTGCTGAAGGAGAAGGTGAATCGAGCCAGTTTGCAGAGGTGAAAGCCATCCAGCTGGCCTTAGATATTGCTGAAAGAGAAAAGTGGCCAACACTGTACCTCTACACTGACTCATGGATGGTGGCCAATGCCCTGTTGGGGTGGTTACAGCAGTGGAAGTGGAGCAACTGGCAGCGTAGAGGCAAACCCATCTGGGCTGCCCCATTGTGGCAAGATATTGCTGCCCAGCTAGAGAAGCTGGTTGTAAAGGTACGTCATGTAGATGCCCACGTACCCAAGAGTCGGACCACTGAGGAACATCAGAACAACCAGCAGGTAGATCAGGCTGCCAAGATTGAAGTGGCTCAGGTGGATTTGGACTGGCAGCGTAAGGCTGAATTATTTATAGCTCAGTGGGCCCATGACACCTCAGGCCATCAAGGAAGAGATGCGACATATAGATGGGCCCGTGATCGAGGGGTGGACTTGAGCGTGAACGCCATCTCACAGGTCATCCATCAATGTGAAACATGCGCCATAATCAAGCAAGCCAAGCGGGTAAAGCCTCTGTGGTATGGAGGATGATGGTTGAAATATAAATATGGGGAAGCATGGCAAATCGACTACATCACGCTCCCACAAACCCACCAAGGCAAGCGTTACGTTCTTACAATGGTGGAAGCAACTACTGGATGGCTGGAGACATATCCTGTGCCCCATGCCACTGCCCGGAACATTATTCTGGGTCTTGAAAAGCAAGTCTTGTGGTGACATGGGACCCCAGAGAGAAGTGAGTCAGACAATGGGTCTCATTTTCGGAACAACCTCATAGACACCTGGGCCAAAGAGCATGGTATTGAGTGGGTATATCACATCCCCTACCGTGCACCAGCCTCTGGGAAAATTGAAAGGTACAATGGACTGCTAAAAACTACCCTGAGAGCAATGGGTGGTGGGACCCTCAAACACTGGGACACACATTCAGCAAAGGCCACCTGGTTAGTTAACACTCGGGGATCTGCCAATCGAGCTGGCCCTGCCCAATCAAAATTTCCACACCCAGTAGAAGGGGATAAAGTTCCTGTAGTGTGCATGAAAAATATGTTGGGTAAAACAGTTTAGGTTATCCCTGCTTCAGGCAAAGGCAAGCCCATCTGTGGGATTGCTTTTGCTCAGGGACCAGGGTGCACTTGGTGGGTGATGAGAAAGGATGGGGAAGTCCGGTGTGTACCCCAAGGGGGTTTGATTTTGGGTGAAAATAGCCAATAAATTAAATTATATTATGTTAATAGCAATGTACTGTATCAATGGTATGACCATAAGAATCACCCAAAACTGATGAAGGATGGACTTTGAAACTGAACCAAGTGCCACAATGATGGAACTAGAACTGACTTCAAGTGGTGCCCAGGAACTTTATCAAAAATCACATCTTTGACATCCAGACTGTGAGCATGGACCATACCAGATACACCGACTGTGAAAACTCCGGATGCAGCGTGCAACAATCCAGCAGCACTCACCATTGCTCCTGCTCTGAGAGACTGTAATGGCAGATGGAACCAAAAGGCAAGGACTAAATGAACTTGACAGACATTTTAGAGCAATGGGCCATAGAGTAAGGCAATGAGATCTGTAGTATAATCTGGACATGACGTAGATGGTAGGGAATAAGGGGTGGATAATGTCCTGGTTCTGGCAAGCATAGAGTTAATTTCCCAAGGAGCCAGGACAGGTGACCCAAGCTGGCCGGGGGCTATTCCATACCATGTGACATCAGGCTTACCATAAAAGGGGGCTAGGCGGGCAGGGGCGGGCTCGGCGTGGCTCCAGGACAGGTTGAACGTCTGGTCGGTTGGTTGTCAGATCTGTAAATCGTTCTCTGTTATCACCCATTGTTACTATCTGTTATCAGCACTGTTGTTGATTGTTTCCCTCTCCCTTGCTGTCCCAGTAACCTGTCCTTACCCCAACCCACGGGATTTGCTGCTGTTTTTCCGTTCTCCTCCCCATCCCGCCAGGGGAGGGGTGAGCGAGCAGCACGTGGCACTCGGCTGCTGGCTGGGGCTAAACCACGTCAACAGAGAACAAGAAAACTCTTACACAGGCTATCCAAACAGAGCGTAAAAATCTGTCACTTTATAATACATAGGATAAATGATTTTTAGAAGCAAAAGTTTCCACACTGCCATTGTCTTCCTCATTCTGTTTCATGTCTACAGACAATGCTCCTCAGAAACCAGGTGACATCTAAGTTTACAATTAAAACTGTTGTGTCACTTTTTTTTTCTTTTTTTTTCTTTCCAAATGTCATGTCATGCATAAAGTATAGTGCATGGAGAGCAACACCTTCAAAAATATTTCATATCCAATGCCATACACCCTGTTCTATTGACCTTCATGCAACTAAAAGAGATAGAGAACTTGAGGACTTGTCACCATATTAGTAAATGAGAATATTAAGTAGTCAGATCTGCTGTGCTACTGAGTAGAAGAGGGAATGAATATTCTGTGCCATTTTCACAATTTATCCAAATGATGTAAAAACATCAATTTATGGTGACAGCAGTTGGTAATGTCATTTCTTACTGTAAGTTTAAGAGGCTTTGGGCAAACTAAATAAGATCAGACTTTTTTCTGTAGATTATATGTCGTTCTTCAAAGCCATTGAAGAAGAGGGCAAGAGGAGAACTGCAAATCTTACTGTTCATAACCCTGATTAGCTATTTCATACTTTTTTCGGAAAGTACAATATGAAATAAGGATATATGTGACCATATAATACTGTATAGAATCCCTCTTACCTATAGTGAGATATTATTGCTATAAATTGTTTATTTAGCAATATGTTAGTACTCTATGTGTCAGAGTCAGGAAAGTATGACCTAGGTGAAGTGAATTTCCTGACCGCTTCTCAGGGAAAAGACTTTGGCACTACTTGAGTCCAATGTAATGGCAACAGCCTGAACAAGACAAAGGAGGGAGTTGTACAATACCTTCTTATCTCATGTGTGCTCCTTGCATGTCCAGGAATGAAGATACAGAGGTACATTTTGTTTCTTCCTTTATTGCAGATTAAAAGTTATATACCCTATCTACTTATCTTTATTTGTTAGATATTTTTTCAGATTAGCTGCTGTAGCACTCAACCAGGGCTGATCTTAATATGATCTTACTCTTCTTTTAAATGTAACCAATTACAGTTGCATGCCTGTGTCAAGGTAGCAATATTTGCACACTGTCATCACCTACCTTTCCATGGGTGCACCTGGCCCTAAACAATGCGTAAGGAGTTCAAGTAGCAGTATTGAAAAAGTCAGGGTTTTGCACCATTTTTTTTTCTTTGCAGCATTCTAGCCAATTCATGTCTTGTTTTCCTTTTGAGTCAGTGTAAAAATACATGATGTCCCATGTCTAAGATGTTTGCACAAAGTTCAGGACAGGTATTACTACCTTTATACAAGGCACCGATGAAACATGCTCAGGTAATGAGCACTTATATCCAACGCATTCAAGAAAGGCACCTCAAACCGAAAAGGAGCAGAGAAAATGTTACAGGAATAGAAAAGATATTGGAGTCTACTTCACAAGAGGAATCTAAAGAGCCTTCTTCATCTGCTCAGGTTAGCAAAAGGAAGGCCAACAGGGATCTCACAGTTAAAAAAAAATCCAAACCAAAGCAAACAAAACACCAAAAACCAAAAAACAAGGAGCAAAGAAAATGTTGCTTAAACATTAGGAAAGGAAACTATTTTGCTAAACACTAAGAAAAGCTGTCCAGATGTATACTAGAAATTAGACAAGAGTTTCTACCTGCAGAGAAAGTGAGGTTTCCCTGAGGCTCTACTTCACTACACTCTACCTGCAGAGTGTAGTGAAGTAGAGCACTACAGGACAAAGTCAGCCTCACTAGTTTCATAATAAGTTTTGTCAGCCATAAGAGAGGTTTTCTGTTTTACTGTGGTATCCATAGTAAATGGAAACTGAACTCACTGGTTATAGAAGTCCTTTCCAATTTTGCATTTCTTTTTTAAATACTGCCCACACTTACAGCAGAGACTTTATGTTTGTGACCAGACTGAAGGCATCTGGCACATTTTGTTTCTCTTTCATCTGTGCTGCTACCATATCTGGCCCTCCAAGACCAAGCCATTAGTATCAGCAAGATTGACCCTCCAAAAGTCTGCAGACTCCAAAGTGTTCTGGTGTATTTCTTTACCTTCCAGTTCAGCTACATGTGGCAGTGTTTCAACATGTAAATGTAAACTTCCTAGTAATTCTGATTTAACCAGTCCTAGCTATTCTTCCGCCACATCCCTTCCTAAGTACCTCCCTGCCAAGGAAAGGAGGGGGGAGGCAAAGCAGACAAGGGTCTCAATGTGTCAGGGCTAAGGGGGAGGTGGCAGCTGACTAGGAGGGCAGAGTTGGATTTAGGAGTGTTATGGAGGAGTGACACGTGGGGCCCAGTCACAGAAGGGTATGCAGAGGCAGCGGTTGCTTTGGTAGACATGACAGATGCTGCCAAGACATGTCAAGAAAGTGAAGGATTTTGGTTCAGCAGCCAGAATGTGGGGAGTGAGTAGAATCACTCACCTCTAAAGTCTTGGAAAACAAAAGTGAGAGCTTGAATGGAGTTTAATGCTTAATTTTACTGCTGAGTCAATGGTGAGATACATAGATCACCAGCTGAATACTACCTAAAAGACTGTTTAACAAGACCCTACTATTGACTCCTCTCCACCAAGATAGTAGACTTTGCTTCACACAATAGTTACATCTCCACCTCCACCCTGGCCTTCCCAGTTTGCATTACTTTCCTGCCAATTTTCCATAACCCCTGCAGGAGTCATAAGGAAAAAGATAATGGCAACCAAAAATGCTAATCAACTGAAAGATGGAAATGCCAACTGCAGCTGTTACTTACAAGTATCAATTGATGTTGCTGTTAAACCTCGTGTGAAGGCTGTGATTGTTTCCAATTTAAATCACTGCTCATCCCAATACACTGGGAAAAGTTTTTACTATGAGCAGATGACACATGCGGTTCTGATATTGAGGGATGAAGTTGGATTTCTGAATCTGCATTGGCAGATTTTGTAGAAGCAACCTAGTGTTAAAAATTGTAGTTATGTGTAGCTTTCACTGGAGTCAATAGACATTTGACGTGTCAGACATTTGTGGAAATCACATGCAGCAGTCTGCTCAGTGTATTTTAGACATAAACTCTTCTGATTTTAAGAACAGATAACAGAAATGTAGGTAGCATTAAAGGACAAGAATCTTTCTGCTCAGGATCAGAACCATTCTCACTTGAAACCAATCGCCACATTTCCATATTCTTTCAATGAAGAAGGAGTAGGCTCATTTTGCAAAGCAGGCAAGCTTTTAAAAATTGTGTATAATAACAGGAAAAAGCACAAGGAGAACAGGCAGAGGTCTGAAAACTTCTGCCTCTGAACTGGAGCAGCACAGAAGAACTGCTGGGCAAGCATACGAAAAGATCACTACAGAGAAATTCTCTTTATATAAAGGAAACACTGAAAGCAGCCCAGAGACAGTGTGAGGGTTTCTTGAACAATGGAACAGATTTCTTGATTTTTCAAATAGAAATAAATTGTTTGAATTATCCACATCATCAAGACAAAATAGGTTTTCCAGTCAATGAAGGGGACGTTTGAAGCAAACACATGGGTAAACATTATATTCTGTTTATGGTTGAAGGCTTTTGGAGGCTAGGGTTGGTTTTTTGTTTCATGTAAACCTTGGAGGGAAAAAAAAAAAAGAAAAGAGAATTCAAATATTTAAAGGGAGATTCTTTCAGCAATGGTGGCTCATAAAATTCAGAGCTAACCATGAGGTAACCTGTTAGTTTCTATGAATGCTTAGTCTAATTCAGCTTCTACTTGCAGAGGGATTGCTGTGTTTACTAAAGCTTGGCTTCTTGGGCAGGGTAACTGGGAAACCTGAAAAACTCAGCATGAGAAAGAGAGCCAGCACAGCTTTAAATTCAAGAATCTGCCTACCATCTAACTCAAACCAGGCAGGGTGGGAAAAGGAATTGCCTTGTAATATCAGTACACACTCTGGGCTGGCAGCCAAGATAGCAGATTTGTGAGACAGAGATGAGAAAAAAATGTTTTAATATTTTGGTTGAAATGGTGACAAGCAAGGGCTATGCAGAGAGGAAGGGAGAGTGTAGATGTGAAAATGAATGCCAGTGTCTGTCCTCCATAAGATGTTCTCTTTCTCGGGAAGAATAACACGAGAACTAAAAATTTCACAGGTGATTTAATGACACTTCTTCAGATCCTGTCTAGAGAGGGCAGGGAATTTGCTGACCAAAATACACAGGAAAGGGAAAAACAAAAGTTCAGGGACCATGCATTAGCTTTTCCTTCCCATTTCATGGAAACATAGGCTTGATCCCTGCTTCCATGTGTAAAGTCCCACATTCAACCCTGCTTAAACTAAGGCACCTAGTGCTGCTAAGTCAGTCCAAAAGACAAAAAAGAAAAGGTCAAAAAAAACCCAAACCAATCCAAAAAGAAACAGTGTGACTCAAAATGTATGCTGAGGTACAGATCTCAAAAAAGCTGACTTTTTTTTTAACAAAGAAGTATTTTATTTGAACGGAAATACAGCACAATAAAGGGAAAACTAAGAAAAAAACGTGGAAAAATGGATGTTTAGATACCTTTAATGAAGGAGATAGGTTCCTCTAAAGAACATAAAAACTTAGGCTGAAATACTGGGATGTTCTTCCATACTGGCTTCAGGAGATTTTATCTAGAAGGCACAGAGAAAAAGAAAAATCATCCAACAGCAAAAATCAACAGGTAGCACACACCACATTTACACCTGACAAACCTTCAGAGGAGACAATGCAAATTAAAAAAAAAGAGAGAAGGTCTAATAACAAAGCTATGACAAGCTAGTAAAAAATTCAGTTCAAGAAGTTATGCCAATCAAATACTTACATCAGGTACAAAGAAAGGCTACAGTTATTTTCGGCCTATAAAGTTGAATAATCCCTGTTAGTATTGATTTGTAAAACTAAATTCCCACACACCTGTCATCCCAATTTATTTAAACAGGTAACATAAGGAGAAGTTGCCACATGGCAAAATAATAGAAATGGTGCCAAAACTTTCTTACCTATGTTTCATGACTTCGAGTCTTTATGTCTTTCACAGACATGTATCTGATTCTAGCCAGAAAAGGAGAATGTTAGTCAGAACAGCAGCCTTAAAGAATCTTGTGAAAAATCTCATGAAAAGCTAAAAACAACTGATTCAATTTTGTGCCACTAGGCAGAATTGACTTAATGGTTTACTCATACAGGCCACTGGGAGGGGGAGAAGCAGGCTTACAGTTTTTTGCTTCTGAATTTTCTGATTCTAAAGGACTTGATCCTTTACCCAATATGAAGCACTGATCAGGCAGAAGGTTTCTTACTGACGTTCTCAAAGTCTGAAAGCTTCTCTGCACCAAACATCTTGGGAATGAGAAGCAGCACACCAATTCAGTTGATGACCTTACAATGCAGGCACATCTATCTAATGAAAATGTACTGCCACCAATCTAACTGTGGTGGAAAACTTTTCTTTTTAATGTATAATAAAGTGGTCTTTGCTCCTCTAATACTTGTACCAAAAAATATGTACCATTTAATGCATAAATTGTACCATTTTAGCGTGCAGGTTTTTTAACATAAGAACCCCAGGCTAAAATCAACAGGGTTACTCCATATGCAAAGAAGTGCCAAGGAAGATACTACTGAATTCAATAGGATTATGTATCTAAATACTTTGGAACATCTCCGTAGGGCCTATCTGCATCTTCAGCTGCTCCCATATCTATAAAATCCTTTTCCTCTCTGCAAAACACACATGCTCACCTGATCCACTGAGCTGTCTTTGTTTAGCTACATATGTTAGGTGAAATTTCATCTATATCTTTCAACAGAGATCCAATCATTTGCAAATCTTTCCCACTATTCCCCCACTCCCACATTTTATATGTTTTAAATTTCAGGGTTAGATATGGTTAGGGGCAAAGGTGGCCAAGAGAAGCAATTCCCTCCCTTTTCTTCTGGCCGTAATTAGTAGCTGAAATGGGGGGGGCGGGGAGAAATCACAGACAAGATTTGTTCTCATGCTGCATACAGCTCGGTTTTATAAACGAAAAGGGTTTAAACAGCTCTGAAGTCAGAGCTCAGAAAAATCTGTCCAGCCACTTCAGCAGTCCATCACAGACATAGGTGCAAGGAAGCTTCTGGAGCTGCTCAACATGAGTAAGTAGCAGCCAGAGCAGGAGCAAATCTTTACCAGGCAAAATTACTGTATGCAGCAGAAGTTGTCTGACACTAGTATTACACAAAGCAAACAAAATGATATCCTGACCTTCATTTTGTTCCATCCTCAGTACCTGCATGTAAAGCTCTCCTTTTCAGGAGTCTTTTGAATCCTCCATCAGGTATTTTCTTAGATGCATAAATGTTTATACTTACGTTGAATGTAGGTTCAACCTCTGAAAAACAGACAAAACATTCATTTTGATCACAATCTTGTGGATGTTGGGGTGAAGAGGAAGGCGGGGTCAGTACCAGGCAGACTAGTAAGGACCCAGCCAGCTCGACCATGACCTTGCTGTTTGGTCTTGGGCTGCACACCAGAGAAACTGGGATAACCACGTGTCACGTCTCACAGGTCCATTGAGAGAATAACTATGCAAAAGCATATGATACAATTCTTAGGTATTATGGCACTGGGGATGGATGAAGGCAACTGTGCTGTTACTTAATGGTTCTTTATCCAGTATCATATCCTTTCATTTACACTTTTCAAGGGGATATAACTTTGCCGTTCAGTCTGTCTAATTGATAGTGAAAAATTCCCATTAGAGTGAGTGTATCATAAGTTACCCACAGAGTCCTGTTGTTTGTTGTTTACAGCAGCTGTCCATGTTGTCCAGCCAAAATTGTTTGCTGCTTGGTAGTTTTCATCATGATACATTTAAAAAATCCATAAATAAATAGTTCATGAGACCCTTGTACAATGTTCACTGTCCAGTGTTTATTAATGTATAAGATAAAGCTCCAGAAGAGCAATCTGGACAGTGACAGCTACAGTAGGTGCAGGGAAAGATACTAGTTTTAAGAATGTGTAATAAATCACACTTCTGTAAAATGGATTGTTGTAACATTCAAGTAATACTGCCATAAGGGCTTTGTATCATACTGGTAAACAAACTCAGATATTATTAAAAATACAACCCTAAACTCAACAAATGTAAATTCAAATAAACATCTGTACCTTTAAATGGATCCAGGCCCAAGTTAACAGAATTATATTGCTTCTATTCTCCTCCTTGCAAGCTGAGCTTGCACAAGCCCCTGTAAGGTGTAACAACAAAATGCCTGTACTACACTGAATCCAAGCCCATCTCCGGAGCAAAAGAGCTGTGACAGACTCTACCACCCCTTCCCAGCTTTCCCCATGCTCCCACTTCAGTCAGTTCACCTTTGCCCTGAGATGAAGGTCTACAGCAACATCTACCACCCACATCATTTCTGCTGTCTAGCTGAACACAGAGGTTGTTAGCTCCACAGCCTCTTGCTGCAGTCAGAAGGATGTGGAGAGCTTCATGATGAGCAGTGCTGGCAGGGCCCTTGCTCTTACACATAGATCCAGCAGAACATCCCGGGTCCTCATTCAGGGGACTCACATCAGCCATTTCCTAGCTCTATGTGGGAGTCAGTGTGCACCAGCTACTGCTCTACCTGTCTGTCCCTCCTGATTTCTCTGGAGAGAAAAGCCAGGTGTAGGCCCGACAGGAAATTCAACATACGTCCAAGGAATTCCAGAACAAACAACTGGAGGACCAGGACCCAAGGACTGCGATAGCATCCACTGCCTGGCAAGTGTGCACCCAGCCAGAGCTCAGTCAAATTTTAGCCCATATTTAACATGGTGTTAGCTCAAAAATGTCAGGTATGTCCCCCACTCAAACTGCAGAAGGTTAAACCATTTAACCAGTATTTTCTTGGTAGTGTATGGAGGTGTGACAACATTTTAAAGACTCAACTCCAAGAAAATGTAAAATTAAATATTTTGTTTTTTCTTTTTGCATTTTGGTTTCTTGTTTGTTTGGGGGTTTTTTTGGTAAAGCCCACCGCAGAACCATTGGGTCTCTGACTTCAGGGAGTTAACTTGAAAATGCCAGTATTTTTCTCAGGCTATTCTCACAAGAACCTAAAGATATGAACAGCTGTACCAGCTAAGACCACAAGTCCATCTGTCTTGTTGTGCTCCTGATGACAGCAGCATGGAACCAATTTTTAGGAAGGACAGTAGTAACAGAGCATATATACACTGATTTCATTCCTGATATATTGATCCTGCTTCTAACAAGCAGAGGCAAGGGGACTTCCTGAGCTGGAGGAATTTGAAGCTCCGTTTCATAGCTGACAATAGACTTACGCTGTTACCTTTCTGGAAATGTAGTTACTTTAAGCAGGGTCTATAATATTTGTCTGCCAAGAAGATCCAGTCCATGACAGGTATCTGGGCTCTCTTTATTGAGAGAAATGGGTACCCCAAAAGCTGATCCATTCCTGAGGCCCCTGTCCTAAGTGTTTATCTTGGACACTCTTCAGCACAGATACAAGTGCATAAGGTATGTCCTGCCACTGATGATGAAATAAGTTTCACCTTGATAGCAATGCAGAGATATCTGGGAAGTGTGGACATATTTACATAAACCTGTGTTCATTCAGATATTGTTGAGAGATATTGTATGACTCCTTCCCAGACTGCATTTGTTGTCTGTGCCTGGACAACAACCATGGTGGTTGGTTTATGGAGGAGTCTAAAGCAGAAATCCACCTCTGTTCTTGGGGCACCTTCTGTAAGTGTTGATTTCTTATGTCTTGCTGTCAGTCACCAAAATTGAAAGTAAGTATTCATGTTGCTCCTCTGCATTCAAGATAGTGTTATGGAAAAGATTCAGAGCTGCCACCAGTAAAAAAAAAAAAAAAAAATCCCCCAAAGTCCTCCAAAACCCAAACTCCTGTATATTTGGATATTTTCCTACTGGATTTCAGTCATCATCATCATCATCACCACAGAATATATCTACTTTTAAAAAAAATTAAAATAAAACACAGAGTCTTCTGAGAACTGTAGAGATAATGAGCATTGAATAAAACATGACCAACAAGATCAGGACTATCCAGATGGTTAGAATCTCAGAAGAAACTGTTCTTTGCACCAGGATCAACAATACAGGAGTTATAAAATGAAATTTAGGCTTATATAAGAGCAAAACCAAGTCCAGGCATTCCGGTCCCCCACTCCCCCACTCCACTTACGCTTCAGTGATATGCACACTTTGTGGAGTCCTCTGAAAAAAGCTAGATCTCTCATATAGTAGTCATTCTGAACAAGCACCATTTCTGAGATGATCTGGTCTGTCAGAGTAAGAAGAGTAAGATCATGGAAAGTTTTAAAAAATACAGACAATTCATAAAGGGTTCTAAACGTATATTTGTACTTCAGGAACAAATCTGTCATACACGTGAAACAGACAGAAATCTACAGAATTTGTGTTCTGCAGTAAGAAACAGACAAATCAAGTAACATTACTGTGGAAAACAAATGCAGTTCATTTCAGTTAGTTATCTAAATAGTCTCTATGACAAAAATTGTGAGCTCTCTATCTAGGTGCAAAAAAGAACAACTTAATGAGAAATCTAGAAACCTGGCTATTTATATTTTTCAGGCATCATAATGTGGTTTATGTTTGTTGTTGTAAATATTCTTGGAAATTTTTCAAATTCTTAAAATTTACTAAATTACTAAACATTTTCCCCAAGTTATTTTCCTTACTTTTTTGCCAATCAGTGCATTAAAATACATTACTTTTGTAAACCTTTTCCACCATATTTCTGAAATTATTAGACAGTAAATCTTCCAAAAGTGAAAATATTGTAAAAAAGTATAATAACATAAGGAAACACTGTGTGAGACAGAATGCAGCCACTATAATTATTCAATCACATGTGATGTCAGGAATAGTACAAAAAGAAAGAGAAAATGGAAAAGAAAACAAAATTTCAAAATTTTCAGATTCAGCAGAAAACTAGCTATGTAAAACAAAAAAGGTAATCTTTTTGCTACAATTTTAAGTATTTGAACAAGTTTAATTTTTACTGGAAATTTTTTCCATTCAAATTTCCAGCCAGGTCTACTTATTATCTAGCATAACACTCATTACAGATGATGTGCCACTGGGACATGCAAGGTATCCTCATGATTACTGCACTGCATAGGACTGATATTGATGTTCCTTGTGGGGAAAGACCCATAATAGTCAGCTGCAGGTTACTATCCACAAAGGAACATGCCTAGTGAAACTTATTCTCCAGGACATACCCATAAGGACTACTCAGAAGTAAGAAAAAATAACTCTAGACAAACCATTCAGGTAAAAAAAATGACATCAAGAGTAGGTGTATGCTGAAAATGTCCAGTGCATTTGGAATAGCTGAATTCTGCCCCCAAAAGTGCAGGCAGAAGCCCGGTAACTTGGAATGAATACCTAAAAGAGGAGAAAATAACATATGTGTAGATACTCTAACTGGAGTGTTTTCAGCTGAGACAGTCAATGCTGTTTGTGTTCACTCCTAACATGGAAGAATTTAACAATTTACAAAGCCATGTTACTTGTACAGTATGAGATAGATCCACAGCCAGGACAACAACTGTCCAGCAAGATGCTGTAATCATTTCTCAGCCCCACCATGTAATGAATTCTCATATGGGCTCTCTATGGGCTGAAGCATCCTCACACTTCATGCAAAAAGGCTGAGTGCCTTCTTGATATTATCTGCTGTTCAAGATAGAAAGCAACTTATACTTGGGTGAGTAACAGTGTACAAGTGCTGTAAAGAAAAATCACATAAAATCAATTTGAAAACACTGCATTGGGATTGTTTTTGTTCAGACATTCATGGTTTTAATGATGGGGATGCCATGCCCTTAGCTGAGATTTTATTATAATCTCTTCTTCAGGTTTTGCTGGTGTTTCTACCCGCCTATTCCAGCAGTGCTGTGCACATTGCTAAAGGGCAGTGGTTGTCTAAAGAAAACAGGGGGGACAGAGACACTCTGCAAAACACTGAGGAACTCACTGAGGCTCAGCCTTTTCAGGCATTTCAGTACTCCTTCCCCTGTAAGCTCCCAGTCATTTTCATTCCCACTGTATGTCTGCATCTTTTCAGTACTCCCTCCACTCTTTTCAAGTGATACAGTTTCTTTCCCTGACAACTTAATTTTTAACATGCTGAAGAGCATAGTCTGCAAATATAAAGCCACTCAAACAGATTCAGAAAGTTTTCTAAGCAGCTGACAGGTGTTTTTATCACCCAAAGAAAGACAAGAGGCATGGGGGGAACCTGGCTTAAGGAAAAAAAAAAAAAAAAAAAAGAAAAATATTTTTTCTTGTATACTCCTTATCTCACAATATAAAATATTCATGAATTCTGCAGCTAGCACACACTACATTAGATACAATCAAAAACTTTAACACAGAGTGGAAATAATTGAGAAGTGTCTTGTTGCTGTACAATGACCCTCAGCAAGTCTATAAAATCTAAATTGCAATGCACTGTCTCATACTGCAATATCCCCCCCGCATGGACTGGAGGGAATCAGGTCCTTGTTCCTAATAATATGTCTAAAAGAGTCTATGTCTGTCTCAGCACAGCCCATGTGTCAGTACTTAAATTCCCAAAGTTTCCAGTCATATTTTAGTCATATTTCTGGCCTGCTCTAGGGCAAGCACATTTTATATAACAATTCAAATACCACACTAAGAAAACCCCTGAGAGAAATTAATATAGACAACTCATTTCCTAGCAAATTGGATTTGGGAGGATCAAAATCACTGCACCTTCTGCAAATTCCTGTCCTGCAGTTTGGTTGAACTGGACAGACTTTAAATTTGCAGGGAAGGATGTCCCCAGACAGGTCACCGTGCAGAAAGCTCATACAGGAAGGCTTTATGAGAAATGTGCAGTGTGTTCACCAGAAGATGCAATAAGCAGTGGTTGCCAACAAGAAAGAGAGCAGTGAGAAGGAAAAAGGGAAAGGAGGCTACCTAATTTTGTCTTGCATCTCAGCAAATGAGTAAATATGTCAGCTGGCTCTCTGCTTTTAGCAGACAAAACACTGCTTTCTGTGAGATTGAGATACTGGGTGAAAGCATTTAGGTTAGAGTATAAATGGAATGGAAAAACCAAGCACAAATGGCACAGAAATTCTTCATTTGATTTTACAAGATAAACAATAACTCTACAGGAGATAGCCATTGATGAAACAAGCTACTGGCATCAAGTTTGTTTGTGTTTGAAATTTTTGGTGTGGCTTGTATTGCCTTTTCTTTACTAAGGTGCACTTAGTTAAGCTTAGTAACTGAAGGACAATTTTTTCAATTTCTCAGAGAAAGCGAAACTCGTCTCCCTGAACGAGGCATCAGAAGGCTTCTGAACCTTATAAGTCTCTTCAACTTCTCAGTTCAATAGCTTAAGTGGGACTTTAGCAGAGCTCTCGCCTTGTGCCACTCCGTTGCCCAAATGTTAACTTTACCAACGTGTGATCATCTGGCTCACTATCCTTATGCACTCACCCTGCTAAGTACACCCACTAAAATAACAGTTACTCCAGAAATTATTTTGTCCAATCTTGGTATGGAAATGATCCATACACCTAATTTAAATGGATTTATCTTGCACATTGTCCCGATCCAATATCAGAGACGTTTCGATACTATCCCAAGAGCGAGATGAAGACACAAACGAGGTCAAATGCCATATACCAGAAACAGTTTTATTATGAAAAGAGTAAAAAAAAAAAGGAAAAGGTAATGGTAACCGATAAGAGCAATAGGACAGGGCAGAAAAGAAAGGCAGAAAACCAAGCAAGACTCCGGGATAGAACCGCAAGAATAGTCACCGCCACGAGTCCACGGTGCCTCGGTGGGGGGGGAAGGGGTCCAAATCTCTCGTTCTGCAGTGGCGGACGAAGAGGCGGCTCCACAGCATCTCGGAGGTCCATCTCGGGAGAGTCCAAATCCCTTCCTCTGTGGCGGTGGGCCAAAGCGCGCCATCCTCATCTTGGCGGTCCACTTTTATACTCGTGGTGGTCTTCACGATGGCACGTACGACACGGCTTCCACATTCCTGCACATGCGTACACACAGTTCCAGCCCCATTCTTCACACCACTGTTATCTGGCGCCGTGGCGCGTGATCTTGCAAGGTGTTTTTCGAAGATTGAAAGTCTCGACGACCCGGCAATCGTCCTTACAGTAAGGGCAATTGCCCTTATCGCACTCAGTAGTTGAAGGGGTTTCCCGCTTGAGCAAAGCGATCTTTGAGACAAAAGTTCTTTCAGTCCAGTTTCTCACACCACCCCGTGGCTCAAAAGATTGCTTCAGGACCCATGGCGGTTTTGAGAAAAGATAGTTATATAGAAAAAGGTTGGAAAAGAGCACCTCATACAATTCGCACTACTGACAGCGTGGATCGACGCACAGCACAAATTTGCTTAACACCGTCAGGTGAAACAGTAGTTACAAATTGCATGTTGGCTACAACACGTTGAATCAATTGTACAAAACATGGAATAATACATGGTAAAAACATCAGCATGGTAAAACCACATAACAAGTAGAATACGATTCGCTTAACCCAGGGGCCACCTGGGAGCCAGGAGAATAAGTCAATGTCCCAGCCTTGCCATGTCTGAACAGGGACATGGGCCAGCTTCCATATTCCTGTGGCAATTTGTTTGACAACTTTCCCATTGTCATCAATCTTTAAGCAACAGTTAGAATCATTTAATTTACCACAGACACCCCCTTCTTCGGCTAACAGGTAATCGAGAACCATACGATGTTGAAATATTGCTGCTCGCATTTGCGTGGCTTGGTCTGCTAATAGGTCAAGAGCATGGGCTGTCTCATTCGTAATAATCTCTAGGACAGCTTGCATCGAATAATGCGGTTTAAATTGTAGATAGGTTCTCAAGCACCACTAACCCACTCATTGGGGTTCCAGGTGGCAGGTCCATAATGTTCTACGATACGTCGAGGGCTCCACTCATCTTTGCTCCAGGTTTGACTACTTCTACTTGCTATAGAAGTATCAATGGACCGCCGATGTCGATTGAGATCATCATATACCTTAACACCCAACCCGTCACCCTCATTTTCTGGGAGTAGGAAAAACCAGGGGCGAATTGCTCCCACATAACACACCCCAGTCCAATTTGCCGGTAACAGTTTATAAGCAGAATGACCACATATCCAATAATGTCCCTTCAGAGCACGATGCCCATTGGCAAAGGGGCTCCATGAGTTTCACCCTTTTGGATCGTCCCAATAATTGCCTTGTGCCCATGGACTCAGGGGGGTCATGGGGGAGTTATTTGAAGTACAATTAGTACAATAATAGGCTCCTACCGAACTATTATATGAACAGGAACAATTCATTAACCCTCCCCAGTGGGACCTTAAGCTCCCATCTGGGGACCAGAATCCCTCTGGATACCAAATACCACCTGTTTCATTTTGCCATCTCCACTCCATCCTCCCTGTGGAAGTACTACCATAGCTGTAAGTCAATTTACAGTTAGACTGTCCTAGGTAGTTTTCAGTATTGATGTTGTTGGAGGCTATACAGTATTCTCCACAAGCTGGGTATCGTACTGGCCAGGGCAGTGATGTGCTGTCTTCCCAATAGGTACCATTTTTAATTTCACTGTAGTTGCTCACCAGCCATTCAGGGGAAATGGGGATAGCGGTCCATGGCCAACTTTCTAAACCTAATGGTCCACCACAAACCCAACACTTAGTAAGATGTGTTGGTTTTGCGTGGCAAGGTTTTGGTAGCGGGGGGGCTACAGGGGTGGCTTCTGTGAGAAGCTGCTAGAAGCTTCCCCTGTGTCTGACAGAGCCAATGCCAGCCGGCTACAAGACGGACCCGCCGCTGGCCAAGGCCAAGCCAATCAGCGCCTCTGTGATAACATATTTAAGAAAGACAAAAACAGTTAGAGAGCGCTTTTGCAGGCAGAGAGAGGAGTGAGAAGATGTAAGAACATCTGCAGACACCAAGGTCAGTGAAGAAGGAGGGGGAGGAGGTGCTCCAGGCGCCAGAGCAGAGATTCCCCTGCAGCCCGTGGTGAGGACCATGGTGAAGCAGGCTGTCCCCCTGCAGCCCATGGAGGGAGGATGAGGGGGTGTAGCGATTCCACCTGCAGCCCGTGGAGGACCCCACGCCGGAGCAGGTGGAGACACCTGAAGGAGGCTGTGGCCCCGTGGGAAGTCCGCGCTGGAGCAAGCTCCTGGCAGGACCTGTGGATCCGTGGAGAGAGGAGCCCACGCCAGAGCAGGTTTGCTGACAGGACTTGTGACCCCGTGGGGGACCCACGCTGGAGCAGTTTGCTCCCGAAGGTCTGCACCCCATGGAGGAGACTCACGCTGGAGAAGGCCGTGAAGGACTGTCTCCCGTGAGAGGGACCCCACGCTGGAGCGGGGGAACAATGAGTCCTCCCCCTGAGGATGAAGAAGCGGCAGAAACACCGCGTGATGAACTGACCGTAACCCCCACTCCCCGTCCCCCTGTGCCGCTGGGGGGGGCGGAGGTTGAAGCCGGGAGTGAAGTTGAGCCCGGGAAGATGGGAGGGGTGGGGGAAGGTGTTTTAAGATTTTGGTTTTATTTCTCATTCCTCTACTCTGTTTTGCTTAGTAATAAATAAGATGAATTCCCTCTCTAAGTTCGGTCTGTTTTGCTCGTGATGATAATTAGAGAATGATCTCTCCCTGTCCTTATCTCGACCCGTAAGTTTTCTTTCATTGTACCTTTTCTCCCCTGTCTAATGAATCAGGGGAGTGATAGAGTGGCTCTGGTGGGCACCTGGCCCTCAGCCAGGGTCAACCCACCACATAAGATTAAAAGCATTAGCTACTTGTTGGCCTAAAATAACAAATTCATTTTGCCATAACAATTTTGGGGAGGGGGGAGTGCAGAAGTTTCCCCCGGTATTAAAGATGGCGATAATGGCCAGCCAGAACACCATTTGTGATAGTGCACTACGCATCCTATAAAGATTAACAAAAACTCCGCAGGTGATCAGCAACTTCAAGTGTTCATGAATTCCTTCAGACAGGCTCTGGAACTTTCACCTGAAAGAGAAAAGAAAATAAACTCGGTTCCCTTCCAGGAACCGGAAGAGTGTGGTGGTTAGAAGGATGGAATAATCCACCTTGTGTTAATCTTGTGTTCCTTCCCATGGGCATCTTTCACTTTCCAGGCATATTTGTTCATTGGGGTTTCCAGTACCAGAGGTACGGCCCCCACAGTGGGGAGTTTGACCAAAACGGGCTGGCCTGGGAAGTGCGACGGATTCTTGGGATAATCAGAGCCACATGGGGCTGGCATAATGGTTGGAGCCTTTGGACAAAATGCTGTTATTTTTGGGCATCCATTTATTCCCCAACGACTGTTGACACCAGTAACTGCATCCCATAGTCGTTCAGTCCATCTGGGCTTATGCGGCTTAAGAAAGCGCTTCAACAAACCATTAGTTCTTTCTACAATTCCATTCGCCTGTGGATAATATGGAGTATGGTGTACCCACGAGATTCCTTCCCCAGTTGCCCACTCCTGGACTATTTTAGCAGTAAAGTGAGAACCATTATCCGACTGAATCGACCGTGGTTTGGGGAAGGTGCCAAACCACTCTTTCAATGCCTTTACCGTGTGCTCTCCAGTAGCTCTGGCAAATGCTTCAGCTTGGGCCAACCCTGACACTACCTCCACTCCAATCAACACATAATGCTTTCCTTCCGACTTTCAGAAAGGACCAATATAGTCCACTTGCCAGGTTTCCCACAGCCTTTTCCCCTCCCTCAAGTGTAGGGGATCGTCTTCCAGGGGGTGTCTTTCTAAACGGGTACGACATTGTTCGCAAGCGGACACACAAGTCTTACATTCCTCCCTGGTAATGGGCCAACCTCGAGCTTGGGCCTCACAGTAGAGGTCTTCGATCCCTGAATGCTTCCTCTTTACATATAACCATTCCAACAATCGCTCCCAGTCTTCTGCTATTTGGGCATTCTGGAGGGGAGCTAACCGGGCTAACTCATCAGCTTTGCCATTCCATTGGCTAACAGGGGTATTATCCTGTTGATGGGAAGCCACCCAGGCTACCGCAAACTTTCCCTGTCTAGCAATGGTCAAGATATCCTGCCACTTCTCTTTCTGCCATATAGGTATCCTGTTGACTTCCCACTCGTTTTGCTCCCAGAATGGAAGCCATTCAGTACATCCTTTAAATACAGCATAAGAGTCAGTATAGATATAGACAGGAGAGGTAGATTGGGCTTCGTGTTGGAAAACACTCCACACTGCAACTAATTCCCCTACTTGAGCACTGCCTTCCCCTTCAGTTTATCCGCATCTACGCGGAGTGCTACAGCTTGATATTTCCAAGTTTTTCCTTCTCGCTTAGAGGCGTCATCAGTAAACCAAGCATTCTGCAATTGCTTGGAAAATGGAGGGGCCACTTGTATTACAGGAGGAAGTTCAGCTGTTTCTCTATCTGGGCCCACCTCTTCTTGGATGGTTAACCTCTTTGTGGCTCCCTCAGACACTGTAAAGATGTCACAATAGTGTTCTATCTGGGCATACCATTTCCACACAGAGGCTCTCTGAGCCACCCCGTCAGGAGGTGGAGTTCCTGCTAAAATCATTTTGATTACCTTAAAGGGGCCTCTAAGTACCAATGGCTGTTGCGGAATAGTTCATTCAGCCTCTCTCAAGGCTAAACTGACTACAAACAAGCCCTTTTCCCAGGTTGTGTATCTTTTTTAGGCATCTTTAAAACTACGGGAGTAGAACCCGATAGGCCGAGTGGGTCCCTCAGGACCCTTTTGCCATAGGTGTATTGACAGTCCAGTCTTGGCAAATCCCCATTCAATATGGACAGGGTCAGTAGGGTGAATGGGACCAAGAGCTTGATGGGCAGTTGCTTCAAACACTAGCAATTGCAATGCTTCTTCGTGGGGTTCAGTCTATTCCCTTTTCCTGGGGCCCCTTTTCGCAACAAGTCATACAATGGTCTTGCAATAATCGAAAAATCAGGAATATGCCTTCTCCAAAACAGAAGTAATCCTAATACATGTTGCAAATCCTTTTTTGACTCTGGCATTTTAATCTGATCTAATGAGGAAAGGGTGTCCGATGGAATGCATGTCATTCCTCCTTTCCACCAGATTCCTAAAAACTTTACCTCGCTTGAGGGTGTTTGTATCTTCTCCGGTGGAATTTTCAACCCCAAACTTTCTAAGTGGGAAATTATATTATCCTGAGTTATCCGAACTTTCTCTATTTCATCCCGTCCTCCCACAAGAATGTCATCGATATATTGGTAAACACCGACTTCCTTCTCTACTTGAACTACCTCTAGCTCCTGTGCTAACGCATGGTGGGCTAGAGTGGGGGAATGCTTATATCCTCGTGGGAGTCGGGTGAAAGTGAATTGTTGGCCTTCCCACGTAAAAGCAAAGCGATGTTGGTCCTCAGGCTGCAGGGGAACCATAAAAAACATTTCTTTAACATCCCATCCTCGTCGCCATGACCGGGTGGGCTCGTTCCTGGATTGTAGCTATAAACTCGGCAATGTTTGGTACCGCTGCTGTCAATGGACCAGTATTTGCATTGAGCCTGCGATAATCTACCATTAATCTCCATGTGCCATTAGGTTTTCTTACTGGCCACACTGGAGAGTTAAAAGGAGAGTGCGTCGGAATCACAATACCTTGTCCTTTTAAGTCTTCTAATACAGGTGTTATTCCCTCTCTGGCCCCCAAAGGTACCAGATAAGGCTTAACATTTGTAAGCTTCGAAGGGGGAAGTAGTGGTGCAGCTTGTAGCAGCCAAATATCTACAGTGGGGGAGCCAAATGACCATTGTCTGCCTTTATTATCAATCCAGGTCTTCCCTTTCAGAACATCAAGTCCCAAGAGGTTGAATGGAAGCTCTCCCACTACCATAGCCACTGTAGTGGCACTATCTTCTCCTGGCAGACGCAGCCTGACCATTGCTAATGCCTGTAGTTGAACATTGCCAAATGCATCTGCCACAAACAGTGTTTGCTTGGAGGATGTAACTCCACAATTAGCAGCATCTTGTGTTTTAATAGCTGAAATTTGAGCACCAGTATCTATCAAAAACGTGACCAGAACTTGTTTTGGTCCTACAAGGCCAGTAATTAGCAAATCACCCTGGCCATTCTCAGTGAGCTGTCTTATATGTATCCAACCTTCGCCCCTCCGCTCACCACTGAAGGGCGAAGGATCTAGTTTCCCGCTGGGTTTTGGGAGGCATTTATTTCTGATAAATCAATCAAGGAGGGTGCACTGGGAGCAGTATCCTCAAAATACACTTCTCCATTTGCCGATTTAGTGGGCCATCCTGTTACCAACTTTTCTAATTTGTCTGTTGGCAGTCTGTCCGTTAAGTCACATGGAATCCCTTTCTGTTGTCCCTCCACCCACAGTCTATTATGTCTGTTCGGGACATCTCTCCCTCCCGGTGGTTTGGGGAGAGGTACTCTCCTATCATTCCCGGGGCGTGGAACTATTTTTACTTCCACTCGCCTCAAGTCCCTGGGGTCTGTTTTGGCAGTTGGAGGGTTAACAGGGCCATACTTGCACCCATAATTGATCAGTTCTTGGGCCACCTCCCCCCAGGTCCACATTTTCCTGTCCAAGGGTCGGCGATGCGGTGTAAGTCCTTCTAAAGCAGCCGCAACTCTGTCGCCTTGGGGCATTGCTTGTATTTTTCCCTGTAATTGTATACCAATTGGTTTCAAGGAATCGGGGAGTCCCCTTATAAGGGGGGTCATCCGTTCGGGATCTACTGGCATCATCATTGGGGACTCCTGTCTAGGTTCCAATTTTCGGTCATACATCATCTGCAGACAAGCTGCCTTCTGCACATTCTCTACTAATTGATCCACAGTCCCCGTAATTGCCAGAGGGTCCCCCCTCTCCAGGGGGTTCAAGCCACCTGCCCAATAGGCTGCCCGCTGGGTCAGAGACCAGGGGGCATGGTGGTTCCCAGTAGTTAAAAACACTCCTGGTCCCCAGTACCCTTCCGCCTCTCTTTCACTTAGAATCTGGTCCCCCCCAGACAGCGACACTCTCCACACATACTCCGTTTCTGATTCCTTAGGGGTTCGGCCAAATTCCTTCTTTAGTTTCATCAACTCGACAGCAGTATAAGGGACTTCCTTGGTTGTAACCTGGGGGAACTGGTCCTGCTCATCATCATAAATGTACTCAGTCTTGACCAATGGTCGCAGCGAAAGTGGTTCTAATTTCTCTACTTTCTCTTTTGCTGCCTGCAGGTCTTTAAAGGGGTAGCCAATTTCAGATCTTGGGGGAATTTCCTCGCAGGTAGTATCCGCAAGGAACTGCTCCTTAAGGGCAGTTTGCAAATATTTCACTTGATCCTTTTCCGCCTTAAGTTGTTCTTTTAATTCTGCCACTTGCCCCTGAAGGGACCGGCTAAGGCTTTTAAGGGATTCGATAGTCAGGGACTCCGCAGTACAGCAAGGATCTCTAGCCTCTACCGTGGCAGCCAAACAAGCACCAAGAACGGCACAAATAATCGCTTTGCCTTTTCCTGCTCTTAGTCTCGCATCTTTGTGCAAGGCGCCCATTCGGTCAACCACGCTCTGCAAATTATGCCAATTTCTCTGAGCCCAGTCCACCCCGGGCACAGAGGGCCACGCTCTATGTTTCTCCAGAAAATCAAACAAAACTTCCCTTCCCAAAGGAACGGTTCTATCATCACTCATTTTGTTTAAAGCGGGGAAGCAGTCATCTCAGGAAGGCAGCACGCAAGTTTCAAACAAAACAACAAGCCCGCCCCCCTTATGTTCCTGAGAGGTCTCACGAATTCAGCACACAAGTCTCCAACAGCACACAAGCCTCCAACAGCACACAAGCCTGCTCCCCTTACGTTCCAGAGAGGCTATTACTCAAAGCGGGGAAGTGGTCGTCTCAGGAAGGCAGCACGTAAATTTCAAACAAAACAAGCCCGCCCCCCTTACGTTCCTAAGGGCAATTGCCCTTATCGCACACGGTAGTTGAAGGGGTTTCCCACTTGAGCAAAGCGATCTTTGAGACAAAAGTTCTTTCAGTCCGGTTTCTCACACACATCTATAAATAATGTAATAACCAATCTTCAATCACTAGTAATGCTAGGTCCACGAGTGATTTGTAAGTCTCTTAAACACTGATATAGTCTCTGAATTAGTTTGCATGGACTTTCCAATGCTTATATAGCATATGCTCTCTCCTAACAAATACTGCCTGCCAATGACCCATTGTGTTGGATTTGCGTGGCAAGGTTTTGGTAGCAGGGGGGGCTACAGGGGTGGCTTCTGTGAGAAGCTGCTAGAAGCTTCCCCTGTGTCTGACAGAGCCAATGCCAGCCGGCTACAAGACGGACCCACCGCTGGCCAAGGCCAAGCCAATCAGCGCCTCTGTGAGAACATATTTAAGAAGGAAAAAAAAAAACAGTTAGAGAGAGCTTTTGCAGCCGGAGAGAGGAGTGAGAAGATGTAAGAAACTCTGCAGACACCAAGGTCAGTGCAGAAGGACGGGGAGGAGGTGCTCCAGGTGCCAGAGCAGAGATTCCCCTGCAGCCCCTGGAGAAGACCATGGTCAGGCAGGCTGTCCCCCTGCAGCCCATGGAGGAAGGATGAGGGGGTGTAGAGATTCCACCTGCAGCCCGTGGAGGACCCTACGCCGGAGCAGGTGGAAGCACCTGAAGGAGGCTGTGGCCCTTGAGAAACCCACGCTGGAGCAAGCTCCTGGCAGGACCTGTGGCCCCGTGGAGAGAGGAGCCCAGGCCAGAGCAGGTTTGCTGACAGGACTTGTGACCCCGTGGGGGACCCACACTGGAACAGTCTGTTCCTGAAGGTCTGCACCCCATGGGAGGGACCACGCTGGAGCAGTTGGTGAAGAACTGTAGCCCGTGGGAAGGACTCCCATTGGAGCAGTTGGTGGAGGACTGTCTCCCGTGGGAGGGCCCCGAGGCTGGAGCAGGGGCAGAGTGTGAGGAGTCCTCCCCCTGAGGAGGAAGGAGCGGCAGAGACACCGTGTGAGGAACTGACCACAACCCCCACTCCCCGTCCCCCTGCGCTGCTGTGGGGGAGGAGGGAGAGAAATGGGGAGTGAAGTTGGGCCTGGGAAGCAGGGAGGGGTGGGGGGAGGTGTTTTAAGATTTGATTTTATTTCTCATTGCTCTACTCTGTTTTGCTTAGTAATAAATTAGATTAATTCCCTCTCTTAAGTTTGGTCTGTTTTGCTCGTGACGATAATTAGTGAGTGATCTCTCCCTGTCCTTATCTCGACCCACAAGCTTTTCGTTATACCTTTTCTCCCATGTCTAGAGAAGGAGGGCAGTGATACAGCGGCTCTGGTGGGCACCTGGCCCCCAGCCAGGGTCAACCCACCACACCCATGAATCTTAACAATTAATTGCACTGTAACTGAATGAACAGGAGTACTAGGAGTACAACCCACATTCAACCAGCAGGAATATCAATGCACTGGGGGAAGTCCATGACTTGGTATTGCCTCCTGTTTGAATCATGTCAGTGCAATATACCTGACCCCAAAACGCTTCTGTAGTAACATAAATTGCTGCTGGCCTTGAAGGAAAATTCCAAATAACAAAAAATGCATCTTTTTCTTCTCAGAAACACAAGCTACTATAAGAATAGTTATCTTGTCCTTTGTCCTCTGGCATGGCTTTTTGTAGAAAGTAAAATAAAGTACTAGATCTAGGCCCTCATGTCCAAAGAGCTCAGTGACATGTCCCTGTGAAGACCAGGGAACACTTCCGTTCATATTTATCCAACAGGAGGATAACCGTGATCTAGGTAGAAGGCAAAGCTTTGCATCTTGAAATTTAACTACAGCCCTCAAGTGCAAGCATGGCTTAATCATGTCCTTTCCCACAGCAGTAATGTACATTTTTATAAAGTCAATTAAGGTAAAAGAAGTATATATTTTAGCAATTTTTGTGTTCCCACTGCAACTCTTCCCTCAGCTGAAGCCTTTGCTGAGACTACTTACATGGCTTTTCTGCTGTTCCTGAACAGCTGTTTTCAGAAAATGCTTAAGAACTCCATTATTCTGGAGACATCTATCACTCTGTTAAATCTGATGTTGATCCATTGGTTCAAACTTTATTTGGATACAGGAAGGAAGTAGAAATTAGGAGAAAACTGTACTGAGTATAACTGCTTACAGAAACCAAGAAATGAGGCCAAACCCAAAACCTCACCAAAATAACTGCTACTCTCTACAGATTTAAGAGAAAAAAGGAAATCCAACTTCTCATTGCAGAATTTTTTGTAAAAGCATGTTCAGACATCCAAGGATGTGACATAAGTAGAGCACAGAAAAGAAATGTAGTGAAGAAGTAGACAGAACTGAAATGAATTTGTAATAGTCAGGGCATTGGGAAACAGGAAACACAGAAGTATTGAAGAAACTGATTTAACTTGAACAGAGCCATATAATTCATCCCCGCAACAGATGTGTGTATGGGTTTGAATACATCCTACGTACTTCAAAGAAGTGTTAATTCAACATACTATTTGTTTATACAAAATAAGAGAATAATGAAACTGCTTAACAGGTTTTCACTCCTGTACTACAAATAGAGCACTAACTGTAGGAGTAGAAAAACCTCCCACAGCTTACCCGCAGTTGTAGCTGTAGAAGACAGGATACTGGTACCACTAACTATGACATAGTGACAGAATTAAAGCAGCGGAACACACTCCCTCTGGAACAGATTTAGGCTAGAGACATAAGAGATGCACAAAACCCAACAACAGAGGAAGTAGCTTTGGAGTTCTACAGCTGACTTGCAGAACAGATCTAATGTGGAGACAGTATGATTTTGCCACACTTTGAACAAGACCAGAAATAGATGTGGGATAACTCCTTTAAACAGGGAATGAAGCTTCCTGAGGTCACAGCAATGCAACAACGGCCTTATTGACAGCTGGTCCATACAAAGAAGTTGTGAAACAAACTGGTCCTACAGAGCAAATCCAGTCTGTCACGTCACCAGGGAAATCTGAAACTTTACCTGTGTGGTTAAGATCTTAGATGAATGAGCTGACATGATTTATGATTACCTTAAATTAATGTCAGTGTATAGAATATAATATAATCACCTATATTATTAGACACTTGAAAAGTTCTGCTCTCAGTGGGATTTCAGCAAGATGTCATTAGCCAGTGATTATTTGAAAAAAACCAGAGTTGTAAGCAAGACTGCTCAACACTGGCAAAATTAATGCAGATTTACAAGATGCTGCACATTTTCTCTAGACCTGTTCCACTAGTATTGAAAATATACCATGTTCCCTACACATGGATGTGTCTATATTCTGCTGCCACACATGGGAAGAAACGTAGCCACATTTCAAGTCTTTAGTAATATTACCCTGGAAAAATATCTGGGCAAAACATTCTCTTCCAACCATTTTATTCCAATATTCCAAATTCCAATACGAATTTTATTTCATTTCTTCAATTCTTCCTTCTCTCTCATAGGCATAAAAGCATACACAGATACCACATGGAATACAGTCTTGGTATAAAATTGTCTTAATATTAACACAGAGGTAAACCAATGTTGTTTCAGTAGGTCCACCATAACTTAAATCATAATTTGAGGGATAATAATGAGTCTGTGGCAGAAGGAAAAAGAGGAAAAAGAAAGCCTTTTTGCTGTGGCAAACTATTACAGTTTTAACTTCATGATGAGTTTCGTGTATGAAAGAACTAGTACTCCAAGCCACTTGGTGACAAAATAATTTTTAAATATGCACAAAGTGCTTAAAAAAATGTTAGGACTTTTCAGACTATAAAACCTTTAATTTAAACTCAATTTAAACTGAAAATAAACACTAGTACTGATCCAGCTGAGGGAATTTATTGTCTGAAATATCCTAAAATTTGTTTTGAATTACCCTGAGTGCATTATATTATACACACTAAAATTATAATGTGAAGATTATTGTATATTGATGGGATACTGACAGTTAATTAACTCTTCTGGGTACAAAAGATTCCTCTGTGAGGCCTTTTTCTGTACAAATAGAAAAATATTTTTGTTTTGCCTCAAGTAAAAAATTATTGAGCAGCGTATTGAGGCAGGAGAGTAGCAATAAGTCCTTCCAATAGATATTACTTGTGAAAATGACAAAATGTTAATTTGTTTAATTACTAGAAATAGCAAATTGTGAAAACATGATTTTTGAGCACTTTAAGACAGTTAAGAAACCAACTAGATTTGTGCACCCCATTGACTCTCACTTTTGAAAACATTTATTTTTTCTCTCTTTAGCAGTACCGTAAGGTCAGAGGAAAATCTTCTTGGAACTCAGCTCAGATGAACTAGAATTTACTTCTAGCATTGGGTGGTCTCACAAATCTTGGATGTCTCTAACTTGGTATGACTTAGGAAAAATGACAAGGGTTTTGCAGTAAAACCATTAGTACAATCTCCTCTCAGGGTAATTGCATCTTCATTCTTCTGCTGCCTCAGGCTCACATCACTGTGTGTCACAAGGAACTCTCATTATGAATAAAAAATATCTCATTATAAATGTCAACAGAAAACAGATGGAAGAGCTATAGGTATGTATGAACCAAGTCCTGTACACATATAGAACTCAAGATTATATAGGTTTTTAATTTCAGAATTTAATCCCTAAAAAAGAAATAAGCAGAAGATGCAGTTGAAGATTTCAGTAGTACTTGAGACAAAATGGCAAGAATCTAATGTGATCATGCACAAGAAAAGCCCAAACAAATGGGTACTTAGTCACTAGAGGGGCTCAGGTACCTTGACACACCCAGCTAAATGAACTATCCATGAAAGTCACTACCATCAGTGGTCTTCTACCAGAGATACATTAACCCCCAAGTATAGAGTGAAAAATATCTCATTTCTCTCCACTTTTGAGACAATATAGCAAACACAGATAAATATTATGTTAAAAGCAAGAAAAGCATCCTTGTCTGGAGAAAAAATTTCCCTATGACAGGCACCTGTTCCACTTCTCTGTGTATTTTTCAAACTCTACAGGCTTCCTCCTTCAGCCCAAATAAGAAAGGGTTAAAACTTCAGCCTATAAGGGAACAGTCAGCTTTCATATAGAGATATTTCACTGTGAATGGCACATCAATATATAAGCATCATTTTTTCCATTGTGGGCAGGTACTGCTCAGCCTTTATAAAGACATTTTTTTAATTTGGAACATAAATTAAATTAAATATTTATGCCAGAGCTGCCAAAAGAAAGACAAATAGTACTGCCAAACAATTCTCTTAATAAAGTTCAATCACTGTAATGCACACTGTTGTCAAAGGGTAAGTGCAAGTTAATTTTTTCTTTAAAAGTTTTGCTCTCTTTTTCCTGACAGTCATGTCGGAAAGAACTGATAATTTGAAAGGAGATTTATTCAGGGTGTAATCCTGCACTCAGTTGAAGTGAATACAGTTCCTTTTCCCCTTTGGCAACATCAGCAGCTGGTGAGGTCCTGAAGCTATTTTTACCAGCTGTTTTGGGGGAATGTTGTTTCATATAATATATATTTTAATGCACTAACAGATTCACATACAAAAACTGAAAAAGAAAAAGATTCCTTAGTTCAGTATCTTCTTTTTTTTTTTTTTTTTTTTAACTATTCAAGGCAGATGATAAAGACTGTAGAAGTCCAAAGAAATGAACAATAATCTAAGCATAGCCAACCACAGTACCCAATATCCTGCTGATCCTACCCAGGTACAAAGAATTGCTGGATCATCAGCAAGCAGAACAAAAAACAATGCTATGTGTCTCTGAACCACAGGTTTACAAATATGTAGAAATATGCTAAGAATTTTAAAAACCTAGCTTTTAGCACAGCTGATGAGTGATTTCTGTCTTCTGCAGTGTCAACTTTCCTTCCTGTCAACACCATGTTAGCATCTACAGAAAACATTTGTGGAGACCAAAGCTAAGTGTAATAAGAGGAAAACTGAGGCAGGTTTTGGAGAAGGAACCTCCTGTGATGATACTACATTGCTGAATTCCCTGGAAATAAAATATAGAAAAATGCCCAAATACCTGAAGTCCTTGCTCAGAGGCAAATTCAAAAAAAGTAGCTTACTGTAGTGCCACAGAATGTAATTCTAATGAGACTCAATACGTCATGTCCTTCTAAGCCTTAACAACTTGATTTAATGACCTTTTCCAAATCTTTCCTCAATGAAGTCACATGTTGCATGGTTAAGAGCAGAGGACTGGACTAATCTAAACTAAGAAAATGGATCATTACATAGTAACTGAATACCCCTCTGCTGTTTGTTTCCCTTTTCTGGATAACCCTGAGTTCTCTCTTCCTTGTGCCTCAATTTCCTCATTTTCAAATTACAACAGTGCCTTGTTTGATTAAGTTCATTCAAGAATACTATTTGAAGAACTAGTAGCCCACATTCACTTCTGGAGTTCTTCAAACTCCAGCAACACTACTGAAAGAGATGTCATAATATCTGAGTTACATTCCTGCCTCAGTTTTAAATCCCCTAGTGCCTTTTAGTCCACTCTCTGCCTTACCTATATTGCAATATCTTAGTGCGTCTCTGCACAGTGTGATTTGAGCTAGCACTTAGTACAACGAGCCCTAAGGTGAGAACATGGGAAATAAAAATACATGATTAGATACACTAAATTTATGAATCCAGTTCCCAACTGGTCAAAATTATCATCACTGAATTCCTTCTGCTGGAAATCACTGGGGTCCACCTTTGCAACTTGCTGTATCATCTGATTCACCATAATACAATGGTATGTCAGTTATACTTTATACTAAACCATATTTTTCTCCTGCTGGAAACCTTGAATCCTAGCCCTCAAATATCATGTCAGAGCTCTAAAATGGTCCATTTTTTTAAATAACTGTACATGTATATTGCAACATAAATTGTTGTCTGTGATTTTTGATAGAATATCAAATATGATATATTTGCCTTACCAAAAAGAAGGATGCATTTTCCAGTGGGCTACTTTCCATCTATAACCTTTTTCCTTAACAAGGGAAAAAGCCAGAAACCTCTGAAATCTTCTGAAGAACAATGAGGAAAGCCCAAGGAACAGATAATTAGGAAAAACATCCATGAAAGTAGAATGAATCATAGAATCATAGAATTGTTGTGGTTGGAAAAGACCTTTAAGATCATCAAGTCCAACAGTTAACCTAGCACTGACAAGTCTACCGAATATTGTTGCCTGCCTTTCTTAATTTCACATTTTGGGTGGACATCATGCAACCTGCCACTCATGAAAACCTACCATATTTTAATGGCAAAAACCACCCTTTATGTTGATGAGTAGTTGAGGCTCTGTACTGCACTAGTGGTAGCTCATTCACTTGCTAAGCCTGCCAAGGTTTTGGGTGAATTACTTCCTTCTATTGGCCACTTACAGCTCACCTAGAAATTAAACTTCCACTTCGTCACAACTGCCATGAATGAAAACCCAAGATATCATATCCTTCCTAGTAAGTTTTTATACATATATATTTTGAAATTCCTGTAGTCTGTGTACTTTGCTTTCCACACTCAACAATACCTGGATATAAGGAAGGCCTTGGTGGAGTCAGTGCATTGTTAGAACAGGGCAGGCATCTGAAAATAAAATTGTAAGCATGTATCTGCAATACTTATAACACACTGCCTGAGAACACATCTGCTAATGATTCGATAAGTTTCAGCGTTCACCTAATTTGAAATCCAGGTCAATAAACAAAGGTATCACTTATCTTTGATGTCAAACACCTTCCCTGGTAGCACTCAAAAAGCTTGAAGAGAATGGAAATATTATTTAGAAATTCAGTATAAAAGGAAATCATGTTGGCTTGGTTTGGGGGTTTTTGTTTGTTTTTGGAGTTTTCTTTCTGGAGTGTTGATTTCTCCACCAGTGCAGTGAGATTTACTTATCTAATTTGATTCATGACTCATGCATCTCCAACATAGCAGCAACTAGTTTGCAACTTCATCTTTTCTTCCCTCCTTTTAATAATATGTAGAAAACAGACATTCAAATTGACTTATTTTATGATCTATATGTCTTCAGATATATTGTGCCTTGAGAATGAACAGCATGTGCTTTTCATCAGACATGTGGCAATTTTGAAAAATGAGCTAAAACAGATAGATGCAAACACCAGCTTTGTGAAACAAGCATTGAAACTCCCAGATCTCAGACCTCTTGTTCCTCCTGGACCCATGTGAATATAATTTTATGGTAAACATACTTCCCCAAGTCATACTGAACTGAATAGTTGCTGGTCTGAAGGCCCAGTCCTATAGCAAGTGCTTTGCAAGTGCCTGGTTAGACAATTATCCACCCTCACAGCCACTTACAGATTGGTTGCTCATCTGCCCAACCCTGCCAGTAGTTTCTGCCATGACCTTGTCCCTCCTGTACTGGGACATAACAATGAGCCCTTTGCACACTCAGGGAATGTGACCACCCTTTTTCTGGGCAAAACAGAGCACAGGCCTGGGAATTAACAAAAATGACTCCCAGGACATGAATTTAAGCAGGTTTTACACATAGTGTCCTGAGAGGAACTGGATGTCAGGTCAAGGACTTGCCTCTCCTCTTACAAAAAGGAAAGGGAGAGACAGGGAATAAAAAGGTATTTAGAAATACGTTCTCAGAACAGAGGATGCAAGTACCAGACCTGAGAATAGAGATAAGTAGTAATGAGTTTCACCTCCTTGAGCTTTTCAGACACCTGGAGAAGTAGACAAGATTTGGTCCACTACAGAAGTAAGATAACAAGCTGGAAACAATGCTCTCTGATTTTCTTTCTGCTGAATAGGTTTGCTAGTCTATAACCACCACGCTTTTTCTAGAAAACCTGTGATAAGCCTGTAAATAGATTTCCATTTCAAAACAGACATCTAAGCCCAATTAGGTATGATGGGTAATGAGGGCTGGTACAGTCTTAAAGTGAGGCTGGGTAAAGTGTATACCTCTACCCCAAAACATGAAAAGGCTTCAGTCAGGAAGAGAAGGGAGTACTTGGAGAGATCAAGCAGAGGGTAAAAGTACAGCTTGTCCTGAACTTGACAGAGATGCTTTGGATTTGCAGTGCTAGTAGAATTGGACCCAGAATAGCTTAAACACCAGTTACACAGAAACATCTTTTTTTTTTTTTTTTTTATATTAACACTTGATTTAATGAGCAATACTTGAATGAAATATTCAAGCCTGTCAGAAGGCAGATTGAGTAACTGAAAACTAAAGGTGTACAAATGGCTTACCAAGGATTTTTCATACTGCTATACATTAAACTAAAAGGTAACAAGACAGTTTTGAAGGAGATGTAAAAAATCACTTTAGGTGCATTCCAGAGAATTCCAGAGAAAAGAGTGCTGACAGAATGAAAACAGAGAGAGAAAAGAGATGATGTATCAGTGGCAGACTTTATTTTTTTGGGTTTGGGTCTTCTGGTAGGGTTTTTTTTCCTTCGAAAAACACACTTGTTTTTGTTTTACTATTAAACTGATAATCCAGTTTAAATGCTAATGTTTGAATACATATCCGGCCATGCAAGATATAGTTCACTATAATTACAGCAATCATACATTAAGCGAAACGTCAGTCCTTAAATCAGTTTTTAATAACATATAGGCATTGTACAAAGTGGGAGGGAAGTGATTTCTTTAATGGCCAAGATCCAAACAATTCATCATCAGATCAGTATTTGATGACTATCAGAACATGCAAGTGCTTTCATAGTTACATTTCATCAATAGTGGTATGCACTCAAACTGGGTAAATGTCTATCTATCTTCCATATTAGCATTACTAATAAACAATACAAATGCATATAACTGCTACTAGAAAAACTCATGTTTACCTTATGAGGTTAATCTATCATATTTTTTGAAAATTTCCCCCTGCCTTGTTTGCTTACCCAGGCTTGTTTATCTCTGCATTAATCCTCAATAATTTAACATCTATATCAAAATAAAAGTTAAATTTATTATTATATACCTTAAAAATATTTTTTCATAAAATTGCATATATTCTTTGTTACTCTTTAAATTAGATTCACATCTCTCTTCTCTGATTTCTGCAACACTGTTATTATCATGACAATGACCATGACATGACCCTGACAGCTGTCATGCCAGACTCATCACTCAAATATAGCAATACCTATACCACATTATGCTAACCACTGCAAAAAAAAAAGAGTGACAATTTATCAAATATAATGGTAAGTAAAAATAAATTAAAAGCCTAACTGTGATCTGTTCTTAATTACATAACAGAAGGTTGTCTGGAAGTTAGTGGTTCTCAGCTCAAATGAATCTTGAAATTTACAGTTTGGGCATTATGAGTATTTCAGTTCTCAGCTCCAATTCATGTTGTTCCATACTCACCTTGAGTGGGAGTGTGGACATTTGATTGCTGACATCCTGAGGCCTCTCTGAACAGCTGACCTTCAGCCTCAGCATTGGTGAAAGAGTAGGGTGAGATTGTCACCAGCGCACTGACTTAGTGGGCAAGGCAGAAGAAAGAAAAGCCTCTTCATTTAGCTAGACTATATCTCTTCTCATTAGATATAATCTCACTAGGTATAATTAAGAGTCAGGAGAACATAAACAGTTTATATCACATTTCATATAATTCTGATTATTTGCTAATAATTAATAAAGAACTTATTGTGTTTGTATTGAAAGACAGTAACTCTAAAGTTACCTCAAAGAGACAAATTCAACATTAAATCTGTGTAAAAATTACCAGATCAATCATATCCTAACAGCAGAATAACTTTGTCCTTTTTAGGAATTGCTATGATTTATAATATTTTGCAGTCTTCAGTCCATTATCATACATATTCATACAATACATAGTCATACAAAAAAACCCCACCACCAAACCAAACAGGTTAGGTGTAAAAAGGTCTTTCTTCTGAAGACTGTAGGCATTTAGTAGTGTTAGAATTTTGCTCTGAAATTTTAATTTTATTTAAAATGGATGCTAAGATGCATCCTTGCTTAAATACCCAAGGATGCATAGCCAACTTTTCAGATGACCCAAAAGGCCATTTACGGTCCTAATATATAACACAGAAGGCTGGAAAATCAGCCCAGAAATTTGGTGCTTGGGTCATTTTGATGTCACTCCGATCCTCTGATCTCCAAAACTGGAGCTTATTTCTAATAAACACAAATATCATCATCTGAGAATCTGAAGTTTAATTGCTTTATCAGGCAGCAGTTTCACTGAAGTTAATACAAGAGCTTTATGATAAGGAGTTCATAATCAGACTCTCTAAGCCACTGCCACTGAACAGCTTTTAAGCTGTTTATACAAAATTAGTTTGCAGTTCATAGTGGACAAGTGTTGATAACACAAAAATCAGTACTAGAACTGGCACTAACTGGCGTGCATGTTGGCAGTCTGAGAAGCCCCTGGTCCCATGGATCAACAGCTATTTGAGAAATGTCCCATCTATAATAATGCAGTATATAATGAGTCAATCATGACATCCACAACTTTCCTATTTTTAAGCTAAAGAGCACTAGGAGAGAAGAACATCTTTTGCAGAACCGTGATTGTGAAGAGGAGAGTACAGCTGCCCTGACAACTGTGGGCTGAAGTTAGTATTCATCAGGTTTCTGTCAAAAACCAAGTTCTAAATGTAAAAATTATATGGCTGCTTTATTTTTCATTTCTCAACTACAAATATATGCTTTTCCTGGAACTCAATAAACATAGCATTTTTAATCTGTGTGTACAGACTGCAACAGTGCAACAGAGACTAAAACTGATGAATATGAAGTAAACAAAAGAGGCTGGTTAGGAGGCATGCACACACTAGATAAGGAATTAATGATCTCAGGAAATATGGCATTGTTCCCATTAAGGTTTTGAAACATGTTGTTTATTACTCTCCATTTTGCAGACATCTAAATGTAATGCCCTTGCTTTTGCATCAAAGGGTAATTCAAATTTTATTTGTTAATGAAGTAGTACACTGTACTGTGCCTAGCTGTCCAGAGCAGTACCCAAACAGGCAATGCAAGCTCAGTAGTCCAGTATCCAAACTTACTAACCTTCCTTACAAAAGATGGATCTGCACTTAGCTCTTTCATGGTCATTTTTATCTCCAAACAAACCGGTGCTTCCTAAGACTATGGAGACTAATCAAATACCTGATGTTCAAAATTAGTTAGGCGTTATTTAGTGCTAAACTTTCTGTCTTGCTAGGGTGGAAAGTTACCAATTTTACACTGTGAAAAAATATGGTAAACATGATTTCCTTTCCAAATTTAAGAGGTAACATTAGAACATTCATTAGGAGGTAGTGTAACATGTTATACCTAATATCAACTTTAGTGCTACATACTAAACTTCTATGAATATAGAGTAAAAAGTGAGATTTAACCATATAAGACACATAAAATGGAACATTTTGCTACTAAAACTATACTTCAAAATATTTAATATAATGACAATACAATGGGTCAGTTGACTGCTTGGTAAGAAGCTGCGCTGGTAGTCAGTAATTCAGACTTACAAGAGGACTTCCAATTTTTGTGATTATGGAGAGTAAAGACATTCATGCAGCTAAGTCATAAAAGGTTTCATTCTCCTAACTGCTTTCCATAGCTGTGTTCTGACTCTCTCTAAGCTGTGTCACCTTTAAAAACAGGTATTATCGTCACTAATTCACATCATTTCCCAACATCCCTGTCTTCACTCCTTGGTGCTATGGAGTATGTGTGTCTGTTCCACCAACAAATCACAGCTAGGGTCCCCTTAATGCACAAATCACAGTTAGAGACCCCTTAATTTCCCAAGTTCGCCCCAAAAGCTAACCCTAATTTTTTGTAGCTAGGGTGAAAGATGTGTCTAGATTATGACAAAGCAGGGCAGGGAAAGAGAGAATTTGTTGCACCAGCTAAATGCCCATTTGTACTAATACGCCTACAATTAGCACTTTCTTTACAGAATTGCATGAGCAGCACAACATTTACGTACAGTAGAGCAAAACAACCGCTCACAACTCGCAAGATTTTAATTTGCCCTCAATTCTGTGTAAATATGTCCTAAGATAATTACCAGAAGGAAACTGAAATTAATCAAAAAAACAGCATGGTGAAGACAAGGAAGCACAGAAGGAAGTATTAACAGCATCAAAAATATCCACAGCCAAATATTACCAGGCAGGAGCAGAAAAGATCAAAGGTGGCTGTAAAAAGGCTTTAAAAATACCCTGCCCCACCCACTCACACAACAACAAACCCCCATAGAAAGGAAGAAAAAGAGTGAAAACATGATTAGGAAGGAAAAAGAGACTGTAATGTAAAAGTTGAGGGAGGAAAACAGCCAGAAAAAAAAAAAAAAAAAAAATCATTTTCATAGGAGATGAAAATCAAAGAAAAACAGAGAAAAAAATTATTATATGGAGGGATCTAAACATTTGCAAAGCTTTTTAAATCCTTCAGAAGATAGAGATCCTCAGGATTTAAGGCTTGCTCTATGATAAGTAGGTATACTGATTAAAGGTATAGTTAATTACACACCGAAGAACAGCTTTTCTGCTACAGAATATTGCTAAACCCAGACTGATACCAGCTGTAGGTACTGTGTAGGAGGAACAATTGGAAAGATAAAATAAGGTTGTTTTCTCAAGCACTCTTGAGTGTGATGGATCATTTTGTTTTGCAGACTTTTCCCTACAATGCTTATAAACTGAACCCTCACTTTCATGCTCCCGCTGGCATGATGTTCAGGGTTTCATTTCATTCTCAAAAGCCACAAACACCACCACTGTTTAAATTCTGCTGCTTTCCTTCTGTGGTGCTGTCTGTAGCATCCCTTCCAAAGCAACAATAAAGTCTGTGCTACATGCCAGATTACTCCAGAAATGTCAGCTAATTGTGCTTCAAACATGTCCATGACATAGGAATTACAACCCACATCTTGCAAGTAGAACAAATTACATGCTTAGTTATTTGCAGTGTTCACATTTACACCCATGACAGAAAGAATAACATCAAGATTTATCTTGAGAAACAGATGCCTTACTTTTAGGGATCACTGAATTGAAGAGTTCAAGAGGCACATCCAGAGACTGATGTAGCAAACCTAAGAATAAAACTACCTTCTTTGTTGCTACATAAAGAGGCTTAAGAAATTTAGCTCATTTCTTCACTGTTTTCTTCAGGAGCGATGAATCTTTCCCTCTACTGCCCCAAATAAACAGAACAACTTTGTATTCATCTGGAATATAAGAAACCCTAGGTGACTCAACATCTCATTCTATTTTTCTTTAGATACTATGTCTCACAGGAAATCACATAAAGCTGGCTGAACATCAGAATGGTGGGGAAAAATTAGGATAAATATACGATTTTGTTGTGCGTGAACTTAAGAATGACAAACCAGATAATTTTCTTTTAAATTAGAGAAAATTGTTATGTGTGAGTAATGCTTAATTGCTCCACTCTTATTTCTGAGAACAGGTATTTACTGCTGCAGCTTGAAACCTATCCAGGTATTGCAATTGCAACTCCTGAGAGTCAGAGTCCTGCCAAAGAAACTTTCGAACTGCATTACTCTGAATAGATAGACCTTTACTGATAGTAAACAACAGTGTTTCATAGTATGTTCTGCATGACCCAGAAAATACATATTTTCACATGTTTTTTTCTTGTCTTTCTGGGGACTCTTTACAAGACTAAAGTATTGAACTTTTTTTCTTAGCCCTCCTCCAGATTTTATGCTGCAACTCGACAAACTTTTTCCCTAAGAATTCAAAGCCTGTAAAAGAGGTAGGTGATAAATTTCCTAGACTGGAAAAGGAATTAGGGGCTTAAATAGGTGTGTCATTCTCTTTTCATCATTTTGTATCATTTCACAGCATCTGATTTCTCATTAACATTCAAATACAGGATATACAAGCCTATGTCTCACACATGAAGAGAATGTATCAGCTCTCCAACTAGAAAAGAAATTTAGGCATTCAGAGGTGGCATTGCAAATGAAATTGTGTAACTCTCAAACACGATGAATCAGGAAAGAGAAATTTAGAGAGGAGAAAATAAATCATACTGCAGACTCTGGGGAAACTGTTTTTAATAGTCACATTATGAAAACAAACTATTGTCACTAAAGAGCTGGTAGAAAGCAATAGTCAGGTGGTAAAATCAAACACTAGAGAAAAGAGGAGTGTTGAGAGAATTTTGTACACAAACTTGTGACAGCAGGGGAGGTCCAGGAATACTTTGAAGGAGAGGAGAAGTAAATTAGAAGGGCAACTGTGGGGAAAAAAGAGCACTTCTCATTCATACATTTATCTGCTTGAACCTGTAGAAAAATGGAAGTACAGCATGAGTTCTCCAGGTTTTTGCTTCTAGCAAACTGCAGCAGGTTCTAAAGAGCTCTATCACTGCTAACAAGATGATAATAATCCTTCTAGTCCTGATGTCCCATTCAGATGGGCCAGGTCCGGAGGCAGAAAGGGGCCAAAAGGACCACCACGCAACTCAGTGAGGAGCACGATGCAGCCCTGTCACAGGCAGGCAGAGCCCTGGCAGCAATGCCCATGGGGCTGGGGACAGCTCTGGAGAGAAGGCTGAGCAGGGCCAGACAGGTGGGAGATAAGAGAAAGGTTTTTCCCCATGAGGTCAGTGAGGACAGGGCCCAGGAGGTGTTGCTGACTCCTTCCCTGGAAGGTTTACAGCCCTCATAGGACAAAGCCCTGAGCAACCTGGTTTGACCCATGGCTGAGCCTGCTCTGGTCAGGGGGTCAATCAGGAGACCTCCTGAGGTCCTGAGTTATCCAGTGGCACTGGGTAGAGGGCTACACACAAGCAGGAAGTATGACTGGGAAACAAGTACTCTGTTCTTCATAAGGAGATGCCTAAGGGATTCTCAGTTACTTATTTTGAAGTAGACGTTTTCAGCAAGCCTGGCAGTTTCCAGAAGCAAAAGAAAATCATGTTTGCTGTACTACTACTACTACTATTATTGTACAGTATAATTAACAGACCTCTGTCAGCAACCACCTTTTGCTGCAAATGCAGCAGGGGAACAGCACATGATTTTCCCTACCCCTCTCTTAGGATCCCTCAATGTGTGTGGTGTTATATACCAAGGGAATAGCTTGGTACCCATAATGGCAAGGAGTGTTTCAGAGCACTTTGAGGAAGGTACTGTGGTGCAGGAGACTGGTACTCTGAAGATCCGCATGCTGTTTCAACCTCTGTATTTGATGAAGTTCAGCTTACCTAGTTGCAAAAGGAAGATGATAATGCTACTATCCTGGAGGGGAGAAAAACCTCTCTGTAAACTGAAGTACGCTTCATGCAAGCTCATCATTTGCTCCTGTTATTTTCTTCTTGTAAAATTGTTGCAAGAAGGGGCTTGTTTTGTTTTATTTTTGTATGGCACATGTACATGGAAGAAGGTAGATGGCTTGCCCATGAAGTTGACAAGGCAGTGACTTTGTCTAGATTTTAATCGCTGCAGACATGGCTCCATAAAATCAACAACAAACACTAGCAAACAACAAACAGACACAGCATCCAGCCCTAAATAAAACTCCATTAATAAAACTCACACATCATAAAATGTCAGCAAAAAGTAAGGAAATATTTCCAATAGTTCAAGTCAGGGTATAGGAGCTTTTGCACCAGGTCATCTTGATTATAAAAGGATGCTGCTACATGAGACATCATTTCAGCTGTCATGACAGTGGCTTGTACATCACTGGTTTTGATACAATTCAGTCAAAGTGTTTAGAGGATTTATGTGCATTATTATTAAAGAATGCAAGTTCAGCAGCAGTGGGTGTGACACATAGCTTTTATTAATCAAATATAAGACAAATGACATACTAAAATAGAATGTTTTAATTCATTTATTTCTGACAAAAAGCAATGAAACACAAAGACAGAGAAAAGTATTTGTTTTACTTACTAAAATACCAGAGATTCACCAAATCTTGCTCATACCTCCATTCTGAAGACTTAAAATATTTGAATCTAGAAAGCCTGGAAACAATTATTTTAATAGGCTAACCTTAACATGTAATTTCACTCTTCCACTAATGCCTTGATTCCACTAATTTCTTTCATCCCTTACCCATTTCTTAGTCATTCTTAGTTTTCCATTTCTTACCTTTAAAATCTCAACCAAAAGAAGCAATGGCACTTACCCCTCTCACTTCACTTGACCAATGTATTATTGGTACTTTCCATTTGTGTCATTCACCTTCAACCTTAACTCAAGGAGAAGAACTTGATCAAAAACTTGGAGTTCAGATCTCCAGAGAGGAGATACCAATACAATATTTGGATACATTCTGACTAAAATTTCTCCTATTTGTGCTACATCAGTGCCTGGAACAGACAGAGTCAGAAATATACAGGTAGTTTACTGGTTCTGGCCTAAAATACTTTTACTTGGAACTGGCCCAGAAGAGCAGTTCAGAATATGAAATCAGTCTGGCAATTAAGGAATAAAACAATTTATCTGGCAGCTTATAAAGTTCTCTATAGCCAGAACTCCATACACTGAAAAATTCTTCTCACACTAGTAATTTTACCTCATATAAATCGTGACAAGATGAGCCAGCAGAGCTAGAGTCTTTCCTCAGAGCAAGCCAGCACAGTGCACTTTTTTTTCCCATACTTACAATTCAGACTGAGGACAGGAGTGGATTGGGAACATCTCGCTCACAACTTTCCAGGGTTTCACAATACTCTTCTGCTTATTTCTGCTGGTGGACAAAACACACACATATACGTAAGAAAAAATACTAGCTGTAGTAAACTAACTAAGGGCAATTACAATGAGATTGTAGTTAACTGAGATTATTGAATTGCAGTGACTATGGACTCTAACCTCTGTCCTCGCCTTAAAAATGTGAACCATAAAAAGTCATTAAAAGTCAATAAAAAAAAAAAATCTCTTCTTTAGAAATGTGACTGGTTAGAGTGACAGGGCAGCAGAGGAAGAAGAAAGAGACCAACAGAGTTATGAAATGGAAGTGATCTGGAACTTCAGGGCTTGCTGTCTTTCATCTGCAATTGCATCAAAAACTCAGACACCTCAGACACATACTATTGAAGATCCTGGGAAAAAGCAGATTGACCCCAGCAAGGCACTTGTAGTGTGCCAGAATATTTCCAAAACAAAAGCCCATTGACTGAGGAGGACAGGGAACTAGCAATTCAGTCATTCAGCAACTTTTTGTGGCCATGGCACAGATTTTAAAAATCAAGAATTCAAATGAAATTTGCCAGCTGAAAATGGAGTTTGATGTACTTGAGGAGGAAGTACATCTGAAGCAGGGAATAACCTTTTTTTCAGCAGTCAATAAGGAGAGCAAATGCTTGAGAATCATCATCAGTCTGGACAAGCCAGGAATAGTTCAACTTGTGTTGTTAGAGTTTGTCCTCTTCGTAACTGTACCAACAATTAATACTCAGTAACAAAGTTCTGGAGTTTTAGATTTTGAAAGTGTGTTAGAGGAGAGAATGAAATAATTTCAACACTGAGATCAAATTCAGCAAACTGTTTAGAGCAAAAATCTGGAATCACCAGATACCACAAATACATTGAAGTACATTGCTGTACTTCAAAAAAAAAAGAAAGAAAACTAAAGTAAAGTAAACTTTTGGGTTCAGGCATACTTTATGACAACATTTCTACTTTTTGGTGTGAATTCTATTTTAACTAATTATTTCCTAGGAACATAGATTGCTTCATTTTGGGCTAAATCAAAAGTTCCCAGTTGATTTGAAATTAATATTTGGTGAACATAGATTTTTGACCAAAGGAAAAAGACAAGGCCAACCTTCTGCTTAACTCAGATCCAAGTCATATATTTGACAGGTTTATTTTTCCAGTTCGGTTACCAAAGGAGACAAACTCGACTATTTGTACTGCACTCCGATTACCACTTCTGATGTGTTTTGAGTTTATTCTGGCACAGATCCACTTACTGATGTTCACTAGTTGCTGAAATGAGGGCTAATACTCTAAAAGAAGGTTTCAGGATTATGAGGTGGTAATTACTGTGCACTACCGCATCTCTTCTGACTTTTCAAAGAAGAACCGCAAAGCATCGTATGAGTACTCTAATGTAGACTTAAACTGATCATTAAAACCTAATTGGTACTTAATGCTCCAGGAACAGGAAAAACTCTACCTCTAATACTGGAAGACATGCATTAGATCCACACCCACAGTGAGGAGAGCTGAGATTCATTTTGCTGTGACAGCTTGGTTTTAGCATTACAAATAAAATGTTTTGGTTTACCTCTTATGTTTTGTGCTTGCTAGGTTAATATCTGCCTTTCCAATGTTGGCTTATCCCCTGGGGTAACCTGGGACAGGTTAGGTCCTTACAAAGTAGACTAAAGCTCCCTAGAAATAAATTTCCTATCTACTGCACCTGTTTAGACAGTGCTTTTTCTTTCTCTACTCAGAATGGACAAGTGTTTTTGAGGCAGTTCTTACTTTTTGCCAATACCAATTTTATTCATTTCTATTCCTCAAGTGAAGAAACTTTTCCCATAAAGTCAGCTGAACTGGTTTTGGAGTTGAGTTGTGGGGTTTTTTTTCCCTGTTGCTGTTTATAGAATCACTTTTTATAGATGGCTATCATGGGAAGTTTCTGATGGTTCAATATCTGGAAAGCTTTTGTATTGATAACACCTTCTAAAAGATTTTTATTGGCCATTTCATTGAGGCAGTTGAGGTTGATAGTAAATTTTATTGGTGATATTATATTGGTGGAAATGCTGGAAGCCTGAACAAAGTTTCCTTTGTTTCTTGATGGTTTATGCCACTGATGATCAGCTGTCACTAAAATGTCATCACAAGCATGAATTTGTTCTATTGGACAGCTTCTTATACTGGACTCATTTTCATAACTGATATCCTTCATCTTTTTTTTTCTTTTTTTTTTTCCAAATATTACTTTTACTTCATGTAATGGCTACAGCTACCTTTAGGCAGTGGTCTGGGTATATTATGGAGACTTCCACTTCTGTGCCGATATTTGACCAGAATAGTTTCCTCTTTTGTCTTCTTAATTTTCGAAGAGGTTTTTGATGTGCTCTTTGCCAATGGAACTTCTGCATTTAGCAACACATAGGTCACAGTTAAATACTAAATATAAAATTGTTAGGGATTATTTATTATAAGAGCTTTGTATCAAACAAGTCATCTAAATCCAAGTGCTTTTCCAAATTCTAACAAATTAAAAAGATAATCTATTTTGTCTTTTATTATCTCAAGATGTAAGAAAGAGAAAATTAGTCCCAGAATATCCATTATAATCAGTCATAGCTATCAAGGAACTTCACTGATGTTAAGTATGAGGAATTTGGTTTTGTCACTCAAGCAGACAAGTTTAGATGTTTTATTCAAAACAGCCAGGATATGGGGGGACACTTTCTCCAATATATAATTTTAAAACATCTTTGGAAAAAAGGGGAGATATAGGAAAGATGAAGAGGATTTTTTTGCTCCATGTGACTTGCTGCTGAAATGGGAGGAATGCTGCCTAAAAACACAGCATAGGATCTGTGACTGCAAAGCTCCATGCAAAGCTGGCTTGTACTCCTTGAATGATGCAAAGAATATTTATGACTTTTTCATTTCAAGAGTAAGTTTTAAGAAAGGAAAGCAAGTAGGCCAAGATTTAGCTAGATGACTAACTTTCTGCCACAGGGAACACTTTCACTTTCAGGAAGCATTTGTCATGGTAAGTTTAAAAGTTGCTCATCAGCAGTCTCATTCTATGTTACACTACACCAAGACAAGTTACAAAACAACATAACTGCAAATATTAGCACCTTCCCTTTTGTCAAATAAACAAACTCAAATGCCAGGAGTTGTTGGGGTTTTTTCCTCCAGACGACCCAGGAGACTGAATGGCACTTAATATAAAAGCCCACTAGAGCGTGCCCTGGGAATGGGGCTCTCCAAATACTAGATGAGTACAGAAATTATCTTTGAGGACATTCTCTGTTAGGTAGTGTGTTGCTTTTGCGTGGCAAGGTTTTGGTAGCGGGGGGGGGCTACAGGGGTGGCTTCTGTGAGAAGCTGCTAGAAGCTTCCCCTGTGTCTGACAGAGCCAATGCCAGCCGGCTACAAGACGGACCCACCGCTGGCCAAGGCCAAGCCAATCAGCGCCTCTGTGAGAACATATTTAAGAAAGAGAAAAAAACAGTTAGAGAGAGCTTTTGCAGCCGGAGAGAGGAGTGAGAAGATGTAAGAAACTCTGCAGACACCAAGGTCAGTGCAGAAGGACGGGGAGGAGGTGCTCCAGGCACTGGAGCAGAGATTCCCCTGCAGCCCCTGGAGAAGACCATGGTGAGGCAGGCTGTCCCCCTGCAGCCCATGGAGGAAGGATGAGGGGGTGTAGAGATTCCACCTGCAGCCTGTGGAGGACCCCACGCTGGAGCAGGTGGAGACACCTGAAGGAGGCTGTGACCCCATGGGAAGCCCACGCTGGAGCAAGCTCCTGGCTGGACCTGTGGCCCCGTGGAGAGAGGAGCCCACGCTGGAGCAGGTTTGCTGGCAGGACTTGTGACCCCGTGGGGGACCCACGCTGGAGCAGTCTGCTCCTGAAGGTCTGCACCCCGTGGAAGAGACTCACGTTGGAGAAGTTCGTGAAGGACTTCGACCCATAAGTTTTTTTTAGTTATACCTTTTCTCTCCTGTCTAGAGAAGGAGGGGAGTGATAGAGCGGCTCTGGTGGGCACCTGGCCCCCAGCCAGGGTCAACCCACTACAGGTAGCAAAGACAGTTAGTGTAATAAGTGTCTGGTATTACCTTGGCTTCTTGGACAAAGTTGATTAAGAATAATCAGACCTGGGGAAGAGTGGCTGGAAAGCTGCCCAGCAGAAAAGGACCTGGGGGTATTCGTTGATAGCCAGCTGAATACGAGCCAGCAGTGTGCCAGGTAGCCAAGAAGGCCAACAGCATCCTGGCTTCTATCAGCAATAGTGTGGCCAGCAGGAGTAGGGAAGTGATCATCCCCTGGTGAGGCCGCACCTCAAGTACCATGTTCAGTTTTGGGCTCCTCAGTACAAGACAGACATTGAGGTGCTGGGGCATGTCCAGAGAAGGGCAACACAGCTGGTGAAGGGTCTAGAGCACAAGTCTTATGAGGAGCGACTGAGGGAACTGGGGCTGTTTAGTTTGGAGAAAAGGAGTCTGAGGGGAGACCTTATCGCTCTCTACAACTACCTGAAAGGAGGTTGTAGCCGGGTGGGGGTTGGTCTCTTCTCCCAAGTAACAAGTGATAGGACAAGAGGAAATGGCCTCAGGGGAGGTTTAGATTGGATATTCAGAAAAAACTCTTCACTGAATGAGTTGTCAAGCATTGAACCGGGCTGCCCAGGGAAGTGGCTGAGTCACCGTCCCTGGAAGTGTTTAAAAGACATGTAGATGTGGTGCTTAGGGACATGGTTTAGTGGTGGATTTGGCAGTGCTAGATTAAATATTGGACTTGGTCATCTTAAAGGTCTTTTCTAACCAAAACAATTCTATGATTCCGTGCTTCTGAGAAGTTTCCTTCTTCTGGCTGTGTATTTGCACTCCCCCACAACTCTGCAGTTGTGCCAGAGCAACAGTTTCTCATACTGAATTGTAAATCAGATCACAGAAGTGTTTTATGCTGAAAATAAGCCTTCAGAAGGGGCGTATTATGAATGGAGGTTTTTCATTGCACCATTCAAAACCCTTATTTCTGGCTGAAGAATAACACCAAGACCTCTCTCTTCAGTGAATACAAGCATGAAAATCAGGAGTTAAAACCAACAAAACTTCACAGATAATCAGTCTTTAGCTGAAAAAAATTCCAATGTCTTCAATTCCTTTAACTAAAATAATTTCTTTTTCTCCCAAATACAGGCTTTCAGTGACAAATATATCTTTTTAATGCTTTCATAATTTTTTTTTAATGTAATTTCTGATTTTTGAGAGGGAATTTCCAGTTAAAATGGCACCTTAGCCTGCATCTCAGTTAAAGTTGTGTGGGTTTGTTTTTGTTTTTGTTTTTTTTTTTTTAAAAAAAAAGGCTTTTTCACCCATCTAACAGCTTCCTTCATTTGTCTCTTCTTACTCTGTAACCCATTAAAACATCTTCATTGTGGAAGAGCTTGAAGACAAAGAAATAGACCAATTTTATGGTTCTGTCTTGTCAAAAAAAGGTAAAAATTGAATACATAATCTTTTACAAGACAAGCTGCCAAAAATTAACATATGTTTTTTTAGAATTGAGAGTTCCCAGGCTTAATATTTTTTTTCCAGAGTCAAAGTTTTCCAAATTCATTCTGAAAATAGAAGATAACATAGAATCAGAAAGAAAATAATTCACAGAACACCTTTGCATATCATTTGTTTTATGTCACCTGGCTGCAAAATACTTGATAATAAAAATAAAAAATAATAAAAAAGAAGCAAAGAAAAAAAGAGAATTAAAATTCAAAACTACTCTTGTAATTTAAAAACAAAACAAAACAAACAAACAAAACAAAAAAAAACCCCAAACCACACCAGACCCCAAACATGAAAACTTGTTCTATTTTAAACACTGCAAAACTGTAAAAAAATTTTATACTTTAAGGTTTCTGTATGGTACTTATTTTTTCCACTTTTCAATCAACTCATTTATGCACTCTTAAGTAAATTTCAGGGAATAGCATGTAATCCATGGCCGGCTGAGAAAAATGGATATCTTAAGATACAGCAAAGTTCTAAGCACTAGTAATTAAAAAAAAAAAAAAAAAAAAAGTATCATGCACAAAAGTCATTACTGCTGTTATAAGCTATGCATGAAGTTTTCTTGGTTTTTTTAGGTAATTTCACTGGATTAAAGTCTTTCAGAAAGCATGATAGCACTAGACCTTATCCCAACAGATATGACCTCTGAAAACAGTGTATGCATCATGGAAATACTGTACTTGATTGCTTTCTTTTCTTCACTACACTTCTGGGGGGTTTTTGCACTGTATTAAAGTAGTCATCCAAATCCTTAATTCCATACCTACAATTAACTTACGGGTCACGTTTTTTGTAATGTGTCCCAATTGGCTAAGTTTATGTTACCTAAACCATGACCACCTAAATCTAACTGTAAGACTTGGCAAGTCGAGCTGCTATCTCCTGGTGTATTTGATTAAAGGACGCTGTCCTATTTACTAAAATCTTGGGTGATGGAAAGGGTGAGACTATGTGCATGTGTGTGGAATGAAAGAGGGTTGTGAAATAGATTTTTTTTTTTTTAATATGTCTATATATTTCCAACAAGTTGTATTTTTACCATAAGAAGTTGTTGCTCTCACATTGTCTCCAATTCTGTGATATGGAAAACACCTATTTCTATTTTTTTAATCTTCATTAAAAAGGCATTTATGCTCCAAGCAACAGTAATGAAAAAGAGAAAAAAACAAAGGGGTTCTGGTTTGTAGTGTCTTTTTCTGCTCATTGCCTATGGAAAGGGAACATTGTGTGATGATGCACAGCACAATAAACTGTTTAGCAAATGAACACTGCCCTCTATTGGAAAAATAGGTACCTCCTCCACTACAGCTTTCTGCAAGGTTTTTAAAGTACTGCCATACTGAGCATATTAGCAGAATATTAGCCACAGTATGCTTATAGGAGGAAACAAATGGTCTATAAGTGTCAAACTTGTGGCATCATCTAGTACATCGTTCCAAATGTCACAGTATTACTGTTACAGGTAATATTAGAAGGACAAAAATACAAATGAGATATAGCTTTTTCTTTGATTAAAATGTGTATTCTGACAGAAGATTACACTGCAGCTCCAGGAACATAACACTCCTGTTTCCAGCCACAGTGAATGCTTTAGGAACCTTTCTGAATGTTAGCTTTTTCTCAATGTAAAATCCTTTCAAGACAGAGCATTTCATCTTGTTAGATGCTAATTTTGTGCCTTCCCTTCTTCCCCTTCCTCCCCCACCACACAAAGAAGAAATTTCTATACTGGTCTATACTGCAATATTTTGGGGGCAGCAAGAGCTCTGATACACTATTCTCACCAAGAAAAACCAGCTGTACTGGAATGAGTTTGCCAGAGGGTCCCTGGGGCAGGCAAGTCTGGGAGCACACGACAAACGAAGAGGGACTGAAAAGCTTGTTTGACCTAAGGCAGCTGTTAAGGGATTTAAATGTTATCTTCAACTACTTAATGCATAGTGGGTTACAGAGAAGATGGGTCACACTCTTTCTGGAGGTGCATAGCGGAAGGATAATGGGCAACATCAACAAGTTGTAGTACAAGAAATTAAGTCCAGGTAGATACAAGGAACTAACTCTTCACCAAGAGGGTGGACAAAACCTGGAGTTATCCGGAGAGACTGTGGGATCTCCATCCTTGGAGACATTTAAAAAAGTGAATAAAAAAAAAAAAGAGCTCAACAACCAAATGTAACTTCAAAATTGGACCTGCGTTTGAGCTGGGGTAGAAGAGGTGAGAGGAGTTAGCCAATATGACCCCAGAGGTTCCCTTCAGACTAAATCAGTCCATGATTGTGAATCACCATTGATATTCCTGTAAAAACACCCCAAGTAAGAAAAGGTCTTATTGGAATTTCATAGTTAAAAAGAACATGTTTACTGTACATAGGTATTTCCACAGGAAGATGGTATTCCTGAAAAACTGCAGCTTCCTTGATCTCCTGGGTTAAATAAAATGAACTCATTTTTTTATTTAGATATTTTTACCATTGTTGAGCCAGGAAGTTGTAGTCATGAAATATAATATTCATTGTCCGCACCCTACAGAACATAATTACAGCTGTCTTTTAACAGATTTGACTTACTCACTGCAGATGCAAATCCAGTATTCCAGATAGTTTCCAAGTAACACTGTTTTGATGACTTGCTGTTAATATTACAACTTTATTTCCATAGGAAGTAGCCTTGAAATAAGGACTTGTAAGTTCCCCACATTAAAAAAAAAAAAAAAATCTCCTAAAATCTTGCTTCTTTCCAAGCATGAATTTCCTCTTTCAAGCAAGTAAATGTTGGTTATATTTAGCTTAGCAGCACACTGCAGGACTACAGTTCCCATGCATCATCTTGGGCTTTCCAAGACAGGACTCTATGAACAAATCATACAGCATATAAACACTGAATCTGTACAAAGCACAGGTAAGATGTCCCAGACACAACAAACATAAAGAAATGCAAGCTGTAGAGTGGATCTGCAAACAGATGACATTCACTTCCTGAGACAACCAGACATTAAAAAACTTCAGACAAAAATTCTTCTGCTTTGGAAACCATATACTTGAATTTTCTCTGGTATAGCCTTTTATGGCATAAATGTAGTAAAAAACCACAGTGCTACTAGCCAAAATTTTAACATTATGTTCAGTCAACTGTTTTCTGGATCTTTATGATCCAGAGCTGTATATAAAGTTGGTTATCTCCCCCCCCCCCCCCCCCCCCCAATTTTGCATTTTCCCCTCAAAATTCTGCATTGTTCACCACCAGAGTGGTTCTCATAGAGAAGTTAGTAAGGAGCTTCCAAACTAAATTAACAAATTATACAATTAGACTGCAGATCTCTAGATCACCTGGCCTGCTGTGATAGAAATAGAATCCAGCAGACTGTACCACTTCCTGCTCAATTTGAATTAATTGTAGTTTTCCAATTTGTATCTGAAAAGGTGAGAAAGCTACAAACTTAATGAGAAATTATAGGTCCACTGCAATCAGTAACAAAACTCCTCCTGTCTTTTTTATGTCTAGTTTTGTATCTCTATTAATTAAGTTGAGAAATTAGTTTCTTTCTTCATGGATCACCAAGTTGGTTCTGTTAACAGAAGAACTCTCTATGACAAGAGCCAGGAGCTAACTTAGAGGAGGATTTCTCTGTTATCTCTTTTGGAACTATTCTTCCAGTTCTAGTTAAAGTTGAGTGGAAAGATTGTGAGATAGCATTTGCAACTGTTGGTATGTTTTCTTAATCTGCTCTGCAAGCAACATTGCTGATCAGTAGAACTGCAGAAGCTGTGAAATACAATTACTAAAGCAAATTCGTGTGTGTGTGTCCTTATGCGTCTTTCTCTTCATTAGTAGATAAACTGGGTGCAGGTTTCCGTACTTCAAGTGCCTATTTTGCATGAAAATCTAGTCTAGAAGTAGCAGAGAATGGTCAACAGCAGAAGGATACCAGCCTGTGTATTTACAGAATAATATCTAAAAACATATTTGGATATTCCCTGCACTTCTGTTAAGAGCTACATAAATCCTTATCACACACCTCCAATCTGAGGGGAGAATTTAGAAATTGTATGGCATCTTTCAAACATTCCCAAATTGCCAAAGATTCAAAAAAACAATGAAAGAGTTGTTCTATATTTTCAGCATGGATGTAAAACTGTTCATCATGAAGATTTATGAAGTGTTCCAGGAGATTCTTTGACTTTGCAATCAATACTCACCAGCTCTGAGGACTGCACCCTGGTTTTACTACTTTCCAAAGTGAGATAGGCAAGAAGGGGGCAACTTCCCATGGACAGATTCTGAGTTCCAGTTGCCATGGTAACACCACTCCACATTAGGAAGCTTTTATGAATGTTTTGGCTATTTTTCTATTCCTGCCTTTGCTTAATAGATCTTTAGTGTTCAGATGTTTAATTCACCTGGCAAAAAAATTTTGTCTTTTTAATAAAGCCCTGCTACACAGAGACTAAAATCAAATAATATATGTGTTCATTTTGTCAAACTTCAAAATATTTCCTTGCACAGAGGGAGATGTCCACTATGTCACGAAAAATTTCATGGTAACTTTCTTCTCCATATAGGAGAGGAGCTATAGTGTCACAACAGGCTTTAATCCTTACTCCTTTCTTGCAACCATCATCCATTTTCATAGTTTTTCCACTTACAACCATGATGGCTTTTTACAAGAAAGATTTGGGTAAAGAGCAGGACAGGAATATCTGCACAGTCATAGGCCAGTGCTTGGGAAGAGCTCAGGGCTAAGAGTCAGATGCTGTAAATCTGCTGGGCACTGTTCCACTGGGACTGTGTTTTATTTAACAAAATAGGGGTTTGAAAAAAAGCAGATATGCCATTAAGCATATAAGCCTCTATTCAAATCACCTTCCAGAATTATTATTATTTTGTTATGAATGGATGTAATTTTTGTTCTTTGCCTTTTCAAACAAAATTGTCATTCCTGCAGTATTCTTGAAACACAAAATAGCATACAAACACCGTAATTTTTATGGTATTTTGAATGTATTTTCATTTTTCTATTCATTTTGGTTTTACAAACAACAATGGAAATATTGCAAAGGAAAGAAAAGTGTCCAATGCCTAATATAAGTCTTAACCATAAACATCACAAAAAAACCCCCAAACCCCAAACATTTTCATAAAGCAGTAAATCCCAGAATTTTGAAAGCATAGTTGAGAAAATATAAGCTTCTGCTTAGAGCTTCAGTATTGCAGTACAGGTAAATGCCACAGTTACCTAAGAACAAATTCTTATCTGATTTGTTATACTTCTGGTAAATGCAGCAGAGTGTAATGGTTCCTGTCATGATAAAAGAAGAAGGTAGCTGTGTTTCTGCTAAAAAGGTAATTTCAACCCTGCAAAGATTACTTGGTCATATTGCTTGGTACTGCACCAAGAGCTCTAGACAGACAACACTTTTTTATTTTAGATATAAAAACATTATATGTTTTAACATATATATGTTAAAAAAACATTGATTGATATACACGCCTTTGCATTATTTTCTAGTGTTCTTTGCTAATATAGCAGGTGTGTTACTTTCTTCTTAAACTGCAGCAGAGATCCCAGAAACCTCTCCACAAGGACTTGTCAGTCTTTTCTTGGGAGAATCTCCACTGTTCACAGCCATAAGCAAATACAGTAGTGCTCATCCTGCACTGCATGTGATTGTCTTTCTTGCTATTGCCAGCCCAGTCACAATATTCAAGTGCAACATTAGTTGGAAACAATGTCAGATACCTTCTGTGCATTTCCACAAGAGACAGTCCCAGGACCCTTGGAGAGATCGGAGCTGTCATCCCCTGTATCATCTGTGCCTTCAAAGAAACAGGAGCTGGGCAGCTTCCTTGCAGTAACAGGGCAGCGTGATCCTGAGCAGTGAAGAAAGAAGAGAGCTCACATTTTGTTTGATTAACTCCCAAATGACACACACAGAGAACAATTAAGCAACAAGGAAGAAAAGATGGGAACATTCATAACTGTTCTAATTTCTGGCCAGGTTAAACTACAAGTCTAATTACTTCTCCCAATGAATATTTTTGTAAAAAGAAGGAATCTTCTCAAAGATTCCTGGTGACTGCACTGTTACACCCCCCCCCCCCCCCTTTTTTTTTCTCACCAAGATGGAAATGACATTTCTGAGTACATGGCTGTTGAAACCATGTTTCCACAATAGAGCAAACTTGGATTTGCTGCTCCTACTGCAAATACATGACACAACTCACTGATCCACTATAAACTTACTCCACCTTTAAATTAATTCAGATATAGGATAGTTAACTATGCAGCAGCTGGCTTTATAAGTGAAGCATCATCTGTCTACGCCATTATAATTTAATCTGGAAGTCAGAGCAAACTCTGTACTGGGCATTCCAGCTAATCTGAATGAAATTAAAGCATCTTCCTACACAAGATCAGGGGACAGTGCTGATGGTATATCTATCCATAGAGCTAGTGTGAAGGATTGGCAACATGAGGTGATGCTTCTCAATTCTTGTACAGTTCAATTCTAGGGCCAGTTCTGTTTAATATTTTTATCAATGATCTGAATGCAGCAATTGAATGCATTGTTAGCAAGTTTGCTGACGATACCAAACTAGGAGGTGCTGTTGACACTCTCCTGAGGGATGAATCGCCTTGCACATGGATCTAGGTAGATTGGAGCATTGGGCAATCATCAAGGACATGAAATTTAGCAAATCCAAGTGCCGGATTTTGCACCTGGAACAGAGTAATGTTGGCACAGGTATAAATTGGGAGTGGAGTGCCTAGAGATCAGCCCTGCAGAAAGGGATCTGGAGGTGCTGGTCGGCAGCAGGCTCAGTAGCAGTCAGCAGTGTGCGCTGGCAGCCAAGAGGGCAAACTGCATCCTGGGGGGCATCAAACACAGCATCACTAGCTGGTCAAAAGAGATGATTATCCCACTGTATTTAGTGATGATGTGGCCCCACCTTGAGTGCTGTCTGCAGTGCTGGGCCCCACTATTTAAGAAGGACATGAAGGTCCTTGAATGTGCCCCGAGGAGGGCAACGAAGCTGGTGGAAGGGCTGAAAGGAATGTCCTGTGAGGAGCAGCTGAGGACTCTGGGTTTGTCCAGTTTGGAGAAAAGGAGCTGAGGGGTGATCTCGTTGCTCTCTCTGGCTTCCTGAGAAGGGGAAGTGGGGAGGGAGGTGCTGAGCTCTTCTCCCTGGGATCCAGTGATAGGACACGTGGGAATAAGTCAAAGCTGTACCAGAGGAGGTTCAGACCTGACATTAGGAAGCATTTCTTTACTGAGAGGGTGGTGGAACCCTGGAACAGGCCTCCTAGAGAGGTGGTCAATGCCCCCAGCTTGTCAGTGTTCAAGAGGCATTTGGACAATGACCTAACATGCTTAACTTTTGATCAGCCCTGAAGGGGTCAGGCAATTGGACTGAATGATCGTTGTAGGCCATATCCTATTCTGTTCTGTTCTGTTCTATTCTATTCTTCACTTCACCTACCATAACCTTTCTTAATGGTGAAACTTGAGTGCAGAATATATTGGCCTTACATTGCATTAATAGAGAATCTATTCTCGTAACAAACGCAGCTTGGCAAATCCTAATGCACATCAGCTTTCTTAGTATTCAATGTTCTTTCCAAACCTATTTTTTGTCTTCCTGTATGTAGAACCTTTGAAATATCCATTTGACCAACCTTTGTTCATACACTTTAATGTCCTTTATAGCATAGATGTCACACTAGGAAAGTTACATTAAACACTTTCATCTATGATCCTAATATATTGTTCACCACTAAGGAAGATATAGGATCTGCATCTGAAGTTTCAGTGCTCCTATTCTATTAATAGGGAGATGACTTCTTTTTCTGTGTGTTCCTTGAAAAGGAGTATGTAGGTACCTTGATGGCTTTTTAAAACCAAACAGAAGCTGTCCAAGTTAGACAAAAGCATCTATGAAATTTTATTAATAATTAGTAAAAGAAAACCTCCTTATTTTTTCATGTTATCAGTACCACAGTAGAGAAAAATCTGTAGACATGCAGCTGAGACAGTTCTGCTATATCACAGAATCAAATCCTAGTGCACAAACTTACATATTTTTTAAAAAATAATGTATTCATGAGCTTCTTTCTACATTTTTGCCTATAATATTGAAGTAGAGAGACAAACTATTCATTCTAAAGGTTTCCTATTATGGTTAGTCCCTATGCAAAAGTATAGTATATAGCACAGTATGACTATAACCTATCTGCCGCTTAACTGATAAAAAGTGAAGTCAGAAGAAGGATTAGAACCCTGCTTTTCATACTCCAGAGTTTGAATTGTTCAGAGTAATCAGTGAAGAATCATTCCCTTCATATACTGAATTTTGATATTTTGCTTTTAGATATGAGGCTCCTTGAAATTAACATTACAGTGCTGAACTTCAACTAGAAAAATGCAGACTCAGCTACTGTAAGAAATCTCCTTAGCAAAAGTATTATGCCTGCTAGCTTTATACTCAGGCATTGGGTTCTAACAATGGTTGCACGTAAGAGTCATTTATCACAGAATAATATTTCTGCTACTGGATGACATTTCCATTACAGGGGTCAAAACCCCCAGCCAGCTTCCCCCAAGTTATATACAGACCATGACATCATGCAGTATGGAATATCCCTGTGGTCAGCTGGGGTCAGCTGCCTTGGCTGTGTCCCCTCTCAGTTTCTTGGGTACCCCCCACCTTCTCGTTGGCAGGGCAGTATGAGAAGCTGAAAAGTCCTTGACTGCTTGGCAACAGCTAAAAAAATCCATGTGTTATCAACATTATCCTCATCCTAAATCTAAAACACAGCACTATACCCACTACTAGGAAGAAAATTAACTTTATCCCAGCTGAAACCAGGACACTGTGTTATCTTCGTTTCCTGTCCATAAGGTATATCAAAAATTTCATGACTGTCCATTCATTAACACGTGTTCTAGGAAGAGGGCTTGACTGCAAAAGTTACAGTTTTGGTGCTTTCTGCTTCCTTTGCCTTCAAGAAAATTATCACACTTCCGTTTCTCCTGTAGCTGGGCTTTATCTTGCATCAATTTTTATTCTTGCCTACAGGCTGGAAAATAACTTTCTTACTAAATGTGCTAAATTAATAACTACTAAATTACTAACTTGATTACTAAATACTCTTGGCTACTTTCATAAGAATGTGGAAGAAAGACCTTGAATGAACTTATTATTCATAGGCATGAATTTTATAAATTCAGTTTAAAAGAAAGGCACTCACAGAAGGAATATATTTATGAATGTCAACTGTCTTCCTAACCAGCTGCACTACTTTATAGACAGAAGTAGTCAAAATGTTTTCACAGATTATGTAAAAAACCTGTTGCACCAGTTGTCAAGGACTTTATTACACTGAGGACAACCTGTACAGCAATGTTTAAGGTTTGACTCAGATCTTCATACATAGGATTAGGGAAAAACTGGTACTGTCAGCAATGTACCTTGGCATCACACTGATATTTCAAGAGCAATTCTGTGCCATATTTTCAAAAGTGCTTGAAGACGCAATAGGCACAGTGTGGGATTTTCAGTAGCTGAATGTGTCTTTGAAATGAAGGGGCATGATGCTCCCACAATGCTGCAAACCTCACTAATTACCTCATTGCCTTTGCTAATGCTACAATGCATTTCAATTATGGCCCTCTGACCATTGAAGATGAGCCATTATTCTCTTTTGTTGATTTGATCTGGTTAAATTGTAAGAAACAAATAACAATTATATCATCCTTGCCTTATCTGAATATATGTGTCTGCAGGCAAAAATCAATGTGATGCCTCAGTATATAGTACATATTATTTTTCTCATTCTGGGGCCTAGAAGCATAGCCATGTGAGTGTGCTTTTGTGCTTTTACACCATACAGAATAGGAGACAGTCCATGTCTCAAAAATAATCAAAATAAGCAAACTAGATTATAAACTTGAGTACCAAATCTGAATTAGGATTATAGTTTCCCAGAGAAGGAAAAGAGAGGTCATGGTATTTTTGTAAGGTGACAGAGGAGATCTGGACAAATTTACTAATTTCTCCAGAATCCCAGACCACATGTTCTGTCTTTTGTTTGTGTTTTTCACCACAAACAAAAGATAGAAACTGTACAAGGAACAGTCTGCTTTTACCACTACACTTTTTTGAAAGCCTATTTTGAGATAGCTGTTGTCTTTGATTTCATCAGATAGCAAGATGGAAGCAGAAATAGTTAGCAAGCCAGAGGACTTGATCAAAATATGCAGCCAAAATATCAGAACTGAATACTCCCTTGCACATTGTTCAGTGTTAAATCTGTTTTTTCTTATCACCTGTAATTCCTAAAGTAGATGTCTGAAAAATGTCTTAGTGAGACTGTTAGATGTACATAATGAGTCTTCAGTCAGATTTGGCCCTTAACATTTTTTTTTCTTTAGACTGCTCAGCATCACAGAGAAACTGTTGAGAAATAGCTCCTGTTTGTTCCTTCAGAGCATTTGGTTATATGGCTTTTGATAGAAATCCCTAACCCACTTCAAAATTTATATTCTAACTTTCTCTATTAAGGTATTGGTAAGATGGGACTTCATTATGGTAGCCAAGAATGCTTTGAGATTTTCTGTAAATACCCTATTTAACAGTTGTTGCTATTTCTGTCATTTTGGAAGACTGCATTACCACTCCTCAAAAAACATGATTGTCTTTGAAAGCAAGTACAGGCCTGAGCCACCAGCTGCAAAGTGGAAGCACCTGGTGGAACATCTAGGCTTGTTTTCTATTGCCTATGTCATCATTTCTCCATACTTCAGAACAGTTGCTGGTGCCAACCACTCATCTGGATTGATAGCCTCAGGATCAGACACAAGTACCAGTATATCACTGAAGTGGTTTTAGGAGGTGGTTTATTCACCGTAAAATTGTGATGTATGCTCCATTAACATTACCTGACTGTTCCCATTCAACTTCCATGGTGTCTCTCTCAATCAATGTTTTCAAGACTTTAAAATGCATAGTAGTTTTTGGTATCGTCAATTTCATCTATAGGTGATGCAAATACATACCTTGCAACCTTTCCAAATGCAAAGAAGCATTTACACTTTTCCTACCTGATTTTGAGGAATTCTATTCATCTCTGTTTCTAACCTCCTGTACTGATGTGAAGTTTCCTTTACTTCTGTGAGGGTTTAAAAAAACCTTCTTGCTCTTTTCTACCTTTTTCCATATGTATATTTAGATATGATTTCCCAATTTTCTCTCATTCTTATTAATTTCCCTCATTCTTCTGTATCTTCTGTATTGGGGGTTTGGGGTTTTTGTTTGTTTGTTTGTTTGTTTTCTAATTGCTGCTTTCCCCTGAGGGAACCTGAGGCATGCTTTAGCCATAGCTGACCTTTAGAAGCTGACTTCAACACAAGTATCCATCTGAATACAGAGGGACAGCTATTGCTAATGATGCTCCCAACTGTCACGCAGAAGACCTTTATTCCTATGTAGGTCCACTTGTTGTCTACTTCCTGCATTGCTCCAGTGGTGTCATTAGACTGCAACCCCTTATCTAAGCAAGACAGGAGAGAAAAAACTCTGTTCTCACAAGCTTGACCACTGCAACGAGAAGAAGTAAAGTGGCAGTGGCTGTGAAAAGCTCAGTAAAAGGGTATTTGAGTGGACACAGAAATTACTGAAGAGACTTGCTAGGTGTACTCTTCATCTGCAGTCTGACAAGTAAAGGGAAATTAAACAGCAATGATTTAAAATTTCAAGCAAACATGAAGTGCTTCTGATATGAGTGAATTTCACTTTATCCACTACATGAAAAAACTATTTCACTGTTTCATACTCATGTTTTGGTTTTGATGTGTATTTTGATATGAAAGCCTGATTTCCCCCTAAATAAATGAACACCCCAAATGAAGATGTTTACTTGAAAACAGATGTAAAAAAAATTTTAAAAGACCTTAAGATATTACAGAAGCAGTGATTAAAAGCAAGAGTTGTGTATTAAAGAGACAGTGGATCTCATCAAAGACTCAGTTTTATTTTCTTACTAGGAGATGTATTTCTGCACCAATATCACTAATATTATTAGGTCTGATCAAAGGATAACAGAAACCTCATGTAGTCTTATGTTATTGAGAAAGTGAATAGGCTAGAATGAGCCTAGACTAAACCAAAGAAAACCAGCTTTTTGAAGTGTTCCTCTTATTTCACAACTGCTATAGAAAAGATAGATTGAGAATTAACCAGATGTGCTAGATAAAATATAAGTGAAATAGTGTTCACTCTACCGGTGGGGTAGTCATGTGCCTTCTGCACCTGGCAGGAAAGAATACACATACCAAATAATTCTCATGGCCAATACAGTTATCTTATCAAGAGCAAGTAGTACATGGTGCAGCAAAAGGAAAATTCTCAACCAGATCCCAGAGATGATAAACAGCATCGTAGGGAATAAATAATGCAAGTAAGGATTTACATGACACAACTATGCGAACAAATAATACAACATTATAACCTGCAACTATTAAACTAATATAATGAATGCTTGCAACGAATTTGTTCTAGCACATTCTGGTCAGATCTGTTGTTATGTTGTGGGTTTGAGCCCCATATTATGTGCTAAAAGGACTGTCTGGTTTAACCGAGGAGACAGCTAAAACAACCACACAGCTGTTTACTCACACACATGCACACCCCCAGTGGTATGGGGGAGACAATCGAAAAGAAAAAGGTAAAACTCATGGGTTGAGATAAAGACAGTTTGATAGTATAGAAAAGGAAAATGATAACAACAATAACAACAATAATAATAGAATGTACAAAACAAGTGATGCACAGCACGATTGTTTACCACCTGGAAGCAATGCTCAGCTAGTTCCTGAGCTGCACCACCTCCTGGCCAACTCCCCCAGCTGTATATTGAGCATGATGTCATATCGTATGGAATATCCCTGTGGTCAGTTTGAGTCAGCTGTCCTGGCTATGTCCCCTCCTAGTTTCTTGGGCACCCCCCACCTTCTCGTTGGCAGGGCAGTATGAGAAGCTTAATAGTCCTTGACTGCTTGGCAACAACTAAAGTATTAGTGTGTTATCAATATCATTCTCATACCAAATACAAAACAACACTATACTAAGTGCTAGTAAGAAAATTAACTCTATCCCAGCCAAAACCAGGACATATAGAAATGATAAATCCATTTAAGCAACTGTTGAACTTTATTGATATTTCATAAGCTCAATGGACTGAGCATCCTATCAAACAGGAAAGCTGACAAGTTACTTCTGTTTGCACCAGTATCTATGTGCTGGCAGGGGAACCACCCTGAAAGAAGCCACAGGAGTGGCAATATATGAAAAACATCATGACAGTGACAAAGAACATTCGGGAACAACCAGAATGAAAAATAAACAATCTAGCCATGTTTATCTGTACTAAAATACAGACATCTTTGCAATTACTAAAGCCTACCCATAGACACGCAATATCCATCATCAGCTCAGTGCTTCAAACTTGAAGGTGACTGGAGTCTAAACTGTGAAATTCAACCAGTTGCTAAGAGCATATGCAAACAGACCTGTAGTTTCAGCCTTGTAACAGTTTTTTCTAATATTACACAGAATTGAAGAAGACATAAAAATATACTCAGCTTTGAGTTGTCAAGGGCTAAGTGCTCTGAAAATCCAACAATATTTCCTTCAGCTGTAGTGTAAAACAGAGGTTACTTTAAAGCAAAGCTGTCAAATAATGCCCAGGCTGGGCTTAATAAAGAGTTTGCAAAACATAATGTTAAAAGCAATCTGTTCTTAACTGCTCTTTAATCATTACAAATGTACTGTATGTTTCTGGAAACAACAGTGGTATGCTAGCCTATTAAAATCAGAGTGAAAATGGCTATAACTAATGAATATAATTTGACTTTTTTGCAGGGTGGGTAAATAGATATGTTGCTCTCACGTATGTGAGGATAATAGATATCATACCTGAGGCAGAAGGAAGAAGAGCACCTGGAGCTACAGTTTTATTCCCTTTCATCTACTTACAATGCAATCCAGCAGTCAGCTCTTTAATATTTCCAGATGTGATACCAAGTATTACTCTGTGATGGGAAGCTCTTCTATTCCCAGTTTTGGAAAACTCCATGTAACTTTTGTAACAGTAGCATTGACAGATCCTAAAATTAATCTGGATCTAGTGTTATTAAAAATAAATGTTTTAAATGCGTCACTTCCTTTTTTTTAAGAAGGTACCCCATTAGGATTTATTCAGCTCAATATGTACTACTGAAGCTTTTCTGTCGTCATCAAGGATAGTCATCAGTTATCTTCCGCAGCTCTAAGAATAGTTTAAATTTGACTAAAGCAAAACACTGATTTTTGGAATTATAAATATACATTATTCTTAGTTGCATTCCCATTCAAAAATGAATAAAAGCTGAGCAATAACATTGGGAGGAGAAAATACTCCACTAAAACATATTAGTATTAAAGTACTGAGCTTAGCAGTGCACTTAGCACTTTCAAATAACCAAAGAACAAAAATTGCCTTAACATCAACTGCTGCAGCTAATGAGCAGAAGCATCTTTTACAGACAGAAGTCATGGTCCCATCATGAGAGGCATGCAGGTAGATCAGATTGGCTGCAGATGTGCAGCTGACTTCAAGGGAGCCGCATGCGCAGCAACAGCTGCAATTCTTTGCAATTCAGTACTGAACTTTTATTTGAAAACACTCATCTATAGCTTTCTTCTTTAAAGGATAGGTCTATCTTACAGACATATAGGACCTATGGAGAAAAATCAGTTTATTTCTTTCGCTGACTCTGTAACAGCAGTGAGTTAATAAATACTCATGGAAGTGAAAAATGATAATTTCAACTACAATTAGGAATAGAAGCAAAGAAATTATGTTTGCCAAATGAAAATCAACTAAGTTTTTACATTAAGAATTCTTATTTGCCAGCTTCTAAAGAAACATTACCAACAAAGCAAAGCATATAGCAAAATTTAAATTATTTAAAAAATGTGCAACTGTGTCTTCAGAGGGAGCTAAATTATATTGCCATTAAACTTTAAGGACTCTTCCCAAAAGGACTAGATCTGTAGTTCTCTTAGCTGGAGTTTTGCCAAGTCTTCATGTGATTACAGCATTAAATTCTAAGGAAAAAATAAATTTGGGAGAAATGCATTGCATCAAAATGAATTTAAGGGAAATACCAACAGGAATAAAGAAAGTACAAAAAAAGATTATTTATGATTTGCAGTCATGTATCCGAAACGAATAGTTATCAACAAAGGTCTTATTTTGGAACTAAAAAGTTTAACAAATGTACATATTTGTATTTTTGAAGATTCATTCATGCAGCAAACTTGTACAAATTGATAAGTCTTGAGGGTTTTGTGCACTCTGAAAAAAAAGGAACAACAAGTGTTTATTCCAATTAGCTCTTGAAATCTGTTTCAGTGCTGATTATTTCTGTCACACAGTGGGAAATCATGAAAACTGAAGCAGTATTGGTTACAAAAGTACTAGAAAAGGAAATGAAGAGAGGCATAAAATTTAAAGAATTGTTGTTTACTTGTAAAGCAAACTTCAGAAATGCCTTAAAGAAAAAAAAGTTTCCTTTTTAAGCTTTCGCTTCAGACTTTTGTATGAAAAGAATATAAGAAACTTCAAAGGAAATATGTCTTCATAAATTTACACAAATTCTATAAGCAGAGCTAGAAAAGTTATACAAGCATATGTATACAAGAAACAAATATCAACTCTCACTCATATAGTGCCCAATAATCCTTGAATCACTGAAGCCGTAGTAAAATGGCTCCAGCGGCAAGAAGGAGGCCTACCATCTGTATCCTGTAAATATACAGAACTGGCTGCTGCTTGAAAAAAAGGGAGGGCAATGGGAAGAAAGCTAGGCTTCAGAATGAGGATATGGTGAAAAACCTATAAATGGTCTAAAGATCATGGAGGGTTCAGGAGAACTAACAGAGATTCAAGGTTGTAGGATGGAAAAAGTACAACATTTTCATGTCCTTTGCAGTAGAGACAATAGAATTTAGTAAAGACAAACACGTGATGGTTCAATATAATTTGAATATAGATGTGCAAAAATGACACCCCCCAATTCCTCTTTAATGTAATAAAGAATTAATGTAGCATCTAGTTGCAATTTCTTAAAATATATCCAATTCCAAGGACATGCGCTGTACAGAATTACTTACACAATTTATAACACCTATTTAAGCTGACATTTTTCTTCTCAGTTTTTTTCATGTGGAGCATTGTCTCGATTCTACAGGTGAGATGTCAAGGTACAGAGATGTTAAAGATGAAAAATAACATGGGTAGCACTAAAGAAATCCCTGAAATTAGTATAGTGTAACAACTTTGAAGAAGTATGTAATTTAGCAACAGATAACTTGTATAACTTGATCTCAAATTAAAGTAATAAAGTACATACACAAAAAAAACCCTGAAATTTTATTTAATTTTGGATAAACAGGTAAGAAATAATTTGTGTGCTGTAAACCAATTATTGCTTCCAGATCTTTCAGAAAACAGACATGTATTTCAGCAGGGGGTTTTGTGTCTATTGCCTTCCATGCATTTATCTGTTCTCTGCTGCAAACAAAGCAGAAATTTAGATTTTTTTTCCTCTGTTCACTGTTTTTCTTGACTTTTCCTATGCCTTATGATACTGTTTCTCTCCGTTACTCCCCAGAGGAAATTTTCAGGCTTTTGAGTGGTACTGTAAAGGCAGAATGTGCAGCTTTGCACCAGCAATACTCTCTTCAATGTGTAAGGCTACAGAAACTATCATTCCTAAAAATTTTTTTGCAGAGTACTCAGATTACTGCTAGTCTTCAGGAAATGTTAAATTATATCAATTGGATCCTACAACAGCCCCCAATCTAAGCTTTTTTCAGTATTACTGTACAGTTGTCTCTTTTTAGGCACCTGGTGCAGGATGTGCTATGCTTGAACTACACATACTGTTTCAGTTTTAAAAGAGCAGGAGGCCAGAAAGGGACCTGAAGAAGAGACAGGCTGATCCAAAGAAAAGAACCAAGAAATACTTGAATTTTTATTATCATGTTTCACAACAAAAACTGAATCTGAGACCTCAGGCAAGGTCAAAAATTTGCTTGCTAGTTAGTGAAGGCATAGAATCATAGCATCATAGAAAGGTTTGTATTGGAAGGGACCTCAAAGCCCATATAGTTCCAACCCCCCCCTGCCATGGGCAGGGACGCCCTCCACTAGACCACATTGCCCAAAGCCCCATCCAACCTGGCCTTGAAGACTTCCAGGGATGGGGCATCCACAACCTCTCTGGGCAACCTGTTCCAGTGCCTCACCACTCTAACAGTAAAGAATTTCTTTCTAACACCTAATCTAAATTGACCCTCCTTTGGCTTAAGGCCATTACCCCTTGTCCTGTCACTACATTCTGGACTCGGTCCAACAGCTCCATGTCTTTCTTCTACTGGGTCCCCCAGAGCTGGACGCAGTACTTCAGGTGGGGTCTCACAAGAGCGGAGTAGAGGGGCAAAATCCCCTCCCTTGACCTGCTGGTCACGCTAGTTTTGATGCAGCCCAGGACAGGGTTGGCTTTCTGGGCTGCAAGCACGCATTGTCGGCTCATGTTGAGCTTCCCATCAATCAATACCCCCAAGTCCTTCTCCTCAGGGCTGCTTTCAATCCATTCCTCGCCCAGCCTGCAGTTGTCCTTGGGATTGTGCCGACCCACTTACAGGACCTTGCACTTGGCCTTGTTGAACTTCATGTGGTTTGCACGGGCCCACCTCTCCAGCCTGTCAAGGTCCCTCTGGATGGCATCCCTTCCCTCCAGCATGTCGACCACACCACACAGCTTGGTGTCATCAGCAAACTTGCTGAGGGTGCACTCGATCCCACTGTCCATGTCACTGACAAAGATGTTGAACAGTGCCGGTCCCAGTACCAACCCCTGAGGAATGCCACTCATCACTGTTCTCCACTTAACATAAATCTAAGTAAAATATTTAACTATATAAACCTACTCTTCCATTCACAACACACACATGGCTATATAGAAAACACTTGTATGCACTTATGAATTACACCTTTGATGAACAACACTGAAAGAGCAATGTTGTCCTGTATAGACCAGCTCAGCAAGTAAGGCCCCTATGTGCTTGCCTTCGTGGGCCTACTGCTTTTGTATACAAATTTCTTTCAAAGGGATCCTTTTTAATTCTACTAGAGGTACTGTCACAGCACACTTTATCAGACAGATTTTGTCAATTTCACAATCAAAAAGGTAAAGAAAAGGTTCAGATTAGTAAACACGGAACACTATAAACATCTCAGTGGCAGCCCTCCTGCAGAAACTTTTTGTTGCAGTGGATGTACATGAAATATTTAGAGTTTGCTAGAGCTCTAGTAGGAAGGCTTTTATTCCTGCAAAAGGGGATGTAGCCAGGAGCTGCCTGCTGGCTATACACTCTGGGATGCTCTGTTTGTTGTGGGCCATGGCTCCCCTTCCCCTGTACTTCTCACGAGCTGCCACACACCAGCCCTCCCCTGAAAGTTCCTCTGGCTGATGTCTAGCAGAAGTGGAATCATAATTGTCTTTCATCTGGGCACTAGAGGCAGTTAGATAGGATTTTTTAAGTGCCTAGGACACATCACTCTGTGTATATCACTGGCATAGTAGCCGGGCTGTTGCAAATGAATAGGAGACATGAGCAGAAAAAATTAATAAATAAGGAAGTCTGATGGACTTATGTATTTTCTGTCTTGTCTTCTGCATTGGCATTTCAGTTTAGTCTGTGACTTCTTTTTTTAAGCTGTCAGAGTAGATTTTGTGACATGTCAAGAAAAAAATCCAATTACTTTTATTTTCTGTTTCCTCTGAGTCATGTTGGAGCAGTAAGGCAGTGTTGTCATGTTCCTCCGATGGAAGAACACAGCCGGCTATGAATAGGATGCTGAGAAAATGATGGAACATAAGTGTGCAATTGCAGTCACTTGTATAGTCAATTGGAAAGAATATGAATCATAAATGATTTGATTATATCTTTCTAAGGCCTTCTACCTTTGTAATGCCATTGCTGACCAACAGAGAAGAGAACACCTTAACATTTCTATCAATATAAACATGCAAGCAGGGGATTTTTAACACAGTTGCCTCTGTGGTGAATATGCACTCTTGTCACTTTATGCTACACAAGTAGTAGATGTGCTCAGTATTTTCAGCAAAAAAAATTGGAGCTTCTTTCACATTTATATGTAAGTATGGGCAGGAAAACACAACCAAGAAGATGCCTGTAATTTCACACAGCAGAAGTGGCCTGGTTTGAGATAAGGAAAAAAAAGGCATAAAAGAGAAAGTATAGGATTAGGTTCATGTTTTCTTCTGAAAATCCATATGCTTTTCAAACTTTTAGTAAAACACTCTATCATACAGACACTTGGGAAATGCAAAGTTATCCTTAGCTAGTGAACACCTTTTTCTGTGTAAGTCCAGTTCAAATATGTTCATTTCCATGCCTTTTTAAAAGAAATCTATACAAAATAGATGACCACAGCTCCAAGTCAGAACAACTCTAACCATGTTTTAAGAGTATCCTATATCTCCAAGACTAGCCTGAACATATATTTCTATTCTTGGCACTTGAACAGGAGACAGCATTTTTTTTATCAGTACCTAAATGAACATCAGACAGCAGCAAACCTCATCCAGCAGTCTCATACAAATATAAATGAATTAATTAATGCTAATATTGAAGCAAACCTCACATGAAAGCCACTCAAAGACAGAAAAAAAAAAACAACTGCCCTCCCCCAGAAATCCATGAGTTCTTCAAACTCTTTGTTTGTTTGTTTGTGTGTTTAACTAATAGGGACCTTACAGCCTAATCAGACAGCATCCCTTATGACTAATGTGTTCCTTCCCAGTCTTTTGTTCTACCATCATTATACAGTGCAAAATCCAATGGGCTGCTACAGCTGCTCAAATAAAGTAGGATCTAAGTGCATCATAAGAGAGGCAATCCAGGTAGACAACAAGGCTTTCAAGGGAAGTGCAGGGCTCTGTAAATAAGAGCACTTTGGGTTTTGGGGGTTTTTGTTGGTTTTGTTTGGTTTTGTTGATTTTTTGGTTTTGTGTTTTGTGGTTTTGTTTTTTTTTTTTTTTTTTTTTTTTACCTGGGGTTGCAGGGGACATCCTGTACTGCTAGGGCCACTGTGCAGCTCTCAAGAAGACCTCCACAGATTGTGGTGCATGGGCTGTTAGGGAGATGGGACACCCTGATCACAGTTTCCTTCATCCATCCAACAGGCCATGAAGGAAAGTCAAGCCAGCAGCTGCCAGAAAAGTAGGTAAATTCCCAGTGGATTTGATGAGATATACCTTCCTACAGAATCTTGAGAGGATTCCACAAGACCTTCCTCAAAATTGAGCCACCCTTTGAATATTGCAAATATTTTGAAAATTATAACTGAAGAAAATATTATTACTTTGTAATTTTTTCACCCAGCAGTGTTCTCATCCAGAAGTAGTCTCAACTACAAATTGCATGAGGCACTCAAAGAAACAAAGATCAAAGCTACATGAAATTAAGCCTTTTCTTTTAAAAATACCAGATTTTTTTTTGCTATTATATCAAAGTAAAGTGTCAGCGTTTTGATTTTTTGTACCAAAAGTCCATTTCAAGGCATAGAAATTATGACCGAACTCAGATTTCTCAAAAATACTGGGACTTCCTTGAATATTTGGTCAAGATAAGTTTCTTGTGATAAGAGCTTTAATGAGTTACCTCATGTGAAATGCTAACAATCAGACAGCTGGCACATCCCTCAAACTGTGATGAGGTTAGTTGTTTTGTTAGCTGATAAAGATTACTTCAGAACCCCTGGGAAGCATCCAAATTGTTAGCGAGAATTTATTTCAGACTTGGATGAAAATCCTCAAACTGACCATGAGCTGGCTCCAGCAAATGTGCAGATCCATTCTCAGAAATAATTCCTCTAGACAGGATATTATTTTAGCTACTTTACGTTATGTAGATCTTTGTGTTCCAACTGACTTGGAGGAGAAGGATGAAGTTTTGCCACTGCATAGTTCAGTTTTTTGATTTTCTTTTTTTCCTTTTCCCTTTCAAATTCTGCAAAAAGAGATTAGCAGAAGAGGTTAAGGTTGCTGACATACATTGATTGCTTGGCAGGATGGTTTCAGCTGTCTCCTCCTAAAACCTGCATGCATTTTATCCACAGAAGTATTTCGTCACAGCTGTCAAGCTTCCCCTACCTTCCCAAGTAAACAGTCAGAATGATTTGTAGAAACTAGCTGTAACTCCTTGCTCAGCGATGCAATATGTGAGGAAAGGTTCTTGAAAAATAGAAGATTAAACTGATGGATCACTTGAACTGAAAACTGCAGGGTCAGATCCATCCCTGGTGTAGCTCTACTAGCAGCAGATGAACTTGGCCTGCTGTTGTTCAGCATACTTGTTATACCTGGGAGTGTGGGCTGAATGTTAAAGGCACAGTGCAAATACCTGCTGACAGCCCTCGGCTCAGTCAAAAAAGGAGAGGACTCTACTCACCAGTTATTTTCATGCAAACTTCCTAAATTAGCAGATTTGAAGAGTAGAATTTGGCCTACTATGCAAACAGAAACACAGTAGGTAACAGTGTAACTAGATGTAGATATAATTCAACATAGAGAAGGACGCGGTAGGAGAATAAACATTCCAAGTATTTGACATAAAAAATTGTAGGTTCTGTACCTGCAGAAGGTTTGCAGATGATGAGTCCTGGATCTGGGCAGCTTTTAATAGAACAGTGTGAAGCTGGCAATGAAGTACCCACTCCTGCTCTTTTATGCGTCCGGAACATGTCTGTTTTCCCAGTTCCTCCTCTGCTTCTGTCCTAAAAAACATGTGATCTGTTTTCATAACAGGAAAATAAAAATCACTAACTACATTTTTAAAAGGAGCCATCCAGCTTTTGAAGAAGTTGTTGTTTTCTTTGGCTTTTTTTTTTTTTAAAAAAAAGGCCCCATCTCCTGAGAGCTGTTCCTCTGTATTTTTATTTGGTGTGCCTGCAAGAAAACCCATGGTATGTCCCTCCCTGCACCTTCCTAATGCCCTCTCCCTCTTAGATGCAATCTACACATCTCAAAGCAAACAAACCATTTCCTGCATGACCACACAACCCACCTTTCTCTGTCCTTATCCTCCCTGTCTAAAGTGCAGCTCATTCATTCGCCAGGGGCTGACAGCTTGGATGCTTTAGGCCCATCCCCTGCCCTGCTGAAGGACACCCTCACCCTGAATTCCTGTACACTCTCCAAGGCTACAGCATGGGATGAAAGAATTAAATAGAACGGAGAGCACGGGTTTAAAGAAAGGGAGAGTATTTGAATTAATGAAGCTTATCCACATTTCCAGCTATCACTGTTTCTAGAGATGCTTGATCCACAGCACAACCTCCCCAGTGCATTTTGCCAGCTAGAAAGCAAACTAAAAGTGACATGAACTGTCAGTCAGGAATAACATGAAAATGCTGTAGTTCTCCATAATCAATGTTCTATTTGAATATGATGTTCATCTTTGTTATATCATTTCATATTTATAACAAAGATGCTTGTCACTCAAATTAATCCAACCAAGCTACATCCTTCAGTTTAATTTGGTTTTGGTTTAGGAGTATAGTAAAACATCTGTCTGAGATCTCCATATCTCTGACAGGGGCTGGTAAATGCAAGAAAAAAGTGAATTTCAAAATGTTTATCAAATCTCAGTGCTTCATGTATCTTGACTTTTCTGTGAATGCAATGTCACTTATTTGTATAAATAGTAATAATGACACAGTATTTCTCTCCTGCTTTTCCACCTTTCATTAGGATACCAAATACAGTATCACATGGTCTCCACACTAAGTCAGGGACATTTTGAAACTGAACTTTTTTCCCTCTTTAGTAAGGAGCATGTCTGAGAACATGGTGTCCAATACCAAAACAGAGGTAATGCCTCCTATCCAGTTTCCTATTCTTGCCTTCTTTGTGGTCCAATTTGCTGCTAGTGCTTGCTCAGTGAACTAATAAATTGAATACTGAGTTCCACCACTCCACAATCAGCAAACTTCATTAGTTTGCATTTTAAAAACATGAATAGGACCTTTGTACTGTGGTATTTCAAAAGTCAAATATCTTCAGTATTACAGCAGACAATCATGGCCACAGTACTAATCCACATAGTGTAAAACAAACCTCACTAGTCTTCAGGTTGGGCTCAGATGACCTATAAGATTTTACGCTGGCTGAGGACCTAATAGAGCAAATGTCACTTGCATGAAATAGAAGAGGCCACTGCTGGCTCGGTAGCATTCTCCTCACCTTTACCTGAAATCCCCAAGAAACACTTTGTTTGCATTTCTTGAAAAACAAATTGAGGCATGAGAACTGAGTAAAAGGAAAAGTCATTCCTCCCTTTATGTGTTCCAGTGTCAGCATAGAATCATAGCATATCTCAAGTTGAAAGGGACCTATAAGGATCATCAAGTCCAACTCTCTGCTCTTCACAGGACAACTTAAAATGAAACTATATGACTAAGAGCATCATCCAGACGCTCCTTGAACTCTGACAGGCTTGGTGCCATGAGCACTGCCCTGGGGACCCTGTTCCAGTGACTGATCACCCTCAGTGAAGAACCTTTTCCTAATGTCCAATCTAAACTTCCCCTGATGCAGCTCTATTCAATTTCCTCGTATCCTATCACTGGTCACCAGAGAGAAGAGATCAGCACCTCCCACTCTGCTGTCCCCCTTGAGGAAGGTGTAGACTACCATGAGGTCACCCCTCAGAGTTCCCTTCTCCAAGCTGAACAAACCAAGTGACCTCAACTGCTTCTCATAAGTCTTGCCCTCGAGGCCCTTCACCATCTTGGTTGCCCCCCTCCGGAAGCACTCTAATAGTTTGATGTCCTTATTATATTGAGGCACCCAAAACTGCACACAGGACTTGAAGTGGGGCTGCATCAGTACAGGGCAAAGTGGGACAATCACCTCTCTCTATCGGCTAGCTATGCTGTGCTGGATGCACTCCAGGACACAGTTGGCCCTTTTGGTTATCAGGCCACACAGGACATTCCTTCCAGCCCTTCCACCAGCTTTGTTGCCCTCCTCGGGGCACATTCAAGGACCTTCATGTCCTTCTTAAATAGTGGGGCCCAGCACTGCAGACAGCACTCAAGGTGGGGCCACATCATCACTAAATACAGTGGGATAATCATCTCTTTTGACTGGCTGGTGATGCTGTGTTTGATGCCCCCCAGGATGCAGTTTGCCCTCTTGGCTGCCAGCGCACACTGCTGACTGCTACTGAGCCTGCTGCCGACCAGCACCCCCAGATCCCTTTCTGCAGGGCTGATCTCTAGGCACTGCTCTTCTAATTTGTGCTCAGTGTTATTCTGTCGTAGGTGCAAAATTCGGCACTTGGATTTGCTAAATTTCATGTCCTTGATGATTGCCCAATGCTCCAATCTACCTAGATCCATGTGCAAGGCGATTCATCCCTCAGGAGAGTGTCGATAGCACCTCCCAGTTTGCTATTGTCAGCAAACTTGCTAACGATGCATTCAATTGCTGCATCCAGATCATTGATAAAAATATTAAACAGAACTGGCCCTAGGACTGAACCCTGAGGAACACTGCTTGTGACTTGTCACCACCCAGATGAGGCCCCATTCACTACAAGCCTTTGAGCCCTGCTGTCCAGCCAGTTCTTCACTTGGCACACCATGTACCTTCTCATCTCACAGCTGGACAAGTTATCCAGAAGGACGTTGTGAGAGACAGCATCAAAAGCCTTACTAAACTCCAAAAAAACTGCAACCACCACTGGGTTTAGTCACCCAACTTGTCTAGCTGTGTGCTGGACATTTTGTCCAGAAGAATACTGTGAAAGACAGTATCAAAAGCGTTGCTAATATCCCTCCAAAAAACACATTTACTGGCTTCCCTTGGTCAATTAGATTGTTGAACTTGTCATAAAAGGAAGTAAGTTAGTTAAGCAGCACTTTCCCTCATGAGCCTGTGCTGCCAATGACTGTATTGACTCTCAAGTGTTTTTCAATAACTCCCAGGATAAGCTTCTCCATAATTTTACCAAGCACTGAAGTGGGACTGACAGGCCTGTAATTGCCAGCGTCTTCCTTCTTGCTCTTCTTGAAAACTGGGACAATATTTTCCTGCTTCTAGTTGACCAGGACCACTCCAGACTCCCAAGACAATTGAAAAACAATGGAGAGAGGTCCTGCATTGACATCAGCCAGCTCTTTCAGCACCGTGGGATGAATCCCATTGGGCCCTATAGACCTATGTGCATCCAGCTGGAACAGCAAGTCTCAAGCAAGTTCAGGGTCAGATGAGAGTTTATCATGCATGCCCCCTTTCATGGTCTTCCAACACAGGGCTTGAGGGTTCCACAGCTCATCATCAGTGTTGAAGACAGAGGTGAAGAAGGCATTAAATATCTGCTTTATATATGTCCCTATTCGGGAAGTGAACAATCTCAAGTAACAGACCGATGTTATCTCTGATCCTCCTTTTGCTGTTAAATTATTTTAAAAAGCCCTTTTTGTTGTCCTTCCCAGTGCTGGCCAGCAGTGATGATCCAAGCTGAAATTGTACCTTACAGAAGCCAACTTAAATATTGTCATGTCTTCAGGGGACAAGACCTGCATCGGTGAAGGGTAGGGAATCCCATGACTGCCACAGGAGCAGTGCTGCATAGGAGAGAGGGACAGCCAAGAGCAGGGATCTTCCACAGTCTCTTGAGGGATGGTCCCCAGATTCATCCTGACCATCTTCACAACTAAAAATCATGCATATAAAACTCTTTGAAGTCTCTGAAACACCCAAGTATTTTCACAAAAAAAAAAATTATTTCCTATGATTTTATGATTTTATTATTTTTGACCAGCAGTATTTCATGAATAACATAGAAATGCTGCATTTACTTATATTCAGGATCAGCCTAGCCTGATGAATAATGACTGCTCCTTAAATGGAGCTTAAGAAGTTTTGTCTAAAATTAGCTGTCTTCAGTGCCCCACGCCCAATATTGTAGTACTGCAATTTATGATACAATTCCCACAGCTTAAATGTGATGAGAAAAAAAGAGAAGGAAAAAAAAGCACAAGTGTGACTTATATAACTCTTTCTTTTCCAGAAGCTGAAGTATTAATTTTGCTCATAACTAAATGACAAACAGAAATGCATGAAATAGTGAAAAAATATGAGGAAAAAAAAAAAACATGAAAAAAATAGATTTATGTTTAACTTTAACTTTCTCTGTATTTTGTAGGCTATTTTGCAAATTTGTATAAGGTATTCATCACAGAAATGAAAGCTTTACATGTAATGAATACCATTACAAAGATAAAAAATAGTTTAATACATTAAGGCTGAAATAACGAAGGGGAAGGTTTCACACAAGATTCTGGATTTACCTGAAGTAACTCTATTACTTCACCTATAACTATTATTAAATTGACTTTTAGCCACAGCGCAATTGATATCGACAAAAAAAGGGCATTTTACCACTAACCCACTTTAGAAATAATTTGTACTTATCTCTCAGATACATTTGTGTTTATATTGCATAATTGCCAAAATGTTCTTAATTTCATCTTCAACTTCGTATGGCAAATTAAAAAAGAAAATTTATGTGGAGGAAATGATCTGTTCTGTTTTAAGTTGGACGGGGCAAATATAGGTGACACTTTTATTTTTAAAAAATTATACTACTTCAGTATCAACCTTCCTCCCTGAAATTCACCTGTGATGTTACTCACAAACAAATCCACAGGATTCTTGTGAAATCTAGGATTTAGAATCGTAGAATGGTTTGGGCTGTAAGGGACCTTAAACATCATCTAGTTCCAACCCCCCTGCCACGGGCAGGGACACCCTCCACGAGACCACGTTGCCCAAAGCCCCATCCAACCTGGCCTTGAACACTTCCAGGAAGTGGGCATCCACAACTTCTCTAGGCAACCTGTTCCAGTGTCTCACCACCCTCACAGTGAAGAATTTTTTCCTTATATCTAATCTAAATTTACCCTCTTTAAGTTTAAAACCATTACCCCTTGTTCTATCACTGGTTGCCCTTGTAAACAGTCCCTTTCCAGCTTTTCTGTAGGCCCCTTCAAGTACTGGAAGGCTGCTATAAGTTCTCCCTGGAGCCTTCTCTTCTCCAGGTTGAACAACCCCAGCCCTGTCAGCCTGTCTTCATGGAAGAGGTGATCCAGCCCTCTGATCATCTTCACGGTGCTCCTCTGGACTCACTCCAACAGCTCCATGTTCTTCTTGTGTTGGGGTCTCCAGAGCCGGATGCAGTACTCCATGTGGGGTCTCACCAGAGCAGAGTAGAGGGGCAGAATCACCTCCCTTGACCTGCTGGTCATGCTGCTTTTGATGCTGCCCAGGATACAGTTGGCTTTCTGGGCTGCAAGTGCACACTGCCAGCTCATGTTGAGTTTTTCATCCACCAACACCCCTAAGTCTTTCTCCTCAGGGCTGCTCTCAACGTAGACTTTGTACAATTGCTTAATTTGTACAATTGCCATTCCTATTGTCACAAGTGGGGCACCGAACCAGGTTACAGAGAGCATCAGAGCACTGCCAAGTTGTGGCATTCTCCCTCCATCAGCTGTGACAGTACTGACTCCAACAGTCACCAGGTTTCTCCAGCTGCAGCAACTGCACAACTGATGTTATGCTTGGTTGGAGTCCACTGCATACCTTGCAGACTTAATTGTCCCCTTTTCATCTTTACCTGGCCCCGACATGAGCCACTTCCAGTCTCTATCTTCAGAAATACTTCTAGAAGTCCTGCATGAATATGGATACGATTTGTAAAAGTATTGCAGTCTTTGCATACCAGTTTAATTTTCTCTCAGTCTACCACAACTCTAGGTTTTTCTGCCAGGTCATGTTTTGCTTGCACTTCTGCAGTTAGCATAGTACCAATTTAAAAGCATAAGCTTGGCAAATTTCCTATTATGTACACTGGCTAATTTGACAGAAGTATGATTGTGTGCCTGCTCCTGATGCATTGCCAGGTCTGACTGCGTGAAGATCACTTATCAATTCTTGTGAAATCATGGCTTAGATCTCAAAATCTTGTGTTAGCAAATGTTGTGAATACTAGGGAGAACATGGCATAGTCATTCTCTTCTGGGAAATTTTTTGACCAAATCGGAAGGACTTTGAATTAAGTATTTTTAGCAAAAGCAAAGGTGGACCAATAATGACATAGAAGAATGTGGCTGAATAACAGCAAAAATTGTGTCTTGATTCTTGTAAAACAGGGACTCAAAATCTCAATTGGGAAAAACACGTTTTTAAAAAAGAGATCTAAAGGAAATTCTCAGTATCTTCTCCTGAAATAATATGAAATTGCAGGAAATATAGTTCCTATTTTTTTGCTTCATTGTTCAGAAGTTATGGCCTTAGCATAACAGCATAAGGGTGAGATACAAGAAACTGCAGAGTGATATCTGACGGAACAGTACCTAGCTGCAGGGAAAGATCTTCTGACTTTGAAAATGAGGAATTGATACAGTGAAAGTAGCTGAAGGAGAATGGAATAAGCGGAGGAATATGTCTTGAGTTCTGTGCTGTATAGGGTTTTTTTACTATGAATGAGCAGAGAGAAAATAAAAGAAAATTAAGTCACACAGTGTCCAGGATGATTATGATTATCTTGCCTTTCTAATGGGAATTTCTTCAAGAAGATGAGACTTCAAATCTAAGCAGAGTTCTGAATAAATATTACTCATGAGGACACACAAATATAGCAGGAAGGAAAAGCAAAGATCTGCAATCTCTTGTCTGGAAGCACTTCAAATGATGACAGCCCTATCAGAGGCATCGTATGCACTTATTTTCTAGGATGAGGCAGCAGATGATTAAGAAGATGCTTGAAAGGAAGACAACATCAAGTAGTTCTCTCTGTGCTACATTAGAAAATAATACTTAATTGCTCAATTTATTGCCAAGAACCTGTAGCCATTCTCTGTCCTGAATAATACATGGATTTTTCAGTTTTTCATATTTCTGCATCAAGACCCTGTTATAAGCACCCATCGCCTCTGAGGTTGTTCTCTGTGTCAAAAACACCACTAAGCCACTAATACAGGAAATGACCTCAACATGCAACACAAAGATCTGCAAGCAACTGCAGAATGTGGTCAACAAATTTGCTCTTCTGCAAGTTGCTGAGAGATGTTACAGGCACCATGAACTTGGCTAGAATACCACTTATTTTAAAAACACATCACATTTTTTACTCTCACCGAATGCCACTGGCAGAAGAAACATTTCTATTCCTGACTACGTACTTTGTTCAGTCTAAATGAGGAGCCACTGATGTGGGCACCACTTCCCATTCTTTTCCTAAGGGCCTTCTTTTTCAGGTGAGCCTCCGCTAGTAAGGAAAGTGACAGACATAACTTAAGAATCAAAAGAAGACAAAATCTTTTCCACTTTTCTTAACTTTTCCTCAAACTTTTTGCTTGTAGAAGCTGTTGCTTATCAGCATCCCTGGGACAGCTCACTTAGAAAGGGAGGCATAGAGCCTGTCTGTCCAAATGTCAGTGTCTAAAATAAAGAACTCTGCATGCGAACCAGTTGTCAAGACTTCTTTTGCAGCCAGCAAAAAGTAAATGGCACTTTTAAGGCATATCTCATCCTAGAGCAATGTCCACAGTAAGTCAGATTACACATGAATAAGTTTTTCTGCAATAGCTACAAGTTGAGGCAGTAACTAAAACAAAGAGAATGGCTTTCCTTCATAGATCAAGGTCCATCTAAAAAAGAGTTGATCCTGCAGAGACCTGTAATGCATTTAATTGTAGGCAAAAGCCCAGAGAAGAAGCATAGGCTGTTTTTATCATAGGATGAAGTATGACTTGAAGGACAAACTAGACCTGGCAGCCTGGATAAGACCAAACTTGAGAAACCAAACACCATATTTTTTTATTATCCTTACATTACAAACTGAGTCAAGTCAAAACATGAGTAGAAATAGTAAGCAGCTGTTCTCTGAGGGTCGCCGCCAGGAGACAGCAGCAGCACAGAGGCTCATCGTCTCCTGCCTGCAGCTCTGTGGCATTGACGAGGACAGCCTGGTCCAGATGCTGCAGGGCATCTTGGGCCCATACGCAAGCGAGTTTGTGCGCCAGCTGATTGACATCATTGTGGCGCGGTGCGGCAGGGAGGCCCGAGGTCGCATGGGCCTGGAAGATGCCCCTGCTGCTGACGAGGAGCGGGAGGGCAGCCCCGCAGCTGCCCACGTTCCCACCCACAGGGAGCAAGCAGAGGCGCAGGAGGAGCCAGCTGTGCAGGAGGAGCCAGCTGTGCAGGAGGAGGCTGTGCCCGGGCCCTCCGCTCCCAGCCGGGGCAGGGAACGCTCCCCTGGGGGCCCCCAGTGAGACCCAAAGAGGACGGCCGGCAGCCCTGAGGGCACTTCACCGCCCAGCAAGAGGTCACCCTGCCGGCAACAGTAGGAGGTTGCCCCAGGAGCTGGCAAAACCAGGGCTGGGCTGGCAGCTGGGGCACCCGACAGCCCCCAACGAGGCCGGGAGGCTCTCACTGTTAGTCTAGCTCAGGTGCTCAAATCATACAATAAATGCATGACATCTGCACAAATCGCCTTGGTATCGCTAACAATGCAGTTGGCACTGCTATCCCCACCCGTGTTGGTTTCTCACGTGGCCAGAAATGGCTACCAAGAGGACTCGGTCCATCCCTTCCCCAGGGGCAGAGGTGGGGATGACTGTCCTGGAGTTCCTCTGGTCATCCTCTTGCCTTTTTTCAAGATGGGGTGCAACATTTGGCGCTCTCTAGTCGTTGGTGCCTTCCCCAAGCTCCACAGCCTTTCAAAGATGACAGAGAGCGGCCACACAGGGACATCACAGCCAGCTCTCTCAACACCCTCCGCAAGCGCCATCTGGGTCGATGGACAAGATTTCCTAGGAGACCCCCCCGAGGTGAACGTCCTCTGATACCCGACTTCCTGTGCTCCTTCATCCCTGACGCTGGGCTAAAATGCCCGGGAACAGGGACAGCAAAGACCAAGGTGGAGGCGGCACTGAGTACCTCACTCAGCTTGGCCTGCTTTTGCTCTTACTGTGTCGCTCAAGCCTTTTGGCAAGCAGGCACGTACTTGCCATGCCTGAGGTACTGTTTACGTAGCAGCAGAAGCCCTTCTTGCTGCTTTTCACATCCCTTGCTAAGCCTGGCTTAGCTTTGGTTCTCCTGATCACCTCTCTGCACCCCTCAGCGGTGTTTCCATACCCTCTTTCATAACCTGTCCTAACTCCCACCACCCATCTACATCCTTTTCTGCTTTGCTCTGCCATGAATTCCCTGTTCAACCTCCTGATGCCTCCACTGTGTTTCTTTCTCGAGCCTCAGCGTGGACTTTTCTTCTGTTTGCAGAAGATTATCTTCAAAGATAACCCATCCTGAAACCGGACTGTCCCCGAGCCGTGCTGCCCCTCCCCGACTAGCAGCCCCCTTTTATGCTGAGCATGATGTCATACAGTATGGAATACCCCTTTGGCTACTTTGGGTCTCCTGTCCGGGCTGTGTCCTGGTAAAAATTAACTCTATCCTAGCTGAACCCAGGATGTTATCCACTCCTTGTTCTATACCATCTACGTCACGCCCAGATCCTACACTTCCCAATTAATCACCACCATTTTCCCTGTCTTTGACAGAGAGACACAGGCAGACAGAGAGATAGACAGACACAGATATCATTCCCTTAGTCTATAGGCCATCCCTCTAAAATGTCCATTGAGTTCATTTAATCAATGACTTTGGGCTCCATCTGTCATAACAGTCGCTCAGGGTGGGAGCAACGGTGCGCGCTGTGGGACTGTTGCATGCTGCATCCAGAGCTCGCCGCTGGTGTATCTGGCGCGGCCTACGCTCGCGGTCTGCAGGTTGAAGGTGTTGATTTCAAGGAAGTTGCTGGGTGCCGGCTGCAGAGGCCATTTCTAGTTCCATCATCGTGGCACTTTGCTCGGTTTCATCCAAGTTCATCCTTCATTAATTTGGCTGATTCTTACGGTAGTACCATTGATACAGCCTACAGCAATTGTAGCAATGATAACATACGACAGCGTTATTTAGCAATTAACATGACAGAATTTAATTTATGGGCTACTCTCACCCAAAATCAGATCCTCTTGAGGTACACATCGGACTTCCCCGTCCTTCCGCATCGCCCTCCAAGTGCACCCAGGTCCCTGAGCAAAAGCAATCCCACGGATGGGTTTGCCTTTGCCCGAAGCAGGGCTAACCCAGACCGTCTTCCCCAACATAGTCTTCACGTGCACTATGGGGACTTTATCCCCTTCTACAGTACGTGGAAGTTTTGACTGAGCAGGGCCGGCTCCGCTGGTAGACACCCTGCTGTTGACTGTGTATCCCAGTGTTTGAGGGTCCCACCGCCCATTGCTCTCAGTGTAGTCTTTAACAGTCCACTGTATTGTTCCATTTTCCCGGAGGCTGGAGATGTGATACACCCAAGCAATGCCATGCTCCTTGGCCCAGCTGTCTGTGAGACTGTTTTGGAAAGGAGTCCCGTTGTCTGACTCAATTCCTTCTGGGGTGCCGTGTCGCCACAGGACTTGCTTTTCACGACCCAGCATAGTGTTCCGGGCGGTGGCATGGGGCAGGGGATATGTTTCCAGCCACCCGGTGGTTCCTGCCACCATTGTAAGCACATAGCGCTTGCCTTGGCGGCTTTGTGGGAGTGTGATGTCATCAGTCTGCCGGGCCTCCCCATATTGATATTTCAGCCGTCGTCCTCCATGCCAGAGAGCCTTTAACCGCTTGGCTTGCTTGATTGCAGCGCATGTTTCACCAGTCACCACCATGAAGCCTCACAAGGGCCAGTGTCAGCTCCAGAGGGGAGGTCACGGAGTTCAGCAGCAGCTCTGTGTGGAAGCTGCTGTATGCAAGAGTTCTGACTTTTCTGAGAGGAGGTGCTGGGTGAAAGGCGCTGTAATTAGTTGCTTTACATCAAGGAGGGATGCTTGGTTTTTCTTGGTTTTGAACTGGTAGGAACAGAAACAGCTGAGCTGGTGAAAGGCAAAGAGACTGAAGCACTGCAACCATTCAAAGGGCGTCCTTTTGGCACTCCAGGTTACGAGCCCACTCTGACAGTCTAAACCGAATGGAAATAAAGTCATCGTTAAAATTCCTTGAACTGACTTTGGAACAGAACGAAAAAAACATGGAACATGCCCTGCCACCTGGGAGTCCCTGCTGAAATTTAAAGTTGACACATGACACCAAACTGGGAAGACTGGTTGATGCATGCTGCCTGAGGAACTTCCGCAGGCTGGAGGAATGGGCTGACAGGAACCTCATGACATTCAACAAGGGTGTGGGGAGAGCCTGTGCGACTTTGTCCTGCAGCCTCCCAGGGAGGCTCCAGGTGTTACCGAGGGAACCCACTTGCTGCATGTGCCCGAAGACGTCTGCCCCGGCCAGAGCGACCTGACAGGGCCCTGGGAAGGCACAGCCCAGGCCTCGGTGACTGCCGTGAAACACTGATGCCAAGCACAAGACAAGAGATGGGGGACCAAGCGGGCACTGGTGTTGGGGTAACCCCAAACGCGTGGGCTGCAGTGCTGCCGGGCTGAGCGCTGTGGGCAAGAATGGCCTGCTGTGTCATCCCCAGGCGCTGGACGGTGATGTCACCTAGCGATGAATTATGACGCCCCCAAGCGATGCATTGTGACCAGGTGTTCCTCGCTGCTTATAGCCAGGCGCCGAGCCTCAGGCAGCCGGCTTGTGCCTGCACTCCAGCTGAGCAAGTTGGCAAGGTTTGGAGTGTCGTGCAAGGCTGTGGTTGGTGCTGGCGTTGTGCTCGGGGAGTTGCTTCTTGCAGCTCTCAGTGCCCGACCCCAGAGCCTCTGACAGAGGATTTTCCCCAGCCCTGCCAGGCTCAGGCAGCTGGGGCACCCCGGAGGCGCGCTTGCAGCAGCAGAGGTGAGCTGGGAGGGGAAACCTCACCCTGGGCAGCTGGGAGGGTTTCCTTCTTGAGGGACCTGGGCATTTCTTCCACCCATCCTGGGGCCAGCCAATGACCGTGGCCTCTCTTCCCTTTCTAGTGCGACACCGGCTGCTGCAGTGCCGGTCAGGAGGAGCGGCTTGACATCCCTGGCTCCCCCCAGCCCACCACAGCAAGTAGGCAGCATGGCCACCGAGCTGGACAACCGCTGTCCCATATGCCTAGACAGCTGGGAGGAGGCCAGCTACGTGATGCCGTGCCTCCACAAATTCTGCTACGTGTGCATCCTGCGGTGGGCTGAAAGCAAGCCCGAGTGCCCCCTCTGCAAGGGGAGGGCGACCTCTATCTTGCACTCGGTGCGGGGGGATGATGATTTTGATGAGCACCTCATCCCTCCACCAGCAGCACCATCAGCCGACGGCCACCTGCCTGAAGGAGTTCCTGGACACCCAGGCGCCCACGATCTTCATCACGGGGCAGCATCACAGCCATCACCTGCGGGGCTGGTGCCGGGGGCTCCTGTGGGCGGCCTCCAGCCCCACGTCTGGGCGTTCCTCCTCCAACAGGACCGCGCGCTGCTCCGGCCCGTTCTGCTCTGGCTGCGACAGGAGCTGTGGATGTTCTTTGAGGGTCGCCGCTGGGAGACAGCAGCAGCACAGAGGCTCGTTGTCTCCTGCCTGCAGGTCTGTGGCCTGGACGAGGACAGCCTGGTCCAGATGCTGCGGGGCACCCTGGGCCCATATGCAAGCGAGTTTGTGCGCCAGCTGATTGACATCATTGTGGCGCGGTGCGGCAGGGAGGCCCGAGGTCGCATGGGCCTGGAAGATGCCCCTGCTGCTGACGAGGAGCGGGAGGGCAGTCCCGCAGCTGCCCACGTTCCCACCCACAGGGAGCAAGCAGAGGCGCAGGAGGAGCCAGCTGTGCAGGAGGAGCCAGCTGTGCAGGAGGAGGCTGTGCCCGGGCCCTCCGCTCCCAGCCGGGGCAGGGAACGCTCCCCTGGGGGCCCCCAGTGAGACCCAAAGAGGACGGCCGGCAGCCCTGAGGGCACTTCACCGCCCAGCAAGAGGTCACCCTGCCGGCAACAGTAGGAGGTTGCCCCAGGAGCTGGCAAAACCAGGGCTGGGCTGGCAGCTGGGGCACCCGACAGCCCCCAACGAGGCCGGGAGGCTCTCACTGTTAGTCTAGCTCAGGTGCTCAAATCATACAATAAATGCATGACATCTGCACAAATCGCCTTGGTATCGCTAACAATGCAGTTGGCACTGCTATCCCCACCCGTGTTGGTTTCTCACGTGGCCAGAAATGGCTACCAAGAGGACTCGGTCCATCCCTTCCCCAGGGGCAGAGGTGGGGATGACTGTCCTGGAGTTCCTCTGGTCATCCTCTTGCCTTTTTTCAAGATGGGGTGCAACATTTGGCGCTCTCTAGTCGTTGGTGCCTTCCCCAAGCTCCACAGCCTTTCAAAGATGACAGAGAGCGGCCACACAGGGACATCACAGCCAGCTCTCTCAACACCCTCCGCAAGCGCCATCCGGGTTGATGGACAAGATTTCCTAGGAGACCCCCCCGAGGTGAACGTCCTCTGATACCCGACTTCCTGTGCTCCTTCATCCCTGACGCTGGGCTAAAACTACAGCATCTATAGATCTTTTAAGTACTGGAGATACACAAAGAAGAAATGACACTGAAAAAAAGCATTTGTGATCACCAATAGTTGTGCTATCTCTTAAGTTACCCATATGCAAAAATAGTTGGGGAAGTGCATCAATGACCACCTGAATACGCAATAAATGTTGTTTAGAAAAATCAAACCAGCATCTGCAAGTTGTGTATGCATTACAGAAATTCAGCTCTTCTCTATTTGTCCTCCTTCAGGTTTGTTCTGTGAGCATATTTTAAAAGTCTGTAAATTATTTTACTTTTTTAAAATTTAAAATACAGACCAGAACATTTGACTTTTTATCAGCTGATAAGAAAAGTCATCAACAATCTGATAGCTATATATTCTCAAATTCCCATGAATGTCATTTGTGCTCTTAAGGGAAATGTTGTCTGGAAATCTAATCACTTGACTGACTTTTCATAATTTCTCCATTCAAAGGCATTTAAATTCTATCTTTGCAACAGCAAAATTCAGCAAGTTCATGTCCCTTTGGCTCATCTCAAATCTAGTTGGACAGATACTTTCTTCACTCAATAAATTCCTGTTTCCTTCCTTTACATTGCAAGATATTACCATCTTTTTAATTTGTTTTCTCTGCTTCTATTTCTGCCCCTTCTTTCATTTGCGTGTATGTAACTCATCATACCTGCATGTGAGGATAAGGATCTAGATCTCTTCATGTCTCTTCCAGATTTTGCCAAAGCCAAAAACTAGCTATCTTCAGATAGGTGCACTTTCCTTGAGCCCAATATCAAGAAAGAAAATCCATACTTCTAAGATCTTCTGATTTCTCATGCTTGCATCTCCTCAGAAGCAAAGATGTCCATTAGAGCAGAGACTCCGTCTTCTATATTTTATACACAGACCCTCCCTTCTATATTTTATACACAGTAAAAACAATTTTTCATGTGAATATCTCAAGGAGAACGTCAGCAGCCACTGCTGGCATAGTCATAGCTGGCTGTACTGGCTTCAGATTCACTTGTATAAGACTCTCTTATGTCAGCTGGAAACGCATCCTCACTGGCCCTGGGATACAAGGCCCTTGCAGCTCCTAAAAATCACCTCTAATCAGATATAAAACTAAGATGAGGAGTAAAAAAAGCTGAATCTTCAAAAAGCCCAATAGGATCAGGTCAGGTCTTCATTTCAAAGTAAGTTCAATGACTCCAAAGAAACTATATACTGTCCGAAAAATGGAGGGATTAATTCTACATAAACAATTCTGTTACTACTCATTGGCCTTGGAATCAAGCTCCTGCAATCAAACTCTCTGTTAAGTGTTTGATAGACAATCACAAACTCCTCCAGAATATATTACTGATATTGCCATTGTTTACCCAGAACAGCTTAATCTTGGGTTTTTACTTTAAGGGAAAGAATATTAGTGTCAAGAAAATAGGACAATTAAGCTTGAGGAAAAGTAATTAAATTTTATCACCTTTTTGTGATTGCTTTGGGTTTTTTTTTCTTCCTAACATTATTCTAAGCAGTACTTGAAAAATGCCTGAAAGCTTTTAAAATGCTCATATGTGGCAGAGCTTCCTTGCTAGGAACATCACTTGCCTTTTTTTTTTTCTTGCTAATTACTTTCCTACCAAGATTTTAAGATCCCAAATACTTGTATTCTCTGCATTTTACTTTGTACCATTGGAGTTTCATTAAATAAACCCAGGTGAGCACAGTCTTTCAGCCTGATATGACTACAGAGAGAATTAAAAGAAAACTCAAAGACCTAAGAAAATCTTTCTAGCATTCAGGTAGAAAAGGCATAAGTCATCAGATAAGGGAATTAGTTTGTTCTTTTTACTTTACAGTTGAAATAATTCTGCATCAGCAAGCAAAAAGTTGACCTTATACAAGCCCATCCTTCTTCCTCCTTACCTCTTCAAGAAAGAAATCACACAGACACCATTACAGCCAACGTAATTATCCATAATATACTTGCATTTTAACATATCATGCTCCTGCCCAGTGCTGTTGTTGCCACTGAATTTATACCATACATAGATGAACAGATTGAGAAGCAGACAAATAAATGTGAACATAACAGACACTACCTACTAGCTCCTATGTCATTTGTTTGGGGAATCAGTTTTTCTGTCTTGTTGCACAGTAGTTACATCACTTACTTCTGGAAATAAGAGGCAAACCAAATATACATGTTCAAGGCTTTTAAAATTGTGAAGAACATTGATTCGAGTCTGCAGATCTAATTCACATGATAAGTATCATGGGATGCTGTCAGTGAGATATGAAGCAGGCAAGAGGATTGCTTTGACTTTGAGGCTTTAAAATGTTCCCAATTGTTCTCACCTCACTAAATATGGTGATTATATTACTATTTTTCATAGTAATGTAGTATATTTTTTTCCTTACCTAACTGCACCATCATGTTATGGGTATAGACATCCTACTCAAGGTCAGAATTTAATTGTAGACAGGCTGATAAGATGTTGCAGTAGGACATAGTCAGCTAACCTAGAGCATAAATGGTATTCATTTGAGGGGGAGAGGGGAAGAGAAAAAAGATGTAACAAGATGGTCTAGTACCTACACTATCAAAGGCAACAGGACAATTGCCCAATAACTAGAGTAAAATCTGAATAATTTTGAGAGCATGGGACCGTGTGACTTGGGAATGTCCACAGAGGAAACCATTGACCCAATACATAAAATACTTCAGATTTCAGTCTCAGTCTCTCTTAGTGTCACACATTCATTAGACAATTTTACTGTCTCTTGATCCACCTACTCCACCCAGATTTCTATTTCATTATTATGAGGGTGTCTATTTTCTGCTACTCCTGGCTGAGGTGCTCAGCAGCCCAGGTTTGTTTCACCCTGTCTCTATGAGTTTGTAGAGTTAATAGAAAATGATCCTGACTGAAGGGCACGTATAACTCAGTTAATTGCTTCACACTACAGTACATTTGCCATTTAGAACTGGTCTGTTTCTTTTCATTGTAACAGCATGGAAGTAAATAAGCAATTTTCATACATATTACAAAAAATAAGCATGTCAGAGTTTAATTCATACTCTTGTGATTAATAGTCCAGAGTGCCTGGATAAAATACACCTTCCCTTATAAACACCATTCCATTAGTCCACTCATTTAGGTGCAAAATATATCTGTAATGTGGCTTACTTGACACCTGGGAAAAAAAATAACTAAATAAGATATGAGAAGAAATGTTGAAATAGTCTGCTTGGATCAAAATAGCAGCTGAGAGGGACCCAAAACAATGTCTGTGTTCATTATTTCAGGTTCATTATTTCAGGTCCATCTTAAAGGAGCTATGAGCACATCACATTACTCCAAAAAGTGTATTTTCTCTGCCTTGTTTATCAATGAACAGAAAAGTCAGGCTGAAAACATGAAATTGATTTTTTTTACTTAGGGTTTCATACTCCATTGCACAACCACCACCAAGCAAATACTTCATTAAGAGAGATGATTACTTTAATGAAGATTAAGTATAATTTAAAATTCACATTCATCTTTATCTACCTAATGCAGGTTTGAACTAAGCCTAAAATGGGTGTTCTTCAGTGAGATCTTGCCCTCCATGGTCCCACTGTCGTCTTTGGTTTCTTTCCTCCTCTTTTATACCACATTCATCAATGCCTTTCACATTGACCTCAAACTAAGAATTTCCACTGCTCAGTTAACACAGCTTTTCTGATGCCCACTGACACAAGTTGTTTGTGCACACAGCTGTTTAGAAAAAAGCCCTCCAGATCACTGCTAAGGTAGATCTGTGAGTAAGAACATACTTGGACTTCCCTATTGACATTTTTTTTCCACATAGTTTCGTACATGCAATAACTGCTGAACAAAAAGTAGATCAAGAAGAAATGAAATTTAAGTAGTAATCAGAAATACAAAATAAAAACAATCATAGAAATGTTTTAATCACTTTCAAAGAAGCATTAGGTACAGGTATTAGGGTGAAATATAGGAAATGTAAATATGTGGCAGGAAAATGTACATTTGAGATATGCAGACAATGCAGTTAAAATTGATAACTTTGTTGAATGCAATCCCAAGTCCAATTAAACTGATGCTGAAAAAACTCTGTTCTATTTTGTCATTATTTTTACTTCTTGTCTTTCTGTATACTAGTATTGGAGTTCTTGAAGGAACTTTAACTTTTTTCTTTTTCTTCACTAAAATCATTCTGACTTCTCAGCTCACATCAAAAAGTCCTTTCCTCCAGTAAATCAATGTAATAATTCCTTCCCCCAAATGACCACCAGAACCCAGGTGAGAGAAACTGTTCATTTTCAAAAGGAGTTAGCCCAATCTTGTCTAACACCCAGGGAAGACAAGGACTCCTATGCTTGTTTTCTGGTGTGAAATGCAAAATTTTATTCTGATACAAGAGATCTGACATTTGTGCAACAATACTATTTTGGAATATAGTAATGACTAGGTCGGGTTTCATTACTGAAGGTGTTTAACTAAGACCAACTAATGACAGAAAATTTGGGAGAAACGCATCACATAACAAATGCCAGGTCATGTTGATAATCTGCGGCAAATCTCCACAATTAATTATAATTTGGGGTTTTGTTTTTGTTTTTGTTTCTCTTTTAACTTCCATACTGGTGTCTGAGCCACAAGATCATCTTTCTATTCAGTTTTCATATTTTTTGCACCAGTACATTAATCTCAATCTGAATTTAGGATTAACAACTGCCTAGTCAGTCAGTGCAGGAGACTGCTACATACACATTGCAAAGCACCCAATTTCTGCTTTTAACCCACTGCATTTTACAGATGGCAGGTCATTGTTTACAACAGCATTGGGTTCGGTTTTCCTTTCACTGATCCACAAAAAAAACCCCAAATGATGGAAGATCTGGAGAATACTTACTAAATTGTATGCCTACTGACAATTTTTGGAATCATTATAGCTAAGACACCTGATTAAGAAAAGAACTGATGCACTTTGAAGGCTTGCCTTTCTGAGGCTGGCGCTTTGCCCGGCAGAAACTAGACTGGGGTAATGAATTAACTTTGTGTTTGAATCAATAATGAAGAAGTGAAAGACTCTTTATATTGTATTTTTATTCTCCAGAACAGAAATATGATTTATACCAATTGTCTTCATTACTTCTTCATCTCTTCTCATGCCTTTCAGCTATCCATCATTTCTTCTTTTTTTCATTTCTGTCATATGGTATCTTCTAAACTTTTTTAGTAATCAATAACTTACATTAAAATTAAAAGCTTTAGAAATAAAACATAATGATATTGTGGAACACTTCCTGAAATTAAGCTCACCCTGTAAAGGACTGTCATGGTTCAGCCCCAGCTGGCAGCTGAGCACCGTGCGGCTGCTCACTCATGCCTCCATCCCCCAGCGGGATGTGGAGGAGAGTGAGAAGACAAAGGCAAAATCTCGTGGGTTGGGATATGGACAGTTTACTGGGACAGCAAGGGAGAGGGGAATAACAACAACAGTGCTGATAACGGAATATACAAACCAGGTGATACACAACGCAGTCTGTCACTCGACGGACACTCAGCCCATCCCAGAGCCACCGCTTCTCCCTGGCCAGCCTTCTTTGTATGCTGAGCATGACATCATATGGTATGGAATATCCCTTTGGCTAGTTTAGGTCAGCTGTCCTGACTGTGTCCCCTCCTAGCTTCTTGTAAAAATTAACTCTATCCTAGCCAAAAAAAAAACAGGACAAGGAGATTTGCACTTCTTTTCTTTATTTGGCCTTCCTCAAGGGTTATGCTGATGGACCTGCAGCTAGTGAAGGGTGGGACACTTGGCTTCTCACCCTGATAAGGCCATTGTCAAGCTGTGATTATGCAACAGAAGGTGCTTTAGGGAGGAACAGAGAGAGAGTGACATGGTGCCATCCTTCCTTTAGATGCACCCACTGTGGTTATGCTTTTTTTACTGCATGACAAGTTAGATGCTCTACAGCTGTGCAGGACTTATGCATACAAACAGGTAATTTCACAAGGCAATTTCTCCAAAAATCGTTTTCCCCAAATGCAAAATGGAGGTACATAACTACCCTAGACAAAACACAACAAAATGTTGAAATGACAGATGTAGCAAAAGATGATGCAATTATCACTATTAATTAGGCTGTTACAAACCATCAACACATCTTTCTTTCACCTAAACTTTTATTTCATTGTTTACATCCTGATTTTTGGTAATGCATTTGTTGCCACTAAATGTAAGATTTATCATTTAATATTAATAGTCATTAATAGTTTGAATTTCTGTGGACAGTGTAAGTTATTTCTACTTTTACAAAATATTGAGTGCCTTTCCTAGACATGCAGCTTCTGCAAGGTGAGCCAGTACCATGAATGACCTATTTCCAAACTCTTTGCACTATAAGAATGCTAATTCCTTTCCCTGCAGAACAGAGCCTTTTAATAAGCAGAACAACTTCAATACAAACCCTTTAATTGCCTCCAAAATGCTGATTATCTTCCCATGTCACCTCATGCAGAATGCAAAGATGGTAAGAAAACCATCAACAGAAGACAATATTGAGCATTAAAAACCAAAAAACTATAAGCTGTCACTAAAAATTACTTATCATGTTCCCATGTGAAGTCAATTTTTGTACTCAAGAAGTAGCAAAGCAAGCATGCTTGGGCCCATCATCATATGAAAATATTTTCTTTTTTATCCAGGTGCTCCAAAATCTATTAAAAAAAAAAAAAAAAAAAAAAAAAAGAACTAATCCTTTGTTATCTTTATTATTCCTTCGTTATTTCAGAAAGACACAAAACACAGTCCCTAAACCTACACATTCTCTTCTGCTGACAATTTGGTCTTGGCAAATTGTTACTTGAAAGTGTATTAAACCAGATTGTCAATCCTTCCTCTCACAACTACATCTCAAAAGAATGCAATACCTATGACCACTAACAAGAAACTACAGCTTCCAAAAGGATAGTTACAGGCAGAAGGCAGATATTCAGCTTTTAAATTTCTGACTGTTGCCTGCAAGGTCTGATAACCATGGTCTGTCATCAGTACATGAGAAAAAACAAACAAAAACCCCTAATCAATACTGCAACTTTTTATGGACTAAACCTGGAAGATCAATATTTAGACTGCTTCTTAACATCATCTCTGTGTTTTAATACTTCTCATGCATGCTTGTAGCTGCCTTAAATCCCACCTGTTTATTTTTTGCAGGTATCCTGTGTTACACTTTAACAAAATGGTAGGTGGGGAAGAATAGAAAAAGAAGAAAAGACAGAACTTGGATGCCAGTGTTGGGGAATTAAGCACACATTTGTGTTTAAATATAAAAGCTTTAATGCACAATGCATTGGACAGAGTCCTACCACCATAAGCAGTTCTACAGGGAGTCTGCAAAGGTGCGACACGAGCCAGTTCCTTATGTACACTTGTGCCAGCCCCAGCCCTGTGAGTGTCAGCATGGGGCACCTCAGCCCAGCGTTGGGTCCATCCCCCAAGCCGGCTCCGCTGCCCAAGGTAGCCCCTGACCGCTCGCATCCCACGGCCGATCGATCGGCTACAAGACAACACTGCGGCATTTCCAGTCTCATCACTGAAGGAAACTTCACGCCCTTACAGAGCGTCCTTCTGTCTTTGGCATTCCTGCATCCAGCCAGTTCAACCCCTTCTGCAGTTGGACCTTCTTGCCCTCCATGCCAGGCTATTCCTTGCTCACAAATTACCAATGCTGAACAGCTACAATTTGAATTTCCACTTGACCAGGTATTACATATTCTGGGAAAGAAATCATGACAGGTTGAATTACATTGCAAATATTTCATTTTATATTTGGGAAGTACAGGAGAAGACAAGGGAGTAGAAGAAAAGGAGGCAGAACACAAATACTATGGGTTCTTTCCTTCAAGAGGCACAAGTAGTAGTTTTATGTTTGGAAGGAATGGAGGAGTAAGTTTGTTTACAGGGTCACAATGTTTCATGTTGCTCCTTAGAAAACTTCAATATGCAGTCACGAAGCTCATTCAAACATTTTCCCCCTCCATTTTTTGTTGCATCAAGACACTGCATGTGTGCATTTTTATCTTCCATAAAAAACAGAATCTAAGTTTCTGCAGGGTCATTACTGTCCCTCTCTAACCTAATCACATCATTCAAAACATACGCTACACTTTGCATGTTATATTAGAGACTGGTATTTTTCCAGTTATATCTAAACACTCATTATTTATATACACATATCAAAACAATGTGTCTGCCACAATGACACATTTTTTGAATTACCAATCCAAAATACTGTGACATTTCCAAGACCAAACAAATGGAATTTGTACAGCACAACAAATTAAAAAATCATTAATTTTACATAGAAATAAAAATGCATTTTGAAATGTGTGGGTTTTCATGTCAGGAAATTCTCTAGGACATAAGAATTACTGTGCTGCACAAATGGTGTGCATTTACCCAGTTTAGTACCCTGCTTTGACAGCAGCCACATTAGTTTCTTCAGTGAAAGTTTTAACATATATAGGCAAATACTTAAGTAACTAGGTCTCATGTTTTCTCCTCCTCCTATCCAACCTGTTTATCATCTCTTTCTGTTTCATCATTTCTTGAAGAAAAAAAATAAATAGCAGTATGGGTTGTATCCTTGAGTAATTTTTTCACTGCATCTTTTCCTAGAAGTTTGTCTTTTTTGACATTTTAAATATTTATCTTCAATCTATAGACTGAAAATAAATAATATTGTTGTTTGTGCATGTTACTTTCCTTTACCAGCTGATAAGGTGGATGTGAATCAAAGATACTTATGGGATAGGTCCGATAAGGATTATGCAGCTGTGGATATTACTCCTGCAATCCAAAGAGGTCAAGCAAAAAGCAATCTGACTTGACCTGCTTCTGGACAGCAAGAACAAATACCATTAAGCTTCTGTTTACTATGGATCCAATTTTATTTACAAAGGGTTAGAAATAAGAGACAAGGCAGGGCTTCAAACATGCTATGGGACAGAATGATATTAAAGTGACAGGGGAGAAAAATAGTCTGAAGTCTTATTTAACATAAATACAAATTTACTTATGGTTGGGAGTGAATGAAATGCTTTTGGAAATATATACATATGCCAAATGTTGCAGTTAGAGTCAGAAATACATTACAGTACAAATTGTTGCAAGACTTCAGCTTCCAGTTAGGTAAGGAACTGACTGGATGCATTTTTAATGAAAAATTGAAAAAAATTAGTCTTGAGTCCTCTGCAACAGCTGAGCTTTAACTACAGGTGCAGAAGGTTGAAAACGTAGCTGCATAACTTTTTGATACAGATTGGGATTTTCACAGAAGCTTAAGTTATGTGCCCACATATAAATCTTCCATCTTCTTTTGAAATCACAGCTAGTAAACAAATGCAAAGCTGCAGGTAAACTATACCTCTACTGTGCTTTTCTTTTGGAGGAAAACAGATATGGAACCACAGAAATATGTGGCGTCCCCGTGAGCTTTTAATGGGCAAAACGAAGAAATTCAAAATACATGTCAGTCATGTCTCATCTTAAGGGAAAAGCGTTTCCGCCACTTGAAAATTTAGAGTAAATACATTTCGTTCTTGCTTGCAAGATAAAGTAATCTGAAGAGATACAATTAGAATGGCTGACTTTAATAAATGATCACTTTTTAAAAAATAGCTCTCAACGTTCCTCTATCTATGAAAAAAAGAACTTATGTTAAAATAACACACAAAATGAAAATTTTAAGAATATCCAGCATAAAGCAGTATCTTGCAATGAAGAACTCATACTGGCACTCAAGGTAGTCTTTTGTTTTTGTAGCTCAGCAATACAAGAAATACAAGAAATACTATTTTTCAAGGATAAAATCTTATAAAGGTGAGAACATCAAAGTATAATTGACTGAAAACAAGGCACTCGTACCAGAAGACTGATGTCCAGATTCCCAAAACACTGATATTCTTTTCTGATAAGAAAATAGCCACAATATAATATTCACTGAACTCAGCAACTAATGGAGAACTCAACAGGGAAAGTCCTAAAGACTTCTTCAGAAAAAATTAAGAGTTAATAAGTCTGTATTTGAAGTTTTAAGGATCTGAGTTCAGATTCAGTTTGGGCCTTGTCTTCCAATCTTAAGGTCAGTTACCCTTCTCTTAATTACACCAGTAGGAGATACTTACCACAGGTCTCATTACAAATGAGTTTTTCCCCATGTTTTTATGCAGAACAGAAAGGCATAGTGAAAGGCCACAAAAACTTCAAGCTGCAAGTCTTGTGGCTCCCCATTAGTCTGAAGAAGTCTATTCTGGATGTACCCCTCAGTTGCTGTCAATCCCCTAGTAAGTTACACACATTACTTTCACTCTTTATCTTTATTAAAGTATACATTCCCTCAAAATCAGCTTCAGACCATTTTTCTGAGGAAAAAAAAATTATATATGGGATGCACTGTGATGCTAAAACAACTGCAATCAAGTTTTACTGTGATGACACAATCCCCATGGAGCTAGAGCAAAGATGGCCCACACCGTGCCTCTTCAGCTTAAGTTTAAATATTTTATGCAATGGATGATGAACACAAAACATTTCGGTTAAGTCAATTTCAAAATTTTATGGAAAAGTGTATCACCGAAGTTTCTGTTTGCTCTGTAATCGAATAGGCAAATTGGGGATATCCTTTACTGAATAAAAACCACATGAATTGTTGAAATCCGATTTTACATCAACAATTCTAATCTTAACTGGATTTGTTTAAGATAATCCAGTTGTTTGCTTTCAATAGCATTTTACAGTAAAAAAGAAAAATTCTGCCCAACCTTGAACCAATACAGAGCCAGGAAACAAGCTTGGTCCACTGATTTTAGATTTTCCTACATAATTAAATGTAATGTATAATTTTGTATCAGGTTAACTATTTAAAGGTGTCATTAATTGACGACTACTATTTTCCTTGTTATAACTTCCAATATGATGTTTGTTATAGGTCTGACTTGCTGATTTGCGTAAGATGGAAACCATTCCTTCACCGGTGATGCTGCAAATTAGGTGAACGCACCAAAGATGGCCAGAAATAAGATGATTCATCTGTCAGGAAGACGACACTGCTTTAATAATAGAATGAATAAAGGATATCCACAAACTTTATAAAAGTATTTATCAGAGCCGAGGCTTGACACAGCCTTGTAAATAACAGGCTTTATTGCCTTGTATTTCTCAGCGTGTTGCCATATTAGGTGACATAACAGGAGCCAAAGACCAAGATGTTTCCATCTTTAACAAGGACTACTTATCAATGTCTTACAGGGAGTAATAAATATATTTATAAACGTGGTGGAGCTATATAATTTACAACATATTTAGAGCACAAAGCAGTTATGAGGTAACAGCCACCTCTGCAAATGTATCATATTCTATTTTGAAAGTAGCATGTTTAACTGCATATGGCTGAGATACATTCAAGAAAACATTGACAATGAAAACCCTAACCTTCAAAAAAAATCAATATATTTGAACCAGTGTCTGATTTTCTCAAACATTGTCAAAAAATTCTGAGTTACCATGTTACAATATGTGTTGTCTATTGGTAAACATATTAATAAATCCTTAAGGTCTAGCTCTGAGGAACTGAGTAAGTTTTTAATGACAATTACTGCCATAAGGTTTTAACAGTTAGCAAAGAAGACAGCCAGTCCAACACCATGCAGTGTTACTGTAGCCTTGTTGACAGCAATAAAGAATATGATAATGGATTCAACAAAGCCAAAATTTCTTAAGTCCTATTGCTAATAATTTCAAGTCCTGCCTTAGAGAAACAATTTCGTTTTCTGTAAAATGACTGTCCCTTATCAGTGAACATTTATTGATACTGTAAAGGCACGAGAATGTTTATGCTATAAACTGCTCCAAAATCTTTGGATGAAAACATATCTACAGACTCACCCATAATACACTATATATATGTCAGCTTTATTTATCTGACAAATAACTGCAAGAATATCAGCCCCAAACCTGGTGCCTGATCTTTCAGACTTTTGTGAAAGGTCATTCATACATAAATTCATATATAAATCCAGACTGAACCATCACTAGACCAAACATTTTTGTCTGAGTTTGGATTCCCTTCATTTACTACAGAACAGCACAACTGGAGCTGAAATCAACAGTAAACTGTTACCTCCGAGTAACTGAGAGTATCAGTCCCTGAACACACTGGTCTAAACAGAGCACATGAGTATACTATAGATCATATCACCAAAAGGCGTGAGAATTATACACACTCGTGTCACAGCCTTGAAGTTGCAAGCTATCTTGGGGGACTCTGTAAAACACACAACACCAAAAATAATATGTGAACATAATAAAATACAGAGAATTTTATGTGTGATTATTCTGTGTCTAATGCATTTACATTATTCTGAATCTCATAATGCACAACGAAAATCTGTCTGTGACAGCACAGGCAGAATTATATACATGTGCATACCTACACATGGCCATGTATGAACTGTATTAATACTTTGCAGTTTAAATGGTGTACTGGAGTTTCAGGTGGAAACTGCCATGAGTTCCAGCTGCCTCAATGTATTAAAAAGCTAGTCAGATGTCTTAACTCAGGAGTGCCTTGTTGGGAACTGGTAGGTAGGAAGAACTGCTGATAGCCTCTTCGTGCTTCCTGGGTCCTACAAAGAGCATTAATTTTCTCACACTGATAATAATTTATCAGCACCATCATGTCTGTGGAAGGGCCCTGACCAATTGTAATGTGGATTTCTCCGGCACTCACAAGATTCCTGCAATTCGCCTAGATCGTTCTGCTGTAGAAATTTCTCTTAAACTCACCATGGCAAGGGCACATGATTAATAAAAACCAGCTAGATATTTTTAAGTGTGATTTCAGAAGGGCAGGATAATTCTGGGGAGGAAAGGAAGAAATATGAACAAATCACACTGGTGAACAAGAGATTTTTTAGCTAGTAGCTTGCTCTCAAGATAGACACACTAGATTTCACACATGAAAAACAAACCTCAAAGTGAACACCTCTCTTTCCCTGGAAATCTGTCTGAGAAAGAGTCAAGCATTTCCTTCTCTCCCTACTTTAAAACTCTTACTACTAGAGAAGTTCTTACAAGAGAGGACAAAAGAAGAAAACGACTATGCTTCTGGGTAAGCTGGGCCAAATGCAGTAGGTGGTTATGCATTGTAAGGAACTAATAATATATTTTACTCTCCTCTGAAATAGTTCTAGGTCTATCCAAGCTAATGTAGTGGACTGTCATGCAAAAACAGGTAAAAACATCAGCAGAGAAACATTACTAGATATGGTTATAATTATCTTTGACTACAGAAGTTTTGAGAAGTCAGACCTGACAAAAATTACACATTCTTTTTTTTGTTGCCAACTGGAAAAACAGCTAGAGGTGGAAAATGTGAAAATAAGAAAAGGAAACAGGCAAGAAAACTGTACTCATTCTATTGTATTTCAAAGCAAAAAAGAAGAATGGGAGAAAAAATATTGAAATATAGTGTCAGCTTGAATTAAAATGTCCATTTCAAAAGAAAAATTGCTTTAATACTAAATTCAGAAAAAAATTACTAAGGGAAAAACCAAACAAGAAAAAAAATTTTGAAAGGAAAAAAGTAGAGAACCCACTGCTGAAGACAGGGCTTGAGTCTAAGCTTTCAGATTCAGTTTTAACAAAGGAAGTGACTCTTTTCCCAGCTGTTCCTTCTAATCTGGGCTAAAATGCTGTGGATGATCTGAATAATATATAATTTAAGAAATACCTGAATGATCTCTGAGCACCTACTTGAACAAAGCACCTTGATAGGTGTAGTATATACCTCATTTTAGGGGCATTGGTAGTATCTCCGAAACAGGTCATTTTAACTCGACTTCTGCTGATGATAAGATTCAAAAGAAGGAAAAGAAGATGTCCCTGCAGCTGGCATGCAGTGGATTCCCTCACTAAAAGTTGTCTTGAAGACTAAACCTTATATTGGTTAAAAATAACTGTGCAAATTAATGGAAAGAAATCCTCAGCATGCTCCTAAGTACAAAACACCATTTCTGGCTCAGTAATTCCCTGATCTCAACACCCTTAGTAGCTGGAGGAAAGCATCTGTATGTTCTTACTATGCTCTTGTAGTTTTAAAAGTTTGATACAGTGAGCAAGATGATCTTCCCAATTTAATGCAAGCAGCTTGTTCTCATACATCGAGTTAAAAATCTTCACAGCGGCTGGTACCTCATACAGACAAAAGAGTGTGAGGTCAAAGCCTGGTCACAGTTGTGCTAAAATAATTACTTTTGCTTTTAGTTTCAGATACCTAGTTTCCTGAAATACTTACTCAAAATATTAAAATGACCTCTATACCACCCCATTCACTTAGGGGAAAACAGAAACAGAAAATCACATGGAATTGACCATTACAAAAATTACTTGCAAGGCATTTTCATTTGATAGCTGTATTTTCCATCATATTATAATTCTTTTTGTTGACAAGTTTCTTAGATTTTAATCTTGGATTGCAATGTTACTCTATCAGAAAAGGCTTATATTTTCCCAGCAGGTACAGTGGCAGAATGCAGAATCATTTACGGGAGGAACTGTTGTATTGAAAAATGTACCTTTGCTTGAAAAGGCATTTAGTTTGCCAGTCTGCTTTGCCATAAATCATTGTGTATGTGCTCAGGGCTCCCAGACAGCAGATTGAAATCTCCTTTGCTTCTTTTATTAGAATAGTAATATTTGCATTGCTGTTGTTGAGTTGAATCAGCATTTCTAGAATAAGCCCATATTTTCAGTTAAGGGACTTATAACTCTGGTATTAATATTCAAACTGGACTGAAGTCCAACATAAAAATGTGCTGGTTGAGAACATTACTTGCAACACTTCTGCATGTGAGAGTATATTGTTATGCTAGCTAGTCGCGAAAAGTCCAGTCTAGCTGATGTTCAAGAACACTTTGCTTTATTCGTATGCTAGATATATTTCCAGCCAGGACGACTTCCCAGAAGCATATTTCAAACCTTAAAGTAGAGGAACATTGCAACAGAGAGAGTGTTTTCTGCATTTTTTCCAAAAGAAAGAAGAAACTGAATTGTGCTGGTTGGCACTGTTCTCAGTTTAAGCTGCAGAGTCATTAATGGCTTGTAGATGCAGTTTTTTACAATCATTATTGCATAAACATTTTATTTCAACAGGACCAGAAAAATAGAGAGCTTACTCTATTCAGAAAACTGGAAGACACAGAAAAGAGATAGAGGAATAGTCTCTAGTCCTTATTAGTGCATTATACTAACTTGCAACAACTGTATAATCAGTGCCATTTTTTCTGAACCATATTCATTTGGATTCAATTCTAATTCAGATTTGCTTTGTAAGGGACTTTATTTCTCCTTTATTAACATAACAAGCAGGCATGTTTTGACAGCCATGATTAACTTTTTATTTAAAAGGAACAAGATAAAAAGAACATGTGTGTGTGCGTATAAATACAGGTGTATACAGATTATTAAACATACCTAAACAAATGGAAAAGAGACTATCCTTATACAGGTACAACCATTATCCCACCCATATGAAACATGTTATGTCTCAAAGCTGATGAATATTACAGTTTTAAAAAGCACTCTTAGCTAATGATCAAATATTATATGGTGGATCAAATATTATACGGTTAATCAAATATCAGAAGCATATCTTGACCCCCTGTGTACTTTCCTACTTTAAAAGTCTAAAAAGACATTTTCATTTGCATTAGCAGACTGAAACATTAAAGTCCCAAGCTAACAGCATGATTATCTCAAAGAAAAACACCAGTTCTATTACCTATACAAATTATAATCTGATCCTACAATTTACATTTATTATTTTTATTTATAAACATCTCAGCCTGTCACAGGCTTTAGCACAGAACTTTAAAGAACTTCTCTAATGCCTGTATTGTTTTTCTCTCTCTAAAAATGTGCTTGGTCCCATGTCATCTCTGTCCCAGATGTCAGGCAAGTAAACCTATTTGAGGCCTACTTTGACTGAAATCAGTGGCAAAGTCCTGGATTTCACCCAAAGTTGCAAAGTTTTCATAGGGAAATATGAGAGATCAGAAAATACATCTTCAGAATTTTTTAAAAAATAATTTTTCTTTTTAATTTTAATTTTTAATTTTAATTTTATTTTAAAGTAAAACAACATATACAATTTCAGCAAATGAGCAGGTATAATTCTAGAACAGAAATGAACATTCAAGGTGTATTTCAATTTATTTGAATACAGAGTGAATATGTTACAAACTTTGTCATCTCACAAATGAAACAATTTCAGCCCAAACTGAATGAAAATATTTCATGAAGAGCAGTATGGAAACAACCTTTGTCTGAGCTTTATTAATTCATTAGTGGGTAACTCCTTTTTTGCACTATAAATGGACTTTGGCAGTGACATAAAACCCTCATGGTCTCACCTATAGGAAGCCAACAAATTAAAGAACAACATCTTCCAAAATCTGCAGAGTAAAAAGGGCCAATAATTTTTTTCTGCTACTTCTCAGTCTGAGGAATCCAACACCACTCTATCAAACAAAGAAAAGCAAAAAAATAGAGGCGACTCTGCATTGTTATTCAGAGGTATGCACAATAAATACTATTTGAAAACGAAACTGAGCACAAAAGATCAGTCTGAAAAATGGAGATAGAGAGGTATTCAAAGAATTTGCTTTATGTAAGAAAACAGTATGAAAGAACGGATATTTAAGATGACAGTTCTTGAAAATCTAAACTTCAACTAAGACACATATTATGAGAATTGGTAGGAAGTAGAGACTGTATTGGTATTTAGCACATTTTCAGGGAAACTCTGGCCTTAAAAAATCAATTTAAGAGTAACAGATAATGCAGTCTTCCTGAGAGGAATCCTAAAGATTACCTCAAATAAGCAATATTTTTTCTGCTTTGCACAGGACACATGAAAAACAATATTCTACATCATTCATTTAGAAGAGGTGCTTCAGTGTGTTTTCCAAAAGAAGGGGACTCCAATCATTAACTAATCTGTGGATCTTCAGATTGTTGCCCAAATACAATCATATGATCACATATCATTGCCTGAAGACTTTCATGTTCAGATCCAAGGACTTCTTCCTCAGAATTACTCTGCTGACCAACAAGCATCTCTCTCAATATGGGATTTGAAGAAGAGAGAAAGGTAAGGGGACAGGGAAAGTGGGAAGGCTGGTTAGGAGGGCTTTGTAAGGGGAAACAAAAGAGAGTTCAAAGGTTAAATCTTAACACATCTCTACAAAAAGAAATACCACTGAGGTTTAGCTCTGCTGGCTTGGTCCCATCAGCTTTACCAGTTAGACCCACTTCTGCACAATGTATACCATACCTCTACCTTAGAGTGCTGCATGGGCAAGAAATGAGTGAGGAGACCAATGTTAACAGAGAAAATATAGGACAAACAAAAGTGAAAGTCCCGCAAACCCTCATAAAACAGAATATCCACAGACAATTCTCCATCGAAACACGGCATGAATTTTTTTAGTGTATTTTGTGTATTACTTCAGGCAATCAAGTTCAAACAGGAATTTTGTTGTTCTTGCAATCCACACCAGATTTACTGAAGCCAAAGTCTCAGTATTATAAAAGCACATAAATTATTTTATAATCTTACTATATCACAAATATGGATCTTCCCTACCTATAAGACTCATTTGCACCATCTCATGGGGTTTTTTTCTTCCCTAAATGTCCATGCACTGTTATTGCTTCAGGGTGCTAAGAATACATTTCCTTCTAAGCATGAACTTCTACCATGGAAACTGGTGCAAATTTTACGATTTGCTTCAATGAGCACAAAATTCAAGTTGATTTAAAGAATGACTCAGGGGGCTGCCACACTTTGTGCTTTCCATTAGACATTAAATGTACCTTGAGCAAATCCCAGAGGTACAGATCCTTAAAAGCTACTTTGCATATAACTCCCCCAAAATCAGTCTTGGAACCTGCTCATCAACAGGATTAAGGTCTTGAACTGTTAATAGGTCATATTTAATTTGTAAGGTGATAATGCCAGGTCATGGAAAAAGTTTAAATAATTAGAGACAATGGGAAGAAGAGCCATATATTAATATGTAAGCCTATAAATTGATATTTCAAAAAATAAAGTACATCCTTTGAAAATAATTTTAGGAATGTCACCTGTTTGAAACCAATGGAACTAAATCACATGAATAAAGTGAGACTGAAGCTTACACAATTCCTGAATTAGTCTCACAGGAATGACTGTTCTCTTTGAAAAATTAAGCTTTATTTAATTCCTGAAGTATCAAAGCCCTGCCAAATTATACTGAAGAGGAAAAAAGTAAATAATTTGTCAACAGTTAGTTTTTGTTATCTTCATCAACATATTAAAGACAGGCCTGTTTTCACATAATTTCATAATATCATGTTGTCTGCTTCCTAACACAAGCACTAACAAGAAAAAACTGAGATTATTATCAGTATATCACAGCCACACAAGTGTAGATCACACCAAATACGAACTAGGACTCAATCAACTGCAAAGTCTGATGGAAGCGGGGAGGGGGGAATGGCAGGGCTTGGAATAGCTTCCAAAGTCAAAAGCATAGATCAGCTCTTTCCAACCAGCCAAGTTTGATACTCATCTAGACAATCGCAGAGCTTTGCCAGGTTTATCACTTGGTGGCTTTTGAAGGTTACTCTTTCTCAGCTTCTTTTGAGGGAGAGAAAATTGGTGCAGTATGCAAAAATAAACTACATTTCAGAAAGGAGACTTCTGGTTTGTTAATTGTAGCAACACTGTAGACTACAGACCCATATATTTAAAGGCACTTCAGCTCTACACTCTACTGGAAGTCACCTCCTTGAAAAGTCTTAAAAATCAATGGGAACAAGATCCCCAGCCACCTTTATGGAAGCTGTTCCTCTTTTTATTCACCAGCATTTCCAGTCTACTTTTCTTAGTCCAGTGTTTCTCTTTACATTCCAACTTTCTTCCACTGCTTCTGTTATGATTAAGATCCTGTTGTTTTATTTATTCCTGACTCTTCATGGATAAACTGTAAGCACTGATTCTTAAATGGTCACTGATAATGACCCTTTCAATGAACAAGTGTTAAGTACCTCAAAAGCCACAAAGTCACATGGTAAATACCTGCTGTCGCATAAAGGGTGTGAGTCTGACTTGCAGCTGAGGGAGGCCCTCCCGTTGAGTCACAAGGTTCAGAAAGGACCCCCTTGCTTTCTAAACTCCTTCTCAGAGAGGAGCCCAGGTGCGGCTAGGTCCAGTCTTAGTCCCAGACTTGGTCAAAAGTTTATGTCTAAGGGATTATGTATAAAGCCACGTATCAGAGTTAACGCTTGCCTGTCAGAACCCCCTAAAGGGCTTTCACTGAGACAGTTTCTCAAAGTTGAAACAGAATGTTTATTAAAGCAACAGATATAAAGAGTTCGGAATTGCTGTTGATAAATGCACTTACTGCAACAGTGCTAACATACCATTATGATGCCAGCAAAATGCTATCCCAGGTATTCTTCATGAAAGGGTGAAGTGGCAATGCTTACCAAGAAGGTGTGCCTATCTTGAGTGGAGGAGAAGGAGCACGGCCCATCAACTGCCTCTTCGGGGTCTTCATTCTCTTCTCTTCCCCCCCAGAGGTAACTTCCTCGATATCCTTTATAACCCAGCCTTAGCTGTGCCCTTCCTCGGGTGACGTGTAACATGATTTGGGTGGAGAGTCGAGTACTATAGTCACATATGTTTAGCATGTACTTCTTTTAGCTCATTATCATATTTAGGGGTGTCAACTTTAATATTCATTTCACACATAATTAAGCAAAAGGTCTCACTGCGGGCACTGTGGCCTTCAAGATTCTGTGTAGAAACCATCTATCTGTTTATTCCACATTGTCTAGCCAAAACACAGCCATCTTGCCTGTAAGACTCCCTCCTTCGGATGCTTCTCATGCCAGCCTTGCAGATACCCATCCACAATGTTTGCATAAGAGATAAGTAAACACCAGTGGTTTTAACATCTTATGTGCAATTCTCACACCTGCATATGCTTTCCTTAATGGGACCCAGTGCCAGGTTTGATCCGGGATATACTTGTATGTGCTGATATCTTAAACAAGAAGGTAGTTGCTCACAAGATGACAGCAGCGATCAGAACAGTTAACACTGGCCAATAAAAATAGAATTTTTTTCAACAGATTAATAGATGATCCTTAGATCACAATAGCACTAAATAACTAAAAAGCACAGAATAAAGAAAGAGCTTGTCACGACTTCTGTGGTATTCTTGCTTGTCCACCTTAACATTTTGTTTCTGTGTGACACTTGTCTACCTGTCTTCCATGGTGCATCTCATTGTATTTTTAAAAGATGCTTTCACCGAGAGCTAATTGAGCTTCATTTATGTGACTGAGCTGGTGTCTGACACTGACAGCCTGCAGAAGGCCATTTCTTCAATTGCTTGAAAAGCCTAAGGAATCAGACATGACAAACTGCAGCCTGGAATACCTGGCAGCAAGCCTATTAGTGCTGCAACGCCAAAGATGCACAAATAAATTACTTATGTAACGTACACTCACTTCATTTCTGTCATGAGACTGGCTGTCCTGAAACAAAAGTTGAAGCTTTAATTTCTTCGCCCATCACAGCTTGTCAGAGCTTTTGAAAGTTAAATATATTATTTATTCTGTCTGAGACATAATTACTACCATTCTTACTCTACTTTGTGAAGTAAGCTTCCTTTTCATTCCTGATGCAATTTCCTCAAGACAAGACCTCAGCATCTCACAAGACACACTTCTCGGCAACTGTTACACTTCATGTGCAAGATTGTGAAGGGAGGAAAAAAAGAGTTCTATTTCCTTCTACAAGGCAATCTATCTGTTTTGATTTCTGACCCTGGATATACTGCTCTTGAGTGACAGTGATGAGACTGAACTCTCATCCAAAACCACCACAAAATGGCTCAGGCAAGTAGTAATGAAATATAAAACCTTTTATGTAGAGGCTACAAACAAATCCAGCCAGGCTGATACTGGCCAAGAACAGATATATTGGGAGATCTATGCAAAAACAGCCACTTAATTTTTTTCTCGGGGGCAATTGACACCCTACTCGTATATTCCAACTACGCATATTCAAGAGAACAGATAAACTCAAACAGCATTTCAATGCCAGTACAGTAGTTTCACTAAAGAAAAGCTAAGGCATTTCCAAGACATTCTGAGTATCATTCATGCTGTAAGGTTAGCCCTCACCCATGCCTAAAATGTTACTCTGTAACATCCTTGTGCCTTAGGGATCAACTTTGGCTTTCTGAGGATAAGGAGACCTTAAAAATATTAAGTACTGACTGCAGTGATTTGGAAAACATCGCTATTTTGTACCGTGTTTAAATACAGGATCAGTTTCTGCTGAATTAATTCATATGCTTTACAGCTTTGTTCAGGTGGGGCCAAACAGAGCTTTAAGAGCCTTCAAAGCTTTATGTAAAATATCAGCTAATCTCACAACATAAAAAGAAGTTTAGTTACATATAAAATATTTACAGATTTAGTTTATAAGCTTTAAGACTTTCATCTCTAAACTTGTCAGTTCAGCATTTCACAGAGGTATTCCAAGGTCATTTACAAAGCAGAAGTAAAGAAGCCCACAGAAAAATGACATGATTGAAATATGTACACCTGGAGGTGGAATGGATGGAGATCTTTGGCTTGATGGATGAATGTAACTTTACTCATCTGTTGCTTTTTCTAAAGAGAGGAAGAATGAGTAGAATGTAAGAATTCTTCTTCCATGGAGAATTTTAGAGGGGAAAAACTTGAAAGCCTTACAGACACATTCATGAGTTGTGTAGCATCACCCCTTCTACTATACCTTCTTTGTGGATCCATCTCCAGATTTACCACTGACCTTCCTAATCCTTGTAATCTTAAACAACTCATCTTTCAGCTTCCCACTCCAAACCTGATCATTATCTGGATTCAGTAACCAGCCAGAAATTTCTGCTATTCTACAACCAGATAAGCATTCTATGAACTTCTTAATGTCAGACTAAGCCAGCAACATTATTTTATTTTTGTTGGCTGAATGGCATAAGTGAGAAGTGGAAAGCTTGCTGTATACTTTGGTATGAAATCAAATGCTGTGCTCTGGAATACAAATTAGAACACATACTGAGTCAATTTCACTCAGAGTAATATCCCATTGGCGTCAATAAACTTATGCTCAGGTAAAACAGCAAAAGATCAGGGTCTAGATGTCCTTATTTTTCCAATTGACCTATGGAAAAAAAGAAATCTAGTAGGTCTGTGACATGACCACTCGCTCACCCCTCCCCCAGTGGGACGGGGAGGAGAAGGGAAAAACAACAGCAAAGCCTCGAGGGTTGGGGTAAGGGCAGTTTACTGGGACAGCAAGGGAGAGGGGAACAATCAACAACAGTGCTGATAACAGATAGTAACAATGGGTGATAACAGAGAACGATTTACCCATCCAACCAACCAGACACTCAGCCCATCCCAGAACCACACCAAGAACCACACTGCCCCTGCCCGCCTACCCCCTTTTATGGTGAGCATGACCTCACATGGTATGGAATAGCCCCCGGCCAGCTTGGGTCACCTGTCCTGGCTCCTTGGGAAATTAACTCTATCCTTGCCAGAACCAGCACAGTCTGCAGTGACAACCTATGCACTGGACCATATGGGTCTAGTATGAAGAAGTTTTAAGCTCATCTACAGCTAATGAAAATGCAAGAATTCACACAGCATAATTAGCTGTCATGTTATTTCACCTACCTGTGAGGAAGGCAGCCTGACAAGAGAAAAAGCAGCTTTCTCACTGACAGAAGGAGTCACACCACAGTGAGAGATGCAGTTTGTCTCCAGAGGCTCTATTTCACACTCAAATCAGAGAAGAGGAAGCCTCAAATTCGTGTACAGAGGATATAGATGGTCCTGCCAGTATCTTTTAGTAGCACATTCAGCTGTCACAGTTCCATTTGTGCATAAGGTTTCAGGGTTAAGGATGCAGTGGGAGTGTCATGTTTTAACCCCAGCCAGCAACTAAGCACCCCACAACTTCTCACTTACTCCCGTCCCATGGGATGGGAGAGAGAATCAGAACAGTAAAAGAGAGAAAACTCATGGGTTGAGATAAAGACAGTTTAACAGGTAAAGCAAAAGCTGTGCACGTAAGCAAAACCAGGAATTCATTCCCTGCTTCCCATGGGCAGGCAGGTGTTCAGCCATCTCCAGGAAAGCAGGGCTCCATCATGCATAACAGTGACTTGGGAAGACAAACGCCATCACTCCACATGTCTCCCTCTTCTTTCTTCTTCCCCCAGTTTTTTATTGCTGAGTATGACATCAATGAACATTTTATGGATATTTATGGACATTTCATAAACATTTTACAGTGGAAGGGATGGTTGATGAGGATGAATTGCAATAGAATGGGACCTGAACATGATGAAAATTATATGGAATAAGAGGTGGAGAATGTGCTGGTTTTTGGCTGGGATAGAGTTAATTTTCTCCATAGCAGCTGGTAGGGGCTGTGTTTTGGATTTGTGCTGAAAACTGTGTTGATGACACAGGGATGTTTTCGTTCCTGCTGAGCAGTGCTCACACAGAGCCAAGGCCTTTTCTGCTCCTCACACCACCCCACCAGCGAGTGGGCTGGGGGTGCACAAGGAGTTGGGAGGGGACACAGATGGGACAGCTGACCCCAGCTGACCACAGGGATATTCCATACCATATGACGTCATGCTCAGCATATATAGGTGTGGGAAGAGGATGGCAGGAGGGCACTGCTCAGGGACTGGCTGAGCATTGGTCTGTGGATAATGAGCAACTGGGGTTTTTTGCATCACTTGTCTGTCTTGGATTTTATTTTCTTCTCTCTTCCCCCCGCTACCAAAACCTTGCCATGCAAGCCCAACACAATAAGATATAACACTATCCCACAAAACAATTTTACTTTAGGTCCCTGCAATTGATTTGTACTTGTATTTATTATTTGCATATTAAGTATGCATCAGTGGGCTTTTCTTCAGCATAAAACATAGATTGCCATACATCAAGCCATTTATCCAACAGAACAGTTTCATTTTATATTCAGTCAGCTGCAGTCAACAATGACCACTGTTAAAGAGCAGGAAAATGTTTGCAGCTATCCAGGTAACATCATCTGAAATATTGCACATTCTTCAAAATCTGTTTGTGGAGAAAAGTGAACAATCATAAAACTCCAGGTAGGAATATGGGTAACTCTTTTTGAAACACATTTCTATTAGTGACTAGTTCATCTGTCTGTATTTATTGATGTCCTGGCTTTTTACTACCAATCACTCACATAGTTTATGTAACGAGCAGTCTCAGTCAAAGCCACTTACCAAGCAGAATATAGAGGATACTGGTTCACAAAAATCCTTTGATGTTACACATATACTTTATTGCTTTCACAAATTAACTTGCAAAAATAAACTGGGATATATCTGTCTTGTAATTTGCCCTGCTCCAGCCTCACAAAGAGATAAGCCAAAGTGTTTGATTAGAGACCTGATAAATTAGGGGAATTTCCAATTTTATTGTGAGATACTTTTGTGTGTGGTGATTCTTTGATGGCAGAATGGGCCGCTGGAACCATATCGGGTAGGGACAAATGAAAAGAACTGTGTCACTTTTCCAAATTGTCCTTGTAGAGCAAAGGAAATTGACCAGCCTGAAATACAAGCTTCTTGAACCTATCAGGTCCTCACACCTATCTTCTACAGACAGCATTTCAACCAAGTATTGTGGCTTGCCCACTAAACTAAGAAAACTTTGTACTAGTGTACAACACAAATGAAACATTGATATCCTGGTATTTTTCTGGATGCTTCTTTGAACTAAATAGAAAAAAAAACCAAACCAAACAATCCTCCATAATGAGCATCGTTTGCCTAGACAGATTTGTTTTTCTGCCCTTTAAAACCCCAGTAAGCAACCATCTGGCCCTAAAATCCATATTGTTTTGACTTTAAACCTGCTTTAATTTTCAAAATACATCTGCCTTGCTCTTGCTAAAGTTATCTATAGTGACAGATCAAGTCACACCTTTTTTTTGTCTTCTGTCCAGAAAAGGCTTAACAGTATAAATCTGATGATGAGAAAGGTTTCAAAGTAGGGTACAAATCCTATTAAATATCAAACACTAACATATTTTCTCATGATTGCAGGGAGCTCAAAAGCCAAATCCCATCAGTGAAGATGTGATTTTCGCACTAATACCCATTCCCTTGCCCTCCTCCCTCAAAATCATGTGAACAACTTCAAAAAGCAAGCTGAGTAGAAGTTAATGCTGCTGTGTTTCTCTTTGTTGTGTGAAGAGGAGGAAATGTGAATATTGCACTTAGGATCTCTTTAAAAATTAATCTAACTACTCACTAGGAATTTAATTTTCTTTCTGGCCTGATATTCAGTGCCATAATAAAATGAAGAAAATACCGTATCCGATCAGGACAATAATCTAGCTAAGGTAACAGGACATCTCAGACAATTTATCATCAGAATCTCTTAACCATTTAACAGAAAACCCCAAAATGTTAGAGTTGTGCCATTATTCAATGTAGATGAACTCACTTGTTTTCTTTACACTTACTTCTTCTCCCATTTCTATAATTGGACAGGAAATAACAAATGCAGAACTCATTTATCAGTCAGGTGACAGATTGGGCCAACTTGTCACAAATTTACTAGATTTCTGAATATCTTGTCATGATGAAACATATGTCAGCAAAATCCAGCCAAATTCAGCAATAGTATCAAAGCTGTGATTCCACATATCAAGGCGTTAAACATATGTGTCAATACTAATTGTTTCCTGAAATTTAATGGTTCTATTGCCATAATATCCTTTCCAGATATTTTTTACAACAACCACCTACACTTTTTAGAGCAACAAATCACATTATTTCTGTGGCAAAATTCCTCATGCTTCTTTTCTAGTTCTGGTAAATTAAAAGCAAAAATGTGAGTATTAAGAAGGAATTTGTTTTCAAAGAGCATCCTAAACTTAAAACTGTATTGTGATTTCTTTTCAGATTTTCGATGATAAAGTAAATTCATAATCTAAATTTTAAAAATAAATAAACTGTAAGAAAGTACATAAACATGCACAATACTTGTAGCTGTCTAGACACATTTTGCAAGGCAGTAAATAAACTAATGATGTTACTGAAATATTAATTAAAGTGTTATTTGCATTTACAGCAAACTCTTCCCTGCAAAAAGAAAAGAACAAAAAGAAAAAAAGAGAAACTACTATTCATTTATTTTAAATATCTGGTAGGTAGGTTTTCAAGGTATCCAGTCACTTCAAAAGATGCAAAATGGCACATGGCAGGTTTTTAATTGTATTGGAGAGGAGACACTCAGGTGCTTTTGGAAAGCTATGCCTAAATACCACTACAAATTGACTCTGCATGACTATTATGAGAGGAACAATATATGAACCTAAACTGAAAGACAGCTATAAGTTTGACAGAAATTAGTGAGAATCTTCTTTAGTAGGAAACTTTTCAATAATTGTCACTTAGGCTATCATTAACAATCTCTCCTTTGTGTTTTAATATCCACAGCTAATTCCCAGACAGCCCCTGCTTCACTGCAATTTCTGGGCTCACTGCCCCTCCATGAACCTGGAGGTACTGCACCCCCTTGACAGGCAGCCTTCTGGTAAGGGAAGAAGACAAAGCAGCTGCAGAGAGGAAAGCGCAACCATGAAAGCACCACTGTGGATGAGAAAGGACTGCAGGTGATTTGGTGACATTTCTCTGGAAAAGGGTATAACATTTAAATCAGCCTCCTGAGACCTTCCTGACCGTGCATTTATGACATGCTGCAATTGCTAAGGCAGAACACTGACATCAGCATAAAGCCTGCAGTGGAGGGAGGGTTGCCATAAGCATCTCCACTGGTTCTGTTCAGGAGCTGTTAAATAGGCAGACACAAAAGGAAGAACAATTTGGAGGGCTGAGAAAGCTCTGGAAAAGGAGTTGATGTAAATGATAAGAGTTAGAGGGATGGAATAAACTGGGGAAATAAAGCTCCATTATCACAGAAGAATTTAGCCGCAGTCAATGGGAAAAGAGGTACAGCATAAAAGAATGACTGCTTTGACAAAGTACGCAGGCCAGCAGCAACAGACAGGGCTGAGATACAGAGCAGCACAGTACAAGGACAGTGGAGGCACTGGAGAATGAACCAGAAGATTCAGACCCACCTTATCCACCACAGGAGGCATAATCAAGGCTGCGGCCACTAACAGGACACATGAGACAGCAAGGAAAGGGAGAAGCAGTTCAAGGCTGGTGCCTTGCAGCACTCCATGGGAGAAAGGTGAGAAAGAAAACAGCATTAATTTTATTAATCATGAAAAACAAGCGGTGAGAGAAGGAGAATGTAGAACCTGGAGACAGCAGCAATGAATACCACAACTCCTTGCTGTAGGCACTCAGAGAGCAGAGAGTGATTGATCACATCAGGACTAACACTGAGATCAAATGAGATGAATTGCAAGTTTCAAGCAAGCAAACAAAGTGCTGGAGATAGATACTTGTTTCTTGTTCTGGGGTCATAGGAAGAATTGAGTGATTGATAGGGTCAATTCCAGCACTGAACTCATGTAAGAACAACAGCAGCAGAGAGGCATGATAGGCGGTGCTTTACACAGCTTCACTTACATTGTTTCCATTGGTACTTTTAGTAAACTGGTGTAAATTCCAATTAATAGGTCAAATCAACTATTCATCTCTGAAAGGAACAATTGTATCCTCTCTGTGTTTGTAAAGTTAAAGCTATTTCCAGAGACTGTGTTCCCATGGCACTGTTAACACCACTGAAAATTACCTTGTGCAGTCAATACAATTAGGTGATATTGCACTGCTCAGCTGGTAACTTTTATGTTTATTGTTTCTTTTGGATCCATCATCATGGGTCAAGAGGAGGCAAAAAAATGTAATGGCAAAGAAGCAATTCTTGTGTTGTCCCAAAAGTGGGGGTTCATCTACCCGCTGTGCAATATGCCAATATGCACACAAAGCAGAGGTATTTTATTGCACATATTTGTGTGGATAGATATGGGTGTCTGTCCCAAGGCAGCACACCTCAAAGCTCCAAAGCAATAGTTATTTATATAGAAAACGTTAACATATTCATCTTTCTAATATGTATGCATTGTTATTCTGTTAAATGATTGGGTTAGATTTCTTCGCGTAGCACGCAAAGTAGAACACATGCTCAGTTCTTTTCTCCGCCTTTATCTTTTGAGTAGGTGGTATAATCGGGGTAGGTGCTCCATGGGTTGGTGGTCGCAATTCCCCCTGCCAGAATTACCTTTCCCCTAGTTTCCTGTTACTTTTGGCAAGTCCAAATAGTTCTTCATGGTTTACTGAGTGAACTAGTAATATATCAGTTAAACTTCAGATTTTAACAATCACCACCTGCTTCTCAGACAAAGGTGCATTATTTAGCTATTTCTTGTCTGGCCTTAGACCAGCAGGGGTAGGGCTACACAATGGACTTTTGCAACAACATGACAACTGGATTCATATCACATTTTACATTTGGTTTTACTGTAACACTTTGAAATAAAAATATTAGTAAACAACAAATAGTCATTAAGGCCTTTTGTTCTGAACTGGTGGAAAAAAGTATCTATGAATAATCTTACTCCTGCAAGTGGAATTTCCCTTCCCTTGTATAATGCAGCCCAGTCTGCATTATGAATTACTTATATAACTTAAGAAGACTGTGGAACTGGAAATAGTATTGGAAGCACTGAAGTGGCTAAAAAGTGTTAGCAAACTCGTTTACTATTGTCAGCCAAAGAGGATCCCTATTATCCTGAATTGCCCAACTTTGTTGGTCCTGTTTTCATTTTCTTGATGGATAGTCCACCAGGTCCTTTTGCTTTATCTTTAGGAGATAAGAAATTGTAGATCAAGCCTAAATAAACTCAGGACTAACCACTCCCATTTTACATAGGAATAGCTCTCCTACCCACTGAACTATACTACCTAATGTGATCCTTTTTCTTTATTTGGCCTTGAAAAATATCTGAAATGCAAAGCATATTTCCCCCAGCCCAACTCGTCATTTACCAAATGTGAAAGGTGAGCCTGCTATAAACTCAGGTGATAGTTCTACTTCAAATAAGGGTCTGACCACTGTAATGATTATAAATGTAAGGTAAAAAACATAATAAAAAAAATATTACTCTTTAAAAGACAGAACACCCCTAACTTTAACAGGGAGAGAGAGAAGAATATGAAACAATGTGGGAGTCACTTCATTACAGTCCTATACAATTTTCATTATTATTTCTGATGAGTTCATGATAATAAATGCTAGCAGATCAATGTGGAACACAGTAAAATTTGAGTCTAAAAAAATTCCACTGTTCTGGTATTAACTGAGTGGTGTTTAGAAATATCATGAGGCACCACACCTGGAAAAAAAGAGTCCCACCATGGTAAATTATGTGTCAAAGAATTATTGGCAGTTGATGTAGTGGAACCAACCATGATACCACTACCTATAGGTTGTTTTTATTCTGTTGCCTATCTTATTTTTTTTTTGTTTTTGCAATCCTAGCTTATAGCATGGGATTTTTTAGCTCATCACAGTAACAGCCAGCAAGATGCCAAAGGGTAAAAAGGAATCAGCAGGAATTAGGACCGATGTCCTCATGCCATATTACATAATTAATTTTTACACACATTTCATTGCTTATTTCAGTTTGGAGTTTCAGTTAGGGGCTGGCATCACTTGATAGCATGATAAGGACCTTTGTATTTACATATTTATTGTTCCAAATCCATTTCTGATCATAAGACACAATCATTACGTATGACAAGATGATGTGATGGAGCAGAAGTCTATGGGCTGTGCTGCCTCTGGAATACTGACAATGGCAGTGCCCAGCAATACACACAATGAGACGTTGTGGCACCTTTTATGAGACAAAACACAATCATCAAAGGTTTTTGGGGGGTTTCCAAATCTTTCTCCATTCCCTTTTTCAGTGGAGATAGCCATCACAATTAGAAACATGAGCTGCATTTATAATGGAAACTACAAATTGCCTAAGAAAGAAACGGCTATACTACCAAAACAGATGTAATTGATTTTATACCTTTTAATTGAGACTAAAAACACTTGCACAAACTGCTGCTTTCTAGTTCAAATCTCACTATATTTTAATTGTTTTTTACAGTATAGAGGGTGTGTTGAACAGGATAATTACTCTTCCTGCTGAAATCGACTGAGTTAACAGGCTTCTGGGTCACATATAAGAAGGGGCAGCTCTTTTAATTGTTTCACAACCTGATTAACATTTCTCAATAATGGTGTTCTGTCTAAATTTCAGCAGGGGTAACAAGAACCCATTTTCCCAATTTAATCCAATTTCTCCTGTTAATAATTGATTCACCTTCCCAACCTGCCGTGCAGCATTGGTTTGAGTCGCACAGCAGGTTCTGTACTTCACGCCAGCCTAGAAGACTTCTTTCCCCCTTGCTCCCTGTGTAACAGCATTGCAGGGTCAGCTAGTGTTTGCCCAGACGTCCACTTGAGCCCCGAAGACTCGCTGAGCAGCATGGCAGTACGATGGCTGGGTTTCCCTGCCTGGTAAGGAACCTTGTTCTGAAAAGTTCCCAGATTTTAGGGAGACCGGTAAATTTTGTGCCATGGGAGTACAGGATAATGCCAGGTACTCCAACCTCTTTTCCCCCATTTGACCCACCATGTGCACAACCTGATGCCCACACCAGCATTCAGGAAAAGCTTGCTACTCTATTGCTGTGACAAAGCTGGCTTCTATACCATCTTCCTTGGTTTTAGAGACTCCTGGTGTGTTTCATGGACATCGATCCCATGAAAGACTAAACATGCAGGGGTACCACCTAATCCTCCAAATTCCAGTTCAGTAATATTCCTTTCCATAGATCATCCCATTGGTTGATCCTAGTAACCAGTCAACACAGACTGAGACACATGCTTGAACTTTACAGTGTTCCAATCAAAGGAAAAAAAACCAAAAACCTCTTATAAAATATATACAGTAAATATGTGATTATATTTTAAAAGATATAAATTTTTGCATTTGCTAATGTTAATGTGTGCCTAAGAATCATGTGGAAATCAATCAAGTTTCAGAAATTCCATTTAAAAACTTGCCTAAATCTTTTGCCCACTAGAATTGCTTGTTTCATCAAGTTGTAGTGGAAGTTTAAAAATTAAAAATTAAATTAAAATTTGAATGTGATATTGAGATGAGTTGACCCAGATATATCATTCAAAACGATCCATCTAGCCTTCATTTCTCTTGATGTGCAGAAGGCAAGGCCCTTCCTTTTTAACATAAATTTACAAGCAGAGTGATATGACTAGAAAAATATCACCATATATAGCAAGACTCACCACTGTGCCTTTGAAATCAGCAGATACCTGAATGCTTCAAAGTATAAGGTGTTCTGCCAAGACTCAATTCTGTCCACATGTGCAGTCAGATAGGAGCTGACTCACTTAACCTTTAAAAAATCTCTGCTAACAGTGAAGAAAAACACAAGTGAAATCTTACTCTTTTACATTACCATGTTCTCAGGAGCCAGCAAATGCCTAAATGGACTTGTGAAAAAACTTGCGCTTATCTATTAACAACCTTAAACTTACTGGGATTTTGGTAGTGCAAGGTACAGCTACAGCTTTATAGAAAGAGGTGAGAAGGACAGGATCAGCTTTAACTCCTGAAAAGGCTTTATATACTTTAAAATACTTCTACAAAGTTGCATGGTCATTTTATAGAGCAATATACATAAGCTGAGGATCTTTTCCAATTTTCTACTAGAATTGGAATGCTAGTTTCACACCAGAAAGATTTGTCTGATATCAGACCCCTGACAAATAAGCCAAAACAAGCATAAAGGTTTATATCAGAACCACTGAATCTTGTAGGGGGAAAAAATAGCAGTCTTACAGTACATACACAAACCCAGTTATAACTGAATCAAATCCCACATGTTCAGTACTAACTATGCTTTCTTTGCTACCGCAAGCATTCTCAAATGTTTGCAGGCAATTTAAAACCCTTTGGTAATATATGGACACTGAACACACCAGAAAGGCAAAGAAATTCCTATCTTCAGGCTCTAAAGAGAGCTAAGCAAAAATTTTTCCAGGCCTTTTTGTCCCATGCTTACAGTACCAGAGAATTACTGTCTCTATTAACAAAGCTTGATAGAAACTCAATATGCAGAAACTCAACCTGAGCTTATCAGAACTTTGATTTCCATTCTTTGTTCTTCCAGAGGGAAAGAATCTACTTTTGGTTTCAAATCAGAATAGCTGCATGTGGACTGGTTCTGTTGATTATATAAATTTTTGAATAGTCTTTCCACCAATATCCTAAGTGTTGACATTCTTATGGCATAGTGCAATGAGAAATACTAGTTTAAATAACCTGGGAAATTTTGAGCTAGACAAAAGGATAATTGTCAGGTAGTTTTGGTGTTGAGTACAGCACAATTTTGGCTATGTAGGCATCTAGATACTCTACACTGACAATAATAATGGAATAAAATATGCATAATTTGTGTTTGTGTTACCCCTTAACACCATGTAAAATTCCCTTGAGGGATTCCTTCTTGGAAACCAAGGTTATTTTACATTTATTTCCAAAGGCATTTTGGCTCATGTTTTAGAATATTTTGTGGTGTTTCTTTCTGACCCTGACAAATGTTTCCTTCACTGTTGAAAATAATACAGGCTAACAGAGAAGCCAATGTATGGAGCTTTTGCAAATGCATATATCTATGTAAAGTTGGGTTTAATCACTTATTGATTCATCCAGGTTGCTCTACACTGCCTGCCAAAGCAGTTTTAATTCTGAAAAGGAAAGAAAAATACCAAAGCTATGGTCCTAATGGCAAAGTCATTTGCAGTGATCAACTACCATTCATATGGTTTTGATGAAAAATGACTTATAAATGGTGATTTTGTCAAGAAGATAAAGTACTCGTAGTTACATTTTGACACGCAGAAAAAATTACAATGTGTTTGTGGTTTCCATAATGCTTACCCAAGTTTCTGAAGCAGACTTTTAGATTCTTCTGCACAATTTCCTCCTCATACTAGGTACATTTTGCACATTAAGAAATATGCTATCCATATCTTCATTGCTATCAAACAAAACATATCTGTCAAGCCAAACACTGAAACTACCCATAATGTGGCTCATTCTTGTTTACTAGCTAAAAAAAAATTTAAAAAAATCACCAAAGTCATGGGCAGCCACATGCATTTAAATGTTGAGGAAAGAGGTAAAGTGGGCTGACTTGTACATTGGAAACCAAGTTCTTAGCAATTCAGCTATCACAGTTACACTAATTTACCTGAGAAGTGAGCCTGCTTTGTGATTTTTGAAACATTAAGGAATTAAAGGATTAATCCTCCTTGATGCTGTGTTTCCTGCAGCTGGGGAGACATGTATGAATGCAGCACACTACAGGATCAGACCCTCAGCTTCTCAGTCAGCCTGTAGACAAAGGTTGTGGGTGTGAAGAAAAGGAAAATAATCAAAGTAGTTTATTGTGAACTACCTGTGCTTCAAACATAAAAAATTACTATTGCTTGCAGTATGTTTGAAATCTGAAGCAATACAGAACTTTTTCCCCACTTAATAAACTCCCTGGAAAAGATCCGATTGCTTGCTAAAACCTGTTAGGTATCAGCTTATTGTATAATAAGTATACATGATCCTGTAAGCCATGAAGAAGGTAAATGAGATGGGCAGAGAAAAGGGAGAGAGGTACCAAGGAGATGACTGATGTGACAGTTCTGTGCAGCACACTAGAGCACAGCTGATTTTTTGAAAACTTTCATTACCATTGGCAAAGTCAGTTCAAACACTTTGAATATTTTGCACACAAGAAAAGGTCGGTCCATGCCCAAACAAGGAAAAATTATTTAAAAATTACCTTCACTCAGCAACTACTCCAAAGAAAGTAGGCATGGCAACAACAACTTGACGTTTCATGGATTTTCATAATGTTTTTAAGAAGTTGTCAAGGAAGGGCAGCAGGATGAAACTGTAACTCAGTGCAACTTTATTTCTCACTTCACTTCTATCTATGGTGACTTAGGAGAAGAGTATAATTTCTCTCCAAGAACACGCCACAGGGTCACCTAGCCTGCACGTGGGCTAAGAAGCCCTGAGAACAGGGTCTAGGATGAGCACACTAAAATGGGCATGGTTTGTTCTCACACATACGTCCCTAATCTTTGCTAACTTTAAAGCACACAGAAAGTACTTTTCAGTCATAGAGACCCCTTCAGCTAGGCTCTGAACAAGACATTTTTTGTGGGTGTGTGAGTGGCATCACTAGCCAGATCAGACTTGCATTAAAAAGAGAGAAAGAGTAGAGAAAGAAAAGGAGAGAGAAAGAAGAAGAAAAGAGTAAAATATTTGCTGACTGCATTATCAAATTGAACTACCAGGTGGTGACCTTTCATTCAGTAAAAATAAACAAATAAACCAAAGAAAACTTTTCTGGTGTAGTAGCCAGGCCTCAGAACATAGGAAAGCTTCTGCTGCCTGCCTCCAAAAGCAACAGATAATTCACAGATATGCCAGTGTTGACAGTAATTTAGCGGACACCATCTGGCATAGGTGTCACAGCCCAGCCTTCCAGGGACTGGATTGTAAATCTTAAAGCTGTGATGTAGCTTAGGGAGCCATGACTGTTCCGTCATGAAAGAAATAAAACAAAAATCATGGTCAGATGAAACTGCTTCAGATTCTGTTTTGTCTTCTCCAAGTCTGGGGAAAGAAAGATCCTCCTTTTCTCTGAGGGATTTCTGCTTATAAACAATGGTCAGCGCTGTTACACAGTTGTGAGAGCTGCATGCTCCCTTTTTCATGACTGACTGCAGAGGTGAATAGCTGCAAGTTATTTTCAGTGTGAACTAGACTTACTGAGTCCATGCACAGATGTTCTCAATGCATTGCTGTACATGAAGGCACTACCTTACATCCTACAGAAGGCAGCAATGGATGTAATTTCCATGCATCTGAAGCAATTAAACGTGGTGCATTTAGGAAAGGGAGCACTAATCCATAGATTTAGCTTTTCTACTCCTTTTCAGGGCACTAAATTATTTATTATGAAGTTACTAAGCCATGGTACAATTTTTGCCATTTCAAATATAGTAACATTAGTTAGAAAGACTATTATGCCAAAGGCTCATGACACGTAGCCTTGCACTGCTACAGAACTGCCCTTCTGACCCATGGTCTAGCACCATAAACTATAAAGAAATAGCTAGAAATTAACGTTTGGTTCTTTTCAGGACTCCCTTCCTCCAATTTCATCTTCCCACAGTCTTTGAAAGACAACTTACTTTCCAATACATACGGTTTGAAGCCTGTCACTTTCTGACAATGGGGCATCTTGAGCCAAAGCTGCATAAAAGCATATTCTAATATGGTGGCCAGAAGTCCACTTCAGAGAAATTGGGGTTTAGAGACATTTCGTCTTCATGGTCTTCAAATGAAGTTGCAGATTTTTTAGCACTTCTGAAAAAAGGCCCAAACTGTAACATAACTGCTGAAGGAAATTATGACCAACAGTAGGTCTCAGTTTATCTGCTGAAACTGTTGCTATTTAAGCACAGAATGGAGTTTCAGGCACATCACAAGCTCTCATTATCTACTGGTTAATAGTCAATATGAGGAAAGATGATAATATTTCAGATGATATGAAGAATATATACCTGCACAAAAAGTCAGGAAAACACATCTGTCCTTATGGAGAGATGGGCCTTCAGCTGCTTTAAGCAGAAATGGAACCCACACTAGAAGAAAAGATCTTGTGCATAAGTCAGTTTTCCAGCTTCCTAAAGACTTCCTTGGACAATTTAACACCTTGCTCTGAGCATCTCTTCTGCATCTGTGAAACATATAAATCTTCCTTGCTGCCACTCTTTGTCTGCTGTCTGCCCTAAGACTCTAAGCTTTTCAGGGCACAGCCTAGCCTTTTCTGTGTATAACCCAAGAAGACTCCAGTCATTGCACCCTGCCTCTTGTTTCACATTGCTGTTGGAACAAGTGTTGTTCTTTTGATAAATAACATATCATGTCTTTCTGCAGGTCTTCATGACAGCAGAGAAAGGTAGCTGGTGGACGCTTCAAGGACAAAGCAAAGCAGTTCCTGAACAGTGGTTGGTCTAGAAAAGAATAAACACACACAGGTGGGATGCGAGAATGCCAGTGTGGCAGAGAACCCCGCAGGTTATTACAAGAGTTTGTGAAATACTCAACAGTACACTACAGGCTAATTTTGAATTAAAAATCCATCCAAATTATACAGACCAAAAGCAAAATTTAAATGAAAACAAACAGCTCACCCTCATTGTATTAAGAGCCAGCAACAATCATATTCTGCTCAGAGCACTCTGTCTCCATGTTTTACCTTAATCTGCACTCATTAGGCTACCCACTTGTCAGTGGCTTGTTACTTGGATACTGTAGGACAATCACTGTTTCATAATCAGAGGTTTTCTGAATTCTTGTAGAGTGATTAAATTACATTGTATAAATAAACAGAATAGCAATCTATTTTCTACTTATGGATAAATAACATTTGTTTACAGCATGCAGACTTTAATTCAGGCAGACGTACAAACAGCATATTTTGGCAGTTCATGTTTGTTTCTTCCTCTTTTTTTCCCCCAGCTCCATATTACGAAATTGACAAAATTTCTGTGAAAGCCAAAAATCCGTCAAACCTATAACTTACGTTACAAGAGGTGGGGACTGAGAGCTGGCTTGTTTTATTAGGGAAACACTAGAGAAGCTAGAAGGAATATGAGATGAGAAAGGTCAATGCTGGCAAGTTTGATACTGACCATAGTCCACAACAATTGTTAGTAGCTAGATTCAACCTCTGAGCAACATACTACAGTATTTCATGGTGCCTTAAGCACTCTGGATCCTTTAAATTTTTTTAAAATACTCTGACTTCGTGCTAACAGTCCAACTCTGGCAATTTCTGGGTTTCCTTAATGGCCTTATGTATGCAGAAATTACTAGGCTCCCCCTGGAGCTGTCACTTCAGGCTAATGAATTCTCCAGAGCTGCTGAGATTTTTCCCTCTACCACCAATTCAAACCAGGAGAGTTGTCTAAACTGCAGAGGACTCCTTCCACTTACTTTGGTTTATGTCAGTGGATGTCATATTCAGATAAGGCTCACTCAAACCAGAGGACAACAATAGGACTCAGGCACAATTGCACTTGCAGGGCAGGGTTTGGTTTTGGTTTTCAAAACCCTCAGTTTGCTTAGCCTTCAACACCTTGAGACCCTCCTTGTTCTTGGATGGCTCCTAGTCAATAATGCAACAAAGATGACCACTATAAATTAGCAACGATTACCAGTGCCAACACAACTATTATGCAGGGCTATACAAGGAAATGACCCATATCAAAAATGAAGAATAGATCAGAGCATTGTTAGGAAGCAACAATAAATCCTTCCTGTTACAAACCATCTGTTCTACACATCAGCATTTTTAGAAGCTTCCTAACATGTTCACTGCTGCACTGATAGTGACAAATTTTACAGTTGCTTCTTGGGATTTAGGAAAGTTTTCACTTCTCTCTGCTTTGATAAGAGAGTAGTGTCTGTACTCTGATGTGGATAACAGCTGAAGCTTGAGGTGTGTCCTGGTTCTGGCAAGGATAGAGTTCATTTCACAAGGAGCCAGGACAGGTGAACCCAAGCTGGCCGGGGGGTATTCCATACCGTGTGACGTCATGCTCACCATAAAAGGGGGCTAGGCGGGCAGGGGCGGGCGGTGTGGATCCGGGACAGGATGAGTGTCCTGTTGGTCGTGGGATCGGTAAATTGTTCTCTGTTATCACCCATTGTGAATATCTGTTTTCAGTACTGTTGATTGTTTCCCTCTCCCTTGCTGTCCCAGTAACCTGTCCTTACCCCAAACCTCGAGGCTTTGCCATTGTTTTCCCGTTCTCCTCCCCATCCCAATGGGGAGGGGTGAGTGAGCGGCGCGTGGTGCTCAGCTGCCGGCTGGGGCTAAACCACGTCAAGGTGGTAAATAGGAAAACCTGCTTCAGCACAAAGCTATGGGACGTAGAGTTACTTCCTCAGGAGGATTCCTCCTCCAGCAACTTGTCAACTTCCACACCATGATCAATGCAAAGACGTGGAAAATTTACCATGGAATAGATAGAAAAAATTACATCTTTCAGAAATGGAGCAAGTACAGAAATCATACAATAAAGGTAGGAGATGAAACAGGGAACAACAACTAAATGTGAACACATTTCAGCTGTAGAAGGAGGATATCTATTCATTGCCTGATTCAATGTCACACACACGGAATTAATGGTGCCTTTAGTAGTGGCAATTCATTCAGGGATCTGGGAGCTCGCTCCACCATGAAAACGCATTTTGGGCATTGCTCTTGCAGCAGGTGACCATATTTCAAGCTTTGCTATGCAGGAAAGATCATCATTGCACAGGGAAGGGGGAATGTACTATCACAACCTCTGCTGTTTCAGAGCTAAACAGTAGCCATGATATTAGAAGGAAAAGCAGCTCTTCCACAGCACAGACATGTTACATCACATAATAGTCACAGGACCAAGCGGCACAAGCCCCAAGCTGCTTTTTTTCAAAGCTACAGCCTGGGAAGAAAACTGAGTAGCAAAGAACTACATTAACACTAATAGCTGAAAACAACCAACCTCTAAAAAGAGAATGAGACCACCAGCAAATGGATTTCTTTTGTTTAGAAAAGAAACCTATGCCTCCCGTGGGAGACGTCACAAACTCCAGGAAGACATTTAGTCCTTGTCCCCAGTAACAATAAGAACTTTTGAATAGTGAAAATTGTTTTCCCCTGACTGCACAAAAATCATTGAAAGGAAGACAGCAGACATACACGTGAAATCCTATGCAAAAAAAACCACCAAAAAACCTAAAACCTTTTTAGTGTGACAATGTTTTTTATAGATTCCAGGTCTCCCAAATACAAGGAGTCTAATTTACTTAGGTTGATAAAAACACGAACCTATAATTCAAAGACGCCATTTTCTTTCTGTTCACCAAACCTCCTAAGTTAGGCTATGAGCCATAAAGGACTCATTCACACAAACAAACAAAAAGTAGTGTCCAAGCTGCTTGACAGCAGCTGCTTATCACCAACTCTGAACAATGCTTGAGAGGACCCTCTATATGGTGGTGTTAGAAGATGCAGGCAGAATATTATTTGGGAAGAAGGAAAAGAGAAGCAGATCTTCTGGATATTTTGGAAAACAAACTGTTGTGTGAGTGTGAAGTCTGATGGCAAAGCCTTTATTCTTATCTACCATGATGACCAAGAGTGTGCAACTAACAGAATGACTCAGGGAAGAAGATCACAAGACACAAATTATGGAAAGTCATCTTCAACCTACGGTTATGGACATCCCATTTGCCATGTAAGGTAAAGGACAAATTATGATAGGATAGACTCAGCTACCAACCACTTTTCAAAGCCCATCTCAGTGTTGGCAGAAAACCCAGTAAGATTTGAAATTGTAATGTTGCCAATGGCTTGGCTCAGCTATCAGCTGCTTTTAAAGTCTGAATGTGCAACTGAATATGCAACTAATGTATAATTAATTATGGAATATTTGTGTTTAGTTTCAGTTAAGAGAAAATGAAGCACTAGGCACCACCTAGGGGCATGTGTATCAGACAGGGAGCCAAGGACTCACAAATTCAACTCCTTGCATCAGCCTTAGTAAATCACTTAACTTGCCTGCTTCTTTCTCTTCAATCAGTTATTTACTCCTCTCATCTCCTTCAATGTCATTCTTATTAGTAACTTTAAATATTATTATTAAGTTGTATTTATGTGTTGCACACCTAATCACATCTCAGATCACTAACAAACTCATATATTAGAAAAATGTCCATTCTTTAGTTAAGCTTATGAAGGTGAAACTTCACATAGCACGTAGCAATGTGTGTGGACCATAAAACACTGCAGTCGGTCCAGAAATATTTCTTTTGATGTAAAAGGTCAGCATAAGCAGGTCCTTCCTTGCAGGGCCTGGGATAGATTTGCATGATAGAGGCAGTATGTTCTTAGCATTTAGTAGTAAATTCAATTGTAGACGCAAAACTGTTTATAATACTTTGTAGTAAAGTAGAGCAGGCCACAAGATGGGAAAAGAATATCCCAGACTTCCTTCTAAAATTGGTCACAACAAACACAGAAAACAGAGCAAGAATAAAGGTATACTACACTGCGGTGACAAAATCTAATTGAATGAATAATCCAGACTGAAAAAATAGATTAATAAAAATTACAGGTATGATGTGTACCTGAAGTTTTAGAAATGTGGAAGTTCTGCTGACATTTTTAAGAAATATTGTGTAATCCCAAAATGAGATATTTTCTACAACGAACATACTTAGAAAGAAAGAATAAAGGTTGTAGAATCAGCCTTCTACATTTGTGAATTTCTGAATGCACAACCAGGCAACGTTAGCATTTTCTTAATAGACTTTTTCATCAGAGATGCACAGTATATGAACCAAAATAGAGTCACAATAGGGATTTCTGCTGCCAAGCATTAGCATACGGTATGCTTTCCAGTTCACTTTTCTCTCTTAATAGTCCTATCTGGCCATGATTGGTTTCATTTCCACTGCAACATCTTTTTGCAGTATGATTGCTTCACTGGGAACTTGCCATGTTATTTTGATGAAGAAAATAAATGCTTTATTACACAAGAAAGATGGGTCATTTGAAAAGATAATATGGCATGACTTTTTTCAGGCTGGAGAAGACAAAGGTCCCTGTAACAGCCAAAATGTCCGTATTCTTTTCCACAAAGCAGATATAGTAATGGATTAGACATCACAAACTGTTTATATGGTACAAATAGAAACTATATTTTTATGATTCCCAGGAGGTACTGGACAGACCCGTTTCCCTTTGTTTGGGGGTGGGAGGATTGTTTCCTTGTTTCCCTGAAGAGCTGATTCCAAGTTGCACAGAGACAGCACATATAAACTAGCCAGAGTATTATCCAAATTGGAAACAGGTGTTTGGTAAACCTCTTTCTATTTGGAAGTTGTAAACATCACCCCTTGTGACTATCAAAATATCAAAATACATCTACCCCAAATCTACAAAGTCTGTTTTAACCAATATGACTCTGGAGCACATGAAGTCTTCACTCACCAGGCATGCACAACTGAACACTGCTGTGGAATTCAGAAAAAAATTATGGTTCCTAAGTAATTCAAAGCATCAATTTTCCTTAGGTAAAACATAAGGATTCATGAAAAGGACACCTGTAATTTCATTTCTAAGCTGGATTCCGCCACTCATAATGACTGAGGAATGAAAAACAACCACAATATTGTTTAGAAAAAAGATGCCCCTAGATTGTATCTTCATACTTTTCGTGCTCATAGCCATTACGATTAGACACTTTCTTTAAAAAGCTATGGCTGAGTTCTCCATGGAGTTCCCTGAATTGAGAAGCTATGGACTTCAGTAAAACTCCAAATGCAGCAAGAGCTACTTTTAGGTATTACTTTTCCTTGTTGCAGCTCAGCCAGATTGTTTTGTTAATCAACCCTGTCAAAATATGCTAAATTCCAAGCGAGTTAACTGTTGATTTAATGGATGAAGAAAGGAAAGTTTAATCAGAGGATTGATGACAGTACACCACAGAAAGTGTAGTCTAGTCCTAGTCAAAGGGATCAGTTTTAGGAAAGCACTGGGACATAGTATAACCAAGTTATAATTCCCATAGACACTGCAGAACCTCAGACAGCTGCAGTTTCTTAATAAGCTGGTTGGAGATTAAAAGTTAACTGAATGTAATGATGGTTTGTCCTGATTGTTCAAAAAATGTCAAGTCTTGACAATATTAAACATTTCTTCCACTGACAATGGAAGACAATATTAATTCTTGACAATATTAAACATTTTACACCAGAAAAAGCAAGAAATCTATGGGAAGTTCCTGGCCAATATTAAGAGCAAATTAGGCTAGGATTAATGATTTTATTTTCCTTTTGATTTTTTTTTTTCACAGAAATAGAATATGATGAATTTACTTCTGATACTGTATGAGTATCTAATTTATTGTCAGTCAACTACAATGTTTTCTTCTACCTCCCACTACACAAGTATCTTCACCTTATTTCCTCATATCCCCTGAAAACACAACCACCCTCCTCTGCAGGACCGAACTACCAGCACTACTAAAGAAATTAATACAGTTTCTGAATTTAAAATTTAAAGATATTCTAGCATGTCATTTAGCCACATTTTGTTGTTTGATTAGGTCATTATCAGAATTTCCATCAAATTCTTTTGCACCAATATTTTCTGACAATATCCACTTCTGAGACTATTCTAAATGACATAAAATACAGTAAAATACAGTAAACATAAAAATAAAAGCAAAAATAAAATAAAATAATAAAATAACATAAAATAAAATAAAATCAGAAAATGAGGGAAGAGGAGAAGCTATAGACAATAGAGAAAAGTGATTAACAGGATTAGAGATTCATAATGCTATGTGGTTTTACTGTGTAGAAGAAAAACATCATAATTACATTACCAGGAAACTAAAAATATTCTAGAACATTTCAAGAGTGCAACATTAAAATGTTAAGAACAGGTAACACTGCTTCGCTTAAACCACTTCTCACTACAGTGTAGGAAGAAAGATCCAGAGGCTGCAAAAAACATCATGTACCCTTCATCAGAACAAGCTGCTCCCTCTATACAGCAGTTGACCCTGTCACAGGACAACAGGCAGTCACAAAAGCACCACCTGAGACCACAGCTGAGTAGGACTGTGCCATCAGCACTATTAACAAGCAATTAAAATTTCTGAAGAATAACATCTCTATTTTTACCCTTATTTCAGCATCCTTCCCTGCCTCCTCAAGTGCCCTGCATTAGGAACTGCTATCATGCTTGCTAGGAGCTTGTACCAAACTGCTTACAGGCATGACCTTAGAAAACTTTATGCTACCTCCCACCAGAGTTGCTAGGAATAGGTACGACTTGACCAAATATATGTAGTTCTTGTTGTTAAAAAGGGGGGGGGGGGGGGGAAGTAATAAAAAATATAGGATAGTACTGTAGAACAGGTAGGGTTCATCCTGCAAATTATTTTACCCCTTTTTAAGCCTCAGGTGTTATCCATTGCTGGAGACAGGACAGCAAGTTCACAGGAAAATGAAGAAATCCAGTTTGTCAGGAGTGATGTTCTCTTTCAGTTCCACCCCTGGGTATTGGTGACATTATCAAATTTCTTGGGTTGTGTGCCTGTATCTCATGTCACTAAAACATCCCAACTGAATTATAGCTTTATAACATACAGCTGGATGAACAGAATTCTAAATGTAACAGATACATACTTATTACTTAGTTGTTAAGCCTTTCAGCAACTGATGCTTAAATAACATTCAAGTAACTGGCTACCTTAATCAAAATTCAATTTTTATTTGAAGAGTTTTAAACCTTTTTCTTGATTCTTCCCTCTTTTTGCTTCAATGATTATAGTTTAAGTTATTTTCATATTGATTTTATTCCTTAATAAGCCTGCACCCTCATCATATGTGTCATATTGAAACTGTAACAATAGCAAATTTTGTTTCTTCAGCTAATCCACTGTCTATTACCTTGTTTTCCAGTGAAACAGAAAATTGATAGCTCTAGTTCCTCACCTTGCCATAAGCTCCATACACTGCCACCAAAGCAGACTAGGAAACAGGGTGCAACCATGATTAGGTATCTGTATGTGTAGAGACTCCTCCCTTGTGTCAAGACATCAGACCTGTCTTTAAATCACCTTGGCTATGGGGAGCACCCAAACAGCCATAGCCTGGATTTTGAGATGGGTGAATTTTTCCTACCCTGCAGGTGGGCTACCGTTTCCTATCTAAACTAGGTAGTTCGGTAGTCCTCACGCTATGCTCATTTCACACCTAAGCATCACAGAGTTACTTCTGGCATCATACAGTTTTGGGCCTCTATGGGAAGAACAGTCCAGTCTGACTCCACAGCTCACTTCTCATAGCCTTTTGCTGTGGGTACCTTTGCTTTGGTGTTGGAAACCAATGACAAAGAAAAGCCATTAAAAAGGTGTCACTCCTTTCTCTATCCACATTACAATGTTAATAGCCTGCACCCAGATGTAACAGAAGTGACATCAGCTCTCACTTGCCTTGCAAGGGTAGCACACACCTGAACCCAAGGGCATTGAAAGCTTTGCATCTTTACTTTTTTCAGATGGTAAAAGCTCGTGCTGAGTGTGAACACACTCACCTGTTAGCAAGTGTATGTTCCCTTATAGCAGAACTACTGGGCTGAAAAATGCTTCTTCTGGAGAGCTGAGACACACCTCTAGATCATAGGGCAGTGAGGTGCATCCAGCCAGGCTTTCAGTAATAATACACCACCATGGCTGCCTAGGCCACAACCCCTAGCCGACTTTTTGTACAGAGACTCATCTAATACACTCCGACATCACAATAACAGTCACCCCCTATGCACTCCTTCTTTGAGGGATTTGTGATGGGAGCCCAGTCACACAGGTCTCAGAGCTCTAAAGAAGGCTAAAAGGCTTTATTACTTAAAGAAGCTATGCATTATTCTAGTGCAAACTAAGAAAATTTACTTTTTAAAAAGCAAAACTCTGAGCAACTTAATCAGATAGGGGAGAAGCAAAGTATTGGTTTATAAACAACTCTGCCAACAATCCCAGGCAGATTCTTGCTCCAAGCATTGCTCCCAGACAGCCCAGTGGCATACAACCTGTTGCAGCAAGCACTATACCTTCCCTGATTAGTGCAAGGACATTCTCTTTGCCTTACCCTTCAAGCCCTGGCTGACTGCTATTTCCTCCCTGTGGTCTCTTTGCAGAAGCAACAGGTTTCTACATCCTTGCTGGAAATTCACCTACTCTGTCTCTCAATGCAACAATCTCCCAGCTGATCATAACAGCTCTTCTAAGTTTGCTCAACAGAAACAATTTCCTTTCCTCTGAAGGGATTTAACTGAGCTACTCTTTTTGTAAGGGCACACAGCATGTTGCAGAGGATTAGTAAATAAAAGAGGAAATGAGCTACCCCAGAGATGCCTGGGTACCACAGAGACAGCTGCCTCCTCCACCTGAGGTGGGTAGTGCCCAGCATGAGGTTTAACAAGGCCAAGTGCAAGGTCTTGCACACGGGTCACAGCAACCCCCAGTATCAATACAGGCTGGGGGATGAAGGGATTGAGAGCAGCTCTGCAGAGAAGGACTTGGGGGTACTGGTGGATGAAAAGCTGGACATGACCCAGCAATATGGACTTGCAGCCCAGAAGGCTGGGCTTACAATTCACATATAGATAAAATCAAAGCAAAGTAGTAACTCCCATCAATGGCAAAGTTTGCTTGTGAACGCTTCATGCCTTTAGAAGCTTTCCTTTGGAGTCATGTAGAAATAGGTTCCACTTTCCTAATGATGTCCTGTTTTCTGTTCCATTCCAAAATAGTACATCAAAACCAGAAGTTACACAAAACTTCTCAAAATTTTCATTAAAATACAGAACATTTCAAATGTGTTAGGAGGTTAAACAGAGGTTCATGAATAGTTTTGGTAAATTAGAAACCTTTTAACAGTGGCAGATAAATTCACTGATTTTAAAATGAGTTCATAAGTACATGATTTTGACGACTAAGCAAAGGAAACTTTATGTTTGATTCTTTAGATTTCTGCAGAACAAAGATGTGAATGAAGCCCATACTGTCCCTTGCTACAAATACTTTGGTGACTCCCAGCAAGCTGGAATCACTGGAAGGCTCAGCATTTTTGTGCTGTGGAACACTGCTCTTTTTGTCAGAGAAAGAGAGGATAATAAATGGAACTTTTTTTAAAGGGACCAGGCTAAAGTTCTTCAATCAGGAAAAAATGGAGGTTAATCCAGATGTCTTTTCAAGGAAAAAATCCCAAGAAACAGGTTTTGTTCCACATTTCATGGTCCATATCCATATGCCCACTAGGTTCAGCAGACTTCATGTGTTTCTGCCTTAATATTATTGCTATCCTGCCTTTCAACCTTCCCTTTTTGTTTTAGGACACTCTAACTCACCTAGCCTCCAGTTTCATGACTCATGATTTCGTTTTCTCATCCCTTTTCATCCAGATGAAGCCTTTCCCCTGGCGGCTCAGCTGCCTGCATCGCAGGGACCAGTGTCCAAATGCAGAGGTGGCCACACTGCGCAGAGGACAGGTAGCACTACAGAGAAAAGCCAATTTAGTTCTTGCATATGCCATATCCTTTTGTTTTCTCTCCATTGCCTCTGCTGCTTTTGACTGAAACAAAAGGGAATGGCTGTACAGCTCAGCACATGGGACACGCTGACAATTTTGGTCTTGCTTTCCAAGATGATAAAATAAGCACTAGCCCTAGTGAAAAACTGCTTCTTTAAAGCTTCTTAGAGTCAAGAATAATCTTGCCACTGACCTGGACAGATTTTGAGTCAGAGCTATTAGTGCCCAGTGCAGAACGTAATGGACCAACAAAGCAATCTGACTACAGACATGCAGCTGCTTAGAGCACTTGCACAATCTAGAGCAAGGGAATGGCCACATTTTTCAAATACATCGGTATCTAGAGTGAAAGGAGAGAACACAACAAAATTAAAGTTAGATAGAGTTTTTTTGTTTCTAAATGAATTTTATTGACTTTTTCAAATGTTATGCTCTTCCCCTTGCAACTTTTTTGTCCTCTCTGTCCTTTATCCATTAAATGATCCCTTTTGATATTATGGCATTGATTTACAGTTGATAATTATCTTGGTTTAATGGGTTTAAGGTATTTCTTCTTTTAGTGTTTGTCTTCAACAGGGTCTGTCTGTACAATATGCCTTTGGCTGAAACAGAGTTTATTACCCCATAAAAATGTCCTCAGCTAAATAATAAATAAATTCAAACCCCCATTCTTTTATGATTCTGGTTTTATAAATTTGGGGTGGATATTTATGTTCCAGAAAGAAGAAAGGCTGCTGTCATAAAACCTTTGGGTCTCCCTGCAGATACAATATCGTCATTTACAAAATGCATTTGGCCACGGTGACCCACTAGTGACCTAGTACTACTTATGATTAAAGCCAAGATTGCTGAGTGAGTTTGCCTTCTGAGGTGGTAGTAACGTCCCTTTTGTACATTCTTGTCAAGGTTATCTAAAATAACAGAACAAACCTAACATTCATCCCCAAAGAGAAAGAGGTATACAGTTGTGTGTATATGTGTGTGTATGGGAAGGAAATTGTTTACACATTATGAAAAACTCAGTCCTATTTCTTTTTCTCATCCAAAATCACTACTAAAACCAGTCCAAATTTATATTATAGAATCAAACAGTTTGGCCTAAAATGAATGTCAATAAAAGAAATAATCTGAGCCAGATAATCAGCTCATTCTAGACTCCATCCTCTCTGTAAGTTCAGAACTTCACACTAACTTGGGTGAGCTGCAAATATGGTCAAACTGGCTGCTGCAGGACTCATGGCCAACTTCTGCAAGGATCTGCAAAAAAGTAAGTCTCACAGTAATGGCATAAAAGCAAGACTTATGCTCTTCTCTATCTAATTTCCACTACTTTTGGCTCTTTCAACCACAAAATGGTGCCATACCTGTGGCACACATACTAGGAGCTTCCAGACTCTTGCCAGTCATTGTGGACCCAGACCATCAGATCAAGCACAGCAATAGCCAATTAGTATATCACTACACATAAGGGTATGGCTTATGTGCTCTGATTAATGCAGCTGCTGTAGTACATAGGCTACTTAATGGATCAGCTTTTTACTCTCTTTATTGCAAGTACTGTTGTCCACACAGGCTCTGGCATCTGGGGAACCTTCTAGGTCAGAACTGAGAGATGTCTACATCAAACCAAACTTTAACCAGCTGCTAACTCCTCCACTGAAAAGTGACTCCAATTTATTCTCCGGTATGTGTAAATATTATGATTACTTCCTCAAGCCCAGTGTCAATGATACCATAATTTTGAAATGCCTTTCTTCTGATGTTAGGATTTTCCCTCTATGCGCAAAAATACACCTAAAAGCAAAGCTCAACTCCTGTATTAACAGTAACATTGCTTAGTGTATCGCTATACCTTATGCTTGCTGAGCCAGGCCAAATATCACTTGCCTTGTCCGGGATAAAACAAAGCATGGCCTTGACAGCAATAAAATGACAGTCAAATTTTAAATCAAACTGTCATAACATTTTTCTGTTGCCCCTGTGCAATTTTCCTAACAGAAAAGCACACTGGCTGGATTATTTGCTGAAATGCTATGTTTCAAATAAAGATTGCTGTGGGAAAGTTAAATTCAGCAACTTAGAAAGAAAACCTCTATCTACAAAGTAAACAGCTGATTTTAATAGTGGTATCCATCCCATACCAAACACCAAAAAAAAGGTCTACTTCCAACTCCCTAGATCAGGGATGCTCTGAGTTAATCAAATGTGTTTCAGTTGAGAACAGTCCTCTTCTCCACAGATATGAAGGAAAAATTATTTCTAAGGGAGTCTCTGGACTATTTACACAAAAATCAGCATAAACATGGACTATGAGATGTTAGTTCTGGCTTTATCAGAAAAAAAGCTATATTAGGTTGTTGTGGTTTAACCCAGCCAGTAACCAACCACTATGCAGCTGCTTGCTCACCCCTCACCCCACAAGGGGATGAGGAGGAGAAAAATAAATATAAAATCAAAAAAGACATTTTGATATCAGAAATGAAACTAATACGAGTTGCCTACACCGAGAAGAGGGCACAGCAGCATTTCATGACATGCAGCACACCTGCCACTGCAAAGAAAAGCCTCTCAAATACTGCATTGTCCAATGGGACATGACACAGAAACATATCACAGAAAGCCCGGTCATGATACACTTTTAAATTCAATAGTATGCTAAAGCAAACAAATCTTTCCTTACTATGAGGAATTAAATTCTTACCCAAAGCTCTTGAGTATAAAGTATTCAGGTTTTAGGATGGGGAGCCATATAGCACATCTAACCCCCATCCAAAGAGCTTTCTTCTCTACTGAGCCAGAAGACAACAGAGATTTTGTTGTATTTTCTATTTTTAGCAATACAGTGATCCAGTACAAGTCACTAATGCCTTTGAGTTACCTAAACAGGCATGTGCATCATTTAGTGATATACTCCAGTTCATGTGCATGGTTTGACCCTGCATCCCTTGAAGCCAGTAAAATTCTCATATGCAGCCCTTTCTGCCTTGATTCCCAGCAATCCTACCAGTCTTGATCTTTACAAGGTTGCACAGACAAGTAGGAGGCGGATGTAAAATATAACAAAGAGTATTCTGTAAAGTTGTTGAAATCTCTGCATATAAAAATACATTTCACCAAAGGCTGTACAAGCTCACTATGGAATTCCAGGTGTACTTTTGAACAGCTTTGATCAGATGTGATATCTGATATACTGCCGATATCTTCTTTCCTCTTCTCACCTGAAATATGACCATCTTCCCACTGACCATCCACTTGTGTTTCAATACACTTTATTCCCAGACTCAGTTATGAAACATGGTAAAATGGATAAAACTCCATTTTCTTTTAAAACACCTAATTTAAGTACTCTGATAGCTTTCATTTTCATGTCCTTCTGTTAACAGTTTTTAAAAGTCTCCTTTTAAAAACTGAACAATAATTGTATTAGCAGAACACGCTGTGCAAGGCTTTTTTTCCTAGGATCTGCAAATTGGATATACTAGCTAAATCTTCTTAGGAAAATGTACTGACATTTCAGATTATATTATAGGATTGTAGAGACAAAGCTTTGTAAGAAGCTTTGCAATAGCTACAAGATTTAGAGTGAAGCTGTTTTATTTGTTTCATTTGGCCTACATTAATACTCTGTACTCATATGTATACTTTATGCACATAAGGACTCACACCCCTTTCAAAGATTATCTGTGCTATACTCCTTTTTCAATAGCTCACATTTCCCATGATGAAATTATTCTCTTACTGCATTCATTTCATTTGAGAAGAAGGATGACTAAAGCATTGCACTGGAACTCAGAAAACTCATTTTCAGTTAGGTGTTTCAGCAGGTGCCTTGCACCTTTGGATAAGTTAGAGTCTCCATGTACCACTCACCTACATGTATACAATGACAGAATTCTACCTCTTTTCCTTTTTTTTTTTTTTTTTTTTTAGTCTTTTGTGATCTTATGCTTTTTGGTCCATCATTTGTACTAGACTTACATGGCAAGGCTTTAGTACTGGTGGTGGGACTGCAGCAATGGCCTCTGTGAGATCAGGAGCTGTCCCCATGTCAGATGGAGCCAACACCAGCAACATTGGTAGCGCCTCTGTAATAACATATTTAAGAAATGGTAAAAACTGCTGCACAACAGCAGCTGGGAGAGGGGAGTGAGAAGATGTGAGAGGAACAACTCTGCAGACACCAAGGTCAGTGCAGAAGGAGGGGGAGGAGGTGCTCCAGGCACCAGAGCAGATATTCAGCCCCTGGAGAAGACCATGGTGAGGCAGGCTGTCCCCCTGCAGCCCATAGACGACCATGGTGGAGCAGATATCCACCTGCAACCCATGGAAGACCCCATGCAGCATGAGGTGGATATGTCCTGAAGGAAACTGCAGCCTGTGGAGAGGAGCCCACACTGGAGGAGATTCCTGGCAGGACTTGTGGCCCTGTGGGGGATCCACGCTGGATCAGTCTGTTCCTGATGGACTGCAGCCCATGGAAAAGAGCCACACTGGAGAAGTTTGTGAAGAAATGAAGCCCATAGGAAGGACTCATGCTGGAGAAGTTCCTGAATGACTGTGTCCCATGGGAGATACCCCACACTGGAGCAGGGGAAGAGCAAGAAGAGGAAGAAGCAGCAGAGACAATGCATGATGAACTAACTGCAATCCCCATTCCCCATCCCCTTGCACTGGTCAGGAGGAGAAGGTAGAGAAGTCAGGAGTGAAGTTGAGCCCAGGAAGAAGGGTGAGGGGAAAAAGTTTTAAGATTGTTCTTATTTCTCATTATCCTACTCCATCTAACTGGCAATAAATTAAATTACTTTCCCCAAGTTGAGTTTGTTTTCCCCATGATGGTAACTGGTAGGTGATCTCCCTGTTCTTATCTCAACCCATGAGTTTTTTCATCGTATTTTCTCCCCTTGTTCTGCTGAGGAGTGGGAGTGAAAGAGTGACTTGGTCAGCACCTATTGGCCAGCAAAGGTTAACCCACCACATCATTATGCAATGCTTAGAAGCTCCCAGAGTAATTATAATGTTAGGAAAAAATCTGCAATAGTATTTTAAAGCTATAATCTCACAAACTGCATCTTTTTACTACCTTTCAAGCCAATTTATAAATAAGACTTCAGCCCAATCTCCAAATGTTCATCTTCAGGTGTCTTCATCAGTGTCAGATTAGAAGAAATTGCTCACTGAAAAAGAAAAGTGGTACTTACTACATAAGTAGGAATTTTGTGTGCTTAGCAATTGACACACTAAATTCCCAAAGTATGTCCAAGCACTTTATTAAATTTAAGTGCCTGCTTAAGTATTATCTTGAATTAGGGACAGCAGATAGTTTTGTAAGAAGGCTTTTTTTCCCATTTAAGTTGCTGGTATATGGATGTTGCTATCCTGGGATCAGGAGTTTGGAAAGGATGAGAAAGAGAAAAGGGTAAAGAAACAGTGATTGGCAAATGTGTGCTCACCAGATAAAAGAGAAGAGGATGGAAGTGTCAGAGCTTAAGATGATGAGTTAGGAGAGTAGGAGTGAGTTCTTGAATAAACTCTTATTGTGAGAACAAAGCAACCTTTACCCTGCACCTGAGCTCCCACCAGTTTTGATTCAAAGATTTACACATTCAGTTCAATGGCATTCAAAGTATACCAGAAAGTGTCAGAAAACTAAGCAAGTACAGTTCAGATGATATTTTGATTTTTAAAGACTTATTAAAAAAAACTTTAAAAAAATTACTTAAAACTCAGCTTATTATTTTTTTTATTTTGCAGCCTATTATGGCTTTGCAATAGTACAGGTACATGTCACAGAAGGCACAAGAACTATGAAGCCTACCATTGCAACACAATGACCCCATGTTTAGAGAAGATGACAAACTTAACAACCTTTTACATTAAAATCCTATAAAAATGCCCCTTATCTTACAACTTGCCTTAGACTGACAGAGCCCTGGCCTACATGCACCAGCTTTCAGGAAAGGGAAATTGAGATTTGCATGTTTTCCTGAATCACAGCCAAGTGAAAACATTATCCTCCCTTCCTTTCTGCTTGCTATTAGAGAAACACAATTGCAGTATGCACTACTTATTTTGTACTACTGTAGGAAGTTGTCTGGTTTGGATTGATTTGAAGATCCTTTTACAGGTTCTTCCACTCTAACCCACCCAAATTCTTTCAAAGCTAAATGTCATTTAAACTTGCAGCACATGAAGCTGCACAGTATTTATACTTATCCAACACAACTGTGGTTGACTGCTTTATGTGAAATCTAGTGAAAGAAGGAATAAAACCTAAGAAATATTGCTATAGTGATGACAGAAAAACATTAATGGAATTCAGGGCCAATGCAGAGCTGTCTAAATCTATTGTTTATATGTGGGCCAATTTTGCCTCAGCTTAACATAAATAAAAAAATATTTAAAAATAGAAAATAAAAAAGGCAACCTCCACCCAAAGGAAATATGAATCAGAATTCATTGGCATGGCAAAAAACAAAGTTGTGACCTCATTCGTCTCCATAAGCAAAGTTACCATGTGAAGTTTCTCTTCCATTCACTGTGTCTGTTCATGATGATGGCAAAGAGTGAAAAGAAGCTGTCTTTTCCCTGCAAAAATTCAAAATTCAAACACCTGGAGAATAAAAGGGCAATCAGCAGCTGTATTTTTAACCCTCAAAGAGCAACTTGATTACTTACCAGTCAAAGAAATAGTTTCCTTCAAAACTGTCAATTACTTGAAAGACATAAAACAGTAGAAAAATCCTTTATGCTGTTCTTCGGTGTTCTTTCCTCAATGCTATTTTGCCCAATGTATTATCCTGTGCAGCTCATTACCTGTGTGCCCTTCAGTGCTTCTATGTTGTATATGTGATATCATGGCAGTTTTCAACAGGTCATTTTAAAACAAAAAAAAAGTCACAAAAGACATCACACAGAGTCAAGGGAAGATATGTTCAAAAGATGTTTTTGGTTTGGGAAGGAGGCATTTTGATTTTCCAAAAAACATTGTCACTGTTGAACACAGCCAAAGACAAAAAGCAAGCAGTGTTGCCAGTTTATTTGCAGTCATGTCAAAAGCACAGATATTCTACTTAGAAAGAAAAAAAAAAAAAGGGCAACAATTTTTTCTTTGCTGACACCCTCCTGCCAAATCACGGTGTTCATAACAATAGTAAAGCAATGAAGGAGACAAGAACCGGGCAAAAGAAATACGGATTGTAAGACGATGACCACTCTGCTGAGCCTTTTGTTTAGAGCACTGGACTGGCTTGCTGGAGACCGCGATTTCACATCAGGTTCTGCAACCAGTGCTGAGCAATGCTGTTTTTGCATTTACATCAAGGAGAAAGTAATATATTTATATAAAATTATAAAGATATAATTATAAAAATAGTTATCTATGAAATATATAAATAAATACTATTTTCAAGTATTTTATGCAATGACCATCTTATGTTTCCTTTGGGTACCAAAAATAGGTATCAAAATGCTTTCTACTTGTATATTCATGTCAGAATCTGCCCTTAAAATATTTACTTAGGCAAACCTCTTACTGAAATCACCAAGCTATGATTATTTGCAGTGTATTTACATTTGACTAGATTTTGAATATTCCTTCCAATACAATACAGTACATGGGATGCTTAACCTCCTACTTCTTGACTTCAGTGCATTTAAGTGCTACATTATGGTCAAGAATTAACAAAGATTTTTGCATTGACTTCTTTTGGGTTATTTCTGAGAGCTTGGAAAAAAAGAGTTGGAAAATCTGCATTTAAATTAACTTAATAAATCCATTGTTAGGTGAGAGCAAAGCAATCCGTGTTTATAAAGCCATACCTTTTCACATATCCCTTTTATATTTTCAAAAGTATGATCACAGGTCATGTCTCCACAAAATAAATTCCACCATGAGCTCTGACAGCTTACACCACAACAATGTTGCTGAGTGAACATTTTGTCTCAGTTTCTTAGGCTGTGCACTGTACTCATTCCATATTCTAGGGCAACTTCAATGCCCTGAAGTGATGTGTTTTTCAGCGACACATCAGTGTCTCACTAGATACACCACAGAGTGCCTGTGGGAACACTGACAGACTCAAATATAGCAGATGCCACTGTCATGCAATCTCATTCATCATGTTGTCTGTCTATCTCACATTGCACTCATCATGGTAGCTTCTGAGCACCTAATGTGATCAAGAAAATATAACAAATATACTTGACACATTTTCCTAAAGGCCCTGGAAGGACTTTCAGAGAATATGGACAGTTTGTGAAAGGGCCAGAAGAAAATTTCTAATTAAGTAAACTTTTTGTCCTTGCTTGACATCCACACCTTCTGCATAAAATTCTGTTCCTTAGACTGAAGGAAACTGTGTACTTCAGATAATGAAGTGCATTTCTAAAGGGGCAAGGGGACACCTGTAATGGGATTCTGTTCAGCAGGGAAGTGTATATATATTAAAGGTGAGCTTATACCTCAGCACCATACTTTGAATGTAACTGTACTCAGTGAATGCTTTCCTATCAAAAATGATAAATTTTTTTGAGCTTCATCTTAGATCCTAAATCCAGATTTGTTGAGTGTTTATGTGATAACAGAAGATTAATGTTTTCTGCATAGAACATCCAGAATTTAGTTCCTTGTGTGATATCAAACTATTTACTCCTTTTTCTTTTGAGTATATCAAAGCCAAAAGACATAATCCATTCTTTACTTGAGGAAGTGAGATATAGTCATCAGTCATAGAATACACTTCTCTTACAAATGTCCAGACTTATTTTATTACTATTTATATTTATGACAACATACTATGAATCATCAGCTGAGTTATGTGTGAGCAAAAACGGAATTCACAGATACCACAGGTTGAAAATTGTAAGGATGTATTTGTGGGGGGCAATCATGTTTGTGTTTTAATAATCCTGTGCAGTTGGATATAAAAATATGCTCAAGTTTCTAGTTATTTTTTAATGGAATCTTTGACTGTTACAAATTATAAGCTGTAGTTACTCTCTCATTTTTAATTCCTATTCTTTTAATCTGCTATGCCGCTAGAAGGAAGGACAATACAAGACTGGCTTCTAAGACCAAGTAGATGATCTATATTGACTTTTTCTGTTCAATAAACCAGAACTCTTTTTTCCTCCTAGAACATCTCTACAAATGGCTAATGATTTTTCTTTTCCACCTGCACTTGTTATCTCAAGTTATGTTGTGAAAAATTCCTGCAATTAATTCTTGGAATGTGACTCTGAAAGAAACAAGGAATCAGTGACTGCCCTACTGTGTTGAGAATTTCACATCCAAACAGGTCATAGAAAGATATGTCCCACCTCTCTCTGTGGAGTCCCTCTAATGAGGAATTCTCTAGTACAGCCTTTATAGTTACCCTAGAGACCTGAGGCAAGGAATTTTACATAAAATCATCTTTGCTCACTCATTTCATTTTTACCAGTTCTCTCTTTTCCATTCAGTAAATTGTTCCTGTGTTGATCATTCTGGGCATTTAGCCCCTTTTATAAAAAGCACCATTTATGCATTTTACACAGCATGCCAGACAAAGTTGTAAGGGGATTATTTTACAAATGAATAACTACAAGTTGATCCACAGAAATTTGAATAATGGGGGAAAATGCCTGAATGCAGATGTTCAGCACTCCCTGAAAAATAAGCCTGTTCTGGGTGTGTCAGATTAGGTATCCAAAGATTTAAAGGGTTTTCAATTTACCTGTTACATACGAAGATTGAGAGGAATTCATCCTGCCCTTCATCCACCTTGCCAAATCATAGAGTAGAACAACCCACATGGTGTCTGAAGAAGCAAACATAGCAAGAATTAAGCAGCGTTTCGCCATGGTCAGAGGATCTTATTGCACTGATTGGGTTTTGCATATTAGGCAATTTATATTTCACAGCAGACAATCAGCAGGAACTAGATATGTTTTCAGATGGCTCTCCAGTTTGTAAGTAATAACGGACCTTCTCCTTCAGCCACTTCTTCATGGGGGTTGTAGGTGAAGTTTAGTTATCTCACCTCTTTTTTCAGAAGCAAGAGCTGAGAAGTAAGCCCCATTATCATCATCATCAGGTTCAAAAGAGGAACAATTTTAATGGGACACAGTTATTTTACTTTCTCTTAAGTATCTTGCCATTTCTTCAGCTTATAATTTTTGAAACAAATTTGGTTCCTGAGTGTTTGGTTCTGCAGCTACCAACAATGAAAAAATTCACTTTTCAACAAGCACAAAGCAAGGTTTCTGTTAACAGCTTTTAGCAAAGGAAAGAAAAGTTTAAGTAGGTTTTGTCAGCTACTTCTTATAGAAACAAGGCAAGGTTCAGAGGGAAGTTCAGGATCTTTCTAATCACATGTTGTTAATGGTTCTGCTGAGATCTCATTCTGGTAGAATAACTGTGAATTAATTTTCTCCCCTACTTCCACTTTTCTACTCCTAGTTTTTCTCACCTCTTCTGTGAAAGGTTTTTCTCACCTTTTCTCTACTCTGAGTGTGTATTTTCCCCATATTGTCACCTATTCATCCCTCCATTTATATCTCCCTTTTCCCTTTTTGTTTTCCAAACCTAATGTGTATGAATGGCTTGGTAAAGAAACTTGACTGGAACAACATTCTGTGCGCAGTAAGACTGGACAATGTATTTGAGACCAATTGTAGACTCTTAACAACAGTTACAAAGCTCCAAAATGTACAGAATTTGTAAAACCATATTAGAAGAAGGCAAGAAACCTAAGCAAATGTGTTCCATGGCTTTAGCACTTGAAAACCTTGGATAGTCAGTGCATCCCACTATCTGCAGTTTTTTTCTAAATATGGTTTTCTTTTTTCCAGCTGGACCACAACACTAATCCAGTATTTCCATATCATTCCATATCTTCCCTTCTGGTGTTTCTATCACCCACACACTGGACACACTTCTAGTGTCTGTACTACTCAGTTCCCCAGCTAACTTGATCTCATCTATCATTCTCATTGGCTTTTAACAATGGCGCTTCTATATTCTGCTTATATTGCGGATTTATGTGCATCTGATAGTCTAACACAGAAATCTGTCAGCTGTTTTAAGAAGGCTTATGGCCTTGACACAAGAACTGAGAAAAATATAGAAGACAGAGGATTCCCCTTTGTTACCTTTCCTAAAAAGACAACAGTCTATTTCAACTTCAGCATAAATGTGCCTTTGTCATTAACCTAAATTCACCTACAATGTCTTTTGTGTTCTTACCAACCTCTTAGTTTTTCACACAAACATTAAATAAAAACAGGAAAATGTATTTTTGGTCCTAAGAAGCCAGTTCTGCTTTTGCCTCCAAATGTCTCCTACCATTAATACCTTGTTCACTTATTAATATGCCTTTCCGAAAGCTTGCTATAGCATATCTGCATATGCTGCCTCATGGCAAATTTTCTCCAACTTCACCGGAATTTCCTAGAATTGCACAAAGTTCTACTCTTGACCATTTGTCCTAATGGGACTTGAATGTCAAAGCTGAAACGGCTGAGACATTTAAATACATCTCACTTCTGCATTTTCCTGCAGAACTTTACAAATTCAGAGAGTGGCTGACAAAGAGTAGCCAAGGTTTTAAGTCCCTTCTGCACCTTAAATCCAGAAGATCAAATAAACCAAGAACACTTGCCCAACTAACATTTGAAGTCCGCATAAAACGCACTCTGCCATCAAGTGGGGAATTCTGATAATTGGTTGTCAGTTCTAACTTTGATGTGTGTCAAACTTTGCAGTGGTACATGAAAAGATACAGTCCTGAGGAGAAAATCAGCTTTCACGTGAAAGTCTGTAATTGCTTCATTGCATTCATTTTGGTTGTTCACCTGGCTGGCCAGTATGATACATGTACACTTGGAATGAGCAGTATGTGTATTAATGAAAAAATTTACCCTGGGATATTGAGCAATGTCATAGCTTAAACTGGAAGGAACTCTGGTGCTTCATAATATGCCAACAATCTTAAGGGCTTGACAAAGAATGCAAGAAGTCATTAGCTGTGTATGTGGGCAGCTGAGTGTCATTAGGGCTGTGCTCAAATGATCACAGGTTAATTTAGAAGGGGCCTCTGGAAGCGATCTTGTTCAACTCTGGACTTAAAGCAAGGATATCTTTGAAGTGAGATTGTCACCGAAATCTGGGAATAAACCTCGTAACACCAATGTAGTGTTAAAAGGCAGGCATTCCTTATTGCAGCGCTGGATGCACAGGGGATAGCTCCACCCAACGTGCATACCAGGTGATCACCAACACACAGGTTATGTAGGATCAAAACATACATATTCATTGTTTTTCCAAGAAAAGGCAGTCCTATGATAATCATTTCTTAGAATCCATTTCCATATTCTCCTCCCCGTAACGCATGCTCAGTGATTTGAGTCGGTGGTCCTCAGGGGTCTCTGGTGGTCGTCAGTGGTCTTGCACCCGTGTCCGCTGGGTGACCCCCTTCATGCAGGCATGCGCAGTATCCTTGCTGTGGATGCACCTGTCCATAACAACTTACTTCATAAGATTAATATCTCCAACCCTATTGTTCAGTTGGGTAGGGACTGTACATGGAACATAGCAGCATTGTACCTTGCCATGGTCAGTTAGCTTCATTACCTATTACCTTGGTTACAAACTAATTATCTCAACCTGATTCTATAGTTTCTGTTTCACGGCCCCTATCCCACGGTTACAAGATCAGATGCTCAGAGCCTTGTCCAGCTGAGCCCCGTGAATCTCCAATCTCCCTGTGAATCTCCAATAGCCCAAACTACTCAGTATTCGTTAACACAAGTGGAAAAGAAAATAATCTGAATAGCTGCTAAATGGATTTGGACTACAAAAACAGTAGAGATCTCACAGGTACAGTCTCTGAAGACAGAAGAAACAAAATAATCATCCATGAATGTTGTGAAGCGTCCGTTAGCTTCCTAACAGCACTACAGGGAGTCACAGAGCATTTTAAGTAGCAAACTAGATAAGATCATGGTTGGAATTTTTCTGTTCATTTCCATTCACTTATTTTTGTGGACTTCACAAAATCTAAGATAGACAACCTATTTAAAACTATGAAATTTTGTTTTCTTTCTGCTCAATCGGGCTTGTTTAAAGAGCATTTTCAGAGTAACCCTCTGAATCCTAAGTAATTCTATTCCTTTGAGATGGTAAATCTAAAAATAAGTCTAACAGATTCTTTTGAAAGGACTGACCCTTCCATGTATGTCCCACAGGTTATATCATAAGAATTGGGAGTTAAATCTGTATGTCAAACTGTTTTAATTAATGTAGAAAAGTTGTTTTAATGTGTCTCCCAAAGGGCTACAAGATGATTCACTGCAGGAGAATGAAAAAAAAAAAAAAAAAGTTTCCCTGTGACGATCCATTAGTGTTCTGAGATCCAGTGAACCAGTGGGGAACACACCAAGCCCTAACTGTTCTGAAAAGACCTGCTTCAAAAGGGTTGGCAAGACATGCATCTTGAGGGATGTTTATTCCCCGTAAGGCAATGTTAAAATTACAATTATTATTGCAATATCCATTAGGAATAAATTGTAGATTTATAAAAGTAAGCCATTTAATTGGCTGCCTTAACATCTTACTAATATAGATTTTATTAGCTAAATATGAGTTACATATTGCATTTCTATTTTAGCTTTTTGTTTTATCTTGAACTTAATTAACTTTTTATCCTAATACCTTGTCTGAAGACATAGCTAACTCAGAAAAATCAAAGACTTCCATTCTTACAAGAATGATGATGACTGTACTGGTACAACAGACAATGCATTGTCAACATAACAATAGTTCCAAACCCTTCCAGGGATTCAAAAGTAACTAGTTTATTTTATTACTGTAAGTCTTATGGGCTCCTTGAAATCTGGGGACACAAAGATGGAAGAGAATGTAGCCCCTCCTATTGACTCACACCAGTTGGCATTGAACAAGGCAGTAAAAAACATTTCTAAACTTGCATTATAACAGATGGACATCAGGATCTAAGACAATGAGTATGAGACTGAAGCTGAATTATCCTATACTTTAATTCTCCTTTGCTTGTACATAACATATTTTGCTTGTGCAGATCAAGGATGTTGACGCAATGACTAGGGGTTCTGATCACGCATTTTTCACTCAACTACTTCCAAGGTCTCCCAAGAATCGCTAAGTACATAAACCTCTTGCTATTCTGAGTATGGTTCCAAACAGTTCAATAAACCTTATTCCAAAAAGTTGCCTAACCTTGGAATTTCAGATAAACTGCTACAAATAAACAAAAAAAGTTTGGAATAACTTACAAGCAGAAAACTAATTTGCTTTATCAATTCTTAGCCACTGTTCCTGATCTTCTGGATAATTTGGAAGTCACTGTATCAGCCTCACATGTATTGTCCTCCTTTATCATATGAATGGGAGACATATTTCTTGCTGTCAACTTTAATCAAAGAATCTAAAGGAAAGCAAAGAACCTTATTTACTTACAGAGACACCACAGAAAAAGCATTTTCTTTTTTATGCATCTAGAGAATAATTGGGCTATTTCAGTGTTGCATGTCTGTGTTTAAACTGGCTGCATCTCTTCATCTAACATATCTGCCTGAACTGTTTGTTTAAAAAATGGAATTGAATCAAAAGCCAATAGGAATGGATACTGTATCATTAGGAATCTAAACCAATATATAATGTTTTCCAATATGAAACAATGGAAAAACCCAAGCACCATAATCATGTTTGGTAAACAGAGAAGAAAATATACGTAAAACTTTAAGACTACAGGAAAAAAAGAAACATAGAGGGATGATGTCAAGGAACCTGCTAAACACAGAGGATCTCACTGAAATTTCAGATGAGACCAGGGGGAAAAGAATGTTTAATTTTAATGTTTCCAAAGGTTGACTTTGCCTGTAACATTTATAAAATATTGAAAGAGAAGAAAGAAAGTGATATAGATATGAATTCTTTGGCTGGTTTTAGTTGCCCTTGAAAGCAGCCACCATAAATCTTGGATGAAGCCAAATAAGGCTGATGATTTTGATCTTCCATTCATTCTTTCCTATCCTTCAAAACATAAATGAGCCTGATGGAATTAGAGCTAAGCAGAATGTCTTTCTTCTGTGATTTGCATACCCAATGATCTACACATTTACATCAGCAAAGTCAAGCCAGTTTTCCCCTCCCATTCTGGAGAGCCTGTTTGTGTGTGTGTGTGCGCGCGCGCATGCACATGTGCATGCATGTGTGCTTGTACACATGTGTGTATCCACTTTCATGCTTGAACAGCCACTTGAAATTTCAGGAAAAGTTAAAACTTAGGGTCAAATAGGAATAGAAAAGCAAAAGAAAAAGCTATTCATACATTAACTTCTTTTTTCTGTACCTATCACACTGGAAATTAACAGGCAAAATGAATGAATGAGAAAAAGGACACCAAAACAAAAGGTTTTGGTCAAAAATCAAAGCTGACACTTACTCATAATATTCTTCACAGATCTCCTACATAGCTTTCAAATTCTGATTAGAACAAGTACCTGGGACTGGAAATGAAAATTACTGCTTCTTCTCAGCGAAAAATTTCAGCATAAGCATAGAGGTTATAGAAGAAATACATTGTCACTTTTCAGAGACTCAGCATTGTTATCGGAAGAGTCGTACAAAAGACATCATACCTTAACAGTGAGCAGCTATAGTAAACAAAATATTATGGACATGTAATTCCACCTCCACTGCACGAGGCAAACCCTGCTGCATGACAATATACATTTCCATCTATCATGTATTCATTACCGTACCAGAGTAAATAAAATCACTGATTGGGAGCCACCTTATCTGATAAGAGGCAACTCCAGAGATTTTTCCACATATGAAAACAGAAAAGCTAGATGATTTTGGCTTCTAAATGGTGAATTTCACAACAGTTTTAACTGACAAAAAGGGTTCTCTGAATCATAGATATATTACTATGTTATAACCTGTGGCAGAGAACTGCAAGAGTCTGGAGGGTCGCAACAAGGAGAAAAGCAAAAGGACAGTCCTGGGGGTGGATGGCATAATCATTCATGGTATTTGGGATGAATTACTTTAGCAACTTTTCAAGTGACATGTCTCGGAAAAGGAATACTGGGATTTCTGCTACCTTGCAAAGAAAGAAATAAAGATGGATAGCAAATGTTGCAGCCAGAAGAAAAGCAGAAGAGTTCAGTCTGGACAATTTTCTTTTTCATCGTAACAGCCTTGTAGACATTTTTAGTCCGATAAACAGGCAACTGAGGAAACTCTTTTGGGGTGGTTCTTGAATACTTTTTGATGGGTGTTGTCACATCACACAACTAATCAAATCACACACAACTATCCTACAAATGACTGGACCTGAGAAAAGGCTGACTAATGAAAAACAACAGATAGTGCAGTGGAGCTGCATGTAATGCTGAGCAATTGTGATCAAGAAGACAAAACACTGAATCTGTTAGCTAATTACCTACTTTGTCAGGAAAAAAGGTTAAATTTATTAAAGAATTGTGAAAGCAATATTTTCCAAAGAGAAAACAGTATACTATATAGTTGTTATTTTGTCATTTAAATATGTTGATTGCATCAAGATCAAAGGCAAATGTTCACATTAATTAAGATAGAGCATATTGCAGCTTATTTCTATTGAAATTTACATTTCCTTTTTTATTCCAGTGTTCTAGTTTAATTTGTCTTATTAAATAGCATCTCCAATGTTTCATATTAAAGTGACTTAATGTAGAGAAAACAAACATAAATAAAATTAGACATTTCATTGAAATCACACCTATTCCACTCTTTTTGTAATTTTTGTTCTGTTCCCTCTTTCTTGGCTTTTAGATTCAGTTGATCATGATAATAATCTTTTAAATGCTACAATTTATTGTAGGGGTGAAACTCCATTTTAATATAAATTTTAGTGAGGAAAGATTTTTGAAAATAGATTCACTCAATGCCTCTACAATTATTCTTTAATAATTAATATTGTCCACAAGAGTCTTTAGCTGCTCAGAATTCAGAAGTCAAGATGAGTTCATTTTCATTGGCCAGAAATATTACGTAGTGGACTATTTGCTCCCTGATTATAATGAATATATATCTTACAATTATGTCCACAGATTCAGAATTACACCCCTGTAAATACTTCCTAAAATTGCTTCATTACGTTCATTTTAAATACTACCATTTATTTCTTAAATTAATATCCATACAAAATTAATATTCCTCCAATTTAAAAAATGAAGACTTTTTTGAAGAAATATTACAGAATTTTTCACAGGTTTTTATTTGGTCAATGTTGTGTTTATTATAATTACTTTTATTTAGTTGTCTTAATAAAAATGATTATTTAGAACATAAAATTAAAAAGGTATTCTGCTTCATGAGAAGCAACTTTTCAAAATGAGTATAAAACTCTCCTATATTTTTTGCTGTTCTACTCCAAAACTATTTTTAAATAATCTTGCTGGGGGAGAAGAGAGGGCGGTGATTCTTCTCTACAATTCCTAGGAATAGAAGTCACCTGTGTCAGCTCTCCTAGTCCATTTGAAGTCAGTGCAGCCATGTTGAGTTATTCCAATCAGTAACCTGCCTTGTGAGTTTCATATAAATTACATGCAAGTGGATTAGGTCATCTGACCCAAGATAGTCTGACACAGAACTCAGAGTTTTGCGCTCTGAACCCTCAGGCAACAGGGCAAATCTTAGCACAGTGTCCTCAGGGAAGTTAATCATGAGAACCTGAATATTTGCCCTGGCCAGCCTGGAACATGTCACCCTGTAGTAAATATGGCAGCAATACTTACTATAATTCGAGCATTAACAGGCAGCCACACAGTGACTTAAACTTTCTGAAGCTGCAAAAACAGATTCCTCCAGGACATACAGTGCCAGTGACTTATTGTTCAGTTCTCCCAGCAAGCATTAGAAATACTTCCAGTAAAATATCCATTCAAGAGGTAGAGCGAGTGTCTTCACAGTATTTATCACTTTTTTTTCTTAAAGCCATCAGCTTCACAAGTTGTCCCTTTTCTTACATTCCGTGCCCTGCAATAAAAAAAAAACCCTCAACTAGAGCAAAACACCACAGGAGCACAGTAAAAGTACACAACATATCTGAATCTTCCTGCCACTGGCAGGACAGGATTGCTGGCCAGTTTCACCAAAGCAGACTACAAATCCCAAAGTTCAAAATTCCTAAGATTTCCTCCTCAGAAGAAGAATTCCCTCCTCCCCTGTTTTGTTCTACAGCTGCTCATGGAAAAGAGGGACCTGCATCCCCCAAGGGAGCAGGCTCTAGTCATCATGGGCTGTTTCTGTGTTACTCTACTTCATTGTCACAGCAATAAAGGGCAGAAAATTAGTATTAACAAAACCCTACATTGTACACATTTTATTCCCTCTGTGTTTCTACAGACATCTGTTGTATGAGAGGATGCATTTCAAACCATGCCAGCAAATCTAACAACAAATAGCCCTACATCCAGACAGTACTACATCCAGTAAATACAGGAACTTTCCATCTTGTATCTCTTCCTTGAATTTGTTTTCCGGTAATCATGTGTTCAAGCCTTTGTAAGCTTCAGTCACGAGTGATTGATTTGATTCAAGGTGCTTAATTTCAGGACAGGACAAGTCATCTGTCTCCCCTCCCCCACTCCTTTTTTTTTTTTTATTTTAAGCCCTGCTGGGAAAAAAAAGAAAATGCTTTGATTCTTCTCTGATCTTTAAATGAAATGTTCAGAGATCTCTGGCAAACAATAAGTCATAAAGCCAGCACAGTAATTCAAACAGTAATCTATGGGCATATATATCATCCTGCAATGGTACATTAATCATTACCCTTAAAGACAGCACAAGAGTGATGAAGTTTTTTCCAATTGTGTCTGTTGCAACTCAGCTATATTCAAGTGTTTTTAATCTGTGCCGTTACATCAAAAGATAATAACTGTATTTTAATCTAGAAATCTTTTCTATCCCCTTCCCAAGTATGATTGGAAAAGAATCATAAGCAAAGGAGACGTGACTTTTGAATTCAGCATGCATGTGAATGCACAAACACTGGCATGCACACAGAAAAGTTATCTACAGAATATAAAATTAACATTGCTTCTAAAGGAGAAATTCATTCAGGACACTGAAGATAAAACTTCCTATTAAAAAAGAAAGAGGGCAGGAGGGAAAGATGTGTTTTTAGGCCACTTGCAATCCTGAAATCTATTGCATCTTGTGTCACTAGACTGCAACTGGTTCAATGTACTTGAGTAAGAAAAGGTCAAAGAAAGAGGTGAGAATTTAACTGTTTGGTAGGGAGAGATGTTAAAAAAAACCCAGGATAGCTGGACTTGTAAAACACCTTTCTTATTCAGAGAAGCCCAAAATAGTTTAAAAGATTAGAATGTTGTAGTAATGCAAACAAATGTAAAACATATCAGCCTTTCCATATTCATGACAACTTGTATACCTCTTGGAAAGCAGGATTCATCTTAAGAAAAAATGTCAGCCCTGACAAAAAGTTTTTCCCCAAATTCCTTGAAGAAGTTTACTGCAGAAAAGAGAATCTACATCAAGGTTTCAATAAAAGAACACCATGTCTAACCGGAGTTACCTCTGAACATTTGGTGTCATTTTTGTAGTCTCATATGAGTTGTGGTTATGAGCCAGCCCAAGTCTACAAAACACACAGATACATAGTTTACAAGTCCAAAGGAAGACAAAAAGGAACCAGAAATGTTGTTGGAGTTGTTTGGAGTCTGGGGTTGTTTTTTTTTCAATGCAATCTTAATTCAGGCACAAGACTGGTTCTCAATTACTCTACACAGCACAGCACAGACAACTTCTGCTGAGGTCTGCTGCTTAAATCAGCTGAGAATCTCATAACAGGACCTGCAAGGAAATCTCCAAGCTAAATTTGGCCCTGATAAAAAGCAAGCATAAGTTACACTGGGGCCAGATGTAGTCTGAGTGATGGGAACTGGATAGCTGCCAGAGGACATGCGTTCCAATAAGACAGTCCTAATTTGGGGGCAGGAAGACAGTCACAGGACTCATAAATTTCCCGTTAAACACATATCTGGATACCAAGTGCACAGGTGTGATGATGTGTGAGTAAAAGGGTGTTATAATAGTTAGTTGGGCCTTCAGATCTTTTTGGATTGCAAACTGAGTGCTGTAGTCCCCAGGGGAGAAAGGTTGCTGAAGTACAGTCAGAAAGCAGCACTACTGAACATTTATATTTCCCTTTCCACAAGGATTAGACTATTTTCCTTCTTAAATTACCCTCCACCTGGAAAGTGGCCCTTTATTTCTACCTAACAAACATCAAGTTCATGGAAATTATACCACTACATCAAATTTCCTTCTCTTCTTAATATCTTGAGATCTTATCACTCTCTACAACTACTTGAAAGGAGGTTGTAGGCAGGTGGGTGTTGGTCTCTTCTCCCAAGTAACAAGTGACAGGACAAGAGGAAACGGCCTCAAGTTGCACCAGGGGAGGCTTAGATTGGATATTAGGAAAGACTTCTTCCCCAAAGGGTTGTCAAGCACTGGCAACATCCATCACACGTGCAAAAGCAACAAACTACTTTGTTGTCAGATGCACTAATTATTTTGATTTGTTGTCCCTGAGCAGGAGAATAGAACAAAAGAGCAAAATAGCCCAACAGCACAAAGGAGAAAAATGGAAAAACACCACCCAAATTGGGGTCATGTAATTTATCTTCCCATTTGTCTTCTGCATATGTTTTCATATAAAGGAAAGAGAATGAGATGATAGAACATTATTATGATGTCCCATCTGAAGACATTCCATCAAGAGTGTCCACAAACTTTCCCTGCCCCTGCTCTTCTGCTTCATAACTTTTATTCCTGCTGTAAAAGCCCAGATGGAAGAATGGCATTGTAATCAATCATGTCCCACAATTACATCCTTAATCTTTCTCCTTCACTTTTATTATTTTTTATCTCCTATGTATCATTGGCTGACACATCTGTAAGTATTATACTCTGTGAGTTTTAGATAAAGAAATTATTTGCACAGAAATATAAAAAGTATATTAACAATTCTATTGTCTCTTGAACATTTAGTCATGCAGCCAAGTTGAAACTCTTCACAAAAATTTGTTCATTACCATTTTACCATAGGGCAGATGTCCTGAAGAAATAAGCACTTAACTTCTACAACATCCTTTCAAGCACCTAATGCCCCTTTGCAGTACAGTTTTCTACTTCATGTCATCCACCCAAATACAGGTAGATGACAGAGAAGCTGAGCCTATATTAACTAAATATTTACTCACTAGTGTGCTTTTAGCAGTTCAAGTTGTAGAGATAAATTCAATTCCATCCTCCTGCAGCTGGCAGGCAAGTTGGACCACCTTACTGAGGACCACAGGGTCTTTCCACCTATTCCCTCTGAGCAGAAGCTGTTCCCTCATCTCAAGTACATGAAGCCAGAGACATCTCCTACCCAGCCCAACATATCAGCGAATCATGGCTAACTGACACCTTGACTAGCACAATGTGGTTCACTCACGGAGAAGTAATCAACACGTGTAATGTCTTAATTTCACAGCCAGCAGGAGCGGGAATGGCCCTGTGAAGGACTGAACTCAATGAGCTCCATCAAGAGCAGCCTGAGTCAGGTTTACTCCAGTAAATAGTATAGTTCAGTGCCCAGTGTGTACTGAGGATACTCACCCCTAAGCCCTAACACTAGCGTGGGGGGATTCAGAGGCATCTGCTGCCTGCCTGCCAGGACCTGCCCAATGAGCAAAGGGCCCTGCAAATCCTGTAGGAAGCATGTGTGAATTTCCTCCATTAAGAGCCAAAAGAAGACAGATAATGGTTATCCTTGTTACTTTTGTCAGTGGTCCTTTACTGAATAAACTGAAAATCCTCTCACTGTCTCTCTGATGCTTTATTCAAAATAGTCTTTTTGGCCTATCCAGCAGAAAAGGAGAGCAAAGACAGACTCAGTTTAGATCCAGAGTGAGACTGTTAATTAAAAAAAACACAAATACCTTTTTTTCCCTGAAATGAGTAATATTCATATAGCTATGGAAGTGTCCTTACTAACCACACTATGCTGAAAAGCCCATTTCAAAAATTATAATGGAAATAAGGAATCAATTAAGCAAGTTACCCAAAATTTTACTCATCTAAATGTATTACCTGTAAATAAAGCTAAGGATGTGCTTTCAGTAAGCACAAAAATATGTCTAATTACAACAAAACTATTTTATTTGAAGCTTACTGCTGATTAAAGAATCTCAAAACACGACAATTTTGTCACATTTGAACAAGAAAAGGAATGTTGTAATCCCACAAAAACATGTTTTGTCCACAAGCTGCCCACAATTAAAGTTGATGTCAGAATCAAAACTTATATCAGCTTTTTTGTTCTGTTTTTTTGAACATAACTACTTCTGCTATACAGTCATTTATGAGAAATTCATCATTATATTGGAATAATTTTTTTCTGGTGAAATATTTCTCAAATGGAAAAAAAAAATTCAACAACTACCAATCAATGCAGAAAATATGTTGCTTTGAAAAAGTCTGGAATAAGGCTTTTGGTATGGCTCAGGTGAAAACTCTCAGTTCAGTTTTTTGAAGCTACTTTACATGTTTATTTCATATGTAAGAGATGATATAAAAATGAAGTATGCTTTTGTTCCACAGAAAAGGAAACTTTTGATTGATTGAAATAAATAACACCACCACCACCAAACAAATGCTCAGCAGGTTCAGTGGTGCGAAATTTTTACACGTGATTGCTCTGTTCTGATCCAGAACCCTGTTTTAAAAAGTTTGGGTTTTGCACAGCAGCCATATGGCATAACATTACCCCATACCACATCATGCCAAAAATCAATTTGAATTACTCTTTTCGCTGTGATTTTGGCCAGCAGCTGAAGACAGGGTAAGAAATTTATATTGGGGCAAACACAACACTGATGGCTTACTGGTGTACTCTCCCAGCACCATTGATCTATGACTAAGGAGGGGACTGGAAGAGGAACAGACCTCTTCAAGATAAAGTTTTCCTGAATACATTAATTTTAAACAGCTTGATGTGAGAAAAGAGATTTCCGCAACGAAGGCAGTTACACAGATAAACCTCATGTGCTTTGAATCACTGAGCTTTGTTTCACATCCGAAGCAACACAAAAAAGTCAAAAGATACTACTGGTCCTGTTCATTTTAGTAATGGCCCCTGAAGGTCATGCAACGTTTTTCACAGATCACTTGCAGCACAACCACTGAATACATTGCAAATTTCACCACTTTTTCCCCATGAAAAGAGTTGTTACATTTTTGTAAACTTTACTAAATAATAACCCAGAATTAAGATGATAAACTCTCAGGCCCAGCCCAGACCAGTACAGATTTTAGGGAAGGAACCTCAAGGTCTGAAAGGAACATGATTGATTAAGTTTCATTATCCGCAACAACTCTTAACAGTGCTTCTAAAGGCAGCATAGAAAAAGGAGATGGGCTTCAGTCCTGATAGCCTGTAGCAGTATGGAAATAATAGTTTTGGAAGGGACGTTTTGAGCGGTGGACAAATTTCCTTCTCACACTGAGGGTGATGACTGATGCTTGTGTTGCATTGACAGGCTCCTTTAGCTGCACTTCATTAGGAACATGCCTCTTCTTAGAAAGCAGGTTTTTTTTCTGGACCAAACTACACCTGAGATGTTTCCTCAGTTGCTTGCAAATTTGAAGGATCCACTGCAGGACATAATGTTATAGTTATACCTACTGTAGGAGTTCTGGTCCAGGCAATCCAGGCTTCATCTTATCCTTAGCTATAGTAAACCCTGGCTTTTCACATGGTTTGATAAGATTTGAGCAAATTTTAAACCTTCATAATTACAGATGAGGTCCAGAACAGACCATGTAAAAGTTGCTTAAAGATAGCTTTACATCTCCCTTGTGTCTTTTTAATTAAACCTAGAGCAGAAAATCTGTATTGCCTGGTGTAAGAAAGGCTGTGGAGGGCCATGCTTCTTATCTTGAAAATATCATTACTATGCTGGTGAAGAAGGATGCCTGTTAAATTTCACAAAGTACAAGGGAACCAGGGAGCTGAGGAAGTGTTTGGAATGACAAGCACATCCAGCATTTCCTAGAGACATGGTGCTGGCATCAGAGACTGATTAGTTCCTATTCATATTATATTCCTGCAGGACTTAAGGGAAAGTATGTTTTCCAAAATAATACAGAAGAGGAATAGTACTGTGGTAATCTGCCACTAGAGATAGCTCAAAATACTACTATTTCAAAAAACAATCTGAGCAAAAGGCTGTTACACAACAGCATTTCTGTCTGGAGGGATGCATGCTGTTTTGACTGGAAGAGGTAAACCACCACCTGCAAACATTGTTGTTTTCCTGCTTTTGAACTGGTCAGCTCTATTCAAAACATTGACTTTTCCTCATCTAAGGTCACCAAGAGATCGAAGAGCCCACAGGCCACGTACAGCGCTCTGTAGCTGGAGCTACAGGTTATATCACGCAGTCACAGGAGAGGAGGTTGCAACAAGCCAAGACACTGTGCGGTACTCCTCTTTTCCCCAAAGCCTGATCCGAGCGACCTGTTAATGCAGAGACTGGGTACCACAGTTTGTCATTGGCAGGCTTATTATTCTTCAATTCTAAAAAATGAAGTCCAAAGATGAAAAAATTGCTTGGCCTCCATACTGTATTTCTTATGCTGAAACTGCCAAATGCAGTGGTGACTTCTGAAATTTGGATGTATGAGTTTGCTAGGGAGCAGACAGGGAAGCACTCCCTTCAGCCAAGAGATCGCAGAGCGAACAGTATTATTCTTGTCAACAGCGACCCATCAGGAACAGGAACATACCTGCGACCCAAACGATGCAATCCCAGTCTCACAGCAGTCGGCAGGGTTCTGACGTTAACTGCAGTGCAGTCAGGATTTCACCCAGGAGACACAGGAGCCTCTGTCACAGTTCCCTCCCGCCAGGGCAGTTGTACTCCCTGTGCATACCAACAACCGCTTACGTCTGTTACCAATCCAGTGCAAAGTTGTTGTTCTTCAAATATAATCAACATCACGGAGGGGAAAAGGCCCTGTGCCCCAAAGCCAGCGCTGAAAGGATACATCTGTTCCATTTGGTGGGAAATGACACAATTTCACGTTTCAGGTTTTAGTAAGAAGAGAGCTTTGTCAGTGCAAGAGCTGCAACGCACAAAGTACCGAAAGGAAAATAAGGAAGAAAGCTCAGAGATTAGTAGAATGGAGATAAGAATAGTCTCACAGTTAAACAGTTTACTTTTCAAAGGCAACACAAGGACAAATTGCTTTGTGCAAAGAGAAAATTAGTTTCCAAGGTGTGTGCTTTCCACAGAGTCAAGTTAATTATTCAAAGCAGAGGCCCATGAATTCTCACAATTTAGTCATTCTGTTCTGACACACTCAGGCCCAGTGAGCTGCTTCTTATCACCAAGACTTTGATAATTAGCTTAGACATATCAAATAAACTTTCTGGAGAATTCAGTAGTAAGCAGGTATGACATCCTAATAGGGGTTTTATTAGGCATTTTTCTGTGCGGTAATGTATTAGCAATCACTGTGACATTTTCTGCTCTTAGGGGTTTTGGCCTTGCTCATTTTTTACACTTGCTGGGAAATAAATTTATTCACGGCAGAGATCTAATCCAATACATGACTCTGTTTACTCTGGTTTCTAAAGTAGCAGGTCTCTCAGAATTAATGAGAAGTGACATATACATCATAGAAGAAAATGCAGTGTCCTCAGCCTGGCATGACTGAATAGCAATGATCTCTTCTGAGCCTGTGGCCAGTGGGAATTCAGTCCTAACTGCCCTGGTCCTCGCATCACAGCTGACATCAGCACAAGAAAGCCAAAAGGTTTCTGCTCCCTCCTTCCCAACAAGCCAAAATTCTGAAAGACAGAGGAATCAACTAATAAATTCCTTTAATATAGCTCCCTACCTTCAGGAGATCACTCAATATATCCCCGGGTGAAAAAAAAAAAAAAAAAAAAAAGGCTTAACACTAACCATATGATGTGAATTTCAGTGCTTTTCTTGCTTTTCAGGGTGTGAATTACCATATGGTTAATCTTGTAGTCATTACAGGGAGACTTATGCTGAAGAACCTGAAGTCTTTTTTAAATGATCCACAACCTGGAAGTGGCCTGAGGCACAGATTTGGTTCAACATTTCACAAAGTCTCTCTTACAACTGTACCTAAAAGAGAGTGAATGCACCCCACAATTTTTATAATGACATCTTGCTCTTTGGGATAAGATTCTCCTGAAGAAGACAAAAGAGCAATACCTGATTATCTTCTCATTTCACAAAGGAGAGATTTTCATCAAAAGACAAAACCCTATCTGACTTATCAGAACAATATTGCCCTACAGAGCCTTACACTTGTAGGCTACCAGTGGGCATTCAGGAAGGTCTTATGCATTCTTGTCCCATGTTGTTCATTCATTGTAGTTCATGCCAAGTGAAACGAACTCACAACTGTAGAACTGCCAGCCAGGTAATTTACTTCTTTACCAGTTCCAGAAATATTTTACTGGCGGCAGGACATTCAGTTGTAAGTACACAGCATGCAGCTGAACACACTTCTTCTGCACATGTAAAGTACGATCAATCTGCACATATTCAGTAGGTCTCAGAGAGGATCTTTTCAACTGCTGTTTTATGGTGCTCTGCATCCAGCTGAACATTGGGACTTATATTTCTGAGACTCCCTATGCTTATGTTAAAATTCTGCTGTGTTCTTTACCACACCAGGTTTGTCTATGCTTGAAGAACATCTTTGCCATTATTAGTCAGCAAGTGGGGAAAACCAAACTGATACACCAGTTCAGTTCTATAAAAGATTGCCAGATCAGGGCTAAGGGAAGAAGTAGGAAAGTTTGTATTGTATTTACACTGGTGAATCTGACATCTCAAGCAAGACATGTAAATTTAAGACGGGGCCGAAGGAACAAAACACACAGTCATAAACACTGTGAAAATCCTCCCTAAAAGATAAACACTTATATATCTCTTATATATAAATAAATATAAATAATATATATATTATATTATATATATTTTTATATATATTATATATATATATAAAATAAATAAAATATAAATATCTCTTATATATAAAGCTGTATATGGCTATGAAGGACTGCATAGAATCTGAAATTTTTATCTAACCAGACCTGGATGGAGTTCACTTCTATGTTGCATTCAGAGGGGGAAAGCAATTCATATCACTAGTAAGGACGGTATTAATACAGAGCTGTAATAGCATCAAAGTGGGTTTGGCACTGGCTCTAATACCATTTTGCCATTCAAATAACACTGTTCCCACTGAAGATTTTCAGATGTACTTTGCTGGGTTTTTGACTGAGATTTCAGTGATAAAATTGTACCCTGGTGACCCTATCAAAGACATTATAATGTTTTTGGCATCCATTGCAATGATACTTTTTACTAGATTTACAACAGTGATGGTATCTCTGAAGCCACATTCATACTAACTTTGCAAAAACTCTCTAGCCTGGATGACATATCTATCCATGGGCCTGTTCTCATGAATAATAAGGATTATGTTAATTGTATTGTATTTGCCCTTCATGATAACCTTAATTGGTCTTGAGAACAGACCCATACTAGGACACACTGCATCACAGTATTGGCAACGCTTACCACCTCATGTGTGAATCTGTTATTTCCACTTCTGCTATTTATGTCTTCCCCAGCTTCTTTCCTGGTTGCTTCATTTATTTGGAAGCTTTCCCTTCCAGCTGAAGGGCAAACAATGTACGATCTCCAGAATCAGCTGATCCAGAATTAGCAAGTGGGAGATATTTGGAAATCTCACTGTGGAGAGATTGTCACAGAAAGTGCTCTTTCTCTAGTGACTTGCAGAATGGGGACAGTTAGGTTACAGCTTCTCATATCAGAGTCTTTGCATTCAATAAAGCCCTCAGCAACCTTGCGCTTTTTTTTCCTCCAGTATTCTGGTCCTATATCAAATACGAACAATATTTAGAATATAATTCATTATTCACTAGCTACTTTTGTTAAGGCATTGTTGCACCTCCACTAAAGAAGCTCTTAATGCACCCAGGCACCCTGGAGGATGTCATTTTTGTTCAAAAGAGATATTCTGCAACTTCAAATTCTTGGACTTTGCAAGATTGATATTAATTTCTTTCTGATTCAATCCTGATCCACACACAAAGGAGTCACGAGCACTGGCTTTGAACCTGCACAGAAAAAGTACTTCAAAAGTTGCAGTGGAAGGGGAGATAGATCACGCTGATGTTTTAAAAAACAATTAACACAAGCAGAATGCCAATTTCTAATGTGTTTGACTTATGGACAAGTTAATATCTTGGCACAGACTTGAAGGCTGGGACCTAGGGACCTAGTTTAATGCAACATACGTAGACGAGCACTAATTATTTAGTAATACTTTCCGACTGTGTATGTAAGGTGGGTACAGACCTGGCAATCAAAAAACCTGCTACATTGCAATATATCATTGAGATCACAGCATTTGCTTTACTTATACTATACAAAGGCCATTTTTCCAGCTTTTAAGACAGGAAGTAACAGATTTCTCAAGAAATGGGGATGAAACCTCATTTTAATAATAAACTCAGTAGAACAATAGCTGACAACAATTAGGCTACCAAGGCCCTGACAGTGGCAACTGTCTAGTGTGCTAACTGAAATACATCTGTCTTGCTTTCTCTTAGCTTTCTACCTGGTCTGAAAGATTCCTAGGACAAGGGCCATCCTTTTGGTGTGAGCATATACAGTATTTCTGTCACAATGGGCACACGACTACAAATGTAATAGCAAACATAAATAACTGCAGTGCTGCTGTCAATCAGGTGCACAGTGCATTATTTCCTTGTCAAAGGCAGAAAATAGTTCTATAGCTATTCTTAGGTCATATGAGGCTATCTAATCCTTTTTTATATATAATCTCCTCTATAGGATCACCTGCTCAATACTCCTAGGTTGCTATGTGTGGGTTATTCTAAAATTCCAATCCAGACAGACAAGGATCACTTCAGTGCAGATTGTGCTTACCACTTATCTAGAATCATGCTGTGAGTAGGCTTTTCTGCCTTTTGTATAGGACTACCTGGAATCTCCGTAATATAATCTGAGTATCAGGCACTGGACTCAACTTGATGCTTGGAAGAGAACTAGCTTACAGTGTTAAGCCAGCAGTCACATATTATACAGGTTCAAAAGGGGAAAGCTGAAGCTATAATGCTGTATTTGAAAGGTGAGTGATAGAACATGTAAAATGCTCATTTACTTGGCTGTCCCTGCTGCTGATTAGAGACATGGCTTTGTTTAGCACTGTCTTAAGACAAATACCACACTTCGATGGGTACCCACCCAGGTGCTCTGCACTTAGGTATGATAATCTTTTTTAGATAATGATGCTTTGAAGATGAAAATCAACTGTCACATAGGTTGTGTGGGAACAGTCAGGATTATACAAAACCTCAAATTTCTAGTGATTACCACAAAATAATATTTATTAGATAACTTTGTGGCGTAAGTTGAAAGTGGCAGTGGCAGTGCTTTTTGGCACAGTGTGAGGCTAATATCTGTAATTAGCAAGCATTTTTAAAGTACTTATCCTGACTGTTCTTACAAAAGTAGATGTATTAGCTTGATTATTTGTTCATGGTTTTTTATTTATTTGTTTACTTATTGCCCTATTTTAAAGGTGCATTTCCTTCCCTTTAGCTTGCATGCAGTTTGAGAAATTGCACACATTGTTTACATGAAGCAGCAGCAAAAGTAGGTAAATTAAAAAACCCCTGTATGTCTTCACTTCTTCACATCGTTGTGGGGGATTGAATTCATGGACAATGGCTCAATTGCCTTCCGTACTGAAACCAGAAGTTTCAGCACTAGCTGCGAGCTGCTCCCAGCTGGGATCCCAGGTAATTTTTAATACAGAGTATTGCTTCACTGTGTGGAAGGTTTGGCAGGTGTTTGCTGTGAAGATTCCTGACATTGACACACCTTACCACACCTATTTTCAGATAAATACCATTAAAAGTTTATAAAGGGGCAAAAAGAGCATGCTCCTCACAAGGAGTGAGGCAAGGCGTATTTGTGACATTTTACTGTGGCATGTCCAGAAATCAATTCCCTAGTCCTTATCTGTCCTCATTAAAACTACATAAAGAAATCTGGCTCCTCACTTCAGATGCTCTGAGTCTCACCTAAGCCTGTTATAGACCATATGTTCATATGCTGTGCGACGTGGGACATCCACCAGCAGTTTGATCCTGTCATGGAGCTGGAATTGCCCTTGAAAAACATCAGGTCCACGGGCAAAGCAACTTAGCCTAGGAGAGGTGATACAAACATCTGTCATTTCATCCTGACTGTCCTCATACCTTTTCTGAATGAGGTGTTCAGTTCCTTAGCTCCTTACTGCTATGTCCAACAACAGTGTGTGTTGAAGCAAAATGTCTGTGAATACCTGTCAGTCTCCATTATTAAACAAAAAAGGGTCATTTGGGAAAATGTACAGTGCTTGTGAACATACAACAGCAGGAGGTTAAAAAGCAAAGAAGTGAAGGATCAGACCCAAGGAGGTACTTAAATGATAAAAATCTTCATAAATCTCACTCTATGTGACTTTCCCAAGGTAAAATAGGAATTTGGTAGCAGAGGAAGAACTGAATTTTTATTTCCCAAGTCCTGAATTATCATCCAGTCACTGAATTTTAACCATTTTTTAAATGATCCTTAGATAGACTAGATTCAAACTACTGACCCCAAAGTGAAAATTTCTTCATCCCATTACCAGAGGGTTATCTCATTACTGGTCTCCTGAGCCATTCAGTACCAACAAAACTATTCAGGAAAAGCAAATTATTTGTCAGTATTGCTGTACAATAAAAAACTTCTCATCTGCACCTACAAAATTGCATAGTAAAATCTATGTACTGTAACTCGGTAAGGAGAAGTTTCTCTTGACCAATATATTTCCTGCTGCGGATGATACAAGAAAGCTTTCTCATCAGAATGTTTCTTCCTCTGTTGCTGCAACATTTATGTATGGAAATGAGAGAACCGGTAAACACATTCTCATTTTGGAGAGTCCAAATAAAGGCAGAAGCTTCCTTGAAACTGAAAAAAATAAGTTAAAAGGAAGAGCAGAATATGAGAGGACAAACAAAACCCAAGAAAGTTCCTATCTGAGTATTTACAGTTCAAAGTAGATTACTTTGACTTATTCATAGCACAGACAGATTGTAATATTACAAAACACTTGAGTGTAATCAAAAGCCAACAGGACTGGCAATTGTTTGTAATAATTTTATTTTACACTATAATAATTATGACACATCTAGGATGTTTTTTATTCGAAGCATAAAATGAGATCTTATTACATTCTGCTACATTCTGCAAACACAGAAGAAGAATGCGTTATGGATCTTGAAAAGTACTAATAAAAATGTACTAAAAAAAAAATTTAAAAAAAAAGGGAGTCTAGTCCTGTATAATTACCGTGTACAAAACTTCTGTTAAAATTTATTGGAGTTTGGCCTGAATCAAGATTGAAGGAGCTAGAGTCACAGTTTGGACATTTCGAGCAACTGAGAAGATCTACAGTTACAGAAAATCTTCACCTTTTACCTAGAAGAGACTAAGAGGTTTCGTTTATTCAGATCTGATGAGCAAACATCTGCTTAATGCCTTATGTGCATCTTTTCTGTCAATAGGTAAACTGAGAAAATAAGACTTGGAATTTTCAAGCATCTTCATAAGTACTTACTTGTTACTACATTTTTAGGAAATATTTAATCTCTCTCTGTGTTCAAATTACAGCTTCAAACAGTTCAAGGAACCGTTCAACTAAGTTCAAAGGCAGTCATGATCACAATCACCTTAGGAAATTAGCAGAAATCAGATATTTTGCACCACCCTTGCACAGATTCACGCAGAAAGATGCCTGTCTCCATCTTGGGGACCTATACCTTCAGTGATGTTCTGGAATAAGCAATTTGTCTTATTAACAAGCTCAACTTACAAGACTCACTAGAAAACTGTGTTGGGTTTGCATGGCAAGGTTTTGGTAGTGGGGGGGGGGGGGGGCTACAGGGGTGGCTTCTGTGAGAAGCTGCTAGTAGCTTCCCCTGTGTCTGATAGAGCCAATGCCAGCTGGCTACAAGATGGACCCACCGCTGGCCAAGGCCAAGCCCATCAGTGCCTCTGTGATAACATATTTAAGAAAGAGAAAAAAAAAAAAAAGTTAGGGAGAGCTTTTGCAGCCGGAGAGAGGAGTGAGAAGATGTAAGAAACTCTGCAGACACCAAGGTCAGTGCAGAAGGAGGGGGAGGAGGTGCTCCAGGTGCCAGAGCAGAGATTCCCCTGCAGCCCGTGGTGAAGACCATGGTGAGGCAGGCTGTCCCCCTGCAGCCCATGGAGGAAGGATGAGGGGGTGTAGAGATTCCACCTGCAGCCCGTGGAGGACCCCACGCTGGAGCAGGTGGAGACACCTGAAGGAGGCTGTGACCCCGTGGGAAGCCCACACTGGAGCAGGCTCCTGGCAGGACCCACGCTGGAGCAGTTGGTGAAGAACTGCAGCCGGTGGGAGAGACTCACATTGGAAAAGTTCATGAAGGGCTGTCTCCTGTGAGAGGGACTCCATGCTGGAGCAGGGGCAGAGTGTGAGGAGTCCTCCCCCTGAGGAGGAAGGAGCAGCAGAGACAGCGTGTGAGGAACTGACCACAACCTCCATTCCCCGTCCCCCTGTGCTGCTGGGGGGGGAGGAGGGAGAGAAATGGGGAGTGAAGTTGGGCCTGGGAAGCAGGGAGGGGTGGCAGGAGGTGTTTTTAAGATTTGATTTTATTTCTCATTCCTCTAGTCTGTTTTGCCTAGTAATAAATTAGATGAATTCCCTCTCTCAGTTCAGTTTTGCCCGTGACGGTAACTGGTGAGTGATCTCTCCCTGTCCTTACCTCAACCCACAAACGTTTCATTGTACATTTTCTCCCCTGTCTAGTGAATGAGGGCAGTGACAGAGCAGCTCTGGTGGGCACCTGGCCCCCAGCCAGGGTCAACCCAACACAAAAACACATAAATAATAGTGTGAGCTTATGCTGTACTCCTTTGCTCTGAGTGATCACTGAGCAGCGTATGCTGGCAGGCATAAGGAAAATTTAAAAGTGTACAACCAAAAAAGCTAAAAGTTCTCTCGAGCTGGAACTCCTGGGAAATGCAGAAGGGAAAATGGATAAGATAAGCAGGACGTTCACAAGTCAATGAGCAAGTGCCAGTCAGGCAAACTGGAAAGTAATACAATACAACAGATTTTAAGTCTCTGAAGGTCTTGATATTCTAGCTAGTTGCAAGTTAATTTTGGTGGAAGATACTACCTCTGAAACTTTTGTAACACAGAAGAGTGTGGAGTACTGCATTCCACCTAAAGACAGAGCAAGCACAGGGACGTATTTAAAGACAGAACACACAACGTGTTGTGGCAAGTGATCTACAGCAGGAAAGCCAGTCTCACTGTCCAGTTCAGCTGGATGTATGAGAGTGGGCTGGACTTACATTGTGCTTTGCAACAAAAATGACTCAGAAATACAGGCTCCTGGAAGGTACAGAATAGCAGGTAATGAAGCAATCCAAAATGGTAAGCAAAGGGAGATTCCTGGTCCAGAAACAAACTTACAAGTGCAGACCCTAAGTGTATTATGAATCAGAGTCACAGACACGTGTACATTTGTAATACAGCAGAATAATAAAGTCTGGAGGAAATATTTTCTTGTCAGTAGTATAAATGTTGTAAATACAGAGGAAGCGTGCTGTGCCTGGTGTTACTCATGCGTAACACATGCCTACCTATCACAATCATCTGAGGATGAAAAAAGATGCAAAATCTTCATGTTTTTCTTGCAGGAATACGTACATAAAGGTATACTTGCTGTTCTATGATACTTTTCATGTATAATTTTTCGCGCAGAAAAATATGTCATGTTTATGGAAAATTAGTAATAAATGTGCAGTACATTTGTGGATTATGTTTGGAAGTCCGTAAATACTTCTTTTCTTTCTCTTTCCAGCATTGTTCAGTTCAACTTCTTCAACTGACTATGTTGCAGGAAAATAAAGGGGAATGGGTGCATTACCAAAATTAATTCCAACAGCACACAAATAGTATTTTCACAGTTTTTCTGTTGATGCTGTAGTTCAAACACACAGTTGTAATGTGTCAAACACACAGTTCATTTAGCAGGTAAAATCCATAAAAAGACACTTTAATTGGTCTAATGGTTGTAATAGTGGACCAAAGCTGTAAGGATATGGATATGATAGCCTATGATGGATGAAAGTTTTGACAATACCACAAGACATCTGGGAGGGAGAACTGTTTAGGCAACAAGGAACTTTTTCCACTATAATAAATAGTTCTGTTTAGTTACCAACAACTAAAATTACAATATGCAGCAAATATATTGTAGTTCATTCTGTCACCAACATTTTTCAGTGTTCAGATAAGGGATAAAGGTTGAATTCCTCATATTTTGAGTTGCAGTTTTGTTGCCAACTGTAAAATATTTAACCATTAAGGCAGTCATTATTCTCCTGCTGTTCTGCTCTGATTAATTCTTATAATATTAAACAGCAATTCATTTTATCCCTCCATATCACAAGTCCAGCTGAAGGAGATAAGTGGCTGATAAAAGATCTCTGAGAACAGTTATAAATTATTCACTTTAAAAGAATAATAAAGCAGCTATACAGAGCTGAGTAAATCCTCCATATATTGCACATAACTTACTTAAAAAACTTCAGCAAGCTACAGTCAATAATCTTCACTGTCAACATACTGTTCCCCAAACTTTTGCACAGAAACTTACCCCTGAAATGCAAATGTTTAATTAGTTTTTAATGGGGACATTTATTTTTACTAAATCTGGTTATCTGTCTCAATTATTTTCTCCATTTTTTATAGTTAACAAGTAATTGTCATTTCAGGAGCTTTCTTTCTCCTTCCTTCTGTTTTGTATTTCCTTCTTTGAAAATGCAGACTTCAGTAAAAATGGTTAGCACATGTCACCTGAGTAGGAACCCACTGTAGGGACCTACCCTCGGTCATTTCTTCTTGGGACAGATATTCCAAGTTCAAGGGCTCAAGTATGAGGTAGGACGCTGGTACTAAGCTGGGTCTATGGGGCATTTTTTAAATATGTGCATCACTGAAAGCAATGTATCTTGCTTAATTCTGATGTAAATAACTGATGGCAGGGAATGGGAACCATTGGCATAGTATGAATTTAGACATTTTATGGCCTTTACATCTGACCTGTGATGCACATGCTGTCCTGGGAAAAAAAAAGAGAAGAAAAAACAAAACCAAAATACCCACCACACCAGCTTTGATAACTCTGAACAGCAATGGTCTCTGTATTTGGTTCTTATGCTGTGCTGAAAATATCATTCAAATTTAATAATAATAGTACAGATATTTTTTCCTACTACACATATTTACCTCCTTTGAGTATCTAAGGAGTATGACACCTGTGAAAAGTTCACTAAAATTTATTCAATTATTTATTTCTTTTTCTCTAGGACAACAACATTTGAAAGCAATGTAATTGCTTTCTACCGTTAAATTAGGTCTAAATAGTAGAAGTATTGTAGCATGGCTTATTGAATTGTTCTCTTACATACAGTAGTTCATCATCTGGCAGGTATACTGTAATGGCCTATGTTTGAGTAATCATACTTATGAAATTTAATTTTTAATGATGCAAACATTATGTGTGGTACATGGCACTATCTCCTAAACCGAGAGTCTCAGATCAGAGAACTACAAAGTTTTCTCTAATCTCTGCATCACCTTTTTTTTTACATAACTGTTTGAGTGAATTTCTTTTTAACCCTACTGGCATCAGTAGCCTGGACAAGCTTATAAAAAAGCTCTCTGCACTGAGGACCACTCAGATGCTCCCGGGGCCAGAAGGAGCGGCAAGTAATTTGGAAGACTCTGATTAATTTGAAAGGCTCTGGTTCTCCTGGATATGTGCAGTCCTTTTCACCTGTTGGTGCCAACTAGAAGGACCTTGAGGTCTTTATAACACATGAAGCCTCCTTGTCAATTGCTCAGATGGCAACCAGGATGGATAGGTAGACTCCAGGAGTATTGTTAGAGGGGAAATATTGGAGATGAGCAGGCCACATTGCACCAAGGTTCTTGGCCATACTATAGCTATCCTATACTCTTTCAGAGCAATAAATGTGTACTGTATGAGCCCTCGTCCTGAAAGAAAAACAAAGGATCTGATGACGAAACTTATGTGGGTGAGCATATAAGCATTAGTTACCAAACCAAATGATAAAAGATTGCAAGGTTATGCTAGTTAAATTGGGTCATTTAAGTGATTGGATCCCACATCTTCCACAGCTGCAACCAATGACTACCAAACACCACGCTCTGGAGCCTGGGTAAGGAAAGCACGTGTGCCTCGTCGAGCAGCATTCCTGCTCAGACTGGCTGCCACGCAGGCAAATGATCCTTAGAGGAGCAGGCTGTGGTAGAGGAACTGTCAAACACCTGAAAACAGTTGCTAACACTAAGGACAGTGGGACACATCTTTTTCTGTCACCAGCTGCGACCATTGTTCTGGTCACAGGAGCCAACCTACCTGTGATGGCAAAGAGTTTGAAGAAAGCAAATGGAAGACTAAGCACTTGACTCTATGATTAAGTGGTCTCATTCTTTAAGAGAACATTATTACAGTGTCATACTCAGTGACAGATTTGGCTTAGTGCCTCAGTATAAAATGAACATTTGCTGAAAATATGATGAAAACAATGGTTAGTAGGGAAACACACCATAATTAGCAATTGCTTGCAAAGGTTGTGATTTAGATACCAAGTTGAAGCCATGGAAAACCTGTAACAAAGCAATTATCTGACACAGTTTAGCAGATCCTATGTCTATTTTGTGCATTAGGAAAGAAGAATTACTGCACCATTTGTCACAAACGAGCACCAAATAGGAGATCACCTCCCTTTCACATCAAGCTTGGTTAAGAGACAATCAAAATTTTGCTACCAGCAGATACATGTGATCCTCGGCACAATAGTCAGTTGCCATGGGGATGGGTTGTACAGAAAAGAAATTGCTTGTAAAATGAGTTGGTGGGCAATCTTATTGTGTTGGGTTTGCGTGGCAAGGTTTTGGGGGGGGGGGGGGGCTACAGGCGTGGCTTCTGTGAGAAGCTGCTAGAAGCTTCCCCTGTGTCTGACAGCCAATGCCAGCCGGCTACAAGATGGACCTGCCACTGGCCATGGCTGAGTCCATCAGCACCTCTGTGAGAACATATTTAAGAAGGAAAACAAAACAGTTGGTGAGAGCTTTTGCAGTCAGAGAGAGGAGTGAGAAGATGTAAGAAACTCTGCAGACACCAAGGGCAGTGCAGAAGGAGGGGCAGGAGGTGCTCCAGGTGCCAGAGCAGAGATTCCCCTGCAGCCCCTGGAGAAGACCATGGTGAGGCAGGCTGTCCCCCTGCAGCCCATGGAGGAAGGATGAGGGGGTGTAGAGATTCCATCTGCAGCCCGTGGAGGACCCCACACCGGAGCAGGTGGAGACACCTGAAGGAGGCTGTGACCCCATGGGAAGCCCACGCTGGAGCAAGCTCCTGGCAGGACCTGTGGCCCCGTGGAGAGAGGAGCCCACGCTGGAGCAGGTTTGCTGGCAGGACTTGTGACCCTGTGGGGGACCCACGCTGGAGCAGTCTGTTCCTGAAGGGCTGCACCCCGTGGGAGGGACCCACGCTGGAGCAGTTCATGAAGGACTGTAGCCCATGGGAGAGACTCACATTGGAGAAGTTGGTGAAGGACTGTCTCCTGTGAGAGGGACTCCATGCTGGAGCAGGGGAATGATGAGAGGAGTCCTTCCCCTGAGGATGAAGAAGTGGCAGAAACACCGTGTGATGAACTGACCGTAACCCCCATTCCCCGTCCCCCTGTGCCGCTGAGGGGGGTGGAGGTTGAAGCCGGGAGTGAAGTTGAGCCCGGGAAGATGGGAGCGGTGGGGGGAGGTGTTTTAAGGTTTGGTCTTATTTCTCATTCCTCTACTCTGTTTTGCTTGGTAATAAATTAGGTGAATTCCCTCTCTAAGTTCGGTCTGTTTTGCTCGTGACGATACTTAGTGAGTGATCTCTCCCTGTCCTTATCTCGACCCACAAGCTTTTCGTTATACCTTTTCACCCCTGTCTGGTGAACAAGGGCAGTGATAGAGCGGCTCTGGTGGGCACCTGGCCCCCAGCCAGGGTCAACCCACCACACTTATTATAAAGATGTCCTGTATTGGCACCTGCTGTGAATCTCACTGCACAAGCTGACGAGGTTTGTGTCCCTAATAGCAGCAGTATGCATGTCCTGGGCAGCAGGGTACTTTGTTACGCTTGATTTTAAGAAGTCAAAAGCCTGCCATCTGATAAAGTCAGCAAAGTCCAATGGACAAGATCCCAAGTAGAGGTTGAGGAGTGGGTGGTCTCCCTTCTGCCCATCTTGGTGACAGAACACACAGATCACATCAGATCCCCAAGGGTCTCTTGCTTGAGACCTGCACAAGCTGAATGGAAAGACAAATTTTCAGATTTGTTGTTCTTAAACAAAACAAGATAAAACACCACCCTGCTGATGAGCATTTCTGGAGTCCTATACCCCATTGACTGACTGGTGCTCCTAAACTATGGCAAACAAATTATTAACCTTGAGAATCATGCACTCAGAAGGAATTTCTTTGCAAAGAATGAATGGGTGATGAAGCTGGACTTGCTGCTTTAAACAGTGATTGTTGAAGTGGAAAATTTAAAGTTCAGTATACCTGTTTGTGAGGAAACTGACTTAAAGTATCTTTTTGAAACCAAGTTCTGAAATTTCTGGATTCCTGAACTGGTGACACTTTTAAGGGGTCTTACTGTCAGAGGGTTGTTTGTGTTGATTGCAGAATAAACTTTTGCTCCTTGCTCTTTCCATCACTTCTCTTTTAATGCAACAATCATAATAAACACAGAGAACATTTTATGAGGGTTCCTGATATATAACATTTAATATCCCACAAACATGTTATCACAAAGCAGTTTATGGAGCAATGCATTATGTTCTTGAAGTGCACTGACTTGCAAGTATACACGCCAGCCCTATTGTGAAAAGAGCAAGGCTATCATGAATTCTTGTACTACTGGCATTTAAATGGCAATGATTTACTGAGTGAAGGTATATTAGTCAGGGCACTAAGCCCACGCTCCTTTCCTTTGTTGACTTGTCTCATGGGGCCTTTCAAATCCTTTACATGAACATATAAATAAAAAAGGAGCAAGGAGATTAAACATCTGTTTTTATGCTTCTTCCTCTCAGGTATTCAGTTGTTTCCAGGGAAGATGAGAATAAAAGTCCCATACAGTAGATACCTTGCAAAAGGATAGTAAGATAAGGGAATTCAAACATCACAAGAGGAAAAAACCATTAGTTTTCTTTAACTGCTAAATATCCCCAGATGCTGTTGAGTTAATTGGGTAGCAATGACCCTCAGTGCTGCACAGAAATGTATTCTTCTTAAGTTTAACAGTGAAGCAATATGACATAGAAACAAGATTAAATTTTTTCCAATACAAATGATGAATCAAACAAAGCATGACCCTTTACGGAACATTATGCCTCAGTTTTTGCCATGTGTATGGTGATGTGATGAATTCAGCTTCGAGTTGTGAATTTGCAGCTACTCTTTATCTTTGTATACCTGCAAAGACACAAATGAAAATAAGGTTTTTGTTAATCTGCCAGAGGTAAAGAAAATTAAGGGACACTAATGATATGAATTTTGCACTACGGAACAGGCACTCTAAAAATAGCTCTACCCACATTCCTCCATTTCCTCCAAATACTCTTCACAAGACTAATTTTCTTTCCCCAACATTAGCAGCAGGAGAAAGTTCATGTGATGTTGGCTGCATGTAGAGAGATACTGAAAGAGAGAAAGGGTATAGCTGGATAGGAGTCATGTAAAGAGGTACAGATGAGCAGGCAAGATATCCTAGATTAGAACCGAGGTCTCAGGGATTAGACTTGAGTTGCTAAATTACCTTTATAGATCTGAAGTTCAACAGTGACAGGCTATGCACATTGTAGAGGAAAATTAACTTTGCTTTGATGTTTAAACATGAAGCTAACGATAGAGCTGCAACCAGATCCCTCAGTTGTAAGGAACAAATTCCAAGTACCAAATGGAAACAAGCTTCACAGACCCAGGGAAATCTGTATATTCCCAGGCCACACCCATATTTTGTGACCTGTGTCTGTGTCTGTTGATGACTGGCCAACATGGTGATGCGGAATGGAGATGTGCTGAATTTGACCTTTTACATTAATGACTGCTACTGATAAGCACCCTGCTTCTCTTCTCTGATTATTTCCAAAGGCAATGAACAGGTTCAAAACCTTATATTATTGAACTTTAATTAGGAGACTAGTTTGCATACATTTGAAATGTTAATCACTGTTCAGTGAGCTGGTGAACTTTGATGGGTCACAACCTGCTCACCACTGGAATAGTTTGTAGCTCTCACTGCGTGTTGCCATTGATGCCAGAAGCCAAACAGGGTAGGACATGTTTTGACAGCATAGTATCTGCTTCTGAAATGTAGGTTCATTACAGAGGTAAAGGTATTAAGCAGAGAATTTGAGCTGATTCAAAAATTACTTGTGCCTTGGTGCCTATGTTTCTTCAGGCCTTTTCTACTATAATTTCAGATACGACTTTTAAGATGGTAAATTACAGCAGATTAATTGCATAAAGATTATGTTTATTATGCTATGCTTACAATGAGTAGCAATGTACTAAATAGATATTGTAACTCAAATTATGGAGTAAAAACTGAAGAAATTTAGTATCATCATAATAATAATAATAATTCATTTGCAGCTTCAGTTCTTCTCATTTGTTTTTTATATTGAAAAAAATAAAATAGTATTTTGAAGGACATGTTTCTCTATTTCAATGCAGCCAGGCTGATGAAGAAGGGCAAACACTCAGAAAGTACAGTTACACAAGGTGCTTGAAGATAGAAATTATTTCCTTAAAGTGTTTAATCATGCTTTCCAAAACCACTTCCTCTGGTGACCTAATCACATAAATCATAGTAAAAGGTTAAAGACGAAGTTCAATTGCACCAAATTATATGTGATAGTTCCTCTGAAATTGATTACTTTCCATTAAAGAGTGAACTCATTCCACTAAATAACCAAATTCTTTGCAGGACCTCTGGACTGGAAGCCAATACTCTGTCACACACATATTGATGGACTTTTTGTTTCCTTAAAACTCTGCTACATGGGAAAATAACAACCAATCATATAGCCACTTTGTTCTAGAAAGTAATTGCTTCACTACTGCCTTATTCTATATAATGAAAATGTTATGCGTGACATGATTTCTGCAGAAATTCCTTGAAACTCTGCTTATTTCATAGCAGGGGAAACCAAGGCATAGAAGTACAATTGGGAGAGCATGGACGTGGGAGATGTCCCTCTCCTAGACTTATGCACTTCACTATCTTCTTCCTCCCGTCCCCCTAAAGAGATGTTTCTATTGCAAACTTCTTCCTCTCATGTGTTTATTTAGGGTGACATCAATGAGTTTGCTGGGTTAAAGTTTGGAGAGCTAAGGTCACCATGCCTCCAAGGAACAGGTGAGAGACAGCCACCATGTTGTGCTGGCTGCAGATGGTACAAAACAAGTGTCAGTCCAACTGCCATCTCTGAAAGCCAAAAAACATTGCGCTGACTAGGGAGTAATCGAAGAAAAGATGCCATTTATTTAAAAGTTGATAATGCAGTAAGAAGTGAGGGGAAACAATAACCCAGATCTGGCAAAGTTATTACACTGCTCCTACGTTTAAGGGCAGGAACAACATAAGCCTGAAGAAACTTTTGCTGCATACATCTTAGAAGATATTGGATACCAGCCAAAGGTTTTGGCAGCTGCAAAGTAGATGGCAGGCACACAAAAGCTGGCAGAAATTGTGTAATGTTATGGCAGAAATACATCAGCTAGACAGATCTTGTATAAGATCATCCCCAAGAATGACTTAACAATCTTAATATTCAAAATATAATCTTTAGATTTAAGGGTCTGCATTCAGTCCAAGAAAACTGGACAGGGTTCATACCTCTGATAAATGCTCTAATTTCAGGTTGTCCTCTCATGAGGTAAACAGCATTTGATCAGTTCAGATAATGGTGTACACTTTAAAATGTTATCCTTTAAACATATCCCTTAAAGAAGTCCATGCACCTTAACATATATTTTAAACAAACAAGGCCAGTTTAAGGCATTAGTGAGGCACTTGAAGTAATATTTTTTATAACAAACTTCCCTAAATTTCTACACCATAAGTTACTACATAAAACGATCCTAGGCCAATCTTTCTGAAAAATCAGTACCAGATAACTACAATATATTGGAAAATAATGACTCGCACAACCACAATTTGTTCAGGCCCAATTGCAGCTGAAATTTTTGCCATCCAAACAACACAGAGAAGCTCCAGTACGTGTGAATATCAAGCCAACACACTGGCAGGCAACCAGTTCTCTGCTGGTAGCCTGCTAATTACAAAGTAGTTTCAGTAGAATATTGTAATTCTTAACAGTTAATTAGGACTTTATAATGTAGCTTTGATAGCACTACTTGAACTTAATTATGAAAGAGGTAACAAGCTTGTCCCCACAGTAAAGAGAGTAAATACATCATTACAGAGGAAATCATATTAAGAAATAAAATAAATTTACTTGTCATGCAGGTAGTAAAATTAATACCAAATGACAATAAAGGTCATACCAAATTAATAATATTTTTAAAAGGCATTACATCTAGTAAGATATTTGAACTGTCCACAGCTGAAAATACACTAGTCTTAGGAAAAAAGCTTGAGCAGAACAAAAGAGAAGGAAGGGAAGGGAAGGGAAGGGAAGGGAAGGGAAGGGAAGGGAAGGGAAGGGAAGGGAAGGGAAGGGAAGGGAAGGGAAGGGAAGGGAAGGGAAGGGAAGGGAAGGGAAGGGAAGGGAAGGGAAGGGAAGGGAAGGGAAGGGAAAAAGAAAAAAATCTCAGCCCCAAAGCAGGTAGAGCACAGATTTGAACCAGGTCTCTGAGAAAGTGATTAGCCTTGAACTGGCAGGTTCAAGGGCTGAAAATAGACATTTTGGTAAAATTCCATGGTTCTGAAAGATTTTAAATTCTTATGTTTTGACTAGTACAGGAAAAAAAAATGTTGATTAACTCTGAGTATTCTTAAAGCCCACTCTCTCTCATTCTGTTGTCAGACCGAATGAGTTTACCAGTCCTTTTATACTAGTAAAAGTCAGGATTTAATTCACCTTCGATATACACCAGCCGCACAAAAGAAATGCCAATATAAGTGTGTGTCTAAGTAAGGTGGCAAATACCTCTTTCCCTTCTCTCTTCAACATCTTCCAGCGTAACTAAAACAAGCAGAGTTAATGAATTACAAGTCTTACTTTCCTTTGATACAGAGCTCCTCTTTGAGCTCTTTCTGCTTCATTCTCGGCATTTTCAGTGGGATTCTCATATAGCGTTATTTAAATGCGTGGACATCTTTTAAAGGGGAGGGCAGTAAATATCCACTGAAAGCAGTTCTGCTGTTGTGGCTGGCTGGGGTTGGTTGCCTGTGCACAAACTCATCTTTTAACATACACTTTAATACCTCCAGTGATCCACATCATTTTCCAAGAGGTTTTCCAATTATAACAAGCACTTTTGACATAAATTCTGTGTGGGCCTGTTTTGGCTGTAGAAGCATTACTTCAAGTGTCAAGAGATGTACTCGAGTATAAGAAAGCATGTTGGAACTGGTTAGCATCACTACAAAGGTTATTTCTGGAGATGAGTTTCCTGCAGCATTATAAAATCTGTACACATAAGCCATGTTTCCTTGGTGGTTATATTTTATGGCATGAACTCGACCTACTATAAAGTAGGCAACATGCCATTCAAATGCCCACCAAGAAATCATAAGCAAGTATATGCACCATAAGAGGTTAAAAGTAAAATTTGTATCCATCAATATCTCAGCAAATGAACATCCTGATCTGTATGGTCCCTAATTAAAAGATGGCCTCCCCACAAGTATTTAAGCTGGGATACATAGTCTTAAAAAACAAAGAAACTTTTTCATGCTCATTTGAGGAAAAGTTTATACAACTTCAGTCAGGAAGAGCGAGTTGAATACAGGCTCCTTTTCCAACATGTCTGTAGATACTAACCAAACCAAACCATTGTACCTTCTCTTCAGTTTAGCTGAGCAGGCTCCAGAATACTTCACTAGGTTTTGGGGCTCAGCACATGGAGAAAAAGTGGACAAGGTTTGTTTAGAGAGCACTCTTGGCTGATTATTGGCATTAAAATTAAGCATAATGTCAACATTAATTAAGATATGACAAAGAATACTTCCAGTCCTGCTAGCCAAGAGTCCTGGACTCAAACTAGACAGCTGCAAGCCTCTGCAATAGAGTAAATACAGCACAGACAAAGGCACTGAATCCTGGCCCTGCTAAAACAGTATGACACTGTGATCATTTCAGTGGGCACTGAATTTCTCAGCTGAGTTCAGGTATTTTAAGATTGGTTTTGAATCTGGAATTTCCCATATTCACAGCCATGCAGGTGCAGCTGAGCAGATTAGAGGTCACTTTTCAGAGAGAGACCTTTTCCTCCCTGGTTGATGAAACCGTTTTTTTCAGTGTCAATATGACAATGAAACCCTTGGACAGTAAGTCACTCTGATCAGGTTAATAACTCATACTGTAAAACAAGTACTACTACAGAAAGCTGTAAATATTGCATTTGATCCAACTATAGCTGCCTTCACATAAGGGTTACAACCCTGAATTTGCCCTTCATTCCAAGTAGAAAAATTGAAGATATCAGTGTGTAGTGAGCAGCCAGGCTTCTCCATTGACATTGTACATCTGCTATATTTGCATAGCCTTTGCAGACAAACCTGCCCTCACATTTTTTTTTTTGCAGACAAATACGCTCTTGTTATGCTCCAATATTGTTAGGCGCTAAAATTACTGTATTTAAGGTAACGCAGAAAACCCTGCCAAGAACACAATGTCAGGCTCATGAAGTGGCATGGCTTTCAAACTGATGTTTGTTTCTATTAGTTGGCTTTGAGAGTAACCATAGAGAGAGCAAGAGAGACTTCATCTTCCAGGGAGGGAGGTTGCTGGCAGCTCACACAGCAAGCATGACTGATAGGCACACCCTCATTTTTGAAACAGATCTTGAACAAGTCAGCGTGGCAGGCACTGGCCTTCCACACCATGTACACTCCTGTGATTAACAGTAAGAGTCTCTTCATTGCATTCAGAGCCTGCCTTTGCAACTAAAAACTTCTGAGCTTCCAGAATATTAAAGGAGACAACTTGAAAATTTGGTTAAACGGCCTCTTTTCCGAAGAGCCTCAGGTTCCTCTACCCCTAATTCAAAGTGAAGCAAGTAGATAGTGACAAGCACAATATGCACTCAGCACACTTCTCTTAAGGCAATTATAATGTCAAGAAGGGACAAAACAAATGAATGAATCTCAGGAAAGGGGGATTCAGAAGGATATTGATGGTAGGTAGTTAGCTACCTACACACTGTGCTATACTGTGATCCCTGGACTTTTTTTCGTGCTTCCAGAGTAGTTTCTCTGTAGGTGTGGCTCAGGTTGTAGCTTAAAGATGAGGGAAGTTAAAATTTCAGGCCTTGCTACTGGAACCCTTTTCATTGCAATTCCCTCTACTCCATTCACATGTGAGTAAATTTCTCTGAATATTTGAAAAGGACTTCACAGCCTCACGAGATCTGCAGGAAGGGCTCAAGGATTCAAAATTCACATGCACTGAGGCTGAGACATACACCTGTGCACTCACATATCCCAGTCGTGCAAGAGGATAATGTGACTCCTCCACCTGTACAGCTCTATTCCTACATCATCAGGTCCTGCATTCTAATTTTCCAGTGTAAATACAACTTTCAGCTTCTCCAGTGGCATCATACCCATGTAGAGCCGGAGAGTTGTCTCTAAATGGGTTGTGTTCCCTTCAAAAAGAAAGGAAGAAGAAGTTTGTCCTTTGCTTACCACACTGTTAAGTCCTTGTTCATCAGTTTTGCCTGAATGGGTAATTCTCCAGACCCACCAACCTCAACAGCATTGGCAGCAGAATATAATTTTTGACTGTTGGTTCATTGCTATGTTGCCACTTCGCAGTGGGGGTGGACCTTACCAGGTTTCTATATGCCGGGCAGAATGCCCAGAAATGGCCACTGCACACATAAGAACTCTTCTGCGCATGTGATATTCTGCCCTGGCCTACTGCTCCTCCATACGCTTGTGATCTACCCACAGAAAGTCCAGGGTGCTCGGGGTTCATCAGACCAAACTGGATGCTTGGAGAGATTCACACATGTACACTGATCCTAATCTATCAGTTATATATGTGCACATTCAGTAGGTCCAGTGATGGCAATATATGGAGCCTATTGCTTTCAAATCAGGTAGCTGGGACTGGTCTTTACACTTTGTGTACAAAACTGTGATGCGCTCAAAATCTAAAATCACAAAAGCTGCAAAAGTAGTGTACAAATTCTAGCACAACAGGAAAAAGAAGTTCTTGGCAAAGCTGGTTGTGGGAATAACTGCTTGAGGAAGCATGTAGTATAATACTTGCCAAGTTCTGCCCACCCCAGCTTTATAATCCGGTAAGCATTTTTGTACTACATCCTTTCTGCTGTTATCTTATGCTTGGCTTGCAAACCCTTCACCACAGATTTTTTTTCTTTTTCTTCTGAGTCATCATAACACCTAACACAATGAGTACAGAAGTTTACTAAGCTGGCAAGATGCTATTTGCTGTAACACTAAGTGACAATTTGTTGTTAGGTCTAATACAAGCTGAGCCTCAAAACAAAGTGCATACCTATGTGTTAACTCCAGTTCTCTACTGATTTATGGCAGCATAAAGCTAGAGTCAGCTTGAAAACACTGGACCCATTTATATCACCTCAGGAAACAAGGTTTAAGACAATGCTTCATACCTCTTCCAGTGCTGTCTGGCTTGGCAGTTCAGCATGTTGTGTAAGATTTTTATTCCCATATCTCTGCTGTGGTTACATCTGAAACATTTTTTTCCTCCGTTACATGTGTCTGTCAGCTCTAAAATGCTACATGCTACAATGCAGCCGAAAGGATATTTGCTACGGTGCAGGGAAGCAGGAAAATATCTGTGTATCTTTTAAATCACCACCATAGATCTTAATTAGGTCACTATTACATTGAGCAAATACTCATCTTTAACTCTGATTGATTGGAATGGAAGATAAGGCCACTTAGCACTAATTTGAAGTACTCAATAGATGGAAGGACTGGACCCTACAGGCTTCATGCTACTGCAGAAGTCAAGGACCCTCCAAGGTCATCTAGACCTGGAAATCACTTCTTTCATATCTTCACCTCAAGCTGCAACCAACTTGAAAAAAACAAGTTTGCTGTCCAGTGAAAAAACCCTACATATGTGAATTTAAATCAAAGGACTGTAACAACTGAAACATATGGGGATAAAGTGGGTCAAAACACAACCCAGATAACACAGCTTGTTTCCACACTATCCAGAGGATTTCAACAAAATGTTTGCCTTTTGGAGATACACAGTTGCTAATATTTGAGTGGGTGTACCAGTAAGTATGGACATAATTTTTTAAATCATTACTTACTGCTTCAAAAACTAATACTTTCTGTTCAGCTGAAGGTAATAAATTTATTATAAAAGAGGTGTGTGCTTTTCTTACCCCAAAATGTTACATTCTATTACATTTTAAAAAGAAAAAAGATAAGAGATTACCCTATAGGTATACCTTAGTCTCCAAAGAAGAATGTCGTGCCAACTCATTATTCGTGGTGTTATTAGGTTAGGATAGAGCTTCTAGGTGAATGACATCCACCTATAATGATCACATTAAGGCAGAATGCATTAATTAAAGATGAGGTCTAGTTTTATTCACTTCTGGTGTTAGTTGAATAACCTGTGGCATTTTTTTAACAAGAAAAAGGTATTTCTTGCCTCTTCTAGTAAAACAAGAAAAAATGTACATGCTATATTCTTTATATAACCATAAATCAGAGTAGCTCCACGGATATCCAATAGAGTATAACTATTTCTAACTAAGAACAATATGCACCAAAACATAGAATAGCCATGTACGATCACAGACTTTCTACTTGCTGCATGAACATGAAAAACTCAAGAAGTACTTTTTCCATGTAAAACAACTAATTTTCGACTTGTCATGTTGGAAAAGACTTCCCCTAGACTATTTTTTTTAAAAGCAGAGACCAATTTGCAGATCCGCAAAACAATTTTGACTTTCAATTCTATGAGAGATATTTTGCCCCTATTTTCCTTAAGTAAATATTAGTAACTTAAACATGTTTTCAGCCTCATTTTAAACTGTATCAGTACACATTTTGTCCCACAGAGATCCTGACTTAAAAATATCTATTGGTACTATAGATAAATAATACTCATAGACAAATTCAAAGACAATTTGATGGTTAATTAGTTTCTCTGAAGGAAAGAACTATATTTGGTAGACTTGGCAGTTCAGATTCCACTGTTGTTGATCTCAATGCACAGTAATTCAATGAAACCAATGGCATTTTTTTTAATTTATAGCAGCATCCATTCAATCAATGTATGGCTCAATTTTACTACTACTCTTTAAGCAAGACTAAGCATAAATATAAAACCAGATCAAAAATCTCACTGACTGTATCTTCTAACCCAATTAAATAGTCTATGTGTCTTAATAGGGGAAAGCCCACCTCCACAATACAAATTCTACACCCTGAATTCTACAGAAGTTTTGTAATTTTGGTTTGATCTCTGTGGCTTAACCTTAGCTGTCATTTTAAACACAGACTTTGTAACAGTCTCGTTTTTCCACGGACAAAGGGTTCATTACTAAATTTGCTCACCACCTACTTACTTACTTTATTTTACAACAGCACACTGCTCCCTAGCTGCCTCCTCCAGTAACAGTCAACTTTTAATTATAAAGAGATATAATTGATATTACAGTGAGATCCATAAATTAAATGGAGCATTACCTTTCTCTGGCTTTGGTAAAATATGTTTCAGAACCAAATGGGAGGAATTTTACTGACTGCCTTCCCAATCCTGCAATGGGATTACCCTTGTGTAGTTTTTTGTTTCCTAATACTTCATTCATTTTGTCACTAACATATCATCATTTGAAAAAAACCCCACACCTTCAAACATTCGTAGACCACTGCAAAAAATCCAATACCAGGGTCTGTTAACATAATTCCACCATTTGACATAACAATAAAATCTATGTTAAGTGGATTATTATATATATGAGCACATAAGTAGGAAAGCAGGTAGATAGGTAGGTATATAGATTGATAGATAGGTATATAGGTAGATAAATGTATATATACTCATTCAGCATTTCTATTTTGCAACAAATCAGCTGAGAATTCTCTATATTTCATAGTTTAATGCATCTGGTAGTTACTCATGTAGAGAAATTAATGTAAATGAAAATAAATTGCTTATTATACCCAGTAGAAAAAGCACCTCAGATTATATATCTCATCTAATTTACTACTCCAAACAAAGTGCAACATTAGTGTTCGAATCTGACAGACACTTTGGTGAGGGGATATGTGATTTCACTTTAGTCCCTCACAATCAGTATCCTCCAAACATTTTTTTAGATCAGTACCTTACAGGGTGTCAGAAGAAAGTGTTTTAAGAAACTGCATGGTACTTTGCAATTTTCAAGACATCATTTTCTGTTAGCTTTCAGTCAGGCCCATCACATCTTTCCTTTCTCTGCTGTTTTTGTTTGTTGAAAGGCTGCCACTACGGGGGTGGGAGGGGGTGGGGGGAGTGGGGTGTAACTATAGTTGATCACCAGATGAGAAAATCAAGTTTTCTAACCTTGAAATTGGGATGCATCTGAAATGGACCTGACTTTTATGTTCCCTGTTTTTTTTAAACCTGTGGTGCTCTCCTGTCTAAAAGGACAAGTTCAATTTCCCTTCAATTCAGCCCTGTTAGCGTGGCCCTGAGCAGAATTAATAAATCCACCTATAATTTATTAAAGTCTCGCACTCAACCAGCTCACATGGCATGTACTTTTAAAAAATGATTCTGTCACCTGGAATGAGAGGATACAAATAATGGACAAAACAGTATCAGAGTGACCGTGTTTAATGACTAAACTCCCAAGAAGCTTTATGGCAGGCATCACAAATACCCTCATGTCTCACTACAGCTGAAATAAAGCACTGACTCATATGTGACTGCTGATTCTCACCTTAATTAGTAACATTTTTAAATCAGAAAAGCTTTGTGAAACAAGGGGTCTGCACCTTGGTGAATTACAGGGCATAGCTCTTGAGAGAAATCAATGTATCACTATGAACCTGAATCTCTTACAGGATTCAGAAAAGGAGTAGAAGCACAAACAATATCATACTACTATCTAATGCTGTATCACAAGTCTACTATGGAGATTATTCTCGGGCTAGATCTTCTTCTGTGGCACTTTGGACCAGCAATGATCTTCTCCTTGGAATTAGTCACTTGTCAATATGAGGAGTAGGAATATGGCCTCCAGCTTACTTGGCTCTTACATTGCCAAGAAAAGAAAAAAAGGGGAAAAAAGAAAAGAAAAAAAAAAAAAACAAAATCAGGATGGAGTGAATGAAAAGTTAACATAAGTAGGTAGTAAAATACCATGACATAAAATATTCATGCAGGATCAGATGCTTTTCCCATGCAGTAGCATTAAAGGCATGAAAGGAAGCACTGAAAGAAGGGAGAAGGCTTGGAGAGGTATCCAAATCAGAAATAACCACAATTACCTTGTATTCCAGTTAATTCACAGGGATGGTAAGGTTAATTTATTGCTTGATCAATGGCTATAATTCACATTCTGCATAATTGACCTGGCTGTCTTTGTGCTGCATGCCATAAAAACAAATAACAAAAGGAAGACCTTGCTGCAGAGAAAAAGGCGTTACACTGCTTGTTTGAAAAGGAGGTAATACCCCTGTGGATGAAACAGAGGGGATGTTGTGCCTGGCAGATTCAGGAATAAGAAGATAAAACCTGAAAGCACTTTTCAAAACCACATTCTGCCTAGTTGATCTGATTTTAAATTCAGTACTATAGAAAATTTGAATTAATTAAATCAAAACTAAGAAAATTATAGAGGTGCTCATTGTGTCCCTGCAACCAAAATGTGCTGAAAACAGACCAGGGTTGAATTGGCTTGAATTGGCTTTCAAAAGAATGAAACATGTCCACCAGTCCTACAACAAAAAACAGAACATAAGTGCTACATCATGAACTTTTAAATTTTCTTCTTGAGTAACTGAATGAAATGACAGCTACAACATGTTATTCATGCTTGCTTAGACTATTCAGAGTTAAAGGTAAAATCAGCTTTAACTTCAGAGTCTCCCTGAAATCTCCAGTTAAAATAAATACAAGCCTCTTGCATCTAGTTAAAAATAGATGCTGTTTGAAACCTGTTCATTAAAGAGATTTATTTGCATATGTGCTTGATCTCTATTTATCGTGGAAATTTCAGGAATAAATGTATGTAGCCCTTTTTAGAAACTTTTTTTTTTTCCTGCTAAGAAATTACACTTCAGTTCCACAAGAAATTTTACTGTTAAGATTTTTTGATGTTTTTATACTATTAGGATTTGGGGAGTTTTGCTGTACGTGATTTCGTTTAATTAAAAAAATCATCAAGATTCAATCATGCACTTCTTTTTATAGGCAAGTAATGAGTGATACTGAATCACAGGTTGAGAATCACAGAATCACAGAATGGCAGAGGTTGGAGACGCCTCTGGAGATCACCTAGAATGATAAGAAGAGTCTGGCTCCATCCTCCTTGCTCCTCCATCAGATATTTATATTACAGATAAGATCCTCCTGAGCCTTTGCTCCTGAACAGTTCCAGCTTCTCAGTCTCTTCTCATTTCAGAGATGCTTCTGTCCCTTCATCATAGTTGTGACCCTGGTCTCTCTTGCACTGAGGAGCCCAGAACTGAACCCAGCATTCCAGAGCAGATCATCTTCCTTGACCTCCTGGCATCAGTCCTCCCAGGGCAGCCCTGGATGTTGTTGGCACATTGCTGGCTCATGGTTAACTTGGTGTCCACCATGAGCTCACCAGGACTCAGGAATATTTGATGCATTGCTCTTAATTTTATTCCTGCACTCCTCCCTGTTAAAACCGTTTTCTCCCCCCCCCCATTGTGCTTTGGAAAATATACTGAGAGAAAACAAGTTAGGACAACTAAAAGGAAGAATTTTTATGAAATAAAAGATTTTCTATGAATGCAGGCTGGTGTAATTAGCATCTTCACTGTCTCCATGGACAAGACTTTAGACTTCATTTTCTTCAGCTGTTACTGCAGGTCTCCAAGATTAACTAAAATACCTTCACCTCTCTAAACATTCTTGCTAAGTTATGAGAGAAACAGCTTGGAGAAGGCAGATACACACAGGCACTATGAAAGCCAAAATAAATATGTTCACAATTTCTAAGAAGTATGTGAACGTTTTCGGTTTGTTTTTTTTTTCCCCCCATAAGCACATACTTTCCTACTGTGACATGACAATACACATCTTTAAGGCCAGGTTGGATGATGCTTTGGGCAACGTGGTCTAGTGGAGGGTGTCCCTGCCCATGGAAGGGGATTGGAACTAGAGGGTCTTTGAGGTCCCTTCCAACCCAAGCCATTCTATGATTCCATGATTCTATGGTGTTGAATTAGGGATACAAACATAGTCAGGAACTTTGAAATTGTAAATGTCTCCTGAGGCTCAATTCACAACAGAAAATTAAAGAAACGTAGGTTTATAGTCCTGCAACAGGGGGTTTGGATTTGGCTTAGCATCCATATTTAGAGAAAAACTAGGGAATTATTTTGGAATTTGATTTCAATGTCCCTAGGGTTTGGAAGAAAAAGAACAGAAAGTTGAGGTATAGAGCTTTGACTTTGACCTGTATCTTTTCTCTTTCTGCATCTTACTTTGTGCTACATCATCCCCAATGGGGTTAACAGGTTTATAAACCCAAGTACTAATTTATATTATTCTTTGCTGCATGCTCGGCTGTGCCTATCAGCCCATTAAGAAATTAATAGGGTCTCAGTATCTGTCGTTGCTAATTTTAAATAGGAACAAGGACATGCCAAGCCATAATATTGATGCATTTGAAAATATGTTAATTGTCTTTCTCATTATGCAGCCTACTTAGCTACTTTGCAATACTACTTTCTTGAACACAAGTCATAAGAGATATTTTAACATTCTAAAAAACATATCTGAGTTCCTTTGAAATGCCAGAGTTTTCCTACTAGTTGAAAAATAGTTTTCATGAGGATTTTTATAGAGAAATCACCAGAGATAGAGGTTAATGTACATTTGTTACACACTATCTGGTTGCTTTTCAACCTCAATCACTAATGAAAATTAGCTATGCGAACTCAGCAGAAGTGCTAACTAGCTTTCTGTGTCAGTCGTTCTCAACCTCAGTTCAGAACAGCTGCAAACAGTTCAGTCACACTTCTGTTGCAAAATATCGTGGTAGTTGTAAAACGGGAAGTAAGCAAGGGAGTATCTTTTTCGCCCCGTCAAGCCTGAATGATTCGTACAAATGCTAATACAGGCATGCCTGTGCAACAATGACTCTATATTCCCTTCAGATTGAAAACTGACAGTCTTACAGCATACCAGTGTGTATTAGAAAGCATAATGAATATTAACCATGATTTAATGCATCATTTTCCAATTTCTCTGTGGAAACCTGGAATGCTGGATGGTCCTACTCCATCTCAGCTCATGGAAGGACATTTCCAAAAGTGGGGTTTTTTTGGATGTCTATGGAGTAATAGCTCTTTTGACATTTAGATGTCAAGTTCCCCATTCTGATATTTCATTCATGGGCTGTAATATCTTTGAACTGCCAGAGATCTTATCTACACGCTTTTTTTTTTTTTTTTTTTAAAAAGTTTCCTAGCAAGTGATGAAGAGAGATGGCAGCCTTTCTAGTAATAAATCAGGAAATATCTCCCTGATAGTAAATGTGAGCAAGAGAGGGACGAGGGGTGGGAATGTGAGGGGGTGGTGTGTGCATGCGCATGCAAAAGCTGAACATTTTCACCATTTCTATTCTCTTTAAAATGGCTGACAATCATCTTAAGGGCTATAACTCCTTTGTTTCTACTCCTCACCAGGTTTCTGTACCTCATCCTTCTCTGACACTGCAGGAAATTATTATCCGAGAGATGCAGATAAATCTCACTTCTTTTAGCACACCAAATCACACTCATTTTGCACACATTCATGCACATAATACTCCAGACCACAAGATGAAGAAGAAGAAGAAGAAAATCACCTGAGGAAGAGACAGAAGAGGGGGATATGGGTTCAGAATTTCAAGGGGGGGGGAATTTTACTCCTGTAAGTTGTTCTCAAAGGAAACCGGTATCTGTAACCTAGAAATCCTCTGTGACTTAAGCATTTAGGCTCAGATTTTCAAAGAAACCTTTGAGATGTGGCACTCAAATCCTACCAAGCTGTATGTAAGATATTCAATAACCTCTCAATAACTCTCAGTGCTGTGAGAGACAAGGGATGCTCCAATATGCATCCTCACAGCATTATGTGGTACTGACCTGAAGGAAAAAGAAATTCCTAAAAAGCAGGATAAAAAGAGGGAAATAGCCATTTTGCCTGTGATTTTAAACTAGCAGCAATCCCAGCAGACTGAGACAGTTCAATCTGAAGCCTTGAGATAATGAATTTATAACTTCTGCACAGCGTTCAGGGGCACGCCCAAGCCCAACCAGACTGTACTGGCGACTTATATCTGAAAAACTGTGGCATCCTTCTGTTCATAGAATAATAGAATAGTTTGGGTTGGAAGGGACCTCAAAGACCATCTATTTCCAACCCCCCTGCCATGGGCAGGACACCCTCCACTAGACCACGTTGCCCAAAGCCCCATCCAACCTGGCCTTGAACACTTCCAGGGATGGGGCATCCACAACCTCTCTGGGCAACCTGTGCCAGTGCCTTACCACCCTTACCTCCTTGTATCTAATCTAAATCTACCCTCTTCCAGTTTAAAGCCATTACCCTTTGTCCTGTACTCCATGCCCTTGCAAACAGCCCCTCTCCACCTTTCTTGTAGGCCCCTTTCGGGTACTGGAAGGCTGCTATAATGTCTCCTCAGAGCCTTCTCTTCTCCAGGCTGTCTTCACAGGAGAGGTGCTCCAGCCCTATTTACCTTTAAAAGGTCAAGGAGGAGGCAAGGGAGAGAGGAGGAGAGAGGAACATGCTCCTAACATTATTTTTTGGGGTGCTACTCTAGCACCTCCATTAATTTGCTATTGACAGAGACATAGAAATACTGGAGGATGGGCGATGTCCCACCTCCCTAGAGCACCAGCTCTCCTGTCATGTTGCTTGATAAATATTGTTTGCGTTACAGTAACTGTGGGATGCCCCAAAGGGGACCAGGGTCCTGCTGAGTGCAGTGGGATGCACAAATGAAGTCTTCCACAGACCACTCATCCAGGGGTTGCCAGACAGTAAAAACCCCTTTCAGTTTCCACTAATTCCACTCCAGTAGCCAGGACAGATCCCAAAGCCCTGGCAGCAGCTGCAGAGACAGAGGACACAGGCTGATGTGCAACTGCGCACAGACTGCAGAAGGGCTGCTTGGCTCAGTTTGTTGCAATCAAGAGGAGCTGGGCTTCTTCCTTGACTGTGTAATTTGTTGTTGCTTTCTCACTCTGGGAGAAAAAGATAAAAAGCTAGTGTTTTTCCACTTAAAGAGACACAGCACAGGAAGAGTTAAAATAAGAAAGCCTGAATGTTTAATCTGCCAGAAACATATGAGAAGAGCAATCAAATCTGGGATAAGTAGCTCCGAATGAGGTATGCCTGATTGCTTTAGGCCATGCTGTTTGTCAGTCTTTTAAAATTCAAGTCATTACCGGATGCTGATCTGCTATAATATTGTGATATTTTATCTGATTACACTTATCTGATTGTGCCATATCTGCTATTTGCCTTCCCATTTTTCCATGTATATTAAATGCAGGTGGTTTTATTATTCAGAGAGCTAGAAAGTGTTGACTGCTCTGAATATAAATGGGAATATTATATCATTACCTTGCTCTGAAAGCAGAGTCATTGAATGTGTAAATCATATGCAAGGTACCTAGTGGAGACACAATAAACTGTAATGTCTTGAGAGAGAAAGCAATGAGGAAGGGATAAGGAGATAAAAATTTAAGGCATTGTTAAAGAAGGATAATCTTCATAATCCTATTTAGTTCTTTCAAACCACCATTTGTTGATAATATAACCTTTATATTCAAAACTTTTTTAAGTTCATTAAGTATCTCTTGGTGAAGTTATTGCCACATGGAACATTATCAATAATGTGACTGAATAAACAACAAGATCACCAGCCAACCAAGCATTTTAGCTGCTTTCAAAAGGATGCAGAAGGGACCCACACATTTCTGTAACAGCTCTGTGGACCCTTCCCCTCCTCACCACTAGGCTTAATGTGGGTAAAGGGCTTCAGGATTATCTGGAGAAATGTGCAGGAATCACTTAGAGCATATCTGAACAGCACATCAGGGTAGCATGGCAAAGAGACTTCATCTGAGATCAATATGCAGATATAATAAAGTTAATCCGGGAACCCCTTATTGCTTGTAAGCAAAATTCTTTGATGATTTCACTGTGATAAATTGAGAGCATGATAAATCCCACTGTGAGGATGCTTAGAGATGTTACTAAATCACAGAAAGGCATGTCTGGAAATCACCTAGCCCAACTCCCTTGCTGAGCTAGAACAGGTTGTTCAGGACAGTGTGCAGTTAGGTCTTGGATATCTCCAGGGATGGAGACTCCACAGCCTCTCTGGGAAATCTGTTCTTGTGCTCAAAAACCCAAACATTTTAAAAAAAAAAAAAAAAAAAAAAAAAAAAAAAAAAAAAAAAGTAGTTTCTTATGTTTAAATGGACTTTCCTGTCTTTCTGTTTGTGGTCACTGCCTCTTGTCACTAGGCACCTCTGAGGAGTGTCTGGATCCATCTTTTTTACTTTCCCCGATGAGGTATTTAACACATCAATACAGTGACCCCCAAGACTTCTCTCCTCCAGGCTGAACAGTCCCAGCTCTCTCAGCCTGTCCTCATAGGAGAGATGCTCCAGTCCTTTCATCATTTTTGTGGCTCTGCTCTGGAGTCACTCCAGTATGTCCCTATCACTTTTTTACAGGGGAGTCCAGGACAGGGCACAGCACTCGAGGTGTGGTCACCTCTATATGTTGTTCCTCTCCTTCAGCTGTTTTAGTGTAACATCTTGTGATCCTCAACCTCCAACAGCCCTAACTTGACAGGTGCAGGTAAATGCTCAACAAACAAGTAAAAGCATAAAATAGCTAATGTCTCCCCATCCCTGCCCCCGTCAGTTCCATTTGCAACAGTCAGAGGGACACCAGGGATGTCAAGTTCTCCAAACAGGCTACAGCACAAAGCAACTCCACCACGCCTCTATTTACAGGAATGATTTCAGAGAGCATGACTAGGAGTCCAGATACAGATGGTGTTGGTCAAGTGGACAATAACTTTAAGTAAAGCAAGATAATGTTATGTAGACACTGGTAGGAGGTGGAGGGGAGCAGGGTGTGCAGAAGGCAGCTGGGGGAAACCTCTTTAATTAAAAGAAGAAAAAGAAGCAAATAATAAAACCCCCACCTAACATGGAGAAAGAGCCACAACTATTGAAGGTTAGTTTAAGCTTGCAGGGGAAAGTGTAAGGGCAACAAAGCAAAAGCAAGGATTAGTGTACGGTGAGAAGAGTAAAGCTGGCTTGAAATCTGAACTGAGGATCAGGTACATTATTGTCTTGGGACCACAACGTAGTGTCAAGCTCTTAAGTGTGTCTTTCATACAAGTGCACAGGCAGTCCATGTAACCCAGAGATAAGAGCAGCAGAAATGCTCTCCTCCCTGTGAAATGCACCTTCAGCAAACAGAAACAAAGAAAACCGTGAGGAGAAAAAAGATAGAGACAGCCCTCAAAATGGCAGTAAGAGACAGATGGACAAACCACTGCCTTAAATACCTCTCTCCTGAATCTTCACTGATTTTATCTGCCCAGTTGATTTTCAGCACAAGGTAACAGCCTAATAATATTGATACACAAGTCTAGGCACTAAGGGAATTAACTGCCAGGCTTGCTGGAATATGTGTGATTTTATCACAAACATCACAAAATATGTTGTTCATAAAGCCTCTTCTCCTGGAACCATGTGACACAAGGAAATTCTTGGTTTGTGTCATATTTCAAAAGTAAGCTTTTCGCCTTCCCATCTGTGGAGAAAAGATTGAAGACATCAGCCCAAGAAGGTTAAAAGAGCAGAAAGCAAATAAAAAGAACTTCATGTTTAAAAAAATATTTTAAAACGTTTTAAAGAATGTCACTTCCAAAATTTTTGAAATCTTGATTCATCGTGCTTGAGCTCAGTTCCACTTCTGTTTTTCTGTCTCCTGGACAGAAAAGCTGTGCCATACTGCTTTTCCAGGATAAAAAAGTGTCTTGCCAATCACCATCTCATATGTACAAATCTGATTAATGGAACAAACCAGAGGAAAAAAAAATTATGCAGAAAGTTCCAAAACTTCAAGAACTGATGGTTAAAAAGGAAGGTCATGGTTCACAGTATGGAGGCTTCTCTGTGCAAAACACTTGTTGGTAGCGTTGAAATAGGAGATTTCTAGAACTTTTTATTTCCTTGTATTAGCAATTCTTCAGAGAAGGGACACTGGTTTTGCTCTGCTTTCAGAAAGCAGCTGGTTGCACTAGTGCAGAGGTTCACATCCATGTCTCCTTGGTTCTAGCACCAAGCAGAGGATTTAAAGATCAAATATGATCAAAAAAACAAACTGTTTTTCCTGTTATTTGACTTCTAAGATTAGAGGATAAAGGGAACATGGGACTAGATGAACTGTACTTGAATGCTGGTACAGCTTTCACTATTTTAATGAAAACTTACCTCAAAACTCACTCAAATATGTCTGGATAAAAGACAAACTTTTACAGAGACTGAATGTCAGAGTCAAAAGTAAATGACAGTGATGTAAATTTTCAGAGGTGCACAGATATTAAGGGAAAGGGAACTGTGTCAGGCTTGGTTTTATTTAAAGCCTCCCTTGTACAGTTTTTTAGAGATAATAAATATTGTTTGTGAAAGCTGCAAATTATACTAAATATAGAGAAGCTGCAAACACCAGTTAAAGCAAAATAGTCAAGTCCCTTCAAGAGATTAGAAAAGCAAATTGATAAAAATAACAAAATGAAGCCATTTTCCTAAGAGACCCATTTAATATAAAGCTCCTTATATGTTGCATTTCTGCAGAGCAGTGCACCGAAAGTCACAGGTTTTCATGGGCTGCAAATGTGCCCCCGCAAAGACCTGAGAAGCCACCTCAGTTAATCTAGTCGTGGGTGGACTGATCTCAGACTTGCTGGTGGGAAGAAGACATTTGACTTCTGTGTGTTTTGGATTCCGCTCTCAACAAGTATTTCTCTTGGTGTGTAAGGAGGAAGGTATAAGGTGTATAAGGATGGGAAAAGGAAGCTGGACATTTCTTAAATGACTGTGACAGGCACAGAACACTTTGTTGGTTCTTATTCGTGTTAGTACGTAATTACTTGCTTTCCTCTGGAGCCAATATGCTTCTTAGGCATGGGCATGAATAAATGCCACATGATCATACAGTTCAGCCAGAAGTCACATAAGAAGGAAAATAAAGCAAAAGGAAAATAAAGCAAAAATCAAAAAACCACCTTTGCTGGGGTACCATGAGGGCTGCAGGCTGCTGGGGCAGGAATATTGGGACCTCCCCTGGGGGTTGCAGGGCAGAACCTGACAGCCAGGGCCGTATCACCACCCCACCAAGCAGCAGGGCAGCTGGGGGGGGCAGCCCCAGCCCCGGGCATTGGGTACCTCCCTGGGCACAGTGATGGGAGAGCTAGGACCAGGACACTGGCCTGCGGGTAGGACCCAGGGTCAGACACAGCCCCAGGATTGGAGTTTGAAGTCAATTCTTTTGAGAAAATTGTATCAGAAGCAAAACAGCTTGCACAAGTTTTTGTCTTTCTCCTGCATTTGTTTATATGCTAATTCCTGTAATGCTTCTGCTAAAAATACAATTTTGTTTTGATTGTTAATGCTTAAGGAGCATCACTACAAATAGAGCCTGCAAAGTCTCTCAGTGCATCCTGCAACAGTACAATAAAGCCCCTCAGGCATAGTGTTGCAAGGCCCAGATGGGCTCCCAGTCAATACCAGTGTATGTTTTCCAGCTACACACTGTGGATTGCCTAAACCCTGCGTTTCGCTGCCTAACACACAGCCTGCGCTCACAGCCGGCTTGTGCCTGTCATCCCCTGCTGCTGGAGATGAGAGCTCCCCATCCCTGCAGCCGGGCTGGCCAGCGTGGTTGTAACAACTCTGTATGCAGTTCAACATCTCTGGGTCCCAGCCACCTGCCTGCCCTTCTCACCATTTTTCTCTCCCTGTCGTTACTTCCATTTCTGCTGCTGCCATTTTTCAGTTAATGAGAAAGCTCAGTCAGTTCCTTACAGAGACACCTTCAGACTGCTATGCAAATTTCACCAAGACTTGACTTGGTTAATGTATGGCCAGGAGTATCATTTTCCAAAGACCTCAATTACCTCAGCATTTTCACAAAAGTGATTTTGTGGCTTTTGTCACTCAGGTCACCCTAGCAATGAATTACTTCAGGAACTTTACCCATAATTTAGCAACTTGGTGTGTTACAGAAATGATATGTGCAAGAAACGGACTAACAATTCCTCCATAAAAGGCTGTCATTGGGTAAGATAGATGCATGCATGTGTTTCATGAAGTACATCTATATTAATAGAGCTTTACAGATGTTAGGACACAGTGTCATGGGCTTTTATCCCAGAGAAAACGTCAGTTCAAGGAGTTCCTGCCCCAGACGTTGAGTCTTATTCTTCCTCCTGTGCTGCCCCTCAGTTACACTGACACAGCTGTTCAGTAAGGCTGTGCAGTGAGTAGCGCCTGGGTTAAATGCAACCCTGTCAAAAGGGAAAATCTGTTGTTTTCCAGTTATTCTTTTCCCAGGGATGGCCTTTGTTACCTCTATCTGTTGGTAAAAAAAGAAAGAGAGTCTTCTTATTTATGTACATACATACATACATGCTGGGTACATATGCACACACAGGAAATAGTAGCAGGGTGCTTTTACTTCTCTATTCACATGGAATCAGGCTACTATACATAGTAAAACCTTCAGAAGTCAACAGTTTTACTGCATTTCTGAGTCAGAAAAACTTACAGCCCTGCAATAACAGCAGGCCTAAAACTTGACAAAAGAAATCACACCTCAGTTAAATTTTCCAGTATAACTAGCATACAAATTTAGGAAGTCTAATAAACTATTTAGAGACTTGTTCATCATTCCTTGCAGATGGCCCCTGAAAATCATATCCAGCTATGACAACAGTGCATTCATTAGCAGTGCTAACTAAATAAATATTTTCAATAACAAAAGTACATAAAATGAAAAGGAAATATTGAGTCAGAGCATCATATGGTGTAAACAAGCACAACACTGTTCAGGCAATTCTTTTGTTTTTATTTAATAATCTATAAATGTATGTTATGTGTACAAGATGGAGAATGATAGGCTACTCATTTGGTAATACACGGTCTCATGTGAAATAAGAGGACATGCTACTGTGGGGTGACATAATACAAAGACTCTGAAGTGGAACATACAGTTCTTTAAAAAAGAAAGGTACCGAGCTGTTGTAAACACTCTCTCTCATTTTCCATTCTTTACTAGTAGTAATGTAGACCCTTCAATAATGAAGAGATTTTTAATGTTATTCATTACTTATGCGCTCCATGAGCAGCTTTTCTCTTAGCCTGGAACTTTGCACCATCTGCGTACTGAAACATGTTTTGAACACTGTGGAGTCAGATATCTACTGCAGAAAGCCTTTCTATACTCGACTTTGAGAAAAGCTCTATCACCCTAAGAACTATGAAAGCAAATTTTTTCCAAAGGTAAATGCATATTGGATTTTGTCTGTTTTCTTTTAAGGACAGCGTTATATCAGAACACCAAGAAATCGGATTACCAATTTCGTTGGATTTAACAACCTAGGTCACAAAACCAACCAATTCTCTGCATAAAATAATATGTCCTCCTTCTTTTCATAATATATATAAAGCACCTGTTCAATACTTTTTTCCCCACAGACCAAAAAGTATGTTAACAACCTCTAGTTGCTGCCAATAAACCACTTGTTGGCTGTGAACAACACAAATCTTTTCTGTTCTCATTAACTGAGGGAAAGAGTGGGCTCATTAAAACTAGACTGTGCTTCACAAGCAGAGAAGGAAGAGAGAAAGGATATGAAAGAGACAGGGTCAGGGAAAGTGTCTGGCAAATAAAGATGCTATTTGTAGTTGTTTTCCTCCATATAAGCCTCAGAATTACTCCAAGAACTGGCTGTACTTTTAAAGACAAAAGAGAAATTTCTAGTTATCTGGGAAGGCCTATAGGGTGGTCCAAGAGAGCAAAACACTGCCAGCAGAAACCTTCACAGGGAGACTGAGCCACAGCCTAAACCCAAAGAGACAGGAGCAAGGAGGCATGATAAACAGGTGCAGGAAAAGTTAAAAAAAGAAAAATTTAAACATGAGTGCAAAGACAACCACTCTATGAACATGCACGAGCTCTGTCTTTATGAAAACCTCATTAGTATTTACTGTAACTGCACAACAGCTCTAGCCTTGGCGGTAAGTCTACAGGACCAAAATTAATGTGCTGAACCAAGAAGTTTTATAGATTATCAGAGTTTGCCCATAAGACAGCATCATTTTCTCAAATAGATATGAAAGATGTACCTCTACCACTACCAAATGCTAGACTGAGAGCAGAGCAAGAGATCATGCAAGGAACAGTGAAAAGGATGCCTGATGCCCATTTTGTTGGGAAAATAAAGAGTAAGATGGGAACCTTAAGCCTAACTCAGAGCAGCAGCTAAAAAAGGTAGTCACTCCAACACTCAGCATGACAACACCCAAGTGGCTTTGTGGACTGAACTTCAAATCTCTCTGCCTTGGTTGCACACCTCAGTAAAGTAGATCATAGGATTGCCCTGCTCCACAGGGCTGTTCATTAAGATTCTCTTTCATTCTAAGTGAAGAGGCTGGAATTAAGTAGGGTGAGTTTTTTCACCATGGGCACCCAAAAGTAAGTTGAAACAGCTGATGAAAAATGTTAGTGATCCCACATCCAGGACAGCTGTATTTCAGAATGTGGGACACTGCTGCAGGAGGAAATTATCAAAGAGTGGAGAAAGGAGATGTACTCTCTAGTTGGCATGAGTGCTAATGATAATAAAATAATCTTTCTAGTCCTGATGTCCCTCTCAGAGGGACTGGGATCGGTGGGAGGAAGGGTTTACCAGGACCCCCATGCACTTGGGACAGCAGCACTGTGTAGCCCTGACCCAGGCAGGCAAAGCCCCAGCAGCAATGCCAGTGGGGCTGGGGACAGCTCTGGGGTGAAGGTCCTGGGCCCTGTCCAGCAGCCAGCTGAGCAGGGCCAGAGAGGCTGGAGATAAGGAAAAGATTTGGTCCCATGAGGACAGCTGGGCAGTGGGGCTTGGCCCAGGTAGATGGTGCCGTCTCGCTCCTTGGAGGGTCTCCAGCCCCTGTGGGATAACACCCTTGAGCCCTGTTGCGACCCCACAGCTGAGCCTGCCAAGGTCCCTGCTGGCCTGAAGTATCTTATGATGATCCAATGTCCTCAATTCAAGAAGGACATCAGAATGCTGGAGAGGATTCCTGGAAGACCTAATTAAGGATGAATTAAGTAACTGGAAAAGGTACAGCGCACAGGAAGATTTTAAGTATCTCAATCTTTTTACCTTATTAGAAATTGGTTAGTGGATACATTGATCACTGTCCCTAGGTTCCACTTAGGAAGCACAAACATGGTAACAGGAGTCTCTTCAGTCAACAAGGAGAAGGTATAACAGGATCCAATGACTGAGACAAAGAAAGTCTCAGAAAGAAAACAAACATGGACACTTTTTAAAATAAACATAATTAAGTATTTATTTTGTGGAAATCCTCTAGTGTCAACAGGATGTAAGTAGGCTCAATTGTAGTTGGCATTTGGCCTTTGTTTCTGGGAACATTGAACATTGAATAACATTTCTTTTTTAAAAAGGATCAAGAGAGGGTAGTTTTTTCTGACTCAAAGAATTAAAGATGCATATCAGCTGTTGACTGAGAAGATGCAAATATAAAGTTTAGGAAAAGAGCCTATGAAGGGAAACAAAAGGAAACAAAAGCACGGAGTTGCACGGGTCACAACTACAAGCTGATATTGTATGGAAGACTGAAAAAAGAGAGACTTGCCCTAACTCAATTCATTCTGGCTTTCTTGTAATAGCTCTGTGGGGTTAACAAAAACACAGATCATAAACAAATCAGACCTTAGGTCTATAACTTTGCAGCACATAATGAGAAGGAAATTTATGTGGGGCAGGAACCATCTTCCTGTGTTGAGAAGGTGTTATGCCACTTGTATTGCCACTGGCCAGTACCATTAGAGGAGAACAATTTACGGTTGTTGTCAAGGCATAACAGCAGCATACCTGACTCTGGATGCGCACACAGAGCAGTCCTTTATTGTGTCCCGGACTTAAACCAACGCTGTGCAGGGCAGAATTGCGCTTTAAAGTTCCCTGACAACTGGATGGAAAGGTGAATCAGAAGGTTAGATAAATGACAGAGGCAGATAACAGCCTGCACATGGTTAATATTTATTTCTAAGTAGTACAAACACAACAGAAGAGAGCAATAATTAGCTGAAAATGCACGAACAATACTTGTGGGTATAAAGCTCAGGCATTTGGAAGAAATGTCATAATTAATGAGGAATTTCTGTAAGGCATGCAGGTCTGGTGCTGAGCTAGGAGCAGAAGCTACAGTAAGCACCTGTCCTAATACCATATTAGCATTAATAATATATTATGAACAGTGAATTTTCAGTGTAATCAGGAGTGTGCTTTCTGATTAAATCAGATTCACTCTCTTAAAAGACCTAGGAAATAACTAGCAAATGTTTTTCTTTGTATCCTATTCTATGTTGGATGTTGCTTTATTTACATTAGGGGGTGTTAGTATGGTGAGTGAGTGGAGAAAAGAGCTCTGACAGGGGAAAAAGTAGAGCTGATTAAAAAAAAAATTAGTTCCTAGTAGGCATGGTTTCTTGCATGAAAAAGTTTGTGGATGTCTTCCGGGCATTGAAAATGCCTTTCATAACACTTAAGCAGCCAACTGGCAAGATTCATTATATCTAAAAAGCCTAGTATATTTTAAGTGTCTCCTTTTCATGAATGTTTCCTGTTTCATAAGTGCTGCATGGATATGTAGTGGGCTAGAGGCTGAGCTATTGGAGATGCCATGCTGTACCACATCAGTCACGTACCATGCCGTGCAGATGGTCAGGGTAAGTTTCCTGACAGAGAGCCAAGCAAGAAAGAAGCCTGCCGTATAAGCAACTCTTGAACTGCCACCATCTCCTCTATAAACATATTCTCCCAGCTGCCCCAATTATCTTTGATGGAAAACAGTCTTTTGACCAGCTAGGCTCTTCAGACCCAAAATCCTGAAAGGAATCCAGCTAAAGAAATGAGCAGAGTATCAGTACAACAAATGCAGTGACTTCCTCAGTCTCACTTATATGTGCAAGTTACTGTAGCCCATAAATTTCACTCTGGCAGTATCCCTCCAAGGCTCCTCCTACTGTTGGACTATGTGATGGGAAAGTCCCAAAAGCTGATTTTTAGTTTTTCTGTTTGGTTTCTTGTTTTCCAGTCTCCATAGCAATGACTCCATATAAGGTTAGCAAAACCATGTGATACATTAAGCTACTAGAAAATATTCCAAATGGTGCACACTTAAAGAACCAATCAATCTCTTTCATAAGTAGGTATAGGTCTGACAGCAAAGAATTTTTGCAAGAACATGGTCAGTATTTATCCTATTCTAGAATGATGAGTGCTTAGCAGAAGCCGACTAAGATCAGGGACTTCATCCGTGATTCAATACCAACAATCCTTTTTCTGCAAAAGTACAAGAACCTTGCCTATCAGCAGTGTTTCCTTCCTGCAAAGTGCACTGAGTCACTGCAAGATGTTTTCTTGATAACTGATTCTGCAGGGATTTTTTTTTTTTTTGGTAACTCAAGGAGCAGCCCAAGTTTTGTTTAATTGCCGCATTTTTATTTATATTAATTCAATGCATTTAAAAGGCTGCTCTGGCTGGAATGGAAAGGAGGTTGTTACACTATCAAATATTCCTCCTATAGGCTGACAAAAAGAAGCTGTCTCTTAACCTGATGGCAATGAAAGACAGCGAATGAATCATTGCTTGAGGAAACCAATTTATTTAGTCACTGTGTCGCCATTATTTATTACTTGTCAGCACATGCTGTTAGTTCAATTAAATATAAAAACCTGAAGTTCTCTTCCAGCCCTCCCCCCCCCCCCCCCCCCCCCAATTTTTAAAAACACACAACAAACAAGAAAAATGACATGAATCTGCAGTGCTAAAGCAGAACCCTTTGGGTTTATTGTGCTTCTCTTGTTTTAATTAAGCTTTGTTTATTAAACTTCTGCAGCTAAGGTATGGGGATTATTAATCTTCTTCAGCAGCTAAAGATAAAAGTTGGCAGAGAGAGAGGACATTATAAAAGTACAGTTTAGAGTTCCCCACTGAGACACACATAAAAAAGATGAAATGAAGTAGTGAGACGAAGTGTTGATTGCAACATTTTATCAATAAAAATACAGGGAGCTGCAAACAGCAAACATTTTCTCCCTTTTGCATACAAAGGAATAAGGAATGAAAACTAATTTTTATACATGGGCACATTTGTCTTTTATAATATTAGCAGTAAACGTACATGCCATCTCACAATATAATCACAGATGTTCAAAAAACTCACAGACGTTTCAGCACTGCCTCTCCTCTTGCACCCACGTCCTTTGTTTAAGACATGAGGGTAGATAACAGAATTTTTGTTCCTCATGAGAGGATTCACTTTTCTTTGCTTAGTGGTACAATTAAAATGGAAAGCCTTCCTTATAAACCATAAAATAAATAATATAAATATAAAATCTACTGGTCCATAGAAAATACAGCATTTGGAGATTTGTTTATTGTGTATCATTGCTAAAGTAATGGTAAATTAAAGCTACTCTATTGAAGACCCTTTACCAACATTAAAGGGATAGTCTAAATTGCAATTCTAACCAGGTTTACATGTTGCCCATGTCAAACATTGCCTGCTGATTCCTGACTCTGATTCCAGTTTTCAATAATGAGCATGTATTACACTCCAACAGCTTTAGAAGCTGCCATTCTTCACTTTACCACATCTCCTGCTTCAGTTAAATACATTCCCTTTGGCCTGTTGGTATTTAGTGAAGAACAGTGGCAACATTACCTTTTTCTGCAGCAAGCAGAGGTATAATTAGGTGCCCAGTGGTTCCCAATTCTCCTGATAAAATTTCAGTGTTAATTTAGGGCTGTGGCAGTGAAGTAACACATTTTCAAAAACTGGTCAACTAAAAAGATTTTCAGTCATTCACATCTTTGACATGTCATACTTTCCATGAGACAATAAATCTTAGTAAATTCCATTTCTCAGTTCTCAGACAAAGTAGCAACAGTGCAAGGAACAGGATCCACCAGACTGGAACGACCCTAGCAGCAAACTGACATAGATGCCCGCGAAGCCTCATCTTTCTTGCTATGGGACTAAGACTTACCAACTGGAGATTTAGTAAAACCATGATCTACCAATTCCTGTATCAGTTTATTTCATCAAGTGAGTAATTTACTGATGATAAACTTCATCATGCCAAGACATATAGAGGCATACTTTTAAAATAATGAAAGCACAGAAATTGTCATAATGGGTTCTCCTGCAAAGTTGATGTGACTGTTGTATTTTTTTAAAAAATATGCAGGTTAGTGAAACAACCAATGAAGCTCTAGTATTATGTGATCTGACACCAATATTTGGCAAGAAGAGACATATTCGATGGCCTCAATTCTACCTAAATCTTGATACCTAACTCTTTCGATTAATGGGTTCTAGCTCTTCAGAGGTGCCCACACAATATGAGACAATAGGATCAGGAATTCAAAGGTAACTTCAATTGTCTAAATAGGGCCTTACTATGGTAGATGCAACCTATTTTAACTTCCTGGGAACAATATTAAGAGCTCTATGGCATTTTAGTACAAAGGTAAATTCCATAAGAAACCCGTTTCCTTAAAATACCCTTTTTTACACAGTTAGACAAGAAGACAATCCGTTAATAGAGTTGCTTAAATCCACTGAGTATTTAAAAGGGTTAGTAGAAATTGAAGACAGAAATTATATTACCAGCCTTTACAATGGCAGGAGGTCCCTTCAGTTAATTTTCCAATACTGCATCCACTCGAGTTTCAGTATACCTTCACGTCAATGTCCTGATGAGTCCTGGAAAACAAGTTGGAGAAGATAACAATTAATCTGAATTTTGCTTGGGATATAGAGCAGATGGCTTCCCAAAAAGATAGTTTAAGGAGTGCCTGTATTTGTAACAAAGCAATCCTACAACCTGTAGCACAGAAACTGGTGCAGCCAAAGAAATAGGACACCAAAGCAGAAGCACTGGGATATGCAGTGCATAGAAATTTTGCTTTTTGGAGGAGAAAACACTACGGTTGCTAAATCTTGATGAAGAGCAACCTGTCAATCCCCAGTTCCAGCAAATTGGGTTATGCATCCTAGGTCTGAAGCACCACATTAGGACTGAAGTAACCAGGGTGCTGGTCTGAGCCTTTCCACTCATCTCAAGACAATGAAAGCATCACTTCATCCTTAAACATCAACATTTCATCTAAGTGTGTATATATATATACACACACACAATTTTCCTTGTTCCTACCTTGTATTTGTCTAAAATGCAAGTCATTCCCCTTTACTATTCTCCCATCCTCTTTTTTATGTAGGGAAAAGTATGCTTTCAACTTGTTTATACGGGCTCTGCTCTTAGTATACGGCTCTCTGAAACAGACATTGTTAAAGCAACACAGCCCCCTAGTGTGGATGCAATTCAAAAGTTTAGTTTCCATACAATTATGAGACACTAACTATAACCAGGCTACACATGGTAACAATGACTTTGTGTAAAAAAAACATACTAATAACCAGAAATATGTAGATTGAGAAATTTCATATCTAAAATACTTCAAATTTGGAGCAGTTCAGCTACCATTTTTGAGTGAAGATCTGCATCGCTTCAACACGATGGAATTAAATCTTGGACCTTAATTCTGATGCCTCACATCTCAAGGACTGGAATAAGCCGGACTATCGCTTGTGTGAGATAAACCAGTGCCATTTTCAGCAGTTAGGTTTTCACTTCTCATTCTGTTGTGCCAACACAGCAAATTCAATCAGGATGCTGATCCAGGGGGGGAGATGCAAATGGACAGGACTTCCTGCTCGAATGAGCTTTCGGATGCGGTTTTCTACAAGCCCACATAAACACCAGCTGCACAACAATGGTAGGGTCAGGCAAGTCAAGAAGGCAGCCCAGGAACAAGTAACCTAACCAAAATGTATTTATAGTTCCTCACCAGTATTCATATTCAGCTTAAATGTCTTTCCCAGTACTCTCTTTCTGCTTGTCTTTACAGGCAAGTTTCATGTTTAGACTAAACAAGATTTCCAGTCATGTCCTCGCTTCCTCTAGTGACCTCATAAGTCTTTGTCTGCATTTGTTCCACTCCCAGCAGATATGTCTTCAATACAGACATGCAGAACTGCACACAGTATTCCAGGGAAATAAAGCTGAGATTTTGTAAGTAAAGCAAGTTTGACTGGAGTCTGAAAATGGAAGATAGGATGCAAGATCATAGATTTGAAAATTCACAGTACAAGATACTCATCTAGAACAACTTTGCAGAACCATTCAATACTAAAGATGAAAATCAAGTTTTGAATCTGACAATAATCAACACAGATCCCATGAAAAAGCACGACATTTTCTTGTGCTCTACAATTTAATAGGCATGCCATATTTACATTCATGCTTTTGGGATCTTTCCCTGTCTGACTACAGAATCAGTTTGATTAACTGGTATGTGGCTAAACCTTTTTACAAGCTTCAGATACTTCTTTACCTTTTATGTATTCTGTTTACTTATTTTAATGCCAAGAAAGGGCTGTGAAACATGAGATTTGAGAAAAAAAAATCCATTTAACATTTAAATTTGGCCATAAATAAGGTGAACAAACATTTTTCTCTCTCCATATATTGCAGATTGACTTAGCAATAAACATGAAGGTTTATAGTACTTGGACTAAATTGCAGGAGTTCATAATCAGTTTTTAATTTGGTGTCTATGCTCCTAAAATTACGCTGTTCTTCTTTACGTTTCTGCATCAATTAACCACCTCATCTTCCTTCCTGACTAAAGGACCTATTCCACAATTAATCTTCAATTACGTTCTGTGAAAAGGGCACATTTACCAATGTCAGTGATCTCATAAAGCTAAATCAGTGCTTATAATTTTAAGATGGACATGTAAAATGCCATATAACAACTTACTATGCATTCATGTGCACAAAACCTTTTTTCAGTTGCTGCTTTTTAGAAAACCCTTGACATGCTTTATCCACAGATGAAAAACGAAGTAACTTTAGCTAAGTGCTTTTGTAGACTAATATTTAAAAAATAATAGTAATAACCAAGCAACCATTTACGATCTTTAAAGTTCTGACCGTGTAAGGAATCAGCTGGTTCCCCTGCAGTGGCTGCTGTTTGTGAAACTGTGCTCCCTCAAATACAGACAATGCTATCCAGCTGCCTCGCTTGGCGAGACTCACTATGCAGTGCCATACTGCTCATGTTTAACGTGGCATTTCAACAGCATCCGGTTAGAACAGCAGCATCTTAAATCAGCTGCGCAGATGGTTTGATTCCCTGCGTGCTACCTTTGTATCTACTTAGAAGCAACTTGAAGGCGGTGATCAAAACTTCCATTCACTGAGATTAATAATTACAATAATTTTAAACAGCAGAGAACATATTTTATGACATAGTTTAAAAAAAAAAAAAGTTACACAAGGCACTAAGTCTCTTAGGCGAAATATTTTTCTGAGAGCAAACACTGTAATGAAAAGTGTTACAAACAGAACTAATTCTTTTCTGAGGAAGAGCCTGTGATTTGTCTCTCAAAAGTGGCATCTTGATGTCTAATTTTTATTCTCTATGAAACCATCATAAAAATAATATCAAAGGCTCTAAACAGAAATAATAGATACTTTCTGGGGAGTCACGCATTTTTATTTACCTAATACAAACACAATCAGCCCTCCTCCTCAAAAAAGCACTGTGCTTAATCTATAAGGACAGCCAAAATTCATTAGAAATATTTCTGTTGCAGTCCAGAATATAATCAGGATCTTTTTCCTCATGCTGACCAATGCCCAGTGTATAATATTTTTTCCCAACAAAGTAGTTGATCAAAACCCAATAAAATTATTTTAAGGTTTCATAAATAATTCATGAGTGTATTTTACATACCAATTGCCTCTTCCTCCAAGTGAAATATTAAATTTATTTTTCAAGGAAAAAATCAAAAATATATTTTAAAGTGAAAAACAACACAGTTGTATAGTAAATACTTTAAATATACTGGATTTTTTTTAACTGTGCAGTGATATGAATCAATGCAGGAACTCATATAATTTAGCTGATATGTTTTTAAGCAGCAATAGTACAATATCCTAAAAATTAATTAGCATTTGTGTAATCAATCACATGAAGTCTCTCCTATGATATATGTACATTTTGTTTTATTTTTGTAAACAGCCTGATTTAATTTTCTCGGAATCCTTCTCCTAATTTCAAATTTAATTGGGCTGTAATTACAAATCTTCTCAGTCATATGCATAGTAAACCTGTTTCATCTTTGTCATACTACATATTAAAGTTAGCATATGCAACTTTTTGATACAGACCTGGAAATAATAACCTATGACAGTGCAACACACTACAAAATGAACTTTTAAAGGTGACCTGGAAAACCAATAGGAAAATGAAGCTCAGTTCCAAAATAAATGTCATATACCTCCAGCAAGTAGAGAGTAGAAGAGAACTATGTTCTAGTTCATCATCACTTCTAGCAGTAATTCCTTGCTGCCAAACAACTGCAAATGTATCATTCTGCGACATCACTGAATGGACTTCGTACATTTGACTGCATCTGTTCTTCTGGTGGCATAGGTGTCTTGCTTTCAGCTGAGACAATTTTCTTCCTAGCAGTGGGTATAGTGCTGTGGTTTGGATTTAGGATGAGAATAATGTTGGTAACACACGGATGTTTTGGTTGTTGCTGGGCATGTTTGCACCAAGTCAAAGACTTTTCAGCTTCCCATGCTTTGCTAGTGAGGAGGGGCACAAGAAGCTGGGAGGGGACACAGCCAGGACAGCTGACCTCAACTGGGCAAAGGGATATTCCATAACATATGATGTCACGTTCAGTGTATAAACTGGGGCAGCTGGCTGGGGGGCGTGGGCACCGTGGCTCAGGAACTAGCTGGGCATCAGTCAACAGGTGATGAGCAATTGTATTCTGCATCACTTGTTTTGTATGTTCTTTTGTTGTTGTTGTTGTTATATTATTATTATTACTACTACTATTATCATCACCATCCTTTTCTGTCCTATTAAACTATCTTTATCTCAAGCCATGAGTTTCCCCTTTTTTCTGATTCTCCTCCACATGGTGGAGGGGAGTAAGCGAGCGGCTGTGTGGTGCTTAATGGCTGGCTGGGACTAAACCATGACAGTAGGAAACATATTTCTAATTAAACCTGATTTACATTCAGCTTTCCTAAGACACCTTAAGTTATGCCTTACCAAGGCATGGCTTCTGCATGGCATAACCTTTTGCTGTTCAGTGGTTCGCAGAAGTACACGGGAGCCACACAGGAGTATGCAGTCAGCAAGGAATCACCTCCGTGGGTGATAAAAGCACGGGTGTTGGGAGTACTAATAAAAAAGGAAAGATATAGGTCTAGAAACATTTGTCCTATCAATCAATTACTACTGTATTGCACATTTTTCTTCAATATTAAGGACTGATTTTTGTCTATTCATATTGCTTGGGATTTTGCAAGCCTCATTGATACTATGGCAGAGTGCAGAACTGGCAAATGAACCTTCACATGAAAGACAAGAGGCAAACAATCAGGAACAAGTTTTCCTATTGCTTGAGATATACAGGATTGCACAGTAGGACTAGGAACCCAGTGTCAGATTTTTCATTTCCTCAGCAGGCAAAGTGAAGTATTTAGTGCCTTAAAGATCTAACTATAGCAGCAGTAAAACTTATTTTTACCGTCTAACATAGTTCCACTAGCCTACGACTTTACAAAGAACACGACAGTACATCTAGGTTTTGCCAGCTGTCTTTCTCTCATTATGTGCTTTTGCTTCTCTGTATTCAAATAAATCATAAGTTCATAAAACAGCCAAGTGAAATGAACTGAAGACAACATACATACTCCGAGACAGTGAAGTCACCTTTTGCGTTGGATATATATTCTAACTTACATCCTCCATTTACTAATAAATAATAGAAAAAAGTTGTTGCTGCAGATAACAATCAGGTGAGTTCACCTGATTACAGCCAGACGAAATTTACTCAGGTCACTGCCATCATTTAGTGAATACACATTTTAATTTTCTCAGCTGTATTTAATGAAAGTTTTAGTTTATAATCAAATTTACACTGCACTATTTTGCTACCATTTTACTCGTAATACTGTTGATTCTAAAGGAAATCAATCATAGTTTAAGAAATGCATAAGAAGCTTGCTACTAAAGACAATGCACTTGACTACCAGCAAAGAAAGGGAAAAGGGTAGAAAAGGGGTTAAGAGGAAAGGGGAAAAAAAGGTGGAGGGAAAAAAAGGAAAAAAGAGAATAAAGGGAAAAAAAGGAAAGGAAAAGAAAGGAAGGAGAAAAAAGAAAATTATAAACCTTGCAAGAGAATTCAAGAAACAGTATTTGAATGGCACAAGGTCTACAGTAATATTACAACATAGCATCTGGAAATTATCTATGCTACTGTTGCAAAGTATCTAATTTGGTTTCTAAGTAACAACCAAGGGAAAATCAGAACATCATTTTACTTAACAAGGACAACATTCATAAACTTCATATTTAAAAAAAAAAATAATTTTTGTGTGTGTAAGCAAATACACACAGAAATATTTTAATATGCATTTAATTAGCAGCCAAGTATAAAACCAGCACTAATTCTAAACAAAATCAGAATTATTCTAATATTTGTAAGAAATCATAGCAAGAAAATTAATCCTATAATACAATTTACTTACAAAGAAATACCCTTGAAATGGATAAAAGTAGAATTATGATTTTTAAAATCTTAGATATAAATAAATTAAGTGCCTTTTCTAAAAAAAAAACATTTATACTGAAATTAGGTGGATTTTCCTATTTACAGGGGATATTAAATGACAGTATCAGTGAAATGTTAAAAACTCAATCTCTTCTAAATAGCCTGATTTGCTGCATTGCCCTAAATATTATGCCAAATATTCAACAAAACAGCTTCATAGTCAAGAAAAAACTCTATTTTCTTTATTTCAGTTATGACACAGAAGATAAACAACAGGGAAAGTGACAAAATTAAATGACCAACAGTATAAAAACTCTGGCATTTGTCACTTTCAGGCACTTCCATAACTCTGAAAATAACATGGTTCAACTGTTTATTTGAAAGGAAAAAAGCCCTCCCTTAGGAATTCAACTTCCTAAAAACTAAGTATGCTTTTAAGTGAATCATCATTCATTTTAACTAGACTAGCTACATTATGATGAGCTGGGCCCGAAGGAGAAATAAGCAATCTCAAATCCCATCACAGAATGCTGAAGGCAGTCACACAACAAAAGACCTCTTCAAAATGGTATTTTTAATGAAGTACATATAAATCAAGTTTCTCAAGTAGTTTAACAAGTTAATAATAAATAAAATAGCTGTTAATTTCTAACTACGTGGTTATAAAGAATTTGATTCTCCTAACCCTTCTGGAAGGCACCAGGTTCCTGGCATAGCTCTACACATTGTATGACTCCTTGAGGAGATAACCCAGCACAAAGAGACTTGATCTCAGCGAAGCATCAAACCACTCTGTGCATGTCATGGAAGAGCAGACTAAAGGCAATGAAACCAACCATCAACAGCTTAAGCCACAGGTCAGGATACACAGTCGTGTTTGAATGAGGAATGCCATACCCAATCCAAATATACTTTAGCGCTGAAGAGAACAGACATTGCATCCTTCAAAACAAATACTGAAATTCAAATCTAAACAATCTCAGTGCTGATTTTTTGCATCACCAGCTTTCATCAGAGCCTTAATAGCTCTGGCCCTCATCTCAAGCTCCAGAAGCTCCAGCTGCTGTGCTGATGGCTGAACATCTTCTGATGGAGGAATGGCTAAAGTTGCTGATTTGGGCTCCTTTGGGCTGGACTCTGCCAACCCCAGTATCTCATTCACGCTTTTCTCAATGTCCTTCTGAAGGTCATCTATCTGACCAGCTCCACTTCTGACAGTGTTTTCTTGCACATCTGGGCCATCTTCTTCATTGCACGGGCCTTCTATTTCACTATCATATGCATCTGCATTTATGCTGAGGACATCACTATCTTCTCCCTTGCCTGTAACACAAATTTAACAATCACATAGTCACTTGACAGAACCATTTTTCTTTTAACTTAGAAAATCACTTCTGCTTACAGTGTTTCTCTGCAGATTAAGAGAGTGGGGAAAAGATCTATGAATTTAAGACAACTAATTCCTCTTCTTTTTCTCCTCAAACTTTTAAGACTGATCTAATTTAGACAAGTGTTAATACATTTTTATGCCAATTTAGAAGAACATGCAGTATAGCAAAGCAGCAGTACCAAGAAAATTCCCTCCTATGGAGTTACATGATCTATTTTCCTAGTTAAAATATCACAAGGTTTTATATCACAAGGAAGCCTCTGCAGTGCAAAATTGATTATTGTTTATTATCTTTAAAGTAAACCTAGTTTTCAAAATGTTATTTTAAAAATTACACTTTAGAACTACTTTATGTATTTTAAAAGGAGTCGGGCACAATAGTCAGGTCCAGTACTAAAAATTCAGATGTATTTAACTCTGTAAAAACCTGGGGAAAGTTATGGCATTGGCTTTTAATGCTGGCTCAAAGTTGGAATTTATTTTAAAAAACTAATTAGAAGAGGCAGTGCAATAAAATAAAAGCAAAACTCTAACAGAACCTGAGTAACTGTTCTCACAATTTGGCTACAGAGAGACTACACACTAGCTTCAGAAATTCTTAGTCCTTCACCAACCTTTGTATCTGTGGAAACTTAAGGTTCCTGCTTAAAATGAACAATTTATAGTCAGATAATGGCAAAGTTACCAATTCTAAAGGCTTTATTATTGCTCTTTATCCAGAGTTATGGCGGTGTTCCCTGTTAATAACGAGGTTTTAGAACTAAAGATCTGTGGTTTTGAAATACATACAATTTCTTACCATGAAGATTCAAAGGAAGTTTACATTCCTATGTAAGCTACTTTATAGTGATCCTCTATAGATCAAAAATATTCTTCATTTAATATATATTCAGACAGTATTGCAAACTTATTTTTTTAAATTTTCTTTAATTCTCCTTTAAAAATATGGGAGAGCATGAAGACAAGGGAGCCAAACTCTTCTCACTACTGCACACTGACAGGACTATCAGCAATGGGCAAAAATTAAAACACATGAAATTCCATCTGAACACATGTAAAAACTTTTTTATTGTGAGGGTGGTAAAACACTGGAGCAGGCTTCCCAGAGAGGTTGTGGCGTCTGCATCCTTGCACATATTCAAAACTTGACAGCATGTGGTGCTGAGCAACCTGTGCTAGCTGACCTGCTTGAGCAGGCGGATTGGGTTTGATGAGCTCCAAACAGCCCTTCTAACCTAAACCATTCTGTGACTCTCTGATTCTTAAAATTAGTATACTGACATATGGCTTTAAAAGATTCTCTTTCACCAATCCATCCCTCCATCCATTTGGTTCCTGAACCTCAGATCCACAGGGCTAGAAGTACTGATTTGCAAGGATTGCTCATCAACAACAAACCAACCAATATGCTGGAAACCCAAGCAAGTACTCCCTCTGTGAATTGCTCTGGTTTTATATCAGGCAATGAGAATCTTAGTGACATTCAAACTATAACACAAAACAAAACAAACAAACAAAACACCAACATTGATAATGCAGTCTAACACAGCAAAGACCTATGACTAATACCTTTATAAAAATATCACCCTTTTTATAAAACGTTTTAAAACACCTTTAGGTACATGCATGCATTTGGTTTTAATTTCTGAATAACACAGAAAAACCTCAGGAAAGACCTATTTTTCTGGGGTTTTAAAACATTCCTGCTATCCTGAGGGTGTGGAAAAAATCAATAATGACTACTTAAAAAGCTATAAATGCCTTTTCTCTGCTTAGAAAACAAAAAAACAAAGACAAAAGAGAGGAAGAGAGGAAGAGAAGAAGAAAATTATTTTTTTCTTCATCAGACTACCTGGTAAAAAAAAATCTCAGACTGGTTTTATTAACAATAGTAACATTTTAAAACATAACTCCAAAGGTTTTATTGATTCAGGATTAAAGATTTTTTTACTATATACATTTAAAAAAAAGATACTCAGATATTCACTCCTGATCACAGGCTATGATTTGTCACAGCATTTAAGTCTCGATTTAGGAATACTGCAAGTTACCCTGACTGAGAATGCACTCCTGATTTAGTATCTTACATAGTTATCAATTCAGTACCTCATAACACTGGTTTACTGGTAAATACAGCACATATGGGAACATATACAGCTAACATATGTGGCACCTCCAACTTTCTAATCCAAGCTGACAAGAAAGCAAATTCACCTCTGGAAAATATAAGATAAGCCATACAGATGAAGTTTACCGAGAACTTCTGGTCTTTGGTTTTTTTGAGATAACTAACAATTTTCAAGCCATAAAAAGTGAAAGCCTGAAACATAAATGATTCTGAAGGTATACAAAATCCTCCTCACAGCAGTATGTATAAAAAGTACCCATAAGAGATGAACACACCAGGGTCGTCTTCATTCCCAAGCAGTTTTGCCTTGTTCGTATTGTAACAATAACTTCAAGATTAGTATTTCAGTTTCAGTGTGGTTTTACCTATGTCTCATACTATCAAATCAACTTTGAATACTATCTTGTCAACTTTACCTTGCAAGACACAAAGCATATGAAAGATCAAAAGAAATGGGAATGAACAGGATTAAGAAATGCAAATTCTTCTGTCTTGCTGCATGCCATCAGTCAGTATTTACCTAACCCAAGCAGCATTTCCATGGATCAAAAAAATAATGGATCATAATTAATGGCTTGAAGTTAACTTCTGAGCATACTCATCCTAATTTACTCCCAAAAAAAAAGTGACTTTGTACTAGGTCTGGCTGGGATGGAGTTAATTTTCTTCACAGCAGCCTGCCCGGTGCTGTGTTTTGGATTTGTTTCTGAAACAGTGTTGGTAACACACCAGTGGTTCCGCTACTGTTAAGCAGTGCTTGCACAGCCTCAGGGCTTTCTCTGTTTCTCACTCGGACCCCATAGCAAGAGGCTGGGGGTGGGCAAGAGTAGGGAGAGACACACAGCCAAGGATGCTGAGCCCAACTTACCAAAGGAATATTCGCTACCATGAGACGTTGTGCTCAGCAATAGAAGTTCAAGAAAAGAAAGAGGAAGGGGGGATGTTCATGGTTACGGCATTTGTCTTCCCAAGTAACTGTTATGCATGTTGAGGCTCTGCTTTCCAGCAAATAGCTAAAAATCTGGCTGCCAATGGTAAGTAGTGAATAAATCCCTTATTTTGCTTCGTTTCAGTGCACAACCTTTGCTTCGCTTATTAAACTATTTTTATCCTGACCCCTAAGTTTTTCTCACTTTTGCTGTTCTGATCCTCTCCCCCACCTCAATGCAGGAGGAGTAACCAAGTGGCTGGTGGGTGCCTACTGCTGGCTGGGGTCAACCCACCACAGGATTCCCCTTGGTATTCGTCTCTTGTTAAGCAGAAACAAAATACTAACAGACATTCACATCTGTCCCAGCATTAGTATGAACCAGGAAGCTGGGTAAAGTTGCCTTGGGTTCCATTCAGAATTTGGAGCATCCAAAACTGTATAATAAAGTATTCATACAAGCTCACTGGCCTATAGACGTTTAAGTAGCTGATGGGCTTTATTTCCCTCTTTTGCAGTTGTAATTTTATCCAGTAATAAAGATCATGGTTGGCATTTCTCATTATCTTTTTCAGTTTGATTACTTTTACTTTTTCCTTCAGCTACAGTTGTGAAATTCATTTTAGCACACTTAATTCTATTTTATCCACTTTTGCTTATCCTCTTATTGTCTCTTTTTTTCCCCCATAGCATTTGCAGGCTGCAGCTCAGCAGAATGATTAGAGTTATATTTTTAAATTTATATTGATATTCTCAAAAGCTCTTTAAAGCTAACATCTTGAGTGAAGCCACTGCTATAGCCCAAAGCCATCATGATACTCTGGTTGATTAAGTCATAAAAAACAACAATGAAGCAATCACCTGCAACAGTCATCAATTCCCTTTGATAATACAAAAGTGGAAGAGATCTGCAGGAAATCTGTTGGTTCTAAGGTCACTCCACATAGTAAAACAAGCAACATCTAAAGTGTTCCTCACAAAGCCATACCAACCTGCTCCTAAAAGTTTTGATGGTTTTATATGACTTTCCTTCTCACTAATTACTTCAGAAAAATACATCTTTCAAGAAAAATACATTTTTCAAGAGACTTCTTTCAGACAACATTCTGAATTGTGAAATAGGAGTTGCAGGAAGCAAATAATGTTAGATTTTCATAGGAGAGAAATATAGCTTATAAGAATTTGCAACATTCTTTGATTGGAAAAGCTATTTCTGATGTTACTGCATACAGCTAGTCCAAATGAAGTCTAGTCCAGAGTCAGAAACATCTACATTTCTAGTGCTTCATGCACAAAAAAATACTGGCAGTTGTTATTTGGTGCTCATTTAATGATTGAAATAAAACAAATATTGCTGCAGGTTAAGAAAATCGTTTCTTTATGCAGCAGGTACTCAAATGTGTACCACTAACTTACCTGCCTTTGCATTTTCTATTCTGCTAATCACTGTAGTACCACAATGTCTCATCCACTACATTTTTGCATTTAAAAAGATAAAATAAACAAGACAAAACATCCATCCTCAGAGATTCAAAGATTTGAGTGTGTACTTCTACTGGCACTCACTTCACATAAAATATGCCAGTTATCAGGAGTGGTGGGTGTTAAGCACCATCCCCTTGGACCTCAGCTCTGCACAATCAAACAAAGCAAGATTTCGTATATCAAGACTGATCAAAATTATTAAATTACAAGCAGTCCTTTGGCAAACAATTATTATAATGGGTTTTTATTGATGTCAAAACAGACTACTGTAGACTCTTATGATCATCTCAACAGAAATTAAAACTGAATCATGAAGAATTCAGCAAACAGTAATAGCAGTATTAGCAAGCACCCATATACCAAGAAATTGAAATGATTCAAAGTTCCTTTTCAGCTGAAAAACTAGACAGGAAGAGCCAAATGAGCCTTGCAAGAGCTTCAGTCATGTTCCAGAAGCTAAACCAGCAAACTTTGAAGAGCTGCAATTAGCTTTTAGCCACAAAAAAAACCTCTCCAATCTCAGAGAATTAAGAAGTCAAAGTTCCTACGATGTCTTCTTCAATGTTCCCCTCTCCTTTTCTGGAACTGGGCCTGAGAGAGAGGTTGTAACCCTACACCAGCTGATTTCTAAGAGGATGCTTCTCTGTGATTGAAGCTGCTGTTCAAAAGAGAGCTGTAAGTTATCTGGAATTAATCACTGCCCAACATCAAGAAAACACAATTTCAGCTTTCTCCACTACATACCTTGTTTTGATTCCTGACCTTCCAGCTTGTTGTCTTCTCTCAGAGAAGAAGTAGAGTCTATACTGTTATCCTGTCTGGAAACAAATAAGAAGACATTTTAATCTACATCTTTTACAATTTAGGAGAACTTTTCTAAGAAACATTTACTTTAACTAAAGAAATTATGTTGTTGTAGGCCAATAGGCCAGCTACAGTATGAATAAAGGCAAAAGGAATGCACAGAATGCTAATCTAAGCACATAAGTTTTTTGTGGGGGTGGTAGGTTTTTTTTTTTGCTTTGACTAGTGATACACAAGGATAAAGTAATTATTTCACTACACCCTAGCCTTTCAGAATAACAGTCCTCACTTGTAGCCCCTCCTTTATATTAGGAGCTTTTTCTCTAAAACTCAGAATAAATTGTCACACAGTTAAATGACTTGAAAACACTATAGTTTCAGTTGCATTGAAATACTTGTTACTGTTTTCTTTGGAAATTAAGAAGACATTTTCATGAAGTTAACCATCACCCCACCACCATTCACCTCTCCTACTACATGACAATCTCATAGTTTCACAAAGGGTCACTTTTTAAAAGGAAATGCAACTCAGCTGTTAAACTGTATTCTGTATCTGCATTTCTCTATTTCTTCTATTTAAAGATTTCTACCTCTGACCTGTAAAGTTTCAACTCTTTTATACAAGGAAGAGATACTTTTGTGAAATGTTTATGTCCTTCACACATTTTTCACATACTAGTTATACAAACTGTGAAAACACTGTGAAATATATAGGAAGAAGGAAGGACAGCACTCACAGAAGGACCCAGAATCACAGGAAAAGTTCAATTGCCATGTTTAGCAAGCATTTTGACAGTTGAATTGCCAATTTCCTACTCTGAATGTCAGTGTGGCATTAGTTTCATACACATTAATATGGAATCAATGTAACTATCCTGCCTGTAGGAGCTAAACAGCACTATAAAAAGGATAGCAGTATTCTGGTATCACAGATGTAAATACAATGACTTTAACAACTTGCTTTTCAGTAATGGCCTGAAGGTTTTTCCTGAAATTGAATACAGATCTATCTTCCCCATGCTCTCAAAGATGTATTTTTTTTCAGGTGTCCAATGGCTATGTCAGGAGGGAGAACACCATAATACTTCTAGCCATATTGGTATGACAGACAGAGTTATTTTGATTGTTATTTCCTTTTCTATAGTAGCGAAGGTTACAAATCAATACTCTCCTGTTTCTCCCATTTTTTGCACCCATTGCAACATAAATGTGTTTGGTAGCACGCAATAATTGATTAAGGACAATATGTAACTGTTTTCATATGCACACAGCACCTGAAAAAAAAAACCAGACTTTTAAATGTTTTGCACCTTAAATAAGGAAACCCCAGAAGAAATGTACTGTCCAATGTCATTATAATAAACTAGGAATAGACTATTTACTATGATGCATTTTTCTCAGAACTCACTTGTATTTATCCTCTCAGTTTGCTTTCCTACTTGGTCAACTCAAGAAGTATTTTCCTAACCTTTTAATTTCTGCTGGACTTTACATTCCTAGGCAGGGGTGAAAGAAGGAATGGATACAAACTAGATGTTCAAATAGCTACGCTGAGCAGGAAGTTCTGTATATACAGCTAACCCCTTCAGAAAAGTATTTAAACACAAACAAAGAGAGTTTGGTCATTTATTTTCTGTTCCAGTCATCAGTCTTGTACTACAAAGGCCAGAGGTGTTGCAAGATGGATTACAGCCCTCACCTGTTAGGTGTAAAATAAGCCCAGGAACTCAACAAATAAAATTAGGTCCGCTGTATGTGATAGTTTAGACAAGTTAACCAGAGTCTCAATCTTCTGGTTGCCGTGAGGAAAAAGGAACATCAGACAACAGGGCATTACTGTGTTCAATTTGTTAAGTGGATTGAGCAGAGGATAGGCTGTGGAGAAAAGTTTTGCACTCACACAGCCCCATACAGTTAGAGTGAACTGAAACCCACCCCAATTACCACTACTGTGACTGCTTTGAGACAGTGCCAGACCCCTGGGTACCAACATTTCCCACCCACCTCCATTACTCAGCGGGGTTAGGCCAGACGCCAGCACAACCAGCTAAATCTGTCCGTGATGCTGTTACACCACACCTTCCCAGAAATTGCAGGTTTTGCTCTCCTGCCACTTGCCAAGGCTTATCGCACTCAGTTCTCTGTTGTATTGTCCTGCGCATTAGGTTATGCATTTAATGGTGAGTCACCATGAGCACAAAGGCCCAGTGAGGAGCAGAGGAAAATGGCAAGCAGGGGAACCGTAGTAACTTCACCAGTGCAGTGGGATCACCCTGCCTGAGTTCCTCCTACAGTTGTGAAAAGAGAGCAACCAGCCCATTTTCTAGGAATGAAACCTAGTAAGAGCAGTCATCTAGAGAAATCACCTTATAGGCTGAAAGGTGTTACTGTCTAGAGGAGCAAGGTGGACTGTATAGGATTCTGGGGAAGAGCATTTCACAATGGTATAAAATGTACTGGTGGATGTTATTAAGGGGAGTGTAGGAACGTGTAAGGCAACAAGGGGTGTTCAGACAAAAAAACAAAGGTGGGAAAAGGCATTGACCAAGGCAAATTGAGAAAGAACAAGCATAGGGGAAAAAAGAGGATAAAGGGCCAACAGAGCAAGAACAGGGTGCTGGTCAGTACACTTGCTGGCCAAGCCCTGGACCTGATCACTACAGTCTGTCCTACCTTGTTATTGAACTCTATTGCTATACTAACTATTTTTCCAAATGAGAGGACACTGTTCTCTGTATATATATGTGTGTGTGTGTGTGTGCACATGCCAGCAACTGCAGAGGGGACCAGATGTCATAGGGGCCTGTGGGACTGTGCTGCCAGAAACTAGACAGAATGAAAAATACGCATCCTTCCTCGGGGAACTTCAATGTCATGCATCAGTGTGTAAGCAGATGCTTGTAACTCACCATCAAACCTCAGGCTAGTCTAGCCAGCAACCAGGGTGAGAGGTTTGGGAGTCAGGTACCAGACAGACGGTAAGATCAGAGGCCAAATTCCTGAAAGAGACCAGGGTCTGCAAGTAAGCAAACTGAGGGACCTGATCTATCTCTGCTAGATACCCAAGAGATGAACAGTGTGAGTGTCAGCTGCTGGGGACGATCATGGGTCTGCACCAGCTATCAGAGATGCCTGTGTACACAAGGAGGTCTGAGCAGCAACGGTAGTGGGGATACAAACCTTGCGGGCTTGTATGTCCAATGGCCAGCAACTGGGGAGAACAGTGGATCTGGGACCAGCTACTCATCAACAGATCTGGAAGGATCCAGTTTTGGGGTTTTTTTTTAAACAACTCCTAACAATCTGTTAATACTTAATCACTCAAATCTTGACGAAATAAGGTTGTGATACATGCTGCTCATCACTAAGAGCAAAACTGCTTAGGCTGCCCTTACCCCATCCTACCTCACACACACACTTGAACTGAGTAGTCATCCCTGCACTGGGCAGCAAAGCATGTCGCTTGGGAAAGTCTGGTCTTGCACAAATAGTATCCAGGCAAGAAATTTCACATCTCTGGTATCATCCTGAGCTCTGCCACCAAATTTTATTGAGGAATTACAATCTGCCCTTTGACAGTAAGCTCAGAGTGACCTTTATGGTTCAAACACTGGATCTGAAATTACGTACACCTACTTTAACTTTTCTTTCTAAAAAGAAATTATCAATTGGAAAAATCACACATGAAAACTTGTAAAGTTTCCTCCTGTTGTCTTGACAGTATCACTGATTACATCAAAACCACGTTCCTTTAAAGACTACCTACTGTCAGTAAAAGAATTTTTAGAACCTGAAAGTGCCTTTACAGCACGTTTTACTCTTTCAGGATTGATTGAACTGTATTGTTGGTGAACAGTCACTATTTCACTTCATAGGCGGGCATTTTGCACCATCGTGTGGCCAAGCAGCAGCATTTCAGTTCACAGTTCAGTTTTGCTCTCAATTTGTTAACCTTAAGTTGTTTGTTAGCAAGAAATACTTTTTTCCTTATTATCTATACTGCAGTATAGACTTAAGAAAGGATAGCACAACATCATGTCTCCAAACAATGGGAGAAGATATGGTAATCGAAGACTAAGGCACTGTATACAAATTCAATATCCTCTTCTTTCATGCTATGCTAGTAAGTGACCACAGTAATTTGGAGTTCCCTCTTTTTATCAGTCCTTAAAGATACTTCCCCCTCAGGATGAGTTAAGTTTAAAGTCACTCTTCCAAGAGATAAACTCAGCTTTTTTTTTTTTTTTTTTAAACAGAACAACATTATTTGCACAGTATGCTCTTCTCAGCAGAAAGGAGCTATTACAGTTTGTTGGTGACAAATGCTGTAAATTTAGATATGTCCTATGCTATTTTTTCATGTTGACGTGCTCCACGGTAGTGCAATGCCTAACTGGGCTCACACATGTGGATTCTGTACAGAACCTATTACTTTCAGGAATCTGCATAGCTGTCAAAGAAATCTGGGTTTGAGGGTGATATGGTACACAACGCCAGCAGATTATGCAGAGTGCGGTAAGATGGCAGCACAGGTAAGGAAAAGGGGTATTGGTGAGAGTTGTCGACAGCTATGACTAACACCATGGCACTGCAATACAGACAGCTGGGATTCCAAGCATCAGCCATAACTAGGGTTGGAGACCAGCAGGAAAAGTTTTGTAACAGAAAAAAATATCTTCATATGCTGGACTAGAAGACAGTCTGACAACACGACTATCAACAGTCATGCTGATATTTTCCTTACAGGGCTTTTAATTGTCATTAAGAAACATTCACCTAAATCTAGATGAGGCTTGAGATCCCTGCTTATGTTACTCTGACATAAAGATGATGTACCTTCCTAAATTAAAGTTTGCCTTTGCAGTTCCAGTATTTCTAGAAGTCCCAAGTCCTAGTAAGCTCCCTGAAAATTTTTGTTCCAAGGGTAGTTTTCCATGACAAATGAGAACTAAAACAAATAACAGAAAGTAATAAAAAAAAAAAAAAAAAAAAAAGAAAAATCCATATGAAGTACTGCTTCTCAGGAAAGGTTTCCCAAATGACAGATGCTAATCAAATAGTTTAATCTGCTATTAAACTATTATAAGATGAAATTTGAAGACACCACAAGAACAGAAGACAGTGAACAGATGCCAAGTATCTGCTAATGTATCTGTTCAGTGACTCAAATAGCCTATTCTTTCAGTGATTCCAACTGGTGAAGACAACCAAATTGTCCTAGAGAGGTAAATATCAGGTAGCAATTGCATGCTTGTGAACAGCCCAATACCTGGGAGCAAAACATGTTAAACCAAGGCAGCTTTGAAACAGCTAACCTTGCTAACACAAAACAAGCAAAAACTGCACTCGTGACTGCAAAACAGTAAAGAGCCTATAAATTCTTGAAAGAGCAAATATTAAACTGCAAATTTTCATACAGTGAAAAAAAAAAGCACATTAGATTTTTCAAAGCAAAAAATCATTTACATTATGCATATGAACTATATGATCACTATAATAATATTAGCATGCTTGTTCATTTAACACAAGTTTTATTACCACAGCAAATAATTTACTTTCAGTCCTTCTGTCGAAGGATATTTAAAATGCCAGTTCAGGGAACAGGAAAGAAATAGCTCAAGAACATGTTAGTAATACCTTTTGAATGAGATGGGAAAAATGCCTACTTGGTTTTGCAGGACATTACGTGGCTAGCTCCTTTCAATTCAGTATTTGTCATTTAGATGGAAGGCTGGTATAGAGCAATTTTCTTGGTTTAACCGTGTACCATTGCAGACAGTAACAGAAACAATAACAAAAATCTGACAACTAATACAGAAATAATTACAAAAATCTGAGAACTGCATAGTTAAAAACCTAGACAGAGCTCATAAATAGTGAAGCCTATGTATTGTAAAAGCAATTTCCAGTTATTGGCAAACACAGGCCCTGCCTTCTTCTGTTCTTCTGCATGTGTATTCCAGGATTTCTAGTGTTTAACTCACACAAAGCTGATGACAAAATAACAAAGCAAGTGTTTTACATGCTAATGGAAGCATCGGAAGTTTTTACAGAGCTGAAATTTAGGAAAAGCCTCAGGACATCTTGTTCTGGTGGCAGAATGAAGACTTTATATGTGCATCAGAAAAAGGAAGGTTCAATTTACAATTACGGCTGCAATACTATCCAAAAGCTTCAGCTAAAGATCTGAATTTTGTAATCTTCTCTGTACCTGAAAAAATTTGCCTAAATCCCTGCCACTTTTAGATGGTATAGACAAGAAGCAGGTCTTTAGAAACAAATAAGTATTTGCATATTTGGGGGCAAAAAAAAGACATAGTAAAAACTATACCCTTCTAAGAAAGCTTGTATATTTTGATACACTTTCAATTTCTTCAGATGTATTGATTTAAGCTTTCTGGATTTCTAGTGATATATGGATGTTGCTGAAGGTATAAGTTTGTCAAATTTTATTTTTTGTAAAAAAAACAAGGATGAAAGAAACAAGCTGATGTTTCCAATCAGTTAACAAACTTTTGACTAGAGTAAGACTTGCTATTCACATTTTCACTGCCCATGAAAACAACTAAGACAAGTTGGATTTAAAGCAAAAAAGCTTTAATATTGCATCATTAATAGAATGCAGAAAAAAGTAGCCCTTTACAAGAAAAACACAAGTAATAAAGACAAACTATGAAGAATGATCAGTGAGAATATAAACAAACTGCCTTTTTCATTCTGAAAAGTCTTTTCTCTTCTCAGGGCAAATAAATTCACCCATTTAAATTCAGATGATAATTAAAAACATATTAATGATCACAAACAACCAAAGTTTAGCTCAGCAATGCAATTTTGACTATTTCTTCACTGTTGCATCTTTAACCTCCCTACCTACTGACTTGTTGCTCTTCTAGCTGAAATACAGTTTTCTGAAATTTTGCAAAATTGCATTTATATTTATTTACACACAGGTTGCAAAAAAACCCCCTGAATGCCCAAAGATTAGATGTATTTACTAAAAAGGGCTGGTGACATTTTGTAAATACATAATATGGCTTTATTTACTGAACACTGGGTTTAATGATTCATATGAAACCTTTCTTTTCCTCCTTTCACCTAGTTCTTCTTATCCCTTTATTTCTCTGTCATCCAAACAGCTTTCCCTTTTTTTTTTTTTTTGGTTTTTTTTTGGTTTTTTTTGTTGTTTTTTTTTAAGCTAGCACAGAGCTGAACCTATGAGCGAAGGCTTCAAGATAGCACCCATGTATGCATTAAAAGGAGAAGAAAAGCTGCAGTTCCTACACAACACACCTTGCCTGGCCAGTTTGGAGGGGTCTGAAATATTAAACTCTCAGGATGGAGATAAAGAACCAAGGGCACCTCATTCATCCTCATTGTCAAAGGAAACAATCTGCTCCGTAACTTTGATCAACATCTCTCAGTTTCTTTTACTTTTTTAACAGACAATTTCTTCTTGATTTTGCTGTCAATTATTGCTCACATCTTTCTCATCAGCAATGTAAGGTGATCTAGCTTTATCAGTTTTTGGTAACTGCAGCAATGGTTAAAGAACTGGGTCGGTTTTAATTCTGCTGTACTTTAACACAGCTGTGAGAAAAGGTAGACAACACCAACTCACTTTGGTTTACTCACTGCTTATTCCCAGAATATTACCTACACAGTGTAAAAACAGTACACTTTCAAACAGCAATTTAGATCCTATAGATGCTGTTTTCCTGAAACTTTCCTACTTGCCATGGGCAAATGGGTTGGTAAGTGTCTTCAGATACGTGCTGCTTAAAAAAAATGGTAAATCCTGCTTGCTTTTCTTATTTTGTTGTTTTATTCATTAAATGATGAGAACAATTTCCCCTTTTTCGTTTTTTGTCAGCTCAAATAATTACCTTATTTGCATATAAGCAAGACTTTACTCAATCTGCTGTAGCTGAGGGTCATAAATATATGTCTCAACAGTAGCTTTGAAACACCTTGGAGCCACAAAACCATTTTCCTGAAATCAAGCAGCATTAATCCTGCAATACCTCTAAGACGAAGAACATTTCATGTATTTTGCAATAGTAAAGCACTTGTGAATTAGGCCTTAAAAAAAAAATCATATAATTTCTTCAGACATCAAAATCCTAAGGCATTTTTCATGATTTCCTTAGCCAACAAGTTTGTCTTCTCATTCTATTTAGAAGTTCACTGGGAAAAATCACTTCACAGAGACTCCTTTACATAAAGAGATCTGATTTTTAGCCTATTTTGTAGCTTTTGAATTTTTTATTTTGCCTTTTTAAAATAACCAGTAGAGGGCAATGTCCAAAATAAGAAAATTAGTCCACATAAATGGACATACTGACATTACTCACAGATCATGTAAGCAACAAAAAGCAAAGGGTGAGCTAGTCACTAATCAGCTCCAAATAAAACCCTAGAAGAAACAGTGTCAGACGGTATTAAAACTGTATCACATAACAAAAACTGAAACATCACTGAAGTTAGTATCACTCCATTTTCTTATATATTTGTATGATGAGATGTGATCAAAGAAAATTAGTTCATTCAATAACTTCACTTGTTCTGAATCAGACAGGATCATAAACCAGGTTTGTGTTAAATCAAAAATACTGACCAGAATGTGAAATCTGGATTACTATCACTACTTTTACAATCCATTTGTTCCTATTTAGTAAGTGTCCTGTTTTCAGCTGAGTCAATTTTCTTTCTATTAGCTGGTACAGTGCTGTGTTTTAGATTTAGTATGAGAACAATGTTGATAACACACGGATGTTTTTAGTTGTTGCTGGGTAGTTGTAGTGTCTACACAAAGTCCAGGACTTTTCAGCTTCCCACACCGTGCCAGGTGCACAAGAAGCTCGAGAGCACAGCCAGGGCAGCTGACCCAGGCTGGCCAAAGGGATGTTCCCCAACATTAATGTCACGCTCTGAATATAACTGGGGAAGCGAGCCAGGAGGTGGGATCGCTGCTCAGAAACAGACTGGGCATCGGGGGTTTTTTCCCTTCTGCATGTGGAGAGCAATTGCATTTGTGCATGTGTTTTATTATTATTGTTGCTGTTATTATTGTCATTACTATTATCATTTTCTTCCTTTGTTATCCTATTAAACTGCTTTTATCTCAACCCATGAGGTGGGTTTTTTTTCCATTCTACTCCCCTTCCCCTTGGGGCGTGAGGGGTGAGCTGGCAGCTGTGTGGCGCTCAGTTACTGGCCGGGGTTAAACCACAACAGTAAGTCTAGATGAACTAACTAAACCGGCAACTAAGAGGTATTTTAATCTGGCCAACACCGGTGTATTATCTCAGAGGTTTACTATGTTTGTGTACTGAATCTGTAGACCACCTGTAATCAGGTCAGCAAAGAAAACAGAAAAGCTTTTTATTTTGTCTTCTACAAGCAAGACCCATAAAGTTTGATACATTGTGGGTGGTAACTATTTTTTGCCCTTCACTACTTCCATAGAAAACTGTCAGAAGGAGTTCACGCATTCAATGAAGAAGTGACTTAGTAATATACTACATAAGACTTATATTTAAAAGACAGGCAAGAATTTTAAGAAAAGGTTAAAAAGCCTTGGCCTTTACAAAACTGACAGATGCCATCCTCAGAATAAGAAAACAGAAGCCTCTGTTCTTGAACCTCCAGACATTCTATAACATCCCAACAGAGAACATGGGAACAAGTGAGTGCAGGGCCCTTCAACTGGAGCAGGAATGAAGGACTTGAAAGGGTGGAAGAGAAGGGACACACCTCAGCTCAACTGAAAATACATTTAACACACTTCTCTGACCTAAGTGGGAAGGGGTTACTCGACCTGCTCTAGCTCACTCAAAGAGGGTTAAGCTAAATCATGGTACTTCACTTCTGCCGCAGGCTAGGAGTGCGTGTATGTTCAATTACCACAGCTCAACTGATGGGTGGTAACACCACTATGAAATTGAGTTATGTGCTCAAGACACATTTAATGTTATAAAGTGACAAAGCCATATTTATAAGTTTAGTGCTTGCTAGCAGTCACAGCTCACTGTCATTCAACTAAAGTAATCACATAACTAAGGATATAGCGATTGGGTCTTTCAACATTATATTTGATCATATCCCTGTATTGCTCAGTATTCTTAAATTAAGTTTTTAAGTGTTTTGTCTTTTACTCACTGACTGACTGATTCACCTCCAGTCTTGACTCCTCCATCTGCCTCCTCGTCAGTATCAGAATCAGCTCCAACCTTGCCTAGATATACACAGTTTCAAACATGAAAATTTAGGCAGGTAATATAATTAACACTATATAGTTAGGTTTACTCTTAATGATTAACTCTACTGCAACCAGCAGAAGAGGGGTTTTTTTCCAGGTTAAAGCAGATGTTCTAAAATTAGATTTAATAAAACCCAAAAACCTTATTTGTGAGTTTTCTGCTAGCCACATGGTTGGCATTTTTCAGCTAGATTGTATTACAGAAAAAAAACAGAACAGCTATTACTAGTACAATACTATAAGCTCTAAAAATAAAGCACAGGAGACAGAATTAATAGAAGGTAGTCCACAGCATTCAAGACTTGAATGCTCTCATTTAATTGAAAAGACAGCAATGTGTTTACAAATAAAATCTATAGCACTTAAATATCAAGTAGAAGTTCAATAAGATACTGAAAAGCTGGAATGTCATATCCTTAACCAAAGTATGTGAACTGTGTGTCTCAGCAGAGCAGAGGGATCCAGCAAGAATCCTTTAACTACACGAAATATTCCAGTGCAATTGCTAATACAACTGAACTGGTATTGCAGTATGTCAGATTTCCCCTGCAGAAAACCAGGAGGGCACTGAATATCAGCTTACCTAAAATAATGGATTTCAAATAACACTTCTATACTCCTAGCTTTGTTTTTTCCACCAAGTCAAAAGCTTCGTTTGAGTACTAAGGAAAAGAAGCTTATATTACAGTTTTCTGAATGTGTCCCTAATTGCTTCTAAATCAGTGGATTTCATCCAAGCTTAAAAGATCAAAACTAGCATATATTTTTATACATATATATACACACACTATATATACTATTAGCATGTGTATATATGTAACGCTAATATATACGTATACTAATACATATACACATATACACACACATACATATATATTTGTGTGTGTGTATATATACTTAAATATATAAGAAGTAGGTAGAAAATGAGTGAAAAATCCAGTTTAGAGGCAGACTACTCTCTGGTGTGCAGTGGGGCCTAGAAATTTCATTCATACCTTCAAGTATCTTCAACAGTTTTTTTTCAGATAACAGCTCCAACTGCTCCAAGCAAAGCCTTTTGATTTCGTCCATGGAACAGTTCTAAGAAGACAGATAAGACAGACCACGAGCTACTAAAAATTTCTGAGGACAGAGTAATTATGAACGGTAAGTAGTACTCCAACTGTACCGAATGAAGAGTTAACTCAGATTGCAAGCCCCTTCCCTATTCTGACCTGCACTGACGCAATTGAAGACCACCAGGTAGGTGTTTCAGTTTTGACAACTACCAAAAACAGTGTGCGTGTTGTTTTCTGAAAAATTAAGCAATACACACTATCAGTCACTTGACCTATGGCTTGGAGTTTTCACTGCAGCTCTAATACTAAGCAGTAGAAATACTGGGCCATATGTGTGAAGCATGGAACAGCAAACAACCATAGCCCCGATCACACTCAATTCTCAATCACTCAGAAGCAGGTGGATTACATAGTTAAGCCTGCAAAGCCACAGCTGTCGAATCCAAGTTCACAAACTGAAGCAAACACTGCTATTGAGAACACGCCAACAGTTGTACATCATAATGAAGAAAACATAAGAAATATGTAAATTGTGATCCATTTCTCACGCTTGATACATAGCTCACACTGCCAGATTTTATGGGTATTCTAGTTACCTTCAAATCTTTCATACTACTTGGTGTCCCCTTGGTGAAATAAAGTGATATTCGCACACTTTCAAATGAACTATGATACCACATAAAAGTAGCAAAATAAGAAAGTGCTGAGCATACTGTAACATTCTACTGTAGATTTGGTTCTACACCACCAGGACACTTCCTTTCAAACTCAGTAATGCCTTTGCCTCCAGCTGCTCCAGACCTCTTTTATTCTCCCAGAGATGAGAAGTGGATAAGACTGTACACAATTCACTATGTGTTTAAAATTAAGAAGTCCTGCCTTCACATTAATATGGCTCGTAAAGATAAAATTAAAAGACAAAAATGTTAAAACTGTTAATGAACATGACACAAATAGCATTTCAACTGCAGCCTCTTCTTCTGTACAGGCTGCTAGCCTAACTTATTTTAACCAAGTCCTTCAGTTCACAAGACTCAAAAAGCACATGTTCTAAGCCAGTAAAACTTTAGCAATACTACCACTAAAGTACACAGAAGTTAGAACTTCAGAAGCTGTGTATCAACAAGGGGGTTTATTGCCTTATTTCAGACATTAATTTAACACCATACAAAGAAATTCAGCTGACACAAATAGAAATCAAACTTTTATTAACAAATCAGCATATTTATTAGTGAACAACACTACTGAATTTACTCTGTGCAATTATGAAAGTCTTTTTGCATGTAACTAACCAGTACAGACAGATGGCATAAAAATAAGCAGCCTGCAGTTCAGCAATGGCTGAGCAGTGGAAAAAGGAATAAGCTGGAATAACTATATCAAATCTTTAAAAAGTCTCACTTTCAGAGACTTGATATAATCTTTAAGAAATACAGAGGCAGCTTTCAAGCTGGAAGTCCACTAGACTCAAAAGATAGATGTGCTTTGTTACACAAGCGTTCAAGCTTGTAAAAAGTATATAAAAGGTAAGTGTATGTCAGTACCTTTAAAATATCAGGCAGCATCTTCTGTAGTTTTTTCTCCCCTATGACACAGAAACACTGTTGAAGCATTTCTTTTTTGTCTGTGATGTAGAAACTGACTGGTTTGAGTGATACGCTGAGATCTAATCCTCCTTCTTCTATATCACTGGGTTGTTCAGCTTCTTCCACTTTTTCTCCAGATGGTATGTTGCATTTTGCTTCCTGAAATCAAGGAGGGCAAATACAATTTTCACATTTTCTAGTGAACTAGAGAAGAAGGAGACTTACAGCTTATTTTGTGCTTGCAACACTTTCCCCTTCATAATTGCGAAAGATATCTTAAGTTGGACTTCTGAGCTTTCAAATAGTGTTTTAGCTTAAAAGGTAACTGCATTCCAGAAGCTACATTTTGGTTACTGAAACCATTCTAATGCTAGGGGAAATTTTAAAAGCTTCAGGTGGCAAAAAGTACTTTTAAATGTTAACTGAAAATATTATCTGCAAACACCTAGCTTATATACGAAATCATGCCTTAAGGCGGAAGAAATCTGTCTCAGTGATTTGCTGCGCAATTAAATCACTAATCTTAAAATTTACAGTTATCCTGCTACGGAAACTGGCATACAATTCCCTGCATGGCATGGTCTTCTGAGAATAAAAGTGGGCTTCATATCATTAACTATATCTTCCGTACACCAGCGGAACACCTCTGCAGTTAAAAAAACCCAGCTAGAAATACATTTCTACGATTCACCTAGGTGTGCATGCCATGACTTTCCGTAATCGTGCAGCAACACCCCCTAGAACAGACTCCCAACCCTGCAAGCAGAGCACCACGGCTGTGGTGACCTCTGAGCGTGTGCCCCACACCTGTAACGCCTGGGAAAACACAGACCGGACACCCCGGGACAGGCGCGGGGAACACCGCGGGAGCTGGAACTCCCCGGGGAGCACCGCATTGCTGCACACCTCTCCCCGCTGTCCGACCGAGTTTTGTTCTCCGTGCAGCTGTACGCTCTCGAGTGCTGACTGACCGTAACGGGCCCTGTGCTTCCGCCACGGGTCCGGCCAGCAGCCAGCCGCAACCCGCCGGCCGAGAAGAGGGCACTGCCGCCTCCCTCCCCCCCCCCCCCCCCCCCCGCGGCCAACTCACGGCAGTGACAACGGCCAGGCCTCGCCCGCCGGTGCGCCACGGAAGGCGGGCGCGGCGGTGAGGGGCGGGTGGCGCCCGAGAAGGCGCCGGGCGGGCCCGAGCCCCGTCACTCCCGGGCGGTGGGGGGGGGGGGGGGGGGGAGGGGAAGTGGCCGCCCGCGCCCGCTTCCCGCGCTACCTCCAGGGCACCGTGGCTAGACTCGGTGCTCCGGCGCTTCCTCTCGCTGCCACCCGTCCCGGAGGCTCCGTCCGGACAGCAGGACCGCGAGCGGCGCCGCTTCTTCTCCTTCGAAGACTTCCTGCCCGGCATCGCCTGCCCAGGGCCCGCCGCCGCGCACGACGCTCACATCCGCGCGCCCCGGGGACCGCCCCCGCACGGGCAGACCCGCACCCAGGGCGAGGCGTGCTTCCGCCGGAGCCCTGATAGGCCGCCTCCCAACGCGTCACCGGCCTTTCCGGCGGCGTGGGCGGGGCGCGGTGGGCAGCCGTTGGGGTGGGTCACTCGCGGTGAGGGGCCCGTTCCGGCCCCGCGGGACCCCGCCGCCCCGGGTGGGGATAGCGGGTGGGCCCCGGCCTTCGGGCTGGCCCCCCCCCGGGAGTTCTGCGTAGCGCCCCTGCTGGCGGGTCTCTGCCGAGCCGCCGCACGCCTCGGGCTCCGGCTGGGGCCGCCGCATTGGGCCTGTGCCGGGCCGTGGGTGTCGGCGGCAGCGGCTCCGCACCTCGGCTGTGCGGCTGCTGGGTTTGGAGTGGTCTTGGGATGCTTTTTAAATTGTTTTGTTTGTATTTTGTTTCGGGTAGCGAGATGGGAATAAAGCTGTTTCCATGGGGTTGGCAAGCGACCCATTTATACAAATGTATTTGGTTCCTCGTAATTACAATTTAATCCTGACCCTTTTTTCCCTGGCTTTCAGCCTGCTTCAGCAGTGTGAGGACCTTCATTCTCTTCCTTTGGCAGCTCTTCAGAACCAAAGATCCTGTCAGAAGCCTTTTGGAAACCCAAGTAGATGACATAAAATCCAAGCGAGCTACATTATCCAGGTCTTTGTGCTCAGCGGCACATACAAAACATGCGAATAGCTCCGTAAGATGTTCTGCCGGGGGGGGGCGGAATCTTTAATGCTGATTTGTCTAGTCTGATTCTGTCAGTCTGCTATAGTCCATGTAGTCTGCCTGGCAGAAAGACATTCGACTTAATTCTCTGTTGTTCCAGAATTCTTACTTGCTTAGAAGTTGTCAGAGCTACTGTTCTGAGCCCCTGGTATGAAACTTTAAGCAGCCGCTGACACATCACAGTAAACCCTTTAGCGTGGTTCTCATGTAACCTTCTGTCCCTAGAAACTTGTTCTTCCTGATTTGGTTGATGTATAGCTAATTTCTACTGAGATACACTCCATTAAAAATGGTTCAAGCATGGAAATACCCATAATAAAAAAAATCAAATATCCCATATCCTATTGATTGCTAATGTGAACAATAAATTTTGTTTTTCTGTGGTATTCCATGATTACTGCAGAAGTGTGACACAAACTTTTTCCATGATATCCATCATTACACTGAAAGAATTTGCATTGAGGACCTCTTTTTCTGTGCAGAGACGTGCAACAATTTTCTTCGTTACTTAATGCACTGGAGTGTCCATTCGTCCATCTGTTTTTTTTTTTCCCCAGACTCAAACATGTTGGCTTCCACATTGTGTTGGATCTTCAAACAGCATTGGTGACATTACCTCAGTTAGGTAGAGATGCGCTGAATGCAAGTTGTACAAAGCTAGTGGTGATCAAAAGTGCTGTGGCCAGGTGATAAAGAGTACTAATACAGTAACACAGTGGTTGACATTGTGTTTTCAAAAGGGTTACAAGAATTTATTAAGTATCATCTGTTCTTTTTTCAGTAAGTGTGAGTCCCTGCGGAGCTGAGTGATGTGCAGTCACAGGGTTAGAGTCAGTCCTGATTAGTCTGTGGTGTTAGATTACCTGGATGGGCAGGAATAGATCTTTGTGTTTATCATCACAAAACGGCAGCCTTAATGTACTTTGAAAATGGCAGAGGTAATGTAATTAGGAAATGCTGATGAGGGGTGTTTGAGTTTGAGATGAAAGTGGGATCCCTTGAGCAACGATACAGAAAATAAAAGGTTAAGCAGTGTATGCTTAGGCATGCAAATAGGACAAATGTTAAAGATTAATCAGGAATAATCAAATACCTAATAACCACCTGAGCTGCTATTTTTATACAAAACCTGCACTGTTATGTGTATGGACTGTGTTTTAAATGAATGCAGCGTGTATTCACACAGTACAGAAGCTAATTGGGCGTGTTGTTAAAATGATTTCTAACAGTATTGGCATTTATGTGGTCACAGGCTTCAAAAATTACTGTCAAAAAGGGATGTTCATACCTAACACTAATTTTTTCCATGTGTTTGATACAGATCAACAGTGACTTGGTCCACATTTTCAAATTCATCTTTGCAGTTGGTTAAGTCTAGAAAAAAAAAATTCCCACCATAACAGCAAGGTCAATCTCTACAGCGAATAAACATCAAAAATTCATTGGAAGATTAGGAAATCTGAAAATGCCCAGATATTCCTTTAGGCTTTCAACAGTTGCATATGGCATCTTGTTGCTGAACATTTAATTTCACAGCCTATTCAGTACATATTTTGAAAAGGTGGGAAATGTCTACTGTTGCTAGACTTTGGATTTGTTGATTGTTTAAAGAGAGGGAGGGGAAAAAAAAAAGGAAAGTGATCACACTATATAGTAATGGATCAAATTCAGCTAAGGCAGCTTAACAAAGTATTCTTAAACAAAAAAAACCACACAATTGGAACCAGCAGGTTATAACATTTCCTAAAGCGTTTACAGTTACCTCTTTAGAACTAGTCTATGGTACTAGTCTTCTATAGTAGGTTACTTTAGCATATTATGTTACAGAGAAGTGACTGCATCCAGCGATTCATGAATGTATAGTTCAATGTAGGCAGCTTTTAATGAAATAGGTTTGCAGACTGAAGTTAGTCTATTTCTGTCTGCAACTCAGTCATTTTAAAATATCTGCTTAAGATCAGGCCCTGATGAGAGCAAGGTGCATCATAATAATAAACATTACAGAAATCTTATCCCAGGTTATGTGAGTATATTCTCCATTTGTCTTGGCAAGTACGGCAGTTCATGCTCCCCTGAGTCAGTTTTGATTCCTCATTCAGTTCCCTAGTAAGCCATTTTATATTGTATGCTGACTTCTGGTCTGAGTAGATCCCAAGTACTTCTACTTCATAAAGTCCAAGGCAGGCCTAACAACAAAGGTTTAATGTGAAGTGCTACTTCATGCTGTTTGCTGTTCTAAGAGCTTCCATTCTAGCTTACAAAAAATCCCAAAAGAATGATATAATCCACTGAGCGCTTTGATTTCTTAGCAGAAGACACAATTTCTCTTCAAGGGGCTCTTGAAATCTCTCAAACATACTTTTACTCTTCCCCCATGAATCAGATCAGGAGCCCTTAGCACACAGATCAGCTTAGTTGAGGTTTATTGCTGTAGACAGCAAGCCAGCTCGTGAGTTCTGTGTGAGGCACATACTTGTTTTCCGTGTCCTTTGGTCTCAAAAGATTGTACACTGTGGATGTCCTATCTGGCACATTTCCTAGGCATAGATGTAACATCCTTTCACTGAAACTTCATCCTGGTGACATCCTTAACTTTTTCTAGTTGTTGTTGATCTCAGCAGCAGATTTTATAGTACACTTAGATATACGTGTGTTTATGTACACACACGCTTACGTGTACCACAATGGAGTTTTAGAAGTGTGTCATTTATAAAGCAGTAGCAATTATTCATTTTCAATACTGACAAAAGGAGGACATTTAGTTGTTGTATGTCAGAAGACAGAAAAAAATGTCCACTGCTTTGTAAAAGATACGGTTTTCCCCTTTTTGCACTCAACCTGTGTTGGCATGTACCCAGTTTTGCTAGCTTGGGAAAACCCTCACTGAAAGCTACTACACAAATGCATGAAGGCATAAGAACACTGACATGCTTCTGTGGCAATTAAAAAAACCCCACACTTGTTTTAAGATCTTACAACATACTGTAGATCCTGCTGCGTGTTGTAACTTTTTTCATTACCTCCTTTACACATTACCTCCGCTGCCTATGCTGTCACTGCATGTCTCCATGGGGACAGACCCTCCAAGGACAATTTCTGTGGGAATGGAACCCAACGTCCCCCACTTCCTCTCCCCCCTCAGACAATGCTAAATCACTGGATGGTCAGGGATCACAGTACCCTGTAGCAGCAGCTGTCCTTCTATCCAAATATTCCTGGCCTGCTCTGTGTATTTTGCCTAACATGTAATACTGCAGTCCCCAGATGAAGGATTTTTGGCTATGCTCCATCATGTCCCTTCAAATTTAAATGAATTTTGTATTATGTCTTAATATACCATTTCTTGGAGTTGCCAGAGTATGTTTATTAATGTAAACATTAATTTTTGGTCTGGGAAATTCATGACAATTTTCACGTAAAGAGGTAATCTGTAACAGAGCAATCCCGCAGTAACAAAACCAAAATGTTGGATGAGTATAGAGTTCTTAAAATAGCACATGTACAAACACAGTTAAAGAGCACAACATTAAAAAGCTAAAGCGTCAAGAACAGTTGTATAGTAGGCAACCAAATTCAACAGACAAGCACATTATTTCACAGACATGTTTCTAAAGGTAGCTTCTTAGATGTTTTCCCAGCAAGGGGTTGATCTATTGTTAAGCACTAAATCCTCAATAATTTCTTGGACTGCCTTATACATGAACCTGCAACAGATCAAACGAGAAAACCTGTGACTAAAGCCATGATCAAGACTGTTTGTGAGGATATGTATCTGGAAATTCATCAGAAGGGTAACACTAGAAGTGTGCAACTAAGCATCTGAGAAAGAAGGTTTGCTAGAAGTAATGTAGTAATTCACACAGTTCAGAGCAAAAAACGTTTAGAGTTGTTGGTCACAAAATACTTCACATCTGGCACAGATTAGGCAGACAGGTATCACATGATGAAGCTCATTTGCCAGAAAAGCTTGCCTGCTTTTTTTTTTTTTTCATGTTCTCCATTCTCAGTCTAATGAAAAACGTAACTCGAGCATTGACCAAGTCAAGCTTGACTTCAGCTTAATTCTAAACCAAAGTGTAACATTTGCAAGAGTAGTAGGAAATAATATCCCCCTTTTGAGCTGAACCTCTTGGATCTGCTGGAATAGCCGTAGAATGTTATTTTCCTTTTTCACAGTCACCACAGTTATTATGTTAAAGCTAATTCATAAAACTTGACTTTACATTTGTACAGTTTAGAATATTTCAGTTGTCAGGAACCTACAACAGTCACTTGGTTCAACTGCCTGACCCCTTCAGGGCTGACCAAAAGTTAAAGCATGTCATTCAGGGCATTGTCCAAATGCCTCTTAAACACTGACAGCCTGGGGGCATCAACCACCTCTATAGGAAGTCTCTTCCAACTTCCATGCTCAATCTGATTTTTATTGCACCTAAATTTCTCTCCTACTCTTCAGGATAATTTTTTTTTTTAAATAATCCATTATTTTACAACATACTCTAAAGTAAGACACTTGCTATCAACTGGTAAGAGTATTCCTGTCATTAAAAGTTCAAAGTCATGTAAAAGCTTTTGTAGAAGTTCAAGCCATTTACAACTACAAGATATTCACTTATCAGTGAAGCACATCTGTACGGCAGTTAAAGATTCTACCCCTCAAAGTCACCTAGTTCTAGGTTAAAACCATAAACCAGGTAGGTTTCAAAAAGGAACTGGGAAAAAAGCTGATGGAAAGCTAGGTAAATGCTGTTTCCTTACCAGGATATTTGACAAAGGTTAATAGAAACCAATGTTAACTAATAAGCTTGTGAAAAGCAGCATTGAACTTAACAGGTCTCAGTGCCCCTTCTCTGCTGACAACATGCACGGTCAAGAAAAAGACTCATTGTACTGAAACACAGAAATGGAGTGGGTGTCGGAGTTGACAGTCACTGAATCACAGCCATTTCCTACATTTCCATCTAGATGGCCTTTAAGTACTGAGATGGTTTGACTTCTTGGTGATCTATTTTGATCTGAACTATATCAGAAGGACTTGCAAAGATCCTGTGTACTACAGACTTCAGAAAAGCAGTCAAACGACAGTGTAAAAAGTTTTATTTGCTCTGTATCTTGCAACAAATCAAGCATAATTAATCCACAGCATTTTCTCAATTATAGTCTGTCACAAAATATGAACAAAAGCATCTTTTTTTTTTTTCAGCACACATTGTGTCTCCCAAGTGCTAAGAAAAACAAACAATTAGAGCAGATTAACAACAAATCTACAGCATTCCTTTACTTTAGCTGGTTCTGATACAGAGGCATACTTTTTTATTTGAGAGTCAATTCCAAGAGATTTAGCTAATTGCACAGCAGTTGTATCATCACTGATTAGCGTCCCAAGAGCCACAAGCAGTCTAAAAATGGCTTCAAGATCTTGAACAACTTCCATAACTGTGCTGATGACTGATAAACATTGAGCTTTGCCCTCAATGTTGTTGACTTTATGTAAACATACAGCGTAGTTCAAGGTCAGTGTGGCAAGTGCAATGTGGATGTTTTTATTATTGCCAGATTTCATTTCTATTGCTTGTGTCATTATTTCATCCCTTTGTTCCATCATAAGCTTCAGGCCTGCTTGGCTGGCAAAACAATTGCAAAGAGTTCTAAGAGCCAACAGCTGGTTTGCTTGCTTTCCTTTAGGGTTCAGAAATTTAAGGAGAAGGACGATAAATTGTACGTGATCCTTTTCATTGCAGAAGTTCTCATTCACAGTGGGATGCCTGACAGACAATCTAAGAATGTCTAGGGCTGGAAAAACAATATCTAAGAAACAAGAAAATATTTTAGCATTAGTATTGCAATATGTGCAAATGTGCTGTGAGTTTCTTTCAGATACAGTCTCAAACCCCTACCTTTGGGGACAGTATCCGTTTCATGCAGAAAGATTCAGGTAAAGCACAAGTTGTCTTTATGAATTTCAAACAAGTATTCACAAACCAATTCTACTAACACTTTAATTATTCGCAAAAAAACATGCTCCTTAATTTAGGATAAACACAATGCTTTGCAAAAAATCTTAAAATCTTTCCTAAAAGCTCTTATTGATAACACTGAAGGCAAGCACAATATATAACTACTCCAAAAAGGTCTCTGAAAGCTTCTCAGTGACTGAACACCCCTATTTGAGCAGCATCTCCCTTTTCCTTCATTCTGTATCTTATAATTTAGTATAGCTACAAAACTCCTTACAGAAAGAAAAACAAGAAAAAAAAACGAGACTACCTTCAACTCTCAGATATAATTTGCAAAGGAAAAAAAAAAATCTTCTGAACTGATCAGCTAGAAATCATTGTAAGGAAACTGAACTGAGAGTTTGTTCAGTAGTTCCCCCCACCCTTTCCCAAATTTCAAATACATCTGTCTCCTTGGGTCTACTATTAGTATTTCATGCTTATAACCAAATCAAAGCTGAACGTGCTTATTAAACAGTTTTTCCTGCAGGTATGCAGAATCTTGAGAATTAATGTTTTGTACAATACAAAGAGTCTGAAAGGTATGAAGACATTGGCCATCACCAGCTCCCAGCTATCCAAAACATAGTTTAAGTGATGTTATATAATGAACGTGAATTTTTTTAATACCAAAATATTCTTCCTGTTAATAAATCTTTAACTGCAATTTCAAGAAATCTGCTTATTTTAACTGCATGTTTAGGTATCTGCATATGCAATGTATACATTTTTTCCAGAATGTGTGGTAACAACCAAAATAGCCTTTCCAAACTATCAGTGCTGCCAATGATACATTATCAAATGAAATTATATCACTTCCACTTGCATTCATTCAAAATGCTATTTCACTAATGCAGTTCCAACCACATAATCTAGCTTCAGTAACTTCTTTTCTACCATATTAAACAGGAGCTACTTTTGAGATTTTTTTAATAATTTATCTCCGTAATTTCATCTCTAACTTGGTAACAACTCAGGATGCCAACCTCACACTACTTTGCCCAACTTCGAAAGAAGCCTCACACTTCTTTCTTGAGGGTGCTCCTGCTAATGAAATAACCATGTCTGATGTTTTATCAAGTTTCTCCTTTATGTTTACTATTGTGCCAACAACAAAACCTGACAACCAATTACCGATTTTGCAATTCATGCCACTGCCCCTGCTACTGGTCGGTGCTATTAGCATCTGTTTATTATCTTCTGGTTTCTGCCTGGGTAATAAACTCTTTGGGACAGACGCCGTGTAACAGTCAGCACAACAAGACTTTTGGTTCACGGTGAAGTAACTATTGATGAGATGACGGTACAAAAAATAATTGCAAGTGTCTACCTTCTGGCCAGTTAACTGCTTTCCATAAAGTCTGAAGTTGCTGTGCTGTAGGTGTTTCTGCAGAGGCGTTGCATGTTGCAGACAGTAACTTTTCTAGGATTATCAAGTCATCTTCTGTAAGCTTATGTTCTTCAGTTGCACTGCCATTAAGTTCCTTTAATTTGCCTGTAAGACCAACAGAAGAGGCATGGTTTTCTGACATTAGAATATCACAAATCCAGATCTTGAATGAAATACTACAAAAGCACTTTACAAACAAGTTTCAAGTACTGTAATAATTTTGAGGGTTTTTAGATTTTTAAATATTACTTTTCCCAGTTTCATGATTTTCTAATTTTAAGTTTTTAATGATCATAATGATTGCTACTATTAAGCCCCCTTGAATAGTGCAACACAAAGAATCAGAATTCACATCTTAGCCTACATACAGGCGAAAATGTAGAAAAGAATCACAAGACCATTAGTTTTCATAACTGAAATATGATTTCTTTTTTACTCTTTTCTATTATTAGGTAGCAGAAACAATAAAGAAAATATATGTTCTTGGTGTGATCACAGGTTTTGTATTCTTACTTATTAAAATGCCATAAGCAAAAAAAAAAAATTTGTACCATGTCCTGTACTCAAATTTAAAAATGAAAGTACTGGAAAATGATTTTCATGTACAGCATTTTGCTCAAAATGGATCTAGCATTAAGCACCTGCCAATCATGGTTCTTCCAGAATTGATGAGGCCCTTGCCAATAAACACACAAGCAGACAGCATTACATTAGTACACCCTTTGGAGTTTGATAGTACGCACAAAAATCAACTGTAGGCCTCTTATGGAAAAAAAACAAACCACCATACAGCTATTTAATCTATCCCAACCCAGCCATAGTTACATTTATTTAACAATGCATTGTTACAAAACTGCAGGAAACTAAGTAAACCTAGTTTTCAAATTACAACTAATATGGTTATCCTTGAAGAATATTCATGCAGTTATGTTTTTAATACTAAGTAAAAGTCTCTGCTTTGCTATAACATAGCAGAATGAAAGTCAGCCAGTCTTGCCATTCTCCCTCTTAGGAAGTTCTGGATAAAATTTTGCTGTAAAAATCCATGCAAAACTAAGAGGACAGTAAAACTATTTACTAGCAACAACCGCTAGAAAAAAGCTTGTTAGTTTGTGAATCCCTTACCTTCTCCCTGAACAAATACCAGAGTGCAAAGAATTCAGGGAAACAGGATGAGGCTTACTGAAGGTTCTGACTGGTATTTTTAAACAGAAAACGAAACCTGAACAATACGTAGAAGAGCAATACTGCAGACAGAAGTCCCCAGAGAGATGTTGACAGGCATGAGAAGTAGACCCATGTGAACCTCAGGAAGCTCAGTAATGTTGTGGTTCAGCCACAGCTGGCAGCTGAGCACCACACAGCCACTCGGTCACACATTCCCTGGCAGGAGGGGAGGAGAATGGCAAGAGAAAGGCAAACCCCATGGGTTGGGATAAGGACAGTTTACTGGGACAGCAAAGGGAGAAGGAAATAACAACAGTACTGATAACAGAAGATACAAAACGGGTGACAACACAAGGCAATTTACCAACCCAACTACCAATCAAATGCTCAGCCCACATGCAGACTGTCCGGGAGCAGCTCAGAGCTGCCCCTCCCCGAGTTTTATGCTAACCCTTTTATAGTGAGAATGATGTCATATGGTATGGAATACACCCTTGGCTAGTTTGGGTCAGCTGTCTTGGCTGTGTCCCCTCCCTGCTCCTTGTGAAAATTAACTCTACCCTAGCCAAAACCAGGACAAACAAGGTCAAGTGCAAGGGTCCTGCACAAGGGTTGAGGCAATCCCCAGTATCAGTAGAGACTAGGTGATGAATGGGTTAAGAGCCGCCCTGCAGAGAAGGACCTGGAGGTACTGGTGGATCAAAAGCTGGACACAACCTAGCAATGTGTGCTTGCAGCCCAGAAGCCAACCGTGTCCTGGGCTGCATCAAAAGAGGTGTGACCAGCAGGTCGAGGGAGGTGAACCTGCCCCTCTACTCTGCTCTGGTGACATCCCACCTGCAGTACTGCATCCAGCTCTGGGGGCCCCAGTTCAAGAGAGATATGGAGCTGTTGAAGCGAGTCCAGAGGAGGGCCACGAAAATGATCAGACAGATGGAACGCATCTCCTATGAGAAAAGGCTGAGAGAGTTGGGGATGTTCAGCCTGGAGAAGAGAAGGCTCTGGGGAGATCTTATTGCAGCCTTTCAACATGTAAAGGAGGCTTATAAGAAAGATGGAGGGAGACATATTATCAGGGCCTGCAGTGATAGGTTAAGGAGTAATGGTTTTAAACTAAAAGAGACAGTGGAACAGGTTGCTTGGAAAAGTTGTGGAAGCCCTGCCCCTGGAAGTGTTTAAGGCCAGGTTGGATGTGGCTTGCAGCAAGCTGACCTAGTGAATGATGTCCCTGCTCATGGCAGGGGGGGTTGGACTAGGTATGTTTAAAGGTCCCTTCCAACCCAAACCATTCTGTGATTCCATGGCTGTAAGGCCACAAGCTTAAGTTGGATAAAGGTGAAGGTATACTTTTTAGAAAAAGCAGAATCTCCCGTTTTAAGTTTCCTCATCAGACTGTCTAGACAACTACATTTTCAAGCTCTGTATATAAAGAGGAGGGAAGGAAGCAAGAAAATTTTAATTTTGAGATCTTCAAGGCAGGTACATTGTGAATACAGACTAGTTTTACAAAACCCTTATATGTACTAAGGCACTCTACAGAAACATCATGAAATAAACTGGTTACAAACAGGGTAGATATTCTGTGGAACATTTACAGAAAATATAGAAGAGATAGTAGAATAGGAATGAAGCATGAGAAAAGAGAGGGAAAAGCAAGCCAATAATAACAATTTACCGAAACCGTGTATAATTAATAAATATTGTACACTGTTTTCTTCTTCTGTTATTTAGAAAGTTCTGCTTAAATACAGAAGTGACCATTGTAACCTGTGAAACTGCAGAATGCCTTACTTTAAAACTTCATAGATTACATTGTATGGCTCTGGTGAACTAAAATTTTCATGAGCAAAACCAGAAAGGGATTGCACGACCTGAATACCCAGCTGCTAGGCAAAAAAAAAATAAAGCATTCAAATATACCAGCTTGATAAAAAAGATGCCAAACAATAGCAGACATAATTCAAGGGGAAAACAAATGGATATCATGTGTTAAATACAGTTCTTGTGAAATTTACTCATACTCCTAAGCCTTCAAATAATGCATCCACCATTAAAGTGATGAATGCAATTTTAGAAGGTCAAAACCAAGAAACACTTGGAAAGCTATAGGAAATCACTTATCTTTTTGAAAAGATCAAGAGTGAAGTTACTTCAAACAGATAAAAAACCCAAACCACCCTTGAAATTAGAACACTGACCCAGTATCTGTGTATGATTGGCTTGGTCAAAGGTGACAGCATCCTTCTTTGGAAAATAAATATTTTCAACTTTAGCTGCAGCTGATTGGTAGGCACCCATTCCTACATAAAGAAAATACAAAAAGTTTAACAGTGTACCAAAGTGTCAGACATAGAACAATATCCTACCAGTAAGTCTCTCTTGCTGGACATTACTCAGAAAAATATCTTTTAAAAAAATTGCATGCTTATGCCAATAGCTGTCATTATATTATTTTTACATTCAAGGTTAAACCTTAAAGAAATACCTTCACAAACTATTCTCCCCCCATTTAAAAATTTACTATACAAGTGTAAATTATTAACAGTGATTTCTGAATTATATGAATGATTTTGTATTTCATTCACAGGAATAGGTATTGCAGTTAAGACACCAAAATGGCAAGGGTCATTTTAGAACAAAGATCCCTCCTGCCCCTGAAATCTTATCTTTTGATTATTTTCATAATGAATAGGCAAAGTTTTTATATATTGTAAGATTTGCAGATATGACCAAGTTATGTCACGTGCAATAGTACCATGAAATCTCTGTAGAAAGTGAGTAATAAAAAGCTTTAATCATGACCTATAAGGATTTCCTAGAATCACAGGTGAATTATTGGCTGATATGTGTATTTTCTATTAACTACATATATCAATTTCTTTGAACAACTAGTAGGAAACCAAAAATCCTCTCAAAAACAGATTACTATCATACATTTTAAAGCTTCTGTGCATGATTCCTGCACGTAAGGAAAGGCTCCATTACCCCTATTTTCTGAATAATTTCCAGAGTATAAGCAGCTTCAATCTGCTCCTTATTTTGAATCAAGTATAATTTTGCATCAGTATAGAATCCATGTCAAAGGAAAAAGCAAAGCAAAAAATCAAGGATGCTTTCAATTGGCAAGCATCATGTCTTACCTGTATATGGATCAACCCCACCCACTGGAGCTGCTGCATTTGATGCTGAACCAGGAACATAGCGACCGGTACCTGAACAGAGACATTATGCTTTTTAAACACCACCACTAGTAAAGAGGTAATGTAGACCTGTCTTTAGTTACTAGTTTTCAAACATCACTATTAAAGGTGTTACTTTGCACTAAAGGAATTAAAAAGCAGTCTTCAACACTTCATGAAATTTAAGGATTAAATCTATGCCTATGTGTGAGGGAGGTACGCATGGTGATGATGTAATTCGCAAGCTAAGTGACCCGCAGCTGGGACACATTTTGGCACGATCTGTGGCACCCACTTGTCCAAAGGTCCTCAGCACAGCAGATACCTTACCCATGACAAGCTGCAAGGGGAGGGCACCGCTGCCCAGATCTGGCCTCTCCCTGTGTCTGGGGCCAGCAGTGGCCTCTCGTCTGGGACAGAACTGCTCTCCTCTGAGGAGGCCAGCTGCGTAGCTGGTTTTGCAGGCAGGACTTTGGTATCAATGATTACAGAACCCTCCTTGAAAAGCAAGAGCTACTGATCAGTGATGGAATTTCTTTGCAAATAGGCTTGCTAAACTAATGAGGAGGACTTCAAACTGGCTATGCCAAGGAGGGTTAGAATCTAAAATTCAGGGTGGAAGGTACCAATAAAGTTCACACAATAAGAAAAAAGGAACAACGAGGAAAAAAGAAAACTACTACTATGAATATAGCCATTCCTATGTTGGCCATGCATAAGAGTTTGACAAAACATAAAGTTTAACACCTTACTCCTGTGCTGTAGAGGACAGTGACATGGGCAGACCAGAGAGCAGAGGGTTGTCCTCTACTAAACAGATCTGGACATGCTTTGACAGCGGCAGAGCCCACCTTAGCAGTTTGTCCTACACTACTGCCCCAAATGGAGAACCATAAGAAACAGTGGTCCGGAGCTGAACACTAAATGCAACTGAACACAGTAAGATACGTGTCTTAAATGCCAGCAAGACAGATTATGGCTTTTACATTACCTGTAAATGGATCTGCCACAGGTATTGTACTTGATCCGGATGAAGAGCCTGGAACATAACGTCCAGCACCTAGTGAAACAGTAAGAAAAACAACAACTACTATACACAGCTTGATGTTATTAAAGTGTCAATACACTTCAGACAGAAGCAGGCCAAAAATAAAGCCAAACATCAAATACCTCTTATTGTTTATTGTGGAGGTGTAAGAAATCTGATCCTATCCACACAGAAGTCCCCTGATGGTGAACAAATTCTTCCTAATAATTTGAGTGTTAGAAATTTGTTTTCTGGAGTATAAGCATTACACATTTGGACAGAACCAAATCAAAAGCATGTGCAAAGTTCAGATGACTGTAGCTCCGTGAGTTACATCTGAACCACTAGCCTGTATTCTCATTTCTAGTTCATTGCAAGATGATTTAGCTCAATTACTTTAATGACAGTTTATTCCTAACTTCATCTTTGTGAATCTAGTTTAAATAAGAGTGCTTTATTTTGTAAATGTGATAAGCAGGATGTCATTGATTATCTGACAAATACTTCAGTTTGAAGTTTGTCAAGTTTTCATATTTTTCTTGTCAGATCTACCTGTGTCTTGCCCTCCATCATTTGAGGACATGTAAGTCTTGTACAAGAAGCGCAGGAGCTACGACACTGAAGCCTGTCTGAGCAGGCAGTGAGGTGGACTGAAAACTGAACAGCCAGGGCCAGAAGGCGGTGATCAGTGGCACAGCATCTAGTTGGAGGTCTGTCACTGGTGGTGTGTCCCAGGGGTCACTACTGCATCCAGTCCTGTTCAACAGCTTCATTAATGATCTGGAAGATGGGTCAGAGTGCATGTCCTGGGTTTGGCTAGGATAGAGTTAATTTTCACCAGAAGCTGGGATGGGACACAGCCAGGACAGGTGACTCAAACTAGCCAAAGGGGGTATTTTATACCATGTGACATCACGTTCAGCATAAAAGGGGGCTAGTTGGGGAAGGGTGGCATGGCTCCAGGACACGTTGCTCAGGGACAGTCTGGCTTTGAGACAGGTCTGAGCGTGTGGTCTGACTTGTACCGTCGTTGGGTGATAATCTGCACTGTGTATCACCAGTTGCATATATTCTAGTTGTTCCCCTCTCCCTTGTTGTCTCAGTAACCTGTCTTTATCCCAACCCATGGGGTTTTGCCTTTGTCTTCCCATTCTCCTCCCCATCCTGCTGTGGCGGAGTGAGCAAGCAGCTGCATGGTGCTCAGCTGCCGGCTGGGGCTGAACCATGACAGTACATCCTCAGTGAGTTTGCTGATGACACAAAACTGGGAGGAGTGACTGATGTCATCATTTAAGTTTAAAATTGTTACCTGTAAACGGATCTGAAAATTGATCGCTTGAAGTCAACAGTGTTTGCCCCCTAGTGTTGTCCATAATAAACTTGGCCACCTGATCCAGAAACATAGGATTTAGATCATTCTTTTGCAGGAAGTTGTATGCAGTCAGCCAAGGATCATCAGTGATGTTATATGGAAGTTTGTAGGAAGGCCCACTTTCATTTACATCAATAGTGAAAACATAGTCATACTCCTTTAAGCAGAATAAAAATAAAAAACAATTAGAAGTTTGTCACCACTTTTTACATACAGATGTATCAAATGCAGACTAATGGCCCAGGGCTAAGTCTAAAAACTTTAATACTGCTACTTGCAGATTGTATCAATAATACTCTCCCACACAGGCTGCAAATAAAAAAATACTTAAACCATACCCTGTGTTTTCCAGAATTCTCTGTCTCAAGAAGAGCAGGCTAGAACAACATATCATGATAGTGTGTGTGCAGATATATTACAAATTAACAGATGCATCAGGTAACTCATGGATAGCTCTGGCTGCCTGGAAAGCTATAGGGCAGTCAGATGCCTCAGAAAACTTCAGTCTGAAAAAGCACACTTCTAATACTAGAAAACAACAAATTCCTAAGGTTTCTTTAACCCACATGAGAGATAAAATAAGCAGGACCTTCCTTCTGTGGTGGCACTAGACAGAGACTTTTCAGGGTATATTTCAGTAAAGGAAACATTTTTCAGATTATCTAAGTTCAAAAGTTACCGTAGAAAAGGGGTACAGAAAGCCTGGTACCTAATATTTTAGATAAGCCTCATATTATAAATAGTAGGGTTCACTTCCTTTGGAAAGGAAGTCAAAACTAACTTTTCAAGGTAGTAACAATAAATACTAGAGAACTTGAACATTTCTCTGCCACCAGTTTACCTTTCTCCAAAACAATTTGTCTCCATTTGCTTGCTCATTTTACAAAACATGCTTCAAAAGTAATAAGCAAGTAGTACTTATTTATACTTCTACTTCTGGGTTTTAGTAGATCAAAGACGACAAAAAAAGTACCAACAAATGCCTATTTTCTAAATTATGTTTTGTCTAAGCAAAGACTGGAATAAATTTTTAATGAGAAATTAAGCATTTTACTTCAGAAGGAGTAAAATCAATTAAAGTTTGCATATACCTTTCCTTCAAATAGAATCTTTCCAGATGTTTGTTGTGTGGCTCCAGAAGAACCAACAACATCACCAATCTTTATCCATCTTCCTTCACCAACACTCCACTGATATGCTTCTACTTTTCCATTATCTTTAATAAGCCGTGTCTGTCCGTCTCTTGTTCCTGTAGACAGGAGTGTTTACAAGTTTGAACAAATTCAAGAATACAATTTACTTTAGGAGAGGAAAAAGTCTTTAAATAGCACTAAATTTAAAGATGCAAAGATAGTTCACCAGCATTTAAAGTCACAGCACAGGAAGTAACTAGATACTACATGTTGCAACAAGAATAGCAGAAATCTTGACAATAGCATTTTTATAATTATAATAATGGTATCTGCCACCAGACAGGGATTGCTTTTGCAACTTCAAGTCAAGTATTTCAAAAGTTTACCATTTTCCCAGGGAGATGACAATTAAGAAAGGTGATATTCTCCCATGGTCTAACAAGATGGGAAGCTTCATATGACTGTAAAATTTATGTCACTTGCTGATCAGAGCCAAGGGCTGAGGTCACTGCTTACTTTGCCATAGGAAAGAGTATTTTTTTAATTTAAGAGTAATCTTTACTACTACTGCTTCCACTGTATTCTCAGTAATCTCCTGAGTATGTGGAAAATGTCAACTGAGTTAATCAAGACAAACTCTTTTTGAAGCCAACAGATAAAACAGAAAATTTGCATCTACTTTTCTTTCAGGAAGAAAAATCCACATTCAGTAGTCCCTTTTCAAATTATGTAACTGTCTCATATACTCCTGTCACAGCTGGCATAACAGATCTGGAACATGCTGCAGCATCCTGAATTCCACCTTTTCCCAAACTATCTCTTGAGAAGTATTTTTTACCATTTTAGTCTACAAAAAAAAGAATTAAACTAGAGTCTTGCCTCCAAAGGAATCAATGAAAGGATAATAGAGCAAAATTAAGCCGTTTTCTTCAGCAACTCTATTGAAAGTGATCAAAGCCTTAATTTTGGAAACTATGGAAAGTTTCAATACCTCAGAACCAAGATTTGGAGGCATCTCTAATATGACACAAGTAACAATAACTTACCAGGATCCTTAAGATGTTCTCTTCCCGGAAGGTCATCAGCATTAATATCTCCTAAATCACCAGTTTTCGGGTCAATGGATGCTTGGGAAAGCTCATTTTCAAAAGCTTGAATCTCCTCAGCACTTGCTGTACGTTCCAAAGACTCTGTAAACACTCTTATAATTCCATCACTGAATGGAGAGAAAACATTCAAACAAATACTATTTTAAAGGTGAAAACGATTACATACATTCTAATGGTGACTTCTGCATCATGAGAAACCATCATTATTTTTAACAATCCCTTCCAATTATGTTCATGAAAGAATTCACTCTCATGCTAAAAACACCCAGAGAAGGACTTAAGCAGGTAACCCTATCTGTAGGGATTTTGAAATCAAGGTAGGATACACCTATCAAAAGGGTTCTTTATACAGTACTTGTAAGTCCATTCTCAGTCTATTCATGGTTTACCCCATTCCCAAAAACTAACTCCACATCTGGGATTCACATAACAAAAGAATGACTTTTTGGATGAAACATAGCACGTATTTAGATTTAATCCAGACACACGCTTTGATAGCTCTACTTTTAAATATAGATGAAACTGATATCCAAAGTGATGCTTGAAATTTCATCAAGGGTTTCCAGATTTAGATCTAAAAATACACAGAATAAAACCTGGATACCTTGCACCAACTACGATGTCACCATTGTCTAACACACAGCAGCACCACACAGACTGAGCTGGGAGTCTGATTGTTTGAGCGCATTCCCCTTGTTTCCAGATTCTAAGAGATCTATCCTCTCCAGTAGTTACAAAATCTGAAAAGAAAAAACAAACACTTTTATAGTATATTTTTAGTGTACTGTGATACTAGATGCTGTTCTGCAACTAGGTATCTAAAAATCAGAACAGTGAGAGAACCTTTCTACAATTTAATACTTCTCTCAATTGCAAGAAGACAGCTAAAAGAAAGCCACTGCATAGTTGTCTTCTCAAAAAAAAAAAAAGTGCATAAACTGTGGACTAAGCAGACAGAGAATGAAATTATGCTCAAGACAAACAGAAGATTCCTTCCACCTTTCAACAGTTTAAACAAAGAACTTTGAACAATTTTGTAACCATCCCTGTTTTATCTTACACTAGACTTGAATAGTTTCACATTTGATTTAAGTTCAGATTTTTGCAAGGTTGGCCTGCTTTTTCAGGAAACATCCATAAAGCACTCTCAAAAGACTATAAACTCCTCAATGAGAAATTTTAAGACATAAGAGATTTATGACACACACATCCACTAATATACATGCACTTTATCTGTTGAACAAATGTGCAAGTGTTCCATACCACACAAAGGTCACTGACTTAGAATTCCTTCTGCAACTGTCTGCAACAGTTAGTTCTGAACCTCTAAAACTCTAACTCTGAAAACGAATGCAATTAAGCCCCACACATAAAATTCTTAACCTCAACTATCTATAATGTACTTTGAAAGCTTTCTGAGGAAGTACCTAAATTTACATTATCTCAAACTGGTACGCCACACATTACCATTTGAGTACTCTGCAATAGTGCTGAAATATAAGTCGCAACCTAGATGACAGTTTTGGCTATCTCTTCACCAAAGTTTCACTGAAGCCTTACAGTTAGGCCTAAGCCAGAGCCCTTCATTTCACCTACTGCCAGAGCAATTCTGCTGGAGGTGTGATTTGGAGTCAACCACAACATTTTTAAATTATTTATGCTAAAGGAAAGCAGTAAATTAAATGCTACCTGAGTTCCTGAGTTCTGGCACCTCCACAGAACTACAGAATGCCTAGCTTGTCATTTAATTTTGGAAGAATGTTGGGTAGTCACAAAAATAATCTTACCTTTACATTTAGGAAAGACAGAGATGCTGTATATATAATTTGTATGTCCATAATACACCTGCAAACACTCGCCAGAGATCTGCCATCTTCGAACACTGGCATCATTAGCACAGGAAAGGAATTCCATTTCACTGAGAACAGCTAAACCTCTCACACAATCTTCATGTCCTTTATAAAAGAAAACTTTTAATGCAGCTTTTATTTCCATTAGCAGCAGTAAATCATTTCTATTTAGCTCACATCTAAATCCTGGCAACCAAAACTTCATTATGGGAGCAGTTAAAAAAAAGTAATTAATTGCTCATTATTCTCTGAAAAAAAATCCATTTCTTTTAAAAAACTTATGTGATTTCTGGGCATACAACTTGAGAGACTTTAAAAATCCTGCCTAAAAATTGTTCAATTTTCTATGGTTTTGTGGGGTCTTAATTTTTTTTTTCCCCCATCTCTTTCTAAAGAGACCCTGATGAGATTACCAATTGCAGCAACATTTACCAGTGAATGTTCTTTCACATCTGCCTGCCTTCCACAGTTTAATAGTTTTGTCAGCTGAACCAGTCAACATTAATCCTTGTTCAGGCAGTATTTTCACTGCCCATATTGCAGCTGTGTGACCCTGCAAAAAATCAACATTGTTAGCCTTGTCAGTCAAACTCAGAGTACCTATTTTATATTCATGCAGAGGAACTTCATACCTGTAATGTCATCATACATCTCTCATTCAACCAGACTTTGGCTGTTGTGTCCCATGATCCACTTAATAGCGTGCCAAATTTCCCAGATGAAAGGCTGCAAACTGGAATGAACATTGAAATCAGCACTGACAAGTTTCCTGCATTGCCACCAATCTTATGCCAGCAATTTAAAGATTTATTTAAGGAGATTTACTTGGTATTAGTAGCACATTTAGTGTTGAAGCATTTGGGGAAGAATTAAGTGGAACTGTAGTTGCACTGCAACCCAGAAGAGAGCTACTTAAAAATCTCTTCACTTTAGGTTACAAAATATCAGATCTTTTTGTCATTCATATTTTTAAGTTTCTTTTAATACCAGATCTCTTCTCCTTAGACTAGAATATGTTTACAAGCAGGTTAGATAACTAGTCAAGACACAGAATTAAAGCAAAGGTTTAGTTTTAAGATTACAAAGAAAGCCAAAATTTCATCAACATATATTAATTTATGTCTTCAAGAAGCAATACTTCATACAAAAAAAAATACTTAGCTCATCTTCTTGGAAGGCAAAAATACTACTACCAAGAAACTGCGGTGACATTTAAAGATTTAGTAATAAGCTAATCTGCAAATGATCCACTAATATGCAGTTCTGAAGACACACAGTACTAGTAAGGCTTACTAAAAAGTTTACAGAAAGAGCTAAGTATAAACAGAGAACAGAACAGAAATGAACTGTCACTGTGTGACTTGAGATTATAAAGTTCTATTTGCAGAGGCCATGATTAAATAGTTTGCTATGTTAAATACCAAAGAAATCAAAATTGAGTTTTATAACTTCAACTTAATCTCCTCTCTAACAAATCACGTTAACTGTTATGCAACTACAAAATAAAATGACTACATACCTGTGTTCTTATGACCCTTAAGGACATAAAGAGGAGCTGGGTTGTCAACTGTGAAAATGCAAATATTATGGTCATTGCCACCAGTTGCAATCAGCCCACGAGGATAGAGTTCACTTGGAGGTACGATGCACACACAAGATACAAAATTTGAGTGGCCACTCATACAGTGCATTTCAGTAAAACCCCTGTTAAGACTAAACATATTTGATAATCAGCTCAGAGTCATGACACAAACAGTACTTAGTTGACACACTGAATTACAACAGTTGTTTTATACTCTAACTCTTGAATTAATAACTATGCTTGCATTGTGCTGAATAAATACTATGAATGACCTAGAAAGAATGAAAAACTTAAGACAAAAATTACACCCCAGCATTCCAACCCAGTAAGCAGTATTTAAAGCATTCCACTTATTTTTCAGTAATGGTAGGCCTGGAAGGACTTAGTTTTAGTCTTCCTTGCTCATTGGCAAACACTATGCCAAATTTGATTAGTAGTAGTTACAGTTCGCTGTAACTTTATGAAATCTTTTGCTGTCTCAAGACTCAAATATGTATCCCAATACACTCTAAAATAAAAGAGCACATAAATGAAGAAAGTTTACTGCCTGTCAAATCTATTCATTGGTTCTTAATTAGGAGCACTGTAGAGATTTAATATTTAAATATATTATAACTGATTCAAGCAGCACTCTTAGGTCTTCATCATGATCCAGCCTCCATAGTTATAGCACTAACTGGAAAAAGCTACTTATCCCACACAATAAATGTGTGAGTTGTGGTGGTGTGTGTTTGGGTTTGGTTGTTTTTTCTTCTTTTCTGTGTTTGTTTCTACCCCAAAAACCCACAGCATATATCACACTGTCATCCTTCATACTCTAACACTTGGAAAACGTAGGGAAACCACGATACTCTTCTAAAATACCTTCTCTGCTGAAGGTACAGAGAACAAATAAAGATAACATATCTTCCTGTAAGATTTAAATAACAGAAACAACATACAGCAGCTTGCTTATCCACTGAACCCTGCCTACTGTAATCCCAGAGTCTTCAAAGCAAAGAAAGATAATCATTACCAATGCTATGATTCTGCATAAATTACTCCTGTCTTGTTCACACAGCCCTCAAAAGTTACAGGTTAGAATTAGACTTAGAATCACCTAATGGTTCGGGTTGGAAGGGACCTCAAAGACCATCTAGTTCCAACCCCCCCTGCTGTGGGCAGGGACACCCTCCACTAGACCAGGTTGCCCAAAGACCCATCCAACCTGGCCTTGAACACTTCCAGGGAGGGGACACCCACAACTTATCTGCAATAAATTCCTTTCCTGCAATACATTTCTATGCAATTTAACAAGTTCTTCCTTTTGCAATGAGAGATTTAACAACACACTGAGATTAGTCTTCTTCCCCCTCAACTGCAGAGCTACAGAAATCAATTTAAACACACAAGTGAGCACTCAGGCAAATATGCCAATTATTTCTGTTTCACTGGAAGGCAGTGGAAAGAATACTCATGCCTAGCAACTTCAGAATGCAGTTCACAATTGGAAACTACGGACGAGTGAGGAGGTATGTCCTGTGGCTTCCTGCAATACCCTACATGTCCACCATCTCCTGTTCACATCGCTTAGCAATACCTCTTTTGGTCACAATGATATGCTGAAAAATTCACTGACTGGATTCAACATGACAAATCCGGTAGGAGACAACCCTGTACAACACGAATATCACAGAAAATAATGTTGGATTTTCTCCTTTTCCAATGCCTTTGTGTGTATAAATTTTCTGTGTAGTTTCTGGCTCATATTCCATTTTATGTTCAAAGAAGTCTGCTCAGCAAGAGAAAAAGAGGTTTTTAAAAGTATTCAAAGCATACCGCCTTAGTGTCAAAAATGCAGCATTGTTACTTAGCAAGATTACTTTGGTACTGAATACCAACAGGTGGAAACAATATTAATACCACGTGGAAAAAAGACTCCCGTATTTATAGACACGATTAGCGCCTGCAAAGCAGGCTAAAATACCAACATACAGTCAACTGAGCAAATAGAACCCTGCCCAAAAGCAGGCATGCAAGCTGCAACGCCTTAGCCTTTCACAAACTCATCAAAAGTCCTCCGGCGATCAGACTCCCACCGCCACACGCACAAGCCCGCCACCTCCCCAGGCCCACGCCGGTTCAGCTTGGAGCCCCATGAGCAGAGAGGGCCGCGGGGACCAAGCCGGCAGGGCACGGGCAGGGCCCCAGCGGCTGCACCTCGGCGCCCTTCTTTCCGCAGAGCGTAACTCGGGAGCGGCCGCCCAGGCCCGCCCAGCGCCGCCGGCTGTGCCGTCGAGGGCCGCGGCCCAGCACTCACCCGTCAGGAGCCCAGAGCCTCGCAGTTCTGTCCCGGGAGACGGACACAAAACCGCCCTGGGGGAAGAGGCCGCAGGTCAGGCCCCGCACGTCCTGCCCGTGCCCCATCAGGGAGCAGCGAAGCCGGTACGCACCGCCCTCGCCCGCCATAGCGGAAGGCCGCCGAAGTGTCCTGACACAGCAACAATCGCCGCCGCCGCAACCGCTGCCGGAAACCGCCACGCCGGAAGAGGTGTCACAGGGCAGGCCGGCGGGAGGCCGTGAGACTCCATGTCCCGGCAGGCATCACGCCCCAGAACGGGAGCGGGCTGCCTCACTTCCGTCGCAATGTACTCTGGGAGATGTAGTCTTCGCGGGCCACTGGGGGCTGCAATCCCTCGGCGGCCGGAACGAGATTTCCGAATCTCGCGATAGCCGAGCGCTGCCCTGTATGGCTGGGTGGTTGCTGCGATACCGGCTCAGTTGACCGCGGAGGCTTAATGGCTACTTGGGAGCCCGGTGAGAGGAAAGGGGCTGCTGCCGCCCCGGGAGCGGGGGCCGCGGGGGTTCCCGGTTCTGAAGCAGGGGCAGTTTGGTGCTGCAACACCCCGACCCCCGGCTCCAGGCGCCCTCAGCCTGTCTGGGGGCGCGCTTTTACCGCTCCGGGGGAACAGGGGTGCTTCCTGCTAGTTTGGGTCATGGCCGACAGCACCACCATCTCACAGGCCCCCTCCGAGTAACTGCCTGGCAGCTTCAGCGATCGAAAAGCTGTCTGTATGCCACGGCTGGGGAGGAGCTTCTCAAGGGGCTGGTGAAAGCTAGCGGGATTTATCAAGGGCAGCGCAGCCTGGGTTTGCATTGGTGACTCGTGATGCCTGAAGGACTGTCTCCAGATAACCCAGAGAGATAGTTGCAACAGCTGTTCACTGCCACTTTGTTTCGTGAGAGACTTGAATTCTGTGGGCGGATGCTGAAACAATATATGCCACAAGAATTAGTAGCAGTTATGTGTTTAACAACGTAAAATGAGGACTGACTAAGCACTAACGAGGGAGTGCTGTCTCACTTTACTGATGGACCTTCTGTGGTCCTTTCTGAGCACTGTCTGTGTCTCATACCATGCTTTTCCAGTAAGGAAGTGCTTTGCAGATTTCTAAAGAAAACTGGACTTTTAATAGGGGGAAGGATTGAGCTTTAAAGAGTTGATCTCTGCTAGTTTTAAAGAACTTGTACAAATTGAAGGATTATTTCTGTCTTTCTTCCAGGGAGAAGTTCAAAAGGGAACAAACATGGCCAGCAGTCACAGACTCCAATAGCTCGTCCTTCTTCAAGAGCAGGAATAGGGCTGACTGCAAGGCCTACCTCTTCATCAAGGACTCCATCAGCAACCAGAATAGGAACAGGGGTATGTTAAAAAATTTGAACATTAACTTCACTATATTTAGACTTTTATCCATTTTTTGGTAATTTTTTTATAGTATTGTGACTGGGCTGATGATAGTTTTTCAGGTAGAATTTTAAGATTTTAATTTTGTAGACAGTTTTATGTTCTAATTTTGACCAAAAGGGGTGAAGGAGGTCTTGCATCATGGCTTCAATGGGAGATCTTAATAGCATTAATGTTGCAAACACAAGGAAGAATGAACTACTGCTTAAAGGTAGTCTCTTACCCTTCTGCAGAGGACATTTGACTGAAGCTAAGTTTACCTGAAGAGGTGTAAACGCTAAAAGATTCTTGTAGGAACAGTATAGAGACTAACTTAAGTTTTTAATTGCTTTGGCAATTGCATATGGATAATAAATTCATAATTCGGAGTTTTGTGTTTTGTTTTTTTTTTTTTATAGATGCCTCCTAGTACATCAAGACCCAGTTCTCGTGGTGGTTGCTCAACTACTGGAGGAGTGTTATCATCTCAGATTAAGGTTACAGACCGTCCAGTGACTCAGCAGGGATTAAGCGGAATGAAAACTGCAATGAAAGGTATTTTTTACTGAAAATAGCTATCAAGAAATCTTTAGTTTTTTAAAGGAAAACTTTTCATTGCTGTATAAATTGCAGAGTGAATAGCTATGATCAATAGGAGTAGAAGAAAGGAAAGGAAGTTTAAAGCATCCCTCTTTTATTTTCTTTGCTCTTGGCAGTCACAGCAGACAAAGGCTTTTCTGTGCCTAAGCTGTATTTAAAAATCATTCAAAAGAATAGAACAGGGTAAACCGTGTCTTCCTCCATCACTGTGAAATAATTAAAATACTTTGTTATCTAGTAACTAGTCATATAGGTGAAAAACTAATGTTTATATTCACAACAGTCTAAAATGAATTTCTGCCTTTGTTTGTTTTAATGAGGTAAAATCTATTTAAGAACACTGAGAAGATGGCAGTTTTCTGGCTGTGAATTCTGCAGATTGTTTTCATAATTTACACTTCATCAAAATTAGTTCTTTTCTAACAAAATGTCATTTTATTCTCCTTTGTCAGGTCCTCAGAGACAGATAATGGATAAAACGTATTACCTTGGACTGCTGAGGTATGTCTTAACAAAACATTCAAACTGCAGAAAGGTTAATGCTCTATTCCCTTTCTGACATAAGTTTGTTGTGTTTAACAATAGTATGGGTTAAGTGGTGCTCACTTATAATGAACTCTGTCCTGTTATAAGAGTTAAGGTCATTTTGCATATAGTTCGTAGGAGGAAAGGAATTTTATGCTTATGTCCAAGTACAAGTAGATTCCTTTGACATTTTGTTACTAGGCTTGCTAAGTTAAATGTACTCCCATAGTGTTAGTAAAATGAGGGTCAACGGTTTTGAGTTTCCACCTGTAACGCTTGTTAGGTATGACAGCTCTATTTGTAAGAAGTAGCATCACAAACTAAATACTTTTAGTATACATTTCTGGTGGTTTATTTGGATTATACATTGAGCTAACACTGACAAAGGCAGGGCCTTGTGGAAATTGCATTGCGTGTGTTACTTTATCAGTTTATCATATTTCAGGATTGAATAATCAGTCCTAAAAGATGTCGTTTTAAATATGGATGAGGTCTACATTCTGTGAAATGATACTATGGGTTTTTTTCATGTCAATTTGAGAATAATTTACATCTGTTTCACCAGCAGGGACAAAAAGCTACTTAAAATATTTTATTTCATATCGAGGTTTTCTATCAAGTATTTATGATTTTAGCTGATAGAGCACTCTGCCTTTTTCCTCACTTATTCAGCTGTTGTTTGAAATAGTGATTTGAAACACAGCACAGTGTGAGAAAGAGATACTGATTGCATATGCCGTGTAGTAAAATACATTTTCTGTTCTGTATTTTAGTTGTACGTTCAAAGTTAATGATTCTTTCCTGTTTATTTTTTTGCAGAAGCAAAACAAGTGAACTCACAACAGAAATTAACAAGCTGCAGGAAGAAGTAGAAATGTACAAGCAAGAGAAATCTGTCTATTTGTCGTATGAAAAAAGGTGAGATGTATTGCAGCTAATGCAGCGCTATCTTTCTCAGTCACAACACTATTCTCAGGTATTATGCAGGCTTCAAAGAACTGTTAAATAATTTTTTTTTCATTATTTTATTTTTACATATATGAATCTTCCTATATTCAGTTTGGCTTTTTGTTTTGTATTTAGGGCAGAGGCTTTAGCTGGTGAAATCAAAGAATTTCAAGGTCAGCTAGCGGACTACAACATGGTATGCTGCTGTCAGCTTTTAATACTGAATGCACTCCCTCCTCTCGTTTACTTTGTACTGCTTTTGCTTTACTTCAGCGTCTTTTTATTGACATTTCTCTGTAAAAATGTACTGGTTAATACTGCCTTTTATTCAGTTATTGGAAAAGAAAAAGATGGAAGTTAAGGAAAACACAAAAGAAAAAAAAAGTTGTGCTATACATTAGGAGAAGCAGTTGCATATGGATTTAAGAAATTGCTGCTGTGTAATATTTGTGGATTTTGTATAGCTACATATAACGATGATTACTTCTGAAAACTGCATGTAATCTATTAAGATTCCCAAATCATGTTTTTTTCCATTTGCAATAACAAAAAATTGCTGTGTTTTCATGAGCTCTTTATGAATTGCTACCTATTTGTCTGGGGTTTTTTGTGTGTAATTAAAAAAAAAAAGGAGAGCAATAACAGGTTGGAATTCTGTCTCATTTCAGGTTGTGGATATACTGAACACCAGTATGGATATGGCAGAAGTGATTCGAGATTACAATGTGGTAAGAATTAGGATATTTGCTATGTTTGAGTACTGACATGGTGTGTGTTACACTCTTGGTGTTTCAAACATATGACGTATATAAAAAAGTATAGCACTAATTTAAAACTTACCCATTTTTTCCAGTTAAATTAACCATAATATTGGCAACATGTTTGTAGAGAGACAATTGCCTGAAGTGTTGCTTTAACAACCCTGTTGTAGTTTTCTGTGTTTCAGATTTGAGAAGGCTGTCATCCCAACCCAAAATATGTATGTTAAAATATATTCTTTATTTGACTTAGAAGCATAGAACACTAGTCTTCTGAAAGGCAAATTCACTAGACTGCGCTGCCTTGTAAAACTGCCTGGTCTTCTGAAAATTTCATTCTTGTCTTCTGCCTTTTAAATAACTCCAGTGAAATAAATATTAAATACGTGTCTGTCATGGCCACCCACAAAATCAATGAGCTTTGTTCTTCCTTTCTTTCTTTATTTTCTAACACAGTTAGTGTTCCTCTAAGTATTAAGGCATAAGTGGCATTAAGCATGTTCCATTTCTTATGATCACTTTGACCATAAGCAAAATAAACTAGTTTTAAAAAAGATTATTTTGGTAGCTTGAAAAACCACCTTAGTATTTCTTGGTCAAAACATATTTTTTTCCCCTGCATTTGATTGAAAAATAAAGTCACAATGTCTGTGTTAAAAAAGGAAGATTGCTTTGCAAGCATTACATTTTCACTTTGTTTGTAGGCTTAAACAATATTTTACTAAGTATTCCAGAAACAGATCCCACAGTAATAGTAAGTTAATTGATTTGTTACAATCTTGATTGTATTTCTTTTTCAAACATAGAGATGCCTTCTTACTTCCTTTGGTTTCCAGTGGAAGACTGCAATTTCAGTATCTTCAGTATGAACTGCAAAAAACCTCTGGAGCAGGCAGTCTCTGCCCTCTACAGCATTCTGGGCAGCTTCTTTCTCATTTAAAGGAAACTTTGAATTTGTGTATAAAATCTGTCTCTTTATTATTATATATTATATCAAAATATCTTTTTTTAATTTTCAGTTAAAGGTTCAGAATGACCGAGATGCTCAGAGCGTGGATAAAATTTTCACAGAAAGACAAGCGTAAGTACATGAAGTGTATGCTTCTTCGAATCTGTTAAAATTATAACTGAACTTGGCAAAATTCAGGTGTTACCTAATTCAGAAGTTCCTTAACAGTGCGACGCGTGCCACAACTGATACAGCAGTGCCATTCTGCAGCTGGAGTTCCCAGCTTTAAACTCTTCTGAGTAACTGCTGTGGAGATACTTCCTATGTCATCCAGGAGGAGTTAGGTGGCAGTGGAGACTCCTGTCTTTTGGCAACCTGCTGTCAAGTTCCTGAGTTTTGAAGGTTTTGTTGTGGAGTAGCAGAGTGGGGAAAGCAAGCAGAAGTGGGAACTAGAACTGAGATTACTGTCTGGTAAGGTAAGGGTGAGTGGAGAGGAAGATTAGGACAGTGAGATGCTTGCAGTAAGAATTTGTCTGGCATGAGAATGGCTTGTGTAGTGATAGGCTGAGAGGGTGAGTTTCTGAGATGTTTAGGGACAGGAGATGTGCAGGAGAAAGAGATATGATCCTGCTTGTTGCCAGTAAGAGGAATCTCAACAATGAGATTTTTATGTATAAATAAGCACTTTCAAGAAACTATTTACCATACAATAAGAAGTCACTTTTCAATAATACTGCAATTTTCAAGAGCTTGCAAATGTGTCCATTCTACCCCTGAATGCATTTTTAAGTGTTAAGAAAATATGAAGAGAAAAAAACTTGGTTCAGTAGCAAACTAAAGCATAAGGGCATTAGATATTCAGTAATGATGATTTATCATTGTACTGTATGTAGACACATTTGAGGGAATGGATAAGTTGGTCTTTCTTGCTCTGCTAATTCATGTAAAAAAACCCTCAAATGCTCTATTCTGTCATTGCGTTAGTTTTGCCTCATAGACTACTGAGCTGTGACACCATTGACTTGGATTCAGTCCCCAGTTTGGCTGTGAGGTGCTTCAACATTTCAGAGAAATTCTTTTTCCTTTCTGGACTTCTTCACATATAAAGCATTAGTGATTATGCCAGCTTTACAAGCCACTTTGCAAAGACTTGTTCATGTTAAGCAATATACAGTAAGCTCCTTTCCCCCTGCCCCCACTGTAAATAGCCAAATAGGTTTTTATAAAAGGTGGTTTCTGAGTATTTTTTGCATGTTTTGAAATATTTCTTGTGACATTAATGCATGCACATCACCACATTTTTTAGCTTCATGATTCATGCAGCAATATCTTGTTATGGATTTGATGAGATGAAAGGAGATGGACTACTTAGCTTCATTTTGTATTGTACATAAGTAGCGTAATATGGAAGTACAAGTGAACTACAGTTTTGAAAAGTCAGTTCATGATCCATTGTTTAAGACATTAACTCTCCTCAGTTACATAAGAATCTATGTATTGATCCTCAATAAATCCATCTTCTGCAGGCACAAATGTATGAATTTTTTCAAGTATTACTATGGGATCTTCATTGTTTGTATCCGATACTGTGGGAGAAGAACTTGTGTCAGCTGAGAACTCCTGTTCAAACATCTCTGAGTCATTTTCTTCCAGGCGACGGTGACTGTAGCTGATCAAATAGTGATACCATGTCGGGCATTTTATAGCAGTAAAAATCAGGAGTGTAGTGCTTAGGACAAACCCTAGGACACCCGCTAGGAAGGTCCAGCTTTTGCCAAGAAGTGGTAACTCTTCAAAACAGACAGGAAAAAAAGAAGAGTCATCTTCATGAAGAATGCCAGCAACAACTCTAGTACGAATTTTTTTCACAGTTAGATTGAGAACACACTAAATAATGATAGGGGAATTACTGTGTGTCTCCAAATCTTTAGTAGAATGTTATTGCTATATTATTAGGGAGTCAGTAACATTACTCAGACCAAAAATACATGTACATCTCATATTTCCTAGAAATATAAATCTACCATGCATATCTGTCAAAATTAAATAATAGTTTCAAAGTCAGATAAAGTTTAGGGACATACAAAAGATAAAATAATTTTTTTCAAAGTTTAAATTTCAAGATTGGGCTTTGAGGAAAAAAAAAAATCAGTAATTGACTTCAAATTCTATTTCCCAGGCTTAAATTTATGTATGGTGATGATGTATGTACCCTAGAATATTACATATTTTGTTTGGTGCATCCTTTCAATTGTATTTCTTTTATAATAAAAAATTCAATAGACTGTAGTTACCAGTAATCTTTATTTAGCAGATGGTTTTGTATGCTGGCCACTGTACTAAAATAGATTATAGCTGCTACAGCAAAAGAAGCATGTGGCAGCGGTGGCTTACAATTTGTGTATGTATCTGGAGACTGATATTTCTTCTGCTTTAGCTACAAGCAAGAAGTTAAGCATTTCAGTATGAAAGGGTGAAGAAGAACATTAATTTGCATATAAGAAAAAAAATAATTGACTTTACCAAAACAAAAGCTAGACTACTACAAAGTGATGGTGGAATTAACATTAAAAATGATGAAAAGTAAGGAGACTATCCTTACTTTGAAATTTTCAAAGAATATTGGATGAGCATATCCATGTCCTTTACACTGAACACAGTCAAGGGCAGGAGTAGAATTAATAGGCTCCCCTTTCACATTTTAAGATGACAGCTACATCTAGAAAGCAGTTAGTTTGGAAGAAGTAATTGATTTTTTTAAAAAAGATGCTTCCCTAGTTCTGTGAGGCAGAGATCTGGACAATTATCTGAATTTCAAGCCTTTGGAATTTCATCATCAGTTTGTAGTATCATTTGAAAATTCAAGTGGGGTTTATCTGTTGTGAGCACTGACTGGGAAGAGCTTAACATTCACCATAATGTGTGTACAGTATACCAAAACCTGGAAATAACTTGTTCCATAGCCTTGGCTTTTATGGAAGAATTACAGTGTACTAAGAATACAAAAGTGTCTGAAATCATGGAACAGCAACTCAAACAGCTTGTAAGCAGTGAAACATCAGTATATTACCTGCACGTGTTCCATTGTTTCCAGTGATGTTGTTTGCAGTCAGAGCTGTTAGTAAGGCACTACTTTGAAGCTTAATGGCAGAAGTGGAAATTACAGTGTTTTCTAAAGAAGCGTTTTCACTTTTGCAGTCAACTGGTTGGATAGCTTCTGTCTTGATGGAGACTTGTTCCTTGGTGTTTGGCAATGTACATATAGTGCTGTTTTCATTTTCTGTTAATGTGGGCAGTGGAAAGGCTATGAGATATTGCTAATTAATTGGCACTCAAATTTAAAAAAAATTTCATGGATAACTAATGTATTACTGCAAAATACAGGTAAGTTGAGGGTGGATATTATCCAGATCAGTAAAAAACAAGATAAGGCTGTTTGATGTAAATAAGTATGAAATACTGCTCTTACCAAAACTTACCCATTGTCACATTGGATGTAGTTAGCCATATCTGTAAATCAAGGAGGTCACAGGAGCAGGTCCATGGGTTTCCAGCTAAAACAATTTTAATCAATTTAAAAGATGGTTTTATATGAAAGTATTTCAGGAAGTTATACTGTAGATTTAAAACTGTCAGACTTTTTAGAGAAGAAAATACATCTGAATCTAGTTGAGTAATTGAGTTGTAGGATAGATTCAACACTGACAGTTGATTTAATCCTGCAAATGCTGCTTTCTGAACTGTGATAATATGATTGTTGCTGATATCCAGAATTACGAGTTTTGTCAGACTGCAGAAACTGTTATTATACAGTGCAGTAATCATGTTTTCATTCAGATAAAGTTCAGTGAGGTTAATAAAACTTTGAAGAATCTCTTTGTCAATATCTTTTAAAGTGATTTTATTGTTTTTGAGGTTTAATTTAGTAATGTTTTGGAAAAGGTTAGTAGGGATATTAGAGAGGTTCTTTCCGGACTCCTCACAAGTGACCTGTTGAAAAAAAGAGAATGACAATTAAATACTGTAGGGATGTCTAGTGGTGAAGGTGTCTCAGCGATGACTATTAAGGGCATGAAAAATCTTTCTTGTATTTTGTAATGCCAGCACTTTAAAATAAAAGTTCTACTGCTCTTCATGCAATTTTATTTGTTTTTCGCAATCTACTTGTGATCTGGTGATACAGGGGAGTGAAACCTCCCAGATCACTCAGTGCTTAAACTCTGATTGAGATGCAAGGCTCTTTATGTGATGGTCATTCAAAATGTAACCAGTTTTGCATGCTATTTTGGAATTAGTAGGCCTGTCTGGTTTAGAATTCCATGTGAAGGTTGGCTTGGTAGAAAAAGGATTCCTTTCCCACATAATCTGGAAAGAAGGTGTCATTCAGGAAGTGGATTCAAGGCTGAAAATTAATTCAAATATACTTTTTCAAATATATTGTTTTGTTTTAAAACCAGCTATTTTTACTCTTTAAAACATCTTTGGAGCAGAGCTTCAACAAAACTTGTAGTATATATTTTTTATTATAAATATAGCACTTAATTTTGGTTTTCCAGGTTGAAGTTTAGCGTAGCTGCAGTGTTTCCAGGTTTGAGAGTGTTTACTGTCAATACCTTGAAATATTTTTATTTTCTGAAAAGAGTAGATTTCTTTATATGTGATGTATGCATCACTGCACACTACAGTTTAGTGTCAAGATACTGGAACTGGCTTTAAAGGAGACTCTAAGTACTGGAAACACATTGGTTGTGTTATCGCTCTTCCTAAACAAGTAGCCTATGTTCAGCTTGTTACTGCTGTGACCAGTTTGTGTCTAGATAGCTTATTTAAAAACAAATGTAGGTGGAGTGCCTTTTCTACACTGTATATACCCATTGTGTGGGTCTTTTTGTTCTTCATGTTTGTCCCAAAGATGTGTAAGCAGTAGATACAGTACTGGACCTGTAGGCAGTGAGTCAAAGCAAATAGTGGAATACCAGTTTTATCACTTGACTATTAATCAAAACTTCTTCCTTCCTCTTCATTCCCCAATAAATACAAAATCCATTAATCTCTAAAAAAAAACTTGAAAATTTCTTACATACATTTGGACCTGACTTAGCAAGGGCTAACTCAATAAATCTCTCTAACTTGAGCAGTAGTTGGCCTTGTCCAAATAACAGTTGCTTTTTAGATCTATTCCAAAAAGATAAAGGAGGCACTCCTGTTGTCTGCAGAGAGATTTGACTGAGATATAAAACCATGTCAATATGTTTCAGTGTTATTCACCCACTTACAATGACTGTCAGCAGCTAGTTGTCCATTTTGCAGAAAACCGCATCTTCTTATTTGTCTCGATGTGCTTGTTTCTTCAGGAATTTTATGTTTACAGGGAAGTTTATGAAATGCCTTTAACTTCTAGTGTGTCTTTCAAAAATAAGGGTAATTTACAGACATACAAAACTTACAGTTTGAGAAGTAATGTTGCAGTCAGCAGTGACTGGATTCAAAAACAGTATTCCAGTCCAGATCACAAGCCGAAAGAGTTTCATGTTTAGAGCCTAGGAAAAAAAAAACTTTTGTATACCAGGACCAGAATACCAGTGTCTCCTGTAGTGGTAGTTTAACAAATTAATACATATAGTTATTTCTATGATAATAAGTTTTGTTCTACATAGATACTACAAAATGTAAATTTAAGAGGAAAAACATAGGTTATCAGAGTTAATGCATTCAGGTTTCAGTTAATTGACCCAAACCTAAAATCCAGTAAGGAGACTGTGTCAGCAAGTAGAAAAAGGATTGATTAGACAAGTTAATAGGCAACAGTTTCAGAAATGGATAAAGCAAATAGGCAGGGATGTACTTGATAATATCTCTGTTAAAGCAGTTATGGGTATTGGAAGACTATGATAGGAGTAAACTGCAGAAAGTATTCAGGCTTGCATGCTGTCCATAAATAATTTGTCTTGTTGCCACTGACAGAGGCAGAATACTGTACTACATGGATTGTTGGTTTATCCAGTCAGATTTCTCTTATGTTCTTATGTAAGTTGTTAAGCAGGTTTTTTTTAAGTTTTTAATTAGTAGATTGATCTTCTAATCTCTTTATTATCCATAAAATAACATATATCATATGACATAAACCTGAACCTCTGTATTATGAAGGTGTATTGTTGCTCTGATCTTTGCAACTAAGTAAACATGGTTCAATCTCTTGCATTGGAGTTTTTGTGCAGATTTTAACCTTTTTCTTTGCAAGTCAGGAAAGCTTTTCTGACAAATGGTATTCATTGTGACATTAACTTCTCTCAGAGAAAGTGTCACTTATCCTTCCCCTTTGAATCAGGTGTCATTTGCAAGAATGAACAGGAATGTTAAACCATCTCTGTCAGGTGTTAAATCAGTCCCTGTTTATGCCAGATTTTAATTAAAATGTTATATAAAAGGTAGATTATCCCTTCATTTTTACACTTTTTCTTAAACATCCGAAGAGAAAAGCTAGTGGGGTAAGTGAACCTCAATATCTCCTTCCCAGATTTTTATCTCCTAGATTAAAAAAAAAACAAAGGATAAGGTATGAGGTACTTATTTACAGTGCCTATTGTATCTTGAAGTGTAGAGAGTATTCATTGAATTTAATAGAAAAGAGTAGGGCAAGTTACATAAGGAAGCTCAACTGTGCACGAACAATGCTAAATGTAGGCAGCCATTTAAAAAAACCTCCACTAATCCCTAGAAAGGGTGCCAGGAAGCCTTTGCTGATCAGCATGGAGTAGATGATGTCACAGAACAAATTGGTTGAGTCTAACTGATTGCTGGCTTCTTCATTTGTGTGTCTGAGGACTGACCTCATTCACCTGACTAATCAGCCTAGAAACTTACTAACTTTGAAAGAAGAAGGTAAACACCACTTACACTGCTCTGATCCATTGTCCATTTCCACTGCTGTTGGGAATTTACATTAAATACATTATTAAATACATTTAATTAAATATGTATTTAATTAAAAAGGAGTTCATAAACCTTTTTGTTACATGTGATCAGAGGCAGGAACAAGAGGTACTAGCAGCAGCAGCCACTATGGTATTATGTTCTGTATTAGGTATTGTCAGGGATGGTACTGGTGGCCCGCATACTTTTTGAAGCCAGTTTGTATGTTGCTAGTGGAAAACATGATGCAGTTTGAGAACCCCTAATACAGACTATGTTAACAGTTGGATCTCATGGCACGCTTGGACCTTAAAGATACTGCTTCCAAGATGTTCAGAAACAGAGCAAGCCTTAACCAGGCAATCTAAAAACACAGATTAATAGTATTACTGTAGTTTAAAGATTTAAAGAAAAATACTGTCTTTAATAGAGTGGGAAAAAATATGTTAAATTATTATTTTAAGTTTTAGTCTGTAAGTGAATCAATAACAAGTTGAAAATGAAAGTTAATTTTAAAGATTTTGAAAACTTTGAGCAAAAAATTAAAATGTCTAAATGAAGGGGATGCCACTAACTTGAAAAATCCTTTTCCTGTCTAAAAATTCACTCTATGTATGATGTCTGAGTCAAAAACGTAGTTCCTATTTTACTTCAGTTTCTACTGAAAAGTTAAGGGATTTCTTACAAATTTGATTTCCTACATTGTTTATGGGAACCTGCATAAGTAGAAGAACAGGAAAGCATCTGTAATTTTAATTGCAGGTTAGCTTTTTTACTAGAACCAGACTTTAAAAATTGCTGTTTAATTTCTTTGGAAAGAAACTGAGCCTGGCAATACATTGGTAATACCTTGACATTTCCTTGTAATTAGAAGCATTTTCTTAAAAAGTTTTCCTCAGAGAACTTTTGAAGTTTTTTGTTTGTTTGTTTAATAGTACTGTAATTCCTATTGTTTTTCTTACATTTGTAAAGAAAAAGGCAGATTTGGGAAGGTAATGGAGATATATAATCAGGTAGTCTGCTTTTCAGAGAAGAAACGGACTACTCCCTGGTTTTCCACTGAAGTACAATTTACTTAACAACTTGGCATGTCCAAGGTTCATAGTAATTCCTGAACTTTTAATGTATCACAAGATGTATTTGTTTCCAGACTAGCAACAAAGTTATACTAATAAATCTTTGCCTACATTTTGAAAAAGATATGCCATGTGTCTTACCTTTCTGTTGCTTCTCAGAGGCAGCATATGTACACGTGTAGATTTTTCAATGCTCTGACCAGAAATAATATGGTGCAACGGCACTTTGGTTTTGTTCAACCTTTGTACCTGATGAATAAGCAGGCAGTGTAAAAAAAAAAAAATAATAAACCTAGAAAAACCTTAGCAAAAGATTGACTAGGTTGAGCAACTTCTTATAATCATCTTGGTTTTAATTGGATCTGCAGCCAATAGGGAAGTCTAATAGTAGTGTGCTCAAGTGTCAAGTTCCAGATCACATAGGAAGCACTGAGTTAAAATACCACTGGAAATTTATGAGCAAGTTGGGTTAAAATCAATAAAAGAAATGCTGGAGACAGAAAAAGACTTGCATTTTTTTTATGTGATCAGTCATCAAATGAAGAAAATTTCAAGATATTTGCATACTGAAGTAAAGATCTCTAGTAGATAGCTAAATGTGTTGAATTCTTGTGTTTTGGAAACATCAGCACCAGAGGAGCTGCAGGGTGTGGTATGTAAAGCTCATTATATGCAAAGAGTTATATATAGGCTATATTTCAGGAAGAAATTCTAAAGCCAAATGATACTTGTTCTGATTTGAGAGCATGTCTATATGCAGGTTGAAAAAGGGATTATATTGATACACAAACACTATGCCCAATAATTTTTTTTCTTGTATTAGTGCTTATTCTCTAAGCCTCATTCTGTCCAATGCACAGCATCAAACTACAAAACAATTCAGTCTCCTCTCATTCTCCATTCCTCTCAAATATATGGCTATAGAAACCATTTTACTTCACTATCCGTCTTTGTTGTTATGGCCACTTTGATTTTTTTGCTTTATATCTCTCAACATTCTGCAGCTTTTCTAAACCTCATCCTTATTTCAGCTTCATCAGTAGTATTCAAATTACCTGTGATAATGAATTGTCTTCCTGTGACAGCCATTGCTGATATTTTAATTGCCTCAGAAAATCTAAGAGAAGATGCATCACAGCTAAATCAGACATTTTTAGTCTCGAGGACAAACTCGGTTGCCTTGAAGTATTTAGCCAGGAGTCCATATTACATAAGAAAAGGAGACTTACCTCAGGTAAAGAGGCTACTCTGTAATGTGTCCACACGCACGTTACGTTGGTGGAAGAAGTAGAGTCTCTTTCCTTACTCTATCATGCATACTTGCAGTCTCAGGCATAGATGAGAAAAATTCAGTAGAGCTTGGAGACACCGTTGCCCTCAATGGTGGCAGCTGCTTTGACATGGTGTTTTGGAACACAGGAGAAATGTAGGAAGTGGTATTCTTTTCTCCCTCCCTAAATGCCCCAGTGATCTCCAGGAAAAAGCACCCTATTTGTACTTAAAGACATGCTCCCTGTGATCCGTACTGATAGTCTCTCCAAGTGAATTACATCTAGTGTGGAGATTTATTCTGGAAGTCATCAACCTTAACATTTTCTGGAATTCTTCATTGCAATGTCTCTGTTTTCATTCTGTCATGTCTTCAGTTGGGCTTGATTTGAGAGAAACTGTCACTGCTGAGACCTTGCAACAGCTTTCTTAAGCCCAAATTGAGGGATGAGGAGCCTCCAATAAAGAGGTAATATGAAAGCTCCCAGCCAACACCCTGTTCTGTGCCTTCCAGAGGATTTTGAATCACACTGCTCTCATAGCTTAAGAACACACTTCACTTAAAAAACTACTCCTTAGCATTACTAAGCATAACATAATTATTCATTCATAAACTGAGGTACTTACAGCGAGGGCCTCATTCTTTGGACTGGGACTGAACAAACCATTCTTACTCTCAAGAGCATTTTCATTTAATATCATGTTACAACCATCCAGTATTTCTTGGGCAGTCCCAGTGGGAGATCACCACTTCGATTTGTTTCTTCATCATCAGGCTCCAAAGCATCTTTGCAGCATGGTTTGCTAACCCGGCAGAATATGTATTTCACATCCTCAGATTCCTGGAGATTATAGATCTTTCTTGAAACCAGTTGGAAGACTGGTTACACTTTTGAATCTTTTTTAGAATTCCTCGAAAGTGGTGAAAACTATGTGGAAAGGCTGAGGGAGCTGGAATTGTTTAATCTCTAGAAGAGAAAGCTTAGTGGGTATCTTATCAAAGTAAATACCTGATAGGCAGGAGTAAAGAAAATGGAGCTGGTCTCTTCTCTGTGATGCCCAAGGGCAGGACAAGAGACAATGGTCACAAATTGAAGAACAGGAAATTCCATTTAAATGTAAGAAAAAACTCTTTTTACTGTAAGAGTGGCCAGACATTGAAACATTGCCCAGAGAGGTTGCTGGGTGTCCATCCTTCATTATGCTGACAACCTGCTTTAGGTGACTGTGCTTTCAGTAGTGGGGCTGGACTAGGTGACCTTCAGAAGTCCATTCCAACATCAGCTTTACTCTGCTTCTATGAAATTTTCATTATTCTGTTACCCTGAGATTATCCTTATGCAGTTCCACTATTTTGCACCATCTTTTAAGCCCCAGGGCATTCTTGGCTTCAATCATTGATCTGATAGTGTCAGTTACGCAATTTTAAATTTTTGGCATGTTGCAACTCAGGAAGTGTTAATGAAAAATACAAGAAAAATAAAATCTGAAGGAAGGTATCCAGCTAATTTTGCTGTTCTTAATAGCAGAAGTCACTCTGGAAACAAGCAAATAGTTTAAATTACCATTCTTGAACTGTGAAGGGAAGGAAGGTATACTCTTCAGGGTCTCAGGAGCTTTTGTTAATTTCCTTTATCTTTAGCTACATTATCAAATTCACTCTCTCGCTTTCAGGAATTTCATAGAAATTACTAGACATTACATGAAATAGTGAGAACAACTCTTTATGCCTTCCTTGATTCTGCTAATACATTTGCTTGTAGTTTACTATAGCTGCAGTGGTAGAAAAGTTTTTATGGTTGCAGCCCATTGATTTCCTAACGAGATTAAAGTCATGAATCAAGAATGTCAGAAATGGCTAATTTCTTAGTTCTTGCATGGCTAAGAAGCTCCACACTGTTTAAGCCACTTTCCATTCTTAAGGATTCCCACAATTTATTGCTAAAAGAAAGTCATCTTACCATATAGTATGCTTTATTTATGTGCATTCACAAATCACATACAAGCTTCTTTACTTCAAATTGCCTGTTCCTGTTCCAGGAATTCACTGATTGACAGCAACTGAGAGGGAGTAGTATACTTTTGCCAGTGTTGGGGACAATGTAGGTAGACAGGGTGGGAGTGTTAGAAAGTACTATGTGGGTACTGTAAGGGCAGAGAATTCTTCATCTTCTGCATTCCATGGTGTGAATTTTTATATAGCTGATAAAACTCCAAGAAAATTAGAGATAAGTAGGTAACTCCTTTTTTTTTAGAGTCTATGCAGTTTTTGTGTTAGATGATCATTTCGGTGAGGTTGAAGGAATACCAGAGTTTGATATGGGTTCTTAAAATAAATATCAACCAATAAAACTTACAAAAATGTTCTATTTTTACAGCACAGAAAAGTTAATTCAAGCTGTAGAAGAAGATATTGAACATGAAAAGGTTGTAGCAGATGACATAATAAAAGACATGTCGCAGGAAAAACAAGCTAAATATATGGAGATGAAGGCTGCAAATGAAAAACTCTCCCAGGTTGGTTCGTTTCATTGTACTGGCTCCATTGGTTCCAGATACAATTTAAATGTTAAAGAGCTTGAGAACAGAGTAATATAATGAAAAAGCTTGCAGGTACCTTAATCAATTTTAGAAGTGCCTGAAAAATAAATAGAGCAATTGACTAAAACCATAATTTTCCTTTTAAATTTGGGGACTGATATTCAGATTTTAAAAGCCGCTATAGTGCTTAGACGTTTCATCATGTGTAAACAACAAGCAAAAGGTAAAAACCAAACAAACCAGCAATTTTTTTAGTTCACATGAATAGAAAATTTTCTTCCTGTGTACAAAACTGAATCTGACTGGAGTCTTTTGTTGTTCTTGTTGTGTGTCTGAATGTCTCAAAGGAATGAACCAGGCTTTATAAAATTTTTGTGACTTCAATAATCCTAATGTTAACAAAAACAGTAAGATTTCTAGGTTTCCTGGGATCATCTAGCTTCAGGCATACAGTCTTAGAAGGTTTCTCTGTATAGTCTGTATATACATCTTTTGAGGCCAGTGCTTCCTAGCTGTTTTAGGATAAGCTGAATCACTAGTCAGAGCCTACCGTCTCTTTCTGGACTATGAAGAAACTGGGGGGAGTAGTTGACATGTTAAGATCTGACTTTAAAATTCTGAAATAGAAATGATAAATTCCACGCTTGATACTGATTTTGACAAAAATACTGGGAAAAGGGCAAACATTTTTTTGTTTGTAGCCCAACTGCAAATAAGAATGATACAAATCTATTGGAAAAGTTGGATGCTGAAAGTAAGCAGATATTATATCTGAGTTACTTGGAGAAGGTGGACACAGTCTTGTCTTTTAAATTTTTAACAGCAGCAATGAGGTGTTTTGCAGCATTTTATAATACTAAGTTGCATAAAAAAATTAATCTCATCAAGTAGTAATTTTTATCTGACTTTTGCCTTTTTTTCCTCTTTAGGAATTGGTTGTTCAACAGCAGGAATTGGATGCACTAAATGTAAAGGAGGAGGCTCTAAGAGCTGTATGTATGATAACAAGTGATGTCTGTACCAATCTGCACTGAACTTTAGAGTGAAAAATAATACAGTAGAAAAATACCTATAATTTTTCTCCCTAAATTTTCATATATTGTAGGATCATGACCTAGAATGAGAAGGCAAAACTGCCTCTCTGTATGCCACCAAAAATTTCTAATCAGTTGTGATTAAAAATTGTTTTTGTTAGATGCCAAGTACAAAATTTCGATAGCAATAGTGAGGTTTCCTAGCTTTAGTTACTCATGTGGTTTCATGTGTTTTGTGTGACATTTGATTGATTTGGAATTACTCTGAAGATAACTGAAATTATCATTCACATCCTTCTTACGGATTTGTGAGACCTAATTTTTCAATATGTTTTCAGCATTCAGGATGTGTGAGAATAATTGTCTTGTTCCACTTTCCATTTCAAAAGCAACTGACATTTGCAGCACAAAGTGGTACTTGCTAAGATATTTTTTATCCCAAATACATACATAAGCACACACTTTCAATACACAGTCATATTGCTCGATTGAGGAGAATTTTCTCATATTGTGTATTTCATGGATGAAAGGATCTATAAGCTGAAACATACAGTCATTTATATATTCAGAAAGCATATTTTTTAAATACTACTAGACATTTTTCCTGTCCTTTTGAATACTGTATATGGTTTGTGATCCCGTAGAAATGATGAAGTAGTTAATCTACTCAGAAAATTGGTCTGAGGATGAACTCATAAAGCAAGAAGTAGCTGACTGGAATATTCCATTCCAGAAAATGCAATATTGAGAATACGGATTGTAAAGTTTGTTGTTTATACTGTCTCTGTACTGTTTGTAACAAATACACTTCACTTTCAATGTATCTATAAGTGCTGCCTAACTAAAGCATAATTTCTACAATGCTTGCCTGCCATCTGAAAATAGCAAGTAGGTGTTTGTTTTTCCCAACAGGAAATAGCACACTCCCAAGTGAAACAGGAGGCTGTGCAGCTGTGTGAAAAGCTCCATGAGCTTGAGGAACGTCGAGATCAAATGATTTCTGAGGATAAGAACATGGAATCTCCACAGGAGGAAAGAGAGAGATTACTAAAGCAGGCAAGAACATAAAATGTTATCATGTAAATATTCTCTGAGTCAGTATTTTAAGGGATGATAATATTTGAAAATACTTGGGTTTGAATGTTGCCTTCATTTGGTCTTTTAGCAGCACAAATCATCTGAAATTAAGAACAGTTAATGAATTGACTGGATGGGATGTTTCAGGTTCAGCCAAAGGAAAATTGGCATAGTTAGCTTTTCAGCTGGTAGACTTGTCCAATTCATCAGTCATGTTGGTATGGGAAAACTGATCCTATTGAACCATTCTATAACGTAACTCCAGACAGTGTCCTTGTGGGGTACTACACAGGCATACTAATCCAGGAAAAATTTAGTTTATAAAGGTCCGTGCTGTGTTATGTCGCTATCCATATATACTATATGGAATATTGACTGAATGACATTGATAAGTTTGACTGTATTGAGAAAGCAGGAGAACACATAACACTTAAATCATATCACTACTTCTCTTCAATGAGGAGCTGTTGTTGGATAATGTGACAGCAAGTTTGTGATTTCATATACTGAGTTTCTGTTCCCTGTCTACTGAATTAAGAAATCTGTTTTGATTTTCCTTTTTTCATTTTTAGATTTGATTTCATATGTTAAAGTTGTTATACTTTTTTATAGGTTAAGGACGATAGTCAAGAAATAGCAAGCATGGAAAGACAGTGAGTAATCCCATTATACTGTTGCTACAAATTACATTTAGACCTTAAAGACAGGTAGTTGAATTCCATCAGATATTTCTATGGACTTTGAGAACATCACCATATTTTCAAGCCTGTGCTAGTGTTAACCTTTCACAGAGAAGTGTTAACCTTTCACCTTTTTGAAGATTTGCCAGAAACTCTGGTAAATGTTATAATAAACAGTAAGGTATTGGGGGGGGGTGGGGTGGTAAAACAGTATAATTTTTTTTTTTATTTTGAGCCTTTGATTTTTATCTCTTTACAGAAGAATTGAGATAATTTCTGAAATCTCCTAGAAACAATTTTAAATTCTTTTAAGCAGTATTCCCAACTGTAATCATTGGTTTAATTTTTAATGCATTGACACCTTTGACAGGATAATAAGTTGTTTAACAGAATTTTTTGAAAGAAACAATAACAGAGAATTATATTTGAGAATTTACATAGAAATGTTTTTAAGCAGTTGATTATGAATACAATGTTTTTGTTACTGGAATTTAGGGAACACGTAGGTAATTTTTAAGGAACTACCTGTTGTAGTTTACCACTTATGTTGTACCTATGCAAAGCTGTATAGCAACCAGCAGAGGGACCAGTTGAATAAGTTAAGAACTACTGACGACTCAACAAAAAATGTTTTTAATAAAAAAGAGCAGCAGTACTTATATTTAATAGATATAGGGACTAAAGAGACATATGCTTTACATATACTTCTTACAGCAACAGCAATCCTCCTGATACTGTTTTGGTTTTGAAAAACTTAGGTTTGCCATTTTTATTCTTGATTTTTCCCTCCATTTTTGTCTAAAAAAATTAAGTATTTTACAACACATTCTTAACCTTGGATTATCTATTTGTCAGGCTGACAGAAGTAAAAGAGAAAACAAACCATTTTAAAAAGGTCATTCAACGACTTGATATGGATCTGGAGAATTATCAAGGTAATATAACTATATTGTAGCAAACTATGCACAGCTGCATCTGTTCAGATTATAACATACTGTTATGGGCATTAGTTGCTTGAATCGTTTAGGCTTATGCACTTCACTACTTCACTATGAGAAGGTTTTGTGTCTAGGGGTGCAGACTTCTCTTTTCAGATGTAAGAAACAGGGAGTACCCCCCATTAGTGGCACATTCATCAAGTTCTTACTGAATAGTAAAACTACCATATAAACTAATAGTAAAGCTGTCTGGTTTTCTGTCCCAATTTTATTTTTAGGACTACTGGAGCAATAGAAGTTTCTCTTACTGGCAGCATTGCAGAACCAGCTCGGCTTTAGAAAAGCTTTTATTTATTTTACCCTTTACATGATCTGATACATGTGGAATTGAGAATGTTTAATAATAATGTGTCAAGCAGACAGAATTCCATACTATTTATATCTGTCTTTGAAACTTCTTGGGTTGATATTTGAAAGAAGAGTTTGGGAGCTGCTTACAAATGGCATTAGCTTAGAAACTTACCTCCAACAAACACCTGCTGTAGTATATTAGTCTAGGTGAGGTTGGGATTTGTCTTAGAACTGAAGTTATGGTTCTGGAGGACGTAACTTAGTTTGAGCATAGGCCCTCAATGGCTGTGGAAGATTCTGTTTAAAATGGAAATTCATCCCACAGAAAACCTTCTAATTACAAGGAATCGTGTTTAGATAGGAGTGACATAAATACGTGCATACATTCTGGAAAACCTTGTAAACAAGTTATTTTAATTCTATAGGAATGATAATTAATGTGTTTGTGTCCTTTTTACTTTATACCTTTTCTTGGATAATCAGTATAAAATTTAGCTGTAAATTTCTTCAAGGTGAACAAATATTTCTAAAATTAGCCCTAAATAAATGTTTGATACATCTGTTTCTCATCTTTTACGTTACAAAATATTTCGTATTTCTCCAGATACTTCATTATTTTTGTGTAAAAAATTTATTAAGACTGTTTGATTAGCTTTCTTGTTTCCAGATAGTATCATTGCTAACTTTACTATCCTGCTTTAATTTTTCCTTTTTGTTTGGCTTGCAACTCTTTTTTTTGTATCTTCGGAGAAATGCAGAAGGTAAGAAGTTAGTTGCTTTTTGCATTTTATAGTTAGGTTTACACACACAATCATTCATTGCTGGACTGATGTCTTTCACTGTTCTAGGAAAAAACCTCTGTTGAAGACGAGGGTTTAAAGCATATGTAGGAGAAAGCACATGCTCTCTGTCGCACATGCTATCTGTCAACATAGCAGAATGATCAGGATATTCAGAATAAAGTTACCTTGTGATGTAATATAGAGGGAATTGTACCTGTTGGTATAACATAGAGCGAATAAAGAAGATACTCATAAGGAGTAGCTTTAAGACACAGAAATCTAATCTTCCAGTGCCCTCTTCTCTAGTGAATGGAGAGAGAATCCCAAAGGGCCATTCATACTTCTGCTCTAAATCCAAATCCTGGTGTGTCCTTGAGATTCCTGTCCTACCTCCCTTCCTGTTCAGCTTACTTCTGGCTCAGTAGTTAAACTGTTTATTACAAAGCATTCACAAAACTTTACCTCCTAAAGTTTTTTAGTGAAATTTAAGGTAAATTGGCCAGTAAAAAAAAAATTACGACAAATTATTATTTTAATGTTTCAGGATAAATATTTCAGTGCTAGGAACACTATTGAGTAGGAAAAACCAAATAAACAGACCATAAATAGAAACAGCTATTTTTAGTTTTCACTTCAGAAAATCTAAGTAAAAAACTCACCCACTTATATGTTCAGTATATTAGTTGCCTTTAACTGATTAGTCAAAATCAACATTAACTCATAATGGAATAGACTTAACACTTCATAAATTGCATGTGAGGTTACAATATAGATGTAACAGTGCCATATTTTGAAGAAAACTTCTCTGTAAAGACATTTTAAAGGTAGTGGGTTTTATTTCAAATATTTTTTCTTTGAACACTGGGCAGATGATGTCGCTCCCTGTTTCATGGCTCATTGTAACTAGACTTTTCAAGAGTAGAACAGAGTTATTAAGTATTGGAGACTTGCCTTGCAAAATGAAAGAGAGAGTCCAGCAAGGAACAAAACCACAGCTGCAAGGAAGCTGAAGCAGAATCACAGTCCCTTTGGGCCCACTGGTGTTCTTATTGTTTGTATATACTAGATAAAAAGGAAAGCATGGGTGTGTACAAGTAAAAAGACCTGGAGAAATTTGCTTGCTCAGTTATATCTGTACTACTTCATTCTTTTTTTTAATATTCTTAAAGTTACAAGATTATGCTGAAAATTAATCAATGAACAAGACTCAAACAATTAAAACTTCAAATGTTCAAAACTTAAATTTATTCTTAGGAGCTGAATTGTCTCATCTTCTTGAAACTTGTGACAAGTATGTCAGATCTCCCACTTTACTAGTACATTTTAATTAAGAGCTAGTTATAGTCAGTAGTTGGATTTAAAGATGGAGTGAATTATGTATTGTATGCTATTCATTACTCCTAATACCACTATAAAGAATGTATATGGACATGTTCTTTTAAACTTAATTGTGGAAAGCTTTCTGTGCATTTTATTTTCCTATACCATTACTTGTACAGTTTTCCTTTTTGTTTCCCTGAGACTGTCACACTGTTGCTTACAGGCTGCATATCCTTATGAAAGTCCAATCTAATACGTGAAAGTGCCACTGAAATGGCCTATATGTTAAACAGAGCTGCAGAAAGTTTTAACTAACCATGGTGCCCAAATACACAAAACCATTTGTTCTCTATTATTGAAATTCACCTAACTTCAGAAAAATCCTATGAACTTCTTTTGTTCAAATGAAGTATTTATCCCACTCTTATTTATAAAAAATTCTAACCTCTAACAGGTTCTAAAAATTACATTGGCACTGATTTATTAAGCTATTTTTTTTTTTTAATATAACTGTGTAACATAGTCAGTTGAAGTGACTACATTAAATGACATGGGATGAGTCCATGGGATGAGTAGTTTCTAGGCATGTAGAATTTTTATTTTTAAAACTGACATTTTGCCTACCCAAAGAAATCCAGGACTGAGACAACATAAAGTAAAATCAGTGTAACATCTCTTCCAGGAGAGGAAAATTGGAAATACAAGGAGCTGAAGAAGAAGGAAGAAAGCATGGACAGTAAGTTGTGCAGTATACTTAATTAGGCCTAATTGCACTAAAATACAGTTTTTCTTTTCTTGTTAACACTCAGTTAATTTAGACCTGAAAAGAACTGATGTCCTGATGTTTGCATAAAGTTTCTGTGATCTACCTGAGGACAAGATAATTGATATCTTAGGACTTACAGGACACTCACAAATATTTGGAGCATCTTTCAAGGCTTTTCATCAGACCTTAAAGGTCTTAGGAACACAGCTTTATTTTATGAAAGCAAGGCTGAAATTAATTTTAAAATTAATTTACATAAAAGATATATAAAACCATCTGATCATGTCTGATTAAAAGCAGAACTACAAAATGGATGAGCATAGACATCACATAATTCTTTAAAATTAAGGTTTCTCATATTTGTTTATTCAAGATGAATGCTACTAAAACTTTCTTCCATATTAAAAGGTTCTAATGTTGTAGAGACCTCAGCAGCAACTAACAGGATGAAAACAGAACGGTTTATAAAATATGCCCTATTGCTAGTATACTGTAGTAAGCAGCTTACAAAAATAGGTGGTCTTACCCAGCAAAAGGGGAAAATGATCACTAAGTAAGTTGTGAAGGCCAAGGTATATAATACTACTCTAAAAATGTTCAATATAACTTATGGCTAGTGTGATACTGAAAAAAACATCTCAGCTGACAATAAGGAAACATGTATAAGGGTGTACTTAGAATTTCTGCGTTTTCAAATTACCTGATTTCCTGAGAAGTGGAAGGACAAAAGCTCGCTTGATCTAGATTTTCAGTACAAATACAGACCGTAAAAGCGGGGCCTCGTGATCCTTCTGACTTTTTGGGTTTTCGTTCTTCTTCTGCCATCATCAGAGGATATTGGTGCATATATGTGGAGGATAGAAAAGAAGTAATACACAAATAGTTGCAGAAAGACTTCAGGTTGGTTACTAGAAAAAACTTTCTAACATTAAAACTCACCAAATGTTGGAATAGATTGTTCAGGAGGATTGTAGAGTATCTATCATGAGCTGTCTGTAAGAAGAGTATAGACAAACATCTGAATTACTCACATACAGTTGATTTTGTCCTGGAGCAAGTGAATTAATTAGATGACCTCTTGCAGTCTCTTCTATTCAATTTTTTATGAATCTGTGAAACACGTAGTGCTCAGATGAAACAAGGTCAATCAGACAGGTGTAATTGTTGCTTTCAGAAAGACAGTGAGATGAGATGTAAATATGGACCTTGCTTAATGTTTCTAAATAAATTAAAGAACGTTTGAAAAAACCACCTAAAATGGTCCAGAATGCCAAAGGAGAAAAACACTTGTAAAATAGTATAGGTACGATTGTTAGGTCCTAATTCCACTGTTTCAGGCTCAGTTTTGTAAAATTATATATTTGTGGATGTAACACGCTTTAGTTTTGTTCTCATTTCATATTTATGAATGTGTGAGAATGCTTTTGTTTCATCAAGGTGCTTTTATTTCACTCCTCTGCCTTCCCTACCTATATGCTTTGGAAGATTCAATATTCTCGTTGCCTACAGCTTCATGGGAAGCAAATAAGTAAGTTTGTCAAGATATGGCAATGAACTTGTTTAAGACCTCCTGCTAAGATACATCAAAGGCCATGGCATCATCTGTTATGTTGAAAAGAGGAAGCTTAGACCCCCACAAGAGACAGATGTTAATGAAGCCTTTGCTCACCACTAAACAGTTAAATGTAATTGAAAGTTTTGTGTTAGGTTATCTGAGTGATTCTGTTTGTAAAAATTACCCACATTTTTTTAAACAAAAAAGGAAAGAACAAATATTTTAAACACAAAACATTAAGTGAGAATTTCGATACTATTACTTTCCATACTTTTCTTAGTGTAGAAAATTCCTGTCTGTATTTCACAGCAACAGGTGCTATGAAATATCCAGTAAGTGACCTTTGAGGAAGGAGCTCTTTTTTGGAGCTGTCGTTGTTGCTTCCCTTATTAAAGTATAATTGTGCAATCCTTAAGATAAAACAAGACAAGTTCGTTCTGAAGGAAAAGAACATCACAGAGAAAATAAACTTCCCTTTCTAAGGATAGCTTCATTTGCAGCCTGGGTACTGGAGAAAAACAGACCTGGCAATGATGTTATTTAACACTTGGGACCTGACTAGCTTTGTTTCAATTGCAGGCTATTTAAGTTTTGGTTTTAACTATGTTTCTGGTTACTGGTTCACAGCAGTGTTGGCAAAAGATAAACCTTCTTACCTTCTTGACAAGTACTGTTCTGTGCAATTACAAGTCAGTGTCAGGTGGACTGAAACTTTATTTCAGCTTTTTTGAGCTAACTGAATCTGCATCAGAACTAGTCATTATTTTTAGCAATCAGCTGTGCACATTACAAATATGTTGTCTAATGCCATTTATGGACCTCTGAGAATTCCGTGTGTCTTTCATCCTGAAATCTCTGCCTCAGAGATAGTCTTTGTAGTGACTTAGTATTGTCCCTTGGTTCCAATAATGCACATTTTTCCCTCTAAAATTTTTAGAAACTGTACTCTATGAAGCATCTGTTTTACCTCTTTCATGGACAGCATTACAGATTATGTCAGATATTACGAAGTTTTCTTACCCATAAATGTTTTATTTCTAAAGAATTTAAAAATTTGATTTTTTAAAAAGATTCTGGATGCTCTGGGATCTGCAATTCTCTAGTCAGTCCTAATCTCTTCAGGATTTGTATTTCCCTCAAGTAGTTCCTCCTGTCATCTTTCACTCTTCCCAAATAATCCATCTTGGATTTACTATTATCTAATCCTTCTTGCCCAAACAAGCACTTCTCCCCTTTTTCATCCAGCTAGGAAGTTTGCAAACTCTTACATTTCCTGAGTGCTCCTGTATATATAAGCCATGTTTCAGGAGGAGACTCAGCAGAAGAGGGATGACACATAACTTGTAGCCCTGGGTGGCATCTTGATGGACCTCTGACTTCCTTGTGATGTGTCCAGCACCTTTTTTTCAATGTGTCTGTCACCAGGAATACAGTGTAGTATGCCAGGGACACAACTAGAGAGTGCATACCACCATTACAACTGTCTTGTAAGATTCAATTGAACACTTACTAGAATGAGTATAAATTACAGATGTAGCAAAGGGACATCATACAGAAAGAAAGAGATGATACCAGGTGAATACTGGTCTGAGGTCCATAGCAGTGTTAGGCATTTAGTCCAGGCCATTAGAGGTAACGAAGTCACAAGTTTCCTTTATATAGTAGCCCATTTTGATAGCTTTCAGAAAAATGAAGACCAATAGCTGCTGGGACAAGCATTCAGAAAGGTGTCAGAAATGATGGTGGTGAAAATCCTTTCCCATTGGGTGGCAACTCTCACCTAAACAGTATCCAAGAAGGTGGTGACCTCATGTCATTAATCGGTCAAATATGTATCTCTCGAAAAATTGTCCTCTTCTTCATTCCAACCCATAAGTTGACAAATTTCAAGGACTCTACCACCTGTCTCTTGAATAAACTATTAAAGTAAGCTGTCTGAAATTGTACAGCTTATCAATTTAATATGAAGTTTTCACTGGAAACAACAAGGGCTTGTGCAGTACCCACACAAAGATCAGCCTTTATCGTGTTTGTTGATCTCTAGATTTTCTTGAGACTTTTGAAGAGGTGAAAAATCAGGAATTGGAACGAAAGGCCCAAACAGAAGCCAACATTGTTGCACTTCTGGAGCACTCAAGCAGGGTAAGTGCATTTCCCTTCTCTTGTGGCAAGCTACGAATTAAGAAGCACAGAACAGGAGAACAAATAGATAAAGAAGGATGGTTATTTTCATGTGTTATCCAGTCAATATCTTCATAATAATATCTTAAGAGGATTAACATTAAACCATGTACAGCTGTAGTTCAAAAAAAAAAAAAAAAGAAAAAGAAAGATTTAATTTGTCTTTATTTCTGGGGAAAGAGTTTTGAATATTAGATAATACTTGTGACCAGAATAAAGGATATGTTCACATAATTGCATAAGTCATCATCATTGCTATAATGAACATTATTCCATTCATGATAAACATTTCAGAATACTGCAAAGAAAACCTCTGCAATATTTTGGTTCCTTAAAGTCTACAAGTCTCAGTTCTTGGGTATTCTGTCAGTACTATTAAGTAACTGACAATATTCCAGTTATCTCTCTCATCTACTAAAATTATGTCTGGAATACCCTGCTGTGTAGTATTTGATGTAATCACTTTAGAAATTGTTCCTATTTGCAGTCTGCCATTTTTTGCACTTTCAAAACATTTTTTCTTTTAACATTTTTGGTTCCCATGGATTTTTTTCTTATGGAAATCTTCCAGCTGAGTAATACTTTGATTATATCATCACATAATTGTCTTCTAACTCTTTCAGTATGGCATACCATAGGTATGCAATAACACTTACTTTAGAAGAGATTGATATGGCAAAACATACTTCCTGTATTTTTGTTGCATCTTTACTGGCCTCTCAGTACATCTTTTATCAAAAGTTGACAGAATGAAAATCATTCACATTTAAATCACTTCAGATTACTTCCAATATTTTCAGTCTTCATAGTAGAAAAGGCAAATAATAGATAATGGACTAGAACAGGAGAGTTTTTTACTTGCCCAGTTACCATTTGTTGGTTCAAAGATACAACATGATCTCATTATTGTCTTTGGTAACACACAGAATGTGAATCATATGAAACAAATTTCATCTGTTACCAATCAAGAGCTGAAGATTATGCAGGAAGACCTCACTTTCAAATCAAATGAAATGCAGAAATCACAGAGCACTGCTAAGAATCTGCTTACAGGTGAGATCAGCAATGAATTTTCAAATTAATTCCTTAAAAAAGTTAAAATAACCTGAGATTTTACACTAATAAGTGCAAGATCAGTGATCTCCAAATACTAAATTACAAATACAGTGACAAGTTGACAGATAGAAACTCTTGTGGCTAGCAAGATATTTATATTCCTCAGGAGTATTTAACTTACTAGTATCAGTAAATGATCAGCTTCCTTACACAAATATATGTTAAGCAGATGCATTTTAATACAGGGCTACAAAGTTGTTGAGCTAGAAGTTTGACTTTACTAATATTCCCCTTGAAACAAACATTTTTCACAATCTTAAAATAGTGTTTAATGAATTGAAGTAGATACTTCCACAGCTATCTAGCCATGTATTATTTGTAAATGTAGTTCTTAGTATCACTTACTCGTGGTTTGTGCTTTTCTAAAGGACTATGTACCATGGGAGAGTAACTGGCAACAGCAGCTCTCAAATTCTCAGGCTTTGATTCTGCAAAGTGAATATTCATTTTGACTTCATTTTGGAAATGCTCAAATACTGAAAATTAAATGTAAGAATCTTCAGGATCTTGCCTGTAATTTCAAAAAGCAGACATTATTTTTCTTTCATTTCCGTAACAAGTATCTATTTAGTTCTTTATTTGCACTGTTTATAGTGGAATTGTTCTCATAATTCTAAGCCTTTGCCAATATCATTATTGGTTCAGCAAGCCTTTCCTTGTTTGTTTGGCTGAAAGGAAGGGGCAGGAATTAAGAACCATAAATCATTTTGTTAGAAGGCTATTACGTGCTGTACTTGGTAGTAATTTTCAAAATAGGAGCCTGTGTTGTAACTTTAAAGCAGTTATGTGCAAATAAGAAATTGTTATGCACAGAGTGTTACAGGAATTGATTGTTGTGTGTTTGAACATTTAATATTCATTTCTCTGCAAATACTCATTTTGCAGTCCTAGTGTAGTTTAAAAAGCTGGGCCGTACATTACAAGTTCAAATATCACTTCTTGCTCTTTTGTAAGCATCAATCCTTATTACTTCACAATATAAGGATGTTCTGGAAGCACATAGCACTATGGAGACATCACTGAAAGACATATTTCTTTGCAAGGGGAGAGAAGAAAATTACAGTATATAATTTTCAGCAGATCATTTAAATGATTCATAAGTAAATTTCTGAAAGTAAGGAGTCACAGATACTGTAATAAACAACTTAAGTTTCTTTCAAAAGTACAGTGAATGTTCAGTTTGCACAGTTGAAGTTCTTCCTAACCCTTGAGTTACACTACAGTCATCTTCAGGATTCTTTTGTTGTGATTAAAGTCTGGATTTCCATATTTTCTTGCCATAATAAAGATATTAAAAGTCCACCAGCAGAACCCTTAAAAAAAAAATAAAAATAAAAAAAAGAAGAAAAAAATTAAAAAAAAAAATAAAAAAAGAAGAAGAAAAAAAAAAAGAAAAGGAAACCATGAAGAGTAAACAAAAGTGCTGATGGCATAGTTTCCCAAAAACATTTCCCTGGGTCACTGTAGTTTGGTCTGAGAGTTTGCTACTGTGTACACACTCCCTGCTAGACGCTGCAACTTCATGGCGTATCAGAAGGAACTGGGCTGCATCCTCTTCCTGTCTCTTCCCCTAGAGAAGTTTTGAGTTTTTTACTTTTGAGTTTTTTTCACTGAGGCTGTTGCTGGATAAGGATAAAATTCACCCTTTCCACTTTCTTCCCTTTTCTCCAGAAAGTGTAAATGGATAGGGAGTAGCCCATTGCTGTCTCACCATACTTTTTATCTGTGTATATATATAGAACAGTCTAAAAATCCTTTCTAGCTTTTAGGCATTTATGTTGTTAATAATCTTTACATGTAGAATAAATCCCAATTAATCAACTATGTATTATTTTAAAATAACAAAATATAAATATTAGAACAACCATCTAAAAAGCAAAAATTCTGTGATTAGGCCTAAATAAATCCTTAAGAAAATCTAAAGTGGTTTTCTGCCATTTCTCTCCAATTTTAATTATTTTCATTTTATAGTTCTATTTTTTACTGATTTTAATGTCCAAGCCCTGATTTATTAAGGTCCCTTGAGCATTTGTCTGTCTTTAAACCACAGTGACATAGGAACAAGAGAAGTAGAGCAGTGGTCTGTTCAGTTGTGGTTTAGGATCTGACACTGACCAACACCAGGAACTTCAAAGTGAAACTATGGGCAGTTATGACATATTCTAGACTGAGGGAAAGTGTTTTCTTAAGCCCTTTAAGGTAGAAAGCAGCATAAACATTGAATCACAGACATGCAATGCAGTTCCAAATATTTTATTTTTAAATACATCTTTTTACCGATATGGAATTTTTTCTTATTTATATAAATGCTCTTTGCACATACAGCACCCTTTCAATCTTAGCTTATGGAAGTGTGTTCCTCAGGATAATTACATATTGTACACAAAAACATTGGCTTGTCTTTTTTTTTATTTTGAGGTTCCTAATGAAATCAACAAAGGACTCTGTAATAAACCATAAATGTTCATTAAAGCAAATGTTTCACTCTAAAAAATGAGTATATGGCATAAATACACAAGAGGAGAGATGAATACCAAAATCTTGCTATGAAAGGGTTTTGATCAGGTGAGATTTTCCCAAGTAATTCCAAGGAAATCATACCCACAGGTTTTGGAAAGGTGAAATCTCCCTCTGTCACATATGCACATCCACTCCCTCCTGCCATAAAGATCTCTACTGCCTTGGTTAAGTTGGGGGGAAATTTTCCTACCCTTTGTCCAGGTATTCAGCACAAATCTGAGCATGTGAACAAAATATACAGTCTATGCCAACAGAAGTTTCTTTGTGCTGTCTCGTCCCTCCCCATATCCAATTCTACAAGAATGTAGAAAAAAATCCTGCATTATTTGTGTTATTCTTTTGAGTTAGACGCAGCTCTGAAACATAAGATTATGTAGCCATGTATTTAAATGTTCAGGAACGTGAAGAAAATATGTCAACAAGGCTGCAGAAAACTATCCAAAACAAGTATAGCCACACCCAGTCCTTCCATGCTCAAAGTGGCAATTTATCCCCACACCTGGATCAAAGTATATTTTTTATTTTTTGTGTCTTTATTGTGTCCTCTCTTAAGCATCTCGTGTCTGAACAGTTTGAGTCTTTAGATGTGTCTTCATACAAGAATCCATCCATACTTCTATCTCCTTTAATTACCTGTATCTCTGCTGTCTCTTTATAATGGATTGTCAGAAGTAAATACTGTATATTGTAGCACATGCTGATTTTGTAAGCTGTGACAGTTCTTATTCTGTGGAGATATGGAAGTGTTTTCCTGTACAGAGTGAATGTTTAAAGCAGATTTGAGTATTTACTCTCATAAAACTAAGTCTTATCATATACAAGTGACATAAATAAAAACTATGTAATGCTACAAATGAACAAAAATAATTTTTTAAATTGTCTGCATTATTGCAGTCAACTTTTTGTAAGATATCACCACTGCTTTAAGACTTTAAATTGACTGGTGCTATAAACAACTTTAACAACAGAAATATCACACTGTGATGTAGAAAATCACCACATTTTCATTACTCACAAAATATGATACAGTAATTGTAATATAAGAGTCTGACATAGGGGATGATTGTGAAGATTTTTTTTTTCTTTCATTCACATTAACATTCCCATGAATATCAAAATCAGAAAGATATGCAGGAGCTTTTTGTATTGCTTAAGTATAGCATAAACCTTTATATACTGGGCAATGTATTATGAAATAAAAAGTACTGTTAATTAGAGATTGTGTATCTGGTGATCTAGAGAGTCAAAAACTGCAGATGGACCTACAGAAGATGGAACTCTTGGAGGGCAAGATGGTTGATGAACTGGCTTCTCTTAAAGACAAAATTGAACAAACAAAAGTGGAGTTGGAGGTCTATGGTAATTTGCCAGCTCTGAAAGCATCAGGAGAAGAGAAGAAAAAGGTAATGAAAGGAATGAAACGGATTATACACAATTTGTGTGGGTTTGAGCACCTAATGGAGGGGAATCCAGGTCTATGACTGGGAATCCTGACTGACAGCTGGAAACTGGGCTTGCACACCAGCACAAATGAATCCAAATGCTTCTCTGCTTACATATGTGACTTATTAACTGGGTACATGTAGCAGGCTTTCAGCTGGATACCTTTTGATAACTTCCTTGCACAAAACTTCCCATTTATTTTAGTAATTCATCTGAACTTTTCTGCTGTAACTTATGTCTATCCATAAGTTTGAATTTAGCAATCTAACCACAGGACCCAAACAGAAGAAAAATCTATCTTGCATGTATTTTCTCTAAGACAAACTCCATCTAAAGCACTTCCCATTTCATTTCTGAGAAATCTGCAAATTCTTGACATCAGCATTCCCATTTGTGCTGATATAGTATGATCTATGCCTACAACTTGGTCATAACCATTGAACAGTATCTTTAGGACAGAGCATGCATTGCTCCAGAAAAGCCTTATGAGTTCTTTATGCATGTGATCTCTTTCTGAAAGGAAGAAAAAGTAACATCTTGAAAGCTGAATTAAAATAATTTGTCTGTAGTCCACAGCAAATGAACTCATCTGTTAATCGGTTTGTACTCTTTTGGGTTTTTTCCAACTAGAGACTCCAGGATGACAAAGAAAAATTAACAAAACGTAGCCATGCTTTCAAAAAAATAATGGAACACTTGAATACAGAGTATGAGACAGTAAAGAAAGAACTGCAAGAGAATGAGACACATTCTCAGGTACAGCTTAAGCTACATATTATATCTTCAGTTGTTTCTATTGCAGTTTTGGTTTTCTCATACACATGAAGCATTGTATGGATGGAATCAGTTTATTCCTTCTCAGGCAGTTTTGAAAGTTATGTGTTGTAAATGCATAGGCATATTTTCTGTTTTCAAACAGAAGTTAATATTGTGCCAATAAATTTCTTGTAAGCTTTGGATTTCAGAGTTACTAGGCAGAGGTATTTCTGAGCTTAAAAACTGTGTGAATCCTTTAAGTGTTTGTACTGATCTTGCTCAGAACCCCTGCTGACCTTCCTTTGCTTGAGGAGTTTTGAGGACCAACTTAGAAAGAAACTACGGGGAAAAAAAAGTAATGACTAATTAGATAAGATCCCTTTTGCTTTTAAAGTTACAGTATTAAGTTTTTTCTTGCAACTTGTATTATTAATTCCATTTCCCTTTTTCCAATCCTTCTGCTCCTTGCAGACCACTGAAGTTTTAAGGTTTGTTCAGACTTCTTTAAATCCAAGGAATTTGGCATATGAGTATATTTACATTTAGATTTCAAAAGTGAATCAGGAAATAAGATATTTATAAACTCTTGAGCAATTTTGATTCTTCCATGATAAACACCCATAAGTTGCTGTCATTTTGGCAACAGAACTTTACTGCATATAGGTTTGAATGCACTGAAGGAAAATGTTTAACCTCAAAATAAACTGAAAAATGGAATTTGATTATTTTCTCTGCATTTCACTGATTTTTATTGTTTCAGGTTGTTGATATCTTTGGCCTTTAGAACTGTTACTTTTTTCTAATTCAGTTAAAAGCTAAAGGTGATATTTTTCCATGTTTAAGTTAACTTTGTTCTGGAGTGAGCTTTATGGAGCTGATTGAGAGGGCATCACTCTCAATGAGGAGATACATGTATACAATTGTAGCATATGATTACTGTGGGATAACTCTAGGGTAATGAAATAAATCCCCAAAGCAGCATGCCGAAGTCTGCAAGACTTCAGATATCGTATATTTTTTATGCCAAGATCAGATTCTTATTCATAGAGATTATGTAAACCAGAAATAGATACCCAGCCAGTGTTTAGATACTTGCATAATCATGCTAAAAATTTTATATAAAATAGTAGTTGTGCAGCATTTCTTCAGTTCATTAAGCTGTGGCAGGTCTATTTCAATGTGTGCAGAAAAGGTTTATTTCTTTCCTTTTTATGTAATGAGTGTAAATGTCACAAGGGTGAATAAAGGTATATCTTAAAATAGGTGATTAGTTGGCATGCATCAAGTATTTTGAAGTACAAATAGTGTTTACATATCTTGAGGGTTTAGGCTATTTTGCAAGCAGTCGACTGTGTGAGTTGTGGCCCTCAAGGAGTTACTATAAAAATGCACGGAATATTTCCTTTGGATATATCAGACAGTATTTTAAATCTAGGCTCCTTTACCAGCTGTATTGCATGTAGCAACATCCACAAATGGAAATAAATGACTACCAGACAGCTGATTCTTCACTGTAAGATTTATTTTCAGTAATACAGCAACTATTTTCATGTCTTCTAGCTTAAGAATAAGTTTTTAAGTAAGACGTTGCAATATGTTCCTAATTTATTACCTTAATTTCCACTGGAAGTTTAGTCTTAGAATGATTTTCAGGTTTTGCATGTAAAAATAACATCTGCATATCTTGAAATGCAGAACCTTGACCAGTAGCATCAAAAAAACAAATGTTATAAAATTGTATTGTAAGGAAGCAGCCATCAGTATAATGTCCACATTAGCTTCCTGTTGATGCTGAAAGTATTGAAGAAGTGCCAGCACTTAACCCACACTCCTACAATCTTCTTGCTGCAGCTCTGTTCTTATCACAGCTTCTGGCATCAGACAGGAAACTGAACTATGGAAGTAAGGAAGTTTCTTCTGTATAGCTCAAAGTCCAAGACAGTGTCAGGAAATATTGTATCTTTGGTGATTTTAGATCTTGCTGATTTTAAGAAGAGATCATTTAAATGATATGAAGTATAATAAGAATTAGCGTCTCCCTGCAGTGTTCACCTTTTCACTTCTGACTTGCTTACACATTTCCCTATATGACAAGTCTTGAATTCTCATCTGATTTTTTCCATCTACCACTGCAGTTGCATGCAGTGTTTTTAAATAAATAGATATATGACGTGCTGAATTACATACAGGTTAATAATTGGCAGCTTTAAAAATAATTTTGCCATTTTTTCTCATTTTTGTGGGTTTTTGTAAAATAACTTTGATCATATCAGATGATAGAATACAAGGTATTGATACAACATTTTTGGGAGATTCTTTGCATAAGTACATGTGTAATAATTATCACTTTAATTTTTGGCTCTTTTTGTGTTTTCAGCTTACAAATTTGGAGAGGAAGTGGCAGCACCATGAGCAAAATAACTTTATGATGAAGGAATGTATCCTTTTCTTTAAGAAATACAGTAAAATTCACACACAGTATTAATTGAGGAAGAAGTCTGTTTCCTCCAGCAGAACAAGACAGGACAGAATGGGGAGCAGGAGACAGGAGGAGAGGGGAATGGCTATACTTTGCAAATGTCTGATTAGCTGGTAGATATATATAGCAAAACTTGCATGTGTTGTCCAAAACAATTTTACAGAGTCCTAAAGCATAAGATTTGCCTTGCAGTCTGGAGTTTTTCCTGTTGGGTCAGTTTTGCCATTAGGCTTCATTTTAATGTCATCTTCACATCTGTCCAGCCTTATCTGAAATTGTCTGGCAAGTGTAGCATTGTTTGAAAATCTGTATTGCACAGTGACTTTGCTTGGTATTTTGCAGTTTTAAAACACCATAAATATAAACAATGAAAAAATGAACAACAGATTGTATACGTTTAATGTATTTCTTATAAAAAAAAGAGGAATTGCGTATTAGAGAGAAAAAAATCATAAAAATGGGGTAAGATATGACAAGGAGATGTTTTAGCTGCAAATAGACTGGGATGGGGGAACTGCATTGTAGCTCTCATTATGTGATGCTAATTAAAAAGTTACATTCCACTAATCGTGTAAGACCTTCCACAACATCAGCAAAAATCTTATGTGCTGCAAGTGACTTTCACAAGGTAGTTTTTGAAATTAGCAAAAGCACTGAAATTTTTTTTTTAATTAGAATTGATGGTTCTTCTTATCTTGTACTATTCTCTATACTTACTGTGGAAATATGAGTAGGGCATAGTTGAACTTTTATTTTATATTCTAGGGAGTTCAAATTCACTGCAATAAGTTCACTTTTATAAAACTAGGAAACAAAAAATATGAAATCTCAAAGATGCATAGAATCACAATCGTATGATTATAGTACAAATGTAATTGGTAAAAGTAACAGCAAAACTAGACCATATCCTCCAGTGTTGTGTGTTGGACAATGGACATTGCTACATGTCTCAGAAAATGGCACAAGAGCATATTTCAGGGAATTCTGTAATAGTCTAGCCATCGGGGAGAAAAATATATAGAATCTGCATATAGCGTTATCTTTTCCATATACCAAATATTCCATTTCTCTTATCTGTTAAGTGCTCTAATTCTTAGAAAAAAGACTTGGACAACATAATGTAATTGGAGCCACCTCCTCTATGAAGAAGGCTCTACAGGAATATTTTAGTAAGGCAAGAATCTTAGATCTTATTTTTCCTAACACAAAAAAACTCTAAAACCAAGCATGAGAAAAACTTGATTGGGATATTAAAAGTGCTTTGTAACTTGCTACAATGTATTACCTATCCAAGTGCAGACCATTATACAGAGTTTTATGTCTGCTTTTTTGGACTGAGAATTTTGTAGTTGGAGTCCTAAGTGCTGAACTATATGGCTGTAAATAGCTGAGTGCCTTGGAATGGTTTTGTTTGCAATATAACAATGGGTAGAGTCTTTTAGGAGGGGCCTATTGCCTATATATGTGAAAACAAAACTGACCTAGGAGTGTAAACTTTTTTTTTTTTTAACAAGCTTGGCATAAGATGGCAGCTAGTAAATTGGTGTAAATCCTTTAGACCAAATTTGAGTTTTTTCCATTATTTGCAACCCTTGACAGTTTCCACAGAAGGAAACTTGCTGTATTGTGGTTCCCTGATGATCTCTAATTATACTAATATTTATACTGGGAATTTGTTTCCTTAATTCTTTTAATCAGTCATAGCAACAAAAACTCAGGAGAGTGACTACCAGCCAGTAATGAAGAACGTTAGAAAGCTGGTCACAGAATACAACAAAGCTCTCATAGAAGCTTTACAGAACACCAAGAACTGAACACAGGCACTTCTTTCCTGTCCCAATGGACCAACAATGAGAGATGGGCACAGGCAGCATGACAAGCTGGGCTACTGAGCTCATTTGCTCATCACTACGGTGACAGATATTCTTAAAAGTATTTTTCCAGGTTTTTAGAAGTCACAGGTTTTAATAGTATCCCTCCTTTTGCAACATTTAAAAATTTTAGAAATAAACTTCTGAATTTTAGAAACTTGTAAACAGAAAAAGGAAATATTGCACAATGAGTGTAAAATCATCAGAACATTTTACTGAGGCCCATTGCTGGATTGCATCTCAAATGCAAAACTTCAGTCTGTTTCACACAATGAATCTCTAATTGTCTTGTAGTCCTATGACTGCTGAACAGAGTAGGAGTTTTCCCTGAACAAGGACTGCCTGACAGGGTTTCATATGCATTTTCTTAAATTAAGTGTATAATAAGATAAATGGTAATACCAGCATACTATCCCTATTTAAACAGCAATTTATAACAAGTAAGGAAAACATAAAGGGTGGCAAGCATCCTTTTTAGTCAGAATTGATTCATAGTATAAAGTCTTATAGTAAAAGCAAATGTACTTTGGATTTGTCAACAAATTTTCATAACATAGAATCCTAGAATGGTTTGGGTTGGAAGGGACCTCAAAGGCCATCTAGTTCCAACCCCCCTGCCATGGGCAGGGACACCCTCCACTAGACCACGTTGCCCAAAGCCTCATCCAACCTGGCCTGGAACACTTCCAAGGATGGGGCATCCACAACCTCTCTTGGCAACCTGTTCTAGGGCCTCACCACTCTAACAGTAAAGGATTTCTTCCTAAGATCTAAATCTACCATCTTTTAGCTTAAACATATTACTGTTTGTGCTATCACTACACTTCCTGATAAACAGTCCCTCCCCATCTTCCCTGTAGGCCCCTTCAGGTACTGGAAGGCTGCTGTAAGGTCTCCCTGGAGCCTTCTCTTCTCCAGGCAGAACAATCCCAACTCTCTCAGCCTGTCTTCGTTGGTGCTCCAGCCCTCTGATCAACTTTGTGGCCCTCCTCTGGACTCACTCCAACAGCTCCATGTCTCTCCTGTACTGGGACCCCCAGGGCTGGATGCAGTACTCCAGGTGGGGTCTCACCAGAGCGGAGTAGAGGGGCAGGATCACCTCCCTCAACCTGCTGGTCACATCTCTTTTGATGCAGCCCAGGACACGGTTGGCTTTCTGGGCTGCAGGTGCACACTGCCGGCTCATGTTGAGCTTTTCATGAATCAACACCCTCAAGTCCTTCTCCTCAGGGCTGCTCTCGATCCATTCTCCACCCAGCCTGTACTTGTGCTTGGGATTGCGCCAACCGATGTGCAGAACCTTGCACTTGGCCTTGTTGAACTTCATGTGGTTCACATGGGCCCACCTCTCCAGCCTGTCAAGGTCCCTCTGGATGGCATCCCTTCCCTCCAGCGTGTCGACCACACCACACAGCTTGGTGTCATCGGCAAACTTGCTGAGGGTGCACTCAATCCCACTGTCCATGTTGCCAACAAAGACATTAAACAGCGCCAGTCCCCGTACCGACCCCTGAGGAATGCCACTCGTCACTGTTCTCCACTTGGACATTGAGCCGTTGGTCACAACTCTTTGAGTGCAACTATCCAGCCAATTCCTTATCCCCCAAGTGGTCCATCCATCAAATCCATGTCTCTCCAATTTAGAGACAAGGATGTCGTGCAGGACAGTGTCAAATGCCTTGCACAAGTCCAGGTAGATGTCGTCAGTTGCCCTTCCCTTATCCACCGATGCTGTAACCCCATCATAGAAGGCCACCGAATTTGTCAGGCATGATTTGCCCTTAGTGAAGCCATGTTGGCTGTCACCAATCACCTCCTTATTTTCTATGTGCCTGAGCATAGTCTCCAGGAAGATCTGCTCCATGATCTTGCTAGGCATGGAGGCGAGACTGACTGGCCTGTAGTTCCCTGGGTCTTCCTTTTTTCCCTTCTTAAAAATGGGGGTTATGTTCCCCCTCTTCCAGTCGGTGGGAACTTCGCTGGACTGCCAGGACTTCTCAAACATGATGGAGAGTGGCCTGGCCACTCCATCTGCCAGTTCCCTCAGGACCCGTGGATGCATCTCATCAGGTCCCATGGACGTGTGCACCTTCAGGTTCCTTAGATGTTCTCGAACCTGATCTTCTCCTACAGTGGGCAGTTCTGCATTCTCCCAGTCCCTGCCTTTGCCTTCTGTCATCTGGGCAGTGTGGCTCGAGCACTTGCTGGTGAAGACTGAGGCAAAGAAGTCATTGAGTACCTCAGCCTTCTCCATATCCTGGGTAACCAGGTCTCCCATTTCATTCTGGAGGGGACCCACATTTTCCCTCGTCCTCCTTTTATCACTAACATACCTATAGAAACTCTTCTTGTTATCCTTGACATCCCTGGCCAGATTTAATTCTATCAGGGCTTTGGCTTTCCTAACCTGATCCCTGGCTGCTCAGGACAGTTTCTCTGTATTCCTTGTAGGCTACCTGCCCTTGCTTCCACCCTCTGTAGGCTTCCTTTTTGTATTTGAATTTGCCCAGGAGCTCCTTGTTCATCCATGGGGGCCTCCTGGTGTTTTTGCCTGACTTCCTCTTTGCTGAGATGTATCGCTCCTGAGCTTGGAGGAGGTGACCCTTAAATACTAACCAGCTTTCTTGGGCTCTTCCCTCCAGGGCTTTGCCCCATGATACTCTACCAAGCAGATTCCTGAAGAGGCCAAAGTCTGCTCTCCTGAAGTCCAGGGCAGGGAGCTTGCTGTGCGTCCTTGCTGCCCTGAGAATCTTGAACTCCACCATTTCATGGTCACTGCAGCCAAGGCTGCCCTTGAGCTTCACGTTCCCCACCAGCCCCTCCTTGCTGGTGAGAACAAGGTCCAGCATGGCACCTCTCCTCGTTGGCTCCTCTATTACTTGGAGGAGGAAGTTATCATCAATGCATTCCAGGAACTTCCTGGATTTCTTGTGCTCTGCTGCATTGTCCCTCCAACAGATGTTGGGGTGGTTGAAGTCCCCCATAAGGACCAGGGCTTGTGCGCGTGAGGCTGCTCCTATCTGCCTATAGAGGGCCTCACTGCTCGGTCTTCCTGGTCAGGTAGCCTGTAGCAGACCCCCACTATGAGTTCTCTATCTTCCTAATGGAGAACTGATTAACTTATTTTATATTTTTTAGTGTAATTACAAGGAGAGAACTGTGTTAAAAAGTAGTGGAACATAGCTAATGCAGATCTTTTGTAGAGCATTTTACTTTTGTAGTATTCATCAAAAAGGAAGTAAAAGGGAATATTACTTGTATTTCCTGCAATGCTTTTTTTCCTCAGGATTCAAGCTGCAGTGTCATATGCAACTTCTACTTTGACAAAAATATACAGAAAAAGATTGAACATAGAACAAAACCAGGACTGATCTGGAAATAACAATACGTGCTCTATGATACAGAAATTTCAGAAAAAGTGTACATGAAACAAAATTTCCATGTGTATATTTCCCTCACATTCTACATGTAATGTAATTATAAACTACTTAATGATAATTTCCTCCACCTGGTATGTTGTAAGCTAGTCCTGATCTAGGAATGTTAGCCAGACAGTAATCTAGCCTTTTACAAAAAAATAATAAAAAAACAGTGGGATCTGCATTTATAGTTGTTATGCTCTCTTAGAAAAGTTTTCTGAAGAAATAGTAGACTATATGCTTCACTTTATAGAACTGGAGTAGACAAAGAATTAGAAAATGCACTGTGTCCATTAAAATAGAAGTTCTGTGGTTTTGTCTCTAATTTTCTCCGAATCTGTGATTGTAATTTTGAGTATAAAGAGGTATGCAAAACAAAAATACTGAAGATTTTTGCACAGAGCACTGTGTTTCCAAATTCAGCACAGTAAATGCTGTTGCTCTGTATATTTATGCCGGTATAATATTTAGAGATAATGGAACAGGATTTCAATAAACCAAGGACTGTTATCTAGGGGAAATTCCCACTAATGTCTTTTCCTTCCTGTCACAGTTTCAGCCGTTCCAGAGAGAGCCCATTATTTGCCATAATAAAGTTGAAGTCTAATATTCTCACCAATCAAACCATCAGCCGGAGAGATCACCTCCTGAATTCCACTTGTGCTACAATAATATATTTTAATGAACAATGGAAAAAAGCTGCAGCCTGAATAAACAGACTACTTTAATTCGCTTTGACTCAGGGCAGGGGATGGTTTTATTCCTTGGGAATGATTCTGTAAGATAGCATGGTAAAGTTTACAGGTTTTTGTTGCGTTCCTCAGGAGATGCCTGTCACAAAAGCCCTCCCTCCGGTGTGTTGTTATTTTCCTTGTTGAAGGATCTCCAGGTCACCTGTTTCTGTTTGAGAATCTTGTCAATCATTCCTTCTTTTAACAGTTCATTCTTGTGGTCCTGGATCATGGTCGTAGTACCCGTGGCTGAAAAGAACTGTATGGATTCTAAATGTGAGCTACACAGCAGGCGTTTAATCTCCCTCTAGGAGATTAATAACTCATTCCCAGTGGTAAGCTGAGTAAATAGTATCCATGTCTAGCCCCTAAAGTCTCAGTGAAAATAACCTTTTCTTTAATTCTTTCTATCTTTTTGTTGTTGTTGTGTAATACAAGTTTAAGTACCAGACACATGGCATTTTTTCACCAAAGCTCCTGTGTGTATATCGAGACACTGATTCAATAACACAGGTCTCTCTACCCAACCTATCTTTTATCCATTTTATGCCATGCCTTCAAACTGAGAGGACATTAATTAAGTGGCAGCATCTATGGGGTGGAGAAATTTAAAACCTTTTCTGCTCACCTGTCTCACCAGGGCTGAGCAGAGGTAAGGATCACCCCCCCCCCCCAGCCTGCTGGCAATGCTCTTCCTAACACACCCCAACATACTGTTGGCCTTTTTTGCCGTGCATCATTGGCTCATGGTCAGCTTGGTGTCCACCAGGAAGGATCCCAAGGTCCTTCTCAGCAAAGCTGCTTTCCAGCCACTCACCCCCCAGAGTGTATTGGTGCATGGTTTTTCCTCCCCAGGGGCAGGACAGTGCATTACCTTTGTAGAACTTCATGGGATTCCTGTCTGCCCGCTTCTTCAGCCTGTAGAGGTTTCTCTGAACAGCAGCACGCCCTTCTGGTGCATCAGCCACTCCTCCCAGCTTTGAATCATCTGCAAATGTCTTGAGGGTGTGCTCTGACCCATCATCCAGGTCTTTAGTCAAAAGGTTAAACAGTAGTGGCACAAGTATCCACCCTGGGGTACGCCACTACTGGCTGGCCTCCAGCTGGACTTTGGGCCACTGATCACACTGTGAGCCCCAAGCCAGTTTTCAGTCCCCCTCACTGTCTGCTTACCTAACCCATGAGGATTTTATGGGATACTGTGTCAAACACCTCACTAATGTTGAGGTAAAACACATCCACACCTCTCTTCTTGCCCACTGAATTAGTTACCTCGTTGTGGAAGGCTATCAGGTTGGTTAAGCACAGTTTCCCCTCCATAAATCCATGCTATCTAGTCATGATCACCTTTCCATCCTTCATGTGTCTGGAAATGGTTTCCAGGGTAAGTTGCTCCATCAGTTTCTCAGGGACTGAGGTGAGGCTGACTGGTCTGTAGTTCTTGCTCTTCCTGGAGATAGGAGTGAAGTTTGCTTTCTTTTAGTCTTCAGAAGCCTCTCCCTGTCACCATGAAAAATAAGAAAATTGAGAATGGCCTCACAATGCCATCAGCCAGCTCGCTCTGCATGTGTGGGTGCATCCCAACAAGCCCCATGGATTTATGTATGTCTAGTTTGTTTAAAGTTCCCTAACCTGGTCCTCCTCTAGGAAGATGGCACTTATGATACCAGGTTTGACAGTGTCTGTCACTCCAAATCCCACTTGACTGGAAATAAGCATTTAAATTTCAAAAATTTCAAGCAAAGGGTCTGTTTGTTAGTTCTATGTTATGTTTGTGCTTTCCATGAGGATGAGCATAGGAATGACTCGTTATTCTGAGCTCACAATGGGATGACACTGCACAAACCTTGTTCCCATATTCAGGGATATTATCATAGCTCCAGGCAGATTGCATTTTTGCTGCAGGCAAGAATTAATCCTCTTGTTGGTCTTCCCACATGATCTTACCTTCACTGCTTTTCATTGTGATCAAAAAACCCTATTTTTTACTTCAAAATTAGTTGATTTTTTAACTTGTGTTAGTGAGCTTAGAAGGCAGCATGCAGCATTCTTGTGAGCAATTCCAGACAGGCAGAACACTAAGATCCTTTTTTAGTTCTTTCTGCCTGACCACACTAGTTAATGTTTTTTAGTGCTGGTATGTGCTGTTTCACAGTTGGAGGGATACATTTCCAAAGTGACGCAATTTTAAGTCTTTCAGTACACTTCTATTTTTCTGCTGCAAGTGTAAAATAAAAATACAAGGCATGAGGCAAACCTTACGATGAGGCACTACCCATAAGAATATCTTAGTTTGATGAGAAAGATATTAAAATGCTTACTTTATAACTATTCTACAAAGTATCTGCATTGAGTGAGCTTCTTGGAAACATGTCTCATAGTGATAAGGCATCTGGGTGGGGTGGACTAGCAGTTGTCCAGAGTGAAAAAAAAAAAAACCCTTGGATTCTGAAAGAGGTCATAAAATCGAAGTTGACTTGAACACATGCACAATGGTGAATACTAGCTGAACGCTGTATATATATATTGTAGGTGACAACTCCAGCCAGAGCAATGCTGCAAAATGCAGGTTAATCACTGGGAAGGGGAACTGAATTACTCCCAAAGAAAATAGTTGTCATCTTTTTCTTCTTTGGTAAAGAGGAAGGAAGCCTTTAAGCATTTCGTAACTGCAGAGATGATCTGAATTCAAATCCCAGCTTTGATCAATCATTCGTTGGAACTGGCAGAAGTTTGGAGTAGAGGAAGAAATGTTCCTTGCCCTGACTTGTTCTCCTTTCAGGAAGGAGGACTAACTGGACAATATGCCAAATGTGTGAAATGGAGGAAGCCTCTCACATTTAAAAAAAAAAGAAAAAAAAAAAAGAGCCAGAAATGTAAAATGATCCACTCTTGTTTCCTCTTGTAAAGCTAATTCCTTGAAAGCCACATTCATTTAAAGTGACTGAGCTTAATTCACTGAGCACTGGTATCTTTCGATCAGTACCAAGATTTCTGCTGTGCAGCAAAGGATGAGTAAGGAACAAGACCACTGCCTCCAACATAGAACACAAGTTTGCCCACAAATACTATTTCAAGTGGAATGAGAGGGACTTGGCATCTCTGCAAATTAGAAAGAAAAAGAAAATAATGATTATAGCAGAAATTATCAATAGTATCAGTCACCCCAACAGTTACACAAGAGACAAAATTCCAGATAAAGCCTTCGAAGTTTCAGTATCCTTCCTGTTTCTTCTTCTTTTTTTTTTTTTTTCCAAATTAAATGAAGAGAGGGAGTTTAATGGCTTGGGCTTGTGTTCAGGGTTTTTTTAGGACTATTGAGCAAAAGCTACTGAAGTTCTTTACCTATATGCAAATCTACATTTTAACTTCTCACCTTAAAATGAGATGTGCATGTGTTTCCCACTTCCATATTTAAAGAATCACTAAACCGATATTGTTCAAACTCTGCCATTCAGAAGTCTTTCTCTCACACAGAGAGAAGACTGAAGCTAAAGCTGGAGCGTGCAAAAGAAGAAACTGTTACACTGCTGCTCACCAACAGTGCATGTGTGGATCTCCTATATCAGTGCAAGATTTTAGCCAATCCCAGTGTGAGATAAATTTGGAAGCAGAGCCAGATGGATAGCAAATTTACCATTGTTGCACTTGTTGTATGCTGGTTAAAGTTAAATAAAGTTAAATGTTGCAGTCATCAAACCAAAATTACCATTAAAATCACATTAACAGTGTCAGATGAGTTTAGTGGAAGATAGTGGGTCCTGCAAACAGGATTTTAAGAATGAATTTTTGTAATCTTAATGGATGAAAACACTAACTCTGAGATCTAATTAGCAGACTCATTTCCCAGTCCTTGGAAGCAATAGTCAGATCTGCAAAATTAACATGCATTAAGTGGCTTCTGCAATTAGTCTTTATATCTCCAAATTTCACAGATGAAAATTGCCTCATTAATGCTGGGCTACTTTAGGCAGCCATATTTCTATTGCTGTGCATCTTTTGGGGTGATTCAATGTTAATATCTTAAAGAAATTTGGATATACAGCTGTTATCCTTAAACATAAATACACATTTCTCATTCATCCTTCAAAATTTATTGTAGAAAAATTAAGTAGAAAAGCAGTAACAGAACAGAGAGGAGAAAAATTGTGAACTCTGTAGCTTCCATATGAGCTCTGCTCACATCCCGTTGGATGACACCTCTCTCAAGCTGGAGAATCTCATCCATCTCCAGACCTCTTTTGACTAATATTGACTAGTATTAACATCACTTAGGTTTGTGGTCCCAGAATCTGATCCAGTCTTGGCAGAGAAAAAAAACCTTGATTTGGTGTTAATTTGGCACATGTTCAGAATCACTTGTTGTAGCAGATCTTTTAAAAAACAGAGCAGACATGCTCTAAAGCCGGAAGACAATGGGCTTAAAAAGCAATAACAACAAGGATGCAGCTTCGTCTTTTTCATACAAACTACGTGGGATATAACTAGCTTGCTTACTTCTTGCTCATGCGACTTCATATACATGATTGACATCATCAGTGGCCATCACCATTGCTGGTTGTTCGCACATTTTCTTTCTCCAAGCATTTTTTTTTTAAGTAGTCTCAGTCCCTTTTGTCAGCAAAGAATTGGGAAACAAAAATTATTTTTTTGTCCTTCTGCTGACAACAGGCCATTCTAAAATCTACATAAAGCCTATTTCAGCAAAATACAAGTGACTTACAAAGTAAAATTTTCCAGAGTACAGACCTTAGTCAAACAGCCTGATGTCCTTCACAATTACTTTACTGATACAGAGGCCCTGAAGTTGTCCTGCGTTGTTTCATCAGCTGAACTTTCCCCTTGAGAGAAACCTCAGATTCCCAAGAGATCCTGTGTTTAATTCCATTGTAGTAAATTCCCTTTCATTTCACTAGCAAGGAAGACAGGAAAGCAGCAGCTTCCTTTGGCTGAGGCTGTTCTGCAGACTGCTCAACACTCAGCCATTTTCCAGACTATGGTCTGCTGAAAATCCAAGAAAAGCTCTTTTTTGAGAAGAAAACAAAAATGCTGAGCAAAAAAAGTGATCACAGCTATGTTTGGAAACCTGAGTTACCTTTTGAGTATGCATATGCAGGAGAGCCAGGAGAAAAAGCAAGAAGTAACTGAACCTCCTCGGCATGGGCTGTCAAGAGCTGCAACAAAAAACAGACTCTGTTACCTTTTCTACCCCACCTTAGTCCTCGCAATCACCTATTAAAATGTCTCCACTCCTCCATGCTGTCCCTTCCACATTGGTACGACTTATCTTTAACTATGTACTGCAGAAGCCTTTCTCTCCCTCCAGTTTCTACCCTGCCACTGTATTGCGCAGGGATAGTCTTCATCCTGACGGCTTCGACCAGCAACAGTGCATCTCCTCTGACTGGCCACCTGGCTGCTGCCTCTCGCTCCCAGGTGACCCAAAATAGATGGCTTAGGGGCTGTGGTTGGCCTCAGTGGCATAGGCTGTTCTTTAGGGGAGAATAGGATCTGTTTAAGAAAAGAAGCTTAAGGTCTGTCATTTATGAGCCTCTGCTTCATGTTAGCTGATTGTGGTGAGTAATAATTCCTAAATTTCCTTTACTGCCTCCTCTTAACACATACTCACCTCACGTCAAGGCCAAAGTAATGGCTTGTTTCCAAAAAGCGTAATACAGCCTGCCACAGCAAGAGGATATGTGCTTTCTGCTAACTCATCTACCTGATTAAAGAAGTGCAGAGCGGCATTGTTTCTTTTTCCTCCTCACATATTTCCATGTGCTATAGCATGTATGAATGGATTGTCCTTGAGACAAGCATGCTGCTTATCTAAAGAGGAAAGCCAGATGTCAGGAGTTCAGGGCACTTGACATATCATAAAATTAGCCTTCAGCAAACAGAGTAATGAAAAGTCATGTTTAATGCTAGGTTTATATTTACATGTTGAAAGACAATTTGTTTCCCTGCTGTAACTTATTTAAAACCTCACGCATGCCATTGTGTTGCGTGTTAAGTTAGATGTGAATGCTGATATGTAGTAATCAGCAGTTAACCATCAGCAAAACTGATGTTCCTGAGAGGAACACTAGAAATCCCTGGAAGTATTTAAGACCAGGTTGGATGGGGCTTTGGGCAACGTGGTCTAGTGGAGGGTGTCCCTGCCCCTAGTCGGGGGAGGTGGAACTAGATGATCTGTAAGGTCCTTTCCAACCCAAACCATTCTATGATTCTAAATCACATGGGGTTGGACAGCCTTTCTGAGTCTTTCCAAGTACCTTTAGAAAATATAAAGGGTGTAGTCTACAGGCCCCAAATACAGCTACACACCCACCTGAGGACAGGCCATGGGCATGCTTGTTGGCCAGCCAAGTAGTCAACAGCCTCTAATAATTAGCCCCACATGCAATAAAAGCTAGAGTAACTAGATACCATATCTTACTCTTCCTGTCATCCTCACTTTCAGCCCAGTTTCTTTCACTGGCAATCTGGTTTTGCCAGAAAGCTTTTTCCAATTCTTCTGTGCTTTAACAGTGAAGGCAGGCTGAGATTTAGGATCCTCTTGTTTGTAGATCTGTCAACATAAGCTGAGGACTAGATCGCAAGAGATCAGCTTGTGCATGGGATCCCGCTGTGATATCATTGCTGCTTGGTGGAGGGGACAGACAGTTCTACTGCACTTCTGTGTTGTTCAGTAATCAGAGGGACAATCAGATCACACAGTTTTTAGTTCACAGGACAGAAAATTGATATGACCTACTTTTAGGAAGAGTCACATTCTAATAGCATGAAATACAAGGATCAAATTATGGAAGATGGGGCTTGCAGACACTTAAATATGAGTAAGAATAAGCAGCACAGTGAAATCCTTTAAATTACACAGTCAAGCAAAAGCTTATCATGTGATTAATTTTTACATCAGTGGGAGCAATAATCAAACTGTGACACTTAGAAGCCTTCCAAACAGAAACAGATCTACACTTAAACACTTATTACACATAAACAAGTACTTAATTGTCTGCTGAATTATAGATGCTATTCTTTATTTTTTCAAAAATGAAGTTATATAGTGAAATACAAACCAAATATATGACACTGCTCAGGCTGGTATCCCAACCAAATTCTGAATTGGGTAAGTACTTACTTCCTGTCTTCTGGCTTCAGCAAGTCTTTGCAACCTCCTTGTGTTTGTAGAGAATTGATTATCTAGGCTGTCTGCCCTCATCCCGCAGGTGAAATGACCTTGTCATGGCAAATGAAATGACCAGTAGGCACAAGTTGATTCTTCAAAAAACAGTGAATAACTGACCTGGCCAATTATGCATACTGCAAAATCAGTATCAGCAGTAGTCTATATGCATTGCTTTGCATTTAGGTGCATTAAAAAGAGAGACATGATGCATTTCTCCCAAATGACCTGTTAATGCCTTGGGGAGGGACGTTTAAGTGAAAAGTTTAAAAACCTTTCCAAGCTCACAATAGCAATCTGGAGAACCACAGCCTTGACCAAAGTTGCTTAACCCCCCACTCCTCAGCAAATCAAAAGACATTAAAAAAAATTAAGGATTGGCCATGTTAGAAGTATGTCAAATGAGCAACAGAGTTATCCACTAGGTAGAAATTATGATAGTACTTAGTAATACACTAAGTATTCTGATATTGGAGGCACCTACACCAGCAGGCTTACAAAGGCTAACATGCAATTGGAATGCGCATAATCACTGCCTCTTTGTGTCTATGAGTAGAAGAAAATGTTATAAAAACCCAAAGATGGACAAAATACACATGCATATTTTGGTCTGGAACCAGACCAGGTAAATATCATAGAATCATAGAATCATAGAATGGTTTGGGTTGGAAGGGACCTCAAAGATCATCCAGTTCCAACTCCCCTGCTGTGGGCAGGGACACCCTCCACCAGACCAGGTTGCCCAAAGCCCCGTCCAACCTGGTCTTGAACACTTCCAGGGATGGGGCATCCACAAACTCTCGGGGCAACCTGTGCCAGTCCGTCACAGTAAAGTATTTCTTTCTAACATCTAATCTGAATCGACCCTCCTTCAGCTTAAACCCATTACCCCTTGTCCTGTCACTACACTCCCTGATAAACAGTCCCTCACCAGCTTTCCTGTAGGCCCCTTCAGATACTGGAAGGCCACAATTAGATCTCCCCGGAGCCACCTTTTCTCCAGGCTGAACAATCCCAACTCTCTCAGCCTGTCCTCATGGGAGAGGTGCTCCAGCCCTCTGATCAGCTTCGTGGCCCTCCTCTGGACTTGCTCCAACAGCTCCATGTCTCTCCTGTACTGGGGCCCCCAGAGCTGGACGCAGTACTCCAGGTGGGGTCTCACCAGAGCGGAGTAGAGGGGCAGGATCACCTCCCTCGACCTGCTGGTCACACCTCTTTTGATGCAGCCCAGGACACGGTTGGCTTTCTGGGCTGCAAGCGCACACTGCCGGCTCATGTTGAGCTTCCCATCAATCAATACCTCCAAGTCCTTCTCCTTTGGGCTGCTTTCAATCCATTCCTCGCCCAGCCTATAGTCGTGCTTGGGATTGTGCCGACCCACATCCAGGACCTTGCATTTGGCCTTGTTGAACTTCATGCGGTTCACACGGGCCCACCTCTCCAGCCTGTCAAGGTCCCTCTGGATGGCATCCCTTCCCTCCAGCGTGTCGACCACACCACACAGCTTGGTGTCGTCGGCAAACTTGCTGAGGGTGCCTTCGATCCCACTGTCCATGTTGCCAACAAAGACATTAAACAGTGCCGGTCCCAGTACCGACCCCTGAGGAACACCACTCGTCACTGTTCTCCACTTGGACATTGAGCCGTTGGTCACATTTGAGTGCAACTATCCAGCCAATTCCTTATCCCCCAAGTGGTCCATCCATCAAATCCATGTCTCTCCAATTTAGAGACAAGGATGTCGTGCAGGACAGTGTCAAATGCCTTGCACAAGTCCAGGTAGATGTCGTCAGTTGCCCTTCCCTTATCCACCGATGCTGTAACCCCATCATAGAAGGCCACCAAATTTGTCAGGCACGGTTTGCCCTTAGTGAAGCCATGTTGGCTGTCACCAATCACCTCCTTATTTTCTATGTGCCTGAGCATAGTCTCCAGGAAGATCTGCTCCATGATCTTGCTAGGCATGGAGGTGAGACTGACTGGCCTGTAGTTCCCTGGGTCTTCCTTTTTTCCCTTCTTAAAAATGGGGGTTATGTTTCCCCTTTTCCAGTTGGTGGGAACTTCGCTGGACTGCCAGGACTTCTCAAACATGATGGAGAGTGGCCTGGCCACTTCATCTGCCAGTTCCCTCAGGACCCGTGGATGCATCTCATCAGGTCCCATGGACGTGTGCACCTTCAGGTTCCTTAGATGTTCTCAAACCCGATCTTCTCCTACAGTGGGCAGTTCTGCATTCTCCCAGTCCCTGCCTTCTGTGACCTGGGCAGTGTGGCTCAAGCATTTGCCAGTGAAGACTGAGGCAAAGAAGTCATCGAGTACCTCACCATATATCTTATATCAGAATATCTTACATTCTGCCTCCTTTAAGCCTTAAAATGGAGTTACAGTAGTGCTTGGACCTCACACTGTGTTTTTGCACCCAGAGGGTATTTTCAGTCTAAGTTCCAAGTTAGTTTGGCTTTCAGTTATATTTGGGGGAGGGTGGGTGACATGTAAGGAGCAGCTCTGGGTTAACAAATTAAAATCTCTTGTAGGCGACACCCTTCTGTCCAGACAGCAATAGATGGGTGTAAAGGACTTCCTCTGTGAAATCTGTACCAATTAAAGGCTAAAAGGTCTTCCTAAGGAAATTGAATCAAAGTAGGATCAACCCATACCCCATTTCCAAAATGATGCTGAACGTTCGCTTTTCTATACTTCTGTAAAAGTCATGCTGGGTGTTAGCATCTTGGCAGAACTACAGGACTTTCAAATGCTACATTGTCATGGGTTATATTTAGTCAAATGGTAAATTAGATTGTCCTTTATTTGCAATGCTGTTTATATATCTGAGTGCTGCCTTTCCATTTATTTAATTAAGTTTTTTTTGTTTTCTTTGTATTTTCCCTCATGTTTTGTTTTAGCTTCTGAGTTTTGAGACACACACCCCCACCCCCCCCCGAGTGATGTGGCATTTTGATTCCAACGAAGTCATAATAATTCTGGGTGCAATTTATATTGCAGCAAGTTTTCAGTCTGTTTCCAATTGTCAAATGTAGAGAAAAATTGTTTCCAGTAAAGCACATGAACCAGTGGAGTAGTTTTGCTGGATTGTGGTTGGCTTTGGTCTATACTGGATTCAGCTGGTTGTTTTGTTACTGTTTACTTCATATTTTTATTACTGTTTGCTGACATGTGTTGCAGTCAGCAGTTTACATGTGGATTAAATAAATAAGGGAAAAGATGACAGCACCCTGAGAAATTAGCAGGCCCGCACTTAGAGAAGGGGATGACCCTTTCCATCTACTGTACCTAGGTGGAGGACGTTTTTCTTGCACTCTCCCGCCTACTGGAGGGTGTTGTTCTTATTCTGCTGTGACCAACAGCAGTCCCCCGCTTCTCCAGCAGCTCCAGATAACTGTTTTGATGTATTGCTGGATGGATGGGATTTGCACTGCCCTGCAGTCCCGCTGATATGAAAATGCCTTTAAGATCCTGCCTTTCCCATCCTAATCTACAAAGGAAACAGGAAAAAGGAACTTAAACTCCCTGTACTCAGACAGCAATGAGACTGTTCCAGCCTGCTCCAGTGCTGTGATTTCTTGCCTGTGAGTTGTAAACAGCATACCATGCAGGAGAAGAGCAACCAGTAAACGTTTACCCCGAGAAAAGGATTCTCCATGAGTGACTGTAAGAACTGGATGGATATATTTTGGAAAGCATGGACCCTTTAGCACATCTGGTTCTCTATGGATTCAGCCTGATGATTTCAGGTAAGCCCTTGCTTTAATATCTGTAGTCGACACATCATACCTTTCTTGTTTCTCACGCGATGTGCGGACAAAACGCGTGACTCCTTACTCCTTACACCAACACATCTTTTTATTGATTTAAGTACTTGTGTTTGTTTCAGTGAAACCACTTACCTCCCTGCAGCGCTCTTACAGCAAGTGAGGGCAGGCTTGAGTGGTGAAGCTATTGGGGAGGATTTAGCTACATGTAGAATCCACTGCTACCTCTTCTTAATTGTCAAAAAGTCATTTGTTGACACATAGACACATTGCAACAGGGTTTCTCTTCTGTCTAATGGTACTAACTTTTTCATACAGCTCATTACTTTGAAACCATTGATGTCTTTCCCCAAGAATATCTGCTCTAAATACACATTAAATACTGACTTTTTCTGTGACTGACTTTATAAACTGGCTGTGCAGTAGGAGACGTTGACTTTTCTAGGTATTCCAGTATCTGATTTTAGACAAATTTTTAGACAAGATTCCACAACTGGAATCTAGATGAAAGTCAATGGACAAAAAGGGCAGAAAATGCACATTATATAAAATCAATTAATAACACTTCAATACAGCTAAAGAATGATTCAGTATTATCAGCAAATGCCATTAGTTCAGCAAGTCAAAAGACAGTCACAAGAGGCATCTGCAGAAAGGTACACAGTAAGATTATTCTAATGTAAATATAGTTTACAGTATTTGGAGCATTAACGTTAGAGATGCTTTGCTGAAGCTATTGCAAGTAGAGCCCTAAGGAAGCCTGTGCTCCTCCCATCAGAGTCGTAGTTGCTCAGCATGTGAGTATTGCTTTCACCATCCATATTTTGATTTTCTACATTTTCTTCTGGGTAACATACCAAGAAAAGTTTGTAAAAGAGAAATATAACTCACACAGTAATCTTAGACTTCTAACTCACTCCTAACCATTTCACTGAGATATGCATAAGTTGTTCCAGTCCATCTCACAGTAAAAAAGTAATGTACTGTAAAACTGCAGGTTATGCTGAAATGAAAACCAGAAAGTAGCAAGAAAAGGCAGAAGTACTCATTGCCATGTAACTTGGTTTACAATTTCCAGATCTTCTTGATTAGCAGCATGGTAATAGCTAAGTGAAATTATGAACAAATGAGTTTGAGATGTTACTTTCAGCATCTATAAGAAGTCAGAGATTAATACAGGCAAAAAAATGGGTTTAAAATCTATTGAATGTATGCTTGGAAGTATTCTTATCTAGCCGTTGCTGTAATAGGCTGCATATTGTTTAACAATTCCTCTTTTGTGGCTTAAGCTTCTTGATTGTTTAGCTGCACACTGATTCAACCTATTTAGCCCTCAGATCACCTCCAGCTTTTCACTTTAAGGAGGTATCTGGTGCTGTAAGCATTATGGATGGAGAAGAAGAAAGCTTTTTCCTTGTCTCTCCTGTTTCTCCACATGGTAAGATGTACTACTTGACACAGAAAGCAAGCCACGTTCATTAAGTCACAAGCACAGGAGAAGAGAAAGAGAAGTCAGGTGGGGAGATGAGCTATGAGCAGGGACAGAGCAGACAGCTCAGTACTGCAGAGCTGCCAGTCCCTGCCTTTTCCACAGGGGCTGACCAGCGAGGTGTGTGCTGTAGTCACACCCATCTCAATAGATCTGTCAGCTTTCCCGCTTTTGTTTGAGAATGATATCATGTTTCCTGGGGCGAGCAGTGGAAGACAATGCGAGCCTGCTTTCCTCTAGATATTGCAGGCGGAGTTCAGGAAAGCAGGACTGACATTCCCTGAGCAGGGGAGGCTTTACACTCGGCGCAGACGGTGAACTGGCTTAACCTTGTCCCCGATGATCGTGGGCTTCTCTGGGTGTGTTGCTGGGTAGGCACAAAATCCACTCCACCCTTTTCCAAGGTGAAGAACACTGGCTTGGCTCCTGTTACGAGAAACGGCCTTTGAGTTAATTTTTTTTGTTTTTTTCTAAAAACAGTACTCCATTCACAGCAAGAGCTAAAGGGCTGATTTGGAAGGTAATGTTAAAATAGATACACAAATCCTCACTTTTGCACTGTATATAGGGTCACTGCTTGCTATAGCAAATATTTGATTAAACTGACAAGGGGTTGAATGTAATCCTACCGGGATTCTTGAAACTAGACTGAGCATCACCATGTGTTTTTCTTTTGGCTGATTCTACTACACTCAACATTATGTAGAATCAAAATGATCCTGGCATCCATCCTGAAGCATGGATTCAAACCCCAAGGTTTTGGTTAGCTACAATCTGCTAAGTCCTGACCAAAGAAGAGCCGCAGGCTCACCTATCCTCTTAACAACATCCTCAGGTTGTCTGGAAATTTGCTTGCAGTTTTTCACAGTGGGCTAATTCTCAGAAACGTTCTTGTGTGGGACTTATTTTAGCAAGATGGCCACAGTCAGTAAGAGATTTGTGGAAACCAGCGACAATTAAAATCAATTTCAAGCACATTTCTTTGACTGTTTCTGACAGGAAACAAATACATTGTCAAATGTCTCCATTCTCCAAGACAGACAAAATCTTCTGTGTTATACCTTTGCTTTACCAATAATCTTAGAGCCAGTGGGTTTATAAAAACACTGAATTTCTTTTTTTCATTGTGATTTACCTGTTGGACCCATATATGGGAAAGACTCAAAAAGTTGTATTAGCCTTTTAAGAAAGGATAACTGTGGAGCTAACAGTGCAGTGGCATTCAGTGGTAGGCCTCTACCACCCCTGTTGACGACTGTGTTTTCTTTGGGATCAGTAGGTGTTACAAAAAAAACCCCATAAAACATATATATAATCATTATTATGTGACTCATTTACATATTTAGAAAGTTAAGCAGCTTTTAACATACATTATGAGACATACAAGCACCATTATAATGCTGTAGGCTCTTCAAAATTACAATTATAATTTTTAGTTAAACTGGCAAGTTCTCATAATTCTGTTTCAAGACTAGTTTTTACCTTGTGAAGCTTAACTTAACCTAAAGAAAACCTGTATTAACCTTCTGGTTAATACATGCCTGTGACGGTGAACATGAATGTCATTCTTTCTGTATTTAAAGGGACAAGGCCTCTGTGAGTATCTTCAAAGATGCTGTTGTCAGAACAAAGTGGCACCTGATCTTCAAACAGTGTGTCCTATGGCTGCAGTGCTGGGGCTTTGAGCCTTCCACAGCCAAAGCAGTGGACATAAAGCATGTTTGAACTTTTAATCTCAGGTATTTCCATGCTGACCATATATTAGACTGACAGACAATCTTTCAGACACCTGAATTATCAAACTACTGATGTGAATTGCAAGAGAAATTTAAAAAGGGATTTCACTCCTTGTTCCTGCAGCATATTTGATTTGTGTGACCCAGCAATTCATCTGCCTGCCACACTTGGGTTATTTACCCTGAGGGAACAGTATGCTGGTGCCTTTTTCATGAGTCTGAATTTTACATGGAATTTCGACTCTTCTTGAGATATAGCCTTCATCTAATCCAGAAATGATGGGCCTGCCACAGGAATCATTGGTTGAACCTCTGACCTGCTCAATGTTGGTATTTCTGTTAGGATGATCATGAACACAAAATCAATGGATCTGTTTTATGGGAGAAAGAGAAGCATTCTGTTTTAGTTATGTTGCTGACTGTATGTTTGCAAACAAAAAAGTTCCATCTGTGACTTAATTCATTGCTCCCTGACTCTGCAGCTGGAAGCCAAAAGCAACAGCTTCAGCCTATGCATGCAGCTCTGTGCACTTACTCTAATTGTAATTACAAAAATTGGCTGATTCTCTCCAGTTCTTTTATTTTTTAGGATTTGCTTTTGGTGTGTGCCTGTTTCAGATCTAGCCATAGATAGAGTAGTTCTCGGGAAACCTGTGTTCCCAAAGGCCAGTTCAGCAGCTGGGAATAGTCAGGAGTGAAAGGCATTGCATCAGACCCAGAGGAATAAAATCTAAAAGGGTGCAATGAAATCACACTACATTCGCAAGTGTTAAAATATGCTATTGTTTTAGATACAGATTTCATATGTATATGTACACACACATATATTAGACTGTTTGGGTATTTAGTCATAATTACATTTTTGCTGAAATTTCATAGTCACCTCCCAGTGTAGGGAGGGACTCTTTTATCAGGGAGTGTAGCGACAGGACAAGGGGTAATGGGTTTAAATTAAAAGAGGGTCAATTTAGATCAGATGTTAGAAAGAAATTCTTTACTGTGAGGGTGGTGAGGTACTGGAACAGGTTGCCCCGAGAGGTTGTGGATGCCCCATCCCTGGCAGTGTTCAAGACCAGGTTGGATGGGGCTTTGGGAAATGTAGTCTAGTGGAGGGTGTCCCTGCCCATGGCTGGGGGATTGGAACTAGATGGCCTTTGAGGTCCCTTCCAACCCAAACCATTCTGGGATTCTATGATATGAAAATTTGCTTACAAATCCAAAGTACATTTGCTTTTACTATAAGACTTTATACTATGAATCAATTCTGACTAAAAAGGATGCTTGCCACCCTTATATGTTTTCCTTACTTGTTATAAATTTCTTCCTAATATCTAATCTGAATCGACCCTCCTTCAGCTTAAACCCATTACCCCTTGTCCTGTCACTACACTCCCTGATAAACAGTCCCTCTCCATCTTTCCTGTAGGCCCCTTCAGGTACTGGAAGGCCACAATTAGGTCTCCCCGGAGCCGCCTTTTCTCCAGGCTGAACAATCCCAACTCTCTCAGCCTGTCCTCATGGGAGAGGTGCTCCAGCCCTCTGATCAGCTTCATGGCCCTCCTCTGGACTTGCTCCAACAGCTCCATGTCTCTCCTGTACTGGGGCCCCCAGAGCTGGACGCAGTACTCCAGGTGGGGTCTCACCAGAGCGGAGTAGAGGGGCAGGATCACCTCCCTCGACCTGCTGGTCACGCCTCTTTTGATGCAGCCCAGGACACGGTTGGCTTTCTGGGCTGCAAGCGCACACTGCCGGCTCATGTTGAGCTTCTCATCAATCAATACCTCCAAGTCCTTCTCCTCGGGGCTGCTTTCAATCCATTCCTCGCCCAGCCTATAGTCATGCTTGGGATTGTGCCGACCCACATCCAGGACCTCGCACTTGGCCTTGTTGAACTTCATGCGGTTTGCACAGGCCCACCTCTCCAGCCTGTCAAGGTCCCTCTGGATGGCATCCCTTCCCTCCAGTGTGTTGACCACACCACACAGCTTGGTGTCATCAGCAAACTTGCTGAGGGTGCACTCGATCCCACTCTCCATGTCACTGACAAAGATGTTAAACAGTTCCGGTCCCAGTACTGACCCCTGAGGAACGCCACTCATTCACAAATGACATTTCTGTATTCAAAGTTAATATATGTAAGCTTTTTGCTTGAAGATCAGTGTTTTTCTTGCTTGGTATTTATTTAGTTTTTGCATTGTGTCAGCTTGTCTAATGAAGTGGCTGGGTTAATTTCCCCTTTGGAGTGCAACAAGTGCCTTCTGACAATGCAGTGCCATCTGCACTTCTGATCATGCTGATGATTTTCTCTTGTATTATTTTCTGGCTATTCATCCCAGACCTGCCACTGGTCCGGGATCTTAGCTTTGGTAGCCACAGAGTGCACTTAGCACCAGAAACATCTCCCACTACTCAGAAAAATCAGTAAGTAGCAAAGTGAGAGTTCACTACTGTACAGACAAGAACATACCAGAATATGTCCATCCAGCAGCCAATGCTCACAGGCACTTCCAGACAGTTAAACTTATGCATGTTTTATGCATTGATATATCCTATGAAGACTAATCAATTACCTATATTATTTTGCATACCTCAGCTTGGCACATGCGCACAAACAACATACAGTATACATATGCAGTATACATAGTCTCTTCATAATGCAATTTACAAGGACCACCCTTGTTATGGACATACTTACTCTTGCTTGCAAGTACTTTCTTGATGTTAGTACCCATATTTGGCTACGTACAAATCTAGCCAGATGTAGCTGAACTGTCCTACTCAAGCCTTCCCATATTCCTCATCCTTTTTCAGCATTACCTAGCACATTGCCAGCTGGTTGTTCAACAAGCAATTTCTGCTGATACGTTGTTTTCCACTTTAGTTGCTTATGGTCAACCAGACCTAAGGAGAAGTCATGAGAAAGTGTCTTTTCTACATTTTGGTTACTTAAACACACGCATATTTAGGCACCCTCGCTGGGAAACCCCCAACCAAGCTGCACCAGTGTTTCTTTTCTAGCTTTTTTATCTTAAAAGATTGTTTTGATAGGCTGTGAAACAATAGAACTATAGAGAAAACAATTTCACTCTATTTTACAAGAAGGCAGTTGCATTTCCTTCGGCTGCTCCAGATGTACCCAAGGGCCTGTAAGAAACCATTAGCTCTAGCAGCTTTGACAGACTATTTTATTTTTCACACATATGCTCTGGTCTTTGCACTACTACTAAGTGGCAGAGTGAATATTTTGTCTCTTACTAGTTTCATAATACTTTCCCTCCATAAATAATGCCCTATTTCTAAGAGCAAGAGGTCTTGGTATTCTTTGAGCTGTGAGCCGTCCCACAGCTGCCCAGCACCATAACGTAAGATACAAGCAGTAAGATCCTTTCTAAGATAACAAGAAAGGTTTTATTGGAAAACCTGACTTTTTGTTCATTTATGAATAGTTTTTCAGCAGCATTTCTGTCTCTCTCTTTTTTCGCCCTGCTGCTGCTGCCGTGTGGCAGACAATCTTAATCTGTTTGGGTAATAATAACTTCAGCCTTGTTTTCCTGTGGAGGACTGAGCTGTTAGTGGAGAACTTGACTCACTGGGAGAAATTACCTGAGCTGTTGCTATCTTTGCATCCCAGAAGTTTCCAGGACACTAAAAGACTACTGAGCCCATAAAATTAATATGTGATTTCAAAGCCCCCCCAAATAATTTACTTTTTTAGAAAATGACAAAAAAAAAAATAACCAAGATTGATAGGACAAACGTTGAGTGCACAGAAAAAGAGGAAATAAAGATTGCCAAATTCTGGTGTGGTGTATGTTCCACTATCCTCAAACAGCTAATGTTTTGGGTTAGTTTCTGACTAGGTTTAATATTAAGTAAGGACTATTCTATTTTCTTCTTCCTCTTCTTCTTCTTTTTTTTTTTTTTTTTAAGGGAGAGGAGACATGGGAATTGGATCTCTATTTTCTTAACTTCTTCATATGTCACTTGCATTATTTCCATCCTGATTATCTTCCAAACTGGCTAATTAGTTCATTAAAAAAACCTGTAATTTATTCAGTACTTCACTAAGAATTAATCAAATGCTATACTTTCCCAGCAAAATTGTTTACATGATTGGCATTTGTATTCCTAAATAGCTTAGTTAAATTCTTTTAATCCGATGTGTGATTTTATACAGAAAAATACAATCAAAATACAGAACAAGACACAATGAGAAATACTGAGGTGCAGGCTATTTAGCAAGTTAGGTTTGTTCTAAACCAAAATCTTTTTCTTTCAAGCAAAGGGAGTGCTTGGTGCTGTTTTTTAAGAGACTTGAAGAAGAAGGGGTTGATGACTTGACAGCCTGGGACATATGTTTCCATCAGTCTCAAAATTATTTTTAAATCCTGCAGTGAGTGTCATATGCAACTGGCTGTTTTACTTGCAGTATAACACCAAACCTAAACTAAGCACAGATGCTATTTTTTTGCTGCTAGTATCTATATGTTTTACATTCATATTCCCAGATAGTTAATAGCAGAAATAATTTGCGTTCCAAGCAGTAACAGTAAAAAAAAAAAACCCTGCCTAAATATTTGAAATTACATCACCTTTTATTCCCCTTGCTTCACGTGATGAAAAAAGAGATGATGGAATTTACTGGAATTTTCTGTCCTCCCCTCTTCTCTTAAATAATTAATGCTTTAAAAGTATTAATCTTTCTTTTCCTTCTTACCACAGGTCTTCTTTTTCCTCTGTTTGTTAGGTTCCAAATGACAAGAGAAGTACTTCCAGCTCTAGAATACTTAAAGCTCTAGAAATATAAGGAAAATAAATACATCAGTAGATTTCTAATGTCTGAACAATTTCTTTCTTCCACTACTACTCAGTATTAATTAATAGCTAAAACACTTATTCATAACTTTTGATTCTGAGTACTCCTTGCAAATAGGGACTAGGGATTGAATATGTGTTTAGGGGGCGGTGGGGTACGGTTATCCTTTATCTTGATGGAGCTGACCACTCTGGTTGCTTGCTAGGGTAGAGGAGTGTTGGCCACTCCACAGCATTGAACACTTTTCCAATTAACAGGCAACTTTGCAAAGGCTTCACATTAGGTAGAAATTGTCTTGAATATTTCCATGTTTTCCTGGGGACCAGAAGAGGGTCAATAATGTAAATCTGGAAGTATTTGGGCAGGGACTTTCTGAAACAAAAGGGCAAATCATAACACTTTTCTAATCTCATAAGACTTGCTGAGTGTACTCATCTATGGCATTAAACTATCTCAGCTCGAGATTGCCGCATTGTTTTATTCCCAAACTAGCATCTAGCACCAATTCCAATCTAGAGAGGTGATGTTTTAAACTTTATCAGATGCTTTCTTGCTCTTTGAGCAGACCAGTGTCTGGGATGTGTTCCAGGGAATTTCTGAGAGCTGTTTCTTCCAGCTGGTCCTGGCTGAGTTTTGCTGGTGCAACACAGCACAGAAAAGATGATGACTCTGTGCCTGTATGAATGGCAACTTGGTAGGGAATGAGAACACAGGGGCTGCAGAGACAGCATGATACACACTTACTCTCAGTTCAGCACAGTTTCCCCAGGCGAGTATGTACTAGAGAAACTGTGAAAGATACAAACAGGTATCACCTAGCAAGAGAGAGCACAATCCTGTAGTTAAAAGTGGGCCAAAAGGAACTGCAAAGATCTCCTTGCTTTCGTTTTGCTCTCCAGGTTATTTTCCGGTGTGCTCTCTGTGCTGTTTAAACTTACTGCTTTAGTGGATACCATTTTCTCTGTGCTGGAAGGGCTCAAAGCACTGCACCACAATGAGTGTGTGCCATAAATACTTGGCAATCCTCTCTGCATGGTATCTCCCATTTCCAGCATTAGCCTTTGGCAAGTGCTCTCTCTTCTCAAAACCAATTTGCACACACAGCAAAGTGCCTTCCTGATAGGGTCAGTTTTTCAAGGACCAGGGCAGGAGTCAAAGAACTTTTTCAAGGAAGCACAGAGGATTGTCAGGCTGTTTCCTGTCTGAATCTGTTGTGCTTTTCTCAGAGAGCTAAATCCTGTTGTCCTTAGTTGGTCCTTACGTACTCAAAGTCTTTATTAACATCAAGTGTAGGATTTGCCTACGTTTTGCCAGACTACGTAAATTCCTTTTTAGCCAGGACAGTTGGGTTAGTTTAAGTTGCATTACCAGAAAGAGATGCTGTAGGAATCCCTAAGCATGAAGCATATGTACATTTTACACTTTTCTGTTTGTTTTTATTTTCCCCACAATCTGAGGGCAGCAACTCCCAGTGGAGTCAAAGAAAGCCTTCCTGTCACTTCAGAGACCTTAGGCTGACTTTAAAATGCCAGTCCTGCTAGATTCTGAGGTGAATGAGTGAGTTGCCTTCAACGTGCTCCTAGGGTGTTGTTTGGTTTTCTTTTTTTTTTCTCCCCAAAATACATCAAAGCATAGATTTACTTAGTGCAAAACTTTCACTTGGATATACTTTAATTTCTGCTGGCAAGATATTCCAGCTGTGAAACCTTAGCTGTCAAATGACATTTGGCGTATGATTCCATACTTATGCATAGATATTACTCCCTTTTAGACAGAGAATCGCCTTCTAGTGTTCCTCCACGAAGACACGAAGCTCCATTTGTACTCTGTTTGCCTCACTGCAGTGTCTAATATGACATAAAATTACCTATATTTAGACAATCAATCAGAACACTATCCATCCACCAGTGGCTAGATTTTGATTCATCTGGAATAATCACAAGTGTACATAAGCAACACTCCTGAGCTATGGTTGTTCGATACCTTGATTACACAATCTGTATTATACAATGAAACAGAAAAGCATTGAACAAATACCCTGAATCTGATATGATATTGCTTTACTATGTTTTGCATGTGGATCAAAGGCAACGTGAAAGCTAGTCCTCAAAACTCAGACTTCTCCTACTACTTTTTCTCAGCGTATTAAAAGGTTGAGATGCTGGGGCGGGCGGGCGGGGAAGAGGTGTTATATTCACCTTTCAATCTGTGTTGGAAGTCAGAGGAGCAGAGAAAAGCTAGAGGAATGGAACTGGAACCCTGGACAAACAGCCATCCTCTGAAGGACCCCAGCAACTTGGGCCCATACCTCTGTATTAGAAAGACAGTTGCAGCTCTGAGCCCTGTGGATGCTAGGCAGAAACATCAAAATATTTCAGTTCCGATCTGCAGCACCCTGCCTGACCTCAACACAGACAACCATGTCAAGTCACAGAGTTTAGGTCCAGATTTGGTTCTGAGTTTCACAAAAGTTTGCAGAAATCAGGATCTCGTAATTTATGACTTTAAGAATATCTCTACCTGGCATGTGGCCCTTGCTGATACAAACTGAAGCCTTCTGCTTTCAATGTTTTTGACTGTTGAATTACATCTGCCTTCAGCTGATGCATCAGTGTTGTAGTAAGAGTACAAATGTTCCTCGTATAAAAGTAAAAAAGTTGAGATAAACGCCCTACAAAATGAATACACAAGTCTGGCCTCATTTCTATCACGTACTTCAACTCTGCTCACAGGATTTATTTTTGTAACATGCAGTGGGACGAACTGACTTCCCTGACCCGCACCTTTATGCAATATTTAACGGCTGTTGCATCCTTTCCAGAAGGTTTCATTTTGCCATTATGTAAGGACGGGTTATCTGGGCTGGCACGTTAACGGGTGGTAACCGTGGCGGGCAGGCTGGGTGTGGTGTCAGCATGCTGTCACGATACTTCAGTCCCCAGAGTGGCTGCTGGCACTGAAAGTGGAGGAGGACCGACTCCCTTGGCCCCCAGCACCACTGAGACACGTGCAAAGACCGCAGTCAGCACTAAGACCTTCTGACCTCACTTATCTAAGACTATACCCCTTCCTTCTAATCAGAGAAACATTTGGAAGCTGAGTGGCACTAAATATTGGGTCTCTCTGTGTGAATACAAAATATACTTGTACCCAAAGCAGGAAAATAAATGTGATGAATAAAAGAAATCAATTATTCTTCCTGTTTCAGCTGGAAAAAATGTTCCTGCTTCCCTTCTCCTTACCCTGAATTTCAAAAGTAAAGGGAAACGCCTGTTATTTGCAAATTGTTGATTATAGGAGAGCTGTATTTCCCTCCTGCTATGTGCATTTGAACAACTAAATCTGTAGGACTCTGCCAGAGACTGTTTTGATTAGGCTTGTATCTAACATTTTCAAAGAACTGCCATCTCCGTGTATTTCTGGCAGTTCTGTTGATCAAAGGGAGCTATTTTGATTGATTTAAACCTAACCTTATAAAAAATGGCTTTACTAGCGCTGCCGACTTGCTCTTTGTTTTTGAGAAAGTTTCTTCGTGCCAAGGTTCTTTCTGCTGTCTGTCAGGGCTTTGAATGGTTGACATGTGAATGATGATGAAATCATTAATCCGAATTCATAAAACAGCTGAAAAAAATATTCCGGGTGTTCAAAGTACTACCAATTTATGTAAATGAAAGACATATCTGCTTTACATCAATTCATATGTATTAAATCCATGTAAAGGATGTAAAAGAAACACTATTAAACTGACTAAACCTTACAATCTACTGACCCTGTAACCAGCAAAGCACCATACTTAAGGCACTTATGTATATATCTAACTGTCCAGGGATCTGTCTGCTTCTGCAACCCACGGTTTTCCTTGGGCTTCGGCAACAGCTCTTAAAAGAAGTTCCACAAGTTTGCAAGGCTTATTTCCTCTTCTGAGAAGAACAAACTCCATCTGTTTGTGACATAAAAACTAAAAACTAAAGTCAGTGTAGCAGAATAGTTAATTTACAGTCTTCCCATTTTGCACAAAAGGTGTGCAAGACACCAGCCAGAGAAACCCCGAGTATGGGGTGAAACAGCTTATCTGGTGATTTGATCAGCCACGTACTCAAACTCTGCAGTAAAGTTTTTTCACTTGCTGCTTTTTTCCTTAGGTAAAGTGGAAGCGGCACTGGACCTCATACTGATCAATTCATTCCCTCTGGTGGGCAACTCCGAGACATCACTTATCTGCATCACCTCCAAATGGCGTTCCCGTGAGTCTATCACAATAGACCGAGACCAAGAGGATGTGACAAACCAGCACCGGGAACCACTGGAAGTTAATGAAGATTCAAAGAGACCAACAGCCAAAACAGTGGTATGGAAGAGGGAACAGGCCAGTGAAACTATTGGAGCATATTACTGTGAAGGGAAACTCAAGGATGAGGTGACAAGGATACATACCATGAAGATGCCACTGGGAGGTACTGTATGGTGGTCAGAGATGAGTTTTGCATGTCCTTGCTTGCAGATGGGCAGTTATCCCCGGCTGACCCAAGTGGGCACAAACGTGGCCCCAAAGCAGGCAAGACAGTCTGGAGTCAACAAAAATAGACTTGTCTTAAGCCCATGGGTTTTTTTTTAAAGTGCAGAGACAACTGGTCAATACCAGCTGCTAGTCATTTCCTCATGGAAGTTAGTCAGACATCTGTAGGTATTCTGCCTGTGTCAGGCTACTGCCAGGAACGCAGAGTCAGGTAGCAAATAAGGTAAGTACTGGCCTCACTGACCCCATGAAATAACACATGCAGTAACTCCTGCACTGGGTTTTTCACATCCCAGACCCTTGATTTCTAAACATGCTTCCATTTTAAAGTCTTGACAGATCTAAGATGTCGATAGCATAACATCGCTATCTTTTTTTTAATAAATGGGCAATCTAAGCCTACAAAATAACTGCCTTGCCTAAGGTTCAGTAAAACTACGGATCAGCAGCATTGGATCTGCACAGTCTGTGTCAGTATGAAAAAAAACCAAAACACCCAGCTCAACACTGGAAAGAAACTCCAGAGAAGTTTCCCAATATCTAGAAGTTTATTCACAAAAATCTACTATGGATTTCACTATTGACTTAGTTTAGGTTTTCAAACTATGCACAGTAGAAAAAGCAAACATTGCAGGGAGATGGTGGGATGAGAAGGTGGGATTTCCAATGCTCAGCACTCTGGTCATTAAAATACGTTTTCTTATGTGCAAAATTTCACTTGTCTCTGGACCTGATTAGACTTCTGGAACAAGTTCCAAAGCAAAGAGATCACCATAAACTACAGAAAAGTGTAAGAAATTTTGGCTAATTTTCTGCCACAAATCAAGTTTTCAAAATTTCAGCCAATTTTTAGTAGACTTCACTGTACTGATAATGTTTTGTGCCATAGCAGCTGGTCTGTGAGAAGACTTGACACTTTTAATCTTTCTTTACAAGATTTTAAGAGGAATTATCGTTGGCATGTCCTAACATTGTACAGCAAATTTAGAAAAAGAGGTTTTTCATTTATCTGAGCTGCAGCTAGTGTCCATTTACTTCTTTTAGTATGGGAATGTAGGAAGCAAAGTGGACAGGTCAAGTGCATTTTTCTTTGGCTTATGGTTTCTCTGACCAAATGCGGTCTTTGAAGGGTTCGACCAGCCACCAAGAGAGCTCTGCAGATGCAGGCTGACCACTCCATTGTTTCAAAGGAAGCTGCAATGAGGAGGAGGGGATAACAGTCCATGGAAAGTCAATGTGACTTTGTCTGTGGTAGAATGCCAGTGAGCTGAGCACATCTCAGGCTGCTGTGTACAACAACCTCCACGGGTGGAAGAGTGTCTTCTGAATCAATCAGTTTTTTGCACTTGGTATCTGTGGACCTAAGAGTAAAGAATTTAAAGTAATCAAACTTTGAGAGCTTCCTATGTGACAGAAGTTTTTCTAACCAGAAATAAGACCACATTCACACCGGTAGTAGGTAGGTTTCTTTGAATCATTTCTGGGTTTGAATCCATTTCTCAGATTTTCTCTGCAAAAGCTTTCACTGAAAAAAAATTGAGCTAGCAACTCATTGGTGAATGCGTATAATCTAATCAGGCTAGATGGGTGAGAAAGAGGCACGACAGAAGTTCTCAAAGCTATTAAAGTGCACAGAAAGAGGAAGAAGAGGTCAGTGAAGGACTGTGAGGTTTGGCAAAGCATCTGTAGTTGGAAAACAGGCCTTTTTTCCTTTTACTGTTGTTGTCTGAATGGTTTTTAAAGGCAGAGTGTGTTTTTCAACACCAAAAATTGAGCAAGAGTTGAAATGTGCAGTTTCCCATTGAGGACACAAAAGGCACAGGAAGGAGCAGCACTTCTGAAAATCCAGCCACTGTTTTGCAGCTTCATGGCAAGAAGCTGCTGAAACACTCACTAAACATTAATCACTTAGTGTCGTTACTGTCATCTGCCTGATTAGGTACCTATTATCAGATAAGAAGATACAGCAAAGATTTCTGCTGCACAATACAGAAAGATAACAGGTTCATTTTTTCATTTACTATACCTATGTGCTATTCTGAAAGTCACAAGTCTGTTCTCCTGAAATCATCATATTTTAGCATCATTGTTATGCACACCATATTCATAGATGCAATGAGAAGGAACAGATGTTTTATATATATGGGGACTACTGCAGATACTGTATAGAGCACACATATCTAAAATGGAACACTATATAGCCTGTCCTGTATCTAGTCAAATATAATTTATGCAATTTCTCCACACAATAAATGTGTATTTTCATATATATCATTGAGTTTCCCCCCCAGAAACTCTCTAGAGCAGGCAAAGGGACAATAATGGAAATGCTAGCAACAGAGCCTTATGGCACTTGCCCTGCAACTCAGTTCATTATGTCTCTATAAGGAATTGGTACATTCAAGATGTGAAATCATGAAATACAAGTCACAATCTAAAAATACATTGGAACCGAGCCCACCAGGGAGTGTGGGTTCCTTTCCATTGCAACAATACTCTGAAGAAAAAAATTTTGTGGTTGAGCTAAACAACACACAAAGAAAAGAAAATGGGAATACAAAAGTTTAATAGTTTGTTAAAACAATTAGTAATTCCTCACTAAATTTGGTCCAAACCACACTGCAACTAAAACACTTAGGATCATTTGTAACTAACAATTCATTTTGGGGAAAGCTGTTAAATTTTCTTTTCCTAAATAGATCATGATTTTCACCATGCCTTTGTTATTCATAAATAACTTCCAACTCAGGAGCTGACAGTAAATTGGGACAGCTCTCAGTTTTTGTTTGACTGTTTTTAATGAGATCTTATTTCATTTTTCTATATTAGAATTCTCTGTTTCTCTAAGATTTAAGTTCAGATACCAGTGCATAGGTAACATCTATTGAGCAAATGCTCAGTAGATTCCCATGCATGTGCTTAGTATCATGCAGGAAGAGTCCTGCTGGAATCTGTTGGCTAGCGCTTACAAAGGAATGAAAGCACGTGGCAGAGGCCCAGAGCATAAACACTAGAACTGCACAGGGGATGGGAATTCCATTCTGCAAAGAATGGTGAGTTTTCAACAATTGTCTTATTTCCAATCTGAAATAAAGCATTAACATGTCAAAATTCTCAAGGAAATAAAATTTTGGGAGAGAAGTTGGTGTGGATTGATAGGATTGTCTTAATTTTTACTCAAATTGTTTTTCTTTAATTTTACGTCACATAACATAACACAAACATTTTGATTTTTAATTAAAATGTCATTCTGAAATGGAAGTATTAAAATGTTCCTTCCTCAAATATTGCTATAATACCACCCTTTTTTTCCCCTCAGATTTTACAAAATAATGTACAAATGGATGTACTAACATAGTTTCAGCCTCATACAATCTTTGAGGTAGCATCCACTTGCTCATTTTTTACAGCTCTATTACATATATAACGTAATAGGATGCTAGTTCATAATTTTTTCTCTGCTTTCTGAACCAATCTCTGTCTATTTCTTTGTCACCAAATTTCAGCCACAGACTAGATTTGTTTTCTGCATCCATTGGTATGAACATAAGTATACTTTATTGACAGTTTTCTAAAAAAGAGTCATGACTATAGATAAATGGCAGCAATTTTTTATGAATAAGTTGTCTAACAGTTCGTACTAACTTCCGTATGTGTTCCTTAAACAAAATATTCCCTGTGAAATAAATGTGACTTTAATAGAAATGGAACCTGTGCAAATGCAGAGCCGACTAGGAGCATGAATGACTCTCCAGGGATCCCTTCCAGCTGAGGCTCAGGTGGGTCATTCTGTCGGAAAGGTCCCACTCACCTTGCTGGGGAGGCAGGTAGCAGCAGAACCGGGCTCCCAGGTTCAGGGACCAAGGTGCAGGACGGACTTGCCCGACAGGAACTTGCAGAGGAGGAACAAAAAGGTTAAAGACCCTCAAAAACAGAAGAGAAAAGAGGTTGGTGAAAATCCATGCCTCACTCCCCTGGGTGCAGGGGAGAGTACAAAGGTGTAACATTCTCACTCAGGTAAAGAGCTGAAATACTTTGGAAGTTAAGTTTGCCTAACTATAGAAGAGTTTCTGTAAATTTTTTGCCATACGACATATCAGTGTCAGTACGGCATAAAACCTCAGAGATAAAAATTGTCAGAAAACCTCAATTTGTCCTTGAAAAACCTCACAGCTTTCCCTTGGAATTTTCCAGCTAAATGAAAGGAAGGGTCCTTAACTTCTAACTTGTTTCAAAGTAATGTTGCAATTAAAATTATCATTTCACTGGTTTTAAAAGTTACTATTTCTTGAGATTTTTCTGTCCCTTCCCCGATTATCTTCTTACCTTTTTTTCCGCTTGTAATGACAAGGAGGAGGCTACAATTTTGTGAAAATCACTCCATCTACTACTTTATTCTTTTTCTTAAATCAAGAACCATAAACAAATGTATAAAAGTACTTTTCTTTTTAAACAGAAAAATTAATTTCAATTTCCCAGCTGGAAAATTGAAAAATGTCACTGATCTGGACTGTTCCTCATATAGAATTTTTATTTTAATTAAGCCACAATTTTAGATTAAACTATTTTGGTAAAAGTACCACTGGCTGTGAATATGTTTTTTCATTTGTTCTTAGTGCAAGCCAACACTCTCAGTATCTATAGAGAGCATAGTGAACTAACCCAAGCACAAACCTACTCTATCTTACCGCATCTCCCCCAGACCCTGCATGACTGTGGTCTCCCGAACTATCTTGACTTTTCAGCTTCATAAAGCTAAAACAGAAAAGAACTGAGTCACTCAGGGTCTTTGTCTGCCAATGACAGCTTGTTCCCTACAATACATTTTCCAGTACTTTATCCAGTCTGCTTTAAAAATGTCTCAAGGGATGAAGAAACTTGGGAAATTGTTTTATAGCCAGTTGGAGCTCCTAGTTAGGAAGTGTTTCCAGTTGCTCAGCCAAAAATTGCTTTTTTCCTTTTATTTCATGCCCCAGGTTCTAGTGGAAGACTCTTGTCTCAAGGTATAGGTGAGTTCTTTGTCTTTGCCAAAACATAGAATCGAGGTTGCTGGAGATAAAGAGTCGGTGTGTGCTCTAAAGAAATTTAAATGTCAAAATCTGAGTCAGGGTGATGCTATAAACCATTGTGAGCTTTCGGCCTAGACACCAGATAGAGACAATAACTGCTGCTATTTACCCCATACTTCTGTCCTGTTCTGTTTTCAGCCTCATTCCACCCGGTGGCGTTAACTGTTACAGCAAATAAGGGAGAGCCTGTGAATATTTCCTTCATCAGAATGGCAGCAAAGGAGGAAGATGCAGTGATCTACAAAAATGGTAATTAACCTTTCTCTCTTGTCTTTTCTCTTCCTGCTATCATTGTCTTAGCCAAGTGCCATGTAACTGGTTTGAAGTCATTGCTGATGATGCCCATGCTGTGCAACTGGAGCAGACATAATTCCTCATGCCTTTATTGTTCCCTAAAGGACCAACTTCCATACCCAATATACTGAGCTGACCTGTTTCTCTTCCAGCAGAATGCCAAATCCCATGTTTATACCTTTGCTTTGTTTCTCATTTTCCTTTTTGATTTCCTTCTATATTATGCCCTCATATATTTGCCTGGCTGATTTTAGCTTTTTTTTTTTTTTTCCTGTGCCACTGTGAAGGCCTAGTTACTGCATCTTTCTTTGCATTTTTACTGGTTTTCAAGTGCATACATCTCCTTTTTCAATGGCTTTTAGAGGCTCTTCAGGCTAAGAAATTAAGCACTAGTAATCTGCTATTAGAAGGGTAAAACTGTCAACAAAATCTAATCCTTGTTTCATTCAATTACAAAAAATTAGTCAGGTTGTGAAATTCATGACACCAACTTTTCTATGTAACACAGCACCTAAATCACATGTAACGAACTCACTGTTCAGCTGTGTGTTGCTACTGCTTGACACTTAGAAATACATGGTTTGCTATCTACCTCCTGTAGAAATGTAGTGAAATACTGGTTGCTAAACTCACAGTGCCTTTATACTTAATCAGAATGTTAGACTCCAACAAATTACAGCTGTGGAAAGCACACATAATGTACACATCTTTGTCTACTGACAGTCTAGCTTACAGCAAGCTACCAGGAAACAGGCAGGATGAGGTAAGGAAGTGTCAGCACACTCCAAAAGAATGCATGCAGAGGGTCAGCCTCAGCCCCAGTTACTGAATACTTGGAGCACTTCTCTACAGGCTGGAAGAGAAAAATAATCAAAAAGTGTCTTGTAAAAAGGCAATATGCAAAGCAGAGTTCCTTAAAGACCTGCTTCTTCGCTCTTCAGAGATTCAGCTATCGCAGTGCACAGTGGAGAAGGTTTGCCATCACTTGTCCTTTCAGGATTCCCAAGGACATTTTGTCATATTCTGTCAGCATTTTGTCATAGAAGAATCAGCTGATATGTTGGAGCAGGAGTGCTTACATCATGGTGCTGCCTTAGCTGGGACTCCAACTGGAAATTTGGCAAAAAGCCTCAAATTAGCCATGACTTTGGACAGTAGGTCAAATTCTTCACCTGAGATTGCAGCTGAAATAGCATCCCTGATCATTCCTGATACAGGAGCTGGCAAAGAAGAGAAAATACTTGTCGTGTCATATTTAACTGTTGCCATCTCTCATTTCAGGCATTTAAAGTACCACTTCCCCCTTGCAGACGCTCACAAAGGCTCTCTGGAGAATGAACCTGTTCTGCTAAACAAGATTGCTTTTAGACATTGGCATAACTTGTGCCATCTTGGAAAACAAGCCACAAAAGCTGACCCTTGCTAACAGACTGTGAGCATAAGGCTTTCTTAATACTTTGCTGCCAGGTTTGTTTGCAGCTTGTAACTTGGAAGATATGCAAAAAAAGCTCCACAGTTTCAGAACTAATCCCTTTCGTCCTTTGCTCTTTTTCTCTGGCCCTGTTTTCTTGAAGAACTGTCATGTGTTGTCATGGACTAAACCGACCCAAGATCTTTTTACTATTTGGATTTATGATCCTCAGCTAAGTTTTATGTTTCTAGCCAGCCTGAAATTTGTAGTCAAATTGATATTATGATAATATGGATGATCACAGACAGCAAAGGTCCTGCCTGAACAGTTTACCTTCCAAATTATTTCAGCAAAGTGAAAAAAATTGTTTCATTATCAACGTAACTGTAAGGATATGTAGAAAGTAGGGGCATTTGATTTGTGGGAGTATCATCTGCTTAATGGTCATTCAGCATAAAAGACTAAGACAAAAAACAAGAGAAGTAATAAATAAACAGACACACAAGCCCTAAGGAGTAGCAGGTGACAGAAAACATCAAAGGGCAGAACTTTCCAGCTTCTGAGGGCCACTGAGGGAACAACACAAAGCCCTGAGCAGCTTCAGCCAGAGCTTTCTGGGTATAAGAAGCAGGGAGCAGGGTAATCGTGGATCTCAGGGGGAAAGAGCAAAGTCATGGCATGATTGAGGGGGACTGTGAGCATGTGTGAAATACTGGGAAAGAGCCAAACAGGAGAAAGGGAGGGCTCAGAGTGATTGGGAAAGGAACAAGCATGGGAACATGGTGCAGGAGGCATGTAAAACGTGCCACTTGCAAGTGTGCAAGCTGCAGGCCAGTACACCGGTCTGGCCAAGCTCTGCACTACAGTTGGTCTGATCTTACTAAACTCTATTCCTAATTGTTCTTCAACATAAGTGTGTTCTCTACCTGGTATGCATATGTATAATCTGCTAGTGACCTTCAGGCCAGACAAGAAGGCACAGCAGGTAACTCCTAGTAACTGGAAACACATGCCAGGGGTCAAAGGGGCTTGTACGGCTGGGGCCAGCAACCAGAGCGACAAAGTTATGGCAGGGACCTGTTTGCGTGTGTGTGTGTGCATGTGTGACACTGGTCAACTTCAAGCCAGGCTAACCAGCGAGTAGGATAAGAGGTCTGAGAGACAGCTATTTAGAGACAGCGTAGGTCCAGGCCAGCTAAAACCCATTTTTGGGTGTGTGAGATCTGCCAGCGAGTCTGACTAGCTGGCAAGTGAGAATGGGATCAGACTGTCTGGGTCGTTTATGTGAGTGCCATGTGCACGTGCAGTACCTGTAGAGGCACAGTTCTGCTGTGCAGCTCTGTTGACGGCTGGCTTTGTCGGTACAGTGTGTGTGAGCATGTACATGTATGTTTTGGTGACAGCTGGCTGGACCTGGCAGCAGCTGACTGCAGCAGCCTTGCGCTAACAGACTGGAGTGGAAGGACTCCCGGGGCCCTGAAGTCCACTGGATGCAGCTTCTCTTTCACAACAGTTAACGTTCACATGTTGTTACTTGGTGATCCAGAGGGATGGGAGAAGACCAAATGCTATCACCTTACTTAGCAAGCATGTATGACCAACTACAGCAAACCTAGAAGAACATTTATGAGGTCCCTTGGTGAAAAAAATAGAAGGGGCGGAAACATGTTAAGTCTGGGAGGAAAAGACAAAGCTGTGCTGTGCTCTTCCTGCTTTGGTCTGCTAAGTAAACCTTTGTGCTACTCAGATTAAATAGGACCTGGCTGTCATTTGCTATGTGACTCCTTCCAGCCACACTAGACTCCTTGCAGATGGTCACCCCTCACTTCAGGAAAGGCCAAGAAAGAAAATGAACATTTTTAAACACTAGACTCTTAGCAACATTTCTGTAAGGCCATGCTGAACTCGAAGTAGTTTTTCCCATTCATCTACTAAATCTCCTCAAGATCTAGTTTCCTTTTTACTTGCACCTCTCCAATTATCAAAAAACCAATACAGCTAAAGAGCTGTCAGCAAATTCATAACTAATAAATAGATTCTACTGCTTAGCACATCACAGGTGTCCTTCCTCTGTAACCAATGCAAATGCATTTCTGTCTGTAAAAGGTGAATGACTTGTCTGTTGTATCCATATGCTCCTTCCCCAGGCTCCTTCATCCACTCTGTGCCCAGGCATGAAGTGCCAGGGGAGCTGGAAGTCTCCTATCCTCAAGTTCAGCCACAGGATGCAGGGGTTTACTCTGCCAGATATATAGGAGGAAACCTCTTTACTTCTGCTTACACAAGGCTTATTGTAAGACGTAAGTTCCATTAATGTGCACTGATGATTAATTGTTTAAATTCGTAATGAATCTGACATGAAACTTACACTGTGCCCAAATAAGGGCCAAAATCTTTCTTGGCGTAAGCTGCCATCAGATTATGTCAGAAGAATTTTTTTCCCAAGGATCTTTGGTACAAGCTGATACTGATTTAAGCAGCTGAGAGAAAAAAAAATATTCAGATTTATGTTCAATTCATCTTAGCTGTCGCCAGGACATCTAGCTCCTTTCTCAGCATCTCAGCTTTCAAACACCAAGTAAGCATGAACAAAGAAAGTGGCACTGGGTCTCCCATGAGTATGAGATGTGGGTCTGAGCGCAAAAAAGGAATTTTCAAATGTCTCTGTTCTTTATAGTGAGCTACATACAAACCCCATTTATCATAAGATTTATTATCCTTAGCATACATTATTGTAATTTCACGAACTATCCCAGCCTTAGTTAGGTCTTAAAGTTCACCTCCCAGCAGATGACAGGATCAGTTTACAATGCAGGTGAATATTTTCCATTAAGTATTCCACATGTCTTGTAGCTCATGCTGCTATGTCCATTTTCATCAGGTAAAAAGAAAATTATATTCTATTAACCTGGATAGAAATATAAAACTGGTATGTAAAAATAAATAGCTGTTCAAATATCTTATATTATGGAGAAAATGTTTCTGACAGTAAAATGTATTTTACTTGCTAACATCCACAGGATACTTCCAGGAGTCACGAATGAATCGATATAATGCCCCAAATTTGGATTTTGAAACTATTGCCACCTTACTAAATGAAAAGGTCCAAGATCTGTTCTCTAGTGGCAAGCCACACAGCAGAAGACTTATCCATAAATTCTGTCCCCTGCCTTGACACAGGCTTTTGTCTTGCCCGTGCTGCCCATTGGGAAAATTCCCGGGGCATAGTGGTAGGGAGCACACTAACAATATAGGGAATGGTGGATTACATGCCACTGCTGAAACACATCCTGTCTTTCTTTGAATTAGCAGTACACACACAGACTGATGATTTTTAGCAAAGTGTAACCACAGGTAAGAATTTCATTCCGGGACAAGGCGGAGATAGAGCTCCAAGTACCATGTGGATTCATTAAGTGCTTCCTGATCCAAGTCTGGATTACCAACTTTTAGTGACCCTGCCTCAGGACTTTCCAGTTTATTATCTCCTCGGTCCTAGCTTTACACTAGAGGAAGTCATAAAGATTAGTTACTGTGATGTAAGAAACATTGTTACAAATTAAATACTGGAAATTACTGACTCTTCTCAGCTCCCACTGATTTCAAAAGCAGCTCAGAGAATTTTGCATCTTGTAGAAATAGGTTAAGCATTTGCATGATGAAGTCATATATCTGTTTAGAGCTTAAGCTCTGCTTTATGAAATCAGTATCAAAACTCTCAGTGGCAGGATTAATGGTAGTAGTATCTTTTTAAATTACAAAGCAGGAAAGAAAATCATGACAGACATTACAATGACTGATTGCTCTTAGTCCATTTACTCCAGGAACAGGTCACCAGTTGATTGATCCTTCTTATAAAGACCCAGTGAAGACAGTAAAGACACAAGAAATGTGAACCTGGTCTAATGAACTTTCAAGAAAAATATTATTACAGAAAAAAAATCATGACTTGCCAAATGCTGGTACAACACCAGTGATGCCAGGCTTGGTTCTGCTGGCTTACAACCAGTACAGCCAGCTCCAGGTGAAGCCTGGACTTTCTGTCTGTCTCAGATCCTTGCTACAAGAAGAGAAATCTTAACAAATAACATGTTTGTCAACTTCCAAACTAAACCATCTATCTCTAGTTTCAAAAATGGAAGACTTTTTCAGTTCTTTCCTTGAAGATGTTACGTAGCATTACTCTGTACTATGCAGCAGTTCTGCTCCAGATTAAGGGCACTTCCATAATGAAAAAAGTGATTCCTTACATCAGGTCAGTTGGTGCAGGCTTAGGGGGACCATATGGATCGTTTTTTTAGGTATTTTACTGTTTGTCTTAATTAAAAATAATTTTACTGCTTGATTGGTTACTGAATAAGAAGACAACAAATATGTCATTATATTTCTGCATAAAAGGATGTGAGGCGCAGAAATGGGGCCCTTCCTGTAGCTCCCACTGCCCTTCCTGCATGAACAATGGCATTTGTCATGAAGATACTGGGGAATGCATCTGTCCTCCAGGTTTTATGGGAAAAACATGTGAGAAAGGTAAGCAAATACTATTTTCACAGATTGTTTATTAATTTGTTCTCAGTAGCAGAAGCTGGCACTTTATTGGGAGAAGCATCAAATGGAGTAGCCTTGTTTTACTCTTTATAGCTATAGCATTTACAGCCTGTGCTGGAGACAGCAGTGTTGTGTGAGATGAACTCTGAATTAGAAAGGCTGCTCTTGTAGTTGTGATTTAACTTCTCCCCCTCTTTTCCTAGTAGGGGTTATTTTGCTGGGGAAGATGAATGTTTCCAACTCTTCTTGATCAATATGCACTTGGGAAGGTGTGCCAGATAATCTCTTCTAGACTCCTTTTCCCACAAGAGGCTGGACCAGATGATCTTTTGAGATCCCTTCCAGCCTGGGCTGTTCTATGATTCCCCTGAAATCAGTATGCTTGAAGCTACTGACTGACTGTTAAATAGATGATAGAATAGGAGATCTTAAGGATACACTGGCGCTGGGAAATGAAGCCCTGTGTTAGAGAATCCCTGGCTACTTCTGAACACGCTGCTAGCATGCTCACAGAGTGATTTGTCTGTGATTTGTCTCTGTAGGGGCGTATCAGTAGAACAGTATATGTCTGTCTGTGCATATTCATGCCTGTGACAATTAGTTTGGATTCTGGAATAATTACAGCAGGCATCCCATTGCTCTGATCTCTCCAAGCAACTTTTGGGTCCAATGCTAAATATGTATCCTAATATTCTGACTGAATTGCAGTGCTGCAAATACTAGAGCTAAGCTATTGGCGCAGTTGATATCTGAACTACTCTAATGTAGCACTGATCATATCAGAAAAGCAAAACCTAGAGCTTGGCAGTTTCATATGCACTGACCTCTAAGAAGAATATTTGGTTTTCATGGCGCTATTTGTCCATATTAAAAGGCTTATAAAGAGGTTTTATTGCTGAATAATATTGCTGTCTCCAGCAATACCCAAAGCAATGGGTGCTTTGCTGATGTATCCTCACATGGGAGAAAGTTATGCTTGTTTCTGCTGCCTGAAGTTCACCATTAGTGCAGCCATGGCTTAAAGCAGTTACAGATGTTACTATATCTGGTATCTGAATGGTAAAAATGCTATTTTTTTAAATTGTAATTCATGTTTTTTCTTGTCTAAAGCTGTATCATTAGAAGCATTAGCTCTTTTGTGGACTTAATGCTATTGGGGTGTTCTTTCCCTCTTTCCCTTCAATATAGCTTGTGGAGCCAATACATTTGGCAAAACGTGTGAAGAGAGCTGTAAAGAAAACTATGGCTGCAGAAACTATATGTTCTGTCTACCAGATCCATATGGTTGTTCTTGCGCCACAGGATGGATGGGACTGGAATGTGATAAAGGTATAGTAAAAAATATGAGGAATGGTGAAGACTCCTTAGTGTGCTACACATATAGGAAATACAGAAGTGAGCAGCAAGGACTAAAAGACAGGATTTTTTTACATTCGGTAACAGAGGGATAGTAATAGTTACTCATCTCAGAGGGCCATGTCATATTCTCAGAAAAAGGACACAGTAAAGTTAAAAAATATTTAAATTATTCTGCAGAATGAATTGATGTTCTACTGAGACATTAAAAATCCTTTAAAAGCTACAGTCCTGCTGTATTTCTACAAGTCAAACTAAGCAATTCAATGCCAAACATATAGCCATTGCTGAGCAATACTGAGCATTGTTTACTTCAATTAGACTGCAATCTCTCTGGGACAGATGAGGCACATCTTCTTTTATGAATATGTGCCATCTTGTTCAATCATGACATAACTCCAGTGAAACCTTTGGACACTACCACAGTGCAAGTGGAAGAACAGTGGAGATGATTGAAGAAACTTCCACATTGGCATCTAGTCTACAAATGACAGGCGTGGACACAAATGTGCTCTATTTTTTTGATGTTAATGTGTTCTCAGGATGCTCTGTAGATGATTTAGTGCCAACACATATAGTTTTAAACTCAACCCAACTGAGGGAACTAAACCCGACTGGAGAATTGATACATGAGATTGAAAATTAATGGAAGACATTTTCTAGTACCTTTACACTAACTGGAAACATATGTACTTGCAGAATGCAAACCTGGTTTTTATGGGTCAGATTGCAAACTCAAATGTAATTGCCACAATCGAGGGACATGCGACAGATTTAAGGGCTGCATCTGCTCCCTTGGATGGCATGGTCTGCAATGTGAAAAAGAAGGTAAAGCAAGGTAACACGGTAGTAAATGGCTTTTCCCAGTGTAACTGAAACAGATCTTCATGCTGGTACAGCATTTCCACTCCAGGCTGGTATCCTTGCTCTGCCAATTACATTCCCAGGACCCAGACACTTCTGTACGTCTTTATTGCAATGTAGTGTTTTTAGGCCTCTGCCCCATATGCTGCATTTAGCAGGCTGGTATGCTACCATTTCATCTGATTTTGCTTCCGTTAGAGGTAGATTTGCAAACCTCACTGCATAGGATTTGACACTGACCTTAATATCAATTACTGACAGAAGCCGCACATCCTACCTGCATGATCAGCTTTTGGGTAGATTGATGGTACTTTACCATTACCTACCTACCTCTTACTCATCTGCATATGCTCCTATATCATGTGCCTCATGATCTGAAATTGGTGACTGAGTCAGCAAGACAACCCCAGAGTTTAAAACACCTGTCTCTCTGAGAGAGAGTTAAGCTTGCGGAGCTGAACATACCTCATTCAGAAAGAATCTCTTTGGATTCAAGCAAGGTTTCGCACATAGTATTTTATAAGATGCACTCAGCATCTATTATTTCTGCCTGATACATAAAGTGAGAAATCTACTGTTAACTTATAAAAGCTTCCAAATGCAAAAAGAAGCAGAGAAATAAGACTGTGATCCAGCCAGCCAAACTATACCATTGTGGTCTGACTGCACTTACAAACAGGCAAAATGGGGAGCAAATAGATACTGCACATTCAGTACAAAATGTGTGCACAATTTTGCCATAGATAGACTGTCAGTGCTTAGAATTTCAGCGAGAAAGAGAGGAGAGAGGAGATGAGCTGAGGGGAAAAGAAAGAGTGGAGACAGGGCTTGTACCTTCTCACGGACATTTACACTGATGTCACAGTGCTGACTTTGGGAAGCATGACCCTTGCATATGGGTCTAGTGGAGGGTGTCCGTGCCCATTGCAGGGGGGTTGGAACTAGATGGTCTTTAAGGTCCCTTCCAACCCAAACCATTCTGTGATTCTGTGATTCTATGATTCTATATGCCCCCATGAGTAACGGAACAACCAGACACCTATGCTGGCTATGCTCATTATATGCCTCAACCTGTTTTGGTGCTGCCTTTTTAAAGTTCTGTTTGAAGGCTGACATTAAAATACTATATATATTCTGTAGGTTCAGCAGATCTTTCACCTCAGATAGAAAACTTACTAGATCCTGTAGAACTCAATTCTGGCGTCGAGTTCAAGCCTTTTTGTATAGCAACTGGGATGCCACTTCCTAAATCTGAAGAATTTAAACTTTTGAAGCAAGACGGAACTGTCCTAAGGGTAGGCTCCTGATTAATTTCCTATAACTTCCAGTTATTTCTGATGTTTATATTGACTTTATCAGTAGTTAACGCACACTATGCTTTTCAAGTATAATGTGAAATTATGATATTCTGAGATACCTCATGAGCTGGAGCACATACGAAACTATGGCATTGACCATTGTAGATCCTTTCTATTGATATAACTAAACTCTAGATGAGTTCCTAAACTGTGAGAAAGTGTCATGGGAATATTCCTAGATACCCACATTTTTCAGGCCCTGTATGTCTTTTGTCATTTCAGCCTGCCCTAACTGTTACCAGTAATCGCTCTGAAGCCATGTTTACGATTAATCGAATCCAGCCCCGTGATACAGGAACCTGGGTCTGCAGTGTGCAGACAGTAGCTGGAATGGCAGAGAAACCATTTCAAGTTACAGTCAAAGGTAAAAACATGAATCTCTTCAAACATCTTTTCCTCTCTGCTTTTAAGGGCAGCTATATAATCTAACATGCCAGAGCTTTCTGTTCTCTGTACTGCAGGATAATGCCTGCAGGAATATCTACAGCCAGAATATGAACAGAAAACCTTTATAAGCAACATACTAATTATGTGTATTGAAAAAATAAGTGTTATGTTAAGGATTAGAAGAAAACCCAAGGGTTTTTGTTGAATGATCTGAGCTGTCAGGTTTGGGTTGTAAATCCCTGTCTACTTTGCAAGACTTTTGAAGAAAATGTCCTGTTTACCTGTGGATCTAGGAAGATACCAGAGTTTTACTGATATAGGGAATTAAAAGGCTGGTTTAATACTTGCGTTCTTGCTCAGTTCCTCCTGTGCCACAGTATGCCCCAAGGCTGACAGACAGTGGACATAATTTTCTCATAATTGATATCAATGCTGAGTTACATCTTGGAGATGGACCTGTTGTGTCAACAAAACTCCTGTACAAGCCAGCAAAACGTTATCAGTCCTGGATGTCTGTGGAAGGTAAGAGGATGTTTTTTAATTCCCTTAAACACAAACTTCAGCTGCATGCTGAAACTTGATGTGGTGTCTGCTCTTGACTTGACTCAGAAGACTCTGCAACACATAAAAGTTGAATCTTTTATGATTGCATGCGTGACTGTTTATCACTGTATAATGCTAATGTAGCTGTGGTACACCAACAGTAGTCAAAAGTGTGTATTCAGTTTTCAGTAATCAAAGACTCCCCCCTCCTTCCTTAAGATAAACAGTACTCATCTTAGACCCAGCTCTTGAAAACTCCCACGTAAATAGTAGGTTTTCAAAAGTAGCGAGAAGTATAGAGACATCCTGGAGCATCTACAATCTCCCTTTGTGTCTATTGTGCCCTCTGGTGAGACAAATATCTTACCTAATATTTATCAGGAATGGTATGGGCAAAATGAAACTTGCTTGTGAGTGAGGTGACCTCTTCCAACCCTGTTTTAACATTTTACAAAAGGCCTAAAATATTATAGGAAACATTACATGAACTTTAAGAAGTAACAACCAACTGTTGTTACTAATTCAAGATAATCCAACATCTGGATATACAATGCCTACTGCCTAAGCAACTAGTCTTGTTCTATCCTTGAAGGAAGGGCAGATGGAAACATCTGTTAGGCTGGGTTGGAGCTCAACTTAAAAATAAGTATTTTTTATTTCTAAATAGTTAGTCCTAGTGAATCAGGAATGGAAGAAGAACCCGAGTATCTTAATCTTCCATGGTTAGTGGTTCAGGAATATTTTCCAAACTTTTTCTTCCTTAACATTTTTCAGCATGGGCTATGGCTTTACTTTCTCCTTTCATTGTCAGTGAAAGGCACAACCAAAAGACTGGACAATCTGGAACCAAAAACAGAGTATCAGTTCTGTGTTCAGCTGAGTCGGCAAGGGGAAGGTGGGGAAGGCCATCCTGGACCACAGGCTAGCTTCACAACAGCTGCGCTTGGTAAGTCATCATTTTGGCTTTTCACAAAAGGGCTGTTTCAGCTGTTTTTCTCTGTGTTCTGTTCCCTGATCTCTGCCACAGCACTTTCATTTGAGCAAAGAAGCCTGGATATGAAAACTATGTTCAGTCTTTCAAAATAATCTTAGGCAAAGAAAAAAAAAAGAAGAAAAAAAAATCAGAGGTGAAGAAAACCAGAAAAAGGCAAAGCTATTATTGTTCCTTATTTAGAGTTGGGGATATGGGAAAGGAAAATTTACATATTTTGGCTGGCTATGCAGCGGAGTTGGAGATAAAAATCACTTCTTTTCCATGTCAGTCCTTCCTCCTAATACCAAATCAGTCCTTTCTCTTAGTATTAGATCAGTTTACTTTCAAAATGAAGATGCCTGAACAAGCAAAAAAGCTTTTAGTCCACTCAGGATACAGCCCAAACTGAATACGGAAATAAAATAAAAGGATTGCACCAGGAACTATCTAACATGAAAGCAAAGAGCTGGTTTCTGACATCTAAAAAGTGCATTTGCAACACCATCTCAGTGAAGAACCTTTTTGTTGACACAGCAGCCGTTGTTAAGATACTTTGAGACTATCAACACCTCTTAGATGTAATTCCTGCTGAACTGGGTGGTGTGGTGGGGAGAATTACCCTTTGTCACTCCAAGCTTTTCCTGGCTGGCAATAACCGATACCCCTATTTTAGCTTGCATACCAGACATGAAATGTTGTTCCTTGTTCACTGTGGCTTTTCCAAGGTCTTCCTCCACCAGAAGGTCTCACCCTCTTTCCAAAAAGTATGACATCACTGAATTTGTCATGGCATCCTTTAACACTGAGGACAGAGGACGACATTCGTGTTGAAGTGGAAAGGAAGAGTGTGAATGACAACGGTGATGAGAGCAGTGTTATTACTCAAGTGCCAGGAAATATGTCCAACCTGATCATTAAAGATCTTGAGCCTAGACAGCAATACATGTGCAGGGTACGGGTGAACACCAGGTCCCAAGGAGAATGGAGCAACTATCTGTATGCATGGACTTTCAGTGACAGTAAGTAGCTGATTCACATCCTTCTGTTTAATACATCCTGTTTTCCCCAGTGATCAGACTCACTGTCACTTAATGACTACTTTAAGTGTAATCCTTTATTCTGGTAACACTGAGTTCCTGATGATCACTTGTGTTTGTTATTACTATTATTATGAAGATAGTTCAGTTTCTAAAGAAATTCTTATGCTGGAAATGATGAGGAACTAATAATGAGATAAAAAAAAATATGGAAAAAACAAATTAAAAGCTTGGGAATGCACATCTTCATTTCAGTGCAAATCATGCTTCTGAGTTACATAGCAATTTTTTCCTCCTCATACCGATGAACCCACAGGGTTCCCTACTCAAAGCTCTTTTGTTACTCAAAAAAACCCAAACCACTCAGACTCTGAAATTGAGCTATGTCAATACAGAAATAGTCAGCATTTAGAGAATGAAGAGAAGATACAATGCAAGGTAAAACCCCTGTGAGCAAAGAGTAGTTAAGCATGCTACACTGAGGACCAATGACCGCCTTTGAATTCCCTGAGCCCGAGTAATGTCCTTTCATAATGCCACAACAAATGCCCTATCTGAATGAAGTACCACCTGAATAGACGTCCATCTGAATAGCTGATGGGTGCCCCTGCCCATACCACACACTGGAAAAGTGGGCTTCTTCCCCCTTACAGGTTATCTGAGGAAGGCCCTCACTGAGATCCTACATGTATTAACAGAAGTATCAATGGCTGTCATGGGACACTGCAGTTTTCTGAGCTCTGACACCAAACTGCGCTAAGGAAAATGTAAGGGTACTGTTTTCCAGGAGAAGGTACTTAGCTTAGTAGCCATGGGTGTGTCCACAAGTCCAGCACTCACCCCTGCTGGTGGTTTTCTGATGACAATTGTGGAAATGTTGGTATCCATTTCCCTTCTTTCTAACAGCCTGTATCCTGAGAGGGAATTTCTTCCTGCAGCAGTGAAAGTATGGGACCTGGGAATCACGTGGGGATGATAATTCAGTATAGAAGGAAATTAACCCTTTCTGCATTAATTTGAAAGCGATCATGTTGTCCTTGCATACAGCTCAGAGCTTTCTATCTTCATCTAAGGACAGGAGTACACTGAATGCCACTCCCAACCTCTGCTGGGAGTATGGAGTACTGCAACATGGGTGGCAGCACAAGTTCACAAAACTATTGCATTCAGTTACCATAGCTCGTCAACAAAATTCTGCTTCTGCTTAGCACAGCAAAAGCACCAAGGAAAGTGTCTCACTGCAGGAAGGAGAAAGAGGTGGATGTACACTCCAACGCTTTGTATCTGTGTTTGTTCTCAGGAATCCCTCCTGCACCGTACAACATCAGGTTTTCTAACACCACAGACACATCTTCAGTCATCTCTTGGACAACTGCTGAGGGTCATTCCATCTCCTCCATCATCATCAGCTACAAAATTTATGGCAAGGCTGAGTACAACCACATTGATATTATCATAAAGAACACCAGCATAACTCAATACCATCTCAAGGGCCTTGAGCCAAACACTGTGTACCAGGTTCAGATTAATGCTCAGAACAACATTGGCTTGAGCAACCCAAACACATCATTTGAACTGAAGACTCTTCCAGAAACCAAAGGTTGGTTATTCCAGCATGCTGGACTTGCACAAACCAGGGCCGGTGGTATAAACTAGTTAGCTAAGGCAAACTCATAATATTATTTTTTTAATATTAGTTTTCTTTTGCTCTTAATTTTGACACAAAACACAGCATCATCAAAATTTGATTCTCAGTTCACTGCATGGCATCTGTGAAGTGACAACACGCAACATTTGTGTGTATCTACCAGAAAGTGCCCAACTGCTCATAAATTAAAGGAGCTGCGTATAATAAGACTGTTAGATCACTGAATGTGACCTTAGGTCTGCTCTGCCTGAATTCAGCAGGACCTGCAGGTGCTCATACATCTGAAAATCAGAGCGTCCAATGTCTGTGACATTTTTGGAAAACAAAGGGCTGTATCTCTATGTCTTTATATGCTTTACAAGACAGGAGTATTTAGCTATACATTATTCAGGGCTCTTTCAGAATGAGCTGGAAATGATGAGCTCTTTATGTGCTTCCTCAACAGCTCCATATGAATCAAAAGGAGGAAAAATGCTCCTTATTGCTATCCTTGGCTCTGCAGGGATGACCTGTGTAACAATTCTCCTGGCCTTTCTCATCATGCTGCAGTTAAAGCGAGCCAACTTCCAGCGCCGAATGGCTCAGGCTTTCCAAAACGTGGTGGTAGGTTTCCAGCTGTCCTGTGTCAGTGTGGTTATTAATTTTGGCCCCATCTTTTCTGTTTTTTTCTAATTCCTTTTTCTTGGCCTTCCCAAATACTGTCTTCATGCATGCAGTTAACACTGTTGTTGTAAAGCTTCTCTCCTAGTGACCTCAGAGCTAAAGCAATCATAGTTATAGGCTATGAGGGAGACAACCTGGCTTGAAAAAAAGATGCACACCTTTGATCCTTCTCCCTTTTCTGCCTTGTCACATCTGTGTATGACAAGTACTGAGCCAGACAGAATGGAGGAGGCCTGTGAAGTTGTGCCTGATTTTGAAAACTACATTTTTTAACATTGCTTTTGAGCATCAGCGACTGCTCCATCGTGGCTTTTCAACTTGGGGACAGCACACCAGGGCAGTATCATAGTTCTAACTGTGAGGAAACTGCTGAAGGTGGTAACATCACATCCATCTATCTATCCATCCATCCATATGTATTTGTATCCTGCTGTAGTCTCTTTATCACTGTGCTTTCCAGTGCTGTTCTCTCACTTCAGAGGGGAACCTCTTAAGCAAAATGAAGCTGGGCCAAAGAGCTCCTCCATACAGATCTGCATAGGTTGTTTCACAAACAGACGGCCAGGGGGCTCATCCAAAAAGATGATCAGTCCCCAGGTCACACAGAATAGCTCCTGCTCCTTGTCCTGAAACTTTTACAGAAGTATTTCATAGGAATGTGTAATTGAAGTAGAAATGTCTCCTCAAGTATGGAGGAAGATCATTTCCTCTCTCTTTTGTGTCCTTGCTGCTTCTTTCCTCAGTCTTCCTACTGAGCCTGATCAGCACAGGATTTAATCAAGCCTAATACAAGATAAATCTCAAACCTGAGGCTTAAAACTGGTTTTGAGATCAGTTTTACCAAATTATTTTTGTCCATCTCCTTCAAGACGATTATAACACTCTTCAGTAGGCTGAGGTCTACAAATGTACTTTTGCATAAATTACGAGCCCAATTAATTTTGTGGATCTGTGCAGAAGTGCTTGTTGCAGTTAGTGTATAAAGTATGTGTAACTGTCTACTGTACTCACTCTTGCGTTAGCAAGAGATGGATCAGGCTCTGTGTGTGTGTGTGTGTGTATACGAGTCAGCACACATGTATTCAGGGAGACAATCACAGCATTGGTCTGTAAAGTACAAATCACAGTTAATACGTCATTTGCTTAACTCTGTTACAGAGAGAAGAGCCAGCTGTACAGTTTAACTCAGGAACTCTCACCCTGAGCAGGAAAGCCAAAAACAGCCCAGATCCCACCATTTATCCAGTTCTTGAGTGGAATGACATAAAATTTCAAGATGTGATTGGGGAAGGTAACTTTGGGCAAGTCCTGAAAGCACGCATTAAGAAAGATGGCTTACGCATGGATGCTGCAATTAAAAGGATGAAAGGTAGTAAACATCAGAGACTCTGAGACTAAAGACTTTTCTTGGTTGGTTGTTCCAAGTGTTTCTCTGTCATAAGAAATGCTTAGTAGCCCTCTCCTAAACCTAAAATAAATATTCAAATTGCTGGTGAAATTGTATCAGCTGTCACTAAGCCAAGATTTGTGCCCTGGCAAAGACTGCATGGTTAAGTTGGTTTATATTTCTAACTATTAATATCATTAACTATTATGTATTTTTTAATTCATAGGTCAGTACAAACTTAATGTATGAGTTCACCTGCAAAGTGGGAGCCATTAAAAGATGCCTTTAATAGAGAGAGGAGCACAAGGCTAGCCTTGGGGCACAGCATTTGCTCATCTTGATTTACCTTAGCCATTCAGAGACAACTGTATCTATACATCTATATGTATACATACATACTATGAGGACCATTCATTTTCTTTGTACTCATTGGCCATGACTGCCACATTCCAGAGAGAACTACCATAGAATACTACAAGAATGTACATTTTCTTGCAATTCACTAGATCATTATCTAGCCAAACTGGGAGACACTCTTAAGTATGATGATCATTTAAAGAAGAACCAAGGTCTGCATGCAGACAGAAATAATCAACAGCACACATGGAAAGATTTTTAGGCAGTTAGTTTTCGTATGATCTGCTATGACATTTTACATTCTCAAATAATAAGAGAAATGACGTGGTATATTAAGATGCTTTCTTTCTCTGCATATGGCTGCTACAGACGTAGATTCTCTTTTTTTTTCCTTTGATGGAAAAATACTACTTTTTTCAGTAAATACTAATGTGTCCTAGAGTTCTTCTCTTTCTATTGGGCCTGAAGCAGTAGTGCCCCAGCCAGCCCAGAGCCCTCATAATTAACAACAATATGGTCATAAATTCAGTTCAAAGGAAAACATAAATGCATGCTTATTTGATTTTCAGAATATGCCTCAAAAGATGATCACAGAGACTTTGCTGGAGAACTTGAAGTTCTTTGTAAACTTGGTCATCATCCCAACATCATAAATCTTTTGGGAGCATGTGAACATCGGGGTAAGATAACTCTTGATTGTATGTACTTTAAAAGCTAGTTGGAAAAAAACCAAAAAGCCCACACTACAGCCCAAACATTCCATAGAAACAGTAGTTTATAAGCAGGTCTTTCTGCAGCATTTGTTAAAAAGCCAAGTAAACTTGGTGTTAGATCTACAAGCCCACATTAGTCCTTCAGAAATTATGTTCATCAATAGCTCTAAATTCTCCTCTGCACCTAGGAAATAAGCTTGATATTTCCTCTCCAGTCTGTTTTATGTTTGTTTCTTTTTCACTCAAAGCAGTGTAAGTGTCCAAATACTATTAATGACTATCTTCTATTTTGTGATATGCTCACTATCTGATGTTTCATTAGGATATCTTTATCTTGCTATTGAATATGCCCCCCATGGAAATTTACTGGACTTCCTTCGGAAAAGCAGAGTGCTAGAGACAGACCCAGCATTCGCTATTGCCAACAGTACTGCATCTACACTTTCCTCTCAGCAACTTCTGCATTTTGCGGCAGACGTTGCTAGAGGGATGGACTACTTGAGCCAGAAACAGGTCAGTCTTCAACCCTCTACACACTGAAAGCACCCAAATTAATTTTCCAGGGACTATGCCTTTTAATGAAATCAAAATGAGGTTTTAGTTTTAGCTTCTGTAGTCTTATTTTGTTGTATTCACTTAGCCTTACCAAACGCTATAGTCATGGTGAATTAAGGAAGAGGCATTAAAACTTACAGACAACGTGGTAATTAACTGCTTTCATCTTCAGATAAAGTTTAAAATGCTCTTGTTAATGACACACCTAGCCATTTGTTTTGGGTTTTGTTCTTATTCTGACTATTTGCAATTTTCAATACATCACCAAAATAATACATGTAAAGTTCATAGATACTGAAGTGATTTCATTATTTTTATTTTTTTAAATTTTAGTTTATTCATCGAGATTTGGCAGCAAGAAACATCTTGGTTGGAGAAAATTATGTTGCAAAAATAGCTGACTTTGGCTTATCAAGAGGCCAAGAAGTTTATGTTAAGAAGACCATGGTAAGGATCAAAGCAAACTGATAGAGTTTGTTTTCCTAATTTTTTCTTTTCTTGTTTCTTACTCTGTGTTGTCATACAAACAAAAATGCAAACTCATGGGTACTACAGAACTGATTAGTTAAATGTTATATATTAACATTATAAATATTTATGTTGTGTTTAATAGACATGCATTACTTCTAAATCAATTTTATAGCCTGTTTATAATATAATATACAATGTAATTGAAAATTATTTATATGAATATGTATGGCAGTAAAATAACCAATTTTGCAGCCAGTCATGAGATTTAGTAAAAATGTATTATAAAACCCCATATAATACACATTTGACATATGAAGAGGTTATATGCATGTGGGTGGATCTGTACAGCTATGAAAATAATAATTTCATACAAGAATTTGTCCAGCTGAGGCAAGCTGGTCTAATTCTATTGAACGAGGCCAAAGCTAGCAAGACGGTATCCAAGGCATGACAGGATCTGTGAGCTGAAAAAGCAGCTGTTCAAAGCTAATGTTTTGGAAGATCTGAAAGACACGTAAAAAGCATCATGTAGTCATAGACCAGGAATAACACCAGCTGGTCAAGGTGACAGGGTTGGTTAAAGGCATTGTAAGACATCACTCAGGAATTACTTCCATTTCCTCTTGATGCTGGTTGGATAAATTTTCTATTGGCTTTAGTGTGAACTGTCCCTTTGAGAAGTAAAGGCACAACTTAAAGAAATAAGCTTATTTACTGGACCAAGCTGACTTGCCTGAAGTCAGTTTTCTTTAAGGTAACACGCAGAACAATTGTTGGGGTATAAATTGCAGTATTGCTATCCCAACCACCAACAGATAAACTTTCATGAAATAATTTCCAGGGACGGCTTCCAGTGCGATGGATGGCAATTGAATCTTTGAATTACAGTGTTTACACTACAAACAGTGATGTGTAAGTATGTTTTTAAGTGGTCTTTTTTTAATAAAAAAATATTTTTCAATATCAAGGAAAGTTTGACAGCCAAGATGAGACATCCTCTCAAGAAAACTGAGTAACTGTGTCAGCATAAGTGAGCAACAGAAGCAAAAATAACACCCACAACAAAAAAGTTATTTTATGGCATCATCAGTGTGTGAACAAGTTCTGTGTTCACAAGTGGATTTGGGTCACTACTTTAACTATATTTCTCATTTGAAAGCAGAAACCTGATGAATCCTTGGGAGACCCAGAGGAACTCAGTATTTTAGTCAGGAAACTGGAAGTGATATTTGGCAAAGCAATTCTGTAATAGCACTGTTTGCTGAGAACTCACAGTCTAGTAAAGGACGACTCTGGTCGACTGGTCGATCAGCTCACAGTGAACTAATTTTGCTAAAGATCTCACTCTTGCTTTCTGATTCTACGAACCCTATCATTATACAAAAATTAATAAAAAAAAAATAAAAGAATGAATCACACTTCTCTGTGTTCTCTGAATACTAGCAAAACTATCTACCATTTTATAATATGAAATCTTTGCATTCTTGTTGCACTCCATAATATCCCTCTGTTGCAGATGGTCATACGGTGTCCTATTATGGGAAATTGTTAGTTTAGGTAAGTATCTGAATTTTATACTGCACAAATAAACCAAGCTGAGCCAAGACAGCTCTGTTCACTCAGTCTATTAAAAATTTATTCCTTTGCAACATAGTTTACTTTTTTTCTGTTTCATTCTACTGAATTTTAGCATCAGTATACTTGGAAATGCAATTGTCACATTTTCAATTCAGGTATCATTCTAAATGATAAAAACATAATGCCCATGTGTTCATTGCACTATAAAACCTAGGCCATATCTAAATATAAAATCCAGCATATCACATGATTTATAGCCCTAATCCGTTATGTTTTGAGTTTGATGGGTGGCTTTTCCCCAGCCTTCTAGAATTTTAAATCAAGACATACTTTAATGACTTGGAGGGTGTGGAGTGACAAACATCTCCTACTCGAAGTATTCTCAAAGAAAATTTTGAACATTAATCTTCAAATAAAATTTAGAGTTAACACACCTCTATTCATCATGTATGTAATACACCCTCAAACCATTCAAAATGACTGTGTTACACAGACTTTATGATTTACCTTGGAGTGTGCCCCATGGTCTGCTGGCCAAGAGATGCATACTGACTGAGGTACATGTTGGGTACTGGACTAATCATGAACTCTTGCTAATTCGTTCCCATTTTTCCTTAATAAATGGGTTTGCGCTAGATATGGATGGGAACTAACACACTGCAGTGTAGAAAAAAAAAGTCTAAGCAACCAAACATCTGCAAAAAGGGGCAAAACCAGCTGCCAGAATTAGCTCCATGAATCCATATCGGAGCTTATTAATACCATGCTAATGAAGGAATGACTTCCCTACTGCCATTGAGGGTATTGCAAAACCAGTTCAAAGACAATCAGATGTAGGCCCTCAGAGTTGTACAGAAATTTAGACCAGCCCCACAGATGATAGAAGTTTATACTCACTTTTATTTTTCTCTTCAATACTGTGCATTAAGCAGTATGGAATCATCAACAACAAAAATGTAGCTTGCAAAATATTCCCTAATGCTGGATTAATGCACCTGTTACTGAGTCAATCATTCTTTTTCATTTCTGCTATGAAATTAAACTTTCTTTTATTCAAACCCCCTTATGTTCATGACAACGGTTAAACTCTGCTTTAGGTGGAACACCTTATTGTGGAATGACATGTGCAGAACTCTACGAAAAACTGCCTCAAGGGTACAGACTGGAAAAGCCTCTCAACTGTGATGATGAAGTGTAAGTAACTGCCTCAGCAAAAAAAAAAATGAAACAGAGTAACATGTGCTATAGGAAATATAAGATGTCTACAAGAAACTAATAAAACAAACATAATTTTTTCCAGGAAAGCATAAAAATTACATTAAAAAAATTTAAAAGGCTATACAAGTGGAAATAATTACTTAAGTCCTTTTGTACCCAGCATGCACTGTTATTTGCCATGAACCCTTTCCCACGTGCTCTGCCCCTGCCAGATACCCTGCTCTTTATACAACATGTCTGGGCTTTAGCTCGAAGTAAGTTTTTTTATTATTCCAGAGAAAAAGAAAACTCTTTTCAGACAGCAACCAGCTGTGGAAAATGTAACTCCAGCTATGTATAAATCCATTTTCCTTTGAAAAATTAAATATGCACAATTTTTTAATAAACATGAATTTGTAGCTTTAACCTATGTATCTAAACTGTCGAATGTTGGTGTTTGATTTTTAAAGGTATGACCTAATGAGACAGTGCTGGAGAGAGAAACCATATGAAAGACCATCATTTGCTCAGATACTCGTGTCACTGAACAGGATGTTAGAAGAAAGGAAGGTAAGAATGAATCCCTAGAAAACAATTAGGCCATGAATAATTTCAGTGTAGTTTAGAATTCTTGAGGCAATGCACCTTGCATCACACTCTTTCTGTTTATTTCCTTCCCAGACCTATGTGAATACGACCCTATACGAGAAGTTTACTTACGCAGGCATTGATTGCTCCGCTGAAGAAGCTGCTTAACACAGGAGAAATCTTCATTCATCAATGATGTATTGAAGAAAACCAAAACTTAATCTGCTGGAGTCCAAAATGTGATGTGCTGTGTAGAACTGTGTATAGCTCTAACTGTATATAATACAGTAATACTGTTTTACTGCAGATATGTATGTGTATATCACACAGTAACCTCTGCCTCCACAGGCTGTAGAAGTGTATATACTGTTCAGAGTAGGAATAGACTGAAGTAATGAAATCTGCTGTTTCATATGCAAGATTTTCTTTTTTCCTAGTCATGCAGATATAGTGTATACATACAATTATTGTAATCCATTAGGTATTGCCATCTTAAACATTTCTGATACTTACCAAGAGCTACTGATATCAAAGTCAGTATCTTATAGCAGTATTTCAGACATTTCATTGTGATTCAAACAAAAATGCTAAGCTCAATACAACAATGGAAGTTGCAAACAGATGTCAATCTAGTATGCTCACCAATTATTAAGACTCCTATTTAAATGTAAAAGTGAGCTAGTAGAAATAGTCTGTTCAAAAATTCTGTTGACACTTGTAATGCATGCTATTGCTCTTTCATTGTCCAGTTTAAAAGTCACTATTTGCCTATATGCAAAATATGAATATATTTTGAAGTCTTTTTTGCTATTGGAGGCAGCCATACAGCAATTATCATGTAGCATAGGATTGAGGAACATACCACATATTTTTACAATTAGCCTGGATATACATGAGGCTTATTCAATTTGTATTTCATTTAATAATTTCACTGCATAATTATAAATTACTACCTATTATATACAAGCAGGGCTTACTTTTGCTTATTTTATCCCTTATGCAGTGGTATGGCCTCTTAAAAATACTGTACTGGATTACTTCAAAACAATGATATTTGGCCTGCCAGAAAGATCTTCTAAGCCTTAGGCTAGACAAATAGAGGCATGTATCAAGTCAACCAGGTGGGATCCTGTGGACTTACCCTATTCAGACTTCACGTACCAGCTAACCTCATGCTTTGCACATAAGTTCCCCTCGTCCCCCTGTGACTCACCAGCTCATAAATGACCATCAGACCACAGTGACTTTCCAGCTGGGTGGATCAGGCGATCCCCCAAGACTTGGGGGAAGACGATAGAGAAAGAGAAAAATGTTTCCCCTTTTGATACTTAATTTGTGAGTGGGTATTTGGTTCATTACAAGGCAGGGAAATCACAGCAGAGGATAGCGTAACATTGCTGGCATACACCAGGCTGACTCAAATAGGAGAAGCACCAAGATCTTATTAAAAGGGAATAAGCCAACAAACAAAGGTGCTGAGATCACTTGTGTGTCCTTGCGGTAGGCAGAAGTTCCACTGTAAGTACAGGTGCTACAATCCAAGTTTACAAAGAATGCACAGATTCACTAGACCAAGGAACAACTCCAAAATGGAAAAGAGAAACAAACTCCACTATATTTTTCATAAAAGACTACTTGGGTGGGAATTTTGAAGCATGGGCATTGCATTTTTATGTCCAACTAGGTTCCTACAGGTCAGTGAAGTGAACACGAATGGACGTCCACAGGTTTTTTCTAGGCTGCCAGGCAAAGCTAGCTAACAACTTCTGGAACTGCTCCACTTTCTGCACAGAATTTTTCACATGTCCAAACCAGCTTATTGTCTCTAACAAGCTGACACAAGTGACTATTCTGCTACTTGATGTGAACCCCTTCTACTGTGGCAAGCTTTTACTTGGACCAATATGCCACATAAGGAAAGAATGACAGGATCATTCATCAACCCAATAGGTCTTAATACTGTCTGCATTTTAAGTGGTCGAACATCACTGTAAATTTAGCTGAAGGTCATTTAAGTGTCCTTATAAATGTTCATCATATCTTCATTTAACATTGTGGCATGCATTAACTTTCAAATCTACTGTAATAAAATTTAATTTTTTTTAAAATTGCCATTTAAAAAAAATACACAAAAGAAAACAGTAACTCCAATACACAGCTTGAGATGTCTGTATTCAGTCTATACATCACAGAACTACAGCTATTAAAAACATCCACTAGTTCTGTCAGGGTCTCAGATAGACAAATTGCTCCTCTGCTTGCAATGTGCACTGGGTATCCCAGGTTCAATAGTTAAATTTTACTGTCTGGTATCCAGTGGTGGAAAGCCTGATTTATGGCAGTAGGTGGTGTGTAATGGTTTTCAGTTTAACCATTAGCAGGTTGTATGTTCTGCCTTCCACAGCACAATAATTCAGATCCTATGTCCCCTGCTTCCCAAGTGTCTTCTGCTGTCAAGAGCGTAATGCTACCAGTGCCAACAGTTTTCCCTTATTCCAAATATCCCATGTCCTCACACTCTTTATACACCTCCAGCTATTCACACCTGCTGACATCCATGCACAAGCTTAGAGAACCATCAGCTATTCCCTACGTTCTTTTTTGATATCACAGGATTAGTTTTCGCATATTCTTTTACATGCAGTTACCAAGCTCATACTCAGTACTAAGTTTTCGGTCGGGAAAGAAAAGAAGCATTTCAGACAAGTGGAGTTGGACATGCTTTGAGGAGTATGTGATGCAGAATGGCAGGTAACTGCTTACAGTAAAGTGTTATCCATAGTGGAAAAAGAAATTACCAGACTTAATCAGAGAAGCAGAGCCTTTAAGAACAAAAAAGCAGAAGCAAAGCCTCCACACATCTTTCCCAAAACTTCTCCCTCACCATTCTCAACTTTCATTTAGTGCAACAGCTCTCCGATTATTCAACAGTCTGAGTGCAGACCAAAAAACCAAAAGTCATTATGTCCAAGCAAAACTCAAGAGCTACAGAAGAACACTGTGCTTGACAGGAAAACTAAGAAAAGAAAACAGACATCACTGGCTTGTGTAATGCGAGGTTCACTAGATACCATCATGAGGGGAGGGGTAACAAAAATACCAAACAAGCACCTTTACCTTGATTGGCTGAAAAGTAAGGTGTGACTAACCTTGGAGATGTCTGAATTCAGCTAATCCACCCAGTGGCTGCACTTCTCCCAGTCCCCAGTAACCTGAAAGGAAGCACACGTCTTGTCTTAAAGGATGGGGACATTTAATTGTTACTTCTCTGTGGACAGACTGTGCTTGATACAACTCTAAAGTCAAACACAGCCCCTCTCCACTACCCAAAATATAATGGTTAGGCATTTGCTGAAACTAAAATACAAAATGTTGATTATTACATACATCTCATCAAAATGTATAAATACCTGATGTAAGGAAGTAAGGCACATGGAAGTAGCCTCTTCTCAGCAGTACCCAGTGACAGGATGAGAAGCAATGGGCATAAATGGAAATTTAGGAAATTCCATTGAGGGTGGTCAAGCCATGGAAGAGGTTACCCAGAGAGGCTGTAGAGTCTCCAGCCTTAGAGACATTCAAAACCTGACTGGGCATCACAGAGGATTAGACTAGATGATGTCCCCAGATGCCTTCCAGTCCCAGCTATCCTGTGATTCTGTGAACTCTGCAAGATGGGGGAAGGGAAATGCAGAAAATAAGCAGAGGCCCAGCTAAAGAGCAGGAACAATTAAATTACAGGGGCATAGTTCAGCTGTGGTCAAACACAAGTTTTCCCTCCTGCTGGTAATTCCCTCCCTGTGCTGGTACATGACATTCCCTGATCCCAACACACCATTTTGCCTTTCCCCAAGTCACATACTACCCAGCCATTCCCACGTGCTAGGCAACTGGCTAGACACAGGGGAATGCTGATTTAACAGCAGTTGGAAATAAGCAAGCCAAACTGTTCCAGGCTATAAGTCAAAATCCTTGAATCAAGCAAACCTGCATAATGTTTCCTTATAACACTTTAGAGCTCTTTCACATATTCACTTAATAGCACAATGTTTGACACAGTAGGATATATCCACAGTAGGGGCTGATAGTTTCAGCAAATCCGTCTGTAAACAGTGGAGGTCCAATCAGACCATACCAGCCTCTCACCTCCAAAACATGAACTTAACTTCCAGCTCCTGAAGATGCTGGGTCAGGTTTTGCAATAGCTAACTCTGTATCATAAATATATGTGGGAAAGAGAAAAGTATGCTTACAGCAGGCAACAGCAGAGACATGACAGAGATATAACTCAGAGTTCAGTCACTGTTCCAATGATTAACTGCACCTATATTCACACCACCGTTCCATTTTGGTGAAATTTCATTACTTCCAGCATCAGAAGACTGACTTATTTTGCTATTTTTATGAAAAAGTTAATATCTAGAATTATTTTACTTATTGTACACAGTACTTTATCCATTTGGCTTTAATAACAAAATAGTCCACTACATGAAGTCATATGATGTAGGTTTCTTAGCTTACAGAGCCTCAGAATTACCTGTTTGGTCACTGCTAAAAGCTTGTTGGATGACTAGCACAGGTTTCTCTGCTAAGTGGAACAGGTTCTACAGAATAGACATTCATCTCTTTCCTTAGATTTACTCAAAGCCAAATAATAAAAGCAAAATTCACTAAAAGGACGTATTTTCAAAGCTGGGAGGATCCATGAGCAAATCTACCCACTTTGTGAAGAACATGCCAGCTTGAAGCTAGTGTTGTACAAAAAATATGGTCCATTCTTACACTTTTATTTCCTTCTATTTACTTCACACAAAAAAATAAGTGAAAACAGATGGTAAAGTTCTCCTCTCTGAAGGCAGCAGATGCTGAATCCTATCATAAGCATGAGACAGTGAATTATATCTTGGAGTATAGTCCAATTTTAGCTAAAGTAGTGAACATATTTCAGCAAAGCTTATTGCTTTTATAGTTGAAAAAGCTTTGTACAGGCTCAGCTTATTTAAGAGACCATTTTGCGACCAGGTCACATTTCTACCATTATGCCTTTTTATATCAACTAGTACATTAAATACGACTAAGTTTGTTTTCTCTACCTCTCCATCTGCTTTCAGAGAGAGAGAGAGAGAGAGAGAAAGAGAGAGAAGCAGAAAGGGAAAAAGAAAACAATAATCTTAGACTTTTAATCACACAGCAGAAACTTAAGTTTTATTTCACAGAGGCTGAACAAGGTGAAATCAAAAATTATATCCAGAACTTTAAACAATCAGTATTTTCACTTCTTGCAAGTGATGGGCTTCAGCTATACAGAGTAGTAAAGATGACTACAGAAATAATGCTTTTAACAGAACAGAAAAAACGCATGGGCTTGCTGTTTAACACAAGAATTTACTCTGTGCATCTTACTAGTATGTATTTTGCGTATTTGTGTTTTCTCCTTCCTGTACATCTTAAGCTTCGGAAGTAGGTACAGTCAAGTTTTCCCATTAGATTTTGTCATTGTCCTCTTTCTTTACATCAGAAAAATAATTGGTATTGAAGCATTACAGAGCAGTGAGCCAAACTGAGGTGGATTTTCCCCCCCGCATCTTGTTCCTCCAAAGCCATAATAATCACCATTTTCTTCTTTTATTATCCTCCTTTATTTTCCAAAGGATTAGTTCCATACAAGCAATTGCATCTTCCCTGGAATTATGACCACCAACTAGAGGAGAACAAAAAAGTAGTGTTAGATTATGTATTCCTTTATAAAAGAACAGTAGGTTTCTCCACAATTGTTCAGCTTAAGGCAATACTTGGTATTCAGACAGTTTTTGGTACAACTTCTTGCTACCAGCATTAAAGGTAATAACCACACGCTTCTAGCAGCCCAGTATTGTCTGGCAATATTCATTTTCCCACTGCATCCTCCAGCTTCAACATCCAATGGAGCCTGGATTAGTAACCTAGAGTATCCAATCTAACTGTCTTTGGAAAACCAGCCTCTCCAAGCCATGTACTTTCAAATCAGAAGTTGAAAGAGTAACAGATGACAAGCTGATTTTGCAACTACATAGTAAATTTTTACCTTACTTAATTAAGCACAATCTGCTTGTCCTGATCGATTGAAATGCTCCACAAAATCTGAACAGAATGAAGTTAAAGCATTTAAATTACACGAGGTTATAAATTTGTATTACGCATTTAGTCCAAGCTTTAAAAGTCAACAACTTGTAAGTTTACACTTGTTTTAAACAACTCCCATAACTACAAAAAGTACAGTAGAAAGGTTTTAATGCATTGTGGCTAGAAAATAGTGGTAGACATCCAAATGAGAAATGCATACAATCCTCCTGTTAGTTGGCACTTTATGTAGGCATCAGAATACCCTTCCTAACATTATGTTAATACAAGAAAATTCTAGCTGCCAGGATAATGGTAGTTAACTACTGGAAGTTCTGAGCACTCCCTCCTGAAAGCCAAAGCTGCATGTTGGGGGTCTCCTAGCAACTTTAGGGTAGATGGAGAATAGATCTACTATGTTCAGCCATCATCTTCATAAACAGAAATTTAACACAGTGTCAAACTGAACACATATTCAAATTAGCCACCGTGTATCTCATTAAATCCTGTATGAGCTGATCAAGGAAAATCTAAATCCTATATGGTTTAATTTATGTTAAACGAGGATACCATTTTGAGTATAGAAGGTTTGTTAAAAGCACAGAAGATCTCAGATAAACAAGTTTGGGACAGGGACTGGTTATTCAGAAACTAAAAAAAGTTATGGAAGAAGAATCTGACAGCATACAGTTCAGCATTTTCATCTGAAGGTGGCAAAATCCCCTCCCCATTCCATGCTTCCAAGCTAGTGGCTCAAAAAGAAAAAGGTATTGCTTCTTTGCACTATAGCACTTCATTACTGCACAGATTCCACTACTGCTTTGGGCAGGGGAGAACACTGCAATATAGTAAGTTGATTTTAGAATAATAATTTCCTTAGATTTAATTGAGATGTCCATTCCTCAAAGAAGCAGAGGACTTAAGTGCTATCACAACAAAAGATGACTTCTACTATAAAGTACAAGCTTCTAGCTTTCTCTTTAAAACTTAAATGCCAGTGATTTGAGATCATTTTTCATATGTAGCAGCCTCGAGTCAGAAGCAAAGATCTTCAGATGTTTACAGACATGCAGTTGTAATTCAGGCATCTACTGACTTAAAGAAGTATCTCCTTGAATGTGGAAGTGGTTATACTTCCCTCTCAGTGAACACATAATTTACACAGTCACAGTAGTCATCTGCAACAGCATTAGTTTTACATGAATGCTTTCATCAGCATATTTTACAAGAACTATCCCTGCCATATCTATTTAGATTGGACACATAAAGAGCTGTGGAAACTAACAGAGGAGAGTCAGAGCTTTTATCTGTGGCAGAGCAGTTTATATCACTTAGTAACCTCTACTACTCACAGAATCAGAAGATAGCTGGTAATAAACTTGCAGGTTCTAGTTTTATCCTCTCCTAAATGTCCCAGAAGAAATAAAACACAACAGTTGCCAATAATCAAATAGAAACTATTTTGTGATTTGGATAAGAAAATGGTGGTGATCCTGTAAGCTTCCCCACTGTCCTTACTATCTTTCATCAGAAACAGTTCCAATTCTCATTTGCTTTCCAACCCATGAAGCAGTGCTCTGCCTTGCCATTCCACCCTTCAGTTGCTGCTATCATTACCTGCTCAAGAAAGCACAACCTGTATGAGACATGTTTTTCCAGTAGTCTGAAAAGGCTCAATTATTGAAACCATAGTCTTCTAGCTCTTATATATTCTTCAATTTTTCAGTCACATCAATTATATGATATACTGTAAGTCAAGTTACCTTAGCAGTTGCTGCTCTTGTACCTTGGACACCAAAAATCCTGGAGTTGAGACCCTTTAAAATGCACTCTTAGTCAAACTCCAGTTTGAGATTATCAAAAAAAAGGGCAAACAGTCAATTAAATTCAAAGCAAGTTAAATTGCCACAGATCTACTGTTTTCTGATAGCAAAGGATCTTTCATTCTACTCATCCCTAGGTTTATTAAAAAAAGCAAATCCAGACTGGAAGTCTGTTACCTTTCTCCTGTGCTAGCACAAAACTAACACAAACTAGCACAAAGCTGCAGCATGAGCCAATATAAACATAGGGAGTGGAAGTCACACATCAGGATTTTTTTCATCTTTTCTAGAAATGGCAGCTACCTAGCTCTACAGGATAAGCTTGGATTTTAGCTCCGTGGTGATCGACAAAGACTGATTAAATCCAAACTTAAGCAGAACAGTCTGCTAAAGGCAGAGTTTTGGTTATTTGACAGAGCCATCTTAAAGTCTGTAGAAACAACTTTTGACATTCCCCTTGCCCCCACCACAGTGCTGTGCATCAGACTGTCAGACCTGGAGAATAGTAATACAAGCTTTGAGATGCAGTATCCAGCTACTCCACTGGGTATCAAAGGCCAACAAGTTTTGCTCAGTGCAACTATTTATGTATTCCCCGGGCAATGAAGATATGCTGGCAGAATAGAATATTATTTGTTGTCCAGAAGGCTTCACTGATAAAAGCAAATATGAATCTGACAGTTTATTAGAACAAATTAAATTGAGTATCTAAGATCAGACTAAACCCAATTATTTAGAATGGCATGGTCAATGCAAAATATATCTGTCAAATGCAATGTTTCGTAAGTATTATATGCACACTGTAGAACAGATTTATAGATTTGTCTTTGACAGCCAGCCAAGAAGTTTACTATAATTTTACTACTGAAAATCCCAGCTGAAGAGATCCTGCACCAGCTCATATAAGAAAGTGAATATTGAAATAGATGTTAGTCTCATCACACCACCTTCTACAAGGTAAAAAAACTGGAACGCTTTTGTATGGTGAACACTTCGACAAGCCAGCTGTACTGGGGGGAATGACTGAGCAGCTGTGTGGTGCTTAGCTGCCATCCAGGGTTAAACCACAACATCAACCATCTTACCCTTCATGTATTACCTCTGCTTTTACTATACTACTGAAGTAAAGGTATCCAACTCAAAGCTTTAAATGACAGCAAGTATATTACCACCTTTTCAGTTTTCTGGGTTATTCCTGTCTCCCATTTCATGGTGCAATATACCAATTGCTTAATAAGAACCTGTGCTTTTACCATCATCTTGACGAATTCTCCTGAGGTAGTCAGCCATCAGACTTCTAAGTGCTCTTTTGTGAGGAAAACCTAGCCGATGAGGAAACACTACTGATGTGTCCACTACTGTGTTATGAATTAGCTGGAAAAGAGCAGAGGCCACAGTAATAATTACACATCCAGTTACAGTCTTGCACCTCCTTTATTTATTAAAGAAATCCCATTTAGCATCTAAACCATTTCATTTCTTAATAATCTGCCCAAGCTAATCCTTGAGCCCCAAACACTATGTCATCTGTCCTGTACTCCTCTATTCATTACAGAATGACAAACTGTAGGGCAAGAACTGTAGAAAAATTGTGCTTTGCAGTGATTTCTGTACACTGCATTGATTAGTTGTATATATACACAATGAACATGATTAATTCTGGTTTTAGATGGCCAGTACCATACTGCAAAAGTCTCATTTGCTTTGGACTTCAGACATCACTAGCAGGGAAGCCTATCAAGGCTAAATTCTAGTTCCTTCATTAGTAATAATCACAGAATGATTGCGGTTGGAAGGGACCCCTGGAAGTTCTCTTGTCCAAACCTCCTGCTCAAGCACCTTCAGTCGGTTGCCCAGAAGTGTCCAGATGGCTTTTGAGCATCAGTAAGGTAGAAGACTCCACAACCTCTCTGGACAACCTGTGTCAGTGCTTGGTCACCCTCACAATGAAAAAAATGTTTCCTGATATTCAGAGGGAACCTCTTGCGTTTTAGTGTGTGCCCAACTGCCTTTTGTCCTGGCACTGGGCAAGACTGAAAAGAGCCTGGCTCAGTCTCTCTTCAGGTATTTATATACATTGATAACAGCCTTCCTGAGAAGATTATTATATTTCTTATGAAATATTGCTGCATTTGATATTTAATAGCATAATCCACACATTTCTGATACCTAGGGTAATTATCCGTCAGGCAGCATAACTGTTTACAGAGATTCCAAGAGCAATACATTAGTATTATTTGAATTATCACTGCCTTTTCTGCATTTGTCAGCATGAGTTCAGTAAGATCAGAAAATATACAATTTTAGGTTTCTGTGAACCCAGAAATAAAGACAATATTATTCAGTGGTGATGTATGGTTGCATAGCTAGAAGCACAAAACAGCAAAGTAGGAAGCCCAAATGTCAGAATCCTTACCATACTGTGTGTGTGTATATATACATCTCTTCCTTCTCTGAATCTAATATTATCTTTTATACAGCTACCATTTGACAATCAAGTACATTTCATTTTTTCTTCCCATACATGTTGATCTACCAAAATGCAACATTCTTTTCCTTTTTGAAGTTAATTAGAACACCAGTAAAGACAAGTAGGCAAGTCTTAAAATTGGCTTTCAACATGTTATTTTACCTTGAGAACAAATAAATCATTTTCTAAGCCATGTCCAATTAAAATTGTATCTGCACTGAATAAGTTTAGCAGTATTGCTTGTACATCCCGAAGAGACGTTTTGGTATTCTTCAGATCATCCTCTGTTGCTCCAGAGAGTCTAAAGACAGATTTAGAAGAGCTTCATTAACAGAAACATGAAGAAATATCTAGAAGAACTCCATTTACAGTGATCATTCCCCCAGCACAACAAGTTAACACTAGCCAGCTTTGAAGTCACACAATATTGAAGTCAACATAAGGCAATTTTTCTTTTCTTTTCACCTATGTAGTATAAGATAAACTAAGCTAGGTGACAGTAACTTAGCTTTACCACTACCAGCTACTGAGCCCATTTTTTAAGCATGGACCAAAGACAGGGCTCTGAGCAAACAAATATTGCTGTTGAAGTAGGAACACATTGTGTTGGTTCTCCTCCATCTTTTTACAGTGAGATTCAAAACCTATATTTTTTTCTCAGAGCAGCTGCAAGATTTCAAAGAACTAAGAGGAACTGAAAACATGTCTTCCAGGTCTCAAAGACAAAACCCAATAGGAAGATCAAATACAAGTTATCTGTACTAAATACAGCCAAGTCTTGCCAAGCTATGCAGTCTGATGGCCTCAAGGCATGGCTTATGACTATACTGCTTTTCTGTGAGGCAATATTTATAGAAGCAAATGCAAATTTCATCTATCTCCTTAGGGAATTTAGCAAGTTATGGGAGGTTTGACTTACTTTTTATTTTTGAAGGCAGAGGAGAAAAAGTCTTCAAATTGAAAAAAAAAAAAAAATTGAACTAGGCAAAGAGAAAAATCCTTCTTAATTGAGCCTGTGAGAACAAAAGCCTCATTCCTGACTGAAGGTCTCTGATTTATGTCACTAGAGATAGACATTTAAGAGAGGCATATTGCTTCTTATATAGTTATCTACCAATTTATTAAGTCTAATCCTGAAGTACTATAGACCAATTAGCATACCTTATATCGTAGTCTACAACTTTACCATCTGGTTTAACAAATGTATCATAGACAACCTGCAGTTTATCATCGACCACTGTCACTCTAGTTAGTTCCAAGCCACGGGTTGTGTAACACTGAAAAAAAAAAGTAAATTTAACGAGCATTTACACAGCAGTGATGTTTCCTTACATTATACAAGTTGTACAGAAAGCAGAACTGGATACCAACTCAACAGATCCAAAAGATTTTGCTCACTGCATATTTATCATTAAAGGTCTAGTCATGCAGAGTGACTAGTCAGAGTTCTGCAGACTTCTCAGAGATATGAGTGCCAAACTACTACACCTAGGAAACTGCTCCATAAACAGCAATATAGTTTTCTATTAACTGAACCAAACATTTTAGGTTGCTCATACCGTCTCACAGTCCAGAGCATATACACCATAGTTTCCATCAAAAGGCGGTGATTTAATTAATGTCTTCATGAAGCCTTCCAACTTCTCCCTTCTGCCATCATGAACATGAAGCTGCAAAATTTCCATTAGTATTTAAGTGCAAGTTTGCTAGATATATGACCCAAATTGCCAAACAATTTGTTTCTCTAACAGATTCAGGAGCTTATATATAATACTTCTTGTCAATATTTGCCACATAATTTACTAAATATTAGCAAGTAAACCCAAAAGGCTCATACCAAACCATTCACAGAAAGCTATAACCCAGTTTTAAGTCAAAAGGACAAAGAAAGCAAAACTGAGACACTGCATTGTATAAACCTTCTGAAAACATTACTCCTACCTTTGCATTCTGACATCCAGCAGACCCAACTATTCTCTCACAACAGCTATAGCGTTTTTCCACACCACCAGGAACTGCCAAAAAGAAAACTGAAAATTGAGTAGTTTTTGCAGCAACTAGCAATGGCAAAAACATATCAGTACCCTCACTCCTTCTCTCAAATTTCTTTTCCATTTTCTCCTGAGACTGCACTATGGCAAGAAGCAAGTCCTGCCTACAGGTCCAGCGTACGCCAAGATGATAAACTGTACATCGCTCCCTCCTGAGAACAAGGTTTTCATCAAAAAAAAAGAAAAAAAGAAAAAACAATGAATGGGAGACAGCAAGTTGTAACATGCTCTAGAATGTTCTCCCTCAGGAAAATATTCAATGTAGCTTCTCAGTATTTAAGGTGTGTCTCAGAAAAGATTACAAGGTTCACTTAGAACTCAGTGCAAGGCCACACAATGAACATTTTTCTATCTTCTTGCCACATGGTTTTATCAACTTTCCTAAAGTTATAGCATATTCAAAGAAAATGGACTTTAGTAACTAGCCACATTCCCAAAAGAACAGCAGAATGTATCTCAGCTGAGCCTTGTACAAAAAAGTTTCATACTCCTTGTTCAGTTTTGACATGAGATGTTATAACTTTTACCAGCTTCCATAAAGATTGAAAGTCAAGGATACCTGCCTTTTTGTTCCAATACTCTACCGGAATGGTAGTTGCATTCTTCTTTACGTCTATGTTCTCCTGAAGAAGTAATAGCATATACTTCGCCACATCTACAGCACACTCTTTTGAAAGCTAAAATAAATAAATAAATGGAGCATATTTCCAAGTTCACTTGCCTGAATTAAAATATAAAAAAAGTTAACATGAACAGTAATTACGAGAGCAAAGTATCAATACATAAACAGCCTCCCAAGATTAGCTATGTATTAAAAAAACAACCAAAAAACCCCCAGGTCCTGGCACAGTAAAAAATTCAAGTTTGTCTGCAACTTCTTCAATTACTATGTTGAAATGAAATTTTAAGAACACCTATGAAGCTTCATGGTTTAGTTATGAAAGCTTGTGAATTTACTTGTACTTAATACCTTGTCCAGGTATTAAATACAGAACACTGCTGTGATGTATAATGTTATACCTGTGTACTTTACTTTCCTGTGAACCACTGACTGAAATTCAATTTTGTTGCAGTCTAGTAGGCACTTACCATCATATGCAGCATTTTTTACAACCCCAGTGAATATAGCACTACCATTTTTTTCAGGATTTGGTCGAGGGAAGTTATTTTCATTTAATTGATCCGCAGTCAGACGATAATCTTTTAAAAGTTCATATAGAGCCTGACCTGTAAATGCTAAAAAAAAGCAAGCAAAAACCTAGAAGTAAATGAACCCAAAGCTTAAGCAGTATGAGAACAAATGTAAGTAGCACTTAAATATCACAGCACTTTGAAAATAAGCCAAAACTGAAATGACAAGATGTGCACTAGTGTACATGCAAAAAGTATATGCTTGTACCTCAGAGCAATTGAATTAGAGTTGAAGCATTATTCAAAACAAAGACACTAAACAATAGGGATGTTAATTCACTAGCTATCCCAGAAAGAACAAGCATACAATACTAAAGAACATGCTCTTTCCAAATAAAAGTTCAATATTTTGCCTCTAAGAATGAGCCATCAGATATAAATAGGGAATTGTGTTGGAAACCCTTGCAGTGGCTAATAGATAAAGCTTGACCAAAAACAGAGCGACATTTTTATGCTGAAATAAGCCTATTTATAGGCTGAAGTGGAGAACTGACATCTCCCTTCCCCTTTCTTTACCTTTCTCTTCCTCTGACTTTATGGATCCAGCGCCACTGGAAGGTCTGCTGTTACTAAGTTGCCCTGAATGCAGGAAAACATTTTTTTAGCATTTCTTCTCAATTTTATTTTTCCTTTTAATATCCTAAGCAAATATTTAGAAATCAAAACATCAATTTATTTCAGTGATATATTTCTACAAAAGTATTCAAATATGCAGAAATATCTTTAGTAAAGTTAAACTAAATAATCCCTTTAAGACAGTTCTCTGCTGTTCTAATTTCTATGCTTACAACCCATTTAAGAAAATCTTAATTGAAAGCCAGACTACCATGATCTCTCAGCTTTTTGAGAGTCTTCACAGCAAAATTCAGGTACATTTTTTTACTGCCACAACGATCATACACAGATTGCTCTTCTATCAGGGCCTATATTTGAAAAAAAAAAAGAAAATAGACTGAGTATTAGTGGAGTATTGTTATGCTTTAAATAAAGCACTGCCATTTAGAATCCAAGATTTTGAACCTAGAGGTAGATATACATGCAAGTAATGTCCTAAACCTGAAGTGTAATAGGAGACACAAAGTCAGATGGATGAGACAGCTAGAAAGACAAATTCAGTACTTATGAAGCAAAGGTCTGTGAGGAAAATCAGTGCTCCAACTCAGAATTTAAATCTAATCCTTGTGGGCATTTGAACGTTCTCAGGGTAACCATTCCTGTAGCTACAGACAGCTTTTTCTGATCCTGCTTCAAAGGAGACACTATTACTTTGAGGTCAAGAAGTGTTTCCTTAATTTTCTTTCTGTAAAGTTGTAAGAAATAGAAGTGAAAGGAAACTCCAGCACCTTTTAACTATGAAGAAGCATGCTCAAAACAAAGAGTACGTTCACTAATCTTCTGGTGGAAGAAAAATGCTTCTTCCCTGGTTTTATTTCACTGTTTATATTATCTGCTTAGTCAACAAAAGAGAAGCTCATTTCAGACATAAACAGTGCCTTCTAACAATCACTACAGCAAGTACAGTTCACAAGTTACAACTTCTAAGCAGAGGGAAAGAGAAAGTGGAGAACTGATGAAGCTGAAAAATAAGAAGTTAAAGGGAAGGGAAAAGAAACATTACTTAGTGAGAATAAAATAAGCATACCAAGGTGTGCTGCATAATACAGAGAACACACAGTGAATGCAGAATAGTAATAGCTAATTTTTACAAGCTTTCATTCAATGTATAATTAAATACACATACAGCCTCTTATCAGGACACTTCCATAAGTTCTTTTGATTTCCAGCATGCAAGAAATTTAGATCACTTAAAAGTTAAGCTCAGGATATTTGTGCCTGTCAGACTGTATCTGGTGGCTATAAGCTTGAGTAGCATTTGGCATGATGTAGACAGCGATACAAGATCAAAGGCTCAAAATGATTGAGAGATTTATGGTCCTTCTTCAAACATCTTTTATAGAATCATAAATCTAAATCATACAATCTAAAAAATTCTTTTCCTCCTGTCCTCAAAGTTTCAGGAAGCCTCCAGCATTCACAAGAATATGTTAATTTTGTATTTAAAACAAACAAACAAAAAAAATCTTTTCCTTTTTAATACTAAAATAACATGTCTTTCTGGAAGTTAATTAGCAGTGCTGAAGACAAATATTTTTACTTGGAGAAAACTGAAACTGATCGATAACACTGGCAAGTTTATGATAGAGTACATTTTAACTTCTGCTTAATGAAAAGTCTGAAATATTTGCCATTAAAGAAATATTAATTAAATAAAACCCCCACCAACACATTGTGCAAGATAAGACCTACTGACTTAATTCAGAAAAGGAATTGTAAAGATCTATAAAACATCACAAACCTTGTCAATAGCTTCATTCACTGTGCCACACATTTTGAAGCATTCTGCCAAAAAAAGCCCAATATATCGCTGTCTTGTCTCAAATGGTACTTTGGATCCTGATTCAGGAATGGAAGGCCTTCTCTGAGTAGAAAACTTAAAAACAAACAAAAAACCCCATATGTCAATAAGTAACAAATAGCCCAAAGAACTAAAACCAGTTCAGACATTATTTTGCCCATCCTTGGAGAAAAACAATAAATAAAAATCAAACATTGCTGAACAGGTAATCAGAAGATTGGAGTTACATATGACAGGGAGCCAGAAACAGCCATCAGAAATAGTTCAAGCAGGAAGAACCTCTATAGCTACTAGAGAAAGTAATCTTCTACTCAGAGTTATTTGAGGAATTGAAACTTTTTTTTTTTTAACTTCTTTTTTCTTGGAGAAAGTTCAGTCCTTTAGCAAGCACTAGCAGTTCAATTATGATTTAAGTCAGCTCTCCGCCTGGCCTTTACTTCAGGCATTACTTCACTCAGAGTATATCTAAGGACCCAATGAACTAGACTGAAAAGAATTAGTTTATTTGTAGGAACCTATAGCCTTTGCTAGACAATGCAATGTAGAGTTTTTGCTTACCACAATACACTTATCTTAAAATAAAGCGCGGAAGTAAAAATCATCACATTCAAAAAATCTGGCAGTACGTTATGTTAACCATAGTACCATCACACCCAAAAAGGTCGAAACAGTTACAAACATGCATTGTGTGTATCAAACACGGAGTAATATGCCTATACCACATTTACCTCCTAAGGAAGATCCTTTAAAGTAGCATTTAAAGGCGTGTGCTACTACCAAGCAGAAGGTAATTTTTGCATAAAGGGAAAAAAAGCAATGTGTATCATTGTCACAACCTAGTCTCACCGTTATTGGGGCATGCAGTATTCTATTTGGGAAACAAGAAGGTACATGCTGGAGATACAAAGCATGAGGTAATCTGTACTTAACATCCCAGAAAAATGTTAATAACCAAACTGACTGAAGCCATAGTATTTGACATCTTAATCAGAAAGCAAAAACTCTGATCTTGTAATTTATCTGACCCCAGAAATCTTCAGTGACCTCTGCTTTAAAAAAAAAAAAGCAGCAAGGTTAGAGTCATTTTTCTGAGAGAAGAACCTTACGATACTCTGCCACTCAAAATTACAAAGCAAAGCTGGCACTAACAAACCAAAATATGCCTGCATTAACTTTTTGACAAGTTCCTTGAAAGTCCTTGAACTTAACAAGGGTACCTCTCTTGAAGCCAAATAAAGCCTTTCATGAGATATCATTGGCCACTATACATGGCAGGAAGTTTTAAGGGAAAATAACCAACACTCAAGCATAACTTGACTGAAAATAAACTAGTACTTAATTCTCCCATCACAAACACTTCGATTAAGAATTTATATATTTAATTGTTTGCATTTATGTAGTGCTGGCTAGTACAACCAAGGAAAATGAAAATACAATTTGCATAGCAACTTAAGCACACAGGAAGAAAAGTTGGGGTTTTTTAAAAAGCTATGCTGGTATATCAGAATATTGGGTCTACATTATAAAATACTGTTTGAAATTAACTGCAGTTTTTCCACTCCTGTTCCCATTCAGATATCCAAGTTTTGCAGCAGCAAATCTACAGTACCTTGCATGGCACAAGAGCAGTCCTTTTGAATGAGCTAACAGAAAGTCCACAGGGCATTGCTGTTGCAATGTTTCCTTCCAGCAATATATGCAGTTGACCACTGTTGATTTTAATGGGGTGAACTTCAACCAAATTTAAAGAGGCTGTAACACACAGAAGATACAGACTGAATTTAAACTCTAATGGTAAGCTTTACTACTTAAATTACATTAATATGAAACACAGGTAGTTCATAGCTCCTTTGTTAAAGCAGGTTAAGTGTAAACTAATGCAAACCTGGAACATCAGGAAACACATTAAGACTTCACTTCTGCCAATAGACTTTATGCAAAGCGTTCTCCCTTTTTTTTTTTTTGAGATCATACATCCGTTTAAGATAGAATAAAGCAGCCACATAAGTCAAGCTAAAAGCCATTTTCTAGTTGTAATGACTATGATTTTTAAACACCTACCTGCCTGCCTTCCCTGCCCCTTTCCCCTCCCTGCAAAAAAAAGCATGATAGCAAGAAAACTATCAGGAAAACCATTATTCTAACCTCATCTTCCAATACAATCAGTAAGTGCCTTGAAGTATTATTTTGCTTTTTTAAAGTCAGGAAAACTACAGATCTCAGAAATAAAAATTTGTCATGAGATTCTGGAGCCATCCTTGCAGTCATCCTGCTTAACTTTATTTGCATCAGCACCTATTATACAGCAGGACACATTTGTACAGCATGAGGTACATTAATCTATTTTACTGTTATTCAGAAAGAATACATATGCTGGCAGAATGACTCAATTTTATGTGAAGATATTTTATAGCATCTGTGATACAAACACATGAATGAAACTAGGGAGTAGTATTTTACTAATTTAATTGCTAGGTAGGTTACTTTGTGAGCCTACATTTAAAGTGATAGTAGAACAACTGGAGGGGAAACATTGCTTAACTAATATCAAATGCTGAAAATAACTTCTACTCCAGGATTTCTCATATATGAAGAATTCAAAGGGAGAAGAACAAATGATTTTCAAATCACAAGATTTAACAAATTGTTTCAGAAGGTCTGTATGGTTGATATCAGTACTAAAAGAAAACTCACCGGACTTCTAATTCTTTCAACTCACGTATCAAAAGACTTTCAACAAAACAGGATTTTGGTCAAAAACTGCACGTATGCAAAGAACTTAGCACAAAGTACTTGTCCCTTTCCACTACAGCTACCAAGACTTCAAATATAAACTTGTAGTTGGATAGAGCATCTATTTGAACAAGCTAACTGCTCACCATCGTTCAACTCACAGCTAACATTCACGACAACAAAATGAACACATTCAAGTGATGCCTAACTGAAGCAAAATGAAGTTTAGTTTGTCAAACCTATGGATCAAGCTGTCATACCCGTTGGTCCAATGCTTTGAAATTGAGTAGCCGACAATCCAGACGTAATTTTCTTCTGCTCAGAAGTTGTAGCAATAAAATCTTGTCCTCTTTTAACTGCAACTCCAAACTCCATTGCCTGCTGCATTCCTGCATCATGACCCTCCTGCCAAGAAGATGTTTTGAAAGGTACCATTTCATTTTTGTTATGCACATACACAAACCCAGAGTTAACATTCAAGCAGTTCCCTATCACAGCAAGATGATGTTAAAGGTAACACACTACTTCTTAAAACTGAATTTTGCTATCAGATTCAGAGCTTAGGAAGCTGTCCCTGGAAGGAAACCACCAAGCAGAAAGAGCTCAAGGGTAGCGGAAAGGGCTTAAAGAATTACGCCTGCTAGTAACATCACCTCTTAAAGCACTACAAAAGCAGAGAAAGCAACAGTCACTTTGGGTTTCCAAGTGCTGTATCTGTAATCTTGTGGAAAAAGCCTCCACTCCAAACTGACTTTTCAGTACATGTTAGCCTCAGCTGCCCTGGGCAGCAGTTTACTTCACCTGTGTCCGGAACCAACTGTAAGAACCACAACATTGTTACAACTTAGCAGAAGAGTTGATAAGACATTTGTTCCAATTAATTTCAAAATATTTTTATAATTAGATTACAAGATTCAGCCAACCTGAAGTTCAACAGGAGTCTACAGATATTAAGTAAAACTATGCTGACATTCAGTTTATTACAAGATTATAACTTACATCAAATTTTGCTCTGTGTGCAATTCTTCTTTTTTGTCCAGGAAGATTTACTTTGGTTTCTAATAAATTAAGATCTGCATTTCCTCCACGGGCCTATTAAAAACAAGAACAGAGTCTTAGAAAGCTCTAGACTTCAGTAATATCCTCATGACCCATTCACTCCAATGTTTCAGGATATTCAGTCAAAAAACTCACCAGGAAAGTTACAATTCCGTCAGTATTAGACAGTTATTTTACAAAGTGCTTTGAAGCTGATACAGTGGTACTCAAAGTTCCTACATGTTTTTATAAGAAGAACAGACTACTGAACACACAACTGCCTCTAAAACTTTGCTTATGACAGTAAAAGTAAAAATGGCTACCCCATTTAGAGATATTTTCTACTTCAGGAAACATACAGATCACCCATTGTCAAAATAGACTAGAGTCATATGTCTTCCTTATGACTTTGTCTACTAGCATTGAAGGCTCAAATATTTAACCTTTACTAACACGTATTTTAGAAAGAGTATTTGAACTTGACTATATATCACATCCTGTCGTCACATGGTCAGAAAAAAAAAAAAACCCAAGCACCAAAAGGGAAACAAAATACCTGCTTATCACTGTTCTTCTTTTGTATTTCTCTTTCAAACTCATCAAAAATTCTCCGACACTCCTCTAAAGGATCATCTGATTCAGAGAGCTCTGTCTCTTCCTCACTGGATTCCACTTCCTCAGCAGATGAGCTCAGCAGAGTTTTTCCACTTCTTTTCTTGTTTAAATAAGAAGCTGGATATGGGTATGTATCTTTTGGGCTATCATTACCCCCATTTTCTTGTATGCTCTGCCTTCTCTCTGTATTTATTATTATTTCCTTATAAGGTCTTTCAATTATGGTTTCATCTTTTGAGGACCAACCAGTACACAAGACAGACTGTGTTACTCTTCCACTGCTCAGACAGTCTTCATTAGTAGTATGCTCCTGAACAAATGGTTCGACTAATACATCAGTTTCTGCATTCCCTTGCTGCAAAATTCCCTCCTGTATGTCTGCCTCAAAAAAAGCTGAAGATACACTTTTCTCCTCAGTATAAACAAGGGCATCTCTTTCTGCCAAAACCTTCAATATATCAGTGTTTACACCAGGCAAATACATCTCATTTGCTTTTGGAGAAACCTTGTCTAGTTTTTCATATTTATTTAAACCTTTGCCACTTTCCTGCAAAATCATCGTTCTCTCTGATTCTTCTCCTGCACGTCCAAGAATGTCTACTATCGCACTATCATGTAATTCTTCTGCATGCATTACAGAAGCCAGTTCTTTGTCCCTCTTCCCATTTGTACATTTCCTACTTATTCTTGGCTTTTTATTAACAACTTGTGGTGGCACATCAATGACAAGATCACATTCATCATCAGATTCTTGCAGTTTTATTTCAAGGTTCACTGGGGAAGAGTTTCTCAGCCTCTTTGTGAATACATTTCCACTCCTAAATGGAAACATCTTTGAATTTCCATCCTGATTTTCACATGGAAATACTTCTATTGGCTGACACTGCTGCTTAGCATTTTCATTCATTATAGAAGAGAGAGAGAGACCTGCAAAATAATTTTGTAGAAAATTACATTCAAGAACTGTCGCAAGAACTATAACCAACAATGTATTTTTCTAATTAAAAACCAACAGCTCTTATGTGTATACCAGGAAACTGAAACCACATGACATATGTGCTAAAAAAATGTACTACTACTACTACTAAGGAGAAAGTATCTTACTGTAAGATCATTTTCAAGGGTTAAAGTGTTAATAATCATTTAACTGAGAAGACTGTACTTTGAGATTTCATTCTGTTCCTTGATTTCATGCTTGATCAAATGTATTTTAATCCTTTCGGGGTTTTGTAAAGCATCTGCTTCTCTTTGAGGAAAGACAGCTATGACCTTAAATTAAGTCCTCCTAAACTGCAATCAGCAGATTTCAGCTGAGGAAAAAGAAATAATCTGTTTTATTAATTACGCAAAAGACTACAAGTCTCATTGTCCCAAATACCCAGTAACACTTCAAGCCAGGCATATTTATAATTGCACATAAGCTTTAATTAGCCTTGAAAGTTGAATTTTCCAGTTGCAGATTTAAGCAACTAACTGTTCTTTTTAGCATTTATAGGCCGTAGACTGCTTACCAAAACTCAGCCTGACACTTTCTCAAGGCACTATCTCCATACTCACACAAATATTCTGGCAAATCACAAAGTGTAGTGGCTATCATCCTACCAAAATTTTGTTAGTTGTATACAGACCCTGTCATCCAAGAGATCCGTTAGCATCAATTGTACATTGTAACAACAATGCTACTTACATTGTCATTTAGAAACATGTCAGCATTTGGTTTCAACAGTGATTGTATCAGTAATTACAAAACATCTCAGGTAATTACTAGAAAGTAACATTTTGTTAGTGAATAGGATCCTTTCCAGGTTACTCAAAAAGTAAGTAATTTTGGCATTAACACAGTAACAATACACTAAAACAGGGTGGTACCACAAAGCCTTACTATGCTGTTGTTGTGGGTTAACCCTGCTTGGCAGCTGAGCCCCAGGCAGCCACTCTCTCACTTCCCCCATGGGATGGAGGAGAGAATTAGAAGAGTAAAAGTGAGAAAACTCATGGGTTGAGATAAAGACAGTTTAATAGGTAAAGCAAAAGCTGTGCACACAAGCAGAGCAAACCAAGGAATTAATGCACTACTAATGCACCCAATGGCAGGCAGATATTTAGCCACTTCCAGCAAAGCAGGGCTTCATTGTGCCTAATCATTACCTCATATGTCTCCCCTTCCTCCTTCTTTCCTCAGCTTTTATTGCCAAGCACAATAATGTTTGGAGTATCCATTTGGTTAGCCTGAGTCAGCTGTCCTCGCTGTGTCCTTTCCCAACTTCTTGCCCCCTCCCAGCCTACTTGCTGGCAGGGCAGTGTGAGAAACAGAGGAGGCCTTGAGGCTGTGCAAACACTCTTCAGCAATAACTAAAACATGGACGTGCTATCGTTTTGGTTAGAAACCCAAACCTTCGTACCATACAGAGTTACAAAGAAAATGTACTCCATCACAGTCAAAACCAGTACACCTCTCTACCTCAAAGAAATACTCTGAGCCACTATGAGGTGGTAATTTCTTATCAGAAATACAAATAATCTGAGAGGAGTAAGGTTTCTCCACCTTTTATACAGGTGAGATACCATTTAGACTATGTAATAATCCATGCTATAGGATTATTGTTTGACTAACTAGAGTCTGAGTGAACCTTCACTGTTCAAGTTTCAAGCTTGCTAGACACTGCAGAAGCCATTTAATGATGAATGTTTGTCACTTGAAAGGAAACACTTACGGACTCAGCCTTCAAATCACATCATGCTGTACATCTAGCTACCTGCAAAATCAGCAAGTGGAAGTCAGGAAGGGAATGACTCCACACTGTTTTGGGTCCCCCCCCACCCCAGCTGCCACAGATCTTAGCAATCATCAAATTATCCCAGTACTTTTTCCAGGCTGCAATTCTTTATGCCTAAACACAGAAATCTTTGAGAAACAAATAAAATATTACCATTTACAGGTAACTGTGAAAACACTGGTACTTATCATGGAAATGAAAGCTCCTGCTGCAGAGAAAGACACTACATGCAGAGTGAGAACCTGCACCTGACTTAAGTTTTGGCACTCCTGAGCTGTGAAGGCAGAAAGTCAGTAGCATCTGCTTAAAAAACAGACATGACAGAGTAAGAGACACTTTGATGGTTCCCTGGACTACATACTGTGGTGGGTTGACCCTGGCTGAGGGTCAGGTGCCCACCAGAGCTGCTCTATCACTCCGTTCACTAGACAGGGGAGAAAAAAAGTACAGCAAAAAGGGGTCAGAGATATGGGTCGAGATAAGGACAGGGAGAGATCACTCACTAATTATCGTCACGAGCAAAACAGACCAAACTTAGGGAGGGAATTCATCTAATATATTACCAAGCAAAACAGAGTAGAGGAATGAGAAATGAAACCAAATCTTAAACCACCTCCCCCCACCCCTCCCTGCTTCCCAGGCCCAACTTCACTCCCCATTTCTCTCCCTCCTCCCCCACAGCGGCACAGGGGGACGGGCGATGGGGGTTGTGGTCAGTTCCTCACACGCTGTCTCTGCCGCTCCTTCCTCCTCAGGGGGAGGACTCCTCTCATTATTCCCCTGCTCCAACATGGAGTCCATCTCATGGGAGACAGTCCTTCATGAACTGCTCCACCATGAGTCTCTCCCACGGGCTACAGTCCTTCATGAACTGCTCCAGCGTGGGTCCCTCCCACAGGGTGCAGACCTTCAGGAACAGACTGCTCCAGCGTGGGTCCCCCACGGGGTCACAAGTCCTGCCAGCAAACCTGCTCTGGCCTGGGCTCCTCCCTCCACGGGACCACAGGTCCTGCCAGGAGCTTGCTCCAGCATGGGCTTCCCACAGGGTCACAGCCTCCTTCAGATGCCTCCACCTGCTCCGGCGTGGGGTCCTCCACGGGCTGCAGATGGAATCTCTACACCCCCTCATCCTTCCTCCATGGGCTGCAGAGGGACAGCCTGCTTCACCATGGTCTTCTCCAGGGGCTGCAGGGGAATCTCTGCTCCAGCACCTGGAGCACCTCCTCCCCCTCCTTCTGCACTGACCTTGGTGTCTGCAGAGTTTCTGACATCTTCTCACTACTCTCTCCACCTGCAAAAGCTCTCCCTAACTGTTTTTTCTTCTTCTTAAATATGTTCTCACAGAGGCACTGATGGGCTCGGCCTTGGCCAGCAGCGGGTCCGTCTTGTAGCCGGCTGGCATTGGCTCTGCCAGACACAGGGGAAGCTTCTGGCAGCTTCTCACAGAAGCCACCCCTGCAGCCCCTCCCCGCTACCAAAACCTTGCCACGCCCAACACACATATTTAACAAGCAACTCTTAAAACTATCAATGTAACCTACAGGAAATGATGTGGAAGAGACCCACCCAAGTTCAAGGTAATCAGAAAGCAGCTACTTGTTTTTAATTATAAGCTTTTCAAGTCCAGGTCAGAAGCAGGTTGCTTTTTTCATTAACATAGGCTGTTAGTATTGCTGAATTTCGTGGTTCCCATTTTGAAGTAATTTGAATACTCTGCTCCCTCACCTCTTACACCCATTTAGCTTTATTCCCAACAGTTTGAACACACTACTATTTCTGCTAATGAGATTTAGTTTACAGTTGCCTGAAAACACTCGGTCACGAGAGGAACACAACAAACATCAAAAAAAGCTAGCTACAAATCTTATTACTCAATACACATAAGAAGAAAGCGGAGCACCATGGGAGAGGCATACTAAAGTTTCAGTAGAAAATGCCTGTTATTCACTGATGTGCAAGCAGGCTCTTTGCAGACTGCTCATCTTGGAAAGAAAGCACGAGCCTTACAAAGACTAAAAGCAACTCATATTACAAGTTCTGCTCTTCATTACAAGGGCTAAAGGTCATGGACCACAAAGGAAAGGTGCTATCTTCCTACCAAGAAAGCGAGAAGGCACCAGCTCTTATTACACTGTCACACAGCAGTTTAAGCAATCCTCCTGAGCCCAGCTCCCTGAAGCAGAACTGTAGGCACAAACACCAGTTTGTATGCTAATACGAGTATTGTCACTGCTGCTTGCCAAGGCGGGGGCGTTTATTTTTTTCTCCTAAGAGCAAAGGCAGAGCAAGACAGACTGTGTCATTTCACACTTCAGATCTCACACACAGCACTACAGCTCTTTACCACCATTCCCAAACAGCAGCAACAGAGCCACGCCTGCACCTCAGCGCCTCCGAAAGCCTGTCAGTGCCACCCCTAACAGCAGCGCTACCGCTGGAAAGCGGCCCCCCGTCCCCCTGAGAACCGGAGGGGCCCGGCTCCCTCAGCACAGCAGCCCCCGGCTGCCGCCCTCCGCACACAGCCCTGAAAAGGCCCGGCAGAACGGGCCGGGCCGGGCCGGGCCAGGACATCCTTCCCGCCATCCTCACCCTGGGAATCGTAGGGGGCAGGCCTCGGCCCGGCTGAGGGCGGCTCCCCATGGCGCGACGCTTCGTGCCGGTACTGGCAGCGAGGCCGCTGGCAGCCGCCACCCGCGGAGCCGTCGAGGGGGGAGGAGGACGCGCCGAAGCAGCTACTAGGGCGCATCATTCTCCCGGCGGCTGCGAGGGCGAGAGGAACGCGCGGGAAAGCGCCAGGGAACCGTTGGGCTCTAGCCGCCCAATGGGAGCGGAGGGGGCGGGGTCCCCAGCCCACAGCCCCGCCCCGCCAGGCGCTGTGAGGGAGCACGGGGAGGGCGTTAGTAGCCGGCGGCGGGAAAGGAAAGGAAAAGGGAAGAGGAAAAGGAAAGGAAAAAGGAAAAGGAAAGGGAAAAGGAAAAGGAAAAGGAAAAGGAAAGAGGGTAAGGGGACGCTGCCGCCCCGTCTGGCGGGGACGAGGTTGTGGTCCGCGGCCGTTCGCGGTAGGAGCTGGCGAAGGTGATAGAACTAACACTTAAGGGAAATGGCAGGACCATGAACTAGCTTAAGCCACATATCTAATAATCTTAACCCTTACGTAAGATGTTTTAACAAGAACTAGCATAAGGAAGGGTCAAGATGACCCTTCGCTCTGCTTGCATTTTTGTAACCAATCACAAGATAAGGAGGTAGTAAATCAGAATGGAATGAACGCGGAGGATTCTCTACTAATTAGGAACCGGTCTGAGTAAGTTTTGTGGTGAAGGTGAAAAGTGCACAGTGAGGAAGACATACGGCCTTCATCCCTAAGACCCCGGCCCACGACCACCAAGAGGCACTGTGCGTGTGCAGCTGAGAGGAGTTAAAGGCGGAGACAATGGACATGAACTCATTGTAATAAGACCGCCTTTCCACGGAAGATCATGAATATGTATAGGCGCTTTTTGAATATGTAACATTTTGTTGTATAAAATTCAAAGGGAATTGCCGCAAGGTGCGCACGATTTTGGTGGGATGGCCCCCCGTGCTCCCCAGCGCTGAATAAACATACCTACTTTACAACTTTCCCAGTTGTGGAGTCCGATTTTCCGCACACCAAAGGTGGAGGGGCACGGGACACCCCCCCCCGCCCCCGCAGCCCTCACGGCGGGAGCCCAGCCCGTGAGGAGACATCTCAGCGAACAGGGTGAAGGCGTCAGTCAGTGTTTGCGGTGGTGGTGCGAGGAGCGAGTGTCCCGCTTCCACCCGGCATCCGCTGAGGGAAAAGGAAGCAGCCACCACGGGAGCGGTGCGGATCCACGGTGTCGGCCGCAGTGCGGTTCGCAGAGCTGCGGTGCAAAGTCTGTAGCCCTGCCTGGTGAGGAAAGACGGCATGTGGCTCTGAGGGGATTACCTACGCTTCATGGGGAAGTACTGCTTTGTCCTGCGGGTGGGGTGCCCCGGCTGTGGGTGATTTTTTGTGGGCTGTGTATCTAGGCTACCGTTAGGAGCACTCTGGTCCGGACAGCCGTTCTGCTCCAACTGAAGAACTACCCACCCGCCTGCTAAGAGACTTCCTGGGCTCTCTGGGCTGTGATGACCAGATCTGCCTCATCTGGAACGATCTGCACGGCCCACAGCTCTCTGCTGAGAACAAATGTCAGAGTGAGTTCATTTTGTGAGTCCATCTGTCCCAGTGCTCTGTCTCCAGCAGAGGCCAGGAGCCAGATGCCTAGGGAGCTGTAAAAACAGAGCAGGAGTATGCAAGTCTTCACTAGAGGACTCTGCATAGAGGGGTTGGTGAGCTTGTCTGTTGAGTAGCATGCAATGACTTGTCTAGTCTACTCACAACCCGTTGCAAAGACAGTATCTGTTAGATACTTTGAACCTGGCTCCTATGGGTTTCATTTGATGCTCCTTGCTTTTCTTACTGGAATGGACAGTCGATTGCTATCTGTTTTATCTGTGGCACTCAATGTTTGTAATAGACTCTCAGCTCCCACCAACACATACTCTTTTCACTTCTACTTTTATGGTTGCTGTTGTGGAAGCAGTTCCATTCTTCCAACGGTTCTTATCAACCTATCTTAAAACTTTTCTGGTTTTGTCTCTTGCTTTTAAGTGTATGGGACCAGAATTGCACTCAGTATTCACAATGTGAATTAACTGGGAATTTGTGGAACAGCACCATCATGTTTTATATGATTTTCTGTATTCTTTTCCTATAAATTCTGGAAGGTTGAGTCATTGATACTGTCAACTCCTAGAGGCAGATTGAGCTTGAGTACAACCCTGTGGTGGGTTGACCCTGACTGGGTGCCAGGTGCCCACCAGAGCCGCTCTATCACTCCCCTCATGCACCAGACAGGGGAGAAAAAGTATAACGAAAAGCTTGTGGGTCAAGATACGGACAGGGAGAGATCACTCACTAATTATCATCACGAGCAAAACAGACCAAACTTAGAGAGGGAATTCATCTAATTTATTACTAAGCAAAACAGAGTAGAGCAATGAGAAATAAAACCAAATCTTAAAACACCTCCCCCCACCCCTCCCATCTTCCTGGGCCCAACTTCACTCCCGGCTTCAACCTCCACTGACCCCTCAGCAGCACAGGGGGACGGGGAGTGGGGGTTACGGTCAGTTCATCACGCGGTGTTTCTGCCGCTCCTTCCTCCTCAGGGGGAGGACTCCTCTCAATGTTCCCCTGCTCCAGCATGGGGTCCCTCTCACGGGAGACAGTCCTCCACCAACTGCTCTAGCGTGTGTCCCTCCCACGGGGTGCAGACCTTCACGAACTGCTCCAGCATAGGTTTCTCCCACAAGTCCTGCCAGCAAACCTGCTCTGGCATGGGCTTCTCTCTCCACGGATCCACAGGTCCTGCCAGGAGCCTGGTCCAGCCTGGGCTTCCCATGGGGTCACAGCCTCCTTCGGGTGCCTCCACCTGCTCCGGTGTGGGGTCCTCCATGGGCTGCAGATGGAATCTCTACACCCCCTCATCCTTCCTCCATGGGCTGCAGAGGGACAGCCTGCCTCACCATGGTCTTCTCCAGGGGCTGCAGGGGAATCTCTGCTCCGGCGCCTGGAGCACCTCCTCCCCTCCTTCTGCACTGACCTTGGTGTCTGCAGCGTTTCTGACATCTTCTCACTACTCTCTCTAGCTGCAAAAGCGCTCTCTAACTGTTTTTTTCTCTTTCTTAAATATGTTATCACAGAGGCACTGATGGGCTCAGCCTTGGCCAGCGGTGGGTCCGTCTTGTAGCCGGCTGGCATTGGCTCTATCAGACACAGGGGAAGCTTCTAGCAGCTTCTCACAGAAGCCACCCCTGCAGCCCCCCCTGCTACCAAAACCTTGCCACACAAACCCAACACATTCCACCCCTCGCCTCTGTGAATCACATATTTAAGAATTATCATTACAATATACATTAAACACAAAAACTTCACAAACACTAATTACATCAACAAGGAAAAAGAAAAAAGAATTCCCCACACCAAAATTAAAACAACACTATCACACCACCAAACAAGAGTGGACAATCTACACACAAAATCTACCTCTAGTCCCTTGACCACTATTTCACTCTCAAGCTACGTTCAGTCAATGTTTTGCCTATTACGTCTTCCAATTACTATCCTTATCTCGATTTTCTCGTGCCCCACGTTGGGCGCCAGAAAGGACTGACCTGGTTCAGCCCCAGCCGGCTGGTGAGCGCCACACGGCCGCTCGCTCACCCCTCCCTCAGCGGGATGGGGAGGAGAAGGAAAAACAACAGCAAAGCCTCAAGGGCTGGGATAAGGACAGGTTACTGGGACGGCAAGGGAGAGGGAAAACAATCAACAACAGTGCTGATAACAGATAGTAACAACGGGTGATAACAGAGAACGATCTACCGGTCCCACGACCAACCACCAACCAGATGCTCAGCCCGTCCCAGAGCCACACCACCTGCCCCTGCCCGACTGGCCCCCTTTTATGGTGACCATGACCTCACATGGTATGGAATAGCCCCCGGCCAGCTTGGCTCACCTGTCCTGGCTCCTTGGGAAATTAACTCTATCCTTGCCAGAACCAGGATACACCCTTAAGGCAAAACTTTAATTTCAGATAGTGAAGAACAATTTCAAAACATCAAATACATTAAAATAATAACAAGAAAAAGAATAGCCAATAACCAGGTGCCAAAAAAGATAATTACTAAATGGTGATATGTACGGAAGAATGAAGAAAAAGAAATCTTGCATTGCTGTCTTGTATTTCTGCATGGTGGGATAAATTATTTTCAAAAGTTGTGCACAGGATCCTGAAAGTTAATGGAAGAATTCCTGGGTTTTGAGCCAGCTTCAGAAGACCATGGTCAAGCAATTTTTCTAAATTAATTGCATTGCCTTGAAGCTAATACATTTTGGCTGTAATTGGGAAACCCTGGGGTTTTGTGCCCCACTGCTTAAAATTTACGTTATAGAGCAGTCTCTACTTCTGACCCTGTGGTTCTCATTGTGCTTTCCTTCCCTGTGTCGGACTAGTGTCAACTGAAGAATTGTTGCTACCGTCCGGGAGTGGCAAAGACAGGTATCTGGATTTGGGGCAGTGTGTGAAGAACAGGAAACAGAAAAATTGTATTCTTTTAAAATATCTACCAAGAGGTCTTTTTTCTGTTAGAAATACCTGCCTTGCTTTTATTTGGGCTTGCATGTTATCGTATACATACAAACAGCATATAGAACTGTTAGGTACACAAACATTCCGAAATGCACATATGCTCACATAACTTTTCCAAAGGATTTTTTTTTTTAAAAAAAAAAGTTCTCAAAAAATCGTAATTTAAAATAATTAATGTTCAGTGATCCATCACTACATTCCCATTCAGTGTGTGCCACTAATGTTGGATTGCTTGAATTAATTTCAAGAAATCATTGTGTTTCATCTGTTCCTTTTTAACTTGAGGAATAATGTGGAGCTGTTTTCTGGGCATGGTCATCTCTCCTGGCACTTGATGCTGATGCAGTTAGTATTTGCCTGCAAACATTTATGATCCAATTTTAATTATACACCACTGTCTTATCAGAATGTAAAGTTTATTCTGTCCCATCATGAAATTTCAAGTTACAAAATTAGTGAATCACAAGTACTGTTTATATAAGCATAGTTGCACATATAAGCTTGTCAGTCACTGTCAATGAGATTCAGTTTCATTATGGTCTCCATTTAAGTCTTCAGAGGAAGGAATACTGCTGAGACTTGATGCATGAGAAATTGGTTGTATATCATCAAGTACAGAATTTATGATAGTTAATGTTTCTGATTTTGTGCTTTTCCCATTACTCTGTATGTCTGATGCTGCTTTCTCACCCCACATGCTGCTTTCTGGAGCTGTGAAAACTGAAGAATCAGGAACTGCCTTCAGAGGGTCACAGTAAGATGCAGAAGTCAGTCTCTGTTGTTCGTGTGAACATCTGAATGTATGAGAAAAAATCCCAAAACACAGATCAAAAATCATTGCATTATTGTAATCAGAGGAATACAATAGAAATTTAAGAGATACCATTGAAGATGGATAATAAATTACTGAACTTTTTTTTTTTTTTCCAAGATTTAAACTGACAAAGCGGAGCATCTGAACTTGTAAGGAAATATTTAGTACATAGACTATTGCTATTAATATAATTTTCTATTTTTTAAGAATATCTGCCTTCACTTTCCTTTTTCAGTAGAAAAAGTAAGCAAATTAACTGTATATGTGTACAGCCTGTCTGAGCTTTCATCACATTTTTGCGTAGTCTTTAATCCTATGTTTGGAGTAGCACCTTACTTTGCTATCCAAATAATAAAGCACAGCACATGATTGGAAAACTTACCTTTCTGCCATTCTGTACTTGACAAAAGCCACACAACAGCATATAAAAAATATTAGGGAGCAGACAAGAGTTGTACATGATACAGCAAGCATTACATTTACTTTAAAATCTTCTTGGCTGGTTTCTTGAGCTGTGTTCCTTTGAAGCCTGTCAGCGCTGTCTGACACTACAACAGTAAAGCACACCACACCACTAGTATGCACACAGGTAATGTCTTGGACAAATCAATGTACATAGAACTGGATTATATCTATGTGATTTGCAAATAAAAGGAAGCACTTTTTAATAAAAAGGATGAGTTTTGTGAAAACCCAAAGCCATTTAGTTGTTGATTAATTGATCCAAAGCACATCATCCAATCTTTCTAGACATTATTTGTATCCATCATAAAGGGTAATTGTGACAGAGGTTTAGCAGGCCCCAGGGACTGTGGAGATGCTTCTGAGTTTATTAGAACCCATTTTTTCAACTATGAGGAGATGGGGTGGTCTTAAGTATCTGTGGAATCATTGATTCCACATATTCCTAATTTACTGTGTGCAAAACCCATGAAGACTGCTATATTATATTCTTACTTGGCATTTCTTGGAAAAATACATCGCTTGGATGATATCTGATGTCATTGAGATCAGGAGCTTGATTATGTTTGATGATAAACATATCTTTGATGCAATTAAAAAAATCCAGCTCCTTTCTGCATTTCCATCTGGTATTTAAATACGTAGCAAATTCTTTTGTTTCAAGAGAAACAAATGGGATTATAAATAATTTGCAAGCAGTTGGCTGTTCTAGAAGGATGTAAAACAATTTGTGTGTGACTGCTATAACATACTTGACTGACATTGTTACTTCTCTTGCCTATGAGAACGAATGAAACTCAGAGCTGTCTCCAGTTAGCTAGTCACTCTTTCTTTTATTTTTTTTAAAAGATTTTTATTGCTTTTTACAGCTATCTATGTATCTTAGTTTTCCTATAGTTCATATAGATCTAACACACCCCCCCCCCCAGTTTCTCCTAGATCTTGCTAACTTTCCTAAGTGCAATTTGTTCTAATAAGCAGAACCAATCAGATTTTTTTGCTCTTAGCACTATATAGTTTTTAAATGGTGGCTAATTCTCAGTCAAAAAAGGATTCCAAACCAGTCATAAAGCTACTTTTATCTATCAAGGTGAAACTCCATGTTTGTGCTCTTCTATTACTTTCAGAGACTTCCTCATAACTTTGTCTCTTGGATCTGAAAAATGTAAGATATAGTAATACTCCAGTATTACACAAATAAAACCTTACATTTAAGCAATAAGTTTTTATTTCACCTTTTATGATCCTATATACAAACTCATAACAAACAGAAAAACCTTTTAGAATAATTTCTTTCATTACAGTTTAGTTTCTAGAAATGCTGTGGCATGTTAGCCCTTGGTTAGAAAATTAAATGAGGTTGGTATATTTTTTAGCTATTCAGAAATAGAAATAAGCTAATTTATTTTGCCAGAGATACAGAAAGCATATGCTGCTGTTTCATGAATCAATACAGATAAACCCCATACAATCTCAGAGGCTAAATTTTGCACACAAATTTTGCACACAAGTTTTGCATACAAATGCATGTCTCCCATTCAGGTCAGCAGAAACTTAACTTCTTCCATATATTTGTGAATATGTTTAACATTTTCCCTCAGCTGCAAAGTAATAATAAAATATAGCTGGATGTAGGAGAAGAAGAGATATGCAAACTAAAGCATTCCTCAAGGTTTGGGGATAGAAGCATGTTTTCAGATTCAAAGTACTTATTTGCATTACTTTTGCTGTAGCTTGTTAATGTGGCCCATGCTAAGTTTCATCATCTTGAGATTTCAGTTTCTTTACCCGCTAGTAAATGTGTGTCTCAAAGACAGGGCTTGCCTAATGGTTTTTACTTCTTCTATGATTCTCAGATGAAGATGTGACAAAGTCTCTTGATTTCAAGTTTCTTTTTAATTTCATTTCCCCCCACCAAATTTAGAATTGAAGTTGTTCTTACACTGTCTACTTAGAAGAATCTAACATATTTAATCTTTTGCTGAGTCCTCTACCATACCATCCAAAGGAGGTTCTTCACTCTGGCTCTGTGTGAGAGTGGTAAGGTAATGGGGTCCAAATCTGGATTCTGGAAAGAAAAAAGAACAGCTGCAAAGATTATTCCTAAGATAAAGCAAAGAAAGAGAAATCAGGAAGTTCAACATCTAAGAAAAGGAAGGAAAGGCTTTCTAGCTTTTAGGCTTTGACATTACTGTCAAAGCCTAAAAGATAGAAAAATCAGAAATTAAGGTAGTTCACTGGCAAACATATTTCAAAAAGTGGTAAGAACTGTTTTCTTTAGAAAAAAAAAGTATGCTTTATTCTCTAGTATTTTGCAACTCTACAGTGATTAAAAAATTGAGACCTTGAAATAGCTATGTTATGAACTTACAAATAACAAAGGAATACCTGGTCATGAGCTCAGTGAAACTGTAAAAATCATTTCAGATCAGCATGTCAAAACAGACCTTTTTAGTGTGATGGTATAATACTAGAAACACCAATTAGCTGTTACCTAATGCCTGCTCTTCCCGAGAACTCTCCTCTTCTGCTGCGTTGGTGGAGATGAATTTTGCTACAAGTAGTAATAATAAAGAAGCTGCAGTTACGCAGGGTGAATCTCTTCTGAGTAGAAACTAAGTACTTATGAAAATCCCAATCTACATATAAATTTTAAGGCAGAGCTATTTTTGCAGAAGCATTTTCCAGATTCATATTTGACTTTTGATGGCCATGTATGGAAGGCAATGTGTCATTTGCCTATGGTATTCTGGATGGGTTAACAGTTTTCACAGGAGACCACCTTTCATGCTTCTTGGCAGAGTTGATGAGTGTAATAGCCAGCACCATTATGTCACTCCCTATATACAGTTAGTCACTCAGTAAAAAAATACATTACTATCATAGTCCATTTTCATCAACCTCAATTATTAAGTCTAAATTGTAACAGAATTATCTTAACGGAATGATTCAGGCAGAACTGGAAAGAGACTCTGTCAATTTGTACATAGCGCCATGTGTGTTAACAGGCACTGGCTTTACTTATTTTCTGTAATTAATTCAGATGTGGGCTCTCTTTAAACATGAACTGTAAACCCTGTTTACAGACGTCACCAGTGAGCAGTAGATAGGATAAGAGGATTCTTGAAACATTGTGAAATGAAGCTAGAACCTGCAGGATCTGATTCATCACAAGTCAAATTACATCTATGAATGTATTTTGTTAAAAGGTGGGAGGGCAGCGGGATATTAATCTCCTCTCTCACCTATCATTCTGTAATTTTGTTTAGTGGTTTGAGACTAACTTTGAATTTCTTGACCTAACCTCTCATTAATTTGTCTTGTCCTTAGAACAGTTGTATGGGTAACAAATGCAACACAATATATAATTTAGATGCATAGCTGCCTGATATGTGTGCCAGGCTCTTCCTTCTGGACCTTACTAGTACTTAAGCAGCTGTATATAGTTTTACACAACTTAGATGATATCTTCTGCTACTCACAATTCTCCTGCAAATTCTGCATACTCTTCTTTAACAGATCCTCTCTATCAAGTTGGGACACAGATGTCCTTGCAGAAATTTCTAAATGAAAGCATATTAAGTTAAACTTCTGTCTTTGACATCTGGCATCTTCCAAAGAGCACAATGGGAGTATTCACAAAAACGGTCACATCCAAGTGAGAGAGATGGTTTTCAAACTACCTGGTTGTGCTTTAACTGATTTGTGGCTCTTTAAATACAGTAATTTTTTACAGACAAACCAACCATTCTCTTTGAAAATTTAGATTGTGCTGTTAGGTAACTGCCTAAAGTGCAATTGAAATGAGTGTTCTGAAGGCCACATATAACATGTTTTTTCCTCTGGTTTTTTTTTTCATAATCTTTTCTGTTTTCAGTCTACTACAACATGCTTATAAATTAATAGCACAAATTTTTAATATGCTTAGTTCAAGGACTGAATAGTACAGCATGATTTCACTCTCTTCCATCTCCTCTTTCATGGTAGATTAGAGGAAGAACCAGTTAACCAAAATATTTTCCTTACAGTGGTATTTTATAATTTCATTCTTCAACATTATAAGGCTCTGGTATTACAAATCTGTGTATTTCAAATGTTGCCAGAAAAATAGCCAAGCTGACTTAATCCTTGAGAAGTTCTATAGTCTGCTCTTTCCTCTGTCCCACTGCAGACAGGCTTTTCATTTCTGTCCCATCTACAAGCCCTAGGCATGCCATCGTGTGATCAAAGAACAGGGTTCCTTTCAAGGTTTGTTTCAAGGACATAGCTATCAGGATCCTAGGTGCATTTTCCAATCCTGTTACTACAAACTCCCCACGGAACTTCAGTGAATGTGTAAGCCATTCAGTGGGTTCAGCTGGAGACAGCGACTCCGTGAAACAATGTTATGAACAGGGATTGCAAACATTAAGTTGGTGTTACATAAAACGGAGAATTCCACTTCACATGAAGTTTTGAATACCTGATTCTGAAGTGACAAAATATCTATACTTTGCAACTTAATTTCATTTTACTAGTTTCTATAATCTTCTTACCAAGGCTTTGTTCAACGTTAGTGTTTTTTTCATCATCATCGTCTTCTTCCTTCTCCTCTTCCAAATAATCTCCAGGTAGCACTACTTTGGAGTAATCCAGAAAATTCTTAGTCAATAACTGCTTAGTCAAATATATGCTTTTTAAAAATCCCTGTATTTCCTGATGATTTGACAGGCTGCAAAATACTTTTGCTGCAACAAGTGACTAAAACCAGTTTAATAAATTATAAAGCGATACTATTAACTTTTAAAAATACTGTTATTATTTAATTAAGATCTCAATAGCCATATGATACCATGTTTGTAAATATGGCCTGCTTCCAAGAGCTACGTACATACACTGACATTCAGGAAGTGTGTCCTGCATCAGGCTCCATCTTCATTGTGATCTGCAGCCTTCACAGTACAGCATTTCTCAGTCAGGACACAAAACTACATACGCTAAGAAAACTATATTCCAGTGTTGGGTCTGGAGTGTAAAATAATGGCTGCAAGGGTCAGGAAACCAACAGTCCTTGTTTTACCTTGTGAAACAATTTTTTTTTTTTTTTTTTTTTTTCTTTCCCGCTGTGAAATGGTGAATCTGAGCTGTAGCCAGCCGGGGAAACAGTCGAGAATGTTTCAGTGTTACTGTTTTGCTGTTCCCAATGACTGAACTCTGTGGTGTTTCTGCAGGACTGACTGTCCCTACACCAGCAGAAAGCTCAGGGGTAACCCTTGTGCGATTCTCAATTGAATTGCAAATTCTCAACTTGTTGCTTGATTCACAGAATTGTGAGCAGATGCTCTTCCCTCTGGTGTTAAGAGCTCTAATCGTTATGTTCTGACTGGGTGCTGTGTGGTTGCTCGAGATGCTGGACAAGCTCTACGCACTTTTGCACCTGCACACAGGCAGAACAAGTCAAACTGTAGAATATACTTTCAAAACAACAGTGCTACCACAATGGAAGGGAATGGTCTTACTAAGCTCTGTGAGGAAAACTTCATTTAACTAAAAAATAATGAAAGGAAGGAATTCCTTTTGCCTTTTTGATATCTAGCAGAATGTAAGCTCTGTAATAATTTTTACTAGAATAAAGTTTTGATTAGAACATACCGTCAGGTGAAAAAATTTTTCTGGTAGTGTCTGCAAAAGTTAGGAGGGATAAAAAGACAAGCGAAATTACTTTCATAGTGGAAATGGTGCTGCTTCTCCAGAGATGATCCTGGTCTCTATGGACACTTTTCTTACTCATGAGCAGTGGAATACACCTTCAAAGGTGGGGCACTGTGACATAATCATCATGCTGACACCTGTCGTAAGGCAGTCAGAGGAGAAGGTAAGCCTGTCTGGAAAGAGCTCACAAATTACACTGGAGTAAAAAGAGTACTTAAGGTTACTCAAGATAATACAATTACTCTTTAGTCTTAAAAATGGAGCTGCAGGGGCCCTATGGATATAGGAGAACTACACAGCTCCTCTCCCATGTAACTCCTCACTCTTAAACTGTGCTGTGGGTTGCTCAGGTTGCATTTTACACTCTCACTTGTAACAGATCTATTTTAAAAAACAAAAAAGTGCTTTCTGCTGCTGAAGAGTCTTAGTGCGACATATAGCCTGTGGCTCGATCTACAAGCGTAAGATTCAACACAACTTCCAATTCTCGCCTATTATTTTTGTTTGACTGTAAGCTACAGCTGTTTCAAGCGCATGTTTCCAATTACAAAGTTTTTGTCTAAACTCTCTAAAGACTTTATTGCTTCAAAATACAATGTTCTTTGTTTAGATAATGCAAAATATAGACTTCTAGTAATATTTGACATGGTTCATTTTGAATTAAAAACCTAAGAAAGGTGTCCTATTCCTGATCTAACAGTTTGTCAAACTACCTATGTGACTGCCACTGTGCCAGCACCTTTTAAAGAAATTTTAAGGCTTGAGAATCATTCTAGCTTACGTGAACTGAAAAAAGGCAAAAAAAGAGTCAAAGCACTGAGCGCTAAGTTCTTGCATAAGTGACATAGCTCCCTCTGCTGACTACAGAAAGAAAAGTCAGGTCTTTAAAAGGTAAATGAAAAATACGTGCTGAGAGGAAGGCGTGTTGCAGAGCAAAAATATGAAGAAAAAACGAAGGCTGAGAACAATATAATTATACTAGAAGAAGTCCATAGTTTGTAACTGCTTATTTAATCAACACTGACATAAGCTGACTTACGTGACCCATGTTACTCACATAAGCAAAAATTTTAAAGTTGATAGAATAATTTGAAGATGAGAGGGAAGGGCATTTCTGGTGTGGCACATACAGATCCAGTCTGCAGCTTTTGGCAGTTCAGTAAAATTGCTTTTGGCTCTGTAAAATGAGCTGTGATCTTAAAGCCATCGGCCTTCCTGGAGGCATTCAGTTTTGGTTTAACAGTCACTACTTTTTTAAACTTACATTCAGATACAAGCACTTGAACCCTTTTTGGTGTACAACATGACATGGCTTTTTTAATGTCGGAGACAAGTGCATCTCTCTCTCTGGAGACAAATAAATGTTCAACCTCTGTTGACCCTGAGGCAGGCTGCACTCAAGTGACAAATCCCTCACTAAAGGTGGGAGGAATAACACAGGGGAGACTTGCATGTGGTAATTGCTTAAACAGTCATTGCAGGTAGTGCACAGGCCTGTCCACGAGGAATTCAAGTTAAACTGAAGGGGAGCCCTATAATTACACATAGCATGGTTGCACTAAAAATTAGGTTTCTTATTCAAAGCAGTCTAGAAGTCATTGATGGACTAGTTAATGAGCAGGGACATAAAGCAACATTAAGAGCTACCAGGAAGTTTGCGCTGCAAGACATGAGCAACTGTGATTCTGAGCTGAAAGGCTGAGTTAGCAGAACTAGACACATCATAAAATGGAGGCTATGGAAAAAACCCAAACATCTAAAACAACATTTTGGAAGATGTTGAAGGGAGAGGACTGAGGTGAAGAAGTAACAAGGAACTCTGGATAGTCATCCACAGTCTTTTATCCTTGGGTCAAATGATGTATCACCAAACTGGAGGAATACTCCTTATCATCCTCCTGCTGCTGTGGGGAGGATGAAACCTGAATGGAAGAAAAAGAAAGTGAGGATGAACATAGAGGAGGGGGAGAAAAAAGAGAAGGAGAAAAAAACCCACAACCTGACCTTGCCAATGTTTAAACCAAAGCCACAAGCTTCAGATTATTCTTCCCTTTCACACTGCAAGTTGCCTTGGAACCACCATGATGCTCTTTCAGCACTTAGTTCATTGAGTGCAGCTAGCAAAAGGGAGCCCAAAGGTCTAGCTCCTGCAAATGCATGGTAAAATACCTGTGTAAGCAACTTCACTGCCTTTTAAATTACTGACTTGCTGGAGAACAAACATTGGCAATATTGCCATGCATCTTATCTGCCATAACTGAAGCTAAATGTAACGTGATTGTACTTCTTAGTGTAGCCTGTACTAATTATTACAGTAGCGCCATTGGAGTATTGAGGCCAGCAAAGTCAGAGTACTGGGCAAACAATAAATGACAGCAGAGTAGTCACAAAGTGGATTCTGAGGTACCTTTCACTTTCTTGCAGAAGTACTGGTATCACAAGTAGCAGACACACAATTTAGCTCTGTGCTTGAGGTAGCACAACAACAGATTTAAATTTTCCCTTAATTAGGTATGTCTAAAATTATTTTCAAAACTGACATTTGTTTATTTACATGGCCTAAACTACCTTCCAACCTTAACAACAGGACAGTGAAATTATCCAGACTGGCTATGCAGGTATTTTGCTTCTGTACAGAGAAAATTAAGAGATATGTGTACATCTGTATTATACAGATAATCTATAACAGGTTTAATTTCAGGATACTAGTTCTTAGCTGTCTTGCAATTAATCTACAGCAACCTAATTGTCTTATTACTTGCTTTTCTTCTTTTATCATAGATCACAGATTCATTTTTCAAGAAATAATTATACTGCCTGTCATCTTAACGAATAAGCATTGATATAGGATCAAAGATAATGAGATCCATCTTGTTGATTTCCTGTCATGGCCTTTGAAAATGCATTACTTTCCACAAATATATATTCTATTAAGGACTATCTTGTCCTCTCTTTACCCTTGTTGAGTGCTCCAGAAGGGGACCAGTTGAGTGGTAACCAGAACTGATAGTATCTCTTGCCCGTGGAGGATGATTTTGAGCCAAATCATGTAATTTTCTATTATTTCATTATTCATTTTTCCCAGAACAAGAACCAGAGGAGGTACTAACAACCCCCAACGAAAAACCAGAAAAAACAAAGAAGGAATCAAAAGCCCAGAACAGAATATAGTGTGAGGAACTTCATACTAACCTATGAACTATTTTCTGCTCAGAAAAATCCTAGGTCTATTTTATTCTGCCCATCAACCACAGAATTAGATTTTTTTTAGTTAAAATCTGCAAACACAGTGTATTGCATTTCACTTTGAAAGATAATGCAGCTTTTTCCATCTCAGAACTGAGAAGGTATACAGTGATTACACAGCAACCTTAAGCACTGGCAGCTCAAGTGCCATTTCTAGCATGGTGATTCCTTGCCACAGCTTTACTTTGAGCATGCTTTTAGGAATTTTTTTGTATGAAAGTGGGTTCGACAACCAAGAAAAAGGCTTGATGACTTTAGCCTATGGAAAGAACAAGTTAAACGGATTTGGACATTTCCTCATTTTTTTCATATTACCCTAGGCTCAGAACAGAAAGCAAGATGCTTGTTAAAAAACAAAACGAAAACAAACAGACAAAAGAACCCCAAGAAAACCCAAACTAAAGTGCTTGATGTCTGGACAATCAAAAAAAAAAAAATGCAATGTATTAGATGATTAGGATTTTGGAGGTTTTATCCCTGAAGAGTTTCTAAACTTGTATATACCATTTCTCTCCTCACACTTGATCATGTCATAGCTACCTAAAAATTAAGCAAGCAAGTAGGCAGATTAATTGGGCATAGTATTAATATGGTTATTATGGTGGCAGCTGGGAGGGCAGTGAGAGTTGGTAAGTGTGAGAGTTACTACACAGCACTGTTAGCGTATTTCTCTGATCATTTGCTGAGGGAAACTCTCAGAAACTCAAAACAGGTGGTGGTTTAGTGTTTTTTTCTGGTAACATAGTATAAAGTGCATATGCGTTTAGTTTACTAAGCACTCGTCCATTGGGAGCAGAACAGAACAATTTGTGTAAACAGCTGAAGATTTTTGCAGCTTGAGCCCAGGAGAGCCTGAAAGGCTGAGGGACTGTGAGTGTGATGTGCTCCAGTGCAGCATGAATAATCACTCACAGCTGACTTTAGTCCTACCTGCAGACTGAGGAGGTCTTCCAAACCCGGGCCTGAATTCTGCTACTATCACTGCATCCACAGACTCTTTTTTCACTCATGAATGTGGATGCCACTGGGTAGAAAACAAATTGTTTGATGATTTCTCTAAAAGGACAGCACTGCTGAGCAAGAGGCTGCCAGCAATAAAGGATGCAGCTAAGTTCCCAGCCACTTTGCTGTTCTGTTGCTCCAACATGTGAAGGTGGGTGTGTTCAGCAAACTGCTTCCCTCACTTGGTGAGAGGTCTGCGATACCACTATGAACAGCAATGACACCTATGAGCACTGCCAACTGAGAGAAGCTGCCCATTTTAAGGCAGAAAGTAACACTTCAGTGCTTAACACTGAACTAAATGGAAGTGACCCGATTTGCAGAGCCAACTGGCCTGACAAGATTTTGCAGTGCTCCGAAAGGACTCTGTGACACAACTCCTGCTGATACAATATAAATGTCAAATTTTAGAATGACTTATTTTTGGTTTTGAGTTGCTGTTGTGAGGGTTTTTTTCTGTTCCACAGCTAGTGTGTGATATAGTTTGCCTTACAGCAGGAGAGGGGCTTGATTTACTGTTTATGCAATGAGATGCCACCTCCCCTCCTAACTACTGCTAGTCCTTGTGCCATATTTATTGGTGAATGGCTAGTAATTGCCTACAGTATGGCTTCTAGGGTTGCAAGTAATGTGTGGCTTTTACTCTGCTACTAATGGTGCCAGAATAGCTCCACTTACCAAAGTGCATGCACCAGGTGGGTGACACCTTCAGATGACCAATTTACTTGAATTGTTCTAATTGCTGGGACATATTAGATACAATCCAAGGGGTCACATCATGAGCTCCATCTGTTGTATGTCAGAACTATTTTTTTAATCAGCAGATCTGTTTGTCTTTCACTGTGCTGCCTGCTGGGTTTGCCTCACTTTTATTTTATGCCAGCTCTGAGGGCTGTGAAGAGCATTATCTAATAGGAAAAGGAGACTGAATCCTGCTTTGCCATCATAGTGTGCAGCAGCAGGCAATCATCACACCAGCTCCGGTGGCAATGACACAGCAGGGTGTGTGGGATGTAGTAACCAGTCTCACTTCTCCCCTGCTGCTTCAGTCCTTGGCTGACCCAGGAGTGCCTTCCACTCGCTGTTCAGCTTTCATTGCTTTACAGAGTCAGGAGGCACGCAGCAAAGCTGGAGAGGGAAGAGCAGCTCTTTCCCCTGACAGCACAGGTCTCTTCTGGCCTAGGCAGGGAAATTGAGAATGTCAGACTGAAGAGCCCTCACCACACCTGGACTGGAGGCCCTGCTGGAGGCGGCTAGTCCAACCCCATAATCAGAGCAGGGCCACTTTGAACAGGTTGCTCAGTGTTGTGTCCAGTTGAGTTTTTTAGTATTTCCAAGGATGGAGACCCCAGAACCTCCCTAGCTCCAGTATTCGACCACCCTTACAGAGATAAAGGTTTTCTTTACATTTAATAGGAGTTTCCTGTACTTCAGTTTGTGTCCATTGCTTCTGTCACCAGATACCACCGAGAAGAGTCTGACTGTCTTCTTCACTCACTTCATCAAATACCTGTACATATGGATAACATCCCCATGGGCCTTCTCCAGGCTAAACAGTCCCGTCTCCTTCAGCATCCCCTTGTGTGAGATATGCTCCAGTGCGTTCATCATCCTCATGGCTCTTTTCTGCACTTGCTGCAGTCTGTACTGTCTTTGTGCTGGTGAGCCCAGCACTCCTGGTGTGCATCACCAGGGCTGAGCACAGGGAAGGATCAGCCCTTGACCTGCTGGTCACACTTCTCCTAACGCGGCCCAGGAGGCTGTTGGCCATTTGCCACAAGTGCAGATTGCTGGGTCATGGTCAGCTTGATGTCCACCAGGACCCCCAGGTGCTTCCCTGCCCAGCTGCTCTCCAGCTGGCTGGCCCCCTGCGTATTCTGATACCTGGGGCTGTTCCTCCCCAAGTGCAGGACTTTGCATTCCCGTTTATCAAACTTCACAAGGTTCCAGTTGGCCTTTTTCTCCGACCTATTGAGGGCCCCTTGAATGGTGGCACAGCCCCCTGGTGCATAGACATGCACATACCACCCTGAGAACCTTCCTGCTACCCTTGACATTGGGCTTCTTTCAGCTCTGCCAGGTCCCTCAGCTTCCCTCAGCAGCTCAAGTTCTTCCATTAGTCCCAGCATCTCTAACCTTCATCTCCTCCCCACCATCAGAGAGACACCCGAAGTCCAGCATCAGCTCTTCTTTTCCTGGGTGCTGTCTCTACTTAGCTGGCAGCCATTCTTAACCTCTGTGCTCCTGCTCCCCTCAAGCTCTGTAACAGTATACAGTAGCTTTATAGTAATAGTGCATATATATTTATGTGGGGGTTTTATACATATATATATGGTTATATTTGCTTTAGGAATCAGGCCAAAGGACAAAGAGAACAGTCCAATGAGCTCTAAGTCCATACACTGGAGATAGTTTCTGTCATCCTATTGGACCTCTGTGGCAGCCAAATTCTAACCAAGGCTATTTACTTTCGTTTTTAGGAGATGAAACTTTGCCTTGAACTGGTTTAGTGCTACTTACATGTCCCTTCTGTCTTGGAGTGTCCCAGGAACCAGCTGAAGATGATGAAACCCATGAGTTACCCAAGCCCCAAGAACCATCAGGCCAGCTCAGCTAAAGGAAGGCTGCTTGCACGGCTGGTCCGATCCCCCTGGTGTGGGTGAGACCCTGGACGGTTTTCATTAGCATGGCACTGGGTCGATTTTCCTTGGTGTCTCACCAGTGCCAGGAGGGCTGTGAGGAAGTTGGTGCATTGGCAGTGATGGGTCTCACTCACTGCTAAGTCCTGTGAGCCTGCAGGAAATCCTACCCCAAAATCCTGCCCTGTGGAGTGAAAAACAGATGCATTTTTCTTGCTGAAGAGTTAGATTCCAAACAACTTCACAACACTTCTGCAAGGTTATGGTTCTTTTATTCATATTTGGATTTCATCGCTTCATCCACTAGGATTGATTTGAAAAGTAATATTTTCTTTTAATGACTACAACAGTTAGTGTCAGTCTCTCTTCCCATACAGTTGAACCACCATTTAATAACAAACAGAACTAAAAGAGCCTAAGACACATCTGACATCATTTAAAAAAAAAAAAAATTAACATACTGAACACGTGGAGAAGGAAAAGGAATCAACCACTTATTTCTTAGAAAGATGCATCCCCTTAAAAATTACCAAAATAAAAAAATGTATTCTGTGGGGAAGAGCAGGGAGTGTACATATGCACACACTGATACTTCCACATCCATATCCCCACCTGTGCATACATATATATATATATGCATGCACATGCATATATATATATGCATATACATGCATGTATTAGACTGCACAAGTAATTTTTTTTTTCCCTGGAAGAATATTATTATCACTCTTTATTATATTATATCTGTCTTTTAAACAGGAAAACTTAATAAAACAGAAAAGAAACAACTAGTTTAATAGGTCCAACTTACTTGGCTAAACCTTGAAAAACATTGCCTCTCTGATTAGCATGAAATACATGAAAAATCAAGTTTGATAATTTTAGATTTAAATGTATACCACTACCAGGTTCTTATTACTGATTTGGCTTGCTTTGCCCTTGGAACAGTCTCCATAATTATTAAAAACGTCTTTAATTTCTTCCAATATATACGAAAAAATGTCTCAACACTGACTACTTGCCTATACTGGGTCCCCTAGTGTTATCCCCTTTCTAAAGCACTTAAAGCATGTTATAGAATAGCTAGCACGTTCCTGTTTCATACATAGCGCATCCCATTTTGCTTGCTCTCTGCTTCTGCTCTTCTGAAGAGATAATGCAAACCCAACCCTTGGCGGTTTCTCCTCAGAGGGCGTAGGTGTGAGGTGTCCTTTCTGGAGGCAGAGAGAGAGGTGAGAAAGCCGCTTCTTGTAACAGCACTGTCCTTGGGGAAGCAAAAATAAGATTAAAAGGCAGAAGACCAGCTGCGACACCTCACTACTGGAAAACGTGAGAAAGCTGAAGAACAGGCAGAAAAGGTAAAAAGCGAAAGGAAGGAATGGCTTTTTGTGAGAGGGCTCCAGTACATGTAATTTATTCAACCCAAACTACAAAGGTGCTAAAAGACCCTTTTAGCCTATTGTTAATAGACACTCGCTAACAGCGGCTCCCAGACTACAAAGGGTACCTATGTTCTCTGTGTCCTTTCCTCAGAGTCCCAGGAATTTGCTTGCACATGATCACTGGGACCATGTTTACCCCTTAGGTTTCTGCATCTCTTGAGTAGTTGTCTGCAGGTCTCCACAGAGTTACACATTAACTGTTTTCCTCCTCTCTCCCTGCCCTATTCTTAATGAATCCATGGGCAGGACAATGAAATACCTTGTCTGGTCTAAGTTTTGCCGCTTACAGCTTGAGTTCTTGGAGAAAACTCAAGTTTTTGCAAGTATCCGACTTCTCTCAAATCTGATGGTAATCATCAATTTCACTGCTGTGCATCAGTAAAAACCCCCTTTGACAGACCCTGGGACTCCATGCTTCACAAAACCTGAGGGAGGTTACGTTAAGATTTGTTTCATGTTACATTCGTCACTAGAGTGACACTAGTCTATGCTCACACAAAGTAGAAGTTGATTACAAAATCCCTTATTACAGAGACAATCAATGAAAGCTGTTAAGTCTTTAATCACTGAAGGCAATTTTGGTATCACAGGAAGTTTCCACACTGAAGTAAAGCTGACTGTGGTCAGCTGAAGTGATTCCTCTTACAGTGCCTTGAAGCTTAACACTAACAGCTCCTAAGAACCGGACTGAAAAAAACACATTGGGTTTTAGGCAAGAAAAACAAGACCTGATTGAAAGACTAGAAATGTGATTAAAAACACCAAACACCAAACACAAACAAGCCCTTCCCCCCTCCCCCCGCCAAATCCCAGAACCCTATGAAACATTGGAATGATTAGGAACATACATAATTAAGATCAGGTACAAAGTTTTTCTCAGTAGGTGAAATGGATGCCTCTGCATACAATCACGTTTAAACTCAGTTCTCATTACATATCCTGAGGAATCACATAAATCAGGACCTGCAATTAACAACCAAAGCACGATTCTGTCCAGATGTGGCCCCGAGGAAATTACTGATGAAGTAAGAATCCTTGAGCACAAGATCCAACAGGACGCTGCCCCTCTCTCCTCTATGGAAAGGGGTAATATGATACTTCTACGTAGTGATGCCATGTTCTCAACATTTTTCTTTTTGGGATATCAAATACCAGGCACAGGAAAAGGAGAAATGGCCCATGGCATGAGATGGCCAGGCTGTGGCTGAATACCTCTGCAGTGGAAGCAAGAGCACCTTCTGGGGACATTCAGCCGAAGGCCAAACCCTGACATTTGGAGGAAGTCTATTTCATCACCTAGCAAACTCCAGGTTCTTCCCAGCAGAACAAGCAACCAAACCAAGTACATTTTGCATTTCTTTTTGGCTGGTTCAGCTCCTGAGTTGTAATGGGCTTTTCCCATTACAGGGATTTTGGCCCGGTCAAACAAAAATCCTCTAGCATTCAGCTCTGTATTTCCCTCCTCTGCCTCATACAGTGTGCTGTACTAGAAAAGGAAACACAAGAGTTTATGAAAAATGGTTTTAGAAAAATACTCCAAAAGATAAGTTTTGCATTCACAAATTAATGCATTAACAAAAAAGTTATTAAAAAATAATTCCAGATAACAGGGAACAAAGTCTGTTTCATCTTCAGATTGAGCTACAGTGACTAGACTCAAAACAGCATATGTTAAGTAGTGTAATAAAATGAAGAATAAATTATTTTACGCATAAAATACCATGTTTTTCAATTTATGAAGTGACTTTGATCTTTATGCACAAAATTCCACACATTTCCATCTTCCTGTTGATCTTTAAAATACAGCACTGCAGTACTGCCCAGCCGTAAGGACACCAGATGGCAAGTGACCATAGTGAAATTCAAGAGTACTTTATCGGCCACAGCTCCTCTCCAACAGTGCAACAGCCCAGGCACTTCATGAGCAGTACCAGAAACCCTTTTGTGGTCGTAATTCCAGGCAGCTGTCATCCACAGGTACCACATACCTTCTTCCAAAGAGGTAACATTTCTCATCTTCTTTAAAATGAGGCAACCAAGCTCAGCAGTAGCTGTGGCAATGAATCCCACAAGCTAGTTATATCCTGCAAAAGTGCCAGCAGGCCAGAAATTATCTGTGTGGGCATTCCAATCCCCAAAGAATTAACCTGCTTGCAAAGACCACCAAAGGAGGTAGGAGCACTTCAGTCCATCCCCTTGAAAGCAAAGGATAATCCTGCTTGAGTAATTCTAAACATGCAGAAAAGCCTCCACCATAGCTACACTGAATGTTCACAGACAAAAGCCTTTGTCTCAGCAAGGACATGATCACTAACATTCACAAGCCCTACTGTAAGCAAGCAGGCAAGCAAATCAGAAAGTACCACAGTATCAGCTAGAAAAGGTTTGCTGTTATTCTCTAGTGTCTGCTGCCCCTCTATATTTAATGTTCCAATCACTGGATACTCTAAGAGATTTGCTTCTGATACTGTCTCAGAGATGTAAACATACTTAACTCACTTGAGAAGAAAGGAGCAACAGGGTTCAGCACTTACACAGGAAGGAGTAATCTTTCACAATAACACAAATGTGCAAAATTCATTAGAAGGCACAGAATATATAGGTGTGTTCCACTCGATTACCATTTATTCAGCTGTATCTCTCTTGTGATCTCTCTGTTAAGTATTGCTTTAATTTTTTTTTTTTTTAGAAGGCATGGTCTTATGAGGGCATATTTGGCATTGAAGACTTGATTTTCTGCAGTGGATCCTTCCAGGCTGTTCATACATGTTGGACTGAGTACTGGAAAAAAAATTTGTGTTAGTCCAGTGTGGAAAGCAAGCCACACTGCTGGACACTGTTTAGATGCAACAGGGACCTTCACTTAGTCCCTCCTGCTCTAACCTTTATACTACTCATCTTTACCATATCTTCCTCCCAGTTACTAAAATTACATTTCTTTTTCCCTGAAAAGATGAATCAGAGGGATGTTTTTTCTAAGATGATAGGAGGATATCAAAGTACTGACAGGTTCGTCTACTTCATAGGGTACTTCAAGAAAACTATGACTACAGCTTCTTTTTTATGTAATGTAGAAATACCGAGCAGATTTGCTGTCAGTCACAGTATGAATTCAAAGAAAAGATTTTGACACTGCAGGGCTATATCTGGATTCCTACTTATGTAATTGGGATCAGAAACGGTCCCATTGTCACCCAATTATGAGTCACAATGAAGCCTAGACTGCCTGATCAGTTGAAGGACAGGGCTGTGTTCCTGGAAACACAAGGCTCACTGGCATTTGGGAATGGTGGCCAAGCCTTGGGTGGCTGGGTGAGGGGTGGGGGGTGTTAAAAGCTAAAAGTCTTCTGCGATTCCAGACCATCTTAATATTCTGCTGCACTTAGGAAACAAAACACATACCAAGACACAAAAGAAAAAGAAAATAACATTGCAGCTAACAATACAGTCTCATTTCAAAACAACTGATCAGGAGGTCAGCACAGGGACCTGAATTTCAGTAAAGCTTTAGCAGCAGGAGCACAGTCTCTCATTGTTCATGGCTGAAGAGGTTCCTAAAGAAGTAGCTAGAACTAATATGAAGTTGATTCTTCTTTTTCTCAATAATCCATGTCACTCAGATGAGATTCCTAGCAGCATATTCAGGGTTAAGAACACTGACAGTGGCGGGAAGCATTTGCGAAAGTAACTGTGGTTCCCAACTTTCCTGCTTTCATGGATTAACAAGCAGGCTCAGTCCACAAAGGCTGTCGCTTTCTTGAACTCTGCAGTAAGAAGAAAACTGGACTTTGCTTTTCTTCAGTGGATAACTTTTTAGTGACACATCCTGGTTGTCATCTCTTTCTGTAAAAGAAGAAGGGGAGATTAAAAAGCAAAGGGCATTTGTTGTAAAGTGTGTACACACCTCTTCCCAGTTAACATTTCTGCATCTGCAAATTCACATGGTTTAATATCCCACTGTGGTTCTGCTTCTCTCCAACATGTTCAAGGACAATGAACATAACTGGCAATTAGCATGCAGTATTTTTAGTTTTTTGACAGCTTTAATGCCCTACTAATTACCTAGCCATGTCAGGTAAATGGTACTGTATCTCACAAAAAAAGAAATAAATCACTTGCAAAAGCAGAAAACCTTTTAACTTAATGTAATAGAAACGATTCCCATCGTTGTCATTGAACCTGCAGCCAGGAAACATGGAGATACATTCTTTGCCTAGTTATTTCTGCCTACACATGGAAACAAAGGGCACATGGACACAAATCTTCTTTAGGCCTTGACCAGAGCTGTGGCATTTGACTTTAGGATGGGGTCTTGGAGCATTCACAGACTCCACTGGGAACTGAGGTTTGGGATCCATATAGGATTTTATTTGATCTGATTTACAGGCACTCTGATACAAACTCTGTGGTAACTGGCTGTCCCAATCTATAAAACTCTTCATATTTGTCAGCAGATTTTCTGGAAAGATGTATCAAACGGTTTGTCCAACAGTCATCCACACACATGGCATTAATGTGTGCTGTTTGCTGAAAGGTCGCCGTATCTAAGTGTCACCACAGTTGTGCTGGTTGTCCCTGTAGCTCCTCTTTCCTAGTGTCTCCAGACCACACAGCATTTTCCATGGAAAATCTATTTCGATTTACCAAGTTATCAGAAGTTTCTGAAAATCTTCTTAGCTTACTTGAATAATTTGTTATAAATCATAAGATGATTAATATCTAATGTAAAGGGCTTTCTGACAGTCTTTTAACTGTATCTTAATCTGTTTAATAGATCATTTCTCCACCTAGAATCCTATGCAGAACTGTAGGACTTTTTCCTTTCCAGAGCCTTAATTAGTTTTCATTTCTTATAGATCCATAAACTATCTTGCCCCACTTGTTATTTTGCTGTCATGCATGTAATAGAATGGAATGTTGTCATTTGCAGCTGTTATAAAGACAATGGTAATTAGTGCAGTAATTTATATAGTAATGCGTGATCTCCATAGTGATCCATACAGTAATATGAAACAGTAGTTGCTTCTTCTGTAATTTGTTAAAGGTGACAAAGATGAACATTCATTGAAAAACATGTCCCTTTTTCTCCTTAATGTTTTGTGTGTGGTTTTTTTGGTTGTTTTGTTTTGTATTTTCTTTAAACAGCTGCAGCTAGGCTTATTCCTTTAGAACAACAAACATCAAATTCAGAACTTAATGTAATTCAGCACACTGTTGGACAGCTTCCTACTGTTTCATATACAAACAGACACAAAAGGCCTCTCCCTCTTCTTTCTTTGTGAGATGAGAAAAAGCAACTATGCTAGGACATATTGAAGAGCAGCATATAATTTACTACTACCTCAACATCATGATAACTAGCTCTGACCAAAGTAGGCATCTAGAAGGTGGTAAAATCCAGCAGGACTCAGTTTGATCTGAAGCCCTCGGGAAGCTCTTCCCAGGGAGAGGCAGGGCAGGGCAGGGGCCAGAAGCCCTGATGTGGTTTGGCACCACGCAGAAGTTGTGCTGACGGCGCCTGGCACCATGTCCAGAGCTGGTTTTCCCAGCCGAGGATGCCAGGTGCTGCCCCGGCCAGCACTCTGAGAGGTCTTCGCCAGGGGCTGAGGAGGCACACGTCTTGCGGAGGCAGTTCGGCTCCTCCTCAGCAAACTCTGCCTCAAGTAGAAAGGAGCTAAAACAGTCTGAGGAAAGGAGTACTGGTTTCCAAAGTCGGTGTTCTTCTGGGATTTAAAATTTTTCTTTTATTTCCCTTATCTAAAGATTAATTAGGTGCTAATGCTTCTCCAGGCACCATTAATGTTGGCAGACCTCTAAATTTACACATAATCACTGTCTGCAGGTCCACACTGTACTACCAATAACCACAGCTGGTACTTCTTTCCACAGTTGCTGCTGAACAGCTATTTGCAGTCAGACAGTAGCATCTTATCCTGACAGAAAAGCAGTAAAGAGGGTAACGTGGACAGTATCGGAGTCATTGTAAACTTGGCCACCCTCCTTCTGGAGCACAGAGAGGCAAACTGCCTCCTGATAGAATAACAAAACATCACAAGCAACATATTCAACATGCAAAATGCATCTCCATTCTTACTCTAAAGAAAAAAATACCTACCGAGGCAGGAGTTTAGACATGGATAAATGTGTCCAGGCAAAGGAAAGAGTAGGAGCCTAGATATCTATGCATAAGATGTAAACTAGAGGGCTTTGAACCAGTTTGCCATGTGAGTTTCTGAAATGTTTCAGCTATGTGCAGCTGTGAGTATTTCACTGCTCAAGAATCAAAGCGTGAACCTACCATGCCACTCCTAACTTTTCTGTCGAGGCAGAATTTATTTTTTATAGTAATACAAATTCTCCCCAAGCCTCTCCCTCCCTTCATTTCTGGATTTTTGTTTGGTTATACAGTTGTATTCACGGTCCCTTACAACCACTGTCTTCCTCCTCAATCCTATTCCCCCCACCCTGTTGGGAAAATGTTGCTGCAAACCACTCTGCAGTTTTCTCTCTGTTGTCCCAAAACTGGAGGTTCATATACCCGGTGTGCAATATGCCAATATACACACAAAGCAGAGGTATTTTATTGCATATTTGCGCAGATATGGGTGTCTGTCCCAAGGCAGCACACCTCAAAGCTCCAAACCAATGGTCCTTTACACACTCAGTATTAACATATTCATCTTTCTAATACGTATGCATTGTTATTCTGTTAAATGATTGGGTTAGATTTCTTCGTGTAGCACGCAAAGTAGAACACATGCTCAGTTCTTTTCTCCGCCTTTATCTTTTGAGTAGGTGGTATAATCGGGGTAGGTGCTCCATGGGTTGGTGGTCGCAATTCCCCCTGCCAGAATTACCTTTCCCCTAGTTTCCCATTTCTTTTGGCAGGTCCAAATGTTTCTTCATGGTTTACTGAGTGCACTAGTAATACATCAGTTAAACTTCAGATTTTAACAATCACCACCTGCTTCTCAGACAAAGGTGCATTATTTAGCTATTTCTTGTCTGGCCTTAGACCAGCAGGGGTAGGGCTACACAATGGACTTTTGCAACAACATGACAACTGGATTCATATCACATTTTACATTTGGTTTTACTGTAAAATCCCTGCTTCTATTTAATAGGCCTTCTGTTCCAACACCTGCTTGGCTTTGGTGTTGGAAATGCTCACTAAAGTTTTAAAGTCAGAAAAATGTTAAAACTTACAGAACATCATCATGTCTGATGCACAGATACCTCTTCTGTATTGACCTATATTGCTATCAGTAAATGAAGGACACATATGGTCACACTGCATTCCTGCACATATGTGCATACACTTTTAGTGATTTCAGCCAATGACAATGAACTAGATGTGCTTTTTTTTAAAAAAAACCCCACAACATGATCCTTATAACAGTGAATTGGTACATGCTTTGTGAGAGTGACCTACTTCTAGTTGTTTTTTTCTTAGAGGAATTTACAACAGGGAAGAAAAACAAACAGGAAATGATTTCTCAAAGATACTGATACAATTACGAAGCTGGCAAAAAGTTAGGTTCGCTCAAAATCCTGGTAAGAATGAGAGAAAGGGTCATACTCACAGTGTCCAACCTCGGCTGGTCAGCAGCACGAGGCATGCTGCGTGCTGCAGAGCCTACTGCTGTGCCTTTTGCAGAGCAAACTGCTCCTACTTGCCAAACGCTCCCTCTTCTAAAAACTAATCACCCACTTTTCCCAGAGCCTGCTGGAAAATCTCTCACTGATTCTGATGAGCACCATGGAACTTAGCACACAGTCCCACTCCACTTACTGAGCTGAGAAGTCCCCCTCAAACCTCATCAGAGATCTGGCTCCTTAGTTATTCCGGTGGTGCACAGCCATTAGGTGGGCACTGCCTTTAACACAAACTCAAAGCTGAGTCTTCTTCAGTGTTTCCCAAGTCCTCCCGGTTTTCTGCTTCTCTGAAACTTTACTGCTCATTTTAATTTGGGAAAGTTAGAGAGGTATGTTCTTAACTCATAATTATCAATTAAAAGCACATAAGGGTACTTTCCAAACACGGGAAATGAAAACTACCTGTTCTGAGAAGGCAGGAAGACTGGAAACACTGACTCTGGTCACTCTGTAAGGTGACCAACTTGCTCTAAAGTACTACGACACTCAGCCCCAGATGGTTATTAAATGCAATACACAGGCTAGACAGACGAGTTAGAGCATCAGACACAGAGACATAGACAGGCACACACAAACATTTTTAAAGATATTTAAAACTTTCAGTCTTCCTGTGCTGACTAAACACTCAAAACATTGTTAACAGAAACTCTCCATACCAGAGGTTTTGATACCAGATGTGTTTCCTCTTGAAAATGAATTATGAGAAATTCCAGAGCATTATTCTGTATCACTGCATTCAGATTTGTTCCTGCTCTCAATTTTGGATTGCACAATTAACTGAAAAATTGAAGGCAGAAATAAACGCTCTTTACCAAAGCCAAAATACAAAGCGGAAAATAAAATCTGGACCCTATCTGTGTGTTGAATATGCCCACAGGCCAGCCACCAGGAAGAAGTAACTTCGAAGTAACTTAAAGAGAAACATTTGCTATTCTTGACTTGCTGGAGTTAATGCTAACAAGCCACTTTATAAACACCAGAAATCTCTGTTTCGTTAGTATTTGTGATTTCACAGAAGGATTCATTCCTCAATATTTTCCAGGGAGTACCAACATGATTTCCCAGAAGAAGGGAAAAAAGCAACACACAGTCTTAAAAGCATAGTCAATCTTTATCACTGATGCATGTCTGGTCCTCTCCCCTCCCTACTGCTCTAACATGCATGTCAGACACATTCAGCACATAAACCTATACCTAACTATTTTAATTTCTGCTCCTCAGTTCACCTTTAAATAAAGCAGGAAAAAAACGGTAAAAATCCTACATCTTACAGCATGCATGAGTGGCTGAAGAAATCTTTTTAACGGGAGAAACCTAGCTACGGGGAGATGCTGATTGAATCTAAATGGGTTACAAGAAGAATGAGTTCCCCAATGAAGAATCATGTTCTTCTAAAAAAATGGTATTTCTATGCTTGCATAAGTCAAATATGGAGTTGGCAAAACATAAGGCATAGAAAACCCAGACATCACCTTTGTACCAGTATTTAATGGAAGCAAGGGTCTACAGTCTGTCTTGTGCAAAAGCTGATGGGAAAGTGGGGGAAGTGACATGAGTAATTAGTATAAATAATAGTATTCTGTAAGGACACCAGAAAAATTAATAAATGCAATAATCATGGAATCATAGAATGGTTAGGGTTGGAAGGGACCTCAAAGATCATCTAGTTCCAACCCCCCTGCTGTGGGCAGGGACACCCTCCACTAGACCACGTTGCCCAAAGCCTCATCCAACCTGGTCTTAAAACACTTCCAGGGAGGGGGCATCCACAACCTCTCTGGGCAACCTGTGCCAGTGCCTCACCACCCTCACAGTAAAGAATTTCTTTCTAACATCTAATCTAAATCAACCCTCCTTCAGCTTAAACCCATTACCCCTTGTCCTGTCACTACACTCCCTGATAAACAGTCCCTCACCAGCTTTCCTGTAGGCCCCTTCAGATACTGGAAGGCCACAATTAGATCTCCCTGGAGCCGCCTTTTCTCCAGGCTGAACAACCCCAACTCTCTCAGCCTGTCCTCAGAGGAGAGGTGCTCCAGCCCTCTGATCAGCTTCATGGCCCTCCTCTGGACTCACTCCAACAGCTCCATGTCTCTCCTGTACTGGGGCCCCCAGAGCTGGACGCAGTACTCCAGGTGGGGTCTCACCAGAGCAGAGTAGAGGGGCAGGATCACCTCCCTCGACCTGCTGGTCACACCTCTTTTGATGCAGCCCAGGACACAGCTGGCTTTCTGGACTGCAAGCGCACACTGCCAGCTCATGCTGAGCTTCCCATCAATCAATACCCCCAAGTCCTTCTCCTCGGGGCTGCTCTCAATCCATTCCTCGCCCAGCCTATAGTCATGCTTGGGATTGCGCCGACCCACGTGCAGGACCTTGCACTTGGCCTTGTTGAACTTCATGCAGTTCGCACAGGCCCACCTCTCCAGCCTGTCAAGGTCCCTCTGGATGGCATCCCTTCCCTCCAGTGTGTTGACCACACCACACAGCTTGGTGTCGTCGGCAAACTTGCTGAGGGTGCACTCGATCCCACTGTCCATGTCACCGACAAAGATGTTGAACAGTGCCGGTCCCAGTACCAACCCCTGAGGAACACCACTTGTCACTGTTCTCCACTTGGACATTGAGCTATTGACCACAACTCTTTGAGTGCGACCATCCAGCCAATTCTTTATCCACCGAGTGGTCCATCCATCGAATCCATGTCTCTCCAGTTTAGACACAAGGATGTCGTGCGGGACAGTGTCAAATGCCTTGCACAAGTCCAGGTAGATGACGTCAGCTACCCTTCCCTTATCCACGGACGCTGTGACCCCATCATAGAAGGTCACCAAATATGTCAGGCACGATTTGCCCCTAGTGAAGCCATGTTGGCTGTCACCTATCACCTCCTTGTTTTCCATGTGCCTGAGCATAGTCTCCAGGAGGGTCTGCTCCATGATCTTGCCAGGCACGGAGGTGAGACTGACCGGCCTGTAGTTCCCTGGGTCTTCCTTTTCACCCTTCTTAAAAATGGGGGTTATGTTCCCCCTCTTCCAGTTGGCGGGAACTTCGCCAGACTGCCAGGACTTCTCAAATATGATGGCGAGTGGCCCGGCCACTTCATCCGCCAGTTCCCTCAGTCACCTTCACTAAACCCAGGGCTGCTTTAAAGATTCAAATCCTCATTCAGTGCCTATTTCCTACTGTCACTTCTAGGTCCCCAAAGCTCAGCTGTGCAGAGCTTGCCATTCCCCCTCCTCACCTCTTTCTCCTGCCAGTTGGCAAGCCCAAGGATGATGTGACAACAGCATGTTTTAGCCCTTTGACAACTGCTTTAAACATGGTGAGGGTTTAAGATGTGGATACAAGTGTCTCAGCAGACAAGTAGTTAGAGGAAATGTATTACCTCCTGACAGGCAGGGAGACCCTGCCCAGAGGTAGCCAGCAGCTTGGAAGACCTGACCAAGTAGCCAACACCAAGGAGATGCCAGCAACGGACACCATGCCCAATTCACTTGTCCCAACCGAACAACTTAAAGAAAACAACCTTCCACATGTAGCCTGTCATGCACTCATGTCTTCAAATACTGCAACCCAAAAAACCCCCCACTGCCTAGCCTTAACCATATTCTTATGGCTAAGGAACTTAATCACTGTGAATGAATACACGATGTTGAGCAGGAAGGCAATACACAAACAACCCTCCTGATCTGTGGTTCACAATTAGGAGGCTGTACTGGAGCATCACTGCGACACACCTGTCTCCTCCCTACTCTCACAGACAGAAAAGCAAGCCACACCCAAGGGGAATCCCATATATACACAAAGAGGGTCAGTGATGTACCCATGGAGCCAGTTCTCAGTCTTTTCATTGTTCAAATCAGAACCACAGAATAAGTAGATGAAGAAACGTTTAAAAGAACGCTTTACATACTGTTCTTCAAAGCACAAGCGGCTATGACTTCCGTGAATTTTTTTGTTGTTTTCTTCACAAAGATTTCAACAATTGACAAATAATCATCGTGTGGATAAATCTCTTTGTATCTTGGTCACAAAAGAGGCTGTTTACTATGGAATGGCACAAATCATGCGGTCTAAGATCCTGTGCTGCACAACTAATCTATATTCAGACAGCTAATTCACCAGGATAGGAAGGCTGAAGCCAGATTTGTAACAGTTAAGTCATTTGCAAAACTCCTTTCTTCTGGCATTTTTAGTTAGAGACATGCTTTGATTCTTCACTTAGAAACTGTTTTCTCCAAAGTTACTAAAAAATTTCCTCTTCTTTTGTTGCCCCTGTACAGACTGGTAATTGCTATCCAATGGGCACATTGATCACAGGATCATAGAATGGTTTGGCTTGGAAGGGACCTCATTTCGGTATATCCTTTGTTAGGTTTCAGGATGTCTTCACTGTGAATGAGTCTCAATTATCATGATGCACAGGACTATATCTCTCCTACAATCTGTTTGGCTACAGGGTAGTTATTTTGTCTGTAAATGCAATCCCTTATCACTGATGACAAAGGCATTTTATCAACTGACTACAGGCAGGAACAGGATCAGGAAATTACAATGCAAAATGCACCTGTCAGTAGGTTTAGATCCAGGTAGATACACAGAACATGCATTCGGATGACTGACTTGCTTAAAGGCATCGTATTCCAAGGAGGTAGTTTCACCTTCTGCATGTTTTTGTCTTCTGTAACAATAAAATAAAAACCCTTCTGTGGTTGGTTTTAGTGTATCTTACCCTATTAAATGGACTTTAAATGTGCTGCTTTTGGCACTGAGGTTATGCAGAGAGAATAAACACATAGTAACACTGCCTTTAGTATAAAATTTTGCAGAAAATTTATCAGGAGACATGTTAGTTCTCTATTATGAACTACAATTTTATTGCATATAGTAGGTATTTTACATAAATATTTTTATACAGTAACATCTATTTAAATGTTTTACAAAACTGCCAAGTTCTTGTGGCACTAGATTTTTTCTTTTGGTAATTAGAAAAATTGGACTTGCTGTTTCTCAGTTTTCTGTTTCATGTGGGTCTAGAAAGAATAACAACAGTTCAATCCAACACTCAGTAAAACTAATAGAGTGACTCAACAAGCACTGTTCAAATTATGAAACATGTATTTTTAATTAGGTAGAATAGCTTTCCTGAAACTTGTTCTTAACGATGTCTTGACAATTACCTTCTGATGCCAGTAGGACTACTGGATAAAGCAGTTAAGTACTACAGAAAGAAAATTATAGGTATTTTTTGAACAGTTATCTAAAGTTATTTCAAGTTGTTTTGAGTTCTAGGAAATCTCAAGTTTTGCTGCTGTTGGGTTTTTTAAGCAGCCTTTTATTTGTGAACATTGACAACACTGAAACAGTGGATTGCCTTCTTGTTTCAGTCTAGTAAGGACAGCTGATCTACATTATTCAGAGAAGCACAGGATACATCTAAACTGGGAAGATGATATTTTGTCAAAAAGGATAAACAGCAGTACTCTCTCCACAGTAATAAGACACAGTTGAGATGCTAATGCAGATGGGGTAAAAGCATTACAAGAACCACAGTGGAGGAGTTCCCATTATACTTTTCGCAATGCTGGTGGAAAAGCTTTTTCCAGTCTGTACTTGCTGTTAATGTGCCTTCCACACACAGCACAGACAAACAGCAAGGACCCCTTTTGCTAATTGGTATAAGAACTAGTATAAATGGACTCGTACAAACTGAAGGTGGAAAAGCCTATTTGATTAAACTGTTAGTGCTTTTGCCACTTCCTGATTCTACCTACAGCATATTCTCCAGGGTTTTTCATTGATGGGGCATGAACTGCAACTCTGATTTACATCGGCTAAAAGTTACTACAACAGGCAGAGCAAAGCACCACATTGTGGTTTACTAAGGAGCAATTCTGGCTCTGATTCAGCTCAGAATTTAAACACAGGGGCAAGTCCATGTGCAGGAAGCTCACCTGTGAGTAGAGTAGAAGAAAGACTTATGTATCCATTATAAAAAGCAAATAGTTTCAAATTCCTTTTTTATATCACACCTGACCAGGAGTGCCCCCGTCACTTTCTGTGGCTTTGCAACCACGATTGCCTTTTTCTACTCTGTTTTTTCTCCTTGTTGCTGTAACCAAGTGTGTTGGGTTTGCGTGGCAAGGTTTTGGTAGCATGGGGGGGGGGGGAGGGGGTGTACAGGGGTGGCTTCTGTGAGAAGCTGCTAGAAGCTTCCCCTGTGTCTGACAGAGCCAATGCCAGCCAGCTACAAGATGGACCCGCCGCTGGCCAAGGCCAAGCCAATCAGCGCCTCTGTGATAACATATTTAAAGAAAGAGAAAAACAGTTAAGGGAGAGCTTTTTGCAGCTGGAGAGAGGAGTGAGAAGATGTCAGAAACGCTGCAGACACCAAGGTCAGTGCAGAAGGAGGGGCAGGAGGTGCTCCAGGTGCCAGAACAAAGATCCCCTGCAGCCCCTGGAGAAGACCATGGTGAGGCAGGCTGTCCCCCTGCAGCCCATGGAGGGAGGATGAGGGGGTGTAGAGATTCCACCTGCAGCCTGTGGAGGACCCCACGCTGGAGCAGGTGGAGACACCTGAAGGAGGCTGTGACCCCGTGGGAAGCCCATGCTGGAGCAGGCTCCTGGCAGGCCCTGTGGCCCCGTGGAGAGAGGAGCCCAGGCCAGAGCAGGTTTGCTGGCAGGACTTGTGACCCCGTGGGGGACCCACGCTGGAGCAGTCTGTTCCTGAAGGGCTGCACCCCGTGGGAGGGACCCACACTGGAGCAGTTCGTGAAGGACTGTAGCCCGTGGGAAGGACTCACATTTGAGAAAGTCATGAAGGACTGTCTCCCATGAGAGGGACCCCATGCTGGAGCAGGGGAACGATGAGAGGAGTCCTCCCCCTGAGGATGAAGAAGCGGCAGAAACACCGTGTGATGAACTGACCGTAACCCCCACTCCCCGTCCCCCTGTGCCGCTGAGGGGGGGTGGAGGTTGAAGCTGGGAGTGAAGTTGAGCCCAGGAAGATGGGAGGGGTGGGGGGGAGGTGTTTTAAGATTTGGTTTCATTTCTCATTGCTCTACTCTGTTTTGCTTAGTAATATATTAGATGAATCCCTTCTCTAAGTTCAGTCTGTTTTGCTCGTGATGATACTTAGTGAGTGATCTCTCCCTGTCCTTATCTCGACCCACAAGCTTTTCGTTATACCTTTTCACCCCTGTCTGGTGAATGAGGGCAGTGATAGAGCGGCTCTGGTGGGCACCTGGCCCCCAGTCAGGGTCAACCCACCACACCAAGCCAGGTACTCCCCAGACATACTCAGCTAGCACAGAGCAACAACCTATTGACTAGGCAAGATTCACGTTAATTCTCCAGAAGCTCAAAATGAATTAAAAAATTACAGAAGATTTTTTTGTGTGTCTTTTGTATTATAGCAATCTCATAGAAGTTCATTTTAAAAAAAAAAGAAAAAATTGCAAAAGTATCGGATGCTATTTTGCAGTTAGTTTCTGCTCTTTTAATGTTTTGCAGAATTGAAGTCATCTGGAGGAATAATCTCCTTCAAAAATTTCTTGTTCTTGTTTATTCTGGGCCATTAACTATAACTCTTTTTATCTTGCATTAATAATCTCTTTGAAGTACAAATATGGTGTTGTTTATTACAAACTGTGAAATGTGGATTAATTTGGAGAAGACCTTTTTATTCAACAGGCTATAATTTATATTCATTAACTAAACTTTAAAATAGCACTTATGTGGTGTACTCCTCACCAGCAACAGACACCTGTACTTACGTACCCACAAAAGAGAGATAATTGTGTCAAAGCATGAAATGATAGTGCAGTTAATCGGGAGCACCAAAAAGAACCACTCCAAAACCTCTGATCAGTCAATGACACACAGGAAATTGTCAGTAGGAAAGTCCTTCTGTCCTCCTGTTCCCAGCAGTGTGTGCTTGGTTCAGTGCAAGCAAAGCAGCTGATGTGATAAAAATAACCATTAAAAACATGCATGCCAGAAATTATTTACTCAGAAACTCTGGCACTGCAGTGAATCTTATGACTCTGCTTTCCTTGAGCATCAAATTTGAGAATCCTGTTTTTCAGCAATGTTAAGACCTAGAGTTCTCATTTCCCCCCTAGTTTATTGTAGGAAACGGAAGAGATGGAAAAGATGGCATTTATTTAGCTACCACTGGTTTCTTGTTCAGTCAGTGATCAGATCAATTTGTTGAGAAATTCTCATCATTTGTACAATGTACAAGAAACTCTATAGGATATTATCACCATATCTCATTGAAGTGGAAAAACTGAACTGGGGGGCAGGGAATTGTAGAGGGTTTTTGATTTGGTTTCTTTTTTTTTTTTTAAGAAGAAAAAAATACCATTGGCTAGTTGGCAGCAGTGACAAGCCTTGCCTCAATGGGGACACTTACTAGATCAAACAGCTGGCGGGGGGGGATCGGGTGGGGAGAAAATTACAGCTACTTTAAAGTTGGGTCAATGAGTGTTTATCTGATTTTGGATAATACCTGATCAAGTACTAAGCCACTCTACCACTTTGTGATAAGTAACAGAATTGGAAGCAACTATAAGCAAAAATCTTGTAGAAAAACTAAATTATTAAATTCTTATTGTGAATTGTACTTGTGAATACACAAGTACCTGAATTTTGAACAGTTTTAGAATAGCTGTATGCCTCCATTACATGTCTAAAGAGAGCCACTGAACACACACATATTGGTAAACAACTCAGTTATCTATATGTACACACAGATTGGGTACTAGTTCTGCATCTACTGGCACATGTAACTGTTTGGCACAGTTTTCTACAAGGTACGTGGTTAATTTTGCATTAAGAGAGGCTGATAGTCAGTTCCATCTAGTAGAGGGCATGGTGTGCAATTTTGTGAGAGGATAGACAAAAGCATTTCAGAGGAGGGATGGGAAAGTTCGGTGCCAGCTTCTCCAGGAGGAGCTATTTGGGTTGGGCTTGCCTGTTCGTATCAAAGCGCCAACTCTCCCTCTGAATACTCCAATGTCAAGGCATGAGGAAAGCAGAAAGAAAAGCTTTTCATACAGAAGCTTCACTGATAGGTTTTTGGGTCAGAATTTGTGCTAATATTACTGTTGTCTTGCTTCTTGTAAGTACTACAATACAGGACACTTCAGAAGGATCTGAAGGGCTGTACTTTGATGGCAATGAGCAGCAATGTAAAAATAGAATTGGGTAGCTATAAAGGATAGTGATAACACAAACATAGTGACTTTAATGAAATTAAAGAGTGTACCCTCGTCAAAATGCCAATACTTAGTCATGTTTTGTTAAGCCTGCTACTCCTGATTCTTCCACTGTGAGCACTGGATGGGGTTAGTATCAGATGGGCTATGTTTACATTACTTCTACTATATCTATGGTGTTTCTGGCAGAGAGTTGCTGATGAGTAAACATTTTTTGTGGTATAGACAAAGATGCAGCAAAGTTACTAATTATTTTGTGAAAAGATATACTGTTTGTAGTAAATTGGATGTATAACAGTAGCTACTTGAGCCTCATGCACAGTAGTGACAGAGCTGGGGGGATCTGATCTTTATGACTTCCTATAACCCTGGCAAAGCAAAGAAACATAAAAGAGAAACCCTTAAGTGTTCACCTGAGTACCATCTGCCTACAGTACTTTTAATTAGCTCATCCTGAAACAGACAGGGTGCTTTGACACCGTGAAAATGGAGACTTTTGGTATCCTGACTTCTGTGTGATCCCCTAAACACCTAGCAAGACTAACACTGGCAACTGCTGCAAGCCCAAACTCCCACATGAAGGTAGGGACACTCACTCTTCCAGCACACAGTGAGGGACTACACTTTTGGCTGTGTTTGTGCAGGCAGAAGCGCAGGCTGCCACAAAAGCAACAGTCAGACCATCACACTTCCCCCAGCTCCATGTTTCTACCATCTGTCTTGTGTCAATATTAGGCTGTGTGTAACTGCTCAGGAAAGTGTCCTGGCAAAAATTCCAGCTGTTCAGAGAGTTAGTCAATAGGACCCCCTGGGAAACTGCCCAGGGACAAGAGAGCAGAACAGAGCTGGCAGATCTTTAAGGGCCATTTCCATAGAGTGCAAGAGCTCTCAATCCCCAGGTGTAAGAAATCAGGAAAGGACAGCAAGAGACCAGCACAGATGAGTCAAGACATGCTGGTCAAGCTAAAGGGCAAGAAGGAAATGCACAGGCAGTGGGAGCAGGGACAGGTATCCTGGGAAGAGTATAGGTACGCTGCCCGGTTGTGTAGGCATGGGGGTCAGGAAGGCCAATGCATGGCTGGAGCTGAACTGGGCAAGGGACACAAAGAATAACAAGAAGGGATTCTATAGGTATGTCAGCCAGAAAAGGAAGGTCAAGAAAGCGCACCCCCCCCCCGAATGAACACGGCTGGCAAACTGGTAACAATGTACAAGGAGAACGCTGAGATACCCAGCAACGTTTTTGCCTCAGTCTTCAATGTCAACCTCTCTTCCCACATCATCTCTTTACTTAGTAGACTATCTAGATAGCACTAGAAATTCCATTCAGAAAGACAGTTTTCTATAGAGATGGTTAAAAAAAAAAGTTACTTTTAAGCAGCTCCAAATACTGGATGAACATGTTATCAGAAGCCAATCATACTATAAAGCCAAACAAAGCTTTTATGCTGAGAATAACAGAGAATAAGGCAAGAAAACCTTGCCCTGTTTTTGGTCATTCTGCAGATGAACTCCATCCCCATGAAGGCAATTACCAGCTTCACCATTTTTATGCACTCAGCTCCACTGGCACCACCTCCAACCCCAATGTTATCCACCTGCTACCATGGCTGATTGCCTGCATCTGAGCAAAATCAGCATTTTAACAGATACCAGAACACCACATGTAAATAATATCCTTCTCTATTTTTCTTCATTCAAGTATAATTATTACTTTCTGTTCACATAAACAAAATGTTTATAAAAAATGACTTCTGAGGAAAAGGTCAAAGTTTTCACAGGATGGGACTTGTGGAAAAAAAAAAAAAAAAAAAAAAAAAGGCTTCTGGAGAATAAGCAAAGCAGATGGCCATATTCTGCTGTCTTTTACCCCTATCCTCAGAGGGAGATTTCACTGCCATTAATAGTTTCCAAAGTTATGTAGGAATCTGCTGGGAATCTGACTGGTTTGAAATATATTTTCAGGTATTTCTGGAAGAGCACAAAAGGTACTCTTTGCTCTGTAAGAGGACACTACATTGGTTAGAAAAATGTACAAAAATGGCATATACTGGTATCTCTGGCAAACAAATTTGTGCATTTGACAATTCTTAATAGCTGTGACAGAAACAAACATACTCAAACCACACAAATAATTTCTTCCTATTTGGCAGGGTCCTCCTTGTGCATCACTTCCCACACTGCTCATTGGCATGATATGAATGCTTGACCTGCCCACAGTTCTGTAACTGGGTGGCCATGGAGAGATGAAATATACTTGGGTTTGCCACCTAGATTTTTTTATTATAACACAAGTTTCAGAGTACATATTGAATATACAAGCCCTGCACACATTCTCAGGCCCTCTATGACCTTGCACAGGGAGGGTTTTTTTGCCCTATCTCTCCTCTTTAGAGTATAACTTAAGGCTATGTTAATGAGTGATGCTTAATAGTGAGAAAAAGAGCTAGGTCCATACCTCCCACAAGTTTAAAAAAAAAAAAATGCATCTTGTTCCTTCAGGTGAATTACATGATGCTCAGACCTCCAAATCTAACTGAAATCTCACCACATTTTTAGTTGTTTTTTTTTCTAACTTAACTCTGACAAACACAAGGCACAGTGAAATATGAGGCTAATTAAAAAGCACAGATTTAGAAATCAATACAAGATACTGCAATACACACAGATCAAAGCTGACAAGTTGGGAGCAGACTTGGCTGCATCACCAATTAACTGTTATCTGACAAAATGCTTTGCATTGAGATTCAGTCACAAATCTCTAAGGCCTCTGAATCAGAAGTCTCTTCCACGACTGAAGGAGAAGTATAGCTCCTGGATTCTTTGCCTCTGTCTCTCTGTCTGACAGGCACCTTCCTGCCAGGGGAAAAAAACCCAAAACAACATTTTGTGGTTTAATGCCTTTCTGGCATTAACTTTACTGCTTTTCAGAAGGTTTTAAGTGTTTTCTTCCCCCTGCCCTTTCTAGAGGTCATGTTGCCGTAGCTGCACTAATCCTCAGGTTTCATGACAGGATCTGTGCCTGCTCCAGCTAAGCTTGGAGTGCAGCAGTAAACAGCCTCTGCAATCAGCAAGCCAAACAAGGCATCTGAAGATGGTCACCAGCTACTGCTAAAAAAGACAACCTACTGCCTCACACTGAAGAATGGAAGGAGGAATTATTTTTCTTTGAAACAGTGTTATTTATGCCAGAGAAACTTCTTCTGTGATCTGATGTTGTCACATCACTAGAAGACACTGTCAAATGACAGATTCCTGTAGGGGTAACCTGCTCCACCTGTGACAGTACTTTATTCCTGCTAGTTAGCCTTTCTTTTCTGAGATGGGAGCAATGGAAAGTGAAGCATATTGTAGAATCATAGAATCATAGAATGGCTGGGTTGGAAGGCACCTTAAAGATCATCTAGTTCCAACCCCTTCGTTAGACTAGGTTGCCCAAAGCCCCATCCAACCTGGCCTTGAACACTTCCAGGGACAGGGCACCCACAGACTCTCTGGGCAACCTGTGCCAGTGTGTCCTGGTTTCAGCTGAGAGGATTGATTTTCTTCATAGTAGCCAGTGTGGGGATATGTTTTGGATTTGTGCTGGAGACAGCATTGATAATATAGAGATGTTTTTGTTCTGTGGACTTACTGTTGAGCAGTGTTTACACGGGGCCAAGGCCTTTTCTCCTTCTTGCACTGCCCTGCCAGCGGGATGGCTGGGGATGGACGAGAAGTTGGGAGGAGACACAGACAGGACAGGTGACCCAAACTGACCAAAGGGATATTCCATACTATATGACATCATGCTCAGTTTATAAGGAGCTTGGGGGAAGGGGGGGGGGGGGGGGCGACGGCGTTCGGAGCGATGGCGTTTGTCTTCCCAAGTAACCATTACGCGTGACGGAGCCCTGCTTTCCTGGAGATGGCTGAACACCTGCCTGCCCATGGGCAGTGGTGAATGAATTCCTTGCTTTGCTTTGTTTGTGCGCACGGCTTTTGCTTTACCTATTAAACTGTCTTTATCTCAACCCACGAGTTTTCTCACTTTTACTCTTCTAATTCTCTCCCCCATCCCGATGGGGGGGAGTGAACGAGCGGCTGTGAGGTGCTCAGCTGCCAGCTGGGGTAAAACCACGACACAGTGCCTCACCACCCTCACAGTAAAGAAATTCTTCCTAATATGTAATCTAAATCGACCCTCTTTCAGTTTAAAGCCACTACCTTTTGTTCTATCACTATCAGAGAAGGTATTTGCCTCTTTTTAAGGCAAAATCAGATTTATGATGATTTATGCTGTGTTGAGCTAAAGAGATCAAAAACTATTTGGAAGGGATTATGTTGCCTTACATACAGCAGCTTGTATTCTTTAAAAGTAAAAAAAGCTAATGAGTGACCTGTCACAGCAAAATACATTAAAACCAGGTCTCAAGTTATATCTTAACTACAAAGAGCTACACCTTTGTGTGGGGATGGAGTATATGGTTGCATATTAAGAGAACACTTCACTAGAGATGATGTGCTCTGTAAAGCAGTTCTGAAGATACCCAATCTACCCCCCTGGGAGAGAAGGGGAACAAGGGTCTGGAACTGTAGTTCAGAGCCCAGACTAACAGACTGCTGGTTTCATGTGAAGTCTACAGAGCAGAGAAGCATGACAGCATGGTGCTTGCACACTTCCCGTTTTCACCAGTGTAACTCCTAGAGCAACAGCAAAGCAAATCAGCAAACAGCGAGTTAAGGAACACAGGAAGTTTTGGTCTTTCCATTTATTTTGTATGTGTCAAGGATCCAGCTTGCTGCTGAAGGTAGGAAGTTAAACTAGGAGCAAGCTCTACTGAATTCAGGCCCACAATACTTCTATCAAATGCTAAATATTGTTATATTCCACACAGGAAAACTCATGAAGAGAGCTATTAGCCAGAGATAGTTAAGAAACCCAAAATAAAACAAGGCTTTAACCAACAGATTGCATATGACTTACTTTGCAGAGGATGCTTTGCACTGGGCATAACTGGCATTGGTAGCAGGGGGCTACAGGGGTCACTTGAGGTCGGAGGCCATGAACTACTCTATGCCAGTCACAGCTACTTCCAGCTGCCTCTGAAACCACTGAAAATAACCCACCATGTGCCAAAACTGCCAAACCAGTCAGAGAAGCACATGGTGCCTCTGCTCACAGATACTTAACAAAGCAGCAGCTGCTGAGAGGACACATGGCTGGTGGCACTGGTGAGGACGTGGTTGGAGATGTACTCTTGGAAGAAAGAGCCCAGTACCAGAGCAGACACAGCCCTGAAGGGACTGTGGGTCATAAGCAACCACACCAGAGCAGGGATACTGCGGAGGGACTGTGTCCCACAGTAAACCCATGCTGGAGTGGAGGAAAACGTGTAAGAAGCAAGAAGCAGTACACACACCCCTGGCTCACCTCACCAAAAGGATTAGAAGTAGCTGAGTGTAACATGTAGCAAAACCAAGGTAAGCTGAGATCTGGAAGGAGGGAGGAGAAGTTTTTTATTGAATTAAAGCCTGGGGAAGAAAAGTGTTTCTTTCTTTCAAGTGTTTTGTTTAATTGCTTTTTTTCCCTTGATTCCCAGATCTGTAATCACAAGTTTTGTTAACTGGTAATAAATTAAGTAAAATTCCCTGAACCAAGATTGTTTTGCTCATGATATGCTTACACAGTACTCTGTCATATTTCTTCAGTCCTACATACTATGAAATCCATTGTTAGAGAAAGGGATCACAGGAAGGAAGCAGAGGGGCATTACTTGCTGTAGCTGGACTGCTGTTTGAACAGTAAGTTACTGTGCTGAGGCAGCTGCATTAAGATTCTCACTAAAAAGCACATTTAGATGAAGTTTTTAAAGCACCCTATACAAGCAGTCACTTACACAGGGTGAGAGTGGAATGGAGGTAATAGGCACAACTCCACTAGACAGTTTCGGCCATGGGAAGAGGCTCAGAAGTGAATTAAGGTGAACTACTGCCAGTGGAAAATAAAGCTGATCACACAGGGAGCCAGAACAAAGCAGATGCCACATCTTAAAATTCAAACCTTAGTTTATTTCCTAATAGTCTCCCCGTGGAGGCATGCCTTAAAGATCTTCTGAGAGCTCTCAAGGTGCAGGCTGCTTTGTCTGCTTGTTCTGTGGGAAAGGGCAGATATGCTTTCAGACTTATTCTTTTCCCCCAAATTAACCTCTTGGACATGCGTTTTTTCCTCAGGACCACCTGCGGCGTCAGTGACTGTGCTGGCTACTTTTTTGTCCCCACATAAAACAACTCTACAAAAGACTTACGGATTTGTCAAATTAACAGAGTGATGGGTATGGGAAAAAAGATAGGCAGCATTTTAAACTGTAGACCCCTCTTTAATTGCAGAAAGGACAAGTTATGCAGCTCCTGAATGGGAGAACCCTATTTGACTCATTTGCTTCATTTGATTTCATAACTGCTGCACTGGGTTGCAAAAGGCTGATAAAATCTATTTTAAACAAACGGTAAAATCCTGCAGGCTAATATTACTATTCATCTACTGCCTGCTTCCCCAATTATTCTCCTTGCTGGAAGTTATGTTGATAAATCAGTTGTCTTCCTGTTTATTAAAGCATGTGGCAGTCTGTTTATTTAATCAGCTCTTGGTCCATTTTCTAATTAAAGGAGATAATGTGGGCTCATTTCCTGCCTGGCAGGGCACAGGTTTTCCTCAACTACCGTATTAAAATTCAAGATTATGTGTAATGTCTGCTTTTATTTGGCAACTCCTTCCTTTTTCTCTGCCCAGCTGAAGACAAAAATACAGACATGTTTTTTTCTGCATTTCCACACTGCTGACACCCACCCAAGTCAAGGACAGAAAGATAGAAGCAGGTGGAGCTTTGTCAGTTTGCTGACAACGGTGCCTTCCCGGTGCAGCTGAAACATTTTTCTGGGAGACCCTGCATCCCAGCAAAGTTAATAAACCTGCATCAGATGATGATCCTAAGGGTAATTTTCTGAAGGGAGGGAATGCTGGAATGCAAGGGAAAAGCACACACCAGTTGGAGCATGTTCCTAGCTTGCTCTGCTGCTGGACTTGGGCCACTTCCTGCACCGCTCTGGCCCCAATCCTTTGTCTGTCTGGTTAGTGCAGAATATTGCTAACCACCAACTGCAGCATTAATTTTTGAGCTCTCTGTATTCCAATGCAATGGATCTTGTAATGGCCTTAAGATCGCCTCTCTTCCTACCTCTGAGATATCCTGCCTTGTATTTTGCTTGTGACACATCCTCAGCATTTAACAGCTCCAGCTAACCTAGGATCAGCAGTCTGGCAGGGAAGTTCTGTTTTGCAGTGGCTCTTTCTATCCCTTAGGATACATTTAGCTGGCATATTAAGTTCTCCTATCTTGAAAGAAATCATAGATACATTGGAAGATATCAATACATGCCAGATGCAGTGTCTTTCAGTGGGCCTTGTGAACTGCTGAAAACAAGACCATCCATTTTGTCTCACTTTACAGGCTGTCCTTCAATCAACATAAGCATATACATGTACCACACCTGCAACAGCTCCAATTCCTGCAGAAATGCAGGCAAACATCACTTTGCCACACTTTCATAAATGTTTCATACTAACTATGCTATACACCTCCTTGCAAGGCGCCTTTAAGTGGAACAACTGAAAACTTGAAGTGGTCCTGTGCAGCCCTCTCTGGGTGACACTGCTTTGAGCAGGGATTTGGACTATGATATCCATAGGTGCAGCCAACCTTAGCCATTCTGTGATTCTGTGGAAAAAAACCAATCCCAGTGGTTCTAGCACTTCATCAAATAAGCTGTAGGACACAGTATGTTCCAAAGTGTAACCCCTGATCCTTTTTAAAGTTGGCTAGATTCCCACAGTGAGGGTTTATGCATAAACTGCTTTCTGAATAGTGCCTCACTTCTCTACTTACACTTTTATTTTATTTGCATTTGCAAGCAACAGCAAAAGCATTTCCATTTCTGGAGCCCTACTTGTGGAAACAATGAATTTAATTTTGATCGATTTCAGTCCAAAAGGAAGTTTCTGGTTTTGTTACGCTCCTAATTGTCTGCGCTTCTGTCTCACATCATCTGTCTCACGTAGATCCAGAGTGTGCTCCGGACCTAACACACTCAATACCTTCACAAACACCTACTTAAAGATTAAAAAAAAAAAAAAAATCACTTTTATATAGACCATTGTTCCCTTCACATGCATTCAAGTGACTGCTATGAGTATCATGCTGTTACTGACCAATGAAAAAAGACAAAATAAAATTATATATAAAATCCATAGTACAGGAAGAAGCAGAAGATAAATGAACTTCTATTTTCAAATGGCAGTATTTCCCACCTTATATCTTTCCATACAAAATACATTGCATTTTTCTCTTTCTACTGAGCTTACTGAACATCTCACAAATACTGCAGCAGATGGAACGGGTCTATGGACAGAGGCAAGAGGTCATCCCTTTAAATTGCCTGTGTTCAATCACGGACCTCATTCCCAGAGGAAACTCACTGCAACGTGTGGGAAAGGCTCAGTGAACGGAGGAGGAAAATTTCCTAGAGCTTTCCCCCAGACCACACACTTACCAAAGGCTCTAGTTCTTTGCGGTCTATGAGGTTGAGCTCTGTCACAAAGTAATAAAAATGCTTGTAACAGGTATTGACGTGGGCCTCAGCCCCCATAAGGATGATACGGTCAAAGTGATGGATGTAGACATGAACAAACACCCGAAAAAGCCGGCAGAGTATCTTCTTGCAGATCTGAAGGAAGTTCTTTGGAAAGGGAACACCTGTGAATAGAGAAGGCAGGGTTGTCATAACCATCCTGTCATCCTCCCAAGACAACAGCTTTGGAGCAAAGTGTGAGTTTGTAAATACAAACTAGGTTATGACTTCCTAGGCTTCCTTTCCAATCCAGAAGATCATTTAATGCATACATTTATCTGACCACTAGCACCAAAGATAACCAAATACTTAAACAACTTTAATGCATCAAGATTGACAGGCACTGGTCCATTTTTCTGGAAGAATTTAATGGAGGAACACCCAGTCCTGTAACGTTCAGAAATGTGATTTTCACTGCAGTGCACACTGTCCCATTAACATCAATGGCTTTATATCCTGAGGTAGCTGTTGCCAATACTATTACAAAGTTCGTCCCAGAAGTGATAGACACTCCCCTGCTCACCTTATTCAACAGTGGCATTTCACAGCATCAAAATTAATAACGAATTTGAAATAACTGACTGAAGGACAGACCACTTTGCTTTCACCTTCCTCCCAGTTATGTGTACCCATCTGATCGCTCTTTTAACAGAAAAACTCTTGAAGAGACACAGGAACAGCTATTCCAAAATACTTTAGAAGTTACACCACCTTGCAACTGGAGTCTCCAAAGCAGCAGCAAAAGCAACACTTGCAATTAAACAGCCAGGCATCCACAATGTGGCACCAATAATTCTTTCAAAACCCGTTTTACTTAGCATTGTGTATCACTGAGCTGCCCCAGAAAGCTGAAGGATTCATCTCCTTCTATGATTGTGCCTCAGACATGATGACTTTAGTGCTATGCTTGAAACTCTACTGCTACTTTGCTTTGTTGCACATCCTCCTGATTTTTTTGTAGTTCATGTTTTATTCAGATTTAAATTACATAACTGTAGGTATTGCTTCTTTAAAAAAGCCAACAAACCTCACAGCTAAAGAGTCCCATTATCCCATGAGCCCAGCTCATGCTATCAACAAGTAAAAAGCTTATTATCTGCAGAAAGAAGATGAAGATATTAAATTAACATTGTTGCAGGCGTTCTAGTTTTCAAATTTTAATCTCCTGTTAAATATTGCTCAGCATGCATAAGAATGGTGAATTAATGGACAAATTCCTCAGTTTTACGTGAGGACATACAGTAAGAATTTCCATACTGAAAGCAGGTTTTTTTTATTACAGATTACATGTATTATCAACTGTGGCTGTAACCAGTCTGCATCTCATCAACAGACACATGCACCTTATTTTGGACTCCCTGGCCAAGGAGGTATCAGGGTTCACACTCCAGATGTGAACACTGCTGTGTCTGTTAGCACACAAGTGGGGAAGCACATCAGCATGCAGAAGTGTCCTGTTCAGTATATCCCTGAACTGCTTCTACATTTGCTGTTCCTGAGGTGCAGATAATGCAGGAAACTGTCTTGTGCGTTTTTTCACCTGGACTAGGTTCATCAGAGGCAAATCCTTTCGATATAATTTCAAGTAGCTTTAAAGATCCAGTGAAGCCATTCTTACTCCTGATGTACAAACTGGGGACTAGATACAAAGCTGCATCTATCAAAGCACAACGACTTTATCTCCTTAAGAAATGTTTGCTTTTGGTTGTCACATCCATTCATCTCAATGCTAAAGCTAGTATCGACGGTCACAGAGGAGGAGGCCTAAATGTTCAAGCCATGAACTGAGGCATTGCTAAACTACAGAAATGATGTGTACAGATGTCTTGGTAATATTTGAATCAAAACTCCATGCAATTAGTCAAACACCTGCATTATAACAAACAATTGTTGTTATTTCCAAGGGCAAAATAAATACAATCTATCAAAAAACGTAACAGAAACACCAGTTAGTTGTTTATTAACTAGGGGGATCACATTTCAGCCATCACAGCATGGCTAAATTCAGGAATGATTCCAGCAGCAGCCTGCTCTAGATTTCTGTAAAAGCTACCCAAACCAGAATTTTAAAAATATACCCAAGAAAATAATAAGTCTTAAAAAAAGGGGGAAGGGGAATAGCTGGCGCTTGTCACTGCAAGCTGGTTCATTGAACTGAGAGATTAATTCTTGAAAGCACTGTATTTTCTGATCCAGAACAGGCCCAAAATGGAGAATAATTAGTTTCACCTTCCACAGGCTGACATGATTGCTGCTGAAGAATGTTACTGTAATGAAGAAACTCATACTTCTGTATTAACTGACTAAAACAAGCTGAATAAACCAAGCTGACAAATCAGCCCATGTTCCTACTTACCAGTTACAGGCAGTAAGTGCAAAGGTGGTAGAGCACTGTTTCTGCTCCAAGGAAGGACTTTCATCTGACAGCTTTTCAGATGTGTTAGGCAGTCAATTTGAGGACACGTAAATAACACACAGAAAAAAACCAGCTGGTGCAGAACAGCCTAGGGTACATAATAAACTTGCAGTGTTCCCACTGCTCCTCATGTGCATTGATTTTTCAGACAGGCTGTGTAGTTTCATTTGCCATTGTGGAACTTCTCCAATTTTGCAAAGCTATCTCTGTTTCATTTACTCTTAAATAAACAGTGAAACATTGCTGCTATCACAGATTTATCACCTGGGTATGGCAGAGTCCATAATGGCTCTCTGACTTCCCTCCCCATCTTGCAAAACTGGTTTACAAACTGACACGGTGCCCTAAAACAGTTAAAAGTGCCTCCTTTCACCACTGAAAGCAATTGGTAGCTGTGCAGTGAGCTAGACTCCTCAGCCCTGGAGAGCCTGCCAGCCAGTTTGTCCCTGGAGTACAGAGGAGGCTCAAAGTCTGGTCAGTCTCAAGGTACAGAAGAGCATATGGAGGTGGCTGCAGCACTAGTTTAAGCATACACTCTTCTGCTCTTTGTGTTCAAAATTAGACAAGAATGATAGTAGAAATGCAGTCTCAAAGAAAAAAATAATCTAATACAACAGAAGAGATTCGCATCTCAGTTAACACTAGAATGAATCCAAAGTAATTCCATCAAAATTTTAAACAATCAAAGCAAATTATTCTAGATTTATATTCTGAGGTCAGAATTTGCCCTAATGTTTTGTTCCCCACTGCAACTGCTATAGCTATAAATAAAACAATCACAGAACATAATCATTACGAGTGGCTCTTGGGAATGGACTAGCTTAGATTTAGATCCTGACTTGTTAAAGATAAAGAGTCTGTTCTCCAACCTTCAGCTCAGCCACAGTGGCCTTTGCCTTCTCCCCCTCCAAGCCCTCATTTAACATGGAGTCCGGGTTTAATAATTCCTTTGTAGTTAAAAAAGGAGAGGAAAAGAAAGGAAAAAACCCAAACCCACCAAAAGTCCAAGTATTTATTTAAACTTTGGATTCTTTTTAACAGTGAAAAAAATATCCAAGAAGAAAGATGATTCTGTTACTATCTGCAAGGTGATACTGTAAAGAGACAGAATGTAAACTCACCAAATTAGATTGCTGAGTTATGGTTATTAAAAGGCAAAGAAATACAAAGATGTCACTGAAATCTTTGAGCTAGCTGCTACTTGCTGAAAAAAGTATTTCTGGGTGAGTGAACTAGGGCCTTGATTTATCTGTAGGCTAAGCCCCCATGCTGCTGTATGAGAAGAAAGTTAACAGAATGGTCCTTTTTGTTAACTTGGTGCTCAAAACCCCAAAGCTCCCCATTATGTCTCAAGAATGTGCAAGCAGCTTTCAACGTTCCAGTCCCACAGTAAAGCTCCTCTAACTCAGGGTTATACATGCAATTGAGAAACAATTCAGTGGGGGGTAGGTAGGCATGGTATAACCAGTAACAAACACGGCCAGCATGACTGTACCCATACCTGTCTGGAGCGTGAGCTGTACCTGCCAGTGCTGTAATAACAGGCAGCCTCCTGCAGAAAAACTGCACCCAGATACCCAGATATCTGTGGTGACAGATGCACCACAGCAGCATAGGGGAACAGTCATGTCATTTCCTCGGTGTTCCAACCTCCCCCCCATACTCCCTTGAAATTTTTGCTTCTGTTAACTTGCTAGAAAAGGCTACTGCTAACATGAGCAAGACTCTATGTAACTTCCAATACTCAACTTGCCTGATCCATTTATAAAGTTCTTTTCCATCGGAAAATGGAGAGATTTTCCCCTTCTTTTTGAAAACAGTCTTATATCCACAACTCTCTGTAGGCTATCAACTTCATTCCTTACATGTTTTTAATTTGCTATCAGGTGAGTTGCCCCTTTGCCGGTGTGAGCATCCAGATCTAATCTATCCATCACCAAAGAGACATACAGCACAGTGCTAACAAAGCAAGTCATGCAATTGATCTGTTGTCTTATTTCTTTGAGTATTCCAAATACATGACAACTGCAGACAGTGTCATGGCCCTTCTCTCACAACACTCACTCCCCAATAGCACTATTACGACTACTATCTGCTCGTAAGGCTGATCACAATAACATGGAAAAGTATGCTGACCATCTTGTGCAATGATTACCACTAAGTTAATGGTCTGTTGGTTTAAAATGTTTTAATGCCATGATGTAGGTCCTCATTTAAACCCTGCTGATACAAAACCTGCTCTTTGTATAATGAAAAAAACTGGTGGGATAAAACAGAGACTAAAAGTAAGAAACAAAATTACATGGGGATAAAGGAGAGTAACTAAAGGTCTGAGTTGAATACAACAGGCAAAAAGTCTGTCTCATTTGATATATGACCATCTTGAATCTTCTTACTTCAGTATGTATCACAACATCCCCTGTAGTAGGTCAGTTGCACAGGTTAGAGAAGAAAAGTCATGACACAGTTTGTCTTTGTTGCCTGATTCATTATCTCTAGGCAAGAGTAAGAAGGTATATGGTCACAGGAAGTCAATGCTGAAGAACCAGAAAGAACAAGCCAAACTTTTTGCCTGTAATGTTACATGCAGTTCTCGACTGGCTCACACTCCCGCCTCTAACATGCAATGAAAATAACTGCTGAGTTAAATCTTCTATGATGCCAGACATATGAGCATTTTTGACCTTCTGTATGTGTGTGGTTTGAAGTCTTGCATTACTCAAGGAAAGCTGGTAAACCCTTTGGCAATTGTGCACAGATATTTTGCTGCACATTTGAAAATCCTTTTACAGGCCACAATTGTAATTCATTCTTTTTAAAAAATACACACACATGGAGAAAAAAGAGAGACTCCCTTCTCCATTGGCAAAAGAATTGACACTATAGTATTGCAAACACAGCTTAAAAACATACCAACCTGGTAAAGTAAGAATATTTTCGAGTTTCATAATAAAGAGCAAGAAAACAGTGTTACCATGAACTAACAATTTGGAGAACCAAACTCTTCCTCCCCTCCTCCCTCAATGTTTTCCTTCTCCTACCCCTGCACCAAGTACAAAAATTTGCAAAAGATGCCCCCAGCTATTGCTGGAAGCTTTGCTGCTAAAACACCTATCCTGATCCTAGCGGATGTTTAATGTTATCTCAATGTGTTGTTGGTCAAGGAAGTGTCTGTCTCAAGGGCCAATGAAAACAATGTCAGTTTTGCTCAACTTTGTCCCTCACATAAATAAGCAGACAGCTGCAAAATATTAGAGATAAACTAGACTACCATGTACCTAAATTCTCCTGATACTGCCCTCCTTTCTGCTGTCATATCATAGAGAGTAGAAGAAAGGAAAATACTCTTGAGGTGATGTGGCTTACTAAGCACAATGGTGTCCTTTTTTTAAGCAGGACTGCCTCTAACAGTGCTACTCTTGACTGAATAAATTAGCAGGCAGACCCACTGTCAGATCTTCAACAAAGGTACTCATGTGCTGTCCTGCGGAGAACTCTAAATGGAACAGGGTACACATCAGAGAATTGTTTGAGGCTCTTCACTACTTGAACATCCACAACAGCTCTCCCTGCTGCTCTGTATATCAAGAAATAGGTGATGGCACTAAATTTTGCCATTTAATTAACAATTTCACCAGAAGAGGCATCTTATAATGCAAATACTGTAAAATACCTAAGTATGCAAAGCACCTGAATTGACTCTCCCTGAAATCAGAGGACAGAAGGGCCTAAATCCCTGCACTGCATAAGCCAGATCCCTTGGATTTTAAGCAAATTTACAATCCTGACTACAATCTGACCTCCTCCCTGTTACTTATTACTTCTGCCTCTGCTGCTGCAGAGGAACAGAACAGAAACACTGCAATGCCAGAGATTGGAACACTCATGCTGCCTGTACCAAGAAAAGCTAGTTTTACCACAGACAATAATCTAATAAACCTATTAGAGTAGATCTGTAGGTCTTTAAGGCAATGAGAACACTGAATGCCATAAAAAGCTGCAGCGTTGTGGTTGTGTGACAGTCTAACTTATCAAACACATTTATCTGCCCTGGAAGACTCATCTTCACCATAGTAACAAAATGAGATTTGTTGGAGCATTGCATTTGAACAGCTTTATATGGCATTAATATATACATAGTCTAAAATAGGCTTGGAGATCTATTAGAATAATTTAGACCTCTCCCTGCCTTAGCAGAGACTATAGTACAGGTGAACAAAACGCATCCTGTTCTGGGACAGAAAATATAGCAGCCATTTGGCAGTATAACAGCTTAGGATGGGAAAAGATAGTTTATTAACCTGATGAGTGAATGTAGGGAAAAAGTATGTACAAATACTGGAGACTGGCAAAGATATCAATGGAAAAACTCTCCTCCCCACCCAGCAGAGGTTTGTTAATAGCTTTGTTCCTACAATACTTACCAGGGTCTGACAATTTCTGGGTAATTATATGGTTTCAGCTTTCCATGCTGAGTACACCACTGCCCAACATGGCTTTTATCTTTAACTTCTGATGTCTTCAGGAAACAAACACTGGTTCCCCATTAATTTCACAGGGACACTGGAAGACATGTGCTGTTCTAAGGGGCCCTCTCAGGCTTACTGATGCAGCAAGATGCAGCAATATGAAACATTAGGAGCAGCAGCAAGCATCATGGGCTTGGAAATGCACTCAGAATCAGACAAAACAGCCTCCTGTCCCAAAGACACAGATGTTGCAGCAGTTACCTGAAAAAACCAGAAGGCTTACATCTCCCAAAACTCATGGCATGACATTAACAAGTAACTGTAGTTGAAAGGTTAATAACACAAAAGAAATATTTTTTCTTCAGATAACTGTGCTAAATTCCTTCTCAGTGGGCCATTAGAAGAAACATTCAGGCAGTTCTAACACCTTAGATCACAGCCCTTGTGTCTCCTTAAGCAAGTCATTTTCTGACCCTTTGATATGTATGCTGACTTAGGAATCTTGTATGTGTTTGAGAATATCCTCAGTGCACATCCATAGTTCCATGGAGAGGTGATTTAGAAGTTTTAAATCAGTTATTTTTCCCTCCAGTAAAATGTAAATTATATAGCAGCATGACAGGGAAGATTAGTGGAAGATCAGAACTTCTAATCTGGAAAACTAAGATCAAAAAACCCCAAGAACAGAATCCTGGTCCTTGACTGTGCTTGAGTTAATCCTGATTTACAACAGCACAGCCTGGAATAAAGGACAGCCTCCCGGGAGAGAATTCTACAGGCTGACAAGCAAGAGTCAGTCAGGGCTTTTAAATCTGCTTTTACAGCCCTGAGGAGAAGGACTTTGGGGTATTGATCGATAAGAAGCTCAACGTGAGCCGGCAGTGTGCCCTTGCAGCCCAGAAAGCCAACCGTGGGCTTCATCAAAAGAGGTGTGACCAGCAGGTCGAGGGAGGTGATCCTGCCCCTCCACTCCACTCTATTGAGACCCCACCTGGAGTACTGCATCCAGCTCTGGGGGCCCCCAGTACAGGAAAGACATGGAGCTGTTGGAGCAAGTCCTGAGGAGGCCACAAAGATGATCAGAGGGCTGGAGCACCTCTCCTCTGAGGACAGGCTGAGAGAGTTGGGGTTGTTCAGCCTGGAGAAGAGAAGGCTCTGGGGAGATCTAATTGCGGCCTTCCAGTACCTGAAGGGGCCTACAGGAAAGCTGGTGAGGGACTGTTTATCAGGGAGTGTAGTGACAGGACAAGGGGTAATGGGTTTAAGCTGAAGGAGGGTCGATTTAGATTAGATGTTAGAAAGAAATTCTTTACTGTGAGGGTGGTGAGCCACTGGCACAGGTTGCCCAGAGAGGTTGTGGATGCCCCCTCCCTGGAAGTGTTCAAGACCAGGTTGGATGAGGCTTTGGGCAACGTGGTCTAGTGGAGGGTGTCCCTGCCCATAGCAGGGGGGTTGGAACTAGATGACCTTTGAGGTCCCTTCCAACCCAAACCATTCTATGATTCCATGATTCTATGATACATGTTTATTTTTGCTTTAGTAACATCGGATCTGGGGGTAACACAACAGATGCTTTTCAGTACTCTGTTTTTAAAACTGGTAAATGGATGAAACCATCAGCTGAAGAAAAAAGAGCCAAGCAACACTCCCTGCCCCCAGTACACTTAAGTACTCTCAAATACTAGAAAGCTAAGCCAGATTCACTCTTCAGAAGTCTGTAACTGCAACCTGCTGCCATCCCACGCCCTTGCCCAACCGAGGACATCCCCAGGCACCGGAAATTTTGCTTCCCTTGTTTTCTCAGAATTGCCTTACTGAAAGAGGTTAGTTCCTTCCTTCCATGTAAACCCTAACTAAACAGCATATCTAGCTTTCCTATGAGGAATGTTCAGGAAATGCCTGGTATGCACTGGTTGCAGCAGGTTCAGTACCAAAGGCAGTGGTGACTTTTCACTTCAGGGCCAAGCCAGAGAAGGTAGTGTTGTCTGTCTTTTATGTATCACTCAGATATGGTTTTTCCAGAGCTGAGGACGCTCAAAACTATTTCTGCTGTTTTGCGGGGGCAGTATGTTTATCAATAGAAAACTGATGAACCTGGGTTCTGCATGCCATCTTCAAGCCACTGCACTGAAAGGAAAAGGAGACCTGCAATGTCAGAAAGCAGCAGAAGACACAGCATGACTCTGTAGCCCAGTGGGTAAACTCCTGCTCCTGGAAGTACTGTCCCAAAACTGGGGGTTCATATACCCGGTGTGCAATATGCCAATATACACACAAAGCAGAGGTATTTTATTGCATATTTGCGCAGATATGGGTGTCTGTCCCATGGCAGCACACCTCAAAGCTCCAAACCAATGGTCCTTTACACACTTAGTATTAACATATTCATCTTTCTAATACGTATGCATTGTTATTCTGTTAAATGATTGGGTTAGATTTCTTCGTGTAGCACGCAAAGTAGAACACATGCTCAGTTCTTTTCTCCGCCTTTATCTTTTGAGTAGGTGGTATAATCGGGGTAGGTGCTCCATGGGTTGGTGGTCGCAATTCCCCCTGCCAGAATTACCTTTCCCCTAGTTTCCCATTTCTTTTGGCAGGTCCAAATGTTTCTTCATGGTTTACTGAGTGCGCTAGTAATATATCAGTTAAGCTTCAGCTTTCAACAACCACCACCTACTTACCAGCTGGCCTTAGACCAGCAGGGGTAGAGCTACACAAAGGCAGCATGACAACTTGATTCATATCACATTTTACATTTGATTTTACTGTAACAGAAGTGCTCCTGCATTTTGCAGTATCATGTTCTTCTCATAAAAGAAACTAATTTCAAATCATTCTGGAATAGGAACCAGAATACACTGGACTGTACAGTCACAGATGACAGTACTTTCCAAGAGATTTCAGGTTATGTCAGCAGGCACACGTGCACACACACAAATCCACATATGTGAATGCAGCCACACACACTCACACTGCGAAGCCTGCTTAAAAGCTATCACCGACTGACAGGTTTTGGATCCAGTGTAATTCCAAAACAGGAACTAAAGTCATATAAAGAGGATTTGAACATTTTGATTGCATATGCCCCTATAAGACTGTCTTTACTGTTAAAGTATAGGCCAATGACGGTTGGATTTACAAGGCACTCAAAACCTACCATTGTCCATGCAAAGAAGATATTATAATTTAAACAGATTTTTCAAATATGTCATGAACAGGTAAGATCTGTCTCTTCAGATGCCTAGGGCACCATCTGGTACCTGGAAATCAAAAGAAGCTTTACCACTAACTTAATTGAACATTAGTCTGGAAAATCAATGAGCAAGAGTACCCTCTTTCTTTTAAAGCATCATAAAGCTAAGCAGTATAGTATTATTTTAATGTCACTAGCAAAGGAGAATTACAGAAACAATTTCAAGAGTTGCATTAACTTGATCTTAAACAAATACTTTTGCAAGATTCATGTGCTAATAAAAATTTTGAATGAAAATAAGTCAATAAAAATCAAATGCACTACAGGACCAAAAGTTTTCAAAGAGAACAAATGAAAGGAATATTTAAAAACATAACTAGCCAAAAATAAGTTGATTTGCTCTATTATCAAATACAATTGATAAAGGGAGGCAACCTGATTTCACTAGAGCAAAATTTTCTCTTTAATAGATCTTTTAAGGGTTAATACACTCTGACTCCTTCTCTAACTCAGCATCCATCACCAAATTCCCACTCACCAAAGCCTGGAATATCAACAATTTTTGGCCACCTCAAACACTATCTTTAGCAGAAACACCTCAGGCCCCACTAGTCATGGGCAACACCATCTTATTAACAGACCTTTTAACTATTATATAAAGAACAATGATTATTTTAGCTTAATATCTTTTCCTAGAAGCTAGAATCTAGTTCTGCAGGAATTACTTTGATTTCATTTACAAGAAGAACAAGAAAACAGTCATTAGGCCTTAATTTTCATAAATGAAAAGCTTAAAGAAATGCAAACACAGAATCATAAAGTGTTTCTTTAGGGCACCTGCTTTCCATACAAATTAATAAAGTACTTTTTTATATATGCCAGAAAAACAGCATATACCCCCACTCCACTCCTAAGACGCAGAATGGATACCATCTACACTCCTGTCTTTCCTTTCACCTTATAGCTGAAATTGAAATACTGGTCAGATACCCACATTGTTTTTATTATGCAGGAACAATTTAACTGAAGGGTGGATTTACTGGGATTTTTTTGTTGGTTTTGGCACAGCTTTAGAAATCTACAGTAAGACTAAGTGCACTTATACTAGCAAAGGTGATTACTCCACTCCAGTAATAGAGCTAAACATATACTTTTCAGTTTCTTGCTGAAGAGACTGATTTATCTATGTGTTTAACATTAATCATCTTAGGAGCAAACATTTTTATCTTCATGTTTACTGTTTTAATGTCTATATGTTTTTATCTATAGGTTTAACTTAAGTTTACGTGATCTCTGCCACTGTTCATATGGTGTGTAACATCCATCATGTTTTAAGTTTATGGGCACGTATATGGTCATACTAACTAACATAGCCTGAAAGCTAAGATATTGAAGTACAGATAAAACTTGTGTGTAAAACCTGACAGAGTTAAAATTTCCTGTCTGTAAAGCAGGACAATATGTGAATATGGTCTTGGCTCAGCAATTATCCTTAAGCATCCTTAAAGAGGAGGTACGCAGCAGCACAGGTGCTAGTCGCCACCTCTTTTGTGCTTGCAGGCTTTGAGTCTGTGTGTTTGGGCTCTGAACACCAATGAACTGTGTAAGATGCAGAGCACCTACATCTTAGACAGCACTGCCAAAGACAAAGGAACTACTAGCACCTGGAGTGAAGTCAGCTATGTATTACTGAAAAAAGGACTACCAAGAACCAGATGAAGAGCTTCACACTATTATAGACACATTTCTCTGATACACAGTCACTAGCAGAGTTCTGACAAGTCAGTGTGCTGGCAGGCAAGAACAGACTTTCAAAAGGGTTTTGGTTTTGCCTTTTGAAGAGTATCTGTAGGTACTGGGCTCAAGGTGGCTCTTCCATGGAACAAAAAACATGAATAAATCTTAGAGAAAAAGGATTTCTTATTTCCTCCTGCTTACTCACAAGAGACCTGTTCATATTTTTGATTTCTAAAATTCGGAGGACGGCATCAATACTAGTCTCTTAAATCCTCCTCTCACCCTCAGGATTTCCAGTTCAGTGTGTCTTAAAACATTACATCTTCATGAGAGTGAATAGTCCAGCCTGCCAACTTACCCTTTAGTGATGTTCCAGGAATCTGAATGTTATGGAAATAATGTCTAATGAGGTGCAATTTGTTATAAGTATACTGGAGAACTCCACCTGTGACAGAAGACAGAAAGAGGCTCTACAGTTCACATGCTCAAGGCATTGTGGCTTTTTCTTTCCTCCTATCTCAGAGATAAACGCAGCAGCAGTTGTGATTCTGCTGACAGCAACAGCTTAACATGGCCATGGAAGTGGGACTGTTCAAAGAACAGTGGCAACAAATGCATACATCTTCACAGCAAGGAGTAACAGCAATGATGTAAAACTGATGGTTTGCAAAGGCCAAGTACTTGATCTTCTCTGCTTGGACCACATAGTTCCATCAGGACAAAACACTGAGCAAAACATTTAATTTTTAACAATAGCATAGCATGCACTGTTGGAGCACTGCAAGAGGCTACTGCATGATAAGGGGAAGCATGGGAAGGGATCTAGTGATGTGCTGTTACATGTCTACAGTTTCAATACAGTGCCTTCATCTGCAAATACATATAGGCTTGCTGATCCTCAAAAGCAGATTTCTACAAATGCTAACTAAACAATTGTGAACTTAGACAATATAGTCTTTAGGCAAGTGGTTATTTGTGCATGCCCTGAGATCCAGTGGGTTCATCTATTACATTTAAGCATTAACACGTGACTCTGAGGAAAAGAGAAAGTATTGAGGAGGCTTTGCAGCCCACCGCTCAGATTCAGCACAGATCTGTGCTGGAAAATACAATGACATTCAAAGAAAAATTATTACAGACTGTGTTCAAAAAACTCCTGCAACAAACATGCTATACTGAGGGTAAAAACCTAGACAGAAGTGGTAAGAAGAAAGAGATGGCTGTTATACTCCATTTGGCCTTAAAAGACTGATACTGCAATGTAGTGTTGTTAAATACGCAGCGCACAGAACTTCACATACTCATTTCTGCATTAAGTCATACTTTCTGGCTACATCATGGTTAGGAATCCACTCATTGTTTCCCAGAAATGTCACATTTTCTATTAACAAAAATGAGTAAATACGAAAAAATGTTCAACAGCAGCACTGCGTTAGTATGTACGGTCCATTATTATGGACCATAGTATTCTAGTAGAGTTTCTAAATTTCTGCTTCCGGAAACTGAGTGAAGTTTACCCTGAATCCAATGGAGACAACTGCATTGCTCTCCAGAGACTTGAGGTCATTGTTAGTCTGTTTATTTTTCCCCTGAAACCATCCCCATGATTAGAGTCTTCCACTCCTGCTCCTGATTCACAACACTTTTTCAGTGGGACTATTCCCAGAACAATGTGCTTACAAGCCTCAGGACTTGGTCAACATATTCCAAACATTGTGACGGCTGCAAGACATGAAAAAATGACTGATTTTTGTATCCAGACCTCTCCAAGGGCTTAGGAGATCATGCTGCCTTAGAGAGTATGGGGAACTCTTATGGCACCATCACAAGTGTTCCGATGTGGACCAAGTGGTCCATCCATCAAATCCATGTCTCTCCAATTTATAGACAAGGATGTCACGTGGTACAGTGTCAAATGCTTTGCACAAGTCCAGGCAGTAAAGTTTCACCACACTGCTGGAAGCTAATGCTAAGTATGGCATTAGATTCAGAGATTGTCCATTGCCCTGAATCGCGTGCTGTCTCTTATACTTTCCCAGCATTCAAAAAGCAAAGTATCTTCAAAGAATCTCTCATGACTGGCATTACACACTGACATGCTCAAATCATTAATAATTTTTGAGATTTTGAAAGCTACTCCAAGCTCTTCTTTTTTCTTTGAGACTATCAAAGCTAAAAGTAAACATTCAGAGAATTTTGTGCTTCTGCTTCAAAAAAAATTTTAAGTAAAAAAAATTTCAAAATGCAAATGATGTTCAAAACCAACTGAAATATAAATTGGAAGCTTTGTGGTTCTCTCTCGTGGGAAAACCATGTTAGTAACAAGGCAATACGTGGAGTTCAAACGTGGTACGCAGATGGAAAGTTTAATAGGTATCTTTAAGTACCATTAGATGATTTTACAGCTTGTCCCTGGCCAACAAGGGGAAGTGGGCCATTAAAGATGTAGTGCTAAGAAAGAATAATCTGCCAAAGCCAGCAGACGCTGGTTGGTTGAATTAGCAGCTGGAGTCTGCAGCTGAGAGTCCTCACACTTATTTCTTTCTTTGTCTGTCACCAGGAACTAGCCACAGAAAGTTTAAAAAAAGAAAGCAGTGTCCATTTTGCTCAGCAAAGGCTACTGGAAGTTCACACGGGAAGACAACTACTTGCCTTTTTGGGCTCATATTCTCACAAATAGGTTATAAGTCAAAACTTCAATCCCAGAGGAACAGGATTGGTGGTGGAAGTTCACAACTTTGAATTCCTGTCTAGATGATTAAATCTAGACCAGAAGAATGGAGACATTATAGAGGAAAAGGATAGGGACATGTAGCAGCCAAACAGAGCCAAAATATAAACAAGAAAAAGTTATTGTTCACTGCCATTTTATTCAAGAAGAAAGTATTATGAAAATCAAAATACAGTTTTATATGAATTTTCATTTCACTCCCTGGCAGTGTTCAAGGCCCAGTTGGATGTGGCTTTGGGCAACGTGGTCTAGTGGAGGGTGTCCCTGCCCATGGCAGGGGGGGTTGGAACTGGATGATCTTCAAGGTCCCTTCCAACCCAAACCATTCTATCATTCTGTGATTCATTATAATTACTGAAGAAAAAAAAAAAAAAGCCAAATTAATCTGTAACTAGTAAGCTTCATCTTCAATATCATATACTTTTTATAATCAGCCCCACTACTGTGAAGGCAATTTTCAGTTTTAAGTAATTCACATTTTATCTGTGAATTGATTCATAGTCTATGTTTCCATTCTTTTTTTCTTTGCCTACAAGGCACTGGTCTATCATCCAAGAAACATTTTCTGAACAAGTAAGAGTGTATAACTAGCTACACTCTGGGAGGTTTTATAGAAAGTCATTTTGTTTGCTACACCTTCTGTTATCCCTCCCCAGAGAGTCACCTGCATGTGTCTCACAGCACCGCTCCCGGCATTTCTGAATCAGTCAGCTATGCCATCCCAAGGGGTTTTGAAAGAGGGGGGCTGCCATCCACCAGTTACAGCAAGGAATGTTTTGGCAGGGTCTGTTCCAGGCTAGTTTGCCTTCTATGATTATACCACAAAATTCCATTTAAAAGGTAGTTATAAGCACATCAGAAATTGTAATACTTGTTCTAAGTGACCATATGATACACATTGGCGGATACGACTGGCGGGCTGCAATGGAGGGATGCTGGATTTTAAGGAAGGAGGGGCAGAGAAGGCAAGGAGGGGAGCAACCTGCTGTGTGAGAGCTCTGGGAATGGAAAGAGCTCTGCCTTGGGACAGGTAAGGAGTCAGTCAAGAACTTCGGTGTCAAGATTGGCAGGCAGACCAACATGGGCACTGTTGTGGTGGCTATTTGCTATAGACTGCTTGCTCAGGAAAAAGAAGTAGTTAAGGCCTTCTGCAGACAAGTGGAAGAAGTTTAACAGTCACAGCCTCTGGTCCTCAATGTGAATTTTAACCCCCCTAATATCTGCTGGAAGGACAGTCCAGCAGGACTCAAGCAATCTAGGAGACTTCTTGAGTGCATTGGAGCCTCCTTCACAGGTAGTGGAGGAGCCAACAAGGAAAGGTGCTCTGCCAGACCTGATACTTAATGAAGAAGGAAGAACTGATGAGGGATGCCAAGTCAGAGGAAGCCTTGGCTGCAGTGACCTTGAGGTTGTGGAGGTCAGGATCCTGAGATGAGATAGAAGGGCAAAAAACAAGACCACAGCCCTGGATTACACAAAAGCACACTTCAACCTCTTCAGAGATCTGCTTGGAAAAATCCCATAGGATACAATTCTGTAGAGAAGAAGGGTCCAGTAGGGCTGGCTGATAATCGAGGATGACTTCCTCTGAGCTCAAGAAAGGTCTATCCTGACAAGTAGGAAATCAACCAAACGTTACAGGAGGCCTGCATGGATGAGCAAGTTGCTCCTAACTGGAGTTGAATCTGGCAAGATATGTGAACAGCAACAATAAAGGATTTTAGAAGTACATAAACAGCAAAAGGAAAATTAAGGAAAATGTGGGTCTGCTGCTGAATGGGGCATGGGAACTGGTGACAAATGATACAGAAAAGGACAAGGTACTCAATGCCTTCTTGGGCTCAGTCTTTACTAATAAGATCAGCCTCCAGAAATCCAAGGCCCCTGAGACCAGAGGGAAAATAATGAGAAAAGAATAATTACCCTCAGTGGAGGAGGACTAGGTTAGGGAAAGTAAACAAACTGGACATATTTAAGTCCATGGGGCCTGAACGGATGCACCCAAAAGTGCTGAGGAAACTGCCTGTCACTGTAAGGGTACTCTTGACTACCTTTGAAAAGTAATGGTGACTGGTGGATGTCCCCGGAAACTGGGGAAGGGCGAGGGGAAAGATGTGGGGAACTCCATGCCAGTCAGCCTCACCTCAGTCCCTGGGAAGGTGTTGGGAGAAAATCCTCCAGGAGGGCTTTTCCAAACACATGAAGGACAAGAAGCTGATTGGGAGTAGTAAGCATGGCATCACAAGGGGAAACCACACTTGTCCAACCTGATGGCCTTTACAATGAGGTCACTAGCTAGGCAGATAATGGGGACAACAGTTGATGTTCTTTACCGTGACTCTAGTGAAGCCACTGTATCCCATAATATAATCATAGAGAAGCTGACAAAGTATGGGTTAGGTAAGTGGACAATCATGTGGATTGAAAGCAGGCTGAACTACTGGGCCCAGAGGGCTGTTATCAGTGGCATGAAGTCCAGTTGGAGGCAAGTCACTAGCAGTGTACCTCAGGGCTCAATACCATGGCCAATACTGTTCAGTATTTTCATTAATGATCTGGATGATGGGTCAGAGCACACCTTCAAGAAGTTTGCAGGTGATACAAAGCTGGGAGGAGTGGCTGATACACCAGATGGGTGTGCTGCTGTTCAGAGAAACCTCTACGGGCTGGAAAAACAGGCAGAGAAGAATCTTGCTAAGTTCAACAAGGGTAAATGCACAGTCCTGCCCCCAGGGAGGAACAGCCCACGCACCAGTACACTCTGGGGGCTGAGTGGCTGGAAAGTAGCTTTGCTGAAAAGGAGCTTTAGGTTCTGGCAGACCAAGCTGACCGTGAGCCAGCAATACATCCTCACAGCAAAACAGGCCAAGAGTATCCTGGGCTGTATTAGGAGAGTATTGGTAGCAGGTCAAAAGAGGTGATTCTTCCCTCTACTCAGCCCTCGTGAGGCTGCACCTGGAGTGCTGGATCCAGTTCTAGGCTCCCCAGTTGAAGAAAGACATGGACTTGACTGAACCGAGTCCAACATAGGGCCACAAAGATGCTAAGGGACTGGAATATCTCTCATACAAAGAGAGGCTGACCGCTAGGACTCTTTACTCTCGAGAAGACTCAAGGAATCTTATCTATGTGTACAAATACCTGATAGGAGGGAATGAAGATGAGGGGGCAGATTCTTCTGTACTCCCATCTGGAATTGTACTCCAACAGCTGTAGGAGTACTTTGACAGAATAACTTATGGTACGAGACCTAGACCAAACAGTACTGAATACAGGTATCTTGACAGGTTCAGAGAACAATTCCTTCCGCAACAGCAGGAGAGGAATGCACGTACACTTCCACTTCAGACCAACAGCACAGTATGGAGACTGGGAACAGATTCAGGGGTGCATACAACTGAAGTACATGCTCAGCAAGGTTTCTGTGTATCTTGATGAAGGCAGAATACGACTCTGACACTGGACAGTTTGTTTTCTCAGTGCTGGAATAGGCGTGAAAATTAGTTATCACTGGAAAAGTTTGTAAACATCTATTTAGTAGTCCAAGGCCAGAAATTTATCAGGTGACAGTTTACATGATCACAATACATAACATGTAATAAGACTGAAAACAAGTTGCTCAACTTGAAAATGTAAGACTCCAAAAGCCATACTATTAGAAAAAATGGGGACTCTGAATTCCCTGAAGGAACAATGCTTTAAATAAGACCTGTAACTCCATGTGTGGTCTCCATAGGTATACATCCCCATGATGCTGAAAGGCAGGTACACTTCATTAGCTGTTGCTCTTTCAGGTGAGCTTTTGTGGGTTTGATTGCAGGGTAAAGCAAGAGATGAAATAACTTTCACAGGTAGCTCTAATTTTTTGCAGTATCCCTGCAGCTGCCTGACACAGAACGCTTTGCCAAGCAGAAATCCAGTTTTGTGGTCCCACGCTACATCCCCCGCTAAACTGAGTTTGGTACACTACAATGGTACTGGTGTATGTCTGAGGATCCCACCTGTTCGAGAAATTTTCCAGACCTTTAGGACAGCTTTGGCTAGGCAGTGAATACGGACTACAGCTGGTGAAGATAACCAGGCTTTTTTATTTATTTTGGCCTACACACTCTGAACTACTTGTCCAATGACAGAAGTCATTAGCTTAATGCTCCTAGTTATGCCATATAGAGTCAGTCTGCCGTAGAAAGATTCAGATTTTGGACTCAGAAACCTCACTAGACGTAATTTGTCAGAGCCTGACTCTTTTCCCTCCATATTTACAAATTCCAACTTGATGATAAAAAATGTCAAGGGAAGTTGTACTACCAACAAAACAAGATCCTGATACAACAAACATAACTTTTGTACATTAGCCTGATTAAAACTCACATAAAGAAAAGCCTGCTCTGCTCAAAAAAACAAGGAAGGTGTCACTGACACCCGCATTTACTCTAAGAATGGAAAGATTTTTACATTTTATTTAAAGAGGAACTGTTAAGACATTTTAAATGGAATGAAAAGAAGTTTTGTATGTGATAACAGCTGAGCCCTCATAATAGGAGACATGCTAGGATAAGCTTGGGCAGATGACAGGAGAAATAACAAGGAAATCCTTCATTTTAGCTGAAGGCTACATTCCATGTGACAATTTTTTCATCTTGAATATTTACCTCATCGCTTGCTTTACTTTTAGCTCATGTGCAAGCAGCTGCAGCTTCAAAATGAAGTCCTCAGTGTCCTGCAACCCAATTGTCTGCAGGAGGCACAAACTATACAAAACTAAAACTTTATCACAATCCTGGTGACAAATGTCCACCCCAGTTTATTTGCGTCTACAAGCTTTAGTTGTGGGTTTTTTCTCTCTTTTGCCTTCTCTCTGAAGGCAGTTAAATTACTATACCTTTTCCTTTTTTATAGTTTCTTGACACCTGTTGCTGTGCCTTGGGACAATTACAAATGTTTCTGATCTTTGCAGCAAAAATATATACTGTTAGTTAACTTCTAATCAACTAGCTCCAGTTACAACACAACCTGAATTGCTGTGAAACAAGCACTGATTTTTATTCAAAAATTTGGGGTCTGGATGTAATGGCTACTGTGACACAAAGAGTTTTTAAAATATGCCCATTCAAAGACAATTTGTAAAGTATTTAAAGGAACTGCAAGTGTAAATGAAAGAAAAAACAGGCATAAAGTTTTAGATCCATTATTTTTACTTCAAAGGAGAACATAAGGATGTATCTTTATCCCAAACCTTCCATCTGCTTTTTTCTTCACCTGGAAAATCTATGGGCACAAATCCTCAATGCAGCCCAAACCAGTTGAAAACTGAAATGAGCAGAACAGGGTCACCATGAAAAGAAAACAGTGGGACTGCCATTTGTGAGATCCTCATTCTTGCCAGAATCCCATGGATCAAAGGATCTTCTGAGACCTCTGAGACAATCTCTACAATGTGGATTGCTGGAAGCTGGGAAATAGCACCTTCCCTTTTTCTTGCACTGTTCTCCCATGGACATCCTCTGTTGGGCTGGATGGACCCTTGCTTTGAACTTCACAGGCTTTCTTCTGCAAATCATGTGCTCAAAAGCCATGGATCTGGAACCAAATATTCAAAAGACTAACCTTGTAGATCCTGAGTCAACAAGCACCTAGGGAAAACCTTTCTCTGTTTGATCTGCAATTTTAATTCCTCCAGAAACTCTGTCAAGCTTTCTCCTGAAGGGCTAGAAACGCACAGGATTGGAGCCTTTCTAAAGGATTGCAGTTTTCATTTTCTTTACTCCAAATGCATACGCAAAGGTAGGTTTTTAGGAACAGATCAACAGTATTCTTGGAATTGCTGACAGTACTTGTTTCTGGATCCACCAACAAACCACTGTGTAATCAAAGAAAAATAACTTCTACTCAGAATTTGTTATCTGATCAGCTTCTCATATATTATGTAGACCGCTTTGACTACCTGAGTTTTGGTCTCTTATTTGACAAATAAAATAGTAATATTTACCTTGCTTTATAGGGCTCTTCAACAATTAGATCTTAAAATAAACCACACCAAACCAAAATGAAGCTCTAAAGTTCCAAGAGACAGGCGGTGATAGCATGCAACTAATTTTAAAGCACATAAATTCTAAACAGATGTAGTGTTTTAATACCCAAATATTCACTGGCATTTTTCTAAAAGGTCTGATGTCATCCAGCATGTGGTTTGGAAGCTTCCATTGCTAAGTACTATAGGTTCAGGCTTTAGGGATTTGCCTATTAGAGGGCCGAGTTCTTTTTATTAAGACTGATTAGCGCTGATGCTGTATGAACAATTATCATTATTTCACCATGCTAATGTTGACAGTATGCATTTATTGGTAAACTGTATGTTTATGAGTTCAGCTGAACATCCACTTCTTAAAGGAAAAGGTACTTCTTTCCATATTCAGATGAGAGTTTTTTCTTTCAAAGACAAACTGTTCACTGTCCTCCCTTTCCCCTTCCAATTACTAACAGACTTTGATTATTCCCTGCTTGATCATTTCTGTTTCCAGATGTCTGCAACCTTTCTTTTGTTTCTCATGAGTCAAAGTGCCACTAATTCACATTATGAGAAGGAAATACAAGTTTCCATGGTATATTTTCAAGCATATGAAAAGGCATAGCCCCCCTGGTGTTCCTCAGACATGTGACTCTCTGTGAGATAGAGAGAAGAAAAAATCCTCTGTGTCAGCGCTGTCGGTAAAGCCTGTTTCACTCTGTACTGTGTTGCTGAGATGCTCTGAGCATTTGTCAGGTCATTTCTAATTTTTGATTTTGCTTTAAGTTAGTTTTTCTGCTCAGTCATACAGTCACCCACCAGGTACCACAGCCTCCATTTACTCCCTATTCTAACGATTCTAAGCATGGCTCATAGAATTTTCCAAGCATAGGAAAACTTTTGAAAAGGAAGACTCATGAAACACTGAAGAGATCTGTTTTCTAGGAAATTCCTATATTCATTTGCACGTGGAGGCACCATCTACTTTGGTGTATCATTTGCTTGAGAGCGTGTTTTGTCAGTCTTCAGGGGCTGATTTTTACTGTAAGAGTTGTTCATCCCTGTGACACAGAGCTTACTACTCAGCCAGAAAATGACTGTCAGGCTGCAGAGCCTTTCTCTAGGGTCTCTGTCATTAATGTGAGTTACAATGTAACAACAGCTGTCTGGCATCCCACAGTGCACTGCTTAGGCGCATGGAAGCTGCATTAACCATCAATGGAGAAGGGAAGTTTGTTGCTTTAATTAAGATAGCTTATGCATTTCTGTCAACGTGGCTGGTAGAAGCTAAGAATGAAGATTACTATTTCACATTATTTCTATGACTCATCAGATATCTTTGCAGGACAAGCGCTTGTCCTGTCACAGCTACATTCCTAAGATTGGCTGTCATTTCTTGGCTTCAAACACCAAAAGGCATATGCAGGATGCATATTTTGTTTCCTGTACATTCTTGTACTGTGTTGGGTGATGGGTTCCAGTCAAAACTGCCCAGCTTATGGTGGAAAAAAAGACAATTATGGCAGCAGCTACTTGTGTTAAGAGGAGAATTAATCCCAGATTGGTATGGGTTGAGAGGGACATCTGGAGATCATCTAGTCCAACCCCCCTGCTAAAGCAGCATCACCTAGAGCTGGTTGCACAGGATCGCGTCCGGGTGGGTTTTGAATATCTCCAGAGAAGGAGACTCCACAACCTCTCTGGGCAGCTTCTTTCAGTGCTCGGTCACCCTCAGAGTAAAGAGGTTTTTCCCCAAGTTGAGATGGAACTTCCTGTGCTCCAGTTTGTGCCTGTTGCCCCTTGTCCTGTCATTTGGCACACTGAGAAGACTCTGGCCCCATCCTCTTGTCACCTATCCTTTAGATATTTATAAGCATTGATGAGATCCCTTCTCAGTCTTCGCTTCTCCAGGCTAAACAGACCCAGCTCCCTCAGCCTTTCCTCATACGAGAGATGCTCCAGTCCCCTCATCATCCTCACAGCCCTCCGCTGGACTCTCTCCAGCAGTTCCTGGTCCTTCTTGAACTGGGAAGCCCAGAACTGGGCACAGCACTCCAGATGTGGCCTCACCAGGGAAGAGCAGAGGGGGAGGATAGCCTCTCTTGATCTGCTGGCCACACTCTTCTCAACGCACCCCAGGTACCATTGGCCTTCTTGGCCACAAGGGCACACTGCTGGGTCATGGAGAGCTTCTTGTCCACCAGGACTCGCAGGTTCTTCTCCATAGAGCTGCTTCCCAGCAGGTCAGCCCCTAACCTGTACTGGTGCTTCGGGTTACTACTCCCTAGGTACAGGACCCTACATTTCTTTTTGTTGAACTTCATTCATTAGGTTGCTCTCTGCCCAACTCTCCTGCCTGTCCAGGTCTCCCTGACTGGCAGTGCAGCCTTCTGGTGCATCAGCCACTCTTACCAGTTTTGTATCATCAGTAAACTTGCTGAGGGTACACCCTGTCCTCTCACCCAGGTCATTGATGAATATGTTGAATAAGACAGGACCCAGTACTGACCCCTGGGGCACACCACTAGCTGTAAAGAGCTATGAAAGAGAACATCAATAAAATTCCAGCTTCTGTTGTACATCTGAGCAATTCCAACAGTCAAATAGGAAGCAGATTTTCACAGGAGTAACAGTGTTTGTGTAGAGGTCTCTTGAGGGCAGATGGGAGAACTGACGGAGTTCTACAGTGCTTAAAAACCATGAACATGTAAAGGTGTACATATCACATGTACAGCCACAGGACAGTTAGAGGAGCAAGTCACCTAGAAAGACAAGCTCACAATTATAAAGGAAAAAAACCCATTCACTCGCCACCTACAGACATACCTTGTGTTGGTCATATCTAGAGAAATGTTTGCATCACAGCTGTGGAAGGCCAGCAGCAAGTACTGGTCTTCTGCTTGGATTTCCCCAGAACATTAACAAAGGTGTACAAAACCATCTTATGACTCCTTGGATAGATCCACAGAAGCACAGAGAGGAACAATCTACCAAAGGTTTTTTGTTTCAGCTTTCCTGAAGTCAGGTGGTCCCACAGCATGTAACAATGAGCAGTGTTAGAATCACAGCACAAATACAAATACAGTCTGTCAAAGCATGGGGCATAAGCTGACAAATACTCATTTTTGTTCTGTTGTTCCAGTGTTTTCAGTTACTTTACTTTCTACCACTTATTGTGTATTTATACACACACAGGCTAGGCCAATACTAGGCTTGCTTCATCTGAACAGAGACCACCAACTGTGGATCCTGTGTGGCCATGGTAGCTTTGTAGCTCTGACATAAGATACTCGCAAACTCTTTTCCATTACTGAGCCAATGATGATTTGAACCTCCTTTCAAGAGTAATTCAGCTTTTCCTGAATGTAGAAGATAATCAAGCTTAAATGTGTTCCATTTTAATGAATGGCTGAATGACTCTAATGAGAAAAGAAACTACAAGTCTTGGTCCTTTCAGCTGAGGACAGAGGGACAGTGAATAAGCAGGAGGTTTGAGTGTACTGTAGAAAAGTTGTTCTAACAAAATGAACGTTGTCCTTAATGGTGCAAAGACTGGACTTTACTTTTTTCTCCTCCTCTACTTCCTAAGCAACCTTATATGTTTGTGTTCAGGGTTGTACCAACTTGTATTAAAAAAGAAAAAAGCGACTGTTGTCCCTTCTACTTTATACCTGTTATCTGTTAAGGTCCCAGGCCTCTCATGACCCTTAAGAATCAATACAGTGTAAGGAATACAGCTACCTTCTTCAAGATCACATCACGGTTGAGATTTCAAGTTGTTTTCTTCAAGGAACTGAATAGGTAAGGCACTGAGTATTGATAATCCCCTGCATGAGGGACTACAGTTGTCCACATACCACAGAAATAGTGAACCCAACAACAACAAAGTTAAAGGGGAGCCATTCTGAGACTCTGAAATAAACTCCCTTCAGAACCACGATCATTGTCACCAGCTTTCACTTTTTTGGTATGGTCTTTTCCAATATAAACATGCGCAAACACACTCATGAAGAAAAGATAACCCATAAGGTGCAACCATGTAGACAAGGGCTAGTCATGTCATGCGCAGCACTACACGTGAGTGGTCAAACTAATTTGGTGCAGAAAAGTCAATTCTAGCAGAAGCCATGCTAAACAGCTTTTCTCTGGGAAATTTTTTTCTTCCCATAATCTCTTGCTGACTTCTGTTTCTCCAAGCATGTAAGCTCCTCCAGACAGAGAACTTCTGCCTACCTAGGCACAGAAATGTACTACTACAGTTGTCTTTAATGGTAAAGCACACAAGTGACTTAATTACACTTATAAATAATACTGATAAGAGAGCTTGATGGTTTTCTCTGCAGCATTATCAGGATGAATACTGTACTTACAAATGTTTCAGATTATCTGAGTATGTCATTCTTGCTTTTGTGTTTAAAGAGTAACAAATGATAGACTCATAGAATCATTTCAGTTGGAAAAGACTCTCAAGATCATCGAGTCCAACCATAAACCTAATACTGCAATGTCCACCACTAAACCATGTCCCTAAGCACCATGTCTACACGTCTTTTAAATACCTCCCGGGATGGTGACTCAACCACTTCCCTGGGCAGCCTGTTCTCAGTGCCTGACAACCCCTTTGGTGAAGAAATGTTTCCTAATATCCAATCTAAACCTCCCCTGGCACAACTTGAGGCTGTTTCCTTTTGTCCTATCACTTGTTACTTGGGAGAAGAGACCAACCCCCACCTGGCTACAACCTCCTTTCAAGTAGTTGTAGAGAGCGATAAGGTCTCCCCTCAGACTCCTTTTCTCCAGGCTAAACAATCCCAGTTCCCTCAGCTGCTCCTCATAAGACTTGTGCTCTAGACTCTTCACCAGCTTCGTTGCCCTTTTCTGGACACACTCCGGCACCTCAATGTCCTTCCTCTAGTGAGGGGCCCAAAACTGAACACAGTATTTGAGATGCAGCCTCACCAGTGCCGAGTACAGGGGAACGATCACTTCCCTAGTCCTGCCGGCCACACTATTTCTGATACAAAGACTCACACACGGCTTTTATCAACACAAGGGGGTTTTAACCATGTATTTTTAAAGTACATACTTGACTTTCCTCCAAAAATATCTATAAAAGACATGAGGACCTAATTTAAAATAAACTAATGAGTTTTCCCCTGTTAGTGTTTCAAATTTTGTTTTATTTACACACTCTATGTGAATCTAGAAGGCCAATATCCTATTTGAATGAAGATGTCCAAACTTAAAGGCAATATTGGTGCATACAGCTCTGGCTGAATCAAAGACCTTGTCCTTGCTTTAGGCTTTCCAGAAGTTGCCTTGAACCACACTACTGTAGCACTTCAGACATTCCACAGTGAAGTTAAACTGAGATTGTACTTTAAACAGGACTAAATTATTTTATTTTCATACGTCTATGATCACACTATTCTGATAATTGTTGCCATACATCTGGGGCAGCTGATGACCCCACTGACATGTCTTCTCCCTTGGCTAGATTCTGCATAAAACATGCCCCAAAAGGACCAGCGTTGTCCTCAAAAGATTGACCTTAAGGATGAAAATACTTTGAAGGAGTAGAGACTACCATGAATTTTCTACAATATTTCTGAGCTTAAAGAACTTAAATTTGGCAAAATAAACATAGGCAAAAAGTAACAACTAAGAAAGCTGATACTTGTGAATCTTATTTTGTTTGGATTCCAAAAAATGAGCCAGCAAAGTCAGTATGACCTGTAAATACTACTCCTACACATATTTTGCTTTGAAGAATATCAGATAAAGTCTGTTTTATAAGGTTTCAAATAAGGAGCCATTCTTGTTCATCAGGGAAAGGAATGCACAAAACACAGTGGAATGCAGACTACTCAGTTCACACAAACCCACTTTCCAAGGCTGAGCATGTTCAAGGTATTGAATTTCCCACACTTTTGAGTTGGGCACAAGCTCAGCCCCAATATGCCATGGAGTTAACACACTGTAGACATTAGCCATGCTGTGAAGGCAGCTAAAAAGAAGAGGTCACAAGTTCAGTTAGAGTAGAAGCTCTTGTTGTGGAGCTGCAGATCCTCTGAGAGACTAATTCAAGTAATGCCCACAGCATATGCTTTCACAATGTGCTGGAGAGCTAAATTACTCGAGAACAAAGGACTTGGCAGATACAGTTCCCCAGTTCCCATATGGGACACCACTTCTTGTAGGTGTTCCACACTACTTTCATCCTCCCAAAGCAGTACCACAGTGAGCAGAGGACCTGAAACCTTTCAGACTTTGCGGAGCCAGCTAACACATCCCTCTCCGGTGAGCTTTCCCTCCACCATTCATGCTACCACTTAAGGTTTGGGGTTGGTTTCTTTTGGTTTTGTTTTGGGTTGGGTTTTTTTAAGTTTCTGTAGCATGGAGAATGGAAGAAGAGATCTGCTGACACTTGCTTTTGTATGTGTTAGTAAAAGTGCTTTTTACCCCTTAATGACTGCCACAATACAGAAAACCTGGCATATCAGGCATCAGCCTTCTAATATGCATTCTCCAGGTGAGGCAGCATTCCTTCATACCAGCAGTGACAAATCCTTCACATGGAAAAGTGGATAATATGCTAAAGAATTTGCACTTGCTTTCTATTGCACATATTTTCTATTATTATCAGAATTAGACTGAAGAATGGATTAATCTATATGTTTGAGTTGGAAACAGACCTGTATGTTCCTCAAATGGCATATCTAGCATCAGATCAAGAAGATACACTGGGGAAGACAGCTGAGGAGGATAGCCTTGGGAGCAGTCACCCATCAGTCAACAATGCTTAGGCTTCAGGATTGTCTAGACTACTCCAAAGCTTCAGTTCCTGTTCTTGGAATAAGCAGAATGCCTGGACTAATTAACGCATTTTAGATACCAGACAAAAATAGAGAATGAAATTGCTCCGAAGTACAATCAGACAGCAAGAAAGTAATGCAATGCTAAGAAGGTCAGATAGATAACTATCTAGTAAACTCACCACACAGACGGGGCCAACATAATTTTTATCAATCTTCTTTGGTGGTACTCTTGAAGATTACTAGGTTTGTGGGTTGATTAATCTGCCAGCTTAGTTTACATAGAAGCATCTGTTAGAGCCTGAATCACAGGAACAGGAAAAAGGGGGAGGAAGTTCTGACATATAAACTAGTTGTAAAAAAAATACCTGGTATTTTCCAGGCACATGCATTTCAAGACGCCAAACCTTTTAAAAGTACAGCTGTCCTGCTGCTGTAACTTTTCTGTAACATACATATATGCACAGAATTCACAACATTTAATGACTAGAGGAAAGCTACAGCCATACAATAGTCCATGTCTTGCAGAATTTTCTTTATTTCATTTGCACAAGAGATTAACTCAAAGCTCTTGGTAGGCACATCCATGTGCTGAAGAAGGGACCAAGGAAGGGCAACAACAGTGAAAAGAAGGCATCACAAAACAAAATTCTTCTTTAGTCCAAATCCAGCATTCGTCTGACATGTATAAGGATCAAGCAGAAAGGATTGTTTGGAATTTACAAGAGTCCTCAGCTGGTAACCTACAGCTATATGCATCCACCACTGGGTGACTGAATGACCAGTTAACAGCCACAAATCTGACCCCTCCATTCAGCCCCTCGCAAAGTTTTGTCTTAAAATAAAAGAAACAAATCAGCTGCAGAGATTGTACATTATCTATTGCAGGGCGAGTGTGCACAAAGCAATGGTGGTTCCTAGATGATGCAATTGCAATGGTTGCAAAGAATGGAGAAAAAGTATACACAGCCAAAAAAAATGCCACTTTGCCCATGCCATGGGCACCTCCTCATACTTTGGAAGATTAATGAGACAGGGACAGTGGTAAGGCAAAGTCAATTATATCAAACACTCTCCCCACATTTCTACAGGCTGTATTGTGAAGAGGCCTTTGCTCAGTTAAAGTAGCTGAGGAGTCTCTAGTCACACTCACCAGTCAGCTGCTCTCCTGACCCTGCAGAAAAGTTCCCCAAGTGATAACTATTATTACTGGCTAGAGAACCAGAAAAATTCTACCATTATATTTGTAAGAAAAAATTGGAAAAGTTTAGTTCTTGGTTTAGTGGTTGTTTTGATTCACATCCACAAGAGCCCTCGAAAGTCTCGTTCTGCTTTTGTAGATGCATTGTGGCAACATACTGGGCTCCTCTTTTGGAAGTAGCGTCACACACATGGTCTGTGCAAAAACTGTGAAGCTGTCAGCTACAAAATTTTCTAGTTAAGCATGGACCAGGCAGTGTATTTTCTAAAGATGCATTAATTTTTCAGCTGAAGTCCTAGGCTTCAAACACTTTAAAAGTATGTTTTCATTTTGATCAGCCATAACTAGGCTATTTGATCACAGTAACTTAATAACCTTTGAAATCCTCCTCTAAAAAAACTGTCATAGCTTAAAAGTGATTTTGTCCTTCCATTAAATGAAATATTGCAGCTTCTTAACTGCTTAATCAGTTTCTAATCAATTTAGCTCTTGTTCCTAAAGCAGCTGGTCAGTGCTGAAACTAGAATAAGAATTACAGGACAATTCAGGCTGGCACAGATTTTGGGAGGGTGGCATCCCAGCTTTCTGCTTTATATAACCATCAGATCAGATCAGGTTGCTCAGGGCTTTATTCAGCCTGGTCTTGAATAACCCAAAGGATGGAGACAGCACAACCTCTCTGGTCCCCCTCTCAACTGCTTTATTGTCCTCATGGGGAAAAACATTTCATTATGTCAAGTCAGAAAAGAATTTCATGTTCTTGTTTATTTCAGCAGAACTCTCTGTCTTCTGACTGTCTTCTGATTTCAAACTATGGACCTGATGGAAGAAATCACATGGTGACGCTCTCTGGCCTGTGTTAAACTGGAGGTCAGATTAAAATAAATAGAATCATAGAATCATATTGGTCAGAAAAGACCTTTAAGATCATCAAGGCCAACCGTTAACCTAGCACTGCCAAGTCCAACCACTAAACCATGTCCCTGAGCGCCACATCGATGCATGTTTTAAGTACCTCCAGGGATGGTGACTCAACGAAATGAAATAATCCCCTATGGCCTTATATAACTGGATATCCTTCCTAGTGACTCTTACAGCAGAAGAAAATCCAGTCCATTCACTGAAAATCCAAACAAGAGAATTATTCCCAATCTAAGGCTGCAATAGAGAGGAGAAAAAAGCCTAAGGCAACTGAATTTGTCTTGTTTAGCAATCAGGGCCTGAAGAGAGCACAGCGGAAGAGAGCTTCTTTATCTCTTAGTTCCTCTTTTGACACTGCCCAAATACATCTGATGAAAGCTGACAACTCCAGTTCACCAAAAATTGCAGCTGTTCCAAGGATCTACTGCTTCCCGTAGCACTTTTGAGGCTATAGAGTATTTAAGTTGTCTATATAAGCCTGGGAAATACATCCCTTGAAAGATATTTAAATAGTGCGATTAGTAGGTGCCTGGAAGAGCAAGAAGTATTTACTGAAGAGTTTACCCCAAAGCTAAATAAAACTCCAGCACACTACAAAAATTCATGCTGGGGACTAATATGGATAGCTTCACCAGAGTGGCCTGAGCAGGCATACAGAGTGAACTCTCCTCCATTCTGTTCATGCATTCCCACTCAGTGAGGGCTGAGACAGGCCAGAGTATATCTGTGGTTACATATAGATCTTCTTTCCAGAGATGTCGGCCTCTTACATGCCTTAAATCCACTTAAAATTCATAAAGGAAATTGAGAATAATGGATGTAAGAACAAGGACATAATCATGTCTATAATCCTCTACAGGCTGTGAGGCCATTTGCCAAAGACGGTCCTTAAAGCTTTGCTACACAGAGAAGTGCTCTTAATATTCAGCACCTGGTTTTGTCACCTGCACACAATTCTTGACAGCTCTTCTGTTCCCATACCAGCTCCCTTTTCTCCTGCCAGACAGTTTAGTATTAGGAGAGCGGCTGGAGGAAGAGGCTCTTTGCCAGCAAATGAATGGACCAGAATGACTGGAGAAAGCAGAGAGGAAATAGCACTAGACCACAGGAAGCACAGAGGCTGCTAAGTGGCCAGAGGTCGTTGTGCCAATGTAAACACCGAGAGGGTTAAATATAACATTCATAACAATTTATAACTCAACTGCATTAGTGGGTTTTTTAAAACCACAGAGAAATACCACCACCACCACCACACCACCCCCCCCCCCCCCCCCCCAAAAAAAAACAACCAAACACCAACCCTGGCTACCCCTCCCCTGAAATGATTTTCTTTGAACTTAATCATAGTTCTTGAAATCCTTTTTTAGACAACTTGCATGAGATATGACAAATGAAAGAGAAACAGTTTAATAGGATTAAGCTGAGAGAAATGTGTTCAAGTTTCTCTGGACAGCTCTTATGAATCCTGCTCTGGATCTCTTCATGAAACTCATTTGCTAATGGAAAGGTCAGCCTAAATCCCATACACTGGACATACATTTTTTCCAGAACAATTCTCTGCAGATTATATGCAACAGAGATTCAAAACAATAAATGAATCTCTTTAAGATACAGCCACTCAATGCTTTAAAACTGTTGCACTATTAGTAAGGACATACCTAAACCTGTTACCTATTTCAGCTTCTTTGAAGAATGACAATCTTCATTTTACCCATCATTAATTTCTCTGAACGAAAATAGAGGTCTGCATTAATACTAAGCCTGCAGTGCATCTAACCAAAGGCTGCTGCAGGACAGGTAGGAACAAACAGTACTGAAGACAATAACAAAGCTTCACATTCTGATCAATTATGAAAAGCAAAACATGTAACAATATACATGCTAAGCAACTGCATTTCATTAAACTTTATACACAGTACTCAGGCTGGTAGGTAGTATCATTTCCATTTTACAGATAGGGGGACTGATGCGCAAAGAAATCAAAAAGATTCCCTTGAAAGAAAAGTAATTTACCCAGGCATAGACCCAAACTTCCCTTTGACCATTTGGGTGCTGAAGTAGGGACTTGCCAAGAGAAGAGGTAGTCAGAATGCCAAATGTATTGCAGTGTGGATCTGTTTCTGAATCATAAAATCTAAGGCCTGCCAAACATTTTTACCAACAGTTTCACACCACAAATTGGTGAATCAAGAAGATAACGTAAAGTGTGCAGGTGGCCACTATGGTATCTGCAACAAAACCTCAAGAGAAGGGGAGAGTGGAATATGGATACAAGCGCTGCCCTATGGAATAATGGTCCAAAGAGTATCTATACAATCTCTTTATGGGACTGTCCAGTCACCTCAGTCTGTAATATAACCATGGCACAGTCCACCACTCCACGAAGGCTCAAGTAGACTTCTCCCCTTCAGTTGGGTCCATTCAGAGTGAGATGCAGATTTTTCACAAACATCAAGCATTCCTGTTCTGACCTGTATCAGAGTCCAGCCCCATTCTAGAGACCACACGTCTCTCCCCTTCCTCAGTTTCTTCAGATCTGATTGAATCTACAACAGCAGGAGCTGCTGGGATGAGAAAAACAGTAGATTTACCGATTTACTGAAAAACAGTAGTATTTACTGATTTCATTCTTAGGCTTACAATAGGTAAGCCTTCAGGGTAGAAGTTTCTCCAGATCTTACTACAAACATAAGGGGGGAGCATCTAGAGCTGAAAGCTTGTGTGTTATAGATAATTTGTTCGTTCAGTAAAGTCCATCAGCATGCTAGTATGCTACCTGCTCCCCATGCTTGCAGACAGACCACATTTTCTATGTATGCAAACTGGAGGAGCAGAGTAATATTGGAACACTCCAAGATGGAACTTGGTATAACAAAAGCCTGCAGAAATACCAGTGGAAGCAAAATCACAGACTTCATTGCACTTTCAAGTCCAAAAATCATTCACCCTGAAGAAACATAAAACAACAAATGCTTGAGAAATCAAACCCATTTTTCACTACACAGAAAATGTAGTACTGCTTCCTTTGAAATCCTCCTTCTTGCTATGCTGCCAAAGTCTGGATTAAAAGATATAGTTACTGCCTTCCTTCTACCTATTAGTGTAGAAAATTGATAGGAACTGGGAAACAAACCACAAGTTTGTCCAGACAAATAGCTGTCAAGGCCAAGAATACGGTATTTCGAAGATCAGGAAATACTGATAGATGCAGCCTCTTGATGTATTATCTACCACTTAGCCACAGGCCCTAGCTGCATACAAACTGCAAAACAGTTGCATGAATTAATTTTAAATTATGAGCATTCTTCTTGTTTGTTACTTATCTAGGCCAAGCTCCCAGCTTTCCCACTTGCAAGAAGTGAATCAGGACTCTTTTACTAAAACTGCTAAAAATTACATAAGTATACTGACATCTCTAAGGTATAACATCCTGTCTTTATTACCTGCAGCCACAGCTAAAGATGTAGGCTGTCTACTCTACACGATGCACTTTTCTGCAAAATCCTCTTCATCCAGAAGGAACTATTCCAGCAAAGAGACTTCCACCTACTTGCCCCATTCTTCAGGAAAGCAAACTATAGTATTAGGAAAGTAAAATTGTGCCCTTAACAGCTCTCTTTTATATGAGCTGTCTGGTTAAAACACAGCAAAGCTCTTAGAAACAGTAATTTGGAGAATAATTCACTTCTCGATTTGTCAGTTTTGGATGGGAAGTCAGGAGAGGGTGGGAAGGCAGAGACTCTGCCTTCCTGACTCTCCAGTGCCTTGTACTGCACATAGCTGTACAAACTTGTGAGGGAGGGTACCACGCTAATTAGGCTTTGCTTTCCATCCATTCTGTATCTCCTAAGTGGCCAAAGTGTAAAGCAATGCAAACTTGATTAGCTTTCAACAAGCTAATAATGCAGCGCTGACCACTCTTAGTGATTAACCTGAGAGGCTTACCAGGGACAAATGACTAGAATGAAAACATTTTAGGCTAGCAAACCCCACCATATCTAGCAGCCACAGTTAACATTTCATACTGGAAGACACCCTCCTCCTTACCACCTTTAAAAAGGCTTGACTTTCACAATCCCTAACAACAGGCTGGAAGAGAATATGCTTTGTATATAGAATGAAAGGCAGTTTATACTTCTGAACTTCTTCCTCACACTTACCTACACTCGTAGGAAATATATCCTCATTGTTGATTTGCACCTCGATCCAGTCCATGAGAAGATTCATATATTGGGGTGCTGGCAACGCTGTGGGCTTCTTGTACTTCATGTCGTCCTGCCACCGGTACTCATACTTGGGGCCTCCAGACATCACTGGGCAGGTCCTCTCTGTGCAGAACTCACAGATAGTTCCATAAATGAGATTGATCCTATTGAAGAAGTCAACAACATGGACAGCCACCCAGTCATTTTGGTCTTCTCCGCTGGGCAACTGCACAGCTGCTTTCAAGTCCACACCTGAGTTCAGAGAGGCCTGTGCTCGTTTGTGAAGTTCAAACCTCTGGGTTCCAGGTTCAAACTTGCGTTTTGGGCGGAAAGTCTTATCTTTATTAAAGACTTGCTTGAGTGCTATGGACATGTCTGCTAATCTTCTGCTCTGTGGCAGATGGGAGAAAAAACACAGCTGAAATTTAATGCAGGTATCTGAAAACAGTTGTTCTCTATCACAGGTCCTCCAGGCCCTGTTCTTTTTCTCAGAGAAGCTCCTATCAACTTCAGAGCAGTTTATTAGCTATTCCTCTTGAAAGTCTTCCCAAAAGGCTTCATGTCCCTAAGGATATGGAAATAATATACATCAGTATTAAGCTCAAGTCTGGTCTTGTCAGTTTGTTACTGCTTCACCATCATTTTCTAGTAATTATGAGCTGAAAAGCAAATATATAACAAGCTAGCCTTAAAAACTGGTCAACCCATATCCTGATGATCATTTAAAAGGAAAAAAAAAAAAGTCTCATTTTTTAAAGCATAAAGGAATTAACTTCTTTGTCCTTTTTAAATATCTACCGAAATAGAGGCTCTTAAGCTATCATAAAGAGAGCAATTCAATAAATCTCGTAAAATCTTCCCATGTTTCGATCATTTTCAAACCAATCTTATAACTTTGCTGCCTTTTTACAGTGACTGCATACCATACATAATGTATGTATAAATTTAGTAGACAAAATACTATGTGACAATTTAGAAGTCTCATCAAACTGCTCCTAGAGTGATAGCTTCAGTGCTGCTCTTTGTAGGAAAAAAAATCTCCACACAAGATTTTTCCTTATTTGTTCTCTATTTTTAATTAACAAGCTATTTGTTTTTGCAAACCTCATAGACCCTAGTTAGAGGGAAAACTGCATTATTGCATAGAAATAATTCCTGTTTCGCACAGAACTCTACAGAGATTGTTATTTTTCTTGATCTACCTTCAAGAATTTAGTGGTCTTAATTTTCTATTGGATTGTGTAGGATGATTAGAAAGCAATGGTGAGGCTGCCATTCTTTATAGCTCTATTCATCTTCTCTACAGGGAAATACTTGGCATTGTCGTTCTTACAAAAGGAAAAGCATAGACTTTGTGTCATCCCATCTAACCTACTCCTGTAACAAAGAATGGTTTTAACAGCCAGTCTGACTGAAAAAATAATTTACTGCATTAAAGCCTTTGTTTTTCTTATATACACATGTGCAGAAGAGTATTATCATCAGTAAATGTAGGCAATTAGTAGGTGACAGGGCAGATAGGGGCTATCTCAATTAGGCTTTTGTTTTACTACTGAAGGTTTTATGGTTAAAGACAGAGAGTAAACATTTCATGATGTGCATTCTTTAAATTAAATAACACAGTATGTTTTAAATTTGCACAGCACTACAAAAATCCTACCCTATCAGTGGCTGATGAATTCTCATCATGGGATTATGCATGCTCCACTTTTTCCCTTAACAGAAATCACATCCATGAAAATTTTACTAGGGCCCAAAGCTTTGCTGAGGGGCAGAAAGGAAGAGAAAAAGGTGCTTCTTTTTTCTTAAGCACCACAAGAAAGCAACATGTACCTAAGCAAAGGGAAATCTGGTGTGCTAGATCCTATTCCCACACAATAGAATGTAAGTGCCATAAAAAACCCTCTCCCAAATAGCTGAAGTATCAGCATCCAGCCCATTTGCCAGCAAGCAGCAGCTAAACAAAACCAGCAGATAAGTGATTCTTTTTCCTTCTGCTGATAGCACAATGGAGGAATACTCTAATCATGTGTTTATAAACAGCCATTCTTTCTGTGCCAGCAAAATATGAGTTCAGGGATGAACTCGAGAGTGATTATTGTTCTATCTGACAAGCCCCTTGGGGTAATGTTCAAACACAGAGATCCTGAAACCTGGCAAAGGTCAGGAAAGAAGACTTTAAACAAAGCTAGCCTTGGAACAATTTATTTAAGTGTCATTGGCAGGAAATGAAGGCACTTTAAAGAGACAACTTTGGCCTACAGTTTCTTGTTTGTTACTAAGACCCATAACCTCCAGCTCTTAAATGCTCTGTGGCAGTCAGCTGTTTATTTAAAAACCTTTCAAAGCATAGGTGAGTAGTGCTGCACAGACTGAGCTTGTGAGTGACACACTTTGAGGTGGCATAGAGCCAATGTCCCAGTTTGAAGTAATCAGGATGTTAGCTCCAGAGTTTTAAAGCTCAGGTAACTACTTTTTTCCCCACTTTAATATACCTGATGCTTTTATGTGGCTACTTTGACTCCCTTCCTCACCTGTAAGTATTCACCACAACATGAGAGGAGTTTTTATTTAAAACAACAAGCTGAGCACCAAATAAAACTTATCTTCAAAAGACACATTTTGAAGTACTCACTGATGACACCATATTTTATAAGCTATTTTCTAGTGAATATGCAAACATAATTAATCATATTAAAAATGTACTCTTTCCCACTTGTCTCCATACCTTCAGTAAGTCTGCACAAAACCAATTAATGCCAAGAAAAAGCAACCAAAACATTCAAACAAATAACTATTATCACCAGGAGTAAGATGTTGAAATTGTCTTTGGAAGCGCACATACATCATGGTCAAATTCAACCCAAAGACTAATCCAAAAGAATATTCTACTATGCAGCCAGATGAAACTGTTCTTTAACCCACCAAGGCAGAATCAGAACAAACAAGAATTTCCTATACATTTCCTGTACAGAGAGTCTTCTGTTCTGCATCTTGCAATAAAAGCTAAGGCTCTTCCTGTTTCATCTTTCTATCACTTTACATAATACAAAACTACATACTATCTTTGCAAAGCTGGACTGTAGAAGTCAAACTCACTGTTTAACTTGTCTTAGACACTTAGTTCTGCTAAAATATTAGCAGAATATTTCCTTCTGCTTCCTTGAGAGTATTTGCTATCTAATTAACCCTTGTCTTCACTCAAAAGCTAACAGAAATTAAGAAATAAACAAGAATTTTGAGAGTCACCCCCTCACTTCTGAAACAGACTGCTTTCCTGCAGGTTACGCAGCTGCCCTTACTCCCCCCACTCAAGCAACCTGTTCAGCTAGGCTTTTCTAAACAGTTACAAACAGCATCACCATTACTTCCCTGGAATAAATAAGCTTTCACTTTACTCACAAGTGACAAAAGAATAGGCTCACCTGATTTTTAGCAGAGATTAAAACACAGACACTTTAGGTTTGGACACTTCAGAGACTGAAGCTAATGGGAAAGCTCTAGCCTGAGTCTGTGGGCTCTGAAAGCATCTTTACTGCTTCAGCAATAAAGTGGCAGTAGTTAATGGTAGGATGGCCACTCCCCTGCTTTGGACTGAATCACTAAGCCATTGCAGGAACTCCTTCAGCATTAGACTTCCAACATGTTGCTGCACTGTGTTCAAATCAACAATCAATGATGAGAGGTTTGTCATTCCATCCCAGATCACATACTGTCAATTAAAACTTTGTAGTGTTGGACTTCCAAAGCAAAGCTATTGCTTCAAAATTGCACAGCATTAGTGAAAGGAAAACTCATCAGATAACCTCAACAAGAAATGGGGAGCAAAATCTCCTGATTTTTAATGCACTGAGAATGTAACTTGGCTTGTCGGCCACCACTTTCATTTCCATGACAATTTTTCATCTAACAAGAATGAGAAATGCTCCCAGTTTCATTATCTCAATTGGTCTTGGGAGAGTTACTTCAGAGATGAAACACTGTGAACAATGTTGTGGTATTGGTTAGATTGGATCATATCTCCTTGAAATCTGTCGTACAGTAGCACCCACCCTCCTCCCACATAAAACTGACTATTGTTAACTTATTTTGCACTTACGAGAGAAGACCCTCTCATGTCATAGTAATGCCAGCAGAACTGCTCCTGGCTTACACCTGTGCCAGTGGTGACAGAAACCAGCTTCTGAACTTTTATGACAGGTCCTAGCTGTAAAAAGGGGCATAAAGAATGGTGTTGTGGCTCATGGTATTTGGTTTGATGGTATACAGAGCCAGTGTTCTGGGTGCTCTTCTGAACTAGATGCTTAATGTATTTCTGACCTGGTATGGGCAGCTCACATAGATAACTCCTTCCAACACTTCAGATTCTCTTCCTTCTTTTCAGAGCAATGTATTTCTGAAGATGTATGACAGTCACCGACAACTTTTCCTGAGGGACTATTCCATGGCATGAATAATACAGTTGGGTGAACTCCCTTGCTGGCAGAACCATGACTGAGGATGGCAACCGCAGATTTGGAGATGATCTCAGAACAGAGAACCAGACTCTCACAACCTTCATCCATGGCGTCAGCACCACAGTAATCAATGCAGTCCCCAGCCTTATGTAGAAATATGCACATATAGAGATAGCAGCTCAGTCTAAATATCAGGTATACCAACTCAACGTATGGAAATAATAAACTAGTCCTACTCATACAGATAGCACTAAAAAAACGCCCACCACAAACCACACATCATGATCACCATCATGTCTGAGTCACTGCTGAGTTAAAAACATATCATTTTGCCATACACTTTCTATTAAATCACAGGTAATAAGAACATTAAATGACACACTGTTTACAAACACACACCTTTCATCACAGCACTTTAGTGAGCACTACACAAGCTTCAGAGAGCCGCTGGGAAGGTGGATGGTATAATTCCCATTTTATTAATCAAGAAAGTGAGGAGACATGACTTCTCCAGCATCAAACACACAGTAAGTGGTCTATCTAGTAAGACACTGAAAACCAACACTGCATTAGCTGATTTTTACATTTTTCTTTCCAAAATACAGGTCTCCATTTTGATCTCTTGCATAGTCTGATCCAAAGCCAACTGAAGCCTGTAGGAAAACACACATTTGATCCAAATCCTGTTAAGGTCCAACATTTTGTTGACTTCTTATGTATGAACAGTGAAGTATGAAGCCAAACAAGGGGCCATTTTACTACAGCTACATCAGACAACTGGGGCAGAAAATACACTATATGGAGGCACATACACATACCATGCTCCTTTCTGATTGAGCAAATATACACTTTTTCTACTTCCAGGCTCTCGTTTAAGAGACCGTATTATACTATACAACGAACAGGTTCTCTGGTTAACACACTTAAGTATGAAGTATTATTCAGTAAGGAAAGGCCTGTCCTGAAATCTGAAAACACCTTGCCTATTTACAAAGTAAAAATCAGCCAAGTGAGTAGAAACAGTAATATTCTATGTATCTTATTTACATACTTAAATTTGTGCAGTTCAGCTAAGTTCTACATGAAATCACAAGGAAAAAAAATGTTGTGTAATTATTTGTATTCATAGTGAAAACTCCATGATATGAAAAGATGAGAAGACATTCTTCATGGGCAAAAATCCCTCCCCTTACAAACCGAAAATGTACACAAGGAGATTAAGGTCTGCCTTACGGTTGTGCCAGAGCTGAAATGGAAAGGAAAAAGGATCAAAGCAAATTTAGGTTACTGAGAAAACGTCTCTTAAAAGCAGTATACACAAACACAGGAACCAGGTTCTGAGGGTCAGTGTATCTTTTCCTACATTCCATCCTATCCTCAACAATCTTGCAAGTTCCATAAAGACTAAGGTCCCAGAATTAAGGGTATCTGATTATTACTGTAAGACTTAGAAGAAGTATACACAGATAGGCGTAAACAATGTCTCAGTTTCTCAGGTGCTGGCTTGGATAGCTTCTCCATGGCTTCTACAGTGAAAGTTTTCAGGTAGAACCACACAATCTCCTGCCGCAGCCTTGGTCCATGGTTTCTGTGTTATTCACATGAAACCTAGAGCATATCAATTAATACACAAAATAGCAATAGTAAATGGTAGCATCCAGTGAAAGGAAGCTTACTGATGTTTCAGGATAGGAATTTTGTTTACTGTGTTATAAGTCCCAGAAACTTCAGGAAAAAAATCAGAATTTGGCTTAAAGCCCTCCCCAAGAAAGGATTCCTGGGGTTTCTCCAAGTTCTTCCTTTTCCTCTAAAGCAATTAGGATAACCTCACAGTACTCTATAAGTGATAATCACAATAACGACACTGCAGCCTGCAAGTATGCAGGTGGAAGGCACTGAGTGGAAAGAAGCCTTCCCATAGTCAGAAACACTTCCCACATAAAGCAACATTCATTAATTTGACATGCAATAACTAGCCTTTGTTTTGTCTGTGCATGAGAAAAAAGACGAGTGAGTGATTTCATGAGACTAATAAAAGCCACAATTGTAAAAGATCACAGAAAACAACCTAAATAGTATTTTCCTAATCAAAGTGTCAAGGCTCAATGAAGTAAATACAAATGACCTTTGATTCTTTTCTTGTTTAGAAGATCCACTCCACCCCATTTCTAAAGTAAAAGACTGGAATGGGAAAGCAAAATAAAACGAATAAAGGTCTATAGAACTGGGTGCTTTAAAAATGAACACAGTTATGTAACATGTGACAAACAATAACTAAATTGGATCAGCTTTTCCCTGAAAATTTCTAAGCTATGCTAATATTATAGCAACATTTGAGAAAGGGAATGAAAGGATGCTTTATGATTCTGCCAAAATACAGAGATTTTCATAGGGATAAAACTGAAAAACAACAAATGGCTAAAGAACAGGGTTAGTCCCTCTGTTGTGGCTGAAGAGTATCAGGGGATAAATCATGTTTTCAAATCTTTTTAGACAAATGCCATTATTTGTATTATCATGTATTATCATCATATTTGTCATTAGCATATTTCAGAGGCAATGTTACATAGAACTATTGCATTTTAGTAACCCAATGCTTTATTTACAAACATTTAATTCCACTTCTTCCAACAAATTTCCCTTTTATACAGACTACAAAAAGGAGAAGTCCCTCTTTCCTTTCAGGAAAATTGTTTGTACAAAACGATTAGAAGTAGACTTAAACAGCAGTCATTTCTATGATGAAGTATGTCAGCTGTTTGACAGCAGCAGAGTCTTATAGGACTGCTGAAATCTTAGTTGATAAGTGCTGTTTATTAACCCAAATGAAGCACGCTTTTCATCATGGGGATAAATGTTTGTGTTTTAACAGAGGACTCACCTTTCAACCGGTATAATACTTTTACAAGTATTAAAAGTAATTACACCTCTTCTGAAGTTCTGGAAAGGTACACTGATCACCATGAAGATACTGAGCACCTATCAGATACCTGATACCCTGGCACTTAGTTCTTCACTGCAAGTTCATATTGTAACAGCGTCCATGGCAATCCAGTCAGGAACATGGCCTTACTGCAGCACACAGTTTAAGGTAAACTGAAATAGGTATCTCTCAGAACAACAGTAAAGAAACTGCAAAAAAATGCAGGGTTTAGATTACACTGAAGTTCAGCCTCTGTTCCTCTGTCATCCAGGAATTTAAGGTCTTGACCCTCTACAGATGGATAGCCATGCAGGGGTATGCATGGCTACAATTTTTTTCTGAAAAATCAGTCCTGCCTCACCTCCTCCCCTTTCATGTTCCTGCCTTCTTGCCATCTCCCCTATGATACATGGCCCAGGTGTTTATACATCCCCTTGCAGGGAACTGTATGAGATTAAGACATAAACTGCAATAATTAAACAAACCACTGATTTTTCATCCCAATCAATTTCTCTGATTCCCTGCTTGGCCAAACAGCACAGGGAAGAGGACACCATAAGGAAAGGTCTGTGTGGAAAGCAGAGGATGAGACAGATGGAATAGGAAACCCGTGGGAGTATTTTTTCAGTCATGGCCACTTTAGTGAATCACAGTTCTTGCCATAATCATTTCAGAACTCCCAAACCTTTAAAGCAAGTGGGGAACTCCCTTTAGGTCAGGCAACTACCAAGGCTGAAGTTTGACAGAGTGACAGATCGCAGTGAAGCACGCAGTTCTGACATTCCCTTTGGATGCTGTTTTTTCTTGTTACACACCCACGTTCTTCCAGTTCTCTCCCTGGTTCACTGGCTTTTACTGCTCTGAGCTGTGGCTAGCATATGTGCAAGCACAGTCACTAACCCACATTCTAAGTACACAAACAGCCTCTGCTTTCAGTTATCAGGCCCTTGTGACCTGCTACATCCTTCCACCTCTAATAAAGCAAAGCCTTTATGAGTGAGCGTGCCTTGTTTCGCCAGCTGCTGTTACAATCATCGCTCTTGTAGACAGTTACCACACTGGCAGATTGGGTGGTTCAGCTTACTTACTGCGGCAGGAGTAGCAATAGAACCAGCTCACTAACGCTGCTTCTGCCAAAATCTTTCAGTCTGTGTATGGAGTCCTCACCACAACAGTGTGTGGTTGCTACACTTTAGTAGCATGCCTAGCGCAGCATTCACTGCAAGAGAGAACTATTATCCTTTATTTCTTTAAAAACAATATACAAAGGACAGGTGAAAGGAGCAAGAAAATTTTAACGGCCTTGAAGAAGAAGAGGAGATACAAATGAAAGTACATGGTGATTCTCTATGATAATACTCATTTGTGTCCTCCAGCTTGTTTCTGAAGATGAAATTTTGACTATGCTGCAGTCAGTAGGAGCTTTGATACTGCCTTCAAGAGAGCTAAAATTTTACTTTTACACTCTGAATACTCTCCTTTGACAAGACAATAAGAAGTTCTTATTAAACTATGGTTGAACTTCACAAATCTCTTTGTTCTGTTCAGCTTAATTCACTCCTAAATCTACATTCTGGCTTTTAAAAGCAATGGCACAATTAAGTAGACAGTGAGAGAGTTAAAATATGATTTCTTGCTCACTCCTACACTCTCAGAACATCCACACAATTTCCATACAAAAGCCTAAAACTAAGTCCACTGAACTCTGTTGAAGAAATGCCAGTCAGGTCATGTGAATAATACGGAACAGCAAAAGATCCACACACAAAAATGTGGTCTCAGACCTCATATCAGAGCCATAGTCTTCGCCTCTGTCTACCGATCAGACAGAGGACAGATCTTTCCGTACGAGGCAATACAATGGCTTATCCACTAGAAGCCAGCGGTTTATCCCCTACAACTTCAAGCGCCCCACTCTGCATGCTGTGGCCAAACTCAGTTTTATTTCTGGTCTAAATCATAGCTTTAGGAAACCATGTATGTGTTCTGCTTTAAGAAAAAAGTCTAAATCATATGTTCCATCTCAGTGACATTTCAATTAAAACCACTCATTTTCTTGTCCAGGGAAAGCATGCAAAGAAACAGAAATACAAAGACAGACTCCTGTTACGTACACTATGGTGGCAGAGACAAAAAACTAACTTCCTGCAAAAAACAGGACTTCCTGCAAGCGTAGATACTGAAAACCAGATGTAAGAAGGTCAGCTGACATCCATTCAGACCCTTTAGCCTTAGTCTGGCTTCTCCCACCAAAGCTCAAATTAACGTGGGGAGGGTAGACAGGGATGAAACGGGTTGGTGACACAGGGCCTCAGCAACTGTCCTAAGCGGCTCAGGATTTCAGAGATGTTTTCCAAAGCAAAGATCTGTAAGGAGGCTATGGCATCTTCAGTTGGTACACTGCACCCTTTCTAACAAACACTGGTAATTCTCAACAGGGACATGGTGATTTTCAGTTACAAAAAATTACCCTAACTCCATTGTCCTGGTTTCAGCTGAGAGGATTGATTTTTCTTCGTAGTAGCTAGTGTGGGGATATGTTTTGGATTTGTGCTGGAGACAGCACTGATAATATAGAGATGTTTTTGTTCTATGGACCTGTTGTTGAGCAGTGTTTACGCGGGGCCAAGGCCTTTTCTGCTCCTCGCACTGCCCTGCCAGCGGGACGGCTGGGGGTGCACAAGGAGTTGGGAGGGGACATAGACAGTACAGGTGACCCAAACGAGCCAAAGGGGCTATTCCATACCATGTGACATCATGCTCAGCATAAAAGGGGGCTAGCCGGGGAGGGGCAGCAGCAGCTTCAGGACGCGTGGCTCGGGGACAGTCCGGTTTCGGGGCAGGTCTGAGTGTGCGGTCTGAGTTGTACGGTCCTCGGGTGAGAAACTGCATTCTGTATCACCAGTTTCGTATACTCTGTTAAGTACTGTTTTGTTTTGTTTTGTCTTGTCTTCCCCTCTCCCTTTGCAATCCTAGTAAACTGTCCTTATACCAACCCACCAGGTCTTGTCTTTTTCCTTCCCATTCTCCTCCCCATCCCACTGGGGGGGGGCGGGGGGAAGTGAACAAGCGGCTGCGTGGTGCTCAGCTGCCGGCTGGGGTAAAACCACGACATCCATGTTACTGAGAGACAAAATTTGCCTAAAACCATATGGGAGTCAGTAATTGAGGTCAAGCCTGACCTACACAGCCCCTCAACTTGACTGCCAATAACTCAAAACTGAGTGGAATTGCTATGGGCACTAAACACTCCAGTAGGAGGACAGTGAAGGTAGCTTCAGTATTAACAAAGGGGAGACAGGATTTATTTGTCTTTATAAAGCAGGGCTGATCAAGACAAGGCAAAATGTATAGTTCTTTACAAATGGAGGAACATGAAAAAAAAGCGTGATAATTTAATTACAAATATCTTTCAACTATTTATACCATAAATCTAAAACCTTGTCCTGAAATGGAGCTCCAGCAGCTGTAGGACCCAGCCTATTGACTTTAAGCCACAGCTCTGCATGGTTATCAGAAAAGCTAACTGTATGCAAAAACAGAAGAAATCTTTGTTTCACATGGTTTGGATCAATTCAATATGGCAGGTAAGGAGAGTGACAGCAACTACAGCTGATTATGGACGTTTTCTAACTCACACCAAGGAGACATAAAGTCAAGGTATTTGTACATGTATCTTCTGAAGAATACTAAAGATTTCACAGATCTGAGATGATGATTTTGTAGGTGAACAGTCTAATGTACTGGTAGCCTGCAACCTGGCAGGTCATATTGTGCTTCAGCAGCACCCAGCCGCAAGGCATAGCCTCTGCAGTTGGTGGTGGGGTCATAAGTGTCTAATTGTGTGATCTATGCTTTGAAAATTCAGAGAAATAAATCACCCACCATGTTGATTTAGGTGTTGGTCTTAACTTGCAGGACTAACCTGACTTGATAACTGAAGAGATTTTTCTCCAGAGAACCATTCTGACCACCACCCTGCAACTTTATCATGTTCAACCTTGTCATTTGGTCAAAATGACCTACTATTACGCACAGGGGGAAAAACAGATAATCTGATAAATATATGCACACACACCCCCATAAACCAGCCTAGAAACAGAATAGCTGGGGTAAGGTAATCATCAGCACTGCAGAGCTCTAAATCAGCAGTCTTGCAGGACTCATTTTGAGAAAAAAAAACTGTTTTCTTTGCCACCTGTGATACCTGGAATATAATGAAAGCAAGTAAATGAAGTCAGAGATGTGATATATCAAAACTTAATATTGGAAAGAACACTGAGGATAGTAACTACATCTCCTTTCCAATTCATGATACAACTGTTGCTGTAACAAGGACTGTTCACCTGGTGAGAGTATAGGACAGAAAAAATGTGCTGTCTTTTAATGGAGTTTAGCAGATAGTAAGTATCCAGGAGCATATTACCTGGATAGCTCTGCACAGACCATAATGCACCAGCACTACAGGAGCAATGCACTAGCAATATGCTATAGGGAACAACTGTGGAACTGCTGCCTTCCCCCTACACAACAAAGAATAACTTTCCAGTTTATGATTCTACTTTACCTTTCTAGTGAACTAAACTACTTTCAAAGTCTTTTCTATATACTGCTTAACCCACACTGTGCTTCAGAAGGCATTTAACACAGCGAACAAAACTTCTACTCAAACTGATCTGGAAGGAGGGGTTCGGGTGTTTTTTAAATTAGTCCCTGCGGTAAGCACTTTATAGGCAGAAGTACAGTATTTGATTACTGTTTACAGTTTGTGGTCAGAGCAACTCTCCTCCAGCACTAGCTCTGAGATCAGGTTTTTGCATTCCCCTAAATCATTTTGCACTATGCAGTGCTCTGCTTCCAACCATGCACAAAAACCTCCTGTGACAGAGCTATAGAAATGAGACCTTAACATGTATAGAAAGAGGAAAACTTCCTTCACTGTAAGCTAAGGATCTCGCTTTTCAAACTAAGTTGCCCATAGCAGTGGCCAGTAAATACCCAATACTACAGAACGAAGGTAACAAAAACCGTTATTCATACAATATGCAAAAATGACCAGGAGGGACGGTTAAGATGGGTTCTTTCCCAACCGTTATAGCAAGCTGTTTACTCTGATGCAAAATAATTGAGCACTCCTTGTGGTCTGTGCAGCCATAGCTGCCAGCAAACACAGAAAACAGAGCTGACAATCTCTGGAAGGTGCCATTTGAAGGACTCTGCTTTGAACTACAGAGGTTTGCAACAGCCTGGCACTGCTCAGTTTAGCTCTAACTAAAAGTCAATTGTTGATTTTAATCAAAAATTGACTGTAAAGCTGGCACAGTTTGAAGGTGGGAGTTGTCAAGGTGGCTAAGCTTCCTCCTACAAAACAAGTTTGTACAGCATGTTTCCCACACTATTATTACTCCAACAATTTCTGACCAAGAAAAAAAGAAAACCCAACAGCTTCCTGTTTATACTTGTACACTTGTGTGTAGCACATGCTGTGACTCAAAAGGAAGGTCTCCATCTGTCTTAGGACCTGACCAGAGCAACACCATTAGAAACTTATTTGCTAGTGTAACTAAAATGTCAGTAGGGAGGTTCTATGGTGATTTAATGAACCCTGGAAACTTTAAGGCCACTTTCCACCATACCTCATCCCTTGGTCTCACATCTCCTACAGCACAAGTGGACAGGAGAGCTTTAGAGTGAACTGCTAAAAGGCACCCGAGTCCTGGCACTTTTTGCTAAGAGAGTATAGATGCTGGGGAACATGTTGCAGGAGAGGCTCTCTTATCAAAGAAACATTCAAACCAACAGGTGGTTGCAGCAGTGGGGGAATTCACAGCATCTTCACTGTATCACTAATACATCCATATAACCCATACACCAGTAAGATTCCTATTCCCTCAAAATAAGATTTTTGTAAGACTCACAGACTCACATAACCCTTAAGACATCAGAAGCAAAGGTTGGTTCAAAGTAATTACAGAAAAAAAAACCCACAAAAAACCACTAAACAAAAAAACCAAACCTAGATCACTGAAGAGAGAAAACAGGCTTTGTGAGATCAGAAGCAGGAAAGCCACCAAAATGTGTGGGGAAGTCATTGAAGTAAACAGCCCTGCACTATCTGCACTGAGACTCTGATTCTTCTTTTAACAGCTCACTCCCAGTTTCAGAATCTGAATATATGGCACTTCATATCCTGCTTCTGCACAACTGACTTGAAAGTATTCCCAGGAGGGCTGCAAGATACAAGTTTTGCAGATAATTTGGAGAACTTTACAAAAATCATAATTTGTACATTCAAGTTAATGGTACTTAACTGAAGAAAAACACCACCAAAGAATATCCTCCCAAAACATGACGTCGTTTGGTCATAGCGATTAGCATCTGAGGTTTCTACCCTACCCCAGCCATTTCCTCACTTTTGCAGAGTCTTCCAAATAGGAAGCACTTGGATCAACAATATGCTTTTCACCCATTCATCCAGACCGTGGCCTAGATGCCATACTCTGTCTTACATCTGAGAGTATCTGCTCTACTGCTCAATATCTCCGTGTCCAGGTTCTGTACCTCGTTCCCTCTCCTATTTCCTGTCAGAAACAGACATCCTGCAACAGCCAGAAGATAATGGCATCGAGATTTATTTTTTTCACTACATATTTAGCACTCCTACTACATGGCTTTATTATATTTATTTTAATATTTTAATTTATCCATTGACTTTTACAGAATCTTCAACAACACAGAATGCTGATTGTGTTCTCACAAATTTTAGCATGCGCAATTTATTTATTAATTGACATTAAGCCAAAGCAGCCTTAGATCTACTGCCCTTTAGAATGCTTTCATCATGCTAGTTGCTACATAAATAAATGGTTAGGAAATTGCATTGCTACCTTGCTATTCTTTATCCCATTTCAATCACATCTTTTGCCTCCCATGCATTCCATACATTATGGTTTTAATCCAGTCCCAAATTATTTGAGTAACCCAGCTGTATCACACACAATATCTACTATTAGAGACGCAGATGCCATCATAATTTTTGAGGCAGCAATCACCACAGATCCCAAGAGTACTCCCAAATAATAATACACCTACTCTCTGAAAAGTATGCCACCCAGGTGACCGACAAGACTGAATCCCTGTCCTAACACAGCGGGGACAGAAGTCTCAAGTTTTCTTTAGAAAAATGAGTAAGAACACAGGATGAAAAGCCACACAACCAGGTTTCTAAGCAAGCATTTTTTTTGAGGAAGTCATTGTCTTGCAGACCAGTACTCTGGCTCCAGCAAGACTTGAAACTTAGATTGTAGATATTTCTTCAGGAACCACCAATAATACCTAAGGAATACCAAGGTGCAAATCACTGGAGCTGCATCTGCAGATGCCATGATTACAACAAAGCAAATTGGATGGTAGTTAATAGACAGCTTCGCCCATACGCTGAAAACATGCATCTCAGCAATGCTGTAAGATCAAAGATTCAGAAATGCTTTCCCCTATTATTTTCTCTATAAGGAATTTCTATCCCTCCTAGTCTTCTCTTTGTTCCAAAATGTCCTCTTCATTTTCCTTGTGCTTTTTTGCTTTCTCCTCTTCTTCACTCTTCTACTTAGTGTTTTGCACAGTCATGTCCAGGAAATGCAAATGGCTTTGGTTTAAGTGCCAGCTAAAGAGCAATTTAGAAGACTGAGAGCAGGCACCAAAGCAAAGGCTGCTGGCTACATCCCATTTTGTCTCTAGAGTTTCTAACCCTACGTTCAACTATGGAAAACAATCAGGCAAATATACAAAGATGGTGTAACCCACCTACATTTGCTGCTTTTTATATCATCATGTGCAGACATGTTCAATTAAGTTATTGCATGTGTGTGGGACTGCATGCAATTAAAGAAGTATTCTTCTTGCGCACTTGCTGCTTTAAGAACAGGACAACATACTACAAGTTATACAGCCTGTAAGGCCAGAGTCTATCACTCAATTCTTCACTTGCTTGTTCTGAAACAAAACAAGATTAGCTCCATTTAAGTCAGAGTCAGACTGATGCAGCAAACCTGGGAATTCAAGATAAAATCCACTACTCTGATTCATTCTTTAATACACCTGCTTAAGCTGGCATGAAAAGTATGGTATAAGTAATATATAGAGAACATGATGACTATAAAGGAACATGATAAATATAGAAAAAAAACCTTCAAATACTGACTACACCAGTTATAATTACAATGGAATAATCTACTACTGCCAGGAAATCAAGATTTTCCAAAATCTGCTAAGCATCATCACTCTTCTGTTTCTTTCAGCTCCATCTTCTTTATTTTAAAAGAGATATGAACACTGGAACTATATTTTCCACTACTAAAAAAAAAAAAAAACAACCAAAACCCAACTAGTCAAAGCAACAGGCGAAACTGAAATGTTCGGAATATGGAAAAATAAAGACCTAAGTTGCAATGCAAGCATACATTTAGATTCAAATATATTTCAGTCACTGAATTGAACAGAAGGACTTAAGTTAAACTCACAACAGTAAAATGGTCATGCTGATATATTTCAACGTAACATAACAGATAACTTTCGGAAGTCCATCCAGACCTCTCTAAAGGCTTAACTGAGATTTACTTTATTATAAACATACTGATAAGTCTTGAGAACATAATAAAAATTTAGGGGTGCTTCTGAAATTGTGTAGGCCCCATGTAAACTGTAGTATTCAAAAGTCCAATGTAATTTAGTAAAGCAGATTACATCTACAGAGAGTTACGTAGATGTAATATATAGCTGTTTTGCCCTAGAGACATGTAACAGGTTCCCTTCATATTCTATACATTTCCTTCAAAGCTTGTACATTTGACGTAACTTCCAGGTCTTCCAGAGACACACCTGTGGAAACAGAATATAACCCTTAATTTCTAATACACAGGTACCTATCCAACATCCTTAAGAGAAATCACATAATACCCTGCAAAACTCCACAGAACAGAGGCCATCTATGGTACACTGGACACACAAAACTTTTGCTTGTTGACAGAGGTCTTTGGATATATTGACTCATATTTCATCTGTGTAGCAGAGATACTGTATCCAGACTGTGAAACTGCATACTCTGTACCTGAACTGTGCCTTGCACAAAAGGGATTTCAACATACAGTTGCTAAAGGGTAAGGGGTAACCTTATATGCTCGCTTCTGATCTGTCACATCCCTTTGTCATTAAGACTGTTAGATAATTGCATTTTATTCCAGTATCAGGCAGATGTTACAGAACAGCTTTACTGAAAAAACGCAGGAAACATTATGTAAAATATTATGCTTCTTGTCTGCTTAAGAATTCATAATTTTTTGGTTTCTAAGACATTATAAGATGAACACAATTAGTCTAGGGTACAGATGGTGCACTGCTGTACTACTGTTCATATGAGCATTAAAAGATGAGACTTTGCTGGAACAGATTCCAAGAGTGCAGGCAGCAACCCAAACAAGTGAATTGGTTCAGCTGCACTTTTTTTGTGTGAAGGTATAATAAAATGGACTGAGGAAAGGGGACTGCTATGGGGAATACAAGGAATCAACTCATTCTTTCATGCCTCAGTATCCCTGAAAATGAAAACAATCCCTGCTGTTACCCTACTGTCTATTTTGAGTTGAAACACTAGCACAGAATGAGCTTCAGAAATAAAATTTCAGTATAAAGACATTCTCATCTAAGCTATACTTGCTCTAAGCAGACTAAGAACTGAGGCATGCTTTGCTTCCCCAAGATGGAGGTAAAAAGTAGCACAGAATAGCACAAAATTATCCTGTAAAGACTTAAATTTACCTCACAATCAAATTGACAGCTTCTTAAAGTAAAGCAGCAAATTTTTTTTGTGGGTAAACATGTACTCACGTAAGTTCAAATTTCAAATATAGTCTGCAAAAACTGACATGGAAACTGAGTGTCAGCCCTTCTCTGCTATTGTACCCACATGCATTCACTCATGTTTACAGACCTGAAACATCTATCTGCTAGTAGTGCAGTACATTAGTTCCAGAAGAAAACTATGATGATGACCCTGTGGAGGATCAGTAGTAATAGTCCCTTTTAACTATTTTTGTTCAAGGAAGAAACCACCTCTGGAAATACTGTCCCTGTCAATCTTGAGATGCAATGGGATGTTAAAAGGGCTCCTGACTTACGAAGCTTCAAGAGCCAACTCTTTGTAAGGATTTAACATTTCAGAAAATGGACTAGCAATTGCTCCTTTCTATAATATTGTACTAAACCAGCCTAGTCATGGTAATTCTATCTCCTTTCTACTTAAGTGGTAAGAGAGTAGTCTGGAGGGCCAACAAAGATATGGCCTTTCAACATGAAAAATCATGGCAAAAATATACTTTCAGCTGATCTGATTTTTTGGTGTGCTTCCCATCAAGTGTTTTTGAAAATAAATTTTGGAATTTAAGAGTCCTAGACATGTTTGAAAAATAACTTTCACATCACATGAACCCCTGTATATTCCTTCCTTTAGTTTAACTAATAAAACAAGACTGACCTGTCTAAAGAGCAGCTTAGGTTTGATCATTAAAAACAGTACAGATTGTGCTGAATTTAATACTAATGTCTGATATTGTTACTGCAGAAATATAAACACAGCATTCAGGACATAATTGGAACCCACAATTTAGAAGTGACAGGGCAATATGAATAACGCAATACTGCAATATCTATCATCTTAATTTACTGCACTGCTGAGCAAAAGCCTAGATTAAGAGCAATTAATGGCCCAGCCTTAGAAATGTAATAATTACAAATAATAACGAGCAACTCCACCTTTCTGGCCCAAATGTCAGATTATATAACATAATAAACAATCACATATATTAAATAAGTGCATGAAAAAAGTTCTTAAGCAACTGCAGCAACTCTGAGTTATCTATCAGTAGCTTATTAAGTAGGAAACCTGGAGAAGGGCGAGTAAGGCAACTGTGCCTCTGGACATTGCCTAAACTGGGCTAAATTCTGAAAGGGCTTAGGACTGAACAAATTTTGACTGTATAATTTACAGGGACAACACAATTCCAGCCAGGGAGACAATTTCATAGTGAGCACAGCCTGATTACCTAGGCCATCTGAGCTAGCCAGCACTGACACTTCATCACTGCACACCCAGGACACAGAAACGTGTTGGCTTTGTGGTTACCAGCCCAGACCAGTCCTCAAAGTGTTGCTACACTATGCTTCTCAGAGCACGAAAACTGGGGAGCCCTTCTGGCCCTTTTGGGGCACTCTACTCCAGCAGTACGCTCAGGCTAATCAGTGCTCCCATACCGCAGAACACTGGTGGCTCTGGCATAGATAAACACAGTAGTCCAGCAGGAGTAAGTGCCACTGCCATGACTGACAACATGGCAAAAGTTAAAGCTTTCAGGTAAGCTGTGTGGGTTATTGTCATAGCAAAGTACATAAACTCCAGGAATTTATTTCTTCTGGAATGAGGTATAGGGTAGTAGTAAGATACAGAGGAGTTACAGTTAGAACCTTCAGGAAGGGAATCATCTGTTCAAATGTAGGTAGTTCCATTGCAGATTTTGGCACATTTGGTTCTTTTCTAGACTCCCACCGTAGTTAATGACCAGAAATGCATTTCAGTGATATGACTCATCTCATCCTAGATACGTAAAATACATTAGATGCATCAAACTTAAAAATGGTCATCTGTCTCCTTTGACAATAAAGGTAGTCTAAGGTAGTGAGCCCAGTGCAAGTCTTACAGTGTAAGCTGGAAGTTGCAGATCCCATCCTTAACATCCCGTCACGTCATCACTAGCACATCATTAGATTATGGGTATGCTCCTTTGCCTATTTTTCTTCTACTTTCTTAGTAGAAGCACCATAATGCTTATATGTAAAACACAGTTTCATTGATACACCCAAGGAAAGCACTGTGTGATTCTCTGATGCAAGCTATTTTTAGAAATGAATAATTATCATGTAAATATTGTATTGGGTCTTCACGAAAAAGACAGAGTAATACTTCTCTATTGAATTTTCATACAGCAGTGTACAAGTGTTTCCCATGGCAGATTATATTACTGCAATAGATTATGAGACCTAATATTCTCATATATAGATGACTTATGGTTTTAATGCAGCCACTGGTGTCCTCACGCACAACGCACTGAAACTTCAAGGTTACTCTTTCCAGACTTAGTCCTCTTTAACACAAGGCAATTCTATTGACTCAAATTGACTACTAAATTCAAATGGTCTTACGTGGCCTCCACCCATACCCTTACAAATACAGTCTCCTTCCAGTCACCTTATTTTATTTTTGTTGTATTGAATAGGTTGCCATGAGGCACTGGGCATTACATTCAAAGGCTGTAACCAGTTGAATTCAGACTCTCAAAGCTAAATATCTAATAAATCATATGCAGTCCCTATTATCATATGAAGCCTTCTACTACAGCATAAATTAATCCCTTATACCTATGTTGCTTTCTTTTAGAAGACCTCAAGCTATGACCATCTTTTAATCCTAACTAGTTCCTAGATGAGAACAGTGTGATGCCAGACTTCGGAAAATAGAAGCTGTATGGGTGATGACTGGCACAGCTCTCTCTCCAGGTGTTTATTTATATGGTAAATTCTCTTTTGTTACCAAGTTAGTTTACAGTACAATGCAGAAGACACTACCTGGAAAACAGGGTATCAGTTAATGAGGTCATCAAAGCAGACTCTCATCCATCATCCCATCTGGATTTTGCAGCCTGTCTCAATGGAAAGCAGCCAGCCTTGAAAATTTTGGAGTCTGGCTCTGCAGCAAACCTGTCTGAGTGGGAGTGCTGGGTTACACAGGCTTTTCCTAGCTCACGCTCCAGTTTTACTAGCAAGAGATGGATCATTAATAACATTAGTTGCAATTCAGCCTAAAAAAAGTGACCTGGAACTTGCATTTAAATGATTGTATTTTGTAAAGCAGCACACAGCAGGTCTCAAGATTGTCTAAAGCAAAAAGTAGAAGCAAAGTTCTGTTTCTTCCAAATTCCTCATAAAAGAGAGAGAAAAAGCTGCCTAGATAGGCAGTCAGGAAGGAATGCAAAATTCCCAAGGATTTTGCAAATAAAAAACTTTTGCTAATTTTTCTGCTCTCAGTACACTAAGGGAGTTAAATCATGCATCCTCTGTGCTGTGCACTACAGAGATCAGCCATGTTGTTTAGCAGGTCATTCTGTTCTTTTCCTCCATCACCAGAGACAAGAAGCTGCAGCAGAGGGCTTTTCAGCCTAAGAATTTTTGTTGCAAGACAAGGTCTCTCTATTAAAGTTATTGTCAAATCAAGATTTTGTTCAGGGATTATAGTGGAATGCCATCTATGTGCTTTACATTACATTTTAGGACTCTTTATCCCCTACATACCCCTGGAAGCACACTGCCCGTGCAATCAGCCACATTTGATGACACTGTAGAAACCAGTAAATTGCTACCACAAAGCACTAGAAAAAGGAGGTGCGAATCCTACGCTGGCAAACATAATGAGCTGTACAACCCAAGAGGAATTTTCCTTCTTTATAATTCTTTAAAGGCCATTAATATAATCAAGTTGTCTTTATCAGTATAATAAACAAAAAGAAATCAGATTAGAAAAGCTACTTTATTTTAATAGTGAAAGGCCTGGTTTTCAAATGGCCGCTTCTCCCTGCTCTAAGATATAACCACAAAATTCTTATCAAAACCAATCTCACTCTCTTCTGTAAAATACTGTCTCCTCAATAAAATAAAAGCAGATGAAAGCAAAAAACATGAGAGCAAGCCATTTGTCCAAGGTCACATAGCAGGCCAATAGCAGACCAAGGAAGAAAACCACAGTTGCCTCATTCGGAGTTGCCATCTGTTTGTAAAGCTAGACTCCAAACACATTCTTGAAGCAGGCTTTGGCACCTCTGTTTAACTCAGCTTGAACCTGCTTGATGAAACAACCTGTGTCCCAATTTCCACTGGATAGCAGAGTCCTCTGTATCTAGTAGATTCACACTGGAAATTAAGTAAGTCTGGACTTTGAGATGTCAGAAAAATGGGTAGCACAAATTTGGTATCTTCTTATGCCTCAGAAAGTTTCTACTCTGACGTAGTAGGAAATTGCACTACTCAGAGTCTCAATGTCATTAAACTAGAATAGGCATGGTCATGATTATTAAACTAGCATGTTCAAGCTGCAAGCAGAGCAGGAAATAGAAGTGGAAGATGCCAGCTCAAGCTATTGGAAAAGTATGGACATGACTCCTTAGAATTTTTGGGACAGATGGAAGAGCAGAGGATGAATTTACTTTACTTTATGAGTTCACCTTTGTCTCCTGCATGTAGTCGAGTCTTTCATCTAACTGCTGGATACTCACCTCTTCTTCACTATCTTCTTAGCTCTGGAAACTGTACCACTTTTCAAAGGAATAGCAATATTTTAGACTGAAGACCTTTGTAAGGCATTGCCTAAGGGTGCTGTCTGAAAACATTAAGTTCTGAGGAGGAAAAAGAAAAATGGTATCAAGGGGCAAACTTAGTTGATGAGAGAAAATGCAAAACCTCTTGAGGTTCTGAGGCCCAGCATCTTCCCCCACATCTAGCACATGTGTCCATCAGTCTATGATCAATGGAAAACAGTTGCTTATGCACCCTGAGACACCTAGAGTAAAGGCTTCTATATGAACTTATTCAGGTGATTTCTGTACACCTCCAACTTGTGTATGGGTTCGGACTCTACCTCAGTGAATCGTATTCTGGAACCAAGTGCTTTGGATCAGGGGAACAAAATGCATTGCCTCCAAACTGAATTATCACTATCCCACTGAAGGAAAAAATCAGGCCTCCATTTGCTAATAACACTTCTGGTGCTGACAACTACAACAAAATTAAGGAAAAAATACTTTAATTCAGGAAATTACTTAGTTCAAGACCCCATTAGAAAGATCATCCATTATATTTATAAAGATATTACTTATAAGGGTATATATTACTTACAAGGACATTCCTTGCAAGACATTAAACTCCTTAGAAACAGCTAACTATTGATCTCCTCTGCTCAAGATCCAAAGGTCTATGTGAGTATTCCATCCCAACTCTCTTTACAGAGAAGCAAAGACTCAATCCTTCAGCCCAAATTCTGTCCAGAAAAAAGAATGTCAGTGCTAAGCTGTTGAGAGTTCTCTTTTCTCCTTATCCCATGTTGGCAGAGAATAGGTGCATCATAACATTATTAGTTGGTTGGTAGGCAACAGCAGTTGTCAACACCCTTCCTGTGGAGCATTTTAAATTAAGCTACAGGGAAAAAAATTCAGAAACAAACAACAAACCATTCACCAAGTTCACGAATGGACTCTCTTTGTGGATGAAATAACATTTCTACAAAGTAAAGGTGGCCCAAAACAAGGAGACAAGATGAGTAGAAAAAGCCATAAAGCCAGAACCACACTTTCCATCCACTTCTCAAAATAATCTTTAATTTTTAAAAAATTGGAAATAACACAAGGAAAACCTCACCCTTTTAGCACCACAGAAATTTGATGCAGGTTACCAGGAATTTACTTCTCTTCATCACCTTGCCAAGACACAAGAGTTTGTAGACAGAAAATGTGTTGTTAGTAATCAGAATCGTGCAAGTACTTTTTTTCCTTTGATGTGGACGGCCCAGCTGACAGGGCAAGGATTTTTTAACAGCAGTTCCAAATTGGTCAATCCAGCCTACAGCTGTCCTGGTTGCCTGGGACTTAAATACTGGTAAAAAATAAAGGCATCTTTCTAGCAGTCACAGCAAAGGAAGAAATAAGTAAAGGAGAAGAGATATAAATACCAATACTGCTCTCTCTTCTCACCTCTCAGACAATGTACTTACTGGGTTGTCCTTTTGCCTGTCATCACTAACAGAATATCACTAAGTGGGAACTGTCTGTCAAAAATTGCTCCTATTCAGCTTCATTCCTAAGAGTTACGAAAGACTTTGGACTGTGGTGGAATTCCAGACCCACACAAATCCTATCCTACCAAATGAGCCATCTGCAGTGCAAACCCAAACCCTGCTCCGTTTACACCAGGGTCAATCCAGTCTGAAAAAAGATCATACTCCATTCTTGTTATAAGAACACTTCAGCAGTCTAGAACATTACTACATACAGCACTAGGTTAAACTGAAACCTGTTCTGAGCTCAGACACGTATTAAAAGAATCTCTTATTTCATAAAATTAATTATATCCCATTTTACCTCCTCTTCTAATGGATGAATTGTGAACAGAAAAATAGGTGTGGTACTAACTGCACAGTAGCAGACAAGGCTTTTATTTCAAATAGAGGCTTTCAGGCCCAGAAGTGCCTGTTTCAATTAAAAAATGCAGGACAACCAGAATTATTTTAGATTTTAAGCAATGGCATAAGAAGCAAGGACTGTAGTGTGGAGACTTTCTGCTCTTCTCCACCAGAAAGCTGGTCTGTTACTTTCTCAACTGTATCTACTGAATTAAAGTAATTCTCTTCCCTGGTCCTTAAACTATGATGGTATAAAGAATGATGCCACTGCTGCAAGAGTTTTTCTTACAGAACATTTCTAGTTTATTATTTTGACTTGATGTAGCATCATAGGTAATCAAAACTGGCACACCTGCCAAAACATCTCAGTTTTAGGTGTATCTCAGGGGTTTGCATTCTAACATCTTGTGGTTTGGGACCTGCAAGAGAAATTTCAGTTGCTTCACCTTTTCAGTACAGAGGTGTCGCAAAACAGATAAATCCTGCTGCATAAACAGCAGCCCAAGGGCATATTCATAACAAAAACGTTTAGCCCCTTCAGTATGTTGTTACATGGTAGGTGTGTGTTTTACATCTGACAATAAAATCCTGTTATTGTTTTGAATTCCTCTCTCTCCTCATTAGTGCTAAGATTTTGCTATATATCGCTACAAAAGCAACAGAGGCATTTAGGAAAGAAGCTTTAGGAGAGTTTGCATCTCTCAGGGTGTCCAGGTCAGGTTATTTGTCAGTCAGTAGGACTACTGGACTAAAAGGGGACTCATTCACTGAGCCCAGTTTTAGTTTTGCCAGGAAATCATCAATCTCTCCAGAATCTTGCTAATCTGTTAGAAATAGGTAGGGGTTTGGGGCCCACAGCTGCTTTCTGCAATGCTGATACAAATCCATACAGCTAATCTGAATTACGGTTCACAGAAGGTGACTGCTAGGCCTCTGGAGTGAGGCTGTAGCTGTCTGGTCAGTGTCAATCACTGTGCAATTGGGATGAGTAAGTTTATAGCACTGCAGGCTGTTGTAGCAGTTTACCACAGTATCTCTCTTTGCCTAACAGGCAAGTGTACATACAGAAACCCAACCACCTACACTTTTTATTCTGTCAAGGGTTTTAAAGCTGTCGCTCCTATAGGCTTTGAAATAAGCTTTACAGTGAAGTGGTTCATAGTTTCAGCACATCAAAAGTTACTGTGTTCAGATGCTGTCCAAAACACTGATCTGTCATGCACGAGCCTGCTCAGCTGCCTGTTGTGTGTGCTGAGTAATTTCAAAATAAGCATCGGTGCCAAAAGCCTAGACCACTTACTACCTGCACTACATTAAAAGGCACATGTGCCAATTCACTCATTCCAGAAGCTGTCCCTCCCATATAGTCCAAACAATTTCTTATTGAGCAAAGACTGAGAAAGGGCTTAGGAAACCCACCTAGCTCTTCTACAGATGGACTTCTGCAAAATCCTAAGTAGCAAAACGCACAGTACAAACAGTTTTTCACTCTGGAGTCACAATCTGCACAGCAAATGAACTGAGTATCACTGGATTCATTGGGGTTTTTCAAGCAGGATATCTGAACTCTTTCTGATGTAGTGTTAAGTGTGAGAATGGATGATACCACAAACACTCCTATGCACACAGCACACAGGGAACAGATACAGTCATATTTTCATGGAGCAATACAAGCTGTTCCCAACTTGGAATCTGCCCCGCTGCAGGAACCTATGTGATCATACATTCCTGTCATGACTTAAGAGAACCTTCGACAACAACTTTGTTACTTGATAATCCATCAACCACAGAAAGAAGTCTCTGTGACCATTTAACATTTAATCCTTTAGCCAAGATAATTAGCAAGGCAGGTTGTTAGAACTGGTATTGACCATTTGCATGATGTGACCATCTCCCCAGTGGAAACAAAGCTAATCTGAAACACTAACATTTACCTGGGGGGGGGGGAAACAAAACAAAACCACACCCAACAAATAAGCAGAAGCTGACATGGTTATTACTCCTGTTGTCAAATCAAGTCAATGTCAATACTCTCTGTCCTCACCTTATTTCATATGTGTTCACAAAAAGTTCACTGCAACTACACTTGACAATAATGCTTAATTTCAAAGACATACAATCTATGTGTGTTACTAACTTTTAACAACTTTTTAAGGGAAAATATATAATTATATCTCTATCACACTTCTCAGACAATTTCCTACTACACAATCCAACTGTTTTGCTTCCCACAATAACTTTCCAAACCATCATCCAGCTTCAATGATGTCTGAAACAGCAGTTCAAACCTCAAAAATACTGTCCCCCAGAGTTCACAAAATCAGCAGCTGGACAGGGATAAAAACAAACCTACTGCCCTCACTAAGGAAAAAACTAATCATTCAGCAGATGTGGAGTTGAAAATTATTTACAGTACGTCCTCTGTCTTACCTTCTGAAAGCTTTGACAGAACATGAGGAGAAGGAGTTGGAGAACTGAGTGAAAGGAGGTCAGAAACCAGGCTTCATTAGTTAATGAAATAAAATTTTAAAAATTATAAACACACCTGCCACATATAGTTAAGTCTTCACCTCACCATGTCTGGGCAATTCTGCAACACTACTCAGTTAGCAGTCTTCCTACAGTCATACTGCATTTTTCAAGACATTTCTCACAAGCAAACTGCCATGCTGAAATAAAAAGGATTTGTCAGCAACACAAAGAAATTTTCATTACATCAGAACAGTAGTTGCCCTCCACACTCAATATAAGTTACTAGAATTACTCTGTTATTTGTTATTATGAGGATGATACAGGATAGCCTACAGAATCACTGTATGCATATATTGCAAAGTAGAATAATATTAATGCCCATTCGTAGCCTCTAAAACTCACACAGGCTAACATACAACACAGACTGATTTTTATCTGGCATCAGCTCTGTAAGAGAGAGGTCTGTAGCACATAGTAGTCAGAAATCTCAGGTTAAATTGGTAAGGTTCTTAGTTTTTTTATTAGTTTGGTTTTAAATGGTTTTGCTTTGTTCTACATTCTGCAGCCAGTCTCAGGACCAAGTCCGAGAAATGAGGACCTGAGACACTTTGCAATATGGCTAATGCTTCCCTCTGCCACAAAATGGGACTTGTGGATGTGACAGAGAGACAAGATCATATAACTACTTCAGGTTGCCTTCTACACAGCACAGGCTTCTAAACTCAGAATATCAGGTTTCCAGTGTCCTACTGTCACATCTGCTTGTCAAGAGGTCTGAAGGCAAAAAGACCTGATCCAAATTATTGGCATCACGCTAAAAGCTAAGATTTTTTTTTTTTCCCCTCAGAGGCCTTCCCATGGGAAATCAGCAAGATCAGATCATCCAAGCCTAAATATACCATCTCAGGCAATCTGAAGGCTGCCTGCTGATGAAAGCAGGTCCTGCTCCCATGCTCATAGCCATGTTCTGGTTGTCCCTATGTGCTCACACCAGCTCTACTCTGATTAGCCAGTTCAAGGTAGAAATGCAGACAAAAAAAATGGCCTCCCCACCCCCCCTCAGAGAAAGGGAAGGGGATCAGCTTTTCAGTCACAGTAGTTTCCCAAGCTGAAAAAGTCCTAAGGCCAAACAGGAGAGAAACAGGACTAGCTCTTTGGGTAGGAGCTAACTATTAGATCAGTCTGGCTGTGTGTGGTAAACTTCACCCTAAGCTCCACATCATCTGTGCCCTATTAGAGCCTTGCTCCCAAGAGTAATTTGACTGACAAGGATCTGAAAAAAACACGTGAAACATTTCCTCAGCAGTTGGGGGTAAACAAGTTGGCTGGGTGGAGCTTTCCCTATTATGTTTATTGGATTCTGTGATTCAGGCCTAAGGGTTTTTGACATCTGAGAGGAGAAATACAGTGATGTTTGCACTCTTCCCAGAAAGAAAGACACACAGCTCAGCAGGAACGCCAAGTGAGTCTCTCTCCTGGAATCTAGTCCGGCACTTTGGTTTCTTATTTTACCACACAAACACACAATTTTAACAAGACCACCACTGACTAGTCCAAGTGAGAAAGCATTACAAACTTTCTATCTCGTATCATTGTGGAGATGCTCTCTTCATTGCTGTTTTATTGGCTGCCAAGATGACCTTTTTACAGACAGATGAACAATAATGCTAGTCTGTTTATTACAACTGATTGCAAGCAGATGAGAACACTAGAGTCACAAAAATCTAACACAAAGAGTTTAACAGTGCAGCCAGTTGGAAACTCCCTTGGAAAGCCAAACAGCCTTTGTAGGCTATACCACCTCTGTTTATCTGGTAGGCTATGAAATCTACATTTTCTCCACAGCAGATACTCCAATAAAGACCACTCTTTTCTTCTTACCCCTGCAAAGCGTTCCTTACTTATACAGCCCTCAATAACATAAATGAGGTGAGATGGGTACTTTATAAGCACTTAGATGAGTCTGTGGATTTCCTACTGGAATTGGTGGTCCCTGGCTGAGAGAAAATGATCATAATTTGTTAGGGTGGGCAGAATACAGCAGCCCAACAGAGGTGAGGCTGCCACAACTCCATGCCACCAGTTCCAACCAGTAGCGAGGTTGAGTGTGCATTCCCAGCAGGCACACACACGCAAACACATGTGCAGCACATATTCACATACACATGACCAGATATACACAGGCAGACACACAGAGCAGTCACATGAATACCAACAGCTTCTTCCTGTCTCTCTCTTTTGCTGAGCATGGTGGAGGTCTGCTAATGGGGATATATATGTATACACATACAAACCTAGTTAATCTCTCTAGCAGCTGGGCTCAGACACATCATCTGCGCTGTAGCTGTCCCTGGATCCTGGCACCAGGACATGCAGGCCACCAAGTCTTCAGCCCCACTCCACTTGCCGGTACGGACCCCCTCACACAGGCATGTGCACACACATACAGAGCTCCACAGCAGATGAGCAGGACTCCCTTGGTTCCTCCAACAGCCAGCCCCTTGCGTGGTGTCACCCTCAGAGACAGACACACACATGGCTCTCAGACCTTACTATCCACTCACTGAATAGCTTGATAGCACTCATGCGCTCTATCACATACCCTCACTCACTGCAGTTCACTGGCACTACGGACACACAGATCTCAGACCCCTGGTCCCAGTCCAGCTGCTGGCACTTAAGTCCACTCATTCTGGTCTCTCCAGTTGCTGGTACCAATGACACATGGGCCCTCCGACTTGTGGTCTGACTCTAGGTGCTGGCACTTAGACCCTATACTCACACACACCTACAGAATAAAGTCCCTCATCCAGGAAAATACTTAGAAACAGTTTATTAAGAAGAGAGGACATACTGCTGTTCAGGCACAGGGCACAACCAGAGAAATGTATTGACCAGCTGCTGTTTACATATGAGCAGTCCTTTTTATCACTTCATCCCTCTATTTTCACATGCTTGTTCCTTCCCAAAACACCCAGATCCATCCCTTTCCCTACCTTTGGTTCTTGCCCTAAACATCCCGTAATTGTGTAATCCAAAAATGCTCTTCCTCTGCATCCATAATGTGTTCCCTACCTCGAGGCAGCAACCCCCAGGAAGGCCGTAAGGTGCTTCAGCATTGATTCATCTTGATGCATTTCTCTCCCAGGCCATGGGGGTAAGGCTCCCCCAGGACAATCCCAGAAGGGCCCCTTCCTCTGAGTCCTTAATTTGGGTTCCTGCCTGCCACTGTGCCCCTGTGCTCCTTGGTGGTTTGTGGAGATGGGCTTTTCTTGCGCTGATGGCTCCTGTGATGGGGCTAGGAGCAGCCAGGGCAAGTGTTATTGAGGCTCCCCCACCTGCCAATGTCTCAGTGCTACATTGTGGGGTGCAGGCAAGTTTCTAATCACATAAACTAACAGAGTTTATCACCATTACTTTTTAAGCAAGCAAGCAGAGCAATATTGAGTGAAGACAACCCAGAAATTAAAGTAGCCTCTCTCTCAGAAACTGGGATCATCTAGGTTCAAAACTGATTTGCATTTATCAGGCCTCAGCCTTTTTTTTTTTCCTTCCCTTTTTTTCAGCATTTCTCACAATGCTTCCAACTAGACAACCTTGACTTAGAGCCTGGGTAAAGCTGTGTAACACTCCCAAGGTATGTAGTAACTACGTATATCTACCTTGTAAAGATGCAGTTAAAATACAGGTAAGCTAAAAGACACTTTGAACCTAGGCATCACCTAGGTGAATTAAGATCTGGGATCTCTGTTCCATTCAGTTGACTCCTAATCCTTTGTACTAGACCCGTTGCTTCAGCTTTAACCTCTGATTTCTGTTTTCAGCTCCCACCTGAGCCACAAAATTTTCACGCCCTCAGCTGCTTTGGCACAAAACGGGATCCACAGTCGAAGAAAAATTCTTTAGTCTTAACTGAAGCATGACAGCCTATGTGAGTACAAGAAGTTATTTTGATGCTCACACTTGCTACAGACATACAAAATCTGTAATGGAGTGATTGTTTAATTATTATTATTACTGAAAACAAAACAAAAAAACTGCAACAAACATATTCTGTCTCCTCAGAGAAAAAAATGGTTATTCCAGTGATTCTGGATCCCTTGACCAAACTCCAGAGAGTTGCTTAAGACGAAAGAATGTAATGCAAAGCTTAGAAAGACCTGAAGCACTGAAAAGCATAGATTCATAGTTTCCAATTTGCTCATTCAAGCCATTCTTCTAATTCCTGCAAGGAAAGTACTTCCATGTTTGCAGGAACCACCAGCAATGGGTTAAGAAAGGGTTAAATCTACCATAGCCTTCTTGATTCTCTGACCAGTCTTTCAAACAGGAAACCATCCTCTCCACAATTTCATTCATAAATTAACTTCTCTTAAGATCTTGGGGTATTGATAATTTATGACAATATTACAATATTACTACAGCATTAGCATCAGCAGTAGCAAAACAAGACAAATAACCACAGGAGCATTAATATATTAGTAGGGTCCCAGTGTGTAACTGCTGAAGTCATCCTGTGGCTTGCTAAAGAAACTGCTTATCCATAGCAATCTTTCAGTCTGTCACATAATAACTGGTCCTCCCAAGCACCAACAGGATTTTTTTTTTCTTTTTTTTTTTTACAAAATACTTTCTAATCTCAAGAGCATCCAGGAGTTCCTTTGCTGCTTACATCAAACATTCCTGAGCCTCAACATTTGCCATATTCTTTTTCAAATACCCCTGTAATTATGCAGGCTGAATTATATAAGGGCATGTGCCCTGGCTTTCTAAACTCCATACACTTCAGTGACCAAATCACTTCCGTTCACATATAGATTTAGCAATCCTTAAAGATTCCCACAAGAAGAGAAGCAAATGTGTCTGCTAAATGCCTTGTAACTTTTGCTTAACTTAATATTCAACCTAGTTTTCCTTTTCAATCATGGGTTCTCATTGTGAGTTCTCATATTGTGATTACAGGAACCAGTTAAAGGAGCTGGTACCGCACTAGAGGAAGCCAACAGTACCTAGAAACATGGGACTTTGCTACTGCAGCTTCAGGACCAACCAACCACTTTCATTTCAAACTACAGTGCTTATGTAGCATGATCTCAGAACTGTCATCACAAAAGCCTCAGACTGTTTGGGGCACTTACAATTAACATGCTGATGGCTACCTGCAGTCCTACTACAAACCAGGCCAAAGACTTGATATTCCGAGAAGTACATGGCCAGCCATGGGAAGACACGTTCCAGCATTACACTCGCTAGGCTTGTACAGAAGATAGAACATTTTGCTAGCAACACAAGTAAATTCTGTCTCCCTGAGAGCTTGTCTTCACAGGAAAAGGCTTTAGAACAGAAGTTTTCTTACTCTGAAATGTAAGGAATTCCTCTTCTTTACAGCTCTAAAAATTTAGGCTGATTCATCAAGGGATGAAGTAGAAGAAAGCTCCTCTGAGCAGCAAACTGTCAGAGATTTTTGAGAAAAAGGCATCTGTCTTAAGAGTTGTACATACTTCTTTTTTTGCCAACATAGTGATAGCAACGTATGCCCCTAGTGAACCAATGCTTGTATCAACAACAGGGTTATTTTCTAATAAAATTTACCCACTCCCCAAACAAAACAATTTGTTCTACCAAAAAAGACAGTTGTTTTTAAATTAATAAAATTATATCATGCTTAGAGCACATATCTGCATATCTGTTAGCTGAGGATGTGATTGTTTTTCACAATCTTTGCCAACTTAAGCATAAAAATAGAATTTCTCAGTATAAAGCAAGACTGACTGTTTTAGTAAGACTGTAAAAGGATGAGATGCCCTTACCAGATTCTAACCTGCTAATGTGTTCAAGTCTTCTGAGCAACCAGATTGACTGACTCGCTTTTTTTTCAATTAAATACAGTCAAAGCAAAAATGGGCAAACCCTTGCGATTGTTTGAAACAAAAATCAACACTAAACATTGGCAGGATCACAGTTGATAAAAATGCAATTCCTACAAAATGAGTAATACCCACCATGTCACACAGAGGAAATAAATTCAGAGATGTGAGACGCATGTGAGCACAGACAAGACAACCAAGAAACTGCAAGCTTACAGATCTGCAAAAAGGCAACGAAAATAGTGCTGACTACTTCATCAGCATGACCATCTTGGTTCAGAAAACTTTACTGCGAGTTTGCATTACATTGGCATTGTACATCAAAATCTCACATCCAGTTTGCCTCTTCCAAGGACTCAAAGTCATCTACTACAACATGAATTTTCTGTGCAAAATGGGTGGCTATTTTTCTCAGCAATGTCTCAGCGAAACAACTGATTTCAGATTCCCCATGGAGATTACTGAGGTCACACAGAAGAATGTCACAATGATCATCTATGAGTTCCTCCAACAGATCTTCCAACTATTTAGCAAAAATCTTCCTGTTGGTGCTTGGAATATGAGCAACATTGAGAAATTCCAAAATGGAATTCATCAGCAAATTGAAGACTTAGAGATATGTTTGTCAGAAGAGCAATCAAAAGCAAGAAATAGCTTTCAAATATGGATCCTAAAAAGTACTACATTCAGCGTGAAAAAGTACTTCCAAAGAATCACCAATTTCCTAAAAGATAAGCAATACAGTTACTGTTCCTGGGAAGCAGTCCAAATGGAATTGAGAACATGCCTTATAATTTTTGACCGCCTTATGAAAAAACACAGGTCATAAAGAGGTAACATCTTCTATTTTTGGATTCTCTGTAAGAATCTGATAATTTTCCCCTTTTTGATGGCTTTTTAATTTCCACATTTTAATAATTTTCAAATTGATAACTGGGGAATTGGGGCTTGTTTTCAAAAAGCATTCAGTGCTCTAATTTAAACATGTAGAGTACTCAAGTGAAGGGGCATTCAGTATCACCTTTTCTGTAGAAGATAAGCTCTTTAAAAAACAAGTAGATATTGTTTCTCTGTATTCTGTCTTTCCACTATAAAAATTTTTTTTCATCTTTCCACAGAATATGCCATTTGGACACTGCATAGATTTTATTTTTGCTTTACTTCACTAATGAAGAAAAAAGTACAAGATGCAGATATGCATAAGGAAGACAGACCTTCCTGGAGTCCTGTATGCTACAAAGATCTTAATTTATAAAACAGATGAGAATTTTACATGACATGGACTCTTTAAACTCAAAAATAATCTTGAGTAGACTTTCTGAGCTAGAAAAATCACTTCCCAGCTTTGATCTCTATTTTGCAAGTAGCCTCATCTGTAGATCCTATGGGGATATAAACACCATCTTTCTATACAGCATATTCAATAACTACAGCATGGATTTTTAGAATATGTTGGTTCACAACGCTATATAAAATATATATCCATTCTATCTGCTTTGAGATCATAAGCAGACAAGATTAATCTGAAAATATTTACAATAAGGACACACAAGCAAACAAATTTCTTCCACTTCTCTCCCAACTTTCTTTCCTTCATACAGGCAGAGCCAAGCAGTGTTTCAAGTCATCATCTTCATCAGTTTAACTGCTACTAAAGAGACTTTGAATATCGTGCGTCTCAGTAACACTGCCTATATATTAGAAGACTGGACGAGTTCTGACATGGGTTTTTTTCCCCACCTCAGATTTCTAAGTATATCTCATTCCTAAAATACGTTTATCATAAATGGAATATGTTGAGTTGGAATGTAAGAGCAAAAGAATTAAACTATTTCTATGACTGTATGGGACTAGGGAAGAACAAGAAAATATTCTGAAGAAATTCAATGTGCTGTTACCTTTACCTGAGGACAAAATCTCAACATTTTGCCTGAGAAGTTTGAGGTCAGGACAGCAACTTTAGTCCCACACCTGTCTTTTCTTTAAATGTCAGCACAGACTTCAGCAGATATGACTGGACACAACTTTACACATTCTACTAGATTCAATCAATTCTTCCTGAGATTGCAGCATATTTTGGTCAGGTAATGACAGTACCATGAGCAAAAGCCCATGCCCATACAGTGTGGAGAGATTAACTTCCTTCATCAGCTCTTCTGGGGAGGTATTGTCATGAATCTAAAGCAGATATGACTATTAACTCATGCATGCTTTATTGTCAATTGTGACTCACATTTCAGGATGCAGAGTTGTGGGGTTTTTTTGAAAGGGGGAAATAGAGAGGTTGTAAAGCCATACACTCACTAGGTGATAATTTGAGGGATCCAGGTGAACTTAACTGACTAGTGTCAGCTAAGCATTTACAGGGAATAGGTGTTTAAGAACTGCCTATGCTAACTTTCTGCAAAAAAAAATCTTTGCTTTCACAAGTTAATTAAATCTTATATAAGAAAAAAGAAGTTACTGTACACAATATTATTTTCACATTTCCCATCTGGAATTCAGTGTTAACCGTCAATGAGGATACATACACAACTTTCTTTTCTGTGGAAAGAGTTGCACTGTCTGAGACTGAATATGGTCATCTAGCATTTGAAGTCAAATAACTTTAAACATTGACCTTTTCCCTTACAGGAGTATTTAGAAATTATGTACTACAGTTTTCTATGAAAAATTCTAGACTATTGTTGTTACACATAACTTTTACAATTAAACTTTTTGTAAATTTTGTAACTTTTTCTGCTTACTGTAACTACAGACCCAAAGAAATAAAAACATGGCTATTTGTTCAAGTTTTTTTAGATTGCTGTTTTTGATAACAATGTGGATACACACCACTTCAATGTCTACCTTATCAAGAACTCTATTACCACGTCAGGGGGTACTTCCATACAAGAACAAAGGGAAAAAAGACACTAAAATAAGAAAGTGAAAATTACATTCTAAGACTCTTAGAATTAGTACAGAGACAAATTGCAGTTGTCCCAAGATTTACAGCTGGAGTAAAGAATGCATGACCAAAGGGTGAGAAATAAAAAGGAACTTCATTTCTCACAGCCCTCAGCCACACATCTTTGGTTTCAGCACACTGAGATTACCACCCAGTCATGGGCTGGTGTCAAGTCTCCCCATGCTGTTTTAAAAGCCTGTTCAGTACTTCATCCAGTCCCTGATTTAGAGACTGCACTCTCATCTATCTGCTAGCATTTGTTTTAAAACTTCAGAGCTGCATAATTATGATAGATATATTTTCATTTTTTTGCACTCCCAAATGGTAATACATATAAAATTACAAAAACAAAAATCCAAATTACAAAACCAAAACCAATGCTCACCACACTGGGGAAAGATCTGTTTTTAAGATGGGAGAGGTCCTCTGTTACCAAGTACCTGGATATACTGCATGTTACTAGCCATATAATTTGCTACAGTCTTTCTGGATTAAAAACCTGCATCTTTTGACAGCATGAGGGTATGTTCAACCTTCACACAAAAATAGAAAATCCTTTTATTCTGATTGTATATTGGTGTGGTAAGGAAATGCCCTCAACAGCAAAACCAGCAGGTATTTTAAATTAAATCTGAAAACAGATTTCCTAGATCAAACAGATCTTGGAAAGTCTTCACCGAAAAGCTCTTAAAAGGTGTGTTCCCATATGTGTTACAGTTCACAAGACAGGATGGCCCAATTTTACACCCCCACTTCCTCCCTTCTCCACTTTTCAGTCCCACGTTCCTGTCCTCCTCTAACACTTGTTGAACCTTTTCCTGCTAGACCAACAGCCAATTATCCAAACAAAAACAAACAAACAAAATCTATACCTTTGTTCCAAGGTAAAAATTTAAAGTAAAGCAGGGAAGAATGCCCAGTGCATATGAGAACTGGCACAAAAGAGAAAGGGGAGTGCGGCAGCGAGACGCATAACAACCAGAGGAGAACAGTGAGCAAAATCTCCTCTTCTCTTGTTACCTGGTCCAAACTCCTTTAAAAGAGCCTCTCAGTTACTCTGCATATGACTATTGTATCTTCAGCCATACCCACAGTTGATTCGTATGCCTTTTTTCTTTAATGTACTAATGTGCTAATTATCCATCAACAAAGAAGCTTACTGCAGTAGTAAGCTGGTAATTTCTCTGGAAGTAAATTTAATTGTACAGTAGTTAGCAATAAAATTCCAGTTATATCTTAGTCATTTCAGCTTTCTGTCTCCATCTTACCTGCACAGGCCTAAGTCCCTGGCTCAGAAGAGTCTCACAAGATTCATATCTGTCAAAGGTACTACTGAAGCATCTAATCCTAAGATAATAACCTAAAACAGAAAAATGAAAATAACATCGTGTTTTGTCTATAAACTATTCCATTTGAGATCTCAGTTTACCTGACTCATAATAAAGACTGAATATTAAACAAAGAACAGTACCACGTTTTTCCTGTAACATTTTTAAATACTTGCTATTCCAAATGACTCTGTGGTCCATGTTCCCAGGGCGCTTGGCCCTCTCTGCTTCTCTTAGTTTCTGTTCCAGAGCAGAAGTACCTTCCTCAGGGACCTCAAATGATGCTGAGTACTTTGCTGGCAGTTGATAAACATTTATCATGACAGAAATATCAGCAAAGGAGCTGAAGTTGATTTGGTCCAGTCCCAAGTTTCACATCACTCACTAATGCACTCTAAGCAACACCAGCTACTACACCAACACTGCGGCGCAAACAGTATTAAATCATCATTCCAAGCTGTTTGATGCCAAACAACATCATGCTGTTCTGCATCCACCTCCTTTTGCTCTTTAGCACTTTCTGGAACTCAGTATTGCTCGACTGTACCCCTTCTAGCTTGTGTTCCTCTTCTTTCTACCCTACCCCCTTCTCTGAGATGTGCATACTCTCTGTTACAAAAGAACAATTTCCTCCATTTTCTGTAGCAGCAATGCTCTTTTCTGTACCGCACAGAGTCGAGAAACAAAACTATCATAAATGTTGGTCCACTAAGAAGAGTCTGCAAATCTTAGAATAACATGCTTTCCTATGGTGGAAGAGGAGGAAACAGGCTCTCCATCTACCTACTGCAGAGTATCTGGCCCATAAACTCTCCAGTCTGAGAGGAACGTCTGGATGATTTTTTCATGAGTATCCCTCATTATATACAAATTATCTGTGTGTAAAAACACAATTAAATGGCTTGAAGCATAGAAACAATCCTGCTGTCTATATAAGAAATTACTGCAATCTAAGCAGGGGTGGGAAGGATCCTCAACCACCCTTTATCCCTCTGATAAAGGTAACCTGTTCTTGCTCTAACTTGGTTTAGGACACACCCCTGCATCAATAAGAACATTCTGTTTATGAGAGCTGCCCACAACCAGTCCCAAAACAGGTTGATCTGACCATCAGGTGGGAGCAAGAAGGTCTCTACATCTTCAAATGCCAGCTGTCTACAGCTTCAAATTGCCAGAAGACAGACAGATGATGTGCAGGGTCAATCAGCTGCAAGCAGGAATCTCCAGGAGCCCCTGCCAACCAGGACTGCTCTGTGCTTGCATTGCAGCTGTTCTCTTTTAGGCCAACAGTGAGTACTTCTGCAGTTTGCTGGTCCTCACAATGGCAATTACTCATTTCTCAATAACAAGCCCTGGGTCAGCCTCTAAGACACCAGCTGTCAGGTGGTCACATCATGATGCTGCAAAGACTTGCAGAGATTTCAAATCCGGTGTTCCACTAGTGAACAAGGAGTTTAACACAAACCATTTTTCATGAAGCAACCTTGCAAATCAAAAGCAAAATCTGGCACCCTGAGCCTGTCTTTCCACAGCTAAAAGACCTGGCAGATCAGCTGCACGGCAGGTTTCTTGAGACACTCTCTTCACCCTCAACATTAAAAGAACTGCAGCAAAACTGCCAGTTTTAATGGGCTGTGCCTCAGCATTTGCCATGCCAGAAGACAAACACCCAGCCTGTGGTGCTGAGGCTCCCATCTCTTTGCTCAACACGGGTACAACAGGACCATCAGGCAGGGCTCTGGATCTCCCCTCCCTGCCTCAGAGTACAGTGCAGAAAGCAAGCAGGACAAGTGAGCTGGGAGGGGAGTATCATACTGGGTTTAAATAAATACGGTGGAGGGAAAAAGACAATCCAAACCCAAGTCTCACGACTACTTGCCTCTTCCTTTCTCTCTTCAGTCTGCGTGCACCCTTGCCCGCCCGATGCCTGACACAGAGGGCGGCAGGAGCCCCCTGCGCCCTGCCCAGATGCGGCTTTAATCCCACCGGCTCCCAGGCATCCACGGTGCAGCAACAGGTCTGCAGAGCCAGCGGCTCCCTGAGCAAGACCCAGCAAACCCTTGGAGCTCTGGAGGAAAGCACACAGCGACCTACCTTTCGGAGGCAGGGTGGGGACGGGGGAAAGGAAAAAAAAAAAAAAAAAAAGAAAAGAAAAAAGAAAGAAAAGCTCTTAGGAAAAATGCACCTTTCCATGCGCGCCGGGCCAGCCGGCTGCTGTCCCTACACAGTGCCAGTGACCGGAAAGCCAAGCGACCCTCACAGGGGCCGTCACGCCCCCTCACACGGCGCCCACCAGTTTCAGCCAGGACAGGGGGTGGAAATACGCGCACACACCCCCGCCACTTTCGGGAGGACGAGGACCCGAGTCGGCGGATCACAACGGCCGCAGGGGAGCGGAAGACCCTCCCTGTTTGGCAAGTGTGGGCCGCCCCCCCCACGGGGCTGGGAGGAGCTGGGGGGGGGTATCTCCATTTGGGCTGAGCGGGGTGGGGAATGGGTGGGTGGGCAGCCGGAGCGCGTCCCAATCGGCGACTCGCTTGCAGCGGGAAGTTTGTGGGGCGGCGGGACCGACCTCTCCCCTCACAGGGACTGAGCAGTCCACTCACACAGACCGACATCTCCCCTTACATGCACCCGCCCCGCCCCCCTGCCTTACCTGCACCTCTCTAGGTGCCGCTGCCCGCGCCGGTGCGTTCCTCGCCGGACAGCCAGGGAGAGGACGCCGCAGCCCGACACAGCTCCCCAGCTCACCACCAGCCCCGGCGGCGGCAAGGCGCTGCCAGCCGCCCGACCCGCCCCACCCCCGCCGGCCCCGGGCTCCCGCCGCGCGGCCCCACGCGCTCGGCGTGGCCTTCGGTGGAGGCCGCCCCCTGGCGGGCACGGAGCGACCAGCGGCGGTAGCGGCCGAAATGGCGGCGGTGCCCTCCTTCCTGACGGCGAGGGCTGCCGCGGCAGCAGCGGTGCCCGCCCGCGGGGGAGCAGCCCGTTTAGCTCGGGGAGGGGGAGCAGAGGCCCAGCAGCGGCTCCCCTCAGATCCTAGGGCGCCCCGAGGCCTCCCAGCCCCCGCCGAGGCAGCCCCCTTCCCTGCGGCTCCGTCTGAGGGGCAGCCCCTTCACCACGGCTACCGGTAAGAGGCCTAATCCTACTCCGTACTTAACAGAGCTTACTGGAAAACTTACCTCACTTTAGGCAACAAGTGCAGAACTTTGACCAGTTACGGAGCTTGTAACAAGCAGCAGGAAAATCTCAACCCGCACGACCTTCTTTCACAAGGCTTCTCATAGCACACAGTGCTCTGGAGGATTTTGCCCTCCACAGCGGTTTCACTTTACCACATCAGCATAGACCAAAGACCACAGTCCCTTCCCTCAGGGCTGGAGAATAAGATAAATAATCGTATTTGTGTCACTGTTTTATCAGCTAAAGGGATTTTTGGTTTATCTTAAACCACGGTGTTTATGGGAGTAGGCTGATACACAAGCATTCGTATTGCTAAATCCAGCTTTGCAGTTACATTGATTTGACTGTCTCAGTAGGAAAAAGACCCCCAACCATCAAACACTTTTTTTTTTTTGTTTACAGAATGTGGAAAAAGGTAGTGGCCACTTGGGAGGAATGTAGGGATGTAGTCAGAGAATGTAGGGATGCAACAAGGAAGGCTAAGGCCTACTTGGAATTAAATCTGGCAAGGGATGCCAAGGACACCCAGAAGGGCTTCTTCAAGTACATCAGCAGTAAAAGAAAGACTAGAGAAAATGTGGAGCCTCTACTGAATGAGGTGGGTGCCCTGGTGATGAGGATACAGAGAAGGCAGAGTTACTGAATGCTGCCTTTGCTTCAGTCCTTATTGCTAAGGTTGGCCCTCAGGAAACCCAGACCCTGGAGGTAGGAGAGAAAGTCTGAAGAAGGGATGACCTTCCCTTGGTCGAGGAGGATTGGCATAGAGAACAATCTAGGCAAACTTGACACTCACAAATCCATGGGCCTCGATGGGATGCACCCATGAGTGCTGAGGAAGTTGGCAGATGTTATTGCTATGCCACTCTCCATCCTCTTTGAATGGTCATGGAGAATAGGAGAGGTGCCTGAGGCCTGGAGGAAAGCCAATGTCACTCCAGTCTTCAAAAAGAGCAAGAAGGAGGACCCAGGAAACTACAGGCCAGTCAGCCTCACCTCCATCGCTGGAGAGGTGATGGAACAACTTACTCTGGAGGTTTTTAATAAGCATGTGAGGAAAAGAAGGTTATCGGGACTGGTCAGCATGGATTCACCAAGGGGAAATCATGCCTGACCAATCTGATAGTCTTCTACGATGGCATGACCAGCTGGGTGGATGAGAGGTGAATGTTGTACAACTTGACTTCAGCAAGGCTTTTGACACTGTCTCCCATAACATCTTCATAGGCAAACCTAGGAAGTGTGGGTTGGATGGATGGACAATGAGGTGGGTTGAGGGCTGGCTGAATGGCAGGGCCCAGAGGGTTGTGATAAGCCGTGCAGAGTCTAGTTGGAGGCCTGTAGCTAGTGGTGTGCCCCAGGGGTCAGTACTGGGTCCCATCTTATTCAACATATTCATCAATGACCTGGACAAGGGGACAGAGAGTACGTTCAGTAAGTTTGCTGACAATAGAAAACTGGGAGGAGTGGCCAACACAGCAGAGGGCTGTGCTGCCATTCAGTGAGATCTGGGCAGGCTGGAGAGTTGGGCAGAGAGCAACCTAATGAAATTCAACAGGGGCAAGGGAGGGTTCTGCACGTAGGGAAGAACAACCCTAGGTACTAGTACAGGTTATGGGTTGATCTGCTGGGAAGCAGCTCTGCAGAGAAGGATGTGAGAGTCCTGGTGGACAACAAGTTCTCCATGAGCCAGCAGTGTGCCCTTGTGGCCAAGAAGGCCAATGGTACCTGGGGTGCGTTGAGAAGAGTGTGGCCAGCAGATCAAGAGAGGCTATCCTCCCCCTCTGCTCTTCCCTGGTGAGGCCACATCTGGAGTGCTGTGCCCAGTTCTGGGCTTCCCAGTTCAAGAAGGACCAGGAACTGCTGGAGAGAGTCCAGCGGAGGGCTGTGAGGATGATGAGGGGACTGGAGCATCTCTCGTATGAGGAAAGGCTGAGGGAGCTGGGTCTGTTTAGCCTGGAGAAGCGAAGACTGAGAAGGGATCTCATCAATGCTTATAAATATCTAAAGGATAGGTGACAAGAGGATGGGGCCAGAGTCTTCTCAGTGGTGCCAAGTGACAGGACAAGGGGCAACTGGAGCACAGGAAGTTCCATCTCAACTTGGGGAAAAACCTCTTTACTCTGAGGGTGACCGAGCACTGAAAGAAGCTGCCCAGAGAGGTTGTGGAGTCTCCTTCTCTGGAGATATTCAAAACCCACCCGGACGCGATCCTGTGCAACCAGCTCTAGGTGATGCTGCTTTAGCAGGGGGGTTGGACTAGATGATCTCCAGATGTCCCTCTCAACCCCTACCAGTCTGGGATTCTGTGACATTGTCAAAGCTGAGTGTATATATACACACAGCTTGCACAAAAAGCTCTTTCTTTTTCATGCCAACAAAGACTTCAGGGTCTTACACTTTCCCATCTGACCCATCTTTTTGACTAAAAAAAAAAAGGGGGGGGGGTGAGGGCGATAGGCAAAGATAGTAACAGTAGAAACCCACTTCAGTGCCATCCAACTCAAAAGAAAATGGCTGTGTGCCAAACTATTCTTAAGCAGAAACATTTCAAACTCCAAAGCATTGCTCACTGAGTGGGAAATCTCATTTTCACTAAGGCTCAGTAAACAAAACCCAATTCCCACTCTTTTCAAGCAGCAGAAACCCACAAGGAACTATACAGCCTAATGAAGATGCAAGACAGAGAGCTATGCAGAATCGAAGGTGTTGGGAGCAGAACAGCATGGCAAGCGTTGACACCCGTCCCTGGGGACTGGTCACTCTCTCCTCTGGAGGAATTGTGTCTCAGAAAGCATAGGGGAGAGGGCTGCCCACTTCACAGGTTTGCCAAAGATTGCAACAAATCGGCTAGATTTGTTGAAGACTGGTGGTGCCTCCTTTCCCACAGTGAAAGGCAAAGGAAGGTAGCCTCTTTTTTCCCCGCTGTGCAACCCAGCTGTACCATCACAGAAGGTCCCAGCTTCTTTCTTCCTTCAAAATGGGATATGGAGTGGGGCAGCAGCTCCCATTTGGCAGAGGCAAAGCAGAACCTCAGCTGGACTCAGGGAAAGGCTGAATCTGTGGCCTCTTAGGTGAGAGCTTGGCTTAGGACTACTGGCTACCAAACCAGAGAAAAAAACGGTGAGTGGGTAACTAAGAAGTTGCCAGCAGTTTGTGACTGGTGGGGAGATTGAGTTGCTTGGAGGAAATACCTTATTGCAACTGATTAACTGTGCTTTCCAAACATGTGCAAATAAAGATAGTGGAAGCAACCCTTGTACCTTCATAAACACAGCAAGAACAGTCTGAGAAGTGACACTTTTTTGACACAATTTTTTTCGGTTTAGTGTGGCAGCCATTAGGTGTTTCTCACAGAGTTATCTGAACAAATAGCAGCAGAAATAATCTTCTTTCTGATAACAGAATGAGCAGAACTGCTTTTTATCTTATTACCAATTGCCTACTTTCAAGCAGGGAGTCAGTCCTTTCTTTTTCCTGAGCTGCAGCCTGGTTTGACATTGCCATTACTGTATCTCAGATCACTATGTAGGAAGTGGAAGACAGTAAAAACAACTGAATGACCTACACAAGCTATAGTCTTACTATTGTCCCAGTATCCCCAACATTTAAAGCCTCTAAGTGCTGCATGGAAAGATGTTTTAAAAATGCAGTAGGTCCAGATAGACTGTCTTTGAGGACAGCATTCTCTTTTCTGTGATTCATAATCATTAAAGCATATTAAGAACCTGCCAGCTTTGCCTAGGAAGAATTTATTTTTGGTGACAAACTAGAGTCATCCAGAACGGACAAGCTACAGACAATTTTTTCCTGAACTTCAATCCATAACCCCTTTCACAAATTTCTGTTAGCATACTCCAGCAAGAGGTGAAAGGGACAAAGTGCTTAAAGGCACTTCAAGGACAGTTGACGTTCCGAACAGGAAGATGCTTACCTCACTTCTCTGTAGTCATGTTGTATGCTACATCATTGTCACGTTTACCAGTACACTCAATGGAAGTTGCTCCTTTGCTGCTGGGAGAGAAGCCAGAAACTAGGACTGTGAACCCTATCAGTCAATTTACTGCAGCAGAATTTAATCAGGAATCAATTCTGTGATATATGCCCTATTATTCTAAGCACATACAGCAAAGATGCTGAACTCAAGAGTCTTTTCTTTTCCTACCACACAAAAAGCTCAAGAAAAAAAGAGGGGGGGGGAAAAAAAAAGAGCAGGTCTTCAGATTATTTGTTGTCAGTACAAGCAAACTGAAATGCAATTTAATTCAGCATCAAATGGTTGAGGGCTGCTGAGTATATTCCACTGTTGGGAATCCAGAATGGAGAAGGACACAGATGGAGCAGATCACAGTGGTACAAACAATTTAAACTAGCAGGAGCAACCTTTGTGATGTTGCTGTGTTTGGTGCTGGATGTGGTTGGATACTCTGAAAGGATCAAGATCTTGCAAGTGAAGCTTACAAGGGTTATTTTCCTATGGCTTTTTTCTGTCTGGTTTTTGATTTGTTTTGGGGTTTTGGTCCTGATATGACTAAATTCATGTTGCCTTCTTGGTAGATCACAAAGTTTGTGTACATCTATTTGTCTATCCTGACATAATTTGCATAGGAGTTGCCGGAACATACCATCTTTGAGATTTGTACCCTTTAATCAATTTTACAGAACTGGTTAGCAAAATCAAAATTGATCTAGGGACAGTGAGAAGAACAGAAACATGTATACAATCAAGATGCTATCATAGATTCTGCTTTCTTGGGAAAGCAGGATAAAATTAGAGCCTGCCTCATCCTCTTTCCTTATTCAAGTGGCCAGCTTATGGTTTTGATTTGAATCTATGGATTCAAATAGAATATAGAAATATAGAAATTGCTATGGATTTGTTAAATCCAATTTAAACTTAGATATAATTTTTACACTCATCTGCCTCAAACTTAGTGATTTAGTTTTATATCAAGGCTGTGAATCAGCTTAAACCAAGCCAAAGAAGGCCATGGCTAAATACGGGATGGTGAATCAACTGGGGTATTAAAGAAGTTATTGTCCATGGGAGCTTATTGCCTCCCATTTGGTGATGATTAACACTGCCAAAGCTGAGTCTGCTTTACTGAGAAATAAAGCGTCTTCTTTAACCTCAGCCACTGTCAATGGCAGTTGAGCTGATTTTGCACTGAAGTAGGTTATAGCAGGCTGTCATGTCAGGGACTGTCGACAGGGGAAGCTTCAAAGTAGCATGACTAAAAAAAACCAAACAACTTGGAAGTGTAAATTAAACCACTCAATCTGTTTTTGAAGCAAGTATGTCTTTGTGTTTACCAGCACTCATTCTGTGTGTATTAGGATTGGCATTACTACTGACTATAAGTTACAGAGCTTTACTGAAAACACAGGACTATGCCATGCTATACCCTCTCAGCATATAGCCAGTGACGTGTAACTGAGCTGCTATCAGAGGTATTGTGTTTGAAAATTCTCTTACAAGTTAAATAAAAAACACTTTTTTTTTAAATAAATTTTTTTCAGCTAATAGCCAGGGTACAAAGGGTGCCTTGTGATGTGACGAAGGAAGGAAGGAGAAGAGATTACAGCAAAGTGCCATAATAGAATATGCCTACCTTTTTACCATTTTTGGCTCAGTGACTTAGATGTGTTTATGCAGCAGAATATCTTGAAAGAAGAAAAAGAACACTGTGTACCCTTCATATCTATATAGGTGATCTTCCTCTATGGTGACCTTTAAAAGCGTTTTCCTCTTTTTTTAATCACCAGCATGACTTGGCTCCCCTGTGCCATCTATAGAAAAATGATATAGCAAAAAAATTGAAAACAGACAAACAAAAAAATCAACACAGAGAATCAATCAATGAAATTCTGGATAGGTTAAAGCCACAGTGTGTGCAAAATTAAATATACTTTCTCATAGGAATATATTTCCCTGAACTCCTTTCTGTTGGTAGACCATAGAGTACTTCACATCAGTATTTATCATGACTGGCTCATGATTTCAACAGCTCTTCATTGTTCACAGCATTAAGTTCTGACTTAAGCCCAAATTACTGCACCAAAAAGACCTGCTGCCATAAAGACAAATTCCACACAGTAATCCTCTTTCACACCATATTATCCCTTTGAAATTCCTATGTATGGCACAGATCTAGCATAGTTGCTTCTGAAATAGTTCTGGCAGCATAAAGAGTATTCACCAACTCAGGCAACAGGTTGGCCTACAGCATCTTGGTCTGCAAACGGCTGTAGCTGCACTGCTGCAATGTCTGCATCTGTGTTGAAGGCATGCTGATGTTGCTGAGGGACAATCTGCAACAGGGCCAGATCTGCTCTCTCAGCAGCAGGTGCCACCACTCTATGGCTCGCACCTGCTGCTGGAAACACATGCGTCTCTTCCACACCTTCATTCCTAGCTTTTTTTCTACTCCCTAGCCACCTGCTTTACATGGCCAGAACAACTTGGACCCAAAAGTGTGGTCTCCACCCCACTCCCATGTGGGACTGATGGACAATTCACCCTCCCCACCATACTTGTGTGTTCCTGTAATTTCAAATAGAAAGAGACTGTTTCTTTCCAATAGAAAAAAAAAAAGATGGAGAATTTATTTTTTTTTTTATTATGGCAATACATCTAATATGCTTTCAGATGCTGTAAATATTCATAATAGAAAGTCTAAATACTCCGAAGTCCCTAGACTCACATGTTACTGTGTGGTTTTTTTTAAATATGGTGAATATACATTGAAGTTGTTGGCATTAAGCAGAAATACTACATCAGTAAATCTTCTCTCTGTTATATTTATGAACTGTGCCACCAGGCCTGATTTTGCACTTATTCCAAAGCATCACACCCTGGAAATCTCCCACTGATATACCTGGTAAAGGATCATGGTTTAGCAAGGGGGATTTCAAACAGTGTCTTTGTTGTCATGAGTGAACACAGAATCAGCTTTTTCATATATTAACTTATTTTAATTTTTTTTTTTTTTTAAACTTAAGATGACATTCTGCAATTTGGAGATGTTCCAGCATATGTGGTATGGTGGCAAGCAGGAGCAGTGAATATAGTGATATAAAAAGCAGTGTAAGACTAGCTTTCTTATGGGTGGCTCACAGGGCATCTACAACCAGCTCCTGCATAGTGGCTACTACTTGCAATCAGAGCTCAACATTCCCAGACCTGACCAGAGGCAGGATGCGAGAAGGGAAGGTACAGGAACTCTGAATAAAGCCATTGGATGGCCCCAGACAGCTTCATTAGGGCTAGAATCCTTTTTTGTTGATGTTGGCCAGAGACTATGATGATCCTGTCAAAAGCCTATTTTCTGGTTCAGTGATTCAGAAAGACAGCTATTCCCTCTGCTCATTGTCCTGATAATTATAGTTACCTATAGAACAATTCATTTCCAGCAGCTAAATGGTATCACAAAGAACATTTGGTGGCCTCGCTGTGGTGCCAGAGGCCTGAGCACGTTTTGGTGTGTACATGCCATTGGTTGCCTGCTTTTACTCCAGATCTGTCATAACTGCCTCAAGACTGTGGTGTCTAGGCTGAAAATTTGGTGCAAGAAAATAGACGATCTTTAACTGAGGTCTGATGCTGGTGATAACCCATGGGTAGGATACTCAAATACAGTTATTGGGTCAAAACCCATAGCACTGTCTCATGGAAGGAGTCCTGTTTTGTTTGGAAGGGAGCTGACCACCAGACTAAATTTGCTGGTGGTTTCAGGAACGAAAGAGAAACACTGCTGAGGTCAGAGACCTGCATTAATCATCTTGTTTACCTCTGCTTCCTGCCTGTTTCTACTCATCTGTGGGGTATTCTCACAGGTTTCTGAGGTTGATGGGGAGATGCAGGGACTTGTGTATTTCTACAGTAAAGCAATCTCTTTAGTGTTTGCTAAGCAGTGTGAGTGATGCTAAAATTAAGGAGGAAACACAGTACCTAGAAGGAAGAGGCAGTATGTGACCAAGTTATTTGCCTTGCTTCTGCATTAAGAAAACTTTCCTAGAACTCTCCAATGCAAATTATAACCCCTCTGCTGGCATTAGGTAATGCCTTCCAGATTTTATCTTGAAGCACATGGAAACAATCTTAGCAGCATAAACCAAGAAAATCTTCCACTTCTAGCAATGAAGAGAGTATACATTTATATGATGGTGACCAAGAGTGGAACTCAGTGCCCTTTGTCCCTTTGAGATTAGAATATTGTTTGCCATTCCTACCCAGCAAAAAGTAAACAGCAAAATCCAGTTACTGTTTCTTCTAACTCAAACACTGCTCAAGGCTTCTCTCAGGACAATGGTTGTATTCAAGCTGCTCTCTGAACTTAATTCTGCTCTTACAATTGTGAGCTCTCTTAGGATTTATTTGCCAAAAAATGTGTGAATCAGAAAGTGCTATAACCTTACTGCATTTTGACAAAACAGAGGTCCCTCCCTTTTATTTTTTTTTAAATGCTTGCTTCCTCTCCCCTTCACCTCCAATAAAGCAGAAATAATTTCAGCTCAGGATTAAAATAGCAAATTGCTCATTGTTTCAGAAACTGACAAAAGGCACAAAAGATAGCCTTCAAATGCCAAGGCTTTTCAGCTAATGTGACCACCTAAATGGTTAAGATTGCTTGAAGATAAACAGCAGAAACAGTGCTTTCCTGGAACTAGTGGCAAAATTATATCTCCTCCTGGGATTGCTATAACATTAATGTAACATGAAGGCACTCTGCCATGTCCACAAAGGACACATTGGTTCAGTTTCCAGCTCCATTAAGAGCTGTTTGATTGAGGATTTTGTTTTCAACCCCTCAAGTCACATTACAGAAAAGGCACAGCCAAAACCAGCTTTCCCCAATGATCCCATATAGCTGAAGGATAGAATTGTGATCTCTGCAACAGGTGAAAACCATTACAGCCTTTAGAGCACCAGCCAGGACTAGCTGAATGCTGGTTAGCCTGAGGACATCAGCTGAACTAATGACGCAAGCCCTGCAAAATGGATGTCTCTCTTTCAGCCCTTGCTGGCAGTGTTTTGTGAGAGGACGCAATTTCTTCAGGAGAGAAAGCAGAGAGATCTCCAAGTAACATCAGCCATCAGACGAGCTGGTATTCCCACTTAGGCCCAACCTACCCACCAGCACGCTGTAGTAGGAAATGTGAAAGACAAATGTTCTGTTTACCATAAGACACACAGAGATGAAAGAAAGATATAGCTACAGTGCTATGGAAAGGGGCAAGGGGAGCATCACTCATACTCAGAATCCAGCTTGGCTCCTTCCTGGTGTACAAGAGCTACTTAAAGTACTCCCCTAAGCATGGCTGCTACTAGATCTGTCACCAAGTTTTCTCCTGATCTATTTCCCTCCACTCTTAGAGGCTCCCTGTGGAACTTCTCAGCTGCTGCTTAAAGGTACCCTGATCCCTCCTCCGCCTTAGAGCAGGCCATCAAAGGACCGTATGCAAAGTCACTCAAACTACCCTCTTTGACCAAGTTCCCAGTGATCCCAGTACTTAATAGGGAAGTTATACCCCTTTTTGAACGCACTCTGAATTATGTTTCATGCAAAACCCAGTAAGTCCATGCTGTATTATCTTGGCCTCCCATTACAGGTCAAATACCTTAGGAAAGAGAGAAAAAAAATGGAAATTGTACGGAATTTCACTACTCTTTAAATATTTCAACGACATTTTGAAGGGAGACCCACCATGAACCAATGTCTGCCATGCTTTGTCACTAAACACTTGAAAACATATGTAACACAGAAAAGTTCATGGTAGCTCTTGGATACTATGTGTTACAAATGACACATCAGAACAGTCTGGGTGTGAACATACACTTTAAAAAGACCCACATACACAAATGATAAATATTTTTGCTTGGTGCTTAATCTTACCTGTTGAGTGTTGACATAGCACTTTAGCACTTTTCAGAAAGATGTATATGCAACTGGAAAAGCTGTAGATTAATGTTGTTTCAGGTTTGGGCTGGCCTATTCCCTGCCTAGCCCTAATTTCTCCTATTTAATGACACCATTTGGATGTCAAAGCTAATTTGGAACCTGGCAGCCCACTTATCAAGTGGGACTTTATGACAGGAGAGCATTACACTGCTGCTCAGACAGCTGCACTGGCTGCCTGGAAGCCTCTGGGGAAAATTCAGAGCTTTTAAGGCTGTAATTGTTTTGGATCTATGTTACTTTATCAGCAGAAGAGGCACTCAACTTTGAGAAGCCTTGATATAAAAAGAGAAGTGGATGGCAAGGACACTTGGATATTCAGGTCTGTTTATCCCCAGATTGAACTCCCAGATGTGTTATTAAAGCTTATTTTCCAGTCTGATAACTGGGAGAGGGAAGGTTAGGAGAAGCTCTTTGCAGCATATAATCAGTTTAGGTGCTAAGTGCAGTAGCATTAACTGGTAGAATATATAGATAATGAAATTCTGTTATTTTGAAAATTATTATAAATTAGGAAGACTATTCAATCATTGGAAAGACTTTTCTGGTGTTTATGTCTTGTAAAAATAAAATATACTCTTGGAAGGTATTCTCTGAGGGCTCAACAAATCCAGAGCACTAAATAGCTTAAATTTTAATTCAGACTTATATGACAACACAGACCGTGGAGCACAGTCATGTGTTTCTCTTTAAAAATATTAAGTTACTATACCCTTATTTCACTCTCTTGTCTAAAGGTAACACTACCATCTTCCATACAAGGAAGGTTGCCTTAGAGGCCACAACATGCACAAAGTGCCAGTTCAGTGAAAAAGATGCACTTGCTTGAACAGCAGGCATCAAGACGAGTGGGCTGATGCCTCAAAAAGAGCTCAGACCCCTGCATGCCGCAGTGGGAGCAGAAGTATTAATGTTCATTCTTTAACTGTCACCAGGTTCTCTTGTTCGGCCTGAAGGCTGCATCCTCAGTGCATTTTGCATTTCAGCGTCCCACAGGGACGTGTTGGCTAACCTTACATGCACTGGCTAGCAGAGCAGAGTAATTTTTTTCTGTCTGTGCTCTTTTTCACCGGGTAGATCTATAGGAACACCCAGAAGAACACAATAACTCTTCATTGAGCATACAGCAATATCACCTGGGCCCTACAAAGTTTTGCAATGTTTTTCCTACCACAGCAGATGAAGGAAAGGCCCAGTCCTGCCTTCAAAAGTACACAAGATACTCCTTCGTAAACTAAAGGAATCAGGTAAATACAGCTCTAAACACAGTTAAAACACAAGGCTTACATTTTCCAAGGTGACTGTCTCCTTCAAACAACATCAAGGATTCACTTGGTAATAGAGGCAGTATTCATAGCCTAAAAATCTCTTCTTAAGCACATAAGTTCCTTTTTTAAATTAAGTTACTAGCTTTAATAATAGTCCCATCTCTCAGAGCACCAATTTCATGACCACAGGTAAAATATGATGTACTTATTTATTAAAGAGCAGGTAGCAGCACACCTCTTCATCTCCCTGAGATATGGAAATGTGGGCTAATCCATCACAAGATAAGACACTGCATTCCAGCTAGTGAAAAGGAATAATGGAAGGGAGGGGGAATGCATTTCAAAATACAGAGCTAGTCTAGACATCCCTGTGGATTATCTGCAGTGGTACAATTTGCCTAGGAAATACAATTCTCTAAGGAAAAGCAGAAGTGTTTGAATAAATGAAATAAAATGTGCGTAAGTGGGCCCTGCCTGCCTGCATGCAGAAATCTTCTTGGTGTAACCCCAGCAGCATTCTAACGACTTGAGTGTGAAGCCCTGTCCAGACACTTTAATTTGTTTTCAGGGTGACTAAATTACCAATGTTTATGTAAATATACTCCCAGACTAGATAAACTAATCACTGGTTATCCATATCCAGGTGGCCGAACAACCTTTTACGTCAGTCTACTGGGATGGACTTCAAATCACACTGAACATAAGAGGAAAGTGAAGAACAAAACTCAAGTTGCAGTTCCCAGTGCCTTTTTGCACCTTAACTGAGAAATCTCCATCCACACTATTCTGTCCTTGCTGACTGTGCAGTACATGCACAGTAAGGTAGAGAATGTGGTAGAGCTTAAATTCCTTCCATCCATAGGCACATGACACAAAAAAGACAGTCCTTTCTGGTACTGGAAACCCCCAGTGGCCTCTGAGTCAGAGACTTTATACTCTAGAAAAAAGATTTGAAAATGCAGAGAACAAACATCGATGCTAGCCCCAAAGTCTGCTTATGTATAAATTCCATATGCATTTTTAATCACACATACTTCTATTGCCATTTTTTGCTAAACTGATGCAAAATGTTCCTGTTCCTGTTATCATGGAATACAATCTCGCAGTTTTAGTTTCTAGGAAGTCGGTGTGGGACCACTGGTTTTGCTCACCAAGTTCCATCATGATTTTCAGATTAATGCATAGTCCCCTGAGCTTCTCTGAATCTGCTGGATCCAAAGAGAAGTGTCTTTTAAATCCAATCAAACCATAAATTCAGCGAGGTTTTCATTGCCTAATGAAGATCTTGAGGTGAGCCAGCTCATGACAAAACATTTTTTACAGGTACCTCCAAAGTAAAGAGACAGAAGAGGTATCTGCAACACCCTGAAAGTGATGTCCATTTACAACCAGAATCCAGACTGTGAAATCCCAACTCCACCTCCTACAGAGAAGGAGGAACCAAAGGAGGAGTCTGAAAATTGCTTTTGTATTCCCTCAGAGACAAAGTTTTCTTGATGTATTTTTCCAGGTGTATGTCATTCTGGAGTGTTTCTGATTTTATATACACTAAATAATTTTCATGAATTACTTGAAGTGGGAGATGGTTCCATGAGAACTGCTCCAGTCCAACAGATTCTGTGATCGTTGGATCTGAATGGGGTCCAAGGGTAGAGTAAACTGCATGCAGAAACATGCAAGGTTTCAGACTGTCTGAGATTAAAAAAGAGAAATTTTGTTTTTTCTTTGAGACTGCCACACTCAAGGCAGTAACACTCCTTGTAAAAAACAACACAGTATCAAAAATGTCCTTGCAAGCTTTGATATGAAAGAAGCTTAAGAGAAGTTACTTCCATTTCAACTTCCATTAGAACTTTCACAGTTTGGCACTTGCTGTATACACAATGAAGGGCAAACAAGGTAATCTCAACTGAAACAGCTTTTACAAAGAATTGTTTTTCTGGTTGTGCTGGTTTTGGCTGGGACAGAGTTAATTTTCATCATGGCAGCTGGTAGGGGCTGTGTTTTGGATTTGTGCTGACAACAGTGTTGATAACACAGGGATGTTTTCGTTCCTGCTGAGCAGTGCTCACACAGAGCCAAGGCCTTTTCTGCTCCTCACACCACCCCACCAGCGAGTGGGCTGGGGGTGCACAAGGAGTTGGGAGGGGGACACAGACAGGACAGCTGACCCCAACTGACCACAGGGATATCCCATACTGTATGACATCATGCTCAGCATATAAAGCTCATGGAAGAAGGAGAAAGGGGAGGACATTCAGAGTGATGGCATTTGTCTTCCCAAGTCATCGTTACATGTAATGGAGCCCTGCTTTCCTGGGCATGGCTGAACATCTGCCTGCCCATGGGAGGTGGGGAATGAATTCCTTGTTTTGCTTTGCTTGTGTGCAGCTTTTGCTTACCTGTTAAACTGTCTATGTCTCAACCCATGAGTTTTCTCTTTTACCCTTCCGATTCTCTCCCCCATCCCATCGTGGGGGGAGTGAGCGAGCGGCTGTGAGGTGCTTAGGTGCTGGCTAGGGTTAAACCATGACACTGGTTTTGTTTAGTTGCATATACAGGCAACAGAATCACTCCAAAAAATGAGAATTCTGTCGTATTTGTTTTCTTTTTGTTCACATGCTGATTTTTTTTTTTTTGCTAGTAATTGTTTTACAAAAACTGTTACAATGTTTTAGTTCTCATCTCACTGTTTCTAAGTGCCCTAATGAAAACTAGTTATATGGCAGATTTCCAGGAAGGTAATTAGTAGGAGTCCTGTTTACTTACACCTTTACCTTCTGCTTCTGTTTCCCCTTCCCTTCCTCCTGAATACCACTATGGCCAGTAAAGGGAGCAGAGAAGCTGGTTATCAGAAATAAACATGTCACCTCACATCAGAAAGATTCCAGAGTGACTGTGTGAGGACTTTTGCTACGCAGCCAGCAGGGCTCTGTGCTTAACAGAAGGGCTTAACTGCAAGTTAACTGTAAGGGAGGAGGACAGTGAAGAACTTAGACTGGTCTTTTTCCTGCACTGACTGAATAAAGATCAGTGTTATCGAAGCACCACAGAGTTTCATTGCTGGTTTTGTGTGTCCAAATGAGAAATCCTGTCATTAGCTGATTATTAATGACATGTTTGCATCATCAAGGCTATGAAATACTATGCTGTAGATATGTCCTCTAGACCAAAGCCTAACTCTAGAGCAAAGTCTAGCTTTCTTACTGGCAAGCCATGACTTGGCTCATACTGTCATTGGGACATGTCTGTACTTGGGACAAAATACAGCTGTTTTGTTAATTAAAATTTTCTACTTTCAGGACCGTTTTCTGCTACTCTGTAACCCAGAACACCATTAGGAGCAGTTATCATACACTCCCAAGAAAATAGCAAAAGAAATGTCTCCTATAGAGAAATAACTTAGTAAAGAAAACCAGTATTAAAACATAGCAGACCTTGAATAATTCCTGTTCTGGACCATCTTTAGCTGGCTTCAAGTGGCTCACCACAATGACTTAACACTGATTAATGAGGTATAAACCTCATCACCTTTTATCTCTGCAGCTGTCTACCTGTAGAGTCATTTGTGCTCATCAGAGAAATCTTTTAACAAGAAAAGTAAGGCTAACAACACAGAGCATCAGAAAGTCTCCAGAGCTGTTTATTCAGATATGCTCAGCACACCAAGCTGAAACCTTGAGATGCTGCCATGATTTAAGCAAAGTCCTTCCAGCTTGTGGTAGGTGGCATGTAGCTCTCTCCTGCCTCAGGAAGCACGGAAACATGTAATTCTTGCCCTTGGTTCTCTTTCCTCCTCTCCCCTGTCCCAAGCCAAGCAGGTTTCAGACATGAAATACTAAAAATATCTTGGTTCTGAAGTCTGATCTTAAGTCAGCAAAGTCTGCGCTGCTTAACCTCATAGACATGGTCTCACACAGTATAAGAACCAGATGAGTCTTGCTTTTGTTGGAAAAAAACCCCACAAAGCTGTTTTTAATAATGGCTTTATTTTTCGCCAGCCATTGGCAAGGTTTGACATGCAGAATAGTCAGCATTCCACAATTTCTGCCCACAAGCAAGTGTGAGATGGCTCCAAGATGCCTTGCTTCTCTGTACTGCAGGGGTTTTCTAATGAGAAGCCAAACTTGAAAATTAGAGATGCTGCAGCACACAAAGCTCTTAGAGAGGAACCCTGTAAAACTAAGTGGAAGTGGAATTAAATCAGGCTACATTGTAAGCACAGGAACCTATAGCAATGAACATAGTAATGAGATCCTTTCTGTAGACTGTTTCAAACTAATTGTGAAAACTTAAACATGCAAAGTTTTTCCATGACCTCATGCCGTGGCTGGTATCAATAGATGTTTATCAGTCCACTTCAATAGCTTCTGATCAAGCCATATGTCTTTACAAGCATTTAGATATATTACAAGAGTTTTAAAAATTCTTCTCATAATAAAGCACATACAGAACTATTTGCTGAGGCATGTTTCTGCCTGCTTTTTTGGATGCATGCCGCTTCAATTTTCTGCTAGAAATAAAAATGTTGCCTGCATTCAGGGATTAGCTGGAAGGGAGAAGAATGGAGGAAGAAATGGGATAAATGCATTTCAACAATCTTCTACCACTTGAAAGAAAAGTATAGTAATCCAAACCAGATGTGAGGAAAAAAACCAGAGGCACATAAATACAATCATTCTAATATCTATTTGGTTTCCACCACTCAGACTGTTTTAATGCTGAAAATTCAAATGCATTTGTGATAAAAACAGACCATTTTTTCTAACCAGAGGCACAGATCTCAAAAGAGATTAATTTGTGCCCCATGCCATGCTACCTTTGAACATAAAGGCCTGTTAGTATTCCTTTTTCCTCTGCTTTTGGAGCTTTTTTGTATAATTTACCCTTTCCTTTTCCCCTTTTTCTTTTCCCATTTTCTCCTTTCTGTTATCCTTCTTCCCTTTTAATTTCATCTGCACACTTGTACCCATTACTTCTGATCAGCTGCCTGGTCAGAAGGTACATGTGCAGCAGCGTTTCAGTTCACACCAGGAATGCTCTCCTAAAATCATTCACCTGATCATCCATCCCTCCTCACTGTGGCTTGGCTCACCAATGAACTGCATAAAATGGATTGCCTCCAAAAAACTGAATGGGAAGAGGCACTCCAGCAGCTAGTGAGCAGTCAGTGTATGGGATGGAACTGAAGCTTGTCTGAAGTGAAACTGCTGAAACACGTGCAGTATGAACTCAGGTCCTCAGCACCAATTATTTTGCTCTATGAAACCAATCCATTTCACCAAGTGCTAATACCATGTAACAAAACAAGCAGCTCGCGTTTGAGTAACCACACTCTCACTAAGGCTGTTTTCTGTGTCCTGCGAATGCATCTGCTGGTTTTCATCTCAGTCCTATGGTTGTTACACACAGCTTTGATGCTCTTAGCCTCCCTTGGCACCTCGACCACTGGGCTCCCGAGCTCACCACTGATGGTCTCTCTCTGCTCTGCTGTCCCCAGCATCCCTTCATTCTTGGTCCTCCCCTTCCAAGAAGGCTTTGGCTCAGTTTCCCTAACCTCCATGGATGGATCTCTTTTTTTTTTTTTTTTTTTTTTTTAACCTTCCCACTTGGGAAGGATTTCATGCCGAACCACTCCAAGTCCTCCTCCTTCCACCCAAATCCTTTGTTTGCACTGGAGTAAATGCTGTCCTTTCAGCACAGCCATAACCACGCAGTTTGCTTTTGCTGTGTCATTGTACTGTTATTCCCAGCTTCTTCCTCAAAATATTCTGTGAATTCTCTTTGCAAACAGAGAGCATTTGAAATCCCACCGGCTGCTCCTCAATTGGTTCGGTCACAGGCTCCACCGACTGCAGCAAAGCTGTTTCCAGCAGCTGCCCGCAGATAGACAGGAGGTCTCTGTGCACTGAGCAGGGCAGAGGATGGCTTTGTGACCTCTGGCACCCGAGTTATCTAAAAGCCTCCTTTTCACAACCCAAAGAATTGATCTTTCATTGCACAGCAGAATAACACTGGCTTGTGTTTCAGGAAAGAAGTAGCCCTGTTTGCCTTCAAAGGCAAAAATGTTTTCAGTCTCTGCACAATCAGGCTCTTTGGAGTTCAGACAAATGGCCTCAAGTGAAAAATACTTAATTCTCCCCCATTTACACTCTTGCAAGACCCTGGGGACACTTCCCTCCTCCATAGGAAAACCTCTCCATCCCTCACTGAGCTGTAGACCCAAAAGGCAGAATTTGAGTAACAAGGGCTGGTGGGAGGTGATCTGGGTTCCTGTCCTGCTCCTCTTCCTCAAGTAAGCCACCTTTAGGCTCAGAGCACCAAACCTGGATTCTTTCTCCAGACTCCTGCAAAATAACTTAATCTCTCTTTCACTGTGTCAGACTCCAACATCTTTGGGGTTTTTTAAACTCATTATCTAGTCTTGCCTGGAACCAAGAGCAGGTGTGGGAAGCACAGCAAACAGCTGAGCCCACCAGGAGCACCTGCCTCCTTGCACAGACAGGGACTGGCCTTCAGCTTTCAGAAACAGGGCTGAAGCTGTTTCAAAATTGTTGCTGTCAGGTTTCTCTCTGATTGCAGCCTGTGGCTTCAGCATCACTGTGGTAGCGCTGGGCTGCCCCAGGCTAGCCTCAAAATTGCTGCAACTTCCAAATATTATCCTTTGCAGATGTGCTTAATCCAATGCACATACCTTTTGGCATCTATCCCAATGCATTGGGTTTGTAGTATGTGTCATTACTAAGCGTCAGAAATTAACAAAATCAATGGGACTAAAAAAGGAAAGTTTTCAGCAAAATGAAAGGCACCTCTGGTATTCAGTTTGTGAGTTTTCACTCTCAAATAAACCTGCCAGCAGAAAAAGCATAACAAAGCTGCATAAAATGCTGGAACATTTAATGCAGCCTCCACCAACACAACCATCCACTCAAGCACTCTACAATTTTTTATATGTACATACTTTTGATTAGTAAACTCCATAGTTAAAAAAAACTAGGTATACTCTGACACTAACTTGTAAAGCTAGTCCTATAGATTAGGCTACTTTTTTCTGTAATAAGCACATTTACAAGCTGGCACTTCTCTGGAACTAATTAAATACATCACATTGTCACCACATCCATAAGACCATTCAAACAGACAGATGATTTCTTTTCACATGTGGCAGAATGTTCATAAACGGACAAAGAAATCTGTTGAAATATGCAACGGTGGTTAGTTTGAAAGGAGACGTTTTGAAAGTTAATGGGGTCTGTTAGGCACGATTTTTTTTACGTTCCTTTTTTTTCTTAAATGCATTATCACAAAGTTGACTGGAATGCTTTATTATATTTTTGTCATGTCTTCATAGTTTACATTTTATTTGTACACATTTTATATCTACCTGAAAATTTTACCTGAAATACAGATAGCTGTAAATACAGCTCAGCCCGATGCTACAGTCATGTGGGTTGCAACTGCCCTAAGAACCATTCAGAAACATAGCTGCCTTTCTGTGCAGAACTTGAGGGACAGCGAAAAGGCATAAAGCACAGTTCACATTTTGCAGAGCCACCATGGCAACTACCAGCTGGTATCAAAGGGCAACTTTATTTGATGGACTTACAGGAAATGTGTGTTGGGTTTGCATGGCAAGGTTTTGGTAGCGGGGAGGGCTACAGGGGTGGCTTCTGTGAGAAGCTGCTAGAAGCTTCCCCTGTGTCTGACAGAGCCAATGCCAGCCGGCTACAAGATGGACCCACCGCTGGCCAAGGCCGAGCCAATCAGCGCCTCTGTGATAACATATTTAAGAAGGAAAAAAAACAGTTAGAGCTGTTGCAGCCAGAGAGAGGAGTGAGAAGATGTAAGAAACTGCAGACACCAAGGTCAGTGCAGAAGGAGGGGAGGAGGTGCTCCAGGCACCAGAGCAGAGATTCCCCTGCAGCCCCTGGAGAAGACCATGGTGAAGCAGGCTGTCCCCCTGCAGCCCATGGAGGGAGGATGAGGGGGTGTAGAGATTCCATCTGCACCCCATGGAGGACCCCACGCCGGAGCAGGTGGAGGCATCTGAAGGAGGCTGTGACCTCATGGGAAGCCCACACTGGAGCAGGCTCCTGGCAGGACCTGTGGATCTGTGGAGAGAGGAGCCCAGGCCAGAGCAGGTTTGCTGGCAGGACTTGTGACCCCGTGGGGGACCCACGCTGGAGCAGTGGGTCTGTTCCTGAGGGTCTGCACCGTGTGGGAGGGACCCACGCTGGAGCAGTTGGTAAAGAACTGCAGCCCGTGGGAAGGACTCCCGTTGGAGCAGTTGGTGGAGGACTGTCTCCCGTGGGAGGGCCCCCAGGCTGGAGCAGGGGCAGAGTGTGAGGAGTCCTCCCCCTGAGGAGGAAGGAGCGGCAGAGACAGCGTGTGAGGAACTGACCACAACCCCCATTGCCCGTCCCCCTGTGCTGCTGGTGGGGAGGAGGGAGAGAAATGGGGAGTGAAGTTGGGCCTGGGAAGCAGGGAGGGGTGGGGGGAGGTGCTTTAAGACTTGATTTTATTTCTCATTGCTCTACTCTGTTTTGCTTAGTAATAAATTAGATGAATTCCCTAAGTTCAGTCTGTTTTTCCTGTGACAATACTTAGTGAGTGATCTCTCCCTGTCCTTATCTCGACCCACAAGCTTTTCGTTGTACCTTTTCTCCCCTGTCTAATGAAGGAGGGCAGTGATAGAGCGGCTCTGGTGGGCACCTGGCCTCCAGACAGGGTCAACCCACCACAAAATGAAACATCTATGAGTGCACTGCAGTCGAGACATGGCATTGTGGGTCCCCGAACCACCACCACAAGGCTGTTTTGTGAGATGCTGTGCTGCTACACCATGCTGCTGTACCTACAAGAAGCCTGTTAGTGCCTCTCTGTTTCCCCACCCTGGAGGTCCTGGCACCAAAAGGTGCCTCACGGCTTTATTCCATCAGCTTCCTGCACATTCTGGAGCTCACAACCCCCTTGGCCCTGGCACAGTGGAGGTCCGATGGGGCACGTGGCCCCGCAGCAGCTCAAGTCCTACGGGGGATCTGCACAGCCCACAGCAGAAGTGTGAAAACTAAGTTACTCTGCTGCCCTGGTATGCAAATAGTGCAATGGTGAGAACCTGCTCATGCTTAATAGGAGCCAGGGAGGGGAACGGAGGCTCAAGTAAAGTAATTATGTCTAGGAATTAAGTCCAACCAGGCTGAAGTGAACAACGGTATGGGAACTTTGGGGTGCAAAGCCACTCACATCGAGCATATGCCTGATATTGCCTAAATGACTATCAGAAATACCAAATTTGCATGCAGATGTAGCAAAACTAGGAACACTGGAGAAAAGCAATCAGGTGTGGGGTGCTCAAAGAAGCTTGGTGGGGGAAGGAAGATGCAAGGATGGCAAAAATGTCAGCTTAAAAGAAAAAATAGTAAAGTATTAAATTAGGCAGAGAAAAAAGGAAGGTGGATCCTCCAGCAGCAGCACAAATACCTGCAGACAGCAGTGATGCTGACCTGCGTGCCCTAGGTCACTGGGATGCTGGAGGGACCCTCCTGGGCCAACCTGCCATCAGGTCTGTGTCCATCAGATTTGGTGTGGGAGGAAATTGATTTGCACCTCCACACTAACAGAATTGTAATTTCATTGTGAATTGTAATTTCATTGTGATTACATGTTTATGTGTTTCACTGGACTTCAAACCTATAATTAACAGTTTCATAGTCAAGCCTAATACTCTGCATTGTTACTTAATTACAAGCTAGTATATCTGATTGCCTACATCACTGAGAATTTTGCTGTCCTACCAATTTCCTTCTAGTGTGAACATTAATCAACAAACGTGTTAATCAATTTGCATCAGCTACCTCTCGAGTCTCCAGCCTGAAGGGGAAGTGTCAGACCTTGGCCATAACAATGCTAAAAGCAGACTGAACTCAAAATGTTCCCCAGCCTTCCAGTGCCCTGTTCTCTGCCAAAAACTGGTATGAATTTAATTAGTCATTACGTATTGTCCAGGTCCTTTGTACTCTGTGTGGTTTGTCTGTGCAGCTGCCCTTGGCTACTGAAAAACCCCCCAAATGCCAGAAGGTCTTTCCTCCAGAATCTGGGTTATCAGAAACGATTTCCAAATACTGCCGTCACAGAGACTGGGCAGGGAACGCCAGCAGGAGCCAAGTGATGCAGAATTAATCTCCAGTGAAGAGGCACCCTGAAACAGACGGAAATCTCAGCAAGGACAAACTGCTTTGCATCCCTATGGATGAATGCGGAAGGCTGCAGTTTCACCAGTCAGCTACACTACTGAACATTTTGGCAGAGATACTGAATTACTGTATGTATAGGCTGTAATATTAAATTTCAGTATTCCCTGACCTGCAATTTCTTACGTTGCTCTTTCTACTGAAAACCAAAAGTCTGGCAACTGTTAGTCATATTTAACTGAAGCTGGAAAAGATACTCTGTTGTACTATAATGAGACAATTTTCTAAATGGAGGAGCCGCTGGCATTGAACTTAAATTTTCACAAATTAGCTTTTGGCTGTTGTACGTTTTCAAACATTTTAGCTTATTGTTAGATACAGGTTAGGGATGAAGATTCACACATTTGCCTTTGAGATATCACTGCTTCACAGCATCAAGCTTTTACTTTGACACTCAACCAAAAGTATCTTAAGGGATTTTACCTAATTACCCTTGCTTGTATGTCTACATTCCTCTCTCTTAAAAGTTTTGCTCCCTTCCTACAGATAGATGTTTCCACAAAAAGTCCTGATTAGCCCTCATGTTTCGAGAAAAGGATATGCTGCCATTAATTTTAACGTGTGCCAGACCCTATAGATACCATATTCCTGATACCTATACTTTTCTCTCTGGGATTCATATATGAGTGCACCCATAGATTCACTGGTGAATCCAGGGTCGCCTTTAAGCTCTTGCACACCTCTGCTCTCACAGAAGATTTTGTTCAGCCCTTGCTTTTGTCCGTGCCATTGGAGATACTCAGAACCGACCAGACAATGCCACAAGCAATGTTGATGGAAGTTTGCCTGGTCCAAGCAGGAGGTTGGACCCACCACCCTCGAGAGGTCACTGCTCACCTCAGCTGTTCTCTGGTTCTAAGCAACAGCGACTGCAGCCTGCTCGCCAGACTGGAGCACCGCAGGACAGTTCGGGCTGGCAGGGACCTTGGTAGGTCTCTAGTCTGACCTCGGCCTAGAGCAGGCTCAGCCGTGGGGTCAGACCAAGGCTCAGGGCTTTATCCCGTGGGGGCTGGAGACCCTCCAGGGAGGGAGATAGCCACATCTCCCTGGACTCTGGCCCTGCCCAGCTGTTCTCTCATGCCCCCTGTGCTCTCTCCAGAGCAGCCCCTGGTCTCACTGGCACAGCTGCCAGGGCTCTGCCTGCCCAGGGCAGGGCTGCCCTTTGCTCCTGCCCCAAGTACCAAGGGCACTTTCCTCCCTCTGGACATCTGCCCTTCCCTTGTGTGTATCGACTGGTGCCCCCCAATTTGGCATCACCTGCACACCTGACTGTGCACTTGGTCTCCTTCCCTGATCACAGACAGACATGTGAAACAGGACAGGCCCCAGGGCAGACCTTGTGGGACTCCACAGGGTGCCATTCTCCAGGCAGATACGACCCAGTGACCACCACCTCTGAGCCTGACTGCCCAGCCAGGTATTTACCCGCAGCCTAACATCCAGCTTGGTACAAGGACATTGTGGGAGAGTCAACGTACATGACATCCTCTGTTCTCCACTTGTCCACAAATCCAGTCATTGCATCACAGACAACAGTGAGATGGGTGAAGCATTCTTCACTCTTGGTCAAGCCATGCTGACAGTTCCCTATCATCTTGTCCGGGTTCTGGCAAGGATAGAGTTAATTTCCCAAGGAGCCAGGACAGGTGACCCAAGCTGGCTGGGGGCTAGTCCATACCATGTGACGTCATGCTCACCATAAAAGGGGGCTAGGCGGGTAGGGGAGGGGTGGCGCCGTTTCGACGCGGTTCCGGGACGGGCTGAGTGTCTGGTCGGTAGGTCGGTCATTGGTTCGGTAAATTGTTCTCTGTTATCACCCATTGTTGATATTTGTTATCAGCACTGTTGTTGATTGTTTTTCCCTTTCCCTTGCTGTCCCAGTAAACTGCCCTTATCCCAATCCTCAGGCTTTTGCCGTTGGTTTGTTTCCCGTTCTCCTCCCCATCCCGCTGGGGAAGGAGTGAGTGAGCAGCCGCGTGGCGCTCAGCTGCCGGCTGGGCCTAAACCACGTCACATCTTCTCCTTCATGTGGCAAGACACATGCCATGATTTTCCCAGGCACCTGAGTGAGACTGGTCAACCTGCCATTCCCCAGATTGTCTTTTGGCCCTTTTCCAGTTGTCACAGACTTCTCTCCGTCTCCATGACAATAAAGATAGGAACATCTAAAACAAGGGAAGAATTACCAGTTGCCATTCCATGCCCTTTAAGTAGAAATTTCTTTTTCCACTGATCTTCTGCATTGAAAAGCCACCCTCTGCTAATTGAAGGTTGAAACTTCTTGCAGGGTAGCTCTATTATTTTACTTAGAACTGAGGTCAGACTTACTCCATGGTTGTTGTCAGGATTGTGTCCTTTTTCATACTTTGGAACTTTAATTGAAGTCTTCTGTGTTTAAAACCTATGGACATGCAAATGAACAGCATGGCTTTGAGAAGCAAGATAATTACATCCTTTAACCCAAGTATCACATGAACAACCTTGTGCATAAGGACATGCTGCCTTACATGGAGCTTCCTTGGTACTCTGCCCAAGTAGAAGGTGTAACAGTGGTAGCTCTGTGCCAGGACAGAGGCAAATGATGCAATCATGTTCTATTCATGTGCAAAAGTTGCTCTGCATAGTAATGCATATGGTTTATCCTCTTCACTGTTGAAGAAAGGACAAAGCACATTCTTTGCAGGCTGTGATTAGACAACAGAGGTGAGTGATATGCCTGTATGAGGTAGCACTCATATTTTGGACCGCTTTCCTTTGTCTTCACAGATCTGGGAACAGGAAGATAAATCTTTCTAACACGTTTTCCCAGCAGAGAATGGAGCATAGATGTCCTGACACTCTCTACTGGTGTATCATACTGGTGGCTCAGCGATAAAAACACTATGAAAATTCCCATTTTGCTCTGGAATAACTGACACTATAACATAGTGATATATCGACTGGTGTGGTGGGTTGACCCTGACTGGAGGCCAGGTGCCCACCAGAGCTGCTCTATCACTGCCCTCCTTCATTAGACAGGGGAGAAAAGGTACAATGAAAAGCTTGTGGGTCGAGATAAGGACAGGGAGAGATCACTCACTAAGTATTGTCACAGGAAAAACAGACTGAACTTAGGGAATTCATCTAATTTATTACTAAGCAAAACAGAGTAGAGCAATGAGAAATAAAATCAAGTCTTAAAGCACCTCCCCCCACCCCTCCCTGCTTCCCAGGCCCAACTTCACTCCCCATTTCTCTCCCTCCTCCCCACCAGCAGCACAGGGGGACGGGCAATGGGGGTTGTGGTCAGTTCCTCACACGCTGTCTCTGCCGCTCCTTCCTCCTCAGGGGGAGGACTCCTCACACTCTGCCCCTGCTCCAGCCTGGGGGCCCTCCCACGGGAGACAGTCCTCCACCAACTGCTCCAACGGGAGTCCTTCCCACGGGCTGCAGTTCTTCACCAACTGCTCCAGCGTGGTCCCTCCCATGGGGTGCAGACCTTCAGGAGCAAACTGCTCCAGCGTGGGTCCCCCACGGGGTCACAAGTCCTGCCAGCAAACCTGCTCTGGCCTGGGCTCCTCTCTCCACAGATCCACAGGTCCTGCCAGGAGCCTGCTCCAGTGTGGGCTTCCCATGAGGTCACAGCCTCCTTCAGATGCCTCCACCTGCTCCGGCGTGGGGTCCTCCATGGGGTGCAGATGGAATCTCTACACCCCCTCATCCTCCCTCCATGGGCTGCAGGGGGACAGCCTGCTTCACCATGGTCTTCTCCAGGGGCTGCAGGGGAATCTCTGCTCTGGTGCCTGTAGCACCTCCTCCCCCTCCTTCTGCACTGACCTTGGTGTCTGCAGAGTTTCTGACATCTTCTCACTCCTCTCTCTGGCTGCAAAAGCTCTGGGGTTTTTCCCTTCTTAAATATGTTATCACAGAGATGCTGATGGGCTCAGCCTTGGCCAGCAGTGGGTCCATCTTGTAGCCGGCTGGCATTGGCTCTGTCAGACACAGGGGAAGCTTCTAGCAGCTTCTCACAGAAGCCACCCCTGTACACCCCCCCCCCTCCCCCCCGCTACAGAAACCTTGCCACACAAACCCAACACAACTGGGAATATCCTCTGCAGGGTTAACAAATAAGACATTCCAGTGGATGTCTTTCTGTGCTACCTTCATAGGTATGCAAAGACCAGGAATCAACAGCCAGGAAAATAACTCTAAAACACTACACCCCTTTCAAATCCAAATGGAAGAAATAAACTTGCCCTGTTCTTTGAACTGCAGGGAACTAAAATCCTGAAGAAAGGTACTCACTGACTGCTAGATATAATTGAACTCCTTAAAACATTTCTAAATTCTCATATATGGGATTAAAACTTTTTAAAGAGGCTGAATTCTTATTTGAGTGCATCAGAGGCATAGCAAGTCACACAGGTCTCAGCTTGACATGAGTCAGCACCTGACATAAATGGAGGAGCTAAGTGCATATGACTTTCACCAATGACAGTCTATGATTCACCATTTCAGCATAATTTTTAATTTAATAAGGATAAAGGGTTCTTCTTTATTTCAAAGGATAAAAGATAATGATTCTATTAGCTACAGAACACAAATTCTATTAAAAAAAATCAGCAATTAAAGTCAAAAATTGTGCACGAATTTTATAGGAATATTTTCTTTCCTAAGCAAGATTTACAACACAACATGCAGATGCATTTAATAATTTATTTCATTACACATTCTGCACTTGTGACAGTGCACTTGTGACAGTTGTGGAACAAAAGTAGCAACTAAGAAAGTTTCTAGCTTTTACTAATTTCAAAAAGCAACAGCATCTTCAGTAAACAGAGCTTTACTGTTACTAGTGTCAATGTTAAGTTTCCGACACCTATCAAGCTGAAGTGATTAATTTAGCACATTTAAAACTCTTCAGACTTCAACACAATTTCTGTATTAGAAGTTTCAGCAGCATTCATTAAATATTTTTCACAACCTTAGACACGAGAGTAAAAACTTAGCACAATAAGGCTGTTTTCTAATGGATCAATTGATTAAAAACACAGAAAGAAATAATGATGTTAGGAAGACAAACAATCTCAGTACAAGCAACTTATGTCAGCATAATACTGACAAGTTCTTTTGATGAAGAGCTGAGCTTATTGCAAGAGTCCTACATACATGTACAGCAGAAAAAGAGCTCCACAAAATGCAATTACTTAGTCAGGTAACACTGACGATGCTCATTCACAAACATGGTGTGCAGCTGGGGTCCATTCCATGTCTTTTAGAGTCTCTAAATATTTAATCGTAAATCTTTGTCTTTCAGAAAACGTAAGGGAATTCTGGACATCTAAACAAAGGACACTATTCCTCTTAAAATCCGAGTATTGGACATTTCAGGAAAAGTTGTGACTAACTTTTGCGCCTTGCTGCATGAAAGAGACACTAAATAGCTATCTTGAAAACAGAAACCTGTTCACCAAGGAGTCTTATAAACAATTTAAGCAATACAGCAATGGTGGCTTCTCCAATCACAACTGCAGTTCTTTCACAATGAATACTGAGTTATGAGGTTACACTAAAACATGACACAAATATATTCCTATGTTTGTCCAAAAAGAGAAGAAATAAAACAACACACAATACAGATGTACCACTGATTTTAATGTTACACACACCAACCACATGTCAAAACTCAAAACAAGGGATCTGGATTAAGCTGACACCACACTGCTCTATATGCTACTGAGAAAGAAAGGTTGAGGCATACAAATAGAAAACGTGTTTTCATTTACAAGCAAAGCAAAGCTGGAGATCTGCTAAGATGAACTAAGACAACTGGCAAGATTATTGACTAGAATTCACTTAGTAAAATGTTAATGACATTAGATCATAGCTGTGCTCATCTCTGAATTAAGGATTACTAAGCATATTAATAGCAATATAAAAAAAATAGTGTTTTGTCTTTTAGTTTGGCTATCACTTTGGTGTTCTTTGGGAAGCTCTAATACCTTATTCTAACTGACAATGGAAAAACCAGCCACAGTTTGCAGACAGAAGGACTGACAACTGCTGCTGAATGACACAAGTTTTCTGTTTTGTGTTTTGAAAGAGCTCGATTACGCTGGATTACTGAACACTTCGAACACTTCACTGCAGGACGGCCCAACAATCTGTGACAAAGTATCCTGGTTGGCACTTACATGCACAAAGCTGCTTAAATATTGACCCAGTTCCCACATGCTGCTATTTAAGCTGCTAACAGACAACAGTTTGCACACAAGAGTAGCACTTTGTAGTATACTAAAAATCCCAAATGCCTTTAAATGCTTTAAATGAAGGAGCCAGTGTTGTTAAAAAGGGAGATGAGGGGAGACACATTTCAAATTTGTACCACATACATAAGAATGAACAATTTTAAAAACTCTTTGGAACTCTTGGAAGGCCCCTATTCCACAAAGAGGAAGTATGCATTGTTTTCTGTGTAAACACTTAAAATACTGACACAGCAGAACAGGGGAAAACTGACACACACCTGAAGGAAGTCTCTGGGGAAAGAAAATTAACAAGGTTCCCTTTATCACACACCAAAACATGTTCCAATTTATCTAAGCCCATCTGGCAAAGGAACTTCTGGTAACATTTATTTTTACTCTTAAAAAAGCATATGGATTCATTAAAATCATGCTTGTCTAGCAAACTTGATATTGCCTCTAACAAGACCCACTCCTGCTTTGGCCAGACTGCAGTGTTGCTGTGCTTCTAATGCTCCATCCTCAATCAATGATTGTCACAAGTGCAGTGGTCACACTGACACATTTCTTTTTGCGCCATGCAAGACTGCAGTATTACACGTCAGCAGTGGAGAACTTTAAAACGTCATCAGCATATCACGTTCTTGTACGCTAGTGTAGAAGGGCCTCCCAAAGATAAAGGAATGTAGACCCGGTTTAATCTTCTCAGCCAAAGCCATTATTATGTTAAGATCGCCCTCTGCTGTTAAGTCAAGATCTATCTTTAAGCTACGAAGTGACTTAAAAGGTTTTTTCCCCTTTTGCCTGCAAGGAAATAAAAAAGAATGCTGTAAAATAAGAACAGAGGAAGTTTCTCCAAGCCTGCTTTCTATTATCTGTTCACTTACGTGTCATCCTCTATGTATTTTATTAAAGTTAAGGCTTTTCTGTGAAGGACTAGCAGAAATTGTGCAAGGAAGGTACTCCTTAGAGACAAGCCAGGCTTCAGATGAAAGATCTGTTAAAAATTATAGCAGAAAATAAGTAGACATGGAAATTCAAGAAACATTTTAAGAATGTGGAATATAAAGAAACATTGCATACACACGTAACGTATCCTTAATTATAGCAAAGCAGGCACATTAACAGCAGATTTGTAGATATACTCAACATTCTTTCCTAGTTTTCTAGCTGCTCAGATGCAATAAATTAAGTTGTTCTACAATTCTGTTTGGACAAAGTATTGTTTACCTTTTTAAAATGATCTGAAATTAATCGCAGTCAGGTATCTTTCTCAGTACTGTAACTGTAGACACTTGCATAGCAATAGAAAATGTGTATTGTTTTTCATATGTAAGAAAGAGTTTCAGTATTATACTAATACTACAAATAACCCAAGTATTTTTCTCTCTAGTTATGCAGACAAGAATCATAGCACTACTATGAAAAAGAACTACCAAGCCAACAAATTATCTGTTCATATTAAACTGAACTTCAGTTCTTGTTCTTTGTGAAAAAGCAACAATTACCTGATCCAGGAAGGCTTTTACTAATGTATCTCGATGCAGGATATCTTGAAAGACATTTCTATAGAAAAGAAAGCAAACAAATGCGAGGCAATGCCATGAAGGTGAAGGGTCACTAACTGTCCAGCAGTTGTAAACAGTAAGGCTATTGCAGCGTACAATCTAGCAGAAATTAAAAGTTAATACAAAATTCTAGTGAATTATAATCCTCCTATTTTTAAAGCTAATATAGAATTTTAAAGCAAGACTTTTAGATGAAATGAACTAAACCCACGAAAGCCCTGTCAAATACGCTTAGCTCTGTTATACCCCTAATTACAACAGGCAGCAAAATTAACATAGTCAGAAGTATCACTGAAAATGAATTTCAATACTATTTAATGCAACAAAACCAGTGATGAACTGGTAAATTCCTCCAAAATGAATGCAACTACCAGAGCTGAACGAGCTTCTTAAAAGCAAAAAAACCCTCATGTACTTTATAAGAAATTTTACTTTGTACTACTTTGCTGTCTTGTCCCAAATGAAGTAACTTTGAGAGATGTGAGAGAGGAGTACGTACAAATCAGGTGTGAAACTCTCATCTGTATGGATAATATGATCTTGAGACATTTCTTCATCTGAATTAGCTCTCCAAAATGCTGTCAGCTCAGATCTCATATATCGTCGTTGGTTATAGATATGTTCATGACAAGGGGGCATCTGCTTCACTGTATTGACATCTACATCTATATGTGTAGTAGGATATGGGGCATACATTACTTGACGGAAGGGCAACACAAAGCTTCCCGTTGCATCCTGTTTTAGTGAAAAAAAAAAATTAAAAAATTACTCTTCTAGTTACTTTTTTTAAAGAAATAAAGCTACATTGGAACAAAAAAAACCCAACAACTTTACACCTAAATTTTAAACCCCATTTGTTTAGACAGTTGGAGAGAACTGGTGGTTGTAGCACAGTAAAAAGTCCATCATAATGGATGATTCCCTTAATATAACAATGAAAAAAGGTACTGAGGTAACCTATTACAGTATTGCATCATCTCATTTGTGAGCCCATTAACTTTACAGTATTACATTTGTCTGGTAAGTTTAGACTGCTCAATAGAGCAAGAAGCATTATTTTTCTATTCATCGGCACCCATTGCTACAGCCCTTTTAAAATACGTGGGAACTGTAGGACTAATGGATCGTTCTTTTTTTGTTCTGGTACAACACAAAAACTTAATGTCTTCTGGGATTCTAGCCCCAAGTAGGCAAAAGAGTACTATTATTGTACCTCAAAGTATAGGAACAATTCTGGACAATACTCAAGAAATAGATGTGTCAGATGAAAGCCTGCCTGGAATTTTAACATGCAAATAGTTACAAGGAAAGCTACAGCACCAGAAAGGAATCCAGGGAAGATGACATATTTCTTTGAAAATGAATGTGTATATGCATGTGCATACATATCATATCATAGGCATGCACATACACATACATCAAAGAATGTTCTGCAGAAGAATAGAACTTTCCTAAGCATACTTACTTTGAGTAAGCCTTGAACAAAAAGTCCTGACTCGTATTTGAAAGAAGACTCATTTCTGCAGAGTCTGGAACACTTCCGTTCTGACGGCGTAAGAAACAGACACAATGTTCTCACAATCTGCATTAAATAGAACAGTAAGAATATGAAAATGTAAGGGATGGACTGATCAAGTGCAACTTCTGACTAGAATGTGTTAGTTATTTCAAATAATGAACAAAAAAGTTCATCATGCTTATTAGAAAAGCCAAAACTTTACCAAGGTCACAGAATAGTGACATGCTATTATTAAGCTGTAAGCCATACTACTCCAACTTCTCGTCAAATGAAGAAAAAATCCAACAATTTTTGGCAAAGTTTGTTTTTTAGCCAACACTGTAGGACAAATCACTTTTGCCTTCTGCTACCTCTTCCTATTACATAAACATGAGTTACTCTGATTACTTGTCTAGCCTTTTAAGCCTCTTATTTTGTTCATTCCATGCTGAAACAACAGCTATTGTCTCCAATCAGGCATAGTCAATTTCCTAAATAAGTATCCATGCTTATTTCCTCAGTAATTTCCTCAAACTCTCCACTAAAAGCAACAAAAGTACTTCATCATCCATTTTCAAACTTCTTTGCTGCAACAGCTAGAAGTAATTATCTTCAAATACAAAATTGTATTCCATTCTGCTAATCTTTCAGTTTTAACCTGTGGTGTCCTATCTGTGCCTGTAAGGTATTTGAGAAGGCTCTATCCTTGCACACTGTGTTTATGCAGTACATAAACCAGTGACAACCTAGTTTCTGACTAATGCTTTTTGCCACTTCAGCAAGATGCAATAGGTGGGTTTTAACTTTGAGGAAAGCTAAAGTACGCTATAAAGAAAGCAAGTACTTCCGAACAGTTGCACCGTGACACAAAGAGCACACTGCTAAGAACCTGTGTAGAATTTATGAAATTTACCCTGGATGTATCTTGAGACTCACATTCTTCTAGACTGTTTTTTTCCTATAGTGTCTAGCTTACTGACAGGTTATTTTACATACTTATAACCATTTAGACCTTAAAGCTGTGTAATTAATTATTTTATGAACTATAAACTTTAAGCTTTTTATAACCACTTAAGCCTTTAATGTCTCCTCTATTATGCTACCTTAATCATGCGCAAATCTTCCATCCCTGAAACAATACATAATAACTGTGGTTAGCTGATTTCAGCTAAGAACCAAGAATTTTCTTTCCTCTGGTTCCCCTGTTGCTCATGATTACTTTTGAGTATCAGCATTTACTGTTCATTTGATCAAAGGTGCTTTACCTTCACTGCGAATACACATGAAACAATGCATTTTCCTACCACAATTTTTATAAAGAAATTAACTGCATCATGAACTGCTTATTTCAAAACACAGGTTTACTAAAGGTGCCTTGAATTTTTTAAAAAGACTATTATACTTCACTGCAGCAAGAAGCCCTACATACTATAAAATGCATAATATATAATATGTATAGTCTACAATTAATATATAATATATTCAGGAAGCCCACTGCTCTTATTTCACATTGAAGCAATACACACAGATACATACATTCATATGTCAAAAAGGCATCAACTTCGAGAATTAAAACGAGTTTTTCCACAAAGGAAGGCTTCAGTCTTACAAAATAAACCAGAGCTCAATAATTAGTACATCACAATTAAAAACATGATCAGATGGAAAAGCCCAATATACAGAAACATTCCCTATCAGAAAATGAAGTTATCTGAATATACTGCTTCTCTAGAAGTAGGACTGTAGGACCTTTGTCATGGTCTCGGGACATGGGACTACTGTTACTGCATGGCTGAGAGGCCCCAGTATAAATGAAAAACTTACAATGCTATGTAACTACACAGAGCCTTACCCTCCCAGCTGTATTGCTATACTCATTAAGTGCAGTGGCACCTAATATCTGAAGGCTCTAGCATTGCATACTTTTATGAAACCCTTCTTTTCATTCCCAGTTGCAGGGATATTCTGAATCAAAGAGGTTCATTAAAGGACTTGGCCGTGAATACAGAGAGGCAATTGATAAAGAGAAATGCATTTTCTCACAAAGAAACAACTTTTTCTTCATGATTTGTCTCTGAATATCCTAACTGAAAATTAACTTCAGTGCTTTTATTAGAAGGGATGGAGTAATGCCCTAATTAAATGCAAGTCAAAGGGAAATGTCTCTGAACAAAATGCTGATGCATTGCACTATGCTAAAAAGAAATATACTTTAAGAAATATTTCAATGGACAGTAAACATAAGTGTATCTTTTCCAGGAATTGCTTTCAATTTGTCTGAACTAGCACTTTGCTAAAAATCAAAAAGCTATATATAAAAAGCATACTCAGAGAATTCTGAATAAGAAAAACAGCCTCATTTGATTTTTTCCTTCACTTTCTGGGCAAGCTTAAAATAAGCATCAAGAAACTCTCCATTTACACCAAAATATTTGAAGAAAAGCAGTGCAGGTGATAGTTTCATATTGGTTCAAATTAAGTATTTCATACGAACTTACTAGAGAGTTAAAAACAATAACAGAATGGGAAAAAAAGTTTCTACCACAAAAATGTAATTATTTTCTTGTTCTGAAATGACAGCTTCCAAAAGTGTCCTCTTTTCCTCCCAGATAGACCATAATGATGTATATACTCTTCCTCATTTAGAGGTACAGCTAATGCTGCTTATTGTTTCTAGACCTGAAAGCTCCTAAGCATCATCCCTACTGATGTGTTCCAGCAAGTATGACACACTGTTTTGTTGTTACAGGACTCAATTTTAGAGGTCTGTACTTTGCGTCCTTCTGGTTCTTCTCGAAAGCTGAGTCAAATGTAATTTAAGATCTACCAATTAAACTGTACACTTATTTACCAATTAAGTTTTAAACAGACTGAAGATGAAGTCAAGACAAACACAGCTATGAAGAAAAAAAAATGATGGAATTGTTGGAATGGTAAGCTAGCTAGTAAGCTTGCCTGTTTCAACATGTGTGTGTGACTACAGACTCAACAGCTTTGAGATTCCATGAAAAACAAGCAGTTCATGATGCAGAAGAACATTTATTCCCCAGCATATGAGAAATTGCACAGATACTAGTTTCTTAAGAGTACACAGACAATATCCATTGACATAGCTGAAGTGGGCAAGCCAATTTAGACCTCTTCAATTTGTACATTTTAGCTAACAAACCTGATTTTAAAAGCTCAGACTCATTTACTACTCATTTATATACAGTATCAATTAAATACATTGGTTTACTTATATTTGCCAGAATACCAATGATAAGGCAATTTTCAGGCAGAGTTATCAACTGCTAGAGCAATCAGCTGAAGTAAGATAATCAGACAACAGTATTCCTTCCTTCTTCAACCTCAAGTATGTTTACAGATAAACCTTGTTCCAAATAACACACTAACACTCCTAATAATCAGCATTTAAGTTTGGTTTATTACAAAGTGCATTACCTTATTAACTTTTTCTGCGCTGCTTCCTACAACTACAGAACAACCACAGGTCTGCAGGTGTGAACTAATTGCACTACAAATAAAAACAAACATAGGTTAATACATTTAATCAGATTTTTCAAATAAAACAATTATCATCTTCACAAGAAGAATGAAGTGCTCCTAGTATAAATATGGGCCCACACCTATGGGCCTCACACAGCTGTGTAGGTTACTGCTGAAATCCAAAAGTTGGACAGTATCTACATTTGCATTCTGATGGATAAAGAGACTGTCACTCAGAACATCCTAACACCAGTTACAAAGCAAACAAAAACTGTCTACTGCTACTATCTAACCATATTACAGAATCTGTATAAAATAATACATCTAAAGTAACAGAAGACATATTAATAATGAAGGATTTGAAAGCATCTTGAAAGAAGATCTATTCCACGGTTGTTCTTATTTTCTAAAACTGTGGTCAGAAGCCAGTTTTGGGACACTTGGCAGGTGAACTATTCTACTCTCAGTAACTACACGGGCAAGAGAATGTCACAAGCTTGAGTCCCTCACAGTACACAGAAGTATGCTGGAACCTTAGTGAACTTGTCTCATGAGTTGCTAGCAGCACAGATCTGAAAGTTTGGAGGCTGCAGTAAAAACACCTAGAGTAACCTTGACAACTCTTAATTCATCCTTAAGCAACTTCTGTTGAGGTTTGTTATTCCCACCCCCACCCCCCCCGCGCTTTCTCAAACCATCACATGGTCAACAACTTCAAAAGTCTAGATGCTATTAAAAATTTTTCTCCAATATCTATGCATATACAAAAATACATTTATGCTATCTTATGAAGGATACATTCTATGTGATTAACCAGTTCTAATAAATGCCTCTAATTGATAAGGACTATAAAAGCTACACTCAGACTCTGAAATCCTACAGGTGGACTTTATAGTGGACCTGCTCCTATTTATCTTATCAAGTATATTCTAATTGCTAAATTTTAGGCCATCTGAATACTTACGAATTCTTCCTTTGGGCCACAAATAGACATTCAGTTGCATTTAGAAATTACTAAGAAAGCATGACTGCTTATTTTAGAGGTTGGTATTATTTATATAGCAGCTTATTTAGTTTAATCAAATTTTTATTCAATGATATGTATAAATTCAGGCAACTTGAAAAACTTGATTTAAAACTTGAAATCTGAACCTAGATGAGCTGATAGGCTTTGCAGATAAGCTAAAAAGCAGACATTTGGACCCTTCCCACGAGTTCCAAGTTATTCTTTTCTTTTCAGGACAAAATTTCCAGGGAGAAGTAGTAGCAAGAAGAGGTAACTGACACCCTACAGTCTACTACCTGCCACATAAATCTCTGTCTGGTATGAGAATAGCTCATCTTCGTAGGATCAATGACTCTAGTTGTTCATAATAATCCATTCCATGATATTCACTTCATTATTTCCCAAATTCTCTATGGAACTAAATATTATATTATTGTGAAGAATTAGTTAATTCAACAAATTAATTTCTGTAGTATTGAGAGCGTATGTGATGCTGCATGAATATATGGCACTAAGCACTACATAAATGAATGCAGTTACATCAGAGATGTTCTAAAAGGTAACAGAACATCAGTTAAAATCTATAAAATATGCTCTCCCACAGGAAAAGACCAAGTTGCTCTCAAGTGCCTCTACTTCCACATATACATTAAAAACAAGGGCAAATAAGAGAAATGCATAATTTAATAATAAGCATTCTATATGCCATACTATTAGTGACTGTTATTCATAGTTAAGGCAGTGAACACAACCTAGGGTTTAGGTATTTCATAAAAATGTAAGACTTTAACTTCTATCCCCATAAACTTAAAACATAAGTATCAAAGAAAAATTATTTGGTAGGAATTCTATTATCAAGCAAATGACTCTGTGACAACACAGACTATAGACACGCAGCTATTAGCCCAGAGCCATTCTTCTAAGAAGATAGCAACTTCTAGAGCATTTTATAGTCAAAAATCTCTAAAAGCCAAATACATGTCATCCTCCCTCCTCCTATAAAGAAAACTAATCTAATACATGTTCACATGCACATACAGATAGATATATATATGTATCCACAGGTTTAAACCATTTTACTACAGCATAAATCAAAACTGAAATTCATACTTGAGGAGAAAGCCTTCATGGCAACTGTCCCCGATGTCATCATCATTTAGTACTGTGTCACTTATCTGAAATGCAAGTAAACAGAAACAAAGGTTAGACAAAGATCTGCGACACCTTACAATTAATTGATTTTTGTTTTTAATGATGGGTGGGAACTGTTTGGGAGCTATTTAAGTTAAGTTGTAAGACTGCCCAAAAAAGCATAACCTTAAAAAGACCTTCTGACTTCAGCCAAAGCATTCTGAAAATAAGAAACTCGTTCAATTATTAAACGTTCCTCATCGGTCACAAGTCAGATTCCTCCTAGTGGTTTTTTTTTTCCCCCTCTAAGCTTGTCCAGAATACTTTAAACTATGAGATCACTTCTTCCATGAGAACACTAAACCACGCTGAAACAGGTATCAACATTAAAACCATTTACCTCCCCATTCATTTTCCTTTGCATCAAATAGCTTCTCCGCTCCACTCTTAAAAACAGCATCCTCCTATGCAGTCAATTTTGCTAAGTGCTGACCATAAAAACCACTGCTAGTACTGTTATATTTACTGAACTAAATCAGTTATGTTAAACCATTCCCTACACCACTTAAAAGAACTTAAAATGAAACAACTGAAGTGTATAAGAATTTCTGACAACTGTGAGGTTTTGTCTGCCAAAGAGACTACCAAACGAGGGTGCCAAAGCCACCTTTCTATTCAGAACGCAAAGAACACAAGGACTTACATCTATTTCTTCTGGAACACTGTGTGATTTCATAGATGAAAGGAGTTCCATTACAGGAATGACTTCTCCTGTGAGCATTGGAATGATGCTCTGGCCCTGCGCAACAAATAAACTGCTTGAAGTAAAAGCACAGTATTAGAAGTTACTACTAACATGAACTTGCAATACTACATGTAAAAGTTCTTTAACTTTCTATTGTTTGGAAGTGTAGTATGAGCGGAAATTGATGCATAGACTTCTTGGGCTTTGCTCATCCACAATCACGAACTGGAAACATATTTTTGCTTCTCAATAAAATGTCTAAAATGTATTTCCAGGGTCCTGTGCTCATTTTCACAATCAGTTTGATTGGCCTAGACAAGAAGTATTTGGAGTGAGATAATGTGATTATACTGTATTACGTGCAATTACTGTTAAGCATTTTAGGTCCAAGTCTGATGTTTTAACAATGACAGGAAAACAAAAACCAGGCGTATTAGTCATTAACATACAAAATTACTTATCTGGTTTATCTATCACAAGAAACTGAAGCCACAATTTCATATTTACAGTTTCAGAAACCAAATTCTTTTCACAGTCTTATCCATTAGGTCTCCAACCACATTCCAACATGACAGACTCTGTACATTTCCGTAACTCAAAAAGGTAATGACCTAGTGAAAAACCATCCTCGACAGGAGGCGAGCATGAATCTATGGAAGCTACTACCTTTACAGAGCTTCAAGTGCAAGTAAATGACTTTCCTTTTCTGAAAGGTAATATTCTTCATAGATTTCCACTTTACCCATAAAGTGATGAAATACATTTTCCTTCATTTTGTTGACAGCTTCCATCATCCTATCTTCAGTAATTTTGCCTCCTGTGCATGGCAGGCCATCAGCCAGTCCAAAGTATCTTCCTGGATCCCAAAAATAAGAAGCAGCACCAACTTCCACAGTCACCAGATGTAGTCAAACAGTTTTGTGATGGTGTGGTATACTCATCAACCAGAGGGCCCTTACCTGATCCTCCATTCTCTCCGTGCCTTCCAAGACAATCTTCTGGAAATGTTCTTGCCTCTCCTGAGCAAGAGAAGCAGTTAAATATAAATGCTCTGGCATTTGTTTTTATATGTATGCACACAACAGTCAAATGGTATAGTTTCTTCCCTGTAGAGTCACGCTTCTTAGATTGAAATTTTGATGTTCACGTCTTTTTTCTTTTACAGAGTTGACATTAGCAGGAAGTGATGTCATTTTAAACAGATCAATGCTCCCTGCTCTGCCCCCCACCAAACCTCTCACATGCTTGGGCACGAGTAGCAGGAAAGGGAGGGTGTAATGACAATGACAAAACATTAAGTTTCTTCATTACAGATCACGAAAATGCCAAATGATCAGATTATGCTGCAGAATTCCACTTTATGTATGGATTTTTATTTTCAAATGGGTAAGGTACAAACTGATGGTTCCTGATGCAGCAAGAGAAAAATGACATCTCCATAATGAGAAAAATTGGGGACTGTAGGAAAAAACAGAACTTTTTTTTTTGACCCCTACATCTTGAGACACTGACCAGTCTTCAAAACATTGTTTTACAAACAAGTACATGACACATGAAACCTCAAAATACATAAAACATGATGTACAAGAGACTGGACAAAGTTCTCACAACAGACTCATCAGCAGCTGAGTAGCAAACTGCATTCAAAATGCAACTTACAATGGAACCAAGTTATTATTCACAAAGAGAATTCAGCATTGATCACTGGAACAATCAATACAATATGCAAGAAGTGGAAAATGCTGCGAGAACTAATGATATCTTTTCATAGATGCTGATAGTTTATTGCATTTTTATTGGTTACTCACTAGTTTCCTGAGACTGGACTACTCAAAGTTGATCAACTTCAAGTGGGAAAAGAGTTTACATAAAACTTTTTTTGAGCAGATGAACAAGCTACAGTGACTTGTCCTAAAACAGTAATAAAACTTGTCTAACCATCTAAAAGAGGCATCTGTGAAAAACAGCACTGGAATGAGGCAGATTCCTTTGAGACACCTCCATCCTTGAGTTCAGTGCCAATGAAGTAAGACATCCTTGACAATGAAGATCCTTCGTTTTAAAAGAAGTCAGTCTTCATGAAGATAAGGCTGAACAAATGGTGTAAGCCACTTCTTTTCAAAAATGTAACAGCTCAAAATTATTAGACAAACATCGGGAACATAAAATTGAAGTTGATAAAAGAGGTTTTTCATCCCATATAGACAACTTGTTTGGAGTTGCTTGTCTGTCTTTGCCAGTGTAAATACTGTCCCATGCTTCTTCTAGTCCTTGAGTTCAGTTTTCTTCTCTTCTGAAGTCTAGCTGGAACTGTTGTCCACCTCTACACAGAAGAGAGCTGATAACCACAGTAGTACTAATGAGAGCTGATAACCACAACCACTAGAAATTCCAGAAGAGATACACAGTTCATTTCAGATAGGACTTCAAAATTTTTGTTCTGTTGTAGCCATAGTTGTTGAACTGCCTCAAAACACAACCTACAAAATTTATTTTAATTAAATATCATTCTACTATTCATGCCTAAATTTTAATCTACATTTGCAAAACAGTTTTCTCTCTTCTAGATAAGGCTGCAGAATTGCAGATATATGCAGAAAACTTTGATCTCAAAAACAATAAAAAAAAAAAAGAAAAGACAATAAATGTCTATTTCAGAATGGATCACTCTCTCAACTAACCCAGTTGGCCTATCTGATTCAAGAACATCTGAAAAGGAGTGAAGAACTTCATAACTAATTTCTGAGGAAACTAGCAGAAAACATTTTTTTTTGCAATTCTCAATGCCACCTGAAGGCTGTCTCTACTGTGGAAACATACTGGTATGAATCACTGTCCAAAAAGAGATAAGACATAGTATAGTTAAGAATGATGGACAATTCTTATTTGACCACTCATATTAAAAGTCAGTACAGAGGACACTAAATGACAGAGAAGCAATGCAATCAAGAACATGAGATAGCATTCACTTATGTCAAAAACACTAACATCCAGCAGGCTTTAAGAAGACTAGATTAGGAATTAAGTATTTGTGTTTCTACTATACTGAAAATGAAGGTTTATGTCCTATCCTTCCTCTGCAAAATAAACCCCAGAAGTGTCAAAGCCAATGTGATGGAAAACACTGCCAGCCATTTTTCTGGAATCTTAATTAATTCAGATAAGATCACTCAAAAAGGAAGCTTAAAGTATGTTGACTAGAGGTCTCAAAACAGAAGAGGAACAAAAACTTTATCAAACACGAGGACAAACATGTACCACCATACACATTACACCTGACATGCAATCTACTGCTCCAAGACAACTTGTACTCCATGAAGACGACAGAGAATTTAATTTTTGTTATTAGCGTGTTATTTATTTTAAACAAAAATATGTAACAATTTTCACTTAATAAAGAAATCTCCATAACGTACCCCAACGTAAGAGTGCCAATTCTTCAGAAAAATTTAGTATGTTTTCCTTTCTGAAATTCCTAGAAGTATTTGGACTTAAGTAGATGTATTTTCATGGTTGTCCCATTAGTTTTACATAATTTAATACCTGACAAACTGTTTGTTGATACCTTTTTTTTGAAAAATAAAACTGTAACAACAATGACAACATTAATTGCACCACTTCCCTTTTCTGGGCCTTAACAGTGAAAACAATGACTTGAAACAAAGTAAATTTACAATTCTATCTAGTTTAAATACACTAATTAACACAGTTAAAAGTAACAATTTATTATCAAATTCAGAGATGAAAAACTGTACAGGATACCTATCTAACCTAGATAGCCTAGTACAGGTTATATAATATTACCAAATTAAAACATGTCACTAAAAACCCCAGCCTTGAATTTGCTGACATATTGATAACTTTTAACCTTCAAAATTGCATACCTGTAGAGAGGCCAGCTGCCTCTTAAGTTTTTGTGTCTGGATTGCTATATAACAGGTGTCACAGAATCTTAATTCTTGCTTTTGCTCAAGACAACCTGGACAACTGTTTTTAGTAATGAACAATAAACCTACCTTATGCATCCATATTCTTCCTTTCCTTATAATATGTGTTAACCTATCCACGCACACTCTGTGAAGCGGCAGGTAGAAGCCAAGTTCACTTTGTGGAAGTATAATTGACAGTCCATATGTGCTTCTGTCTCCATTCCAGTTTCCATCAAAAATTAATGACACAATGATTACCCTTTTTTCTGCCAAGACAAAGAACTTCACATCTATTGCACCGCTTTCTGCATTACGAAGTATTTCTCCATTGAGGGTGTGGTTAGCAAGAAAAGTTATTTCACCATCACTGAGAAGTACCTGTTCTGTCTTTGGGGCCCAGATGTGCCGCACTCGAGGGCCAAGAATATTGTCCCAGTAAGCAAAAGTGGCAGCTAATAAAGGTGACTCGCCATTCAAAGAGATCTCTGTTTTAGCAACTGCAGGAGATGGTGGTGGACAAAGAGCTGACATGCCTGCTTCCTCTCTCGTGTAAAACTGAAATGCTTACATTACCTAAAAAAAAGTTTTCATAGAAAAATAAAAAAATTAGAGCAGCATTCATTATTATCTCTTCTTCTTTTGCTTCCAAATAAGACTTCAAGAGACAACGTAACTTCTACACCTGATATTTCATCGTAGACTTAATTGAAGAAGGAAGTGTATATGCATACCTTCCACATAATGAAGTGGTATACTTTACAAATGTTAGTCACACTACAAATACCCTTTACTCACTATACAAGTATGATGAGCCTGCACAACACTCAGCTTGTGTAAGAAAACTGATATACGATATTCTTTACATCATAATGTTGCAATAAAAGACAAACACTCAGCACTTTATAGAACGTATTGATGGAAAATTCTTCACATTGCACAGATGCAAATCCTTAACCACCTTCCCTAGCAGTTTCCAACATCTGTATCACTTCCCAATTTTGATAGGGCTGCAGAAGACAAGAAGTTTCACCTTCCCTAAAAGTCACGCTGGAGTCACAAGAACACATTAAATAAAAAAAATTTACAAACTCAACCCAAGACAGAAAACTATAAAAGCTAAAATGCATTTTTTTTGACGAAACCTCAGACGACCAGAACTCAGCTGTCCTTTCCTCTCTGCCTGCGGCACTCCACACGACAGCACCGCGGAACTACTGTACGAAGGAGCCGTAACACCCACCTCACCGACACAGCTGTAACTCGCCAGATCTCTGGCACCGTTCCGTTCCATGTATCCGAACTTTTTGCGTTGTCAGTGTCCCTAATATGATCGTCCAGGAGGAGGGCAAACCACCTTTCTCTACAGCTACTTCTGGGAACTGACTGAGCAACCCCAGGCCGGTGACCAGCCCGGACGGCAGCAGGGACACCGAGGCCGTCTGAGGCTCTGAATGTGACTTCACGGTTTTCGGCTAAGACGAAAGACAGCGTCAGTCGCCCCTGCCTCCTTACGCTCATGAGCTGACGAGACGCTTCCTCTCAGCACAGCCCTTCCAGCAAAGCCAGCTGCCGCCAACCAAGGCAGCTGCGGCACATAACGACCGTCCGGAGGCTGAACCACCGTGCTCCTAGCCTGGATCAGGCCCGTTTCGCACCCTCCGGGTCTGGTCTGAAGTTTGGAAAGGACCCTATGTCCCGGCGAGGCGGCTGGGAGGCGAACTATCAGGAGGACCAGCTCCCTCCCTCCGCTACAGGAGGGGACGATGACAGCCCCCGGGACGAAAAGCGCAACCTCACCCACCGCCCCATGCCCGCCTCACCTGCGCGCCAGCCGCCACCGCCCCGCGCATGCGTCCAACCCCTTCCCCGCCTGCCCACACCGCGGCGGGCCTCAGCAGCGCTCCCGCGCAGGCGCGGCACAGCTCCTCCCCGGGAGCGGGCGGTGCCAGCGGGCGGGGAGCCGAGCGGCCCAAGTGCCCGCTGGGGCCGCGTTACTTCACGGCTGTGGGGCGGTGACGGGAAAATGGCGGCTTGCATAGGAGTGCCTCGGCGCTGTGGTAGTTCCCTCCGCCGCGGTGGCGGGGAGGGCGGTGCTGGTGGGCGTTGGGAAGAGTAGCGCACGTAAGGCCGGTCACTCTCTGGAGTGAACAAGCCCCAAGCAGCTCCATGGTTGGCACGGAAGCCAGGTGCTGCTTGTGAAGGAGGCCAGGAGAAGCTCCACAATCTGCGTTGTGCCAGGTCCATCGTTTTATGGAGGGGCTTTTAAGCTTAAAATAGGAAGTTAATAATGACAGAAGTAGGTTAGTATCCAAATATACTGTGTGCAAAACGGTGAAGCTTGAGCTTCGTTTAGTTTTATGGGTACGCGGTAAGTGCCTTTGCATCCTATTATTTCTGCAATCCAGTCTGAGTGAAAATAACCATGGTCACTTGTATTTAAGAGGCATTTATTTATTTCAAGCTTAAAAAGGAAGAAGACCCCTCTGATGCAAGGGCACAGCTCTCGTGCTGCAGGCTCCCTCGCCTCTGCTGTACCCTGAGGAGACAGCAGTCTTTAACAGGGCCCAACAGACCTGAAGTGTGAATTCTCTTTTTTTTTTTGTCATACTTTCCCAATTTAAAGACAAAAATCACCCTCCTCAAAATGCCATTGGTGTTGGGCAATTGGATAGCTCCCATGGAAAAATACAGCCTTCAGCCAGCTAAAATTTACCTTTTAGGTTAGTTGTATTAATGATTTTTAAAACAAACACTGAACATAAAATCACTTATGCCTGTGTATTGGATTGTAGTTTTAGCTTCTGAGAAGCAGAGCTCCAATAAAGGTAAATGACCGTACAAAATATATGTAACAATTATACAAGAGCTTGGAGAAACAGTGGAATTAATCTCTAGTTTTAAAAGTTGCTGATATTTAATTTGCTGAATTCAAGGACTAGGCATCAAATTCACTGGAATTTTACTACTTACCTCTTATCTAAATGTAAATCTATGCAGTTTATTAAAAAAAACAAACAGTTTTTGTTCATTTAGTTTATATTTAAACAGTGAAGATGAATGTAAACTTGTTCTCATGTAGTTGTAGACACTAAGCTCTACGGTAAAAGTGCATTGATACTATATAAGTAATGGTGTAGGAAAAGTGGGCTTCGGGGATGGGGAAGTAGGGTTTATCTTTTTGTCACCAAATTGTCATGTAGCCTTGCATAAGACGCTTGGTATTGCTGCATCAGTTTTCCCATTAGAAGCTGCTCTGAGAATTCTATGTTTAAAAGCAAATCACCATGTTATATGCAAAGAAATATTAGCTTGAATTATGAATCCTTTCTTTTTTTCTTGAAGTAATAGATGAGTCTCTGTAATTGCCACAGTGGTACTACTGGCAGAGTGAAATTTCTGCCGTCTGTAGCAATACTGATTGTTGTATTTATTTTTTTTTTCCTTCAGTTTTTCATACTTTCTTCAGGCGGAGGAGAGAGTAACAATTCCATTGCATATGATTTGAAGAGACTGACAATATTTCTGCAGGTGCCTTTTGTGGACACATCAGAAGTGGTGACAGGCTGCACTGTAAGCAGATTTTTTTTTTTCCCCTGGCAGAGGATATATCTGGCTACGAAACCTAATGCTGCACATCTGCAAAGAAATTAATTATAGAGTGTTAAACAGAGAATATGAAAATGAGCTCAGGCTCTGAGCTCAAGCAAAAACACATTTCTATTTTATTTATTTATGTTTTTAGTGTGGCATCCTGAATCGTCATTGTGACTGATGTCATGCTTTAAAATAAGGGGGCATATCATAGGCAAAAATGGAAAGGGATGAAACAAAATATAGTGGAATGCAGCTATTCACCCTGATTGAGAAAGGCCATGGAAACACAAGGTATTACCTAGCTACTGTGCTGCACTGAAGCCATGCATGTACTCAGGCCAATGCAAGTTTGCATCACTGCAAAAAACTAATTTTGAAGAAAGCTAATTTCATAGTAATTAATGTTTTCCAGCCAGATCAGACTGCAGCAAAATTAAATCACAAGGTAAATGACAGCAAATGGGAAAGGTTGGTTGAGGTTGCAAGAAGCAGGAACACTTGGCAGTGGTGCAGAAATTAGTACTGAGATTACACTTTATGCACATATAAGCAACATAAAGCCAGATTTAGCTCTAGAAGAAACAAAGCGTGCACTCCCCTATCCCCAGCGATTCATTCCTATAACGGGAATGTGGGACTTTCCACAGTATCTCTCATTTAAGGTTGTAGTTTCACATACGTGTTAAAACCCGTCAAGTATGCTTGCACTGTCACTGTCCTGTTTATGGAGCCTCTTGTTCCTAGTTTTAACTTGTTCTTAGAAACACTGGCTTTAGTAAGTGCTAGAGCCCAAGCAAATTTGAGCTTGACCCGTGAATATAAATTTAATTTCACACAACTTCTAGTATTGATTCTGGCTGCCTCCCACCACTTGTATGTAAGTGGTGCTATCCCAGGCTGCTGTTATTATCGTGTTAATACTTTACAGATCCCTAAATGCACTGACATGCCAGTGTAGGTACCCATTAATTACTGTGACAGAAAGCAGACTGCAATTCTAGAGCCACTCAGTGGAAGTTAACAATTTTCAAATGGACGTTAAGAATCCAGAATTTTGGAGCACTGAGGTATTTTATCATAAGAGGTCTTCCAGGACTTTTGTTTTTTTTCCCTCATGATCCTTTAAAGGATCATTAGAGGGTGATTTGATCTCTTAAAGAAAAGTATTATATCTCCTCCAGCCCATGTGACAACAGTAAAATTACAACAAAAGATCTATGTAAATGGATGATGAGAGGCAGAATATACATGGCTAAAGAGCTTTCAGACAATAGTTGCTTTGGAGCTCAGGGAACACCAGGCTCCCTCTGGACAGATCCCCCTGAATTTTACACAACAGCAGTTCAGCTTTGTACAGGTTGGATGGACTGTGGATTTAGGCAATAAAGACAATTAACGCTTGGCTGCTGAAATCACACTGTCAGTTCCTCTTAAGCTTCCACAAATTAAAAAAAAATAGAAAACCGAATTTAGTGTCTTTAAAGATGCCTAGCATTGCTTAGAAATGTTTACAATAAAAAAAAATCCAAAGGTGATACTGTTTTATTTACAATCAGGCAGTAGTCATGTGAGCTCCGAGTTTTTTGTTGATTCCAGAGTTGTTTTCCAAACACAGGAAGACAGAATCTGTTACAATAAGCACCAGCATAGTTTTGACTTGGCAAAATGACGGGAATGTGGAGTCCATGCCATACTGTGCAGCATTAATTAGAAATAATTAAACTACAAAACTCAAGAAAAGGAGAATCCACCACTGAGGTATACCTAGCTCTGTTATTTTATTCTAACCCCACTGAAGGAGGACACTGTCTAATTAAGATAATACATGATGTTGAAGCAAACATACAATAATCCATGTAGGGTTTAGCTGCAATGTGGAGATAGACATGTCACTTTCAAGAAGTAACAGATAATGTCCTGTGATTTGTGTGTATCTTAGATGTGCTTTGTAAAACCAAGTTTCTCACAGCAGTAAGAGCTTAGCTAAGGCTAGTTTCCTTTATCCAGGCTACTATGCTAGATGTATTTGATGTCTTTCTAAGACCCAAAGGCATTGTTCAGGTACAGTTAAGTCAAATCTAAATTCACACAGCTGTTGAAGAGAGGTCTGGTCTCCTCTCTTCCCAACCCCAAGTGTTACCACTTTCCTTCTGCTTGTATTAATGTTTGTGTGATGCTACAACATAGCTGTACAACAGATCAGGCTCATCTGTCTGAAAAACAGTTTCTTTTTTGTTTGGCAGACAAATCTAACTTTGGGAATAATATTGTACAGAAACAAGCGTGAATCATCATGCCATATTAAGCTTTATAACAATAAAACTGGTCATAACCCAAGACCATGTTTTAAAATAGGAGATGTGTATGTTGGGAAATTTTCAAGTCTGAAAGATATTGGATAAACAACTTCAACAGAAAGCTTTCTTCGGTACGTTACAAATGAAAAGGCAGGAGAAATTATAGCATCACTTCTAGTTAGGACCGTTCCGTAAACCACTTCTTCCTCAGTTTCAGTTCTTCTGCTAAGTTTTACTTCTCTTGTTGGGAAAGACTCTGAGATGTATTGATGAAAATCTGTGGTAACATGCAGTTTTCAGAAGCTGTAGATAGCCCTTGCAATTTGCCATGGCCATGTGTGCTGCTGGCAATCAAGACATAAAGGAGTTTCAAGCAGAGGAAATGTTGTGCTTTCCCTGAAGACTTATGAAAATGACCCAGTACTACTCTGTTAGACACACAGGTTTGGGATGTGTTTTAAAATCTTCTGTATGAATGCATTAGCCTTTATCTACTCATGGGCGGCAGCGTGTAAAGTCCTCTCGTGGACCTTCCAGCTGCCATGAAAGGCACTCTTGGACTGTGGTTACCAAAACAGACCAGGTACCTGCCATCACTGAGCAGACTGTGCTCAGGAATTGCTTTCCCTTCATTGTCAGGCGTGGCTGAACAGGACTGGTCAGGAACTGTGATGTCTGATGAATGCTTTTTTACCCTACTCTTTGTTCACACACTGGTACTTTTATTCATTGGAGAAGGGACATCGGGAAAGCCATCAAAGACAATTTATAATGCTTTTGCTTCTTTTTTTTTTTTTTTAGGTCTAAAGATTTTCATACTAAAACAAAAAATGGAGACTTTAGTTGGTTCAAGTTTTAAATCTAAAACATCACATATTTTGCGGTACATTGCCCAGCTATTTTCATAGATACACAGCATTTTCATGAGCCCTGACACAAAAACTTTTGAGAAATGTTTTTTCTGTACTTGAACGTCTCTCTTCTTCCACTTTTAACAGAATATTAAAGTACAGTCTTTTTAAAACATTGATTTTCTACTTCATTATTTCCAGTGTCATTTCGTCTTAAAAAAAGGTCACTGATTTCAAAGGCATCTGCCTTATTGCTGTCAGAAGTGTTACTATGCAATGCTAGATGCAGGGAGTGCTTATTGTTTCTGAAGGACCGTAGTGGGTTGACCCTGGCTGGAGGCCAGGTGCCCCCCAAAGCCGCTCTGTCACTGCCCTTCTCAGCTGGGCAGGGGAGAGAAAATGTAACAAAAAGCTCCTGGGTCGAGGTAAGGGCAGGGAGAGATCACTCACCAGTTACTGTCACGGGAAAAACAGGCTCAGCTTAGAAGAAAATTATCTGATTTATTACCAAGCAAATCAGAGTAGGATAACAAGAAATAAACCCAAACCTTAAAGCACCTCCCCCCACCCCTCCCTGCTTCCCAGGCCCAACTTCACTCCCCATTTCTCTCCCTCCTCCCCCACAGCGGCACAGGGGGACGGGGAGTGGGGGTTGTGGTCAGTTCCTCACACGCTGTCTCTGCTGCTCCTTCCTCCTCAGGGGGAGGACTCCTCACACTCTGCCCCTGCTCCAGCCTGGGGGCCCTCTCATGGGAGACAGTCCTCCACCAACTGCTCCAATGGGAGTCCTTCCCACGGGCTGCAGTTCTTCACCAACTGCTCCAGCGTGGGTCCCTCCCACGGGGTGCAGACCTTCAGGAACAGACCCACTGCTCCAGCGTGGGTCCCCCACGGGGTCACAAGTCCTGTCAGCAAACCTGCTCTGGTGTGGGCTCCTCTCTCCATGGGGCCACAGTTCTGGCCAGGAGCCTGCTCCAGTGTGGGCTTCCCATGGGGTCACAGCCTCCTTCAGGTGCTTCCATCTGGTCCAGCATGGGGTCCTCCATGGGGTGCAGATGGAACCTCTACACCCCCTCATCCTTCATGGGCTGCAGGGGGACAGCCTGCCTCACCATGGTCTTCTCTAGGGATTGCAGGGGAATCTCTGCTCTGGTGCCTGGAGCACCTCCTCCCCCTCCTTCTGCACTCACCTTGGTGTCTGCAGGGTTGTTCCTCTCACATCTTGTCACTCCTTTTCTGCTGCTGTGTGGGTTGTTTTTTCCCCCCTTCTTAAATACGTCATCCCAGAGGTGCTACCAGTTTTGCTGATGGGCTCGGCTTTGGCCAGCAGTTAGTCCGCCTTGGAGCTGGCTAGCATTGGCTCTTTTGGACACGGGGGAAGTTTCTAGCAGCTTCTCACAGAAGCCACCCCTGTAGCCCCCCCCCCCGCTACCAAACCCTTGCCATGTAAGCATGTAACGTCTTACAAAATTACCATCATATTCTCTCAAGATACATTAATATACACTCTTAAGTAGCATGGCAACATCCAGTTTCTACTTTAGCTTTGAAATAGGTCAGAGATTTGCTGCAGAGTCATCAGAAGCTGGTTGGGAGGTGGGTAAGAAGCCTAATATGAGTTAAAAGTTTTCTCATGTTATATCTGAGGTCAAAGCTCATAGGTTTGGGGCAAGCTTTTCAAGGAAAAAAGGTAAGGACTTTGAAGTCAAGGTTTGTGTTGAGGCAAAGCAGCAGGGTTATTCTGATATCACCGCTGTTTTGGTCCAGCCTTACAAGGTCTACTTTGTGTCGCCAAAGCACATTGCTCCACAGGCAGAACCAGTTTCCATAAGACTTCGTGTAAACTAAAGGTCACTGGGGGCAAGCAGGTTTCCTCAGGAGTCATCCAAGGTCAGACCCAAACTTGAAAGGAGCCAGTAGGTTCCTCCTAGTGGTGTCCAAGTTGAGACCCAGTGCTAAAATTTGCTCAGAGGTCAGTCAAGGTCGCAACTGCCACCAAAAGCAGACATCGTAAACCTTCCTGCTGAACTCTCTGTGGATGCAATTTTCTGTAGTCAGTCAGTTTGATTGAATCACTGACTGTTACACATCTGCTTTTTAATGTTTTTCCAATAAGAAACCATTCACTTTTCAATTGTTACCTTGGCTACATCTATATCTTTTTAGTACCACAACACGTTAAAGCAGTATACAAAGCTGGTGTGATATCTTTTGGTAGCGTGATATGTGCTTCACACAAGATGACCATGCTCATGAAATAATGAACCCTAGGGTGCAGCTTCAATCATGAGATAGCAAATAAGGCTGCAGGTAAGAGGCGAGATCAGCTGTATCACAACTGCTCTTGACAGATTTTTTACCAACCTGATCAGCCATGAAAATGTGGCTTAGGTTCTTTGTTCATCATTACAAAGAAGGATTGCAATGAAGAACTACACGGGGTTTGGAGGGCTTGTGAACGTGGTAGAAGGCAGATGTCTACATGTGAGTTGTGAAAACCTACTAACATGGGTCTCATCCTTACTACAAGTATAATTTTGATATTTCAGGTATTTCAAAATGCTCTTTTAAGCACAGGTTGCTGGACTTGTTTTGTAATCATCCGCTGCTCTAGGACTATAGAAATGTTGAAATCCCTATTGTCAAATCAGGATCTAAGTGTTCCATCGTATTTAGTGACATGAAATTAATTAGGAATCAATGAACTATGCCTTCACCATCAGTGTCAGCAATATAATAGATAAACTGATACTAAATGCTTGCAAAATGCTGAGACACTTACAAATTTTTATACGCCTGTCTATAATCCCCCAAAGTGATAATGTCATCCATGTACACTGTGTCCCCCCCAGAGTTAAATGTGTGATTGGGTATGTAGGTCACAAGCTCGTGTCCCCTCTCCTTAGTACTGCTGTGTGTGACAGGGAGCTCCAGCTGTACCTGTACCTGTGCCACCCCTGCAATGCAGACCCTCATGACTGAGGCAGCCCCTGGCAAGGTCCTGTAGGCACATGCAGCGGGGCTTCCCTCCTCTGTGTCCTCCACAGTGATGGGGTGCAGGCGCCCAGCGGTGCTAGGCTGCTCTGTCTGCCCCAGCAGCTCTCAGTCAGTGCCGGGGCTGCCCTGGCTCTGCTGCGCTCTACTGTCTTCCCCACTGCTGCAAATGTTTCTGCTGCTTTTATACTGCTTTTCAGGCTGACTCCTTTTTTTTTCCAAAGTCTCTTAATTGCCTGATTACTGTTTTATCCATGTGATAGTGATCTTCATCTTTAGTATTATCAGTGTTGGACAACCACCCCCTGAGACAGTTTTGGGTGTCCCATTCACATTCACTGTTACACTGATGTCCCTATCTGATCTGCTCTTGTTATCTGGCTGTTTGAACAAGAAGAGGGGGCTGCAGGCATCCCAACAATCACTGTCATACTGTAGCTATCAGAAATCTGAGCAGGGAATTAACTATAGACAGATGGTTGTGGCTGAAAGGAAAGGATGAGCAGCTGTAGGAGCCAAATTCTGTCCTGTCTGCTTGTATGTTTGTAACTTGCCATACATTTAAATGTAAGTACACAAGGCAGCATAAGAGTAAAAAACAAAGCATGGAACCTTAGAACCAGGAAGGCATACGCTTCGGATAAAAGACACTGTCACTTTGACTTTCAGGTGGAAAACACTTCCACACATACTTAAAGTGCTGATCACTCCTCCCTTCTAGGTGCGTGACATAGCATTCTGTATTCAACATCCAACAACTAATTTGGGATAGCTTTACTGTTACCCATACTGCATGGCCAGGTCAGGTTGTCTGTCACTGATTTAAGAGCTCCTAATTCTGGAGGAAAACAAACTGTAGCCAGAACTTCCTGTTCAAAAGGGTTAGGGGGCAATTCTCAAGAGCTAGATAATCTCTTCTTAGTGCTCTTATAGTGTTTTGAACATGTAGTCCTTTGGTTAAAATACCTGAAGAGAGTCTAAGTGACACTAGTGTGTTCTGTGCCTGAAATGCCACCAGCTGAAGGGTCATCACAAGTTTATGCAGCTATGAATGTTGAGCTAGTCTAACAAGCTGTTTAACTGGCTTCATTGTCTCATTGCCAGCTCATTTTAATCTCCACATTACAATTCTTTTGCCATTTTTAAGGCATTTACAGGTGTTGAAGAATCTGATTTTTTCTTCCAACAAAAATACTGTGTTACTCAAAGTTCATGTGTTGTTAGAGCAGCATGCTTATGTCTCTGCTGCTTTTCTATCCACGTATAACAGAAGACACCTCAGTTGGATTTTATGCAGAGCATTCTTATGAACTCTTAGGTGTGTAAACTTCTTTGTTCCTCCTCTTGAGCTGAACAAAATTGCTACAGCTATTTTCCTACAGCTCCAAGGCCAAAGAAATAAATTCCGCCACACTTAGCTAGACTAGAAGTGCATGTCCAAGCCTTCCCAGAGCCTCAAGACACATAGCACCTACCTCAAAGCAGAGGACCTGGGAGTAATTTGTGAGCAGAACATAGCAGTAGTTCATGGTGGGTTAGCTGGATATCCAGCTAGACAGCAAGGCAGTGAAGAACTGGCACCTTTGGCATTCTCTGCCAGCTTCCTTGCTCTTGTAGGTAGACACTTCGATTATCCAGCAACTCTGTCCTTCTGTTGCCTTGCTGCCATCACTGGCTGTAGCTCCAGCACAAATATTACACTTGAACTGCCCAGAGCTTTCTGTATGTGACTCAGGAGCCAGTCCTATGGACAATTGGACTGGGCAGTGAAGAAAAATGATGGTTTCTTAGGATTACAGGAGTTTAGTCTCACATCCTTTCCATATGGGAAAGTACTTAAAATCCAGATACAGCTCAGCCCTTGAAGGAGCCACGTGTGAGTGTGTCTTTCAGTATGGGCAGGTGCAAGCCACGTATGTGACCACATGATGAAGTGGCTGCTGGCTGCATAGACTTTAGGACTGTTGAAGGTGACTAGGTTTCTTCAAGTAACCACACAGTTGGGTAGCAGTCATGTCAAATGCATTTAGCAAGCTATGTGTAAATAATTCTGATCAGTATATGATGTCAGTTTAGAAATACAAATAGGATTTCATGATACCTAAAATGATTACAAGTACACGTTCATTAAGCCAAACGCAGGAGAACCTTGAGTATCAGTGAGGTCTGCAGGAATAAATCTGTGTTGAAAAAGTTCATCTTATTTTGCTGTGTCTTTTGGTTTTCTCTGCATTTAGTTTTACTTTCACTGGGATCAGTGGCAAAAGTTTACTTTAGATTTCCAGGAGAGGAGAACCTAGCCTTGAGGCAGTGCAGGATGTTATTTACTGCAGCTGTTGACGACAGCTTTATCTTAGAACAACAGTGTGGGTACAATTCAACACTGCCTCATAACATATATGATTATTTTCACTGGAGAAAAGATTTGGTAGCTTTCTGCACCTCTTTCATTTGATCCTGCTCTGAAGTGCTGCGTACAAAGCTTGGTAACAGACACATACTTCACGTCTGTGGCATTCTGTCTTGACTTCAATATTTATTTTCTCCATCCTTATCTTTCAGGCTTGATTATCTTGTTTGGTATGTTCATAAAGTTTTTCTGAGTGATACTGAAAAAAGTTGTGATTTTTTAAATATTTGTTTTATTGGTTGGTTGACTGGGTAAACTTGCAGTGGTTTATGGTAGGTTTATGTCTTACAGAACCTTCTGTCTACATAACCTAGTAATGCATTTTTATTAGATATTGTATTTCTACTTTATTTTCATGTCTTACTGTCATGAACATGACAGAGAAAACATAGTGGTTTTTGATACTGGGGTTTTAAGAACGGGTGGTTGGCGCTGTTATCCTCCTTGGTAATTTCACACACACACACTCTCACGCTCATTCCCATTTACTCAGTCTTGACTTCCTTCTCATTGGGGAGATTGCAGCTGGTCCTGGAGAGTTGGGGAGAAAGTGTTGATTTTGTGCTTTTCAGATGCTTGCAGTTACTGATCTTGGGTGTCAGTGGCCAAGTTCCCAAGCATCCCCAGGCTTTTTTAGGTGCATTTCCAAGGAACTTCCCCCGTTTCTAGGGATTTTCCCAATTTTACAAATCTGCTTTTCTCCATCTAAATATTACGTATGTAGAAACACATGTGATCTGCTTCTTAATTGGAGGTTTTACCTCATGTTATGGCATGTGTCTTTTTGTTCACTGGAGGATTTGGTGTATGTCACTTCTGTTTAGTACAGGCATTACTACATTTTACCACAAGCCCGTACGGGTTGTAGCTAGCAAACAGCAGACCTGTGCTTGAGAATTCAGAAGCTTAGTTTTGGACATTCACCCTCTCACCTCTATGATTATCTCCTGCCTGTTGATGTTAACAATCTAAGGTATTTCTTGTCCACCACATTTACTGGTATCAACATTTAAAAGGTCTAAAGAATACAAACTATTCTATAGTCTGCTTTCAATTTTTCTCGTCTTATCACTGAAGAATCTTATCCTTGCTTTCTTAGCAATTTTTCTTGTAACATGCTATTAATTTTCCACTTGGGATTAAAATCCTATCAGTCATTTTAAAGCTACTCTGCTGTGTGGCTTGATGCAAGGGGGATAGCCTGATGTGACCTCATGAGTCATTGCCTCATTGCAAAAAGCAGTTGTACTTTTAGATTATGTTGAAAATAATCAGCTGTTTCAGACAAAGTTCTGAATTTCTAAGGACTGCTTATAGCAGTGAGGTACCACATTCAGTATAACAAATGCTTATACTTAGGAAATATAAGAAAATATTCAGACAGATAGAAACAATGAAGAGCATATAGTATTCTGTTTCCTCTTCACGAGCAAAGAGAAATCTGACTCAAAACCAGCGTCTCTCTTCATTCTTTCTGCTTTGGCAGAACAGTGGAACTTCAAGAGGGAGTTTTTCCTGAGTAAGTAACGTGGATTAATATCTAAAAATACTAATGTAGCCAAGGAGCAATAAAACTGGTGGCTTAGAAATATGGATCTAAAAGCAGTCTGCTTTGCCACTATGTGACAAGAATTTATCATTTCTGCAATACTTAACTTCACAGGAAGCTGTCCAATATGTCTCTGAAATTTTCAAGCAGAGTGTAAGCCCTGTACACCCTCACTGATGAGGTTAATAATTGTTTTCTTTCCAAAATGCAAGGCAAAGTAGCTCATATCCAGGACAGAGAAGAGTAATAGAAATATGAGATATTAGAGCATGAGAAATTAAAGTTCAGGTGCTGATAAATAAATTTATTCCAGAGAAGTAATATGGAATATGGAGTAATTTTTATTGTCATAATAACACCTGAAAGTACTAAAAGAAGCATTGAATTTGATGATGAAAATTCAACACATTTTTTCCCCCCACTACTGGTTCTTTTTTTTCAGGATTTATTAATGGCAGAGGCAGTAAACTGATGTTGGAAGCAAGGATTAAAAAGCCTTCATTCCCATTTGTTATTCAAAATCAGTCAGCATGTAAGATCAGAAATTCTGCTCTTTAAAAAAAAAGATAAAATTAGAGACCTTGAAAGTTATTTTCCTCTTCACAGACAGAGGTAAGTAATCTATCAGTTATCATGGCTACTGAAGCAAGACAGGAGAATTGCCCTGTGTTTTTTACCCTGTTCTAGTAAGGCACTTTCTAAGAAACTTAAAACTGCAAGGCTATATCTACAATCCTCATGCTATCCAAATACTTGTGAAATACACCTTTTCATATGTTTACTGTGTTCTATCAGGAAATGTAACAAAAGTGGCAAGGAACAAGCTAATCTTTTATTCAAATAAATATTTGAGATCAGAATCGGTAGCAGGAGTTAACAGTCTTGGCAAATAACATGCCTCTTACTAATGAGTTCAAAGCAGCTCTGCTGCTAAGAGATATGTAAGGGAGATGGGTAAGTGACAGCTCTTTATAGCAGTTAGTACCTGACACTCAAGGGCTTGTTTCACAGCTTGGGGAATTTGAGTGCACTCTCGCTTGTGCTGCACTGCAGCTAAAGAAGCAGGAAATGGTATGTTTTGACCTGTTGGTTGCAGCATGCTTTTCACCTAGGAAAGAACAGAAAACCATTCTTTTGGATTCTTTTTTTGCTAGCAAGCCCCAGAGCACTTCCAGGACTCACATCTTTCCTAGCTGCTCAAATTCCCTGACAATAAGCAGACACTTTTTAATTGTAGTGCCATTGTTGAATACACAGAAGTCAAGATACTTATCTGGTCAAAGGTATGTTCACTAACATTGCCACTATCAGTTGCTTGAATCTGTGTTTGTAATTACTGTGCAGATGCCATGGGAGCTTACACGCAGCACAACAAACATCAGCAGAGAGCTAGCATCTGTGCCACAGAAGTTCATGTATGAGCCAAATGCTTGGCACACACTGATGTCATTATATAAGGTGCACTTGCACTTTAGGAGCTCTTGTATGCTTGAAATGTCTATGGCAAGAAGGTAATTTAGAAGAAAAACAGTGGTTTCATTTGATATCCCCTTTACAGTGGAGGCCGCTGCCAGGCTCTCTGAACAAGGGTCACTGCAGAGAAGATTCCCAGTCTCTGGCGGAGTAGGTGGAGTCCTAGTGACTTTCAGGGCCCTCAGCAAGGAGGCCAGGAGTGTTCCATTTGCTCTCATTTACACCTTTGGTGCTGTCTGTGAAGTGGTTTTGGTGGGCTTACATGATTTTCCAATGGCTAGGTGTCAAACTAGGCTCAAATGGGGAGGGGGATAACATCAGGCTTGCCTGCGACTTGTGGGACGATGTGCCTGGGTTGGAGGGACTGAGTGCTGGTGAGGGGCCTCAGCCTATTGCTCAGAGATGTGCTGGACACACTGTAGCACGCTTGAAGCCAGGGGCTCCAGACGAAGCAGGAACCAACGGGGAAACACTCGGATGATACATCAAAGGAATTCCAGCCACTGCAGCCCATCAGTCAGCCTCATCGGGGGCACAACTGAAATGCCTCTACACAAATGCATGGAGCATGGGGAATGAACAAGAGGAGTTAGAGATGTGTGCATACCTGTAGGGCTATGATCTTATTGGCATGATGGAGACGTGGTGGGATGGCTTCTATGACTGGAGTATTGGGATGGAAGGGTACAGGCTTTTTACGAAGGACAGGCAGGGCAAAGGAGGAGGAGGTGGCACCCTCTATGCACCCAAGCTGGAGTGCATGGGCTTCTGCCTGGGGATGGATGAGGAGCTGACCGAGAGCTTATGGGTCAGAATTAAAGGGAGCACAGGGACAGGGGACATCATAGCGGGGGTCTGCTACAGGCCACCTGACCAGGGGGACCGAGTGGATGAGGCCCTGTATAGGCAGATAGGAGCAGCCTCATGCTCACAAGCCCTGGCAACAAAGCAGGGCACAAGCAATCCAGGAAGCTCCTGGAATGCATTGATGATAACTTCTTCCTCCAAGTGATAGAGGAGCCAACAAGGAGAGGTGCCATGCTGGACCTTGTTCTCACCAATAAGAAGGGCCTGGTAGGGGATGTGAAGCTCAAGGGCAGCCTTAGCTGCAGTGACCATGACATGGTGGAGTTCAAGATCCTCAGGGCAGTGAGGAGGACGCACGGCAAGCTCCCTGCCCTGGACTTCAGGAGAGCAGACTTTGGCCTCTTCAGGAATCTGCTTGGTAGAGTATCATGGGGCAAAGCCCTGGAGAGAAGAGGGGCTCAAGACAGCTGGTTAGTATTCAAGGGTCACCTCCTCCAAGCACAGGAGCGATGCATCCCAACAAAGAGGAAGTCAGGCAAAAACACCAGGAGGCCTGTGTGGATGAACAAGGAGCTCCTGGACAAAATATAAAAATAAAAATGAAGCCTACAGAGAGTGGAAGCAAGGGCAGGTAGTCTGGGAGGAATACAGAGAAACTGTCTGAGCTGCCAGGGATCAGGTTAGGAAGGCCAAAGCCCTGATACAATTAAATCTGGCCAGGATCATCAGGGATGACAAGAAAAGTTTCTATAGGTATGTTAGTGATAAAAGGAGGATGAGGGAAAATGTGGGTCCCCTCCAGAATGAAACGGGAGACCTGGTTACCCAGGATATGGAGGTACTCAGTGACTTCTTTGCCTCAGTCTTCACTGGCAAGTGGTTGAGCCACACTGTCCAAGCAAAGGCAGGGACTGGGAGAATGCAGAACTGCCCACTGTAGGAGAAGATCAGGTTCGAGAACATCTAAGGAACCTGAAGGTGCACACGTCCATGGACCCTGATGAGATGCATCCATGTGTCCTGAGGGAAACAGTGGATGAAGTGCCCAAGCCACTCTCCATCATGTTTGAGAAGTCCTGGCAGTCCGGCGAAGTTCCCACCAACTGGAAAAGGGGAAACATAACCCCCATTTTTAAGAAGGGAAAAAAGGAAGACCCGGGGAACTACAGGCCAGTCAGTCTCACATCCGTGCCTGGCAAGATCATGGAGCAGATCCTCCTGGAAACTATGCTCTGGCACGTGGAAAATAAGGAGGTGATTGGTGACAGCCAACACGGCTTCACTAGGGGCAAATAGTACCTAACAAATTTGGTGGCCTTTGGCGATGGGGTTACAGCGTTGTGGACAAGGGAAGAGCAACTGACATTATCTACCTGGACTTGTGCACAACATTTGACACTGTCCCACATGCTATCCTTGTCTCTAAATTGGAGAGGCATGGATTCGATGGATGGATGCCTTAGTGGATAAGGAATTGGCTGAATGGTTGTACTCAAAGAGTTGTGGTCAACGGCTCAGTGTCCAAGTGGAGATCAGTGAGGAGTGGTGTTCCTCAGGGGTCGGTACTGGGACTGGCACTGTTCAACATCTTGGTCAGCGACGTGGACAGTGGGATCGAGTGCACCTTCAGCAAGTTTGCCAATGACACCAAGCCGTGTGGTGTGGTCGACACGCTGGAGGGAAGGGATGCCATCCAGAGGGACCTTGACAGGCTGGAGAGGTGGGCCCATGAAGTTCAACAAGGCCAAGTGCAAAGTCCTGCATGTGGGTCGGTGCAATCCCAAGCACTACTATAGGCTGGGCGAGGAATGGATTGAGAGCAGCCCTGAGGAGAAAGACTTGGGAGTATTGATTGATGGGAAGCTCAACATGAGCCGGCAGTGTGCACTTGCAGCCCAGAAAGCCAACCGTGTCCTGGGCTGCATCAAAAGAGGTGTGACCAGCAAGTTGAGGTAGATGATTCTGCCCCTCTACTTCGCTCTGGTGAGACCCCACCTAGAGTACTGTGACCAGCTCTGGGGGCCCCAGTACAAGAAAGACATGGAGCTGTTGGAGAGAGTCCAGAGGAGGGCCACAAAGATGATCAGCGGGCTGGAGCCCTGTGCCCTATGTCCTCCTATGAGGACCAGCTGAGAGAGCTGGGATTGTTCAGCCTGGAGAAGAGAAGGCTCCATGGAGACATAACTATGGCTTTCCGATACCTAAAGGGGCTACAGGAAAGATGGAGAGGGACCATTTGTCAGGGGGTATAATGATAGTACAAGAGGTAATGGGTTTAAACTAAAAGAGAGCAGATTTAGATCAGATGTTAGGAAGAACTTCTTTACTGTGAGGGTGGTGAGGTACTGGAACAGGTTGCCCAGAGAGGTTGTGGATGCCCCATCCCTGGAAGAGTTCAAGGCCAGGTTGGATGGGGATTTGGGCAATGTGGTCTAGTGGAGGGTGTGGAGGAGGGTTGGAACTAGATGATCTTTGAGGTCCCTTCCAACCCAAACTGTTCTATGAGTCTATGATTCTCTGAAACACCAGCCACTGAGGGAACACTGCCAACAACCTAAAGATGAATGACTCTGACCAAGTTACATGCTTTCACTCTGAGATGGCATTTCAAACAGTGTTGAGACATGCTTATTGCTAAACCTCCTCTGAAGATAACAGTTTAGTTTCCAGAGCATCTTTCAGAATGTGTATTCAAAATAAAGACTAAAAATACCCACGCTATATTACCTGACTCCCACATATCTGACAGGAAATAGACAGTTATTTTAGTTCATTCAAAAAATCCAGGAATTTCTGCAACATAATAACATTTGGAGAGTTGTTGAATAAAGTGACGTAGGTCCCTCTTGGCCTGTATTCCAGTGTGTTACAGCCACAGTCTGTTAACAGCGTCTTTGGGGATGGTAGGAACTCACCAGTTCTTTGATTGCCACTTACAATTTGAGATGTAATTGAGTTTTGTGTGCTATAGCTCTGAAGATTGCTGTATGTGATCTTTCACGGCGAGAGTTACTATATCTGATAATTAGTATCCTTGACCTTCCTAACTCTGATGACCCTTGCTCTGTAAGTTCTACTGCCATATTAATGGGAGGTTGTCTGGGTATTTTCAAGTAAGGCATAAATCCAATCTTGATTATCGATATCTGAGAAGATTCTTGTACAAATAGAACACATGTAATAGCCAATTAAGTTATTTTCTTGATAGAAGAAATAATACAAAATTGTAAACAATGCTAAAGGTGCAGAACACAAATGAGTAAGACAGGAACTCGTACCATGTTGTTATCTACATTTTGTAATTGTTTTGCTCTCTCAAAGATTGTGGAGGAGGTCAGCCAAACAGAGCTTAATGTCATCCTGGAGTGATTAATTACGGTCATGTCTAATCTCAGTCAAGAGCTGGTAATGAGCCACTTTTACATTTTCCCATTCAAATATTTCTGTTGAGTGTTTTGTCAGAGTGCAAATGGTGTTAAATATTACGTTCAACAGATGAAGACACTTCACTCTGCAAAAGCAGCATCCTTAGTCACCCAGGTGGGAGGAAGAAGTTTTATGTGACATCAAGGAGATGAAAAGTTGCATAATCAGACAGAGTGGAGGACTTGTGGTCCAATCACAGAACATTTCCATGCCCAAAGAAACTAATAGAGCTGGCTACCAGCAGGAAAGTCTTTCATTAGGAGGTTTTCTCTCATGCATGCAGCCTGAAACATAAGGAATTTAGGTATGATCATGGTTCAAACACATCCAATACCCACTTTAACAACCCCCAGCCCCAGCTCCACTTGCGTACTTTATTAAGAACATTTGTAATGATGCTGTGTTGGAAGTTATGATGCCACTTTGTCTTTCACTTCAAGCTGGCTTGTTTTAAGGGTGATTTTAAATGAGCTATATAACAAGTGAAACATTTCTTACATCGGGGAGTGGTGTGGTAAATCTATAAATTGAAAAAAATGAGTCATCTTAGCAATGTGTGTAAGCCCCAGGAAATGTGGTAGGTAACAGAGCAGGCTAGTCTGAGACCTGCTATTCCTCCTTTCATGGAACGAAGTACCTCACAGGGACTCAGGTAGCTACCCTGGCATGAGATGAGATATGGAAGGGCATATGTGAATCCTCAGGGATTTAAATGAGCTACCTAGGCTTTCTCTTGTACGTTACATTGCACAGGATTGTAGGAAAGAGCAGAAGAAGCTTTAACAAGCCAGTAGGGAGGAATCCTAGCCAGCCCCTAACTCCCACTGGCACTGAGGACCAGACAAAATGTCACGTGTCACAGAAGGTCATAAGCTTTAGATCCACAAACACCTACCAAGACTCACAGAAGTTATGATTAATGCATGCTCAGAGAAGTTGAGGGTGTTCCTAATGGTGTTACATATACTAATATGTATTTTAGGAATTGAAAATTGTCTGCACTATCAGTAGAATCTGAAGTGGAACAACCAAGGCACGTTAGTCAGAGCAAGGGAGCAGTGTAATCAGCTTATACGCTCAAATGAACTCTCTTTTGCCTGGTATTGCATAACTGGTTCTAATCTCTACTTCACAGAAACCTAATTCAAGGATCTTTTATGATGTTGTTCTATTTCAGCCTGCAAAGTCACAGGGGCACTTTTAATTGAACTTTGAGTGCATTATTAAATATTTTAAGATATTACCAACTCCCTAATACCTAGTGGAGTAAAATTTTAGTATTTTTTAAAATAAAAATGACAAAATACATCAATTGTATGCAGTGTTAGAGGCATGCTTGAGCAATGTTTCAGATGATAAACACAAAAAAATTGTAAGCCCAGCATTCAGCCAGAGAAGGCTTTCAGTTACAGCATCAGCTCCAGAAATGTAATAGGAATGACATCTGATGCAGCCTAGCAAGGTTATATCCTTCTGATATCAATTTCAAGAAGATGTGGCATCTAACTCAAGAATATGGAAATCAAATGCTTTGGGCAGATGGGCAGCACTGCTGATTAAACACAAGGCTGCTGTAATCAGTCACTACCATTCCCATTTGAAGTTTTTGAAAGAAGTTAAAAGAAAAAAGTCTTCAGACAAACCACAGTGGAATGGGAAGAGGAGCTGAAATTCTAGTTTTGTCTTTGTAAAATGAAGGACAGCAAGATGCACACATATCCTGTGAAATGATAGGGTTGCTAAAAAGTATGCTTTTGCAAAATTAGAGATGATTAAAAATGATGTAGAGCATGTGTTGACAGCAGCAGAGATTCCATACTAGATACATACCAGTGACACATTAAAAATGATACAGACAGACAGAAGATTAGTTGTTAAAGTTTTCAGCAAGTATTTGAAAGGTGATAAAATTGCGAAGTATTAGCTTTTATGGATGGGACCAGTATCTCAGCTGCGTCTGATGGACTGACTGTCGTGGACCTTGGCCAAATTACACCAGAGAAGGTATCCTGCAAACAACACTTCAGCAGTGAAATTACACTGAAAAGTTATTTGTTTACTTATCTGCAGTAGTTATAGCACAAGCTTCAGTCAGCTTGGTACTTTCTGATCATTGAGATGCTCACATTGCTACATTGTGTTGGTTTTGCGTAGCAAGGTTTTGGTAGCGGGGGGGGGGCTACAGGGGTGGCTTCTGTGAGAAGCTACTAGAAGCTTCCCCTGTGTCTGATAGAGCCAATGCCAGCCGGCTCCAAGACGGACCCGCCGCTGGCCAAGGCCGAGCCCATCAGTGCCTCTGTGATAACATATTTAAGAAAGAGAAAACAGCTAGAGAGAGCTTTTGCACCCAGAGAGATGAGTAAGAAGATGTAAGAAACTCTGCAGACACCAAGGTCAGTGCAGAAGGAGGGGGAGGAGGTGCTCCAGGCGCCGGAGCCGAGATTCCCCTGCAGCCCCTGGAGAAGACCATGGTGAGGCAGGCTGTCCCCCTGCAGCCCATGGAGGAAGGATGAGGGCGTGTAGAGATTCCACCTTCAGCCCATGCAGGACCCCACGCTGGAGCAGGTGGAGACACCCGAAGGAGGCTGTGACCCCGTGGGAAGCCCACGCTGGAGCAAGCTCCTGGCAGGCCCTGTGGCCCCGTGGAGAGAGGAGCCCAGGCCAGAGCAGGTTTGCTGGCAGGACTTGTGACCCTGTGGGGGACCCATGCTGGAGCAGTCTGTTCCTGAAGGTCTGCACCCCGTGGGAGGACCCACGCTAGAGCACTTGGTGAAGAACTGCAGCCCATGAGAGGGACTCCATGTTAAAGCAGGGAAACGATGAGAAGTCCTCCCTCTGAGGATGAAGAAGCGGCAGAAACACCGTGTGATGAACTGACCGTAACCCCCACTCCCCATCCCCCTGTGCTGCTGAGGGGGGGGTGGAGGTTGAAGCTGGGAGTGAAGTTGAGCCCAGGAAGATGGGAGGGGTGGGGGGAGGTGTTTTAAGATTTGGTTTCATTTCTCATTCCTCTACTCTGTTTTGCTTGGTAATATATTAGATGAATTCCCTCTCTCAGTCAGTCTGTTTTGCTCGTGACGATACTTAGTGAGTGATCTCTCCCTGTCCTTACCTCGACCCACAAGCTTTTCGTTATACCTTTTCTCCCCTGTCTAGTGAAGGGGGGGAGTGATAGAGCGGCTCTGGTGGGCACCTGGCCTCCAGACAGGGTCAACCCACCACATACATGCATTGCCTCTATTTAACTCTTTTCACTGAGAAAGAGGCACATGTCCTGGTAGGATTCAGATGCAGTACTCTCACAGCAACGATGAGTTAAACTTTATAATCAAGGAACCTGGCACCCGTAAAAGATAATTGTTCACATTTTTACTCCATGATCATTAAAGCTAAAAAGAGGGTAATCTTGCAACTAAATATATGTTTACATATAGGGAATTAGAGATCATTATGATTCGAGCTTTTAGCAGGCTGATAAAGCAGGCCAATTTTAAACTCAAAAGCCTTTATTAAATTCATCCATTAACAACTCATTTTGTGGTAACTGTTAGTACTTATACAATATTAATCATCTTCACTACATACGTAAAACTGTTTGTCCTTAACTCTGATACCCTAAATAACCTCTGTGTGTGTGGTACCACAAAGCTGATGCCACGACATCAGGGCTGATGGCTGGGTCCTTGGTGGCCTTGGTCATGGAGGTGGAGGCAATTAGGCTTGAGAACTCTTCGACAAGGGAAGTCTGATCAGATGTGGGCCTACCGTCTTCCTTCTCTGTCTTGTCTCTCCCTGCCTGATGTTTATATGCTTTTTGCCCCCCTCCTGAAAAAGGGATGTCATCTGCTCTCCTTACTGCTTACCTGAGTTCTGATTTTATCAGTCATCCTTTATTTGTATGCAGCAGGCTGTCCAGCCCACTGCAGCCTTTTTGTATTTATCTTGTCCTTTGGCAACTTTTTCTTAGTTGGATGCTTCCTGTGTGCAGCTATATGTATACTTGTTTCCCCCATTGGTGGTCCCGTTCCTCAGGCACGTTATGTAAAATGCTTATGTATTGTGTATGGCTATGCTATCACAATGGCACAAAATACATGCTGGTATTGGTTGCACTTTTTAGTAAGCTTATATTGGGTTCAAGACAAGCTGATGTTGGTTATACCCTAAGCAGTGCGCTCTTAGTTTCTAGGTGTCACAAATCTCTGCTTCAGCTACAACAAGCTTAATCTTTCTCTAAGACAGGAGTAATGCAACATGCCCATCCATTTTGGCGTAAAGAAAGCTAATTTGATCTCATGCTCGTGCCAGCAGGAGGTAGCAGGGATTAGAGACAATACTCTTGAGAAGGTACTCTGGAATCCAGGAGTTCTTCTTGCCTGCCTTGAGACCAGATCCTAGTTTTGTTCATGTTGAAAAAGGAGTCTTGTTGAAGCAAGGTAGGGAAGGGGACTAAAAATATGCCATGGTTCTCATATATTCAGCCTCTGGTGTGACTGAAATACTTAAGGAAGACAGACATCTGAAAGAGGACACACAAAAGCTATACACACATGCAAAAGAGTCCAAGTTGTTCCGATCAACAATCCCCAAAACAGCTAAGCAAATGAAAGGGAAAGATAAAGGAAATGTGAATGAAATTTTGTAGTTTTTAAAAGGTATTAGTATTTATTGCAGCTCAGTCATCCTTAGATACTGTTTTCGAATCCTATTTTATGTGAACAAAAGGCCAGCTGAGATCACACTGTTGTTATGCAGTTGCATCAGTTGTGTGCTTAATTTAGGCAAGATCTGGATGCATGGCTTATTTATTTGTATATATTTAGACCCAAGACATGGCACTGAATATTGGTACCATTCTATACCTTTCCTATGCAGGACTGCAGGCTATTTTTAATGGAGGCTTGTCCCTTCCTTTCAGAAAGCTCTGAAGGAGAACTCAATACTTGTACATCTGGAAACTTCCAGTCATGGAGACTATTATTCACAGTTCAAATGATTCTCAATGACTTAGGCTTTAATTTTAGCTAGTTACAAAAAATGAACGTTACTCTTCTGATGCCAGTTGAATGAACTTTAAATGATAAGTCCTCCTGAGTATCTAATTGCGCATAAACACTCTGGATTAGGAACATCTGAAACTAAACATCACCTTAAATGAAATATATAACTTTAATCTTCTTGCATCTTAATATATAGAGAAAAAATACATGGGCACTTTCCAGAGTGATGTGACTGAAGGCAGTATCACAGCATGATGCAGAGAAATAACCAGTTCCTCAGGATGGCAGTAAAAAAAATATATTTTGTTTTCTCAAAGACTAAACAAAGGTATTCTTAATAGATCTGACTAGAGGTATAGAAAGAATACAGGAGCTGCTAGTATTATCCATCTCGCAGGTATTATAAGAGAAAGCTATGAGGGTTTATATATATTCTGTGGAAACTCTCTAGAGAAAACAATAATGAAGGGAAACAAAATCGTCTCTGCTATGTCAGCAACCAAAATTAAAACAGATGCCAAAGCATGTCATTAAGGGAAGCATTTTCCAAGACAACAGTAGTTCAGTGCCCGAGTTACACCAAAAGTTTCCCTTTTAAAGGATCTTGCAGCTGTTGCAATAACTCTTGTCCACCCTTCAAAGGGGAGAAAAAGGTCTGTAGGACAAGTCCCTTAGTAGCTGCACAGATAAACAGATGGGTATAAAACAGAACAATTCTAAGCGATAGCTTTTAAAAACCTGAGGGTTTGTGTCATAAAAAAATACCTGATTTATTCAGAAAAAAAATAAAAATCATGACATCCATTTAAGGAAAAGCCACAGGGACACTAATATTAAAAAATCACAGTTTTGTCTGGTCTACAGAATATGCACCATCAGTAACAAAACATGTACGGTCCTTATGGAACTGTCAGTGGGCAGCTTCAGGATGCAGCAGGCAATAATAACCCACCTGGAAGGCAGAGGGTTTCGGGGAGTGAGGGTGGTGTCTGGAGACCCATCGACCCAGGGATTGCCCCACTCCACCTATAGACATTTACATCAGCCAGTCGGTTTGTTTCTAAGTGATCAGCACTGGGGTGCTGCTGTTTTTATTCCTGTCTAGCAGCTGTTCAGGTGAATTCAAAGCTTGTTCTTCCTTATTTATAATCCTTATTCCTTAACTGCTTGCACATACAGGCTGTGAGTTAGGAGCTCCTTCAGTTATTTGCTTGCTGACCCATTTGAGCTTTTTCCTGAATTTGGTGAATATATGCCTAACTGTAAATGGCAGCAACCCAGTCATGAAATACAAAGGAAAAACAACATCCCAAGATTCATTTCTGTATTTTTCATACTACGAGGTGCACAATATCCACTCTGCTTCTACAGATAACCCATTTTTTTTTCTTTTTTTTCTTTTTGCTTTTTCTTTTTTTTTTTTTATACAGGCCTTTTAAACATTTGACTTCTTTTTGGTTAAGACCATTATTTGTATCAATTATCTAAAGGTCAGATGACGTGTATGCCAGATCACCCTGTGTAAGACAGGCCAATCACAGGTGAATTCCAAGTAGACTTGTCAGAGTCCTACCAGAGCAGTGGAACACATAGTTTTCATAGGACACACACTTACCTACAATTAAAGTTTTTTTTCCTGTATGGTTATAGGATAAGTATGGGTATGGTCATATCATTTGGGAAGAAAACTGATACTTGCAATGAAAAAAACTAAAGGATAGAATGTTGGCCCCGCTGAAAGGAGGGATTTTGTCGGAGTAAAGACTGTAGGTTTAAACTGATATTCAGAATTATATTGAGGGTATCAGTATAGGAAAAAACCCACCCAGCTATCAAATGGATATGTAAGGTCATCATAAATTCTTGAAAATACAGTTAGCTCAGGAAAGCAAGGATTTTGGAATAATTACAAGGAATCATGTTGCAACTTAAAGATTTGTAGGTTTCTTTAAGAAAAAGTCTAACTCAAGATCTACTGTATTCATATTTTTACATTTTGTTTTTGTTTTCTTTATTCATATATGGCTTTCCTGTACTTACAACATCCATAAAATTGTGCAAGATCCAGTAAGAGGATGTAATGAAACTGCAATCACTGAAAAGAGAAGCTTAGAAAAAATTAAAGCTGGTGGCCTTTCTTTCAAAATCAAGGAGGTCAGAGAAGTGAGAAAAATTACTGCAGCAAAAAATGGTGATTTCTACAGAGAATCTGTCCCTTATCTCTCTCACAATGGATCCATGGTGAATGGTCTTAAAAAATTAGATTATGTATGTCAAAATGAACACAGGAGTGAAGGGGTAACAGTGAATGGGCTGTATTCATTTTAAAAGAAGGGTATTCTGTGAGAAGATTTTAATCAAACTAGTAATTTGTCTTTGCACGTATCTTTTGATAAAACGTAAGGTTTCCATACTGTTTTGAAGGGGCAGGGTGCATTTCTTTAACTATACCTTCCATTTTACAGAGGAAGAAAAATTTATGCAGTAGAGCTGACCCTGCCTTCTTGTGCACTCTGTCTTCTGTGTTAGATACTTACCTTTTCTTCAGCAATGTTTGTGAATCATAACAACAAATAGGAGCAATGTTTTTTTTTTTTTTAAATGAAAGCTGTTTAATACCTCTCCCCTCCTCTCTGCTGTGGTGCTTCTCATTCCTTGGTGGCAAGCATGGTGTTGTATTTCAGAGTGCTGGGTAGGCTGTGGTGGGGGACAAAACAAGCCAGGAAAGGAGGTTATTGCTGATTGAGAAACGTGAGTGAGAGCTGCTCTGTCTGCATGTGTCTTCAGAGCTGGGAAGGGATGAGGCTATGCTGCCATTACTCCTGCTTCCCAGAAAAGTGATCCGACTTCAGGCACTCCATTAGTACCGAGTGAGCTCTGAGTGCAGCCACTCTGGGAGCCTGGAGAGTCCTCTACAGAGTCATTTCACAATACTGATGTGCCTTTTCATGTCCTCTTTCTCCTTATTTGATTTAGTCCAATGGTTTCAACGGATGCCTTTGAAGGTGAACAGCTCCAAGTGAGAATCAACACAAGGACTTCACATTTACAGACTCAGTCAATGCCTTGAGGTTTAAGGATGCTCTAAACCTACCTTATTACACGTGTTAGAGGACCCTTTATCTGCCCCTCTTAAAAGGCATTCTTGTCAAGGAACAAGTACCAATAGTTAAAGCTGCTTTTTCCTGAAGTTTGAGGTTAGGTCTCCTTTTAAACGCAATAATGAGCACTTAGGTGACAATATATCTTTTCTTAGCCAATTTTTTTTTTAACCCAATTTCCTACAACTGATCTGGCTGTGAATGAGGTGTCATTTCATTGAAAAAGTGAATATTGGATTAAGTGTTGAGCTGTGGGTGCTCAGTCATTGCCACAGGGCTGTGCAATCAGACAGGCAAATGTCTCCAATCTGAGTTTCTGTTTTTGTGAAGGTTATGAGTGCCCTTCTCTCACTTCAAAGCCATCTCAGTCTAGACCTAAAGTCATAGAGTGCAAATGGCTAGAAGTCCACTGACATGGGCTTCACCTGTATACTAACACTGAGCATAACCCATGTTCTTAATGTCACTAAATATCTGCCAGCAAGTGGTGTGGATGCCTGTGCTTGGGGACAGCAGGGCTGGCCTTTGTCAGGAGAAGGTTGTTGCTACATGCCCCAGTCAGGGCCTCGGGCTCCCCGTTCCGAGAGAGCCGCTGCCTGGCAGCATCCTGACAGTCTTTTCAATACCTGAAATGCATTCCCAAAGACTAAGTTCATGCTCCACTTGCAAGGTTCTTCAGAAAGGGAATCATTCTTTTCTGAGAAAGGGCAGAAAAAAGATCAGTGAAGACGTATTTCAGCTGACTACAAAGTTTCAGTAATACTTGGAGCATAAAGCAAATTAGTAAGCTTAGGAACACTGTGTATGCCTGTCTCATTCTCAGCAATTGCTCCCTTTATTATTCTTGTTAAACTGAAAACAAGCAGTCAGAAATGATAAAAGATGTGTAATATTTTGTAATAATGAAGCTTAATGCATGGTGGAAGATATCAAGACAGTAAATTAATACAGAAAAGTTTAATAATTTCCTTAGGAAACTAAGGCAAAAGGGACGATTTTATTCATTTACATCTCTGCATGTTATTTTTCTATCTCTAGTTCTTGTTTACTATGCAGAGACTGCATTACTGCAGATATGGTGATAGCTGGATGTTCAACCATATGCGTGTCTTTTAAAAAAGCATTTCCCGTCATTACCGAATTACACTGGGGGACTGGCTCTGGCAGGCTTACACAGCTGTCCTCAGTGACTAATGTCCTCTGGGGATCAAGGTGAAGTGTCCTGGTACAGAAACCGGTGGGGAGACAAAGTTGAGAGAGAGGCAGAGGGAAGAACAGCTATTTTCATGGTGCCAGATCTGAAACCACATTGGGCTGACAATGTCCGAGACAGGGAGGGGGAGAGGAAATTTTCATAAAATGTGCTGAAGCTAATGCAATGAGGCACAAGAACAAACTGAGTAACTTTTGATAACCAGAGAAAGCCTAATATTTTTAAACTTTAAAGTGAATAGCAAGAGTTGAGCAGTGCTAGTATCTGGAATAATATTTTGTACCTGAACTGCTATGAAAACAGCAGTTTTCCAAAGTTCAGTTTGTGATATTGACCAAACAAAACTGAGCCCCAACATTTTTAGTTCTATTATTTAATATGATATGAGCTTAATGGAACCTATATTTCTGTTCGGTGTTTCACTGCCTTTCCTCGTCAAGGGGTAAATAAGCTTCAAGGTAATTTTTAATCTATATGCAAATTAGGCATAATATATCATCTGTAGCAAGAATCAGCAAACAAGTAAGGACAGAGGACATTTGCAGAGAGACAATACAAAAGGAAGACAAGTTCTTGACCAACAATTAGTTAGACATTGATGGAGACGGTAGTTCTGATTTGTTTTAAGGGCTGTCCCAACGAGTTTATTAGCAGCGAAGTGGTTTATTTTTTCAGCACTTACTGTTCTTGCTTAGCAGGAAGGTGCCATTTTTCTCTTGTGAGACACATATTGCACACCTGTGGAACTGCTCTGCTCGTGGCTCTGCTTCAGTGTAGTCCTGGCCAAGCCACCCTGTTGGCTGAAGGAGCGCTCGGTGGCACCAGAAGTCAGCCAGCACTGGAGTTACTATGTATGGCACCACTGCTGTGAGGGTTGTGCTCAGTTCAGCTATAAATGAAGCACTGTCCTTCTTGCAGTCCTCCTGTGAATGAGTACTTTAAAAGTACTTGGAGATCTTTGATGGGCTGGTATGATAGAGGTAGTGAGCAGTTATATGAGTAACATGGCCTTTTATAAACCCCGTAATTTTGGGGGAGGAATGTGGTGCCTGCCCTGGAACGTCACACGTGAAAGGGCAATGATGTGGGCCGAAAGGCAACTGTGGAACCTTCACCCCTGACCACCAGGGAAAGGTGGACAACTGGGGACACTGCACCCAACACCCAGCTCACTTCAGAGTCTCTCTGCATGCTGAGCTCCATTCTGTACTGCAGTGGGGTGATGGCAGCCATCACAAACAGCTGTTGTCTCCTGCCTGTGAGTTATTCTGGAGTTCACTTCCAGGGCTGCACGGCCTGTAGCTGTCTGTCCTACAAAGATTTTGGTATGAAGCACTAGGTCAGTATGGCTTCCAGGAGGCATGACAGCAGTAGGATCGTATGTACTGGTCACATAAGTGTCTTGCAAAATTTCATGGGTTAAAAAGCTCTTCACTATATTTTATTGTATCATACAGTACATCTGATTTGCAGAATGACTTATTAGCAGGGTACTTGGTTTAATAGTTTTCTTAATTCCACAGTTACTCCATTTTCTACATTGACCACCTGCTGCAAAACCACAGAGACTGAAATCTTCCATTTGAGAGAGAGAAATAAAAGGAGAGGGGATGATTTCTAATGCCATGCTGACAAAGAAATCTTTTCAAAAGTTAAGGGAGTATGAAGATCTATAGGGGTGTTTTTCTGGAAGTCTGTAGGCAAACTGCCATAGTAGATCACAACATCATCCATTAGCTTAAATAGTCCGTATCCTTCCCCAGTGTTTGCTCTGCTGTATTCAGAGAGAATCACATCCTTGCTTGAAGCCCTTTTTTACTGGTCATAATGAACTGAGCTTCTTCAGTCCTCTTGCGTAAAGTTCTCCATCACTGAGCTCAGAAGGGATTAATACAAATTGCAGAAGTGCAAGGGAGAGCTATGAAGATGAAAAAGCATGGCCAAAATAGTGCAAGAAAGCTATGCCTTCTGAACTGCTGGATTTGGTAACAATCTTTCAGATTTTTGGAAGGAAGAGCCTTCTCTGAAGGGTTCCATGCAACAAACAATGTTTGTCAAAGAGCAGCATGGTGTCCCTTTACAAGTTCTGGCATAGTCCTATCTGAAAGGTTTTGGTTTTATACAGGCAGGCAGGTGGGTTCAGTCTTATGTATGTATTGGATTAAATGTGATGTCATCTCCGAAGTATTATGCTATTGGTGTGACCCCTGCCAAGGTGCATAAGGCGATGGGAGTGGAGCTGCCAAGGTTCAGTGGAGCAGTGTCAGGATGCAGATGCAATGCCACAGGGACCCATGCCTTTGTGCACTCTGGAGTGCTAATGTCGGGCAGATGTGGAGAGAGGGCTTTTCTGGCTAGAGAACATTCAGAAGACTGACTGCATAAGGGTTCTAAGAAAACAATATGCAATCATGCAACAGAACTGACAACTACATTATTAAGGGAGGATAGAGAAATTAGTAACTTTGCCAGATAGCTTTTGGGGAAAAAAAACCTGCACCGCAAACCCTTTAAACATCTCTAAAGGTTATTTATGTGGGAGTGTAGGGAACATGGCAGCTTGCAGACCAGGGCCTTAAGCACTAAACCAGTAGATGACCTTTACTCAGGATATCAGTTAAGAATGTGATAATCTTTGAAAATGTTTCCATTCTGCTCAAACTCCAGCTGATGCACAATTCCCACTGCATCTGAGTACACACTTAAAACCTGATTCAGCAAAGCACTTCAATGACTTATTTCTTGTTCAATGATTTCCCTCAACCTGAGTTACTCTGCTGCTATGAATTTAAGAATAATATAAGTTATGCCAAGTTCCTTTCCTGCAAAGCTCCCTAAGTATCTTTTTCACCTTGGATACCTTGATTAAACAGATTCATTTGTGAAATTGCTGGTTGCCTTTGACTGGTCAGTCAGCTAGAAGGATTCTTGATGGGTTCACTGTGTTCTGCTGCAGACTGACACAGAAAAAGAAATCAAAGACCAAGAAGTATAATACATCTGATAACAACCAGAAAAAAAGTCAAAAAAGGGAAAAAAGATCTTAACTTGTAGTGTCTTAAATTTGAGTGTCCCTTGGAGAGATTCTTTTAAGGGGAAACACCTGTGAACCTATTAATTGCATAACAATTTCAGTGTTTACTTTGTACAGGGAAGGGGACAGAATGCTGGTAAAATATATCTTTATCATGTCACCCGTGTTTCACCGCTTATTTGTCTGGGTGTTCATGGAACTGGGCACTGGAAATTTTGGGGTCTGTACTTTTAAGAAACATTTTTTCATGTTTACAGTTCACCTTAAGCTGCCAAATGTTGTTGTAGGCATCTGGATGCCTATGTCACACTGCAGGATCAGAGCACTGAAATGTAACAGTGGGGAAAAAATCTGTATGGTATTAATGCTGTTTGGTATTTAATTTATATATATATATATATATATATATGTGGTGGGTTGACCCTGGCTAAGGGCCAGGTGCCCACCAGACCCGGTCTATCACTCCCCTCCTTCTCTAGACAAGGAAGAAAAAGTATAATGAAAAGCTTATGGGTCGAGATAAGGACAGGGAGAGATCATTCTCTAATTATCGTCACGAGCAAACCAGACCGAACTTAGAGAGGGAATTCATCTAATATATTACCAAGCAAAACAGAGTAGAGGAATGAGAAATGAAACCAAATCTTAAAACACCTCCCCCCACCCCTCCCATCTTCCCGGGCTCAACTTCACTCCCGGCTTCAACCTCCGCCCACCCCTCAGCGGCACAGGGGGACGGGGAGTGGGGGTTACGGTCAGTTCATCACACGGTGTTTCTGCCGCTTCTTCATCCTCAGGGGGAGGACTCCTCACACTCTGCCCCTGCTCCAGCGTGGGGTCCCTCTCATGGGAGACAGTCCTTCATGACTTTCTCAAATGTGAGTCCTTCCTAGGGGCTACAGTCCTTCACCAACTGCTCCAGCGTGGGTCTCTCCCACAGGGTGCAGACCTTCAGGAACAGACTGCTCCAGCGTGGGTCCCCCACGGGGTCACAAGTCCTGCCAGCAAACCTGCTCTGGCCTGGGCTCCTCTCTCCACAGGGCCACAGGTCCTGCCAGGAGCCTGCTCCAGCGTGGGCTTCCCACGGGGTCACAGCCTCCTTTGGGTGTCTCCACCTGCTCCAGCATGGGGTCCTGCATGGGCTGAAGGTGGAATCTCTACACGCCCTCATCCTTCCTCCATGGGCTGCAGGGGGACAGCCTGCCTCACCATGGTCTTCTCCAGGGGCTGCAGGGGAATCTCTGCTCTGGTGCCTGGAGCACCTCCTCCCCCTCCTTCTGCACTGACCTTGGTGTCTGCAGAGTTTCTTCCATCTTCTTACTCATCTCTCTGGGTGCAAAAGCTCTCTCTAACTGGTTTTTTTTTTTCCTTCTTAAATATGTTATCACAGAGGCGCTGATTGGCTTGGCCTTGGCCAGCGGCGGGTCCGTCTAGGAGCCGGCTGGCATTGGCTCTATCAGACACAGGGGAAGCTTCTAGCAGCTTCTCACAGAAGCCACCCCTGTAGCCCCCCCGCTACCAAAACCTTGCCACGCAAAACCAACACAATATATATTTTGGTTTTGATAAAAAACTATTCACTGTCAGAATGAGAAAAAACTGAAGAAAAGGACTTGGAAAGCTAACTCTGGAGACAAATTGGCATGATTGGGTTCACTCGTGTATTGGGTTTGCATGGAAAAGTTTTTTGTAGCAAGGGGCTACAGGGGTGGCTTCTGTAAGAAGCTACTAGAAACTTCCCCCATGTCCAACAGACCCAATGCCAGCCGGCTCCAAGATGGACCCACCACTGGCCAAGGCCGAGCCCATCAGTGATGGTGGTAGCACCTCTAGGATAACGTATTTAAGAAAGGTAAAAAAAAAAAAACCAAAATAGGGTCAGTTTTTGCAGCCCCTGGAGAAGAGTGAGAAGATGTGAGAGGAACAACCCTGCAGACACCCAGGTCAGTGCAGAAGGAGGGGGAGGAGGTGCTCCAGGCGCCGGAGCAGAGGTTCCCCTGCAGCCCCATGGTGAGGCAGGCTGTCCCCATGCAGCCCATGGAGGTCCATGGTGGAGCAGATACCAACGTGCAGCCCCTGGAGGACCCCATGCCAGAGCAGGTGGAGGCACCTGAAGGAGGCTGTGACCCCGTGGGAAGCCCACGCTGGAGCAGGCTCCTGGCAGGACCTGTGGCCCCGTGGAGAGAGGAGCCCAGGCCAGAGCAGGTTTGCTGGCAGGACTTGTGACCCCGTGGGGGACCCACGCTGGAGCAGTCTGTTCCTGAAGGGCTGCACCCCATGGGAGGGACCCACACAGTACGAAATTCTCTGGCAATCATTCTCTAGATATTTTCCACTAAAAGTTTTTATGCTCCACAATCTAAAGAAATTACTTTGAGAACCAAACAGAACAAGGAAATCTTCATATAGTTAGCAATAAACCCCAGGAAAAAGATCTTATAATTACAAATCATATCCAATTTGTAATTTTTGATTGCTTTAAAATTTTATTATATTCAAACTCTTTTTCTGCCTTTTTTTTTTTTTAATAAAGCATTGTATTACTCTTTTGAAGGAAAACACAGAAAAAAAGAATGAGATTCTAAACCTAGAAGCCAGTGGACTTTGAAAACAAGCAAGCACACTTTAAATCAAAGCTCTTGGATCTCCGGTGATACTATAAGCATCATCAATAATGTTCCATTGAGCACTGGCACCCTTTTTAAACCTCAGCGTACTTCACGATTTGGGAAAGTTGTGGCAGCAGTACATGGCCTAATGATATTCAAATGAATACACATCAGGAGGATTTCCCAGTATTTGAAACATGTACCATCCCACATGCCTTTTGTTGTGAAATAAACTTCAGTGGATGGCAAAGAGCCCATGATGGTCTATCGTGCATGAGTAAGCCATGTAAGAGCCTTTTGCAGTAGCTGGATGTTTTTAGCAGGATCCTCAGGAAATGCTGCTCTTCCTCTTTCCCAGCAGTGGAATTAGGTTCTAAAACAGTCTGGGGAAAAGCTAATCCTGCAGTAGCTGAGAAACAGGGAACAAGTAGTTCCCATATTCACACCCTCTTTTTCAGTTAATATGTGATCAATGAGCAAACATCCCAACAGTAGTAAAACCGCAAGAAAAGAGGAAAGTTTGTTTCCCACTAACTTCAGACCAGTTACTCTTAATGGGGTCCATCACACCAGTTTATGGTGTGATGGATACATTCAACCCCTTAACCAAACCTGCAGTATTTGGGTACAGACTTCAAAGGAGGTAAAGGCCTGAGCCACAGCCGGGCCAAGAACTCCTCCAGTTTCAATCTGTTGTCTGAAAACCCACAAAGGAGCAGAGTGACACAGTAAGCATCGATGCCTAGGAGCTTGGATCACCAATGATACAATTAACACATAAATAATGAGTGGCTTTTCCAAGACTCTTTTATCAAGGGAAAAAGAAAGCTGTGGGTAAAAGGAGCCTTATTCATACCTTTCCATTGCATGTAATTTGCCTACAAACCAACCAGTTTATTCCATAAATGTGACAGCCTAAGTGAGCCACCTTTGAGCTCTCCCTGCTAGACGGCTTGGCTGCATGGCAGTGATCTCCCCTTAGGATGAGCCGCCTCTCAAGTTTGCTCCTCAAGGCAGAGAGACCTTTTACCAATGCAGATCTTTGGATATGCCCAATTTGAGCTCTCCCTGAATTGCAACTGAATTGCACTTCAGGTGACTCACCCCTTGAGCAGGGTTTGTCTCTCATGGTTTGGGATTTCTTACCTGAGACTAACAGATCCTTCCTTGCCCGAGGCGGAGATATCCCTTACTCTTGACAGATCCTTGGTAAGTGTCTGATAGCATGCTGAATTTATACTACAGTATTAATCCATGTTATAACTCAATATTAATTATTACACACTTTGTATAAATTCCAATAGACACAAACCGTTATCCAAATCTGAGACTAAGATTGGACCTAGCTGCACCTAACTCCATTAGGAGTTTAGAAAGCAAGGGGATCCACTCTGAATTGCGTGACTCAGCAGAAGGGTCTTCCTTACCCGTTACATCTCTGATCTCCGTGTGAATCATTCTAACTCGATGCTAATTCAATTTTCCTTTGTTTGTTTCTTTCATGCAGTAATTAATAGAATGAACCTAGCCATCAAACTTGGTTAAGTTGCACTTTTACAACATAATATTAAAATCACTTTTGCTAATACTTTTGAGAGTGGCTCTTCAAGGGTTCCTAAATCAGGATTTGTAATGTATTGAAACTTGATAAACCACTATTAAATTAAACCACTGTTAAACTTTGTTAAATTCCATTGAATTTATTGAACTCTATCAAACTATTATTTTTACCTCAATAAAACATATTGCTGCTTCTGTCTTTTGACTGAGGTGCATTCCAGTCATTCACAACAAATTGGCATATTTGGCAGGATCCTGAATCACCCATTCACAACACATAGTTTGTCTGGTGGGTTTGGATGAGGAGTACCAAGAGCTCTTACTTTCTCATCTGTCCCATCCAGTCCCATCACCTGTCTCAAGAAGCATCATTTCAGGCTATTCTGTCCCAATCATAGCTTTCCGAGTTCTTCTGTCCCATCTTAGGCTCAGCCATGCAGCACGTTCTGTTGAAGGTCTTATGCAATGTTCCTCATTAGCATCTTCCTCCCTAGCCTCAGTTAAAAGATCTGTCAGTCTGGGATTTTCTCACTGCTCACTGCTTCCCTGACTATCCTGGTCTCCCACTGTCGTGGTTTTACTCCAGCCGGCAGCTGAGCACCACGCAGCCGCTCATTCACTCCCTCCCCATCGGGATGGGGGAGAGAGTTAGAAAAGTTAAAGTGAGAAAACTCCTGGGTTGAGATAAAGACAGTTTAATAGGTAAAGCAAAAGCCGCGCGCACAAACAAAGCAAAGCAAGGAATTCATTCACCACATCCCATGGGCAGGCAGGTGTTCAGCCATCTCCAGGACAGCAGGGCTCTGTCACGCGTAATGGTTACTTGGGAAGACAAACGCCATCGATCCGAACGCCGCCTCCCCCCCTCTCTCTTCCCCCCAAGCTCCTTATAAACTGAGCATGACGTCATGTAGTATGGAATATCCCTTTGGTCAGTTTGGGTCACCTGTCCTGTCTGTGTCTCCTCCCAACTTCTTGTCCACCCCCAGCCATCCCCCTGGCAGGGCAGTGCAAGAAGCAGAAAAGGCCTTGGCCCCGTGTAAACACTGCTCAACAGTAAGTCCACAGAACAAAAACATCTCTATATTATCAATGCTGTCTCCAGCACAAATCCAAAACGTACCCCCACACTAGCTACTATGAAGAAAATCAATCCTCTCAGCTGAAACCAGGACACCCACAAAGCTGTGACACCTTTCAGCTCCTGCTGAAAACATTTGGCTGCACTTGTAGCCTTTGCTTGTTGCTGTCACAGAAAAGCAACCCTCTAGACCTCACAGACAGGGTCTGACATTGACAGCAGGAAAGGGGGGAAAAAGCAAGTGGGAAAACTTGGACTGTCTCCCTGGCTTGCAACAGCAACTCAGGAGAGGCAGAGACAGAAATATGAAAGGAGCACAGTTCAAGGACAGTGACAAATGTTCATCCTTCTTATGGAAAGGACCATTGCAGCTCTTTCTGTAATGACCAACCCACCTCAGTTGACAGGAGATGGTGGCTCCAGCCATCCCTCCCATGGGGTGCTCATTGCGTCCGTGGCACGCTATGTTGGCTGGCTCTCTGTCTCCCAGCCAGAGACATTGTAATACTCACCCCCAGAAACCAAGCCTGAGATGCATAGAAGACTACAGTCAGCTGAGATGAGTGAACCCGAGTCACTTAAAGGTAGGTATTACCATTAAATACTTGTTCTCTACATCCATGCACGGCAGGATAACAGGGTGGCAGCATTAAACAGCAGTAAGGGAGAATCTGCTTAGACATCAGGAGTAGTTGCTTATGTTATCCAAGCCCTAGAAGAAACCAGCCTAGGAGGATGTGGACTGTGCCCCAGGGGTCTGTGGGAGCAGGTTGGATATGAACCTGGCGGGAGTGACTGTGGTAGTGCTGCTTCAGCTTCAGAGCAAGGGAGAAACTAAATTGATGGCAGCTTCTGCTAGGCTTTATGATTTTACAAGGGTAATTCAGTGTGTAGAAGAAAAAGAGGCTCCACAATATCACAAACTATAAAGTGTTTCCACTGGAACCGCATCTAATTAGATCAGCCCCACCACCCCCTTCCAAAAAAACCCCTCAAACTATCAAAAAGTAGAACCAAATGCTGGAATAGCACTGAGGAACCAAAGCTGTACTGATGAAGAAATGTTGTCACTTTGCAGAGGAATGTGACAGAATATCTCATGCTGCTCCAGAAGAAACAACAAATATTTCATCTAGAAAGGCATAAGTTTTAAAGGTTTATCAACTGCGATGAAATGGTGGCATGCCTAGAAGACAAGCTAGCAGTCTGCAAAAATGAAGACAACAGCAACAATGAAACTACTCAAGATTTTAATTTCAAGCTATGTCATATATTATGTTTGTTTGGAACTTCATTGCAGTACTGGGATTATAACCCCTCTGCTTAAAAAGTACAGGCCCCTGCCTGATAAATTAATGGCGGCTATCTCAGAGCAGGAGTAGAGAATGAAAGCTCTACAACACAGATCATTATAATCAAATGGGCTTGAAAGGAGCCATTAAACTTTTAAATGGCATTAGGGCTCTTAATTCAGAAAGAAAGAAGCAGAAGCAAGGATGGGAGGACAGATTCGCAGGAACGGAAATTTCAGTATTTCACCTTCAGAAAGAAAATAATGAGTTGTTTGGCACGTATTATTGCCCAAGACCCCTACTTATAGTCGTTTCTATATTTAGCACAGGGCTGAACATTGATTCATATTCTCTAAGTAATGCAGCTCTGCTAAGAGGCATTGATCTCGGTTAAATGACATTTAGTGTTTAAATAATCAAGAGTACTCAGAGATGTCTTAATAAAGCAAGGTCAGGAAGGAAGCTAGGCTTTTATGGCAGACTCCTTTTTTTCCACTTACAGTCCTCAGATCACCATTAAAAAGTAATAATTTTTATAAGCAAAGTATTTCATATTAGAAATGACAGTTTCAGTACAGTGTGTGCAGCATGGAGAATCTCCCCGTGCACACCAGAAGGGGTCACTGTTGAAAGCTAAATCATCTTCACCAAATCTGCATCAGGAAAATACAACTCCCTGAGCCTGTACCTACAGAGTAATAAAAATCCACGTAACTGCTTTTCTCCATCTTCCTAATGTATAATGCCCTGTCATGAAATAGCTATAAAATGTCCAGTCTTAACTAAAACTTATGCTACTGATCTTAAGAGGAGTAAGTGCATGTTTAAAGACTTTAGATAAAAAACTACCCCAGCCCTGCCCAGACCTGGAATGATTGTTGAATGGTTAGAAAATATTAGCACAGAGCTTAGAAATGATGAAGCTATAGAAATGCTGACTGCTAAGACATCAAACACATGCAGCAATCTTTCAGCCTCTTGTACATGCATATGTACCTGATTCTTGGCTGCAAAGTAGTCGGACAATTTTGGGAGATCATTCACCTGCCCCAGAACAGACAAACATCAAACCTTTTGGTTTGATATTTTGGGAAACACCTTTTGAATCTACACAACATGTATTTCTGCAAGAGTGTGGAAAGGAGTGAAGACAAAGATCCTTAAAGTGATGCAGCTTATTAATTGGAGTTTCTTTGGAAACACTGCGCTTTGCATATTTTAGTTTCCTTTAAGTTGCCATAGCTACTTGGCATCACTGACTTTGGCAATAACCTGCTGAGGATGACCTGCTCTTCAAAAATCACTGGTCAAATAAAATCCTATAAAAACATTCAATAAGTTCCTGAGAGATTATATAGTCAGACCCCTGAATTTTCTTTTCACTGAACATAGCGTATCACAAGGGGAAAAAACCTTTGAGACATGATTTACATTTCAGTGATTGAAAGTCCACCACAATCATGTGGGTTATTCCTCTAGGAACACTTAGGAAAATGTAGACAGTTTTATGACATTTTTGTGTTATGGTGTGAGCAGCAAGCAGCCTGAGGCCAACAGAGCCCCTGTGCAATATGATGCCTTTGCTGTGGACTTGTCCCACCTGCATGGGAACATGGAAAGCCTGTGGTGGGCTCTGGCTGGAAGAAGAGCATACTCAGTAGCAACTCTTTCTTGGATATAGGTAGGGAAATGGGATATTTGGACAGAAAGAGTTCAAGTTTGAAGTCATAGAGTGGCAGAAATAGGGAAAAAGAGGTTTTAGAAGGACAAGCAAATTTGGAGGGAAAGAGGAACATTGGCATGAGTGCTTGCAGTAAGAAAGGGTGGTAGTGAGGTTTCCCTCATTTTATCTCTCTTTTTGAGATGAAGGGCCCAAATTTTATGATGCAAGCTGTCCCTCCAAATAAAAAAAGTACAGCTGCATTGGTTGCTTGTTTAACACCCTCATTAATTGTTTGTGGAATAGGAAAGTTATTACTCACATCTTCTAACATGAAGACATCACCTGGAGCTTATCTCAATACAGAGCGAGAAAGTTTACCAAACTTGTCTGGTTTGATTGCATTATTATTACCAATCTTGCTAATTCTACCTGTGTTAGGAATTGCCTTGCTCTGCATGTGACACCATGTAAGTGTAGTCCCTGTATAAAGAGCCTGCACTTAGAAATAATTTCTGTCATCAGCATTCACAATAATTGAGATAAAGTTGTATTCTTAAAGTAGCAAATGGCTACAATGAAGCAAACAGAAAACTGATTTTTATTTTTTTATTTTTTAATAAAAAGGGTTCATATTTAAGTTTCCAGTTAGTATTGTTTGGTAATCTTCTGCATGACTGGTTTTGTGCTTGTGTGTTGGTGCTGGTTCCTTCATCTTGGCACATTTTAAATTTCTACAGCACTATGTGCTGCTTGCCTCATTACACAGGAGTGATCTATGACAAGTAGACGTGTTTATACATGCAACCATTTCTACAACCTTGGAACTGGCAGCAAAAAATAGCATCTTGTGCACAGTCTGTTTCTCCAATTCTCATGTGCCAGCTTGATCAATCCAGTTGTTTCCCTTGGACTTTTCAGATACAGAAATAGAGCATTACAATATGTTCAGCTCATGCAAGATATACCAAGTCCCTTCTTAAAAGGGCAGGGTTCATTTCACAATTCATATCATTCTCATGATAGTGCTCAGCAAATAATTGCGTATCATTTGACATTTTGAAATCAAGATTGTCTCTCCCAGAGAGACACTGCAGCACAAACAAAGGTTATGAGTCTGGTACAGAAATTATTAGGTAAAAAGTTGTGATCTGTATTAGGCAGAAAAGCACATTACATGGGCCCTTACTTGCCTTAAAATTTAACTCGAAATTATCTCCAAAAGGCCCTAAAAATATAGGAAAGGAGAGGCTGACTGAATTTTAGAGGGAAACTGACAGCAAACCATACCTCCATCTGTGGAGCACTAAGAGGTCTGTGATTCCCTGGTAGCCCTCTAAGATATTGCAGTTGTGGAGTACAAACTGCTTTCTGTCTTCTTCAGACCACCATGACCTTACTACAACCTGAGGCAGAGATGATGCTTCTAAAATGACCATATAGAAGCACACGTAAATATTCAAATGTGTTCAGGAAACAAGCATCTAAGTTAATACTCTATGATGTGCCTTGCTAAAGAAAAACACTACTTATTTCAAAATATATACTATAGCATAGATACAGCATAATTACTGTGTATAAGGCTATTTATTTATTTGTGCTTCCAATACCATATTTTGTAAAGCTGGCCAGTTTTGTAAACTGAACCTGTCATTGCATTTCTGTCTGCTCTGAGATTTTGTATGCGCAGTTGACATAAAATAATGTCAAATACAACTAAATGTCTGGATTACAAAAGGCATGCTTTTAGATGCATTCTGATATCAGTGTTCACCTATAATTTAGTGTATATTTTTTGTACTTATCATTCTTATGTAGAAATATGTGTACATGAGCTTATATATATATATATATATATATAATACTTATATGGAACAAATGCCTGATTATCTGAACAATAACAGATTTCTTTGCAGATTTCTTCAATTCTTCTGTGGAAATTTTTGCTCCTGGTTTTCCAGTAATTGAAATAATCCAGTGAAGTTCTGGGTATTAGCTGCTGCTCTCTTCCTGGGTGCAGTTAGGAGCACAAGAAACATTTTTGCGTGTCAGTGCCCACATCAGTGTGTTAAGCTGGTCTGGCCTCAGGTCAGCTTGGTAAGCAGTGTATTGCTCGTCTCTGTGATGGTATTGCAGGAGATGGCATCGCAGGAGATGGCATCATACAGGCACCCACAAGAGCAGACCATCTCCCCTATTCTGGCACACACAAATGAAATATGTGCTGCGACAGTGACATGCTATGTGCTTGGTTGATGTCATGGAGAGACAGATGACCATAAAAGGCAAAACTCTCACGGGGATAAGGCTGGTACTAGGACTCCTTCCCTTTGCAGGGCTGCTCTGAAGCAAATAGATCTGGAGGAATATTTTACTTAGCTGCAAAGCCAGCACCATGATTATCGTGTAGGGAAAGTTTCTTTCTATGCATTCATTCTGCGTCAATATCACACGTTTTAACAGAGCTAGAAGGTCCAACACATCTTCCTACTCCAGCTCAAATAAAGATGCAGCACTCTCCCAATGCAGATGTAAGGCACTCAGTATTCCTGCCTCTTTGGGCAGGCCTCCAATGGGAAAAGCTGTTAGCAGGTCTGTGCTGGGAAGTACTCATGCCATTTCTCCAGGCCCAACCAACTGCACTCAACAAATGGAGATTTACCAGTTTAACTGCTTATACCTCAGAGCTTTGCTGAAAGATGTTTAGCCTCTAGTCAGTACACAGACATTATACTTGCCCAAGTTTATAGGACAGGCTTATCTATTCAAAGGTGGTCACTCTAAAACATAATTTTGGGTCATGCTATTCAAATGGACATCAAATCTTATCAAACCCATGCGGATTGTGTCAGGCTACGAATATATCTGCATTGCATCATAGGTGTGTGGGGGTAAATTAATCACTCTGATCTGGCACACCATACTGGCAGCTTAAAAGAAAATGTTACTGGTTCTTTAATTAGATCAAAAATTGGTTTAAGATTCTTTCAAAGCAAGCCTTATGCCCCACACTGGTTTTCTGTCATATGAGTAGCCTAATGATCAGAACATTGGATGATGTCTGACTTGTAATTGCATTTATACCTACTTCACTGAGGGTGTTGTATGTGAAGTGTCACCTCATTTCATAGGTAGGAGTTAAGAGACAGATATTAAATGAGCTGCTGTAGATCAGCCAGAAAAACTGTGGAACTGGGTATGGAGGTAAGACGTCTTCACACCCACTCCAGTTCCTGAATGCTCAGTCTATCCTTTTTTAATATGGGCAATGATACAAATGACATTTAGACACAGATGCAAATATAGCATCTTATGTCCTTGCATGGAATTGAGATGTGTTAGGGATACTGTAGATTAGTACCCTCTGTATCTTCTCTCCAAGAGAGACTTTCACCTGTATTTATGATGAAGCTTTGCAGTTTTCTTTGTTGTAGAAAAAAATTCACCCCATTAGAAGGTACCCAACATAACTGAAAGAAACATCCACCGATTGGGTAACTCTTCCTGCCTGTGGGCCGAAAAAGATTTACTTTTCATTTTCACAGCAGATTTTATGTCAGTAAAGACAAGCAAAAACTTTTTTCTACACCACCAAAAATAATACCTTTAGAGGAAACATACAGACTTGGCTCTATAAAATCACTCTTCTGTCATGTTTATGCTTTCTATCCATTCTCAAAAGTGAGTCACTGTTTTAACAAATTTAATTCATATTCTGTGCATATTACTGAATAAGAGAATACCAGGAGTCACTGTTTTCAATGGGAACATGGTATAGTTGCATCCTTCACTGCAAACAATGCTCTTTTTGAGAGGACAGCTGCAGAGAAGAACTCTTTCAAGATGGATAAAAACTTGAGTACTAAAAATGTCTTTTCTCCCAGTTAGGTAAGTGCTTCTAGATGGATCTTCAGGCTTAATGTAAAGGTGGCAATGGAAGAAGTTTCCAAAAGAAAAAAAAGCACTTTTTGCTCATAGTCCTGCCATTTCTGTAGTTTCTGCTATGTCAGATATCTGAAATTCAGACAGGATCAAGCTCATTTAAGAGGTAATTAGAGAGCTGAGTGTCAGCCAGCTCTATACTTAAAACTGTCAAGATCTTGTCAAAGAATAGCCAAACATCTGCTCACCTAGGGTACACAGAGAACTCATTTCTGTTCTGGGCAATTCCTAGTTGAGAAATTCAGTGGTAAAGAATCAGTACTTGCTCTGCTAGAATATCTTGTAATTATCTATGTAAGCCATCAGATATACATGGGTAGTTTTAGGCAATGCCTAATATCTGTGGTCTTTATGGGTGAAGCAAGGCTATAATTTTTGCTTTTTTTCTCCTCAATAGTGTTCTATTATTTCAACAAAGAAACAGTTTAATAAAGCATGGAATACTTGTATAAATCAGCATCACCCATGCAAAACTCTTCTTAATGCTTCCCATATAAAACTGAAGATGAAAAATTCTAGGCAGGTTTATGAAGCACTTCAGTGACCATCCATGCTCATGACCTATGCATACAAAGGGGACGAATTTGCAGTAGACAAGAGATTTCAAAGTGTGAAGAGCTACCAAAGCTAGTTTATTCCTCCCAGCAAGCCCACATGCTTGGCAGAGAGCAAGGAAGTATAAATAATCCTAGTTTTCCATGTTCTCCACTGCAAAATGGAGCACAGCCCATAAAACCTGTGATGTGTTATGTTCAGCGACAACTCAGCTGACATCCGTATGCTGCACAGTGGTCTTGGAAGAGTGGGCAGAAAGAACAGAGGAGAAGCAGTGGAAGCACATAAGAATGGAAATGAAGTCCCTATGTTCTCCTTACACCAAAGGTAAAACAAGGTGTTGGGGCAGATGACTGAAGGTACCAGCCTCTCATTCTGCCACAGTGGTTTTACATGCCTCACCTGCCCATTGATAAAAGGCAGGAAGGTAGAGGTCTTAGGGCATACCACATGAAATCAAGGATGCAGTTCCTTCCTTTGTGGATACCATCTGACTCTGAACAGCCTTTCTAAAAAGGATAAGAGAACATGATCTGTTTGGGACTGGAAAGTTTCCGAGGAAAGGCCAGTGGAAGACATGCAATAAAATATTATTTTTTTGTGGTAAATAATTAGTAAATTTACTAATTTAACAATAATTAAATTAAACTTGCATCTTCTTTCCTTTTCTTCTCTTCCTTTTTCCTTTTTGCATGGCTAAGATGAACTCATGGAAGGTAACAAAGAGAACTGACCTTGCCTAACTCATTGTTAGAGTTAATTTAATAAATTTAATTCAACTTTAAAAAAAAAGTTATGTGGCATGGGTTCAGTGCTTGTGCCAGTTCTAGAAGGTGTTTAGGGAGTTGTCATGCTCTGGATAATATGAGTTTCCCAACACCTTAGCGGAGGCAAGTTTCAGATAGTACAACAGCAGTACAGGAAGAACTGGAAAGGGCTGGATGACAGAAAAAGAGCAAAAATTCTGCTTTTTAATTAAAGTCTGACAAATATCCATCATGGGATAGAGTCCAAACACTCATCGTTATCAACATGAAGTAATTATGGTTTTAACTCACAGTTGGGTGCTGGCCCATTTTGCATGAACAGTCCTGTCTCACATTGTGATGGGGAAACTGCATCCTGCCAAAAGGGCAGGTCTAGCTCTCCACGAACTCATACCACCGCTGTTGTGCTGGGTTCAGAAAACACATTGCTGTATGTTCAACAGATCTAACCTGACGGAAAACAAATCCACCCCAAATAACTATCTTTTATATTTACATCCAGCAGGTCATCTCACTGAAACAGCTCACTTTGCACCTGTGTGGAGAGACACAATGCAAAGGAGGGAGGGAAAATAGGTAGCTGGAGGAGTTGGACTGCATTGGATTTCAGCGACCACTTACAGTTATAGTGAATTGTGTTTAAAATAAAACCGAAGATAGGCCAGTGATAGACTACTGCAGTTGGTTGGACACAGGGACCCACTAGCATTTACCAGAGATTTTTTTTCCTACATGAACCCTCTTGTTGCTTAGAGTTTTGCACTACCTTATCCTGGACTCTTCCTACTGCCTAGGAAAGAGGTGTTTCACATTTTTGTGTTCTTCATGGCTTCATTGTTATCAGGTACGTCTTTTATTTTATTAGCCAGTATCATGATTTCTGCTATTGCTGCTAAATAAAAACATATGTTCACATGTGCATATGGACATTATTTTCTTATCTACCTCATTAGTTACAGCAGTAAGAGCAAATTAAGCATATCTGAGAATGCAGTGTTACAATCATCTACCATAATTGGTTTCAGGAGTTCCCTACATTGTATTTCATCTATCTCACAGTCACAGCACTGCTTCAAAACTGAAAAAAAAGCATGATGACTGTTTCTTTATTTAGTAAATTATCTATGCTTATTATGCTGTAAATAGCTCCGCACAACTTCATATCTGAAATTCAGGGTTTTTTTATTTTCCCCAAGGGACTCTGAAAGCAATGAATAAACGCATTATTTGACTTGTCCAAAACAGTTTTTACACTTTAGACACATGTTCTGTTCAGTTAGAGGCCCTTTTCTCTGACTGTCCACACTGTAATATGACATATACTTAGTTTGGGAGGGACTTATGGAGATCTCTGTAGTCCTGCTTCTTAAAGCAAGGCTAGCTTCAGACTTAGATCAGGTTGCTCAGGAATATTGTTGCAACGTTTTAGGATAGTGTGCACCCAAGTTACATTTGAAGCAATGTAGTGCCCTGGTGTAGTGAGTAGATGGGGATGTTCTGGAATTGTCCTGGAACTGGCCTCATGTCCAGAGCCTGGATAAACTACGGGAGAGCTCTCAGGTATCATTAAGGAAACCAAATGTCTGACTTTTATGAAAAAAGAAAACTTCTGGATATAATTTAAATAGTGCAACGATAAATATATAAGTTATGACAAAGTTGAATGGGAATTTAATATGAGATATGACTATATGAAATAAGGTGAACTTTTAAGAGAAAAAAATTAGGAAAAGGATTATCAAGAAGCAATAACTCCTAAGGCCAGGGAAAGTTGTAGGACTGTACTCTAGAAAGAGAGGATTGTTCTCTTGACAATGGCAATGTGAGAAGCAAAGCCAGCTACGGGGAGACACTGTCAGTATCTTGGTTACTGCTGTTCTTGCCATGCAGGTGTCAACAGCAGCAGCGTGAAGGAAAAACAATAGGGTACTAAAGTGCCAAAGGCTTTTTATGGTTACACTGGGAAAACATCATATGGTGTAAGAAAATCTTGGGGACAATCAGTTAGACAAGGTCAGTTCCCTTTGTTACCTTCCATGTGTTCATTTTATTCATGCAAAAAGGAAAAAGGAAGATAAGAAAAGGAAGGGAGATATAAAATGCAAACTGAAATTACTTCTAGCAGGGTGAGACCTTTACGTGTCTGTGGTCAGGACCATAAGATTGCTTCTTTAGCATAATATAACAGAGCTGCTGCCTGCACCTCGAGGATGTTTTGATTTTCGTTTCTAAGTTAAAGTGGAGTAATTGTACCTGCATAGGTATATCAAGTCTTACTATTACATGGCTGCATGTGTGAGATTGCATTTGACTTTTCAGATGATCTGAGACTTGTTGGCATGTGGAAACAATGGAAAGAAGGAGGTGGGTTAGAAATATCCCATTGCAGTGGGTTGACCCTGTCTGGAGGCCAGGTGCCCACCAGAGCCGCTCTATCACTCCCCCCCTTCACTAGACCGGGGAGAAAAGGCATAACAAAAAGCTTGTGGGTCGAGGTAAGGGCAGGGAGAGATCACTCACTAAGTATTATCACAAGCAAAACAGGCTGAACTCAGCGGGAAAATTCATCTAATTTATTACCAAGCAAAACAGAGTAGAGGAATGAGAAATGAAACCAAACCTTAAAACACCTCCCCCCACCCCTCCCTGCTTCCCAGGCCCAACTTCACTCCCCATTTCTCTCCCTCCTCCCCCCAAAGCAGCACAGGGGGACGGGCAATGGGGGTTGTGGCCAGTTCCTCACACGGTGGCTCTGCCGCTCCTTCCTCCTCAGGGGGAGGACTCCTCACACTCTGCCCCTGCTCCAGCCTGGGGGCCCTCCCACGGGAGACAGTCCTCCACCAACTGCTCCAACGGGAGTCCTTCCCACGGGCTGCAGTTCTTCACCAACTGCTCCAGTGTGGGTCCCTCCCACGGGGTGCAGACCTTCAGGAACAGACTGCTCCAGCGTGGGTCCCTCCCACAGGGTCACAAGTCCTGCCAGCAAACCTGCTCTGGCCTGGGCTCCTCTCTCCACGGGGCCACAGGTCCTGCCAGGAGCTTGCTCCAGCGTGGGCTTCCCATGAGGTCACAGCCTTCTTTGGGTGCCTCCACCTGCTCCAGCGTGGGGTCCTCCACAGGCTGCAGGTGGAATCTCTACACCCCCTCATCCTCCCTCCATGGGCTGCAGGGGGACAGCCTGCCTCACCATGGTCTTCTCCAGGGGCTGCAGGGGAATCTCTGCTCTGGTGCCTGGAGCACCTCCTCCCCCTCCTTCTGCGCTGGCCTTGGTGTCTGCAGAGTTTCTTACATCTTCTCACTACTCTCTCCACCTGCAAAAGCTCTCTTTAACTGTTTGTTTTCCTTCTTAAACATGTTATCACAGAGACACTGATGGGCTCGGCCTTGGCCAGCAGTGGGTCCATCTCGTAGCCGGCTGGCATTGGCTCTGTCAGATACAGGGGAAGCTTCTGGCAGCTTGTCCCCTGTAGCCTCCCCGCTACCAAAACCTTGCCATGCAAATCCAATACACCCATAAAATATTATTCTCAGCTTAGAGTCTAGTCCAGCTTCCATTCTACTCAAAAACAATCATAAAAGCTTTCCAACATGCACAGGTATATTTGTTTAGCCACTAAAATTAAACAATTACATGAAATTTATTTACCTAGTGCCTTGCACCCAGAGATTCTGTTCAAAGTGGTTTTGTACCAGTTGAAAGGAGAACAAGTCTCAGATGATCACCTTTAGAAGTGAGAAATGTAATAAGGCTAATAACATGTCAGAAAGGAGACTAATAATTAAAGTAATGAGACAGGCAGGTGGTGTCTTACTGAAGCAGGTGTGAAAGCTGATGTTACTGAAGATATTGAAGTTGATGCTGGAAGACAGTGGAGACAGCTGATTTATAACAGGCACAAGATTTATAGAATCATAGCAACCCTTTGAAGTCTTTTAAAAGAATATAGCAACAAACACACACAGGTACTGCTTGACCTCAGGCTGGTGTCCCTACAGATCCCTCCTGCAAGTCTAAACTTTGTGGTCAAACATAACAAAACCTGCAAAAAACCCACAAAATAGATGTGTTACAGTTTTGGAGCATGCTAAGGATTAGGAATCCACTCTCCCACTTTTTATTGACATTGATGTTCTCCTAAGTGCATATCTGAACTTAGCTATGCTAAACCTGAGAGACAGCATGAAACAGACTGGAAAGTAGCACTGCCACTTAAACATCTTATTCCTGAGCAGTAAGTTTAGGAAGTGGTTGCGGAACTGATTCTCATAAGCTGAATTGATACAGGCTATTAGAAAAGTAACTCAGTGCCAATTCACTGAAATCATAAAATATTGTTCAAACAGTGCCTGGTCAAACGCCATTGGTTTCAAAAGTGTAAAAAGTTATTATACTCAGAAAACACCCTTCTGCTTATTACCCAAGTAATGGGAAAGAAATGGCTGGTGTTTGGGCAAATGAAGACAAAGACTTTGCATGTGGCACAATAATTGTGAAAAAAATGGGTGTCAAATCTATTGAGGGGACGGAAAAGTGAAAAAACCCCCAAAGGATTATTGAATGTAGCGATAGTATAACCACATTAGGGGGTTACAGTTTCAAAAGAGCACCTCTGATTTTTTTTGCATTGTTCATATCAGTTTGCATAAACATACATTTTCACAACCCAGCCAAAAAATCTTCTCCAAGCAGCACTCCCTGTTGACTCACAGTCACACAGCATCCAGGCAGCAATCCCCAAACGTCTCTTTATATTCACACTCACCACAACGAAACAATACACTGATGGATTAGCAAAGCTTACTCCCTTGCAGCGTCTCAGCTCCGAAGTGACGTTCCTGCAATGGAAACACGTGGGACGATTTTAGATTAGAAAAATGCAAAGACAGAGGCCATGGTGCTGTGGTTCTGCATTTCCCTTCACATGCTGCTGGGTGACACGGGCTCCTGCTGTGGGGATATCTGCCTGACACACTGCCCCAGCTCCAGAACCCTGTCTGTGCTCCTTAGAGTCCCACCCAGGGCGAGTCCTGGGACAGCAGGGTAAGCCAAGCTGGGCATCGTGATACGTTTGCAGCAGAACGGGTAGTTAGGAGACAGCTTGAGACTTCTCCTGATGACTCACGTTCTGCCCTAATAAACTGTAACCCCTTCTCTGCTCATCCTCAGAAAGAAGAAAAAAAAAAAAAAAAAAAAGGGCAGCGCAAGGCAGGAACAGTGAACTAGCCCACCCTGCATGCACCTGAAAGCCATGGATCTGAAGCACCATCATTACAAAGAGAAATGGAGATCTGCTTGGTTTCCTGCCTTTGTCGTCTTTGTGATTCTGCTGAAATGGCAGTTTGAAAAAAGGGACACCCTTGGATATTCACAGTGACAGATAAATGGCCTGTTCTGATCTCTTGGGACCGCTGTGCACTTCTAAAATTGATTTGCTTTGAATGCCCGATTTGTAAAACTCTGCAGGATTACAGATTCCTAAGCATAGTCTGAAGAAGAAAGCGATAGATGAGGAAGCTGCCTGTGTGTTGAGCGTGCCTGTATTCGTATACGCAGACTAGCCAGCCATATGCAGTATCCGCCTATACTGACTGTACTTGGGGGCTGCAAAAGACAGTGCTACAGACTGCAGGAGAGCTTTCCACTGCCTGTGAAATACCTGGCTGTCAGCCTGCATCTAGAAGCACTCTGCTTTGTTCCCTTGAAGTACTTTCATGCTTACCATTTCAGCACTTGCCTAGAGCTTAAACATTACAGGACAATATTTCTGATGGATATTTTGATAAAGGCATACTTAACAGAAGAGCTCTTTGATTTGAATAATCATATCAAAGACTCTTCTCCTGATTAGGAAGCAGAGTATTGTTTTACACAGGCCTTTTCAGCTGAGGCTTTCTGTTTTAGTTACTTTCACAAATTCACCTTCTTGTTGTACAACATCTTCAGGTCCCATTCCTTTTATTCTGTACTTGCTGACAGAGTCTGAGCTCATCATTTCAGCATAGCTGTTCAGAAATGCAATTGACTTTGAGTACTACTCTATTCTTTAGGTCATTTAATTGCAGTGAATTGGGCTCTTCTGAAGGTGACAGCTCTGCAAATTCAGAGAGTTCTGATCAGTTCAGAAAAATTGCTTTCAAACATAACTTCCCCTGACATTACAAAACCTTCTGTTAAAACTTTTTCCATTTTCCAGACTATCATTTTGTTTCTGAACACAGATTTCTTTCCTTTGTGTTCCAGAGATAACTTTTAGCTTCCTTTTTTTTTTTTTTTTCCTCACCTAGCGTCATCTTGCAAACTGCTCCACTAAATTTCAGACCATTATAAGTACACTTTTCTGCCTTCCTCCCCAGTTCAGCCCTGTGCAGTGGTATGGCCTTTTGTAACTCCTCTTCCACAGCTGCTAGCATTGCCTGGGGAGACGCAATGCCCCTTTCCCTCCAGAGCCTGACTCTTTTCTAACTCAGAGCAGCACGGTCTGGAATGAAATGCCCTCACCCCTTCATCCAGCGGGGCTTTGCACAGAGGAAAGCTCTACCTTTCACCCAAAACTATGGCAAAAATCAGCCATCAGGAAACATAAGGAGTGCAGCCCCTCACGGTGCAAAGCTGAGCAGAGCACAGCAGCAGCTCAGAGGCAGGGGACCCGGCTCAGACGCTGCTCTTGAGCAGTGCCTCAGTCACCCTTGGCTGCTGGCTGCTGACCATCCCTGAAGAAAGGCAGGAGTCCCTCACCAGAGCTGTTAGCGCTCTCAGCTGCACCCTGTCAGGGGCTTTGCCCTGCTTGGTGTCTGCCTGGCTCTTGCTGCCTGTTCAGGCAGAGCAGCAAGGCAGGGCTCTGCCTGCAGCCGCGGTGGCCAGTGGCTGCTGCCAGAAGGGACCATCTGACCTTGCTGCTCTCTCCCCCTTTGGCCTCCGCCTGCAGAGAGATGGGACCTGCTGGTCAGCAATGGGTTCAGGAGTGAGACGTGAAGTGCCCAAGCAGTGACTGTTTCTTGTGCAGAGGAAAAGAACTGAAAAACAGGACTTTCTTTTTTTTTCCATGAAAAATTGTGTGAAATTTTCCTTCTTCTACCATTGCTCCTCCATTACCAACATTCATGGTTACAGATTTCCTGCTCCTCTGAGCTCTTCTTGCTAACTCAAAAAAAAAATAAAAATAGTGTAGTATACCAGTGAGGGCTCACAGCTGTGGCAGCAGTTGGAAGTTTGTGGATCCCAGAAGAGCAGCAACTAGTATCTTGAAAGGCATATGTATATGAGGTAATGTAATAACAGGAACAGCAGAGGAGGAAGATGAACAATTTCTGTTGTTCTATCATACCTTCCCCATCCCTTTCTATACTCTTTCAGATCTAGATTTTTAAGTTTGCTTTCAGATTTTTATTCTTTCCAATATTTGCTAGTACAGTTATAGGTGTGATTTTTTTCCACATTGGTGTTTACATTTGAATGGGTAATAGCAAGAGGAACACATTCATGTAAATGTCACAATTAGCAAACCAGTCTGCCCATCTTTATGGGCAAGATCTCAGGCATACATCAGGAGGGCCTTGGGGAATTGTGACCCAGACAATACATTTTTAAAATGCTGCTGCCATACAACTGCGGTTGGATTAGGAAACTTCGCAGTACAGCTAGGGAGCCAAATTGCAAATTCTTTCCTAAAGGAAGGTCACCTTCCATTCTGTCTTCCCAAGTCACACCTCAGACTGCTTTTTACCCTCCACTGCCAACCTCTGCCATCTTGTGTAGCTTTGCCCCTTCCACTTTGACTTTGCAGCTTGCAACCTCAGTTGATATCTCACCCTCCTTCAGTGCACAGTAAAAAAAATATACATTTTGCATCATACCACAAAACAAAGTCTGCAAACTACATTCTCCTGAAACTGAGAATATTATCAATAATAGAAGCAGTGCATCTGAAAGCATTACTGAAGCTAATGTATTTCAAAAGCCCTGAAAAAAAAATAAAAAAAATCAAAGCACAGCACTACTGAGCAATTAGCAAAGGTGCTTAGTCAACTTGCTAAGCAATCTTCGCTATCAGACACAACTGACATGAGAAGAAACGGAAAGAACGCTAATTAGTAATTAAGTAGGGCTTCTGGGATCCAAAATCAGGGGGGACCCTCTGTAGCAGAGCAGGGGAGAACTAATCTTTTCATTACAGAACTTGGTGTTTACTCAGGAAATGGAATCCAAGCTACATAGGAACAATATAAAAGAATCGAAGAGCAACAAAGGCAGCTCTCTGCTGCATTTCTGTGTATTTTTAAATTTGATATGAATAATAGATGATGCCATTCTATAAAAATATGTACCAAGCAGCAGTGAGTACCAGAACACTGACCAGCTCAGTAACTGTAGCTCCAGCTTCTTGGGCTAATTATCAGAGATGCTGACCACAGCCAGCTCCTGCTGATGCCTCATGAATTTCCATGGGCTTGGCATAAGTTAAAGAGAAAAAAAAATCAGAATAACTCATATCATCTTGTTTAATCACAGACCCTAAAACAATGATTGCTACAAACATGTGATTTTGTAAAATAAAATAAAAGCCAGACGAACATAAACCAGTAATTTTTGCATCCCTTTTGCTAGTCTCTGGGCTAGAGTAGGCAAGAGATTTAGCAGATGTATGAGTGAAAATGTAGAAAGGTACAGTATAGTTCGGTGGGGGTGTGTGTGTGTGCAGGAATCAGACAGGCTATCCACTGCTTGCTCATTTGCACATACAAGTATCAGATTTGCAGATGTGGTAGATATATGTGACGAATGCAACGTGTAACAGGGCACACCGCTTTTCTGGAATGGAATCTGCATGGCAACAATAGAGATAATCACACAACTGTGGTTTCCAGCTTCTTTAAGTATCTTGAGCACAACATTATTCATTTCAGTGGAGATATGCCCAATGTAGGTTGTGGTAGCCAAATATGGAGAGCAACCTGACCATTTCAGTAATAATTTGCAGCATATGAATTGAGGGGATTCTCTCTCTTTTGTCATGTTCTGCACAGTACATCCAACCTGGTATGTGAACTATGTTATTGTCTAAAACAGTATCTGAGGGAAAACTGTGTACACACACTTGCTTAAATGAATAATACTTACCACAAAAGCACCCACTCCCTGAGATGCATGCATTCATGAAATGAAAGATGACTCACAGAAGGGGTCACTGTAAAGCAATATTATTTGTGTTTTTTATTAGAACCTGGTGCTCTAGTGCCAGACAACAGCATCATTCACAAGGGAATAAGAGCTTGTGGGCATATGAATAGGGAGTTGTTGTACAATTACAGAAACACCTGTGCTAAATAACCTTGCGCTCATCCCCTAGGAAATTCTGCATGCTCAACAGCCCTGAAATTTCTCATGTGTATATTAAGCTGTAGTATAAAAACATGGTGTGATAACACAGGCAAAAAAAAAAAAAAAAAAATTCTTCAAGGACGTATATATAAAACCTGTGGTTTTACTTCAGGCTTTTTTTCCTCCTAAACACTGCCTGCAGTGTTAAGGCACATTTACTTCTCAGAATATAAAGAGACCTCCCTCTACATAAAGAAACATTGTTTTTCGTCATAACAAGCACAGCATCATGCCCTGGTGAAAGAAGGTGACCCTTACTGATTTTTGACAGCTGAGGGTCTCATCTTCTTATGGGCATATTTTCTGAAAGCTGGTCCAAAGCATGCCAGCACAATGGCGATCCTGATACTGCATCTTTTGATAAAAGAGGTATTTCTTCATCTCCTGATTTTTCAGAGCCTCCTGCATTTGTGAGCTTCTGGAAAACTACCTGCCAGAAAGAGTAATACTGCAGAGAGGTTACTGGCAGCACCCAAGGCAAAAGACATTTGATTAGGGATCTTTCAGACACTCATGTATCATCATACAGACACAGATACTTCAGTCTCCAGTGATGCTTAGCACTAGCAATTAGCTCAGTGTGTGCTCACACACATTCAAGTGTGCACACAAAGACTGGGTTGCAGGTTTCTCTGTAACAGTGCAGACACTGCTTGGTTGGATGCCAAATTAAAGCAAGACAGAGCATCCTTCACGGGTCACTGTTTGGCCTAGAGTATCTTATAAATCTCCCACTGGCTACAAGTTGTTCTATTTAAGCACAGGAGATTGCTATAGGAATGATCATTTATAAAGGCAGGGCTTCTGTTCCTGAAAACTAGTGACCTGTGTCTGTCCTGTTTCAACCACAGAATGACCCTCTCCAAAAGGTACAGAAGGAGGTTCGCTGTCATGACTATGCTACAAATCAGTTTAATAGACCACAGTCATCTGCATTCCCCCCCTGTTTTCCCCCTTCTTTTGAAAGTTGTTCTTGTGTCTAATATACAGAAGGCAATTTAAGGAGACTTGGGTTTTGGATTTAATGAAAACACATGATGTCAGAGAGCATTAATGGTATAGTCCTTAGCACAGGATCAGGCAAGTTAGAGAGCAAAAAGATCAGATCAGTGAGTCTGTCCAGCTGGCAGTGCAGAATATAATCTCCTGAAAAATGCAGAGGTATCCAAGCAGGTACGATACAGGAGTGTATGCAGGGGAAAAGGCAAGAAAACAGCTGATCCATGCGCATGGCTTCAATAGCACTGAATTTATGGTGTTATGGTGTGGGCACTAGATCTGGAGCAAGACCCAGTGTTGGAGGGGCGTGACCAATACTAGTGACAGCTCCAATACCTAATGACAATGGAGAGTCTCTTGTGCAAGAGAAAGGCAAAGGATCCTGTGGTTATGAAGCTGTCCCTATTAAACTGCTCTGTGGCCAAGAAGTTTCCCCTATTTATGACTTGCAGCATGCCACTTGGTCTTTATCTACATGTCTCAATTTCTCAACTCTAAATGTCACTGCTGTCTCTGCCAGATTTTATGAAGAGGTATGTCAACTATGAAGGTTGCGCTGACAGTACGGTTCCATGGCCACGCTGTGGATCATGGGCATTGACTAGGCTAACTGAAAATTTCTTGTTGGACTCTTGGGGTGACCACTGGAGCAACACTTCCTCTAATTTTGGAAAATGAATTGTAACATAAAAAGCCTGAATTCTCCCTACGCATCTTTAAGTAGCCCATGCTGATCCTTACCCACTATTTTTCAGGACCACAGACTAAAATGCAGTAGCAATTAAAGGATGAACAAAGCTTAAACAGCTACCTGTATCAATATTAGATGCTGTTAGAAATTATTCTGAAAATAATTAGAATCCCTGAAGCAAAAACTCAAGCTGAAAACGGAGTAGGTCATAGCATCAAGTCAATTTGAACAGCAAGTCATATCTTTATTTAATATGAACTTTATGAACTCTCCTGCTGTCTGAAGTCAAATCTTCCAGATGGATATCACCTTCCACAGGGAATCAGGAGAGAACTGCAATTTAGATTTTCACTTGCAATGGGCAGAGACCGAGGGAACACTTGACTAGCTCATCTACTATCACAGCAGTTTGGCCTGCCCATACAGAAAATATACCCTGTAAAAGCACCTTTTTTCTTCCCCTTCTCTCCCACAGCGTAAGTCAAATACACGGCTTTTACAGGGAATAGAAAGGCAACATATTGCTGAGATAACAGGAAAACTATAATGGCTTTGCACTTACAGCAAACTAAGGGGAGGACAACACAGCTTATTTGGCAGTTTTTCTACCTTCCCTTCCATTAAAAAAAAAAAGATTGTAGGAGGAGAAATTTGAAGCGTAGGCACGAATAACCAATCCATATTCTGTTCGGAAAGTAAGGGCAGGTAGAGTTTTTTTGTGTTGAAGATTTAAAAGAGAAGAAACTACATCTCATATTGTTCTAACAAGCAACCTCTTTACTTTGGTACACTAGATAGCAGAGTCAGAAGGATGCTTGCAGAAAAAGTGAAGACAAGACAATTTGTGATCACACCCTTTCCTCAGTCAGATGTTTAATCTTGCATTAACTTCCATATCAAAGTCAGTGCCATAAATTAGTTTTACACATGCATCTGCACATGTGTATGTATACCCTAGGTTTTTGTGACTTGACAAAACTTGCCAATGTTTCCCATGTCCTCTGCCCAAATGGGTTCTAGCATCACTCTTCTTTCTGTATTTGGTGTATGGAGTAGTACCACAGTTACCTCTTGCTCATATGCACCCTACTGATAAGAACAAAAATGTACTCAATTCCATTTTGCCCTTTCCCACCATCTGGGTTTTTAAGTATTATTTTTCTGGGTTGTGTTTTTTACTAACTGGCCTGATGATACTATTCAAATCTGCATCTCTCTTATGCATGTATCTCTGAGGCATTTATTGTCATCCATCTACTAGGTAAGACTTTTCTAACTCCAAACTTCCAAATTTTGATAAAAAGACTCCTAATAAAGTCTGCAGGGAAAGTCTCACATCACACTTCCTTTTAGAAGCCAAGAAGTAATAACTTTGCAGCCTTCATTGGTACAGCTCTCTTCTCTGTACCAGTAACTCATGCCACAGCTCTTTAAGAGGTACGCTCTTGATGACAGAACTATATTCGTCTGCATGCCACTGATTGATGAATCCAGCTGCAGCTGGCTCAAACACAATTCTTAAAGGCAGAGCTATGATACTAAGAAATTCTCATCTTATTACTTGACAAACACAGTGCCCTTATACTGAAATTAAGAATGACATCTGAGTCAGAAAGTTTGGTACTTATTCTAACTGTATCTATTAGAAAGAAACAAATACTGCTTCTCAGGAAGACCATACATTTTGAAAACATAGCTCTTCTCACACATGGTAATACATGCTGGAGAATAAATTAATGTTGTGTCCTTTAGCTGTAATTAAAACATTTTGGTTTTTTGCATGTGTACAAAAAACCAATATAATTTCACAATACCAGGGAGATTTTGGGAAATATATTTGATAGGGCTGCTGAGAAAAAAAACAGCGGAAGAAATATATGATAAAAGTAAAAATTTATTGTCTTTTTAATGAAAGACTTGCATAAATTGTCGGGGAAGTTCACATTGTTAATGAGCATGATAGAAAAAGAACTTACTTCTGTTTGTTTACTTCCAAAGTCTTGGTAAATGTATTGATCTGTACATTTAACCTTGCAAGGAAATCTGGGTTTTGAAAAGAAAGACAAACAAACTTTACCAGACAAGGCAAAAATCTAAAGCTTATGGAGAGATGGTGTAATGAAAACCAGTTTTAAGATTATATTCCAGAAGAGCCTTATTTATGAAACATGAATTTTTGTAAGGAAAAAACATAGTGGTCTTAGCAAATCTAGGACTGTGAGAAAGCCAGGAAGTGTAATGTTTCTATTTCTATCTTTCTCCATGTAGAGAAAGTCCAAAACAGGACATATTTTGACCTAGGGTGGATTTTCACTCAAGACATCCATTTCCAAAACTTCTGGCAACTGAGTTTAATTGTCAGATAATAAGATGCCTCACATCCTGATTGTTGAACCTTAACTGAGGATATCTATTGTCTGTTTAGATGTGTTGCAATTATTTGAGAGAGCTTAAAAACTCTCAAGGCATTGCTAAGTTAAACCCAAACACTTTCTTCTCCCATGAGCCAAAGGTAGTGCGTAACATGTATGTCTATAGAGCTACGCCCTGCTCCCACATGCCACCCTCACAAGTGACCTAGCAATGTGAGTCTGCTGCACTTACAGCTTGGGACTTCAGCTCCAGAACAGCTTTCCAGCATCACCGTCGTGCAGCAATCAGGGCTAGTTAAAGCTGCCTGTTATTCCCTGTGTAATTGTCACTCTCCGCTAAAGTGATATCTCATGCAGAACTTCAGAAGGTGTGAGAAAATAAAGCTTGCCAACTTTATTAAACAGAGGACATAACCTCACTGAAACTTCTCTTTTTTTGAAGAGGAGGGAGCTGAAAATATTCCTTACTGAATATTGAGACTGTATGGTCAAGCTTACAAAACATTCTGATTAAGGAGAAAATGCTGATTCATTTCCATTATCTGTCAAGGTTATTATTTCCGCAGAGTGGTTTATGACACAGTTGGCACCAATACTCACAACCACGTACAGCACATCAACACAATGGCTGTATCATTTTGACTGGTCCTTGCTTGAGTTATAGCAAGGCTTGCTGGCATTGTCTTATTACAGGAGGCTTGTGTCAGCAGTTCTGCTTCTGCATAAACCCATTTGTTTAGGGGATTATAATAACTCAGCTGTAAACATTATTCTGGGTTTGAATTATTATTATTAGCAGAAGTAATAATAATAATATATTAAATTTATATTGTGCCTTTCAACAACAAGAATCCCCAGGCACTTCAGTGGATGCACAGAGTATCATAACTTTACCAATCCCCCAGCATAGTGCATTTCAGGATAAAACAAAACAGTCACGCTGAACTAAACCCAGAAATTTTTCATGGGGAAGGAAACATTTAACACTTTCTTATGAGCAAGAAGCCCAGTGTATTTATCTGTATGCTTATCTCTTCTAAATATGCAGTGAGACCAAGATTGCATACAATGAATTCCTAATCATGAGTGTTTCTTAATTTCAACTTTTATGTTAATGTAAAAAATGATATAGTATGTGATGCATTAAGGTTTATGTACTTTACAAGACAGCGGTTCATTGTCTTGCACTGATTCTGGAGCTGGAGCAGGGATAGATAAAGGCCCTCCTTTCCTGCCCAGGGAGCAGAGGTCTCGCAACGAAGGGTCACACTATATATTGGTCTGCAGGGACCTACTGTAATGCCAGGTTTTGCAAATGTAAGCCGATTAAACTTTGTAACAGTCAGAAAAAGATACTTTTCTAACATACACATGTGTAATAGCATCCTGGTTTTAAAGTGCCTAAAGAAAGCAGGCTGACTGAAAACTTGCTATCACTGGGGCTGCAGCACATTGAATTGGAGCCTGTGATGAAGTGACCTCTTAAGACCACAGAATGATTCATGAACATTTACTCTGGGAGCTCAGAACCTGCGTGAACCTCTGTCTACTGGAGTAGCAGACTCTGCCCAAGCTGCCATAAGGAGCACTTCATCCAGATGTTACTCCTTTGAAATCAATCCAAGGTGGGCATCCAATCTATACAGGATCCTTGAGGCAGATATCTTGTTCCTGAATACCCTTACAATGAGGAATATGCAGATCCAGATTTAAAATGTCCAGACTTGACTCAAATGATGCCCATTGTGGAAAAGGAAACTGAGTGATAGAACAATTTTAACTTTGTCACTAAAAGGAGATCACTGGGCAAATATCTTCCTTTCACTATTAAAATAATGAGAGAAGATTTAGCAGAGAGAATTGATATCCATCTATAGTCTAACTTGACTCCTTGATGCTAAAAATCTCTGGCAAAATTTCATGGCTGATGATACTCAAGAGATTAAACTAGATAACCATAATGAATCTTTCTGGTCTTGAGCTGTATTATTTAATTTTAAAAGCATACACAGTCCCTCTGACTACAGCACTCAGTGCTGAAGTATTTGATGAACATGCATAAATTCTTTGCTGCAATCTCGTCAGCATTTGAATCCACTGTTAAACATAAGTTTCAAATAATTTCCTGCTCCAAAAGGTTGTGTGGTTTCAAATTTAGAACGTTCTTAGCAGAATAATAAGATGAAAAAAGGGAAGCAAAGACATTTGATAGTACAGCTGTCACATTCCCATATCATAGTCGTTGATATTGGCTTGATAGAGCTTTCTGAACACATGACAACTTAAAAAAAATTTAACACCTTCCTAAGCTCTTGAGAGGAGTGACAAAGTTATGATCTTTAATCAGATGAAGAGAATCATGTTTGCTAATGAAGAAATACTTTTCTGCAGCTGCCATAGTCAGAGCGACTTCAGTTTACAAGCACTCATAACAACGAATATTGCAGTCGTACTGAGGATGGCATTTTAGTGTAGAGGATATTCTATTGTTGTTATAAACAGCCAGCGGTCCTTCCATCATGGCTAACTCTCCAGACCTTTACAAACGTACAAGCAACTAACCAGCACAATTTCATTTAGTTTCTGTAAGGAACAATTGTCAGCCTTGTTATCTGTTACCCCAGTTATCCCTTATTACTCTGTAACCCACCGATCTGTCTTCACATATCACTTTTAAACCCACAGATGACAGGCTTAGCAGCCATGGAAATGTGACCACAGGACCTGCTGCCCCTGCATACAAGATCAAACACACATCATGGGTAACCCCAGCCTAACAGCAGCCAATGTCCTCTTTTATGGTTTAAAATGTTTGAGACAGTCCACCATACAAATACACATCTTTATTTCATATTCTTATGTCAGTTACTATTAAATCCAGGGTATTATCAAAACAGGACAAAAGAAGGAAGCCTAATCCTTCGGAAGGCATACTCTACCAATGCAAATACCTTATTGAGCTCAGTATTGCAAGATCAGAGTTTAAACAGTAGATATAAGGGTCTTTAAACACATACGTAAGAAATGCAGAGGCACCCAATTTCTACTGAAAGTCCACGGGCCTAATCTTATTAGACCTTAAATGTGCAGCAATACTTTAATCCTTTTATATTTGGCCAAAGAGGACTAGAAGAAGTAAGTCAAGTGTTGGCAACACAGTTGGTTTTTTTTTCTTTCTTTGTACTACTAAGAAAGACAAGTTAGTGTTTGGCCATCTCTTTTGCATCAATATATTCTCCCAGTTTCACAGTAATTGTAACTAGGAATGCTGTTTTCTTCAGAACCCCAAATATAGTAAGTTTCTTTAAAATAGAAGCATGTCTGAAATATGTTTCAGACCAATATTTTGACAAATGAAAACTAAATTTTGTGTCTCTTTTCTAATGAGTTTCATGAGATAATCCAAAGTCATCAGAGCAACAAGTATGCACTTTGTAGTTCTTCCTTTATGCAATAAATTTGTCCTAGGTTTCACAACAGGTTTGTCTGAAATGTATGTTTCAGTGAAATTACTAGCTGCCTATTTGAAAGTAGTGCTCAGGATCTCTTACCAACAGAGGGCAAGAAAGTTTATTATATGCTCTTTGCAGGACTAAGACATTGGCATTTCCTCAAGGCACACATTAGTGTTCCCAGGTCACCACCAAATCTCAGTTTCAGTGCATTGGTCCAGTCACTCAGACTAATGAACTTGTCTTGCAAAGTATTATGATGCTTCTGCCATCACATCACCAGCATATGGCTGGTGGCAAATAATCTAGCTCTTATTTGCACATCTGCTGAGTAATATTACGTTAAAACATTACATGCACAATTATGTTCAATTATATTAAACAAATCTATTTCACGTAATGCTGAATCTCCAGGGCTTGTGCATCTTTAGTTACAGGAAGTTTAGTGCAGGGTAGCAGATGTTGCTGGTTTTTTAATGGGATAATACATTTAAAATGTCAAGTGCACAACAATAATTTCATAACGAATATTCATTTCAGGAAAATAAATAAAAGTTTTTGGGGTTTTTTTTGGTTGGGTTTTTTTTTTTTTTTTTTACTTTTAAAGGCATCTTAGAAGTTGCACAAAACTTAGCAAGCCAGCATCTAGTCTTGGACACATGTGAGCAAGCAGGACATTTTTCAGACTGCAGACAAGTAAGCAATGTTTCTACTTTCATTTTGGAGTGATTCCCAAGCTTATTTGCCACATAACTTGAATGTGCTTGGTTCCCTTCTCCCCTTTCCCTTCCAATATTGTCTTATCTGTTTATCCTTTTCCTTTGCACAGAGCTTTCCTGTGTCACAGATTTCACTCAGGCATATTCTTTTGCCCACAGTCTGTTTCTGGGGGAATGTATGCTCAGGCTACAGATTGAGACCAACAATGGGACCAGGTCCATAGAATACCTACTTTGTAAGGTGCAAAATGCATTCCTTTCTTTCATACCTTTCTCCCAGACCTCATCCCAACTTGTATATGCTATCCTTATTGGTCACATTGTTTTAGCAGTCTGGACAACACACTACACAGCATTAAGGCCAGAAGTTTTCATCAGGGAGGAGAGAGTCACAGTTGTGATATGTAGAAAATAGCATGCTAGTACTTATCGCCCAACTGAATAAGAGATCTGTCATCAATGAATAGTGATATTCCTTTAGAATTTAATCCTCAAAGTATTTAATCCTCAAGGTATTTAATACTACTACTTTATCAGCCACTATAGATACACACCTTCGTCATACCAGCTACTAGAAAGTACTATCACTATCCCATTTCATGTACTTGTAATCCTTGCCACATCTGTGAGGTATTTACCCCTTGCTTTTCCTTCTGAATCACAGATAGGAGCATATCCAATGCTGAAGCTTGTATTCCAGTCCAGTTACAGGAAAACCCAGAATGGACCTGTTTATACCCATATTCCCACTGGATACTGCAAAATATATTTGTGAATAGCATGTATGTATGGAAGCAAAAGTGTTTTTTCAAGAAAGTACTGTTTTTTGGGGGATATACCCACTACACAGCACAATGAAGATCTATGGCCTTCAGTACCATGGGGGCTCAGGAAGCCCAAGTGGGACGCAGGGCATCCTCTGCAAGACTGTAGGCTCACTGGAAGTAGTGGAAAATATGTCCAAGTAAGACCTCTTTCAGTCCAGATGGGATCAAAAGCCAGATGAGGAAAATAAAAATTCATGCCCTCATCCTTCACCTGCCCTAATAAACCAATAACCCAGTGAACAGTAAACACCTAAGTCACAGGAGATAAAAAATGGTGCACTCTTACTGTGATGAAGGAAATCCTCCAGTTCTCAGCCAAAACATTGCAGAAAGGGCAGATGCCGAGGGTAGACTTATCCTGTAAAGGCCAGTGAAAAAAGGGTTCCTCTGAGAGCACCAGTGCAGGTAGGGCTATACAGATTATAATATGTCCTTGCCATGTATTTTTTGTCACATAACTTTTTGCCACACCCCCCAAGGCAATAAAGCATTTTAGGAAATTTGTACAGGTGAATCCTGGCCACTGCAACTAAGCATCTGGCAAAAAACCCAGAGCTGCCAGAAGGATTCCCCGATTCCCCCCTCCCCCCAGTTTCCAATTTTTTTTTTTTTTTCCCCCCAGTTTACCCTGACTCTGTGATTTACCATAGAAATGTTATGTTACCATGGAGGTGGTTTTTGGCTTTTCTGAACTGGAAACATGCCATTGGGTGTACTGGCTGAAATAATATCAATACTAGCCTTAGCAGAAGGGTGAATGAATATGTTGGTACTGAGGGTTGCTTGGGGAAATGTCTCCGTGACATGAAAAGGTCCTCTGTCTCCATCCTGTTCAGCCATCCATGGTCCAGCATCCACCAGACACAAGCAGGTTCAGGCCACTCTTCTGTTTTAGCCTAAGCTTAAATGATGTTAGCCAATCCCAGAGCTGAGGCATGCAAAGATAACAAAATACTGCCTTGATTCTCCCTCTGAAGTTACATCTATTGCATGGCATTTGGTTCAGAGGTGCTTGGAGATGAGTTATAAAAGACAGGACAGCACATACCCCCTTCCCATAAATCTCAGCAGTGTGGACCAATTCCACTGCTTTTTGAGGCTCTTTTGTCCTCCCTGTGTCCCCCGCTGTCCCCCTGCTTGAGAGGAGACCAGACAGTGAAACAGCTCACGCCCCATCTCAACTTCTGCTGCAGACATGTGATTCCATGTCTCTGGTGAAGGGATTTCCAGGGGCAATACAGCTTCGTACAGTGGTTCCATGTAAAACTGCTTTGTTCTTTTAATCATGCTGGGTCCTCCTACCTCCAAACCCAGCCTATTCTCTAGCTGCCTGCAACCACTAAACCAATATACATTCCTTTCCTTCTGCATTTAATGAAAACAAGGCTGTGTCTTATAAAGCATCTTCTCCCCATCCCTGAATTGTGAGAAAAAAAGCCAATAGTTTGTAGCAGGGGTCGAGCCTCTGACTTTCAGTACTGTAAATAAATCTCATTTATCTTTCTCACTTGGGAAGCCAGCAAGCAGAAATATACATTTCAGAAACGAGACTAGCTTTCTCTGTACCTTAGGAACAGCAGCTAGGCACAGGGAAGGCAGGAAGCTAGTGGGGGAGACCACTGGCATAGATTATTTATAGTGATAAATGGAAGTGTCTTCTCTTACTTCCAAAACTTTAAAAGCACCAAGTGGAGCTCAAAGCTGACTTGCTAACCTGTTAAAAAAATAAAAAAGGCCAGTTACACAAAGACCTCTGTTGTTGCATGGTTAATCCATCTTGATGAGGAGGGATTGTACTCATCAGCAATAAAATTCTTTAACTATAAGTTGACACCTGAGTCTTCAGAAGCAAGGTTTTTATGCAATATTTTCATGAGGCTAAACAATATTTGGAGTCTTGGGTTACTCTTTTAAAATGAGTAATTAACCCCAGGATTAATTTAAAAGATTAAAAAGGATAATTTGTTTTTATAGTTAGGAGCACACTTTATTCCTGATCTGGTTCATTTAGCTGAAAAGACAGTTTTCAGTAATTTGGCTGGTCACTACTATACCTTCCTTCATGTCAAAGCCCTGCCTTTAGCAGCTGCAGAACACAATTTGTGGAGTGCTCAAGAGCAGTGGGAGGATCAAGACAGACCTCCTCAGAGAGCAGAGTGCACCAACTGAAGCACCCTGGAAGGAGTCATAGGGTAGAGCATCATTTCAGGTGGTGCTTTGGGGCCAGGAACTTCATATTGTAGAGTTGCTATGAACGCAGCATGCTGGATGGGTACTCAGTTTGCTTGGGTTGGCATCCATGTGATTGCTGCGGGTGCAGAATTTCAAGGTGAATGCAAAGCTTCCCCCCCCCCCCCCCCCTTAATCTGGCTGAGGTGGTGGGGAGAGAGAGAGAGAGAGAGGGAGAGAATTCCGTGGATAAGGGAAGGGCAACTGACATCATCTACCTGGACTTGTGCAAGGCATTTGACACTGTCCCGCACGACATCCTTGTCTCTAAATTGGAGAGACGTGGATTCGATGGATGGACCACTCGGTGGATAAGGAATTGGCTGAATGGTCGCACTCAAAGAGTTGTGGTCAACGGCTCAATGTCCAAGTGGAGAACAGTGACGAGTGGCATTCCTCAGGGGTCGGTACTGGGACCAGCAATGTTTAACATCTTTGTCAGTGACGTGGACAGTGGGATCGAGTGCACCCTCAGCAAGTTTGCCAATGACACCAAGCTGTGTGGTGTAGTCGACATGCTAGAGGGAAGGGATGCCATCCAGAGGGACCTTGACAGGCTGGAAAGGTGGGCCCGTGTGAACCACATGAAGGTCAACAAGGCCAAGTGCAAGGTCCTGCACGTGGGTCGGCACAATCCCAAGCACGACTATAGGCTGGGCGAGGAATGGATTGAGAGCAGCCCTGAGGAGAAAGACTTGGGGGTATTGATTGATGAGAAGCTCAACATGAGCCGGCAGTGTGCGCTTGCAGCCCAGAAGCCAACTGTGTCCTGGGCTGCATCAAAAGAGGTGTGACCAGCAGGTCGAGGGAGGGGATCCTGCCCCTCTACTCCGCTCTGGTGAGATCCCACCTGGAGTACTGCATCCAGCTCTGGGGGATCCAGTACAGGAGAGACATGGAGCTGTTGGAGCAAGTCCAGAGGAGGGCCACAAAGCTGATCAGAGGGCTGGAGCACCTCTCCTATGAGGACAGGCTGAGAGAGTTGGGATTGTTCAGCCTGGAGAAGAGAAGGCTCCGGGGAGATCTAATTGTGGCCTTCCAGTACCTGAAGGGGCCTGCAGGAAAGATGGTGAGGGACTGTTTATGAGGGAGTGTAGTGACAGGACAAGGGGTAATGGGTTTAAGCTGAAGGAGGGTCAATTTAGATTAGATGTTAGGAAGAAATTCTTCACTGTGAGGGTGGTGAGGTACTGGAACAGGTTGCCCCGAGAGGTTGTGGATGCCCCATCCCTGGAAGTGTTCAAGGCCAGGTTGGATGGGGCTTTGGGCAACGTGGTCTAGTGGAGGGTGTCCCTGTCCATGGCAGGGGGGTTGGAACTAGATGATCTTTGAGGTCCCTTTCAACCCAAACCCAATTCTATGATTCTGTGATTCTATGATTCTATGATTACTAACAGACTGAGTGCGATTCTGCCAGTTTGCATCAGAATGTAGTATTTTATGTTGGGAGGAAAGTGTTTTTTGTGCGTCAGCACAGAATAGATTTCCCTCTACATAGGAAAAATTCTTTATTTAAAGTGAATCATTGCTGGGAAGAAAATCAAGAAAACTTGGTTCAAAGAGCACAATGTACAACAATGATGACTGGTTCCCTCACTTGAAACCATCGTTAAGACATTTACCTTAGGGATGTACATGAAAGCCTTGAGATTCTTCCTGCTCATATGAGAAACTGTACCAATCCTCACTGACCTATTGCTTAAGAAAGCCTGTGGCTTTGTCATAATGAAGTAAGGAGGAAGCTGAATAGATTTATGCTTTGTGGAACAATGCAGGAAAAAACAACCAAAACAACCCCCGCACCCTGAACTTCTCTGCTGAAGCAGAATGCCAATATTGCTTTAACTAAATTCTACCTCCTGCACATAAACATTCAGCAGGGACTCTTTGAGGCTTAACTGCTTTCCTCAGAGATTCCTCATTAATAAGGACTGGTTGGTAGGCCAGCTGAAGCCTAAGTATATCTTTCAGCTTTGTGATCTCTTTGCAGATGAGCGTATGCCCATTATACTGTTTTCCTCTGGTGCGTTGCAGAAATAAATCACTCTTCTGCATGCAGAAAAACACTCCACATGTTGAATGAATTTTGCATGCCACACAGTGTACACAGAAGCCAGCCATATGCTTTTGTGACCATGGCTATTTCCCTAGCATGGAAATAGAACCACTTCTAGCCAACAAATCACACATCTTTAAGTATAAAGACAGACTAAGCCTGCAAAAGTACTTTGACTTTACAAAGTGCAGACCTGCCTCCATGCCTTCTTGTCTCTTAGGGAGGACTCCAGAAGTACTGATGTCTTCACACTCAACTTTTCCTCTCCCTGTTTTAGCTTTGGACTTGCACAGTGCAATGCATAGTCTACTTGCTCACTGTGAAGATCAAGGGAACCAAAATACAGAAGCCTGTAGTGAAGATGCAGATCTGACCCTACATTTTGTCTTTGAAGCTCTCAAGAGGAGAGCTCTGAAGGTGGAAGAGGAAAAATGAGCACAGTGTAGCAGGAGATGGTTGCCAAGGGAAGTATGAAATAAATGGGTGCATAAAATACAAACCAAAACAAAACCAGCCCATGAGTGCAAAAGGGAAGAATGGGAAGAGAAAAGCCTTCAAAGAGAGGAAATAGCAAGACAGACGCAGCTGTTCTGAAGAGATGCTGTAGGTAGGCAAACAGATGAAAAAGGAGAGGAGACAAGCCTTCATCCCTTCTCCCAAAATCCTACTAATTTAGTGGAAGGCATGGCTTAGTTTCCTGCATAAAAGGATTCTCCTTTCCCTAAATACTTAGCGCTTCTTTCAGCTGTCCAAATCTCCATCTGCTGCACGATGGTGCATTTGCCCAGGGATGGGCAGGGTGTGCCCCAAAATCTGAGGGGAGTAGGAGGGACAAAGGCTAGGCAGAAAACCTTATTTTATGCGTCAAAGGGGTGCTACTCCCAGGCCAAGGCATGACAGCTGTGGGAGACACTACCCTGGTGCATCTTGGCCAGTGATGGTGCTGCTCTGCTGAGAGCCATCAGCTCTTGGTGCAGCACAGAGATGAGAAACCTGCATTTCAAACACACAATAAAGAATTATGGATGCATTATGAGGACTTGTGAGAAAGAACAAGGCACTGCGTCAGTCAGAAACCCACACTACATGTCAAAAGCTTAGCTTGGGTGACCTTGGCATCCAAGAGATACATGACAAGAACAAAAATTAGAAGGGGGATGGTGAAAGAGCTGTATCTGCAGCTGCCTATGTAGTGAAATAACTCAACAAAATGCAGGGGTAGAAGGCACAGAATAAGGCGTACTACAGCCTAATATCTTAGCACATGAAAACAATTGTTTAACATGCTCTAAAGAGCTTGTGAAATCACTCCCAACATTATTTCAGTTAACTATGCTCTTTTTATACCCATGAAAAAAACCACCTCACACCGTTTCACTTCCCTTTCTCCAAGAGATTTAAAATTTCCCAGGGCAGCACAGGTTACTGTACCAGGAGACTAACTAGCAAAGAAAATTATAGCACCATGTGACTGCCATTAGAGTTAAGGTGGTGCCATCATTTCTTTTATAAACTTCTATTTTTATAGGGTTTATGAGGCTAACACAGCCACAAAAATTCACTGTAACCTGACCTACAGGACCATACCCTGAAACCAAGAGGTCACTATTCTTCATTGTCTCCTCTCAGTTATTATTGAAAGCTTTATTTTGTCCATTTTTATAACAGCCATAGAAATAAAGAAATATAACTCATGTGTCCCCATTTTGTGGAAAAATGACTGAGATACTAACATTTTAAAAGATTCATGAACTGAGCATACGTTCAGTAACTCTTTCAAAATTAAAAAGTCATAAAGCTCTGGAGTGCCTTGGCTTAATCATCCCACACAGCTGTTGGATTAACAGAGTACACGGACAGCTTTTATTGAGCCCTGGGTGTATGTTTCATGCACTAAAAGGAAGCTTCGTGATAGAAAGCACTGTTGGCAAAGACTTATTAAGGTCTCTTTAACAAATCTGCTTTTGGTTGGCTCTGGGACAGAGAAGCAGTTTACCTCTCCTTCGTTTCTCCATTCATCTGGTTGTGCAATGGTGGAGTGGTCAACAATATGGGACTTCCTCCAGTTTTCCAAAAAACATCAGGCCTATACGCCTCATGCTTTGGCCTCCTCTTGCTTCTTCAACCCCAATAGTCAGGTAGGGAGGGAAAGAAAAAAATTGTCCTACGATTGTGGAGATAGAGAGAAGCCAGGGACTATGTTGGCAGTGGACAATTTGCTTGTGCGGTAACAGCATGGTAACAGGGAGTCCCAAGTGTGAAGTAGGACATTTGACAGGTCAAATACCAAGAAAACCCTCAAAGGCCATAGGTTGGATTCACATTCTCTGTCAGCTGCTGTAGTTTTGCCGATTTGCGTGCCAGTGAAAGCTGAGTGAAGGAGCTTTTGCTATAGTGCTGTTCCACCTTGGTGAGATGTTGATAGACAGGTTCTCTGTGCATGTGTGATGTTTTAAAAACATACCTGGACACCGCTGCCTCTGCTTGCACAGAAGGTGGCTGGCACGTTTTCTCCATTGATTTTTTTCTACCAAATGGAAGTCCATTCTGGGACTGCTTCTCTTCTCTAAGGAAACCAAGCCATAGCCCCAGGCAAGACAGCTCTTCATCAGCTGTTGGGAGGCTACTTGCAAAGAGTCATAGGGGCTGCTCTCCCATCCCTTGCTTCAGGACCTGCTGCAGGAGCCTAACTTCTCCTTAATCATCTCTGCAGCTTCTCTCACAAGGAATGTCTGGCCAGGTCCCAGGTGGGGCAGATAATTTTGTATGGTTTGCCCAACACCAAACCAATGGGCAATAAAGAAGCAGATGATCTTTTTTCCAATCAACAGCAAACAACTCTCCGAGAAATATTATATTTCTCTATTTCTTGTTCTAATTTCAAGAAGCATGTATACATATAGGCATCACACTGACTTCTGCTTAAAATTAAGGATACATGTATCTGAAGGCTATTTAGGTTGAAAACCATTCAGCACAGGACACTAGTGCCATATCCTTCCCTTAAATTACCATATGACCACCCTTCTAGCTAAGAATACACATTTTCAAGATTTGTTAGCATAATTCAAGGCATTTTAGTGTGAATAGGCACTGACAGCCAGTTTGCTGCATACACACCAAATACAAACAACCTGTATCCTTGTCCTGAGGGTACACTTACGTGGTTTGCTGCATGGTAAACAGATCTCATAAATCACCTTCATCCACTGACACTTAATTGTCAATGTGTTCCTTTTAAATTGGGACACTTAGGAAAGACAGAAAAGTTTCCTGGCACTGGTATCTTTTAAAAGAACCAAGGTCTTCGTATTGTGACTGGTGTGTGAAATTGTTCCTGTTGAAGTCCAAGGCAATTTATGGAACAAGAAATTCAAATCTGGAAGCTGGGCTACTACAGCTACTCTGATTGATGTCTCTCACAGTTCAGCTGAGTGTCAAAAAGTCTTGCCTAAAACATCTCAAAAAAATACGTAACTCTGTAGTATAACAAAGCAATTCTCCAACTGAAGAACCTGTATACAGATAAGAAGGCTGAAGAGGTGATGCGGGAGGAAAAGGCATTGGCAAATATTGATGAGTTTCAGTTCTCCTGATATTGTTATTACACCAGATGATAAAAGGCTATTACCACCTCTCATGATAGAAAAGAGAGGGAAAAATGCCATCCCCAGTAAAAAACTCCATTTATTTGAAAAGAGTTACAATATATTGTGTTACTTAGAAAAACTCTAGAGGCATATCCCAATTCTCCTCACACATCTGTCACTGTTATGGCTCTACAGATTTATGAGAACTGAAGAAAAGTCACTGTGGTCCACAGAGCCCTCTCCAGATTAACTGCTGTGTTGCCAGCTTCTGTTCAAAAGGACAGGATCCTCCCTTTATATGCTACATGCACTTACTTATGAGTGGGGAACATTACTTGCTGAAGGATTGTTATTGTATCAGTTTATGAAGCTTACTCTCCCTGTGATATTTAAGTTAATGACCTAAACCCACCTATTCATGTGGGATTCTGTATGGAGCTTTTTGCTCTGGAAACAAATCCCATTAATTTAAGTTCTTCAACTGCTTTATGATCTCATGCAATATGTTTCTGCCATTTAAGAACAGTTGACCATCACCAGAAAATTACAGCCTCTTTTTTTCTGTAGCAAGCATGCTGACTAGCAGAACTTCACATCCCGAAAATGTTTTCAGTCTTAAAAAAATGCCAGTACCAACTGGGCATTTATAGTACAGCAATATTGCAAAATACAGTACTGCAACACAGACGTATAGAAACATGGAAAAGCTTTCTGCATTCACAGGAAACTGTAATAAATGTCAGAGATGCTGTGTGTTTCTAGGCATCCATTGAGCATGCATTCAGGCATTTACTACACCTGTTAAACTGCCAAGAAATAAAGATTTTCTGTAATAAAGACCACTTGGGGTTCAGCTTGCACTTTTAAATCTCAGGTTTGCCATGGACTGAAAGCAAGGAGACAATCAGGCACTTTGCTTCTGCTGAAGGACAGTATTTCAAACAGTGTGATAAGTGGCTGTATGCTGTGCCATTAGACTAAGTGCTTGTAAACAGGCTGGATCTTCAAAATGATATGACATAAGCATGTGGGCATATTAGAGCTAAAATGAAGCTGGCCAGAAAGCTGTCAGTAGTGGCAATGGCACAGCAGGAAGCATTTTGGCATGAGACACATGCTGGCTAGCAAACCATCCAGTGACCCAACCTCATTAAGCTGCTGTCCTGAGTCATTGTGTCTTCACTGCTCTTACATGCTCTCGCCTTCAGCCCAGAAATAAGCCTACCAGGACTGTGAATCGTAGAGACACAATGCTCTTTCAATGATTTTAATTTCTCCAGTTATATTCAATGGGATCATGTTTAATATTCTTTGTGGAGTGTCTAACCTTATAGTGACTCCTGCCTCTAATAAAACTGTGAAACACAGTTGTTTGTTCGTTTTTCTTTTTTCCTTAAGGATTTCAGATAAGGATTCCATTCAGGTTTAATATCACAATTATTGTGGATTTAAATGAACACTATTTGTGTTGCTTACACATAAAATTGCATTCCTCTATTATGCAAGATTCATAATTTCATTTCTTATTGCAAATGCATAGCTTTTGTTATGTAGAAGCTAATACATGCTTGTGCTTTAATAATACTTGGAAATAAGGAAAACATAATTACAAAGGGTATGCTCCCCATTAACGTGTTTGTACACTAGAATATGTCTGGTCTTAGCTGTAACCCCATAATAGTTTTCCCAATGAACTGAAGAGAGAGGGAGAATTTCAGCCTGAGCTTCAGGAAGGGATTAGCCTTTTTTCCCCACAGACAAAGATATGGTACCAGCCCTGCTGTTCGAGGTACTCGGTTTCTTGGTGTTCGGACACTCTCTGTCACTCGGTGGCAGCTGCAGGTGCCTCCCTCAGTTCAGTGTATCTCAGCTCACATGTTACAGGAACAGGGGAAAGGAACAGTTCTTAAGTAGGGGTTAGCTAAACCTCGTTACTACAACTAAGCATGCATACTACTTGAGATATATTTATGTGGCAATGTAGATTGGTCACTCCTGGGAAACCACTACCTTTCTCATGAGTTCGGGCAATGTAGCCCTAGAAAGCTGCAAAATCTGCTGGGTAAGAATTGTAAATTTTGCCACCTGAACCTTTGACTCAGGATCTCTGGGGCATGCAGGAAAATGATGGATTTCCCTCTCTTCTGCTAAAGATGCCTCTGACAAGAGAGCAGAGTAGCTTTCTCGCTGTTTTCCTCTTGCCTTTCAACTGCTAAAACAAGTAGGGTCATAACAGCAGAAGGGAGCAGGGCTACTGGCAACCCCACAAACATTCCTAAATATGGAAACAACCTTGGTGAGAGAAGCAGCGGAACAGCATGCGCTGCTAATGGCTTCCCTCTTTGAGAAGTCAACATTCACACATCCGCTGTGAATCCCAGCAGACCAGAGCTAGAAGGAGGGGTCATATAGATTTTTCTATACTTAATAAAGTCCTTAGGGTCCTAAACTGATGGACTGTGGCAGAAATAGGCAGTTTTAGGTAAACTTATGACTCTGAAGCAATCAAGATATCATCCAAGTAAATAAGCACTTTCACTCCCAGAGACTTTAGGAAATGAGTAACTCATCCTATAACCATAGCTATTCTTGGAGCAATGCACAAGCCAGACACCCTTGCACATTGCTGATCTGTAGCGCTTGTCTGCAAAGACTTTCAAAGCTGCTTTTAGTGGCTTGAATGCAGGAGGGTCAGGATGCTAAATGAAGTTTTACCTGAAATCTATTTGTATCAGAAATGGTCCGTTTCTGAGTTGTGAATAGTATGTTTGAAAGCTGCAACATGCAACCTATCTGTTGCCAGAAAGTAGCTCAAGGATTTAACACATATTGTATATACCAAAGGGGAAGAGCTTAATGTGATGAAACTACATTAATTCAGTACCAATGAGCAATTCCCTTTGACATGTAACATTGTGTTAGATTTCTCTACACTTCATATAACATGGATTAAGTTCAGATGAGAATTCCAGATTTTTAAACTGATCAAGAACAGATCACTCTAACTCCAAAACTGGTAATTATAGTGGAAAAATTATCAGAGAAGAATAATCAGGGGGAACACTTCTACAGGCACACAAGATTAAGGGGACATATTCACATAAGCTAATGTATAAAAACCCTCACACTAGACTAATGAAAACATAATTTAAACTTCTCTATGAGACTTCTGTGTGACTGTACAAAACCTGAAGTCAGGTCCACACTCCATGTCTTTGGTTGCAGCAAGTTTTACCGTTGTGACTCTTGACACCAAATCTGAATTTTTTTTGTGATGAAGGAAGAAAATGTTTTTTATTTTTATCAGTACTAATATAGCATATGTATCAGAACTGTAACATCAAGATACACCCTTATCCTTCTTTCCTGGTGTGCTTACCACTCACATAGTCATGAATTGACTGGTTTTGTACAATTGGAGTGTCATGTACACTTAGATAATTTGAAACCTAGCCAACTGTTCATTTGAACTAATGTATATTTGCTAAAAGAGAAGCGGCACTTAACCTAAAGATGCATTCCACTGAAAACAAATACATAAAAAGTCTGAGAAGGAAAATAGCAGTTTTTCTTAACATTAAGATATATTTTGATTGGCTGAGTCTAACCTTAAATGTATATTCAATAAGGTGTTCTGAGGACTGAAATTTAGCATAACTTCACTTACATTAATGAAGAAATGCCAAGTACCATAAATTGTAAATCCACCCTGAAAAAGTCCAAGCTAAAGAGAACAGTAAATGACCTTTTAAAGCTGGAAGGTGGGGGTGAAAATGAAACTGTTTTTGTGTAGGAGAATAAATACAGATTTAGCAGCTTAACCTTATGTATGTGGGTTTGTGAATTTTGGCCTTAGGCTACAACAGCACAAGATGAGCAGTTTCTCCTTGGAAAGCTGAAAGTACATGATTATAAAATTCAATAGGTCTGTATTAGGTTTGCGTTTTTCTCTGTACCTTCAGCATCTGAAAACCTCTCATTGTTTTGGTAACAGATAGATACACAAATTGGTATATGGCAGTCATTCACTAGAATCAATTTTGCAATAAATTACTATTATCCAAGAAAACAATTTAAGTAATCCACAAAGGCACTATCCAGAAGGTTTTCCTGCAGAATTACGAACTACCTTAGGCACTCTTTTGAAAGGCATACTCCGCTTTTAATAAGAGACTGAAATATGCACTAGTCCAAATAGATGCTAACAAATATTTTTTAAGCCAGCTATTACTATATTATTTTCCTAATTCAAACTTCTTAGGAATAGTCTTCTAAACATAGTAGTTAACAATTTTTAGCTGGTTTAAACTTGTGTTATGCTGTGAATTGGATAACTTTCAGCTGTTCCATGATTCTTTCATGCCTACAACTTACAAAAGATTTCAGCATATGAATCTGCAAAGCCCCTTCTAAGGGGCTTTGATGTCACAAATCAAAATCCCTGCACAAATATGCAGGGATGAGTCCTGTCTCTTCTCATTTTACAGTTGCTCTGCACGGGCTTTTTCTTTTGCCCCACTTAAACCACTCTTTCTAACAACTGATCTCTTAAATATCTAGTTTTCTACCTGCATGTTAGGAAGCTGAGGTGCCTGTCTTAACACTGAGGACACTTAAAGGTTAAGGTAACTGCAAAGTCCTGTTCTGTAGCATTGATGCTCTAAAGGATAAAAATCTGAAAAACACAGGAGGCACAATGAAGTCTTGTGAAGAGTGCTGCTGGAAAATATTTTGCGTTTCCTGAGCGTAGTCCTTTCCATTGTGTTAGAACTATTTCTCTCCCCAAATATGTAACAAGAAAATGCAGCTGTTTATGGGATACACTGAACTATTATTGACAAAAATGCCTATACTTTTAGTTAGTGCTGGGTTGTGTACGGCTTCTTTTTCATCTACAACCCATGTACATCTGTCTTTTCATTACAGACATAAAGCTCTTTGCATTACACGGGAAAGACATGATCAGTTCTGGTGACAGATGAAATGTAAATTTTTCTTTAAAATTATTTTCAGTTCATTATTTCCTTTCTGAACTCAATATGAAACCACAGAAGAATTCTCAGATTCCTTACAGTTAGTCTTAATAAAAGATGTATTCTACTTCTGTAGGGTTTTTACATTAATAATTAAGACAAATGCAACAGTCAGTCCCCTAGAAGGAACACTTGTCAAATAGTTTAATATTATCTATTCTGAAGCTTTCAGTTGAATCCAATTAATATTGCTGTGTGAGAGTGGAGGACCTTCAGCTGATGCTTTTCAAATCCATCAAAAATCGTAATGAATACTTGTATCCATATTATGTCTAAGCCAAGTCCATCTTTCTGAAATGAAGGAGGACAGGAACTTTGCCAGTCATAAAAAGCCACGTTTTACATTTAAGTTGTTAATCCTGTGCTATCATTCATTGCATGTAATTGGCTTCTTAATTGCATGTCTGCAAAAATCCAATCTGTTCAAAGTTCAGCAACCTCTTCCTGGTGATACCAGCACAGTACAATCTCCAGTTAAATGTGTTTGCCTTTTCCAGGTGTTATCAGAATTTCAGTAATGAACTGACTGAGATGAACCCATCAAAGAGTAGCTAAGAGAAGAATGGGATGGTTCATTTTTTGGAGCATTTCTCATGATTAAAGGAAAGCAGTTCCACTTTATTTGCAATAATGAAATTTTATTAACTTAGATTAGTAGTTTTCAAAGTCTTTTTCAGCCTTCCAGTGGGGATGTGCACCCCTGTATAATGAACAGGCAGACTGGATTTCCTTTGCTACTTTTGACAATCCCTGGATCTTTTTCCTCCACACATCAGAGATATGCCGGTTGAAATCTATTGACTTGGCAAATAAATAAGAAGAAGGCAGGATGTCTGATTAGGAACGCTGGATGGAAGGAGGATGATATAATGGCTTATGAATTTATTTCAGGTTCATTGTTCTGCTGCAGGACTGTACCCAAGTCAGCAAACCCCACATTTTTGAGCATGTGTACAGATACAGCTGCAAAGAAATGAAGGCATTTTAATGCCCTGAAAAACTGTCCATTTGCGCAATTGCACTTTCTAGTTAGAAAAATAACTCATCCCTTTTTAAAAAGAGAAGGAAAGAGATAAACTTAGTATGAATATTAAATGCATGAAACTCATAGAAGATACAACGTTAGGTTTCAGTAGATGAATGTGGTATAAATTTATTTAGGCACCTTGCTTGCCGTGAAGTCAAATCTACCAGTGGAAAGTACTGGCTGTTGTCCAGCCATCACTAACTAACTCAGTTACTTGAATGTGAGCACATTCAAGCACACTGTGACAGTGTGCTCCTTCCCTGCCTCCCCCTCAGCTTAAGCCAAAACCAGCAGTGTGGGTCATGATGACTGCATCCAGCAATACTTAGGCGGTACTTTGGGGGATGGATGGCAACAGGGTAACCAAGGGCTGCCTGGAACAGTCTGGAATCCAGATGTCTTGCTGATATGCAAATGTGACTATAGGTCAATTGTCTTACTCTATAAATAGTGGACAGCCTAGAGACCATTGAGCTCTCTTGCATGGCAGCGGGCTGCACACGAAGATGTCCCCTTGGTTAGGGATGCCTCTCAAGGTTACTCCTTGAGGCTGAGAGATTCCTTGCTGCAACAGATCCTTGGTAAGTGACTACTAGCATGCTAAACTTCGAAACCTTAGCCAAGTGATATAAAGGATTGATTTTGCTTATATAATCCTTTAGATATAAACTGTTGACCAAGTCTGGGACTAGGATGGATCCAGCTGCACCTAGATTCCTCTCTCAGAACGAGTTTAGAAAGCAAGGGGGTCCTTTATGAACCTAATGACTCAACGGAAGCCTCCCTGACAGTTTTCTCTGACCCTATCTTCTATGCAGTAAACAACCAAGTGTACCTTGCCATCAAATCTTGTTAAACCAGTGTCACATTTCCCATTGAAATTTGTTAATTCACTGTTTTATATGAATAAAGTATATTGTTGCTTCTTTCTTAGAGTGAAATGTATGACTCCATCTGTGATAGTGTCATCTTGGTAAGTGTGCTGGTTTTGTCTGGGATAGAGTTAATTTTCTTCATAGCAGCTGGTGTGGGGCTGTGGTTTGGATTTGAGCTGACAACAGTGCTGATAACACGGGGATGTTTTCGTTCCTGCTGAGCAGTGCTCACACAGAGCCAAGGCCTTTTCTGCTCCTCGCACCATCCCACCAGCGAGTGGGCTGGGGGTGCACAAGGAGTTGGGAGGGGACACAGCCCGGACAGCTGACCCCAACTGACCACAGGGATATTCCATACCATATGACGTCATGCTCAGCATATAAGGGGCTAGGGGAAGAAGAAGGAAGGGGAGGACATTCGGAGTGATGGCAATTGTTTTCCTAAGTCACTGTTATGCATGATGGAGCCCTGCTTTCCTGGGCATGGCTGAACACCTGCCTGCTCATGGGAAGTGGTGAATGAATTCTTTGTCTTGCTTTGCTTGCATGTACGGCTTTTGCTTTACCTGTTAAACTGTCTTTATCTCCACCCACAAGCTTTCTCACTTTTACTCTTCTAATTCTCTCCTCTATCCTGCTGTGGGGGAGTGAGCAAGTGGCTAAGTGGGGCTTATTTGCCAGCTGGGGTTATACCACGACAATAAGCTTTGCCACTTCCCTGATAGTTATTTTAGTTTATATTAAAATCCATGTAAACTCCATGAGATTATTTAAAATGACACTAAAGCGCAGTACATTGTATTGGGTTTGTATGGCAAGGTTCTGGTAGCCGGGGACCTACGGGGTGGCTTCTGTAAGAACCTGCTAGAAGCTTCCCCCATGTCTGACAGAGCCAATGCTAGCCAGCTCCAAGACGGACCCGTTGCTGGCCAAGGCCGAGCCCATCAGCGACGGTGGTAGCACCTCTGCAATAATGTATTTAAGAAGGAGGAAAAAAAAAACCTACCAGGAGCAATTTCAGCCAGAGAGAAAAGTCAGAAGATGTGAGAGGAACAACCCTGCAGACACCCAGGTCAGTGCAGAAGGAGGGGGAGGAGGTGCTCCAGGCGCCGGAGCAGAGATTCCCCTGCAGCCCCATGGTGAGGCAGGCTGTCCCCATGCAGCCCATGGAGGTCCATGGTGGAGCAGATACCAATGTGCAGCGCCTGGAGGACCCCACGCCAGAGCAGGTGGAGGCACCCAAAGAAGGCTGTGACCTCATGGGAAGCCCACGCTGGAGCAGGCTCCTGGCAGGACCTGTGGCCCTGTGGAGAGAGGGGCCCACGCCAGAGCAGGTTTGCTGGCAGGACTTGTGACCCCGTGGGGGACCCACGCTGGAGCAGTCTGTTCCTGAAGGTCTGCACCCCGTGGGGGACCCACACTGGAGCAGTTGGTGAAGAACTGCAGCCCATGGGAAGGACTCTCGTTGGAGCAGTTGGTGGAGGACTGTCTCCTGTGGGAGGGCCCCCAGGCTGGAGCAGGGGCAGAGTGTGAGGAGTCCTCCCCCTGAGGAGGAAGGAGCGGCAGAGACAGCGTGTGAGGAACTGACCACAACCCCCATTGCCCGTCCCCCTGTGCTGCTGGTGGGGAGAAGGGAGAGAAATGGGGAGTGAAGTTGGGCCTGGGAAGCAGGGAGGGGTGGGGGGAGGTGTTTTAAGATTTGCGTTTATTTCTCATTGCTCTACTCTGTTTTGCTTGGTAATAAATTAGATGAATTGTTTTCTAAGTTGAGTCTCTTTTTCCTGTGACGATACTTAGTGATCTCTCCCTGCCCTTATCTCAACCCAGGAGCCTTTCATTATATTTTCTCTCCCCTGCCCAGCTGAGGAGGGCAGCGATAGAGCAGCTTTGGGGGGCACCTGGCCTCCAGACAGACTCTACCCACACATACATTTAGAACAGTAGCTTAGACTCTGTATGATTTCAGTTTTCTGTATACTTCTAAAAGAAGTAACTTTCCCAATTTAAGTAATTATGAATGCTATTTGGGTGTTCTGTGCTCACATTACACAGTACTTATATTTTGCATATACAGTTGCTGAATTTAATTCTAGAAGCGGCACTGAGTGACCATTGCTTCCATACTGTTAAATTGCAGAGACGTATAAATGTGCAGATATGTCCAAATGTGTAGATGTGGTATAGATGCCTGCAATTTTAAAATTTTATCAGGATGGGCCCTCAGTTCATCATCTAGCCACTCACTTCCTGGACACAATCAAAGGAGCTGAAATATGATAGTAAAATTGATGCTACTATGGAGGAAATATGGGGACTGAGGAAGAGGATTGTCTGAGGAAGACCAGTGCAGTGTAAAATGATTTATATGGCATCCTGGTTGCAAAGTAAATGTAAGCAAATGGCCTCACTTTATAGGCATTGTTTTCCAGATCAAAATGTGTCTTCCCTATGTGTAATATTTGTATGTATTCATTAGTCTGATTTATAGCAGAGTTTTCTTTCTTGCTGCACTCCTACATCAGCAGGCAATTGCTCACGTGCTGATTGATCATTTTAATGCAGAGGAAAAGCAGTGTCTTTCAGAATCCGTGAATGAAGATTTTGAGGAGAGCATCTCAGCTGAGAGAAGAGCTAAGATACAGGCACTTCAGCGAGCAGTTACTTGCAACACAATTGGAGTTCAGTAGCTTTGAAAACATGCTCTTAGATCACCAAAAGAGCACTAGATGAAAGAAAACGTTTGAAGAGCCACTTAAGCAACTTCTCTGTGAGTGATTTATAGTAAAACCTTGCAAAAACTGAAACTGGAGCCCTTTGCCCAGCTCAGGGATAATCTGGGATGTGCCTCTCCCTGAGCAGAGGCACAGTCACCTCTTTGGAAGTCAAAAATGGGACTGGAAGTATACACAGTATCTGTTCAACTGAGATAGGAAAATGACAGCAGGTCTGTAATTCTAGTTTTTCTGAACAGAAACAGGTGTTGCAAGTTTGGAGAAAGTGTCCATGGGACAGCATTTTGCAGAGGTAGCTAGAAGACATTTTCTTCTGTGGGATGCAATGTATTTTGTTAGTATATGAATTAATTTCTCTAGTTCTATCGATTTCATCTCTCACAATATTTTAATATTCTTACTTCCTATGTGACAGTAACAACTAAATTTTTGACAGGACTACAAAAAATTATAAGCCTATTCAAACATGTCTATTTTCTTCTTATTTCTATAATGAAATGCAATTCGAACAATTGCATCTAGGTAGATTCTAACAATCTTTTACTGCTCTTTTTATACTTATGTTAACTAACAGTAGAATAAAGTGTACGTATTTGGACCAATTACATTTTTGACAGCATCGTTCCACTCCTCTTTCTGTCACTCCTTCCCCTAGTAAGCATAAAATATTATCACTGGATATCTCAAAGATTCAAATGGAAGTTGTGATGGTTGAATGCAAAATTGGTATTCTCACACATTTTAGCAAGTCCTAGTTCCCTATAAGCTTTACAAAAATATGTCAGCAAATTATTGTAAAAGTAATGCACATATAGACATTACCTACTATTTTTTGCATTTTGTTCTCAAAAAATCAAAATCAAGCAGATATGCAATATTACTAAAAAAAATCTAAAACTTTTCTTAGAGAAGATGAAACATGGCAGGAAATAGAAGACATCTGTGGAAAAAATCAGTCTTGGACAGATCTGCTTTTAGAAGCTCTTGTGTATGAAGAGATTGGGTGATACTCTGTTTTGTGGTTTAGTGAATAGTGAGAGATTTCAATATTAAGCCAAGTGGTAAAGCAAGAAGAAGTTCTCAGTGAGGCCCTGACTTAACAGAAGTGTTTTTGTGCTTGAACAGCCCATGCTGTTGTACCAAGATGTTCTTAGCTAAGTTCCTAAGTAGTCAATTACTTATATATTCTCACCATGTTTGCCTACCACTAAGTATCCTCCTCTCCCTGGCCCAAAGGCTTTTAATCTACTGTCCAATTTCAGTCAAACTTGATGAGTATAAAGAATAGAACAATTTAGGGTAACATGACAAGAATCATGCTTCATTATTCCCTTGCTTACAGAATGATTTGTGAATTGCTGACAAGAAAATTAGGAATCTGCTTTTCATTCCAGCCAGGCTGGCCAGCACTTTCTGTCACTCGATATCTGATATCAGCCTTTGTTACTGATGCAACATAGTGAGCCCCACTTTTGCTGAGTTTAGCATCTTATGTAGCCACTTAACCCACCCAAAATATCTTATCAGACAGTTTGCTCTACATCTTTATTGTGCAGGTGTAAATGACTATCCAGAATGCACAGGAGCACCAGGCAAACTGAATGTGTATCAAAGATTTTTTGGCATCATAGTTTAAAGAACATCATTCATTTAAATCAATAATGTGCAAATGTGTCCAAGACACTTCCATTTCACTGAAGTCCTGCAAAAATTCTGGCTTTGAATGAGAATGAAGAGACTGGTTTTGAATGTTTTCTACATCATTTTAGTTCTGATCCTCTGAAACAATAGTTAAGATTTTTATCAAGTTCAATGACATTAACAGGGTATATTAAAGTGCTGAAAACTCAACCTAAAAAACTACTGTCAGCATAGGAAGGACTGCTGAGACGGCTACAAAAGAGGCCTAGCTCTGTATAATCCAAGAGCCTTCAGTGGACAGTGAATTACCTCCTATCAATTCCCTGGAGCAGAGCTGAATTTCATGGCCTTCCAACATTGTGCTGACACTTTCTGGATAGAAGTTTAGCAATGAATTATATAAAAATAATGCTATTTAACTTACTGTTGGAAATGGATAGATAGCTCTATCATTTGTGTAAAAATAGAATCTTGATGTGTTCAAAATAAAGAATCAACATGTAAACTATTGAAAGATGGATCTGAAATTCTTCAGAAACTTCAATTGGGACTCCTCTTTGACTAGAGAGGGTTTTCAGCCTGCAGGATGGAACTCTTCATTTTTTTCAAATTTTACTTCTGAGCCAGGATAACTAGAAAACTTGAAAATCATAAAAACAAAACTTCTCATGCAAAGAGAAGTTCAGCAAAGAGTTGTAAAAATAAGCAAACCAAATGAATTGTGACAGTCTGAACATCATGAGTCCTGTAGAAATCATTTAGCTGACAATACTGAAAAAGTCCTTTTGTGACATTGCCAACACTTACCAAGCAAGTGGGTTTTTTTCTGTGTTGGTTCTTTGAATATGAATTGATTTTTTGATAGGCCAGTGTTGGTAAGCCTCTTGATACAGTTTGTCCTTGTGTACCTGCAGCAAGACTATGAACCTAGCTTCAAAGAGTGTAAGTGTGTTGTGGCTGCTTTTTGTCTATAATGGAGGGCTGGTCATTGAGAGGGGATCTTTGAGCCGTCGCAAGTTTAATGAATGCAGCAACAGAAATTTTGCTGGACCATTTGGAACTTGATTGGCCCATAGGCAGCTCTGTGCCCAAAGCAGGAATGTCAGATTTTGTCCAAATGCCAAGGCTTGGGGTTAATATGTTGACTTCTATGCAACTGAACTAAACTGGCAGGGTGAGACACTTTCCTCACCCAGATGGGGCTTGCCCCTGCATAAGTCTTATTCAGAGGAGTCAGGCTTCTGCTGCTGCTGGTATGTGAGGGAAGAGAAGGAGAAAGAAGAGGGAGATATGAAGGACTGTTAAATACAAAGAAGGTAAAAGTAGTTCCATCTCACCTGGACGATTAAACACAGAATATGGATGAGTCTAACAGAGGTCATCACCTCTACCACTCCTTCTTATTTCCAGGCTCTAGATCAGCCTTTGGTGGCTAAAACATGTGAAATCATTTCTAGGTACAGCATAGCTGTACAAGCCTAAGGTTGTGGCTGTGAAGAGCTTTCATTCCTCAGCTCCTGATATCTGAAATATACTCATCAACTCAAAGAACCAACAAATGGCAGGAGCAGATGAGTTCCTGGGACAAAATGGAATTGTTTTCATGGAAATGCATTCAGAAAGAAGGCAAAAATAATTCTAACGCTCTATCTCAGTGTCCTGTGAATATTCTTGAGAGACAAACAGCAACATGGCTTAGAAAGAACTTTTCAGTAGTAACAGATCAATCTGTATTTAGACAGGAAATACTTTAAGAATTTTATTTGTGTTTTAAACAGCAAAGGATCTCTGTTATTCTTACTTTGGCTGCATCTCATTTCCAAAATGCTTGTTCATGTAGCTTTGATTTAATTGATCTCTATGACCACTTCTCATTGACACTCTATTTTGATCTTTCGGAATTGAAGGGTACCTAAATATGGAAGGATTTTCTCATGCATGAAATGGAATAGTCATTCATTTGTACTAATTTTTCATGATCTATCCTTTCAAAATCAGAAGCTTAGTAAAAAAAAAATAGCTCAATGCAGCCTGATGCCAGCAAAACTGCACCTGTTTTTGCTTTGGATTCTTGTGCTTTGATGAAGAAGGAAAGAACAAAATTATTATGCACTCCATCTCTGGTTAAATAGATGATGAAGGCTAAAAATAGTCTGACAGTCAGAGAAGTGGCTAGTGTACCAATGCTGCAGGAACAGGTTATGGATGTGGATCAGATGGAGTAATGAACTCAAAGTTGTTTCCCCTAGGATGTTAAGATTAAGACATTCACAAGGGTTTAGTGATTGCACAGTTTAGGCCATCACTTCCTGAAACTTAGGCTCCCAACAGGACTAAATTTCATGAAATATCGAGGAAATTAATCTGTTTAAAGTTATACCTCAAGATGTCAAAAACCTTGTCTCTGTAATTCTGTGGTTAAAATACTCTTGTGATTTGCTTTTAAATTAAATCAGGTTTCTCCTATTTTTACTTCCATACTTCAGTTTTCACTGAAGGGTTCATGTGAAAGTGGTTATCTCAGACCCAGGTTTTTCTTCCATAGAATCATAGAATCATAGAATGTCCTGAGCTGGAAGGGACCCATCATGGAGTCCAACTCCTGGCTCCTGGCTCCACACAGGACCTGTGTCAGAGCATATGACTGAGAGCATTATCCAGACACTTCTTGAACTCAGTCAAGCTCGGTGCTGTGACCAGTTCCCTGGGGAGCCTGTTCCAGTGCCCAACCACCCTCTCAGTGAAGAACCTTTTCCTAATATCCAACCTAAACCTCTCCTGTCGCAGATTCATGCCATTCCCTTGGGTTCTGTCACTGGTCACCAGAGGGAGGAGATCGGGGCCTGCCCCTTTGCTCTCCCTTGTGAGGAAGCTGTAGGTTGCAATGAGGTCTCCGCTCAGTCTCCTCTTCTCTAGGCTGAACAAACCAAGAGACTTCAGCCTCTCTTCATATGTCTTCCCCTCTAGAGCCTTCACCATCTTTGTTGCCCTCCTTTGGACACTCTCAATAGTTTTATGTCCTTTTTGTACTGTGGTGCCCAAAACTGCATGCAGTACTCGAGGTGAGGCCGCACCAGCACAGTGTAGAGTGGGACAATCACTTCCTTAGACTGGCTAGCAGTGCCGTGCTTGATGCACTCCAGGATATGGTTGGCCGTCCCTTTCAGCATGGCTGGTCTCCAGCATCTCATCGCCCAGTCTGTATGCATAGCCACGGTTGCCCCTTCCCAGGTGCAGAATCCAGCACTTGCCCTTGTTAAACCTCATGCGGTTGGTGATTGACCAGATCTCCAATCTGTCCAGATCTCTCTGCAAGGCCCCTTCATCGTCGATGGAATCAACAGCTCCTCCCAATTTGGCGTCATCTGCAAACTTGCTCACACCACCTTCTAGTCCTACATCCAAGTCATTTATGAGAACATTAAAGAGAACTGGCCCTAAAATGGAGCCCTGGGGAACCCCACTAGTGACTGGCTGCCAGCCCGATGTAACCCTGTTTACCATAACTCTTTGGGCCTGACCCGTCAGCCAGTTGCTCACCCATAGCACTATGTTTTTGTCAAGATGTATGCTGGACATTTTGTCCAGAAGGATACTGTAAGAGACAGTATCGAAAGCTTTACTGAAATCTAAAAAAAATGACATCAACTGGCTTGCCTTGGTCAACTAGATGGGTGACCTTGTCGTAAAAGGAAACTAAGTTTGTTAGACAGGCCCTTCCTTTCACAAACCTGTGTTGGCTGTGACCAATGACTGCATTGTCCTTCAGGTGTTTTTTGATAACTCCCAGCATAATTTTCTCCATAATTTTACCAGGCACTGAAGTGAGACTGACAGGCCTGTAGTTACCAGGGTCTTCTTTCTTGCCCTTCTTGAAGACTGGAACAACGTTTGTCAGCTTTGAGTCAACTGGGACCTCTCCAGATTCCCAAGACCATTGAAAAATAATTGTGAGAGGTCTTGCAATGACATCAGCCAGCTCTCTGAGCACCCTGGGATGAATCCCATCTGGCCCCATGGACTTGTATGCATCCAGGTGGAGCAGCAAGTCCTGCACAATTTCGGGGTCAGCTGGGAGTTTATCGTTACTGCAGTCACGGTCCTCCAACTCAGGGCATCTGGGGTTCCAGAGCCCATCATCAGTGTTGAAGACGGAGGCAAAGAAGGCATTAAATGTCTCTGCTTTAGCTATGTCCCTGTTAGTAAGGTGACCATTCTTGTCCAGTAACGAGCCAATATTCTCTCTGGTCCTTCTTTTGTTATTAACATACTTAAAAAAGCCCTTTTTATTGTTGTCCACAGTACTGGCCAGTTTCAACTCTAATTGCACTTTGGCTGCACGAATTTTCTCCCTACAAAGGCGAGCAGCATCCCTGTAGTCCTCCCATGTTGCCTGACCCTGCTTCCAGCAGGCATACACTTTCTTTTTCCGCCTAAGCTCTAGAAGAAGATCCCTGTTCAGCAAAGCCAGCCTTCTGCCCCCCCTGCTTGACTTGCAGCGTTCTGGAATCATCTGTTCCTGAGCTCTTAAGAGGCGGCCCTTAAAAAGTGACCAACACTGATGGACCCCGATGACTTCTAGAGCAGTTTCCCAGGGGACCTGACTGATTAGTTCCCTGAGCAGCCTGAAATCTGCTCTCCTCATATCCAGGGTTGAAGTTTTGGTGGCAGTTTTCCTCCTATCGCCAAAGATTTTAAATTCTACCACTTCATGGTCACTATGGCCAAGACGGCCACCAATCGCCACTTCACCCACGAGATCTTCTCTGTTCACGAGTAACAGATCTAGGAGGGCACTTTTCCTCGTCGGCTCCTTTAATAGCTGTACCAGGAAGTTGTCATCAAGGTGTTTCAGGAAACTCCTGGACCTGCTGGTATCAGCTGTGTGGTGTTCCTAGTTGATGTCTGGCAAGTTGAAGTCCCCCATAAGGACAAGGGTAGTTGATTTAGAGGTCTTGCTTAGTTCCTTAAAGAATAATTTATTGGTGGTGTCCATAACACATTAATATGTAACTAGACTTTCATTATGAGTAAGTCGTTAAAACTGTGAGACAATACAAAGATATCCTTCTGAAAAAACTATATAAATTATCTGTGTGGCTTTTATGGTGGTGGATGACACAATATTAATAAATATGGAGCTTTTAAAATGCTGGGGTCTAGGAGAAATCAAACCTACAAACCTATAACTTTGTCCAAGTCTTCATAACAACTAAATGTGGCTACATAAATGTGTTCCCGGAAAAAAGAGTATAAATCAATCATAATTAATTCACAAGTGTTAACAAGTTCCACTATATTAATTTGATAGTATTCACCTGGGATAATTCTCATATGGTTCCAGTGGATCTTTGTTTTTCCAAGTTAAACACTGGCAATCAAAGAAAACCGTATACTCTCACCTCAGAGAGGTAAATGGCAACAGCCTGAGAAACTAGCAATAGGCACAGTTCACCCTTCAGCACAGGTCAGAACCTAGGCTTTGGTGGACATCAGGAAGATGTGATTGCACACCTCAGGTCTAACTTAACAGCATGCCACAAAAATCTGTCTGAACTCCGGCTGTGGTAAATTCACGCTGTATTAGGCAGACATACTAGACAACTGCTGAAGACATTCTTCCAGGTCAAAGTTTGTCTATTTTGTTATTAGTGAAGATCAGAGGTATCTTCACAAAGCGTTTTTAATCTAATCATAGTTACAAGCTGTGCTTTTTGGCTTAAGTAACTCATTAATGGCATGAAAAGGAACAGTGAGCCAGCTCCTCTTTGAGGAAATTATGTGGTAATGATAAGCTGTCTAATCCTTCAGGAGAACAGTCCGTTTTGCAGAACAGATAATTTCCACATAGTTGAAAAAACACCATGAAAGCCCCTTGAAGACTGGCAGCTGACTACCGTACAGAGGGATGGGTTTTCGTTCTGTGTTTGCCAGCCAGTCTAGGCTATCAGCCTAATAACTCTCTCAGTGCCTTATAGCAGCTCTGTGTAGACCCATTGAGAGCCTTTGATCACACCAGAAAGAGAATAAAGAGCCCTTCACACGCATGCAAGGAGGAAAGAAACCAAAGCATCTGCTTCTGTGAAAGCAAATCTATATAGCTGCTAACAACACTTTAGAGCAGCATCAGTGTTGACATGAATACCAGAAGTTTGAATACCATTTCTCATCTCGATGCTCTTTTTCATTAGTCAGCGATGGAATAGCATCATGTAAGCTGCAGCTGTTTTGGGTCAGGGGAGGGAGTAGATAGCTGTCAAAATCCTGAGGTTCAGGGTAGGCCAAAAAGCTCAGAAAAATATGGCATTCATCTGAATCTGTTGAAAAACTACGTTTGTTGGAACCCATCCACACAGCTAGGTTTATAGTTCTGTTGTGAAAGGTGCATGTATTAAAATACTAATAGTGAGTAGCAAGCCAGCTTCATCCAAAACTGGGGTTTCCCTTCCGGGCAAGGCAAGATTGAGCAGTAAAAGAGAAGAGCCTCTCTGAATAGCACAGAGGAAAAAGGAAGCTATAACATAACCCTCCACAACTTCCAATGTGCCCAGATGGCTACACTGGCAATGCTTGTGTGTGGAAAGCACAAGTTGAAGCTCTTCAAGGGTCTGTGGCATGTCTGTTTTAGATCCATATGAAATGGCTCAGGGTCAAAACGGGTTAGGAAATGCTAGAATAAGCTGTCAGTGAAGTCCAGTACTACAAGAAGGAAAAGGCATTGATCTTTAAATCACAGGCTTTTTGTAATCTTACATTGTGCAAATGTGGTGTGTGCAACTGTGGCTGAAGTCACGTCAAGCAGAGCTCCGAGGGGAAGATACTCTCACTGATCTTCTCCCAGTCCTGTGCAGTTGTGCTCAGGGAATGCACAGTATTCCTCCTGCCAAAGCTTTCACCCCTCCTAGTGCGCTGCAGCCAGGTGAGAAACAGGCAGCCTTCCTCCCTGGCATGGCCACTCAGAGCTGTACAATCAGTCCGTTGTGACTGAACAGACAAAAAAAAAATCTTATCTGCCACCTCTCACAGGAATAGTGTATCTTATGAAACTGTATGGACAGTTTTTTTCCAGATAATTTATACCCTCTTGGGTTACCTGATTTACCTGTGTAAATGTGTGTTCCTCCATTTGTCACCACATCTCAGTGGCTGTAAGGAAAAGCTGATGTTCACAGGCATCAGAGTGAGCCCAAGTGAGCAGTAGTGATGGGGTACACTAATCCTCTAATTTCAGACAACAGTCAATAACATTATGTGTACCAATGTCCTAATGATAAAAAAAGACTGGGCAGAAGTCATGCAATGATGATAAATGCTCCAATAGTTTATTCTGTAATTAAAATGTTGTCAGGCCATTCTACACCATGAAAATACCAACCAATACCAAATACCAATACCAATTCAGATCTAAGTTTTCTAATGGGTGCTATATACGTTTATGTAGCATTTGCACCAACAAATCCATCATACATGGTGAGCAGAGAGGAGTAAATGAACTATTGTTTGTCTGACCCAACTGAAAAATCTCTTTGCAGCAAAGACACTAATACAGACATGGGCATTACTTCAGAGAGGACTTAGGTTTGTTTCTTAGGCAATTTCACACAGAGTGAAATTGAGGAAAGCTTAGCATCAGCTAAACTTCCCTAAGCTTTTCTGTGTGTAATCTAAGAATAAAAGTCAAAAAACCCCAACAGAAAAACAGTTGGCATTATTTGCCATGGAGTGAACAGTTTCCTGGTGGGTTGTGTTTTTGCCATGAGGATTATTTTATTTTCTTTTCCTGTAGTCAATATAGCACTCTGGGAAAAAAACTTCTGAAAAATCAGATGTGAATGTCCCCCTAGCAATTTCTGTTACACCCTCACTGATCAGATGTCATATGTCTTGGATGGTGGCAGAGATGTAATTTTCTGTAGGTGTTGGGCAAGAGCTGAAAAAGAGTATGTGCAGCATCCCAGGGGTCAGTGTGAGTCTGCACATCTCCCCTGCAGCACGGGGAAAGAAAACCCAGTGAGGGCAGTTTTGGGGAAATTTTCAAAAGTTTTTTTGGTGAAGGGAAGACCTGGAAAAGGTGAGACAGGGAAGGACCCCGGTGCTGCTACTGTGTTGGGGAAGTTGTTGCTATTGATGCTGTATATCCAGCAAAATCAGTGTCATCACTGACCGTGGAGAATGAGGCCATGGGGTTATATTTGAAGAACTTGGATCTTGCACCTCACAACTCTTCCCAGTGCATGACTGTGATGCAAACTGGCCAGAATAGGACTAGTGAAGGATGAGAAAGACGCTATAAGGTTATTGATTCCCAAAGAAAAAGCCTACTGGCCACGACACTTAGCCCGGGGAACTAGGACTAAGCAAGATGCCTTTTTAGTTTAAAGGTCCAGTTTGTGATTGACAAATCTGTACTGCCTTTCTTTTCTTTAAAAAAAAAAAAAAAAAAAAAAAATTCTTTACTGTCTCTAAGCAACAAAAATTATGCGGACTGCTGTTCAGATTAGGAGGATTATATACAAGTCCTGCAGCCAGTCTTTTGAATTTGGAAAACATCCATAATGGAATTAAGCAGGAAAAGAATATTTAAGCAGTGACAGAAATGCAAGAGAGAAGAGGCAAGGTTCTTAACGGATATTTCCCAAATTACTCTCTGGGAGTTTCATACTCATGTTGCAAATTCACTGTGAATGTACCATTTGCTACAGAGCTCAGTTTTTCCATGATAGAGAAAAATAAGTGTCATTGCTGCAAAATAAAACTAAGCCATTCTGATGTGTCCATGGACTCCATCTGCATACATGATGTTTATAGTGCTAGGGTTTAAATATATAACATAGTACATTTTAATCTGCTGTTTATAGATCCCAGTGGGGTTTTTGTACATAATTTTCTCTCAGTGATTTACATTAGACAGGAGACCAACTGGAGTTTTCTTTTGCATTGTACTTGTTTTGACCCATAATTGAGAATAAAAACAAACTAATGTGACCATATTCAAAGTACTCAGTTGTGGGTTCAAAGAGAGATCATGGAAACAATTCTTACCTGGTAGGATTATCTGCAAGGTGCAATACATTGAAAGAGTAAACTTCATTAGACCTAAAACATGACCCCAAAGCACCTTTCCCAGAACTCTAATGGACTTTGTGGCAGCTCACCATGGCATTTATAATCCAATATCATAGCTGGAAAAACTTTGTACCTAAAAAAGCAAAAAAACCCAAACCCAACCCACGTCTTATGACTTTTCTTTTTTTTCCCCCCTAAGTGGCCACATGCTCTCAGTATCACTCATGCTCCTACACAGTAGGAGTCTTCTGGAAGACCTGTTACTAAACAGTGTCTTAAAAGGTGTTGCTGTGCAAGGAAGGTTTTATCTGACTAGAATTACTTAAAGCAACCATCTAAATAATCTTTAAGAACAAATGCAGAAGAACTAGTATCATTTTGGAGACAAATTAGCTCTCATTCTGGTCTTTCTGAAGGTATAGTCAGTTGTTTTTCCTTTTGTCCTCCTAGGCTGTCAAAATATACTGATTATGAACAAAAAAAAAAAAAAAGTACCAAAGGAGTGATCAAATGACAAAATGGTAAAATGATCTAGGTAATTTTCAAGGAAAGAATGAAGAAGAGACTTTAAGTAAACATAATTAAGATTAGCTTTTGTTGAAGTAGTTTTGTTATAGTTTGTGTAGGTTTATTTGTTGCTAACTGAAGCCATTCAAAAATTTTTCTCTCTCCCCTCTGAAAAGTCAAATGAAGGGAACAGAACCTTTTGACCAATCCAAGATTTTTGGGACCAATTAAGTAGGGTTGAAAAAATGAAAAGCTGGCAGGAGGAATTTTATCCCAAACAATTGTTCTAAATGAAAACACACCCCACACCAAGAGTCCTATCCACACATCAGATATCTTCCCACAAGAAGGAATGCAAACCAGAAGCAAGAACTGATAGCTATGCAAATCAATGGATGAGGATTGAATTTAAGGAGTGGTTTTTCAGTAGCCACTGGCTAGTGAATTTCCCCATGCTAATGAAATGTGTAAGAGCTACCTGTTTGATTATTCCAGAATCAGAAAATCAACTGGTCTTAAGGGGAAAAGTGTACAGAATGGTGTAATGCTGATCAGCAGTAAAATGACATCCAGGAGGTTAAATAAAAGATATATGTAAAATGTAACATGCACTGTATTTTGGGCCCAAAGCACCCTGTAAATCTAGAGATTTGGAAATCAATAATTCTTTGCTTTAATCATTTTAGTAACAGAATAATTATGGACTGTTACTTCTGAAGGAACATTAAACAACACCAAAAACAATTAAAAGAGTGAAAGAAGCAAACAGTGCAGAAAATCTGCCATTCTTATTTATTTATTAGTTATGTAGGTGTTCAGGGAATATCTGCTATTAGTAACTACATGCTGATTTTTCTTTTTAATTACATTTTGCAATATGTTTTGGTTTTAGGGGAAATCAGAGACTGAATGAAAAGTGGACAAATCTGCAACAGGATGTTATTGAAACAGAAATGAAGCTTTTTTTAACACAAATTTCTTGAAGAGGCACTTCTATAAATTCCAAAGCCCCAGCTGGAGCCAGGAATACAAAATGAGACAAAAGTTAGTGGCAGAATGACCAGGCAGCAGAATTATAGTTGCAGCCCTTCAATACCTTTAGTTTTTGACCACTGAACAAAGAATGAAGGCTTAAATGATTCAATACATGAGAAACTATGTGAATTTTTAATACAGAATATTTAAAATGTTTTATGTCTCATGTTTCACATCCTTTTGATAAACTCAAGATTTCTCCATTTTGCAATGAAATCATCAATGGCATGTGTGTCAAGGCTTCTGCATGGAGCATTGAGAAAAAAAATTACAGATGACATGAGGTAATAAGGCATGCACAGAGCAAAGAGTTCAGCAAAATCTGGTTGGGGAAGTATTCACTGTGGGCCTTGGAGATGGTTTCAGCTTGCAGACTGGTTTACTTGTCCTGCACTTTTGCTTTCTGTGTATATTTCCCCCCCTTGATTTTCAGAACCTGAAATGGAGTCCTTCTCTGGATCTTTATAAGTCCTGATGCTTCCACAAAGCTCAACAGAGTTAGAGGTGCAAGAAGTAAGCAGATGTGAAAATGTTGGCTCATTCCATTCTGCCTATAACTTACAACTTAGTATAACTTATGTATGTATGTATGTATGTATCTATCTATCTATCTATCTCCTTTCATGTTTCCACATTTCAGGAAACATTTCCTTACTCGGCAATTTGAAAACACATGAAAGGAGAGTCTCGCTGTGCAATAGTTAGTATTGCTAAGGTGGTTTCTTTTGCTAGAGGTGTGCTCAGGTGCAAATCTGAAACTCTAATTGCAAGTCATAGCCAATTGCTGTAATGGGGTAGATTTGCTGGGATTCCCACAAAGGCTTAATTCAGAGAACGATGCAGAAAGCCCTGGCGTGATCATATATAGGAGAATTGAAGATACGTACTGTAACAACACAATTACATCTTGTAACTTCAGTTTGATATTCCTTCTGAAAGTTATTCCCCATCTCTATTATTACAGTATAAATATTTCCTGCTGCTGCCATAAATATTCAGCTCCTCTTTTATCCTTGCTAACACCTTAATGTCACAGACTCTTAAACTTGAAGTAAAAAATTAATCTGATTTATGATTGAGAGATAGAGATTTGGGGTTTTTTAAAGTAATCAATAGATTTTTAGGAGCTTAAGTGCTAATTGCATAGTCATTTATTATTACCTTTATGCAAAACGTTCATATTAGTAAATGTAGTGATATTGATATCTGAGAAGACACATTGTTTGAAAAGCATTTTATACTAACTGAATTTTAGCAAGACAAATATGCCAGACTAAATTATGCATTCCCTTTCCTTCACAGACAATTAGCACTAGAGGGGATGAATAAAATTTACCTATTAAGTAAAATTACCAAGGTTTGTGGGTAAAAAAATATCAGTCATAGAGGAAAAAACAATCTTGGCTCACAAGTTTGTTTTGAGAATTTATCAATGGGAGCAGTGCTGCCAACAGCAAGCATTAAGGAAACATGAACCAAGCCCCAAGAGCTGTGTGTTTCTGAGTCAATCTCACATCAGTCCTGAAAGGTAGTTATCGCCCAGTGTATGAATATTTTAATACATACTGCATACTAGTTCTACATAGCCAGAGGACCAAGCTAGCAAAATCCATCAAGATTACCACAGGGGCTGATAAGGACTTCTGTCTTTCACAAACAATCTCCGTTTCTTCTCTCATTTTGGAAAAACTGAGCAGCACCTTATCTTCAGTGCTGTCTCATTACCTAAACAAAGCAGAAAGAAAAAGGCTTATGTTAGTCCATTCTACAGAGGCCATTTGCAGCCTTGACATATTCCTTCACTTGCATTTGGATCTTATCACCAGTTCCCAGAGCCTGGAACAACGCTACTAGGAGGAGAAATGGGTGTTTGCTCTAGGAAAAGAGTGCTTGAAGAAAGCAAAGTATGGAAAATAATGAATAGGTGGTTTAATTTTGGGTCACTGCTCCCCTCTCTTTGTAAAACAAGAGACTATTTCAAGCTATTTAACTGTAGTAAACTGCAAAATTATATCAAAAGAGTCCTGTTTCATCTACTGTGTCATCAGACTGTGGAACTTGCTGTCCAGGAAGTTATTAAAGATCAGAGCATTCCAAGATTAAAAATTTCTAAAACATTGTGTTTGATCTATTGTGGCAAATGTCATGCACTATGTAGCCCATATAATGCTTCTCTCCTCAGTCATTCACCTGGGTTGCCCAAAAAGGAGCAGGAAAGGGGTATTCAAATGGACATCTAGTACCAAATTTTGTTGTATCTCCTGATATCTTCACGAATTTTACTTCTGGAGACAGAATTTCTTTGTAACAGGCTGGAGTTAGTTTTACTTGCCCAAAAATGTATTGCAGAATTTGGAAAAACTTGTAGGCCTTCTGTAGGTCTTCATATACTGTGCTGCCTGCCACTTACACAGCATTTGTTGCAGGAAGATATACCTATTTAAATAATGCTTCATTTTGAACTCACTGACTAAACATTGCCTTCCTCTGTCACAGGCTGAAAATAAGGCTTCTTTGGAATATGGATTAAATAGCATCTTACTCTTTTGGTACAAGGCAGTTGCGTGCAGAGAAGCAGTAATGCAGTACTATAATCTTAAATTCAGTTCAGAATTTTACTACATTCCTAAAGAGACTTAAAATAAAGGTGTCAGATAGAGAATAAAAGATTTATAGGAGGATTCCCTGGCAGAATTATGTAAAGCCTGGGGGAAAAAAAAATAATTTAAAAAAGTGAAATCTTAAAGGCAAATTATAATTGAAGGATAGTTTCTCAAACAAATATTTGGAAACTAGGAATTTGAAAGATTGGTGGATATACAGTCTTCTTCCCCAGCACCGTCAACAAAGAGAGATGATTTTTTTTAGAGCAGCAAAATTCATATGTCCTCTTCCCATGAGTTTGAGTCCGCTGTCACTGTGCACCATGCATTCCCCTCAATCTCCATCCCATATTCCCTGGCATCCAGGCAGATATCCCAGTGCCTTCAAGTCCCACTCCTGCTCTGCTGCTTTTCACTAAGTAATATCTTCCGCTAAGTAATATCCTTTAACTGTCATCTGTGAAGCATGAGGAATGTGTCAATGCTGGTTTCAAGCTATACATGTGCTGGATGATCAGAGTGCTAACTTTACTCTGCAGCTTTTGCTGTGGATAACAGGCATGAATTTTTCTTCTCCACAGAGTCACCCATTTTCTCAAGATCTGTTGGAGCTCTTTCTCTGATATCTTTTCACACCTTGGCCAATTGAAATCTACATAACAACAGTTCGTAAGTATTCAGGGAACTGGCAGACCAATCTAATCATACCAGCTTTGACTAAATAGGAAAGTAGGCTGGAACATGAAAGTACGAATTAATGGATCAGAAATTAACAGAGTGACCTCTCGGTGGCCTCCGCTATTTATTACATACTTGTTTCTTTAACTTTATGCAATTTTCCCCTCAGACACCTGATTAGTCTAATCATAATTTTCTGCAACTTGTCTGATTTTAACAGGTCTTTTTTGAATGCAAATAATCTGAATTGGGTACTGTATTCTAGGTGTGATTTGGTATAATGGCTTGAATATTGCACTCCATCTGCTGGAATTACTCTTTCTTTTCATTACTACTTAAAAGCACATTCACTACTGGCTGTGAATGAGATTGCAGGAAAAGATTAAAAAGCATGTATGCTTTGTAATGTAGTGATCCTTTGTCTTGACAAGAGGGCCATCACTGGTGTAGTACTGGGTACATTAAGGCCAACGCTATTCTATGTACATAGAGCAAAACCAGCCTTGGCTTAAATTAGGCAAAACCAGCGACAATAGTAATCTCACACAATATATCAAGTGCCATCAAAATCGCAAATCTAAATGTATATCAAGAGCATTTGGTAGCATACAATGTACCTGTTGCATGCAAGATGAGGAACAGTTTCTATCTCATTTTTAGGAAAGGGAGAGATGCATAGAGACATAAAAGGACTGACCCAGCCGCAGTCTTCGAGTCCATTTGCACAGGAGGGAGCTGTTCAGTTCCAGGCAGTTGCATAATCATGTTGGAGTCCCTTTCCATTTCAATGTTTACACAAGTCCAAAACAGAGACTACACTTGCGAAAATCTTGACCACTGATGAAGCAGAACAGATGATTGCAGAATTTGTGCAATATTCTCCTTTTTGTGAAAAAATGGTATTTGCAGCTAGATAACTCTTCATTATAAAAACAGGTTAAGAGTAAGTACTATGGGAAAACAACATTTAAAGAGATCTGTTTATCAGTCAATAATCTTAATTAATATTTCCATATGAATGCTTTTGAAAAAGCTGCTTCTTCTTTTGCATATCATTCAATTTCATGTCAACATTCAGTTTTTTCCACCCAGGGTTGGCTGATCCTCCTGTAATTTTCTTCAGAGCAGACAAAGAGTGATTTAACAGTACGCTTTGTATTCAGACAGACAGATTCCATTTGTCAAAGGGGGAAAAAAGGTAAGGTACCACACCAGCATAGATGAAAGACATTTGTAGCATAAAATATTAATGATATAAAATCTAACTTTTTTCAGCTGCTTGCAGAGCAACTAGATCAGACCCACACTAAAATCATGGAATCATAGAATGGTTTGGGTTCAAAGGGACCTTAAATATCATCTAGTTCCAACCCCCCTGCCATGGACAGGGACACCCTCCACTAGACCACGTTGCCCAAAGGCCCATCCAGCCTGACCTTGAACACCTCCAGGGATGGGGCATCCACAACCTCTCGGGGCAACCTGTTCCAGTGCCTCACCACCCTCACTGTAAAGAATTTCTTTCTATCATCTAATCTGAGTCGTCCCTCCTTCAGCTTAAACCCATTACCCCTTGTCCTGTCACTACACTCCCTCATAAACAGTCCCTCTCCATCTTTCCTGTAGGCCCCTTCAGGTACTGGAAGGCCACAATTAGATCTCCCCGGAGCCTTCTCTTCTCCAGGCTGAACAATCCCAACTCTCTCAGCCTGTCCTCATGGGAGAGGTGCTCCAGCCCTCTGATCAGCTTCATGGCCCTCCTCTGGACTCGCTCCAACAGCTCCATGTCTCTCCTGTACTGGGGCCCCCAGAGCTGGATGCAGTACTCCAGGTGGGGTCTCACCAGAGCAGAGTAGAGGGGCAGGATCACCTCCCTCGACCTGCTGGTCACACTTCTTTTGATGCAGCCCAGGACACGGTTGGCTTTCTGGGCTGCAAGCGCACACTGCTGGCTCATGTTGAGCTTCCCATCAATCAATACCCCCAAGTCCTTCTCCTCGGGGCTGCTCTCAATCCATTCCTCGCCCAGCCTATAGTCATGCTTAGGATTGTGCCGACCCACGTGCAGGACCTTGCACTTGACCTTGTTGAATTTCATGCGGTTCGCAGAGGCCCACCTTTCCAGCCTGTCAAGGTCCCTCTGGATGGCATCCCTTCCCTCCAGCGTGTCGACCACACCACACAGCTTGGTGTCATCAGCAAACTTGCTGAGGGTGCACTCGATCCCACCGTCCCTGTTGCGGACAAAGATGTTAAACAGTGCCTGTCCCAGTACCGACCCCTGAGGAATGCCACTTGTCACTGTTTTCCACTTGGACATTGAGCCATTGGTCGCAACCTCTTGAGTGCGACCATCCAGCCAACTCCTTATCGACTGAGAGTGGTCCATCCATCGAATCCACGTCTCTCCAATTTAGAGACAAGGATGTTGTGCGGGACAGTGTCAAATGCCTTGCACAAGTCCAGGTAGATGACGTCAGCTGCCCTTCCCTTATCCACTGACGCTGTAACCCCATCATAGAAGGCCACCAAATTTGTCAGGCATGATTTGCCCTTAGTGAAGCCATGTTGGCTGTCACCAATCACCTCCTTATTTTCCATGTGCCTGAGCATAGTCTCCAGGAGGTTCTGCTCCATAATCTTGCCAGGCATGGAGGTGAGACTGACCGGTCTGTAGTTCCTTGGGTCTTCCTTTTTACCCTTCTTAAAATAAATGAACAGAGACCAGAGGTTAAATATGCTTGGTTAGGTTTGCCCTGCTGACTGTTAACCAGGACATAGTCTGAATTTCCTCAAGAATCACTGATGACTTTTCTCTAGTAAATTTTCACTCTAGTGTTTACCACAGTGGTCCAGACTGAAAAAATGATAAGATCAATCAAGGCTGGAACTGCTGAACTCAAAGCAACACTAATTTCCAAGTGTGGGTTTCACTGTTCAGAAATACTGCCTGTGTAGCAGTTATTATTTTTATTGGGACACAGTGATGGATGAAACAAGGATTAAAGAACAGGACTACCACTAACCAGCTGCTAACAATACAGAAGCAATGCACAATTAGCATTATTTCTGCATCCAGTGAAAAATCAAAGAATGATTTCTTAAACTTGCCAGCTGCCCTTTTCTCCTCCCTTAGATCTATATCATCTTCACTCAGTCCTGAACTGTAGTCTGTGTGGAAATAATCCAGAGTAAGAGCCCAGTTTTCTTAAAAGATTTTCTTTTCTTCCTGTAGTTGTGTTTAATAGGACTTGAATCAATGGTCACTCACTGAAATGTGAACAAGAAATTGTCTATACACATCTGTGCCTGAGCTTGTGACCAAAAAAGATGCAGGGATAACTAAAACCTTGCCAGGGATGTCAGTTTGCCTTGATGAGAACATGCTTGAGTCCCCATGCTTACATGCAGAGCTCCATGCTTGTGCCCATGCAATACACAGACTCACGGCCACATGGGCTGAAGCAGATCCAAAGCTGGAAGCACTAAACAGGAAGGTTTGCCCAGCCATGCCTAAGGGTGTGTTGGGCAGGAGCTGTTAGCAGTAAAGATCAGACGAGCTGGATCGGCCATCAATCTCGAATGGTTCTGTGTCAGTCGGACGCTCCCGTGGCAGCTCAGGGATCACAACACTTTGATTGACCATGGGGTGGCAATGCACGATCATGCAATCCTCCCTCCAGGCACGATAATGCCGTCTCTCCTGTGGACAACTCCCAGCACCGGCTGGCCCTGCTCAAGCTGGGATTTCCAAGCGAACGGCTCTCTGGGACCTCTGTTTTGTTCCCAGCAGAAGAACTCATCTACTGCTCCCCTGCCTCAGCCCGGGACTAACAAATAGCAATCTTCTTTTCTCTGCTGGTACTGCCTCAAACAGAGCTTCTGGATTAAGAGCCCCTTTCTATTAACACAAGTAAGTGTTAAAAGGCGCCATAAGGATCAACGTCAGCTTTTAATGTAAGTATATGTGGCCTGCGCGGCAAGAGAAGGAAAAGCAGAGAGAGAGAGAAGTAGAAGAAAAGAAGAAAGGAAGGAAAGCAAGCAGGTCCAAAGCCAACACCAGGGCCCTTGCCTCCACTCTCCACAAAACTTAAGGAGAGGCACAATTCTCTTCACTTCACTCATCTGAGAAAACGAAGCACGCTCTCTCTCACGCTCACGCTCACCCTCTCGCGCTCTTTTTTCTGAATGCTACCAGAGACATCTACCCTTAGTCAGCCATCCTTGCTTTATATTTCTTTAAATTGAAATATGTTTATCTTCCAGACTCTGGGGGACCCCTTTGCCAGAGTAACTCCTGGCAAATTTGATGAAACGAGCGGTGCTAAATTAGCAAAGGACTGAGCAAAGGCAGGGCTCTATGTTCACAGTGGAAATCCTGTTTTGCCAACAACTGGCTTAAGGAACCCTATAACAAAATATGTATGCTTGCACATTCATGTTCCTGTATTTCATTTTCTGTCAAATTAGACTCTGAATTTATGAATATTATGATCTGTGTTTGTGTCTCATTGGGAATTTGGACTTTAAGCTATGCAGTTGCTACCCGCAGCCTCAGAGATCTTAAATGTACTGGCACCATTTAATCTACCTACCCCAAATCAGTTTCAGTTCTGCACTTTCTATGAGTGTACATGTGGCTCTTTGTCACATGCAAAAAACCTATGTGTAAATCATGGGTTAATTTAGCTGTACTGGGATGCTTATACTCAGAAGAGAAGAAGGAGAAAACCCCACCACTGAAATTGCTGGCAAAAAATAGATTTTCTTTGTTTAAAAAGATTGTGGGGAAGGGAAGGAAATACCAGCCTCATAAGTATCACTGCTGAAACAGTCAACAAAGTTCATGTAGGCAAGACTTGAGCTAGCAACACTCCTAGCCGACCAGTTGAGAATCGGAGCAAATGTGCATAAAATCATCTTTAGTACTCTGATGATCTTTTCTAGGTGGTTTTAAAAGATAAGTCAGAGCAGAAAAATCCTTTGTCTTTATATTGTTGATAAAGGACATACCATGATTCCTTTCTTGTTCAGAAACTTCCCAAGGACTATTTACTCTTTTTAATGCTCAGAGTATTGAATTTTGTTACACTAGTGAAAGTCTGGGGTTTTAATATACTCTTTGTATATACTGAGGAGCCTAGCTAAGTGTTAATTACTTTTATTACCACTGGGAATCTTTTCTGTAGGGATGCAAAAAGAAGTTCTTAATACACACTACAGAAACCCCAGAAACAATTACATTCCTAATATTTGAGAAAAGAAAATGAATACTAATATTTTAACCATCCTTCTCAAAAGATTTCAGATCCCTTAAAAGGAAAAGGACTCCCTTATTCAATGTTCTTACTGTGTTATAAGCTTTCTTCTTCTCTTACCCATAGAATATCTTTCGAAGTTATGGAGCAATTTCAGTCAGAGTGTCTGCCCTAGGGACACAGTTTATGCTTCATAAATTTCACTTAAATTCAGCCAATGAGCTTCCCGATTTGTGGTGTGAACACAGACAAAGCCACCTTTATTCCAAAGGTATGATTCTGACTCTCTCATGTAATTTCTGTCCTCTGTCTAGATGGAAAAGCTGTTTTTTCCCAGTTAGCAGGGACTGAATCAGGGCAGGGCAGCCTAATGAAGCACCCCATCCTATGACCCATGCAAAGAAGCACACATTATCTTCTGTAATCCCCTGCATAATGCTTCTCATTATTGCATGCCCAGAGCCCAGGTAAACTTGCCCAAACACAGATTCACAGAGTGTAAATAATATATGTTTCATCATGCACACAGTTTGCTATTCTCATCATTACATTTCTAAAGAGCAAAAATTTGAGATATCAGTCCCTGTTCAAACTTCCTGGTAAAGACATTCTGCTGTCCCCAAAGGGCAAATCTGGAATCTGAATTTATTTTGTGGGCTACAGGTTTTCCTACTTTGTCATATCAGAGAAGAAAGACAGTGTCTAGGGGAGAGATATGGATGCAAAACTACTGTTGGTTACTCATTTGAAAGGATAGTGCCAGATATACCTCACAGAAAAAGGGAAGCAACTAATCAAATTGTAAATGATATAAACAGGAGAGAGAATGTTATCAGCATTTGATCTCACATAATCTATGCCCATGCAGCCACAGAATATTATTAATCAGTCCAACTATGCAAAAGAAAGACCTTCATATCTGCCAGGCAGCTGTCCCCGGACAGCTTATAAGTGCTTTGCAGTTAACAGGCAATCATTCATAGTCTAGCCCTGATCATTATCTCAAATACTTGAGAAATTATAGAATGACTAAAACAGTGAAAAATCCCATCACTCATTGCATTGACTCCCACATGTCTAATTCTTACATCTACCTCTGAACTTTAAGCCTGCATGTTAAATTTCCCTTGCTCTGGTTAGTATTTATCCTGTTGGATTTTGTCATGGCTTTGCTTTGATCATTTTTCATAGGCTAGTAATGCTCTTTCTAAACTGACAAAAAAGGGTGTCCTTTGCATGCAGCCATCATGCCCGCTGCTGTTGCATATGCTACCTGAAATTTTTTGGTACTCAGTACTTCATTCTGTTTTTCAGCAATTAAGCGGGTGAATCTACACTCCCAATTGTTAAAGTTTTTTAATCTGGAAAAGGAAGAGCAAAACCTACGGCACCAAGCATTTAAATTTAACCTGGAACTAAGAACCAGTTTATATAAACACTCACTCATGCAGTTACTTCCAGAGACAGAATAATTTTATTACATCACCTTTGTCTACCGTTGGACTGTGCTGCATTTTGTACTTTTTCAATGTCTGTTTCCAATTGTGTAAAAACCAGAATTTTCCTAAACACAGATATCATGGGTTTTTACCCAATGCATTTGTGTAGACAGCTCCCTTCCAGTCCAAAAGAAATAGGAATTGCTCCACAGGTTGTTTCCATTTCAGTCCTTCTTCAGGGTACCCATTATTTCTTCTAATAAATCTGGGATTAGAAGCCTAATACTGAAGTGGAAATGCTTGGCCACAGGACGTGGAATGTTCAATGTGAACAAATACATAATTTGAGTCCAGATATATTACAAAAAATGTGCTTTTTGGGGGAGAGAATAAGTAACTTTGTCCCAGCAGGCTTTATGACAGATCATGTATTCTCAGCCTACAATATCCTATAATTAAAACTATCATTAATGCTGCATGCTGATTTGACAACAATGAGATCATTGGTTTGGCCTGATCTGTAAAAAGCTTCTACCACCAGCTGTAGCACTAGCACTTGTAGCACCAGCAACATCTTCAGGACTCTCTGACCTGTATTCATCCTTAATCCAGACTGCTGGCATAAGCGTGTGTTGTAGACACTTGTACCAAAAGAACAAATAATGCAGATAAGAAGGGCACATCTAGCAGCACATCAATATTTTTCCAATACAGAGCCAAATCATCATCTGCAAGGTCTTATGGCCATTGCTCAGGACTCTAACTCAATGGGAACCACCACAGGCAAGCAGTACTGGGCTGAATCCTCCAGCCTACAGGCCAGCAGAGTCCTCACTGGCAATGCCTCTTCCAAAATGAGCTAAGTACTTGGTGGTATGGAGGAAAAAACAGACAAACTAGCAATAACATTGGGGGTGTAAGAGGAGTGGGAGGAAAAGGAGACATGTCAGAAATTTAGCTTGTGCTTATGATAGTGAACTGCTCAGTTACTCATAAACAGATCTGTAACATAGAAAGATGATGAAAGGGATGCTACATTTGGATTTCACCAGGTGCTCTGACTAGGTGAGTCATCTGCTCTGCAGCATCTGCTAGCAAGTGAAATAAAATCCCAAGTGCTGATATATGCAATGACATTTACTACTTTTAATAATGTAATTCTTTAATAGATATGATGTATTTAATATTGCTAATGTTAAAAGTTTTACACATAGTTGAATGAATTATTTTGTCTCTGAAACAGCAGTTATTCTAATAGATCAAGCTATGAACACTACTGCTTTATATAATAAATATTCCAGTGTGATGTGCAAGATGGACATATATTCAGCCATGATCTTCACCAGTGCTGTTTCTATAGGCTCAGCTGATGTAATTTAGATCAAAAACTTACTGTTATTAAATCCATTGTAGATTAAAAGTTCAACATCAAAATCTTATGAACATGAAAGCAATGTGTTCTAGCAGTGAGATTGCCTAACTCACTTAAGTAAAATCATATGTCTTTGAAGACTAAGTTCTAAATCAAGTTTTTGCACTAAAATGAACTGAGATTAGACACTCAAATATTTGTAGGTTTTAAAGAACTGTCTTAAAAATACTGTGTGTACCACAAAACCTATGAGAAAAGTTTCAACAGAAAAAAATAGTTACAAAAATTAAACATGTAGCAAAAAAGATAGGCCTGTAATGTGATAAGAAACTATTCATTGTTACTTTAGGTAGAAAGCTAACGAGTTGTAGAATGAGCACCTGCTACACATCATGATAAAAAGGAGGATCTACAAGACACTTCAAGCTCCTTATGTATGTACTTTTCAGAAAGGGAGGACACTAATTGCCTCCAGGAGCATCTTTGTCTTCCTGAGGCATATAGCGAACAATTACCAGGAACAAAGTATTGAGAAGCTAAGGGAAAGGTAACTTGGGCCAGGGTCCCCATGACCACCAACCCATAAGCCCCCCACCCAAATTATACCACCTACTCAAAAGATAGAGGCGGAGAAAGGAACTGAGCATGTGTTCTAGTTTGCATACTAGGCGAAGAAATATGAACCAATTATTGTAACAGGGAGTGCACCACTTTGTAATCTTTGCAATATTTGTGTATAAATATGACAAGAGAACCAGCATTAGGTGTGCCTGATTTGAGGAACTATCCTCCTGACGCCCAGCGCTGCAATAAATGGAAATGCCTGCTTCTTAATGCTAAATTGGTGTTAACGAGTTTTCTTCTATTCCCAAATTTGAGTCACAAACCCACATTTTATCTAGTAATTATTTCAGAGCCTAAAAAGACCCATAATGACATTGTAACTCTTAGCACAGAAACATTTGGCAAAGGATTCTTCAAAAGTTAAATGTGATCATCAGGAAAAAAACCCACCAAAGATCTGAAGATGGTAAACAGTAGAATTTCAAACTAAAGTAGGATCTCTTTGGAGTAAATGTGCTGGCAAAACATCAATGTTTCATAATTCAGTGTTTTCAAATTACATTGTAAAGGTTTTCATTTAGTCTCAACAGATACACACCATGAATTTTCAGCTGTGCAGGTGAGTCCACTGAGGTCAGAGAGACTATTCACACGAAGAAGTAAGTTGTCAGCCTGAGTTCCTGCAGACTGCACTCTCCAAAATGAACAGTTTTACCCTGGAACTGTGTTTGGGCATAGTGTCAGACAGACAGCTTTTGGCAGCCACTCACCACCAGGCATTAGTTATTCACAAAAAGGCCTGCTAACTGCAGAATAGGAAAGGAAGGGACCGTGTGATGAAACAGGTCCCAAACCTCCCAACTTAAGATACTGGAATTTTTGACGTTTGCAGGATGAGCTTAAACAAGTGACTTATTATCGTATATCGTCTTTTATTTGAGGGGGTCTGAGACATGCATCGCCTCAGAAAATGACAAGATCATGTTTTGTGACCCTTTAGGTATAATATCAGCTGTGATCAGCATTCCAAAAACAAGTGAATATTCTTTCAGAACAGAACTGGTAGAACTGAATCTTCATTGTTTTTACTAGACTAACATATACATGGAAACTTAAAGGACTTGCATGTCTGAAAGCTTGCCTTTTTTTCCCAGTGATGTCAGTTGCTCAAATACAAGATTTTGTCTTCTATGGGAAACCTCCTTATTGAGAATCACAAATTATTCCTGTAATTGGAGTAAACAGAAACATAGCAATGCACTCTAAAGAAATAATTCAGGCCACACCAAATTAATCTGCAGTTTTGGGAAAGAGGTTCCAGAACAGCTTCTGCCATTTTTAGAGTAGACATGCATGCATTTTACCAAGATTTGAATGGAGTTCAAGAACAAAAGAATGGAAAACCAAATACTGTGTAATTTATATCATATTTTCAAACTTTGCTGGATGCATGTTTGCTAGTACCAAAGACGACATTTTTTCCTGAAAGAAACAAATGATGTTCTGTTACTGAAGCTGAGGACCACATCTTCAGCGCTGGAAATCAGAGAGGTATGGAGAAGACAAGAAAATTAGGCTGGGGATCCTTTCCCAAATCTTTTTTATGTATTACTGTATTTTTAAAACCAACTCCTTTTTCTTTCTTCTATTAAAATGTTACATTTATATGACTTCTTTGTTTGCAAGCATAGTCAAAAAAGAGGTATGTGCTATATAAATGCATTAAAAAGACCCTTTGGGTCAGTGCAACTTGAGTTTACCATGTGTGCTCTTTCCTACCTGCTTTGTGCTTTGTAAACTATGGCCATTCCTCCTCTCTGAGGTAAAATAGATCATGAGATCCTGATCAGCCTCTTTCTATACCAGGGAACAACATATTATATCATTATCTGGTGCATTATCTAAACAGTGAATCAGAGATCAGGAGCAGCAGGCAAGGTTAGTCAAAGAATTGCTGGTGCATTTTATTCTTGGTTTTCTGCCCGTAAAGCCTTTAAGCTTGGAAGAAAGGGTTAACTTAGGTTGATATTTAAGGCCAATAAAGGAAAATTTTGTGTATATATCAGGTTTCAGTTGTTCAGTCAATAATATAGTTGAGCTGATATTCTAGCAGTATGTACTTCAGGTTACAGGAACTGTCTCATGCATTAGAAAAAGCACCATTTCTTGTATAAACTTCTCTTCTTACTGTTCTATGGCCACTTTCCATTATACCATGTTACTTGGACTCCAAATTGTAGGGGAAGCACAGGCTAGTGCCATGTGATGAGATTTCCATAAACAATCTATCTCAATTTCCTTTTAGATTAGATTGAATTAGTGCTTTTCTATCCTGCAAAAAGGAAGTGACATGCTTAAATTTCTTTACAGAACTGGGGTGTGAAATTGTAAAATAAACTGAGTGTTAGAAAGACACTACAGAAGTACAACTATGTGCATGTATATTGATAGTTATATGTATTACTGCTTTGTATTGATTTGATCATTTCTCAAATAATCAAAGCAGGCATTCAACGTTTTGGGATTGGCATAGATTTTGACTGCATGCTATCTAAGACTTAAGAATTTATGAAGTATGCCCCCTTTGCATACTTAAATACTTCCACAGCCAGGTTAACTAGACTAGTAAATATTTTTTAAGTGCTAATGAGGGAGAGGGTTAGTTATTCAGGAGGGCTTATATATTTCTATAAATAGATAAAAGATAATATTATACTATTTCTAAAAGCACTTCTTTCAAATTATGCTCATCAATTATATTTATTTTATGAACTTCTGGAAAAATATACAATCCTTTTCTTTTTTTTCTTCCCCACCCAAGGATTTGTGTAAGGTGTCTGTCAAGGAAAAACTTGCTAATTTGCAGATGAAATAATATATTTAATATTTTGACAGTTGTATCCTCCTCATGCCCTTATCTTCAAGCCTTAAGCTAGTTTAGTGGCATATAGTTTATTTACTGAGATTGATGTTGAGTTGTCTGTAAATTTTCTCTGCAGGACCCTGCACTTATTTGGAGAGTTCTCCATTACTGCCTTCATTATTGATCCATCACTATAGAGAAAAAAAGCAGAACACATTGTATGGGGCACTATGCAGGCATATTATTGCAACATCAGCACTCACTGCTGTGCAAAGTGGCATCTTGAATATCATTCTGCAGCAAATATGGTTGATTTGGAAACTCACTCACTTTACAGCCTTGACTTCCTTGCCTCTTTGCTTTGTAACGTTATCTCATCTTTAAGTGGTCCTAGTTCTTTCCTGAAATTTATTTTTCTTAATCCTTTGAAACTCAATATTCTTGGTTTCCTGCAACAAGACAATTCAGTGTCTCTGGGGCCAAGAGAACTATAGTGGAAACATCTAGTCACCAGGGGAGAAGCAAAAAGCAAAGAAGTTGAGGATTTGGCCAGGATATGTCATCATGTTACGATTTTTCTCAGCACAGCCTTGAAAGAGGTTATTGTAAGAAAAGCACACCTTTGCTTGAAAAAAGAAAATAAATGGATGTGCCTAAATGAAAAAACCAAAATGTGTAAATGACATCTATACACCTGTCTTCCAGAAGCATCTTTTCAAAATGCTTAAATCTCCTCTCTATTATTGTCTGAGAGAGCTGCCAAGATTCTCTATCCAGACTGAAATTTGCTTTCTGGTGCTCTGAACTAAAGTAGGAGCCTGAATAAATTCTGTGGCTTCCTCCCACGCACAGATTTGACTAACTTGCAGATACATGTCGAGTCTTATATTCTCTTCACAGTAATTCTCATCTTCAGTAGCAGCATACGACTTTGATTATTTGGGAATGAAATTTACTGAGATAGTACTTAAACATTGATTTTTATGTATAAATTGCCAATAAAAAGTATAATTCAAAAGATATAATTTTGCAGAGCATTAAACACTACTTATCAGGATACATTTTGAGAGAATATGATTAATATTTCATATTGTTTACCATATCTTCAAAACTGAATACTTTCAGGAGTTGCTAAACCACCATTTTGCCTTTGCCTATAGTAGATTATACATGATGGGTATAATGCTCATACAGGTGTAAATCAGGAGTCACCCTGCAGGTGAGACTGTTACAGTAGTTCTACCTGTCTCATCCATTTTTTCTCTCAGCACACAGGCAAGGTTTTATTTGTGGGGAGATGTGCAGCTTGGACCTCTAACAAACCTGCAGCATGCAGAAGCAGCACTAGAAAGGAAGGAAGGAGGCATGAAAAAGAAAATTAGTTTGGTTCTTTTGAGTTATGTTTATAAAGTTGTATTTTGTGACAGAGGCTTTTGGATATTTGCACTGCTTTGCTATCTGCAACATTTAAAGACTAGTGCATACCAGTAGGCACTCAACCAGTACACCCAGAATCCATCTTGTAGTTTCTTCAGCTGCATTCATGTCAGAAACAGAAGCAATATTTTAGAAAAGAGGACCAGGAACATAAATCTGATGTTCCTGCTACACTAGCATCAGTTCATTGACTTCCCTGTAAATCAGAATTCACTTGAGGAAAAGTACGTCATAGGGAGCTCTCTTGAAATTTTAATTTTTTGCCTCTTGAATAAACATATCCAAGTTGCACATACCTATGGAGAATGTCCTTAAAAAGACAAATTTAATTTCTGTTCAATCTTAACTTCTCTGTGACATATTGCCATGTAACCCAAAATTATTTGTTTCCAGTCAGAAGGCAGAAATTGATTATCTGGAGAAGAAAGTGGAGTATGTTTTGTGGGAATGCAGTGACACAGTATTAAAACGGCACGTTTAGTTTGGACCATGACTAAAATAGTTTTGGCATGCAGATGTTTCTGTGTATATAAACAGCAACCTTATCATGGGCGTGGGCACATGTGATAGTTAGAAAATAGTTATTTTTCTTCAAAAGGGATGCATTGCACTGTACAGACTGTTAGTTACTGTATTAATATCACCACTATACCTAGCAAAATTTTACTCATTCTTCTTTTAATTAGAGTGGTTAGAAACTGAGCCAGCTACTTAGCATAGGTCTTTCTCTTGGAATACAAGAGCCTCTGAAAATCCTATGCCTTGCCTGTACTGCTCATAAGGTCAGAGAAATCAGTCAAAGAAGCTTCCTCTGGCCTTCAAATCCATACATCACCTCATCAGATACCATGTAAAAAGTCCACGACATTAATTTACACTGGAAGATGATCTCACCCTGTAAGTATATAGGTTAGGAGGATAATACATGTATTTAACTTCTGAATAAGCCATTAGGGAAGAGGATCTGAGAAGAAGGGATTTCTGACTGCCTAAGGGGAGCACAATCAGGTGGCATGACTATGGTATGTCATTCTACAAAAGTAGAATGAATGTACAGCCTTTTTCAAGAAAAACACATATAACTCAGAAGATTGAAATTACTGTATTTAATGAACAGTTAAACATCTGTGATGCATTTCAGCATCCCAGAATTGCCTGGAAGGTCAATGGTTATTGCAATTGCAGAGAAGAAATCACCCTGGAAAGTCTTGTCTTTGAAAGCTTTGTGGATATGGTTTGGATTTTTAAAACCTGAATGTTATTTTTCTATCTTTGAGAAACACATCATGAACAAACTCAGTCCTGCATGGGACTGTGGACTGGTGTTTATGACATGAGGAGGGTTTATAGCTTTATTTGGTAAACAGGTTTTCAGACTTGTTTCACAAAGAACTGCTAAGGGTGTAAAGGAAACATCTGATGCCTTCTGAGTTCCCCTTGCAAGATTGTAATAGAAATCTTTTAAAAGAGAACTTTTAACTTTTCCATGGGTGGTTGCTCTCTTCACTCTCCAGGTCTTGCTTACTAAGACACTTGGCTGCCACGCTATATGGCAGTGCCTGTGTACACACCTCCATGTTAGTCTAGCTCAGCAGGGTGTGCAGGGACGCCATGGCAAAGCAGGAGACTGAATTTTTTTTTGGTAGATCTCCTTTGACAAGATAAAGCTACAGTTACTGATTTTAGAGAGAAAGAATGTTTATCCCGTGTTACAAAGCAATCAGTTGAAGGGCTCCACTCACATACTTCTGTTAATGTTGGTGACTACTGGGAAAGGCTGCTGAGAATTTTTTGCTTAATACAGCCACAGTTTGCCCTGGATCTGCTTTAAGAACACAGGACTTTTTCACAGAAATCAACAGAGAACAAACAATAGCCTTCTCTACCCAGCGGATCTAATCTGGGCAAATTGTTCCAAAAGTGACATGTTTTTTATCTTTTTTTATCAAACTGTACCATACAACTTAGTGAAAGCATGAGAAGTTTCAGGAACTACTCCTTCTTCTTTTTCATTAATAGAAGTTTCTTGTTCAGTATGGGAAGAAAATAGAAATTTTTTCAGGAAAAACCAAACCAAACCAAACCAAGAAAAAAATGACACCAAAGACCTGAAACTATTGAGCAATCTGCTGTACAGAATAACTGCTTGAAATAGTTCCACGAATTTGTGATGTGGATTCACTGAATCATTGTTATGCTTTTCACGACCCCAATATTGATGAATGACCTAATCAAAAAGAAGAATCCAAGAAATATTAAAACACAGTCTTGAAGTTCTCATAACCTGAAGTTCCTTAGATTAGGAAGAACAAATGTAGGTTCTGAGATAACCAACTAAGAAATCATCACAGAGGTTCCTCGTAGTAGTAGTAAATATACCAGCATGTGCCTCTCAATAGTTGAAGGCCAAGTCTACAGGGCAGTTGAACTCTTTGGCCATTGACAAATTTAATAATACACCATTTTGGTTTAGTGCATCCAGGACAGGGACTTTAAAGAAGTTCACATATGATGGCTTCACTGCTGTCTTCCCTAATGACAACAATTGGGCTAGGTTTTTTATTTCAGCTAGTAAAGTGCTTTCTCTTTCCACCAGTAAGAAGTGGCAGTCCCAAAGCCTTCATAAATGAAGTTTAGCGAGACCACCACAAAATCTTTATCTGCACAGAATCGAAAGACCTTGCCCTCAAAGGAATACAGTTCACAGATTTGTATTTACACAGAAACTGTGTAAGAATTTTCCAAACATGGTTTAAAGTGCCTTCCATATTCTCAAGGCACAAAATTTTCAGAGTTTATAAAGTTGAAGAAGCAGATTTCTCAGGCACAGTCATTTTGTGTGTTCCACTTGTGGCAGCTGGAAGCTTGCTTAACTACTGGCTTTGCCAGGAGCCTAGGCAGACTTTCTCATCAGAATAGAAGTTACCGCACTTGACAGACACACCTTCAGGAGAGGAACAATCATAGATCAGTCATGATTTACAACTGTGTTTACTACACAGGAATTTGTGGGATGGGTCTGCAAATGAGACAAAAAAAAAAAATCAGAATAGTTCTTTCAGACTTGGAAGTGCTCATCAGGCCCCTATCCTTGGACTCACACCCTGCTGCAGGTGGATAAGGTACAATTTACTTTATAATCCCAAATATGTGAAACTATGAAATAACTGGCATTTCCCATTACACTAGATTTATACGAATACAACCTACAATAACAGAAAGGAAGATGAAAACTAAACTGGAATGAAGTTATCCATGGAGTATACCATCAGCCACCCCCCATGCTCCATCAAACCTCACTACTCTTCATGAACATGGTTATGAAAACCTCTTGCGAGACCAGGCTGAACTTCCCCAAGACAGGTTGCCGTAGAATTGGACTGAACTCTATCCTAGTGACTGCAGGCCAGCACCTACTGGGCTGCTCCAGCTCTTCCTCCTGCAGCCATGGCCTATTTTCTGCATGAGAAATGCCCTTACATGGATCCTCCCATTTACATCCAACCCTGCCTGCCCATCAGTCATTTTGTCACAGCTGTTCAAGTCTGCTGGGACTCTCAGTCAGCTATGCCTACACTATATCCCGTATGGAGCAGCCCTGTGGAGACCAAAAATCTTTTAAATGAAAATACTATTATGTGGAAGCAGTATTATTAGAATGTAAGCCAGGATTCTCAACTTAAGTGGATAAAAGTCTAGCTGACATGGTGTGACAGACTAGAACTAGCAGGGGTTCACATGCACCTCTTTTTGAACTCACTGTGTCCGTTCAGAAAAAATGTATTGCTTTCAGGCTTGGTTCCAGGGAGTTCAGAGGCTTTCTGGCTTGCAGCAAACTGCCCAGCACAGCCACTGGGCAGCAAATAGCCTAGAAAGTGCCTTTTCCTTCCCCGCTGAGACCTGCCTGCTTGCTCCTGCTCTCAGCAGTTTCTCTAATGCACCACAACCCCTCAACAACATGCAGCAGCTCTTCTCCCTGATTTATGCTGCTTCATGCGTCTTTCCCACAAGGGAAAGGTTTGTTTCCTCTCCAGGGCACTCCCACACTGTCTGAAAGCAATGTAAGAGAAGAGAGAACTTAACAAAAACACAATCAAACCCCACATGTTGTACCCTCATTCACCACTGAAATTTAATGTAACTTTATTTATTTAGCCATTTACCTTTTAAAACCAGATGTTGTTCCACTGGTTTCTCCAGCCCTCTCTCTTCAGATGGGAAAAAGGAAACCAACTCACCTTGTCCCGTTTATTCCCTTGTCCAAGAACATTTCTGTAGATGGCTCATAAGTTTTAACAATGCACTTTCCTGGTTGGCACGGGAAGAGGAATTTGATCGACCTTCATTTGCACTGTTAGATAAATACTTTTATGCAGGCATTCAAAAACACTGTGTTCTCTTAACAACTCCTCTGTCAAACAGAATTCACAGGCAGTAAATGAAAGTCTCTGCATTGTTGAGGGGCTGACATTTCAACTGACTTTTACATGCCACATTATGTTCTGTCTAACCGTAATGTTCACATCACTGTTAAATGGAATGATTAGCTAGTACAGTGGATGCTACTTGTTTTAGAGATCCATTATTTATCCAGAGAAGCAGGAGGTAGTCTCAGCTCTGTGGCTCTACAGCACAACTGCTGTGTAAGACACCCACAAAGCACCAGTCATTTGGATATAGAATATCTTTTCCTTGATGTAAGATTACAGTTCTTTGCTGAACTAAAATACTTACAAATTTAGAGTAAGTTGTTTTTACTTGCCTCTGACAAGAATTGCCTATAGACCCCACCAATGTGTTTTGTACAGTACTTAACCGTTCAAAGAAATAAATTCAGACTGAAATTCAGAAGTCATTTTGACAAGGAATGATGTCATTCGTGTTCAAAAGAAATGAAGAGAATTGAGTTGCGTTCAGTGAGAAGACAACTGTGAAGAGTCAGGAGTTTTCCTTTCACTGAGAAATGGAGACATCTGCCAGGTGCCACTGAGCAAAGTGAGGTAACAGCAGCTTCTACTGACTATACCAGACAATGCCTGATAAAAACTGCTTCAAGCGAGCACTGTAAGTCTTATGCCACAAGTGTCTGCTGATAGAAAAATAAGAATATTAAAATTAGAATTAGTAGTTTAGGCACACAAGAACCCAATGCTTGTAAAACAAACAAAGCCTAAAAACATTTGGCTTGCTTTCTAGCCCCCATGTTGCTGTCAGTTTCTCTGCAAAGTCTCTGTATTTCTGAGTATCCTTTAAAAAAATAGACGGAGTAAGCAAAGGCTGAGGAAAAGCACTCAGCTGACAGACTTGGATATGGAAGGCTTTCTTGATCCTATCACATGCCAAGAGAATGTTTACAGCTGCTGGGTTTGCAGCTGCCAAGAAATCCCATGTAATAGGAAGTCCAGTTAAAACTGAGAGGGTCCAACCAGTCTGGGACTGTCATCAGTCGACAGGGTACCCAAGCACTGCACCTGTGTTTAAATGCTTTCCTTTTCCTGTGTTGCAAAAGGCAATAGAATTGGAGAGAGATTATTTGATTACTTGTGTGCTGCGAAAAAGGCTTTGATGCGTGACATTCTAGGTATGTGATTTTAGTACCTCAGTTAGGTATTGAATCCCAGCTGCTATGGGTTGTAGTTTAAAAATAAACACATTAAAAAAGTAATTCATTTTCAGCACCAGAAGTGGGTCAGGCGAACACTAATTAAAGTTTCTGAAAAGCAGCATTTCCCCTGCTACTTACAGCAGGTCAATGCTGTTGCTGGGATCTGTGAGGAAGAGAAAGCTCAGATTACACAGCTGATGATTACATCATCCTCTCCCTTTCACGGTTGTGATTTTAGTACGTTTAAATATTACTTTGAAATGCCACTTTCTTTGTTTAATTATGAAATGAATAGTAGCACTAAAACCAACAGAACCACTTGTTGTTTGTTTTCTTTTGTGTTGTTGCCTTTACACAACTGGTAAACACACCCTATGCAGGTTATAACCAGATTTGTCATAATATCTGTTTACTTGTGCTGGATTTTTCAAGGTCCAAGGTTTATCTGCCACAGGTGCTATACAGACACATAAGAAAGAATGATCTCAAAGGTAACACTCCAGCTAAACGGGAAAGAGCACAGAAGCTCCTTTTTCACCTCTCAAGGGTGCGGCGCGTCCCAGCAGATATGCACCTTTTTTTTTTTTTTTTTTTTAAATCATGTTTCAAACTGAAGCCTAAGCAACACACTCTTAAAAGCACGGGCAAATAGATAAGGATTTGATTTGTTTGGAATTAGGCATGCTCTCAAGCACTATACTATATATTAGAGCTGTGTATCTCTTAGAGGTCCCCAACTACCTCTGTGCTACAACACTTTACAGTTATTGTTGCCCCTGCTGGTGCTGGACACAAGATGGACTTGACTGGACTGCAGTACTGCGTCCAGCTCTGGGGGCCCCAGTACAGGAGAGACATGGAGCTGTTGGAGAGAGTCCAGAGGAGGGCCACAAAGCTGATCTCAGGGCTGGAGCACCTCTCCCATGAGGACAGGCTGAGAGAGTTGGGATTGTTCAGCCTGGAGAAAAGGCGGCTCCGGGGAGATCTAATTGTGGCCTTCCAGTGCCTGAAGGGGCCTACAGGAAAGCTGGAGAGGGACTGTTTATCAGGGAGTGTAGTGACAGGACAAGGGGTAATGGGTTTAAGCTGAAGGAGGGTCGATTTAGATTAGATGTTAGGAAGAAATTCTTCCCTGTTAGAGTGGTGAGGCACTGGCACAGGTTGCCCCGAGAAGTTGTGGAGGCCCCATCCCTGGAAGTGTTCCAGGCCAGGTTGGATGAGGCTTTGGGCAACGTGGTCTAGTGGAGGGTGTCCCTGCCCATGGCAGGGGGGTTGGAACTAGATAATCTTTGAGGTCCCTTTCAACCCAAACCATTCTATGATTCTATGACTCTATGACTGCCAGACTGCAGACTGAGCAGAGGTGCCTGCACATCTCCAACTTGTCATGGCTCTCCAGACCATTACAGATCATCTCAGAACCTGCTTCCTGCACATTAGATACTGCAGGTTCCAGGGACATGTTTAGTGCCCAGTACTTCCCTTTGAAAGTAGAGACGTGTCATTTCTGCTTGTGAAAAATCTCTGAAATTATTTCAATTTCTGCTGCTCCCAAGTTCAGCAAGACATGATCTTCTCCCCTGAAAGGTATTCACCATAAGGATTCAACTTCCCATCTCTCCTTCTTCACCTTGCACTATCTTCTGCAAGACCTAACTGAGTGCTTAGGAGTGCCTCTGAATATTGAGAGCTGTTTCTTTTTTACTTGGTCTCTCCCATTCGTGCTTACCTTATACATAGTGGAATGTCAAAGCTATCTCACATCCTGATAAATTTTGAGATTTTATGCAAAAAGATGATGATTTCTTCCAACTCTCTGCATAAAGCATACTTTTCCCCAAAATGTGGAAAAATGCATTTTAGATTTTTCAGATGTTTATTCACCAAAGTCTTACGCTTCAGGTGAGGGCCTCCAGTCTAGCAGCCTTCCCCTTTTTTGCATGAAAATTTTCCATGAAATTTCTCCCAAGGATATTTGTAAAGTGCTGTTTTCATATTCTACTCCTCTTTTAGTGTGATTTTTGAACACCCGCACTTCCACTCAGATCTGTTTCTTTATGGGTCAGCCTGCTGTTATCTGACATAAGGTGCAGATAGAAAGATGTTCAGGAAAATGTTTAAAATAAACTTTTACAAATAAACATTGGAAAGTTCTCATCCGTATTCTGTGCCATTCTGAACTATTGGGTTGTACAGTAAAAAGTTCTAAAGAGGGCTGAGATGGATACCCTGACATGTTGGGTCATGGTAGTCTTGGACATGGCGTGTTTCCATTGTCAGGCTGGCAGAAAAGATCTGATGCCTCTGACCCTTGCAAAGATGGAGCTCGGGACTCTATGACCTGAGTTAGATCCATTTGTGGACTCCGTTCTCCCCTTGGATTTACAGTTCATTTGTATGTGTGAGAACATGGAACAATGAAGCTCTGGTAAAGCCTTTTACATAGCAGGCTATGAACCACTGCTTCATCTGATTCTGCCCAACTGGCTGTTAGGTACTTGTGTGGGCAATTTGCTCCTCTAAGAGCCCAGAAGCCTGGAGGTGCTATGTACACAGACCTGGGACAGGGTGTAACTATGTAGGAAGATACACTTAAAAGATAAGCTAGTGACAGAAAATCAACACTGCCCCCCCCCCCCCCCCCCCCCCCGATTATATCTGTTTTTTCTAACTGATGCCATTATTCTCATCTCAATAAGAAAAATCACTTTTGCTGAATTGCTGCCAATTACAGTTAACCATCAGGTAATATTTTAGTCACTGCAACAGTATTCATTCTACCCAGAGCATCTCACTCAACAGTTGCTCAGACTATTATGATGTCTTAATTTATGGCAAGCTTTTCTCTGCCCTCAACCAAATTGTGATTTTTCTTTCCTCTTATCTATGTTAGTTATTATAATGCATTTTGCATTGAAAGATTTTTTCATGTGTGTGTTATTTTTCTTAATTCAACCGAACACACAATCATGCTATCACTTATGAGTATCTTGAATCAAAACTTTTACCAAGCCTCATTGCAGCAATTATGCAAATAAGTGGACTGAACAATTTTAGCATTACAAAATTAGCATACTGTATTTAAGAATAAATAAAAAGTTATAATGGATTTTAAATATTTATGATAAGTTGTTTATCACAGAAAATCAGCATAGCACCAATTTTGTGTGTTATGTCCTCTACTAATTTTCTCTTGGCTTACAGCATGCTGTTCTGACTAAGAGATTTGAGACACGATCTTCAGCCAGTTTAAATTAGAGGAACCCTGCTGATTTTGATGAAGTTCTGTGGATTTGTATCAGCCACAAGCCCGCACCTTTTCTGCAACATGCTGTGAGAAAGCCTGAGAGTGGTCTGGACTTCATGGAATAGGTTGTGCTTATTGTTTGACTGAAATCTCTCTTTTGACTTACACTTCGTCAGGCTGCATTTGGGGATAAATTAGCATTCCACATTTTTTTGTGCTCTAGAGCCATATAGAGAAGTCTCTGCTCAGAGGCTCCATTAAAGTCCTAGCCCTTCTCTGAGCAGGCTTGCTTTAACATGCCCCCTGACTCTTTCTCAGGCCTTTGCTCTGTTACACTGGGAGAAGACCCACCAAACAAACCTTCCTTGCAACCACACCAAGGCCTTCAGTTATTGCTTAAAGAAATCACATCTGAGATTTTTAAAAAATGTTAATTTGCAATGATTAGCCTTCAACCTCTGGCTCTTGGATCAGGCCCTCCAAACACCACTCAAACAGCTGTTCAGCATGTCCTTGGAAGGCATTTTCAGGTGACCTCATCCTGGAGGTCACTATACACTCTTTGCTTGCCATTCCAGTCACTGCTTAGAAAAAGCAGATGAGGTTGTCAGTTGCTGTGAGGCATGGCTGTGATACGGGCTAGACAGGTAAACACAATCTGCCCCATTCAGGATGTATGCAACTAATGTCTACCTTGATTAACTTTAAACCTAAATTACTAGATAGAGGAGAATAATAGTGTTCCTGTACTTGCACTGCATATTTCTGAATAATTTTGAATTCTCCACTTTAAGTGAATGGGTCAGAGGGAAAATCAGTGGTACAGTCAGAGCTAGAAATTATATGAAAGGCAAGTGTCCTCCAGATTTTGCTGCTCTTAAGAGAGTCTAGATAATTTCTTCCAGAAAGAAGCAGCTATGACTTTTTCCCTCCTCACATTTGACAATCTTTTCTGCATCTCAGAAGAAGTCCATAGGAGCTCTTGGGAGTGTTTTCCCCTGAAATCTTGGATTGGGTGCTCTGCCCCCCATGACTGTTTTCTGTTTCTCCTTGTGCTCCATTAGTGCCTAAACAGACTATGAAGTCAGAGCTTACTTGGAAAGCAATGGTTTTTAGTTAAACGTAAAAAATGGCCTCAAGATGCAATACAGAAAGCAACAGGATGGGACTCAGGAGCCCAGTTTGATGGGAGCATGGAGACCCGTCTTTACGCCTTGTGCTCCCCTTATGCAGTAGGGAACATAATACTTATTGTGTGTAAGTGTGGTGGATCAGCCCCAGATGAAACCATGGGAAGCTTCAAACAGGGCTTTGTGTCAAGTCTTTCTTAGGAAATTTTCTGGAAAACACTTGGTGATAAACATTGCCCTTCTCTCCCTCTCTGGCTCTTGCTTTGGATATTTCAACCCTTGGCTCTGAACCTTGTTTCTAGTCAATTAGCTGGTTTTATAGTTTTCAATTCAGGCTAATATTTATAAACAACCCTGCTCACTTCCTCTTTAGACTTCAGATAATTAAATTTTGAGCAGGACAGCTCAGCTTGGATCCCTAGAGAGGGTGATGTTGTTCATGATGGAGCCTCAGGAGAGGAATGGTCATAGAAGGAGCCACTGAATTATACAGAGATTGAGAAGGTTGTTGCCAATGTAATTCCACACCTCTGTGTATCCTGATAATCACGGACCTAACTGACAGGAAATGGCTCTGCACTGCCTGCTGGTCTAATAGATCCATACGTCTGTTATAGCCAATTTATTTGTTATATGCCTGTGGGCTGAACAGTAACGGAGTCTGACAAAATGTTATAAAACAAAGCTTTAATGAGGCAATAGAAAGATGAGCAACAATGCACCCATACAGCAGCAGCAGACAATTGGTTAGGAAAGCCAAAGCCCTGATAGAAATTAGTCTGGCCAGGGATGTCAAGAACAACACGAAAAGCTTCTATAGATATGTCAGTGATAAAAGGAGGACGAGGGAAAATGTGGGTCCCCTCCAGAATGAAACGGGAGACCTGGTTACCCAGGATGTGGAGAAGGCTGAGGTACTCAACGACTTCTTTGCCTCAGTCTGCACTGGCAAATGCTTGAGCCACACTGCCCAGGCCACGGAAGGCAGGGACTGGGAGAATGCAGAACCGCCCACTGTAGGAGAAGATCAGGTTTGAGAATATCTAAGGAACCTGACGATGCACACGTCCATGGGACCTGAGGAGTTGTATCCGTGGGTCCTGAGGGAACTGGCAGATGAAGTGGCCAGGCCACTTGCCATCATATTTGAGAAGTCCTGGCAGTCCGGCGAAGTTCCTGCCAACTGGAAGAGAGGGAACATAACCCCCATTTTTAAGAAGGGTAAAAAGAAAGACCCAGGGAACTACAGGCCAGTCAGTCTCACCTCCGTGCCTGGCAAGATTATGGAGCAGAACCTCCTGGAGACTATGCTCAGGCACATGGAAAATAAGGAGGTGATTGGTGACAGCCAACATGGCTTCACTAAGGGCAAATCATGCCTGACAAATTTGGTGGCCTTCTATGATGGGGTTACAGCGTCAGTGGATAAGGGAAGGGCAGCTGACGTCATCTACCTGGACTTGTGCAAGGCATTTGACACTGTCCCGTACGACATCCTTGTGTCTAAATTGGAGAGACATGGATTCGATGGATGGACCACTCGGTGGATAAGGAATTGGCTGGATGGTTGTACTCAAAGAGTTGTGGTCAACGGCTCAATGTCCAAGTGGAAAACACTGACAAGTGGCATTCCTCAGGGGTCGGTACTGGGACAGGCACTGTTCAATATCTTTGTTGGTGACATGGACAGTGGGATCAAGTGGACCCTCAGCAAGTTTGCACGTGGGTCGGCGTAATCCCAAGCACGACTATAGGCTGGGCAGGGAATGGATTGGAAGCAGCCCCGAGGAGAAGGACTTGGAGCTATTGTTTGATGAGAAGCTCATCATGAGCCGGCAGTGTGCGCTTGCAGCCCAGAAAGCCAACCGTGTCCTGGGCTGCATCAAAAGAGGTGTGACCAGCAGGTCGGGGAGGTGATCCTGCCCCTCTACTCCACTCTGGTGAGACCCCACCTGAAGTACTGCGTCCAGCTCTGGGGCCCAGTACAGGAGAGACATGGAGCTGTTGGAGCAAGTCCAGAGGAGGGCCACGAAGCTGATCAGAGGGCTGGATCACCTCTCCCATGAGGACAGGCTGAGAGAGTTGGGATTGTTCTGCCTGGAGAGGAGAAGGCTCGGAGCACATCTAGTTGCGGCCTTCCAGTACCTGAAGGGGCCTACAGGAAAGCTGGAGAGGGACTGTTTATGAGGGAGTGTAGTGACAGGACAAAGGGGAATGGGTTTAAGCTGAAGAAGGGTCGATTTAGATTAGATGTTAGAAAGAAATTCTTTACTGTGAGGGTGGTGAGGTACTGGAACAGGTTGCCCCGAGAGGTTGTGGAGGCCCCATCCCTGGAAGTGTTTAAGACCAGGTTGGATGAGGCTTTGGGCAACGTGGTCTAGTGGAGGGTGTCCCTGCCCACAGCAGGGGGGGTTGGAACTAGATGGTCCCTTCCAACCCAAACCATTCTATGATTCTATGATTCTATTGTGCAGATGCCTTTTGAATGCACGTAAGAGTTGTGCCACTCCCTGGATCCATTGATGGCAGCGTGATTTGAGAGAATTGTATCTTACGTGGAAGGTGGGCATCATCTTGCCTATGATGCCAATGTTGGTCACTGGCAAATGTCAACACCTATTAATCTTAAGAGAGAATCTTCAGAGTGGAGTCTTAGAGACTGTACATCTGTCATTTTATTTTTATCTCTACAGTGTTCAAAAATTAGATTTTAATATTGCAGAGAGGTGCAAGGCTGTATTTAATTTTTCGGTCTTTCATGGTGGTGTGATTCACTGGGGAGTGGGGCAGAATCATGGTTTACACAGAAATCCACAGAGCTGGACTTTGGTCCCAGACAGATAGATTTCTGTTTGAAATTGTTAATTATTTGTTGGGTTAAAAGGAAAGCCTCCTATCATTTCTGGGAGCTTAACGTGAGCTACTTAACTAAGAATGCCTTCATTTTTTTATTCATATTCCTGAAAAAATACTATAAAAAAAGACATAAGGTTATCATCAGACTGCTGGAGAGGAACAAGTGCTACACACCATTTAAACCAAGGAAAATATCTTGGTAATGTTCAAATGATTTTATGCACATATATACTGACAGCATCTTTGTCTATACACTTAGCAGCCTGGGCTTATAGAGCTAAAGTTTCAGTTACAAGTGCAACCCTCTTTTAACATTACTCATGATTATCTCAGACAAAAAAAAAAATATCTTTCAGCTTCATCATTCATCTCAGCCATAAAGGATTATCTTTTCTTATTATTATTTTCTTTCAATTTTTTTTTTTTTTTTTTTTTTTTTTTTTTTTTTTTTTTTTAGGCTTTAGCAAAAGTGGTTTGTCCATTTTTGAGCTATGGACATAGGAAAAAAAAATAGACTTTTCCCACAGGTCATGTATTAAAATGTTAACCTTGTATAATTGATAAGTGACAGACACTAGAAACTTGGTTTGTGGGACAGAAAGTCAGAGCTGAAGTTCAAGAAGACTGATTAAATTTTCCACAGAGTTGGGGTGTCCGGAATGCAGGTAATCATAGATGTATTCTATGATGTATTTTATTTCAGTGGAAAAATTGCTGCATACTGCAAAACTTATTTCTGGTTGTTCCACAGCAGCTTCGGACCATGCAATAACCACTCTGGCTTAGAAACAACTATTTTTTTTTCAGAAACACATTTGTTCTATATTTTCACTGTCTGACAAAGACAAATTCTAGGAATTATATGTAACATTAAAATTACACTTTTCAGAGTTAGTAAATTTGGAAGGATTAATAAAAATCCCAATACTTTTACTCTATGATATAAATAAGCTCTTTTCTAAGATTTTTTTTCTCCACCATTATTATATATGGTCTTCAGTATATCAATGTCTGCATTTTCAAAATCTGTACATTTTTCTATCTGCACTGCTGTTGATGAAAGTAGTGAACGTTGGGTGAAGGGGGGAAATCAGTTGCATAGCCAGTGAAATCTTTACCCACAATATGTCCACAGTAGACTGGCAAAACCAAATCTTACTACTTGGAAAGGACATCAGACTAAACATCATGTCAAATGTATCGATGTCATTGTGCGTTAAGAAATGCTATGATGGTGACATGGACCCTATTTAGAAGAATAACAAGCCTGACAATACTGTTATACAAACTATCCAAAACATGGAATTAATTTCTCTCTCAGAGAAGACTAGAAAATGAGACTCAGAGGTATGGAGCACATATATGGTTATTTAGTTCTGATTTCTCACCACAACTTAAAAAAAGTTGACTAGAAATTAGGGGAAATCTCTGGATCCTCTAACTTCTACAGATGTACAGTCCTTTCTAATGTGTTGTCCAATACATGGGCTATGAATTAATGTAAAGTCAAGTGGAAAAAAATGGCATGCATACATATATTAAATGTTGTACTCTTTGAAACGAGAGGGCAGCAACAAGAGTGAGAAGCAAAATGGTTTTTTTGACAGAAGCTATACTGTTTTTCAGCCTGATCAGTCAGACAGGATTTGGATTTCATACCGCTGCTCTTTTAAGGTGAAAATGGCCATCATCCAAAGAAACTAGAAAAAGTGGAAAGTGTTTCTTGTGGTTTAAACTCTGTGTAAAAATCTGTCTCAACCATCCTAATCGCATCCTGCAACTGAGCTTTCTGAAAGCAAACTGTGGGCATCAGAGAGACTGTAGATTGGAGATAGTATGTCACAACATGCTAGAATAGCACTCTGTAGGCAGAGACATCCTATCATTGTTCACTTCCCTTCTATCATTGCCCTGTATTCCAATAATATCTAGCATGTTTACACGATGACCTATGGCAGCAATAACTTACTTCACTGAAGTTTCTACAGCGTATCCCTGTCTTTGGGACCCCTTTTTGGGTCTAGTAGCTATGATGAGATAGCAGAACACCACATAGTAAGGATAGGGTTTTGATGAACTTGCTTTAAGCCTCCAGAGTCAGCTCAGCACCCTGATACTTCACTGCATGGTAGTGGGGCCTTCAGCATCACCAATAGTCACAGCAGTTGCCACTGCCTCTCCTGGATGCAGCTCTTTACCTGCCATGCAGCTCAGCTTTTCTGTCCTCTGATGAGTGCTGACAGGCATGTTGGGAAACCTCAGAATCATAGTTTGCAGGTTCACAATATGGTGTGTCAGGTAGATGGACAGATATCCCAAAACATTAGATCACATCTAGCACAAGATGGATTAAGATAAAAAAAAAAGTGCATTCTTTCAGCCCTTAGGAGTGCCCTTTCTCATAAGAGTACTTTAAGTCTTTCAGTAAGACCCCTCTGAGGGCTCATGTGGAATAGACCTTCCTACTCGGTTGGGAGTGGCTCAACACCAGCCTTGAAATTTCAGACTTGCAGTAACAGGGCAAGAGCAGTAGAGCACCAGGGAACTGCAGGTCCATGGCTCATGGCTCCACCTCTCACCTACCATAGGTCAAATGTGGGAATGAATAGAATGGTCACCCTGTCTGGGTGCTTCCAGTGAATTTTGAAAATGAGATGAATCAACTTGGCTGGGAAAGGACAGAGTAAACTGCCAGATAGTGATAGTGGAGCTATTACGGAAATACAACTGCCTATTGTAGAAGACATTGCTTGGATACATATTAAGACTTCTGGGACTCTTTCCTATGGATATTGTAATTAAAAGCCTGCCTGAGTAGCTGAATTCTTGTTAGGCATTGCACAGCTAAAGAGAGATAGATGATTAGATTTAAGCCTCTGAGATAAACTCAAGAGTCTTCTCAATTCCTTTTTGCTCTCTGGCAGCTAACCCACTTGCTCTGCTAATCTGGGTACTGTAACAAACAGATAACACACTGCCCTACAGTATGATCTGCTAGGGGTGTGGGAGTGCAGGAGAGGGTTTTGTTGCTATTTTATTTCTCTTCTGGAACTCATTTTATTTCTTAGGCTTCTCTGGCAAAATCTGATTGTATATTTCACAAATTACCATGCTTACGCAGAATCTATCTCTAATATTTTCTTTGTCACTGTCTTCTTTGCTTGTTTATAGAAAAGTAGAGGGCACAAAGGAAAGAAAAACAGCAAGAGGTATCAAAGTCCTTGGACAGACAAGATAGAAACATAGCTCATTAGTTACTTCCACATCCAAGCGGTTGTGCCAAGACAACATGATGTAGCCTCTCAAATGCATGTTAATAGAGCCCCATACTCACTACATATGACACTGAAAGAAAGAGGGTATGACAGTCAAGCTGGCACTTTCATATTTTCAGTGGAGTAGCTTGATGTGTAAATTCCTCGGCAAGTTACATTGCCTCACCCTCCTCTAACCTCCACTACAAATTTATTCGGAAGGAGATGCTGGCTAAAGCATCATCATCTTAATTTCTTTTGCCATCAAAGCAACCTCCAGAAGTCAAACCAAACAAACCAGAAAAACCCATCGGTATCTAAAAAATCAGTGGCATGATTATATTGCCAACGCTCTGATCCATTTGACATTTAGATACATTTATGGTATTAGTACCCACAAGTCTATGGCAGACTTCTTGCAAAGTAGTGATGCCATAAAGTGTTGGGAAGAATGCTGTGCCTGACATACTCACAAGAGCAGAGCCCTGTGGACCTATGGATGGTACAGATGTGCAGGTTGATGAAGACCTGCTGTCCTTGAGGCCTGTGACCTTGCTTTGAAGGTGCTGGTTTTTTCACAGTCCAGGGAAACTAAAAGCTCCCTGCAACTTCCTCTTAGGAAGCCAATCACATTGGACAAGCAAATGGACTTGCCAACCTGGCTGCAGTGCAGTGACAGTCTTCTCATTGTTCTCAGAGGAAACAATCAAACAGCCGTAGATATTTCAGTAGCCGAATCAGTGCAAATACCTTTTATTTGTTTGTTTAAAACTATCCTAATTTAAAAGCAGCTTAAATGGTACATATCCAACCAGGCAGTGCTGTTTTTATGCATGAGAAACAGGTAACTGCCTGGTGGAGAAAACTGAGCAAGTGGTGTGCTTTTCAGCCACAAAACTATCAGCACTGAACCTTAAGGTATGCACATTCACAACATTAAAGACCCACATACTATCCTAAACTGATAAAGATATAAAGTGCCACTTGTGGCTACAGTTCTGTGCACTGAAGTAGGATAGTGCTGGGCAATGAGAGGAGAAATCAGTAATAAGTGAATCTCATAAGGGCTGTTCAGGTAAATAAAGATGATATTACACTGATTCAATCATAACATTGTGAAAAACAGCCTTTCTTGGATTTTTTTTCTTTTTAATTTCTTTTATTCTGTTGCTACCTGGCTTAAACATGGAAAAATGTCAAGATTATTTGAAGGCTTTTCTATCTGTATCCAATCCTTTCTAAAATCTATCCAGAGTTTATTCCAAATGACTATAGTGTACAGGAACCTAATCATTCTGGTACTAAGAATGAGATGAAGACTTCTAGATTGTGGGTGTTACACACAGTCAAAGCTTTAGAAATATTTTGAGCTGAAATTTCTGGCCAGCCCTTTTTGTAAGTGAGATCCATATATGCACATGTTATTGTCAGACTCAATTTATAGCACTCACAGTTTCCATGAGTGCTTGAATTTAATTTCAAAATTTGATATTGTCTGTTAACATTTAAAATGCTGTGTACAAACATTAGTTCTAGGCAGCAACTAAATCTTGCAGTTGGAATTATACTCAAGCCACGTATACTGTGTGTACTTACATTTGACATTCATTCAATTGAATTTCTAGCTGAATGGAGACAAATGAACTTTTTCTTGTAGTCAATGGTGTCATAATGTCCCGAAGAGAGGCTTGTGGAGTTTTGGTCTGTGTTCCCTATGCTAGTTATGCATTCATGGCACAACATGTACAGGCTTCAAAGGCATATGTGGTGAATCTGTAATAACAATTTTATTAAATTTACTAATGCTTGCCACAACCAGCTCTTACTAATGCAAGAGAGCAAGTGGGAGTTCTACATGCCATGTGCTCATTATTTAATAAGCAGGTTGAACAGTACACAGACTCTGAATATTAATGAATTTCTAAATATAAAGATCACATTCTTTTGAAATACTACATACAGACACAATAATGCCAAGGATAAAACTGCAAAAAGTTGCAGAAAGGGATCGGCATGACAGGAGCTGTAACCATTATTGGCAGAGGGTGATTTGCACTGGGTGATGGGAGGGTACCAAAGTACGTACCAGCAGGAAACAGAAAGCAAGAGTTTGGCTCACACAAATGAGTACTATAGAAAGGAGTGTTTGGGATGAAGGAAGGATAGTGGTGGGAGCCATAGCAATGACATAGATTAACACTGCATATGAAACTCACAAAGAGCTGAAAAGTGGTGCATAGCTGCTTCTCTCCTAAATCATATAGAGCGGGTGAGTGAGGTACAGTCATTGTCAAATGCCTTGTCACATGTTACAGCATCCTGAGAGGTGCTAAAGTATTCTTTTCTGTATGCATCAGCTAGGATGGTGCATTCAGGGTGCAATGCAATGCTCTTCTCATCAAAAGTCAGTGCATACTCATTAAAAAAAACCCCCAAAAACCAAACCAAACAAAACACAAAAAACCCCAAAAACCACCAAGAAAAAGACTAGTGATCTTTCAAAAGGGAAGCTGATTTCCTGAGTCAGTGAATTACAGGCATTTCACTGAAGCCAAAGAAGTGTAAAAATTAAATTAAGGCAAGTTAGTCCTGTATAAAAGCAATATGGATGGGCTTGAGTGGTTTTGGTAGGCTCTTTCTAGAAGAGGATTTTTCACATGGCCTGTCATGAGGAAAGCCAGCCACACATCTAGGAGAGAAGACAATTCTGTTAAGAGCTCAGAGGAACTCTAGAGATAAGGACTGTTAGTGCCTTCATTTGATGTAGACTATGCTTATACCTAAAAATGTACAAATAAGAGAATTATTGCCTCATAATTTTCCTGTAAAGTTCATTCAGGGAGGACACAGCAACAATGAAATCTATCAAACACAGGAAAAGATGTGAATTATGAAACAAAGCACCAACAAAGAAGAACCTCCTGCATAACTGTGTTTCAGTTCTGGAAAAGAAAGGCCTGGCTGTGTTTGAGATGTCTTCAGAAGGATGCCAGCTGTCAGTTAAGAAATCCAACGTACTGCTTCCTTAACATGGATTTAAGCAGTACCAGAGAACTGTTGCAGTATTGCAGTAGCAGACAGTACTGTTTCTGTACTGTGTATCCATAAGCCCTTGATGCTTCTGGAAGAACAGTGTGCATAATCTCAAGCAGCGGAGCAGGGTGAATATTTGCAGGCGATAGCAGCTTTAACTGTGTTAGCTGTGTGCTGGATACAGGGCCTGTGATGTCTCTTTTGTTTCTGTTGTTTCTAACTGAGGAGTCAAATAATTCTTTTCATTCATCTGGCATAATAACCCCACCAGCTTCGAAGAGATTTGTGATGCACATAGACCAAAGATGGATGCAGTTACTTGGCAACCTCCCACATGCTCCTAGCAGCGACAGGACACATTCTTTACAATCCCTGAAAAGTGAAGCCCTTGTTCTGGGCCACAGAACACTTCGCTTTGGTTATTCTCACTCCAGTTGGCCTTTGTGCTCCAACTTTCTCTGGGCCTCTGTGTGTAAAATTATGTCTTTCACAGGCCTGTGTGGCATTTTTGAGAACAACATCTTTGTCCTTTACCTTCATGGAAATGCAGAGCCACAACTCCTTTCTCTTGGCCCAAAGGTATCACTTCTCAGAAGTCCATCCCTACAGAGATTATTGAGCCAGTAATTCTCTCTTCAGTGCACAAAGAATTTTTACAAGAGTTTTTTAAAGAGTGTTAGCCTTAACTGGCTGCCATGAGAAATACACATATCGTAGATACAAAAGGTGAACTCTTATTTGGCTTCATAGACCTCCTGGAGCTCCCGTTGCATCACAGGCTTCAGAATATCTGGATGGCCCTGGAAAAGGACTGCCCAGATGTCGCCCTGGAGGTCACCCACAGGAGCCCTGGGCACTGGCCCTGCAGTCCTCTGCTTAGCTGGGAACAGTGTGTGCTCTGGAAGTTGGTGGGGATGCCATGGGGGCATGAGGGCTGTGGGCATCTGGGTGTCTGGCAGCTCTTCCTGACTGGCTGCCAGCAGCTGATGTCTCTGTGCCAGGCATGTTAGTGTACTCTAAAGTCTTCCACTCGCATTGAGAACTTGATGGGCTGGACAGGGTCCCCGCAGAGGGGCAGTCTGGTTTCCTGCGGGCTGTAACAAGCATGCCCTGCAGTGCCCGGCTGCCTGAACGAGGCAGAGCCAGGGAAACAGGTGCCATCTCTGGGGACAGGCGAAAGCTGCCCCAAAGCACCACCCAGCACCAGCCAAAGCCTCATGTGGCTCTCTGGGCCTAATGCACATACTGAGCAGGAGTCCAGGCTGTGCCAGACTCTGCTGGTGCCTGAGGATGAGCGTCAAGTGTGGTGCAGTCACAGTTCATTGCTTGGGTCCATTGCAATGGTCCATGTCACTGGTGCTCGCCCTGGCAGGTCTCTGGCTGCACCAGCACTCATGCCTCTGCACACTCCTCTGGGGCCTCCTGCAATGACCCTTTCCACTCCTTCCCTTAATTTTTTGTCCTTTGCTCTGTATTGGTGTTTTACACTAGTCACCAAGGACTTGACTGTGTTGTCCCAGAGCCCCATTAGGTCACTGGTGTCTTCTTCCTCTTGATAAGGGATATTGCTGTTAGAAATCACTCTGTAGCTGCCTTGGGTTCTCTAGACTGTTGTCTGTGCCCCCTTAGCGGCCCAGCCCACAGGGTGGTTCCTATGGCTGAAACCAGACATTGGAGAGAAACCAGAGCAGAGCAGAAGTGTCAGTACCTGGACAGAAAGGGACTGGCTGACTGCTGAGGACATGTCCATCTCCAAAGCAGAGAAAAGTTGTTTCCCTGCATGGAGGTGGATGTGCCTCCTCTTTGGCAATGATGACCAGCAAAGGAAGGGGTAGACAGCTGGGAAAGGGCTGGCAGTGTGTCAGGGACCAGTTAAAGGCCTCTGGATCAGCAGCTCCTCAGCACCCAGATCCCATCTCCCCACGCTTGCCTGGGGACAAGGCACTGGGATGAATCTTTACACTTGATGGTTCTGGGACTGAATAGGGACACCACATGCTGAACTTACCAGTCAAACACTGGTTGGAAAGTATGGGGAAAGGGCAGGATGGGAAATGACACTGACATAGCAAGTGCTATCCTAGTTGGGGGACAGTAGATTTATATATGCAGGAAATGCAACCTCATTAAAATATTAAAAAACCCCCTTCTTTTCTTTATATTCAATATACTCACTGGAAAGCTATGCACATTTCCAAAACTATAGCAGAGGACTGGAATGACAGCCTCAAAGTTTTACCTTAAAAAACATAAGTGAAATGCTAATGGATTTTCATCTTTCTTTTTGTTTTTCTTTTTCTTAATTTTTTTAAAGGAAAGTATTTTATTTTATTGCCTCAACAGAAGAAATTCATAACCTCGTTTCTGATAAGACAATTGAAACATAGAAAACAATTACAATAATGTGCTTTTGAGCTTTTATTTCTTCATTTAAGCAACTCACAGTTTGGAAGGACATCAGACAATAAGGCTGTAGCAGAACAGCGCTACAGTTAAAATTGATTTCTATGGAAAAAAATTACAATAGCTGTTGAAAATCCAGGAAGGGTTCATCTTTTTATCAGAACAGACTGCATTTTAAGAAAGTATTTGTAACAAAATGAGGTGGTTTGTAGCTTTCCTTTTTGAATAAGAAAAGAGGAGAATCCTTGGGTTAAGACAGGATCTGGAGGGAGCATTTTATCACACTGAGAAAATAATTTTCCCATCAACAAGTACATCTCTCATCCATTTTTCCAGCTTTTCATTCTTACACCATAAAGCCCACAAGAGCAAAAGGCTTGTGGGTTTTTTAGGGCATACTCTCCTCCTGCTTGCAGCGGTTTGGGTTTCTGCTTCAGCGTTAAGCCTTAATGCTGATGTCTTGCATGCCTTTTTGTGTGCATCCCCTAAGATGGCATGCACATTCAGTAAGTACACCTTCAGTTCTCATTGACTTGAACACACACCTTCCAGTGTCTTGAGTTGATGGTGGTCTTGAATGGCAAAATGGATATACGCTGGTTAATCTCGTTCTCAAGGACCAGTTGTTCTAGTCATGCCAGATAAGCCTGCACCTCAGACATAGTTCCCAGTGACTGCTGGATGTGAGGCAATAACTGGCCATTAACCATCAAATGTGCTTCACTGACATTCACAGCAAATTCTTCTGGCTTCAGTGCTAAAGCAGCAGCTGGGAATGGGGCAGTTCCGCGTGTTTGGCTCATGTATAAGCAAAACAATCTTGATTAAAAGATGAAGATGTGTTTGGCCATGATTCAGCATTGTGGCAAATAGAATAAACAGGGTGTCAGGACAAATTCCCTACCATAAACATTGGCAGCAGAAATTTGAAAAGTGGATACTTGTTTACTTTACCTATTAAAGAGTTGCAGAACCTGTGGGAATACTAGCTTTCTTTCAGTAGACTTTGATTAGAGAGTAGAGAAACTTGGACCTATTTTTGGTAGTCTTGTAGAAGGATCATGTGGAAATGTTTTTGTAGTAGTAGTAGTCTGAGTGCTTGGTGTGACACTTAACAACCTGACAACTGATGTGTGGTTTGCACTAATTTTGGCATCTGTCATCTATAATCAAAGGCAAAGAGACAAATCTTCATAGATTCTTTAGGAGATGAATCATGTTTTTCAAGCATTGCAAAACCACCAATTAAATGAAGTATTAAGAGGTCTTTTCATGCAGTAAACTACTGAACTGCAAAAAAGACAGTCTAGTTGGTGTTCATCTTTCATGACAATTTTCTTTCATATACTGCCACTGCTTTGCAAGAGCATCTGTTCTATAGCTGTTGGAAATGCTGACTACAGAGCAAACCACTGCTGTCACCACATTGCCATCATCTTCTGGAGCACTTTGGGCAGCAGGGGTTGCATTTCTTAAAAAAGGGTTTTCTTTGATAACAATGCCTATTACTGCATACCAATCTACATACAAAATTATTCCTCATGTAGGGATGGCGGAACTGTAACTCCTTGGCTTTTTAATCCTTAGGAAAATGACAGAATCTTTCTTTTGAAAAGTAACTATTGTTATTGTATTATTTAGAGAGTTAGAGGCCCAGGGGTTTTGATTACAGTTCAGAAATCCTGAGTTCCAGCATTCTGCTTGTGTTACTAGCCAACAGCTATGCCTTCCCCAAGTCAGCCAATGGCCATCTAGTATCCTTTAGCAAAGCGTGACAGCCTGCCAAACTCATGAAAGCCAAAACAAGATTTCATCAGGCCCATTAAAATGCAAGCTTTTGTATAAGTCAGAGGGCTGTATTGTCTCTGACCCCTTTGAATGGCATGCCTATTCTATGTAAAAGAAAAGTATTATCTGCAGTGCATCAGAACTGATGCACTGCACAGATGCACCAAAGGTTGGTAGCTTTTTAAGATGAGATGTTATTTGGTTTCAGTGATAGTAATACTTTTCATAATGGATGCAATCTGTTAGTCTTCGTACATACAGCAAAGAGCTCTCATAACAAAAGTAATAGATTAAATTTATTATCATTGTCTTCCTATAATAAAATAAGTGTGCTCTCCATCACTTGTGCTTTTGAGTTATATAAATAGCAAAGTTATTGGAAAATAGCTCAGAAAAATATAACTTCCACTTAGGGACTGATGAGGTAAATAAGATCTTCCAGCTGGTGATTACAGATTTAACTAGCTGAATGTATCCCCTAGCTATTAATTAATAAATCAGCTCCTGCAAACCCAAATAACTTCAAAATTACTTAGACAAGGTGCTAAGTACAAGTGTCATATAACTTTTTATGCAAGTTTTAATTTCTTTTCTTCTCTGCTATCCAATCCTGTATTTTATTAACTTCTGTCTGTATTGCATTTCCCCTCAGTTACTAAGGTTGAAACTTACCCTTCCAAGAACAGAGAAAAAATAAGGCTTTCCATGGGAAATCTCCTATATCTAGGAAAGAAAGAATTTAGACCAAATCTCCCAGTCTGCTGCCAAGTCTGTAGACAGCAAGGTGAGGTCCTTTGCAATAACTCTGTGTTTCTTAATCCAGTAGTTTCAGAATTATTGGTGCTTTCCCAGCATGAATTAGCAGCCTCTCCCCCAGTCCAGATAGTATAGGAGACAAATAAAGCCCTTTTTTATACCATGTCATCTACAGGTAAGTGTGGGAAGGTTTTATGATGCAGAAAATTCACTGTGAGCATTCCCCCATGTGAGAATAACTCAGTCTCTGTGAATTGAATTTATTAATTGGTAAATAGTGTGATTTCCCATTGCCTGCTACCTTTTTCAAATACAAAAATGTTAAATCCAAGCATTTCTTAAAATAAACTTTGGATGCCAAAATTTGTTTATTTAAAGGTTATTGTGGTATCCAATATAGGGCTACTAACTGTGAAACAAATAATCTCAAAAGTATAAATATTCTCAAAAATTTATGAAAGTGACTAGTGTGCTCTAGAAAAGTTTGGATGCTTTTTAAAAGCTGAAGTGGTGTTTGTCTGTTAAGAGTTATCTATATATATTACAATTGTTAACATAAAGAGTAGCTATGGAGAACACAATTTTTTTTTTTGTTTAGATCTTGGCCTTAATGTGGATTATTTTAATGATTTTGTCAGTGATTGCCTGGTGTGATGGTGTTTTTCTCTACTCAGTTATGATGGAGAAAACTAGTAGTTGCTTCTACTATAAAAACTAGAAATTGCACATTAGATCCTGTGACATAGGAACAGGTTCTGCCGCTTGAGATAGTGTCAGGTAGTCTAAAAAAGTAGCATGACTTGCATAAAAGAAATCTAAAGCTTAAGGTAAAGGAATCTTTTGAGGAAACAAACGCAATGTTCTTTACAAACTCAATGTTTTCAATGGAGTGTTAGGAGCAATGGCTCTTTTTTTGTGTCTTACTGAAGGCAGTACTGCAGTACGGTGCAGACTGTTAAGCAGATTACCAAACTAAAGGAAAATAGAAGAACATGAAAATAAAGCAGATTCTTAACATAGTCTATAGTTAAATTTAGCCCACAGATTCATTTCATTCTGCTGCAGAGGAGGGTACAGTGGTGCAAGTCAGGCAAAACCTTTTAGGAGGTGTCAAATGCAAATGCAGAAGGATAAAACAGATTTCAGGAGGCACAGGAGAGCTCAGAATCAGCCCCTGTCTGTCTCTGCTCCCAGCAGCCCAGCAGGATTTCAACCTACTTCTTCCTTTCCTGAGGTAGCAATAACTTTGTTTTCTCCTTCTAGTGAATAGGACCTGGGTTTAGAGGATAATGGGTTTATGACTGATAAATCTTATTTCAGACGATCACAGAAAGCATAAGCAAAATTCTCTGTTGGCAAAAGTACCTAGCTGTGGGTGAATGGATGTAGCAATAGTTCAGATTCTGACCTGTGCCCTTCTTAAAAGCTGATCTCTGCCCTAGATTTGATGAGTCATGGAAAGCCTCAAGGGTTTGGAATAGCTTTCAAGCTCAACAGAATCTACTTTTCACCACCTAATTTTTCTGGTGCAGTTACAGTGGAGTTTGAACACTGGCGATGTCCTTAGAAACCATATTTCAGATGCAGATTCTCAGTACTGGTTGCCTTCCAAGTGATGCACAGGTGGTGAAATCTATTTTTGCTGTGCTCTCTATGGTGCTGGTATGTTTTTTTCTTCCTTTTTTTCTTCCAGTGTTAGCCTGACTGGTATCCTCACCAATTACCTGTACGCACTATGCAAGTGAAAATGAGGGAACAGGCTGACTGGTACTTTATACGGAGAATAAATCCCAAAACACATCTGAATATCACCTAGGTTTTCCTCTGTGTCTGAGAGTTCCATGCAATGAAGGAGTGAAAGTGAGTAAATGAAAAATACCTGCTAGAGTCTTCTCTTTCTGACTGCAATGCTTTATATTCTCAATTCAAGAGTGGTGGGTCTGAATAAATAACCTGTTGTGAAGACTTGGAACTTAAGAACCTCAAGTCTGGTGCTGAGAAAACTGCATTTTTCTCATCTTAGTTTCTTCCACTACCCCTTGGAAAAAAAAGTGATCAGCTACATTATGGGAAGCAATGTAAATTTTCTTCACTTTTCTCAGTAAATTTTGCCACTCCATGAAATTATTTATTTGGGTTTCATTTTGTATGATACACATCATGACATAAGCCCTAAAGTAACTTTTAAAATGACATTCAGGACAACTGTCTTAACAAACAAAGCACTTCCCCCCCCCCCCCCCCCCCCTCTTTTTCCCCATTATATTAGCATATTTTGCTCAAACATGAAGCAAACTTATGGACAAACCCGACTTGTCATGTGCTTCACGGATCATAACAGCGAGGCTGTTTAATTTGCCATCCATATCCATGATCATATATATTAAAATAAATTACAACACATTTTTTCTGGTTAACCTTGTCACCTTTTAAAAACAATATACATTTAATACTTGAAGTAAGAAAGGAACAAAACAAATATAACTCTTTTTTTGCACACACAAACATATACATATGAACTACATGTGCTTCAAATAGATTTCAGTAAGTGTGACAGTATTTTAATATATATGCACTATGGCATTCCCTCCCCAAACTATGAGAGACTTGCTATCATATGTACTTGCCCAGAAGCCAACTTCCTACTATATGGCTGTAAGCTCACCAGATAAGGGTTGTCATTTACTTCCTACTTATACAGTGTCCAGGGTAATGAAGCCAAAGTGTCATTTGCTTTTAGGTATCAAAATGGCGTAAATGAATTCTTTAAGAAGCAATAATATTTTGTTTTCTGAAAGATCAAAATTATTAGTATGTGTACAAGTTGACTTCCATCTTCACAGCTGCCTTGAAATTTGAACCCATTGTTCTTGGCTTATGTGTGAGGAAATAATGTTGTTGTCTTGCAAATACCACATAGAAATAGGCAGACTTCTTTAAGGTTATAGGTTTTCTTTTTCTTTTGCCTTTTTTTCTTTTCTTCCCATAATCTACGTTTTCATATTCTCCAGCTCAGTTAGCAGTGCTAAATATTAAAGCAATCCAGAATAGAATGTATGCTGCAAGGTGAGAAATAATTAAAACATAAGTTCTGCTTATTTTCTGCTATAGTCGCCTTAGTAGAAAGCTAAAAACTTAGATTCCATTATCAAATTTCTAGTGTAACCAAGGAATAACAGAATGGTGTCAAGGGGATTTCTCCTAATTTATATTGCCTGACTAGAGTGGAAAATCTGTTTTCAGTCTCTTGCTTCAACACTTCTACTTCATGACAATTTTGGTACCAGTCTGAATAATCAAATTATGAGGGGAAAGTCTGCTCTTTTGCACTCTTCTATGAGCTATTTGAATATGAAGGATAAAGTATCCTTAAATTTAATTTGAAATAACATGGAACATTTTCTTGACTATGCCAGGTCTTTCCTTATACTGCTGAAGATATAAATATAGATTTTTATTTCCAGCTGGCCTTATATCCAACCACCTGCTTCTAGTAAAAACAAAACAAAACAAAACAAAAAACTCAGACTCATTCAACCTGCAGATTGCTTTTGGCATGCAGCTATCTCAGTAACAAGAACCACACAGAAATTGGTTTATTTCATTTTCAGGAGGAGGTTTATTCAAGCTTCTTCTCTTCTTCTTCCTTTTTTATTTTTATTTTTGGCTTGAAGAGGGTTTAAGATCCTGCTTTGAGATCTAGATTCCAAAAGCCACGTGAAAATGCAGTGAAATTAAAAAAAATCCAGAGATCTTCATTTGGCATCACAGTTATTTGAAACCGAGAAGGGAAGAAGGCAGAGCTAGGAGACAGACAAAGGGAGTCTGTATCACGGCACCAACTGGCTGTGATTCTTCAAGGCTGCAAAGGGAAATTGAGTTTGTAATTCTTATTACAGGTGATAGGAATAGGGCATCCAAATTGCTTATCTAACTTGAAAAGTGTCATTCATTGTTTCAGTGATTCTCCAGCAATCAGGCTCTTTGCATTTTCCAAAGATGTCCCTCTAACTCCTCCAGGCACAATTAACTTTTAAATTACTGGATGAAAATTTTCTTAGTTCTTCTTTCCTAGTTCTTTTTCGCACAAAGAGCAATCACCTAGGGTACTGAAAACAAGGTCAGAAAGTATGTATCCAGTGTTTTCCCACGTGTTGTCTTATGGCAAAACTACAGATCAGCTGCAGCAGACTGCAATTTCTAAGATACTGCAGCTGTGCTCGTTTTTTTATTTGAGAAGACCAGAGTTATGGTTCAGGGAGGAGGGAGAGTTGACCATGTGCTCCTTTCCCTGCTACTCCACATCAAGCCACATTAAGCCACATTGTCAGCTGAGAGGGTGGGAACGGACAGCATAGTCATCATGCTAACCCCAGGTACACTAGGATCATTCAGGAGAAAAAAGATAATTAGTAAACTGGCTAGAATAAGCCTCTCCTTCCTCGCTTCTTGTTGGATGTTTCATTGCTGGGGATGGAGGTGGAACAGACTGTGGCTTATTGACACAAATGTTGCCCTCTCTGAAGAAAAATGAGTAAGGATGGCCCATTTTATTGATGGTTAATGGACCCTTTTTTCATGGAATGCAGTAGCAAATGAGGCAAAATAACTATATGACTGCAGTTACTTGGCTGTCTTTGCTAGACGCTGTCCTTGGGCAGCCAGAAGCTGATTGTTCTTCTGGACTTTCAGCCAATGCTTTGACTTTTTATAGGTTAAACATGGGCTTCTGGCATTCACTCATACTGAAGTTTTTTCCAGAAAAGTCTAATTTCAAAACCAGATATCTAGGCATGGTGTAGGAATCTATTTGTACTTATCTTTGATGTGATTCAGTCGCAACATGGCCTACATTCCAAAGTTCCTCTACACCAGTTTTTTCTTCTATCACAAGGTTTAGATAAGACTTTCCGTTAAATATTAGTGCTTATTTCTTAGCGTGTCTTATGCTTCAACTACAATTTGTGGTGTTGAGAGTGTAATGTGCCTTTTTTTCTTAATTTTCTTTATGATGGTATAATTGTTGCCATCATAGGTGATGCAATACCATGATGCAAGAAATAAGGAAAAAAGACAGCTGCCATTCATGCAAATAAAAGAAACCTTGAATGGCAGTGTGACAATGACATCAACTTAATGAAAAAAAAACAAACTAAAAAAACCCCAATCTAGTGACATCAGCTTGTATCAACAGCTCTCTAGGGGCTCAGAGTCTCCTGGCTGATTCCAGTTGTATATGGGGCTGTTGACCCTGTTGGCACTGGGACCATGTGTGAATGGGGAAGGAGTGGGGAACAGAGGGTAAAAGCAGTCTCCTAGTCTGAATCTAACTGAGGTGATGTTGTGGACGAACCATTTCTGAGAAGAATGCTGCCAAGTTAATAAGAAAGGAAGAAGGGGGAAAAAAAAAAAAAGAGAACCAGTTCAAAATGTAAAAATAAGGCTGAGGTGGGGCACTGCTTAATCTTAATCCGTGGGTGCCGCTTAGTCTTAATCCATCCTTATATCATTGCAAACTCTTTTCTTAATACATTGCTGCAGTGTCCTCTTTAACTCAATCGTGGGAAGTCAGCACTTGCACACCCATCCATTATGAAAGAAGAGTACTGATCTGTGGAAGTTGATTTCAAACCATATTTGTGGGAGGCTCAGCACTGCTCTTAGAGGATTATTGACAAGGATACTGTGGTACCTGCTTTGTCAAGTTCCTCTGCTGTTTTTGACATTTTCAGTTTTCTCCTTTTCTGCAGAACTATTGTTATGCCTCAGGGTCTTGTTGTATTGACTGCCAGCATGGGGGGCAGGCAGTACAAAAGTCAGAGGTAGGGGAAAAACCTTAATTTGCTCTTTTAGTGGCAGGTATGCACTGTCCACCTGTTTCTGAACATATAAGAGGAGAGCCATGTGGGTCAGATGCCTCCTCAGAGCCCAGTCCTTTTTCTCCCCTGCAGTAAGATAAACTGTGGTGTCTCCTTGATCTCTAGCAGAGAGGAGAAGGGACTCCTTCAAGAGGCAGCCACTCTGTTCTTAAAAGAATTGCTAAAAAGGTATTTATCTAGGTCTGACCCTGACACTGTATTCCTTATTCACCCAAAACAGCCACAGTGAGTGTGTGTCCCACGAATACATATAAATACATAAGACTGTGGAGCAAGATAAAAACTTGTCTCTGAGTCTTCCTATCCTCACTTCTGTTAAGAGATGCCATATGCTTTGCCAAGTTCACAATGAAATAACTAGGCTGTAAAAAGTAGAACATTGCTAGAGGCAGGGAGCAAACACTGATTCTTCAAAACTGAATACTGACTGAACTCAAAGCGATACACACAACACTGACAGCTCTGCAAGATGGTGCTCAGCAAGAGCAAGCAGTGATTTTCATCACCAGCACACATTTCACATAGGTAACTAAGCACATTACTGCTCAGAAATCCTTGCAGTGCACTAAAAATGCCATCACTTTTTAGAGTCATTCTAAGGGGATAGGGGAATTCAGCAATTCATAATTAATCCTAAAAGCACATTTTTCTAGGGGTTTTTTTGATTTTTTTTTTTAATTGTGTCATTTAATATGAAGCAATCATTTGCAACTCTCTAGAATTTAGGAGAATTTTTGCTTCTGACATTGATTTTAACATTTAACATGAAATGACTGCAGGGGCAATAGATTACTAGTTGAAAAAATGACAATTACAAGGGAAAGGCACATGCAAATGTCTTCAATGGGCAGTTCAGAAACACTTTTTTTTTTTTTATCCCCATTTGTTTCTTTAACTGCCCGCATTAAGGTACAGTAGAGTTTTGGACTTCAGTGCGGTGGTTATTATATCAGCAAAAATAATTTCCCTGGTGTTAGAATTTAGTCAGGGGTTATTCCATTTTATTAATGTTCTACAAACTGTCATAGAACAAAGAGGTTTACTCTCAAACATCTCCATAAATCTCCAACTATCTAGTTCAGAGCATAAAAAAAGAAGCAAGAAAACCCAACTCTAAACTTAAACCCAACTAAAGTGAAGAAAATTCTCACAATCCTTGCATGCCCCTTGGTGTGGCGACCTAAAATGGAGCAATGATGCAACCAAAGATCAACCACTAAGAAAAGAGATTCTCAAAACTGCCTAGCCTTGGGTCCTACAGCTATGTTAGGGGTACACCTGGGGAGTGCAGCTGGATTTTACAATTTTGGGCACATTTCCCTTGATAGGAGTGGGAGATTTTTATCCTGCCTAGAAAATCTCTGCCAAAGGTTGTGGATACTAATTTTAGAAGCACCTGCATCCCATTGTAGGTCAGCCTGACTTTGGTTTCAAAGTGCTGAAATCTTATTTTACAATTGGACACAGGGTCTTAAATCACATTAATCTCAATGTTCGGTCTTATAATATTTTCATATTCATTTTAGCTAAAAACTTACATAGTCATTATTATCCTTACTCCAGGTTATGCCAATCATTTATAAATTGTATCTATTATCAACCACTTAGCAACAAACCTATGGCTCATAACTGCTGGAAAATTGCGAGTATCTTCCCATTGCTGATAATTTCAAAATAAGAACAGTGGTATCAACAATAAAGAATAAATTTTCAGTTCTGAGCCATTTGAGATTTTGTTTAGAGGCATAAACAAAAAAAAAGGTTACTTGTACTGAACTAACATTACACTTCTGTCTTCTCTCTGTTAAAAAAGCTTCCTAAAACCTGGAAAAAACTTGCCCCTCTTGCTCTGAGATACTGCCCCTGAAAGAAATATAACCACATAGTTATTAAAATGGCATCCAGAATAGCTAAGTAATCTGTTCTTGGAAATTAGCTTTGCCTTTATATGTTATCTACAAATATACAAGATGAGAATGACAGTGGCTAGAGGTTCATTATATCTGGCAGTATGTTAGCCTTTTTGAGGCTATCATGTTTTAAACATTATTTTAGTATTATAATCCCCATATTATGCATGGACAACCGTAGTTTACTTGGCATTGGAGAAGAGTTCATTCCTAGAAGCAGAGTGTTTGTATGTTTTAATTCACTTGTATAAATAGTAAGATGACCATATTTCCCAAGGAGTACGTAGAATGTATCACATTCTTTCTTTTTGCCCAGTACATATTAACATTTCAACAGTAGCTTTGAAATTAAAATCAGGGCTAACAAAACCAGCTCTCTTCAAGGTAGAACTCAACTCCTCTATGCCAGCAATGTCTAGTGGGTTGCCTTCCCTGGGTGAGATCCAGGGCTATGTTACAGTAAACTGGTCCAGTGTGATATCACAGATATAAAAAATATTCCATTCTGTATCAAAACTAGGCACGTGCCTTATATTTATATGAAGAGAAGATCAACAGAGCTGAGCATTTTTGCTCTCAACTATTCATCTCTGGCCTTCTACATGAGGAGAAAAATATCTTATGTTATTTCTAATTGGTAACTACAAGAGTCTAATTTGGGTTAGATGGTAGTTAAAAGGAGGGTGACATCACACTTGGGTCAGTATTGGTGGATATCTAAAAGCATAACCTCTCATTTGTATTGCTTTAAAATGTACACAGTATTGATGTAGATTAAAAAAAAAACCTACCAATTTTTTGTGGTGTTGAACCAACTAGAAGGGATGATGCAAGGTTTTACCAAATGAGATCTATAGATACAAATTTCACTGTAGAGTATGTTTTAGACAAATGTGTCTTTTTCTTTAAGTATGTAAATCCTACACTGTAGGCTTTTTTTTTTCTTTTTCTTTTTGTAGTGGTAGAAAATGTTGAACAATTGTCCATGAGCATGAGCCAGCGGTTCATTGCTGATATCCCCAGAATGCCAATATTTGCAATGCAAACAGTTAGTACAATTTACCAGTTCTATGAAAGGCCCTGACATATCTGCCTCAAGGTCTGGAGGCTCTGCTGTATAACCACAAATAGTCTTTCCATTTTCATGTAACTTTTTGATACAGTGACAGCTGCATTAAGCTGCTTTTGCCTGGCAATTCCACATGCCAGGCTGGTTTAATTGGTTTTAATGCCACAGAAAAAGCACTGCTAGCAGAATACCATCAAATCATTTTCATATTGAACCTTCGTGGTCCAGCAACCTCCCCTTCAACCACAGCACCATTGTTTTTGCGAGGGACATATTCAAGGTCAATGCTGGTTTTGTGTTTGCCTTTCCCTCGGCTCCACACAAAAAGAAGGAGGAAACAAAATAAAACCACTCCAAGGAATGTGAAACAGCCCATAGCTGTGGACACCAAGATTGTCTTAAGGTCCAGAGAGAAGGTGTTCGCATTAGTTCCATTGGAACTTGTGTCGTTGGAGTCTGTCATATACATCGGGGTTCTGTTGGCGTAAAGGAAACGGTCAGAAGTAAATCCCTTTACCGTAAGAGAGGCTGAATAGGTGTCGTTCCCAGCTGCATTACTTGCAATACAAACATAGATGCCAGTGTCCTGGTCTTGAGCAAATCGGATCTCCAGGGTGCCATCTCCCAGCACAGTGGCTCTTCCATTTGATTTAGTTGTGATCAGCCTCCGGCGTGGGGTAACCCAGGATATGGTAGGCTGCGGATCCCCGTCAGCATTGCACATCAACTGCACTGTCTGCCCTTCCTCCACTACCAGGTATTGCAACTTCTTGTCTTGTATCTTGGGCTTCTTACAGGTGAAGTAAAAGGAAAGAGCTGTACTGTGAAAGTCTTTAAATGATCTCTCTTTGACACTGTCTGGGCCGGCACACATTGGCGGCTGGCCTCCAAACTGCAAAGTGGGTTGCCTCTGTAAAATCCAAAGGAGACGGCAGTCACAGGACAGAGGATTATTGTTAATGCAGAGGACCTCAAGGCTTTTGGAGGAATGGAATACATTCTCTTCTAGGGTTTCTAGCAGGTTTTGGGACACGTTAAGTACACGTAAGAATCGGAGCCCTTGGAAAGCGTGTGGTTCAATGGTACGTAGCTGGGCCCCCACCATGTGGAATTCCTGCAGACGCACTAAATCTGAAAGCATGCCTGCTTCAATGGTGCTGATAGGGTTGTGAGAGAGGTTTAGATTGGTCAGGTAAACCAGATGTTTAAAAGCAGAGTAAGGTACTGCAGACAGGTTGGTGTTGGTGATGGAGAGAGAAGTGAGGTTGAGGCCATACAGACTGTTGGCAGGGAGCATGTCCAGGAGGGGCCAGGAGTCTATCTCTAGATCTTTCAGGCGAAACAGTCTTTTAAAGGCATACGCAGGCAAACCATTAATGATGAGATGTTTCAGACGCAGACTGATGAGGTTGTGGAGATGAGAAAGAGCTTCTGTTGGTACAGCTGTGAGGTTGCATCTCTCCAGGGTGAGCTGCTCCAGGCTAAGCAGTCCGCTAAAGGCCCTGTGTGATATATAAACCAAATCATTGTCCCCTACCTCCAGGGATTTTAGGTTATGCAGATCTTGGAACATGTAGTCCAGCAAAATGACAATCTTGTTTTCACTTATATCGAGCTTTGTTAAGTTTGACAACCCAGTGAACACCCCAAGGGGGACCAGCTTCAGACGGTTTCCTTTCAGCCTCAGGGAGCGCAAGTTGAAGAGATTGTTAAAGGCTCCAGGTTCCACATTGGCGACTACATTGTCACTGAGGTCGATCTCCTCCAGCAAAGGGTATGATGTGAATTCCTCAGGGTTGACGTTCTTCAGTCGGTTCTTGCTGAGGTCCAAGATTTTGGTCTCAATGGGAATGCCCTCTGGGATGGCCATCAGACGCCTTCGGTGACAGCTGACAGACTTGTTCTGTGCTGAGCATTCACAGCGGGCTGGGCAGCCTGTGGTGGGGCTCATGAAAATTAGTAGCATAGCCAGACCCAGGAATGGCTGCCAGCGTGATACAGCTGTGTGATGCATGACTCCACTGATTGGGTCTAACCCTCTGTCACAGGCCTGTGGGGAGGAGGATAGGAAAAGGGAGAAGTTAAGTCTGCAGCAAAAGGAGATCTCTGCCAATTTTACAGTATCATTTCAAAGCAGGCACATGTGGTTTCATTCCAAACAAAATAAAACCTATTGTTAATGGCAAAAGCAACAAAAAAGCAGATCTTCCTTCACTATCATTGGGCTTGTCAAAGGGTCTTTTGATCCAGCATTTCCCTTCCAGACATCAGAGGACATAAAACAGCTTTCCTACTGCAAACAGTACAGGAGGTTAGGTTTTATTCTTTTCTCATTCTTAGTGGGTCTCCTCAAGAAAGTGCTATGACTAATGCAGAGATAAACACCATACAGTCTGCTAATCGTGTTTGTGATAACTTTATAGCATTGGACATCTGTAGAGGTGATATGAAACCAGGCTTTTGCCTTTCCTATTCACATCAGTGTTTTACGGAAAACACTAACAATGTATTATCGTCAAGAAAAGGAGCTCCTTGACAATGAAGAGATTCCTTTTAACATTTATTGCATACATTACAGCTATAAATAGATGGATCTTGTTTGCACATACACATCCACAATGGCTCAGATGAGGAAGGAAGAACTGGTGCATCTCTGATTAGAATTTGTATTAAGGACAAATTGATTCTTGCTTTTACTGCACAGAGAGACTTTATGTTAATTTTAGAACCAAAGACCTGAGAAAGATTTACAGAATACAACCTTGTACTTCCAAGGCATGTAAACTAGCTCTGAGAGAGAGAAAAACAAGATAAGATGAGCTGGCTGTGTTTAAGCAGCACAATGTTCAAAAAAGCACAACAGATTCCATGGAAATCACAGTTAGTAAGAGATTTATTCATTCCTACCTTCAGGTTAGAACTGAGGATAGTAGAAGACAAGATATCCTCTATTAAATTAACTACCCTTCTCCAAAGGCTGTACATTACAAGTTTACTCACCAAAGGCAAGGGACTTTTCCAAGGGTAGCTACTAAATGCAGACACTCAATAACCCATTTTGAAAGAAGAAAAAGAAAAAAAGAACAATGTAGGTGCTTATCAAAGGAAGCTGTGTCTGAGACACTTGCAGAGTAAGGCACACTGCGAGCAAGGACTATGGAAGTGCCTTAACTCCTGTGATACCGGCAGCTTGATGAGGCCAAGTAGTAGTACTGGGAGTCGGGCTTCATAATATCGATAAACCTTACAAGGTGCCTCAGGCCTTGTGAGGCCTTTTCCACATTGCTTAATTTGGGCTTAATTTTAGTTGTACTTGTAAAATTTACATAACTCCTGCCTGTCACTTCGTCTCAGGTCTGGACAGATGCCTCTTGCCCAGCTGGTCCTACCCATAATAACAAAATTACCCAATGGCTGGGCATTCACTGCTTGACCTGCATCTTTTGGCTTGGAGAATCATCTGGCTAGTGCTTAAGAAGTTTTCAATTTTAATTAGAGTCAAGTTTTGTTCATCAGTGTGCAGTCATGTGGATTGCATCATAAAAGAAATCCACCTGTACACAGAGAAGGATTCATAGATTTAAACAAATATGGTATAACTAAACTTATGATGCAATCAATTATTGCATCATAAAAATAATGTTGAGTAAACCCAGACTGATGAAGGAGAAACTCCCACCAGTAATTCTTCTGCAAGAACAGCATACTTGCCTGGCAAACAACTCGGGATGTGATAACTCACCAAATCATCCTGCCTGAGAAAGGACGGTTGCCCTTTCAGACTGTGGATGATTAGAAGGGTGAGGATTCAACATGCGAGAGAAAGAGCGGATACTTGGATCTACTGATCTTATGGTACCATTAACAATCCGCAACAGAAACTGCGTGGTTTGGATTGTAGGCATTAGCATCATTGTAACTGGACTTAGTAACAAACACTGTTAAAAATTTAATTGGGTGAAGAAAAAATTCTCTTGGAGCTGCATATAAATTGCTTTCTTTGACTGACCATAAATGAACGGTACACATATTACTCCTCTCATAACTCTATGGAAGAATCTCACTCTTGACTGATGTGGCTTCTTCCTTCCATTCTGATACTTCTATGCAGACACTAATAATACGAGGCATATTGCATGCTGGTTTTGTGATGTAGTTTGGGGATCTGGGTGAAGACTATTCTTTAATATACTACCTATAAAAGCACATTTCAACTCTGCCCTAGAAGAGCAACCTGCTAAGATTCGTTTAGTTTCCCTCTTAAGTTGTAGTCTTGCAAGTACCTATTGCTAGTTATGTCCAGCTGTGACAGAGGTTTTCAGAGATAAACTTCACTTCATTAGGCACTAAGTTAAAACTGGAAATCCATAGGGGTCTGTGAATTAGGTGTTTGCAATGAATACAGATCAAAGTGGCTTTTGGGTGCTCTGATCATTACTTGCTGAGCTCAGTCTGTGAGGTTAGCACTTTCATACTGATACTTCTAGCAAGCAGGGAGTTAATTTCCTACCTTATTCACCTAATGTATGAAGCACAAAGTAAACAGGTTCAGTGAAAGACAAGCACCCCTGCAGTGTTTGTTTTAGATATAGCAAAAATATGAAATGCTTTTTGCAGCTATCCAAGCCACCTGGTAACTAAAACTTCTGAGGACTATGAAATAGAAGATGGACAATATAAAAGATGATAAAAGGATTATATACTGTGGCTAGAACAGAGAAAAGTAGTGTTAATAAAGCACTTCAAACATTAGCAGTTGTCTTCTGCAAGAGCATGTGTGCACAGAAGACGACGGATATGCATTTATCTATAAGGGTGTGTGCATGTGTGTGTATGTACTTGCAGACAAGCAACATTCACAACTGAGATTTAAGCTGGAGTAAAATACACATCAATAAGGAAAAATAATAAATTGTATTAAATCACAAGTCAGAAAAGCAAAGATTACTTGGATCAATAAGTGCAGATTAGAAGAAAACATAGATTAAATGAATTATTTCAATTTACATTGACCCAGACGATACTACCATTCTTCTTGCTAACCTGACATCTCTGACTACATTGTTAGCTTTGAACTGCTTTGTGCAAAAATGACTTTAGCTTCATTATGCAAAAAATGTAACCTTACTTCATTGTACAAATAATGAGCAAAAGCTAAAAAGCTCTAGTAAAAGAAATATGGGCAACTTAAAGATTTCTGACTCTTTGCAGAACAAGGTGAATGTTGGGAGAAGCCTACAGTGAACTTTGATCAGCTATTGCGTATGGTCCAGTTTGGATTTAACAAACATGAAGTGGTATTTTCACGACATGTCTGGTAACATCACTAGCAGGGCATCCTTTGGGCCTTCAGTGTGAGAACATTTTGAGAGGAGGCATCTTTATCCCTAAAATATACTTTGTGTCAGTGTGATCAACATTGCTTATTATGCATCCATTTAACAATGTTACTGTTTAAAAATTTAAATGAAATTATACCGTTAATTCCCCACATTTCTTCATTTTAGACTTGTTAGATGTTAACTAATTGTCAACCTCACTGGCACCATACTGAACTATCAGCGTCACTGTTCAACATGACATCTTTCATTCCTACTTAAACAACCAGCACTAGATACTTTACCATTTGCCAGTATAGTAATTCCCTCTAAACATCTATACGATTACCTCATTATCCTTCTTTGCATCTCTCTGTACAACATTTCTTCACTGTGATATATACAAGAAAGTAAAGTGCTTGCATGCAAGTATACATATATACATACACGTAAGCTAAAAATATCAACTTTTTGCTCTGTGATTGTACTATGCCTTACACTGTGGAATACTTCTCTAAAATTACAGCTTACTAGCACAAAAATTTTAATAAAATAATAAATAATTATAAGCTAGCAGTTTTTATACGCTTGAATGTGAATGAGAACATGTAAAAATGTTTTCCCAAAATTTCTGGGGTATTTATCACACTTTGATACACTCTGGGAAATGAAATATATCAAGGAATTCCTTATTAAGAAATAAAAATTAACTAACTACCTCCTTTTTGTCTTTCTCTGGCTCTGTTTCTGAAGTTCAAAGTCAAGAGTCAAATTACTGTTGGCTGATAGTCTTTTTCAACATAGGACCTCAGTCAAAGTTCAGATATGCAATTAAGAAAGCTCATTAAAGTTACTAGTTAATAGTTCTGTGTGATTTCATGTAAACCAGTCATTTTTACTGCTTTGAAATGCAAATGATTTTGCATAAAGTTCTGCAGCTTTGAATCTACCCATAAATACTTTACAAGAATATGTATGTAGCAGTACCCCACAGCTTCTCAACTGAAGAACTGTAATAATAAATTAAAAAGCAAGTTGACAGTCCCTCAGAATGCTGTGCAATTCTGTATATCATAGTTAGGAATGTGTCAAGCTGTGCAAATGTTCTAGATATTGTGTTACTTCTCCCTCAGACTTATTTTGAAGCCTTTATAGCTAAAAGCTAGAGCGCATTTGACTAGGCTCCTCTCCTTGTCTGATCCGATGTACTGTGTGGGACTAGGCTTTAGCCAGAAAAGGTGAGAGTCATAAGATCTGTTTCTGTCATTAGCTGCATGTTTGGTGCTCTGACTTGGTAGGTTTGATTCCACCTTTCCCTAACCTTCTCCCAGACTTTCAGAGAATTAAAAAATCCGGTGGATCATATCAGAGATGACAATTTTGCCTGATGTTGAGGTAACTTCATACTTTCTCTTCTAAGATTCCCTTTTCAAAACCATAACTTATCAAATAAACTTTCTAGGATGAAATGTTATATGACAGGTATCTGACTTGTACTGATTATGAACCTAAACACCACCAGCTAAGCTAATTCTGAGAACTAGCTGAAGTCTCTATTTTAAAGGAGTTTTAAATTGTATCCGTCCTTCACAGTGTTTGAGGCATAAAGCATCCAGAAGGATTATTTATGAGCCCGTACTTAAGGAAGGTAAATTGTTCTTCCTGTATAAGACTGTTTCTTTCTCTTCTTGCTTGCTGAAATTTAGCATTCCTATATTTTGGAGAAGGGAACAGGTACTACGAAGTATGAAGAGCCCTGTCTTTGCCATTTTTGTCAGCATCTGTCACACTGAATTCAGCAAGCAGTAAGCCAAAACATTTGCTGAAACCTTTGCAACAAAACACCTTTGCTCATGTGCTCAGTAGACTGAATATGAGCAGCTAAAACTACTGCAGATTTTACCCGTGTGGTGCAAGTTTTTACACAGCTCAGTGTGGGTTGGGAAGGTTTTTACTCACAACCTTATTTCTCAACTACCTATCACAATTATTTTGGAAGACCAGCTGATGTGGCTTTCCTGCTGTCTCCTATGATGCTGGACCAGACCAGGTCAGGGCAGGGAGGGTGAGGAGTCCTTGCTGCTGGACTGCACCAAGGTAGCAATGGTGGGAAGTTTTGCCCAGGAGATGAATGTGAAACAGGCTGGTAAGATGACAGAGACAAACTCAGATGGTTTTAGGGACAGTCAAAAAGAAATATGAAAATAATAGACATTTAGGAATGTTTTTACTGTGACACACAATGCCACAAGGAGGATGAATGAAATCCTGACTGTGGCATTTACTGACTAGACTGTGCAATCTTGACATTCCTGCCATATGCTCTTTTAATGTAAAAACCAATGTGTAGCAAAGGCTTTGCCTCACCAGGTCATGTGCCAGCAAATTATCTAAGCTTAGTGTATGGATCCCAAGTTCTATCACAGGCCAAGTCAAGCTTGCCTATATGTTCTCCAAAGGAGGATTTTTCTTTAAAACCAAGCATCTCAAGTGAACTATGGTGTACTAACTTCCCTGCGTCTTTAATCAAACCTTTTTTTGCTTATGCAGAGCTTTTGTTCTCCCTCCCTTCAATGATCTCTTAAACATCTCAGCTTTTAAATAAACAGCAAAATATTAAGTAGCTGTCTATCTGCATTCCAATATTTAGTAGATTGGAAGAAACCTTGAATAACAGCAGGAGCAACAACAATAACTACCAGTCTGCCAATTCATTGAATTGCAAGCAAAGTTTTGATTCAATTATTCTGCAGTCCTGGGATCATTCTCTACTACTAAGTCATCAGGAAGAGCTTCATGGGCTAACACCAGCTCAGAAACTACAGTCAAGTTGCCTTTGTTTTCAGAAGAAACAATACTTGTTTCCAACAGTACCCCGGTTATACGTCTAAGACGCACACAGACCGCCATCCCATAATAGCAGACATGATACTGAAATGGAAAAAACCCCACCAAAATAACAACCATGGAACATTTTGAACAGCTTATCCACTAGTATTACTATAAGACTGGTTAAAATCTTTGTACCAAGTGTTTTAAAACTAGACAAGTTTTAATGCTTAGATTGTTTTTGGAATCAAAGTGAAAGAAGCAAGTGTGCCAAACAACAAAAGGTAATAAAATCACAATGATAATTCATATGTTTATACAAATTAATTACCTGTACAAAGCTTAGAAATCCAGATTGGCTAAAATTAAGCAAAGAAATGAAGCCATCAGTACACCTTCTGTTTCTAACTCAATGTTTTTAAGATTGATTTACAAATTTATTTCAGTTGTCACAGACAAAGTGAGTCTTAGGAAGAAATTTGAAGGAAAAAGTAATAAACCTTAAAGATTATCTCACAGGAGACATTTAATGCATAAATAACAGGAAAAAAAAGTGGAGATATTTGCAAGAATTGTAGACAAAATGATATTCCCACTGACATTGTGGTAAGTTGAAGGGGAAGAGGTTTACAAAAAGCCTATATGAACAACTATATGAAGAGTGTAAAAGGGGCTTGGAGATAAAGTAAAATTGGGAGTTTTTTGCATAGGTTAATGATATAAGTCATCCATTCAGGGAAGCTTATACTACTGTCATACCCACACAATTAACTACCTCATAAAAATTGCAAATATTTGCATAGAAAGAGTTTTTTGACAAAGAATTCTTAGTTGAATACATTAATGAACTACTATGAAGAGCACATCTTTTCTGCCATCTATTCCTTCTGAATGCAGAAGCAAATTTTTGAAAGGTACAATTCTTCAAAATTGCTTCTGCCAAGTTGCTTACTCATCTCTAGCAAATAGTATCCATATTTTACTTGTGAAAAGTGATGTCACTAAGAGGTAAATATTCAGTGGCAAAGACAAGAATAGCACAATTACCATGGCTATAGATGTGTTGATGCACCTAAATGTGGTAATGAAATAATGGAGAAAGATAGACTTACGTCTCTGAAAACAGTGTAGCTTCTACATTTTGTTGAGGCTGCTTAGTACTGAAAGAGCACCCAACTGTTGTAGCTAAACTCCATAGACTTGGCGTTAAGTATCTCTGCATGGTAGTCTGCTGAGTGATGTGTGACTTAAAAAATTATGCATGTTATGTTAAATGAGTCTACATTTTTATTAAGTTGCTTTAATCCTAATTGATACTAAGCAAAAATCCATCAAGCTCTGTTTCACTGATGGGTCTTGCAAGATTTTAATGTTCCAAATAATTAGAATGACTTATCACAGGGGAAGAAATGTCAAGTTATTGTAGTACAGGAAGGAAAACTGTGTGACAACAAGGAAAGAGCTAAAGTTGTTGCTCTTGGGGAATGCAGCAGTCATAAGAGTAAAAACTTCTTGCAAGTTAGGATTCATATTTCAAAGAGGACCTTGTGTTTCACAGTGTATCTAGGCAGCTGAACCTTAGAAAGCTCTGCTGTCATGAACAGGATATTGAACAAGAGGATGTGAAAGTGTTAAATACTATGCTTGCTTTTCATATCTGCACTAATTAATACAGTCTGAATAAATTAACTCAAAACTAAATCAGTAGGAAGGCTAACTACATTGATTAAAGAGAAGGAAGGGAAGCTTTTGTCAACAGCAGTTCTACATGAAAAGATTATCTTTCTTCATCTTGAAAGAAATGCTCTTTCTTCTAAAACTGGGTATGGCAGTAAAGAGGACACCCCTGCTGCCTGGACAGTATCTCCTATGTTGAAAAACAGGGATGGAATTCCCTCTGAAGTTTTAACAACCAGCTGCTCCTCAGCTTCAATGAGTGAAGATTTTGGTGGTGGAAAGCTACTGGGAAAAAAGAGGAAGCTGCTTTAAATCTGGGCCAGTAACTGACTTTTGAGGGCAAGTATGTTCAAGCATGATTGTTCCACCTTGATAAGCATGTTTGCAGCTCTTCTATTTCTATCTAGCACCAAAACCCTATCAGTCAAAACAAGGGGCATATTTGCTGGGGAGTGTCTTCATATCGTCATATGCAAGGCCTTCAGAGCATGGCATGGAAGCAAGCTGCTGAGCTATCTGATGCTGCTCTTTGTAGACTATAGGAGTAGTCAGAGTCTGGAGAGACAGTGCAGGAGCTACAGCATTACATTTGGTGCAATAAAAATAAGTACAAGAGAATAAACACATTTCTTAGTCCTTGTTAGAAGGCCTTCTGTTGATACAATGCTGTTGAATTCAGAGTGGCTATCCTAGTAGAAACGTGTCTAGCACTTGGAGGTGGCACAAAGGAAAGAAGGGATATATTTGAGCTCATTGGTCAACACTAATAGATCATGCAGGAAGAAATTCTGTGTTAGAGCCAACCGTAGCCACTTAATGGCTCAGATAAGGAAAATACCCTACAGACAGCTATACAAAACTACTGCACTTTGAATTAAAATAGAGTTGAACATAATGTATACACTTGAGAGAAAAAGAAAATAATCAACTGCCTTTGGGATTTTTTGTTTGCTAAAGGCATTCTTAAAATACACTTAGATTCAAAATCAGCCTGCAGAAGGGTCAAGGTAGGACGTTCAGAAATAAGGCCTGATGTTGACAGGTGAACAAGACACAGCTACTAATGTCTGCGTTAGTCATACCCATACATCATGAATGTTACTCCAGATATCTATTGAACCAAGCCACCATATTGAGAGAAAGAGGAAGAAAAAGAGACAAAATGTGGAAGACACAAACTACTTGAAATTTTGCAGTCAGCTTTTTTCAGCTGGGGCAGAGTCATAATCCAGCCCTTGATTTGAGCCTGGCCCATTGCAGAGCTCCTGGTGTCGGAGCAGTGCCATGGTTAGCTCTCAAGTGAAGCAATCGGAAAGGTGCTAACTCTTGTATGCCTCACAGCCAAATTACTCTTTTTATACTTGAAACCCGTTCTTCTGAGCATTTACTGTCACCCATTTGCTTGAAATCTGTACTCACATTTGCTAGGGTATCACTAGCAACTTTCCAAGAGCTTTCCAAACCCTGGCAATGGATACTGTTGCCCCATGACTTTTGTGACTTGGTATTTATATTTTTCTTGGGAAGTAAGAGGGATTTTCTAAAAATTTGCACTTTATTAAGTCAGTGTCAGACCTGATGAAGGCACTTTTTGTACCAGGTAGTGCCTCTGCTACTTGAATTAGCGTATGTTTGATAAATGTTCCCTTTAATTATTAGCAAAAGAAAAATAATACTTTCATAATATCCCAAGAACACCTATTTTCCTGGTTAATCACAAAAGAAGGGATTAAAAAGCACAGCTTTCCAAATTGGGTTTACTAATTTGCCTTATCATGCTAGCCCTAGTTACAAAGGTAATTGTGTACAGTTTTAAAGACAGGCCAGAAACAATTTTTTTTCTTTCTTTTCCATGGGAAGGCAATCTGTGTCTACATACTCCTGCTGCTTCCTAGAGAAATTGACCTATCACACTCACAGTGGGTGGTGCTCTGTCCTCCAGTTGTTCCTGATCTACATGTGGTTTACAGACTGACATCTGGCAGGAGACACTTGGTCCTGACGGCAATGAGCTGGTGCAAAGCTACAAGCACCGTAACTGCCGCATTGTCCAGTTTCTTTTGCACCTGTTACGATCTCACCTACTAACTGTCTCCTGGGAGACCCACAACAGTTCTTCATAGCACTGCTATACTTCCCTCTACACGGCGAGTAGTAAACCTAAACTACGCTCACATCACATTTGCAGTAGTTTTTTTCCTGGTTTAGATCTACAGACTTCAGATCAAAGATGGAAATTTAGCTTACATTATAGCTTTTACCTCACTCTATAGCTGTACAGTACAACTCTAATAATTTTTTTTTTCCTTTAAGACATTTTCTACAACCATTGTGTTTCGTTAAAATCATAATATTCTATCAAGAAACAGTTTCAATGGATAATTTTCAACCAGGTCTATGTTCATGCATACTAGCATGCACAAAAATGCACATATGCTTAAAAGTTTTTAAAGGAGAGCACAATTTATACCATCTGTAATAATACACTCTGAGAATAACATACTTGTCATAAATAAAATTAATGCTAAAATATCTTTCTCTTGCCAGAGCACTTTCAAATGGCCTAATTAAAAAAATAACAGTAAAAATGAATGCTTGAGTCTGCATGGATACATCTATCTATAATGATGTCTCAGTTTTATTCCTAATTAAAATCTCATTAGTATCAGAGACAATTGTAAGAAACCCAGATGAGACCATATCATTTGGGATCTTAAGACTGAAGGCACCCATGCTATCAACAGAAATTCACTGGTAAGCTACTGTAGGTGCTGTGTGAAATAAAGTTTTATACTACAGCAAACATTGATATACTTCTTGATGAAGGTTGTACGTAATATTTCACTCTTTCAGTTAGTTTCTAGCTCTGAAATATCACTTATGCCAAACAGTAGCTGGAAAAATTGAAGAAAAGAGGCGAACTGAAGGAGGGTAGTTAGTTCACTCTAAAAACCATTGCATATTTTCAGTATTACTGGACACAGGAACTGGGAAGGGGATGCGAACAAGGGGAATGCATGAACAGGAGCTGTGCACAGGAGATCTTCCTGCATCTCCTCCAGCAGAAGATATTTTGCACATTTGTGTCATTTCTGAGCAGACACTACTATAAATGCAAAATCCCTGTGATGTCTGAGGGAAAAAAAAGGAGGCATTCATTTTACTTGTATCCTGAGGAGAAGATTATGCCCTCTGAATCTGGAGGTGAAAGGATATCCACTAAGCAAAGAATGCTGGCAACTCACCTCTGTTTTGAAATATGTGACATGACTTTCTCCAAACTCCTTGCCAGTAAGTTTTAAGTCCTTTGATTTGGAAAATGACTGAATTCCATTGATCAGTAGCATAGAGAAACTTTGCTGCACATTGCTATAAATTTCACTGGAATTACTGCTAGTTAACTTTCCATATAGTATAAAATTGCCAGACGTGCAACTATTCATGGCTCAGGAGTTGATAAGTGGGATGACAAACAGAGAAAGACAATAAAACCTGTAAAAAAACCAGTTTTCACTCATAGAGATCTACTGTAAAGTAGTTATCTGTGCCAATATATTTTTGCATATACTGTGTCAGTATTCATGACCTCTAACTCTTTGTATGTACTATGTAAGGAGAAGCTGTAAGCCTCAGAAGAATGTTTTGACTATGCCCAAACTCACAGTCCTCAAAAAACTCTCTAGATCCATGACTTGTTACTGGGATTCAGGGCTTCACACAGCAAGATCATTCAAGATATTATACTCAGTCTTTTTCTCACAGTTGCATCTCAGCCAAATTCAGCTTTTGTGCTTTAGAATGCAGAAGAATGATACTCAAAGAGGAACGACTGGCCTGCACAGATTCTGACAGTACATCCCTTTTGTTGGGCAGCCAGATTTTAATTCAAAATCTTTCACACAATTCACAGCCCAGCAAATCCTCTCTAAAGCAATAATCCTTGTTCTTCTGTATGACAGAAATTCAAAACCATCTCCCTTTCTTCCACATGATAATTTTTTTCAAAGCTTTCTATGCTTTTCAATTTGATTTCCTTATTCCACATCCAACTGTATAAAAAATATTGCCATAAGGTGGTTTGGTGATTTCACTAGCTTCTTAGATGAGAACATTCCTCTGCTTGTTACCAAAGTGGCTGGTATTAGCTTGAATAAGAAGAGTGGGAAATAAAGACCTGGTGGACAGTCAAGACAGACTGTCTCTTTCTCTGATTACTCTGCTCTGGGAAAGGAAAGACCAAGTGTTGTGCAAAATTCAAAGGATTCACACTTTTTAATTTTTTTAATTTTTTTTTTTTGAAAGAGGAAGGAGTAATGACTATTTGTTGCCTTATTGCGTATAATCATAGATGCACAGAACTGAGTTATAAATTTAAAGGAAATCAATACCACACTCTGGCAGATGATACGAAACAGTGAAAGGTGTTCAGTTTTTCCACAATGTTGTCTTTGCTGGCTAAGTAAAGATAAAAATGATTTGCTTTTTTCCTCCTTTCCTAAGGTTATCATAACTTCTTGCTTACAAGCAGTTATATACCATAATTGAATGAGTACAATAATAATATAGTAATCACCCAAAACTCCATTTTCAGTCTCTTTCAAAGCAGACAGAATATAATCTGTGGTAGCAGTTAGTACAATAAGACTTCATTAATGAACATTAAAAGGATAACCAATTCACTGCCATCACAATAAAGTCCAGATATTCCTCTTCCTGCGTACAAATGCCTGAGGTCAGCTCAACACTTTTCAGAAAACAGATGATGTAAAAAATACAGGAATGATTATAGGCTATTCTTGTCCCTGTATATTTAATCTATCTGGGATATAAATCAGCACTGTACCAACCTATCCAGGTATCTCATCAACAAGTGACATTAGACATTGCACTCAGACCCTTCTTTTTTTGTGACTTTATGCCTTACAACCCATGATAGAAGAACTGGATACTTCAGTTTAAGACTGGGGACAGAGAGGATTTGGTGAAAGGACATCCCCTACCTCCTATGCACAACTGTGATCAGACCCGCTGTTTCATGGAAAACATCTGTTTTTCCTCTTAAGATTTTTACTATCATCTGACCTAACATTATCATAACATTATGGTTTTACTATGATTGCTTTGAATGCTTAACCCAGATTTACAGCACTGTCAAACGAAGCTTCCGTGGGTAACATCAGTAAATGTGTATTTTCTAAACCACCCTCTATCAGGACGTGATATATCTTTAGTATCTTGTGTTACTTGAAAAAGTGCCTGGCCAAGGAGCTGCTCAAAGCCTGATGCTTCAACAGAGAGGTGCGAACTGTGCTCTTCCCTGGTGCAAGCATGTGCTCTCTTGTGACTCCTCTTTCCTGAACAAGGCTCAGAGTGGGGGAGTTTGGGCTGAAACGTATGAAGGCGTGGATCTCTTCAGCATTGCAAAGGGTGAACTTGTGGTTTGCACTGACAACCCTTGAGACCCCTGTGCCTCTTGCAGGTGGACACCCGAAACCTGGGTGTAGTTCTCATGCAGTCGTGGACACAAGACCCTCTTCTGGTGTGCTCAAGTCTGCCTGGACATGTGGTCGGATGGTAATCCCACTGGTGAATACAGGCATGGCTTGATAACATGACGTTGCAGTTTTTGAAGACAGTTGAGTGTTTGGTCTCACAGGTTAGCTTCACTTCAAGCTGTATCTTCTAATAGGTAAGGGGATGAACAGGATCTTGTTCCCACAGCAGTCACAGCAGCTTGCCAGTGGTATCACTGGAAGGAGAAATGCTGTGAATCAAATTGCAATTAATTTCCTCAAGCAAGTAATTTTGCCAATGGCTGTGCACTGTGCACAAAGTGTATGGCCAGATATAGGCTAAATAATAGTAAGATTTTACTCGCTGTCAGGCTTTTCTTAATCTTGTAAGCTTTTCTGCAGCTTTGATGCATCTGGTATAGTTTCCTGCAGATGGATGTAACTTCCTGAGGTAATTAAGGAAGATACAGAAATACTTTTTTTTTTTTTTTTTTTTAATATTACCAGCAGTGGGTATCTCAGATCAGAACACTGGATTTTCCTTCCTTCTCTATTATACAAAATGAGTTCAAATAAATAGTTCTTTCACTTCCACACAGGTTTCTGTATCCTCAAAGGCAGTAATATCACATAATTCTTAAAAGCAAATGAACTACTGAATGCAACAAGATAACTCATATATGTGAAGTCAGTCAGGTTAAGTATAACTGTTTGCTCTATAGATGATGTTTCTTTTCAATTTCTGTCTCTCTAACCTTCCTATAACTGTCTGGGGTTTTTATTTTTTTCCTCCATGATAGACAATCTTTATTTTCTAATAGTGTCATTTAAACCTAATTCTTTCTGCTAGAAAAAAAAAAATCAGAAAATGTGCCATCCCATCTTCAAGCAGTCAGTATAATACAAAGCATACACTTAGCAGGTATAAACAGAAAAAAATACAGCACTTCTTTAAGTGCATAGATACAATGATAATGCCGATTCTGACAAACTTTGAGCATCTAAGTTTTAAGCTAAGCTTCTGGATCCCAGTTAGAGAAACCAAGCCCACTTTTACAGACATAATTTCAAAATGTTGAGTTTGAAAAACTGTGAGCTCTAAAATATAGAAGCAATGACGCACCAAAAAAGATAAAAAAAAGAAAAAAAGGGAAACAATACAAAATTATTTTAATAAAATTTTAGGATTACTTCGTGCTAAATTTGTGATTTGTAGGGATGGTCTGATTACTGAGGTCTGAATGTCTGCCATTGCTTATGCAGTGGCAGTGTGGGATAACTGGAAATGGCATATGTGGTGGAGAGTAAACAGCAGAGAATTTCTGTGCTATCTGTGCTTGTATAAAGTAAAAGCTTCTTCTGTAGAAAACTGATAGATGAGAATGGTGCAGGCTAGATCTCAGTGCTGTGATTCAGAACTCTCCTGCCCAACCCTTATTTTCAGTGTTAGGGAGCTCTGACAATGACTTGGATAAGGAAAACTGCACACTTAAATTATCTTCCAATGTCTGACAGAGAAGAACACAGAGTTAATAATGGGCATTATATCTATTTTTTGAAACAGTGATTCAGAATGCCTTATTCTGCATTCTGCTTGCAGGTCTTCATGAACCGAATGTTCCCCAAAAGACTTAAGAAAACTATTGTATAAAACCAAGAACTGGTAGGCAGTTAGCCACTATGTGGGATGTTTAATTAAAAATAAAATTAAATAAATATAATACTCTTATTGGGAAAGGGTAAATTAACTCCAAAGTTCAGGTTACTATATAGCATTAAAAATTACAAAAAAAGTCTATATGTGAGCTATGAAGCCTTTGTTTAGTGTAGTTGAGCAAGTAGCCAGCTGTTGTGCTTCAGCCATGCTTGCTTGTGGATTTCTGCAAAATTCATATGTGAAATAAGACATGTTCTGTAATAACTTCTGGATCAAAGCCATGAACTGGGATTTTTACCAGTGATGCTGAAGACCTTTTTCAGTTTCAGTGTTGATTGAATTTGGGGAACTAAAGCATCATGTTTATTTAATTAACAACAGTTACATATTTAAGGAAAAAGGGTTCTCATCTATTACTGTTGGAACAGATTTTCAGCCGGTATTTTTCAGTAGGGTCTCAGGCTAGGATTCTTCACTGTGAAGATAAGTATCCAGCTTTGTATACAGCTTAGCTTCAAGTGAGAGAAAAATTCATGAGACCTAGGCATTTATTTTGGCATTTGAAAGGACCAAAAAATTCTTTAAAAATCCTTGACATAAGAGGGTGTTCAGCTGCTGCTGTCCATGTTTCTCTCTGGTTCCTAGACTAAGGATCTGGATCACTAGTATCCCATCAGGCAGATCCCTGCACAGTGACATGGAACTTGCAGTAGGACCAACTACAGGACCGCATCTCCAGTCTCTAGGCTGTCTCTTAGTTTTGGCCTGCTCTATGGAGAGGGGAAAAGAGCACGATGTTAAGTGGTACCCTACCGCAGTTGGGTAGATTGTAGTGTTTGCTTTTGGGGACCATCAGGTGAATAGTTCTTACTGAGCCTTAATTAAAGCCCAAGCCATTTGAAAGGAAGCTAACTCATTTTCATATAGATTATTTTAATGCATATATGTTTGCAACTTTTAAATAACCTACAAATAATTTGGAAACTCAAATAACTAATTTGTTAAACATACTACTCTTAGTTTACATCTAAGGAAGGTCAGATGGGCAGATTAAGTATTTACAGTTAGAGATCATCATGCTTAAGTGACCCTGAAGTCTAGTCTTCCACCCAAAAGCAATATAGGCAGGGAAGAATCTACACGTGTAGGTGCATTATCAAATGAAGTTGAGTTTTGTGACTGAAGAGCTGACAGCTTGACAACTGAGCTTTTCCAATAGACCACTTGTAGGCTTTCACTATGCATCACTTCTGAAATGCAACATATAAACTCACTAAACCTACAAGATTCTGGGACCCTTTTCACTTCAAAGATGTCCTACGTAAAATCAGCCAGGTGGGAAGGTGACTTTAGTCCTTAACGATTAGGATTTTTAGATGACTATCATGCCATCTGAGACAGAACCGTGAGAATACCATGTACAAATGAGCACTGGCAACAGTATGGTTGTTTCTTCTGGGAGGTTTGGACTCAAATTCTTGTGGATTAAAACTTATCATTGGTGAAGAAAATGAATTATATCTCTCTACAAAACTGTGAGCATAGTTTATTCTTCCATACCTGTACCTCCATTTTCTTTTTAACACAAACATATTTTAAAAAAGAGCCACTTGGCTGCCAGTTCTGTTCACAGTTAGGACATTTAATGCCTGAAGAGCTGAACTGCAAGTCAACTAAGACAGTTGGTCAATATCTGCCTTGCTGTTTTAGTAAAAGGAAATTATGCTGGTAAATTTTCATTGGTTCTGTTGATTGATATATATTTACTGTCAATAAAGAGGGCAGTTCTTTCTTTTTAAACACTGATCTGTCTAACTTTGCTTCAACTGATTTTAATTGATTCTTGACACACATTGATACATTTGCCTTTAAGAAATGCTCAGTATAGCTATTTTGTCTTATTTTCTGAATGGCAACTACATCTGAATAATGATGTGTAACCACTGACTGTAAATTCTCATGAATGAGAATTTATAAGGTGAAGTTAGCATCAGGCAGATGTTTAGATAGTGCAGTTTGGAGTTTGATCAACATTTTACTGAATTCTGCACTGTCAACTGCACAGAAGAGGATTTTACATGGTTGCAAAGAGTGCTGCTATCTGCTTATCACTCAAATAAGTGTACTGTCAGGACTCAGTGACCAGCCCTTGTCACTGGAAGGGAAAAGAAACAGCCCAAACCTTCTGGCTTATGCACAAATATAAAGAGGAGAAAATAAGCTGCAAATGCTGTTTATTCCCCTCTGCCTCCTCTGGGACTGAAAGAATATGTTCTGGTTGAGCATTTCTCCCTCTTTTCTAATACAACCTGCCATATGGAGGAAAGAAAAGAGAATGAATCACTGACTTCACATGGAGTAGGATGAAGGGGAAAAGGCACAGAGGAGATAGTAATGGCAATCTGAATGCTGACCTGAAATCCCCCCAAACAGTTCCAAACAGCAATTTGGCTAATGGCCTTAATTTAGAACAGCTATGCGTCTTTAAAAAAGCACAAGGGAGGTGGGTGGAGAGTAGATTAAGGGTATCAGCCTCTGATCCACTTCCCACTGCCTGGCTAGCATGAATGTCCTCTGCATCCCTTCACACAATCTGGTGATGCTGGTGGGAGGACCTTCTGGTCGAGAGCTTCTGCCGTATGGAGCAGCTTTCCGAAATCTGTCTGCTTCACTGAGTCACCATTTCAAGCGAGAGCTCTTCCTCCCTTTCAATTAGTCTCCCTGTATTATTAACATTTTAAGAATGCAAATGTTTTATTTAGCTATGGAAATCAATCACAGTACCATGTGACCAAACAAACCTAGACAGCAAAGTTGTGCTCAGTTACATTTCAGGCGTGCTCAAACTCTATCTGACTGAATGGCTTTTAGCACTCTCAATGCTGTAAGAAGTCCTGATGATGACATTTAAGGCACAAGCCCAGCATGGCACGACAGCACGTACACAACAGCATCTCATTGGTAAACATTGCCTCTATCATCTCTAAAAGGATGACCCAAAAGGAGCCTTGAAACTTTTCTAATGTCTTGAGGAACAAAAGTTACCTGCATTCTTGCCTTTCCTTCCTAGAAAAACCATCTACAAATTAAAAAAATATCAGGACTAATATAAACATGAAGTGTGTTGTTTCTAATTAAATAACAAGCCTTATACAAATCCTGTAACACAAATAATTGAAGCTTATATAATTGCTCTAGAAACAAACAAACAAAAAAACCCCAAACCCAAATCTCTTGTGAGATTTACATTTCAAATTCGTAGAGTCTCAAAACTGGGTAAGTGGGTTAAGGCTGAGGTTGCTATTTCAATAATGCACAGATTTAAGCAGCAAGGTGCAAAAAATGAGCAAGCTAGAGTTTAAACAAGATTTGCATTGCTAAGGAGCACCTTATAAATTAGGTGTTTATGTGAATTTACTTGAGGAGTTTTAGGTATGTCTTTCTTTGCAGAAAAGCAAATCTTTACAGTTTTAGTCCACAAAAGTTTTAGACAGTGTCCTGCCATGCCATCTGGTGCTAGCTAGTTGTTCAGGCAGAGTATTTGCCATGTGTTCAGGAACTCTTTTTAGACGGGTATAAGTAGGTATTGCACTTGCTAGTCTGAGGTATGATCAATAAAATTCACTAAGAATCTGTAATAGAGACCCCAAAAGCCAGTCTTGCACGCTACCACCTTAATTTGCCAAGATGATATACTGCTTTTTGTACTTGTGTGTGATTCATAACTTTTCTGGTGGAAGAGATAACTTTGCTTCCTTGTCTCGAATTTTAAATTATACTTGCACAATAAGAAGTGTGGAGTGTCTATGGCAGTCATCTCCTGGAAGTACAAGCACTTTACCAGAGAAAATTTTAATTAAAATAGCATTAGAGGTCAGCACTTCACGCATCCATTTCATACTACCCCTGCCGGGTAGTATAGGTATATAATTTATAAATTTTTCCTTCTATGATATTATACTTGAAACATACTGTTAATATACCAACAGGAATACCTGTTCCCTGCCATAAATTCCAGAAGTGATCTTCAAAAAAATCTCAAACATATTTGAGTAACTCTGTTATATGAAAAATTATCTGGAAAAATACACCCATATCTGCATTAAATTATATGTACCATTTGACGAAATGCTGAATACATCATTCTCAGCTCTGATTTAGACCCTATTTCTCAAAACAGCTACCATAATACTTGAAATATATTTATCATTAACTTAGCAAGACACTGATGAATAAGTATTTCCATACACATAATCAGCCTGGTTCTTATGTGACTTCAAAGTCTCTCTACACCACTGGTGAGACTGAAAATTTCAAGGAAAATATAAAAAAATGAGTGTAAAGCAAGCAAGTAAATGAGTTTTTCAGGCTGAGGAGAAAGAAATCTCAAAATACTATGATATTGGACTTTGTTTTCTCCAGTTCTAGTCTAGCAAATTAAATTTTTAACACAAAGAAGCCATTCATTATTTGGCAATGATATCTAAACCAACTTTTGATTATCCTGTAGTGCAGTAAAAAACCAGAATCAAGCCACATTAGCAATGACAGCTTCAGCAAAAGGTAGGTAATGCTTGTGTAAGAACTAGGAATACTGCCAAGAAGAATAATACAGTCCTTTTTCTAAAACTTTTTATTACCTTAATAAATATATAAAGCCCTAAAGCAAAATTCAGACATGAATATCCAGAATTGTATGAACTATGTATTACTGTATAGTAGTAGCACACTGAACCTTTTTCATGTTTAAAATAAAAATTAAGATAGGAACAAAACTCTGCTAACAGAATATGTAATGAAAGAAGCATATTCATTGCAATTTGAAAAATGCAGAGTTTTAAAACTGTTCTGGACATAGGCAGAGCAAGAAATGAGAGTACAAAACTTGTAACAGTCTCTTTCCCAAGTGCTTACTCTCAGGCCTCCTTTCAAAGCACCTTGTGGGAGAGACAAGGAAAAACGAGCCATTATTCAGGAGACAGGATAGTGTCTTTGTACAACATTACAATACTAGCACTTTAAGTAGTGTTTCTTAAACTCTAATCTTTGGTTATCTAATGGTATGTGGAGCCCTTCATCATCCTACATGAGGTAAAACTGAGTTGAGCCATGTAAGCCATGTAAGTGCTGCCACGAAAGGCAGCAAAGGCTGCAGTTTAATCAGGAGATCTTTAATGTCAATGGGGAAGCTTTGGATCAAAGCTGGGAGAAAAACCTCTCTTCCTCACACGGAACAGTGCACAGATCTTTAAGAAGCTGTTAAACAAGATACTGTGACACTGAAAATTTGTAAAGGAAATAATGTGCTTATAAGGACCAGTGAAAGTCAACAATCTAACATTGTTCAGCTGTTTGAAAGCAGAAGGTGCTTATAATTTATTAAATCTATCATTAATACACATACGCTGTTAGAAGAGGATTCAAAAGGTCTGTGCTATATCAGCTGATGAAGCCAGAGGAGGGAAAAATCATAGTTTACCAGTCTGTTGTCGTCTGTGGAAACGGATTTTGTAACAAAGCTTGCCATCAGCTATGGTCTACGTCATCTCTAGCTTTTCTAATCAATGAAATTATGGGAGAATAACTTCTGTAGACTATTTCTATTTCAAGAAGGGTACTTTTTATGGGAAGGGAATGGCCTCAGATGACTTTAACAACATGTGAATGACTGTGTATTATTACTGAATGTTACACAGCAGCAAACCCCTAAAATATCAGTACAGAGAACTCTATCTGCTAAGAAAGATTGTTTGAAATTCATCCACATAGGATCTTGACAGGTCTTAACTGAGCACTGTTCCAACTGTGTGGGAACAACCCTTGTTTCTGCTTTTTGATTTAAAAAAAAAAACCCGTGAGCTGTTTGGTTTTTTTTTTTCCTCTCTACTGTGTAACACCATTCACTTTAAAGCTCTTGACCGAAGGGGCCAACTCCCCTGCAATTGGATCCTAAACTCTCCACCACCAGGTTTGGGCCACCTATCCTGTTTCTGTGTACTATCTTAATGGACCCCCTGGCAACTCTTGAGGAGCCTTTGCCAAAATGGCTGTGTAACACTGCTCTGTGATGGTTGCCGCAGTGGCTGCTGGTGTCTGCAAAGGTGGTAAGCATGGGGTGCAGCTCCAGCCCAGAGCAGCACCTTGGCACAGTGAGCCCCGTTTTGTGCTTAGTAAGCTGTGCTAACCTGACACCTTTGTTTTTTCCTAATTTCTTCAAGAGGCAGCCAGGAGCCTGGCAAACTCCAGCTTGCTCACATTTATCACTGGGACACTTCTGGTGGTGCTGCCACCAACAAATGAGATGTAATACTGGGCTAGATGGATCCCTGTCTAATCTGCCGTGGCTGCTTTTGTCTGCTGCAGTACAAGGTGACCTTGGACACTGGGTATGTACTGGTTTAAATTTCACCTAGAAGTTGACCTGTGGCTTTATAAGAAAAGCATTTTGTATGTAAAGAATCCTCAAGTGTCATTTAAGTGTCTCACTTTCATAAGCATTATTGATTTAGTGGGAATTTTTAGTCCCAGAAGACAGAAAAATATAGTCATGCATAATACTTGTATGACTGAAGAAAACATCTATTTACATTACAATACATTTTAAATGGTTAACTTTAAACAATCAGAACCACGGGCGTCAACAGCATTTCCCTGCTTTAAAACTGATAAAACAATAAAGTTGATACGTGGAATTCATGATTTTAAGCGACCTCTTGCTTGTTTGTTTCTGCAAACCCTGATTATAGCAGTCATACAGTTACCAACATGCCTCTTTCTTCTCCTGAAAGTCTGTCACAATACTTAAAGCACACCTGTGTTTTTTTCCCTGCTTCATAGAATTGAGTAAAAAGTACAGAGGAGGGCTGTGGTGAAAAATACTTTGAGACGTGACACTGAAACAGAGAGGCACTGAGAGCCTTTCCTCAAAAACATGGTGAGTTTATCAGCAAGTGGCAGAAGCAATCCCAGTTTAATTTACCAAAGCCACTAGGTGTCCCTGCTAACCTATGGCGGCAGCAGCGCTTCTCTTCTGGAAGATACATATACACTTCATAAACCTGTCCAAAGAAAATACAGCAATACCAAATCAGGCAACAGTTCTTGAGAACATCATCTGCCCAGCTGTGCATCACTTGATCGTGCTGTCCATTACTCTTCCCTTGCAGTCTTTCAGGGATTCGGTACCTGCAGGCAAGGTCAGTACTAGTCAAGTGCACTGTTTCCTGTTCATTAAATAAACCAGGTATGTCCTTGGCAAAGGTTTTTTGAGACTGCAGGCTTTCTGAGACCACAGAGTTCTCAATCAAAAGCCAGGAAGTTTTCTGTAGTGTTCATCACACTGGGTACATCAAGTTGAATAATGCAGCAATTACTGAAAAGGGCACAGATGCTATTCTTTTAGTACTGGCTGGCTAAGACAATATATATTAAGGGACCACTTTTGCTTCTCCATTTTTTCTATTCTGTTCTGTTTGAACAACTGAGTCAAATATGATTTGATTTAAAAGCTCATTTTTGGGAAGGGGCAGATTTTGCAGTATTTCAGATGCAGATTTAGGGACCCTTTAAACAGCTGTAAAAGATTGTAGCATGTTACTTCTTAAAAGCTCATTTTCACACCCAAATAAATAAGATTTTTATTATTGGCATTACTGGGAGCAGTGCTCACCCATGCTAGGGGCCTCTTTCCCCCATGCTAGGGGCCTCTCTGTGCAACCACAGTGATTGAGCAGTCTATCTTTCTTCTGGTACTGAAAGAAACATAATAATGTTTATTTTTTGAATGTAGTGTTGCCAGTTTCATACAATAGCAGATACTGCTAACTTGCTTTTTATAAACTAGAGCTTCACAAAACAAACTATTTCATTCACAGGTTGTATTTCGTGTATTTTTGCCCTAGGAAAGAACTCTTTTTTCCTCTGGTGAAAAAGAAAAAAAAAAAACCCAAACACCAAAAGACAAAAAACCCCTCCCAAACAGCAAAACCCATACCCCTCTTCCCCCCCCCGGACTGTTGGCGTTTTGACTGGTGCCCAAAATGCCTGGCCACGATGGTGCCTCACTGGAATTACAATCTCCTATTTCTGTGAGCTGAGATTTCTACAAGCTGGAGTACTTCCCTCTGTGATGCATCACTGTCTCTTCCTGAAAACAGAGAGTTTATTTTATAAGAATAATAAATTATGTGACACTGTGACAGAAATAGTTCTGCCAGAGAGATAAAGCTACAGAAAAGCATTGCAATATAACACAACAGAACTGTAGATCCCACAAAAGAAAAAAAAATAAAAAATTTGGAAGTTTTGCTGAAAGTTTTCTTCTTACTGAGCATCTGAAAATTCCTGCATGTTATTTATAAAGCAAATTATGTTCTTGAGATTGTTTATTCAGAACTACTTCAATGGAAGGGGTTTTCTTTATTTCATTTAGTTTTAGAGTTTCGGGTTTCTGATACCAGGCCTCAGAAGATATTCTGTTCATTTTTCCACACGAATGATGATTCTTACTTATCTACTGCACTTAATCTACTGGAAAAATCTCCCCATTTTCACTAACAAATTCCCATTTTTCACACTTAGTTTGCTGTGGAAATCCTGAAGAAATGCAGCATGATTTTTTCCAGATTCAATGACCAGCTCTTTCTGAAACATTAGAGCCCTTTAAATCTGCAAGGCAATAGTATAATGCCATGGCTATAAAAGCAAAAAACACAGTAGATTTTTACTCACTACTCTTGGTTGCCATCTTGGTGCTCTTTAATGCATGCACAATGGTGAAACACAATGAAGGTAAGTAAGTGGTTAATAAATGCTGTCAGGTTTTCAATACTGAATTTACGCAACTGATGGTTCTCAGGCAAAATAAGAATACTGAAATATTTTAAAAATTACTATTATTTAAGAAATTTTTCAAATATTGTCAGAGAAATAAAAAGGAACGATGGACAACATATTCCTTCAGGGTCATCTTGGCCTTGATTTCTTTAAGTTGCCAGAGCAAGGAAGCAGAAAGAAGGCATTATCCATACAAAGGGATTATCATCTTTCTGTAATGTAGAGAGATGCTACTGATCAACCCTGAACAAAGCAAACTTATAGTTGTCACACAACTTAAAAAATATTGACTGTTACCCAAAGATTACTATCATTCCTCCATCAAATTAAAAAGCTCACTTGCTACAGATCTTCTTTCATTCTTGCAAAGCTTTTCTTGCCATTAATTCCTTTTTCTCTTTGGGATGAACCAGAAATGAACATTTTGCAAAACTGTATTACCTGCTTTGGTTGATGGTGGTTAACTTAGAGACATGGCCAGTTGGATAGTGGTGATCCTGATAGATATTTATAACACAACATGCTGTTATGACACCATCCTTTGTTTAAATCACTACATCCAATGTATTATGATACAAACAACAAACCTGAGGCAACTTCTGCTACCCTGGCTGAAGATATCCTCCAGTTTATTGTCAACATTTGTGCATCACTAATCCCGAGACATTTAGGAAGGGTATTTTAACTGCAATACTACCAAATGCAAGTAAAATTCAGGTCATAATATTTAATAACAATAATACGAGACAAAAAAGAATTGGATGAAATCCTAGCAGCTGGCTTAGCACAAGGGTTAGCACAGGGCCTCACATGCTATCAGCATACCATGCAGCCCGAAATCAACAACTAAAAAGGAGTCTTTCTGGGAATTAACTTTAATGTTGCAAAGAAAACTGTTAGCCTTGATGCAGAGGAATTGGTTTACAAACATAGTTCTTTAAGCCTTTTCTTTCTCTTTCCTTTTCCTTTCTTTTGCTTTGCTGCTTCAGTCAGCATGCACACAGTAAGACATGATTGACAACCTCTCAGTGGTGCTGTGTTTCAAAGATCAGGCAGATTTCCGTGGCTTTCACTGGAGCAGATCTGTGGGGAGGGTCCAAGCTACAGGGAAGGACAGGTCACTGCCTGCAGGAGGCAATCCTCCTGCAGGAATGAAGCTATATGCTAAGAAGCAATGGGATGCAACAGAAGAACAAATAGGAAAGGGAAGAAAAAAGAGGGGTGGAGGGGGGAAGGAGGAATTAAAGCAAAAACATAGTAACACAGGAGAGACTATAGCCAAATAATAGAGGAGCTTGGGGAAAAAGAAAGCTAGAGACAAAAGGTCTTTTCTTCTAAAATGTTATAATGTCAGAAGAGAAGGAAAGAGATGAAAGATGAAAGATACTGCATTTTTCTGGGCTCAACACTTAATTTATTACACTGTTAGACAAACTGTTCTGATTCTATACAACTCAGTAATAATCCATGCATAAAATAAGACTTAGCACCTTAGCTAAATTAAACAAAAAAAAAAAAAAAAAAAAAAAAAAAGGAAGAAAAATATTGCTTAACAGCAGAGTATTTATGGCAAAATCTATAATTCAGACAGAAGGAAAAAAAAATTATAATCCTTCTCATTAAACTGCAAATCTTTGAAGGTTAGAAAAAAGATAGGAGTTTCATAGTAGGACCACTGGCATGTGCAGAAAGGTTTTAAGGCTCAGACTGGGATTCAGGAAATAAAGGCACGTACCTGGCCTCTGTCACTGATGCTCCATTTGGGTCAGAGTCATTGTCAGTTCTTGGTCTTGGGTCATTCTCAGTTCTTCAACACTGCCTTCCTCTCACTGCTTTCCTCATTTGTGTAATTGATCTGTAAGCCCTTTGGGAACTGACAGCCTCTTGCCACGAGAACATGAACTGCTGAGAGCTTTTTAGCTTTCAGCTAAGTGATAGCTGCTGCCTCTTCACAATCTCATAACTCGCATAAAAATTACTCTTGATTTCTCTCTGCTCAGCATGTTGAGCCACACACCTGGTGATGGACTGTGAACTGGTACCATGGCTCACCATGAGTGCAGTACCAGCTGCACCTGTACTGGTATCATCAACTGCACATATGGAAATGGCATTGTGTTGCCAGCCTATGCCCTGTGTGCTGAGCAGCTCCACCCAGGGTCTCCTCTCCGAATGGTGCTGGGGGTCCTGGGTCTCCCCCTCCCTCACATGGTGGGTGCAGACCAGAGCTGCTACATACAGCTGAGAGTTAGGGAAGGGATGCCCGACTGCAGAGGAGTGTGGGACAAGGAAGAGGCACAGTTCCTCTTGGGCTCCAAGCTTCCCCATGGCTCAGCTCCTGTGTGAGGGGCCATGGTATGGTTAAGACTGGTTGACTTTAAGTAGGGATTAACTAAGGAATAGGGAAAGAAGGATCCTCTTCCTATTCCAAGCCACCGTAATTTCCAAGAAACTTTCCATTTCTTGTACTTAACAAACAACAATTTCTTTGGTATTATTACAGTGAAATGCGAGTGTTGTTGCCACTTACAAAACACAACCTAATGTTTATTTCTGAACTGGAAACTTTTTGTTTTGTTCCACCAAAGCCAGTGCTGCTCTTGCTTTTGCTACATGCAGTGCTATAAGGGTGTTTTTATTAACATGAACCACATATACTCAGATGTTTCTTATCTTTATGCCTTTGATCCTGTGAGTGGGTGAAAGCTGCACTGCAGTTAGAAGCATTCTTACAGGAAAAATGAGGAAAGCAACATTTATTTTTTGTTTCCATTGAAAATATTTCTCATTGTATCTCCACGTATTGTCATCAGCATACCAGAGTCAAAGTGGGAAGGGGTTCAAAGGAGGGAGAAACAAGCCCATAGAAGGGGCTTATCAGCCTCAGGCACCACAACCATATACAATATTTCCTCATCATCCACTTTCTATTAAAACCACTACGATTGATACACTGGACCCAGCTTCTAATATGTCTTTGCTGGGGACCGCAAACTTGGTGGCTTCAGAGTCACACCAAGAAACCTGCTTCTGTTGATAAGCAATTATCACTGGGATGAAAGGAGAGAAGATAAAGTCTTAGTCTATAAGATAGAAAGACAGTACCATTCACCCCAGTGTTATCAGTATTTCAGGGTAGTTACTTCTGAGGAGCAAACATATGGGAAGTTAGATTGCTTGAACATATTTATCTAACATAATAATGAGGCGGAATGCAAATTAAATACAACCACAAAGAAAAGAATTCATTATCACATTTTCATGAGTTTTAATAACAAAATTCCTCTGGACTTTCTGAAAACAGAGTCAAGCTTCAGATTTTAAAATGGAGCTGGAGCAGCAACACTGAGCACATGGAACAGAAGGTTAATAAAACGGATGCACAGAGAAAAAAGACAGTGAAGAGTAATCTAAGTGCATCAAGAAAAGCACTCACACAAAATGAAATATTTTATGCAGCTAATATTTGGAAAAGAACACCAAGCTAAAAAGTATATAGAATTGCATTCAGAGATTTGGATTATATCGAAGCCATGTCAAACAGTACAAATCCTCAACTTGGAAAACTCAGCAAGATTGTCAAGATAGATTCATAGAATCATAACATGGTTTGGGTTGGAAGGAACCTCAAAGATCACGTAGTTCAACCCCCCGGCCATAGGCAGGGACACCCTCCACTAGACCACGTTGCCCAAAGCCCCATCCAACCTGGCCTTGAACACCTCCAGGGATGGGGCATCCACAACCTCTCTGGACAACCTGTTCCAGTGCCTCACCACCCTCACAGTAAAGAATTTCTTCCTAACATCTAATCTAAATCTACCCTCCTTCAGTTTAAACCCATTACCCCTTCTCCTGTCACTCCATGCCCTTGTAAACAGTCCCTCTCCATCATTCTTGTAGGCCCTTTCAGGTACTGGAAGGCTGCTTTAAGTTCTCCCTGGAGCCTTCTCTTCTCCAGGCTGAACAACCCCAACTCTCTCAGCCTGTCCTCATAGCAGAGGTGCTCCAGCCCTCCAATCAGCTTCGTGGCCCTCCTCTGGACTCTCTCCAACAGCTCCATGTCTCTCCTGTACTGGGGCCCCCAGAGCTGGATGCAGTACCCCAGGTGGGGTCTCACCAGAGCAGAGTAGAGGGGCAGGATCACCTCCCTCAACCTGCTGGTCACACCTCTTTTGATGCAGCCCAGGACACGGTTGGCTTTCCGGGCTGCAAGCACACACTGCCGGCTCAAATGAAATTTAAATGAATATTTAGATGAAATTTAAATGTATATTTAATGTAGAGGAAGATGTTTTGCACAGATATGAGTGCATATTCACTTTCTTCCTGTTTAAAATACTTTATTTTTCTGTGTGTATCTCAGTAATTTCTCCACTGAGAGGTCACAGTAGCTTTACATGAGATATATGACCACACTGTATCTCAAATCTCTGGGCTCGTCAGAATGAAAATATCTAAGCCTAATTATAAACACTAGTCTCTGCCACCAAATAAATGGAGCAAAAACCCCACACGAAATAAATCCCCCAAAAGAAACTGTTTTCCTATAGGTAACTTCAGAGATGGGGAAGTTCTACAAAGTTGTGCTGCTACAATATTGCACTACTTCTCCTGAGTAAAAACATTAAAGGTAATCAGAATTTAGGCACTGTGGTGGGTTGACCCTGTCTGGAGGCCAGGCGCCCACCAGAGCCGCTCTGTCACTGCCCTCCTCAGCTGGGCAGGGGAGAAAAGGTATAACGAAACGCTTGTGGGTCGAGGTAAGGACAGGGAGAGATCACTCACCAATTACTGTCACAGGAAAAACAGACTTGACTTAGACAACAATTCATCTAATTTATCACCAAGCAAATTGGAGTAGGGTAATGAGAAATAAAATCAAATCTTAAAACACCTCCCGCCACCCCTCCCTGCTTCCCAGGCCCAACTTCACTCCCCATTTCTCTCCCTCCTCCCCCACAGCGGCACAGGGGGACGGGGAATGGGGGTTGTGGTCAGTTCCTCACACGGTGTCTCTGCCGCTCCTTCCTCCTCAGGGGGAGGACTCCTCACACTCTGCCCCTGCTCCAGCCTGGGGGCCCTCCCACGGGAGACAGTCCTCCACCAACTGCTCCAACGGGAGTCCTTCCCATGGGCTGCAGTTCTTCACCAACTGCTCCAGCGTGGGTCCCTCCCACGGCTGCAGCCCTTCAGGAACAGACTGCTCCAGCGTGGGTCCCCCATGGGGTCACAAGTCCTGCCAGCAAACCTGCTTTGGCCTGGGCTCCTCTCCACGGGGCCACAGGTCCTGCCAGGAGCCTGCTCCAGTGTGGGCTTCCCACGGGGTCACAGCCTCCTTCAGGTGCCTTCACCTGCTCCAGCATGGGGTCCTCCACGGGCTGCAGATGGAATCTCTACACCCCCTCATCCTCCCTCCATGGGCTGCAGGGGGACAGCCTGCCTCACCATGGTCTTCTCCAGGGGCTGCAGGGGAATCTCTGCTCCAGCACCTGGAGCACCTCCTGCCCCTCCTTCTGCACTGACCTTGGTGTCTGTAGAGTTTCTTACATCTTCTCACTCCTCTTTGTGGGTGCAAAAGCTCTTTCTAACTGTTTTTTTTCCTTCTTAAATATGTTATCACAGAGGTGCTGATGGGCTCGGCCTTATCGAGTGGCAGATCCGTCTTGTAGCTGGCTGGCATTGGCTCTGTCAGACACAGGGGAAGCTTCTAGCAGCTTCTCACAGAAGCCACCCCTGTGGCCCCCCCGCTACCAAAACCTTGCCATGCAAACTCAATACAGGCACCAAGTCACCTCTAGCTATCTGGTGTGATGGGTGGATCCAATGACCTGCTGAAAGGAGCAGTCAGGCTATGCAAAATCCACATCTGCTGGTTTGCATTTACAGTTGTGGTACAAATGTGTGGGACTTCTTTCTAGCCATCTTCTTCCTTGAGAGATGCCTTTCAGTAAGAATATGCTTAGTTCAGAAACCTGATTATACCTTTGATTGCAGTTAATAATTTGATATAATCTAGCTAAACACTTCTTGACATGTACTGTCAGAAAATCTGCAGCTCAGGCAGCATTTTCTTACAAGCAAGGTCAGCAGAACCTACAAGCATGTGTAATGATGTATGAGCAAGGTAAGCCAGTATCCCAGCATCCAGTCTCACCATGACTGTCACATATGATAGGCTCATCTTTGCAAGTCTGCCATTTAATACAAATTTGTTTCTTTGTCACTTTAATTATTTCAGTTTATTTAGTTTTGCACTGCCAAGAATCATAGAAATAAGTCCAGAGAAGGTGTTGTATCTGCTATATAAAGGAACACCCAAATTATCAGCTGGAGGCTCTCCTCTGCTTAATAATTCTCCAAACATTTGTCTATAGCTTTACAAAATTCAGAATTTTAAGTTTGGTTAAATGTCTTGAGTATAATATTAGGTGACCACAAAGCCAATCTTTTGTTCTAGCAAAATCTTTCCATGCCATCTTGAAATGCTAGATGTTAGAGAAGATCATGCAGCTGTAATTGCCTAGCAGGTAACTGACACATTATGAAGAAGGCTTTGTTCTGTGAATCTCTACTTCTGCAATGGACTCAAGCCCCAAAAATGAAAAATTGAGGAATGTAGTTTGCTGTAATGTTTGAAATCCCAGATGCAGAGACTCAGTCAATCTGTGAATCAAGGTCACCTTGCTATCCCTGCTAACATCAACACACAGAGCCAAGACAAGGTCTTCAAACAGAAGACCTTCCCAGAAGATGGGAGAAGGAGGTATCAGTCATGGTTCCCTGCTATGCAGATGCCTCTTCGCAGATTCAATGTACAATACTGCTTACTCAAACTTTTGTTATAATCTCACCTTCTATCAATTTTTACTAGGCCTGACAAGAGCATATTGTATTAATACTTTAATGCTTTCTTTCCATCCCTTCTTTTACACTCTCACATGCCCTTTGTGCTACTCTGCAAATAAGAGATGCTGCTGGTATTCTGCTCAGAGCCCAGTTGCAGACATCAGGCTGAAAATTTCTGCATACACTGATTATGGACACAAAGGAACGTATCCTCAGCTCATGTGAAATGATGGAAACCCATTGCACCCTACAGATCTGTGGTGTTCATGCTAGCTAAGAAATCTGCTCCTCTGTCATTTACTATCACAACAAAACACATTAAACCACTATGTTCTTTTTTTTAAAATAAATATTTTTACCTTGCAATGATTCAAAAGTCCAAAGAAAATACTATCCTATTACCATGTTTTAACTTCATACAATAAAGTCTCATTCAATTTAGAGCTGGTATCTTAGTGTCTTTGTAACCAATATATTCATGTCAGCAATCAGATCCATGAATATTTTTGCGTTTAATAAGTATAATTTCCATGAATCACTAATGGAATCAGTAGGAGGACATAATATCTATGCAAAAAAAATGAGGTGGTGCCCTTCAGAGTCCTGGAGGGATTTCATGAGCACAAACCAGCCTGTTTCTTTACTGTACAAAGCCAGGATTTTTCTCCCAATTAGGAATTTCACAGCAATCTGTAATGCAGCGCTGGGAGGCCACACTGGAGTTTTGTTTTATGTTTTGTGAGCACTATTAGGAAAAAAAAGAAAAATCAACTGTTTTAGCAAAGCTGAAACTTAGATGTCTGGAAATAAAAGTGTTTCTTAGTCTTAGAAACATTAAGCAGTTTGGCTAATACAGCCATTCCCCCCCCCCCCCCTGCCCCCCCCCCCCCCCCCCAATTTAATGGAAGGTGATTGGGTAAAAATGCTCAGATCCTACATTGGCTCTAGAGGACTGAATAATTTTAAAGAGAATTAGTTCATTAACGCTCTCAGAGCTTACCAATACTTCATCACAAAGAGAAAGTGGTAGGAATAATTCAGTCACGTAGAGCTTCGATTCAGTCATAAACTGTAAGCAAGATTCAGTACTTTGATTTTACTTCAGATCCACATTGACTTTAATTGACTTCAGATCACGGACTACACTAAGCCTCTTCACATCTGGTTTTGCAGATCACATTCTGTCTGTGAGGCATAATCATACACACTTAAAATGCGAGTGATTTGTTGTGGCTGAGAACCCTATCTAGTGATAACTGCAAGTAACGGACAACCTCTTCTCTTCCCCTAATACTCACAAGGCAAGAACCAGCAGTAAACTCTTGCCTTTAATTATCCATGCATTTCTATTCTGTTTCCTGCCACCTGTAAAAACTTCCCCCTAATACCTGGCACTTCCATAGAACTTCCATTTGAGGAAGAACAGTCTCTATGGACACTTATTTTTTCCTGGCTTACAGCACCTCTGTTATGGGAAGGACGTTTATCAGTTCCCTGGGATGCTTGGCACATACAGAAAAAGACAAGATTTTGTCATTGTCGTTCTTATTAAAAGGGCAACACCACAAATTCACTGACCAGCTGCAATGTGGTGCATGCAGTGAATCAGTACATTTAGCATCACTAGCTTTCATGTCAGCTGTGGCTATATCTTGCTGACTTGTATCCAGCAAGTGTCTGGCCTAGAGCTGGCTTGCAAGAGAATCTCACTGCCGGCTTCTCAGACTGTACATTTTGCAGCAACTTCAAGAAAACAATATGTGGAAGCAAGCAAGAAAGTATTTTTCCATAGTATTGACCGAAGCTTTGTACGTTGTTTTGAGGCATCTTTCTTGCCACATTACAAAGAACTCCACGTGATGTCCATCTCTACTACAGCTTAGCTAATGGTTTGGTTCCCTTCCCTGGTGCTTGATGCAATGATTAGGCTCACATGCCAGCTGGGGCGCATACATGCTCTTTGCAAGCATCATTCCTTCCATCATGAGTTTCCTTGTGCTAAGCATGCAGCTGTTAGTCAAAATACTTTTCAAATATATTCCCCTTTGAGCACAGCAGGGGGGTAGCAGTTACTATTTTTCGGTTAGGTAAGTAGGTTAAAGACACCTTCTGGGACCTGTCCACTCTGTCTGCTTGAGTATAAGAAGTGCCAGTGAAACATGAGCATTTTCTTTATAAGGCAAATCTGAAACCATCTTTTGGTGCAACAGGATAGAAAAGACACTACCTATGTGAAACTTAACACGACAGAGACTGGTGAGCGTCCACTGACTGCACAGCACACACAAAGAATAATGAATCGACTGGAGGAAAGGAGAGACTGAAAAAATGGGATTAACTGAGGGAATTGATTTATTTAAAAAACTCAGCACTGGTAAAATAAGCACTCAGCATGCTCCTAACAAGTTCTCAGAAAAGAAAGAAGCCCTTTACCACCAACATATACACTTCAAATTGTATCATAATCACCTCAGGCATAGGTATTGCACTTCAAATAAAGCCAGCAGAAAGTATGGCGGTTGTTACATCTCAGGCAGCTGTGTAAGGCAGAAGATCAGATGAATTAGCATGTGGAATTCCACAGCAGGCTCAGCTCAGTAGCCATTTACAGTCATGTCTGTATTGTAGCAAAGCATCAGCGATTAGAAGGACCTTTTCCACTGACATCCCTGTTACTCTTGCATAGTTGTTCTTTTTATGATAGCAGCACAGAATAAAAACAAGATGTCTGAAGTAATTTCAATTGCATTATCATGTTAAAGCTCATTGCACCACAGCTTTCTGAACATGATCTTCATTTTCCAAGACATACTAAAGCAATAAAGCTGAACAGGATTCTTACAAGCTCTCTAGGCCAACCCATCACTGAAACCTGTGGAGTTATGCCAAAAATGAATCTGGTGCCTGAATTTAGTCATAAATGAAAGATTTTTTTCAAGTTATTAAATAATATATTGTAAACACACTACTTTCAAAAGCAAATCACTTATAAGAAATCTGCAATTAAGAGATTCAGATTGCAAAGTTACCTGACAACTTCACACAAATATGTGTTCCTGATTTGCAGATATTTTAAAGACTTGTTAAATTAGGAATTCAGTTCAAGCGCAGGTATCAGACTGCATTTAATGAAAGAGATGGGAATAAAAGGGGAGAAATTGAAGCACCCATAAGTCAGCAATTCTGCACAAACAGAATTTTAAAACCTGAGAGGTGGGTGGAAGGGGACACACCGTGCAATTTATTTTAGAGGACTTCTTTGTCCTTTTTATAAAGAAAAGAAATCTACATTACATGAGTGTAAATTATTACTTTATGGAAACAACAAAGAAGCACAAGTGTGAGCTTCTGTTAACTGTTGTACACAGCTGAAAAGTTTACGTGTCTGGTCCCAGTGCCTGGAAGACTGGTGTTGTGGGTTGACCCTGTCTGGAGACCAGAGCCGCTCTATCACTGCCCTTCTCAGCTGGGCAGGGGAGAAAAGGTATAACAAAACACTTGTGGGTCGAGGTAAGGACAGGGAGCGATCACTCACCAATTACCGTCACAGGAAAAACAGATTCGACTCGGGAAAATTAGTTTAATTTATTACCGAGCAAATTGGAGTAGGGTAATGAGAAATAAACGCAAACCTTAAACACCTCCTGCCACCCCTCCCTGCTTCCCAGGCCCAACTTCACTCCCCATTTCTCTCCCTCCTCCCCACCAGCAGAACAGGGGGACGGGGAATGGGGGTTGTGGTCAGTTCCTCACACGGCGTCTCTGCCGCTCCTTCCTCCTCAGGGGGAGGACTCCTCACACTCTGCCCCTGCTCCAGCCTGGGGGCCCTCCCACGGGAGACAGTCCTCCACCAACTGCTCCAACGGGAGTCCTTCCCACGGGCTGCAGTTCTTCACCAACTGCTCCAGCGTGGGTCCCTCCCACGGGGTGCAGACCTTCAGGAACAGACTGCTCCAGCGTGGGTCTCTCCCACAGGGTCACAAGTTCTGCCAGCAAACCTGCTCTGGCGTGGGGTCCCCCACAGGCTGCAGGTGGAATCTCTACACCCCCTCATCCTCCCTCCATGGGCTGCAGGGGGACAGCCTGCCTCACCATGGTCTTCTCCAGGGGCTGCAGGGGAATCTCTGCTCTGGCGCCTGGAGCACCTCCTGCCCCTCCTTCTGCACTGACCTTGGTGTCTGCAGAGTTCTTCGTCTCATATATTCTCACTCCTCTCTCTGGGTGCAATTTGTGCTGTTTTATTTGGGGTCCCCCCCCCCATTTTTAAATAAGTTACCCCAGAGGCTCTACCACTGTCGCTGATGGGCTCAGCCTTGGCCAGCAGCGGGCCCATCTTGGAGGAAGCTGGCATTGGCTCTGTTGGACATGGGGGAAGCTTCTAGCAGCTTCTCACAGAAGCCACCCATATAGCCCTGTCACTGCCAAAACATTGCCATGCAAACCTGATATAGCCGGTTTTCCAAGAAAAGCTGAAATGTGATAAAAAAGACTAAATAAAAGAAAAAATTGTGATAAATTCCTAGGTCTTTGAGTTTTACTCAAATGTGAAAAACAGCAGACACAAAGAGACAAGTCTTCAGATCGTCAGTTTTGTTGTAGTAATTTTAGCTTGCAGATTTTGGAAGAAACATTGCTGATTTCTAACAGCTGTTTTTTTGCGATATGTCTTTTTTTCAAATCATACATGCAAACTGGCACACCCAGTGGATGGAGACAGGATAGAATAGAACAGGAAAGAAAAGAGAATTAATAACAAAGTGAAGAGTACAAGATTAATATCAATTTGGACAAAATTAGAATAACCTACAATTTCCATTCAAACACATGTAGAACTGAATCTTCCAAAATGAAATAGTCCTAGCAGTATTGTACAGTCTCTTGATTTTTTCAAATTGTGAATGTTTACAAAAATACCTTGTAAATTTTATCTGACAGACCTCTGCTGCAGGAACGTATTGCTTGTAAAGTGGATGGCTGCAGGTAACTGATGCTCTGTGCACTGCCAAGTAGGAGAGGATGAAGGTAGGGATCCTGGACTAGGTCACAAGAAGAAAACCTTTGTTCTGAGTAAAAATAAATATATTATGAAGTGTAACTGGGTCGGTCGAGGACAGGTCCTGAATTACCATACACGATATGCTTAAAAAGGAGTAAGGCTAAAAGGTATTTCTTCCCTTTTAACAAGTAGATGCAGTCAGGAAACACTTGTGAAAACTTACAGAAGAAAGCAGACAATACTAGTAGGTAAAATTGGAACTACCTTTGTGAATGCCTTGTAATATTTTTTTTCATAAGTTTCTATTCTTAGTCCTTGGTAAGTGAGGTGCCAGTGGGTGCGTATGCATCTGCAGGCAGAACTTCATTATGAGGAATGTAAAGCACAAAATCTACTCTTTTTTTTTTTTTTTTTTTCCCCCAGAATGTATCCAGCAAAATGTGGCTCTTCATATAGCTTTTCTGGAGAGGATATGTTGTTAGAAGGATAAGTGGGTAATCATCCTGACTCAAATTCTTCAATCTTTCCTTTTCCTTTCTGCTGTTGTGACCTTTTGTGATACTTGCAGCAGGAGGAGGTAAGAAGTAATAAAAATTAAGTGAGGGAATGATTTTTTGAATTCTCAGTGCTCCTTTTAAGGTACTGTTCCATCAAGACTTATTGTCCCAGCTGCAGTTAAAATAATTACAAAGCAATTACAGTCTAATGAGGAAGAATGGTGTGATCTACTCAAAATGAGTAAGAGAAAGAAAGTGGTATTCCTTAGGACTGACAAAGCTGCCTTATATGCATGTTACCATCCTACAAAGACAATAAGAAATCTAATATATTTGGCAGCTAAAAGCACCAGCCAGTGCTAAACATTTTCCATACACAGCGAGACAGAGTTCCTGCCTCAAAGGTCTGTCCTTAAAAACAGAAAGGCTGGTGCAGAGAATCTGTCATACAGCTAAGAGATGTCATTTTATTTTCCATCTTCCCATTTTATACTATTTAAATCCACGAAGTAGGCAGAGTAATAAGATTTTCAAAGATATTTTGTGATTTCAGGACTTATAGTTGCAAGAGTGGGTTCAGCACTTAGGAGGTGATCTCACATTGACCAGAAGGGGAAAAATGAAACGAGGAGGGTTGTCTGACTTTCAGGAAGTCTTCAGTTCCTAAGTGCTGAATGTCCTTTTGAAAATGGGATTATGGTTTATAAGCTATTTGGTATATGTGCACACTGCCAGCTACAATGCAGTACTGAAATACTTGATCTGGCTCTTGTAAGGGTAGAAGCACAGTTAAAACTAAGGGCAGACTTCTCAACGCTACATTGCAGCTCCTAGTGCAAATTTACCTTAGTCAGATAATGATTTTCATTGATTTTCAGCAGTTATTATTTAATGCAGCTGATGATCTGGATCACTATAGATGCAAACTGATGTCTTGTTATTCAACTCACAACTCACAGTTGCCCACTCACTTTGCATGAAGGAAGATTGTAATGGAATATATGGGAAATCTCATTTCTGCATGGAGTCAATGACATTTTACAGAAGTTTTGGTCTCTGATTAGTATTTAGTTGACTTTCTAAATATAGTTATCACAGCATTAAACCTATGAATTTCTGGATGAAGTCATGGTGATGTTACCATCGTGCATTGTATGCATAAAACATAGCCTTTCCTCCTATCTCCTCCCTCCTGCTCTCCTGAAGGTTTTTTAATCAGTTTTACTTTGGATCATGATTTCTAACCTCTTGAATATAAATTGGCATTGCATTCCTTTGTGCTGCATTGTAACACACCTCCTGGACATCCTGCAGAGCAGAAGCAAAACACAAGGAGAAACACCTAGGGCTGTAGATGTCTAAGTGACTTGATGTCAAAAATGACTGTGGTCCATTCTCAGCATTCTTTGTTCTTTTTAGAAATAGATCGTGCAGACACCCCAATAATTAAATAATTTACTTACTGGGGGTTACAGCAATTGGTAATGATCAAGACACTGCACAATCAGCAGGCTGCACTCATTTGTTCTGCTGCTTAACATCACTACTGTGAGAACACCATTTTTTATTATGGCTCACAGGCAGTAATCATTTTACATAACATGAGGATTTTTTTCACTCAATTGCTTTCATGCTTTAGGCTGATGAGAATAATCATCACGCAACAATTACTTGCACCTCTACAGATGATGCTCAACAATTCAGGTCACTGAATATACTCTATATACATTTTTTGTGAGGGTACATGTTTTCCTTTTGATCCAGTCTGGATTATCACCTTCTTTTCCCCTGTGCTGAGAACCCTTATTAAAATCAAAAGACTAACAGTGTCCAGGAGTAGGACACTTTTCAGTTATTATATAAAAGAATTCAGAAGCTAAAGATGTAGATGAAGGATTAGGTAAAGGACTATGACCTACCAACATGGACAGAAATGAAATAGCTAAATCCACTGTGCACTGACTTGGCTTGAGGATTGACTTATGAATAACTTAAGCTATACCCATTTTAACTATTGGCAGCTGAAAATACTCCAGCAACCTTTTCAACAAATAGGTGTAATAAATGCTACATTTTTCAATGAACACACCTTTTGATCTACTAGTAGTAGCTGTCTACAAATAGAGATCTCATCTGAAAAGTTTTGCACCTGGTGTCCAATTCAGCATTAAAAATAATGCTAGGTGAGCTTGTAATTGGTAACAGGAGCAATTTTTTGTCAACCAAAGGAAGCAAAGCATGCATGAGGTTGAAAAGTACTTAGCTGAAATAATGATGATTTGAGAGTAAGAGGGTCAAATGCAGGACTTCAGTATAAATTGTTTTCATAAAGAGGCAAATTTACACAGAAAGGCTTCCACCCTGGAGAAGAGGATTTTGGGCTGGGTTCTCTGCACAAATCCAATGAGTCAATTCACTCTAAGAATCCAAAATTATAAGATAGGTGAGAATAGCAAAGACACATGTCTGGGAGAAGGCAGCAAAGGATTTCACAGAGTACTCAAAAATACTTCATAGTTTCTTGTATATCTTATTTGCTTTGTTGCTTTCCTACTTTCCTTCTTGTAGATGCAAAGAAAGAAGAGGGGTTATAATCTGTAGAAAACTTGGCAAAGCACATATGATTGCAAGGCAAAGAGATTCAGGAATCAAGATTTCTAGGCAATGGAACATCATAGAAGAAGATACAGACATGACATAAAAGATATTAAGTCAAAACTGACTTTGTTGCTAAGCAGGAGCAGATAAAAGAATATGAAACAGTAAGCGTAAGTGCAAATTAGACAATATATGTAATTGAAGGTATGAACAAGAGCTTTGCAAAATGAAAAAGTGTATGAGTCTAATGTGGAAACTACTCTCAATAGTGGCAATATTTTGAACATACTAGAGAATAACATCTGAGAAACTCAGCAGAAGACTGATGTGCTAGTTACTTTGTGGTGAGAAAAGCCCTTTAGGCAGAGGAGAAGAGTAAGTAAATAATGGTATTTAAGGGGAGAAAAGGAAGGAGGGACCAGGCTGGCTTGAATGTACAGGAACAGCTGAGGACAGAAATGACAGAGACAGGTATCAAATCGGGTCTTTTCTGTAGTGATGGTATTAAAACCTTGATGACTGAGATAACTTATCACAAAGGAATACACAGCAACAGGAAATTACAATGAAGTTGCAACAATGCAAAATAAATTATTTGCTTAAACTGTGGCAAGGCACTGGTGTATTGAAAACTTGTTTTTATAAAGTTGGTTATAGACAGTATTTGTTAGGAGCAAAGTGTGATTCGGAGAAAGAGAGAAATCTGTAACCACAGAAAGAGTACAAAGGGGAAATCCAGCAATCTTATTCAAACTGAAGAGCAGTGGACTTATGATCTATACATGCATGAAATTATACTTCTTTGAGTGAGTCTAACCCTAACATTGACTGTATTCATGGCACTTGTTGATTGATGACATCATATTTATTCAGATTTGAGGTAGCTCAGTCATTCTGTAGAGCCAGTCCATTTTTTTATCCACTTTCTGCTACACCTGATTAGGCTTGTTGAATGAGAGAAATAAATCCAGTCTTCTGCAATGCTAGCCTATTACCGTTGCATAGGAAATATAATCAACTATAGAAAATCCATAAAAAGATTATATTAGGAGTTGTATTCTTAAATCATTTGGCAAAGCCATAACTTACTGTAATCTACTTGCCCCCAGCAGCACCCTGCTCCTACAAAGACAGTTGATCACAGAGAGGGAATAGAGAAGCAACTAAAGTTCTGCTGGTGACCAAGGGCCAGAGAGCATCAGGATACTGCTTCTGAGCAGAGCAAATGCTGAATCTTAACAGGTAACTTTAGAAAGAAGAAAGCACAGAGGTGCTGCAAAAATGGAAGAATGTTTAAACTATGTGTTCATTTAAACATGTAAGTAAGTGGCAGTGTCCAGGTATTCAATATCTTACTCAGATATGGCAAAAAACCCCAAAGCAAACCCTTCTGAAAACACTACACTAGTGACTGTACATTGATCCTAGAGTGTATTCTATTAAATGAGGCACAGTTGTTTCTCCCTCCTCTGTACAGATTCTCAGCTGAAGAGTGTCAACTCAAGTGTCAGCACTGAAGGAATGCTGAGAATTAAATAGTCTAGCAACAATTGACTATATTCATAATCTAATTAGTAATAATGGAAAATGATATGTAGAATGCAAGAAGGCCATCATGGAAATGACAGCACAGGTGTCTTTTTTGAACCAATGACGTGTTCATATGTCAGTGTTAAACATTGTGCTGGTTTTGGCTGGGGTAGAGTTAACTTTCTCCATAGCACCTGGTAGGGGCTGTGGTTTGGATTTGTGCTGAAAACAGTGTTGACAACACAGGGATGTTTTCGTTCCTGTTGAGCAGTGCTCACACAGAGCCAAGGCCTTTTCTGCTCCTCACACCACCCCACCAGCGAGTGGGCTGGGGGTGCACAAGGAGTTTGGAGGGGACACAGCTGGGACAGCTGACCCCAACTGACCACAAGGATATTCCATACCATATGACATCATGCTCAGCACATAATGCTGTGGGAAGAAGAAGAAAGGCGGGGGGAGGGGATGTTCAGAGTGATGGCGTTTGTCTTCCCAAGTAACCGTTACACATGATGGAGCCCTGCTTTCCTGGAGATGACTGAACACCTGCCTGCCCATGGGAAGTGCTGAATGAATTCCTTGTCTTGCTTTGCTTGCGTGCACAGCTTTTGTTTTACCTATTAACCTGTCTTTATCTCAAGCCATGAGTTTTCTCACTTTTACTCTTCCAATTCTCTCCCCCATCCTGCTTGGGTGGAGTGGGTGAGCGGCTGTGTGGAGTTTAGTTGCTGGCTGGGGTTAAACCAGGACAAACATTTTCATTGAAAACAAAGAAAAACAACCTCCCAGAAGAAATGCCTTTAGCTCTTTCTAATAGAAATGATTTTATAAGGAATTGGTGTCTTTTGATGAGTGACAAAAAAACCCAAAAGCCAAAATGAGAGCACTTCTGAAAACAGGCAAATGGTACTACTCATCTCTGAAATTTTCAAAATATAACTATGACAGTGTAAATTTATGATAACTTATATATTATGATGCAGATAACTTGTGAAAAAAACCATCAAGCCTTGAAACTGGAAGCTTAACGTTACCATACTAAGCCCTACATTGGAACAACAGTGAGGATCAACCTCTACCTTCCTTAATTAGTGTGGAGGAAATTCCTTCTTATTTGAAACCTTTGAATTTGTTTGTGGATCTTTTTTAGATAATTACTTAATGTAAAGCCCATGCTAACTTATTTTAAAAATATCAAATGGCGTTTAAATTTTCAAGAAGGTAGGGACCATTATGCCCTTTTAAACAGACTTCTGTTCTATCCTCCAAATTCCAGCAAAACAAATTTCTTAACAGGTTTCATATCCCAAGAGTGGAACTGAGGCTTTGCCTATCCCTATCCTGCACTAGCTTTGCTGATATAGTTCAGAGCACAGTTACCCTTGGAGCTGGGCAGGGAATTAGCAGCAGAAAATTTACTGACTTAGCTGAACCTCTTTTCAGGTTCAGTTTCTCTCATACAGCTGTCAAATCGAGGTTATCCTCAAACTCTAGGTCACTTCAAAATCCTGTCAAGTTTTAGTTTCATTACATCTTCCAGTAGTTTTATTTACAGTTTGATAATAAGCAGGTAATGCATAGATTTTGGGACATTGTGCCCAATGTTTTGAGCATGGACTCTTCCTTTAAAATTCTTACTGCTCCATCATTATTTATGTTTTATACTGCTCAGGCTACATACTCTCAACAAACTACAACAAATGGTGTGCGAAACATATTTCTTTTATCTTCACTTTACGGATGTTGGAACTGACATCAAGGTAAGATAAATGCTTCTTTCAGGGTCTTGAAGGAAAACTGCCTTTGAGTCAAGAAATCGGTATTTTTGAAATTTCAGCACAGAGTGCTAATCACCAAGAACTCTTTTTTTGTCATTAGTCAAGTGCTGTTCTGCTCTTACAAGTATTACTTCTTTAGTTTTCTAGAGAAAAGGCATGTTAAACAGCCCAAATATTTACAAAATGTTGGCATCTGTAAGCCTAGAACTCTTCTTTTGCTTTGCAGAGAAAAGAAACAAAAGCACGTGGTCAGTGAACTGTGATCAGTGAATTTGTCCAGAGTGACTTTGTATTTCTCTTCTGATTTGCTCTTCAGAGATTTGTGTAGCTGGACTGAAGGAGCTTTATGTGAGCTGGCAGGACTTCTCTATAACATGGGCTTTGAACTGGTGAATTTTACTGCAAAAAATCAATGTGTTCCTTAAAATTTGACAAAAGAAATACCCTAAAAGGACATAACCTCAATTAGTTATAAGGCAAGAGTTTCCTTAGCTCCTAAGTGAGCCAACTGGGAAAATGAAAAGTGCTTTTCCATTTATCTATCTATCTATCTATCTATCTATCTATCTATCTATCTATCTATCTATCTTCTTGGGCAGTACTTACAAAGCTGTAAAGCCACTTCAGACTCAGTTTTGAGACTTAGAATGATCATTCATGAAGAGACTGCAATGCAAGTGGAAATGGGACTTTTGACCACTGTTTAACAGAAACCATATATACCTTCTTCATTGATTGCAGAGTATAGTCACTTCCTGTTGGTCAATGTACACTATAGCGATGTCAGTTGTTCAGAGCATACACAATAGTGTGCTTATGCATTACAATAGCATATAGGTAAAAAAAACCCTCAGCATTTTTTACTGACTATTGGTTACATCTATTCACCAATACTTTTTAGAATTATGGAGAAATATTCACATCATTTGTCAATGCGATGAAAAATATATTCATATTTCTATTTATCAGACCTTTGTATGTTCTGAATTTCAAAATTGGGACTTGGTTCAAACATCTTAGAATTATTTACCTGTGAACTGCAATTGCAAAAGACATACCATAATATTTACTGCTTGTGATATTCCCTGCATTTCTCCTCATTCCCTCAGCAGGCAAGCAAGTAACACCAACATTTGTCTTAGGTAGAGCAGAGCAGTCTACACTATGTTTCTATCCAACAATGCAGCAGGGCTGTGGACAGAGCAGATTCAGATTTGATCAGATTTTGAGCTTTATTTGGTTGATTAAAATAATTCACTGACACTTTTCAAGGTGTGACAGAGACACCCAAAAAAAGGACCTAGCAGTAAACAAGCACAAACTACCCACAGCGCAACTGAGAACTAGTCTGGTATGTGCTACTCTGCTACAGTTTATCAGGGCAAGGTTTTGCAGGGCTTCATCAGCTACAGCTACCTCCTGTCAAACGTCAGAAACAAACCAGTAATTCCAGTAAGAAATTCATACTGTACTGATATTACCTCCTGAACCTACTGCTTGTCCTACTGAAACTTCTAGGTGTTTATTCAGCTGCTATTTATAAAAATACAAAGGGAAAAATGTCCCTTTTCTTAGTAACGAATTATTACTTTTAAGAACAGAGTTTGCTTTAAAAAGCTTCAAGGCATTTTTTCTTGTGTGTGTTAATGAGCACAGAATAGTATGTACTATGTATCATGAGAAGTTTTTAAGATTAATTTTTTCCCTTCAGTTGTAGCACTCCTCAAGTATTTTAAGCTGTTACTGCCTTGAAACTTCATTAGACTGCTTTCTCAATTATGTTTTTTTATTATCAAGGCAAATTGATTCTTTAAAAATTAGTTGAATTTCTCTAAATCCCTAGCTGGCTAGTCTGTATCTTTAATAACTACAATAAATTATATTGCATAGAGAATGGGAGGTACTGGTCTGTAGCTGTAGACCAGAAACAGTAGAGATAGAAAAGCTCTCCTAGAGAAATATTGCATTCTTCTTATTGCTTAAAATATTTTTATTAATTTAGTTGTCTGATAAGATTTATAATGCAGTCATTAACAGCAAGAATTTCTCTCTCTCTTTTTTTTTTTCTCTCTCCCCCCCCCCCCCAGGCAGTGCTTGATACATGAAATAAAACAATCTAATATTCCTCCCTTGGAAAAAAAAAAATCCACCATATTATCATGTGACAGACATTTTTAATTTTTATAGCAAAGTTTTAGGCAGCTGCGTCAGTAAGATTCACATCCTACTCAGAGCAAAATTATTTGCGAAAAGTGAGGTTCTCACACTCCTGTGGAAACATGTTTCCTTATGTTCTCCTTTCCCAACCATTCCTGAGAAAAATAAAGCCCCGCAGTCTTCTATAACCAAATAAGCATCTACATATACATCCAAATTATGCTTTTCAGAGGATAGTTCTTCATTAAGTAGTATAGCTGCACTTTCACAGATGCTGAAGCCCCAAAAAACTCTAACTCATTTGGTGGCTATTTCCACACTTTACAAAGTCTGTCTTTCTGTGTTAGTCTGAAAAGTATAGAAAAACTTCAAATGAAGTCTGACATCTGGCCTGATTATACATTTGGAAAGACCACTTTCCTTCTGAAGTTTGAAAGGGATGATACATGCAATAATATGTGTGCATATGTATACATATATACATGTGTTGGGTTTGTGTGGCAAGATTTTGGTAGCCGGGGGGGGGTTGTGTGGGGTGTGTCTGCTACAGGGGTGCCTTCTGCGGGAAGCTGCTAGAAGCTTTCCCTGGGTCTGACAGAGCCAATGCCAGCCGGCTAGAAGACGGACCTGCTGCTGGCTCCGTGCCTCTGTGATAACATATTTAAGAAGGAAAAAACCAGTTAGAGGGAGCTTTTGCAGCTAGACAGAGGAGTAACAAGATGTCAGAAACTCTGCAGACACCAAGGTCAGTGCAGAAGGAGGGGGAGGAGGTGCTCCAGGCGCTGGAGCAGAGATTCCCCTGCAGCCCCTGGAGAAGACCATGGTGAGGCAGGCTGTACCCCTGCAGCCCATGGAGGGCCATGGGGGAGCAGATATCCACCTGGAGCCCATGGAGGACCCCACACCAGAGCAGATGGAGGCACCTGAAGGAGGCTGTGACCCCGTGGGAAGCCCACACTGGAGCAGGCTCCTGGCAGGACCTGTGGCCCCATGGAGAGAGGAGCCCACGCCGGAGCAGGTTTGCTGGCAGGACTTGTGACCCCGTGGGGGACCCACGCTGGAGCAGTCTGTTCCTGAAGGTCTGCACCCCGTGGGAGGGACCACGCTGGAGCAGTTGGTGAAGAACTGCAGCCCGTGGGAAGGACTCCCGTTGGAGCAGTTGGTGGAGGACTGTCTCCCGTGGGAGGGCCCCCAGGCTGGAGCAGGGGCAGAGTGTGAGGAGTCCTCCCCCTGAGGAGGAAGGAGCGGCAGAGACAGCGTGTGAGGAACTGACCACAACCCCCATTCCCCGTCCCCCTGTTCTGCTGGTGGGGAGGAGGGAGAGAAATGGGGAGTGAAGTTGGGCCTGGGAAGCAGGGAGGGGTGGGGGGAGGTGTTTTAAGGTTTGGTTTCATTTCTCATTCCTCTACTCTGTTTTGCTTAGTAATAAATTAGATGAATTCCCTCTCTAAGTTCGGTCTGTTTTGCTCATGACGATAATTAGAGAATGATCTCTCCCTGTCCTTATCTCAACCCATAAGCTCTTCGTTGTACTTTTTCTCCCCTGTCTAGAGAAGGAGGGCAGTGACAGAGCAGCTCTGGTGGGCACCTGGCCTCCAGACCCACCATAATATGCTACCTGCAGATCCTAAAGGAGAATCACAACCACAGTTTGCCTATGGCAACCTAAGCATACCACTGCCATTCCATGCATCTCTTAGCTTAATGCTGGCTGCTTCCAGGTTTTGTGGTAGAGCTGGAGGTCTCACAAGCAAGTAGCTAAAGCGCACAGAAAGGCAGAAGGTAGAAAAGCTAGCAGGTAACAATTGATAGTTTAAAACCCTCCCCACATTCTCAAGACATTTCTTAAGGTATTTCTTAAGTAATTGGCCAATTTTTACTTTTTGATACTATATGAAAGATTGAAGTGATTATCTGGAAATTGGCCAGCAGCTACAAAAAAGGCAAAGGACACATTCAGGGAAGACGTGTGTGTGCTTTTATGAAAGGGCAGAGGCAAGACTTCTTAATGTCATAAGGGATGATAAGAACGGATTGTAATTTTTTACTCATACAGTGTTTTTTTAAAGTATTTTTCTGTACAGTACAAGGCACTTCTTTCCCTTTCTATTACAATGTGTTCCAACTAACCTCCTGCTTTAACAAACAGTTTTATAGGATTTGTATACATATTGAACTTGCACAAGTTTCTTATTCACTCTTGCTCTAAAAGAAAAGTATGGTGTATGTGATCGCTTGCTATGAGGGGAAAGATCAGCATTTCCTTAAAATCTGCAAATGTCATACCTGAGGTATTAAAATTTTAATCTTTATTTTTTGTAGTTGTATGTTTTTAAATTCAACCTTAAATTTCATATATAATGAGAACATTTCTACCTGATAACTGCAGAACCAAGAAGAAAAAAGTTATTGAGAGTATGTGAGGATACATTTCACATTAAAGGTGAATGGATAAGATACACAATGACAGATTAGGTATGGAAAAAGTGCTGGGTTTTCCAATTTCTGTGATTAATAGATTATACTTTCTTACTATTTTTTTTGCTTTTTCCTTCATTTCTCAATTTCACTGGCCATTTTACAGCACTTCACTGAATTGCATGATGAAAAGTGTAGCTTGTTAGAAACAGTTGAGGAAAATCAGAAGGCTAAGGTTGCACATATGTCTTCTCTGATCAAGCAGAGCTATGACTTCTTACTGCTGTGAAATGAATCAAAATTCGCATAATGTCTGCTATGAGTGTTTGACATTGCCTTAATAATACTACTTTGCATGCATGTGCTCAGAAGGTGCAACACTGAACAAAATATCAGTGTTTATTTGCAGATAGTTAAATAAGATTTACCACAAAGCTACACTTTATGTTCTCTTACTGTGCCTCCTTCTCTCATATAACATGCACACTCTGCATTTTCATCTCCAGGAAAAATTAGTGAGTTATACTCACAGTGTTTGGTAAACTGAAAAGATGAGCTAGTCATATGCATAGAAAGGTTGACTCTGAGATGTACACAAATACACTTGCTTGGGAATGAATAGACGGCTCTGTCCATCGACCTGCCTCTCTGCTAAGAAAGGCACACATGAAAGTTGAGGTCTAGAGAAGAAACACATGTATTGCTGCTTTCTAACATCTTGCTCTTGCTTGTCCTATTGCACTTATTAGAATGCATGTATTCCTCAGGAGATATTATTCTATTTGTACTATTCTCCTATGCTCTACCTACAACTCCTCTCACAGCCTCCGCTGCCACAGTGGTGTCCTTTGGCACCACAACATACTCTCTGCATTTACCATAGCTGCAGGAAAGAACATCTCTCATCCTTTCCCTCTCTCCTTCTGCTAACAAGTATCATTACATGGTGAACTACTTTCAATGAAATTGTGAAGATGGCTCTAATTAAAAAATACTATTGCCCATCATTCCAGTAAGTACAGGTTAGCTAATTACACGTCTCAGTAACACAGAGGTAAAAAAGAAAAAAAAAAGAAAAAAAAGGCTGTGTGATTGTGTATGTCTTCAGGGGTGTTTTTGGACAGGAAAATGCTACTAAAACATGTGCTTTTCGTCTCTCCCTGATGAGGTTTCAGAGCTTGAGCGGGCAGCTCCCGCTCTGAGACTACCACACGACTAGGCAAGCTGCTCATTTGCAGGCTCCCATGCCATTCGTAGAGAGAGCAGGTTGTCCCATGCTGTTCTGTCTTCTCCACTGAACAAATTTTTGATGTGTAGCACATATGCAGGGTATGGAAAACTTTTGAGATTTGAGTTTTGGCATATGGAGAATGAATTCCTGATTTCCAACTACACCTAGTAATGCCCATGAGTGAAATCAAGTACCAACTGGAGGTAGTACACACATGCACAAAGACTTTTATGTTTAATAGAAACATTTACTGAACTCAACAGAAAAACATGATAGGAGAAGTCATGGCTTCCCAACTTCTGGTAAGAATCATAGTATTAAAAGTATAATCTGAGGGGAGCTTGTGAAACATACCAGAGAACATAAAAGGATGGGGGGGATAAATTTAGCTTTTTACTCAATATTGTCTTCTGGGAAAAAAAAAACCCACCAACTTGTTTGTTAGAAAAAATGCACTGGGGAATCGGTGCTGGTTATTATTTCACTTCCTTTTGAAGTCATCTTATTCTGCTGACCTTCAGAGACCTGCATGACCACTAAAAACTGCCTTCAAAAATCTATTTTTTATGTAAGAAAATAGACAAGTTTTAATTTATAATGACACACAACTTTGGGAATTGGAGTTTTTAGAATTTGTTTTTCACGGACCTCTTTATGAAGAAGAAGGGGGAGGAGCACTTTTAATCCTTTTCTGTCTGCTGATCATTTTAAATTTACCCATAAAATGTGGAAAGAAAAAAAAACCCAAACAGGTCAAAGAGATTAATCTAGTTGAAATGATGCTAGAAGAGTCCAGGAGCAATTTGCTGCTCATTAGGAAAGTTATCGACAAAGATCAAATGCTAACACTGGAAATCCAAAAGGCAGCATGATATATCAGTGTTGAACTTTGAGCTAAAGAGTTGGTTTTACCAAACTAACATAGCTCCAGCAGATGGGATCTATTCTCATAAAAAACAATCCACCCTCCCACTTTGCAGTCTGCAAAACCCCTTTGAGAAGCCATATGCTGCTGCTGCTGTTCCAGGAAGTTATTTCCAGTGGCTGAAAGCAGCTCTGGGGCAGAGGCTTATCCTTACATACCAGAATCCATTCACATAGCTACTCCCACTACAGAATGGAGTTCATAACCTGGCCTCTCTTTATGACTGGGCAACTATTATTTGACCTTGTATTAAAGGCAAAATTGCATGTCCATCAGGATTATTATTATTACGGTATGCTTATTGACCCTATTAGGCCACTTTGTTATTTGCCATCAGTGTTCTCTTTTTCTGGGAATCAATGCTGAGACAAGGTTATTCCTACAACTGAGTGAAATTCAGTAAGAAGCAACAACGATGGATAACTGTGGTCAGTTAGGTCCTGGGTGACTGCAAATAGGACTCTTTTTTGATTAATGTGCCTTTAGAATGAAGTGAAATGTGAAGAAATATCCCCTCTGATGAGGCTGAACAGTGCAAAGCGTAGCAATGCTAACAGATGCTACTGGTTATGTAGTAACCTGAGGACAATTCAGATCATATTCACCTCTACTCAGCCATGCTCTGCAGCTGTTCACAAAAGACTCTTACATGTCATATACATGGAAACTAGTGAGTGCTGGCAACCAAATAAAAGGTGATTTTGCTCACAGTTCCTTGTCATGCCAGGACTAAATTGTACGTGATTGGACTGAATATGGTTGAAAGGAGCAGAGACCACTGAGAGTTACACTTGGAGACGAGCCCTGGGGAAGGGGCTGCCTATCCCATAATTATACCACAGCTGCAGCTCTAGTTACTAGATGCAGATGGCTAGCAGACAGCCAAAACTTCTTTCCTGCTTTATGTCTGTATCAGTAGCTCTCCTTCACTATTTTCCTTCTTTCTTAGTCCTTATACAGGTACGCTGTAAGACTCTCCCAGGGGAGACTCTGTCAAAGCTGCCATGGACATCTGTTCTCATATAGGCCCCTCCTGAGTCATAGGATCAGGTGGGTATTGCAGTTTTGCTTTAACAGGTTTAAAATTTTTAAGTGTTTGAAAGTTGGCAGAAACTTGAAACATCTCAGCTGCAGTCCCAGTCTGATTTTTGAATGTTTGTACCGTGCAGCCTGATGTCTTTTGTAAGATATGGACAATAGCAGCATTATCAACTCTCTGATGCTTGGATGTCTGAGTATTGGATAGACAGACATCATTTCATTTCAAGCAGAAAGTCTTCCACTTATATCAATATACCGAGGAAATTGATATTCTGAATTCAAGTAACAAAGACTTTTCAGAACAACAGAGAGTACATCCAGAAACAAAGCTTTACATACAGTTTTCAAGAGTTCCTTATATTTGGACGCAAACAGACCAAGCCGAAACCTTGACTCTTCAACCCCACTCTGACTGAGCTGAGATCTCCAACTTAATAATGAAAGTACATCTTCTGAATAACAGAAGAATCAAAATATCTCCAGAAGCCTGTGTAGCTGTTCAAACTTGTAGGCAATTTAGTCTCACTGCTGCTCCTTTATGTCTCTCATGAAAAATCAACCGTGTTCTTAAGCTGCAATTCCTTGTGTCATCCTTCCCTCCAAGGCATTGTGGCTTACATACTGGAAATAGTGAAATGTATTTTACACACTTTAAAATTTCAAGAATATGGTCATTAAAATCAAGCATCTCTGAGCACTAATGTTTTGGTTAATTGAACCTCTCTGACATATAGTCCCTTAGGTCTCATGTGCTAAAAGTTCAGAAAAATTCACCATGCAGTGAATATATTATTTCTTAAAAATACCAGGACAAAACCAAAGACACTCCTGCTCTGAGCTTGCTGTCATGTTTCATCTAATAATACTTTTCCCATTCGTGCTTTTGTGATGCCAGGTTGCTTCAGAAATAATTTGTTTCAAACTCTAAGATGCTGTTACTATATGTAAGGGACATTTCTTGGTAGGGCAAATGGCTTGCTCTATAATTCTTTAAAGTTCGTTTGATTTCTATGCTAATTTATACACACCCTCAACACACACATATATATACACATATACAAATTTACTTTGAATTCAGTTTTGCATAAAAATCAAACCCAACACAGAACATTTTGAAGGAGAAATGATTACACTAATTTTAACACCCAAACCCTCATTTCATTCAAAGAAGAAATCAAGATTGCAAAGAAAACACTAAGAAGTTGGGAAATACAAGATTCAAGGTTGCCAGAGTACCTTCTCCTTTTTAGGTATATGACAGCTGTTGCATACATAATACTTTTTCCCACAAAGAATGTTGAGTACTCAGTAAACAAGCAAAAATGCTTCCTTTAAGAGGATCTATTCTAGGTTTTTTCTTGACTGTAACTCTTTAGAGAATGTGAATCCCTATAGACCTTAGTTACCAATATATCCAAGATTTGCTCACAACACAAGCATTTTTTCCCACTAAATCTTTTTAATGGCTCTCATTAACACAGGGCCAAAATTTTTAATGAATATCTAATTTATGAAGTGTTGTTCCTGTTCAGGCAGTCTGTGTCCATCTATGACAAATCCCTGATTAGATTTAGGACTTGGCTGCACTTCTACATCAGTCTTTGTTCCTGGTTTCTACTCCTTCATTTATGCTTGTGCAGTCAACCCCAGACTATCCCTAAGGCTCATGCTGCCTGTATCATCTTGTCCAGTCTTGTGCTCTTGGTTCAGTGGTCCTTTTCCTTGCCTCAGAGGAGACTTCTCAAAGAAAGAGAGTTAGCTGGTGAACTGGAGAGAGAGCACTGGGAGATGATGGGAGGCACTGTAAGACAGATGAAGCTAACTTGGCAAAGTTTTGTCCATAGAGTTGCTGTCTGATGAGAATCATCCCTGACATGTGCATGTGTCAAATCACAGCTGTGTGTATTCTCAGTGTTAGCTGATGTAGGGAGAAAGCAATAATTAACAGTATTGGTGATCCAGTGTTCCAATTTGCTGGCTGGGCCTATTTTATTTAAGAATATAGACAGAGTATGCCACAGAAGCTTATAAATACACAGTGTTCTTGGCTCTACCCATAATCGACCATTACTTCCATTATAATCTCTGCAAATATTGGAACTTACTTCTGATATGAATTTTGCCTTGTATTTTTTTTCAAAATTCTCTCACAACTTATCTAAACCCACAAGACATCTTAATTTCATCTTTGGTATACTTTTGTAGGTTTTTTTATGCTACAGAGAGGCTATAGAAGACATAGCATAAATAATTAGAAGTCACTTGCCCTGGTCTACTGCTGTAAATTAACTCAAAATTTGCGTTTTAAAACTATATCAGCTGTTACAAGTGACTATTTCTAACAGACCTGAGAGGGGACAAAGTATGTGGAAGAACCAAGAGGCTTCAGCCCAGAGTAAATGCAAAAATATTTGTTATATACCTGTAGACTTTAAAGCAGATCTTCTGCTTCCCAGTTCTGTGTCAGTTATGAGACTGAAACTGGGAGCTCTGAATGCCAAATTAATGCTCAAGCATCCTTGTAAAACTTATCTGAGTTTCTTAATTCATATTTCTCAAGATGAATTACTGTTATCAAATCCAACCAGTTTACATGATTCATTTGTAATTTCCAAGAATTTTAAGATGTCAGTTTTTTTCATCACTGAACTTCTGAGAAGTTCAGCCTCTGCACCTTCTCATATCAGGACTGTACCATTAATTCCTCTGGCCACTTCTATGACTAATCTGAAGTGACTTGCTGTTAGCTCTTCTCTGAGATAGCTCAGAAAGAAAGGAATTAAGTGCTTCCTCTTCTCAGGGACACCTCGTTATCAGACTCTGGCTCTTACTGTGTTTTGTAATCTTTCTATAGCACTTTGTTCTCTTGAATTGCAATAATTGATTCTGAAGATGCTAGACAGTCATTCATGTTGGGTTGTTTGCTTGCTTGTTTGTTTGCTTAACCTCTAAATCTGCTATAACAGTAAAAACATAAATTAAAATGTTATTTAAATTTCAGCAATCATTCAAGGGAGAAAGGGGGTGCCATCAGCACGACAAGGATAGTACTTGGTCTAGACTCATTTTCAAAAACCAGTCTTTTCACAATTACTTTTTTTGAGAAACATGGACACCTGCCACAGCTTTCAATGGAATGCATATTTCCCAGCAGCTGAAATTCAAATCCTTTCAGAGAATCACAGCTGTCATCTTTATGGAGACAGGCAGGTACCAAAGACATTAAAGGGTGGAAAATTTTGTAGGGAGGCAGATGAGCCTGTCTAGGGGACTGAGCAATGATGGTACAATCAGAGGAGAAGATCAAAAGACACAAGTAGCCATGCAAATGTGAAAATGGGAGAGTCCTCTCTTTCCAAGCCTGCTTCTCCGTCCACCTGGCAGGTGGGTGAGGAGTGCAGTGATACCAGGGGTAAAATGAGACCCCACCAACATACTTCAGACTTCTCAAGCTCAGCTGGCAGACTGGTCCTCCAGTTTTCTATAGCAGGGAGAATGTATTTCCTAAACTGCAGCAAAATTCCAATAAATTAAGAGAGACTCTGGAACATACTGAAATTCTTGCAAGTCCATGGACTTTTTGCAGGTCCATGCACAATTCAATTGTGTCCATGCACATTTCAATTGTAAAAGGCAAATAAAGTTGGGGTTTTTTGTTGTTGTTTTTTTTTTTTTTTTTTTTTTTTAAAAGATGTAGGGGAAGAGAACAAATTTAATCATTTATTTTTAAAAGATGTAAAAGAACAGAGCACTTTGGATGATAATAAGTGCACTTTGCAAGTGCAGGGAAGAATTACATGAGCTGTGGTTTCCCTTTTGAGACTATAAGCAGGGCTAATAAAGGGCAGGCTCATTTGTCAGGAAATAGCAGCAAATCAATTGTATGGGATCACTCAAACTGCTGCTTCTCTGCTATGTGTAGGACCAGGCAGCTAGTGGTTCACAAGCTAAGGCCTGCTTGCTGGCATGATTTGTAAGGCTCATTTCCGCAAGCCTGGGAAATCTCTTCCCCTGGGTGCTGCACACTTGGGACTGCCTTCTGCTTCCCTCCTCATGAGAGTCCTCTCACAGAATGACCCAATTTGAATCATGCTATGGGAGATGGCACAGCCTGCACCACCTTAAAAGGCTTCAAGGGTAACCTTGGCTGTCATTCCACCCATTCCCTCTCTCCAAGGATGCAAACTCATTGCAATGCATATGAAACTCTTGCAGGAAGGAAGTCAGTACAACCTGGGTATGAAATAGGACTACATTGAGATGATTGAAAACATGAATGGTTGTTACACAGATGAATCTGCATCCTTGAGAAAACAAAATGGGGCATTGAGGACAATGAGAAAAAAAACCTGCACTAATCTAGCCTTGAAATAAGACAAGTGCATTAACTGGCAGATCTAAGTCTGTCCTACTGAGCCTGAAAATACTGCTTAGACAATAATGCCATGTTTGACTTACAGATGGAAGTAGCATCCATTCACAAATTTGAAAAATAAACCCCACACCAAAAAGCTGCAGTACCCAAGCTATTCATGTAGGAAGACAGTTTCAAACAAAATCCCTGGTGTTCTTGCCTGTGTCCACTTCCCATTCCCATTCCCATTCCCATTCCCACTGATATAGCTGACCAGCTTTGTGGTGAGCAACTAAGTAAAGCAAAATCTGCTAGTTTTGCAGTACAGAAATGTTATAAATGGAAATGTATGGTATTGCAAACATTGAGTTCAGATGGGATTGTGGTTCAAGACATGGACAGAAATTAAGGTGAGGGTACATGTTTTCATTCAGTACTTTCTACTAGACCTCAAAGGGGGTCACTGTCCTACCTGTACTCTTCAACACTCCAGCAATTTTCACCTATAACCCTTTATGTGTACACTACATGTTTTGAGTGCAAGGTCTTTGAAGGGTTGCCTGTTGTTATATGTGTGACACTGTGCTGTACTGGAGACAATTAATTTGGATTGGGGAGTATACCTAGTGACAGATTACAAATAATAATATGTTAATGGATGAGTTATTTTCCTTCATTGAAGATTAACACTGTATCCCATGTGGACAAATGTACTGTGGAATATTCAGTCTTTCTCAGTGATTAGGTTGTTGTAGAAGGAAAAATTTCATGGGTTTTTGAGGTTTCACAAATATTAGTGGTTTCCAAGCACGTGTTTTTCCCTGTAATTCAGCTGTGGGGTACTATTCTAAAAGTGTAGTCTTTTTTGAATCTGCTAATATTTTTTTGAGATAAAAGAGAACAACTATCAGACACTGAATCAATGCCTAAAAAGGTCAGTCTGACACAAGTTGATTGTGGTATTTATAAAATATTTATAAAATATTTTGTATTTGTCTATTTGAATGGTTTCCCATATCCTTCTTACCGCATTTAACATTTTCAGAAGTGACTAGGCTTTCATGCTTCTTCCATAGTCTTCTTCAGGCAAAAAGAAAGAATATCTATACTAATTTTAATTTCAGAAGGTGCAAAGCTTGAATAAACTGAATAAAACTGCAGATTCTGAATTCAGATTATACTTTTTTGTTTTCTTGCTCTAACTTTTTGCTTCAGAGCATTACAGCTTTGCTAGGTAAACTTTCCTCTTTGGACTGTTGTTCATTTAGATATATTTTACAACACAGCATTTTCAGACAGGATCTTCAGATATTCTACTGATATTCTTTGCAAATTTTATCTCTGGTATAAGAGTTCTGTACAAAAGGTAGCCACTTCTGTGGAAGTCTTTTCAAATAAAAAAACCTTCTGGCAAAGTTTTCAGAGCAATTTAAAATGTTTCCACCATTGCTTGGATCACAGGTTTTTTTTCCCACCTATAGTTTCTATGACTCCATTGTGCAAAGCAAGGAGAAAAAACATTTCCCACAGTGTTGTTTTTGCTCTTTTTTAATCCCACAAGTGCCCTCTGACACATGAGTAGATCCACACCATTTTGTCCCATATTGGAGTGAAGCTGGGTGGTAATGACCCTGTATGTAGTTTCAATCCTGTAAGCAGTGCAGTCACGTAAACATAGACTTGTGTATGGACTAAATAACTTTGGGTTTGCCTATAATGCACTGCAGGACACACTGTGTGTGTAATCTTGGAATTTGCATAGCATTTTTGGATTTGGTACAAAAATCACACAGGAGTGGGGTTGGGGCAAAAACACCAGTTCCACAAGAATTTCATAACACACAAATCAACACCACCAGCCTTGACTCAGGAAATCCAGATGCACTTAGCATTGATCAGTTGTCAAAACAGACTTCTTGTCTTCATCAACTTCATTGTGAATGAAGACTTCATTTAATGTTTTACTGATCAGAGATGGCCATGTTTTCAAGCAACAATGTGCCTTAACACAAAGTTCTTAATGCGTCTGCAGTAAAAATAGAACCAACACCCCTCAAAAATATATACGTTTGTAACTCAGGCTACTTCAAGCAGGGACAGAGGTCTCTCAGAAAGACAGTTCTACACACACTGAAAATAGAAATACATAAATTCAGCTAAAATATTGTAACAATTTCGATTAAATACTGCAGGTATGTTAGCTTCTCACTCAGAACCCACATAGTGCAAATATTCACCCTCTCTTCTCAGAAATGTATTAAAAGCCACAGAGCAGCCTTTAAATTGTTACTTTTTTCTTCTTTATTTTCCTGAGCTATCTGTGAACCTCCATGTAAAGTTTTAAGAAGCTCTCTTTCCCCATCCCTCCCTACCTCCCCTACATTTGCTGCACTTACACAACCAAATTTGCTGGGGTGATCCTGTTGCAGAAACACTCAGCTTTAAAAGGAGGAAAAAAAAGATCAAATAATAAAAGGTCAGATCACTGAGAGGGCAGAAGAGGTAGCAACAATGAAAATAAATTGTAAAAGATGCAATCACCTTACCATTCATTTTGGCTTCCTGCTGTCTTTAGTGCTTTCTGAAGTGGACAGCAGTTAAGTGACAGGTTTTTTGTCTTTTAAGTGCCTTTGGCTGCAGGCACAGGCGTTTTCACAAGTTCTACACATTTAACCTTGTTCAGAAAACTACCTTTGTAGGAAATAAGCCTAACTGAGAAGCAGTTGAGGTTTCCAGAGCCTCATGAGATCCTCTGTGGGCAACTGCAGGGCTCAGTCATGATGGAGAACGAAGATGCACACCAGTCTGTATTGTCTTGGTATTGTAAACCTTGTAAGTGAGGGACAGAAGACCGCACTGACTTTGAACTATACACAGGCAACACCTCTGGCAGAGATGGTGAAAAATTCAAGTGGTCTTGCTTGCAAGATTTGGGCACTATCTCATCAGTTTAATTAATCACTGGGGAAAATTGTACAACACTGCTCTGATTATAAAGTAATGGGTCCACCAGGCACAATTAGAGCCCAGTTGAAACACTGTAGTTTGCTCGAAAACTATTCAAGTAAACAGTTGTGGGTCCTGAATGGGGCTCCTTTTCAAATGAATCCATAGAGAACTGAAGCTTTTCCTCAACAAGGCATTTCCTAATATGTGATAGTGTTTTGCTCATGCTTCAAATCTTGCTGGTAATTAAAGGCAGATTTTCATATAGGTATCCATTTTGTCACCATAGCATCCTCTTAGCAATGTTTCTCCCTGTGGCATGCCAATCCGTTGTGCTATTACATCATTCCCAAAGGTACCACACATGACAAGATGTAATAGCATCAGGGAGAAAGAAGTGCTCACAGTGACATAATGTTCCAGAAAGCATGTTTTTGATGACAAGACAATTTACAGGAAAAGTTACCCAGCCACTCCATGAAGGGGGGGAGTCTTGGTGACAGTAAATTACATTCAACTTCTGTAAATTTTATGTACTAACAAGTACCTAAAAAAAAGAAGAATGTCTATTTGCTTGGAAATTCAACATCACTAATAGATGCATAACTACCTCTAATCTAGTATCAATATTTAGATGTCTCATCTCAACTTTTGAATATAAAAGAGGGCTAACTGGTTCTGCTAATGGCATTTAACTCAGTGGTGGAGTGGAAAGCGCACTTGAATATAACTCTATAGAATATGTGGTGGAACAACCATGCACAACACACGACCAGATTAGCCTCACTGGAAGGTTTTTGGTGCTTTTACTAGAGTATGAAAATGGTGCCCTCTGTTATCACTCTCTCTCAGTCAATCCGAACATTTTCTCAAAAGTGAGCAAATTTTAACTCACATTTTCCACGCATGCAACCTGATGCACCAAAGGCATTTTTGTTCAAACTCCCAGAGCAAGTCAGTTCTGGAAAATGCAAAATAACTCAATTCAAGCAAGTTATGACTCCTTTCAGCAAGAACTAGACATAAATGGTGCTGCTCTCCTCATTCACAAATCAACATAATGCATGTTTCTCTAATGGTGTGTTCTTGTACTGAAGTTAAACTTCTGGGGCAATTCGAAAGAGCTTGAGACCTACCAATAGCTGGTGGGAAGAAATTCATCCATGTCACATTACTTAACTGTTTCTTGTCCAGCTAGCATGAAATCTGCTCACTCTACAAATGTGTAGCCTTCTAAAAGCACCGTTATTCATCTGAGTACATTGAGTATACACCTGACTTACTGAGAGTTACAGGGAATTCATATAGATAGGTGGACACTGAGACTTCTGACAAGTAAGTACTTCTAACTTAAGCTCCATAGTGCTTGCCACAATCTAAAGGTAAACCAAAGCAAATCAAGTCATTGTTTCTTTGTCATGTTTCCAACCACTGTTACTAGGGTTGTATTTTGGTGGCTGTTTTGGTTTTGTTTTGGTTTTGTTGTGACTTGATATTTTATACCCCTGTTAAACCTTTCCAAGCTTTAATAGCATTAGGAGTGATCCAAGGCTAGCCTGGAAAGTAGTGGCTGTTTCATCTGCCAAGGAATAAAGAACTTCCACATGGTGCTTGATTTCTTTCAAGGTGATAGACACCCCCATAGGCCAAGATTTCCTCAAGCCACTGCAGAGCCCTCTTTCACACTTACAAAAGCATAATTCTGGGTTGGTAAAGGTGAAAATACTGAGACATATCTGTCCTTTGGCCAGCACAGTCTTTGTGGAAAGCATCAAAACACTGAAATGAGGGCATGAAACTTATGTTGCACTTACTGTCTGTTAGTTACCTCAATGGCAAAACCAATAAAACCTACAATTCTGGCTTATCAAGGCTGGACCCTATTCACAGGATGCCACAACATCTCATATATTCCTGCTTGCACAGACACAGTGTTTCTAGTTGCTGAAGCTACAAAAGTACTGTTCCTCTTTGTGCCTCAGGAATAATAATTTAGGACATAGAAGCAATTATTTTCTAATTAAACACAGATGCAAACTATAGTAGCACTTGTTTTACTATGATAGTGCACTAACATTCAGTTGAATAAGCTTTTTATAATCCTGGAAATTCTCAGACTGCATCCAGCTTAATAACGACATCAGAGCTATGAATTTATTGGCTCCTACTGAATTCCTTAAATCATTTGATTGTGCCAGTGAAGTACAGTATAATTTCTTGCTGCCTTCCTTCAGTAGCACCTGAGATTGCCATGTACAGTGTAGCCTTCAACAGTGATCAAGTGTGGAAACTGAATTTTCTCTGTTTAATTACAATCAATGGCAAATTGCAGCATACAGCACCTTAAATTCTCATTGACATATTCAATTCTTTAATTTTGCAAATTCCACCTTAATCAGAGTGAGCTATGGATGTTTGGCTGAAAGTGACAAAACTGGCATTACTGTAGCTATTTTGTAAGCTACACAATTTAAGCTGGTGAGCTCAGTCCAGCTACTGCTGAATCCTTCTGGGCAATTTCAGAAGAAAGGACTGTAAGTTGACAGATAGAGCTAAGCGCTGATGGCTCAAGGGCCTATCACTCAAGAAAAGGAGCAGGCTGCTTGTTCTCTGGTAAGAGGACTTTTGGTGTAAAGGCTGTTAATCCAGCAGACTGCACCAAATGCAGACAAAAAGAATCCCTTGAAACAAACAAAAAAAAATCCTATTTGTGCACTCTTGCATTTCTCAATAAAGAATGTATTTATTCTTTTTTTTGTGCCTGGAATTCTATGCAACAGCACTGGCTATACGGTGCTGTGATATCTTATAATAAGGCCAACAGAGGAATGTTTTTCAGCAGCATTTCACCCTCCTTCCCCTGAAGCTCTCTCATGCATCGTACTCTCCTGAGTTTTAAGCCGGAAATTAGGTTGGAAGAGCAGTAAGCCTGAGATATAATCATCTGAGTATCATAAACATCCCCATACTGTGTTCTCTGTGTGTGAAAATAAAAACTACTCCTCCTGCTTAGCATCCCCTAGTTTTTATGTGGAGTCTAATGATATCTGAGAAACAAAACCCCTTTGTTTTTTATTGGCAAGTTTTCTTACCCCCTGCAGCTGAATCTGTCTTCCCTAGAGCCATTGGAAGTGGTCTTGAAAATCTCCCGTCTCCAGACTCGTTTTTGGCAACCTATTTTTGCAATCCCTCGCATCCTTAAGATGCTTGTCCCCAGTGTCAGGCAGCATGCTATTGATACGTCCTGAGTTTTAATGTGTTATTCATATTTCTCTGAGTTCATCAGTGTCTCAGCTTGTTATTCTCACTGTTCCCTGGAATAATAGAGCTTAGTGAGGTAATTTGTACTCAGCTTCTACGGCGTGTGCAAGTAACATACTCTATTCAAAAATATTACAGAAAAAAATAGCAACTACATCTAATCACCTTTCCTCCAGAGATTTAAAGCACAATAACATTCTCTTTAACTGTACTCACTTAACTGCTTTTTAAATAATATTTTATACTGTAGAATTGCTCAGATGCTCCCTTCAAAGAAGCACTTTTCCCTCCTCACTTTGGCTTTAGCTCCTGATGGAGATTCACTTATGATCATGTCTCACCAGTGTAAATAAGGAATAATGCCTCTAATGCCAGCACAGTAACAATGGAGTAAGAAAGGAGAATCAAGCCCTTAGCCTCATGTAATACAGAAAGTTGCTGTTATCTACACCTCCATGATATCATAGCAATACCTGCTTGTACACTGACATAGCTTTGCACTGGATTGACTTTTCACAGACAAGAGGGGAAATTTCTACGCCAATATGATCTACACTATAAATTCAACCTTATGTTGAGAGTTGATTTAAAGTATTAAAGGATTATAATGAAGTATTTTCTAGGGCAGGCTGCCTCAGCACAACCCAAATCAAACACTCCAATTTTGCCAGATTTCAGTGCACAGGAGGAACGGAATTTTCTCCTGCTATATTGTCTGTTCAGCACAGTGTGCAGACCTGCATTCATCCTCTCATGCATGCATGAGATCAAGTATCGTGAGGCATGAACAGAATAACAAATTAGATATTGTAAGTTCTTCAGCCTCCATCTTTTGCTAGGTAGCATCTCAAGTGCCAAAAAATGTGCATCAAAATTTATTATTCAGAGATATTTTCATCTTAGACTTTATGTAGCAGGGAATGAACAAATATTTAAAACAATGTAATTGACAGACCTCTGCCTGCAATATCCATGATACGCAGACTTTCCAGATTCTTCTAGCTATGTTCCCTGACAATGCAATATAAATGCTTCTTATATTACTTTGAGAACTTAGAGATCAAAATGCATTGAATTCAGGGGAAAAAAATATGTTTAAGTTAACATTTCCATTCAAAGAATTTAAGAACATATCTTGTTAACTAAATGACTAAAACCCCTTTATGCTTATTTTATCACATAGTTAATGCAATCTATTCTCTGTTTATATTGCTTTAGTGTAAATAGTACAATGTGTTAGCTTCCCTCAAAGTTTTGTAAGTCACACACAGGATAGCAGCAGAGAGGAATTGCATACTGTACACAGGCCCTGGATTGACTTTCCAGGTACTGTTCCAAGTCCAAGCAAGCATTACGGTTTGGCATCTCTATGCCATCCTCCAAATCATTAAGCTATCTATCTGATGAACATAGGCATGTTTGATTTTTATGCTCTATGTTAACAATTGTGCATCCTTCCAGGTTTGCCACGCTACAGATCCGTTGTTTAGATTGCCTAATAGGAAGCATGTTTGTTGCAAAATGAAGTGGCTGATACTTTTCCTTGAACCCTCATATCTTATAGTCTTATGAGTTGTGATTTCTGTGAGATCATCTTCACTCAGGAACCATCTAGGATACTCCAGACATTGAATAATCACAGAAGACTCATCTACTTGACATCAATAGGCAGTTTTGTACTTTAAACATCTTTTCAGATCCAATCAACCTATTTCACTGTACAGGAGGCTTGATCAAAATTTTAATAAAATCAGCCTGACTTAAATGTTGTACACAGGATTCCTCATGCTCCTCCTATACTTCATGAGGCCAGAGAAGCTTTTTCAGGTTTGTACTTGCAAGCCAGCTGCACTATGTTGAAAGAAATAGTGCATGTGCTAATCTTAACCTTCATTTAAAATATGCACATGAGAAATGGATTTAATGCTCAGGAGGTGAAGTGTTAAAATTTGAAAGTAAACCAGAGGACTAAAATCAGGTTTGAATTCTTCCAGTCTAACTATTAGAAATGGTTATCTTGGGATTTTTGAGGACATGATAATCCTTGCCCTGCTGGTTAGTTTCACACTGATGTGGCAGAAGGAGTATGCTCAGGGTGAAAAATGCATAAGTCCTCTCTGACATCTTATTTGAGGATGAAATCCTACAGAAAAGAGCAATACGCAGCCAAGATCTGTTACATTTAAAGCTTCATCTCTGTTCCCAGCATTCCCTCATGTTTTCAGGGGCTGACAGCTCAGCTGCATGTGTAATTCCATTATGAACCTTGGTATACAAGGTGTAAGGCGAGGTTTACACCACAAGGAGCAGAGATTTTCTGAAGGACATTCTCCAAGTCCTCCACAACTTTTCTAGTGCACCAGCTCAGGAATGTATTTCATTCTGAAACCTGTTGCCTAGAAAGATGTCTGTGACTCTTCAGATGCCTTAGGAATGATGATATAAATAACACGGTGCAGTGGTGGTTGTGATGCCCTATAGACTACACCACCAAAAGTTACTTTGAAAAAGAAAACCATCAATATTTCAATACTAAGCACAGAATGAAGGCAAACTTTTAAGATTTACTAAATAGGCAGACACTGAAATACAGCTTTTAATGAAAAACAAAGACTGTGGATGTTAAAAAGCATCCACATATAAAATTCAGTAATTCACTGCTTCTGTATTTATTTACTCAACACCTTGAAGAACTTGGATCAGGACCCATCACAAGATACTTTTTCGTATGTCCTGGTATTACTGTGTTAAAATGTGCAGGATTTCATAGCAATGAAACAAATCTGGTCCATGGAGAAAGTAATATCCAAGCAGAGATGTCTTCTTCCAGAAGGACACCTCTAGAGTTTGAAAAGTCATTAAGAAAAAAAAGAGCAAAATTTCTTATGAAGTGATTTTCCTATTTTTTGATGAATTGCAAATAGAACCACTTGATGAGTAAAGGAAGAAATATGAGTTTCAACAAAAATATAAGATCCTATTTGTTATGCCATCAGGAATGGAACAAAGCTGGTGAAAGGTCTGGAAGATATGTCCTGTGAGGAGCCACTGAGGACTCTGGATTTGTCTAGTTTGGACAAAGTGAGGGTGACCTCGTTGCTCTCTATGGCTTCCTGAGGACGGGAAGTGGAGAGGGAGGTGCGAAGCTCTTCTCCCTGGGATCCAGTGATAGGACATATGGGAATGGGTCAAAGCTGCACCAGGGGAGGTTCAGACCTGACAGTAGGAAAATTTCATTACCAAGAGGGGGGTCAAACACTGGAACAGGCTTCCTAGGGAGGTGGTTGATGGCCCCAGCCTGTCAGTGTTTAAGAGGCATTTGGACAATGCCCTTAATGACATGCTTTAACTTTTGGTCAGCCCTGAAGTGGTCAGGCTGTTGACTAGACAATCATTGTAGGTGCCTTCCAAGTGAACTAGTCTAGTCTAGTCTAGTCTGGTCTATGCCCTTTCTATTGCCCTCAATTTTATATTTTAATTGTTAATTACATAATTTTTCCTTTCATATATTTTTACTTCAGTTAATTCCATCACTTTAATTCCTCACAAAGATAAAAAAAGTTACAAATATGAGCTGTGATGCTAACTGCTCACAGAAAAATGAAATAGAGATTAAAAGCAAAGCAAGCAGCAATGGGTAGTTTGTATTTAACTTATAATACGCACTGAAATGAAATGAGATGTTCTAGATGGTGCAGAATTCAGTAGAGCTCCTGTACTGAGACTGGCAGTACAACTTTGTTATAGTTGGAGTTTCTAAGCACATTGAACTCTTGTGTTGTGGACAAACTGGTCAGTCAGATGTCCATGAAATTCAGGAGCATGAGATTCAGATGCACCAGATTCTGTTCTGCTCTGTAAGTGTTGCACCTGCTTTGGGGTCACTTCCCTTGCAACCACTGCCAGAGGCCCCACTGCTTGCTCCTCTGCTGCACGTGTCCCATGAGTTTCTGTCTGAAAGATTTTGGTAAGTAACTTGCTCTGCTGGGAAGCATAGTTACCCCAAATTAGACCACAGTGATTTTTTATGTGGAGAGGAACACCATGAACTAATTATACCTCAAAAGATGAAACATAACCTATCGGACTTTTGACATTGGCTTGGAAGAAAGGAAAAAGAAAGAAAAAGAATCCAAGGTACAGTGATATTTCAATTATAAAATCAATTTTCCCAAATAGGCTTCAGTTTTCAATGCACAATGCAAGATTTCGAGATGATGTACTATGCTTTGCTCTTTTGTGATTAACAAAAATGTTTTCTCTTTGTTTTTATTCTGGCAAAACCCCCACATTTTTTTGGTTATTGTTCTTTTATGCCAGCCATTGTGTTTGTCTTTATGAAATTGATGATTTAAAAGAAAATAAAAGCTGCATTGTTATAATCATAGATGTCTAAAAAATTCAATCAGAAGATAATTATAATAATAAAAGCTCTTTCAGATTCAATGAGTTACAACTGGTAGGATAATAATTGTTTCTGGAAAAATAAGGATATTTTTTCTCCCTTTTAAATGAGTAATGTGGCTTGGAAAGGTTGTACTATCTATCTTTATTCAAGTCACAGGATGATAATGAATTCAGTTTAACATAATTGACAGGCATCCTGAGGAAAGAAAGAAGAGAAATGAGATTTGTTCTTGGTCAACCTGAATTACTTAGGTTTAATGGGATTGTGAACACATTTGAACAATGTTCTCTTTTTTATGCTGAAAGTTATTTCTGGTAGACTTATCCTAACTTATAGCTCAGTCCTGCTGTAGTAAAGAACATAATTTTGTTTTGACCACAGCGTGATGAAAAATAGAATTTTAATTTTGGCAAAAGATGAGTGAAACGAGGGTACTGTGAAATTTTGACATTAGCCAGATGTTGTGGGGATATTCCACTAAGTCCTTCAATGAGATGGATGCCTGTGTCTAAGGGACTTATAGATGCTAAAGACGAGTGTGCTGGTTTTGGCTGAGATGATAGAATTAATTTCCTGCATAGTAGCTGGTATGGGGCTGTGTTTTGAATTTGTGCTGAAAAAGAGTATTGATAACACAGGGATGTTTTCGTTCCTGCTGGGCAGTGCTCACACAGAGCCAAGGCCTTTTCTGCTCCTCACACCACCCCACCAGTGAGTGGGTGCACAAGGAGTTGGGAGGGGACACAGCCAGGACAGCTGACCCCAACTGACCAAAGGGTTATGCCATTCCGTATGACGTCATGCTCAGCATATAAGGGGCTAGGGGAAGAAGAAGGAAGGGGAGGACATTTGGAGTGATGGCGTTTGTCTTCCCAAGTCACCGTTACATGTGCTGGAGCCCTGCTTTCCTGGAGATGGCTGAACACCTGCCTGCGCATGAGAAGTGCTGAATGAATTCCTGGTTTTACTTTGCTTGTGTGCAGCTCTTGCTTTACCTGTTAAACTGTCTTTATCTCAACCCATGAGTTTTCTCACTTTTACTCTTCCAATTCTCTTCCCTATACCACCATGGGGGGAGTGAGCAAGCAGCTGTTTGTGGTGCTTAGTTGCTGGCTGGGGCAAAACCATGACAATGAGAAAGTGAAAATATCTGCTACAGGATCTTATAGGACAGGGCTGTGAACAAACACAGATGTTCCACATTGTAATGATCTTAAAAGTTTCCATATCAACATATAAAGAAAATGTTCTCTATTATTTGATAGATAATCAAATCTGCTATCTGCAGATTTTTTTTTTTTTTTTTTTTTTATCTGCTGCAGAATATTAGATTGGATCAATGTGCCTCTACACTTTAGCATGCTGTCGTCTTTTACACGCATATTGTGTTGCAAAATGTCCATGAAGTTTTTCTTTACTTCATGCTGTCTTCATATTTAGTGAATTATAATTTCCTTAAATATCTCACAGCAGATACTGCAATATTTTCCTGCATGTTACTATTTTTTGGTAGCGCAATACTACCTACATATTACAGAGATGAATCAGGATCATGTGTTATGAGCTATTGAAACACAGAACAAGTAATCGCTTGACCTTCAGAATTAATGAAGTCTTGTGTCTATCTGTTTTCTTTCATGTTTGAGTTTCCATGTGCATTCTTTGATGACTAGAAAAAAGTGTACTTACTATGAAGGCTCCTTTTTACTGCAGGCTTTCTTAGGATCTCTCTTGTCTTGTAGGTTTGTTTGTACAAAATTAATAGGAAATTACTAGCACTTGAGATACAACCCTCTGTCAAATTTGGCTGAAACTGATGAGCTTGTTCAAACTCTGTCGGTAGGAGATCAATCCATAGCCAGAGAGCATGGCTGCTATAGCCTCCTTCACTTAGGAAATGAGGCTCCCTGTTCCAAGGAGTGTACAACTTGAAAAAAACCACAGAAGACAGCAAATGTCTTTGGCAGGTGAGGGTGCTCAAAAAGACAATCCTGAAGAACTGGTCAGACAGTAAGAACATTGTCACAAGCATGTGAGCATTGCCTCCGCTAGAAAGCTGTCATGAGAATTATGGAGGAATTTGAAGGAGGATAATGAGGTTCTGCAGGTGTTCGTAGGATGACTCTAGTTTGAATAAAGGGGCAAACAAAATCAGGCAGATAATGGTGATGACTTAAAATGACTTATCATCAAAAATAAGCCAGCCTTAGATATAAGCAGGCAGACCCTAAATTGGGGCTATATTTGGTGAGTTTTTCCATTCACATTGCATGTAATCTGAGAAAAAAAGTACTGCTGCTATGAATTTATTTGCTGCTCTCTTTAAATTATTGATGGTTACTGTTCTTAGGTTAATCAATTAATCTTTCAAAAAGCCTAATTAAATAGGAAACATTTGGATGATTCTAATGTGAAATACAAAAATACATAGGCTTTTGTGATCAAATCCTTTGGTTTCAGCCATCGCATACCTGCAGCAGATACTTAAAGCTCCTTTTACATTTTATTTTGCAAAATACTGCAAAACAAGCTGAAGTAACTTAAAGCACTGACAGCATTTTCTGCATTCCTCAACATCTAACCTTAATATACAAGATGATACCTTGATGACATGATTCTGAAAAGAACTTCAACATTTATAGCTCCTAGCAGTCCCCAAAGACTTCAGTGGATGTTCAAAGCATCAGAGATAGGGAGAAACAGAATTCAGTAAGAATAAGAGTAAGAATAAAAATGTGAAAAAAAATTGAGAATAAGCATAACAAAAAAAAAAAAAAGGTAAGACTAAGCATAAGAATAAGAAAGAAGGCAACATTTTTTCACAATTTTTCACCTTTTGTAGCTGCGAATTAATCAGAAGTCATTATTTCTGTTTAAGGTATTGGAAAGTCTTTGATCAATTCAATGAAATTAAGGGACTGAAGAACCACTGTTAAATTAGAAACATTATTTTATCTAGCTACCATGTAAGTAGTAGAAGACTCTTTCCAGAGAAAGGCTAAACTGGGCTCTTTTATGTGATAGGTGTCTAAATATTTTTCTCTGTAGGAAAGGCATATGGCAATAGATGATTTTGTTCTAATCACAGTACTTTCTCTTCATTCCTGCTTACATTCTTTCCTTGCTGCTTTAATGTTTTCAAATCCTCCAGTTCCCGATAGTAGAACTGATGGATTGCAGACATGTTACATAGCTGAAGATAAAGACTGCTATGCTGCCCTTTCATAGTCCACAGTACTTTTATCATTCACTGTACTAGGAAAATGATCAATCCTTCTATGTGAGAAGCACCATATTTTAGAGTAAAGCTTTAAAAAATAAATTAAAAAAACCCTTCACAATCTCAAAACATATAAATCGCTTACTGCTAGCTGGGGGGAGGAGGGAGAACTCAATTCAGAAGTTGTTTGCTAAAAGGTGTGAACTCAGAAACAGTCAGCCCTGATAACTCACTTATGTTTTCCACTGACTAAAATATTTTGACATTTTTGTGGTTTAAATGAGAGCTGTCGAGAGCTGTTCACAGGCAATTCAAATTCTAGTGAGCAAGTCACTGTAGGCTGGCATGAATTCATACCAGCATCTTCCCCTGTCAATTACCCTGTCAGGCCAACCTCCAGTTCACTCTGTGGGTGTGGAGATGGAAAGCGCAGCATAGCCAGAAAGTGTGTGGGTCTTCCCACCCCCAAAGGGCTCTCCAGAAGGTCCTGGTCCTGACAAACAGTGGCTAGAGTCAATCACACTCTGCCTTCCTTCCCTCCTGTTCCTCACAGCCAGGGAGCAATGCTCAAACCCTGAGTCAGGACACAGCCATGCCTTCAACTCACCTTCCAGTGCTGAATTATTATCTGGCCAACTCTGTTAAAGAGGGTTACATACAAAGGTGTAAGGGAAAATTGCAACTTGGGTTGGTATAAGACACTGGCAATCCACATGTCATCCCCCACTGAAGTCTGCCAATGTGCCCATATACCTATTCTTGTTCTGGAAACCCCACCTTTTCCACCGCTCCCACATTTAAGTTGCACAGGAATGGCAGAGATGGGGAAAAGAGGTAGGACAAAGCACAGAGATAATGTTGTATAAATAAGAAAGATCTAGAGGGGTTTTGCAAAAAACAGAAGGGAAGACAAATGGGATAACTTGCAGGAAAGGGGAAATAAAGGTAAAAATACTTAGAAGGAAGACTTCAATCAGAAAAGGAGAAAGGGAGAAAGGAAAAGGGAAATACTATAGGTTTTCAAACTGTGTGGTGTGGAAGAGAATTTTTAAGAGAGCAAAAGGAAAATTGGCTAATGCTGAGATATGGCAGATTGGAAAGAAAAGGGAAGCATGTAGAAAAGAATATGTAGGAGAGAAGAGAAATGGGCAAATGAAAAAATGAGACAGGTAGATGTGGCAGAATAAGAAATTAAGAAATTAAAATGAAGGAAAATGCTGGAGAAAGAGAAAAGGATAAAAGAACCAGAAAGAAGCAAAGTGGGACAAAGATGTTAGCATGAAGAGAAGAAAATGAAGTGGGAGATAAGCAAAGGGTGAAAAGAAATGGGGCAGTTAAAGCAAATAATCTTGGGATGGACTAAATTTAATTTCATTTACTTGGACTCCAGATTTTAATTATTCTTTGGTACTGTTTATAAACATTTACTGGGTAAGTGGCACCTTACAGGCTACATCTGTCTTGTTAAGGAATAGAAGATACACAGCAAAGGATCAGGGTTGTTGAAGAAAATAAAATCAATTCTGAGAGGTCAGAGATTTTTCCAAGATGGTAAAGTATTATTATTACCTAGTGGGAAGTAGAGTAAAATATTGTAGTGAAAATTAACCGCCACAGTAGGTTGTTGCTGTTAAAAAAAATAGATACTTTTCAGAAGGATTTTAGAGAGCAGAAGAATGTCTTTTTGACATAATGACCAAGGAGATTGTGGTAGATGGAGGAAGAAAAGTACGAGAGTAAAAACTTCACATGAAGTTGGATGAGCAGAGTACCTCAGAGCAATAGATGTGTGCCTTGCAGTGAAAGAAAATAAATAAATAAAAAACACAGAGAAATTGTGCAGAGACTTGAAAGGTAAGGCAACCAAATGAAAGGGCAGAATAAGTAATTTGCTCATTGGCCTGGAATGAGGGCAGGTAGGATGGTTGATGCCCGATGTTTCTGGACACAAGTATAAATTGGGAGAGTGCCTGGAGATCAGCCCTGCAGAAAGGGATCTGGAGGTGCTGGTCGGCAGCAGGCTCAGTAGGAGTCAGCAGTGTGCGCTGGCAGCCAAGAGGCCAAACTGCATCCTGGGGGGCATCAAACACAGCATCACCAGCCAAAAGAGATGATTATCCCGCTGTATTTAGTGATGATGCAGCCCCACCTTGAGTGCTGTGTGCAGTGCTGGGCCCCACTATTTAAGAAGGACATGAAGGTCCTTGAATGTGCCCCGAGGAGGGCAACAAAGCTGGTGGAAGGGCTGGAAGGAATGTCCTGTGAGGAGTGGCTGAGGACTCTGGGTTTGTCTAGTTTGTAGAAAAAGAGGCTGAGGGGTGACCTCATTGCTCTCTATGGCTTCCTGAGGAGGGGAAGTGGGGAGGGAGGTGCTGAGCTCTTCTCCCTGTGATCCAGTGATAGGACATGTGGGAATGGGTCAAAGCTGCACCAGAGGAGGTTCAGACCTGACATTAGGAAGCATTTCCTTACCAAGAGGGTGGTCACACACTGCAACAGGCTTCCTAGGGAGGTGGTTGATGCCCCCAGCTTGTCAGTGTTTAAGAGGCATTTGGACAATGCCCTGAATGACATGCTTTAACTTTTGGTCAGCCCTGAAGTGGTCAGGCAGTTGGACTGAAAGATCATTGTAGGTCCTTTCAAACTGAATATTCTCTTCTCCTCTCCTCTCCTCTCCCCGTCATGGGTGGTCATTTGACATCTCTTTCCTCCCACACATTTAGCTAATATTTTTAAAAAAGCACCTTATCCTTAAATGAACTCAAGCTCGTTCATGCCCATTTAAACTACCTAAAATTTTGTCTGAATTTGGAAAAAATTATTTTGTCCAGCCCAGACAAAATAAGTCCCTAGCAAGACTCTGCATTAAACTGTTTTCAAATTATAGCAAAAAAATTATTTTGGTTCCTAAGTATTGCTGCCATTATTTCTGGAAAAAGTGCTGACCAGGTCTCTACAGCTAGGAGGAAAGTAAAAATTAGGATATGTATGTATTTTGTCATCACATCAGGATCAGAGATAATAAAATAATCCCTGGCTAGGAAGAAGACAAAAAAGTAGGCCATGTTAAGACAGGAGCTTTTCTCTTGCTTTAAAACAGAGGATGACAGGTAAGATAAAAGAAAAAGCCTTATTATTTTAATTAAAATATATGCACATATTTGAGTGCAAACAGAAATCAGAAATTAAATCCTGCAGCTTAAAAAGTCAAATGTATAGGAGTATTTCTTTTGATTGTGCTTTTCCGAAACAAGCTGACTTCGATTCTGTGTCAGAGTAGAAGTCTCTCAAAAGAACATCAAAGGAGATGCAAACATTTTTTAAAGCAACTAGACACTTCAGCCTGAAAAGGCTAGTGAGGTCTAACACACCAAAAGTTAACACAAAACTGTGACTTCTTAGTATCTATGGGGTGCTTACAAGACAAAAGGAAGCATTTTTAGTGCTCCTACCATCTTTCAAGACACAGCTGAGTTAGGATTTTTACATTAAAGAACAAAGGAATAAACTCTCTTTTGCTCACTGACTTGGTGCTGTTTCAGAACTGAAAGGATGACAAAACAATTTCAAGAGACATACCTTCTTAAACCTTCACAGGTGTTTCAGAAGTGAACATAAGTGTCCCCTAAGGCTAACCTGGTTTAGGAACTGAATTCCCAATGTCCAGCATGATAAATATGTACCTACCTCAGACCACTAGATTTTCTACTTGAATTCTTAGAGGCTTGTTGGAAAGCTGTGGTGGGTTGACCCTGTCTGGAGGCCAGGTGCCCACCAGAGCTGCTCTATCACTGCCCTCCTTCTCTAGACAGGGGAGAAAAAGTACAACGAAGAGCTTATGGGTTGAGATAAGGACAGGGAGAGATCATTCTGTAATTATCGTCATGAGCAAAACAGACCGAACTTAGAGAGGGAATTCATCTAATTTATTACTAAGCAAAACAGAGTAGAGGAATGAGAAATAAAACCAAATCTTAAACCACCTCCCCCCACCCCTCCCTGCTTCCCAGGCCCAATTTCATTCCCGGCTTCAACCTCCACCCCCCCCAGCGGCACAGGGGGATGGGGAATGGGGGTTACGGTCAGTTCATCACACGGTGTCTCTGCCGCTCCTTCCTCCTCAGGGGGAGGACCACTCTCATCGTTTCCCTGCTCCAGCATGGAGTCCCTCTCATGGAAGACAGTCCTTCATGACCTCCAACGTGAGTCCTTCCCACGGGCTACAGTCCTTCACGAACTGCTCCAGCGTGGGTATCCTCCATGGGGTGCAGACCTTCAGGAGCAAACTGCTCCAGCGTGGGTCCCCCACGGGGTCACAAGTCCTGCCAGCAAACCTGCTCCAGCGTGGGCTCCTCTCTCCACAGGGCCACAGGGCCTGCCAGGAGCCTGCTCCAGTATGAGCTTCCCATGGGGTCACATCCTCCTTCAGATGTCTCCACCTGCTCTGGCGTGGGGTCCTCCACAGGCTGCAGGTGGAACCTCTACACCCCCTCATCCTCCCTCCATGGGCTGCAGGGGGACAGCCTGCCTCACCATGGTCTTCTCCAGGGGCTGCAGGGGAATCTTGCTCCGGTGCCTGGAGCACCTCCTCCCCGTCCTTCTGCACTGACCTTGGTGTCTGCAGAGTTTCTTACATCTTCTCACTCCTCTCTCTAGCTGCAAAAAGCTCTCTCTAACTGTTTTTCTCTTTCTTAAATATGTTATCACAGAGGCACTGATGGGCTCGGCCTTGGCCAGTGGTGGGTCTGTCTTGGAGCCGGCTGGCATTGGCTCTGTCAGACACAGGGGAAGCTTCTGGCAGCTTCTCACAGAAGCCACCCCTGTAGCCCCCCGCCGCTACCAAAACCTTGCCACGCAAAACCAACACAAAAGCCTACATGGCAGACTGCAATGCAGAAATGAAATAATGAAACTAGCCCTGTGTAAGCAGCAGGGTAAATTGTTAAATGCCGTAAGATTTCTTCACTTTTGCAGCCATCCATACTGTAGCTATGTCAGTCTGCTGTGTAGGCAAGTGAACTTCTTGAAAGAGGTCATTTCAGTGCTTTTGAAAAAAGTCTGACCTCTATTGCCAGTGATGTACATTTTAAAAGTCATAGAAGAGAAAGAGAGAACAAAAGTGCAGAACCCAAGTTAAAACTCTCTTGCCACCATGTTGATATATGCTGAAGATGGATTGGTCATGATTAAAGGTGAAACAGTCCTTATCCCTATCAATTAATTATGTATTTAATATAAATTAATCCTTATTTAATGAGGTCTGAGTCATTAGAATCAAGTTTGCATAGATACAGATAGATAGAGAGATAGGTATAATTGGTGCTACAAAAGTGTAACTTTTTGTGTGAGATGAAGGTCAGAGCTAGAGACAGACACAGTTTTATTATTAAAGAGGTGTCAGACTCATTATTGATATACTGCCCAGGGTATTGCTGTGATAATTCCATAGTTGAGGCTCCTAGGGGGGGGTTGATTAAAAATGTAAATGATTGCTTTTCTTGCTTGGAGAGAATGACACACTGTACGCACTGTAAAGATAATTTTTAAGCACAACAGAAAGTATTGCCTACTGAGTCATGCAGTACTCTGCCTCCCGGAGACGGTAACTCCTCCTTGGGACAGGCACAGCAGTTTGTCCCATGGTCAAACACAGTCAAAAGGAAAAAATAGAGGGGAAACAAACAGGCACAGCAGTTTGTCCCATGGTCAAACACAGTCAAAAGGAAAAAAAAAGGTAGAGGGGAAGAGATCTCTCTGTTTCAGCCTGCAGAATAGCTTCATTACAAAACATATTTTGCCTACAGTGGGAGAAAGGAAGCCATATACTCCAGATTCAGAAAACTACTCAAGTGTTTATGTAATTATGTGTACACAGCCTCCATGGACTTCGTTAAAACTATTCATTTAGTTTCAGGTACTGCCAAGAGCAGAAGTTTTAGTATAAACTGCCAGGAGCAAAAGAGATAGTCATTCATTTCTCTGGGTAATTTGCTGAGCTTAGTCATGAAGATGCTTTGGCTGTGTTCACCCAATGGTCTTTCAAGAACACAACATCTCTGCTGATGTGATGGCGAGAAGGCTAACAATGTTTCATTCTCATGTGTCTCCTGAAGCAGATGATTAGGAACTTACTTTTGTGCCACAAACTGTGTTTTAAGAAGAGCAGAGATTGTGGGAAGGTCTAGTTTTGGTTTGGCTATTCTCTAAGTGCCAAAGACAAAGAAATAGAGATGATTATCTCCTACCTTCAGAAAGCAAATACTCTGTGGATGAGATATTCTCTGTGTGTTCAGATAGGGCATCTAAACAAGCTAGGAAAGAACATTTGTTTTGAGAGTTGAGAAGAAATAAGATTGAAGTCTTTCAGAAAAGATCTGAGCATGGTTCAATTTTTGTTCTCAGACAAAATACACATCTCTTGTGAGTTATGGAGACCAGCTAGAAAAAGTTCCAAAACTATGTTCCAGACTTGAACTGCTCATGGACCTTGAAAACAGATAATGTGTTTTTTCTTAATGTAAAGACCTTCCTAAATCTGCCTACGATAACCAGAAATAAAGTTGAAAAGTAACAGCTGCCAACTTCAGTGACAAGTGGCAACCAGTGGAAGTGCTGATGTATGCATTTTCTTTGTTACTTTCATGGATAGGAAAAAAAAGCCCTCCTGGCTGTCACTTTTATGCTTCCAAAAGCAGTTAGGAAAAACCCAAACAAATTAGCTTTAACTCAGCTCCGAAAAAGAATTAATTTCCTTCAGCTAGTCTGCTTTTGAGACATAGTGACTTAGAGAAAACAGAACAGTAGATACACATTTTATCATGGCTATCTAACTGAGCAACTAACTAAATACCATCAGAGAGGAGTGCCAAGATGAATATGTGAGTATGAGTTTGACATTAAATTTTCCTCCTAATTAGGTTTTTTTTTTGTACCTGAACCTCCAAGCACACAACTCAAAACAGAAGGAATCAGGAGTGCACCATTTCAGCATGAATTAAAAGCTACTTGCACAGCACTTCAGTTATTAGATTGGCTTGAGACCAAGAAAATGCATGAACCAGTGAGGAAAAAGGCATTCATTATTTTCCTTCACTCTTAATGAACAGAATTAAAAGTAAAAGTTTTCTCCGTTATTTAGAAAAAAATTCTTTTCTTTTATTCCTTCCGTTGTGGTGAAGTGGGAAGGAAAACAAGGGAGCACGTAACCGCATATATGTTCTGCATCTCATTTAAATTCAACTGTCAAAATATCACAAATGTTTTGAAGAGATAAGTTGTAACTTTCATTCAAATGTCTTACAATTCCCACATAGACCCCACGATTCTAAATGATGATCATAGACCCAAAGTGATTTTTATGAACAGCCCTTCCACTTCAGCTATTATCATTGTTAAGGAAAGAGGAAACAATCTTGACTAAAGAAAACAAAATTTTAAAAAGACCCAAAAAGAAGTTTGTTGAGAGTAATGGCAAAAATTCATCAGAGAATAGTACTGAAATCACCCACGCTCCAGTATAATATGCAAAAATTAAAACTTTTCAATGAAAAAATCATATCTTTTATGTTTGAAATCTACACTTGAAAAAAGCTTGGCATAATGATGTAAAACACTTACAATTCACACTAGATATTAAGAATACCTTTGTCTAACTAAGGCCCAATATTTTTACATTATATTTAAAAAAAAAAAAAAAATCCATAAACAACAGCAGTCTTTGCCTTGGCTCTCTTCTGTCTGGAAAAACTTCACGAGTTTCTATAGCACATCACAGCCACCCTGCAAATCCTCTGGTCTAAACAGAGCTGAAAGCATTCAATAGGCAGCAGAAGACTTTCCGCACTTGCAGAGTGGACTGGTGTGTCACTGCTGAAACAACCTGTGAGAGTTTGTCTATACTGCCTACTCAGGCATGGCATCAAGAACAGAAAAAGCAGTATAATCCTTAAAAAAAAAAAAAAAAAAAAAAAAAAAAAAAAGAGTACAACATGATTACTTTCTAGCAGAATAAATCAACTCACCACTCATCTGTCTTGTTAAATTTTTGACCTCATCTCATCTCATCTCCCCACTTCAATTTCCTTCATGACATTTTAGCCTTCTGTTCCTCTGGCTTTCCCCTTTGTTCATGTGTTTCATTTTGAGACAGAGAGTCTGTTATTGACCTCTTTACAAAAAACTAAGCCAAAGGTACTCCAGACAATACATTTGAGGAGAAGGATGCCAGAATTAAAATGTTCGCCATCACTGAAATTGAGGGTGGTTTACAAATTCAATTCAGCAACTCAGAGGAATGATGCAATTCTAGAATAGCTTCAGAGTTATCATAACAAATTCCTTTTCCAAGGAATCATAATGATGAAAGGTCAAAGTAATTTGAACATATATTTCTATGGTAAATATATATGGGATACATATACTTAATGTACATACATATGTGGTATAGAAGCCTCTCATATCTTCAGGATGCAAATACAATTTATTTTATAGGAACAATTACTTTTTCCCAGTCCCCACATCTTCACATGTTTTCTCAACAAATGACATTTGATTTGCATTCTTCTTATGTAAGATGAAATAAACAATTATAGATACCCAATTACTATATCAGGCACCGAAGTCTTAACTAGGAATCTGGTTCTGATGGACTCTCCCTTAAGTCTAACTGCAAGGCATGCTGATATGAGATTAATGGAGACAAGATTTCACTGTCATTGGTAACAGAGAGACAACTGAAGAGCCAAGGGCACATTCAGAGCTTATTTGAGATGGACCTAGATAATTCAGATCTGAGTCTTATTGTAATTTGCTCTATATGCACTGAATCGTAAGAACGATGTGCCTACTTACATAATATAAAGAAACATAAAATTGTCCAAGAGAACAAAACCAACTTCTAAACAAGAGTTAGACAATGATCTGATAGATTCGGAGGCAGAAAATATAAGGTAGTCAAAATGACCCTTGCGTTAGTTAAGGACACCTAATAACCTGGAGGGAGCTTAGAAGGCATGCAATATACGTTTGCTGTAGCAGTGTGTAGTTCACACAGTGGAGCAAGCTAATCTTCTAGTATATTATTCCACTTTAAGAAAGAACAGTGGAAAAAAGGTGGGGTTTTGGTTTGGTTTGGTTTGGTTTTTTTTTCAAAGCAGCAGCTGATTTGGCAGGTTCAGTTTCAATGCTTTAAAAGGGGTATATGAAAGGCGTATATCCAGTGTGGGGTTAGGAGAGCCTGACAGCGCATCTCCAGCCCTGCTGTCATGCTGTCCCATTCATAATCATTGTCAGTACTGCCTTTTGATAACCTGAACTTCTCCATGCTGTGAAAAATATAAAGAACTTTCTGTGCTCCTGATTCAGTCTTCTCAAAGCTTTACTTTAATGAATGCAAAACCAGAATGATTCTTATTGTGCTATGGACCCTCTTCACTGTCCTTGGGGTAATGAAATATAATGCAATTCCTTGGCTGCAGACTGCTTGCAGAGCCCCCTTGAAGCCTCTGAATGTTTGATTACCAGGGGAGTCAAGTCCTCTCCTCCTCCCCATTTATTTTTGGTATCCAACTGCATGAAATAGATTCTTATAATACTGTATTTAGGAAAATATTGTCTTCTTTTATTTGCTTAGGAGCTTTCTTATGATGGAAGTGCAGAAACATTTGATTCCTAAGGGGTATGAACAGAAGAAAGGAGCAAAGAAGCATCCAAAACTGAACAAAACTGAAGTTCCAGTCCTAACAGGGTGTCAGAACAAACATTTCTATCGTCTATAAAAAATGACCATACCTGACTATGAGTATGACTCATTGCTATACTTGTGAAAAGAGGGGAAGTTGCAGTTGCTGCTCTATTAACTGAAACCAAAGCACTGGCAGGCTGATGAAGGGACCAGAAGTCCAGCTAGCTGGAGTGGTTCATACTACCAAGTCACAGTGTCTATTATACCAGTATATATGTCCTCAAGTTGTACCTACCATGGTAACTCCATCCCCACCTTTCATTTAGCAGTTTAGATAGGATAGATGCCATCTCTTGTACAACCCCCACCTCCTGAAGTTATTAAAGATTTCATATAGTTATTATTGCCAGGAAAGCTGATACTTTGTTTCCATGTTATGACCCAGTACAATAGAAATCAGGGAATAGAGAAACAGAAAGAAACCTATAAACACTAGGCCTAGATTGCTGTGAGGAAAACAAATTCACTTGCAACAGTGGCTTTGCAGGAGAAACATCATACAGCACAGAAGATGGAAGTAAGCAGAGCATCCCTTCAACACAGGGATGAAAGACTTGGTTCTAAAATGTGCTGAATATCCATAATTTCCATTGATATCAGTGTAAATAAAATGTTGGAAAATGAGTAATACTTGAAGGGAGTTCAGCACTCTCAGGATTAAACTGACTTAATGAAAAAAATAAATTATTATATAAAATAATTAGGGCCTCTTAAAGAATAAGGAGTGGGCATTCTCCCAAAGCTGTAGAGAGAAACCCTGATGTTTGTAGTTTATCCCTCCCTGTTTTTATATTTGCATCTTGAGTCAGAAATAGAGCTGGTTTATCAGAGAGAATATTTCAAAAGAGTGTTGGAGGTAACACAATACACTGTAAAGCAATGTAATTGAAGGGAGGGGATAACTAGTCTCCATATATGCTGATTTCCTTCTTCACTCTGTAAGATATGACACAAATAAATTTATCACTAACCAGTTTATCACTAGCCAAGCAGCAGCCCTAATAACTCCTCCAGTCAAAGAAGTTTTGCCCCTCAGAAATGCTCTTATTAACTAAAATTGGAGAACACTGCCAAAAGTAATGTCTTGATCCAAGGGAGCTGTAATTCTACTTATAAAAGCGGTATTTGACTTCAGCATTGATCATATTTTCTCTTGGTGCCAAGACAACCTTCAAGTATCAGTGCTCAGACTACCATGACTTCTTTCCTGAGCTTGCTAGCTTTACCTCAGCATTTTTCCCCTCCATACTAAGCACAAGAGTCTGACAAATCCTGAGATGCTGTTTGAAGACAAGTAACACTATCTGGCAATTGTTTAAAGGCAGACACCTCCATCTATGTTTAAAAAAAAAAAAAATCTTTACAGATTTGGAAACAGAAGATCTCAGACACTGAGGACATTTACAGAAAAAGAAGCAAACCTGTGTGCAGCTAATATCTCACAGCTTATTGGAGCTTGGATAGTGCAGATAGTCTCAGTTAAAATTTGTGAATTGGTTTAAAAATATTTATGTCTGGAAACCTAAATGCAGCCTTCTTTCTCCTGAGAATTTCCTGAATTTGGAATGGCTATAAAGGTCCTTGGACTTCTCTCTCAAGCAGCTATACTGTAGCCTAGTGAGCCATTTATATTAGGAGGGAATGGCTGGCATTAGAGTGATAGCAAAGGGAGCTGAAGCGTTGGCTGTCAGGGACCCTTAAAGTCTATGAACACTTCTTTCCTTCAGAAAAGTTCCACAGAATATGAGAAGTGTAACATTTTGTCCTTTAGAGGTGACTCTCAAATGGGTCCCTCAGTCTATATGCTTTGGCTACTCTAGTAGATACGCAGATAACAGAATCAGACCTTGCATTTTCATGGTGCTTCAAATTCATATGATGCTATTTAAGTAGTAGTGCTGGTAATAGCTCCCCCACTATGTATGATAGATGGCTACAATACATAATCTATTTCTATTATGTAATTAGGCATCATATAATTCATTATAGTTATAAATATTTATTACTTATTATTAATTATTATATCCACATATCCATCATCTTCAACTAGCAGCACTAATTTCTCCTCTACAAGAATTCAAAAAAGTAGGCAGTTTCTACCCAAAAAGAGTAAAAAACTGCCTTGCCCCTCATTTTGCACATCCACCAACATACAGGTAGAAGGAATGCTGCCCAAATGGGAAACAAGTGTACATGTAGGATTCTAGACCTTTAACTAACATTATTGGAGAGGTTTAGCCTCTGTATGCCTAAAGGCAACGTGTCCAAGTCCAAGTCTGCAGATCATGCATGCTTCCTTTCATTATCATCTCTGCTGATTAATCATGCCCAAGTGTTTTTTACTACTCTGGGCCTCTGTTTCCACTCTGGATGATAATGATACTGAATAGTCTTACAAAGCAATTTTAGGTCTATGGTAAAAGAAATCCAAGATGACACTATTATTGTTGTTTTCCTTTTAAACAGCAAGGGCGGAAACACGGGTTGTGAAGGACGAGCCTCACACTAGTCAAATGAGCCTGTGCTTTGAGACAAGAGTGCCTTGGCTGAAGCAGTAGCCACACGGATATTTCTGGCATTTGCTTTTCCTCTATGTTCTGCATAATAAGCGCTAATGGTTTCCAGGTTTCACTGTTTAAAGAAAACAGCTCAGCACCTGAGGAAAAAATGCTTCCATTTTATACTTGTGTGGTATATTTTTAAATGCAGGATGTGTTACTTATCTCTGAAAGAATTGTAAACCACTTCTTAAAAGACTTATAGACACATGTCACTTCTCTGCTGAGATGAAAAACAAGTTACTTTGGAGGAATTTGGTCCACAGTCTATTTTTCAGAAAAGACTTTTTCAACAGACTTCATGTTATAAGTCTTCAAAGTTGGTATCAGCTACTGAAAATATACAGATGCATCTCTAATGTGACATACTCCATACCGCTCCAATTTGCACAACCATTGATGCTCTGAAGTATTTGACAAAAGATTTTATGTACACTTAAGTAGTTTCACTTGCTCTGAGTGCTGTTAGGCAGTAATTCCTCTGCCCTAAGTTTCTTAACATTCCAATAGCTAAGTTTATATCTATGTAAGTGAATAAGCTTATACAGTAACCTCAGCTTTGTGACCACTTTATCTTGCACTTGTATAGACAGCACTTGTCACCTTAAAATATTGACAGTGCCATGATTTATTTATAAAAGAGTGAAGCAACACATCTTTGAATAACTTCCTTTTCATTTGTAAATTTTTAATTCACAAGGATGGCAGATTAAATACATGTTCTGAAATAGTTTTCTTCCTCAATACTTATTACTCAAATGGAGCATCCTGCAATACTTTGCTTATGAATTAGATTTGATGAAAAGCAATTTCTGCTAGACTGCAACTAATCTTTACACAGTGGAAACAAAAACAATGCTGTCCTTCCACCTCCTGATGACCTCAATACAGCGGTTTTATACAAAATCTTGAATAAAAGATGGCATGACAATGGCTGTTGCTAACATGATATTTATAGCCATGCATATAAATACTTATGCCCTAAACATATTTATGTATGTATACACACACATACATTCATGCCCATAGCTACTAATATATCTTTTTTAAATGCAAGAAAGTGACACATCTAGAATAATCATTCCTTAATCTCACCCCTACCTATGACATTTCATACCCACACCCTTACAACACATTTCCTCTGAACTGGGAAAGGCCAAAGAGATGGTGATTTTCAGAAATCCAGCAGAGATCTGAAGTACCACCTTCCTTGTGTTGTACAGAGGTATCTAGTATAACTACATACCTTAGCACCTAGCTGAGAATGAATTAATCTGTCCTGATCATCATTCCTGTATTGCCCGACTGCATCTAACATCAGATCAACATAGTTTTTAAGCCAACTCAGTAGCCTGTTATTCTTTAGAGTATTTATAAACCCTAATACGATACTGATAGGCAGCAATGGTGCATTCTTACACAAAGAAAACATTTATCTTCTGTTTCATTAAAAAAAAAAATAAAATTGAAATGACCACAGTGAAACTAATGTGAGTTAGGATAACGATAGTGTGTGGTCTGGGAAATTCAATTTCCAATTTAATTTTTTTTGAGGCAAATTATATATGACTAAATCAATAATGCAAATCCTGACTGGAGAACAATATGAAAGTTCCACTATGCAAAATATATTCTGTTTCTGAACATTTCTTTATTTGGTCATAACCTTTTCTCAATTCATTCTTACAGGAAAAATAAAGTATTTTGTTCTGCATTTTCCCCAACAAATTGATGAAGATATTGCTTTGTTAAAGTAGTTTTACCTCTTTACTCTCTAGATATAAGGTAAATTATGCCATGTTCAAACTGAAATGTTAAGTAATTTTCAATATCTGAAAAAGCACAGCAGAAGCAACTGCAGCAGTAGTGGCTATGGTATATTCTACTGTTCAACAAAAGGAGAGAACTGGTAAAATTTCTTGGGAATTTAAAGCACTGTAACAAACTGGACTAATAGTGTGAACAAGGTTTAATCATAAATCCTCTGGATTATTCTAGATAACATGCACTGCCAAAAACATGCAAAGGAACCATCTGTTGCTTTCTTGCTGAAAATACAGTTATTTCTGTTTTGGTGCAGTGTAATATCAATATATGGTGTAACTGGCAGCACTACAGCACTAGCATGCGTGCATGCAGTGTGCATCCATGATGACCCAAGGAGTGCTTTCGCCTGCACTCGTCCACCCTGGAGGCTGCCTGCTGAACTCCTGCTGGCAGGAGGCTCTTCCCAACTGCTCAGGACTGACCCTCATGGTTCAGTGGAAGTCAAGCCTTGGATGCTATACCCCTTAGATTCACACTGGGTTGTAGATCCCTTCAGGGAGAGCACTCAGCTTTCATCATCTAAAGGGATGCTGTTTCTGCCTTTGGTCCTTGAAGGTGAATCATCCAAGCTACAGTCCTTTAGTGCTGAACTCAGAATAGCCCACTCATTCTCCATTTCTCATCTTCTGTCATTTTTAATTTATCAGTTAGATAGCAGATATTATAAGTGCTCAAGTGAAAGTTTGTGAGTTAAGCCTGAGGATTTCCAAGACCAAGAGAAAACAAAATGCTGTTTTACTAAATCGCCCAGGGAAGCCATCTGCAACTGCAGACCTCATTACCTGACCTAAATTAAAGTTTCGTGTTACTTCCTTCAGCTAATTCACTAAGGTTCTTTGGAGATCATCTAAATAAAATGTTAACCACAAAAGTAAGAGCAAAAATAAACTACTTCATGCACAGTTGTGGGTATTCCTTTTAATACATCTTTAACCCATCCTTCCACAAATTACAACTTTTATAAAAGTGCATACTCAACCATCTGCTCGTTTATTATACTAAGGAGTTAAAAAGAATGTCTGTCCAGCTTATGTACCTGTGTATGTATGTGTATGAATAAAATAAAACATTCAGCTGTTAATTGAATTGAGGATTGGTTTTTCCACATTGTTGGCAGGCAGAGCCCAAGTACACCATGAAGGTGAAAATATATGCCTCTGTGTTCAAACCTGCTGCTTCCATCAACAGTGTCCAACTGGCTAATCAAAGAATAAGGCAGTTAGCAGGACAGCTGCCAGCTTTCATTAGCAGCCGCAGAATTAGCACAAATCAAGGGGCAGCTGCTGGAGATAGGTGGTCTAGAGAAAAAAAAAAGGTGGATGTATCACTTCTTTACCTGCCCTTTCTGGTGCTCATAACATGCCATTTCCTTTTGTTCAGTTTCATTCATCCAAGCATCATGTGGTGCCTAAATAAGCTGTATTTTTCTTAACAGCAATACTGACAGAAAAAATTCCTTAGAAGATGATTTCAGGTTGTGTCAGAAAAGATAGCGGTGTATTATTTACACTTCAAATGCCATAAATAAGAAAAAATATTTGCCTATATATACCCATACTAATAGTAATAAAGAAAAGCATGGGGTAGATTAAAAAAAAAGCCAGAGTTCCATTTTCTTGTAGTTTTAGCCAGCTAACTCACTGAAACTTTATGAACAAGATAAGTCAAGTGCTACTTTTCTGTGGTTATTTTTGTTACTGAGTTTTTGTTTTCTTTTCTTTTCTTTTTAAGATACTGTCATGATTAAAGTTTTCATAAGACCCAAGGGAAGCACTGGCAATAAATTCTGAAAGGCCTTCAAATGGTCCAGTAAGCATGATAATCCTTTGGCTTATGGGGAAATAAATGACTCATAGTCTCTTCCATAACTGAAGATCACCCTTGACCTAAGCTAGCTCTTTCAGTCTATCTGAAGAGCATTTATATGTATTTGAAAGAGACACATGCACCAAGAAAATCATGAACAGTTATAGGATAAACTTATGATAGGGATACCTGTCTGCACAGGCATGAGATGCCAGGTCTAATGCAGGTGATGGATTTTTCTTCTCTTTGTAAGATAAATAGCAATGGCAAATAGCAATACAAATGATCCATATAAGCAGGGCTTTTTCAGAGTCCACTCATTGAGACAGAAAAAGTTTCAGTTCCAGCTGGCTGATGTGCACTTTGATTGCTGAGCCTTGAACTCCAGGGAAATAAGGAAAGGAGAATGGAAGAAGAATTTGAGTGGCCTTCCCTCTGCTGAAGTGGCAGAGCCCATGAATCTAGCCAGTGACATTAATGAAAAGCTGAGGCTTTGCACAAGCCTGATCAATCACAGAAAATAGAACAGTCACATCTAAATCTAATTCCAGGGACTGAGCTTTTACATTCCCCCAAAGTCTCTAATTGCCAACACACTTATTCCTTCATTTGCAGTAAATGCTCCCTTGTGAAAATCCCTCTACCCATCAGCTGGCCCTTGGATGTGATCTTGGTCTAGCAAAATAGTGCTGAATTGAGGTCTTCATAAATCTTAGCTGCTCAGGGTAATATCACAGCTCTTGCTTAATATGTTTTGCCCACCCCATCTTACAAATGTTATTTAACTTTGTTTACAAATGTTATTTAAGTTTTGGACGTGGTAGGGACCAGAAGGAATGCCTGCCTAATGTCCTTTGGCAGATGAAGATGGCTGGAGACAGCACAAACTGGGAAGTGGGAAAAGGTGGAGCCTTGTTTCTTAAGAGCAGCTGCCTTTGAGCACAAGAAGGAAATAAGCTACGCCATGGTAAGTTAAAGGAGGACAAGGGAGATAACTTACTCCATCTCCTTTGACACCAGATTAAACTGGAGGTGAAAGGCAGAAAAAAAAGATTGTCACCAATTCACACAGTGCCTTTATCTGATTCTAGGCCAGAACAACTATCTGCTGTCAAAGAAGTTATTGTATGCACAGTAGTACGAAGGTGATTCTTAAGGTATCTTGATGCTAGTAGGACTTCAGGTAGAGATGTGAGTGTCACAACTGGCAGGGGAGCTGCAGGCTCTGAAGTGAGATGCCCATCAGGAAAGTTGGGTTGACTCTGCTGGAACGTGAAGTCCAGATTTGGCATTGCAAAGGAATGTGGTATAATTGCCACAGGATACAGAACAAAGTGAATGGTAGTGGAACATTTTTCATTAACGCTTGTTCAAATGCAAAACTCATTTTCACTTTGGCATGTTTGTAGTGCCTTTCATTTGCTTTCTGCAGACTTCTGAGGTCTCAGACCATTTTAGCATGAACAAACACAAGTGAACTGTAAGCTTCATTGCTCACATGTTTGAAATAAATATTTGATTTTAAAAGTTACTGTTCATTCCTTGTTTGATATTGCTAAAATAATCTAATCAGAGGGGAAAAAAAATAAAAATCAGTGAAACATGACTTTGGTAGCTAAAAAACAATTATGCCAAAATAACACTAAAACTAACTGTACATAAAGAAAAAAACATGCACTGGAAATATATAATAAGATTAGAGGGTTAGGTATGAGAATACCATAACTTATTTGTGGGCAATTAAGAAGCTAATAGAAAGACAAAACTGTTAAATAAAGAATTCATTTAGTTGCTTTCAAATTATTATAGGGGAAAAAAAAATGCCATCTCAATTTAGTAAAAGAGAAGGGAGACAACATATTAGTAAGTTCTATATTTTCTGACACGTCACTTTTGTGCCTTTTTTCTGACTTTTGGTTAGCAACATTATTTAGACTTTAAAGACATAAAGGGCCAAAATTTCAAATACTGACATCTCAGCTGTTGCTGCATTATTTTTTCTTATTGAGCTGCTACATCTGCCTTCAAAGACATCCTTCTCTGTGAGTAAAATGGCCAGGTGTAAGCTATCCCAAACTACTGGAGTTGGAAATAACAAGTAATCCCAAACTCTTTCTGGGACTTAAAAAAACATTACAAATATTGGACCTCATTTGACAAACTTGTTTATTCACTCAAATACAGAAGAGTCTGTAATGCTGCTCTGGAGCTTGTGCACACTGTCACAAATCAGGATATAAACAACAGAGCTTGCAGTAAAGCATTTCGTTCTCAAAGTTTAAAAGCATGAGAAAAATAAGAAATAAGGAACTGGTATACTAATGCAACTTAAACATTAGTTTTGTAATCCTGAACTATGTATTCTGCAAGCATTTGTAGTCCCAGAAAGCACAACTGTTAGCTCAGCTCAACCCTTTAGGTAAATGCTATTGGAAGTGAATAACCAGCTCAGCTTCATTATCAGTTGCCTATATGTGTTCAGAACAAGATTAGCTGCTGCTGCTATGTAAAAAATCCCAGACTCCTCCCTTCTGCAAATCCAAAACCCAACACACACACACACACAAAGAAGCATATCAGAGCCTGTGAGAAGAATATTTTCTAAGAATGAGGATGCATTACATAAAGCTGAAAGAACCATTACAAATTGAGATTTCTGCAATCAGAAGCCACTAACAGGAAAAACATTAGAAAGAGATGACTGAAAAAAGGGTAATTTAAACCTCTTCAGGGCTAACCAGCCCCAGGGCTCTACATCATGTTATCATTCCTGTGTAAAGTGTACTGTGTAATTTTCATATTTGATCTTTTTTTATAATCATAAAGCAATTGTTCTTAGCTTTCACCTCTGTCATACCACAGCATGATGAATGTGTAACAGGAAAATGTTATGTAGGGAGATCTGATCGCTAAAACCCTTTTTACACTGTCAAATGATAGACGGAAGACCTACTGTAGCACACACCTCTGCTTCGCTGTGGCTTTGAGCAAAAACAGAAACAGAAGACGTTCCCACCCTCCCTAGTCTTGTCAAAGAGCCAAGCCAAGTGACAACCCCAGAAAGCCAATCTAATTCAAAAAGCCTAGACTTTGACATCCCTGATTAACAATGCATCCATTTGGAGGAGACTTGACAGCTAGATGACTGGAACGATCCTTTCAGAGAAACAAACAGTTCATTTACAAATTACACTTCATTAGTTTGGAGAAGATTAATCCAGTTGCAGACAGCAAAATGTAACTAAAGCTGCATAATTTTGGTGGAAGTACCAGTAAAACTTAATTTTCCCTAAAAATTACAAGTTTAGAGATGAATGGTTCTCTCCACCCCTCAAACTGCAAGAAAGCAGTAAATTATTATAGTCTAGAGTCTGAAGACAAGTTTAATGGGACTAGGAGGCAAAGCAAAGATGTTCCAGTAACAAATGTATTTAGCTGTGTTATTCATATTTTTAAATGCACACATCATGTTTCTAGGCCTATGTATGTGAGTGAACACTACTGCTAATGTTGATATCTCCTGACATCAGAGTAAATCGATCAAGAGTCATCACAGAATGATGCAGGGATGCTGCTGCATAGAGACGACCAGACTTTTTTTAACCCAACTGCTTCTGGTCAAAACCAAATGCACTCCTGAAATAAGAAGCTCTTAAAGGGAATATGGAATTTCAGGTAAAAAGTTTTAAGAAATGATTTCTCAAGTAGAGGACTCATTTAGCAGGCAAGAAGTTCAAGAGATACAGAGAAAGTTATTAGTATGTTTTGAGAGCCTTAAGTTATTAATTCCTGTCTAGCAGTTGTTTGATTATTAATACAGAGGTGGACAGTTTCAATAAGGGACAAAGGACTTTCCTACAAAATCATGGTACTCAGCTGGTTTGTGAAAGTATCACAAGCAGGACCTTGAAATGGGGCCTTTCCATGAAAGAATAAATGGAATCATATTCCAGATTAGTTCCTTTACATTTTTCGTGAGAAGCTTGAATGACTAGTTTTACCCCAATTTCAAGAAGGATCTTTTTTCCTCCTGCATCTTGCTCTGCTATTCTCCTAAAAGGAATTCCTTACCAAAAATTTTTCTCTGTATCTGTGTAACTGTCTGTCCTGGTTTAAGCTGAGAGGATTGATTTTTCTTCATAGTAGCTAGTGTGGGGGTACATTTTGGATTTGTGCTGGAGACAGCATTGATAATATAGAGATGTTTTTGTTCTGTGGACTTATTGTTGAGCAGTGTTTACACGGGGCCAAGGCCTTTTCTGCTTCTTGCACTGCCCTGCCAGCGGGATGGCTGGGGGTGCACAAGAAGTTGGGAGGAGACACAGACAGGACAGGTGACCCAAACTGACCAAAGGGATATTCCATGCTATATGACGTCATGCTCAGTTTATAAGGAGCTTGGAGGAAGGGGGGGGGGGAGGGCGGCGGCGTTCGGAGCAATGGCGTTTGTCTTCCCAAGTAACCATTACGCGTGACGGAGCCCTGCTTTCCTGGACATGGCTGAACACCTGCCTGCCCATGGGAAGTGGTGAATGAATTCCTTGCTTTGCTTTGCTTGTGCGTGCGGCTTTTGCTTTACCTATTAAACTGTCTTTATCTCAACCCACGAGTTTTCTCACTTTAACTCTTCCAGTTCTCTCCCCCATCCCGATGGGGAGGGAGTGAACGAGCGGCTGCGTGGTGCTCAGCTGCCAGCTGGGGTAAAACCACGACACTGTCTTTTAGCTTCAGAATTAGAAAGGATTAATCTTATTTTAAAGATTTCCATAGCCGATCGTCCTTTCCATATTTCCTGCAAAGACCACTAACAGATGTCAAGTCTTCATATTGACCCTTCACTTTACGAAAAACAAAAGCATGTAGAAACTGGGACTTCAGAACACTGATGACATATGACACCCTATTAACTTATGACATCATAAATTATTAATAATGTTTCACCATCTCTGAAGGCATAATAACATAAAGCAGTAGTAATATATCAGCACCATAAGAATTATTTTCTTCTTTTTCTATCATCTTGTCTGGCCAAATCTTTTGTCAAATTTTTAGTTAGGGTTTTTTAATCAAATGATTTGAAACTTCTCTTCTGATGAGTTGTTACATATCGTCCATGTCAAGCAGGCAAAAAACAAAGCAATACACAATGCACAGTAAGTGCAGGGTAGCTACCTGTAATCGCTGCGTGACATTATGTTGATTCGTGCTGACATTTCCGTTGGTCAAGTGGTAACCTCAGAGTTCCTGAACTGAACGAACAGTGTCATGCATGCTTGATGCACATATCCCATTCGCTTTTAACAACATTGCCATGGACAAGAGGAAAGCAGAAGAACAGACAGATGCTTAGCATTTAGGAAAAAAAACCAAAATAAAACAAAACAAACACAGCAAACCTCACTAGGGAGGGCTGATTCATTATGTCAGCTCCTCAGAGGTTTCTACAACAGATTTGGCAGAGCAGTGGCTTGCTGACATGACTCAGGTTGTAGAGTCAGTAATCAGCTGAATTGCATTGTGTCAGTTTTCTACAGGCCTGTTCTAGGAAAATAAGTGTTTCTTTTCAGCAAGAAAATACAAGACAATGGCATGGTCAGAGAATGGAGCAGACGTGAAGACCATAAGGGGAGCTAGTGATGAAGCAATGGCTTTGGTAACCATGTTTCCAACCAGACAGTTCTAATTTATGGTCCAAATATGCTTCCCTTACATAGGCTGCACAATGCCTTTTCAAGGAGATCCATTAAGCTACTTTTACCCTTGGTTGCTACTCACACTGAATAAACGTGGCAGAATTTGTTTCTAAATGAAAAGTAAATAAGATTTTGATCTGATGTCAAACAAAAAAAGGAAGCCTACAGAGAGTGGAAGCAAGGGCAGGTAGCCTGGGAAGAATACAGAGAAACTGTCCGAGCAGCCAGGGAGCAGGTTAGGAAAGCCAAAACCCTGACAGAAATTAGTCTGGCCAGGGATGTCAAGGACAACAAGAAAAGCTTCTATAGGTATGTCAGTGATAAAAGGAGGACGAGGGAAAAAGTGGGTCCCCTCCAGAATGAAACGGGTGACCTGGTTACCCAGGATATGGAGAAGGCTGAGGTACTCAGTGGCTTCCTTGCCTCAGTCTTCACTGGCGAATGCTTGAGCCACACTGCCCAGGTCACAGAAGGCAGGGACTGGGTGAATGCAGAACCGCCCACTGCAGGAGAAGATCAGGTTCGAGAATATCTAAGGAACCTGAAGGTGCACAAGTCCATGGGACCTGATAAGATGCATCCACGGGTCTTGAGGACACTGGCAGATGGAGTGGCCAGGCCACTCACCATCATGTTTGAGAAGTCCTGGCAGTCCGGCAAAGTTCCCACTGGCTGGAAGAGGGGAAACATAACCCCCATTTTTAAGAAGGGAAAAAAGGAAGACCCAGGGAACTACAGGCCGGTCAGTCTCACCTCCATGCCTGGCAAGATCATGGAGCAGATCCTCCTGGAAACTATGCTCAGGCACATGGAAAATAAGGAGGTGATTGGTGACAGCCAACATGGCTTCACTAGGGGCAAATTGTGCCTGACAAATTTGGTAGCCTTCCATGATGGGGTTACAGCATCGGTGGATAAGGAAAGGGCAGCTGACATCATCTACCTGGACTTGTGCAAGGCATTTCACACTGTCCCGCATGACATCCTGGTGTCTAAATTGGAGAGACATGGGTTCAATGGATGGACCACTCGGTGGATAAAGAATTGGCTGGATGGTCGCACTCAAAGAGTTGTGGTCAACAGCTCAATGTCCAAGTGGACACCACTGACACGTGGCATTCCTCAGGGGTTGGTACTGGGACCGGAACTGTTTAACATCTTTGTTGGTGACATGGACAGTGGGATCGAGTGCACCCTCAGCAAGTTTGCCAACGACACCAAGCTGTGTGGTCGACATGCTGGAGGGAAGGGATGCCATCCAGCAGGACCTTGACAAGCTGAAGAGGTGGGCCCGGATTGAGAGGTGGGCCTGTGAGAACCGCATGATGTTCAACAAGGCCAAGTGCAAGTTTCTGCACGTGAGTCGGCACAATGCCAAGCACGACTATAGGCTGGGCGAGGAATGGATTGAGAGCAGCCCTGAGGAGAAGGACTTGGGGGTATTGATTGCTGAGGAGCTCAACAAGAGCTGGCAGTGTGCGCTTGCAGCCCAGAAAGCCAACCGTGTCCTGGGCTGCATCAAAAGAAGTGTGACCAGCAGGTCAAGGGAGGTGATCCTGCCCCTGTACTCCGCTCTGGTGAGACCCCACCTGGAGTACTGCATCCAGCTCTGGGGGCCCCAGTACAGGAGAGACATGGAGCTGTTGGAGAGAGTCCAGAGGAGGGCCATGAAGCTGATCAGAGGGCTGGAGCACCCCTCCTATGAGGACAGGCTGAGAGAGTTGGTGTTGTTCAGCCTGGAGAAAAGGCGGCTCCAAGGAGATCTAATTGTGGCCTTCCAGTACCTGAACAGGGCGTACAGGAAAGATGGAGAGGGACTGTTTATGAGGGAGTGTAGTGACAGGACAAGGGGTAATGGGTTTAAGCTAAAGAAGGGTCAATTTAGATTAGATGTTAGGACGAAATTCTTTACTGTTAGCATGGTGAGGTACTGGAACAGGTTGCCCAGAGAGGTTGTGGATGCCCCCTCCCTGGAAGTGTTCCAGGCCAGGTTGGATGAGGCTTTGGGCAATGTGGTCTAGTGGAGGGTGTCCCTGCCCATGGCAGGGGGGTTGGAACCAGATGATCTTTAAGGTCCCTTCCAACCCAAACCATTCTATGATTCTATGATTCTATGTCTTTGTTTTTCCTAGGTACCAGCATAGTGGATTTTAGGACCCCAAAGTACAGCTTTCAATTAGAATTAGTCTGGAGATCAACAAACTGAAGAAAACAGATATGCTAAAAATTACTATATTGAAATACTTTTTGGCCAGAATAAAAAGGCCACTGATATGAAGAAGTAACGGAGAACGATGTGATTCAGAAGGCAATCTTTAGTGCATCTATAGTCTATTCAGCAACTACAGAACTATATGCACAAAGGTCATTAACAATTAAATAGTGATAAGTTCTAAATCAGCTCTACAAATTCTTTGCTAGACAGAAATTATTTCTTACTGTAGGCAAATCCCGAACCAGAGTATGCTAAAGGTGGGAATGAATATGCAACTCTCATTCTAAGCTGTTATAGATTAAGTGGCCCAAAATTTATTCTAAATGGTCATGAAGGGCTATGCCAGTGAAAACAACAACAAAAAAAACCCAACCCAAAACCAAAACCAAAAAATCCCCCAAACCACAAAAATCCAAAACTACTAACAGAAAGACAACAGAAAGAAACCCAACTGGAAAAAAACCAACCCAGCATAATGAGATAGCCGAACCTGGACCGGTCTGTGTACCTTGCTCAAAATCTAAACGGAAGCATGTGGAAAAATGTGATGTGAACTCCTTAGTCATCTAGTGAGTGAAAAAGGAGGACAATTTGTATGCCAAGGGAAGGAAAGGCAGGCAGAGCGATTCAGAAGGAAAGGCACATGTGGGAACTAATGGGGCGATGTAAACAAAGTAACAGGTCTCATACACGTTTAGCTATTCAGCCTATTATAATCGCTTTCTGTTCCTCCTCAAAAATCATCTCAGTGCCTTTGTCTACTCTTGTTGCATCCAACATTTGAAGTAATTTGCACTCAACATAAAAATAATTTAGCTATTTAAGCTATTATTAAATTTCTCTCATAGGAAGAAAACTGTCATCCAAAGGTCATTTCGGGATCATGAATTATTTGGGTTCAAATATCAGCAGTTCAGATTAATTTGCTCTTGGAAGCTGAGAAATTAAGAGATAACTGGGTTCAAGAATGAGAGAATATATATTACATTTTAAGGAGATAAGTTTTAACAACATCCTTGGGCATTTTCCGTATATGCTATTGAGATTACAGATATAGTTAAAATCTGGACCAAAACTAAATTTCAAAAAAAAGAAAATTCTTCAAAGTTGTGACAACAGGTAAAGAAGATGTCAATGAAGATATAGTGTGACCTACAATAATGGTAACACAGAGAAAGTTTAGTTTGGAGTTCCCAGTGCTTTCCACTTAAGGGCTTTCAGTACCAGTCAGCCTAAATGCACAACATACCATAAGAAAATATTACTCATTCCAGGTCAGCTAGAGGAACATATCTTGACTGGGTGGTCCAAAACTGCATCATGCAGCCAAAGAAGAACCTCTGTATGAAATTCTGGAAACATTGAAGTAAAACAGCCTCAAAGAGGGATCAACTCTATCTACCTACTAACTCAGGTCAGAATCTTAAGTACAACATCCACAGTAATATTCAGCTTCTTAAATATTTACTGAATATTACAGACAATATAACAAATCCCATATTCCTTCTTTCTCTCTCTCACACACACATACTGTTCACCTTGTATAATAGTTGTGTGTTTAGCATGTGGACTTGACTGGGCATGGCATATCTGCAATGTGGCATAATTCTGCACTGTGCATTTCATCACATTTGATTTACTTATTCAAACAGTATTTCCATTCATTTCAAATGTCCATGAAGAGATGGTCTAAGTCCTAAAAATAGAGTCACTTCTAAGGTTACAACCCTTGGAAAATTCTGTTTACCCATGCAGAACTCTATCCAAGGAGAACCATTAAAACTGGTAAAACATCAAAGGTAAAAGTAAAGACACATTAGCTTTGGTTCACCCACTTAATCTACTGTGGCAAAAGATTATCTGTCAGAAGATGATGTGGACACATACCCTTCACTCGGGAAGGTAACCTTTTTCGACTCTATGTGGGAGAGAATGTTCATTTCCTAATAGCAGTAAGTGATCACATTCATTTTATTCCTAGAACCATTGCCATGCCCAGAGTGTTAAATCACTCAGCTTCTTATATTACGATTCAAGGATTGCATTTGCTTGCAAGTATCATATTTCATAGTTGAAATACAGTAGAACTGATGTTTTCCCTGCAGAGTATTCCTTAATACTTTGTAGAGGGCTTGACTTTCAGAGTTTTTGTTGATGTTACCGAAAATATTGTGATGAAAGAGGCATCCCATGATACTGGAAGAATCGCTCTCAAAAGCTGAAAATTGAAGCTAACTGGACGTCAAAGAATGTAAAGCACAAAGCTTGCATTGACATACCAGGAGTTTTGTAGAATATAATAAAAATAAACGGTATTTTGCATCTGCATAGGATTTCCCTGTCTAAGGCATTTCAATTTCAAGTAAAATGTAAGTCCATGAAAACCAGGGGAAATCCACTGGTAAGATTATTATCTTATTATCTATTGCTCTCTTTTGCTGAAGGCAGATCTTCAAATCGTATGTAATTTATAGTGCTCTAGGCTGATCTTTGGGTGATAAGGAGCAAGCCAGAGGAACACAGCAGAAAGAAACTCTGTGGGAGAGAAAATTTTTCTTCCAAAGCATGACATCTGTAGAACAATTCAAATGATGTCATATCAAGACATCATTTTTCTCTCTTACTCCAAAAATCATCCATTCCATGACTGTGTAATGTAACAGTGGCAATGGACTGGAGGTAGGTAAGAATGAGATGGGCTGCAGCAATAAAAGCTGCTTCACATTCCCATCTAATCTTGCCATCCCTAACTCTGGTCCCAACAGCAGCATTTTTCTGTGCATATTTAACATAGGAAAAAGTGCAGCACTTCTTAGTATTTGGCACTCAAAACCAGGCAGTGCATGCTCTATAAAAAAGAATAGACGAACCTCCAGTTTGATTCACCTGGAAAAGGCTGTCATTTTCTCTTTTTTGGGCTTTTCTTTGTGGTTTTTTTTTCTTCTTTTTTTCTTTTTAGTCCTTTTTACCAACATGGCATGAAGACTCCTGACCTACAGTAAATGGTGAAAAGGAAGGGCAGCTGTTTTCTACTCCTGCTAAAAGTCCGTCGCAATAGAGAGTAAAGGACTTTCATTTCAGCACTCCAAAGTTTTCACTTATTATATTCTCAGTGGCTAACACCTGAAGAAAAATAGTCCCATGTCTAGGTCATGAGAACAGCAGCAAATAGAAATGGATTCATTTCCTAGCTATCATATAGGCTGTATGATCTTGGATAAGTTATTTGTGGTTCCATTTTTTCTCTTGTGTTAGAACGTTCAATGTATGCCATATGGATAGCGGGTACGTTTTTTTTCTTCACAACTGACAAGCCTAGAGAAGGTTCTTAAAATGAAGGTTTAACAAAGTGCATCATTATGAATTTGTTCTCAACAGTGTAGTATAACCCCAATAGAAAATAAACTGGCTATACTACAAAGCATTTCTTTGGTTGCACAGCTCACAGTCCTGGATGGAAAATGGATTGATTAAAGGAATTTATGCTACTTCTCCTCAGGAAAAAAGCACAGTCAACAGATGGTCTTCTCTGGAATGGTAATCTATCCACACAGGGGTTTTCAATACATTGGCAGCAGCTAACATGCATTTCTCCAGACACCAAGCTAATAGAGCAATGTTAACTTAACTTTGCCGTGTAGGCACACTCCATTTCTACTCAGAGCGGTGAAATGCCACGGAGGGGACCAAAGCACTACACAGTACCTCAGCCCAGTAGGGACCTTGGGAGGTCCCTAGTCCAAACCCCTGCCCAGAGCCAGCTCAACCATCGCGTCAGACCAGGTTGCTCAGGGCTTTATTCCATGGGATCTGGAAATCCACCAAAGAGGGAGATGGCACCACCTCCTGGAGCCCTAGCCCTGCTCCCTGGTTGTCCTTCTGGGTAAAAAACTTTTTCTGAAACCCAGCCTGAAAGTCTCCTATTTCAGAGTCTTTCACTCTACCAACAGGCACCACTGTGAAGAGGCCATCCCTATCCCTGTGATACATTTCTCTATGTACCAGGCTGCAGTTAGGTGTCTTGAAGTCATTTCTGCTCCCACTGAACCAGCCCTGGCCTCACAGCTTCTCACAGGGCGTGTTCCAACCCTGCTGTCCCTGTGGCCTTCCCTGAGCCCCTCCAGTTTGTTGAAGTTTCTCCTGCCCTCTGGCCGAAGCAGGATGGCCAAGTCATGCTGACAGTTCCCCATCACATCCTTCTCCCTCTCATGACCAGAGATGTACTCCAAGTGGACTTGGTCCATGATTGTTCTAGGGGTTGTAGTGAGGTTGTATTGTTCCCTTAGTATTAGGCACCCCTGCCAGCTCTCAGAGGGCTAACATGTTTAAATGACACAACTAATACATTTGGAAAAAATAGGCAAGTCTCTTCATTAGAACTGGCAAAGCAGCAGCAAGCTTCAAGCGAAGAACAGATGAAAACCAATGGGTCTAAGTTGAACCTAATTAAGTTCATTAGTTGAACAAATAGAGAAAAAAGGTAATTAGCACAACTCAGCTAGTAACACGCTGGACATAGGATAATTATCCTTTTTAAGAAGTACCACGGAGCACTGCAGTGATACAATTATGTAGGTTTTCAGATTAACTTGAAAATCTCTGCACAGAGGAGTTGGCAGTGCTGATGTGTAATGGTTTCCCAGAGAAGATGAGAGGAACATGGTGAGCAACTTTATTGGAAATGGAAAGATGCATTTGTTCTTAAAAGGTGGTTCAAACTCATATACAGTACAACTGGAACAAAGGTCCAAAAAATGGTTGTGATATGTATTTGTAATCTGATTGTATAATCTGTTTTATAATACTGGCATTTTTCTGTAACAAAGAAGAGCCTCCCTCCCCTGCCACTTTTTTTTTTTTTTTTTTTTTGACAGAACAGTGCTTTGATCACATTATTAATGCCTTACCTGACTTCTGTAAAATTGGTATAGCAGTAATACTGTCAAATTCTTTTCAGGCCAACTTTCAATAGAAAAACAGCCTTAAATAAAAATTGAGTACAGGCCAAGCAACAGAGAGGATAAATGCCAATTTGTAAATACTGTGTTTCTATTTCTCCATTATTTGGAGCATTGTCTGGCATTGGGGCCTATTTATTAGGGTAAAGCTTGAAACAGAATATATATTAGTTTACTGTTATGAAGGAATGCTGCATTGCTTACAGTTTATTATGCCCTTGAGTGTCATAATGAGTTTTTACCTGTATTAAATCCTTGTGTTTTTGTAATGAAATGCATGCTCTTGTGCCTTAATGAGCACTGGAACATAATTTATAATCAAACATTATGAATTTGCAATTGCTACATTCCCCATTCACACATAACAGCTTCCAATACACAACCCAACTTTATTTCTGGTGGATCAGTCACTCTTGCCTACTGGGTAAACTTTCCTCTAAAAGGTTTAGTAGAGCCCTTTTCACTTGGAAGCAAAGGCAGGTCAAAACCATCTCTCTTAGCTGTGGAAGCCCTAGGGGCTCACTCTTGTTCTGATATTTCCTTACGCAGCTGTTACAAATCATGGATACCTATTGCACTTGAATGGTAACAGGAAAGATGTTTTACCACCTTCTTTAGTGTGCCACCACTAATGCACAAATTATTGTGGTTATTCTTTGAGCAGTCACACCAAAATAAGTGTTTCTGCTAGGTCAAAGTAAAGATACCAGAAGCTAGGCCTTTATTTGGACCTAAATATAGCCTTGATATGATGAAAAAAAAAAAAAAATCAGAGGAGATTGCCTAGAGATGACCATCTTGTCTTCCCTAAAGCCCAAGAGTAGTGTGGGTGTTTGTTTTTAAAGAAGATCCTTATATTACAGCAAAGAGGACCAAACCCCAGCTAGCTAAATAAGGTTGAATGTTGCCAGAAGATAAAAAAGAGGAAAGAAATAGTGATTGGATGATGATTCTAAATGTTCTCTGCAATAATTACAAGAACTACTACATTTTGTTTATGTAATAACCTATGTAGGTTTCCATTGCTTGAAACTGACATCAAGGGAGAGATTCTCATTGATTTCAACAGAATTATGATCCAAACTTTTACTACATATTTTTCCTATTTTACACAAAACTTGGTTTAATCTCTGTAATTTTTTTTTAAACATAAAAGCTTCAGCACTTTAAAGCTTTTCTGGTGTTGATGGATCTCACTATATGCTTTCTGGTTATCAGGCATTCCTTTGAACATGTTTTATCCCAAGCTATGGTACTTTATGCCATATATTAAAAATATCCTTTACCTACACTGACAGAAATAAAAATTTCCCATAACTTACAATGTTCATATTTGTGAATTACTATAGCTAGAAATATTTCCTGTCACTTCATTATAAATAAGGAAAATCCAGTTACCTAAGTTATGCCACAGTGAATAAATTAAGAGTATTAGAGGTGATTGATTGATCAGATTCTCATCTTATTATTTTATGTATATGAAAAGGATTCAGGGATATGGAATATAAGAGGACTTATTTTATACCTTTGTGAATAAATAACTCCTTGTCTCTTTATCTTTCTGTGTACATAGCAATATATAGTTAATATAGATCAAATGGGTGTTTTCAAACAGAATCAGTGAACCTAAATGCTTCAAACAGCCACAGGGACATATTTATTCCAAAGAGTGAGTCCAAAATGACACAGCTAATGAGTATGTCCTTGAAGGACTTAGGCTGCATTTATGCATATGTAATTTGGTTACGATGGATTCATTAAGGAAAGGCTGAGTTGTCCATATTACCTGAAGCCTATTTAAAGAGAACATCTGTTTTGCTAAATGGGGACCATATCTGAACTGAGAATGAGCAAGAGAGCTTATGTTTGTACATGGAAAGAATAGAAGGACTCAGACAAAATTGTTAAGCACCAACATCTGCTAACATGATCTCGTGCAAGAAAATAACCGTATAGAAAATTGCATGTTTTCTGAGTTTCCTAGGCCCATCCATATATTCATAAGTATGTATATCCACTAGGCCATTAAAATCTATAGAGTAAAACCTAATAGATTTCTCCCTATGCTGTGTTCACCTCCAATGCCTTCTAATATCTCTCAGATAGTACCTACATGCTGATTTGTTCAATTCTACAATTATTTTAACATTCTTTCAATGATGTGTAGTATACACCAGAAAGAGGCAAAGGAAAAAACAAAGCTTTCAGCCAGACATTCTGCATCTTAATATAGTGTGGCTGCAACAGATTCCCCAAAAATTCAATCTGGCACTTAATTTGGAGTGAGAAGCATTTACATACAATATAGCTGTGACAATTTTTCCTCCACCTAGCTCCTCTTCTAAGGCCAGTAGCTCAAGTCCACACAGCTACAGCAAAACATTGCAAATCAAGTATACTCCCCCATATGCAATGGCTTGATATTAATCACTAACCAATAACAATATATTTTGTAAAATATATTGTTATATTTTGCAAAATCACATTCTGTAGAAAGGATCCGTAACAAGACGGTATAAATGAAGGAATATAAATAAATAACCACAGGTATAAATAAAGGAAGGATGCCCAACAAACTTGTGTCTCAACTGACACAAACTCACACTTACCTAATGGTTAGTGGTGCGTCAAGACTGTGCTGAGACACTGCTTTACTATGTGGCTTAGTAGGATCTGCAGGTACCACTGCGCAGCTGCAGTGAGATCTGATCATCAGAAAAGTCCAAGCTGTGGAGAGTGTCTCCTTGATTCTTCAGATAAAGTTCATTACTCTTGCACTATGAGCTTGGCTTTCTTATATTAATCCTGCTTACAACAGAATGTAAAAAAGCAAGAACTTCTTATCCTCTCTCCACCACTGGAACAAGGATTCCAGTATTAAGTAGAGCACAATTTATGGAGGAATTGGTTATACTCTTATTTTGCATTTTGTGTTATTTTAGCATATTTTTTTAAAGTAAAAAATTCTGTATTTTTTAATTCTGAACTGTTCTTAAATGAAAAGTCATGTCTGATTTATATTATCCTCTGTTAAAGTTCTCCACTTCTATCTTACCATTTTTTTCATGCAGAGCCAGCAAATTACCAAGGGAAGGCTAACCTTGTGAAGAGCTCATGTTATACTGTCCATTACAATTCATTTCATGAAGTTAAGGAAGGTGTAAGATATCCCACTGCTTTCCCCTTCTGCTCTATTGAGACTGTTGGAGTCTTTCATGTTTTCATGGCTATTACTGTTGACTTAATGATATTTGCATATGTACCAGAGCTCAGATTTTTAATTAAAAATAGGTCCTGAGCATAAGGACAAGCAGTCTCTGAATGTGAAAAATTATTTCTTGATTATAAGCTTTTAAACATGTGTCTACCTGAAACATGACAGGAAATGCATAAATACTTTGTATCTCTTCCTCATTAAAATTAAAAACACTACACAAATTAAGCATGAGCAGTATGTATAAGACCGCAAGGGATAAAAATAATTCCAGACTCACTGCAGGCTGGTCATTAGCAGTTGAGTACTTCTTGTTACCATCTCAAGCTTTCCCATAACAGCAGCTCCCATTCAGGTAGATACTCAGACCAACAGGTACAAGTAGAAAGTAGATAGGGGGCCAAAGGCAGTGCTGTTTGTTTTACAGGTAGAATAAATAAATAAACTAACTGTTTAGTCAGTATACTAGAAATAAAGAAAAAAAATCCCAAACCACCAAATTGAACAACTTTAATTTAGTTTATGAATTCAACACAAAATGAAGGCCATTCGATATCATGCTTTGCTTCTTCTTTTTAATGATTCATCACTCCCTTAATATAAGTACAGTGTCCTAAAAATAAATTATATATAGGTAAGATGAAGTGAAAACTTGAAATTTGTATTTATTGGCTGCAGACCACTGTAGTGTTTCTGGCAAATAAGATGAAACGGTAAGTAAAGAACCCAAGTAAATGTGCATTTCCTCTTATCAGATTAACTTCTCATCCCTTTCCAATAACCCTGAATGTATATAGTAAACAGGCAACTGTATTTTCATGATGGCAAGTCCACCTCATTACTCATTGCAAAACTCAATTAGAGAACACAAAGTTAATTCATTTTGAACATTACCTAGCAATGAATTTAAAATGAAAAAGACATTATGTACAGAAATGCTGTGGTGATGAATGGAGACAGTGGCTGTGATTTACCTCAATTATTTAAGTATTTTGCTTCCTGTCTTTGCTCCAACCCCCATATATTTAATTCTTAAAATTCTGCTATGGAAAGCAATAAAGTACAGTTTGTCTTCCTCTTAACTGTAGGATGGGAACCATAATGAGATTTCTAATTTCAGCTTCCAGTAATCATACTAGTTTTCTCTTTTCTAGAGGAAGTCTTCCTAATCGAAAATATTTAGTTCTTTTTTTTTTTTTCCTCTGAAAAACTGAGAGAAAACTTCCCCATTTTGTTAAAGTAGAGGAAAGGGCCCCTTCAACTAGCTGACTGCACTGATTGAAATCGGTTTCCTCCTCTAACTTGCTACTTCTTTAACTGTTCAGCTTCCTATTATATGACAAGAATATTGATCAGTGAATTGATCAGTGATTGAATGAATAGTGAATTTCAGACAAACTTTTTTTTTTCCTTACAATCAAGACGTATACTTCCTCCTGTTACATGCAGTACTGCCAAGATAAAAAGCAAAGGAAAATCATCAATAAATGAAAATCTTTTGTTTCACAGATTGAAAGGCACAGCAGATTTCTGTTAAAGACACTCTGTGAAAGGCATAACTGTACATAGAGAGGATGTTTCCATTAGGCATCTGGGGCTGGCTGTCTCAGGCCTTTGCTAAGCAGTCAAAAAAAGCATCCCTCATTTGGGAAACTCTCCCTGTATTCTCAGCTGAGATTCTGATCACTCTGCAGTCGCTGTCTTGAAAGGCCATTTTTGCCTGTTATCTGTTTCGTATTCTTCTGAAGTTCACTCACTTTGTGATTGGCATCTCACGCCTCCAACATCACTCCTACATCAAAAAGCTCTTAGCGCTAGCCTAGCCAATTGCCATGGTCTCACCCTTCTGCAAAAAGCAAAGCCTTTTCCCCCCTATTCAGTAACTCCTTTTCTTTTTAGCCTGCACTACCGATTCTCAAAGGAGTTTTAAATCTAAAGACTTCAAAATGCCAGGAGAGGAGAAAGGAAAACCTCCATAGAACCAAAGTCTTCTGAAGTACTGGTGGATAAAATACTTGATCTTTGTTTCAAACCAAGCATTTATAACCATAAAGTTGTTTTTCTAAGACTGCAATAGCATAAAAAATTGCAGAAAATGAAAGCCCAGCACTGGTTAATGTTATGTTAGCAGCATTACTGAAAATGAGTGAGCTCACAGGAAGCCTAAAAAACAAGTTGAAGTGCAAAGCAAGCTAGCAGGCATTTACTTTTGCAGACTCAGAGGTTTACTTAGAATCACAGGAAAATTCTAAAAGCTTTTTAGAAGCACTCTAGTAGCAGTATGCATTTAAGGAACCCCAGGACCAGATTTTTACCTTTTTGAATTCCAAAAAATACATGAATCACTGATTTACCAAACTAATTTCAATGAAGATGCTCCAAAATGAAGAATGGCAGAGTGAGACCCAAGGTTAGGAAAAAAAAAAAAGATGAAAAATACTCAGTTGGACAAGAATTTCAGAGGTGAAGAAGACTGAAAATGCAGGATTGGTGGAAAATAAAACACAAGTTTCTGAGAATCCAGCATATAATTTTGTTTAGAAATAGTGATTTGAGTAAAAATGCTTGTTAAAAGGATTTATTTCTTAATGTCAGGAGTAGGTAGCAAAGTTTCAGCTCCATCCCTTTATCATGCAAAAGACAACACAGAAACAGCACTTGAGGGGAAGTTAGGCTATACAGTCTGCACAATCAGAGGCTTAGGCAGCAATACTTGCCTTCTTGAGCCTGCTGTGCCTGTGCAATATGTTCCTTGGCCGTCAGAAAACAGCAATGTAGATGACAGAACATGCATCACAGCCATGCCCTCCAACTTTGGAGAATTCAGCCTTACTCAGACCTATTTAAGCATGGATTTTAGTGTGCTGTGCTATGCTTTTAGCATTAATTTTAATCTTTGTCTATGGTATTTTGTTAGAAAAGATAAAGGCAATCAAGATGCCTTTATGTCAAACGCTTTTGCTAAGGGTGACTGTAAGATGTAAGTGGATCAAAACAATTGCACATACATACCTGGCAAGAGAGGAAAAAACCCAAATCCTTTTCTTCAGTTAGCTTAGGACAAATATTCCTATATTAATTCTGCAATGTCTAAAGTGCTTTCCATTTCCAGAAACAGAAATGTGGAAGAGGGTGAAACAGAAATTATGTGGATAGAGTTTTTCCTTCAGAGGCTTTACAACTGTAAGAATAGCAGAAGAGCAAATGTATCTGCCAAGAGAAGAGTCATTTTGCCATTTTAGAAAACTGCTGTGAAGAGCTTAATTTTATAAGAAAATCTACTCTGAATTTGTAAAATAAAGCAGAGAAACGGAAGGTTTGTCCCCAGTTCTTTTATAAACCAACACGCAGAATGTAATTCTTTATTACACCTTATTTAGTGATTGAGAAAGCAATAAGAACAACTTTGTAAAATTTCATACAATATTTTTAAAATGGCAGGAAGTCTTCAAAAAGTCTTCATGATGTGACCATATCTCCATATCTTCAGTATATGAACCAAAATTTATTTACCTTGGAAATTTAGAAGGCGTTTTAGATATGCGTGCAATGCATTTTGTCCCATCTATTCTAGCAGTTAAACTGTTTTTAGTATCATTTCTATTACATAGGTTTCTCACAAATATTGTCAGCACTGGTTAAGCTTTTGATTGTAGACAAAGCTCAACAGTGCTAACTAAAACAAGACTTCTCTGATAAATGAGCTCACTCCTGGCTATCCTATATATAGCCCATTATTTTCTGCTAGGAACCAATAAATCAACAAAGGTAGTTATTTTCTCTGGGAGCTTGCTTAGTGTTGAAAAAGAAATCTTCAGTAAATCTTAATTACTTTTGGAGTTTTATTTTTTATACTGATATGATAAAAGAAATTAATTCTGACATTTGGAGAACTTCACAGGAAGTTATCTCCACATAGCCATCATTAAAAGCACTGAAATGAATAGCCCTTACTTAGCAGAAAATTATACAGACTTGTGAGACTGCAATTTTGACAAACAAGCAAAACCATTTCACTGACAAATAGCTTTAGACAGTGCATTTCATGAGGAGCTTTTAATTAAGTGGACTCTGAGGTTTATAGAACAAGGATGATATTACTGAAGTTCATTTTTGAATCAGTGGAGACTTGAATATATTTCCAAGGGAAGCTTATCATGGCATGTCATATACTCATGATTTCAACGTAGATTTAATTTTTTTTTTTTTTTTTTTCCTTCCTTTGAACGACTACTCAAAGGCCAGAGAACCCAGGCTGTTCCTAAAATGAATTGGCATTTTGTCAGGATCTCTTTCTACAATCAGCTGTCTGACAGGGTCTCTACTGTATCTTAAAAAAATGTGAACATGACTTCAGTTTTGACTTTGACATATAACTGTGTGGTATGTTCCAACTGATTTTAAATATTCTCTTACTTTCCAGTGTCATTGTGCTAAAACTTGTAAATTACTATATTATTTATTACTGCATACATATATTTTATTAACATACTAAATCCGCTAAATAAATCATTTGATGATACACTGATACTTCATATAAATTTGACACAGTGTGATTGGAAACACGAAAGAGCTGCATAGATCTACATTGAGAAAAATCTACTTTTTCTTTTCTTTTCTTTTTTTCTTCATCAGCGCTGTGAAAGGCAACATATAAGCAGAGAGGACCTGGATGTTTCACCTCAGGCAAGGATGAGAACAGCACAGAGGTGATGTCTGGAAGTTTACCATTTGTAGATTGCTTGAGGTAGTTATAGTATAACGTGTTTTACCCGGCTGATGAGAGATCATTCATCTTGCCACTTACTCAGCTTAGGAAATATTTTTAACCTTCCTGAATGATCAGTTAAGAAGTAGCTTGGCCATGCCCCTTTCACAGCCAGCACTCATCTACAGAAGATGCAGGATTAAGAGAAAGCTGAGGCAAGCTACTGAGGAGGATAAATTAACAAGATTCATCAAGAAGTCTAGAGAACATGATCTATCAAGAATGACTGGAAGAACAGTAGAAAGGAGGAAAGTAATTAAAGTTTCTTGCTGGAGAAAGGCAACACGTTGCTTTTTACTGAGAGGTTAGCCCTACCTGTATTTCATCTCTCTATGTCTATCCTATATGACTCTACAGGAAGACAACAAACTTGTCTCATAAAGGGCTGCATTTTCCGGAGCAATGTCTTAGGATTTAAATTATCTTATTTAATCTGCAGCAGATAGCAAATAAGCCAATGAAATTGAATTAATTTAGTCTCAAAGATAACTGTGAGGGTATGTAGTTGTTTGGGGTTGGAATTATTGTGATCAGGTGGGCTTTTCAACCTGTATTCAGCAGAAAACAAGAATTATGTCTCTTCCAAGTACTGTCCTATACTTTTGTCTAATGTAACATGCTGCAAACAAACAAGTTTGCCTCAAGTCCTTCATCTGACTTCTGAAAGAAAGAAAGGAAAATACAGGATAGGAGGGATTTGGAAGATAGTATCGATAATGGCAAAGATTTCCATGTCGCACATGATTTTAAATATCTGAAATGTTTCAATGCATAACAGAAAGTAATCATAAAAATACTTAGTTTTCTGAAAGCTCTCTATACTCATCTAGCAAAAATGCTAATGTAACTTCATAAAGCATCACTAGGAGCCAACATACAGTTTGTATTTAACAGGTATAAAGCAAAGGAAGTGGCTGCTTCCAGAATATGCCATTAAGTTATGAAAGCCTTCCCACCAGATGTTATGGGTGATAACAGGTTTACGCTCTTTCAAAGCAAGACTGAAGAAACTTCTTGAAAAGAAATTTACTAAGAGTTGCTAAGTCCCCATAAGGACTATCTCCAACTCATCATATCCCTAAATTGCAGCTAGTTGGAGGCTGGGCAAATACTCAGGGGAAGTATCGTATATATTTTCTCTGGGTCTGTATTCTTCTTGAGAAATTACTTTTTGGCCATCACTGGGAATGGGATACTGGAATAGGGGGATCTTCAACTTGATCTTGTTTATTTGTTTTTATGTCCTCGTGTCTGTTTCATTTTTCCTTACTTTTTTCAACATTGCAATTCTATTATTTCTTTATTTAGTTCTTCATGAGATTAACTTGGTGATCAGAGTCTCATCATACGTCACTGACATATCTGTTATGAAATCTGCAGGACTCATAAAAGTCTATTCGTATGATGTTGAGTCATTCCCTGTGCTGGCTGACATGTTTTACAGAAGAATCTAACCCTTATCCTATGTAAGTGATCTCATTGTTTTCATGAAGTTGATGGAGTATTCATGCCTTGACACTAGAATACAATAGCTTCTATTACAACCTATGTGCTTCACTAGAAATTAGGCTCATCTCAGGAAATTTTTTTTGTACACTTTGGAAATATATTGTGCACACTGTTTTATTTTTTGAGGTATTGGATTATCCAGAGTGAATTTTCTTTCTTTCCAATAGCTGATTACAAATCCTTTACACTAGTTGGAAATAATGCACTCAGCCTGCACATGCAGACCCACATGCAGGATTCTCTGCTCTCTTCAGATATATACACTGGTAAATTAGCAATTTTATCTTCCAGTCCAAATATCTACATGTACAATGATCTATTTATGCATTTTGATTTGCAGAGTAATTCTTCAAATCTAGATGTGTTCTACTGAATTATAGGTTTTAATAGCTTCAGTTGTATCATCAAGTAAGCATAAAACCAGAAATTGACAGATTTTCTCATTACTATTGAGAATAGTAGCCTACAGGAGAAGGAAGAGGATGCTTTCATTTGCTCCCTTAACAGCATTTTCACAAAATATGGTGACAGATATGACCAGTAAAATGCTGTATTTATATATCGTAATTGCAGTTTCAAATATTTTTGAGATTTTTTTTTCTTCCATCTCCCTCTGCTAAACAGATGAGCCCAAATTTTGGGTTAAAGCATGGTTTTGTTCCAGTGTTTTTTGTTTCCTCCCCCCCCCCCCCCCCCCCCCGCAAAAGTAATACAAGAAAACAAAACCAAACTGATCTTGACTTGATAGGCAAAGCAGAAATTGCCATGCATGCATGATAGTCATAACAGAGACAATAAGAAAAAACTGTCCCTTGCAATTTTTCGAACAGTGAAACTGTACATGGAGAGATAAAAGAAATAATTACTTGAAGAGCAGCTACTCAGAAAGCATTTTTAATGGATGTGTCATTAATTCCTAACTGCTGTCAGAATAAATGTTCTCTTGGAAAATGGCTATATTTAAAGGGAATTCATGTTTTTTAGTTTTTCCTGCAGTAGGCATCAAATGAGAAGAAAATGAAGGGCAGTCATTGAAGACTGAAGGAGCTTGAGAGGAAGTAAAAAAATTATTTCAAGATGTAGGTGGCTTATGTTATTGTAAGTTCCACTAAGAAAAATCATTGATTAATACACCATTCCTTGCATATAGATCTTGTGCCTACCGTCCAGTCAAGAAAGGCATTTCTCAGTACTGACCTAGTTTGTTGCACAGTAGAAAGAAGCACAATTTTTTCCCTCCTCTAAGAGGATTTTCCACAAGGAATTCTTCATATCTGCATATGTGTAAGTAGAAGACTATAGTAGGTTGAGCCCATATTCTTTTGGTTCTGTACAAATGTTCTTTGTACAGAGACAAGGTAGTTTTAGCTTTGTTTTATGCCACAGGGAACCAAACATTAAAAGTTATCTTACAGAGGAGAGGACCTTACTCACTGATGTATAGAGCAAACATGCCTGTCAATTTTTTGTGGCAAGAGACACTAATCCTCCTTTCATTAGCTTACAAAATCATTCAGCAATTACTGTAGAAATATTTAAATACTTTAAAATTCTATCTGAGAGAATGCCACCTGCACATTGGTACAAGACTGCATGCTTTTAGGAGCTTGTGGGAGACCATCTCCGGGTGTGCAAGTCAAATCCAGATGATGAGCAATCTCAGAAGAGCAGCTGTATGTAAATCTATCTTATATTTCTGAGAATGTTCAAAGGCATGGGGTAAATGTACAAGTTATAAAAAATATCTATATGAAAGATTATTTCTGCTTCCCCTACAGTGCATCCTGTGTAGGTCCAGAGACCTAATCGTGTTGGTTTTTCTCATGAGGTAATTCAAAAAACAGTTAGTGCCAGCTTGCCATTGGTGAGGTCTTACTGTGGCAGAAAGGAAACTAAACGGTTTTCTCCTTCCATAAAAGCCAAACTTTCCCCCACAACACATGCAATATGCTCACTATGATGCTATGCCAATCACAGAAGTGAATTATTTATTTGCTACACTATATCTTCTAACTAGTTTCAGGTTTTCAGATAAAATGTTTTTCAAGAGCCTGGCAATCATTTTAAGGCTACATAGTTAGTTCTCACAAGACAGACTTCAAGTGAAGATGCAGGTCTAAAAACAAAATATCAAAAAGTATTTTCTGCACTATAGGGGCTGGATGAATGAAGGGAAACTTGAATACATACAGCTAAAACTAAACTTTTAAAAGCAGCTAAAGCAATTCTTCTTTCTTCCATGCAAATAATTTTTTCCAAATCCTTTTTAAAAACTCTAGGCTTGTAAATTTTTATTTTTACCACTTTCACATTCTTACAGATGGAAAGTACACAATAAAAGAGAAAATTGAGTGGGCAGACATAAAACAGAGGAAAAGCTGTTTTTCTTCTGAGAAGTACGGCTAGTGAAACATGGTTTCCAGTTGGTGCCTACCCCTTCCCTTACTGTAGAAATTCCAGTTTTCACCTACAACCATCTGCCACTGCAGCCCTTCCAGTATTTGCCCTTCTTTCCCTGTCCCTTCCGTGCCCCACATGTCCAGTATTTCCTCCCATAGGTCTGAAGACTACAACTGAAGAATGCTCACGCTGTGCAGCTCACCATACCTGCACATGCACTGTAACAAGCAAAGCAGATGTCCATTAGGCTCATACTTTCACACCTTTTCCTCCATGGAGCATCGAGCTGGGACTCTTCCCTCTACCCAGCACTGACTTTAACAAAACCTGTAGAAATTTTAATCTTTGGGGTGACTAATCTGTTGCATTTGATTCAAGCTGGTCAGCTCCAGGCTAGTGGATGAATAAGGGGGAGAAAAAGCAACAAATTCTGTACAGTTGTTTCCTTAGATGCACACAGCATTAGGGACACTGATGCACAACTTATAAAGCACAGTGGGTTGTAAGTCAACACCTCATGAACCATTTAAATGTGTTCAGACACTTCTTAAATGTATTAAACGTTCTTCTATTACAGTATAACACAGAGACCCCGCAATGTAGACACTGAACATCTTGACTGTATTTTCCTTAAAAATGCCTATAAAGTGATATTATACGACATTTTTATGACAAACACTAGATCATTTTATAGAAAACTCTGGGCACGTGCTGCTATATTTCGCCAATGCTAGTCATCAGAACTGCCTCACATTTCTTCTTTTCGGGGGCCTATATATTTAAGAATGTATTAAAATTTGACTTTTCAATTCCCCAGATCAAGATTTATAACCATACTTGTTGATTTGACGTTATGTGTAAGCACAGGAAGGTCCCTATTTTGTAGATCCAGCATGGACCTTTTCTCTTCTGAGAATAGCAGATTTTGTGATATACAATCATTCAAGTCATCTATTAAACATCTTCTAGGAAGGCAGTTACTGCTGATGCAGTGCCTGTTTGCAAGAGGTCCCTCAATAATGGGAATAGATTGGTCTATTACAAACAAACCTCATTTCCCCTCTCTCTTATCAGCATAGGACAAGAATAATTGTGACAAATGCTATTTTTTTTTCTTCTAAATGTGGCAGTGGGGTACACTGCCATGTTCAGTTTCGATGCCACATTTTATGAAATTTTGCTGCGATGGAGGCTGTGTATAGACTATGTGCTTTAGAGAGTAGACAAGTGAATTTTTATTTTCAACTTGTAAGGTCAGTAAAATATTGAAATTATAAAAACTCTGAAGGTCACAGAACACAGCATTTAATAAAAAACTCCTGCTTTTAAAAGTGGTAGAAGAAAAGCTCTGTATTCCACTGCAGCAGAACCAGTACCTTTTTACCCCTTTTCTAATAATACCAGAGCTTACCAAAAGATCAGGAATTCTCTGCTTGTGCTGTGACTCTGTTTCATAAGTATCTGCCTTTGATTTACATTTTGATGAAATATCTTTTACTTATGTTATACAACTGCTTGGCCATATGCCAAACTTCCCAATACCTAAAATATCTACAACATCTATCTACATCTACAACTGTGTAATAGGAAGGAAACTTGAAGTTTATGCACTTTTTAAAGCATCTTGTTGTCGTGCTTACAATATCAGCACAGTGCTGTCATGCTCACAGTTCATCCCAATCTAATCATACTCAATCTGCTACATAATACTCCTGGGACTACCTCTGTATCAGTCTTCCTCATTGTTTAAAATACCCTGTAGAGTTGATTCCTCCAGGGAAAGTACAATGTAGGAAAGAGAAGGAAGAAAATAATTTAGAACTTATACATACAGTTCTAGCTGAAATTAATAAGATGTGAGACATAAAGTTCAGCTGCATATCCACAGGAGCTGTTTCTACTATGAAATGAAATTGAATCAATAAGCCATAACAGTCAAAAAAATTGCTAGGAAATAAACAGACAAGTTAATAACAGATCAAGCATCTTTCAGACCTTTTGATTTCTTAAATATAACTTAAGATACCAAACAGAAAGGGTTCTTCAGTTGAGAGCTGAAAAACCTTTACAAGGACATCAATTTGATTCCTTGTTTTTCAAGTTTCCTTAGGAAGGAATTGTGATTTTCTTTTTGTCTCCCAAAGTGACAAACTAGAACTCAGTAAATTCAAATTGTTTTCCAAATTGTACAATAAAGAAGTGGCTACTCCATAAGATTTCGTATCATCCTTGGCATCACTTCTCAAGCTTTCAAGACAAAGGTGACTTGTTTAAAATATTAGTTTGATTGTCTGCTTTGAAATAACAGAGGTACCATTGTGCATGGCGGTGAGCTTTATTTGTGTGTTCTCTGTTGTGTTCCTTTGGACAGTAATCCAAACCAAACCTTTGGAAGGCAGGGAGATTTGCTGAAACTACTTTGAGGGAAAGTTGTTGAAAGTTCAGAATGCAGCAAACAGAAGAATCCCACCCTGAAGCTGGGAAATGGCAGCTTGTTCACAGACAGACAAACTAAAGTAAGGATCAGGGAGTAAAAAAATAGGCCTCCAACAGATTGGAAATAATGGTTTCTAGGGAAAAAATATACAGCCATTCGGGAAGTCGTGAATTAACCAAAAGCAAGGATCCACCTTTGCAAATACACAGCAGGTAGGGGAAAAACTAATGTATAAGTATTTCTTATATATATTTTGTCTGACCTAGTACTTTTAATATTTCTTCATGTGAAAATTTATCTAATACTTACCTTGTTGATATAGTAATGAAACACAGTTTTCTTTAATTTAAAGGCCTTTCCTTCTTTAGGGAGCTCAGCATCAGGAAGTCTATCAGAATGTCCTCAAGTTCTACACAACTGTGGTGGGTTGACCCTGGCTGAGGGCCAGGTGCCCACCAGAGCCGCTCTATCACTCCCCTCTTTCATTAGACAGGGGAGACAAGGTACAACGAAAAAAAAACTTATGGGTCGAGATAAGGACAGGGAGAGATCATTCTCTAATTATCATCACGAGCAAAACAGACCGAACTTAGAGAGGGAATTCATCTTATTTATTACTAAGCAAAACAGAGTAGAGGAATGAGAAATAAACCCAAATCTTAAAACACCTCCCCCCACCCCTCCCATCTTCCCGGGCTCAACTTCACTCCCGGCTTCAAACCTCCGCCCCCCCCAGTGGCACAGGGGGACAGGGAATGGGGGTTACGGTCAGTTCATCACACGGTGTTTCTGCTGCTCCTTCCTCCTCAGGGGGAGGACTCCTCTCAATGTTCCCCTGCTCCAGCATGGGGTGCCTCTCACGGCAGACAGTCCTTCACAACCTTCTCCAACGTGAGTCTCCTCCACAGGGTGCAGACCTTCAGGAGCAAACTGCTCCAGCGTGGGTCCCCCACGGGGTCACAAGTCCTGCCAGCAAACCTGCTCTGGCCTGGGCTCCTCTCTCCACAGATCCACAGGTCCTGCCAGGAGCTTGCTCCAGCGTGGGCTTCCCATGGGGTCACAGCCTCCTTCGGGTGTCTCCACCTGCTCCAGCGTGGGGTCCTCCACGGGCTGCAGGTGGAATCTCTACACCCCCTCATCCTCCCTCCATGGGCTGCAGGGGGACAGCCTGCCTCACCATGGTCTTCTCCAGGGGCTGCAGGGGAATCTCTGCTCTGGCACCTGGAGCACCTCCTCCCCTCCTTCTGCACTGACCTTGGTGTCTGCAGATGTTCTTACATCTTCTCACTCACTCTCTCTGGCTGCAAAAGCGCTCTCTGTTTTTTTTGTCTTTCTTAAATATGTTATCACAGAGGTGCTGATGGGCTCGGCCTTATCGAGTGGCAGATCCGTCTTGTAGCCAGCTGGCATTGGCTCTGTCAGACACAGGGGAAGCTTCTAGCAGCTTCTCACAGAAGCCACCCGTGTAGACCCCCCCCCGCTACCAAAACCTTGCCACGCAAAACCAACACAACAACTTTACTTGCCCATAACAATATTTTTTTATTTTCTTTTTTTTTTTTCCTGAAGAAATTAATTTCTACACAAAATACATTGATTTTTGCTTAGCAAATGTGAACCCTGCCCAAGCCCCTTCTTAAGCTAAAGGTTACCTGTGTGGGTAGACAGAAATAGAAGGGCATAAAGAAGTGTAAGCAGACAGATATATGCCATTTTTATTTCATAAGAAAAATTGAAAATCTCTTAATTCTGAAAAGGATTTGCATAACATTGATGTATTTCATACTTCAGACTTGAGTTTTTATATAATATAATGCCATCTTCCCTCATGTTTCTTTGATTCCTTATAACTGAGTTGAAATAATATTCTTTCTTGTTTCCCTCATCTTCCTGCCCCAAAGGTAAGACTATTTAAATTGATGAGGTATTCTTGTACCATTATAAGACATTTCTATTATACCTCACAATATCTGATCTATGAACAGAGCAAGAAAATTAAAATGTGATTATCTTAGACTCTAAGGATTAAACCTCTGAATTTTGAGAGAATCTGTCTTCTCTCTTGGCTAGACCAGGCTATCACATACTATTTACAGAGAGATAGAATATGAAGCATCCACAGCCCTGCAACAGGAATTATATGAAAAATATCTGCAGCTTCTTTTCAGGTTTTCCTGCAACTCTGAAGCACCAAAAGACCTTGACACGTTTTAAAAAGAAGCAGCATTATATTTCTCTTAGGGGAACGTCCTCCCTTATTTTTAAGGGAGATTATCCCCTCCTTAGTCCCTAACAAGACAGCTCCCTCGGGATTTATATATATTCTATATATATTAAGCAAATTTAGATTTCCTTAATGTATTGATGAAACTTTTCCTTCTCTTCACCCTTAGAAGAAGAGGAATGAATATGACCTCACTGTCTCTAATAAACTGTCAGAAGATGGAATTGAAAGAAACAGCATCTCCAGGAGTCTAAAAAGCTGAGCTAGCAGGTCAGATTCTGCTGGAATAGCAGTAGGAGACTGATATCAGTATCTCTGGCAGAAGAGCTGAAATACTATTCTATTCCTTTTGATGGAAATTAGCACTAGGCATATGGTAGAAATATGCTGTATCCTTTAATCTTCAGAAAACATGGGAATAATTCTTTTCTCTCCCCCAGCCCAGACACGTAGGGAAAGCCTACTATTGACTGCTTGTTAGAAGGTGGAGTAAAACATTCAATGAAAGCAAATCAAAATGTTGTAGCAGAAGGCTATGTACCCCAAAATGGCATTCTTAGTTTATTTATTTACTTATAATGCAGTTGTATTTCCATTACTTTTCTTTGTTTTTGTTGGACTCTGATCTTGACAAATACCCTTTACTCAACCCCTGTAATAATTTCCCTGCACTAAAATTATAATTCTACAGTCTATGCTTTTGTAGGAAGCAAACAAGTGTGTTGTCCTGATGAATCTGGACTGGATATGGCCCCTGTTTCTGGTGGGACTTACTTACTTTTCTCTTTTCTCAGGTGAACAAATGTAAGTGTGCCTCTGATCTGTCTCTAGTTTTATGCAGTTAAAGTGTCACTAAAAATAGTGTTTTCCATTGATGAAATTGAGGAAGAAGGGTAATCAACTCCGGCATTACTTTCAGGTACCAAACTGAGTTCACCTGCATGGCAGCTAGAAAGCTTTTGGGTTTGGATGTGCAGTGAGCGGATTCAGCATAGAAATTACTGAAGGAGAATAAACATGGAATACCAAGGCAACATTTGTTTTTTACCATAATCATACCTCAAGGATAGATTATTCTTAAATTTTAAAGTGAAAATCCAATTTGAATGCTAGACAGGAGTTGTGCAGACAGGAAAGGTGCAAAGCAGATGTACTGATACTTTCCTGCAGCAGATAAAGTGCAGAACTGATGCACAGAGTCTTCATATACATCTAGGTGACTAAGCAATGGAAAGTGAATTGGAGAAGTAAGGAAAAGCTGATGGACTGTGACATTTCTTCTGTTTATGTGTCTACTTCGCTGACACTTGGCAGTTATTAAAGTTGTCCTTGTGTTTGAGGGAGTCATTTCCAATTGCCTGTACATGCAAAAGCTTTCAAGAGAAATACAGTGTATCATTCTAAGAGTTCCACAATTTAAAGTTTTTCCTACTTAAACCTCTACTTCAAACAAATTTTCCAGGCAGAGCGAGAGAACAAGCGTTGAATTGTTCTGACACTTTCTATTACAGCATCTGCCCTGAATTTTTCTTATGCCCCAGATGCTACATCTTTACATATTGACAGTGAAAACCTGGCATAACATGGCTTTCACTTTTCAAATTAGGTGATGTATTTACTTTCCCTTTGAAAGCACATGTCTCATTTCAGGACATTTGTTGTCAATGGCAAAGATAAAGATGCCTGTTCCAAAGTCAGTTAGGAGACAACATAGAAATAAAGGATGAGGACTGACCTAAATGAAAAAAAATGCAGATATAATTCTAGAAAATCTGGAAAAACAATACACACAAGGCAGATGACACTTCAGAAAATTGCCTCATGTTGAAGAAGACTCATTCAAGGAAGATGTCTGCCTTCTCCCCACCAACCTATTGTCTCGCATGGATATAAGGTGGTAAAGTTTGGCTCCAACAGAAGGTGATGACAATTAGATGCCATAATGTAGTTTCTGGAATAGGGGGAAAATTCAGCCGATGTTTCTCCCAGGCTGGATTTGTCCCATAGGCTTCCAGATAGATCTTTTTGGCTTAAAAATCTTACGAAATGCACCTGACATTTCCATAATTCAGAATTGCATCAACTTAGTCTAAAACCTAAACTGTGTGGATGCTTGTGCCTCCTGCTAGCCTGGAAAATGAATGTTACAGGGTCTCCACACACATTTTGTTTTCTATCAAATAACAAAACAGTGTGACTTTAGCAACAAGAACAACAAACAGAAATAAAATGTCCTGAAAACTAAATCCTCTAACATCTCTCTTCTCTGGCAACAGTGAGTTGGCCTTCTCCCTCTGGGGAACCACTCTGCACTCATCTATTTTGAAACAACCCTATCTGAGAGTCAGGAATCAAGTAATCTTCTGGGCTGCTAGACTGTTAAAATCTGCTGCCTGGGTGTCATTCCTGTCAGTATGATCAAGTGTTCTTGTGGGTCTGTTAATTTGTTTGCTACCTTTAAATTCAGCAAGCTCTCTGTGTAGGGAACAGAATGTAGAAATATACTTTGAAGCCCCTATCGACAGATCTGCTAATTAAATGTCAATCTTAAGATCTATTCAGCTAGACTCTACCACCAAGCCTAGCAGAGTTTCCAGAGTTGGAACCTGGAATAAAAGCACATCAAGGAACAATAAAAAACCCATATAGTATTGCTTTCATATCATTTTTCATAAAGAATCTAATTTGCAAAAGGAATTTAACTTTCAATTTTCCAGCAACTGAAACCAGTGGGAGATTTTCCTGAACAAGCCTAAGGATTCAGAATGGCACTATTTTCTGTGAACTAATTCATCTTCCACTCTATCGGTATTTAGTTATGCAATACCTGGCAGCAAAAATTCAAGAAGTCTATGTACAAGATATAGGGTATCATATGAACCAGGGAGCTGTAGTTCAGGAATGATTGAATGACAAAATACAAGGGTAGTAAGTGACAGAGTTGCCCATGTTTGCATATCCATGGGAAAGATGTCTATCACAGTGCATTTTTAAAGGTTAGCAAGAGCTGTAGGACAAGAAAACTACAATGTAATGCCTTCACATGCATTTGTACTGCTAAGGAAATGGGATTAGGAAATATATCAGAATGACCGCTTACTCTGATGATGTTACCCTGTGAGATATCTTGGGAGTCTTGGAAGAAAGGCAATAGATGAAATCTAAGCCAAGTTTTCAGAGTATGGAACTGAAGTTCACATAAGAAAATTAATATGACTAAGCTTGGCAGTAAGAAGAAAAAGACAAAATAGGTGTTTGTGTATAAAGTCAAAATAGCAGAGAAAAAACCCCACATATCAGTGTGAGCAAGAGCTCTTTTCATTCCAAAGATAATCAGGTTCAGACATAAACTTCAGAATTAATATCACAGGGGAATTTGAAAGACATTTGCATTTCCAAATTTTGACCTGAATGTAAACTTTGTCTCACGCTTATCTAACACTTTGGATAAGGTCCCCTTCCCTTTCACAAGCAACACTAATACAATTAACACAGGCTGATAAACCATTAGTGGAAGGAAAAAGTGGAGGGGAACACATTAGTTTGATCAGTAGATTTATCTTTATATATGGTAAATGTGAAATGGCATTGGATCACACCTAACTGTGGAGAAAGGCAGGATGTTTTGCAGGGAGTTGAAAAGGAAGAGATACGTACAGTGTCCTCAAAATAGCCTTCTAAGTTTGCATACCCCTGTCATGTATGATCTCCTTCCTTACTACATTTCTACTGTGATGTCAAACACTGTACTTACAAGGAAGCATTAGAAAAGAGGTAAAATGTAGTTCAGAGGGGTATAAAACAAATAAGATAAGGTATGTTGTAATTAAGGATTAAAATCTGGCTTTAAAAAATCATCAAGTTAAGCATGTTTCATGAAAAATCACAGGCTTTCATTGTAACTATTTACATCAGAGCACAATGTATCATAGCAGTATATAGGTATTCAGGGAATCCAGTTACTTAAAGGAAACTATACTTACTGTGAACAATTCAAGTGAAAGAATGAAAAATTGACCTAAGTTATGCATGAGTCTTCACTCTGTTATGTCCTGTTTGTTTCCAAGAACATGTAACTAAGTGTCATACTACTTTACAATTTTAGTTCTTTTCACAACCCGTACTTTTAAAAACTATGCTTAATAACTTAAAATTCTATATATCTCTTCAATGTAGATGCAGAAAGAGCTCATACGAAACTAGAGTCAGATGCATGTACACCAACACGTCTGCAAATTTAGCCAAGATGAAAGAAAATCTGGTTTCATATTGTTATCATCACCATGAGCTCTGTACCAGACAGCAGATATCTAGAATTCCTGCTTCTGCTTGGAAATTAGACATAGACTGTACCCGTTTGGCTTGATTCAGTCCCCCTCTGCAATGGAAAGTTGCAATCTTAAATCACTTTTAAATGACAAAAGCTTCCAGGTATCTCTCAATGTTTTCCACTGATCAAACTTTACTTTGCCAGACTATCCACCCAGATGTTGCAACTTTCAGCCAAACTGCCACCTAAAAGTTCTATGTCTGCTTAGTGATCTATACATTTCAGTCAAGAACGAGGCCAAGCTTGTTCTGAAAGAGAAGAATCTCATAGATAGTGATATGAAGTTTGCTACTCCTATCCTATATATCTGTACAATATAACTTTGACCCTAGCTGAAAGGTGCTGTACGTACCATATTATGACATATTTGCATTAAACAAATCTTTAATCAGGGACACAGCCTTCTGAGTATAGAGGCAGCTGCTTGTATGTTCAATTACCGCCTGCTACAGTGTTTTATAAGATGGCTTATTTACTTTGGTTCCCTTGTGCTGCATTTTCTAAATGCCAGTTAAAAAATCATTTTGGAAGAATGTAATTCTTTTCCTTGTGGACAAATAAGCACAATAAATGACCAACATTGTACAATAACTCGTATCTTAATGAAGCCTACAAAGTTTTGCAACCTGAAAATAATCAAATTCAAGCATATAAAAGTGTGGTAATAAATACTTAGAAGAATAGTGAGTGTGGAGGGTGTTTGTGTATGTGTACGTGTTTTTCACCCTTGCTATGTAATTATGACTTTCAGGGACACTGAAAAATCTAGGAATCTCTGACAAGAATTATATTGAACCACAGTTGGAAAAACTCATTAAGATGCCATCTATGTCTTAAAAGAATGTGCATCTGCATTTGAGGAAAATGGATTTATATTACACTAATAAACAAATACACCTGAATAACATTAGTTATCTTGATGAATGATCCATGAATAAAGGTAAAGAACACAGAAAATTAGTGGGAAAACTAATTGATTATGCTAATAGGTTGGCACATGCTCTAGGTTGTGTATGTAAATCAGCAACAAAAACTGAGCTCTGTGGGCCTCCTTTCTGATATTAAACACTCTACTGCCACAAATGCTATTTTATATCATTAAAGGGAAATGTTTTTCTTGTGTTTGTTTCATTTTTTTGTGCTTGGTTGGTCTGGTTACTAACACTTTAGAAATCCTTGTAATGGCTGAGTGCAAGAGAAAGGCAAGAAATACTGCATAGCAAAGTCTCTGGCTTTCCCCCAGTATGCTGTTCAGCACAAACTGTCATAGGAAGTTCTGTGTATACAACAACAAATCCCCAGTTAGGAAGGCATTGCATACAGCAGGATGTTAAGTTGCCATATAGGTTGAATACATAAATGTCAACATTATTTCAGAATGATTTATTATCTCCTTGGTAGTAAAAATAAAAAACTACAGTTTGTGGATGACAATTTATAGATTACATTTTTAATTCATAGACTGTGTTTATGAACAGGTTTTAATTCTGAATCCTACTATACATTTTTATGGTTTTTTAGTCTAGGCATTTCAAAAGTGATTAAGGAGTTTAGAAATAAAGTCATATTCTTCAATTTAAGTGAGTCTACATTTGAAGGGAAAACCCCACACTATTCCTTACTAAGTATCTTAGGCTAAATGCCCAATATTTACCGGTTCACATGAGCCTACCCCAGGATTAAGTGATTTTTTTTTTTTTTTTTTTCCAATTTGTGCATCAGTTTAGAACTAGGCAAGCAGCCATCATCTAAGAGGGCATCAGGGGTGGACACTGGAAAAATGAGTACAGTGCACTTATGAAGAGATACATTTTGTAATTTACATTTCCAAGATCAGATGTTTTCCTGTATGCATGTATTGGCTGAGCTGGAGCTAATTTTCCCCTCAGCAGCCCCCACAGTGCTGTGCTGTGTGTCGGTAGCCAGCAAGGTGTTGGTAGCACACCAGGGTTTTGGCTGCTGCTGAGCAGTGCTGGCACACAGCAAGGCTGTCTCTCCAACATCCCCCTCACCAGTGGGCTGGGGGTGGGCAAGGTCTTGGAGGGGACACAGCCGGGACAGCTGGCCCAAAGTGACCACAGGGATATTCCATACCATATGACCTCTGCTCAGCAATAAAAGCTGAGAGAAAGGAGGGGCGTGTGTGTGTGTGTGTTATTTGTTATTACAACATTTGTCTTCTGGAGCAACTGCTACACATACTGCAGCCCTGCTTCCCAGGAAGTGGTCGGACATTGCTCTCTGATGGGAAGTAGACAATAAATCTTTTGTTTTTCCTTTGCTTCCACACATGGCCTTTTGTTTTTGCTTTATCAAACTGCCTTTATCTTGACCCATGAGGTTTTTTTCATCTTATTTTCTCCCTTCCCTGTCTTGCTGAGGAGGGGAGTGATAGAGCAGCTTGGTGGGCACCTGGACTCCAGCCAAGGTCAACCCACCACAGTGCAGTTTATATTTTCTTCTCTATGTATCAGCTTGGTATTATTCACTGTCTAAACTCAAAACCTAGCTGGTACAGCTTACATATTACAATGGCCAAAAAATGGGGATAAGCAAAAGCAGCTGCTCACTGGAGGGACTGGGAGGTATGTATTCCAATTATAGTGACTATATAGTGGCTATGTGAACTCAGGTTTCCTATAGCAGCAAAGTGAAAGTTGTAATAGACTGTATCAACTTGCAATTCACTTGCTAGGACAGATGCTTATCTCTCTCAAATCAGTGCAAACCCAGAGTGACCCTACACACTTCCTACCCCTCTCACCCAGTAAAGGAGAGCCTTATGCAGGGATCCTTCTCCAGCTGCATGGTGAAGAAACGCTATCAGCAGCCTGGCACAGATTCTGTGTTTGATACGAAGAGGCCATCTTCCTGTGCCCTGCACAAATCCTGTCTCTGGCTTTTTCCTACTCTCCCAGTCTCTAGCCTTTTTGCAACAAATTCAGTTTCCTATTAATAACTACCACAAAATCTCAGCTTGGCTGGTAGCCCATCTGCCTGCCCAGTGACAACAGTAACCGACTAAAAGAGCCGTTCATCTCTGCACGAAGAAACCAGGCTAGGCCTGCTACAGCAGCAAGGTGCTATCTGCTCCAAAGACTTGGTCAGCCCCACCTGCAACATCACCTCAATGTGCTCTGACCCGACAGCTCCCAGCACCGTCTCCCTGGGAGCATTGGCTCAGAAGCCAGTTCAGCCAACATCTGTCCGAGCTCTGCCATTGTCTTCTAGATTTGCCTCCTGAACTGCTGATTTGCTGTCAATACCATGCTCATTGTTAATCAATATTTTTCTCTCAGCCCTGTGGGACAAGGAAATTTCTCAGACCATCACTGGCTATCTTTAGATTTGAACAGTAAATTTATACTTGAGTTGAAAACTCAGCAAATGCAGATGGGGATCAGCATCAGTCCAGCAAAACAACCTGCAGGTATTTCTTGGAATTTTAAATTCCAAGTCCTGTAACTAGAATTTTCATTAATTTGAGCCCAGTCAGAGCCACTTTAGTAGAGGTATTATGTCTGAAAAAGGATGCTTTTCTTCTGAACTAGTTGTAGTACTCCTAGTAGAGTACACAGATGGATGTTGAAAGAGACACAATTATACTTCAGGAAGAAATCAGCAAAATCAATTCTTCTTTCAATGTTAGTTAAATAGAAAGGATTGATTTCAGTTACAAAGCTTGGTAAGAGTCTATTTGTTTATTTTTCCTTCACAAAAAAATGCTATATATGGCTACCTAATTTAAGCTGCAGTCATTTGAATTACAGCATGGAGACACAAAAGCATAGTTGTTATCCAGCACACAAAATCAAGCTAATTTCAAGAAATATATTTCAGTAGGAATGTACAATCCTGCAGCAACTTTCTGATTTGAGTTTGATTTGTATTAAAATGCAGGTGCAGAACTCTTATAAATGCGTTCTGTTGACCTTCACTCACCGAACTGTTGTTCTAAAATTTTTATATCTCTAATTTACATGAGTTATTTATTTTCCATAATTATGAAGCATACTATATGTAGACATTTCTCATTTAGAAATAGTTTCAAGCTAGAAATCTTCCTAGAAAGGTTTCTGGTTGGTTTTCAATTTAAAATTATTCTTTACATTCAGTACAGCAGTTGGCTTACTTTCAGAGGATAAGTATATCCTATTTGTTAAGTGGGCAGGTTAAGACATGAGACCTAGGGTTCAGTTGCTTGTGCTGCTACAGGTATCTTGATTTTCCCTGGTAAATCACATGCACTGGATTATCAAAGACTAAGATTTTTTAACTTTCAACAGAATCACTGGAAATTGTTCCACCTTAAGTAGCATTCTGAATCTGGTCTTCTATCTCTTTGTTTTAAGCCTCCTGTGTATGAAATGAAGACAACAGAACTTCTCAATCTTGTAAGAGTGTTGTGATTGTGTTGAAAATGTGAAGCACTCAGACACAGATGGCATTTTAATACCTTCATTCGTTTTCTCCTTCATTTTACCATTTTACCATAACAACTGTTTTAATTCAGGACATGCAGAGTATAAGGAAGTAAAGACATAAAATAAAACTCAGAAGCACTAAAAAGTTAGATGGACAGAAATAAAAAGGAAACATTTACCTTTCCCAGCCACTAAATATTTTATACCATTCTATGTTTTCACATGATGAACTTCTGAATGTTTTCAGCTGGAATTTCACTCAACTAATGGATATATTCTTGGGTATGTAGCTTGTTTTCTAATTAATATACAGAAGATTCAGAATTCTCACAATAGGGATTCATGGCTGACCTCAGGTTTGTATAAATGTTCTTTATTTAGACCAATGAATCCAGTCTGTTTCTCTATTGCTTCTTACGAATTTCTCCCCTAGTTTCCACCTTTCATCTTAAAATCGTGCTTCCCAACCTCAAGACACTCCTCTGGTCATGAAGAATGGAGAGAAACTTTAAGCAAGGATTGGTCAGATCTAGACATAATAAGCATAAAAATGTTTTTATAAGTCAAACAGCAGCTGTGTTGGGCACAAAGAACAGAAGAATTATATGTAAAGCACATTGAGGACAGCTATTCTGACTATTTGAAAAATCATAGTGAACACAGAAAAGAGGATAAGTTGGTGAAACCTTAAACACTTGAAGGCATAAATACTCTGAGACTGAATGTATGAAGCTAGCTTTAATGTTTTTTATTACATGCCAGGTGAATGTGGTACATCAGAAGCTGAGGGGTTCAGTGAAACAGATAGAAATAAACTTAGAGGCTATTTAAATAACTGGCTTTTCTCTTATTTCAGTTGTGTATGACAGAACACTAAATGACATTGGATTTTTTGCAAGCATGTGGTGTTCAACACTTCACTGAGCTTTACTGCAGCTACTCCTTTACGTTTAACTTATTTAGTGTAACATTCAAGACTTATGTGATGCTGAGTGAAAAGCACTCTATGTGTACAAAATATTATTTTAGTCTTACTTCACCCTGTATGGGTCTGATGCTGCATGACAGCAGAAATGCTCAGTGGACATCCCAAAGCAAATATGAAGGTTCATTTAGGGAACTTACAGTTCAGTTGCCTAGTTGAATAACTTCTGAAAATGAGGTGTATGGTAAAAGGAAGTTTTCTTCTTCACTTTCTGCTTATGACCAGTGATTCTTTCCAGTGATACATGTACAGTGAATCTCAATATACAGCATAGCTGAAGTTGTCTGGCTGATAAGAGTTGGCCTCTTGAGGCTACTGTAGAGTAAACATTCTACAATCCAATGTTTTTTGGAAGATTGAGTATTCTGCCTACGTCTATACAAAGATATGTATACACTCACACATGTTCGTGCACACATGAATATAGGTAATTTATGCTAAAGCTTTACTTTACTCCATTTTCAATTATGATGGTTTGTCCTGAGATGTTTCTGAGGTATTTATGGTGTTTTTCCTGTAGTACACTCAGTCCTACTCTGGACTTCTGTATTTCAGTCTTTTCTTACAAGGCAACTCTTCAAAATGAAATGAGTGTTAGTGCCCCAGCCATCTCCTTTTCCTCAAGCTCATTTCTGGATGGACAACTATAGAGAATTGCCATCCAATTGTGCAGATGAATAAGGTGCCATTTTACTGGAGCTGTAAAGATCAAAAGAGGTCAGGCTAAGCATGCTACAGTCATTTGTGCAAAGAAATAACATTACTATGTTGCAGGAATGTACAAACAACCTTTTGTTTCAGCTTTAAGCATGAGGGATGCCAAGTTTTAGAGTCTAGAAAGTTCATTGGGCTTTTAATTATGTCCTCTGAGAAGAAATCCTTTTACTAATTATAATTATGTCTCTTCACCCTAGAGTTTCTCTAAACAACTGCTCTCTTTTGTAAGATGCTGCAGCATACAGCTTACAAGCATACAAGTGGAATGTAACAGCAAAACCACAATACTTGTTTTGAACTCTGACCTTTTGAATCCCCAGAGTTACCAGTTTGTATAGTTACACTGAGATGTGTGTAAAATATTGTATCCTACTATATACATCATGTACCCTAGCAAAAATCAAGATAGCCTAACAGCAACACATAAACAAGTAATCATTACTGTTCATTATTTTACAAACATTGAATGGCCTACCTTGTTGAAAGCTCCAGTCAAGAAACAGTAATCCTGAGAAGGACTTAGATTTTCACCATGCAGAGCTCCACACTTGTGCCCATGCAATACACAGACTCACGGCCACACGGGCTGAAGCAGATCCAAAGCTGGAAGCACTAAACAGGAAGGTTTGCCCAGCCATGCCTAAGGGTGTGTTGGGCAGGAGCTGTTAGCAGTAAAGATCAGACGAGCTGGATCGGCCATCAATCTCGAATGGTTCTGTGTCAGTCAGACGCTCCCGTGGCAGCTCAGGGATCACAACACTTTGATTGACCATGGGGTGGCAATGCACGATCATGCAATCCTCCCTCCAGGCACGATAATGCCGTCTCCTCCTGTGGACAACTCCCAGCACCGGCTGGCCCTGCTCCAGCTGGGATTTCCAAGCGAACGGCTCTCTGGGACCTCTGTTTTGTTCCCAGCAGAAGAACCCATCTACTGCTCCCCTGCCTCAGCCCGGGACTAACAAATAGCAATCTTCTTTTCTCTGCTGGTACTGCCTCAAACAGAGCTTCTGGATTAAGAGCCCCTTTCTATTAACACAAGTAAGTGTTAAAAGGCGCCATAAGGATCAACGTCAGCTTTTAATGTAAGTATATGTGGCCTGCGCGGCAAGAGAAGGAAAAGCAGAGAGAGAGAGAAGTAGAAGAAAAGAAGAAAGGAAGGAAAGCAAGCAGGTCCAAAGCCAACACCAGGGCCCTTGCCTCCACTCTCCACAAAAATTAAGGAGAGGCACAATTCTCTTCACTTCACTCATCTGAGAAAACGAAGCACGCTCTCTCTCACGCTCACGCTCACCCTCTCGCGCTCTTTTTTCTGAATGCTACCAGAGACATCTACCCTTAGTCAGCCATCCTTGCTTTATATTTCTTTAAATTGAAATATGTTTATCTTCCAGACTCTGGGGGACCCCTTTGCCAGAGTAACTCCTGGCAAATTTGATGAAACGAGCGGTGCTAAATTAGCAAAGGACTGAGCAAAGGCAGGGCTCTATGTTCACAGTGGAAATCCTGTTTTGCCAACAACTGGCTTAAGGAACCCTATAACAAAATATGTATGCTTGCACATTCATGTTCCTGTATTTCATTTTCTGTCAAATTAGACTCTGAATTTATGAATATTATGATCTGTGTTTGTGTCTCATTGGGAATTTGGACTTTAAGCTATGCAGTTGCTACCCGCAGCCTCAGAGATCTTAAATGTACTGGCACCATTTAATCTACCTACCCCAAATCAGTTTCAGTTCTGCACTTTCTATGAGTGTACATGTGGCTCTTTGTCACACACAAAAACCCTAGACATAACACTTTAAATACTACAGATAGACAGTACCACTACTAAATCCAGTAAGACTGAATCTCAAATGAGATGCCATGCCTAGCCATCCTATTTTATATCCTTTGAAAGTTAATGGTCCAATTTATGTCTGTGGTACTGGATCATTACCCTGTGTGGGTGGTAATGTTATAGGCCTCTCAACAGAAAAAGTAAACTATATTATAAGTGGCAACCAAGCACTTCATTTCCTTCTAGTGGATATCTAACAACTATTTGCATAGGCTTCATAATATTACCACAGAGCAGGAAGAAAAGTTTTTGTGATTAGAGCAGAAAACATGGAAGTGACAGAGAACTACTAAAATATGATGAATGTGAAGACTTGCACAATATGCTTCAGTTCAAACTTTTACAGCAGCTCTCTGTACAACACTTTATGTTTCAGTCACTTACATGAGTACGATATTTGAGTACCTGATATTCTTGAAACTGTTTATCCTTAAACACACACCTGCAATAGAAGCTACAACAATTTTGTTTTGCAGAAGAGAAATATACTACGTGACTTGCTTCAGATAAGAATAGTATCTTTTAAGTAAAAGAATCCATTTCCATTCTATTTGTATGGTTTTACATTGTCAACCGAAGTGTTCCAACCTACATACAGGAATTTACCCTGCAATAATTCCAGCTGGTAAATATTTAATGTTTTCAGTTTTTTTCAGCCCTGGACATCAGAAAAAAAATCTTAAGAAAATGAAACTTTTATGCTGTCTGGTAGTGTTTATGTACCTGATGTTATCTTTTTTTGTCCCATACTTTAAGACAGAAAATAGAATTAGAGAAGTGATCTACTCAAGTTTTTTTTTTGCATGCTGCTCTAAGAATAAGTGGAAACAAAATGTGAAGTCCAGTTTTGGAGATGTTGGATCCTCATTTTCTTGACTTTTAAGGTGTACACATTGTGCTGTGTTTTCTCCTTAGGGTGCACTGGTGCAAGTGAAAAAAAGATGTTCTATAAGCAGATTAGAGCAATAATGAAGTAAATTTTGTATAAATTATGAGTTACATGGCTGTAGGCTGAGAGGAACAGAAAACTGTGGAAATACTTTAAAAAGTTATTGTGAACAATTGCTAGTTGTTAAGATCTGTGTACCTCTCTGAAAATAGAAAAAAATCAATGTTAACTTATTATTGCACTGTAAGGTCTCTTACTTCAGTGACCTCACCGTATGAAACATCTCCCACACTGGCACTGAAAAATCATGGCACATTCAAAACAAACACTACATGGCTATGATGCAAATGGAAGATTGAAGATCTATGTTATATGTCAAAAAGTCATTAAATCAAGCATCTAAGTTAATAAGATGATTTTTTAATGAATATGTTTATTTTTTATGCACAAGCAATGTTGGACATATTTAGCCATGATTTTTTCTTCCTTTTAGCCTATTGTTTATTCCAAGGTGAAGGCTAGAAAACAGCCTGTGGTTTTATTCTGAGTGAAGAGTTCAGCTCTTCAGACCTTACCCTTCTGCTTTTACCTGTCTAAACCCTGCTAATTCATTCCATCTACACACTCAGAAATGTGAAATAGCAGGAAAAAGCCAGAAATTTCATACAGACTTAATTCTTATTTGTCCCCATAATTTCCATAAGCTTTTATTTAAAAAGTTTTCAGGAAAAAAAAAAAAGGCCAGTTTAATTTGGCTAAAAGAATTCTTCACAAGGTTATTACTGAGAGGAACAAGATTGTTTTTCTCATGAATGATCACAGCTCAGCAAAACCTGAAAAGCACTGAGTGATTTTCAGCAGTAGCAGTGAGGGAGCAAGTATTTTCATTCTTAGTGGGAGATAATGTCCATACACAACGTAATTGTCATTTGGAATCATATAATACGTTTCTGAAAGTAAACTCTCCAAAGCAGACTGAAAAGCTTTTAGTCCGAAAGGAAGGCAACAGGCAGCTTTCATCAGAGAATAAACTGGAAAAATTAACTTTTTAGGAGGAGAAACACAAAGCCACTTGGGTGGAAGAGTAGATAAACAAAATAAATTAATAAATGTGTAAATAAATAAAGCCACTGTTGGAAACAGCAGAGCTGAATCATGCTGTGGTTATTTTCAGAAATTTTTGGTGAGATCAACATGGCTTTTGCCCTCTCACTTTTCTTAGAGGTGGACTGCACGTGCATGTACACTAGAGACTGAGTTGACATCAGAATTAATTCAGTGTGACACGTCCTCAGCTGGATGGAGCTATGCTGAGACCCTGCATGGGGTCCCAGGGGCGCACAAGGCATTGCTTTTTCCCTGTGCATGTAGAGATTTCACCCAGTAGGTTCTTCATATATAAGGAAATAAAATATGTTTTTTAAAATTTAAGTACTATTTAGACTGGTCTTCAAAAGAAACTCAAACAAAATAAACGAATAAGGTCACAGTAGATTTTATGTAGAGTGCATTGTTTGAATGCGACTCAACAAATAACATTTCACATTTAATAAGAATACGCTAATATAAGGCCTTCATGATTATGCTGAGCTCTGCAGAGTATTTGGAATAATGTTTCACT